>NC_090659.1:72466499-77466499 GCF_013368605.1 Nyctibius grandis | reverse complement strand
AGAGATTTTTTCTTCTTCTTCTTTTTTCTTTTCTTTTTTTTTTTTTTAAGCGTGGAAGCATTTTGTCCGTTCCTTATGTGTTGCTACAAACCCAGAGCTAAAATGAAAAATGCAAAATGAAAGAGGGACAATCTGAATTTTCTCATGTTTTCACACATATAGTTTGTATTTTCTAACATAAACATTTGTATGTATAATGGCTGTCTCATTATGGCCAACACTATGCTTGCTAGCAAGATGTTTCACATCTAAACCTGGTATGCATGTAGGTGCCAAGTATGCTTTTTTTATGACATCAACAAGTGATAGGAAACTTACATATCACAAAGGCCAGGATTTTTCTACACTTTAGGTGTTAAAAGGGTACTTTATAAAACTGTAATTCTGGTCTAGTAAAAAAAAATAATATTTTTATTTCACCTGTCTGCTTCCTTGTGAGGTGCTGTGTTTTGTTCCTAACTGTATGAGAAAGAGAAGGTCACACATGGGGTAGGGAGTCAGGGGTAGGAAGTCAGTGACAGGATTGTGTGATCACCAGCTGAACTCACTTCCCCATATGTTTGTTCACATTCTCAGGAAAAACATCTTGATTGGTTATATGGATTTTTATTTTAGCTTAATCTATATTGCATATTTTAATATATGCAATATGGCATATATTTATTGTAGTTTTATGGTGGAGCAGGGTGAGAAAACCAGAAAAATCTTGATAGTGCTTGGATTGCATTTGAAATTTAGAAAGAGTTGTGAAACTGAGTCCCATGGGCTCTGTAAAATGAAGGATGATCTAATACTGGCAATTTTGTTCCTGCAGAGGGATCCTGTTGGTAATCAACAAGATAAGTTCATTTAGATTTCATCAATGATGGGGTAGAATTTGACCTCAGAAAAGTGCATTGAGATTCCTAAGGGAATCTGAAGCCTCACAGAGAGTTTGCAAAGCCCTCCCATACAAGGAATATAATAAGCACAGTTCATTGTAGTAAAATGCCTATTCTGGAAAGCTTAAAGAAATGCTTAAAGAAGTGCTCTCCCAGGAGAAGAGAATGGGGCACATAGTTGTAATGTAAGTTTTGTTTGTCGGTGATGCTATCTTTCTGAAGGCTTTGAGGACTCAGCCAAAATATTCTCATACTCCTCTTTTAAGGAGGTTTTAACTTAAGAGATGTTTAATATTACACATCCCCTCTTCAAGTACCTAGAGAGCAGAGCACTGTGTTTTGCTTTGTAATCAAATTCCATATGCATTGAATTAACTGGCATTGTCACCTGCTAAATGCCTAGAGTGAGGAGTGGTTCTGTGACATGATAATGACTGTCTGGTTTTAGGTCTTTGATGTGATTTCTTTAAGAGAGGGAAAATAACAAGTGAAATATTTACGAGAAAATTTGAAATCACAAATAAAAATATACCCTTCTAACCAAGCCAGAAAAAAACTTCCTCTTTTCTAACTTTGCTCTGAACCTGTGTTTACCATTATTGGTAAACAGTAAACATTTTTTAAAGGCTTTTTTAAAATTTATGAACTGAATGATGCACGGTTACTTGGGAAATTAATGCAGTGTAGATTTATTGCAACTGACATTAAAGAATAACCATAACCATTTACATTTTAAATAAGGTTGTTATGCTAAATATAATTAGAGCATGTGCTGATCTACTTGTTCTAAATACTGCTGGCAAAAAAATTCCCTGAAAAATAATATGAGATTCCATTTGTAGACAACTGAATGCTTTCTTTTCAGAGAGTGGATGTTATTCAGGCAAAAAGTCCAGCGCTAAGTCTCCTGAGATTCTTCAAATGTAATTATTTTGATAAGGTACTTGAAGAAGTAGGTAATGTTTTCTGGAAATTTACAACTTCAGGTCAAAACTAAGTGCCAACTTTGCTACTGTGGTTTCCAGCTTTGTGGAGTTAAACAACAGGCCAATGCTGGCCATACTTGAGTTATCATAAAAAAGGTGGATTCTCAGGTTTCCGAATGTTTGGGGAGTGCTTTCAGAGTTTAAAGGTCCTGAGTTGTAAAGGGTAGATTCAGACCCAAATTTTATGAAGTATGTCAAATCTAAGGTTTTCTGTAGAATCTAATCTCTGAAATGACAACTAGGCATTAGTTTTATCACAGGGCTGGAAATGCTTTTGGTTTGTCAGATTCTCAACCAAAATACAATTGTCCTTGGAGGAAAAACATATTGTTTAAGTGTTCATGATGTTACCAAGAAAATCTAGACTTATTTTGCTGGGATTTTTTCCTTAAGAGCCTTGGAGCCTGTTGAGTATGTTCTGATACCAGAAAGACACAGGACAGAGTCAGGCTCTGAAGTACAATTTCTGGGAGGGACTGCCTGAACATCTTGAGAGTACTATCAAATTGCTGTATTTTAAATTATATAATTGTTGGATAAAAGATAAAAATCAGAAAAGTAGGACAGAAACCTCTATTCCTTTAACATCTCCTCCACTTTTTTACTTAGTCCCATCCTAACTATTATAAAAACAGTAAGATTTTTAAAGTCATATAAATAAACCAAAAGACCCCATCTCTGAAGAAAGGGAAAACTTTTTTACTAAAGATAATCAAGTATTTGTTGTAAAAAAATGTAGTTGATAAGCATTTTCTCTTGAATAAATTATTTGTGAATATATTTTTTAATTCAGCTACTAAATAACTAAGTTTTGTCATTTCTTTTGCTACTTAACAAATACATTATTCAAATATATTTACTATTATTTGATCAGCTCTAACTGTGAGCACTTTGAGCAAACTCACACATAAAAGATTTGTCCTAATAATTTAAGTAAATAAGTCTAATTGCTGAAAGGACTACAAAGAAATAAAATAGATAATTTTCCATTCTAGCAGTGAAAAAAAATTTTTACATCACACACTCAGCTCTGCAGTAAGCATTTCCTCTAGTGCTAGGGAGAATTAAATTTACAGTCCAGTCATGGTTGTCTGAAGTTGCAGTGGACACCTCACTTCAAGAGACCTTTTCTTTTTAGGGAAGCACAGTGGGCTGTAATCACAAGAGCAGAATCAGACCTAACTGGCAGGATTTCAGGATAACTAGCTAATTTTTTCTTAGGTTTGGAAGAAGACCCAGACTAACTTATGGGCCAATGTATAAACTGGCATTGACGGATAAGGGCAGCCAAGATGAGCACAACCACTGCTGACCATGGTTTTCTGATCTTTCCCACATATGAATTTTATCTTTGAAAGAAGCAGGAATAATTGTTATTAATTTCAGTGGAAGCTATTCCAGGTTATGCCAGGGCTATAACTTGATCTCCACCATGAACTGAAGTAATGGGACACAAGTTACTTTTCCAGCTTACACTTATTGCCAAATCAACAGAAGTCATACTGTTTAAATGCCTTTTTGATCAGCTACCAACACCATTTACGTGATTGCTATATTTGCAACAGTGACTTCTAAACCTTTCCTTCTGAGTCAGTTTTTGTTCATCTGCTTTTACTGAATAAGGTAAAAATAGTAGTTACTCTACTACTTATTTGCATATAGATTTATTTATTGATTTGCCAGAGGTAGACAAAAGGAAGCAATCTCACTGACAGATAAATGGGTCACCTATAGCCCAAGCATACAGACTTTTTGTTTAGCAGGTGTTACGGCTTTAAGCAGTCAGGTTTTTTATTTCCTCTTCCCATATTTTGCAGATTTCTTATATTCCAGTAGTTTGTCTTTTACTGCAAAGTCAAAGCCTATCATGAAAGCATATTAAGATAATACTAAAGCACAATAATTACTGTAGAAAAATGAAATACAACATTTACATTTACAGCCTGAGTAGCAAAACCTTAATAATATCTGATTACAAGATATACCCTGTACGATCACTGGGGCAAATTCCAAAATTTACACCCTTTTCTAGGGTAAGTTCTCACTGAATGAAGTGTGTTTTCCTTGAAAATGTCTGAATAAGAGCTTTGGGATATGATCCCTTATGCCTAATTAATTCAGTGCTTTCCAGTAGGTGATCAAGGGCTGCCAAATTAGTTCCAAAGAAATGAATCGCTAATCTTCATTGGAACAAAATCTCTGTCCCCTTGTCCCTCATTCTCTCTTGCGAGCCTAACTAGGCTCAATTAGTGAATGGGAAAAAGGTGAAGCATTTGAAGATATTAAAAAATGTTAATTGATATGAATATTATGATAGTGATACAGAAAGAGAGATGTATGCACTGAAAGATGAAATGTCTGAATATCTGCCCCTCCCAACTCTTTTTTGAATCTCTCTCTCTTCTTTTTTAAGATTTTTTTTTAAGAAATAAGTTACTGCTCTTTGTAGGAAGCAACCTGTTTTCTCAACCCAATTTGAGCTCAAATTTTACCAGTCATCAGGTAGTGATATTTGCATTGCTAGCTTTCCAGAGCATGATGACCATGTAAATGTAAATAGAGTAAGTGTAAATAAAATTCTTCTGCACGTTCATGGTTCTAGTTAAACAGTGAACTATGGCTTTCTGCTTTTAACAGCTACCACTAAAAGTGAACCAGATGTGCAAAGCTGGTAGTTCTTATTGATAAGACCTCATGGGCAAATCTTCATGTACAAACTCCCTTGTTTGGCTGTCTTGTAAAAACTGAGGCCTAAATTTCCTTTACTTGCATCCAGGCCTAAAGCAGGCATAACACATTGATGGCTGGAAATAAAAGATGGACAATGTGTATTGAAGGTTAGGGGTTAAGGTAAGAATAATGGAAAAAAATTCTATGTATGTCAGATTTATTTAATGATTTATCCTTTATCATTTACTTGCTAACTTTTGCAGCCATTCAATGTGAAGAATTTTCACAGGGGCAAAAGACACAGAGCAGAAGTCAGACTAAGGAGGTGTGCTTTGAGCTGATTTCCAAAGGAAAGGAGCAATAAAAGTGCATTAGTGTTTCATGCGATTACTGGCTTTGGAGAGTGTGACAAAAATTAGCTAAACTCTGTGACTGCACAGGGGTAAGTTTATGTCAATGTTACATCAAGGTGAACCGAGGCAACAAATCTGGAGTCAACATTACTTTTCAAAAACCAAAGTTTGGCATGACTTCTCATGGCTGTATGTGCTGTTAGAGATGGCAACGCTTACATGGGAAGGACAGCTTTTATTCTTTTGTAGGCCGCATATTTTGTTAATATGAAATATCCCTGGTTTTACCGATTAACTGGCAGAGAGTGGAGTGGAGTTGGATTAAACCCTGGCAAAACAAAGGGAGCCCCATACCAGCCAGGCACCCCTCTTCCTGCTCATTTCCCCAACCTTCAAAGCCAGGTGCCAAGACCCCCCGCAGACACAGGACTGGTGGTAGCAGCCATGTCTCGCACACACTGGGTACCACTTCCCCTGTTGTCTGGGCAGATGGTGGATACTGCTGAAGCTGTAATAGTAACATGGTAAAACTGTAAAACATGCTTGTAGATCTACAAAAGTCAGAAGGTGGTTCCAAGTATGAATATAAAGAACAGAAAAATGCCAGGATCAGATGAGATGGGAGTCTATATTGTCCAGTTTCTGGTTCCCAATTATGATGCTTAGGGCAAAGCATACAAATGGCATGAGCAAGTACCTACACTTTATACAGAATGTGATCTCAGCCTTCAACGAACTACAATTCAGGTTCTTTATGAAAACTATATCGAAAGTACTTTCCTTTTTTCTTTTTTTGCAAGATAGATCACTTCCCTGATTAACTTGCACTCTACCCAAGTTCAAGAGAACGTGCTCACTGCCAGAGCCAAAACTATAAAACTCAGAGTCTGTGTTTAAACTATGAGAGATACGTGCTTTGTGGTGCAACTGGTGGTCCTGATTCACCATTCATCAAGATCATATCGCTGTCTGGAACATCTTGCAGCTCCAATGCAGAGCTGTTCGTTCCCTTGGGACTTGGTATTTTGGAGACATTGTCAGGACAATTACACTGGACTTGGTCATAGACGTTGCCATCTCCATCCTCATGTTTTGAGAAACAGACCCAATCTCACCTCTCTTAGGACCTTTTTTAGTCTGTACCTGTGGAGGTGACTCAAAGCTCAATGAAACTGATAAAAATAACTTCATAACTTTACCCAGCTTTGTGTGAAACCTTTGAAGCTGACATCTGCCCATATACATGGCACCTTTTCAAGGTGAGAGACAGCTGTGATGTGTCTGAAGGCAGAGATGTATTGATTTGAATTTACTAGAGCTGGCAATTATTGGTAAGAACCAGAAGCAAAAACTAGAATGTCCTAAATTCACTCCAAAAATGAACAGCTGTCATAGTTTCTAAAAAAGCTTTTAAAAAGCAATAGATACCTGTTTTTAATGGCCCAGTTAATTTCAAAAAGGAACCAGTTATTCTTGCAGGCAGAAATGACTACAGAGTGTGTGATTTAACAGTGCAAGAGTAGCCAAAGCACCTCACAACTTTGGGAAGAGGATATGAATCCCACATCCCAAGGAATCATCTCAAGGAATCCTCATCACCAGGATTCTGGCTCTTCTAAAATAGGACTAGCTTATCTCCTTTGATAAAGTTGTCCTGCTTTGTAAAACTAATAAACTGTTTGTTAAAGCAGAGGCTTCAATGCTGGTCTCCCATATCCCAGATGAGTTCTGTAAATGCTGGATTACAGAGTCAATTTCTCCCTCATGCTTAGGCTCAATTAATTTTTAATTATTTTTTAAACAAAACAAACCATTTTGCAATAAATGATCAAGCTGAGTATTTGCAATACATAAAAATTTTCATACTGCTCTTACTAATCTGAGGAGTCAGTTAGAAAACAAGCCATATTGTTTGGTTGTTTTGGGGAGGATTCTAAGCAAAGAAACTCAAGTTTTTAATAAGCTCCTTTTACAACTGCATTTATACCTAGCGAAATGCTGCTGATAACATTTAGGCTTCAATCCTGCAAAGACCTGGCTCTTTGCCAAGACCTGGAGACATGAAACAGGGCTTGTACGCAAGAAAGTCTGTCTGTTTTTTCCAATTATATCTGCAGATCTAATGAAAAATATGACTTCTCATTACAAACTTTTCCTTGTTTAACTCTAGGCTTTGAAAGTAGTCTCCTTGGGTTTAATTATAGCATGTAAATTTGAGCACACATATTGCTCTTCTCAGGATCAGGGCCTCAGCAATTACCAGGGCAGGGCAGGTATTAAAAATTGTCATAATTCCTTAGCACAGCTCTGAAAATGGGTTGATCTCCTCTGTCAAATTTTCACATACAGGTATACAACATCCCGCAAGAAAAGGCAGTATCCTTCTTGGATTAATGGAAAGGCAGGGAAATTAGGCCCAGGCTGACACAGTAGACAGTGGAGTATAGGTACAGGATTGCTGGTCCTGAGCCCCATCCACTGTGAGTGGATGCTGCATTTTCAGACCTACCCTTTGCTCTTCCGATCTTCATTTGGAAACATTGGCAGTTCTCAGACTCAGCCTTAAATGTAGGCTTTCAACAGCTGGCACTTCTCCAGTTTAGCACTCCTTTTCACACAACATCTCTCATTTTTAAGTATTGACGTGCAGAGTTAGCCTCTCTGGTGCCAGCTCAATTCCTGCTCAATTCCTGCTATTGTATTTAAAGCTTTGATTATTGTCAAGTGCTATTGAGGGTTTCCGGTGAACCTGTAAAAATCCTCTTAATCAATCTACTCTGGCTGTACATTGCTCACAGCTCTGATTAAATGGATTGCATGCATACTGTATGAGTATGCAACTACCATTCCATTTATCTATCTATAATGTATATGTGTAAGTATGTTTTTATATCGATATGTGGACACACACAACCTGCAGAACATGTGAAGGCATGTTTATGACCTCGAAGAACATCACCATTTTGCAAAAGAATTAACAGCGTGTAAGTCATCCTGTTAAAATAGTCATAACCACACCATTTGGTCATCCGAATTAACCTGATCGTTCCATTCTATTTCTGTTGAATAATTGTCTAATAATAGGATGCATCCAAGTCATTTGTCAGACTACTGGCCCAATTCCAGCACTACTCGCAGCCATCGTTCTGTGTTAAGACACATTTGAATTAGTTTGCAGACAGTCAATACTTTCTTTATATGATTTTAAATTGTGATAATTTCATTTTGGACTCGCTTGAAGGTCTTGCAGTGCAGATCAATATATTTGACCATTATTTCTCATCAAAGCACTCTAATTCCTTTCTACCTTGGAGACACTAAAATGAACAATTAGCAAAAGATAGTCCAGATAATATTATGTATACTATTCTGAGGTTAGGGTTGTTTCATACTGAAAAGTTCAGACATTTTAGGCCAGGAAGAGCACAAAGAAATTGAAATTAGAGGTCCCAGTTTCTCAGTTGTTGCATCTCAGGTAAATACATTTGTACAAGTCTTTCTCTTATATCATGGACTTTTCTTCCACAGAAAGATAGGGAGGACATAATGTGTTTTATACTGGCACTTATTAGAATAACGGGGTAGAATTTAAGTGCCTTGAACCCACAGAGGAATAATTTCAGCTGGATTTCTTCTCCGTGGGTGTCTCCACTTTTGTCTCCACGTTTCCTTGTCTCGCTACTCTGTGTGGGAATGGGACACAGACTGTTAGACTGGGGCCTGCCAAAGGAAATAGTCAGCAAAACTGCTATCTTTCAGCCGTGCAAGGTTGATCGTAACAGTATCATCAACTGATAACACTTTATGAAATACTCTGATAATGTGGCTTACGGTGTCTCTCACGATTATTTCTAGTTGGTCATTTAACAATATGCAGAAAACAACCAGGTTCAAAAATGCCTTTTGGTAACCAACTGAAGTTCAATTAGAGAATATTTTTTAAATGTTTTGCTGCTATAATTTTTATAGATGCATAAAATACTATATTTATAGTTTATAGCAAAATGTAAATATAATATATATTTATAATATTATTATGCTTATTATATAAAATACATACATTAAAATATATGTTATTCATATTATGACAATGTGTTTCGGCCAATATAATATAATGAAGAATACTTTAAAAACAGATTCTGGAACCCTTACTTGAGATTTAAAAGCTTATTGTTCACTTGCTAGTAAAAGACATTGGACTTTGTACAAGGCAGACTTTTCCTGAGACTTGATGGATTGAAGATTTTAAGTGTTTTATTATTATTGATACTTACTCATAACTGGACTCAGAGGATTTTTCACTTAATAAGGAGTATAAGATAGGGTCTTTACTCCTACAACGTAGGTGTACAACTCACAGGTCGCCACCACAGAAATTCTGCACGTAAAAACAACTAAATGTGAACTGTTGCATTTTGATGGCATAGTTGTGCACATGTGTGGGAAAGCACCATCTTCAGCTGAAGAGTTTGCAGTTCATTATTTGCATGATCATTTTAGAGTGATACAAAGTATCTCAATTTCACATTAGGCCACTGTTATTGAACCATTGTTTGGCATGATGTTAATAGCTTCCATTTTCTTAATAGCTTTTAGCAAACCAGTAAGCTCTTAGTGGCGGTATTTTGTCCTTCGGTTTGCAACCCTATGGTTTTTGCTGTCATCGTGTAAAAATGTGGAAGATTAAGTCTGAGAGGTATCATTCTTGCTGTTTTAGAGGTCTATTTCTTCCCTGCAGTTTGTTGCCCGTGGTGCTTGCAGATCGGCGTGTTTAGTATATCAGGGCACTGCTGCTTGCAGCAGTGGGGTGGGCTGTAAGGCACCACCATCCCCTTCACATCTGAACGCAAAAAGCTTGCACCATCTCCACACTGCAGGTCTCTCTGTAGCCAGTGGCTCACTCATTTCAACTGTCTTGCAGGCCTGTTTAATGATCAGACAAATTGTTCCTTGGAAGAACTTGTATCATTTCACTGGCTAGGATGACAAGCTTGGCTTTGACAATGACCTCTAAAACACCCAGGTTAAGTTTGCCAAATCCTACTATTAGCACTTAAACCTTCACTGGAATTATCACTGGAATATAACCCACTTCCTCTGCTTCAATGCTGCCTTTAAATCAAGGGTAGCAGGATGAAAATTTCACAGATGCTATTAAAGCAGGTTAATTAGGTCTGATAAAATGATCTAGCAATCATTTCTGGCCTACAATTTAGTGTAAGGCTGATTATTAAATTAGACATTTCCTGTTGAAGTTTGTTTATGGCTCTCCTCCTTCCTTGAAGTCAGGGGTATGTCCATCTGCAGATGTTAGTGGTACACCAAAGAGGCCCTGATGAAAATTCAGATGAAGCATGGGTTTTCAACAAAGCTGAAGAGGAGCCAGTTATGTAGAAGAAAAAAAGAGTTTTGTTCCATGTTCCATTATCATATGTGTATCTGCAGGTTCTCTATTTGCTAGCTGTACTTTCATCAAACACCTGTTATTCATGCGTATATGCAGTAGATGGCTTTAATATCTTGGAAAATTAATTTTTTTTTTTAATATGCTGTTTGGAATTTAGTTCCATAATCTATTTTAAATCTATTACCAGAATTCATATTCTGGATAAAACTTTTGGAGTATTAGTGGATTAGAACTGAAGACTCAAGGAAAATTGCAGTGGCTTCCACTTTGATTAATTGTTTTTCTTTCCAAAAAGTTAGGCAGAAGAATGTTAGTTACACAGGAATTCATATACTAGACAAGTCTTAATTTGACAGTGTTTTTTGAGGGAAGATCTTGGAATCAGATTGTGTGTGTATGTGTTAATTTTTTCTTTTCCTATATTTTAACAAATTTTAAAGCAGAGGCAGGGACTTAGGCACAGAATGTCCTCAGGTGAATTTTGAAGGCATGAGGCATGGTGAGAACATTAAGATTTTTCAGTGTTTTTCTCAGTTCTTGAAATTGCCTGCGTAGATGTAATATTTTCTCAGTAGAGTCTGTGTAGTCTCAGAGATGTATTTGTTTAATTCACTGAACAAAAATAGTTTAAACAGCTTTCGTTCCTCCCTCCCTCTTAGCAATTCAGATTCAAAATCCCAAGGATCACAGTTTAACTTGCAGATTCCACATTAAATGTACATGTTTGTCTGCCACAAAACCTTCTCTTTACTTCTAGAAGGAAAAAAAAATATCTATCTAGGATCACCAGAAATTAGTACTCATTATCACTTTTTAATTTACGTTTCAAGTTATCAGGGAGCTGATACAGTTGTAGGATATCATCTTCAGTATAATATTCTATTTTCTGTTATTTTCATTGCTGAGATTATGAATTATTGGCCTCAGAACTCAAAACATGTTCTTTAATCTTTTGATTTTGCTTTCAATTTTAAGACAACAGTGGAAGACACTGGAATTCTTTGGGTTTCTGTAGATGAGAATGGTATCTAGCAGAGCATGAAATTCTTTTAAAACTAAGAGATTTTTCTTATCCTCCACAGTTGTAGGTGCTGATTTTATTCAGATCGAGGTGATTTTTTTCCAATTAAAATTACAGTGAAGATGCATGTTACACTTATCTGCCATTTCTACTTGTGTTAAAAAAAAATATGAATTTTAGAAAATTGTGTTTCAGAAGATTGATCTCATTTATTTTGCAAGGGATAATTCCTGTACAATGACTTCCCTCCTAGACACCACAGAGTTTATTCACTCAAACTTCTGCAGAACGTCAAAATCCAAGACCTATACTTTAACGACTGTACTCATTACTTTCATTTGTGAAGACAGTTGTACCCTATGGCATGGTTTCACAGGAGGTTTTTTAAAAATCCTAATCGTCTAAAATCCTGACGCTATGTACTGCTCCCTTGTCCCTATGAGCTTAGATCGGGCACCCAAACTCTTGTCTATCTATCTGAAGATCCAAATTCTACTGGGTCATCCAAGGGCAGTGTGCCCTTGTGGCCAAGAAGGCCAATGGCATCCTGGGGTGTATTAGAAGGGGTGTGGTTAGCAGGTCGAGGGAGGTTCTCCTCCCCCTCTACTCTGCCCTGGTGAGGCCGCATCTGGAATATTGTGTCCAGTTCTGGGCCCCTCAGTTCAAGAAGGACAGGGAACTGCTAGAGAGAGTCCAGCGCAGAGCCACGAAGATGATTAAGGGATTGGAACATCTCCCTTATGAGGAGAGGCTGAGGGCGCTTGGTCTCTTTAGCTTAGAGAAGAGGAGACTGAGGTGTGACCTCATTAATGTTTTTAAATATGTAAAGGGCATGTGTCATGAGGATGGAGCCAGGCTCTTCTCAGTGACATCCCTTGACAGGACAAGGGGCAATGGGTGCAAGCTGGAACACAGGAGGTTCCACATAAATATGAGGAAAAACTTCTTTACGGTGAGGGTGACCGAACACTGGAACAGGCTGCCCAGAGAGGTTGTGGAGTCTCCTTCTCTGGAGACATTCAAAACCCACCTGGATGCGTTCCTGTGTGATATGGTCTAGGCAATCCTGCTCCGGCAGGGGGATTGGACTAGATGATCTTTCAAGGTCCCTTCCAATCCCTGACATTCTGTGATTCTGTGATTCTGTGATCCTTCCAACCCTGATTCGTAGCAGATCCTTCTTACATGGGCCTCAAACGCTTACAGCAACTTGCCAAAGCTAGTTTTTTATCTCCTGAGAGCTGATGTGTAGGAGAAAAATTAATTATTGTCACGAGAACAATTCATATATCTGTGCCAACTAATTCAATAGTAAGGATTAGATTAATCTCTTTCACTTTATGAAAATATGAAAGGGTCAGTGGAAGTGCCTGTCCATACAAAGGCTCCCTCTCCTCTGTTGTGTTTTGAAGTTCAACAGCACAATTGCCACATAGCTGAATGAATTAAAACAGACTAAAACGACACATGAACAGACGGGACAATTTTCTTATTTTAAGGTGTTAACCAACACATACCGTCAGTTGATGTAATATCTGTACCCATAAATGGGACAAGTCACTTTGCAGTGTTCACAGGGTCCTTGCACATTCTGAACTCTTACTCTGGCCATGAGGTTGTACTCCATCTTTGCAGAGGATGTGATTTTCATAACATATTTCAATGTTTTTCTGGTCTAAAATGTGTCTGAACAGTTCAAATGGCTAGAAAAATCTTGCCTTGAAGAAATTTCTACTGGTGTTGACCACAATAATGTGCATTCTCAGAGATACAGAGCCCTCACTAAAAAAGTGAGGAGGATGTTCTGCCTGCCATATGCTATACTTGCCCTCCTGAATAATGATGTTTATATTTAAGCTATTGTTTCACATTTTCAAAGCGTGTGATGGTATGACTGCAAGTATTTCACATTTGAACCAGTTACAATCTTCTATTCCAGTGCTTGGCACGTTGGGATTGTCTACAAACTTGGGTGTAAAAGTTCAAGGTTTTTCAATTTCTTGCTTTCAGTTCCAAATACAAAATACTTTTTAAAATCTTACTTTCTATAATAAATGCACACAGTGCATCACATTTACCTAGGAATGTCGTATATCCTTGTATACAGTCTTTAAAGCAGGAGTAGATATCTTGATAAAAAACAAGCTACAGCTTAGCTTATTGGGTTTACTGAAGGAATCAACTGTGTTGTGCAGGAGGTCACATTAGAAGATTATAATAGTCCCTTGTGTGCTTAAAAATCTATGAATCTAAAAATATATGAATATAAATAATATATACACATATGTATGTAAATAATTTGCAATATTTTTTCCACTGAGGAAATGAAGAAATAATCACACATAAGAGATATCTGTGATGTTGTGTAACAGATCACCAAGATACCACGGCATTCATAAACAATAGTGAGGATTGTGGCATATGTTCTCAGCATGACAGAGTAATAAATGACTATCGTAGTTCTAAAACAGATAAAACGAACAGAACAAATCAAAAGGCTTTTAAAATAAACAGTGCTTCTTGCTCACGTTAAGAGACAAATTTTGTCTGAGGAAATCATACAGATTTTCTTTTTTATGGTGCGTGTTATGGAAATCTCTGTTTCTGGTAACACCTTCCCTGTGGGCAGACCACAGGATACAATAGACCTGTGGACTAATTTAATATTGCAAATCCTGTGTTCCTTAAGGGGAAAAAATGCCACTTATTTTAACAGGGAACAGAAAACTAGTCAGAGATAGACCTTGAAATTTAGTTTCTTATGTTACTTTATGTGGACTTGAGAATTTGATTCTTCAGCATTTTCACAGGAGAGGTATAAGTAACAAAAATTATCTTCAACGTTCATTTTCACCTCATGATTTTCACACATGAACACATTGTAGCTAACAAAAAGACCATTCTTGTAAATACAATTCATTTATTTTCTTTACATTATCCATGGGTATTAATGGAATACAAGTTACTCTTTTCCATTCAAGTATTACCAAGGAAGATTTTTCCTTATAAATTTCAGTGACATGAAGTTGCTGTTGTTCGTGTTCGGTGACCTTGTGCAGCAGTGGCTCTGCTTTTTGGAGAGTGCAATAGATTTTCATAATTGCGGCATATGGAGCTCCAGAGCGTGCCCCTTGACACATTGTCTGGTAACTTGATGCCATGTAGAGGCACTGGAGAATGCTGAAGCTGCAGCAACATCAGGAGCATCAGAATACGCAGCCTGCAGGATGTGGATGTGAGTGCTCATCCTATGACATGAAATGTTTCTTGTCTGCCATGCTGAGGTGGCTGGTTGGACTGTGAGACTTAAACCAGAGGAAGGGGCCAAGTGTAAGATCTTGTGATATTTTCTTAATGGGTCTTTTTTTTTTCTGCAATAGGAAGTTTGCCAATGTCTTTAGCCCTCTGTTATAGCTGACACTAGATACTAATGTTACTATATCCATCTCCTTTCTATTTTTTGAGACTGCTATTATTATTATTTTTACCAGAAAGGTTGTTCTATTTCAAATAAATAATTTTATCCCCTAATAAAACCTCTCAAAATAAACTCTGAAAAAAATCCTTTACAAGTAATTTATGATGACTGTCAATAGGATTTCTAAAATTGAAGTCATAAATTTTTTCAGAAGTTCCTCAGTGACTTATGATCTTGGATGCTGCCTACAACAGTGAGTTAGGAGCTGTGGTTCCTATGCTTGAAGATGCTCAGGAGCTTCTCACATTTAATGTGAGTCAGTCAGTTAATCCTGTGGATTTGACACAAAATCAGTTGTGTTTGAGTCTTACATTTATAATTGCGGGTGATACACCTCCTCAAATCTTTAAATGAAGTAGTTAGGACATGTAATGAAGTTTCTCTGCAAATTATTGTCTCTTTCTCTATTTCTTCCTCTCTATCCTGGCAATAGACACAGTTTAGCCTAAAATTGATGACTTCTGGAGGGCTAAATTTAGGTCAAGTGAATACTACCCTGCCAACATCTGTCCCTACATCTGAAACACTTCTGAACCAGCATGCATAGCTCTCATGGACTCACCAGGACTTACTAATAATTGCCCACAGACAAAACATAGCCTTGATGTACCAAATGCTTCTCACACTTTGTCTTAGAGAAACATCCTAGGCTTTCTCCTCAGTACATGATAGATCTAAGTCTCACTTTGGGCCCTACAGATTCTACAGAGCTTTCATTTTCAGTTTATGTTCTGATGATTGTTCTCGCTAAGGAAAGGTCCCTCTAACTTTCAAGTTGTTAACACTTTTTTTTGCATGTATACTCACACTTACTGAATTCTCCAAGTGCCTGCTTTATAGATTTATCCTTCATGTTTAGGGCTCACCATTTTCTAAGTCTCTCTTTCTTGATCATTTGAAGAGTCTGGTATTTTAGTTCATTTTCCTTTGTTTCATTTCAAGCAATTTTACTTCATTAAAGGGGAAGGTTGGATTTTTCAAAAGCACCAGCATGGACCTTAATTACCATTCCTGTTTCGAATAACATATTAGATCAAAGATTGAGGTTCATCTTGTCTATCTTCTCTGTCCCCAAGTTACGCATGAAGGTCTACACTAATTGGATACGCTCCTTTTATAGTCAGTGAAGAAAGATATGAACTTCTAGACAATCTAAAGATAGGCAGAATGAATCATAAAACATTAAATGCCATCTATCTTAAACACCTATTTTAGTCTGGAAAGAGTAAGAAGTCCCTCTCCATTGGTTATAGAGGAAGCCTGTAAACCCAGCTAGGGTAACATGACTAGGTTTTAAATGGCTAAAGTAGATGAGATGAATCACACAAGTTATTTGTGATCTGTTTGGAAATGTACTAAGAAAAAAAACCCCAACCAACAACAGAAATTTTTCCTTAAGAACTTTTTTTTCCATTCATTTCTCTTTATATTCTAGCTCTGCATATTGCAGGAGTCTTTGGACTTACCCTATTAGGAAGGCATGCAGGTCATTTCTGCTCAGACAGATTTTCTGAACGAAAGGGTGCCTCTGGAACTTTCTAGAGGACAATTACTCAGACTTATTTTTTTTAAATTTCAAAACTAGACAATTAAAGACATAAAGAAGGCAAGCAATGGTCCAAATGGTGCAAAAATGGCTGTGTGCAACATTGTGCTTGAGTATAGAGGATAAAATTCTAAACTTTTACTTGAAGAGTATAGAGATTTGATTATTTTTCATCATGAAAGCCAATACCTGAGTACCTAGAAATTGGTAGGCTTTAGATCAGATGAGTTCCTAGGAGTTCCCACTGAATTCCTTATTAAATGGGGATTTTAATGCCTATCCTGAAGCACACAGATTTAAAATGTTGTATTTAGGTTCCAGAATTCTTCAATTTAATGGAGAAAACCAGAATGAATCATGGGGGGGACTGATAAGAACAACTTCAACTACAAGCTGTGAGTTCACCAAGTGCGAGAGACTGAGATTAAAGATCCATGTGCGCTACTGTCTGATCACTCAATGCCTGTGAGTCGCCAGCTGGCCCTAGCTGGGGCAAAGCCAAGCAAGTATATGGCTGAGATATTCCCCACAGGGGAAAAGAACTAATGGGGTGTCTGTATGAGGTACTCATGAAAGAAATGAAATATCAAATGCAATTCTGGCTCCCTCAGTTTTAGGAAAGAAGAACCTAACAAGATAGAGGTGCAAAGGAGTTTGTTAGTGTAATCAGGGCAACAAAGAAAGGAAATATGAGCAAAAACTAGGAATGTGAAAGGGGAAAGTGTTGTTTTCAATACATCAAGAGGTCTGGTATGTTGGGTAAGGGATACCTGTTCAGTGCAAAGGAGAAAGCGTTTGCTAAAGAATGTGTGCGTTTAGAGTTGCTGAGACTGAACTTAGATTGAAAATCAGAAGAAAGTTCACACATTAAAACAGGACAATGGTACAGCTTTTGAGCACAAGTACTGGTGGGAAAAGCCTCAGTAGTTTTAAAACAGCAATCTGATCCATTTATCAAAAGGCATGTATCACACAAGTATCTGTGCTGACCCAGCAGGTGCCTTCCTCTCCTACAGACTTCCTATATCCCTCTCAGTTGAGCTTCCATATGTGTTAGCTGTTTACCCTCCTGGCATTTTATGGTTGGTTTCTATGTTTTTCTTCCCTGCTATTTTTATTTTTAGTCTAACCTTTTATTTTTGGAATACTGGTCCTGTTCCATTTGGGACATATAGATGTATTTGAATTATGGAAACATTTTTGTTATATTTTTATTAATTTTCCATGTAATTTCCTTGCATTGTAATTAGAGCAGTATTATAATTAAAGAGAGCTGTAACAGTTTTAAACATAAGACTGAAAAACGCCAAGAAACACTCTCCATCCCAGAGAACAGGCTAAACTGGAGCTTATGAAAAAGTCTGAATAGTGGGGTGAAGACAGAAATCTACAGAAACTGTCTCAGCTAGGAGCTGTTAAAAATCTTTGTCAGATGCATGCACCCTTATAGCTGGAAATTACTAGGTCCTGTACTAACAGAACAAATATTATTTTTCAAGGATTCACACGAGATATCAAATAACATGTGTTACATGACTGCCATCTCTCATTTGAATTAGTATAATTTTAGCGGTAATTAAACTGTGATAAATTAATGTAACTTGCAGAACTGAATTAGCTCTCTAGAAAATAACTAATTTGTCTGTATTGAAAGATTATCATTGCATTTGCAATAATGGCTAACCCTCAAGGGGTGTCAAAGCTCTGGGGATAAACATAACTTAAATCAGTGCATGTTTCTCAGCAAAGCCTTTTCTCTCACCAAGACAAAAAGGCTGTATTGCTGCATGTCTGTCTCACATAATTTTTTAAAGAATGAGAATAATATCAAATGAACGTATTAAATACTTTTTGGCAGACTAACAGCAGGCCGCTTGTTGAACTTTCACCTCATATTGATTTATCCTCCAGACATTTTTCTTGGTGATTTCTACTTTTCCTTCATGCCTTTTAGTCAGGAATAGGGAAATTCTTGTCATTCCTGCTGAAAAGCACACTGTTTGTGCTCGACAGTGGAGAATACATTGCACAATATTTCATTCCCTTTCAGGACTTTATTCGTTCAGGATTCTTCCACAAAGTAGAAACTTTTGTCTGTTCCCCACAGACATATATACTCCTCAGTTCCTCCTTCTTCTGATAGATAAGTTCCTAGGAGGATATCTTTAACCTAAAGAAACACAAAAATATGCTCCCAAGATGTTAAACATGCCAGAAAGCTTCTTGACTAGACAGCAAGAATTTCCCTGTCTAATCAGATGGAAGCGCTCAGCATAAAAAGAGGCATCTTGCCATATTATCTAAATATCTTAATAGGATTTGTACTTAAATGGGTCTCCGGAGAGGGCAGGTTCCTGATGCGTGAGAGCGGTGCTGATAAGAGTGCCCTACCTCGAGTGCTCATGGGCAGCCTCCCGGAGATGTGATGTGCCCAATGTGCCCCAGGGTGATGGAGATCCTTCCATTTCCAGTGGGGTGCTGCAGAGTGCCCAGCTGTCACAGGCTGGACCTGAGGGATTTGAACCTATTCCTCGCCTGTTCACAGCCCCAGACATTTTGGGGGGAAGAACACGAAGTCATGTCTTTACTGTTGAAACAGTATGTACTGTTGTAAATGTACTCCTCGCTGTAGTAAGCTTTATTAAACAGGTATAAATAACAGAGTTATAACAATAAAATGCCCCTCCCCCTTCCCCCAATCAGCCTATAAAAGCCCTTTGAAAAAATACATTATTTTTCTGCCTTTCTGGCGTGATCCCAACTTTTAACTGCCGATACATGTAAAGTGTGTACTTATCAAAGGGGACTTGTCTTTTAATCATCATTGCTAGCTCCAATGTCCTAGTGACGTTCTACTTTGGACAATTATGTTCTGACTGTCCCAGTCTCTGATTTAATAACACAGGAAAACCTTCGCTCCCTAACAAGTTCAATTATGTTCCTAGCTGCTATCTAGCCCTGGATATATTCTGCAAAAGCAATTGCCTGTCTAGAATGAGCAGCTTCTTTACATGGTCAGTAATGTGCAGGAAAGGTTTTGATGTACCTCAGAAGAAAGCTTTATGGTTGTCCAGCATTGACAAAAATAAAATTAGAAGAGAGTTATTAAACTTTAAATATGATTTTATGTGAATATTACAAATCTGAGGTGTATAAAGAAATTCAAATTGCGGTCCACTTTTGTTTGAAATGTAGATATTCAAACCTGAGGTGATTTAATTTTTTAAAACTGTCATAGTTGAGTTTTGTTTGACAAACCCAAACTGATTAAGGTTTATAGAACTTGACAAATATGGACAAACACAGTTCTGAAGGCCCCTGTTTATTAGAAAGGAGGAACACTGGAAACCCCACAGAGTGAATTACTCCACCTTGCTGGCCACGCTTTCTTTTCACATTGCTAAAGGTCTAAAAGCCTGTATCATTTTACAAAATTGTGCCAAACAAACCTATTTAATAACAGCGTACTAGCACTTAGCAAATGCCCATCTGAGAGAGTGATTCCAGGTGGCTATTTCTAGATTCATACTAGTATAATCAGAGCGCAGCAGAATCTATGAACAAGCCCTAGGGGGTTTGTTGAGCTGGTGCTACAGCTGATATCTTGGGCCATTTTTTAATTAAGCCTGCTAATTATGCAGAGTAATGATCTCTCTTTCCCATGCTTTTTTTCATAATGCAAACTACACGAGGCCAGTCTGAGACCACTATCTCATGACCTATCATAGATTGTGTCTCAGAGCCTGCTAATGTGTATAGAAATAATTACTTTCAAATTAGTGTTATAGTAATTACATTATTTTTTTTTAAAGCCAAAACAAAAACAAGAGAAAGACAAATGATAAAGCAAGCTAAGGATGGTACATTGTGAAGGTAATTACTCAAGTAAGCTATGTCAAGTGGTGTGGGACACATTAGTTATTTTATTTTGCTTGCCAACTGATTTTCATCTAATTCATCAAATCATGGAAAATATTGTTTGTGTTTAAGCATTCTGTGGTGCTGGGCTGAGCCCTGTCCTACTGCCCTTCTCTGCTGGAAGACAAAAACCTCTGATTAAGAATGACAGACACTTTCAGTGAAGCAGTTTTTTTAAAATAGCTCTCTTTCCTCAGTCAGAGCTGGTACAATTTCAGTGTATTTTATTTCTCCATTCACGGAGTCAGTAAGAACAGGAAGAAATATCAAGTTACGCAGTAGCCAAAGGGACAGATCTGTTTACTTGACAAAGTTAATTGATTATGCTGAGTTCACTGCAATACAGGGTCATTGAATAGTTCTCTTATTGATGAAATGATACTGTCTACTGAGGATATTAACCTTTTTAGATTTCTGCATTAGTGTTGCTGTAAGGTCTTTTACTACTTCAATGTAGTATAAATTCCTCGTGCTAAAGAGGAATGCAACCAAAAAATTTGACTATCATATGTGTGCCTAGATCTTCATACATCAATATCGATGCACGTGTATACTCACATACTTATCTATATACAGAAAATGCTATTGAACATTAGCAGCTGAGTTGCTTGGACTAAAAGACTTAATGTAGCCTATGGAGATAACATTTCAGTTGTCTTAGATTGTCCATGTTTTCCATATTTTTGTCAGTATTTGGGGATTTTTTTTTTTCTTTTCCTTAAACTGGTCTTTGAATATTGCGATTAGAGGAGCATATACTATACCTTCACTGTAAGAGTAATAATTAACCTTCTCAGCACTACTTAAACTTATCAACTATCTAATTTTCAAAATCCCATGTGAAGAACTCTTTCTTTTTGTGGTATCCGTTTTAAATATTTCCAAGTTTCTGCATCAGAAATGTCCAATATATTCTTGAGTTTATAAATCCAGTCTAAGTGTGCAGCGTAAGCAAATGATTTCGGTATCTACATTTGTTGCTACTTAATGCTAGATATAAGCAAGAGCAGGCCATTAATTTTGCAGGAAATTGCTCTATTTAAAAATACTGAAATTTGGTTAGAAAGTTATACCCTGTTTCAGTATCATGTGTCTTTTAAAAATTAAAAAATAATAAAATACCGTAAAGTTGTCAACTACAAAATGGGTTTTAATGCCAGTGTTATCTTAATTATTGAGAAGCTCATATGAAAGCTGAAGTTAGTCTTCTTCAAAGAAATTGCCTTTAATGCTGCAATTGGAAAGAAATTATCATCTTTTAAATAAAAATATGTGAGAGAAATTCCAAAGTGGAACAAGAACAAAATGGTCCACCTCTGTTGAAATAAAGTTTTTCCATTCACACACATTGAATCACTAGGATGAGATGCTCTCATCTAACTTCAGCCTTTAACAATTTCAGTTTGTGTTAGTCACTGAATCTCCTTCTGTAGGGGACAGAGAACCGTGGGCAGCTCCAAAGGGAATTCAAAATAATACGGAGGCTGAAGTGGTGTCTGACACATGCAGAAGGAAATTAATTTCTGCTACTATCTCAGGTGGGATAAATCTCCCTAAGAAGATGTTGGTGTGTCTTCATTTAAAGAAGAATTGCAGATAATTTAGCACTAAGACCCATGAGGTGGATGTATTCACAATAAGGGTTTGTGCAGTATACTCTGAATTTACACCCTCCTGTGCTGAGCTTTTTTCCCATGCTGAGATGCTTTGGGCCCGACACAGAGCAATGAACAGTTACTCAGGCAGTGGGAATTGTGTGGTTCATCAGGAATACAGATTCAGGCTGTTTGGCATGGCAATAAAAGCCAGAACCTTGTATTTTTTTTCTGATGTTTTTTGCTTGTTCCAGTTTTAAACTATTGAACAACTATAGTGATTATGCCTGAAAGCTGCCCCAGAAAATTACTAAGATTTGTGGAATCCCTCCCAGACTCCTGCAAAATGTATTCAGGGTGTTGGGTTTGCTTTTCTTTTTCAGCTGTCTTTAACTGGAGAATTATATAATTCTATTTCAGTAATTATAAATTTAAATTATATAATTTTATTTTTACATATTTATTTGTATGTATTTTTTCCTGATTTCACTTTTGGGTCTTCTTCCTTGTCCCATCTATATTAAAGGTGTAATAAAGAGGAAAGTTAGAGAGAGATGTTTGTTTCTTAGCCCTGTGATGTGGGTGTTAGTTAACTGTGTGCATTCCCAGCCAGACTTTCTGGCTGACATGCTCAGTGATCTAATTTTACTGTCAGGACCAGGAAAAGAAGAGGGGAAAAAAGTGAAAAAGTGAATGTAAAGATAGTGTCTGGCATGTCTGGGCTCTGACTTCTTGTTATGGGGTCCATTTGAAACCCAGGACCATTCTCACGCCACAGGAGTTAGTAACTCAATATCATATTTTTACCAGCACTGCTGCATGTCACATGCATACTGCATTGTGTAGTGATTATTCTCCTCTCGTTGCAGACAGAGCTACTTGCTGCTGCATGTTTACCCTTTATCATTATGCTGTGTTGTGCATATTTAATTGGGCGCACTTCCATCCTTCATGGGTACAAGCCATGTCTTTTGCAAAGAACATTTTTTGCTACCTGCTTTGGAAATTACATCAGATTCGGGGCCAGATTCCCTAGGGAGAATGAGTATAAGCAGCCCTGTATTCCTCCCCAGAGACTCTAGCCGTGTGACAAGAAGAGCTCTGAGAAGTGAGTGAGTATGAAGAGTTGATTTCACTTGCTTAATCTCCACTGCCCCAGGCAGGTTTCTCATTGAGAATATGCCTTGGAGTTACTTTTGGCTAGTCTGTAAGCAGCGGCTTATATGTGAATAGTGTCCTGGTTTGGCTCAAACCAGGCCAAATAGTCTTAGAGAACCCAAGGTCACTGCTTACGAGTAAAGAGCCGAAGGGGGTTGTACCTGCAGGGAGTAGTGGACGGGGCAGGTGACCCAGGATTGACCAGCAAGGTATTCCATCCCATACATGTCATTCTCACTTTCCTGTTTATCACTAACCCACTGCCTCCTGGAGGTGGGGCCCAGGAGGGAGGGGCCCTCCTGTCTCCCACTGATTGGTACCAGCTTTGCCAAATCTCCAGTTAAAAGCCTGCAGGTGTGATGGCAGTGGAGCTTTTGCATTTTGCCCTCTGCCCGTGCTGGGGGGAGCTACTGCCTTTTCCCCTCTGCCTGTACTGGGGGGAGCAATTCTGCCTGAGGAGGATTTCCAAGCTCTTGATCTTGGTTTTGTACATATTTGTATATATTTGGTTATTTCTGTTATTATTGTTATTATACTCTTTTTCATTATTATAGTTTATTAAAACTGTTTTAACTTTCCAATCCATAAGTCTCTCTCCCTTTTCCCTTTCCCTTTCCCTTGGGGGGGGGGGAGAGGGTTAACAGAGAGCATCTGCCACCTGGTTAATAGCTGGCCCAGCTTTAAACCGTGACAGATTTAATTGGCGCCCAACGTGGGGCTCGAGAGAAGCTCCAACAGGTTGCTCTGATAAGTTGAATCCTGGCTCTGGTGGGAGGAGACCCGGAGAGCTCAGCTGAGAGAATATCAGATTTCTTCCTTTGAGATTTAGGAGGGGTTGGAAAGTTAAAACAGATAGTGAAGATGGTGATGTCATTTTTGAATGCTGTGTTATCTCATCTTTTTATGGAGTTTCTTTCACAATTGAGTATTGCAATGATGCCTTACCTGCCGTGGGCACTGTGTTATTGCTTGCTTCTTATGAATGTTTACATGCAGTTTAGCAGTGGGCGCTGGTCAAAATGTATTGTTTTGGTATGGGGTTTGATACTGATTTATGCTGTGATAAACTGGGCAGTTAATATTCCGATCTCTTATCTCTATGACACAATGATGGGCAGCTTTAATCGCGAATCAGTAGCAGCAACTTCATCTGCGCGCTCCAGGCGTCCTTTAGCTGATTCTGTTAATGATTACACTTCCAGTTTTACTTTGGGAAATAGTACCTTCTCCTTTTCTGCCAAGCTGATTCCACTAGATTTTGCGAAATTAGGATGGTGCTGTCTAGGTGGCATGTTTTTATTTTTGGTTGTCCTGAATGTGTTTCTGATGTGGGATAAGATTAAATATCGGTGCAGGGACAGTTGCAGGTGTCATGCAGCCACCTCAGACCCTACGGTGTGTACTGCCACTACAGCCACTAAACCCACTAACACCTCGGCAGCCTGTACCACAGCTGCTACACCCCCCAAGATGGCCACTGCAGCTACTCAGACTCTCAGCACTCCCACGACAGCCACTGCATCTACTCAGACTCCAGCATCTATCGAATCTATACCAATTGCTCCTGTAACCAGGAAGAAATACCAAAAGAAATCAGCTAGTAAAGTGAAGGATGATGACTCAGAGCCTTCTAAGGCAGAGCCATCATATGACCCAGGTGAGGGCCCTTCTCAGGCAGAGTTAGGGCCTGACACAGATGGGGGTTTCCTCGATCGTCCTTTTAAAGCAGACCCATCACAGAAGAAAGGTCCTTCTAAAGCAGAACTATCACAAGAGGACTCGGACGTAGAGATAATCTACCACTCTTTATCCCTGAAGGACCTGAGAAATATAAGGAAAGACTTCAGCCGTTATGATGGTGAGCCTATTATTACCTGGTTGCTCCGATGCTGGGATAATGGGGCAGACAGCATGCAATTGGATGGCAGAGAAGCCAGACAGTTGGGATCCCTGTCCAGAGATGGTGGTATTGATAAGGCGCTCGCAAGAAAGTCAAACACTATCAGTCTCTGGAGGCGACTCTTATCAGCTGTAAAGAGCAGGTATCCCTATAAAGATGATGTTATGAGCCACCTAAGCAAATGGACCACTATAGAAAAAGGTATTAACTACCTTAGAGAACTGGCTGTGCAAGAGATCATTTATAGACACCCACGGGACATTGTAGATCCTGTAGATCCTGATGAAGTGGAATGCAACCGATCCATGTTCCGGAAGGTTGTGAAGAATGCTCCACCGACATATACCCATACATTGTCAATATTAGTATGGGGAGAAGATGCTATGGCACGATCTAGTGTGGGCGAAATGGCTAACTGTATGCGACAGTATGAAGATAGTATTTCTTCCCCACTGCAGGCACGCATCTCGGCTGTGGAAAAACTGACTAAGGAGAACAAGGACTCATTTAAACAACTGTCAGACAAACTGTCCATGATCGAGAATAAACTTGACTCTCTACCTACACAGGCGCGCGTTGCAGCTGTTAAGAGAAAACGCTCTCCTACAGGACCAGCTCAAAGGAAAAGGAACACATCACGAGGTATCCTATGGTTTGCCCTGCGTGGTTATGGGGAGGACATGAGCAGATGGCATGGACAACCTACCAGTACCCTACAGGCACGAGTACGTGAGTTGCAAGCTAAAAGAAATACCAGAGAGAATTTTTCTAGGAGGATGGCTGCTCCAGTTACCAGTGAGCAGGACCCCAGTCAGGGGAGATGGGCCTCAAATCACTTTTTCCCAAGTGTGAATAGGAGAAATGAAGGTCCAGTCCCTGTGAGCAGCATGAATCCATTTCTTAATTAGGGGGGCCCTGCCTCCAGCCAGGTGGAGGAGAGGGACAACCGGATTTATTGGACTGTGTGGATTCGATGGCCTGGCACATTAAAACCACAAAGGTATCGAGCCCTGGTAGACACTGGTGCACAGTGCACCCTAATGCCATCGGATCATAAAGGGGCAGAATCTATCAGCATTTCAGGAGTAACAGGAGGATCTCAAGTGTTATCTGTATTGGAGGCCGAAGTGAGCCTAACTAAAAATGAATGGAAAAAGCACCCCATTGTGACTGGCCCAGATGCTCCATGCATCCTTGGCATAGACTACCTCAAGAGAGGGTATTTTAAGGACCCAAAAGGGTACAGATGGGCCTTTGGTATAGCAGCTGTAGAGACTGAGGACATTAAACAGCTGTCTACCTTGCCTGGCCTCTCAGAAGATCCTTCTGTTGTGGGGTTGCTGAAGGTTGAAGAACAACAGGTGCCAATTGCTACTACCACGGTGCACCGACGACAATATCGCACCAATCGAGACTCCCTGATCCCCATTCATAAACTGATTAGACAATTAGAAAATCAAGGAGTGATTACCAAGACTCGCTCACCCTTTAATAGTCCTATATGGCCAGTGCGAAAGTCTGATGGAGAATGGAGATTAACTGTGGACTATCGTGGCCTAAATGAAGTTACGCCACCGCTGAGTGCTGCTGTGCCAGACATGCTAGAACTTCAATACGAACTGGAGTCAAAGGCAGCCAAGTGGTACGCCACCATAGACATTGCTAATGCCTTTTTCTCTATTCCTTTGGCACCAAAGTGCAGGCCACAGTTTGCTTTTACCTGGAGAGGTATCCAGTACACCTGGAATCGACTGCCCC
Organism: Nyctibius grandis; assembly: GCF_013368605.1. Taxonomy (NCBI): domain Eukaryota; kingdom Metazoa; phylum Chordata; class Aves; order Nyctibiiformes; family Nyctibiidae; genus Nyctibius; species Nyctibius grandis. Next base: position 77,439,828 of record NC_090659.1, on the reverse strand, counting down.
AGGGGTGGAAACACAGTCCTACTATTTGCCATGGACTGATCCAGACTGCACTAGAAAAGGGTGGAGCTCCAGAACATTTGCAATACATTGATGACATCATTGTGTGGGGTGATACAGCAGCAGAAGTTTTTGACAAAGGGGAGAAAATAATCCAAATTCTTCTGAAAGCTGGTTTTGCCATAAAAAGGGGCAAGGTCAAGGGACCTGCCCGGGAGATCCAGTTTTTAGGGATTAAATGGCAAGATGGGCGTCGCCAGATCCCGATAGAGGTGATCAACAAAATAACAGCAATGTCCGCACCAACTAACAAAAAGGAAACACAAGCCTTCTTAGGTGTTGTGGGTTTCTGGAGAATGCATATTCCAGATTACAGCCAGATTGTACGCCCTCTTTATCAAGTGACCAGAAAGAAGAATGATTTTCAGTGGGGCCCTGAACAACGACAGGCTTTTGAACAGATTAAACAAGAGATTGTGCATGCAGTAGCCCTTGGACCAGTCCGTACGGGACAAGATGTTAAAAATGTGCTCTACACTGCAGCTGGGGACAATGGTCCTACCTGGAACCTCTGGCAGAAAGTACCAGGGGAGACTCGAGGTCGACCCCTAGGATTTTGGAGTCGAGGATACAAGGGTTCCGAGGCCAATTACACCCCAACTGAAAAAGAGATACTGGCAGCATATGAAGGAGTTAGAGCTGCTTCAGAGGTAATTGGTACTGAAGCACAACTTCTCCTAGCACCTCGATTACCAGTACTAGGCTGGATGTTCAAGGGTAAGGTTCCCACTACCCATCATGCAACTGATGCGACGTGGAGTAAATGGATTGCATTAATTACGCAGAGGGCTCGAATAGGAAACCCTAATCGCCCAGGAATCTTAGAAGTAATCATGGACTGGCCAGAAGGCAAAGACTTCGGAATGCCACCAGAAAAGGAGGTGACACGTGCTGAAGAAGCCCCACCATATAATGAACTACCAGAGGATGAGAAGCAGTATGCGCTGTTCACCGATGGATCCTGCCGTCTTGTAGGAAAGCATCGGAAGTGGAAAGCTGCTGTATGGAGTCCTATACGACGAGTCACAGAAGCCACAGAAGGACAAGGTGAATCAAGTCAATTTGCAGAAGTAAAAGCCATCCAGCTGGCTTTAGACATTGCTAAACGAGAAAAGTGGCCAAGGCTGTATCTTTATACTGACTCATGGATGGTGGCAAATGCCTTGTGGGGGTGGTTAAAGCAGTGGAAGCAAAGCAACTGGCAGCGCAAAGGGAAACCTATTTGGGCTGCTAAATTGTGGCAAGATATTGCTGCTCGGCTAGAGAAACTAGTCGTGAAGGCACGTCATGTAGATGCTCACGTACCTAAAAGTCGGGCAACTGAGGAACATCGAAACAACCAACAAGCGGATCAAGCTGCTAAAGTGTTCCAAATAGATTTGGACTGGGAACACAAAGGTGAACTATTTTTAGCTCGGTGGGCTCATGACACTTCAGGTCATCAAGGGAGAGATGCAACATACAGATGGGCTCGTGACCGAGGGGTGGACTTAACTATGGACTCTATTGCACAGGTTATCCATGATTGTGAAACATGCGCCGCAATTAAGCAAGCCAAACGGTTAAAACCTTTGTGGTATGGGGGACGGTGGTTGAAATATAAATATGGGGAGGCCTGGCAAATTGACTATATCACACTCCCTCAAACCCGCCAGGGTAAACGCTATGTGCTTACCATGGTGGAGGCGACCACCGGATGGTTGGAAACATACTCTGTGCCCCATGCCACTGCCCGGAACACTATTCTGGGCCTCGAAAAGCAAATCTTGTGGCGACACGGCACGCCAGAGAGAATTGAGTCGGACAATGGGACTCATTTCAAAAACAGTCTCATAGACAACTGGGCCAAAGAGCATGGCATTGAATGGGTATATCACATCCCCTATCATGCACCAGCCTCTGGGAAAATTGAACGGTATAATGGGCTGTTAAAAACTACCCTGAAAGCAATGGGGGGTGGAACCTTTAAAAACTGGGATAAACATCTGGCACAAGCTACCTGGTTAGTTAACACCAGGGGATCTATCAATCGAGCTGGCCCTGCTCAGTCAGACCTTCTACATACAGTAGAAGGAGATAAAGTCCCTGTGGTGCATGAAAGGAATCTATTGGGAAAAACTGTCTGGATTGTTCCTGCAACGGGCAAAGGTAAACCCATTCGTGGGATTGCTTTTGCTCAGGGACCTGGATGTACTTGGTGGGTGATGTTGCAAGATGGTGAAGTCCGATGTGTCCCTGAAGGTGATCTGATTATGGGTGAGACTACTTAAGTCTGAACTGCATGTTGTTGCTGCATAAGTGTCTTTTAGGTTAAGACAGTGGTGATGCGACCGGAGCTAGCTTCATCAAGTGGCGTCCAGTAACCTCCTCGAGTCTGACATCTTTAACCTGCAACCCGTGGGCACGAACCATGACAAAAGAGAGACTGCTAGCCAGAAAGACTGCTGAGAGACTGCTAACCAGATGCAAACCCACAATCCTGAACCAAATGAACTTGATGGACTTTTTGCATAAAGATGAATCATAGACTAGTGATATGTATATATATATTTGAAAATGAAAAGGTAGTGGTGATCTGAGTATGACATGAATGGTATGGAATAAGGGGTGGAATGTCCTGGTTTGGCTCAAACCAGGCCAAATAGTCTTAGAGAACCCAAGGTCACTGCTTACGAGTAAAGAGCCGAAGGGGGTTGTACCTGCAGGGAGTAGTGGACGGGGCAGGTGACCCAGGATTGACCAGCAAGGTATTCCATCCCATACATGTCATTCTCACTTTCCTGTTTATCACTAACCCACTGCCTCCTGGAGGTGGGGCCCAGGAGGGAGGGGCCCTCCTGTCTCCCACTGATTGGTACCAGCTTTGCCAAATCTCCAGTTAAAAGCCTGCAGGTGTGATGGCAGTGGAGCTTTTGCATTTTGCCCTCTGCCCGTGCTGGGGGGAGCTACTGCCTTTTCCCCTCTGCCTGTACTGGGGGGAGCAATTCTGCCTGAGGAGGATTTCCAAGCTCTTGATCTTGGTTTTGTACATATTTGTATATATTTGGTTATTTCTGTTATTATTGTTATTATACTCTTTTTCATTATTATAGTTTATTAAAACTGTTTTAACTTTCCAATCCATAAGTCTCTCTCCCTTTTCCCTTTCCCTTTCCCTTGGGGGGGGGGGGAGAGGGTTAACAGAGAGCATCTGCCACCTGGTTAATAGCTGGCCCAGCTTTAAACCGTGACAAATAGGGACTTTCTTCTTGGCCAAACAGGGGAGCATGCTAGAGCAATTGGTGGTGGTGTAAGCAAGCTACACAACCACCAGACAAGGAGGCTGAAGTACTGAACAGAAATTATGTCTGTTGTCTCTGTACAGGTTTTCCATCCCATTTTTCTTACCCTTAACCTTGACTGCAAGGATTTTCTCTTTGCCCAATGTCACGGATGATGAATCCAAAGCCAAAATCCAAATTCCTGACACTGAGGCAGACGCTGGTGGTTGCCGAAATTTTCCACAAGAAAATCCACCCAGAACTAGTAGAGGTCAGTGCTATTAGTATATTTTAAACTCTTATTCCATTTGCAAATTAATGACTGAGCAGAACTAAATTGAACCACTATCACAAGTCCAGAACTCTCAGGAATATCTTGTGGCAAAAGCAGCCCCTACAAAGCTCTTGCTAGCTGAACTTGTCCTAGAGAGAGACTAATACACAGTAAATGTTTTGACATACTATATCTGTCACAGCAGTCAAGTCCTGGGAATTTTCTGTACGTGATGGATTAGTTCTGTCTGGGGCTGTGTTGTTCAAACATAAAATTCAGTAACCCCCAGTCCTCTGATTGTGTAAAGTAGGTGCAGCTGCTTGAAATGGACTGGTGAGGGCAAAATGCTAATGCGATTCAATAGCTGTGTGCATAGGAAAAACAGTGTACTGCATTGCAATAGGGTGCTGTACTCATTTAAATCTGACCAGAAGTACTCGTTGGGTGGCTGTTGTTTTCCCATCTTCTGAAACATGGCATTAGTGAAATGTCACTTTGTGTTAAGATCATCGGTGGCCTTTGCTATGTACATTCTTCCATGTTTCTGCACAAAGACAGTGAAGCACACTGGAGTCTTAACTTTAGAGATCGATCTCTCTTCATGTCTGATATTAACTTACATCGCTAGGGCCAGGGTGGGTGTGAAAGAGGTGGGCTGAAATGGTGTTTATTCACTGAACCTTGAGGTAGAACTTTAGCAAATGGCTGAGCTGCTTTGAGTTGCTGAAATGACTGCAGTTTTGGTACCTTTTTAGGGTTTGCAATGATAAGAGCAGATCTCTAAGGAGTTGAATGTCTGAGTGATCTAAAACCAGGGCAGTCAAGCTGAAGAGGATGTGTGCACTAACCTGTTTGCACTGAATAGTCTCCATAAATAATTTACAACTATGACTGCTAGCTATTATTACAAAAATACTGGATTGCATTTTGACACATGCAGCCAGCTTGTAAGTCAATAGATACATTTCACCTAGTGTATGCAGACCGCAGTTTCAGCCATCCATCCATGTGTGTTTTACAAGAATGCAATCTACCATTCCAAAACAAGACTGAGAATACCTTTTGAAATACATTTTTAAAATCAGAACAGTGATCAGACTGTTGGATCTTTTATTGTATTGGTCCTTAATAGGGTTCTGTCCCCTCCGTGCACACAGCTTTCAGTTTTAAACACTTGTGATATTTTATTTAAGGGTCCTACTCTGTAGCCAGTGCTGTGGAGTCACTCAGGATCTACTGCAAGATTTCAGGAAGGAAAAAAATTAAAAGATGCATGCCTGACATTTCCTTTACTGTGTTTTCCTTTGAGACTTGTTCGAGTCACCAAGAAAGTATTTCATTATAGCTTGATTTAACCAGAAAGAGTGTCAGTGGGTTTTACCTCAGTCTTAGGGGTTAGCAGGGCAGAGGAAATAGCGGAAAAGTACAGTTTCCTACAACAATCAAGTGAAAAGATGCATAACAGTGTATGAATTAACCTCAGGGAAATGAGAACCAGGAAAATCTTTTTTGTAATCTAATAAAAATCTCCAATGCCTTAGATGTTATCCTACTTAACATGTTCTTGGGTTTATGAAGAAAATTATCTTCCTTAGACCTTATTTTTTAAGACAGGAAAAAAGCCATTTATTATAGTTCCTTTATTACTTAAGAATAACAAAGTTTAGTGTGCGTTTTCAAAATGTACTTTTATGTGAAATCAAGGATCACATGTACCTATATTAGAAAAGCATTTACATTATGGAAACTCAGGATAGAAATAAGAAAATATGAAACAACTAAAACACAGATATTGGCTATAACGATATTGCAATAGGAAATATATTTTTCTCTGTAAAAAGCTAGACAAGAACCAAAGGATGGGCTTTCTGAGACAGTTGAAATCATGTATGGATTAGAACCTGAGTGGGAATAGCGGTTATTCAAAGATTCAATCTGATCAGCTGAATACCCGTGTTTGATACCACAATCATGAATTGAGATCCCAGTTTTCACAAAGCAGAAATTTTCTATTAATGAAAGCCTTTTTCTTTCTTCCTTATTACCTCTCTGTGCTTGTGTCATGTAGTTATACAGCAAAACATAGCAAGGGGAGCCTAGGAGGGTGGGATGGAAAAGAAGATAGTGGTGGGGAGAGAAAGCTAGAAGATGAGATGTCCCCATTTTTTTTTGTTTCCACGTAGAACACATTCATTCTGGGTACAGCATAAAGCAGGGGTCGCTCACACAAGGAGTGGTCACAACAAGCTAGATGGGCTGTTAACTGAACATCAGCCTCAACAGGTAGATTTTAAGCAACATTAATCATTAATTCAAAGTTCTCCATGCCACCCCCTCTCTCATTTCAAGCATTTAATACATCCAGGGTGGGTTAACTCTGCCACTTGGGTAGACAGTCTTTGCTTCATTGCTGATCACTTCACTGGCTTCTGTTTAAAGAGACAGGAAACAGAGATGCTTGAGGGACAGGATCCAGATCACAGATTAAGACATCTGAATTAAGGTTTATAATGTAGATGTCTGTGTGACTGTCTGTCTAGGTGTCTGAGTTCCCACGGTACTCAATGGCAATTTAGTCAGTACAGTCAATGGAGTTAAAGAAGCTCTTTGGCTCACCCAAAGTAAACTTAAGTAAAATCAGTTGAACAGCTCAGTAAGGCTATTAAATTACCAAAATATAGGTGTCTACTGCCTTTACAGATGCCCTAGTATGTTTCTCTCGGCCTCCAGATGACTTTCCAGTCTATGTGTTTCTCTTGTAGGTCCTGTTCAATATCTGCCAACTCCAGGTGTTTTTTTCAGATGCTCAGGTGCATCTAAAATAGTAATGTTGCATCTGTGTTTGGGCAGGTGAATTGAAATCTCTGCTCACTTGCACACCTAGATGTAAACATTTACATTTTCTTTCTCATTTTGTAAGGTACATTGAAACTTGAGTATCCTTTTTCCAAAATTCACTTCACTGTCTTCTTGAAATTAGCTTTTTCAGTCTTTCACAGACTGCAAACAGCTACAAGGTAATATTTTAAGTTATTTAATATTAACCGGGGAAAAAGTTATTGCTGTTGACTGTAGTCCACCTTCCTGAAGTCATAAGAAATGTGAGAAACTGGTGGAGTTTATTGACCTATATCTTGACAGTATGCTTCTGTGTGACAACACTTTGCTTTGGGCTGTCTCCCCTCTACTTACCTATCTGTCCAAACTTATAGAAATTTGAGACCTCTATAATGTTGCCAAAATAATTAAAACTTTGTGCAAAGTTATCAAAGCAGAGATAGGACAGAGGCAAGCACACAGTAGATGCACATGAGTTTTGTTGTCTTAGGAACCCAATAGATTTCTTGTTAGTTTAGTTCAGTAGGAAAAATTCCTTCCTAATTCATAATGGAAAGTCAATCAGATCCATGGTATCATGAAGGATACTATTCCCTGAAATAACTACTTGAGGGCAAGAGGTTTCTGAAAACCCTGTGCAAGACACGCCAGCATTCACGCTGGCCGAAAATTAAGAAATCATTTCACTCTGCCATGTAAATTCAATTACTTTCTCCAGACTTTCAGTACTACCTCAATTCTTCTTTCTATCTTAGACCTCACTTCGTGTGAAGTCCTAAACCAGACACGTAGCAATTTGGGGCCTGATTTTCACTTCTGCCTAGATCACTTTGCACAGTCAAGGTGATGTAAATGACAACCAGACCTATAGTAAAGAATAGCGTCAATTTATCGGAAGTGAGGCAGCAAATCCAATCATGCTTTTATGTCTAAGTGAGCATAGGACCAATATGAAAAAAATCTGAAGTCCTTAACCTTGCTCATGAACTCCTAGTCTGGTGCACTCCAGTGGCTGCATATAGATGAAACTAAGCTAGGATAATTCTTCTCAGTTGCTCAGAAGAGAGAAGTATAACAAGAACAGCACCTGCCCCAGGAGATGAAAATGTAAAGGTAGAATTTTCTTTGTTCCTTTGGTCATACCGAAACCTTGGCATGCAAATAAATTGCAGCACCATTTTCTTATTCTCACAAGTAAATGTATCTAAATTTTTCTAGAGTGTGTGGTGTTGTAAGGAAGAGTAATTTAAACTAGTCAGTACATTCTACTTCTAAATTTGGGTCACAAAAATGTATTTTTTTCTTGGGGTGAACAACTATATTTGTCATATTTGATAAATGTTTGCAAATATCAATGCATAAGGAACAATAAACTGAGGCAGCCAAGGAAAAAAGTCTTTCTGTGTCTTAAAACTGTACCGTTACCACCCGCAACCTGGCCAGAGACTTATGAGTATTTGAAATTGGAGTTGCATACATCTTAAGAGCACTGGTTTGCAGGGCTAAGGAGGAGCTTTTGTAGAAGAAAAGTTTCAGGAAAAGACACTTTTACAGTATTACTACCTGCTTCTCAAAGGTGGTTTCTTGAACCTGCTCTGCAGCCTCTCAGTTCCCAATCAAAACAACGTTGCTTGGCTCTAAGTAAAATTGCACAGTGCTATAAAGAACAGATCCTACAGTATCTCATTTACTTTTGCCTTCTGAGTTGTCTTTTTCAAGTCCAGCCTTCAGCATGAGTAGGCTGGAAGGGGTTCAATAATCTATAATAATCAGGAAATCATTCAGGTTCCTTGATTCTCTCTGAGTGGCGTAACAAGGCTCTGTAGCTGGCAGAGATCCAAACTTAATTGGTATAAGAACGGATCACAGACAAGGCCGTGGTCATCCATAGGCATACGTGATGGATAACTACTAGTGCAGCATTTTCAGTCATCAATCTTTAGAGGAAAAAGACTGTGGTAGCTGGATAAAACACGTCTTGCATCAGCAAAAAATGACCACATGTTAAGGATGGAGAGAATGCTTCAGTCTGTAACCTGAGAGCTTTTTTCTGATTTCTGACTAACTTTACCTTAATTTTTAAAATTAGTCCAGTACATGAATAATAAAATGAATAAAACTGTAAAGGATGCTTTTATTAAGATACTATGCAAAGGGGGAAAAAAGTCCCACCCTATTTATTACAACTAATCCCTTGACAGGACAAGGGGCAATGGGTGCAAGCTGGAACACAGGAGGTTCCACATAAATATGAGGAAAAACTTCTTTACGGTGAGGGTGACTGAACACTGGAACAGGCTGCCCAGAGAGGTTGTGGAGTCTCCTTCTCTGGAGACATTCAAAACCCGCCTGGATGCGTTCCTGTGTGATATGATCTAGGCAATCCTGCTCCGGCAGGGGGATTGGACTAGATGATCTTTCGAGGTCCCTTCCAATCCCTAACATTCTGTGAAAAGAAAAAAAAACCCTCATACCACACGACTGACACATGTTCTGTGGTTGACTTCGGAGACATGTCAAATTCCAGTCCTTTGTCAGTGAGGAGTGACTGCTGAAAGTTACAAGGAACAAGCACATAATTTAAAATAGATGTAGTTTAATACACTATTTTGGTTGCTCTCACACAACTAAAATTTACATTAAAGTCTGTTTTGGATGAAAAAAGAAATGCAAGAATAGATCCTTCGCTGCTTTAGGACAGCCATTCAGTTAATTTTCACTCCTGCCACAAACATATACATACACTGGTGACCTAAATGGTTTTCCTTTATTATATCATCATTACTACTATTATTCTTCAGTGAACTGACAACATCTCTTGGGAGATGTTCTAGTACACTTGTCAAGAAGTGTCAGGAGATGAAGATAATTTTCAGGTTATTACTGTCATGAGATGCCAGAACTGAAAAAGACACATAATAGAGTCAGCTAGACAAACTTTTTGTCCAGGTTAGGGTAAGAGTCACTTTTACTCTGCCACTATAAAAGGTTTGCGGTATGGAACAGTAAAATCTTACATCAGTGTAATTGCATTTTTAAAATTATACTGCTTTTCTAAAGCAGGTGTCTATAACTCCTTGATCAAATGTAGTTGTTTTTTTAAATTATACATATGAGGATCTGATTCTGCACTACTTCTAATAGCAGGACTCCCATTCAAATAAACGATGTCAACTCTAAAGACTGTATGTACAGCAGACATGATTTTATAGGAGAAAATATTTCCAGAGCTGAAAAATACAGTGTGCAAGAGTTGATCTGGTCATTATTTGTGTACTGGCTTCCATTAAAAACTAAAATACATGTCCACCTGATACGTTGTAACATGAACATATTCATGATATCACATGACTGTGAGTGTACTCCCAAATCCCTGTCACTCTGTGATTATGTTCCACTTGTAAGAACTTCTGAGAACCTCCAGAGCACGCTGTTCAGCTCAGATCTGGTATTCAGTTAGAGTAGGGTTTGACCTGGTAGATGAACTGATTAAATGATTTGCTGCTAAGAAAGGAAAGCCTGCTTTGTCACATCCTCCACCATCAGCCATAGGTTCTTCTCCTCTATCTTTCTTTGGTATCAGGTCTAGTGATCATGTGGCTGCAGTGTGAGTCAGTTCAGGAGGCTGACCCACGGTGCTGATCTTTAGGTGAGACTACTTAACATCTTCAATCTAAACTCATCTCTCTAGAAATCCCCTAGAAATGATAAAAGACTCTACATGGTAATGTGTTTTTTATCCGCAGCCACTCAGAAGTGTGGGAGCAGGAGTACAGGAAGGGAATATTAGGCAAGATGTACGTTATATGGAGTTTCCCTTAAGAAAATGAAAACATTTCTATTGTGAAAAAGAATTCAGAAACAGACTGTAGAATTTGATAGAAAACTGTATTCCTGCTACAGCATTTTGCCGGATGTTTCATATGAACTATGAAGAGCTTATTATTTGCTATTAGTGTTGTTTCTATATAAGAGTTTCTCTAGAATCCATTTAGTCTAATTCTAAATTCCACAGGATTTTTCCATGAAAGATCACTAAAACATCTTCAGTAAAGACACACATGCAAACATATTTACTGCTCTCCTGCCCTCAGCTGGGCTACTCTCTTAGGTCTGTTACATGAAATAATATTTTGTGTGTCTCTTATTTATATTGTTTGCTGCATAATCTGTTACCTGCTTTCATGAAATGTAGCCTAGTTGTATGAACTTGCCAAATGCCAGCTGAAACTAAAATATATATTGCATTATTTACTCCATTCAGAAATGGATTTAAAAAGGAGGAGTCAGGGGTATAATAAAATAAACGACAGAAAAAAATGTATCCTATTTAATGTGGAGATCAACAACAAACTGCTTCTTAGATATTTTTGTCAGAATAACAATCCTTTTTTCTCTTCTCTAAATAGACCTATCTAAGACAGTGTCCCTGATACATAATTAGATGTAAGTGGGGTTTATTCTATTGACTTTTTAAAACAATTCTTAATATTGCTTATAAAACTCTGCCAGAAAGTACACATTTTAATCATCAGTCAGCATTTTTATTATATTATAATCCTTAATTGATTGACGTTTAATCACAGTCTTTGTATTTTACTATCCCTTGTCTCATAAGAGGCAATTTTCTCTTTACTGTAGTTTAACAGCTGATGAAAAAGATTTAAGGAAATCTATAAACTTAAGATTGGTTAATGGTCCCTTATAAAAGAATATTACACTTCTAGGATCCATTGCACAGATGTGATACTCAATTGTAGAAATGTGCATGGGGTTTATTAAATTACAGCACAAATCTTCAGTCTTCTGAATTATTGTTCATGTTGGTATTGTTAGGCAAATGGGGAGACACATTATTGCTTCCAGTTGTTCGCATTACTGTGGGGTAATACAGTCAGAGACAGCTGGCACATTGCTCTAGGCAAATGCAGAGCCAGAGCAGCTGCAGAGTTCTGGGCCCCAAGTGAAGGTCCAGCACCGCTGAGTCAGTACTGGGTGGCTCATCAAAAGATGTCCAGAAATTAAAAGATAAAGTTGCTTTTTCTCAGAGCTAGCGTGCTGAATTACGTGCAACTAATTAACATGGCCTTTTTCCGTTTTGTATGGAAACCAGTGAGCGAGAAAAAGCTATAGCAAAACCATTTGTCCTAGTTGTATTGCAGAGGGTTAACTGGAGATATTGTTGGCTTTACTTAGGAAGGCACAGAAGAAAATGAGAAGTCCTCAGTTGTGGCATGAAGAGTTAATGTTTTTGCAAGTTTTCAGTTTTACTGAATGATGTTTAAAAATTAATACGCAAGTGTAGGTTGCATCTGACTATGTGAGAATGTTGATTTAAAATCAAAGATTTTATGATTTAGGTTATAGATGTTAGATTGTTCGATAATACATCCATTCTTCATGGGTTTAAATATCACAAGAAATCATTCAAATCACTAAAATAATTTGCTTTGAATTCTTGCATGGCCCAGCCTGATGCATTTCATCCAGCACATCCAAATTCCAGCCTAGTAAGTTTGATGAAACATATCTTCCAGGACAGCAATTCCATTGTTCCATAATTTCACAAATCCCTTAGTAATTTGTTAAAATAGTTACTGTTAAAAATATTAACCTATTCCACTTTGAACTGCTGTCAACTCCAGCCTTTGTGTCTCATTGTGGAATGGCAAGAGCTATAGGGAGCTCTGAGAGTTTTGTTCCTTTTTAGGCTACTAACAGGAGTGCTTTTGTCTTCTGAGAGAGGAATCCACAACTTTAACTTTAAAGGTAACATTCCAGCCCTACTGCAGACAAGGAGAAAACTGCCATAAGAGCCATTCAGGGTGCTGGATCAGACACAGCACCTTAGAGCCTTCCATTTCCAACCTGGAATTCCTTCTGCTGGACCACAAATTAGAGCTGGAAGAGGTCTAAGCTCTTACCTGCACTTCCTGAAACAGCACAGACATGCTTTAATTAATGCAGTGTATGCTTTAATTTTAACCCAGATCTGTTCTCATAGGACGATTATTGCTAAAAGACCACATAAATGTGCATGTTCTTAATTTTAAACTGGTGCACACCTCATAAGTCATTTGGTTATTTTGCTATGCTCCATAATTTCATTTAGAAACACGTGATATTTGATTTCTTCTCTGCCTAACTTGGATTATGTGAGCAAACATCTAGAGTGGCAGCTTGGAAAGAAAGGAGCTGCCAACAAAATCTTGCCAAATAAGGTAAGATGCAGATAACGATGGTGCACTTGAGAAGGGACAAGGAACAATTAGAATCCTTATGAGAGTTTGGTGTGTCCTTGCTTCCATTTAGGATCCAAATTTAAGGGGATGGTTGGATCCTCCAGCAATTTTTGACAATCAGAGTGTATAGCAAACTTGCCAATCCTTTTTGTCAGCTGCATCTAGCTAATAGATTGCAACTTTTTCTTTTGACTGGTTCTCTTGAGATTATTGTCTGTGCTTTGGGTGCTCTGAGAGCCTTTTGTTTCCATCTGGTTTACGCTGTGTTACACTTTAAAGCCACATGGAAGACTAAAGTTAGGACAGCTTCAGAGACAAAATGTAGCAGCTGGTTTTCTGGGTAGGGCTTATCACTGAAAAATTATATCGGCACCCTGGAGTTTCATGGTCATGCACTGACCTCTGTAGCTTAACATGTTTTTGAGAATTGCCACGCATCTAGAACCTGAAACTAGCCTGAATATGATTTAAAGGCTTTTTTTCTGTGTGTACTTGGGTTCTTATCTCTGGTCAGCTGTTGATGCCCAAGTTGAATCTTCTCTTATTACACAATGGAGGAGTAATTGGGTGCTTTCTGGGGGACCCTGAGACTCTAAAGCCACAGCCCCCCTTTTGGCACAACTTAGCCCTATACAGTTGTCTCCAAATGACATGTGTTTAATAGCATTCTTTAACAGGGCTGAAGGTATGTTTCCCACAATGATAAAAGGTTGGAAAGGAGTCTCTGTAGGACGCTGCTTGGCTGAGTTCCTGTTGGTATGATTATTTTCATTCTTCTGGGCTTTTATTGTATTATTAATGATATGTGAGGGAGTTTAGAGCCTTAGACAGGCATCTTCTTAATTATTTTAGTCTAAATGAATTAATTGTGGCTACCCTTAGAAAACCATGTCAGCTCATTACAAGCTTACATGTTGCAAAAGCCATTATTTGGTCCTCATTCAAATCCTTTCAAAACTTTACGTTTTTCCACAATGTTCCCAAGAAATCCAGAATCATGAGAATAAAATAAGATAGGCTAGGGTATCTGAGGGGCCCTCTCTTCTCTATGTTTCAAACTGTAAAGCCAAGGTAGGGATTGTCTCTTTTGGTGTCTTTTAGGTCAACAGGTCAGATTATCACCACTTGGGATAGTAAGGCATTACCCCATTGTTAGGATAAGTTTTATATACTCAGGCCATGCTCTCAGTGAATATCCATATCCATTTGCTGCAGAGCAAATGTGAGCAGCTCCAAAATGTTGCTGAAGCAAATCTGCAGATTTCATTTGCGCAAATACCCCTTGCCCCTGTGCTCTACTCCCTACCCTGCAACAAAAATTCAACTCTCTGTGAACAAAGGCAAAGAGCCAGAGCAGTTCAGTTGGTATTTGGCATGCGTGCTAGTCAGCAGGTGCGTGCTAAATTGCATTAGACTTAACACCAGGAATCAGATCACTAACTGGGCACTAATGTGAAGAATTTTTCTCATTTGGGACCTGAATTGCAACACTTATATCCCTTTAGGCAAGACATCACAACCTTCCTATCCCAAAGCAACAGCGCTACCACTTGAACTGAAGGAGAATCTCCATTAGCTAACAGTCTAGCACTTACTGTATATCCTGTTTCTAGGCTGCAAGCCACAATAGGGGAAAATCATTATAATCCCTTAGTGATTTATAATCATTGTGATTTTAAGGCTCTTTTTTTTCCTAACTTTTCATTTATTTTTAATTCTGTGTGAGATCGTTTGGATGAAATAAGCAAAGAGTGCACTGGTTCTCAAAATTCAGACAAAAGAGATTTTCACTTTTTAGGGAGGCTGGAGAAATTGAGCATGTTTTAGGGAGGCTGGAGAAATGAGCATCTCTCCTCATTTCTTAGCTCCCTCATTCCTACTATTTCAAAACTGTGAAATCTTTTCTTACTGTCCCTCTTTTACAAGACACAAAATGTTGTAAAAAGAAGCTAATGTTACATTTATAAAAACTGGAAAATGACAGTTTTTTCCCTCATGAACAACAGTGCCTGGGGATGCAGTTCTTTCTCAAGCTTGTTCATGATGGGTCCTAGGCATAGTACCTAGGTCCAAGTAGAAGTATTCAGATCCTTATGAAATCAAACCACCTAGTTGTCCACATCTGAGAGACTCCCTGACTTGAAGCATACACAGATGAAGGGCTTCATCTGTTGCACCTCAGCTGTGAGAAGTAGATGGTTATAGACTCCTTCTGTCTGCTGAGAGTTAAGTGTCCTGAGCCTCAGATCAGATGTGCTTCTCAAGCACTTCATGACCTGTGGACAACAGGAGTACACACATGCATATTATTAAAATCACTGATATTGCTATTCAATCACAGAGCTAGACATAATATTTCTCTTTTCACATTGGCTGTCAATACTGTTATGGGCACTTCCATAGAGTGCTCAGATTTTGATTTTTAAAGGCAAATTGTCGTGTGGGACTGTTTCCACTCCCCTACACCCTCTCTCTAAAATTACTTCATTCCTATTAAATTAGTATTTTTTACTAAGTTAGTTGTTTTCTTTCATTAGATACTTCTACAATGGGAATTATGATACTGTGCTTACGTTAGCCAGAACATAAGACAACACTTCAGATTAAAGGGTCTTTATTTAGTTAAGGAATTGTACATATTCTTCATTTAAAATGCTCCAAGAAGATCCCAAGCATGAATGCAAGTGCTCTGTTGAAACAAGGTCATAGAAAACAGCAAGGATAGATCATTTTATGATGACTATTTTCTCATCGATTAAAATTTGCATTCAAAATATGTTTTATTCTTACTAGTTCTTTCCTTCATTAGATATTCTTTTTGCTCTTAAAAGACCTTCCAATCTAATTCCTAAGAAGATGTCCTGCCAGTCAGTAAGAATAGTGGAAATTACAGAGTTCTCCTGTAAGGAATTATTACATTTCTATTTCCTTCTCTTTCCAACTGAAATGAAATGATGGAATTTAAGTACTTTCCTAGGAAATCAGACACTCAGGAAAATGGAATCTGAAATTCTATGGAAATGTATAATTTGAAAGTCAAAATGATAGAGATCAAAATGAAGTGATTTTGCTCTGTTGAAGCAAGAGCTTTAATTAGCCCACTTTCAGGAAGGATTTTGGGGTGGGGTGTGTTGAGGGTTTTTTTTTTTTTATCTCAACGAACAAGTTCTTCATAGTAGAAAACTCTTCTGTCAGGGATAACTTTTTTCATATTGGTAATTCTAACTATATTGCCGAGGACTAAGGAAGAAATGAATGCACAGAACCAGAACACAAGTGTCTTTCAAAGCTAAACACATTTTCACCTACCCCAGAGACTACTCCCCTGATGATCCATTTCTACAGTTTCAGAGAATTTCAGTGGGCTTTACTTGTCACTCACTGGCAGCCAAAAATTGACACCTGTTCCAGAGAAGAAAGTCAGAACAGATTCAGTTAAAAAAATGTGTGGAGTGGTATTATTCCCTCCTGGTGACCGCAAAGTCCTTCACAGAAACTTCCCTAGCTCTGAATGCCCCGCCATCCTCCTTGCAACACATTCATCATCAAACGCTGTTGCATAAACAGAACATAGAGTCATTCTCTGAATACATCATTTCTCCCACTCATTATTGATGAGTTAAAGGTTATAAATAACTCAAGGAAATACAATAAATCATCTGTCTTTTGTCAGACTACTATATATTTTTTGTGTGTCCTGTAGTTATAACTAATTTCTGAGGCTTGCTTGCTGTGATTTTAACTTTTGTTATAATGTTACATACAATGAATTGAAGCAAAAGACTACAAACAACCCTGCTTTGGTCTAGCCACATCACACTTCAGAAAAAATAGCTAAGCCCACAATGGCTTTTGATTTAAACATAAAATAAATCTGAACTCCCATTTTTGCCAGACTAATAAACTGAGGTTACTTAATTCATTTAATGTATAGATGCTTATAGTGGATACCTACATATGAGTACATCAATAGAAGGAAATATGCACTCCTAAACTGCAGTTTATCTATCTGTGCTACTGTGTATGTCTGTATTAAGAGGAGAGAACTCTTCTTAATACAGAATTATTAAGAAGACCTAGTCTGGGGTCCTGGGAGGTCTGGTTTGCAGCAGTCCATGTCTGGTGAGATGAATCCCAGACCTGCGGACAGTACAAGCCATAGCTGGAAGGAAAGAGAATCACCCCTTACAGTAGACACGTGTTTCAGTTAGTATAACTTTTGCTAAATCACTTACGTTTAGTAAAATAAAACCTGACATATATTTTGAAGAACTACTCAGTATTTCTCTTCTGTTGCTCTTTTTCTGTGTTATTAGGTGAAATAAATTCTTCCCAGAGACACTTGTCTCATTTGTTGTTAACAGGATGATTTCTAGTTATTGTAAATGTCTTTCTTTTCAAATGTCTCCCACCTCTTCTTCTTTGGTACTTTGATATCAGAAGAGGATGGTAGTAGATTCTCTTTGAATGATGAAAAATGAGAACATGGTTTTGTAACAGCCTGTGTTCATTATAACATGAAAAACCTGGACACATCTAACATATGCATTGTCTGCTGCTGATAGTTGTAGTCTACTAAAGCCTTTGAGAGCCTGCTTGAGTGCAAACGTAGAGGTAATCCTACACAAGGTGAACCTGTGTGCTTTGCCCTGCGCATCTGTCCCAGTGCTTTGCTGGATTGGGGCCACAGCATGTACCTTCAGCTGCTGACGTGCTGAGTTGAAAATACTAACCACCTTAGACTTTTTGTTCCCGTGCCTCTTAACAGAGAAGAAAAGAAGCATTTAAATCAAGGAGTAGGCACGTGCAGTAAGGAGACGCATGTATTACAGAGGTGGAACTGAGACAGAGTAAAATCCCGCTGTGCTTGTCCTTTTTGTGGTACACATGGAGAAGTGATGTTAAATCAGTAGAGTGAGGAATAATTAATGCCAGTTTGTAGGGGATAACTAAAGCAATATCACTGCAATCTCAAATTGCACAGAAAACCAACTGTGTAGTTGGGAGATAAATGAGTGTCTTCCTATGCTCTTCTCAAAGAATAGAGCAGTTTTGACAACTCATCTTCACTTTCAAATGTCACTAATTATTTAGGAGGAGGGAATGTTTGTTTTTCATTGCCCAAGAAGAGCTGTTTTGCAAGGCTTGGATGCTGGAAGCATTGTAAAAATGTGAATCCCACTTTATAATACATCAAAACATCCCTTCCAAAACATCAGTTCTGATATTTGTGCGGGGGTCTGCATCACATGCATAATAATGGTGTTTTCTGAACTTCTCAGAAGAAATTGTACATCGTAATTTCTGTCCCCAAAATTATTTTATATGTCTGTTTGTTGTATATGCTTGAATGCTTCTCTTCCACGGCAAAGACAGTTTTTTCTGGTGAGTATCTTCTTGTATTTTGTCTCAGTCAAAGCCCTTCCTCCTAAAACCAGCTGTGAACCGTCAAAAATGTTAATGTGAAAGACAGCAGTATTACACAGAAGTCATTGTTTCATAAGAGAAAAGAGAGATTAACTTTAATAATTTAAGACAGTATCTAAATTAACAAAGAGGAAGTGGACAAAGTAACCATACTGTACCTAGTTCGATGCCCTTTTCTCTTTAATTTTTTTTCCAGATTCATAGTGGTATCACTCAATTTTCAAAATTCAACATCACCTATTGCCATCGTTACATATAGCCTTATGTGCCCAGAGCAAGACGTTAAGGCTCATAGCTGCAGCTTTGAGGATGAAAAGCATTTGTGTCAGACTACACAAGATAACTGCAGACACCCAGTTTGAGTGTCTGAGCAAAACCAGCCGTTTGGAAACTAATACTGTTTTAACCAGGAGTCTTATGGTCAAGGAGGGATGGAGGTGATTGCCAAGCACCGAATCCAAATTTAGGTTTGTTTTCCTAAAGAGACAAAGCAATAAGGAAGAGCATTGGCAGGCAAGAATTTTCTGAGTGTGTGCAAGCCTGTTCTTAACCCTTGACTTTAATTAACTTGCATGGGTTTACCCATAACTCCAGACCTTCTCCAGTCTGCAACAGAAGTACAGGGGGCTGAGAAGGAAAAAACATGACAGAGATCTTGGAATCATCCTGAGTTTTCTTTTTCATTGCCTAATCCATACATCTATGAAGGAGCAGCAATATGGGAAATTACAGTCATACAGTCAAACATGGTACAGCAGTGCTAAAAGAATAGCTTTTCATTCGATGTATAAAAACACATTATGATAACTGGCATTTTCTTATTAGTTGAAAAAGACATTGGCACTATTGAGTATAAGGCACATGTACAAGTCACAATTAAGTCTCCTTGCAAATAATGCTGCTGTTGTACTGACAAGAATTCAGCATTCCTTATTGATTGACAACATGCCATCAAATTATAGGTTCTTTACCTAAGCTTAGCACAGACTGCCTAGTGCCAGCTTGGAATATTTCGACAAGAGATCAGGTCATAGAGATACAATTATAAAGGCTTAGAAGAAAAGGAAGTATTGTGCCTTGCTCAAAAAACATTATGGGCCAGAGATTTGTTGTTAGAGACGAAGAGATGAACGGCTCACTTTTGGGGATCCAGCCATATCCTCTGTATCTGAAATGGAATCTCAATGGTGACTGGCTGTCTGCACCAAGCAGACAAAGTTAGGAAAACAGCAGGCAGGATGGCAGCCTCCCCCAGTAGTTTTCTGCTCTTCAAGGACATGTACTTGGCAACTCTGAGGCAGGGAGCCAGTTTTCCATTTCAGCTTTATGTGCTGATCACTCAGTGCACGTACAGTTTTTAAATGCAGGTCTCCACCTTGTCTGAAGGGCAGTAATTAAGTGGGGTTTTGGTTGCCCCAGGCAGCCAGATAATAGGAACTTTCCTATCTTGATGAGCGGTCCCAGAGGATCTGTGCTTTTGGTACCTCCTGATTTGACTGCTGCAATGCACTTGATATGGGGCAACCTTCAAAACTGCTCAGAAATGCCTGCTTCTGTGGAAGGTGGTGATCCGCTTGCTAAGATCACTACGTGCAGGGGATTTCTAGCTGGTTTTGGTCTGAGTTATTCAAATGACTACCTGCCTCCTTTGGCCCAGCAGCAGCAACTGGTTAAGAATGTTCCTAACACTCTTCAGATTTGGATTTAGAGGAGGCAGTAAGAGGAAGAGAAAGCACATCTCTGTTGAGAACTGTTTTTTGGCAGATCCAGAGGTGTGAGACTTCATCTGCTGCATGAGGATCATTGCTTAATTCACTCAGCATAGCTCAATAATTTCTTTGTTAGGATAATGTATTAACTCTAGCTTTGTAGGAGCAAGTTGTTCAGCAACTGCACATTTGTAAGGAGCAACTATTTTCTGTATTGATTTTCTTTTTTTAATTACGTTAATTTGTGTTAATTAACCTGGAGATTATGAGATTATAGTAATTGCACAGTGTATGTATATACATCCAAAATAAAATTTCTATTGAGAAAACTGATGGACAGCACAGCTTGAAAACTGGCCAGTCAATTTTGAGGATGCAGCCTCAGAAAGAGTATCTGGTGACCGGTGAGGCTTAAATTAGTTTAACTTTGCAATGCATGGGGATTTTGCTCAAACATCTGAAGACAAAAAGAAAAGGTAAAATAGTAATTTTTTAGATGAATTCTTCCTTGGCATACTTAATCCTGTCTGTACGCAAGTGGTTGGACCTGATGATCTCCTGAGGTCTCTTCCAGGCACCAGTCATACACTCTCATGAATCAGATGAATGTGGTCTGAGAACTCAGTTTGAATTTCTTTGGCCCAGCATCAGATGTCAAACAAAACTTCATCTGCTATCAAGATCTTCATCCCTCTCATGCTATTGGTCTGACATAAACAGTAGGGTAATGAGAGGAGAGAGACCTGTCAATAATGACAAAATTTTACATCTTATTAGGTTAAGAATCTAGTTCATTTTCTGGGAATAAAGACAAAATGGCATCTACATAGTCAGAAGTTTGCCAGTGAGCGCAGAGTTACACATCTGCATAGCTGATAATTAAATACTATCAACAGGGATTGTAGTGAATTTGGAGAAGGTACTGTAAGACATTATCAGTCCTGATATTTATTCATTGAAACATTTTAAAGACCTGTTTCACTGAAGCCTGAACATTTCACAGAAATTTTTGTCCAAAAAGTTCAATGAGGGTGTTTCTTAGCAGCAGTTTGTATGTTGTATTAGAACAAAAGGGAGAGAAGGAACCTGAATTTTCCAAGGGACAGAAAGGAAAGATTCATTTCAGTTCATTCCTCAACTTAATTTAGTTAATCTGGTTTCTTATCTGTTTTTGTTCCTCCTTTTTTTTTTTTTAAATAAAAAATGTCCAATCGCTTTCACTTCACAGTTTGAACCCATTCACAAAGCAGAAGAGATGTTTTCCACATGGAGTTGCTTTAGGGATTATAGGGATAAAATGGTACTTTACTCCAATTAAGCCAAGCAGAGCTGAAGATAAAGGACTTCTGAATATGTGACTTAGTGCCTCATATTTTTAATCAGTCCCTCTCAACAGGCTGTAGAGAAGAAAAAAAACTTTACAAGGTATAAATGTAAGATTTTGTCAAATTGAGTTGGTGAGACAGAGGTCTGAAAGTGCATAACTCACTTGGGCTTTTACATTGTGTAAGAGCTCTTGTGCTTTTTTTTTCTAAAGGGCTCATACGTCAGGCATTATAATTTCAAAACAAAAATTTCAGGCTGATTTTTGCATATTTACAATCAAGTTATATTTATTTTTTTCTTTTTTAGATCTCTAATAGATCCAGTAGCTGCGAAAATAAGTGTGTAGAAAAATTTTGTAAGGCAATTTTTAAATACTGTAGGTCAATATCTGTACCTGATTATGAGTACTTCAATCTGACTCAAGATCTAAAGTAAATCATTTGTGTTTTCACCTAGTTTTCTTTCCAAGGTTAAGTTTTATTAATCTTACTAGTTTTGTATATGAAGAGCAAAAGTAAATTTTTCTGACCTTTCAACATACCATTCCATTAGCAGAGTTGGTTAAAATACTGTATATGTGTAATTGCCAACTAATTTGATGGATGTATTAACTAAAATTTCAATATTTAAATTTAAAATCAAGCCATATGTTTTTAGTTCGGCAACATGAAAAAATGGTGACAAAAACTCTATTCATTTGCTTCCCCCCCCACTTTTTACAACCGCAGGAAAGAAAGCCATACTAGAAATATCTATTAAATGGTTTGTCTTTTTTTTTTTTTAGAGAAGGCTTTTGTTTCCCATGTTTCTAAACAAAACTGGAAGATTAGGGACAGCCCCAGAACTGGTGAAATGTGATTCAAATTTCCAATATAAATCCTTTCAAGCACTTTCTGGTTAGCGTCTATGATAACAGTCTTGGTCTGTGTCTAGTCTGTACAGATAACTAACAGCAATACTAGTGACCATTGCCTGTGCTCCCTGCTAGCTGAGTAGAGAAACAGCAAAGCAGATGTTCCTCTAAAGCCTCTTCGATAACTTTCTCTCATCGCAATGAAGAGTGATAGTCAATCACAATTTTTTTTGCTGTGTTTGAAGGCATTTCAGTTCAAAACTTGCTTCTGTGCTGAATTCAGTGTAGGGAATTCCTCCACCGGCACCTATGCAGGTCTTGTTTTGAAGCCAGGGAGGCTGCAGATCAACCCTGGGCCCCTGAGCTACACCCCTTGCGCTGCCTCTCCTCTGTCCCCATGTGGATGAGCTCCCTGCTTGCTTTCAGGCCAACCTGGGCTATGCCAATGGCCTGGGCAGAAAGCATAAATGCCAATGAAAGACTCAGAAGCTTCTCTTGTTGAGAAGAAGAGATAATAATATCTGAAAATAAAAATGCTGAAACCCAAACAGTCATCTCTAACTCTTTTAATGAATTTTAAAAAAAAAAAAAAAGAAAAAACTAGAGGAATGATCCAAACTCCCCTTGCTGTAGATTAACTCTGTAACTGCATTATCGTGTTGCATTCTCATTCCTTTTAGATGTGCTGCGGTAAAGCACACACACTTATCAAATCACAGAAGTGGACAAATCAAATTCACAGACAAAATGAAGTAGCCATTCCCTGCACTAAGTTTCTCTTACATAGAGGTAATCTAATATTTCATTGAAAGGTGATTTAACAGTAAATTAAAAGATCCCTATTTCTGTAGGAAATAGACTGGGCCATTGAGCAGTCAACTCAATTTATTTTGAAATAGCACCCTTCATGCAAAACTTCCAAAGATAAGTGAAGGGTGAGCTATGGATGCATTCTTACACCCCAGTCAGTGGAGGAGGAGATCAGGGAAACAGCTGAATGCAACTGATGGTGAGTTTTGTGAATCAGGCCTGATATTTTCTGGGAATACTTGAGACCTGAGAGAGGTAACAGCTGTGTTACCCTGAAGTGAGACCTCTAGGTTTAACAGGATAACAGAGTCTACATGCAACAGATAGCATGGCAGCTCCCTTACAAAATATCCCCATATTTGAAGCATACAAAATGGAATAAATTCATAGCGAGTGGCTCTAAGACTGCATCTAACCACTTAGAGGACAGTTATGCAAAATTGCCACTGACTTTAGAGGTCCAGGATAAGGTCCATAACGACTAAAAGATAGCACGACTCTTTTAGCAATGAAAGACAACATTGATTATTTTCCTCTGGGAGAAAAAAAACTAAATCACTAACCTAAGTACTAGAAACTAAGGAAAAAATAACACAGTGCATTCAAGCATTAATACTGCAACCCAAATATATGGTACTGCTAAAGCCAACAACTTTCATGGCGATGTAACAAGGAACCACCGGAAAAGTCAGAGCTGTGGCCGGTGTGAACGGCAGGTCTGATCGTCAGTAACCCAAGAACACCGACAACATCTTCGCTTGCGAGTAAAAACTGCTTTATGGGCTCAGCAGCTGAGCTGACAGGCCTCAATCAATGTAGAGATTATGCCACCTTCTGGTCGTCACACAGATGACAGCTCCTTGTGTTTGCAGACCGATCCATTCATCAACAGTTTATGCAAAACTTGCTTCGTAGGCATGGAAAGACTTGCCACAAGTGCTATGCTCTTTCCTTTTTCCTTTTCATAAATTTCCTTTCCAATGCCTTATATTACTGCAAGATAGCAGATAGTACAATGTAAGGCATTGTATTTTTTAGGAGGGACAAAGAAACAGGATTTTTTTTTCTTAGTTCCACTGCTGTATTGCTAATTTCCATGAAATTCTTAAGTTTGGGGATGCTTACTCAGCTGAACGTCAGCAAAGCATCTGTTCCTTGTACTCAAGTTGACAAATTGGAAGAACTTGCTATGACTGTGCATAACATGGCCATCCTGCTCCACTAATCCCTGGACAACTGTTAAATATACAATTCTCCTCGAATTCCAAGTTGGGTAAATTCCATCTTAGCTGCCTAATTTTCCGTAACTATTCTCTAAGTCAACTAATAAGTATTGTTTGGTAGAAACAGCAGGAAATAACAGATGATGCATTTTTTTTCCTAGAAATAATTTTATTTTTTTTTTTTGCCAAGGAAAGCTACTTTAAAAAACCACATCCATTTGAATTATGTGTTCTGCTAAGTAACCATAAGACACAGTAGACTGCGGTGCAGATTTCCTTCTCAAAGCAGGAATCCTAAGGCTGAATTATTTGGAAAACTTCTTAGGGACAAACACTCCTTCTTCCGATTTCAGTCTGGTGGATTACATGACAGGAAAGATTTTTATGCATCCTTTCAAATAGGAGCCAGATCAGACCTACAACAGAAAGCCCTATGGATCTTCCTTTCTCTTGATTTCCTTTTTTCCACTTTTCCAGGCTCCTCAAATTCTACCTATTCTTATGCTTTTATCAACCAGTCAGTTTAAAAAAGTTCCTCTGTCGGTCTTGCTCACCTTTTCTGCTATCATTGCTGGTTTTTGAGATAAGTTAGGACCCCCTAGGGAAACACTGTACCTATGCATGTTACCACTAATTGACTTCCACATGGCTCTCTAGAACTGCTGCCTTCAGCCCTCTACTCTTATGGGTAAGGGTTGCGTGAATGGATTGTTATTAACTCTCCTCCGAGCCAATACAGGCAGGAGATCTAAATAAAACTCAAATATTTAAATCCACTTGGGTAATTTGGATTGCATATGCTCAATGTAAGTTCCCAAAACACATCTTTACAGTACTTTTTTCCCATTTATTTACCATCCTTCTTCTTCAGACCTTAATAATGTAAGACAAACCACTGGTCTGATTTGTACAGCTCTGAAACATAGCCATTGTTTTCAATTATTTTTCACGTTATAGTCTCTGATCATTTATTTTTTATGCTTAGTTATGCTAATTAGGTTAAAAGCCTCTAGTTGTAAGCAGTAGTTTTCTTTCACAGTGTTTGAAAGTTATTTTATATAGGCTGTGACAATCCATGTGTTTATAAATTAACAGGATATAATATTCTAAAAGATCTAGTCAGTGGAGAATAAAACAATAATGGTAGGTATTTTTTTCGATTTCTTTTCAGTGGAAAAAAATCCTGTAAGTATGGAATGGAATTTGCATAACTGGCAATTAATGAATTATTTGAGTAGAGTAGCAAACTAAATACTGAAAAGATGTTTAAACAACACATTTATCACTTTCATTAGACTTTTAAAGTTATTCTCACTGAGTCACATAGTCATGAATGACTCTTTCAGGCATTGTTCCAGAAAATACATCAATGAAGAAATAATTCTAGCTTTTATCATAATTTAGGTGAAATTTGCACACAAAAAGATATTTCCTGCTCAGGAAAAAATTGAATCTGGTAGAGAAGGTATTAAATTGTAAATAGTTTGATAACAGAGATGATTACATATGAATGATGGTAACTCAGTGTTATACATTTTTTTGTGTGTCCTTAGCCAAGGTAGGGAGGTTTGCTGAGGAGATTGTTGCATAGGTGTACGCAATCCTAAATTTTATGTAGAGCTCAGACTTGCAGTAATACAAAGCCAGATCACTTGAAGATCCACCTAGAATTTACTTGAAACAAGACCTAGTCTCCAAGGTCATTTAAGATGAAGAATCATAATGAAAGTCAAAACTTCCTAGCAAATAGACCTCTGTTATGATTTTGAATACAGAATCAGGCTTTGCAAACTTGCCCTGAAGTGCTTTGTTTCCAGTTAGCTGAGATCCAACAAAAGCTTGAGAGGTCTATAGTTATCTTAAACCCACCAATATCATGAATCATAATGTGCCCATTTTTAAGAACACGTGATCAGAATGAAATGCAAAGAATAAAAAGATAAACACAGGAACACGAAGTGTCAGTTCTGCTCACAAAGTGAATAATCAGATCAGATATGTTCACTTAACCTCACATTCTTTGATCTGATATTTTAGTGGCAAAATGACACATAACTGCATCTTAAAAATAGCAGTGAAATCCTGATCTCCCAAAAAGAAAAGAGTAAAATACATCAAATGAATTTTTTCAGGGATTTATTTTTTGCTGTCCCTAGTTTGCACAGTCTCAGATATTGCATGCCTCTCAGGGTGGTACCAGTGGCTCCAACTTTCACTGCCGTTGGTACATCTCTCCTTGTACGTGGAATTGGCTTTTTTTCTCTATACATACTTTGAAGTCCAAGCGTCCCTAAGCAAAACTTCAAAGCCTTATTGTTCCAAGTGAGTTAGGTGGTGGTGCACAGTTACCGGAACTGATGGAAGGCTGCCCAGTGATGTTAATGATGCTGGGAGCAGGCCTTCCTCAGTCTGCCAAAAGAAAAGCTGCAGGATGCATCTTCAAGCATCATGCAGGACTTCTCTTAAGGTAGAGGAGAAAATTTTTCAGGGGGAAAGAAGGAATCAACTCATGAATCTTCGGTCATTGGGGATGCCACTGGAGGTAGCAAAAGAACTCAGTACTCCAGATTTAGTCAGTCTTGTATTTGTTACAGTTAAAAAAACACACAGTGGAAAACAAATATAAAATCCCCAGCATGACAAAATACTTTATCATCAGTCTTCCATCGTAAGTGAGATAACGTGGTGCAATGCTATACAAAGCTAAAGCATGACTGCATGGATTGTCTTTGTTTTATCTTATCTTTTTTTTCTCAAAACTGAAACAATTCACTTTTTTTTTTTTCACATTAAAGAAAAAAATACCCTGTCATGATTTTTAGGTTTTCAAGTGATCCATGACATTTGACAGAGCACCGTAAGGAAAGGCCAGAAAGCACACAGGGATTAATGACACTTTTGCCAAGTGATGAATTCTGTGGACGTGGAAACCTGGCATTTTGCATTCTGTCAAGATCAGAGCCGTTTTTAAGCTGTTTAAGTTGTGATTATTTTCTCACATCTGTTTCCTTGAAAACTAATTGTAGATCTGATGTTGCCGTTTTTAAATAATTCATAAAAACATAAATCCAGAGGAAAGTGGCAAAGGTATACAGGAACCCAGTGAAGTACAAAGAAAAGGGTCAAGTCAGCTGTAGTTATGTGAGTGCTTCTCCTACTCCTGAAGTACTTAATTAGGCTTGTCTGACTGTTTGGCCCTGGGTTGATTTTTTCTTTCAAGAGAGCTGTTGACCTCATGGTATATTAAAACACACTCAGCTGTAGCTTCAAAATAGTTACTGAAAACGTTTGTAAATGCTGTTGTTTTGCCAATAAGGAAAAAAAATGTAGACTAGCTAGTGAAACTCATACATTTATAATTTTTTTTCTTGTTACTGAATAGCCTTTTAGCTCTACCAATTACACAGATCAGCTAGACAACATCATTTAATGTAGGCAACAAAATGCCCAGAAGATCCTTATCTATGAAAACAAGAGCTTCCACAAGTTTTGGAGGGTCTCCCAACCAGGCAATTAATTGAACTAATTCAACTAAGCCTTCATAAAGTTTATAACTTCTGGAATTATTGTTGAGTTTACAAAAGCGTTTTAAAGATTACATCCTCGAAACTTCTAGATCAATTATTTTACAGTAGGAGTAGATCTCTTGTTTTAAATGCCTCTTTGTGCTGATCTATCATTTTTCCTAATATAGGCTATTTTTGCAGAACTAATTAGTAACTTATGCCCTGGAGAAAATTCTGTCTGTTGGTTTGTCCTCTTCTTAGAAAAAATAATTTTTATACTTTTATTCACAGGAAGAAACTCATCTTCTGTGAAATAAGCCATTAGAAGAAAGAATTAAAAGGAAAAAAAAACCAACCCAGACTCAACAGAGCTCCAGCTAGAGCTGTTTTGAGAGGGGAAAGGGTTTTATCTTTCTCTTGTTTGCTAGTCCAAGGCTTTCCCATTAAGAGCTGTTCAAATGAGCATTCCTATGATTATTAACTCTGCCCTCCCCTTAATAATTTGGATGCCACTTCTCCCCCCTCAGCGTGGTACCAAGCAGGCTCCTATTTTATATTTTGTTGTTGAAAGGGAGGCTGTCAGGGTTGACATTCTGAAATATCCATCTGGCTCCTTAAATGCTATCATGTCTCTTTTGTTTTCCCAAGTCTCCAATGAGAAGATGTTTGTCACTTAATTGCTGCTGAGGATCACAGATGATGGTTTATAGGTTTAGGCAAATTGCAGGCAGCACTTTGTTAACAAACGGTAGAGCACAATGGTACTTCATAATTATCCTATAGAGCTCAATTGGCCCTTAACGGCACCTGCATGTACAGCATCAGGGAGCCTTGTTTCAACACAAAAGCTCCTTCTTGTTAATTAACCTGTGTGCACTTGTTACAAATGAAACCTATTTGTTTCCACTTAATATATTTGCAGCTAGTTTAAATATTCATTTATTATTATGCTTGTTAAGTGAGGAGTGGAGAAGAATACTTTGGATCACTTTCATTAGTATGCATTGAGCTTAAAAGAGGTAGCAAATAGACCAATATGTCAAGTGTGTTCCTTTGTGCTTTCCTTCTTCCTGCTCTGTAGGCCCCCAAATTAGGCTAACAAAGATGTATATCCATTGCTGATTGAAATAATACAAAAGGAATGAGAAGTATAGAAGCCTCTGTGAAAAATCAACAATTTCTCTGAAAGAGGCTTTGTACCAAATGACAAATACAATTCATTCTAGGTGAAAAATGCCTTATATTGCATATTTAAAATGAGTATGTACACACACAGAGAGATTTTATTTGTATGTAAAAAGCTGCCAAATAAAATAGGATCCAGGGTATTTAAATGTTATGCCTTTATTCACGCTTTTCTAGCACAGATGTCTTTTAATCTTTAGCCAAATAATTTACTTCTATTTTACTCTTACAAGCAAAGCAACCTTTGCTCTTTAACTGACAGAAATTAGATAAAAACTGATAGAAATTATTGTGTGTTTGTTAGAGGTGATAAGTACATATAAAGGGCCATTAATTCAACTGCATGAAGAGATTAATAAATAGTGGTGGTTGTTGTTGTTGTTGCCTTGCCTTTTAGAGAATATTCTAAATTATTTTATTCTTGATCCTGTGAAAACAAAATCTCTCTCAAATATTGGTTTTGATTATTTGTTACTTTTTGAGTAGCTTTGTGGCCTGAAGATTTTCAGAGTTTCTTGTTAACGTGAGCAGTCCACATACAGTATAGGCTGCAGAGTAGATGTAGCTGAGCAGTGAGAAAAAAATCAACTTTCCTCCTGCTTCTTGCTTGACTTTTTGAAGATATTTGTAAAGTATATCACTGCAAGGGAATCTTATCCAATACAGCAGAGTTACTTCTGAAAGGAAGCACAAAGGACGACCTTCATCTCCTGATTAGCCAGTGTGAATCCTGAGTAATTCCATTTCCTTCTAAGTGTTTTACACCAGCAGCACTGACAGTAGGATTGAATCTGGAGAATTTGCCCCTTTGCACCTCAGTATTAACAGAGAAACATATTAAAGCTAGATGGAGGAGGAGGGAGCAAAATTTAAGCTGCAGATGAGTTCTTGTAACAGCACACTGAAAGCTGTCGAAAATACACTTACGTATTGATGTAAGATGCATTCCAACAGCTACTAATCAATGGCTGTGATTCTTCTCCTTTAAAATTGGTCCAATAATGCATTTTAGAATAGGTCAATACTGCCTCCTACATAGACTAATAAATCTAATTTGTTTCAATTCATCATGATCATATATTCTAGGCCATTTTATTTAAAATTTCAACTTGCCAGGGGGAATTAATAACATGGAGTAAATTGTAAGTTACTTGTACGATGCACGCTTAGAAGAGATATAAGTCAATATGACTCAATAATGAAACAATTAAATGGGGAAAGGAAAACTGTACAGTTAAGTTGTGTGAATGTGTTTGTGTGTAGCCATTTTGTATCTGTATATATATACTTTTTAGAAGGGAATTCAGTGTTTATGTGACCTGCCAGGTTGAGAATAAAAGTGGTATAAATATTCTCACAGAGTCACAGAGTAAGTGTGATGGATTTTGTAGCAGAGGAAGCTTCAACGTGTCATCCTTCTGAAACACCTTGCTTTTTCCGTAGTGAGAATATCTTTAGGAATCATATGTTACTATTCTCTTCCTTTTATCATTGTTTTATTGTTGAGGCTTCCAATATTAAGTGTAGAAAAGGCCCCTATGATGTATATGTATCTTCTAGGCTATAGATGGCCCTAAGTCAGCAGCCACTTTTGGTTATTTCTGATTCATGGTGGATTCCAATAGTTATTTAGAAGTGAAAGTGCTTATCAGGTCAATGAGCATTCACAGCCCTAATGAACTCTCATTAAAATATCTTTTGTCTTCCAGGGCCCCAAATCTCTGCAAGTCTCCAAGAGGAGTTCTTCAGTTATTTCCAAAGCAGGTGAGATACTGAGCCATTATTTTTGCTGCTTCTCTGTTTCTGTGATACTCTCATTCCTCCTGGCAATTTGCACAGTCACAAAAATGTAGAAGACCCTGCTGCACTCAACATATATGGCATCTGCTTCTCTCGGGCCCACGACAGAATCTGAGAGAAGCAAAATAGTACAACTTCCAGCAGTCCAAACTATGGCTATCACTATTACAAGTGAGCTATATTTTAGGCGCTTTTCATCTCTCCCAAATGCATCCTGCTAGTGACAGGTTTCACAGCCCCTCTTTAGATATTCTTGCACAGTCCCTAGACTAGTTCACTAAGTTACAGCCCTCTGTTTTTCACCTGTGAAAAAAGCAGCAAATCCAGACGTATTTGGCGCCTGCAAGGCCGCTTCTTCAAAACAGAGCATTATTTATTCATTGCGGAGTACATAGCATCCTGAGAAGGGAGATAAAAACAGTAGAAGACCTATTTCTAAATCTTGCTTATTCTTGTGAGTTTTCTGAACTTTTTTTCAGAATGGACACCCCTTTCCTAGCTTAGGAGGTACAGGCGGTTGCTTCTTCCCCTACTTCCACTGCCTCCCTGTAGCATTTTCTTACAACTAAATACTTCCCACACCACCCTTCTTCAGCCAGGGATTTATTTATTTTCTAAACAATTTAATTATCTTTTTCTCTGAGGCTTTGGTCAGGGAAAATACACCTGTGAGCCTGACTGGAGACAAGTAGGTGCCTGTCTTGCAGTTAATAGCTCCTTGCCATCTTCCCTGTCGCTTGACATTTCTCTGGAGATAGTTCATCTCTGTCGCTGTTTTGTTTCTAGCTTGGTTTTTCCCTAGCAGCCTCTTTGATTTAATTCTCTGTAGTCAGGTGGAATAATATCAAGCTAGAAAATGTAGGTGCATACAGCATTCAGGGAAAATAATACTGCTATATCCCTCATTAGCCTCAGAGGATTTTATGACTCAGAAGATAAAGAAAGTGGGAAGCACTTACAATAAAAACTGTGTTCCAGAAGGGGATTGTAAGGCAGGATTTTTGTTAAGACAGGGACCTGCTATCCCTTAAATAGTTCACTGGCATGTGTACCACTACTGATGGCCCAAAGCAGGTCTTATTTTTCATCTCCCTCTTGCTTCAGATTCTGCATTCCTGCACTTGTCCTCAAATGTCCATACCAAGCTGTTCTCTACAGCCATGCATAGCCTTTGGCACACCTTGCCTCCTTGGTTTCACACCTTCATCACGTGAAGCCATTTCCATTACGTTCACTGCTATAACAAGCGGCAAAACTCATCTAGGTGTCTATTCTGCCACGGCCAACCCCACTGTGTCCACAGTCTCATCTATGTGCTTCCTCTGTCCACCAATCTTGCTTTCACATTAGGAAAGGCATATACTGCACTGCACCTGTTTTAAGCATTTTTCAGCCTCTTTACTGTAAGGGCTGCCCAGCTGATACTGACCAAGGAAGAATCTTGTGACAGGTGCTGATGCACAACAGTGTGAGTCATTGAGAGGGTGGAAGGGTGCTAAACTGCTGCATATCTTGTCCTGTGCCAGCTTTTTTACGACATGCTAGCACCTAGTCTCATCTGCTGCTGCATGTATTCAGGACTTAAGTGTTTATTGTAACAGCATACTGCAGCCACTGAACTGTGCAGTCACGAAGGTTAAAATTCACCTGGATGGTGGGAAGTGTGCTCCATCTTCATGCAGAACTACTTGGCATCACTAACCACTGGATGGGAAATGTACCTCTTATTGTTTCCTTCTACCTACCTAATGAACACAAACAAACACAATTCTATTATTAAGATTTATATCTCTGTCTGCTCTAGGTGGACCTCTGAAGAGAAAGGCTTTCTTCACTACCTTACTCAAATGTAAGCCTTGGTTCTTAACGTCTATATATATTGTGTTGATATGGGGCTGCCCATATCAACACAATATATACAGAGAAAAATGAGCACTTCTACAACAGAATTCACTGCTGCTGAGCTTTGACATAGCATAGAAAACATTTTGGAAATGTATAATTCAGAAATATAAAAGCTTGAAGTGAAATCCACAGAGCAATGTTCTGGATTTAAACCTCCCTCAGAGTACCTGAACAATGTTAGATACTTCATATTGACAGTGTGATCAGAACATTCACCAGTGCCAGTTTACTGGGGTCACGTTGCCCCGGCTAGCTAATCTGAAATGCGTAGAAGAAGAGGAAGTGGTTTATATCCCAGCAGCTCAGGGCTCCTGCTGAATGAAGAGCGAACATCAGCCTGAATTCACTCCCTGAAATCATCTTTACAGATTCAGATAACTGCATTACATCCTTTTCAAAAAGCAGTCTTTCTTGCAAAATATCTTCACGGTGCAGCTTTCCTTTTCAGTGGCTAGAACACCCACTTTAAAGAAGATGTGGATTCAATTCCCCTTCTGTTGGCAGAGGTTCAAACCCACCATTCCCACCTCTCAAGGGATGCCCTAATCAATGAGTGACCATCTGTTCAGGGTAAGGAGGGACGGCTTGCTCCACTTCCCTTACTGGTGTCCTCCCACTACAGAGGAAGAAGATGTCATGACTAATTGGACTCAGTAGTCAAATCACCCACCTGAGAATGGGGAAGATTCTGATTCCTACTCCTGGTTCAAAGATTGCTACTCAGTAAGTAACATGCACTTCACATAAATAAGTTTTCACAATTTTAGGTACATTAACAGCTATAAGCATGGTGAACTCTGGGTGGACGTCTACAGATATGTATTAACACATGTGTGCATGTGTATGTATATATATATGTATGCATACGAAATTAACACCCTGAAATCCTTTTGCATCCTATATTGACAACAGAACCAGTAGACAATAATCCAATTTAAAAAATCCTAGTAGAAAACAATTTTTGACCAAAAAAAATTCCACATGTTTTTTTAAAGAAATCATGTTTGCACATGGCTTTAAGCCATGAAATGTGACTCACTCTGTTGTATAATTTGGCAGCTTCCTCCCAGAAAGACACTGGAGTTGTTCATTTTGAAAGAATTATATGTGTTTTAACCAAAGAAATGGTTCTAACTTTTCTAGGTTCTCTTGATGATTGCATACCTCTTTTCTATGTATTGACCTGCCATAATGAGGTTTTGTTAACCCTTTGGACAGCTGAGTGACATGACTTTTTAGGTATCAGCTTGGACCGTCACATGGTTGACTTCACACCAGTGAGCACTTCACAACCACAGATTCATTTCCCCCAGTTTGTTAAATGGCTAATTATAAAGGTTCACAAAAGAATTGACACAAGGGAAGGAGAGCGCCACACTTCTATCAGCAGCCCCATGAGGCCTGTACAAGTGTCGTTTGTAAAACAGAGCACAAATTAAACAATGGCTATAACAAGATCCAGGGGCTGGTGGATAATGAAAGAAAACTTCCTGTGTAGATGTAAAACAGGCACTAAATGGCTAGGTTTTATGTTTGACAACAGGGCCCTTATGTAACTCTTCGTGAATTGGGAGTCTGCCGTTAAGGTAATATTCTTGGACTAGACTAGATGGTAACAAGCTAAATAAAATGACTACTCTTTATTTTGTGTCTGTGGCTGTGATTTCCCATTTAATTTCCATACTGTAGTATATCACTAAGGTTTTTTAAAGCAGGGTATGGTGCATGCACTGTTTCCCAAATAAGAAGATATTTAAGAATTTGCTAGTAGATATAACTGCAGAATGAGCAGTGTTTTATTTTAAGAATAAATGTAATTGATGTCTTAACAAATCATTTGTTCTATCTACAGTCATCAACTCCTTATTATGAATAGCTGAATTTAAACTAAAGAATAAATTTAAGCAGCAGCCTTTTCCTTGCCTGCAAGATTTATATACAGCAAATTGAACTTACTTTGTTTTGTCGGTTTAAGTATTTAATGAAATTGAATGAAAGTCTTTTTTGTGCATGTGCTGTTTCTCCCTTTCACCATAATACAGCTACTCTCTATGAATAGTGTTTGCATCATTATGTAAGACATTTGCAAATATGTATGATGCCTTTGCCTATGGGAAAACCCTTTCTTCTAATGTATTCATGAAAGATGAATTAACAGTGCTTTAGGTATGATAAAGAGATTCACAGTATAGTTTATTATAATGCCGATATTAAAAAGCAAGCTCATCATTTAATAAGAAAAATGTTAATCTTTTATAATCATGGCAATAGGATTTATTTTTGAGAATGTCCTCCTTCTACCATTGTCTACTTATTAGTTCTAATTTTAATTTATCATTTGTATTAGGCTGCTATTAAGTCAGGACACCATTGTGCTGACATTGTACAAAGACAGCATCTCTACCAGAAAGATCTTTGTGTCTATTTTCTTTCTTCTTCTAAGTTTCTTTCTTCCCTTGATCTTCCCCTTTTCTCCATAGTGTAGACCTCAAGCATATCTCCTCCAGGATGCTGATATGATACTTTTGCCTCAACAAAAAAAAAAAATACACAGGTATGAAGCAATTTTCTGCAGGATGATGCAGTCCCTGATTTTCTCCAGATCCCTGTATTTCCGGTGACAATATCTAGGTATTCTCTGGCCACCTGGTCAGATATGCTAGCAACCTGCCCTCAGGAAGCTATGTTTTGCAGTTACATTCTCCATTTGTGCTTTGCTGGCAGACATATTGGTTTCTTTGGCACTGTCTATGCTGTTGTATCAGCTGAGGTCTCAAAGTTGCACTGTTGCCCAAACTACCCAATTGTCCCCGCCATTTTGATTCCTGTGCTGACCCTAGCCCAGAGCAGATGAACTGCCCTCCCTAGCAACAATGCTCAGACGCACATTGGCAAATGACTTACATCCAAACACAGTCACATCGACAACACAGAAGCAGTTAGGTTGAGCTACTTCACTCTGAAGAGCAGAAACCCAACTTAGAAGAGCTACCAAACTACAACTCCTGTTGTATTTCATGGAGACATGCAGGGGGACAGGGGAAGAGGATTATGAAGAAGGATTATACAGGGCAAGGACAGACAGAAATCCAAGAGACTGAATCCTCTGTCTGTCCTCAGACTTGTAGGCTCCTTGTCTATTTATCCTTTTTTTTCTGTGTGTTTTCACTGTCATCTTCTGAAAGCTTGCTGCTACCATGTCCCCATATCCATTCTTTCATGCTAGCACTCCAATTTTCTCATTCACTTATTTGTAATTTCTTGTAATCTGCACCAATTTCCCACACATAATCCCCTGGGTCATGTACAACAGTCAGTGAGAACATCCTCTGTGAAACTACCCTGCAGTTCAATAAACTTTCTTATTGAAACAGAAGGATTTTGCACAAACCATTGGTAGCCATGAAGTTTTTGTCATTAGTAGATTTGGATTCAGTCTGTAGTTTAGGAGATACCCAGATTCATGACCCTGTACAGCTGTAGTCAAAGCAAAATGTTTTGTCCCATAGTCTTTTCAGACAGGCCGCAGAAGGACATAAGTTTTCTTGTAGTACACCAGGGCACTAGCCAGTGGATTATTAGACATCCTGACCTGGGAGCTATACTTGCAGGCTTTCCCATTTCAGAAATTTCTGAAACATGAAGAACTTTATAAGTGTGTTTTCTTCCTGCATTAATTTCACTTACAACTCTTATTTCAGAAAAGGGAGTACATCATGCTTCATAAGCACATTGGCCCCAAATACACTTGTTGAAGCAAATACAAAAAGAAATAACAGATGGCCATTCATTGCATTTCTTTCTTCATCTTCATATTTTCCTACTCAGTACCTGTTCCTCCCTGTCTTCTGCTGGTTCCTGTTGCTCAATTGTCTCAGACACATTGTTATGTTGTCAACAGCAGCCCTGCGTAATAAAGATAGATAAAAAATCTTTACAGTTTAGTTTGCCTTTTGGTTCCCCATCCTATCACCTTTTCTGATGGCCATACCCATGTTTTTTTTGACTTGCTTGGCAGACCTTCCCCACGTGTCAAGGAAGGATACAATGGTAAAAATTTGAGCAACCTAATAAGTGGGTCTGACTTTTGAGGACCCAAGTCATCTTAACTTCTGTTAAAGCATGTTGGTTTTAAGTGAAGGTCATGTTTCCCTTAGAATCCAGGGTCAACCTGATATCCCAGTGTGGGTTTAGGTATAGCTAACAAAGTTTTACATCTTTTGTTTAAATACACTGCGAAGGTTTTTCACTTGAGGTTCTGTCAAATATTGAAAGGGGGCTATTGGAACTAATGGAATTACTGCCATAACCTAGAGTGGCAAATCTTTCTTTTTATGCTAAGGCAAGAAGGGCCTAAGGAGAATAGAATGATACCAAGTCTTGATTAAAAGCCTACACTGAAAAGATTTCCAGACTTATTCTGCAAAATAAACTAAGGATCAGTATACGTTTTACAGAAAAAAACACTAATCCTCATCTTCCTAAATTTTTGAGATAGATTAGTAATAACTGAAATCTTAAAAAAAAAAGTATAGATGGATAAATATAGATGTAGACTGCATGTAAATACGTAGGCTATATATTATATGGGGCCTAATTCGTGTGATTAAAATGCTTGTCAGAGAAGAAAGATAAAATTTTTATTGTCTAGAGAAATCTATATAATAAAGCTCACACTCACCATTAAAAACCTCTTTAAATATGATTTGGCATATAAACTCAGCTCAGTGAGGCTGAGAGCTCACTGTACAGAACTGCAAGGGGAAGCGCCTAGCATGCCAGAGCTACCAAAGAAAGTCATTCACAACTGCATGCACAATGTAGCAGTCACAGTTTCATGAGAGTATCTGATATGTGAAGGCAGTTTGGTATCTACCTAACCATTTATCAGTGCAGTTACAACATCAACATGCATGATCTTTCTAAATGAATGCACAAATTTGACAAATAATTGCACAAACACTTCTGTACATTGTCCTGAGCCTCTATAACATTAGGAACTGGGACCACGAGTTTTTTGTCTAAGTGAATATTCAATGCCCCAAGTTACATGGAATCATTTCAGTTTTGTATATACATTCAAAATAAATGAATTTGCATTTTTAAAGGGTAAAATATTTATCATTCAAATTAATAAATCTTTCATAAACATAAATTCTAAATATTTTCTGGGTAGCGTTTGAAACCATCATTAACAGAGTCTGTCTCTGTTTCGATTCTTTTTTTTTGTAATGTCTATCCTATCCGTTTTAAATTTTAAGCATAACAGCGTTTGCTCCACTATTTGAACCAAGCTGTTATTAAGGGATTGAAGTTTTCTGGTGAATGAAGCAGCCCAACTGTTTTTCATGACAAAGTTGGTAATTAGAAGGCCAATTTAATGGTGAAT
Organism: Nyctibius grandis; assembly: GCF_013368605.1. Lineage (NCBI taxonomy): Eukaryota > Metazoa > Chordata > Aves > Nyctibiiformes > Nyctibiidae > Nyctibius > Nyctibius grandis. Next base: position 77,402,024 of record NC_090659.1, on the reverse strand, counting down.
CAGGCAGAAATATTCAAACCATGACAAATGACTTTAATAATACAGCTTGCAATGCTTGAACAGAAATAAATTTCCCTTCCGAAACTCTCGCATTTTTCTGCCTGCCTAGAAGATAAAACTGTCCAGAAGGTATTTTGTACCCTTTATTCAGTAAAGCTTTTACTAGAACTTAAGCAGGCCAAATAGCTTGCAAATGCAAAAACATCATTCAGGTTCTCATGATTTTTTTTCCTGAAGGTAGGCTGTGTTGAGAATTCTGTGTAAGTCAAAGATTTATTTTTTTTACATCCTGCTTAACCACTGCAATCGTGTTTTATTGTTTTATCTCTGACTTGAAGCATTAGCAATAGTCTACATTGGCTTCAAAACTGAAAGCTAATTTCAGTGTTTGTCATAAGTTTGTTAAGACCACATGCATTCCACAGTTTGAAAAATTTCATTATTCTGTCCATGCTGGGGCTTCGTAATTGGATAGTAAGGATGTTCAAAGACTAATTTAGTGAATTGCACAATATTTTAAATGGAATTATGCAGGTTTATGGGGCCTCAGGGGATTGAGCTAGGAGCCTCTTGAGAAAATCTGTTTATCAGTAAATGATATTAGCAGCTTTCACCTAGCTTTTGTCTTCATTAAATTGCTGCTCTTCCAATTGAGGGTCACATCTGAGGAGTACTTTGATAATTTGTCATTATTGTCTTGTTTATTGGAGCATAAAGTTGATACAGTAAAGGTTGTGTAGTTTATATACAATGTGCAAAGAATTTTTTCCTACCAACCCTGCCAACCCTTTATCATAACCAACCATGTCAGGACACAAGAAATTGTAACTTGCACAGTAATCTAATATATATTAAATCAGCACACCCCTGCATGTTAATTTCCTAATATTTTCTAACTGAGTGTAACATTTTATACTCCAGGTTACATCAAATTGTGTTTTCTTTCTTTCAATCATTTTCAACTGCTAGTCTGAAATATTTCTTTTTTTAAAATTAAGGAAAATTTTGTTTTCTGTTAGTATGCCACTTTCCCAAACATGCTCTGGATTTACCTTAGTGTAAAAGTGACCAGAGTTTATCACAATCTATTGAAAAAAATTTTCCATAAAATAGTGCATATAGCAGATTTAGTCTATATTTTAAAGCATCAAGACCACATTTACATTAGTTTACAGCAAAGAATGTAATTAAAATTATATTTCAATATTTGTATTTATGTGAAAGTTAGTTGTAAATATAGACAGGCTGAATCATCGAGTTATTTGTTTCCTTTCATGTTATCATCACTGTAGAACAATTTTTATTTCTCTAACAGAAAGTCTAGGTGAAATGCACCAATACTATGAAGTCTATATAGATTGAGAGACTATTGACCAACTTTAGACATGCTTTCTTCAGGCCTCCTGTCTGTGATTTATGTACCCTTTCAAACTTTATTTATGTGTAGAGATCATATACTTTTTATAACACATATGAATTAGGCTTATTTAAGTCACTTGAAAAGGCTTGGCAGTATCGCTACATTTTTTATGCTTAAATTATCCTGCAGACTAACACAGGAATGAAAGAGCATTCTTCTTGTTATCTTTTATACCAGTTTCCTAAGAAAAACTGGAAATTCTGAACTGAAAACTATGCAGGTTTGAAACAAATAAATATTTTTTTTTTATTAAAAAGAAGGTATATTCCAGAAAAGCACTAGTCGCCAACACTAGTTGCCAACCACCACATTATCTGTGACGCTTCTCACAGAAAAGTTTTCCTTCGCAGGAAACTGTACCTGGAAGGTTATTTCAATATAAAAACAGATTTTCTTGTTTTATGAGATTTCATTGTTTAAAGCAAGAATTCAGCCTCAGTTCTGCATTGTTGTGAAGAGGATTCAGATGCCAAAAGAAACTCAAGGCCAAAGCCCAGTCCCTACTCATGATCAAAATAGATCCTTCGGCCTGAAAAATTAAGCCAGACTGGTCTGGAGACATGTGACAAAAAGTCCTATGAAGTTGTATACGTTCCTACGCAGCGCATACCTAACTAGTACTCCAGCCTGCAGGTCATGCTTTGCTATCATACACAAATGCCTCATTCACCTTGGCCACAGGCCTTCAACTCACCCTTCCATCTGGTGGATAGATGATGGTAAAGCTGTGGATGTGGTCTATCTCGATTTCAGTAAAGCGTTTGACGTGGTCTCCCACAGCATCCTTGCAGCTAAACTGAGGAAGTGTGGTCTGGATGATCAGGTAGTGAGGTAGATTGTGAACTGGCTGAAGGAAAGAAGCCAGAGAGTGGTGGTCAATGGGACAGAGTCCAGTTGGAGGCCTGTGTCTAGCGGAGTCCCTCAAGGGTCAGTACTGGGACCAGTTCTATTCAATATATTCATTAATGACTTGGATGAGGGAACAGAGTGCACTGTCAGCAAGTTCGCTGATGACACCAAAATGGGAGGAGTGACTGACACACCGGAAGGCTGCGCAGCCATTCAGAGAGACCTAGACAGGCTGGAGAGTTGGGCGGGGAGAAATTTAATGAAATATAACAAGGGCAAGTGTAGAGTCCTGCATCTGGGCAAGAACAACCCCATGTATGAGTACAAGTTGAGGAGAAACCTATTGGAGAGCAGCGTAGGGGAAAGGGACCTGGGGGTCCTAGTGGACAGTAGGATGACCATGAGCCAGCCATGTGCCCTTGTGGCCAAGAAGGCCAATGGCATCCTGGGGTGTATTAGAAGGGGTGTGGTTAGCAGGTCAAGAGAGGTTCTCCTCCCCCTCTACTCTGCCCTGGTGAGGCCGCATCTGGAATATTGTGTCCAGTTCTGGGCCCCTCAGTTCAAGAAGGACAGGGAACTGCTAGAGAGAGTCCAGCGCAGAGCCACGAAGATGATTAAGGGGGTGGAACACCTTCCTTATGAGGAGAGGCTGAGGGAGCTGGGTCTCTTTAGGTTGGAGAAGAGGAGACTGAGGGGTGACCTCATTAATGTTTATAAATATGTAAAGGGCAAGTGTCATGAGGATGGAACCAGGCTCTTCTCAGTGACATCCCTTGACAGGACAAAGGGCAATAGGTGCAAGCTGGAACACAGGAGGTTCCACTTAAATTTGAGGAAAAACTTCTTTACGGTGAGGGTGACCGAACACTGGAACAGGCTGCCCAGAGAGGTTGTGGAGTCTCCTTCTCTGGAGACATTCAAAACCCGCCTGGATGCGTTCCTGTGTGATATGATCTAGGTAATCCTGCTCCGGCAGGGCGATTGGACTAGATGATCTTTCGAGGTCCCTTCCAATCCCTAACATTCTGTGATTCTGTGATCCTTCCTCTTTTCCTCTTCTTTCTCCATGCACTGTTCTCCTTCCCCGCAGGATAGGTGTTCTCTTCCTTGACACACTAGCATTTTTATATACCCATTTACCTTCTCAAATTACCTCAAAGTCGTTCTCCAGCTTAATTTGTTTTACCTCTCAAACCTGTTATTTTTGTTGTATCATTTCCCTCTTCCTGTCTACTCTGGACACCACTGAAAAACCCAACAACTTCAGTGAAGTCAATATGTGCAACATTTAATAGAGTCACAAAGGTGAAGACTGAAGCTAAAAGCCTTGTGCCTGGACTATATCAGTAGTTCAATGAGTATTTTTAGTTGTTCTATGTGCTCCTGTGCACAACTTTCCGTCTTAAACATTTGCTGATCTTGGCTTCTTGCTTTATGATTCCATGTCATGTTCTCATGCTGCTGCACAACCAGTCTAAGCAACAGAGGGAGCTATTTAAACTTCAGTTCTGTGTCTCAGCTACAAGGTCTATCTTACTTATTTTGAGTGGGAAACCTCATGTTATTAAGAGCTCAGGATGTAAATAGCAAGAACATTGCGGATGTGAGATCCTAGGGATGTAATCTGGAACAAATGCCATAAAAAAACTCAAGGGAAAATGCAATTGTTCCTTTATTCTTTTATTTGGAGCAGAGTAGGACTAATGGGATGGGTTATGTCTCTAAGTTAGACACTTAACCAGCCCAGGTGGTTCACACTCTTGGGTATTTTCAAAGAGAACTGTCTCTCCAGTGACTCTATGAGGAACTGCAGCACATGCACTTCACTAACTAGTAGTTACAAAACATTTCGAAAGGGGTTAGCAAGTCCAGATCCTGTCTATTGTTTCTTCAGATTTTCCTTACCTCTGAGACCACGAGAGCTGCTTCTCTATTTTTCTCTCTTGGTGAGGCATCAACTTCAGAAAGACAGCAAACAAGATGGACCTCTGTATCCCAGTGACGGTTTATGTGTTATGCACCAAGAGTCATTGTGCAAACAGCTGCAGGCATGGTAGCCTAAAGAAACCTAATCCTTTCCCCCATTTACTTTGATGTTGTTGTTACTGATAACAGTAATGCTGCCTCACATCTGAACTCAGATTGACATCCATTTTAAAGGTTTCTGAATCTTACACACTTGGCCACACTGAGTAACACCTTCTTTAGGAGCTTATAGCTGGTTAGGAGCTAAAGAGATCACAGAACCTGTCTGGGGTGAGTGCCCCAGCCATCATGGGTAGAAGCTTCCTCTACTTTCCTCCTAGGAGGAAAAAGCCAGCCAGCTATTTTTCCCCTAAGGGACTTATGCAATGCAGGGTAAGGAGTGACACAGTGGTCCCAGGTACCCTCAATTGCTTCTTGGTACAGGTGCCTAACGCCAGGAAAGAATAGGATTTCAAATATTTCTTTCACTTTCATGCTTCCCCTTGGCTATTTCAGGTATTGAACTCTTCCCCTTTTTTTTCACTTAACTTATCAATATGCTACTGTTGTGAGCCCTAATCTTAGAGATATTAAGCATTTCCAACCCCATTGTGAAAAAACTTTGGAGCATAACTTGTTTTTGTGAGTATTATGCAGGGAGCTGGCATATGAAAAGTAAGCATGGCGTCACTGAGTATCATGACATTGCAATCCTTTTCCAGATCTAGTCCTGACTTAACGCATGGCATGGCAGTGACTCCTACAGATTCAGCAACCATGAATCAAATCATTATTACCACAAGAGATATTTGTCATTTAAATGACACCTAAGGCATGTCTATACCACAACAAAAATTACGACTGAAGTTACTGTAGGATCTCCCTGAGTTGGCTTTGAGACAGGTGCCCCTTTTGCCAGGAATTGTGTAGTTATGGCAGAGGGGAGTCCAAAACAACCTTAGGCAAATTCCTAGCATTTAGGCTGTCCTGAGCTCTGTGCTGCTGCAGTCATCATTGTAATCACAACCGCTCAGGTATTGATACATGTATAGACACAAGGCTGACATGTATACGTTTGATTGCATTGCCAACATAACAAAGCCAGCTGCCAGGGTCCCATTGACATGGCAATAGCATCAGCAGCTGAGATGATAGACCTGAAAACTTTACTGGTGTTGCAAACTTTTCCCTGTAGCTCAAATGGAATGAGTGCGTGGCTAAGATTATATCTGCATATTGGTTTTTTTCAGCGAAACACAAGGGATGTTGTGGTACCAAAACATACAAAGGTTTGTATTGGCCTTGTACCATCTTCTCTGGAAATGAATTAGTCTGATAGCAGTTGGTAAGTGGGGAAGGATGGTAGAAATAGTCCTCATTGGGTAACTCTTTATCCATAGTGAATTTAAAAGCAGACAAAATGTCTAGTTAGAGTACATATCTAATTTTTACATGGCCATAAAGGAGCTCAAAGAAATTTCACTCAGTGTCATGTACTGTTTTGAATAAAAAGCTAGATCTCAGACAAACCTGAAATGAAGCCTGTCTGCTTTTTCTGCAACTTGTACGAGAAGATCATGTAAGTTTGACGCTGCGTATGTGAGTATGTCTTGTAATGCTCAGTAATATATATCTGGGGCTCCAGTACAAATAATTTTGTTGTCTTATTACAACTAAGCTAAACTATACATTATGTATGTTTTGCATGTGTGAAAACCATTTTGATGTGCAGAATAAATAAATTTACAAACCCAGAAAAAAAATATTAGACTATCTGCAAGTATTCTGAACACCTGAATGTGAGGGAACATAGTCATAAGTTTGAAAGGAACATACAGCTCCAACTATTGCTTTGAGAGAAAATTAAGATATTAAATAATTTAAATATGAAAGTGAGATTATCATGGGGGCCAATAAGAAAGTATAAACTTAGGGCTCCCAGCTGCAGTGGGGGCAGCTCAGCCGTTGTGAATACAAGGACACACGCTTGCTCTCTGTGTTAATCTGCTCTGTGTTTATATATGTGTTTTTCAATTCTCGGGGGACATCAAAATGGTAATGATTTCCTATTTTTGTAAACAAATGGAAATACAGCCTTTCATGACAGCTGTTACTTCAAAAATGATCTAAAATATTTATGCAAATTACAGCTTTTAAGATCTTTTCACTGAAGGTGTTTTCCCTTTTTGAGAAAGACTCTGACAATTAAAAATAAAAACAAAAAAGCATCGGAACCATGCCTGTTATTGTTTAGTCCATAACAAAGACAGCTGTATCTACCCTTATTGTGAGTCTTTTTTATCCGAGCAACCTTGCTTAGCAAAATTGGACAATTTATCACCCCAGTGCCTGCAGCAGTATGCACTACATGCAAGTGATTAGTTTGCCACTTCAGCTACCAGCTTTGGTACAACTCTGAGAAACTCATAGTCTGAATGAAAAGGTCAGTGTGGAGCTTAAACTAACTCTTCGGGACCAGATGGCCCAAGGGACTAATAGTGGGCTATAGGGCCTTCTGCCCACCTCAGCAGTAGCTGAGACCAGGTTAACATCTGAAGGTTGTTCCTCAGAACAACCCAGCAGGGGGTTCTGGTGCACTTTAACACAGAAGGTAGAAGATACGATGTTAGGCGTGTGAGATGTCCAGGTGCCCAGCATGGTCAACAGAGATAGACCGGGTGATTCTGCCCATGATCTCCTGTGGTTGCCTGTCTTCCCCTCCTGCAAATGTGTGGACTAATGAGAAGGGCTATGTCTCTAAGTTAGACACTTAACACTGGAAAGAATCAATATGAGCTTCTGGTTGTGATTTCTGCACCTAATCTCACAAAACCCAGGAATTTTCTGGATCTGAAGAGAACAGTCTCTTCTGAGTCCTGCAGCAGGCCTCTCCTGAGGCCCACCACTCACGCTAGCTGGGCAAACTTGCACTTCCAACACTCGCTTCGTGAATATATAAGCAAACAATTTCAATCTCCAAGGCTTTCTCAACCACGAAATTCAATTACGCAATGCAAAACAGTGTATAAATAACAACTAATTTTTAGGATGCACCCAGCCTTATCTGAGCTGAATAAATTCTTCACAAGTCATTGTACATTTAGATGCACAAGAGAAAGTTCTAAGAAGGCTTTGTTCTGTGAGAATACGAAAAAAAAACTGGAATAATAATTCTGGCTGCCTTTGAGAGGTAACAGTGGAAGGTCTCCTTGAATCCGATAGCACCAGTAGTTAGACTGTACACAGCTGGAAAGAAAGAAAGAAAAAAACAAAGAATTTTGATTTCTAGCTTCTAAACAGCTGTAAATGAAAACCAGTACTAGTGTTACTTGGCCAGTGAGTCAATAGTGGAAAAGGGGAACCTTACTTCATCTTAAGCTGTAATAGGCTTAGAGTTAATAATTATTTAATCTCATTTAAAAAAACAACAAAAGAGAAAATTTTTGGTTCTAACTTGACATAAATTCTTCACTCCAGATTTGCCCCAAACTAGAGATTTCTGAAGAGCTTTTATAAATACGAGAGCCAGTAGCAGAGTGTATTTGCAGAAAGTAATTTCAGACTTGTGAATGCATGGGGGATCCAGGCAGCCTGGGATCGAGATCTGATTTGCACACAAGTCATATGTTTAGCAAATCAAAGTCATTAGCACAATTGCTAAGACACCTTATAATTGGTTGAGAATCCTAGGTACCTAATATATGGAAATGAAGCAGATCTCTCTCTGAATGCTACTCCTTGATTTTATAGAGGGATTCAACAGTTTTTATATATTCTACAGGTAAAGGGACAAAGGCAGTTGTCTCAGAAAGCCTGTGAAAAAAGATCCTGAGTGCTTATCCGACATGGTGTATCCAAGCCCCTGCTTCACTGACAGCATAGGAAACTCGGGCTTGGACCTTCAGATGGTTCTGCGGGGCTCCTAATGTCCAGACAATGCTCAGGTGTCTACTTGGGGTGACCGCATCCTGTGCCAGCTTCCTGCCTATTCATCAGTGGGTGCTCTGAGTTTCACAGCACCTTTCTTACAGATGCAGTTTCAGTGAAGGGGTTTCTTAGCTGCTCATTGCGAGCTGCTTTGCAGCTTAGATTTCTCTTACAGATGCAGTTTCAGTGAAGGGGTTTCTTAGCTGCTCATTGCGAGCTGCTTTGCAGCTTAGATTTCTGTTTGTAAGGACACTCCTTTCTGTTTTGGTGTGTGTACATACAGCACATATAACTTAATTTAATTTCATCTACTAAGAACTATTTAGATAATTTTTAAATATTGCAGGTTTGAACTTAACTGGAACATTACAATACACTGAAAGCTGCATATATTTTTTTTTTACATCATAAACAATAAGTCTTAAAACACATTTACTTAGATCTAAAGTTTCTTCAGGAGACATTGTATCTAAAATACTTGATTCTGTTGCAGATCTTTAACACTTCCACATTTAATTTCATTACAGCAGGAAATTTCTTTTGAATTCTACTCTTTACAAAAAGGAACTTTTAGCCCCTCGAAGACCCAATAAATTACTAAAACTGGGCAATTTATGATCTTCCACGCATCTCTGCAAAGAAAATTCTCCCTGCAGGTAGACTCAGTCTGTCTAAGATTCAAAGATATTAGAGGCAATTTTATGAAAGGGATCATTAATTATAAGACATGAAATTTTAATAGGAGGCTGCTTTTTCCTGATATCTTGCATGAGCCAAGATCAAAGTAACTCCCATATGTTGACCTAGTAAGCATGTTAACTGAGAAGATCAGCTTCTCCGGATGCTTGTCCGTCCTTATTAACCTCAGGTAAATCACAAAAGTGAAGCATTTTAGGAGACCGTTCATTTCAGTGTCACATACATAACCATATGAGATGGATAAAAGCTACTTCTTGCTCATGATAAGACAGAACTGGGTTCCACCAGTGGTGGTTATGCATATTCGTCACAGTCAGAACAAGGGTTCCTGACGCCTTATCAAAGACAACGAAGACTTGCACGTTGCACATTCAGCTTGCCTGCTGCTTAACAAGATGCCTAGTTGTACCTAGTCTTTTATAACAGGGTCATATGAACTGTTTTCCTTCCATATAACATGAGCCACAAACCATGCTCCAGTTATTAATTAACCCCATTGTGATAATACAAATTTGGCTGCTTTTTCTGCATGTTTGTGCTCAAATACACACTGTTTTCTTGCATTAAGGTTGAGACCAGAAGGGATTCATATCACTCTGCATCAGTGATCTTTCCTCTTCATTATTGACTACTCCTTCCGTCTTTATGTCATCTGAAAACTTTATTAGTGATGATTTTACATTTTATTCCAGGTCATTGATAAAAATGTTAAATAGAACTAAACCCACTGTAACTCAGCTAGAAATGTACCCAGTCAACAATGATTAGTCATTTACAATTACATTTGGAGCACTATCAATTAGCTTGTTTTTAATCTATTTAATTGGTGCTATATAATGTATTGTTCTAATTTCATAATCAAAATGTCACGAGTCACCAAGTCAAATGCCTCACAGGAGTTTCAGTGTATTATATTCACACAATTACCTTTAGTAACTAAACTTCTAATCACATTACAGTATCAAGACCATATTTCCAAGAGCCCATATTGATTTGCATTAATTATATTATTGTGCTTTAATTCTTTGTTAATGAAGTTCCATATAATCTGTTATTTTATACAGGACAGTAAGTCTATTATTATCTCAGCCAGTTACTTTAGATTTTGCTCTATGAATTTTGAGCTTCAAAGTAGTTTAATAGCTATTGAAAAGACAGCATCTATGGCCCAGGGAGCTCCTCTTTTAGCACCCTTCTAAACTTCATGCATGCAAGTCATCTGTTGATTTATTATTGATTAATACTGGTATCTGTGTTTTAACTGAATTGCTTTTGGACCGGAAAGTGTTTCATCATCCTATAAAGAGGCTATAACATGTGCCTTTTTCTCATCTATAAAAAGACTTCCTTACTGAATGTTTCTGCCTTTCTGTGTTACTAATGACATTGTGTAGTACCATGCAACTACTTTTGTTAGGATTTCTTTTGTTGATTCACTCCAAAAATTCCTTTCTATTGTCTTTAATTCTGCTTATCACAGATTTCTATTGTGTCCTTTTGCTTCCCTTATCAATTTCCTTCAGTTCCTAGATCTTCATGTATATTCAGTTCATATCAACTTCTTTTTACTTGGGTTATATATATAATATCTGTACTTTGAAACTCTCATATCTCACAAGCACCTAATCCTTTGATAATAGTAAACAAACATAAGATTATGGAGAAAGAGTAGCTTATCCATATTTAAAATTGCAATTAATTTCCAGCATGCGTGTCTGATTTTGGACCTCATATTCAAATGTAAGTTAAATATATATATATACTATATACATATCTCTGCTTCATAGTGTCATATGAGGTCTGCATCTGAGGTAGAATTTCCAACCAGATTTGAAGGAAATTAAACAAATGGTTAATAAATTATGAGATCTTAAATGTGTATGTCTTCATCAGAATAATAATAAAAAAAGCTAAGATTTGGTTCTCCTGAGCAGGAAAAAAATGGGAAAGAGAGAGAGACAGCATGTTTTGTAGGATGCATACGTACGAGATCTATGCACAACACTGATGCTCCTCTGAGGAAATGCTGACTTGCCCAGCTCTATGTTGACAGTTCACGAGGGCACAGTAGTCCTCACATGGTGAGGTCTCCATGAGGCAAAAGAAACAAAAACACTAAAGGTTGCACTTCAGGGATCCATTTCTTTTGGAATGAATTAGTACCTGGAATGGTGGTCTGGAGATGGGACTAGGCAGGCTGAGATGCAGCTTGAGGAGGGCTAGCGGGGATGAAGGAACTCAGTCCTAGAGACTGAAGTACATTTTTCTTTTTCGTCACAATCCAGCTGTACCCCAGTACTGGTCAGGGCAGTGGCTGTCACTCATATGATGTGGAGGTGCATACCATATTCCAGATGGCAATACGGGGGAAGACAAAAGCAAGGATCCTTAGATCCATGTTAGTTGTCTACCACCGAAAGTGATTTATTTCTTCAACAATGGTGATCTCCCAAATAAAACCACCTAATAATAGTATCAAGCTAAAACCAGAAATCAGCTCATAGACAAGAAGTTACTCATGTTAGAACCACCTCAGTTTGCAGCCTGATATCTACCTCTTACTTAGTCTAATTGGGGTAAAAGGAGTAGGTATTACTCATTTTACACCTTCTGGGAAGACTATCCTCCAGCAGGATGAAATAACCCACCGTACTTCCAGGGGGAGTGCTTAAGCAATGGCATCATGTTCTTGCTACTGCTTTCTTCCTCCTTCCCCTTTATTCCTTTTCTACAAAACACTGAACACTTTTCTGCAGAGTGGGCCAGTTCCAACAGTGCAACTGAAGACCTGTTCTCTCCCTTCCCTCTATATCCCACCCATACACGATATGATGCTGCGCACCATAAAGCCAAGCTCAGGATAAACTGAGATCTCCCAGTTTCTGAACTGGTACTGTAAGAATTATTTTATTATATGAAGGGGAAAAATGTACATTTTATGAAAGAGAGCAGTTGTGACTGCAGGTTTCAGGGTTGCTACTGTGTATCAGATTTGATCCAGCATCTAATATGTCAAGCCCAGCAAGGGACTTAACCAGAGGATACTCAACTGGTGAAGTCTCAATGGCTTTATGATGCCTGGATGCTCAGCCATGCCCAGGCAAAAGACTTTAGTCACCCAAGCACATTTCATGGTCGAAACACAAGCATGCTTAGTGTCTCAGATAATTCTGTCATTTCTGCAGGTGTTTCTGGATCACCCTCCGCTTCTGGGACCAGGCACCCAAGCCTTTTGCTGAATTTTTCTTCTGGTGTTGATAATACTGTATCCCCAGCTGCACTCAGCACTGGCTCTGACAGAAAAGCTGCCAGCATTTGCTCAGCAGACAGTTTTGCTGAGCTTGCTGCAACTGGGTTCTCCAGAGTATTGTACAGCTTTTTCCAAATGTAATAATTAGAATTCTTTGGACCAGTAGGACAAGCTGATTGCCGTTAGCAGTGCCTTTTTCTCCCTGTTACCACATGTGCACTAGTGTTTGGTTTTGTTATTGTAAAAGTAAAGTATAACTGCATTTTCCTTCTCTTCTTATCCTAATGCTCAGCTTGCCCCTGAACTTTTGATATCTCCCTCCGTTTCATAGTGTTTGATATAGCTATCTAAAATCAGGGAACACATAGGATCACAGCATCCAGAACTCCCTGTTAAGAAATTAATTTGGAGAGCAAAGACTTCCTCATTCCCTCAGCCTTATCACTTCAGCAGAAAGACAAATGAGTTTACAGTGAAGGATGTGATTTAAGCTACAGCGCATCCAAGATTCCATGACTCCCTATGGTCCCTTTCTGAGAGCTGCACTCTGGTCCAGCTTTGTGTTGAATTTCCATCCCTTGGAAGCAAAGATACAAATGATCCTTCAGCTGCATCTTGGTATACAGCAGTGCTACATAGCCAGGTATACAGCAAGGTTCCTTGGGAACCAAGTCTTGCAACCCTTACCATAAGTGTAACCTCACCAGAGCTTTAGATACCCTCTACTTTCATGAGATCTTCATTTATACTCAATCACATAGGAACTAGAATAAAAGATTACTCTCTAATCTTCTCATCTAACTGACAGCATGGTGTACAATTCATCACCATAGCAGTATTCTCCTGTTGCCCCATTCTGTGTTTGGAAAATGCTTAAAGGACTTTCATTTCTAGATGACTTAATATGATATTGATCTCTGATTTTTCATACAGCTCACTAAACTGATTGTTGTTTTTCTTTGTCTGTGTTATTAGCAACAACAAGGGAATTTATTACTTGCTGGCTACTGTCAGCCATCAGACAGAGAAAATAAGCTATTCACACTTACTTCTTGTTAAGCATGACACATGTTATCTTTTTCTGGTTTTGTTTCTGTTCTATATTTACCAGAAAGCCCCACCCTTTTTATTATGGTATCTTCCTTGTGACTCTTTTCTTAAAGCAGATGAGTTCTTTATAATGAGATGAATTTGCATCAAATTAAAAGAGAAATTGCTATGAACTTTCTATTCTAAAAAAACCCTGAAATGAATACTTCACTAAGCTGATCAGAAAGATATTTCTTAGTAAGTGTTAGGGAAAGCACAATTGGAGATTTCTCTAGACATCATTGTAGAGAGCTCAATAAAAAGATTTTATTCATATACTGAAAATAAAAAATGAATGGATTTATTAAGATGCTAATAAGTACAAGATTAACATTATATAAACCTTAAATGATGACATAGCCAGTTACCTAATTTCCAAAGATACCGTTGTCACTGTATTGATGCTTTTCTCATATGAATATGTCTCAAAAAGCACTAAAATTAACCTTTCAGAGTTTTTGTCTCATGGGCAGACATCTACACTGGAGTTTATTGTCTGACTTTCCTTTTCTGTTCCTGGAAAGGAAGAGGTACTTCTAAGGAAAGAGTGATTCATAGAATCATAGAATCATTTTGGTTGGAAAGGACCTTTCCTTCAGCCTTCACTCTGCTCCCCGTCCCTGTCCTCCAGCTCACGAGGCTGGGTACCCAGAGAACAACTCGTCTTGTTACCAAAGACTGAGGCAAAAAAGGCATTAAGCGCCTCAGCCTTTTCCTCATCCTTTGTTACTATGGCTCCTCCCGCATCCAGTAAAGGATGGAGATTCTCCTTGGCCCTCTTCTTGTGGCTAATGTATTTGTAGAAACTTTTTTTATTGCCTTTTACAGCAGTGGCCAGATTAAGTTCTAGCTGGGCTTTGGCCTTTCTAATTTTTTCCCTGCATAACCTCACAACATCCTTGTAGTCCTCCTGAGTGACCTGCTCCTTCTTCCAAAGCTTGTAAACTCTCCTTTTTTCCTGAGTTCCAGCCAAAGATCTCTGTTCAGCAGGACAGTCTTCTTCCCCACTGGCTCGTCTTCCGGCACATGGGGATGGCCTGCTCCTGAGCCTTTAAGATTTCTTTCTTGAAGAGTGTCCAGCCTTCCTGGACTCCTTTACTCTTCAGGACTGCCTCTCAAGGGACTCTGTCAACCAGGCTCCTAAACAAGCCAAAGTCTCCCCTCTGGAAGTCCAAGGTAGCAGTTCTGCTCACCCACTTCCTTACTTCTCCAAGAATCGAAAACTCCACCATTTCATGATCGCTATGCCCGAGATGGCCTCCAACCATCACATCACCCACAAGTCCTTCTCTGTTTGGAAACAAGAGGTCCAGCAGGGCACCTTCCCTAGTTGGCTCACTCACCAGCTGTGTCAGGAAGTTATCTTCCACACACTCCAGGAACCTCTGAGACTGTTTCTTCTCTGCTGTATTGTATTTCCATTGTATTCATGTATTGTATTCATGTCACCACAAAGTAGGCCATGAAAATAGGCAAGAGAAATCACATCCCAAACAAGTCTGTTTCCCTCCATTAACTACGAGAGCCCACCATGACTAAGGTGGATACAGATGTCTCTGTGGCAGACATATAGAGTTAGTGGACCTTCATGCCCCTTTTGTTTTGGGGAGGGTGATGCTGATGATTTCTTAAGCAAACCAGGTGTATGTCCATGTGTGTTCCTTTGACTGTATACCTCTGACTTGCAGGTAATTTCTGAATCCATTGACCAATTTCTATGATTTTGTGTTGCTAGTTTCAACATAATTTGGCAAAGAAGAATGGTCTGAAAGACGTTTGGACTCTTAAGCCGCTGAAAACAGTTATAATTATTTATTTTGGGATTATTTCCCACCCGCCCCCCTCCCCAGAAGACTGCTGCTATAAAAGTAAAGATTTCCTAACTGAAACTCCTATGAATGATGTTCAGAATTTGCCTAGTAGAAAAGCATGCTCATCCACTGTTCTTCTAATTCTCATTTGGAATACTTCTCTGACCTTTCTGAAGATATCCACTCCTTTGCTTTACCTTTAGCTGGCACATAGGCCATCTTATGCTTCTACAGTTCATAGGACAGAATTAATCCAACAAAATTTCAATGGTGTCTATTTTACTTACTTTTTTTTTTTTAATTTCCTGTCTGTTGTGCCCTTGACTGTTGATATTCTAGGTAGATGACTAGCAATATTGACAGGAAAAACTGAATTGCAAAGCAAAGAGAAAAATGAGGAGACCCATAGTAATATTTTTAAACTGCATAAAAGATGTTGAAAGAGGTCAGGATTAACGGGCTTAAATTAATGAGATTCCAGTTAGACATCTGGGAAACATTTCTAGCAGTAAAGTGGTAGATTAAGTTGCCTAGGGAGGCCATAAGAGCTCCATCAATGGAAGTTTTTAAGAACAGGTTGAACAAACCTCTGCCAGGATTGGTGCACTTATAACAGATCCTGCCCTGAGGAGTCTATTAAACTTGCATGAATTATGGTCCCCACTCACAGAAGTTATGTTAATACCACAAGAGTGTTATGATGCAAAAGACAGACAGCAGAAGGCAACAGAGGCTTATCAGGAGGTGACACTACTGCACTACTCTGAAGTTATACCTTGCTTTCTCCTCCTTGTCTTCCACCTGGCTCCTCTCCTTCCCCAACAAAACATGGGAATGCAGTGTAGCCCCTGAGAGTGCGGGATTGGAGAGGAGGGATGTGCCCTGCACAGGAACGGAAAGAGATGAGTCTTTTTGGTGTATCACAGATACGCTTCCTTGGCTACTTCCTTCCCCACTATTCACTCTAGCCATATCTTAATCATGAGGCTTGGAAAACTACCCATGTCCCAGATCTGGATGCATACTCCAGCCAAGTCCTTTACTCAGTGCCAGGATGAGAACCTTTTTCTTCTCTGTGCCAGGATGAGAGCCTTTTCTTTCTCTGCCCCAGGAAACCTGAGCCTAAGGTCAACAAGACAGACTGAGTCTCCCAACAAATTCCTCTCTCTGAACACCAATGGTGCCAGGACCATAGTACCCTTCAGTAGGATTCTTTCTTCTTGTTCTCTCCTCCTTCACATCAGATTTGCATTCCTTCAGGTCTTTATCCTGATTCACTGCTTCTTCCTCTCCTCCTTCTTCTTAATTACCACCTCATTTGCCAGTTACCGTTTTTCTTGCCCCATTTTCCCTCCCTTTGAATATCTGCTTCTTATATCTAAAGCCAGTTTGTTTCTCAGTTATATCTTTCCTCTTTCAGAACTAAATGCCCTCATTCCAAATTATGCTAGTTGAGGACAATTGAATTAAAGTAAGATCTATGTAAATATAGAGAACTGTGGAGATTTACTGTTAATTACTACAATAATTAGAAAAAAACTGTGCCTTTTATTGAATTAGATAAGTTTCATTGCATGAATCCTCTTCCCTCCGCAGCCCACCATGGTCCACCACACCACTCTGTGACAAAAATTATCAGATTTTGTGCTTGTTTGTGCCATTTTGAAATAAGTTATAAAGCTGTTCTGTTTTTTTTCTGGGAAAAGTTTTTGTCTCGGACTCAAAATAAGCAACATACTTAGGCTGGTGTTTACCACCTCTTATATAGAATAATTATTTTATAATAAGAACATGCATATCTCAGCCAAAATCTCAGTTCTGTAAATATATTCTTTGCTAGAAAATATCTTACTCCATTGCTGTGTAAATTATTTCACAAAATATTAAAGTAGTGAGGCACAGGTATACATATACATACACATACATTTGTATAACCTTTGTTTAATAAGTGTATATGCAACTCGAGGACTAATTAGGAGACATAGAAGAAGAAAATAAAGGTAAACATATACTAAGAGAAAACACAGCAAGGTGGTCAGCTATCACTGGAACTGTAAAATTTAGAGAAAGGGTAAATTAAATAGTGTGGAACCTGGGGATACTTATTAAGCCATCAGTGGGGAGCAAGATGATGATGTCACACCTAACAGAGGGAGGAAGACTCATGTAAAGTTGGATGAGATCCAGTTTGCACTGTAGATTTATGCAGTTAATTTTGTCCCTTGACTGCATTCAGATGAGCATTTCTCCTCGACATAAACCAAGAAAATTGCTGCATTATAGCTGTGTTAATGGCAATCAGCATGCTAATGAGCACCAGAAGGTCGTTACAGAAAAGAGAGGTTCAAAGATGTATAACCTAGAGGAGAAGATGAAGTAAATCTTTAGGGAATGCAAGTGTCTTGTTTGTAGGTCATAGATTATTTGTTTTGGTCATTGTAGAGCACAGGGATTTTAATTTAAGGAGAGAAAAAGATTAAGATTTTTGAAGTTTAGGAGCAGCATAACTTAATTAAATATATGCCTATGAAGTAGACAGCAAACAGCGCTGGATTGTTTTTATTCTATTCTAATGTGTTCCTTAATAGAGATTATACAAGTGTAGTTTGTGACTTTCATGACATGAATCTAACGCTTATTCATGCTTAATATAAAATCAGAACAAAACTACACTTACAGCATTTTGCATTTTGCTAAAGACACAGAGTAAAAGAAGAGAGGTTTTGCAGAAAGGAAATCAGAGCGAGCATGTCAAAATATAAAATGAACATTAAAAGGGAGTAAAATCAGAGGAAAATGAAAATCTATCAATGTGTAAGAGAAGCCAGTGAGATAAAAGAAACCATGCAAAATAGTAGTTATAAAATTAGTAAAAAGTTGAATATCAGTTACATAAATATCATAGGGAGCATGCAAAATACTAAGTTGGTAAATATCTTGCTATTTAATGCAAGCTTCTATTTCTATTTCAAAAGGTTAATGTGCTCCCTATTACTCAGAAAACAATGTGTATATGCATGGTTTTCTCAAAGAGAAAATGAGACTGAATAAGGACTACGTATGTTTTAGGGGAAGCTCTCGGGGAGGGGGAGACCTTACTGAAATAGTGAGAGAATAGGTTTATAGGAGGTGTAACACCTCCTATAATCCAGGCAGACCAGATTTGGTTTTAGATCTTTGAAAAAAACCACCCCCCCACATTAGAAAGCAGCTGAAGTAGTTGAAGTTCAAAGGATAACCACATCTCCCAGCTCCAGCAGGAAAAATAGGAACACAGGTTTTAAAAGGACATTTGCATTCAGGTGGTTGAACAGGGCACACGAAGATTTTGTGGAGCTCTAGAAGCTTGAATATTAGAGAAGCAAACACCAGCCCAAACAAGCCCTCCCACCCCACTGGGTTTTTTGTGTTTTGGGGTTTTTTTTGTCCCTTTATTGATGAGTCTTAGAGGGAAAAATTTAATTAAAGATTGAATCACAAAGCAATCCTATCTTGAGCTGTGGGTAAAAAAATCCACACACTTGTCAGAGGCATTGGTAAGCTGTACTAGAGAGCTAGAAACTGACCTGCCCAGAGAGTCTGCGTCTCTAACTCCCAGTGCCTAAAACTCATCTTAGACCCTGCAACAAAAAGGTTTTAATCCCTTCCAAGAGTCATGCGTGTTTTTTAAATGCTCTAAGATAATTCGAATCCTTCTTCTAAAAATCAGGGCTGCCTTTAAGTCTGATGCTTCCTGTGGGGATCAGTTCCACCAGCTAAAAGCACATGTCAGCCTTACTAGTTTTTACCATTTGAACATTCTGATGTGATTATTTAGGCCTCCTTATAGTAAATAGAGAGGAATTGGTACTTCCAGAAGGTGGAATAACCCTAAAGTAGACACAGAGGACACAACAAGGTTAGCAACACAAGCAATCAATGTTTGAAATGCTCTACAGCCCGGAGTTACCTGCACCAGGTTAGTTAGGCAGGAGCTAGGGGAGACACAGGCCCTTTTGAAATGGCACCTGGAGGCCAAGTGAGCATCCCTGGGCATTTGATTTACACATGGGCAACTGAATTGAGGTGCAGCTGCTCAAGATGAGCTATCTTCTAGGAGCACCTATCTCCATCTTTCAACTGCAGAAGGTATTTTGCAATAGAAGCCTACATCCTAGGCTGTTTAAAATAAGAGGAAAAATACTTTAACTGTACATTGTTTATAAAAATTAAACTTTCCTCTTCAGAGTGCTTTGGGCTCTGTTTCTGCAAGTAGTTTTCAAAGTTGGAGAAGATAGATCTTCACACATATTTTCTGAAGATGCTATGCAGTAGTCACTTTCTGTTGTTCTCTTCCCCTCAGATGTAAACAGAACAAAAATGGTGCAATGAAAGATTGCTCCAAAAAACTGCAATATTGACTGAGGTAATATGTGTAATTTATATTCCCGGACAGAAGAAACAGCAACGGAATTAAAGGAAAAATCTGCAGAGAAACAAGTGTAATGGCAAAATAATGCAAGAAAGGATGGGAGAAAAGCCATAGAACAGAGATCAGGTATGGGGTGATGGATATGACATCTGGTATGGTCCAAAGAAAAGACAGTGCTCAGAGCAATGGACAAACAAAAAAAGTGGAAAAATATATAGTGTGCCAAACAAACAGAAAGCTACATAAAGTCAGGATGACTGATTGCAGTAATTGTTGAAGGATAGTCACATTACCTTAGGAAAAATGTTTTAAATGATTTACCATATGTCAAAGAGCCTCCCAAAGACAGATATAGACTCAACATAGAGGTGGATTCAGTTGCATAAACTTGGTCTGCTGCTGCTATTTTAGTTCCCTTAGGGTATTAATGCCATTGCACCTACATAGCTGACAGATATGGCACGAGATCTGTGGGAGAGCTAAGTCTGCCTGAGGTGCAACCTAGGTGGTACCACATGGCTGTGTTTCAGCTATTGTACCTCATCCTGCAGAATAAAGGCTAAGTTTGAGATAATGGTAGTCTGCCACAGAGAATGGATAAGGCCTAGGAGGAACTGAGACCAAAGAGCGTCTTACCAAGCTGAACCACAAATGTAACAAAGCGGATTAGTTAAATAAGTTGCACAGGTTGCATACACACTGACTACATGGATCACCCCAAGTATTAGCACTCCCAACATAGGTGTTTCAGTGAAGTGCCTACATTTATGGTTTTTTTCTTTTTTTTAATATTCTGAACATAGCCAAGACTAACAAAGGAAGCTGAAAGAACTGAAGCATGGCATTTGAAGGCCTCTTCCAGTCACCTGAAAAGCCAAAGGATTGAATTATTTCTTTAACAACTTCCTCAGATAATTTAGCTTTTTTTTACCCATAGCATGTCCCCAAAGCAAAGTGTGAAATAGGAACATTTCTGCTTCCTTCTACGGAGGGAATATTGACTGAGTTGTTGAGTTTTACCTTCTTTGGGAAATTAGACCTGCTGGTAGGATTTGCCGGTTTCCCACAGACATAGGAAAAACTGATGCTACCTTTTTACAGTTGCCTTCTGGAATATAAACTAATCAGTTCCTGAAGTATTTCATCATACACTGAATGCCTTATTAAGATGTCTTCCACGAAGAAAATTATTAAAGGGAATAGTATTTGTGGCAGGCAAAGTACTATTCCATGAGTGATCATGGAGAATATTACACAGTGTAAATAGGAGCCCAAAAGAAAATGAAACTGTTCAACTTCTTTTCACAGGACTCTCTAATCCATTATGGATAAAAAGTTAAAAATGTTAATACAAATTTTAAAATTAAGGATTTTTTTTCCCAGTAGTACCTAAAGAATAGTATAATAACTTTGAGCTAACAACCTAAGTATTATTATTTAAAATGAAATAATATAGGTAGTAGAAACACTCCACAAAAAAGCCAAAACCTGCCAAATCTAAAATTCACAGCCAGTCAAAAAAGCTGAAGAATACGCTGAGTTTTAAAACAGATTAGAATATTGAATCACTGAAAAGTTATGAATCTTAATGACTGTTAAAATATTTCCTAGAAGAAATATTTTCTTCCAGATTAAGCATATCAAAGCCATAACTATTTCTCATGGTACACAGGGATGAAAATAGAAAAAAAAACTTCAAGAATAGGCTTCCACTGGGCACTGCCAAAACATTAGTAAGAGGATGAAATATCTGTATGTAAAAATTTTTCATCTAGACAGTGTATACTGTGTATTATGAGTTACTGTTTAAAGTAATTATTAAAGCATTTCATGCTTCCCACAAAGAACAATGTTACCCATTGTGATCTTCACTATATTTTGATCAATTTCTCATAAAGATTATATGGTCACGATTTCCTGTCTTTACGGTCATAAAGAGAAGGAAGCAGAAGATTAACATTTCTGATGGCAAAAAATTTGCAGGATGGTGTGCTGAAGAGAAAAGCACATTGGAAGGAGATTAAATTAAAACACACAGAATTTACCTGATTTTAAATTAGAGCTGGGTTTCTGGGTTCAATGTAGTTTTCAATACATTGACATCCAATGATGTTTGAGAGACCTGGTGTTTTCCACCTCACCTCAAGCTGCTGCTTCAGAGGAGGACACAACTACTGTAGATTTTATGTCATATCTGCCAGCACTACGTGGACGTGCAAGATATTTTTATGGCGTCTAAAATGTAGATAGAATCCTACCTGATGGCAACTGATTTGAACCTCTATATTTCGGATTCAATTGCTCAAATAAGGATATCTATTGTCATTTGAGATGACCCGATGTACCCTATCCAACCTCCCACTTCTTACACGGGCATCCCATAAATCCTAGGTCAAATCTACCAGCCCCAGGTAGACAGGATGTTTCTGTCAGCAGCAGAAGTGTAGCACCTCAGAAACGGTTCAGAAAAGGACCTATTGATGATAAAAATTCGGAAAAAAAGTGAAGAGGTGAACACTTCTTTAGAAAAGATGAGGTTATATCTTAAAAGCCAATAAAGAAAGGTAGAGAGAAAGAATGTGGGCCATATCTATTTGCCCTAAATCATAATGCAAAGCCATAGGATAGTTGGTTAGAGTTAACAGGGACAGATCCTAACATGACAGGAGGAGATGTTTTCAAGGACTGTATGATTACACGCAGGAACACCACCCAGAATTAAACACTGCTCAGAAGGGGGTTGGATATCAAAAATGTTTGGGCTTTCTTCAGTAATGACAGAAAAAAAACCCAACTTGATGTGAATTCTGGGTGTCCAGGTGTGCTCCTTTGCTTGTCAAATATGAGTTTGTAGAATTATTTATTATTCTTCTCTTTTGGACACCCCACCCATCCCCCTTCACATAATTGTCTAAAGTCAGCTGTTAACTCTTTTATCACACTTCTCAGGAGGGTCATCTGACATATTTTAAATGCTTACTTTAGATTAAATGAATATTATCTTGGAAGAGTTTCGTTCTTTCCATCAATTGTAAAGGCATCCTAAAGCAACTAGCTGATATGTAGACCTCTTCTGAGCAGATGAATCCTGGAAGGCTAATGAAGTGCTGTGTTTTTCTGTATTGTGACATAGAGGCCAGCAAGCTAGGGACAATTCTATAACTAGCAGTAGCCAGTGTGGGAGCTTGTGCTAGAAGCAACTTAATCTACATTTGGCGCTTTAACATTTCTTCCTTTATTGGTCGTTGTCCTGGTTTGGTTCAAACCAGGCCAATTAGTCTTAGAGAAACCAAGGTCACTGCTAAATTCCTCACTGCTTATGAGTGAAGAGCCGAAGGGGGCTCGCACCTGCAGGGAGGAGCAGACAGGGCAGGTGACCCAAAATTGACCAACGAGGTATTCCATCCCATACATGTCATTCTCACTTTCCTATTTATCACTAACCCACTGCCTCCTGGAGGTGGGGCCCAGGAGGGAGGAGCCCTCCTGTCTCCCACTGATTGGTACCAGCTTTGCTAATTTCCAGTTAAAAGCCTGCAGGTGTGATGGCAGGGGGAGCTATTGCATTTTGCCCTCTGCCTGTGCTGGGTGGAGCTACTGCCTTTTCCCCTCTGCCTGTGCTGGGGGAAGCTACTGCCTTTTCCCCTCTGCCTGTACTGGGGGGAGCAACTCTGCCTGAGGAGGATTTCCAAACTCTTGATCTTGGTTTTGTACATATTTGTATATATTTGGTTATTTCTATTATTATTGTTATTATATTCTTTTTCATTATTATAGTTTATTAAAACTGTTTTAACTTTCCAACCCATAAGTCTCTCTCCCTTTTCCCTTTCCCTTTCCCTTGGGGGGGGGGGAGAGGGTTAACAGAGAGCATCTGCCACCTGGTTAATAGCTGGCCCAGCTTTAAACCGTGACAGATTTATTGGAACCCAACGTGGGGCTCGAGAGAAGCTCCAACAGGTTACTCTGATAAGTTGAATCCTGGCTCTGGTGGGAGGAGACCAGGAGAGCTCAGCTGAGAAAATATCAGATTTCTTCCTTTGAGATTTACAAGGGGTTGGAAAGTTAAAACAGATAGTGAAGATGGTGACGTCATTTTTGAATGCTGTGTTATCTCATCTTTTTATGGAGTTTCTTTCACAGTTGAGTATTGCAATGATGCCTTACCTGCCGTGGGCACTGTGTTATTGCTTGCTTCTTATGAATGTCTACATGCAGTTTAGCAGTGGGCGCTGGTCGAAATGTATTGTTTTGGTATGGGGTTTGATACTGATTTATGCTGTGATAAACTGGGCAGTTAATATTCCGATCTGTTATCTCTATGACACAATGATGGGCAGCTTTAATCGCGAATCAGTAGCAGCAACTTCATCTGCACGCTCCAGGCGTCCTTTAGCTGATTCTGTTAATGATTACACTTCCAGTTTTACTTTGGGAAATAGCACCTTCTCCTTTTCTGCCAAGCTGATTCCACTAGATTTTGCAAAATTAGGATGGTGCTGTCTAGGTGGCATGTTTTTATTTTTGGTTGTCCTGAATGTGTTTCTGATGTGGGATAAGATTAAATATCAGTGCAGGGACAGTTGTAGGTGTTATGCAGCCACCTCAGATCCTACAGTGTGTACTGCCGCTACAGCCTCAGATCCTACAGTGTGTACTGCCGCTACAGCCACTAAACCCACTGAAGCCTCGGCAGCCTGTACCACAGCTGCTACACCCCCCAAGATGGCCACTGAAGCTACTCAGACTCTCAGCATCTATCGAATCTGTACCAATTGCTCCTGTAACCAGGAAGAAATACCAAAAGAAATCAGCTCGTGAAGAGAAGGATGATGACTCAGAGCCTTCTAAGGCAGAGCCATCATATGACCCAGGTGAGGGCCCTTCTCAGGCAGAGTTAGGGCCCGACACAGATGGGGGTTTCCTCAATCGTCCTTTTAAAGCAGACCCATCACAGAAGAAAGGTCCTTCTAAAGCAGAACTATCACAAGAGGAGGACTCGGACGTAGAGATAACCTACCACTCCTTATCCCTGAAGGACCTGAGAAACATAAGGAAAGATTTCAGCCGTTATGACGGTGAACCTATTATTACCTGGTTGCTCCGATGCTGGGATAATGGGGCAGACAGCATGCAATTGGATGGCAGAGAAGCCAGACAGTTGGGATCCCTGTCCAGAGATGGTGGTATTGATAAGGCGCTCGCAAGAAAGTCAAACACTATCAGTCTCTGGAGGCGACTCTTGTCAGCTGTAAAGAGCAGGTATCCCTATAAAGATGACGTTATGAGTCACCTAAGCAAATGGACCACTATAGAAAAAGGTATTAACTACCTTAGAGAACTGGCTGTGCAAGAGGTTATTTATAGACACCCACGGGAAGTTGTAGATCCTGTAGATCCTGATGAAGTGGAATGCAACCGATCCATGTTCCGGAAGGTTGTGAAGAATGCTCCACCGACATATACCCATACATTGTCAATATTAGTCTGGGGAGAAGATGATATAGCACGTTCTACTGTGGGCGAAATGGCTAACTGTATGCGACAGTATGAAGATAGTATTTCTTCCCCACTGCAGGCACGCATCTCGGCTGTGAAAAAACTGACTAAGGAAAACAAGGACTCATTTAAACAACTGTCAGACAAACTGTCCAAGATCGAGAATAAACTTGACTCTCTACCTACACAGGCGCGCGTTGCAGCTGTTAGGAGAAAACGTTCTCCTACAGGACCAGCTCAAAGGAAATGGAACACATCACGAGGTATCCTGTGGTTTGCCCTGCGTGGTTATGGGGAGGACATGAGCAGATGGCATGGACAACCTACCAGAACCCTACAGGCACGAGTACGTGAGTTGCAAGCTAAAAGAAATACCAGAGAGAATTTTTCTAGAAGGATGGCTGCTCCAGTTACCAGTGAGCAGGACCCCAGTCAGGGGAGATGGGCCTCAAATTCCTTTTTCCCAAGTGTGAATAGGAGAAATGAAGGTCCAGTCCCTGTGAGCAGCACGAATCCATTTCTTAATTAGGGGGGCCCTGCCTCCAGCCAGGTGGAGGAGAGGGACAACCGAGTTTATTGGACTGTGTGGATTCGATGGCCTGGCACATCAAAACCACAAAGGTATCGAGCCCTGGTAGACACTGGTGCACAGTGCACCCTAATGCCATCGGATCATAAAGGGGCAGAACCTATCAGTATTTCAGGAGTAACAGGAGGATCTCAAGTGTTATCTGTATTGGAGGCCGAAGTGAGCCTAACTAAAAATGAATGGAAAAAGCACCCCATTGTGACTGGCCCAGAAGCTCCATGCATCCTTGGCATAGACTACCTCAAGAGAGGGTATTTTAAGGACCCAAAAGGGTACAGATGGGCCTTTGGTATAGCAGCTGTAGAGACTGAGGACATTAAACAGCTGTCTACCTTGCCTGGCCTCTCAGAAGATCCTTCTGTTGTGGGGTTGCTGAAGGTTGAAGAACAACAGGTGCCAATTGCTACTACCACGGTGCACCGACGACAATATCGTACCAATCGAAACAACCAACAAGCGGATCAAGCTGCTAAAGTGTTCCAAATAGATTTGGACTGGGAACATAAAGGTGAACTATTTTTAGCTCGGTGGGCTCATGACACTTCAGGTCATCAAGGGAGAGATGCAACATACAGATGGGCTCGTGACCGAGGGGTGGACTTAACCATGGACTCTATTGCACAGGTTATCCATGATTGTGAAACATGCGCCGCAATTAAGCAAGCCAAACGGTTAAAACCTTTGTGGTATGGGGGGCGGTGGTTGAAATATAAATAGGGGGAGGCCTGGCAAATTGACTACATCACACTCCCTCAAACCCGCCAGGGTAAACGCTATGTGCTTACCATGGTGGAGGCGACCACCGGATGGTTGGAAACATACCCTGTGCCCCATGCCACTGCCCGGAACACTATTCTGGGCCTTGAAAAGCAAATCTTGTGGCGACACGGCACGCCAGAGAGAACTGAGTCGGACAATGGGACTCATTTCAAAAACAGTCTCATAGACAACTGGGCCAAAGAGCATGGCATCGAATGGGTATATCACATCCCCTATCATGCACCAGCCTCTGGGAAAATTGAACGGTATAATGGGCTGTTAAAAACTACCCTGAAAGCAATGGGGGGTGGAACCTTTAAAAACTGGGATAAACATCTGGCACAAGCTACCTGGTTAGTTAACACCAGGGGATCTATCAATCGAGCTGGCCCTGCTCAGTCAGACCTTCTACATACAGTAGAAGGAGATAAAGTCCCGGTGGTGCATGAAAGGAATCTATTGGGAAAAACTGTCTGGATTCTTCCTGTAACGGGCAAAGGTAAACCCATTCGTGGGATTGCTTTTGCTCAGGGACATTGGTGGGTGATGTTGCAAGATGGTGAAGTCTGATGTGTCCCTGAAGGTGATCTGATTCTGGGTGAGACTACTTAATTCTGAACTGTATGTTGTTGCTGCATAAGTGTCTTTCAGGTTAAGACAGTGGTGATGAGACCGGAGCTAGCTTCATCAAGTGGCGTCCAGTAACCTCCTCGAGTCTGACATCTTTAACCTGCAACCCGTGGGCACGAACCATGACAAAAGAGAGACTGCTAGCCAGAAAGACTGCTGAGAGACTGCTAACCAGATGGAAACCCACAATCCTGAACCAAATGAACTTGATGAACTTTTTGTATAGAGATGAATCATAAACTAGTGATATGTATATATATATATTTGAAAATGAAAAGGTAGTGGTGATCTGAGTATGACATGAATGGTATGGAATAAGGGGTGGAATGTCCTGGTTTGGCTCAAACCAGGCCAATTAGTCTCAGAGAAACCAAGGTCACTGCTAAATTCCTCACTGCTTATGAGTGAAGAGCCGAAGGGGGCTCGCACCTGCAGGGAGGAGCAGACAGGGCAGGTGACCCAAGATTGACCAACGAGGTATTCCATCCCATACATGTCATTCTCACTTTCCTATTTATCACTAACCCACTGCCTCCTGGAGGTGGGGCCCAGGAGGGAGGAGCCCTCCTGTCTCCCACTGATTGGTACCAGCTTTGCTAATTTCCAGTTAAAAGCCTGCAGGTGTGATGGCAGGGGGAGCTATTGCATTTTGCCCTCTGCCTGTGCTGGGTGGAGCTACTGCCTTTTCCCCTCTGCCTGTGCTGGGGGAAGCTACTGCCTTTTCCCCTCTGCCTGTACTGGGGGGAGCAACTCTGCCTGAGGAGGATTTCCAAACTCTTGATCTTGGTTTTGTACATATTTGTATATATTTGGTTATTTCTATTATTATTGTTATTATATTCTTTTTCATTATTATAGTTTATTAAAACTGTTTTAACTTTCCAACCCATAAGTCTCTCTCCCTTTTCCCTTTCCCTTTCCCTTGGGGGGGGGGGAGAGGGTTAACAGAGAGCATCTGCCACCTGGTTAATAGCTGGCCCAGATTTAAACCGTGACAGTCGTTCTTACAGACACGAAGTATGGGAATAGGTGATCATTTAGCCCCACAGAGAGTAGAAGTGACTATAGTAAGCTCTCTGTATTTGGTATAATGTCTAGAAGTAACATATGTGTACACATAAGTACCCGTGTGTATGTGTATCATTATATACCACTATATATTGCTATATGTTATTATATGTAGTAAATTAGATATAAATATAGTATATTGCCTAGTAATGACATTATTATTGATCAAATATCTGGCTTCAGCAGAAATGTTACTCTATACTGCAGATTGTGTAGTGAAACATTTGCTTGCCTGTTCTTAGTTATCAGTCAGTTTCCATGCAAGATTTAACAGTTTTTTGTAGGCACAAAGTATTGCATACATAGCATTACTATATTCAGTTTCCAGGTTTCCTAGAAACATGTCTTAGAAACAAATATGTCCTCTAGTAGGATTTATGTGTAACATGGGAAAAACTGTAATTTCTTCCAATAAATATGACCTTTACTGAGAAACACATACTGTAAAAGTTTTGTGTGTTTTCTCTATAGATTGTGAAAGTATGAACTCAAAGAAGAAAATAATATTATAGGCTCATGTCTGGAATTTTGACCTTCATTTACTTCTTGTTTTCTATCTTTCAACAAAAATAATTCAGTTCATCAGTGAATCTTAATTCGGAAATGTACTTCTGTATGCATACAAGTCCTCACCTGCTTTAGGCAAACATCTAACTTAAGGATTGAGAAGTCACTACAGTAAATATGGTCCAGAATTGGAATATAAGCTTTCTCTATCTAGCAAATGGTGCCAGGTTTTCTCTTTTGTTTTGGTTCCAGCCTTTTTCTCTAAAAATACAACTTACCAATTTTTTTGATCAAACCTCCCCAAGAATTCCAGGGACTTCACAGACTTTATTTCTACATTACTACAAAGAACATAATGTTCTAGTTTACTGCAAATCCAAGAAAATAAAGTATAACCAGCAGCACTTTTCTCTTTTCTTATTCTTTCGTTGTGGTGAAGCTGAGTGCAATGCCCTTAGGTTTTTTTCACTATATATGTAGATGTGGAGAGAAAATCAGCTACTTTTGCACAGGTTCAGAGACAAGTTAAATTAAAATGGTTAAAGATAATTTGTTGATTCTTTTTACATAGTATTTATATACTAGAAGCATCACCTCAGATCACCTATTTTAACATAATGTAATTCTACAAAATATTGTTTTAGTAACAAATAAATTCTATAGAAGGAAGCATATTGGATAAAGTATTGCTTATGGTATAATTTTAATTCTGAAATATCTTGCTAAGAGGGCTTATTTAAATAGGTTCTCTCTGAGATGAATATTTAGAAAAAATTCCTACAGGATGATTTATAGAAAAATTATATGAACAGAATGAAGGACAGAAGAATTTTATTAGAAAAGAGACTCATTTCCACAAAATATAAATCATACCTTTTAGAAAATATATTGAATTTTATTAATATTCTGCAGACAGCCTGCAGTGTTAATCTCCACCCCTACCTATAAGATTTTCATTATGAGGTACAAGGTGTATTTACCCTTTAACCAAATAATTTTTGAGTAGTTCAATGCAGCCTTGACTGCAGTTTACATATCTTACACAATATTTTCTTTTTGGAGGCACAGCTTATTTTATAGCAATACTCTATATAAAATGCTGAAACATTTACATATATATGAACATATATATGCATTTGCATATATGCATACGCATCTATGTAAATATGTGATATAGATGTATTGGTATCCAATTCATACATATCTCATGTTTCCAGTAGAGGTATAAACTTTACTGTTTGCACATTGTTCGTAGTATATTGATCTTTATCAATTGTGTATACATTTTCTGGCCTCAATTACTTAGCAAACTTGGTTGACTCTGAATTTATTTCTGCCTATTTGGGAGTCAGAGAAACACACTAACAGTTTATCAAGTAGATATATTTGGATAGTCAATAGTTTGTTTACATTTCCTATTATTATTTTTTCCACAGGACTCCTCCTTCCTTTGAAGCTCAAGAAATTAATTACAGTTGTTTTTTGGGTGAATGAGGCTGCTCTCTGCAGGAACTCTGCCTCAGTCATTCCAGAAATATGAAGATGGGTTGTTTGCAAGAAGAAAAAAGGGGTAGGGAGTCTCCGATAACATGTTCTGGGAGTAGTTTTCTTAGAAACAGTTCCATGATCTATACCTATAACCATGTGAATTGTAGGAGGCAGTGCCAACTCCACACAAGTTGGAAGCTTTACATTTTTGAATTGGCAATATATCTTTCTTTTAAAAACTAAACACTTAAAACTCATCTTAGTCACAAATGTCTTAACTGGGACTACTTTTGTAAAACTCCAGAATTCAAAAAAAAAATTTTAACAGTGTATGAGAACTTGAATCAAACCTTAAATGTACCATAAATGAATTTATTTTGTCTAAATTATATATATGAGCATGCCTAATATAATCTTTCTCTGAAAAATATAAGATAAATATACTTAGAAAGTTGCTAACTGTATCTCCACAATGACATACATAAATTATTTTCCTGCTCTCTTCAGAATATATATTTCATTACAACACACATAATCAACCCATTACATCAACATATTTGCATTGATTTTCTGTACTTTACAACTGGCTTCTAGCTCACCAGAACTGCTTTATGCTATTACATGGAAGAAATTTATTCAGTTTTGTATGCTGTTAGTCATAAATGTATGACTAACTTAGTATTACTCCTAGAAAGAGAATCCTTGAAATAAAACATGAATCATTTAATAGCACTGTTTATTGTACAATGGGGATCTGATTCTGGCCTCAGTGCCAAGCTTGAGTAAATCAGATTTAATCAAGGGAGTTCTACAGACAAAAGAGCACTACAGAGCTGTCCATTCCTGGACCATGACCTGCTTGGAGGTCTCAATTAGTCTTAGGACAGCAAGAGTTTATGTGGCTGTTGACTCACATGCTCCATGTGGTTTGCTTTGAAGATGTTCATCATCGCAAATCAGCCAGTAACGTCAAACACAGTGTGAGGGATTTTATTCCAGTCCCCCTGGAAGTCAGCTCTATACTACCTAAAAGCTGCAATTTCCCTCTTGCCATATTGTCTCTGTATTGCAATCCCATGGCCGTTGAGATTGTTCAGAGCTATGAAGGTGGATGCAGTGTTTTTCTGCAGTAAAATCAACCAGCTAATATTGTCCTCATATCTTCTTGTCATCCTTGACATCTCAGTCTAACAATTCCTCCAACCAATCAAATGTATTCCCTTCCCTTTCTACAGTTATAGACTTAGTTTTGCCAGTTTTAAGCCTTGAATTATGATCTAACAGTGATTGTAGTCAGGGGCTGTTGCCTCTAAAATGGGAAAGTGACTTCAAATTTCTTGCAAAGGCTCAAAAATTTGCCAGTGTCTTACCGTTCAGTCTAAATGTGTTTGTAAGCAGTGAACACATTTAGGCTGAGCCCAGAGTTTTTTGCCTTTTTTTTTCCCTAGTGAAGGTTTTAAGAGTTTCTAAGAGCAAAGCTAGGAAAGATACATTGTTAGGCAATGTTAATGAGCCTTTGGTGCTCTGTGTAAACATCTATTCCCATGTGGACATTTTATAAACTTTTGGAAAGCTTCAGTAGAAATTCCCAGCTCAGACCTCTTCAAAGTTAGTTTGTTTGAGAACCTCCTACCAGTGCAGGAAGCTCTACTAATCTACACCAAACAAAGAAATCAGGTGTTATAAGGAGTTGCTTTGCAAACTGACTTGTTTAAGATCTGGATGGCTGAAGCTAAGATTGTTCAGGGCAAGACATCTAGAACATTTAGAGGAAACCATAGTGTTGAAACAAAGGGAGGTGGATAAACAGGTAGGCCAAGAGCTGGAGGCAGAGGAAAATTGGTGATTCAGCGAGAATGAGTGCCACTAATGGGATGAGGCAGAGCATCTGAGAAGAAGCCAGCACTCAAATGAGGAACTAGACCTGACTGGGGAAAGTGACAGGTATAAGAAACTGAGGAAGGGACAAGAGAACTTGACACCAATGATTGGGTGAAAATCTGGAGAAGTAGAAGGTGCTGGAGTAAGGAAAGGAGGAAAGGAAAGAAGCCTGATCTGTATAATAGCTGATTATTCACAGATACAATCAAATATCACTGTGCTGAGAAAATACAGCATAGTAAAGGGCTAAATGTTTGAAAACAGCAGATCCTAGGCATCTCAGTTTACTGGACACTTTAATCAGGACTCCCTTGCTAAAACATCCCTCCATTCAGAGAAGAATTACAAATTAACACATTTCCGAAGTATGCCACCATGTGTGGATGAGCAACATAAGAAAGCCCACAAGAAAATTTGGAATTCTGCCTTCTGAGCCATGGAAGTGGCATAAGGAGAAGAAAAAGCACTGAACGGCTCTTCAGTAATGGAGCACTATTGCACTATGCACAGAATGAGGCTGGGCTTCTTGGAAAAGGTAGTAAGTGATCACATCCTTAAGTTCTAGTTAAAAAATATGCACAAAAGGATTAAATGAAATAGCGCTGGCCAATAGCTCTCAGCTGTTTGCTAAATCTATCAAGTTTTATTTTATGATATTCATAATAAGGAAGATTTTTCCACATAATCATACTTTATTTTTACCTGTGGTAACCTGACAGAACCCTCCTCGTGGCCCTTAACCCCAACACAACAGACAAGATGTAAGGAAAATAAAGAGGGAGATTTTGCCCTCCCTGCCAAACTTATTTCATGCTTAACACAGAAAACAAATATTCATATACAGAGGGAAACCACATGACTTACCCTTCATAATTAAATGTATGGATTTGGCTCTGCATCACATGTTAAGATATGGTTGTATCTGCACGTACCAAAGAGATGTTACAAGCCAAAAAGAAGATGAAGAATGAGGTGAAAAGCAAAACTGTAAAAACCGAGCACAAGTACTGATTCATGAAAGAAAGCAATAGAATTGTTTTGGAAATTTGAATGTTCAAGACAGGCAAGCCCTCAGGTAGGGCTGACTTACATAATCGACCTTTGCTGGATTTGGCAGATACAGAAACCAAGTGTGACAGTGCTAGACGTAGGAGTTTTACCAGGCTGAATCGTTCTTCAGCAGTCACTCTGGTATACTGAACAAGGCACAAACAAGTGTTCCTCCAGCCTCCAGTGAGCATGTTTCTGTTACTAGCCAGTGTTTCTGTCTCTCAGGCATGGAAATGGATGTTACTGATATTGGTGAGTGAGGATCCTCTGTGTGTTTCTTGTCAGACCCCTCAAAATTATGTGTTGGCATTATCAGAAGATCAAAGGAAAATAAGATTTATCTTGTCAAAGACAATCATTTAGTGCAAACTAATTTGAAGAATTTCTTTACTATACTTCAGAACTGACAGTTTTTCATCATGTCGTGAATATTTTTATTAGGTGATTGAAAACATTTGAGTGAAGATTCTTCATTAATCATGTCCATGTGGTCTAAATGACCTTTGAGCTCCTCCATTATTTTATTATTGTGTTTAGCAGCACTTTTTATTTAGCTACTTTTTACAAGGAAGTTTAGGACCTCAGTGAGGATTTGATTCTATTAATTTTTTAAATAAAGTGAGTTATGAGCTTGAAAGTGGATTGTAATTTTAAATCATATGGCCTGTAGCTTGTTAGATTAAACCAGTGATAAAGATAGGCCAATTAGATACTTGTTCTTTAGTTAGCTGGTCTAAATAGTGTCATGACAATTGTTAAAGTTCTTAGAAATATTGTCACACTGCATCTAAGAAAGGAAAAGCTAGTTATACTAGTTATCAAGTAAACTTTCTAAATGCTTGGCATATCCCATACTGATAACAGATTCCTTATCTGGTGTGATAGAAACAAACTACAGAGCAGAGGTCAGAGGGCATTTCTGAAGAAATAATCTGATCTTCTCACTAAAGACGTTTTCTCCTCAGATATGTAATTTTCATGTGCATTTTTAAACTAAATCCATTAAGTACTTCAGAATATCCTTGGTATACCTATATGTTGGTTATCATTATAGCATCACAGGAATCATAACACTGTCAAGGACTAAACTGGCAAATAACTTGGAAAATTCACTAACATAAGGGCAGTTCATACGAGAATTTTTTTACTATCTATGTTGTGAACATTTCAAGCCTAACTATACTACACAGTTTATTGCTTTTACTGCCCTATTAACAGTAGTGGGTTTCTTTTTAAATTCTAATAAGTCTTGACATGCTTATTTAATTCTCATGTGTAAGTTCCAGATACTCTTATATCTACAACAGATGCAATCAAAACTTTCAATAGGCGTCTGCAAAACTTTTGTTTGTATATGTCATTGTAGAATGCCACAGTATAAATAACAAATATCCCAATATAATCAACAAGCCTATCTTTCCTACTTCTCCCAATTTTTCCGCACATTTAACAAACGATTGGAGCTGTCAAATGCTAATTGTGATATTTTGCTTTTTTGTTTTGGGCCCGGTGGAGTTTAAAGCTCAGTAGTGATGTTCTGAACTCTGGTCCCAAGGCACCATCCACTACTACATGCAGAAAGCCCAAAGCATTAAGTTCTGGCAGGGACTCTTTGTGCTAAGCCATTTATAAGGTGGAATAAAAGCAGCTGAACTGATTTTGTCCTTTTAGGGAGGTCTGACCAGCGCTGTTCTTTTGTACTACATGAGTACATGAATGGCATAATGAAACAACCTTTTGAAAGCAACAATTTAAAGCTGTTTAGAGAAAATTTGTGTTTACAGACAAAATACAAAGCCTGCAGTGTTCTTTGACACTGTGTACCGTTTAAACCATGATCTGGAAAAGAAAATATTCAACATTGACATCTCTTGGAAATATTTCATTTTAACAGTAATAAAACAAAACAAAACAGAATTTCAAAAATGTTTGAAAATGTCACAAGCCCTTATTTTCATCGTTTATGGCATCTGACATTCAGGTTATTCTCTCCCATTTGTTTTTTCCCCTTTCCTCTGAAATACACACCAAGAAAAACTTAGGGATTGGTTTAATTGTCTAAAAATAGAAATCTATTGCCACTTCACACAGCCTAAAGTATCAAACCTTGAGTCACCTGCATGGAGATAATAAACTTGATACAGGACTTGCCGAGTGGAAGTTGGAGACCAAATAGGATATTCTGGGGCACCTCCAGTGGAGTCCATCTTGAAACTTCTTTATTTAGACACCTATATTGAAGCAGCTGAATTAGGTCTGAGGGGCAAGATTCAGGTTGAAATTAAGACCTCTGCATTTAGGAGTCTGCGTGTGGGTGAATGTATGTGAGATGGAATGCATGGAGATCTAATTTATGCACTTGATAAAGTCTAGAGAGTACAGATTGCTACTTTAGGGTGGGCTGCACTTTTCTGCAACTCCTCTGATTTATTGGCTTGGGGATCAGTTCTGCTGGCCTCATACACGCACATGCTGTCAGCTGAAATGCCCTCGGTCATGGACTTCAGCTGCTGCTCCAGAAAGTTACAAGTCTGCTATAGACTTGCCTTGTAATTGCCCCATCTGTAAACAGCTGTGTTCAGGCAACTGACTCAAGCTCTGGATGTTCTTCGACTATGGTGGGAGTTAGCCACTTAGCTCACAGGCAGACACCTTCACACAGACACCTAAACTCAGGTATCTTAAACTAGAGCTGAATCCCAGGCCTTGTGGCAAAAGATTGAATTGCACCAATCATCAGATGGTATGATTCAGGAGACAGGACGCCTAGCTAGTCTGAATAACGTTGTTCCCATAGTAGAAGCTAGCACTCAGAACTCACACAGGGGTTGGTAGTTATTATTACTCCCAGCCTGCAGAAGAAAGAAGAGTGATTCCTTGCTCTACTTCACACAAAGTACCTATGACAAAGTTTCAAGATTGAACTCAACTTTTTCTTCTTTCCCATCCCTATCTTGTGCACAAAAAAAAAGCAATATCTTTTCAGTAAATTTGCATTGAAAATAGATCTAAAGCAAATAATCAAAATTATTTCAAAATACATAAACCACGAAACTCAGTTGGGTTTAACCTTCTTCATAGATGTAAACAGCTGAGGAAAAGGGACCTGCTGAAGAAGAGTTTATGTCTGGAGAAGCCTTCTCAAGCAAGTAAGTTTAAAGTCTTCAAATAATGTACATGAAATTCCAATAACTTTTTTTTAATGTTTACCCATCAAAGCTACCAGAAACTTAGATTACATTTTACAAATGCTGGTGGTTTCCTTTAATCCCCGATTCTTACAACAACCTTTTCTGGCTCAGTGATGCTTAAAAATATGTATATGTAAGAATTACTTTTAAAACAAATACTGAAAAAATGGGCCTGGACGAGGACTCTTGGATCACTGAGTCCCATTACTAGGTATCCGCTGCATCAAACAATCCCTTTTTACAGTTTCTACCCACTATTCTTATGCTTGCCTCTTCATGAATGTGTTATTCTTTTCTATCTCTATGAAATGTTTTAGGAGTACAAATTCGATACAAGATATTATCTGTCGCAATGGTGATAATGGGATAAATTTGGATGGGCTCTGGCTGGTAATAGAGGGACTTCAGCGTAGGAGAGTCTAAGATTCCCTGGCTGGAAAGTAATATGGATCTTGAAGCAAGGAATGTTAAAGCATTGGCATTACCACCGGTCACCTCTCACCAGAAACTCGCTTAAAGGAGTGGGGGTAGAAACTTGTCCCCCCTCAACCAGGACTGGCATTCTTAACTCCCTTCTCATCCACTTTTTCTTTCTTGTAATTATGGTAATGATACTTTTTTTTTGGAAATGTTATGCTTTCATTTAAAAAGTGTTTGTTAACCTCTGATGAACCCAAAAGTTAATACTAAGTAGACTCCCCATTCATCTGTCATAGTAACTCTTTGCTACACCTCTGTCAGTTTGAGCTTACTCTTTCCAGAAAATGAATAATCAAAGCAGTCCAGGCTATTGGACACAAACTTTTACTTCCCTTGTGTACAAAGGCATTGACACTTTTTTATCTTTGTTGAGGAGTACCACAACAGACATACCTAAGGATTGCATTTCTTTTTCATGGCTACATCACCTTTGAGGCTCATAGTTCACTCAGATGAAATTAATCTCACACAGATATATCTAAGTAGTCAACCTAGGGTTCCTTTATGGTCGATTTAGAGAAACAAGCACTAAGGAATCACTAATCTTGCCAAATATCTATTTCAGGATGAAATGGACTATGCCATAAAAGTGCTGCCTATTTCTCCCAGTTGACTGTAATGTCATACATCTGTCTTCGGTCAAACGAGTTTCTTTTCTTGCAATCAGTGAATAGGTCTTTCCCATCTCTGTCATACCTAACCAATAAGCTGTAGGAAAAATTATGTATCTTGAGTCTGTGTGATTAAATTTAATCAGATTTTTTTCTTCAGTTCTCAATGTCACCTCATTCTCCCTTTACGATATCCCAGTTCAACCTCTCTGAATATATCTCACAAATTTATATTAAAAACAAACCTTGTCCACAGTCTCTTATTTTCAGAGCCATGTCAAAAATGAAGTTGCTAAACAAGATCCTTCCAAATTGACCCTTGAAAAAACTAGGAATAACCTGAAAACAAGGAGTTCCATATTTATACAACTTAAGAAATTAATTAATTACTTAATTAAGTAATTAAGAAATCACATGCAAGTAATTTCCATGAGATAGTTACCTTTACCTCTGCCAGTTTTTGCAACCATTTATGTCCCTTCTCCCAGTCATCTTTACTGCTGCTTCAGTCAGTCATCTTTATTACTTTCTCATATTACATACCCTTGAAGGAGAAATGAAGGATATGCATTTCACAAACGCTCTCTTTGACCTGCTATTCAAACTCTCCTATTTTCTGTGCTCTGGTCACTGAGATTGGACTCATTTGACTCTATGTTGATATAAATGGTGCAGAAGGCTGTACTGGGGCTTATCACTCTCAACTTCTTGCCTAGCCTGTTGAGAGAAATAGGCATTTCTTCATTTCTCTTTAAAAGTTCCTACATTTTTAAGTGTAGGTGAGACTCATTGCACTGAATGACTAAACTAAATGTTTGCTGTGTCTGTCTGTTCATTTTTGTCAGGTAAGTGTCCACTAATAAAGAATGGAAGTGGAGATTTCCCATCAGAAATTTAGGCAAAAGCCTCTGTCTCATTTCCAACATAGCCATGGATTGACCTTTGAAAATTAAAAGCTGTAATCAAATCAAGTGCCAAAACAAATTCAGTCATCCTCAGTTGAAACCTTTACATCCAGGAAAATATATATCCAGGAAAACAATGCTGACAACTGTTTGAAAATTTTCTTTCAAAATGTGTAACTTTTTAACAAAAATAATTTTTTGCACCTTTTTCAGAAAATTGTTTTGCATAATTTTGTCCCCAGATCTCCCTTAATATACTATTTTCTTTTTCAAAAAAGAAATGCACTGTGTATCCTTAATTACATAATCAACAACTACAGCCAAAAAGAAATAAAAAAAGAAGCATAACACACTCAATAATTCTTGTTGTTTTAATCTTGGCAATGATCTCAGAAATAAATGTTGTGGTTTTCAAAAATGGTATTTCAGGGCTCTGGAGGCTAAAAATATTTTAGGAAATTTAAACTTTCATGGAGAAGAAAAACCCACCAAAAACCATCCATATTAGAATGAAAGTAAATTCATAAAGTAAACCAACTGGAAATTCCAGTTTTTCCCAATTTCAGTTAGGACATATGAGACAACATCTTTTTTGTGTATAAAAAGGTATAAATCCTAACACCTGGGACCTTATATTTAGATATCATTGGAAAGTATAGCTGCATGCTATATCCTTACACACCCAGTGGCAACAGGTTGAGAAAGACTTGTTTGGTCTTGTTGAAGTCATGGCAGGTTTAATGAAGTGTCCCTTAGTCAGAAAAACACCTAAGTTTGTACGCACCAAACTTTAAAAAAGAGATTATTTCATAAGTCTTGAATAAGTGTGTTAGCATTTTGCTGTATCAGAAACAACTTGCTCAGTATTTTGCAAAACTGAACTCTGAATCAATTACAAAATCTTCTTGTGGTATTTCATTTTTTCTTGAATTTATTTTACAAAGAAAACCAAGGATCATTATTATTTAACTTATGTTTGATTGGACAACACCGAAAAAACATATAAAGAAGTTACACAGTTAGTAGCAAACCTTTTCATTATTTACTGAAAAAAATGTTAGTTAAGTTGTGATACTATTTCCCACATTATGTTGTTTGCAAGTGTTTCTTACATCTGAAAATGATAAAGGGTAACCATAAACTACAATGCATTTTGAAACAAAAATTAAAAATTTGTCTTGCTTCTCCAGGAGTATATTGCTGTCAGATAAGCTGATGCTGTACTCTTGGCCTTGATTTTTTTTCTTTAATGCTGAAAGTACTCT
This sequence comes from Nyctibius grandis, assembly GCF_013368605.1. Lineage (NCBI taxonomy): Eukaryota > Metazoa > Chordata > Aves > Nyctibiiformes > Nyctibiidae > Nyctibius > Nyctibius grandis. Next base: position 77,362,680 of record NC_090659.1, on the reverse strand, counting down.
ATTGAAAAAATGGGCAAAGATCTCAAAAATAAAAAGTCTGAAATCACTGCTATGTATGTCCAAAGGTACAGAATATGAACAGCCATTTCAACTGGTCTGAATCATGTTCATGAGTTCCTCTGATTTATCCTTCCACTGGCCCTTCTAGGAAAGTACCTTTTTTTTTCCCTTTTGCCCCCTGTCTTCTATATTTCATTTCATGTGTCTATCGAGGCTATGAAAGATAAAGCTATCTATCTGCTTTCTCCTGTAGTAAAGAACTATATGGAATCAGTTCACCTGTCTGTCACTCCTCATTAAATTCTTACCCTCTTCATTCACATTCTGATCTTTGCAAATGAACATTTGCTTAATAAATGTTCCCAAGACTAACAGTGCGCAGTGAAAATCCCACACAGCAGTAAATTATTAACTCAGTCACAGGGGGAGTGCCATATATGACTTTTCAGAATGAGTTATTATGTGGATCATCATGTAATTATGAATTTTTCAAGCCATGATAGAGGAAAATTGAATATTTAATATTTTATGGACATATTCTGCACTGAGGACATCTTTCAAAATTTTATGATAATTTTTGGAGTGAGCAAAGAGCAGAACAAAAGTTACAAAATAATTACAAAGTGGAATATTTAATCACCATGGACATTGTTGGCAATTTCTCAAATTGCATAATATAGTCAAGGTCGTGAACTTTTAATCACGATGTATTCAAATGGAAAAAATATGTGCATTAAAATTAATCTACAAGTATGTTTTGATTGTTTAAGAAATGAGAATATGAGGCTTCATACTTTATTGTATGATAGGTAGAATGATGTAAATATTCATGGCAAGACAATGAGCTGTCAAATGCTCCTGAATAGTCATGGGTTGCCCCTACATGGGGCATTTAGAAATATAGAAACCTGAACATAAACCTATGGTGCTTGCTCTAGGAATGCTTGCTGCGAGCAGGGAACACGAGGGGGAGCAGAGCAGGTGCCTAAGCATAGTCGTTTAGCACCATTTTAAACATCCTGGGGTATTCAAAGCATCCATGTGAGACTGGCAGGGACAACACAAGATCTGTGGGAGACCGGAGCCCTTCTAAAGCAGCAGCTGGATGCCAGGCAGGATATCCTAAGGCATCTAAATGGTATTAGACACCTATGTTTAGGCTTTTGAATCACTCTCTAGGAGTCAAAGCTGAAACCAAGGGTGTTTTAAATGGCACTAAATTCCCACATATGGGCGATGGACTCAAGCTGTGAAATTTGGAAAGAAAGAATCACTAAGGAGAGGAAAATATTTACTTTTTGTTCTGATAAACAAGAATTTGAACAGAAAAAAATATTTCTAAGGCTGTGTTTCTGGAGGGGAAAAAAAAATTATCAAGCACTTGATAGTAAGCCAAATGAGATATTGGTTTTGGCACTTTGATAACCAACCAACTTAGTGCAAATCTACCATAAAAAATCCAAGTAGTGTTCTTTTCCTTAGCAGTCATTTACACCTTGCCAGAAAACTGCTAAAAACAGTTTTTTCCCTTTGTAAGGGAAGTATGAAAGCTTGAGAAGCCCATAGAGCAAAACAGTCTATATAGTAAGTATGTCTTAGTCTGGAACTACTTGGGAGTTCATGCATATTTACAAATTTCTTAATTCTATTTATTTTATTTAAGTAATTTACTCCATGACCGTTACTAAAAAGTATCTTTATGCCACACATAAAATAAGTCACAGTTAAAATGTAAATTGTGTCCACCGTTCCAGATTCCAAGTCACCAGCCTGACCTCATTTGCCCAGAATGTAAATGATGGAAGTGAAAAGGTTTGGACCAGAATGATCCTGCACTGTCAGTGTGCTCACATTTTAGTTGCAAAGGGCATACTAAAAAAACACCAGATAAGGGCATCAGTAGGTACCATCCAGATGCTGAGAGGGTCCAAGCCACCCAAATACTGAGAAGAAATATTTTGCTTCCTTTAACTGAAAATTCCCACATTGCCTTGCTACATGACTACCTTCTTCCAGACAAAACTGCTTCATGCCCTTGCAAAGTGACTGGATGAAGGCAGGTCCTGCAACATGCCAGCCTGAGAAGAGCTACTCAAAAAATTTAGTGTAACATATCATCTTATTTTAGTAACATTGTATATATCTCCTTTAGGTTGTATATGGACCTATATGTATGTTTATATACACTGTAATCACAGAATCACAGAATCACAGAATGTTAGGGATTGGAAGGGACCTCGAAAGATCATCTAGTCCAATCCCCCTGCCGGAGCAGGATTACCTAGACCATATCACACAGGAAAGCGTCCAGGCGGGTTTTGAATGTCTCCAGAGAAGGAGACTCCACAACCTCTCTGGGCAGCCTGTTCCAGTGTTCAGTCACCCTCACCGTAAAGAAGTTTTTCCTCATATTTATGCCGTACCTCCTGTGTTCCAGCTTGCACCCATTGCCTCTTGTCCTGTCAAGGGATGTCACTGAGAAGAGCCTGGCTCCATCCTCATGACACTTGCCCTTTACATATTTATAAACATTAATGAGGTCACCCCTCAATCTCCTCTTCTCCAACCTAAAGAGACCCAGCTCCCTCAGCCTCTCCTCATAAGGGAGATGTTCCACCCCCTTAATCATCTTCGTGGCTCTGCGCTGGACTCTCTCTAGCAGTTCCCTGTCCTTCTTGAACTGAGGGGCCCAGAACTGGACACAATATTCCAGATGCAGCCTCACCAGGGCAGAGTAGAGGGGGAGGAGAAACTCTCTCGACCTGCTAACCACACCCCTTCTAATACACCCCAGGATGCCATTGGCCTTCTTGGCCACAAGGGCACACTGCTGGCTCATGGTCATCCTGTTGTCCACTAGGACCCCCAGGTCCCTTTTCCCTACGCTGGTCTCCAACAGGTCTGTCCCCAACTTGTACTGGTACATGGGGTTGTTCTTGCCCAGATGCAGGACTCTACACTTGCCCTTGTTATATTTCATTAAATTTCTCCCCGCCCAACTCTCCAGCCTGTCTAGGTCCCTCTGAATGGTAATATGTAATTTTCAATATGAGATACTACCGAGCATCCACCTGACCACTGCTGTGTTCCTTACTGCAAGGACAGGTCCCACACCACTCAGAATGAGGCACTCGTGAAATTTGAATAATCTTTTGATTTTGAAAACAAAGTTATAAGGTGTCTAGGTGAAAAACAAAACATTTTTATTTTAAGATACAAATAAAGCTAAACTTTGTAAAATGCTAGGAGCCAAGTACTGAACGTCAAGTGTGTGATTACAGTATACAATAAGAAGAATGATATTTCTTCCTCTCTTTGCAGGAACATCATTGATAAATGACCTGGCTCAAATCCTATGTTGATGTCAATAATGAATAACAATTCCAGTCCAGGTAATTATAGTTTTTCTATCTGTAATTACACTGGCAGTTTCAAATATGGACAATACCTTTTGTTGTTTCCAGTTTCATTTATGTGTTTGGATTATTACATGCTATTAAATAATTGCTCTCTCCAAAAATTACTATCAGAGACAAGTTAAGTGTATGAAGGATTTGAGAATGAATGACATGTAGAAGTGATTGCTATTAACATTCTGAAATACTACATGTTTGCTTAATATTCACCAAGGAAACCTTTCCATATCTTTGCTCATGAAATTAAATAACTGGTATTTGTGTCAGAAAAGCATGTCATCTATGTCTGCTAGCCAGTGCAGGATTTTCACGCCTGTTCCAGTGTCATTGCCTAGGCATTTTTATCTTTGTATGGCTCTACAAAAACATCTTGGTACTCATGTCTGAAATTTCTGTGCAGTAGTGAAGTTCCAGGTTTTCTTCCTGTCAGTAATCTCTGGCCCTGACAGTTTGTGGCATGGACAAATGGTCACAGTGACAAGAAGTTCCCACCCTGCCCCATGCATGTATGTCACAGAGCCACCTCTGCCCCTTCACTAGCACTCCAGGGACTTTTATACGCTAAGGAGCGTTTCTAGCTATAAGAGCAGAACAACAATCACAAACAGGTGGATTTTCTTGCTTGCCTAGGCATCTCCCTTCATGATTTTGTTTAGCAAACAACCATGCTATACTTTTCAGGATGTCTCTGGTAATAAATCTTCTGCAACGTGTTCAGGAATGTAGATTCCATGAGCTTACTACACCTGAAGCAGCTCCTATTGAAATCAAAGCCAAAACCTTTACTGGAGATGTAAAGCATCAGCACTAGGTCCCTGAGCCAGTCTCAGATCACCAAAGAAAAAGGTCTAGACTGAATTAAAGAGCAGTGTAAGGTACTGTATAGAATACTACAGAAAACTGATATTTTAAGTAAGTGGGGTCTGACTGGGAGTCACTTACTAACAAAGAATACTGGATGTCTTAATTTTGCAAAGGCACAAAACCCAAAAGCTTTATTTTTAGTATTGAAAAAACACTACTCCCAATCACAGTGAATAGAATGAAGTCCTGACTGACAAGGGACATGCACAATACCCCCCACTACATTAGTGTTTTCTTTGAATAGTAAACAAAAGCCATATTTAGCACTTCCATAGCACTTTATATGCTCAAAGGACTTCACTAACCATTACTGGCATATCTAGATGCTTCTTATATGCAAATGAATGCAGATATGAGAGTAGGCATTAGGAGGTAGGATATTAGAATACATTAGCGAACGGACAATATAAAACAGCTGGTTTGACTGACTGCAGAGGATCTGAGTAGGGAGTAGCAGATAGCACATTTCACTGCTCAGAATTATGGAAATAATTGTACTGATTGCCATCATGGCTTAGAAACTCATAACTTAATTAACAATATAAATATTTTAAAAATTAGCATTTTATAAAACCACAATAAAATGTTCCATTGCGAGAATGGGAAAGGATTAATTCACAGTTGGCTGGACCGATGGCACTTAGCCTTCACTCTGTTGCGTTACAACACCACACTCGTCGAGACTTAATACAACACAATTCATGCCGTCATGTCTCATTACTTAATTATGAAATGTCTCTAGTACTTTGGACATTACTGAGCCTGTTTGATTGGCTGTGACTGATGTCATACCCACTTTAATACTGGCCAGTACATGCATGGATAGACCTGTCCCCCTCCTCACCATTTTCCTTCTTTCTATTAACGAAATCTGTTTCATAACAGTAAAAATATACTCAAACGGTGCATTTCTAGGGCATTATTGCATTTCTCAAGTGAGTAAAGTCATTTGGCCTTTCAGCCTTATGCCTTGCAACACCTTCCTAGGCATGTTGTAATTACCCCAAAATGCACTATATCTTGTGTACTATAATTCTTAGATGCCACTGTTTCGTTTTCACTCGACCAGCCCAAATAGACTCCAGTAGGAAAAGAGTTGTCAGGTGCATATTTTGCAAATTAGTGTGTCTGATACATTTGCAAGGCTTGGAGTGTCTCATTTACATATAATTTAAATGCATTAATTTACAAATATTAATCATTTAACATCCTGTATAAAATATAATGGCCACATTCTCATGTCCCTTGACAATTCCAGAGCACAGTCTCCTGTGTCTCTAAGGTGACAGCAGCACAAGATGACACACTTGATTTAATAAGAGCATGGAGCCACATGCTGTGGTATAATAGAATGCTTGGATATTTTTAAGTGAGATGCTACAGTAAATGTTTATGAAGGCTTAAAAGGAATCATTCTTGTAGAGCAATCTTTGAGTCTAATGATCGAAGAAAGTACAAGTCATTCTTCTCAGTTTATTATAAACCACTGAAGTCAAAACTTACTTTAAGTAGGAAGAGAAAATAATGTAGGCATCAAAAATATCCTCAGATTTGAACAGGAAAATTTCTTACAATATATTTCTAGTCCTTCCAACACAAAAGTTTGACATATACACTTATGGATCATTAGAGTCGGGCTGAAATCTGAATCAACAACTTCATCTCTTCTGAGTTACTAGGGTTCACTTTAGAAGCTATAATTCAGCCTGCCATGAATACTTGTACTCCTATAGTAATTTCCAACCAAATATCTCTAATAACTCAATGAGCTTTAATGAATCAAGCCTTCTGGCAAAGTCCAAAAGGAAGGTCAATTTAGTAGAAACTAAATTATAGCAGTTTGCTAAGTTAGCACTTTTCATACCTGTAATTATAAAATGGGAAACCACTCTCCTACCAGAGTCAAATATTCTTCCAGTAGTTCCATCCTTACTTTACTTTTTACTTCCTCTGGAGATGATACCTCCCATTGCCTGAACTAGGGCTGCCCTAGACTTAATAGTGGTGAATGTAAGACTGGAGGATGACTGGGCAGTTAACTACAAGACTGTGCCTTAGGGTGCTTCAGTTTTGCCCGCATCCTGGCCTGGACTTCCCATGTCTGCTACAGCCAGTACTGCACACAGTGCCTCCTCTGAAACTCAAACAGCTAGAGGTGGTGACTTCTTCTCTATTAGAACGAGCTGATAAATAAAATGAAGGCCACAGCCAGAAATGAACATATTCCAGCAGCTGGGAAGTGACACATTTGTGCCATCTATGGCAAAGGGCTGTTAAAGCTCTGAAGAGATTGTTCTTAAAATAACTGGGGCAAGAGCAAGCTGAAGATTTTAATTTTGCATGATGTGTAATGTCAAGTTTATAAATAAATGACAAATTGGAATTTCCCATGGTTCCCTTTTTCATTTTCTGTATACCTGCTGTAAACCAATATGGTCCTAGAGAAAACAAGGTGTAAGACTAATCAAGTTTACAGCCCTGCTTTGTAGAAAATAAAGCAAGGGGAAGTGAACTAGAACAGGTAACTGGGATATATTCCATGAGAAAGGATTTTTCTTCAGAGTGAATATTTAAGACTTACTAAAAATGTCAATGAGTTGAAGGTAGAGATGAAGATGGGTCCAAACCACATCCTCAAATTCAATATGTCTCTTAAAAGAGGGAAAATTAAAAAAGGAGGTAAGCATTAAATTCCAGAATAATTAGGGAGACTGATATTTCCCATCATCCATGAGCCTCACCCCAGCAGCTTCTGCTGTAGGTAATGATTTCAACCCAATTTATCTGAAAAACAGAAAGTCTTAGTCTTTGGTGATGTGGCTTCTCTTCTCATAGGTATTATCTTTGGCTCAGATACTTGAATGCCTGGATATCCTTCGGGACCAGCTTCTGAGTGATGGGAGCATTAACGACACTGCATTAAGTTCCTTCTGTCTCTGCTCGAGGGACAGTAATCCATGCCTCCTACCTGCATGAAGAACGCCTTCGTCAGCAAGCAACAGTTATTCTGAGGCTGGAAGCTCTTAGTCTTCTTGTTAAGCTGTTCACTTTGTATGAAACAAGCACTCCTTCACACAGAGAGGGAACCTTCTACCTTCTACCTGAGTTTCCTAACCACTCATCTATACATCCATCTTCATCTACTTTCTGACACAATAGCATCCTCTGCAATCGGACAGTCTGCATCCTACAAGACTATCCTAATGGTGAAGCTATGAGGGGAAAAAGTAGAAGAAATTCCTCCTCCTGTATGTGTGTGTGGAGGGGGCAGAGGTGTAGCTGGCTATTCCTGCACTTCATGCAAGCAAGCTCTTGTTTTATGACTCCCAGAAGGGCCTAAATAAGAGGCTGAAAGAAGGGAACCAATACAGCACAACAGTGCCAAGACTTAAGCAGATGTACACATCCAGCTACAGAAATTTCAGTTTTCTGTGCTTTTAGGATGAGGCCTGTGTGGCATTGCTGCCAGTGTTTTCCCGTCTCGGATTTAGACACTTGAAAAGGCATGTGAGTACCTCATTTTCCCTTGAGAATCTGAACCTTAATGTACAGCATTTCAAACTGTAAAGCAGCTTGGGAACTACTGGGATTGATGTCAGGTAGGTAACAAATACTAGCTCATCATTTGACGTTGCATACATAGATCCCTGAAATTCAACAGGTACCCAGCATCAGTCAGACTCAGTCACAGATGTGCAGGTAACTCCTCATGACAATTGTGCAGTACTTGGCTCTAGGATTGTTTTACCATTTTCCTAAATTCCTCAAGCAGGCTTTGAACAAGGTTATGATGGACATCTGGTTTCAAATAGAGGGGGGTTCTAACAGTTACTATTAATTAAACCCTGGAAACCTACCAAATGGCAATAAGAAGAAAATAAAATCAGATATCATGTCGTAGTGGATTATTTTGCCAGTAATGAAGAAAGATCTGAGAAATTAAGATAATTATTTTAAATATCAAAAAAATCTGTAATCTTTCCTGCCTTCCCCTATGATACAAATTCCTTCTCAATTATACTTACCACTCTTGGCTCTTATTTATTATCAGAGTAATAGTCTTTCACCTGTGAAAACAATAGTGTGTTATCAAAGTGACTGATCACACAGCAGTATGAATAAATAAGTAATGACAAAATCATAGACGAATGCGGTTTGTGAAATACTTATGAAATCACAATTATTTTCAAGAAACTTCTAAAGATTCATTAGTAGAGGTAAACACTTCTGTAAAATTACCAACTGTTTTGAAATCTGTTGTGTAGAAAGGAAATTATCAAACTTAATTTATCAAATTAACTTTACTACAAATAATTTATTAATAATTATAAAGATTCATAAGAACCTGGAACTCAAGGAGTGACTAAGTACATCGAATTGTTATTGGTACTACTAAAGGCAAGTAAAAAAGTTAATCAGCCTATTGAACAGAATAAAACTGCAAAATACATGATATTTTATATCACATATAGTATTTTAAATTATGGATTATCTCCGTGCTTTGTTTTTCAGGATGAGCTCATGTATCCATTTTTTCAGCAAGGAGTAAAAGTTTCAGTAGGTTGTGAATTTGAAGGTGTTCTCATCTTAATCATGATATCATTTACTTTGTTCGGAAAGACCCAAGTGACGTTAAGCAATTACATAAATAAGGAATACTGCCATGTAAGTACTAAAATGTGATAGGTATTTTTGCTCTGCAATGATATTAGGGCCATGAGTTATATGAATTGATGGGGAATACAATCTATTTCTGTTGAAGGCATTTACTTTCACTGTTAGCACATATGTTTGCACCAGCAACATGGTTTATGTTTACCAGAAGAGCTCTCATGCCACTGACAGATGGCTCCAGTGGCTGGATGTAAAGCAAGTCACTAAAATTGTTCAGTGATTCCCAAACTGCTTCAACAATGTATTCCAAATCCTTTTCAATGGTGACATTTACTTGGAATATTTAAGCCAGATAAACCTAGACAGGAATCGCTCTTTACTTCTTGAGCCCAAGCTCAGTCCTCCCCAGAAGTGAAGATGAGGTTGAAGTCTGAGATAACTTTGCAAAAATCCTTTCACAGGAAGAGGATGACCATGCAGCAGGCAGAAGAATTTCTGATCTGGAAGCATCATGCTGCTGGGGTCCCTGTGGGGAGCCAGCATCAATGTCCACCCACACACAAAATGGTCGCACAGCACACCCAGTTAGGTTCTCAGTCTAAAACTAGTGCTAAGCCTGTACACTTTGTCCCTTTTCACTTTCAATCAGCTTGCCTGTTCATGAAGAGAAGAGAGAAGAGAAAGCAAAGAGAAACCCTTGCTCAGAAGGCATCACTCCACACAAAGAAATGTCACCTCCCAGCCCAGGAACTGGACCTTCCCAGTTAGCCTGTCTAGCTGCAGGAGTCTGTGCCATTTTTCTGCCAAAACCTGTCAGAAATCGGTAACTGCCAGAGCTGGGAGATGAATAAATGATGTTTGTGTTGTGGGACATGAACCCAGGAGTGTGTCATGCTCCCTCTTCCTACAGGGCAACTGACAATCCTGAGATAATCCAGAAGTCGCTGTACAGTGTTTTTTTCGTGTTCATGGACCAGACTAATCAGGGCATGCTACAGGGATAAGATAACTGTGTTAGTCACTTGTTGCAACTCAGAGAGGAGGAGAAAGTGGATGTGGAGTACGGGGTGCAATGGGGCAGCAAGTTCCTATAGAGAGTTCTGCATTCAAATAAAAACTAATCTGTTCAGCCTTTCTTGGCCTATGTGTCTGTATGGTTTTGCGTATTGGTTTGCATTTTGGTACTGCTAGAGCTTCTTCAAAACCAGGGCAGCGGGGTAGGTCTGCTTTTGCAGCAAGGTGGGAGTTTGGGAGTTCAGACATTAGCTATGGCTGTGTGTAGTAACTCTCAAGGGACACAAATGACATCAGAGCACCAGACTACGAATAAACGGGGGCTGGCAATCAAAGCACACCATGCTTGGTCAGTATGACGATGAGTGTGGGAACAGTGACTTTCCATTTGTGGACACTGAAATTGTAAGGGACCAGCTGTATCAGCAGAATGTTCACAAGTCCATGGGGCCTGATGCGATTCATTGCAGAGTCCTGAAGGAGTTAGCAGATGTCACAGCAGGACCCCTCTCTATCATCTATAGAAAGTCTTGGGAGTCTGGGGAGGTCCCTGCTGACTGGAAGCTAGCCAACCTTATTCCAGTTTATCTGAAGGACTTGAGGAAAGGCCCAGGAAATGATAGAGCTCCGAGTCTAACCTCACTTTCTGTAAAAGGGATGGAGAAAATCATCCTGGGTGCTATTGAAAGGCAATTCAAGGACAATGCAATCATCAGGTGCAGTCAACATGGGTTCACAAAGGGAAAGTCCTGTCGAACTATCCTTCTGTGATAGGGTTACTTGCCTAGGGGATGACGGGAAAGCAGGGGAGGTAGTTGTTCTGCATTTTAGTAAGGCTTTTGATACTGTCCTTCACAGTAGCCTTCTGGACGAGTTTTCCAGCTGTGAGATGAGCAGGTACATGGTGCGCTGGGTGAAGAACTGGCTGAACATCAGGGCTCAAAGGGTTATAGGTGCATGGGACTACATCTGGCTGGTGGCCAGTCACCAGCAGTGTTCCTCGGGGCTCAATTCTAGGGCCAGTTCTGCTCAATATTTTAATCAATGATCTGGATGCAGGAGTTGAAAGCACCGTTAGTAAGTTTGCTGACGACACTAAACTGGGAGCTGCTGTTGACTCTCTTGAGGGACCAGAGACCTTGCAGAGGGATCAGGATTGCTTCAGACTAGGTAGGAGGAAACATTTTTTTACCCAGAGGGTGGTCGAACACTGGAACAGACTTCCTAGAGAGGTGGTAGATGCCTCATGCCTGTCAGTGTTTAAGAGGCATTTGGACAATGCCTTTAATAATATGCTTTAACTTTTGGTCAGCCCTGAAGTGGTCAGGCAGTTGGACTAGATAATCGTTGTAGGTCCCTTCCAACAGAAATTTCTATTCTATTCTATTCTATTCTATTCTATTCTATTCTATTCTATTCTATTCTATTCTATTCTATTCTAGTTTTGTAGAAAGACAAACCAAGGGGTCATAGGTGACTTTATTGTCATGGTGATACCATGTCAATAAAGGAAGAGACATGGCCAGAAGTGGGTAATTCAGAGAATCCCTGAGGGCACTTCCAGCCTCCTTAGCATTGCATCTAGGAAATGGCACAGTACAGTGCATGTTGCAAATGCCAGGACATCCAGACATGGACAACTGGGCTGTATGGGTTGTGTCAGAGGTCCAGCAGCAGAACAGTGAAGCATGCTGTCATGGTTTAAGGCTGGGCTGGCTATTAAACCAGTGGCAGACGCTATTAACCCTCCCCCCCCCGTGAAGGGAATGGGAAAGGGAAAAGGGAGAGAGACTTATGGGTTGGAAAGTTAAAACAGTTTTAATAAACTATAAAAATGAAGAAGAGTATAATAACGATAATGATAATAATAATGGAAATCATTAAATATATACAAATATATACAAAACCAAGATCAAGGTCCCCCGATGTTGGTCACGTCATCACCGGCACTACAGGGCAGGCTCCGGGAAGGCCCAGGATGGGCCCAGCGATGAACGGGAACTTCATTCAGGGATGCACGGATCAGGATCGGGAGCAGCAGGAAAACGGACAGAGTCTTCTTTGGACACTGGCCATACCCGAAGGGTGAGAAGGTGAGAAGAAGGGCTGAGAAGAAGAGCTAGACCCTCGTGATTCCCCCGTTTTATACTGAGAATGACGTGTATGGGATGGAATACCTTCGTTGGTCAATTTTGGGTCACCTGCCCTGTCCGCTCCCCCCTGCAGGTGCGACCCCCCTTCGGCTCTTCACTCGTAATCAGTGAGGAATTTAGCAGTGACCTTGGTTTCTCTAAGAATAAGTACAGCAAGAACCTTTCTGCATAACCTCCCCACCGGTGCCTCAGTGATAACTATAAACTTTGAGCGTTATCAGCCCTAGAAGCAGCCACTGTCTGAAAAACATGCAGTTAGTTTCAGAAAGTGCAGTTACTTAGAAGAGACTTAGTTGAAAGTAAAAATTACTGAAAGGAAAATTGTTCTGTTTTAGGCCAAACCAGGACACATGCTGTGGCTCCAAAGTCAGGACTCTTGTCTACCACCAGCGTTGCTGACTAACAAGTAGGGAAAAGTCTAACAGGAAACATGATATTATAGGGTGAAGGAAACAGGGTGAGTGGAAGGGTTTCCTAGGATCAGAGCCAAAAGCTTTGATAACTTCTGAGGAGAGATATCTATTTGGAATTGATGGATGTATTTGCATGTGGACAAATTGGAACATTTTATCTATTAAATGTCTTGTGTATCAGAAGCTGATCAGGACATTTTTAGAAGGAACCTCTTTATCAAAATTTTGGTATCAAATCTTTCAGAAAACAACACTGATTTACTTAGTGTTTAGGTTTTTTAATAAAATATCTGCTTTTATGTCACAGTAACTATGTAAATATTTGAATTTAAGCCTAAAAGCACTGCAGTAATGGTTACCTAGTGAAATAGAGGTTATTGTCAAAGAGTGAAAAACAAAGCCCTACATACACCTACACAAAACTGAGCTAGAGGAAAACTTCTTTTCCTTCACCATGCAGCATACTATAGTCAGTGTGTCTGCTTCTGAAAAAGAAAAAAGAGAAAAAAAACCTCCCACGTTTAATATCCTCACATTAAAATTTGTATTTCAGTCAAAGCCTTACAAATTTTATGTCTTGTTTCTGTATGATCCATCAGCTAGAAGACATATAACAATTCAGCAGATACAGACTTTTCACACCAAAGGCGAAGTCAGTTCCGAAATTGTGTAGTTCAGGGAAATACTAACTTTTGCATGCAATTTTCTCTGATATTCCTCCTGTATAGCCAGCTAGAGCACATCTAACATCAATTGTTACTGTTAGTAGCAATAAAGGTGGAGGGGGCAGGGGAAAGCAGTTTGCCTAGTACTTCTCTTGTCAGAGATAATATTAGTCTCTAGCTGTATGCAAGGTGTGAGGAAATGGTAGTTCTCTGTATGCTATGAATACCAGATTTGGTTTTAAGTTGTCAAGAAAATATGGCCAAATAGAGTAGCTATTAATAGAGTTTGCCACTATGCAGTTTTTGGTACTGGTGGTGACTGTGGCACCTGTGAGTTTAGACAGCTGTCATGTGCAGACAGGATCTCCCTCTGGAGGACTTCAAAAGTATGTACTTTGACCATACAGGCATCTCAAGCATCTCTTTAAGGATGCCTGTTTCTCTAAGTACTTGCTTATAGACTTGGCTCTAACTGTAGACAATGTACCTGGGTACATCACTGCCCCCGATGTTATATAACTCCACATTAAAAGCCGCATTATTTAATGCTATTTAAGGCACATGATGGACAAGCAAGAATTTTGTTCCTGCCACTCACTAGGTGTATGACTTTGGGCAAGTCAGCTTCCTCGGTCTCCGTATACCCACAGAGGTTACGATTTACTACAGAGGCTATTTGTAGGTCAAAAAAGTGTAATGAAGATAAATCACTATTGCAAAACCCTATGGGACAATCAAATAAGGGAGATTATATAACTGAAACTAAAGCATTCATTTTATTTATAAATTTTAAAATTAAGGGTCATACCTCTTATCAAGTTCACTAGGATGATTTTCACATGAATTCAAGTCTGTGTAGGCTAAAGTGAGGGAATATTGCTGGACTGCTTCCGTACTCCAGAGAGGAATTTACTTTTGCTGCACCTTATATCTGTATTAGAGACACATCTGCTAAACAGCTGCAATCAATTTTTCTTTTCTTCTCAAATCAACACAAATTGCAACAAATTTGATTTCCACTGACCATTTGTTTAAGAGAGATGCTTTTACTGATCTTGCCAACACTAACGTTCATGGCAATGTTTGAATTATTCAGGCCCACTTTGCTTAAAAACAATTTATGAACCTTCATAAATGTATGAAGTTATTAGGAACATATTGTAATACAGATTGTCTGACTTGAAGACCTAACTATATTAAAACAGATCATTAATGACAAAAACAAGTATATAAATATGACTTATTTTTTTGCAGACATGTAAACTTACCTTGATGTTTTTCTGAATATGAGTATTTTCCCAAACCAGGTTCTTTCTCAGCTATAGAGTTAGTGGGAAGATTTTTCTCCTCATAAAAAATCTATACCAAGGGACAGAACCGAACACTAAAATATATGGATTTCCTGACAAGAATATTAACTTGTAAAAAACAAAAATTAAAAAAAATATTCTTTTGGTTTGTTTTTTCCCCAAAATTTTTACTGAATGTTTTAAATCCAATCTGCTGTCTCTAAAACCAATTTAAAGATTCATATGTGTGTATGTGTTTATATTACAACCACAAACACTTTAAACTACTGAAAAATAGCTATATAGCAAGAAAGTAGACAACAATTTTTCTCATGGATATTAAGAAATATGCACCAGTTTGTTACTGGATGAGTGAGCATGAGGAACATCAAATGGGGAGACCTTTACCCTTTGTTGTAGAAGCTCGTGGAGAGTCAGAAAAGTTGTTATCAGGGAAGAGTTTGCAGAAATCAAAAACGCTGTACAGAATATAGAGCCATAGCTAGTGAAGACAGGGAAACACTGATTAGAGTTACCAGAAAAGCATTCCCTTTTTCAGTTAGTTACAGAGGAAAGGTGAAACTTCTTGTTTTTTACACTGCATCCTAAATAATTCTGCTGCATTTCCACCATAATTATCTAACTTCATTTTCCATGAAGTTTGCCACTGGGTCTGCGTGCAAGCCTAAATCTTCATGGTACAGCTCTACAGTGCAAATTGGCTTCTGCTCCCTCTGTTTAGCAAGAACTACAGGAACAGTTTCATAGGATGAAACATTATCGAGACCTTGACATCCAGCGGTTACTTCAGACCCTTTTCAAAATTTCAGTTTTCTTTCATCGAAGAAGAACCCAGTTCATGTGCTCTGAGATTTTTCTGCAAAGTGAACCAAAGTATGTTATGGGCGAACGACTGGAAAATTAGCTCAAAAGTACACTGGTAATCCAGTCTAAAATAATAATAATATAGACATACCTTTCATCTGTCAGAGAATGGGCAGCCATTTCCTCACCTCTGTGTTGGACAGCATTGTTTGTAGAGAGGAGTCCTTTACTAACATGAAAATAGGCTACATGGTTTCTCATGTGGATCCTATACATGAAATGAAAAATGGACTTCTGGAAATGTACTTTTTGGAGAAACAACCTAACCAAATATTTTCAAACCTTGTTATTCCATTGTATCTTAAAGATAACTCAAGGAATTCACTGACTACATTGGTAATTTCTTCATACCAGCCATGACACACATACATAGTTGATCACTATCTGTACTTTAAGCATCTGTCAGAAGAAAGAAATTAACCTTTACAATTCGGCAGGTGAAGATTTGAAAATGATTAGTGAACATAGATTTAATATTTTCCATAAAAATTAAGTCTACATTTTTATGTACTTTTTTTCCTTTCTTCCTCATAGACTATAACAACCTTTTGCAGCTGATAATTTTTCGTTTCTCATGAGCACCTTCTCATTCCTTTGGGGTTTTTTAATCAATAATTTCAAATATCATAACAAGGCATTCACCAACTTAGACTTCTAAATTAATACTTGATCTTTGATCTACTGTACTGTGTATTTCATTAAATGGTTGCATTATGTTCTCATTGGAATTTTATTCTTTGTCCTGAAAGACAGTTTTCTAGTCTATCTGTTGTGCAAAGTCTAAATTTAGTTTCTGTGATTTTCAGGGCGTGAAAAAAATGAGGAGCAAAATCCATCTTAAATTCTGTCACAAGTTATATGCAAGTTTTCAGTAATATAAAATAATAATATAAATATTTCTGGCACCAAAAGAAAGATATAATCTTTTTCTCAATTAATATTCCAGACTTCAAGTGTAGTTTTGTCCCTGCTGCTTACAGGATTCTTTGGTTTGGTGACTTTGCAGCCTACATCTTCTAAAACGAGGAAGCATTCAGAAATGGGTATGTGAGTGGCTGGGGACATGAGGATGTGCACCACTGGGAGAACATTAACTTGAAGTCATATTTTGAAGCTCTGAACAAAACAGACACAGTGTTTGTAAACGAATATGCATGAAGTTTGTACATGATAAATACATGTTGACATCACCAAGTTAAACTCTGAGAGACCAAAGAGCTGCCCTATGTATATTTAGGTGTCCATCACACCCTCAAATAGCACTCAGTCCACAGAGCAGTAGTGAAAAGGGAGTTGAGCAGTCAGAATGGAGAAGTAGGACTCGAAAACTTTTTATTCCTGGTTTTCTAATGACAGGAGATTCTCACTAGTGAGAACTGAAATAGGAATTGTAGAATTGGTCTTCACCTTAAAATCTCCCTCATCAGAGAACTAAACATTCTGTCTTCTCTCTTGTCAGGGAATTTTATTCATAGTCATTGACAGAACTGAAAGCCAGAAGCTTTATTAGACCTACAGACTGAAAAATTGGCTTATTTTAATTTGTCTTAAAGCCCAGAGCTGTCAGCAAGTGCCTCACTGTCTGAAGAGGTAGCCTTAGGACATCTTTTGTCTGGGCAGTTAGCAGGATGTGCATGTAACGGGAAGAATGTACCTGTACGTAAGGAGTGCAGAGTACACTCCATGTCTTGGATTATATAAATCCTGTTCTTTAAGACAATCTGAGAACTATATGCAGTCTGAATTAACATCCCTCAGTGAGGCAAATTGTCCCTTACCTAAATTTGCAATAGAAATGTGGGAAGATAATAGAATTGCTAAGGCTTTACTTGGAGAAAAATAAAATAAAAAATATAATTTTTAAAGTGTTTCTACAAGACTCTTTAAATGACAGTTAAAATATTTTTTTCAGTTCCAAATGACATTTAGAGGTTGCAAGTTCACTACTGTGTCTAAACCTCTCGAGGTTTTTTCAGGTTGCAAAGCACAGCCATCTCCTGAAGATTCCTTTTTCTCTATATGATTTTCAACGCATCTGATACAAAATTCTCCACAATTCTCCTTTTCTGAAGTCCAAGTAACCTCTTTGTTTAGAAGAGACAGGAGTGAGAGATTACTTTCAGTTCAATTTTGAAAGATCTATGATAAGAATGGTCTTAATTCTGCTGAAACTTAGTTAAAGAACCATCTCACTTCTTTGTCATATCTGAAGTTTGTCCCTTTCTTCTAAGGAGTAAATCTGGTCATAATAATTGTCCTTGTGGTTAACAACAAACATACACGAATCTGTAATAATTTCACAAATCTTGATTTTGTGACAGGATGCATTCTGCGTACTAGAAACATCTAACATAGGTCACACACAGCCTGGGAATTCAGAGCACCTAAGCAAGGTGGTTCCATTCCTGTTACGTTGAATAGACTGGGAGAGGTGTTTGTGGAAAGTGCCCAAGAGACACTCCTTTTTGTTTCTTTTTGTCTCATTATATATACAGTTCTGCACTGTGGATCCAGTTTGGGCTGTATCCAAACTCCTGTCCCCATCTGGAAATAGAGTAATTCATTCTGGATCTTTTCTTCTCATAATACTCAGCAAACTGAACCATACTCTGTGTGCCGCCTCTCTTCTGCATGATTGACACATGATGACAGTAGTTACTCAGGAAAAGGTTCAAAGCTGCAGACTGTGGTTCGGCGGGGCTTGAGTGAGATGAACAGCTCAAGGACAGGGCAGGCCACTTGCAGGATCTGCTGTGAACTCTTTCCATGGAAGATCAGGTCCTGTGCAAATAGGGCTATAGAAGAGAGAAACATCTGGAGGGAGCCTGACTCTGTCGTTCACTTCCTCGGATGTATTTGAGCATCATCTTTACCTTCTCTCAGTGCTGCCTATGCATTTTGCCTGATGACTCTGCAATGCAGAAAGGGGGATTTTAGCCTCTAGCATCAGAGTGCTGTTACCATTGGGCCACAGAGCCTTGAGATGTCCGTCTGACACAAACATTTCCTGTGTTCAGACCCTTCTGCTGGGTAGTTTCATTAATAGCATACCATAGTACAGAGAAGCACACATAGCATGTTTCTGTATAAGAGCCGTTTCATACAAGCCTGGCTGAACAAATGCATCTTGAGGTGGAAATATAATGTATTTACATTCACATTAATTTTCCCTTTTATTGATGAAGTAGTATAAAATTGCCTCAGTACAACCAAAAATCAGGTTAAATTTTGTTTAGTTTTCCTCCAGTATTTATAAAGAAACTAGAAAAAAAAAAACCAAACAAAAGCTAGAAGACAGACAGAAATAGAATATTCAACATATTAAATAGTCAGGTCACCACTAAGGATTTTAATTAATAAAATTGAATGTCTAAGTACTCATTTAGGTGACCAAGTGTGAAAGCTTGCTAAAATTTCCACAAAAGTAGCACTCATGGGGGCAAAACTGGATTTTTAAAAAATATTTTTTCAGTGGATTTTCTTCTTGTCATGACCATTTTCTGATCTATGTCTATAAAAAGATGGGTGTAGTCAATTAAAGTGGAAACATCTTTTCCCCTTGTACAGAAGCTCAATTTCATGTTCATTGCTACTTCAAGCTGTTCTCAATCAACATCTCTTACCTAGATTACAAGAGTCAAATTAATATTTCATTTTTAGTGTTAGCATTTCCTACTTTCCACTGTCATCCTCAACCCTCATGCAATCTTGTATCACAAGAGTATCTCTGTTTATGTTATTTGTAAACTCCCGTCTTTTCCTCTTACTAAACTGTCTAACAGGGAATGAATTTGCCTTGCAAGGAAGCTGTGTTTCTGATTTGCTGTGCCTGATACATCAGAACACTCTGATATACACACTTCTAAACATTGTCTATATAATTTGCCATATAGGAAGCCAATTATAAAATTTATGCATTCAATTATTCCACACATGGATTTTCATAACCTGCTAATCCACCACAGAAAATGTGGCATTTGCAAAATTATCTTGTTGTATGACAAAAAGATTGGACAGACATATGTATAGACAGAGACTGGAAGTAGGATCTAGGATTTTATGCAAAAATTCTAAGTGTTGTCCACCTTGGAAAAATTGTGTTCTGTTCAAAACTAATTGTACCTGAAGGGGGCCTACAGGAAAGCTGGAGAGAGACTTTTTACAAGGGCATGTAGTGATAGGATGAGGGGGAATGGTTTTAAACTGAAAGAGGGGAGATTTAGATCAGATATTAGGAAAAAATTATTTCCTGTGAGGGTGGTGAGACACTGGAACAGGTTGCCCAGAGAAGTTGTGGATGCCCCCTCCCTGGCAGTGTTTAAGGCCAGATTGGACGAGGCTTTGAGCAACCTGGTGTAGTGGAAAGGTGTCCCTGCCTGTGGCAGGGGTGTTGGAACTAGATGATCTTTAAGGTCCCTTCCAACTGAAACCATTCTATGACGATTCTATGATGATTCTAATTAAAAAATCACTACATGTAGTGGCATATTTCATCACCACTCAAACACAATTCTAGTCTTTGCTTTTAAACTTACACTGGCATCTGCTTCCTAGAAACCTTTTATGAAAAGTTTTGAAGTATTCTGTACATTTTCAAAGGACCTGACTACAGGATCCATTACAACTCCGTAGAAGTAATAGTAGAAGTCTATGTGATAGTTCCTATTTTCTGGTGCAGGACATATTCAGATATAGTCCTTACTATTCTGAAAGTATCAGCTGATTCATATTTCCAAAACATTTAGCACACTCAAGTACATTCAAAGTGGTAGTCCATTGTAAAACTGTGGATCTTTCCTGCAAACAGAATCTTAGGTGAAGTATAGTTCTGAAATAATGTTAACTCACATTAAAACAAGAATCTTACTTGAGACTGCCAACATGGAAAACCTCTAATAGTTATGGAGTTGAAACTCAGTAAAAAGAGTTCTTCCTTAGTATCTGATATGACCTTGTAATCCTTGACTCTGGATTCACAGATTTCAAAACAGAGAGTCATCCTTCAGCACCATTAACTGGAAGGAAATATTCCCTAGGCAATAATTGAAATCCCGTATCCTTTACATCCCAGTCACATTTCTTTCTCCTTAATTAGTATCTGAATTTCAATACAATTTAACAAAAACAACAACTCTGATTTTTGTGTGCATGTGTATGTGTGTGCATGTGCATCAATATGTATTATAGGAAAAATACTATTATAAGATTAACTTTTGTCAGCAATTGTGATGTTTCCCACTTGTGCATTGCTTTCAACAATGCGAAATTGCCTATTACCTCAACCTCCAGAGAAAAAGATTATCTCACTTCTAAACTTGTTGAGATCACTGGGCTTTATGCAACACACCTCAAAAACCAGCGGATCTGGCCCTTCTTGAGATTGATCTTTCATAGCATATCAGCAAGCCTAAAGGTATTTCTCTATGCCATCATTTTTCATCCATCACTTTATATTAATTTTGCTATAGAGGAAAAACTCAGTCTCTCGCTTGCTTGGCTCTCCACTATACCATTAAGGAGAAGCGTACTTGGTATAGGATGAGTATCCAGGATACAAAGACATTGTAGGCAAAATCACAGGTTATTTTAATTCTGTTGACCTGTAATTCTTGAAGCATCTTCTCCTTTTTGAAGAATTCCTTGAATTCCATCATCCAGCCCTTGGGTTTTTTTCCAGTTGAACATAAATAGCAGAGTACAACAGGTTCTGCTATCACAAAGTTGCATTTCTGTCAAGGCTCATGTTTTTGTCTCATCAGTACAGCATACAGGGACATGGAGTAAAGTTCATCTGAGTAGGGGACTTTGACTTTGAGATTTTTCTTGGAGTGAAATTCAGATACAAGGCAAATTTAAGCCCCTAGTGGCAGTTGCTTCAGGAGCAAAAATTCGGATCAGGCAGGAATAGAAAGACAGACCACTCCTATCAGTCTATTCCTATTTGGGAGTACCCAAATGAATGTCTGTGAGAAGACTGAATATCTCTTATGTCTTTGACCAAAGTCCATATAATGTGTTTAGATGTGGAGAAATTAATTTGTTCATTTAGTGGTCTCTCTGATCTCTCTTTTTAGCCATATTCCATGGTACCCTGAAAGCATCCTGTGAAATAAAAATGGTTTAGAAAGCTGAGACCATCAGCAGGTTTTGTTCACACAGCTTCTATGATGTATAAATGAGTGTATATTAATCCATTAAAAATATACTCTGAGAATGGACAGATTAAGGAGAAAAGACTTCTCTTTCTAAGCCAGGTCCATGCAAATGTGGTTTTCCTTCCCTTTCTAACTACTCTATATCTAGAGTTTGGAGGCTGAGGCTGAAGCCTGCAACAAACTTAAAACACTGCAAAGTGAAATAAATGGGTCTCTTCCAAATGAATCCCAGATGATGCCGAGTAGAGGAAGATTTATGTATATGTTGTATAAATATTTAATGATATGGCCAAAAACCTACTACCACTTAGCAAAAGACATTTATCATTCCTGTGAAATACGACTTTTTAGCCAATAAGACTAAAGTATGTTAATGACCTCGAGTGAATTGTGTTGTTAGTCATTAAACATTTTCTGACTTCTGATTGGTTGAGTCACCTCTGAGATCATAGTCCCACCACCAGCCATAAGTTATTCTGCAACAGCGGAGAAAGAGGTCTGAAGCATTTTTTAAAAAAACCTATAAAATTTACTATAGGCATGAAAGAGAACAAAGGTATATCTGGCATGTGAAATTCAGAAGAGCTTTTCTCTTTAAATCTTTGACAAAAGCAAAAAATGCTTCATATAGCTATGTGGGAACTTACGGAGAACTTCACAAACACTCTGAGACTAAATTTTGAAAAAAATTCCCATAATCTGTTTGAAAAGTCTGGTTTTTGCTGAACTGACCTTAGCCCTTGTAACATGTTGAACTGCTGATAAATGTTCTTTCCATAAAGTGTTTGATTTCAATGACTTTTCTGATCCATTGAAATCTGTGAAGAATGGATAAGCCTCTAAATGGGGAAAAAATAGGTATTCAGTTAAATCCATGCTGTTAGAGTGGACATACAGTGGGCTTTAAACTGCTACTTAGAGACAAAATTGTTGCTAGTAATTCAGCTGGTTGCTCAAAATCTAAATTATGCCAAAGTCCCATACCTGTACTGACTTCATTTTATTGGGGTGTATATTCAAAACACCTGGCAAAGCAGAGAAAAGGAGTCTCACATTTCCCATCCTCTGAAATGGCAATGCAGGCATATCAACCCCAGCATGGCAAAGCACTACTGGAGGCAGGCAGGTGATCATATGCATTGCTTATGTGCTGTGTGGGATTGAGTCCACCATGTCTGCCAACACAGCTTGCTGCATTCAGTGCAGATACACTCATCTTGTTCAGGATGCTGCGTTCTCCTCCTTACCCATTTCCACGTCCTACATGACAGACAACAACAGAAAATTTGGCCCAGGGAAAACCAATTAATAGAGTACTATTGGAATCTCACAGACTTGGAACTTCTGAGTCCTGAGCAGCAGTTTTTGTTAAATTATTTCTACAATACAGACATTCGTCAAAAAAAAGTATTAACTGTAGGTGACACCTTAATATGCCATATGATTTTGTGGTCTGTCCTTCAGAAAGGTCTACTTTCTTCTGTTGTTAACTTTCCAGCTCACTGCCATTCAGACAATAGATTGTCTGGTAAGTTGCCTCAAACACTCAGGACATTAACAAGTTCTAATTGGCTGTGTAATAGGAGCAGACAGCATGTACAATGTTAAACCACTTCTGAACCACCTATTTTCTGTATGCAAATCAGACAGAAACAAATGTTTGGCCCCAGCTGGGCGAAATGTCCCATTTAGAATTCTTTTCCTCTTCTTTGTTCTTTGATGTTCTGCAAATGAGCTTTAGAACTCCGCTCCTCACACAATTCAATTTTACAGGCCCATTATCTGAGATATAATGTGGAGGTTAAATATATCAGGGCAGCCATTATGTGAAAATAATTAACAGTAATGAATAATGCACTAATTCCACTGATGAGAGATGGTTATATGTGTAATGAAGTGTTGGGGCAGCCCTGACAAATGAAATTAAAATATTTAAACACTGTTTTATGATATTACTTTGCTCATATAATTTCCTTTACCTACAATGAGCCACTTCGATTATCGTCATTATCTTGACAGCTCTGAAGGATGAAATAGTGCAGGTTAATGTGACAGCGATTAGTCAGAGAGAAAATCCATCACATAAAGCAGAACAGAGTGAGGGAGAAAGGTCTCTATACTTTCCCGTTTCAAACATGAGAAGAATGATACTATCAACATCACTTCAATATTAAATGGATAGAATTATCTTGTCATTCATTTACAGCCTCTGAAGAACTACTTATTTGTACCTGCAAAGGAAAGGTCAGCCTTTCTTAATCATCTATAAAAATATGTTGATGGATTCCTTATATCAATAATGGTGGCAGAAAGAGAGACAGGAAACAAGCGAGGAAATTTAAAAGGAAAGCATTCCAGGTTTTGTATTCAAATCTTTTAATAGTTTTATATTTTTAATTTTTGCTTAACACGCTGGGGTGATCTTCAAAAAATGCACAGCAGGAAATAAAATGAGACACAGACATTTTGTGGAAGTTGCTTCAAATGCTGTTTAAATAGCAAAAGAGACTGGCTACTGCACAGCTACTCCTCATCTGTTTTTTTGGTATGAATTGCTTATGAATGCCCACAAAACCTAAAAATATTCATATCTAGATGTCAAAAGTTAGGCTGAAGTCAGATCCAGCATTATAGTCACCTTATTTTCAAAAATACTGAGCACATATTGCTTCCAAATACATCAATAGACTGGCAGGACCAGGCTGTCAGACATGAGTTTTATGGATCAGGCAGCCAGGTAGGAAACATGTGAACAGTTAGGTACTCACATCAAGGATCATCGGAAGAGAAATAAGCAGAAAGATGTCCAATGTAACCTGGGGAGAAGTGCAAAGAAGCATGTGGAGATCAGTCATTTAAACTGACAGATCAGAGGCATGCATGTCCAGAGCACCAAGACACCCAAAAAAACCTCAGTTTTTCCTTTCCTAAGTTAGGAACAGGTTTGTGACTCCAATGGTTAATGCATTGAGCTGGGATGCTGTTTCACAGTCCTTGTTCAGACAGAGAACAGCAGAGACTTGAACCCCTTATTCTCACATGAATCCTGAGATTTAATTTTTCATACGATCCTTTGTAGAAGCACAGAGAAACACCAGCTTTCACTAGCACTAGCATTTCCCTCAGGTGCAACCCACTCAGATTCAATTTCTTTCTGTAAAACACTTGGGCATCAGTTTCCTGTTTGAGGGGAATTATACTGGCTTGGGAGGTGGGTGAACAAAGAAGGTGTAGTGGGGTATGCAGAGGAATCCCTCTTTCGAAGTGCCACTTAAGGGTGTCAGAGTCACCTGTCCAAAAAGCCATTTAAACTGTTAATGACGTCTTTGGCCGTTGTAGAAAAATCAGTGGTGAGACCACTTAGGACTCTGTCTGACTAAATGGCATCTGAACAGTGGGTTTTCTTAACAACAGGAATGGTGACTTTAACAGTCATGATATTTTTATTTGGGTGTCTAAATACAGCTTTTACAAAGTCTAACTTTTGCCATCTGCCCTGAAAAATGTAAACTTAACTTACAAATAAACAAACAAACAAAATTTGGTAAATTTAGTGAAGGGATGCTTTTCCTGTTCATGTAAGCCAATATAATTGCAGCTGTTGTTACTATATTATTATTATTGTTATTACTAATCATATATTATGGTAGTGCACACGTAAAACAGTAAAAAGTGTCCCTTCACTTTCAAAGTGTGTCCAGCGTTTTAAGCTGTGCACAGATAGAGATTAGTAGATAATCCATGAGCTGGAGAGCTTGCCACTTAAATAGACAAGGCAGATAGAAGCTGTGTGTACACCAGTTTTACTCAAGTGGCATGAACATCACGGTGGCAACAAATGTCATATGTTAGTTCCACAATTCAATGATGGCAGCAGGAGGGAGGGGATACACAGGACCGCAGGATATGCCAATACTGCTCAGCATCATTGTCTGTCCTGTGGAGCTGCAATCATGTCTTGAAGGCAGAGCCCTTCATTGAGACAGCACAGAGGTGCAATGCTTCAGAGGAAGCGCTTGAAAATGAATTTTGTTTGGTATAGCATAGCATGGCAACGTTTTCTGTGCACAAAAACACCTAAAAGATGAGTGCACACAACATAGGAAATCCTTTTGTTTTAATTTAAATACAATGGAAACTTATGTCTCTGTCATACTCAGCTAAGAATCTGACTTTTAACTACACTGAAAAGTAGAGGTGGTCATTTGTAATTTACTGTTCTCCAGGACAGTTTGCAGTGTCTTTACACAGAGCAATTGAAACACTACAAGAAGCAGATGAGCAAGTCACAAATCCTACTCCCAGCTGTGGCTGGTAAGAGCAAGCAAGACGTTTGATAACTGAGGAAGACAGGCAATAAAAGGGGAAATACATCAACAAATTAAAAGGCTCATTTTCAACATCTTTCTTCATACCAAATGTCAGCCCCATTGAAATGGATGAGAGTGCACGCAGTACAAGTCGGGATGAGAGGGGAGGGCACAGTCCCTCTCTGTGGATGGCCAGTGACCCTACAGCACCACTGCTCACAGCACCCAGGTCTGTTTCTGCACAGTTCAGGCTTATGCTTTTGGGAAGCTGGCACACACAAGCCCAGAATAAGATCTCTTGTTTGCAAACTGGGGTCCACAGAAGAGATGAATAAGGGACCTTTTGAGCTAATACGCTTGTAAAAAACTCATTCAAATTTCAGTGGTTCTTTCATTTTGCTACTTTTAACATACAATTTACTTCATTTATCGGACAATGAAGTGCCTCTGTAATAAATCTAACATTAAAAAATCATTTCCAGCAAATTACTCCAATAAAATCAATGAAGGTCAGGCTCAGCTGTAGAAACAAATAAATTACCTGCTATTGATAGGGTAGGCAGACTTAATTGTCATTTAGAAAGGCTAAAAGGGATAAAGAAATCTAATAGAAGGAAACACATTTATACAGCAAAAATGAGAAAACGGCAAAAGTTTTACCCTGACAGCTCCCATACATAGAATTGACTCGGTCCCTGGGCAGCACAGGCAGTTGTTTTAACTCTCAGTAGGACACTGGTATGTGCTTTGGATCTGTCAATATTTACCTGCTTCTGTGTTGCCTTGTGATCTTTTTACCTTTCATATATTGAAACCCCCAAACAGGACTTCTGGTAATAGGAAATGAAGAATTGATAGAATTGAACAATCCCATCCTTAGATTTTTTTCAGCCAGGTTAAAAGCAGTTTGACCCAGTTCAGGCTTTGCAGTACTTCCAACTATTAAAGAAATATAAAGCTGGGCATTTGCTAGTGGGATTTACCATTCTCTGATAACAAAGTGATGATTTTATAGTTAAGATCCTCTTTTTAAAACAACTTACTATTTATTTATTTTAAAAGCTGTCCAGCTGTTGCTGTGAGGAATCTAAAAATGACATTAACCTGTTGTATTTCCACTGCAGCAGTGTGCTCTTTCAGTTTTCAGCATTTCTCTTTGAAAAGCTCTTTAATTTTTAAAACAAGACCAAAATGTTGGAATGTTCATATGTTCAATGTTCAATTGTCCCTGAACTCTCACAGAAGGAAATTTATTTTTTTTCTCCTTGAAAGTGTGAATCCTGCTCTGGACTGCAGAGCAGTGCTATATCCAGTGACATGACTGGATATAAAGGCTTATTCAGCAGAGAAGGCTTTAAACATTCTTGTGATGAATGCAAAATGCTCTGGGAATGAGCCATTTCCAAGATTTTGCAGAACTGAACCCCTAGTCCTTGCTTTGGAGGGCCCAGTGACCTCAAGAGAGCAGATGACCTTATTATAGTAATCAATTCTGCATATCAACACTTCTAACAGGACAGGAATTTCTACTGCGGTTATTCTAAAAAAAAAAAAAAGCAAAGTAAATTCAGTTTTGAATAATACTTAGATACAATGGGGAAAGCAAAACCCAACAAATAGTCACAACCAAATACAATGAAAAGTAAAGGATTTTATGGCTGCAGCTGTTTGATCCAGAGATGAGCGCAGTAACACTAACCCATGGCTGCTGCAATGTTTGCAGTGAGTAATAGATTTAAACCTGCATCTACTGGCAGATCATTGGAGTACAGAAGTGGGCTAGGCACATCTTTGGAATAATTTACCCCTGGAAACACTGTAAATTGTGGCCACATGAAGAACAGGCAGTCTAGAAGCTGTGGCAGAAGGATGCTCGGGACCCAGCGAACATAGAGAAATCCTTAGGAGGGAGGCACACCTGGCTCTTTGCACTGTTGAAGCCACCTGTTAAAGTCACATGCTAGTGAACTACGGGTGGCCAGCCTCTGAATGGAAACCTAAAGTCTTGGAACTACCGTGTTTTCTTTCTTTTCGGAGTTACAGAACTGTTTCTCTCACACTTAGATGATTGCACGTCTGGTTTTCTTCAACACCACATGGATTCAATGACAATGTAAGTTTCTTTGTCTCAGGGAATTCTGTTAATGCCTTCCCATTCTCTTCAGCAGCAATTTCTGAACCATTGAACCAATAATAAACGTTTGCTGCTTGTTTGTATTTCCCCTCCCAAAAAAAGAATTTCTCAGATTACAATTTCTTTCTTTCCTTCTAGCCCTCAAATTAATTAAAATTTAGGATGTGCTAACATAATACATGTTAGTGTAGCACATGTTCTACAGCCGATATAATCTATGCTGCATGCTGCAGCAGAGACACGAGGACATTTAGAGTACCTATTTCTCCCTGACCATTTTGACCAGATCAGTTCTCATGTAAGACTAATCAGAGATTACTGAACAGTCCTACAATCTTCTATGAGGTCTGCTAGCACAGAAGCTGCAGCTCAAATGCTTTAGTTGACATCCCTCCTTTATTGAGTGTTTTTCTTTCTCTTGCTTTTAAAGAACAATTGCATGCTAGAAACATCATCTCAGCACATTTTTTGTCCCAAATGACCAAGCAAGGATTTTATCCAGCATCAGTCTGGCCATTGGAAACATGTCCACTCACCTGTGTGGGCTCCAGCCTTTGTCTTTACTTGGTACAGATATGCAATTAAATATATATGCCTCTCCGTTTATATCTATATTCTCCACTGCTTTATGCAGTCTTTCTTAGGTGGTTGGAGGTTTCTTGTAGCAAAGTTATTTAGGCCTAGATGGTAAAATTTTCAGGTGAATTTGTTGCTGTAAACCATTAGGTTTGTGAAGGGCCAGGGGGCTGACCCTGTCAACAGAATCTGCATAGGCTTAATCTGGAAGCCAGCAGTAACACAAGCTACTGACCTACTTGTTGGGGCTCCTATGGCCCTGTTAGGGGACAAAAGCTCTGCTGCACCTAGCAATACCTCCTAGCCAGGACCATTCCTGTTGCATGAAGCCCTTTACATGCCCACTTGCACTGGAAATAGCTGCCTTTGAAAAGGAAGGGGACGGATAGAATTTGAAGCAGGTGAAAACAAGGGAGGATGAGGATATATGTTGTCTCTAATTCATTCCCCCATATAAGTTCGTAGAATAATTTATGTTTAAGGTACCACTAGAAGTCATCTGGTCCAGCCCCTCTCTCAGAGCCAAGGACAGCTTTAAAGTTACAACAGGTTACTCATGGCTCTTTCCCAGGCAAGTTTTGTGTATCTCCAAGGATGGAGATTACACAACCTCATAGTGCAGAATTTCTTCCTTATAAGTGACTGGAATTTCCTTTGATGTATCTTTTGCTTGACTTTGTCAAGCAATACCTGTACTCCGAACATAGACTCACAAGCTCTAAAGAAAGGGAAGAAAAAAGGTTCAGGATCAAAACTAGAGACATAATTCAGTTAAATACGGGGAACTATGTGACAGTCAGAGCTGAATGGTTTATTACAGTACACTGATACATGGTAATTTGCACAGATTCAAAACAGAGCTGCTAGTGACCTTCTTTTGCAATATCATATGTATTCTGGACACAGTGTCAGCTCAGTTATCAAATACTCATTCTCCATGGTACGTTAAATCCTAAATACCTATTGGATACAGTTTATCAATAGGAAATATTTTACATGCATTTTAATTACATTCAGAGAAATGCAGGAAGGTCTGGGTTTGACTTAAACTACGCTAAGTATTTGTCTTTGAGATTTAAAGTAGGATGTAGCTTTTTAAGATACTATATATAAACCACAACATCCTAAAGAGGTAGATTTTATATGTAAATTTATTGATATACATTTCAGATATAATAGGTTTAAATGTATATATCTATATATATGTATATCAATTGCCATTATTATAGATCTAAATTAACTCAGAAAGCCTTTAATGCCTATGAAGTAGAACTGGTTTTCTTAGTTGTAAGTCTCCATCTGTGGAGATATTCACCACCTGACTGGATGTGGTCCTGTGCAACCTGGTCTGGGTGACCCTGCTTGAGCAGAAGGTTTGGACTAGATGTTCTTGTGAGCTCACTTCCAACTTATATGATTGTGTGATTCTGTGAGTCTGCTTCTCAGTAGTGATTTCAAGGTCAGAGATGGTACTTGGTCAACACTAGTCAGAAAATTTGCTGGGGTTTCTTCCTAAGAGTTCCCCAGGGTCACCTGCTACAAAGACAAATGAGACTTTCATGCGGCCTGAGCTCAGGCTCAGTTTAGGCTGCCTATCCAAGAACTGGAGGCATTCAGGATTGAATTCATGCCACCTAAACTTATAAGTAACCTTTAGTGGCACTTCAGAGTCAGTAGTATAAAACAGGTACCATCAGATAAGTTTTGACTCTGGTATTAGAATAAAATGAATTACACTGATATATTTCCACATACAGGAAGCCTACAGTCACTATCTCATATGTATGTATCTCTGCAGTAGATACCCACCTCTGGTCAGATGAATCCCATTAATGAGCATGCTTGACTTCATGGTGCTTCCATGACCCTACAGACTAAATAAAAACAAGTATAACCCTAGTGATTAGTTCTTGAAACTGCAGTAGGTAGCATCTTAAAACTAAACCATTGTATGGTCTGTCAGCCCATGGAAAGCTATTCCTCTTGAGTCAATGACTGGGAAGAGATAGGTGCCAAATGAGCGCTGCAGAAGAGAATGGTAAGAAAAGATGAAAGGGTGGTAGCCAGACAAATATCAGACAGAGCTCTGTCCCATTGCCCTGACCATTTTCCCAGCAGGGCTTTCTGCTGTATATTCATCTAAAAATTGTCCTTGATTTGGCCACATTTGAATCTGTTCGAATATGTAAAAACATGCAAAGAATATGTTGTTTCTCACACAGTGGGAAAGGAGAGGTAGAAATAATGGAGGAGTCCTCCCACAGAGGAACAGGCAAAGCCACACGTACCTTATTTTTTGGTCAGTGAACAAGTATGAACGCACGCTCCAGACAAACAGCTGAGGGATGCCATCTTCTGCTCTGCAGCAGGCGTTACGAGACAATTCAGAGAGTACTTTGTTGACGGGGCTGGGTACAGTGAGCAACTGAGTGTAATCTGGAGCTGTCATATTATGAGGGACAGATAAGGTAGTATGATGAGTGTTTCACCTGGATGGAAGACTGTTGTGGTAGAAAGGTGTGGGATACACAGAAAACAATCCAATGGAAAATAAACTCCTTAGTTCCACTATTGACGGAACAATTTGTTTTCTTTTATGTGTGGATGTTTGGAGCTCAGACTCTTTGATTTTAACAAAAGTATATTCTGTTAGAGAAGAAAGTTGCTCCCGCAGTGAATTAGTGCAGCACTTTACAAATATGCTTGCCCCATGGGCCCACCAAAAGCATTGAGTTCACTCCCAGTGGTCAAAAATACCAGCAGTGCAATAAAATTTGCTGTACAAGGGGGAATAGTGTGTGTATTGATTTGTGCACTCATTGCCAATACTGTTGTGTGATCAGCAAAGACAGTGGACACCTCTTTAGCAATAGGCAAATGCCTTCCACTTACTAAACATGAATAACCAATACTACTTTACTCCTGTGACCTACGGTATAATCCCTCTGGCCAGCTGATTTAGTGGTGGAGCCTGTCCTCTAAACAGTGCATTGCTTAAAGAGAAATGAAATACAGGGACTATTGCAGCAAAACCAAAATGCAGGAGATATCCACTTCTCCTTCATAAGACAGTGGACTTTACTCAAAGATTTTCGCTACAGCTGCTCTTTCTTGTTTTTCCAGGGGTGAATGACTGCGGTGAGAGAAACTGATTTTCCCCCTTTCAGAGTAAAAGAAGATGTATAAAAACATTGAATTAAATAAAGATGTTATAATCCCATATGAACAGCAGGGAGGTTATCGTTTCCGTCTGGCTCTACATCTACTACGTAGGTGTCTAGAAAGAAGTGTCTAAATAAGTTATTCTAGGGCATTGCTCATCTGACCTAAGCTAGATATTTGCTTTAGGATGAAATTAATCTCACCCTGGAAGTGCCTTTTTTCTTTCTTTCCACGGGCTCTAGGAAGGACTATTCAGATGTAGACATCTGTGGTTGGTTAGATGAATCCCATCCAAGTTCTTTTGCCAAATTGTACTTGTTAGTGTAGAAACAGAGATTAAACATCAAAGATAATTTTTATTTTCAATAGTACTGGGGTAATATTACTGGGTAAAACACCAAGAATTAAACAGATTTGCTAATCTGACAGTCATATTAAAGATGAAATACATTGTGTGCATAGCTTTAATCAGAATACCGGACATTTTAAGAGTTCATTTGTTCTGTCTAAGGTTCCAGATAACAGAACGCCAAATGATACAGATAAATAGGATCTGATCTTTCACATATCATACTTGTGCTGAAAAACAGAAGCGTAGCAATAAGATCTATTGTAAAACAGCAGTGCTGAGATGAAAGAATTCCCAAAATCTGGACTAAATCGGCAGGCAAAGTCAATGCGTGAAGTTATCAACAGTAATATGACTTAATAATTGTTCCATATTAATATTCAGTAAAATAACATTGTATTTTTGCTTCTACTGTTAGGGACAAATGTTGATATAAGAAACAAAATTCTTAGGTGTATTTGACAATGAAAAACATGAACTGTAGGGACACCTGAAATATTATACCTCTTCTAAACCAGCGCAGAAATCAATACAAAAGGAAAATCATTGTCTGATAGGTGTGATTGCAATGGCATGATTTCTTTTTGATGTCATGGATTTCTCTCTTACTCCTTTGCATTTTCAAGGCTGCATTTAAAATAACATTTTTACTGTTTTGCACCAAAGGCCTGAAGTTCCTACACTGATTTAGACAATGACAAATTAGGTTCAAAGTAGATTTGGATGAATAATTCAGTACAAAACAATGTATATAATGAATGTAACTTTGTTTGTTTGTTTGTTTGTTTAACCAATGTCCTCAAACATATCACAAGTACTTGTGAGTTAATCCAATTTTGAATTTATGTACTACTACTAAAACAGTAATGTGGATTTTTTAGGGGTGATTAGTGAATGAGGAATATGTCATTTCTGTCCTCTAAACAAGTTAAGTCCATTTTAAAGACTGTTTTTTGCAACAAGAAATAAAAATTAAACAGGAGTTTTGCAAAGCAAATGAGAACAAATTTCTAAAATTAATTTTTAAGAAAGATTTATTTTAAAATTTCCCAAAAGTTATTAAGCATGCTAGTTTAATTTTCACCGTCCTTTAACACTCATGAGAGATCAATCTGATCATTCAAACCTATAAACACAGAAAAGACAGGTACAAATATGACAAACTAAATGTCTTCTGAATTTAGAATATATATTTTAGAATATATATTTCAGAATATATATTTCAGCATATTATTTATGATATTTATGTAGTGGGTATGATACTTATGTAGTATATTATGCAAATGTAACAGATTCTCTATACATTGTTATAAACAATTCTGTTGAGGAAACATTTCAGCATTTTTTTGATTAAATATGTTAAGTGTATTTTGGTAATGTTAAGATAACAGTGTACACAGTTATACAGTTATATAGCAGGTATGTATCATTATAATACCACTTCTGACGCTGATTAATTTGCACCACAGTTTTAAATTTCCAAGACTATGTCTTGCTTTTTTACTGTGTGACTCCCCACAGCAAAGAACAATTTTCCAATAACAAATCAAATTGGTACTCCTGAATACATTTTATCTCTGTGGTTCCTGTAATTTTATAATATTGTATACATATAGAGAGTGCATACTCTCTTTTTGTTTATGGAAATAAGTGTTCAACCAGAGATCCGGCAGTCAGGTCAGCACTGCTATTCTTAAAATGTTATTGTCGTTCTCATGACAGTTTTTCTTGAAGTCCCAATTTCAGAAGGCATTAGATGGAAATCTTTATTTTCTTTTTCTAACATAAATGTTCTCCTAATTATACATTTGTATGCAAAAGTTTGAATACGAGACCCTTGAAGGTTCGAAAACCAAGTAGGAAAATAAAAAGAAAATATATATGTCATTTTGTTCTGGTTTATACTAAGTGGATATTTCAGCAAACTTTGTCCTTTTAATAAAAAGTCATTAGTCAAGATTTTTTGAAACACTTTTATTCCTTGTACTAATATATGTTACTTTTATTTGGTATATCACATATTGTCAAATGACCCTTTAAATGGTCTTATTAAAGACAATAATTATGAAAACCAGCAACATATTAGAATGTGAAAAGTATAAGGTGTACTTTCTATATGCAGATATAACTGTGTGGCAAAGGCATACTTTAGAATACAATTTATTTTCCTGTACTTGACTTCTAAAAATTGGTTGGATTTTTGCCACAAACATCTACTTTTTTTCCCCCAATAGTATTAAAATTTGGTGCTAAATTGAGATAAAATTGAAATCTTCTCTCCCGTAGTTTTCATGAGTTCTCTAGAGGTTGGTCTTATGACAGAACTGTGGTTTACTCTCTGGAGACCTCTCACAGATTTCCCTGTGTTTTTTCTCAACCGTCAAAGTGTTATGCACACTGGTAATATGTCAAGGAAACTTACTGGTGTGTACTAATTGCAGTAATATGTGATGAAATAATAAACCATAGAATCATAGAATCATAGAATCATTTTGGTTGGAAAAGATGTTTAAGATCATCTGGTCCAGCCATTAACCTAACACTGTCAAGTACACCACTAAACCATGTCCCTAAGCACCACATCTACATGTCTTTTAAATACCTCTAGGGATGGTGACTCCACCACTTCCCTGGGCAGCCTGTTCCAATCCTTTCAGTGAAGAAATTTTTCCTGATATTGAATCTAAACCTCCCCTGGTGCAACTTGACTAAGACTTGTGTATAGAAATACAGTGATTGTTCACAGGCCAAAAAAAGAGTTAATTGAATGTAAAATATATAAATTCTTCCCCTTATTCACTTAATCACTGATTCCTCTCTGATTGGCAAATATACTTAAGGCTTTTGTACCTGAAATTTTTAATCACAGTTGAGTGATATGCTTTAATTACATTTTACACCCTTCTCAGGGAAGATATCCTCTCAAATTCCAACTGTTCACACTACCATTAGGCTTATAATATAACTCAGGAGTTAAAATTAAAAATTAAAATATTTCTTAAAAGTAATTAATAAGCTTGTTGAAGCCAAAAGCTCCATTAGACAGAAACAGCGACACATATGCAGAATTAAGTGGTAGGCAGGATAAGATGAAGAAGAGAGTATTATCAATCCTTTACCAACAGGTATGAGTAAATAAGTTACACCACAGCTATCAGTGTTGCTACGTACAATACGTTACAGGAGAGCAAGGGCAATTTACCACAAAATGGAAGATAAGTTAGGTGAACAGGACAACTGTGACATCTAAAGGCTTCGCAAAGTTTGGAATAAAACAATAACCTGACATGTATTTAGTGAAGATGGATATAATAGACTGCAATCTGTGCACCAAGCACAGTTTTATGAACAGGTATGTTTTATTGCATTTTGCTGTTATGTAGGGTTCCCTCTGTAGCAAAAATTTGGAGCTAATTTCATAAGTAAATGTGACTTTGTCCTGGAACACTCTTAAATCTGTTTTCAGTAACTGAAACATCATGAAGTCACAAGCACTACAAACCTTATCCTAGGATTACCTTGATTAAGGCACAAAATGTTAAAAGCAAATTACTATGAAAGTATGAAACAATTTGCCCTTAATGTTTCAGTCATATCTATAAAAAATATGACTTAAATCTAGTTTTATTAATAATACATATTTTAATTAAACGGCTAGAGGTGCATCTAGCAGGAAAAATTGAATCTTCACTGGATTTCACATACTTGTATGATTCATGGGCAGTAAATATGCAAGGCTTTATGCCCATAAGGCAATCAAACTGCAAAGCTGATATGCATGTTTTTATCTGAAAGAATGAAGTCTAGTAAGGCTTAGAAATAAAAATAATAATAAAACCAACAATAAATACTCCAAAAATTAATCTGTTTTTTAGACCTAATGCATTTCTAGATACAATCTTCATTTTTTGCCAGCTGCGTGATGTTGAAAACATATTTATTGTTGTTTCCATTAATCTTATTACATAAGGTTTGCCCATATGGGTATATATATACACACATAATATCACAGTTTCAGCAATAAAACCATAGGATAAAAATTATCATGCTACAGTAGCATAGCATGAAATGCTTTCATTGCAGACTGTTTGGGGATTGAACAGTTCTGCAATCTGCTGATCTGCTAACAAAGCCTCTCCTCATTTACATCATGATTGTTTTTAAAGGTTTGTCTCCGCATGCTTAGTTTGCTTTATCAGTTCCTCAGCTACCACCCCACACTTCATCAAACATTCAGCTCGGTTATATTTAATGACAACGATGCCGTGCACACCACCAGCACCTCTCACCTGGTGATGTCAAAACACAAAAGCAAACACGAGGTAATTACAATCTACAATGCTTCTCTGAGGTAACTCTACGGTGCCAAATTGCCACCTCTTCTTGAGTGGAGCACAGCAGCCGCTCATAACACCCTGCAATAGCACAGTGCAGTAAATGGACGCATGATAAGGATATCGAACTTTGCTGAAAGTACTAACAGGGTGAAACTGAGTTTAAAGACTTGCTTTTGATGTTTCAAACACTTTTCTAAAGACAGACCTATCATTGTCACCAGCTTTTCCATCACTGTGGTGATCAAGCGTTAATTAATGACATCTCACAATGTCCTTAGAAGAAGAAGATTCCAGTCACGCTCCCATTTAAGAGACAGAAAATTTATGAAACAAAAAAACTTTAGGTCGAAATTTCTTCTGATGTCAAAGGGCCAGTCAGTGATGCACTAGTACTGGATTTTTTTTTTTTTTTGCTGAGGGCTTGGCATTTTGGTGTCGGATAGGCCCAAAGCACAGCTCTTATTGTCACAGAAGTAACTGTGAGTTTCCAGTGTCTCTGCAACCTATTGCATAGTGGCTTAGACAGGACATCTATGAAAAAAAAGAAGTTATAACTCCATTTGAAATCTCTTGTTTAGTGACCACTTACAAAAAGTCTGATCACCACAGTGATGGGCGAGGTTTTATTCTTCTGAACGGAGATTCCTCCTAGAATTTCTGAGATTTGCCTAGAGACCATTTTGTTTGCTAAAAGTTTTCTTGAATCCTGCTCTCCGTCTGAAAAATAATAATAACATAGGGGCTAACTGACACACAGGCACCTATCGGCATTTGCACCTGTTGATGTTTGTGCTACTGATTTGGACCTCTCTGCTCCAAATACAAAGAGTTTAAGGGAAAATATGAAGACGACCATTGCATGAAAAAGGGAGAGGACTAAAATAGTCAAGAAGAAATACTGAAGAGAAGGATGCATCAGTCCTGAAAAATTCATGCTTAATTCTAAGGTGAAGAGAGAGATCTATTTCTATTCCTTATTTATAATCCTGAGCTCTCAGTTTGGCTGAGGCACCAAATTCATCCTTTTTTGAAGAAAACAAAGGCAAAACGATACTATCCTATTCTGCAGTTCAGGCATAGTCAAGTTCATATTCTTCTTCTGATCAGAAGTAGTAATTTTAATCCAAATTCCCCCTCCTCTCTAAGGGAGCACTCTATGCACTGGTACGGTATATTTTCAGATATTTTCTCTCAATTTCACCTCTTCAAATTGTCCTACCTCATATTTTATATGTATGTATAAGTACACTGTACTAGGGAGTAGATAACAGATCCTGCAGTTGAGTGTTTGAACCAGCAATTAAATTTATATTAAAAAAAATGTGAATCTCCCGCATGAAGGCTGCATTTAAAAGCAGTATCTGGAAAATAGTGGGTGAACTGGACAATGAGACAGAACTGACTATATAAATGGATCTTCAACCAGAATCGTTGGTACCTTGGGCCTTTTCGTCTTCCTTTTACTTTCACGTGTGTGTATCTCAGGGCTTGTTCTGGGGACATAGTGAAGCCCTAGAGCCCATGAATCCTCTCAAATAAGTTCATCTCCATTTCAAGGAGGGGCAATGTTGCCTAATTCTGTTTAAGAGAAACTCTGCCATAAACTCATACCATTTCCTTCTTAGTCTGGACCAGTCCAAAGAACTTAGTGATTCCATCCATTAGATCTGAGTCTCTGTTTCCAGCTGGGACAAGGCAATGCTGTCTCTCCACTCAAGCTGAACCCTTCCATCTGTCACGGTAACTTTGAGCTGAATAAAAGGGAAGTTTGACTTTGGGTCTTTCATCTTGTCTCTTCCAATTCACTGAAAAATTCGCATCTTGTGTCACTAAGATGCCAGATGCCAGACATCAGCACAGCACAGAAGGTTGAGTCATGTGGACACATTGAGGAGTCTGAAGTGAACACACCATCCCCCAACCCGTCAAAAACTTTCTGGTCCTTCTCCTGCCATGGTTTCACCAGCCAGACTTTAGACAGGTTCAGCTGTGGTGAGCTACTCACAATATGTTAAGAAATGTATTAAGTATCAAATATATTAAATAATTAATCCAATTGCTTTTCAGTTAATTAGCAACAGCTGTAACCTCCACATCAAAAGTATTATCTGAAATTTAACAGCTTAACCATAGGGCATGAGTTGAGGGTGAAGAGGAGAGAAGCTTGTGTACTCCCCATGAGCATGAACTCTATTTCAGTCTCATTCTACAATCTGACCATCAAACAGCAGCACAGAGCATTTACCTATACGATTTTGGCTCAAGCTGTATTCAGGGTGTTCTTACTGACTTTCAGGAAACCAACAACACAAACTTAAAAGCTATGACATAATATTTTCTTTGGGATGGAAGAACTGTGAATATACCTGAACTATGTTTAGTTATTTGTCAATTAACACAAAAAGTAACACTGCTTTCAACCAGTATTAATTTAGTCACTAATGCCACTAATGTGGCGTTATTTTGCTTTTATTTACATCAGAAGAAAATGAATGCTGCATGTCTTCTTTCTTTTAGTGTGATGCTACAAGCCATGTGAATGAATCTTGCAACACTAGTATTTTAGTGTATCAAGAATTTTTCTTAAGTATCTGGTTCATTATGATTGTATATTGGTTTGATTTCCAAACAGCTCAGTAGTAAGCACTCCAACGTATGAAGTTCATTATATTAACATATATCTTTATACGCTCAGGGAAGTAGCGAAATAAACCAATGGCAAGACATAACATTATGAGACAGTACAGACTTCAAGAGATAGCAGAAATCATTTATAAATTGTAGTGGTGATAAAAGGACCCAGACATCATTATTTTTTAAATTGTTTAGTTATAACGTTTCATGGAGATAGTAGATAGTGTCTTCCCAGAGGAAGAAGGAAAACTGTTAGGAAAATCACGTTCATGGAGAAAGAGTGGAGGAATTTAAATATGTAGAGTATGGTTTTCAGAAGTGATGAGCTTTGTCTTGAGCTCTCTTTCAAGTGAAATCAACTGTGAGACTGTTATTGACTTGCATGGGAGCAGAGTCATGCCCCCACTGCACGCTCTCAGCAATTCCACCTGTGAAATCTGAAATACACTTAGGTCTCAACGAGCCACATCCAGTAGATCTGACATGAGTGGAAGATAATGAAACTCTTTGCAATTCTTGCAGACAAGAACCAGAGGGAAACACAGAACTAGCATCTGTGATTAAGAAGTGATTCACAATACATAAAACCAACTAGATGCATGAAGTGATTGTTTAACCTTGAAGGTATCCCTCAAAACCTTACAGATTTGATAGGACATAGCAGGACACAAATACTGTCCAACCCACAGAGTACCTTGACTTGCCCAAGTAAATCAGCCTGAAGGAGTTTAAACTGTCAAACACTTATTTTCAAAGACCACCTCAGCTGACATCTCAGCCACTCACCTTAGGAGCAAAGGAACTGGCTTTCTCAAGAGTTATTCAAGAGTTTTCTCTAGTGCTTGCACAAAGCCAGAGTACTTATTCCCATCATTAATAGAAAGAGGTAGACCAGGACATAGCTGCTCTCAAGAGATGGTGATTCATCTCTCTTTGACAGGAACTGTTTAAGGACATTGAAGTTATTAGAAACTCAGGCACTTAATCTGATTGCCTAAAGTTTGGTGTAATGAATCCTGCACGTTATTCTTTACTAGAGGTATATGTAGCAGGATATATGCTTTTATTCTCTTTGTGCAGGAGTTAGCACATTGGAGTTCTGGTGCCCTATTACTAAGTATAGCAATGCAAGTAAATAATAGACTGAAACAATGGAGCATGAGGCTTTTATCTAAAAAAAACCCCCACAACACATTTGCATTGAGTGTGTTTCTTAAATGTGTCATGTGTCTGAAATGTGTCATGTCCTATTATATCCAGTCTCAGTAACCTAATGTGACCCACAGACTCCAAACAGAATGGAGAAAAAAATCTGTTCTTAAGCCAGAGTAACACGATGCAGCAGAAAAAGATGATGCATGAAGAGGTCTGTGTGCCACACTGCTAAGTGGTGGAGTTCTAGACTAAGAAATAATTTTCAGTCACAGAAGATACATACTGAGTAAAAATAAGGATTCTGAGTAAAAATAAGATTTTTCCCTAGCACATGTGTAAAACAATGTATTGAAGCACCTTGGAATTGTGCAAATGGATTTATATAAAACTATTACATCTTAAAAAAAATCAGTACTTTTCAAAATAAATTCAGTTTTAAAATAGTATGAGGAAATGAGAATATGTATTTAAACTGATGTGCACAAAGATCTCTGAGGCAACACACTGGAGGTAGGAATATCTATGCCTCTTGTGAAGGTTCTTCCACTTCCCTGTAGTATAGGATTCATCTCACTATTTAAAATCTACTTATTGACATCTAAGCCAATCATATAGGATCCTGTTACAGTCCATGAAGGGAAATGAGCACCTCTAGGGTTCAGCTCATGCTGCTCATCTTAGAAACCTCAAGTCAGATGATGTCAATTTCACCTTAGAGATTAGTACTATGCCATTACAAATAAAATATTTTTTTTTCTAAATGGTTTAGGAGTGGATTCAGGTCAGAGTTGACAGTGAAACTCAAAACTGGGATGTATGTCTACCACTGCTCCTCATAACACTCTTTTCTCCTCACAATTTCCTTCAGAAAAGGGAAAGTACACAGTCATGTGAATATGGAGAACCATTACTCGTTCTAAGAACGTGGTCTTCAATCTGGTAATAAATAAATGGATAAAATACCACTTTTAAAACATTCTTCAGACATTGGGTTTCCTATGAAAATATTAAGAAGGCTGTAAAAAAAGCAACACTTTTGTTCTTTAGAAAGATTACATAAGTGGATAACAACATTTTCATTCAAAGTGGATTTGAAGGATTTCATGGTAGTATTTAGCAAAACTCATCTA
Organism: Nyctibius grandis; assembly: GCF_013368605.1. Classification (NCBI taxonomy): domain Eukaryota; kingdom Metazoa; phylum Chordata; class Aves; order Nyctibiiformes; family Nyctibiidae; genus Nyctibius; species Nyctibius grandis. The sequence goes on along the minus strand of NC_090659.1, from coordinate 77,321,425 downwards.
TTATGAGGTTTCGTTGGCTGTGTTACTGGTTTACGTCAAATCAGGAATGTATTGTTGACGTGAACTCCCTGGTCATCCTTACTTGCTGTCTTGGTTCGCACCATGATCTGGCCTCTGGGAACCACATCCTTTTCAGACGGAACTCAACCCCAAGCTGTTCTTCAGGAACAACCTAACACCCTTCCACGGCTGAGGTGAGCAACCCTTGGGATGAGAACAGAGCTAGGCCAAAGTCACTCTCCACCCCAAAATGGGGCAGTGTGGCCATTGTTGCAGGTGGTCACTTGCAACAGTTTTCCCTGTGGGTCTGCTCCTATTGTTCCATACCTCTTCTAATACACCTCAGTTCTGGGCCCCGCACTTCAAGAAAGATATTGAGGTGTTGGAGTGAGTCCAGAGGAGGGCGACCAAGCTGGTGAAGGGTCTGGAGGGTATGACCTATAAGGAACGGCTGAGGGAGCTGGGGTTGTTCAGCCTGGAGAAGAGGAGGCTCAGAGGTGACCTTATTGCAGTCTACAACTACCTGAAGGGAGGTTGGAGTAGAGTGGGAGTTTGCCTCTTCTCCCAGGCACCTAGCGATAGGACAAGAGGACATAGCCTCAAGATTCGCCAGGGGAGGTTCAGGTTGGTCATTAGGAAGAATTTCTTCTCATAAAGGGTTATTAGACATTGGAACGGGCTGCCCATGGAGGTGGTGGAGTCACCATCTCTGGATGTGTTTAAGAAAAGACTGGACATGGCACTTAGTGCCATGGTCTAGTTGACATGGTGGTGTTAGGGCAACAGTTGGACTTGATGATCCCAGAGGTCTCTTTCAACCTGACTGATTCTGTGATTCTGTAATGCAAGCATAGCCCTGGTGAACTTAAAAAGACAAAGTACTGGTCTTATGAAAGTAAATGAAGATGACTGATTTCAAGAGGAATGCAGAAGTTTACAGGTTTGCAGGAGACTTAATCAGTGTTTCTCTATGGCAGAAATTAAAACACCATGTTGGCTGTTTCCATTGTTTTAACTATGGATTAGGGCAAATTTTAGCTGGTTTTTTTCCATTTGAATTGGAGCTCCAGTTGAAACCCCCAAAGGAGAGGATATTCAATGCCCAAAACAGCAGAATTGTGTATGCCTGCTGCTGGTGAACAGAATTGCTGAGCTGCTGACAGGTCTAAGTAAACGGGATCATTTAAAAGATCACATATACTCCGTTCATTTCTGCTCCTTATCATTCTTATCTCACCATGAATAGAGATAGTTACGCTGATTCATGGTTGGTGGCACTATGCCACAAACTCACATCTCACAGAGGTAAAAACAAATCAATAATCCTTCTGTAGGAACTAGAAGATCACTGCCCACAATCAAATTTACTCCAAGTTTACAGATAGCTTGTTAACTACCCAAATCAAGTGTGTATTTTAAATAATGCATAGCAATGTGATCAAGATGAGAAGGTTGGTGAAATGATGCCATTTGTTTGCTTCATACAAAAATTGGGTTCCGTCAACTTAATGCCTTTTTTCCTCCATCTAAATTTAATATGTTTAATTTCAAAGTGAGTTTTGATCAATGTGTCCAAATGACTTTTAAACGCTTAGATAAGGTTTTATCAGTCTTCATTTTTCTCATTGGAGCCTGGGTAATATGTTCAGTGATATATAAAAGCTGTAGCTCATTCCTGGTTTTAAAAGAAAGAAAAAAAGAAAGGTTTTATTTAAATTATCTGGTCTTTGGAGTTTTAAAAAAAGCCCTAAATGTAATACAGCATAAACATTATTTCCTTATTTCACTTATGACTAGTTACTAGATTAATCCTGTTACCCATCAGTGTAGTGTTTTGCACTTCATTATGCATTTTTCTTGTGGAATAGTCCTTTGTTTCTCAACAGATAGTTTAGATTTTTAATATTGTTAGTGTTAGGAGATAAACGCTTTGGTACATATTGGAGAGTAATAAATTGTGTTGAACATTGATAAACTAACACAATTACTAGCAAGGTCACAGAGTCAGCTAATTTAGAAATATCAGTACTCGGATTTTGAGTTGTCCCCTGGAGAACTGCAGCCACTTTATTAAAGCAGGAGGGTGAGGAGAAAATGGTACATTAGGATTGATCTTTTGATCTAATTGTGGACCTCTGCCATTCCTTGTTTGACCAAAAGTGCTTAGCAAGCAAGAGGAAACACAGTTCAACTAATTGAGGAACATCCCTTAAAAGCCAAAGGGATTGTGGGAAAAAGAAACAAATTGCAATTTGTACAGTTTTATGGTGTTAGTTATCAATGAAAAGGTGTAAATACTGTACAATTAATCTTTGTTTTTCATGTGGGAATTTTTGAGGCTTGCAGACATACCGCAATCTTACTTCCAATATGATCAAGTAACTAAATTTCTTATACTGCTGAAGTCCCAATTAAGCAATATTAAAAATGAGTAATATTTTCTATGTTGTGACTTATTTTTAAAGAATTAACGTAAAACCCCTGCAATAGCACTCAGTTACTAGACAAAAATCTGTACTGTTGGGAAACATGATATCAGAAATACCATGATATGCTCCCATTGCACAAGAAAAAGGATAAAAGTCCAGCTGCTCCAGAGAAATGAAATAAGGCCCATAACCAAACTTAAATGCATTTTCTTCAATTAAAGATACTTTCATTTACATTTTTCAATCTCTTTACCGGATGTGTTTATTATACCATACTGGAATCATTAGGATGACACAACTTTAAAACATACGTATTAATTAGTGGACTGGCATGCCAGAACTAAGGGCAACGATAATGGAAGATGTACCATTATCTCTATAGAACTGTTTTAGTTTGATTCTAGCCAAGATCAACAAGGAATCATTGCCTTCTGAAAGGCAGTTGACTGCCTAACTCAAGTGAACAGAGAAAATTATTTATTAAAGGACACATGGCAACTCTACCAAAATAGTATTATCATCACAGATAGTGCATAATCATCATATTAGTTGGAAATGTTTTGTTGGCTTTCTCTCTCCCTCTCCCCCCTTTCCCTTTTTCCATCCCTCTCTCCCTCTTTCCTTCTCTCATTCCCTCTTTCTCTCTTTCTTCCTAAGTTGTTTCAGCATAAACAGCTGCAGGAACAAAGCACTCATATTGATGATAAAAACTGCACAGGCTTGTGCAGAGGTGTGAGCCACCAGGGCTTAATATGCATTCACATGGAAACACGCCTCCTTTCAGCTCCCACGAGAAACATTTTTGTCCTTATGAAATCTAGAGAAAATTTCCAATTTACATTTGTTAATTAGAAAGCTTTATTCTAAATAGACTAATTAATTACAGCCACATTTATATTTTAAATTTAAGTGATTATTTTAGAAGATTTTGTCGACTTCTAATTACAAGTGTTGTTATTCTCATTAGGATTTCAAGTGCTGTCCCAAATGAAAATGGCAATTGATCTACTAAAACCCACAGAGTCAACCAGTTTAACTAGTTCTGTGTACTCCCTAATGCACACAATCAGGCACCACTCTGTGACCCAGTGCATGCCAGCACCAAATAACTGTGGAAAAATACCTCTTCCTGACAGACTCCAAAAAGTTCACCCAAGTTCCTGCAAAGGTGGAGTACAGGTTACCCAGAAGGAAAAAGGAGAACTTGCTTGCCTCACTTGCTGGTCAGCTTGATCAGGAGTAAAGAGAACACAGTAAAAAAAAGGACTCTTAGTTGAAGATCAGGCTACAAAAACTATATCAGGCTATTTAGGGGTTCTATAGAAGTTATGACTTACATAAGCAGGCTGCCAACAGGAGCACAGCAAGCAGTGATAGTTCTTACATAAAGAATTGGAACAAGATGGTCACAAAATAGGGAAAAATTATACAGTAGCATTAAAATTCATTGGAAATCTTTTGACCTCATATTACTCTTAGGTGCTTATTCCTGAAATGGAGTTCAGTTAGTGTAAATATAAATAATAGTAGTAATAATAGTAATAATAACAGTAATAATAACAATAACAATGCACAATGCAATAACAATAAAGATGCAGTGCAATGGAACTTAAAAATCACTTATTTTTATCATCTAAGGAACCTGTCAACTATGTACTGGTAGAGAAATACAAAAATATCATTCACATCCTTTAAAAGCTGTAGTAGTCAAAACCCATGAAGAAAAGTTCTGCAGAGAAAGGATGCTCTTATCCTGTTTTCCAACAGTTTGACCAGGGGATCCAAAAGAATAAGAATGAACCTGTCAGCCTAATTCTTGGGATGCCTGCCCAGAAGGTTGGGTGTCTCAACTCCTCCCTGGTGAATGACTAATTAGCCATCAGAACAGAACTGTCTCTGCAGGAGAGACTCTGATTCCCCCATCACAGTATTTTACAACTTGGTTAATGAGGCCAGGTCACCAGGAAACCCGCTGGGAATCTCATCTCCTGCTGGCAGTACTGTTTCTGTCCAAGAAGAAGCTGAGAGTGATCTTCCTTAAAATTACCTAACCCCTTTGTTTAGAGATGCATGGACTCTCTCAGTTTGATGAAAAATACTGCAGTGAAGAGGTTCCTCTGGACAAGAAAAATGGAGTATATATAAATTTGATACTATACAGACCCAAAATAACAATTTAAATTCCTCATTTTTTTCTGTCAAAGCCAAGAAGCAAAGTTTCATACAGCTCTAACAGCGTTGCAACTGCTCCAGATATGCTTTCCTGCAGCCTTTTGCCTGCTGCTGTGCCTTTGAACACTTCAGTTCGTAGCAAGGAAGAGGCATTCATAAAATAAAGCTGAAAAAGCAGAAATGTCGTACTTCCCTTGGGGCAGAAGGAAAAGACAGAGAACAGAAGAAAAGATTTGACCCCGGAGTCAAGGACATGGGACATCTGTTCTAAACCTTCAGTGTGGGTCCGCCTGAAAACGAAGCAGCACCTGCCAGTTGTGAACATATCTTCATAGTAGAATTAACTCCAGTACTACCTTTCTCCTGGTGCCCATTTCACAATTAATCTGTGCAGTTTGGCTATCAACTAACATTGCAGATGATCTCCCATGATTCTGGCTGGCTTAGGTGGACTTTGTGATGCAGCTATAGCCAGGGAGTCTCCTCTTTGAATTCAGACTTGTGAGGGAGTTGATCTCACAGTCCAGAATAACTCCTCTTGTCCCAACTTGGTTGGAGCTTTGTACATAACATTGCATTAGGGATGAATTTTTACTTCTCTCATTTTAGGAATGTATAAAATACTAATGAGGAGGGATTAGGGACCTAAAAATAGCAGTCTGCTATTTCAAGTTGTCAAGATCGGCACCTAGGCTATCAGATATGACATAGGACCTGCAAGACTAGTACATGCAGGTCAAGAAAGATAGCCTGTGCACATAGTATGTCACTGAACACCTATATTTAGGCAACTACATTCCATGCCAAGAGTCACAAATCCCTGCCATGGTGAGGATTTAATTTGTATTGTACATAAACACATTCTCTGACTGTGTTGCAACCAAAGGTGCTAAGCATTACAGCAAAGAATAAATCATAATATTATTATTTGCAACACTGGCCAAAGATGCAGAATGGAAGTTCTTATAATCTCAAACCCCATCAGTATTCACATCCAAAAAAATATTAGAGAGAAAGGGAAAAAAAAATCCAACCCAAAACCTAACCATTAAGCCATTCCTTCAAAACATTCATTTGTAACAAGAAACTAATTACCAGCATCCATGCTAGATGTTTTGTCTTCATCCTGAGTTTTATTTACTGTTTAATGAAGTTGGTTTTCTGTTTTCTTTCATCAGGCAAATGATGAGGTACAGCAAATGACACCAGCAAATTACGAAATAATCCCTGCAAGTTATACAAGGAGACAGAGAATCCATTCTGCACAATCAGAAAGTACAAAGCGATAATAAGAGCAGGTTTGATGGAGGTTATGTCTCACAGCTCTTTAGGTCAGATAATAATGTGCTATGTCATTAAGCTGCAATATCACTTTCCTGACTATTGTAATTGATGGCTCATGATACAGATATACTATAAAGCAAGGAGTATATTTTGAAATGCCCATCTATAAAATTGAGATGTGTTTTCTGTAAGCTCTGCATTTCTCTTTGCTCTTCCTTAGGCTATTTCTTTGCCTTTCTGAGTCATGAATAATAAACACAAGCACCTTTATTTGACAGTTCAAAGTAATCTAGCAAATTACACACATATGCATGCATATACTTCAACACATACACACATAATAGTATGCACATATATAGTATTACTTACATATAGTATTCAGCATAATTATATATGTACACACACACTATCACATACATATATGCAAAGAGAGTAAGAGAGTGAAAGAAAGTGAGGAAGATTGTTTAAATGATTATGGAAATCTTGACTGCTGTGCTGACAAGCTTTGCCAGTACCTCTAAATAAAAGAGGGCCCAGGAACGCAGGGACAGGGGTATTCTGCTCTAGCTGCCCACACTGTTTAATTGTCACCTGCCTCCTAGATATGTTTTCAACTACTGAAACTACTTCTCTTCCAACCACAATGCGGGGAATAGTTTACTCTAGAAATCAACCTCAAAAGGCAACTTGGACAAGGCTGGATCTGTTTAGTTCCCTTTATCTTCCTACCACAGTATCTTAGCAGGCTTTGCAATTTCAGATACCCCTGTGTACTCCACTTACCCTCAATTTCATGCTCCTCACTTTCCTTTTGTCTGTAGGCTGCAACACATCCTTGACAGTAACTCTGGTGCTCTGTAGCTAAAAGAAATCAACATATAAACAAAAATTCTGGTTTATGGCTCAAGGGGCATCATGTGCAGCCAAGGGAAAACACAGGGCTGTATAATGTGGACATGGCCAATCTGCTCTGGAGGGTGCTAGCTCTCAGTAGTGTGAGTGATGTCCAGTTCATGCCACTTGGCTGTAAGGCTAGGGAGAAGTCCTCTTTTTTTATAGCAGCACAGACAAAGCACAGAAAGATGCATAGAGCACTTTTTATTGAATATGCATCGGAAGAGCCCAGTACACATCACTGCACAAACAGTATACCCAGTGAAAGTATAATAGACATGACACATTCAGATCTGTCTTTCTGTATGTTTCTTTGATATGCATAAGAACCCTTTTTGCAAGCTTCAATCTCCCTGAGCTAACAGGCATCCCAAAAAATATGTCTACCATAAGCATGGGAAGAGGTGTGTGCCATACATTTTCACACAAGGCTACAGGATTTTACTCTAAATGGACCATTCAGCTTTAGCTGTGGCTACATGTTTTGGATCTTTTTCAGTTGTTGGCTCTGGATACATCTTTTGCAATGGTCCTATCTATGACCCACAAAATGAAGATACTGCTTGACCTTAAAGATTCAGACTAAGATATGCCACAGAGTCTCTACTGTGAATTACAGTAACAGATGACTTGATGTATTACTTAGTTTGACATCTTAGGACAAATCTGCATTATGAGCACTTTGGCAGTGTACAATACCAGGATCCCTACCTGTGAACAGTTGGCCTGTGAATATTATTTATACCAGTGAAACCAGCTTAACAGCACTTTACAGTCTCTCAATGAGAAAGTGAACTACATTAAACAAGAAGTGCAGTTGTGCTGCTACTACTACCCTAGAGGCTTTTTTGCCAGAAGAGCTGTGCCAGTCTCAGAGCACAACATCCCAAGACTGCATCATTTATGTGTTCTGGAAAGATATTCTTCCACCTCTCCAAGAGTAATGAATTTCCCATTTCTCAGACATTCCTTGGCTTCCCAGCTAAAGACTACTGTGAGTGTATCAGAAAAGGAAAGTTAAAAAGAAAACCCCTTCTTTTTTTTTTTCTGATAAAGTTGTAACCTCAACTTACTAACTATCTTGATGAGCATAATTGAATTCTTGTCTCAGGTATTTTGAAAATACTTCTCAATTCACAGGATCTCAAGCTAGAATTCTTCCCTGGCTTGAGAAGCTGGGATTTTTAAATCTTCATGAAGTGTTATTATAATTCATGATAAAAAATACCAATGTCAACACCTTTTCTGTATATTTATGGACAACTTCAACAAAAAACTTAACTGTTTAAGAATGACTGATCTAGATAAATGCTATAGACCATCATATATTTGCATGTATATGTGTGTTTACATATATGTTATGTATGAATTATCCTATTAAATGTTTCTGGTTGTATTTATAAGACAGTTATTAGACATTTAAAAGTAAAAATCCAACTTTTAAAACTATTCGCTTTAATAATTAGGGTGAACATAGGAGACTACAGCAGTTGCACAGAACTGGTGCATTTCAAAGAGGAGAAATTGTAAGTGACAGTAACCCTTTATCAATTCATTCCAAGTCAGTTAATTAAACCTGGAATTATTTAAATAAGGTGACAGTCAAAGGAAAAGGTCAGTGTTCCCAACGTTTCAATAGGTCTTCCTCATCTCTGGAGTTTAATTAACTCATTTTGAACAGAATGGTCAAAAGTATGCTAAAACTCATAATTCCTTCCCTTTTTCTTAAATGCAAAATGCCTGTTCTCCTTAGGCCCTCACAATGGCTTTTCAAACCACCAGCAAGCGAAGGAAATTCTCTCTGCCTTCACTAAACCCACAGACTTATACACCTGGAATCCGAAGTAGCTGAAGTGGTGCCTCACCAGTTCATGGCTAACACATACTCTTGCTGCAGGGTCCCCACGGCAGTGGATATGCCCGTCTCTAGGTCAGGAGAGCATCTGCACAGCATTTTAGCCAAGCACTGGGGTTAAAGGAGCTGGTGGCCTCTCCATTGACCTGCTCTCAGTCTGACATTTTGGGGTCATGAAGACCCATGTTCATTGAAAATAGCTGCTAGAGACAGATTCATGTCACTGATTACTTCCCTCTCTCTCTCATCTGCCCACACGCTGCTTCACCAGGCCTACTCAGGAATTCAGTCTCTTGATGTGTGAAATTGTGATGGGATTCGCATGTTGAAACAGATACGAAGGGGTTGATTCAGAGAAACATGCTGAAAAAGGGCATGGGTCCAGAGAGAGTGTGGGAAAACCCTATGAGAAAAAGCCTATAGAGAAAGCTTTTTGGAGGTTGTTAAACAAAATAAGTTTAAAGTCACGAGCTGCGGGTTGCTATTACTTTCCACGTAGAAAATTGAATGAACAGAATTGCACTAAAGAAAAACATAACTCTGAGATTAACCATCTCCTTACAAGAACAACCTGAAAGATCCTGAATCTTTGGCTGGTTAGTCAGTTTGAAAAGAGCAATGGCAGAAATGCCTCTAGTGTATGCATACACATAACAAAACAATGAGAAATGCTAGGATGCAAACGCTTGTTGATGCACCAGCTGCTTCATGGTAACTTTTTGTGTTTGTACCTTTACTCAACAGCAAGCACAGCTTAGTGAGCTAAAGGTATAGCACCTCACTGCTTATTTATACAAGTCAAAGAATGTACATAACCTGTGCACCATGGAAAAGTGGAAGTGTTCTAATCACATTTAATAACACTGTGATAATTTGCTTTTGGGCTCGTATTCCCAAAAATGTAGAAGGGCAAGGTAAGAACATTAAATGCAAAAAAAAAAATGCCTGAATCCTTCTGTCTACTGCTGCTTTTTCTGAGGAAGACCTGTTGGTGTAGAGAAACAGGAACTGGAGAGCTCCGGTAAGACACCAAGGGTATGCAGGAGGACATGATGAGAAATCAGTATTCAAGGCACCGTATCTCTCATCAGTGCTCTGATTTTCAGAGAATAAGGAAATTTATGGCCATAAAATATTTTTCCTAATTTGCACACCATGGAAAATTAATAGCAACAGATCATAAGCATTTAATATAAACTTGAATGTAGTTGCAAAATATTTTGGCAAAAACCTGTCAGAGACCTCATACTACTGGCTCTTTTAATTATTCTGTTGTGAAATGTAATGCAAAATTGTACAATCATGTTGTCTCACAGAACATTTGTGTGATTTTCTTAACTAAAAAGCAGATTTACAGCTGGGGTCTTATTTACTATCTGTGTGCAGCTTTCCATAACATCTTTGTTCCTGTTGTACCCTGGAATCCGACAGTATCATTAGAGGTAACTATGACATGGAGCACTCTATCTTTCAGTTTAAGGAAAAGTATCTTTTGTTTTGAGAAAATTTTTGTGCAGTGAAAGCTGATTCTGCTCTATAAAGAGTTTACCTGGTTAAAAGAGTGTCCTGAGCCCTTTCATCTCTTATGGATGAGAACTTATATTTTTTCCTTTGAATTATTATGTTTTTCCTTTTCTTTCTCTTTAAAACATGTTTTTATTCTTTTATTACTCTTTTAATTAAGCTAGGAACAGTCTTTGTGTCCAGACAACTTTGTGTTTCCTTGTGCTTCTTACCTCTTTATTTCTTAGCAAATTGTGTGTGGTTTCATTAGTAACCCAAACCTTATGCTTCGCTGCAGTTTACAATAAAAATTGCAGCTGCAGTTTCCTTGAGCCTCTCAGAAAAATGCAGCCACATCTACGAAGTTACGAAGCACTATCTGCCAGAGAGGCATTTAAGTGAACAAATGGAGGGTAAAAATTAGGCTGGTGAAAGAAACCACTTTTAATTTCTGGAAGCACAGAAGAAACAATTCAGTTGCATATTCATTGCCATTTTTAATTTTGTGAACCTTACAACACTTTACCATGACCTGAGGGCAAATAAAACAAGTTGGCTGATTCTTTTCCATCATGGAGTCAGAACAACAAAAATTGTTTGTGATTTCTAGTAACAGCGTTAAAATACATCAGTGTCTTTATGTGTTCAGTGTTATTGCAAACACTATTTGAAAAATGAAATTGCCTTCAGAGGATATATGAAGACAGCCATCTTCTCTGTTTATTATCTCTTACCGTGTCTTACCTGGAACATTCCAAAAACCTTGGTAACTACTAAACACCTGATCTGGAATTATGAGCACAGTGATCTTCTGGACACACACTGATAAGACACTGTACCACTGTGGTGATAAGCTCAATGTAAGCGATTAGATGGAAACCATGCACAGTTGTAATATTTAAGAGCAACTGATGATACACTTTCAGCTTATATGGGAATTAAGCAGCATTCAAGTTTCCTACACTACACAGGACCAGCAGGTGGAAATTAAATATTAGAAGCACAGTTCTACAAAATGTATTCACTAGAGAAATCCTAATCAATCACCATGAATTTCTACACTGAGAATATAAGATCATGCTCTAATGTGTCAGGTTTACTTAAGGAAGTGTTACAACATCAGAGCTTCTTCAGCCGAATCTAAAGTACCAAAACACCAAACGAGGTGAGGTACATAGATGTCCCTTATGCACAGACCATACATGCCGACAGAAAAGGCACAGCTCACTGAAGAGTTCTGAACTGACTTTGTCTCAGCTGTTAACTTTATCTCAGCTGTTGAGTGCTAATTCTTCTGTCCCCAAGAGTTCAAAAGCTATCTCAGAGGAGAACTGGAAACTTTATTCTCTGTTTCATTTCTTAAAAAAACAGAGTCCATGACTTCATGTTGATCTAGTTATGCTACAGAAAGAATAAAGTTAACAATCATGGCTTTACCCTAGATTTTCTCTGCCCATAAGGGTGCTGACAGCCCAGATGTGCATTACATAGTCATGGTTAAGGCATTTAATAACGTCAATAAGAGGTGAATTGGGGAACATATCTGGGTTCTGATTCAAGCTCAAAATACACATTCTTGGCCTTATTGCCTGCCCTGTCCAAAAACAACTTTCTGTTGTATTGTCTAGTAAATTAAGATTACACTGTGAAAATACAGAAATGAGAAAAGACAGCTTGGGAGAAATGTTACATTTACTGGATATCAGGTAACTTCATTTAAATCCAGAAACCTCACAAAACAAAACAGATCTTCTGCTAGGTTTTGTATGAGTTGGCATGTCCTTGTCTTACTGTATATTTTATCTCATAGGAGACAAACATTTAGAACTGATCTGAAAAGAAAAAGCTAGGTAGAGCTGAGCTCTGTGTCACTTTGTCCTGGTTTGGACTAGAACAGAAACAATTTTCCTTTCAATTAAGTTTCTGCTAAATAACTGCGCTTTCTGAAACTAACTGCATGTTTTGCAGACAGTGTCTGCTTCCAGGACTGATAATGCTCAAAGTTTATAGTTATTACTGAGGTAACGGTAAGGATGTTGTGCAGAAAGTCTCTTGCTGTACTTATTCTGATAGAACCAACGTTACTGCTAAATTCCTCACCAATTACGAGTGAAGAGCCACAGGGGGGTCGCACCTCCAGGGAGGAGCGGACAGGACAGGTGACCCAAAATTGACCAACGAAGGTATTCCATCCCATACACGTCATTCTCAGTATAAAGTGGGGGGATCACAAGCGTCGCCTTCTCTTCTTCTATGGCTGGCATCCAAAGAGAACTCTGTCCATTTTTCTCCTGCCCTTGATCCTGACCCGTGCATTCCTGAATCCAGTTCCTGTCTGTTGCTGGGCCCAGTCTGGGACTTTCCAGAGCCTGTCCTGCAGTGCTGGTGGTGACATGACTGACGTCGGGGGAGCTCGATCTTGGTTTTATATATATTTGTATAAATTTAATTATTTCCATTATTATTATTATACTCTTTTTCACGTTTATAGTTTATTAAAACTGTTTTAACTTCATGACCCATAAGCCTCTCTCTTTTTCTCTTTTCTTTCCCCCTATGTGGCGGGGGGAAGAGGGTTAATAGAGAGCTTCTGCCATCAGTTTAATAGCTGGCCCAGCTTTAAGCTGTGACACATTTTGATGTGCATTATTGTAGTTTAATACTCTTGCATTTGCAAGTAACAGAAAAACTAGTTGCAACAATAATCTGTGTGCAATCATTTGATCATTTCCTTCATGTTACTCCTCTTTCCACCATTCGTTTGAGAGAGATTCAGAATTACTAAAGCAGAATCAATTGTTATAAGAAAAATATCTTAGATTTACATTAGGGAAGAATTTCTGCAAACCATTTATTACGCTGAAAATGCAAGGTCTAACATTTCACAAAGGCTAAGAGGTAACCAGATTAACTGTTCAAATTATATTACATTTGTTGTATTTTTTCATTTGTATAAAATTAATGCTAAACCAGATCCTCTCGAGACTCTTGTAAGAGTCATCTCTGAGTACTTCTGCTGAAATCAATCTAAAAATATTTAGCATTGTGTAAATCCTGTAATAGGAGCATGCATCTTTGTTAGATCTTGCCAATATTAAAAAGATTTACAAAAATTCAGTGTATTTGGTATAGTACATTCCTCCCACATATTATGATCATTATTAAATTATTTGCAGATCAGAAAATTAATCTGTCCAGTAAATAAAATGAGATAGTTTATTACAAAGTTCTGTGATTGTAGATGGATTTCTATGGATACATTAAAAAGTATCACTGTTAGAAAGATGTGCATTCATTTGTGTGTGTATTTATATTTATATGTATATAAATATATTTAAAAACTAAAACTAAAGTGCTTCCTTCCCCTCAAAAAAATTCTCTTTTTAGATATTTCAGAAATGGTTGCTTTAACACATTTCCAATGCATTTTCATTAATATTTTATTCCACCATCTTACGAACTCTCTTCAAGTCACAAACAATAACAAGCACAGTTAGACTGCCTACAAATGTAGCCTCTTTTCAGTGACTTCCAAATACATGGGGATTTAGTTCAATAAGGCAGTGCACCTGAACGACAAAAGAACTCAAGTGAACCAAAATGAAAAGCACAACAGCTGTAGGCTTGTGAGCAAAGTGCCTATGTATTCTGGCACTGGGCTGTACTCAAACTAGACCAAAAGCAACACTTCGCATTCAACTTTTCCTTCACAAAAGTAGGACGCTGAACTTTTCTTGATTGCACATTTTATTTGAGATTTAAGAAGGATTAGTTCTAACTGGCCTGTCTCTCTGACTCATTTTTATTCCTTACTATTTTATGGTGCATACGTCTTTTCATCTCTTGCATATTTTCTCTTACCAGTGCTACTCCCTAGCTAATTTGGGCTCCACATATGAGGATAGTTCCAATTCTTATTCAGGAATGTCTAGTATCTTTGGCTTCTAACAGAATATCCTATCATTTTTCAAAAAGATAATTTATACTACTACATACTTGAGTTTGGCCCATAAATTATAAATGGTGAAAAGAGCATCAAATATCCTGATTTGCTGTGAAAGAAAATCTATAGTTTTTTTGCAAAGAAGCAGCTTTTTCATTTCAGTCTATAGTTTTAGTCAAAGTTGTGGGTACTTATTAGATCTAAGTCACCAAAGAGAAACATGATGTCATGACAAAAGCATATCAGATGACTTTTCACGTGATTCTTGCTATTTATTGTGTTATTTAATATCACAGTAAATAACATAATATAGGAAGTGACTGTGAGAAAAGTGAAATCCCAAAGGATGTGTCAGTTCAGAGTAGAGCTATAGACCACTCCCCCATTGATAATCTCTTTATTCCCTTTGCAAATATAGCTATTACTTAAACTGTTAAGTCTTTACATCACTATTGATACTTCTCACTTGCATGCTTACAGTAGTCAATGGTTTTTAGCCAAGACAGACAAAGGACTAAACTGACAGGGCAATGTTGCAGTATTAAAGGTTTAGTGTTAAGAGTAATTTTAGTTCTGTGTAGTTCATTGTGTGGACCTTTAGGACATTTCCACTAACATTTTGTTTTTATGTATGAAAACATGTAATTTTGTTGTAACAAATATTTTTCCCAAGCATTTAGAAATTCTCCACTCTCAACCATTTCCATGTAAATTACTGTTTTCAATTGAAATATGGCTCTTTCCAGCTATATGTATGAATAGAACCATAACTGGGTTTAACATTAAAAGCAATTGTCCATTTTTAAATTTCATTGTAAATCAATTTGCATCAGAAACCTAACTGTAGAAATAAAAATGAATCTCTGCACCTTGTGGTGTATGGGAAAGGTGGGAAGTTATTTTCATTGCTTTACTCCACCTTGCTTGTCTTGGTTCCTGTTTAGAACAGAATGATAAAAAAAAAGTTGTAGATGGATATTGTTGCTATTTGCTATAAGCTATAAGCACTTTTCCAGGAAGCCTGAAGTTTTTGAGTTCTACAGCCATGGTACCTACAATGATGTAGAGACATGAGGAAAGGAAAGGTTTGCAGGAAGGAACTAACTGCAGCCTGTGGCAAGCCCAAGCTGGAGAAGAGGAAAAATGTTGGAGGGAAGGATTGGCAGAGAGAAGCTGCTATGTACTGACCACAACCCCCCTGCACTCCCAGCCCCCTATGCCACACAGTGAGGTGAGTAGAGGGGTCATGAGTGAACAAGTGAAGTTGATTCTGGGAAAGGGCGGAGGAAAGATGTTGTTTTAATGTTTATCTTTTTTGTTTCCATCTGTCTGAACACTTTATTTTGCAATAACTTAAGTTAATTATCCCCAAGTTGAGTCTGTTTTTCCCACAACAGTAACTGGGAAGCAATCTCCCATTTTTTAACTTGACCCATGAGCTTTCTCATCTTATTTTCTCCCCTGTCCCACAGAGGAGGCAGAGTGAGTGAGGAGCGAGGTGGGAGTTTATCTGTTATCCAAGGTTAACCCACCACAAACATCTCTGAAAGAAAAGGCAGGTGGTTTCTGTAGAGGAGAAGGGATGCTAATATGGAACCAAAATAACCACATATCTGCTAATTTCTCCAAGACTCATCTACTTCCCTCTAATCAAAGGTTTAGCGAATGCAGTCCAGTATTAAGAAATAAATATGGGAAAGGTAGATATGAGGCATACTAGTTTATAACCAAGGTAGTTAACTTTTGCTTTCCACATCCTAGCAGATGCAGTCTGGAAGAGTCTGGGGATCTAACTTGAACTCAGCAATTTTCAATAGGGGTAGAAACTGCACTGGATCTATAGCCTAGAATAAGTAAAAAGGAAACCATTTGTGTGTTTCTCCATTTCAGTTAGGACACATTTATCTCTTGATTTATATAAGATGAGACAAGACAGTGTGAGATACTTTGGGAGGGGAGCTAATCAGAAACACTTTTGCAGACTGTAGGACTCAATAAAAACCAGCAACTTTATGAACTGAAAATATTTTTGAAGGTAGGAGGGGTTTGCATTCATGCTGACAGCTTCTGTATCAAGTTTAGCCCAGTGGGAATTGAAACCGCTGAGATATTAAACCTTGAAAAGAGGGATTTATAATGGAAAGGCTGACAGAACTTTAATTATAGCCAGTAGCACTTTAAGCGTACTTAAATGTACTATGTTTTTATAAGGACATTATAAAAACCAAAGGGATAGAGGTCACAGATTAGATTGTGCTGGAGTAACCACTGGAACATCTAAGCCTTTAGGCCACTTTTTGGCTCATGTTGGCTGACTGAGAGATAAAAAGTCAAGTGCCTGAAAATCTAGGTAATATTAGACAACAAGATCTCATGTTTTTAAAATTCTTTCACTAACAATATTCACATGTATATTTTTTTTTCCCTGGGAACGTATAATTGGTAGTCTTTTGCCTTATCCAAATATATGAAAAAATCAAAATAAGAACAAAGAATCCTTTCCTTATTCAGACAGTTTTATGCCCAACCCACCTAGTACATTATGATACTAGCAGGAATATACAATGTCACCAAGAATCTGCTATCCTGTACCTTTGTGATTTGTTCATTTTCATAGCTCACATATTTGGAGGCTCTCAGTGTGTAACATTGTTAAATACTATGCTATATTAACACATAACCTGCATGTAAACATCTGTTTTTTTAAAGCAAGAATTTCACACTAAAGGAGGAAGACTGACATACCTGATGAATGAACTTGCCTTTTTTTTGTGCAGAGCAGCACTGTGGCAAATGTCTCAATAACGGCAGTGAGTTTAGGATACAAGACCTAAAACCAGAAGCCAGCAAATGTGTCTCCTGAAGAGGTCACAGTGACCAAAGAGATTTCATTAGATAGGATTAATTTCATATCTCAAATGGACTGAATCACCTTCTGGTCATGAAGGAACCGAAGGACTATAAAAATCAGTTTATGTCAACAAGCCCAAGTTCCCCAAGTAAGCACCAACAAGGGGTCTTATAAATACACACTTATATTATGTATTAAGTTACAAAGGTAAAAATAATGTCATACAAGTAACAACTTGTCAATAGGTTCAGCTCTTCCAGTTTAGCTCAGAATACTAGAAGACAGCTGTCCTCTGTGCTCATGTAGCCTTTAATCAGTTAGGTTATGGGAAGCCACTGTGAGATAGAAGAATATGTTCAGGTTTCATTCTGGACTCTTTGAAGTCCAATGGTTAAAAAAATAGTTATCAACAGCACCAAGATTTAGCATGCTCAACATAAGGCAACATGACTTCCCATGACACACAGGTCAGCTCTTTCACAGGCTTAGCTTCTGTTCCCAGGCAGGACCAAGCCAACAGTGAATGGCTTCCCAGCTACCTCATTTGTAAAAGAAAACATACTGCTGACTGGTTCATAGAGAAACTGTGCATCTTAATTATAAAAGTAGTGTAGATAACAAAAAAGTAGCACAGTTACAGAAGCATTTTGTAAAAGAGAGGGTGTTCAGGTTGTTTGATACTCTACTCTCCAGTTATAAATATATTCGGTAAGGCAAAAGGCATATTAGAAAGAAAGAGAATGTTCTCCATTTTTCATAGTATCTGTTATGTCTCTTGGCACACTTTACAGATAAAGCTAACAGGAAAACACAGGCTGCATTTTGTCAGGTATTTCTAGGATTAATTGCTTAAAAATTTTATACAGAATTAAAACTAGATCCGTTCACAAGCTTTTGTGAAAACCACGAGACAAAGAGTTCTCTAATCCAAAGGCCTTAAACTAAAACATGCAAAATCACCATGTATGTCCCTGCTTTGATAAATGCAGATTAAGGATCTCCTGTGATCTAGATAAAAAATTTACCACTGTTATGAATAGTGATTGATACATAATAGTGAGTTATAGCTAATATCACTAATATTAGCTAGGCTGCAAGTACTTAGCTACTTTACAGTCTCAAGTTCCACCTTGTTTCCTTTCCAACCAAAGTTATGTCAGAACAACTGTTCCTAACAATAGTTTTGATTTCAGCAAGAAAGTATTTTCACATAAAAATTAGTACTTATAAATAAAAAAATATTCTGTGCTAAGCAGTTTTGATGTCTCAGCTCCAAAAGGCAGGAATGTTAATTGAAAAGACCAAGCTACTCATCATTCCAGTTTGTACTTATGTTGTGTCTACTATTGTTTCCAACTATTTAGACTTACTCAACAGATAACATAAAAAACATAGAAATAAAGTCAGGAGACGAGGGATCTAATCAACGATGCATCAAGGACCAATTCTTATTTCTTTATTCATTTGTTTATCCATTATTATTACCTTGGGATGGTTAAAAGACACCCATTTATCAACTTTCCTTATTGCCAGTCAAATTTGAGGTCTTTGGAGTTTGTTCACTGTTAGAAGCATGAGGAATAGAAAAAAGATTTTCTTTGCTTTTGACTGCAATACCATTTCCAGTACTGCCTAACCTCTCTCTGAATATTGTGAGACAGGCTGACTCACACTCCTGCTGTCTCTAGACCATACCATGAAAATCTGTGTACAGATTTACTGCATTTTGACAAAAGGTGGGAGCTGAAACATGTAGGACTTTGTGCAGGGCTGTGTTGCAAGGCTGGGGGAAATGCAAGAATGCCAGTCATTCATGAATGACTGCAAAGTGGAAGAGGAGGAGTACAGTCATGGACCAGCTCCACGGTGAGACCAGAGATGGGTAGGAACATACCACATATACAAAACTTCAAAGGAAAATGTAGACATGTCATTTGAGGTGTACCTAAAGGAATCACAGAGTTTATCATTCACATTTCAAAATGTGAAGTTGGCCTGTCACTTAGACTAGCAGCCAGTAACTGACTGTATCTGTAAGATATTGCAGAAATTTACTGCATGTTACAACTGCACAGCTACAGCCAGTTCATATTCTTCAACCAAATATCCTCTGGAAACAGTAGTGCATTTAAAATAGTAAAAATTCTGTCTCTTTTTTCTTTTAAAAATATCCATTGACTCACTTTGCATATATCAAATAACGTTTTATGGCACATTGTTGTGCTGATGTAGATACAGGAAAAGCAGTAAGCATAATGTATAGGCCATGCAGAGTGATTTATTGAAGTGGTTGTTTGGTGAAAAACTAAGCAAAGGGCTAATCTGATTTATGGTTCTAATTTTGTTTGGTCACAGTATTACTTGTCTTTTTTTGTAGTATGAAAAGATTACTGTGAATGATAAACTTCAAAGAATCATTACCTCTGGCATTTGTAAGTGTGCTCAAATGGCGTACTTAATTACAAAATCTCAAATGTAAGTTTTCTACAAGTTTTGCCTTAATAGGGAAGAGCTGTTTGAATATCTACCTCATCAAAATTAGCACAATATTCTAAGGCAGTAAGCAAAAATACAGAATGAACTTGCCCTTTAAGAACTATTCATAATTATTTGTTATGCACTTTTCAATCTTGTAAAATGTGATGGTTCTAGAATACAAGCAAATGTGTATTCTACTCAAAACAGATAAAACTCACCAAGAGCTCACTTAAATTAGATAACAATTAATTTATTTTTCTGCAAAACTCAATGGCATCTGTTAAGATTTTCTGGTTAAAAACATTTGTAATAGCAGTACTCTGAGGGAGCGACTGAGAGAAAAAACACACTACTATTAAAAACACAGATCTTGTAATGCAATTATATGAGTGTCTGAAATTGCAAGGAAGAAGCAATGGATTTCATATTTCAATCAACACTCACTTTGTATTTAAAAAATATTGGGTATATCTATGGCTGTGTAATTCATGTTAAGCAGGATTAGACCTGCTATACTAAGCTTCCTGCAGCAAATAGTTCCTAAGAAAACTTCTCTCTCTAAGCAATTCATTATTGCAGAATAAACTTCAACTTCACTTTCTCATTTCTTTTAACTTTCCATAATTGTGTATCTCAATAAACAAGATGACCTGCCATGGGATTAATGTTTTTCACCCACAGATTTAAAATACTTGTGTTTGCAGTGAGTAATCAAACATTGCAAGACTACTCCACTGCATCTGTAATTGTATTTATAAACAGAGCAGACTGACCAAGAGAAACAAAGGTTTATCCTCTGCCACAATTGGTCCTAGAGCTATTGAAAGATTCCAGCTATCTCCAGTGGACATTGAGCCGGGCTCAAAGTAGTCTTGGGACAAACTTTGTGTTCCTGCCCACAGATCTCTGGGGAGCTCTGTCTTCCTTAAACCAATGGGATATTTCATTGATTTGCGTCCTTATAAATTGCTTTACATATAACAATAAATGCCATTACAAAAAAGTGTGCCATATGCAAGACATGAGGATTCCTGCCAGCTGTCAAGGACCAATCTTCTGGTGGAAGAAGAATTTTCCGTCTCCTTTGCAAGTTCCACCTTGTCTACAGGAACACACTTCTCTTGCTTTTTCCCCTGTGCCAGCCTCACGTATTTGGCCAAAGAGAAGATCAGAGAACAAAAAGTTCCTACAGTTTCCCCTAGAAATTGGGGGACATATACTGAAATCCAAAAAGAAGGAGAGGCAGTAAGTGGGTTAAAAGCAGATGAGAGGATGAGGGACAAAAGGGTGGATGAGGGGGGAGGGGGAGGCTGGAGAAATAAGCAGGAATGGGACAGAAAACTTATTATAAGTATCCAAGAGAGCCTGGAACCAGCAGGCAGCTGGCAAGATCTCCTGTTGGTGTGTTAGGCCTAGAATATTGTAAGTATCAAATAATATTGAACGCACGTACCAGTCAGCATTGCTGAGAAATCACCGTTGGTGTCTTCCCCTTTGTTTTTGGAAGGCTTGTAAAACATGGGATCACTACAATGACCAATTTTAAATCATGACTGCACAAGTAGTTGAACAAGTATTGCTGCATAGGCAATAACTTGTGGCAAGTTGGGGAGAAGAGCAAATATATTGACTCTGGAAACTCCCTTGCTACTAGAGAAATCATGAAGCAGAATTGCACCTTCAGTGCCTTCCTGATAAGAAGGCTGTGATTTCAGGAAACATATTGACTCTTAGGCAAGACTGAGAAGCAGAATTATCAACCTTTCTGTAAGTCATCACATGGATTACAGTGGAAATGAGGGAGAAATCCTAGTGCTATAGGCCTAGACAGAAAACGAGGTGAAGTTGCCTTCTAGAAACTGCATTTCTAGTTCTCCAGTTTGGTGCAATTCAAAACAACTTTTGGTTAGGCACAGCTGAACTACAAGGATGACAGCTTGCCTTCAAATATAGCTTACATATCCTTTTCTGCATTGCTCTACTTGTCACTGGCCAGCCTGCAGAGGGCTAGTGTGGGAGGCTCACAGGACCACCTCCTGCTTTTGGAAAGGAATTGGGTCTTGCAGGCATCATCAAGTCCCCTTCCAGCAGAGAGCAAGTTGCAGTGAGTCATCTCATGGCTCAGGAATCACACAGAGCGCTCTCCGTTTGCGATGTTAATGGGAAGGAAACCAGTTTAATACATTGCAGGTCTGCCCCACAGCATTCATGTTCTGTTTCAGATGTGTTGCAGCAAAGTGAGGAACAGACTTCTGCAGCCTCACAAAGTTGCAATTTTAAAGGCTAACTACAAGTCTTGCAACAAGTGATAGGTGAGTTACAGGTTTACATGATCATCCAGCAGATGATAGAATCAAATATGGCTTTTCATACACTCTTGATCATCCCTCCTCAGTATTTTGAGGAAGATGAAAGCACTCCATACAGTTGATCAAAAGAGTTGGGCTGGTCTTTTTTTTTGGACAAGCAGAACCTAGGCAAGATGGTCACAAACTCCATTGTTTTAAAATTTATGGTACCTCGGCTGTCCTTTGAGAAGATGTCTCCCATTTTAGCAGGCAGGAGAGGAAGCAATGAGTGGGAAGAGAAACAGTGAAAAGACGAAGGTTGAAGAGAATCAAAAAGCCAAAGAACAAGAATGGTATACAGGATCAACAGAGGCAAAGTAGATTGAGGACAAGAAGAAAGGTACAGGGACCCTTTCTGACAAGAGGGTGCACAGGGGCTAAAAAGAAAACTGGAAGATGCAGCAAACTTTGTTGATAAAAACAAAACTCATTATACTTCTTGCTCATGCCATCAGCAATTCTCTCCCTGGCACTGTTAGAACTAACATCCTCCTTTAGAAGTACTCATTAAAATGGAAGTTACTTTCTCATTGTTCAAGGCAGGGCACTATGATACATGGTAACTATCTCTACTGATACCTTACTCATATGCTACAAATTACCTAGATAAAAAAACTTACCTAATAAATGGTGCTTTTTCCCCCTGAACAGCAGTGTATTGTTTGACTTAGAAGACTGCTCTCCGAAAACTTGTGAGCAAGTAGGCTATATTCAGAGCTAGTGTCCTTCCCCTTTATAGTCCTCTGTGGAGCTCAAATGCTAAAGGCTTCCTTAACATGTTGTACATTTCCTGATTTTTTAAAATTTAAATATGCAATTTACAATTCTGTTTTTATGTTCCAATATATAAAATAAAATTAATTATTCCTCAATCCTTTTTGAATTCTTCTAGCTTGCATATCAAGTGTTTCTCTTATTAAAAAAAAAATCCTTGAATTTTGTTCCAATAAAAACAAAGGATTCCTTAATATTGACTGTTCATACCTTCGCACATTTCAAAGTACCACCTTCCTTTGCGGTGTCTGAACAGCCTTCCTTTAGGATTTTGTTTTTTAAAATGTTAATGACTTCCTCCTCCTAGGAGATGACTGTTTCTGGGCAAGTTTGTCAATCAGCATTATATTGGTATAGATGATACAGTATTAAACATTATACATTTACATGGCAAATACAAACCATATCAATCAGTTAGCCTCGAGAATTCTCAGTAATCTGTGCCCGTACTTTTCATGGCCCGAGGGAATAATATGAAAGAGATCTGCGAATATTAATTCAAATGCAAATCTGAATTTCACATCACCCTTACTCGTGACCCATTTGTTTTTGCTTTTCCTTGAACGTTAAAGCACTCAAGCAAATACATGAGAAATTGGATCCACCAAAAACTAGACAGAGTCACGTCTGACCTAATCCAGCATTGACCATAGTCCTGCTTCAAGCAGGGGGTTTTCCTAGATGATCTTCCAAGCAATATTTTTATGATTTCATGATTCTGTGATTCTGAACCTAATTTCCACACACACAGGCGTGCAATTCTGCATCCACAAAAATGAACACTGATCTCTACATTACATTCTAGTCGATGATCAAAACCAACAGCAAGTGAATGTGTGTAACTAAATTATAGTTTCTCAGAACTGCACATTTAGTTTGACCACTAGCAAGTCACGCTGAGTTGACAAGCCACCTAAATAAGCTATGCCATTAAAACAATATTTTTCAGGAATCTGTCAAGTTGAAGGAGTTACTGTGCTTGAGAAAAGAGCAAAATAAATTCCTTCATCTTAACAGAGGGAAATATTGTTGAGTAGGTACTGATTTTTTTACTATGTCCATTACTAGGGGAAAAATTGGTGAAAGAGTAGGTTTTCACAGAGACAACAAAAATGATACATTTGATAAAATACAGCCAACTCAAGGGATTGTGTTACAAGGAGTTTTATTGGACTGGAAGGAGGTTTTTACTAGGCTTTCCTAAAAATCTGAGATGGAACTTATTTAACATTTTAATGTCTTGAGTTAGGCAAGCAATATAACTATGTTGAAATGTCATTTGCTGGTGACATGAAGTTGAACTACATATCAGTAAAAAGGAATGTCGCAATACTGTGTAGAAACAGGTAAATGACTCTGGAGATTGCAGTAAAGAAAATGGTTTAAAAAATAATTGTACAACATGCAAAGTGATACACTGAGGGATGAATACCAAGAACTGCTTTAACATCTATAAGTTTACTAGCTAGATATGGCAGAAGAGAGAAACCTGTAGCAATAGCACACATTATGACTGTATCTCTCTGCTACCTATAATGCATCAAGTATTTCTAATTTCTCTCAGTTTATTTTTTTTAATGTTGTTTTAGATTTTCAGTTCACATGACAAAGAATTGACTGTATGAGATCAGGTACTGTCCAGGTTTAAAGCTGGGCTGGCTATGAAATGGACGACAGATGCTCTCTATTAACCATTTCCTTCCCCGGAAGGGGGGAAGGAAAAGAGAAAAGTTATAGAGACTTACAGATTGGGAAGTTGAAACAGTTTTAATAAACAATAACAATGAAAAAGAGTATAATAATAATAATGGAAATAATTAAATATATATAAATATACACAAAACCAAGATCAGGCTCCCCTGATGATGATCATGTCACCACTGTCACCGCAGGGCAGGCTCCAGGAAGGCCCAGACTGGACTCAGCGGTAGATGGGAACTGGATTCAGGAACGCACGGATTGGGATTCAAGGCAGGAGAACAGTCCTCGTCAGACTCCAGCCATAGAAGAAGAGAAGGCGACTCTCATGATCTCTCATCTTTAAACTGAATACGACGTGTATGGATGGAATACTTTGTTGGTCAATTTTGGGTCACCTGTCCTGTCTGCTCCTCCCTGGAGGTGCAACCCTTTTATGCCTTTTCACTTGTGGACATAAGAGATTTAACAGTGACCTTGGTTCTATAGGAATAAGTATAAGCAAGAGTCTTTCTGCATACCATTCTTACCGTTACCTTAGTAATAACTATAAACTTCAAGCGTTATCAATCCTAGAAGTGGACACTGTCTGAAAAACATGCAGTTAGTTGCAGAAAGTGCAGTTACTTAGAAGAAACTTAACTGAAAGGAAAAATCACTGAAAAGAAAATTGGTTGTGTCCTAGTACAAACCAGGACACGTAAGTAGCCAAAAGTACAATTTAGAAACTGCAGATATTCATAATTAAAACAGTTTCTTCTGACAAAAAATGTATTTACCATAAACTGCAATCTGTCCCCTGAAAAATGAATAAAATATAAAATTTGAAATTAAATAAATAGATGAATATAGGTGGTATTGGAAAAGTTCTAAGATAGATCTTTAGTTGTAAGTTCCCTCAAGAAGGTGATCTCATCTCCCTGAAGAACACTATAACTGATCTGTGGACAAAATCAAGCAGGAGATGATATTCATATTCCAGACTAGGAAATAGGAGACGTGCCAAGCTTTCCGTTGCACAGAAAAGTTCCAAAGTTATACAATACTGAGCAACATAAGTTTTTTTACCATATATTTGGGTCTTGCTGGGAATTCATCTGTTGGAAAAGGCACAGAAAGAGAAAGACCTGAAGGCAGAAGTCTGATTTTTTCTTGTGAATATTTTTCCCAAAATATTTCACTTTCACACTATTTCCACCTGGCAATGCATATTCACCACTTTTCCCAAAGATAAAAAAAAGTTGGATAATATTGAGGAGTGAAGTGACAGAGCAAATGACAAACATGTTAACCTTGTTTCCACAGTGAGATACTCTATCTGAGGCCATTGCTAAACACAGGCATCTTGCCTCATTTCAGACACTGTGGGGTATCTCACCTTGGCGTACAGCTGCAGAAGGCTGTGAGTCTCCCATAAATCCTGTGTCAGAGCTACCAGCCCTATGCAGATGTTTTTATACCTTGCAGTATCTCATACAGCACCACATGCCTATGTCTAGGCAACCAAACTGAATGGCTCCACTGACTGTATTGTCTCAAGGTGAGATTCAGCATCTTAAGTAATTCTACAGTATGTGTGATATCTACACCATACTAGCTGACAGGATAGGTGGCCTGGAGGCCAGGTAGGAGCCCAGGATGTCTAAAAATGGCACTATATTTAGGTCATCTATTTACACTGACTTTAATGGCATGCAAAAAACAAGCTTATATACAGACGCCTACGTTTACATACTGAAGGTTGGGTGCCTACAATGTGGAGATGAATTCCCAAACGGTAGCAGGATTGCATTACCTAAACACAGGCACCTACTATCCTTTTAAGCACCGTGGAGTATCTCACTTGGCTTTCACCGTGCCACATGGAGTAGATTTTCTGTAAGACCTGGGTCCATGCATGAGGTCAGTGCACGTATGTCTCCAATGCCACACAGGAAGTCAAACTGCACTACTGGCTTCATGGTTATGAATCACACCAGGAGTGACAATGCTGTGGAGAGAGAGACACATGCTATATCTGCATTAGCAAGTAGTGCAGCCCAAAAAGAAGAGATAACTAGAGCAAAACAGTTGGTGCTGAGATCCCAACATTATTATTAAAGCTTTTTATTTTGGTTTAGCTCTAGACTGGTCCAGGGCCTGGATGCTCATTAGCAACTGGAGCAGACTAGGTGCATGCCTGGAGTACATCTTTCACACATGTTTCAGTCTGAAAAGAAATCTAATTCATGCACGCTCCTTTCTGTGATCATATTTCCATTTCTGTGATGGAAACAAAAGTATGGGAAGTGGAGGGCTGCAGGTAGATTTGTTTCAGAAGGATGCTCCTGCTCCCAACTAAACTGCCATTGTAGACACTCCCACGGTCTAGCTCAGGTAACAAAAAAGATGTAGTTACAATAGCCAAAGGCTTTCTGTCTGCTAATTCGTCCCTTCCCTCCAGAGAAAGAAAAGGCTGAAAATGAAAAGGAAGAGCTTGTCCTTACTGTGTTGAATTAACAAAAATGAGGTTTTTCATTAAAAGAATTCATTGTCAGTGTAACCTTATTTTTCTAGGGGGGGAAATGTATCTTCAACTAGCTTTAGCTATTTGTTATATTGCCCTTCTCTGCAGCATTGGAACTGACTTGTTCCTGGTAGCACAGCACTGAACTTCCATAGGGCAATAGTCCAATCCTCTCTGATAAATGCTGTTCTCCACTGTGGTATATAGCTAAATTCTCCCTGCTCTTAATTAGCTGCACATATCTCATTAACGAGCTTTAAATCAAAGCCAGTCAGAAAGTGGCTACTGTCTCCTCTTGCAGGAGGGAATATTTCCTCCCTGTTACCCTTAGAGAATCACTAAACAATCAGCAAAGGAGATTTCAGAATAATGTGTCTCCTTGTCCCCTAAAGCTATGCAAATGATCTTTTTTATAACACTTTTCAATCTAATTGACACTTGTAATAAAATTCTGCCTGTACTGATCAATCTTACCTTAGAGTCATCCCACACCATCCCTTTAAGTAGTGCCCTTCAATTAAAACTTCCACAAGGCTGTGAAGACTGTAATAATCCACTTGTAGGGAGCGGGAGTTACTTGTTGCTCTGAGGATTTCATTAAAGATATTTAAGACTACATATTTTAGGGCAATGGCTTTGTGAAGGGAGCTTTGTGAGCTTATGAATTCCATGTGCTGTTTAATTATGTCCAGGAGTCCATTGCATGAACTCAATGAAAACCATCTCATCGTTTCAAACAGAATATAGCTCTTTTCCCTGTTTTCTGTAACAGGCAGCTCCAGCTATCTTTATTTGGAGCATTCTGTTACCACGCATCAAAATAATGACAGAAACCACACACTGTCAATAAGTGAAATACTGTTTTAAGCAAATAATCCCAATCACATCATTCTAGATTGATCATCACTTGAAAATGCCGATTAATTATTCTGTGCAAGATGAATCACCACCAGTCACATCCATTTTCGAGAAAACTAGTGAAGTACTTGAAGGAGCATTGGAAAACCCTTCAGATAGCCAAAACAAACTTTACAAGAGAGATAAACCATTCCTTTTTACGCATGAACAAGATATCTACAAAAAGATGTAGCAGTTCTCCAGAGTGGTGGCATAGCTGTCCAAATCATAAAACATTTTATATATCAAATGAACAGTCCTGCACATTGCCAGCCTCAATCTATGTGATCTCTTCCTACAGGGAAACTAGAGGAATTTTAAACTGTTGCCACCTTCACTAGTACTGGTAGCAGAACTGAATGAAAAATGAACATTGTTTTTCACCTTATATTTAAGATAGTTTATAAGACTTTTTACATATTGTTGAAAAAATTGCAAAATGGTATTAAAGAAACAAGGAAATAAAAGCTTAGTGTCTCAATTCTTGCTAGAAATGGAAAAAAATAACGTGTGACTCTCTATAATAAATCCTACATATCAAGGGATAGTTATATGTTATTAACTATAAAAAGCACAGTTTGGGATTGTATCTATAAAAATATTATTACCTGTGTCAGAACTTTGAGAACTTCAATTTTATTTTTTAACCCACTTCTGATAACACTGCAACTCTTTCAACTCCAAACTGTTAACAAAGCATATATCATAACTAAAAGACACTTCTGTGAAGTAAAGGTTAAATGCTTACTTTACAATATGTATTTATTTACTCACTGAGTGACTAAATACCTACAAAACCAACTGGTAATACATTCCTGTCTAGTTTTACTAAGATTTGTGCTGCTAATGTATTGCCGAAGGAAGGAAAATGTATTGGCTTATCATCACAGATTATTCATACATATGAAGTTCTTTATCAAACCACAAATATAGTGACTGGAAAGTGTATCAGAAAAGTTTGCTAAACCTGTCAGATAAGTCCAAACAACAAATGGCAAGAGGAGATTATGAACTAATTACTCAATTTACTTTTTTAAAAAATACCACATTTTTTTTGCTGAAGTGGCATTGTTGTTCAGCTTATAGAGTTGATTTGATCAAAACCAGATATTTACAAAATGGTATCAATTTGTAGAGTGGAGTAAATGCTGTAATTCATAATCAATGCCTGGTTTTGTATCAATTTACAGGAAACATCAGGGATACTTTAACCAGAGGCTTTTGTTTCCCATGAAAAATTAAAAGTGTTAGTTTATTAGAAATGTTAAAAAGAATCAAAGAGAGGAAGCTACATTACTAACTGCTATGAGACAGACCTTTGGGAAAGCAGATGTAATTTGTGATTGACCAAAACCATCCATTGAATTCAATGTAAAAACCCACTTTTAGCTTTGGTGGATTTTAAATCTGGCACCTATTTACTTATCATAGAATCACAGAATCATAGAATGGTTTGGGTTGGAAGGGACCTTAAAGATCATCTAGTTCCAATCCCCCTGCCACAGGCAGGGACACCTGTCCACTAGACCAGGCTGCTCAAAGCCCCATCCAACCTGGCCTTGAACACTGCCAGGGAGGGGGCAGCCACAACTTCTCTGGGTGACCTGGTCCAGTGTCTCACCACCCTCACAGGAAAAAATTTCTTCCTCATATGTAATCTAAATCTACCCTCTTTCAGTTTAAAACCATTTCCCCTCATCCTTTCACTACTTGCCCTTGTAAAAAGTCGCTCTCCTGCTTTCCTGTAGGCCCCCTTCAGGTACTGGAAGGCTGCCATAAGGTCTCCCCAGAACCTTGTCTTCTCCAGGCTGAAGAGCCCCAACTCTCTCAACCTGTCTTCATAGGAGAGGTGCTCCAGCCCTCTGATCATATTCATGGCCCTCCTTTGGACTCGTTCCAACATGTCCATGTCCTTCTTATGTTGGGGACCCCAGAGTTGGACGCAGTACTCCAGGTGGGGTCTTACTAGAGTGGAGTATATGGGCAGAATCACCTCCCTCAACCTGCTGGCCACACTTCTTTTGATGCAGTCCAGGATACGGTTGGCTTTATGGGCTGCAAGCACACACTGCCGGCTCATGTTGAGCTTCTCGTCAACCATCACCCCCAAGTCCTTCTCCTCAGGGCTGTTCTCAATCCATTCTCTGCCCAGTCTGTATTTGTGCTTGGGATTGCCCCGACCCACATACAGGACCTTGCACTTGCCCTTGTTGAACTTCATGCAGTTCGCACAGGCCCAGCTCTCAAGCCTGTCAAGGTGCCTCTGGATGGCATCCCTTCCCTCCAGCGTGTTGACCACACCACACAGTTTGGTGTCGCTGGCAAACTTGCTGAGGGCGCGCTCAATTCCACTGTCCATGTCACTGACAAAAATGTCGAACAGCACTGGTCCCAATACCGACCCCTGAGGAACGCCGCTGAGGAAGTCATTTTGCAACTGATCCAAAGGCGTAACCTTGATTCACACTTACGCTGAAAGCCACACCTAACTGATCCATAGATGGATGTCTGTTTCAGGTGGCTTCAAGCTGGCTGGATATGATTTTAGTCATTGAATGGTTTTGGTTACAGAGAGTGAGATGATTTAACTTTGCTAGCCACCTAAACTCAGTAAGACGTTCAAGCCATCTTGTTTCTAAACTCAAATGTCTTCTATTTAATAAAACTTTTTCCCTAAAAACCACATAAATTTTAATGCATATTTAGCATAACCATTCAATATAACCAAGAGAAGAGAGAGCTGTGTGTTTTGGCATCTGGACAAGTCAGAAATAAACAGATACCAGTGGAGGGCATTTGGGAAAACTTGGTAAAACATGGACATCTATAGGAGATAAGAACATGATCCTGTCCTGCTAATGGCACCATAAAGAGCAAGGCCAACTGCGATCTTGGCTTACACTCTACCTTGCAGTTGCCTTGGCTGCTAAACTTTTAAAAGCATAACAAAACTTCAGGACAGTGGGAAGCATAAACAAGTCTAAACTCAGCTTTTCTTGATTGTGTCAGTTACACTGCATGAAAGAAAATTCAAAGTGCCTTCAGCTGCTCAGTGCAGATGTCTGCATCAGTCTGCCTGGTGGAGAGCAGCAGCATTTGTGACTGTGTGAGTCAGCTCATCATAGGGTGGATATCTAAACTACACCAGAATAACTGAACTCCACAAACTACTTTTTCTCTTTTCATTATCTACAAAGGGAGCCTACAGTGCTTGGCTTAGATGTCGTAATCTGCATTTTAGATATCTAAAATTAGGTTAGATGAATTATGTCCTGTGAGTCTCAGAAAAGAGTTAACTGGCTTGTCCCCCACACATCAAGCCTTCTGAATACATCTGAAAATCAGTCAGATCTCATGTCATGTGCCATGATATTTCCTAGGCACCTGATCAAAATTTGTTATGCATGCTCAGTAATGCCTGAACCTGGGAAGAGGTGAACTTCACCTTATACGGTTTCATTCATTCAGTGTAATCAGATTCTGTCTACATTACTGAAATAGCACTGCATTGATCTCAGAAAGCATAATCAATGGTAGTGTCCACTTTTTATTCCTATCCAGGGGATTTTGTCAGATTGACTGATTTTTAAACCTTCTTTCTGCATACCAGGAATATACCTCACTCATCAGGTTACATATGACTGCAGGACAATAAGGATGTCACCCTATACAGATGCATCTTTGTCGTTCCCCTTATTCTGACTGGTGTGTAGGAAGGGATATAGAATTTACAAAGGTAGATGAGGAGACCAAAAACAGAGACTATAGCTTGATAAGCAAGTGACTTCCCCAAGGAGCACTGAGTTGGTCACTTCTATAATCAACAACTGAAGCAGGAAACACAAGGCTATTTTCTGGGAACCCTCACTAACTGAAGAAGGGGAAAACGGGGGCGCGACTCGCAGGTGCTGGGCGACGGTCCAGAGTAACGACACAATCTCAATGTGAGTATGGAAGTTCTCCGTTTATTCACTAAGCATGCAGCGGGTATATAGGCTGTAAGCTGAGTACATGCTGATCACGCGTCCCGATCGCACTTGTGATTGGTCTATAGATTTACATACTCAGAGCCGTGACCGCCCCCCTCCCCCGGACGTGGTTCTGTTTCTTGCGGATGCAGGCACCGCAGGGTTCCTTGTTTTGCACTGTTCAAGGGGAGTCCAAGGTCGCTAGCTCTGGACTTAACTCTTGCTCAAAGCCTGGGTTGCTCAGACTGCTCAGTGGCACAAGATCGTGCCCCTTCTCACTTAACCAAGCCTCTACAACTAACTAATAAATCTTATGTGTAGGAAGGAACCTCCTCTCTCCACCCTGAGAGGCACCTGCCGTCAGCTTTCTGCACCTCAGCAAGTAAAGGTGCCTCCATGAGATATGTTCAGACCATCCTTGGATCTGCCCATGCCTGAAAGTTACCTCCAGGCTGTTCCAAACACAGTCTCCTGATTCACTGAGCTCCTCTACAGAGATGCTTTAGATCCCTCTGTGGCTGATGCAGAGGAGCAGGCTCCTGACTTGCAGTCCCTTAACTGGTTTTCAGAAACATTATCTCCCTCTTTTAACTATATGAGCTACCTAGGCTTTCAATTCTGGAGGTCTTAATCATCTACAGAGACCAGAAATCCACTCTTAATGTTTGTAATATGGTGTATAGGTCCCTGCATAGGTCACTGAAGATGTCCCTCTGCCTGCAAGCCAAGGACTTGTTCAACTTCTTCTATACTCAAACTTTGGCACTAATTAGGCATAAATAATTGACATGACTAGTCAATAAATTAGAATTATTATAGTTTGTTGTTATTTTACAGATATGAGAAGGCACTAAAGAACACAGCTCCAAATCTGTACATTTCTATAGACATTAGTTTCGGTAAGCTTATGTATTTTAAACCAAAAGTTGCATACGGAAGGAAGCTGCCCCCCTGGAAGTTCCTGTTCTTCGATTCCTAATGAGAAGAAGGCACAGTCAGGAAATGTCAGAGAGCTTCAGAGAATCACAGAATCAGAGAATCACAGAATCACAGAATCAATCAGATTAGAAGAGACCTCTGGGATCATCCTGACACCACCATGTCAACTAGACCATGGCACTAAGTGCCATGTCCAGTCTTTTCTTAAACACATCCAGAGATGGTGACTACCACCTCCCTGGGCAGCCCGTTCCAATGTCTAATGATCCTTTCTGAAAAGAAATTCTTCCTAATGTCCAACCTCAACCTCCCCTGGCGAAGCTTGAGGCTATGTCCTCTTGTCCTATCGCTAGTTGCCTGGGAGAAAAGGCTGACTCCCACTCCACTCCAACATCCCTTCAGGTAGTTGTAGACTGCAATAAGGTCACCTCTGAGCCTCCTCTCAGCCTTCAGTGGCTGAATATCCCAGAGAAGACACCGAATGTTGCGCTTCAAGTGCAGCTCAGATCTAGCTGAGCTGTTGCAGTCCTCAACAGTTACTTGCCATTTTCACCATCTACATTAGTGACATTTCCTAAAAGCATCTCCTTGCTAGCTAACACCAATTCGGTTCCCCTGGGGCTAGCAATAATTTAAAATATATTTATCCACTTAGGAAGAGACAGATCAAAGAGCAGCTGGGTTACAGGGGAGAAAAAGCAACAGCCAAGACTTGAGGGGATTCTTAGGTTTCAACATAGAAAAGGTTGCTTTTATACTTTTTGTTGTTGTTTTTACATTATACATTTTTCTAGCATCTCCACAAATATGCTGATAGAACAAATGAATGTATTGTGTATGAAAAAATCTGTGACAGTTTGAAGGGCACAGGATTCTTCTGTTCCAAGATCTCTCTGTGGACACTGCCCAGAAGTGATGGGAATTCCTAGACTCCAAGTGCATACCACTTACATTAATTATTGAAATAAACTTCATATCAGGTTCAGCATTTTAAAATATATTTATTCACACAGAAGATGAGAGAAATAGGATGCCTCCGATGCTTCTGCCATCTGCTCCTTTGAAAAGAAGACTCGTCTCCTTGTCTCTTGGCATAGATAATTTCTTATTTACAGAGCTGAAAAATTAACTCCAAAAGCCTCCAAACAGCTTAAGGTGAAGCTGACATTGAAAACATGCTCTCCTGGCTTTCCTTCTCTGCTCACCTAACATTCTGTGTAAGACAGCTGACATCTCAAAGTGATTGCTTGTGCTATATTTAAAGCATAGTTATTGAATTAAAATCAAGCTAAGAGTTAAAAAACACTCGTTCTGGTGTTCTAACTCCTCCCCACCCAAAACATCAAGCTTTCAAATTCCTCATTTTTGCACATTGGTTTTCAGTAGGTAGTTGTTTTACTAGTTCACCTCTAAAGGAAGTTGTTATGTATCTGGGATGCTGGTGTCATTCCCACAATTAGGAAATTGATTAATTCTCCACCTACAGATTTTTCTACCATGTTTAAATCACAGGCTGACATCTTAAAAACCAAAAGGAATCAAAATCCAAAAATATAGTATTGGTAAGAAATCTACAATCAGGTTATCACCATGTAACTTAATAGTTGCTTCCCACATACTTGTGCTCAAAACCAATTTGAAAGAAAGTATTGGTAGTTTCATTCAGTGTTCAGCAGAAAATAATTTTCAGTGAGCTAATAATCCCGACCCATGCAGCCCTCAAAACCAGAACACAGTATCAGCTGGCCTTTCTCTCAGTAGCCGATTGATTTTCAATCAGTTTAAAAACTGGGATATGAGAGATATCCCATCACGGAGAATATTGTCACAGTGGAGCACCTAGCAACCTTTCCAGAACCAAAAAGGATGAACGGAGTTTGAAAGATGGGGGTTTGGAGAAGGTGCCAGGAAATCTGTCTGTAAGAACTCTCACCTCCAGTGTAAGTGCCTACAAGCTAGTTACTTTATATGCCCTTTATATACCTGCCAAGATTTTTTTGCTTGTCCTTTGATTGCTAAGGTTCAGTCTTTCCAGGGCCTTCCACAATGCTGCCTGTCCTTTCAAAACTGATTCAAGACTTAGGTACTGAAGACTATGATCATGTTCATCCTTGATCTCAAAATCCCTTTTGATTCCCTTTCTTCTCACAGACCATTCAAATTCATTTCCTTGCCCCCTTCTACAAACTCTGCATGGTATCAGAGAGGGATCAATGCAGCAGGATGTTCCCCCCTCTGTAAACGAAGCACTGTCGTTTGTTCTGCTTGTTCTTGCTCTCTTTGGTCATTATGTGATTAGTATTTTGCCTCAACATTTACAGCATCCTGACAATAACTTAGGTCAGTTCAAAATACTGTAGTTTCTTTGTTTGCTGTGTATGTCTCACCTAAAAACATCAGCAACATTTGTGAAGAAAATGAATTGATTGTAAATCAACTTGGGAGTAACTGTGAACTAATTAGCACAGGGTATTTTAATATAAATTGGATGGATGAGCAAACCTATTCAATTAAACACCTGTTTGTTGAATGAGGTTTGTCCTACTTGATTAATGAGCTTGCAAAGTTAAATAACCACCCAGGTAAATACTCTTTTATCTACTGAACTCTTCATTGCTGTCTATTGAGACTCAAACCAGATGTACAAATTTGGACTTTTTAAGAACTGTTGTCTTGTGATTTTTCATTAAATAGAGGAAATAGCCATATGTTAAATGTTTGGCAATACCTTTCTGTGGTCACTTTCATTTCTGATTGAGTAATAGATGAACAGCTAAGTAGGAAAAGATACGATCTTGATTTAAAATGGTCAGTTTGGTAGCAAACTGGACCCACCTGCTGATGCAGAGTGCACTGCTGGAGGATTTTTTTGGTGAAACTGGGGCAAAACCAGCTTGAAAGTGAAGACTGAAAGATCTTTCTTTGTCACAGAAAATAAAACTGTACACTTTTAAGACTGCAAGACAGAATCACAGAATCAACCAGGTTGGAAGAGACCTCAGGGATCATCGAGTCCAACCGTTGCCCTGACACCACCCTGTCAACTAGACCATGGCACTAAGTGCCATGTGCAGTCTTTTCTTAAACACATCCAGAGATGGTGACTCCACCACCTCCCTGGGCAGCCCATTCCAATGTCTAATAACCCTTTCTGAAAAGAAATTCTTCCTAATGTCCAACCTCAACCTCCCCTGGCGAAGCTTGAGGCTGTGTCCTCTTGTCCTATCACTAGTTGCCTGGGAGAAGAGGCCGACTCCCACTTCACTACAACCTCCCTTCAGGTAGTTGTAGACTGCAATAAGGTCACCTCTGAGCCTCCTCAATAATTATTAAGACGCTATTATAATCATGTAATGTGATCTCCTGGATAATACTGGTTTAAGTGCTTTATTCATGAAACACTATGCAGAGTCCATGATTCCTGTGGGGCATAGCACATTATTTATGAAGACATCTAGTTCTGATTTTTAAAAGAGGGAGAAAGATGTTAGAAGAAAATTCTGTTTTGTTGCTGACCTCTGCTTGGAAAGTGATCTCTTAAAATCTACAGTAATGTTACATTTAATCAGGAGAAGACAGAAAAACAAAGGACCTGGGGAGTTACTTGTGAAAAGTGTTCATGAACAAAAACAAGGGAAAAGACAACTGAAATCAAATACCTATTGTCAATGCAAGAGCAATACCAATTAAAGACGAACTAAACATTCAGTTTAAAAGCAATTCTGCTGAGCCAGAACTGACAGTGGCTGCGATGCTAAGGTACCCTAGAACAATGAGTTTTAAGACTTGCATATATCTTATTTGTTGTTTTGATTTCTGACCTGGAGCATTAAATTCTGGGAGGAGTTTCTAAAGATTATCTTCTAAAGCCACCTGGTCAGTGGTGTTATTTTCTTTCCAAAAACAGCCTAAGGTGTTGTGATTCTCTTCCCCTGCAAAACAGTGTTCTGAAAGATGCTTGATCATCAAAATATTTCTAGGATATAGCAATAACATGTTCTGAAATAATTCTGCCTTGGTTGTTGCAGTGGGGCCTGGTGTGCTAGGGTAAAATTATGACCACTGGCAGCACACTTCAGAGATAGATAGAAAACAGGGAGAAAGGATGTAAAACTGTGAAGAATCTCTTTAAGAATTTAAAGATAAATAGGCAAAAAGTCTGTGGGGGATCACTCTGAAGTAAAGATCACACTAGACTCAATCTGTTTGCTAAGCTGTTCTGTCTGATATTATATAATATTGTTATAAAGTAGTTTGGCTGCCTTTTACTTTTAAAATAATAATTTCCTTAGCTCTCTTTTGTTTCCATCCCTGAGTATTGTAAATTGAGGATAGATTTTCTTTTTGACCACTCTAAAATTATTGCCGTATACAGAAGACCATACCTTAATCTTACTCATGCCTGTTCTACCTGAAATCAATTGACCTGTACAGATGAAAATGTGCGAAAAATTGCAAGACATTTCCTATAACATTCAGAGTTTTTCAAATTTCCCCAGAAATTAGGACCTGCTCTGGAAATGTGCTAGCAAAAGTTTGAACTTTAGCTCTTGACACCAGACGGTTTAGTAAAAGTAAGCCTCAAAGTAGGCCCTAAAAGGCCTACTCTGTGTAACCTTTAGACAGAATCAACTTTTCTTTCAGCAATTTTCCTTTCAGCTAAAATAACAGTACATTCTGAAGCTAACTGCATGTTTTGTAGATAGGGTCTGCTTATGGCACTGATAACACTTAGAGTTATAGTCATCACTGATTCTTGCTTGCACTTAGTCTTAGAGAATCCAAGGTCTCTCTTAAATTCCTCACTAATTACAAAGAAGGGCCAGAGATAAGCAAGACTGTGAACAACATCTTTGTAGTGTCTTAACTGACTTGATTCACAGCGTTGGTAACAGGAGTAGAGATAAAACCTCTAAGAATCAGAACAATATCTTTTCCTTGGAGCTACCTGCATGTGTCAACAGAAAGGCCTCAACCATGCTTGCTCAGAAGCGGGGTCGTACAACGGACAGCATAACTATGGGGGAGTTACGACCACCAGAGCCCAACCAAGACCCCTTCCCCAATTTAGTAAGCATGCGCAAAGACGATTACATAATATATTAGTATATGCATAAAGTTTCTTGGAATAGGTGGGCTTTACTCGGAATTGTAAGAATATTCATTTTTCTATAATGTATATAATGAGTGTATGTGGAGGTTTGGTTGAGTGAGAAGGGGCACGATCCTGTGTCAGTCACTGAGCAGTCTGAGCAACCCAGGCTTTGAGCAAGGGTTAAGCCCAGAGCTAGCGACCTTGCACTCCCCTTGCACGGAGCAGAACAAAGAACCTCGTGGTGCCTGCTTCGCGGGAAGCAAAACTACATCCGGGAGGGGAGGGGGTGGTCACGGCTCTGAATATGTAAACCTATGGACCAATCACAAGTGCGATCGGGGCGCGCGATTAACATATGCATAGTCTATATAACTACTGCTTTCTTTGTTAATAAACGAGAAGCTTCCATACTCACATTGAGATCAAGTAGCTTACTCCGGACCGATCCCCAGCACCCGCGAGCGCGCCTCCCCCGGTTTTCCCCATACTACAACTGGTAGCAGAGGATGGTTCCCTTCGGCGTGTTCTCTCCGAGACTGCGGTAAGCAGCGAAAAGGAGGTGTTGGGAAAAAGACGGCTGGGAGCGGTGATGTTTGGGTCAAATAGGGCAGAACAGACACTGGAAGGGTTGGCCACCCAGCTCCCAGAGTTCAGGTGCTGTTCAGGTTCAAGAAAGGGCAGAGCAGACACTGGAAAAAGGGCAGCCATGGAAATAGAGGCTGCATTCGTGCTGATTGCATATATCTTCTCTAAGAGAAGGAGCAAGACAGTGGAGAAACAGCTAACTAAGCTGATAAAGTTGGGCCAGCGCTGGGGACATTTTAAAGACACAGCGCTTGTATTTTCTGTGGAGGAATGGAAAGAAGTGGGAGACATTATGTGGGAAAAGACTGTTGAGAGGGACCCCGAGGAAGAAGAAATTAAGGAGGTGCGTGAACTCTGGCAAAACGTGATAGAGACTTTAAAAACTATGAGGGCAGAAGGAGAGGTCGCCCGCGCGGCTGCTGAGATGCGGTCGGCGCCGCCGGAGCCCAACCCCCCCGCTAAAACAGAAAAACCTGGGGTTCTGGCTCGTTTCTTCGGGTTACCGGCGGTTAAGGGCATGTCGGCAAACATAAAGCCATCCGTGGCTGAGGTTCGTACGGCGGTAGAAGCGGCGAACTCCCGGGAGAAATGGCGCGGTAAGAATTTAGAGGAGGAGGCTGCGAACAAAGAACCACGTGGCGCTCCTAGGACCGCATGGCAAAGGGAGCGGAAACAGGAGGGGGAGGGGTGGTCAGCCCCTCACCCTGCTCAGCCAGCGTCCGGAGAGGGGGGGGCCGGTCCCTCCCCTCCGCGCCGCCGGAGTACCCGCCCCTCCCGCCTTCACCCTGTCAATCAAGATCGCCAAGCGCCGTTGCGAAAGTGGTCTAACCGCTAGGTTTCTCGGTTTTCACCCCGGCAGCCCAGGTTCGATTCCCGGCATGGGAATCACGTGATTGGAAAATTCTTTAACAAACAAAAGCTGCAGTTACACAGTATGGAGTAAAATCAGACGCTGTAGCTATACCAAATATACAGGTTTAGTACTTTTTTTTGCCTGTTAGTGAATGTTTTACATGTGTAAGGTTTTGGTTGAGATGTTAAATGGTGGAGGAGTACTGTGGATGTGAATGTGGGAAGTAATTTTAGTCATGTGTAATTGGTTATAGGGCCTAAGTTGCAGTAATTAACTTGTTGCTGATTTATTCAACAATGCCTTGTTGCTTTGTATGCATTAATGTTTGGGTGTAAAGAGTGTGTATATCCAACAGGGAGACACAGTATTTAAATTGACCAACCTAATGTTACAACTGCTTTGAGGTGGCCTATGACTGAAGAGCGACTGCAGATTACTAAGGGACTGGTGGAGGAACAGTTAAAAGCAGGACATATCAAACCCTCAGTTAGTCCTTGGAATACACCCATTTTTGTCATCCCTAAGAAAAGTGGAAAGTGGAGATTATTACATGATTTACGGAAAATTAATGAGCAAATGCAAGCAATGGGAGCATTGCAACCAGGTATTCCGTCACCTAACATGTTACCAGCAGGATGGCATATATTGATTGTAGACTTGAAGGACTGTTTTTTCACCATACCTTTACATCCTCAGGACACCATGAGGTTTGCCTTTTCTGTTCCTGTTATCAACAAAGCGGAACCAGCTCAAAGGTATGAATGGGTAGTTCTGCCGCAGGGCATGAAAAATTCACCTACGTTATGTCAGCTTTATGTGGCATGGGCACTGAAACCATTGCGCCAGCTATGGCCACAGACTATCATCTATCATTATATGGATGATATTTTGTTATGTCAGGCTGATCCTTTTTCAGAAGAAAGTCTCCACAAACTAACAACAACGTTGGCGGAGAAAGGTCTCGTGATTGCACCAGAAAAGATTCAACGAACTGATCCCTGGAAATACTTAGGATGGACAATTTCGGATGCTCAAATCCGGCCTCAAAAGGTGGAGCTACATACAGATTTGAAGAACCTGAAGGATGTACAAACACTTCTCGGAGATATTCAGTGGGTCTGTAACTGTGTCGGTATCTCGAACACCGAGATTGCCCCCCTCACCGAACTGCTGCGACGATCACACCCTGCTGACACCATACAGCTGTCTGAGACTCAACAAAGCGCGTTGCGGTCAATCATCGCCAAATTACAAACTGCATGGTCGTCGCGACGCATTCGTGAACTACCTGTGTCTCTGCTTGTAATTAACAGTGAAAATATGGTTTGTGGTGTCATTTGTCAGTGGCAAAACAAAAAGGGGGAACTCCCCCAGGGTTACAACCAATGCCACTACAAATGCCACGATAAAGATGAAGCTTTTTGGGTGTTGGAATAGCAGAAAATGAGGTAAAATCTGTTGTTCAGGCATGTCCAAGGTGTGGGGCTCAGGGACCAGGCATTGGTATTGGTGTAAACCCGAAGGGCTTGGCAGCACTTGAGCTATGGCAGATGGATGTAACACATATTCCAGAGTTTGGGAGACAAAAATATGTACATGTCACAGTAGATACCTTCTCGAGGTTAATCTGGGCATCTGCAATGTCCGGAGAAAAGGCGCAACAGGTTTGTAAACATTTGTTGGCGTGTTTTGCCGTTATGGGGGTGCCAGAACAGATCAAAACAGATAATGGGCCAGCATACACCAGCCAAAAGTTTCGTGTATTTTTAACACGCTGGGGAGTGAAACATGTTACTGGTATACCACACTACCCGACAGGTCAAGGGATCATCGAACGCACCCATAGAACCATAAAGGAATATTTAAGGAGACAGAAGGAGGTAGATACTGATCCAACATCGCGGTTGCATAAAGTGTTGTTTACTTTGAATTTTCTGTGTTTAACAGGGGACCGAGAAGAACCACCGGTTGTTGTACATCACCAGCAGTTGAAATTTAATAACAACACCATTATACCTCAGTTACAGGTGATTTATCGGGAACCTGCTACAGGGGAGTGGAAAGGACCGGTGCCAGTGATCCTTAGTGGCCGGGGATATATGTGCGTGGCCACCGACCAGGGACCACTTTGGGTGCCGAGCCGATCAGTAAAACCACACCTCCCCGAGAAATCGGATGGGTGATGGAACTGGTAAAAATGGTTCTTACAGGAGTTCTTGTGATTGCAGTTATATTGTTAATGTTACCATGTTTATTTTCTTGTTTGCAGAAAGCGTTAATGAAACTTGTGAATCAGGCCTGGCTTGCTCACAAACAAGAAGGGGGAATTGTAGAGGATTGGTTGAGTGAGAAGGGGCACGATCCTGTGTCAGTCACTGAGCAGTCTGAGCAACCCAGGCTTTGAGCAAGGGTTAAGCCCAGAGCTAGCGACCTTGCACTCCCCTTGCACGGAGCAGAACAAAGAACCTCGTGGTGCCTGCTTCGCGGGAAGCAAAACTACATCCGGGAGGGGAGGGGGTGGTCACGGCTCTGAATATGTAAACCTATGGACCAATCACAAGTGCGATCGGGGCGCGCGATTAACATATGCATAGTCTATATAACTACTGCTTTCTTTGTTAATAAACGAGAAGCTTCCATACTCACATTGAGATCGCGTAGCTTACTTCCAGACCGTTCCCCAGCACCCGCGAGCGCGCCTCCCCCGGTTTTCCCCGTACTACAAGTGTACTTTTGTCCCTTGGTGTGCATGCTAGGAGGAGAGATCCCCCATGCACCCAGCACTGCAATAAACCAATGTCGGCTTTCTAAACTATTTGGTTTAGAGAGTTTTCTTGGTTACTATTTCACAGAATCACAGAATCACAGAATGTTAGGGATTGGAAGGGACCTCGAAACATCATCTAGTCCAATCCCCCTGCCGGAGCAGGATTGCCTAGACCATATCACACAGGAACGCGTCCAGGCGGGTTTTGAATGTCTCCAGAGAAGGAGACTCCACAACCTCTCTGGGCAGCCTGTTCCAGTGTTCAGTTACCCTCACCGTAAAGAAGTTTTTCCTCATATTTATGCCGTACCTCCTGTGTTCCAGCTTGCACTCATTGCCCCTTGTCCTGTCAAGGGATGTCACTGAGAAGAGCCTGGCTCCATCCTCATGACACTTGCCCTTTACATATTTATAAACATTAATGAGGTCACCCCTCAGTCTCCTCTTCTCCAACCTAAAGAGACCCAGCTCCCTCAGCCTCTCCTCATAAGGGAGATGTTCCACCCCCTTAATCATCTTCGTGGCTCTGCGCTGGACTCTCTCTAGCAGTTCCCTGTCCTTCTTGAACTGAGGAGCCCAGAACTGGACACAATACTCCAGATACGGCCTCACCAGGGCAGTGTAGAGGGGGAGGAGAACCTCTCTTGACCTGCTAACCACACCCCTTCTAATACACCCCAGGATGCCATTGGCCTTCTTGGCCGCAAGGGCACACTGCTGGCTCATGGTCATCCTGCTGTCCACTAGGACCCCCAGGTCCCTTTCCCCTACGCTGGTCTCCAACAGGTCTGTCCCCAACTTGTACTGGTACATGGGGTTGTTCTTGCCCAGATGCAGGACTCTACACTTGCCCTTGTTATATTTCATTAAATTTCTCCCCGCCCAACTCTCCAGCCTGTCCAGGTCTCTCTGAATGGCTGCGCAGCCTTCCGTTGTGTCAGCCACTCCTCCCAGTTTTGTGTCATCAGCGAACTTGCTGACAGTGCACTCTAATCCCTCATCCAAGTCATTAATGAATATATTGAATAGAACTGGTCCCAGTACCGACCCTTGAGGGACTCCGCTAGACACAGGCCTCCAACTGGACTCTGTCCCATTGACCACCACTCTCTGGCTTCTTTCCTTCAGCCACTTCACAATCCACCTCACTACCCGATCATCCAGACCACACTTCCTCAGTTTAGCTGCGAGGATGCTGTGGGAGACTGTGTCAAATACTTTACTGAAATCAAGATAGACCACATCCACAGCTTTACCATCATCTATCCACCGGGTTATGTCCTCATAAAAGGCTATCAAGTTGGTTAAGCATGACTTTCCCTTGGTGAAGCCATGCTGAGTGCCCCTAATGATCCCCCTGTCCTTGATGTGCCTAGAGACAGCACCAAGGACAAGTTGCTCCATTACCTTTCCGGGGATGGAGGTGAGGCTGACCAGTCTATAGTTACCCGGGTCCTCCTTCTTGCCCTTTTTGAAGACTGGAGTGACATTCGCTTTCCTCCAGTCCTCAGGCACCTCTGCCGTTGCCCACGACTTAGCAAAGATGATGGAGAGTGGCCTAGCAATGACTTCCGCCAGCTCCCTCAGCACCCGCCGGTGCATCCCATCAGGGCCCATGGATTTTCTCTTGAAAAGACACATAACTATGCAAAATTAATCATTGTGCTTCAGCAAACATTGATTCTTTCAGAAAGTACCTTGTGGTGTCAGTCTTCAGACATGGGGATATGCTTATTTTTCTCTTGATTTCTTTCTTAAAAGTCTTTCAGGATATGTTAATATAAAAATTGTCTGGTTTAATACAGTGTGGTTTTGTTTGCCATCACCACAACTTCACAGGGAGCACCACTGAGTGACCATCCTATACCCTCCACTATTCTAAATATCACATAAACATTTCCATACTTTCTTTGCGTGTTCCCTTGAAAGGTGTGGAAAAATTTCCATCAGCATTTTCAGTTACAGCACATCATGCTTCTGGAGTTTCCTTCTGGGTTGCCTGCAGAGAAATGCCTGTTTGTTGTGGTGAGTATGTGGCAAGTTTCATTTTGCATACAGATAATACAAAAATATAATCATTCTTGTGTGTAACTTTCTGTCACACATCTGTTGCACTGTTGTTAGCCTGAATAGTAAGCACAAATTGTTTTTTATTAGATTGTGCAGAGGATGTGTTAGATATTGTCATCATAACAGGTCCTGTTACAGAGTTGAAGACTTCTGAGCCATAAAATGTGGACTAGCTCCATACCTACAAGGAGAGGTCACTTGGGAATGAGGTGGTTGCTATTCTAGCACTTGCTTCTCACAAGGACCATCAGCCAAAATCCTGGCACTCTTACCCACAGACTCTGCTAGATGGTGAAAAGGTGCAGACTATTCCTGAAGCACAGGACAAAGTGAAGAAGTCCTTAAAGGCAGCCCATACTTGATGTT
Source organism: Nyctibius grandis (assembly GCF_013368605.1). Taxonomy (NCBI): domain Eukaryota; kingdom Metazoa; phylum Chordata; class Aves; order Nyctibiiformes; family Nyctibiidae; genus Nyctibius; species Nyctibius grandis. The sequence goes on along the minus strand of NC_090659.1, from coordinate 77,277,150 downwards.
TTGGAGTGAAATGAGGGCTTTCAGAGCCTGCTGCAGCAATAATGGACCCATGTCAAAAAAGGGCACCCTCTCCTGGCACAGTGCCTACAGTCTGTGGTTTTAGTTTCTCCTTTCTATCCACTTGGGGCTCTTGCATTTCCTCCAGCAGCAAGTTGAAAGCTATTACATACAGGCTCATTTTTAAAATATGAGCTGAGCAAAATCATCTCCATGTACTATTTTCCAGTTGCTCAGACTGAGAGATGGTGCCTTGCGTGAGAGTCACAGTGCCTGTGATTGAAATTCAACCAAAAAAGTCCTCCTCTGTCACTTTGCTGTGCTAGAAATATGCTGAGACCTGATGTGGCTTTGCTTTAATATCTCTGCTGCCTATCCTGGGCCTGAAAATGCTGGGTACTTTTGCCGGTTTGTGAGCAGACTCACTGAATGGGGGAAGAGGCCAAAAGACTGTGGACCCTTGCATCCCCTCATTGCAAACAAAAGGTGTACGGACAGAAGGAACTTGGAAAATAACTCATGCCTTGCTGTGCTAGTTGTGTGAATCAGCCTACAAAGGAAACACCTTAGGAAGGTATATGAGGGGATAAGCAGAAGACTGAAAAGGCGTCGTGGCCTTCCCAAGTGATGTGAACCCCTGCTCCTTGCAGAATATTACACTTAAGCAAGAATAATCCACCCCTGCACCCTGCAGTGGTGAGACCCCCCCGCCTCTAAACCATGTGTTTGTGCCACCTTTTCCTCTGTTCCTGTGTCATCCAAAAAAACATTATTAGTAGAAAGGAAGATGTAAGCGAAAGGATCCTGGAAATTTAGGAGGTGCCAAACAGTTTTTGCTGAGCTACAGGACAATATGTTGTAACAACACTACGGAGGAGAAGACAGCACTGTGAAAGAAGTGGCACCCTGCTTTTCTGCAGACACTGAGGAATTTCTTCATGGATTCAAGTGAAGGGTGGGGAAGTGGTGCAGATCTTTCCCTTTCAACCAACCTACTTAGTGCCAATATTTTAAACAACAGGTTTTGGTGGAAACTCCAAGAGCCTGAAAGCATCGCTCAGCATGCAACAGTTCTTTAATCTCGGGACAAAGAGGATCCTTTGGTTGCCTCCAGCCATTAATCGGAAGTTTGGAAATTTTGCTTCTTACACATCTCTATCCCAAGAGCAAAATTAACTTACACCTCTTTCTCACAGAGATAAAAGAGCAGAAAACGTAAAAGATGAGCGATGCTGTGCTAGGGGAATAAGGCAAAGGAAATGTTAAAAACTGATAGCTTATTCCCAGAGAAAAAATATGAGCTCAGCCAAGCAGAAAAATGTGCAAATACAACTCATAATTCACTCTAGACAATTTGTCGTTTATAATATTTTCTTTAGAGTTTGTGAAATCACAAACTTGGTGGGTAAACTGCTGCTTTTTCTCTTGTGTAGTTGTTTACCTGGGGAGAAGAATGGGAACATGGGCAGAGGGTTGTAGAGAGCTATTTAAAAATGATCTGGCACCCTAGAAGTTAACACTGAGGTGCTTGTGGTAGCAGTTCCCTCTCATTTGTGTCTTTCATTTCTTTTAAAGCTCAAATATATGACAGTTAAATCTCAGAATTTCCTTTTATTTTTGCTTATTCATAATGTTGCTTTAATGTTAATGTTATAATACATGCAGTATAGAGAAATCTATACACACTTGTATGTGTAGGAGGTTGGAGGGTAATTTGCTAAAATGATGAAGAGACGTAGACTCTTTAAGTCTTATTGACATTCAGGGGAGCTATATTTAAAGCTAGTCTTTGCAAGGAAATTGATGGACAAAGATTTTTTGTGAGGTAACTGGGCACATTAGTGTTAACAAATATATAGCCAGAAATTTAGGAATAAGTTACCTTAATTTGGGGCTTTTCAAAACATCAGCAAAAAATGTAGTTCTCAATATACAGCCCAGTTCCTTGTGAATTTGGCAAATAGCTGTGATGCAAATAAACAGAAAAACGAATCAGTCAGTAAAGAAATTTATTGAGTGAGAAGTTTTCGTTTCAGTGGTTTTATGATGAAATACTATAGTTTCTTAATTTGAACCTTTTCAGTCAAAAATCTTTTCAAGTCTACCTGAAAGGAAATTTCTTGGTTTTGTTTATTAGCCTGAAGAAAAATAAAAGTTTTTTTTATTTCGTTTAATCTCTTTTTTTCACACTTAATTGGCAGACTAAAAAAAAAAATCTGTCATTCACACTTATCCCATTAATTTTGCTATGATTTCATTTTTAAAATCCCTTCTCTTCTTCCCAATAGTTACACATCCTACATGGAAACTATAATCACTGCAGCAACACAGTTATTCCAAGTAATTATGCATGTCTGTTTCCTCATGAAAAGTGACCCCTCAGGCATGTGAAAGTGAAGTGTGGGCCCTTAAGTTTAGTTACGTACTTCCTAAAGTCTTACTGTTGATTCGGAGGTAAAATTAAGAACTGAAACAGATCTCCTAAATCCAAACTACAATATCAAATTTCTTTCCATAAGCAAATCACTTGATTACCCCTCTGGGTCTTAATCAAGTAGATATAAAGTATGGCTTGATGAGCTAATAAGAAGCAGAGACTACTTTTTTTAAATTATTGCTTCACTGCATTTGAAGATGAGATTTAGGGTCCTAAATCATGTTGGCAATTACTATAAAAGAATCCAGTATATTTTTGTAGATATTTCTTAATAGGAGAAAAAAATCCACAAGAAAAAGCTAGTTTCCAATGATACTTTTAATGGAATTACTTCAATGAGAGCTCTGATGTTGTGTTTATTTCGATGAGCTTTCTCTAGAGTGTTTTCAGGCTTCCACTGAGACCTTAGCTCTCAGCTCTCAAAAAGGAACTGTCCTTCAGGGAATTCCCAAAGGTTAATTAGTAAAAATTTCAGGCTTCTTTCAAAAAATTCTTGTGTCTTATGTTTTGATTTCTCTATATTCCCAATATATTGCAGTTGTCACAGAGATCAACATGTAACTTGTGCACCTCTTGCCCCATACCTACACAATGCAAGGTTTTAATCCTAGTAACTCTGGCTTGAGTTGTTTCTTCCAGACCTAGACATAAAGGAAAGACATCCATGCATGGACTTCAGCAGAAGCCAAGTGGCTGTGCAGGGATAGGCGTCTACCAGAAGAGCACTTTACCAGAACAGGGCTTTTAGTCTCTTGGTTGCTTCACGCTATCTGCATTCTTTGTTCAAAGCTTCCTAAAAAAATGGAGGCCTTTATTACTCATCTGTTCTCCTCTGCATGTGCTACCTAATGTCTTACCATTTGAATACATGGCAAAAGCTTCCTTTCTGGGGGAGGTTTTTTAACTCATCCATTATCCATGGATAATGTTTTTATCTACCAGAGGCAGGGACATAATCTGATGTACATTGTAGAACAAAGTACAAAAGAATCTCATACAAAATACCTTTGTAAGCTTTCTGTCAGTAGACTTTTTCCAGTCATCTTTGACCTTTTCATGTACCTATTGGAAGAGGCACAAAGTGATATTAAATCCTAACACCTAATTAATTTTAACAGTCTGTCTTGTTGATTGGTGTTAAGATGATGATAAAAAGTAGATAGGAAAAGGTCCTTGAGAGTTTATCTTGTCCATTGTACTGTTGCAGTACAGGATCAGCTCTGTTCACATCACTCCTGATCACTTTTTCTGTAACATGCTCTGCAAGGAGAAGTAATCCTTAGTTGATGCATACAGTCTATCCCAGTGCTTCAAAATCCCTTACTATTAAAAGTTGCTTCTGTTATCCAACATGAATCTATTTTTCCTAATTGCAGTGCATTCCTTCTTTTCCTGGTCACATGAATGTGAAAAAGGTGGGGTTTTTTTCCTCTTTGGAAAGAAATTTATGAGAATACAAATTTCCAAGTACATAAATTTTTACCATGTTCCCACTTGAACTATTGTTCTTTGGACTAAACAATCCCAATTCTAAAAGTCAAAAAGCTTTCAAAGTCTCTTATCATTCTTGTAACTCACTGGACTTCTTGCTTTAGTCCACACCTGTCTTGAAATACAGTACCCAGAACAGGACAAACTTTACAGTGGAGACCTTGTCAAGGTTGTCAAGACCAGAAGGATGTATTCATGTGTCTTGAAAGCTATGCTCCTATTGATATATCACATTGTGAAATTTGCCTTTCTAAAAGTGTTATATTTTCAGTCACATTTATTTTGTGATCTGTTATAAACCCTAGATTTTTTTCTGCCAAAAAATCTAACTAGTTTTCTAGACCTTATACATATATAGAATATTACTATAATTCATCAAAATCATGCTGACTTCTTACTTTTTCCTAAAAAAGTATTGCTGTCCTTTTCTGCAGTAGAGTCACACAGAGTCTCATATACTGGGCTATCTCTAGATACAATTTTTAATGTCCCTTGACAAGTGCAATTGCAGCATGGGGAGTCCATGTGGTTATGTTAAGCCATCACAACACTGTCTTCTTGCTGTTCTAACTGCTCCCTTTGATACACGTATTGTGAGGAGCTCAGCTTGATGGCACACCACTCCCTGCTTTCAAACACATTTTCAAAGTCCCTGTTTCTGCCGTAGCATCCTGGAAGAGACACACTTCTGAGTTGTTGTAAAGGCTCATAAGTATGGTCACTGTGAGAAAAGTCAGACTATTGCCTAACGTTAGTTGCGTTAAAAGGGAATGCTGGATGAGCAAGGCTGCTGCTGAGCTTGTCCCTGTTCTCTTCATCTTTGATCTGATTCAGAAGCATCAACTAAACCTTGCTGGTAATCTGGAAAACAGTGAACATAGCTCACCCCACTTCAGAGAGAAGTAAACAAGGAATGGCAGAGCCTGTCTCTGCTGCAGTTCATACCAGCTTGAACAGGGATAGGTAGGTTTGGGGAAGCAGCTCCAGCATAGAAAACATATCCATTTCCCCACTGTTCTTCCCTCAGTTTCACTCTTTCATCACAGAGGTAAAAAGCAGCTCCTGCTAATACCAGGGAGAGAAAAAGAAAATAAACCCAGACAAATACGGATTTAGGGTTTGCCATAGTTTTAAAAATTACGATGAAAAATTGCTATAGGACAAGCTAAGAGAGAAGTATTGTGTTCCCAGATAGTCAAAAATTTGAAAAAAATATAAATTTCAGTTAAAAAAAAAGTTTCAATTCTCAACATTTTACAAGTTTTAAAGTTAAAATAGAAGTAAACTTTAGGGTGAAGAACTGTTTCAAGTGCATGGAACTGAACCATTTTAAGCTCTTAGAAACCAGGGAGGAGTCCTCTTAAATTAAATCATTTGTTGAAAATGAGACACACTGCAAAAGCTGTTAGTGTCTCCAAATTGTCCATCTCCCTCACCCAAGCTGCCCCTCGTAAAAATTCACTTGTATCTTATAAAGAAGATAGCAAGTATAGGGACTTAAATGCAATAAGAAGCAGAAATCCTTAGCAAATGGAAAGGAGACTGATTTTTCAACTTTTACTCCCCAAATAAGGATGAATGTAGAGTCCTTTGGGAAAATGACTGATGTAGAAGGAGCAAAAGACTCTCTTTCCTAGAATAACAAAAATACACATATATTTTAATCTCTCTTCTGGCTTTCATAATGCAACTACATACTTTCGACTCTGTGGTGCTGTCAGCAAAAATTAATTTTAAAAGTAGCACACATGAGTGACTTCAGCCTTTGCCTTAATTTAGTTTTTCACTAAGAGCCGAGATAAGATGTAGCCACGCTGAAGAAGGATGGACGGCTGTACACTATATTGTAGGAGACGGCAGTGTTAAATTAATCATGTTCTATCTGGAATTTGCCATTCTTTCAGAGATGCTCAAGACAATATAAAAAATTTAGTGGTAACAGTGAAAGTAGGCAGGACGTTGCAAGGCAGAAAGCTTCAGAGGGCACTTTAAATGTGAAAGATGCATTACAGTTTCTCACACATGAACAAGATAGCATGCCTTACTAAAAATATAATAAATAAGGAGAGTATTCTGCCAGATGCAGCTGTGAAGGGAGCGCTCTCCCAGTCAGATGTACCGAGCATGACTGACATCCCCTTAGCTTTGCTGTGATAAGACTAAATATGAAAATGAACAGCCTCGGAACGATGTTTGCATTAGGAACAGCATACCATTCTGTTACTCTCAGAAGACCAGCAAATATACCAGAAGTTCTGTTACACGCACTAGAGGAGTCAGTCTGTTCCTCAGTCATGATTTCACTTTTCATTTGCCTTCCTGCTTCTCCTCTGCTTTTCTTTTCTTTTTTTTTCTTTTCTTTTAATTTTCACTGCATTGTTTCATTGCTCGCTCCTACCACAAACATCAGGTGAATGAAAGGAGGTGTAAATTATCCCATTAGTGGCTCACTGCTGACAGTCTGCTGTAATTTGAATAAATCAGTGCATGCCTGGCTGCAGCAGCAACAGGAGGGAGAGACAGACAGGCAGGTTCCCTCTGCTCGGGTACCACTGTCATCCCTGCAAGGGCTTTCAATGCATGCATGGGTTTTGCGAGCCTGCAAGGATCACTACTGCAACAGGGACCCTCTCCTTCCAGAAAGTAAAATATAAAACTCCCCTTTAAGTTTGGAAATAAATAAGTAACTAATGAGTTTCCTTTTCCTTGCAAACCTACCTGCTGCAGTCAGTGGATTACAACCATGTGTTGAAAGTTGCTCTGGGAGTTTCCACAGTAATCAAAGGATCTTCAGAGTAGCCCCAAAGTCACTTAGTTTCTGAGGGAAGAAAATATTGCTACTGACTTGATCAAGATTAGTGAACAAAAGGCTAAATAAGTTCCTCCTTTCCCGTCTGAACACGCTAATGATGCTTTTGAGCCAGGGCCTCTGCTGAGCATCTGCATAGGCTTTTGGCTGTAGGAAGGGACCTTTCTCTTGCCGCAATGGTATCTTTGCATTTGGGGATGCAGGGAAGTGGGGAAAATGCCAACCTTTCACCAGATAGCCCTCTGCAGACCATTTTTAATCTTGACAGTAAAGTGGACTGTGGTTATATAGATGAGTGTAAGACTGCAGGAACTGTGGGAAAGGCAGTAAAAAATATATGGGAGAAAAACTTTTAGAGTACCTTTCCCAAATACAGAGAATGAGTATACAGTTAAATCGTTTCAATGAGCATGGAAACACAAAGAGTGCAGTGAGACAGTGATAGTGACAGTGCGAGTGAGAGAGGCCCTACAGTGTAAGGAAGCCTTTTCTGAAACCATTGCCTTGTGATTTCAAATCTTCTTGCAGGTCCAGATGCATCTTCCGATTTCTGGTTGCAAGACCCTCTTTTGCACTTGAATTTTTCTCTGAGATCACAACAAAAATTACACCTCGCACCTTAGCTTGGGGGCCAGTGGTCTTGGAAACAAGCAGTGCCTTAAAGGATAATTTTGGATCTCCAAATCTCCTCCTCAACAGAGCATCTGGAGTATATGGGCCATTTAAAGAGTAGTTGTGACACTGTATCAGTGCATATCAGACAAATCAGCTACCTCGAGGCTTCATTTTTCACTATACTATTTGTTCTGGGAGACGATGTTGCAAAACTAGTACTGTTAGAAAGGGCTAGGCTGAAAAACCTCTGTTTTTTCACGTTGATCCCTTTTGGCTCTTTCTGCTTTCACCCAGCAGTGTTGTTTTTTGGAAAAGAAAAACTCAAGACCCCACAGGGGAGTCTTTAATGTGCCAATAGCCCTGTAAGCAGATCATTTAAAGAGCAGAGACAGGTGGGCAAATGAAACTGCTGGGCAAAGAAGTTGAGTCTGTCTTGTACTACTGAATCACTCTAGAAAAATACTTCCATCCAGGTTAGTTACAAGACAACGCAATATTTGTTGAGTTACTGCTCATGTTTCAAAAGATTCACTTTTGAGTTACCTGCATCTGGTGAATGTAACCATCTAATACAGTAGTTATTAATAACTGTTTCATTACAATTGACTAATAATTTCTCAAATTCAATTTATGTACAAAATTTCATTTAACTAATGGAATTCATTTAATCATAGAACATGTGAAGCATGTATGTTATTCTAAAAAATCTAATCATTTGTAACAAAGATTGATAAAACATCTCACTAGATACATTTTCATTAGTGTTTACAAAGTAACAAATAAATCATAAAAATTCTTAAAAATTATTTCTTTTCTCAAAGTATGCACACTGTTAAGTGTTGTAAAGATAATCTCGCCTATAAACTTCTAATCTGTTCCAAAAGGGATCCATTTCTGTGCAAAATCAAACATATTCTCAGCTTCTAAGTTATTTTGTGTCTCAATAGCTTTGATTCCCTTCAATTTTTAGAAATATTCATTTGATTTGGAGTATATTAGTATTACTTTATAAGTTTTAGTGTTGCAATAGACACAGTGGGACCCCACCTAGCCAATTCATGAAGTAGAACAGATGGTGGTAGTTTGTCTAAGCAATTTTTACTGCCTGTTCTAGCCTTGTTGTAAATGTCCTTCACATTATTATTTCCTAATTTCATATTATTATTACTAATTATATGATGTTGGCTTTTTTTTTTCCTTTGCAGATAACTCACCTTGACACATGAGCTAATCACTTTTGTTACTATGAATTGCAGAAGTAATTATTTTTTAAGCTAGAGCCTTTAGGTCTCTCCTTGTACAGTCAATGAAGATGTGATTGCAGCAGGAATAAGTAGTAGCTATTTATGCTAGCTTTAATCTTGTCAGCAGGAGTAGCAGCAATAGAGAATCCATCACTGACTCCACTTAGCATGACCTGTACAAGCACACCTGAGACTCTGGGTTTCTCCTTCTGCCCTGAGGTCTCTGCTATCACCATGTTGCAATGATTCTTAAAGACAGTAGTAGAGCACTACAACACTACCGTGAATGTTAACTTAATGAGTGATAACTTGAACTTACCAAATCACCAAACAACTCTTTTTCTGTGTGGAGATACTAAAAAGAGGAAACAGGGCTCTGTGCAAGTTGTCTTGTTATAAAATGACATAAAAGTGTAGTACGGGGAAAACCGGGGGAGGCGCGCTCGCGGGTGCTGGGGATCGGTCCGGAGTAAGCTACTTGATCTCAATGTGAGTATGGAAGCTTCTCGTTTATTAACAAAGAAAGCAGTAGTTATATAGACTATGCATATGTTAATCGCGCGCCCCGATCGCACTTGTGATTGGTCCATAGGTTTACATATTCAGAGCCGTGACCACCCCCTCCCCTCCCGGATGTAGTTTTGCTTCCCGCGAAGCAGGCACCACGAGGTTCTTTGTTCTGCTCCGCGCAAGGGGAGTGCAAGGTCGCTAGCTCTGGGCTTAACCCTTGCTCAAAGCCTGGGTTGCTCAGACTGCTCAGTGACTGACACAGGATCGTGCCCCTTCTCACTCAACCAATCCTCTACAATTCCCCCTTCTTGTTTGTGAGCAAGCCAGGCCTGATTCACAAGTTTCATTAACGCTTTCTGCAAACAAGAAAATAAACATGGTAACATTAACAATATAACTGCAATCACAAGAACTCCTGTAAGAACCATTTTTACCAGTTCCATCACCCATCCAATCTCTCGGGGAGGTGTGGTTTTACTGATCGGCTCGGCACCCAAAGTGGTCCCTGGTCGGTGGCCACGCACATATATCCCCGGCCACTAAGGATCACTGGCACCGGTCCTTTCCACTCCCCTGTAGCAGGTTCCCGATAAATCACCTGTAACTGAGGTATAATGGTGTTGTTATTAAATTTCAACTGCTGGTGATGTACAACAACCGGTGGTTCTTCTCGGTCCCCTGTTAAACACAGAAAATTCAAAGTAAACAACACTTTATGCAACCGCGATGTTGGATCAGTATCTACCTCCTTCTGTCTCCTCAAATATTCCTTTATGGTTCTATGGGTGCGTTCGATGATCCCTTGACCTGTCGGGGAGTGTGGTATACCAGTAACGTGTTTCACTCCCCAGCGTGTTAAAAATACACGAAACTTTTGGCTGGTGTATGCTGGCCCATTATCTGTTTTGATCTGTTCTGGCACCCCCATAATGGCAAAACACGCCAACAAATGTTTACAAACCTGTTGCGCCTTTTCTCCGGACATTGCAGATGCCCAGATTAACCTCGAGAAGGTATCTACTGTGACATGTACATATTTTTGTCTCCCAAACTCTGGAATATGTGTTACATCCATCTGCCATAGCTCAAGTGCTGCCAAGCCCTTCGGGTTTACACCAATACCAATGCCTGGTCCCTGAGCCCCACACCTCGGACATGCTTGAACAATAGATTTTGCTTCATTTTCTGTTATTCCAAATTGTCTCTGTATTCCTTTTGCATTTTGATGGAAATGCTCATGACTTTGTCTAGCTTGTTGAAATTTGTCTAAAGGAGGAATATGGCAAGCAGGGCTAACTAGAGAGTCTGCCACCTGATTGCCCTTCCCCAGACCAAGATCCCATTGATGACTCCGCACATGTATTATGCAACAAGGCGCACTGCGTTGTCGCATAATAGACCGTAATTGCAAGAATAACTGCCCAAGGCGGGGATTTTGTGTGTTTCGGAGCAATGCCTCCTCCAATCGTGGGATGACACCTGCTACGTACATAGAATCTGTGACTATATTTATAGCCCCATCCAGCCAATTTGTCAAGGCCCAGCCTACGGCAGATAGTTCCAGAGTCTGTAAGGTATCATTGGTCTGACCATACAGCATGTGGTGTACCCACTTCCCTTTTTCCTGCCACACACACACCGCTTTGCGCTGTTTCTTTCCCGCATCTGTATAGACCGTTAACCCTTCCACTACTGGTGTTTTCTGTACTTTAGATTTTTCTATCCATTGATTTTTCTGTAATATCTGCCATAATTTACCTTTCGGTTGCTGTGAATGGACTCTTCCTTCGTACCCCAAAAACGCCTCCTGAATGGGTCGAGAATTGCGGAACCACCACCATTCTAGGTCTACAGCATTAACAGGAATACTAATGTCCGCTGGATCCAGTCCTGTTAATTCTACAGTCCTAGATCTACCCTTTCTCACTAGTTCCCCTATGGCTTCTGGTCTAGTCTGTATGCTTGTCTTTGGTTGTACACTAAGAAATACCCATTCCAACACCCAAAAAGCTTCATCTTTATCGTGGCATTTGTAGTGGCATTGGTTGTAACCCTGGGGGAGTTCCCCCTTTTTGTTTTGCCACTGACAAATGACACCACAAACCATATTTTCACTGTTAATTACAAGCAGAGACACAGGTAGTTCACGAATGCGTCGCGACGACCATGCAGTTTGTAATTTGGCGATGATTGACCGCAACGCGCTTTGTTGAGTCTCAGACAGCTGTATGGTGTCAGCAGGGTGTGATCGTCGCAGCAGTTCGGTGAGGGGGGCAATCTCGGTGTTCGAGATACCGACACAGTTACGGACCCACTGAATATCTCCGAGAAGTGTTTGTACATCCTTCAGGTTCTTCAAATCTGTATGTAGCTCCACCTTTTGAGGCCGGATTTGAGCATCCGAAATTGTCCATCCTAAGTATTTCCAGGGATCAGTTCGTTGAATCTTTTCTGGTGCAATCACGAGACCTTTCTCCGCCAACGTTGTTGTTAGTTTGTGGAGACTTTCTTCTGAAAAAGGATCAGCCTGACATAACAAAATATCATCCATATAATGATAGATGATAGTCTGTGGCCATAGCTGGCGCAATGGTTTCAGTGCCCATGCCACATAAAGCTGACATAACGTAGGTGAATTTTTCATGCCCTGCGGCAGAACTACCCATTCATACCTTTGAGCTGGTTCCGCTTTGTTGATAACAGGAACAGAAAAGGCAAACCTCATGGTGTCCTGAGGATGTAAAGGTATGGTGAAAAAACAGTCCTTCAAGTCTACAATCAATATATGCCATCCTGCTGGTAACATGTTAGGTGACGGAATACCTGGTTGCAATGCTCCCATTGCTTGCATTTGCTCATTAATTTTCCGTAAATCATGTAATAATCTCCACTTTCCACTTTTCTTAGGGATGACAAAAATGGGTGTATTCCAAGGACTAACTGAGGGTTTGATATGTCCTGCTTTTAACTGTTCCTCCACCAGTCCCTTAGTAATCTGCAGTCGCTCTTCAGTCATAGGCCACTGGTCAACCCACACAGGCTCATCTGATAACCAAGTTAAGGGTGGACTGGGCGACTGCTCTCCAGCGGCCATTATCAAAAATGGGTGGTTGTAAGAACCGCACCAATCTGACTTAAAACATCTCGCCCTATGAGTGCTTCCAAAACCCCAGGCAAGGACAAGACATAAACTTTCAAAGTTACACGCTGTCCCTCTGGAAAGTGTAAGGTCACAGGGTGATGACTAACAGCCGTCATAGAATTCCCGCCAACGCCAGCAATGTGTGAATCAGGTGTTTCTAGTGTCCAATTACTTGGCCAGACGCGTCGACTGACAATGGTGACGTCGGCACCTGTATCCAACAAGGCCTGTACCTTTATATGAGTGTTGTTCTGAGACATTGTGATTGACATATTTGGTCTGTTGTCCATTCTCGTGGTAAAACATACCGCTGGTCCTGTGGAGCCAAATCCACAATCTCCACGGTAGGTAGTCGTATTAGCACCTTGTTGATAGGCAGAAAGGGGGATTATTTGTCCAACTCGACTACCTTTTGGCACAAACATAGGTGGATTAAGCGTATACATCATAATATATACGATCCCGGTATAGTCTGCATCTATGATTCCTGGAAGTATTATAAGTCCTTTTATACCAGCAGAAGATCGTCCTAACAGAAGTCCTCCCATGGGATCGAAATCCCCGCTTAGCGGACCCTGTACATTAGTAGGGACCTTCTGTACTTCTTGACTTCGCAAGGTGACATCTACTGTAATTTCCACGTCGAACCCCAGGCTTCCTCGGCTTGCTGGTTGGTGCTGTTGTAAAAAACCTTTGGTTCGTATGATGGGTTGACTTGTTTCCTCACGCGGCCCCTCTCCGCGCTCCTTTGGAAGTTTCCCTGACACGCCTTAGCTGAATGATTATTCCTCTGGCAGGTATCACACCAGACAGCAGCTCGGCAATCTTTTCTGACATGTCCGTTCTCTCCACATCGATAGCAATTTCCTTGAAAGGATTGTCCCGCTCGCGTTGGTCGTCGTGTCCCTTTTTGTTGTACCAGCGCTGCCAAAGGTTGAACCACCTCCTTAACAGCACTTTGCACAGCAGCAGCAACGGTATTGTTAGCTCTCTGCATATCAGCACGTTCGACTCGCTTCACCATTTCTTCCACTCCTGCACCTTTAGGTAAGCTAGCGAGCAACTGTTTAGTTTGTCTGTTTGCGTTATCAAAAGCCAGGATCTTTAACATCTGCTGCCTGTTATCCTCATCAAGATCAGGATGATTCATTACGGCTTCCCATAGTCTATTAATAAAGTTCTCATATTTTTCCGTAGCTCCTTGAACCACCGATCCGAATGACGGGATCGCGGAGCCAGGCAAGGCTTGGAATGCTTCAAATGCAAGCTGTGCAGATTTTTGTAGTACTACTGCTGGTAACTGTAACTGTGCTTGCACCGTAGAATAAGCTCCTTGGCCTGTGAGAATATCCATAGTAACTCCATGTAAAGGATCATTTGGATCGTTCATTCTCCGTGCAGCTTCATTGGCTGCTCGTTGTGCCCATTCTGAACCCCACAACAGGAACTGAGTAGGTGTCAGCAACAGTTTCATTAAATTTCGGGAGTCATGCGGGCATAAAAGATCCGCAGAAAAAATCCAGGAGACTATATTCCTTGTAGCATCTGATTTTACTCCATACTGGGTAACTGCAGCTTTTGCTTGTTGGAGAATTTTCCAATCATGTGGTTCCCAAGTAGCTACTCCATTCTGTTGTAGCACTGGAAAAGCTCCTACTCCTCCTAGATTTGCTGCTGTACTCCAGTGTCCTTCTAATATGGCATCACGAATCACCCCACTCCACCTCGGTGCCCTAGGTGCAGGTGGAAGCGGAGCATCCCTGGAGTTGTCTTTGTTTTGTAATCCAGGAGCGGATGCTCTTAATTCGGGTCGCTGTACCTTTAAATCCTGCAATTCCCGCAAAACCTGTTGCAGGAGACTCGTGACATCCGTTTCTAGGTTCCCACGGTCACGTGGTGTGGATCTTGATTGACAGGGCGAGGGCGGAAGGGGCGGGTACTCCGGCGGCGCAGAGGGGATGAGCCCGCCCGCCTCTCCGCCAGCCAGCCGCGCAGCGTCCGGAGGGGCTGACCACCCCTCCCCCTCCTGTTTCCGCTCGCCTTGCCACGCGGTCCTAGGAGCGCCACGTGGTTCTTTGTTTGCAGACTCCTCCTCTAAATTCTTACCGCGCCTTTTCTCCCGGGAGCTCGCTGCTTCTACCGCCGTACGGACCTCAGCCACGGATGGCTTTATGTTTGCCGACATGCCCTTAACCGCCGGTAACCCGAAGAAACGAGCCAGAACCCCAGGTTTTTCTGTTTTAGCGGGGGGGTTGGGCTCCGGCGGCGCCGGCCGCATCTCAGCAGCCGCACGGGTGACCTCTCCTTCTGCCCTCATAGTTTTTAAAGTCTCTATCACTTTTTGCCAGAGTTCACGCACCTCCTTAATTTCTTCTTCCTCGGGGTCCCTCTCAACAGTCTTTTCCCACATAATGTCTCCCACTTCTTTCCATTCCTCCACAGAAAATACAAGCGCTGTGTCTTTAAAATGTCCCCAGTGCTGGCCCAACTTTATCAGCTTAATTAGCTGTTTCTCCACTGTCTTGCTCCCTCTCTTAGAGAGGATATCTGCAAGCAGCATGACTGCAGCCTCTATTTCCATGGCTGCCCTTTTTCCAGTGTCTGCTCTGCCCTTTCTTGAACCTGAACAGCACCTGAACTCTGGGAGCTGGGTGGCCAACCCTTCCAGTGTCTGTTCTGCCCTATTTGACCCGAACATCACCGCTCCCAGCCGTCTTTTTCCCAACACCTCCTTTTCGCTGCTTACCGCAGTCTCGGAGAGAGCACGCCGAAGGGAACCATCCTCTGCTACCAGTTGTAGTATGGGGAAAACCGGGGGAAGCGCGCTCGCGGGTGCTGGGGATCGGTCCGGAGTAAGCTACTTGATCTCAATGTGAGTATGGAAGCTTCTCGTTTATTAACAAAGAAAGCAGTAGTTATATAGACTATGCATATGTTAATCGCGCGCCCCGATCGCACTTGTGATTGGTCCATAGGTTTACATATTCAGAGCCGTGACCACGCCCTCCCCTCCCGGACGTAGTTTTGCTTCCCGCGAAGCAGGCATCATGAGGTTCTTTGTTCTGCTCCGTGCAAGGGGAGTGCAAGGTCGCTAGCTCTGGGCTTAACCCTTGCTCAAAGCCTGGGTTGCTCAGACTGCTCAGTGACTGACACAGGATCGTGCCCCTTCTCACTCAACCAAACCTCTACATAAAAGGGTGAGGATATCTCCAAAGTAATTATGATGGTGTTCTTGAAAATGCTCCACTGGAAAATCACTGTCCAATACTGCCATCAGTTACAAAGAAGAGAAGTTATCTTTAACCACTGGGGTGGCTGGGAAGGAAGAAGTATTAGCTCTTACCCAGTAGGCAGTAATTCAGTGACTTAGTGTGATGGTTGAGTGTTTTTTTTTTTTGTTGAGATTTCATGTTGAAATCATTTTAGAGTGAAAATATTCTGATGTAGAGCGTTAAATCTTGTAGAGAGCCATTTAAAAATAAAACTTTGTTCTGACTCATCAGTATGCTTCTTTGTAAGTGGCCAGAAATTTTTTCACACAAGTAAATACCAGTTTGTAGGTAGTTTGATTTTTTTCTAAGCAGCTCAGTATTTTGGTGTTCCTTCTACAGTAGTCAGTAGTTAAATCCCTTCTTTAAATGAACAATGAAGCACCACCTGAACTCTAGCACTGAAGGGGGTCCTTCCATAATTAAGGTCTTCTTCCCACCATTAGAGCAATAATATTTTAAATTAAATACTGCAAAGCCTGTACACATCATCTGAGCTACAAAAATACATTAGATGGACACATAGAGTATAAAAGGGGGTTTATTGTGGATGGAAATCGGTGCATCTTCAAAAATGCAGGATAAGAATTCCCAGCAATTGCTCTTAACACAAATTTGCTTACTAAGTGGTACTAGATCTCTTCTGTGACTAGGACAGAAAATGTTCCAACTGGGGAAACAAATTATTAAATTTGTTAATTTAAAGCTCTTTTCTGTATGAAGCTGTGAATATCCATGACGTGTTATCGCAAGTTAAATTATTTTCAGCTCTAGAAAAATGTATATTCTTGTGTTACATAAAATATTACTTGTTTGGGATAAGATCTTAGCTTTTCTGGTCTTCTAGAAGATTGAGATAAACCAGCTATATTCCCAAAAAAGTTTTATTTACCAGTCTGTGAAAATGGCAAGCTCTCTTTCTTGTCTTCACTAGGATTTTACATCATAGTAATTACAATATGTTTGCCAAGTGAAAGTAGAAAGCACATTTTTGTGTTGGTGCATGATAAAACTGTCTCTTCCTCTCTCCTGGCATGAGAGAATCTGTAGGAGTTCATACACACCCACTACATTTTCTGTCCTCCCAGTGAAACATCTTTCTGAGCAAGCAGTCCATATAAGTGACCTAAAAAATTTGTATTGAGCAGAAATTATTTTGACTTTTCAGTTTGGCTGCTGTTCATCTACTATGGCAACTCACATTGCAAATTAAATTTTATATAACTTGGAAAATCCACGAATAGCCAAAATGTCTTCAGTCAAGGCTGAAAACATCTTAAGCCTTCAAAACCTGGGCTAGGTCAGAAAAAACCCAAACACCTTCTTGCTGATTTCTGTGTTGGTGTGATACAGCTGTATTGGACTGTGTGGCTAGTGGACACATTGGATGAAGAAGGAGCCACTCAGTCCTTAAGGATATCGGCTAGATCTTTACCCAGAATGTGGAAAAGGTTTCACTTGGGGCCAATGCATTTAAATCTGAAAGATTCTGAAAACCCTGTTTCCCTCCCAAAGACATCAAATAAACAGAATTAGTTGAACCAATTCTACAGTATTCTCACCCATTTAAGAGCATGCCAAACAGCTCCAGTGACACGGATATCCAGTCCTACATTTCCAGTGGGACCTTAAGACTTTGTCCTGTGCATCCTTGCTTCTCCTAATAATCTTGCTTTCTCATCTCTTCTTGACCAGAAGAAGAGGAATGGCGCTGGAGGACACTCTGTCATACTTGTATAAAAAAATGGACCCAGAGAAATCATAGAATCATAGAATGGTTTCGGTTGGAAGGGACCTTAAAGATCATCTAGTTCCAACCCCCCTGCCACCGGCAGGGACACCTTTCCACTAGCCCAGGTTGCTCAAAGCTCAAATCACTGCAAGACTGTCTCAGAGAACCCTGCTCTTCTGCAGGTGCAATGCAGAGGCATCAGTGCCCTTAGAGCACCTTCCCCTCTTCACATCCCTTCCAGTTCCTCCTCTCCCTTGCCCCTGCAAAACTTCTGTCATTACATGCCTAGTGCTTCACCTCTTGTAATCCTCAAATTGTACTGCCCTTCCTGTTCTGTTTCCTTTTCATGTTACTCTGCTATTTCTTCTCCACCCTTCTTTTACTCAATCCTGCTTTTGCTTTTTGCTTTCCTCAAATTGCATATTTTTGCCAACCGTGTCCCATGGCTGGTTGTACCATCCTACCCTATTTCTTCTTCCCCAGACATACCTCCCTCATCTTTATTTTCACCTTTTACTTTCTGTTAAAGGTCAGTTACCCTCGGCATCCCACGCTTAGTGCCACAGGCTCAGTACTTTCTGCACCATAGTGGTTTCTTCCTCCAAATTATTTTGTTTTCTTCTTCTGCGCCTTCTTTTCTCCTAAACAAAACGTGTCTACTCAGTCCACAAAGTGATATATACTTTTTATGAGTTCATGAGATTGTAATAAGAACTTAGAAACCCTGTTGGAGTATCTGACACCCTCCTCTCAACAGCTTTTATCTCAAACAGCTAATTAGAGACAGTTCAGTGTCTCTAATGATGGCTATAGGGTAAGGATGATTTCGATTAAAGAATTCTTCTTGTTACCCTTCACCTGCTTTGGACAATGTCAGATTTCATATGAGAATAGGGCTCCACAGTCAATATTGCACTTATCACTATGCCTTTTTTTTAAGGGGGGGAGGGGGGGGAGGAATTTGTAGAGACCAATATCCAGTGAAGATGGGTGATATGCCCAAGAGCATACCTTGTGGGAAATTTCTCCAGCTGATTGCATAAAACATAAGGGGGTGGAGCAGCAAATAATTAAAGAAATTAACCAGAAGGAGTACTAATGTAACAGTCTTGTTCTTGTTCTACACGCGCATATACAAAATCTGACATGATAATGGTAATGATAGCCAAATGTATGCACTGCAAAATTGTTTAAGGACAGTTATTTACTTATTTATTTATAAATAACTGCCATCTTGTGGCATAGTGTGCCATCTCATACTAGTGTACCATAAGGCTTAACAGAGAGAAAGTTCTTGAGATAGAGAGAATTCAAGGTCCTGAATTTTTAAGTTGTTTGTTTTCACACGAAAATATCATATACACATGCCTTTTAAGCATATTCATTTCCTAGTGTTCTACTGTAGACATAGAGAGTATTTATTACAGCATTTTTTAAAACCCGGTGGCAGTTCTGGCCCGTTCTTTTACTGTTGTCCAGGAGTTTTTCCACCAGTTTGATTTTTAGGCAGATACTATTCATGCTTGATTTTGGCCTGAAGAGTAAACGTTTTTTTGGGAAGTTAGGACAAAAGTGGAACAGCCATGTTGACACAGGGATATATTCCAGCCTGCTTCACCTGGGAATGGAATTTAGTTGAGAAGACTATTCAACCAAGCTTGTTTCTAGAGCTCATCAAAGGATGCCTTGCTCTTGTGACAGCAATAGTAATACCTTCTCATGTCAGTTCCCATTAAGTCAATGGCAGTGTAACCTTTCCCTTACTATGAGTGGCACAGACGATAGAAACTCTACTTTTTGATTAGGAAATACCATATACGCGGATACAAGTATATGGGCAGGAACTCTGTTGACAGCCGCTTCATTTCCCATTATGTTTGCATCTACTCTCTAGTTTTGAGTTGGTATGGGGTGAGGAGAGGCTCTTTGTGGTGACAGGAATAAAAGTTTAGATTAAACTAAATTAGAAGTTTTAAGTTGTCCGTTAAAGAAAAGTGTAAAAGAACTCAATTTTATGCTGAATACAATAAAATACCTCGATTTTAGGGGCTTAGGAGTAAAACAAGGACATGAAAAGATAGATTTGCAGAGAAAGAGTCTTTGTCCTTTTTTATGGTAACCTATTGATTAGGGCATGCATCCAGAGTGTGAAAGATCTGGACACCAGCCCCTTCTCACATTAATATTTAATAGTTATAAAAAGGAAACAGCATCTTAAGAGAAACTAAGAACCTAGTACCATTGCGCTCTCAAGCCAGTCCCTGAGGCAATGGGAGACCGACAGTCAAATATCACATGGAAGAGTGAGTTGAACCTAGGGCTCCTATATCCTGGCATGTCCTAAATGTCAGGTTACTAAGTAAAGGAGGAACATCTTTTCTGCCAATATATCCTACAAAAGTTCACCAGCTTTCCTCTTTCTTCACCCTTGTTTACTTCAAGGTAACAGGTCAGGAGTATGTTTGGAGAATGAGACATACACGTCTGAAAAGTAATTAATGAAAAATAATATAGAAAGGTTTATGACATTGCCTCTGCCCTTGGGCAGCACTGCTGGGGAGTGGTTTCAGAGGTATGTGGACATATTATAACAAAAATAACACAATTGTTATTCAAATTAGTACAGTATTTTTCACAGAAAATGAAATCAGGAAACTCAACTGAAAATCTCTCAGCTAAATTTAAGTTAAATAACTTTTTTAAAAAAGCAACTAAAGAAAACACATGCAAAATCATTAAAGGTAATATGAATTCAGAATTTGGGAATGATGAGCATTCATCCTTCATTCTTTTCTCTTATATAAACATGTGTACTTACATGTATATGTACATTCATATGTACGTTATGGCACATATTTATATGCTTTCAACTATGTTTATTTTCCTTTTCCTGTTAAGTTTGTCACTAATAGAAAACACTTTTAGTTAGAATGTCTTTCTCTTATATGCAATATATCCTGTTCTATATTATCAAGAAGAACTGTGACTGAACAAATTAATGTAGTTATTTTTAGGCTTGCAAAAAAGCAGATGTGATCGATCAGTCTGGGAGTACCCATATTAATCCTTTTCCTACTTTCTACCTCCTCAGACTGGATCTGATCCCTTGGCCAGCATCAGACACAGAGGACAGAGGTTTCAACAATGAGCAGGAGCAAACTGCTCAGTGCCTAACTCAGATCCTGAGGCAGATTTAACCTAGACTTGACTTAACTTTAAGGTGCGGCGCAAAGCAGTCCTCTTAAGTAAGGTAGCTGTTCCCAGTCCACTGGAACAGTGAAGTTCACTCTTTCCTCAGCGGAAAGCAGTGGACGTCTTTCAAGGTTTCAAAAAGCAGGAGATTACATCCAAATTTAGGGTTCCTTCCTTTGGGATCCTTTGAAAGCATCTCCACCCTTCCATTGACTTCATTAGGAAATGAAGTATCTATGGCTGTAGGAATAAGTCACTCGTACTGAGGTTTCAGGCAAAATTAAGTGTCTCTGTTAAGCAGATTGTTTTCGATACTCTGTTTCTACAAGTTCTGTAGGTAGAGCCTGGGATTCAAAAGTACACAAGTTCACCCCATAATAACTTCTGATTTTGTAGGCTGATAGCTGGGGTAAAAGCAGTCTACATTTTGCTATCAAAATACCCTTTCAGAGGAGACTATAAATATGCGTGAAGATGGTATGAAAACAATCTTCTTTAGGTCAAGTGTTCATCTAAATTACCTGATTTTGGAAAGTTTTCTAAGAAACCCACCATGTAAATTCACTTTTTATGTATGCTTCTGAGCTTAAAAGTTAGATATCGAAAACAAAATATATGTTCTGTGTCTTTAAATTGTAGGATTGATCTGCAGTTCTTTACGAGACTTTACAACAAGGTATTCACAAATTGGTGACCTTCCCTATCTCTTCAAGGAGCAGACGTTTAAAGAAAGCTCAGACAAACAGCAACGTAAGTGAAATTCATCAGAAAGTACTGTTTTACCTGCAGCAAACTAATATATATGGGGAGGTTTCTGATATCTGTATTCTGCATTTTGCCCGAACATGGGCCAAGAAGAAGTGGACTGGAAAGCATCCCAAAAATTGGCAATATGGAGGACAGAAGGTTACTCTTCCAGAAGCATGTCCTTTAATTGGAACAAAAGCTCAGAGGAGTGAAACCCACTCTTATGCTGGTTGAACTCCTAATTTACGAATCTGTAGAAATTTGGATCTTGCAAATACTTGTGTCCATGCCTGCTCGATTTTAAGCATAAGCAGCACAGCTGAAATCAGACTACCGACACGCCTGGAGTTCAGATTACAGAACACCTTTGCAGAGCTGGGCACACTTGCTCACCTCACCTTTTAAGCCAGCCAGTATATAATGGCGGTGTCAAGGAGGAGAACATGGGGCACTGGCAGCAGCAAAGGCTGCAAGTAATAAAAAACGCTTTTCTAATTGGCTGCAATAATGTTTAAATTTTCTAATAAATAACATTCACACAGGTCACAAATAAGCCCTGGGTGGAATGTTCCAATAGAGATATTTATTTGCTATACTGAACAGATTACATTTACAGAGTTATACCGTACAGCTGGGAAATCACTCTATACAGAGTGACAGGGCAGCGGCCTTATAGCCATCCAGTCCCTTTTATAGCTAAGCACTTATGCACGCAAGTATTGGTTTCAGTGGAGCAGCTCAAGCTTAGTATTATGGATGTGTACTGCTGAAGCAGGTTGTGGAGCAGTGCAGAAACCAAGGAACCCTTAGGAAAATATTTATAGGATCCAGGTGGGGTGTGATAAGCCCAAGTTCAAGTGAAAGAGGAAGATTGCTTGCTTGCTTCGTTGTTCTTAATATTATGCCCTTATATTACAGGTATAATTGTCAGAGAGCTTATTTTTAAAATGTGTTAAGAATTGCATTCTGCAGAAGCGTAAATGTGTCAAGAGAAATATATTCACAACAATTAATTCATTTTTTAATTAAGAGACTTCATACTATTTGGTACCTTAAGCCATGCAGCTGCTAGTGTTTACTGCATCTCTCTGTGTATGTGTGTTTGGCCCTTACTTCCGTCAAAATGTTCTCCTGTGAGTATTTCTTTTTTTGCTGTTCCGTGCAGGGATGCATGAGGGAACAAGATGAAACCTGACTAATATTGCTTGGTAATATGGTTGTTTGCAGTTTATTTGTTCTCTTGTGGATTTTATTATAGCTGCTGAATTTTTACTCATTAGTTTAATGGTGGTTATTTTGCAGATTTCTTTCATCCTGTATTTTTTATTGAATCCTTATTCACAATACCACAGTGATTTGAATATGTTCTTCATGATGCAAAATTTAATTAGATACTAACTAAGTAAGTGGTCCATTAAAATATTATTCCGATTGTTCAGGGAAATGTTTTGGTAAACATTTTCTTTGGAAGTTGACTTTTTGGTAAGAGAAATGGAAAAAGACAAATGAATGCTGCTGTTTATTTTGTCTCTCAGCATGCAAAGGGTGAGATAGTGTGTGTCTGAATTACATCTCTATTTGCAGTGGGGGAAAGGACCTTGCCATTAGAGGAATCATAGCACCCATTTATTATGCAGGTCAGGTCTAGACTGGCTATACTGTAGTCCATCAAAAAGTATTTTAGGGGAAAGATGCTCATAATGTAGCAGGAAGCTCCACTGTTTGAATGATGATGATGACGATACACTGCAGTTACTGGAGGCACATAATACACATTGCTGGAAAATGTCCTGAAAAAGATTTGAGCTGGAAATAAAGATATACATTGTGTGTATTTAAGTATGGCTCCATCCACTAACAAGAGAGGCTTTAATTATACATGGGTTTTCACAAACAAGTTAGTTCAGAGAGTGTTCAATTCACAAAGGTCTCTTTCTCTATACTCTGGGCTCCCCGTTCTAAGCAGTTTAGAAGCTATTGAAACAGCTGCACAATTTTTGATTTGGTCATGGATAGTTTTTAATGTGCACATAAAATGAAAAGGAGAGGGAGGCAACATCTCTCTGCCAGCTCCATGCAGAAGAGTGAGCCAGCTTGGTATCCGAAGAATATTGAATGGGTCTGTGCTGACCTCATGGAGCTGGAAACCAGACCTCCCTAAATCACATGCACAGCTTTGAAGGTGAGTGGTTCGCCAAGTGGCAGCACATCCTTTGGTGGTGAGAAGGAGGGAGAGAGATTTGTTAAGTAGAGAGGTGAATGGGAAGAGAAAAGGTCAACTGTTCGAAGGGAAGAACAGCATGTGAAGCAAAGGGACTAGAAGAAATGTCAAAATTACAAGGGAAGAAAATTTCTCTCTCAAGACAGTGTACTGAAACCTTTTAGCCAGAGATCTGTGGTCAGAGGCTGTCTCTCATCCCCCAAATAAGCTATTTATTTTAGTACCACGAGGCTTCTTTCTGCATTCAACAATGCCCTGGTGTGAAGCATCAGCTGCTCTCTGCTGAGGTGTGGCCATGCGGAAATATAGTCAACATTTTAGCCATGGTGTTCATGCAGACACAAAGCGTGGAAACATTTATGTCTAGGAAGCATGTTTAAACCAATGCTATGGGTAGAGGGAAAATTAAAGTGGGAGGCAGAGCTCCAAACTGGAAGACCTCTGGCAGGAGC
This sequence comes from Nyctibius grandis, assembly GCF_013368605.1. Taxonomy (NCBI): domain Eukaryota; kingdom Metazoa; phylum Chordata; class Aves; order Nyctibiiformes; family Nyctibiidae; genus Nyctibius; species Nyctibius grandis. The sequence goes on along the minus strand of NC_090659.1, from coordinate 77,253,292 downwards.
TATTATTCTTTGATGCTACCATTTGGCAGATCAGTAAGCCTGTTGAGGGAGAAGTTAATCTCGGAGTTGAACTGGAATAAAAGACAGGTTTTAGGGGAATATGGAAGAATTGAGCCTTTCTGCATGGCTAGTGGGTTTTTTTTCTATATTAAAGGACATCTTACTGGTCCAAAAAGGAAGCCAAACCCAAGTAACATTCAAGGTGATCTACATGGGAAAGAGCCATGTCCAGGAAAGATGGAAAGGTCTCAGGATACCTTTATAGACAAGACTGGTTTCTCAAAGAACTAATCTATTGGCTTTCTGGCAGTTCCAAAAACAGGTATATTTTTCTGTCAGCACAATAGATGATACCTTATTTGTTGTGAATTTACATCTTTAGGCTCACCTGCCATGTGAATTGTCTGTAGTGTCAGTGCTTGCATTGTAACCTTTCTCTCTTTTGGGGCAGGAATAGGACCACCTACCTATTTTTATAACCACTTACTGCTACAAAAGTTGTACAAATGTAGCACGTTATCAACTGGAATTAAAATTGGATTACATATTTGAAATTATTATGGTGAGAATGACAGATACATATGCATACATGTGTGACGAGGTATATATACATAGATGATGGCAGAGCACTATCATGTGATCTTCATATCCTTGGGAAACCAGATAAATTATACCATTTCAGGTTGAAGAAAATAATTATGTTTGTGTTTTGTTGATCTGAAAGGCTGAGAGTTCTAGTTGTTTAAAGAGTATCAATAAGATTGTAATAAATCAAGAATTTTGGAAATTAACTAGATATTCTAATATTTTCAGGCTTTTTTTTCTCCCAAAGTATCTGCAAGACTACCTTGGTATTGCCAACTTTGTGGTTCTCATCCCATTCCAAAACTTCAGCGGAAAAATTACATCTCAATCCGAAAAAAAGGCCCAAACCCTCCCCCAAAAAGAACAAAAGAACCTCAATTATGGATGCAGGTTTCTAGAGAGTTTTCCCTCTCTCCCATGCCATGTTGGAGCAGTTGGAGTCTCTGGGGGATCAAGATGCCTTCCAGCCATAGAGATTTTATACAAGGGCATGCTGCAGGGTCCCTATGTCATCTTACACAGATGGACAAGACAGCATAATTTCTGCAAAAAGGATCTTCTCCATTTCCCTTCCTTACCTTTCCCCAAGTGAGTGTGGAGAAAACCAGCATCTGTGGGAATTTGTGCCTGATAGCTGTGGGACTCGAAACGGTTAGAGAGATCCTAGAAATTATTCTTCCTGTGAGAGCCAGATTGAACAGGGAAAATGAAACGACATTGCAGGAGATGAGGGTGGAAGAGGGTGACTATTAAGCCCCTGTTATCTATCTCAGACTCCCTCCCTCCCTCCCTCTCTCCTCAATGCAGAACACGATTTACACGTTCTCTTCATCGTTTCAGACATCTCTCTCATGCTTTGCCTGTGGCCTATCTTATATTTAAAGTTGATTGTGGACCTGATGTCTAGAGAGAGAGGTTGTCTGAATCTTACTGAATCCAGTGAAAATTAGCCTCAGAAATAGGGCAGAAGAATTGAGCTCCTATGTTTTGTCTTGATCCTATCTTGACTCCCAAGCTATGTTCTCTGGGTTTCACCCTGTGTGAGTTTTCCAAGAGCATAAAAATCCCTTGTAGGAGGGACTACTACTGATGTAGGTTTTCCTGTTTGTCGTTACTGTCCTAAGCATGAGATAAAATGATTCATCTCAGTTTAGTCACAAAAAAAATGTAATATTCCCTGACTATAGGATTTATTTTCATTATGAAAATGTAGGTCTAATAGGGTCTTCCTGATTTTTCAATCCAGTTCAATATTACCAAGGGTGACGGGTTAGCACACATTATCTCTGTCATGAATTTGACAAGCTCCACATTAAAACTGTTCCTTTGTGGGGGTTGCCCCTATTTTTCATGTGGGAAAGCTTTTTTTGCTGTTCAAATACATAGAAGAAACTATTGTAATTTCTTGTGTACCTTTATTATGAGCTAAACTTATTTTATGTCAAGGCTGATACTTAATTCTTGTTTTTCCCTCCAGAAGTTACCCTGATACACTTCTAGAAGGCAGTCTTATCCTGTTTTGGTCCTTGCTTTGGTCTTCTAATTTCTATTATACATGTGAGCTTAGACCCTGTCTTTTTGTCTCTTATGATAGAAAAGTAAAGATGAAGGATCTTTTCCTTATCATTTAGACAGAAGGAGATGGATATGGAAATAGAGATTGCTGCTACTACAAGTTACATTTTTGTTGTCTTGCTGGTGAATAAAATGAGATACGTATCAAGTTTTTGGGCAAGTCCTTCTATCTCTTTGATTAGTTTTAGAAATGATAGTAGTTAAAAGATCTCTTCTCCTGGTGATTGCTTTGTACTTTCCCACCATTTGTAGTAATAATTGCAAAAGAAAGTGGTGGAATGCGAGGTTTTAACCCATATTTTATGGGTCACAAATGGGCTCTAAAAACACTGCAGTGTTGCAATTTCATCTAGAGATAATTACTAGATAATGCCAGTAGTAAATTATTTGCTGCTCATATACTTCCTAATATTCACTACTTGCAGGCAATTATTCCACCATTTTAAAGAGAAAGTACATTTGAGGCTATTTGCTAGTGCTTTTAAGAATTGTACACACAATGAGCAAACCATTGCCCCAGCTTTATACTCAAAGTAGCTGTATCATTACACATGCTGGACTAGAATCAGATACGCCACTGTCAGTACAGACCAAGAGTCCTGGAGTTACTGACCTGCATTGAGTTGCCTCCTCATCCCTAATGGATCTTGGTAGAATTGCTCTGGGTTCACAAGGGTGTAAGGGAGGCCAGAACTTTCCTTTTCTTGTATCATGTCCTAAATGCACCTAAATGTCTCCATCAAATACATGGGAAGGTTTTCGTTCAGAAAACCTGTTCTGGTTCAGTTGTCTTGTTCAGATGACTGCTATCTGGTATGATAAGAACTCATATAAGACTTTTCTGTCTTAAAGTAGAACTCAAAGGCTGAAAGGGAGGCCATGATGCATTTTGACAGCACAGGCATAAAGGGCTTAAACTTCCTATTTCTGGGTTAATACTGTAAAAGTAAGGAGGATTATCAACTTGCCTTTTTAGAAACGCTAAGTCACTTGGCTGGCATTAACCATTTTATTGCAGAATAATCAACCACATCATTGCCTATAACTTACATGCAGAGTAGACTGTGCACTATATTTCTAATCAAATCCATATTCTATTTGCTTGTCCATTCCAGAGACCTCAAAACCACCTTTTCTGTTTTAAATTATAATAAATTCAGGCAACCCAAATTGTTTCCACACTACCACAGACCCAGCTGTCTCCTGCAAAACAGTTCTTCTACAGTCAAGTAATTTAAATGATAAATTTAATGGTAAATTAAATTAATCCAAAACACACTCTTTACCGCCAAGAAAGCAAGATTGGAAAGAAAAATATGTTGACAGTAATTTCACTACTAATGTGTTGTGCTGAAAGGCCTGCATGAAGTTGGTTCTGCCACTGACAAAAACACTTAGAAGTAATCAACAAAAGTACCAGGGTAGTCTGGACTGAAGCATTCAATATCTCTGTGAGTGAAGGTCTTCTGCAGGAGTCTTTACAATGTCTTATTACTTTTAGTAATGGCATCCAGACTTCCTTTCTAGGCAGACTTTTTTTATGTAAGTATATCTACCGCATGACGCCTCACGTTTTTGTATTAGGATCTGGAACCCCTTCAAAATCCAAAAAATCCTTTAAAAATTCTATTATATTGTCTAAAGCCTCAAAAGAAAAAAACCCACCTGCTTCAATTCTGACTACCAGTAACAATGTCTGAGTCACACTAATAAAGCTATACTCACTCCTCAAAACTGGGACTTAAGGAGTTCCCCTTTACTGAAACCACCAAAACCAGTTCCCTGTTCAGTGTGTTGGGAGTGCACTTTCCACTACTGGATACCTGAAGAACAGGAAATAAGTTCCAAATCCAGGGAAACTCTGTATCTGTATCACCTTTTTGGTTTGAAATCCCCCTTTTTCACAAGACTCACTGCTCGAGCAGATGCCCCTAAAACTGCTGCCGGCAGATGAAGGGGACTTGTCAGAGCTGTGCCTGGAAGCTCACAAGGCACGCTGGCATGGTAACTGTGTTAGCTAATGCCATCAGCATCTCTTTCATGAGTACTTAAGTCATCCCAAATTTTTTAAAAGACTTGTCATTGTTTCTCAAGTAGATAAAAGCTTCACTACATTTCAGGCTACTGATGCTGCTGCCTTCTTGAGTTAGGTGATGTTAAACACCACTAAAAATTGATAAAGAATCAAATCGGTGCCTAATTTACAAAATAACAGTCAACTGACACCACATTAAAAGGCTGATCAGCCTTCAAAATTATTGCAGTGTGTTTATTTTTTAGATCATTTTTAGTCTTTGAAATGTCAAACACAGTGATCCATCTGAGCTGCAAACGTGGATGAACATACACAGGAATGTCATACACTTGGAGAAGAGTTGAAAGCAATTGCACATGGATTCATTACAGAACTTATACTTGTTCTGCATAAAATTCATGAAGAACAATGTAACCAGCCAGCCTCTGCTCTGCTACTTAATCGGTTTAATTTTTGAGAAGGATACTCACGTTTTATCTAACATGCCATTCAGGCATGCAGGAAAGCCAGGGTCATTGTACCTGTCCCCTCCTGTCCCTTCTGCTGCTGAAACTCATGACCCTACAGCCCCTCATCACACATTCCTGATGTAACTCTGAAGCTATGTATGGCGATACACTTTTAAAGCAAGAACCTGAAGCAAGTCTCCTCAAACCGTATTCAGGCTTCACAAGAGTTGAGCTTCTGCAGCCAGAGACCTATATATACCCCTATTTAGGGCATACATACTCATCAACTCTGTGTACAGAGGTAGCTAGGAAACTAACAAACTTTGAGAATATGCAGCCCATTTTATGGGCTCTATAGAAACCATTACTTCTTGTGAATTGCTGTGGCATTACATGAGAGTTTCCACTGACTTTGCAAGTTCTTGAAAGGCTGTGGTTGTTACTGGCTTTATTGCAGAGGCTCATGCTGTACAGTACTAAACAGCTGAGCTCCTTGACACCGAGTGGATGTTGAACAGTGCACCGGAGAAAACAGAACTAAAACTATACTGGAGTATAAAAGTGGAACAGTGGAGTACTTACAAGTACTACCAAGCTGAAACTCTCAGTATGGATGACATCTGGAGAAGGTTGTGAAAATGTTTCACTCTGTCACTGCAAGCAGTGGGTGCCAACAAAAGAAGAAAACAAGGAAGAGGGTGGTTTTATTTCTGAATAATTTGATTTTTTACATAGCTCTCTGTTGACTTGGGCAAAAACGATTAATTATAAACTCACACTTGACACAGCCTGGTGTGTGGTGAATTTTATGTGTCTGACTTCATCTAAATTGTAAGGATAGGGTGGAAATTTTTTTTTATGGTTGAATGTCTTTGTGCACTGTGGTTTCATTGAATAAAGTGGTGTAGAAATAATTCATAACAATGTCAACTATTTTATTTCACAGAAAACCAGATCCTCCTTATCTCTGATATCCCATTTAAACAGCTTGCTGTTATAGATGGTTTAAGGAATTTTAAAATGATGTAAGACAAAATACAATTTGTTTCTTTCAAGCTAATATAAAGACCTTCATTTTTGATCAGTCACACAGAGAAAACCCAGGGAGGTTGTGGAGTCTCCTTCTCTGGAGATATTCAAAAGCTGCCTGGATGCGACCCTGTGCAACGTGCTGTAGGGGAACCTGCTTTAGCAGGGGTTGGACTAGATGATCTCCAGAGGTCCCTTCCAACCCCAACCATTCTGTGATTCTGTGAAAAGGTAGAGAATTCATTTTAACAAACAAACGATTTCTAAAAACCATGCAAGCAAGACTATAATGATGTATACAGAAGGAGGGACACAGAATTCTGCCTTGTCAGATATGAAAATACGCATTCACCATCATTAAAATTTGTTATTAAATGTTGTTAAGAGATTGAAAATGCAACATTTGTGATATTGTTAGTGCTAGAAAGAAAGCTTATATTAAGGCTGTTACCAGCAAAGCACTAAAGAATCTGTTTAAATCTTGGTGAAATCAAAAGGTGTTAAAATCCATGTATAATGTTAAAGATGTGCTTACATCCTTTGTTGAATATGTATGGACTGGAGTGTATGCCTTTCTGAACGTGGGTGTCAATGTGAATGTAATTGCAAGTAGTTTTTCAAGAGTCGTAATTACATTACAAAACGACAGACTTAGTGAATGTGTAGTTCTGGTCCCAATGTGCTATCATCAATAAAAGTTTACCAGAAGCAATTTTCTCAAGAGACTATAAAGTGAAACATTTTTGGAGGCATCTCCAAATAAAACTCTGTAAATAGTAACCATTATCTCAAGTGTCTAGAATAAAAGATTCATTAGCACTGGATTTAAATCAAACAAAGAAGCACCAACAGTTTTCTCTCTAAATGTAAAGTTTAAACTGATAACTATTTTACACTTAATTTTGAGTTGTTGTCACTTCCTGTGTTTCTAATCTAGTGTTTGTACATTTCCCGCCTCTCCCCCCCCTCCCCCCGCTAGTAAATATTCACTTGGTTTTGTTCTGGCAATCCTTGATACCAGCAATTTCTCCATCATGGACTGGGTGGCTGGTTTTCGGTAAGATCTGGTATATAAACAGGCAGATGCATGTTGAGCTACCCCTTTTTTCCTAACATCCTTCAGGCGTGGAAACACCAGAACCAAACACACTGTACCAGCTGCCACATCACATCCTATAAGCTATGGTGTGGTGTCTCTGGTTTGAATACATGTCCAATGTGTATGTGACAGGGAGATGTGTTTCAATGTGGCTGAAAAATTGCACTGAAAACTGCATTCAATACATCATATAACTTAACTCTCAAAAACTTTCCCCTTTGTTGTATTTAATGGATGCATTCTCTCTTGCAAGCTTGACCCATGCACACTCATGCCAAGTCTATGTCTCTTTTGTCTTATTTGTTACACCCTCAGTTTTGACAATTTTTATTAAGAGCAACTGTCCAGTTTCCAATCCATTCACTGCTGGCTCTGTACTGACCCTCCAAAGTCCAGAATTTTTCATCACTACATCACCTGGTGCACATTTGTGGGCTGCGTAGAAACCCAACTGTCACCATAGTTCAGAACCTTTGCTGAACTTTCGCTCTGGTCAGAAGAGCAACACTGGCATTATACAATAAAATGTATTTTCCATAAAATCACAAGAACATCTGAAATTAACTTTGCTATTACACTTCCATTCTTTATTACTCGTGTTCCACCTCAGCCATTCTGCAAGAGAAACCTCAAACTCAATGGCCTACAGTGAGCCAAGCTCAGCCTGTTTGGTTATTGTCACAAATTTTTTCCTGCACTTTTACTTATATAGACAAAGCAAAGCATCAAGCATTAATCATTTAAATAAAAGGCCATGAATTAATGTTTTAAAAATAATTAAGTCAGTTATAACTTTTAGTAGCCAGGCTTCTGTCCACATTTTTGTATATGTTTGCCCTTTGTAAATAAAATAATTGTAAATAAACGAACAGATAAGCTTCCTGTTCTAAGTGTTGAGACAATTAAACACTAGTGAATTAAATCTAAAGATGTGTAATACCATCCAAAAGATTATATTAGCTATTGTTTTAAATAAATTTCTTAGCTTGGTATGTAACAAAAGCAGTGTGCTCACATATACACACACAGAGATGATTTTTGCTTTCAATTCTGTCAAATTAAGCAGGGGTTAATTTCAAAAGAATCAGGCTGATGTGCATTTAAGCACCTTAAAAAGAGTTAGACAGCTTTCCAGTGTGCAGAAATATAGATATTTTTGATAAATCTCCCAAACTCTAAGAAATTACAGATATTGACTGATCAACAGAGGAAATGAAGGCATTTAATTTTATTCACAAGAGAATATGCTAGTGGGTGCATCATTTGGACTTTAAGAAGCTAGGAACTGGGCATAGCACATAGTTGATGTTGAAGGTCTGCCGACTCAGACAAGGGAGTCTGATTTGCATTAAGTTCGAAAACTTCCTAGATTTCCCTTGTTTTCAGCCTGTTGAACTCTTTTCTCACCTACCTGCTCTTTCCAATGTAGGAAGAATGAAAACTCAAAATTTAATAGGGGGCAAAAAAAGGAAAAAATACACTAGATTTGTCGTTCACTTTTATAGAAATGTAAGTATAATAGCGTGTTTTGGAAATTCCAGTTAGCCCACAAAAACACTGTTTCTCCATCATAAGCAGTCATGCTGAAGCAGCGGTTGCTAGGTTTTTGGGTGCCCAGTTCTTTCTGAGAAGCCTTTTCTTGCCACCACTGCCCCGACCAAACTTGCTTCCTTCTTGCAACTCTGAACCATGCAAAGAGCAGTGGAGATACAAAATATTTAACTATTTTGAACTAGAAGTTAGACATTTTCTGAAATGATGGAAGCAGAGGAGGAACTCACTCTGAAGGTTCCTTGTAGCTCAGTATAAAGTCAATCAACCATGTGACACTGTTCTATTGGAAACTAAGCTTCATTAGTTCTGGCACTCATGGTACTACTTGTTTTTAATTAAATTACTAAATGAGGGATTACGTGCAGAGACTGCACTGATATTGTAATTGCTTCCAGTGATGAAATTCAAATTTCAAGCCGCGAGCTTCTGTAATACAAATGGGTCTTTTATCTAGCCAGAATGTAGAGCTGCCGTCAGTTTAAAATAAGGTAATAGCTTTACTCACAACAAAAGGCTTGTTCTGACATTAACATCATGTTTGTTCTGTGACCTTTTCAAATAAACATGCATTTAAACATGTACTCATACCAGTGCATGAGTCGTACAGAAACTAGAGCTAAACTTCTATACTAACAAGAGCTGCCAGTTTTCTTCAGTGACAATCTGAGTATATGAGACGTTAGTATCTGTTTTAACAGACCCAGAGTTTGCAAAGGTAGTAAGAGCCAATGAGAACATCTATTCTGACCTCTATCATAATAGTGACTGTAGAACTTCAATCAGTAGTTTCTGCATCATGTGCATGAATTTATGGTTGAATTACAGCACAGCATTTAGAAGAGAGTTGCAGGAAGAAGGTGCATCCTGCCCTTTTGGCCCTCAGTGCGAAACACACGGAGAGGTAGGTCATTCCAAAACTCCAGGCTTGGGAGCTGAAAATGCTTGTTTGCAAGAGTGGAGCATGGATATGGACATTCACTCAACAGAGAATTGGCTGAGCATTGTTTTTAAGAAGACACCAAATCTTAATTTAAGAATGTCACACAACAGTGAATCATCGTCTAAATTACCATTGTTAATATTTACCCTTGTTAAAATTTCCCCACAGTCAAGTCACTACTCCACCTCCCCACCCCCCTGTTTTTTTACTAAACTAAGAACTACTTACATCTGTCATACAGGACACAATTTTCAGTTTTATTTTTATTTTGGCAATATATTGACATAACTTATTATGGTGCAACTAAGCACCCACCAGCTGCTTGCTCACTTACCCTGCAGTGGGATGGGGGAGAGAATTGGGAGAGCAAAAACTAAAGAAAATCCATGGGTTGTGATAAAGACAGTTTAATAAGTGAAGAAAAAAAAATGAAGCCAGAAAATGAACCCAGAATAAAAGAAATGATGCAAAGGCAATCATTCATCACCTTCCAGCAGCAGACCAACGCTCAGCTTCTCGGCAACCTTGGAAAGACTACTCCCCCAGATTTATTACTGAGCACGACATCATATAGTGGATCGAATACCCCTTTGGTCAGCTGGGGTCAGCTATTCTGGCTGTGTCCCCCTCAACCTCTTGCTCATCCCCAGCCTACTCACTGGTGGGGTTGGGGTGGGGGCACAGTGAGAAACAGAGAAGGCCTTGAAGCTGTGCAGGAGCAGAGGGGTGTCTGAGGGTAAGACCATGGGAAGAGCTGGCTACTGGAAGGACCAGGAGAGTTCCACCCAACTGCTGGAGAGATCTTGGGGCTTGGGAGTTGGCTGACAGACCTGAGTGTGGGTGTGCGTGAGGCACCTGGAGACAAGAGGATCCAGGGGCAGTTACCAGACAGGCTGTGTGTCGGAGCCCAGTTACTGGAGAGACCCACATTGCATATATCTCTATATTTTTCCCACAAATGGGCCTTCAGCCTGATCATCCAGAGAAGAGAATAAGATGAAGCCATGAGTGCCGTTTCTGTTCACGTGTGTCTTCCTGTGCTGATCTGTGTGGCCAGACTGGTACGTGTATTTATATACATGTATTGTACACATGCATTTGTGCACATGCCTACTGGGAATACATCCTCAGCCTCACCACTGGTCAGAGCTGGGAGCCTGGAGCTGTGGGAGCCTCATCTCCATGGGGGTGCCAGATTTGGCAACCCCTACGAACCTGTACTAACATTTCAACATACATTGTCTTACAAATATTGAAGACTTCTGGAACAGCTTTGATCTAAAAATACTATACATACAGAAGCATAACAGCAGTAACTTTTGTTTTGTTCGTTCATGTTGAAGTGCCCCCTTTTTTATTGCTTTACTAAAGCCTGCCTTTCTGCCACGTCTACATTCATATCTTAGTTCGAAAGATATCTCGCAACTTGCTTTATTAGAATATGAGATTTTTTTTCTCTAAGTTGTATAAGTTCATCCAAGTTCAGAGGAACCTTCTGCCACACAGGTAAGAAATATCACTGTTACCTCTATCATCGTCTCTTTACAGCACACCGATAGCGTTGCTCTGGCCCTGCATGTGGAAGGCCAGGCTGTTGAAATCTACTGTGTACGGCATATGCAGATCCCACTTATTTTTATTATTCGTATTAACCTCAGCTCATTTTCATTTTATGTATTTTGATTCAGGTATAAGGCAGTTTTTATTATATAATATGTTTTATTATTATTCTTCCACCTTGCACCCCTAAAGGTCCCAGTGGCCTTCATTTCTGCCATTTGACTATTTGCAGTGTTTCAAAGTAACCATCGGGTGCCTGTCCTTTTTAGCATCTAATTACACTTTGTAAGGGTTTGATTACCAAAATGCATTAAACAATAATTATATAAGGATAATTTACATCCAAACAATAAAGTTGAGAAGAACAATATAACTGGTAATTGGCCTTGACCAAGGTAAATAATGTCCTATTTATTTACATTTGGTTTTCCCCATAAACTGCCTACTGGCTTGTACAGAAGTAAGAGGCTAGCGAAAATCTGAATCCCCATCCATCAGTATTAATCTCACACTTTACTGAGGCCCCATCCATTTATCTTTCCGACACAAATTAGAAATTCAAGAGTTTTAACAAATGAGCCTGCAAATGTAAACTTATTAGGCCATATATTTTTACTACACACTGTGCAGTGCCCTCCACAAAGCTGTCCCTTCAGAGAGTGTTTTCCTATTTTGTGTTATTGATGGCAGCTAACTAATCACATTTTTAATGTTGTCTTTGGGGAGGGCTGTTTGAGTGAATGTGCAAACTAAACTACCCAGAATAAATCTACCTTATTAAATGCTTGAAATTATGTGTCTTTTACGATAAAGAAACTCTCGAGCATTGTTACATTTGCTAACCTTCTTTTTGCAGAAATCAAAAGACTGGGATTAATTAAAATAATACATCAAAACAGAGGTTTGTACAGAATGTGTCTGCGCGTGAGAGAATGGCCAAGAAAAATTGGTTAATTGGTCTCTTCATCCCTGCTCTCTTTCCCTCCATTGAAATATCTTTTAAAATTGCATTTAAACTAACCTTTTTTAGCTAAATGTTGTAATTATCTAGGCTCTCAGACAATTTACTAGTGACTGGATCAAAATGCAGACCTCGAGACACAGCCCTCCTCCTGCACTTGTCACAAGAGTTTGTCAAAGCTTCTGCATAGCAGGGAGACTCTGAACAAAGCATTTCAGATTTTACAAAATCAGGTTTTATTTTACTGATAACTAATTCCTGAAAGTTTCTATTAAGTTATATATTTAGTTTTCTGTCTGGTTTTTGACATAATATATATACTTGTTCATAAGTATATGCCTTTAAATTTGTATTATTTTAGAGAAGACTGGGGAAATAAGGGACAGATCTGAATGGCATAGGCTTTTCTACAAGATCATATTTAAAAGCTTTTAATATGCACAGATAAACATCTTTGACCAATGATATTCATGGTGTTTTATCTCATCATTCTTAGCATTTAACAAAATGATGTAATTACTTCAAGGATCATTATTACTTTGCTAAAAGGTGGGTTAAATCATTTTAACCAATGATCAGTAGGAATGCTAATTGCCCTTTTATTGCTCCCTTCCCAGCAGCAAATACAAACATGGGCGATATCTGGATTCTTATCTTTAAAAATTGGGCATATTATCTGTTTCCAAGATGTGAGCAGTGAAGCTGGTTTGGTTTAATTGGGACCTTTAGGACTGTTGAATGTAGTACATTTCATTAGCGACTCCTATAGAAAACGCAGAGAACATTTTCTGGTTTTCAGATAGGTAGGAAATGAAACTTGAGGACTAAGGTTTTTATTTTTTTAAAAAAGGGAAATATTTTAATTTTAAATATACTTCCTCATATAAAGAAAGGGTGATAGTTTAACAAAGCAAGGCAGGGGATACACTTCAGTTCGCTTTTCATGTGTAACAGTGCAGATGTCCGCTTTTGCACTAGTCACCATTTAAAACCAGTTCCCATTTGTAGCAGTCGTTTATAGCAATGGTTCCATGAAAATGAAAATCAAGCACCATAGTTCTTGATATTAACCCAAAGGAAAAAGAGCTTTAGCACAGGACAAGAGTAAGCCTTGTGAAAGGTATAGAAATTTTCTTTTACTTTTCTCTATTCTTGCTTAAATACTTCAGTTAGTGTAATGGACCAGTTAGTCATCATTTTTCTTTACTTAATTAGACTTCAGATTCTACAGTACATGGTGATTAATAAATTACTTGACTTATTTTGTATCAACTGTATTTTCACATTGAACATATGGTTTTGCAGCTGTTGTCCCAAGCAGATTTATTAGATGTAATCACATTTTTAGCAAATTATTTGAAATTCTGTTTGAATTTTTTTTATTATTAACATGTACCAACTGAGAATGCAGTATGTGCCACTACAGTAGTAAAATTATCTAGCAGAATTTCAGAGCAATGAATATTCTTCCGTTTCAATACAATATATATCCTATAAATAGCACTCTAATGCATATGAAATTACAAATACTGTTATGTTGTCGAAACCCTATGGCTTGTGCTATAGAGGAGGTCAGGCAAGATGATCATAATGGCCCCATTTGGCCTTACGATCTATGAATTTCCAAGAGTTATAGGTATAGTTTAAGTGCACCCTCAGCATGAGTTGCTTTATTATTTAGCAGAAAGGGGGAAAAAGTAACCTTGTTCATGCTTATACTGTAATACAGTAGGTCAACACACATTTTACCCATAGGGTTAATAAGTTTTCTTTTTTATATAAAAAGAGTAGGCAATTTAACATATCTCTTTCTTTGCATATACCCACGGACCATGGAGGTGTGTATGTGTAACCTGCTAATTTTTCTGTGCGTGCTTATTCTGTTGCATCTCGCTACAGTCAAGAGCTAAGCTCATGGAAAGGGGGTCAGCTTTATGTTATAGAATATGTAGGGAGAGATGGAGCAGTTGTCTCTCTTACATACTGATGAAGTTACTTGCAATCTAAAGCAAAACAAAAAGCACGTTAATGGAAGTTTGTTTATTCTAACATCCAACCTAAGAGACTGAGCTAAGGAGAAACCTCTGTTTACCCAAGCAGACCTGGGAAAATGAGAAAATCCCCATGAATTACAGGAAGGTACTTACAGAAGCAGGGGAGATTGTTTTTAATCAAACATCAATAGATATCTACTTGAAGGATAAATGGAAAGCGTACATTTTATTAGCGCTGAGGGAATATGGCATAACATTTTCCATTAATACTTGTTCAAAATTTTAAATGCATTTCTTGTTCTTGCTCTGTTGTGTTTCTCTGACTTGCCTGGCAAAACATTTTATGGATAAGGATATTGAAGGATACAGAACTTGAAGAAATTTTGCAATGTAGTTTCTAAAATTATAAATCATGTGTTCACATTTACTTAGGAGACAGATGAACTTACTGAAGAAAGTTTAAAATCTAATTTCCCTTTTCAGAAACTGCCATTAAGTTCTACTGTTACAAATATTTTGACTGCAAAACTTACCCTCAGCACTGATACTTTGTTTTGTGGCTGTTGTCGTCATTCTCTTCGATTCTCCTTTTCTTGCACTACTTCAGAATAAATCTAACAAAATACATAACTAAGTTCAGAGAGAGGCAAAGGAAGCAAAACAAGGGATGAGGATTTTTTTTTTTAATGAATGAAAAAAATCCAGGATTGAACAATAAAATTTCCACATTCCAATATGGCTAAATTAGAAACAAAATGTCTTGTTTTCTTGTTAAAATCTGAGAAAAAGCAGAGGACAGAATCCTGTCCATGAACATAGATCTTCCTAAGACCAATATGGTGCACGAGCCAAAATATTTATTCTGTTCTACCAGCTTTAACATATCTATGAGATTTCCAGATCAAATCATTTCATGGTAAGAAGAGATAACAGTTTATCAATAGATATTAACCCCACTGTTGAAGAACAGGGTAACTAAGGAAATTTTTATTGCCCTCTTTATATGAAGAAAATGGCGTTTGAAAATGGTACCTATTTTCATGAGCAGGTAAATCTTCTGCCTCTTTGATCACAAAGATATCTCAGGACATTTCAGCTATTGGGATGTATTTTGCAAGCGGGAGAAGCTGGGAGGGAATATTAGATTCACTATGGAACATCTTGTTGAAGGTTACTCACAGTAATCTAAAAGATGTAACAACATTCTGGAAATCTGCAAGCCACCTTTTTGGTCTGGACCAAGAGCTGCTACTTCAGATTTTCAGAATCAAACCTGTCGGCAATGTAGTTGCAGTTTGTCAAGTACAGAATTGGGTTTTTTTTAGCTAACTAATTTCTTGGATTTCCATTGCTCCTCCATTTGATGCTGTGGGCCTGACATGCTAACAAATAGTCTCTTCCAAACACGTCTGTATCCCTCTTTTCCAAATATTTTATTTTGGAAATATGATTTGTGTATTTAATGTAATTCATTGGCAAACTCGAGAAAGAGGGCAGGAAAGGAGGACAACTTTGGAAAGTTATTAATGAGGAAGGAGATAAAGTGATGTGAAGGAAGGGTGTGAAAAAGGAAACTGATAGCATTCTAGTGATCACAAACAAACAAAATGTAGTGAGTGGAGAGTACAGCATGAGTTATTTCTTCAGCTGCATTTTTAATGACAGTAGAATTCAGTAGTAAAAATTAGGAAAAGAGCAAAATTTAATGGAAAAATAAAGGACAGTGATCTTCAACACACTGAGCTGTGAATGTTAGTATCTCAAAATGCTGCAGTTAAAGACATCAGACTTTGTCTGTCAAAGCCCTTTAACAGTTCAGCTTGTTTAGTCTAGTAAAATGAAGGTGGCAACAACATGACAGCTGTTCGTGAATGTATCAAAGGAGCACCACGAACGTATCACGAAGGGAGAAAAGCTATTCAAAACAAAGGATAGCTAACCATAGGTAACCGGGATGTAAATCAGTTTAGGCTACAAATTCTTAATAATCAGAAGAAATATACATTTTTTTTTACAACCTTACCAGAGAAACAGATGAAAACATCCTACAGTTTTAAGATAGGTCTTGATCAGTTTATGAAAGGGATCATGCCACATTACCACCACTGTCATCAGTGAACTGCACTTGACATGAAGGTCACTTCAGGGAGTTTGACCCCTTCACAAACAGAATGAAATTAAATTAAAAAGCTTAAGCAAAATGTTTTCAATTTTATTTCTAAACAATACTTCAGCCATATCTGCTGACTAATTGTTTTCTTCATTTGAAAACAATTAGCTTGATATTTTAGTACTGCCAGAAAAATATCAATGATTTGTATATGTCTAAATACCAGCTTTTCTTACCAGGTTGTTTTTAGAAGCTTTCTGTGGTCTTTATAGATATGTATCCACTATGTCCATGTTATCATCCACCTTCTTAAATGATGACAGTTATGGGCATTCGGAGTATAACCAATAACGATACCAAAGGGATGGATGATTTGGATACATAGGTTAGGTTTTTTGCATATTTGTATAGATAATTGTTTGGCTGAACCTCTTCTCCCCTCACAAAAAAGCAACATGACATTCAACTGTTTTAATTTGTGACCTTTTGGTATATATTATAAGAAGTGATGTGTAAATTATACAGATAAGAGAAGGTGATCTGAAATAGAAGTATGACAGCAATTGTAACTACATTTGGAACACTAAGTCAAAACCCAGAATTTTGAACAATCACAATAATTTGAATAATACAATCCATGAGCTTTCAATGCCAGTTCAAAAATGGGTCGTAATTTCAAAGGAATACAGCACCTCTGTAATAGCCTGCCACAAAGTACCCAGAAATAAGAATGTGTTTTTATTTACTATTCCCTTTTGAGAAGAAAATTTTAGTCTTCATTTTGAAATAATATATGTTCCTCCTATATATAATCAAAAGCAAAGATATTTTCAGGGTTTATAGGAGGATAAGATAAAATGGCAAAGTGCAAAGGCATATACCAGTAATAGACTGCAAAAAATCAGTTTAAGAAGTGCAACTGCAGTTGTCTTTCCCAGGTTTTTAATTATGTGTTTGTTTGCCATGGTGGCCTAATTTAGTCAAGTAGATGAGCCAACATTAAAAGCTGGTAGGAGAGGTAAGTAATCCCCAGGGTGGGCTGCTTGTGTAGAGAGTTTAAAAGCTACATGTACAGAAGCAGAAGCCAAGGCAAATTTGAGAAGGGGGTCCACATGATAAACAGTGAAAAGCCAGCAAATCAAATTTTTCACAATTAGTTGAACAACAACTGTGACAGGTTCAGCGCTTAGCATTTTCATTTGTGTGCTCAAATTTGGTTATCCGTCCTCTTTTATGCAAATGTGATGTGACAGGAGAAGCTGGGAGCACTCAAGCAGGCCGATCACTCACAACAGGAGCTAGGTCTGTACAGCTGAGAGGCCTGGATTAAATGGACTGAGTGCTGAGGGATAAATGACATAAGCCAGGCTGAAAGCCTCATGAAGTGATTTAGAACTTCCACAAGATGATGCCCAGAACATAAACTGTACTTTATCCTCAAACGTAAAAATTGAGGGGAGAAAAACATCAGCTTCTGCTAGTAAATAACCATGCTTATAATCTCACTAAATCCAGCACGCTTGTCACCTGCTAGAATACAAAAGTTGGGAGAACTACCTCTAATAACCGCTTATGGACCACCATGTAACTATACAACTCACTGTGGTGTTTTTCTGCCTGCATGGTAGACCCAGAAAGCTGATTAAGCAATTAAAGCATCCACCCTACTTTGACAGGTTGGGAGCGTAGCTGATGAAATACACCCACAGACAGAGAAAATATTTGCACAATGTATGTGCAAGTAATTTGGCAACAAAAAATATCTGGTCAGAAAATTCTCTCCTGCTGCAGAAGGTATAATAACTAAGGTGATGTGTTGTGCTAGAAAGCACTTACACATGAAGGGCTAAAGGACAAATCATCTGTGTATAGCTCCCCCTTTGTCAGTTTATAGGAAACTGCAATTCTATAGGTAGGCTTGCCAGAAAAGTATCACAGCTTGCCCCTTTGATTACAGCATTGCGTTATTGCTAGGTTAGTTTTTAAGATGGTTGGTAGCGGATAGTTCAAGAGACCTCCAAACCTTACTAATGATAGGGAAGTTTGAATATAATGGCCTATGTGTATTTCAACTTTAAGATTTTTATTCATGTTCTTTAATAAGGTTTCTTCTAACCCTGTATCTCACAAGACCATCATGTATTTTACACTTCCCATTAAATCCAGTAGTTACTATAGTCTATAAAATTTTGATTGCTAATTGCCATTTATTGGTATGTTAGCAAAAGTACTAGGATTTTTTTTAAAAAGTACCCTTTCTCTCTTTTATCTAGTGACATTTATCGCTAGAGAGGATGGATTCAAGAAAGATGTTGAGGTGTTGGAGCGAGTCCAGAGGAGGGCGACCAAGCTGGTGAAGGGTCTGGAGGGTCTGACCTCTGAGGAATGGCTGAGGGAGCTGGGGGTGTTTAGCCTGGAGAAGAGGAGGCTCAGAGGTGACCTTATTGCAGTCTACAACTACCTGAAGGGAGGTTGTAGCGGAATGGGAGTCAGCCTCTTCTCCCAGGCACCTAGCGATAGGACAAGAGGACACAGCCTCAAGCTTCGCCAGGGGAGGTTGAGGTTGGACATTAGGAAGAATTTCTTTTCAGAAAGGGTTATTAGACATTGGAATGGGCTGCCCAGGGAGGTGGTGGAGTCACCATCCCTGGATGTGTTTAAGAAAAGACTGGACATGGCACTTAGTGCCATGGTCTAGTTGACAGGGTGGTGTCAGGGCAATGGTTGGACTCGATGATCCCAGAGGTCTTTCCAACCTGATTGATTCTGTGATTCTGTGATTCCTTACAGAACAGTGTTGTCAGTTGTCACTGCCTTTCCAAAGAACAGATCTTCCTCCAGGCCCCTACCTCTACCAGTGGAGCTAGACGCCATTACCTGCTGCTGTCGGACAAAGCTTGGCATTTAAATAAACTGCACAACTCGGACCACATCTAATTAGTAAAACAAACAGGTCCAGCATATAGCATAGGCACTGGAACTTTATTGTCAGTACTATTAAATTGTTAGGCCTTAGCACGGCAGAGACCTGGATTAGCTATCCCAAGGCAGAGACCATTCCCAGCAGACAATGTGGATATGGTTGTCCTGTTTTGAAGCCTAATAGCATGTATGAGAGTTGTTCCATACCAGTTGGCCTCAGCATCAGAGAACAGTCCCAGACATGTTTAATTTACTAGTATTGATGTAGACTAAGAGGCTGAATACCAACATTCAGACAGGGAACAAGGCACTGGAATAACCTATGTCTCCCGTGAGTTCTGCTAAAAGCAAAAGCTACAAAGACATGCTGAAATGTGATAGTGCCAGATAGGCAGCAGACTAAACCACAGCATGACTGCATGACACCAAGGCATTCGGAAGCCACCACAGCCTACCACCTTGCAAAATCTTCAGGCAAGGTGCTACAGGCAGGAGCAGTTGGTGTTCCAAGAACATCGACGGGCTTTTCTCACCATTTGATTGTTGGGGTAGAACTGCAAGTCGTATGCAACTATTTGTCCTTTGTCCTACAAACATTTGGTGTAAAATTCAGAAGGACCTGAGATACCCACGTAATTTAAAAATTCATTATTTTTGTAATCAAAATTACAGAATTCATGCTGAGGGTTTCTAACACATTATCCCCATAACCACTAAACAATACTAAACAGAGTGGCTTGAGAAGACTACTCATTTTTTGTTTGGACATTTGGAAGGAAACAAACTGTTAAGTTCTTCAAAAGGCAATGTGTATTTTCACAAGTAACAGTAAATATGGTATTTGGGTAGATTTTAGAGATTTGCATATGTGTTACTGTCAGCTTTGAGAACTTTTTAAATTGATCAGTGGATCCACGGAGCTAAAAGTAGAAAACTTCTCATTGTGATTTTTGGACTCCAACAAAGATGTAAGATTACAGTCTACCTTTCCTTTCATATTAATATTTTCATTTTGAATGCTTTTGATTACCTGATTTTAGAAATCAGTCATCAAAACATACACAACCTCTCTCAGATAAGACAGTACTTGGGATGGCTCCTAACACTTCAAATGTTTGGATGAGATCCCAATCTGTTCAGAGAAAGAAGGGCAAGACAGGACCATTGATTCTTTGGACAGCTGGAGATATACCTGAAAGGAGTTAAGCACTGAAATGCTTTGCACTGCACAAAGTGTTCACTTCTAAAGGTTCAATTGACACAAGCTCTTGTTAATGTAACTGTAAGAGTTTAGATCTGTACCTTCCAGCTTATTCTGCAGCCATGATAACCAAAGAGGATCCTGTATTCTTATACTACAATAGCTCATAATCATTCATTTTCCCATCTGCAATTATGATCTGGACGCTAAGTTGCTCACGTAACTGCTTCCTAACTTGCTCACTCAAGCGACAGGGTCAAACAGTTCAGATAACAGCAAAGATCCATTACTTGACCTGTTTAAGCTAACCTAACCTGGACTAACAGGCTTGAACACACAAACACCATTTGACTGGAAAAGGACATCAGTCTTTCAAAACAGCAACTGACTGATGACATAACACACTCCATAGGGATTCATAACAAGGAACACTGAATTCTGCGATCCCTAACCCATCCAGAAAGAACCACTAAAGGTTTCTCTAAAGCGTTAGGTCTCTTGGATGCTATTTTAAAATTCCAGAAGGAAGCCTCTGTGAAAGCACAAGGCAGAGAATCAATATTTCCTTGCCCAATTCTGTGGATTTAGCAATATTTCCCAAATCTTTTATAGCAAGTCTTTTCTCTTCTGTAATAAACTGGGCTGTCCACAGGTGTGGCAGACAGTGAGTGGATTGCAGGAAAGAAAACATGCACATAACCAATTGTTTGGCCAAAATTTGAAACCTCGGCTTCCATCTGCCTAATCACCTCCTTCTAGCAATTTAATATTGGTAGTTTATTTCACCACCACCCAACAAACTTCAACAAAACCAGCCTTGATGCTGTCTAACCTAACTGCAAGTCCTAGAGCTATACTTATTCCACTTTCTTCCCACCTGCTTGGTTCTCCGACTGGCTAAGGTCCCTAAATGCCATTGGAATTGTCTACGTTCCCTTCCAATGGTTTAGCTTGTCTACGCAGATCCATTAGAGGCAATGATGTCTTCCTGCTGCAGCCTAGCCTCAGAGCTGTTTAACCCAGCTGGCAAACCCGAGTTCTCCTAGGAAGCGAAAGTGCAGGCACTGTGGCCCTGCTGCACAATGGTGATGTGGAGGAGGAAGCATCTCCTAAGTAGCTTGCTGCTACTGCATTAGCACTGCACTGACGTACAAATCAGCCTTTGACACAAAACTACTACACTCACAATAAGCTAAGCAAAGATCCAAAAGGTCTGACAAGATTTTTCCAAGGTTCCTCACTCCTCCTTTGGAGGCGATCCTTAACTCATCTGAGAATGCCCTTCCCCTCCACCCCAACAGAACTCACTGAGGGATATGCCAGAAGGAGCCAGAGCCCCCGCACCGAAGTCCCTGTTTATAAGGCTATTAAGACTACCATTTTACTGACTTCCAACTGGGTACAGAGGGTCAGCTCAAATGCAAGGCCATGCAGCTTTCAATTTAGCAGGTCACTGTTGAACCACAGCATGCCTTGTGTTTCTGAGGAGCCTGTGCAAGTGCCTCTGTTCTCAGTTGCTCTTCTGATCTTCTATGGAAGTGCTTCAGCTTCCACATTTTTCTCACTAAATGCTTTGTTAAATGTTTTGTCCTGGCTCCTGTAAATTGGGGGAAGAGAAAAAACAGGAGTGGAAGCCAAACACACCTGAGAACAGTACAGTGGTGCTCGTGTTTCCAATGTAAGTCACCTGGTGAAGTAGATTAGGAAGATAATTCTGTTGGACTATCCCATTTAAAAAGCATAGCCCAGCTCCTCAATTACTACATTGTCACACAAATAACTGCTCTGGGTTATGGGCAGAAGTGACCAGCCAGGGTCATCTTTAACAGTGGCATGGAACAAGGCTATTTATGAGAACATTTTGTGCAACTTAGTCCTGGCCATGAAAGAGTTACTCCTGCTTTATCTAGAAAATGAGTTCTTGAAAAACACTATCAAGTTCAGTAGTGGGCAGAAATTATTTAACAAAAAGAGTCAAAAGCTAAAAGACAGCTCAGCATTTGTTAATTCAGGGTGACTCCAGAGAGTAATTCATAAGCTTCTAAATTAATATTTTTAAGAAGGTCATAAAATGTGAACTTTAGTAACTGCTACAGCCAATCAAGCTGCCATCAATCCTGCTTTAGACTACTAAAAACACTAGTAATTACCTACTCAAATTACTTTAAAAGTTTAACAAAAGCTTATCTACAGATAGTATTGTAGCATGATATACTGCTATCTTAAAAATGGCAGTGTAGTGAATGTTACTGGTGAATCTTTTTATTATTTCAGATTCCAGTTTCTCTAACTTATTCCCCTAATACAAAGCTATTCCTTCAGTGTTTTCCTGGCAAGCTGTCTTCAAAAAATTCAATACACAGTAAATTTGAAGAGAAGGGCCAGTACAAGAGCAAACACATCAGCATTTTCAGTACAGGAAGCACTACAGTAAGTGAGGATGGAAAAGAAATAGCACTTACTTTAAACTCACTTGGAAAGATGTTTAGAGATAGTTCAACACAGAAACAGAAGAAACTAATACATTTTAAATTATTTTAATATTAAAGTTATCAAAAAATAAATTTAGCGAAGACATACAAATAATATTGTGGGAAGTTCACCAATACAAAATTGCAAATACAGACAGCATTAACCTGTTAAAAGTTAACAAGGTCTAATGGTGACTTATGTTCCTTAATTTTTCACTATATACTGACATAGAAAAGTGCTCAGTTTCATTCTGCTATACCACCAATATCCTTACATAATTCCTAATTGAAAAATTATTCTGTAATTCGGGTCGGGCAGTAAGCCTAATGACCAGCACTTTGCGCGTTAACCATCTCAGCTTATTCCACCATAAAGGCTACTGCTATTGCTCTTTGCTCTTTAATCTCACTTTTTTCAGTAACAGAATACTCCTACACATATATTTGGCTACATCACAATAATACATCTAAATACACTTTGTACAGGATGTTGCTTCTGGGAAAAAAGGATTCCAAACTCTAAAATCAGAAAATGCCTTTTTCAGATTCCAAAAGGTAGTTTTGCAAACTAACTGATGAAATTTTACCACAGGAAAAAAACACCAACAAAAGCAGCCTGTAGGATCCCCAGTGTTCAGATTCCTGAATACTGAAAACAAATATTCACCAATTATTGACTTAATATTTTAAAAGTAGACAGATTTTTTTTTTCTCCAAAAAGATACTGAATAAGTACTCTTGGATATAGCTGCAAAAGAAGTTTTTTATTCTCTTTGTAGGAAGGTTAACCCATTTTAAAGGTGTTCCGGTAGGTAAACAGTTACGATTCCATACCCAGACCCATTCAATCACTGGAATAATGCATGCAAGCAAAGTTTTCAGGTATGAGCAGGTAACGTTTCCCTTCACTGTATGAATATGTTTGAAAGATGGTCAAGATTTCAATTACTCAAGTATGGAAAATCCACCTTTGCGAACATTTGTACTGCACAATTCTATACTGCAGCAAAGTTTCTAAAACTGCTCACTTTCTGCTTACTGGGTATTTCTATTTTTGTGTCTTGATAAAACTTGCAATTCTGCCTAACCTTACACAACTTTTTTTGTCTTATACATGAAGGATAGTATGGCCTATGAGGGTGTTTTGAAAATAGCAGCAATGAGAAAGGTTAAGATTGTAGAACTTTGCAAATAAATAATAGTATCCTACCACTCTTCTCTGTTTTCCAAGGTAAAATATAACCATAGAGAATATAGATGGAAAAATATCATTAAAAATTGTATCAAAACAGATATGAAGATAGCATGCCTCTTTTATTTGCTACCAAACTGGTAGAAATAGCACATGGGGGATATATAATTTTAAACATTATCTAATACCTCTCTGAGAGCATCGCTCGGTAAATGTTAATCATCTATCAGATCTGAACGCAAACAGATAATTGTGATTAAAAACCCAATTTTTTCAACAAGAATTTCTCTTCTCACAATCCCTTCTGGCAAGCAAGGTTTCGATCTTTAAGTGAATTCAGATACTGTCTTCTTGGAAGTTTTTCAGCATTTTACAATGTCTACCCACAGGTGACAATACAGCTGCCATCTTGCAAGAAAAAAGAGAGCGTATCATAATCTCCAAATAGCTGAATTTGTGAGTTAGGAGGAGTGTAACAAAATTTGTGATACCTCAGCATTTTCTGATATCACACTAATGACTGAAAGGGAAAAGGAAACAAAACAGAATGAGTCATGTTGTTGGCCTAAACGTGATTTGTGTGCATGGACGTTGCACATTCAGAGTTCCAAGAGTAGGGATGCATGGGCTACCAGTGCCTTCCCAATGCACTTGGGGCAAGACAGTAACAGTGTATCAGAAGCACCAGGATGAACAAGTATTCCATATCATAGTTGAAGAATTGTTTCATGTAGTTACACTGCACCATTGGCGGAGCTACAGTAGTAATTCTTTGATGCATTTAACACAACTCTACCATAAAGCAAAGATAACTGGTTACAGTGGTGAAATTTCTTCACACCATGTTAGGCTGGCAATTTCTTTTTTTAGTTTATATAAAAAAAGTAGTATCATCTGCCATTTCTGCCCCCCCACTTTCCAGTAATGTTTTAGCTTTCCATTCACTGCACATGCCCTACTCCAGAGCATAAACACATGCTTAAAAGATTTTTTGTGAAAAGCTTTGACAAACAGAATGTAGAAACCCAAAGTTTTCTATAACTTCAACTGTAATCTATCAAAAACTAATTCAACTCCCAGAACAGAAAAGGAGATGGATATATGTCTCTTGCAACACAGAAATGTTCTTCTGTTTTATTCAGATTTAAACACCTGGAGTCATGTTTTATCGTTGGTACCTAAACCCAAAGAGAGATACTTTGTTTCAGTTCACACAAATAGAATTTCTGCTGACATGGTAGAGATGTATACAGGTTTCTGCAAGAAATGCAAATATTAGTATGAGAACTGAAACAGGAAAAATATCACAGAAGCATTGAAATGGGAGCAAATTACTTCCAGTTATTGTTTCACTTGTGTAGCCATAGTGCCCTCTAGCATTCGAAAGAGAAAACACAGGGCTTTATCTCAAGGAAAAAAAAAAAAAAAAACACAAAATCAGAACTGTCTTTTTTTTAAGCATACAAAGGACAGTTTGCAAATGTGAGGAAGAACATTTCTTCATTTTAAAACAAGGTACTTTAATGGAAAGGACACTTCTCTCAGCTTTTATGCAGCAGAGTCCTGCAGAGCTGGGAGGCTCTGTAAAATGAGAGTTCTTGTGCCCTAAAGGCATTTCTGTGCTTCTGTAGATCTCGCCTACACGGTACATGCATTAGCAACATGCACACGATTTTGGCAAAAGGATATAGATTTTTACATGCACAGATCAACATATGCTTTTGCGAAGTCTTTGTTTTCTCTACAAGGAGGAAACACTTTGGCCTAAACATCTTTACCGCACAAAATTCCATGCAGATGAAGAATAAATTATGACCTTTAAAACCTTAAGAAACTTTTCTCATTTCCCTAGGGAGCAAATTATTGTATAACGAGAAGAGTTAGTATGCCTTAGAGCTGAGAAATTTTTTGTCTAGCTGCAGATCATTAGGAAAACATTTTCAAGAAGTTAGTTTTTCTTTTTTCCTTTGCATTTAAAAGAACACTAAGTCTAAGCAGAATTCATTCTTTAGCAACTGAGAAATGGTCATCTGCACTGTTCGAGTTTTGAAGCCTGTAAATAGCATTTCTGATTTCAAATAATCTCCACAGCTTGTCAGGAGAAACTGTAAATACCAGTTGGTTTTTTTTTCCCCTTCCCTTTTAAAGAAAAGTATATACTAGATTATATAAAAAGATCTGACCTTTTAAAGAAAGTATTTACCCATCAAATTACTATCCAAAAATGTTATGTGAAACAGTCACGTAGAAAAGTAAAATAGCATAAAAGGGTAAAAAGACAATTTTACCTTCTCTGCACCACAAAGGTCAAAATTGAAAAAATGTCCATTGCAGATGTTTCTCAGAAAAATGAATTTTGAAGAGTACATGCCTCAAAATTTTTTTCTCCCAGTTGCTGACAGGGAAATACTAAAATCCAGATCATCAACTAGCACAGACAGATTTGCCAGACAAAGGTGAGAAACTGAATTAGCCTGTTGTGCTAACAAAGCAGGAAGGATCTCAGAATTCAAGAATTCAAACTTTAACATCAAGATTATTATAAAATATCCCAGGGTCAGATGAGATGATTTTCAAAGACATCAACTGGTCTCAGCATTACAAGCTTACTGAAAGAAGAAAAAAAAAAAATTAATCTTCACTCACATGGACAAAGAATGAAGTGCCAACGTTCAGATAAGCTTTAGCATTAACACATATAGAAGGATTTTACAATAATGATCCATCAGGAAAAAAAGAGAAACTTCTTGTGCAGTATGTTCTTGAAATCCCTCTCGTTAGCATTCCAATTAGAGCTAAAGAGAATTCAAAAAGAAGACTGAAATCACCCAAGTCTATTTTTGTTGCAAGCATTTTTGATGTCTACAGATTTAAAACACGGTTCAGAATAAAACATGCCACGACATACTAAAGTCAAAAAAAGAAAATAATTATTTTATAAAACTACAGTATTTAGGCAACTGTGTGAGAAGCACACTAGTGTGTTTAGAGAGGTCTACATGAGTCCACAAAAACGAAACAGTTCATTTCCATCAAGGATCAGTTTACAGCTATACTGGCTCAACTGAAAAAGATTTTTTTCTTTTAATTTTGATCAAGAACTACTTTGTCTAACTTAACAGGTTCATCTGAAGGTAATCAAGTGCTATAACATGAGTAAAGAAACAGCTACACTCAAAATAGGATGATGAATAATAATCAAAATTGTTCAGATTTTCACACATTTTTTTCCCCCACAAAGCCCTCAAATTTCTGCTATTTGTTCCAGTTGTTCTAATCTTGTTAATTGTAACTTAATTAGCTAATTGTAATAAAAGGTAAGTGATATAGGATTAAATCTGACCATTTCTTTAGCTTCAACATTAAACCAATGTTGTATTACTGTAAAAGAGGTGCTTCATTGAAGGTCTATGTCCTTTTATGTTGTGTATTGGTACAACAATAGTGTATGACTAGTGTATGAAAAAAAAAAAATCCCCTGCCCCTCCCTATTTTTGGTGAGACCTACTAGTTCAGGGATTAAACACATACAGGTAACATCCTTGAGTCAAAACCAAATTCTTGTGCATCTTTTTGTGCTCTTTTATGCTCATGAGACAACTGACAATTAGAAATTGTCCATTCCATCTAAAAAAACCCTCAAATAAATGTACAGTTATTAAAAGTTATCCAACGGCTGACAAGAATAGTAAGCTTAGCCAGTTTGGGGACCTCTTGAGAGTAGATGGTCAATAACAAAATTGGATTTTTTAAATTGTGTGCAATCATGCTATGCTGTTCTCAGATACCTAAGTTACCTGGATAATATTTTTTTCAGTCTGTTTCTAGTTAAGGAATAGAGGTTGTTTTAAGAGTGTGGTTTAGAACAGAAACCTATTTTAAGTGCCTGCAATTATACAAATACTTTTCAACGGGTGCTTTTGTGATTTAAGAAATAGACCTGCTCAGACTTGGTTGTAAAGTACGTCCTGTACCTTTGTGTTTCACTAATAACTAACTTGTATTTCTTCTATGGGTTTTCTGATTTGGTAAGTAATGCTTCAAAGAGGTATTCTTGTTACTTTACTGTTTTGTGGGTAGACTGTAATATATAGTCTGAATTACTGACTCCCATTACTTAAAATTTTTTTGTAGTTCGACCAGGTGTAGTTAACTACAATATTGTCACTGAATCCTGTCAGATCACATCCTATTCAAGCCCTTCAGCATCTAGCTAGAAAAGAAAATACCTTCTTAAATGTTTACCTTTTTTTCCACAGAAATTTTGAAAAGCTGTCTGGGGAAAACCAAGGTAATCCCGCTCTTGGTGTTTCAGACTAGGAAAATCCATTTGTGGAACTGTTAAAAAAATACAATGATTTAGCTAATCACATTGGAGGCATACTTGGGAATGCATTCAGAAGGATGAACTAAGTAAAGAAAGGAATAAAAGTCAGCAGGATGCTTGGTTTGTTGATTCAAACAAGGAAGGATGCTGCTCCAGGTGATAACAGATTTCACTAAAGGCTATGCTAATAAGGATCTGACTGAACTGAAATGACAAGAGTTGGCTAAGGCAGTAGCAAAAAAGTGAGAGCAGAGCTAGACAAGGAATACAAGGACAGAGTAAGCCAAAAAAGAAATCAAATCAAGAAAGTCATTTGATAATGACAGAAATACATACAGAATCCACTTAGATGGCAACTGGACGCCGTTCTCTTAACACTGAATGGCAAACAGTCACAGATTAGTTTTAACTGGAACAAACATTTGCGTTTGTTTCTTGAAGCGAGAATAAACCAAGCTGTTCTGATCCAGATGGTTTTCAATCAGAGTGTCACAAGGCAACAGCAGGGAACAAAATACACACCAGTAAGAATTCCCCCCCGACACCTTTCATTGATGGAAGTTTGGGGGAGGAAGGTGGTAAAAAGAATTTCAAAAGGTTTCATCGCCTTACAGGTAGAACAGGGTGCAAACAGTTATTAAGAAATGAATCTTCCATGGATGCATTACCAGTCTGAATTCAAAACAAGCTGGCAACTTGGAATACTAATTTTAGAATTACATGACACAGCAATTTCAGATGATTCATAAGAAGCATCCATGTAAAGAACACACTAACAGTTGTCATTAGCTTGTGTTGATTGACTGAAGTGAAAAGGCAGGTTTCAGCACCAAAGCATATCACACAACCACGTTAAGGGAGCATCCACAGTCCTTTCCTCTGCTGCATCTGTTCTTTAAGACAACACATGAAAAACTTCCACCTGTCAGACTGTCAATCTGGCACCCTTCAGATGTACTAAAATATTAAAAAAGAAAAGTAGGAAAGCTTGTATTTAATTCAGTGAACTAGAACAGCTCATTCTGAGCACTGGATAAAAAGGTTCTTAAAATATTTTATTTTGCCCAAAATTCAGTGTAAAAGGAAATAAATTTCCCAAATACTATTCCTTATGGCAAGATTTAGAACTTACTGTAACAAGCATGGCAGTCAATTGTGAAATTTCAATGTGAAACTAAGACTATACAAAAATTTTAAGTGCATATTTTTGCAACAAGATATGCATACACACAGGGATGTAGGAAAAAAACCCAAAACCAACAAAAACCCTACAAAACAGGATTCGTGTCTCAAAAACCCCTCAAATAACTGAAAAGCACAGAACAAAAATTCTACAGCCAGAGCTCTTCTCTCTGGGATACTACTACTTCTACTTTCCTCCATTCCTATTTTGGAATTAAAAAACAGGACATGGACATGACTTATAGCACATAAGTTCTCCCTCATCTCCCCCCTGCCCCCAAAGACAAAAAACACAGACTAAAGAAAATGTACTGTTAACTGAAGTACTATCCCTTGCATCTATTTGATAAATGAGACAGTGGTTTTATGCTGCACTGATTAATGAGTTGATCGGGGGGGAAAAATAACCCCACAACTCTAACACTTAATAAATTGACTTTCTTTTGAAAACAGACCAGCAGAATTCCACTAAATGAAAATTTAAAAAAGTCTTTCTACTGAGAGAAGTCCTTTATTGCAAAGGACTAAGCAGTTCTCCTTCCTAAGATGAGGAGAAACTTCAGATGTCATATAACAGAATGCCCCGTTAGAAAGAGCCAATTAAGTATTTCTGTGGAGTAGAAATTCTATTACCATTTCATGTATGTACTTTTTAAAATTATGAATATACACTATGGTGTGAACTTAGTATCTGCTGAGTATTACTTTGGAAATGGAAAAATGTAATCATAGAAACACAGGAATAAAAAAGATGCATTAGTGTGCATAGTCAAAGTTTTCAGAATAATACCTACCAAACATTCCACTTCACCTAATGTATTTTTCTAAATTACATTTCAGTACTGCAGATATTTCTGTGGGATCAAATTTTCTTCTACAGTTGCACAGTGCAGGGATATCGAATAAATTCCTTATTGTTGGAATACTATTCTGTTTACCATTTGACTTAAAATCAGTTTAAAATTCAGAAGACATCCAAAAGCTTTTATGCAAGAGTAGAGTACACCTGTGTGTTAATGTAAATGAAACATCATTATGTTGAGGTTTTTTTATATTCAATACTATTTTAGTGTAAGTGATAGTGATTAGAGCTCCTTTTGTGAATATGGGGGTGGGGGTTGCCATTTGGAATGGTCTTTTATATTTTCTTTTTTTTTTTTTTTTCTTTTTTTTTTTTTCATTATGAAGGACCATTGCCTCAGCTTTTTTGGTTATTGCTTTTTTTTTTCTTTTTTTTTTTTTGAAGACCATTCCATTTATTTATTTTTTAACATCTTAAAGTCATAAGGACTTATATGCAAAGCAGTCATACACTTTATCATTAAAACCCATAGGTAAAATACGTACACAAATCCAACAAAAGGCTAGTACATAGTAAAGCCTAAGCATACTACTATGCAATATTATGAATACATAACTTTAGAGACTTCGGTTTAGTACTGTTATCTATTAATTTCTGAAAACATTCACAAAGATTTTAAATGCAAATTTTCATTCCGTATCTGGAATAGAACAAAAATTATCTATGTTATAACAACTTTTGGTCATTTGTGTTTGACCAATTTGGTAAATTACAAAGAACCCAAAGAATTCTGTAACTTTCTGTAGAACTATGTAATAAAAACATTGCATATGTTCCTAGTATGATGTCTTTAGCAATCATTTACTGAAATGTAACTCAAACATCAATCTCTCTAAACGTATAACCGACCAGCTGCTTTTTAGTCTATATCCGAACCCAATTTCATCACAAAACCCCTTTTAATACAAAGATGCAGAAGTACATTAGGTAATACTAATGCAACACAGGTGCAGTTCTAGCATTGTCACTGATCAGCTGAATCATCTTCTCCATGAACGAGATTCATTATCCTCTTCCTCTTCATCATCATCTTGAAGCAGCGAGTCATCCACCAAAGATTCTTCCTGAAACTTCAAGAGAAAAACGTGATACTGTTACGTCAGAAAATGTTAACGATCAAAAGGCAAAATACAAATCTCTGATGCTTGTGATTCAATAAAGAACAAATTTTTTTTAATAGGTAAACAGTAATGCTTTCAAAAAAGTATGCTGTATGTATATGTATTATATACATAAATAAATGGCAAAGGAAACCTTTTTTTTTTTCTTTTCAGTGAACTTCAAAATGACCAGGACATATGTACCTCATACTTAAACAGCTCTTCTGATTCTTCACCATATTCATGCCCAAGCTGCAATGTTCCCATGAAACTTAAGGTGCTATACTGAAAACTAACATTAGAGTTTTTGCATGTTCACAATAACTATGCCTGTTTTCATCCAAGAGCTTAATCTACCTGTGCCACAGTGTCAAAAGGGTTGAATATGAGACATTTTGATTCTGACAACATAATCAAGCTTAAACCAATATAAAGATTTAAAAGTTTGAGGTGGGGAGACAAGTATTTACAGAGATTTAGACAAAATATATTAATGTATTTTCACTTGCTTTCAGTAACAATATAGTAACTTAACAGATTTCACAAAACCCCTAACATTTCAGGTCGACAGTTACAGGCATCAGAGAGGCAAAGTTAAAAAAAAAAAAATATAAACAGTGAGTTGTTTTAATTTTTGTCTACATACAGACACAGGGGTGTATGCATAAACTAACCTGTCTCAGAACTTTTTTTGATGATTATACCTATCACAGCAATTTCTGCATTAGCTAAAGAAAGGACTAAAACACAAGGATGTCTTTCCCAAGCAAAGTCTCCCAGCTGTTAGATTAACAGTTACGGTCTTCGTTGCTTATTCTTCTTGTCCCAGTAATTGTAGTTTTTTGCTACAGAATTTCAAAATTCAACAGGAGATGTAAAGGTTGATTTGTGAAGTTAGGGAGCCTTCTGGAGAGATGTGAGGCTCTAGGCTGAAGAAAGCCTAGAACTAAGCCTTCTCTCTTTCCAGTAGGCTGTTTTACAAGAGGGCGAAAACTACTACCTTCATTACTTTTGCCTATGGAAAGTGCATTTTAAAAAGCAACCTGTCTGTCAATGTAGGCTTGGGTACTCTGAGCCAGACTAAAACACAGAAGCTTTCTGAGGACTTAGCTGCTTCCCCTGGTGTCTAGATGTCCAGCAGGCTAAAATATGACAGTGCTGTCAAAAAGTCCTGGGCAGCACACAATGCAGAACTCTAAGGTGCACAAGGCTGAGTGGCAGTAGGGACGATTGAAAAGCCTGGAATAACTTCCTTATAGGGCAACAACTATAGGGACTCTCTGTCCTGAGAGAAAGTAACTGAGGGGAAGTATGACAGAAGTCCATATATATTAAGTGTCTCAGACAAAGTGAGACAGAACGATGGTTTTGATGCAAGAGCAGGAGAACATTAAAATTACACATGCAGGTGGCAGGTCCCATATAAAGACATGTATTCTTTGTAGACATAGTTGAACAGCAGCATTCCCTGCTGCAGGACACTATAGATGCTACTCAGATTCAAAAAAACCCCAGACAAATTTGTAAAATAAACACCTATCAAGGGCTTTCAACTACAAAGACACCACACCTCTGACTAAACAGGTCCCCGAACTGCAAACCGCTGATGATTAAAAGCTTATCTGTACTTACACATCTTATACTCTTCCTAGGCGTCTGATGTTGACTCAGTAGAGTCAACTCTCTTGTTAGGCACCCAGGTGTAGAACGCAAGGCATCCAGGAAGATTCGGTGCTTTCATAATTAAGTGGCTACTCACCAGGGATTTTCTACAGTATCCAAGTCCAAAAGACCTACCTCGTATTTTCATAAATGGACATAACTTAATGTTTCGTTATTAAGAATGTCACTCTGCTGAACGATCTAGCTCCCTTTTTTCTTTTTTTTTTTTAAAACATCAAGGTACTTAGTTTCTCACAAGTCTGAAGCCAGCTATCCCTCTTTAGCACAGTATTCCTTAGCTGAACTAAAATGGTAGTTTAGTTGTGGAAAATGAAGGAAACCTTCTTCATGCATTTACAATAGCTGTTATAAAATGAAGTTAAATACGTAGCATGATGAATTGTAGGCATGCAGAACTCAAGACATTTTACATGTATAAAGACTGTATGACTGAAATTCAGGCCACTGACTATAAGAACCTACTCTCCCTCAATCAAATCCTGCGTTAAGTACCAAATTTTAACCAAAAACTATGTACATTTTTTTTAGGCAATTGGTTGAACTTCAGCACATGAACATGAAGTTCTTGAACTCATCCATCCGGGACCTGGGGATCATAACACTATACTTCAAATACTAACTTAACCAAATGCTAGAAGCAATACAAAGCTCACAGAAGGAAATAATGGCATTCAAATGCAAAATTTCCCAAGGATTACTGAATAGAAATCCCTCATGTAAAGACATATGGTGAAGGTTAGGAGGACTAATTCAGTTGTAGAAAATTCAAATAAAATCCAATCTCATTACACAAAGAAGACAGGAGAGCTACATGTATCTGGCTTGTTTTAAAAATGGGAAAGGGTCACAGATAAGTACATCAATTATGTTAAATAAAAAAAAAATCTGTAAACACTGGGCCAAGTAAGAATCCAGCACTATTAACAAAAATATAGGTAAACTAGTATTTTTATACTACACATCTGCTATTGCAAAGATTTCAGCAAGCATACAAAAGCAATGAACAGTTAGGGTTTTTGATCCAAGATCAACTATACATTTTCCATAAGAATAATTAGCCAAGGAATGACTGCAGAAACAGTGCCGAGAGGAACAAAAATAGTTAAAGAACAATGTCAGATCTCAAGAAAAGTGTTAGAAAAATAAATGGTCAGGAAAAAAAAAAAATCTACAATAAAGGTAAGCATTCAAATCATGAAATTATTTCTTAATAACAAAAAAACCTTTACTTCCCCTTTTTGCTTAAATTTTGAAAATCTGGAAAGTTTTAGATGAATCCATCAATTTATGAATTACAGAAAACAGTCTCATGCAGTCTTTTCACAGTGTTTTCTTTCCATACCTGATGACTCCTGTTAAGGAGAACAACCATCACTAAACCAGATGTATCCCACTATCACAAACACTTCTCATCTGACAAGATGTCATCAAGCATCTAGGCCCAAGGTCTTTGCAAATCTGTCCTTTCCCTTTGCCAGGGCAGCCAGTGCATGTAGCTTGTTACTACCTTCATTCCTTTTCCCCCACTACCTGTAACTTAGAGGTTCCCTCCTACACTCAGTTTCTTCAGGTGGGGTTAAAAGATGAATCTCACTGTAGTTCACCTACCAGTGAATCTTCACTTTCCTTCCTTTACTCTGCTAAAGTGTTTGCATATCCCTGCACGCCCTTCCTACATTATGGAAAATGGAGAAGTGGTTACTCAATGACACCTCTCAACAAGGTAGACTCCTTGCAGCAACAAAAGTTGCTGTTGATCTTCACAGGCAATGCATCCCTGAAGGAAAAGTGACAAAATATCTAAGATGCTCTGACAATTCCCCTATGAGGCCTCTTGTTCACGCACAGCTCATTACTATCTGGCAGTCCTTGAGGTTTGTGTATACAAGGGAAATACTATTTAGTAAGTCAGAATGCACAAATGCCTAATATGAATACACAGTGGTGGAGGTAGTCTACCTGTCTTTGGTAGTCTACTGCATCTTCTTTTGGAGAAGAAAGCACAGAGACAAACTTTTTTTTTCAGAAAAAAAAAAAAAGAAAGTGAATACTACAAAATGTAAAAAGAATAACTGAATTTAGTTATATCAAAACAAACTTGTGAAGCCAAAATATAACAGGAAAAAGATACAGACAAAATACTATCACCAAGTAAGTCAAAGTATACTTCAACTATTCTTTGGCGATTATGTCTATACAGTTAACTGATGGTAAATGAATTAGAAAAAAGATTGCTTGACCTCTTCCTCAAGTGGCATTTATTTTTCGGAATTCACAAACATCGGTATTTTGAGAGTTGTTAAGTTAAATCCGTCAACAAATGTTGCCCCACTATTCCTACCTTAACCAGTTAAGGTATTTGGACAAGGCTTTAACTTTCATGCACCATGCTGAAGACTAACACTCAACAGGGGTACTTTAGATGTCTGAATGCAGTTAGTAAATGCTCTGAATTATTCCTTCGCTTGTATCCTCCAAGCCATATCTCTCTATAAAGGAAAATTAGATTCTGAACTTTGATCCTCTAAGAAATTAGTGCTTAAGGTAGATGGTTGAAAACCCCATGTTTTGGACAAAATCATCCATCTCTCTCATGCAAGTTCAAACCCACCCCTTCCATTTTCTAGATATATCCTCCACGGTTTTTTGTTGTATAAGAAACGAAACATTACTGAAATGAAAAGTAAAGTATCTGGCCTTTCAATAGCCTAGAAAATAGAAATGTATTTATAGATAAATTCACTTTCTGATATGAAAAAAAGAAGCATGAATCAACAGATCATTTTCTTTGAAAAAGTTTCATTATTTCTTTTTTAAGATGAAATAATGTAAGGAAAAAACAAAAAGCAAGCTTACTTCTTCTTCATCAGGTTCAGCTTCCTCTGTTTCAACAGCTGACATACTAGCAACAGGCTTGTTCCATGCCAACTTTAACTCTTGTCCTTTAAAACGAGATCCATGAATTGCAGCCTAAAACAAGATTAAACGTTTTAGTTATGTATTTCTTTGTCAGGGGCAAAATTAACTTCGGTAATACTTAAATGCCAGAAATAAACCAAGAGCCTGCTTTTTCAAAAGAAAATCCCAGTTGTAACATGTTCGTACTGAATTACTGTTAATAGGTTAAAATAAAACAACTTCATTCACTGCACGTGGAATTCACACATCTTCTCAGGAAAATGATCAAAATATGTTCAGAAAAAAATAAGCTTTGAAAATCATAAATCATTTGGTGATTTGGGTAACATACTGAATCAACACCTTCCTGGTTTTTAATATTAACTTGATGGGTTCCTCACCTTTCAAAGACGGACATAAAACCGTTAATGCGTAACTTACTGCAAGAAGCAAGACATCCCACAAATGCAAATGATTTAATATATTTAAAAAAAAAAAAAACACCAACAAATTCAGACAACTAAAAAAAGCCCCTTTGTGATTACAACTTCATCTATTGGACAACGTTCCACTTCCTGTAAAGCTGTTGTAATTGAAATGTAAAAATTTTTAACTTATGGGATATTCATGCCCTTCTAAGTACCAGCTACATTAAGTGGCTGCTTTGGAAATAGTATGTTCAAATTAAAGTAACATGAATGAGCATAAATCAGCGTTAGCAACATTCAGAAATAACCGTCATGGTCACAAAAGATTTATAGTACAATCTGAAAGCACAGCATAATGTGAAATGTAGAAACAATTACATGTTCAATGACATCTGAACATGAATTGTGTGATATTAAAGTCCCCAGGTATAAATTTTAAATCTGTACATATAAATTTATGATAAATTTAAAAGATTCTATGCTTATTAAAATGCAGCTCCGGAGCTTTTTGTCCATGGTCTCATCACAATGTCACACAACTAGAATTTTTAAAAGTACTTACATATGACATTTAGGTGCAGAAACAACTTGTAATCTTTGGAAGAAATTACTACTACATAAAAATGCAACATTTTACAGTAGGGAATCCTCCTCGTCCTTCCAGGCTAGAACATATATGGTCATAAAGCCTAGGCCTATTTTCACTTAAAAAGGTAAAATATTAGCTGCATTTACTTCACAACTGGCCTCAACAGAGGTTTTTAATTATTACCTTCTACAATTTCTCCAATTGCCAGTCTTAAAAGTCTGCTTTAGTAGTAAACACAGAAATTCCAGTGGAAATATATTTAATATATAAGAATATCTTAAGGAAAATACAGATTTTACTATATTTGATCAAACAGTTTTCATAAAGTTTTAATTTAAAAATGAAGTTCCAATTAGACACAAAGTCATTTGACAATTAAAGTTTTAATGCTAACTAGAACGTGGACGTGTCATACATCAATCGTGAATTCTGACCCAGCTAAAATATCCCCACTTCCCAGAGCATATTCTGAACTTCACCTTGAATACAGCTTGAAAGCTCCACCTATTCTATTTGAGAATGATTGAGGGAAAACATACTGCTTTTCAAATGCAGTGAAATGTATCATAAAGGAAGAAAAACATCAGACAGAAGTACATAATGTTGACTTCAGCTTCAACCTTTCCATCAACCATATCTCACTTCTCCCCCTGCCCACATCTTCATTCTCTGCACTACCTTCTTTTTCAGGTGCTTCCTGTCTCCACACTTCTGTGTTTGGTTCCAAAATACTACCATTCCCTGCTTTTTGGGTACAGAAATTTAGCTAAGGTTGAAAAGATTTTCCATGCCAATTTTTAGGCAAAACAAATTATTATCAGCAAAATACAGTTTTTACTATTAACAAGTATCTATAGTAAGATACTGTCAAGATTCTTGTTATGAATCATATTCCACCTGGGAGAAGTAAAGACTTTATTTGGACAGTCCATAAAAACAGATTATTGTTCTAGGTGACCTATTTTTATTTTCAGGGAAGCCGAAGTTCCTCTCAATACTTAGAATATTTCTTATGTAAACAACATCATCAAGAATACGCAGCTGCAAAATGAAGTACCCAATGCCAGGAAGCACCAAAACTAAAATTCCAACCTTAATTCAGTCCACTTGTGAGTATACTAATTATAACAGCTTTTATCTGTGAGCAGGTATTTCTTATTCTCCACAGAACTTTTGTTCACTGTTGAACTGTGTTCCTTGCATACAGTTGTACAGTACTGGTTTTCCCTATCAGACAGTAGATACTATGTACCATTAATTACACTTCCTTTTTTTTACAGAGCAATTACAATCTCTGCAAGTGCTCCTCATTGCTATATCTAAGTTTCACAAAATTTCTGTGCTTCTGTAAAACATCTTCAGCACATGCATCGAACTGTTTCTCAAAATATGTAACTGTAAATGATACTGTAAGTGTTCAAAACTATTGTCTCCATTGGCTTAATTTGCATTGTAAATATCAGTATTTCTGTCAATCAGGTCACTGGTGTCCCAAGATAAAGCATACAAAAAGAGAACAGTCTGTCCCGGTATGAAATTTGTGTTCAAGCAAACTCCACAAGATGAACTCTGTGCAAAAATAGAAACTTTGTGCAAAATATAAATATAAAATGACATCTTTCCATACAACCATACCGTAAATATGAATTCATTCTTTTTGGAGTCCCTATTATTTTCAGGATACTTCTTCTCACCAGCGATGCAAGGATTTTAAAGAAAATAAAATCATTTGCAGAACAACTATGTTCGTTATTTTGCGCAGGTTCACATACTGCCTACAACATGGACTAAGTCAGGAGTCATGCTGAGCCAAACGTATAAAGTCCTAATGAATCACACATAAGGATGCTGCATTACAACATACCTCAACTCTGGATTTTAGTCTCTAAAAGTTACTTCTACAATTCTATACTTCTGTAATTTCCCAAATTTCTAAAAAAAATGCTAAAAAAAGAAAAAAAAAAAAGAAAAAAGCAAACCCCATCACATCAAATCACATTTGCACTATCACAGGTTTTCAGGCAAAGGTAAATCTAACTGATCCCAAACGAAATATACAGTCTCACTCTGCAGGATGTCAGTGAAACCTCAGGAAGACTGTGAGGGTACCAAGTCTTCAGGTGAAAACAACTGGCAATTAAATAAACCAAGACATTCAGCTATCAATTCTCAAGTGTTTCTCTTAATTTTTCTCTTATATCCTATACCTGAGTTTGCTATAAACATCCTCATTTCCCAAGGATTTCAGTAATATGCTATTCTGACAGATTTGTTTAATCTAGAATTAAACTTTTATAATACTCACAGCTTCAGCTTCTGCTCTTGTCTTAAAGGTAATCACCGCATGGAGAGAAGAGTCATCTATCTGGCAATCTTCAATTTCACCATATTGCTTTTAACAAATAATAAAAAAAAAGCTTAGTGAAATAGTTCTCCACCTCTAAAAATGCTGTCCTAAATCAAATGTTCTCAAAAATCATATAAAATTAGAATAGTGTACCTTTCACAGCCTTAATGCCAATCAGAGTACTTGTCTTTGCAAGGAATACAGTTAACTTTTACTCGCATTTCTAAACCACAAAAGTGCTGTAGCCTCTGGATTTCCTGATTGTAAACATACAGGTATGAAGTAGAATTATGACAGAAAAATAGCTGCTTCTGCTTTCAATACTTCTCTCTCGATCAGAAAGAAGGGATCTTGAGATGATTCCACTAGTCTATTATGAAACTCTTCCACAAAAAGATTTATTAAATGCAGGGACTGTAGAAAAAGTTTCAAAGCTTAACTTGATTTCAGCATCCTAAGAACCTGACCCATCTATTCCTGTAATGGTCTCTGTGGTATTGCTACCTTTAATGCTGCCATCACTGTAAGCTGCAATGCCCAACACATCTGTACAGGTGCAGTGCACTGCTGATGTGCAGAGTTGTGATATCATATCACAGAAATAGAAATACAGCTTAGTGCATTTTCATGGAATTTGGAGCAAGTTTAAAACAGCAAATGTACAACCTGCAAAATGAAATAATTAACCTTTTTTCTCAGTGTTATACCACTAACACTGTGAATAGAACTGTATTTGTTGATGCTACTAAACTTTTTTTTTGGTTAATATTTTTGTGTGTTAAAGATAGTAAGTTTAATACTCCTGGCAATAAAACCAAAGTATAAGAAAACGCTAAGTTTTGAATGGAAATTTAAGCAAATTTATGACCATAAACTGACACCACATAGCAAGCTTTTAACAGTGTCAGATTCTCTGCCTTAATTTTTATATTCTTTGCAATCAGTAAGAGAAGTACATAGTGAAATGAAAAATATGAAAGTTGATCAGCAAAATTTACTTTAGCAATATTCATAAGGCAGACTAAATCACAATATAATGCTGTAGATTAAAAATAAGTTTTTTCTTATACTCATCATTGAAACTGGACTCAGAAACATCCCATGGTTGACCAAGTGGATTGTATTGCTTCATTTTAAAGTTATACATTCTTAGTTTTACACCACCAATTTGTAAAGTCATTGCTCAAATGTTCAGTCCATCATACATCTCTATAGAAAGTATGTTTGTTCACATCAAATACACACATACATATATATATGTATGTAGGTATGTACAAATGTTTGGTCTGTCATTCATCTCTATAGGAAGAAACTTTGCTCCCCTTATGGGTATGATGGTTCCCTCTTTGTTCCTCTATAGAGGTATGATGTGGTACATTTAAGAACAAAATATATATGTACACTTATGTATATGTATATAAATATAGCTCCTGGAAACATGACACCTTAAAAAACCCAGTATAATAGGGGCAGATTTTTTATTGTGTGTTTTTTGTTTGGTTGGGTTTTGTTGGTTATTTTTTTTTTTTTTTAATTTTAAAAAGGAGAGACAGGTCCCTATTGGCTCTTGTTCTTTGGAAAACCTGCTTGCACGGCTGCCAGACAGGAAATATCAAGTACACTGACTGGAGTAGAATTTACTGGACTTACTGGCTCTTGCAGTTCTACCTTCAGAGAGGACCACTGCAATTTAATATTGTAAAAAAAAAAACCAAACCAAAACCTGAAACCAAAACACAATGGGGTGGAGGGACAGTACAGAGATGAAGATTCACACAATTTATGCTATTATATATTCTTAGCATTCATTCCACAAAATAAACATATTTCCTTTTATTATAGCCTTTTTTTATGGAGGATAAGGGTTTTTATAAATTTCTGTTGATTTCTCACTTCATTATATTTGCAAATAAAAATTTGCTAAAAAATTATGTATGTCAATTTATCATTTTTTAGACTAAACACAGGAAAAAAATGCAGAAAATGCTCTGACTTCTTAAGCTTACAGAGATGAACAGACAGAAACCTTTGGCTGCCCTGACAAGGTCTGCATATAGCTGCACAATTCTCATCTTGATTTTTAAATTCAGCAAGTTAGGCAAAAGCACTGAAAATTTTCAGTGAAAAATTTTATTAAGCACTTGTTAAGATACTTCAAGTATCTTAAAAATATCAAGTATCTTAAGATTCAAGTATCTTAAAAATAAATAGACTTCAGGTATTGAAAGTTTGACAGTGAATTACTCTTTGTTCTCACCATCTCTTCAGTTATTTTATCTTTCTATACCTAAAAATTTGTAATAATTTTACGTATTATGCCACCCAAAAGAATATTACAGGTTATTACTTTATATTCTCAATTTCCTTTAAGAAAAAACCCAAGCCTTGTAAATGCCATGTGGTTACAGTTATAACTAGTTGAATCAATGGCATAATTTCTCTTTGTTTCACCTTTTCCTGACGCATTCTTTTTCCATGAACAAGTATACCACGTTAAAGATTCATTTCTAAATAATATTTCCAGATGAATTGAATCAAGAGAAAATAAGTCATTCAATAGAAAAACGTCCAAAGAACAGAAAAAGTGAAATTGCCACATACCGCAAAATGAGGAAGAAGATCTTCTCTATCACTTTCTGTAAATGCAGAGATTTCTAATGCCCTAGGTCGATGATCCACAACTGCATGCACAGGAACTCCTCTGCCTCTACCCCGGCCTCGTATTCCTCTACCTCTGCTACGTGATGCACCCCGACCTCTTGCATGAACCCCTCTACCACGAACTGAAGAAAGAATCCCTCGTTTGGCAGCCTAAGATGTTTATACATAACATATTGATGCATTAAAATTCATAATCTAAATATTTAGATAAAATTAACAAACACGTATTCTGATGTTTCTTAAAAACACATCCCCAAACAAGCCTCAGAAAGAGCAGCTTACAGGTCTTAAAATAACAAAAGGTGAACATGTTAAAAACATTAAAAAGCTAATACTGTTAATTATTAACAGATCAAAAATAGGATGGAAATAGAAAAAAAGAACCAGGTATTAAAAAGAGATATCAAAAGAGCCCTTATCTGTGAGGATAATTCCTCACAGGAGAAAAGAACTGCAGCACAACATTTGAAATTTCATTAACAAATTTTCTTGATGTGGTGACTAACTACTTAATTTGTCTGTTTACCTTTGTCTCTTAATTTGCCTCTGAAAGTCCAGCCAGGACTTTTGTTCTAACCAGAATTAATGCAGCGTAATAGCTTTTGGCCACAGAATTGTGAGGTATGAAACAGAGGCTCTAAGGAGCACCTTCAAAGATAAAGTATTCGCTAAAAATTTGGCTCTATGTACTCACTAATTTCCATTCCCACAATAGCTGTGTATCCCTTCTAAAGAACTGGCATTCACTCTCCAAGAAAAGACAAAAGGCCGATGACAGTATCTCTGACAGCCATTAAAAAATACTTCGTAAAGATCTTAAGTTTCAAAACAGGACTTTCAAGGATTTAATTTCAATGTTTATAACAAGAAAAAACATTCTTTTCAAACCAAAAAAGATCTGACATCGGAATCAAATGTTAAATGAAAACCCCATAACAATATTTTTAACATACCCTACAGTGTTTACAACTCAAGCACTGATAGCACTACTTTAATTCATGCCAGTGATATCACCCATGAAGAGATCAATCTGTTATGGCTTTATTCACGAAATTATTCAGATAATTTTACAAGAGCATATAGTTCACTTTTTATTTTTTGTAAAGGGAATCCTGTGGGCTTTTTTTTTTTTTAAAAAACTTTTTTAAATGGTTAGATGAATAATCCAAAAAGTTAAAGATTATGCTGACTCAACAATCAAGCTGTATACTGTGGGTTTTCTCACAGTACAATCAGGGCTACCTGGAACAGAACAGCAGGTTATAAGCCACACAAGCAACACATGTATATTACAGGAGTTAAAGTCACCAAGACAATGTGTGAATAAAAGTTGAATAAATTTTTTTTTTAAAGAATTTGTAAGAACACTGAACAATCAAACAAACATCAAGGGAAAAAAACCCATATCCCTGTATGTAAATTATACAAGGGATACATTTCATGCTGTCCCTGGAAACATACTGGTATGCTTTACTAATAACCCTGTTTTTCTCCATCTGCTTTGATCAGTATTTGCTAAAGGCCTCAGAATATTCATTTTACTAGCAAAAGTTATTCTCCTTAAGTACAATTTTTTTCCCAACTCAAAATACAGACTCAGTGAGAGATGGAGTAGGATTAACACATTCAACTACAGTGTAACTTTATCTTGAACAAACACCTACTTTTCTACTGCTATTTTACAGATCATTCAATTCACATATTTTCTAAAATGTAGGATTTATAAATAAGCTTTCAGTACACCTATGAAATAGTGTTCACCACAAGAATATATATGTTAACATAAGCTTTTATGTCATCTCTATTGGCTAGGCTTATTAACAAACCTATTTTCACAACTACCAAAGCTGCATAACAACTTAACTTTAAAGTAAGATTTTAATGCAACTTAGCCATACGTATGTGCACTGTGTTCATATGTAGTTATATGTAAGACATGACCAAACTTCATTAAGACAAGAGGGATTTAAGCGACACAGCAGCCTGCTTAACAGTTTACTAAAGAGATAAGATTATCATGCAATTAAGTAGATATTACACAATCAT
Organism: Nyctibius grandis; assembly: GCF_013368605.1. Taxonomy (NCBI): domain Eukaryota; kingdom Metazoa; phylum Chordata; class Aves; order Nyctibiiformes; family Nyctibiidae; genus Nyctibius; species Nyctibius grandis. The sequence goes on along the minus strand of NC_090659.1, from coordinate 77,209,492 downwards.
ATAGGCAAGACAGTGCAATATAACACAGAATAACACCCAGAGCATTCAGAATTTCTCAAAATAAGACACAGATATGAAGAATCTTGCACAGCCTTCTGAATTTTTTTAAAAGCAAGCACTTTAAGAAAAAGTGTGTTTCTATACATGGAACACTCCTTGAAACATTGTACTGGGTTAAGTCCTCTTTTTCTTGAAACCAATGCTGTAATAATATTACTTTTGGCACTTCAGTCTTTTTGGTTAATCTCATTAAACGGATACTAACACTTAAGAATAAAAGATCAAGCAGTGTTTTTTAACTCTTCTGTATCAAATACAACACCACCTACAGGCAACAATTTAAAAACACTCGACACTCTAAAGGAAGTAGTACTACCACAAATCTATAAAATACCACGTCATCTAAATAGTGACAGAATTTAAATAGTTTAGCAATCAAAGACAATACTATTTCTCTACCTCTGTGGAATTCAGAAACTGATTTTGTAAAATATTATTGCTAAATACCTCCATCTACATGCAACTTAATATTGCACTCTGGAAGAAAATAGTTTATGATACAATACACAAGCTAATAAACATATGAAAATATTTGATTAAAAATTAATTGCTACAAAAGAAGAGACAAACATACTTCCAGCTGTAGCTCTGTATATTTTCGTCTTAATTCAGTAACTTCCTCCCCAGCTTGCATCTTCTTGTATAAATCCAGTTCAGTATCTAGTAACTCTTTCTGCATCTAAGAAATTGTTATGGTAAATTATTAGTTCCACAGTTCACATTCTCTACTGAGGAAATAATCTTCCAATAAAACCCAAGAATCTACTGCTATGCTCCTATCAGCAGGCTATTCCAAAAATAAATGACGACTTAAGGATTGGCCAGTGTTGGCCTCCAGGTAAGGCAGAAGTCTGCCACAGCACCTCTATCTGGAAATCAAGTTCCTAGTAACTCTAAGGAAAGGGAATTTGAAAACTAGAAGCTGTAGTGAAATTTTAAACTTAACCAAGTTGTGGCTTATTAATTCAGATCACAGCTCTAACTTTGCAGGTATAGTGCTTCCTATGCTAGGTTTCCACCTTCAAAAACAAACCAAGCACAAGCTTAGGAGCCTTCTTGGCAAGATAAAACTTCAATGTGTAGTAGTACATTTCTGAGCTTGGTGATGTCAAAGCTTTTAGACTACCACACAAAGCCAAAGCCAAAGCCAATGGATTTTTTTCTAAACTAGAGATATAGAAAATAGAAAATGCAAAATTATATGGTAGTGATGATGAGATAAAAGGGATTCTACAAAAAAAATGCAGTACAATTATGAATGAATACAAAATCTATAATCAGTAATGAGAAAAAGCATCTAAGTGTATCACAATTCCATAATGCAAAAAACACAAATGGTAGTTCTGTTCAGATCACAGTAGAAAAAAGCACAGTAACAAGACCTCTGCTAACAAAAGGTTGGTCTCTGATGCACCCAGAGTTGCCTTCCAGCATACAGCACCTTAAAAAAATTATTAGAAAGTTCAAAAATATATATGAAATGGAAAGGTGTCTCTGAACTCAAAGTTAGATATGTTCATCACAACCACTGAAGTGCAGGTGCCAGTACAGATACAGGAAAGGGCCTTATGTGATCATGAAAATTTTATTTGCAGTTCTGTTCCAAATTGGAAGCTTTCTTTTTCTTTTTAATGGAAAAAGCAGCAGCCAAATGTTCCAGTGACATCATAAATGAAGGATAAAATTATAGATGATTGTGAAACAGTTTTACGTTTACACCTGTTGATTCAAAACCACAGCATGTAAAGTATTCAAAGGCTGGTTGTCAAGAGATGAAGGTTTCGCAGTTGTGACAGTTGGAAACCAAGTATCACCACTGAATGATAAAGAAGGGCTTTTTTTTTGTTTCTTTGTTTTTTTCCTGGAAGCTTTAAAAGAAAAAAAGCTGGATTATTCAACTGGCAACTTCAACCTGAACCCCTTTTCAGCCCCATTTTCTGATCATCTACAGCAACCACAGAAAAAAATCCATTATCTCCTGTATAACGGTTTTCAGAAACAGAGTTTCTCTCAAATCCCACTGTGTTGCAACACATCAATGACATGGCAAAACAACCACTTCTGAAGTTCAATTATGACCAGCAGTTAGAACTCACAAAGCAGCCAGTGAAATGGGTGTCGTAAAGAAAGTCTCCAGACTTTTGAGGTTTATTTCTAGTGCTCTTAATGAAGACTTCCCTTTTATAGAGCTGTGCCAGGTCTCAAGAAGAAAATACCTCCTTGGAGACATACCAAGAAGCAGCAACGGTTTCTACACTCAGGGAGAAGAGTATTTTGTAATCTGCATGAACTGGAACAAGACAAAAAATAGGTAAAGATAATGGTACAGCCACACGGGCCTCGTCTACCTAATGCTTCAAAGTCTGCAGGATCTTCTGAGCTGCACAGGTTTTAAACGCTAAGAAAATCCAAGAGAACCTAGAGCAAAGTCTTTCAGAAAACTGTCGAAGTTGTAAATTTTAACTGTTACTTCTTCACTTTCACAAAAGTCAGATGGGACTGATTGTTTTCTCTCTTTCTCTCTCACAATCTCCCTGAGAGGGAAGCTAACAATAAAATCAACTCTACTACAGTTTGGATATTTCATCCATTATGAAGTAGGTTTGCTTAAAATGTTTCTTTGCTTTCCATATTACAAAGGAAATGGAAAACCAGCTCAAAAACTTCATTAAAATTGTAATTCAAATTAGCATATCACCTCACTTGACTAAGTAAAAAACCAATCACACAAGGAAGTGGTGGACCAGGTTGCCAAGCAAAGGGTGATGTGGGCAGAAGAGATCTCAAGATCAGCAAAACTGGGTTGAAGCATACACATACCAATCCACATAAATGAGGGGGGGCATACAGAACAGTACCATGAGGGGAAGATCTCATTTCTTTTCTGGGAAATCTGTGCCTCTCTGAAGAGCCTGTACACTAATACACACAACATGTGAAACAAAGAGGAGGAATTAGATGTCTGTGTGCAGTTATGGGGCTACAATCTCACTGAGACTACAGAAACATCGTAGGAAAGCTCACATGACTGGAGTGCTGCAGCAGACGGATACGGTCTCTTACCAAAGGACAAGCTAGGATGGCGAGGTGCAGAAGTTGCCCTTTACATGACAGTGCAGTATGAATGCACAGAGCTCTGCCAGGGTACAGATGTTGAGCCAGTCAAAAGTTTGAGTCAGGATTAAGACAGCAGACTGATGCAGGTGATGTTGCAGTGGGTGTGTACTACACACTGCCTGATCAGGTAAAAGAAGTAGATGAGGCCTTCTTCTGACAACTGGAAGAAGCCTCCTGTTTGATGACCCTGGACCTTGATATCTGTCAGACAGGCAGGATGATTTTCAAGAATCACATCCAAGTTCCAGAGCATGCAGGAAATAAAGGTGGCAGGAGGCCTGCCTGGACGAATAAGGAGCTCCTAACAAAACTTAAATCCAAAAACAAGGTGTACAAGAGATGGAAGCAGGGTCAGACCACAGAAGGAATACAGAGAAAGTGTCTGAGCATGCAGGCACTGGTTTGGAAAGCCAAAGCCCATCTGAAGTTGAAGCTGGCAAGGGGGCTGAGGAATAAGAAGAAAGGCTTCTGCAAGCCTATCAGCAGCAAAAGGAACACTATGCTGTGAAAAATATGGGCCAACTGCTGAAAGTGAAAGGGGACCCGGCAACAAAGGACACAGGAACGGTCGAGGTACTCAATACCTCCTACTCCTTAGTCTTTACCAGAAAGACTTGGCTTCAGCAATCCCAGATCCTGAGACCAGTGGAAAAGCCTGGAGTAAGGAAGACTTACCTTTGTTGGACAAGAATCAAGTTAGGAAACATTTAAACAAACCAGACATACACAAATACCTGTGATCCAACAGTATACAACCATAAGTACTGAGTGAACTCACTGATGTCATTGCAAAGCCCATCTCAATTATCTTTCAAAGGTCATGGCATTTGGGGGACGTTCTTTGGGACTGAGAAAAAGCAAATGTCACTCCGATCTTCAAGAAGGGCAAGGAGATCTGGGGAACTACATGTTGGTCAGCCTCACCACAATCCCTGGGAGGATGAAGGAGCAAATAATCTTGGAAACCATTTCCAAACATATGAAGAACAAGAAGGTGATTGGGGAAAGGGAAGGAGTAATCACGCTTGACCTTAACAGCCATTTACAATGAGATGACTGGCTTGGTGGACAAGAGTAGAGTAGTGGAAGTTGTTTATCTTGACTTCAGTAAGGCTTTCAATACTGTTACACACAACATCCTCACAGTCAAAAGGATGACGTGCTAAATAAATAGGTAGACAGTGAGATTGGCTGAAAACTGGCTGAACTGCTGGGTTCAAACGGTTCTGATCAGTAGCAGAAAGTCCATCTGGAGACCAGTCACTAGCGGTGTACCCCAGCAGTCAATACTGTTTATCATCATTAGTGACCTGAATGGTAAGACAGAGTGTGCCTACCGCAAGTTTGTGGACAATACAAAATTTGGAGGAGCGGCTGCTACACCAGCTGGTTGCATTTCCATTCAGAAGGATCTTCACGTGCTGGAGAAATGGGACAGGAGGAGCCTTCTGCATTTCAACAAAGGGAAATGCCAAGTCCTGCACGTGGGGAGGAATAACCCCAGCTACCAGTACACGTTGCAGGTGGCCCAGATGAAAAGGACCTGAGGGGTCCTGGTTGCAGAGAAATAGTTGAACATGAGCCAGCAACGTGTCCTTGTGGCAAAGAAGGTCCACAGCCTCTTGGGCTGCATTAGGAAGAGCACCACCAGCAGGTCAAGGGAGACGATCCTTCTCTACTTTGTGGTGAGGCCACATACAGAGCTCTGTGTCCAGTTCCAGGCTCCCCACAAGAGAGACATACTGAAGAGAGTTCAGAGAAAGGTCACAAAGATGATTAAGTGACTGGAGCATCTACTATATGAGCAGAAGCTGACAGAGTGGGGATTGTTTGATTTCAGGATGAGAAGGTGGCAGGGGGACAAGATCTTATCCATGTGTATAAATACCCAGTGTGGATAAGTAAAGACGACATCTAGACTCTTCTTAGTGGTGCCTGGTGATGGAACACGACGATTCCCAGAGATCCCTTCCAATCTCAACCATTTTGAGCAATTTTATGTTATTGGACTATTTTCTTGTCCACTCTAAAAATTTACTGGACCACTCTCAGGGCAAAATAAGTATCATGGGTTAAAACACTGCATTTACGATTTTCTAGTAAAGAATTTACCAAGTTTTCATGATGCAACTTGCTTTTTTATTTCTATGGGTCTGGATTCTTTCCCTTGTATGTGAGGAAACCCACAACCAACTGTTATTCTTGGATCAAAACTGGTATAAACTATCCTTCCTGTTCAAATTTATGAAGCACTGTACACCACCAGCAGAAGAATATTTCTCAAAAACATGAGGCTTTAATAGTCAAATGTGCTTTGAAAATATTGCCCATTTCTAGGACTTTTGTAGTTCAAATTCACTCTACAGGCAGGTAACTTCCTTCAGACCTCTCAGAAACATTTTCTCACCAAACAACGTCCACTCTCTTTCAAAAAAATTTAAAAAAACCCCTCTTATCTCAAAAAAAAAAAAAAAAGAGGAATTTATGTTATTATAGCAGTGCCTGAGTTCTGGGATTGTTACCAATAGTTCCCCTCTAAAATACTATAGAGTATTCCGCTGCAACTGACATCATTTTAAGAGGTATAACCTGACTTCCAGAAATTATAATCTATGTCCATTTTCAGGATAAAAATACGCTGCTTCAACTTTTTCCTGACTGATTAACGATGTAAGAAGCTGTAGTGAGTACATACAGGTCATTTCAGTATTTTCTTTTGATTTTTCTTTTCGAAATTGTACATCACTGTAATTTACACTGCAGTTACTTTTAATGCCTATATTTCTATGTAAAATAAAGGAGTAAGAAATGCTGTTTCAAACTGAAAACTAATGATCCCGCCTGGATGCGTTCCTGTGTGATATGATCTAGGTAATCCTGCTCTGGCAGGGGGACTGGACTAGATCATCTTTCGAGGTCCTTTCCAATCCCTAACATTCTGTGATTCTGTGTGATCCATTTAAATTAATCTGGGTTGTAATGTTACACCAGCTTTTTACAACGGAATCCCAAACATTAGAAGACTAAGCATTCTGAAGATTTAAGAACTAAATGAAAACAGCAAGAAAAGATCAAGACTTTTTGTCTTCTACTGGAAAATATACTGTACAAAAATCTGATCTTTTATTAGTATGTAATTCCTCACTTGATAAAGCAAGTAAAGCTTGCAATGTACTTAAAAGAACACATTAATTTCTTAAAATGTTATTTCTCAAAGTCTCGCTTAATTCTTAATCACCTTGTGACCCATTTAGGAGCAAACATTTATATAAAAAGCAAAATACTGGATTTTTAAAAGGTAATGCAATTGTATCTTTAAGCAGTTGGGAGACTGGTTCTAGCCATATACTAACAAGAATGATAGCTGAGGAGGGAAACTCCTCTCACAGGTACAACCCAAACATGGATAGCTAGATCAAAGGAAAACTGATCAGTATAACCTTCAGTCTAAAAAGCTTAATATATCAAAAAGCTGCAGTGACATAAAAAAACCTAGAAAATTGTGTACCAGTAGTCATCTAGTTTCATGAAGCAGTTTGTTTTGTGCATTAAACCTGACCAGAAGAAATGTGTTGCATAATTATAATCCTTTTGCATAAGAAATACTATTTTCATGATTTCTATTAAAAAATGAAGAAAGCAACAGACTATACACAAAAGATCAGATAATGCAAAAGAAAGAATCATAAGATTTTTTTGTTTTGATTTTGTTTTGGGGATGTTTTTTTTTTCATTTTCCAGATGATGTAATACCCGTGTAACACTGGATAAACCTTTTAGACAACTGCATGGTTGTAAATTTAGGTTCCTTTAAAAAGAGGGCAGAATCAATCTCACTTCAAAGAAGACTTCAAAATTAAACCAGTATGGTTCTAAATACTGCTGTGTGGCTCCATATTTTTATTCTGCTGACATAAGCACGTGAATTCATCTTATTAAAAACCTGACCAAAGCTTGAGTACCTGAGTCTTAGTTTTCATGCTTTTTAAAGGAGTCCCTCCTCCTGGTGATACACCTTTTAATTCATCCTTTAACTTGGTAATGCTATTAGTCAAAATTTCCAGTGTTTTCATGATTTCTGCTTTGTCTTCTGACTTCATGGCTTTATTCTTCTCCAGCTTTGAAATCAGCATCTGTCCAATTTAAAAAAAAAAAAAAAAATCTTTTTACTTAGCAACTACTATTAGAGATCTGTTTTCCAGTACTCATTCTAACCAATGGAAAAGCATTTCTTTTGCTGTGATCTTCAAACTCAACATATAGGGCTTTTAGCAGCTTATATTAAATTAAAATCTTCAACTGAATCTCTGATTAATTAATTTGCTAAAGAACATCTGTTATCTTCATTTCACTTGGACAGATTTGCTCAACATACTTAAATTATTTCAAAATTTTTATTCAACTTAAATGACATTTTAGCCTTTTTTCTCCTCCTAAGGCTGAGTGCAGTCATGCATACTTTTCTACATCAATCTCTCCTGCTCTCGTCAAATAGAACTCTCAGGCATTCACTTCTCCCAAAAAACATATGCATGTTGCACCCAAATTAAACAATTTCAACTAAAATTGCATCTAAATTGCGCAAGCTTGTAGTTTTTTAAGTGAGCTAACAAGACAAGTCAGATTAAAACTCTAAACTTAAAGTAATATAATAACACCATTCTAAGAGAATGCTTATTTTATAGTTCAGTTTTGTAGCTCATGCTTACAAATTCTGAAATATTTTAAAGTGAACTGAGACTTTACAACTGAATTGCTGACTGTCTTTAATGCTAGTATTTTACCTTTTGTGTTTCAATGTGCTTCTCTAAGATTTCTTGCTTCTTTTTTCTCACATCTTGTTGAAGTCGTAATGCTTCCTAGAAGCACAAAAAAATCACAGAAAGTTTCTAGATTTTGAAAAATAATGCCATAAGAATAATACACTATACCTGACAACCATACAGTAGCAATCTACAATAACAGGGAAAAAATTAGTAACATAAACTCAAGGTACTAATAGGCAATATTTCAAATTATGTCTTGGAAAACAACGCATAACCAAATCAGTGAAGGATCTAATGATCTTTCTTAGTTACATCTGCACTGGGAAGACTTTATTATTACTTATGTATGAAGTAACCCCTTACACAACTCTACTGAAAGCTGAAAGGCAAAATAATACACTACCGCAAGAGGTACAACATACAAGAGTTTACATGTGCAAGGCCAGTATCTTGAAAGCCACTGTAAATCAAGTCCATCAATTAAAACACATTCTCCAGTACAATACAAGCAAAAAGAAAATACAATCCATTTTCTAAAGTTAAAATGTTGCCCAAAGAAAACCATCTCTTTTGTGTCTGACTACTATAACTTGAAAGTGACAAGTACTACCATTTAATCTGCTAAAACCAGAATCCTGACGTTGCAATGAGCAAATCAAAATGAACTGACACTGATAAATTTGTGACATATTGCACTCAGAAGAAGCAGGAGGAGATGCCACAGCTGCTGTGCTCAGCTCCTACTAATGCTGCTTGAGAGAAAGCAATTGCTTCTTGCTCTCAGACACAGAATGTAGAAGTCTTAGACAGCAGGATACTTGCAGAAAACAATTAAGAGCTTTGATACCAACATATTTAGTGGGATAAAAGAGTAGAGGCAGAAGATGATCACCGATCAACTGGGATCAGACTGCAAGTGGATTATCTTATGGAAAGAGTGTAAATGCACAACAGCCATAAAATACAAAATAGTAATAAGGTTTCTGTATGTCTTCCCAAATACTGACAAATTCTGCTGCATGAAATGTTAGTTTTGCAATACAGTGTGCAATCATTTTTCTGAAGTGAAAGGGAAGATAAGACAAGGTGATGAATGCTAAGAAAAACTAGGGAGACAAGAAGAAAGAAACGAGAGTCCCACAAAATCATGTTTTTCCACAAGTACTAGTATATTATAATAGAAATCTCTGAAGACAGGAAAGAGCACAAGAGCACATGAAAAAAGAGCCAATCACTTAGCATGTTTTCAGTGTCTTCTCTCAAAAAAACCCTACAGCTGTTATGATGAGTCAATAATTTTATTATGAGCTTTTTGCCATTTCACAGGCACTTAGCATCTTAACTTTAAACATATAGGTTTTAATTCTGAAAAACATGTTTTAGGGGACAAATATGAAATGAAATTCCAAAATTAGAAGTTATTTCTTTAAAGTCTGGACCAATGCCAGAACTGACATGCAGCTATAAACTGCTATTTCAGATTGCATTAGACATTAGTTACAGAAGTTTATCAATAGGCTAAAATCTTTGTTTAATGGTTATACTGCTTTCAATACTTATGTTTGAATCTAACTTAGCATTGAAGTCATAATTTGTGGTTTGAAGCCAGTAAGATAAACATTGCCCTATATTTAGTTTTTCTAAATGATAAGAATAAACCTGAAAAAGGAGCTTTACTGGGCTCTAATTTTAAGCAAGCTAAACTACAACTCAGTGACCTATTCAAGGCCAAATGCATTCTTTTTGCATTTCCTCTCTAACATGAAAAAAAAATGAGAAAACCTAGTACTATGCAAAAAAACCAAAATGGATGTAGGAGAACTATAGTTTGGGAATAACAAAATGCAGAGTCTTATGCTTCTCAGTTCTCTCAAGTGAAGAACCTGTTTTGGTCACAAGTACAAAACATACTGAGAACAAAGGCCAGTTTAATGAGAATAAAGGCCAGTTCCAGAGAGGCTTAAGAAAGAAGAATAGTGACTATGCTATACTCCCTTCTCACTCACAATAGACAATTCATGCCTCAACATGGAGATTTTGCTTCCAGGAAAAAGCGTTCCACATTTTGAACTTCTAGAGAGTTTTAAACCTGCTTACGCTACGTGAAAGTACACTGAAAAAATAACAAAACAATGCTGAATTTTCTTGTCCTTTGAAAAGCAACCATTATAGTGAATTTAGTCTTATAACTAGTTTCATCTATGCTCTTGAGATGAATATACATAGTGCACTATCTCTAGTGCTCACAAGTTCCCAGTCTAGGTCCATTTTATAAAGAAGCAGATTTAATTTACCTGTTTTTTCTTCTGTGCTTCATTAGAGTCTAGCACGGAAGTGGAAACAACAGGCAAAGATTTCTGTGCTGCCTTCAAAGCAGCAGGGTTGTACACAGTTTTTGTCAAGCCAGTAGAAGTGGATAAAACCTATAGGAGGAAATCATTTTATTTTTTTGCCAGTGAACTTCAATTTTTTTTAAAAAAAACATGAGTGCTTAAAAATATATAAGCGTCTTTTCTTCTGTCTGTTTTGATGATATGGAATATAAAAATTTGGTGTAACAAATATATTTGGAGTTACTGAAGTTAAACAATTTTTAAAGAGGCAGCATCACATCAGGTATCTAAGAATTATAAACATCAGATTATAAATCCTTTCCATTGAGATTTCAAAGGTACTTCCGAGTTTCAAACATATAAAATTTTACTTATTTGAATATAATTAAGGAAACAGAAGACTTGAGATTTTTGCAAGAATAACTGAAGTTTTTCTTTTGTTTGAAGTTTAAAATACAATTTTTCATGGCTGCATGAAATTTCCAAGCAAAAATTCAACATAAATTTTAGAGATTAAGGTCCAAAGTAGATACAATAGTTCCTCTTCATATGCAGTTTGTGCAAAGTAAATCTTGCACAATCAACAAGAAGTAACTCAAGTACAGGTAAGTCTTCAACATTGTACAACAAAGGAAGAGACTCCTATGTCTCTCTGTTCTCTTTCCTACATTTGTAATGAGGTATGAAAATTTCTCCATGACTTACTGAGAACTCAGTTGTCTGCTTTACAGCCTCTCTGAAGTATACTATGTACATCTCCACAATACCTGAAGATCTGGACTATTCTGTTTTCTTATCATGTTCCTTAAAGGACATTTTGGCCACGTTAGTATTGAAAAATCCATAGCTAAGTGCTGGAGATAATGTAGGCATGATCTTGTCTGCCTTGTTAGCAAATCACAGCAATTATGCAATTGGTGTAATTCCCAGGAGCTTAAAAATACTTTTTTTTATATATATATGTGGAAAATTAAAAGATGCATGCAGAGTCTATTGGTCACCATGCACGCTGTAAAATAGACACAATGTCCACCAACAGGAGGAAAAAAAAAGAGACAGCCAAGAAACATCAGAAAGACAGAAAAGACCAAGAGATCAGAAGAATTTACAACAGGAATACTTCATATAAAAGCTTTTCACTTTGTTGGGCTATTTTTACTATTTCTTCCCACAGTAAAGTATTTTCTAGAGTAGGCAGCGCAGAGAGAACAAAACAAAACAAAAAAAAAATCAAAGCATGTTATGGGATATTATTAAAGGTGATATAAAATGCTCTAAGCAGGCCATTAAAAAGGAGATGAAGGATTTTTTTAACTTAGTAAAGCACATTAATGTATGCACATCCCAATCATGTAGTTGCTATTACAAAGCAGCTTTAGGACAGGCTACATCACAAACAAACAGGACCAAGTAAAGACAAAAATATTGACACACTCCTTTTGCCCTGAACTGTCTTCATGGCAGAGTGAACCATGCTTCCTCTTCTCTTTTAATACAAGGAGAGATGTCACAGCAGACGCACCTGCATCAACTAGTACAGAAGAACAAAAAGCAACACACTAATGTCTTCTAAAACTCTTAATACTATTCAAGAGAAGGAATAGCATGAATCTCTTCACAAGTTCATAAATTGCAAGTCCCTATAAAGATCTTAAAAGGCTTTACGATGACTGTTGCATCTCTGTTTCCTCCTGCTCTTTGGGAAGCACAGCTACTTACTTTCTTACTGGAAAGTTCTTGTCAAACCTTGCACTCAGTCAGAAGCAAAAAAAACATCTAGGGCATGATATTTATGTTTTTTGACAGCTGGCAATCCTTTTAATTTCTAATGGTTATAGACCACTGTCACTGCAAACTAAGCAAGGTATTTCCTTGCAAGGGGACAGCAGTAGGTGAAAACACATCAAGTTTCAGAACCCTACTAAAAATGCCAAAGGAAACTGCTGCTTCACAGCCAGTCCATTGAACAGCCCAGCAGCTCATCAGAATCAGTCTGTACTATAAGACAACACAGCAGAAAGCCATTTTAGCACAAATTTACTCTTTCTAGAGAAGTGTTTGAGGATAACTCAACGCTACAGAATGGGGAAAAAAAGTATTTCCACTCAGATTGAAGCAGACTCCCTATTTCTAAAGTAAGTCTATAGTACGTATGTAAAAGGTAGTTCAGGAATTCACAGTAAGATACTTGTCTGCAACTAATTTAGGGCAACAAGAACGCAACTAATTGAACAACAAAATACAGGCAAGAAGCCAAGATCAGTGGATTTAGGCAGAATTCTTAGCTTGAAACGAGTTGAAGAGACATCCTCTGCAATGACAACTCAAAACTAAGTATTTAAGTATTGCTACCTTTGTATGCTCAGTACAGCATAGCGTCTTTGCAGTGAATTTTACTTGTTAGATTCCACTAAATGCATTAACTGCCATACTGTAAGGGGGCTGGGGGGCAAGTGCAGTGGATGCTTCATTCATTTCAGGTCAAGCCAATTCCCAACAGAAAAGAGACACTCCTAGGCAGAGGACTCTTGTTACCAGGTAAAACTTGCTGCCTTTCTGCCAAAAGTCTTCTCAAATGGATGTTATAAACACTGGGGAAGCCTGTCCTCTAAGGCACTAAATAGATCTGGAAACATGAATCACAAACTTTGCTACTGAAGTAAACACATCAACAACTCCGTGTTCTGAAAATTGCAACCATTGGGCAAAATACATAACTCATAACCACAATTCAGATGCACCTTTCCCACCTTACCTCTCTTTGTCCTTTCTACACTGATTAATTTCCACTTTTATCTTTTCATAAGTACTGAAAATTGTAAGACCAAATAAGAGGGTAAATGTTTACAGCATCACCTTTTAAGGGATACAAAAGCCCAAAAATGTTCTTCTAGAAAGGCTTTCTATAGATTCATATGCAGTGTCAAAATGTATTTATTTTTTGAATTTATTTCTGTATTCTTCTAACTCATGATCCTGGAACATATCTAGTTATTTTCATGACTGAATAAATGGATCCTACTATATTAAAACAAAAACCACAGAACAGCAGCTCCTCTCCTAGCATGTTTTATTCTTCCTACAATCATTTAGCCATCTGCTGAGTTTTGATATACTACACTTCATAAAACTAACCTTTAACAAATAACTTTATTCATAGTTATGAAACAAATCTAATATTGACACAAGCGATTTTATAATAAAATTAATTCTACTGAAATTAAATGTGAGAGGAAGAGAATATGAGACATTCTCTTACCTTTTCAGTTGTTGGAGTAACTGGCTTTGACACAAAACCCAATCTATCCTTCACAGATAATTTAGTCACATTCTAAGAAAACAAAACAAAATTATAGTTTAAATATACTTTACTTTATGAATATTTTACTGTTTCCTGTGTAATTCCAAATGTTAGTAATTTAGAAAAAACATATTTAACTAATAAAATCATAGACTTTTGAGCAACAAAACAAGAAAAATAATATTAAATCAGTTGATAAAATGAATTTTAGATATTTGATTTTACAGTTAATATATATCTATAAATAGACTGGATAAGACAAAGATAAAGCTAAATTTGGAATCAAAGACTATATTGCATATTTTTTGCAAGAAGTCCATGACATGCTAGCTGGCAGAGGATTATCTACACAGGCCCTTTTAAATACACTTCAGTTTTTGAGTTTTATAATCTGGTATTTGCAGGCATCAATTGCAGAAAGTTATTGTTTGAATTTAAACTACAAATGTTTTCTGAAGTGTGGTGGTCTTCCTTTCAGAAGTAAAACTAAAGTAGTGGCTCAATGCTAATAACTAAATACTTCTAATATAACAAAAACTTAAAGGCTATTTCTAATGGGGTAATATGTCAGATTCTGTCATTATTCATATTGGTACTGTGGTTACTTTCTTCCTTGTATTAAGGGTGATGTACAAATACTGAAAACACTTTTAGATGCTGACCATCAGTCTCTAATGGTTTTATCTGTTTAACAGATATAATATCAAAAAACGGATAACTTTTACTTCTTTGTACAGAAACCAACTTTATTTTGAAATCTGAAAACTGCAATTTAACACAACATTACTGTAATATTTTCAGAGTCTCTTGGTTTTTCTTAAACTAAGTAGAAAGCTATGACACTAAAAATTAAGTACCATGCTTGGGAAAGAAAGCCAAATATCACTGCACTTAGGAAAACTTTAACATCGAAACATTACTCAATAAAATTAGATGCACCTACAAGTAGTAAATGTGTGCTTGCACTATATGAGTAACTGTAATGGATACATTCATACACTATGGAACCTATTACAGAAAGAAAAATGTGCAACTCATTTTTTAATTATCATACATACCTGAGTGACTTCTGTATTGGCACTCTGTGCTTCTGCAGGTTCAATATTACTTGCAGGTACCGGACCTAATCGCTCCTTGACTGATTGTTTCACTACTGGTAAGCTAGGTTGCTGAACTAAGGGTTGTATTACCTGCAATTCCGCCCCAGCCCCAAAAAAGCACATCATAATATTAACAACAAAAGGCGGCTACATAAGCAGTTCAATAAATACACAATGAAATTGCTGCAACGGCATTTAGATTTACACTTCTTCCTTTCTATATTCAATAGCTTTTTCACCTGATGGCAAAAAGAAGCCGTTCGTGAGATTTAGGATGTTATACTGACTATTTGTGTAGTGCCTACAGCAATAACATCTATTTTGCACTTGCAGCTCGAAGAAGTCATCAGACAACTCTGATCTATTTCTATTAATCATGTCTACTTAGACTATCTTAATTTCCACCTGTTTGAACCGGGGGAAGTAATAAGCAGTCCTCTGATTCCTTTCACAGATCTTTCATCATCAACCATTTAGTTATGGAAAGGCAGAACACAAACTTGTATCATAAAGACTCTTGCATTTTACAGCAATATGTCACTTTTCATCTCCTATGTGTTTAACTTGAACAAAATAGAAAAAGAAAGGTGGCTGTGGAAATCTGCAGTCATGGGACTGAGGAAAAAAACAGAGCAGCTAATCTTTGAACCTACCATGGATATGCCCTGACAGCCAACACCTTGCCTTTTTTTCCTTTGACAAAAACATTAAACACTTAAGACCAAAAAAAATGCTTCTGAGCAAGCTTTCTGTCATATTTATGACGCTCAGTAGGTCACCCAAACCATTCCTCCACTCCACGGCAAAGTCAGGTATGCCTAAGCGATTACTGACAATAACTATCTATCTAGTTCTTACAGATTTCCAATGAAAGAGGTCCTACCACCTCTCTAGGCAAGAAGTGTTTCAGTATCCTTTCGCATTAGAAAACGTTTCTTAGTATCTAATCCAAAACTCCTGTGCTGCCTTTTAAGCCCAGTATTTCTTGTTTTATCTGCCACAGAAGTGGAAAGCACATTATTTCTGCTTCATGGCAGAAGCCTTTTATTTGATGATTTATTACGGTTGACTCCCACTATCTTTACTAAATGCTTCCACTCCTTTCAGAATTTCCACAGTAAGAATTTTCCAAAGTAATCCTGCTGAGGAAACAGCAATGGTCAAGAAATTGTGCAGGACAAGATACTACCGAAGGGACAACTGAAAAGCCAACCGATTTTACATTGAAGAAAATTCAAAAACTTCTCTTTAGTGCCTGACACAGGAAAAAATCTGTCCTGAAACCATTATACATAGAGCTGGAATTAATTCAGCTGTAATTAATACACCAGAAACCTTGACAAAAATTCAAATACTTATAGTATGTGAAGTACTATAAGAAAAGAGTTTCCACACTACTTGTAGATATGATACCAAATATTAATTTCCATGAAAAGGGAACTAAATATTCATGCTCCTGAAAGGCTTATTACTTAAAAATATCCGTTTACTGACTCAACAATTTGATAATTGTTATATTTTGGGGTAGAGAAAGATGAAAGCATTGCACTTAAAATTCTAATTTCCTATTTAAATTTTTCTTGTCACTGTGCGCCTCCTATCGCCTGTAACAGACTTCGAATTGTAGTTTCCTCACACATGATGAAAGGCCGTCCTTTGTAAAGCAGGAACCCTTAATACTCTCACCTGGTACCAAGGGGAATTCATTCTCAAACCATTAAGGTTAACTTGCCAGAAGTGGCATGCTGGGAAGCTAGTAACGTCACTAAAAGAATGTACAACTATTTAGATTGATGTTTTGCAAAACAACAAATATACAGATCAGATATTTGTTTGAAAATACACAGTTAATACTCCAAGCTGGATAGCATAATCAGCAAATAAGCTGATGTCAACAACTATTCAAACTATCCTTCTCAAGAGAGGTAATGATTGTATGAATGCAAATGACATACTCCACTGCCCTCTTCTGGCTGATCAGATGTAAAACAAGCTTAGAAAATAAATACCATTGAGTAATGCTAGTTCAGCTCAAGCATCAAGGATATTTATAAATTTTAATCCAAACTCAAATCTAAAGGATGATAACTACAGAGACAGGTGTCGTTAAAACTGCATTTTTGTAGATAAAAAGCTGGGCATTTGTTACAAAAGGAGAGAAAGGAAACTGCTACCTAAAATGCCCTACAGCTGGACTGCTATGGAAAACTGGGTCATTTGATTCTGAATGATGATGACATACACGTCCAGAGAAAGAAGGAATTCAAAACTTAGAGCAGCAATTGAAAGAATCCTCTAACAACTCATCTGTTCATTATATCAGCGTATATAAATAAGTGAACGTTTCTTCTACTGAGCCTGCCTTATTATGTTCTAAATGCAGAATGTGTTGTTCCACACTGAGAGCAAATCCAATAAGGCCGGACACACAAGTACGTAGAAGGACTTGCTACACCGGGAGCTAACCGACAAGACTCTATCCAATAACCTACACGACTTGAGAGAATCCAAGCTTCCTCTTGTTTGAGTAGAACCACTACACCTGCTAACAAATCTGCCACGGGTTATAAATCTCAGCTCCACAACAGTAATTGCTGTTTCATATTCTTAAAAAGTTGCCAATGCTACTATGCACATGACAACTACCAATAGGTGCTCCACTATGCAATTCAATCCAAAAATGTAGAATAGAATATAATGGTTCAGTTGGAAGGGACCTACAGCGATCACCTGGTCCAACTGCCTGACCACTTCACAGCTGACCAAAAGTTAAAGCATATTATTAAGGGCATTGTCCAAATGCCTCTTAAACACTGACAGGCACAGGGCATGACCCTCTCTCTAGGAAGCCTGTTCCAGTGTTTGACCACCCTCTCAGTAAAGAAACGTGTCCTAATATCTAGTCTGAATGTCCCCTGATGCAACTTTGAACCATTCCCATGCGTCCTGTCACTGGATACCAGGGAGATCAGCACCTCCCTCTCCACTTAAAAATGTAAAGCATCCCTGATCCATTTCCACAAAATTAGTTTCTCTAATGCAGCTCTCCTCTTACACTGTTGCATGCAAGTCCTCTCTCTCTACATATATATGTGTCTATCTGTATATAAATATAGGTACCCTTGTGTAAAACAAATTCTACTGCTACTTTCTACAGCAGTATGCATGCTCAACAGGAAAGGAAAAAGGAAGAGACTGGAAAAACCAGCACCTTTTGGAAGAAAATGGAGATCATCTTCCAAGAAAAGAAATATAACTCTGCTGTCTTGCTTATGCTCACCAGGAGAAAAAAAAAAAAGCCTATACTAGTTAAAGCAAAATACATGTTATTCAGCAGACAGTAGCATCAAATCTTGCTTCACACGGGATGACAACAGAGTGGAATTCTCCTTAAGTCACAGCAGGGCCTTCTTCAAATACCTTCAGTCTTATCTGGCTAATAAACTCCTGAACCTTGCATCTGAGGTCAAAGAATCTAGAATTAAAGAGTAACTTCTGGAAAAGAATTACATGAAGTATTCATTATTTCAAAAGTACTTAGTTTACTTTCTATAAACATGCTTTAAAAATGTTTAAAAAGATTATATTTTACGTAACATTCTAGATAGACTAGACTTAGATCCTCTACCTTCTGCGTGGTAGTTTGAATTTGTGGTGCACTGCCTTCTCGATGCCAATAAACTTTAATAAAACGATTATTTAATACTGCTTCTGTACTTGATATAGCTTTCTTTGCTTCCTCGTGTGTGGCAAACTGAATAAGGGCACCTTCCGGATCACCTTGATATGCAACCTAAGATTTAAAACAGAAGAACAAAACTTACTGCATGTAGGATTTTCATTCGTGTCTCGATTAGCACAAAGTCACTAGTTTCAAGGCTCAGAAGCTTACGATTTAAACCCAATATGGGTCAGCAGATAAATACTCCCCGTTCATGATTGTGTTTGAAAAGCCTGCTATCAAGAAGCAACCTTGAGATTAACATAATAAACTTTAAGAGTACTTAAAAAAACCAATACAAACAAACTGAAGTAAAATACCTAAACAGTCAAACAGCATTTCTAATTGCAAATACAAATAGCTGTTTGAAAGACAAGAAGAAGTATCACTGAAGTAAAGAAAATTGTTACAAAAAATACAGAGGTCAGTTAATAAATGTCCTATCTAGCACCAGAGCTAGGCAACAAAGTTTGTTTTGGTTTTTCTCCTCTGAGCATTAAGATATTATTTTTGGACACCTACAAGTGACAAAATTTTTCCTTTTGGAAGAAGAGCATAGCTTGCAATATCCATCTGCATGTCTGTCTGTCTCTCTATAGACATCCACACACAATTTTACTTGCCTTACTTAGTCAGTCATACTGCCTGCTAATATACCCATATTCTTAGGTAAACTATGGAAAGGCTTAAGAAATATTTAAGAGCAATTAAGAGAGATTTAAATTTCTTCAGTGTTCAGACAGGCACAGGATGTTTATTTTGTACTGTGTCAGTACGCACAAAAACATTCTGTTACATCTGTTCATCCAACCTCTCGGTGCAAACAAGAAAGCATAGCTAAAAACAACAGCTAGCATCTAAAACTTCCTGTTGATAACGAAACATGATGAAAGATCAGACTGACCAGCTTAGAGACTGGATATGAAATACTGACATTACACATACAGCCTGCAATATGTAACATCAGCATAAGTCAGGCCTTAATATCTCCTTCGTATCTTTAATTGTTTGCTTATTTCTGTTTATAAATGTGGGTCACTCAGATACATCACAAAGTAATTATAAGGGATAAACCGCCACCACTATGGGACTAGAAAGAAATTATATCACAGGGACTTGCCTTCTGCATGAGAAATACAAGTTTTCTGTATTCACAATTTATCTCAAAAAATACAGATGGTTTATGATATCAGATCCAAACTTGAGAAAAGGGGTGAAGGAAAAACACTTCCAATCAATTTTCAATGTTTTAAACAATGTATCTTAAAAGTCTTATCTGTGAGAAAAACATTGGTTCAAAACTAAAAGGAGATGAGAACATTTAATTTCTGCTTCCATTAAAAACAATGAGATCATGTTTAAGAAACAAGTTAGGAAAATTATGAGAATAGTTTCAGGGAACCAGTTAAAACACAACTGGCATTCTCCTTTTAGCAACTACCTCTATCACTAAGTCAAAGCATACTGCCTTCTCTTTGTTAACTCTTACCTGCAAGTTGACTAAGTTTCCAAACTTACTGAAGTGCTCATTAAGTTTGCTGATATTGTTAAGTTCCGGGGGAATCTTCCTCAGTTCAAGTTTTGTATTTTCATTTCCAAACTGCATCTTCTTCTGGAAACCTGGACTATTTGTTCTGTTAAAATTTTGCCTGCAACAAATAAAAATCAAGCCAGAAATCCATAGCAAGCTAGCAAACACAATGTTAAATTGTATATGCTTACACAGGAGCATGCGTGTACAAGACAGAGAAAGATCTGCAGACTTTAAAAAAAAAAGTAATTTTAGAAAAATGTAGAAGCATACAGTGCACAGGCCCTTATACCTGCAGTTTTCCCCACTCATACCCTCAGCATACCCCAGCACAGAAATGTGAGATAATTCAAAATAATTTGCTTGTGTCACTAAGTCCTGACTTCCATGCTGCTTCTCTCCAAAAACTATTTCTCAGCTATTCCATGGAATCTTCCCATTAATGTTTCAAATAACTATTCCTTCAAGGCTCTTCTCAGTCTCAGTAATCTCTTAAAATCCCTTCCAACCTTTTGTCACCCCAGGTACATCTGGACGCTAAGCACTGCACCCTGTATTTTCTGTCAGTAACATACCTGGCAACTCAATCCAAAATAAAAATGACACACTTCACATTTCAAAACTAAAATCAGTCACCCCTACCAACCATCACACT
The DNA here is from genome assembly GCF_013368605.1 of Nyctibius grandis. Classification (NCBI taxonomy): domain Eukaryota; kingdom Metazoa; phylum Chordata; class Aves; order Nyctibiiformes; family Nyctibiidae; genus Nyctibius; species Nyctibius grandis. Next base: position 77,188,908 of record NC_090659.1, on the reverse strand, counting down.
GTCGCTTCTCTGTTTCTTAAATCATTCCAGCTTTCAGGGAAGAGATCTTGGTACCATCCAAAGCAACTTCAGCTATCTCTATACTGCCTCTGAGAGAAGACAGTCAAATACAGATCACTCTATACTGTGATTTAATTTAGTACAGTCAACTTATTCAGAGTTTAATTTGCTTGCAATTTATATAGATTTATATATGTTTCAGGTTACAGGAAAGAGCTCCATGGAATTCCAACTATTAATCCAACCTTGTGTTAATGATCACTCACTTGTCAAACCAAGTCTTCTTTGTAGGAACTCCACCATCCCCTGCACCAATTGTTCTTTTCCTGGATTCAGCATCTACCACTATTCTCATACTACTTTTATTAGGAGGTTTTTCTGTAAACAGACAAAAAGATTTTACAATATTTTTGTATTTTCTGTGTATTTGATTGTAAAAAGGTATTCTGCTCACATTGAATTTGCATTGAAAACCTAACTGTTTATTTTGAAATTACTGTGATCCTTGTTCAAACTGGAAAATATCTTGGTCACAGACTTTTCTTCTTAACTGTCAACAGATGCTGTGGCAGACCAAAACAGCTAATAGCTTTCATTTTGTCACAGTAACTTCATATACAAGGAAAACAAAAGAGGTGTGACAGAAGGCATCTGCCTCAAGACGACTGCACTCACTGATTCTCAATGTCCCATACAATACTCTGAGGCTCACACCATTTCTGCTAATACCTCCATTCTACTATTAGATGGCACATACAAAAATGTTAATGATAGGAAATGTACAGTACTCCAGAGCACTAACACCTAGGAGCAAGATTTAGGGGTGGGAGAGGAGTGGCTCTTGCTAAAGAACAGGAATCATATTGAGGAGCTCCTCACTGAAAATACACCAACAGAAATACAAGATTAAATACAAATACATACAAATGTAAACAAACCCACAATAAAAAAATTGGGTTTATCCCTCTTCCCTTCTCATTTTCTATGCTGCGACTTCTTCATGCATAATTGTCTGCTACCAGATAAAAATTACTCCCTCCTCTCTGCAGCAAAAACTCATCCCGAGTCTGTTACAGAAACATTAACACTTTTCTGTATAAAAGATGTACAAAGTGACCAGTTATTACAGCCAAGTGTAAACCGTGCAATACTCCAGCAAGAGATTTCCTTTTACCTGTAAAAATGCACCCACAAAACAACTATGAGCATAATTCCCTATTCAATGAAACTCCTCTTAATTCCAGAAGATTTTTAAAAATGCAGTGTTTTCCAGTATTACATTCTCTTAAAAAATGCCTCAATCTACATTAATATAAGAAAACCAGCTAAACTAAGTATAGCTTTGAGAGCATACCTCTTGGTGGTAGATCCATATCACCTGATGTGAGTCCTATCAAATTTGGTCTTTGGGCATGTACTCTATGTCTATACATAGGTCTTGAAGTATTTGTTATACTTGGAGCTTCTGGATTATAGCCATCTGTGTCGTACGTTTCTGGTAACAAATAAATTGTCTAATTAAAATAAATTGCAGTTAAAGCCCCTAAAGTTTCAAATAGAATATTTCATTTAATTACAAGACACAATTACAATGGAAGAGTTGTATAACAACTATCGTAAAAAACTGTCATGCCAGGTTTTCTGCTTAAACACAATGAAAATATTATTCCATAGTCAAGGATTCACATTTGACACACAAATTTAACTTCTGTCATAAACTAAGTTAGAAAAAAAGAGTATTAAGTTACTGTCACAGTCTAAACGATACAAACTTATTTTCCCGAACTATGAAATTATAATCTCTAAAACATACAATATAATATGAATCAATGTTATTCTATTTAGCAAACCTTGTGGGCAAAGCCTCAGTACTACACCTGCTGTAAAAAGAGAGGGTGGAGCAGGAGGCGGCTGGTGGTGAATACCCGTTGTAACAACAGTAGGAACTGAGCTAGTTGCTGAGTTTGGGGGAGCATCCATGCCAGCAGGCTGCAAGGGGGGAAGCGGAGGGGGTGGTCCTGTGAAAAACAAAGGAAAACACTGCATTCATTTGTTATCCACTAGACTTACATTACACTGAACTCATAAGGAAAATGATCTGAAATGTTTTTAAGGCTATATAAAAAAAAGGGGGTGAGAGGGCATGTGTGCAGACACCATGCTGTACCATTCATTCATATGAAACCATGCCCACCAGCAAATGACTCAGATTACAGAGAAAAGCATTTGAATAGTTTAACCTTTTTCCAAACACTTTATTTCTAGAAGCAAAATTTAATTGCTAAGTCAGTATTTATCTTCACCAACAGAAGATCTCTAAAGCTCTATAGAACTTCCTCAAAGAAACAAACGCTATTTTTAATAATGTATAACAAAAATATTCTATGATGAAAATAACTAACTTGATTGAAATTATTTTTCCAAACAGCCAAGAAGATACCTACAACTCTGGTAGAAAGTCAAAGGGATCCTTCTTAAAAATGAGGGGTTTTTTTGGTTGGTTGGTTGGTTTGACTTTTTTTTTCCAAAGCGGAGCAGTCAAGCCTGATCTTCAATTTAATCACTGGCAAAACCACATTTTGGAAAGAGATACAAAACCACATATTTGGACTTTCCACACAGATCTGGAAATAGCATGTGAGGCAGAACTTATCACCCCAGCAATACAGTTACTCTCACATTCAGTTCCTACTTAAATATACCATCCAGCAGAAATGGAAACAGCTTAAGAAACTTTCAAGCAATATCACATATCAATTGTTCTTGAATAATTTCACCAAGTGGGACATCTAAGTTAATAAAAAAGAGAGAAAGTAAGAATCACATAGAACTAACATAACGGTTTTTAAACCACACAAGGGAACTGAATACTAAACACCTATTTTATAAATGACAGCCAGGCACACAAGTCTTCATGTAATTTTTAGTACTTGAGCCAACATGCTTTCCAATGAAAGAGTAAGAAAGGTGGAGAATTTTCTTTCTTAATTACTTTACAAATTTAGTTTCAAAATTAATCACAAATGACATTTTCAGGTGTAAATCTGATGGGGTTATGAATTCTCTTTTAGTATTACAAATGAAATGCCAAGTATCCGTTGTTTCCAGGATTTCCCCTTCTCTAACAGTAGTCCGTTTCAGACAACTTCTCCCATAAAACTCAAGGAATTGAGTTTTGCCATGCCATGCTTTTGCTTAAACGCAATTAAAATATTATTCCATATTCAACATTCACATTTAACATGCAAATTTTACAGCAACCAACTATGCAACAATTGCTATAAAAACCAATCATTTTGGGGTAAGTTATACCTTAGTAGAGCATAGTACAACTTTTGAAAATACAGTTGGCATTCTTAAAACAGCTTTTGGCACTGCATACAACCCAAGCAACACCCAGGCTTTTCTACTAAAAAATGGGTTTTAATCTTTTTTAATTACCTGTCACAGGTGGAAGGCTAGGTGGTAAGGGGCCTGGTGGTGGCACTGGAGGCCTAAGGTTAACAGGAGGAGGACTCAGAATTGGTGGAGGGGGAGGAAGTCCAGGAGGAGGTGGTCCTTCGACAACAGGGGGTTGTGCTGGAAAAGGCAGAATGCCAGGAAGATTCACATCTTCTACCACTACTGGATCGCTTCCATGATCAAAAGGGCACATGTCTCCTCTCATACAGAAACCCTTTTCTGAAACATCAAAACCAACAAGAATTGTTGTTAGTATTCAACAGCTGTAGTTTGATTCAGACTAGATATGAGATGTTCTATGTGTAATGCAACAGTTTGTAAATTCAGAGCTTCTCATACCAGCAGAAATTTATATTAGAAAATGAAATTGACTGTTTAACTTTATTTTAACAGTCAGCACACAGAAAGATTGCAGCTCCATTCTAGCAGAATAAATACAGCAGTTAGATATTTCTCAAAGAATTAATTCTGCACTGAATGGTAACAAACTGAAAGCAAAGAATGAAATCTGGGTATCGACACATTAAAAAAAACACAGTGTTTCTAAGTAAAAAGTGCAGACACTGGGACTGAAAAAACCCCTATTAAAGTTAGAAGTTAATATTATAAAATTCCAACATGAGAAAATTCACTCCAATTCTTTTTTCTCTTTTGCAATTATTTCAGTAAGAATTAGAGTATTTTGCCATAGTTCAATAGGATTATGTAAGAGCAAAAAATTTTATTAGTTACACATATATGTATTGTATATGTGTATATATACATATGTAAATATGTAATATACACCTATAAATAAAAATGAATGAGCATTGACTTCTTTTCTTTTACATGCAAGTAAAACACTGGAACGGGTCCAGAGGAGGGCCACAAAAATGATCAGAGGGATGGAACATGTCTCCTACAAGGAAAAGCTGAGAAGAGTTGAGGTTGTTCAGCCTGGACAAGAGAAGGCTCCAGAGAGACCTTGTTGCGGCCTTTCAATACTTACAGGGGGCTTACATGAAAGACAGAGAGAGACTTTTTAGTAGGGCCTGTAGCGATAGGACAAGGGGTAATGGATTAAACTAAAAGAGGGTAGATTTAGACTAGATGTAAAGAAGATATTTTTTACGATGAGGGTGGTGAAACACTGGAACAGGTTGCCCAGAGAGGTGGGAGACGCCTCACCCCTGGAAACATTCAAGGTCAGGTTGGACGGGGCTCTGAGCAACCTGATCTAGTTGAAGATGTCCCTGCTCACTGCAGGGGGGTTGGACTAGACGACCTTTAAAGGTGCTTTCCAATTCAAACCATTCTATGATTATCTGTTTAGCAACGGCCCCCACAAAAAAAATCCAATGCAATGCAATATGTGGGAAAAGTTCAAAACATCTTCTGGAAAATAGGAAGAAAGCTGAGTGTCCACTTCCTCAAAACATGATGCTGAAAAGCAGTCTGTATTACCTCATCTTCAGGAAGAGTTATAGAACATATGAATTGATATGTTAAGGAAAAACAGAAGTTCTGCAGGGAGTCAAGGAGAAAATGTGAAAGTGCAGACAGGAAGAGCAGCATGTTGGAACCAGCTAGCCACTGAAGAGAGATGAGCTTCTAAATTTGGAAGACACAAACAGACACAAGAAAAGCAAATGGAAGAGACATCTACTAAGAGAGTTTAGAAACAGTCAGAAATGTGGGGTAAAAAAACCCTAAAAGTTTGAGGACAACTATATCACAGTTTTCCAACACATTACCATTTGCTTCATACTCAAAAATATGGCAATAATAAGCTGCTATAGAAGACAGACTGTTAGAGATACAAAGTTTCAGTGTCATGCCTGGAGAAGTTATTTCAAAAGTATACTAGCCTGCATTGTTTTGTTCCTTTCTAAAAAACCTGTCAAGCTATGAGACCATGACACAACATTCTGCAGTTCAGTGTGCATTAAAAGAAAACTTCAAATCTACACTTTCACAACTTTACTCACTCCACAGTATTGCTATGATGTATACTGGCAAAGCTATCCTGCACTAGTACAACCCTGCCAACACTCAAGAGCTCAGCCTCCTGTTTTCTTTACTTTTAAAAAAAAAAAAAAATAATCACATTATTCTTCTAATCAGAGTTCTGAATGGAAACTGGCCTAGATCTTAAACTTGTCATTGTGGTATACAACAAAAAAAAAATCCTCAGAAAAAACTTCAGGGGGGGAATTTAAACTCTTTTGAGCTAATAGGTTGACTGGCTGAATTTCGCTAAGTCACTGCCAACTGAAGCAGCCTCTTCAGTGGATTTCAGCATAATACAGGCAAAGTGATAGCTTAAGACACAGATAAGCACAAAAACTCACCCAATTTTAAGAAACGCTTACACTGAAAAAATGGGTTAACATGAGCCTGGGAAGTTGCAGCTCTAGACCTTTCTAGTTAAAAACTCTCTCTTAGGTAGGATGGAATAAAAAATGATGAGGTCAGTAACGTTCTAAGCATGGTCAAAACTATCAAATACAGTACTTGGCTTGAATGTAAGACAGGAAACCTGTGTTAAACTGGACTTTTCCATATAATATTTTTATATAAAATATACTATGTTTCATCTATATAAAATAATTCTAGTAACTAGGAAATGATACAAACACTAATGAAATTGTCTAAAAGCTAAGTGATTAAAGAGTGGGATAAATTTTGCATTCAAGAATTGTGTAATAGAAAAACCACATTATTAGGGGAGATCAGAAAAGAAAGGAAAATTACCTCAATCTTTTCAGAAAGGGGCCAGTCATAGCTGCAGGAAGCAATTAAAAAACAGACAGACTTACCATCGTAATCTCTACAGCGTTTCTTTGGCAGCGGAGGTCTTCCATAGGAGTTGTGATCCAGCTGCTCTTCATGGAACTCTGACCAGCTTTCAGTAGTGTTATTTCCATGATGAGCAGGAGCAATAACAGTAATAGTGCTGCTCAGTGTAGGGACAGGGTAGTGGCCGGATGAAATATTTGTCACAGAAGAAACTGGAGTATAATTGTTCTCTAATGGATCTGTTCTATCCATATCATATTTTGGCTTTCCCAAATCCCTTTCTGTAAAAAAATAAACCAAAACAAAAAACCCCATGGTTACACTGGATGATTCCTTCTCCACATTTTCACCAGAAACAGCCACTAATCTATGTAAGTATCTTTATTCCACATCTATTCAACTCAAAATACAAAAATGATAATTGAAATGTTCTACAGGTTGCCCAGAGTGCCAGCAGTTACCTCTCTCAGTTATTTATAACCCAACCAGACAGGGTCCTGAGCAACTTGCTCCAGTTTAACTGCTTTGAGAAAGTGCATTGGATTAGACCTTCAGAGGTGTTTTCCAACCTCAACTATCCCATGATCCTACATTCCAAAGGTTTAATCAGAAAAATAATAATCTTAAAAGTCCATAGTCAGCCACTGGCTATTTTAATAACAGCTATACCCATGACAAAGCAGAAACCCTATTTAACTTCAAGCAGAGTACATCTTCTGTAGTGATGCATTTATTCTAAGAACTTCAGACGGAAAATTATTCTGAGTAAAGGGAAGCAATGGGCAAGAAAAAGGTAGCCACCACTTGAAAATACCATAAAAGTTACACATCTTTAATGTTTCAAAACACTGTTATTGCTGTATCTTCATGTTGTTTATCTTCATTTTATCTGCATTCAAACGCATACATTTAACCATATGCAAAGCTTTGTCACGACTGGGGAAACAGTAGTACTTGACAGGTGTGGAACACTCCTGGCCAGATACAGCAGCAACATGACCTTCTATTCTGAATACATACAAACTATTCTCTTGATTTTCTAGTACTACCATCAAATAAACAGTAAGCATCCAGATTAAGACAGAGGAGTTCTGTTGCGAGATAAATTGGTAGACTCAAACAACGCCACATTAAAGGAACATTAATAAATACGTCCTAAAGATGGCAGCAAAGTGTGGGTAAAACAGGCTTTTCTTAATGTGCTTAGAAAAAGAAACAAAGCTCTCACTATAAGATATTATCTACAAGATATTACCATTGCAGTTTATGTAAAATATTCCTTAATTTAAGATATAATCACATTGTAATCTTTTAGTTAAACTGCTGCATGCTCATTTGTAAGTCGTTTAGAAAATATCTGCTCGCATATTTTCAGGAACTCCACATTCCTGCTTTTAACGCTGAGTTATCAAGGTTCATTCTACAGAAAGAAAAATAATACATAGGAGACTTAAAACAGACTATTTTTTACCTCTACATTGTTTAAGACAGAATAAAGAGATTATAAAATTACTCTCAATGCTCTTTTTCAATTTATCAGTAACAATTATTGGGGGAAAAAGCATTCTTTTCAGCTGAAGAAACAGCTTTGTTTTTAAAGAAGCTTAATTCGAAAAACTACTGTACTGAAGCTTCAAGTCCTACAGATATGTGTGCAAATGCAAATATTTACAGTAATAATTTCAGCCCCTCTCTATGTCACCAAGGAGGGGAACAAGACAAAAATAACACAGCTGTACTGTTCTGCTTGACAAGTCAGTTGCTGTCAAACAGGTAATTTCTGTCCGTTCTACCTTCGTAGATGGGTATTAATTTCTGTATCTTCCCAAACCAGGCTCTGAGCTTCCTAAAACTTAATGAAATGCAATTAACTTGGATTTTTCTGCCTCTCTTACAACACTGCTTAGAATTGGCCAACACAGTCAAAGGTATTAAAGAAGAATGGAAGGAAAGAGGGGAAAACAAGCACTGGAAACATAATAATATAAGCCTTATTTCCACAGAAAACCAAGTTAAATTTGAACAAAGAAAAGAACACCACAGGAAATTTTGGTACATCTTGAACACAGTGTTTAAGTTTAGTGTCTAAATTTTGTAGGCAACATTCACCGTATTTTAGAGACCAACTGTTGGTACCTCTGCTTCGTGTTCTGCTCCGGCTTCTGCTCCGGTCTCGATCCCGGTCCCGCAATCTCTCTTTGCTCCAACTTCTACTTCGACTCCTGCTGTAGCTCCGACTTCTCCCTCTTCTTCTGTTATATCGATCCCTATAGGAATCTCTTCTGGGAGGATTTCGGTCATAATCTCTCTTCCGAGAACGTTCATCTTTTTTCCTTTCATCACGGCTTCTAAACAAGTAATTTTGTAGGTTAATTACTAAAATTATGAAGCCATAATTTAAAACCTTAACTACCATTAAAAACCTCAAGAAATGGCAATGGAAAATTAGAGAAAAGCTACAAATGGAATCTAACTATGGCACTTCCTTTCTTCTCAGAAGACTTTTAAAATTCTTTTATTTGATTTATGCATTTTACTTTTACCATTCATAAGATTTTAAAACGTATGTAAAATTCTGTTTCTGCCCAATATTGCACCTTCCCCAAGCTGGAAACAGAAGGGAAAGCTTCTAAATTAAAATTATCACACTTCAATCTCAATATGAGCAGAGTAAGTGTTGTAATATAAACTACAAATCTAACATAAAAATGAATGTAAAACTCAAATGTGATCGTTGTGCACAACTCAGAGACAGTTTACACTGTCACTTACATACTCGCTATTTAACTACATATGCATAAAAGCAGAAGTCTTATTTTTACGCTTATTAGGTGACCACACAGAAAGGAAATATTCAATTTAGTAACACCATAAAAATCCAAATCCATCTGCTTACTGATATAATACAAAAGGTTAAGCAAAATTTATCACCTGGTATCTCTGTAGCGAGAACTTGACTGAGGAGGGCTGTGATTCAATCTTCTAGAAAACTTTTTCTCTCGCTCTTCCTCTTTAACTATCTGAATTTAAAGTATATATGTTAGATCAAAACATGAGTACACTATCATGGAGACTTCTGCACAACCAAATAAAAACAAAAAAACACAAAATGCTGAGCAAAGTCAGCAGTAACATTGAATTGTAACAAGATTTTTGCATCTAATGCAATTAGAGAATCTTCACAATGTATTAGATTCCTATTTCTAGGAATATTCAAAGCATGGGTTGGGAAAAAATAAAGCAGAATACACAATCTTTACTGTGCTGCACTGAAAATACATCTGCTTTTGCTACAGGTGGACAAAAATCCATACTAAGATGCAGTGATGATCTAGGAAGACACAAATATTCAACAATTGACACAGCAAGGTCTTTTCTTCATCAGCAGGTTAGCTGGGTCAGATCACAGTTAAACACTTTCATGCAGCCAAACCTAGGCTGCTGTTGAAAAGGACAAACCTACTCTTCTGGCACAAAGAACAATATAAACAGTTGTGTCAGAATAAGGATATTATCTGGATCAAGCAGGTGGAGAAACAAGGTCTGCCATTTGGAACAGCAGCCTGGTTTTATGCTGAATTAAAGGGTAGCATAACTATAACAGCAATCCCGAGCAAAGAACTAACATAGGTTGTACTGCAACTCCTATACTACTCAATAACTTTATTTACACTTGCCTAGTCAGAACTGCTTTGGTTTACCTTTGAACCACCCACTTATATTTAGAAAAATTGTGCAGCACTACTTGACATACTAGGCACAAATCTTCTGACATATTTTAACACTGTCGTGTAAGTTTGGGAACTATTATTAATAAACAAATAAACACTATGAAGTTGAACCACATAAGCAAACTACAGGAATGAGGAAAAAAAAAAAAAAGACATAAATTTAAAATAAAATCAGTGTCTACTTCTTCTTTTTTTGTCTCTTTTTCTTGGTGCTGGAAAAATTCTACTTTCAGGCTTCCTGATGATGGCTGTTCTGGTGGAGGTAGATAGCTTTTGGTATTCACAGCATCAAACAGCTTTTCCACAAATATCTGAGTTTCTAGAAGTAAAGAGTGTACAAATATCCATTATTCAAAAAATAAATACTTTTTTTTTAAAGCAACATTCACCAAAAAGTTAAAACAATGAAGAGTATTTTTTAAATACTGTGCTGCTAATTTTATATTTAAAAAGGACATTTACAGAGCCAAGAAACATGTCAATAATGACAATGTTTCATAAAGGTTTTCAATCATTGAATTATTTAATGTCTCTTAATAAAACATCTAGAAGAATATTTCTGGAATATATATAGAGCTCCAATACTAGCAGACTAGATGTGTCACATAGTGCCATGGTCTAGTTGACACAGTGGTGTTAGGCCAAAGGTTGGACTCAATGATCCCAGAGGTCTGTTTCAACCTAGTTGATTCTGTGATTCTGTGTGATTCTGTAATTCTGGCAATAACTCTTAACATCCATAGTTTTCTTCCAGGAATACCGATAGGCACAAAACATATAGCTAAGATATACATATTGTGCTATACACCTGTTTTTTAAAACACATTACTTCATGAAAACTCAATTCCATACTTCAATAAATGCACGATTCTATGGTAAAAGACTGTTTGAATGAATTAAACAAGACAGACTTTTCACTCAAGTTTAATTGTTATGATAAAGACCATACCTTTCTGAAGAAATACATCCAGCTGATCAACACACAATGCCTTCAGTTCCTTCTCACTTTTATCCTTCTTTACCAAAGCCAGAACATATTTAGCTAGGGCAGATGGATCTGCATCACATCTGCAAACAGATTAATTAAAAAAAAAAAGCAGCAATTAAATTACAGAAGTTAATGTCTGAAATTGATATGACCAATACATATAGAGGACCAAAACCTTTCCTACCACAGTAACCGAAAAACACTCAGGGGTATTTTTTAAGACAGAGTCCAGGTATGTAAGATCACTAAGTATCACCTTTATTTTCCAGAGAAGCAATTGCCTAGAATATTTCCAAACAATATGCCATGGAGCACCTCATAGCACACTAGAAAGAACTATTTACAATGAAACAGCTCCAACTGCTTAATAGTCTTAAAAACAATTACAAATACAACACATATTTTTATAATTTCCCAATGATGAAATCAGTAATTGAGTGTAACACTGACTGTTAACAGTGAAGTCAGTCCATCTAATTACAAATACAATGAAACAGCAGAAGTGATCTATGCTATAAAAAAATTCAGACTCTCAGAGAGACTCTTTCTCTTAAATATGTTTTTGAAGAATCTTATTACTACCTACATATGAACACCATAAAAAGCAGATTAACTGAAAAATCTTAATTTCAAAAGCCGAAGTGTTCAAACAATATTATCACAGAAATCTCCGTAAGAGCTACACAGACAATGAAGTAAAATTTAGGGGATCATTAACGGTTTCAGACATCTAAATTCAATCTAAAATTAAGTATGCAACACTTCAGCAGAGAAGCTGATGGTTTCATGAACATCAACAAAAACTTAATAGTAAGCTGTATATCCACATTAAATAGAGCATTTAATATAACAGATATAATTTTATTATAATGTTCACAAACAGTAATCTACAATGAACTTTCTAGTGGTGTTACAGAGTAAAACCTGCCAAAGCAAGTAGGAATACTGCAGAAAACCATTTCACGCTTCCCAATTCAAACCCAGTAACTAATGAAATGGTTAGACACTCGTTTATCAGGCAGAACAGCAGCATTTTCTTAAACCATTTAATCTCATTATTTAGCAGAAACCAAAGGAAGATCTCAGACCCCAAAAAACGAGGCAGGATTTAACACACGCACACCGTTCATGTGATACAGACAGCTAGTTTGTTTGGGTAGTGATCAAAGTTAATACTAATGTTTTAAAGAACTACAACAAAAGGAAAAAAGTTGCACTGATGCATCCTAACTGTACATTCTCTCTAGCAAAAATAATTGAGAAGTAAAATCAAACTGCGGTCAGGGAGCTGCACTGAATAGGAATATCACACGAACACTGTTCCAGCACAGAAGTCCACTAGTCACAATGACGGAATAGAACTGCAGCTCCCGATCTCTTCCACATTGAAACAAGTGACATTTCAATGCTGAAGTTTAATTATAAATCTGAATGTTGAACATTTTAAATTACATGTATTTTAGATACTGGGCAGAAGAAACCAAATCCTTCACCATATCACACTACCCAATTCCTCTCTCCGAAGAAGCTCTCTCCTGCACAGCAAGCAACATCCTCTGTGAAAACATATCCACTAAGCAAAGGAAGCAGATCTGTCGGCCTTCGTCCTCAGGAGATGCTCTGGATAGCCTGGGCCCAGCACAGAGTGCTCTGAAGTTAAAGGTCAAAGCTTCAAACATAATTCAGCATCCTCTAGAAAGCAGGCAATAGCAGAATTTCAGACCGTAAAAGTAACTTGAGCTGCTAGGGGACAGTATTGCATACTAGTCTGCATTATTCATAGATACAGGAGATGGGAGTTCACAACCAGTCTATGTTCCAGGAGAACCCGCACACACTAAACTGACAAAATGCAAATATATACTGTTAATCCAAAACCAGACTGCACACCGATAGAAAATTCTTCAGAAATGTTTTCCGTCAACTATCACATCTGGTTTGCCCCCGTTCAGATTTAACAATTCAGAAAACAACGCTGTCCGAGCACCAAGCCATCTCAGAAGTAGGCATATAAATAACCTCCTACAGCGAGAGCAGTAGGACTGTACCATTTCTTTTATGCTGCTAGCACCTGAGCACACCACCCAAGCAGATTATCTGAAAGCCCGATGTCGAACACAGTGCTCGTCATAGGCTGCAGTGAGGGTTCTCGTCCTGTACAGCCCCCAGTAGGCCCTAACGCCAGCATTTCGTAACTTCTCAATGCTTGAATTCACACTTTTTTTTTTTTTTACTGTTCCTTAATGTAACTTCAATGTCACTACAGAAGATTTTCAGTCCTCTCCCAGTTTCAAGCTGAATCATACCTCAGAAAATTAAGTGTGCTATTTTCACATTATCTATCTATAGTCATAACAGGAAAACAGTTTTGGGGGGAGGGGACACTTTTCACATCATAAGCCTCAATTCTTTTCTTCTCCTTTCTATTCTCCACAAAAATCAGATAAAACATTACAAGCTTAATTGTTTTATTTCAATTTCCACAAATTTGGTTCTCATCTGATAAGACGAACATTTACCTGTCACTGTTGAAAATCTGCTACAATTTATTTAGTGAAAAAAAAAAAAAAGTCTATAAGGTAAAAATCCACTACTGTTAGCTACTGCAACATACTTTAATTCTCCAGCTCCTACAGTAGTGACTATACAACCACCTCATATTCAGTTTAAAGTAATTCCTCTCATGAGCAGGGTAAAAAACGGAAAATCTCACCTGGAAAGCCATCTACAGTCCAAAGGGTGTAACAAAAAAAATAAAACAAACAAACTCTTGTTTAAAAATAACAAACAATTAGTGCTTTCTTTCCCCCCCCCCGCCCCGTGATGATTTTGGAAATCTTAGCAATGTTGTCCACCCCAGAATGACCTCAGAATTTCAATCCATTCACCCAACTCCAAGATGCTCTCAAGAAAATATCCTCAATAAAAACGTACATAAATGTACTTTTAACTTCCAAAACACAGAATCACTGTCTCCTGTGGCACTGGCTTAGAATTTATCACTCTCTATGCGATACAACCACATATGAACAATGCAAAACAATCGTGCTGAACTCTATTATTATTATTCTATATGTCAGTGTAGAAATTCCCCTGTACACAACAGGAAGAACTGACATGCTTTCAAGTTAAAACTCTGTATTTATTTTGGCTATTCAACAAATACTATTTTTTAAGAAATACTAACAGATAAATTACTTCAAATTGATGCTAATTAAGCAATAATGAATACAATGCGTTTTGTGGTAGAGTGAGATGGAGAAAATGTTTTTGTAAATCGACAGTATGATTTTACGTGATTTATTTGCACTTTTTAAAATTAAACTGCTAACGATCTTTACACAGCTGAAGGCTGACTTCCTTTTTTATGTACTGACTTGAAACATAAGTCTTCTCTTCTTTATCTGTTGTTCAAAGCTTGAAAAACCCACAAACAACTGATCTGTTTTCTCCATGCTGTTATGAAGATGATGCTTGTTTCTGTAGCTAGCATTTTAGACAGATTTAACAAGGTTACAGTCCAATCTTTTACTGCTTTTCAGACTCTTATAAAATGCTTTGCCTGTTTTTTTGGTTTTAAGACGATGCTAAAATTAAATTGCTAGCAACCCGAATTGGTGGAAGAGAGGAATAACTGGTCTCAAGAAGTAAAAAAACTGAACTGTGAATACAGGAAGTCTGCCTGATAATTTCTGTTCTTTATAGCTGTTAAGAGTTCTGGATGTTATCGTTAATGGTTTTTCTTGGGGGATAGCTGCTTTTTTTAAAGCAATTCCTTTCTACTTTTTCATTCAAACTGAATTCTGACATGTTGTCTATAAATTCTCCATCCTTTGTTTTAGTCAAAATCTGCTGGTTTGGATTATAGGGGCCTTGAGTTTTTCTAATGAACAAGTTCTTATGTCCTCTAGTTCAACAGTATTTTCTTATAGAATAGCAGCCTTTGTGTGCAAATATGCAATATGCTTGCTGTATCTTTGTTGTGCATACATGGATTTTTCACCCACTTTGAGCTGCACCCATGCCTGTACATTCTCTTGCTAGAGCTCTACATGTTCTTCAGAGTATGATCTGGATACCTCCAACTGCTAACCACCAGTGAAAAGCTTCAAAAAGAAAAGTAGTATCAAATCAAATATTTTGTTCAATTGTAGGAGCAAGAGTTCACAACTGCAACAAACCTCACAGAAAAGTTCAAAATGCCTCTTTCAAAATCCTTTGTTTCTGATCTCATCTGGTTTTGCAGTCGCTATTTGAAATTACTATTTCAAATAAAGAAAATAAAGCAGAAGAGGAAAGCTGAAGTTGTTATGAGTAAATTTAAGCCTTAAATATATATATATATTAATAATGAATGTTTTGAGAAGGGGAAAGTAATTTGGCTGAGGAGGACTCACTTCTCTGTACAGTCTTTTTTTTTTTCGAAATGAATACTTTGCAATTCATTAAACACCACTCAATCTATTTGCTTCCAATACTCAGATTTACACATTTTAAAACATAAAATACTAAATACGTTCTGCGAATCCACTTTGATTTTTATAAACACCATGCAATTACAGGCATCAGCCTTAACTTACAAATTCAGTGGATGTGGAATACATACTAAAGTTGTTTGCAAAAAAAATGTTACTGGTGTAGCTGTACACACAAACCCCCTTAACAACAACAGAGTTCATACTGACTTGGAAAGACTTTACCAAAATAGCTAAAAGTAATTCAACAAGGCAGATAAGCTAAACCAGCAAAATACCTTTGAACATAAATATTGCATAAGAACCATTTTAAAAGATACTGAATAGAAGCATACAGTAAATATCCCTCAAGGCTTAAGAGAGAATAAACACAAACTCTGAATACGGTATGCTGAGGACTTATTTCGCCAGGTTAGTACCTATGAATGTGTTTAAGCATCAGCACAAAAACACATATTAAAATGAAAAGACAAAACATGCTGTTTATCTGAGTATATTTAATGGAAAAGGTATCAAAAGGGAAGGCAGATCTGAAACTCTCTGTTGGACTATTTCACTACCAACTGAGAACTTTGGGGACGTCTCCCTAAGAGGGCCCCGAACTCTCCACCAAGTAAATACTGAATACGAGGCCACTAGGACTCCTGTTAATAGCACTCACACCAACAGCAAAAAACAATCCAAAAACCTGATGAATTCTTAAGCCAAGAGAAGAAGGAAGAAACGCGAAGAACTAAAAAATGGCAAGCAGACTCAAGAATCATAGTTGTGAAGCGGATGAGAATATACCTGAAAAAATAAGATATTTAGGTAACTTATTAATGTTGCCTATCCTGCTCCAGTCTGACTTCCTCGAATAACGTCTTCCAACATGACAAAGCACAGAATGAGTAAAGATACATATTCTAGGTATCCTACATATATACCAAGCTGAAGCCTTTTAAAGTATTAACTAATAAGCTTGAGGAAAGGTCTGAAATATCTAAACCCAGACATTTTCCTCTCAGAAAAACCCACATCTCCAGTACTATGAAGTTTCTCACACTGCAATTCATCGTTTACATCAGTTCTTACTAAGCAAAGTAGCCACTTTGAACTGGAGCCTTAAAAAAAGTACTTATATCAGGTCAATTTTTAAATGTAGTATCTGCAGTATTGGTGCAGATGTGGTACTATGGCACTGTAGTAAATGCTACAGAAATCAGCTTAACAAGAGGACAATCCTTTATTTTGCTAAAAATCTCAGTGGCATGGCAAAACAAATTGCTGCTTAAATTTTACAGTTATTAGACAACAACTCAACCATTACACAGAAAATGAATTTGATTTTTTTAAGCTTTTTCACAACATAACTTAATTCATACTTTTCTACGGGCCTTTTCTATGAAGAAAAATCTAGCATTTCAAAGTCTACCCTCTGGTGAAAATGATTGGCAAATATATGCAAATTCCCAAAGGGAGATATATATAAGTAGTGTTTAACTATAGGGTAACGTAACCTTTTTACCATCTGAAAAAAGAAAAAAACAATTCCCATGCTGAAGCTGTCAA
The DNA here is from genome assembly GCF_013368605.1 of Nyctibius grandis. Classification (NCBI taxonomy): domain Eukaryota; kingdom Metazoa; phylum Chordata; class Aves; order Nyctibiiformes; family Nyctibiidae; genus Nyctibius; species Nyctibius grandis. The sequence continues at coordinate 77,171,923 of NC_090659.1, read as the reverse complement.
ACTGTAGTCTGACAGTTTTCAGAAAATGAACATGGTTACTCACTTAGGGGAAAAAGTAGGCTTGAGGGAGGGAGAAGAGTGAGGACAGAAAAGAAACTTCCATAAAGTTTCCTTGTTCATTTCAGATATATTTCAGAACCACTACTTGTTCATTTCAGATACATTTCACTGCTTTTATTTCAAGCTAATGCCAAGACCCTCTATCTAGACTTCATTTTGGACACAGCTAGTGCGCACACGTTACTTTTTAAAAATGGTAAAAGAAGCTTCACAATGTGTTTTTTTCTTCATTTTTTAAAATGAATGTACAGACAAAAAGGTCCTGCAAGTCCTGAAACCAGTTCCTTGACAAATTTAAACTACCACAATGCATTGAAACCGCAAAAGCAGGTCTGAAGTTCTCCAGGCAGTGAATGGTCTTTCTATAAAGGAAATAACATGCCGCTGCACGTTATTTGTCGTACTCTGATCCTGGGAATTCCCAACCTAAATTTCAGAGTCTAGTTTTGTTGCCTAAAGATTAATATTTACACTTCTCTAGAATACTGCTCAGTTCTTGACATTAGCCAAGATGGACATGGTTATGTTTGAAGGCTGAGAGATGTGCTTTGTATCTGGAGGGCTGAGTGGGTGCAGAAAAATGTACGTTGCATATTGGGCAAAGCAGCTAGTCTAATTTAGGCAGCTGCACCATTCTCTTGAGGTGCTACTAAAAAAAAAAAAAATCCATACAAAGCTAGTGTTCAATAAGTAAAATGAATGACAGGCTCACTCAGCAAGATCTGACTTTTATCTTGAGAAACCACTGTAGATGAGAAGGACCACTCTTATAATGCTTGCTTTCATTAACTCTTTAACAGTACTTAAAGTAATAGAAATACACTGAGGAATGCAACAGCCTCCAATGCTGTTACATAAGTTACTGACGTCATTACAATAGTTCTCTATTATCATGATACCCAGATCTGACATGTTCATACAGCTGCAACCAGTAACTGGCAGCTTAAAATGCCACCTCTAGATTCAAGACAGCTCTCATGAGGCAGGACAGCTGTTAGCTTGCTGGCTGTCCAACACACATTCAATGCAGAAAGCAAAAATCATCGCAGTGTCTCTACGACTTGCAATGCAGCCAAGGGGTTCCATTTTGCTGCTGATGCTTAGTATAAGAACAAGAAAGGTTTCTTGTAACAAGAGTAATTTTCTCCTCTTTATTTTCTGCTTTCAACTACACCTTATAATATCAATATTTTAATTCTATCATAGCATTTTTACACAGAAGCTCAGCAGTATCAGCACTCTGAGTTAGGAACCTCAATTTCTCAAATACAGCAGCTCTCCATGAGTCAGGTGAACAAACTATCAAGTTTCATAACAGATGTAGAAGAGCAACTCCCCAGTGTTAAGAAAGGGACATATCAATGACGTGTATTTGTGCTTTATTTATCTTAGTTATAAATAGCTTAATGTAAACTGTTAACAGAGTAAATGAAATGAAGAGAAACATCTATTGCCTTTGAACTTCTTAGGAAGTTTAATGGGACATGAGAGTGAAAACTCCTGGTGGGCCAATGAGTGTTACTGGCAGGATGGTGTGCTACATACACGTGGAAAGGAATGACAAAGTTTTTCATTTTAACTTATTTCTATTCTTTCAGTATCTTGGCTTATTAGCATATTCCTTACACCACTGTTAAACCTTTTTTATTCACTATGTTTCTTAAGTAACTAGGTGAACATAACTAACCAGTAACCTATTAACAACTAAGCAAATACCCAAACAGATGAAAAATATGATGAGCTTTAACAAAGAAAGGCTGAAAAGCATGACAAACAGAAATAGAACAGTGAAGGCATAACTGAATACCAGAGCATACTGTTTGCCATCAAATATTCCAATGATAAATATACTCAAAATATTCTTTAAATGATTCGGATTTTATTCCCTCTGACATAAGGAGTTACAATACCATGATCACTTACAGAGTTAACCAATGAAAAAAAACCTTTCCATTTTAATGAGGTATGCCTAAATACTGCATAAACATTGTTTTAGGTATTTTTTCATCTTCCTTACAAGTTTCATTTAGTACATGAACATAAATACAGTGAAGTGGAGAAAATTAGATACGGGAACCTTAATCAAGTTGTAAGTAAAATTCAGTGGGCTAGCAGAAGATTTTAATTAAATTTATTTTACACAAAGTAATTAAAAACAAGAAAATTTTTCACTGTAAGGAATTAGGGCAAGGGGGAGAAATGTCTTTCAAGGCAAAACAGTGAGTGCAGCTTTAGTAAAAAAGAGCTAATTTTTTCACAGGTGGAGATTCAAACAAATTCAAGAAAAAATTAAAAAGACATCCCTACTTGGAACTTTGCCAAGCTAGATCCTGATACTCCAGCAAGGATTACATACACAGTTTATACAGTATCTAGAATGGACTTGCAGACAAGAAACCCATCACAATAGATACGGCTCAGCGAAGATCATGTTAGTACAGAAATTAGAAGTGACAGACATAAGGTTACATTCCAAGTTTAACATTATTTTCAAACACTTTAAAGACGTCATGGCATGGACAAGAAAAAGTGTGTAGCACTAGAAATTAAGCATACTGCTGTCTGCAAGCAACGAAGACGACTGTTGGCAAATGCCTTCTTTACAGAGCTGGCTGGAGTTAAACATACAAGATAGTTCTAGTCAAATACAGAGCAGCCACAGCACAAAAAAAATACTCTTGCCACTTTTGTTTACACTGGTGCTACATTCACATAGATGTATCTGTAATGGTCCTGTGCGCATATTTAGTAATTCTCTGTACACCAAACTGAGCTGCTCAAATAGCTATTTCCAAAACCACAAAGCAGCCTCTCTTTGGAGAACGGTAGAATTTTACTAGATAACCACTACCCGTCAAGCGGAGCTGGACTGCGTAAATGCTCCAGCGTGGTAGCATTTGCAATTTCTGCCTCACTGCAACACAACTAAACTCAGATAAGGAGTGTTTGTCTGGAGGATCAGCAAGGCTTTGCCAAAGGCACTAAAGCAGTCCAAAACAAACAAACAAAACACCTCAACAACCCACCACAAACAAAAATTCCAAAACTTAAATCCTCCATCATCCCTCTCCTCCAAACGTTCTTGTCTATGTACAGTACTTCCCAGAGGCACCACGTGAAAGCAATCCAACAACCAAAAGATCTCTAGTCCATACAATTATATAACACACTTGTTTAATCACACTGAAAAGTTAGCATTCTTGATAATACTTTAAAATACCTTAGAGATAAAAGTTCATGACAAAATGAAACCACCTTTATGGATATTGCTGTCTTCTAGTTCTGAAACATTATGTTTTGGAAGCACATGTGTTATGGCCTTTGGAACAAGCTATACATCCTGACTAAAAACTGCTAGCTACTTGGAAACAGGCAACTTGGAAAATAAAGCATGTTCTTACTACTCAGCTCTAGATATCTAGCACATCAATATAGACCTACAGACAGGTGTATATTCTGTATGTTCTTAAATACACTTCTCCCCTTAAAACTACCGAGGCAACGCCTCCATAATGGTCTAATACAGTGGTGTCTTCCTTAGTCTAGTTAGGAAATTCCGCTGTCTCGCATCTAAAGGTTCTTGAAAGAATCACGAGATAAAAACAGCTGGCACATTTTTTTGCTTCATTAAAAGACAAGTAAAAAATTATTTTCAGGCTATGGTAACACCTCCAGACGACTAGCACTTAGGGCTTCATTGTACTAGTATTGCACCAACAGCAGTGGCTTCTTTAGAAGTAGCTGCACACTAAAATTTTCATACAGCCAGAAGCTATGGCTCTAGGCAAACATTTCGGATAGCTGAGATCAGAAGCAGCTCCAAGAGTGTTTGACTGCTAGGAAATGATAATACTTCTCCTCTAATTTAGTGGAATAATGCAGTTACAAAGCACTCTGCACAAAACTGAATGACAGTTGAATTTAACAGTCCCTGTTGGCTTGTTTCCTCCCAAAGCTAAAAATTCAGAGAACCCAACATCCTCCAGGTCAGCAATTCCCTACCCCACAACATAGTTTTCCAGCATGAGAACCCCACTGGAACTGCTCACACACCACCTTTAACTTAACAGAAACACGTTGGTCCTTTTGGTGCTAAAAAGCAGAAAATTGCACTGATCACAAAAGCTGAAAAATCCCAATTTCACCCTTTAACTGCTGATTATCACTAGCAGATTATCACAGTGGGATATTAAAACAAACAGAGGAACACTGAACAACCTGAGTCTGTTACCAGAATAAGAAGTTACTACAACATGACAGTAATGAATGGAGCTTGAGGAGAAAAACTGAGGAACCACGCTGACCTCCAGCTAAACAGTAACTGGCAAACTTCTGATACTTGTTATATTGTGAATAGGAAACTTTTATTATTCGCTGGTAAAGTCAAGCTTCAGCTCCTGATACATAACACTCAAGAAAAAGCAGAAAAACTGTATAAAGCTATTTTGCATACAGATCTGCAAAATCCAAAGAACCTAACGTATTTATTCAATAAAGGGATTTTGAAGTCAACTGAAGCCCTCCTGTAAATGCCACTAGCAGACTTCCAGTTTCAGATTTCACAGAATTTAAACACTTTCCTTGTAAACTGCTTGAAGCTGACATATCACTCTCCAGCTGCTGATGAACTGAGAGGTAAGCATGTATGATTTATCATTTCAAATTATCAACATGTATTTTCAAAACGACAAGATTTTCCAAAGTTAAATATTGTCTCTTCCAAGCCTCTCGACCAGCATGCTGTAAATACTTGGTATCAAACTGCTGATCACCATTAACAGAATATTCATGCAAGTATCCAGGACTGAGAGGGAGCATTCTGCACCAGAGGACTCACTGGATCTATTACCACAGAACACAATGTGCTCCGTTATTCTAATATTACCTTACCAATGTGCTTTGTTATTCTAATGTTACCTTACACTGACACAAGAAGATTAGTTCACCTTCCCAAAACTACACCTTTAGAAGAAGAAGATGCACTTTTTTTTTGCAAATAAAAAAAATTCTACCACAGTGTTAAGGGTCAAACCTTTTATATAAAGGCTCTCAGTGTAATTTGTCGCAGGCCTAATTCAAAGTCCACTGAAATTAAGTTCAAGACTCATTTCAGTGTGGTTTGGATTAGGGCCCATGGAAAAAAAGACCACCACAGGCCCGCTCCAAAACACAAGTGAAGCCTTCCTAAAAATGTCACAGCGTTTTATAACTTATTCAAGTTATTTCAGCACAAGTCATACAAACTATACACGTACATACAGATACTCAACTAATGGCTATGGAAGCCATAAAGCAGACTTTCCCCCCCACCCCATTCGGTAGCATCAGAGCAAAACCAACAGTGGCCAAACACCTCAGAAAAAACGTTAATACCAGAATTGATTTATATGTTCTAGTTCTATTGACTCAAATGAAGCTCCAGCAATTTAATTCAGACATGTTAAAATGGTGTTTCAGAATGACAAGTGAAGTGCATGCTTTGATCTAAAATGTCTACAGACACCATACTTCCAGAAAACGATATCTTTAAAGCCAAGTTCATGTCTCAGTTCCACTAAAGTATCATTCAGAGAAGGAAGACATGGACTATTTGTAGAAGAGCCCCAATTACTCACATGAATGTTATGCTTAGAAGCCAAGCAGGTATTCACAAATATGCAAATTATTCTCTGGGGCTCCCTACTCCCAATCGCTCTACTGATCAATTTTTATTCGGGGGGAGGGGAAACAAGACAGCGTCAAATAATCAAAACAGCGAACGACGTGCGACGAGTCTATGGAAAATGCTACCGGGAAGACCCCAGGATCCTGGAAAACGTCCCGATGGCACCTGAGCTCGTTCAGAGAAGGTCACTGGACAGGGCGGCCCGCCGTGGTTATTAAGCTGGCCTCTCCGGGGGCTGAGAGCAGGGACCAGCGACGTGCCCAGGCAGAGACATTATCTCCCGCTTAGCCTGGGCTACAAAGGGACCGGCGAAGGCGGTCGCTAGGGGGGGAAGCTGCACCCTCCGGAGAAAGCCGGTCCTACCTCCGCGCCTAAGACGGCGCCGGGAGAGCGGGGAAACGACGTAGCCCCGCGGGGTCCCCACAGAAGGGGGCCAGGGGAGAAGGGCGCCGGGAGGGCATCTCCCTGGATGCCCTCACGGGCCTCTCCGGCACAGCGCTTCCCTCCCCTGAGGATCCCCGTCTTTTTCGAGGGATTTTGGAGAGGGCGGGGGGGAGAGGAAGGGTCGAGACTACTTACATGGGCTCCAAGGTTTTGCTGAGCCAGGATTTCAGCGCCTCGAAGTTTTCTATGATCATTTTAACCACCATCCAGAGCGGCCCGGGCCCCCCGCCTCCCCGGCAGCAGCAGCAGCAACAACGGCGGCGGGGTCCGCACCGCCCCGCCGGCCGGGACCCCGGCTCCCGCCGCGCCTCCCCCCCACCCGCCGAGGCCGCGGCCGCCTCCCGGTTCGGCAGAGGCCGCCTGGCAGGGGCCGGAGGCCCAGCGCCACGAAGGGGGCGGAACCAGCCGAGCGGCGGTTGCTCCCTGCGGGCCCCGCTCTCGCCGCTCCTTGGCTGGGGAGCGCGGTCCGGCGGCTCCGCAGTTTCCCCCCGCCTCAGCGGCGGGCAGAAGGCAGCGGGCCCGACGAGCGGCGGTCCCTGAGCACACCGCCCCCCCCCACCCCCCTCTCCCCTCAGCCGCAGAGACAGACAGAGCGAGCGGGCGAACAGGTAAGATGGCGGCGCCCCGCTGTCGCGAGAATAAGGAGTCTCGCGAGGACGGGCGCCGTGCGGGGGCTGCCGGGAGGCGGGGCCGGGCGGGGCGGGGAGGCAGCGGCGCTGAGGTGCGGCCTGTGGCGGCCGTGGGCGCGGCCCTGCGCGGCCGGGAGCGGCCTGTCGCCGTCCCCCTATGAGGGGAGAGGGGTACCCCGGCCTCCCGGGCAGTCGGGGGAGTGCTGTAGTAAGGAAAGGCGCTCTGGAGAAGCAGAAAGGGTGGCACAGCGAGTGCTCCCTCCCCGTGGCGCGATCTCCCGTACATGTGTGAAACTGACAGAAAAAAAATGATTTTTTTTTTTTAAAGTAAAAAATTTCTCTGAAAACACGGAAGTTGGCAGCAGAGTCCCGTGCCTTCCCCCGACGTCGGCCCTGCGTGGGGTGGGCTGGGGCGCTACTGTAGGCCGGCGGGTGCCGAGGCTGACCCGCACGTGGCAGTTCCCTCACCTATTCAGGCCCCACAAGGGCGACCTGACGGAGGAGCTGAGCCCACACGGCTGCTCGGTCACCCCCAGGGACAGCGGCGGTGGGGGTGTATGGACTGGCCCCCCGAAAACCAGTGCCCACCGGTGTGGGGCCTTCCCCTGAAAAGTTACATACGCCACTGCTTTCGCCGGTCCCCTGGATTAACCGAGTGCTGAAAGAAAATGTCCACAGTGAATGTACCTCAGGCAGTTTGGTGGGCTTCCGAAAGACCCGCGTCTCACCTGAGCTCCCAAGTGAGGCGTTTTGTGCAGTAGATGAACAAAGGGGAGTATTTAAAGGGAATCGTTCGCGCTGCCTGTCTCAGGGCAGAGTGGATGACACTCGAGCTGCCTGCCTGGTTTTCTCAGATAGAGAACTTCAGTTAATTGACTTAGATTAGAAGGCAACCATGGCCTTGGCTGACCTGTGAATTTATGAGCATCCTAAAGTCCTACCTTTGTCATGCAGAGTTGAGATAACAGCAGCAGGAGCCCTAGAGAGCAGGGGTGAAGGCGCAAAGGCGTGTTTGGATATAAAGTAGGATGTCTGCCTGTTCTCACGGCATGGGAACTCCTTAAAATCCATCCCCAGCTTCATACTGTCCATGGGAACCCACCATGGACCGTTTGTACTTATCTCTGTTTCAAAAAGCTCAACTTTACTTCACTGCATCTGTAACGAAGCAAGAGTCATCGGCAGTTATGACCCCTATTTACAATTTTCCATGCTACCGAGAAGCACTTGCCCTCAGCAGAGGGACTGCCAAGAAATCTAGTATCCAAGACAGCTAAATAAGAGCTGGAGGAGGCTGAGGCTGCCTGCATGTCATTATTTGTGGCTTGATTATCATCCTTGAAAGTTTTTTGAAAACTGGAGAGTGTAGCAAGCCAACCAAATAAACTGCCAGCTTAGTAAGTACTTCAGTGAGGACTTCCCAATTACAAGATGTACTTTGGTTTCCTTGCATAGTGGAGAGTGAACAGCACATCCAGTCAGTAGACAGAAAATCACCAGAGCCTGAAATTCTCTGGAGACTGTTCTGTAGACATCTAAAAAGTCCTCGGCTCACAGTCATCAACTTGTAAATTAACTCCTCCTGAACAAGTAAAAAGGGTCACTAAACTTGGGATTCTGATGGATCTTTGAAGGGACAGGCACATAGAAATTAGGCATTCTGATAAGAATCTAAATTTGGTTTTGGATCTGGCCCTTAATCCTTTGCAAAAGCCAGTGTCTAGTGGAAATAATTCAGGCAAGCACTGTGTTAGTCCACTTCACTCTCATCTTTGTAACTACCATTGATCCTTGAATATACAACGGCCAGCAAGAAAACACAGCCTCTAAGGCTTCCCCACATAAAATGTATGGATATAATCATGGTAGCAACTTCTCTGTGTTTGATGTTTCATTTTCTAAGCTGCTTTCCAGCCATTCAGAAGCACAGTGCTGTAAGTAAATGAAATTTGTGATCAGCAAAAGGATTTTCATGAATACCATTTATGCACTGGATAAGGTGTGTGTGCATGTGGTAATTTTTGAACATTACTGTATTGATACAAGTATGCTGTTATCACACTTTTGTGGCGATATTCAGAGTAACTATAATAAATAAATAAATAAATACAAGCTGCTGACAGTCCCAGTTCTAGAGTTTGCAGACTTAAAATCTTAAGGCCTTTTAAAGATTTAGATCACACATCTTCAGAAGTGACTGCGATGTTCTGTAGTATCTTTCAGGCAATTTTCATTTCATTTCACGGCAGGAATTAGAGGATTACAAAGTAAAACTATTTATTAGATCTGAGGAAACGATTTCCTTTGAAATATAAAGTGGCTTCTATACATAAGGTGGTTTCTGTTGAAGACATAACATCTTTATGGTCTTAATAACAATTTTAAAAACACAAAATAAGGACTTTGTGTTCATGGTTGATGAGAAGCTCAACGTGAGCTGGCAATGTGTGCTTGCAGCCCAGGAGGCCAACCATATCCTAGGCTGCATCAAAACCAGCATGGCCAGCAGGTCGAGGGAGGTGATTCTGCCCCTCTACTCTGCTCTCGTGAGATCCCACCTTGAGTACTGTGTCCAGCTCTGGAGCCCCCAACATAAGAAGGACATGGAGGTGTTGGAACGAGTCCAGAGGAGGGCCACAAAGGTGATCAGAGGGCTGGAGCAACTCTGCTATGAAGACAGGCTGAGAGAGTTGGGGCTGTTCAGCCTGGAGAAGACAAGGCTCCAGGAAGACCTTATGGCAGCCTTCCAGTACCTGAAGGGGGCCTACAGGAAAGTGGGAGAGGGGCTTTTTACAAGGGCATGTAGTGATAGGATAAGAGGTAACGGTTTTAAACTGAAAGAGGGTAGATTTAGATTAGATATTAGGAAAAAATTCTTTCCTGTGAGGGTGGTGAGACACTGAAATAGGCTACCCAGAGAAGTTGTGGCTGCCCCCTCCCTGGCAGTGTTCAAGGCCAGGTTGGATGAGGCTTTGAGCAACCTGGTCTAGTGGACAGGTGTCCCTGCCTGTGGCAGGGGGCTTGGAACTAGATGATCTTTAAGGTCCCTTCCAACTGAAACCATTCTATGATTCTATGAATAGTCTTTACTTAAATCAAAATTTAGTCACACGTGAAATCAGTACTTTAACTGAAAAAAATCCTGAAGATCATGTTTCATTTAATGCAACATAACAGAGAATCTGTGCAAAGGGTCAAAGTAATTATTAACTTCTACAATGTCATATTTCCGTGAGACAAATAAGTTTCTATTTCTCCTGTAGCTGTTCAATGTAAAATTCATGAACTGTCCAAGGGAAAATAAAACATACCCTAAATTTTATCCCTACTTGTACAATTAAAGCCCTGAAGAAGATAACAAGGAAAAACACAAATCTTTGAAAAGATTGGAAAGCAGCAAAAGAAGAATTGTACACACTCTCCTCAGTTTTCAACAATTTAACACCTTCATTTAAAAAATCAGTTTCTGTTGCTCAATTATAGTGATATTCTGTATCATGTATGTGATCTATGGATACCAAACATTAAATAGGAACTAAATAATAGAAATCTCAAAAATACAAAAATCGACATATATATTCTGTGGATTAATATTAAAAATGCAGTTTAACATCAATAATCTTAAAATATAAACAAATTATGTTAAAAAAGTAATACAAATCTAATTCCCTTATTTATTCATGCATTAGAATTACAGATTCCTAACAGCTCATTTGACTTATAAAAACTTTGTTAAGTTCTTCAGAGTAGTATAGATGTTTTCATATATAATAACGCCCGAAGTTCATAGGTTTGGTGTGTGCTTAGTTTGCAGTAGTCTTATCTAACTAACTCAATTTAGTGACCTTCGACATCTGAAAATAATGGGTTGTATTTATTCACATTTTTATTGTTTCCCCTACTCACGTGAGAGCTGAATGTTGCCAGCCAAGACAGAGATATCAATCCTTCCTGAGATTTCTGAGTTTTTATTTCTGCTGACTCATCTCCAACAACATTGGACTTGTGCTTATAAACAATCTTTGCCAGTGTGTAAAGCTGCAGTTTTTAAGTGTTAAAAATTTTTATTTGAAAGCTGACATTTTCTTAAATGTCCATAGATCTCTTTTTGATTCAGATTTGTCCCTTTAATTTTTTAATACAAAAAGTAGTTGTAGAAGAGAATAACTCATCATTTTGCCAAACCTATCCTACCTTCATCAGTCAGTGTTTATGTCATACAGAAAAAAGCTTAACTATTCTTTTTTATTTGTTTGTGTGTTTGGTTTTTTTTGTTTTAAATGAGTTTAATTTTTTTGAAGCTGCCAGACTGGTCTATGGAATTATGAAATTCTTCAATCTATCCTTCTAATGTTTCATCTTTTTGTTTAGGAAAATGTGATTGCATTTGCAGTTGGATTTAAACATTCATTTCTGATTGTAGGTTTTCTACTGGTGTTAAATGTGATTCTGGTTTTGCATGGCAGACGTAATCCACCTGTTCCAGACTTGGGGCCCCTAATGTCTCCCAGAAAAAGCATTTAAGCATCACAGGCCTCAGCTGTATCTAAGTGAATGATCTGGAGATGAAGTGTTCCACATCCTTGCAGCATGCCACGGCCCCTAGCATCAGAGCACAGGCTAAAACAGCAGCGCTGATGAAACCGGATGGCATCAGGATGGCTTGATGGCACAAAACCATTTTTGTATGTTGTTCGAATTTTTAGTTTGTACTTTCTTTGAGTTTTGGGTTTTGCTGTTAGTTGCTTTTTAGATATGCATAGCTGTACATTTGTACATCTGTAGATATACTGCCTTTGCTCTGTGTAGAAGGGTCAAATGATATTCCTCCTGATACTCTTTGTCTACTCTATAGTGAGTTTCATCTCAGGAGGCATCAATATGAGTTTTGAGGATAATATCACGGAATGGATCCAGACCTGAAGACTCCACCTTCCGTCCTTCACAAATAGCAAATGTCTATCAATTCCTGAGCATCTGAAAGCTGAGGCACTTCTGCCTTTCCCCATAAGTACACCTACTGATGCTTCAACAGAGCAGCAGGTCAGCTTTGTATTACTCTTACTTGGCTGTGCCTCAAAAAGATGAATGTTTGGTCCTTTGCTTTTTTACTGTTGAGTCCTGCATAGTGAATTGAACCAAACTGAGCCATTGCTGCTTAAAAACGGGCCTGTAAAAGCTCTCAGAGCAGATGGTCTTCAAGGTCTGAATGTCTTCCTCTAATCCACAAAAACGTAATAATGAAATATGGTGTGGACATTAGATGACTTTCCGTGACCATGGTCTTTCTATACAACAGACCTAAGCTATGGGATTGTGTATCTCTCCTGCTTTCTTTTGCTGCAGGAAGAAGATAGGTGATAATAGATGGAGAAAAGGGCTCTACATGGCCCTGCTTGAGCAGGGGGGCTGGACCAGATGACCTCCAGAGGTCCCTTCCAACCTCAACCATCCCATGATTCTATGAAAGGCTTTTGGCAGAGTGTCCCAAAGCCACAGGTGTTTGAAATATTTGTAGCTGGCGCATGTAGCATTTAGCCTGAGCTTGCAAGTCATAGAACTGAGCGTTGCTTTTTTGAACCGACATAACAGTTGTTTAACAGGTTTTCTTGAAAGCCAAGGTCAGAACAGGTCGTTACAGTCAAAAGTCAAATCTACAAAATCTGTGATTTTATTTTTGTTTAAATATAGAGACATTACCAGTAGTGGATATTTAACAACATACATCACACTTCTGAAGTCACTATGCTAAGTCTATATTTTGTATACCTAAATGGCCTTGTGTTTTAAAAAATAAAATGGGTCAGCTTTGTAATACAAGATGCTCATGTTGTGGAACCTCATTAGCTTGTTGTGTACTTGCTCATTAGCTTGTACTAATGCAGGGACAGGATTGCTTCACTTTGCCGATGGCAGCAAAATTAAGCTTAGCCCCTGCTTGTGCCTATGGGAAGGATGACTGGGAAAGGGCCCAGGGTGTAATTAATACCTCTTCTTCCCAAAACGCGGTGGAGCAGGAAAGGAAAGACGTAGCTCATAGCTCTGCCCTTATGACACCAACCAGCAGAGCTTCATCTTCCAGAAGCCTTCTTAGGGCAGTCAGCAGGTACCAGCTGTGTCATTCTGGTCTGCACAAGTAATTATGGGGCAGAGCCACACCTGGATTTGTGCCTGCACATGGGGTAAGCAGCCGCCCACATTCCCCAATTCCCTCAGGCAAACCGTTGTGGTGGAGACGGCCGTGAGGCCCGTGCCTAGCAGGAACACGGTGGCTCCATGAGCCTGGCTAGAGGCAGCTGTGTCGCTGATGGCGGCACTGCAGTCTTATACACCAGCTAATGCTCTGCCCTGTTTTTGGCCATAAGCCTACAGTTTGGGGCCACATTGCACAGCACGTGGACTGTTGACTCCTGGAGTGGCACATTTTGAGTTGGCACTGACTAGTGTATTTTGCTGTGCAAATCCTATGCAGAAATAGAAGGCACATTATCCGTTCCATTTCAGATGTTAGTCGTACACAAACCATAGGAGGAAGCATGCAGGATCCTGATTTTGCCCTTCTTGCTACCCCTTATGCCCAGCCCACCTTCCCATTAAATTGAACAAGCAAAGAGAAAAATTGTTTTTCTGAGTCAGCGTTTGTGCAGGATACACCACGCTGGAGGTATGGCATTCCTGAGCTACGGTGTGAACCTCCTTTGCCTCTGAGATGGCTCAGCTATCTAAGATCACAATCGAACTTGTAGTAAATGAAAAGAATAATCACAGCGGCAGAATGGACTTTATCCATTTATTTTGAAACCACTAATTTAGTTTTAATTATAAATAAATAATCTTTTCAGTTAAAACTGAATCCAGCCATTGTTAAGACTGCTCTGATGAGCCACATGACTGACTCAGCCAGGATGGCTTCGTGCTACAGATGTAAGAGCTCCGTGTTGAACATATTAGAAACACTGTCAAAGAATTTTAAAGGATACCTTCTGTTGGTATCTATTTGAGGTGAAAGTTGTATTGTTTACACTACCTATTCTTCTTCACAGTAGACTACTGTATACAGAACCACGTATGGTGAAGCCGCAGTCTTGGTTGTATGAGTTCTTCCTACAGAAATATACAAATAAATTGCTCCTGAGAGGATGAGACTATCTGTTTTTTATTTCTGTTACTGTTTGTTTTGGAGGAGTTACTGGGTTTACAATTAGACAATTAAGAAGACTGTAATTTTAGCATTAAAAAGGTTATTAAATCTTCTTTGTGAACAATTTATTAGATAAACTGTTATTTTAAAGCTTTCAGGTTTCCCACCATAGAGATCAGGATTTCTAGAACTGATTGAATTATTAAAAATTACTGCAGTGTTACCAATACTGAAAAAGTGCTGTCACCCATTGTGCAAGGCATTTTTATATTTTTCAGCTGTCAGATCTTGGAAAAAACTTTTCAGGAAGTTTGGAAATAAAATATTGTTTTGACCATTCTAATTTCCATTTGAAGCAACTTTTAATTTTTCTTTTTACGGAAGCTCAAACGGTGCGGTGCTTTACGTTTTTGTTCTCTCTGTGGGTGTTCTCAGGCCTCAGCCCTGATGTCAGAACGTGTGGATTTGCTTAGGTCAGTGCTGCTGCAGAGCCAGAAGAGGGAGCGCAGGCATTGTTTCTTCTTGATCATGCTGTCGAGGCGATTTGGGATTATTTCGCAGAGGAAAATGACTAAATCTATTTTTGGAGGAGGTATTGTAGAATACTTTTTCCTTCTTTTTTTTAAAAAAGATTTTTAAATAAGACTTACGGGAAAATTAAGAACTGGATATTTCCATCAATTCTTATCAAGCAAAAAAATCTGTTCATAATTTTATGAATGGCTGGTATGCTATTTTAACATTTTCAACAGCTTTTACAAAGTATTTTTACATTTTCTTCTGCAGCAGCTGAGGGAGGTGAAGGGTATCAGAATCCAAATATAGTACAAAATCTTGATTCACTTCACTCTAATATTAGAAAGTGTCTTTAAGCATGTTATTATATTTGTATTCTAACTTCGGATCATATATTTACTCACTAATTTTCAGATATATTTGTATTAAAAACGTTATTTTAAAGGCACAGAGGATACATAAATTCTCTCCAACTTTTTAATAGTAATTATTAGAACTTCTCATATCTCACCTCTGTCATAATTTCTTATATTTCTCAGTTGTTATAGTTTCTCATACCACTTAGATGTTCCTGACTTTTAGGGAAAGTCATCAGAAAGTGCCTTGTTGCACCCTGATAATCATTTCTACTACTTCATCTGTTGATATAGGAGAGTCACATTGCTTTCCTGTAACAGGACTTGTGTGAAGCTTTTTTTAAGAATTCCCTGAATAAAATTAAAATGTATAAGCTGTGTGATGGCTTTGTGGTACTGAAAAAAGATTCACTCTTAAGACTTTGGTTTTGCCTAAACTGTCTTCCGTGTGGGATTTGTGAGAGCAGGACCCAAGATCATCTATGGATTACTCTTTCCAAAAGTGGACATTTGCAAGGGATGTGTGGCATTATGACCTTGGTCTTGTCTTCTTGGATAAGCAGTTAAATACTGCACTTACTCTTCAAACATTGGTCCTTTTGCTACTCCCTGTGAGATAAATTACAGCCCCAGTAAATGAATGAAAGCTTAACCAGCGAGTTTTGGCCTCACAGAAGTGTCAGTAGATTTTGCAATAGGTTTAAAAGAAACTAGCTTTTTTCCTTATTTTCTTTCATGCCAATGTCTGTCTTTTGAATAGCACCATACGTGTTCCTTCAAATCTCTTCCTAAAGTCACTGTTCTTTGCAGAACTGCTTGTAGTGATCAGATTATTAATGATGTTTATTTGAAATTAATCTTATAGATTCTATTGACTAGGCTTGAACTTCAAGACCACAAATAGAATTATTTTGGTTGGCATTGAAATAAGATAGGGAGAACATTACTTATACTGTATTCTGGATATGCTACTGAATGTGTTATATTTTGAACACATACTCCTATGCGGACACTGCAGGATGGTCACATTCACAAATCCAAAAGTTTATACCTTAGCACAGCATAGTTCTGTTGAAGCTGATGGAACTGCAGCCTACAGGAGTCTTTTCATTTGGCATGTTCATCCCTAGCATAGCCCTACTGCCATAGTGGTTGAACTTGGTTGAAAATTCCCAAATTTTACAGTTAAACTATTACCAAAAAAAGAAGAAACAGAAAAAAAGAAAGAAAACCAAACAGAAACAAAGCACATAGAACCCCACATTAGGGAAAAGGATTTGTAAATGCCTATTAAGAGTTGTAAGGGTGAAGGTATGCCCTGTAACCAAAGAACATTTGTGTTAGCCACTATGTAGATGTAGGATAACTTGCTAAATCTCAGTAAAGTGGAGGATTTTCTGGTGGACAGAAGTGAGTATTTTGAGACTTCTGTGCTCACAATACAGTCCTTTGGTAGAAGACCCCCACTAGTAGCGGTCCCCATTTGAGAAGTATTGGATACTTTGCTGAGCTCCCAGTCAGTAATTCTCCTGTAATTTGTCACTGAAGAGAAAACATACCAAAGAGAAAGCCACAAACCTTATCAAATTGAAAACGTAACAGATCATGACAGTGCATGTTCTGGCAGCCGGCACAAAAGTCATTGTCATCAAAGACACGATGGAGACACAACATCCCAGAAGCACAATTCCAGCAGTCTGTGGTTATCTGTAGACTAACAGATCCTATTCCAGAGGTCATTTTTCTCTACAGATTGTCAGTGGCCGAGGTCCAGGCAGCACGGAGCCTCACAGTGATGGCCATGACTAACAATTCAGCTTCTTACATGCAAAGGGTTGTAGTGAATGGGACTGTATCTGGCTGGTGCCAGTCACCAGTGGTGTTCCTCAGGGCTCAGTTCTAGGGTCAGTTCTGTTCAATATTTTTATCAATGATCTGGATGCAGGAGTTCAATGCACCCCTGTTAAGTTTGCTGATGATACTGAACTGGGAGGTGCTGTTGACTCTCAAGGAACAAGAGGACTTGCAGAGGGATCTGGATAGATTGGAGCGTTGGACAATCATCAAAGGCATGAAATTTAATAAGAACAAATGCCGGATTCTGCATCTGGGACAGAGTAACGCTGGACACAGGTATAAATTGGGGGAGAGGTGGCTGGAGAGCAGCCCTGCAGAAAGGGATCTTGGGGTGCTGGTTGAGCAGGCTCAATGGCAGTCAGCAGTGTACCCTGGCGGCCAAGAGGGCAAACCACATCCTGGGGTGCATCAAACACAGCATAACCAGCCGGTCAAAAGAGGTGATTATGCTGCTGTATTCAGCATTGGTGCGCCCTCACCTTGAATATTGTGGGCAGTTCTGGGCCTCACAATTCAGGAAGGATGTGAAGGTCCTTGAGGGCATCCAGAGGAGGGCAACAAAGCTGGTGAAGGAAGGCATGTCCTGTGAGGAGCAGATAAGGACTTTGGGCTTGTCAAGTTCGGAGAAAGGGAGGCTGAGGAGTGACCTCATTGCTCTCTAAAGCTTCCTGAGGAGGGGAAGAGGGAGGTGCTGATCTCTTGTCCCTGGGATCCAGTGGCAGGACATGTGGGAATGGTTCAAAGCTGCGTCAGGGGTCATTCAGACTGGACATTAGGAAACATTTCTTTACTGAGAAGGTAGTCGAACACTAAGCAGTCTTCGTAGAGGGGTGGTCAATGCTCCGTGCCTGTCAGTGTTTAAGAGGCATTTGGACAGTGCCCTTAATAACGTGCTTTCAGTTTTGGTCAGCCCTGAAGTGGTCAGGCAGTTGGACTAGATGATCCTGGTAGATCTCTTCCAACTGAAACATTCTATTCTATTCTACTTTAACCCATAAATTATAGTCTTTCAACCCAGAGAACAATATATATTGGTAATAATAATATTAGTAATATAGAACTGATGCTACATTTTTAGTTAATGGGCAGACTAAATTATCCTTCCTTCACTGATTTCTACTTATTAATTCCCACACCATCTATTCCTGACAAATCATAAAAACCCCAGATTTCACCAGCTCTGTGTTTACGCACTTTCAGTTAGAGGTTTCAAGGGTACTTAGCTAAGGCACTCATGGGGATGGAGCTAAGCACTAGGTTCTTCTGGTACAACAGATTGCTCAGCCATTAACTTTTCCATTTTCTGTTTCATTGTGTGTTCCTTCTGAAGAGGAGACGACCCCACTGGCTACAGCCAGGTCAGCCACTGAACTTGTGGCAGCAGCAAGCACAGCAGCCGCAGGAGCCAAGGCGGTCCCCTTTTACTACAGCAAAAATTTGCGACAGATCCATCCTAGCCGTCCTTTGGAAAGGCTTCAAAATAAACGGCCAGGCAGCACTCAAAACAACTTGTACAAGGTAGCTTTAATTGTTGCTCAGTAACACTTCTCTGTCTCAGGCCCCCATCACCAGTGGTGTCACAGGGAGCCCCTCAAGTCGCAGGACCTGTTGGTTGCTACTGTAGCTGGAGGCAGGACAAATGTCAGCATGAATTTTGGCTTGTGAAGCTCTTCAGGGGGCAAAGAGCAGCCCTTCCCACCTCAGCTGGAAGGTCTCCTGAGAAGCTTGAAATACCTGTGGCTGCTTTGTGGCAGGTGCTTTGGTTTGTCTGCAGTGTCAAGAGAGCAGCAGAACTTCGAAAAGTCCAAAGTCACTTGGACAGTCGGCCACCACCCCATCAAGTAGCGTGTGCAAAGAACGGAGCTCGACTCTCACTGGTGTCATATACAAGAGGGCTTGGCTGCTTTTTCACTGTGAGTAGCAACCCCCGATCACTTGCAAAAGCTTTTCCACAAAATGTCACACAAGAGCTTGAGTTTTGATTTGTAGCATCTCCTGACTTAGCTTCATACATTTGGAGCCAAAGAGACAACAGGTCTGGCTCGAGCAGGCAGAAGGACGGCTTTCTTCTCTCTGAAGACTGTCTTAAGCATCCCAGGAAGAGTGGGAAGTGGGCAGGACGTGTCTGCATCCCCCTGGGCTGCACTATTCTGGCCTGCTCTGCTTCTTGGAGTTACCCACCGATGTTTTACAGGCTTGGGTCTAAAGAGAGTGCCAACCACCATCTTTTACCCAGGCATTATGTGAAGAACAAAGCTGGTGTGAAAAAGTTGGACTTAAGGAAAAAAAGACAAAGATGGAGTTCTGTGGAAGCTCCTTCTCTGGACTCTGTCATCAAAGTTCCTCCTCTTTCTCCCTGTCCCATAATGAGAGAGAGCCTTTCCGCTTGGACCACTGCTATGGCTGGAGGAAA
Source organism: Nyctibius grandis (assembly GCF_013368605.1). Classification (NCBI taxonomy): domain Eukaryota; kingdom Metazoa; phylum Chordata; class Aves; order Nyctibiiformes; family Nyctibiidae; genus Nyctibius; species Nyctibius grandis. The sequence goes on along the minus strand of NC_090659.1, from coordinate 77,152,842 downwards.
CATGCCCTTCTCACCCTCATGGCAGTGGCACCAGGAGATCTGCAGAAAGAGGGTGGGCCGACTGCAGATGGCACCGGTACGGGCACGAAGCATCCCGGGACACAGGCACACATACTCGTGACCAAAAGCAGCTCAGCAAAGCTGCTGGAAAGCAGCGTGGCAGAAAAGGCCTTGGGGTCCTGGTGGACACAGAGTTGCCCAGCAGCCAGCAAGGTGCCCTTGCCCAAAGGCGGCAGGGAGCGGTACCCTGGGCTGCACGGGGCAAAGCATTGCCAGCAGCTGGAGGGAGGTGACCCTTCCCTCTGCTCAGCGCTGGTGAGGCCGTGCCTGCAGCGCTGTGTCCAGGGCTGCGCTCCCCAGTACCAGGGAGACATGGGCATACTGGGGAGAGCCCCCAGTGCCCCTCTCCCCCCACCGCCACCCATTGTGACCGTTGAGGGCAGCTGTCTTGCCCGGATGCTGGCCCAGCAACGGCCCCAGTGCCTGCAGGGACGGTGCTGTGCCAGCACTGAGCACCGCTGGGGAGAGCCAAGCTCTTCTCCAGCAGCACTGTGCGGCACCGAGACCCCCTTGGCAGCCTCGCTTGGGCCAGCTGGGCACTGCCCTGAGCCCCACCAGTGTGTCCCAGGCGAGTCTTCTCCTGGCATCATCGGGATGGGCCAGGTGAACTGCTGCTGCGGCTCCAGGTAGGCTCCCCCCACGGCTCAGGGACACACTGGCACAGCCATGCCCCGCAGCAGCCGCCTTTCTCATGCCTGACACCGTCTGCTCTGCAGGGACGACCCTGAGCCTGTGCAGCAGTACCAGCCTGTCCCGGCATCCCCCGAGCCGCTGCTCCGGCAGCACGTGCGGGTGACCCAGGGCCAGTCAAGGAGGAAGGGGGACCTCCTCCTCTTCAGCACCACCTTAGTCATCTCCAAGCCCAAGTAAGACTCGCAGACCCCCGCTGCCTTTCCTCCCAAGTCCTGGCCCTGGCACCAGGGCAGGGACACCCAAGGAGCAGCTCCAGAACCTCCCCACCCTGGTGCTGGATGCACCCGTGGCCATGCCCATGGCAGGCGGACGCTAGACGGGACGCTAGAGGGGTAACATTAGCTACCTTTGATTAAGAGGAGAATTGGGTCAAGTTGATCATGGCTTTACCTGTCTAACAATATAATGGAATGGAAAGGTTGCCAGGCTCTTCACCAGAAAACAGAAAGCAAAAAGCAACCTGTGAAGAGGGGGGCGATGGGCAACCAGACAGGAAGAGGAGAACATTGGAAACAGAGCTGTCAGGGATGGGCAACTGAGGGAATCCAAGCAGTCAAGCAGAATGAGGAGCCCAGGTGTGTAACAGACCCTGTTGGCCATCTTCCAAATGCTTTGAACACTGCTCTGAGTATAGGAAATATTTCCAGTGTGCACAGAGATGGCCCCAGAGAGGGCGCATGCACCTGCCCTTTGGAGAACGTGTACGTCAAGAGAAACGTACCACTCCAGCGTTGGCAGTTTTCATTTGCACTTGTTGAAGCTCTATTTGGGCAAGGCTGAGCAGACATCCCAGCAAGGTCACAAGACTCACACTTTTGAGCTCTTTGACCCGCTACCTACACAAAGAGCAAAGTCCCACTTTTCTGTTCATGCCAGCTGGCAACCCCAGTACTGGCTGGTGGTGTCCGAATCCAAACGATGCAGCAAGGAGTTGTTCCAAGTCGCAATAGACACTGAGATATTGGCACTTGTTAAAAAGCTCACATTTCACCTGAGATAACTGAGGGAAGGAAGAAATACCAAACAATCAAAAAGCAGCGTGTTTTGCCTGCAAACATGGGTTCCTAGCAAGGGACAGTGAGGGACAGTTGCTGCTGCTCTGGTTTTGGAAAGGAGCACATCACAGCTCCCCGGGGGCTCCCTGCCTGGCAAGGGGGCACTGCACATCTCTGTCCACTTGCTGTGCTCTGAGAGCATCACACGTGTTGAGAAGGGGCCAAAGCAACACTGCAGTCATTGCCAGAAAGAGTTCTCTCTCCTGTGCCAGAACTACCCCTTTTTCATTGGACTTCCCAAAGAACAGGGGACAAAGTCACACCACTCCCTGCCCTCGAGGTTTCATCAGCGCTTTCTGGCTCTGTCCTTGTAGGTGCCCATTTATTTTTGCCGCTTGGATTCCCTGGATGAGCTCTGATGCCTGGACTTTGAGGGGCACGATGCAGCTCCACCACCACCTTGTCGGAGGCAAGGAGAGAGGCACCATGCCCTTCTGATCTGGCCAGCAGCTTGCACTCATGCACCACTAAGCCAGAGTGGCCCTGCACCCCCCTCAGACCCATCCCACCCCTCGCAGGAGGCCTTGCTGGATCATTCATCATCTCCGTCAGCAAATGCCCACCAGCTGGCCCATGTCCCCAGGTGGGGAGCTGGCATGTAAACTTCAGATTATATGGAAGATCTAGCACATGGCAGTGCATATCACCTGGGAGGGACACAAGGGACAACATCTATGCTGAACAGCATGTTCCAACAACCCTCTATTACTATGACTCTTAGAAACAAAGTTTTGGTTATACTTTATACATTTTTGGGTACACTTTATAGTATACTTTGCAAATGTAGTGTCTTAGCTCCCTTTCCTCCCCTTAAGCTAACATAGATACAATGATAGGAGTTCTGGTTTAGTGGTTTTGTGATTTAGAAAGTAGTCATTTCACATTCTTTGAGCACACACTTCTAGTAATTTAATTTGATTTCACAAGACTAGGCTTAGAGTGACTTTTCCACAATATTAGTAAAAAAGCAAAGAGAATGACAAAAGTCCTATCCCCCTACCTTGCCATCTGCATCCTGCAAGTGTGCAAATGGTAGGTTGTCACCCAGCTTCCTTGACACTTGTGAGTGGGTGTCAAGAAGGTGGATAATGCCAGCAGCGCTGCATTGCCTTTCTGGTACACGTACAAAGCACTGTACCTTAAAAAAATTCAAACAAACTCCAGAAAAGTAGTGCCCTGCTACTGGGATACAGCTCCATATCTTACACGCCTGTTAAGGTCGGGAAATAAAGAGAGAATCCTTTCTAAAAGAAAACGCAGACAGGCAGTGGAGAGGAGCACTGAATTACTCCACTGCATGTTTATTTACAACTACTCATTCTTGGCAGAGAGATGCTGAAGCAACCTGCTCAGTACGAGAAGGGAGCACCCATTGCTGCGCTTTGGGCAGTGCAAGTTCTTGTATGCAGCACGCAGCAAATCCCCTTTCTTACAATTCTTGCTCTAACATGACTAGCTTGCAGGTTCCACTATGTTAATAACTCCAGATGAGATACATAAAACATTGCTTTCTTGCTGCTTCTCCAGCAGATCAGCTCTCTTTGGACTGATGCAAACACAACCCTTTCTGTCAGTCATAGCTGGATTTTTGGAACCAGATTTTCCCAAAGCTCCAAATACTTAAATAGCCTCTATGGTTTTGCTACTTGAGTCCTGTATGATGTCTAATGGGGCTGAGCTACTTTCAGAGGGAAAAGGACAAGTGCCAGCCACAACAGGGGAAAGAAACTGCACGGCTGATCTGCAGGTCTTGCAGTGATTGGGCAGGAGTCAGCAGGGCATGGAAATTCAGGTGCAACTCTCCTAGCTGGCATCTGAAGTGTGTCAGAGGCAATGCCATCTTTTCTCCATGGGCAAAGCCTCACTTGATACCCTCAGCAATCGCTGCCCTAAGTAATTACACTCCTAACTGCTAGGAGCTCTGCACGAGGGCAAAACCGAGGGGGTTTAGAAAAAAATCCCTAAATCATTTTTGGAAAAAAAAAAAATCCCTCTTTTCTCCCAAGGGAGAAACAGACCTGACTGTGGTCCTTCTTACCATTTCCCTGCGATTCATTTACCTGCCTCTGTGGTTAACTGAGAACTGCAGGTCAACATTTGGTCATTTGGTCCGGAGTTACTAACCACAGGCGATGGTGCTGGTGTACACACAGCTGCCTATTTGCTAGTGCTTTCTAGAGACTTAGAGTCTCTGCTAAAACACTGCGATACAAAGTTGTGCCCCATTCTCTCTTCTGTAGCGCGGACGTCCCAATGTATATTGCAACCAAAACACTCACCAAATAAAGGACTATGAAAATGCCATTAGGAAATGATAGCAGGCATCCCAGCCGCCTGCAGACAAAGCTGTCTCAAATCTGAGTGCTGACAGAGTGATTTGTTTGTAATAGGACTGAATGACCGATATGTGCCTATTCCCCTTGCCTTTGCTGGAACACATTGTACGGACTGTCTGCAGTTCTTAGCATTTCTTAAGATGTCCTTCTTTCTAAAATGTATATCTGGTTAGTCTCAGTATTTGCATGACTCCCCTCCCCTTCCCTTCCTTTTTCTTTCTCCCTCATTCTCTGTGTTTCACCTCTCTATGATATGTAGCTGTCCAAGAAGACAACCAGGTCATGCAAGGGTTGCACTTGGAGAAGCCTTTTCTTTCTTCCAGGTGATTTGTTTTTTCTCATAGGAAACCTGAGGAGGCACCTGCATCCAGGAAAAGCTCTTGACAAGGAAAGAACTATGTTACTGTTTCTTCTAATCTGGGAAAGAAAATCACTACTTTTTGTCCAGGAGGTCACTGGTCAATATTTCTATTATCTTGCTAGGCTTTTGATCTCCTCTACTTTCCCATTGCCCTGTGCTCAGCTGTTAAGTGACAAGAAGGTCCAGATTTGTGTCTGGGTCCTGACTGTGATGTTGCCTTCCTCTTGCAGCATAAAGTGGTGATGCTTTGCTTTGAAGCACAAGACCTGCCAAGGGACTGATTGGAAGGAGCAGTTAAAGAAGCCAGGTTAAATGCTGCCCAGAATCCCAGCCACCCTCCACTACAGGAAAAAGCCCCTCGCAGGACTGATTAAGACCTGGAGGTATCTTCCACTTCCATATTTCTTCTCGTCATTCCATAGCCAATACAGTCACTCCAGTATTTATTCTAGCTGATTCCGTAGCTATGTAAGAGTTGAAACACCCAGGTCATCAAGAAGGCTGATCTAGAAGGTAGTTGATCTGAACTGGCCCAAACCACCTATGATGTGACAGTGTCGATAATGTGGGTTAATCACAGGTTCTCCTGTGACATAAGGACGTACAGATCTCACTTTTCTCCTTTGAAGCTTCAGGTTTTGTGCATGAGGGCCTTATTTACCTTTCTTTTCAGAGTTGCTCATCATTTTAGTGTTGTTTACGATGAGGAAAAGATCCTTTTTGTAGATATGTTAATTTATTTACCTTTAATAAACAGCATGAAATAATTTTAGACTAATGATCAGTCCTCCAGATGAATGAAAATAAAAAAAAAGTATGCTTTGTGCCCAGTATAAAAAAAAACACGCCTCTGTTTCCATATTAAAAAGCTGCAATTGTTTCAGTTGTGGAAGTTTGTAGCTGCAGCATTACAGAGCTGCTGGCTACCATACTCTGAGGTCCAGAGGACACTAGACTTCTTCTGAAGGCCTTCTATCAATACAATATTGTCTGAGATGACACTCCATTAAAATAGGATTTGTCCAGTAATGGGTTTCTAAACGAAAACTCAAGGATAGAAACTTGTTCCTTTTTGGCAAAGTGAAAAGCACCATGAGGCGAGGCTGCCCAAAGCCTAGCTGCTGTGCTTGAAGAAAATGCCCCTTTAGTTTCAATGGGCAGACAGGTCACACTTTTGGAAGCCTGGTCCACGAGATGACACAAGCTATTTGTGTCCCAAGAGCATTAACACCATCAGGAGGGCTGTAGGGGACTACAAAATGACAGATGAATGTCTCAAAGTTTGCAATCGTGTACATGACTCCCTGTACCTGTTAATCGAAACTGTTACTTTTGTGGGGCAGACAGCAGGTGCATTTTGTTATCTCAGGATAAGCGCGCACATTCTACCTGCCAGCGACAAGCTCTGTGGCCGAGGCCCGTGGGCACGCGTCCATTGTAGGAGACCAGCACGGAGGCACGCACCCGTTGGACGAGGCAGCATGGAGACACCTGCCCATTGGATGAAGCACGTGCGCACGCCCACCTTCTCTCCGAAAAAAGGACCCCATGGACCAGCCGCAGGGTCCTGACTTCCTGCCTGCTGCCCCCCCTGCTCGGTGGCTGCTGCTCCCCCCCACTTTCTCGCTCGGTGGCTGCTGCTCCCTGCCAAGGGGCTACTTCTGCTGCTTCTTCGTCTGTGCACCACCGCCCCCCCCCCGAGGAACGAGGACCAACGGAACACCGCTGGGTCCGTGGTGGTGACTAACCCTGCTGCTCTCTCCACTCTCCCGCTTAGTTTTCTCCTCTCACTTCCTACCTTTCCTATCGCTTCGTTTTCTCTCTGCCCTCTCGTTCAACAAAGCGGTCTGAGTGGCAGCATCTGACCTCGTTTGTGTCTTAATGTCGCTCTCTGGGATCGCAAAGAACCTTCTCAGAGCCCAGAATCTAACTCGGGCCCTGACAAGGATGACGGCTCACAAGCCAGCAATGCCAGAGTGAAGGCTGCCAGCTGTCCTGACGGCTGGCTCTGTCATTCATGGCCATAGACAGGCCCTTTCCCAGGTGCTCATGGAGCAGGAGGCTGGCTTCTTACTCAGACAGCACATAGCCAACACGGTAGATCACCATGTCTCCCCATGGCTGCATATCTACCCAACAGAAATCTTATTGTTTGTGTATGGAGAAAGACTTGCAGGAGATGCCATGGTAGGAGGCTGTCTTGGCCACACTGGTCACAAAACGGTTCAGTTTAAAATTTTTGGTGTAATGAGTTCAGCAGAGCTGCTACCCTGGATTTCAAGAGAGCAAACTTTAAACTATTCGGGGAGCTACTTATCAGTGTCCCCTGGGAATCTGCTTTTGAGGGCTTAGGGGTCCATGACAGCAGATCACTTTTTAAGAACCACCTTCTAAAAGCGCAGGAGCAGGCAACCCCGTGGTGTCGTCGGTCAAGCAAGTGGGGCAGAAGACCAGCTTGGCTAAACAAGGAACTCCTTTTGTAACTCAGGCAGAAAAAGAAATTGTATGATCTCTGGAAGCGAGGTCAGGCTTCACAGGAAGATCACAGAGGTGTAGTTCACACGTGCAAGGAGAAAACATGAAAGGCCAAAGCTCAGCTAGAGTTGAAACTGGCTGGTGTTGTGTCAGATAATAAAAAGGGCTTTTTTAAGTATGTTCATAGCAAGAGGAGGTCTAAGGAAAATACTGGACCGAAATTTGATGAAGATGGTCACCTGACAAATAGGGATAGAGAAAAGATGGAGGCATTTTATGCTTTTTTTTGCATCAGTCTTTAATATTAATGATAAACCTTGGGGTGCCCAGTTCCCTGAGTCAGAGTACCACAAGTGCAGGAGCAGTGAATTTCCATTTGTGGACACTGAAATTATAAGGGACCAGCTGTATCAGCTCAATGTTCACAAGTCCATGGGGCCTGATGGGATTTACCCCAGAGTCTTGAAGGAGCTGGCAGATGTTATGGCAGGATCCCTCTCAATCATCTACCAAAGGTCTTGGGAGTCTGGGGATGTCCCTACTGACTGGAAGCTAGCCAATGTTATTCCAATTTACAAAAGGGCATGAGGGAAGACCCAGGGACCTGTTAGTCTAACCTCAGTTCCTGGAAAAATTATGGAGCAGATCATCCTGGGTTCTACCGATAGGCATTTCAAGGACAATGCAATCATCAGGCACTGTCAACATGGGTTCACAAAGGAAAAGTCCTGTTTAACTAATTTGATATCCTTCTACGATAAGGTCACCTGCCCAGTGGATGACGGGAAGGCGGTGGATGTAGTTGTTCTGGCTTTTGATGCTGTCCCTCACAGCATCCTTCTGGACAAGTTGTCCAACCGTGAGACGAGCAGGTACACGGTGCGCTGGGTGAAGAACTGTCTGAATGGCAGGGCTCAAAGGGTTATAGTGAATGGCTAGTATAGTAGTATGAGGTAAATTAAGCTTTCCCATTTTTAACATCTTTCACAGAGTATTTTCACATTTTCTTCTGCAGCCACTGAAGAAGGTGAAGCTTATCAGAATGGGTGAAGCTTATCAGAATGGGTGAATTATAGTGGATGAAGGGAAGGCAGTGGATATAGTTTTTCTGGATTTTAGTAAGGCTCGTATGTTAAATGCTGATACAGCAAGAACACAGAACTTTCTCAGAGGCTAATCTGAAACTGAATTACTTCCTAGAAGAATCAATAACTATACATGGATTTTCTACCTGCTGTTCATGCAAAGATGTGCAGGATTTTGCTATAAACAAAAAGAAGCAGCACATGTAATATAAGAAACCTGTCTTTTTTTTTTTTTTGTCTAAGAAAAGAGGAATGAAGACACACCTACAGATGATGACAATCGCATTTTATACAGTTCCATAAAGCACTCTGACCTGGCCTGATCTACAATCATATTTTGCATGTAGCTTCTGATTATTCTAGCAAAATGCCCTTTTTTTTTCCTCTCCCCATATTGCAGTGTAGGCCCATCGTGTATTTCAGTCATGTGGTGTGACAGAAAAAAACCTTTTCCAAAACCCCTCCTCTTTTCCCACTAGAGGGCTCTCCAAAAATATTCATGGGAGATCCACTGACAGACTCTTCTACTCTAGCTAGGCATTTATAGTAATGTTTTGGGCATGGTAATGGCTAGCCTGCAATGAAATGAAATTAAATGAAATCTCTGTCAGGTTTTGCAAAAAAAAGAATTGTATATTGGTATTTGCTTATTTTTTAAATATAGTCATATATTTGCCGGGGGGTTAACTTGAAAAAAAAACCTATGCACATTCTGAGGAGTGAAGATGGCAGAATTTTAGACATATAAATCCCGGAACTGTAAGAATAAACACAATTTGTACACAAGTATTTGACATCTTCGTTATCACCAATAGTAATATATCCATAAAGCTATTTGCTCAAGAAACCTTGACTGTGTTACAAATCTGAAACTAAACACTTGCACCAGTGCTCAGTAAATATGTCGTTCAACTAAAAATAGAAATTACTGTCATCACCAAAGGGTATTCATGAGGGAATGATATTTCCTATAAATATAACAAGATACATGTGGATTAGTTTAATCTAATGAAGAAGATGTAAACAAACCAAAGGACAGAGCTTCGAAAGGAGGAAGTAAGATGCATAGAAAATGTTCAAGGGAAACTTTTCTGCTAGTTAAAATCCTTAACGTTATGCATTGTTTAAAAAAACAACAACAACGAAGTTTCTTGTTTGTTGAGCAATTATTACGTTAAGAACTTGTAAAATATTCTCCTCAAAGAAGTCAATCAATTTTACAAAGAATTTCAACAGGAACAAGATTTCTTCTACACTTATCTTACATTTTCAAATATCAACCTGTGGTTTTGAGTATCTAAATCTTAATTTTCTGCCTGAGATGCCTGCAAAGGGGTACATTTTTTTTTTTTTTCACAGAATCAATCAGGTTGGAAGAGATCTCTGGGATCATCGAGTCCAACCATTGCCCTGACACCACCATGTCAACTAGACCATGGCACTAAGTGCCATGTCCAGTCTTTTCTTAAATACATCCAGAGATGGTGACTCCACCACCATACGGTGATTGCTTAGTATTTTCTGATTGTAGTGTTTTCTCAAAAGCAGGCACATTTATAACTCATATATTATCCGAAACATTAGCTACTTATAATACTTGGAGGCATACATGAAGCAGTAAAGTACAAGGCCATATTGGAGAAAAAAATATATATATAAAATGTATTTTAAGAAGAGAGTTGAATGAGGAAGGAGGGTTATTTGGTTCATAACAAGTTACAAGGAGTTCCAAAAAAATCTGTAGCATCACCTATAATAAAAGTACCCATATGCATCTCCTGGTGCTCAATATACAGCTGTGTTTGCTGACTGCTTTACAGCTAGGCTCTGTCAGGAAGCAGCAACCGTGAGATGCTCCATAAGGGCAGGGGGGCTGGCAGCTGGGAGTGATGGTGGGGCTGGCAGGGCAGCAACTCCCCAATGGGGTGCAACCCCATGACACCCAAACAAGGAGAAAAGAGGAGAACCCGTGATGGCGACTGGGCCAGCCAGCAATCCAGGTTGCTGGACATGTCTGTGGGGATGAGGCAGGTCTGAGGTCAAGGGGAGTCGGATCAGTGAGTGGGGATCATATCTGTGACAGCAACCAAGGGCAGACACCATCCAGTGATCTCCAGGCAAGCCCATAGCAATGAGGCAAGTCCAAGGTCAGGGTTCTGGCATGAGGGACAAATGGATCAGGAAAGGATTCTTGCAGCTATCCAAAATAATGATATATTGCAGGGTTTTTTTTAAATTAGTCAATGTTTCATCTCAAATATTGAAACAGTGCTGTTGCCAGCAACATGGCTAAATGCTACATTGCTGTTTTCCTCCTTGATTGTTTCTATTTTTTAGAAACCTACAAATTCCAGCTGATGCTGAGAACTTTGTCAATCAGTATGCCAATGCACACTGAAAGATTGCAGTGGAAAAGTTTACAAGCTAAACAGAAAATACCAACATTATTAGTCCCACTTTTCAAATGAGGAGCAGAACTTGGTCAAAGTTATAGAGGACCTGAACTCAGTTTCATGATTTCCGTGCAAGACCAGCCTTCTGTCCATCACTTGGCTGACGAGTGGTCCAAGTTCCCTGGTAGCGACTAGTGGTTGCGTATTCCCAGCTGGAAGTGCCCATGATACAGAACTGGTGTCAGTACTGGAGGGTTCCTGTGCTCTGACGAAACTGGGTGAAGCATTTTTGCTACTTGAGCAGTGTTTGACCACAATGGTAATGTTTACATGATCAGACCCAGGGATATTTTCACATTCCTCAGGGCAGATGCACAGCCAGCTATGAGACACAGGCACATGCTGGCATCTGTATCTACTTGTAGGACCTCATTTCTGAGGGAAAGAAAGAGGCACTGAGGGTAGACAGAAACCAGAGAGCCACAGTTGCCTCCACGTCTGTTCTGTCAGGGGTTCAGGACCCCACAGCATGACTCCAGCAGGTCAGCCTAGACATAGACACAGAGACTTACATGGCTGCTTAAGTCCTACCCTAAAAAGAAACACTTTTTGAATTGAGGCATTTCCTGTCATCACTTGACCCTCAAGTCTCTTGTTTTCCCCGCTGTCATTTAGCCCCTTCCTGCTGCACGCACTGATTGCTGGGCAATGCAGAGCATCTTGATCGTTATTTCCATGTGGTCTTTTTCCTCAAATTTGTATGAGAAAGTGTTACATTGATTTTTGAAGTAACCTGATCCTGAGCAACGCAAGAGTCATCACTGTGCATCACACAAGAGGAGCAAACTGTCAAGTGGTCACATCTTTAGCTTGAAAAACCGCATTGCTTTGTAGTCTCATTTTATTTTAAGCATACACAGTGAACTTTCAATTAAATGCAAATTAACTAGCTGATTTGTTTGATAACTGCGTGCAACCGAGCCCTCCAAAAGGTAAAAGATTTGCATACTTTTCATTTTAGTATGCTAAAATTGAAGATGTGAGAACAGATGCCGACGTATTATCCATGATACTGAATGTTTCTGGATCTCATAGTGTGTTTTGTGCATGAGTGCTGCCCTGCAGATGTTAAAAGTAAGCTAATTTTGGAATGGTTTATAACCTATAAAAAGCTGTAACAGACTAACCTTGCATCTCAAATTAAGCTAAAGAGGTTGGTATGTGCATGTGCTATAAATTAGACATAATATTTTATAAATTGTAAGGATACTGTAAAACTATAACATAAAGTAGTATAAGTAATAGTAGTTTATTAAATGCATACACATTATATATTATTGATCACTGTTATAATTTTAAAGTGGCTAGAGATCCCAAATGACTGTGTGCTCTGGACAAATACATTGTATGTGACAGTTCATGCTATTAAGGCTGTAAAGTGCAAACAGAGAAAAGGTAGGGGAAAAAAAAGAAAAAAAGACAGTAGAAACAAGAGATTTGCCAAAGCCATAGATCAGCTTATTAGATTATCTTCAATGTGCTCAAGATTTCTAAGTCCTTTAAGACTTTTCTGGTCAAAATGGAGTAGACAAATGAAATAGCTGTACATTGATAATCATAGAATGGTTTGGGTTGGAAGGGACCTTAAAGAGCATCTAGTTCCAACCCCACTGCCACAGGCAGGGACACCTTCCATTAGATCAGGTTGCTTAAAGCCCCATCCAACCTGGCCTTAAACACTGCCAGGGAGGGGGCATCCACAACTTCTCCGGGCAACCTGTTCCAGTGTCTCACCACCCTCACAGGAAAGAATTTTTTCCTAATATCTAATCTAAATCTACTCTCTTTCAGTTTAAAACCGTTACCCCTTGTCCTATCACTACATGCCCTTGTAAAAAGCCCCTCTCCCACTTTCCTGTAGGCTCCCTTCAGGTACTGGAAGGCTGCCATAAGGTCTCCCTGGAGCCTTCTCTTCTCCAGGCTGAACAGTCCCAACCCTCTCAGCCTGTCTTCACAGGAGAGGTGCCCCAGCCCTCTGATCATCTTCGTGGCCCTCCTCTGGACTCGTTCCAACAGCTCCATGTCCTTCTTATGTTGGGGGCCCCAGAGCCGGACCCAGTACTTAAGGTGGGGTCTCACAAGAGCAGAGTAAAGGGGCAGAATCACCTCCCTCGACCTGCTGGCCATGCTGGTTTTGATGCAGCCCAGGATACGGTTGGCATTCTGGGCTGCAAGCACACATTGCCAGCTCATGTTGAGCTTCTTGTCAACCATCACCCCCAAGTCCTTCTCCTCAGGGCTGCTGTCAACTGCACTTAGCTAGCCACTCCAGCACACGCTCAGTTCAAATACTTTTTTAAGCCCATCTGAAGTCAGTAAACTTAAGCTCTTCCTGTCCTGCAAGTGAACAGGTTCTGGACCCCTCCAAGAAGGACAGCTGACCAGTGCTCTGCATAACCTCCTACGCCTGAGGCACTCTCATGGCATCTTTATGTTTCATGAGATTATGCAAAAATGCTCTCAGTTTTGTGTCTCACCCCAAGGATTGCCAGCTTATGCCCCTCTCATGGTAATGAAAGGATTCACTGCTGCTTCTCCTCACTAAGTGTTGAAAGGGTTCAATGGATAGAAAAACTGTTCTGGTTTAGTTAAAGAAAGTACAAGGATATCTACTCTGCAGATGTAGAAACACCAGGGCTTGCACTGGCACCATGTATTTTACAAGGCATTAGACCCAAAGAACATCAGGCCCTGAGTGCATAGTACTCATTAAGTACATCACAAGGTTGGAGTTCAGAACCCACGTATTTTTTTCACTTTAGAAAGACTTCAGACACCTAAATAAACCTTTTCTAAAAAATATCTTTAGCACTTCAGTAATCAAAGATGCTTCTCTTCATAATGAAATACTTAGTTAACTAAAGCTGCACTAATGTAGGCATCCACAATACTACTATTTTGCATACCATGCTTAACTTCTAACTTGCCTTTGACCTAAAGGCACGTAACATGAACAACAGTTACGATTCAATATACCTAGCTTTATGTCTATAGGGTCAACAAGAAAACTGTGGGACTGTGACAAGGAAAATGTGGGCCTCTTGCTGAGGGCGGTGGTGATTTAGATGGCTGCAGACACAGATAAGCTCATGAAGCCTCTTGTACTCAGAGACAGGGTTCAAGGAAGAGAAGAGCAGTTGGCTGTGGTTGAGGATTGAGTCACAAATTACTTCAGAGGACTCATGCTAAGCAAGTCCATGTGACCTACAGGGCTGCATCAGGGAGTGCTGAGAGAGCTGGATGATGTCCTTGCAAGGCTGCTTTCTACCATCTTTAAAAATTCATGGAGATCAAAGAAGATCCCTGATGACTGGAGGAAAGAAAATGTTGCATCCATCTTCAGAAAAGTCTGAAAGGATGATCTGGGCAACTACAGGCCAGTCAGCCTCACTTCAGTCCCTGGGAAAATCATGGAATGAGTCCTCTGAGAACATCTGGGTACATGAAGGTGGAGAAGGTGTTTGGAACAGTCACCATGGATTTACCACAGGCAAGTCAAGCCTGACCCACCTGACTGCCTTCTGTGATAAAGTGGCTGGACTTATGAATGAGGGAAGAGACAGGATGACACTTGACTTTAGGAAGGCTTTGACGCTGTCTCCCACAATGTTCTTGTATCCATGTTAGGACACTAAGATCCAGATGGGTCAGCAGTCAGATGAGTAAAGAACTGGTTGGATGACAGGGCTCAGAGGGCAGTTCTACTTGGAGGCTGGTATTGATCAGGATCTATACTGTGACCTGTCCTGTCTAAAATCTTTATCAGTGACCTGGAGGAGGTGATGCAGTGCACTCTCAGAAAGTTTGCAGATGATAGCAAATTGGGAGGACCAGCAGATAAGCTGGAAAGCAGAGCTGGAAAAAATGGGCTGACAGGAACTTCATTAAACTCAACAAGAACAAACACAAAATCCTGCCTCTGGGGAGGAAGACCCCCTGGCAGTGATACAGGCTGGGGACTAATGGCTTGGGGAGCAGCAGTCACAGGAAGAAGGCCCTGAGGGAGAGCAAGCTGTGCATCCTGACATCAAACACAGCCAACAGCATCCCGGGCAGTATTAACAGGAGCCCATTAGGTCAAGGGGAGTGATTATGCCCTGCTTTACTTAGCACTTGTTAGACCACATCTAAATGACAAGATGACAGGGAGGCGATCAGAGAAAGCCAGCATGGCTTCACCAAGGGCAAATCGTGCCTTACTAATCTGGTGGCCTCCTACTATGGAGTGACTGCACTGGTGGATAAGGAAGGATCAACTGATGTCATCTACCTGGACTTCTGTAAGGCCTTTGACACAGTCCCACACATCATCCTTGTTGCTAAATTGGAGAGATATGGGTTTGATGGATATACTACTTGATAGATAAGAAATTGGCTGGATGGCCACATACAAAGAGTTGCAGTCAACACCTCAATGTCCAAATGGAGATCAGCAACAAGTGGTGTCCGTCAGGGGTCCATATTGGGACCAGTACTGTCCAACACCTTTATTAATGACATAAACAGGGAGACTGCATCCTCAGCAAGTTTGCAGATGACACCAGGCTGAGTGGTGCAGTTGATACACTTGAGGGAAGAGATGCCATCCAGAGGGACCTTGACAGGCTTAAGGAATGGAAAAATGTGAATCTCATGAAGTTCAACAAGTGTAAGGTCATGCACCTGGGTCAGAGCAATCACCAGTATCAGTATAGACTGGATGATGAATGGACTGAGAGCAGCCCTGTGGAGAAGGACTTGGGGCTATTGGTAGAAGAAAAATTGAATACAAACTGGCAATGTGTGCCCAGAAAGCCAATCATATCCTGGGCTGCATCAAAAGAAGCATGGCCAGGAGGTCAAGGGAGGTGATCCTCCCTCTCTGCTCCACTCTCATGAAACCTGACCTGGAGTACTGCGTCCAGCTCTAGGGTATCCAGTACAGGAAAGACATGGACCTGTTAGAGCAGGTCCAGAGGAGGGGCATGAAAATGATCAGAGGGCTGGAACACCTCTCCTATGAAGACAAGATGAGACAGTTCAGGTTATTCAGCTGGAGAAAAGAAGGCTCCAGGGAGACCTTATTGTAGCCTTTCAATATTTCACTGGGGCTTATAAGAAAGATGGAGAGAGACTTTTTACCAAGGCCTGTAGTGACAGGACAAGGCGTAATGGTTTTAAACTGAAAGAGGGTAGATTAAGATTGGAGAGAAGGAAGAAAGTGTTTGCGATGGGGGTGATGAGACACTGGAACAGGTTTCCCATAGAAGTTGTGGATGCCCCATCTCTGGAAGTGTTCACAGTCAGGTTGGACGGGGCTTTGAGCAACCTGATCTAGTGAAAGACATCCCTGCCCACAGCAGAGGGACCAGACTAGATGATCTTTAAAAGTCTCTTCTAAACCATTTTATCATTCTATAAATAATGCATCCAGTTTTGGACTACCCCAGGAAACAGGGGTAAGTTCAGTGGCGGGCCACCAGGGTGGCTGAGGCTGAAGTACTTGGCTGGTGAGGAGAAGCTGAGAGACAATGGCTTGTTCAGCCTGGAGAAGTCACAGCTTCAGGGACACCTAACAGCAGCCCCCAGTGCCTGCGGGAAGGTCAGCAAGAAGATGGAGCCATGCTCTTTACAGTGGTGCATGGTGGGATGAGGAGAGACAAAGGCACAAACTGAAACACACTGGATATAAGGAAGAATTGTTTCCCCATGAGGACAGTTGGGTGAGGCAGCAGGCCCAGAGAGGTTGTGCCATCTCCATCCTTGGAGGTGGTCAACACTTGACCGTACACAACCCTGAGCAACCTGGTATGACCTCAGTGAGCAGGAAGTTGGACTGGAGACTTGCTGAGGTTCCTTCCAGCCTGAATTATCTTCTGTATTTATGATCTATGTCTCACCCTGGGCTCCCTTTACGATTAACAACATTTCTAGGATGTGATTAATTTGATCTATTCATTATGAGTATTTATTTTAACTGAGATGAATGGTGCCATACAACTGCCTGTTTCTTCACTATGAAGACAGTCCAGACAGCTAACTCAGACAGAATTATCAACATCTTAAGTGTCCAAAATCAGGTCAGGTGGCTCCCATCCTAGGTATCCATGCTACCTGAAGGGCCCAGTTGGATAACAGGGAGGGAAAGGAAGAAGTTATTTCTGCACAGCGTCACAGCAGTTACAACACTTGCCCCAAAAGAAACATGTCTGAAATCAGGACTGTATTCATAGAATCATAGAATGGTTTGGGTTGGAAGGGACCTTAAAGATCATCTAGTTCCAACCCCTCTGTCACAGGCAGGGACACCTTTCCACTATTCCCCAAATTCTTCTTTTTTTAATCCAAAACCTCATTGATACCAAACTAATAAATGTGTAGAGTATGGATTTTTCCACCTCTCTGTTCATTCTCTCTCTTTTCTTGCCCCATCTCTCTCCGCCTCTTAGCCCTTGCACAGCCCTGTGCCCTGTGCCCTATGCTCTCTCTTCCAGTGATGGAGCCATGGCTTCTTCCCAAAAAACCACAGGGCCAGCTCTCCCTGTTCCTCAGGAAATACCCCAGCTGCAGTAAGCTTGTCTCGATGCCAGCAAAATTATAAATAGCTCATTTAGGTGCTTCTTCTGGGACTTTGATTTGTGGCAAAGGGACACATTCTGATTTTTAAATTGAATTGTTTAAAAACACCTTTCTTCATGTAATTTGTAAATAGGCTACAGAAATAATATTTGTGCTACCACAGCCTCTTGCCCCTTTTACCATTGTAACAATAACTCTAACATAATCTGTTTATACATACATTTTGTAGCTGTATATACAGACATGAAAAACATTGCCATGTTTATTTATGTTACTAATAATGTGTTGGCAACAAACAATACAATTAAGTACATCAATAAATTTCCATAGGGATAATACTGTTGATTTTTCCCTTGAATACTCTGTTCAGGTTACATGTGTGAAAAAGTTCAGTAGTTTTCAATCGTGTGGATCTCCTACACAGGACAAAAATATTCCAAAATTAAACTTGCTAGAAGCACCCTTGCTATTTTTGGTTATTTTTATTACAAATAGTCCACAAATCCCATGGTGTGTCAATACCACTCTGATTCCTAGACTTTTCAAAACTATGTCTTTAGCTTAATTATAACCATGGTTTTTCATGCCTTGTTAGTGTTCTGTGCTTTGTGACCTTTGGCTTGTTTTTCATGCATATTCATTATACCAAGACACTTTAGGTTGCTTTTCTTCTGTCACTTTGCACATTAGTACCCTTTTCCTTTGTGATTCAAGCAACAACATCTTTGCTCATACTAATTCAAAGCAAGAATGCGATACTGCATTTGAAAGTGTAGGTCTTCCTGACACAACTCTTGCTTCTACATGGTGTATTTTGTCTTCAAACATTAGCACCCCAAGGCACATGCCTGATTGAGCCTTGGGAATGTGTATTTCCTTTTGAAGTTTGTTTGCATTGCTAATTCACAACAGGGTGCAAAGTTAAGACTTCTGAGCACAGAAGTAAGGACTGATTACCACCCTTTTACTTTCGGCATCTCATCCATAGACTCACATGTGTATGTCTCTAGAATGAGAGTGTATTTTATCCTGGATTAGGTTGCGAAGGATAGTTTTTGTTGGCTTGGACTCATTCTTTTTATGATTAAGAAAAGGAACACAAAGATAAAGCTAGGAAAGAATTGTTTTAAAACATGAGTGTAAACATAAACTCTCCCCCCAAGTCTTTAACCACTGAGTAGGTAAAATTATACCCAAATAATGTTGCTTTCCTTTTTCACTTTGTGTAAATGCTCTTCTTCAAAAGTCAAATAGTCTTATTTTTTGGTCTTCAGTCTTGAAAACACTTATATATGTACTTACACTTCAGACATCTCAATAGAAATGGCATAAAAAGTAGTGTTCCAATGTAAATTTTACACTTGGGAAAACATGCAGGATAAGTCTTGATGAAGAATTACCTGGAAGAATATCTGAACTATGTTTTACAAATTTCCCTCCTAACTGCTTCACTCAATACCCATGCTTTATTATATATCAGATCTTCTTCTATACTATGTCATACATTTGTCATAGAAAGCAAATACTGTTCAAAATGATCTTTTTTATTATTGTTACTTGGCAACATTAATGCTATCACTGTTGCAAGGTCTTCATTGGAACATCTGTCGTACACAGAAGTCTTTCTGTACTAACATGCTTTAGTTATTTGCATGAAGACCACTGCAGAAGAGTCACATTTTCTTTGCAGGAACCATATTAATCACTCAGCAAAATTAATTGCTATGTCTCCAGAATTTTTTTTTCAAATATTGACTCTTGAACATGAGTGGCCTAAGACAGATCTTGCTAGCCTAGGTTTACTTTTTTTCATGCCGGTATTGTTATAATTACCCATTTAGGATTCAAAGACTTCTCTTCCTCCTTTACATTTTTCTTACAACTGTAGTAGGTTAAATAACTGTATTTCCAGTAGACATTCACAGGAAAAACTGTCAGGATTTATAGCAAATACAACATGTTCAGTCTTCTGTTGTCTTTATTCATGATTTTTACTGAACTCAGTCCAATGATTAATTTGAGCTATCTCTAGATATGGAACTCTGCAGCTTCTCTTTCCACTAAATTGAACCAGTCAGTACTTTCGTGGACATATGTGGAACAATCACCTACTTGAATGTAAAAAAATGAAAATAAATAGTATTAAACTGTGCTCTCATACAAGCCTTCTATATTTTTCATTAAAAGCCTGACTGGTAAAACTGATATTCATGTCCTTAGTTATTAAAGCAGACATTGCTCAAACATGGAAGCAATTACTCCCATTCACTTGCTTATCCCTCCCTTGAAAAATATATGCTATGATAAATTAGGAAGTGACTTGATCAGGACACTATCATTTCAAGTCCTATGACTATTTGAGAGATGAAGGATGTTTAGAAACATGGATTTCAGTCCTGATTTATATGGAAAAGCTCACTAAACGGTAAGCTGGAGGGCCTAGCCAGGTTTTTTTTTTTATGGCTATGATTAATAAAAAACCATCATACTAGATTCTTGCTTGTTTCATCTTTTTAGAATAAAACCCAGTATTTTGATAATGACTGTAATTGTTACTTATAATTTCCATTAAAATGTCCTAATAACATATTCAATTTTAGTTTTTGATGTTGCACAAATAAATAAAAAAAAAAAAGAAAATTAATATTGTGGATATATGAGAATGTGTAACCATTTTATGCACTTACTTGTAATGCCTCTCTGCTTTGCCATGTGTTACTCCTTTTGTAATTGTGTTACTGATGTCACACATGCATTTTGAATATTACAGAGTTTCAAATGGAGTTTGGAGTTTCAAAATCAATGTGCAGCCCTTTGCACAGCCTGGACGTGAAGACTTCTAGATGAAAAAATTCAAAACAACATTTCAGTAGTTCTTGTATACATGAAGGATCCTTATTAGTCTGATTGACCACGATACAATCTATGAGGAAGTTGTCAGTATAAACATTAAACATTTATATGCTTTGGGAAAAATAATCTCTGGTTCAGTTCCGCTTATTTCACGGGCATAACAAAATAATGTATTTTACCCTGCATGTCACCTCAGGGAAACAAAAAAAAGAGAAAAAAAAAAGAAAAAAAGAAGACCAAAAGCGTCTCTGAATAACAGAGAAAAATATACTAAATATTTTCCAGCTCCCTCTTCTATCTGTGTTTGCACAGCTGATGTATTGAGGCAAGTCAATTGGAGATGTAAGTACAATAGGCAGCCATGCTAATAATTCTAACAGATGCTTAAAGCCTCTCCTCAAAGTTCTGCTTAGATTTTTCTTTTTTCTTTGTCTGAGGGATCCTAAGGTTTGCTGCACTGTCAGTAGGGAGCAGATCATAATTGTCATTTATGGGAGAATTACACATGTCCTCATTGCTACTTTCTGTGGCATACTGTACCACAGTACACTTAAATATAGGCAGACTGCTGTTTTCTGTCTTGGACTTTCTATACTAAAAAGAAGCAATCTCAAAACAGTCTGAGCTCTGAAAGAGTATTGTTTTCTTAAAACATGTGATTAGACTCTGACCCGACTCTTTAATGCCAATTAAATCTAGGAATTTTCCTGTCCCTAACTTTTCTTTCATATAATCCTGATGGCAGTTCTCTTTTGACAAGTCCTTCTGTCCTCACATGACACGGCCCCCATCAGTATATCTCATGCCACCGACTCGTGCTGATCACTGACTGAAGATAATTGAGGAACTAAGGATACATCTCTGCTTACCAGTGAAACCGAGCAAGTCACAAAGGTAACTTTGTAAGAGTTGTCATTGGAAAGTTCATGGCGTTTTTGTCTTTCAAACCAAATAACTATACGTTTATTTTTTCTAGAAAGCTTATATGGGCACGAAGAGATGCAAATACTTGGCTGACTGATCCTTCTTCCTTTTTATATAGCTTGGGTCTTACCATGGGCATCTTTAATTTTTAACTTTTAAACCAGCATTGTGATCTATTTTTCTTTTCTTTTATTGATTTACTACATTGTGAAAGGCTCCAAGTTTCAAGTGCTGTGTGACAGAGACCAGAAAAAATCATAAGCCCATGGAAAATAAGGTGGGGAGTGACTCCCAGGAACTATGTGTACCAATGTTTTTCACCACTGTTATTTCTTTCCACCAGAAGCAATCACACCGATGTCAGTGGACTACTCAGGGTAAGATATTGTTTAATACAAGCAAGAGGATCACAGTCTGGCTGCCTAAAAAGTACAGTACAAAGAACAGGACTCAATCTCCAAAGTACTGCACCAGTCCATGTCTAACTTTCATAGGTTAATGTGTAACCCCATATCTAAGAAAGCAAGGTGGCAAAAAGCTGGAAAGAACATTCTAGTCTAGTGGGAAAGATATCATGGAAAGTCTTTTCTCACTGATATTAGTAAAGAAACAAAATGGCTTAGGCTAATCTTTTCCAAACAGGATCAGTAAAAGAGTAAAAGAAAAAAATCAAGAGGCCTTGTTTTTAGAAATCCTGAGCATCCTAGAGGTGCTTACTAGCCATGCCTGTGCTAGCAATTTAAAAAGACTGTGGAGAATCCTCAGGCACTGTAATTTAATGCTTTATATCATTAAACTGCAAGTATGATCCCTTGGAGAAGTCTGGGCTTTGCCCAGCTTTCTAACAGTTCCCAGGCATGGTTTGGGTAATAGCATGGGTAAGAGACTGTTCCCAATAGGCAATTTAGGCCAGGCCACCCTGTCCTGGAGAGCCTAGTTGCATAGGTATGGAGGTGGGGGCTGCTTTGTCCCAACTGCCTTTAGCGCCAGAGGACAGTCCTTGGTACGCTGAATTTCTTAATATAGACCAGCCAGCTGACGTGGAAATTTCCAGATGCCTGACAATTCAGAAAGTCCGATTGCTTAAGCTGAATGTATGGATTTAGGGCCTAATTATAGACCTATTTTTAAAAAGACGTTGGCCTGAATAACTGAACAAGTACAGGGCAAAGAGTTCTTCCTTAATGCCGGAGGAAACTTGATGGCTAGGAGACATGCCAGCTGCCAGCTGGATCACTCCCTCCGAGCACTGTATTGGCTTTCCCCTCCTCGTGCTGCTCAGTAAGTGCCCAAAAATTCTCCCTCCATTGCCCATTTGTACATAATTTATGCACACGGAAAGACTTAGGTTATCTCCAGCAAACAGTTGTGACAAAAATAGCAATACAAATGACTTGACTTGGTTTTCTTATATTCCTTTACCCTTTTTGTTACAGCCCTGCCTTTTCAAGCAGATGTCTAAAAACTAGTTGATGAACTAACAACTTTCAGTCTTCAAATATGTAAAATAAATCCTCATGTTAGATGTTCAAAGATGGAAAAACAACCACTGCCCAGATTTCACTCCTTGAAGTGCACAACTTCTTTTGGCTTTAATGAACCGTGAAAATATCAAGGGGATAACTTGCACCTAAGTACTTTGGTGTTCATAAATCCTCAGATTGCTTTAATAAGAAAAACAGTTTTATCAGTATTGTACAGCATTGTATCACACACTTCTACATTAATTTTTTAGTTGGTACAACTGTCTCAAATGTTTAGTTCTGTGAAAGAACACAGATTTGTCAGCAGTCACTGTGGGGTGATGATCCTTTAAAAAACCTACAGTGGAAAAATGCACGGGGAAAGTGAAAGAATCAGCCTGTTTCCTAGGGAAATTACACTTGAGTGTGTCCTTCCTTTTGAACGTGTTTACTATTTCAAGGTATTCTGGAACAAGGGATGGAAAATTCAAATGACAATTATGTTGCTATAAACGTAATGAAAAATATTCACTAACGCAAACATAAATTGTTACCTTATTTTATAATATATTGAATTGTCTTTCTTACTCAAATGTTCCATCCATAGAAAACAAAACTTTTAAGTATCTTTTATATAAGAGACAGTCTTTTGCAATTAATTTTTGGAGCTAAAATTATCTGAAGAGTAATTATAAGCATTCTGTCTATGCACTTAGGCCTTAATTTACTCTGTGCCAAAATAATTCTCAGTTAATGCTTGTAGGTATTTAAAGTGCTTTAACTTACTGATATTCATGTTTACAGGCTGGTGGCTAATATAATTTGTCAGCTTATAACAGTAAGTTTGGTTTTCTTTTTGTTGATTTTAAATCCCTTTTTCTTAATCCAATTCCACACCTTATGTATCTCCTATCATAACCAAATTATTAGCATATCTAAAAGAGGATAGAACTCTTCTATAGTTATGATATTCTGAAAATTTTACCTTCTATTAAACCATTTTTAAGTAGTCATTTTAAAGAGGATAGAGTATAACCCAGAGTACTCAAGAACTGTTACAAAACTGAAGAGATATTTCCCTCCCTACCTATATAGTATATTTTTCAGTTCCAGGCATCTAATTTTATCATTCAAATGTTTTATTTGAGATTCCAAATTTTTCATCAAAACACAAGGCTATTTTACAGAATGTCATGAAATTATTTTTTTTCAGATTTGATAAAATCAATATATTTAATAGTATTTTCTATGTTTTTCTTGAGTAGCTGATGAATGTAAAATACTTGATTGCCCAGGGGTACCTGTATTCTAAATCCCATATTGATGTTCCTTTCTCATTTCCTTTGATTTTGGGATAATGTAATAAAGATGGAATTAATGGTACAGATGCCATGATAATCTTTCAATGTAATCTCATCATGCTTTCTCATAATTTGGAATGTATCAATGTTCATCTGTTCCACTGAGATATTTCCAGACTACTAAGCCTAGCTTGTAAAGCCTTTTTGTTGTCTTATGCATTTAATAATTAATCAAGAGATTTACCAGTATCTGTTATCTTGCTGCTCCCAAGCAATCTAATTTCCTCTTCAGTTTCTTTTAAAAATTATTTCTCCCACATTTGCTTCCAGAAGAAGTTGTTTGCTTTTAAGATAATTAAGAAGTGTCAAATCTTCTCTCAATTGTTCTATCAGTGGTATTATTTGAAATAAAAAGATGCCCATTTTTGTTTTTCATCAGAACAACTTCTCCAGTTCAGCAATAATATCTTCCCATATTCCTTTTGCCCTACTCCATCTCCTTCAGAGAGCTACATATGCAGTGCTTTTACCACCCGCTCTTCACTGGCTCTTTCAATACTAGACCTAGGAGGCCTGAAAAAGAGAAGACTCAAGAGAAAGATTACAGCAGTCTGCACAAGTAGGGTGGACAGTGTGAATAGAGATCAATTGCTCATTGCCTTTTGAGAAAAATAAATAAAGGGTATCAAATAAAGGTGGTGGGTGACAGATAAAAAAACAGAAAAGGAAATACTTCACACAATGGAGAAGTCTTGGCCATGTGGCACCAGAATATTAAAATGTCACAAGGGTTCAAAAAGCAATGAAAAAATTTATTGAAGAAAAGCCTACCAGGGACTGTTAGATACAAAGATGGTGCATACAGTTTGTAAGCCACAGGTTGCTGGAGATGGGCAAATATACTGGAGATGTGCCACTATGTGCTTGTCTTGTTCTTACCCTCTTCTCTGCACATCTACTATTGGCAGCTTTTGGGAACAAGATCCTGAGGGAGTGGGACATTTTGTATGACCTAGAGATCAAGGCTGTCCTTGGCCTCTCTTCTGCCTTATCACATTTTCCAGAGATTTTGTTTCTGAAGACATATGATCTTTGAGACACATCAATTCTCAGTTGCTCTCTTCCAGACTTGATCAAAATTCTGTTTATATCATTCCTGTTGCCATACTATCTGACGGCCTCCTTGTTTGCATCAAGATCGGCCATAACATTCACACGGTCTTCAAATCCACAAGCCTGTTTCATTAATATTATCTGATATCCCTATCTTTATTGGGATTCCTCCAAAACACTGTATTTTATGAGCAACTCAGCTATTTTTTTCCATTCTTTATTGTGCCAAGGTTGTTTTTTTTTTTCACTGCCTTTCAAAGCTTTACAGCTCCACAATCAACTTCCCTTATTAGTATTCTGACAGACAAAAGTGAAGTGACCACCAGCTGGCATCATAATTTTTCAAAGCATCTTCTGAACTTATCATTTTGCATATTTAAAGCATATCTAGAAGTTCTACATATCTAATATAGAAAATAAGTCAATATGAGTAATGCAAGCTAAAGATGTTCCTTAAATATGAAGTAGTTGAGAGGTAGAGGTTAGTGTAATTACTGTCCATAGCTTTTACTTTTCATTAATACTTGATTGGAACCCAGTCAGATTCCTGGAAGGAATATTATAGGATGAAATTTTATTATCCAGCAAATCCCAGGAAAAAAGATATTTTGCAATGGAGCAAGATAATGGCTAGACAAGAGAATGTGACAGCTCAAGTCCTGGACATTCTCAGGATTTGTGATGTCTTGCTATATCTCCTCTAAAGTTTACCATTTATTTGATTTATAAAATATGTGTGGAAGTAGTGTTGAGATTTTAATTTTAATCCAAGAATAGAAATGAGGCAAGACCTGTGGGAAAGAGATTTTCATTTACTAGATAACTGCTAGAACTGGGAAAAAAGCAAGCTCTGAGGCATAAAACTCTTTTTTCAGGATATTATCTCTCCCTACATACCTCTCCTCCTTTATGTAACATCTGCATAATTTAAAATGATTCATTATTTGCCTGGGCATTTTTTTGTAATAGCAGATTATTAATGGAAATAGTTATGGGTCTATACAGTATTTCACTCATGTGCTGGGCCTTTGTTGTTAGCCTGTTGCTATTTCATTTACTAATCATTTGTTCCTGTGACAACTTACGCCAGTCTGTCCATTTTTAATCTCTGAGAACTTTAAAAAAAAAGGCATCTCAGAAACATAATGTTAACAATTAAAAAATGAATTGCTACAATTAAAAAATGAATTGCTACTGTGAGATCCTTCTTCATTTCATAAGAGGCTGCCGTGTGAGCTTCCAGAGCTGGGTGGGGAGAAGCAAGAGAATTAGATAGAAAAGATATAAAAGGTTGGTTCAGCTGCCTCAACTTTCAGTTTCCATTTCAAAGGCCCTCTGGTTTCTCAGATAGATGCCATCCGACACCACAAAAAGCTGAGGTATCCCCCAGGTTCTGCCAGCCCTATTACGATGCCTTGAGTATTCCAGGGCATTTCAGATGACCCTCACCTAGAGTCTCAAATGATGGAAAAAGTGTGGGGGTTTTTGTTTGTTTTTCTTTTTAATCTAGCATTTCCAATTGATTTGGTAAATTGTGTAGTACAACTATAATGTGAAGGGAGACAACGAAAGGAAATGATTGCAGTAATCCAGCCTTCCTTTCCCATGAACTGGGGCAAGAGTAATAACTATCATAACTTAATAGTGTCTTAGGGCTATGTTTTTTTAAATTCCAGTGGTCTGTGTTCTGATTCATGGGATATCTACTCTATTCCAGAAAATAATTATTTAAAAAAAAAAAAAGTTTAAAAAAGTTTTGGAGCAATATAGCAGCTTGACGACACCTGAGAATTTATTTCAGAGGGATTTATGAATCCTGGTTTTACAGCTGCTTCATGCCTTTGGGCATATCAAAACAGTTAGGGACATGCAAAATATCTGGCCCTTACAGTTCAAAGATGTTTATTTTAGCCTTGCTTATTTTAACCTTAGGAAGTTCTACTATTGTGGTACTAACTGTTGTTGCACAGGCGCTATTATCTTATTCTAGGTTCATTTAAAAAGAAATGACAGTGATTCACTGAATGAATTATTCATACTTTGCTGAAGTGACAACATGTTACTGTACCAAGACACAGGAAAATATAAAGTTTTATTTGTTCTTTAGCTTTGGACACAATGGTATTTTGAAAAAATCAAATACTAATGTGTACTTTGGCACAAGATCTTCAGCATTTGTGCCTCCCTCTGATAAAAGGCGATGCAAGAGCTTTCATCCAGCCTCTGTGCAGACAAGGACACTGCTTCAGGGGAATGCCAGACAATGTAGTAGCTCTTCTGCAGTAGCCACAGAAAACATACTTTCCCTTACAGTTATCTGCTAAGGAATCTTGCTTTTATCCTCTTTCCTTTTTAAGTACCCATTTCTGCTCTCATTGAGGTGAACAAGAGCTTCTGCAGGAAATTTGCTTTTGTTCCATAGCTATTTACGGGAAGGAAATGGTCCTTCAGGAAGAGTTCATTCCTGTGCCTTTATGAATTTTCTATAGCAAGGTTCACAGCAACAGCATTTTCACATTTACCTGCAGTACAGAAATAATCTTAAACTCTCATTGCTGTCAACTACGTGTATGTGCGTTTAGCTGTTTAAAAATCAAGACAGACATTTAAGAACCTCCTATGGCCTTAGAAGACTAACTTTACGTGCTTTCATAAAACCCAAAAAACCTTCTATTTATGTCTTTTTGCATCCATTGCCACCCTCTTGATGAAACACGTGGCGCTGAGGTGCTGCACATCAGATGCTTCTTCTGTTTTGCTCTCATAAAGGGAAACTGAACAGTTTGTATCACTGTCTGTGTGTTACTAGGAGAGGAAATTAGATTACACCTTGCACTTTGAAGCAAAAAGAGGAGAAAGGGAGAAAGCTGTGGCAGATTTTACATTCTACAAGAGATACTGAGTCATACAGGGATTATTCAAAAATCACAAGCAACCGTTACTCTCACTTTTGCTTGCTTCGTTTTGTGAAAACAGCAGAGAGCAGTTGTGGTTCTGCATCTTTTCTCTGTTATCGTGGACATAAATCAATCATAGATTTGGAGGCAGGTATTGCAAATCTTGAACTCTGCATGACATTCAATATAAAGTCAACATACAGTGGTTTATGTTTCTGAAGAACCAGGTTTGAGCACTTGCGTATGAATATTCCAGCTGTGGTGTACATAGTGCACATATTTAAGACATACTCTAGTTAGCAACATCTGTTGGGATTGTGCTTGTGTCCTCAATACTGCCAGACTTCTGTACTGAAGACACGAAGAATGGAAGAACTCTAGTCACCACTTAGTGGGGTTTTTTTCCTATTCATGCTTTTGCAAAGTAAGCCAGTCAGTATTGGGGTCATCAATAGACTCTGACTCATTGACATTTTTGCCCTAGTCATCTGTTTCTGCATAGAAAGTCTTTTTTTTTTCTAGTATAGGCATTTAATATAAGTCCTTCGGATTTAAGAGCTCTCATATAGCACGGCTGTGAGATGATGATCACATAAACCAATTCTAATGGGGTTTACAAACACAGGCACTAAATATAATTACTTGCCTTTAGTGGCAACAGTACTAATAGCAAAATGAATTAGCAACTTGATCTATTGGATATATTAATTTGCCAGCGAGACTCGGACAAAAGTAGTATAATAAAGTGTGATATCAGCTTTTTTATCCTAAAAGACAGAGGATACCAGCACTGATTTCCTGAATACTGACTGATTCACTATTATTCTTGCTGACACATGAATCACTACATTTTTCAGTAATAAATGTCAGGCATAATGTTTAGAAACAGCAGAGTAACAAGTTACAGCAAAGATCCATACTGCTTTTTCCTTTGCTAAATCTGACCTTTGTATCAGTTATCTCTACCCTGGTGATAAGTAGCCTTCTCAGAATTAGTAGAGGCTAATTCTGTGACATAGCCCCATATCCCATTACAAAAATATCTCTCTCCTAATTAAGTGGTACCTTTTTTTCTCTGATTCAGAAAAAAGCCTGAAAAGCTGTTCTTTTTCCTCTCTTAGCTCTGTTCTTATGGGCATCTGGTTCAGATGGAGTTAAAAGCCTTCTAGTTCATTCAAACATCTGGTGCTATAAATATTCATGCCTTGGTAGGATTCCAAATTTTTTGCTTCCATTGGCTTCTTTTTCTAAAAAATATATGAGGAGTTTACATGAGGGGAGCTTTCCTCCATCTGAGTGCTTGTTCAGAGTTATGACTGTATCTCCAAAAACTGCTGAAGGAGGAAGAAAACTGAGGTTGTATAAAAGCAGTATAGCTATACTGAGTCAGACATAAAACCCCACAAACATTTAGACCAGCATCCTCTGACACCAATCAACAACACATGACATATTCAACAGTGCTAGCATGATTATACATTGAGCTCCTCAATGCTTCACTAAGCCTTATCTGAAGTTAGCAGAGAAGCCCTTCTTACAGTCAACAGGAGAGAATGGAGTAAATGTGGACTCCAGTTGAAACAGATTCTCCATCCTTGGAGATATCCAAAATTTGACTGGGCAAGGCCTGAGTAACCTGATCTAACTGGGCCTGCTCTGAGCGGAGAGTTGGCCTAGCTGACCTCCGCATCTCCCTTCCAACCTACATGATTCTGTGACTCTGACTGTTGTACTTAGCAATCCCTTGGTAGGAGAAAAACAAATCCTTCTTACGCTTATCTGGGATCTTCTCAGTTATACGATGAGAATGTCAAAACACACATTCGGTAGCTTTTTGAAGGCATAGAGGGTATAACTAGATGCCTGGATATGAGCTAGATGCCCAAGCTCCCGTTACAGTCAGTGGAAATCAAATCAATAGAGTTGATAGTTGCACTAAATTTTAAGAGTCTAGGTTGCCCACATTCTCCACAAGCTTGTTACTAGTTTGTTGTACTTAAATTACAGCTTAGGTCACCCCTGCCAATCTGGTGCACTACAGCTTGCGCAGTTTATGTGGGTCACACACGTTTTATGCAGTACTGGGAATTTACTGCTAGTCTAATTAAAGTTTTGACAGTCTAATCAAAGAATTATTATTAGTCTAGGCACAATGATACTAACAATCATAATTCAAATTATCCAAACATTACGGCTCATCCCAATAACGATACAGCGAAAACCAAAATACCCAAACTTTATAGTAATTGTCCCTTTCTCTGGTACTCTGCACACCCTTCCACTGTCACTATGGTGACACAGAGATCACGTCCTAAGGTTGATGGCTTCTGTCTAGGGGGCGTGTGTGTCATGGAGAGTCATCCATAGAAGAGGTATGATATTGGAGGGGTTCTTCCTTCTCTTTTCTGGAAATATGATGTTGGTATTGATGGTTTCTTCCTCCTTACTCTTGGGTCTGCTTAGTGTCATTATTATGTACTTGCTAACGCAGTCCACTTGCTCCTTATGCATTGGTTCACAATTCCACATTACATACAAATCTACTATGTACGGTATGTTTTACATATACCAGATACTTGTTCTTTGCTCTTTTTGTTACCCCAAATTGTTTTACCCAGCTTCCAAGGTTGCATTCCTTTGGCAGCCAGTAACTGACTGCTGCTGAGTTGTTTATGACCCAGGGGCCTCTGTTATCATCCTGTGTTTGCATTTCAAGGCTCCAATTATCATCCTATGCCTGTACTTCTCTAGACTGCATTTTTATTCTATCATCATAGATAGATCACTAGAGAAAGAAAAACCACATGTTGTATCTACTACCTATAAAAATGTATATTACAATAAGCCTTACACCCTGCAACTGTACAAAACTAAGCAAAGGCTGAAACAAATCAGGTAACAGCCACCTGGTTATCAGACAACTGCTGTTACAGCTAAACAAACTAAACCCAACCTCCAGGCAGGTCAAGACAAGTCCAGATGAATCCTGACATGTCCTCACGCTTGTGTTATCAGCTTAACACAGCGCCTGCAGCCCGATACTCGTAATGGTAGCACTGTACGCGCTGGCCTGTACGGCCAAAGAGTCTGCAGAGCTATTCAGCTCACCCTGTAACAGATGCCACCATTTGAAGAGCCCAGGCCCGCCTATAGTGTCCTGAATGTGTTTTGAATCCTGGCAATATATTCGTTGATCTTCAAGGAGAGTGAATTATTAACATTTTCTTTACCTAGTTCTGATAGTGCTAAGATCAAATAACGTTTCTAAAAGTCATCCTGAAAATTACATGCTTGGCAAAACTTCTGAAATGCAAATACCATGGTCTTATGTACACATGCTTTACCTCTGCAAGAGCTCATACATCAGAACAACTGGTACATTACACATTTGGAACCAGCTTTTCTATCATTCATAACTCTGATGTCCGAATGAGCCCAACAAATACCACGCTTCCTTCATGACTGGGACATTTGCCTCAGAGCAGAAACAGTTGAGACCAGCATGTCCTTCCAAGTGGACATTTGTGTGCTCAGTTGAACAATATTCTGTGTTGCTTGTTGACACCTGAGTTGCAGTCATATTCCTGTAGTCCTTGCTGACTTGTCACTGCTACATGTAGATTCACTTTTGCTGGGATTCTTGCACAACAGCCAGATCTTCATATCCAGTTGTAGCTATCAGAAAAAAATGCAAGAAAACACTATGGGTCCCACTCAGCCCACAATTCTGGGCTTCATTTCTGTTGAAACTTGGAATGGTATATCAACGGCTAGGAAATTCAATATGACACATGACTGAGTCTGTCCTTCAAATGGAATTGGAATATGATCAATGGAAACAGCACCTAGAAAAGCAATCTTAGATCCGTAAGCATAGGGAGCAAAGGACTATTAGCTCCAGTCAAACTCTCTCAAAGTATCAGCCAGCATCTTAGGCAATACAGTTTCTCATATCTGTTGTTTTCTAAGTTTGCAGAGGTTCTTGCAAATCATTGTTCACCTGTTTCCTCTCCTGTCTGGTGCCTTCTCATCTTTCTGAGACTTAACATTGCCTGCAGATTTTACAGAGAATTTTAAATTCCCACCATCTTGCTGCTTATTATACTTGTCAGTGCAAACAGCTTAACAGCAGTTTTGTCAGCACATGATTCGGCACTTCTGGAAGGTCTCACTGCACATTATTCCAAAGACAAGGAAATAAGGTCACTTAATTCTTACTCAATGTAATTATTAAGTCATAGACTTATGGCTGGAACATGCCATGGTCCTGATCCTCAGTCACTCGTTCTTCTGTCTCAGATGGGCAGCTCAGTTTTTTTTTCTGTTATGGCCACATTGCAGAACTAGCATGGTGGCTGACGCCCACAAGGTTTTCACCTCCAAGAGAATATGGTTGGCATGTGAATACAGTTCCAGAAGTACAGGAGACTAGTCTCCTATGCCTAGAATTAACCTCTTG
The DNA here is from genome assembly GCF_013368605.1 of Nyctibius grandis. Taxonomy (NCBI): domain Eukaryota; kingdom Metazoa; phylum Chordata; class Aves; order Nyctibiiformes; family Nyctibiidae; genus Nyctibius; species Nyctibius grandis. The sequence continues at coordinate 77,120,756 of NC_090659.1, read as the reverse complement.
AATACCCTTTCTCTCTTTTGCTTTCTTTCCCTTATTCTAACAGCAAAATTAGCCCTTAAGTGGCCTTTTCCTCAAATTTCCAGCCAGAAAGGGCTGATCAATGAGATATCCTAAAAAAAAAAAAATAAAATTACCTCCAACACTGTGATTAAGTACCTTCTGCTATTTTCTGAGAAACATACCTTTATTAAAGAAACACTCTGCACACCCCATGGGTTACCTGCCAGCTTCCTCATCTTGTGCACTTTCTTTTTATGTCTGAATTCATTTAGGAGCTCCTTGCTCATCCAAGCAGGACTTCTGCTGCCTTTGTTTGATCTCTTACTTGTTGGGACGGATCTTTCTTGAGCTTTGGGGAGGTGATCTTTGAATATCAGCCAGCTCTCCTGGACCCCTCTTCTTTCCATGGTCATATCCCACGGGATTTTTTCAAGCAGATCTCTGAAGAGATTGAAGTCTGCTCTCCTGAAATGTAGGCTTGTGGTCTTGCTTTTTGCCCTGCTTTCTCCTCCTAGGATTCTTCTCCTCCTGGATCCTCCTGGATCCTCCTGGATCCTGTGACTCCAGTGGTCACATGGCCACTCCAGCCAACTTTCGTATCCCTGACCAGTTCTTCCTTGTTTGTAAGTATCGGGTTCAAGAGAGTACCTTTCCTTATTGGCTTCTCCAGGCTGAGAGAGCTGGGATTGTTCAGCATGGAGGAGAGAAGGCTCAAGGGGATCCCATCCATGTGTATAAATACCTGAAGGGAGGGAATGAAGAACAGGCAGCCAGATGCTTCTCAGTGGTGCCCAGTAACAGGACCAGAGGCATTTATCTTAGAATGAGATGAATTGCATCCTGAAAGTGCCTGTTTTTCTCCACTTACTATAAAAAACATCCAGACATCCAGATCTGATGCAGACATCTCTAACAGAAACATCTAAATTTAGCTAAGCTAACTGCTCTGTAGTGGAATAAATCTGGGCAACACAGATGACAAATATTTCAAGGTAAGCGTTCCTCCTTTCGTTTAGCTGAACTCACATAATGACACGCAGGATCAAACTCTTACTGAACTGCTGAGTTTAGAGCACTCCTGTACATTCCCAGCAGCATTTAAGACACTCATGCATAGTGCTGCCTTTTTTGCTTCAAAATGGTATGAATGCTGAAATATCACGCCTGAAGCTATACACATGCATCATACAACTGAACAAAATCTAGCTTCAGTGGAAATTGTCATTGAAGAGTATTTATCAAAATTAATTTTTACTTTCTGCCACTGCAGTCCTAGGTCAGCTCAGATGTTGATGGATACCTCCACTCAGATTCAGCGAACTAGGCATTTTTTCCAGAAAGCTACATGCTTTTGAAAACAAGAGTATGGAAAAGACTTGAGCAACTTTAATTACAGTTGTGACTATGTGTTTGCATATTACTAGTTCCTGAGGTGTGTCTGGATAAAATTTGGGTGACTGCCTCTATTTAGTTGAAATGATACAGTGTATTCTGACAGTGGGATACATGTTGTTTGACTGTTAACATGCTCGTCCAGTGAAAAAGAACATTTTTCTCAATGATGTTTAACAAGTTACCTGTTGAGGTGAGCGGTCACATTCAGACAGTTTTAACTGCCATCTAAGCTCATGTGTCTAGCTAATAGGTAAAAACTATGCAGTCAGAAATTCTCTAAAAGTCATTTGAAGGGCTTTGCAAGATACAGAATGCTTACTCAACAGGAAACTCGAGGCACAGGGCCTTAGACAGAATTTAGGCTGAGTTAGTGTTGCAGCTGGCTTGGTTTCGTTGATGATGTGGTGGTTAATGCCATGGTAATGCTCTGTTTTTGTTTATATTCTGACTTACGTTCAAAGGAGACTAAGCTAGCATTACAAGGAGCCACTGTAACAGCACAGCACTGTGTGGTTTTTAATGCAGTTGTATTACAAACACAGAATAAGACCTAATCCAATGGGTTTATAATTTCTGCAGAGCTTTATTTTATATAGAGGAAAATCAATTTGGGCATAAAGCCTGCTCAAGAGCTCTATATATGGGAAACATATATAATGATTGAAAGTTATTTATAACAAAACCATTACCAGTACTGTGCAGGACAGTGTGGCACAGGACATCTAATTTGAATGATCAGCATCATCTTGATACTGAAAACATCATTTTCACTTTATAGCTTTTTCAAATAGATTTTTATATTGTGTTATAAGCATTAGGAGAAATGCCAATACATTAGACTTACTGACTTAGCAGTAACTCACTGTGAATATATGCTCAGCTTCCTTCTGTTCCTGTAGGACAGAGACCATGCATTGCAGGTAATATTTTAAAGCAATACTGGCATTACAAGAGCATGGAGTTACTTGTGTATGTATTACTTGGCCTTTCCTCTTCTAGTTGTATAAAAAAACGATTTTCAGATAACATCCAGGTCTTTATTGTTTAGATTTTTTGCACACTTATTCCCATATAATTTAATTCATTCTAAAACAAAGACAATATTCACATCACTCACAGAAGGCTTAAAACTATTTTTTTTAAAAAAGTAGCTTTCAGATTAATGGCTAAACAAATATTTGAATAAAGTATTTCCTAAGGAATACACACTATGACTATTTTCTACTTAAACATACCTTATTGATAGCACAAAAAGTGCAAGTATTGCCAAGATCAGAGTGGAAATGTCTTGTCCAACTAGGACTTCGTAATAGCAATGGATTTCTCCTTGCAGCATCCATCTGTATTGACTTTCAATGCACAAAGCATATTGTCATCTGTATTTTCTACCATTTCCTCCATTTTTCCCAACAGATCTCAAGGGTTTGGGGATTTTTTTGTTCTTTGTTTTCTAACTGGAGGCATTTTCTCACATATTTCCCACATTCCTTCATAATTCGGCATGTATTTACATTCTTTATTCTGTATGTCTACTTTACTGTCATCGGTTTAACAACTTTGCCCGACTTCTGCACATTCCATTCAACCCCGTTTGTTAAACGGAAACTTCAAAGCCATATGGGGACTTCTTTTTTAAACATTGTTTATTTCCATAACAGTACATGATGGGTACTGTCAAGACTAGGTTTTTAACATCAGATTTGTTTCTGAAAAAACACTGAAAAACTATACCATACACATTTTAAAAAACTGTAACTAATCCAGGTGTTTTGGGGTGGTTTTTGTTTGTTTTTTTTTGTTGTTTTTCAGGTAGTGTCCACCACTGGTGTTTGCTGCACACAAATAATTAAATTATTTTATGTTATTACAAGGCATTTTCCAAAAAGTAGTTATAAGCTCATAGATTTTAAAGAGAGAAACCAGCTTTAAAGAGAGCAACTTCAAACTGGCATGCGTTTACTCCTGTGATTCATCTGCTTTGTACTGACTTCTCTCAAAGTACACACGCCTCTCCGAAGAGGTGGGACTTAGCAGATCCTTCTTACTCACTGTTAGATCCTCCTCTGTCACCTGTGTGAAACGCTCTCAGCCTTTGCATTCATTCCTCATAGCAACATCCAGTTTGTGTCACATTATGTAGAAATACAACTTTTTAAGAATAATCCCCTCTCAGAGACAAGCACATACTGCCTCCACCTTTATTTATGGACTCGATACCTCTGGGTTCATAGCGTACTCCACAAAACTGGTTAAGCGATCATCTTGCAGTGGCAGCTCACTACGCTCTTTTTTTTTCTGCAAAAACATGAAGCTATACTGAAGAAGTTGTACTGCTGCTACTGCGAGCATTGTCTCCCTGAATCTGTCTGAAGCGTAGCTATGTCTCTTTGGCTGATAATGTTCCTTCATTTCCATGGTCTCCTGTTTTATCCATGCTTGGGGCCAGCACAGGTAATACGTGTAAGCTGTAAGGGAGACAACAGAGACACAGGGATCTGACCACTCTACTTATTTAGACAAAGCACAGCTATGCACAGCTATGACGAGCTTGTCAGAATATACCTGAACTAGTCTGAAACTGTTTCTGGGACTAACAGGAAATAGCTGTGGCAGTATAGAGATCTGTGCAGACAGCAAAATCCATCCTAGACCAAGGCAAATATTTGAGATGTTTCCCACCCTGAGGTCTGTGTTGCAGCAACGACATTTAAAGCTGGTTCAGATATATAAGCATGGTATTTGGACATACCCAAGGACCAGATTTGCAAGACTATACGCATGTATGTACACACTGAACAAAGATGATGACAATGTAATTGAAAATCTGTATCCAGCTATGAAATCTTAAAAGTAGCCCAATGTTCCTGTTAATGATGGCTCTGGCATTGCCTGTGTTGTCTCAAAAAAGGAGAAGAAAAGATGAAGAAAACCAGGCCAACCTCCTGCTGTTTCTTTCTAAGAAATTCCGTCCCAGTAGTTTCTTTAAGCCAACTTCCTGCTTAAAGCAGCTATCTAAACCCATATAGAGATCAGAAATTTTGTGCAGTTTATATAACCAAGAACATGGAATTAAAACTAAATAGTTTATAAACAGAGCTTGAAAACAGTGAGGAAAACAAATACAGTCAGTAAATTCACAGCCTGGTTTCAGGTTGGTCCATGAGTAAATTAGGTACATCAATTTAATTAGATTTACATTTGGAAAAATCTATTTATTAACCTAGTTCTGAAATCTAGCTATTATGTAAGTTCCTCAGAAACCTTAAAAATTCAAATAGCCCTATACATGTGAAGAAGTGTAAAGTTAAATATAGTGCTTTCTTATTTGCTGGCCATCGATTGAATAATGAATGAAAAACAAGTTTAAAATTGCTAACAGTCGTGTACCGCTTGCCTTTCTGCAATTACGTTCAGACTTGTCTGAATTCAGATCACATCCTTCAAGTCAACCTTTCACAGAACTGAGCTTCCAAGAGTTATTACTACCAAGAGGATTCTTTTTTTGGCTCTTTTTCATGGTGGAGCAAAGTTTAAACTGCTGTAAACTTGCTGACTAACAGCAATTAAATTTCTTCTTTCCTAAAAGAAATCTGAAGCAGTACTTTCTTTTAAACTACTGAATCTACCCCTGCCTCTACTGACTCTTCTCCCAAGCTCTATGGAATATTTTCTAATTTCCGTATTAAAGACATTCTAGTTCTTGCCTACTGTCCTTTCTTCCCTTAAAGGAAGTAATTTGCACAAGTTCAAAACTGAAAGTTACATCTTCATAAATGCTTACTCAACTGTATTCCAGGATCTACAGACTGAAATGCTATTGGGCAACTATTAACCAGTGCCCAAGCTGGAGTTTCTAGGACAGTGTATTCCACAGAGCTGAGATACAAAAAGCACTGACAAAAACCATGGAGGTCAGATGACATTTTCAAAATTTCAGATCAACACTCCATTTCTGATTTGCACAACACTTTTCAGGAAATGTCTTCCTGAGCTGTCACATGCAAAGCTTCAGAAACAGTTTACTTTGGGGAAATTTGTTTCTAACAATATAGAAGACACTAGAAGTTAAACCGATTACATGAATGGTCCAAATTCCATTTCCCGTGAAATCTCGTAATATAATTAAGAGCTTTTCCTTCTATTTGGCAACAGAAGCTCAGTGCAGTACTCTGTACAAACTATTCTTAAACTCACTATGACCTTTACTAATAACTGTTTCTTTTAAGACAGAATAATTAAACATAGCAACTTTCATTATGTATAGAGGTAAAGAGAAAAAATGAGGAAATCCTGTTAGGAAAATAACATTAATCCATTTCTAACCTGTATTTCTCTGCCAGCTTTGATTCCTAACTGCTAGGGCTTTTGATGTGCAACACGTTCTTATATGAGGAACACAACAAATGCAACACACAATAGAGTAGGCTCGAACTTCCCAAACTTGTTTTGTTTGGGTAGCTTTAGTAACTCCTGCATTAGCAAGGTCCCGGCTGCATGCAGAAAGCCTCACGCTTCCACCTCCTCCTCCCTCATAATCCCGTAGATCTTCACTCCCACCCCCATCTAGAAACAAAACCTCGAGCTCACTCTCCACTTCCCTGCCTCCTATGTGCACTTACTGGGACTTCACTCCACTCCCCGAAGTCCTCACCCAGTTTATCAGTAATGACTGCCTGCATGAAAACGCTTACCCCACTGTGCAGGTCAGCCCCACACAAGAGAGCAGTCTGGATAAAGGTGATGATCTGGGCTGCAGGATAAAGTTCTGTGTGCAAGCCATTAGTGATAGCAAGAAGCTGCTTTTGTGAGAGCATTTACCTTGCAGATCAGTTATGCTCTGCTACACATACAGACACTCTTCTCCACTGCAGCTAGGAGCTGTATCTACAGCTATTTTGAAATTGTTTCGTACCATAGCTACATCTCTGACAGTTTGGGAACCTAGGAATGGGTCATCCTCATCTGATATGCCACTGTGGGTGAAGGTGTTTCTCACTGTTTTCACCCCAGGAGGTCATAAACATATAAAAATATACAGTTTTAGGAAGAAGAGAGGAGAAGAAAGCCACATTTTCATGTCAGAGAATGGTGCTTTGCCTTCAAAGGGACAAAGGCCAAATGGGCTCATGACTCAAAATTACTTTAGGTAGATGCCTATTGAAAATGATTCTCCAGGTCCCCAAGATGTCTTCTGTGCCATATCCTACTTCTTCTCACCCCATATCTAAGCAAGGCATGGGTTTGGGACAAAACAGCTGCACAGAATAGCAATGCAGAGAAGAGTGGAGAAAGGGCTGAGGCGCAGACACTTGGTCATGAGCCGAGTGCCGTGTACGCCAGCTGGGAAGAGTCCGAGGATTGCTGCCAGCACGGCCAGCGGGCTCAGCACAGCACAACGTGCAGGCCTGCAGCATGGCCAGGGCCTCTAACAGCCCTCGGCCCAGTGGATCGACAGGAGGCAGCAACCCCCAGCGCCTTCAGCAGCGGCAGAGATGGCGATGCCCGCAGGCGGAAGGCCGTAGGCCAGACTGCGGGCTCAGCAGCCCCGAGGGAAACACGGGGAGAGGAGCGACGCCAGGGCAGCAGGCGGGGGAGGAAGGCGGCGCAGCACAGCCCTGCCCACAGGCAGCACCCAGCGAGGCCGCACGCCCGCCGGCCCACGAACCACATCGCTGCTGCCGCCGCCGCCCGCCCCCACCGGCCGCTGCTCCGCGCATAAGCGCCCAGCCGTGCGCGGGTGTTGGGCTGCGGGGCCACGCGCGTCGCGGTGCGTCACAGCGAGGAGGCGGTGACTCCCCCGCGCCCCGCCCCGCCGCCGTGCGCGCAGCGTGACTCTGCCGGCACCTCCCCTGGTGGGGACGTAACGCGGGGAGGGCGGAGCCTGGGCCGGCTCCGCCGCCGGGGTGGGCGGGGGGCGGCCGCAGCGGGGGAGGGCCGGGGCGGCGGCGGCTCTGGTGGAGCGGGCGGGGGAAGGGCCGAAGGACGCAGGGCCGGGCGGAGGAGTTGCGGCCGCGCCTGTGCGTGTCCACGGGCGGCCAGGATGGATCACCACCAGCCCGCCAGCCGCTACCAAGTGGTGAGTGTGCCGCCCCGGCGAGGCCCTGCTGGCTTCCCCCCACTTCCTCGGGTCGGGCTGGGGCGGGGGAGGCGGAGGCGGCGGCGGCAGCAGCAGCAGCAGCAGCAACAACAGCAGCTGGGGCGCCCTTCCCCCTCCCGGTTCTCAGATCCCACGCGCGGGGTCTGTCAGGGACCCCCTGGCCTTTCTCCAGCGCCGGTACGGGCCCGAGCGCGGCCCCGTCCCCTCCCCTGCCTCGGCGGCGGCGGGGCTCTGACAGCCGGGCCTTGCCCGGGCGGCGCCCTGCACCCGCCGGCAGCCCTGGCGCCCGGGCTCTGAGGGGGCGGCTGGCCGGCCTGCACGGGAAGCCGCCTTTGCCCGCCCCCCTTCCCCTCCCTGCGGCTCCCCCGGGGCGGTTGGTGCCGGTGGGTTTTCCCGAGTGCGTCCCCCGCCGGTGGGGGGTGGCGGGCCGCTCCGGAGAGCGCAGTGGAAGCAGGGCCGCGGTTCACACCTGCCTCGCTGCGGGGTTAGGGAAGGGGTAGGGCTCGGTATCTCCGGGCAGGTCGTGTCTGGGAGCGAGGCGGCGTTTCTGCTCGGAAACCTTCTTGTTTTTAATAGTTCGTAGCTGTTTAATAGTTCGTAGCAGTCTGGCACAGGGGCAGAGTGTAATGTGTGTATGTGTGTTGTCATCTTTAAGCCAGGGTATGCACACACACACGTGTGCGCTGGTTTACTGAAGATTAGGTGGCAGGGGGCTGTACAACGCCGAGGACTGACCTTCATCAGGCCTCTGTGTGTGTGTGCGCTCGCACAAAGAGACCTGCACCCACACATGAGCACCCTCGCTTACTAAAGATCAGGCTTCAGCACTTTTCAGTTCACTGAGTCCAATTTAAATGTCCGGTTTTGGCTTCCTAGACTTCACTGCAGAAATAATCGTTTAGGTTGCAAAGATTTTCCTTCTGCCTGAATTGTTTGTGCTGTTTGTTTCTTGCAGTCATTACTTTAACATCAGTTATATTAGTCTTGCAGTCAGTAGCTTAATGTCAATTATGCTTGAAATCTATGAGCTTTTCTGGTTATCGATTGGAAAAATTACTTAGGTGTAGTCAGTCTCCTCAAAAGCTTCAACTCTATACTTCAGTTCCTTGTACTTCATGGCTTTGCTGTGTGTGTAAGGTTATACTATAGAAAATAGTCTGAAATCTTTTCTACTGTCTGTAATTCAGATTTCTACTACAATCTTCTAGATAAATCCTGAATTATTTATTTTACTGTTTTTTACAGCTTGAGCAGTGAAAACTGTGTCCACAGAAGTAATCACATTTACTTCTGTGCATATGTAGAACTAAGTACTGATACTTACGTTCAAATTGTTCCTAGGTTACGATCTAAAAAAAGGTAATAGGAAAACCCTTGGAATAGGTTTGTAATATTTATTTTGATAATCTTACAGAAATTTCTGTATGTTCTTGGATGACTAGGATTGTCATACATCTGGCGAACACACCTAGCACCCTGTGACTTCTCAGGAGTGACGTATGCCTTTAGGATGCTAGTGGGTCGGCAAGTGCTTTACGGGGCAGTGCTTTCCAGCACACTTCTTTTCCTGCGCCACGCTATCACAACTTGGAATCAGCAGAAGTCCTGAAGTCAGAAGTCATTCCTCCTTCTTTGCAACGGAGAACAAAAATGCTGGCAGAGCGTTTTCTTAAGAGCCTGCAAACACTAGCTTCCCTGAGGCCTGAAGTAACCTCGGTATGTTTTAAAAGGCCTTAAAAAGTATATGCTATTCAACTTCAGACAAATATAAGGGAAATTTTAATTCCATTACTCAAAGGAGTAGAAAAAAAGACGGTAAGATGGAATGAAGAGATAATTTGTAATATTTTTGTTACGTTTGACTAGGAACTTCCAGTGATGGTGCTGGTGCCCAGCTTTGGGTAAATGCTCTTTGGTGTGGCCTTCCAAAAGGGCTAATTTAATATTTGATGGCAGGAGTTGGCCTAGTCAGTTCCCTGTGTATATTAAACTTTGTGGTGAGTATGTGTCACTGAATTTTGTTAGGAAGTGTTCTCTGAAGCTTTCTCAATTGCAGCATGTTAAGTTCCATTGAATTGGTCGCAAGTCGCAATGGAAGCGCTGTCTTAGTCTCTCATGTAGTCGAGAGTTTAAAATACGACCCTTACTGATTACTGACCCATAGGAAAGAGCGTGGTGTTTTATCTTCTCTCTGTTATATCTGACTGCAAGACGTTGAGATTTTTGTAATGTTATTTACTTCCTGTGTTGGGTCAGAGAATGGAAGGAATGAGGCAATTGCAGATATACTTAATTAGCACCTGATTATTCAAGCATGTGATCTTAAGTGTTATGATGTATTTGCTTGCATGGTGGCTATGATAGGTAGTAAGCAATAGATTATTGCAGATTTTATGGTTGTGTCCTAATTTTTAAGGACAAAATATAGAAGAGAAATACGACTTAACGTGGCTAATATCGCATTAGTTTTGTGAACACCCCACTCCCTGTTGCTAAGCTTATGAAGTCTGACCAGTTTTGCTATGCTCACCGTATGTCTTTTTTTTCCTTCCCTTCATCGTGAATAATAGCAAACACTTTTTTTTAAATTGTACCCATTCTGCCTTGACTTCTAACTGATCTGTTTTGCTCTATTCAGGGCAAGTTTTCTTCTAAATAGAAAGCATTATGGGCGAACATTATTATCAAAAGAATTACTGACTTGCATTTCTGTTCCTGGCAATGACAGTAGCACTTCAGTGAAGTTGAAGGAGCTATCTCGCTGCTGCCTGTTTTTATTTGTGGTTTCTTCAAGTAAGTTAAACTAAAAGACTCTAAGAATGGCAGGCAATTTAGTTTTGAGCTTCAGCGGAAGAAGCCAGTTTTATGACTTCTTATGAAACAGAAAATGTCTGATCATAAAGCTAACTCTCAGCTTCTCTTGTTTTTTATCTCTGTCAGAAATAGCACTAAAGCTTCATTCTGCATCATCATCTTTCTCATGCATCTGCGTTTTATTTAAAAAGCAGTTTAAAAATGTTCAAACCAGGCAACTGTTAAAAAGCTGGTACTTGGAATTGCAGCAAAGTGAGCGCTGTGAGCAAAGAGCAGGCGGTACATCAGCATTATGTAACTCTGCCGCCGGCATGTGTGATTGGTATTGCTTTCTGCCCCTCCTTTTTTGTCCTCTCTTCATAGGGCGAAAAGACAACTAATTGATGGGGAAGAATTTGTCATGCTTCCCTGCAGGAATATGACATCAGAAGTAAATTAGCCAACATTTGTTGTCTTGCTTTACTTCCTTTTTTTTCCTTAGTCACTTGGATGCTGCAATCCTGTTGGTAAACGTGTCTTAAATTTTACGTGCGTTACAGGAATACTCAGTTCAGTTGTGTGGTTTCCTTATTGTTGTATTTTTTTCTTTTTCTTCCCCTATTCTCCTTGTTGTTGGATAAGGGGACTGAAGCATCAACTTTAGGAAAATTATGATAAAAATTCTTCAGTGATCATTCCCCTGATTCTTTTTACCTTCTAGCTCTTTGCCATCTGACTTTAATTTGTACATTACTATCTTGTCTGAAATGTCTGCTCCTAGTCCAGCTTGTTTGCAGAAAAAGTGATTTGAATGATGCTTTGTGAATCTATACTGAAACAAAGAAAAAGAAATGCAGCCGTTTTCTGCAGTGCATAAAAGTGGGTGAGCAACTAAGTATTAAAGCTCAGGATTGCCTTTTTTTTTTCTCTGAAATGTGATTTTCCAGATAACCAAGTCATGAAGGAAGACTTCACATGCATATGAGTGATTTAGGCACAGAAATCCCATTGAAGGCTGCAGGGCTTACATGCTGAACTGCTTAAGAATTATAATCAAGTCACCGCTCCCCCCAGTCTTTCTTGACTAAAGCTTTGGGTTATCAGTCTGGGGTCAGGTAGTCATCAGTCTTTGACTTATGGGATGGTCAGAGCTGGATAGGTAAGTGGTAAAATGGGTAGGTAGCAAACCGGGACAGATGGAGCCAAAGGCATGCCAGTTTAGCTGTCACTGAACTTGCCATACCACTGTAGCACTGGGGTTTGTAAGTGATATGTGATGCAAGACTCTGAGATGGCAGCCTGCTTTTGTACAGCTCTGTACAGGGATAAAGAAATTGTGATTTTTAAAAGGTGTGTGAATATAAGTTGTGTATGCTTTTTAGAAATAGGGTTAAGAGCTGAAAATTGCTACTGTAAACACTTTATTCCAATCCATTTGCCTGCATAATGCTGCATGTTGTGAATAGATTTACCATTATCTCAGATAAGGCTTGATTTTCTATATCTCTTAACTCCATTGTCATTGACTCTTCATTCTCACAGTGTTCTCTGGTTAAAAAACTTAATCAAAGTCAAGTTATCTTTGTAGGTCTCAAACTTATGAAAGTCAACCTACACAGGAAATGTGCATAAAGAAAAATCTCTTCCTTCTTCCTTTCTTGTCACAGGACTGAACCCAATAGTGACTGGCAAATAAAAACCCAAATACTGTTTATTCTACACCTTTGATATGACACCTCTAGCTTCTATCTAGCATATTTTCTGTAGTATTTATTGTCTTTGGAGAACTCTTATGTAATGCGTGTTACTGAACAGATCGAGCTGGCTTACGTTAGGGAAATTCTTTTGCTTTCCACAGATCTGGTGGTGATGTCGTAACTAGAAGATAAAATAACTGCATCTAGGGGACTATGTTTATAATACTGAAAAAATTGAGTAAAGATGCAATGAGTGATAAGCGTTACTGTTGCTTGCTTGTGACAGTTGCCCTAATATTTTTAGGGGTACGAACCTCTTAATCATTGAAGATGAAATTTTTCAGTGCACTGGCTTTTTGCACGTGAAACACCTAGCATAGACCTTTCATAGTTTAGAAGAGGAAATGAGGATCTTCTGAAATGAGGTGAATGACACTTTCAAACAATGGGCTGTCCTCGCATCTTAATTGGTTTTTGGAATTTAATAATAAACATATTAAATTTTGAATTTATTTCTGTAACATTTTTACCTGTGATAAATTTGTCTATTGAACATAGTGGGTTTTTTTCTTGAAAGAGAACCTTTAATTTTTATAAACACTTTTCCCTATTTTTTATGAAGAACCCTGCCACAAATGAAAAAGAAAAATTATAAATGTTGAGATACATTTGCAGATACAGTAGTGATGCAGTTAATGCTTAAAAAGTAATACATTTTACTTTTTTTTCACTTTTTGTTTACATACTTTCATGTTTCATATGAGCAAGGAAATAAACCTAGTATCTCTGTGTGTGTTCCTCCCAAATCAAGGTGATGAGGTACCAGACAGGTACAATTCTTTCTGAGGTTCCCCTTTGTAAATTTAAAGCAGGGTGGTCTAACTTTGTATGTTGCCATCACTGTCTGGTTTTTGGATCTGTCTTTTGGAGAGCCACAGATACAACACCCAGCTCTGCAGCTGATTCACAGGAAGAAAACGCTGGCTCACTGGTGCAACAGGAGGAACAGCAGCTACAATAGCTTTCTGTTTCTTTGTGTGGGCCCTTTCTTTTTGGCATGGGCACAGAGGGACATAAGATGGTTTTTATCAGCCCTGCACAGAAATTGGTTTAATTATATAGGGCACCAGTTTGACTGTGCTGAACAAAATAAAATGAGTAGTAAAACGCAGCAAGATGTACCTGGGTTGTTCCACTTGGGTTTTTCTCCAAAGGTCTTGTTTGAGTCTCCACAAGGGTAGTGCAGGAGGAGAGGGTGGGAACAGGACTGTCTTCTCTGGTGGCAGCAAGCTGTTGGTGTGGCTGAGCCCATCTTGTGAAACTGTGGGAATTTTACGTTCTTGGAAGACACACAAAGCCAAAAGAAGGTTGTACATGATCTGAGCAGTGAGACTGTCATATAATGTAGAGGACAGTTTCAGGCTGTGATATACGTACATGCCACATCTAGTAAGTCTTCTAATGCTATCAAAAAAGGTGGAAGTTTGGTAGCAGGAATAAAATGCCTTCAAATAGCAGGGTTCTTAGCAGAAGTCAGTTGTGATGTGGCCAAGCTAGATGTTCTTTTCATGCTACTTTAAAAAAGAGAAACTCTAAGCACTCTCTTAGCTTCTTTGTATCTGAAAAATGTGTTAGGAACCACATCAGAATAATCTCAGAAATCAAGCACTGCATTAATACAAAATGTTAGTAGCAGTCTTCTAGATGGGGAAAATCAGGTACTTTTGACAAATGGCTAATTCTAGGCTTATTTTGAAACTTTCTTCCTGGTGACAGTGTTGACAAAACAAGGAAGATGTGGCAACTGGTAATGTCATCACACCTAACTTTGTGAGACCTCAGTGCTCAGTTTACCGTCGTAGATTTGAATGTTGTGTTGAGTTTCATCGCCTCAAACCTCCTTTAGACTTCAGGTGTGTCAGCTACTTGGAAAGGGGAATGAACAAATGGGCAGATACCAGTACACCCACATTAGGCAAGCTATTTTCAAATGGAGAAGAAAAGCAATCCTAAGAGATGATGAGGAAAAAAAAATGAAAAAAATGTCGACTTGTTAGGTTGGAGAGGCACTGCCAACTCTTCCTACTGAAACTGAGCTATTGCACAGCCAAGACTGTGGGTTTGAGCTGCCTCAGACTTAGGTCTCCCACTTCCTGGACAAGTGCTGTCACAGCTAGCTGATTTTAGTAAAATGGGCATCCCCTGCGCCAGCTGTGTTTTTAACGAAAGTGACTAACTTCTTCTGTTTTGTGCTGAAGTCATTTCAGACTTGCACAGCCGGGGCTCACAGCACATGTCAGGATGTGGATGCCTTATGGCTTTTGAGATTTACAGTGAAAGTGGAAAATGTATTTTCATTTTACCATTTAACTGTTTATTCCACTTAAGTATTCTTTCCATTATAGGCTAAGATTAGCCTAAGACTGATACAGTCTAACTTACTCCTCAGTCACTCTATAGCCAAAACATTAGGTATTGAGTCCTCCAACCCTATCGCTGGCTGTGCCTCCTCCAGCTGTGTTTGGAATGGACAGAATGATTTAGAAACAAGCCTCCGAACTTTGAGTGGTGTAGACAATAACCTGTATATTGCTTTATTTCTGTTTGTAATCCCATTTTTCTTTTTCATGAGTTACCGTTCAAGGTGTTTGCAGAGATTTGTCATCTTCCTTCTTGTAAAATGTGACTTTCCAGTAAAAAAAAAAAAAGGAAGAAAAATTTTAGTCTCCAGTTATTGTATGGTAACTTAACATATTCGCAAACATGGTTTGTCCATTTTAGCTTTGAACAATATTTTACCTTTTGACAGTAATCCTGTTAATGTTGACTGATTATTGTTGTAGGAGAGGTCAGAATCATGTCCTTGGTAAAGGTGTATATGTAGCTTTAATTATTGAACATGTTTTTGCTTTTCCCTGATTAATCTGAAAAGGTTATGTGGAGCAGCCTTAAGGAAAGGTTATTGACAAGAGGATGCTTACAGTATCAGTTATCTCCTTATTGGAGAAAGTAAGGGTTGTTTTAGTTGTTTGTTTTCTTTTTTAAAGTAGCATAAGCTCATGTTTAAGCATTGCTTTGGTAATGGTTAGTGTAGTTAACACCTGTCATCTTTGAGGAATGAGTGACACCCTTGGTAAAGCATGAGACAATTGGGATAAGAGTCCTGAGCGATACTGAGGCCAGTTGTCCATTTTGATTGTGGTACTTTGAATCAATTGTCGTATTTTGGAATTTAAGAGAAACGGTACTTAAGGTATTTTTAAGGAATGTACTGAAGCATTAAGACTCTTAATTGAAACTCCAGAGCGGTGGTCACAAAATTGACTTGCATCAAATGCATAGAATAAATTATTTGGGAAAAGACTTGCACAAGCTGTTTACTCTTAAAAACCTGTTCCAAATGCTAGAATGAGAGTGCATAATTGGAACAAGCAAGCAGGCCGCTAAGGCCCTGCAATGCTGGGCCACAGCTGATGGTGAGCGGCATGGCCCGTGTTCCTTTCTCACATACCTCGATGTCTGCTCCTTTTATTTTTTTTTAAATACTCCCTATGGTTTACACGTAGCACTAGTTTGGTCATCTTCTACTCTCCTCTGAAGAGCTGAGCTTCCTAGACTGCTGCTTTTTTTGTTGTTGTTGTTTAGCTGCCTTGTAATCAAAAAAACCTGATCTGCTGGAAAGTGCCTGCCTGTAGATGTATGCATCATCCATCTAGCAACTGAGAGATCCAGAGAATTGTCTTTTGGGCCACATATTTTGTAGACTTGCTTTAAAATGCTTAGTCGACAGTCTTTAGCTCTAACAGTAGGGTTGAAAAACCTCGATACTATGTGTTGAGGCATAAAAATGCATTCTTTAAAGAAAGGGCTTTTAATATTCATTGTTGTTGTGAGTTGTATTTTTCTTTGCTACAAAACTTCATTAAAGCTGTGAGTCCCATAGTGGATGGAAGAGAGAGCAGACCACAAATCAAAATTAGAATCTTTTCAGTAGAGCCTGTTCTTCTGCATGCAATGCACAAAAAGTGTTTTCAGCTGGTGTTGTGTATGTGTGTGGGTTTTTTAAGCTGTTGAAATTTGTCTGTGTTATCTCTCTAATGATTTGATTTACTGATATCTTAAATTGAGGAGCTTGAGTTACTCCATTGTCCAGTTACTAAGAAAATGAGATATGCTGAAAAAGTCAGGCACAATTGACCCTCTAATAAGAATAAAGAGAGTTTGCTCTTATTGATTAATAATATACTCTGATTTATGTATTATTTATTTCATTCATTTTGGGCTAACTGGTACTGTAGAGTAGGAAACTGTTCCTGCTTGACTAGCTTGATTCAAATACACAAGCAATAAAACCACTGCGTTGTCAATAAAGTTGAGACATTTGAAGTTTTCCTAGCAGTTTTACTGAAGAATTTTTGAGGACACTTACTTACCTGTGACACAGGAGACAGAAACACAAGTAGTTTTTCCCCTATCTCTCTCAAATCAGGGGCTTAAGGGGGAACTGTGTGCTCCTTCGGCAGTTCAGTTATGATGATACTTCTCCAGGAAAAAATTCTGCTTTTTTATCCGTCCCCCTGTAAAATGAATTTACCATTTTTAGCATCTTCCTGCATTGTCTTCATTAGGAAGCATTGTACATGAACCTTCCTACTTTACTTGGGCTTTTAAGTGAAACATGCGTAATATAGTTAGAGAAATACTCAGCTTTTTTCAATCAACATTGAATTTTTCAGCCCAGATGAACGTAGGCTAAAACGGAAGCTGGAACTAACTGTTGAATATTGAGTTAGCTCTTGGTGACAGCCCTCTCTCCATTTACTATTTTTAAAGGCTTTCCTATTCCCTCTGCTTTTACAGTTTGTATGTTTTGTATGTTCTGTGTGACTTTAGAGTGACTGGGATCTACTTTCTGTGCTGATTCTATAAAGCTGCTGGTAAGTAAAGACGTGACCTTTTGACTTGCAATTCTTGGAGCTGTCACTGATGGTTTGCTGAAGCTGTTGGTTAGTGGGAGCTGCCAGCAAATCCTGATAAAACATTGTATGTTGTCAGGGAAGATAGTGAGAATGAACAGGAAGCATCGTTGTATGAAACCTGGGACCTGCCTGCATGTTGGGTATTCTACGCAGTTTGGAGCCTCACAAGAGGAGCCTAGAGGAGCTACAGAAGGTAAACGGACGCAGCCTTCTTAAAAGTGGCATCTGAAATCTGTGGTGGCAGTTGGAAGCAATCAGCACTTACGAAGTCACCAAGGCGGTGGACAGAGCAGTTACGGAGCTGTTGCTCACCAAATTGTGCAATATTAAAACTGGAGAGCACTTACTGAAATTTTGTTTGAATCACAGAAAAGGTGAGGAGAAGCGAACACGTGCAGAGAAGGACTTGTGGGTACTGGTGCATGAAAAGCTCGACCTGAGCTGGCAATGTGTGCTTGCATCCCATAAAGCCAACCGTATCCTGGGCTGCATCAAAAGCAGCGTGGCCATCAGGTCGAGGGATTCTGATTCTGTCCTTCTACTTTGTTCTCATGAGACCCAACCTGGAGTACTGCATCCAGCTCTGGGGCCCCAACATAAGAAGGACATGGACCTGTTGGAGCAGGTCCAGAGGAGGGCCACGAAGATGATCAGAGGGCTGGAGCACCTCTGCTATGAAGACAGGCTGAGAGAGTTGGGGCTGTTCAGCCTGGAGAAGAGAAGGCTCTGGGAGACCTTATAGCAGCCTACCAGTACCTGAAGGGGGCCTGTAAGAAAGATGGGGACAAACTTTTTAGCAGGGCCTGTTGTGATAGGACAAGGGGTAATGGTTTTAAACTGAAAGAGAGTACATTTGGACTAGATATAAGGAAGAAATTTTTTACGATGAGGGTGGTGAAACACTGGAACAGGTTGCCCAGAGAGGTGGTAGATGCCTCATCCCTGGAAACATTCAAGGCCAGGTTGGACAGGGCTCTGAGCAGCCTGATCTAGTTGAAGATGTCCCTGCTCATTGCAGGGGGGTTGGACTAGATGACCTTTAAAGGTCCATTCCAACTCAAGCTATTCTATGCAGTTTGTTAATACACAAGATCATTGAGGCAAAGAATACAAGCAGATTCAGGAACACAAATTCATACACATCAAATCCATAACAGATGCAAATGGAATAGGCAGAGATGTACACTTTACCAGCCATAATATAACAGCTGTGAATGTCGGGGGAGTCTGAGGAAACTGGATGGCAAATGACTAAGGATTGCGTGCTGTCCATGTATCTCCTGATGATTGTGTTGGAGACAGAACACTTCCTTCGACTGACCGCTGGTCTCAATAACATGCTTCTGTTTTATTAATTGTCTGTATTATACACTCTTGCTTCTAACTAGAAAGTCTTCAAGGAAGAGAGCCTCATTTCATACTTCGTTTATAGAATTTAAACCAGTTCCTCTAGCTGTTCTCGAGTTACCATTTGACAAACAGAAGGCTACATGGTACGTGGTGATCTTTTTAGTAACTTCTAAATTCTAGAGTAACTCAGAGTTGCAATACTTCATAGTGTACAAACTCTTGAGTAAGCTTTTTACCAACTTTTTTTCTAGAAATATTTTTATACGCGTGCTTGAACATTTGGAAAATGTTGGTCCCAGCCATAGTCTTTATTAGTAATAGAGACTTGAGGTTTTTGTTGACAAATTTCACAGTTAATTCCTATAACCATGCAATAGGAAAAACTCTTGGAAATTATGGTTGATTTATAATTTTACAGTACATGTGAAGAATATATCTGTTTGGATCATACCAAAATTCCAGTATGCAGAATTACTTCTGAAAAATTCTTTAGTAGAGAAGAAACGTAAAAATGTAAGTGGAGAGAAATGGATGTATTTTAAAGGATAACTACACTCCTCGTAGTGTTAGTCTCAGAATATTTACTTTTCTAAGAGAGTTCTCATATTGACACATGGTATATTACTGCCCTTTACTAATAGCTACACTTTTGTTGTTAATGTGGGGGATGGGAAGGAGTAGGTGTCTTAGAAGCCATAAGGAATGAATGCAAATGTCTGTGTTGTGCTGTTAAATGTGTAACTAATTGTTTAAGTCTGGATTATAATCCACGAAAAATGAAAGAGTGAGTGAAATGTTATATGTAAAGTAGCCATTGGGATGGAACGAGTGATATATATATATAGAATCATAGAACTGTTTTGATTGGAAAGGACCTTTAAGATGATCAAGTCCAATTGTTAACCTAGCACTGCTAAGTCCACCACTAAACCATATCCCTAAGCACCACTTCTACATGTCTTTTAAATACTTAACCACTTCCCTGGGCAGCCTGTTCCACTGCTTGACAACCCTTTCGGTGAAGAAGTTTTTCCTGACATCCAATCTAAACCTCCCCTGGTGCAACTTGAGGCCGTTTCCTCTCGTATTATCACCTGTTACCTGGGAGAAGAGACCAACACCCACCTCGCTACAACCTCCTTTCAGGTAGTTGTAGAGAGTGATAAGGTCTTCCCTGAGCCTCCTTTTCTCCAGACTAAACAACCCCAGTTCCCCCATCCGCTCCTCATAAGACTTGTTCTCTAGACCCTTCAGCAACTTCATTGCCCTTCTTTGGACTCACTCCAGCACCTCGGTGTCTTTCTTGTAGTGAGGGGCCCAAAACTGAACACAGTATTCGAGGTGCAACCTCACCAGTGCCGAGTATAGGGAGAAAATCACTGCCCTAGCCCTGCTGGCCACACTGTTTCTGATACAAGCCAGGATGCTGTTGGCCTTCTTGGCCACTTGGGCACACTGCTGGCTCATATTCATCCGGCCATCGATCAACACCCCCAGGTCCTTTTCCACCGGGCAGCTTTCCAGCCATTGTTCCCCAAACCTGTAGCATTGGATGGGGTTGTTGTGACCCAAGTGCAGGACCCGACACTTGGCCTTGTTGAACCTCATACAGTTGGCCTTGGCCCATCCATCCAGCCTGTCGAGATCCCTCTGCAGAGCCTTCCTACCCTCAAGCAGATCAACACTCCTGCCCAACTTAGTGTCATCTGTGAACTTACTGAGACTGCACTCAATCTCATCGCCCAGATCATTGATAATGATATTAAAGAGAACTGGCCCCAGTACTGAGCCCTGGGGAACACCACTTGTGACCGTCCACCAACTGGATTTAACTCCATTCAACACAACTGTCTCTGAGCTACTGCACTGCAAGGAATGATGAAGCCACTTTAAACTCCCCGGACTTAGGACAGAGAAGAATAGTAGCCAGCAGGAGATGTATATATCTATCTACACACACACATTATATATATATATATATATATATATATATAAAAACTTTTTATTTAATTTTTTCCTTCACAAAGTCCTGATCACTGTTATTGGTTTGTGTTTTTTTTCTGATGTGCTTATAAGCTTCTTTTTAAAAAAAACCCCTTGAAATCCAATTGGTTAAAGATCCATAGTTAAAGAGAACTGACTAAAGTGATTTAACTATAACTTAAATGAAGTGCACATAAAACACTTTCAGTTGCTATGGATCACTTTATTTTTCTATGAGGAGTCTCACTTTGGCAGAAGAGCCATTCTGTTGCAACATATTTTTCAACAAAATTCAGCATAAATCTCTTCGGATTCTTTTCAGTAGAAGTTTGCCTCCAGAGGTTGTGGGTTTCCATGGTACCTAATCCTTATTTAGCAGACACACTTGGTATTTCTGCACAGCTGTGGAATGGCAGCAATAGATTTCTGTTCTGTTTTCCTGCTTCTCGTGCAGATTTTACACCTTTGACCTTCTAATATATTGACTGATGCAGAGATGCATCAAGGGGTGGAAAAAAACCACTCCACTGTCGTGAAGGGCTGTTGCTAGATCTGGGTATGTGACAGTTGATGCTTGCTGAGTGATGGGATGGTGTGAAAAAAATTGATGTGGATCTGTTCTGTGCAGTTAGGAATTCTGATCAAATTCGATCAGTTAGTTTTAAATACATAAAAGGAAAAAGTAGGTGAAAGTTGCTGGACTTCTGTGTTTTACTGGAATGTACCAAAGTGCTTTATAAGCTTAATTGCTTAATACTTTAGTAGACTATCTATTAATCTGAAGGCTCCCCAGTCTCTAGAGGATGATGTTTCTCTGCAGTGTTTTGACTGTGGCCAGGACTGTGTTTCAGGAGTTTGTGGTAAGCTGGTGTTACACCAGGAATTTGACTGAAAAGTCATGATGTTGTTGTAAACTACCTTATTGGTAGAGGATTAAAAACTGATACTGAAGAGAAAGCTAATGAGTTAAAATGCAGTGTGATTTTTTTTTTTTTTTCCTCAAGAATTCTTGTGTTTTACAAAATTGTGAAATATTTCCTTCAGAGGCCATTGTGGGCACTTTTTTCCTGATAAGAAAATGAAAACACTTATTTTGAAGAAGGATTTGTTTCTCTTTTCTGTTTTTATAATTCTTATCTAAGTGTAGTTACACATTATTGGTTTTGGTTTTGATTTTTCAGTGGCTACTAGTGACCTAAATTAGGGCTGATTGATGTTAGCACTTGAATGGCGTTTATGGGTTAATGGTATAGGCTTTATGGGGTTTTCTAAAAATAAAAAGTAATAGTCAATAGCCGTGAGCTGTTGAGACTATTCTGTGTCATTCAGAAACAATAGAGATGGGGAAACAGAGGTCAAAGCTGTCTCCAACATGAAGTATTTTTGTAACAGATTCAGAATTAATTTTTATTTCAAGGTTTCCTTTTCTTTTTCCCTTGAAAATCCCAAGATTAATACTTAGCTATTTACAGATGAATAAACCTATTTTTAGACTACAAAAGCTGAAAAAATGCAAAATGTGATTACAAAACAAGCATTTAATACACAGCCTGTATTTATTGAAGTGAAATTATTTTTACATAGGTAGAGAATTCTGCTTTCAAGCCTCCGTCGCTTAAGAGTAGCGTCTCATTTGTAGGGAGCAGTTTAGTACAGATTTAGAAATCATTACAAGTAGGCAGGTGTAAAAGACCTTTGAATTTTTCAGCAAATGAAAATATCGTGTGTTACATAAAGAAGGGAGAAGCTTCCTGAAAGCTTAACAAAGATGATAGCAGTTTTCTTTTTAACCTGCTGTTGGTTATACCTCTAATATTTACTATGGTAGAATTTCAGTGGAGTAAATACCTGTGTACCAGTATGGAAGATGTCATGAATATAATCCAGAAATGTTAGAATACTTTTTGCACAGGCAATCTTGAGATGAGTCTTTCATGCCCTTCCCTCCAGCACTAGAAGCTGCAGTAAGTAGATATTTTTGGTTGACCTTTTGGCATCGTCTGAAAAACTGACTCTAGAAGACCGAAGTGTTAACTTTTACAAAGTAAAGATGATGAATCTCTGTTGCTAAGTGTGTTGCTTTTTGTGGAGGAATAGTATGCATACAAAGGTTGAACTTGCATGATCTACTTAGTTGTCTCCATACTTTTACTTAAAGCGTAGTACTAGGTCCAGCATTATGGAGTTTCTACATATTGTATTTGTTTTAATGCAATTTGAAAGAACCCGTGAGTTCGTTGGTGTGAGGTCAAAACTGGAGAAGCCAAGCTTCTTCAAAAACATAATTGTAATATCATTTGAAAGGCTAGAAAGGAAAAGTGCTCGTAATTTAAGATTGCTAGTGAGAAAGTTGTGAAGCTCTGGCTTCCCAGGCAGAAGCATCAGTACTGAAACTTACGCACAAGCTTACCTAAAAGTCAGGCTTTTTCAGGATGAGCTGGTGATAAAAGTATAAAAGGAAACAGGGAAAGAAAGCTGACTAGTTGTTTTGGGTTTTTTTTTGGCATTTTTTTTTTTTTTCCTGTATGGTAGTGTCTTCTGCATAATTTTATGCTACACTAAAGAAATTATATAAATAGCATGAAAATGTATATTTATTTTTAAAATGCTTGCAGTGTGCTGTTGAAGTTAACTACGTTGCAATAACTTTATATTGTATGATTTCTGTAAATCATATTTTATGAAATGGGAAAACAGCAGCTTTTGAAATGTGCATAAAATCAGGTAACAGAAACAGACTGAGTGCTGTTTGTATGTGTTGCATTATGAGTATGACTAGAGCCAGTGTGTGCTGCTTTAATGCACTTTATCAGAAAACATTGTTCTAATCTTGTGTGAGTATGATACAGGTGACTGAAGACATCTTAATACATCCTTTTCACCTGATTTTTTTTAAAAAAAATTGACATATTTTAATAACTTGCCTACATTGCCACTCTTGCACAGTCAGTTCACCGCAAATGAAGCAAACTGTTTATCCAGGCAAGCAAACTTTTGTAGGTCAGACAAAATCACTATCTGCAGGTCAATGAAAAGTTTGAATAGAGAATGAGATCTTCCTCCCAGTTTAAGTTTTTATTTTGAAAAGCCTAAAGAGTAAAAGCATCTGTATCAGTCCCCTCAGTAAAGGCTTGTGTACTAAGCACTTCCTTGTGGTTCATGTTCTTTGTAGGGTGTCAGCTGATTTCAGGCATTGAATCTGATTACTTTGGAAATAATTACACAAACAAAATAACAGACTTAAGGAAATAAATTACAGGAGAAGATACAGTACTTCTTTAAAGAAATTATTTATTTTAAAAAAAAGAAATTATAAAGGTAGCTATATTTTCCACAATATTTTGGTGCTGAAAGGTCTGACATCGATTTTAACTTCTGAAATGAAATAATGAATCATTGTTTTATAGAACTTTTCTGGGAAAGAAACTGAAGATAGTATAGGGTAAAAATCATATGAAGTAAACTGATGTTTTTCCCTGTACTGTACGCTCTTTAGTAGTTACCATGAGATTTTGAGTCATAGGTGGCAGAAGAGCCATTGCTCCTTGATTGAACTTTGCATTTTAAGTGTCCTGACATAGATATATCTTGAGAATATGAGCATCATGTCTTTTGAGCCTGTAATATGTGGTAGTTTGAGGGCTGCGAAAGCAGGGATTGAAATACTTGTGTAAACAGTTAAAGAGTAGTATGTCTAATAACAAAGTATTCCCTTCTCTTAATTATAAAGCTCCATATAGTCATCCAGGTACCCTGTGTACTGACTAAGATGTGAAGGAAAAAAAAGTCTTTGTGTCCTGCTTTTAAAATGTGAGGATAGGGGGCAGGGGAAGGTACTAATTTACAGTTGTCTGTAGTTTAATAGGTCCTGGCAATTGTTTTGACCATAATCTTGGCAAAAGCAGCTGTATTGCTTACTACCATATAATGGTTCACTGGGGGCTTGGGAGGGGGCTGGAATGATGTACTGTGAGTTCTCCTTAGTCCTTTAATTAAAAAAGTGGGCAAAATAATCTTACTATTGGAAAAAAACCTTAGATACGATTTCTTTACTTTTAATGTTAAATGCTGTTTCAAGTAACACGTAAGTACATAGCATGAGTAATGCCTTGAAACAGACGTTTTCTGTTCCCTTCTGAGTGTTTTTAGGTTGGTTTCTATGGCAATGAAACCTATGCAGAGTGTCAGGCCTCTTCTTCCCCTGTCTCCAAAAATAACTTCTAAATTTACCAGCCAGTATAAGCCAAAATTAAACAGGAAGGGGGAGGCGCAAAGGCAGTCGGGTTCCTACTGGTTTCAAGCAAACTGGTGACTCCACAGAGAATCAGTGCTCTGTGAAGACAAAGGTAGAGTTGCTACAAGACAAAACGATATAACCACCCCTGTCTATCCTGCTGGTATAGGCAGAACTTCCAGCTTGCTGGGGCAAGTTCTGCTGCATTTGTGGGTTTTTGGTGTGTTGTGTTGTTTTGTTTTTAACCCCAGTGGAGTCCCCTGAGAGGAGCTGAAGTTACTGCCTTGAGGAGAAAGTAGGAGACAGGACACTTGAACGAGAACTAACAAAAGCTGGTTTCTGTTCATGGAACAACTTGTGTTTGCTATTCTAGCTGTAAATACTCAAAGCTGCTTAATCCACTTGTGATTTTTATGAGGGGATGTTCTGTAAGGAGTGTTATAATTTTTCTTTAAGTAGATGCATCAGGATAACCTTGATGCCTTTCTGAATTTCTGGAAGGTCTGTATAGCAGAAGACAGGATAAATAGAAATGCTTGATCCCTGAATATGAGTCCTACAAAATAAAGACCTTTTGAATGCGCTAAAGGGCATAACGGGACTCTTTTGTATGGAGCCCTTAGGATGGAATTTTTCTGTTTCCTAATTGCAGTTGCTGTAACAATTGAATAACTTGTTAACTTGGTCGTTGAAGGCAAGAAGTCTCTCACATGCATGTTGTTCTCCCATCCTCATGTTACTTCCATAGTTTGTTATTAAATTACAGATAATTTGGAGAAAGGTAACTTTCAAGAAAGCATGTAGAAGACAAGAAATTAATTTCCTCAGTAATGGCAAAGTGGGTTTTGAGCAGTAACATGCTCTTTGACCAATGAGCTCCTGTGGATCTCTGTGTTCTTCAGGATAGTGACAGCATATACTATGGCTTGGTAAGAAAAAACTGTTGCAGTGATTGAAGTGGAGGGCGAAAGGAGAGGAAGAATGGAGGCAACAGACAGAAATCCATTAACTAAGCTTTACTTCTTCCCCTGCTCATAGACCAGGTTGTTGTGTTGGGGTAGTCAGAACTACACATACATCCCAAATGGGGGTGGGTGTGCCAGCCATTAGTGTGGAAGTATGCCAGTAATGTTCTGTTATTTGTCTCATTGCTAATCAAGTGACAGTTTTATTTTAAAATGGTTTTATTTTATCCATTACAATACTAGATTTTTCTTCTGAATGATTGTCCTTAATTTAGAACCATAACCTTTATAGCTCTCAGTCAAGCTGTTCCAACCTGCTCGACTTTTATGGAATTGAGTGTTTTGTCTTCTCACTTGCTTTCTATATCCCTAAATATAGTAGGTTATATTGAAGTGGTTTTGTTTTCTTTGGCCTTAACTACTCTGAATGGCTATACATATTTCTCAGGTTACTACTACTTCTGGATCACTGATTGGCCATTAAATTACTTGATTGCTTAGTACCCAGAAACCCTCAATAACCCTATCAGCTCCATCGAAGGTGACTTCTCCATAATAGTATGTGCTCGTGTGTGTATTGTGCCTGTGTATATATATACTTACATATGTCTGTGCATATATATGCAGTTTATATGTATAGATAAACCCTTTAATCTTCAAGCAATAGTTCTTTGAATACAGTATTTGGAGGGACTCCTGAAAAATGCTGGAAAAATGTTTTAGCAAGTAACTTTATCACTTTGTCTCATTTGACACATTTAAAGAGAAGACTGTGGTAGAAGCCACATGAAAATTGCATGAAGTTGTTCTGTTGCACTAACTACTTTTGAAGCATTTTCTATTTTCCCTTGAACTATCTTTTCAATTTACCTGCAAACTGTTGAAATGTCTTCTATGCTTGTAATTCCTGCTGTTATCTTTAGTTTTTAATTAGAAAGAAAAGCATGGAATTTGTAACCTGCAGAACTTGAACGTGAGCCAGCGATGTGCCCTTTCCACAAAGAAGACTAATGCTGTCTTGGGCTGCGCTGAGCAAAGCATTGCCAGCAGGTTGAGGGAGGTGACCCTTTCCCTCTGCTCTGCCCTGGTGGGGCCACAGTGCTGTGCCCAGGTCTGGGCTCCCCAGTATGAGAGGGACAAGGACATACTGGAGAGAGTCCAACAAAGGGTCCCCAGGATGGTGAAGGAACTGGAGCATCTCTTCTGTGAGGACAGGCTGAGAGAGCTGGGACTGTTCAGCCTGGAGAAGAAAAGGCTCGGGGATTTTATCAATGTATATAAATACCTGAAGGGAGGGTGCATGGAGGATGGAGCCAGGTTCTTTTCAGCGTTGCCCAGTGACAGGACCAGAGGCAATGGGCACATGCTGAAACACAGGAGGTTCCCAGGTTCCCTCTGAACGTCAGGAAACACTGTTGGGTTTTTTTGTTTGGTTGATTTTTTAATAATGTGAGGGTGACTGAGCCCTGATGCAGGTTGCCCAGTGAGGTTGTGGAGTCTCCACCCTGGGAGATATTCAAAACCTGTCTGGACATCGTCCTGGGCAACTGCTGTAGGTGGCCCTGCTTGAGCAGGGGGTTGGACCAGATGACCTCCAGAGGTCCCTTCCAACCTCAATGATTCTGTGAACTTTGATATACTCTGGATATAAACCAATTTTGATATGAATGTTACCCTGCTTAACAAAGAATTTAGCATTCTTTTGAGAATGCGCTTTTTCTAATGATCTGATTGTACTTTGCCTAATATGAAATTAATGTAGATGTATTCTTAATATTTTTGTTGTTGAAATTAAAATAATATTTTTCTGTAGGGTGTTCATAGAAGTTACTGACTTGAAGCTACAGAATTCTTCTTTCAGATGTGTTCAACTTACCTTAGTTTCTGTGTTTTAAATATGATGCTTCAAGCAGCTGGCTTCTAGGCATCTTGTCTTGTAGTTTACACTAGTGGGAACTATCACTTTTCTGTGTAATGCTAGTACTCTTTCTTAAAGTTTGATTCCTATTCTAAACACTATCAAGTTAGCTAAAATAATCAGAAATGCCTTCTGTAAGAAAAAGATAATAGTTGCTGGATCTGAATACCATGGTTTTAATCAACGCTCTTCCTTATCCAAATTCTTATTTCTGTATGTACTTAACTGGACATGTCCATTTAAAACTGCATTTTAAATAACCAGACAAGCCAGCAACTTAAAGTTTTGTAGGGAAAGGGTTCTTTCCAGATTGTAAAGAAAAGCACAATGTTTTGAAAAGTCTCAGAATTTGAGTGGAGAAGCTCTCTGACAAGATGCAAGAGTATAAAAATCCCAGTTATAGAAGTAGAAATGTGTCTTATTTCTTCTAGATTAACACAATAAAAGGTAGTGTTTCTCACCTGTTGTATTTTAAAATGGGTTAATATATTTTATGAATATAGTTAAGGAAAAAAGGTGTAATACTATTAAAATACTCATATAATAGAAAGTATTTTATAGTCAGCATTTTCCCATATAGTAAACATTTAAAAAAACAGGTTTTTGAGACTCTGTGAACATCGCTGATGAGAAGGAATCCATTTCTGGGTGGGGAGGAGGGGGAAAGGCAGTTAAGATTATCTTTAACCAAAGGATTTAACTGGACTACTTGAAGTAGTCACATGCTGTTTTGTAAATAACTTTTGGTTTTGTTGAAGAGTAATCTCTCTTTTTGAAGATGGTTCTGCAAGTACTAGGTTGTCATGGAAAGTATTCCTTAAACGCATCTGAAATTTGTGTGTTTTTCTTCTAAGCTTCACAATGAGGATGACCCCCCAGAGCCTTCAGCAGCTGAGCAGCCTTCCGCATCTACAGAGACTACCCAGACTCCCCAGACAGCAGCCTTATCTGAAGCAGATACTTCCCCTCCACCTTACTGTAGCATAGCTGTAGAAGCAGCTGCAACCTCAGGTATTTTTCTTACATAACAGCTTGTCAGGAAGGAGTGTGTGTGAATGAATCAGCACTTGGTTCAAAGTGGTACGATACTGTGGTTTGTTTTTTTTTCCCCTAAGCACATAATTGCAGTATAAAGATAGGCTTTCATGCACAGCCCTTTGTCTCGTTTGTTCAGAAGAAGCGCACTTCTAAATTACACTGATTGTTCCAAATTACTAGACTAAATGGATGTTCATTAATTAGTGTAATAGGTTTTATTTAAGTCTGCATGTAGTTCAGTTCCACGTTTAATCTATATCTCTGAGTAGTGCTCCATTATTAGACTTCATTAGCAATTTTCATTGCCTCTTTATAAAAAAAAAAACCAAGCCACTGATTTGTCAAAACTCAAACTTCTTCAGTGTGTGCTATTGTTCGGTGAAAATACTGCCATGTAAAGATTCATTTTGCTTTAAAGGCTCTTAATAAAACTTCTTGGGGCAAGTGAGTAACAGGGGTTTTTCTCGATTTATTCACTTCTGCCTTTCTCATGGGGTTGTGACTTTTCTTTGGGGTCTGGGAGACTTAACAGCAGGCAACATCGAAGTCCCAGTTTAAGCAAAGTTGCTTGGATTTGCATCTTCCGTGTGCCAGAAAATATTTTAGAAGTAATTGCCAACCTAATTTTTTTAATGTTGATTAAGGAAGCAATTTCCTGTCCCTGTTCTTTGAGTCAGTTTGCAAGTATAGTTCATAGCTATGCAGAATTATCCCTATATAGAACATCTTTGTGGTGATGTGCTGACAAATCTTTTTACCGTGTGACCTATGCTGACAGATCTTTACCACGTAAGCAATCTTTTTGCGAACTACTCCTGGATGTAGGAGGAAGCTCAAGGTGTATTTTTAGTAATTTTTATTAATTTTGTTAATAATTCTATTCTATATAATGATGTTTTACTATTTCTGTATATAAGAATGATGTCTGTGATCCATTTTGATAGAAGGAACATTTTTAAAAGAATGTGGTGAAATTGAAATCTTGGAAAAACAGATTTTCCTAGAACAGCTGGAATTAGCAGTAAGGCCATGCTAATAAAAATACAGCATGGTTATTGTTGGACTTAAGTAACTAATTGATGTTGATAATTAAAAGCTTTTTTTTTTTAGGATGTTTCTGTGCACATCGTTTGTATGATTTGATAAAAAGCCTTTGGTTGGAATGCCTAGGGATGTAACTCAGCAAATACGGGTTTTTTTTGTTCATGAATTTGTTGGCTCCTTGCAGCATCGAGGTTAACGTTTCTGCCTTGAGTAGCAACTAAAAGCACCATCAAACTGCTCACTATTTTATTTTATAAAAGTGAAGTTTCTTTTAAACTTACAAGAACTTGAAGTACAAATATCATCAATTTCAGCCTCTGTTGAAAAAAATATACTTTAAAGCTCAGTAGTTATGTGCATGTAAAATTTAATATTCGTGACATCTTTGTGGCTTAAAAATGCATAACCTCTTTATTTTTAACAGAAACACAGAATGAATTTTATCCTGTACCACCTCCATACAGTGTAGCTACCTCTCTTCCTACTTACGATGAAGCAGAGAAGGCCAAAGCTGCAGCAATGGCAGCTGCTGCAGCAGAAGTTGCCCAACGAGTAAGTGATACAGTTCTACTTTATTTCCATTTTGTGAAACATGTTAGGCTAACTAATTATTTATAACAATTGGGCCCATATTATGGCCTATTTATTAAAATAATGTTGGGATGGTGATTTATATATTTTGGATGCCTACGTTTTGTATAGATAGTGTAAGTTAGTTGTAAAGTACTATGAAAAGTGTATCATAGTCACTCTTTTCTGAGGCATAGCTGTTCTCTAAACAGCTTTAAAAGCCAATTTTTGCCCTGTTTTAATAGTTTATCCAGTATTTTGTCATCTTTTAATTAGATATCCACTACTAATGCTACTTTTTAGAGTTATTGCTGATATTTAGTATTTCAGATGGTAAAAAAAAAAATGAAGAACAAAGTAGACCTTTAGAGAGAAAGGAGAATTCCAACAGTCTGGAAGGGGCAAAACCTCAAATAATGTAGATCGTTTTTAAAAGGAGAGGTCTGTGTTGTTTGCTTCATGAAAACTTTAATACTGAAGTTCAAAGAAGCATTCCAAGTATCTAAAATAAGCAAAAAAATCCACACCATGAGGTATTGTAAACAGTAAATTAAGTATTAGGTATATATTCAGTGCTTATAGTTTTGTAAGAATTAACATTATAAAGAATACAGTCTTCAAAATAGAAAATTGATATCTGCAATTAGTGTTAAATGTTAGTTTTGTAAGCAAAGTTCTTCCATTTTTTTTCCCAATATTATACCCAAATTAGGCTAAATTTTGCCTAAAAATCTCCACCTTGAGATCAAATGTGATTGCATTTGAGATGCATTTAAAGTCTTACTGGCTGCAGTGTGCTTGTGACTGGAAAAAAAATTCTGCTCACCTAGCAGGAGGCTGTTCCTTCCTTGACTGCTGTGCAGTAATCACAGTGCACAACACTCACTTTAAGGTATGCACAGCTGAATTTAAAGTGGATTTGTGTAACATCGCCAGTGAAGGTGTTGCACAAATCTGTTCTACTAAATGCAGCAGGGAACCAGGAACACTTGCATGGTTACTTGCCAAGTTTCTGCTATGAAGTGATGATTTCCAGTTGTAACCTTTTAACTGCTTTAACAGGAGCATGGATTCTATGTAGTCTGTCCTTACCGCTTGTCATATAAGTAAAACTTTTTCTGAAATATTGGTCTAAATGAAACCCTCAAACTGAAATTATAAACCTTTAAACTTACTTGAAGCATTAGCAACCAAAACTTTAGCTTTTAGGGTACCTTTACCAGTCCTGTGACACTTCAGACAGGACATGTGCAACTCTGTTGCAAGATTCTCCTTGTTTTTAACTTTGTACGTCTGGAACCCTACAGGGTGAAAGTTTCAGACATACAAGCAATATTCCTTGACCTGAATTTCACAGGCAAAACCTCAGGCTAGGATTCAGCCAATTTCAAGAATAAAGCTAAGCAAAAAAAAATAATGTGTTTTTTCCATGTTGCTTTAAGCTGCTTTTATTTTGGAGAACTCTTTTTTACATGTTCAAGTCACTGTGTCAGAGATGTCTTTTTCCCTTCCTTAGAAAATCTGCCTAGTTTTGGCCAAATTACAAGTTTTTGAAAAATGAGTTTCTACAGTTGATACAGCTTTCAATTTACTAAGTGTGTAGAATTTGTCTTGCGTGAACAAGTTTAGGCTGCTCATAGCTCTGAAGGGTGTGCAGGTGTGCTGTCACCAGAGAACATTCTCAAATGTTCTGTATCGAAGTAGGGTTACAGGACTAAAAGTAGATACACCTTATGACTGCTCTTGGCTGCTTCGGGTGAAAACACTGGGACTGAGAAATAAATAGGAATTTCTGGTGTGCCCTGAAGTAGTTTTATTATTATTGGCCTTTGATTAGAAGGGAAGGGGAAAACCGCTTGATTCAACCGCAAGGGCATTAATGATAGGTGGAGGGAAGAAGTACGACGACTCTGAGCCTCTGAAGCTTACGTGTTGTAGGAAGAGAAGTCTGGTTTTGGTTGGGCGAGGAGGTAACTGGCTTAAAGTGAACGCAGGCAGGGGTCAGAGAGGATGGGTCTAAGACAAAATGAAAAAAGGCAAGGATGAATGGAGAGCAGTGGTGTGGAGTGAGTACAGAGAGATTTAAATGAGAAACAGGAGGGAGAAGGATAAACTGGGATTACTGGAGAAAGGAACCCAAGTGGGGACAAAATGTGGTGCTTGGAAAGGAGCTGAAGCTGGTGTGTGAGAAAAGAGGAGTAGGGAGGGAGAAGGAATCTGGATTTAAGAGATTAGAGAGTAGGATATGGTGACAAAGCGATAAATAAACTTCTACATAGTTTGCTTTTCTAAAACATATAGTAGAACTTGACATTCAAGAACTAGGTGCTGACACGACAAGAATTCCACTTACTTGTGAAAAATCAGTAGGAACACACCATCATTCCCCAAAGCAGAGACTGGCTAAAAAATTATAGTCTTACAGCAGTATTAAGTTAGTATCAGAAGTCTACTCAGTGTGCCCAAAAGCCACAGTCTTGATGACTGTTAAAGATCTTAAGTTTGATAGAATTTCAGCTCAGTTTGCTTCTGTGTTTTTTGTTCTTTTTTCATTTTAAAAGCACACACATGCACTCACACAAGCTGTATTAAGAAGCAGTACTAAGGTTGCAAAGTTGAGATTTCGGGAAAAAGTAGGCAATGCTGAAGCTGAGTTCCAGTTTTGTAGATGATATTAAAATTATGTGCCAGCACAGTTTTAATTACTTCTATTTTAATTACCTTACCATGTGATACTGCTACAAAATCCCTGCCTTATTTAGTGCCTTTGGTGGATTTACACTGGAGTGGACTAAGACTGTGTAATAAGACTGTCTTAATCTGGCAGATGACTGGAATAAGAAAAAAAGGTCATATTATGGTTAGAGTGGTGGTTTGCCATCTTGAGGGGAAGGATTTTGATCTTGAGCTCTGAATACCCATGGAAGAACAGATAAGTGACTTAAACTTTGCACTACTGGTATGTAGTTAATTGTTTTCTCACTTTTTGTTTTTGAGTTCTGTCCAGAGGCGGATCAGGAGCGAGTTGAGAGTTTGTGGGTGCGAATTAAGGGGCAGGCTGTCAGGGGTGATACTGTTGTGGGTGTCTATTACAGGCCACCGGATCAGGATGAGGAGGGTGATGAGGCCTTCTACAGGCAGCTGAGAGCAGTCTCACAATTACAGGGCCTGGTTGTTGTGGGGGATTTCAACTACCCTGATATTTGCTGGGAGGCCTACTCAGCCAGCCATCCCCAGTCCAGGAGGTTCCTCCAGTGCGTTGATGATAACTTTCTGATGCAAATGGTGGATGAGCCAACTAGGAGAGGAGCGCTGCTGGATCTTATCCTCACTAACAAGGAGGGTGTGGTTGAAGAGGTGAAGGTTGAGGGCAGCCTTGGTTGTAGTGACCATGAGATGGTAGAGTTCAGGATCTCATGTGGCAGGAACAGAATAGCTAGCAGAATCACAACCCTGAACTTCAGGAGGGCCAACTTTGGCCTTTTCAAGCAATTGCTAGGGGAAATCCCATGGGACAGGGTACTAGAAGGTAAGGGGGCCCAAGATAGTTGGTTAGCATTCAAGGACTGCTTCTTCTGAGCTCAAGATCAGAGCATCCCAACAGGTAGGAAGTCAAGGAAGGGTAGCAGGAGACCTGCATGGTTGAACAGGGAACTGCTGGGCAAACTCAAGTGGAAGAAGAGGGTGTACAGATCGTGGAAGGAGGGGCTGGCCACTTGGGAGGAATAGAAGTCTGTTGTCAGAGGATGTAGGGAGGCAACTAGGAAAGCTAAGGCCTCCTTGGACTTAAACCTTGCAAGAGAGGTCAAGGACAACAGAAAGGGCTTCTTCAAATACATTGCAGGTAAAGCCAATACTAGAGGCAATGTAGGCCCACTGATGAATGAGGTGGGGGTCCTGGAGACAGAGGATAAAAAGAAGGCGGAGTTACTGAATGCCTTCTTTGCCTCTGTCTATACTGCCGGAGGCTGTCCTGAGGAGCCCCGGACCCCTGTGGCCTCAGAAGAAGTCAGGATAGAGGAGGAATCTGTCTTGGTTGATGAGGGCTGGGTCAGGGACCAATTAAGCAACCTGGACGTCCATAAATCCATGGGCCCTGATGGGATGCACCCGCGGGTGCTGAGGGAGCTGGCGGAAGTCATTGCTAGGCCACTCTCCATCATCTTTGCTAAGTCGTGGGCAACGGGAGAGGTGCCTGAGGACTGGAGGAAAGCGAATGTCACTCCAGTCTTCAAAAAGGGCAAGAAGGAGGACCCGGGGAACTATAGACCGGTCAGCCTCACCTCCATCCCCGGAAAGGTGATGGAACAACTTGTTCTTGGTGCTGTCTCTAGGCACATCAAGGATAGGGGGATCATTAGGGGCACTCAGCATGGCTTCACCAACGGGAAAGTCATGCTCAACCAACTTGATAGCCTTTTATGAGGATGTTACCCGGTGGATAGATGATGGTAAAGCTGTGGATGTGGTCTGTCTCGATTTCAGTAAAGCGTTTGACACGGTCTCCCACAGCATCCTCGCAGCTAAACTGAGGAAGTGTGGTCTGGATGATCGGGTAGTGAGGTGGATTGTGAAGTGGCTGAAGGAAAGAAGCCAGAGAGTGTTGGTCAATGGGACAGAGTCCAGTTGGAGGTCTGTGTCTAGCAGAGTCCCGCAAGGGTCGGTTCTGGGACCAGTTCTATTCAATATATTCATTAATGACTTGGATGAGGGATTAGAGTGCGCTGTCAGCAAGTTCGCTGATGACACAAAACTGGGAGGAGTGGCTGCCGCGCCGGAAGGCTGCGCAGCCATTCAGAGAGACCTGGACAGGCTGGAGAGTTGGGCGGGGAGAAATTTAATGAAATATAACAAGGGCAAGTGTAGAGTCCTGCATCTGGGCAAGAACAACCCCATGTACCAGTACAAGTTGGGGGCAGAGCTGTTGGAGACCAGCGTAGGGGAAAGGGACCTGGGGGTCCTAGTGGACAGCAGGATGACCATGAGCCAGCAGTGTGCCCTTGTGGCCAAGAAGGCCAATGGCATCCTGGGGTGTATTAGAAGGGGTGTGGTCAGCAGGTCAAGAGAGGTTCTCCTCCCCCTCTACTCTGCCCTGGTGAGGCCGCATCTGGAATATTGTGTCCAGTTCTGGGCCCCTCAGTTCAAGAAGGACAGGGAACTGCTAGAGAGAGTCCAGCGCAGAGCCACGAAGATGATTAAGGGGGTGGAACATCTCCCTTATGAGGAGAGGCTGAGGGAGCTGGGTCTCTTTAGGTTGGAGAAGAGGAGACTGAGGGGTGACCTCATTAATGTTTATAAATATGTAAAGGGCAAGTGTCAAGAGGATGGAGCCAGGCTCTTCTCAGTGACATCCCTTGACAGGACAAGGGGCAATGGGTGCAAGCTGGAACACAGGAGGTTCCGCATAAATATGAGGAAAAACTTCTTTACGGTGAGGGTGACCGAACACTGGAACAGGCTGCCCAGAGAGGTTGTGGAGTCTCCTTCTCTGGAGACATTCAAAACCCGCCTGGACGCGTTCCTGTGTGATATGGTCTAGGTAATCCTGCTCCGGCAGGGGGATTGGACTAGATGATCTTTCGAGGTCCCTTCCAATCCCTAACATTCTGTGATTCTGTGTGATTCTGTGATTCTGTTTCACTGTCTTGAAGATCACGAGCAGTGACAGCCGCAGGCAGTTATCTGACTTGTATATTAGGCACTTTGCAGAACATACAAAACCAATATAAAACGTAGTTTTTTCAGTTTTTATTTTCAGCCTTATGAAATTAGTGCTTTTATGAATGTGAGCTCTGTTACAATCCATGTCTCTAGTTTCTTCATTGTAACGTGAGGATGTATGGGCCTGTTCTTCACTACAATAATGTGAACAGTTGGGAGAAGTTAAATGTCTTTGTTACCTTGAGTGATACATGAAGCTGATAATTGTTTCATAGTATAGTCCGAAGTGTGCAGTAAAGAAGGCTACGAACCTCACTGAGCAGAAGAGAGGAAAATGGTACAAAAAGGCAGTGCATTCACTAAACATCTTTCATCCTTTTTTTTCCCTGAATGAGGTAGTGATCTTAAAAAAGACATCAGTGTGATCAAAGACTTCATCATAGGCCCTGCATCCACAGATTGTACGAACAATCTAAACTTCAAATTTACTGAAACTTTCAGTACTTGTTTTTGTAGTACTTCATGTAGTTTGTCTTACAAGAATACGTTGTGCGTAAACATTTATTTCTTTCAAATGCTCCCAGATAGCTCAATGTATCAAAGACATTGTAGCAGCCCTATGTCATCAGTAGTGATAGCATTAGTTACCCTGGCTTTTCATGTTTTCCTTTTCAAATTCTCAAGGTCAGTTTTGAAAGGTTAATTTAAATGGGCAAAAATACTGCTAACAGTTAAATGACTTGTTTGTATGTTGCAATGAATGGCTTTTACTTAATGCTTTTCAGTTGCATTTGTCTTGTGTTTTTCTGTCTTTACATGCTTAGCACGCCCAGTTTAGGGAGTCTAGGAGTCTGTTTGATGAAATATTCCTCAATCGTCCAGAGGTATGGTATAGTTCTCTCTAGTTTAGACTTTAACTATGAATTTTCCTGCAGGCAAACAAATGCTCCTGAGGTTCCTTGTGACTTTTTTCCCCCACCATTAACTTCTCCATATTGATTTGTATGCTGAAGGTATCATTTATGGGTTTTATCAAGTAATTTGAACTTTTTCTCAGAAGTTTTTCTCCGTAAATCCACTGCATTGAGAAGAGTTATATCAGTTTAGCTATCCAAGGAGTTCCTGAAAACTTGGGTTCTTTACTTGATTAAAGGTGTTTTTTTCACTATATGCCATGCTGGGTTTATAGAGCACTGGGAGGAAAAAACAGTCCTCTTTTTGCAGGCTACTACAGAGAGCACTGTCATTTCAGAAGTATTAATAGATTCGACTTCAATAGATGCTGTTTACCATTTGATGTCCTTTTGCTTAGAGAAATTACTCTGTGTGACATGCCATTTATGTTGATAATACATTTTGCAGCTTAGCTGTTTCTTTGGTCATAGGAACAGTAAGTTTTCTGTTTATACAGATCTCGGCATATTTAGCAAACAAGAAATGTTGTCCATGATCCTCAACATTTGTCAAAAATCAATGAGATACTGAAACAGTATTATGTATTTTATGGATTTGTGTGTGTTGTTACATGACATTCTTCTCATTAAAAAGAAAAAATATATAAAAATAAATATATAATTATTCTCATTGATAAAAATGTCAATATCTAATAGAAGTATTATTATTAAATTACGTTTAGTTATAAAGCATCAGCAGAGAGGACAGTCATTCTGCATTGTTCCTTTTCATTCCTCAATGGTGGCAAACAATTATATTTTGAAGAAAGATTGGGGCAGTTGACACCAACCAGATCAAATGAGAGCACTGTGAAAGACAGCTGGTATTAGTGGGGCTTGAGCAGTGGCCAGTTAGTGTCTTCCATCAGCAGGAGTGATCATAAAACCACATAATAGCGAATGATGTAGATATAGGCTGAATGTGATTTAAGCACGGGAAAGTATTTCGTTTCTTAAACATTCTGATAATTTTTGTATTCCAGTTTTTGGGGACAGTGAATAGAACTTGGTTTAATATAATTCCCTTTTGACATGAAGTGTGATAAATTACAACTTGTTCACACTTATTACGACAGTGCCTCCTTGCAGATGTCTGCTCTCGTGTCATAGAATCATGGAATAGTTTGGGTTGGAAGGGACCTTTTAAAGGTCATCTAGTCCAGCTCCCCTGTGGTGAGCAAGCTTATATATCCCTGGGTTATATATTGACCTGTATTTCTCACACATGTAAGCCTTAGAGAAGCCTGTGCATACAGAGAAACCTGCTAAACTTGTTATTTTAGTTGAGCAAAATTTTCTTTTTCTGAAGCAACATTTTGCATAGAGCATAATTCACTAATTGGTTTGGAAATGCCAGTATGAAGTACAGTAGTTAGCAGACAGTTAAAAAAAAAGTCCAGAAATTATTTTATATGGGATTTTATAGACATTCTGAAATTAAAGTTGAAAATATTTTTTGTTGACCTGACTTGAAAGGAGGAACTTTTGTAGCATACTTTTCAGAGATGAGCACATGCAAATATAGCTCTTTGTTAAATGCCTTTTCAGCCCTTCCTTCCCCCCCGCCACATTGAGCTAAACAAACATGCTTTTATAGTCACTTAAGATGACCATTTAGGGACATCTGAAATTATGTAGAGTTGAATTATAACCCCTTAACGTTGTTGCTCAGCTAACTTTTTGTGCTTTCCTTAGTATTGTCTATGTGAATAGCAGCGTTTTTAAAGTATTTTATCTGATACAGACTCCTGGTTAATTAATCCGAAATTAAATAGTGCAGCTGGAATTTCATGGCTGTGTTACGAAGAGTAATGCTGGCTGCCTTGAGTTGGTACAGTTTGTTCTAGCACATTTTTAACCATAATTACTATACCCTTGTAAATTATTTTGCTGTGTTGACGAAGGTGAACGTGTCAATCACATGACAGTGTTTGCTGTGGGTGAAACAGCTAAGTAAATCTCACTTGAACTAATTTCCATTTATTTCATTTTTTTAGTACGTCATTTCTTATCTTAATTCTAATACATTATGTTTAATTGGAGAAAAAATAGGAAAAGAATGTTAGTCATGCTTATGTATAGACCATGTTACTGCTACCGCTGACAGCATTATTTAACTTGTATCATCCTGCATTGTTTTGATGTTATTTAAGTATAAAAATGGTGTGTTTAACTGGTTTTCATCAGGCTCACTTTAGTAAGTTCCGTCATCATGAAAACTTTTACATTTCCCAGTCTACAGTTGCAGCAACGTTTTACTTGTGCACAGAACTGCGTACTAAGATCTGCCATGTTCTGTTGAAAATCAAGTACTGAGAAACAAAACAAACTCATACTTTGGCATCTTAAGGTCTAGTATTTTGACACGATGGGAGAAATCTTTGGACTGTTTTGACTGACATCTCTGTTTACTGTTGTTTGACTGTTGCTTTTGGAGTTTAAAAGACTTTTAAATACTTCTAATGTGCTCGCGCCCTCTGGAGTCCCCAGAGGTTTGCTTTGCTCTGCAGCTGTTGTGCGGTGGGTTATAGGGTAATCAGATTGGTTAGTGCAGTGCTGTTGCATTAGCAATTTATTTTAAGATACTAACCTCATTCTAAAACTTTATATTCTGAGAAGCATTAAAAGACTTTTCTGGCAGGAAAAGAACCCCACGAACATGCTATGTAATGACGATAGAGTAAAAAAAAAAAAAAGAGATTTCTGTTGGTTTTGATTGTCAAAGTACTCTTCTGAAATAATTCCTAGCTTCATTTAAGTTGAATAGGCAGTGTGTACATATCTTCTGCAGAAACTTTTACAGGCAATTTGGGCTCTGTCAGTATAAACAACAAATAAGACTTGTTTTATAGATATGAATTATTTTTCTTTTAAACTTCCTTGATGTGGACGTGTTACAGAAATGTCAATTTTCTTCTCACTTTAGAAACATAATTAATACTTTAATCCTACAGATAGTTATTCTAAAATA
Organism: Nyctibius grandis; assembly: GCF_013368605.1. NCBI lineage: Eukaryota > Metazoa > Chordata > Aves > Nyctibiiformes > Nyctibiidae > Nyctibius > Nyctibius grandis. The sequence continues at coordinate 77,081,108 of NC_090659.1, read as the reverse complement.
AACTTTTCACTAAATTATCACTAACCTGTAAATCCAGGAAGAAGAGTATCCACCACGGGATGATTTCAGTGATGCAGATCAGCTTAGAGTGGGCAATGATGGCATCTTCATGTTGGCATTTTTCAGTAAGTTATCTTGTATCCCAGACCTACTGAGGTATATCTTAATTGTACCTTCTTTCTATGGAATATAAAAGATAGCTGTGATAAACTGCATAAATGTACTGTAATGAATGGATTTTTTTACCTGTACACAGATATAAACACTTCCTGTTCTAGATGTAAAAATACGTTGCACTTTTTTTCTGTGGCACCTGTCACAGATAAGGGGACAAAGCAAAATCATAGTAAATGCTTTGAGGCATAGCAAAGCTGCGCTCGCTGTTACCGATGAATTAGGAAATTCTGTCATCTTCTTGTTGGACTACCAACTTGAATTAAAGGCTGGATCACAGAAATCTGACAATCCATTTTTAAGTAGAAAAAATTTGAGAGAGAGGTGATGTGTCATATAGAAGTTGCTGATGTTAGTGTAGTGGATTAAACAGCTGTGGGTGGATTTTTGGAACAAATCCAACCATGCTTATTTTCAGGTTGAAGTAACCACTAGCATATAAACACGTACTGTCTTCAGGTAACATCTGATTGCAACCAGCACTACTATAGCACTTCTTCAGGTACTGTGTGTGCGCACTGTGCATGTCTTTTAACTTGTGTACTGCATTGAGCAAAGTTAAATTTAGCTACTGTAAGTTACTTCTAGAAAGAAGCTCCTGTTTTGCCAATTGCATATTTCTTTCTAATTTCTGAGAATATTTTCCCTTTCTGAAATAAATGTGTGTGGCAACCTGGATGGAAGCTTGGTGTTGGGGATGTAGCTGTTCTTTTTAGCATTCATCAGGATTGAAAGCTGATTGATTATCCACTGAAATCTCCTTTATGTCTTTCAACCTGGATCTCATCTTAGTTCTTTTTTCTTTAATGTCTTTCACAGTCTCTTTATTTAACTGTTTCAGATGCAGGTTACAGAACTTTCATGGAAGTTTTTTTCATGTTGGCGTACAATGTGCTAGGACAATGTGGTGTTTGCATCTTGGGATAAAAATATGTGTCTCCCTCACATCGCAAATATATAAATACATATATAGGGTAACAAAGTGAGTTTTGTAGTCTGGCCTCTTTCATAGTTGGACCATAGAAAGGGTATATATTCTTGGAGACAAAGGGGGCTATAGCTTCATTTTTCTTTTTCCCTTTTTTCCCTTTCCATATGTGCTACAACTTTTTGTATTTAACCTGTTTAGGTTCTGTATTGTGTGAACTTGTTCTTTCTTTTAAATCCTGGTTCAGGCCTTCATTAGCACTGCACTTGGAGGTCAAGTGGATTGTTGGCTCTAATATGTTTTAAGTCCTTAAAAACACAGCTGGAAACAGACTTGTTAGCTTGCAGCTAGGAGCACAGCAGTAGTAAAAATCCTGCTATGGAGAAGCTGAAGCGGAATCAAAGGCTCCAGAAAGGCTCCAGTGATACTCAGTGCAGTTGGCATAAACTGCATCCCCAGAACCATGTGTCGACCTTCAAGAATGCAGACGTTTACTTGGATAAACTGGCAACTTTCTCTTCCAATAGCGGTTTAGCTGAGACTGACTGCACAGAGCACTACTTTTACACATTTGACAAAAATACTCTGTAGATCATGATTTCTCTTGATTATTCTGAGACTGTTACTGCCAACTTTGCTCGCCTATGAATGAAATGCATAAAATGAGTGCTTATACATTGTAAGATATTTATGCAAGTGTATGCTTAATTGGGATCTGTGTTGGCTGCTATGGTTACCAGTTACAGATGGAAATTGATAATGTTTACTAGTTGTTTGTGTTCATAGTATGAGGAGTTCACAAAAACTCGTAGCATTTATAGACCTGTAATATTAATTTTCAGTAGCTTTTCTTAGAAAAATTGGAGAACTAAATGAAAAATGAGCTTAACTTAATAAGGGGTATTAATAAATAGCAGGTGGTGTCTTCCTGTCCCTCTAATGAGTCTCCATAAAGTTGATGTGTATAGATTTGAGGGAGAGGGAATTAAAATCAAATTTACAGTATGGCTATCTTTTTTTTTTTTTTGAGGGTGGGATATGTTTAAACGCTGCAAGTAGAGGTGGCAGATCACAGACAGCCTAGAGTAAGTTCCCTCACTTAGTTACAATGCAGGAGAACAGTGTCAGGAACTGTTCTCTAGTAAGAGGAGCAGGGAACAAATGGCTTGTTCCAGATGTGCTCTCCCACCTCCTTCTGTGACTGTTATGTACAGCATAGAAAGATCTTGGGGAGCAAGGAGGAACAGGCTGACGTTGTTTTAAATATAAAACAGTTAAGTTAGCTTTTTAAATTTCATTTTATTCAACTGAAGTATAATACAATAAACTTTGTACTGCGCCTACCTGCATATTGCAATCAACTAGTGATACGGAGCTACCATCTAGTGGTAGCTGCCCAAGTTGCATAGAATTGCAGTCTTGAGGCCATCTAGTGGCCAGATCTGTTTGGGTTTTTGTCTTTGTTTTTGTTTTAGGAGCTTGGTGCATGCAAGTTACAAACCTGTTTCCCATCTAAGTTGTAAAGTACTGGTCTGTTTAGAATAACTAAACAGAACGAGACAATATCCTCTAAAGAATAAAAGTCCTTTGCGTGAAGAGGTGGGTTTTTTGCTTTAGGACTTGGTTCAGAAACTTACTGGAAAAATTTGGAAAACAACCTGTTTTATTTCCAGTACCTGAAGGGGGCCTACAGGAAAGTGGGAGAGGGACATTTTACAAGGACATGTAGTGATAGGACGAGGAGGAGCAATTTTAAACTGAAAGAGGGTAGATTTAGATTACATCTTACGAAGAAATTCTTTACTGTGAGGGTAGTGAGACACTGGAACAGGTTGCCCAGAGAGGTGGTAGATGCCTCATCCCTGGAAACGTGCAGGAATGGAAAGAATAATTTCTAGTGGTGCATGAAGATCTGGAAAGTATTATTTATTGCAGCATACTTAGTAAACCTAGGCCAGGTATGAAACACTAAGCTCTTCGGTGTTTGCTGTATATTAAAATAGTAAGTCATTGGAGAAACAAATCAAGGAATGAAGGGTGTAATTGAGCATGGTTGCCTTTTGTATATATAGTTACCATTTTAATGTTATCACAGGCTTTGAGCCATGATTCAAATTTAGAACCAACATAGGTATTCTGATCAGCTTTTCTGGCTTCTTTTCATCATACTTAATATAAACTTGAGACAACTGATTAATGTGTAGCTGTGGAAAGCTAAGTAAAAAAGATGAGCAAGCGAAGTGCAAATACAATTGAGGAAAAAGCATATTTGTTCTAGTATGCTTGTCATTATTGTTGCATCTTCTGATGTGTTGCAACATGTGCAACTCAAAACCTTTGCACAAGATTGCTTAATAACTTGAAAACCTAAGTTTTGTTTACTGTAAATTGTGAGAATAGAATGAAAGGATGTGTCAATATTGCTTTGCAACTTAATGAGCACTGACAAAAAGCAAGCATGGATTAATAAATTCATAACGACAAAGTACAGCTTCATATATCATCTTTGCCCTGCCCCTGTATTCATCAGAGAATGAGGAATGGCAATGGATACAAGCTTGTCTGTGGAAACCAAGTTGAATTATTTTATTCCAGATTCTTTAAAATTGCTAATAGAGAAAAGATTTTTGATTTCTAACTTTAATTTTTTATATGAAAAATGCTATGCTGACCACTGCCCCTCAGAAGAGGGCTTTGGGTGTGGAAATAACTGATAGAATCTGACATGCAAAATCAGGCTAAGACCTTTACAACATTTAGAGCATCCTGTGCTTTGTATTTTGGCTGGGATTGTCTTACTGCAAACCATAAAGAGAAATAAAAGTACAACATAATTGTTGTGGGCGCTACATTGGATATCAAGAAGACTTTTTATTAAAAAAGACCTTTAGTCCAACCCTCCTCCTCCCAGAAAGTAACTTCTTACCTATTTTTCATTATGAGTTTTGTTGTCACGATGAAATAACTCTAATGGTTATATTCTGTTTATGTGAATGACATTAGTATAGACTTACTTTCTCCTCTTGTCGTCACTTCAGGAATGTATAAAACTCAAAAATACTATTTTTATCAGTCCCACTTGTCTGTATGGTGTTAGAGTAGCAAAGAAAGAGACTGAAATAATTGATGCCAGCACAGTCAGTGTGAATTCCATCTTAATGTCTGAAATCTGTTAAAAGAAAGAGGACAGTAGTTGAAAGTTGGGCTCAAGTATGAATCCAAATGGTAGCGATCTCTGGGAGAGGAAACAATTTTTGCTGTGGAGTGGTTAGTCTTGCAGTGGGAGTCTCAAAGATGAACATAGAGTGTGGCTGCATGAAAAGGACAGGCAAACAGAAGTTAAGAACGCTCTTCTAGTTAAAACTACGATGTGGTTGTAGCAGCTTGTTAGACTTTCCATCTCATTTTTAGGAATGGCTTTCTTCTTTATGATAGCGTGTATTAGTGTCAGACGAGGAACATTGTCTGTATGAGAATATCATGAGAAGCTGAAGTGGTATGAAGGACGAGGTCATCTCTTCAGCTGCTGAGCAGTGACATTTACATTTCACAAAGTGAGTGGATACAGGCAAATAGTGGAGGATTGCATTTGTTGCACCAAGAAGCTTGCACAAGGACTTAGTTGTCTCTATTTAGTAAATAGAGAAAGAAGTAGATACACCTAGAGAAAATAGTAGATGCTTCCTTTTACTAGTCTCTCCCCTCACCGTTGTGTTTTCTCTCAGCTTGGTGCAGAAACTTGTGCTGTGGCTTCTCTATGGCAATATAGGGATGAAAATTATGGACAACTTTTATTGCAATAATTAGGTGAGGCAGGAATTATACAGAAGATAATGTAACTCTTACCAGATGCAGCGTAGGCCACAAAACGCTGACGACTTGCCTGACTGGCAGAGTATATACATGGAAATCATAGTGGGAAAAGATACAGATAGGCAGATAAGGCTAATCTTGGTGTAGAGAAAAATAAATGGAATAAAAATCTCATTTGTTGCAGTCTACTCAGAAGCTGGAGATGCATTTCTGAAAGGAAATAATGTATTTTGTAACCAGGATGAGACTGTGAAGATGATTTTAGGATTACCAATAGGACACTGGGGAGGTGAGAGAGAAGCAATGGGAAAGAGTAAAAACATGTAGACATTATTGTTGCCCATCTTAAGTTTGTTAAATGATGCAACACCAAGGCAATATTGGAGAATCTCCCTAATATGTTGCCTAAGTTTTACAGAGGTGGAAGTAATACATTCCTCATACTGCTGAAGACAGAGAATTTTTATTAGGTCCTCACTGTGGAAATTTTCTAGTGGATGGTTACAAATAGAAGCTTAAACAGTGAGATTTTTCTTCTGTATGTAGTTCAGTTTTGTTGGGATGTGTGAACTTCAGTAGTTTAAAACTTTTGTATCGTTTATGCCTTTTCTTTCCTGCTTGCATTGTCTGCTTGTATAACTTGATGGAAGAGCACACTGGTTAAAGGAAAAAAGCTATTGTGAACAACACTGAAACATGCTAATGCCTTTTCTTTCAGGAGCTGGGCAAACAACCTCGTGTTAAATATCCACCTAATACTCGTCCAGTAACTGTAGATTCTATTTTGAATATTCCTTTAGGCCAAATTGAAAGGAAGGTAAAATTGTCACTGTGTTCAATTTTGATTATAAGAACTGATTTTTTTTTCCCCTTCCTGTATTTGTGATTGGGAAATCTCTAATTTTTATAAACCATGTACAAATTAGTTCAGGTGTTATAAAAATCCTTGATTTTTTCAATAAACACCTATTAAAATTGTAAGTATTCTGGGAATTCCTCCAGTCTGCTTAGTCCATTAGAAACACATCTATCTTCTGTCCTTTTTAGCATGCCTATCTTTGTCGCTTGAGTAGTGAGGAGAAAGGGAGAGAGCAGTAAGCTGTTCGGCTGAGACAGGAACAGAGGTGCGTTGAAGAACTAGCTTCTGAAATCTGTTACTCTTAAAAGTAGGGTGGATTTAGCTTGCTTTAAAATAGGGAAATCCTGTTTTCAAAACAATGTCTCCAAGCTTTCTCAAACATAAATGCTTTTCTTGTGTTTTGGAAAGATAGGTAAATGTTAGGGTCACAGTGTTGTTCTTATGTAATAGAAATGCTCTCTCTTATTTTTCTCTCTGCGTATATCAATTTGGATCAGCATTTATTCAAAGTTGTTTATGTTTTTTGGTTTTGTGGATTTTTTTTTTTTTTTTTAAGATTAGTAATCAGCATAAAAGTGAGCTTTCTCATTCCCACCATCTGTTACCTATGTCTCTGTCCATGGAAAGATGTTTTCTTACCTGTACAAATGACTATGTTGATGTAAACTCTTCCAAAACTTCTTTTGGAACTTCAATTTCTTTACAGTTCATGGAATCCCACTGTAGTTTTACAGACTAATTTTGCATTTGTGGGCAAATCATTGCATCTTCATGTGGATTGTTGGAGGAGTTGTAACAAGGTTTTAAATTACAAAAAAAAAAAGTGGTTGTTTATAGATAATCCTCCCTAATTGACTTTTATTTAAGAAAACTATTGACTGATTTTCTGTACCTAATGTTTTGCTGTAAGTGTTCAAACTTTAACTGAAAAGACATACTTTTTTTCCGTGGTGATTTAATGTCTGAATTTGTGTGTTTTGTTTTTTCCCCAAGTTTGGGGATTTGAAACATTAAGGATTTGTGTGCAGGGGTTTTGTTCCCGTCTGCCCCGCCTTCCATTCCTGCTTGCCTCTTTGGTGGTTTTTGTGTTTATCGTGGGCTTCCCGAATGTTTCCAATTTTCCACCGTCTGGACCTCTCCAGAACTCCTGAATTGTTGTCTTCCGCCAGCTTCCCCACCTCTTCTGTTTGGTGGTTTTCTTTTTAGTTGCCCTCACTTACTCCCAAAGCTGGGACATCACCTAACTGGGATTTCCCACACTTTGACCTAATGCATGCAAACTGAAGTCAATACAGATGATGATGTTGATTAACAAGTATATATGCAGACATGAAACTTTAAATTGTGAAGCTACTGGGAGTTGTGTAAAAGTGTTAATTGAAGTAACAGTGGTAGTTATGCTCAATGTCCTTTTTGTTTCTTGATTTCTTAAGCTTCTATGTAAAACTTCCGAGGTTTCTTACATCTTATGCTTGAATATAGATCTAAAAGAGAAGACAGTAACCAGTGAAACATCAGCTTCCCAACTTACCTTCATTTCTATACTATGTTTACAGAGCAAGAGCGGATACCTTTATTCTATTCGATCCAAACTGGATAAAGCTGAATATGCAGCCTTGATACATGCACGTATGTGTGCATATAACTATATTTTTGGTTATAAAAGTGTAGCAAGGTTTTCTTTCTTTGTTTTAATCCAAGTGTTGTATGTTATAGTCCTTTGTTTGCATTTACCCTTCATATCTAGTGTCATCCGGTTAGATTTCTGTAGCAATGTAATGCTTTCTTTTATGTTGGAATTTTCTCTTGTTTAAAGCAGTAGGTTCCAACCTGTTTACCATTTGCTTTGTTATTAAGTGACTATACCATGGGGAATGTCTGGGTTCAAAGTCAATCTCTGAAAGCCTGAATTACCAGAAGGGAATTACTGACTGTGTAAGCATGACCTTATTAGTTTAAAAGTGAAATTAATGTTAAGTCTGTTTGCTTAGCTATACAGATTAACAGAAACTACTGTTTCTTTTATTTTGTAGTGGCATTTATTTTCAACTGGATTGGATTTTGTTTATCCTTCTGTATAACAAATACCATAGCTGGAAGGTATGGTGCAATCTGTGGATTTGGTCTCTCCCTGATCAAATGGATTCTCATTGTACGGGTATGTTTCTTGATTCACACTGTACAGACTCTGTAGAATGAAACCATAACAATTTATTCAAGGATATATAATAATGGAATTAAAAATCAGTATATTAAATTCTAGCACTTAACAGAGCACCTAGAATTTTCTCTAGCTTCCACTTCAGTAGAGAATTTACTTGCTATATATTCATATATGCTTACTAATGATGAAGCTTAATCTATTTTTATCTGACATAGTATTTTACGTTCATCTTTCCACTAAAATAAATGCAGAATGACTCATTCTTTGCACAAATATTTAAAAGCATACAGGAGTAGTGGAGCAAGTACATAAAATGTCACTGGTATTACAGTATCCTATATGAAAGATTTATAAATGTCTCGGCCTGTTGGGGGCAGGGGGGGACAGAAAACATTTCTTCCTTGTATCTGTTTCTTTTATTCCTTGTATGATACGTACCAAATCAAGTAAAAATTGAATATGAAGTTAGTCACGTGTTTACCATCTTAGATGCTCAATTTCTTGATGTTTTAGCTGCAAGACTAGATACTTTTCAGAAAGGTGTGTTAGCCAAATGGAAGTTATTTAGCTGACTAAGTGGATGCTGGATGAAACGTAATGATTCTTTCTGAACTTGCATTCTACATGTCTGAGACAACATTTAAAATCTCATCCTTTCTAATGAAGAAAGAGATCTTGGATAACTTAGTTATCTTTTATGCCCTGCCAAGTCTGATTTTTTTTTTTCTTCGTGTGTGCTAGTAACTTAACTTGATTTGGTCTTAGCACGATGGTACAAGGATTGTAGAGAGAAGAGATTGCACGGTCCTTCCTGGACATGTCCTGCATCTTTCTTAGAGCTGGAATTCAGGGTTTGAGGTGGAATTTATCTTAAGGGAACAAGAAGATATGATGTGTTCAACTGTGCATTCATTGGGGATATTTTCAGCTTCCCTTGAGGCATACTAAACAGAGGGCAGAACTTGCTCACTGTGTCAGTTTTATTATTCTCGTCTGCTTGAAAACAGAACTCATAACAAACACAAAAATCAATATATGCTAAACTTCCTTGAAGAATTACTGTGTTCTAGACTATATTTAAATTCTTGTATATAATCTGTTGCTAATTCTAAAATATTAGAGCTGACCAATTCCAAGACCTGAGAGGTGTTTTTTTTTCATAGTGAATGATTATAATCTTCCTGTGTCATCTCCCTTTCTATAGCAGAAAGCTTATAAGGTACATGTCGACCATTTTGTTTAAATGGTGACACACAAGGATGCATGTGTGCGCAAAATTGTTCTATTCCTTTGTTTCAAGCTCCTCCAAAGGCTTGTGCTGCCCTTTCTCAATCAGGGTCAGTAGTACAAAACTTTATAGTGTCCAAACAGTCTGAGTTCACATATGCTCTCTCTGTATCAGTTTTTACTGGACAGGGGGGGAAAGAACAAAAGCACAGTTTTGCTGTTGAGGAAGTTCTACAACCGTGGCTGCTTCTGCCTAAAGAAAGTGTGAGAGTAGTGCACATAGGCCAGTATTTGGTTGCAGGTTTTAGTAAATCTTCTTTCCAATAAAATGAAGTTGTAACTTTTAAAAAAGTGTATTGGTATCTATGTTTAGAGAATTGAAAACACTGTCAAGTGAGATGGGATTAATAATGTTGTGAACTTCCTGGGAATTGAGTATTCATTTGACATGTTAATGAAGTGTCAAAATATGAAATGCTTACTCTGCTGAATCATAGAAATGCTAGTATTTATATAGGATAATGTAAGTACCAATTCTTTAGTTAGACTTAGCAATTCTGTTTCTTGATATTTTTTTCTTGGGTTGCCCATAGAAATGAATACAGTACAGGATTAAACCTTTAAAGAATTCACATGATCTGGCTTTCTTCTGGAGAAAACATGCATCTCAGTGCAGTTACTTGAAGAAAAGCACAACTCTATCTAGCATTCTTTAATTCTTTAAATGTCTTGGATTTTTATCTGGTTGCATATGTGGCCCCGTATCTTTTTTTTTTTGACTAAACTGAATTATTTGCCTGAATTATGTGATTTCTTGGTTGATACTACTGAAATGTCGTAGAAATGGCAAATGGGAAGCACTGTGGCAGGAGGCAGTAAACCTACTAGTAGGACGGGAAGTGTATGAAAAGTGTGCAGAGCTACTAAATAGGTTATTTTATTCCTTCTGGCAACTTTTCACACATCTCCCCCATTCCTGCTTCTTATGTGAGTTTTGGAGACATTTGATTAGCCTTTTTATCAGTGAAGCATGCAGTCTGGAGCCTGGTAAAGGCACAGATACCTGTCTCCAGTACCATCACACCCTGCCCTCCAGCTGCCTCCCCCATCACAGGGAGGACAAAACTGTCTACCATGGTCACTAACAGGAACAGTTGAAATGCCACTTCAAGGTTCATTTAGTTGCGTTCAGCTCACTGCTGGGAACTGAATGCTGTTTTGAAAATGAAAAGACTTTAATGAGTTGGGGGTCTTTATGGGGCTGGTATTCTTGGCAGCGATTAACAGTAGGGGGTATACAGAAGGTCAAAAGCTCTTCTTTTGAGGGGTCAGCAGAACATCCCTGCCTGATAAGATTAAACTAATGTGGCTTTTGGTGTTAATATCTAAAGCAGCAGGCTGCTGTAATGTGTTTGGGATGGCAGGCATTGGGGGGAAAAAAGGAAAATCGACAAGTGGTGAGTCATTATAATAGAAAATGTAAGATGATTCTGACAAGTAATACAAGTTTGTTTTTTTTTTCTGCACACATACATTTTTTAGAGGTTATTTTAAAATAACTTTGCCACAGACCCACTGACACTGGAAGTGTTATTTGTATATTAAACTGCTGCACAAATACCAGTTTTGCATTTTAATTGAATATATTACTTTTATTTAGATTTGCTTTTTCCTCTGTGCTTTCTGTATTTCCATAGTGCACTAAATGTGTCTTAGTAATTTGTCTTACTGCAGCTAAGCCTTGTATATGAATTTCAGTTTTCAGATTACTTTACTGGATATTTCAATGGACAGTACTGGCTTTGGTGGATATTTCTTGTACTTGGTAAGTGGCAATTGAAAACATTTCTATTTTGATTGGAAGTACTTAAAGATGAATCATGTCATTGTGAGTAAGAGTTCTGTAACATGTTTAGCTATGTGTTTTTCTTTAGCTGCTGATAGTTTTGTGTGTTGTTTTTACTTCCATAGTATTCACGAGGTTATTGGTTACCATAGTGGTGCTATTGTGTGAACTGCAGACTATTCAGATAAATTTTGTTCTACATATGTAATTATGTACATACCCGAGACTTGTAATTTGTGCTTTTTAAGCTGCTTCTACTGATCTAGGGGTCAGAACTCTGTAATGAAACTTCAGCTTTATGTAGAGAACATATTGAAAAGTGAGCGATATCTAGTACTTACAGATACAAATCCATATGTCAAGTATTAAATTTTAAGAAATGTGACTGATCCTAGGAAGGTGGAGTCTGCTGTCTTGTACATAGGTCACAGAATGTCCTTTTCTAGTCCTTTGAAATGCGTACTGCATCAGTAGTTTCTCAGTCAGATGAGAGAATGGCTTCATGCTTTCTGATCACAGTGCTCCCATGATGTCAGCTTTCTCTTAAGAGGTCTTTCTGCCCATGTTCAGAGTCTTATATGTATCAAATTCTGCTCCTCTGTCTATTTTTAATTAGGATGTACCAAACCCTAGCCACTATACCTTTTTTCCTACTGTGGATTTTGTAATTCGAATATGGAATCTGGAATTATTTTCTTTTACAGAAGTGAATGCTACTATCCATTTTCTTTGCTATCTCTGGAAGCATAGTAAACTGTTGTTGGTTCAGTAGGTGGCACTCTTCCCTTTGAGTCAGTTGACTCAAATGGCTAGCAGCGAATCTTAGAATGAAATGTTGAGTAAATGTAAAAAAAAAAAAACAACAAAAAAAAACCACAAAAAAAAAAACCAACAGTGAGATCCTGACTGTTTGTGACTCGCTATTTATCTCATGAGAAATGCCAGAAATCTTAAATGATGTTACCTAAACTTTTATCTGCCTTTTGTTAAAGTTTGAGGGAATTCATCAGACTTCTTAATGCTCAGCTTGCTCTACTGTTTTGCACTTAGTTGCCTGAGATATATGGAAGCTGCAAATGTTTAACTCATCACAGCACCAGTCCCTTGAATGCTTTCATATTGTTTGAGGTGATTGCATTTAAATAGCAAGTGAAATGAGTCTTTACAGGTACAAACACCTCCAGATAAACCTTTAATTAGGACAAACCCTTGTGGTGCCTGAAATTGGTGTTTGACACTGTTTTCACTTGGATGAAAATAGTGGTGGTGTTCCCCTAACATTTTCCCTCACCGTATCTATGGAAAAAGCTGTGCATTTGTAGGTCCTCTTTTTCCTGCTCTTTTGCAGCACTTGTTCAGAAGTTAGCTCACTCAGATTTAGGAAAGCCTTATCTTCAGTCTTAACTGTTTGAAGGTTTTTTATTTTCCTTTAACTCACAAAGTTTATAATATGCCTTGGAATAAAAGGCACTGTGAGGCACGCAGTATGCATCCAGCAGTCAGCATTACCTTGCTTTATGAATGTTTTGTATGAAATAAGTCGACAGTGTTTTTAAACTGATAAAGTGGATATACCGAGATTGCTGGAAGGATTTAACCCAACAGAGCTGCTTAGCAGGACATGGAGGAGTGTTATCAAGTCACGGGAGCTCTGCCAATCAGATCTGTATTTCATTGTTTCAGATAACTTTCCCGTTAGAGCACACAAACTAGCATATCCTTATGTCTCTTCAGAAATGAATGAACTGAATTGGATTCTTTCTTTTGCATAGTCCTTTGACGTACTTGAGCCCATGTATTGCCGTCTTCTGGTGTTTATCTATCTGTTTCTGCTCCCTTCCCTTCTTTCAACATCTGGAAAAATCTGCTCATGCTTCATGGAAAAGTGAAGTGGCCTACTTCCTCCTACTTCCAAGGAGCTGTCATGAACAGTGAACAAACTGGAGAGAGAGACAATTCTAATTTTTAAATTTAAATTGTAGCCAATGTTTCTTTTTAAGGAACACAATGGGAAGTGTTGTTTTTTTTCTTCCCTAAACAGAGAAATATAAAATATGGGTTGAACTTGGACTGGTTTTCCAACATGTGTAATGTAGAAAGTATGCTTTCAGGCACCGTAAGAGCTGTCTGGCCACCTTTTGCTGTTTCAGCTGCTTTTCGGTTGAACATGGGACTGTCTCTGGTAACGTCTGGGTAGCAGCTTTTGTAGTAGACTTTTGATCTAGATCTTAGTGCTTATTTCTCCATGCAGAATTCACCTTAATCACAGAAATGTGCCTGGCTTAGGCCAAAGTTCTAGTGCTTAGCAGAGCATTCTCTGTGGTTGGGGTTTTTTTTGTGTGTGTCCTAATGAGACTTTGATTTTAAAAAAGCAAAAGGAAAGTAAATAAAATAAAAATTTGCAAGTAAAAAGAGAGAAGAAATAAGCATAGGGGAAAAAAAAATCAGTCAACCTGGAGAGCAGGAAGAAAAAGTGCATCACATAGCAAAATATCAATGTAAGCATAAAGATTGTTTATGTGGATGTAAGATAATTGAAAGGATGAAATCCTTTGCTAAACTTGTTAAGCTTGAGTTCAGATTTTCATTTGAACCTTTGGAATCTTAATGTATACATGTATATATACACATAAGCATGTATCTTCAAGGTACCTGTGTGTTCATTAAATGAGGAGAATTGCTCTCTAGTTTCGTGTTTCTCTCCACTGGACGTGAATTCAGATCTTGACTCCCTCAACTCTCTGGGCAGATTGTTTTATCTGTATTGGATTCTCCCTGATACAACTGATGAATGGATTAATCTGTTGAAGTTTACTCAGTGGAGGAAAATGGGCAAAAGAGCTGTGTCCACTATGCAACAATGTGTTTTTCTGGGTTTGTTCAGATGTCCAGCGAATCTCTTAATTAACAAAACAATGTTGACAGCATCATGTTAGTGATTTCCATTGTTGCAACTGTAACTTCTGTGTGACTATTCTGTACCTCTTGTTCCTCTTATCAGAGTTGAAATATTATTTCAAATGCAGTTAAATTTAAGTATTTAAAAATAATTTGAAATGTGGAGTTGACAAAAGATACTTAATCGTAACAAATGTTGAGTAATTTTTTTTGAATCAACTGTTGTTCTTCCTCCTCTTGAACAGGTACATTTTCCTGGATTGTTAAATCTCAAGCCATAATCTACTATAATTTATTATTGGCTTGTTTCTAGAGCAATCTGTACTATCTTTTTTTTTTTCCTCTTTTGACTTACTATATATTCATCTTATATATTTCTAAAGCTATGTTTTGTGGTTCGGGTAGTCTTCTAACACACTAGTAACTTATTTGAAGAATTCTACTTGAAAACAATATGCAGCATGTATTCTATTTTTTCTTCTTTTTAAGTTTTCTCATGCAGTCTTTTTCTCAGATGATGCTTGAACCCAGAATGAGTGTAAAATTTCTGAAAAGCCTTCCATAAGGCTGTATCCTGATATCACAAGATATAAGCAGAAGACTTGCTTGTTGAATTTGTGAATGATACATAAAGACCTCACTTTACTTAGTATAATCTAGATTTTTAAAAGTTATTTTAATAATAACTTTTAATGTGGGAGAGCGTGTACTTAGGTTGATATATTTCATTTTGTGCATTTTCTACACTTTCAGGACTCCTCCTGTTCTTTCGAGGCTTTGTTAATTATCTTAAAGTCAGAAATATGTCTGAAAGCATGGCAGCTGCTCACAGAACAAGATTTTTTTTCTTGTACTGAAGGTAAGCAATTTTTAGTGATAAGATTATATCTCCCAGGAAAAATTGAGAAGAATGAAATACTTACATTAAAAATAAATAATCAAACTTCTGTCACAAAATACAAGTAGCATGGTTTTTGAACATCTGTCATGAATGTTGTATATATTCTACATGGACTTGGAAATATCTGAAGTCTCTTGATGTCATGCAATTGAAACTAGATAATGCATCCTTATTGCCTCCAGTCGTCTCTGGAACTAATGTTCAGTAACAGAAATGAAGAGGAAGAAACAGTATCTGCTGCCTGTCAGGATACTGTCCTTTGTGTTGCAAAACTGGCTTTAGTAGTCAACCTGTTGTCAGCAAGTTAGGAAGCACTAATCTGCCTGCATGTTAAATCTGATTGACATGGGTCTGAACATGCAAACAATAGATGAGTATTGTCTCTCTTTACATGACTGGATTAAGACAGTCATGTACAAATACCATTATTGTGTATGCAACAAGGTGCTTTATCCTTCAGGTAGCTGACTAATCAGTCTGGCACATATCCACTCTTTTTTTTTTGTTATGCTTTTTATCCGTTAGGTGGATCTATTGGACTTCACTATGTAACTTAAGTTAAGGGTCTCCATTTGTGTTCAACTTTTTTTACTTAAACTGCGTGACGAGAGAAATTTAAGCCTAGAAATAAGTACTGCAGCATTTTCATTACTCTGCAGTTTACTTAAAAGGCTTAAATACTGTATTTTGACTTAACTGAGAAGCTATGTTTGCCATAATAAAGCAGGTTTTCGTAACTTTTCTCCAAGATTGGTCACAGGATCAATATGAAGTAACCAGCAACACATTATTGAAGCCTTAAAAAAACTGAGACAGTATTTGCCTAGAAAAAAACTGTTCCTTTTATATAAGACAGTGATATACATTTAAAAACAGGTAATGATAAAAGTCTATGCTATACTATATAGCTCTTGATCATGGAAGAACTCTGTTAACATAACTGTAACATATTTCTTTTTAACGTGCCATTTTGTCAAAATTATGCAGTAAGTTAAGGTTAAATAACTGGGGCATATATTGCCTTTTAGTAACCAACCTAAATTGGCATCTACATGGCAGCATTTCCTTTTTACAGTAGTTACATATTGCTGCTTTTCTTAGTAATGTGGTAACCTCTTCAGAATACTGTAATTTGTAGAGACGAGACTGATGTACAACTCTTTCTTTATCTCCAGACTGCATCGAACAGACATTCCTTTCCTATACCAGTGTGAAATTTCCAGATGATCTGTAACCCTCCGAGTTAATAGGATAGAAGACTACTAAAACCAGAAGACAAATTAGTGAAGATACAGCTTCAGAAACGAATGACAGGATGGTTTATGCTCAAATACCAGTTCTGGTCATTCTAGTACATATTTATAATTGCTGCCTTTTGTTTTAGCACATTTGTATATGTGCTTATTAAAAAGATAATATTGAAGAAAGAACAAACCAACTGTTAGCATAGATTAGGTACCATCAGACTGGGTTAATCTGTGCTTGTTGTATCTGAAAGATTTAAGTGGTAACTTGTTTCACAGCATGTATGTACCACTGACTTGATCTGAACTTTGAGTACAATAAAATGCATTAGATGATTCAGATTAACCAGTTCAGACAGTTTTTTATATAGTTTAGATTCATCTAATGATTGTGTAGAACATTTTTAAGTTTACTGAACCCCAAAGTTCCTTGTTGTCACAAACTTGTATTTGCCAATATTTTATCAAATTCAAACCGATATACTGGTTTGCTTAAAACTGATACTCCACTTCGAGTCCCCTGTAAATAACTCTGCATAAATGACTGTTTGAATTGCTTCTTACAAAATATATTTTGACATATTTCCTAACAGCATATTCTCTAAATTTTGTTTAATCTTAGAGCTACATACATATTTTTTGTTAATTGGCTGTTAAGGGTATAGTTACTATTAGATGTAATTTTGGAGGTAAAGGCATTGAATTGTTCATCTCATCCTAACTTTCCTCACATGAATTATTATTAACTGGTTTGGGCTTGAGTCTGAAAGTCTTTATTCATATGCATGATCCCATTAAAAGATAGAGTTTGTTCATGTTAGCAGGGATGGACAGCCTGACATCTTTAATCCTTGGTTATGCAGTTGGATCCTCGTAGGTGCACTTTTGTTCCTGAAACGGAGTATTGCAAATGTATTCCCTGGGTTATAACACTGGCTTTGTTTAAGAAGTTTTGAGTTCAGTATAAATGCAACATCCACCCTGAGGGCTTCTCAAAAAAAAAAAATCATATAGCTATATTACGACGCTTGTTTAGAATAAATACTTTGCCATTTCCTAAGAATAAACTAATTTCAATGTAATGTGATTTTGGAAAGAATCTATAAAGGCAAAAAAAGAAAAAAATCTTAAAGCTCTGAAAGTAGAAAATGTGTGTTGCATCTCTCACGGTATTCATTCAAGTTATACCATTACTTTCTTATAAATATCATCTCTTTAAGGGGTATTGGCTACTCTTCATGCATGTGTGGTTTCCTTTAAAGTTTGTGAATTTTATGCTTCTTAAGTAGAAGAATACATCTCTCAGTCCTTTGTACAACTGGAATCTCAGTTGCAAAATTACATTGGTTGTAGGTTGCACCTTTGAGGAAAAAAAAATACAAATACTTTCCTCCAGTTTTTCTTTTTATATTAGAATTCTGCCTTTTTATTACTAACATTAAAAACAGTATGGTTTATGTTGTTTTAAGCTAGTGCTGTATTCAGTTTTGTACCTATAATGAATGTTTAAAATATACATATGTAAACTGGTCACATTACTCATTTCCTTAATCTTTCAGAGATATTGAAAGTGACTAAAACTTTAGGGGCACCTCCACTTCCCAGATTTTTATGGAAAGAATAAAATTAAGTATTATGTTCAATATCCAATTAGGATTTCCTTCTAAACTTCTAATCTGTTTGTTTCTGTGTTCTTTTGCATTCATTGTCCATATGAAAAAGAAGCGGATAATAAAACATTGCTTTGTTTTGCTAATTAAGACTTAACGCTTCTTGGATTTTTTTTTTTTATTTCACATTGAAAAATGCACACTGCAATTTTTGTGTCAACATGGAATTACAGACAAATTACTTGTCAAAATAGGTACTAACCAATCCTTTCTACTCTCCTTTTCATCTCATGCTTTATGGCAACAGTCTGTAAGGACGTTTCTTTTAATGAGTTAATACAACTGTGCAAATCATGCAATATTGTTTCATTTTCTATGTTTACTGGTATGAACTAGTACTGTTTTCCAACTATATCAATTTTCCCAAATTAAGTAGCAGCCTTCTGATTGAATTAGATCTGTTTGCTCCACTGCATTTTACAGAAAGCTTCATACAGATACTTGGTTTTGTGGTGGTTTTTTTTTTCTGGACTAGCTTGGAAAAATTCTCATTTGGACAGAAAGAATATGTAGGGTTAAAAATGTACACATGTTATCTAATCCTCTGTAGTTGATGCAGCAGTTTGGTAGCCTGAAATCTCATCAGCAGGAGGAAGGGAATTGGGACACTGTTTTCAAAGACTCTGGAATCTGTTCCAGATGTGTCAAATGCTGCATATTTTCCTTGCTATTTCCTGTGCGCTTGGTTAGGAGCAGCTGGCTCTGTGGTTTAGAGACACCTGGCCAGCTTTGCTTTGTGTCTTAGTCGGGGGGAAGGGGGAGGGGAAGCTCCAGTATAGCAGTGAGGTTGACTGTAAACAGATTTTGTATGAATGCAAATAAGGCTTTGAAGTTTGGGGCAAAAACAGCTGGGGGAGGGGA
Organism: Nyctibius grandis; assembly: GCF_013368605.1. Lineage (NCBI taxonomy): Eukaryota > Metazoa > Chordata > Aves > Nyctibiiformes > Nyctibiidae > Nyctibius > Nyctibius grandis. The sequence goes on along the minus strand of NC_090659.1, from coordinate 77,062,523 downwards.
GGTAGGGAGAGACAATTCCATTTTATTCGAGCAACTGGCATGAACATAATTTCTTTAGTTTTGTCATCTACTTTTGTTGATGTGAACACCACAGGAAGATGGACATCTTCAATATGATTCAAGTAGCCTGTGACTCTATTAATGCATTTCAGAAATGATCCATCACTCACACTTCCAGTCCTCTTATGGAGAGGAGGTTGTCTCCAAGCTTTCACATTGCTGTCTCCCCTAGAGTATGGACACTGTCCTCATCCTGCAACACCTTTTAACCTGGTTTCAACACCCTACTCTTTCTGGGTCCACTTCCCTCCCTTTGAATGATGACAACAGGTGAGGAAAAGTGGTTTTATTAATGTACTATCCTAACATCGGAAAGCTTTTAATCTCTTTTCCACTTTTTGAGAATGTTTTCCCATGATACTCTGCATTAGTCCCTCCTGTGTGGTTGCTTGCAGTGTTCACTTGAACAGAAAGTTCATCTCATGCAATTACTATTGCATCCTGGACTTTTAAAGAGAAGGTGAATAACCTCTGGTATGGAAATAGATATCTCTCAATAAGGGAAAAAAACAATTTCTAATCATGCTAAAATGCAATTAGCATATGTGCACAGCTACCCAGAAGCAGTGGAGACCAGTGTGGTGTTTGTCCTATGTATGTTGTTCTTTTCCACCATCCCAAAATCTTTTTCCTTTATACATCCAAGGATACTTTTACCATCTGTATCTCCTCTACTTGGCATGTCCTTTCCACTTCCATGCCCCTTCTCCTTTCTCTGTGCACTTGTTAAGCATCATGCGAGGGCAGGCAGAAGGCTGCCTTACTGCATGTTGGCTGCAGTTAATAAATAACCCACCCAGCTATTTCTAACTTTTTTTTCTTAACTGCAATGATACTTTGCATTTTCGTACATCCATATTTTACAAGTAAGCCAACTTTTTAAAATCAATGACTTCAGACAACTGAAAATGCTTAAAATATGTGACTGTGCCATCCACCTGTTGTTAAGTATTGCATATGCATGTGGAATTAAAACAATGGCAGAGTTTGATTTAGGTATATTTTCCTTTAGCACGTAAAGTGTCTGCATGATCAACTTTAAACATTTTTTCTGATATGTAATTGCTTTTTCCCCCCCCACTTGTCCCAAATGAAAGAAAAGTCAGCTTTCTTGGATTTTTGTCTATGGTATATTTTCTACATAAGGAAACTCGCATGCAGTGAGACTTAAAAGTATTGCAAACAGCATCAGCTCTCCAGCTATTGTTCATATTTTTTTGTGTTAAACAGAAAGGTATATATTCAAAAAAGTTTAAAATGTTTTGGTTCTGTTATATTGAGGGATGATTACAGTTATCCTCATGTTTTTACATCTGTTCTTGTAGTCTTCAGTGTTAATTTTTCTTGTGCTCAAGGAAACACTGTGTTTGTGAGGGTATCCATAGCGTAATACGAGAAGCTGTTCGTTAATTCTTCATTATACTTGGCTGCACAGATGCCCATCCTTCTTAATTTTTTAGGTTGGTGTAGTCCCATGACTTCCAAGTGCCCAGTTTCACGTGGAACAGACTGCTGCTGCGATAAATTGTTTATTAGTAAAATAACTATAAAGCATGTGTTCATTAATTGAATCTTGTCGTTTAACATAGTTGCAATAGCATTGCTGGTCAGTCCACTTCTGCTGCTGCTGTACGTAGCTGATGAGAGCTCACTCCTGGAGTCTGAAGGCTTAGATGTATTTTTTCTATTAGTAGTGACCGGGTGTTTGCGCCAAGTCTGCAGCTCTTACTGGTGGAAGCGTTACTGGAATAAAGCCAGTGCTAATTGATGTGTAACTGGTAGCATGAGCACCTGCGGGACCATTGCTTAGCTGGTCTCCTCTTCTTTGAGTCTCTGACTTCTAATTAATGAATTAATTTGACAATGTCTCCTGCAACTTTCATAGAAAGTATTCGTATCGATTTTTGTCTTAAAGGATGATGAGTTGTTTTTAATGGATCAAATTTACCTCTGTACCTCTCGGAACAAGGAACTTCTGAAGACAGCCCTGTCAGTTCACTTCTCCGTATACACAGAACAATGGAAATCATTTCTGCAGATTAAATTGATAAGCCAAATACTACTATTTCTACCTGAAATGTGAATCAGATCCCACTTAAAAGCTGTTACTTTGAGGATAGTCTGACACTGCAGTTAAGCAAAACCAGGAATTTCTATTGGATGTAATTATCAGCAGTCAGTTGTAGTGTTACTTTGGATTCTCAAATGCTGTTTTTTCCCTGAGGAGTCAAAGTTTTGGGTTGTGGGGTTTTTTTGTAGGAAATTCGCAACATTCCAGTTCTGCTGGTGTTCATCGTAACACGGACGTATGTTAAATGCAAGAAACACTGACAGCGTAATCCCATAGTTAAAAAAGTTTAAGCGTATGCATTCAGGAGACTTAAATGTTTCTGAATTCTGACTGAAAGCTGACGTGACATGTTGGACGTGGCAGTTTGCGTATGGCTTGGCTCGAGTCTCTGCCTGATTCCCCCTTCATAAGGATGGTGAGTGCTGCTATGCAGTGTGGATAAGTCACGGGTTCAAGCTGAGATTGCTGCATATTAAGCAGAGATTCACTGTGAAGGGAGCAGGAGAAACAAGGGGAGGAGGAGTCCTTGGACCTTTAGCTCTGGGTTTGCAATAGCTAATGTAGTAGGTGTTTCTGGCAAGACGATGGGAGCACATCTGAGTGCAGTCCTCACCCCCTTTCTCCCCAGTTGACCAGCCACTTTGTGTACCTACATAATCTGTGAAAATTGCCCTTAGGTTTTCTTTTCTTCCTGGAGACAACTGGACTAGCAAACTCTCCTCCACTTGGACAGAGGAGGAGGTCCCAGCTGGCTATCCATGAAGGCACTTGGCCGGCAATTGTTAGCCTAGCTGGCCCCATGGGAAATGCCTCTGGCTCTTTCCCTGCCTTGCCGGCAGGAACACAATCTACAGCCCTGTTTTGGATTATACAATCTGCATGGCATATGCAGCCTTCTCAACTCTTGCAACACTGAAGTTTACATCAACAAAGAAATCAGTGTTGTCAACTTTATATTTTGTCACAAATCCCGTGATGCTGGGCAGCTTTCTTACTGTTTCACTTAGTGTGGTAGCTGTATGAGGTTCAGTTTAGGGTGAAAAAACATATGTTTCCTCCCAGCATGTTTTGTAAAATCTCTTAGATGGGCGTGATGTGGTCATGAACACTTGCTCCTGATCTTGGATGGACCTCTCTGTAGCTACCAAGTACAAAGGGGACACTGAGATTTGTGGCTGGCTTCTTAGGAATTGCCATTTTGCTCATGAAACTTGCACTTTTTAAGAGAAACTGCTGCTTACTAGAGATGTTATCTATCCAGTTACAGCAACAGCTGTAGGAGAAACATAGGCCAGAACACCAATAGTTCTTACTAATAGTGTCTAATGTAACACATTATTTCAGAGAATGAAAAATTTCAAGTATCGTGTTAAATTTTTCATGTTGGAGTGGTTTTTTTTACTTGTTTCTGAATTAGTTTGGTTTTTACATTTAGTTTGTGTGAAGTTTTTTTCCTGTGGGGGATGTAGACAGCTAAAAGGTGAATGTTGCAGTTCTCAAAGGCTGAGTCACTTAATTTGGTTGTTTTTAGAGGGTTGTGCTTCTTTGAACTGTGAACGTGAAAATTACTTAGGGAGGTTTCAAGAGCAATGAGTTATCAAGAATTTAAGAATCAAATTGATTAAGGTGGCATACCCAGAAATAAAACAAAGCAAAAGAAAAAAAAAAAGAAAAAGTATCCAGTTTTTCAGCTTTTCTACTTTCATTGTAACCAGTCATGCAAAACTAACTTTAGTTCTGCTAGGTCTTGCCTTGCAAATCATCAGTATTAATAAAAACTCAGTAGAAGAAGGTGTCCTTCCAATTATGCTCTTATAACTGAACTTGTATTTAGAGTCTTCACACAGTTAACATACATATAATCCGTTACATAAAAATTCCCTACAGAGAAAATTAATGATTTTGTAATTCAAGGAAGATATCTGTCCTATAATAATAACTAACTTAAAATTTTGTGCACTTGCTGTTTTCTGAGAAATGTAGAGTGGTGGGTATTCTGCCCCCTCATGATCAGACTCTTCAATGGAATGTTGTGAAGTGAGTACAGTTCTTAGGACTGGGTATGTAGGGTAACTCTGACATGTACCTGCGATGCAAGATGCATAATTCTTGCCTTCCTCAAATCTCTTGAAGATGCATAATGCAAGAAGATCCTTCAACTTTATTGACTTTGTAGTATAAAAATAAATAGTTTCAGAATACGGGGAGATGCATTGTTCTTCATTTGCTTTTTGCTTTCAAAATTGAAGTAACTTAGAAGTAATTCCGAAGTTTGCGGTCAGTAAATGTTATCACAAAGCATTTTTTATGTTTGTTATTTCCCTACTGCTGTTGTAAAGTCTTTCTCATGGTTATAGCTGGACTATATAAGTACTATATATAGAATCGGATCTCTGTGGTTCATGCCTGTAAAGTGACTTACTGTATTTTATGTATATGCAGTATACATGTCTTCTGTGATGATATCAAGAGAGAAGATGGTGTGTAAAAAAAAAAAAAAAAAAAAAAAAAAAAAAAGTGTAGCGAGGTTTGCTTTTGGTTTGCTTTGGAAGTTTCAGCAGACAATTTATTACTTATGCAGCTCAGCCCTAAGCTGTAAATTACAGTGATAATGATGATTTTTGTATCTTTTATTTCCTTGGGTTTTTTTCTGTTCTGGTTTTTGAGGCCTGCATTAACACTTGTGAAGCGCTTAGCATGGTTCCCCTCCCCATCTTTTTTAGAGCTTCTGATTATACAGCATCTGCATTACCAAAGTGATTAAACAACTAGTGTGTGTGATTTAATCCATATTTGGGGCTTGTGAAATGCATAAAATGCAATCCAGTAGTATTTGTGCTCCTAATCAGTGCAGAATTGTTTTGCTCTTCAAATGAGAACTATGATACGGTTAACTCTCAGCTACCCAGAGGCAGCTTATCTGCATGATGAATCAGTGAACGCCACAGGCTGACACCTGCACTGATCTTGTTTGGCTGCCAGCTCTGTGCTCATCAGTTTAGTCACGGCAGCTGTACTGCTATGAGCCTTGATTTAGGCTTGAGTTTGGAAGTGCTATCACAGCCGCCCTGTGTCCCGGATCCTGAGCTAGTGAGTCCTTTGCAACTGAGCTAGCTGCACGCAGAGCTGTCTTCAGTTTCCTAGGCTGTGTCTCTAGTATCTGGACTGCTGGGAAATATTGTGCAGAATTTTCTGTCTGGAGCCAGCTTGGGTCTGACATGGCTGGTTGCAACTGAGGTAAAACAGATTTGGTCAGGCTCTCGTTTATGCCTTTTGGGCTGCTCTGAGCATCAAGACTCCTCAGCATATCTTGAGTATCCATATTAATGAGATCTTTTTTCATGATAGTGAGAAATCACTATCAGACTGATGTATACAACATTTAAGTTCCTTTATGAACGTGGTTTTACATGTATTGCTTAAGTATACAACAGGTTAAAGCTGAGTTCCTGCTCTCAGGATCATTTCTATGTCTAGAGTAAAGGAAACTCTCCTTCCCTGAGTATCCCAACTCCTATCTGAGTGCTATAGCTAGGATAAAGGGTTGGATAGCCTCTTACGTGCTTTCCTTTGGACCAATTGTTTCCACGCTTACTGCAGAATCAGTCATTTGAGTTGGATGGGACCATAGGAGGTAATCTGGTGCAAGCTCCTCTTCAAAGCAGGGCCGGTGCTCAATTCAGACCACATTGCTTAAGACTCTGTCAACTGGGTCTTGAAAACCCCAGAGCTCAGCAATTCCCCACACTCCCCAGGTGACTTGTTACAGTGCTGCATTATCCTCATTCATCATCATCTCTGACTGAGTTTTGATGAGGGATGTGCTCTGTGGCTCCTTCTGCAGCACCCCAGAGCTCTGAGCTCCCTCCTGGCAGGCAAATCCTGGCACAAGGAGGGATGTAAGCCTCTGTCTCTGGGTTACTGAGCAGCCCTGCAAACTGCTCAGCTGTCAGGTGATGAAGGGGAGAAAGCATTTTGAGAGAAAGAGTGTCCAGTCTTTAATGCATTGCCCACATTTCCAACACTGGAAAGGGATGGTGGGTTTTTCCACTATTTCCTGCCAGCTCGTTTAAGTATCTTAGTGCTCAGAGCACTGGATGCTCTTAATTCTCTTAATTGTTCCTAAAATTGTCACTTCCACAAGGCTTCTTACTTCATACATGGCACCTGGGTATTCTCCTGTGATTCCTGTTTCAGACTAACTGTAGGTTTAAGTATCGGGATCACTTGCAGCAGGACTCATGTCATCTAATTTCAGTGGCCTAAAAGTTTAGTCATCTAAGTCTAAGCTAGTCATCAAGGATTACTCTGTAGTCGGATCAAGAGATGCATCTGCAAATGATGCTTTTTTCCACCCAGAGCTGTATGTCCAAAATGGAGGCAGCTGAATCAGCACTGAGAAGTATTTGGCCTGCAAACTGCACCTTTCAGTACCTTGTAAAAAATGTGCCCTGCAGGTTCTTAAGAAAACAATAGCTTTTTGGTCACACTGGAGCTTGCTGAAGAGTTCCTCATTTATAGGAATACTGCTTTTCTTTCTTTGAAATTCAGTTGAGCGATTTGCCCCGGCTTCCAGTGTTCCTGCCCTTCGGGCACATCTGTCCTGTGGCTGAGGATACCACAACTTCCAGAGTTGCCAGTCCCCTGGGTTCCCCCAGCATCCTGCCTTGTATTTGGCAACAGACTTCAGCCTGTGGTGTTTCGAATGGAATGGTTTGGGCTTTGTGAAATCCTGTTTTCCTACAGACTTTGTTTCACAAGCAAATAAGGATCAGCTGTTCGCTCCATTCTGATCCAAGAACTGAGAGGACAGAATGAAGCAAGTATGCAGATGTTGAATTTTTTTTCACAAAGCATGCCGTTGAGCTGTGGGACTCCTTTCCCCAGTATTTTGGTATGTTGTTGTGATTAGAGTGGCTAAGTTCTTTGCAAAGATCAGAGAAACAAATTTCCATGGCCAGACTCCATTTTGGTATGGCTGTGGGGGCTGTATGTTTTCATGACAGAGCTGGCAAGGTGTGTTAAGAGTGCCACACAGTGACTTAAAATTTGTCATATTGCCAGCTCATTTACCTAGTTTATGAACAGTATTTGTAGCTGTTATTTTGGGATTGACTGCTACTTTAGTGATTTTGAGATTTCGAGAGGTCACCCAAGTGCTCTGAGTCCTACAGCCCCGTTTGATTCTTGAATCCTCCCCCCGTGAAAGCAAGAGCTCTACCAGTTCTGAGTGTTAGCAGCTTGGCATGAAGAATAACAAACCCTGGTGCAGGAGTGCTGCTCAACGGCTAGACAACGCTTTCTAGATAGGGCTTAGGGACTTGCGCTGTCATGAATTAAACCAATTTTCAGAGGCAGCCTGGGACTCTTAGTACACTGCTAAATATGTCAGCTGCAGAAAGGGATCCTTGGCCCCCAGGCCAGTGGTGCAGGGTGGCTTACGTCCACGCTACTGCGACCCAGCAGACCTGCAGCAGGCTGGATGCATCCACACCGCATGCGTCCACACCACGTGGCCTTGTCTGTTGTTGGGTCCTAAGACAGAAGCATTGTTTTGCATTTATGTTTTAGTTCAAAGCACCTGAAATGTGGCCTATATTGCAGCTTTTCAGACTGGTGCTTTTCTAGCATGAAGCATACAATCTGCAATATCTTAGAGTGCTCAAGTGTTCCAAAGCTGCTGAGATAGTGTTTGGAGGACTGAGACAGTAGCAGAGAAAGGAGAGTCAAACCTGGTGCAGTCTTAGCCATGCTGCCTTTTGGGAGCCTCCTCTGGAATAATTTCTTGCCAGAACTGCATCCAAGTTCGGTCATGGGGAGAGAGCTTAGCTAGAGCAGTCCAAAATAGCGCCAGAGAATGACCTAACAGCTAAGCAGTGCAGAAGACTGGGGCTCTGGTGTTTGCATTCTATCCCTGACTCCTTCAATGAGCAACGTGGGCATAACGTTAAAACCTGTTTTCCTGGTGCCACAAATTGACTTAGCTGCAAGCTCAATCAGATAAAACCCTGGAAGAAGCCTCTATACTGTTTAAGAATTTATGTAGATTCCCTCTCTCAGCTTCAGGAAACTGATTCAGCTGCTCCAAACTAAGCAGGATTTTCTTGTGAATTGGAAGGTTAAGCCTGAATGTTTTAGTCTGTTACATGAAATGAGCAGTGATCCAGAACATAGTTCAATAAGATGAAGGACTTGAGGAGAATTTAATTGTGGCCACTGGGGAACAGGAGGGTCTACCACTCCTTGAAAGCTCAAACCTGCCCTTGCCACCACTATACAAGTTAAAATGCTGTGACTGTGTAGCAGAAGGTGCACGTTAATATTTAATTTTCATCCTGTGAGACGTAGGAGTGCCTCCCCGCTCCTGACTCTGCTCCACGTCCCATCTTCTGGCAGGCTGGTTTCCGTACAAAGGAAGGGAGTAGCAGTGAGCTCTGAAAATATCCCCAGGTCTGAACAGCTATGAAAGGAAGGTGTGTTACCAAATACACTCGCCCTGCCCAGCCAGAGAGACCACGTTTTGGATAGTTTCACAAGCTGTAAAGCCTCAAATCCTGCCAATGTTAGCACATAATCTTTGCTTTTGCATTTGTAAGTGGTCCCCTTGCTTTCAAAGAGAGGGGGAGTTAAGAAGAGAGGCCTCTTTTGTAGGACTGGGTTTTAGTCTGATTTTTTTTTTTTTAAATCCCGATTACTGTTTTTGGTTAAAAAGAAAACACAGTAAATGTGACTCATTTAATATTGTAGTCAAGTTTTCCTCCTTTGGGTTTCTGTAAAGAGGTATGGAAGGGCTTGCAGAGCTGTTGACACAAGGGTAAAGGATAACCAGCCGTGCTCTGAGGGGCTGGATGGGTATCTGGAAGGTAATGCTTCACCTGGGCTTCATGTTCAGGACTGGTGGCTGTGCCCACCCAGAAGGCTCAATGAAAACCTTTTTTCTTTTTTTTTCCTTTACCATTGTTCTGCTGAGAAGAGGCTTCCTGATTTCAGATACATAAACTTTTAATGAGTGACCTATTTGCGAGACTCCTTTCCGCATTGGCAAATAGTATGGATGGGGAGGGAGCCCCTCGTGCTTTCTGCGCCACAGCCGCCCTCTCCTCCCCATCCCCTCTCAATGGGACCCAACCGAGGCAGAGAGAGCTTGACCTGAACTCACCAGCCATGAAATACAGTGGCTGGGCATGGTGTTTCTGCACCTTGCTGTATCAACACCAAAAACACAGGCACCTTGTGGTGTGCACCCTCTGCCCTGGCCGGTGAGAGACTTCTCAGGCCTAAAGTAAACAGCTCTTGCTAAATGCTGAGACCCGTGCTGTTGCTGACATAGCGATAAAATAGCGTTTGCAGCCTACAGCGTGCTTTCTTTCACTGCTTTTGAAAGGTGTAATGTGTCCAAGTACCAGAAAAGCAATGGGTTTGGATCTAGCGTGTCATGCTTTACAAGGAGAGATCCCAACATCTGTCTGGATGGGTCATAACAGCGCTTCTTCCTCCTTCCTCCTCCTCCTCCGCCTGGTGCTCCAAGGGTTGGGGTTTCTCTCCAAACATAGGAACTTCTAGATTAATTTCTTTATACAAATAAAAGATACTTACTTGAAATAGTATTTATTGCATGTTGGTATTCTTTAGGCTTAATGTATTCCCAAAACGGGGGGATTAAGAACTAGAACTGGGGGCAGGGAAAGCCCCAAACCTGGATCAAAATAATTAACAGAAGTGATTGAACAAGGTGAAGTTGAGATGTAATGTTGTTACACGTTCTTTGAAACCCAGATGACTTCATACTATGCAAGACAATATGGCAAAAGAAGTTTCTAATGAATAATCCCGTTCATCATATGATATTCCAGTAAATACTGAAAAACAGAATTATTGCTCAAGGTTGTACAGTCAGGTGTTTTTTTATGAAAATATTCCTGAGTTAACTTCTGTGGACAACTCTGGTCAGAATTTGTCCCACAGGCAGTTAGCTTAAGAGTTTTTAAAGAAAACATCACCAGTAAACTTTAATTACTTAACTTTTGCTTTAACAGAAAGGAGTTCATAGACTGCACTGATGACAGCTTAGTCTTCCATCTCTGAGAGACTTGAAAGACATTTGTACTGCTACAGTGAAGATGAAATCTCTATATTACATATGTTGTAAAGAGACAGGATACATAGAGAGGAGAATAAACAAGCATTAATTAACATCTGGTTTCACCTGAGGCAGACGTGGGTTTCACATCTTTGTTCTGTTTTAGAGTTCACATACAGGCTTTGTGAGAGACCAGATGCATGTGTTGATTGCAAGCAGAGTCCATCTTTCACATCTACAGTACCTAAAAATGCGTAGTTTAATGCTGTACGCAGAGAGAAGGACAAAAACATCCACGTTTATCTTGAAGTTGTACTCAGAAAGTGAAATAAAAATGCCCATTTCAAATCCTCAGCATCACTCCGTGTTCCAGTGGTTTTCCAGTGAGCTGTGCTGTAGGTAGGCCCATTTGCAACTTTGTAAAAAGTTGTCATTATGATTTGCTTCCTGATATTACACTTGCTGTTTCTCTACGGTAACTAGTAAAAGGTACAAGAGTGACAGCTGTTTGAACAAGTGACCTCAAAATGCCAAACTTTGGTTGCAGGGCAGTTCAAGGTTTGTGTACATGCTTTAGCCTGAAACTTGAGTTCAAACATTGGTTAATTCAGCATGTTGGAAAGAGCCTGATAGTTTATTTGTGTGCATCTCAAAACTGCCGCATAGTTTGGCAGGGGAAGGGACTAGCAGTGTACTGGTGGGTCAGGAGTGAGGTCAGCTGGCAAAACAACGAGGAAGCTTGCAAAATACCTGCCTGCCATTGGTTTGGCTCTAGCTGATGCTAATGTCCCTTGCCATCAGGAGCTCTGAAGTCACCCACAAATCAAACAATGTTAAAGAAACACCCGGTGCATTGTAGACATTTGTATAACATTGTAAATATGAATCCATTTCATTAATGGAATGTGCTTTATCAATGAAATTGATAATCTTAGATTGGATATTAGGAAGAAATTCTTTACTGTCAGGGTGGTGAGACACTGGAACAGGTTGCCCAGAGAAGTTGTGGCTGCCCCCTCCCTGGCAGTGTTTTAAGGCCAGATTGGATAAGGCTTTGAGCAACCTGGTCTAGTGGAAAGGTGTCCCTGTCTGTGGCAGGGGGATTGGAACTAGATGATCTTCAAGGCCCCTTCCATCCCAAACCATTCTATGAAATGGGAATCTGGATTTGGGGGAAAGAAGATGGATGGGAGATGGGGTTTTTTTGGGGGGTGAGGGGAAGAGGAGTCTCTTCTGTGCAGCAAGATTCATTCCTCTGGAAGGTCCCCACCAGGTGTTTTGGTGAAGTCCTGTGGAGGAATGTGCAGTAATAAAAAAATGGAGATTCAGTGAACAAACCAGGAGGGAAGGATGGATTTATGTTCTTGGCAGCTCAGGCCAGTCTCCATATGTTGTTAACATTAGATGGTGAGAGAAATTAACTGTATCGTATGCTATTGCACAGCCTGTATTTTGAGCCTCTCCTGTTTAAAAACAGCTTAAAACAAATGGAAAAGAGAAAATGAGAATTTTCCTCAAGTGAGAACAGATGGCAAAGTTTTCAGGCTCTGGAAGGCAGAGGGAGACTTACCCATGGACAGGAGGAGGTGGGACGAGGAGCTCTCCTCAGGGCATCGTGCCACCTCTTTCTGCAGCAGGAATGTCTAAATCCTCCAGCAATGTGCTTTTTGTCACAATAACTTACTTTTTGTAGCCAGCCACCCTCTCTTTGGTTTACTATGGTTTGAAGATGAAAATATTACGAGCATGAAGTTCATTGACAGACATGGTCAATACTCCTGATGACACTTGATTCATTAAGCTGCATTTTCCCATTCCTTCTTCAGCAAGACTTGGGGCCTGTAACGTGGTACCATCAAGCATCTTGGTCTTCTTCCTTTCTTATATATCAGGAAATGTGGGAGTTTGTTATTGATTTTTGTGGCATCTAAGTTGCTCTCAGGCGGTCTATCTGCCCAGCCGGCACCTCCGTCTGTTCCTGGGCTGCGATGCTGGCAAGCGAAGGAGCCATACCAGACGTTGGTGGCAGCCGGAGGTACCCTGCCACTGGCGTCCAGAGCCTCCAAATAAAGCAGGGAGGATGCTTTTAGAACAATTAGCTCAGGAACTCTGCAGTTTAGCCCTGTGTTTAATTAATTTATTGAAGATGTGGGCTGACTTGAGTTCCTTAAAAGCCTTAGTTGCAATTATTTTCTCTTAAGATGTGAGCCTTTTTAAGGCTCTGAAACAAAAAAAAATCCAAACAAACAAACTCCACTTCATATTTTGTCCAAAAATTTTGTCACTAGAGCACCTGCCTGGGGAGGATTCAATTCTCATTTCACCTGCGGGGGATTTTTTTAATTTGTATCCATTTGAACCATGACAATAACCCCCCTAAACAGTGCCCCCAAGTAACAAGGTGTCTGGGGGCTATTTTCGCAATCCCTGATGATGACTTTTTCTTCCCCAATAAAAATTTATTGGGTCACTGAAATAACAACATCATTAATGAATTATTCACTTGCTTGCTTTACCTCCCAGTAGAGTGCCCTAACTGATAGGCCTTAAAGTCATTTCCCTCTCTCTTTGTTCAATGTATATTTAAGTAATTACTTTATACAAAGGGGTGGAACAGCTCCAGGAGGAGAGCTTGGCAGAGCAGGGCTGCTTTGTCAGGGCGCGCAGGAACCTCTCCCAAGAGACGACTGCTGAGGATTTCACATCCCAGTAGGGAAAGACAGAGATTGAACCAGTATCTCCCAAATCCTGCATGCGGGCTGTTGAATAAAAGGACTACTGCCTTCATGTTGCAAGCGATGCTGAAGTGCAGCCGTTAGAACATTTTGTTTGCCCTGAAACAGATTGGTTTGGTTTAATGTCAATGAGGACACCTCTCTTCAAGTCCCATTTTGCTTTGGAAAAAAAATGCCTTTTAATTTTTTCAGTGGTTTCAGTTGTACTTCGAAGGCTTAAGGAAAATGAAAAAAACCCAAAGAATTTATTGACACATCTATGGCTAACTGGGCCTTGCAGAGAAAAGGCAGAGAGGGAAGTGCAGCTGCAGGTTCATCCCTTCAGGGCAAGGAGATAGCTTTTCATTTTCCGTCTGCCGCAAAATGATGAATTTCATTGCATCTGGAAAATAGTCATGGCTATAGGATCGCAGTTCAGCTATGACCTTCGGGGCGGTTCATATCGCCATGGAGCCCGGGAGTTTGGTTGGGTTTGTAATCGCTGTTGCACCGCCTTACACTCAGTAAACATTTTGAAAGCTGGCTGCAGCTCCAACTGCTAGAGACTTTATTTTTCAATGTAATCTGAGACCTGAAGCATGTTTTGCAGAAGGGTTGAACTGTGGGCACTCGTGAAATATACAGCAGAGGCTGCCATCGTTCATGCCTGTGTTTCTAATTGCTGACAAATCTGTAGGCAACCAAATCACTTCATAGCCTCTGCAAATGAGAACAACTGAAATACCAGGTCAGCCAAGCACCATGGTATGTCTACAAATAAACTACAATGTCTGGACAAATCTGGGGTGGATTATCTGTCTAATCAAAATTTGTAAGGTGTATTCAACAGCACAGAATCTGAATTTCTCAGCAACAAGTCATCAAATAATTCAACAATTGGCCAGGAAGTTAATTGTTTATACTAAAACAGCTTTCTTTCAAGACTTTGGGTGTGGATGAAGCATAATATTTATTTAAAGATGGAGATAAAAATTTACCATGCACACATAATCTTGTATGTACATCTCTGATGTAAACACCCTCTTATCCCTGATGCCTCTGACTGCTGTAATTATGTATTGCACTATTTATACAACCAGGCAGATACGAATTAAAAAGGAAGTCCTGTATATCTTTTATGTTGGAGCACACAAAAGCACCCGAAGCAGGGAATCAGAGCCTTTGTTTTCATACGGATTTTGTGATTTTTAGCAAACAAAATGGCTTCTAAACACACGTCTTTTCCTCTCAGCACGTAGTTTCTAAGAGTTACTGTGTAGGTTATGTCTAGAGAAGGTCAATCTGCTTTTCTCCCCCATCTTTGTAGTAGCAGTATAGTAGGGGGTTGCGGGTTTGGCTTTCTCCTCCGCCTTGTTTGACAGCAGGCACGGGCTCCGTGCTGCAGCAGCCCCGGGAGCAGTTAATGACGAAGCGATTGCTGCCACGAGGAGATGCTTCGCAGGCCAGTCCCAACACGGCGTACGTTTCCCTTACCAAGGATTTTAAACTTGTTGACTGGGAAAACCCTACTTGCCAGAACAAGATCTTTTTACACACAGCGAGAACAATCTCCTATTGTCTCCAGGGATAAAATGGTGTCAATAAAAGATAAAAACCCCATGCCAATGCGGTGATACATAACTATGTTAACTGCTTCACCACTGTATTTAACTATGAGGCAAAAGACTCCAAGAGAGGTGGCTTTTTTGGTCTCGCACATCCGAATAAACGGAATGTAGCGATTACATTGAAAAAAACCCCAAATGTTGCATTCACAACTCCATAACTATGCGACTATGAATATTACAATTTTTTTTGTTCATTCTTATGCCCTGGCTGAGCGTTTGTATGGTGGGGCAGGAGCGAAGGTTGAAGCGTCTCCTGCTGACTTCCCAGCTTTGTGGGGCTGCTGTCACAAGTGAAGCATTTTAATTCTCTATAGCTGGAAAGAAGTTTCTCTGACCCACTTCATTTTTTCATGGGAATGCACCATTTCTTGTGCCTCCTCTCATGATGGTTCCTCCTCTCCTACAGAAACAGATGCTGCCTCAGTTTCCCCTCACTAAGGCAGCCCAGCTCTGTATGAGCAACGTCTGCTTGAGGGTACCTGTTTGGTGTAGCCGAGAATTTTTAGGGTTTGGAAGGAGACTGGGCATGGGTCTTAGATAAGACATGCATTGGCTAGAAAACTGGAAGTTGGGTCTGATAATTCTGATTTCCCCCTCCCAGCTTAATGCCCTGACAATGAGCCTGTAGGGTTGGGTTTTCTCTGCCCCCAACTCCTCCTCTGACTCACGTTCTTGATGGCCTGTCCCCATCAGGTGAGGGAGCAGGCCCTGGTGGCAGGGCAGTCCGGTAGTGAGGTACTTCTGTGCCATGGACTCTCTAGGTAGACTTGTAGGTGAAGCCTGAAACGCCTTCTCCAAGAGGCGTCATCCACGTAGGGCACCAGAGCAATTCCCAGAAGGGACCCTGGAGGCAGCAAGCACCTATTTTAAGAGGAAGAGCATTTAGCCATCCCAGGCCTGTTATATTCAGTAGTGTAGATAAGGTCTGCAGGACATGAAACAGGAGCTTGCAGAGCCTGTGTGGAAGATGGGTGCCTCTTCCTGGAGAGGAGTGTGCTCAAGACAAGGGGCTCTGGAAAATCCCATGCTCACCAGGGATGCAGTGGGGGACTGTAGGATCTGCGGGCTTAGGTGCTACTGGCCAGTATAGGCTTTCAGGGTGCTTTGTCTACTTGGATATAGGTAACCACAAGGAGAATTTGGTGGTCTGAATCTTGCTCTGTGCTTTCGCCTGATTTTCCTTACACAAATTGATGATTGTTCTGCCAGTTCTTAAACAAATCTGCTGCTTTTCCTTTGATCTCCCATTGCTCTTCCTGTCCCGCTCAAGCCCATTTTGTAAGTTAGCGGGAGCAGTGGTGGTATTTTTCATGGTCATAGTACTGGTGTTGCCTTTGAACAGATGTTTGCTGAGGGGTGCTTTACCTTGAAGCATTCCAACCCTTCCTTCTCTTTTTATTCCCCCCTCCCATGCTCCAACTTCCCTTCACTAAACTCAAACAATATATCTCCTAAAGATCAAGTAGAGAGCCAGTTTATAATATATATTGCATGTATGTCTATGTACAATACACATATGAATGCATGCATAGAGTATATGTACACCCACAGAGTATGTATTTATATATGTATGTATATGCATATAGAGAGTATTACAGAATAGCTCCAAATGCAGCGTAGCCTCTAGATGCTACTGCATTACAGCCAGCCCCTCTTTCAAAATCTCTTTTTTTAAGTTTGGTTGTGCTCATTGTGGAGAACTGGCCCCATTATGGGGCTTGCCCTTTTCCATTGATTACACGGCACCAAAATGTAGAATTGAATGCAAGTCTAGGTTCATGCTGAGAAAACCCTGCTAACCTCAGGGAGATGGAATTAGTTGGTTTTGGCATTTTAATTTGATCCCAACTGTATTTCAGCTTTCTTTCAAAAATCTGAAAAGCATAACTATCAATCAGACCATGCTACATAGATCCATGTCATTGAGTTAAAGTGTTGGTTTGGAATAAATAAATGGAAGTGCAAACCACTGCAAACAATCTGGTTGCAGATTGTTGTCAAAATTATATACACACATGTATACATTTTCATTTCCTTCCTCCCCAAGATAAATTATCCCTTAAGCTTCTCCTGTGGAACACATGTGTCTCTGGAATTTCAGGATACTAAAATGTGTGGAAATGCAACATGTGAAATCTGAATTACATCTGGTTATGTACTTTTTGACTCCAGTATGGCTCAGTCTCTTGCTTCCCAACAATGTTTAGATTAAGCCCTCCAAGATGAAAATTGATTCTCTTTGTGTCTCTGAGTTTGCAGCCATGAGAACTTAAAAAAAAAAAAAAAGGCAAGAAAGAGAGACTTTTTATGGTGCAGTCTTTTCCTGTATTGCTCTACATCTTTTCTAATTGGTAAAATTGGCTGTTATGACAGAGGCAGCATCATAAATAATAAGCAGCAAGCTGTCCAACTAAGAGCTTCTTTCTCACGCTATTTCCTGCAGAGTCAGATTGTATGGATGCCTGCAAATATCTAAACTTGGGGCAGTATTCGAACATCCCTATTACCTTTCTAAGCTTTAGATCCAGCTCTTTGATTTGTTCTCTCAAGCTCTTAAAGCTCCTTCTCTGCCAGTTTGGATGATGTGTAGGAGTCTGTGATGAATACGCTCATTATCTAATACAAAGTGGCATAAAACACTCATGCCATGAACTCCGCCACACAGCTATACCCTGCTGCAGTTCTCTGATTCATGCTGTACGAGATTAATAGCATTTATGTTATTCATATATCTTGGTTGACCTTGATCTGTTAGAAACTCCCTCCTTTTTATCTCTGTCCCATACTGGGGAGGTTTTGTCCCACATTAACAATAGATCTTTTGTACTTCAAAGCACATTCCCCCCACGCCCAACATCCTGAGTTTTTATTTTCCTTACATATATAATATCTATTCCCTTCTCTTTCCCTCTCATATTCTTACCTATGTTTAATGGGCTGATACTATCTCAGGAGCTGTAAGCTTTTATTTTTTTTTTTTTTTTTAATCATCTTACGTTAACCCTTTGGAAGCTAATTGCAGAAAAAGATTAAAATTCTGCTGGAAGAAGTAAAAACATGCTCTAAGAATAAACAGTATTTGTAGTTTTTCTCTGTGGCATTTGTAGAGCAAATACTGTCATTTTAGCTGGGACATAAGAAGACGTGTATGTGTGGGGAAAAAGAAGATACAGGTGTTTGAATAAGGGAAAAAAAGGGGTCACACAGTTATAGATGTGATTTTTCAGAAAGCTATGATTCCTGAGCTTCTCGTTGGGCACATTACAAAACTGGGGCATGTTCCTGCCTCTTGTGTTGTTTCTGTGCTCGGAAGGATGAATTGCCCTCCATGGTCCTTCACTTCTGCTCCCTGCTGCAGCCCATCACTCCCCACTCATGGTGATGCAAGAGACCCTTAATCTGTGAGAAAATTTGGGTTGTGCAGGAAAAAACATCCTGTTGGAAGTAGGTGTCCATGGTCTAATATGTTTTCAGCCAACCAGTCTGCCTTTGCTGATTGCAGCTTCCCACTACTGATGATGCACAGGGTGAGCAGGCTGGGGTTCAGAGGAGCCGTCCCCTGCAGATGAGAAGACATCCTTCCCTGACCCCTTGTGAAAACAGCGGTGCTTTGGGGACAGTTTGCTGCCACAGTGGTGGGGAAGGAGTGCTGGATGGGCCCAGCAGCTCTTGTCTCAGCTGTGTGGAGCAGGAGCTAACAAAGTAGTGGGCAGGACATGCCCAGTAGGAGACAGAGGGACAAGAGCAGAGCTGGGCAGGGGCTGCTGGCAGTGCAGTGGGGCAAGGAAGTGCAGAGGAGCACAGAAACAGATGCAGAGGGATGGTTAGAGAAGGAAAAGACCAAAAGTGGTCAGTGGTGATGAGCGTGAGTCTACTGAAAATAAGAATGGAGCCCCTACATACGGTGCAAGGGCAGATGCTGCCTGTGGTCCTGGGGCCAGCCTCCCACCTCGAGGAGTCACGGCTTTGCTGTGGACCTGCCATCCTACATCCTTACTGTCCATCCTGGCCATCTTCCACCGTAGCTGGCAGTGGGATCCAGCTCCATCTGTGTCCCAGTCTGTCGCAATTGCTGTGACACCACCACAACACTGCACAGCTGGGAACTCCAGCTACCACCTTTTCTCTTCCTCAGCACATGCCAATACTGAGCGCTGTCAAAACAGGTACATGCCTGAGTCCAAAATTGCAACTGGCAAGGACCATGTGATTCTTGGGGTTATAACAGTTTTCCAGTCTATTTATTTATTTACACCTCCCTCTGGCTTGTGATCAGTGGCTTCTTAATTTTTATTTTCCCATCAGCTTTCTGAAAGTCTGGATTAGAAATGTAATAGCTAAAAACACTGATCTAGAAATATATAGGAACCAAGAGCTGTGGGGAGAGTCAATGTCTTTTATTAGACACACTGATACCACTGAAAAAATAGACAACTTCCAGATATAGTGACTCATCTTTATGTCATGAAATCTTGTTTTTATTTTTTTCCCCAGTGATGCTGGTTAGGACTAATAAAAGGTATGATGTCTCCTTCCAGATTCTTCCATGCTTGTGTCCCTAGACCATCATCGCTCCAGCAGCGCTTATCAGTAAATACTTGTGGCCAGAGCTGTGCTGCTCGGCGCGGTTCCCCCTCCGACTCCCTCCAGCCCCAGCTGTCATCTCCTTGTCGCCCCGCTGCTGCCAGCGTGCAGCCCCTGTGCTGAGCGGCAGCAGCCCACCGAGCAGGGGGATGGCTGGCTCTGCTCCATGTCCCTGATGCTGCACCCGCCTGCAGCTCTCTTTGTAGGTGGTTTGCTGAAAGGGAAATAAAACAATTGTGCATAACACAGAGTAAATAGAGCAGATCCTACCAACCTTTCATTGCAATGTATGGCGAGTGCTGCATATTTTTTCCTGCTGTTTTCCGGGGTTTTTACAGTACATGAATGTCACGGTTTAAAGCTGGGCTGGCTATTAAACCTGGTGGCAGATGCTCTCTGTTAACCCTCTCCCCCCCACCTAAGGGAAAGGGAAAGGGAAAAGGGAGAGAGACTTATGGGTTGGAAAGTTAAAACAGTTTTAATAAACTATAATAATGAAAAAGAATATAATAACAATAATAATAGAAATAACCAAATATATACAAATATGTACAAAACCAAGATCAAGAGCTTGGAAATCCTCCTCAGGCAGAGTTGCTCCCCCCAGTACAGGCAGAGGGGAAAAGGCAGTACCTCCCCCCAGCACAGACAGAGAGCAAAATGCAGTAGCTCCCACTGCCATCACACCTGCAGGCTTTTAACTGGAAACTGGCAAAGCTGGTACCAATCAGTGGGAGACAGGAGGGCCCCTCCCTCCTGGGCCCCACCTCCAGGAGGCAGTGGGTTAGTGATAAATAGGAAAGTGAGAATGACGTGTGTGGGATGGAATACCTCGTTGGTCAATCTTGGGTCACCTGCCCTGTCTGCTCCCCCCTGCAGCTGCGACCCCCCTTTGGCTCTTCACTCGTAAGCAGTGAGGAATTTAGCAGTGACCTTGGTTTCTCTAAGACTAATTGGCCTGGTTTGGGCCAAACCAGGACATTCCACCCCTTATTCCATACCATTCACGTCATACTCAGATCACCACTACCTTTTCATTTTCAAATATATATACACATATCACTAGTTTATGATTCATCTCTATACAAAAAGTTCATTAAGTTCATTTGGTTCAGGATTGTGGGTTTCCATCTGGCTAGCAGTCTCTCAGCAGTCTCTCTGGCTAGCAGTCTCTCTTTTGTCATGGTTCGTGCCCATGGGTTGCAGGTTAAAGATGTCAGACTCGAGGAGGTTACTGGACGCCACTTGATGAAGCTCCGGTCTCATCACCACTGTCTTAACCTGAAAGACACTTATGCAGTAACAACATAGTGTTCAGAATTAAGTAGTCTCACCCAGAATCAGATCACCTTCAGGGACACATCGGACTTCACCATCTTGCAACATCACCCACCAAGTACATCCAGGTCCCTGAGCAAAAGCAATCCCACGAATGGGTTTACCTTTGCCCGTTACAGGAAGAATCCAGACAGTTTTTCCCAATAGATTCCTTTCATGCACCACAGGGACTTTATCTCCTTCTACTGTATGTAGAAGGTCTGACTGAGCAGGGCCAGCTCGATTGATAGATCCCCTGGTGTTTAACTAACCAGGTAGCTTGTGCCAGATGTTTATCCCAGTTTTTAAAGGTTCCACCCCCCATTGCTTTCAGGGTAGTTTTTAACAGCCCATTATACCGTTCAATTTTCCCAGAGGCTGGTGCATGATAGGGGATGTGATATACCCATTCAATGCCATGCTCTTTGGCCCAGTTGTCTGTGAGACTGTTTTTGAAATGAGTCCCATTGTCCGACTCAATTCTCTCTGGCGTGCCATGTCGCCACAAGATTTGCTTTACGAGGCCTAGAATAGTGTTCCGGGCAGTGGCATGGGGCACAGCGTATGTTTCCAACCATCCGGTGGTCGCCTCCACCATGGTAAGCACATAACGTTTACCCTGGCGGGTTTGAGGGAGTGTGATATAGTCAATTTGCCAGGCCTCCCCATATTTATATTTCAACCACCGCCCCCCATACCACAAAGGTTTTAACCGTTTGGCTTGCTTAATTGCGGCGCATGTTTCACAATCATGGATAACCTGTGCAATAGAGTCCATGGTTAAGTCCACCCCTCGGTCACGAGCCCATCTGTATGTTGCATCTCTCCCTTGATGACCTGAAGTGTCATGAGCCCACCGAGCTAAAAATAGTTCACCTTTGTGTTCCCAGTCCAAATCTATTTGGAACACTTTAGCAGCTTGATCCGCTTGTTGGTTGTTTCGATGTTCCTCAGTTGCCCGACTTTTAGGTACGTGAGCATCTACATGACGTGCCTTCACGACTAGTTTCTCTAGCCGAGCAGCAATATCTTGCCACAATTTAGCAGCCCAAATAGGTTTCCCTTTGCGCTGCCAGTTGCTTTGCTTCCACTGCTTTAACCACCCCCACAAGGCATTTGCCACCATCCATGAGTCAGTATAAAGATACAGCCTTGGCCACTTTTCTCGTTTAGCAATGTCTAAAGCCAGCTGGATGGCTTTTACTTCTGCAAACCAGGACACATTGCAATGTATGGCGAGTGCTGCATATTTTTTCCTGCTGTTTTCCGGGGTTTTTACAGTACATGAATTACCATGGATCAGAGTTTTTAAAGCAGACGGTGCTTCAAAACACGAGTTTTCCTTGTGCTCGTGCTGTTGTTGCCCCCCAGGTCTGAAGCACGTTAAGGTCCATCTATATTATAATCCATTGAATTAGCTAAGGGAGAACAAAGGAGAGACTGAGATAATTTTTTCTAATCTCTGCTTCAATCCTGCAAAGAAGAACATGACACTCTCTAAAAGAACTCCTAAGTGATAACAACCTTATTGGTATTAGACCCATGGTTTAACTGTGCTGTGCCTGTGTTAAAGGAAAGCTCTGTTGACTCTGGATTTTCAACAGAGCACACACTACTTTCATGGGATTAGAAGCCCATATACTTTGGCCTTGTGAAATTGTTTTGCTTTCTCGGCATGTTCGAATGTCTTGAGGAAGTGAAGGACTTCCTCTATGAAGGGCCGTGATTACTTCATTTCTTTGTGCTCCAAGTACTGAGACAGCAAGTTCCTCAGGAGATCTGTTCTTTGTTCACTTTGGGTTTATTTATGACATGCATCTGCCTGCCTTTTCCTCTCTGCATTCAATACTAAGAAGAAAAAAGAAAGAAAGAAAACAAAAAGGAAAGAAGGAAACTCTTGGTGCTTCTGCAAAACCATATCCCCTAATCTTTATTCAGGGATAGACTGACACTTTAAGGCACAGTTTCACAGTAAATTAAATTGCAGTGTGCAGTGCCGAGAAGTGTATCTGAACATCAGCAGGGAACATATCCTACCCAGCATCATCCTTCTGGACTTTGAGGGAGCTCCTACTTTTTTTTTTTTTTTCATAAAAAGCAAGCCATGCATCAGTATGGCCAAACATTTTCTAACCTTATGGCCTCCACCAGGCCACACCCAATTAATAGGTTTGTCTCCTGGCTTTTCAAGCTCAAGTTTTTGACTAAAAGTGTTTCATATAACTCCATGTGACAGATTCCTTGTTTCCATGCAGGTCGCATGAAGTCCCACTAGTACACAGCACTCAGGTACTGCTTGCAAAGTTGTGCAAAAACATTCTTTAACAGGATGGGGTCCCAACACACTTTGGGCAGAATCGGGCTGTATTGCTGCAGTCCTGGAGCACCACATAGGACATTGATTGACAAGTGGTAAAAGCCTTTTTATCCTATCTCCTGAAAGGTCTGCACTTGAAAACCACAAATTTTTGGTGAAGTGGACATGTAAAAACACAGTGTGTGATCCCAGAGTTGATTGCTAGGGTTAAGGTCTCTCTAGCTCCAAGTTAAACTCATCCTTTAAGGTTCCTCTGTGATCAGGGGTGATGGATTCGTCCCACTCAAGAGGAATGGTCTGAAAGAGAGATTCTTCTCTCTCTCCAGGAGTCTTCTCTCCCTACATTCAGGGGTAACCCAAGCAATATGCTTAGGGTAGCTGACTACATGTTAGACAGTTACATTTAGACAAGTTAAATCCTACCATGAGCAAACAAAGACAGTTCCCAGCTGAAAGTCAAGGTACCCAGAGAATGATCAGGTTAATAGAGGGACACTCGCAACAGTTCCTCAAAACATCCCACAGCACAAAGCCACACGTGAGACTTCTTTAAAAGCTGGATGGTGCTTCTACCTTCAACATATGTGACAGTTTGTATTTACCAAAGCTATTATTTGCTGGTTCCCAACATAACATACGAAGATGCAGTGGAAGAGGGCAAAGTGATAGCGTATAAATTTAACCTCCAAAAGGAGGGGAATCATCTGCTTTTCAGGTCCATAGGGAGAAGAAGTAATTTCATTAAACTGAAGTGAAGGAGATTTTGGCAAAGCGTATTTCTGTTATAAATGGTGACTAAATGCTGAACTAGACTAGGAAGCCATGGAAATCTGCCACTAGAGGTTTGTCAATTAGAAGTTAAACAAACTTTGGTTTAGTTTGTATAAAGAAACAAGATCAATTGAGGAAAGATGGACCTGCTCCAAAGTTATAGAAGGGGCTTCCCAAACACTGACCTCTGGGCACTGAAGTCTCCTTTCTACTGCTCCTGCAGTGAGCAGGAATTCAGACCAGGAGGCTGTCTTACATGGCGTTTGTGAATGGCTGAACTAGTGACTCTGGATTTGGGGGAAAATTTTGCATTGTGCTAAGAATGTGTGAATACAGGGATTATAACAGAATTCTGAATGAGCACTGCATTACTCAATGAGGACTGCTGAGAAGCCGTTTGAGTTAATGAGTTACACGACACAAACCTAGAAACGGGGCAGCCAAGCCCTGACTGATGTGAATTTAATAATTTGGTAAAACATCTTTCAGAATGAATGTAAAATAACTAAATATTTGTAAGAAATTCCAGGAAATGCACTGAATCGAGGTAGCAGGCAGCATGAGATAGCAGCAATGGTATAACGTTGTGTCTTGCTGTGCACACATTTGTGTATCCCTGCCACTGTATCCCCTATAATCATCTGCAGTTGTTGCCTGCCTTGTTTGGGATCTGGACAGGGGCTGTATATTTAGCTTGACTTCAAACATCGTCACTGCTTGGCTCTGAGTTGCACAGGCTCTTGCCATTTCTAATATTCATTGTTTGGGACTGGAAAGCCTTATATAGCCTTTAGTTGGAAGATAACATATTCAGCTTCTACAGTCACAGGAACTGACTGACTGATTTATACCCACTTGGTGTTGAGGATTTAGGTAAAGCCTTCAAAAACCTCTCAGTGTTGTCAAGTAGAAACTGGGAAACTTTTCTAACTGGTACCACATTTCACAATTTCATTTTACCTTGTTTTTTTAGAAGTTCCTTTTAGATGTGGATTCAACCTGGCATCTTAGATGGAACTGTTGTGATAACAGATGGGGCACTATCTGGAAACACCAATTCCTCTCCACTTACTGTAGAGGGAACCTAGAGAGGTAGCTTAGATAACACATTCATCTTTCAGACTGCTGACATTAGATTAGAGGAATCTGTGTCTTTGCCAGTAGTGAAATCAAACCACAAGGAGAGAAAGTGCCAGAAAGCAGATCCACAGAAGTCGGTACAGAGTGGAAAAACTTAGCTGGCTCTTAGGAAATACTTATGAGAGAGTGTGATTTGGGCACTAATTCTGAATGTGAAACACCTACTTTGAGGTTGCAAAGAAATCCCTACTGCTAATTGAGGTCACAGCTATGAAACATCTCCTAGAGCTGGTTACCTTAGTACATCTGTTCTCATAAAGACCGGCAGAAGATGGGAGCCAGGGTTAAAGTATTCTCTGGCAATACGTCAGACATCCGAGGCCTTTCTTTCCTCTTTTGACTGCCACTTGCGAGAAATGGCTGGTTTAATAGCCAACATCCAAGAGAGGGTTCTTGGCCATGTATTCCACATGGAGGGACGCAGGTCCATGCAGTTCAGACTTAGGTGCCTACTTTGTTCATAGAGATGTAGAAAAATATGGCACAAAACCAACTTCCAGACTGGCCTTGGCAGGCAGAGGAGTATGTAGTCTGTGATTTCTCTGTCTTTAGATGTGAATTAGGTGCCAGCTTGCTTGACACCATCAAAACTTAAGTCGTTGTGAGCATGCCCAGAAGAAAGGTATTTAGGTACCATAGGAAGTTTACTGTAGAAACCATGAGCTGGGTACCTCCAAGGTGACATGGCACCTAAACAGAGAATTCGAAAATCCAAATTTAGCCTTAGAGACATGGAATAGCAGTGAAGCAATTCTGCAAGGGCTGTGTCCTGGTAGCTGCTTTGTATAGCGCATGGAGCTTAGCCCAGGGTCACCTTCTGAGTCTTTACCAGAGTTCACTTGTGCTGCCTGACATGAATTCCAGGCTGTGGAGGCTAGAGGACTTCCAGTTCCCAAATATCAGGTCCACCAGGTAGGCCTATGCCATCCTTGAGCAAGTGACTCACTTGTGTCTTGCTACATGACTTAAGGACATTTCTACATACCCTGCAATGCCAGTTCTAACTGTATGGGGGATAGACCCCATAGCTTTTCTAGGCCTTGCTTTTAGCCCCCAAGACTCAAAAGCTGAGAAACTCAAAACCTGGAGCCTACGTGCACCTGAAATCACAAGAAGTATCTAAGTTTAAAAGCACAGTTGCTTTGCTCGTGTGGGCAATGGAAAGAGAGAGGATCATCTGCAGAAAGGAGGTACCCCTGCCTCTGGGCTGAGATGTCTGGGACACCTTGGCAGTGTTTGGTATGGGAACCTTGTCATGTACTATTACCACAAATGGGACTTTTGCCATGGATTTTGTGTAAATGGATCAACCTTATCTCACAAATGTTTCTTTGCAGAAGAACCGGGAGCAAAGCAGTGCTCACCTTTCATAAAAAAAATTAATCTGGAGATGGAGTGTGAATTCACATGTGTTGTAGGCATAGATGTTTCTGGAACAAAAGTCTAATCATGTGTTTTTGCTGAGAGTTGGTTCATAAATCCTGTGGTTGTTATATGATGCTACTGGTCCTATGTGTTTACTTTCAATTCACTTTGTTAGCTCTGTTTATTGCCTTTTATTAAAGCTCATCAAGCAGATTGTTTTTAAGTCCTGTTATGAGAAAGATGAACACCAACATGTGGAATAACCGAGATAAATAAACTGAAAGTAGTTGAAAGCTTCTATACTCAGAAGTACCTTATTTGAATTTCTTGCGTGGGAGTATTTACTTGCAAAAGACAGGATATTGATGATCAAACATGCAATTAACTGAAAGGGTTCTGTGTTCTTTGTATTAAACAAAAGTATATTGCATAAAAGCTCTGGCAGTTTAGTTTTTAACTCTTTTTTTTCACTCACTTCTTTAACTGAATGAATGCATATGTTGCAATATGCTTTACCATAAGCTGACTAAATTTAGTCACACTTTTGTTAAAGGAAAAAATATCAGCTTTCATTGACTTAAAATCTCACAAAACTGCTGATATAAATTGCTTCATCTGTGCAAGCCAATCTGTTCATCTGTTATATTTTATACTGGTTCATTTCTATACTTTAGTTAGAGGATCATTATGAATGTTCTGTTAGATCTCCTATGTAATGCAGTTCGTAGGTCAACTAACAATTTTGAGTTAAGCCTATAGTGTCTATAGGAACTAGGGAGGCAGCTAGGGAGGCTCTCAAAGATTTCTCATTCACTTATACAGCCTAATAGCAGGATATTTCTGCCTTAATGTCTACCACTCCATTGCATTTCAGAAATGCTTTTATGTTATCATCCTCTCTCTGTGCCAGCCATTCTGATGCACCTGTTTCTTTTTTTCTTTTTACTTTTTTTTTTTTTTTTTCTCCAGGCTACTCACAAGCGTCTGTATTCACAGTGTTTGTGTGTCTGTTTGTATTTTACTCCACCATCTGACACCCTGTTTCTTTGCCAGGATGTACCTCTACAGTCCCAGTCTTTCCCATTTCCTGTTCAGTTGTCATTTTTATCCTACCCTCTACTCCCAGACACAGAGTTACCTTTGTGCTCTTGACATCTCTAGCAGATGTCTTTCTCTGACCTGAGTGCTCCCCAGCACCTGTTAACTTTTCCCCAATTCCTGTTTTAAATAACCCCTTCCCCTCCCAATTCTATCAGTTTTCTTGTTGAGTAACTTGGCTCCATCATGCTAAGTACTCCTTTCCTTGTATGATTCTTCTGCTTCTCATTCCCATCTTATCCAGTATTTAGGAAGAGTAACCCTCCTTTTACATATCATCTTCTGCAAATACACGGTTTTCCTTGCCAACTGCTGCAAGGTGTAGGGATGAAGAGCAGTTCAGGATAGGATTTGAGTGGCAATTTCAGCCCTAAGGACTGCGTAGTCACACTCATATAGAGAGATGAGTTCTGTACAATGAACTTCTTACAGGGATAAACTGCATTAGTACCACACTATTGAAGTTTAGGTATGACCTAGGACTGTAAGGTCCAACTGGTACATAGAACTGAAATGGTTCAAGAGAGGATTTAATAACCTGGAAGTCTAAAAATTAAACCATGTCCTTGATAACCAAAGCATCACTCCGAGGATCTCTTAACTCCTCCCCCAGGTGTGCAATACAAGATTGTGACCATTACCAGAGAAATGTGGATCCATGGTGAGATACCCTTCAGTCTCGTGATGCACGGAGTTACCCCCAATAACCAAGGTCTGAGGGCAGAGGGTGCTGGGTCACAATTGCTGCACCTGAGAGGAGCAACTCCTCTTTTGTGGGCAATGCAGATGACATACGAAACAGGAATATGACCAGTTGTTGATTTTCCCCAGCCTTTCTGAAGCCTATATGAGAGTGACCCAACTTGATGCACATCCCAGTGACACCCAGCCCAAATTCTGACCCCAAAAATGGAATTGCCTTTTCTAAAAACTGCTGTCCTCCTTCCCAATGTCCTAGCCTGCTGTTTTTCACTCATTCCTACCCCGTGTGAACTCCTCTGATCTACTCTGTCCTACGCTGCAGATTTTAGAAGTGTGGTGCAGAAATGTTCAAGCTGGCCCCCGCGTAAAACTTGCCCAGATTCAGTTCATTTGCTTAACTGAACTACAATCCTCGTGTGCTTGAGTCACATCGATGAGGCATGCTTCCCTACTTGGTAACTAGTGGTATAGGCGACAGCTTAGCACAGAGAGCAAACCATTTGCTCTGTTTAAAAGTGAAGAAAGCTTTACTCTTTGAACTGCGTGGTGTGAACATCCCTTCTAAGAAGTGTTTTTTCTTAAGAAAGAAGAGAGTATGTCATCTGCAAACCCATCGACAAATTCTCCCCATGTGGAAAATATGATCTTGGCTAAAATCTAGCAGGTGTATTTGAATTTAACAGAAGATGTCTAGGTTCCCTTTTTAAAACATATTTCTTATTACTCAGTACTGCCAAAGTACAACAAGATGTAAGATTTAGCATGGTGGCATCCAGATGTTTTCTGGTCTTTTCCCCTTTTTCCTTTCCTTCATTCACAGACTGCCTTGCCCTTTCCCTGAGCTGTCCCATTAGGCAGTGGCTATACTTGGCTATTGATCCTTGGTAATACGCTGTACAAATGATTTTTTTTTTGTTTGCTTTATGTAGGGGCTAAGAATGTTTAATAGAGCGTAAATGTACGTGGGTGAAATGTAGGAAAACACCCAGGGCGGTTGCTTAATTCGTCACTGAACTGTGGCCATTTTAACTGTCTGCGTGGCCACCTCTCTGGACGATGGGGGCACATCTGTTCGGGACCTGCAGCTGCATTAACCTCGGGATTATGACATCAAGAATGGCATTTGTACAATTAAAAATGTTATCTTGCAGGGCAGCCCCTGTTGCCCTCGGCCACCTTTGGGTAAATTGTGTTGTAGGAAAGGTTAAAAAAAGCTGCTGGAACTAATCCTTTTGATGAAACCTTTAACAAGTATGTCAGGCTCCTCTGATCTTGGCCCTGGCAGAGTATAGTTGTAGTTAATGTCCCTGTCTCTAACTCACCGTCTAAGACCCTCTTTCCTGCCGCGTGTTTTCTTCATCAGTTTGTATTTCTGCCAGTCAGTGTCACAAAGCACTTCCTGCTTCATCCCCGCCTGACGGGGTTAAGCCGCGCTGATGGTCTGCAGTTGTGTGCAGCTTCATTTTTCATAGATTCTTTCTGATAACCATAACATGAACTCTGGAGTATGTGTTAGGAACTGAAAACAGGCCAAGTGTTTTGTATTAGAGCCTGTATTCCCACATTCACCAATTCTCCAAGGGTTGCAAATGCATCAGTGACATGTATGAGGAAAAAAAAGGCTGGGACTAAAATCAATTTTCTCCCCTCTTGCCTACATGAAACAAAATTAAAAGCACAATGAGCCTTATTCTTTTTTCATTTACTGCTGAAATTCCTCTGCCGTCTGTGGAGCAACTCTTGTTACACCACCGTAACTGAAAGGAGAATCAACCCCAGTGTCTGCTGCAGATATTTATACCTTAAAAAACAGGAGTACACACAGCTTCTCTATCTACTCATTTTTTTTAAAAAGCCAGTGAACATTTTATCTGGATGGATGGATCTAGACCCCAGAGAACTACATTAACCAAAACTTGTAACTTGGTCTAAATGAATGATTTGATACTCCCTTACACATGACTGGCTTTCAATATCATGGTACGTATTGTGACTTTAAGCTGTCAGTTTAATGCCTGTGTTAACACAGATCAAAGGAGAACTGAAACAAAATATAAAAATATAGCAATAAATAACCTAGTGTGTGTTCTTATCTCCAGTGAGAATTTTATATTAGGCTGGTTTATTTGCTTGGTATTACAGAGTCGTCTTTACTTCCGTTGAAAAAAAACAGGGGTGAAAAGCCACAATAATCCTTCAGATAAAATGGAAAGAGTTATTTATGCCCTGTGCTATTAATAGATGTCTCTTCTTAGAAAACAGCCATTTGTGGGGTTTTTTTGTAGCATCACTTTTCTCCCTGAGATCTCACAACCTTTTTTTTTTCTTTTTTTTTGTTTCCCTTTTTTTTTTTTTTACTGTAATGCAGACCCGTGTTAACAGTTCTGCCTTCCTGCTGTCAAAGAGATTTCCTGTGGTCTGTTTTTGGCTGTGCACTCAGCCAGTTGCAGTGTATATCAGGCATTTGTTTAAAGAGTAAACAGCTACAGTCATCATCAACATAAAAATTAACCCATGATGCGCAGGATTTTTTGCTTTCTTCGTGTGTATCCAAGAGCCACCTGAAGACTCGCTGAGAGATGGACAGCCAAGGAGTTGAATGCATTTGAGGGTAGTTGTTGCCATGAGAAAGGCAAGCCAAGTGTCATCATCTGAATGCTAAACAGGGGTAACCATGGATTTGCTTATGTGATTTGATCCCTTTGCGCTACTCAGACAGAGAAAGGGACAGAGGAAGCACTGCTGGGGCCTTTCCAGACAGGGACAGAAGGGGACAGTCCCTCCCTCCCTCCCTGCCAGCACCAGGCTGTGCAGGTCCCACATGCACCCTTACAAAAGGTCAGGTTCATTTTCTAAGAACAAATCAGCTATGGACGTTTTTCTCAGCATCATTTGAAGAATAAGTGTGGTTTCACAAGTTATTTTTCGCAGTAACATGTGAAGAAAAGGCTAAATTACTCTACTCTGCTCAGGATGCAGAGGTATGTAGAAACATTTGCCAAAAGTGAATGTCTTTAGGCTTAAGAACCTAATGACATTTTTTTCTTTCTTTTTTTTTTTTTTCTCTGCTGCAGTGCCTAGTTCTGTTTCAAACATCAGATCACTGTCTGGCTCTGTCTCATAGTTCCTAAGTATTAAAAATGTTTTTTTGAGGCTTGCCAAGAATGCTCTATGAGTGAGTAATGCCATTTGACTTACTGAAAGGGTTCTAATGCAACAGAGCAGTAATACAGCTTCCTTTACAAGCTGATGAGATACTGTATTATAATGTCACAACCATAAAGATTTGCAATGCATTAGTTTTAGGCCTGGCTATTTAAATTTGGGCAGTATAGAGATTAATCTGCATAATTATTTGCTTTAAGAATGAATCAGAGTATATATTTCCTGCATTAGACTGTACATTTAAAGTAAGTGTCGTTGGAGATAAAAGCCTCTGTTTGCAATAGCAATGTAAGTTAACACATCTTCCAGAAACCTCCTGTTCTTTCTGATACCTAAAACAACATACTGATAAATTATGTAGAGGTCCACAGGTTTTTATCATCCTTGGGAAACCAAACCTAGCGTTATACAACTTAATTATTCGTACACAAACTGATGTACCAAGGCATGGTACATGATTTCATCTAACTTTAGCTCCCAGAAGGTTAGGTATCAGGCCTCTGGTAGCCTCCAGGTACAGGTTCTTTTACTGGATTTTATACACCATCTTTTAAGTTGGAGGTCTAAGACAGTTGAAAAGGTTCTCATTTGAAGTTGTTTTTTCCCCTCATCTAAACATGTAACATCAAATGAGACAAATCTTTGTTTTTTTCTATCTGGAAGTACTGCAAGACATAGAAAAGTTAATGAGCTCAAAAAAAAAGTTTCTACTGGGAGTAAACTCCTCAAAGACACAGAAGAAGAGTTTCAGAATACCACGTAGGCATCTCAAGTACTTCTTTTTAGGTAGCAGTAGGTGCCCATGTTTGGAAGAACAAGCCATTTGTACCTCCTGGGGTAGATCTGTGTCATGAAAGGACGGACAGACAGGAAGTGAACTCATGCAGTGGTTGGTCTTGGCAGCTCCCTCCCGCTCTTTCAGGGACTCTTTTGTCTAGCATTCGTTAGCCTTCCTCTTCTTATATCATCACAGTGGCGAGCTCTTAGACTTTACATTCATTCAAGTGTACAAGGTGGGCAACATTCCCCAAATAATTCCAGCCTGGGAAGTAGAAAACCCAGCTGCCAGGGAAACTCAGTGATTTCTACCATGTCTTCAGAAAATGTCCTTGTGCGGTGCTCTGGAGCAAAGTCAGGGAGGTGGGAGAGCCTCCAGTCTTCTCTTGAAGCTTGTGCATGTCTGCATGAAGACAGCAGGAGTCCTGAGGCCCAGAGGAGACCAGGAGAGAAGGGACATGGTGTTTGTGCAGTGACCGGGAGACCAGCAGGGAGTTAAGATGAGGGTTTAGGTCTGTGCTTCGAGAGGTTCCCCATTTCCATCCCCTGCCCAATGTAGAAAGTACATGCAATCCACCTTCTGTCACAACTGAGGGACCATCCAGACGAGAGGATTTCAGTGATTTTTCAGGCCAAAGGAAGAACAGAAATGGGAACCCAGGATCTGGAGCTAATGCTGTTCTCAGAGTAACAGGAGTGCCTAATTCCAGGGGGGGCTTGTGAAGGCACTTCACATTTGGGGGCCCTTTATGGCATGTGACATGAAATCACTTTCTAAGCTGAAACGGTATACTTCCAGTGCTGATGAAGATGCCACAGCAAGTCACTCGTTTCACATAATAAGTGGATCAATTATTTTGGCTCTCTGACCTTCCAGTTCCAGGAATGCCCTGGTCTTTTTTGTTCCCAAGCTGTATTTCTTTTTGCATAGACCACGAACTGAATTAATTTCTCTAAGGAACATGAATAAAGTTTGTTTTTCCTAAATTCCTGGCAAACAAGTTGATGAAATCCATATGGATCACAAAGACTGAATGCTTGAGTACAATGTTCCTCATGTGAGCAAACACTTGTCTTTTAAAATAGATGACTTATAGCTGTGGGGATTATATATATACATATTTGAGATCCGTTCTGTGAGCCATCAGCTAGATTTCAAAAGCGTAAGACAGGAAGCTGACTGCTTCTGAAGGTGTTTTCCTTCTTCCTCATGTTAAACATACGTGCTTTTCAGATAAGGTTTGTTAATTTTAATTTGTTATCATATCTGATAATTAAAGCAAAATTATTAAAAAGTGGTTTGAAACTTTCATTTTAAACCCTAATCCTTCTCAGCCTGAACACCTCTGAGTTTTAACTTTATTCTTACCATTGTTAAGATCCCTTCAGCACACACACGCATACACATCCTGCTTCTGCTACGTTGGCCAAGCTGCAGATGATCCAGCCTACTGGGATTTCGAATCAATCTCTTTTCAATATGTCCTGCGCACATCTCCACACCCCAGCAGGTCTCCAGCCCACACCTTCCTGGCACCAGACTACCTGAGACATGCTCGAGTGCAGGCTAGGACAGGAAAGCATCTCAGGGGCAAGCCCTTTGAAAGGATGCAGAGAAGGTGATTTCTCACACCTCCCAATCTGCTCAAAGGAAAGCTATGCCCTTCCCTCCTTATGGAAAAGAAAAGGGGTGACCAGCTTAGCTAATTAAAAACTGCTTGTTGTTTGTGAAAAGAGTAGCACTGAAATGAATTATCAGTTAGCAGAGCTCATCTGTATATACTTAAAAACTGTAAGGTGCTTTCTTATCCCTGTCTGTACATGAAACGAAGCAGCTTCAGGTGCTAGACCCTATGGCTGTGCAGGAGAACCATGACCCTCCACTGCTGCACCCTCTTTGGCATACCCAAAACCCTGCCTGGGGGCTTCTGCACCAGCCAGGTGCTCCACTGTGCACAACCTTCCCTGTTTTAGGGCAGGAGCAAAAAGGCATGTTTAGTCATATTCTCTACTCTCTTATCTCCTCACTTCCTCAAAAGACAAGGAGAAGTGGCGACAGTCTCAAAGCTCCATGGGGAGTGTGTGTGGTTGACAGAGCTGAAAGCATTGGTGGGAGAGTGAGCAGCAAAATAGGGAGATGACAAAGCAGGATGGCTAGATTTGAGTGGATATGAGGGTGAGGATGGGGTTGGTATCTCCCCGTAAGGAGGCTGGGTAGGGCTGGGCAGCTGCCCTTGCACCTGGGGGCTGGAAGTGGCTCCTGGCCACTTTTGGTGGCCTGACACAGTAGTACACAATCATCAGTTTATCTATCTGCAAAATAAAGCATAAGCTCTTTAGTGTGCAGCCTCAGAAACCTTTAAAATTACTTGAGAGGAGAATAAAAGCAATTAGCAAAATATGTGATTAGAACCAAGGCAGTTTCTGCTGATTTTTTTTCTAAATGTTTATTTTCTAAGTGGAGTGAACAGTGTGTAGTAAAAAAAAAAAAAAAAAAATAATTGAGAAAAGTTTTCCTTGGCAGAAATAAAGCATTTTAAAAGCAGCAGAAGATGAAATGTCAAGGCAGCTGTTGGACTACAGTGACTATGCCATAACACAACACTTTGGTTAGTTAGGCACATGGCAGAGACACGGGGTAAGAGTCCAGCGGTGGCGGTGATGAAGGGCAGGTTATTGTTTTTTGAGGAGGTTCTGAAAATTCAACACAGAGAAAGAACTATCCTTTTTAAACGACAATGCATGCCGAGTTTCCTGCTACAATATATATAGTTGCAAACACATTGTGTCACTTTAAAAAAAGCCCATCTGAAAATCTGTAACAGTCAAGCACTTTTTGCAAAACTGATGCTTGCAGGACAGAAGGATGATTCTCTTTATATTGGGTCCAAGTATCTTATGTCTTTCATGTATTTGTATTCACAACACCTTGTGGAACAAGAAAAACTTTTATTCCCATTTTTTCTTGTGGGGACAAGAAACCAGAAAGGCTATGGTGTGAATTCATGAGAAAATGCAGGTGTTTGGACACCACATCACCTAATGTGGGCACATCGAAACTACCTGCCTAGTGAGTTAGGCTCACCCATGTCTCCATTTTTGCAGATTTTTGACAACGGCATGAAACAAACATGTTGAAGGCAAGGCAGTCCTTTTCCTCCTGCTCTCCTCCACCTCCCACAAACCAGAACTGAGCCTTAAATACTGTGTTATTGGGTAAAAGTGGACAGTCCTTCCAGCCCATCTTTCATAAGGAAGGAAAGAGGGTTGATCAGTTTTGAAGAAAAGATCTGGCTTCCCAGCTTCAGTAACAGGTTAAGACCTGGGAAAAGCTCCTGGTGGAGCTGAGCAAGGGCACATCTGGGTGGAGTTCGCATCAGCATGTCCCCTGCTGCTGAGCTGCTGCCTTTCTGCAAACAAGGACATTTCAACTCCATATTTGCGGTTTCTCTTCACACCTTTTGTCTATTGTGTTTATTTTGAGTAGAAACTCCTTCATGGACTGGTGGTGGTGGTGGGAGCACTGGTTTCTATGTCATGTGTGCACAGCACAGTATGCCTCTGAGGCAATTTGGATGCTGTACGTACACATCGCCAATGCAAACAGCATAAATAATGTTACATATTCTTTCAGTGTTGAAATACAAGAATTACCCAGGATAACACATCACTGTTTATATTTTTGTCTTTCTAAAAAAGCCAAATCAAGATCAGCTTGGGTTTTCTTTGCATGGGGAACCTCGAACAGGAATGACAGTCCCAACTCTTGTAACAGGCTTCCCCAGGACAGTCTTTCTTAACCTCTTTCAGAGCTGCTGCTGATTTTGTGCGGTGCTGCACTCTTGGAATTCAGGGGTGTTAAAATCAACTCCTTCTCCATTCTGTTTGTCAATTAATAATATCCTATCGCCTTTGTGAATTCAGGGGTTAATCCCTTCTTTCAGCTGGCACTTGCTTTCCTGGGCAGCAACTGGCTTCCTCCACCATCCCCTGTGGCCACAGCAGCCCGAACACCCCTATCTCAGGTAGCCCCATCCCCAGCACAGCCCCTCACCTGTGCGCAGACTTCTCTGGTTTGACAGCACAGACCAGCTTGCAGGACGGAGACCTCAGCACACAGCCTTGAAAAGTCATTTCATCCTGAAAAGTGCTGAAGTAATACAGTAATGTAAAGTAATACCTAAACAAACCCACAAAACCTAGAAGGGAAGAGATTTAAGTCCTGTAATTGCCCCAAGCTTTGCTAATTGTGAGACCACCAGCTGTGATAAAGGAAATTGATTTCATCAGTTGTCAGTGATCCTCCTTTTATTGATGACCAGAATTTCACATCTCCTCCAGGCAGGGCAAAGCCCTGCTCTGCTCTACTCCTGTCTGTCATGCTGATAGCTCTGGCTATAGCAAACCCTTGCGTGTTACACGGGGAGTTTTTTCTCTCCCCAGTGGTTTCTCTTGCTGGGATCATGCTGAGACGAGTCCTTGTCCTGACAGCTTCACTCAGAAGTTTCTTGTCAGGGTTGTTCCTTCATCCCTTCACTTATTAATTAATATATCTGACTCCTAGGGCAGAATTTGTCTGTGCTGTGACTAAACTTATTTCTGTTAAATACAGCTAGACAGCTACATTACCCTGAGAGGGTGTTGCTAAGTATAATGGGTAGTACAAAGATGCAGGACAATGCTGACCACTCCTAAGAAAGAAAAGGCATGCTTCTTTCAATTTCACATGAAATTGAATTAAAATTAACCCTATTTCTAGCTGGTTTTTTTGTTTGACAATACAGCCGGGAATGTTCCTTGCCACCTCTCCTTTACTGAAGTGCAAAACTAACTCTTAAAAAAGCTAGTGAAAGATGGAATTATATGAGAAGGGAATTTGAAATATTGCTGGCTGCATATCAATTCTTGATTGTTAGGGTTTCAGTTTCAGATAGATGTGTATTGACAAGCCTTTGTACTGCTCTTGGAAAAATAAGAGAGCTCTTAAAAATATTCAAAAAAGAATGAAAAAGAAAACCAAAACAGGCATGTCCTCCCTCTTCATTCTAAACAAATGGTTCTGGCAATGCTTTTCCAGCAGTGCTGACTGGATCTGTATAGATGAAAAAGCTGTACCAGACTTTCAAACTGTCTGCACTCAGTAGAAATGGATAATTTTAAAATTTATTGAAGGAACATTGTGGAAAAAAAATGTTTAGTGATCAGATGAGAGATTTTGCTTAAATGTTGACTTTTGTTTTGCCTCTTTCTGTCTACTGAATTCAGTCTTGGCCATCTAAGTTTTAGACACCTGCAGTAGGGCACATGCACCCTACCCCTGCAGTCTGATGGAAGAACTGGTACTGCGGTGTATAAGTGCTGCATTTAATCAGTGTTCCCATGAAGAATCATGGGGTCGTGCATCTACAACACTTCAAGCAAAAATACTGTTGACTATGGTGTGGGAGAATGATGGAAGGGGAATGAAAGTATAAAGTGGGGCCTTGGCATCCACACTGACTGTGTAGTGCCATTTGTTGATTTTGCACATTAATTAGACTTGTGAATGATGACCTGTGGGATTCACTACCTTGTGACGTATTCATCTGTGAAAAACTTGTCTTCTAATCACAAAGTTCCAGTGTCTTGGAGAATCCCCAAATCTTTTAAAGTCACGTTTGCATCAAGGCTGTTTGAATAAAAATGCAATTTTTGTGAAAAAATACATGAAGGAAATGGATTACACCCTCCAGAAATGGTAAACAGAATGGGGAACTAGTGAGCTGGAGTAGAAGAGATGAGGGTTAGTAGGTGGAAAGAAAATTTTGCAGAAGGATGGTAGGAGCAGAATACAGCAGAGAAGTGGAATGGGAGGATTTAGAGGAAAGGTCTCGGGGTACAAAATATCATTGGACCCCAGCCATGAACAAGAGCTGGGCCTGCAGAAAATACCTACACCCTCAACGCGTGAATGAGATTGTGCACAAGCTTGAGTCTCACATTGCTGCAACAGCAAACACGTGCCTCAAGGGTACCCACCAAAAAAAAAAAAAAAAAGAATAAGAAGAATTGAATGCTGCCCTTTATGATGTGCACAAAGCTTCTCTGGAAAGCCCACGTAATGAGTGCTGTGCAGTGCCAGGAAGAGTGTTACGGCAAGAAGGAGAATACTGCTTGTATTTTCTCATCACTCTGTGACCTTGATACGTTTTATTATTTTAAACACTTAATTGTGTTATTTAAAACCTCTTATAATTACTCAGTTCTCTAGGGGCATACTTACGGCATTTGTGTAACAGTCCTGAGTAGATCATGAGGCAATTATTGAGGAAATCCTGTGAAATACTATATTGTAGAAGCACTTTATGGGTTAGTTATAGCATAGTAACTATGGGAATGTATGTAACTTGCTAGCTTATTGCTTCTTCATGCCTGCAGCAGGAAATGGCAGTTCCGAAGGGACAATACAAGGGACAGCAGTTCAGTCCCTGCCAGCACTGTCTTGCTCCACAGTCACTACCTGGGCATTGCTCTCTACCTGAGGCGATGTCTAGCAGTACTAGAGTCCAACTGGGATACAGACAGCCAGAGGTCAGGGAACAGAAATGTCAGTCATTACCGTTGCTGGATGACTCTTTGGGTTGAATTACTATTTATTAGATTTTTAGATACAATTGAAACAGCTATAGATTGAGATAGATGTGTTAAAAAGCAATAAACCAAAAATAACAAGCCATTTCCAGGCTTTTTAGTTTTCACCTCAGCTTTGGGATATGTGGCATAATTTCTTCTCTCTGTAAAGTTCTTGTGGGACTTCCCTCTGTACTGTGTATTTCAAAGGTTTTTCTTTGTTCTGTTATAAAAACTTGAAGTGGTGTGAAGCAAGTACAGCATGTGAGTGTAGGCAGCTTGCTGTGACTCTGCTCCACTGGAAGAGCCACTTCCTACAGGCAAGAAGCCTGGTGTCCATTTGAAGAACGTCCATGGGGGAAAGCAGATATTTTTAGAGGCACCCTCCAGCAGCGAACCATTTGTTGCCTGTTTATGTTTAAACAATAATCAAGCTCTTCCGCTCTCAGTTGGTGATTCACAGTAATTTTGTCATATACAGGCTCTAGATTAGATGAAGGCAGCTGCGTGCATTTGATCAGACTCTTACATCAGCTGTATTTCCCAGTTCAGTGGAAGAACAATGGTATCTACCCGGTGGAAGAACAATGGTATCTACCCGGTGGAAGAAGACCAAAATGGATGTGGGAACCCAGACAGAGCTCCCACGGAAGGAGGCTATGGTGCAGGTTGCGGGCTGCAGGGAATGCTACACCGTCTCTGTGGTGTCAGGGGGCTGTGTGCGCTGTGAGCAAGTAGATGATCTGCTTGGCCGAGCGGCACAGCTGCAAAGCCAGGTTGAAAGGCTTCAAGCCGAAGTAGAAAGGCTTAGGAGCATTCGGGAGGCTGAAATGGAGATAGACTGGTGGAGCCAGGCTCTGCCCTCCCTGCAACAAAAATGGGAGAACCTGCCAGAGAGCTCCCAGGATCGAGGGACCCCTGTACTCTGCCCCTCTCAGGTGGAAAACGATAACCTAGAGGAGAGGAGTGAGTGGAGGCAAGTCTATGGCCGTGACAAAAGGCGAGTGCCCTCCTTGCCTACCTTGCCTCCACAGGTGCCTCTGAGCAATAGATATGAAGCCCTAGTGGAATACAGCTGGTCCAATGGGGATGTGGTGGAGAGGCAACCTATATCAGAGGTCCCACCACAGTCACAAAAACCTGACAGGCGTATAGCTACCTCCTCCACAAGGAAGAAGAGAAGAGTTTTAGTGGTTGGAGACTCCTTCCTAAAGGGATGTGAGGGCCCAATATGCAGAGCTGACCCCCATCACAGGGAGGTCTGCAGCCTGCCTGGAGCCCGAATCAGGGATATCACCAGGAAACTCCCCAACCTGGTGAAGGCCACAGACTACTACCCCCTGCTGATCTTCCAGACAGGTGGGGAAGAAGCTGCATCCCGTAGTCTGAGGGGGATGAAGAAAGACTATAAGGCCCTAGGGCGGTTGGTGAAAGAGTCTAGAGCACAAGTTGTTTTCTCCTCTCTCCTTCCATTTTCAGGTGATGACGTGGGATGGAACAGTAGTATTCTCTCTATTAACGCCTGGCTACGAGACTGGTGCTACAGGCAGGGCTTTGGATTCTTTGATAATGGCTGGTTTTATAAGACACCAGGCGTGACAGTGATACATGGGAAAGGTTTATGTCGTAGGGGCAAAAGGGTTCTGGGACAGGAATTAGCAGGGCTCATTCGGAGAGCTTAAACTAGATTCGAAGGGGGATGGGGTGGTAGCTGGGCTTGCACCACTGGGGCAACGGTCTAGTGTTGAGGTAGACCAGGAGGCCTCCCATCCCCCTGGGGTGAAATCAGGGGGTGAATCTGGGATGAAACCGGTGTGCCCAGCTCGCTCCCTGAAATGCCTGTACACCAATGCACGCAGCATGGGGAATAAGCAGGAGGAGTTAGAAATCCGTGTTCGGTCGGGGGGCTATGATCTAGTGGCAATTACAGAGACTTGGTGGGATGCCTCGCATGACTGGAATGTGGTCATGGATGGCTATGTCCTGTTCAGGAAAGACAGGCCGCTAAGGAGAGGTGGTGGAGTTGCTCTTTATGTGAGTGAGCAGCTAGAATGTATTGAGTTCTGTCCAGAGGCGGATCAGGAGCGAGTTGAGAGTTTGTGGGTGCGAATTAAGGGGCAGGCTGGCAGGGGTGATACTGTTGTGGGTGTCTATTACAGGCCACCGGATCAGGATGAGGAGGGTGATGAGGCCTTCTACAGGCAGCTGAGAGCAGTCTCGCAATTACAGGGCCTGGTTGTTGTGGGGGATTTCAACTACCCTGATATTTGCTGGGAGGCCTACTCAGCCAGCCATCCCCAGTCCAGGAGGTTCCTCCAGTGCGTTGATGATAACTTTCTGATGCAAATGATAGATGAGCCAACTAGGAGAGGAGCGCTGCTGGATCTGATCCTCACTAACAAGGAGGGTGTGGTTGAAGAGGTGAAGGTTGAGGGCAGCCTTGGTTGTAGCGACCATGAGATGGTAGAGTTCAGGATCTCATGTGGCAGGAACAGAATAGCTAGCAGAATCACAACCCTGGACTTCAGGAGGGCCAACTTTGGCCTTTTCAAGCAATTGCTAGGGGAAATCCCATGGGACAGGGTACTAGAAGGTAAGGGGGCCCAAGATAGTTGGTTAGCATTCAAGGACTGCTTCTTCTGAGCTCAAGATCAGAGCATCCCAACAGGTAGGAAGTCAAGGAAGGGTACCAGGAGACCTGCATGGTTAAACAGGGAACTGCTGGGCAAACTCAAGTGGAAGAAGAGGGTGTACAGATCATGGAAGGAGGGGCTGGCCACTTGGGAGGAATATAAGTCTGTTGTCAGAGGATGTAGGGAGGCAACTAGGAAAGCTAAGGCCTCCTTGGAATTAAACCTCGCAAGAGAGGTCAAGGACAACAGAAAGGGCTTCTTCAAATACATTGCAGGTAAAGCCAACACTAGAGGCAATGTAGGCCCATTGATGAATGAGGTGGGGGTCCTGGAGACAGAGGATAAAAAGAAGGCGGAGTTACTGAATGCCTTCTTTGCCTCTGTCTATACTGTTGGAGGCTGTCCTGAGGAGCCCCGGACCCCTGCGGCCCCAGAAGAAGTCAGGATAGAGGAGGAGTCTGTCTTGGTTGATGAGGGCTGGGTCAGGGACCAATTAAGCAACCTGGACGTCCATAAATCCATGGGCCCTGATGGGATGCACCCGCGGGTGCTGAGGGAGCTGGCGGAAGTCATTGCTAGGCCACTCTCCATCATCTTTGCTAAGTCGTGGGCAACGGGAGAGGTGCCTGAGGACTGGAGGAAAGCGAATGTCACTCCAGTCTTCAAAAAGGGCAAGAAGGAGGACCCGGGGAACTATAGACCGGTCAGCCTCACCTCCATCCCCGGAAAGGTGATGGAGCAACTTGTTCTTGGTGCTGTCTCTAGGCACATCAAGGACAGGGGGATCATTAGGGGCACTCAGCATGGCTTCACCAACGGGAAGTCTTGCTCAACCAACTTGATAGCCTTTTATGAGGATGTTACCCGGTGGATAGATGATGGTAAAGCTGTGGATGTGGTCTATCTCGATTTCAGTAAAGCGTTTGACACGGTCTCCCACAGCATCCTCGCAGCTAAACTGAGGAAGTGTGGTCTGGATGATCGGGTAGTGAGGTGGATTGTGAAGTGGCTGAAGGAAAGAAGCCAGAGAGTAGTGGTCAGTGGAACAGAGTCCAGTTGGAGGTCTGTGTCTAGCGGAGTCCCTCAAGGGTCGGTTCTGGGACCAGTTCTATTCAATATATTCATTAATGACTTGGATGAGGGATTAGAGTGCGCTGTCAGCAAGTTCGCTGATGACACAAAACTGGGAGGAGTGGCTGATGTGCCGGAAGGCTGCGCAGCCATTCAGAGAGACCTGGACAGGCTGGAGAGTTGGGCGGGGAGAAATTTAATGAAATATAACAAGGGCAAGTGTAGAGTCCTGCATCTGGGCAAGAACAACCCCATGTACCAGTACAAGTTGGGGGCAGACCTGTTGGAGAGCAGCGTAGGGGAAAGGGACCTGGGGGTCCTAGTGGACAACAGGATGACCATGAGCCAGCAGTGTGCCCTTGTGGCCAAGAAGGCCAGTGGCATCCTGGGGTGTATTAGAAGGGGTGTGGTCAGCAGGTCGAGAGAGGTTCTCCTCCCCCTCTACTCTGCCCTGGTGAGGCCGCATCTGGAGTATTGTGTCCAGTTCTGGGCCCCTCAGTTCAAGAAGGATAGGGAACTGCTAGAGAGAGTCCAGCGCAGAGCCACGAAGATGATT
This sequence comes from Nyctibius grandis, assembly GCF_013368605.1. Taxonomy (NCBI): domain Eukaryota; kingdom Metazoa; phylum Chordata; class Aves; order Nyctibiiformes; family Nyctibiidae; genus Nyctibius; species Nyctibius grandis. The sequence goes on along the minus strand of NC_090659.1, from coordinate 77,019,865 downwards.
AAGGGAGTGGAACATCTCCCTTATGAGGAGAGGCTGAGGGAGCTGGGTCTCTTTAGGTTGGAGAAGAGGAGACTGAGGGGTGACCTCATTAATGTTTATAAATATGTAAAGGGCAAGTGTCAAGAGGATGGAGCCAGGCTCTTCTCAGTGACATCCCTTGACAGGACAAGGGGCAATGGGTGCAAGCTGGAACACAGGAGGTTCCACTTAAATTTGAGGAAAAACTTCTTTACGGTGAGGGTGACTGAACACTGGAACAGGCTGCCCAGAGAGGTTGTGGAGTCTCCTTCTCTGGAGACATTCAAAACCCGCCTGGACGCGTTCCTGTGTGATATGGTCTAGGCAATCCTGCCCCGGCAGGGGGATTGGACTAGATGATCTTTCGAGGTCCCTTCCAATCCCTAACATTCTGTGATTCTGTGATTCTGTGATTCTGTATTCTGACAGGCTGGCACTGTCCTGTTTTAGCACCGTCCTTCATGCATACAAATATCCTGGCATGAGAGTTTCCTAAACTACATGGTTGAGGCTGACCAGCATGGGAACCCTGCTACTGCAGAGAAAGAATAAGTGCCTTGCCTACAAGGTTCTGGCTATTTTGCTTCCCATTTAGGTCGCTGTACTGGCAACGTGATACGTCCAGTTAATCTTCAACGGGCGATCTCAGACGTTATAGATCCACTTATACCTTGTGATGAATTACTTCAGTGTTTGGCAAATATTAAATAACATTTTTTTTGTTGACATGGAAGTGTGACCTGCAGGCTGCAGCTGGTTCCAGTGTTTGGTGCTGTTTGTGTCCTGCCATCTGGCTCTTCCTCCCTCTGTTCGCTCGCTATTGAGACGCAGCTGGTTTACGTCCGTCACAGTCAATGGAAGGACATTTCCGAGCTGGTAGTTGCTGAGAGGATCCGGTGCTGATGGCTTCTGGAGCTGCCAATCTGGGGAGCAGCTTTTGGCTCCTGCTGCGTACAGCATGTCTGCAGTTTGACCATTTATCTCACTTTACATACTTGAACTGAAAGAAAGGTTTGTGCAAGCACTTGCTGCTCATTCCCTGGCATGTCCTTCTCCCCCTCGTCCCCTCCCTCCCTCTCTTGTGTGTTATCAGCTATTGCAACAGCACTAAAATGCTTCAAATAAGGTGAATGTTGTTGTCTAGTTTTGAAGTCATGCTTCACTATGACTCCATTCAAAATATGACTTTGAAATAATCACTGGTTCCCAATTATGGGAAAAGAAATACAATTATACTGGCTACATTCTAACTGAGTGTTGTAGGCCCAAACTGTCAAACTTTGGTGTTTAAATGTAGCTGCATAAAAATTATTTAGGCATTTTCATAGGTGTTTCTAAGCTCAAAACCTGGTGAAGACTGTCTGTTAAGGAAATACAGAAGGTGGAAGAACAATGAAATCAGGCTGCTGCTGTAGGTGGTTGAATTGCTTTGTTTAAGATATCAAATGTTAAAAACATTGAGTGGATCCAGTCTGCAAAATCCTGCTTATGCTGGGACTTAGGTTCCTAAAAGCCACTCAGTTTCCAGCCTTGCTTAATCCTGTAGGAATCTAAATTCACTAAGCCACTAAGCCTCACTACCTAGTTGAAAGATCCTTTGGTTCCTGGTTTTATTCACCTGCAAATGCTCAGATTGCTGTTGCTAGGAAATGGGTGTCTGTCTGTCATCTAAAGCAGTTTGGGATTCAAGCTGAGGAGGACAGCCACTCAAATACTGCCCAAGATCCTTGGAAAAAAACATGAAAAATGAGATTTCGTCAAACCAATGATTACTTTCATTTGACATAATGACATTGCCCATGTGTTGCTGATTAGCTGAGTGTCTAGCATGCTGACAGAAGAAGGGAGATGCTGGGTGGTTAGCACACTGACGGAAAACTGACAACAGAAGAGAAATTCTATTTAGCATCTTTCTTTCATCCAAAGAGCTCGTGGAGCCCTTAGAGCTCTTCGTGGAGCCTAGCTGGACCCAGCTAACTGCAATGTGCACCTCCTTTGTATTAGATTATCAGCGGATAAACAAGAAAAACTACCTTGGGAGCAGAGGTCAAAACAGTGTCTTCCCTTCCCCCTTCAATTTCTCAATTTTTTTTTCAAGCTACACAGAAATTGTGTTGAAGAAAGCTCCTAAAATAAAAATGTTACCCTTTTGCCTTCCCTTCCCTTCCCTTCCCTTCCCTTCCCTTCCCTTCCCTTCCCTTCCCTTCCCTTCCCTTCCCTTCCCTTCCCTTCCCTTCCCTTCTTTCTTCTCATTCTCAGTCCTGTTCATTCCCTTTGTTTAATCTGCTTTAACTTTAACCTGTTGCTATTCTCCATCACAACTTTCGCGGCCCTGCTCTCTCGTCTGCTGCTCAATGTGTGTATATTTGTACAGGGAAGAATGCTGTCTTCCTGCTTTGGCATCTTCTTTGTTTAGCTCACCTGTTAGTCAAGATTGTTCACATCTGTTTGCTTCTCAGGCTCCATGGAGACTGCGTATAAATCCAAAGCAAGGTGACAAAGACATCATAAAAAGGTGTTTGTTTCAAGACAGATATTGAGAAATTTCTGACATGTAGCCACCATGTAAGTGGAAGTAAACATCCTCCCAACTCTACAGGATAAAGAAAGTTCACAATAAACTCTCTTGTTTCTTATCTTGTGCCTTCAATGAGGTGTCACCAGACGGCAAGAACTGTAGCGAACGCCACCAACCTATTTTTCTCTTCACCATTTTAAGCATGGGTCTATTATATCAGAACTGTACTAGGTGTAGGATGGAGAACATCACTCTTTTCTTTACAAAAGATTGAGTTTAAATACCTACTACACTGATCTGCAAAAGCCTTAGTCTACATATGCCAGATTCCTCTGTCTCGCTGTGTTCTGGTACACATATAAATTGTGTGGCATGGTATTTGGAAGAAGGAAAATGAGTGTGGCAGTCTGTTCCCCTCTCTTACACTCCATGCCTGGGTGTGCACAACTCAGCTTTGAAAGGATGAGCCAGAAGGAAGGCGATCAGCTCAGGGTTGCATCTGGTCTGTCTGTGGAAATCCATTCCTGATTCAGTTCTTTGCACAAGGACAAAAAGGAAAAAATATTTTGGAATGACTTTCTGGCTCAAAACTGCTTAGTTACTGAAACGTGGCAGATCAATATGGAAGGTTGGTTGTAATTAATTTGACAACTGACAGAAATACATCTGTGGAGCAATCAATTTCTAATTATTATTCAATTATACATATTAAAAATCTTTCCTAAAACATATTCTTAAAGGGAAAGCTCTTCAAAACAACAGGAAAAAATGTGTGCAAAGACCTTTCGTGCTGAGATGTTAGCAGTGTCCATCAGCTTTTTATGGCTGCAGATGACTACAAATAGAGCATGACAGAGCAAATCAGGCCACAACAGAGTATCAATGATAGCTAAACTGATAGGCAATAATGCACATAAATAACTGATAAAAATACTTGCCTTTTAAAAATTTAATGTAAATGTTGTGCTTTATTCCTATTTTCAACAGGACAGAGAAGACTGAAATACAAGGACCTTCAGTATGATCTAGGACAGCCTTGTTCCTACAGTTTTGTTGAATTTTTATAGAAAATTTCTGTTTTCATGAAGTTTTATAGTGGTTGGTGTTTGCGTAAGGAAAATATTACAGAAAGAACACTTACAGGGTTTCCTACTGTCTATGACTTGCCTGAGAGCATAGGAATGTTTGCCTTTCCTTGCAATATGAAAACCATTAATTTAATATAAATTTTGAAACAAAAACTATTCTAAGGTTCATTCACAGGAAGCGTGAATAAATAGATTTTAAAAAAAGAGACAAATATCATTCAAGGTTTAAATACTCGTAAGCTGCAACACAATTTCACTGAATTTACTGTAGCCAATGCCGTCCTTAAGAGAATCATTGTGCATGTGTTCTTATCCTAAACCAAACAAACCATTCACAAATGTGTGATGTATTTGTCTGTAGGTTAAAAGAATAAACCCCTTAAATCACAGCACATTCACAAAACTGCAATAATGATACAGGAACTGTAGGAACTGATCTTTCCATTTGCACCACACAACAGCAGGTGGATTAACCAATTTCAGCTCCTTATGGGAAAAAAAAAAGTTATTCAGAAAACTGTACACTGAATTTTTATTTCCCAGGATAAACAGTAGAACTCTATATCAAACACAAGATGTCCATCACATTACAGCATTGAGGCCTAAACCTAAATATGTGAATGTTGTATGAACACTGGGATGTGAATATGACTGAAGCTTCTTTGACCTTAGTGAATGAACACATAAGGCAAACTAGAGAACAGAATATGCCGCTCATCACACAGGGCTGAATCACACGAAGATATTGAAAATTATAAATGACACCTTCAGAACTGACTTGAACTACTAATTCTGTAGCAGATAAAGAGGACAAAAAGGAAAAATCGCAGATGAATGCATGATTCAGGTCTGTCAAATTCAATCGCAATATTGCTTGTCAATGACTTTATGTGTTAGGGAAATAGTGCATTCACCGCACACTCTAGACGTCAACAAATACATGTTTTTTAAATCCATAGTCCTTGTAGTTCTTGTCCTGCATCTAAGACTGCAGGACAGAGAATTAAAATGTTATGTTTATTCAGAGCTACAAATCTCTGTATCAGCGAGGACATAACTAACAATTATGTAACACATGATTGCATAGGATCATAGGGGAGCTTGGCGACACTTATTTAACGTATCCTTTGGTATCTCTGAGACTGTCTTTTGGATTTGTTAGAGACCCTGGTGAAAAGTTTGGGGTGGAGAGGAGGGGTACACAGAGGGATGAAGACCACAAAATGGAAATAACATCCAAGGGAAAATACCAGTAAAGAGCAGATCAAAAAAATAGCTGTACTGGATGGTACCAAAGGTCTTTTTATCCCAGTTTTCTCTCTCCCATGAATGTATGAATGCGTTTGCTCCATTGATCTCTCTCTCGTAAGTTAATAGCCACTGTATCTGATGTATTTGGGGTGAGGATGAGGAAGACTAAGGTCCTTCAGGACTCCATTAGCTCTTCTGACACCCCCTGCCACAAGTCACCCAGTCCTTGGTGGCTGTGTGACCTTACAGCTTCCCTCTCTTCCCAAGAAATACTGTGGCATAGATTAACTAGCTGCTGCTGATTTTACCAGCACATGTCATGACATGATTTTGGGGCAAACCCTGTCATCTGATACAGCGAGGGTGGCTGTGCCTCTGTCACTTGATCAGACACAGATGGTGGTCTGTCTGCTCCTCCAGTTCCCATCACCCCATCATCTTGTTCAGAAGTTAAATGTGCAGTAAAAGAATTTCTTAGAGAGTTATCAAGATTTTCTTGACAAAGACTTCTCAGAGAAATTTGGGTGACCACATACTGGGAAGAAAACTAGATTATGTTCTCTTCAACTTCCATCTTTCTTGAGTCAGGAAATACACCTGCTCTTCTAAAACAAACACGGCTAAATTATAAGGTCCTTGGTCAAGTTCCTCAAGTTTCTGCAAACAGGTTTTATGTTTTGTTTGACCTGTTCAAGAATTTGTGGCTATGTCCCAAGTACCAAGTGGCTGCTTCCCTCATACTCCTGTTGTATAAGAAATAGAGCTGTTGCTGAGGGTGGTTTCTGAGCCTGTACTAAGAATGGCTTGCCTTATATACATTAATTTTAACATTAATTCTCATTAATGGTTTTGCAAGCCTTTTTATTGTCCAGTGTCAAGAACAGTGTTTCTTCCATAACAATTTAAAATACAGAACGTACTATATATTTCACTGTTCGTTATCATAACACTTTACATTCCTCCTATACTGCATGGATACTTTTCTTTATTTAATATATGTCAGAAAAAGCTGAAAAAATAATTTCTAGACTACCAAAGCAGTACTTTGAACCCCTACCCCAGCTTTAAGTGCTTTGACTCATATCTCTGAAGTGTGAGCAGAGAAATAGAAAACGCTACCTGGGAGGTACATTTGGTTTGTGAAATTCTTTACAACTCAACCAGTGAGAAAAGGCTGATTCTCTGATTACTGTGTTCACCAGGTAGTCTTGCACTGCACTGGGTCTTGGTGCACTGAAAATGAATTAAATTGAGAAAGATAAACCCACATCTCAAATGTTTTTATTGTTTAATACAAAGAACAAGAATTAAGCTTCCAGAGTTCCCCATTCAACACATTTACTATTCACACAAGGCTGTATTCTGATATTATTCATACCGAGCAGTGAAATCTCTGACTGTTCCCTTTGCCTTTTTTTCACTTTGGTTACTAGGTGCAAAACATAGTTTCCTGATCAAAGGTTTGAGAAATAAGATTTTGCATTAAAAATATATTACAGATTCTCATGATTTTTTTGCCCAACTTTCCTTTTTCATTTTCGTTCTTTTTCTTTCTTTTTTCCCCACAAAATTAGCCTCACAAATATAATTCTCAAAACCAGAAGTTATCATTTTTTACAATCACATGACTGCTGGAAAAAGAACATAATGTGTCATAAACTAAATATTTCATTTGTTATGCCCTGAAATACAGCATCTCACCTGCTTGACTAAAATAAATCATTAACAGCATGAGTTCATAAATAGCTTTAACATCCTTTCCGAGAGTATTTTTGATATAGACCAGTCAGGCTGAATTCAAAACATTCCTATGGCTCTAAAAATATACATACTCATGGTTTCTCCTGTTACAGATTGGTTATTATAGTTGATACTAAAGTCCACACACTAGCAGCTCTAACATGGAATTTTCTAACACATTTGTTTATATTCAGCTCAGATTTAGACACAATAAGACTGGTTAATAACTGCCTAGTTGTGCTAGCTCTCTAAAATACATGGAGAATTTGCTGTCCTGTGCTATGATAACCAAAAAAAACCCCCAGTAGTAACATTGATTAACTCTGACGGTGACAGGATCAGATTAGGGATTATTCAGTGAACTCTTAATGAATATGCTTCTCTACATTTTGGAGGCTTAAATCCATTTTCTTCTTTGCTATTAAGGTCTGTTTCATCCAACCTAATTGCATACCTATTTCCAGAAAACTTTCTTCAGAATTATAAGAGCTATAATTTCCATTATTTCATTTGCAAAGAAAAATCAAACAAAAATAGGTGTGAAAGTTTATCTTGACGTTTTTTCCCCCAACCTCTTTGAAATATCAGAATTATTTTCTGCTTGCAAACAGTGTGGATGAGTACAGTTAAAGCCTACCTCTCTTCTTAAATGTGTTTTCAACTTGCTCAATGTAATAGCTTCACAGTGTGAGTCCTTCCTGACACAGCTCACTAGGGAAGGTGTCTCGCTGGACCTCTTGTTTGCAAACAGAGAAGGACTTGTGGGTGATATGATGGTTGAAGGCTGTCTTGGGCATAGCAATCATGGAATGGTGGAGTTTTCGATTCCTGGAGAAGTAAGGAGGGGGTCAGCAGAACTGCTACCTTGGACTTCCGGAGGGCAGACTTTGGCCTGTTTAGGAGCCTGGTTGACAGAGTCCCTTGAGAGGCAGTCCTGAAGGGCAAAGGAGCCCAGGAAGGCTGGACACTCTTCAAGAAAGAAATCTTAAAGGCTCAGGAGCAGGCCATCCCCATGTGCCAAAATATGAGCCGGTGGGGAAGAAGACCATCCTGGCTGAACAGAGAGCTTTGGCTGGATCTCAGGAAAAAAAGGAGAGTTTACGAGCTTTGGAAGAAGGGGCAGGTGACTCAGGAGGACTACAAAGATGTTATGAGGCTATGTAGGGAGAAAATTAGAAGGACCAAAACCCAGCTAGAACTTAATCTGGCTACTGCCATAAAAGACAATAAAAAATGTTTCTACAAATACATTAGCAACAAGAGGAGGGCCAAGGAGAATCTCCATCCTTTATTGAATGAGGGGGAAAACATAGTGACAAAGGCTGAGAAAAAGGCTGAAGTACTTAGTGCCTTCTTTGCCTCAGTCTTTAGTAGTAAGACCAGTTCTTCTCCAAGTACCCAGCCCCCTGAGCTGAAAGACAGGGACGGGGAGCAGAATGAAGCCCCCATAATCCAAGGGGAAATGGTTAGTGATCTGCTACACCACTTAGACACACACAAATCTATGGGGCTGGATAGGATCCACCCAAGGGTACTGAGGGAGCTGGCAGACGTGCTCTCCAAGCCACTTTCCGTCATTTATCAGCAGTCCTGGCTAACCAGGGAGGTCCTAGTTGACTGGAGATTAGCAAATGTGATGCCCATCTACAAGAAGGGCTGGAAGGAAGATCCAGGGAACTACAGGCCTGTCAGTCTGACCTCAGTGCCAGGGAAGATTATGGAGCAGATCATCTTGAATGCCATCATGCAGCACATACAGGACAACCAGGCGATCAGGCCCAGTCAGCATGGTTTTATGAAAGGCAGGTCCTGCTTGACTAACCTGATCTCGTTCTATGACAAGATGACCTGCTTATTGGATGAGGGAAAAGCTGTGGATGTTGTCTACCTGGACATTAGTAAAGCCTTTGACTTCATTTTCCACAGCATTCTCCTGAAGAAACTGACTGCTCATGGTGTGGACAAGCATATGCTTCCCTGGGTAAAAAACTGGCTAGATGACTGGGCCCAAGAAGTTGTGATAAATGGAGTTCGATCCAGTTGGTGGCCAGTCACAAGTGGTGTTCCCTAGGGCTCAATATTCTTTTTAGTATCTTTATCAATGATCTGGACGAGGGGATCGAGTGCACCCTCAGTAAGTTTGCAGACGACACCAAGATGGGTGGGAGTGTTGCTCTCCTGGAGGGTAGGAAGGTTCTGCAGAGGGATCTGGACAGGCTGGACCAATGGGCCAAGGCCAATTGTATGAGGTTTAACACAGCAAAGTGTTGGGTCCTGCACTTGGGTCACAACAAACCCATATAACGCTACAGGTTTGGGGAAGAGTGGCTGGAAAGCTGCCTGGTGGAAAAGGACCTGGGAGTGTTGATTGATGGCCGGCTGAATATGAGCCAGCAGTGTCCTGGCACCCTCTGCTCTCTACAGACATCCCATATTGCTCCACCTGGTTCTGTACATAAAGAAACACTCACATGTCCTCCTAGCACATCCCAGGGCAGGCACCACATACCACTGAATTAATCTTGTAAAAACCCCACTTCGATGATGGTAAGAATGCCCTCAGTCTTCAGACACTTCAATCTGCAATAAGCACTCAAAATAGTCATCATGGCTCAGGGCTAAAGGAATACCACAGTGGGCAGAGAAGATCAAGGCCAGCAGCTGCATTGTGGCAATGCTGTTTGACAGGACACATGATGAGCACCACGGCTGCAAGTAAGTCCTTGCCATGTGTGGTGGGTTGACCCTCCTCCTCCGGGGGAGGACTCCTCACACCCTTCCCCTGCTCCAGCGTGGGGTCCCTTCCATGGGAGACAGTCCTCCACGAACTTCTCCAACATAAGTCCTTTCCATGGGCTACAGTTCACAAACTGCTCCAACGTGGGGTCACAAGTCCTGCAAGCAAACCTGCTCCAGTGTGGGCTTCTCTCTCCATGGGGCCACAGGTCCTGCCAGACGCCTGTTCCAGCACTGGTTTCCCATGGAGTCACAGCCTCCTTCGGGCATCCACCTGCTCTGGCACGGTGTCCTCCAGGGGCTGCAGGTGGATATCTGCTCCACAGTTAACCTCCATGGGCTGCAGGGGGACAGCCTGCCTCACCATGGTCTTCACCATGGGCTGCAGGGGAATCACTGCTCTGGCTCCTGGAGCACCTCCTCCTCCTCCTTCTTCACTGACCTTGGTGACTACAGAATTGTTTCTCTCACATATTCTCACTCCTTTCTCCACCTGCAGTTGCTGTTGAGCAGCAACTTTTCTTAAATAGGTTATCACCTACCTTAAATAGGTTGCTGATGGGCTTGACCTTGGCCAATGGTGGGTCTGTCTTGGAGATGGCTGGCATTGGCTCTATTGGACAAAGGGGAAGCTTCTAGCAGCTTCTTACAGAAGCCACCCCTGTAGCCCATCCACTACCAAAACCTTGCCACACAAACCCAATACACCATGTGGCTTAAAAAACAGGGATCAGTTCCTGTTCTTTTTTCGTCTAGCAGAAGAGGCATAGCCAATTACTTTCTGCAGGGCTGCCTCTAACTGTTTTTGTTGGAGGTTAGGAAAAGATTTTCTTTCTTCTGTTTTTCTCATTATCTGGTTGATAGATGCATGGTCTGACTGTAAAATCCAGTCTAGTGCAGTTTTGTTCGGTAACCTATATTGTGCCATTAACATTTTTAAGATACTCAATTTCCAAACCATACATGCATAACTGAAAAAGTATTCCTGTCTGTATTCTTGGGGATTTTTATGGGTTCCTTTTAACTTCTATGGCAGTCTCAGCTACCTGTGGCCTTGTAAGGTAAAGTCATGTACATAAGACCATAATCAAAATTATTTGACTTTTTGAGTGCAGAGTTTTTGGTAGGACATGCGCAAACCTCTGATTTGCACTTTTACCTGTCTTGCTGCCTGAAAACTATACTAGTCACACTCTGTGGAGGCACCTGTGGACAAGTAAGGATTGAGGCTCCCGCATTAAACTTTGTTCTTTTTCAACAATCTTTTTATTGTATCTCATTCCCAACTCTGCATTGTAATGGCCACGCTCTTGTATCTGTTCCTCCTCTGACCAGTTAAGAAGGCCATGACAATCCTGACCTTACTGTAGTCCATTTTGTTTCCCCCAAATGTTATTTTTACTTGACGGAATTTCTATTTTATTATGAAGTGTTAATTTTGTTTAACAAAATATTTGTCTCCTTCAAAACTGCTCAGATTCACTGGTTATGGTCCTCAATTATCTTTCCTTAGGGAAAAAATGCTATTTACATAGACCTTAGTAGTCTCCTTACCATCAAAACATTTACTTTATTTTCATTGAAAAAACTTGTTACCAAATACAAGCCAGATGGTGGCTTATTTTTCAAAAGATAACATTTAATATAGACAAACATGCTGTTGTGTCTCCAAGGGTAGAAAAATATTTTATGTCAATGGTATCTCTCAAAAAATTTACTTTGCAGACACCATATTCTCTTTTTCGACATTTATTGTTCTGTGCCTATACAAGTGAATATGTCTTTATTTTCTCTCTACGGTGGTTCTTTTCTGTCTCCTTTACTTACTGTCTTATTTGTAGACAAATTAATCTTCTTCTGATTTTGCACAAAGGGAACTTCACAATGGCTAGTCTAGAAACTCAGGTTTGATGATATGCTGTTGGTATTTTACTTTGACAGTGAACAGGTGGGAGCTTCCTTTCATAATGTAATGAATGATGTTGCTTTCCAAATGTATTATTCACATCCACTGTATCCCCTTATGTGTATAAACCCAACTTTGAAAGATGCCTGAGTTTTATCTGTTTTATTTCTTCAGCTTGGACTTTTCTTACAGTGTTAGTATTGTTGCCTCTGACTTTGTATTAGCCTGTGCATCTGTCCAGCTTAAAATTAATGATATTCCACTTGCTTTCATAATCTACTAATGTTCTGCTGTGACGTAAGCAAATACTCCACTTAAGAAAGGTCATTTAAGGTAGTGCTTGTGCTGCCATCTTGCTTGTCTAAGCAATGAATGTCCTGCTGACGTTTGGACAGTTTTGCAAAATAATGCACTCCATTACAATCCTAGCTTTCCTGTTAAGTGCCGGGGATTTTCTGGGCTTATTGGTCAGCATGTGTTTAGCATGTTGTGTTTTAGGGACATATGCAAACTCAACAGGCTCAAGTAACTTAGTGACATATGACAAGTGGATGTGGTCTTCTCCAGAGAGGCCAAAGCTGAACAGTGTGAATATACGCTACTTGCAGCATTTGTACCATGCAGCACTAGACATAGGCATCATTCTCTGGGAATAATATATTTAACAGCGTTGTTTATTTGTATACCATATAAGCTAATGAAGGGCTGGCAGCCTTCAGGCTCAACTCTCTAGCAATCCACTTGGTAGCCTATCAGCAAGGCAAGTGAAAGGATAGGAACAGTCAGCTTTTGGACAGAAACTTTCAGAATCAGCAGATTCTGAAACCCGCGTGTGCTGCTTCACAGCTTTGTCAGCCTCATATAATTTCTGAGAAATATTTCACTTTTGATTAATCACCTGTCTCCATCAAAAATGTTCCGTTGAAAGACTTCTAACAAGTCATATACATGGCTATAATTTCAGAGAAGCCTACACATACAACAAGATTTTTTTAAGGCATGGTTTTCTAGAAACATAGAGTAAAAGTCCATTTCTATCTCACAGAGATAGAAAAAGAGTCTTGACATAAGAGATTAAAACAGACAAACTGAAAAGAAGATAAACAATTACACAACATTAGTTATCATGTTAAACTGTGGTATGAGTCTATCAGTCTACCAGGGGATTGTCTATAGATTTTCTCACATATTTAGAATTAAACTTTTTGACTTTTCATTTTAAAGTGATATTTTCATTTAAAGCGGTGACCTAAATTAAACAAACACCAAGAAAAAGAAAAAAGTTAAAAAGTGGATGGGAAGTTACCTAAACTACAAATTAAATAATATCTTTCAATGGAAATTGAAGTATTTTATATTACAGAATCACAGAATCAATCATCTTGGTTGGAAAGGACCTTTAAGATCATGGAGTCCAACCATTAACCTAACACTACCGACTCTAAACAATATCCCTAAGCACTACATCTACTCATCTTTTAAATACCCCCAGGGACGGTGACTCCACCACTTCCCTGGGCAGCCTGTTCTACTGCTTGACAACACTTTCGGTGAAGAAGTTTTTCCTGATATCCAATCTAAACCTCCCCTGGTGCAACTTGAGGCCATTTCCTCTCATCTTATCACTTGTTACCTGGGAGAAGAGACTAACACCCTCCTTGCTACAACCTCCTTTCAGGTACTTGTAGACAGCAATAAGGTCTCCCCTCAGCCTCCTTTTCTCCAGACTAAACAACCCCAGTTCCCTCAGCTGCTCCTCATAAGACTTGTTCTCTAGACCCTTCACCAGCTTCATTGCCCTTCTTTGGACTATCTATCTCCAGCACCTCAATGTCTTTCTCGTACTGAGGGGCCCAAAACTGAATATTGATCCAAAAATCAATATTGATCCAAAAATCTTCTTTCAAAAGCTTGCTTGGTTATTTTGCAAAAATATCTTAATTTGATTATTTGATTCTTTTGGGACTATTCTCACTTTCACATTCTCTGTTCTTTTTTGTTATTCTATTGAACAAAAATATGAATATTCATCCGGTTCTTTTCTGAGATGACTGTTATTTCATAGAATCATAGAATCATAGAATGGTTTCAGTTGGAAGGGACCTTAAAGATCATCTAGTTCCAAGCCCCCTGCCACAGGCAGGGACACCTGTCCACTAGACGAGGTTGCTTAAAGCCTCATCCAATCTGGCCTTAAACACTGCCAGGGAAGGGGCATCCACAGCTTCTCTGGGCAGCCTGTTCCAGTGTCTCACCACCCTCACAGGAAAGAATTTCTTCCTCATATGTAATCTAAATCTACCCTCTTTCAGTTTAAAACCATTCCCCCTCGTTCTATCACTACATGCCCTTGTAAAAAGTCCCTCTCCAACTTTCTTCTAAGTCCCCTTCAGGTACTGGAAGGCTACTAGAAGGTTTCCCCAGAGCCTTCTCTCCTCCAGGCTGAACAGCCCCAACTCTCTCAGCCTGCCTCCATAGGAGAGGTGGTCCAACCCTCTCATCATCTTCATGGACCTCCTCTGGACTCGTTCCAACAAGTCCACGTCCTTCTTATGTTGGGGACCCCAGAGCTGGATGCAGTACTCTAGGTGGGGTCTCACAAGAGTGGAATAGAGGGGCAGAATCACCTCCCTCAACCTGCTGGCTGCACTTCTTTTGATGCAGCCCAGGATACGGTTGGCCTTCTGGGCTGCAAGCACACACTGCCCGCTCATGTTGAGCTTCTCATCAACCATCACCCCCAAGTCCTTCTCCTCAGAGCTGCTCTCAATACATTCTCCACCCAGCCTGTATTTGTGCTTAGGATTGCCCCAACCCACATGCAGGACCTTGCACTTGGCCTTGTTGAACTTAATGAGGTTCGAACGGGCCCAGCTCTCAAGCCTGTCAAGGTCTCTCTGGATGGCATCCCTTCCCTCCAGCGTGTCGACCACACCACACAGCTTGGTGTTGTCGGCAAACTTGCTGAGGGCGCACTCAATCTCACTGTCCATGTTACTGACAAAGATGTTAAACAGGATCGGTCCCAATACTGACCCCTGAGGAATGCCACTCGTCACTGGTGTCCACTTTGACATTGAGCTGTTGACCGTAACTCTCTGAGTGCAACCACCCAGCCAATTCCTTATCCACCGAATGGTCCATCCGTCAAGTCCATGTCTCTCCAATTTGGAGACAAGGATGTCATGCGGGACAGTGTCAAATGCTTTGCTCAAGTCCAGGTAGATGACATCAGTTGCTCTTCCCCTATCCACCAGCACTGTAACCCCGTCGTAGAAGGCTACCAAATTTGTCAGGCATGATTTGCCCTTAGTGAAGCCATGTTGGCTGTCACAAATCACCTCCTTGATTTCCGTGTGCCTCAGTATAGTTTCCAGGAGGATCTGCTCCATGATCTTGCCAGGCACAGAGGTGAGACTGACTGGACTGTAGTTCCCCAGGTCTTCCTTTTTTTCCCCTCTTGAAGATGGTGGTTATGTTTCCCCTTTTCCAGTCAGTGGGAACTTCCCCAGACTGCCACGACTTCTCAAAAATGATAGATAGCAGCTCAGCAACTTCATCCGCCAGTTCCCTCAGGACCTGTGGATGCACCTCATCGGGTCCCATGGACTTGTACATCTTCAGGTTTCTTAGGTGGTCTTGAAACTGATCTTCTCCTACATTGAGCAGTTTTTCTTCATCCTCCCAGTCCCTGCCTCTGTCTTCTGCGACTTGGACAGTGTGGCTAGAGCACTGGCCGGTGAAGACTGAGGCAAAAAAGTCGTTGAGTACCTCAGCCTTCTCCATATCCCGGGTAACCAGGTCTCCGGTTTCCTTCTGGAGAGAGTCACATTTTCCCTAGTCTTCCTTTTATCACTGACATACCTATAGAAGCATTTCTTGTTGTCCTTGACATCCCTTGCCAGATTTAATTATATCAGGGCTTTAGCTTTCCTAACCTGATCCCTGGCTGCTCGGACAATTTCCCTGTATTCCTCCCAGGCTACCTGCCCTTGCTTCCACCCTCTGTAGGCATCCTTCTTTTGCCTGAGTTTATCCAGGAGCTCCTTGTTCATCCATGCAGGCCTCCTGGTGTTTTTGCCTGCCTTCCTCTTTGTTGGGATGCATTGCTCCTGAGCCTGGAGGAGGTGGTCCTTGAACACTAACCAGCTTTCTTGGGCCCCTCTTCCCTCCAGGGCTTTATCCCAAGGGACTCTCCCAAGCGATTCCCTGAAGAGGACAAAGTCTGCTTTCCTGAAGTCCAGGGTAGTGAGCTGGTTGCGCACCCTCCTTGCTGCCCTATGGATCTTGAACTCTACTCTTTCATGGACGCTGCAGCCAAGGTTGCCCTTGAGCTTCACGTCCCCCACCAACCCCTCTTTGTTGGTGAGAACAAGGTCCAGCATGGCACCTCTCCTTGTCGACTCCTCTATTACTTGGAAAAGGAAGTTGTCATCCACGGATTCCAGGAACCTCCTGGATTGCTTGTGACCATCTATGTTGTCCTTCTGACAGATATTGGAGGGGTTGAAGTCCCCCATGAGGACCAGGGCCTGTGAACGTGAGGCTACATCTATCTGTCTGTAGAGGGCCTCATCTGGTCGGTCTTTCTGGTCAGGTGGCCTGTAGCAGACGCCCACTATAATGTCTCCAGTCCCTGCCCTCCCTTTAATCCTGACCCATAAGCTCTCCGTCGGCTCCTCCTCCATCCCCAGACAGATCTCCGTGCACTCAAACTGGTCATTGACATAGAGCGCAACACCCCCTCCTTGTCTCCCCTGCCTGTCCTTCCTAAAAAGCCTGTATCCCTCCATCCAACATTCCAGTCATCAGAGCCATCCCACTACATCTCTGTGATGCCAATAAGGTCGTAGCCTTGCAGGTATGTGCACGTCTCTAGCTCCTCTTGTTTGTTCCTCATGCTCCGTGCATTTGCATAGAGGCATTTCTGTTGGGCGCCCGACAAAGCTGCCTTGCGGCCTGAAATTCCTTTCCGCTGCTCTTCTGGTGCTCTCCTGCTGACCTGCCATCCTTCTCCAGTCTCTGGACACCTGTTGCTGGCCCTGGCATTGGACTGGCTGAACTGGGATGGACTGAGGTCCCCCTCCCCTGGCAACTCTAGTTTAAAGCCCTCTTTACCAGCTTGGCAAGCCTATGACCCAGGATGCTCTTGCCCTTCTCTGACAGATGGACCCCGCTGGCTGCCAGAAGACCAGGTTTCTCGAAACGAGTCCCCTGGTCTAAGTAGCCATTCTTCTGCTTATGTTCCAGTCCTAACCAGAAAAAGCTGAGACTGCAGCTTGCACTAGGAAAATACTAGTACTACAAAAGAGTAGTAACAAGCCTTTTTTTTATTATTATTGTGTGAAGCTATTGAGACAAAATTTTAAAAATCCAGCAATTATGACCACTCCTTCTTCTCTTACTTATCTGATACTAGATTTTCTTAAGGATGCCTTCCTTTTCAGTACAATTCATTTTGATAACTCCCTCCTTTGCAGACCAAAATTGTTAACAAAGGATATACTATTCAATTCCAATTCCAGAAGTCAAAGCTTTTGTTGCTTTCCTTTCTAATCTGAAGAAATGTTTCTATACCTAAAGGTTTGTCTAATTCTTTCACCCACATCTGTTGATTGAATAACAGATATTACCTCTGTCTGCAAATATTGTCCTACCTGCATTTTTTAAATTATCATTACAGCAAAATACTACTTTAGAGAGAGATGTTTTCTACACAGTATTTTGGAGACTCTTTCTCTCTCTTTCTCCATTGACCATAGGGGAATGCAAGGGACACAGGTCTCCTAATTTAGGCACTTCATTAAGTAATTTGAGACTAATCTGTGCAAGACACCTACTTAAATCTTGATCCTTGCTGCCTCACCAGGTAACCAACTATTCAAACAACTCTAAAGATTTCTACATCACATGGTCAGAATGTCAATACAGAAAAATCCACACCGTCGATGTCAGAACACAGCATTGATTTAATTTTAGTTTTTAGATATTTAGCTTTTAGATTGCAGAATGTCCTTCCACAGAAAGAATTCCAAATGCCTGAAATTTATCTAAGGGCTCCTTGTCACCAGAGACCCTAGTGGGAGGTTGTCTCAGCCTCTGGGGACCTGCAGTCTCACACCATTGTGTTGCAGCTTCCAAACTCACATTCCATTCAAAAGAGGGTGAAATCAGGGAATGCCGTTCAACATGCATCCTGTGTGATTTGCCATAGTAACCAAGAAATCACTTTCTTGTGATATTTTAGACACAATCTCTTGAAGCATGTAAAAAACCCACTGTTCTTCCATGCCCTGAAATTGCCTCTGTGGCAATGCTGGAAAACTATCTGTGCAAACTTTCAGGGGCTCTGTGTGGTTCTGCTTTCTCTGGTACTGGTGTCTGTCTGAATGCTTAGCGAAGTCAAAGGAAACTGTAAAAGGAAGGCTGCAGAACTTAACAGGAACGGTGAGACAATGGCACAGATAAGAGCTTCAGGTTCCCAGCTTCAAAGGAGTTCAGATAACAATGGCTAGGCCATCAAGTGATGGGAAGCATTTGCCTGTCTGGCTCCATCTTTTCTGGGATCAAAAGACATGGAAGAACCTCAAAGACCCTTGAAAAGGGAGGGGACTGAGGAGAATGCCCAGACTGTGTCAATGAAAAAATGCTGATGGACTCCCTCCTCCTACATTAAAGGAGGGGATAGGCCACTTCTTTTGACACAGAAACTGGGAATAAAACAGGCCTTCCTTTTGATGGGGGGGGGGGGGGAAACTTGGTAAATAATGCATGTGGGTAACATAATTTGAAAAACATAATTTTCCCAGTATTGCATTCCTTCTGGCAAAAACCCAAATGCTTTGCTTTTATTACAAGTGTTTTCCTTATTACTGTAGAAGATATTCAGGCTCCAGGAAGAGAGCTCTTAGAATATCCAAGACTAGTTATATCTGTCTCTTATTCATAGCTAAGGGGATGATAAAATGTCGAAGGATGTATTTTGGATATTTCTCTAAGAATGGGCTCAATGAAGCCTGTAACTTTTGAGGGTGCATTCATAAATGGTTGGTAGTGTCTTACTCTATGTATGTCACCCTGTGCATAGTAGTAAGAAGAATATGTAGACCATGTTCAGACGGAATATTTGTTTTTCCCTCAGGAGACTCTTCTGAACACAAATGTTGTGGTCATCAGATCCACTCACCCAGCATGCAGAGCATTTCCTGCTTTCCTGTAAATGTCTGCAGCCCATGTGCTAGCTAACTGCACTAGAGCTATTGATCATGAAAGCATATGAGCAAGAACAAAATTATTCATACTGTCAGGAAGCTATCCAGCTCTGTTTGGGCTGTGGTATTACAGGAACATGTCACAGGTAGTGTGATTTTCAAGCATTCAGGATTTTCTGGTAGACTTTTTAACAATTGTTCACAAACAATCATAATAGATCACCCTTCCTTTTCTTGTGTTAGCAGTTCTCTGTAAGACTTTGTAGTAGGAGTTAGTAAACTTGGACTAATTCTGTAGTCAGTGGAAAGAAACAGGTATCTTCAGAACACACCCATCATACCTCTTAGCTGTTTTTGGGTGAGATGGCTCAACCTCGGGAGCTGTGTATGTCTTTACATTGACAATGGAGGGGGAGTCAGTGTGCTGACTGAATTTTCTTATGCTCTGTTACTTGTCAGTGTGTTGAGTTAAATACCTCACATATGTATGTGATATTAGAGATCTGCATACCATGTCCAACAAGAAACTTTCAAATAATTTAGTATTTTTAATCTTAAGAAGAAAAGACTAAAACCATATATTGTCATCCTGAATAATTAAATGGTAGCTGCAGAGAGGAAAGAAACATATTCTTTCAAGAGTCCACTGCGTTAGGAAACTAATAGCTGCCTAACATTGCCATAGGGTGTATTTAGGTTAGATTTGAAGAAAAACAAGTATTGTTACCAATTAAATGAGCAGCCAGTGGAGATTATGGGATCTCTGTCGCTGAAGGTTTTTGAGAACTGGATGGACAAACATCCATCATGAGCAGTGAGCATTTGTCATGCATGATCTATCCCACTGCAAGAAGTAAATGATCTTATCAAGCTCCCTGTATCCCTGTTTTCTAAGGCTACATCTATCCTGGTAAGTTAAATCTTCCTAGGATCTTTTGCTGACATGATGCCAGCTAGTATAGAGCAATGTGTATTTATAGTATTAAACTGCCTTGGCCACCCAAAACAAGGTGGTCAGCTCCAGCCTACTCAAGGTGGACACTGGCCTGTGCCAACTGCCAAATCATGCCCAGAAATAGTTTGGGAAGCTGCTAACTGATGTCAGACAAAGTTGTGTGGAGACCCTTCTAGCATTTGAACAGTGTAGATGATCAAGACAAATTGTTTGGAAACATTCCCTGGCCCAGTTTAATTTACTAGTATAGCTATAACCAATAATTCTGTGGCCAAGTTTGTCCATATCCTCATCAGAACTGTTCTGAAATTGAAAAAGTAAATAAAGCTCAATGTTCTCTACTCCTGAAAACAATCAGCCTTTTACTACTTGTACTAGCTAGTGAAGATTCTCTGTAGCTCTTATATTTAGACTTCTATCCTTTTTTTCTCAGTAGAGGGCATCATTAGTACAGTCACTTCAGTAGCCTGTATCCATACAGCAAAGAATGGGAGCAAACTTCATGTTGCCTCCAAAGCAGACTAAACTGAGTAAACACTTGGTACATGTGCATATTTATGAGAAACACTAGTTCTTGTGGAACAATTTGGGCCAGTATTCACTTGAACAGGCTTTCTCCTCTTCACCATAACAGGCAAAAAGGGACTGGAAGACTAGAAAACATTCGTGAAAATTTCTTGCTTAACCTTTTTTTTTTGAGTAGAGAAAAAGAGCCAGTATGAGCATAGAGTTAAAATAGCATATTTAAGTTCTGTTTGGGAGAAGGAGGGGAGATTTCTCCATTTACTTTAATTAAAGTTCTCCACAAGCTCTTTTTTTTTCTCTTAGGTTTGGGAGCTTGGCAGGCTTTATGTTTTTTAAAAAAATCCAGCTTGCTCACTAGGCAAATTTTCCCATGCTTTCAAAGCTGTACTGTTTAGGCAATCAAATGTTAATCTGACCACAGTCTAGCTTTTGCTTTCTTCTCAACAGCTTGATATCTATTGCCATTAATGTTATACCCTCAGATGTAGGGCAGACAGTGATGCCGCTGTCCAGCACATAAGTGGTAACAAACTGCAGCACAAATAATTAATTGATAACGTGCATGTGTTCCTCACCCCCAGAGCACGTGCATGGGTAAGCCAGCTGCAAATGATTTATTCTACGTACCAAAGTTACACTAAATCAAGCCAAACAATATTGCCTTTTTTTTATAAGAGTGAAGTATTTCCCACGAAGCTGGTAACTTCTATCTATTAGCTTATAATCTATATAACACAAATGTTTTGCTTTATAACACTCTGCCAGTGGTAAGCATAAAAAAACCCTGAAGACAGTCTCTAGGGGTCTGTGTCAACTTAATAACTGGGAGAGTGAGCATGCAACTGAATTGAAGAAGGCATGTCTAAGAAAAGAGAGCGTATAAAAGTGAAAGTCCAAATAGTTAAGAGATCTCCGCCTTTGAAAAGAAGTTTTTCACTGTGTCTGATCTGCAAAGAGTTACCACCATGAATATTTTGAAAAGCAGACCGATGTAAAACTTGAATTACAGTCCTTAAATCTACCTGGTCTATATTGCTCATCATTGGTGGCTTTTACTGATACATTTAATGTTCATCTGGGATTCTGGTTACATCTGGCAATAGGGAAAAAAATACGGAGGAAGTTTGAAAAAATGCATTGTTTCATCTTTTTCTAACATCTTCATTATAAGGGAGGTTTGCAATCAAACTTATGATAAAAAGTATAACATTTCTTTATTAGAAACTAAATTTGAATGACAATAATTTTGCTATGATTGGTTTTGATGATAAACTGGAAACAGCATACAGTGATCACTACCACATGTATTTAGGCTTGGGTTGGCTAGACTTGTATTCTCCCAGGGAAACTGGGTACTTCAACTGGATTTCATTTTTTAAAATTTATATCTCACTGAGAAATTTCCAACTTAGTTTCCAATCTATTTATTCACAAGAATTCTTAGGGTTTCCACTAACTGTTGCAGATGTTCTTTGCTAGCCTGTTTTCCGCAATCTTGGAACAAGCTCTTGGGAGAGAAAAGGCCTATTTTACGGGATCAGGCTGTTTATTCACGCTGAAGTCAAAAGGACTAGCTGTATCATGTTGCAAACAACAGCAAATTATCTGAACAGATAGATTCCTTTTCATTAGAAGGATAAATGTGCACATACACACACACGCACATGCAGATAGACGCACGGGCACATGCACACGTATGCATGAACTGTTTGGGAGTAAATCTAAGAAAGAAAATGAGGGAGGGATGAGGTTAGAAAAAGTTAATGGGAGAAAAATAACCCCCTCAGGCTCAACTCTACTCCTGTCAAAGAGTAATAAAGGGGTTTTGTTTGTTTTGTTTTGTCTTGTTTTTCCTCCAATGAAAACAGATGACTGAGGCCTGATCCTGTTCTCAGTAAAATTATTATAAAAGCTAGAGTTGGAAGTTGAGCAAAAAGGGGCGCTTGCTGATGCTTGCCCAGAGAGAGGAGCTTGAAGGTTGAGGGCCTAAAACAGTAGTGTGACATTAATGTCAGAAAGTTTGGACTTCTTTATTTATGAAAAAGTGTCCATGTCTTTTTAGGTGCAGGAGTTAGTTAGACGGTTGCAGTGGTAACAAAGGACCCAGTTTCTCAGAGATTCTTAAGAGCTGCCAGATAAAATTAGGGTTTCATGAAAGGCTGAGAGAGTGCAGACGCTCATAAATAACGATGCTGTCCTCCTTCCTTCAACAGCACTGCAGTGGGGCTCTTCTGGCAGCAGGCACTGTGTTAACGCTTTTAATATGATTTAAAAATTAGTTTTATTTTTTAATGAAACATTCTTGCATTTTTTGAAAGAGATTTTTTTTTAAATGGAAACCCAAAAGTTATTTTTTGTTAAAACAATATAGCCATCTCTTCTTCCTCATCCAGAACGTGGAATTTCTCCCTTGGAAATTCATAATGAACTGCATAAACCACATAGTCATGAATCTTCTCGGAGTCACTCTGTCTCCTAGAGGTGCATCTCTGGATGTCAATTGCACCCTAGGTTGCACCTTACTCGGTGAGGATGGGAGCAGAGGTGGGTCACGGTTTGTCACTTGTTATATTTACAGTAGATGCTGTGCTGTACCGAGAGGGTTCTATCCCAGCAGTTAGCAAAGAGCTGGAAGTGAAGAAAGGGGGTAGAAAGGTTTCTTCTCTAATGCTTCCTCCCAGCCCAGAAATAACCCAGACATTTCTTATAAAGAAGAAAGTTTAATTTCATTTAAAATAATGAGGAAAAGCATATCTGTGTCAGGCTGCAAAACTAACTGCTATACAGTAATATTTTGTGCCCCAGAAAACAGGTGTTTGCACTGGCGCAGGCATTGTCACATGAGTTAGATGACTCAAAACAGCTCAGTGTAAAGAAGAGTCAGGGGAAAGCCCCTTTTCAGGTTTGTTCCTTGCTCCTTGTCCGTTAGAAGAAAAACTATTCCCCTAGCCTTTTTTAAAATAGATATAAAAAATGCAAGCATGAGGACAAATCATCAAACCAATCACACGCCCTAAGCAAGAACATAATATATGGCTGAAATCACTCTTCTATTTGAAGAAAAAAACTCAAACAATTGCAGCAACAATAGTGAGCCTTCCCTTACTCTGGACTGCTGGCATCCTCCATGCCTTTTGGTTTTGCTTCAGAAGGAAATCCACCTTCCAGCCATTCAGACCCAGAAGCTCCTTGGAACAGGTGGTCTCTAAGCTCCAGGGGAACCAGCAGGCTGAAAAGGAAAAGCTCCCAATTGCCTCCTAGCATAGCCTGAGAAAATACTTCATTATTTGTGTTTCTTTATTGAAATATAGTCTCTTTTATAGCTGAGGCGATACAGACAGCTGTTCCATTTGTTTCAAATGCTCCCTGTTTCTGGGGTAATCATTTAGAGCTGGTAGCTGAACCTCTGAGCAGAGTCTGCTTCACTTCTTAAATAGGGATGAAAATCCAGAGTCTGGAGATTGACGGGAACTTTTCTGGTAGTTCTGATTAATTACTTTAAATTTTCTTCTTATTCTTTTCTTTATCTTGCAGCCAGATAGTCTTCCCACAGGAACTGGGGAAAAATAATAAAACAATTTGTAAAAGCCTGCTTCAAAATGAAATCTTAATATGCAATGTAATCTCTCCTTGGGTGTGGAGTTCGTTTTTCTCTTGACCAGGCTATATTGTTGCCAGTTCGGTGACTCCAGAATTTGAGTCACATCTTGATCTGTAAAGGAGCTGGGGCACGTGCATCATTGTATACTGCACTTGCCTTTCCCGTTGCTACTGTCGGTGAGTGTTGCCAATTTCATCAGCAGTTCTAATTTAGTTCTGGTTTATACTGGCTTCAGTGAAAGCAAATATAGTAACCCTTCACTTTAAGTGGCACCAGCAGAACTAGATTCATCATGCCACAGAGCAGTCAACAGAAATACAGTTATTTCTGGGAAACAGACTTATTTACATGTTATATTCTGATTAGTGCTATATTGTCATAGTTGTCTGTATACTTAACAGGCTTGGACAAAAAAGATCTGGAGAAAGGTTGTAAAAGAAGCAGGGAAAAGTGGAATAAAATAAGTGAAGTACTGAAAATAAGAGAGAAAACCAACCAATGATACTTACTGAAACACAAAATTGAGACAAGAGAATACCAAAGAGAAAAACGCTGGTAATATAAAAGAAGGAATTGAATGTGGTCAAATTCAGGCCCTCTACATTTAAATAGAAAAGGCAAACAGAGAATGGTAAGCACTATAAATAGATGTATTCTGGCCACTCCAGGTGTGTGTGGACCCTGCTCTCTGCAAACAGCCAAGGCTGGCTCTTGGCATCTATAAAAACCACAGCTGGGTCCCTCACTTTCCTTGTCACTTGAATATCTGGGATTTTTCTTCCTATTATATTAAGGTAGTAATCATGTATAAACAAAAATTGCGTATAATGTATATATATTAATGTATTAATGTAGATTATTTTGTCAGGACAAGGAATGGAAAGTACCAGATGAATCTTTTACAACATTGATAAAAGAAAGTCACAGGACAACCAAGTGTTTCCAGAGCACACCTGTGTGATGTTAATCAAAATGTTAGTCCCTAAAAGGGAGAGAGCAAAGGACTCAGCCATCCACTTAAGACATCAGAGAAATGTTAAAAACTGCTGGGCCTTGCCAATCTCGGAAGAAACCACAAAAATTGTAATCTTGGCTTGTGAGATAGGGGTTATGGAGAAGGCTAAAACATTTAAAGATTGATAAACAAGCATATATGTTTTAAAAATTTCTCTGAAATAAACCCAAGTTACAGTCTGTTCTGAATTTGTAAATCTGCAGTGCACACTGAAGAAGTGTTAGAGGGAAATTATGTTCTTCATTCATTGGCAAACTGGCAGAAGAAGAGATTAATCACTGTAATTTTCTTCAGTAATTTCAAGGGGTGTGCAGAAGGCTTTCAGAACAATTCAAATATCAGAATTGCAGAGCACCAAGTGAAAGAAGACAATTGCAGCTGATTTCTGTGAACTGTTGCCCAATGGCAAAATATCTTTTCTTTTTGAGGAACGCATATTCCAGATATCCGCTGCTGGCATTTTGTCGTCTACTTCATCGGATGCTGTGCTTCCTGTTTTGGATCATATACTGAGCACATGTGGTAACTAACTTTTATCAAATCTGACAGGAGACCACTGTTTGATAGAATAGTTTCTGAAAAATGTGTGGAACTTTTTGGACTTAAACACAAGGAAGATCAAACCCAGTTGGCCACCCTCCAGTGGGCTTTGTTCAGAACGTCTCTAGTTGAAGATTATTAACAGCATTCTCTTAGAAATATCTATAAATCAATTTTGAGACATTACAAGTCTATAGCTTGTCTCACTATAGGGAAATTGTCTGGAAAGTTTAATTTCTTGAAGGTGAGTAAAGATGACTTTTCCAGATAACAAGCAAAGGAAGCCTGATTGTGAGATCTCCATAAATGCTCAGATCACAGCTACCATTTTTAAAGCCAAGAAATACTCTATAAAAGAGGGGTGACAAAAACTGTCTTTGGAAACTCTGGCTTCAGTGTCTGGCTGAGATAATATGAATCCTAAAAAGACATTACTCTATTTCTACACAATTTCCAGTCATCAGAGGAAAACTATGGAATTTAAAGAGAATATTCACCTTTCAATCAACTCATCAATTTCTAAAGCAGAGATGTAATCCTGTGTTGAATTTTATTGGATGGCTTACAGACTTTCAGAAAGAATCTAATTCTAAATTAATTTCTACAGAACATTTCTCTACATCTTTTTTGGCTTCACCTCTATTATATTATATGTGATTTTCCACACGGATGAGGAAAAGCCCTTTATTACCAGAAACACGGGAAACCTGCCCATTTAAAAGCCATGGGGTGAGGGGCTTATGTCCGTATGGCACAGCTCAATGTCATGCAGAGATACTGGAAGCTGCCCTGGATAATCTTGCTGGGTTATGGGAAGCATTACAGCTGTATTAACACGGGACTCCACCCAGGCTTGTATTGTTTGCTTCTCAGCTGAGCTTATTAGCCTATAAAAGGTGTTGTACTCAGGCAAAGAGTTTTTTGGTGGTTCCACAGTAACCTATTTAGATTTCACTTGGCCTTTTTGGGGCATTTCATCCTGCTAAGCAGACTCTCCAAAAGTGGCTGGAAGAAAGAAAACACTTGTGTGAGAGATGACTCATCCAATGTAAGTTGAATTCACTGCATCCCCTATGGAAGGTGTCAGCAAATGTGAACACCAAATGCAATTATTTGCTGTTGATCCCAATCTTAAAGATTATCTTCCAAGAAATAAGCAGACTAATGTACAGCGAGAAGGAGGAAATAGGTTGGTTGAATAGGTTAGCCACAGGCCTACCAACCTGATCTAAGGCACTTGAGCTGAAGTTTTCAAATGCTTCTGCCTTCCTACTTGTGCACTTTAACACAGTGAGAAACTAGTTCTTCCAAAGCACATATGAATCTGACCCAAGACTATGTCTGAGATTTTAAAATAAAGGTTTAGATCTTCCTAGAACGTACCTAGAATGAATGCTACGTGCCATAATTCACACCATTTTGTGATGATTTTTATTATTCTGAGGGAAGTCTCCGCATATCATGCAGCTTATGATTTCCAGTAATAACAAAAGATTTTTTCTTTTGCAAGTGTCCGGCTGTTTTATCTGTACAACGATAATTGCAATTTCAATTTAAAAATTCACCTCCTTTGCAAGAGCCAGGAATTTTGTTCACCACATGTGTCTGGATTCCTTTATATCATCCTAACACACACACAATTGTCAGGCTAGACTTTGACAATGAAATTAGTGTCAAGGATAAAAAAATAAGAGCTTTAGCCTCTAGGTGCACCTGTTTACAGCAAGTAGACCAGCTCAGTCAGGGTGTGTGTATGTGTCAGTCTGCCACTGCAGCTGTTCCGCTATCATAAAAACCATAGTACTTATTAAGTTTTAAGCCTTTCTGAACTCCATAACTTAGGCTTACAAAGGGAGGCTGTAATGCTATGTCTGGACTGTGATAATAGTTCAGATAAAGATCCAGCATGTGACTCTTAATGACAGCATTAAGTCTATTGGAAGGAACTATATCAAATGATATGCAGTAAAGCAGACAGCAAATATGAACCATGAAGAATTAATGATTAACTACTCTCTTCATGCTTCACTGGGAACAGCACTGCCATTGAAGCACTCTGCAAACTCTGCGGAAGAAGTTAACTCACAAACTGGAGTTACACAACAAGGTAAAAATCACACATGCACTGCTTAAACTTTAGGTATGTGTTTTTCAGTGCAAGATATTTATTTTCTTTGCAAATAAATGTCAGGTCTTGTTCATGTCCCCAGTCCTGCAGCTGATTCTGTATGGACAGGACACCGCTGTACCTTCAACAGGCTCCCCACACACACACTGAATTTAATGGCAGTCCCAAGCATGTCCACATGGATTCAGCTAAGGCATAGGAGTTCCAGTTATAACAAACAACCAAACTCTTAGACAGTGTTTTATATCTTCGTTATTCTTTAAAGACTGCTTGTGGTTTTTCTTTTTCTAGGAGAAATTTGTGTGGGATTACACTCGTTAATCTTTGTGCATTCTGTAAATTCCGTAACATTTGAAGGCTGACTTTGGAGGTGCTGCCTTGTAAATGACTTCTATGTTAACATTCACAGCTTCAAACTAACATCACTGAGAGCACTGGCTGGAAACCCTGGCGAACCCAATGCCATGGCTGCTGACAGGCTGTGAAGATGACATCCGTCTCCCTCCGTTTCTGGCAGTGAGGAACTGCTGCCTTGCAACTGCTCTCTTACTTCTGTGCAAGGTAGAAACCTTGGCCCCTGCTGCCCTGGGAATTCAGTGGGAGCTGGAAAAAGTGGTCAGGAGCACCTGCCCCTCCCAGAGATGAAACCCTGCTGTCAGCTGGTGTGTTGTGGGTCACCACTGCCCATGTCAACAGCTTGAGAGCCAGCCTGCTCTACTGCAATGCAGGGTAGTGCGGTGTTGGGGACCTGCCCGGCCTGTGAGACCACAGGTCTGCACATCCCCAAAAGCACGCTGCAGCCACAATCCTGATCTGCCTCCCCATCCTGAGCACCAGGGATGCACAAGTGAGGAGCGCTGCTGTACGAAGCTCTTTCTGTAATCCATGGAGGAAAGCAGACAACCCCAAAGATCAATTCAGCCTGTCTCAGATTTAAATCACCTAACTGTAGAAGACTGCACTGACAGTGTGAAATGATGAGGCTCCAACCTTAAGGCTTGCTGAAAATGCATAGTTGTTTACCTAAGTCAAGTGCCAAGTACAGAAATGATGTTTATGCCAATACAGTTCTATTTATGGCACTTCTATTTATCTTGCAATCATGAATGGGCCTAATGAAAATGAGGATGAGCTCCAGCATATTGAGGAAAGCAGGTTATGATGTTCTCTTCCTAAAACTACAGAAAATTTTCAGTGTTAAACAAGAAGTACTTAATGGTTTGGGTCAGTGTTTTGGCCCAGACTGGTGCAACTCTTGATTGCTCCACCTCCTGGCACTGTATCCCATCACTTTATAACCAGCACGACACATGCTGATTCCATTTATATTCTTGCAATGGCTTTTACATTTGTTTTCTGCTGCTAGATCAGTGGGAATTTGAAGGTACCTGAATTAGTTATGTTTTATGACAGGTATGAACACCTTAACCTCCTGTGGTGGGCTGACCTTGGCAGGCTGCCAGATGCCCACCCAGCCGCTCTCTCACTCCCCCTCCTCAACAGGATAAGGGAGGGAAAATAGGATGGAAAATCTCATGGGCTGAGATAAGGACAGGGAGATCACTCACCAATTACTGTTATGGGCAAAACAGACTCTACACAAAGAAAATGAATTTAATTTATTGCCAGTTAAAATAGAGTAAGATGGTGAGAAACAAAGACTAAAACTAAAACACCTTCCACCTCCTCCCCCTTTTCCCAGGCTCAACTTCACTCCTTTGTTCCCAGCTCCTCTACCTCCTCCTCCAGGAGTGGTGCGGGAGGATGGGGAATGGGGGTTGGGGTCAGTCCATAACAGCTCCTCTCTACCACTCCTTCCTCCTCACACTTTTCCCTTCCTCCAACATGGGTCCTTCCCATGGGCTGTAGTTCCTTTCAGGAGCCTGCTCTGGTGTGGTGCGGGGAAATACCTGCTCCACTGTGTTCTCCTCCAGGGGCTGACTGCAAGGGAATCTCTGCTCTGGTGCCTGGAGCACCTCCTCCTCTCATCTGACCTTTATGTTCCCTCTGTTGTTTCTCACTCTTTTTGTTTACTTCTCCACTTTCCGTACTGTGGGGTTTTTTTCCCTTTCTTAAATACATTTGCCCCGAGGTGCCACCATCTTGGCTGAGGGGCTCATCCGTGCCTTGGGGTGGATCCATTGGAGCCGACTGGAACTGACTGTGGCCGGCACAGGACAGCCCTGGCCTCTTCTCACAGGGGCCGCTCCTGTAGCCACCCACTGCCAGCACCTGGGCACCTGCACCCAGTACAGCTTCACAGAGGCCCAGATCCATAGGAAGATTTGCTCTTTTCTGTCTCACCTGATTGAAATATTGCAGGCAATTTTGTCAATATGCAAATTTATAGTCACATTGGGGAACTCTCTCGCCTATTTTATTAATCCAAAAGTCAGGTCTCTAGTCTACAGTTACCAATCAGGGTCCCTGCAAAGTCAGTGGAGGGAGACAGGCACCTTCATGCATGTTCAATATGTCCTAAACGATGAATGTACAGCTGGGCTAGACATCCCTTCAGCAGGCTTGTCCCTCTCCACTGGCTATGGAGGTGGACGATATTATTATTTCATTCTTTCTCTTTTCTGGAGGCCGATGTATGTCTACTCTAAACCAACATGTCTCTCTGTTGTTGTTTCAGAGAGGAAACAGCCTTTCCTACACAACAATGTGATTTTAATGCTCTGGGGATCAAATAGCTTCTAGAATTTCACTATCATGGCAGTCCAGCATCTCATTATGGAGGTATCACAGCCCAGTAACACAGCAGGTCTTCATGAAGTTTCATGCAAGTTTTGAAGTCTTTGGGTCTTGGGCATGTGCATGCATGTGTGTGTGTGTGCATGCATATATAAGGGTGTGTGTTTGCGTGTGTGTACATACATTGCTAAAGGGAAGAGGTTAGGGAGTGGGTTTGTGTGCAAGACCTGTGATCATCCACCATGCTCAATGGATAGCTCTTTGGCTCTATTTTGGACGGCTCCAACTATCTGTCTCCAAGACAAATCTTCAGGAGGGCCCAGGGCAACCAGTGCCAAATGACTTTTGATTTAGCAGCACAGACGCAGCTATTGCCTGTGCTATAGCAACATAAGATTACTGTGTGTTGAATGGATGCGAGGTACAAATAAAGTACTGGGTTTCAAGGAAGAAGTTAGGAAGTGTTTTTAAAAATAAGGACGTGGAATGATGACTCTATGGGAGAGGTCCAATTTCCCAAACAAAGGCATTTGGAGCCATTTGAGCTGCTCTAAGTTACCTAACATGTCCACTCAGTGCTGGGAAACACAGCACAGACCCTATGGGGGGTTTGCTTCTGGCGTGGAAGCCAGGCACGCACTGGGCTATCCTGTGGTGCCTACAGTTACAACAGAGCCGTATGTTTAGGCATCTGTATCATACACTTATTCGTTAATCATGGGTTTACACATTTTCTTTAAAAGAACTTGATTTCAAAATCTGTTTTTTCTTTTCTTGTTTTTCTATATAGCTATTTAGGGAATTATGATACCCTTACTGAAAATGAGTAGCACTTTACATTATGAGTAGACACTGGTTTCAGTATAATTCACCTCAGTGACAACTCTGCTGATGAATGTGGGAAATGTGTGAGAAAGGAAAACTGTTCCTAATGTTCACCATTAATTTGAATTCTTTTTATTTGGAAAGGAAATCCTTCTTTTTTTTTAATTTTTTTTTTATTTTTTTTTTTAAAAAAAAGAATTTGGAGTCAGGTAAATCTTTCTCTAACCTGCTTTTTAAATTAATCATTGCTTTGGATTCTCCGGTTTTATAAATTTAAAGAGTCATCCTTGCATTACAAAGCCACATTTTCTTTTAATTTAGTGGCTGCTTTCCAAAGCAGGAAGTTAAGAAAATAAAGCAACTTTATAGCCAGAGTAAGATAAATAGTACTGTCCTAAGGGAATGCTATTTATACTCCTTTTGTATTTATATTTCCTATTCTCTCCTCTTCCCCATTCGACTGACTGTAATTACAATTATAGCTTCTGAAGTAATTTTATATTTCCTTTCCAGTGCTAATGCTGTTTTACCCCCTATAGAAATTATAATGGTGTGATTGCTAGTGTAGGCAAGCTAAAAAAGACAGCTAATACTTTAATCTGTGCCATTTAAACCTGCTTTTTGTAGGCTGGTCATTATGATAAAATACATGATGGTTTCACAAATGTCGTATCATAAGTAGTGTCTTGATGTTGCACAAGTTCTAGAAGTTATATTGCTGTGCAAAAATACCCATCTTTCTGAATGTGCGCCCTCTCCTCAGACGGGGAGGTGACCTGGGTTTCAGCTGGGATGGAGTCACCCAGCATTTACATTGTCTCTTTGTTCAGTCTGTATAGAGAAATATATGCTTAGGGTGCTTGCTTTGTTTTCTGGAGCTCTTCATAGGCACACATGCCTCTCCACCGAGAGCAGAGGGAAACGCATCATTTATCAGGACTGTATTGTTCACTTATGGTGATACCCGTCAGGTGTAGGCACATGTGCCCAAGAGCTGGGTGCTTAAATTAGCCACCTGGATACAGGCTATTATATAAAAGTGGTGCTATTGTTGTCATCACCATCAACTTAGCAGAGAAAAACCTGAAATAATTCTGTCTCATGGACTCCAAGTGGCTGGATCAGATAAGGGACAAAGAGACGAAACGTTTCAGGGACACCCTTGTCCTTGGTGGCTCTGTCTGTGCAGCAAAATGCATTTGTTCCAGCTGTTGCAAAATAGCTGTGTCGCTGTAGCTGGGGATGTAGTGGCAGTGGTGCCGGGGCAGCAGCCCTGGGCAGCCACGTGGGCTGGTGGAAGTGATCCCCGAGTTGTGTCTCCCTGGGATGGCTCACAAGTCCGATGTCACAGAGAACCAGTTGCTCCATTTCAAAATAAAGCCAGAGAGCTAATTAGTGCTTATGAATTGTCTTAGGGACATCAGATACTCGGGAGTGCATGGGGCGGTGCCAAGATATCTGGCAGTGTAAGAATAACTATTATTTCCTAAATTATTTCCCTGTATGAATAATGTGCTGGCTGTGGTGGAGTCCTCCTGAGACACCTGTCCTGCACCAACTAACTAAGTTAAGCCTAACAGAGGGTCTGGATTTAATTGTAGGTGAACTTTGGGCACTGTAGTCCTTTAATGAACCTAATTATGAAAGCATTCATAATGTGGTATTGTTTGTGTGTGGTGCTGGGCAGGAACTTCATGGGACTGAAACCCATTAATACAAAATGCAGTCATAAAAAACGGCGACAGAATTATCCTGCTATCATAAACTCATATCTTTTGGGACTTAGGAGTCACTGTAAGCAAATGGAAAAAACAAACTGACACAATGCAGTGTTAATTGGCAAGGCTTTTTCAGGATGAATAAATGTTCTTTCATACAAATCCAAACAGTGCCAGGCACAGTGGAGGCTGATCCCTGTTTAGGATCTACAGGCAATACAGGAAAACTGCACAATCTGAAGCTGCCTTGTCACACTCCTTCAAAGGTGAAATAGAGGTGGCAGAGCTAAATCCCTCAGAATACCGGTAAGAACAATCACTGCCCAGTGTCGAACAACATAAAAAAATGATATAAAACAGTGAAACATACCTTTATCCATCCCTCCTCTAAAGCCAGCGGCTGGTTTGAGTAAAGCTCAGTCATACCTAGCACTTTTCCAAATCGCTAATGTGCGTAAGAGCTGTCTGGCAGATGTGGAATAAATCCAAGACAAATTCAGGACATGCTGGATGGGCTGCACGTGCAGCGCAAGGGGCTGTGCTCGGGCTGTCTGTCTGCTGCCGTTCCCTGGAGGTGTTAGGAGAATGTGGGTGGCCAGATGGGGCACCTCGGAGCACACAGGACCGAGCTGTCGCATGGCTGGCGACCCCAGATTTAAAGATTTTGACCTGTGCCAGGACTACCAGACATCCAGAAGTCACAAACAAAACTATAAATGTATCAAAATACGCCTAGAGGGAGCCTCTCATCAGAAAGGAGGAGGGGGGGGCATACTCAGAAAAATTTGGAGAAGCCCGCTATGTACTAGAGTGCCTGCAGACAGTGACATGAAACAGATCTCAACTCTTCCCCATGTTTTGAGGCTAGAACAGTTCCTTTTTAAACATAGTTAGTTTTTGTGAGCTTATAAATGTTAAAATGTGATCAAAGTAACAATTTGTTCGTTAATAATATGCTCTAGAACTGAGCAGTGATTTCTATTTGCTAAATGGGTAGTACTCAGCCTGGTTTTCTGATTGGCTTTAGGGAGCTTGAATGCATGGCCTTATTTCACTGCAAAGCCCTGGCAGACTTTGCACATTAAAATTCTAAACTGTCTAAGTAGGTGTGAAACTAATTTTATGTTTATTTTTTAAAAACCACCTATGATCATTTAGGGCCATCCACTTCACTTTGGGAGGCCCTTACCTAGCTGCAGGTGGGCCCTAGGAGACAATAAAGCCCACCTCAGAGAGGATAATTTCTTGAATATCATAATCTGAATATTTATAGCTTCTGGAATCGTTGTAGCTACTTATCCATGTTTCCAGCCACAACTTTTCTTAATAAGAAGGGCTTTGAAAAACTTGCTAAATCTGTACATAAAAGGAAACAGAAGTTTTCCTAGTGCAGTGGAATTTTTTAAAAGTCACATAGTAGCTTCATTGATGAAACAAGGAAGAAAGCACTTTTCCACCAGACTTTGCAGAGCTTATTTACAAAACACAAGATTTTTTCACTAATGTGTAGGCAAGGCAAAGTCATGACGAGGTTTCCTGCAGAGTGAGGACACTTATGTGGCTAGTCATTTCATCAGTGAGTTATCTTATTCCTTTGCTTGTGGTGTTTTAGTATGTTTGTGAGAGACAAACCTTGGGGGGGAAAAAAACTTTCAAAAAGAGATGAAAGAACTCAGAGACATTTTGGTGTTTTAAAGTTTTATTTGACATGTGAAAATATGTGCTACATCTTATTTACACAAATGCAAAAATGTTTGCAAATCACCTTGTTCTTCTGTAATTCATATCTTGATGACTCTGCTTTGCAGTTCACTTAGTCACTGACAGAGACAAGCTCCAAGTCACCAAAATCAGTTAGTGAAGTCCAGAGAGCACTGCAATCATGCTGGCTGATTGGGGTTCACCCTTAGATTCAGACACCTAATTTTGGATATCTTAATAAAAGTGTCTGCATGTAAACTAGAGAGCTAAGCTTCTTTTCCTGTCAGTGGACAAGTGGAGAGCTAGGGCAGAATTCAGTTACCTAAGTGTGGGTATCTGGTGTCAACGTGAGATGTCCAAGGGTCTCCCACCAGGTTCCTTCAGGTGCCTCAAAGAGGTTCAGGTCACCTGTAGGAAGGTCCTGTGCCTATTCTATCTGTCTATCAATCAGCCCTATGTGGGTCATCCGGATATCCCAGGCTAACTCAAGTGGCACAGATATGTTAGGCAGCAGAATTGCACTTTTACTTTTCTCGACATGAATAACAACAGAACTACAGGTAAGAGCACAGATAATTTTCAGAAACTGAGGCAGATTTCCAAAGATCCTGCAGCTGATAACTTCATTGTACTCTGCATGGATGGTAGGATGAAAAATGCTTTTGCAAATGTGGCCCTTCTTTCTCAGAGGTACAAAAAGATCCCGCCACCACCAAATGGGGTGAATTCAGCCGCTGAATGAGGT
This sequence comes from Nyctibius grandis, assembly GCF_013368605.1. Lineage (NCBI taxonomy): Eukaryota > Metazoa > Chordata > Aves > Nyctibiiformes > Nyctibiidae > Nyctibius > Nyctibius grandis. The sequence goes on along the minus strand of NC_090659.1, from coordinate 76,984,947 downwards.
TTCAAACTTAGTGCTAGCATGTTATAAAACATCTGGGGAAGCTGTAACGCCTTATTGTGAATGATGGGAGCTAGGAAGTGTTGCACGTCTGTGGAAGTGTTATTACTATGTATGCTTAATACGCTACTACGTATGTGTATGCTTATATTACTATGTACGCTTGTGTTATTACTATGTTTAAAAGTGTAGGGACTAAAAGCTAAAGTATCATTTTCCCACTATGTATTGTCCCTCTAAACTGGGAGTAATCACTGTAAATGTGTAAAAAGAGTGATTCAGCAATGCCATTCTCTGTCCTGTGAGTAAACAATTGTTCTGGAGACTATCTACCATTAGTTCAACAGCTTTTACTGTAAGATATTAAAAACCAAGAAACTGCTCTTTCCAACCATGAGGACTTCTCTCCTTTAAGGCAAATCTCACAAATAACAGACTGTGAGCCAGATCCCGCTGCCTTTGTATCCAGAAGGAGGAGGCTTTGGTTCTTTAATTAAGCGGTCCGAGTCCTTTTTTTTCCGCAGTGTTGGAAAAATAAAATAAAAAGACTGATTGATTATAGCAACAAGCTGAACACCAGATGTTTTATGAATATATGGCTTCCCTAGCCCACACCCATGTGCATGTAAGAGAAAAAGAAAAACAAAGGACTGTTTATAATTGTCAGAATATTAAAACCTTTGCTTATTCAATGTTCTTTCTTCGCTGGCCTGTTCATGCAGCCAAAAAATTGATTTATGACATAGACCATTCATTGCTTGAGCTTTGCTTTCCAAACTTGGTAGAAGTATTTCATGGCCATAGTCAGATGTCTTTCTTTATGTAAATTTTGATAATTTGGAGGCTATCTTTAAACCAGTTCCTGAAACCGCAGGCCATAATAACTCACTTGGTTTCATGCACTCTGCTCAGTCCCATCAAGACAAATTGCTGGGTTCAGTGTCCTTTGCCAAAAGAGAGGAACATTCCCTTCTCCTGTTACATAACACTGAGACACTTGAGCGGGAGAGACGGGAACCAAGGCGCACTGACAAGCAGGTATTCTGCAGCTTCAGGGCTCTCTGCCATGCTTTAGAGTATATTTTATGGAAATCCAAATACTGTTCTCTGACAAATTTGCGAATGCAGCTATTGCTAGCGCATCAGCTTTTCCCTGAAAGAAAGGCCGTGGACCAAAGCTTTCCCGCTGTACCCACACAAACACTTACATTTGCTTTTAAAGGATTTTTTTGTTCCAGCAATGCAAGAATTGGTCCATTTTTTTTTAAAAAAAAAAGGTAATCGTACTGTTTTATATATTCTATAAAAATCTAAGCTTATTTTTCCAGAGTTGTCAAAGAGCAAAATCTTTCTTAGGATTCATTACTACCTTTAACTCCTTGGATGACAAGGTAACTGAAGTGATTTTTTTAATGCCGTTACTCATTTAATGGCTTCATTATTTCACACGATATGATAGTGTTCCAAAACACACTTCCGACGAGGTTGGTTTGAGTTTGGTGCAGCCACCCTTTAAAGACAGACAGTAAAACTGGAAAGTATGCTTTAGCAGGAAACAATAGCCTCCCTGCACAAGGCTACTGTTAGCTTCAATTAGGATCTTGAACTACCTGAATCCATGCTTTGCATATGCTACACTTTGCTGTAACTGAAATGAGAAATTACATGACTGCCTTGTTTAAACTGTGAGATGGCTAAAAAAGCATCACATAAAATCCCCTGCTCTTCTGTCTGAACTGTTCTTCAGTAGTTTTTATAATCTGTATATTTAAATTGAGATAACTCCCTCAGTATTTTCCCTAACTTAAATATATACACATATGTGCGTGAGTTTAGCTTGGTTTCTGAGAGGGATGAGGCTTAGGCCATCACATGGTGAAGAGTATGTCCATATGTCTTGCTCATTCCTCCTCTGTAATAGCTTTTGAACTAGTTGCTACGTGACAACCAAAACCAACAAGCTGGAGGTCCCAGAAACCCTACTTCCTACACATTTTGTGGAAACTGATGGCTGCAGAGGCAAGAGAGACCCAAATAAGGGCTGCTACTGAGGGAAAAGCCATTATAATCCAGCTCTGGAATGTTGAAGGGATTGCAAGTGACAAGTCTTCATACATTGCTGGCTGCAGGACAGCACATATTGCTTCTTTCCTGACCAAAGAGCTGGGGAATGTGGGAGGCATCTCAGGGGACTGTGGAGGCACGCGTGGAGTGGGAACACATGGGGAAACAAAGCTAGTTCATCTAACTGCTCACTGAGCAATTTATGTGTATATCTGTACATATATAGCACTATTAAAAATCTGAAGAGGTTTTATATGTACTACTGAGGGCAGTGAGAACTGACCTCTCCTGATATCAAGTTGGCAATGGCCAGCTGAAGATCTTGGGGTTTTCTTAGGCAGTATTTAACCAAAGAAGGAGAAAAAGGGAAAAGAGAGGATTCAGATCATAGGCTAGTTATTTCTGGGACTTAAATATTTTGCTAGTTTATTAGATTTCCCAGACTAGACTCCAAGTCTTCATTCTAATGGACAGATCAGCAGTTTTTTTTTCTAGTGCAGATACAGAGAGAAGATTCTGTCAGCACACTTATTCTCAGTAAGACCATCAAATAGACTATAAAGTTCTTCTTCAATATATAAGCGGAAACGTCTGATAATGCATAAATATTTATCACTTTTCCACTTAAAATAGAAGCATCAGTATTGCCTTTTATAAACAAAATTTTAAAATCCCTGATATTAAAATGCTAAAAAAATACATCAGGTTATACTGTAGTCTAGAGAAAATGCGGTGTATTTTTAGCCCTTTAACTAACAGTTTTGATTTCTTGTTGAAATTTTATTTCCATTCAAGAAAGGGTCACTGGAAGACTACCAAAACTAAACTTAGCACATTGAATTTTAGTGTAAGGCTTGTAAGAATCCTGATTATCCCTAGTAATAAGTTGAAATTAATCTCCTCGGTTTTTTCTTCTGTATTTTCCCTCCTAACCTGCAGTCATGGATTGGAAAAAACCCTTGTGAACTAAGGTGTGGATTAATTTTGAGCACCTGATGGCAATGCACATGGTCTTTCTATAAAGCTCTGTATTATACAAATCTATAGATACTTACAGTGCTCTGTAATATTGTCACTGAAAATCAGATTCAAAGATTTCAGCAGCTAACATATGCTAGGTGGCTAGTGCAGGCCCTATTCTTCAGTATCACCTCTGCCAGAAGTTACCATCTCCTCTGTTCTTGTTTAAACATTCATTTAACTGTGCTCCAACCCAAATCTTTGTGAGTATCTTGCTTTAAAAATATATATATAATTTTTGGTGGTGAGGACAGTAACAAGAAAATGCCTTAGGCTGGGAGCATAGTTTCCCTGTAGGCTCTCTATATATTCTTTGAGGAAAGTGAGGCACCCACAAAATGCAGTTAAACGTTTTGACAGGTTAAGTGCCCCACTCTATTGAGGAAAGGGTCATTAGCAGCTACGTCCGTATCATTGGCACCTCTGTGGGTCCCCACAGCCCCTGAGCTGGGAGCGCAAAGCCACTGCAACCAGCCCCAGGAGGCCCAGGCGACAACGCTTCCCCTGGCAGCTTCAGGAGCCAGGCTGGAGGCTCAGCATGCCATGGTATGTCCCACCCACAAGTGACACTGATAAGATGGGCTTCCATCTTATCAATGACTTATCCCTGAGGAGGAGAGAGTGTGTTCAGTGAAGGATTAGGGTTAGGTCTTGGGAGATTTAGGAGTAGAGCTGATTTCATGCATTCAGATTCTTCTGATTTCAGTGGGAGCTGCTCATGAAGCTGTTTCTAAAATGATAGAATCATAGAATTATTTTGGTTGGAAAGGATCTTTACGATCATCGAGTCCAACCATTAACCTAACACTGCCAAGTCCACCGCTAAACAGTATCCCTAAGCACCACATCTACTCATCTTTTAAATACCTCGAGGGATGGTGACTCCACCACTTCCCTGGGCAGCCTGCTCCAATGTCTGATAACCCTTTCAGTGAAGAAATTTTTTCTAATACCCAGTCTAAACCTCCCCTGGCACAACTTGAGACCATCTCCTCTCATCCTATTGCTTGTTATCTGGGAGAAAAGATTAACACCCTCCTCGCTACAACCTTCTTTCAGGTAGTTGTAGAGAGCAATAAGGTTTCCCCTTAGCCTCCTTTTCTCTAGGCTAAACAAACCCAGTTCCCTCAGCTGCTCCTCGTAAGACTTGTTCTCCACAAAACCGTTACCGGAATCTTCTCTTTGCTCAAAAGCCTCAAAGCTATTCAGGTATCAAGCACTCAGTACTTATCAGAGTCTTTGCCTCATTTTCCCCTGTGTAAAGGAATGCCTTAGAGTTCTGCAGTGTGTCATGGGAGCTGAGGTATTATTGCAACAGAGCACCCAGGGCTGTAGGGAGCAGGTGCTCTGAATGTGCATTACAGCCTGCGTTTTCTGCTTGCGTGTTTCAATCTCAGATCAGGAAATCTCCTTTACAAAGGGTTACATTTCCAGATTTTATACCTGATCTGAACTTACACTGAAATATACCAAAACTCCTAAAGATTTCCATTCATCTATGTAAAATGCTACTCTCAGTAACCAAATGTGGATTTAGAGAGCCTATGTTTATAGCATCATCTCAAAAACTGGAACTGCTGAATTGACCATGATCTAAAAACATTCTATGTAGCATTTCAGCTAGTTGTATCAAGACTGAGGAGTGAACAATGTAATTTTGAGTAGCTGAGGTTTTTTTTTAAGAAGTGAAGAATGGAAAATACATGAAATATCAGACAGTTTGGCAGCTAAAGCAGACAAAAGACAGAAAGAGGAATCGTGATATAATAAATATACAAGGGGAGGAAATAATTCTTTCTCTACTTTTTGCACACACAGGAACACTTAGATGCAACTTCCTTTTTTTTAAATGCACCTATGTAAAATGTATGAAGAACCTGATAATGACATTAATACTAACAAAAGAGGGAATTTGATAGCCTAAAATATGCACACTGTGATCTCAGATTTATTTTACACAAACCAGATAGTATCAGCCAAAGATAATCCTTGTCACAGAACAGAGACAGTGTTTTTCATTCAAATACAGAACTCTGCTATATATAGCCTACTATATTATAAACTTTATTTTTCAGAGATGAAATTATTTAGCTCCTTATGAGGTATAATAATGTAGTCCAAAGCCAAAAGCACCTTTCAAAGCTGATCACTTTCATTAGGATGCATTTCACTATTCTCAGGTTCTAACTTGGTAGGGAAACGAGGCAACTATTTTGATTCCATTCATTAAAGGAAAAGAAGAAAGAAAAACAGCAAAGCACTTGGACAACAACCTTTTTGGGTGCCAGTCCTACGACGCTTTGGTTTTGAGAGCCACACAGTGCAGAGTAGCTGCATCATTTTCCATTCAGAAACACAGCCCGTGGAGGTGCCCACCTAGTGTGCAACAACCCAGAGCTCAACGCAACTGGGAGACCTGAGTGCAACTGCATAAGCAATGCCTGAATGGAGGAAATCTCCATCGCTGCTGTGGAAGCTGGGCTGCCATTCAGTCAAAGTGGAAAACAATCCCACAGATCGGAGGGAGAATAGTATACTCCCCTTCAGATCCAAATTCTAGTGATAAGTCTGTTGGCTGGTGGTGAGGAAGGGACACATGCATTCAAATCAGTTTGCATCTAGCTCATCAGATCTGGGCTCTGGGTTAGGAATTTCCACTAGGGAACTGAATTCTAATAACGAAATAATAGGGTCCTTGAGAGAGGCCTTACTTCTCTGACCTACTGAAATTTGTGCGCTTGAAATGAATATGAATTGGGTTAAGAAAGAGACTAGAGGTTTATAGTGTGGATAGTTGGGAGAGAAAGGTCATTCTTTGACTCTAGTTCTGGTGGCTCCCATTTGTCATGCAAAGCAGAACAGCTTTCCACAGAAAAGCTCAAGTGTTTGCTAGGCTGGTTATGTGCTCTGGAACGTCAAAGGACACATTTTAAGCTCACACACTGAATGAGGCAAAGGGAAGATTTGAACATTGGCTTCTTATGTTGGATAATATTATCCTAACCAGTAAGACATATGCCTCCTCTGATTTGTGAATTGTTCCAAATCATCTTCATAAATGTAGCCTCTCTTTATCATTTTTTTTTTCAGAAGGACTTAGATGAGCCAATTTGTAATTTTTGAATGTTTTCCTCATTTTTGTGCCAACCTAAATTTGCCAAATCTGATTCACATTGAAGAACCTCTTCCAGTTGAAATTGCTTTTTTTTTGTTCCCAGAAAATAAATTATTTCTTGAAAATAATTCACTTGGCCACCCTATGGTACAGCATTCCTGGATGCGTTATAGGAGAACAACGTATTCTCCTAGTGACCATGAGATGGTAGAGTTTAGGATCTCATGTGGCAGGAACAGAATAGCTAGCAGAATCACAACCCTGGACTTCAGGAGGGCCAACTTTGGCCTTTTCAAGCAATGGCTAGGGGAAATCCCATGGGACAGGGTACTAGAAGGTAAGGGGGCCCAAGATAGTTGGTTAGCATTCAAGGACTGCTTCTTCCGAGCTCAAGATCAGAGCATCCCAACAGGTAGGAAGTCAAGGAAGGGTACCAGGAGACCTGCATGGTTGAACAGGGAACTGCTGGGCAAACTCAAGTGGAAGAAGAGGGTGTACAGATCATGGAAGGAGGGGCTGGCCACTTGGGAGGAATATAAGTCTGTTGTCAGAGGATGTAGGGAGGCAACTAGGAAAGCTAAGGCCTCCTTGGAATTAAACCTTGCAAGAGAGGTCAAGGACAACAGAAAGGGCTTCTTCAAATACATTGCAGGTAAAGCCAACACTAGAGGCAATGTAGGCCCACCGATGAATGAGGTGGGGGCCCTGGAGACAGAGGATAAAAAGAAGGCGGAGTTACTGAATGCCTTCTTTGCCTCTGTCTATACTGCTGGAGGCTGTCCTGAGGAGCCCCGGACCCCTGCGGCCCCAGAAGAAGTCAGGATAGAGGAGGAATCTGTCTTGGTAGATGAGGGCTGGGTCAGCGACCAATTAAACAATCTGGACGTCCATAAATCCATGGGCCCTGATGGGATGCACCCGCGGGTGCTGAGGGAGCTGGCGGAAGTCATTGCTAGGCCACTCTTCATCATCTTTGCTAAGTCGTGGGCAACGGGAGAGGTGCCTGAGGACTGGAGGAAAGCGAATGTCACTCCAGTCTTCAAAAAGGGCAAGAAGGAGGACCCGGGGAACTATAGACCGGTCAGCCTCACCTGCATCCCCGGAAAGGTGATGGAGCAACTTGTTCTTGGTGCTGTCTCTAGGCACATCAAGGATAGGGGGATCATTAGGGGCACTCAGCATGGCTTCACCAAGGGGAAGTCATGCTTAACCAACTTGATAGCCTTTTATGAGGACGTAACCCGGTGGACAGATGATGGTAAAGCTGTGGATGTGGTCTATGTCGATTTCAGTAAAGCGTTTGACACGGTCTCCCACAGCATCCTCGCAGCTAAACTGAGGAAGTGTGGTCTGGATGATCGGGTAGTGAGGTGGATTGTGAAGTGGCTGAAGGAAAGAAGCCAGAGAGTGGTGGTCAATGGGATAGAGTCCAGTTGGAGGTCTGTGTCTAGCGGAGTCCCTCAAGGGTCGGTACTGGGACCAGTTCTATTCAATATATTCATTAATGACTTGGATGAGGGAATAGAGTGCGCTGTCAGCAAGTTCGCTGATGACACAAAACTGGGAGGAGTGGCTGCGCGCCGGAAGGCTGCGCAGCCATTCAGAGAGACCTGGACAGGCTGGAGAGTTGGGCGGGGAGAAATTTAATGAAATATAATAAGGGCAAGTGTAAAGTCCTGCATCTGGGCAAGAACAACCCCATGTACCAGTACAAGTTGGGGGCAGAGCTGTTGGAGAGCAGCGTAGAGGAAAGGGACCTGGGGGTCCTAGTGGACAGCAGGATGACCATGAGCCAGCAGTGTGCCCTTGTGGCCAAGAAGGCCAATGGCATCCTGGGGTGTATTAGAAGGGGTGTGGTCAGCAGGTCGAGAGAGGTTCTCCTCCCCCTCTACTCTGCCCTGGTGAGGTCGCATCTGGAATATTGTGTCCAGTTCTGGGCCCCTCAGTTCAAGAAGGACAGGGAACTGCTAGAGAGAGTCCAGCGCAGAGCCACGAAGATGATTAAGGGGGTGGAACATCTCCCTTATGAGGAGAGGCTGAGGGAGATGGGTCTCTTTAGCTTGGAGAAGAGGAGACTGAGGGGTGACCTCATTAATGTTTATAAATATGTAAAGGGCAAGTGTCATGAGGATGGAGCCAGGCTCTTCTCAGTGACATCCCTTGACAGGACAAGGGGCAATGAGTGCAAGCTGGAACACAGGAGGTTCCACATAAATATGAGGAAAAACTTCTTTACGGTGAGGGTGACCGAACACTGGAACAGGCTGCCCAGAGAGGTTGTGGAGTCTCCTTCTCTGGAGACATTCAAAACCCGCCTGGACGCGTTCCTGTGTGATATGGTCTAGGCAATCCTGCTCCGGCAGGGGGATTGGACTAGATGATCTTTCGAGGTCCCTTCCAATCCCTAACATTCTGTGATTCCTTATTGCCTGGGCTCCTTGTTCAGTGCATTTGCAGAGGCAAACTTGGCAGATCAATTCCATATTAGCCAAAGAGTATGATCAGAGGGCCAAACACAGTGGAATACTAATTTTCCATCTGTATAAGCCTCTGAAGTGAGAGGTGTGAGCAAGCTGGAATCTTCTAACCCTACAGGGCAGAAGTGTCAAGGGAGAGATGCAGCCATGCAGCAGCATAACCTGCCAAGTGTTCAGACAGGAACAAGAGGGGAATCTCTGGCTGCTAGTGCTAATCCTCCCAGAGCTACGATTTGCTGATGGTACTGGCAATCATTCTTACTTTTTTAGTGCACTGCTTTCCCATATGCCGTTATTAATTAATTTATTTTATTTATTTCCTGTAGGATTTAAATCATTAGAAATTACTTTTGAGGCTATGGATTTTCCTGTTGAAACATTGTGATGTCAAGCCCTATACATGTGCCATGACCCAATGTTACTGCATTGCTCTAGTTGACATTTACCTCATGCTAAAGAAGAACATTGTTTTTGAGGGAATTTGTTCAAACATCCAGAATCATGGTGGTTTCCAGAATTTTGCTTAAAACAAAACAAAGGTCCCTGTTTCTTTTCAGCTTGAAACCACCTGATCCTCATCTAAGCCTGGAAGGCTGATATCCTCTTTGCTCTCCACTTCAATCAATTGAGTGTACGCGCACAGCTTTCTTGAATCTACTTACTGCTTACTTATGACACCAGAAGGATGTTCCAAACTGGTGGTCACTGAATTCTTTTACTTAAATCAAAACATTCTGTGGAAATCTAAATTTAACCATCTTTTCTTTTCCCAAGACTGATAATAAGCAGATTCATAAACTAAGGAGGTACAGTATCTCTTTCCAATACAGTGTAAAGACAGAACCTCATCATGTATTTAAACTAGCTGGTAGAGGCCAAATTCAGTCCTCTGCTGCATTCTTTGGGATCATATTGAACTCAATGAGCACCACCTGCACACAGAATTCAACCCCAAAATGAAAGCCTGGCCACAGATTTGATATTAATTACTGAACTTAGAAGTGAGATAGGGGTTTTTTTTGGCAGTATTTTTGGGGTAGTTTTATTAGTAATAATAGAGATAGGACATTTCTCCATGGAATATGTAAGGAAATATTTAGAAATACTTTTGGAAAATAATGATGACCTGCTGTGCTCTACCATCTTTTAAAATGTGCCATTTTCCTGTGGTATATTGGAGCCATTATCTTTGAGATAGCAGAGCTTTTTGGTGCCAGATGACTCACAAATTCACCTGAGCAGCAGTTTACAAATGGGTCAAGTCTTGTTAAGCAGCAGAACACAGTCTGGTCTGCTTTGATTTAAGCAAACCTGTGCACCCAGCACACACTGTGGCTAACTTGGTTTTAGCGTCTTGTTAAATGACAAAACATATGGGTTAAGGAATTTGTTTTCTATTTTGTTTACAAGCAAGAAGTTAAAAATGATGACAATCCTTTAGTCTCAAAAAAGAAAAAGAGAATATTTCTTACTGGCTTAAGTCTAATATACTTCTATTAGCTCTACTGCAGCCAAGAGGATGACCGGAAAATTTGGTCTAACGTTTCTTGAGTTTTCCTTAATTTTCTCAATTAATCATGGTAATAATGAAAAATAAGCATTCATTTACTTACTGTACACCTGACTACGTGCCTGTCAGTGCAGCAACATGATTTCTGAAGTCAAAATACCTCCGGTTCTTGTTCCTTCTAAATAATAGTCCAGTGGTGGCAGCAACATCTAGTTGTTAGAAGCTAAAAGAAGTACCCTTGAAATATTTCAAATATTCTCATGTACTTGAAAGTGAAACACTCATTTAATAAAAGTGTAATGTTGAACAATGGAAAGTGTGAGTGATTAAAACATGTACACTAATCTTTTGAAATATAGTTTCTCTCTCCTTCTCTTTCTTTGTCCCCTCTCTAACCAGAAAAAAACACGAGTGAATTGTACAGGCAGCTCAGAGATGTGTACTTAAAATTGAGTGACTGGATGTCAATGGTATTTTCAAGGACATGGGAGACATTGACTTAAACTGAGGACTGAAACCACTAGAACATGTTCTTAGGCATATTCTCACTCCCCTTCTTCTCTTCTGCTCCTTCAATTCCTCCTCTTCTCTAAAAAAGTGTTTGATTAAATAGAAGAGCTCTCTTGCTTTTTGAACAGTTACCCATTTAGGGTCAGATCAGATACCTTTTCTTAGAATGAGTAGTACCCTCCTCCACAAGAGTCCTTAAGATTGCAATAGTACTAATGGCAGTGTACAGTGTTCCTTCAAAGTAACTGTATTCTGGCCATTAAAGTACATAAGGTCACTTATACAAGATGTTTCCATTATATATTGCAAGTGTACAATTACCAAAGGTAGTTTAGACATCAAAAGCAGTGTCAGTGCAAAGAAAAGGTGACAGCATGAGCTGAGCAAGCTTTCCCAGGACCCTGAACACAGGTGTGAACAATCAACTTACATAGAAACACGTATGCCAGAGTGGTACTGGTACCAAAGGAACTCACTTTGGGCTGCGAAACTTGTCTAGCCCAAGCTTCAGTATGGTTTAACCGTGTACACCCATTTTCCCCATGCAGACATTGGACTAAAAGTTGCAGTGTGGACTGACCTCAAAGTATGTGGCTTGGCTATATCTGAGGCAACTTGCTCCAAACTCTTGTGAATGAATGTCGCAGGCTCCCAAAGCATTACCTTTGCTTGGTTAGCAATAAAAGCATAGTTTTAAATCTCCAGATTTGCAGTGATTCTGTGGTCTGGTACAGAAGCTACTGGAGCAAGTTCTGAGCAACAGGGTGACAGCACCTAGAGGTCATCTACCTGCTGCAGAATTTGGCTGCTTGGGCTCAGGGCCAGAATAGAGATGATTTAGGTGATCAGCCATGACACACCTCAGTGGGGCTACTTCTCCTTAGCTTGGGAGTTGCTTTTAAGCTCTGGCTCTCATCCTTGATCTTTGCCTGAGCTATACTGGAGTTATGCCTGTACCTGGTCTTGTATCTCCCTGATTTGGACCTTGATCCTGATCCAGTGATTTGACTTTTTTTGCTTGGTCTTACATCTGGTTCCCCACTATGGATTTGCAGAGTGATTAACATGCTCTCAGTTGATGCTGATCACCGTCCCCGGAACCGTCATGCCCTGCATGGGTGTTGTGGGGCTGAGTCCCTTGTCAGACAAGATGACCCGTGGCTCCCAGGCTGCTTTCCCTCTTGGTGCAGCCTGTTCTCACTGCTCCCTGGCCCACAGCATGGGGTTCATCACACCCAGCTGTGGGCTTCAGCAGTACTAACATGACGTCTGATCTACAAGTTTGTATTGCCTTCCTAACAAAAAGAGAAAAACAGGTGCTTGTGGACCATCTAGCCTATCTTATATGGTCAGTTTAGATGAAATAAGTTCTACCTTGGGAAGGCCCTATTCTCTCTGTTGATTAAAAATGAGTTTAGAAAAACTCCATCAAACATAAGCATGCACTTTGTAGCTTTTGAAATTTGGACAGATGAGTTCCAGCTACGGTGTTTGTACCTGTCTCTGACCAACTGTTGGTCAAATTGTTTGTTTTCTATATTCTGCTCTAAATGTTTAGGTTATTACACATTCTTCACTGAGGCAAATGTTGTCTCTTACTGTCTGTCTCTGTAGACCACAACACAACATAATACCACACAACTTGGGTATTGGGACGCTACTGTAATACAAATAATATTAATTTCAGCATTACATTGAATAAAAATGCTAGCTCTCTGTGGCTAAAATTATACTGAGGTCAAACCCTAATCTCAGAAGAGTAATACAGCTTAGTAAAAATTTGAACTAATACCTCTTCCCCCGCCTTGAGCTATTGAAGCACTTTGTGCATTCCTATCAAATTTGTCAAATTTATTTCCAGGGAGTTTGGAGTGATGGAGAAGAGCTTGGTTAGTGAAACAAAGAATCTTTGGCTCAATCACTTCTAGCAATAGTTATTAGTATCCTTTTTAACCTCTTTAAACTGTATATTCCGTTTCCATAGCCTCCTTTGGGTCCAGCTAAACCAATTACTCTCATAAGAGAAGACAATATTAGCTTAACCACCACTGTATCATCTCTGAGTTAACAATGCTCTCTGCTGTGGACAGTCTAATTTCTAAACCTGAAGGTGGTATTGTCTATCTACTTTCAGTCAATTCATCCTCCCCTTTGTGTTTATTGCATTTTGTGACCTGATGGTTGCCTGCTTGAGATGATATTCATTAAAAGAGTAGTTCAGAATTTTTAAAAGTAGATTTGAAATGTTAATCCATAGCAACAACCAGCCTGATTTTGGAAATTTCTGGGAGCGTAACCGCTCCCATATATTTGACCTTAACGACAGGTTCTTTTTCTTGACCATCCTTACCTATTGAGCTGTGTTTGATTTTAAGCCCTTGTCCTGGGAGCTCATAGGTTTCCATTCCAAACAGTCTTCGTTTTCATTCTTCTGGAATGTGAACATGGATCCTAAAAGCCCTGTTTGGCTACAAATGTGTCCAAAACTCAGCTACTGGGGGCCTGTGATGTGTTTCTTTGCTTGCTGGTCATATCAGCATGCGGGTATAATTTTGCTTTTTGAAAGTTTTTGTGCAAGAATTAATGAGTTAATCTAAATTATCAGAGAAAATAATTGACAGAATTGCCTGCCTCTTCTTAGCCTGAGGGTTGGGAGCACATGAATGCTCTCAAATCTGCATGTCCCACATGGTATCCCATTGCTGTGCCCACTTGAGTCAAAGGACAAGAAGCAAGTACTCCTTTGAAGTACTACCTTAAACAAGAGATAAGGAATAGTAAACTTAACTGAAGCCTAACTGATGGCAAACAATTCTGTCTTCTCATGCACAATAAGCAATTGCCGAAACTGTCTTTCAACCTGTGTAATGTAATCATGACAGCAATCAACCAAGCCCAGTCTCTTTTTTGCTCTTCCAATGTTATTCTTTTACTTCAGCAGATCTTCCCTATAAAACTGAGTGATAAGACTTTGCAATTGCATCCATGTTTCAGAAGAAACAGCACAAGGTAATGACAGGTTTCGTCACCATAGCGGTGGCTGTAAACAGCTCCCAAGCTTCCTGTTCCTGAATGATATTGCAGTGGCTTCCTGCAATTACACAATATATTGTCATGCAGATTAGCTATGGGTCACTGCATGGGGATAGGAAACTTCAGAGGTTTCTGTTGAACCTGTCAGGTTGGCAGATCTAACATAATGTTGGGATCCCCTCCAGCATTCCTCTCCACAATCCACACAGCTTATTGCAGGCTCTCTCTGAGAAGGGGGCGTAAAACAAGTTGCACTGTTCCCCTGAGAAAATGCCTCAAACGCCTGTTTTAGGAACAGGCATTCAGAGTCTGTAATTCCTTGAGGGAAGATGAGGACTGCAGGCTTGCAGGAAATCAAGCTGAAGGAAACTGTAGGGATACAGAAGTGTCTCTTTTGGGAAGACAGGAGAGTTTGAGACCCTTATGGACTTGGTCTATCTTCCTCTGAAAAAGGGACGTAACAAACATGCACATATAACTACTGTTGTAATGAAAGGAGAAAGAGAATGTGGCTTTTTCAATAAGGTGCCAAGGACAAATATGGGGAAGAGATGTGCTTCCTCATGCTCAGGAGCTGGCATTTAACAGTGGTGTTGTTATGTATCTGAAATCAGGGGAAATAGCCAGTAAGCCAAAGAGCTGAGGAGGAGACATCGGAAACAACCCGTAAAATTAAGTTTAGAAAAGGTAAGCTGAGAAAAGGGTCAGGGCTAACATAAGCAAGGAAGGAACAAGTCACAGTCTGTCTGTCTGTGGTTTAGAGAATCTCACACATCCAAAATAAAGGACGATGTATTGGAGTACAAACCAAATGCTGATACTGTAATATAAGCCATGTATACTCAGATGTGCAAATGCAGATTGCATTTAACATGGAAAAAGCCATGATTTGGAGATTTTATGACAAAACTAAGGTTAAGAACTGAGCCTAGTCTTAGGAACAGACATGTCATGAGCCCTACGACAAAGCACAGTGATGTGCTATGGCAAGATTAGACAGTGTTTTTGGGATCTAGAAAAGCTATTGCCCTCACCCCCTGCCCCTCCCCATGGTGTTTTTCTATATATATAAACAATTAAATTGTGTAGCAAATGTGAGTGATTCTAAAGGATATCAGCCATTTTTCGAGATGCTCTTTTTGGAGGACCTTAAAAAATGTTTTCTCCTTTTTAACGGAACCATCTCTGAGAGGAGTTTATGATTTCCCTATCTTTGCAACAGAAAAACTAACTGTCTATGACAATATTAACCTTTTCCCTGCTTTTCAGGGATACTGAGAGTTACAGGTTTGATAGTATTATGAACATCTAAAAAACTACTAGAGAGGCAGCAGAAAACTGGACAGGTCTGGGAATACTTTGGTCTCTGTTCCAACTACTTTCACTTAAATTTTCTGCTGAAGGCAGGAATTCTGGTACAGGCACCCTAGAAAGCCCACTGCTCCTCAGTCTGTGGTGTTACTATGGTGGAAGAAGGAAGAATATACTTATATTCCTGCCTTGTTATAAACACTCAGTAGTCATTGATATGAAAATCCCTTTTTTTTTCCTTTTTCTCCGTTAAGTGAGTAAACCTGCAGAAATTGTTTTTAAAAAATTATCTCCATTCTCTCTCAACAGATGTCTGCCGCTCCTTTCTGTGTCCCCACTGCTACAATTATCTTCTTGAAGCCATATGGGGAGGAGCACAGGCCAGACATTCACTGAATTTATTAATCATTCATTATCTTTTGTAAGAATGAGCGAATTTACTGGCTTGTATCTGAACAAAAGTTTTCTGAGCAAATTCTGCAAGTCAGCATTTTCTGAGGCTGAAAAGAACCTGAAGATGAGAAAAGCACAGTCTTCCTCCATTAACAGTGCTTCCCTCATAATCTGCTGCTTGCTCTGAGTAGCCAGAGTAGCCAAGATACGATTTGTGCCCCGGCACAAGCTTCATGCAGGCAGAACGTCTTAACTTCTGTCATGGTAGAGGAGTGTGTTCTAACAAGCTGGTTGAAGCTTATGCTTCAGCTTGTCATGGTATGTTTATTTAAATGCTTAACAGCTTGCCACGGTTTCATTTCATGTTATTGTTAATAGGAAGTGTTTTGTTTTGACTCTCTTTCCTTCCTGACTTAGGGTCCTTTTTGCATCATGGCCATCCCCAGACACGTAAATGCACCTTCCTCCAGTCTCTTTCCACATGTTCTGCAGTCACATCTGCGCGACCAGGTAGGCAGCACAGGGATCACAACAGCTAAAATCAAGGCCAAAATTATCACAACCTGCCTCAGAGTAGGGCTGGCCAGATATGAAATCTTCTCTTTGGAAGAATTTTTCACATATAAAAATATCCTTTGAGGCTCAGTACCCAATCTCTCTCCTCCCCACCAGAGACAAACTCTGGTGGAAAATATTTTTGGGAAGTATTACAGAGAATTCAGGTTTCATCTGTCATTTCAGTTACAATAATGATGTGATGTATGACTATCTTAAAATGAAACATTTTACAGAAAATATAAATTAAATGCCTACATTTCTGGGAACAAAACAAAACTCACCCCAAACCTTTATATTACACTGGAATTAAATTTTAGAGTGGAAGAATATGCCTGAACCAAAATCTGTTAAAGTAAATGACATGACTCCTCTTGACCCTAGTGGCTCCTGTGTCAGGGCATTCGTGTCTTAGTTTACCCCAAAAAGGGCCATTTGGTAGGTAGTTGATTGGTGTAACTAAATTCTGAAAACAAGTACAGTAGCTGCAGTGGGCTGATGAATATAGCTAAACTGCTGTTCTCTAAACAGTCGAATAGCTAAATATCACTTAAGTGGCTTGGCTTAAATTACTTTGGAACAATTTACTGTGAAAGGGAAATGAAAGCATATAAATGAGCCTGAGACACTTGTATTCATTTGCAGAGAAGTGAGGGAAACAATTAAGATAAACCAGAAAATGGCAGGCGTGTTGAGCCATATGGCCCTTTCCTGTTTCTAACACTTCTTTTGTTTAACTTTTCCAAAGCAATTTTGTCACTATTATTACTGTGGTTGTTTCAGTTTTAAACATGTTTTCCTAGCATTCAATCTTTTCCCCAGCTGCCCCTCTCCTAAAAAAAAAAAAAAAAAGGAAAGAAAGCAAAAAAGAAAAGGAAGGAAAAAAGAAAAGAAAAAAGAGAGAGGAGAAAATAAAAAAAGTCCCAACCCAATTAAAAATAAATGCTGGAAAAGTCTTTAAGATTCTCTTTGGCTCATGTTGCCTTTAAAACTTTGCACTGTATGCTAGTTTCTTTTGTTTTTGCTTTCTGCCTGTTTTGGCCAGCTGTTGGGTGCTCCTATATTCTGCTATAGCAAAACAGATGCAGACTACAGATCACATGGACTGCTCCAGTTGAATGAAAGCAGCTTTGGTCATTAATCCTGTCTATAGGCTCTTTGGCTTTTTTTTTTAACAAGTTGTCTTTTTTTTGTCTTTTTTTTTTTTTTTTCTAAACATGGTTCACAAAAAAATAAGAAATGGGTCTTAAAAAAGTGTGAGAGACAGAGATCAAGCAGGCTGCCGTGAGCTTTGAAGCATAAAAAATAAAGGAAAAAAGAAGATTTTATTGTCAGGAAATGGCAAATACCTAGCTCAGTTTAACAATTCTGTCTGGCTGCTAGATAGGGAAGTAATGCCTTTGGCAGTACATAAACTCTTGTTTTCTTGCCCTTTGTCTTCCGGTGAAAAACACTGTTGAAAAAATCACCTGTCCGTTGCAAAGTTAAACTACTGGCTTTAACACAGTTGCATGGGAACTTTGGTTTATTAATGAACACAACATACCCTCTTTGATTTGAATGCTTTCAGAGCACTGAAAAGATTCAAAAGGCATCGCTTCCTGCACCAGCGGCGTGCCTTTATACATCTCAGTGGTTCACCCCTACCCAGCTGCTATATCTCATTAACAAGCGTTTGGCCATAGCAGCAAACTTCGCAGTGTTGACACTTGAAAGGCCCAGGCAGGCGCTGGCAGGCTATCAGCTATGGCAACAGGAAACTGCCCCAAGACAACACTGAGAAAACAGCAGCTGCAAAAGCCAAAAGCAAAAGAGGACGGAGAGGGCTAGGTGTTTCCAGGCTGCACTGTTTTCCATACGGGCTGTTTGTGCAGCAGAGCTGTGCCAAGAGAGGGAAGGAGGAGAAAAAAAGAGAAAATAAAGGTCTAATAAGGAGGTTGATATAAACTTGGTACTTGCTAGGGCATTAAATACTTTTTTGTTACATTTTAATAGCTTCCTAATGTCTATTTTCATGCAAATAAAAGCCTGCCTGTCTAATGAGTTCACAAAAGCCAGGCCTGGGGCCCATCCGGGCCATCTGAGCCACCTCTGGTCTGGGGTTGCTGCAACCTGCCACCCTTCCCGAAGGGACACGCTGGCCCAGTTCCCTTCCTTGTAGCACATCCCCTCTGCAGACACGCCGGATACTTTAATCCTGTGACTTGGTATCATGATACCCTACGTAACTGCGGCTGCAGCCCTCAGCCCCAAAAGGACTCTGTTTCCTAAGTGCTGCTGGAGTGGCAAGGACCAAGCCCATTAGCCAAAATGGGAGCTTTACCATGCCAAGAACACCCGCAATGCCGCTGCCCCAGGCAGAGCATGTTTTTCACCGACTTTACATCGGACAGAGCTAGTGAGCTCAGAGGGGGAGGAAACCTACAGAAGCCAGTGGGGTGAATGCTTTTATCACTGTATATAGGGATGGATAAAGCTCATTGGCAATTGATGATAAAGGGATGAAGCAGTAGAGGAAAGGTGAAATGTGGAGCATTGAAACTAGGATTCTGGCCTAACCATATTATACTGCTATTCTACATATGTAAAGAAAAAGTAGACCCTGGATGCAGTTTATCCTACCTATTACTCTGTGCTTCCACTGGTGTACCTGAGGATAGCCTGCGAGCAGGCACCAGGTTAACTGGCACAGGTTAACTAACACTCGTTCTGCAAACATCTGCAGCAAATCTTCGAGTAACAACGGTCAGATTCATACAACAGTAATGAAAGCAGCAGCAACAGAAAGCAAACTGACATGAGCTCAGACTCACCACCACCTTAACATTTTCAATGGTCTGGAAAAAACCTCTCAAATAGTTTTAAGTTTTTAATAAGGATCAGTCATTATTTTTCCAGTGGTTCAAATGTAGCGCTAACCATTGCCATGTTTCTTCCTTTGGCTTCTTCAGGGGTTTTGCAGCTGTGAGAGGCTTGCAGGCGGATGTTTATATAATCCAAGTTTGTATTTCACATTTACAGGTATACACTATCATGATTACAGAAAATGGAAACTATTTTCTCAAGCCTCATGCGCGTCAGGCTCCGTGGTTTATACTAGAAGTGGATTTTATAGCCTGTTGTGTACACTTTGTGTTTCCTGTGCCAAGGAACCACAAGACAGAAAACTTGCAACCTGTGAAGTTTGTCTGCCTCAGACCTCAGCATAGCATCGTCACCGATGGTTTCCAGCACAGCAGCGCACACTTCAAGCTCTCTAATATGTGGTTCAGCTACAGGGTGACTCAGGTGGTGATTCAGTAGGTGGCAAGCTTGCCTCTGTCAATATTGAACTTATGCCCCACTATTCAGGTACGCAGCACTGTTTAAAGGACTATCCTTCTGATGGGATACATGAGTAATGTGGTGACCGATTACTGTTGTTCTGGATCCCATGGCAGTTAATTTTTTCACAGGTGGAAATATTAACTCCTGGGAGCTGGCCAGATCTCAGTTTGGAGGAATACATTTTGCTTAAGCTTCCTTTCCTGTCCTCATGCTGGTTTGTAATCTTGCTCTTCCTGATGGCTCCTTTCCACATGACACAAGGCTGCATGCTCTAGTGTGGGAGATGATTTCTCTGGATCCAAGGAACAGGGGATGGTGCTCGTATCCCAAGTCAAGCAGAGCGAAAACATAGCAGGACTGATGTTAATCCCTGTTATTGAAAGGATTTACTCACCCTTTGTCCAAAAGTACAACAACCTAGAGAGTTTGAAATTAGTTCTGGATTCTCACATATCTGATGGCAAAAGAGCATGTAGAGAAAATATAAGCTTACCACGCTGTTTATTACCGCAATACAGGCCACTTGTAAATATCAGTTAATTCTAAAAAAGGTATCTTGCTAATAGGAGCTGTGTGCTGCAAGAAGCACATAAACTGAGTTCTCCTGAGATCATACTGGTTCCATTTTATGTAACCAAAGTATATTATCATTTTATATTTCTGTTGCAATATTAAGTGTTGATCCTGATATTCCTAACAGCTTTCCATACTTCAGATATTTGCTAGGTGAGAAGTGGTGCTCCTGGCAATTAAAATGAGCAATGCTTGCTCTGCGGCTGGCACGTCCCTGTAACAGAGTAGTTAGCTACCACATTTTCGTGCCAGGAGTACATGGGTGTGCTCGCTTCAGTGTGTAACTCTCTCTCTTTCGCTCATTTGTGCAGCTTCATAAGGTTTTTTTTCTCCCTTCTGATCAGTTACTTTCATGTTTTGGTATGAGTTATCTGTCTATGCACAGACACAGTCTCTGCTCTTGTCTCTTGCTTGAGAAAGAATTGCAGGATCCCCTCTGTGATTTGCAAAACAATATCTAAAATATATAGTGGTGTTTCATGATTTGCTTGTCGTTTGTGTCACCCAGATAGGGACTTACTGGTCTGATGAAACAGCAAAGAGAGAATTTGGAAATGTAGTGTTATTTCCCCTGGGTGCTATGTTAAGACAATAAAACATTTATTGGTATCAGAGTTGGTTCTTCACTGTCATGAAAAAGCAAAACAATTTCCAAGCAGAACAGGCTTAAAGAAATAAAAAAGTGTTTTCTGAGTCTATACTAAAAAGTACTTATTGTTGATTTTGAGAAGCAACAGAATATATGACAGAATATAGCCTTGCTCTAGAAATGTAGAAAACCCCCCTGTGTATTGGTCCTGGTAGACAAAACCAGTGCTCTGGTTCGCTCATTGGACAGCACTATTTTAAATTTATACACATGAAGACAGACATTTGAGAAACAATTACCAGATGAGAATATAGTCAAATAGCTACTTTATTGTGTAACTGTGATAAACTATGGCTACGTCTGAAAAAAACCCACTGTAAAATACAGTGCAAGTCTGTGCTTTTGATTATAAAGTCAGTTTTTTTCTGTAACTTGATGAGTTCAATGTCACTGATTCTATGAAAGCTTATATATATCAGATAATATGAAACATTACATATGCTGTTAAGACTAAATATTTTAATGTGATGTACTGCAAGTATTCATACTAGTGTATCTTTCTTTTCCGTATCAGACCTGAAAAAACTACATCTGACCTTGCATGTTTAAAATGAAAGTGTAAATTATTTTTCCATATTATAATTTTGATCCTTGTACTAAAAAAGAAATATTAAGGAATTGCTTCTTTTTTTTCTTTTTTACTTGGGGAGGCCAGAAGGAGATTAGAATTTTGAATTTTTTAGTTCTATCACTTCAATATTACCAGATTTTCAGGAACATTGACTATACAAAACAAAACTGTGTACCCATCAAATAAAACTTATAATAATTTCTGGAATGTTTTTAAATGTGAAGTTTTGTGCCAAGGCAATCTTTTTCTCTCTTTCTTAAACTTAGTGTAAGAGGAAACTATATAGAAATGTTAATTTTTCCTTAATTACAAGAATACTACTAGGTATTTTTTTAAGGAAATCCTTGTCTTACAAATGTCTTTTAAAGGAAGCAATTTTGAGGAAGTAACTTGGCCACATAGATTGCTTAGGAGTCTTTTGGGTTTGTTTCTTCATGTGAGCATCTAAGATTATTTCTGGTAAACAAAACAACTAGGCCCCGATCCACAAAGCACACAAACATATACGCAATTTCCAGTTCATCAAAAATGCCATGAAAAGTAATTCATTATAGACATATTTATTGGAAAGATTTCTTGGTGTTCTGCTTCAAGAAATGATGGCTAATTTGAAATTGAGAAAAGTGCTGTAAAATGGGTTTCTTCAGCTCGATCAGGTTCAGCAAAGATTGTAAAGGACTGTAAAAGCCTGGATTCATTCAGTCTCGTGCCTTTGCAAAACTCCTGTGAATGTTTTGTATCATTGCTGTCAAATGCGATTTTCTCTGCTGCTGCAGATGTCCGCAACAGATTTACTGTTATAAGTAATACACAGTAAATTCCTGACATAGAGGCATTTAGGGCCATTGCCAGATGTCTCATTTTAATAATACATTTGTATATCCTAGTGCTAGAGGGACAATTAAGCTGTGAACAATAAAGATAATGTCAGTGGAGGACAGGTATTACCACTTTATTGTTGTAGTCAATCTACGGTGCTCAATAAACTGAATGAATTCAGTTTTGGTTTTGTGTTGTTACAACAGGATTACTATCATCTAGATCTCATTCAACGAATAGTGGATAGGGACATGTCTTTATTACAGCTGTCTGCATGGGAAGAATGTCGTCTGTTGCTCCATCTCTTCTCTGACAGTTTGGATGCAGAATTATCTCTGTCAAGCTCCAGGATGCATTAGGCAAATGCAGTCTCATTTCCATCCTCAGCAAGTTAGCGATGTTGAGAGAGCCATTGGCTGGGCACTGCTAGTTTATTATCTGTGCAATTGTCTGGGAAACATTGCCTGACGTTGTGAAGGATTTATCTGTTTGCTACAGGTACGGGAAAATGGTGCAGCGAGGTTTTAATACTTACCTTCTTCCTAGCTTTCCCTTAGACAGAGTTCTTGAACTGTTTTTGTTTAGCTGGTACAAATAACAAGGGCTACTTCCACAAGTAAGGGTGTTTGGGAGTTGCTCTGAATAAAAGCCTCAACCCCAAAGAGATGGAGAGTGCAGGTCTAAACCACACCTTTACTTAAAATTAGTAGGATTGTGCAGACACTGTTAAAAGAAACAGTAAAAAGTCCCTAGTGTTTATGGTAGCATTAGGTGAGTCAAGACCTGACCTTTCTAGAAATTCAATACTGTTTGAATGGAATGAGAAATTCTGATATTGGTACTGGCTGCTCCATGTTTACTCCTATGGTGCTTTCCAAGATATACTATGATTTTATGTTTAGGTGTTAATATTAAGAGATGAATGGATTATGTCGATTAGAACAGAGAAGAAATAAAGGGGTTACTGAGAGAAGTCTTCCCTAAAAACTTGTTGGTTTACGTAATGCTCCTTTCTGGCCTTAGATAACCCAGTCTTACATCACCTAAAGATGTGATAATTTCTTCCAGTTAACTCCTACGCTGAAATCCACAGCCTGCTTTTAGATAAAGTGTATATTCCAGAAGGACATTCAGTTTTGATTTAAAGGCTTTGAGAGATGAAGGACCCAGCGCTTCCCTGGGTAGTTTGTGCCAATGGTTAATCACTGCCATGGTGAAGAAAGAAAAGAAAAATTCTGTCCTGAAGCTGGAAACTGATTGTCTTTGACGCTTAGCCCTCACTTCTCATAATGCCTAAATGAGCAGTTGCGTGGCCCTAAACTGCCCTTGTTCTGGCTTGCAGAGGTCTGGAAAATGGTTAACAAAAGGTTGCTATAGGCAGCGAGCCCTCCGAACTGTTGTTTCCAATGATGGCAGTTGTCTGAAATTGCCAGTAACAGAATGTGACACAGCCCCTGTTTCCATTTCCCATTTTCAAGGTTTTTCTTTGGCTGGCTCTATGGCTGTGTCCTTCCTCTAGGGTGGTGTCCTCTCCCTCCAGGTCACCTGTGCCATGCCCCCACTGGAGGCTAAGTAAACTGGGCGGTGTGCCCTGTAGTCCTGTACCCTGGTAACTCAGGGCTGCACTTAAGGTTCGGAGGTGGCTGTGGTCTGTTCTCACTTTGGGGAAAAAATGCGTGAGGAGGTGATGAATAAGCCCTGGCATTTTCCAATACACCAACCCCACTAAGTGTCAGGCAACCAGGACTGTGGCCTGCATCTACCTTCACTTTAAACATGCCTTTTGTGATAGAGAAGAGACAGGAAAGAGGTGCAAAAACTACACGTTTAAAAGATTTGTTTCTGAGGCTGACGACTGGAGAATCCCTCTCTTTTCAGAGTGATAGCAACATCATTTAGTGTACACTATAGCTTTCCACTATAGGATCTCCTTAAACTCTGCTCTGAAGCAAGCATGCTTGACTACAATCAATCTGGATCACATGCTTTAGTAAATTCAATTTACAAGTGTCCCTCTTCAAACTACCCCTCCTTTCCTAGTAAAAATGAGACAGCATGCAGACAGACAGTTTTAAAAATTATCCCCTGGGCCCTGTTAAAGAAACCAATTCATAGATACTCATGTGTTAACCACATGTGTGTCACTTTGCCAGTAAGTACTTAGAAGCTAATGGTGATGGGGTAATGAAAATAGCTGAAACCATGGAAGGCCACTCAAAAATGTGCAAACTTTTTGAAAAACAACTAATCAATTAACAAGCCACTGGGCTATCAACATGGAATACCAGAATAAGAAGAAAAGCTATTAACAGTCCTGCCAAACCATTATTAGCAATTCTTAGCTTTCTTCAGGCATGTCCTCCTCTCCTCCCCCCCAACCCCCTTACATTTTTCCTTGCAAATAGTAGAAGCTGAGTGTCAAATTGCTTCCCTGATTTCAGCAGTCCAGAAAGTCTCCCTGGCATAAATCAACCTGTTCTGGAGATGTTTCCCTTCAGCTAGGTCTGGCAGATTAACAATGAAAAGGGAAGAGACAATGGTACAGTCAGACAGCCCTCCAAAAAGCACATTAGTTGAGAGCTAATAGCTGATTAGCAAAATCTTCCCATCATTTAAAGATGCATTTTCCTTAGTGATGAAAGCCAGGTCTCCTAGACCTCAAGTCAGTGTCTGGTCTTCTAGGTCATTTCCAGGGTGTGTTTGCATTGTGATTAGCATGGGGTTTGCAGTATGGGCAGGCATACGTGCAAGTTAGCTTTTAATGTCAGAGCTTGGACAGGATTCAGCAGTGTAGCTATAGCAAAACCCGAAAAGCACACCCAAGCTGAATTCTGTGCTGCTATCAGGGTCCAGTCAAGCTGATGAACCACACAAGGCCTTGAATGAGGTTGTAGCAGACCATACACTTCGCAGTTGCCCTCTGCAATGATATCAATATTACCTTTGGGTTGTAAGGCAAGTAGTGTCATCTTCCTCAGTGCTGAAGAGTACATTGGTGTTTTACCTTGCTTTTCCTCTATCAGATGAAAAGAGTGCCAGTGTAGAATTTGCAGCATGTGAGCTGTGATTTTCTCAAGTCTCTAGAGTGACATTTGTGCAATTACTTACTGGTAGCTACTGCTTCTAACCTACTTTTAAACTCTGCCAAGTGGCTCCGTGAGCTGTTTTCCTTCTTTGTCTGCTGATACACAAACCCAATTTTTTAAAAAATTGCTGGAATGCAAGGATATATGATTATAAAAGAAGCTGCAACTAGATGAGTATTCAGGGTCAAATACATATATTTTAAAGAATATTTATAAATAGCGACTTTCCATTTTTAATCCCATTTTACTATCAGATTGTGGACTCCTTATAAAATCAAAATTAGGTGCTAGTACAGAAATATCTTCCTGTTAAAGAGCTCACATGCAAACAACGTTTTTTTAAAACAGCTATGACTGTGGTCTTCATTAATTTTTCTTGTTGTTGTTTCAATAATATAAAATATAAATATAAATAATATATTTGAAATTTATGGTAATTTATTAGAAAACTATTATTGGTGGAAAATATTTTAATGTCCTTTAGTGCATCTACTAAACAGATCAAGAATAAATTGATCGCAATGTGTAAAGATGTAATTTAACCTGAGTTTAGCAGGACTTTTATGTGCATATCTAGTAATATGCACATATATAAAAGAAAATGTAGCTATACAAGACACATAAATGCCCCTCCTTTTCCCAGAAGAACCTATACCAGTGCCTGCCAGAAAACAATTTCCATAGAAGGTGCTTACCTTAGGTTGTTAATGTTCCTAAGTCTTGTGATACATGTCTTTTTGCTTTTTTCCAAAAGCTGTCATTGTCAGAGTAAGGTGATTAAGGAGGAACCTCGGCTTTCATTAAAAATCTTAACATTGGCTCCTATCTGACAACTTGTACAAATGTATTGCCTAAATCTGTTTGACTTTTGTAGTCACCTGAACTTTAACAGGCACACTGCAGAAGCTGAAACAGCAACTTCTTGATGTTTGGATAACTGCACGTCCTCCCTTACTTCTGATGCATTCTCTGACTGTACGACTACCCTGATAAACAAAAGAGAGGCCACAATCCCCTCAAGCACTGGATCCTTGATTTTCCATATTGCTTAACTACCATTTCATTCCCTGACTCCACTTTGGAGTGTCCCAATTAGCTGCCGCTGTGACAAAGCTTGGGAGTGGCTAAGGAGGGTTCATGTCAGAGGACATGACTGTACCAATCTGGCCTCAGTCTATCCTAAGCAATCCTCTGACAGCATCCCAACCCTCAAACCCCCATACAGGCCTTCACAGCACCTACTAAGGAAGGCAGTAATAACCTCAGTCTTCCCTGGCAGCTGTGACACAGTCCCCATGCTATTTTGGACACTTTTAACTGGAACAAAACATGAAACTAGTAGTAAGAACATCTCAGGGACTCATGGTAGTGAAGAAGACTCTGCTCCAACTGCTATATAGCATGGACACGGTCAGCCTGCTCTAGGTGTCACTAGTGCTGGGATCCGAGGCCAGGCAGCCTTGGGATCAATGCCAGTCTCTAAATAGTACGGTGCACTTTGGAAAATGAAGCTTCTGTGTTTGTATGCAAATCTAATTAGTACATTATTTTTCATTATGCCAATTTTCCCCAGCAGCCAAGCCTGATCTCCATTTACCAGGTCATTAATGATTTGTGTGATAATCAGATCTAAGTTGATTTTAACTGTTTGTTTTAAATCCCTGGGGATTAGAATACCTGGATGTTTTAATGCTATCAGGGACCACTGGAAATCCCACCAACTAAGTAATGCTTGGTATGTTTGTTCAGTTAATCCTAACAGCTCAACTTGTTCCAATTAATTTTATACCCAGACAACTGCCTGAACTTTTCAGTGTATTGTAAGAATTTGTGTATAGAACTTTACAAATCATTTTAAAATAGAGTAAAATGGAGCAGTTTGAACCCCACCTTTACTGGACAGAAAAGTTTTAAGGCTTATGGACATTTATCTGTGCACTAGAAGACAGAACTCTGCTTGGTTTATCCTATGCAGCAATCATTTATGCCTGGGCTTAGCTTCAGCACATGAAGGGTTCTACTGGAACTGGTGGGATTGCTCCTGTGCTTAAAGCTCAGCCCATGTTTATAACTGCATTGGCTGGGCGTTTATAACTGTATTGTCTCAGCGTTTATAACTGCATTGGGACTGGGAACAGTCCCAATGGCCATTCTTGCTGGGAAACTTGAAATTATCAAGGAAACATTTACCTACAGGCCCATTTTCCTCCAAGTCCAGTTTGCAGCATGCAGAATTTGCAGGTCAAAAGTGTTTTGATACAGACCACCTTGTTCTCTGGGGCCAGCTCAGATGATTGGGCACAGTCGTGCAACAGCAGCAGAGGTGGCCCAGGTCCCCCATTTATGGGGCCATGCGGAGTCTCTCTTGGTCGTCTCACTTTAAATGTACCTGGAGACCCTTGCTGGGTTAATGGCCTTCAGCAGGTTACTAAGGAAAAGACAAGGAACTTAAATATGGGCCCTTAGAAACAAGGTCTCCTGTAGCACCAACACATTTCTGCAGAAGCCCAGTTAAAAAACTTGATGGCTACTAGTTTCCTTTTCATTCAGCTCAGGTAATTCTATTATGTGTGAGATAAAAATTAGGGAAAAGTAAGCATAAATCTCCAAAGAGATCACTCTCAAGTATTCTGCCATGCTCTCCTGCAGGGTTACATGCCTGGCACTCCCTTCTCATCTGCCACCCTTGGGCCATATGCCTCAAGACACTGTTGCTTACCATCTTTATTACTGTCTACCCAGGTGCCCTTTATGGCTTGATCCTTGCAGGCATGGTTTCTTAACTCAGGTCTCTAAAGTTGAGGTTGTAGGAGCCTACAAAATCAGAGAGTGTTTAGCCAGTGTAACCATCTCTCACATATTTAGAGGAAGTGAAGTATGACCGTGGCTGAGGTAGAACAGCTGGATGAGGGGACACTATGGCATTCGCTCTGCAGTTTATAGTCCAGCCCATGATTTTAAACTACTGGTCCACTTTTCTCATGCCTCTGGTTTTACTCCATCAGAAAACATGGGTAGTCCTAATAGTCTGTGGTTGACATCGAGCTATTGGCTCTCAGCAAAGTTGTGAGCTGCCTGATTGCTGTTCTTCCAACAAAGTTCCTCCGCAACCTGAGTTCCTGCTTTCAGGAGCTGCTTGATGTTCTGGAAATGATGAAACCTGGTCATCCACAGGAGAGATGGTGGGGGACAGCACCATTTGCACTGCCACCAGCCCTCATTCTGGGGCAAGATCATGCCTTGTGTCATTGCAAGTTCACAAATGGACTGTTACTGGGTAAGCATAATTTGGTTCTTTAAGCCAAGAGGGCATGCTACAACAGCCTATCAAACCCTTAAGCCAAAGGTTTGTTTAAGAAAGTCTGAGGTTTATTCAATGCCAAGTGTATCCAATATCTGATCTGTCTCACTTGCACAGGAAGGGCTGTCTTCTTGTCCCTGCACACAGCCTGCTCTGCCCCTGCCAGTCTAGAAAGCCAGAAATGGGACTCAGCAACACCCTGTTCACCAGTACTCTTGGTCAGGGAGGGAGGAAACTCCTTCGACAGTGTATGAGCTACTCCTACATTGCAACCTCTTAGGCAATTCACTTATTCAAGCAGGTGTGTTTGGTATGGGTGACTTCACTGGACAACTGGTGGCCTGCTGTCTGGTGATGAAGGATGGGCTGCCTCGAGAGCTAGGGGTTTAGCAACTAAGAGGAGGCTGGGAGGAACTGACTGGGAGCAGCTATTGCACTGGACTGTGCCATATTCTTATGAAGGAGAGGGCAGTATGTCATGTCAGAGCCACTGACTTGGAGGGGGATGCTATCTATGTCCAGCAGTATGAGTCTCCAGGGACATGCACGACACTAGTGGCCTGCAGAAATATATCAGTAGGTCATTCCCAGGCCACCTGGAAAACTCTGCTGGACGGTGTAGGGAAAGGTGGGTGCACCTGAGGTATCATTTGCATTCAGAGCACCTTGAAAAATGGTTCTCAAAACTTCATAGCGTAAATCATTCACACCAGGAGCTAATATCCTGAGATCATTTGTGCAAGCACTCTCCAGAGCAAGGAAGGGGTCCGCAGTCTCTCTCAGAAATATAGGCAACTTGTAGATGCTGAGTAAAGGAAAAGGTAACAGTGACCAGAATGACTGGAAGTAAGATCTTAGCACTGACTGCCAGCCTAAAGTATTCTGGCTAGATAGTTCTCTCTTGCTTTTTCTATCCCCAGAGCAAGAAAATGAGAGCTTGTTTTTTTGTTGACAGCTGCAAGAAAAACAAAAGGCTGGAGAAAAGCTTCCTCCAAGCCCTCCTTACCTCCTTCACAGAGGGAGGGCTGGAATGGGGGAAGCTCACAGTAGGGGCGAAGGCCGTGGTTTGGAGAGTGATGGCAGGGCTCAGAGGGAGATGACAGGAAGCAAGAACTGACCGTCTCCCTGCCCGGCGCAAACACATACAGACTTAACCTACAGCTGAACTTTTGCCCTTGAGTGACCAGTGCCATTAGGATGCAGGTCAAAAGGTTGCAGGGTGACAGAAAATGGAACTTTATTGAATGAAAGAGAAAATGAAAAAATTCCTTTGTTTGCTTAACTCCGTGTGGTTTGTATAGCCACTGTGATCCCATAATGGAGTCCGGAGTGAAAAAGTAACTTGATTTATCACATGCAAAGAAAAAAAAAAGTGGGGGGGGGGGGCGGGGAGGGTTTCACTAAGGGAATAACTAAAAAACCAGTGAAAGACTAAAACCCTCATCCCTAAAACATTAGAATAAATGTGACTTTAATCAATAAAATCCCTTTTGTATAAATGAGGCAGAGAAAGAATTTTTATTCTTTAGAAACAAGTGTATATTAAGAACACCACTTTATATATCAGTGTATATTAAGGACACCAGTGAGGCATATTAAAAGAATAATTTTCCTGTTTGAGTCTGGAAAAATGTGCATGTATATGAGCATCTGGCTTAAAAATATTTTGGTTTGACACATGTTTGAGTGTCAAAATCGTAACTTTATATGCATAATTCATCTGCATTTATATGCAAACACAAAACCCAGGTATTTAAAATCAGTCTGAGGAGAGGAAACATCTCTGGATAGGTAAAGAGAAAAAGGGTACAACTAGTAGGGCTCTCGCTGAAATTAGAGATTCCGAATAAGTTCAGCTAAATGTAACCTGAAATCTCAGCACATTTGGCATGCTTAATATGTGTTGTTTTTTTCATTTCTTGACAGAATGTGGTCCATCAGTAAAGATACGATTGGTCAAAATCAGATGTTTTAAAATACTGGATTTTTAGTAGACTGGTGTATTCTGAATTAGACCCAGAGAGTTATAAGGGCTAATGTGCTAATTCTGAGCCATCGCACTAGTGAGACAGAAATCAGTGGAGCTAGAACACAAGAAATCTAAAAAAGTCCAAAGCTATGCCAGACTGTAATTTTCAGGACATATAAGTACTCCCAGAAACAAAAAGTGTGGTAAAGACAGACCTTTAGTGAATGAAATGCTTCTTGATCTGTCTTTCAGAGCACTAAGGAGTAGATTTTTCTACTTGTGCACATATAAAATTGCTGTGAGTGTGATGAGTGGTACCATACTCGGCGTGTACATAAATAGTACTTGAGGGTCAGGAGGCTGAAATGCTACTTGGTATGAACAGGACATCAGAAGCTGGCTTCCAGCTGGGGCTCCTGCATCTCTGTTACTCTTCCCGCTTCCTTTGCAGTGTCCTCCTTCTCTCTCCCTCCCCTTTTAGTCAGTCAGCCCAAGACCTGCATGGCTGCAACAATTACATCTATGTCCTCATTGTGCCCCGCAGCATCTCCTTTTTGATCACTGTGAACGACTAAACCATCTGGCCTGCCACTTACCTCCAGACAGTGACATGCTTTACAGATCATGCCTCCAAGGGTCCTCATTTTTGGAATATGTTGAGGTCTTACTAATTCTTTTTGTGTTGTGTCACAAGTGCAGGCCTTTTTTCTCATCCATACAGCTAAAACTCTTATCCAGACTCATTTCGGGTGTTGCAGTCACGTATCTCAGTTACTGCAGTATCCTGTGGTTTTGTTCCTGACTAATGCAGCCATGCTCTCATTGTATCTATTTGGACTACTGCGGTCTAAATTGTTATCCCCGTTTGTTGCCTTGAGTTTGTTATAACTCTGTTTATCTCTTTGCACTGCCCCCTCCTTCTCCACTGTAACAAATGCACTACTTTTCCCTATTCCCCTTAAATGACACTGTAATCGGTACCAAAAGACCAACTGTTACCTCCATTGGAACTGTGATACCAGTTTCCATCATCTCCTTTTCAATTTTCAGAACATTTCCAATTTTTCAATTTTCTCTCCACTCAGGTGTGGGAGGAAATCTCCATAAACACATGCAAACCTGATTCATTTTCTGATCTCAAAAAGTCTGTTCCATTGACTGGTGTTATTACACAGTTTCCTTCGTCTCTCCAATCAGACTGTCTGATTCCATCTAGTGTAAGCAGTCAGACCCCTGAAATCTTCCTTTTTTTGTTCTCATTAGTACAATGCCTAAAGCAATGGGGTCCTCATTCCTGACCAAGGTTTCCCGTTTGCTTGGGTAATACAAATAGCAATTTTTAGTAATAACCTTCTCAGTCACACAAAGCTAAATCAAGAGTAACTCCATTAAATCTTAAGCATAAGTAACCCACGTTTATATGGGTATAATGGAGAAGAAAATTTTCTCCTTATTTTAGGTTTCCTGTTTACCTACAGAGACTAGATAATTATTATATATCTCCCTCCACACCCCCCAAGACTGTAGGAAATGTGACTTTAAGAAAAATATAAAACACAAAATGTACAAGGAAGTGTATTTCACGTGCAATGTTATGAATGAACGTTGAGGCTGTGAATTAAGTGCCTATGAAATCCCTTAAAATGCTATTTAAAAATAAACTTGTTTCTACATGAAATCTTGAAGGCACTTTAACTTTTTTTTCTCATTCTCTGCTCTCTTTTCACACGCATAGTTAGACATATCGTAGCTTACTGGCTTGCAACATGTGTCTTTGAAAACAATGAAAGCTGCTTCTAAAGTCATGGAAAGACATAAAGCAAACTTGCTTCTGGTCTAAGATCTTTTATGCCAAGTTTCAGTGAATTTTTACAGCCAAGTTATACATTTCCTCTGACAATTTTTTAATGTTACTAGGCAATTTGGCTACATGGTATTGTTATCAAAATGCTAAAAGAAAAACTCAACAACTCATTATGTTGGGGAACTAGTGGCGCTAGACAGTTATGATTTTTAGTGTTGTTTCTGTTCAGCAGGTATTAACATGTTTGGAAAAAGGGAAGAAAGGGTGGTAATAAAGGCTAGAATTTTTTTGTGGGTGTATGAATGATTAGGCTTCAGCACACTGCCAGAGACAGTAAGTAATTTGTGGAAGGCATTGTTCAAAGCAGAGATATTTTGGGAGTAGAACTATTGTGCATTGTATACCATATGCCAGCCTTTTGGGAGGTCATGTCAGAGTGGTGGGAGAAATTTAGGAAAAAAACCAACCAAACAAAACCTACTGTATTTCATCATCTTCACCTACTCACCAAGAATCTGGTGCCTGGAAAATATGAATCTAGCAATAAAACTTGCCTTTCTCAGAATAATGCCTGCTAGACAATATAGATGCATCCTTATAAACAACGCCGGTATATTCTGTACAGTGATAGAGGGTTTCTGAAGCTATTACAGAAGGGAATGTAAAAAATGTTGAAGGTGGAATTCTTCTGTAACCAACACACACCTGTCCTTGGAATGGACAAAGCATCTGTGGTGAATCTTTTAATCAAGAGATTTGGAGTATGGTGGCAGACTGGGTGACTCGTTTAGACCAAACAGTTGACATTAGATATAAGACTTGTAGATGGTTGAAGTTAAAGGATATGAATCCCACTCACAGAAACTACCTACGCTTGTTGTTTTGGTACTCCTCATTGTGTGTCTAAAGAACAGATCTCTGATCACTGCCGGCAGCATCACAACTTCATTCATGATGTTGAATGTGGCAGAATTCATTTATACAAAAGCAGCAGGATAATCCTGCTTAATATTAAAAAAGCCCACCATGGCAAAATATGCATCATTTGAAAAAACAAATACTCTCCTTAAAAAATAGGAGAACAAAGCAAAAGAACAAAAATAGGTTAATTACCTTTCAGATATATGAAAGTACCATGTGCAATCAGTCCATATCTTCTCTGCGAAAACTGCCAGCTTGTTCTGGTAGTACTAGAGAGGGTCTACTGCTGGGAAATAACTAAGATGCTCCCTCATTTAATACAGACCACAGAACAGCTGCCGGATATGAATGCCTTTCAGTCGCCATTGATCAGGGATTGATTCAAACTAGTGACCTAGAAATAAAAGGCTACATATTGAAGAACAAATTTCCTATACCGTTCTGTCTCCAGTAATGAGAAGTGCAACTGTCTGCCACATTTAACTTTCAACTGTCAAATACAGAAGAAATAGATGACTTCAAAGTATGACAATATGAAAAATATCTCTAAAACTTAGGGCATTTTTCCTGTTAAGTATTTTTTTGTTTTGTTTGTGTTTGTTTGACAGCTTCCTCACTGAGGCTGGTAGTTAGGTGTTCACAATATTAGACAAATGTAGGAAACTAATATTTTGTCTTCCACACTTTCTCATAAAAACTTGCTTTAGAAATGGTTTCTCAATCTTAAACTTCTTATATTACATTAAAACCCACAGGGAGGGTGTGCTTTCAGTTGCTAGGCTGGAGTGCTCAGGATTTGGATCCAGTCCTTGGCTTTGCAAGGACTACCTCCATGGCCTTGGCAAGCTGCTTGTATTTTCTCCTTCTCAGATTCCCATTTACAAATGGGGAAAAGTAATGTTCCCCTATCCTGGGAATATTTTGAAACTAAAGTCACAAGTAACTGAAAGACGCTCTGCTACACATACACAAATGATCAATTTGACAATCTTACTGGGCTCTTTTGACTAGCTAATGTTTCCTTTGAAGGCTGAGTTGGGAATACAAGGCTGAAACACAAGATTTATGGATATCATTTTCATGCTTATGGTCCTTAAAGATAAAAATAAACAACACTCCCCTCTCCCCAGACACTGAAGAAAATGGGTCAATCGAAAATTATCACAGTGACAGGTTTTTCCTTTCATTAGGATTACAAAACACTCAGCGTTAGTAAGAATTGTAGAGATTTTTCTGACAGAATTAATTATTCTGAATGATTGGTTTGTTATGCTCCTTGCAGGCACCAAGTTTGGAAGAGGAAGTGCTTTGTCTTTCGATTAAAAATATCCCAACATCTCAGTGGAGTCATGATCTGAGAAACCAAAACAAGTCCTTAACCATAGATAAATGAAGGTTGGCTGATCCCAGTTTGTAGAAAGCCAGAGGAAGCCCTCTGCTCTGACCCCGTGCCCTCTGGCATCACAGCTGGTGCATGAGCACAAAGACAAGTTGGATGTAGATGCTGCTGCGGGCACTTTACACAGGCTAGATTGTAAATTTGTCCATTTATGAGTGTGCTGCAGGGGTTCCCACCAAATCAGAAGACAAAGCAAGAGTTGAAACAAACAAAGCATATCCATAAAAGCTCCTCTGATTGCCACTATTAATAAAATGGAGGCCATAAACAAATTTACTGTGTACTGTTTCTTCAGTGGGGAAGCAGGAAAGCGGGGGATGCCTCCCTTGTACTGAAGGAGGTGTGTGTGCTACACAGGGTGAGTGCAGAACGTATATATGCTCTGTGAAAATAAATCTGGCTGCTAGAAATGTTTTCCTTTACACTTCTTACTACTAGGCTGTGGACATGAATGTCATGCTACCTGAAGTCTCAAATTGCCTTGGCGAAAGCTCGCAAGTTTTCATTTGCAGCGTACATAAAACAGATACATTGGGATTTCTAGAGTGCTTTTGGTTTTTCTTTATATAAATTCAGAAAGGGAAGAATAGTTTTGAAATTGTCCTGGCACATATCAGCATACTCCAATGTACTTCATGTTCTACCTCCAACCTGCATATTTTTCATTTTCATTCACCCTTTCTAGCAATAAGGACATCATGCTTATTTTTGATGTCAACACCTATTAGGAAGCATTAGATATGGTCCAAAAATCACAGCAGCTTAATATAAGTGACTCAGTTTTGAAGGAATGATTGACAGAGAAAGCTGCATTTCTTTCAAAATGCCAGGCCTGGTGAATTCCTGCCAGTCCTGTGTACAATGAGACCAGTTCACACAGTGATTTTACTCCTAAGCCATAGATGTTCACACATTTTCCAGGACTTCCTGCTCTGTTTTCCTACTCATGCTAAGGAGTTCTGCAAAGCGATGCAGAGGTTGGTAAAGTAGGGAATGAAGCTCGGGTGGAGGTGATAACACAGCAACCTCCTCAGTTGTCTTGATAGAAACAGTTTTTATCTGACTGTGTGTGTGCCTGTTCTGCTGTAGTCTGCCTTGTACTGCAGCTACCCATCTAGAAAACTTTACTGCTTCCCAAAGCTGCTACTGTGATTAATACAGTTAAATACATTGATTCCTGACTGGACAACGAAGACCCAAAGCAAAAAAACAGTGGATATTCCCAGGCAGTCTGCAAATCACACAGGTGGCAAAGAGTATCTCTGTGGTCCAGCAGTGGGATGTCCAATAAGGGACAAAGACCTTTAGCACACCTGGGATCAGTTCCTGGCAACATGACCCACTGAGGTGCACAGCAAATGCCAAAGTCACAGGGTATTAGAAAATGAAGATACTACTTGTGCTGTAGCTTTCTGCGTTGCATTTGGATCCTTTTCCAGATAATTGTTTTTTAGGACTTAGGAGAAACTTTAAAATGAAGAAAACTGAATAATTAGCATGGCACTTAATCTGCTCCTCAGCGGACGAAGCATCAAACATAGCCAAGAAGTCCACGTGGATTTTTTTTTTTGCTTAACTTTAATTAGTGCCAGGTAAGTTCTGGGTAGAAAGTGGACACCCACCTAGCTTACCTGGAATTCATGGTCAGGAAACCACTAAGAAAAGCTGGTTTTCATGTTTTACATCTCAAGCCTAACATCACGTGGTCACACTCCATCACGCAGTAACGCTGACAGCAGCGCAGGAAATAGCTTGGAGAAACACCTTCATTCTGTTTCATTTGGAGCTCATTTGTTCTGAAACTTCCAGTGACAAAATTATGGTGTGGTTTTAACAGGAGTATATGTCTAAACTCGTACTCATGTTTTTTCTGCAAATCTGGGTTAGAAGATCTCATCTTTCTCCTCTCACACATGCACTCACTGCCAACTGCACAAACAATGACCTGTATTCATCCACACTGTAACTCTGTTGACATCGTCAGGCTACAACAGAGATAAATTTGGTCCAGTGAGGCAAAGTGCTGTGAAATGGTTTGATTTTGCTCTTTTACCCAAGGAAAATGCATCTGCAAACATATCATACTTTATGCTGACACACAGGAATGTCTTCATAATTATCAAGTGATTGCTATTCCTGCAGATTCATGAGGGTTTTTTTTTAAATAGATGCTTAAATTGCAAATGCAGTAGATGATATTTTATTTTTTATTGCAATACAAGTCCGTGAGTTCGTTATTATTCTGCTTATAAACAACTTCTAGAATTACTGGCATGAACATTTTTTTTTCAAAATCTTAGGTGTTTCCTGCCTTCCTTCTGTTTTTAAGAACATTTGACTTCACTTCCATGAGATCCATGATCCAAAGATCGAGTATTCAAGAGTGCCTAAGTGTTTCTGGAGACTAATTTGCATTTTCAAAAGTAGCTTAAGTAATGACATCAATAAGATTTAGGAACATAGAGTCAGGAAGAACTCAAGAGTGGTGTCACTCAGCACAGTAATATCTTCTAGCTAGTTAAATGAAAATAGTGCACACAACTCTCAGTTAGGAAAATAAGTTGCCCGGTCCATGAGCAGGAAATGGTAGTGCCAAAGATTAGATTTTGCAGCACCTAGCACTCTGAGCAGAGGTACACCTAAACAATCCAAAAGAAAAACTGTGAAAAAGATATATCTGAGGTTGTGTCTCTTGCCCAGACACAAGAATTAATTACATCCTTGAGATAGGTGCCCCTGAAATGAAGATCTAGAGCCGCAAGCTGTATTTGGATACACATGACTAGATTGCTGTTTTCTTTTAAAATGCAGCTTTGTAAGACCAATAAGTCCTTTACTTGAAGGAATGTGGACTCCCTTTTCTATACAGTACAGTGGAACTGGAGAAAGAGATTTCCTTAGAAAGAATTTTATTTTTTAATCTCAGATTTATAACAGAAAAAGATAATCAAAGGTGCTGCTCACAGAATAGAAAGTTCTTAGATAGTCTAGGTAATATAAGCAATGAAGTGTGTTGCCAATAAAATCAGTTATCAGGTTGTTCACAATGAAATCTGAATGACCAACCCTGATACTGGCAGATTTTTTTTAGAGCTCCTTAAAATATGAAATGGTTCTTTAAAATGTGTTGCAAGACCAACATTTCAGACTCACCTGTAAACTACTTATTACTTAGAATTACCGTATCTGAGGTTTTTGAGTTTTCTTTGGCTTTGGTATAAAAAACTTCAGATTATCTTCCTGCAAAATTGGTATAATAGTATTTAAATACTTGCAAAAGACTTAATTAGTTAATTAACATTTATACAGTCATCAGAGATATCATGCTAATTTTACTACAAGAAATTTCACTGAAAATTTAATAAAAAATTTAATACAAGGATTTAAATTCCTTAATGTATTTGAATTTAATATATTTAAATTATTTTGTATTCTTTAATACCAAAAATACAAAAAAATTAAATTATTAGCACACCCTATCCTCCCCCTCAAAAAAAGAAATATATCAGGGAATCAAAGCCATAAAACCAAGAGTATGGTAGCAGGAAGATTTTGTAGTAAATAAAGAATCATCCCATGAGTTTGGAAGGGAAGCATATCTTTCCTCTATGCCCCGTGAATCTGATTTTCATCCTGCTGCCTGGTTTACACACACTACAAATAACCCCATGCAGAGGACAGTTCTGCACGATGGGAATTCAGTACCTAGTGCCATTCCTGCAAAAATTGATTGTTTGTAGTGCCTAGAAAACTGAATAGAAGTGAAAACAACTGACTGGTTCAGAGTGAAGCTATAGTCTGGTTTGGGACCACTTGCTTCCAGCACAGATAACTTTTTGCAACTATTTGCTGTCACAGCACGCACAACAGCAGAGAGTCCTATGCTAAAACACACCTGCAGTTGACTGTGAGGTCCATTTTTGACAGGGCTGCCCACAGTGCTGGCTAGCCAATTTGGGGAGTAAATGAAGTACAACTAGAGTCCATGACCTCCAGATAAACTGAGGCAGCATGGTACATTAAACCAGCTCTGAAACTAAACATCTCATACGGTAAACTAAAAATGGAAATGGGGGTGTTTGCCTGGTAGGATGTACTTCCTCTTCCCATCTTCCTGTTTCATATATGGTGAGGAAAAAAATACCAGAAAAAGGAATTAAACCTTAGGAGATTAGGGAGACTAGCAGATCCCTTTTCATAGAATCATAGAATAGTTTGGGTTGGAATGGACCTTTAAAGGTCATCTAGTCCAACCACCCTGCAGTGAGTAGGGACATCTTCAACTAGATCAGGTTGCTCAGAACCCCGTCCAACCTGAACTTGAATGTTTCCAGGGATGGGGCATCTACTACCTCTCTGGGCAACCGGTTCTAGTGTTTTACTACCCTCATCGTAAAAAGTTTCTTCCTTACATCTAATCTAAATCTATCTTCTTTTAGTTTAAAACCATTACTCCTTGTCCCATCACAACAAGCCCTGCCAAAAAACTTGTCCCCATCTTTCTTATAAGCCGCCTATAAGTACTGAAAGGCTGCAATGAGGTCTGCCCAGAACCTTCTCTTGTCCAGGCTGAACAACCCCAACTCTCTCAGCCTTTCCTCATAGGAGAGGTGTTCCAACCCTCTGATCACGTTTGTGGCCTTCCTCTGGACCCGATCCAATATGTCCATGTCTTTCCTGTGCTGAGGACTCCAAAGATGGGTCCAAGTACTCCGGGTGAGGTCTCACGAGACTGGAGTGGAGAAGGAGAATTACCTCCCTCAACCTGCTGGCCACACTTCTTTTGATGCAGCCCAGGACATGCTTGGCTTTCTGGGCTGCAAGCACACGCTGCTGGCTCACGTGCAGCTTTTCATCCACCAGTACCCCAAGTCCTTCTCCTCAGGGCTTCTCTCAATCCCTTCATCCCCCAGCCTGTACTGATACTGGGGATTGCCCCAACCCATGTGCAGGGCCTTGCACTTGGCCTTGTTGAACCTCACACAAGCATATATGAGATCACCACAGCTCAGCTCAGAGTGAGGCGGTGATACCAGATCACAGCAGTACCTATATTGCTGAGGAGTCACGCACAGACTACCACAGGCCATTTTCATAAATTTCTAAATTGGAAGGAACAATTTATTTCACAGAATCACCTAGAATCACACAAGGTTTGAGGCTGTTTTGAGACACTCCAGATGTCTCCCACCAGTGCTGAGTATAGGAGAAGGATCACCTCCCTTGAACTGCTGGCAATGCTCTAAGGCAGCCCAGGAGGCTGTTTGCTGCCTTTGTTGCAAGGGCACATTGCTGGCTCATGGTAGAACCTGGTGTCCATCAGGACTTCCAGGTCTTTTTCCAGAGAGCTGCTTTCTATCTGGTTGGCCTCCAGTGTGTACTGATGCATGGCATTGTTCCTACCCCAGAGCAGGACACTGCACTTTCCTTTGTGGAACTTCATGAGGTTCTTGTCAGCTCATTTCTCCAGCCTGTCAAGGTCCCTCTGAGCACACCCATCTGGTGTATCATTCACTTCTCCCAATTTTGAATTGCCTTCAAACTTGCTGAAGGAGAAGTTTTTCCCATCATCCCAATCATTAATAAAGGACCTTCAAAATTTTCAGCCCAGTAGATGGTGTCTCTAAAATTAGTAGATGTGTGTATCACCATACTGAATGTCTCAAAAGGAATCGGTAGATCCATACTAGTAATTGTGTGACAATGACAGTGGATTTTTCTTCTGTATTTGAATTATAAAAGTTTGGACAGCCTTTGTTTGAATTGTGTGGTATAAGGAATTAATGGACTGAGTCTGAGTTCTCTCACCACACAGATCATATGCTGTTTTTTCCCATGGCTAGGAAGTCAGTCTCAAGTAAGTTGTTGGTATCCCTCTATATAGAATCAAAGTTGCACATGATATGCAACACTATGTGTGCCTAGAATACACTGGGATAAACTAAATTATGTCCCTTTTTGACAAATTCAGCCTTAAAATGTACTTTATTCAAGCCAACATCTGTTCAGAATCCATGGAATTCTGTGTAGCTGCCCAAAATCCGTGCCGTTTTTCTCCACAAATCAGATAACTCTCCAATGCCTCATGCCTTGTGAGATTAACTATCGGAACCCCAGGTTTCATGATTTGAAACCTCAGTAAACCTGTCACATGCGTAAAAAGCCCACTTACCTCCCTGACGCTGCTTCTACACACTAATTCTTCAGGACTGGGCATGTGAATGAGACTGTCATAAGGAGACAACAGGGAAGAACACCTGGTGCTCTCCATGGCTAGAAGCCATCTCTGACAGACAGTAATTTCAGCATGGCAAGAGAGGAGTATGCTCTGAAAAAGGCAATAAGCATGCTCTGACATTCCTTATGTGGAAATCCAACTTGTCACAGATGACGTCTTTTGAAAC
Source organism: Nyctibius grandis (assembly GCF_013368605.1). Lineage (NCBI taxonomy): Eukaryota > Metazoa > Chordata > Aves > Nyctibiiformes > Nyctibiidae > Nyctibius > Nyctibius grandis. Next base: position 76,944,139 of record NC_090659.1, on the reverse strand, counting down.
TTGTCAAATACTGTGGAAAAGACAAACCTCTAACTTGAGTAATAATCAACCTTTTCAGTAATCTTTCTGTTGCACTTTATGGCTGGAAGGAAATGAAGGTGTTTTCACTTCCAGTTCTTTGCATGCCATCTCAAAGGGATGCTGAGTGATGCAATATACAAATCCCATTGCTGCAGAGCAAACGAATACTTGAAAGCTAAATCTGCCCATAAATATCTGTGAGAAATGTCAGACTTGGAAGGAAAGCTCCAAAGGGAAAAAATTACCTGCATGCTGACAGATCAGGCTTTCATTTCCCATCTGCTGATGAGAAATGAGATGAAGGTGATAACTTCTTGAGAGATGGTTGTATATTGGTCCCCTTCCTGAGGAAAGAAAGATGTGATGCATGATGCTTTCTTACCTTTCCCTTGTACCTCTTACATACTGGGAATGGTAAGCAAGGTTTCCACATGAGCTGAACTGTAACCATCGAACCCTGTGGCTCCCTACGATAAACACCTGTGTATATACATTGTGTGACCCACCAATCCACCACTGTAACAAATCTCAGAATCAGCAGGACTTCAATCTTTTCTTTTGAGAGTGAAGTGTGATTTCTCCTAATCAACCAGGTCAACAGCACTCAGTCATATAAACCAGATCCTTACTGCCAAACCAAGGTTTCCTGCAAGTTTGTCTTTGACCTAATCGCTAAAGAGAACCTCCCTACTCCTTTCACTTTTTCTCTTGGCTTGGGCTATCCTTTATGTCTACCCAAGCATGGATTTAGATCATCTTTTTCAGTCCTGCAAGCCCATCCAAGCCCATGCTGCCAGCTGCTGTGTCACAATCTCTTGTATTCACAGTGGAGCTCAACAGCTTCTCTTTCATTTGAGGGAAAATGTACATACAGTATGCTGTGTTCTGAACCCTAGGAAAAAGTGTTAGTGTTACACTGGACTTTTCTGGAAGGCATGTTTCATTGATAGGAGCCTGACTTCAAGCCTCCTCCACCATGTTTGCCCACATGCCTCTTGGCTTAATCCTCAAACAATGCGAAGAACCCGTACCTCAGCTACATGACTTAAACATGTCACATAGCTGTCCTGTCACCAAATCAGGAGGTTTGTCAAGCATATAAGTGAATTACATTTTTCCTAGTCTTGGTTATGTAAAAATACTTTCATCTTATGTTCTCTAGCTCAAAATCTGCTCATAAAATTTCTTCATTAAAACTACATTATCATGATTCAGAAAGGAAATATTTATTTAAAAGATATTTCTGATAATGTTCTTAAACTGGAATAGTCCAGAAGAGTTAAAATGAAATCGTTAATTAAAGTCTAATTTACTAACACAAATAGTCCCATTGATTTCAATAGAAGTACATGAATTAGTGAAATGAGCAAGTTTTCCCTGAGGTAAACCTTTAAATTAAAAGTTGATGGAAATCTTGATACGGGGAACTGTTGACTGAATTTTAAATATGTAGCTCTGATTCTGGACTCATTTTTTGCTTTAAAACTTGGTATGCTTGCCTATGTATATTTTACCCAAAGGAGAAGAAATGATTGTTTCATTAGAAAAATGAAATGGCAGCATATTTCTATGTTTCTCCTCTTTGCTCTTCACTTGAAAAAACTGGTTGTTTTAATGTGTTGGGATTTTTAAAAAAATAACTGAAATGATTGTAGAAAGCTAAGTCAAAATGTTTGGCGTATTCTTTTGAATTAGGTAGAGCTAGATTCTTATCTGCTTCATGTTATTTACTGTTTGACATATTTGATTTGTAGCATCTAAAAGCCTGGATGAAGATGGCAATCCCACTGTGCTATACATGCTGAATCCTGCTTTCAGTGGAGCAGTGAAGAGATTTCATGGCCCATACCAACATCTATTATATGGACAAATGTAGAGAGGTACATTCCACAAGTGTATGCGTATTCCTACACACGTGGGTGTGAGTGTGTGCAGACACACTTGTTCATGCATGTGTGCACTTTGCCCTTGCTTTGAGAGTATGATGTGCAGTGAGAGAATTTTAATCCATTTATTGACCTTTCTGAGAAGTGAAGGGAAAGAGGGGAGGAGGAAGCATACACACCTGCAGTTTATTTCCTTTAAAGATATGACTTTAAGATAATAGAGATGAGATGGAAGAAGAATACTGCCCATTGCCAGGAGCTTTGTTCAGAATGCATACAATACACAGCCTCAGAAGCTGACAGGGAACTGCCACTGGAATGAAGAACAGTATTGCCAGGGGGTCACAGAGCAGCGGGTGCAATTGATTAGAGGTGTACGTCTTAAGATGGCAGCAGAGAAAATGTTCAGTGACCGAATCAATCTACTAAATGACCTTTCCTCCAGATAAGTATAACGTTATTCTTTTAAAACTGAATTTGCATTCAGGTGCTTTAGCTTAGCTGGTTTTGAAGGCACTGGAAGATGAGCAACTGTCTGTGGGAAGATAATTTAGAACAAAGGGTTCATGAGAGCATTTATTTATCACGAAAAATACCCACCTGATATTTGAAAATGGAATTACAAGGAAATCCAGAAATAAGGTGCAAGAAGCACAACTTAGTTAATGCTTATTGGTGGTAGGCAACTGATTACCATTTAAAGGACACTCTTTGTCCACTAATGTCAGTGGTAGGTTTTCAGGAGATGTTTGGCTGGGTCTTTGGTGAACACCCGCAGTCTGTACAGATCATTTAAACAATGTGATTGGATACTATTTAAGGCAATAGACTCCGAAGTAATTACATTGTTTATGACAAACCACATTTATGCCCATTTAAGTATGACATACTCTGTATTTCTCTTATGAACTTCAGTGAGAGTTTTGGTATGTAAAAATTAAGACTGGGCTATTTTAACCATGTTAGAGTTGAGTGCCTCTTTGGCCCTACTTCCTTCTGTTTTTTCTTTGCTCAGCAGGGAAAAAAATACATGATGCAGTACACTCAAATTTAACCCATTCACGTATTCTTGTCACGTATGTCTGTGTACTGTCATTCAATCCTGTCACAAAAAAAGAAAACCCTCTCTTTTGGTAATGAAATCTTTTTCAACAACAGAAATTCTTTCTTCTTCAAATTCTTTTTATGCCATACTGTGCCCTGATTCTTACTGATGTGGAGAAATTCATGGCTCTTTTATGATCTAAAGCAGATCTGAACGTAACATTCCAAAGATGAAAGCTGCACGAGCAGCAGCGTGGAGTTCCTGGCAGAAATCTCTGTTCTCAATATCCTCTGTCAGGAGAAATGTTTTCAGCTACAAAACCAATTCATGCTCTTCTCAACTGAGTAGTGAAAGTGCCTACTCCCAGATAAACTCCCATATTCTGCAGACGTTATTACGCTGTTGTAAGTGGCAGAAAAGTTTCACTGGTTGTGTTGGTATCTTGCATTTGCACTATAAAAATTTCAACCATGAAGAAAAGTTACAGTTTTCAGCTTCAAATGTTTCTTGATGGACTACTGCATATAAATGTCTTAATTTTCTCATTATTTCTGTTAGAATTCACTCTGCTAAAAGCTATTAATTCAGACTGAATGCAAAAGTAGTGTTTTGGTATAAAACATATAATACAGTTACATCATTGTTTTTGACATATTTCATGGTTTCAAGATCTTTTTGAAAGACAGCTTTTCATTTCTTTTAGGTCTGACAACTGAACATACTTTTTGTTACAACAAAGTATTGCTGCTCATGTCTAAGACAGTTAATAACATGATGGAAAATGTCAGAAAAGATTTCCGTCCCCCCACTAGGAAGTATAAAGGTTACACTACCAGAATCAGCTGTGCTTGCACGTAAAAATAGTACTTATTCAAATATCTTGAACTCCCACATTTGTTTCTTTTTTATGGTAAGAATTCTTACACTAAAAAAAAACTAAACTCATCTTTGAATAGTATTTGTTGAAAATTTGATAGTGCTGATAACGATGGATTTCCCTCAGTTTGAGTACATGTATGCAAGAGGAATTCTGTTGTTCTCACATCCTGTTTTGTTCAGTGTTTTGGTGTCCTACAGCTGGCATCTGAGAAACACAGTAAGTACCCAGTATGAGAAACTATCGATCAGCATTGTACTGTCTTTAACAACTATCCACAGGCACTGCTCTCATATACACCTCTGCAATCAAAATAGACTATTTCAGCTGTGACATACAACATTGAATCTCCCAGTTGCTGTAGCCAGGAGAGAAAAATGTGCTCAAAGGTGTTTTTTTTTTTTTAAAGGGTAGCACACTTCAACAATCAAAGGGCAAAACCAGCTAAAAAGTCACACAGAACTGTATTTAAAATCATTGGTTTGGGAGTATGCGGTGTGTGTATGGGGGCTACGTGTGGGAGAAATCCTCTTAACTAAACGCATTAGAAAAATGGAATGAATGTAAAATTCAACAGTTTAATTGGATCCCAAGGAATTATCTTGGAACCTGCAAACTGGCTTCCAAGCGCTGCAAACCAACTTACCTTCATCAAATGCTTAAAGGCTTTCCTCACATTGTCAAAAGCATTTTAAGCAAGCACAGCACTCAGCTACATACCGTGACAAATTTTGCCTGTAGGCTGTTAAAATGGCTTTAAACTAGTGAGGCGTACTCTTAAATATATATATATATATACTTTGTACGTATTTCATCCCAAGCTGTCTCCCTCCTCCCTAGTTGCTTGTTTGTTTTTTTTTTCTTTTAGCCTTTATATCTTCCGAGTCTAGCAGGGTTATTAATTAATGAACTTGTGTATTTTCTCTGTCTTTAGCTACTGAAGAGCGAAGAACTGTCAATCAGCAGGGACCCTCCTGAATTAGGTGAATGTTGACATTTGGCAAGTGTCATCACAGTTGCCTGCCCATGCCCTTGTAATGCTCTAAGCCAGTGACCCTTCCCTCTTTGTCACACATTTCAGGTAGCACTCAGAGCTCATTGTGTACAACTGAGGTCAACCGCCAACCAACCAAGTGCTCTGTCCTGCTCGCACAAAGCTTTCCCTGAAGGCAAGAGAAAAGAATAATAAAAGGGGGAAATGGCCTGCTGAGCAAAGGCTCTCAGTCTTTTATAACAGGAGGTCGTTTTTGATTATAGGAAGGAACCTTCAGTGGCCATGGAAACCAAAATGCCACACAAAAGCCAGAGGGTGGTTGGGAGGTAAACAAGATAGATGAAAGGTGATGGTGCTTTTAATCTCTGCAATCAATGTGTTTAGGTGGGTGACTTTAATTTAATCCACGTCTGATTAACTCTCTCCCTTTGTTTACACCATTATAGGAGTTTTTCTCCTGTAAAATTTTTAAACAAATGTTAAAAAATTCCAGGGGAGGGCTGGTTGCTGCAGTGTTTTCATCTTATTCACCACCCTGATGTAATCATGGATGTTCTCATTATCCACATAAATGCCTAATCCTTCTTACTCCTGCTAAGCTTATCCTCAGTGCTATATTTTTGAATGAGAGAGTGAAAGTTCTTATACAAATACAAATTCTTGTGACTTTCTTTTTCGGACACCTAGCAGGATGAAATAACTGGAAACAATGGCACTCAGTAAGGAAACCTTTTCCATCAAGAAGCCTTGGAGCAGTTTGGTGAAAACTGGTTTTGATTTGGTTGAGTTATGAGCCCTTGAAAACTGCAGATCGTACACGCTTAGACTTTTTTAAATAACAGCAGTGGTTTTAATGACAGCTGAACGTTCGGAAGGAAGTTGTGCCGTGCATGCGTACGCGGCTAATTTACCTACTTACTGAAAAATATACTCAGGGGTAGTGCTCTGAATGACCCTGCCACATTCAGTTTGGATTGGCTTACACGACTGAAAATTCTCTCCGACAGCTGCGCAAAGTTTTCCACAATAATGAGCACTTCATGGATAAGATTTTCGAAAGCCAGTCCCCATTTAGGAGAGCAGATCCCATTCAGACAGGAAAGGGAAGGGAATACAGAAAAAAGGCCCAGACAAATTTGTGTTCCTATGTCCCTTGGGGCTAAGCGGTACATTCAATAAAGATAAGCATTTAAGCACTTATCTCAGTCTCAGTGCCATTAGAGTATGAGCTTTAGAACTCCTCTGAATCTTGTCCTGGCTCCTGAGTGAAAATAAAAAGCACACTCATTCAATTAGGCTTCCTAAACAATCTGGAGGAAGAGGAAGATACTTCAAAATAGTATTTGCAGAAAGAACTACCTAAGCTCACGGACTTCAGTGAGCCCTTTCCAGAGCTAAGATGCCTTTGCCATGGTAGCCAACAGCTGCCTCTATCCAGCCAAAAATTAGGTCCTTTCCTGAGAGTGGCTACCTATCTCAATTCTTTGAAAAAGTAAAGCAGAGCTTAGTGTTTCCTTTTAAAATACAGGCAGAGGAGGCACTGTAACTGATGCTGCCCACTCTCTATGCAATAACCTGGCAGTAAGAGTGCTTGCACAGAGAGGAGAGCTGAGCGCCATACCTTCCTCCATGCCAGGATGCTTGAACCTGGTCCTCTGCCAAGCAGGTCAAGTCTGGGGAAGAGGATGTTGCTGGAGCTGGGCTGCTCCTCAGAAACAAACATGGCTATTGGGGGCCCAGAAAGAAAAAAATGCATGTGAGCTCCTAACTCTGTAACCCTGGCAGAAAGAGAAGGTCCCTCTGAGAAGATGTCACTTTTAGGCTTAGCAGGGAGTGATGTACCTGGATGCTAGGCCAGAGTAGTTCTTTGCTTGAACTACAGTAAAACTGCAAATACTTCAGAAGCTTTAAGGTAAAATAGGAAATTGTAAAAGAAAGACAACATCCAAGCACAGCTTTCTGAGCTACAATATCAGGTTAATAAACCAAGTCTCTCTGAATCCTGTTTTTTATCTTGACATAATTCCATGAAGGGCCACAGATGTCGCAATGTCTGATTTTTAATTGAGCTACTGTTATTCGCTTGAGAGGAATGTGGGATACAGAGAGTTAGGATTCTAATTACGAACTTCCTAGTAATTACAAGGCAAAAGCAAGAAGCTCCCTCTGCTAGCCAAAAGGTAGTGTAAAGGAAAAGGTCTAGTCACTGGCTCTAGGCAAAGGAGAGGCTCTTCTTTCAGTGAGGGTTGACAGCTGTGAACCCTCCTGTAGAGTTAGATGCCTCAGCCAGGTAACACTTTCTGAGAAAAAACACAGATGATATTAGTTTCCTTCTTCTGCTAACAGTGAGCACTTACTTGCCATTTGAAATATTCAGATCCTGCTCTTCTGTTAGGTCTGGGGCTTGACTCTTCCTCCACAGATCCCCGATGGGACTTCTATCCACTAAGCTGGAAGGTATTCTGAGGCAGACCTCAGAGAGAACTCCTCAGCTTAAGACAGTCTTTTAAACCAGGTGAGAAACATTTCGCTTTTCATTGAATCCATGGCTATTTGTTATTTAAGAGACTGGATCCAAGAACCTTACGTGTGCCTAAGCTAGAGTCATTCTTTCTCTCTCTGAGTCAACTGGCATTTAAATAATTTACATAAAATGGAGCACCATAAACAAGCTGGAAGTGAAAGGGGCCCACACAGACATCTTTCAGTAACTGTCACCCTGACAGTAGAAACTTTAGGTCCCAGTATCTGTACGATATGATCTTGGTCATGGATCAGGGACACAATCAATTCCTCTTTATTCTTTTGTACTTTGATTAGCCACAGTCAGAGATTACCTTCTGGAGCTCCTTGTTAGCAAGTCCCCACCATACAACTAAGCAGTGTCAGAAGTTTGAATACTACATATAAAATCAAAAGGAGAAATATCAGTATATGGGGCCTTCCAGGTGACAAATCAGCAATTATGGACTGGAGGTGCTTTCAGCATTAGCTATCAGATAAACAATGGGTTTTCAGGGTCTTTGTTATGAGTACGTTTTACAACTCTTATTCATGAATCTTTCCATGACTAAAGTTTTTCAGCTCTTTCAAAAGCCCCAACCATAAAGTGTTCTGTATCTAATATTTTGAAAGCTTCATGGTCACTCAGTTGGCACAAGAATTGCCCTTGTGCATGTAACCTACATGTGGATGCAATGGGAAGCAAGGAGCTTTCCTTCTCCCTTCCTACTTATATCAACATAAAGGTTGCCTACAGCTGCAATGATCCACGCTATGAAGATTCAATTTTGAATTAAACTTGCTTTAGACTTTGCATAAGCTGGTAGGCATCTTTCAAAGAGTACTAACCTCCGATAAATTTCTTCTTTTGCCTAAGTATGTTCAGGAAAAGTTTCCTGAGATTCTCTGCAGCAAACAAAATTTGGTTTGCTTCATCTAACAAACCCAAGGATTATTGTTGACAATGTACCACACCAAAGCACTCACAGCATTGTTCTCACAAAGGAGCAAAAAAAAAAACAAATATTGCAATCCTTCCCTAATTTTACTCAAGCAAAACTCAGCTTAGTATACTAGTCTATTTAGAGAATAGACTCTGAGAACCTTCTGACTGGTAAAACCAACTGGATTTCTAGATTTCTGGCTTTTGACAAAGTACACTGAATCAAAGACCTTGTGAAGTATTTCTCAGATAACTACACGGCAGGGCAAGATCACCCCAGTAGGATGGAAAAGGAAAGAGAAAGGTTTTTCCAGGATTTTGGCAGGTTTCAAAGGACTTTCCACTCATCTGTCAGAGGGTCACATTCTCATTTTTGCCCTGGAATTTTTGTTGGCCTTTTTAAGAACGTAGAGAATGAATAGAGAAAGCAAAGAAAGTAAGTAAGTGGTGGAAATATGCCACATAATGGGATCAATATCTTATTCTGTAAAGATAAAAGTAATGTATTATGTCATTTAGACAACAAGTTATAGAACTACTGAAGAAATAGGGGATAATGACTGAATGGAAGGGAAAAGGCTTTTTACTGACCTGAAGGGAATGTCAACAGTACCAAGGCTGAGAATATTGCTATGAAGAAGAGGAACTGAAGAGAAAGATGATAAAGTGCTATTTTAGATTTGGCGTGTGTTCCTACCAGGACATTTGGGCCATTCACCACCATTTGTGACTGATTCCACTTGTCTCCTTTGACTGCTTTAATAACATTTTGCAGATGCAAAGCAATTTTTACCTATTATTTTGGGTGAATCTTCCAACATATAATTTGCCAACTTTTCTGGTATATTTTAATATACATTATTTAAAAAAAAACCCACATCCACACTCAGTAACTTGAACACATCAGAATGAATGCATTATTTATTATATACTCCACTCTGCTGAAAGAGTCCCTAAGTTGCTGTGGATAAACCTGGGATTCTGAAAAAGGAAAAGATCAGTTCTTTCTTCACCATGTGGTCAGACTGTGACAGGCACAGCATCTGAATCCAGACAAATTGCTAGGGTCCTGTGAAGTTACAAATGTCCATGCCTGCTGCATAATAACAGAAATGTATGTGGCCAATTTAGGCAACCCAGTGACCACCATGAAATCTATTGACATTTTCCTTAGACTTAATGTGGATACTTAGCCAAACCTCTTTGGCTGAGCAATTGAGCTTTGTCATACTCCTTCCTCTTCTCCCAGTTAAAAATATAAATACCCTTATATTTATGCTAGTGCAACACCACCTACTAGGAGGCAAGAGTAAGAAAGCTAGCTCTTTTAAAAATTAATGAGCCTTGGAAGGAAATGAAGCTGAGAGAGTATGAAAGCATATGAATTTCTCTTATACAGAAGAACCAGCATTCATTAAAATGTCACTCTACACTGTTCAAAGCTCCAATCCACTTCAGCAGTAGATTAGTATGAGTAAGGACTACAGAGTTCAGCGTATGTGTTTTTCTCCCGCCTGGAAAAATATATTACTGCAACTATGAATAACAAGATTAGCAAAGACATTTGCTTTGTCACAGCGACATGTGCCTACCTCTGCATTAGATGCGATAAAATTGGGTCTTGCAATAATCTGAGAAAATAGAAGATCTATATCCAGTGCTAGATTTGGGGCCCTTCACAATGGTAACAACTGTAAGCATAATCCTGTTTTTAGAATGTTAGATGATGGGAAGCACATTAGCTGAGTAAGTTAAGAATGGCAGCCTGTAGTTTTTGGTACTAGTTAATATTGGAACTTAGAAGAGGTGAAAATGAATGTCCTTACAAATAATTCTATTAAGCAAGATATCTTTTAATTGTTCCTTTGTTGCTCTTTTTATTTAAAAGGATTAAAAATTTACCCTTTTACAGCTTTCTCTTAAATGCAAAGAGATGGAAAACTATTGGAAACCAATAGATTACATTATTCATAGATATTTGTTTCCCAGATATGATCAAATAACTTGGATTTTTGTACAGGAGGGTGTTACTTATTCTTTCTCATCCATCAAGAAATAGTCTCAAAGAACTCATGTTCCAAGTCTGAATGCTAAACAAGAGCATAGTGACCTGGATTCCTCTTTTCTGTACATTTCAGGCTTTTTCTCTCATCTGGTCCTCTACCGAGGGTCATTTCTATACAAAACATTGCTATCAATATATCTGTATCAAATGAAAGTTGGTTGTTATTGATATATTAGTGCAAACATACTGTGTTCATAGTTACATAGATATAAATGTTATTCCTAATACCATCTCAGAATAAGCTATACATATGCAACACAGATCATACAGAAATGACTATACCTATGCTAATGAACCATTTTACCTGAATCACCAAATGTAAATAAAGAAATGCAACCTTACAACTCTGAAAGGAAATTGCTGTCAGATATGATGGATTGTATTTCCTGACTCTGTGGTTGGCAAATTTATATTTAGTCTTCATTTGATTATCAGCTATCCATATCGTGTTTATTGCACCTTCAGTCACTAAGGGATGATCAAATAATTTCCATGAAGACACAGATCCACCATTAGAAATGGAGATTTTTCAGGAGACACACTTGATATTGTCTTTGAAAGACCAGCTATACAAAGGGTGATTTACCAAAAATGTGGAATCATCGAATAGAATCAAAGCATGGTTTCAGTTGGAAGGGACCTTAAAGATCATTCAGTTCCAAGCCCCCTGCCACAGGCAGGGACACCTTTCCACTAGACCAGGTTGTTCAAAGCCTCATCCAATCTGGCCTTAAACAATGACAGGGAAGGGGCAGCCACAACTTCTCTGGGCAACCTGTGCCTGTGTCTCACTACCCTCACAGTAAAGAATTTTTTCCTAACTTCTCATCTAAATCTACCCTCTTTCAGTTTAAAAACATTCCCCCTCATCCTATCACTACATGCCCTTGTAAAAAGTCCCTCTCCTGCTTTCCTGTAGGCCCCCTTTAAGTACTGGAAGGCTGCTAGAAGGTCTCCCTGGAGCCTTCTCTTCTCCAGGCTGAACAACCCCAGCTCTCTCACCCTCTCTTCACAGGAGAGGTGCTCCAGCCCTCTGATCATCTTCGTGGCCCTCCTCTGGACTCATTCCAACAGCTCCATGTCCTTCTTATGTTGAGGGCTTCAGAGCTGGATGCAGTACTCCAGTTGAAGTCCCATGAGAGCGGAGTAGAGGGGCAGAATCACTTCCCTCAACCTGCTGGCCACGCTGCTTTTGATACAGCCCAGGATACGGTTGGCCTTCTGGGCTGCAAGCACACATTGCTGGCTCATGTTGAGCTTCTCATCAACCATCACCCCCAAGCCCTTCTCCTCAGGGTTGCTCTCAATCCATTCTCCACCCAGCCTGTATTTGTACTTGGGATTGCCTCAGCCCACATGCAGGAGCTTGCACTTGGCCTTGTTGAACATCATGCAGTTCGCACAGGCCCAGCTCTCAAGCCTGTCAAGGTCCCTCTGGATGGCATCCCTTCCCTCCAGTGTGCCGACCGCACCACACAGCTTGGTGTCATCGGCAAACTTTCTGAGGGCACACTCAATCCCACTGTCCATGTCGCCGACAAAGGTGTTAAACAGGACAAGTCCTGAGGAACGCACTCGTCACTGGTGTCCACTTGGACATCGAGCCATTGACTGTAACTCTTTGAGTGTGACCATCCAGCCAATTTCTTATCCACCAAGTTGTCCATCCATCAAGTCCATGTCTCTCCAATTCAGAGACAAGGATGTCATGCGGGACAGTGTCAAATTCTTTGCACAAATCCAGGTAGATGACATCAGTTGCTCAGAATGCTAAGTCTGTTCTTTCTATACAGCCACTGTTGCCATTTTTTAAACAACATTAATAAATGCAAGTCGAGTTGAGCTGATAGCATCTGGTATCTGAAACAGTTCTGCAACTCTTAGGAGTATACAGGATGTGTAGTCCCAAAATCAGAATAATGTTCAGGTGATAGTCACAAGAGGGAGCTCAGTGCTTCACAGTTATAATAGAAATAGATCTGGACTGAGAAGGAAAATTAGAATAGTTTGTAAAAGAATATAGAATTTATACATCAATAGCAAATTTCAGTGCTTGGACTATACTAATTCATCTTGGATTTATTCTAGAACATCAGTCTTTGGCATCAAAGAAAGAAGAATATCTCCCACTCAGCTAATATATAGCTCACTTTCTCTGTCTTTCATCTTCCCAGTTCCTCATATTTCTATTTCTTTGTCAAAAGTAAGGTTAAAATTAAATGGAAGCTGACAGTTCATAACAGCAGTTTAAGGCAAAAAAATACAGTAATACTATATTAGTCTTAGGGGTGGACCAGAACCAAACTTTCTATCATGGTTAAAAACATTCAGAACTATACGTTTGAAATATCATGATATTTGAAATGATATGATAAATAAAGTACAGAAAAATAGAAATGGGATTTTTCAAAAAAATCTGGCTGCACACCTGAGATATCCTGGCCTGATAACTGAACATAGTATCTAAGCTACAGAACATCACAGCCATGGGCACCATATTGGTATGCACCCAAATGGTCAGGTACACTAGCAGCCCAGGAATCAGAAAGTGGATGAGCTGTCACAGAGTCATATTGGTTATTTTTTGAATTAACCCTTTTGCCTGGAATACTTTGGTTTAAAAGACTGGCATTTTTGAACCGAGGAACCATCGACTGATAAAATTGTGGTTGGGTGAACTTGAAAGCAAGGGCATTAAAGTCAGAAGTCATGACAATTAACATGAAATTTTCAAGAAGTTCAAACTTAAATTTGTGTTAAGTCTGCCCCAAAAGTTATATAATGGGGAAAAGTATGATTTGGGCATTTCAGTGTTTGTTGTTCCAGATTAAACTAGGCTGATTTTTTTAACAATGGTTCTTTTCTTATGTGCCTCACTCACTCCTGGTCTTGCCTGGGTGATGTAGTTGTTCAGATGTTGTGGGCTTCTTTCAGTGTTTACTTAGCAGTAGTGCAAAGCCTGTGGGATGGATTGGCCTGCTGAATTAGATTTATAACTGTTTTTCTTCCCCAGAATAGTGGAAAGTAACTGAAATGGTCATATATTTCTTCCTTCTTCCTGTAGATTCCCTTATCGTAACATATCTCTTAACCTACAGTATCTTTGACTTTCTCTTCCTTTTTCACACTCTGCATTCCCTGGCATGTTTTCCACTACCTCTTTCAAAACCTACATTATCCTCATCTTCTCTTGGCCATGTGTTTTGAAAATATCTGTTGAAATGGGTAATTTAAAATGTAGAGTCTATACATATCTCACCGGAAAAAACTTGCAATGGTTGCAAACTAGAAGCCGAAGCAAATAACCTCTGCCACACCTTTCCTAGGAAGTTCTGGATCCTGTGACAGTTGAAGTGCTTAAATCAAGTTTCAGTCTAAAAGTACGCTTTCAGTCTATAGCCATGGACTTGATGTCAAAAGTAATCGTTGAAATTCTATACTTTGTGTTACGCAGTTGTGCAAAATAAATAAGCCTATTGATCTCTTCTAGCCTTAGGAAGATTTGCTCTTTTAATTTAAAAATGCCACTATGTCCTACCATTTTTGGTAAGCATGAAGTCAAGTGCTGGTATGTTACTAAGGCAATTTATTAGGAAAAAAAGGCATTAAATATAATAACATATTTCTTAAAATCTCCATTTTAAATCAATCTATGAATTAAGATTATTTTATCTGTGTTTTTTAAGAATCTGTTTTCTAAATTTAAAAAGAAAGCACTATAATTTTGGATAGGATAATCTTGTGCCTGCAAGTAGTTGAATCCTTGTATTAAGGAAAAAAACAGTCTCAGTTATGAATACAAGCAATGATTCTATGATAGACATGCATAGAATAAGATACAGGATTCACATTTCTATTTATACGTAGTGGATATATAATGTATAAAGAAAAAAAGACTTGATTAAAGTTTTCCACTGAAATTGTCTTTGGCAGAAGACAGGATTCTAAGTAGCCTACTTTTTTTTCTTAATCTGAAGTACCTTTTATCCATTAAAAATTTTCTTCAACACTTTTTGGCCAGAATATGTGAATGTCTAGCTTTAGGACTATTTTCCCCCTCATCTCCCAAAGACGCAAGGTGTATGTTATTACACTGTCTGCATAGCCTTCCATCTTCCTGTCTATTGTCAGCCCCTCTTAAATAGTAAAAATGTGTTGGCCACTTTTTGATAGGTCTCATGAGTTTAATCAATGTTAACCAACTGTTTGGAAAAGAGAGACCCTGTTAGGGTCCCATTTAAGGAGAATGTATAGAAGAATCTTCTCTTGTCTTTCCTGTATGGATGTTCAGAAGTCAAGATTCAACTACTATCTGAACAAGTAGCATTTGCACAAATAACTAGCTAATCAACACATACATGATTCAGCCATAACAAACAATGCCCCCTTCCTTTCCATCAGGTCAGAAAGTGGAGGATTTGGAAGGGAAAGAGGGGTATTCCAGTGTATGGAACAGAAGACACAAATCTGTAGGAAACTAGGCTGCATTAGTTGTTCATCTCGATAACAAAGACACATAACAGAGGAGGGGCCTTGTCATATGGCCATGAAGTAAGTTCAAAAGAGGCTGGGTGGCTACCCTGAGAGAAAAATTGGAAAAATCCTGCTTCTAACCATCTAGATGCTCTTGCAACCAAGGCAACAAAGCAAGCTATAAATTAGCACAGGACATTTTGATTTAATTCCTGTAGCCCTTATGGGCAATGTCTTGGCAGCCAGGATCTGACGGCTGTGAAACTCCTCAGCTACACACTTCACCTAGAGACATCCCATCCCCAAAGGCTGCTAGTTGTATCCCACTGCTCTTCTCTGAGGAAAACCTGAGAAGGCACAGATGGTCCAATTCTACAGCTGTAAAGTCACTAAGAACATCAAAGTCAAGACTTCATTTCCCTCCAGCACAGCAGGTTTTAAAACAACGACGACAACAAAAACCTCCTAAACTGTCTATATCTCAAGAAGCAATCTCAGCCCAAACTGGCAAGAACTCGGAAAACTTCAAATTGGAAAATGTGCAATTAATTTGCTAAATGCAAGGTGACATGCCTGAGAGGATGGTCTGTATTCGAAATCAGGGAAAGCTGATTAAAAGTTGTGCTCTCTACTAAGCAGGAAAGTCATCCTGAATCTATGATTTAGAGCATGATTTTATTGTACTCTCATTCAAGTGTGTAATGCCTGATTGAAAATGAAGCAAACCTAATTAATTAATATTGGTCTCCCGCTATCGTGCATCTGCACCACACTTTTTGAAAGACAATCCTAAACATCAGAAAAATATAGAACTCTGTATAATCAAGGATCATATAAACAAAAAAATAAAAAACCTAACTCCTCGAACTGTATCCTATTGCTAAGAATAATCCAACGCTATTTTAACCACCCCGCTGAACAGACAGGCCTTACATCGCGCTCTGAATTTCGCCAAACTGGGGCTCTGGCGGAACGCCAAAGGAAGCAGGTTTCAGTGGCGCGGGCCCTCCACTGAGAACACCCTACCGCCGGTCCCCCCGAGCCGTGGCAATGCGCATTCATTTTATGTGTAGTGCTCCTGTGTCTCACAACTGCTATGTCTGATATTTTCTTTATGACTTCAGCTTATTTGCAGATTTGGCTGAGAGATATATTTTCACACAGTACTCAATACAAAGTCTAAAACTGAAGCTCAGGAATACAGTCTACCAAATTTAACTGAATTAACTTGATCTCTAGAAATAATAACTTTGGAAAGACAGAGGAGTCTATTTGACGATTTCTGGCATGTGTGATGACACCAAAAAATGTTAACAAAAGTGTATACAGCCTCAGCTGTCAGTTGTGTGAAATTGCTTCACAGATACCTGACAGAAACACACAGCAGCCGGAAAAGTAACGTTAAGTCCCTAGTAACAGATAACAACCTCAAATACTCACCACCACTTTTGTATTCTACGTCACAGACTGGCATTCTAACCTGTCTAATTATTCTCTCTGCAACATCTCTTTAGAAAGCTACAAATATATATATTTTTTTTATGGATAATTGTGCCTGAAGGGGTGAGGTGTTTTTTTTTGGGGGAGGAGGAAAAAAATAAATTGGCATGTATAAGGAGCAGAATCGTAAGTGCATGATCTGTGGTTATGGTGTCTGTGGTCTTTTCAAAGTTGTGGACTGGTGCGTAGAAGAAGGAATATCTGCTAGGTGGACATAGATTTTCTTTTCCCTCCTTTTTGGGTTTCCATGTGTTTTGTATTGTAATCTAAAGATTAAGTTCCAGTCTTTGCATATATAAAATAAAAGTCAGCCTGCTGACAAATAACATTGTTTCAGACGTTTATCTTCCCAACTGCTGATCAAACCGCTTTCCAATTTGTGCATAAAATTCTATTATGAAAAAATAATTCCTTTTTTTTTCATAAACACAAAGTATCTATTTCAACAGATCTTTCACTGTTTCAAAAGGCTGAATAATACTGAATGAATAAAAATAGAGATGTCAATTTCAGAACAGAATTTCTAAGCAATTAGGAGACTGCTGTGATTGAATTCTTTTCTGTCCATGCTCTTAGGCTTTAGGGCTTAAAAAGAAAAACTGTATTTGTATTTATCCACAGAAAACTATGCCAGTGCTCTGACCTCAATCAATGAACTCTTAAGAGAACAGCACAGGTGCTAGAGATGGCTAAGAAGAGAAGGCTGGAGAAACATATTTATTATTTTTAGTGTACATCTCACACTGACACTTGACTGATTAATAGCAAACATCCAACTCTTTCCAGCAGCTGGAAAAAGGGTTGATTTTTATCTCATCATTAACGTTCCCATCAAGTGATGAACTATAAAACTTCTGCCTGCAAATACAAATTGAAAAAAGGTCAGACAGAAACAATATTTTTTCATGCAGTAAAACCTTAAAAAATTGTCCAACTGGATAGCTTCAGATCTGTTAGTATCTGGAGTGAATTCCATGGACAATACTATAATTTGCCAAAGTATTAAGCACATACTTGATTTTAAGTTCTGAATAATCCTATTTGTCTGCAACAGAATTTAAGCAGGCATGCCAAACTAAGAATGGAGTTGGAGGCAGAGAGTAGTCCTTCCACACCCCTCAATCAGCATCTCTAGTAGTTCTGCTACCTGGATGCAGGTGTCCCAGCTATTTTGAATGGATTTGGGTTTAGTGAACATTTACCTGGAGGACAGTATATAAACGCAAGAAAAAAATCAACCAAACCATATGATGGAAAAACAGCAAAAATCTGTTATTATGGGAACTAAGCAGAAAAAAAAAAAACGTAGATAACATATTTATGAGCTTTAGAGTATATTTCTGGCTACAGTTTTCTCAAGGCTATCGTACTGATTACAAAGCAGTATAAAATTAGTATATCCTGTGATATTTCCCATTCAAGCTGTTATAATATTTTTATATTTGACCAAGTGTATAGAAACTTCTAACTGCATGCAAAATGAGCAGTCTGAAGACAAAATAGTTATCTGAAAATGCAATGGTATCAATGAGAAATTCTACTGGATTCTTGTTTCACATGTAGAGCAGAAAGAGCAGGTCTCAATATAGTTGCCAGGGATACTGATGCCTCGTTTCTCTAGGGCAGCCATTCTCCTAACATTAGAACCAAAGTAAAAATTATTAATGTCCCTATTGCCATGAAAATCTATACATTGTTTGAATGTATATATGCATTTTTATAATTGACTGTTTAAAATATTCAAACATGTTTGGTTTGTATGAATAAAGTGCTTCAATAATAGAAAGGAGCAAAACAATAACAATAGATGTAATAACAGACTCAATCTTGCAAAGTATTTTACATGCAAAATGAAGGGACACATAAAATAAGCTTAAACATGGCTTTAGAGGCCTAGTTTACTCAAAAATGTTATTGGGCAATTACACAAGAGAACAATTAGTTTTGTTCTGATGTCTTAAATTTTGAAGTTTTTAAATTCTGTAATCACAATTGTTGGCGAGTCTGTCCCCAAGATTCCCTTGTCACTAAAGATTTTCCTCTTGCCTTCACAAGGGTAGAAAAAACCTCATCAGTCTGGATTCATCATGCTAAAGGGTTTTGCTGGTCAGTGTGGCCTGGCGAGTGCCAGATTTTGTTAGCAAACTCTATCCACTAATGTTACCACCAAAGTTGAACCTGCCAGAGACCACTTTCCCTGATGGCACTACTGACAGAGTCTTTGTCAAATGTGGAATGGTCAAATAAGTTTAAACAAAAGAAGAACTGACTTAAACAACTTAAACAACTGTGTGAAACTCAAAGTGTGTTTCCAATGAATCAGTACTTCGGTTTTTAAAAAAAGCTGACAACCTTTCTTGACTGGTTTTTGTTCTGTAGTCACTTTTAAAATTCCTGGTTCGAGCCAGGCCAGTAAGTAGAAACAGAAAATGCTAAGGAACTACCTTCCCTTGTGGAGTTTTTTACAAAAAAAAAAAAAAAAAGGAAGTTGGAAAAATCTCTCAATCTCTTAAGAATATCTCTTTTTGCAACTTTTAACACCAAGTTTTACAAATTCAAGATTAAACCGATATAACCTAACTTTTTTCACCCCCCGAAAATGTAATTGGTGGTGACATTTTATGTCAGAAATCTGATGTGACTCCAGACTGGATTCAGACATTGATACAAGTTTCCTTAATGGTTTAAGAGATGACAGAAATATTGACAGAACTGTGCTATTATGGGAAGCTTAGTTTCATGTAAATAGTCTGAAAAATATTTGTACTTTGTATTGATATCATCCTGATATAGCTGGTTTTGAGGGCTGGAACTTTTCTTCACTAGTCACCGAATCAACAGGAGGTAATGCTTTTATCAGTTTTGTTTTGGCACATGGTAAAGAGATAATAGAAGTTCTATTTATAGCAGATAGCTTTGAATCCTGATCTGATTTATTTTAAATTAAATATGAAAGCAAACAAAGGCTAGGCAGCAATGATGAGTCTTTACTTCAAAAAGACAGGCCTGGAGAACTTTATGAAAACTATTCACTGAGATTTAAGAGAAAGAAGAGTTAGATGTGAGGTCTCTCAGCAGTGAGAACGGGATTTAGATTGAACACATAATAAATGTGACATAAAGGGCAATGTGCATGTTTTGTGTCATTCAGAAGGGATGACGTTAGCACTACAGCCAATAAGTTAAGATAAACTAGGTAAATTAAGAAATATATGTAGCAATTAAGATTATTGCAGACAAAATACAAGCAACACTCAACACATTCAACAGAGGTGTTCAGGTAGTCTCCATCTCATGTT
This sequence comes from Nyctibius grandis, assembly GCF_013368605.1. Classification (NCBI taxonomy): domain Eukaryota; kingdom Metazoa; phylum Chordata; class Aves; order Nyctibiiformes; family Nyctibiidae; genus Nyctibius; species Nyctibius grandis. Next base: position 76,924,534 of record NC_090659.1, on the reverse strand, counting down.
GCTGAAATAACTGATCTATGCACTTTCAAGATCTTGTAGCAAGTACTTACAATAATTTATCAAGTTGGATATGTTAATTCATCAGGTGGTGCAGCAGCTTAGTAAACTTGAGGAATAGGCATGTCACAAAATCATAGAGTCATTCAGGTTGTAAAAGACCCTTAAGGTCATCGAGTCCAACCGTAAACCTAACACTACCAAGTCCACCACTAAACCATGTCCCTAAGCACCACATCTACACGTCCTTTAAATACTTCCAGGGATGGTGACTCAACCACTTCCCTGGGCAGCCAGTTCCACTGTTTGACAACCCTTTCTGTGAAGAAATTTTTCCTGATATCCAATCTAAACCTCCCCTGGTGCAACTTGAGGTCATTTCCTCTTGTCCTATTACTTGTAACCTGGGAGAAGAGATTGACATCCACCTTGCTACAACCTCCTTTCAGGTACTTGTAGACAACAATAAGGTCTCCCCTGAGCCTCCTTTTCTCTAGACTAAACAACCCCAGTTCCCTCAGCCGCTCCTCATAAGTCTTGTGCTCTACACCCTTCACCGGTTTTGTTGCCCTTCTTTGGACTTGCTCCAGCACCTCAATGTCTTTCTTGTAGTGAGGGGCCCAAAACTGAACACAGTATTCGAAGTGCGGCCTCACCAGTGCCGAGTACAGAGGGATGATCACTTCCCTAGCCCTGCTGGCCACACTGTTTCTGATACAAGCCAGGATGCTGTTGGCCTTCTTGGCCACCTGGGTACACTGCTGGCTCGTATTCATCTGTCTGTCAATCAGCACCTTTTCTGCCAGTCAGCTTTCCAGCCACTCTTCTCCAAGCCTATAGTGTTGCATGGGGTTGTTGTGCCCCAAGTGCAGGACCCAACACTTGACCTTGTTGAACCTCATACAGTTGGCCTTGGCCCATCCATCCAGCCTGTTGAGATCCCTCTGCAGAGCCTTCCTACCCTCAAGCACATCAATCTTCCTGCACAACTTGACGTCTTCTGCAAACTTACTGAGGGTGCACTCAATCCCCTCATCCAGATCATTGATAAAGATATTGAACAGAAATGGCTCCAATACTGAGCCGTGGAGAACACCACTTGTGACTGGCCGCCAGCTGGATTTAACTCCATTCACTCACAAATGTCTCTAAGCCACTGCACTGCAAGGAATGATGAAGCCATTTTAAACTCCCCAGACTTAGGACAGAAAAGAAGAATAGTCAGAAAGAGATGATGCCATGGACTTCTGATGAGAATAGTTGGACTGCCTGAAGTTCTGACCTTTTGCTCTGCCTTTGTGTTTTGTTCAATAATAACTTAATGAATACTGAATACACGGTTCATGATGCAGTTAAAGAGAACCTAAAATCTCTTTCTCCTCCTAAAGGACTGTGCTCACCACTAAATAAGAGAATCAGCTTTCTTATTGCTTATTTTCCCGATGGCCCCATTTTGCTCTGCACAGCAGAAGACCTTCAGCTCAAGGTTCCGTGCTGGTAAAAGTAATTTCTGAGGAGGTGGTAGCTGTGGGACTGCGTTTTCTGAAAGTGAGGGAAAAGTTCTTACACATCTGGTGCTATAACCACTAAGCAACAGTGCAAAAGTCTGAGAACAACTTGTTCCCCTGTCCATGTGTTTAAAAAGACTTTCCAGATGCATAATGAAGGGAACCTCATTCTTACCTCCAAGTATGGGAGATTTCAAGCTATGAAACCTAGTTGCATGTAGGTTTTTATCTCAATTGTGAAAACATGCTTCTATGTACATGAGAGAGATGAGATTTCAAACATGTTTTATTCCTAAATGTTGCTGTTACCTGGCTTGAGGTTTCCTATCTCCTACTTTAAGTACAGGTATCTCTCAAGTCCGGAGTTTAATGCAGGTGAACACCTAACTCAGAACAATGAATGCCATTCTTAGTCTGCACGCTGAACTTCAGGTGCTGTTATGCTTAGCTGGGCATTGCCTATATCCCTTTGGAAAGTGTTTTAAAGAAACAAAACAAACAAAACACTCCATCATTTTATGCTGTCACTCCACCTTCTCTGTGAGCAAGCTGTCTTTCTTATCTTTGCATGTGTCTTTCAGGCAGCAGAGAATGAAAATAACCTATTAGATCATACTGCACCTTAGTCCTCTTGGATTGTTCTTTTCCAGAAAGCGATTGCACCTTTTCTGGAGGTAGGATTGCCAGGAGCAGCCCAGACTGAGTGATCTCTTTCTCAATTATTTTGAAACTGTCAGCAATATTCCTGGGTTTTAAATGACATTAAGCATTTGATCCTTTAAAATTAAGCACTGTTAAGTGGTTCTGTGAGGGAAAGCCCAAATTGCTAGCCATTTTTGAACGTACAGATTTTGTCCCATAGTTACAAGCTTAACTGAAAAAGTGTATTATGACATTCCTGTGAGAAAAAAATAGAAGAGGAAATTAATCCCATTTGTATAATTGGTGCAAAGTTAATGTGGAATTCATATAGTAAGAAAAAGGCTTTTTCTGCTTTTTTTCTTGCTTTGCTATCATACTACCACTTATAAATATTTTTGCCTCAATCTTCAACGATCCTTCTTTCCAAAAATCTTATGAGTGGAACAACACAACCTAAGTTTTTTTAGGACATCTTAAAGGAACATAGTTACTAGCAGGTGTATGTTTGACACTTTTTAAAATCAAGAAGTAGCAACTCATCTAAATTTTTATCTCTGGAAGGAGAAGATAATCCCCTCACAGATCACACTTGAAAGTATAGATTTTTGCAGTACAAGTACAGGTTGATCACTGTAGATTTTGTTTCTTTTTCTTCCATTTGAATTCCAAGGATTTTACCAGATTTACAGAGAGGTGAAATTGAAATAATGCAGTGTTAATTCCAGCACATTAAAAAAAAAGTACCTCTAGTGTTGTATTGATCCAAATAAATCTACAGTCACATTCTCCCACCCTTTGCCAGACACTTTGTTTTTGTCTGTCTTTAATTTAAAAGTTTTGGGGGAAAGAAAATGTCACTATTTCTTTTTGTAAGTTTACATAAATTGCACTCTTTAGTGCAAGATAAATAATGCATAAAATCTATTCACGGTGTTTGAACAAGTTTGAGGATACTTGCAAGAAGAGAGCTGACAATGCAGACTTAATAGTTTGATCAGTCAAAACACAGATTCCCAACAACTGAATCAGGTTGATTCCCAGCAATCACCAATTGCATTGTGATTTTGCATTATCAGTTGGAAATTGATTTAGTGGCCTCCCCTGAGCCCTAATCTCTTTCCTAATTGCTTGTGATGTATTTTTCAGGAAAGTGGGCAGCTTTGGAAAGGTTTGAGCTGCTCTGTTAAAATATCGATTTTCTGACCTAGTGGCATAGACTGACTGGGAATCCAGGGATACTGGGCTTTTATGTAACTTCCAGACAGATTTAATTATTAGTAATTATGTAGCAAAACAATCAAAAAGACTTTTCTTCTTTGCTTTTCGTCATGTTTCTGTCCTAAACCAAAATGCAAGCATACGCTTCTGAGAGAAAGGGGGAGCCTGAGAAGGAATGTAGTACTATCTCCATGCAGTAAAACTTGATTCACTGGAGGGTTCCATGGAGGAAAACATCTAATCTGTGGTGGACAGCTACACTTGAACTAGTCACCTGAGTCCTCTTTAACAGTGGGGGAAAAAAAAGAATGATTCATCTCATCCTAATGCAGGCAGTTAAATTATGTGGAATTAATTGTTCTTTAAGAGTATTTACTTCACTCTTGGTCTATGAAAGCAACTTAGTGTGATCAGCTCAGGTGAAAGCATCTACACTGAAGACATGTACAGCTAGGTTAAGTGAATCATTCCTTGAGGTTTTTGTCTCTACCAGTAAATTAAGCAATGCCAGGGAATGTTCCTGGGTACTGGAATTCAATCATCTATAATATACAATTATTTAAACAGTCCATGGTGTGGTTTTGGCCTATTCCACTTAGGACTCCGCTGAACAATTCCTTGGCATGGTTTGGGAGCACACACAGGTCAGCAGCCATTCCTAGCAGGCAATATGAAAGTAGTCACCCAGTCTTTGAAGGTAAAAGAGTTTAAGAACATCAATGCAGCCTGGTCCTTGGCAGCTGGCCTCAGTGCCAGCTGGCAGTTCAAGTGATGCTTAATTTTCTACTATAGGTACATCCTGAATATCTAAGTTTGAGAATAGTGGTAGGGGACAGTAAGCCTTCATATTGAAATATGTCATATATTTTCAACTGTGTTGGCTACAGCATCTTAGTTTATCTGTTAATGGCAAATCTGTATGCAAACGAAAGCAGGATGAGAAGTCTCAGAGCAGTATACAGTGCAAATCACAGTGCAACATGCTCCTGAATAATGTGTTACACTGGAAAAACATAACGTGGCCTAAGTATCCGTGAATGCTCTAATTACTTCAGTACAGCTTGTGCCTGAGGGTCCTGATATAAGGAAAACAATAACACATCAACGCATTTTTTGGTGCAGTCAATGTGCTATATTCTATCATCTGCCTCCTTTTCTTGTCTAAATATTAAAATAGAAAGGTTCCTGAGCCTCATGGGATATATTTTAATTGAACAGTTACTATAATATCATTCATCTACTATGAAAAGATGTTTGCCTTTGTACAGTTTAATGACAGCTTATTATTCCCATTGTAGCAGAACAGTATTTTAGACTAGAGGTAGGTTTTTCTGGTATGACCAAGACTTTCATATATGATATGGAATTATCTTCTTGGAAGACAGACACATACGTAAACTTTGCATAGACACCAGTATGGAATAATTACATGGGTTTCCTCATTATTCTCGATTTTTATTTGTGTGCTATTACCAATAATGTGAATAAAACACTGAATGTCTTTTGAAAAACAGAAGGTCTAAGAGTTGATCCAAACTCTGGGGTGAATTATTCCATGACAATGACATCTGCAAATCTTATACTTTAATGTGAAACATATATCAAGTAAATAAGTGATTTCTTTTAAATATATTAAATTTATTATATGGAATAGATACTATGCTCTCTGATTCAAACAAAAACTTACAAAGTCAGTGAGAAATGAGAACAGACTGTTTGCAGTTTTCTGAGACCATGAGAAACTGCTGAGCCAATTGGTAATTTCAACCCACTTGCTTATTTCTCAATTAACGCTCCTGTAAAATAAAGAATAAACAAGCTTTGCTCTGCCTGTTGCTTAATTATCCATAACAAAACTTTCTGAAGTGTGGTACCTCAGCAATTGAAGGTATCATGGTTGTAGGCAGGGGCCTGCCAACAACAATATGAAAAACTTCTGAACCTTGCCAAGACTGCTCCTCAGCAAGGCTGAGGCTTCTCCAAGTTATATGAACCATTTCCTGCAGATGGGTTGGACTTTTTCCTTCAACACAGCTTTTAAAAGTTATTTATTTATCATATTCTGGGTATCTTCTCTTAACAACACTGTCATGGGGTTGTTTCTGGAAAAACTCAGATGATTGGATCTGGGTTCCATGTAGCAAGAATTTTACTTCAGGGCCTCATGTTTCAGTAAATTCCTACACTTAGTTACACTGTATAGTATAAACCATTTTACACCGATTTTCCACAAGCACCTGAGATGAAGGAAAAGTTTTCCATAACATCCTTCATGGCCTTAGATGGTTTAGATTACCCAAGTGAAAGAGTCAGGTGCAGAATAATTGATGCCCCTCGGTCAGTGGTCTACTGAAAGCTCGTGGACAGAGAGCAGGTGCGATATGGCAGACTGGGAACCAAGGGGTGAATATGACTTTTACTTCGTTAATGAATGGCTAGAGCATCTGAGCTAGTGTTGACAGGGAAGTAGTTCAATGGTGATATAAGCCTGAAGTAAATTAGTAGCATTTGGGAGCAAATGGGAAACAGGAAGGAAATTGTGCCTCAGCATCTCAGAAATGCTCTGCCTGGGTAAGTGCCACTGAAGATGCCATTCTTTGCTCTGGGGAGGAGCTAAGTTAAAATCTGGCTGTTGCTAAGTGCCCGCCAGCCTCAGGCAGGCAGGAGCTGCAGGGGGACCTGGCCAAAGGCATGCACTTGTGCCCATGGTTTTCAAGGAAGCTTTTTTGCAAGGAGAGTTCTGAAACTGTCGTTCTGTGCGTAACGTACATCTAGTAAATTTGTGTGTACAGATCTGCAAATAACCTCCCTGCTTGGACTCTTGAGGTCCTCCTTGGCTGTAAATATTTTCTTTGACAGTCGTGCTATTCTAAACACACATTTGCCTTGCAATGAAAGCAACACTAACTGTAATATCAACTTGGCTCAGAAATGCTCCCTGTTTTCTTAGATTAAAATCCTTTCTCCAGCTGCATCTATTTTAAGGTCTGATCAACTTTATGGTTGGCTCTCATGCTTCCTAAGGGTAATGAAAACTTGTGGAGAACACATAGTTTGTGCAGAAATGAAAAAGAGCAGAAACTCTCTTGAGAAGAGGTTCAGTTACTGTGGCATGCACAGTGACAACTCTAAGGACATTTGTATGAGAATTATAGACTGTCTCTTAAGAAAGAGACAGGATAGAAAATACTGGTGAGAAAATTTGCAAATCAAGCTATGAAAAAACAGTGTGAGCCCTCTCCAGACAAACACTGAGTATCTGTAATTGTTTGCAGAACCTCCTAGGTACAGTTTCCAAGCATTTTAGATTTTTCTAGCATTAGTTCTTCATTTGATTACGCCTGTTTGCTCACTTACTGGAGTCTAATACATGTTACATGATAGAAGACATGTCCAAGAAGCCTACCATCTACTTTGTAAACCAGCAGTGTTGGTCACAACTACCAAAACAACCATCTAAATGCAATTCATTCACAGCTGGTAAGCTCCATTGGCATTGTAGGATCAGAGAAATGGGGATGGGAGAAACTTTCATCATCTCTTTTAGATCTAATGGCCTTTGCGGACACTGCTACTCATGAAGGCTATCCTTTGGCTGGAATTATTCACTGGAAGAAGAGGAGATCCTAATACAAAGACTGTTTTAGGCTAAATAGGAATCAGCTTGCATTCAAAAGCAGGATAGCCAGTACTAAGCTTAATACTACCCTCATTCCCCATCCCCAGACCCAGCTGCTGCACTTTGTGCCTGTACTGGCCTCACAGGTGGTCTGGTTTGCGAATCTGTGGGAAGAGCAGCTCAGCGAGTGGGGTGTGTTCACTCGTGGCCGTACGAGCTGAAGGGAAGAAGCTGGGCTGGAAATGAGCAGTAGGGAGAGACTGGGAGACAATAATGTTTGTGAAGGAAACACTTTGTAGTTACACCTTCATTTTTGCAGAGCTACAGCTCTTTATTCCTTTGGAAAAGTGAGTGCAAATTGGGTGCCAAATGGAAACCTGAACTGGTAGTCTTTGGTGCTCATCTTGCAATTCCTTTGGATAATTTTAAGTGAGCAAGTATGAGAGTAAGGTAATGGGTAATCAGGGTCCTCATGTAGGTAGGTACGTATCTTCCACTTTAGAAGTGAAGAGAACATATTGTCTGATGTGGTTGCTTTGAAGGTGTTTTATTTTTCTTTTTAGCTGGTTCTCTGAAAAACGGGAGTAGTGCCAAGCCTTCTCAAATGGAGAATGAAGACACACAGTTCTTATTTTGGGATACTTTTCCTTGGTGGAAGGGACAGAAAAAAAGGATTTCAGAGAAGTGCAAAAAAGAATGAGCAGATGAAAAAACATTAATTTCTGGTTAAATCTTTCAGTCAATATTTTTTTTATAAAATGGAATCATTATTTAAATTTCCAGGTGTAATATTGCAATGCAAGCTTTCTGCTGTCTACTTGAGAAGTAAATTAATTTATGGGTTTATTTTTGGCAGTTTAACATTGGAGATAGTTAATTTTAATTTTTAAATAACATTTTGGTATTCTTAAATCAAGGATTTATTTTCTACTCACCACCCTAAAGCTACTCCCCACCTTCCATAAAAAAAATTCTCAAAAAAAAAGAAAAATACAGTTCAAATTTTTTAATGTCATTTTCAAAAGAGCTTTACTGGGTTAATACTAGTTCCCTTCTCTGTTCTTCTTTTCCTCCTTTGAGTTTTCAGTGTCCACTTTTTTTTCTGTTTTTTTTTTTGTAATTATTTTTCTAAGAGACACATCTAAACTTTTTGTTATCTTCATCTCTCCACGTTACCATTGAAGCAACGTTACTAGTGGTTGTTGAATTTGATCTTCATGATTCCCTTTACTGTGATTCCGGATATATGGCATGAGAACTTTTTAATATTACTTGTTTACTACATTCCTTTCTAATTATACTAGTCCCCAAAACATGAGTAACACTAGCAAGTCGGGTAAATCAAATCAGCATCAGTGAGTCTGGGTGATGATTATTTCTCTTAACACTTCCCAACAGACAAATGCTTTTGAGAAGAATGGCAGCCTAGGTTGTTCGTGTCTTCAAAGGAACTGTGTTGGTAAACCTGGGCAACACGTAACAAAGGCTTTATTTCAAAAAGACAGCAGCAGGAAGTGGAGAATCAGGATCCCACCTCCAGGCAAAAGAATGCCTCTTGGCCCAGGAATTAAAGGTGCTGTTGGTAGGATGGGTCTCAATTCCTGAATTCAGTTACTGAAATGGTCCTTCTCTGTGTTTGGGACCCAGGCCAGACCCCAGCCTGATACACCCTGTTCTGTTGCTCTGGAGTTTCTGACCAAGTTTGGCATCGTCTCTGCCAGCAATTAACAAGAGCTTTGGCCTAAAGCTTTAATATGATTACCATAAGCATCTACTACAGTAAATATGTCATTAACATGACTGTCTCATTTTCAATCTAGGTCCTATATATTTTATTTCACATCTTAAAATAATAATTTCATGTCGACTACTGCAACTTTCAACCAGTGATCTCAAAGCAATTGGCAGACTTCAAAAAATGTGTGCCAGTTCCTGCGGTCCTTTGACTGCATCCCTTCAGTGAAATCTCGTAATGAATTCAGTTGGGTTTTCCTTGAGAAAGGAATGAGTAGGAGGTGGGTCTGTCAGAATTGGGATTGTTGCAGCCAAAGCTAAAAGTGAGTCACCTTTGAGGAAAGGGCAAGGGCTGCATGCACAGCAGCAGGGACGAGAGAGGAGAGAAGAAGATTACAAACATCTCTCAGGTATGGCACAACAACTGAGGGCTCAGCGTGGAGAAGAGGATGCCTGTCTTAAGCAGAGGGGGACTTCTGTCTATCTACAGAGATGCCACCTGGGATTCCCCCTGGCCAAAAGCGGTCAACAATTTGGATTGGTGACTGCCTGGAAATCTGTCCTCACAAAGGGCTGTCCTTTCCTGACCACATAGTGTGCGAAATGACTGTTCTTCTCGTGGTACAAATGTGTTCCTATGGTATGTTAGACTTAGTACAAATTCTCTAAATCCCAAGTAGATGGGAACTGAGGCAATTATATGAAGTTCCACATGTTGTAAAAATAGTACTGCTTAAAAGCATCTAGTATTATTAGACTGGATTTCCCAGAAGAAGAAATACTGCTCTGCATGTAAGATCACTTTATGTTTTCTGCCTCTTAAATCCATCTTCTTATTACAAATTTTCTGATTTTTTTTTTAACCTTTGTTTGTACAATGGAGCTGAACAGTCTGTTGTGGATACTTCTGTTAACGTTAGTACACATATTTCCTGGTCAAGGCAGTCAGTACCTATCCAATTGCATATCTTTAACCAGCTCACTAAAAATGGAGCTTTAAAAGGATGTAAAAAAGGATATTTCTGTGTGTAGGGGGATGTGAGTGAGAAAGTAGCTCTTTCCCCAAGCTCTGGTAATTTGCATGCAGTAACATCATAAACCTGTCTCAGTGTGAGAGGCTCCATGAACATAGCATGAATCTGTCAAATCCCAGTCTCTCTGGTGTACTTGGCACCAGTTCAAAATCTTCTAGAGACTGAAAAAAGAATCCTAAACCCAATGTCTCCCAGATATATAAATTAGACACCACAGAGTGCAGTGATAAGCATTTCATGAGGATTTTAGTGGAGATTCGCTTTCTTCTTTGGCTGTGTTTCACTTCCTACAGGTTTTTACCCTATTATAAACCCGTCTGCTTTATCTACAATGGACTTTGCATCAGCATTGTCACCTGCAGACTGGTGACTCCTCATAGGACTGCCTCCACTGGAAATAAACAATAAATTGCAATAAAACTTTTATCTATACACTTGGTCAAATACAATTTTCTGTGACTTTGAAAATCTACATCTGTTCTGTATACAATTTGTATTGCCATTTGTTACACAGATGTGTAACAAGACAAATACCTGTCCAGGCTTACATGTGATTCAGAAATGCATATGTTAATCATGCTGGTGGAAGGAGGTGAAGGAAAAGACAATAAATCAGCCTGCAAATGGTTTCACTTGGAAAGGTCTAACAGAACAGGGTTATTTTTATCCTAGGATGCTTTTAATTTGAGTCAAAAATGCTTTACCACATGTTCTGCCAGCAGTTCAAAAGGATTGGTAACAAACATTTAATCTTTTTTATTCTGGGATTGGCACTAAGCCCTCATCAAAAAGCGTATGCAGTCAAACAGCTTATCTCCGCTGAGCTGTTTCCCTTAATGTGTTCCTAATTATAATCCTATATATTGCTCACTGTGGCCGATTGAACAATATGGCAGTAATTTCTTTACAGGCCTCGCTGTTCTTTGAACTGAGAGTACAGAGGGCTAGAACGGAACCAGATCAATGGGATTTGAGTGCAGGGGAATCCAGCCAGATGCAATCTCTGGAGAATTCATTTCCAGCTGTTCTCCAGAAAGGGACTGGAGCAGACAGCTGGTAAGTGTGCAGCCCCTTTCATACAGCCCCACAGATCTGTGCTGCAAGGTGTAGTCCTTCTTATCTTTATTGCATTCTGTACCTCTGGGGAAAGACTCACCCAAATTCCACACGAAGGGTGTTTTATAACAACCAGAATTGGAGTAATAGCCTGCCCACCCTCTCCTCTTAAGATTTCATTAGACTACTAAAAAGTATCTGAAGGAATATTTGAATCAAACTTGGGCAAATGTTTCCATAAGCTGAAAGCTGTAATATAAAGCTGAGAGGAAGTAGAAGTACTTGTGCTACGGTTTTAGCTATGTTTGTGGAGGGTTTGGGAATAAACAAAGTCTGAAAAGCTAAGCCTTTTATTCTTAAAGTGCCTGTAGCCTTAAGAATCGCAACCCTCTCTGCGTCCTTTTCCCTACATGAATGCTTCGTTCACGAAGAACATGTATAGCTGTAACATGACAAGTACCAAGTAAATGAAAATGGTTATAACTGAAGATATGTTTATGCCAAAACAATTGTTTATGTTTGCCAGCTTCCACTTAACTCTGATGCAGTGATAGATAACAAGGAGAAAAAAGCAGCCGACTAAAGGTTTGGTACTCCTGCACTTTCGGTAAAGTTTTTCCTTGCAGGTCATATACATTCATTCCTGATCAGTGTATTCACTTCCTTTAATGTGATGTTTTCCCATTACCCACATAGCCCTCACATACAGAGGGCTCAAGCAAAACAGAGTATAGTGATAATCTTTAAAACAAAGCAGATCAGAGAGGCAAACTCTTCAGATTATCCCTGCATAATTTGCAAATGGGGTAGTCTGGGGCTATGTATCAGCTTTAAAGGAAAAAGGGAGCATCATACAAAGTTCTTCTACTGACTCTCCAATTCCTCTGGAAGGGGTTTGAGCAGGTACCTCCTGCCACAATAGCCCCAAGCCTGAAAATTGGGAAGTGGTATGTTTCATATGTGTATGTGGCTGGTGTTAGAGGGACTGAAAGGCAAATGAACTCATTTTTACCACCCCCACAAGATCCAAATACAAAGATTAATTTTTTTAACCTCTCTTGCATGTTGGCAGGTTTATTTACTGAAGCTGTGTAGGGGCATGTGGAAGTACTATTAGAGATGCAGCTGCCAGAGCTGCTGGCACTCCAGCTGTACGTTGTGAAACAGGGATATACACCCACTGGCATCAACAGCCTCAACGAGGAGTAGGCACTGGGCAGCACCGAGGAGAATGGAGGTTGATACGGGTCTCTGCAGAAAGTCCTTCTGATCCATAGCCCACTGAAGTCACTATGAAGACATCTCATGATCACGACAGGCTTCAGAACTCCTCCTGCCTAACATCTTCACATCCACTGACACACAGTGAATTGTTCGGAGACTGTTCCAAACTTCTGCATTGAAGGTTTCATAAAATCGATTTATTCTGTACCTGGGTCTAACTGCCTTTGCCAAACAATGCTGAGAGCTTCACAGTACCCCACTCACACTGTTTTAAAGGCCTGGTGTCTGTTAAGTCAAGGTGCATAATAATATCACTTGAAAAACTGTTACTTACACCACTGCACATACTAATAATTAATCAAATAATTAAATTTACTGAGGATGTTTGATTGGTCTGTGAGGCAGTCTAGTCTCATTGATGCTCCCCAAGGAATAAAGACCATTGCTTTCAGAAGGTGACATAGTTTTGTTTTTTCTTTTCATGTCTTGTGCCTCTAATCTCTCAACTTTTCGGATCATTACCTACCAGATACCTCAGTTTTCCCCCTTCAGACAAGTGGAAAACACATCACTGTTTGCCCATGGTTCATATTTGTCTAGGGTGCCAACTTCCTAAGACTGCAGGACATCTCACAGGTTGCTCCTTCTGTTCATGCTCATTTTTCCCCCCAACCACAGCACTATTGTCACAAAGTGTGTTCAGATACCTAGTCATATTTTATGATACAGGATATGTATCTTTTGCCATAATTGCCTTTTATGTACTGTCAAGTCACCAGTGCTCTTGCTTAAATTTCAAATAGAGACAGGATACTTTCAAATAAAAAGATTAGTAAATAATTCCTTGCTGAATGTTGATCCCATCACTTTTGTTGAGTCCTCTAGAAAGTGTGCCCATGACTGCCATATTGTTCTGCAAATCAGCCATTTTGTAACCTGTCCTGGTTTTGTGGGGAGGAAGTTTATAGAATCACTTTTCTGTTACATTTTGTTTCAGTTTGTGGCCAGCCATGGTGATCAAGGCCATTAGCAATTAAATCCAGGGCAGCTGACCCAGGCTGGCCCACAGGTGTATTCTATAACATTAACAGCAGGTTCACTATAAAAGGGAAAGCTTGCTGGGGAAGGGTGGGGCTTTTTCCCCTTCCCCTTCCCTTTCAACCTATGAGTCTCCCTCCTTTTCCCAATTCCCTTTCTCAGTTGGGTAAGGGACATTGGGTGATAGAACAACTGGTTATTGTTTAGCCCTGGATGCAGGTTAAATGAAGTCATAACTGAAAGAGTATTTCCTGTGGGCTGGGTATTTCTGGGGCGCTTTTTAGCCTTGAGAACAACTTTATGGGCAGTTTTAGTTACTAATACCTTCACATAAACATAAGCATGAAACTTTTTATACCATTGACCAAGGCTAAAGCCCCCTCTGTTTGAACAGATGAATAATTGTTAGTTAGACTCTGTGATGAATAAAACACTGGTTGCCAGTTTCAGCCATGCTGTTATATGAAGACCAAGCCAATAAACTGCTTGCAGGATCTTCTAAAAATTTAGTGTTGCTCCTTATGTTATTATATTTCAGGACTGGGGTCTCTTTGCCTCAGTTTCCCATGTCTGTTGAATAACTTTGCATTATAGCATTCCCAAGTAGTCAGTTTAGGCTGTTAGACTAAGCATGTTTACATAAATAGTAATTTCAAAGAATTTTGTACCAGTTTAACATCTATTAAGGCATGCCTGCTATTAATGGCCTCAACTTTGATGTGACCTACCTGAACACCTTCTTATGTTACTCTCTCACGCATATATATTATTGTCTTCACATAGACATTACATTTCTACTTGTTTATATTTATTTAGCTGCTCCATCTTTTTCCAAAGTTTCTGGTTATGCTGTACAACTTTTTTTTCCCATAGTTAAACATCTTCTTTATACATTTTCTATCCTCAATACCAACAAAAAATGTTACATTTTGCAGTCAATCCCCTCAGGGCCTGGAAACAACCCAAACGGTAGCCTGCAGAAACAATATTTCTCCAAGGGACTGTTGAGTGTGAACAAATACCTTCCGTTTTTCTTAGGGCACCCTGCTGAAAGCTATTTGGCATTATCCATGTTCCCCAATATGTCTCCTCTCACAGGTAGAGGAAAATTGTCCCATTTTATCTAATTCTTCAGATCTAAAGGTAGGCAGAGATTTGCCTCTTTTTTAGTCTAAAGGGCCAGCAAATGTATACGCTCTAGTGGTTCTTTTTTGTTGCATGACTCCCAGAGCAAAAACCAACATAGTCTGTTGTACTCTGTGTACGAGTTGCTGATTTTTTGGCTCTTTTAGCTCTATTCACAGTTCTGCTGGGACTTTTCCTATTCCTACTCCCCTTTCTTACAGTGATTTGAAACCTCTCACTGAAGTGTCAGACAATGTCCACCTTCAGTAAATTTCATTCTCAACTTAGAGCTTTTGCTTCCTGTCAAACTCCACCTGTTTTGTTAATAATGATTTCTAGATTCCTCATACGGATTTATGGAACTTTCTTTTATTTTCCCCCCTTTCTTCCAGGTTCTTATGACCCGTTTTCTATCAGGGAGTTGCCTGTTAATATTGCAAGCTTTTTAGCCTCAGATCAGTCACAAATTGCTATGTTCGTTTTGCCCTCCTCCTGTATCATCTCTTAGATAAGATTCATGCTTCTGTGAATCTTAGATTTCTTATTACCTTTTCACAGCTAGCCTCGCTGACTGAAAACTATTAAAACCACCAAGTGTTTCAGAACCAGCTGTTGTAAAAATAGGCTGTTTTCTGAATTTCGTTGTCTTGACTGTCACTCGTATCTCAGAGACACAGGATGAATGGTCTGTTTCAGACCATTGATCCAGCTACATCCCAATTTTCCTGAGAGCTACAGCTTTGACATGGGTTCTGACTGCTGCACTATTCCAACATTCACATGATACATTTTGTTAATTTCTTACTGCTTTAACATATGATAACCATATGATAATCTGTGACCAGATTTACAAAGGATGTAGCATTTAACTCAAGCCCCAGTCTAACACAAAAATTTCCATTTGCAGCTTATGTGACTTTTAGTTTAATAATTTTACATGTGGGCAGTTAAGTCATGTTCAGGTACAAACCTTTTTGTTATGTGTTACCATTAAAAAAATGTACAACATGTGAGCAACAAGTGGATTGAATGGACAGTTCAGGGCATCAGTTCTTCCATCCCTAGTAGAGAGTGACTAATTTTCCATTAAAGACTTACTAAATTTTAAAAAGCATAATGAGCATGGCCAGCAACGATGAGAACTCACAACTTCCCTTATAGAGGACTGTTCTAATCAGAGAACAACACAATAACAAGATGTCTCTCTATTTTCTGTTTGACCTAGAAACATCGAATTCTTCTTTGAACAATGACATAACTTTGTGAGGAAGAATGTATTGTGGCCTTATCCTGGCTTACCATAGCCCTTGCTGCAGTGGCTAAGACTGTCTTCTGGGAAATAAAAAGCAGGAAGTTTTGAATCCCCTCAGGTAAAATTTGGTTCTTGTTTTCTCATTTCCCAGATAAATGTTTTAACTGTTGGTTAAAGCACTGCCTCCTCCTTCTGCTGTTTTCATATTTGGTAGGTGATTTCATGGCATACTGCAGACTTTGTCTTTCTCCTCCCACATTTCCTAATGAGGTGGCTTGAAAGCAAAAAGACCATTCATTTAGATTAGATTCAGTTCTGGGTTAGGCTGGATTCATCCCACTGAACCTAAGAATTTGACTGTGGAGGCTAGTTTGCCCTAAACTCCACCTACATTCAATAAATTTCCCATAGAGAGAGAGTAGGATGATGAGGCTCCTATTTTAGGTATGTCTCAGCTAAGTGGTTGAAGGTAGGTGGGTAAATCGAGGCTTGAGGGGTGTCCTCTTAGACCTTTAAGGCTCTAGTTCAATACTGAACTTAAACATTTGCTTAAATATTCCCCAAATGTAGGGATTGATTATGCACCAGCTAAGCCAAAAGAAAAACTCCACTTCAGGTACTGGAAAAGAAGATGAGGTCACTGTTCAGTCTTAGCCTTCTTGACTCCAAAAGGTCAGAATTTCAACCTCCATCACACTCGTAACAGGGAGCTTGCAGCAAGACAAACTATGTGCTTTATTTCCCCATGCCTCCAAGCTAGAAACTTGAGGAGCCTCTCCCCTCTCCAGGGCTCTAGCTACTCTTTTCCAGGCATGCTCCTTGTTTCCTAGGGTCCCTTTCACTGACTTCCCCTGTGCTAAAAATGTGGCTTGTCTCCTCCTTGTCTTTCCTCACTCTGCTGTGAGCCTCCTTACATCCTGTATTAGCATCTCTGTAAAGAGCTTATCCAGGCCCTTTTTCCAAGCCAGCTTAGATACTTTTGTTTGTAAAGAGAGACAAAAATATTTCCCTAAGGATGGAAATATTTAAGTGAATGTCTACTTTGGCTGTGTGATCGCTATTTGGATTATGGTAGAAATCAAGCAAAGTTAGGTACCTGTCCAATAGACAACCATTGAGCCTGAAATCATTTTGCATATGAGAACAATTACATTTTAATCTATATTGTATCCAGAGATGGTCCACTGAAGTTGTCATGTTCATCTTGATGAAAATGTAACTAAATAAGATCAAAATGAAATAACTGAGGCAGAGGGTTTTATAACTGGCGCCAAAAAAAATCCATGGGACTAGATTTTTTCCACCTAGATTATTTCAGTCTAAACAGACTGAAAAGTTTTCCCCCTAGTAAGAGAACAGCCATTAAATAAGCGATTTTAATAGCTCAGTCACCCCCAATTTATTTGGTGTCCCTTTGAGATTATCGAGTGAAAGAAAAATAGTACCTATAGAAAGTAATGAATATAGAACATACTTTCACACTTTCCAGACTTTCTCTCCATGCTGCTCAGCCTCATTTCCTTATTTTTAATGATAAATAAATTAACATTAATTTTCAGTGTTCACAGAACGTCGTATACATCAGCTAAAAAGAAAAAGAAAAATGGTTAGCAAATTCTTTTTAATGGAATGCAACATGTGCTGCCCCTTCTGTGAACTCACCACTCATTCAGGAAATTGATTTGTCAAGATGTAAAATAAAAATGCATCATTTCATCACATTTTTAGAAAATATGGGTCCAATCTTATAAGATGCAGAGAAGGCTCAGCTCCCTTAAAGCTTTTCAATGGAAGCACTTAGCACCTCACAGTAACAGGCTGATTTTACATGTCGTTTTAATGATCCCTTTAATAGTTCATTCTGGAACTAGCAACGCTGAGCATTGCAGTGCCTAATGCCCTTGTTGGGCCTGGCTCCGAGCCAGCTTTATGCTTTGCAGCTTATTTGTACCCAACAATCTCACCTTAAAAAATATTTGTTTTCCCCAGGATGCAGGTGTTGATATAGCTGCATTGTAGGTAGGATTCCTGGATCAGATTGTAAATCAGGGCATGGTGCTGACTGGGGAAAAGAGTCCAGGCCTCGGGGCAGATCTGAATGGTTTCTCCCCTCCTCCTCTGCAGTGATCCTAGGCAGCCCAAGAGTGGTCCAAGAAAAGCAGCTTGTACAGGCACTATAACGTCTGGAAAACCGTGCTAATATTGATTTTCGTACAAGAGGGGTAGATATATCAGGCATGACTTTCAACACCTTACACAAGCTTTATACCAGTGCAACTGGACTTCGTTGAAACTTTGTTGGCATAAAACTGATACTACATAACAGACAATATGGCTCATTGCTACCACTACACTTTTTTTGCAATATGAGAAACAACAATTATCTTTGCCGCATTTTAGAATATGATCAGTCATGACAGAATCATTTATGGACCCCTGATCTACCTGGTACTGTAACTTCCAAGGACACAGGGTGTACCATCCCATTATTATTCTCCAATATTAATAATCAATCATCTCTGAAAATGTATCATAGAGAGCTATTCTCTTGTTATCTGATCATATCTTTGATATGTATTTTATGATATGTATTTTATATTTTGCACCTTCAACTTCGACCTTCCTCCCTGTTGTGTCTCTCCAATGACTTCCATCAATCCCTTCTGCTAAATGTAAAGCTTTTGAGTTCATAATTTTCTTCTGCAGTACTAAGACAAAAGTCTTCCTCTTTTTTAAATCTTCATCACCTTCATCCTCATCTGTTTGTACATCTTTCTCATGTGACACCTGGACACCTGCCAGATGCTGGACTCCTACCCACTACTTCATTTATTCATTCATCAATTCATTATTTTTCTGGAATTAATTCAAGTTAGCAAATGTCTGCAAGCCAGCAATCACACACACTATCATCTTCAGCAAAGTGTGAAAAAAACCCAAATACACTGAATGTGGCATTGGAAGAATCCCTCGGAGTTTCAGAACAAAACCTGATCCCTTTCTCTGGTCATTGTTCAAGTAGGATGACAGATGTCATCTTGGAATGATGAGGAAGATAACAGATATTTTGGTGTGCCTTACAAATCCTGAAGTTGGTAACTGGCAGCTGCTGTTCTCTCTAGCTGCAGATCTCAACCAGCTACCTGCAGTCCTCTGGGTTCCTGGTATACACACACACTTGCCACAAGGTCCAGAAAACTTCACTTCCAGAAACCCTAAGATACTGAGAATGATTTTTTGAGATTGCTTACTCAATGTTTTCCATCAAAACTGTGTTTATCTGAAAACTAACCTCTTCTAGGTATAAAAGGTATCTAGGAACTGCTAAGGCTAGCCCTCAGGAATCCTGGACCCTGGAGGTACAAGAGAAAGTCTGGAGAAAGGAAGACTTCCCCCTGGTTGAGGAGGACTGGGACAGAGATCATTTAGGCAAACTGGACACCCACAAATCTATGGGCCCCTATGTGGTGCACCCACAACTGCTGAGGGAGCTGGCAGATGTTATTGGTGGACAACAAGTTCAGCATGAGCCAACAATATACCCTTGTGGCCAAGAAGGCCAGTGGTGTCCTGGGGTGCATTAGGAAGAGTGTGGCCAGCAGGTCAAGGGAGGTTATCCTGCCCTCTACACTGCCCTAGTGAGGCCACACCTGGAGTACTGTGTCCAGTTCTGGGCTTCCCAGTTCAAGAAAGACAAGGAGCTACTGGAGAGAGTCCAGCAGAGGGCTACAAAGATGATTAGAGGATTGGAGCATCTCTCTTATGAGGAGAGGATGAGGGAGCTGGGTCAGTTTAGCCAGGAGAAGAGTAGACTATGAGGGGATCTTATCAATACTTACAAATACCTTAGGGGTGGGTGTCAAGAGGATGAGGCCAAACTCTTCTCAGTGGTGCCCAGTGACAGGACAAGGGGCAATGGGCACAAACTGAAACATGGGAAGTTCCATCTCAATATGTGGAAAAACTTCTTTACTTTGAGGGTGACAGAGCACAGAACAGGCTACCCAGGGAGGCTGTGGAGTGTCCTTCTCTGGAGATACTCAAAACCCGCCTGAACACAACCCTGTGCAACGTGCTCTAGGTGAACCTGCTTTGGCAGGGAGTTGGACTAGATGATCTCCAGAGGTCCCTTCCAACCCTTACCCTTCTCTGTTTCTGTGATTCTGTGATAAGCAAGCAAAAATAGTATGACTGTTAGGTGGATTAAGAAGCATGAATGTTGTTATTTTTATGTAGGATGTGATCTATTTCATGTGTGATTCAGTACAATGAGGAAGGGAAAATTAAGTGAATAACTCCAGGAAAATCCTGTGATCTTCATTCTGATTTAACACAAGCTGATTTAACTCTTGTCCATTCAAGGGAAATTATCTGAGTCGGGTCTGAGTAAAACCTGAGTAAGGTCCTCAGGACTTGGTTTGCAGTAACTCAGAATTTCCTTTCTATTATTAGCCCAATGATTTTGGGAAAAGTAGCAAGCAGAGACAGGGTGTGTTCTGTGGGATAGTCATATAATTTTCAGATCAAAGATTGTTAGAAATTTTTTAAAGATGGGTTTTCCAAGCCTGTGTAGTGCATGTTAGATTCAGAGTTTCAGAGATATTTTTGTAAGTTGCCAGTTACCCAGATGAACGTGTAAGACAAGCCAAACTGATCCTTGAAAATATGAAATTGCTTTTTTTTCTCTATTCATAGTTCTCTGCAACAGATAATCTGTCCAGTAAAATGATATAGAGAAGTTGGATTGGATGTTTGGATTGGCTGGATGATCGTACTCAAAGAGTTACGGTCAACGGCTTGATGTCCAAGTAGACACCAGTGACGAGTGGAGTTCCTCAGGAGTCAGTATTGGGACGGGTCCTGTTTAACATCTTTGTCGGTGACATGGACAGTGGGATTGAGTGTGCCCTCAGAAAGTTTGCCGATGACGCCAAGCTGTGTGGTGCGGTCGACACGCTGAAGGGAAGGGATGCCATCCAGAGAGACCTTGACAGGCTTGAGAGCTGGGCCTGTGCGAACTGCATGATGTTCAACAAGGCCAAGTGCAAGCTCCTGCATGTGGGCTGAGGCAATCCCAAGTACAAATACAGGCTGGGTGGAGAATGGATGGAGAGTAACCCTGAGGAGAAGGGCTTGGGGGTGATGGTTGACAAGAAGCTCAACATGAGCTGGCAACATGCGCTTGCAGCCCAGAAAGCCAATTGTATCCTGGGCTGCATCAAAAGCAACGTGGCCAGCAGGTTGAGGGAGGTGATTCTGCCCCTCTACTCCACTCTCGTGAGACACCACCTGGAGTACTGCATCCAGCTCTGGAGCCCCCAATATAAGAAGGACATGGAGATGTTGGAACGAGTCCAGAGGAGGGCCACAAAGATGATCAGAGGGCTGGAGCACCTCTCCTGTGAAGAGAGGGTGAGAGAGCTGGGGTTGTTCAGCCTGGAGAAGAGAAGGCTCCAGGGAGACCTTCTAGCAGCCTTCCAGTACTTAAAGGGGGCCTACAGGAAAGCAGGAGAGGGACTTTTTACAAGGGCAAGTAGTGACAGGACGAGGGGGAGTGTTTTTAAACTGAAAAAGGGTAGATTTAGGAAGAAATTCTTTACTGTGAGGATAGTAAGACACTGGAAGAGGTTGCCCAGAGAAGTTGTGTCTGCCCCCTCCCTGTCAGTGTTTAAGGCCTGTCACGGTTTAAAGCTGGGCCAGTTATTAAACCTGTGGCAGATGCCCTCTGTTATCCCCCCCGCCTCCCCCCAGAGGGAAAGGGAAAAGGGAGAGAGGCTTCCGGGTTGGAAAGTTAAAACAGTTTTAATAAACTATAATAATGAAAAAAAAAAAAAAAATAATAATAATAGAAATAATCAAATATATACAAATATATATACAAAACCAAGATTGAGCTCCCCTGAAGTCAGCCACGTCACCACCGGCACTGCAGGGCAGGCTCCGGGAAGGCCCAGGCTGGGCCTAGCAACGGTCGAGAGCTGGATTCAGGGATGCACGGATCGGGATCGGGGGCAGCAGGAAAACAGACGGAGTCCTCCTTGGACACCGGCCATAGCAGAAAAAAAGGGCGCGACCCTCGTGATCCCCCCCCTTTATACCGAGAATGACGTGTATGGGATGGAATACCCTCGTTGGTCAATTTTGGGTCACCTGCCCTGTCTGCTCCCCCCTGCAGCTGCGACCCCTCCCTTCGGCTTTTCACTTGTAAGCAGTGAGGAATTCATCAGTGACCTTGGTTTCTCTAAGAATAAGTACAGCAAGAGCCTTACTGCACAACATCCCTACCGGTGCCTCAGCGATAACTACAAACTTCGGGCGTTATCAGTCTTGGAGGCAGACACTGTCTGCAAACATGCAGTTACTTAGAGGAGACTTAGCTGAAAGCAAAAATCACTGAAAGGAAAATCGGCCTGGTTTAGGCCAAACCAGGACATTCCACCCCTTATTCCATACCATTCACGTCATACTCAGATCACCACTAACTTTTCATTTTAAAATATATACAGATAACATTAGTTTATGATTCATCTCTATACAGAAGAAAAAAGTTCATCAAGTTCATTTAGTTCAGGATTGTGGGTTTCCATCTGGCTAGGAGTCTCCCAGGGTAGGAGAGATGATATGAGCTTTGTCACAGTTCGTGCCCACGGGTTGCAGGTTAAAGATGTCAGTCTCGAGGAGGTTACTGGACGCCACCTGCAGTTAGCTCCGGTCTCATCACCACTGCTTCAACCTGAAAGACACTTATGAACACTGTTAGTATTATGCAGCAATTAACATCATGCAGTTCAGAATTAAGTATTCTCACCCAAGATCAGATCACCTTCAGGGACACATCGGACTCCACCATCCTGCAGCATCACCCACCAAGTACATCCAGGTCCTTGAGCAAAAGCAATCCCATGAATGGGTTTACCTTTGCCCGTAGCAGGAAGAACCCAGACAGTTTTTCCCAACAGATTCCTTTCATGCACCACAGGGACTTTATCCCCTTCTACTGTATGTAAAAGGTCTGACTGAGCAGGGCCAGCTCGGTTGATAGATCCTCTGGTGTTGACTAGCCAGGTAGCTTGTGCCAAATGCTTATCCCAGTTTTTAAAGGTTCCACCCCCCATTGCTTTCAGGGTAGTTTTTAACAGCCCATTATATCGTTCAACTTTCCCAGAGGCTGGTGCATGATAGGGGATGTGATATACCCATTCGATGCCATGCTCTTTGGCCCAGTTATCTATGAGACTGTTTTTGAAATGAGTACCATTGTCCGACTCAATTCTCTCTGGTGTGCCATGTCGCCACAAAATTTGCTTTTCAAGGCCCAGAATAGTGTTCCGGGCAGTGGCATGGGGCACAGAGTATGTTTCCAGCCATCCGGTGGTCGCCTCCACCATGGTAAGCACATAACGTTTACCCTGGCGGGTTTGAGGGAGTGTGATGTAGTCAATTTGCCAGGCCTCCCCATATTTATATTTCAACCACCGTCCCCCATACCACAAAGGTTTTAACCGTTTGGCTTGCTTAATTGCGGCGCATGTTTCACAATCATGGATAACCTGTGCAATAGAGTCCATAGTTAAGTCCACCCCTCGGTCACGAGCCCATCTGTATGTTGCGTCTCTCCCTTGATGACCTGAAGTGTCATGAGCCCACCGAGCTAAAAATAGTTCACCTTTATGTTCCCAGTCCAAATTTATTTGGAACACTTTAGCAGCCTGATCTGCTTGTTGGTTGTTTTGATGTTCCTCAGTTGCCCGACTTTTAGGTACGTGAGCATCTACATGACGTACCTTCACGACTAGTTTCTCTAGCCGAGCAGCAATATCTTGCCACAGTTCAACAGCCCAAATAGGTTTACCTTTACGCTGCCAGTTGCTTTGCTTCCACTGTTTTAACCATCCCCACAAGGCATTTGCCACCATCCATGAGTCAGTATAAACATACAGCCTTGGCCACTTTTCTCGTTCAGCAATGTCTAAAGCCAGCTGGATGGCTTTTACCTCTGCGAATTGACTTGATTCACCTTGTCCTTCTGTGGCTTCTGTGATTCGTCGTATGGGACTCCATACAGCAGCTTTCCACTTCCGATGCTTTCCTACAAGACGGCAGGATCCATCGGTGAACAGGACATACTGCTTCTCATCCTCTGGTAGTTCATTATATGGTGGGGCTTCTTCAGCACGTGTCACCTCCTTTTCTGGTGGCATTCCGAAGTCTTTGCCTTCTGGCCAGTCCATAATCACTTCTAAGATTCCTGGGCGATTAGGGTTTCCTATTCGAGCCCTCTGTGTAATTAATGCAATCCATTTACTCCATGTAGCATCAGTTGCATGATGAGTAGTAGGAACCTTACCCTTGAACATCCAGCCTAGTACTGGTAATCGGGGTGCCAGGAGAAGCTGTGCTTCAGTACCAATTACCTCTGAGGCAGCTCTAACTCCTTCATATGCTGCCAGTATCTCTTTTTCAGTTGGGGTGTAATTGGCCTCAGAGCCCTTGTATCCTCGACTCCAAAATCCTAGGGGTCGACCTCGAGTCTCCCCTGGCACTTTCTGCCAGAGGCTCCAGGTAGGACCATTGTCCCCAGCTGCGGTGTAGAGCACATTTTTAACATCTTGTCCCATACGGACTGGCCCAAGGGCTACTGCATGCACAATTTCTTGTTTAATCTGTTCAAAAGCCTGTTGTTGTTCAGGGCCCCACTGAAAATCATTTTTCTTTCTGGTCACCTGATAAAGAGGGCGTACAATCTGGCTGTAATCTGGAATATGCATTCTCCAGAAACCCACAACGCCTAAGAAGGCTTGTGTTTCCTTTTTGTTAGTTGGTGGGGACATAGCTGTTATTTTGTTGATCACCTCTATCGGGATCTGGCGACACCCATCTTGCCATTTAATCCCTAAAAACTGGATCTCCCGGGCAGGCCCCTTGACCTTGCCTCTTTTTATGGCAAAACCAGCTTGCAGGAGAATTTGGATGATTTTCTCCCCTTTGTCAAAAACTTCTGCTGCTGTATCACCCCACACAATGATGTCATCAATATATTGCAAATGTTCTGGAGCTCCACCCTTTTCTAGTGCAGTCTGGATCAGTCCATGGCAAATAGTAGGACTGTGTTTCCACCCCTGGGGCAGTCGATTCCAGGTGTACTGGATACCTCTCCAGGTAAAAGCAAACTGTGGCCTGCACTTTAGTGCCAAGGGAATAGAGAAAAATGCATTAGCAATGTCTATAGTGGCGTACCACTTGGCTGCCTTTGACTCCAGTTCGTATTGAAGTTCTAGCATGTCTGGCACAGCAGCACTCAGAGGTGGTGTAACTTCATTTAGGCCACGGTAGTCCACAGTTAATCTCCATTCTCCATTAGACTTTTGCACTGGCCATATAGGACTATTAAAGGGTGAGCGAGTCTTGCTAATCACTCCTTGATTTTCTAATTGTCTAATCAGTTTATGAATGGGGATCAGGGAGTCTCGATTGGTGCGATATTGTCGTCGGTGCACCGTGGCAGTAGCAATTGGCACCTGTTGTTCTTCAACCTTCAGCAACCCCACAACAGAAGGATCCTCTGAGAGGCCAGGCAAGGTAGACAGCTGTTTAATGTCCTCAGTCTCTACAGCTGCTACACCAAAGGCCCATCTATATCCTTTTGGGTCCTTAAAATACCCTTTCTTAAGGTAGTCTATGCCAAGGATGCACGGAGCATCTGGACCAGTCACAATGGGGTGCTTTTTCCATTCATTTTCAGTTAGGCTCACTTCGGCCTCCAATACAGATAACTCTTGAGATCCCCCTGTTATTCCCGAGATACTGACAGATTCTGTCCCTTTATGATTCGATGGCATGAGGGTGCACTGTGCACCAGTGTCTACCAGGGCTCGATACTTTTGTGGTTCTAATGTGCCAGGCCATCGAATCCACACAGTCCAATAAACTCGGTTGTCCCTCTCCTCCTCCTGGCTGGAGGCAGGGCCCCTCTAATTAAAGACTGGATTCATGCAGCTCACGGGGACTGGACCTTCATTTCCCCTATTCACTCTTGGAAAAAAAGGATTTGAGGCCCATCTACCCTGACTGGGGTCCTGCTCATTGGTAACTGGAGCAGCCATCCTCCTAGGAAAATTCTCACTGGTATTTCTGTTAGCTTGCAACTCACGTACTCGCGCCTGTAGGGTACTGGTAGGTTGTCCATGCCATCTGTTCATGTCCTCCCCATAATCACGCAGGATAAACCACAGGATACCTCGTGACGTGTCCCGTTTCCTTTGAGCTGGTCCAGTAGGAGGGCGTTTCCTCCTAAAGGCTGCAACACGGGCCTGTGTAGGTAGAGAGTCAAGTTTATTCTCGATCCTGGACAGTTTGTCTGACAGTTGTTTAAATGAGTCCTTGTTTTCCTTAGTCAGTTTTTCCACAGCCGAGACACGGGCCTGCAGTGGGGAAGAAATACTATCTTCATACTGTCGCATATAGTTAGCCATTTCGCCCACGTTAGGTCGTGCCATAGGATCTTCTCCCCAGACTAATATTGACAATGTATGGGTATGTGTTGGTGGAGCACTCTTCACAACCTTCCGGAACATGGATCGGTTGCATTCCACTTCATCAGGATTTACAGGATCTACAATGTCCTGAGGGTGTTTATAAATGATCTCTTGCACAGCCAGTTCTCTAAGGTAGTTAATACCTTTTTCTATAGTGGTCCATTTGCTTAGGTGGCTCATAACATCATCTTTATAGGGATACCTGCTCTTTACAGCTGACAAGAGTCGCCTCCAGAGGCTGATAGTGTTCGACCTTCTTGGAAGCATCTTATCAATACCACCATCTCTGGACAGGGATCCCAACTGTCTGGCTTCTCTACCATCCAATTCTATGCTATCTGCCCCATTATCCCAGCATCGGAGCAACCAGGTAATAATTGGCTCACCGTCATAACGACTAAAATCTTTTCTTATATTTCGCAGTTCTTTCAGGGATAAGGAGTGGTAGGTTATTTCTACTTCCGAGTCCGAGTCCTCCTGTGATTGTTCTGCTTTAGAAGGACCTTTCTTGTCCTTCTTGTGTAATGGGTCTGCTTTAAAAAGACGATCAAGGAAACCCCCCTCTGTGTCAGGCCCTGACTCTGCCTGAGAAGGGCCCTCACCTGGGTCCTGTGCTGGCTCTGCCTTAGAAGGCTCTGAGTCATCATCCTTCACTTTACTAGCTGATTTCTTTCTGTGTTTTCTCCTGGTTACAGGGGCAGCATGATACCTACCGCTGTTGCTGCACTGACATCTAATCACATACCACACCAGAAACACATTCAGGACAAACGAAAATAAAACCATGCCACCTAGACAGCACCATCCTAATTTCGCAAAATCTAGTGGAATCACCTTGGCAGAAAAGGAGAAGGTACTATTTCCCAAAGTAAAATTGGAAGTATAATCATTAACAGAATCAGCTAAAGGACTCCCAGAGTGCGCAGATAAAATCTCTGCTACCGAGGTCAGAGCAGTAACAACCCAGTTTATCACGACATAAATCCATACGAAACGCCATAACAAAACAATGCATGTTGACCAGTACCCAGCAATGATAAACTGCACATAAACACTAACAAACAACGGCAAGTAAGGTATTATTACACTTAACTCTGTAAAAGGCTTAATAAAGAGACGAGATAGCACAGCGATCAAAAATGACATTACCATCTTCGCTATCTGTTTTAATTTCCAACCCCTCGTAAATCTCAAAGGAAGAACTCCGATACTCTCTCAGCTGAGCTCTCCGGGTCTCCTCCCACTGGAGCTGGGATTCGACTTATCAGAGCAACCTGTCGGAGCTTCTTTCGAGCCCCACGTTGGGCGCCAATAAATCTGTCACGGTTTAAAGCTGGGCCAGTTATTAAACCTGTGGCAGATGCCCTCTGTTATCCCCCCCCCCTCCCCCCAGAGGGAAAGGGAAAAGGGAGAGAGGCTTCCGGGTTGGAAAGTTAAAACAGTTTTAATAAACTATAATAATGAAAAAAAAAAAAAAAATAATAATAATAGAAATAATCAAATATATACAAATATATATACAAAACCAAGATTGAGCTCCCCTGAAGTCAGCCACGTCACCACCGGCACTGCAGGGCAGGCTCCGGGAAGGCCCAGGCTGGGCCTAGCAACGGTCGAGAGCTGGATTCAGGGATGCACGGATCGGGATCGGGGGCAGCAGGAAAACAGACGGAGTCCTCCTTGGACACCGGCCATAGCAGAAAAAAAGGGCGCGACCCTCGTGATCCCCCCCTTTATACCGAGAATGACGTGTATGGGATGGAATACCCTCGTTGGTCAATTTTGGGTCACCTGCCCTGTCTGCTCCCCCCTGCAGCTGCGACCCCTCCCTTCGGCTTTTCACTTGTAAGCAGTGAGGAATTCATCAGTGACCTTGGTTTCTCTAAGAATAAGTACAGCAAGAGCCTTACTGCACAACATCCCTACCGGTGCCTCAGCGATAACTACAAACTTCGGGCGTTATCAGTCTTGGAGGCAGACACTGTCTGCAAACATGCAGTTACTTAGAGGAGACTTAGCTGAAAGCAAAAATCACTGAAAGGAAAATCGGCCTGGTTTAGGCCAAACCAGGACAGGCCAGATTGGATGAGGCTTTGAGCAACCTGGTCTAGTGGAAAGGTGTCCCTGCCCGTGGAAGGGGGGTTGGAACTAGATGATCTTTAAGGTCCCTTCCAACCCAAACCATTTTATGATTCTATGATTTTATGATTCTATGATTCTAATGGAAAGGGTCTGGCGCAGGATGCAAAAGTGGAACTACATGAATATTTCAGAGGCATCAACAACTTGTACATACATAACACGTCAACTATTAGTCTATGAGGAATGTGCAGCAAGAGTTGACAGGTAATGTTTTATTTCAAACTAGGTAGTGGTTGGTATAGTGCATTCAGTACATGGGATGATGATGGCTGTGGTGTGACTTACACTGTTAGAACAAGGCTGTGGTGTGGCATTTGTCCAGTGGTTGAAGTGAAAACTGAAAAGCAACAACAGTATCCTGCCAAAATCTGGTATTGTCCTACAGGCTTTTAGTTTTATTTCAAAGGTCATAACTTACCTTATTCAGCCAAATCTGTTTTAAGAAATCCCTGCTCGAGGAAGGAAAAAAAATTCTTGACAGAATAAGTGCTATGCTGATTTTTTATAATTTTAAAAATCCATTTTCTTTGTACAGAAATAGGCCCGTAAAGTTATATCTGTGTGTAAGAAGGTAAAATCCTGTGAAAAATGTGTCACAGTAAATGGATAAATCTTGTAGCTCAGCAATTTGTGTCAGTGTTTTACATAGGAGGAAATCCTCTATGACATGTATCTGATAATGGAATCATTTCATATAAGGGTGCTTACTGTATGAAGGCTTTACTGTTTGCAGTACCATACAATGGAGTACATTAGCAGCACAGCACCAATTTAATACTGGGCATTGAAGGTTGAGCCTTGCTTTTAGTTATTGCATCAGCAGGAGTTAAAGAAGCCTTGTTCTAAAAGTAAAGGCCAGAGAGGCAGGATTGAGAACTAGCAAATACTGAAGAGTGAGGCTTTTTGCATAAGTTGGACCAGATTCCCTTTCCATTGCTGTTTTTAAATACTGACTTGTGCTTCTTATTTAGAAAAACACTCTTCACAAAATGCTAGTTTTGAAAATCAGATCTATTTTTCCATCTGTCTAGGTTCTTGCACTTCATTATCTAAGTGCCTCCATCATCCTAAGTACCTAATACCTCTCATTTTCTTAGTGAGTCATTTAGGGACTGTCTATTTAATATCATTAATTAATTATGAATAAATATTAGAGCTAAAATCTACATTTGCTCTGGAAGATGAAAAGCTTTTTTAATTTCTGAGGTCTAGGTTACTTAACAGTGTATGAAACCACTGAAAAGGTTTTTTTAAAAAAAAATGAGAGTGAAATAAACAGGGGCTTCCCAATGAGATATAATGTTTTGCCTAATAATAAACAGTAACTGTCATTTATTTTTAAACCAACAGGTGCTGCTGTTGGTAGGTGGACTAATTTAGTTCTGAAGTGAGTTTCCTTCCACATTGAACTTTCTAGCTCTGTAAGGGAAACTTTACCTTCAAATGTGAGGAAGAATTCAGTCTTGTTTCCTCCTAGAGAAGGAACTCATGTGATGGAACAACGGGCAGGTTGGACATATTGATGCAAGGTGAAATGTGTTTATTTTTCCATGTGCAGCCAGTTTTGCTAGCCATGCAAAATGGGGCAAAACAACGGTCTCGCTTTCTCACACTGTCATTTTGATGGCTACCATCTAATGCTATGATGAGGGAGATCTTGTCACTGGAATTTCTTTTGTAGGATCACAAGGGCACCTTTTACCTTCCCCAAGACTAGAGTGCTTATGTCTGCACTGCCTTGGGACTCTTCTGATCAGAAGTGTATGCCAATAATTTTAACTTCTGCAATTTTTATTTGTTTACAGTCCATGTTTACATACATTTCTGAGTGTGTCTTCTATAAGACATCCTAGATGGACACTTCTGCCTGTTCTACCTTGTAGGATGACCCAAGCTCAAGGATGTGTCTGCAGTATGCATGGACAGGCCATAAACGTAACCAGGGTTATGCAGCAAACAACTCATTCACCCTGTATCTGGTGATGCCTTATGGGAAAATCAGATGGTCAGGGTCAGGTAAGCAAACCATATAAGTGCCTTACTAGAAGGAGTTCATGTTAAATATTAAAAGGAATGATGGGAAATCTAGGCAGAGTAAATTTGCAAGAGCATGGCTCATGCTTTGTGGTAGCTCTCACTTGGACTCAGTCTTTGCAAATACTATGTATTCCCTTCATCTTATATTTTTTCCAATATTAAATCTCCTTTCATTCTGAACTTGGGCTGAAACCACTGAAAATGCTGCTTTGAATTTGAGAGCTTGGGTGAAGAAAAGGCCAGTTGCAGTTATTCAGAAAATAGCTATCTAGATTGAACAGAAATTTAGAAGGTATGTCTGTGTCTTTTCTTCCTATATGTCTTACCACTTGCTCAGAGCAGTACCTAAAAGGAAAAAAAAATCTTTCCCATTGGCCATGAGAAACACTGCTCAGACAGTGTGGTACTGTATAAGAGCACAAGGCATGCTGAGTTCCAGCATGAGCTCTCCTGATTCCCTTCTGACTGTGTAAATACCAGTTTTTCAGACGGGTCTGGTGCCTACCCTGTTCTTCTTCCTACCAAATCTGAGCTCCTCTCTTCATCAGGCAGGAACAGAGAATTTCAGAAAGCATTTCATAAAAAGTATCTATATTGTGCCTCTATCAGGCAAGATTTCAGGAATGTTCTGATCTTAACATCGCCATACCCTGCTTTCCCTTTAGCTTCTCCCAGAAGCTTGTTGCTCCTTTTTGCTATATGAAGACCATTTCTCGTAACTGTGTTTCTGCCTTTACTTTCAGGAACTTGCCTTGTTTGTTTCTCTTTTTTTCCCCCTTTTCCATTATTTCTACTACCTTAATTATTTTTGGCCTTATTTCCTGCAAAATTCTGAAAATCAGTATACCTGTCTGTCTTTGATCTCCTCATCTCTCACTCAAAATACCACTTGAAATCAACCTCAACAAAATTCAATAAAGCCTTGTCTTAAAAATATAAAGTTTGTTCAAGCTTTGTAACAATCAATGGGTGATTAAGGGCCAAAGACTCCAGATGGTCTCATCTCTTCCTCTCCCCTCACTGCCTCCACCCATGGAAAAGCTGTGAAGTGAACTCCACAGTATCTGCTCTGGCATGCCAGCTGGCCCCTCCACATGTGTCTTCTGTCTGGCTCATCAGCACATGTAGCACATGGGTCTATGGGTCTATCAGCTGGGAAGTAGGAAGGCAGGAAAAGAAGAGGGATACTGGGAAATGCAGAGACATTACCAATGAGCATGATGTCAGGTGGGTCACAGTGAGAGAGGCAGACATGTAACCCAGCTAGCTCTGCTGCTCAAGAGATAACGGGCTTTCTGTGCTAAAAAGGACATAACAGGTTCCTTGCCTGTTAATCAGAGCTTCTTTTAGCCATTCTGCACTAACATTCGCATTTCTTAGCTTTGATCTCAATTTTGATACATGCCTGTACCACAGAGTACACCACCAGAGTGATGATTCTCACTTGATTTCTAGCCATGCTGTGTGGAAGGACTGGAATTTATTTTACCTGTCATACTTACCACATTTGCAGGAGGGATAAATACTCATAGTCAAGAAAGAACCTGGATTCGAGGACTGAAGAAAAAAAGCTGTTTAAACTCCCCCCAAACTTTATTTGAATTCACGAGCCCAGTTTTCCCTTTCAAGTTTTATTAATGCAATGGTTTTCAAATCTGTAACGCTGCAGCTATACAAGTCAACAGAGAGTTTGGCAATGCATTTTTGGTTATTATGTATGGAATAGAGATGCCAAAAATAAGTGCAGTGAACCTCTGTGCATATTATTTAATAAAAACATTTTTTATATCAGCATGGGGTTTTTTTTTGATATAAAGGGTAAAATTGCTGATGTATGTTTCCAGGAAAATCCCCCAGTTTTGTTTCTTAGCCAGAATCT
Source organism: Nyctibius grandis (assembly GCF_013368605.1). Classification (NCBI taxonomy): domain Eukaryota; kingdom Metazoa; phylum Chordata; class Aves; order Nyctibiiformes; family Nyctibiidae; genus Nyctibius; species Nyctibius grandis. Next base: position 76,892,494 of record NC_090659.1, on the reverse strand, counting down.
TTTTGGATTATTTTTTTAAACCAAATCCTTTTCTTTCATGTAGATGCAAAGATTTGAAAGGAATAAAACCAAACATGGACTCAGCATTTTGAGAATGCATGAAATGCTCCTTTTGTTGCTTAATTTCTCCAGAGTATTCATATATGGTTAATTACCCTTTTGTCAGAAATCTCTACGGCATTAGGAAGCTGGCTATCTTATGATCCAGAGCATGAACCAAAGTATTGCTCCCAATAAATTACATCTGAAGTGTTTACTGGAAAATTAGCTCCTCTTGGATACTACAGAACGCTGCAGCCTTGCGGTGCCTGTGCGGTAGAAAGTATTTCACATATCAAACATGCGGCAATCCTAATGAGGATGTGATGTGCGAAAGCGGTCTGGGAAGACGGGATGTTTTTTTCTGCTCACTGTGCCTAACAATGCCGAAATGTTTTTTCCCTGTCCATTTACTTTAACAATGTGCCGTTCTGTACCTCATAAGCACTTAATTTATTCCAACTCTTTGGCCTGACCTGTAATCCCCTCTCTCCTTACCCATCTGACCCATCTGTGTTTCATTTCCCACTCATCAGCATCCAAAGAGCTAGGCCCAGGCCCTGTTTGGAGCCACTAGACAGAGATTGGCACTGTTCCCTCTTCCTGCACCACATCCTCCGCTGAAAAAAATGACCATCAGATCAGAGAACAGAGCCTGCTTTGTCCCCAGCAACCAAGATCTGGAAGCACTTTCAATCATTTGCACTCTATACCCACTCAAACGCATTAATGTGATCAACATTGGGCCTGTTGTGGGCATTTTTTCCAGCAAATAGCTTGCTAACATTCCAGGCATGTACTTCCCTGAAAACAAGACTGAGACAGGGCCCTGAATATTCAATTGGAAAATCACCAAGAGCAAGAGCTTAGCTTGGCACGGCTGGTGTTGATTCTTAATAAGTGACTTCCTAAAGCTGAGGCATGGGGCTTACAGCTTCAATGACTTGTTTGAAAAATATTTTGTAGGTGCCTCATACCACTTTATTTCCTGTGGTATGCGTCATATTGTGAGCTATTCTGAGCCAGGCAGTTTAAGCACACTAACATTTTTTTTCCAAGATTGTGGTGTTTAACTAAAAATGTGCTTATACAAGATGAGCTCATAGCTATTAGTGCTGATGTAGTTTTAACTACTTGGATACCAATAGCCCAAGGCCTAAAACCTGCTGAAAAGGGGGGGATATCTAAGTGAAAACCATCCTTCACAGTCGTTTGAGGCTTTTCGAAGACAAGGCAAATGGGAAAATATTTAAGAAGTCAGATTTTGTTCCTATATTATCTTTGCTATACTAAATACTTTTCAATCTCATTACAAAGTCTCACTATTGAAAGACTTACTGATATGAATAACTGAAGAGATTTCAGACATCCAGTTAAAATTAACTTCTTTAATGTTTCTGCCTGTGCTACGTGTATTGCATCCAGCAAAAGCAGCTTATATGTCCTTCTCTAGTTCAGCTGGACAGACTAGGTACATCCTAATGTTTTATTCATTTAAACGGGTCTTTCATTGACACGGCTACCATGACAAGGCAAGTTTGACTGTGCTGAAGGGGGCCAGCAAAGATTTTTGTCAAGGCGCTCCATTGTGGAGGAGGGTGTCTGGCTGTCACAGCACTATTGCTCATTGATGTGCTGTGCTCTTGTACGATTGTCCATTCTCCAAGCTGAGAGAAGATGGCAGCATTTTGCATGCGACACTTGAAATGTCAAGGGGTGGGATTTTTGGAGCTTACCTTGGTGCCTAAAGAAGAATATGAACAAGCCTGTGAGGTACCTTACAGAAGCCCCCGTGCCTTGTTTCAAGGTCTGTTTTAGAGAAAGTGCACCTGCCTGGATCATATCAGGTTGTGTCAGGGAACGAGAAAGGCAATGACTTGCAAATGACGATACCACGGTCACTTTTTTAACCCAAACTATTTAAGAGACAGGGATTCAACTGTAGAATAGCTTATATATAAAAGTACATTTGCATGTATGCAATTTAATTTCATCCAGACTCCTTTTTCTGTATTTCAGTGAAAAATAACTGAGGCAGGATTTGCAGCTGAAAATGTCACCAAGAATGTTTTACCGTTTGCATTAAGAGATTTATTTAAAAATTTTGTCAGTGAGATTGTTTTTGTTACAAATGCATACATGTGAATTGAATTTGGACCCTTTCCTAATGGGGAACCTAGTAGTTTCTTCCTGAATTACCTAAAAAAAGTTTCCTGTGTAATTCTAGAAACTCTGCTTATCCTTTTCTGTGGATTCCATGGCAATTTATGACACTGTGTTAAAGTGGTAGTACTTTTTGGCAGCATTCAAGTGTGTATGTTTGTACTTGCACATCTGAGTCTTAACTACGTAGATACCTCACAGGAGACACAAACATAGATTCTGTAGGAATTTGCACAAATCAGTGATTATGCTACTCCCTCCCCTCCATTTTTATAAATAACTTCTGTTTGAAGTGGGTTAAGATCTCAATGGAGTATAGTTTCAGCTATAGCTACCCACATGCTCTCTGCAAAGCAAATTTCAAAGCTTCAAATCCCTTTTGTAATAAACTATACTTACTACAAATTGTTTTGCATTATAGAAAATAAGCTTCCCAATTTAGCAAAGTAATGGGAAGAGAATGCGTGTAATAGAATGTCATAATAACAAACTCTGTGATCAATCATAGCATTTCAGGGCAAATCTAGTAATGCTAGTGGTGTCTGCCGCAGTGGTGCTGAAGTTCTACCCTCATGATGTTTGAGCTGATTTGAGTTTTCCCCTTATTTGGCCCCATAACAGAGCTTTAATGTTTAACATGGGCATAAATTCACTGTAGCCCTCAAGTGAAGACTATATTTGAGAACTGAATAGAATGCTTGAATTTACTCTCCAGATTTTTCTTCCATAATCAAGTAAAGTTCCATGTAACTTTCCTTCCCAGCGTAGTGCACACAAAATCTCAGGAAACAGCAGGGCTTAATTAGGACTCTAGTTTATAGTTTCACCTGAAAAAATATATTCTAAAAATCATATATGTTTGGCTGTGCAGATTTTTTAGTCAATAAATTCTTGCTAATTAATCACATTAACGGCACTCCTTAAAAGTTGAAACAAAATCACAAAACAAACCAAATACCCGATAAATATCTTGTATAAAGAACCGTTCACCAATGCATAAACTGCATGTCTAAAAACACTTCCAAATATTTATTCTGTTTCTTACTTTTTCATTCTTCTTGTGCTTCTCTTTCTTTCTTTTCCTTTTCTTTTTCCTTTTCTTTTTAATTTTTTCTTTTCCTTTCTCTTTTTTCTTTTCCTCTTTTTCTTTTTCTTTTTCTTTCCCTTTTTTCTTTTCCTCTTTTTCTTTTCTTTTTCTTTTTCTTTTTCTTTCTTTTTCTTTTTCTTTTTCTTTTTCTTTTTCTTTTTCTTTTTCTTTTTCTTTTTCTTTTTCTTTTTCTTTTTCTTTTTCGTTTTCTTTTTCTTTTTCGTTTTCATTTTCTTTTTCTTTTTCTTTTTCTTTTTCTTTTTCTTTTTCTTTTTCTTTTTCTTTTTCTTTTTCTTTTTCTTTTTCTTTTTCTTTTTCTTTTTCTTTTTCTTTTTCTTTTTCTTTTTCTTTTTCTTTTTCTTTTTCTTTTTCTTTTTCTTTTTCTTTTTCTTTTTCTTTTTTTCTTTTTCTTTTTCTTTTTCTTTTCTTTTTCTTTTTCTTTTTCTTTTTCTTTTTCTTTTTCTTTTTCTTTTTCTTTTTCTTTTTCTCTTTCTCTTTCTCTTTCTCTTTCTCTTTCTCTTTCTCTTTCTCTTTCTCTTTCTCTTTCTCTTTTTTCTTTCTCTTTTTCTTTTTCTTTTTCTTTTTTTCTTTTTCTTTTTCTTTTTCTTTTTCTTTTTCTTTTTCTTTTTCTTTTTCTTTTTCTTTTCCTTTTCCTTTTTCTTTTCCTTTTTCTTTTCCTTTTCCTTTTCCTTTTCCTTTTTCTTTTTCTTTTTCTTTTTCTTCTTCTTCTTCTTTTTCTTCTTCTTCTTCTTCTTCTTTTTATTTTTCTTTTTCTTCTTTTTCCGTTTTCGTTTTCGTTTTATTTATATCTTTATCTTTTTTCTTTTGCTCTCTCTTGTCTCTTTCATTCTTTCTGTTCTTCTTTCCATCTCTTTTTCTTTATTACAGGCAAATTAATGCCAAAACGACAGCTGCTATCAGAGGTAAGCATTCAGTAGATAAAGCCCAACAGTTTTTTTTGGGAAAATATATGGTATTTGATTAGATGGTGTAACACTTTTCTTCTTCTATCTTGACTTTAGATGCCTGTTTTAGAATTTTAAACACAAGTGGCTGCAGTTACCCTCTCCCAGATAAAAAGTAAAATGTAAAGAGAAGTCCCATTCAATCACTGTTTTGTCCCAGGATGCTGAAAGCAGTAATCCTCAGTGCAAATGGTGGCACTGAATGCTGCATTATGATCTGTGACTGTCTGATGTAGAGTTGATGACACAAAGGCAGGATTATATTGAGCCTAACTTATAATGTAAAAATAAACAAACAAACAGAAACAGTCTGTGTTTGCTGGATTATCACTTATGACAGAGCTACTTGTTTAAAAACATCAGTGCAAAACCACAAAAACTTAACATCACAGCAACTTATGAACTGGCAGACTCCTAAATCAAGGAATATGTATTTTTTGTCAAACTGTTTTGGATGAAGCTTGAGTGACAGTAAATGCAACTTGTCATTCCTATAGTAAGGAGCAAATGATTCTTACAGTAAAATGATTCCCCTACTTCTTTTGGTTTCAGTGAAAAGGCAGTTTCTTCTTTGTATACAGGTGCTCTTCTTTGAGACAGACCTGAGACTACGAGTCTCTTTTACTGTAGGTTATTTGTGCACATAGAACATATTCTATTATTATATACAAGTAAATTCACTGCCATTTTCACTGTTATATTTAGAGGATTTATATTGCTTTCTTAATATCTGAGCTTGGCATATGAAAATGTCTCTGTGCATTTTTAAATAGTAAAATTCAGAAAATTATCAGTCTAATTACTGTTGAAAGAAATCAGTTATTTTGGATGCTTGTGATATTCTGAGTTATCCTCCATTTTTCACAGTTATTTCTGGATCAATGTAGCTTTTTAAAATATATATTCCTCTTCAGGTTCTCCTCAGTGTTTCTGTGTTCTCTCTTAGTGTTATCACTTTTTTGATGACAGCCTGGCCCCAGGAAACCTGCAAGATGGGTCCTTCTGTGATCTTGTGCAATACCTTTTTCAGCCTATGCATGTAAGACATATAAGGCATGAATTTAGCATACGAAGTCATTACACAAAGACAATCCTTTTCCTTTACATTTATTATTATTGTTTAACATTTGTTATTACTGCTTACATTTATTAATATTGTTTAACTCACTTGAGTACTTATTTCAGCGGGACAGGCAAGAAACTGCTTTAACTTTTGCCGATCAGAGTGTGCCTGTTGGAAAACCAAGACAAACCAGAATAATTTTAATTTTACTGACTTTGATAATGTTACTGCATATTGTGTTCCCCACAGGCCGAGAGCTTTTCCAAAGAAAATGGGAGCTGACTGTGAGCAATTGACCTTGATGCAGCCTCATGGTGCTGATGTGAATAAATGCAGCTCTACTTGCCAGTGCAGAAGGGGTAGCAGTGCATTGGGGTACAGAGCAGAATGGCCTGAGTACAGCTACAGATATTTAGGGCGCACCCTGGAAACAATGTCGAATTGAGTGAAATCTGAATCATGCTTGGGTCTGTGGCAGCATCTGTCAACATAAGAGTTTCGGTTTGTTTGTAATATGGAACTTAATTACAGTTGGTATCTACAGCTGATTGCTCAAGATTTTCATGTGTACCAAAACTTTCTGCTGTCCTTATTTTACCAAATATTGTCTTTCACACACCTGTTAAAAACGGGTCAGGACTCAGGATGTGAGACAACACCTGAGTCTGAAGCAGAACAGAGGTTTGTCTGGTCAAACCAGTAGTTTGCAAATGATGAACTAGTAGAGACGTAGGAAGGTAAGGTAATCTGTGCTAAGAAGGAAGTTGTTGGAAATGGTGGAAGCTTCTATGAGACTGGGGTGGTTGGACTGGTGAGTCACTTAGTTCATTTGGGTGAGCTGATAGAATATATTTCCTCTCTTGTTAATTATCAAGGCACGGGATATGGATTTCATCCTTTGTTAATTCCCCTGTATCAGCATTAGTATAGTCTTTCAATTTTCTTCCACAAGATCTCTATATCCTTCTGAATAACATATTGAGATAAATTAACTAAAACACTTCTATACACTGTCCTTTCTTTATTGATTCTGGGGGACCTACGGTTCACTCTTTCTATCGCTTCAATTTTACATTGAAGATGCTCAGATGCTAGGCAGTGTGTAACAGAGCATAATCTGAAGATAAATCTGTTCTGTGCTCATGTTTCTGAAAAATAAATTTTGTTTTGCGTCATGGTAGACGCATCAGCAAAACCGACCAGAGATGTTTTAGCACCTGGACACCATTGCCATATACATCCTCGGAAAGAGGGCCAGGATAGAGCAGCAGGAAAAGGAACAGATCTCCTGCTGTCAGTCTCAGCTTGAAGACAGTGGGGCCAAGAGCTTCTCGCTCCTGAGAAAGATCAAGCACAGTCACCCTAGTGGCCCTCAAAATCCACCATTTTGCTCCATTTGATAACTTCTAGAGGCAGGTACAACACATTGGGCACACCTGTTATTCCATCCTTGCTGTGGTCCTACACCTCAAAACTTCTACCAGTCCTCTGTCATGTGCTGCCTGTATTGCATTTTGAAAAGATTAGTATAAGTGGAGACATTCTTATATGAGAAAAACTAAGCAGACCTTGCCATTCCTGAAGGAAACAAGCATGGAATTTGTTTTTTTTATTTTGTTGTCAGACTTTCCACCTCAGTGTTCTGTTTTATCACACCAGCTCTTCTGTTATTCAGTTCATCGGAGTGGCAGCTTTCTAGAAAAAGAAGAGTGCTAATTGTTTTATCTCATACAAATGGATGTATATGATTATTTTAACAATAGTAGTGAATAATTTGCTGGCTAAGAATTACACTAAAATAGTAGTGTATGAACTTATCCTGAATAAATATCTTATTGTTACCAAAATTTTTTTTTTTTGCTGTTGTCTTTAAGTCGTGTTAGAGTCAGAGTCACCTTTGATTTAATACCACTAATCAAGTTGTTAAAATATTGAGTCTTGTGTTCTGGTTGGGTGTGACTCCGCCAGGAAATGTGATCTTCTGTGGCTTGACTGTACTCCAAAGCTTCTGATTGCCGAAGTTTTTTGCAGAGCTTAGGGAAACTAAATGACGTTGGTGAGATGCCACAAGATATCATAATGCAAAGCCAAGAGGAATTAGCAAAGATTAGGCAAACTTGAAGTTATTTCTTTTTTTTTTAATCTGCTTTTTCTCAGAAATGAAATGTTATTATATTTGTCCTGGAATAGAAATTGTACTAGTACCCCAAAGTTTAAGAGATTCCCCTGGCCTACAGGTCCTAGAGTTTTGCTAGTAATTACTCTCTTGGAAAAATTTTCTTGAAACAGTAAAGAACATTCTTTCTGGTTCTCTGTTTTTCTTTTTCATGTGACTCCTTATAACCTGCACAGTGACAAAGCTACTAGTCAAGAGAACTTGCAGGTGAGAAGCCATATGCAGTTGGCAGCTATAGAAGATTTAAATTTTTTTTAAACATGACTGCAGACATACTTAGAAGAGTGTGTCATTATTCAAAAAGAACCAAAACATGAAATGATCAGGAAAATATAAGAGTAGAAAGAGAAAACATATTTAGTTGCTGCTGAAGATAATAGAGTAGCACTTGAGGAAATTTTGCATTAATACAATAACTACATGTTTCAATCCAAAATCAAATCATTTTATCTGGTCTACACAGCTAGGGCAGCAAACACCATGAGGAAAAGACATATACACATTAGTCAGATGCAGATAGTATAATACGGAGATATTAATAGGCTCAAGACCTCATACTAAACCAGTGCAAATTCTGAAAATAGCACTGAGAAGACAAGAAACGGGACTGGATGTTGGATCTGACTGTTACATTTGAAGACAGTGGGCACTTTGATATACCAGTCCCCTTGCAGTCCTCCTTTGTTCCACATCACTTTAGTTATTGGACAGCTTTCTTCCTTTTCCCTTCTGCTGGATCTGTGCTCTCGGTCAGCATCTTCAGTTCCATTACTCCTTTTTAAAATATCATGTGGCCATAAACACTTGTGTAAATAAACACATTCATCTTTCCTTCTTTCCATCTCTCTCTCCACCTGTCATGGTTGTGCGTAGCTGAATTGTTGCTTCTTAGACTATGTCAAACAGAGCATGTGCTGATGGCATGCAGCAGTGTTGGGTCCTCAGCCTCTTAGCCACGTTGTTCCCATACAAGGGAGGATGAGGCACCCTAATAGATTTAATGGGGCCCACTATCATAACATTCATATTTACAGTTTAGAAGCATAACCCTCACAAAGTACAAGTGGGAGTGTGCACACAACCCGCATCCTGGAGCAAAGCTCCCAACAGGAGATGACCCAAGACTTTCTAGTAGTAACCATGTAAATAAACACTGTGAATAGGAGGAGATCTAGTACTGCATGTGTAGATTACAGCTTCCAGGAGGTAATCCATATCCTGTAGATTAGTGGAGTAAAAAAAAAAAAACCCAATATCTCCTCTTGGCATCATTTTCAGGGGAAAAGAGCTGTGATGGACACTGAGGCCTACCCAATACTTGTCCTTTTATTTCATACCATATGCAGATCTTTTAGTACGTGACTCCATGTTGTCTGATGCCCAGTTTGACCTTGTATCGACAAACAGATCTGTTTTGTGCTTCAAAAACAATATATAAATATATTCCCCCCAAAAGACAGATACATTAGCATCTGCATTTTATTCACACTCTGTGTGATTTCAGAACAAAAGAGAAAACAAGAAAAAGGAGAATAATGCTGTCTTCTAGAGTCTCCTTACTAAAAGATACTGAAAGTCTCCACAGACTTCCAGGTATGTCTATTTGGATGTAATTTAATAAATTATCTTAATAAATAGATTCTGAAATACTTAGTGCTTCTCTTTTTCCACACACTTATGTGAGGAAGGTTTTCAACCATTGTGGTATCTGGGACAGAACACAGAGATAAAGTGCACATTGGCAGTATTTGAAGACTGAGTGCTTTCAGCAGCAGCTTGCTTCCCAGATGCATTACGAGCTCCAGGAAACTAACAAGGGTCATCACATTAGGGAAAGGTCAAATACGTAAGTAATCTTTTAGTAACACTCTTCTGTGTATTACTGTGTATTGTTCTTCAGTGGTGATGAGCAAAGAGGGAGGTGACTGCTAAGAAATTTTCTCTTTAGGGTCTATGAGGACAGGTTTGACATACATCTGTCAGGAATGACGTAGGGCAATAGAGCAGACTACATGACCTCTCATGATCTCTTCCAGTTCTGGGATACTGTAATTTTACAGGAATTTGAAAAAAAATCTATGGATAGATCTAACTAATGCACTGCAGTTTAATCGTATTAGTGAAGTGAAAGCAAAGCATGTTTCAGATTCATCTTTCATTTTGACAGTTGTAAAGAATGAGTAACTTCATAGAAATAAATTACAAGATGGTAAACCTAATGTAAGAGAGGATCCATCAATAAGCTCATGCATTAGTTATTTTTTGGAGAAGAGTTTAATATTAATGAAAATGAATAGTGTTAGTAAATAACAGCAACAAATCATAAGAATCATAATTACACCTGATGAATTCCATTGAAAAAAGTTTATTGTAAAGGCAGAGATCAAACTGGATGTTGCAAAATGTAGAAGACTGGCATTTCCAAATTTTTAATACATATTTTGAGTTTAATATCAGTATTCTTCTGAGGCAGTAAAATGTCTTTGCCATACAAAGACAGTTCCCAGGGAAAGCCTAAAGTTTCCTGGGGTCAAATCTCATTTCTTTAATAGCAAAAGGCATCCCATTCACAGAATCACAAAATCAACTAGGTTGGAAGAGACCTCTGGGATCATTGAGTCCAGCCTTTGACCTAATACCACTGTATCAACTAGACCATGGCACTAAGTGACACATCCAGGCTTTTCTTAAACACCTCCAGGGATGGCGACTCCACCACCTCCCTGAGTAGCCCATTTCAATGCCTAATAGCCCATTCCAATGCCTACTAACCCATTCTGCGAATAATTTTTTCCTAATGTCTAACCGAACCTCCCCTGACACAGCTTGAGGCTGTGTACTCTAGTCCTGTCGCTAGTTGCTTGGGAGAAGAGGCCGATTCCCATCCCGCTACAACCTCCTTTCAGGTGGTTGTAGAGAGCAGTAAGGTCTCCCCTCAGCCTCCTTTTCTCCAGGCTAAACAATCTCAGTTCCCCCAGCCACTCCGCATAGGACATACCCTCTAGACCCTTCACCAGCTTTGTTGCCCTCCTCTGGACTCGGTCCTGTATTTCCTGTCTTAATACAAAATATTAATTTGGAATTATAGCTGGCTTGTCAAAGTAGACTTTAAAAAAATGCTATGTTTGTTACCCAGGTATGTATATGAAGGACTGAGGAAATTAGCAGTCAAGATGTTCTTAGAGGAAACAACCAGAGAAAAGAAAATATGATATTACATATTAATTCTGGAGACTAATCAAGGATATTTCCTTGCTAAAGAAACTGCACAAGTGACCACTTGCATACTACATGGCAAAGTCCATGGATAGTTTTATACAAATGTATAATTATAATTAATGTTTTATACAAATGTATAATTAAGTGAATGAATGGATAGATACTACATCTCAGTGAAATATATGTGGATATATAAACAGAAAATTGAAATAAAATGTTTTCAGCTTCAGCTGTGTAATTAGGTATATCATGTAATTAAAAAGTGAACATTTGGTTTATTTTTACAGGACCTTTAAAAATTTTATAACAAAGGGGGTTTTATGCAATGGGGAATTTTGAAACAAGCAAAAAGTAGAAAAAATAAACACGAGAAGAGTTTCAGTTCTTTATTTCAAATAGTGTATTTCTAAGAGGTTTAATTAGGGAATTATTTTATGTTGATATATGTGATACTTATAAAATCCTTAGAATATAAGCAATATCAGTTACTATCAATTCTTTAGCTGATAAAATGTACTCCTGTATGCAAGCTTGATAAGTTCATTTAGACTCCTATAAAACACTTTCAATATATTTATTAACTTATTTCCAGTTCTTATACAAATAACCACCTAAAAGTACTCCTTTGAAAATATCTGTCCTATGGCAATTTCTACAGCTGAGCCTATTCTCTCCAAGAGCTGTGGTGGTCAGTCTCTTGCCAAACACCCAAAAACACTGACCTGAGCAATGCTCAGGGATGTAACATGAAAAGTAATTCACTTTTTCAGATACATGAGAATATGTGAGGACTAAAGGCTTGCAAAAGAGACGTTTAAGCTGTAAAATAAGATACTATAAAAATAACATTCAAGCTATTTTAAGAAAAAAAATTATGATCTTTGGATTACAGTGTCATTCAGGAACCTTTTTTTTTTAATGACACGGTCTGCAGCTGTGCACAGAAGAAAAAGATTTGTGTAGATTTATGTTGAGACATGGCTGGATTCTGACAGGTGTAAACTGGCATAACTTTGTGGTAGATTGAGTCTCTGGCTCGGGCTATGCATAATTGAACATACAGACATCATGACTATTTGATTTAACCTTGGTTAATGCATCTGAGCCTGCAGTATTGCTTAGGGGAACAAAATAAGTGGCTTTGGATTTAACCATTAGCTTTTTGCTTTCTGATTATTCCATTATGTTTGAGCTTTGACTGAGCTTATTTTTTTCTGCCCGGAAGCCTCAAACCATGAATTGGGAACGGCATTTCACTGAGAAAAAGAGCAAAGATAAGTAAAAAGCAGACGGATATATTAACCTTCTGTACTTTTCTTTGACAAAAAGGCATTAAAATGTTGGAAGATAACGTGGTAATTGTCCATTATCTATTCAGAGAGATCTAGAATAGATGCAGAAAATACCCTGGTTAGTCATTGCATAGAGGTGATGTAGTGGCACAGTATTATACTGACAGACCAGTACAACTTTTTTATATCAGAGGTACAAGGATGAGTTCTGACTTGCATTCTTGTAACCTTGGGGAAATTATTCCGAGGACAAGAATGGGATCTTCTGATACAGAGGAAAAAAAAAGACATTGTTCTGCACAGCAAATACTATGATTGGCTTTTGGAGGATTCTGATCTTTTTTATTTTGTTGCTTTAGAAGACTTAGGAAGGAAAATGGTCATATGCCCCAGATTTGTTTGGCAAAGCAGGTTGTCAGTCTTTGATCAAAACTTTCTCTTTACTAAATATTATGCAAGATATTCTCATGTCATATATATGTTTTAGATTTTATTATTTCAGATTAACCTTTATGAGTTCAACAAAAGACATATTCTAGAGAAGGCTTCTTTTAGTCTTCCATTTTTTTGGGGATAAGGAGGAGTAAAAAAGAGAAAGAAATATATGGTTTGGAAAGTATTTTATTTTTAAGATTTCCAGATGAAATATAAGTATTTTCCTTCATGTGCTTTGCTTTTTTTTTCTGGCAAGAAAATCTCCTGTTTGTAAAATATAAAAATGATATTTTGTGGAATGTGAACAATTGGCCTTGGACAGGCTCAAGAGGAGCAGAATTACAGAAGAATTAAAAGCAGAAGAGAAAAATTAATCTTTTACTTATCATAAATGGAAGCTTATGTTTCTTTCATATTACACATGAGCTAACAACTTCCATATTTTCTTTCTGAAAAGTAGAGGGATGATGGGTAAAGCTGGTTGAAATTTTATAGTTGTTTTTGCTGAGAAAAATGACTCCTTAATCTAATATTTTGATGACAGTTTGTGTTCCTCCTAACAAATAGGAAATTTGAAATCTCAGTTTTCAATGCCAAATTTCTTGTGTTTTCCTCTTTTACTGATGAATTTAAAAAAAGAAAAACCCACAAAGAATTGGTTGTCTCCAATTCTTTTTTGTTATATTCATGATCACTACACAATGGTGTAATTACAGACACCTTCCCCAGGGAATAGTATGGAACACATGCTAAGTTATAATTGAGCGAAGTGGTGATAAAATTAGCACAAATAATCAACTATTCACACAGAAAATTAACAATGGGAAAATACTACCATAGAAAGTAAGATCTTATTATATCAAAGGTGCATCGGGAATACAGGCATGTTTATAATTTCTCAAAACAAAGTGTGTCCTTCTTCCATCTCCCTACAATCAACATACACAGACTGTAAAGACATGTTTTACTCTAAAATTTTCTCTGGGCTGATCTTGGGAACATTACCAAACTGGACATAAACCAGAGCAATAGTATGTGGCAAGAAAATAACAGATGTACTTGACTTAGGTCAACTTACAGTTCTATCTCTTCCCTTTTAATAGAAGACCAACCATATGTAATCATGAAGGAAGATAAATTGCTTCCTGCCTGCTTTTTTTTTTTCTGGAGTAGCTAGATGAATTTACTCTGGGAATTCAGTCAAAGAATGTAAAGAATGACCAACATTTTTCCATCCCTGCACACAAAATAATACATTAAAGGCAAAATGCTCCATTTACTGCAGCAGTTGGGAGATTTTTGACACAGCCAGGAAATTGTGAGCTGAGTTTCTCCTGGAACATTTGCCGTGGTTTCTTGCGGATAATATTCTTAAAGGTCCCTTCATAAGGATTATTTTGCACCTTAGTTGAGATGATGCTAGTCATTCTTAAGGCTTTTCATGTCTCAAAGGAAGAGGACAATGGTAGCTATCAAGCATGTAGATGGACCTTAAAAATATAGATAACCAGGGACCAGGGTGTGAAGATGGCAGGGGAAAAAAAAGAGAAAACTGCATAGATGATAGACATCTAGGTGGAGCAGGAGAAAAAGGGAGGAGTGATACAATTTATTCTTCATGTATTTTGTTCCTAACCAACTTATGCTGTGATCTACAGCGTCTTAAAGGCATTACTGTCCTCATTGCTATTCACCAGCAACTAGTAGATCTTTCTTCTTCAAGGAGTCCTCTAAGAAACTACAACGCCCTTGAAGCCAGCTTTCCCTTCAGCCACTGTGCATTCACTCTATACACCTGAGGCCTCTTCCAGCCTCCTGAAGTTCCCAAAATTTATTACATAATTATTATTATATCTCTCATGCTAATCATACTAATGGAAACCTGCATCTGTAATTGATAAGCAACAGCAATGGTAGCATCAAAATGGTGACTTTACTGCATACTTGCATCCACACATGTCCCAGTCTCTCTGCTCTTTCTACACATCTTCTTCTCAGAGTTTTAGGTCTTCCCTTGAAGAAGATTCCTTCCTGTAAACTTCCTATAATTATGGATCATCTTTGAATGGGCTGTGAAAAGATAGAAGCAAGTTTTTGCTGCATAATCATCTAAGCCTGTGTCCATACTTAACCAATGGAGAGTCCTGCCTGATGGTTTTAGTCTCTCTACTGACTTAAATGGAACTTGGAAATTCCTGTTCTTAAGCTGTAAACACAACAGAACTAGAACTGCACCTGCCTCAGGCATTGAATGCAATCTGATGTGTGGTGGGATAAATGTGGCCTAAGAAAGCCAAGCAGTGACTAACCTACATGATCCAGTGAATATTCAGCAATATGTAGACTCTAAAGAGAAAGGATTACTTTGGAATTTTTTCTACTCTGCCAAGCAGGTAAGTCTGTGCACAGGGATTAGAATGATGTGTGTTTCATTGGTTGTTGAACTCTTTTTAGCCTTACAAGCTGAAATCACAGCAAAAATCTTTTTTAGGTAAAATTGTTTGCAAACTAGACCTGTACACTATGTGGGTGAAGGATATGGGCAGTGAGCAAAATCCTGCACTTTGCAGGACAGGATTTGACCCTAATTTTCTGGTTGCAATGGCGAAGTTGTGGGTACTGGAACTCCAACACAGAGCTTTCTTTAATTAAATGCCTCATTCATATATTCCTGGCATCTAATGACCAGTGGTGAAGAACCAAGCCTATTATTTGAAGCCACTGTCAGTGGTTCTGTCACTGAGGTTAGACTGCCAGCTACTACTTTCTAAGAGTAGGTGTCCAAAAATAAATTCAATAAAAAAAAGTTTTGGAAGGAAAGTATGGCCTCATACTTGAGGGCAACAGTCAACCTCTAACTATGGGATATTAAAATAAAACTTTCCCAGGGCAAAGAATATCTTGTAACTGACTATTCTGAAATTTTTGCGTCTACCACTGAAGCAGCTGGCACCAAACATTGTTGATGATGGAGAGCTGGTATGCATAGCTTCTTCAGTGGAAGACATTTTTATGGCCCAGAAGGAAAAACTGTATAGGCAATTATATCTACAAATGACTTGATCTTTATCTAGAACTGAATATTCCAGACTGTTGGGATTCATGAGGGCACTGCACTTACACAGCTTTTCAGTGGTTGGCATGGATTGACTTGACCTGTGTCAGCCAATAAACAGATATCATTACAGCACTGATGGTATACACAGATTATTACTCAGTCTGCAATGGCAATTATTATCAATTATTATAGTAAATTCTACATAGAAATACCATTAGATAGATCAGTACTTACAATTGCGTCATTCTTGTGTAAACTTTTTCAATGAGCTGTTGAAAGTAGTCTCTATTTTGAGTAGAGAATTCAGCCCATGTGCTGGACAACTGGCTGGGTGTTTCTTTGCAAGGATTTGAACTTGCAAGGAGATGAACTGATGTTTGTTGATTAGGAGGACTGAGCTAAAGAGAAAAGCATGTATTTGTCTGTAACTGAAATGGTGTAACATCTATTTGTTTCAAGAGGCTGGAGCCCAAGATATGATCTGGTCCTGCTTTGCTAAAATGGAGAAATGGATGGGAAATCATTCAGAAGCAGTGACCAGAAGGTTTTGTTCTCTTGTGCATTTGCCAACACACACACCTCACCAAAAAGAAAAAAAGAATTTGCTGACATAGTTTGTCTCTAGATTTGATTACTAATTGGTTTTCATATAATTACATGTTGTATCACCTCAGGTTATCTCTCTCTGGCTGAGTGTATGCCCTCACTAATCTAAGCCACATATAGTGGTGAGGTCCAGGTATGCATCAGCACAAAATATATACATGTACACGATATACATACACATCATACACACAGATCTGCACACACATGCAGAGACATATATACAGTATATATACACCACATACATACCCCGCCACTTGTACATATGTATATGAGTTTCTGTACAGAGCATATCTAAACGCATGCCTCCAGTGAGAGCAAAGGCATGCTCCAAGAAAGTGGCAATCAAGATGGCTGGAGGGCAAAGATCAAAAATGAGCTGTGATAGGTATCAAAAGGGAAAGTCTACATATAGCTTTAAAAACTGATCGTAGAGCAATACATGAAGACATTTGTGAAGGACTAGGTGGCAGTTCTTGCTATACATATGACATCAATACTCTGGTGCGTCCTGGCTGGTTACTGAATTATGAGTAAAGCTTAAGAAATTGTTTCTGACATTTAAAGCAGTTCATGACATGGTACTTGGCTCAAACTCTGTGCCATGTACACAGACAGTGCATCAGAGCTCACTCTCAGAGCAGGGGCAGTCACCTGAAGGAGAGGGGGTCTGCCGGGTGGGTTGTGTCAGCAAGGAGCCTTGAACAAATAAATTCACTCCCATACTCTTCATCTGAAAATCAGAGTAATTTCCTGCCCCTCTTAGATCTATGCTTTCAGAATTTCTTCCAGTTTACAGTTAGGGAGAAGAAAGCAGATAGTGGTATTTGTCAGTGATGTAGCAGTAATTAAAAGCGTGAACTCACTTCTCTGTTGTATCTATGAGGTGAAAAAACTCAATATTTTTACTCGGAGATGGGTAATTCCTATTTTTCTATGTTTATTCTCATAACAGTGAGAATGGTGTTTGTTAACAGTATCAGTCCTTTTATTTTCCAGGAGGTGAATTTAAATTTTTATTTTCTTTTTGCACATATTTTCTGATTAGAAAAGCCTGTCAGGTATGCCCTGATATAATTTTATTTTAGACGTATAAAAGGACTAAGTTTAGAAAGCTCATATAAGAAAGTAATTCTTGTGCTCTGTAGGTAGTTTAGCACATTTGCTATACGCTTTCAAGTCTGAAAACACACTGCACCTGACTAGCCACACCCTATTTTTTGTGCAAATATACCTGATCAATATATTTGTAAAATGCCTTCATAATAATTTTCTACTAAATTTTATGTAAAGATAAATTACTATGGCGTGCAAAGCAACAAAGCTTAATGGATCTTTTCTACTGATGTGAGCACATGATATGAGCATGTTTTTCAATAAAGACCATTGGTGAAATATTTTTCTTTTGTCCTTCATTTATCACTTAAATACCTTTTAAATCAGTCATTTTTAAATTACTCACCTATACAACTTCTTTCTTACACAGTCTGGAAACAGAAAGGGGTAAAAGACAGACAACAGTCTGTCACAAACGTGACAACAGTCACGTTTGGAAGTTTAAATTGGATATTTGTCATGTTAGCTCTAATCACAAACAGAAGTACTCCAGTCTAGTTCCACTGACATCAATGAGAATTTCAACAGGACCTGATTTGGAAAAAAAAAATATTAGGCTCAAGAATGAACTTCTAAAACGAGGATGAGTGAGAAAACATGCAAGTTTGGAAAAGAAGGCAGAAGAGAAAAAAAATAGTTAGTAGAGATAAGTCTGTAATGGCATGAAACAGACACAGTATGGTATCATCTAGCTCATCTTGTTTCAGTCCAGTAAGATTTCACAAAGCTTCCTGAATAACTTTAAAACTGAAACAGGAACATTTTCTTGAAGCGACTTCAATATTACTGAACACCCCTGGAGGTCTGTAAACTTGTTAAAATATTAAGAAGGAGATAGCTGTTAAAAGAGCAGTTCTTAAATCAGCTCCCAGGTGGAATATGAAAAAAAAAAAAAACTCCTAAGGGTTCAAAGTAACACTGTTGCATTGAAAGCTGATGTTGCTCAGTTTATGTAGAAAATACCGTGAACTACTTTACTATGGGAATTTGGTAAAGGAATCTTTCATTAATAGGAAAGATTGGACTGTGCACTGCAAATAAAGTCATGTTTACATAATTTTGAAAGATCTTTCTAAGATTCAATATCCTTCTGCTGTGGCTTACTGTAAGCACTGTATTAAACTTGCCATTTCTAATAAAATGAAAATGTCATAATTAAGAAATTACATTGTGGGAAATATGCTTGTACTTTGGACAGATACACAATTTGGTCTTTAGTTATTCCTGAGTTTTTTGTTTTAAACAAAAGCTTTTGCACTAAAACACAACCCCAAGCAGTAGTTGTCAACATGTATCAAATTTAGTCTGAGACCAAATTCTGTGAGGTTTATAAAATATTACATTTTAGGCTAGCTAAAGAATTTGTTTAATTGCAAACAAAACTCCTCATGTTCATTTATGCCTGAGTAATTTCATATTAGGATACAACATGAATACTGCTTCTTTTCAAGGTTCAACTCTTCTCCTGTTTACGACTTTTGGGCAATTCAATTTTTCTCCAGAATGTTAAAAGAAATTATTTTTACTTTTGTAACAACTCATTCAAGAATAAGTTGAATAGATTTCCTCATCATTTCCTCCATGGTTTGATTGGTTATTGTTGTTTCCTTTGCAGAAACACTGTTGAATTTACTTCCACTGTCCCACAACTAGAACAGGTGAGACGCACAGGCTTCAGTGCACACCTTTTTTTTGTACTGAACCCATAATTTCAGAGGGTTTGCCTGTCAGTTACACCTTTCATGTTAGTTTTGAGATTAGAGTGGAACTAACTCAGACCTTCAAATACTACAGAAAGGGAAATGCAGATTTCTGAAGACCTTGTTGCCCCATAAGACTTTGTCAGATATTCTGAAGAGCAATGTGCATGTTGAAGACTGTAGGCTTGCTGGTGTGTTGTGGTAAACATTGCCTGGCCAACCAGCACAGCCCACCTGACACAACTGGAAATAACAATAATTCATAAGCAATACTGTAGAAACGCAGAGGGATGCATTTTGTATCAGACTTGCTTGAAAATAAATATTGAAATTTATATACGTATGGGATGTGTAAGGTATGTATAAGTATTTCCAGATAGGATAGGTAGTCTAGATTTTGTAGAGGTTTCTTGTTTTTTTGTATACATGAAAATGAAGAATTTGCAAGATAAAAACATGTGAATTTCTAATGGAATGGAAATTATTATTTTTATCCAGCTGTAGTAACTACCTCTTTAGTGGCAACAATGAAAGAGAACTTTGGAAGTAGCAGGAAAAAAGCTGATGATTGAGGGAAAGGAGGGAGGAAAGTTCAGGGAAGGAGGAAGATGAAGGAAGTATATATACCCCTATATAAACAGTAATGAGCCTTAAATTTAAGCTCCATTAATGGAGATTTAAGATTCACTATAACAATTCTTCATAAATCTTTTAAGAGAGCATCCTTTGTGCAGCATCGTATATCAGTGTAATGAATACATAAATTAACAAAATACATCAGCAATTGATTTAAGACAACATTTATGTCCAGTCTAACCTCCTTTAGTGCCATAGTTAAATTGATCTAATATCTGAGACTTTCTGTATATTTAGGATAATAGACAGAGTAACCTTGTTCACTTGTGTTGACTGGCAAAAAAATGCAAAATGTTTTTGTAACTAGAATGAATAGACATCTAAGGTTTCTTGCTTTTTTAAAATTTTGTAATGTTTAACAAAATCAAGAGAACAGAATTTGTCTTGAAATTTTGATATACACCTAACAGTAAAAGGGCTGCAGCTCATAAAGAAACCCTGATTGAAAGATTCATCTTCTGGAAGAAATCCATGTGGATAAAGTGGCTAGATAAGAGAGGATGGAATAGCATACAGTAGAAATAGGTTCTTATGGTTTTTGCAAATGGCATTCTTTTGTTCATTGTGTAAAATATTTAAAAGAAAGGTTCAGTGTTCGTATTAATTGATGGGATTTAGGAGCACCAGATATGAGGCCCACACACATTACCTCTGATTGGCTCAGAAATCAAGTTTAATGGAGTATAACAAAATAACAATATAATGCTTGTTTTCTGGGTCATCTGAGGAACACCTGGATAGCACTCAGCTGGGAATGTGTGCAGAAAAATAACAGGCTTGTCTCTGTGGGGTGTTGTCTCAATAGTTAACACATTTGGAAGTAGGTTTGTTGTATAAGAAAAGCAGGACTGAGTCCCATTGCTATTTTTATGCTTGCAGCAAAGTTTGTTTGTTTACTATATTAGTTAAAGAGCAGGCTGGCTTTTGGGCAAGGAAGCCCTTTTTAGCTCCAAGTAGCTGAAAGTTCTGTCAAACTTGAACCATTAGTCTAATAAAAAACATTATTTCTTCCTACAAATCTTGCTCACAGAGATGAAAATATTTTTCTTCTGTTAAACGGTGGCATAAGCTTGATTCAAGAAAATACTTAGGTTTGCACTGAAATCTGTAGCTTTCAGACGAACACCTAACGTCATGGCTGACTTCAAGCACATGCTTATTATATTCATTGATTTTCAAGGAGAAACACATACTTCAAATTAAGCATCTGCTTAAGCGCTGTCCTGCACAGATGCTTTCCAGAAGTGGAATAATAATAATCACAATTAGATTAAGTTGAACACGGCTATCTTACACACACACAAATTCCTTTATTACTTCATCTCTCTGATTACCAATAGACCTAAGAAGTATTGCTGCTTTTTATCAGTTTGACCTAAGTTCACACATATATAAAGTTTACCATGGCAGTCTTTATAATCCCTTTTACAGTTCCTGAAAGGGTTCACTTGTGAAAGTTGAAATAAACAGAAATTTGGTTAGTACAGGAAGGATAGGAAGTGTTTACATGGTCTGCAATTGTGGTCATCTGTATCCAGCCAAAGGGGAACCTCTAATTTTCTAGTTTATATAATTGAATTTCTAACTAACTGGTGCATGGTGAAAAGCCTTTTTTTTTTTTTTTTCTGGAGAAACAAATTCTAATTACAATGTATGCAGGCTGCAACATTTAAATAAGCAAATAGTGGTCTATTCTTGACATTTCCTCATCTGGGAAAAAAGCAAAACAAAACAGAACAAAACAAACACCTCTCCCACCACGAAACCTGTAGGAAAGACTTCAATGTTTTATGAAGAAATTACTTAGAATCATAGAATAGTTTGGGTTGGAAGGGACCTTTAAAGATTGTCTAGTCCAACCCCCCTGCAGTGAGCAGGGACATCTTCAACTAGATGGGGCATCTACCACCTCTCTGGGCAATCAGTTCCAGTGTTTCACCACCCTCGTGGTAAACAATTTCTCCCTTATATCTAATCTAAATCTACCTTCCTTTAGTTTAAAACCCTTACCCTTTGTCCTATCACAAGTTTATCCCATCTTTCTTATAGGCCCCCATTAAGTACTGACAGGCTGTTATAACATCTCCCCGGAGCCTTCTCTTCTCCAGGTTGAACAGCCCCAACTCTCTCAGCCTGTCTTCACAGGATAGGTATTCCAGCCCTCTGCTCATTTTTGTGGCCCTCCTCTGAACCTGCTCCAACAGGTCCTTGTCTTTCCTGTGCTGAGGACTCCAGAGCTGGATGCAGTACTCCAGGTGGGGTCTCACCAGAGCAGAGCAGAGGGACAGAATCACCTACCTCAGCCTGCTGGCCATGCTTCTTTTGATGCAGCCCAGGAGATGGCTGGCCTTCTGGGCTGCAAGTGCACATTACCAGCTCATGTCTAGCTTTTCATCCACCAGTACCCCCAAGTCCTTCTCCACAGGGCTGCTCTCAATCCCTTCATCCCCCAGTCTGTATTGATACTGGGGGTTGCCCTGACCCAGGTGCAGGATCTTGCACTTGGCCTTGTTGAACTTCATGTGGTTCACATCAGCCCACTCCTCATGCTTGTCCAGGTCCCTCTGGATGGCATCCTGTCCCTCAGGTGTGTCAACTGCACCACTCAGAGTGATGTCATCTGCAAACTTGCTGAGGGTGCACTCGAACCCACTATGTCATTGATGAAGATGTTAAACAGTACTGGTCCTAATATGGACCTCTGAGGGACACCACTTGTCACCAGTCTACATCTGGACATTGAGCTGTTGACCACTACTCTCTGGATGAGACCATCCAACCAATCCCTCACCCACAAAACCATCTACCCATCAAATCCATATCTCTCCAACTTAGAAAGAAGGATGTTGTGGGGGACCATGTCAAAGGCCTTACAGGAGTCCAGATAGATGACATCTGTGGCTCCTCCCTTGTCCACTGATGTAGTCACTCCATCACAGAAAGCCACTAAGTTGGTCAGGCAGGACTTGCCCTTGATGAAGCCATGGTGGCTGTCTTGAACCACCTCCCTGTCCTCCATGTGCCTTAGCATAGCTTCTAGGAGGATCTGTACTACGATCTTCCCAGGCACAGAAGTGAGACTGACAGGCTGCTTGTTCCCAGGGCCCTCCTTTCTATCCTTTTTAAAAATGGGTGCAGTCACCCTTTTTCCAGTCAGCAGGGACTTCACCTGCCTGCCATGGCTTTTCAAATATCATGGAGAGTGGCTTGGCACTACAGCAGCCAATTCCCTCAGGACTCTGGAATGCATCTCATCAGGTCCCATAGACTTATGTATGTTCAGGTTCCTCAGGTGGTCACGAACCTAATCTTCTCTTACAGTGGGAGTGACTTTGCTCCCCCAGTCCCTGCCTTGCAGTCCATCCACTTGAGAAGTGTGGGAAGAGAGGTTGCTAGTGAAGACTGAGGCAAAAAAAGTTGTTGAGTACCTCAGTCTTCTCCTTGTCTGTTGTTACCAACTTGCCAGTCTTGCTCATGGGGAGGATACACCTTCTTTGACCTTCCTTTTCTGGCTGACAGACCTGTAGAAGCCCTTGTTGTTCTTTGCATCCCTTGCCAAGTTCAGCTCCATCTGTGCCTTGGCCTTCCTGACCCTATCCCTACACAACTGAGCAGTGTCCCTATGCTCTCCCTAGAATATCTGTCCCTGCTTTCACTGCCTGTGCATTTCCTTCTTGTCCTTTTGTTTGACCAGTAGGTCTCGACTCAGCCATGCTTGTCTCTTGCCTTCCTTGCCTGATTTCTTACACTATACTAACACTATACTTCCTATAATCAAAATTATCTTGTTATTTAGTCAAGGAATTTGGGTCTAGTAGGCATACTAATGATTTTAAAAGACAACCAGATGTATGTTTCAGTTTACACTTTCTATTTTTCTCTCGTTTTAGTAATTGTAGTATATGTTCTTTTCATACGAACAGTTAATGACTAACAAGCATCTGAGAAACTGAAAAGCAATAGGCAGTCCTGGTTTGGAATCCTGCCATGGAAAAGAAATTGCCTTCTCTTAAACCACTTTGCTGATGGGTCTATCATCTAAAACAAAGGAGAAAGAAAAGCTGTTTGTGGTAACATCTATAAAATATTAAGATCTCTCCAGATACTCACAAAGAGATGAGCTGTTCTTCAAGGACTCTGCAAATCAAAGTCAACCACAGATAAAGAAAAATGTTAGAAGGAAGGAACGAGGTCTGTGGATTAATTCTGTCTTGCTTGGCACTACATATAGTCCAATGCACTAAAGCAAACAACTTCAATAAGAAATAATATTTTACCTCTAATTTTAAATATGAAGCAACAATTCACAACTCTTTTCCTTCTAAGAAAACATAGCCACAGCAATGTGAATTAAAGGATGAGTCGCATTTTTCCAGGCCTTCTACCTTTATATAGGCTGCTTCATTATGAACTGATTTTACAGTAACAAGATCTACCTTCCCTTAAACTGTGTGTTGGAGGTCTCTTCACATGCGAGGAGCCCTCACAGACCCCTAAGGGCCTTCTTTATTGATGTCTCAGGCTTCTGTCTGTTTCGTAGACAGTCAGGCTGTTATGGGATGCTTTTTGCTGCAGCCATAATGCACAGAAGAAACCTCATGGGTGCCAGTTTAAGTGTGATTTAGAGGTTGAAACGGGAGGTACTACCAGCTATACTATACTTCAAACCCAGTCTAGTTCAATATGAACATTTGTAATTGGCAAACCTCAGTCAGCCTGACTGGGAAAGACATGATGTAGACATACTACTTCCCATCTCTCTATGTCCTGCCCTTCCTATGTATATCCCATCCTCAGCTTCCCCACTGACATTAGCGGAGAGGACCACTGGGCTCTTATTTTTGGGCCAGAAGTATCTGGACATGTGGAGAAATAAAGAAATAAAGAAACCTTTCATTGCCCTCTCTCTTTACATGCTGTTGCAAAGCTTCATAGCAAGGCTGGATACACAGAAGCCAGAAGGTTTCTTCCCAATGACACACAGAATGATGCCATTTATTAAGTAAGTGCATAAAACCATGCATTGGCTCTGTCACAAAGGGTGTAGGGAACAGAAGAACATGGTCAGAGCTGGCTACCAGACAAATAACCATAGAGACCTAACTTACAGCAGAGAAACTCTGATAATAGAAAGTGTTTTGAACCATGGAGTCTAAAATGTCACAGTATTCAATTTCAATACCCTCAAACATGGGTGTATTATTTTCTTGCAAATATAGTGAATGCGTTTGGATGTTTATCTCTATATGCACTGATATGATGTCTCCTGCAATTCACATGGGGACCAATCTAAAGTCCACTAAAATCAAAAGGAGTCTTTGTATTGCTTTCATTGATCTATGAGTCAGACCTCCAAAGAATAATAGTGAATTTTTAAAGTTCTGAACTTGTCTCACTTTGGACAATAATTTAAAAGAAAAATATTTCTCCAATTTCACTGAAGCCTACCTTCTTGTGACTTCTAGAAATCACTCTGAGGTCCTGGGAGAAATGGTATGGTTTGGGATTCAGTTCATTTTCATTCTGCCTGGACTGACCTGTATCAAAGATTCTGTCGTTAGCCTTTTTCTAATAGTATTTCTGTTTACAGGTTATCAAACATGCAATTCAAATTATTCTGAGCTCATTGGCAAAATTCTCAGGTATTTGATAATCCTGACCCTGTGGGAATATCTGTGAAGTCTTTTGAATAATCTACTGAAAAAAGCAGGACCATTTGCATCCTCAGTCTAATTTACCTGCTATTACAGACGAGGTTTCTGCCATATATTGATCAGGAAACAAAAGAACTAAGATAAGTAAGTGCATAAAAAAAGAGTAGAAATAAATAAGTAAATATTAATGATATAGGAACGGAAAAGAGTATGCTTTGATCTAGAGAACTAATGTAATTATCAAATAATCTTAAAGACGAAATAAGGTTGAAAATAATCAGGAAAAAACAGGAACTGTGGCTTAGGTCCTCAGAGATACTTAAGCATCTAAGGCAGCTGCTCTGTAGTGTTTACCTATATATTTACTTAAGATGTCTATTTTTCCACCTATGTGCAAGTAGAGTAGGGTAATTGGCTCCCCAAAGCCTAGAGCTCTAGCTTAAGCAAAAGTCTCACTGAATCTGGGACAGCCTTTTTACAAAAGGGAAGCTTAATTAACTGCAGCAATTCCCAAGTCCTCTAAAATGCTCAGAGACTTAGGCAATTTGGGCTCATTGCGTGCCTCCTAAACCTTCTTCTGGTGGGGTGTCCAATGAGAGCATCCTAAGCTATGGAAGGCTGATGATCAAGTCCTTGCTGTGCCACAAAGCACTGATGCAACTTCCATGTCATCCCACATGGACCACTTTAGACACTGGACAGTCATCCAAGTTTGGGTTAAATATTCTGTATCGCATACATTTTGAAATACTCATTGACACCTATTTCTGGTCAATCAGCTGCTAAAACATCAAAACCACATTCTTCTTCATTTCATCCTGCTTAGCTGGGATTGGGCTACGTATCAGATGTCCAATTCCCCTACTACCGTCGGTGGGGATCCTGGAAATACAATAAGGTCCAAGAACGTGGCAGCAGGACCTTTGAGATTTAGGTATTGATGTGTTTAAATGCTTTTGAGCAGTTCATCTCTGTGCATCTGTTACTTGGGATAAACATCTGAAAAACACAAGATTTCTTTCTTCAAAAAGGTTCTAAGGTATGAAATTATTCAACCATACAGAAGGAAAACATTGAGAATTTACAGAGCTCATAGCTGCAGTCTCTGCTGCAGAAAGCTAAGACAAATGAGATACTGTCTGAAAAAGAGTAGATAAAACACTACCTTTTCTAATAGTACATTAATAGAAATTAATAACATATTTAATAGTATTAACAGATAGGAACTAGATCATGAAGGTCCTCATTAGTTTATCACTTGGGTTAACAGAGTAAAATCCAGTGTGAAGCAACTTGGAACTTGCCTGAGCAAAACCTGAATAAGAAATGAGTAAAACCTGCAGAACAACTTTTTATAAATATAAAATCTAATGAAGGACTGTAAGTTATTGCTAGAGGTCACTGTAACTGAAGCCAGAAGAAATCCATTTAATGCAGGAAGACCTTGTTTGCACATCAAGTTATAGAAGAACATACAGCTGGACACTAGAAAGAAACTGCATCTGCTCATATACCATGCTGTATAATTCGTAGATCTGTGGAAGCCATTGTCATTACCATCCTGCTTCATCTGACATTGGCTACTGCCAGAAGCAGGATGTTAAAGAGAGTTTTGTTCCCTAGGATGTGGTCTCAGATCTAATGGTTCTTGTGAATGGTTGCTCCCTGGAGAAGAAGAAAAGTCCATTCAACTTAAGAAAAGCTGTCGGGGAGAAACTGACTTTACATGTGCTTAAAGCGTGCTTTTATTCTCTGTCTTCTTAGCCAAAGTGTTATGTTATTTAGCAGCACATTTCTGCGATAAACAGCTCTGATGAACATGATAAATTCAGTGGTAAAACTGGAAGAGGGGAAAAAAAAAGAAGCTGGTAATCTGAACGTTTGCTTCCATTTAAAAATGCCATCTTAGAATTCAATGTCAAAAGCCATGGATGGCCTTAGGTTGACCAATGTTGGTGAACACCACTGAGGAATCAGATAGCCACAGGAGGGGTTTAAGCCATTAGACTTAGAAGTGTTCTTTGATTGAGTAGAGTCCTTTCTTATTTTCTTAATAAAATAAAGTCTGTTTTATAAATTAAAAAGTATTATCAATTTTTCATTAAAGGAATTGGCAATTTGGAAATGCAAAAAAAAAGAGAGCATCAGTGCTATGTATTATCCGTGCAGGAGGCAAAAGGAAGCTGTGTCAAAGGGGTAACTACCAAACTCACTTAATGCATGATCTGACTGAAAGCAAAAGGATTGCACCAAGTACAATTCTAGCCTCTTATGTCTCTGACAAAGGTCTCTGTCTTTGAGATTGTGCTGCTTCTGCTGACAGTGATTACTGCTGAGACTCTAGCAATATTATATGTTACATATCAAACGCGTGACTTTTTCCACCACTCTGTTGGAATTTCTCTGATTTCCAGAGTCTATTATAAAATAAGCTGCATTCATCAGCACTGCGTACCTGTTGTTGATGTTAGCATCCTGAAGGAGAAGGAAAAAAAAAACAAAGAAAGAATAAAAAGCAGCTACTTTACCTTTGAAGTGGCCAGGCTGCAAGGGGAAGTAGTTAATTCCCCATGGGTAGGCACAAACATTCCTTCACTTGTGACATGTGTAAAGGTTGCTGTTCAGAGCAGACTCTTTTCAGGACCCATTTCTTCTGGGCACTTACATTTCTAAACCACTCAAGAGGGCCGTACTTGTGAAAAAGAGAGTGGAAGCTCTGGTGTTCTGGTCTAAGATTACACCAGCATTTTTATGAACAAACTTTGGATCTACCCAGATTTGGAAGTGAACACGAAAAGTAGCAGTAACCCTTTTATAAGTCTTTTTGTGGTGCATCTGATTGACCCACATTACGATGTACAATAGCATGAAAGAGTGTTAGTAATCAGTGCTAATGAATAGATGTACCTACCTGATTCATATATTGGGCATTACCCCTCACTAATGCTTTTGTTTTGCATTCATTAAAATTCCCATCATGACACAAAATGCTGAACATTTACTATAATAAAAACAAAAGCAAACAAAAAAATGAGACACATTTATTGCAAATTTCAGTCAAAAAAGATATAAATAAGGAAATCACATTGTCCCAATCCTACTCTACTTTAATCCATTAATTAATGTTTTTAGAAAAGATATTTACAGTGAGACCTCGAGCAAACACTCTAAGAGAGCTTGTGGCATAATCCTCTGTTTTCCCCTCTTCCCCTTCCCCCACCTGCAAAGGAGACTGGTTACTCATTTCTTGTTTTTCTTTAGAGTCCAGGAAGGACTTAGAGAAGTTCAGTCTTCATAGTTTAGATTCATATAAGCTATTTCATAAACCTCCTTCTCCAACAAATTCCATATAAAGCTAAAATTGCTTGCTGAATTTTTGTAGAATTATTATTAGAATGGTTTCGATAAATATAAGATCCTAGCAAAAATCTGTGCATGTAAGTATGTATCTAAGTTACAAAAAGCTGGTATTTTGTTTTTTTTTGCCACAATATTTAACTTGGAAAACTTGCCTGGATACAAAAACCACCAGAAGATTCTATTCCATAACAATTGAATTGTCTGTCTATCTGAGATGTTTCTAATACAAGTTATCATAACTATATGCTCAATTATTTTAATGTTTTGTAAAAACAAATGTTAATTTGAACATTACGATGCGTTCTTTTAAACAAGAAAATATGTAACAGAATCCACTCCTTACTACACGAAAATATTGTTAGGTGATGCAACATTTACAACTAGAGCCTTTGCAGATTGCAAGAGAAGAAATACACAGAAGAGTTTTAAATAAAAGATCTTTTAGTCCTGCTTCTGAAATATAAAGTCTTGATGATATATTTTGAAAGCCTTATTTGTGCTGATGACGATTCCATGTAATTTCTTATAGATCACCATACAGTGTATTCAAGTGGTACAACGCATCTACTGAGAAGGCAAGGAGAAAAAGGGTCTGTTTTGGGAAGGCACTTACTGTGGTATCGCAGAAAGAATCGGGGAATGCAAAATAGGCTTGTACGGTGACAAGACAAAAAGGCTTCTCTGCATGTAAGACACTATCTCAAAGCAGGCTGAAAACCTAAGATTTTCTACACCTCTCTATTTTTCTATGCCACTTGCTGCTGAGGAGATGTGATTATTTGTGAGAAGTTCAGGAATGGAGGAACCTGGAGCATAAAGAGAAGTGGAAGGCCAGCTATGGTGAGGAACATGATTGTGCAGCTACAAATCTTTCCCAAGCTTGGACTTCCAGCTACAGGTGCATCTTTCCAACCTGTTAGGAAAAACCAGGAAACTAAAGTTTTTTTCTCGCTGGAAAATTGAAAAAAAAAAAAGGAAGAAAAAACCCCTCCATGTTCTACTCTGCTGATTAGTGTTATGATAGCATTGGCACTTATGTTAGCATGTTCAGGCTAAAGCCAAGCTAAGGGGAGGTCTTACTTCTCTTTGCGCAGCTATCATGAGATCTGTTTGCTGAGGTGAAAACTATCAGACTGAGCCCTCCAGGGCTTTAGGTAAAGAAATCATTAGTTTGAGGATTAGTCTGAGGATTACTCATGGACATAGATACAGGAGTCACTGCCGCTCACATCTCCCAAGATAGCAGCTATTGTGGGGGTACACCAAAGCAGTATAAATTTACTGGAGAAGACACAAATACTATAGAGATAAAGAATCTTAAGGTATGAAGGAACACTCTCTTGAGTGTTCCTTCTCCAAAACTGGACCTACGTGTCCCTTCAGGAAACTGGAACTTCATCCATGAGGTAATTGTGGTTTCTGATCTGGTTTTCTGGTTGTGGGTTCTGATCTGTGGTTTTCTGGATCTGCTCTGAAATCATTCTACTTTACATATAGAAAGTTCCATAGTTCAATTAAAAACAGCATGTTCTTCATCCAAGTAATACTGGAATCTCCTCAATGACTTGCTTTTATGAAGATTCTTAGCTCCATGAGATGCGGGCTCCGTGCAACTGGGATTTTTTTCTGTAACGATTATTCCCGTTCAGTCAAATAACTAATTCTACTCAAATCTCACTTTCCAGACAGTTCACCAACATTAAAAGCAATTTGTGTTTGTTTGGATTTTTTTTAAAGACTTTCTCTACAATTCATACAATCAGCTCCCTGACATCCTGGAAGACAGCTTCAATCTTTTTTGGCTGTGCAATTTTATTCAGCACCTTGGCTGTGCTTTTATGCTCTTGTCATAGTGGTATCAATATTTACCAAGCATCATAATCCTTCAGATCCCCCATTTCATAGGTGGGGAAAGGGAAGTGCAGAAAGCAAAGTTGCCTGGTTTGCCCAAGCTTATGATAAGTCGGTAATATGGGAAAACAGAACCCACGCATTCTGATACTTAGCACTGTGCTCCAAGTACTCATAAATACCCACATAAGTCATGTTAATGATGGAAACATAGTACTAATTACTACGAGAAGGGAAATGCATAGAAGGATTTTGCCAGATTTCCCAAAGCACAGAAGTAGTCAAAAATTCTGGTTAGAGTAATTGCCTATTATTGATTGCAACCTAATTCCAGATAAACACTTAGCAATATATTTTATGATATACCTTTTCCAGAAATACAAATAATGGGTTCTGTCTGTTCCAGTTGAAGTGTAGATGCAGTACTGGTGTCAGACCAAGGTTGTCCTTCAGCCTTTGCTATCATTCTGTACACCTGGTGTTTGTTTGATGCTGGAAATGAAGGAAAACAAACAGAAACCCCAAACCAAGAAACACCAAACAAACAAAAAAAGATTGTTTCCTAATTACTCTTGTTGAAAGATAATTACTCTTATTGAAAGCTTGGCTTTTTAAAGTTACTTTAAAAAAAAGGGCTTTGCTGAGGGGAAACTCTACAACATTTTGTGTGACAATGGGGAAGCCCATATTTAGGCACGCTACATTTTGGACTTCACACAAATGATCGGCTTCTCATCCTTATTTACTTCACTTCTTGATATGACTCAACTCATTAAACATTTCAGACTCAAATAAGGTCGAAGAAAAAGTGTTTCCATCTTGCCAAGGCATCCTGAGATGGAGTTCTATTATCCATCACACTCCTAAACAAGGATTTCCTCCTGCTCGATTCTGAGTAATAACTTGGAAGTGAGACCTTGGTATTCCCTCTGAATGACTGGGCTGAGCTTGTAGTTCAGTATGAATCATTTACGCAGTAGGTACATTGAGGAGAGGGCAAATTTTGCTGTAATTGATTCTCATTTTGTATCTGGAGTGTATATTTTCCACTCATTTCATTTACTTCATCAGCATCAATTCAGCCTTCCAGCAAACCACATCCTTGTCAAAAAGTATTGCAGGAAGAAGAGGCTGAGCAAGCATGGCTACTCATTTCCCTCAGGGCAAATTGTTTCATTTCCACTTTCAGAGGATGCTCTTGTAAAAAAACTAGAGATCTTGTAATTTTTTTACTCCTTGGTGAGAAAGTCACTGCACCTGCTGTGTGATGGCAATCACACCAAGCTTCTGTAGTTGCCAGCCTCCTCCAAGCAATGTTTTCACAGACCTTCCCTGGAATTCTTCCATTCGCCTCTCCTGGATTCCTTCTGCTTGCAGATGGAAGACCAGTAGCTCTCGAGACCAATAACCTGAAAAAACAGTAGCTCAAGAGATTCCATTTCAAAATGAAATTGGTCAAATGAAACTAGCTTAGAGATGGCTGACATTCTTTTTGAACACAATTTCCACTATAGAGGCTAAACAGACTTCTTTGGAACATATCTTTGAAGGCTGCATTATAAATTTTCTAATTCTACTCTTTCTATATTGCAAGGGCCATCGACCCAGGATTTGGGCCAAAACCTATACTCATAAAATTCTCTTTAAGTTCTGTATCTAGTAACAAAGAATTATAAAAAGACAGGGTCTGGAAAGAAATCAATCACTATTGTCAAAGACCAGGCATCTTTTCCCTTATGAACAATCTGATCATACATATTTCACACACATAATAGCTTACAAAAAACATAATGATGGCCACTATTTACAAGAAGACTCTAAGCAATTGGAAGCCAGTTCATAAGCAAGCATCTAGATTTTTTAAAGCTTCAAATGTCTGGTAGCTGTCACAGAGAAAATAAAAAACAAGGAAACAGCTCATGTTTAAATGCCCACATATGTGTTTAAGGCCAGAAACAAAAAGGGATTTACAAATTGTGATGTTGAACATAGCAACGCCTACAAGTTTCATGGACAGCACTGAAAACACTGAAAAAAGAATCTAAGATTCAAGAACAGTGATCAGCAGAGTTAGGCTCCTAGGACTGGGATCTGGACTAACCACCTCTTCAAATGGTGAAGTACCTTCTTCTATGTGTAGGAACTAGTAAAGGGGCATCTCCGAAACTGCAGAAGGAAACTTTGAGGACTCCTGGATTTCACAATGGCCAAAAATGAGCATTCTGCAAGAGGCAATTCAGAGTATCTAAATTTGGATTTATAGGCAATTGGCTTGCTTTTTTCTTTGAACATATAGTTGAAGGAAGTGAAAACCTATCTGTTAGAGCCATGAAATGAACCCTAAGAACACAGGCAATGAACCTACTGTGTGTCTACACTGCTAAATGAAAGAGGGTCAGGGAGAAGGTTGATCACTGAAACTCTGATTCCCCAGTGTTTAATTATTATCTCTCTCTGGCTCTGTGCTAGAAGGGGTCTAGCTCTTGGCAGCAAGCCAGCACCTTGGCATTCTCTTTTATTTACCAGTAGAGCTGCTGTGATTAGTGTAAGCAGTTGTTTAAAGTGAAATAGATCATCTCTGAAGGATTTGTGTATGTGCTTCACTGACTTAATCAGAACTCAGGCAAGCACCTGGATTCAAAAAGTTGGTTCACCTCTTACTCATCAGAGCTAGTGCCTAAAATTTAAGTAAGCCTGTATCTTATTCCACCACACTAGGTGCTGGACTTAAATACTTATTTTCTATTTCACACACTAAGCACATGTAGTGAAAACAAAATAATAGCAGTAGGAAAAATGGATCTGTATGCAGTTGGCATAGAAACAGTAAAGGTAGGACAAAAAGAAACTAGAGAAAAGAGAAGATATATTTATGCTGTTCTAGATGTACAAAGGAAAAGGTTTTCAGAGAGGTCCCTGTACCTGGGATCCAGTAAGATAGACTGGAGTTTGAGCACTGAAACAGAAGGTCTTGACAGTCCTGCTCTGGGAGGCCCAGGGGCCAGCTTTGTCCCAGCTCTGCAGAGTGACTACAAGGAAGTGTTTCCACAGCTTAGTTCCTCTCCTGCATAGAGGATATTATAATGTTACCTCTATTGGCTCTGCTTGCTTGTTTAGAGCAGAGTCTAATTCTTGTGAACCAAGGTACAGAGCTGAACACGCTGTGGCCCAGGTCCTGTAAAGAAAATCCGTTTTTTCCAGCAAAATCCTGCCAGTGGAATAGTAGGTGTTTCCTCATTCAGAGCCTCATTCTGCAAGGCGAGTGAGGATCATTCTCTTTTCACCTGTGCCTGCTACCAAGAACTGGAAACTTGAGCACGTGCAGTGCTTTGAGGTAGTGCCTGATATCTTGCAAGTTATGTCTTGTATCCTTTTCACAGAAGACTTTTCAGGGTGAATGTGATTTTAGTTATCAAACTCAAAGTGTTGACACATCTATATTAGGAATATGCAGTAATAGGTGTCAGTAGAGCTTATCTGTTCTTTATGCTGAAGCCAGTTGAAGCTGGAGGCTGCAATACACCACCAAAATGTCAGCAAAGCTACACAGAAAACTTCACTTGACTGCTGTACCTCTAATTCATGGGAACCTTTCCAGGGTAAGCAGGGAAACATTTTTCTACTTTATCTTAGTTTGCTCAAGGAACTGAAATCATCCAGGATTGAGTCACATGCCTTTTGCAGAGCCCCTGACTACGGCAGAGCAAATTCTAAGAAATCCTTTATTCAGAGTGTCCTCCAGTTCGGCAAGGCCCTGGAATTTGGGTGACCACAGGAAGCAGTTGAGAGGTTTTCCAGCCTGACCGTATCAGCCGTCTCACCACAAGAACTTCCTATTTTGGCTGACTCCCTTCAATCAATTTGAGGCTGCTCTGTGTGATCAATAAGAGGGAGTTTAAGGACAGCTTATTTGCCTTATGTTTGTGAAGTGGTTCTTGTTCCCTGGCTTCTCTTTCTTACAGCAGAGCTACTCCTGTTTGCTTTAAGGCTTTAAATCATTGCTAATTTTTACAAAGAGAAACAGAGAGTAAAAGGCATATGAAACATTTTACACAAAGTCTCTTGAAAAGTTAACAGTAAAATCCAACACAGAACAGAGGAAGACTTGTAAGATAAATGAGACAATAATTCTCATTTATCTTTTAGATAGAGGATTATTTTATGGCTAAACTGCACCTGAATAATAACATATAATATCTAAAATATATATTAAAAATATATATAACTTCTATTGAAATGGAAATATAAATGCAGCTGCAAAACTTAAAAACCAGACTGTCAATATAAATATGATATAAAAATATGGAGAAATAAAAATAATAAACTGCAAAGTACTATTTGAATTCATGCAGCCCTTGAAAAGTTTCATTATCATAGGGAGAAAACAACAGCCACAGTACAAAGCTATTAGTGTCTGATGAAAATAAGATGGTGAAAGCTACCTCAGGAACTGAAAGAGATTTGCATTCATGGTTTTATAGACGTGTGGGTAATTTCAGTTACAGGAAAATAATATTTGCATTAGATAGCTTAACATTTGAATAGGGCAAAAAGAGTGCATATTATCTGTACCAGATCACTGCGTTCTATCTCAAAAAAACCTACGAATTTGTTGTTTTTCATCAGCAGAGAAGCTCTTATTTTTCAAAAAGGGGTACAGTAGAACAAATGTTTAATTGTTTTGTGTAGCCCGTGATCTTTTAATCTCAAACTCGGCAGAGACATATAACACTGCTTAATGGGGGAAAACAGAGATTTGTTTGATTGAAATAAATGTTTGATCCCTAAGAGGACATCTAGACTACCTGGAATAGAGTGACTATTTTGTTCAAAAGTTATGCACATTAGTATTAGGTAATTTAGTTGATTTGTAAGAACTTTGAAGTAGGAACTTTTTGTCATTAGCTGCTCTTTAGGAAATCTAGCACTAAAAAGGCTTAAATATAAAACTGGTGAAAAATATATTTTATTTAGGTTTTTTTTACATTAGAGTAGTCCATTAAACCATGACAACTGATATGCTATAGGAAGCTAGAGGAAGGATATTTATGTGGAGGACCAATGTTGGTTTAGTTCTTTTAATGTACCTACCCACATGTACAGTATTGGAAATGAAAATATATTCCTTCCTTCCTTGGCGATTGGTTTCCAAAACCTGGAACGGAGATTACCATCCATGACAGGATATTTGTTCAGGGGGTGTTCAGCTGTTTAACAAGTATGAACCAAAGCCCACTCTATAAGAAGCAACTAATTCCTGATAAGGCCCAGAGGCGAAATCTACAGCTAAGGAAATCCTAATATACTACGTGATGTGAAAACACAGACTTCCCAAATCTAAAAAGGGTGAAGAGCAGAATCAATCCTCAAACTTACTTCCCGGTTTCACATTCACCAGGGGTATGGGTCTGTATGAAAATCATTCGAGATGATATCACGAAACATATTATATAATAGATCATAAGAATTACTCTGCAAAATATAATTTCACCTTAAAAGCAATAGTAATAAGCAGTGGATACTGCTTCAGTGATTAAGGTTCCAAAGTAGTTCAACCCTCTTCCTCTACTATAGTTTGTGCAAAGATCAGTCGTGACATTTCAAATGGACACGAATGAAAGATGCAGAGGTAAGTGAGTTTGCAAAAGGTGTTAAGGTGTCTAGAAAGCAACTTTTTTTTTTTGCTTTTTGTTTGACTTTTGGGTGTGTTAATATTATTTTGCTCAATGTTGGTTGCATAAAGAAGCTTTGAAAGATACGTGTGAACAGTTCCATGAGAATACTTTCAAAAAGGAGTTCATCCCTTTACAACAGAAAGCTACATTAAGAAATATTTTCTTGTTCTGGTCCTATCATAAAGCTTCCAAAACTGGTGGAACAAGAGCTGTGTTCTGTTATTCCCACGACACACCTTGCTAGACAGCTTACCGCTCTCTCATGTGGCTCTCACCGTCCCCTTTTGCTGCGGGCCAGCCCCACGGCACAGCTCTTTTGTCTCCCCTACTTTTGTCCAACAAAATTAAACTGATTTTCAGGTTTCAGGCCAAACCATTTTGAAGCTTTGGCAAGTGAAAAGAGAGAAAACAGAAAAAAATGTTCATGTGAGATCACTTCTGTTTGAACCCTCACATTGACAGAAATGCTTTGCTTCATTTGCCTCAAACTGACCAGATAATTTTTGATCTGGTATGTGATCACACCTGTGGTATTTCAGAAGGATTTGTTAGGTTTGATGATGTTACCACAGGTCATAATCTGGCTTATAAAAAGAAGCTAGAAGAGAATTAAAACTATGGGGTGGCTATTCTGTTTCCCACACATAACTATGGAGACAAGGTATTCTCCAAAATACAGCTTTGCTTCTGAAAGCAAAGTTTGTCATCAAGAAAATAGCTGATGGGAAATGTAGCATTACCATCTGAGTCACCAGCATTTGCCATATTTCCTCAGTGCAGTTCATTATGAAAAACACTGAGTTAGAGTCATAGCTAAAGCTGAAAGTGGTAGAGAAAAACACAAAAATTTTCTGCAGTGAGGAGAGAACAAGAAACTCTGGAGACCCCACTAGTATAACATACATTGTTTTTTTGCAACCTTAAGCATATGGAAAGATATGGAAAATATGAAACCATAACAAGGAAACTATTAGTCTTATATTAGACTTTAAAAAATCAGTTGGACTCGACATTTTAAATGATACTGACAGAAATTTATTGCACAACA
Organism: Nyctibius grandis; assembly: GCF_013368605.1. Taxonomy (NCBI): domain Eukaryota; kingdom Metazoa; phylum Chordata; class Aves; order Nyctibiiformes; family Nyctibiidae; genus Nyctibius; species Nyctibius grandis. The sequence continues at coordinate 76,855,354 of NC_090659.1, read as the reverse complement.
GAAATGGGTCCGGGATGGATGTTTTGTCCATGGTAAAGTTGCAAAATTTATTCTTCAAATATTTACGTTAATCTGCTGAGCAAATTTTATTAAAGTTCACAATTGCCTTACACATCATGGCTTACTCTGGTTGTCTGAAATAAGGTCGTTATGTCTTAATCATTTAACACACCCTCCCTCCTGCATATGTACATGTAAATATACTTTTTTTTTTTTACAACAACAAGCACTCACTATTACATGGGGAATACTTGGCTCTCTCTTGCAGCTTTGCAAAGCTATAAGGAAGCAAGTTTTTCCCTACAGTTTAATCACACCTTTCTTTTCTCACTTACACTTCGAGACTTCCACATGCTGGCAATTGCGTTACCAGCTAAAATCAGACATAAAATCCTCTTGTCCCCTAGACAGACCATAAGCCTCTTCCAGGGTGTTTCTAGTATTATGGCTGCATTCCTTTATTTTAATGTCAAGGCTAAGTGGACCGCAGCCAAGAAAGAAAATTATACCAAAGTCCCTGCATTGCCACCAGGTCATCTAAGTCAATGACTGAAATACAATTAAAATTATTTTTACTTCTTTCTGTGGACTGCAGTGGACATGAAGTGAAGCTGTTGTGATCTGGTTTACGGGCTATCATTCCCACCTCACTTAACTCTTACTGGTGCATTTTCAAAGTGAAAGAGTAGACGTTCTTTCTGCCTGTTTAATGGAAGTTGTATGCTCCAGATCTCACATAATAATTCTCCTCCTTTATAGAGTCTCATGATTATTCAGGGTTCTTTTCAATATAAGTAAAAAGCAAGGTGACTGAATTCTGCCCACCATTATAGTGGTGTAAATCTGGAATGATTCTACCGATTTCAAACAGATGAGGCTGCATATGAATCAGCGTAACAAAACAAAATGTAGACTAAAATCCATTCACTATTATTCAGTGTGCCACTAAGTTGCACTTGAAAATATTATATGTATCACCAAAGATACTTTGCTGCATGGTAGGGTACCCAAATTAATCTACTGAGAACATAACAGTGATGGCACTGAGTGAGACCAAAGACCTGTGTCACACACACCATTACATCCCTGACACTGGCAAAATGGATCCCCTTCTTGTCCAGGAGGAGAGTGTCAGACTCCCTGTCAGGAGGCCTGAGTACACTTATACTCAGCCCTGTGTAAGTACTTCTTCCAGATCCTATCCGTTTGCATTTCATGGATTTTCTGTCAGTGTTTCTGTGGGTCCTCTTATAGGAGCACTGAGATTATTTTGCCAAGATGCTGTTATAGTGTGGCAAATGAGGGAATAATATATCCTTCAGACTTCATATTGTGCTTGAATTATCCTCTTTTTTACTGAACAAGAGTTAATAAAAAAATAAAACATTTCTAACCACAATTCCACCCTCTAGTAGTACCCTCTCTCTATGGAGACCTGGACACAACATTTCCACAAGTATCGCTCTTTATGATAAACAAGCTCTGAATTACCCTCAGCGCTAGAGGAGGAGTTACATAGTAAATATAAGCTGCCAAGTCAAAAATTACGCTTTACTTTTTCTTACCAGTTTTTTCTATTGATGATTTCATAGGTTTCCACACAGCAACATTTGATTACATAGAATAGAAAAAATTTTCTGATGGAAGTGTTAAAATTCAAATGGATTTAGATAATGAAGTATTCCTTTTGGCCTGGACATTCAGTAATTTTTTATCTGCATATGCACTATATTACTTTTGTTATGCATGTTCTCTGCTGTATGTAAATCAGTCACTGTGCCAGTTTAGAAACTACAATTTGTATATATATAAGTAAGTAGATGACACAATGACTGAGATATACTGTTGGTTAAGCACATTATGCTGTATTATGGAAGAGATATTAATGCATATATTAATGTATGCTGATATTCCAAGGAATGTTTTTGATGTAGGATTTCTCTTCATACTAGGATCCAGATCTACTTTTATCCTGTTTAATATCTTATGTAGTCCAATATAAATCACACAGGTTTGATAAGATATGATTATATATCAGGTCCTAGGCCTTAGTCATACTATTCCACATGACTGAGGTACTTGGACTTGATGATCCTTATGGGTCCCTTCCAACATGAGATATTCTATGATCCTATGATACTTGCTGATTGTTCATTTGAGTTTTGAGGCACTTCCAAAGTAAGAAACTATGCATTTAAGCAAAGAAACACAACATGTGTTCTGTTATGTATTCTGTCACACACAACACTGGGTTAACAAACGCACAAAATTAATGTGAAGCTTCTCTATTGCACGTGTAGAATTCTGTTAAGTAATATCTGCATAATAATTCAAGTGAATAAGCATAAATTAAAATTCTTGTCCCATGTAAGCTTCTAACCTTAGGGGTTTTTGTCATTTTGTTTATTCTAACTAAACAAAAAAAATTACAAGTATCTGTCATCAGTTCTAAATTTCACACTTTTCTTGTTTTCTGTCTGTGAGTAATTTTGAGAATACTTTTTTTATCAGGGTTCATGCTGAAGGACACTTTTCTTTTTATGGAAGAATCTACCTTTGCATGTCTGTGAATATAGGTAATTAATCATGTATTTTGGAGTTGCAAGTCTCAGTTTTGTTCAGCCAGTCAGGCACCCCTGAATCCTCTCAATATTAATGCCCTAGTTAATGAGAAAGAATCCAGGTACTCGATTTAGACTTCTAATGTGCTTACATTTAAAGAACTCTGTGAAGCTGTTTTTAAATGGTAAGGGCCTAGCCTTGCTACAACATCTGCAGAGCTTTGCAAGACCTTCAGAAAGAGCTTCCGTCCATTGTCAAGAGCCTTACTTCTCTCCACACGTTGTATGAGGATCATAGTCAAACCGTTGTCCTTACTAGCGTAAACAGTACCAGGAAATGTTCCCAGGCTCTGAAATTTACTTATGCTGTTAAATAGTTGAAGTTTGGGTTGTGCCAAGAAGAGTGTCCCAGACAATCTCTGCACTTTGTCTGGGAGTCAGTACAAAGTAAAACCCCCTCCATTGAGCAGTCTATATATAGCCCCTATGGTTCTGGCAGGTGAAGAATTCAGCTGTGTGGATGTGGACTGTTCTATGCAAGTTAGACTCTTGTGTCAAATGTTACTGAGCAAATGCTCAGTATCAGTACTGTTGACAAATGACCTGAGACTGTTAATGCTCTAATTTTTCACAATAACCTTTTAAATGCAAAGCAAAACTGGGCTGGCTATATTTGTGTGACATCTGTATTGCAAATGTATTTACTCTGGATATCTTTCACCTTTTTTTATTCTACTTCAACAAACATCACAGGGTTTTCCTCAAAAAATAAAGCTTGCATTGTTTTTTTTTCACTTCATGTACCAGTTATGTCTGTTCGTGGTTCCCAGCTTATGAATTGTGCTAGTTCTTTTATTTTATTATTAACACAGAATAATAGGATAAATCAGGTGGTAAGGAATCTCAGAAGGTCTCTAGTCTAATTTCTTTCTCAAAGCAAGGGCAGCTCTGAAGTCAGACCAAGTTGATCAGGCCTTTATCCAGTTGGGCCTTGAAAACTTCTGAAAATCAAGATGGCACAACCTCTCCAGCTAACCTGTTACTACAACTCTTCTTAAATGCAGTATGATTTTACATTTAATTCAAAAACTCAGACAGAATCACAAGAATTCAGACTATTCATTGGCTAAGAAGAGAAAAATGCATACAGCTTTTGTGGCTGTTCAGAAGCATATGCTTTTTTTGTTTGGTTGGTTTTGTATTTAATTTATATTTAATCCTCCTCAAAAATGTGTATCACATACCTTTAGGAAAGTACTAGAGGTCATTAATTCTACATCCACATCCCCAAGACAGTAAGTTCACTTTTTGAGTCCTGTTCCTAGTAGCTGTAATATCTGCTGTCTTTTTGCACAGTTTGAGACTTTCTTTCCAGTACTGAATAGGTTTCTTAAGCCATGGTTTTATGACAAAGTGAAGCCATATTCTAGAATCAATATGCAGTTCAAATAACTCCTGGTAAGAGCAATAAGAGTATTTCCAACAATATTGAATGTTTACCTACTGAAAACCTACATTTTCTGTTGGTCAGAACCAAATGCTATGAATTCCAGCCACACAGGGGTTAAACACAGTCTTGATTCAGTCTGGAGTTAAAGTATATTTGTAGTTGTCATTTCAGTGATTGCAGTGATATGCTGGCTCAATGAAGTATATGTCTTTTTTAATAGATTTGGGAGAGTACAAAAGGTTACAGTAATGCAGGGGTAGATGGAGAAAATAATTCAGCAAAGTAGTTAGCAAAACTGGGCAGGTTAGTGAACCCATGTGGAACTATGCTACACTTAGTGAAGCTATTTTAAGTTTGTAGGAAGTTAATCCTGCTCCAACAACTTAACTAAAGACTGCAAAAATATCTTTGCCAGGAAAGGGTATCAACATTTTAATCTACTTTGCGCTGATAAAGAGAGGGAGGGGGTAGGGGTTCGTTTTCATGGAATAAGATGGAGGTGAAACAAAAAACTCTTTGTCTTGAGAAATATTGCACCTGCATTAAGTTCACTGCTGATTCCTTAGCCGAAATTTGACTTTTTCCCCTCTCCTCCCTCCCTTCATTATTTTCCGCACTGAGGAATGTGAGGCATGTAAGCCATCCTTCTTGTCACTGACAAATTTCTTTCTTCAACTGTGAAAAAGAATAGACCTTCCTCACCTAAGTTACCATCAGCGAGTCATCTCAGCAATGCACCTGTACCATGTAACGCTATATTATACTTTCCAGGGCTTCATATTTGTGTGACAGACTGGAGAGATCCATTTCCTGCTCGACTAAAATCTACTGTTAAGGGTCCTATTCTGACCAGGAAGGTCTTTTACGAATGTACTGCGGTTTCCAAGCAATGAATCAATGGAGAAATAAATCTTTTTTATTTGATATAGAAAACTTTTTTTCATGAAAGGAGAAGGTCCAGCTTCCATGGTACTCCCCTCCACCAAATGAACTTATAGTGTCTTGAACACATTGAACTGAAATTAGTTTTTCTTGCATCTACTTTTCTCACTAATTTTGTGCTTTAATATGGAAAGTTTCTGGTAAATCTATTTATATATGTACAAATAAATACAGTATATACATATATATAAATGCACTTATATTCACATGCACTCACACACTCTCATCCTTAAAATCATCAGAAGGGTGACCTGACTTGAAACTTTCTGTAAGAATCCCTTGATAGAGTTCATTTGCACAACACTATATTATTTTATATCATGCTGTTTTATGCAGGGGAAGTTTTACAGAGGACTGAACTGAGGACCAGATATTACTCAAGATTCATAGATGGTAAGGTCAGCTCAGATAGAGATCTTTACAGATATTTTGGTCTCCTTGGAAACCTACAAAAATAGAAGATCTGTCTAGGCTGGTCTGATAGCCCTAAAAATCATTACAAATTGTGTAGTCAGGCAGGTACACGAAGTTGAGCAGAAAGTCTTTATAAAGGCTGTGTGATTATGAGGACTCAGTAGATTACACAACCTTGCAACAGGTAATCATGTACTCCAACTTTTCCTAATTTTTTAAGACCTGTTGGGCAGGTCTTCACTGTGGAATCCCTGGGCTGGCAACAGCCTGGGAAGATTTATCTTCCAGTACTACCCTCTGATGATATACCAATCAGATACTGAAAGAAGACTAGCAAAGAGAGTGTGGCTAGTTTGTTTCCAATTTGGATCTAGTTCAGTCATCATGAGTGGGAGAATCTGTGTATCTTGCTTCAAAGAATAGTTATCAATATTTCTATCTCAAGCTTGCAGAGTATTTCAAATAGAATTACCCAAAAGTCTATCCTGAGCCTGGTTTTATACATTCTGTACAATAACAACTTGGATTATGGAATAGAGTTGATGACATTCACATATGACAGCAAGGCCACAGAGGCTGTATGCATTTAAGAGTCTATGATCAGAATTTAAAATAAATTAGTGAAAATTGAGAAAAAGTTCAAATTTAGCAAGATGGAATTTTGAAAAGACCAGTGCCATATGTAGGAAGCAGAAAATAAATTCTTGCTTTTGGGAAGCAAAAATCTCAAAATACTCCCTGGCAGGTTATACCAGTAAAACATCAAAAAAAGTCCTTAAGATTAAAAAGAACCTCATTATGGACCAAAAAATTAATGTACTTTGCATAAAATGCTAGAAATAATAATTCCAGTTCTACTGCACCATAATGTATCCAGCTAGGATTCCTGTGCCTTTCAACCTCACTCTTAAAAGAAAGGTATAGCTGGTCTGAATAGAGACCAGAAGACAACAGGCCAGAGGATAGCAACATGGAAGATGAGCAAAATTAAGAAAAAATGACATACACTAATAGTGAAAGACCCTAGTATTCTTTGACATAGGAAAGACAAGTACAAAGAGGAACCCTGTCTCAGTATGTTATAAGATGGCAGTGATCAGTTCACCAAATCTACCAGGGTAATGACAGGACAAAATCCATTTGACTGTTAATGAGATTTGAGCAACATATTCGAGAACTGCCACGTGGTACTACAGAAATGGAAACTTTTAGGGACTATAGTACCTCTAAAGTCAAGTTGGAGGATAATCTTTTACAGATAGAGTGTATTTGGTTCTATAGTCATCTAGGATTAGATGGCGCTGGTTCCATGCTTTCTCAAACTTGTTTTCTCAATTTAAATGACATTGTGTAAGTCTAGTATTTTATTTCCCATAAATCTGTTACAACTGCCATTAATTGTGGTAATCTTTTTTCATTTTTTATTGTTAAGATCCTGTATCTACTCTCCCTTATACTGACCAATTATCTGTCTGTATCTAATAGTTTCTTTTTTTTTTTTGTATATTGAAAAAAAATAACTTTCTTCAGCCCTCTGGCACTTCCCATTTTCTAAGACTTCTTTGAAAACATCATTGAAGTTCTAAAGAGATCCTCTTCCAGACATTTTAAACATCTAAAGTGTGAATTTTGTAGTCTTGTGACTTAAAGTGTCTAACTTCAGAGCCTGCTATCTAACATCCTGATGAAATGGAAAGAATGTCATAATTGTCCTTAGTGACAGAAACATATTAGCTGTCTTTTCCCTCTAAGTCCTTAAGACTTTTTTTTTGTCTTTTTTTTCCCCTGCATTTTTACTTTTAATTCTGCTTTTTCTGTAAGTCGGGGGGGGGATTTTTAGCCAAACTGAAGACTAAATGTTTAATCAGAAAAAAAAGAAATTGTGGCAGTGTCTGATAGCTCTTCTCTGTCTGCAGCAGATGAATTAATGATCTTAGCTCTGCTCCCATAGAAACACACAAATTTGTACAAGCAAGATGCACACAGGAGGGAAGACATGTCAACCATCTCATGAGAGGCTAATTGTGGATGCATTCGAGTGTCTATATATTCAAACAAGTTCAACATTACCATGAGCCAGGTAAGTCACCATGAGCCACCACTATGATTTGAATTACATTACTTTGCATTTAGAGCAGACTATGAATATTTGCATAATCAGCTGTTGTGGGTCAACTGATAGACGATAACTTCTGAAAGTGTAACTTGATCACTTACCTGAGATCTCAGGCTGTGTTATTAGAAGAGCTTTGCAGGCAGTTCATAGGATCATTTGTACCAGGATAGACTGAAATAGTGCACCAGGTTTTGATTTATGTAAAAGATCATTAAATATCTTTGCATACAAATCTTTTCAAATTCTCTTTCAGCACAGAAATAGTCTTAGACACTGACAAGAAACTTCTGTCTCACAGATGCAGTCTGTATGGCAAATGTTTGTGGGTTTTTTCTAATATAGTTTTTGTAGATTCTGCAGATGAAATAATGTACACCGATAAATTCTCTATTTTCATAAAATAATTAAGCTTTTTCACAGTGATATCTATGTTAATTACAGCTGCGAGTATTTTTGTGCACTGGACTGACATGAAAATGTCAGCAAAATCAGTTCTTTCATCTTTAGAGTTGAAAACATATGAAAGAGTATAATGCTTTATAGAAATTCTCATCTTTGGTACAACTTTCCTGTCAGCCAAACATCGAATTTAAGTGGCGTATTGTGAGCACAACCACTCCCAAAATACGACTTTCACGAACATGAAGTTAACACGTTAAATAGTTCCTCTGATTGGAGCTATAAGAATTGCCTGAAGTACTGAGAGCCTTCAACAATGTCCTCTTGTTGACCAGCTATTAATCTCCAGTATACGCCTTCTATATCTTGATCATTTTTCCTCATGAATGTTGTAATTAGAATGCTTTGCAGATCACTAAACTTGTAACAAACAGGAAAGGACAGATATACGCACATGTATTAGATATACATACACCTGTATAACATTTTTCAATTTGTTTTAAACTCAACTGATGCCACATGACAGCAGTCTTCTATTAGAATCCCTAGGCATCATACATTATATGTTCTTCTCCATTCCTTAGTATGTCATTTGATCATGTTCTATTTTGTAATTTCCAAAATTTCCCTTCCTACTGTATATAACTTTGTCGTTATGTTCACATCAATGTCACTCTATTTTTCTTTCTGGGTGAAGAAACTAGTAGATGAAATTTCCCAGCTGAGATCAAACCCAATCAACACTCATTAGCAGATCCCACATGTGTAGTAAGCAGTCAGTATTAGAGTGAAAGAAAAGGACCTGCTTTTAAAAACACAGCACTCAATTATTTTCTGAAATGTAGATGAAAGAAAAATTAGTGTCCACAGTGAATGAGAGTATCTTCAAAAGGTAACTATTTGTCTGAAGAGCTAACAGAACCCCGAGTCTTAACTAGTGGCAAAGACGTGTTCAGCGTGGAGCTACATAATAATTATTCCTTTAATCCAAGGAAATTAATAAAGCTTGATGGATTATAAGATTCTGTCCCAACGGATGTAGACCAGTTGACGACATTGTTGACACTTTAAGGACCTCTATTAAGCGCAGGGTCGCTGAACCTGCATCAATTGTTATTGCATTATGGCTCCATGTATTCAGTTCTAAAAGGCACAAACATGCAGCATTTTCCATGTTCCTTGTTGCAGATAAAGAAGAAAAAATGTTTCCCATTGCTTCCCTTCAATCATTTATTCCTCCCTCAATTCTTCTTCTTCGTGGAATTTGAAAGAAGTCAAGAAAATTGTATAAATGCACTTCAGTGTATCCACTGAAGTCTTAAACGCAGAACCCGGTCTGACCTCAAAGCTGTCCCTGCTTTGAGCAGAAGGCCAGACCTAGTGGACTCCTGGAGTTCCTTCCCACCTGAATTTTCCTGTGATCTTGTGATTTTAAAAACTCTGACAGCTCTTCTTCTCCAAGAAGAGCTGAAGGTGCTTAACATCTTACATTACCAAATCTCAAGCACGCAAAATCTTTGTTTTATTGCAATATGTACCTTCTCTCTTGGAATTTCTATAAAAATCAATAAGAAAATATACAATTCAATACACAAACAATCTCCATATAAATCTGAAACTGCCCGGTTAAACACCACTGGAATCTGTTCATCCTTCACGGAAATCACCACAATCCATCTTCCCTTCAGCTTCAGTTATTTGGCATTTTATCAAAAATAATAAGTTAAATGCAACACATACTATCAATGTAGCTGGCCTTAATGTAATGATGTGAAACTGTCTAAATCTCTCCCATGTTCTTTAATTTGAGTAGCAGTTATGATTTTCCTCCTGTGAACAGCATCTTGTGGGATGTTCCTGGATGAGAGGCCTCAAACAACTGGAATAATATTGTCACATTTTCCACAGTTCATTTCACTTGCAGCTACATCAAACTTCATATAACTAGGATGCATGAGGAACTAACTAATTCTCCTAGAGAGGTTTGACTCAAACGTAACAGGTTAGACTCAAAGAGTTAAATCTCTTAGCATTGTCCACTACAAATGAATAAACAATAGAATTTCATACTAAAATTTGGAAAAAACAAACAAATAGTCCAAATACATACTTAGATCATTAATTTCTGTCTACTATCTAAAATCCCCACTAATCTTTGTGAATTACATTTGACATGTATTTATAAATTCTCACTTATTGTCTCTTACAAAAAAATTGCAATGGTACTAAATTTTATACCTCATCTTCCATCTTTGAGGGTGTTTTTGTTACTTTTGCACCCTAAGAGTACTTAGATGGCCCAATGAATTTATCTGACTTGATAGGACAATTGATCTGTCCTTTCCCTCTGCATACCAATTCCTTTAACTTCTGCCCTAGTCCTTGTGAAGGACAGCAGCAATAAGTTTTCAGAGAGTTCTGTCTGTTCCTCCAAACTTCAGTGTTAAATACTATTTAGGAGCCTCCTAAACCAGCATTCCCCTTCAAACGTCATTGTTGTTCTGCCCTGTTTGTGAGGGAGAATTCCCATGTTATGTTATGTCCTGTCCCCTAACACGACTCAGTATCAAGGGGAGGGAGAAGCACAGAGACCGCTCAGGACCAGGACTGGAGGAAAAAAGTCTCTGTCTTAAATGCACTAATCTGAACTCAGGCACATTTAACTAGGCAGTGCAGAAAGTTAAGGTAAAAAGTCTGTGACGCATAATGAAGTAGAAGTAGTGCAGCCTCTGCATAAGGCCTCTGCCTGTTTTGAGATGTGGATACCCCAAATCCACATGTGTGGCATGTGGTTCTCCAGTGAGAGTACGTGTCTTATGTAAAATCTTGACATACTCTCTGCCTATATTGGGTTTGTGTGTCAAGGTTTTGTTAGCAGTGGGGCTACAGAGGTGGCTTCTGTGAGAAGATACTAGAAGCTTCGCCTATGTCAAATAGAGACAATGCCAGCCAGCTCCAAGTCAGACCTGTCGCTGGCCAAGGCCAAGACAATCAGCGATGGTGGTAGTGCCTCTGTGATAACATATTTAAGAAGGGGGAAAAAAAACCCTGTGCAATTGCAGCCGCAGAAAGGAGTGAGAACATGTGAGAACAACAACTCTGCAGACATCAAGGTCAGTGAAGAAGGAGGGGGAGAAGGTGCTCCAGGTGCCGGAGCAGAGATTCCCCTGCAGCCCATGGTGAAGACCATGGTGAGGCAGGCTGTCCCTCTGCAGCCCATGGAGGTCCATGGTGGAGCAGATATCCACCTGCAGCCCGTGGAGGACCCCACGCCAGAGCAGGTGGATGTCTGAAAGAGGCTGTGACCCCGTGGGAAGCCCATGCTGGAGCAGGTTCCTGGCAGGACCTGTGGCCCTGTGGAGAGAGAAGCCCATGATGGAGCAGGTTTGCTGGTAGGACTTGTGACCTCGTGGGAGACCCACACTGGAGCAGTTCATTCCTGAAGGATGGCACCCCATGGAAGGGACCCACACTGGAGTAGTTTGTGAAGAACTGCAGCTTGTGGGAAGGACTCATGTTGGGAAGTTTGTGGAGGACTGTCTCCCATGGGAGGGACCCCATGCTGGAGCAGTGGAAGAGTGTGAGGAGTCCTCCCCCTGGGGAGGAAGGAGCGACAGAGACAATGCATGATGAACTGACCGCAACCCCCATTCCCTGTCCCCCTGCACTGCTGAGGGGAGGAGGTAGAGAAATTCATGAGTGAAGTTAAGCCTGGGAAGAAGGGAGGGGTGGGGGGAAGGTGTTTAAGATTTGGTTTTATTTTCTCATTATCCTACTCTGATTTGATTGGTAAAAAATTAAATTAATTTTCCCCAAGTCAAGTCTGTTTTGCCCATGACAGTAATTGGTGAGTGATCTCTCCCTCTCCTTATCTCAACCCACGAGTCTTTCATTACATTTTCTCTCCCCTGTCCAGCTGAGGAGGGGGAGTGATAGAGCAGCTTGGTGGGCACCTGGTGTTCAGCCAGGGTCAACACACCACACTGCCTAAATACACTACATACACACTTTACAAGTACTGTCCCTCTTGTTCACTTTCCTTCTGGAGCCACGATTTTTGGGTGTTTGGTCGTACATTGGCATTTGTTCAAGATAAAAGTTCACACAGTTTTCTCTAGTCTACTCAGGAAGAAGGCTTCCTTCTCTCTCATGTCTCATCTTTGCTTTGAAGCACAGAAGGAAGTACCTCTCTAAATTCCATTGGATGGTCAGGATTAAGTCACTAAAGTTGACATACAAAAAGGCAGTGAGGACCATAAGAGATACAAACTAGCTAGTATTTAAGTAAGTGCTAATTTGCAGGTGGCCTCAAATGTTCAGGCGTTTCAGAAGACAAACCTTATGTAATTTGACTATCCTACCTGTTACATTGGATTAAATATTATCTGCTACCCGCTGTTAAGGTCTGAGGATGTGGCAAGCTGAAGAATTTTGAATACAACTCAGGATGAGAACTGTACCAATGAATAGACTTTTCCGTTTATTGGAAATATTAGAAAAAGAAAGGAATATCATCTTGAATACAATGAAGCATTTAATTCTAAATATGATGTTATTTTTATTTAAAAACAAAATTGAAAAAAAAATGAATATATAAATTTTATTCTTAAAGGTGATAAAACATTTGATGTGTTTAACACGAGAAAGTCAGTATGATATAAACACAAATCATGTATTTACAATTCATCCTCTTGTTTCTAAACATAAACTTTCTGCCAAAAGGATTTTGTCCAAAAATTAATTTAGCATTATTTGATGTCTTTTCTGGTTTTACTCTGTCTTTGTAGGTCAAGAGAACATTTTGATACAGTATATTGCAGAAAAATAATTTTGCAAGCCCTGCGTTTCTGTGTATCATTTATAAATGGCTCTTTTGACTAGATGGGAATAATCTGACAATGCTGAGGTTACATTCTAGTATGTTCTTAGAAGACTATTTTTCAAGCATGATGAAGCTATATTAAAATGAATGTAAAATATACTGAGCATATGCAAAATATGTCTTAAAAAGCCTCACAACTTGATTCAATACAAACCAGCATTCTTTGGTCCAAATTTCAACTTTCTGTCCTTAGGACTTTTGTTCCAAAAAATTGAGATTTTGAATATTGGGAGCCTATATCAAACTTTCTATAATTACGGGTAGCTGAATCGTTTTTGATCAGCATATCTGCACAGTGGCTAGAGACTAAATTACGGTTATTAAAATAATGGAAATTTCAAACAGGTATGCATTGCTGCATTGCAGAAATAGATATTAGGAAGAAAATTGTTGCACAAACTTATCTTAGAACTTCTTGACCAAAACACTAGTATCATTTTCTGGAGGCGGGGGTGGGGAAAGAAGCAAAAACCAAACAACCAAACGGAACAGAAAACCAAAAACCCCAAAATGTACCCTTCAGATTTTGCTTTGATACTGTTCCAATGTTATATTTTCTATATGCTTCTTTAGGTTTCTTCTGTCTCTATGAGCTTCCTCTTCTGCACAGAGAGGTCTTGAAGATATAATTTAATTTCTGTCTAGCAAGATGTCAAGCAGTCTTCAGGAGCATCTGCTTTTTAGACATTGTCTCTATAGTTAGTGCTTTCGCTTGCTTTTGCCGGCAAAATATTTCTTCACTATAACTTGAAAACGAGTTACATTTAATGCCAAGTCATTGAAACATTACAGTAGAAGCATCTCTGTTGCAGGTAAATACAGAAGTTTTCTTATGAGAATGCATTTTCTAAGGTTAATATTATTCACAGAGAGTAGAAAGTCCTCAGAATTACATTAATGAATTGACACTTCCAGACTCTTAGAAGGTTTGGTAATTTGATGCTAGACTATGGTGATCTGAAATGGCAATGACAGACTACACTAAACCATTTGGGTTTTACAGCTTTTCTGCTTCATCCGTGATGTTACAAACAGGACTAAGCCTGTAGACTTAAGTTATCCCATGTAGCATTTGTCCCTGCTCCAAAGGCCGGAGTTCAATAAGGCTGGCTGAAGCATTAGATTTTCAATTTGATCTTACTCAGAAGTTGCAATTTGAGTTGGTTCCAAACCACAACTGAATCACAGATTTCTTCCAAGTTGCTACCATCTTGGAAACATCATGATTTGTTGGCGATAATGAAAAGTATGTGAAGTACAAGGACTACAGATTAAGTACATGATTACACATATAAGAATCCTAGGGTGCATCCTGTCCTTATTTGTAACATCTACTGTTTGGTTATTGCTTGCTTTCTCTTTTTACTTGGAGTGGTTTTATTTTTATAATTAAAATTATACCGTTTAAAAACCTGAGAAAGCAATGTGTAATTTTTCCATGTGCCACAAATTATAAAAATACTAATATCAGTTCCTTTACATCCAGAAGTGCTAACAGTGGATACTCAGAGGTTTCTCAAATCTGCTTAAGATTAGGCCTAAAAATAATTTGGAGTTAAAAGAATGTTTTTATGTGTTCAGACATCAGGACCAGCTTGAGCTGCAGATCATCTTGGCAGCCATTGCTGGACCTCCCTGGTGTCTAAGGAATTGCAAACTCCTTTCCAAATCCTTTCGGAAATTGCCAGTTTGATAGAATAACATTGCAGGAAACCACTCAAATTTAACATATTTGTTGTTTCATGTTCTGCCAAAACAATGACAGGACACCAGATTAGGTCATACTTTGAAAAAAAAGCACAGACAATAGATTCAAATATTGCTTTTTATTATTTAAAACATATCTTTTATTTTTTAAAATGCGGAGTGGGAAGAATTTGTACAGTTCCCTATACCATTCCTTTGTGGCTGGTTTCATAAAATATAGCACGAACATTTTCTTTTCAAGGAATAAATCCTACTGCTTCTCTACAGAAAAAAATGTTATCATGTAGCTGGAAGGGATATTATTTATGTTTTGTATTACTGCTACTATATAAAGAATGCACTGACAGAGGTGATTATAGAAAAAGAATTGTTTTGCTCCCAAAAGATTTTAAATTCAAGTAAGATACAGCATAATAGTTTCGATTTTAAAATTGCTATATTTGGCTTACAAAGTAAACTACAAATTATTGTCTACTTACTTAATTTTGATTGTAACTTTGATTAAAGTGCAAATTTAATGATTTACAAATAATCTTTTATAAAAAAAATAAGTATCTGAACCTGGTGAAAATAATAGCCTGCTTCTCCTACTTGAAGTTGCACTGAATTGAAATGAAGAAGCTGAAGGACATCAACAGCAGGTTCTATAGGAGCTAAATTCAGGTGAGACAGGGACAGGTAGTCAAATGATAACCTTATAGGTATAAATTAAGTATATTTTATACATATATGTATCTTGACAGGAACTCTTAGTAAAGAAAAATGTTTTTTCTATTCCCTGGCTTTTTAGAGACTAGTTGGCAAGGTCAAACTTAACTAATCACAGATCTGGAAGGGTTATGGGAAAGTCTATGACATGTTTTGAGAGCCACTGAGCTTTGCTCTAATATACACTGAGACCATCTATATTAATTCCTCAGAAACAAGGAGTATATAGCCCATGTATTATGATATTAAGAAAGATGGGTAACTCAAGTTGTGCATCCATGGAATTCTGTTGGCAAATATTGATCCTAAATCTAGCAGTTAAAGGAAGATTAGGCAATTTTGCTGTTCTGTGGCAGTAAAGAGGCTCTGATTTCCTTCAGCAGAAGGTGGAACTTCCCTATTAAAATTCTGGTCTTGCATCCTTTTGCGGTATATTGAGCCCTCAAAGCTATGACTGATTTTGTTTCCAGCCAAGAATGCTCAGCTCTGGAGTTTGAACATCTCACTGAACATCTTTGCACTGATAAATGCTGATTCAACAAAAGCAAAATATTTCCTGAAAATATATTTGCATTGTCAACATTTTATTTGAAAATTATCAAATATCTTGTTTCAAAACCAGTGATTTTTTTTTTTAACTTTGATTATGAGTCAAGTGCATTCTTATCTAAGGGAGTATAAATTAGAGTGCTTTGGCTTTTAGACCACTTTATTGTCAATAATAATAATGCTATTAAAAATAAATGTTTTTAAAGAAAATTTACATTTACTATTTTTCATTCAGTTTAGCATAATTATTTTTCAAAAAGTTTAAACTTCATTTCTGATGGAAACATTCAGCATCCACCAGGACTCATCAACACCAGCTTTATTTTTCCTTTGATAGCTGCTGAGCAGAAATGATGTCATTTGTTGGGAGTGTTGGACTCCGAAAGCACTCCTATCTTCTGCAGTTTTCAGTTCCTTGTAACCTTGACACATAAAAATACTTTAATATAAGAAAATATATTATTTTAATTCTTAGAAAGACTTTAAGAATTTAAAGGTCCTTTAAAGAGGTTGATATCTTTTTTAAATGTTGGCTCATTTGTGTTGTTAAATGTGTTTGAGACACGCTAAATATGAATGGAAGGATCAGTCTATTTTTCTTCCACATCAGATAAGAGGGCCTTGTTTCCCTTTTAAAAATTGAAATGGCAGCTGTTTTGGCAGCTGCACAGCCATGTAAACAAGATACCATTTTCAAGTTTCCACATATTTATCATATTACAGGCACTGGGAGACTGAATCAATAAAACAAAAAACTCTAAGTAGAGGTTGAGTGGGTTAGAATACCAACAAGGAGATGTGTTGTAACCCTAGCTCAAAAAAGTCTAGGGCAATGAGGAATTAAAATGTTAAAATTAAAGCACAGTTTCCTTCCTAAACAGGAGATTGATATTTATATAGAATGTAATAAAGATGCAAGTAACTGAATACACAAATAGATTAAGATAGAAGTAATTCATATTTTTGTTATCTTTTTTTTTTTTTCAAAAAAAAGGCAACCATAAAAATATCTATTAAGCAAAATGACTCACATAAAATGCACTCAGTTTCAAAATACCCCTAACAGGATTAAAAAACAAAACAGAGTAATAGCTATCTGCATTTTCTTTTGTACAAGCTGAGTCATTAATTACCTTTCTTCTTTTACTTATAGAGAACTGGTCTAGAGAAATGAAAATATTCATCTGGAAGTGTAGGGGGTAGAATATAAGATATTTTTACCAGAATAGATAGGAAGATATCTTTGGATTGCCTTTTGAAGGATTTTGTATTCATTTTCAAGCCCTATACATCTGAACATGACCGTGTATGACGTAGATTTTGAATGCAGAGACACCAATAAATTCTGGTAAAGTCAAATATAAATTATGCATTTAAAACAGATGTATGTAGCAACTCAATAAAGTGGTTAAGCACTTGTTTTACTTTAAGCATGTGAGCAGCCTCACTGAGCCTAATTGAGCTCACTTTTGCTCTGCTCTCAGCAATAGTATTCAGGTACCCAATGTTTTGCATACTTTTATTTGTTTTGTTGAATAGGTAAATATGTCTTATCTTTCTGCCATATTAGATAGCTTTGTGTTCTCCATATGCTATATATTTTGCAGAAAACTCTTCCTTAGATACTCTTTAGAGATTCCAAATTTTGCTTAATGTCTCAGCTTTAAAGTACTCTATGTTATTAAAAAGCTGACTGTAGAGGGCTTTCAGAAAGTGATAAAACCTGTGAAAATGGATAACTGAGAGTTCAGTCTAGAGTCTAATGGTTTTGATATTTCCAGGATAAAAACAGTTGGGAAACATTCAGACCACATGAAGACTGCCTTGTTTTGGATTTAGTAGAAATAGTGTCTTTTGTAATCCAAGAAAGTAATCCAAAAATCGTATTCCCAGCATACCCTATTTTATATGTAGTCAATGTTGATGTTTTGGACCACAAAGTTACCTAACTAGCTATACATATACAGACAACTGTGTGCTTATTTAATTTGCTGATGTGCTTGGAAAATCTGTTCCTTATGTCCCTTTTGAAACTGGGAATATACTATTTATAGCAGGACAAACCTAATATTTCTGGTTCTGCAGGCCTGGAAAATAATATTTTTTTTTTTTTTAATTTTAACTAATGAAGTATAGATACAGACGTGTAGCTGCATACTAGACCCAGTTTTTCAGATATTGTTCTGACCTTGGGGAAGAAATACAGAAATGTTTTATGGTCACATAAAAAAGAAAATGTGGCAGTTGTCTGAGGTAGCTCAGATGTGTATTTGGTTTCCAAGTGCTGTCTTAAGGGATCCAGGAATATGGAGCAAAGAGTAATGTAATGCGAGATGGGTAAAAGCATGTAACTCAGTTATGATGTAGCTCTCTCAGATACTTAGACAAGCAGCATAATGTGTGTGTGTGTGTGTTTGCACATATGTGCATAGCACTGGCAAACAATCACATGCCAATACATGCTCACATATATATATTTTATATATATATATATACCTACGAGCTTTTTAAATATTTTAGCTGGGTGTGTGGCAAGAAAATTTTTTAAAAACCCAACAAACCTATCTTGCCTAAAGCATTGAACTTCTAAGGCCAGGCCTGACTGGTAAGTTAGTTAACATCGAATGATGGTTTCTTGTGCAAGGACTGGACCACAGCATTTTTAATGTTCATTGGCATCTTGCCCTCCCTTAAGGCAATAATAAAATGCCTTCTTTAACATGCAAACAAATAAAACCGATCAAGGGATTCATGCAAAAGGGATGTGAATTGGGAGAAAGTAAAAAAAAATAAATAGAGGGGTCTTTCAGTCATGCCAGAAGAAAGAAATATTGAATTCTTCTTTTAAATGTAGGACAGAGAAATTGAAACAGGTGTCAGAGACAAACAAGGTCCACATCCCACAGGCAGTGCTGAAAGACTGTATGTGCCAATGCTGAGGTAAGCCACTGGTGACAAGATCCCTATGTGGGTGGTCAGGCAGATACCTATCAGCCCAGAGCTGAAATGTAGCCAGAACAACAATTTTGACTGCATCTGAACTGAGCTGCAGGTGTGCACCGCAGTATGCCTTGAATCAGAAATCTGGTGGAAGCATGTGATGGCTCCCATCCAGACAGCACTCCCAGGTAACCATCCTAAAGAAAATAGATGGAAGGGAGAAGACTTGCTTTGGTTTGAAGGCAGGGCCCTTATCCAGACCCATCAACTCTGAAGTGTTCCCGATTCTCCTCCTAGTTTAGATTGCAGCCTCTAAGTTTTCAAGTACCCACTGTACTTCCTGCCTATCTGCCAATTTGTATAATAATAATAATAATAATCATACCAGTTTTCAGGGTGGAGTAATAGGTCTGCAGCTGCTAAAGCTAACAAATAAATGCTTTTGCCTTACTATAAAATAAGTCATTTCTTAAGACAGCAATTCAGTAAACTATTTAGGCACCAAATATGGCATTTAGGACCCTAAATTTGGGGAGAAACAACCTAGTCCACTTTGCACTTGATGTATGCTAAGCACATTACAGGCCAGGCAAAAGCCTGTCTATATGCTCTGCTGTTATAAAGATATAAATGCTACCTAGGATCCAGCCTGTGTGACCTGAATGTCTGAAAACTAGTTTTCTATGGCAAATACCATGTATTTCCTGTACATGATTTGCTAAACTGATATGAGGAGAGAATCTAGACTTAGCCACTGTGTCTTAAAGACTGATGAGTCCTGCCACCAGAGAGTGCAATGGTGAGACATGTAGTATCGTTATCCTACTTGACGTCTGAAATGCGCCTTTCAGACTGGAATAAGTCAAAATCACTGTTTTGATAGCAATCAGTACATGCTTTTTTTCTGTTCCTGGCTGGCTTGCTAAATTTTCTAATGATGAAACGACAATATCAAGCAGACCCACAAAGAAAACAAAAGAGTGTGGAAAAAGTTTCTAATTGTTATAACTCATTCCTGCAAAAATTTTTGGTGTAAATAAACCTTCTTTCCTTCTTTAACCTTCTCTGCTAAGATTTATAAGCCAACGCTGCAAACCTAGTGGTTTGAACCTGGATAAATTTTAAGTGGCTTAAAATTCTGGGAGAGGGATTTGTACCTACTCAGCAGAAGTTTCGGATTTGTGATTAAACGGCTGCCACATCAACAGCTAAAAATAAGAACAATAATTTTCATAGATTTAAGGCAGCTCTGACTTAAGCCTGTGCCTGGTATCTGGTCTCCTCTTCCATGTGGTTATCTCTCCGTCTGTCAATCAAGCCAGGAGTTTTCTGAGGACAGAGAGAAGCAGCTTCAGATTCAATAGGAGCTGTGAGTAGCTCATCAGCACAGCTGTTCCCCTACATTTGTTTCCAAAGCAAAAAGTCGTTTGTGTTTATATTAGGTAAGTAAATGTACTATTTGTGCCTATAAGACTTTTCATTAAAACTTCTGAAAGGCAAAGAAGGCAAAAAATATGCTTAAGTGATGGAATTGTATAGGAAAAGAGCACTGGATAAGGAGCTAATACATTTCAATTACATTTGCTTTAGTAACAGCTTTTGATGGGAACTTAGAGTTAATTTACTTAGAACTAAAATGCATGTTAATATACATGAAGATTTTAGTACTGTAGTGCTTGTAATGTGAATCATGGCCTAGCTGTCAGTCAGACTACCTTATATGGATTTCTTTTCTTTTCTTTTCTTTTCTTTTCTTTTCTTTTCTTTTCTTTTCTTTTCTTTTCTTTTCTTTTCTTTTCTTTTCTTTTCTTTTCTTTTCTTTTCTTCTTTCCCTCTTCCTTCCTTCTTTACCCGTCCTTCTTTCCCTTTCCTTCCTTCTTTCATTCCTCCCTCCCTCCTTCCCTCTTTCCTCCCCTCCTCCCCTTTTTCCTTCTCTCTTCCACCCTTCTTTTCTTCTTTCACAAGAAGACTAGTATAAAGTAACTACATTTAGAGAGATTATACTCATATTCATAAATTAATTTATAAATGCAGGAAAGTAATGATATGGTTCCCTTCAGTGCACATGAGAATAGGATTTGACTTTTAAAGACAAAACAATGTTTTTTTCCTCCAAATTCTGAGACAACCTGTATCTGAAGTTCAGGGAGAACTGACTAGTCCTTTGTTTTCATCAGATGACCCCTGTTTTAAGAAGAGGGACATTAAAACTTATTTCTGCAGTAGAGAGATTCATCTGACACTGCAAGAGAGCTCATTCTCTGATTTCTAACAGTGCCAAAAAGATTACTTTGGAATTGGTTTGTCTTGATTTTGTATTGCTTTTAAAATATAAATTCTGCATCACCTGTCTAATGAGCCTATCTAAAGTGATTTGTGATTTATGTTATTTTATAGAGAGATTTTGAAGCAGAAAGACTTGTAAACAAAAGCTGCACACCAAGGAAGACAAAGTGATTTCTTATTAAAATACATGAAAAATCACTGGTTTTGAAAAGAAAAATACATACACAGATCAGCAGTTTTCTTTTTGTCTTTGTGCATTTATATCCAGTGGTTCATAATAGGACTGACCCAAAACCATTGAAATCAATGAAAGTTTCTGTTGACTTCCAAAGGCTTTGGACAAAACCCAGTGTACACATTCATGGCTTCAAAGTAGGAGACCCATTAAAAAAAATGCGGTTCTTGGAGTCTAATGCTACAGTCTTTTGTGTTTTCTTTATAACAATTACAACAGAAGATCCTTGTGCCAGCTGTTGGGTCACTCACAAGAAACATCTGTTACCAGCACGCAAAACCTGTCTGGATCAGGGCCATTAGGAAAAATAAACAAAAATACATTCTTTGTTTTCATTACAAGAATTATTGTAATTCTCCCAAGAACACGATCTTTCCCCACAAGAGGAAGATTTTGTGAGCCGTATGCACTAAAACCTGAAGACACAAGATCAGTGCCAGCAAAGGCTTTCCTGGAAACTTCTAGACTTCTTTGGATCTGGCCTGAAACAAATCAGAGAACCAGCTTCTCTCTTCTCTGACATAATAAATTTCTCTTTTCCCTGCTGTCTGAGGGTAAGAAACTAGCTTCAGCAGAAGTTGTACATGGGATAAGGGCATACACAATTCCTTTTTCCTCCTCTTTCAGTTTCTTTTTCTGCTCCTTTTTTTTTTCTTTTTTTTTTTTTTCCTCCTCCTTGGTAAGCCATTTGTACTGGGCTGTTTCAAGGTGCTTAGATTGCTAAATGTATAGTGAGAAGTTTAGTCAGGCTTCTAGGTAAAAGCAGTGTGTCAAGTCAATTTTCAAAGGCTAGCAGCCAAAGTTCACACAAAGTAGTCATGTACCTCAGCGGCAGAGGGGAATTGGTCCCAGTGGATTTGCTCTTGGCAGAGCATATTTGTACTGGTTTGTGGTAGCGGGAGAGCTGTGGCCTGGGACACAAACTGGAGGTCTTCTCTCTGGGAAGGGTCATGTGCTGAGCTGAAAAGTTGGGGCCATGCCCAGCCATTCTTAGTAGCTGAGCTCACATCTGCAGAAGATCTCTGAGAGGAACTCCCAAAAGTGTCCGGACTGACCGAGGGAGAAAGGCTAGTTTCCCTGCAAAGGAGCATAGCTATTGTGCTACTAAAATATCTTTAAAATGATGAGGGAAGGTGGAACGTTCAAAAACAGTGGTGATTGCACAGAGTCTGTAATTTCAGCAACAAGCCAGAAGACTAAAATTAAATGCACTGGGGTCAGTGGTGATGGTGGAACATGGCCAAGGGCTCCAGTAGGGTTAGGATTAAGCCTATTTGAGGAAGAGGATGGAAGGAAAGGCCTCATCAGGAATTTTCATAAAGAATGTTGGGGAGACAGAGGAGTTTGGTGAAACCGAAAATTTCTCAAAATATATAGGTTTTTTCATGAATATATTCTTTTTTTCAGTGGAAGGCATGGATTTGCAGATCAACAGTTAATTCTCACATTAAAGGCGAAATTTCTCATCATACAATTAAAGACATGTTAAAATCTCAGGAGAATCAATAGTTTAATGGCTGCCCCTTCTTTTTTACCCTTATTTACCCAACCTATATTTGGTCATGACATTTTTCTCAGCTGTGCCCCCACTCCCCCTTCCTGTTTTCAGTAAAGACCTTGGGTTTGTTGTGGCACAAAGAAAGGAAAACCGGCCTCATGTGTATCTGTTGCCTGTTACAGTCTTGGTGTCAGTCCTGTACACACAGGTAAGAGATGGATAGAAGTGCAATTGCTGTTGAGAACTGGAGGAGAGAGGAAGTTTAGGGGAATATTAGCCCTTTCCTCTTCATACGTGCATTTGCCTGTGGAGCACATAGCATGCACTGCCCACGTGGGAGACTGCAGATGTCAGGCCAATATTTTTCATGACCTCTCTCAGTATTATTCTCTGAAAAGACCTCCGGGGTAATACTGTGAACCCCCTTAGTGAATTTTGCTTTTGCTGGCTGACACTGGCTCAGTACAACTTTCCTGCCTGGAAGGTCCTGGTCATATAAGGGAAGGAAAAGCGGACGGTCACAAACCTCATCCTCCTGGAATGAAACAAAAACATGCCTCTCTGGGAACACCTGTTACTGGTTTAAATGTCTGTTTACTCTTACTCTTAAAACAAGCTGAAACTCAAAGGGTGGAGCTTGGAAAGGAAAAGACAGCTGAGAAAGATCTGTCCTGCACGGGGTGAGAATTTTTAATTTGCAGAAAAACAGAACTCAGACAACACTGGCTAGTGGTGTCTTGATGGGGCAATAGAAAGCTGGGCCATAGAATATAACTTTTGTCTAATGTTAAGCCAAATGCCCAACAGGTGTAAATTCCTATAAATCACTGGAGCTTTCCTTCTTTATGTCGTGTTGTTCTGTGTTGTGGGACATACAGATAAGCCTCTGTTTGGACTTTGTACAGGAGGTTAGAGATTTTTGTATGACTTGCCTCCTGTTTTAGACATCTTGCCATCGCTTCTTCAGACAAAATTGACTAGTCTGAATTGCCTTCTTTAACCTCTTTTAGTCACTCATTACCTCCTGCATGCTCATGCTCGTACCATTCACTGCCCTCTGTTGCTCTCATTCTGCCCATTCATAATCAAGCGCATGAGAGACGTCTCCTAAAAGAGAACCTGATCTTATGTCAGTCAGTCGATGTGATGACTTGACAGCTGCATGACCAAAAATGTCCCTTGCTTCCTGGACTCGCCCTGACAAGTCTTCTGCACAACCCCCTTAGAAGCAGAGGCAGATATGCTGACTGTAGCCAGCATGTGTGCCCTGACTGAGTAAAAGCTGTCAGGAGTTAGTCATTCTGATTTGGAAGCAGAATTATTGTTTACACTTGCAAAATGGTAACTTTACTGTTTTAATTATGCATGTTTGCAGGGACATGTGCAAGACCCTTTGCCACTGGAGAGTGCTGTTTTGAAAGGATCACCTATAATTAATGATTAAAATATTTAGTTTCTCAGCTCTGCTCAGCTCTGCTAGCCTATTTCTTTATTTTCTCCTGGGCATTAACTGTTCTGCCTGGAACGTATTTTAAGAATTAAGAATTGCAAAAAAACTGCTGGCTTTTCTCCACCATATGAAAGTTTCTTGGAATCTCTTGACAGCCTGGATTTTTCTATTTCTAATACATATGGACTCACTAAGCAGAAATTATCACTTTTTTATCCTTACCTATAGGGTGAATTTTTCCCCTGAAAAATGCAGTCCAGAGTCCAGGCAATGAAGGTAGTGTTTTGTGCACATTGGATAAAATGGATAGAAGTTAATTTTTATAGGACTTTGGAACTGTCTTTAAAGAGGACAGGAGCACAATATGCCTGCTATCCAACATGGCTAGAGGTAATACAGAGAACAAAACTTAAAGACAGAACACTTCATCATGATCATTTCTAGGGGAAAATGGATCTCAGAGCTCTACTTTTCCTTATAGGTCTTGCAAAATGTCGATATGGCACTGCACAGCCCAAACAATGGTTTAGAGTTTACTGATGCCCTAGATTTTAAAGGTGGGAACAGAAAGCAGAGGGAAAAAAAGAGCATAATTCACACTATTGAGAGGCTAAGTCAGATTTGCATTGCTCTTTCCTTTGACTTGACACCCATCTAATACAGGAAAACTGGCGTTCTACAGGACACTGCTTCTCTTCAGGTGTTAGGACTGCAAACTCTGGCTGCTTTACCAACAAGCTCCAGGGCAAATCTTTACCCGTATTGTATAACACTTCTTGCATGGTTGTAGCTGCAATCAGCTGCCTGCAGAGAGTTTCTGGGTTTTCTGCATCTGACAGCTGAGGAATAAATACTGCATGGATTTGTGGTCAACACAGCACACATCCACCTGGCTAACATGATACTGTAGGTTAGGGCTTCAACAGAAGGTAAAACATTAGTTTTCCTTACCTAATAACAATACTTATCCTGGCATCATCAAAGTTGTTTCTGTTCAGATTTTGCTTGTTGCTGTGATTTCAGGGCATTTGTAACTACAGGCACACTGCTATGTCACATAGAACACAGGTCGAGAAAGAGGACAAAACTCCACAATACAGCTTTTTATTAGGCTTGCCAAGCTTCTTACAGATCTCATGAAAATACCAGGGGAAATCTTAAAGAAACTGAGAGAAAGGTTCACCCTGAATTTCATTTTATTCAGTTCAGTGATAGGTAATGTCCAAAACTTATTTCCCAAGCTGTAGTCTTGGAGTTTAACTAGTGGTATGTTAACTTTGGTACAATAATTGAATAGTAGAAAGTAGAGATTTTATCAAGTCAATCTGCAAGTGAATGAATAAGTGCTTTCCTGACAAACAGTCAGTGCCTCAACAGTTTTGAAGGCTTTTCAAACAGAAACATTTCAAAAACAGACAGAAAATATAGTTTAGTTAATGTTGGAGATCTAATTTAGACAAAACAAATGTTTACTAAATGCTCCAGAAGATTTTGTTTCAGCATAAGCAAAATAATACCTTTAAATAACAGGCATACTGATCACATAATGATACAGAAAACAAGATAGTGCTGGTGGAAATGTGTATGCAGTTTGGGAAATAGATGTTATTCACTGTATAAAGGTGTTCAATAATTGAAATAGAATGTGAAAATCTGAAATGCCAAGTCCTTCAAGTAAGAGCTTGTCCCATAGAAATGGTGGTAACAAATATTGTCATATGTATTACTTTTCCTTTTGATAACCCTCTTCCTATTAAAAGGGTCAGTGAAGCCACTGCTCTAGCACTTTGACTGTTTAGTTCCAGATGCAACCCAAATGCTGAAGTTCATTACACAGGATTTCAGACTGTGAAATCATTATGATTTTCACCTAAGAAACGAAAGTGGATGTATTGAAGAACAGAAGATTTATATGGTAGGCCATGCCATGTTTTTACCTGAAATGTTTATATGTCCCCTCATCCCAGACATGTCTCTTCTGAAATCCCCAAGTTAAAGCCATGGATGATTTTGAGCATCTGATTAAACAGGTAGTGAAAAGTTGAGAGAGAGAGACTTATATGCATAAAGTTGCATCTCATCAGTATGATTATATAGGCACATTGCTGTGGCACACAGTGAACAGTGAACAATATTAGACAATGAATTATTTAAATTTCTCTTTTTAAACCGTAGTGTATGCAGAAAAGCATTTGGACAGTTGAAATCTGATTTGTTGCATGATGAGCTCTGCTAGCCAAGTCCTTAAATATAGGGCTTTTTTTTGCCACCAACCAGCCCATAGTCAACCAACAAATGGCTCCTCAAGACTCCAGCTCAATCAGGGTATGGAAATTAACTTTCAGACAGATGTTACAAGCAGGTGGACTACAAATTTAGTGTTGGGAAATCAACAATTTGTTGCATTTCTTCTTTTAACCGAAAAACTACACCTCTCATTTCAATGCTGCTTTGTTATGTTTTTATGATGTACAGAGATAGATAGTCTCAGATGTTGTTAGCACGAAGCAAACACCTGTTCCCTTTGGCCAGACCCAGTACTCACTGAAGTTAAGAGAAAATCTCCCACTGATTTCAAGTCATTATCAGTGTACATAGGTTTTTTAGCATTTTGAGTGGCTGCATTTAATTATTAATTATTGCTGCTGTTTTTACCCCATGTTAATGACAAGAAAGAAACTGATGCATAGAACTTTTCAATGGTCAGTCATTAAGCACCATAAATGTTGTTAGGGTGATCAGCTAGGAGAAATGCATCCACATTGCTAAGTAGCATATTTTGGCAATGCTGATCAGATAAATATTTTATTTAAAAGTATAACAGGTTTACTAGCAGCAAAAAGGTTGAAAGAGGCTTTACATTAATTGAGGTATTAAATATTGCAGAGGTGATGACTCATTACACCCTTTCTGGCACAAAATATGTATCAGGAAAACATATGCTCATGTTTTGAAAGCCTTGCAAAAGCCTTGCTGGAATGTCAGGCCCCTTTTGATGAGATCATTTTCTGCATGCTGAGTACATAGAAGACCTAAGTGCAAGTGAAAGTAGCAGATACCAGTCCTATAGAGCATTTAGCCAGGGCACAGCTGGCAAAAACAACTATTTAGTGTAGTCTGGTTAAACTTTGGTTTTAATCTCAAGATGAGGAGTTCAGAAATAGCTCTGTAAAAGATCATGAAAGAAAACCATATGGAGTTCTGGGTTGCTGAAAAGCACAGATAAACACGTTGGCCTACAAAAAGCTGATTACTCTCTAATTCTGTACAACAGCAGTGCCTAAAAATGATGTTCAAAGTCAAGAACGGCTTTCAGGTTTATGGCAGCTATGGGACCCCTTTTGGTTTGAGACTATGAAAAAGGATGGAGTCCCAGCCAGAAATGATGTTTTTAGTAGAGCTCTTTTTTAACATCTGTAAAAGCACGCAGAGCAAATCTTAGAGAAAAGCTAATATCAACAGAGAAAAATGTTTTTTTTAACTACCTGTGTTAACCTATTCACGTAAATGTTGATGAACAAATACAGCAAAATCTCCACCCACCTAAATTGTCCCTGGTCTCCCCAAATGGCTTCCCATGTACTGAAGACTCATTATAATAAGAGCTGTGATCCACACAATCTAACAACTCCTAATTGGTGTATGTAAGCATAGACAGAGTTTTATTATATGAGTTCAGAGGCTGGTTCTGTTGTACCTCATTGTCTCTAGCTTTGGTGATCTTGATTGTCTGTTGCACATTATAACAACTCTGATTAAGAGACTGGAATTATCTACTAAGCATTGCTCAAATCATGACAGGATAAAAATGGAAAGATGTGTTTCAGATCAACACTGATGAGTAGTTTATTAAAGTATGAATAACTGACTGCTAATAAGAACACAACCATGGTTTCCTTATGAATATGAACCAGTTAAATGAGTAACTCTTCTGTAAGTTTATATTTGGCAAGTCTTGTTCATTAGTCTGTAAGCAACCTCTTTTCTGTATTCAATGTAGGTCTGATGAGTTAATGAAATGGGGGGAAATGAAAATACCACAGAGTGATTCAAGCAGTGAAAGATAAATTATACTCTTGTATCTTTTGAGACCAAATCTTTTACTTGGTTGCTTGCACTCCATTCCCATTGACATCAAAAGGCACAGTTAAAATATGTATTAAGGCAAAACTTAGCACTGGAAGTTATATTATTATATTCTACATTGACGTTTCAGAACTGCTGATAAAATGCTACAAACTACTTATTAAAATACTTGTATTTAAATAATAAGACAGGTCAGAAGCTGAAAATATGTATTATCTTCACGGTGAAATATTATGGTTGATGTTAACTTGTTAGCAAAATCTGCTGTAGTTCATGAGAGGCGTTTCATGTCTTATTACATCTTTGAGTCACCGCCATGTTTCATCTTTTACCAAAACCAGTGTGAAATCCTAATCCCACTGAAGTCTCTAGGAGATTTTGCACTAAGCTAAGTGAAGTTGAGAATTTTTTCAAGAATTACTGAGCTCAAAGGGAGGTTATATGCCATGGTTTATATTTGACTTGTAATGAAAACCTGAGACTGATTAATTTGTAGTCAGATTCTCCAAAAATCAATGGCAGAAGAGGGATCCATTTTCCAGTCACATAGTGGCAATGAGAAGCCTTTTTCATATAGTGCAGCCTCTGGTCTAAGGTCAATGTAAAAGGGAATTAGAGATGAGAATGTAGATCCATACCCTGGATAGACATATTCTTCAAGATTAAAGAAAGCACCAAGACAAGACCATCAGTGACACCTCTCAAAGAGAAAACATTAAGGTGGACCAGCTGGCTTTAAAATGATACTAACAAGAGAAGCCCAAGCCTTCTGAAGATCTGAAAAGTAAGGTTGATTAAAAGGCCCTTCAGATTTCAAAATGTCACTTATAACACTTAGCCCAGCAAATGAAAATAGGTAAGTCAGGAATCTGGGCAAGAACAAAGTGTTCTCTGTTTATCTAGATGCTTATGAAGGTCACTACTGTTACGATGTCTGAAGACATCTTAGGTACTTAAGAATAGATGTCATAGTTTATCTATCTTCTCTTCTTTCCCACTCCATAAGCAAAACAACACAGAAATTCCTCATGTAGGATTTTATTTCAGCTACAGTAGAAAGATATAGTTAGATCAATATAGTAGTGGTGATTAGTGTCTTACAATGATTGTCCTTCTCTAAAAGAGAAGGGAGATTTTTCTTCCTTTAGTTTAAGTCACTCTCAAAATGGCATACATTAAACTGGGAAAAGATGTACTTCATCCAGAATACAGTATTGATATTTTTGAAACAGCAACAGTTCCTATTCACAACTCACCTTCTGTGATTTGACTTTTGCAGTCAGATAATCCTGACATCATTAGACTTTGTATTTGTTCATCTCTCTTACATGGACATGTGGACATGAACATGTTGTACTTGAAAAGATTGCCTTGTGAGTCCTGGTCTACATTTGTTAAAACTGAGTACTCATTCGCATTTAAAAGATATTTCAAAATGTTTTAAAATTCACTTGCTAATTCAGAATGTCTCTGTATGTGCCGTGAGAAAAAAGAGTAGTGTTCGTGCTCCAAATGTGGGACTATCTAGAATAAGTCCTCCAAAAGATAGTAAAAAAAAAAATAGAAAAAGAAAGAAGTCCTCAACTTATAAAATATTTCCTGTTGCATTCTTGGAGCTCAAACTCTGCTTATCTTTTGTTTGATCTCAGTCTTCTAACAGTTATCTCTGTCAACACATAAAGCTCATTTGTCCCTTGGAAAAACAATATCAGAGATGACGTTAAAGGAAGTTGATGGCTTTCAAAATTGGCTAAAAGAACAGAAGAGCACCTATGCAACAGTTGCAATAGATCTGCATACAAACTTTCATCTTGTTGCAAGAAGACATGATGTAGTCACTATCCCTGATTGACACCTAAGTGATACTACCTGTTCAAATACTACCATTGGCAGAGCTGTGAAAATGTGTGGATGTGTTTCTCTACTTGATGGGGATTACTTGCAGTAAGGAAATATTCCCTTGTAATTTTTATAATTAAATCAAAAGAGCATCTGACTACTATGAGACTGGTAATAACGGCTCATGATCTCTACAGTTCAGTGCAAATTATTTTTTCCATATGAGGGAGCCTTACACAAGAGCAAAAGTATTCATTGATCATTTAGCACTGATTAGTCAGATCAACAGTGAAGGTACCTGGGATAAGGTAGTCATGTTTTCTGATCAATGGGTTTAGGTGTCCTTAAGGTTAAAAATTCTTGGGGTACAAATCCCTAGCATGAGTGTTTATAACATTTTAGATTCTTACAACTTTTCTGAGCACAAATCTAGAGAGTGGCAGGGTTATAGGTCAGCAGGGACTAATTTACTTCTCTGTTTCTTCATGGGAATTATATTCTCTCTCATATTAAATCACAGTAGTTGTTGCACACACAGACACACACACAAATCCTTTTGTTTTTTCATGCAGTAAGATTTCATTAGCCAAGGTTAATGACCTAGGTGGCAAGAAATCCAAATGCATTTTTAGAAAATGAAACTTCTATCCCACTTCCCTAAACTATTCTCTGGGCTCACTGACATAGGGAAAGTTAGGGATCTTTTTTTTTAATGTCCCATTCCTTTATCCACCAAAATTTTATTTCTAGTTATTTTCGATCCCCTCAGCTTCATAAAAGCTTTGCACTCTTGTATTGGCTCTCCCTCTTCCTAGCTGTGTCACTGCTCTTTGTAATGAAATTTCTGTGGTCGCTTTCTACTGTGTGAGTGATCAACATGCTCAAACTTTCCCATGAGCTGTACTGTTTCTTGGTCATCACTGATCTACCAACAAAAACATCTCATCTTTTAAATACAGCTCATAGAATTTTACTGAGCTGGTGTGGTAGTAGTGAAGGACAGTGCTTTGCAGTTATCCCTTGTGCCACTAATAGCTTTCCTCAAGCTTTAGTAAATGAGTCATGGGGGTGTTCTAATAGTGACTCAGAAATCATTCCACTTCATTACACAATTCATTGATATTTGATGTTTAATCTACGCATGATTTTTTTTAATGAAAAAACCTGACTAAAGAAGCAGGAAAAAAGCCCACCCTAAATCACTTGACAGAAATTCTGACCTTATATATATTTTTTTTCAAATTATTATTTTTTATAACTCCCCAAATAGGAGCTGTATTAACAATGTTTATACCCAGAAGTGACAAATGTGTTTTTTTTAAGAGAATGTTATAAAGAAAATGAGATGTATGCAGAGCGCCCTATTAACAATTAACCAAGGAGCTTTCACATGCAAAAAAAAGTCTTTTTAGTAGTCTGTTTTGTAAGAAGACAGGTGAGAAGGTGACAGTTAAAAAGTTGCTTTTGTAGGACATAGAAATATGTACCTTTAAGTTTTAGATGTTCTCTAATTAAAATCGGTATATCTTTCACTGTTGAAAAAAGCCTGATGTTTGTTGTTTGCTGGGGAAGTTATACATCTGTGAATATATACTCTTAGGGCCAGATCCAGAAAAGATGGTAGATACATGAAGAATGATTTAAGCAGGATGCAGACACTTTAGTCTAACAAACAGACCAATCCACTAAACTTGCAAAAGTTTACTTACTCTTTTTTTGAATGCTTGTGGAAAGCTTGAAGTTGCATAGGCCTGATGTTTTCCTAAATTACACAGGCTTCCTCGAACTTATGCAATGACAGAGAGTCCAGAGCTAGCTCTGACCTGATCTAATATATCCATAAAGAAGAATGAAGAATTGTTGGGAGATGCTAATTTGTGCCTCAATGTAGTATAGCTGTGTTAGCATAGTACTGAACCCCGAATAATAAGCCCTGTTTTTCAAAAGGGTGGATTTAACTCAATTATGTGTTGACAAATCTATACATTTGGATGACGCACAGCTAAAGCCAGCTTGGAGGACCCTGTACCATGGTATAGTCCATGCTGCAAACAACCAGAAACACCATTAGCATGGCTGAACTTAGTGCCTGCAAACATTTTCACTAGAAATTAGCAAAACACTATTAGAGTTGGAAATAGTGGAAATCAATAACAACAACAAAAAAATTTTCTTGACTTAAAAAAAAAAGAACATTTGCCAACCTAGGTGCAGACAAATACATATTCCTTGTCTTAGGTACAGAGTATATTCTAAGACTTTTGTAGTATGCTGCAATTATTTAAGTATTGCCCCACTAGTGCCATCAGGCAATGTCATGGCAGAAACAGAAAGTGATAGCTGAAAAAATGTTCCTGTTCCTTCTTTAGTAAATCACAAACATTTTATACATTTTCAATGTAAGCTTTGACCTAATTACACCTTGAAAAAATGAGGCAAAAATCAAGCTTTTTCTTTAACACATTTTTATAGGAGAAGAAATCATAGAATCATAGAATCATAGAATCATAGAATCATAGAATGGTTTGGGCTGGAAGGGACCTTAAAGATCATCTCATTCCAACCCCCCTGCCACAGGCAAGGACATCTTTCCACTAGACCAGGTTGCTCAAAGCCCCATCCAGCCTGACCTTAAACACTGCCAGGGAGGGGGCAGCCACAGCTTCTCTGGGCAACCTGGTCCAGTGTCTCACCATCCTCACAGTTAAGAATTTCTTCCTGATATCTTATCTACTCTACCCTCTTTCAGTTTAAAACCATTACCCCTTGTCCTATCACTACATGCCTTTGTAAAAAGTCCCTCTCCAGCTTTCCTGTAGGCCCCCTTCAGGTAATGGAAGACTGCTATGAGGTTTCCCTGAGCCTTCTCTTCTCCAGACTGAACAGGCCCAACTCTCTCAGCCTATCTTCACGGGAGAGGTGCTCCAGCCCTCTTACAATGATGACTCTTAGAAGCCATGGATTTAGAAATCTTGTAGGTTTTCTCTTGAAGATGGTCCACAGTCTTCAAACACAGTCCCTTCTGACACAGCTATTGTCTGGGAGATGTGGGTCACTCTGACATCACCATTGATAGACTTAGCTTCATTATACAGGGAACAGTGTCCCCATAGAAAATATTCAGAAGGTCAGCAAATTGAAGAAAGCAATATATTCTTTTCTGTTAAATACAGAACCCTTAGAAGTAAATGTGTAGATAACAACGGAAAATTTTGTATTTAGTTGTTACTCTGCAGCCTTGCCTTTTCCCTCCAAAAAGGACTGCACACAGATCTAAAAAGATAATACCATTCACTCTTCACAGCTTGTGAAACAAGAGCGCACTTCTACCTGAGTTTAATAGGATGGCTGAAGAAAATCTGTGTGCAGCTGTTCTAGGACTTCATCAGTCTTTGTAATTTTAAACATTAGAGTGCTCTATACTCAAACCAGAGATAATTTGCTGACTACTACCTAGCTTATAAAAATCTTAACCTGTTCCAAACCCAGCAATTTGAAGGTGTACAAATTCCTGGAAGTTATTATCCTTCTTTCCATAAAAGGTACAAAACAACAGAAGAAGTGAAGCTAATGTTTTAAAGAAATGAATAAGGAAATGTCCTTTTCCAATGTTTCAAACTGCGGTGAAAGTTCATAGTTCAGTTTAAAACCTTTGCAAGACATGAAGGATGAAATGGTCATACATGGTTCCTCCTTTCTAAAAAGAAGAGATCCATATTGGTGGGCAGATGTGACACAGAGCCAATGAGAAACCTGAGATCTTCAAAAGGACCATTTAGAGACTAGTCTGGATGCTTTAGGGTGCATAAAAAGGCAACAGACACATATTTAGGTAGCTGAATCCCAATCCTAGTTTCAGTGATGAGCACAACACAAATTCCAAATGATTCTCTAACTTACAACAAGAAAAATGAGGAGGTCAGTCAGGCTGCAAAACCAACATTGTTTTTCTCCTCTATGTTCAGGTCAGGGTCTGTGAGACCAGAGACTAACTGATTTGTTTTTTAAATGGACAAACAATGTGAAATGAGTTTCTCTTATTATTATTTCTCTGTATGGAAAATGTTCATAATGAGTTTGCAAAAAAAAACTTGTTCACCTGTTTCTGTTCACAAAGAGATAATTTCTGTAGTTATTAGTAACAGACTATATTTTGGAACTATAAAATCCACTAAAAGCAAAAGAATAAAATGAGTAATAGTGGCTTTGTTTTGAACTCTTAGAAGCAGAAAAGCCTGTATTCTCTGTAAGGAAGATGATGTTTCATAGAGATTGATTCAGGCAATAGAAACCATAATGAATACTTAGAATATGTCTGAGTAATGTTAAAAATCTGTTTTAGACGGCTGTGGTGGATAGTGATACAATGATATTTGTGAAAACATCCTAATTTACATTCATAAATTTTTGCAAAGAATTCTGTAAACGTGATCACACTGAGAGCTGTGAGCATAGGAACAGCACTAGGCTAATATGCTGCATTACATTGATTGCCAAGGCTATTCAGAGGAAATGTTCCAGCAAATATTACCATGGTTCAGGATATGTTACTGTGACCCTACCTGAATAACCTTAAATGATTTCTTAGTCATCAATAACTAAGCTATTGATTTGGCAACAACAATTTGACAACACTTAGACCAGGCTGTCTGTAAGTACGAAAAGCACAAAGACAGAAAGAGAGAAAAAACCACTTCCATTTAAACCATAACATCATGTGCTCTTATCTTATATTTGTTATTTGCGGTTAATGAAAATTTAAAATACTAGTGAAGACTAAGTACATGAGCTTGGGCATTAACTTAGGATATCATATTTGAGTTAAGACCTTCAGAAGAGCTAAGACTAAACCCAGATTGCTTTTACTGCTAAATTAGTTCAAATTAATTGACTTGAATTATGAACACTATGAGCTTAAGCAATGCAGGCATGCCCTTAATGGGTCCAGTTTTGCAACCCTTTCTCTCACATAAGCAATCCATATTCCTTTAAATAGTCTTAATTTGCTCACTTGAACTCTGTGTGTTAATAAAGTTCACAGAATCAGGACCCCTCTGCTAATACAATATGAGCATAGTAATGTTAAACATTAAGCATATTGGAGTTGAGAGACATTCCAGTGCCAAACGGGCAAAATTCTCAGAACAGAAATGTGACATCACTTTATCAAAAGTACTGCCAGGCCTAATTGCAGATCTGTGTTATTCTTTGGCTGTTCAGAGGAAGGGAGTTTGTTGCATATTCTGAAAAATGGCATTTATGGCATATGTCTACAAGATATGTAGATCAGCAGCATATATGTATTCCAGAACAATGGATTTTTTTTTCCACAAATTGAGCTACAGTGGTGTGAGAGCAAAGTAGGATAATATCTTTGTCAAATTAAGACTCAAATATCACCCATTTTGTCTAAGTGCTCGTGAGAGACCCTGTACATACAGGTTTTTCTAGATATGTAGTTTATGAGCAGCCACATGTAAGTAAAGGATTAAGTTTAACGCAATGCACAGTTATTGTACAGAGTCAGCATTGAAAAATTAATTTTTGGCACACTTGGGACTTTGAGGCAAGTGTAATGTGATAGAAGTCTGGATCTAAATGAAATAGATAAGTCAGAATCTGATTTATATTTTCATTGATCTCAATGGGAATTGAGCCTATTCAGTGTTTCCAGAATTGATTTCCGACTGTAGACACTGCCTAGCATGATAAATACCACATTTTCTGTGGGGCTTTTAACTGAATTCCAATTTCTGCACAAACCATAGAACTTCAGTTCCCAAGGTGCAACCCATCCCTCATTTTGGTCCTGCATTAGGCAAGCAATTAAAAGCAATTTCACTTTAGACTTTCCTGCAGTCAGTGCAGCCATTAATGTTTCCTCATGTGTTTGAGTGCTCTCCTAATTGAGGGTCATGCTAAGGTTGTTTGTTTCGCAAATTATCTTCAACAACAAGCACAAATCCACTGTACTCAGATTGTTTTTTACCAACTACAAAGAAATGAAAAGCATCAGATTTTCTCTAAAGAAGTGGTTTCCAGATGTTTTTCAGGCAGTCTTTCTGCCACTTTCTCCTCTTTACCCTGCTTTCCACTAACCAACCCTAAACCACTGCCCCTTTCCTCCACTCTGATCCTGCCCACCAAATTCCTTGCAGCTTTCTCCTTGTGGCAGCATCAACTTCTGAATAAAACATAAGCTAATAAACCCAGGAGATACCTTTGTTTTTCCCCATCCCATATTTTTAATGTTGAATTGCCTTGATAGTAAGAAATTGGTACTTGTGATTCAAAAATCTGTTTCACCCCGTACTTGGAGCCTCACCAACATGTGCTTTTCCACACTCAGACTTGAAGTCTGAGACAAATTCTTCTCTGACCCATTTTCATTACTAGTAGGCACTAGTAATGTGTAGGCACTAGTAAGTGCCACCCACTTACTTTCTCCTTCACACATGCAAGACTTTTGCTGAAATATCACATTAGGCAAGCTATCACAACAGTTTAGTCCATAATAATCCATTCAACTCAAAGGATGCGAATTCAGGAGAGAGATTGGGTTGATTTCTGATAAGTGGAGAAACTATGCAGCTTGCTGTGGAGCAGCAGGAGAAAATAGTCCCTGTTGCTATTTCCACCACAGTAAAAAGGACATCCACTTTTAATTTAAGAAGAAATCTGTTCATTCCCAAACTGTTTCATTAAACACAGACACAAAAGTGCTTATCCCTTCCTCTTCCTGAGCAAAAGGACAAATGATTTAGGGACTAAACTCACATCACCTTATTTTGTGCTGCTGAACGGGAAAATTTTATTTGTTTAGATTTTGGACATGCAGCCAATATCATGTTTCACAGAAAAGTCAATAAGACTTACACAGGACAGTGTACAGCTAAAGGGTAAAAAAAGTCATTATGTAATATTCAGTAAATGTCACCTTTATCAATTAAAGTATGTGCAGTTGTAATCAGAAGACAGCCTTTCAGTTCTTTCTTGCAACAGTGTTTGAATAGTATTTATTCTTTTTTAATAACAAGCATCTTTCCCAACCGATGATTTAGCCAGGTAGAATGATACGATCTCCCCAGGAATGAGAATCGGGAATTTGGTGAGTTGGAAGGTGCTGAGAATGGCTGCTAGTCTAGATTTCTCGAGGTTACTGTTCTCAGAGTTACCGAGGCAGATGCAGCATAACTCCTGTCAAGTTATCCTTTAACACATCAGTATCATAAAGGAAGGAGATCTGACCCTGCATATTCTAGTGACAATTCATTAGTCTTCACTTTACTGGTCTTCTTTTTATACTTGTGGATGTGATTTCTTGTATATAAGTCTCATTTAAAAATTAATAAATACAATGGAGTGAAACAAGCCTATTTAGTTTGCAGGAGTTCAAATACTATTTTTTTTTAACGAAGTTGTATGTGGAGCTTTTGATTCTCCTTGACTTAGTGCATCCTTTTTCTCAAGTCTCAAACTAACTTCACCTGAAACAAGATGAAAAAACGAATTGGCTCAGGTCTGCTTGTAATTGGGCTTAAACCATTTTTTTTTCTACGTGTTGCCATGAATCTTTCAATGATCATTGACCAAACAGTGAGCAGCAATGGAAGTGTATCAGATGTGTGTGTGTTTCTTAAGTTTTACTGCAAATATTTTCCACTGTCTTTGGTGGGCCAGCATCATCCTGGGTTTAACTTCACCCAGGTCAGTGAAGTTCTACCAAACAATAAATTGGCTTGTTAATTTTTAACAGAGTGCTAAAGGAATCTCTGATTGCGTTTGGAAACTCCAGCTTTTTTCTTTCAAAAAGAAAAACAAGAAATACTTATACAGAAAGAATATTGAAGCATCACCTAGTTAGTAAACAGTATACTGGTGTGACATTGGGCATGTTTGCTAGTGTAGCTTTAACGTTTTTGGAGAATGTATACGTATTACTGAAGGGAGTTTTGGCACTGTCACTTGATATCTGGATTGCAACAAGCACTTCTTTTATTACTGACAAATAGAAAGCATGTGTTTGGCTTTATTTATTGTTTTCTGTGGAGCATGTGTCAAGTTCTGAAAGTGTGTATTTCACTGGTCACGTACTAAGTTTAGTTCTTATAATTAAGTTGCTAATATCTGGCATGGTAACCAGTCAGCAGGATTTGATTTGACAGTTTAGGAGACTGACTTGAGACCTCTGGAAGCTGAGGGGGAGACACTCAGCAGCACACTGAGATAAATACCATCACTTTCTTAATGATTCAGACCACATTTTCCAAAGTAGTCATTAATTCTGATCCTTCCATTTCTGAGTGCAAAAGTAGAAACTGTCCATCAGTAACCTCACTTGGCTAGAGCTGTGTTTCAAGCCTCTAAAATCGGGGGGGTGTTTTGGATATAGTTCTTTCTGTGTGTGTTGCTGTTATTAAGAAGTTTATTTTTTTTAAGAATACAATCAAGATTTCAAAACTTAACACATAGTTTCCCCCTAAAATGGTCATTTCAACATTTTACCCTCTGATTCTGAAATTCCTAGAAGAGCTGGTCAAAGCTGAGCATTTCTATTCCATGAGAAAATCTCACAATTCCAAATGACTTTAACTTTCCAATGAAAACTGCAATGAAACTTTGGAATGAAAATGCTGGAGCACCTCTCCTATGAAGAGAGGCTGAGAAAGTTGAGGCTGTTCAGCCTGGAGAACAGAAGGCTCCAGGGAGACCCTTCTAGCAGCCTTCCAGTACCTGAAGAGGGCCTACAGGAAAGCTGGAGAGGGACTTTTTACAAGGCCATGTAGTGATAGGACAAGGGGTAATTGTTTTAAACTGAAAGAGGGTAGATTTAGATTAGATATTAGGAAGAAATTCTTTACTGTCAGGGTGGTGAGACACTGGACCAGGTTGCCCAGAGAAGTTATGAATGCTCCCTCCCTGGCAGTGTTCAAGGCCAGATTGTATGGGGCTTTGAGCAACCTGGTCTAGTGGAAAGGTGTCTCTGTCCGTGGCAGAGGGGTTGGAACTAGATGATCTTTAAGGTCCCTTCCAACCCAAACCATTCTATGATTCTATGATTCTAGGAAAACAAATTACTTGGGAGCTTTGAAAAAAATGTTTCTAAGTGAATTATGTTTTGTTTCATTTTTTCTTATCATTATCATTTTTATGTATGTATGTATATTAATAATAGAAAAAATGGCATTTTGAAATGTAAAATCAAAATCATTATTCCTAACATTCAAAATAGCATCTGGCATTTAACTGCAATTTCAGGCAGGTAAGTGTCCTTCTACAACACATTTTTATTTTGAGAATTCTCCTTCAATGGAAACAGTATTTCAAAGAAATTCAGGCTTCTGGCAGTATTTCATTATGGAAATGAATATGGGCTATGTATTCAATGCTAAAGTAACTATCAGGTTATAAGTGTTATACACACAATGAAATCTGGAGTTAAATGTTACAGTTTGGGAATTTTTCTTTGTGTCTTTGTTTCTTGATAATGTTCTGAAGAACTCAAAATATTCAAAATACATAGGCATGCAAATGAAAATTTGCATTAGCTTGACAAAATAGTCATAGCGGTTGAGATGATCAGAAAGCCCCTATTCAGCCTCTGTTTTTTCATATACAAATGATAAACATTTCATGTAAGTCAAAAGACGCAAATGAAGTATGTAATCTTAGGCTGCATCTATACTACTAAATAAAACAGGCCAGGGAACTAGTCTCTGGCCCTGGGGCCAAGTAGCCTGGCACAACTTGCCTCTGTACAGCTGAACTGCTAGCTGGCAGGAGCCAAAACTGCTCAAGGAGCATTGTAAGCAGCATGGATGATTGCAAACCAGTGCTCCAGTCTGTGCCAAAAATCTGTATTATTGACTGGCAGAGACATTGCCTCAGTGAGTCTTGAAAATTTGCCTCTACTAATAAGGGCATAAGTAGAGTGAGCTATATAGAGTCAGATAGAATATTTAATAGTTTACGTTAAAAAACACCACCACCACCACAAGTCTTTAAAGGGCTGGAGCCCTATTAGTATCAAGAAACAAAAGCAAGAGCAGTTTAATAAATAAATTAAAGTGATAATGCTTTATTTAAAGCAGTTCTTGATTTTCAGTTATCATTTCAATATACAAAGCAATATAGTTGTGGCTATTAACTCTTTAAAAACATATTAAGAATACATGTCTGTAACCTACACGTCACTAGGAAATAGTTTGGGCATATGAACAAGCTATGCTGTACTGTTGTGCAACGAGTAAGTAACAGGCAATGTTTTTCATAATCAAAACACCGAGCTATGTTTTTAAAATTTCCTATTCAGCTGGAACTGGGAGCCATGTGCTTTTCCAGCAGCAGAGCACTCTCACTCATCCTAGAAGTGAGTGACAACATGACCAAGGAGATCAGCAATGTGATCAAAGACTTTTCTCCTTACCTCCTTCTTCCAGTTACAGTACATTTTGAGGCATGGGGGAGTTCTGCCCACCCATGTCAGTTTTTGCCCATGATGGCTCTGGCATGGCTCTCTCCTCTCTCTGATCCTTAATTTTGCCATTTTGTAGTCTTTCTAGGAAAAATAAACAGATTAGATGGAATATGACAGTGAAAAGTTATCTGGTTAATTGTTCTCAGCAAAAAATCTTCTGGATGACTTATCTAGGCTCAAGTAGAATTAATGGACCAGAGCAACCCCTGCACGAGAGCACAGGTGACATTCCTTCCACCATGCTGTTATTCAGGAGAAACCATTTCATACACAGATCCAGGGCTGAGAGAAGCTTGGGTCCTGCTCTGAGGCAAGCCAGGATAACCAGCGCAGATGTAAGCAGATGAAGCCATACCAGTGAGCATTCAGCAGAGGTAGTCTGAGGACAGTACATATAGCTGGCACTATATGTAACTATGGGGCAAGCTCTGAACAGGGTGCAAGAGTTGGTCTCCATTTTATCAAGAGATGTTTTCCCTTCATCGTAAGATGAAGTACATTGTGCATGGCTATTTGTTCACACCATATAGGCAACTGGGCCTTGCATATAAATCCTGTTTCCAAGTAATAACTTTTATCTGTTACATTAATGACCATTGATTTTTTAGCAGATTTTATTATAGTGAGCATCTGCCAGGGTCTGTCAAAAGGAGGCAGAAAGAGCTCAAAATACTTGAGCACTCCAAACAGGAGACTTTTCTTTTAAATATTTGTAGTGCTATCAGTCACATTAACATTTTCCAGCCACTCTCACTCCTGGTGCCCCTGCTTTAAGGTACTCAGTTATCTGAATTAGCAGGGCTTGCACAGGTGTGACTAAGGGCAATAATTAGCCCATTCATTCTGCAGTCTGTGTTTCTCTGAGGATCCCCAGGGAACATATTACTGGCAACGGGTATTTGTGGCACTTAGTAGTTTCATGTTCAAAGCTGAATACAATATCTTACTGTGTAAATCTCCTAGGCTTAACACTCTGATTAAATCTGAGACTGGACGTGCTTGCCTGGGAATAATAGGGAAGAGTTTGCTTTGTGTCTGCCTGCGCTTTATAAGCCTAAGGAGTGAGAGCGATTTTCCTAGGCTACTGGTTGATCCAACGGTTTCAAACTGTTAGCCCCTTTCCCAGCAACATGCAACTGGTTTCCTCTGAAAGCTAAAAACTTGGAAAATGCAAGCACTGCAAAAAAAATGTATCAAAATGTGGACTAATCCTTTATGTCTCATTTCTGCTGCTGCAGCTGCAGGGAACTTTGCCTGAGGAAAGACAGTCAAATTTCACCTGCCACGCACTGCCAAACTGGAGATGTCAGCCAGCAATGTTTTGGCAAGTGTGTTGCTTGTCACAATCCAGAAGACATTATAACACAATGAAGTTGTGGCTGTGAAACACCAGAGTCCGACTCTGCAGAGCGACGTTGTGAGGCCACCATTCCAGTGTTTAAAAATTCCTGTCACACATGGCCTTATCAGATGGCCTTATTTACATTCAGCTACAGGTGTCTTTACTCATACTGCATGACTAAGATGGGTGGAGATACCTACAGAAAAGAACTTTTCTTCATTCATTTCCGAGAGCCACAATATACAACTTCAATTGGGCAAAGCAGTCTGGGCTAGGGGTTCAGAAGCATTTAGCTCTGGCTTAATTGCTTCTACTGCAGCTGATCAGAATTTTTTAATGTTTTGATCTCTTGAAAATCCCATTACATCTGCTTTTTTATATTCAGGACTTAAATCCTCCAGATTCAATGTAGTTTCATGAGCATAAAAACTGAGGAAGCCTCCTTTCTTATGAATTTATGTCTTGTCCTTTGATTCTTCTACAGTAAGGTGCGAGTCCTCGTACAGCTGCAGTCATACAGCTTTCCCATGGATGGACTCTCTTGTATCTAATGAAGATTGTACTGTAGGATCTAACATTTTCAAGAAACTGAAGAGAATATTTTATCTCAGCCAATGTCTTCTAAAGTGATAGCAGAAGAAAGG
This sequence comes from Nyctibius grandis, assembly GCF_013368605.1. Classification (NCBI taxonomy): domain Eukaryota; kingdom Metazoa; phylum Chordata; class Aves; order Nyctibiiformes; family Nyctibiidae; genus Nyctibius; species Nyctibius grandis. The sequence continues at coordinate 76,812,829 of NC_090659.1, read as the reverse complement.
AAAAGCATAACTGTCATAGACAGTGAGGACAGCATGCCTGCAATTCACTAGGAAGCCAGACTAAGAAAAAGCATTTAGGGAAGGTGGGATACATTTAGTATGTTATCCAAGATTTTTGAGCTACAGCAGGGCTTTTTGATTGTATGTGGACCTAATGAGTGCTTATGAGTTCTGCAGATGGCTCATGTGTGGTACTGGACACCTGCATAGAATAGTGAGATGGGAGTCAAACATGTAGTGTATGAATAAAGTGATCTCCTCTGTCCAGTCAATGAGTCGTATTTCCTCCAGGCCTCATCCTGTAGGTCTCTGTAGAAACTCTGTTGGCTCGTGTTTTCCATAGCTGCCCCAAGCACCTAGTTTTGTGAACCCTAAATATTTCCTTTCACTGAAGCATAACCACAGAAAATTTCAGAATAAAAAAAATTTTCTGTAAGGTGGGGGGAAAAAGAAAAGAAACTGAAGCTATGATTTAAGTTAAGCATTGCTTGTCCATTGACAAGCAATTGATTTCGTACACAGATCCTTGGTTTCAGTGCTCTTCCTGCTCTGTATCTCAGCTCCCCGGCTGTGCTCAGAGCTGGCACCTCACATTTCCTGTAATCAGCTTTGGTAAATCCAGCTCACGGCTTGCACTGCCACTGCCAGTTTGTTTGCTGCTTTTGTTTTTTCTGGATTGCATGTGAGATATTACCATCAGTATGACTAGGCAAGTGATTTAACAAGTGAAGTATCATCAATGAAGGCACGCTTGTGCTTCAGCCTGACTAAGCAGCGGTCAGGGACAGCACAGCTGCTGATTCATGAATTGGAATGGAAATACTTCTTTGTTAAATCGGAGCATATCCAGCAAAATCTGTCTTAAATGAAAATGACTGACTACAGCTATGCATCAAATAACCTCAAGTGGAAGTCTAGGCGTGGGGAAGAATTTTGCAATTGAGAAATCTGTTCTAACCAAAAGTGTAAAGAAAGGGAACATGATTCTCTGTTTTAATTTCCCAAGATTTATTCAAAGTCCAATGAATTTAACACAAATGCCAGTATAGGCAGGTGATTCTACTAGGAGAAAAAGTCCACATACGGATCCCCACTGTCTGCTGTATCTGTCAGTCTTTGTCTTAGTCTTCTGTATCACTCATTTCTTGAGGTGTTGCTGTCATAAAATCATAGAATCATAGAATGGTTTGGGTTGGAAGAGACCCTAAAGATCATCTAGTTCCAACTCCCCTGCCATGGGCAGGGACACCTTCCACTAGACCAGGTTGCTCAAAGCCCCATCCAGCCTGGTCTTGAACACTTCCAGGGTGGGGGAATCCACAACTTCTCTGGGCAACCTGGTCCAGTGTCTCACCACCCTGACAGTAAAGAATTTCGTCCTAATATCTAACCTAAATTTACCTGTCCCCTTCCTTTCTTAAAAAGATAAGAATACACACCTTTACATACCCTAATTTTCACAGCCCTAACTACAGTCTACATCGGTGTAAGATCCTGCTGAAAGCTGTTTTCCCAAAATCCCTCTTTCTGTCTTCAAAACAGACCCCCAAATTTGCAACTGCAAATCAGAAATAAATTTACTGTGTACCAGTATATGCCATGCAAGAAAGAGACTTGCTAGCATCTCTGTAATCCACACAGTAAAGGCTTCCAAAACCAGAACCATGAAACTTCTTGGACCTTCTACAAACCCTTCTCATACTGTAACATATTTCTACTGTGGCAAACAAAATGCTCTTATAGAAACTATAGAGATGAAACAAACCATCAGGTACCAGAATGAATTTGCTCAAGCACTGGGACACTCAGTTGCGGTGAGGAGAATGTCTTCCATGAAATTCCATCACTAGCACCTCAGTCCTGAACTTCAGTGAAAACATGAAGAATACTTTTCTAAGATGTCTGGACATTAAAATCATGGATTCAATGGGTATAGTTGTTTCATCGTACATATTGATTTCTGTCCCTCAATGAATCCCTTCAAAGCTGTTATTTCATGGGTTTAAAGCACCTTTTCTTTGCACCATGGACACCAAGTACATTTTTTTCCCAGATAGCTGATTAATTAGAAGAATTGCTTTTTTTTAAAAATTTTAAATTCAGAGTATTAATTCTGAAACTGCATTTAGCACTGAAATTTGCTTCTTCCTCTTAAACTGTATGCTTGTCTGAAAGTTTGTGTTTCTTTTCCAGCTCTTTCAGTTAGTTTTATTAAAGGTATAATCTACGACAATATTATTTTCCTATCATCTCACATAAAAAATCATCATGACTACAAGTATAGTAATACTACTTCATGCATTTCTTTTTCACACAGTAAAATTATAAAATAATAATATTTCATTCAGAAGTGTCCATGCCTAGAAGTAATAATTATTGAGGTTCCACATAAAAACTTTATTTGAAAAACTGGAGGTTCCGGAGATCAGCAGTGATTTACAAATGCAGTTCAATTTATTATATTTATGCTGTGTTGTCATACAGGAACACAGGTACATTCAATAAAATTGAAAGGTCCTCATGTTTTACGAAACTGTAAAGCTTTTCAAAGTCTGATTATAAGCTAACCTAATTTTGCAGTGGTTGAAAAGAGTAGAGCCAATGCATTTACTCTCTTAATGTTAATAATGTGCTTCCTCACATATTAGCATTCTCCACAGATTGAATGATAGCTCTCCGATAACTTCTCCTAGAAAGATTCCTTCTGCACATTGAAAGAAGCATTTGCCTGTTTGTGCATATACAATATTTTATAGTGTCAGAGGTGTGCCAGTGTTTATAGAGAAGGATGCAGAAACCCCTGAATGAAACCTCTGGGTTGCAAAACATAATTTCTGCTTGCCAGAAGAGACACATTTCTTGCTGTTGAACTATTGTTTCTAGAGCTAAAACATGTTATGTCATGACAACACTATGAAGAAACTGTGGGTCCTTCCTGCAGTTAGATATATTCTCTACCAGGAGGTATGTTTGCCCTTGATATTTTTAGGTCTGTTTTGATTTTGCAAGGCATTCCCCTTAGCAGGTTAGTTAATCTGTCCTACAGAAAATGGATGTGTTGCCAAGTTTCTGTTTAAACAAAGAAGGAAGTGAATATGAGTTTACTCTATGAAAAGTAAATGAGGGAAACTGCCTTCCGTAAGAGGAGTGATTGTCTAAACTATTGGTGCCGAAATTCTTTCCAGTGAATGAAAATTATAATCTGTCCTAAAGATGATAAATGCCTTTTAAATAGAAGAATAATGTATTAATAACCTATTTTTATTATCTCTTCAATATAGCTGCCTGTTATAATGGTGTCTTTACTGTTCAGTTATGAAATTTCAGTTGGCAGATAGGCGAATAATATACGCCCCAATAAATCAGCTCTGGAGTGGTAAACCTTTGTCATAACGAGCAGATTGTCTAGTTGCTCAGGGCAGTCTTTTACATAGGGAGTTAGCAGAATAATTGTAATAGTAACATTTGAATGGAGGTAAAAATTTTCCCATCTCTTTAAAGAGTCATCCCAGCTTTCAAGTGTTCTTCAGTGGGAGGAAAAGTAGTATTTTTAATATAACAAAGGATAGGGATCTGGTATTACTTGTATAATGGGCACAAAATAAGCTCTAGATAATAATAAAAAATATATATTGTATATAACAGATAAGTCTCTTATTAAGAGCAAAGAGGAAAGAATATTCCAGGGATTTGATCTTGCTCTGTGTTGTCAAAGGGTAGTTTCTTATTGACTTCTAAAGACATAAAGTCAAGATTTCAGTAAAAACAAAAACTCAAGTAGTCTAATTATCTTATTTTTTTTCTATGTAATGCATACATGAGAGTCTCACAAACCAGCACAAAGTTTATAGCTTCCATGGCTATGACATGTGAGATGGTGGATAAATACACATACACAACTAGAAGCCAAAAACTCAGCACTATTCATCAGCAAGGCAAACACCACTGCTTATTACGGATTTCATGGCGAGAAAGAAAGACAAGGACTGCATCATGAAAGCTGAAAAATGTAGATAGCTTACTAAGATTTGGGCTGATATAGGCTGATATATTTTGGTACAGACCAAAAAATATGGTGACTGTCTCTGAAAAAAACAGGATGTAAAAAGAAGCACAGGAAAAAATTGTCCTCTTAGTTTTGCCTTTACTCTTATGTTGTTGTCCTACTGTGCAATATATGCTCACTAGGTAAACACTGACGCTGGCTCTCTAAATGCAGTCACGGCCCATCCTGTTGCCATGGGCAGGACTGATGAGTGTAGATGGCTGAATGCAAAAGAATATAGTGAATTATTTCTTCCCAAGGAAAAAAAGAAATTCAGCAAGCTAAAAATTCTTTTGGGTTTGTTTTGTGATGTTTTGTAGTTTGGGCGCTTCACTTCCATGGAAACTACCCCTATGTGCATGCTTTGATCTACTCCAAGCTATCAGCATAGAAAGGGAGGCACGTCATGTCAGATCCTAGTTGGAATAATTACCTTTCCTGTTTCACCCGTGACAATCAATGTTCATACTTAGAATGGAATTCCTTCATTAAGACATAATTATCTTCTTCACACATTTTGTTCAGTCATTTCACCTCCTCTAAATCTATCCTCAACAGAAATCGTCACTGATAGTTTAAAACATGATTTTTTTTTTCTTTTATAATACACATTGATTATGGCAGAGCGATTTGTCAGACCAGAGAAAAACAGTACTAAATAGCCTCATGGATACATTCATCTTATTTATTAACCAACACAGAAAAGAGCTGTCTACAGGGGTAGGGTACAGCTGTGATAGAGGTGAGGAAGTTTTACAAAACTGGATGCTGCACCCCTCCTTACATGACAGAAGGGCATTACACTGCATGGCCCTAACACAGGGCTACAGATTCCTCCTCCTTCCCCTTCCTCCTCCCCTTTCCCCTTCCGCTTCCCCTTTCTGTACAATAAAGGTATAAAGAAGAAAAAGGGGAAAGACAATTATTGATTAAAGAGAGAATATTAACATGAAATAAGTTTCTCAATTCGAAAGAAAACAGACAGCCAGCAGTTGAGAGTGTAATTTCTGAAAACTTCCGGTAGAATTCAGCCAGAAAGAAACGTGAGCATGCGTGGTTTTCTAAGGAGGTTTTATAGATGTATTTTTTATTGCTGTGTCTTTAACTGTAATATGAATTTTGCTAAAAAGGCAAGCTATATAATTGGAAAAAATTGCAAAATTACTCGTCTTCTCACTAATATCTTCTCTACCTTCAACTAATAGATACTAAGTGAAAGACTGTGATGTTCCCTGACATACGCCTTCCTGGCATGAAAGGGAATATAGTGCTCAGCCCCACATCCTGACATGACTTAAATCACATTTTCTTTCCTGTAGCACACCTATTCGTGGGCAGCAAAAACAGAACAGTTGTCCACATCTCTACATTCACCCTTTCTAAAGATCAAGTATAATATTTTAACTTTTTCTCTCCCTTCTTTCTTTTCTTTTCTTTCTTTCTTTCATATAATATTAATTTCTCATTCTAATCTATGACAGTCTTTTTGTTTAACACTGATAGTACAGGCTTCACTTCTCCCTCTTTTATTGCATATATAGAAAACCACAAGGTGCCCTCAATTAGAACACTGTTGTGTCAGATGACATCCATAATCAATATTGAGAAGGAGACAGAAATCTCACCATAGTAGAGACCTGAATTTACCCCCTGAGGGTCAGAGTCCTCAGTCATTACAAAGGGAGCTGTGGATGACTGTGGATTTCAACTACCCTGATATTTGCTGGGAGGCCTACTCAGCCAGCCATCCTCAGTCCAGGAGGTTCCTCCAGTGCATTGATGATAACTTTCCTGATGCAAATGGTGGATGAGCCAACTAGGAGAGGAGCGTTGCTGGATCTTATCCTCACTAACAAGGAGGGTCTGGTTGAAGAGGTGAAGGTTTGAGGGCAGCCTTGGTTGTAGTGACCATGAGATGGTAAGAGTTCAGGATCTCATGTGGCAGGAACAGAATAAGCTAGCAGAATCACAACCCTGGACTTCAGGAGGGCCAACCTTTGGCCTTTTCAAGCAATTGCTAGGGGAAATCCCATGGGACAGGGTACTAGAAGGTAAGGGGCCCAAGATAGTTGGTTAGCATTTCAAGGACTGCTTCTTCCGAGCTCAAGATCAGAGCATCCCAGCAGGTAGGAAGTCAAGGAAGGGTAGCAGGAGACCTGCATGGTTAACAGGGAACTGCTGGGCAAACTCAAGTGGAAGAAAGAGGGTGTACAGATCATGGAAGGAGGGGCTGGCCACTTGGGAGGAATATAAGTCTGTTGTCAGAGGATGTAGGGAGGCAACTAGGAAAAGCTAAGGCCTCCTTGGAATTAAACCTTGCAAGAGAGGTCAAGGACAATTAGAAAGGGCTTCTTCAAATATGTTGCAGGTAAAGCCAACACTAGAGGCAATGTAGGCCCCACTGATGAATGAGGTGGGGGCCCTGGAGACAGAGGATAAAAAGAAGGCGGAGTTACTGAATGCCTTCTTTGCCTCTGTCTATACTGCTGGAGGCTTGTACTGAAGAGCCCCGGACCCCTGAGGTCCCCAGAAGAAGTCAGGATAGAGGAGGGAATCTGTCTTGGTTGATGAGGGCTGGGTCAGGGACCAATTAAGCAATCTGGACGTCCATAAATCCATGGGCCCTGATGGGATGCACCCGCGGGTGCTGAGGGAGCTGGCGGAAGTCATTGCTAGGCCACTCTCCATCATCTTTGCTAAGTCGTGGGCAACGGCAGAGGTGCCTCAGGACTGGAGGAAAGCGAATGTCACTCCAGTCTTCAAAAAGGGCAAGAAGGAGGACCCGGGTAACTATAGACCGGTCAGCCTCACCTCCATCCCCGGAAAGGTGATGGAACAACTTGTCCTTGGTGCTGTCTCTAGGCACATCAAGGACAGGGGGATCATTAGGGGCACTCAGCATGGCTTCACCAAGGGAAAGTCATGCTTAACCAACTTGATAGCCTTTTATGAGGACGTAACCTGGCGGATAGATGATGGTAAAGCTGTGGATGTGGTCTATCTCGATTTCAGTAAAGCGTTTGACACTGTCTCCCACAGCATCCTCGCAGCTAAACTGAGGAAGTGTGGTCTGGATGATCGGGTAGTGAGGTGGATTGTGAAGTGGCTGAAGGAAAGAAGCCAGAGAGTGGTGGTTAATGGGACTGAGTCCAGTTGGAGCCCTGTGTCTAGTGGAGTCCCTCAAGGATCGGTACTGGGACCAGTACTATTCAATATATTCATTAATGACTTGGAAGAGGGAATAGAGTGCACTGTCAGCAAGTTCGCTGATGACACAAAACTGGGAGGAGTGGCTGACACACTGGAAGGCTGCGCAGCCATTCAGAGAGACCTGGACAGGCTGGAGAGTTGGGCGGGGAGAAATTGAATGAAATATAATAAGGGCAAGTGTAGAGTCCTGCATCTGGGCAAGAACAACCCCATGTACCAGTACAAGTTGGGGACAGACCTGTTGGAGAGCAGCGTAGGGGAAAGGGACCTGGGGGTCCTAGTGGACAACAGGATGACCATGAGCCAGCAGTGTGCCCTTGTGGCCAAGAAGGCCAATGGCATCCTGGGGTGTATTAGAAGGGGTGTGGTTAGCAGGTCAAGAGAGGTTCTCCTCCCCCTCTACTCTGCCCTGGTGAGGCCGCATCTGGAATATTGTGTCCAGTTCTGGGCCCCTCAGTTCAAGAAGGACAGGGAACTGCTAGAGAGAGTCCAGCGCAGAGCCACGAAGATGATTAAGGGAGTGGAACATCTCCCTTATGAGGAGAGGCTGAGGGAGCTGGGTCTCTTTAGCTTAGAGAAGAGGAGACTGAGGGGTGACCTCATTAATGTTTATAAATATGTAAAGGGCAAGTGTCATGAGGATGGAGCCAGGCTCTTCTCAGTGACATCCCTTGACAGGACAAGGGGCAATGGGTGCAAGCTGGAACACAGGAGGTTCCACATAAATATGAGGAAAAACTTCTTTACGGTGAGGGTGACCGAACACTGGAACAGGCTGCCCGGAGAGGTTGTGGAGTCTCCTCCTCTGGAGACATTCAAAACCCGCCTGGACGCGTTCCTGTGTGATATGGTCTAGGCAATCCTGCTCCGGCAGGGGGATTGGACTAGATGATCTTTCGAGGTCCCTTCCAATCCCTAACATTCTGTGATTCTGTGATTCTGTGACCCCGCACCATCAGTCACTGAAAGATGGGCTGGAGAGAATGAGCTCCGGTACCTTGGTGCTCACTCAGATCAGGGGGAATGAAGGTTACATCATCTCTCCTTAGGGTGACCTGGTTTGTTTACGGGTATCCTCATGTGAGGAGTGGCAACAGTCTTCCCACTTTAATAAGGCCTCAAGAGCAGATTAATATGATCCAAATATTGCACATAGTTATCAGCTGCTAGACAGGATTTTCTTCTTCTCAAGTGTTTCAAAAAATAAAATTGTTGAAAACAAATAACATTATAGCTTTCATTTTTGTTGATATCTCATTCTTCTCTTTCCTTTTTCATTTCCCATTACTTTTTCTCCAGGCATTTTTTCTTCCCCATCTGTTTTAATGCAATTTCAGCAAAACCAAGTCATCTTTTTCTTTTGAGCACAGGGAGGGAAAAGAAACTTGCTACAGTTGTATAAAAAGCTTTTCAAATTTTATCCAGATTAAACTTTCACTTTTTCTTGTGTTTTAGCAGAATTACAGTGATAGACATCAGAGACAGAAAAAAAAATGTTTCTACTGGACATTTATCATGCCATTGATCTTCCAAAAACAATGCATACTAAAAAGCAGAAGATCATTAGTATTGTATCCCTTAACATATACTTACACACAAAACAAACATTTTTAAAACATAGATTCAGTGACTCTAGGAAGAGAAAACAAAAACATGCATGGCATGAAATGAGAAGTGGACAAGGAGAAATCAAGAAATGGTTTGAAAATACTGAAAGTTTCTTCAGGCTGAAATAAGCCAGCCAGACATAAAGTATATACTTCCTCCACTGTGCAACAAAGTGTTCAGATACTGTGAAAGCTATCTTCATATTTTGAGGATTCTTGTTATTATTTCAGTGCTGGGTGTTTATTGCCTTCTGTAAGACATACTTAAAAGCAGGCCAAAATGTCTTGAAGATAAACAAATGGAAAGAGTCTGTGAATCTATGTAATGCATTAAGAAAGACCAAAAGACTGACAAGCAAACACCCTTTCTCACTAAAAAAATATTCAAGTTTAACAAAATATTAGGAGATGACATTTTATCTGAGAGTTCATTGCAGAGGAACTGTTGTATTTCATCTAATGTTTATACTGGCTGCAAGAAGGAATCCCTTCATTACCACTGCAGAGTGGGTTCATGCAGCATTTTTAACATCATCAAATATTCCATTTGTAAGCTAAAGTAGTCAGATGTTTAAGTGTAATGCACTTCTTTTAGAAATATTCATAGATTTGTTTTAATAGCTAATTAATTATTTATGTATTGACTATGAAAATGCTTTTGAAAACTGTTTTTTGATAAACAGAATGCTCTCCTAAGCTCACTTTGTAAGCTATATAAATGGTCAAAAACACCACAGCTTCCTAAAGGTGTTTCCCAATATATGTCCACCTGGGTACCACAAGAGTGGTAAGAAAAATAATGGTAAAACCAAGACATTTTAATCTTTCTTTCTAAACCTATAATTTATTTTCTTGAGTTAAATATTTCTTTGTTGTCACTACACTGAAAAGACATGCTTCTTCACTGTTCATAGGAGTGACTCCAAGCCACTTCGACCAGGTAACTAACAATTTCATGGAAAAATACAGTTTTCTCAGCATTCCTGGATAATAATAAACTTCTCTCTAGCAAAACTGGTCACTATGAGTAACAGCCAAACCTGTCTGTCTTTTTTTTTTTTTTTGTCATGTTGTAAGGAAATAATCTGTTGCTGTTCTTTCAGAAAACATTTCTGCAAAGGTGACTTCTCCTACAAGCTTTAATTATCTGTGCATCTCCACATAGTCTGACCTGTAAAGACTGGAAGGATAGCAGTAAATCTAGGTCTTTAGTCTAAACGACCTCTGATGTACATGCTCTCAGATACTGATGTACATTGTTGTTAGTGTCCCATGCACAGCTCCTTTCCTAGGTTTGGTACCTACAGGTTTTCACACAAACTCAAAAGCTCAGTGGCACAGTATTTCCTGTGGGAACATTCCTTTTAATTTAGGATGCCTTTTCTGAAAGTGACTCCAGAGGCACAGAAGGAAGGAATAAATTGAGTAGCTTCCTTTCAGGAAGCCAAAGAGAAGCATGCTGGATGGCTTGCATGATTGTGTAGTTCAAAATAAGGGAAGAATGTAGCAAAAACTCAGCTCACAATCCCAGAAAACCTGAAGAGCTCTAAATGGTTTTTCTAGAAGTTTTACTGAATGTAGATATCAATTTTACTGAGACTACTAAGGGGAACGAGGTAATTCAAAGGGCTCAGTCCAGCACACCTAGAACTACCAATAAGAGGAATGGGCCCTGATATACAGGGAGCTCTTTGGACTTTCTTCTATATGTTTTCATTCACCCAATTCAGAGACTAAACTCCAGATTTGCCTACCTGCATGCATACAAGGGATTTACTCGCCTAAACACATCTACTACTATTTTAGATGCCTAGGGTGCACTACCTGGTCCTCAGTTGACTCTCCAGAAGAGCGTAGTTCCCTTGTATGTCTTGTATCATTTGCCAGCCCTATGTAAATGTTTTGGATCCACTTCATTTTCTGAAATGGTGATACATGTTTGAATTTGAGCAGCTGAAGCTGTTTAAGCAGCCATTATAGTCAACAAAGATGCAGTCCATACAGTCAGCAGATTCTGAAGGGTTTGGTTCGGGTTTTTTTTTTAGATCAGTATCAATTTAATGCAATTTAACAACTCTTCTCTACTTAAAAAGTCATGTTGATGTTTCCAGGCAAAGACAGGAGAAAAGGCAATCTAGACAGCAGTTATCTTCTGACAGTGGTCTGTCATTCTCACAGCAAACCATGCATCATCTTCACTTATTTATTTACAGGACTACATACATGGATTCAATCAAAGAAAATATGTAGGCTGAAATTTTTTTCACTTAGGAAATTCATTGTTCTAAGAAATCCTTTATGCATTCTGCCCATCTTTTCAACATCCTACTATATCTTTTTTGTCTTATGGAAATCAGGGGGAAAAAAAAGTTCTATATATCAAGGTCACTATGCACTTAAAACAGACCACTTTGAGAAAAATATAGAAGAAAGAGGGAAAACTAAGATTTTTGAGAAATAACAGCTGATTTCTATTTATTATTATACAATTATATTCTTCTGCAGTGTTTATTCTCCTTGCAGTCACTTGCAAAATAAAAGTATTTTGCAGCAAAATTGATTGACCTTAGCTAACAGACCAGATCTTGTAGGCTTAAATGTTATGGAAATTTCTGGGACCAGAATGCGTGTTAGCAAAATTAGTGACAGTTTCTTTGGTAGAAGCATTTACATTACATGTTAGAATAATTTATTTTCCGTGAGAGAATGGTGGTAGCATGTATTCTACAAAAACTTGCTGGTGGTGCTTTATATAGTTTGATGCTGACAATTTTGGCCATTTTGGTACTTCTGTTGGAAGGATCTTGCTACCAGAATGCCAACTCAAGTTTCTTAGCACACTCAATAGCACTGTTCTGTAAAATCATTTATAACACAGACCATCTCTCTATGTGCTGGCCAGAGATATATCCTGCTAGAGAGAACACTGTTTAGAAGAGTTCCTTTTAAAATGTTTCCAGGCCAAGAACAGACCAAACATTTTTTCCCCATTCTACATATTCAGATTACAACTAGAATTATTTTTTTAAGGAAGTCATCTTGTTTTCAGAATGTTGTTCCCACTTAGGTCAGAATATATCAGAATGGGATAATATTCGGCAGCACTGGATCATCAGGCCCTGGGGGTAGAGGTCAATGGGTTGTACTCTACCTGAAGGTCAGTTCCAAGGGTGTTGGGACCTGTCCTGTTTGATGTCATTATCAATGGCAGGGAGGAAGTGACAGAATACACCTTCATCAGCCTTGCAGATGGCACCAAAGTGGGGGGATTACAGAATCACAGAATCACAGAATCAGCCAGGCTGGAGGAGACCTCTGGGATCATCGAGTCCAACTGTTGCCCTGACACCACCATGTCAACTAGACCATGGCACTAAGTGCCATGTCCAGTCTTTTCTTAAACACATCCAGAGATGGTGACTCCACCACCTCCCTGGGCAGCCCATTCCAATGTCTAATAACCCTTTCTGAGAAAAAATTCTTCCTAATGTCCAAGCTGAACCTCCCCTGGCGAAGCTTGAGGCTGTGTCCTCTTGTCCTATCGCTAGTTGCCCGGGAGAAGAGGCCAACTCCCACTTCACTACAACCTCCCTTCAGGTAGTTGTAGACTGCAATAAGGTCACCTCTGAGCCTCCTCTTCTCCAGGCTAAACAACCCCAGCTCCCTCAGCTGTTCCTCGTAGGTCAGACCCTCCAGACCCTTCACCAGCTTGGTCGCCCTCCTCTGGACTCGCTCCAACACCTCAACATCTTTCTTGAAGTGCAGGGCCCAGAACTGGACACAGTATTCAAGGTGCGGCCTCACCAGGGCTGAGTACAGAGGGACGATCTCTTCCCTAGACCGGCTGGCTACACTATTCCTAATAGAGGCCAGGATGCCATTGGCCTTCTTGGCCACCTGGGCACACTGCTGGCTCATGTTTAGCCAGCTGTCGATCAGCACCCCCAGGTCTCTTTCTGCCGGGCCGCTTTCTAACCACTCTTCCCCCAGCCTGTAGAGCTGTATGGGGCTGTTGTGGCCAAAGTGTAAGACCCGGCACTTGTTCTTGTTGAACCTCATGCCGTTGGTCTCAGCCCATCTATCTAACCTGTCCAGATCCCTCTGTAGGGCCGTCCTACCCTCCAGCAGATTGACACTCCCACCCAGCTTGATGTCATCTGCAAATTTGCTGAGGGTGCACTCAATCCCTACGTCTAGATCATCTAGAAAGATATTGAACAGCACCGGCCCCAGAACTGAGCCCTGGGGAACACCGCTAGTGACCGGCCGCCAGTTAGACTTTGCCCCATTCACCACCACTCTCTGGGCTCGGCCATCCAGCCAGTTTTTAACCCATTGAAGAGTCCACTCATCCAAGCCCCGGGCAGCCAGTTTGTCTAGGAGGATGCTGTGGGAGACAGCGTCGAATGCCTTACTGAAGTCTAGATAGACTACATCCACAGCCCTGCCCTCATCTACTAAGCGGGTCACTTTGTCATAGAAGGAGACCAAGTTGGTCAAGCAGGATCTGCCTTTCATTAGTTGTGTTGTCTCTGTTCTTAGAGGTTTTCAAGACCCAAATGGAAAAAGCCCTGAACAATCTGATCTGACCTGGGAACTGCTCCTGTTTTGAGCAGGAGGTTGGACTACAAACCTCCCAAGGTCCCTTCCCATCTGAATCACGCTGTGATACTGTGATTGCATCTCTTGTCTCTTCCATCTATTTCTTCATACTCTGAATTTCCATGTTGACAGCATTTATGATGAATATTCTTCCAAAGATGTTTTATAGCATTATTCTTCTGCCTCAATAGGGAAAGGGGCAGAAGAAAAAAGCAAAACAAAAAACCAGCTGCACAGAAGGTATTTGGTTCTACTAAATCAGTTTCAGACGGAAATAACCCCTTTTATTAGTAAAGTAGACTGATTATTAGGTGTCACTGAATGTTCATCATGTTAGTTTTTTAGGGTCTTTCAGTTTAGTTGAATGTCCTTGTCTTTTAGTAGATGATTTAGATTTCTCTCACACTTGTGATTTCATTTTGGCACACTTTATCTTTCAACATTTGGAGTAAATGTCATATCTGTCTGATCAGCTGCTTCTCAAAATATCCTAACTATTTCATTTCCCAGTGGCGGATAAAATGGGTTTTTTTTTTGGACATGTAGACTTATCTTTGCTTTCTCAATCTGTCTCTGAGTGCAAATTCCTGTGCTTATTTTCATGTATTACCAAACTAATTGGACTCATTTACTGCATCCTCGCTGTTGTAGCTGAAACAGAGATGAAGGATAAAAAAAAATAATTGGGGGCCGGAGTGGGGGGGGAGTTCCATCTAATGCTTTCACTTCATACAGTGTTTTAACTTTACATTTTTCCAGGTGAGTTTTATTCTTCCACTAGTAATTTAGTTTTCCTAGTTACTGTCTTTCCTTGAAAAAATTCTGACTAGTATTCTATCACGTTCTAAAAGATCATATCTTTTTCTCTATTTCTTGTTTCAGCAGAAAGTAACAGATTTTGATGCTTGTTTCATAAACTGCCTCAGCTGCTGTCTGTATTTTTCAATTACGCTATTGTGTCCAGGTGCAAAACACAGGTAAAACAAACATGATGTCAATGAACACATATATAATCTCTCCTGTGAAGAAAAGGCCTCAGTCTTGCACCATCAGTTTGAATGAATATTCTCAAATTCTGCCTTTTAACTTAGCTCTTCTTAGCAAAATCGAACTCAGGGAAGATCTTGTTTCCCACACCCAAAGACTGAGTAAAGCCAATGAAGCAGTTTCACTATGATGAAAAGTAAAGTACTCATTTGTTGCTTTTTTTTTAGATCCAAGATGTCAACTGACATAAGCTCAACTGATTTTTTACTAAATGGCTTGGCAGCATTCCGGAAGGTCCAAAGTTTACCTCTGCTATGTTGTCTCCATCATTTTTTTTGTAACTGAATTTACAATATTAATTTTAGAAGGGATTTTTTGGTCATAAAATGGTTGAATTTATACATATCTCTTTTATTAAAGTTGGCCGAAAGTTTTGGCCTTGAAGATGCACCCTAAGACGCGTTGGAGAAGTGTTGAGTTTCATATGGAAAGGTGGCTCCAGGGACCAAATAAAAGGAAGGAAAACATGGACAGACTCTGTAGCTAGTCAGTAAGTATACTAACCTGAGATGCAAAAGAGACCTGTTACAGTTCTTGGTTTTCTGGATTTGGAGTGAAAGAGCTGGAAAACATTACTCTGAGTTTGTCAGAATCTGATTGGCATTAAAAAGTTCAAAAGGTTTTCTTCTTTGTGCCAAGGTGGAACAAAAACAAGATTCTGGAACCATGCAAATGACTGTGGAAGAGAACTGTCATCCCTAGGTCAGCTGTCCCTGATTAGGGCTGCTTCCTGACAGCTTGTAATGGAGGGATTTAGCCAATAGCTGGATCTTCCCAATAGGCTGCCAAACATTTTCTCATGGAACAGGCTTCACAGTGGACTGATTTGCCCCACCATCAATTTAATATCAAATTGTAATTTCAGGCTGAAAGAGTGACCCTATAACAGCAATACAATCCAACGTGTCATGTCAACATGACACTAACACTGAAATATTTTTAGGTAAAAGGGGGAAGAAACTTCTTTGATCGGCAAACATCTTGGTCACTCAAGGACTACAAGTTGCTACTGCCTGAGAAAGAACAAGGGAAAAAAAACAGTATTTGGATACATCAGCTATTAATATGAGGTTCTGAGGGATATAAAAGGATGGAAAGTAAATCAAAATAGGTCAAGGTAGCCAAATGACCTAGTTTCAAATAAATGTAGGCTCATGCTATTCTGATTACTATCAGACAGTGGCTGCTGTGCAGAACTCCATATGACTTCCAGAAAATGCAATTTTTACTGTCTGGATTTATAAATGTGAAGATCTAGCTACTCCTTTCAAAACTAGACTTTGTTACATCTGAAAATCAGCTGCATTTCTATACACACTCTCTCAGTCACTATAAGACAATGACTTATTTCATAGACATTTCCTAGATTGGTCAGTCAGACACTAAAGTGGTCAGTACTGTACCATTGCTTAACGGTATTTGCACAATTTACCTGAGTTACTGTAGTTGCAAAGAACTTATGGATGAGCTGCATTTGTCAGTATGTGCTACATATTTGCTGCATTTCCAGTGCTCAGAGCATTTGAGATCTCACCTGGGTCTTTGTCTGAAAGGTCCTGCTTCTCAACAGACCTAATCATTACAGAGTCTGTGCAAAACTGACACAGCTACTTTGCTTTGTGTGCCAAGGCAGCCTGTACAAGATCAGCACCTGCTGTGCAGTGTAGGTATGCCCTAAGATTCTTCTTAACAAGTGGAATTACTCAAATTAAATACCTTTGCATTGAAGTGCCTGCTTCCAAGAGAGACCTCAGCAGCATATTAAAGACTGCAATCTCAAGTACAGATTCCCATGCAGTGGAATCATAGCAAAAATAAAATTATGAGAGAGGAAAGAGTCATTGTTCATTTATAACAAAATTTCCTGTCAAATACGAGTGAATACATTCTAATTAGAAATTCTGTTTCATGGTAGGTCCTGGCATTATTGCTGGCTTTATAAACTGAGTTTAGTTCTAGTTTCTCTAACGTCTGATGAAAATCTGAAGCCTCTACTGCATTCAATATTCTACAGCAAACAAAAGTTAACAGCAGGTAGAATGGGTAGATATAAATCTCAAAGCCTCTGAAGTGAGTGATATTAATCTCTCCCTCAGTGTCCCAGTCAGCTCTCCTCTATCTTCCAGTTGCCCTAGCTTGCAAGAAGGAGGAAACAATGAATACTTTGCAAGTGGAGCAAGAAGAATTACTACAGACACCTCATCTGAGCCCATTTTGCAAGTTTACCTCAGCTGGAAGAAGAGGTCTCCCTGTTGAGTTACCCTCTCTCCCAGTTAGCTGTTTCAGGTTTTTTTATTTCAAACAAATAAACAGACAGACAACAGCAAGAAGAAAGAAATCCCAGTTGTCTGAAACAAGATAGGATCTTTTATGCATCCTGTTTTGCTTGGCAGAGGCTGTTTTAAATATTTAAGCAACTTTACACAACTGTAAACCACCATAATCTCAGGTTGAGAGTAGACATTTAGAGCTGCTGTTTTCTGGAGTCAATCTGAGAACAAAGAAGTTTTACCTTTCTTCAGCCTATATCATTACCACTGACAGCATCAGTCCTCTTCTTTACAAGTGTAAATCTGCAGCTTTGTTGAAAGCAATGACTCTCCCCAGCACATTGTTAACCTGCAGGGAGAATCAGCTTCTGGATATCTACAGTAATAAAACTTGCATGGCGACGGAGAGCTTAATTACCACTTCAGACTCCTTCTGCCTTCTAGAATGCAAATGCAATGATTCATTGGCACATGGTATGCCAGGTAAGGCTGGCTGTAAGAGAGCAGTCAACAACATCAACCCCTGGTCAGCTTGGTATCCAGGAACTTGGCCACATGCTAGTTCATATTATTTAAGGGAATTCAGATGTTACAGATCCATTTTTTATTAGAGATACAGAGATAAATGACGGGCAGTAAGAAGTGTATGTTTTCTTAATTATACTGTGAATTTTCTTTCTAATGGTATTCTGCCAGTAAATGCCATACAAAGCTGATGACATGAGATCCAAGATGAGTCACAGATGCACTTTTATAGAACAGTGGTACATGTGTAGCACTACATATATAGAACACATGCATTTGATTTCATGAATGCTGTACTGCCAGAGTCAATCACTATTGTTTTTTAACCTTACACTCTTAGAGAAGTACTGTCTGTGTTGAAGGATTCTGGCATTCCCATTCCCAGTGAAACTGTAATTAATGTGCTAGATGCTACATGTAAGTTTGCAACCACTATTGTATAGGCATTCATACTACTACTGAGACTGCCTTTGCACTCAGCAAAGCTAACCACTACTTTCTCCACCATCCATAAATCTACCTCTCTTCAGTGCAAGTCTAGACAGCAAATCTGGGCATAGAACTGGATTCATTCAGTAGATCCTCCTTTTGCTCTCCCAGCAGATGCCCTGCTTTAAGAACACGAGGTAGTCTACTTCGAATTGTTCAAATGTTGTCCCAAAAGAAAACAGGAATATAAACAGGAATATACAGAGAAGTTCTGTTTCCTTCCGGTTTGCTTCTTCTCAACAATAAACAAGAGGCATCAAAGGACTCCTCCTGGCCAACATCAAAAGCCCAACTTTTTACTAAAGAGAAGCCAAAATTAAAACAGTTTCCATTTGTGGTGAGTAGAAAAAAACTCTTTTTAAAGCATTTTAAAAGTTTTCTCTATTTTTTAAAAAACAAACGTTTTACAGTATAGCAAAGGTTTTAATTCAGTGCTGCAGTAATATTTATTCATCTTAAAAAGGGAAAAATAAAATAGAGTTTTAATAACCACAGCAAAGAAAGAGAAAGACAAAACCCTTCAGAGCCCTGAGACTATGGCCTCTGGTCTCTGCTTTTTTCTGGCTTCAGTTGCAGACAAGGCAGAGGATTATTTCTTGACTAATAGCAATCAAGAACAAAACATAAATAAGTATCAGGTAAGAGCAAGTTAAGAATGTTTTCTATGGCAACCTGCATGACAGCAAGGAGCAAGTTAGTGAAAAAAAAAAGATGGGGATGGGGATGTGAAATATAGGAAAGACTGGTCTTTAAAGACAAAATGCCAAAAGACTCTGTGAATTAAATCCCAGCCCTGCAAGTTTCAGTGAGTGCAGTAACTGTCCATTCTCCAGATGGTAAACCACCTAATAACTGGTGCTTACAGAGCTTTTTCAGCAGAAAAAAAGACTGTGACAGGAACCAACCAGGAGGATTTTAGCCTTGGAAGATTCTTTGCTCAACGCAATAGAGATCTGTTTGCTACTACCTCAGAGCCAAAAAAGATGAAAAAGTGTGTGAAGAGGGCTTGGGGAGGTACCCTCTAATTCCAGGCAGCTATCAGTGGGACAATGTGTTATTCATGGCATTCCTGTTCAGGCGCCTAGACTCCTTAAGGACCCATTAGCTCACCACATCGCTATTGACCTTGCAGTGCCCCCAGGTGCATGGTACCATCCAAAGGGCACCAGAGATACTGAAGAGGTAGGTGCAAGCGGGAACCCAAAACCTGCTGCAAGGAGCTCCTGGAGGGACCACTTCAGCTCTCACCCTGGCCCTTACGAGGTCTATCCCTGAACCCTAAAGAGTTTATAAACACATAGCCTGCTAGTACTCTGCATTACTAAAATCCTTGAAACACAACATGGGAAGCATGGGAGCTTCCTGTCTTGATAGAGCCTTGTCACCTGGGTAGAGCCAGTACCCCAGGGGTACTGTGACAGCCCCTCAGGCTCCTGGAGGGGGGGATGGTGGCTGGAGCCCATACCTCCACCTTGCACCAGGGACAGCACAGTGCAAAAGGCTTTTCCCTAAAACACAGGCTCAGACCCTTGGCAACACTCCCCAGCTTAAGCCATAGGGGAGAGAGATGGGAATACAGGTAAAATAAACAAATGGGCATTATGGTTATACAACAGAAACAATAAGAGACTGAAATTATTAAATCTGAAGGTGAGTGGGGCGAATAGGAGAGCTGGTCAGGCTGCCAGGAAAGCCAGCCTGTTTGCATGGAGCTGCAGGAGTCTCCTGTACCCAAACAAGCAATGCATACTGGCCCCAGAACCACCTGCAAGGTGTCTGAAGGTCTTATCCCAGCCAGCAAGCTTGCTGATAGCAGAGGGTAAGCTAGCATGGAGTAAGTTAATAAGGAAAAAAATAAACCCTCCTCTGCATCTTTTATAAGACCTTGCTATGTTGCTGTGTGCAGCAGCACTTCACTGCTTCAGTGACTGGTAGTTGTCGCTTGGGAGAAGTACTGCGAACCAGTAGGACTGTTGATAGGAAGAGTGGTGTCTTCTAGAGAGAAATTAAACTTCCCAGTATTTCCCAGGCACATTTTTAAGGAGCATGTTGTGAGCTTTCGAGGCAGCTTACCTGAAATTAGAAATCACTGTGTCTTCCTGGCTTCACCAGGTTTCTGGATGTGAAAATCAACCCACGTGGTTCTACCTCTTGAACTCTTATGCAGGTAGCAGCTGTACGGCAAGGATGTCGCCCATGGCATAGCAGTGCTTTCACAGTCAGAGCTGCTGTTGCTAATGTTGAACCAGAAGCTGTTCTCTGCTGGTGAGCTTTGAACTCTCTGCAAATACTTCACTGCAAACTGTGTTTCCTTTCAGACCTGCAAGTGCTTCCATTAAAAGTACCTGACTGGGGAGAGAGGGTGGTAATATGTTTCTCTGTAACATGAACTGTGAAGAAACTATATTCACAATGTATTGCAGCTAATGTGCCAAACTGCTGTTAAATAGAGTAATGCTGCACTTGAAAATAAGGTAGCTTGTAGCTATGCAGTCTTGTGTATTTGTGTGTTTGTGCACCTAGTTATGCAGATAAAGCCAGAGGTTTTCTTGTTCGCTAGCAGCTATCTGCTAGTGCAACCTCAGCTCTTAAGCAACAACTGCTGTACTAACATCTTCCTATGACACTGAAATCCCAGTTTTCAAATGTGAAACATTCAAAATGTTTTCTTTAAGTGACGGTTGCATGAGGGGGGAAAAAAAACAAGATAGGTAAAATGAGGTATAAAAGCACAAAGTGATGCACCCACAATCCATCATCAGGCACACAGCAACACTAGAAATAGAAGAAATATTTCTGGATTGCTAGCGTAGCACTCTACTTGTCAGAGTGGCAGTCTCCTTTGCCAGCAGGTATCTCATGGTTACCCTCCAGCTACTGCTTGGTTGTAACTCCTCCTTCAGAAAGGTCATAAGGAGGAGTGACTTGGGTTGTGCCAAGACCTGAAATGGGAGACTAGTGTAAATGGCAGACAGCCAGCAGCAAGGAGACATCTGGGATAAGACAAGGCGCTAAGGTGTGTTGTACATAGTTATGAAACTATTCTACCTTTGTTTTCTGTGTAATGTTATATTTTTAAGAACCGTGCCTGCCTGAGGAGACAGTAGTTGTTTTGTTCTCTGAATTGCTGTAGCCTCGGGGTGTCAAAGTCATTTAGTGCAGAGGGTTGAATTCCATGTTAAATTATGGTTCATGGGTCACCATATAAATATACGAATTGCATACTTTCCAGCACAACAGTATCCCAGTGATGTCAGTGGAAGTTCACAGAGAGATCGGCATCACTCAGCTGAACAATTTTCTCCCTTTTAAGATCACAGCTGTCCGATCTCCGTATTTCTCTCTTTCTGTCAACTCCCAATTCCAGTTCCTTGAGAGATGCACTTCTGCCTCTTCCCTGTTGCTTGCTGAAAACAACCAGCAGTGGTGCAGAAATGTGTTCAGGAAGATTCATCAGCCTGTGAGCATTTCAGGCTGCCAGTGGACATGGGTATGTATCTCCTATCAGCTATGCGGAGTCATGCTTGGAAACTTTTCTTTGTGACCAGGAAGTCTAAAAAGGGAAGCAGGATTTTATATCCTGTGTCCCTGGATAGGGCCTACAGGGTATGTTTTCATCTCCTTATTGCAGCATGAACAGAAACAAACTCACCTCTTAGTAACTGGATGTTTTTATTCCTCTAGCCCTAGATCTATTTGGACCAAGGATATGTGCGTGGAAGAAAAATACTTCCACAAACACTAAAGTCTCTTTCCTTGTAGATTTGTGCCCTGTGATGGTCTCACTTTGCTGTACAAGAAGGTTCAGTCTTTGCCTACTTCTTTCTGACTGAAACTTTCCCAAGACTCTCCCATGTGGACCCTCTAGTCTCTAATAGTGTGATGGATCATACTCAGCCTCACCCTTTATCTCTTTGGTTGCATATTTCCATAAAATTGCAACATAATTATTTTGAGTCCTTTCCCTCACTTTGTTTGAAGTCATTCAACGTATGTAACGGAAGACGTTTTCTTTGTTTGGAAGGGAAATAAGAATGAGAGCAAGAAGGAAGGAAAGAAAAAGGAGGACGTAAAACTGTGATATGACGAGTTACTGTTCATGCTGCTCTTAAGACAGTCTAAACGCTAACATTAAGGTTGGGCTGCAACTCCCCAGCACAGAGCATGAGTTGCCTTGCACATAAAAGAATGGCTGACTTTCCACATGGGAATGTGTCCCTCTCTACTCGGCACTGGTGAGGCCGCATCTTGAGTACTGTGTCCAGTTCTGGGCCCCGCACTTCAAGAAAGATGTTGAGGTGTTGGAGAGAGTCCAGAGGAGGGCGACCAAGCTGGTGAAGGGTCTGGAGGGTCTGACCTACGAGGAACGGCTGAGGGAGCTGGGGTTGTTTAGCCTGGAGAAGAGGAGGCTCAGAGGTGACCTTATTGCAGTCTACAACTACCTGAAGGGAGGTTGTAGTGAAGTGGGAGTTGGCCTCTTCTCCCGGGCAACTAGCGATAGGACAAGAGGACACAGCCTCAAGCTTCGCCAGGGGAGGTTCAGCTTGGACATCAGGAAGAATTTCTTTACAGAAAGGGTTATTAGACATTGGACTGGGCTGCCCAGGGAGGTGGTGGAGTCACCATCTCTGGATGTGTTTAAGAAAAGACTGGACATGGCACTTAGTGCCATGGTCTAGTTGACAGGGTGGTGTAGGGGCAGCGGTTGGACTCGATGATCCCTGAGGTCTCTTCCAACCTGGTTGATTCTGTGATTCTGTGTGATTCTGTGTGCTTGCATAAATCTCTGTATATTCATGTCCTTAAATCTCAGCTTCAGCCTTTTTGTCTTGTCTGTTCACCCCATCCCCTCCTCCCTTTCCTCATGTGGGATGCGGATGTTGTGAGAAGATGTTGAGATTTGAACATCGATTTTCTATTCTCCCTCACAAATGAGCAGGAGATTGCTTTTAAAGGTATTAAATGGACACAGGTGGGACTGTAAACTTAAGTGCCTCCACATGGAACATCTGCTGCATGTTCTTCAGTTCCTGTTATCTTTATAGCAGAACTCGATCTTTTAACCCCTTCACAACTGCCCCTCTCAGTATTTGTGCGAAGAAGATGGGCAATGGCTTTTCTTTGATGTTCGGAGAAGTCACAATGGATCTCTGTGATATGACTGGCATATGGCGTAGTGCTTTGAGCTGTGGTGTGCTTAGCAATTTGCACAGGTGGGTGGGGGAGGAAGGCAAGTGTTGTCCAGGTGTTCCCAGTCTTGCTACAGATAAGAGGATTCCAGACGTACCGCAGAACATCGAATATCCCCATTCTCCCTCCTTCTCCCCTCCCTCCTGCACTCCCCCTGCCCCAGGAAATATCTGTCTGGGGGAAGAGCATACTTGTGGGTATATTCCAAGCTAGCTAATATAATATTAGCCATTTGGGGTTTAAAAGAAATGATTTCTAAATGTTTGCTTTGGACCCAAAGCAAGTGATTTTTCCTTTCACCTCCCAAATCCATTCCTTCTCTCCTTCCTCCTGTTTCTTCCAAGCCTTCTTGCTTTCAAGTTTAGGTACGAAATAGAAACCTGGCCCATGCTAATGAATATTTAACATCTTCACTGCTGCCTCTCACCACTCCACAGCATTTGTGCAACAGAGCTGTATGGCATTTTCCTTTGAAGTCCTAATGAAGTCACAGTGGATCCTTGTGCTGGAGCTGCAAGCTGGCTGCCAGGTGAAGCATTCACATATCTTTTCCATGTGCTCAGCTTGAAAAGAAAAGAAAAAATTGGCTGAAGGCACACAAAACATGTAGTTCCAGACTGATTTGAATTTAGAATGAGATTGAAAGCTGTAGACTCAAAATTAATTTTAATACCAGTTGCTGAGTGCACCTAAAACTGTTGATGCCATGTGCATGAGTTCATTCACAGCTGGGGTGGTGAAAGGAGATAACATAACATGACATAAAATAAGGAAGAGCTGTATTGGTGGAAACCAGGTTCTTTTAAAGCCGGTAGTCGTACTGTATGGGAGACAACCCAACAAGACAACCTTGTGTAGACAAGGTCCAGTGTTGAGCCATGGAAGCAACAATAAGCAGACCTAATTCTCAGCTATCTGCATCTATGTTAAGTGCATGTAAAATATTACTACCCTGACTGGCAGTCTTACAGCCAGTTATGCAGTTGTTCATGCTGAAGCAACTGGACAAGGAAGTGAACAACTAGGACCAAACAAATATTCCCAAGTGAAATAAGAAAGATCTCAATTGTCTTTGAAAACCTATGTCAGTGCCTCCCACAGAATCACAGAATCACAGAATGTTAGGGATTGGAAGGGACCTCGAAAGATCATCTAGTCCAATCCCCCTGCTGGAGCAGGATTACCTAGATCATATCACACAGGAACGCGTCCAGGCGGGTTTTGAATGTCTCCAGAGGAGGAGACTCCACAACCTCTCCGGGCAGCCTGTTCCAGTGTTCGGTCACCCTCACCGTAAAGAAGTTTTTCCTCATATTTATGTGGAACCTCCTGTGTTCCAGCTTGCACCCATTGCCCCTTGTCCTGTCAAGGGATGTCACTGAGAAGAGCCTGGCTCCATCCTCATGACACTTGCCCTTTACATATTTATAAACATTAATGAGGTCACCCCTCAGTCTCCTCTTCTCTAAGCTAAAGAGACCCAGCTCCCTCAGCCTCTCCTCATAAGGGAGATGTTCCACTCCCTTAATCATCTTTGTGGCTCTGCGCTGGACTCTCTCTAGCAGTTCCCTGTCCTTCTTGAACTGAGGGGCCCAGAACTGGACACAATATTCCAGATGCAGCCTCACCAGGGCAGAGTAGAGGGGGAGGAGAACCTCTCTCGACCTGCTAACCACACCCCTTCTAATACACCCCAGGATGCCATTGGCCTTCTTGGCCACAAGGGCACACTGCTGGCTCATGGTCATCCTGTTGTCCACTAGGACCCCCAGGTCCCTTTCCCCTACGCTGCTCTCCAACAGGTCTGTCCCCAACTTGTACTCATACATGGGGTTGTTGGTGTGTTGCTCTGTTTCAGTATGCCCAATACTGTGGTAAGGAATTTTAGGAATGGATTTCTGGGACAGGAATTGGAAAAAGTAATAAGTGCATGCAGATCCTGAAAAATGTCTCTTGGCCTATGTGCTCCCTCTGTATATGACTTGAACATAAGTAGGTGAAACTCTTCCATAAAGTGGTAACATTTTTGGCATTTTAGCCATGCAAATTCTAATTGATCTGCCAGTTTCCCTCACCATCTGATGGTGACCTTTTCCAATAGGGTGGTTTCAACAAAAGCTATGGAATAAAAATCCATATGTTTGCATTTTTAAGACACTATTGCTACTTTTATAAAAGGTGTTGGGACAGGACCAGGGTCCGGTATCAAAATAGTCCACTCCATGCTGTCTTCTCACAGCTCCTGAACTGCTGTTAGATCTTTTTACCCACATCCTAAGCAACTTGACATACTTTGCCTTGCTGCTCAGGGTGAGCAAGAGCCTCCTGTAGTCATTTCCTGCACGCTGTCTTTGCTTTGGATTCATTCCACTTCTGTTCAAGGCTTCTTCGGCTTGCATGCACTGTTTCCTTTCTTTCCTTCGTCTTTCAGTTTAGTAGAACACCATCTAACAAAACCCCACCCCAGTAGTTTAGGAAAGCGTCGCTTCCTCTTAGAGAATAATGAACAAGCGAACAACCAAATATCCTTAAACCGAGAAGACTTATGCAAACCATCACGCCGCTCAGTATGTATTCCATCGCTTCTCTCCAGCCCATTGTCCAACTTGTTTACTTAGATCACAACTCTCTTTTGGATAATAAATCTCTTGCTATGTCCGTACTTTCCAGCAAGCGCATGCCATGGCACTCTTTGGGTTCCTGCAACACTGACGCCTGATGCTTCTTAGAGCAGTCCCACTGTTCACCTGGCGCATGTGCCTGGGCTGAGATCCACTGGTGAGCGAGGACATGGCCAGCGCCTGCTCCCGGGGTGGGGACTTGGAAGCGTTTCTGGGCTTTGCAGCCTAGATGTCTCCTCTGCTGTTCTCTGTGCCCAGAAAAATGGCATTTTTCTTAATTGTTCTCACTTGGCTCCTTGGCAATCTTGTCATTTAAAGAAGTAATTCTCTATGAACATATGCCTGGCTATCACTCGCAGGATAAGCACTGTTCGTGAACACTTTAGATTTTTAACAGCTATGTCTGTGGTTTTAGTTTGGTGGTAGAAAAAGATAATCATTACTTAAACAACAGTTATGTTTGAAAACAACTGCTGTTTCTGGGGTAATAAAAGGGACAGTGCTTCCAGAATTGTATTTAAAACACAAAGAAATGACTGTGGCTGTCCTGAGAGAGAGCATTCCCAGAGAGAGTTAATTCAGCATAATTTTGAGTGATATCTTGTAATGAAACAAGCCTTAGTGGGGAGTAAAGAAGTACTTCCCTTACTGTAAACCCCGCAAGAGGTGGCGAAGCCTCCTGTTCTTGTGGTAAATGCCTTAGATCGAAAAAGGCTTAGTATGTACCAGGACACATAATTTCTGTTATCCTCCTGTCCTGAATCCTGGCCCTTCTAACTGTAACAAAAATCTAAGCCATCCCATACTTTTTGGGTTACTTTAAACCCCATCACAGCACTTTTCTTAAAGCACTTTATTTTGAATAGGAATAGTTCCATGAAAGGACTCTGATATGGGCTGAAACTAAATCAGTTTCAAGGAAATGCAGCTGGAAGCACACTAATCTAAAAGCTTCCCAGGCAAAGCAGCACAGGGGTCTATTCTGTGGGCTGTCTCCGCCCCTAGCTAAAGTGTACCAGGGCTTTCTGAGATCCATTAACCCTTGTGCTGTGCTGCTGCTTCACCAGCAATATTTTGGGTGGGGAGGGAAAGAAAGTGTGTTTTCTTTCAGCAAGATCTCTGTAGAGCGTGCAGTTTTCATTTAGTCAGCTGGGTAGAGGATGGAGGGTTTTATTTTGGCTTTCCCAGACCTTATGCATTGAATTGTAATACTGGTTCAATCCCCAGGATACAAGTGAGGGCTGTTTCTGTCATAGGCTGTTCGTTTGAACGCCAGTAGAGATGACACAGTTCGCGTTATGTTTTACAACACCTCTTATTCCCACCTGCTCTGCACGCGGGGTGCTTGTCTGTGTGAGTCTGCAGCCCAGGCTCATGTGTGTCTGGTCAAGCTGTGACTGAATTTTTAAGAAGTATTTCAGCTGTTTACTGAAGGATTAGAAAAACACTAACTGATACAGTGTAAATTTTAATTGGGAGCAAAGCCAAGTAATGGTGTGGGGATTGAGGGGGGGGGGAATACCAGTAAGTCTATAGAGTAGTTCATCCTTCCCTTCACATAGAAACTCTTTTTTTTAAATGAAGGAGGCAAGGGAGATTATCTCTGTAGATGAATCTGGGCCTAACCAGGCTGTAGAGTGGCAGGGATTTATTTTGCTTTTCGCGTGTTTTTATTGTGTCTGATTTGTATACCCGAATTTTTCACTCTCTTTTTACCATCTTTAAACCAGTTACAACTTACACAGCTATCAAGTCTACTGCTCTCCATGGACTTTTTCAGGATCCAAGCTATTGACATGTCTATGCCGAAGATGAATCAGAGTTTCTTTTTGGTCTCTTGAATGTACGGCTTTAAGATTGCAGGAGGGTTTAGTTGCCACAGTTAAGGCACTTCCTCCATCCCATGTCTGTTCCAGGCATACATATTTTTTGTCCCTGGAGAGTGATCACTTACTGGGAAAGATAGCCTCTGCTGCTTCAGTTTGTATCCTGGTATATTAAGATTAACCGGTGCTCCTGAAGAGTTACTGCATCCCCCACTGAACAGTTCCTCCCAAGAGCAGCAGCCTTGGGCATGGGGTTGGGACAGGCAGACAGGGATGCCCAGTGATTCAGCTGCCCCGGCAAAATCCACCTGCTACCATAAGAGCCAGTCTTCAGCCACCACTGTGGTCCTGGCAGGTAAGACAGTGCTGACAAACTATGTTTTAACTGCAGCCCCTTGTAAGTGCACTACGTTCGCCCCTGCAAGTCACAGTTTACACTAATGAGCTCACTAAACTCTATCATTGGTATGATTCAAAACTATTTTCAAAAGCATTAAAGTCTGTTTTGCCCTAGAGACAGCAAAAGTAGAGAAAACAATAGCTAACCAGGTGATTTCGTGCTGTGTCAGGTGATGCACTCACATTTACTTCCAGAAGTGTTTGTATATTGTTTGACTTTTAGCTAGCAGAGATAAACCCACGTTCAGGACTGAACATCTAGGTGCTAATGGACTTTTCAGCACAGTGTTATAATTAGTAGCTACACCAAAGGTGGCAGCGATGAGGACAAGGTTTACTTCAAAAGCTACAGCTGTTACATTATCTGTTTTGAATCTGCTTTTATACTTACATATTTTCACTTATATGTCTACATATATACCTATCCATATTTATAAACACAGAGATTCACTGATATGATATATATACGTGAATAACAGCATACTACAGTCTCAAATACCAGCATGTCTGATTTTATATATTATTTTCTATATTATAATGCTTTTTAAGTTTTCTTTGCATTCTGAAATAAGACTATCAGTCTCATCTTTTGCAAAGGTTTTCACAAGTTTACGTAGAAGCGTGCGGAGTCTAATAAAAGATGTGTGCGTAATTAGTGTATTATGAATGATGTAGTAAATAAGAGGCATGTTAGGCCTGAGAAACAGAAAGAAGAAAAATAAATTTCATTATTGATGATACCCATCAGGACCTCTTGCTGTTTAGTCAGAGGTAGAAAATGGATTTATTTGATGTATGAATTGTTTTCCTGCACTCTTATAGTGAGGTCACACACTCTTATGAGTGAGAAAATCAGAGTCCAACCTAGAAATGACACTACAGGTACACTGTCATCAGAAGAATTATCCTTCCCTCCTTCCCCAAATAGCCTTGTGCTTCCTTTGATGGTCGTGCAGACATGGGGTCATGTCCCTTGAGAAGCAGCTGCTGGGGAGGGGGTGGGAGCTCTTGGAGAGAGGGGAGTGTGTCTCAGCCCTTCCAGCAGCACCCCATGGTTCGATCGGTGCTAACCCGGCAATGAAACCACACCTTAGCTCCCAGCCTAGACATGGGCATGTTGCAACTCCTTCTGCTTCATTTCCACTCTTTTTGCCTCAGTTCCCCTGTGTCTTAATTGCTCGTGTTTTTACATAACTTTTGGAAGGAGTCTGTTCCTGTTTACCAAAGTTGCTATATTTGCCCTCTGCATTGCTTAGATGCCACGAAAAGCAGAAGGAGCATCCAAGTATCTCCCGCGAAGAAGCCAGCCTTTGAAACGTGTTTTGTTAAGCTTGCCTCAGCCCAGATGCTCCCTCAAGAGCGAGCGCTGCAGCTTTAAGGCTATCGTCCCAGATCCACATCACACCCACATATTTGTCCTCTCTTTGCACAGCCAGTGCCAAGCAGTGACATCTACCACAGTCTCTGGGACACGCTGGTCTCTGCGGTGGAGGGAAAAGGGGGTGAGGGGGGAGGGAGGCGGCTGGGGGAGAGCACAAATCCCGCTGTGTTCCAGGAGGATGAGTCACTTCCTCGCACCAGCTCTGTGATGCTTTATTTATTGCCGCTTCACTGATATGAAGCCCGGCTCCCTCATCCCTCAGCGGCGTCCCCGGGCTCGGCCTCCCAGCCGGCTGCCCCATTAATCACGCAGGGCCATTGGGGAGTGCACACAGAGCGGGAGTCCTGCCCGACAGTGGCCTTTAGCTGTCTCCAGTTCAATGAAATTACCTTGTGTGAAGACTTGTTTTATGAGAGATTGGTTTATTTGTAACTAAACTACTTCCTCTGTTATTTGATAAGCTCAAATATTTGCTACTGATAGTCGGAGAGTGCCACATTTATTATCCCGTTTCAGGCATTGCTTAACTCCTTTCTATTAGGCTTCTTTAACCCCTTTGAGGACAGCAGAAAAAAAAGGCTGGAAAAGTCTTATTCCTCTTACTCATGCTTTAAAAAGACTTGGGGTTTATCTTGTAAGGGATGTGGTTGATTAAATTAAATTAGTTTACAGTAACTCTTTATATGTTTAACACTATTCAGCAGGGCTGACTCACACTGTTAGAAATGCAAAATAAAAGGAAAAGTGAGCAATGCCCTTTTCTTCCTTCATATACTGTAACACTTCAAGGTTTAAACAAATGGCTGCATGTGAACGTGAAGCACCATGGTCTCAAGGATGGGGCACATATATCATTACTAAGTCCTGTTTGCTGTCTTGCCCCTGGTGGCTATGTCACCTGTGACCCATTCATGCCTCAGTTCATGTTTTATTAACCCTGGCTGGAAAACAGACTTGCTTAGATTTTTAAAGACATCTAATGTCTTTGGAAAAATAAAAAACCCTACAGCTTTAAGATGTAAGTAATACTTTTATGATAACCTACTTCCATGCACTCTCAAATTTTCCTCAGACTTTTCTTTTTCTTTATGGAGGTCAAGGGATTATTATTAACTATTTTCTTCTGAGGACTCCAGCAGTAAATCACAGTCCAAATACAAAAAGGTACTTGTATATGTTAGGAAGAACAAAAGTGCTTAACTGTATCAGAACGATCTTTAGGTGCCCCATCTACCTACTCTGGCTCTGCAGTGCTTCTTACAAAACTTTCTTGGGCGCTTGATGTTCCAGTAGCATACATGCTGTAAGCAGGGTTGCCTTGCCTAACCTGGACATTTCAGCTCCGATCTGCCAACACCACAGATTTCTACATCACTCTCCGCAAGAAGGTATGCTCAAATGAAGATGGGGCAGGGAAATGAAGAAGCAACCACTCTTTGTCTAATAAAGGAGCTCGGGGTCTGGGGTTGTGAGATGGAGAGGGTCTCCAATCTTGTTTGGTGCTTTCATAGCATCCCAGCTTCAACACCTTGATGTACCTGAGTCCAGAGGGAAGATCTATAAGAGAAAGCCCTTGCCTGCCACAGCTTGGGAGTGTCATCGTATTTCTCTAACAAAAATTAGCAAACAGTCATTATTCATTATTAGACAATGGTCTTTATTCTCTAATGGGGATGGTGTCATTCCAGGACTGCTCATGCACTTTGCACAGAGAGTCTTCAAGGCATTTTGTGTTGGAGCCACCAGGCTTTGGGGAAGGGCTTTGGGCTGGGCAAAGAGCATTGTGCCCAGAGTTTGCAGTATGTTTGAATGCAGGAACAGCTTGCTGTATTTGTGCTTGTCAGGGGCTGCAGTGAGCCGGTCCTGCTGCTCACAATACAGTACACTAAATCCTATCTGAAATTAATGGTACTGCTCTTATTAAAAAAAAAAAAAAGGAAAGGGCTGATCTACTGAGAACAGGGTGAGACTGTTGGGAAATCTCCCTCATGTGGAAGAAATACAAGTTTTGTGAAAAATATAGCTAAAGCAGACTTGTATAAAAATAGACCAGTTTCCCACCACAGGTACTATTTGCTTGAATAAGACTATCTTCTACCTGAATTTTGTTTTCTGAAATCATTTTGGAGTACAGACATGAGTGAGTTTATAAAAATTTTTTTAGACATGAATATTCAAGTGGAGCTTTTGATCTTGCTGAAACATTATAGTCCCTCAAATTTCAAGGAAATGAGTTTTGTTTCTCTCTGAATTAAAAACAATTGAGGGGAAAGACATATGTGTTAGGTAGGAAGGAACTAATTGTGCATTCTTTCTCTGACAGACGTACAGATATATGCAATCACTCACATGCTTACAATCAGATATAGCAAGCTCACTGCACATGGCTAGATGTCTGGGTGTGAACGGAAATATTAAGCCTATCTGAAATGATAAGGATACTAATGCTGACTTAGGACTGTGGCCTTCCAGACCCTCCCCAGGGGAGACCAGGCCTTTTGAAGGTGGCTAAGTTGATTTCTAACCAAGAGCCTGCTGGTGAGAGTCCAAATTGGCTGTTTCAGCTGAGGTCTGCCCTGGAAGACAGGGACTGAAAACTGAGCCTGGGGAGACTGAGGGTTCATTAAATGAGTGTTTGTCTTGGACTTTGACATGAAGATACTGCTATTCCAGATGCAGCTGAACTCTTAAGGCTGTGGACTTCTTTGGAGATATAGGAGGAGCAAAGCTTCAGCTGTGATTTCTGTACCACAAGAGGAGCTCACAAAGACAGCATTCTCCTTTGACATATGAGTTTAAAAAAAATGCATTGCAAAATCATGATACGTTGTTTTTTTACAAGAATATATTCTTTAGCTAATTGCAATTTGAAAAGCAGATGAGCATTCTAGATTTTATCATGTGTTCACTAGAACACAGTTAAGCCTAGAAAATTGGTGAATTTCTTTTTAATATAAGTTTCAAGACACAAATATATACTTAATATAGTGTAAAGACACTAGCATCCTACCAGCAACTACAAACTACAATAATTTCCAGAACTTACATGAAAATTGAAGTGCACAGGCTTTTGTGTTTTGCTATTGATCAGAGAAATGTTGTTGCTCTCTTAAAACATCTAGATTCCTCAGGCAGCACCTGCTTTCTGTACAGATGTTTAATCCAGTCAGAACAGCAACATGGGAGTGAGTCTATGAACGCGTTTCTTAAAAGAATTAGATTGTCTCAAAGAAATTAATCTTTCTTTGATTGCACAAAACAAACTCCACTGAGTAACCAATTTTTTCATAGGTGTGAACTACATCTGTTGTTGCAATGATTGACTAAAATAGTTCTCTTCATGCTTCTTCCAGACACCTTCTATATTTGGAACTTATTGAATAGGAATTGATTTATACCTTCAAAATATAAAAATATACTTTCTTAGGCAGAAAAAATCAATGTCCAAGTCTGTGTCTATATGGCTAAATTTATTCTCTTCCAAAAACAGGGTGGGTAAATCCTAATTACCTATTGTGTACAGCCCTAAGTGTGTGCTGTTTGTGCTCGTCCCTATGTCTTTGAATTTTTTTCTCCTGACCCATGACTTCTGCTGAAAAGTTATTCATTACCTTGCTCCTCTGACAATTAGAAATCTTCTGTTTTCTCTTCTTGCTCAGAATTAGTTTATACTAATTTTTGCTTGTGCCATCATTATCTGTTAGTTCAAAAAAAGCACTTTTCCATCTACAGTGTTTATCTGCTTGCCTGTTTCTAAATAACATTGTCTGGATCTGCACAGTCTTAGTCTTTCTTTTGGTAATCTGACCAAAGCAAGTTCTTCTAGCTGCACCTGATTCTCAGGGAGAAATGTATTCGACTGACCCTCTCTGTTCAACAGACCTGTGTCCTTGCAGGCATAAATACCTGTTTTCACTTTTTGCTCTTCTCTGACTGTCTTGGAATTATTATTTTACAATAAAAAAAATATGATAGGCAGTGGTGCAGAGCCTTCTCTGCAAATGGTGGAGACCAACAGCCTACAGCCAAGAAGACACAGCCTAACTTATTAGCCACTTGTGTGCAGCATCTGTGCAGAAGCAAGTAGTTTGATTTCCTGTAGGAGATAGCGGGTTTAACTCAAATATTTTGCTACCCCAGACTCACATGCCTTCAACTCCTGTTGTTGCATAACTGCAGCTTTGAATTATGAATCAAATCAATATTTTATGCTGTTGTTCCTAGCACTCAGTTCTTTATCACGAGTTTTATCTCTTCCATGGAAGATAATGTCTGACAGGACTTTAGTCCTCAGAGTTTTCTTATATGTTCTGCTTCCTCTCACCTTGATGGGGTAACTGCTGGAGGGTTGTTCATTGTCGCTTAGCTCTGTCTAGATCTAAAACTCATTCTGTTTTTAGGATGGAGTAGTGTACTTGAGCCTTCTTACACCAGTGCTGTGTCCTGTCTTTCATGTTTGCAAAATTCAGTTCTGCTATGCTTTCATATTATCAAAAGAGCTGTGTTTGTCACTATACCACACGGAGATTAATGTTGTTAGCAACTGTTAGTCTAGCTACCATCTGAGGTTATCTAGGAAAATAAGAGAGTTCAGAGTCCACACACTGACTGTGTGTTCTTTTGACATTTATTTCAGCTAAAAATGTCTTAAATAACATTGGGAGAAATTTTTGGCAATCTGATACTGCAAGTGTCCTGCCAAAAAAAAGGAGTCACAATCTACAAGTCCTATGTGGCACCAAGTGCACTGGCAGCCCAAGATAATTGTCATAAACCAAATGGAAAGAAAAAGTATGACAAGCTCATGATCTCTGCCAGCAATCATGGAAGAAAAGGTGATAGTTGCGGGGAAAGAAGATGTGATTTGACTTGGGAGCTGAAATAAGTAATATCTAAAGAGATTAACTCTAAATATAACTTCATAAACAAAACATCTTTACAGACTACTTGGATGCACTTGCCTAAGAAGAAGTAGTAAAATGAAAGCAATAGTGAGATCCAAATTTTGTGTAAGAATGCAAGGGCAGAATACTCTAATATCAATAGAAATCACATATATATTCAAGGAAAACATTTTATCTGTGATTCATCAATGGTTTATTTCAATGGTTTTTTTTTTTCCTGTGTATGGACTGTGGTAAAATGTGAAGAACTTAAACCCTTATATTGGGATTTATTACATATATTTCGAGATATTAGAACATGTTTTACCATCCACTTTCCATAGTGGAAATCCTTCTTGTTCCTTTTTGCACTGCCTAGGGAAGACCTGTTTTCACATCTTAATACAGGATTTATTGCAGTG
This sequence comes from Nyctibius grandis, assembly GCF_013368605.1. Classification (NCBI taxonomy): domain Eukaryota; kingdom Metazoa; phylum Chordata; class Aves; order Nyctibiiformes; family Nyctibiidae; genus Nyctibius; species Nyctibius grandis. The sequence goes on along the minus strand of NC_090659.1, from coordinate 76,778,312 downwards.
AACATCTTTGTACAGTATCAGTACAGTAATGAAATTGATTCCATCTTCATTATTTTAAAATTATGTATGGATACACAGTTTCTTGACTAATATCTTGGTGCTGCAAATTACACGTGAATTAATCTGCCAGTAATTAAAGGAAAAAAAATCACCACTTCTGTTAGGCCTGGCTGCTTTTTCCAGTGGAGTCAATGGGAATTTTGCCATTGACTTAAGTGGGAGTAGGATCAGGCCCTTGATGCTGTGTATTTACTTTATTTAGGCCAAAAGGCACACAGACACACAGAAGAGACTGTTCAATAGTTGTAGTTTTATTCAGTAAGCTCGCTGCTTGCACTCAGTATGGCACCTCTAATGGAGCAAAATATTACAGCGTTAGGGATTGTTTTTGGCAGTTTGCATATTATAGCATGAGTCAAAACAGTTACGGTTATGTTTTCAAAGATGTAATGAAAATTTAGCTACTAGACTGAGAAGCCAGTGGGAAATGTTAGACTGAAAGCTTTCATGAGTCTTGTTGGGAAGTGGCTGATTCTTATTTTTTTTTTATTCTTTATGAATTAAAACTGTCTGGGTGACAGACAGGAAGGTGCACCTTGAGATCTGGATTCATTTCCAGGGCTCTGCCCTGGACATCCCGTGTGACCTTGAGCCAATCATTTAATCTCTCTGTATTGCTGTGCTCTGTTTGTAAAATGTGGATAACAGTTCTTCCTTTCTTCAGTCCCCAGCCTCGCCTGCTTAGCCTGTAAGCCCCTCAGGGAACAGACTGTCACTTACTGCGTTGTGCCCTTCCTCCCAGATCAGGACCTTGGCTTTCGCTGTGACCAGAATGTTTAAAATAACAAAATAATACTTACTGCTTCTTTCAAGGAAATATCTCTTTTTACATGCATATATTGAGCTTTAATACAGTTTAATTTAAACTGATAATTTTTCCTTTGAGTGAGTCTGTTGATGTTTGTTTGACTGACTCACCTATCTACCATGAGAGTCTGCAGAGCTACAAGTCTCCAACTTGTCTTTCACAGCTTGTACTTTCTGCTCTAGCCTCTTGTCTACCTGGGTAGGGTTGCTGTCAATTTTGATTAACCTCAGGTAACAATTGCTATGCGTATATAAATAAACTGAGTGTGTGCAATAGCTCTAACACGTCTAGAACATTTGAGACCTGCTGTACATGTGTGAACTGAATTATACATGTCCAGGGAGACTGGTTTGTGCTAGACATTGAAGGGACTATATGTGAACACATCAATGGCAAGGTGCATACCACAGGGATCTGACACTGCACCGGACCTGGTACTCAGGCACTGTTAATTTGTGGAGAAGTGTGAACCCAGTGTGTCCAGGATGCATAGAATTTCCTGCATCTGAATAACTCAGCTGTATTTGAGCAGTAAGCCAGAGGCTGGTAACTGGCAAGTTTATAAAAGTGTTTGACAGCTCTAAATCTGATCTCTGATGTACCTTCACACTTCAATTCATATATATATATGAAACACCTCAGTAAAATCAGTGAGCTGTATTCATGTATAAAGTTTCACTTGTATCTTGGGGTCAACAGGAGATTGTGTGTGTGTTAGATTTTCTCTGAAAATGCTTCTTGGATAAACTCTCTAAAGGTTCTCAGGAAGTCTGAGTTGTCTTTTTTCTGGATCCTAACCTAGGATCCTGACAAGATAGGTGGTGAGCTACTTTGCCATATCAGGAATGGTGCTGTTCTGGGTATATGTTAAGGTACAGCTCTGCATGCCAAAGGGAGGAGTATGCAAATTTAGAGTGCTCTTGTTGAATGCCAGTGTTTCTGTGACTTAGGCAATTTGGTTTCACTTTAGCCTTTTGGGAACCCAATTTGGTTTTTTGGACATAGTCCTAAACAATATCCTTATATATAGGTGTAGGGAAAAGAATTGGATCTAGTGTCACTGGAATAAAAATCCAGTTCCTACTAGAGCCTTTTGGGAATATTGAGATCATACTTGGATATGCTTTGGTACATAGAGGAATGCGACAGTCATTTTTATTACCCACTCTGTATCTCATGCTGTTACATCTGTTGTTGGCAGAACTGGAAGGTCCCATTGTTTATTCCCAGGTCACTCAACTTGTGAATATAGAAAATAAGAATTTTTTTTGAGGAGTCTATCTGCCTGTCAACCAGGCATCACAGTCCTTAGGTCAGATGCCAGCTGGGGATAATGGAGAGAGCTCATACAGGTTCCAATTCAACCCAGGAGATTGGTACCAGAAAGGGAGGCAGCACAATATCCACAGGCTGCAGCACAATGATTTCATTGATGTCTTTGAGCACTGTTCCTCCCATGGATTACTGACTTGATCTGGTGCAAAAGCCAATTTGCTTAATGTATTTTATAGGAAGAACAGAACCAGCCTTTCTCGAGGGAAAAAAAAAATCAATTCTTCCTGTCTTCGGTGGTTTTCTTATCTCTGCATGCATGCCAAGTGGGGACAGGATGAACACCATCGACTTACATGTCACAGGTAACATCAAACAGAATGGAACCTATGCACAGAGATATTTCTATATTTACTGTAAATTATTTCAGAGGGCTGAGAACAGCTTTGACAGTGCAAAGGCTGCTTGTGTTCTCTGGTACTACTGTGTATTGAGGCCATGGATACAGATACACACAGCAGAGTTCAGTAACGTATATACCAGATGCCTTATCAACATTTCTAGTGTCCCCAGAACCATACAAAAGATAGGAATAAAAGAGCAATGATGGTGGTGTGTTTTGGAGCTGAAAAAATAACAGTTCTTCAACTCCAATAACACACCATTGAATCTTCATGTGTTTCTGTTTCATCATGGAGGCCCGCTACTGCAAAAATCCAGAGCTCACAGGCTCCAAATGGGGGTCTGGATGAGGTGATTTTCACTTACAGAGGTCATGAAGGGAAATTTGTTTATTTATTCATTTTGTACAGAAGAGCATTTTATATTCCTGGTATGTTTAGGAAAAAGAAACACTAAACATCTCCTAGTACTAGATTGCTCCTTAGGGCAAGAAGTTGCTATTGTCACTTAGTGTGTCGCGTAACACAAGCTTAGAACTTTATTCTCCTCTTTCTGGAGTTACAGTTCATATTGCTTTTTTTTAACAAAATAGGCCTGGTGACCTTTAGCTCCAGTCTTTGAGGCTGCCAGCTTCGTCAGAAAACAAGATTCATGCTTCAAATTGTGAAAAGTACTGAACTCTCACAGATCCACTTGCAAAATCTATGCCAGAAATATTCTTCTCTCAGTAACTGCTATAGGTCAAGCTACCATGTACAATGTAAAGAGAAATTAAGTTTCCCATGCTGAGATCTGCTGTGTGACTATGTGATCACTAGTACAGAAATTCACCAAAGTCACCTAATATTCCGTTTAGTCTGTAATCATTACCAATGCTTGGCAGGAGTCTTGCAAGCAGCCTTCATTTATTCTAGTCAGCCTCACTAACAGTGCAGTCATTGTGCATCACCAAAATTTTACAAGTAATGTAACTGCCACTTTTTTGGTGTCTCTTCTAGAGTGGAAAGTATGTTGCTATAAAGTACTTTACACTAAGCCCATTTTCCTTGTCCTTATTTTACTATTCAGTATTCAAAGATGTGTCCGTATTCCTAAATAATTCTTTTCACTCTACAGTGTTTGTACCTTTCAAGCATTTGTATACTTATGTCTCCATGTTTAAGAGTCCTGGCCCTACAGGCAAGATTTTCTGGTTTTGCTACAGAAATTCAGTGAAGCAAAACCTGGCAGCTTTGCACAGATCCGTACACGTACAGTACTGTAGGTCTTCTGTAGTATAGGTTATACCTTGTACAATATCATAGCTTTCACAGTAGCTTTCATTGTTTTTGGCATATTCATGTTCAATATCCTTCACAAACTATTTATCTAACCTACCAAGGAATACTTTGTGTGACAAACTACATTTTAGACTGTATTTCTTCCTATAAACTTGTCAAATATGCTGCTTGTTTCTTTTTTAAATACTGGCCCTCTATAAAATCATAAAATAAATTATGGTTATCAGTTTTCCTGGATTGTTTTTATTCTCTTTAGAGATAAAAGTAAGAGGGGAAGAAGAAAAAAGCTGCCTTTTATTACAGTAAAACATTTTCCCAAATTGCATTGAAGCACTCACTTGCAAAAACCCCTGTGCTTCTGGAAGGAAGATCCTAGGAAGCACTGGAGAGCTTTAGAGCCCTACAGTCCACCCATCTCAGCATGCATGGATTTCAGTGCACATTTCCGTTTTTCATGACACACTGAGTGTCTGTAATCTCTGGTCAAGATGAAACTTAAATGTTCAGCAGTGTCATGGTGTTAGTGTGGGCATGTTTCAGCTGTGACAGGGTAATTACCTAACGAAGTTTTTTATACAGACTGATGGAAAAACAGGTCTAGATTTAATTCTGACACTGTGTGCAAGAAATGCTTTATCCAGTCACCATGCGGAACGCTTTTTCTTTATTTTTCATACAGATGAGCCTGTTCTTCTCTATGAAAAAAGAAAAATTAAAACTACTCACAAGTATATCACATAGGACAAACCCTTCTCTGATGTCAGCTATCTTTCATAGAAGCAATATCCCTTGGAGCGCTTCTTGGAGTGCAGAGCACAGCTCTGAATTGTACTGTTTTCCAGGAACCTGTGAATCTCCTCTCCAGCTCTCTGAGATTGCAGTGAGACTCCCAAACCAGCAGATAATTCAGCAGACATGGCACACTGGGTCTTGCAAGCTCATGTGTTGCACCAGATGAGTGCTGGGAGACTGATTTCATCACTATACCGATTTGTGTACAAGTTACTTGGAGATCACTGAACTACATCTCCACCATTTCCAGGTCTGGAATGAACACAAGTGAACTCAGAGCTGCACCACCATGGTTTTGGTGGAGCCAGGTCCTATAGAACATCTTCTTTGTCCTTCTCAGGAATTTCCTTAGGAAGGACAGGGAAGAAGGCTTGTTTTCATACTTCACTATCTTTCAGTCAGTGCTCCAAACTCCTGGAACGCACAGAGAGTTTTACAGGAGGAATGCAGCATTTATGGTAATCACCAGTGTATGTTCATGAAAATAAAAGCACACAGCAGTCGTCTTTCCACTCTACCAGTTCCAATTACTCTGTGATACTTAGCCCAAATCTGGTTTAGTAGAGCATATGTGGAAGATTATTGTTGTTCAGTGAAACACTACAGACACCTGGTCACAGATAAGAATTTGATTTTAAATTGCATATAAATGCTGAACTCGGTAAGGAACTGTGAGAGGCAGGGTTCATTGCCCCTCTTCAGATACCTAGTCCCATGTTCATCCCATGTATATATGTGTAGACACCAAGCTTAAGAGTGTAGTTGCTTCCTCTTCAGGTAGAAATCAATCCTCAAGGTGTGATTTAAGTTTCATACTAATCGAATTGCACTAAAAGAAATAATTTCTTGCTACTAACTATGTATGTTACCCAGAAAAAGTGTGATCCTAACTTCAGTATTTGAATTATGTGGTTAAAGTTGGGTAGGATGAATTTGTATCATAATAAGCAATAAAGATATTTCAAGACTTTTCAGAGTAAGGAAGGTATGCTACCAATCAAGAAGTTAGTCCATTAATGTTTTATTTAAAATCAGTAACAAAGATGAGATTATCACCTGTGACGTGGGGACTTTTTGGTCACTTTTTTTTAAAATATCCAAATCACATCAAGCTTACTGTTTCCTTAAAGCACATCATTTGCAGATGTTGTGATCAATGTGCCTTGTGAGACCTCATTTTTTAAAGAAGTTTCATCAATTAATGTTCTTAAACTATGACAATCACAGAATCACAGAATGGTTGGAGTTGGAAGCGACCTCTGGAGATCATCTAGTCCAACTCCCTGCCAAAGCAGATTCACCTAGAGCATGTTGCACAGGGTTGTGTCCAGGCAGGTTTTGAATATCTCCAGAGAAGGAGACTCCACAACCTCCCTGGGCAGCCTGGTTCAGTGCTCTGTCACCCTCAAAGGAAAGAAAGAAGTTTTTCCTCATATTTAGATGGAACTTCCCATGTTTCAGCTTGTGCCCATTGCCCCTTGTCCTGTCACTGGGCACCACCGAAAAGAGTCCAGCCCCATCCTCTTGACACCCATGCTTAAGGTATTTGTAAGTATTGATAAGATCCTCCCTCAGTCTTCTCTTCGCCAGCCTAAACAGACTCAGCCCTCTCAGCCTCTCCTCATAAGAGAGATGTTCCAGTCCTCTAATCATCTTTGTAGCCCTCTGCTGGACTCTCTCCAGTAGTCTCTTGTCTTTCTTGAACTGGGGGGCCCAGAACTGGACACAGTACTCCAGGTGTGGCCTCACCAGGGCTGTGTAGAGAGGGAGGATAAACTCCCTCAGCCTGCTGGCCACACTCTTCCTAATGCACCCCAGGATACCATTGGCCTTCTTGGCCATGAGGGCACATTGTTGGCTCATGGTGAACTTGTTGTCCACCAGAACTCCCAGATCCTTCTCCACAGAGCTGCTTTGCATCACGTCAACCTCAGCCTGTACTGGTGCATGGGGTTATTCCTCCCGAGGTGCAGGAGCCTACACTTGCCTTTGTTGAACTTCATGAGGTCCCTCTCTGCCCAGCTCTCTAGCTTGTCCAGGTCACGCTGAATGGCAGCACAGCCACTCACTTGCTGAGTGTACACTCAGTCCCTTCATCCAGGTCATTGATGGATAAGTTGAACAAGACTGGACCCAGTACTGACCCCTGGGGAACACCGCTAGCTACAGGTCTCCAACCACATTCTGCGCCACTGCCATTCAGCCAATTCTCAATCCACCTCACTGCCCACTCATCTAGCCCACACTTCCTGAGGTTCCCTATGAGGATGTTGTGAGGAGACAGTGTCAAAAGCCTTGCTGAAGTTAAGGTAGACAGCATCCACTGCTCTCCCCTCATCTACCCAGCCAGTCATGACATCATAGGTGGCCATCAGATTGGTCAAGCATGAGTTCCCTTGGTGAATCCATGTTGACTACTCCTGATAATCTTCTTTTCCTCCACATGCTTAGAGATGACATCCAGAATGAGCTGTTCCATCACCTTTGCAGGGATGGAGGTGAGGTTGTCTGGCCTGTAGTTTCCTGAGTCCTCCTTCTTGCCCTTTTTGAAGATTGGACTGACACTGGCCTTCCTCCAGTCCTCAGGCACCTCTCCTGTTCTTCATGACTTTTCAAAGATGATGGAGAGTGGCTTGGCAATAACATCTGCCAGCTCCCTCAGCACTCGTGGGCGCATCCCATCGGGGCCCATAGATTTGTGGGTCTCAATTTTGCCTAAATGATCTTTAACCCGATACTCCTCAACCAATGGAAAGTCTTCCTTTCTCCAGACTTTCTCTCTTTCATCCAGGGCCTGGGATTCCTGAGGGCTGGCCTTAACAGTAAAAACTGAACCAAAGAAAGCATTCAGTAACTCCACCTTCTCTAATAATATCCTTCTTATTTTTCATTATAACAAAGAAATAATTCTCCTAACATGTGACTCACCTCAGCTGTAACTCAGATGGTACACAGATTATCCTAGGTGTCTCTCTGAAGTCTATAAACTTGAATATCAAATGTCTCAGAAGAAAATTATCATAACTTCCTTTTTAAAAAAAAAAACAGGGGGAAAATAAACTCTCTTGTCATGTGTCCATTAAAAAAAAAATATGGTTAGAAAAAAAGGTTTAAAGATTCTGATCTTAAGGAAGTCTCTAAAGAAAAATCTGCAGATGTGATTAGTTCAGCAAATGTTGAAATGTTGTCTTTTAAGAATATACTCCATTTACTTTTAATAAGAACACTCTAGCATTAACACCCCAATTTGCACCCTTTGCAATCTAATGCTTCATCAGGTTTGTGTTAAAGGTAAGTAAGTGTAGCATTTGACTCGTTAGAAATTGTCAGAATTAATTAGGGTAACCAGTCTAATCCAGTACCCTGTCTTCAACTGTATTATTATCATCCTCAAATGAATGTACAAAAGACTCCACCACAAATGGTTATAGAATAACTTGCCTGTAAAAACAAGATACTCTGAAACCTCCAACGTAGCAGGGATGTCTTATGCTTTTCAATCAGACAGTTTATATCCCAATTAAATTGAACAGTATCAGATCATTTTCTGCCCAGTCCTTTTATGAATAATGCTGAGCTATTGCTCTCCACAATATCTTGTGCCAATAAAGTTCACAGCCTAATTAAGCATCATTTGAAAAGGAATTTCTGTTTCTTAATTTTTGTTTTTCATATAATGACCACTTGCCCTTGGGTTATTAAAAAGAGTGAAAAGAAGTGGTTGATATAATTTCACTCTAAAGTTTATTTATGTATCTTTATCATATCACTTCTCTTTATGATATCTGCATTCCTACTCTGATGCTCATTAGTCCTGTCTTTTCACAGAGTGTGTTTTTCCTGTCTATGAACCTGATGATGCATTTTGGCTTTTCTGGGTTATGAAAAGTCATCTTCATTTTAAATAATCGATTTTCAGTCATGAATGTTGGCCAAGAAGGCCAACAGCATCCTGGCTTGTATCAGAAATAGTGTGGCCAGCAGGACTAGGGAAGTGATCATCCCCCTGTACTTGGCACTGGTGAGGCTGCACCTCGAATACTGTGTTCAGTTTTGGGCCCCTCACTACATGAAAGACATCTAGGTGCTGGAGCGAGTCCAAAGAAGGGTAATAAAGCTGGTGAAGGCTCTGGAGAACCTGTCTTATGAGGGGCAGCTGAGGGAACTTGAGTTGTTTAGTCCGGAGAAAAGGAGGCTCAGGGGAGACCTTATTGCTCTCTACAACTACCTGAAAGGAGGTTGTAAAAGGGCGGGTGTTAGTCTCTTCTCCCAAGTAACAAATGATAGGATGAGAGGCAATGGCCTCAAGTTGTGCCAGGGGAGGTTTAGATTGGACATTAGGAAAAATATCTTCATGGAAAGGGTTATCAAACATTGGAACAGGCTGCCAAGGGAAGTGGTTGAGTCACCATCCCTGAAGGTATTTAAAAGTCGTGTAGATGTGGTGCTTAAGGACATGGTTTACTATTAGATTTGGTAGAGTTAGGTTAATGGTTGGACTTGGTGATCTTAAAGGTCCTTTCCAATCAAAATGATTTTATCATTCTATTCTATGATTCTATCTCTGAATTAGATGAAATTATTACTTCATTTTATTTAAATTTTTGCAAGCAAGAATTGAAGAAAATTTTATCTGCTACACATCTATAGAAAATCTATAGCATTCAGGGATTATTTTTTTATCAGTAGCATAAACTTAGCAACTGTCACATTTACAACTTTAACACTTGCTGTAGACTTTTTAGGTAACCTTGTCAAATAATAATTACACATGCAATGCTGTCTCAGCTGGAGGTCAAAATTACTTTTGTGCTGTCTCTCCCGAAGTTCATGAGGCTTTTGAGGTGCATCAAATTAGCTTTCAAGTACCTAAACATATATAAATCAGTTTTAAAATAAATCAAGTATTTATTTTTATCAGGTTTAGAAATCAGTCTCTCATTGTGGTTATCATACTTAATTATTCACTGATACAGTCCAAGGCCCTGGTAAGGAATACCAAAGCTTTGTCATGTGTGAAGCTGGTTCCTGCTGCAGGTGGTGTGTGCACAGCCACACGTGCATGCTTGGATGCAGTTTTGAGGCACAAGAGCACTATTGTGTGATGCAGAAACAACACTGCTGTGAAACGCCAGAGTTCAGCCACAGCACACTGACTCTGTATACCCACCTTTGGGGTACTTTTTATTCTCTGTGATGAATATTTACACCAAGAACTCAAATATTTTTGTTTCCTCCAGGCCTAAGAGAACTGGCTGTTACTGTGGTTTGAGGCTGTTTTCAATTTTTTGTCTAGTATAAAATTTCCTTTTTCCACATCAGTGTTGCTCTCATGTTCAAGTTAAATCATACTTTCCTTTTTGTAAATAACAAGAAGAAAATTATAGTCAAGTGGAGAATGGGAAAGAAGCATTGCTCATCCTGTCATTTTCCATTCTGTGGAAGCACACTTTGCTTGGTATATTTAATAAGTGTGCTCTTCATCCTGGCCTCCATGGGGCTGCATGATGCTACATCAGTTTAGTCAGAGAGTTGAAGACCCCAGAGGCCTCATAGCTTCACAGAGGACACCCTCACCTAGTCGAAACCATGGTTATGGCCTTCTTGGAGGCATATATACATGAGAGAGGGTAAGAGCAAGGAATCTGAATTTCTTGTTATAAATGGTCTGACTTGCAGCATGTTGGAATGTTGGCACTGGGAAAGCCTATACTACCACTTGCATGTGTTCAGCTACAACTTCAACCCTTAGCGTTTTGCTGGTGCTCTGGTTCATCAGCTTGATGCATGAATGTGGGCTTTTTCTCCTTTACTACGGGAAAATGTCAACTGTGGGTCAGCGCTTTGGCAAATACACCCTTCTTCTTAGTTCTTGGGATTTTTCTCAGGAAGAAATGCACCTGGGGCCATAGCTTTGTGAGAGAGTACACCACCTTCTTACTGGGAGTTTCATGTGTGGAGAAGGGAAGTATGGAAAGGCTTAAGAGAACTTCCATCACTATGGTATGATTGGGTTGTCTGTAAGCTGCAGGGGCACACCGTAATTAGGCTGGAAAGAGTTTAAATTGCTTCATCCAGACTCCCTTTTATATCTATTTTCTTTGCCTCCACCTGCCTTTTTCTGGGGTTTGTTTTTCTTGTTTCTTATGGCTAAGTTTCCCACTCTGTGTTGGATTTCAGCCAAAGCATGTTTTTATAGGCTGGGAAGAAGTTTTCCCGCATTACAGACTGGCACCTAGTGGGTGCACGTTAGTTGTCATCCTAGGAGAACACAGGAAGCCTGGCTGGAGAGGGGACGTTACTTTATTGGAAATTCTTTATTGCAATCATATAGTTGATGTTCCTAAGAAGCTAGTTAAGATAGTTGCAATTAATGATGCTTCCCGTCCCTCATAAATGTTTTACCTCTCTTTATGCATAATGACTGTGCTTTTAATTTTTTTTAAATTGCTTTCTGACAGTTCCTGGCTATCAACTTTTATTTCGTTTAAGTATTTCAAAATTACAGCTGTCCATTTCTTTCATCACCTTATGGCTTTTGTTGCTGAAGCCAGTATTATACTGTTCCAGAAATCTCCTGTTATAGTTTATATCACCTTCTATAAAGATGCTCTTAAAATCTTGGCTTTCTGATAGCCTTTTCTAAAGCCTCTCTTATTTCTACCAAAATTGAGTCTGTCACCTTGGCTTGCTGGGTTCCTCTTGACTTTTAATGAGCTCAAGCTTTTGTCCTATTGCTAAAACCCCAAAGTGAAGTACAAGTGGACTGTTTTGTATTCGGTCACCATCCTTGGACCATTTTGGTTTAACCAACCCAACAACAAGTTAAAATTTCCCAACAGCACTGTTCCTGAGGTCATTAGTACACAAAAAACTGTCTATGGTATCAAAGTGTTCTCCTTATACAAGAATATCAGTAAAAGCATTCTGTCTTATGCTGTTCCTCGACCATGGAGGGTTGCCCACTCAGGAGATGTTTAAAAAATACTTTATGACATCTTAGCTGTTTATTGATGTTTTTGTTGTTGCCACTGTTTTTCTGTCCCAGGTTAAAAAGAGACATGAAGAAAAGCAACAAAACAAGGTGTATGTGTCAGACACATGAAAGCCATTGGATGCACTTTCTTTTACCAAAGGTGATAGCATGAAAACTGTCATAACTTCCATTGTCTACATGGTAGATTTTTTTATAGTGGTGACTTGACTGGGATTTTTTTTAAAATGTTGCTATAAAAGATATGGATATAGAACTCTCCCACTGACATCTTTTTAGTGAGGAACTATATTGTGTGAGCAATAAGCTACAATGTTTGCAACTCAGATTTGCACAACTTGATGTACATTAATAACTAGCAGGTTCTGTAAGAATTCTGCTTTTGTTTTCCATAACCCTTAGTTTTATGTCACTAAGACCATTAACTTTATAACATTAATTCCATATGTTGAAAATCTTGGCAGAAAATACAGTACCTTAAATCCGATAGAAAAAATGTGGTACAGTTAATCCATAGACTTCTTTTACTTTCATCTTCTATACAGAGGAAAAGTCCAATAGCACTCAAGAGTGATTTTGCCAGACACTATTTTTATTGCTATTCATACTGCAGTTCCAGGGAATTAGTACATATTTCTAGGAAGTACTTATTACCAGTTTCAAAGAAACATTTTTTTTTTAAACCTCATAGGATTTGGGTATTGATTCTATAAAGAAAAAAAAGCACCAGGATATCAGATATAATTAATGTACTCCTTCTGACAGCTGATAATTTGTATGCTAGTGAACAGTTTTAATCAACCACAGCATCCTTCCTTGTGCAAATGACTTTATGCTCCTAAGTAGTGCTTTGTCTAAAGAACATTTTTTGACCATTTCCCAGTTGTACATCTTAATGATGGAAACTATTGGTACTTCTTACCTCTAACGTTTATGTGGAAGAGCTGGTAAAAATTTGGCCTTTGCGTCTTGGATATTGCTTGTGACTTGATCTGTATGTGCATGGATTCATACACTGCTAGTATTATTGGTGTGTCAAATCAGGGGAAAGGAATACCATGGGCTTTCAAGTATTCTCCTGCCAAAGTCAGCATCTAGAAGGCTATATTGAAGAAAATACATGCTACAATGTCCAGACAATGTAGTTTGACTCAATGGTGAACCTGTTGCCTCCTTTTTCAGATCCTTGGGATGAGAAGTGGAGGATGAGCTTCCATAGACCTTCCGCCAGAGAAAGGCCTAATGGCCACTGTCACAGAATCACAGAATCAACCAGGTTGGAAGAGACCTCTGGGATCATTGATTCCAACCGTTGCCCTGACACCACCATGTCAACTAGACCATGGCACTAAATGCCATGTCCAGTCTTTTCTTAAACACATCCAGAGATGGTGACTCCACCACCTCCATGGGCAGCCCATTCCAATGTCTAATAACCCTTTCTGAGAAAAAATTCTTCCTAATGTCCAACCTGAACCTCCCCTGGCGAAGCTTGAGGCTGTGTCCTCTTGTCCTGTCGCTAGTTGCCCGGGAGAAGAGGCCAACTCCCACTTCACTACAACCTCCCTTCAGGTAGTTGTAGACTGCAATAAGGTCACCTCGGAGCCTCCTCTTCTCCAGGCTAAACAACCCCAGCTCCCTCAGCTGTTCCTCGGAGGTCAGACCCTCCAGACCCTTCACCAGCTTGGTCGCCCTCCTCTGGACTCTCTCCAACACCTCAACATCTTTCTTGAAGTGCGGGGCCCAGAACTGGACACAGTACTCAAGGTGCGGCCTCACCAGTGCCGAGTACAGAGGGATGATCTCTTCCCTAGACCGGCTGGCTACACTATTCCTAATAGAGGCCAGGATGCCATTGGCCTTCTTGGCCACCTGGGCACACTGCTGGCTCATGTTTAGCCAGCTGTCGATCAGCACTCCCAGGTCTCTTTCCACTGGGCCGCTTTCTAACCACTCTTCCCACAGCCTGTAGCGCTGCATGGGGCTGTTGTGGCCAAAGTGTAAGACCCGGCACTTGTTCTTGTTGAACCTCATGCTGTTGGTCTCGGCCCATCTATCTAACGTGTCCAAATCCCTCTGAAGGGCCTTCCTACCCTCCAGCAGATCGACACTCCCACCCAGCTTGGTGTCATCTGCAAATTTGCTGAGGGTGCACTCAATCCCTACGTCTAGATCATCTAGAAAGATATTGAACAGCACCGGCCCCAGAACTGAGCCCTGGGGAACACTGCTAGTGACCGGCCGCCAGTTGGACTTTGCCCCATTCACCACCACTCTCTGGACTCGGCCATCCAGCCAGTTTTTAACCCATTTAAGAGTCCACCCATCCAAGCCCCGGGCAGCCAGTTTGTCCAGGAGGATGCTGTGGGAGACAGCGTCGAATGCCTTACTGAAGTCTAGATAGACTACATCCACAGCCCTGCCCTCATCTACTAAGCGGGTCACTTTGTCATAGAAGGAGACCAGGTTGGTCGAGCAGGACCTGCCTTTCATGAATCCATGTTGGCTGGCCCCGATGCCCCGATTGTCCTGCATGTGCCGTGTAATGGCACTCAGGATGATCTGTTCCATCACCTTGCTTGGCACCGAGGTCAGGCTGACAGGCCTATAGTTCCCTGGATCGTCCTTCCGACCCTTCTTGTAGATGGACGTTACGTTTGCTAATTTCCAGTCAGCTGGAACTTCTCCAGTTAACCAGGACTGCCGGTAGATAATCGAGAGTGGTTTGGCAAGTTCGTTTGCCAGTTCCTTCATTACTCTGGGGTGAATCCCATCCAGGCCCATAGCCTTGTGGGTGTCCAACTGCAACAGCAGGTCACTAACCATCTCCTCCTGTATCATGGGAGGTTCACACAGCCCCCCGTCCCTAACTTCAGGCTCTGGGGACCGAGTCTCCTGAGGACAACCAATCTTGACATTAAAGACCGAGGCAAAAAAGGCATTGAGCAGCTCTGCCTTTTCCTCATCCCCTGACACTACACTACCCTCCTCATTCAGCAAGTGGTGGAGGCTCTCCTTGACCCTCCTTTTGCTGTTGATGTATTTGTAAACGCTTTTTTTGTTATCTTTGACTGTAGCAGCGAAACCAAGCTCTAATTGAGCTTTGGCCCTTCTAATCTTCTCCCTACACGACCTGGCCACGTCCCTATAGACCTCCCAAGTTACCTGACCCTTCTTCCAGAGCAAGTAAGTTCTCTTTTTTTCCTTAAGTTCTAGCCTAAGTTCTCTGTTTAACCAGGCCGGTCTTTTTCCCCGACTGCTTGTCTTCCTACAGACTGGGACAGCCTGCTCCTGAATATTTAGCAATTCCCTTTTGAAGTATGTCCAGCCTTCCTGGACTCCTTTGCCCTCCAGGACCGATTGTCAAGGGACTCAGTCCACCAGCCTCTTAAACAGCCTAAAGTCAGCCCGCCGGAAATCTAAGGCAGAAGTTCTACTCTTGCCCTTCCTCACTTCCCCTACTATCGAAAACTCTAACATTTCGTGGTCGCTACTCCCAAGACGGCCACCAACCCTCACATCTCCCACTAGTCCTTCTCTCTTCACAAACAACAGGTCAAGCAGGGCCTCTCCTCTAGTGGGCTCATTTACCACTTGCATGAGGAAGTTGTCCTCCACACATTCGAGGAATCTCCTAGATTGCTTCCTCTCTGCCATGTTGTATTTCCAGCAGACATCCGGCAAGTTGAAGTCGCCCACGAGTACAAGGGCCGGCGACTGGGCGGCTTCTGACAGCCGCTTGTAAAACGCCTCATCCGCCTGCTCATCCTGGTTGGGTGGTCTATAACAGACTCCCACCGTAATGTCCGCCCTGCCGACCTTCCCCCTGATCTTCACCCATAAACATTCAACCTTGTCATCCTCACCATCTTCCTCAATTTCAACACAGTCCAAGCACTCCCTAACATACAGTGCTACCCCACCGCCTCTCCTGCTTTGCCTGTCCCTCTTAAAGAGCTTATAGCCATCCATAGCTGCACTCCATTCATGAGAGTCATTCCACCACATTTCTGTGATGGCAACCACATCATAACCTTCCTGCTGTACAGTGGCTTCTAGCTCTTCCTGTTTGTTGCCCGTACTGCATGCATTGGTGTAAACACACTTCAGCTGGGCTAGCGGCCTTGCCCCCAAAGCAGGCCTGTCACCCCTAGGTTCATTTGTGGCTGCCCTGGTCTTATCCCCCTCCCCCATCGAACCTAGTTTAAAGTATGCTAGTGTCCAGAGATAGCATCTGGTCTGTTCTGATCTATGAAGATGTGCATGACTTCACCATGGACACTTACCTACTTTTCTCTTTTGCCTACATATAAAATACAGCTTTCTACAAACACATGGGATAGAGCTGTGAAGAAGACTGCACATGATTTTTGCTTCTGTTCTGGGCTATGAGGTCAGATACCTACATTTTTCCTTGACTTTTTAAGAGAGCTATTTTTCTTCTGTATTTGTTTCTAGACAGACCAACTTTATACAACAACAGCAATTCAAACAGCACAGGTTTTGGAAAACTGGAAAGGCTTTGCATGATATTAGGTCCATCTGTAAGTGGAATATACATTGGTTTGTACCTTTTCAATGAATCACTTAAGTAAAAAAGGAAAAAAATGTGCAAAGCACAGATTTTGAGGTTTCTGAAACTCGCTGTGAAAAATTTGCACAGCCCTGTGTAATAGTAACTTTAACTTGACACAGCCCAGTTGTTCTGGTTCTTTATTTCAGGCTTCTTTATTACATGCACCTGTTTCAACTAACTGGTAGCTGTTTCTGAAACTCCTGATTGGCCTGCAGCCAGGAAGCACTGTGTGTTCCCACAGTTAATATGATCTAGGTCTTTAGAGGTTTCATGGGGATGTGTGTAATATGAAAGTCCAGACAGATAAAAGCTTTCCCCTTACTTCTGCTCAACAATAGCTTTGCCTGTTTGCTTCTTCTGGTCTCACTACCAAAAATTTGGGAGAAGAGGTTGTTCTTTCAAAAAGTCTCCTGCATAAGCTGCACTTCAAGTTCACAACGAGTTCAGGGGAGTTTTGCATGGTTTTGGATTTCATTACGACCAGTTCATGCAACTCTGGACTAATCCTGTCTGTCCAGTTCCATAGTAAAAACTGTGGGTCTCTAATGACATCAACAAATAAAAATAACCAGCTAATTTAACAATAAGTACATTATGCAGTTGAATGTAAATGTAGAGATGCATTTTCTATTTGTACTTTCATGTTGGTTCTGGGTAAGATTAGGTAAAGTAAAGCTTTTAGTAAGAAAATATGATATGGTCACCTTATTTCTGGAAAAATAAGGCTTTGTGTGAAGGTGCTCTGTGGCTGTAAAGAGAGGAATATGGTAACAAGCTCTCTGGAGAAGGGTTTGCCATTGAGTTCCAAGGGACTCACTGTCCACAACTGGTTACCATATTTTTGTTTGCAATAGCCACATACAAAAACGTGTCTCCTTCTCTAGCAGCAACCCACAATTCCAGCATCTTCTCAAAATCTAAAAATGGGACAAAGCTGTGTTAAATTCATTATTAAACTTTCTTCACATAATTTCATTTTTAACAGAAAAACATAAGAATATTTTTCACCACTTCCTACAACTCTTTTTTTCCAAAAGGCACAAAGGACAAATATTTCCATGTGTCTCGGGAATATTTTTCAGAAAACTCACCCCATTAGAAAGTAGCTTTACACGATTTGTAAGACTTTTTAGAGGAATTGCTCTTTGATATCTATGGAGATATCAATCAAAAGGAGCAGACAGACTTTAACTGCAGGCATGAAGGGAAGCACTTAACAGGGTATTTTTCCATTCTGCAGCACTGTGGTTGCATGAAAGCAAAATGTGATACTTGGTGAGATCAGAAAATCAGAACCTGAATCAATAATACTGCAGTTGTTTTGGGGACGGTCAGTTTAAAGAAACAGCAGCAAATTGTGATTTAATGGAGTTAAAGGAGAAACACTGCACTGTAGTTATGAGAAGAGTTTATTTTAACGTTACCAAGTATACTTTACTAATCATTTGGGAGAAAACAGATAGATTCTACCTAAGCGTAAATGCCGAAACATTTCTAAATGCTATAAAACACTTACTTAGAAAAAAATAGATTTCTCTAAAGTCTGTAAAGTAAATTTGCTTACTGAATTCTACAAGTAATGAGGAATGCACACAGCCAAACAAAGAGAGTACGGGCAGAGGAAGAGTAAAAATTTCTATAAGTTAAATTCAATTTTATTTTTCCATTAAAAGCCTTATTACCTAATTCTTTGACGAGCTCTATGTAGAAATCAGGCTAGTGGGAAAGGAATGAGCTATATTTTGAATTGCACAAGCAATTAGCCTAAGATATGTCTGCCCAGTCTGCTGGAAACATCTAACTCACTTGAGGTACAAATGGCCTTTGACAAAAGAAGCTGGGTGCCTCCTCCTCTTGCAGTCTGTCCCACTCCTGTAGGTTACCTTCTACTAGCAGAGCTGGTAGAACAGATTTTGCTTTTTTTCCTGTTCTGGTCACAGTTTACAATGTTATGATTTGGATGGTGGGGTTTATATTAAGATGCTGAGAAGTGGAGTGACTGTGGTGTCCCATTTTGCCAGCTCTGGCTGCAGAAGGCCAGTTACAAACAGCTTCAGGGCAGAGCACATTTTTAGTGAGTCACTGATGTTAGAGGATTTGTAAGACCAGCCAAACCAGCCAGCAAACTACTACTGGTGGTCAGTGGTTTCTGCCCAAGATTTGCTGAGATTCTGGGACCTTAACCTCCATTTCACTCTGTGGGCAGGAATGTCTACAGAGGACAGAATTTTCTGCCCCAGCTCTCCAGCTATCTCTCTACCATGTAATCGTTTCTCCTTTCATTACTTTCTGCCTTACCTAGATGAACTAATCCCTCCTCCCACAGTCTCCATGTCCATTTAGTTCCAGTATTGCTCGACTGGTCCCCTCACCCACCCATTCCTTTTTCTTTCTTTTTTTTTTTCCCTCCAAGCCATTTCCATTTTTATCCAAATAGAGCTTCTTTTGTCAATCCGTCCTGATTCTCACAGACACTTGAGGATCTCGTGACACCTCTGTCTCATATTTTTCTTGCTTTCCTTCCAGATCCCCCTGCCACCATGGACCTTGGCATGTACCTCAGTGTTGTTTTCTCCCCTCTATCTTTGTCACACATTTCACACAGTCAGTCCCAGAACTTCTTAAAACCATCTCCTGCATTTAGATCTCTTTTTGCGCTCTGTCATCACTGTCTTACCTGATCACTAGGTCTGAGTAACCACATATCTTTCCCCAGCTTCCAAATCTAATCTCTACTCAACCAGCCTGGTTTCACCACCAAGGATACTTCTTCCCATCTGTTTCTCCACCTTCTTTTACAAGACCCTTTCCCCCATCTGTTTTGAATGAATATTCTACCTACATATTGTTTGGGCATCAGCAAAGGAGTCTTTTTGCTTTTGTCCTTAATGTCCTGGAATTAATAACCAAAAATAGCTGTTTCAGGGAAATCCAGATTCATCCTAGAAGCCCTGAACTGAAGAACGGATATTCTGTCAGCCTTGGATCCTCCAGGCACAGAAACAGTGGGGGAATAAGTTTGTTGCTCCATGGGCCTGAAACATATGCAGTCTACTCAATAATAGGAGCTATGGGAGGTTCAGACATGATTAGTTTATCTGCTGAATTCTGGCAGTATTTATAAGGCAAACGTAAATTAAGTTTTGAGGGTTTTTTTTGACATATAGTTTTTAAATCTGATTGCATTTTAGAAGGACCTTGACAAACTGTATCTTTCCATATTTTTAGCAGTGAATTATATGGCTGAAATTAAAAAAAAAACAAACCACAAAACAATGAGAACAACAAAATCCAAAACAAGCAAAATATCAAATAAATCCTTTAGAATAACCCAAACTAGGCACTTAATATGCTTATATCCTTTTGACACTTTTTTTTCAGCGGGAAGCAAAATAATCAAGGAGAATCATGAAGAATCTTTAATATGTGATATTAACAGTTTACTATAGGATGACTAAAGTACAAGCTCTGATCTTTCCAGGTATGAAAGAGGTGGATGCTTTGTTTTAGTCTCTGGCTTGCAAATCCCTGAGAGGTAGACTTTAATTTTCTGAAAGTCTGACTCTATTTGCTGTAAATTTAATTGTCCCTAAAAATATATTGACTTTTACCACGGCTCCTCTTGTCTTTTGGTGCACTTGGTGGAATAGATTCTCAGGGTAGGTCAATTCTGTTCAAGATGAAGACTTGACCCATTCCAGGTCCTGCCATGGGCACATATGAGCAGGGAAAAGATAACAGTATTATAAAACTTGTTTTTTTAAAGTTAGCTATTGTACCCAGTTTCTAAAAATTAAATGGAATTTCCTCATGCCTGTTGTTGTTGAAGTCAACTTCTCACTGGGACATCAACTTTAAGTTTCAATATCTATGAGGAAAAAAATTGTGGAAGGTTCTGGATTAAATTGGGCTATTCTTTACTTTTTTAACTACTCTGGATAATTAAATTTTTGGTGGTAGTAGCAACTGTTCCTGCCTTAGCTTTGCTGCTCGTACAAAGAAAATGGTGTGACTAAAACTTTTTTATGTTCTTTCTTTCCTGAAAAGGACTAAATATCAAAGTATAGTCCGTATTTCAATTTCCACTCTAGAGGTTGTCTACCACCACGTTAGCGGGTGTACTGTCTTCTGATCTGGAAGCCTAGGCTTGTTAGGAGGAGTTAGTTTGTAAAGAACTGGTAATTCTCATTTTTTCATATCACTGTAGGGCTTCTATTTTACCTTTATGCAAAATGGTTTAGTAATAATGGAAGCTAAAACATAAAAGGTCTGTTTATCACTGGCAGACCTCTAACTTTTAGTGGTCCTTATTTAAGATCATCCTGAAAATCTTATTTGTGCTTTTCTCTGTATTTTAGAAGCAAGTCTTTTGCATGGGATGCTGAAGAATTGCAAGAACCGTAGATTCTTTTTTTCTCTTTATTTGAGAGCCATGTCTATTTATTTGTTTGCTTGCTTGCTTATTTTTCATCCTTTAATGGATTCTTTAGAAAAATACTTTAAAATACAGTATTAGAAGGTTTCATAAGAAAGGGAAATGTGGATGCTGCTCCTCCGCATTTAGCCAAAGGCTACTGGGCATGGTTACCTCAGTGCTCACACACAACTGCATGTCTCCAACAACAAGCAACAGTGTTGGATCTGGTGCCTAAGTATTTCCCCCTGTTCCCACATTAGTGATATATCTGGACCTGTAAGAATTAAGGATTCAGAATTAAGAAACAATAAAGGATTAAGAATTAATACACTTTCCATCCCTATGAAGAACTATACATTATTGTTATTTCATTTTCTTTCAGGTGATTTTTAGCCTGTGTTGTTTGAGATCAAAATATACACATTCAACAACTGCAAAGGGTAACATGACAGGACTAGATTGAAAACTACAGAAAATAAGATTTACATAAAATTAAAAGTATTGCCAACAATAACAGAATTAGAGAAATACGTTTTGAATTACAGTTTAATATTTTGTGAACTTTCAGGTGATTGTTTTATGTTTTGCCTTATGATAATGACGAGGTGCTATTAGGTTTTAAAGTGTGAAGAAAAGGAGTTATGTGAACACAATGATCAATAATAAATACTGAAACTGTATTCCAAAGGAGTTTAAACATAAAATGGTTGGCTGACTAACATTAATAGCAATTTGTATTTAGAAAGTGCTGTTTCAGAAAATCAAGCAAATGTTTCACATACCAAATCTCTAGTGATCTATCAGCATAGGCTTTGATTCAATTAAGTATTAAGCTTTCAGCTTTCCCATATCCCCTTAATTGCCTCTGTCCTCTCCAGTTTTCTATGGTCATTTCTCTCTCTTCCTCTCCCATTTCCAGTAAACTCAGGAAAGAAGAAAATTTGGTGGTAACTCAGTGTTATTTACGGTACCTAAGACAGGAAGATACTGTGCAAAAATATAGAGAGGTCTAATCATTCCAGTATATGCAATATAGCTGCAAATTAAGTTTCATAGTAAAAAAAAAAAATAAAAAAAATCTAGCAATGCACTTTCTGGAGAAGTAAACCATTGTTAAGACCTTCTAGTTTGTGTGCTTCCTGAAGAGATGATGGTGTCCTAGTAGGCAGCATATGAGTGCAGTATGCAATGTCTCTTTGACTCTTTCAAACAAAAGTGAAAAAAAAAAATTGGGTTGATGATAGGGTGAAAAATTGAAATGGAAAGGGCTTAGGAAATAGAATAAGACATACTGCTGAATAGATTACTAGTCTGTAAATTCACTCAGTGCTAGGTGACCAAAAAGTGGTGCTGCCTATTGTAAACTATTTCTATAGTTCCAGTTACTGCTTTGATGTGGGGTGGTGGGATGGCGGTTTGAGGTGTTTTTTTTATATATGAGTAGTTTGGGGGCTTTTATCCAGTATAAGTTTAAGGTAAAATAATACATAAATAATTTTATTAAGAAGAACTAGACAACACAGGATTTCTCTTAATTTTTTTTTCCCCAAAAAAAGGGTATTTCAGAGTCCAGCTCTTTCCTGCCTGCTCCCTTTCTGGCTCCACAACTTGTACATTCCTTTGAGGGTGACAGAGCACTGGACCAGGCTGCCCAGGGAGGTTGTGGAGTCTCCTTCTCTGGAGATATTCAAAACCTGCCTGGACATGACTCTGTGCAATGTAGTCTAGGAGACCTGCTTTGGCAGGGAGTTGGACTAGATGATCTCTAGAGGACCCTTCCAATGCCAGCTATTCTGTGTTTCTGTAATTCTGTGATTCTGTGGATGGGGCTTTGAGCAACCCGATCTAGTGGAAAGATATCCCTGCCTGTGGGAGGGAGGTTGGAACTACATGATCTTTAAGGTCCCTTCCAACCCAAACCATTTTATGATTCTATGAACTTTGTCTAATTATTGCATCCAGCTGCACATTTACCTCCTTGTCTTCCTGTGACAACAAATTCTAATGTGATATCTTAAAAAAAGAAAAGAAAAAAGAAAGAAAATCAAAAAGAAAACCTTGAATTTATTTTAATTTTCTGGCTGCTATTTTTTTTTGTTTATCTCTTAGTTCTATTACAGAAAATAATAAATAATTGATATCTGTACATTTTCTCTATAACATTTATGATTTTAGAAGCCTGTATCGGTCATCTCTGTTCTAAACTAAAGAACCTACTCATTTTAATCCCTGCATAGATAAATGCTATTCCATAGCTCTGATTATCCTTGCCATTCTTTTCTAATCTCTTTCTAGTTTCACTATGGCTTTTTTGAGGCGGGTGACTAGAATCAGAAAAAATGTCCAGATGGGGGTATGATGTTGATTTATACTATAGTATAAGGATCTTTTGGTTTGTTTTTTTTTTATTATTATTTTCCTAGGATATTCTAACATTCAAATTGCATTTCTATAGTTGCTTAGTATTTATCTATTTTTAAAAAACTATCTGTAATGACTCCAGTGTCTCTTTCCTGGACGATAATACATATCTGAAAGTGTATATTTAGTTAGGTTTATTTTTCTCCTTCCATGGTTCTTTCTGCTTATTCAGATTGAATTTCATCTGCTGTTTTGTTACCCAGTCACCCCATTGCCATGTGATCCTGCTACATTTCTATTTGGTCAGCTTTGACTGTCCTCAACAGTTTTGTGTCATTGGCAGGCTCTGTCACCTGCGTATTCTCCCATTTTTTTGTATAAGTTGTGAATATATTGAACACAACACATCACTGAGGGGCCATCTAGCAGCCTTTGCTTGCTGTGAAAGCTGATCATGTATTTATACCAAGTGTTTCCAAGGTCCTGAGTGGTTAGATATCTGTCTGACAGAGGTCCGAGTCATGTGAAAGGTATTTCAACTTTCCCACCACCAGTCTCCTAAAAACTTTGGATGCTTCTCACCCTTTGGCAACAGTGACGATCTCAGGAGCATTTTCTATGTCTTTAATCATGTGAATACCATTTTTACAATGAACACTGCCTTCACTGATGGTTCTCAATCAGGAAATCCCAGAAGGTGTTCTGGTGACATGAGAAGCAGTCCCCTTGTGTAGCTTGCCGAAAGTCTAAAGAAGAGATCTAAGAATTTCAATGCATGTGTTTTTATTTTTAGCTGTTTGGGTTTTTATCTTCAAAACATACGGCTTATCCTTTTGAGGCAAGAAGTTAGTTGGCTGGGGTGACTGTGTCCCCACATCCCAGAAGGACAGAGTCCACAGTCTTTTCTCTTTAGATGTCTAAAAACAATGGAAAAGCAATGTACCTTAAGTTCTTCACTGGGGACAGCTTTATTCCCTATTGCAGGCAGTATATTAGAAACAGGACAAAAGGGCATTCAGTGGCAGCTGAACTACATCTAAGCAAATTACAGTCACTTTTTTCAAGATACTGCAGCTTTAGCATATTACTGAAGTCAGAGTCTCTAATTTGTGGAAGCTGGCATAAGTAAGAATCTATCTCAGGACTTGTGGCATTCACCCCTCACAGAATTGGGCCCGTAAGTATTAGTGAAAGATTTATTTTTGAACATTTAAAATTAAAGTCCCTGTATTCCCAGAAAATTATCAGAGTAAACCATATTCTTCCCAGAATATACACATTGTAGATACAGACTTTCCTGAAAGGAAATATTCTACAATAATTATTACCAAAAGCATAATTCTGTGCTTTCTTGGAACAAGAGAGTGCTGGAAAGAAACCAAGTTATGTATTTAGATATTTTACACGCACAGCAAGGCTGAATTTTTTGTTTGTTTTAAATACATATATTTTTATTAATTCTGGGCACTAACTTGTGAGAAGGTAAGAACCTTCACTGCCTTTTATAAATTAGTGAAATCTGGGGCTGCTCAGCAATTTGCAGATTTGGATTCCAGTTATATAGGGTCTTACATAGCCAGCTACTGAGCTGAAAAGACTTGTTTAGCTGAAAGAC
This sequence comes from Nyctibius grandis, assembly GCF_013368605.1. NCBI lineage: Eukaryota > Metazoa > Chordata > Aves > Nyctibiiformes > Nyctibiidae > Nyctibius > Nyctibius grandis. The sequence goes on along the minus strand of NC_090659.1, from coordinate 76,753,735 downwards.
CGAGCTGAAAGAAAAGACTTGTTTAGAGTATGCCAAAGAGGTAAAACGAGGAGAGGCTTTTGGGAAGAGATTATGGATGGGTATAATTAGGTGAAATATCAGGTAAACACTTTCTAATCATGAGGATTATTAGCCTACAGTACAGTGTCTCAAGGGAACCATTTCAGAGGCAATGGAATCTACTAGCTGAAATACAAGCCTTAGTCTTTGCCTTTGCTATAGTTCATATCTTTACCTTTTCATAACATGTTCTTTGCAGAAACTGTATTTTCTATTTAAAATATATATAATATATATTTTACGTATATAAAAATATATATATATGTACACACACCTTTAGTCTCTCTCCCCCACTCCCCCTCCGTTCTTTCAACAGACATAGCATCTACAACATTTAATTTTTGCTCACTGTGCCTAGGACAAGGTCAGTGCTGCTTGGACTTGATCATGCAAGCATTTACTCATGTAACATCTTATTCTTAGACCTACTCCATGTTGAAATCGGAAGTGTGTATGGAATAACGACTTCCATGGTAGTGACTGTTAAGAGCACTGGGCTCTAAAAATGCATTTCATACTGATAAATTAAGGAATCTGGGTGCTCAGAAATGCAGTCGGCCATACTCTTGCATTGATAGAATGGTTCTGGTCACAGTTTTGTCCTGTGACAGCTAGCATCCTCCAACATGACTTCTGGGCCTAGTTTGAGAGTTAGCAAGCTCTCAATAAGTGTTTTAAAGAATAAGAGAGTTTAATAATATAGCTGTGGGCTATTCCATGCCAGGTGGCCTCAGAGGCAGAGAATGATCCTGGTACTTCGCATTTATTGAGTTAGCCTTTAATTTTGAAGATTTATATAATCAGTTAGATTCCACAGCTTCCTAGTATACAGAAATGTTTATATGCTATCCATTGTCTCAAAGATATTTTGTTTTCTTGGCTACTGAAGGTAGTGCTTCGGAAAAAGATTACTCCACCAAGATTCTATCCCTTTTTTCAATACAAAGTAAATTTTCAGGGTAGAATTTTTTTATAATGCTGATCTGTTTTCTCATAATCTATTTGAAGAGATTCAAAACTAAGTTTCTGTGTAAGAACAGACCATAAGATTGTGCATTAATGCACTGGCAAACCTCAGATGAAGTACACATGACAAAACATATAATGAATCTGAATATATTAGTTTCAGAAGAAATGCAGCAATTTTCCTTTTTCCTTTTCCTCTTAGTTATTCCAGTTACGTACTTTTATTTTCAGAATAATTTCTTTAAAATTTTTAGCTAGTTTTCCTTCTTTGAGTAATTCATGGCTCAATGCCAATTCCCACCATTGAGTTATTGTCAATGCATCCTGACAATTGTCTGTGCATGCACAGATTGTCAAAGACACATAGTAAGGTTGATTTGTCTCAGGGTGGGTGTTCACAGGATGGATTTTATTCCATTTTTTCCACCCTCTGTATCATTCTGAGTCTTGTCACTCTCCTCTCTTCTTTTACAGAGGTAAAACCACTCTTCTGTGGTTTTCCCTCCCCTTCTTCTATGAGTTTTGTTCACTATTTTCTCTTTGCCATTACCCATATCCCAAAGGCCTAAAAGTAAAAATAATTTCTTGTGTGGTAGGATTTGCATTCTTTACATTTGTAATTTTAAATTTGAGACATTTAATGTGAGGATCACCTGAAAAAATGCAGCTATATACAGGGCAAACTAGTTGTCAAAACTCCATTTACATAATTCTTTCACATGATTCATTTTGTTTTAGGGAAGTTATCTGAAGCAGGTCAGACTAATTGAGTCCAAAAAGTACTTATTTCTTTCTTCATTATGGATGTCAGCAGCTGGACTTACGTGATTCTTGCTCCTTGTTTACACAACTCATTCAAACTTCTGTTTTCTCTGGTAAGACAATATTTGAGTGAAGCATTCTTGTCTAGCTTTAACACTTATCAGGATGAGATAAGTTGCCCTGTTGAGATTCTTGTTCCTCTGTGCTGATTGTCAATGAAGCCCACATAATTAGCCAAGGTGATTTAAGTTAGTGGAGATCTTGCTTAATGTACCTGAGTTTCTCAATCCTGTGTTCAGGTGCAGTGTTCATTTTTTCCATGGGAAGAGAGAAAAGACTCCACAGAGGAATATTAATCCTTCAGTTTTTGCACAGACTATTGCTCTGAGCACACGCACTTAAGCTAGCTGCAGTGGGCTATCAGCCTGTTGTGATAATCCATCTGACGTCCTTAACTGGAGCAATGAGGTCCTCTTGAATTGATACCTGCTTCGAGCCCACTAGCTGTGCTACGAAAACTGTTAAATCTTGAGTTACATATGTTGTATATTGCAAGCGTTAATGAGCTTTGTCTCAACAGCTAATTACCACTGCTTCTAAATACTGTGCTTTATTTCAAGGCTGTCTCTTGTCGACCTTTCACTTTCATACAGTGTTTGAATGCCAGACTGAAAATCCTTCTGCTATACATATGACCTCATTAAATCTGTAGCAATAATACACATTTTCTGATTCTTCCTTCCCTAGAATCTATCTTGTCTCTGGTGCAGGTTCCCTCCAATGCAATAACACATTCTTCAGGTGTGGGTACTGGATCTGGATTCAGTGTTGAAGTAATAGTTGTACCAGAGGTAATACAATCCCCTTACACCTACTTCATATTTCCCTGCATAAATCCTAGGATCATTTTAGGTCTTTTTTGTCACAGAATAACAGCACTAGCTTAATGGGGGCATTTTTTTCCCTATCATGGTCCCTTCTTAGATAACAGCAATTGAAATAATTCCTCATCCTTAAAGTGTAGCCTGAGTTCTTTGTCCTTACATTTCAAAATGCATGTTATTTCTGCTTAACTTATCAAACAGTGTAGATGATTCTTTCGGTGAACTGTATTGACATTTACCATTCTGTTGGGGTATTTTTTGTCACCTACAAACTTCATTAACAATCGTTTAACTCTTTCTTACTAATTATTATTAAAATATTTGGTGCTGTATCATAGAGAGCCAGTTTCTGTGGAACCTCATTTAAAAAATTCTCAGTGATGATTTTTATTACACTTGCATTTAATTGTGGAAGAAATTATGGGAAAAATTTCCTTTTCTCAGGGAACTTACAATTTTTTGAAACACAGTCACCTTAGAAAACTTCAGCCTGCATAAATTAAACAATAAGATATTAATGCTAGTAGAACAAGTAACATAAGAATCTTTCTTCCTGCATTTGATATGCAAGTTTTATCTATAATTTGGCATACAGAGGATAGATCTGAATAACAAAAGCATGTTATATATTCATTTTCAGAACTTGGTTGTCAGCTCACAGTTAGTGCATGATTTACGCTGCCTGGATGTCAGGTAACTTCGCTACAGTCCCTTCCATAGTAAAAACAGACTAAAACTATGTGGCAGTTAAAGAACAGCCATGCCAACATATAGCTGTTCATAATGGGGGCAAGTGTCAAGGCAACTAAGCAGACTCGTCTTGGGAAAACTGAGACAGTCCAAAAATATTTTTCAACGTACCCTAAGGCCCTGTCACTATTTTGTTTGCAAAAACACTAGCACTTTCTTGACGTTGCTGCATTTTCCCACACAATTATGCTGACTTTGTAGCATTCAGTTGCAAATGCATACGAAGTTGTTTGTTTGTTATTATTATTATTAAACAGGTAAATATAACTGTAAATATAACTGAATTTATAGATAGAAAAATTATGTGCTGAGGAAAATGTTCCTTTATATATATATATATATATATATATATAATTGCAATTAACAGAAGAGAGCTGTACTTCAAACTTCCCAGACATTGCTAGCCGTAAAACTCGGCAGAATAGCTATAGTGTTATCGATACACTTACTGCTGCAGATACAAACTTGTGTATGAATTTGGAATTCAAAATCTGGTCCCCTTCTTCATTCCTTGAATGATTTCTCTCTGTTCTCTTCCTCTCTAAATATGTAGATATAGTATATACTGCATACCAGAACTTGTACAATATGCACATTCCTCTTAAATGGATGTTACATTTCTGTAACTGTATCTGGAAACAAACTTATGCTTTTTCTGATTTTTATTTGGTGCCCAAGAACATTCAAAAAAATAAAATGACCAATTTTAGTATTCATAACATAATTCTCCAAGAATGCAAACAAAACAACACAGAAAACAGGTCCCATAAACAGAACCTCTTGCTGGAAGCTCACATAAATGATTCATTTGGTACCTCCTAGGGATTTTCACAGTATAAATACCATGATTTTAGTCTAAACTTTAAGTAAGTAAGAAATGGCAGTGATGCCAAACTTGACTACAAAAGATCTGTTCTTCATGGAGAAATAATTATTCACATTTACTATCTCTTTTCTAAAAAGGGGAAGAAAATAAAGAAAAAAAATCCCACCAAAAAAAAAAGTCTTGTGAGAAGTCCAAGGCAGAGTGCCAAAGACAGCATTCAAAATTAGAGTTAGTTAAAATGAGAGGAACTGGTTTTGTACAAGTAGAGACTTAGCAGCATGACAGGTCACCCTACAGGCACATGCTGCTTTTTTTTTTTCTAAATATAGAAAAGAAATAAGGAAAGAAATTATGGTTTTGTGGGTTCAGTATTGACCTGGGTTTGGTTCCTGTTCTGCTTCCAGTCTTACTTTGAAGAAATCGCTGAGGGTCAAACCACATTTGATGTTAATGCAGCACAGTCAATAAAGTCATGCTGCTTTAATCCTTCTGAAAATCCTGTTGGTAATATTTCTGTTCCTCAGTTCCTTACTCGTGACAGTATAGCTAATACTATTTCCTTTCTCCTGACCTTTGTCAGTCTTGCCTATTTACACAAAAAAAAAAAGCCCTGCGTATACTTAATTGTCTTAACGAACGCCTGTTAACACAGAACAAGCTCTGGGCACTCTCTTGTCCATGCAATAAAGCGAAGGTGTGTGCTCAAGGACACAGGACAGTTTATGCTCCGGTTTCTAATGTTGCTAGAAAGCTGTTGTTTCTGTGCTTTTACTGTTGCTGACAGTGCTTAGGCTAGCATGTATGCAGGAATACACTACAGCTTCTCTATCAGTTGAGCAGATACAGCCTAAATCCAGAATGGCATGGAAGATTTGGAAGTATTTTCTTTCTTTCAAGTACCTCATAGTCCAGGTTGGGCATCTAGCTGATCAGTACAGTCATGATTTGCAATTCTGAGGGTGGTTTGAGGTACCTTGCTCCCTCCTTGGCCTCTATAGAGCCAGACTCAGGTTTATAGATAACCACTGTGCAGTTCTGAACCTCTGTTTCTCCACTTACACTGCGATTCAGCATCCAGGATTTTTGTCAGTGCTTTTTTTTTCACTGAAGTACAGACTGGTGATGCACAAACCAAGTGATTTACTGTGAAATTTGTACCCTATCTTAGTACTTCTAGTTTCTTGAATTCTGAGTGGATACACCAAGGAAACAGTCTCCTCACAATTTTTAAAATTTTTTTTCCTGTGGCTAGGAAACAGATATGCAAAGGCAATTGAAATGAGAAGGAGTGTTATTCAAAGAGTTTCATTAACGTATCTCACTTCCAGAAGAACAAATATCACTCTCACTAGGCAGAACTGATGAAGCCTAAAGGTGAAGAAAAGTATTCGAATTACTCACACGGGATCTGAGTACTTTTCCTTAGCTAAAAATCTTTCCAGTTTTTGTAAAATGCAAAAGAACAGATAGACTGCTTTCTTCAGATCTAATTGCATTGGATATCAGATAGATAGAAAATTCACTCTTCTGAAAAACAGAGATTTCATAGCAGCTGGTTTGTTCTTTTTCTTTTCTTTATTTTCTTGTTTGTTTTAATGCAATGACTTATAAGTTCCTCGCTTAGAAAAGGAACAGTGATACTTAAACTTAGTCTTCTAACAAGTGACAAATAAACATATGGAGAAAAGCAGATCTCTGTTCACTAGAAAAACTATAGACTGCATTGCAACACAGTAGTCAGCTGTGCCAGTAATTTTGACATTCCTTTGCAAATTAGCCAGGCTTTGTGAGTACAGGTCTACTTTAGTGCACAGGGGGGCTTTCAGCTCTTAGAATCTGGCAGGGGTTCAAGATCAAAGTGTTGCTTTGAACCCACTTGTTAGCCATGCAAAATAAACACAATTCACCTTGCAATAAAAAGCATCAGTGGGAAAAAAAAAAATAACATTTTTAAAACTCCTTCAAATGCAAATTCAATACTTACACTATTGCAACTACATTAAACCAAGGAGAAAAATTAATAAAATGCTGTAAAAAATTATCTACAAGTAAAAGTCTTCTACAAACAGGGAGAAGTGACTATTTATTTTTTTTTCCATGAACACAATTGCAGACAATGCTTTAAAGCACAGAGAGCATCCTGATGTTGCCATAAAAAGTTTCCTGGCTAATTATTTGCCAGTACAACTGTTCACTTCCTGTGGTGGATTTATGCTAAATCCTGTTATTAGTCTTGCTCTGCAATTGCCATTGTCTGTGACTGGAAGCAAGGCTCAAAGGCTACAGTCAGCCTTTTATTACAAAACATGTGAATGGAGATTTGACCCAATGTTCGACCACTTCCCCTTTTGGTTTTATGCAAGCTGCTGAGCCTTTCCCTATAAATCACTATGTTGAAATGAACTTTTACTCTTTTTCTTCTCCTCTTGCAACCCTGTAGGATTTTGGGTTTGGGTGTTTTTCTTTTTCTTTTCCCCCAGTAACGCAGCTTCTTTCTTTTTTATTCTTCTTGGTTTTCTTTTTTTTTTTAAAAAAAAAAGCTTTTCAGAACCCTTTGATTACAAACTATCACCAAGGTCTCCTACATCCTGGGAACTACAAAAGAAATACTTGAAGTTTTCAGAAAGTGCAATTCTTGAATTTTTGTGTTTAAAAAATAAAAAAATGCCCCCCCTTTAAGTATACTTTGTCTAAAGCATAATTAAAAAAATAGTTTATTAACAGGCAGAACTTAAAACTAATTATTGTACAAATGAAAGATTTCCTATCATATGCAAACTGGCCATGTATTTATCTGAAGTATTTTATACTTTATGCGTTCAGGCAAAATTTGGCATACTTTTTTTTATTGGACAATAAAAGCTTGATAATGTAAATATATAGAGATACAGGGATGAAAACTATCTGTAACACTGAAATATTTCTGAGAAGTTTAGTCATGACAGATGGAGGACCTAGTCCTGTGGTAATTGGAGAGAATAAAATTCTCATTAAAGCAAAAGACTCAAACATTTAGTAAGGGCAAAAGGAGATTTACTTGCATAATTATGTCCAAGCTAGGTACCTGTTTTTGTTGGCACTTGAGTCACATACTTGTTGTTCTTTTTCATTTAAATTTAAATTAAATTATTTAAATTAAATAAGCCCTTGGAACTAAAACTTATTATTAAAGTATTATTTGTAATCTTTTTCCTCCTCATACCAATATAAATTGGAATACTTGAAGTTAAACTAGTGTGGCTGAAATCCCTTTTTCTCCACTTAAATTCGCTGAGATTTGACACTGACTGCAAGAAAAGTAAAACCGAACTCGCAAACAAGTGAAATAGAAGTGGGTGCAGGGTATTCTTAGACAGGTTCCTTTCACATTTCCAAAGGAGAAAAAAGAAATCTTCCAGTGACAACTAAAATACTTTTGTACTGGTCTGATAACTGGTTGCCAGCAAATAATAGCTTAATAGTTTTTAAAGAAAAACTAGTCATAACTGTCCAGTGGAAAACCACTAATAGTGGGCAGCTACAGATGTTAGAATGGAAAAAGTGTCAGACTGCAAGTGCCTCCCTCCAACTCATTCTCTCTACCAAGTTTAGAGAGATCCACCTCTGTTATTTAGAGAAAGTGAGACTGAAGAGTAGCCAAAATAACTTCTTTTTTTCAGATCCAAAGTCTGAAGTGCCTTGTCCATGGTCATACTAAAAGCAACATCTTTATGAAGGCTGCAGGATGGACTCACCTATATTTGTTCACCCAGATGACCATTACATCTGCCTCTAGACAGGAGACTAGTTCATATTCACCCTCCATACTCATAACACACTGGGAGCAAAGAGTTCAAACCACTAAGGGTAGTGTTCATGCGGAGTTTATTAATAGTTGGCTACTACCTAGATTAACAGTTAATTTGTCATCTTAATCCTCTCATGCATCCTGTTGAGGCAAATCCTGTCTTCCCTGACCCCAGCGTAAAGAACTGGGCTTTGCTCGGGAGCATGCCTCGGGCATTGGGATAGTTTGCTTGCTTTTTTTTTTTTTAACTCCAGTGCCACAAAGAAGCAGTAAAAATGCTGTGGCTATTGCCACCGCAATAACATCCCCACTCGTTTTGCTGTGGGCAGAAGCCTGCCTCCCAGCAGAAAGAGGAGCAGGATTTTTCCCTTCGTAGCTTATGATTTTAAGGTATTCATGTTTTAAGATTTTTATTATTAAAAAACTTTTTTGACTTGTTTCGACTTCTGTTTTCTTTCTAAAGCATCTTTTACAGATAGTTTTTCAGTTATTTGTTAAGAAACAATGCCTAAAATAATGAATTATATTGTGTAAACTGCTGATCTAATTTGAGGAGAATGTATTTAAGGAGAATGTTTTACATATGACCTTTCTGAGAAAGTCACAATTTCTTCGTGTAATCTGAAGCGCCCATCATAATTTCTGTAGATTTTGTTGACATCTCCTGCTGAGCGTAGAGCTGATCAGCTTCTGACTTCCTGGGAAAGAGCTCCGCTAACAAGGCTGCCCCTATTCCTTCATGTTAGCAAATATTTCTGCCTTCTAGGCTGAATCCTTCTCTCACTGAAGACGGTGGCAACTTGCTCTGTTGCTGTCAGTGGGATGAGGATCAGCTCACCTTTGTCTGTGGGAAGCTCAAAAAAAGTCCGTACCTCCTAATTTCAAAAGCGACTGGTCTCAGTGCAAGCTGACAATTTGGTAAATCTGGTAAATCTGACAAATTTGCTTTGCCACCATGTTCAGAAAATTCAACATTTATTTACACACAAAATGTTAGTTTGCATATTTTAGGTGAAAAGGGGATGTCAATCCTTTGTGGAAAGTGAGGTTTACTTCCTAATTAACAATATATGTCCTGCAATTGTAATCGACTTATTAAATGCAGAATGTGCTGAATTTTAGTGTGTGCAGACAGTGAGGAAAAGTAACCACTCACAAGTCAATTAATTCTACACCATTTATTCCTTACGGGTATTTAGAGGTTTTGTTTTGCAAGCTTAATGTGACTATTTATAAAGCTATCAAAAATAAAATGAATCTCGATTTAGTATGAAATTATTCTGAAAGTTCATCATGTTTTCACCAGTAACAAGACCACATATAATAAAAGCTATTAAAAATCAACATTTGCCCATAGTTACTACACAGTAGGTATATCCAAATATTTTGAAAGAAGTGTTGTATAGCACCAAATGGTAATTGTTGACAAATGTTAGTTTTTATAGGAAACTTGGAAGATGGAATTTACAATGGATGTATAGAAAATGTATTTTTACATTAACATTGATTATTTTTCCTATGAAAGGAAACATTTTTTAGATTTTTTTTTCTTCTTCCCTACTTATTTTTAAATTTCATTGAAGAAAAAAAAAGCTATTGATTGTAGTTCATTTGGCAGGAGGCTGTTTTGGGAGGCATAGTCAAAAAAAACCCCAAACTAATAGAGATCTGTAAAGTGTTTAATTTTACTCTGGAAATTGCAAAAGATGAAAAATTATACAGATTCTCGTGTCGTAACTTGTGAGAGAAAAGAGAAAGGAATCTGACAATAAATACTACATAGAAAAGGATGATGGAAACAGTTCTTATTCAGTGAAGTGTGATGTTCAGAATAAGCTTGTGTCTTCTAAAGATAAAGATATTTGTCATGTTGCTGATGCACCCAGATGTGAAAGAGAAAGGTAAAAATTGATGGGCTGTCACACACTGTGCGGTTCTCCTACATCTTGCACAGACTACTTGTTTCCATTCAGAGGAGAAGACTATCAAGTCTAAGTTACTTGTATGGAAAGGTGGCCCTATCACAAAACCAAGAATCAATCAGTCAGACAAAAAAGCCGACACCTGGGCACTGTTTAGACAAGATTTCATGCCATGCCACGGGGAACTATTCTTCAAACCAGAGGCAGATACTAGGGCTGTGGGGAACCTACCTGAAAAAGAATCCAAAATAGCTCAAGTTAGCACTGGAGGTGGGACTAATTTGCTGCTCAAGTGAATCATCATTAAAGTGTTTTTATCTCAAAACAAAGCAGATGCCAGAGATAGCAAAGCAAAATGTACCCTAAACGATATAGCTTTCCTTTCAGAAAGAGTATATATGACTGATATTCTTACTAAAGCAATGTAATATAAAATTAGTGAGTGAGGAATAAAGTAATTTGCATCAATATTGAAGTCAAATCAGGCCCCAGCTGATAATAACTTAAATCTGAGACTTCAAAATGGCTAATGTGGTTTCATGTACTTGACAAAATTAGTACCGCAGTAGGATATCACAATAGAATATTACAATAGAAAGACCAACAACTGAAAAGAACAGCAGCTGAAGTACCTATACTTTTTATGGGAACATTGTCAAAGCAAAAGAAAATATAAAAGCTACAGAAGTTAGTAATATTTGGAAAGAATACATTTCCCACAAAGTTAATCATTGTTGACTGTAAAAATATTTCCATCCATAGGACAGTTTGCAGTGTATTTTCCATGTCATGCTACCTCCTGTGTCTGCTTGCTAGGCTATGTCCCACCACTTTTTACAATCAAGTTCTTGGTATAGATTCATGTCTCCTGTGATGCTGCAGGTGTAAATAATCAAAGTCCTGCATCTCTTCACTCTTTCCTTTTGACCTTTCAAGTTCATGTTGCCTGTATTGTGTTATCCTCCAGGCTGATGGTTCTTAGGCTGAAATTCAGATTACTGAAGTATAGACATCCTCATCTCGACACCTATAAGTCTTGGACTCCCTTTTGGGTCAATGGAAAAAAAAAAGACACTTCTACGATGTGATTCATCTCATCCCAAAGCAGATATCTAAAACAAGTCAGATGAATCAAGTCTTAAAATTTCTTGTTTTCCTCTGCTAAGGAGAGCCTGGGGCAGCTAATTCAGATATACACATGCCAATATTTGCTTCAGTGAATGCTTCTCTTGAGAAAGTGAGTTTGATATAAATTTGGACCCTATTTTCAAAAACATAGAGGGTTCAATAGCTTCCATTGTTTACTGTATTCCATTGAGAACAATGGGAAGTGTTAGAAACTTCTTTGCATTATACGATATGTTTACAGTATATATTATGGTCACGCACGAGTAAGTTCTGCTTGTGTTCCAAGCTGTAAAAAGCCATGTGACAAAGGTAGCCACGTTGCCAAACCCCAGCTAATACACCCTGGAAAAGTTTCCTAATTTTATTCCCAAACTGTATAATTTCTGCTAGAGAATAAAAGAAATAGACTTTAGGTACTTGAAAATCAGGATAGGATTTGGTAGTTTCTTTCCGTTTCTATTTTGCAACAATCTTCTAGTCCTCAGTAGCTCAATTAGGATACTTACATTGTTTCATAATTGATTTAATGAGGATGATTTAAATGCAATATGTTGAGACAAATAATTAACTACTGTGGTTTTTTTGGAACGATGATTAATGATGCTGTCCTAGATCCAAGTGCATGTTCACAATGATGCATTCATAGGGATGTGACAGGTGATAATAAATGTGTTAACATTCAAGTATCGTACTCTAGTATGATCCAAGCAGGATTTCCTCTTATTACCTAGTTTACAATAAACTTTACTACAAAGCTGAAATAAGAAAGACTGCTCCAGTGATTTGTAGACTGCTGTAATTTTTGCTGTCTTGAAGCCCATAATTTTATAAATTCTGTCTTCCGACAAAATGAGCTTTGAGCTAATGTACTTTCAGAGAACTAAAAGGAGATTTGCCCTGAAGGTCTTTAGCTGCAAGAACGGCACAATATCCATTTGTTAGGCTCACTTTAGGTGTATTTAGTGCTCCTTGTCACACAACATAGATAATTACTAAAACTGTACTCAGTGGAGTCTCTTCCTGTCTTCTGCGTAAAGTCAGTGTTTTCAAGCTTTGCATGGGAGAATTTGAATTACAAGGGAGCTAGTGTGTTATCTTGGTAGGATCGGTGGCTACCACCTGTCTTGAGGAAAAACTCTTAAACTGATTTGAGAATGACAGGATGATCCAAGAAAAGTAAAACCTTCCAAGTCGTCATTGGGAGTTTTCTTGTTTCAGAGCTGCATCAGAAGATCCACGACAAATTCTTAAGGCTATGTGCTGATCTGTATGGAAGGACATGGGAGATGAGGCTGGTTGCATTGGCTAGGGAGGGTAGAAGGTATGGAGAGTAAAACACAGATATAGAAGTATCTATTTAATATTCAGTTGCTGTAAACACAGGGATGACACTGTTGTCTGGGAAGCAATTACATTGCTTAATAAAATGTGAGGTTTGTGAAGCTGCAAACCGTTGATAATTTTCCTGAGAATACAAAAGAGGTCAGCCCAAAAATGTTTTAGTTACTCATTATATAATGACTTTTCTGTCTCTGTGTAGGTTGGTTTTTACAATAAAATTTATTCTTCCTTTCTATTTATTAACATATCTACACACTATTTAATTATATATACTCACAGGAATTTTGTGCGTATTTGGGGAGCAGGCTCAGGGCCCAGCTTTTTACAGAATGCACAATACCCATGTGACTGCAGTTGAATTGTATAATAATGCCTATATACTTTAAAGACTTGCACTGTAGCCAAAACATGTCTGCTTGCATTCCTCATTTCACTTAAGTGGCTTTTCTTATGAAAAGGTTTTGTTTGTATTCCTGCACTTGGTAAAAAAGGAGCTGCACGCCAAAAAAAAGCCCCTAAAACACAGTGGAAAAGGTCCTGAAAAGACAACTGCCACCTGTTTTAGTTCAGATATTAAACTAATGGTTAAAATACTTAACAAATCTCTAGAATTTAACATCACCAGTTCACAGCTCAGGAGCTTGTGAGTCTGAGGGGGGAAGCTTCTGCGCAAGTAGGGGACTACAGAAATGTAACTGCACGTAGTAACCATTTAAAGAACAAATGTGAAAAAGTGACATTTTATGTCTTCGTTTAGGAATTCTGTATAGTGAAACTGAAGCAATATTGTCCGCCAGAATTTACTCGGTTTATTTACTTGCTACTGTAAAATTCCTGGTACAGTTCTTTTTGGATTTCCTCAGGAATGTAGAGTTCAAATATATTGGAGAAGCACGAATGCAGTCTTAAGTAACTTCAGTCAGTTTGCTCAGGATTTTTTAAAGCAACTTTAGTGAGTTGATTTTTTCTCTATAACTCTAAAATGTGCTGTTTTCAGTTTAGTTATGTTAAATTTTTGCATTCCTCCTCTGAAATCTCACATATACATCACAATCACTGTAAATATTTTCACATTGAAATTGAAGATGTAAATGAAGTACCGCAGTTGCTGTCTGGTTTTAGTTACAATGTCTGTTTGTTGACATCTCACATGAAGGCCTGCTGTGTCTCTGGCTCTGTCTACTTCATTTCCCCTCTAATTAGGCTTTGCCCTCAATTAAGTTAATGATGCAACTTTTCCTATAGATCATTTGCCCCTTCAATCAATTAGTGGAATATGAAGGGTGCATCCCTCTTTGGCTTTGGATTTGCTTGCCTCAGGGCATACTGTTCAGTTCACAGAAGTACTTAGGCAAAGTAAGCTGTTTGCTCTGAAATACATAACCTGACTAAATTAGGACTCACAGAAGTATGATCTTGATTTTTTTAAAAACAAAAAAATACAAAAAAAAACCAAACAAAAAACACCCAAAATGAAAAATTAGAAAAACCTCAATTATTTATATGACAGTATAAAAATAGCTACAGCAATCTGAAACACTAGAGAAATTGTAGAAATGCAGCAGATATTACATGGCAAACATTTTGTTGAGTGTATGCAATCATGGTCAAAAGCAGAGCAAGACTAAGCAGTGTCTCCCAACACACTCTTTCTTGTAGAACATTGCCTTCCGTATGTCCCATGACAGATTCTTGTTATCCTCCCTTTCTTGAGTCCTCTTTGATCTCCTCCCCAAGTGAAACAGCCCAATTGGCCAAATTTACCTCTGCAGAAAGGAGTCCTCAGTTTCCTGTGCTACCACCTGCTGCTCTGCTGTGTGCTGGGTTTGTGACCACTTACATATCCCCTCGGATTTCCTGAGGTTGATGGTGTAATTCCATCTTGCTATATTGCTATCCTAACACAGTCATGGGCTCATTGCTCGTGCTCACTCTTTTTGCTTCACCATCCAGTGTGCCTCCAAATGTAGCCCGTCTCATGTTTTTTCCTCCAGATTCCTATTTCTCTAAATCCCACCAAAACAATATTACTCTCTGTCTTGGTTCGCTCCCTATCATCACTCCATCCTTTATTTCTTTACTTTCACACCTTGTCTCTCTTCTTTTCTTCTCCCTGACTTATTTGTCTAAAACACTACTGTGAACTAATTGCACATACTATTCAATGATACCATTTCTACTATATCTTCTGCCTCATATTTCATTTCTAAATTTCCTTCTTCCTCTTGAAGAAGAAAAACAAGCCCTGCATCCCCTCCTTTGATGTCTATATGCCATATATCAGCTCTCGTTTCTTCTTATTCCCAATCTGTTTTCTTCATAGACTTAGCTTTGGTGATAAAAGAAGGTGTGATTTTTACCTTCAGGTAACTAGCAAGCAGGAGCTGTCCTGAGGTGAAAACAAAGTAAAGATCAAAGCCTGTTAGTTTTACCACAAGGTAAACTTGCTGAGGGCAGCCCTACACCTTGGCCAGGGGCTGACCTCAGCAAGTTTACCTGGTAGTAAAATGACAGAGCTTGCTCTTCACTGTGTTTTCATACCGGAATCTACTGTGCCTTTTAATTTGGGGTAGAAAACTTACCTCTGTTCGATAGGCAAGGGAAGCCCTTCATCTTTTCTTAGCTATGAAGTCTCTTAAGCTGCATATGACAGCATTCTCTTTACTCATAAAGTACTCTTTTTATTTATAAATCATCCTTTTTCTAAAAAGAGGTAACTCCTTTTTCCTAACTAGCCTTAGCTTCTTTTCTCAGCTACTGACCTCCAATTTGTTTGGATTTATTGTCTGGTTTAGAATACATAATCTTTGGGTGAAGTGATCTGCTTTGGCTTGTGCTTGTTCACACATATGCACACAAACCCCCGTATATACAAATGGTCCTTAGGACAAAGGAAAAAGGTGGTCCTTACTTAATAGCCTCCCTTACTTTTAGCACTAGCTAAAAAAAGAATTTTAACATTGTCTAATGCCTGCTATAAAATATTTCTCTTTAAAAGGGCCCAAGAACTTGTAGTTACAGTGGGAACACGGCGTACACGCACTGAAGAATCTTCAAATATCAAGACCATAGGGGTCACCAAGGCAGCTCTGGTGAGCAGCAACCTGACAGCAACAGGGAAGGCTCTGACCTTGGGGATGCTGAGGTCCATCTCAACCAACCAGACCTTTATAACCCTGAGGAAATCTTCCAGAGTCTTATTTTATCCTTGTGTCAAGTGTCAGGAATGCATATGCTAGCATCAAGCCCAGCAGTGCAGCACACGAAAGCAGGAAGACTCCTCCACCTGCCTAACAGCCCTCAGCAGGAAGCCCCACCGCTGGACAGGAATATTTTATACTGACAGATGGCAGAGTCATGTTTTATGCTTGACTGTATAGCCTTAACCTGAAGAAAGAGTCTTAGGCTGTATTTCAGACCAATAAATCAAAGCAGCAGTTTTACAGTATCTACATTATCCAGCTTCCCTCATACCTTCATACTCTCCCTTGATGTACATGTGTCCATCTTCCAAGTCTGAGCATTATGTAAATAGCTCACTTTATATTTAAGTGCTCAAATGACATTCTGACCCTGCAACACTACGTAAGTAGGCAAGTCTAAACTACGCCCATTTTACTAAGGCGCAATATAAATAAAGCATGGCAGGAAACTTATCTGAGACCACAGGGCAGGTTGCTGTCAGCACTAGAATGAACCCAGAGCTCCTTGTTGTACATTTGTATCCAATGCCCCCTGCAAGTCATACGTGAGTACTTTTTCAAATACATTAAGCATTCAACATGTTAACTGAATTCAGTTTAGAAATCGCATATGATAAAACTGCTTTTTTCCTTTTTTTGTGAAAAGTATTTTAAGCATTCTCGAGGGTCTGTAAGGAGTCTTTTGAGTGGCTTTATGTAACATGATGGCTGATTTCTCTGAACTGTTTAGCTGTATTCACGCGCCACTTTTGCAGCACGCATTTCAGCTTACTCCTAAGTATACAACGTATGCGCAAAGTTTGGTTTGATATAGCACAACATTCTTCCAGTTGTAAGAGTGTTATCACTCTCTTGGTTTAAATCTAATTTGCATGTTATGACACAAGCAAAGGAAGATAATGTTTTACCATATTTTGAATAAGCAGATAGCCAAAGGCTTTTTCCAGATGAATAAGAAAGAGAACATATGTTTATTTAATATACATAGTCAAACAAGGTCATTTTTATAAAGCAAGGGTATCTTAAAATGATACCAAACATGCAGTATTTGTTCCTATCATAGTTCATGCTATAGCCTTACAAAGAATGACAAGGACATGTTTTTAACACACATACACTGCCCTTTGTAAGTCACAGATTTCTTAAGGAAAACTGAATAAAATGCACGACAGTGTAAAACTGCATGTCTCGAGTCAGCAGTTCAAGGGGAACTAGAGATAAAACACAACTGAAAGTGAGATTGAAAGTATCATGCAACATGTATTTGATATACCATGTCCTTAGAAACACAGCATTTTAATGAACAGACTTTTACCAGTTCAGCCACCAGTTGTCTTAATGAGTTTGGTAAACAATAAAGTTAACACAATCACAGAAACCTTTAAACATTTAAAGCTGTGGAATCAGATTGACAAAGGGTAGGATCCATGTCAACCAAAATAAGCTATCATGTCTGAGATGGTTTTTTTTAGGCTCCCTGTGTTTATAAAGGGGAGTGATAGACATCTCGTAAGGGCAGATCATCCCTTCTTAAAATCAATGACTAAAATTGCTGGAAAGATTTGCCCACTGGAGACAGATATTTTTCTCAATTAACTATTGAGGGCACCTGAGTGACTTAACTTAGATCTTTCTTTCCACATCCTTTTCAGCAGCAGAAATTCAGCTCTGATCCTGCAAGCACTAAACACACATATAAATTTAAGCACCTGGCTAGTCCTAGCAACATGGAGGATCCTCTCAGAGCATTCACAGTCACACACGGTATAACCGATTGCAAATTTAGAGACTAAAACATCCCTTCTTCAACATGTTCTGAATACCTGGGCTCCCATACCTGTCTAGAAACTCAAACATTGCTGGGATTTTCCAAGGTTATGATGTGAAGTCTATCTGGAAAAAAATATATGATAATCAGCTGCATAGATCTGATCCTTTTAATTTCTAGCAGCATAGAAACCTTTGGAGTGAGTAAGAATTTGTATGAAATAATTTGACATTGGATTTTTTAAATCTTATCTACTCTGGAAAAGCAACAACAAGGTTGAGTTCTCACAAGTAGGCAAGTACAACTTTTAAAGTACATTTTGCTTATAATACGGCACAGGTGTCTTCAGAAAGCGAATATATGGACACAACGGGAAGGATCAACAGTAAAACTTTACATTAGTTATATTGTGTCAAATGACAAAACCAGTCATTAACACCATGAATGTTCGACCAGGTAGACAACGGTCAACTCAGCTTCCCACCTGCTTTTATGTGATGTCATGACCTAGGTAAATATGTGCTAGTAACAGAGCACATACTTCTTAATGGAGAAAAAAATATATTGATTATACTTGGGGACATTTTGTGTCATTGCATTGTACAGGTTTTAGCTTACAACAAGAAATCAAAAATGTTTGTCGCATTACAGATATCAAATGTAAATGGTAAGAAGTCTCCACTACTGAAATTATATGAGAAGGAACAATGAAGTCTTTTAAAAAAATAATATTTCAGCCAATTTCTCAAGATCTTCATCTTTTGAATGTTTCCTTCCTCTTTCAAAAAGGAAATAGAAATAAGAACAGCAGAAGGGTATTTATAAAGAAAAGAAATTAAAGAGTGAGGAAAACTTCCAGCATGTGTCTATGCCTATATGAAGGTTTTCGTAAGTAGAAGGAAAAAATAAAGTGTTTTTCTTCCCTCAAAATAACCAAATGATCTGTCATTAAAAATAAATATATAGCTAAACAATGGGAATCTGTTTTAATCAATGAGAACTTGGAAGTTTTATTGATTCAAATAAATTCAACACATTTAAAGGGTAAAGAATGTGATAGCTGATCCGTTGTCTCAGGACAAAGGCCCTAATGTTGAAATAGCATTCCTCCTCCTGCGTTATTGCCTCATCTGTGTAATGAGTGAAGTTTTTTCTACACTGATCTGTTTTATTTCTCTCAAAAATCATAAGATTCCCTCTGCTTTTCCTTTTGCCTTCTAATCCAAGAGGAGAGACATGTTTTCTCTTGTCACCCGGACAAGCCAGAGTTCTCTACGTGCTTTTCTTCTTTCCTAACACATCAAAAAGCACTCATGAAAAAGATGAGTAATAGGTTTCCTGTGGAACAGGGAGCTGGAAGTAAGAAAAGGAGTTTTTGAAAATTGAGCTGTAATATATTTGAGATGGATGTGGACAAGACATTTTCGCTTTCTTCATCTTCTGTTTCTTTATCTATGGAGAAGTAATCCTTTGCCTATTGCTGAGGTAAATGCAACATCCTCACAATAAGATTAAGTCAGTGGTCATGAGGACTCTTCACGGGTGTAGACTGCAAATGGGGATGGGTGGAGTTTTTCTGACTCCAGAGCCAGAGACATCTTCCGTGGTGTATGGACATATGATACTGAATACTGAATACCAGGATCACTGGTGAAGAAGGCTATCATTGTGCTCTGTGTTGCCTTATGGTGCACCACATATCAGGAAACATAGAACTTCTCAGTGGCATCCTTCATCTCCAGGTATGCTGCACTGAGGAAAATGTAGCAGTAGGTGATAGAGTGTATGTCTCACAATAGCTAAGAAAGCCTCTGTGTAGAAGAACACAGACTAATAATGGGTATCTGGAAGCAATAATGAGTACAAAAGGAAGCAAATGTTGAGAACCACTTTGATGTTATGAAGAGGTAATGTTTGTGGCTTTTTTTTAAAACATTTTGCTCTTCCCACCACATCCAGATGTGTCTTGTCTGGATTTCATTTCAGCCACTTGATCTGCACCCACGTGTTCATTTCAGCAGCACACCAGAGCAACCACTTTACATTACAGCTGTATTCCTTCCTGCAGCCTTGCTCTGTGGGGCTGATGTCCAAGTCCTGAACTGTTTAAGGACTCTTGTGTCAGTGGTTCTGGACTAACTTTTGGGATGTAGGGAGCAGGTTACACTTTTCCTTATAGCACCAAAAATTCAGAATGGCACCATTTAAAATGGAAAATAATAACTAAATACATATTTCCCAACAGTTGCAAGTAGATAGTAGAAAATGTTCTCTTCCATATGTGTGAATCTTAGGAAAAGATTGGTTGCAACAGGGCCAAGGTGAGGAAAAACTGGAACAGTCTCAGCGTCCAGAGCCTCAGTGGGGTGCTTGTCCATGGTAGTGCTAGTTTCTAAAAAGATTCATGTCCCAACCAATGTAATCCTTAGCCACCACCTCCCTTTTAAAAAGACTGTAAGGTTGTCAGTCTGCACAGGAATGATTAGTTTTTTTCAAGCTGGCTGGCTGGCAAGCAAGGGCAGAATATAACAGTTCACTTGAACAGTTGTCATTGAGCTGATAGACTAGACTATCTGTGGGGAGATTCGAAAGAATAATTTATATAGCTATTTAAGAGAGCAAAGGCAACTTAAAAGGGCAAATTATTATTTATTCTCTAAGAAGTAGTCTATTGCCAAATTTATTGAATATGTTTTATTTAGTATTGACTGAGTACATTAATTCTGGCATTTTCACAAAGATTTTTCACATGAACCAGAAAAAAATGTTTTTTTGGCTTTTTTTTTATTGTTGGGTTGCCATGATTCCAGTTCCACTCACATAATTTTGGTTACGTATTAGAAAGGCATAAAGATGCTTTAATGTAACAACAACAAAAAAAATGAGAACTTTCTGAATAGTTCTGTTTCACCTCCAGTCCTCTCTGCTCTTACAAAAATGACACCAGGAAAGATGAAACACACAGCTTTTGAGGAAGCTGCATGCTAACTTGATATCTGGATTGAAAAAAAAAATCAGCTACAAACTATGTGGAGAATGTAATACTTTGAATATTTCATGTAGAAATTATTTAAGCACTTGTTGAAGGAAACTATTTTATTTAAGTTTATACAAAACTACTAAAGAGAAACCAATGCCAATATAAATATCACCTTAAGTATTGTTCATTAGACTTTCAGGACAGTTGAGGTATCACTTTGAGGCAAAGCATAGTTTTAGTTCAGGAAAAGTCATGATGGTAACCTTTGATCTTTATTTCCTACAGTTAATACCATAATAATTCTTTTTATCTCATCATGTACATACACATTCCTAGGACTTAAAGCCAGTGGTTGTGCAAGAAGTTATTTGTAGTTTAAATGAAGTACTTGGATGATAAATCAAGAGGTTTTATAGAATACTAACTTGTGATAAATCATTTTTATGCTGTTTTGCTCATTCCAGTGCTGCACCACCTCCAGCTCATACTATGCATGAACTTTTGTCTACTTTTTTTGTTTAAATAAATTGCAGCTTCTGGGGGGAAGAAGGCAATTTCTTGTGTGTTTGTATGATATTATGCACAATCAGATTTAAGCAAATTGAAATAAACAAAAATGAAATAAAAGAAAGATTGGCCATTCTTGGTTAAAAAGAAGCAATTTTCCCTAAGATGAAAAATTAGTGGTGGGATTGACCTCTCCCAATTTTCATCTTAACTTAAAATAAATTATATTTAAAATAGGTCAGCAGAATCACCATCTGGAAATGTTTGCTTGTTGACAATAAAGGGAGCCTAAAATTACTAGGTCAGATGTAGACACCTATACTATAGATAAGGAGAGGTTTTCTAATCTAAATTATTACCTACAAACCACATAGGAGTTTTAATTTTATACTGCCGAAATTAAAATAATTTCTTCATGGTAGTTGTGGCCCATCAAGCTTGATTACCAGAAATGCCAAATGTTCACAATTCCTGCATATTTCAAAATTTAATTGTGTAAGTCTGTGTAAAACTCAGGCTCATTAGGGCCCTTTCTAAATGAAATGTGCACACATCCTCAAGGGCAGTCTGAAGCCATATGTAAGGGCACTAAGACTATAATCAGGAGTGATCTGGCTACATGACAATAGCTTGTTGCCACAACAATCAGGAGAAGGAAAGGGACATGAAAAGGGGCTGTGTAGCTGCCCAGACACCTCTCTGTCATGAGACATGGATAATTCTTCAACATTATAATAGCACATTGCAATTATAATGGGGAGTTTTTTCCCCTTCTACCCTTCCCCCTTCCCTCCCAGCTGATGATTGCCACCCCTGCATAGGTTGGTATCAGTTATCCTGTTAATGGTAGTGGGCTTTAGATAATTTCCATCATTATTCATTTAAATAGGTCCTAAACTACAGAGGAAAGTAAAATTAAACACCTGTATAGATGGAGTTGTCTCTATAAAGCATTTACCCTTATGAAAAGCACATACAAATAGCCCTTAGAACATGAGAAATATATAATCACAGTTCATGCACATAATTTATCTTCTCTGTTGCACTTTGATAACTTATTGCAGTCAATAAAGCCATTATGCCTTTCTGTGAATACAAGTCTTGTTGTTCCAAAATGTCTGATATATAACAGCAAATTATTCTTCCAGAATAAGAATGCAATCAAAATCAATGTAATGCCTGATTAATACCACAGAGAGTTGTCCAGCAGCCAAAATAGTCTCAATGAGTCCATATACTGCATGTATAGAAAGAGACATATGTATATGCACATACTTGCCTATTACTCTTATCATATTTGTTCCTGTTAAAAATTTTATGAGTCAGTACAGGAACAAATAGACAAGAGGAAGAGATAATTCAAATAAAAACACAAAATGTTTTTTTTTTCACAGCTAACTATTCGCAGTTAGGAATTAAATATTTCTCAGTAAGGCCCATATACAACTCACGTCACACATAGCATTGACTATGCAAGTTTTGAACAAAAATAGGAATAGATGACTAGTGTGAACTACATTTGTTCTTGGTTATACTTGCAGTGCCACTTTGATTCAACCTTGAATATAAACTGTGTGCAAGGGATTGTTTTAAATAACTATGGACCAAAGGCTGAATCTTGCAAACTTTCACGCACTAGAATGGTGCTACTGATAGGCATCTGATCCTGGTTAACTCCAAATGCAAGAGAAGGCCCATGTCCACAGGAATTTTCTTGGAAGAGTAAATTTTGGCATCCTAAATTTAAATCAAAAGTGAAAAGGTGCTTTGGAAAAATTCTTCCCCTGATGTGTTTCTCTCTCATGTCAAAGTAATGTTAAATACTAGACTAATTTGTTGTGAAGATATGCTGTAATATTTCCCTTGGCTTGTTTCTCTTATTATTTAGTTAAATGTCATCAAACTTTTCATTGTCAGACTAAAACATTTGTATTCTATTTTTTTGTATCTTAATGAAGCCAGTGAAGAAATAAGAAGTAGAAATGCCATAAGGAGTACTTTCTTCTGAACATTTTATGACTGTGTACTGTCTGTAGGTAATTTAATATACTCTTTGCCTTTCTCAGTATATTATGTACTAAAAGACCACCAACATTAACTTAGATTCAAATGACATATTGGATCCAAAACCATTTTCATTTTTCTGTTTCCATTCCTTCTGTTATATAATTACCTTGTGCATTACTGATTTGCATGTAAGCCAATGTATTTCAAATGAACTCCACTGTCTTAATGGAGGCACAGAGGGATGAGGCTTTCACTCAGCTGCACAATCTAGTTTTCTTTTATCTTATCCAGGATTCACAGGAGGTATGTGATTGCAGCTAAAGCAAGCTTTGCAGAGATATAGCATAAAGCAAAACAGTGTATGCTTCCTCGCATAACCCTCTGGCATGTTTTAACTCAGGGGTGACACTCCTAGCATCGAGATCACTCTTTTATTCCTGGGGCTGTCTGCTGAGACCGCCATGAAGTGTGCCAAGTAACATCCGTTCTCCCACCACGTAGACACCCGTCCACTGAGCATCAGTGTGACACTACCTCCTTTCATCGCTTCATAAAGCCAGCTAAACAGCTGTCTTACAAAACTGATGTTCAGCCCAGGCTGGATCTGAACTGGTTACGTAAGACAAAAACATTTCTTGTGTACCATTACTGATCTCACAGGCACTGATGCCATTGCATGTTAGAAAATGGTTTTAAATTGGCCATTGGAGTACCATGGGAAGAAGGGTTTTAACTGTTGCACCCTGCTGAGACAAGACGATACTCTAGAGCATTTGATGGGGTGACTGTGCCCTTGTGATATAAGGATGTGCAAGCATTGAGGAAAGCAGGAAAAATTTGCCTTTATGAATCTAACACTGCTCTTAGCCCATGTTCCTGTTGATGTGATCAGATGCCTTCAGATGAGTTTTTGTTAATTGACATGAGTTCAGAAAAAATGGGAAAAAAAAACAAAAACAAGAGAAAAAAACCCCAATGTTATTTGTACTTAAAGACAAGCAAAGTTAAGATATACTGCTTCCCAGGGCCAGAAGTTACCTTGACCCCATATAGCTGGTTAATGGGCCCTCTTCCCTGTGCTCATTCCCACTGCCACCTCAGAATCACAGAATCAATCAGGCTGGAAGAGATCTCTGGGATCATCAAGTCCAACCATTGCCCTGACACCACCATGTCAACTAGACCATGGCACTAAGTGCCATGTCCAGTCTTTTCTTAAACACATCCAGAGATGGTGACTCCACCACCTCCATGGGCAGCCCATTCCAATGTCTAATGACCCTTTCTGAGAAGAAATTCTTCCTAATGTCCAACCTGAACCTCCCCTGGCGAAGCTTGAGGCTATGTCCTCTTGTCCTATCGCTAGTTGCCTGGGAGAAGAGGCCTCCAGGCTCCATTGCCTCATTTTGAAGTCAGGTACCCGCAGTGTCACTTGCTAAAGAAAAAACGATAGTTCCCTGGTGATGGGCAAGGAAGCAAACCAAGAGATCAGCATTTGATGGCAACTTTGAGTAAAGGAGTAGTTGTGGAGGGCAGGGAAGAGGCAGCAGAATGAGAAAGAGTTAGCCTTGGCCACAAAGAAAACCATAAAATTGGCAAGGAAAAGTTTTGGCATGCTCTCTTTTCCAAAAGGAAAAGTAAAAAGAAGATAAGTAAAAATATTTAAACTGCATCAGACAGATAGATTAGATGTCAGTGGAACAGGAGAACACTGGCCTAGCATTTATGTTTTGCATGCCTGCTGATCCAGTTTAGCTGAGGCTTTTTTTTAAAAAGATCTTAAAAATCATCTACACTGAGAAACAAATCTACATGAATATTGCTTAAAGCCTCCAAATTCATGAAATATGAAAATGAACAAAGCCACAGACTGTGTTGTTTTATTTCGCATCAAAGTTGAATGTCCATATCAATGATACAACATAGACTGACGTAGCTAACATTCGATTTAATATGAGAAATATCTAAATTTGTCTACCTTTTAACAACAGATTGCAGGACATTAAGGTTTTTGTAAACAGTAGAGGAGTCAGCCAGGCCTATACTTCTCTATATCTGTCACATTATTCATGGGCACAGTCTCATAGACTATTTACTTGAGCAAATGTACATATGTCCATAAGCATTTAGAGAACAGAAGCCATTACCACCTACTATCAAAGTTTCCAGCAAGAGGATTTTTATGTTTCTGGCGAAACTAACTCAAACACGACAGCATGCTTTGATGGTTTGTTCAGACCAGTGATTCACAGCATCTTTTATTTTTTTATTTTCTTCTGTTATGTATTCAGTAAATATAGCTGGGCAATTAGCAACAGTTAAATAGATGCAACATTACCAGCACTGAATAATTTACTAATTGGCAGAACAATTCCCATCTCCTCCATTTGACCGGATATTTGTTTTATGTGTGTGCTTGATATGCAATATTTACTTCTGATAAATTGGAGGAGGCAAGTGTATTTGCTTTTGCTAAATCAGGAGTAGCAAAACTTGTGGTTGAAGCTACGACTATTATGAATATGACATTGAAAATGAGAATAGAAAAACTCTTTCATACTTTTTCTTTTTGCCAGGGTAAGACATCATTCATACCCTGTACTTTTTAATCATGACTGTTAGCATCTCAATGAAAGAAGATTAAATTTTTTTAAACTCAAAAAGTTTTTTAAAGTCTTTTTAGACATCTGTTAGATTCTGTTTTAACTTTTCTGCTAAGCAAATTTAAAACATTTTCGAGAGTTTTTTCTTGACTTTTCTTCTCTGAAACAGAGATAATTTAAAAGTCAAATTACAAAAAAGGGGTGAAATTATGAGCTCTTTGTTAAAATAGTGTTATAATACAACTTCCGCTGTTTTTATAACACGGGCAACCTATATACTAGTCATGTGGTTTTCAAAGAGGAAACTTTTAGTTTCCTCATTTGGTATGAAAACAATATCAAAGTGTACATGGTTTGTTCTCAATTTCTTTGCACTATCTGATCTTTGTAAGTAATCTATAAAGACTTAAACCATAGGACGTGCAGGATACTCAAGTTACAAGTGCCCCAAGGTCTTAAGAGATCTTGTCTGTGTCGTACTTTAGAGTTAGAAGGAGTTATTGCCCTAAAACAGAAAGCATGTGAACCTCAGTGATTTAAGTCTTTAAATTCTGGCATTTTAAAGGTAGCAGTGTCGCTATGGGCAGGATGAACATTCCGTCTGCCTTCTTACATTCAGATTCATCTGCCTGACTATCTATGTCTTCCATTGTTGGTCACACTGAGAATGCTCAAAATAGACAGAATTTCGTGTAACTCAATGCCTGATGGAGTTCTATCCAAACAAATTTGCTATTTTTTAACAACATTAAAATACGATGCCAACAATTACAAACAAGTTTAAAATATTTTTTTTAAAGTACAAATGAGAGAAAATAAATCAGGAGTGATAGAAAGCTGTTCTGAGAGAAGCAGCAAGAAAACCTTTATTTTAAAATAATACCTTGGAAGTATATTTCAGTAGAAGAAAATTAGAAGCTCAACCTTTTTCTCCAGTTGTAGATGTATATATGTGAGAGGCTTGAAAATATAAGTTGCAGAGCAGAAGCTCAGCTGGTACAAATCAGCATGGTTATTGAAGTCAGTGGAACAATAGCAGGGTTTCACCTTCTCAACATCTGGCCCTCACACAAAGTGAACAGCTGATGTTTCAAAAGGTAAAGAACGTATGTACAAGCAAGAGAGACATGCTGAACCTTACGTGTATGCCTTCTTAGAAGTTTGTGGCTTTGATTAAAGTGAATTCAGTGTCTGCTTGACAGGCAAGATTGACAGAACAGGAAACCGATGTCTTCCATTAGCCCCGGAGTAGATAAAAGCAAAGGCAGGGAGATGCAGCTCCCCCCACTCAGGAAGGGTTTCCTTTAGGACAGAGCAAGCCATTAGCTTTCAAAGGCTTTCACTCTTTGTGATGAGAACACTGAATATCAGACAAGTCAAACATGAATGTCTGTTCAGCCCA
Organism: Nyctibius grandis; assembly: GCF_013368605.1. Taxonomy (NCBI): domain Eukaryota; kingdom Metazoa; phylum Chordata; class Aves; order Nyctibiiformes; family Nyctibiidae; genus Nyctibius; species Nyctibius grandis. Next base: position 76,726,839 of record NC_090659.1, on the reverse strand, counting down.
GTACGCTTCCTTTTTGCTGGTAGATGTTAAAAAAAAGAAGTAAGGAATGCAAGCAGAGAGAAAGCCTTCCCCTTGTGCCCTTCTGGCTTCTGGCAATCAGCAGTTTACAGACTTGCTTTGCTAGACATATCATCTATGCTGCCAGAAACATATGGGACTATCCTGCATTTGAAACATATCCATCTTGTAAACATGTGAATTTAGAATATTCAGAGTATAAACAAACACAACTGGACCAACCAACACTTTGCAGTATATGAATGATCCAGCTTTTTAGAAGGATTTTATTTCCTGATCACTATTGCACAATTCTGAACCCATCAAAAGTGTCTCTTGCAAAGTCTGTTCTTGTCAGTGAGGAACTCTGGTTATCTAGGGGCTTTGGAGATGTAAAAGTCCTCTAAAAATAAAAATCTTATTGGTCTCCAAATGAGGAGAGGACCCAGTTCTGCCTGACTTTTTAAATCCAGCATTCCAGAGCATGTACGAGATAGTAGATGTAAGCCAAACTGCTCTGAAAAATTTGGTGTATTTCCAAGTATAAGAAAGAGAGAATTTTTCATTTTGAAATGCTGTTTGCCATTGCTTCTGGGTTTTTTTAATGCATAAGAATTCTGCAATCACTTAGGAGAAATGTGTGAAGCCCTGTTAACAGCAATAAAAGTCTGTTATTATGTTTTAAACATTTAGAATAAAACAAACCTAATTTTAATCGGATCTTTTCTACACACTCCCATGGGTTAGGTTTTTTTTTGACATGTCTAGTGGGTTAAAGGATAGCACATGCCATCCTAAAGAGGCAGTATGAATGTGAAAGCTAATAGATTGAACAAAGGAGTTTAACAGTCATTTTAGTGACTATCTTCTTCTGAGTCCCTCAGCCAATTTTTGTGTTTTTTCTGCTTCTTTCACCTAGAGGGTTCTCCGTGGTTTGTTTCCCCCTGTTCTTTGACATCATATGCAAGACTAGCACAAACAACCATGACAAAGAAACAAGGACTTTTGCTCACAAAATGCAGTCTAAAAGTTAGACATAATATCATAAATAAATAGAGCAGGACCAGTAACTGAGGAACAGAGGAAATCAATGACAGAAAAGGGAAAACAGCCCTTTTCTTCTTACATATACACTGTAAATATTTATTTTGGTCTTTTTTTCCGATACAATCACAGGTGTGAAGAGAAGTGGTTTGTGCCAACCTAGAGCATATTGACAGAAAGCTAGGTGCTGAAAGAGGGGGATTAAGGAGGAATCTTAAGGAGGTAAGCCAGCACCATGAGAGCTGTTTACTGAGCCAGATTTGATTTGCAACATTAACCACAGGAGTTAAAATAATGATGATGTCACCACAGTTGAAGCTGTGCTGAAGTCATTGGGCCAGAAAGTGAAGTTTTGTGCCATCAAACCGCCCACTGCCACACGCACACTGTTGCACTGGACACTTCCCAGCATACAGCCACCTGCACAACAACACCTTGGAGGAGGAAACGGTAAAGGTAAGAGGAGGAAAAAGCCCCCTCTGTGGATCTCAGTGATGCTATCCTGAGGGGCAGGAGCAGGGGAAGAGAGAGGCTGAAACTGAGGGTGTGTGATGATTCAGAGCCCGACAATGGTATTGCCTACCAATGGAGCCTCTAGTGAAAATGAAAGATGCTTTCTGACGATGTGGCTATGAACAAGCTTGCTTTTGGGCATACTTGGATGACTACTTCTCACTGCAGACCAGAGGGTGTTCCTGGAGGAAGGAAGGAGCTTAATGTGTCTGGCCTAGCACCTCTGTAATACTTGTATGTCTCAGACAGGCATTTTTAGGATGTTATGTTGCTAACAATACAACGTTGCTAACAATATATTATTAGTCAAAAAAAACCCCCACAACCAAAAACCAAACCTTTGGAAAGTTCATATTCTGACTGATACGTGAGGGCTATAGAAGATATAAACATAAGTGTCAATACCAAAATACAAATTAGGAAGACTGCAAAGTATGGATGTGGGAAGATTTCCAAGGATTTCAGATGATGAAAAGAGAGTGGGCAGTAAGAGTAAGTTAATTGTCCTTAGTGTCTTTTGAAGAGGTTTTTATAAAATAAACATAATCAAAATATTGTGCCTACCAAAGCATTAAATACATAACATTTACAGCCATCTGAACTTCAAACTGATCACCAGCAATGTGGGACGTAATAATACTTTTATTTTATATGGCAGATGATACGTTCTTTTTTTATTTTCATAAATATGCATATACACACACCACCACATACACATGTTCTTAAAAACAGCAATACTAGTTGTGTATAGTAACCACCTGCTTCTCCAAACAGAAGTTCTCAAGAAAAGAACTGAACTAGGACTCTTCACTTCCTAATTGTTTGATCTTTCTAGCTTGTTTCATTTATATATTTATATTATATATTTATATATATCTCTAAATACAACTCACATGCCACACAAATGTAGGACTTCCTCTGATTACTGTAATACCAGTGTAAGACATAGATTTCCTTGCGGTCATCAAATAATTTCTGTTTTGACATTGGACTATGTCAGTGAACCTAGAAGAGTTTCTTCCTCTCCATTCTCCACTTTAGAAAATCCCAAATTACATCCCATGCTACCTTTTTGCCTCTGTAAACAATTAAACCATACATTCACATATATTCATAGCTCTGTGTTGAGGAAAATGTTGTCTCACTGATGGAAGGACATGCCATCAGACTTACTTCTAGTATTTCAAGTACATCACCAATCCAACCAATTACTCTGCATGTAAACCATAACAGGCATATGATTAGACTTTAGTCTCACTTATTTCTTATTTTCACAGTGTCTTTTGCATAGGATGTAAGACATTCCCCTAAATGAACCTTTTTATTGTGCTTAACTGAAAACCAACAAAAGTCAATGTGGTTGGGATTCATCTGACCAAACAGAGACAACAGTGTCTTAATCACCAGAAATCATAGTGTAGATGTAGTTAACATCTGAAGTAGTCTCTCTGTGCTCTCATTTATGTTCATTGAAATGAAATAAGCACTTCTAGAGTATGATTCATCTTATCCGAAAATAGACAATGAAAATAGGTTAAATGACGCTTATCCTTAATGTATCTGTTTCTCTCTATTGGCTATAAAGGGAATCTTAGGTGACTGCCTCAGATACAGATACAGTTTGTGAATCCCACCTTGTCAAGCTTACCATCGATGTTTATGGCTCTGAATAAGGCTCATTTATTTAAATCTTGAAAATTGTGAAAAGTGTCTTATTTCTTCAAGATGTCTAGGTACTTATATATCTGGGTCTCTCAGTATAATTTATTTATGATCTTCATACCGTGCTTCTGTTCCTTTGAGCTCATTGCGATTACAGCTCTGCTGTAAAAACAGTTGTCTAGAAAGTAAGAAAAAAAGCAGGCCTATGGTGAATCTCCTATTACGTCTCAAACTGAGTATTTCAGAAGTAACTTAGATAAAATTAAGCTGAGGTGCAATCTTTTTCTTTCATATTATAGCTGTACAACATTCCTCCAAACTCTATGACCCACGAGCTGTTTTACACTTTCAGGGGCAAAGAATAAAGATCTTTAACAATGTTGTGATGTGTTTTTACTACAATGCCAGCGAGGTTACACAAATGGCTTACATCGCTTTAGGAAAGGATTAGCTCCTTTAATAATGTTCAGTGCCTGATTGCCTCCGCCCTCTCAAGCCACACCCTCAATTATATGTAAATGTTAGAACATTTGTCCAGCCAGGGGCTGATACTTACATTTCATACTGTATTTGTTTGTCCCAGCATGTTGCTGGGACAAGTTTAGAGAAAAGGCCCTGTGTCTTCTGCAACAAATGAACCTGAATTCCTCTGCAAAGCTGTGAAGTTCAGCCCATTCTTGTCTTCAGAAGACAAGAAGTCATCTGGAAGTGCTTTATAGCTTTCATTAATAGAGAGATTTATTGAACACAGTAATATAAAATACAAATAACTGAATCAGAGAAGCATTCTTTATGTTACTAACATTGACATTAAATTCAAACAACTGTATATTTTCATACTTTCCATCTGACTTTCCATATTTTTGCAGTGACAACACATTTATCAGCCTCTTCTCCTTGATGCATGAGACTCCATACAATGTGCTGTGTGAAGGACAAGGATAGGCACCCCTTGTAGAGTGTCAAAGGAGGTGGATATCCCCACTGGAAGGGACTGTGGAGGGACAAGGCCACAGGACAGGGCTGTTTTACAACGCACTCTATACGCAGTGGCTGATGAACAGCCCTGCAGTCCTCCTCTGGACCTCTTTTCAGAGAGAAAATCCATGTGACTCAGGAGCACAAGAGAAACCTTGTTACCCCTTGCAGTGACTTGCCTGAGACATAGAAGTAGAGCTATGTTTGCAAGCCTGGCATTTGACAGGCCTGACAATAACTTCCCTGGAGTGGTTGTTGGGGGAAAGTGGTGAGTTTTGTGAGCTGGATAGTGGGCAGCTAGAGCTTTTATCATTTTTGAAAAGGATTTTGTTTTTTCTGTCATCTATGTGAAGAACTCCAAACAACTTGAATGTCTATATAGCTCTTTGTATCAGCATCCTTGACAAAATAAACTCCTTGCTAGATATTTTTACCTCAATATCTGCTGTCTTGTGCAGCTATGATTGATAAGGACTGCATTTTTTTACTCTTAGAATTATAGCATCATAGAATTGTTCAGGTTGGAAAGGACCTTTAAGATCCAGTACTATTCAATATATTCATTAATGACTTGGATGAGGGAATAGAGTGCACTGTCAGCAAGTTCGATGATGACACCAAACTGGGAGGAATGGCTGACACAACGGAAGGCTGCGCAGCCATTCAGAGAGACCTAGACAGGCTGGAGAGTTGGGCGGGGAGAAATTTAATGAAATATAACAAGGGCAAGTGTAGAGTCCTGCATCTGGGCAAGAACAACCCCATGTACCAGTACAAGTTGGGGACAGACCTGTTGGAGAGCAGCGTAGGGGAAAGGGACCTGGGGGTCCTAGTGGACAGCAGGATGACCATGAGCCAGCAGTGTGCCCTTGTGGCCAAGAAGGCCAATGGCATCCTGGGGTGTATTAGAAGGGGTGTGGTTAGCAGGTCAAGAGAGGTTCTCCTCCCCCTCTACTCTGCCCTGGTGAGGCCGCATCTGGAATATTGTGTCCAGTTCTGGGCCCCTCAGTTCAAGAAGGACAGGGAACTGCTAGAGAGAGTCCAGTGCAGAGCCACGAAGATGATTAAGGGAGTGGAACATCTCCCTTATGAGGAGAGGCTGAGGGAGCTGGGTCTCTTTAGCTTAGAGAAGAGGAGACCGAGGGGTGACCTCATTAATGTTTATAAATATGTAAAGGGCAAGTGTCATGAGGATGGAGCCAGGCTCTTCTCAGTGACATCCCTTGACAGGACAAGGGGCAATGGGTGCAAGCTGGAACACAGGAGGTTCCACATAAATATGAGGAAAAACTTCTTTACGGTGAGGGTGACTGAACACTGGAACAGGCTGCCCAGAGAGGTTGTTGAGTCTCCTTCTCTGGAGACATTCAAAACCCGCCTGGATGCGTTCCTGTGTGATATGATCTAGGTAATCCTGCTCCGGCAGGGGGATTGGACTAGATGATCTTTCGAGGTCCCTTCCAATCCCTAACATTCTGTGATTCTGTGATTCTGTGATCATGGAGTCCAACCACTAACCTAGCACCGCCAAGTCCACCCCTAAACCATGTCCTTAAGCACCACATCTACTCATCTTTTAAATACCTCCAGGGATGGTGACTCCACCCCTTCCCCGGGCAGCCTGTTCCAATGTTTGATAACCCCTTCCATGAAGAAATTTTTCCTAATATCTAATCTAAACCTCCCCTGGCGCAACTTGAGGCTGTTTCCTCTCATCCTATCTCTTGTTACCTGGGAGAAGAGACTAACATCCTCCTCGCTACAACCTCATTTCAGGTACCTGTAGACAGCAATAAGGTCTCCCCTCAGCCTCCCTTTCTCCAGGCTAAGCAACCCAAGTTCTCTCAGCCGCTCCCCATAAGACTTGTGCTCTACACCCCTCACCAGCTTCGTTGTCCTTCTTTGGACTCGCTCCAGCACCTCAATGTCTTTCTTGTAGTGAGGGACCTAAAACTGAACACAGTATTGGAGGTACAGTCTTAGCAGTGCCGAGTACAGGGGGACAATGACTTCCCCAGTCCTGCTGGCCACACTAGTTCTGATGCAAATTAGGATGCTGTTGGCCTTCTTGGCCACCTGGGCACACTGCTGACTCATATTCAGCCAGCCATTGACCAATACCTCCAGGTCTTTTTCTGCCAGGCAGCTTTCCAACCACTCTTCCCCAAGCCTGTAGCGCTGCATGGGGTTGTTGTGGCCGAAGTGTAAGACCTGACACTTTTTCTTGTTGAACCTCATACAATTGGCCTCAGCCCATCAATCCAGTCTGTCTTACTGAGGGTGCACTCAATCCCCTCATCCAGATCACTGATGAAGATTTTAAAGAGAACTGGCCCCAGTACTGAACCCTGTGGAACACCACTTGTGACCATCCGCCAACTAGATTTAACTCTATACACCACAACTCTTTGCGCCCGGCCATCCAGCCATTTTTTTATCCAGTGAAGAGTATGCCTGTCCAAGCCGTGAGCAGCCAGTTTCTCCAGGAGAAGGCTGTGGGAAATGGTGTCAAAGGCTTTACTAAAGTCTAAGCAGACAACATCCACAGACTTTCCCTCATCCACTAAGCAGGTCACCTTGTCTTAGTTGATAAAGCAACATGAGAACCTATCCACATAATCAGAGGACCTGGTTTGAGCCAAGCATTAGATCCCTAGGGATAGATTGCCCCTAATGCCCATGTTCCCTGTAGTAGACAGAGTCACTGCACTATAAATGGGCTTTGAAGATGTTTAAACTGTAGGTACAAATTTGGAGTCAAAATTAGGTGGACTGGATTATAGCCTATATTGACTTTTATACTGCTGTCTTTACAACTGTTAAAATTGTTAGATCAGCATCAGCAAGGGACTATATCTGCCTGGCTGTAATGCATACTTCAGATCTGGGAAAGAAAAACCATAGTGTTTTACATACATTTAATTTGGAAGTTTTTTCCTGCTGTAAGATCATGAGTCCAATTGATGCTAACGTAGTTCACAAAGTTACACATGAATATAATTTGATTTCTTTTGGTGTACAGGGTAATTATTTCAGAGATTAATAAAGGAACTGAATGAAATTTACCTTCTATGTTAGCACTGGCTTATTTTTCACTCTTTTGACTATTGATCTATAGTAGACACAAACTTTTTTTTCTTTTTAAGTCTCTTGGACACTGTTATAACATTGCCTACTCTGAAACACATTATCTGAGACACATGAGTACCAGTGTCTGTTATCATCAGCAACAGTAACCAGATGAAAATTCTTATGATTATTTTTTACTCTATTAATTCCTAATCAAATCCCTCAGCTGCTTCGGACTATGAGAGACATTTCTCATTCCACTTGCACATACTACATCAAATCTCTGGTGCCCTTCTTCACCTTATTATGAATCCTTTACATTTAAAATGTGAGGATTATGAAGAAATAAAGCTGTGAAAGAGCCACGAGGATCAGGTCCAAACTGGCTCTCATTTTTATTCACATTTTCTCATTTCTTCTGGGTAGTCTGTCCTACAGTTAAGTTTCATGGAGTTCAGTTCTTCAGTATCAAACCATCCTGATTTTGAGACTATTTCTGGAAAATTTGAATGATTTTTATTGTAACCTACCTAAAAGTTATAAATGTACAGCCTTTGGTACTTGGTATGTACCTGCTTTGATCACTACAGCTACTGTTGAAGCTAAGTTCAAGAGTGCAAAGAGAGAGTCAGTACTTGTATTGTCCACATCTGCCCTATTTTGGATCCCATCTTTAGAGAGGTATGAACACAATGCTTTTGCTAGATGTATCTAGCAGGTCAACTGAACATAACACAGTCTTGATACGAATGAGTGCAGAATAAGGCACTGCATAGTGTAAACCAGTATGCCTGTGCTCTCTGTGTATCAAAGCAAAGCAAATGCATTGCTCGGGAGGAGAAAAGTATCACTCTCTGAATTGAGTTATATTCATTTGCACATTCTCGAAGCATGCTCTCATTCCTAAGAAAAAAATGGCAGTCCAAGTTTGTGCTAAAACAGGGAGTGTCTGTCTGTGAACTCTTGCACCAACCCTAGTTTTAAGCAGCTGTCTCAATTACCTGAACATCCCATCCTCGTGATTGTGTGGCACCAAGTGCCCAAACACCATTTTTCTGCAGATGTCAGAGATTTTTATGTTGTGGACCAAGAGCAAATTAGAATGACAACCGTGCACGACTGTCTGGCCCTGTAATGCTGGACATGATAGATGTTTTCTTTAGCATTGCTCTTCTGTATGGTAACATTCTGCATTTTACTTGATTCACAAGCGTAAGCTAAAGAAGTGCAGGAACGATCAATAACAGATGTTACAGGATCTAATTACAGAAACTGACATAGTCACATTTTTAAATGCAAACACACTAGTTTATTTAGAGACACACATGTGCTTTATATTCATTAGTCTTGAATATGCACAAACATGGACTAGAAAAATAAAACAGTGTGTCCCTTGTGATCTGATTTCAGTGGTACTGTCTTAGATTGTGTTTTGGCCAGACCACTCCATAAGGAAGTTTTTTGTAGCAATACTTTGTGCACATCCACTTGGTAAAGCTTTCTGCATCCTATGTGGATTCAGTTTTGTAGGCCATAAACAGAATTTACATTTAAGTCTTCTACCCACCTTTTGCTTACCACTTAGCACAAAGGAAGAAAAAATATATATTTCTGGCCTCATGACACCTTTAGCAGGATTCAAAAAAAATTCCTTATGATGTCATTTTGAAAACTTCTCTTTCAGATAGTTCAGGAGAGGTTCCAGTTCACCTGATGCAAGCACGTAACTGATTGATTGATAGTTTTAGCTGTCTGCTGGAGCAGACAGCGTACACCGTAAGGTTAAGTGTTAAAGTGTCTATATAGTATATTTGAAGATGTCCAGATTGAGAACTTGATTGCTCCTACATTAAGTTCCCAAATTGGGTACCTAAGTGTCATCAGCTAAAATCTTTCATAGGAGCTCAGAGCTATCCACTCCTTTCTGTTGACTGTGTCCTTTACAAAGTACATATTAACTTTTGTGGAACTGCTTCATTGGTTACCTAAAGTAGAGAGACAAATCAAGTGTCCCACTGGATGGTTAGGATGTCACCATGTATTTCTAGCCTGGGAATTCCAACATATTTTACGACTGGATTTTAATATATATTTGTATTGCACATATGTACTTTTATAAACAGGCTGACATTTGCAAAGGAACCAGTGATTTTGGACTGTATTTTGTTGTTGATGCACAATTTTGATGCACTTTAGAGGAGCTGAACTTTCCCAGCGTGGATTATCGCTTCTATATTCAGACCTTTACAGTTTCTCAAGATTAATATCGTAGTGCTGACACCCACCAAAAGCAGAGGCCAAAACCATTGTTGTCTTTTATCTGGTCTTGCCTCATGTCTCTTTTCATATGAACATCTTAATCAATATTAATCATATTTTATTAAACTAAAAGTAGGATTTTACTTCTTTGTATATTATAGGGAATCAGTGAGTTGAAACTACTTAGTTTAGCAAAGGATGTCTCCTGAAAGATTCCATTAGCGTGGAATCTTTTTGTCAGTTCTCAGTATTTCTTTGCTGAAACATCAATATTTTTGCTGAAGCATCAATATTTTTGCTAACTCATTTGCTTACACTACCATTTAAAAAGAAAAAGTTTACTCACTATTTAATTCCCCCTTGCACAGATTGTGCCTTTTTTTCCCCCAGGGAACGAATTTGCAATGTAATTGCAGTGAAGTTTCACTTTGTATTACGGAAAAAAAATGTGTTCTGCAGCAGAAACAGGACATTCCAAGGTGTCCCGCCCTCAAGTGTTTGTAAAGATGCTGGTTGCTAAACACAAGTGGGCAGGAAGAAAAAATAGGTAGCTTTGCATAGCACTACTTTATAAGAGTTGACCGTACTTCAAATGCAGTTTTTCCTTCCCTCTAGATTAGATTCATCAGTAGCCAATCTAAATGTCTAATTGAAGAGTAGCTTTCTGAAGAGTCTGTAACTGTCGCTTGGCTTCATCCTTCTCTGTTTGTTCCTAAGGTTTCTTTCCTCTCTTGTTTTCCTTCTGACACAACAATGCACTCTATTTTGGGGTTGCTAGTCATGATTCCTGGAATGGGAATCCAACTCTTGAGTACAACAGGCTTTACATAGTAACTTCTTGGCAGAAATTCAGAAATGCTTTGACCAAAGAGAAGAAAAAAAGGACCCAGAAAAAGGGTAACTTGAAATGAAACACACTCACAAAAAAAAAAGTGGAAAAAAAACCCATAAAAAATACCTTCAGAACATGAAAGACTGAAGAATTGAGATAAATTGTGATATTTGTTTTTCATGCCTAATTGAAAGCTTTTTGCTACTCTATCACCAAGTATCATGAATACTAAGATACTTCTCTTCTAAATGTGTATGTGTATATGGGAACATTCTAACCCCAAGCTTGCCAAACATCAAGTCCTTCTGTTTGCTCTCTTTTTAAAATTAACTCTTGATGGAGGAATGGCTCCATTCAGCAAGGGAATGAGTTTAAGGTTTCCCTAAGTCTGGGAAATTAGCATAAGAATGGTCCTGGAAATGATGAACTGTCTAAAAGATTATTCTGCTCACAAACAAATGATCCACTGTTCCAGGGTACCTGCGTGGACCCTGCTTCTCTCTCCTCCCTCCCACCTCCACCCCCTGCAATGCTGGAGAGGTTTCTTTGAAGGCAGATCCACAATGCGAGATTTGGGATTTTGGCACCTGAATGCGTCTCTTTATACGTTTTCCTTCACAAATTCCTTTCCCTCTTTCTAATTTTTTCTGCTTATGCTTTGCCCCACTAATCATCTCCTCTTCTTGAAATGACTGTCCTAGCTGGCAGGACACGGACACCTAATATGGTGCTTTTCTCACACCTCATAAGGCTTCAAGAAGTAGATCTCTCTTCAGTTCTGTCTTGTAACAGTTCTTTTTGGGTTTAAAACCCCTCAAATCTCTATGTTATTTCGCTCTACCTTTTCTTTTTTCACGTTTATCTTGCCTCCCTCCATCCTCAAATCAGAGGAAGAAGAGGAATGCACAGGTAACAACAAAATACACTTTTCTGAAGAAATGATGCACCCAGTTATTGGCAAGATGAACTGCTTCTCTTCGTTCAGCGTTTATTTATCTGTTGCTAAACACACCAAAGCAGCTACCGTATTTTAAACATGGGCTTTTTCAAGCTATTTAATAAAGTGTACTGTGTATTTATGACTCCTTAACCAGAAAACCATACCCTAATGGATATATTTCAAGTTCCTGACCCAAAACCCTTAATTAACTGTAAAACCAACATTCTTATTCTTCTTCAGAGGAGTATTATGTTAGCAGATTTGGAAGTTAGTTCTGAAGGGGACTGTTTTTATAGTACCACAGATCCTGAGGGGGGGAAGTCATTTTCTATTCCAAGAAAACATCCACCACTAGCACCAGTAAGAAGCAGAGCTCTGGCTTTTTTTTTTTTTTAAAGCCCTAATGACTAGTTTTTATTCCATAATCACAGAGCACCCCTTTCACCTGATGATTTTTGTTCAGTCTTCAGCGCACTTCCTTTCCTGCTTCATCAATCATCAGCTATGAGGTCATTAATTTTAAAAGGGAGACTCTCAGTAACCAACAGAGAATTTCATTGTAAATCAAAACTTCTCCAGCTGATAAGTTAATTTGTCAGTAAGGCGGCTCGGCAGCCCTTTTGTTTTGTATGTAATTTTCCAGACAGTCCTCTAGGCTGACACCACAGAAATCAGGATCACCATTCACTATGGGCCTTCAGTCTTGAGGGAGGTCCTAAAAGAAAACAGAGATGACATATTTTCCCCTGTGCTCCCAAGGTCCCCATACCTACAAGTATCTTTGTTCTACTGTCTGCTGGGATATGTTTGATCATAATGCCAATGTATGGATGTATGCCAAAAAAATGTGTATGGCCATTAAGGAACACTTGTTCTCTGGCTGACAGGGCCCCTTTACATATGTCTGTCCTGAAGAAACTTGGACAAAAGCTTGATCTCCAAGTTATGACAGCTAACAAACTCATTACAATCCATATGGGGGAGGGAACAAGTAGGATACAACCAGGAGACCAAGTAGTTCCAGTGTCCACTGAGTCTTCACATCAATACAGCAACCAGAAAAAAGATTTGGAGCCAGTAATGGCACCAGCTGTTTATCAAACTAGGTGTAGATAGCTGTGCTGAGGAAACTCCATAACACAGCACAGGATCTGGGATATGGAGCTTCTGTTAAAAATCACGTGGAGCCTGGTGAAGCTCAACAAATTGATACATGCTGAATTAGCACAAACTTCTCTGTCCAAAGAAATCTTACAGGCCAGATCATCTCCTCTGTTACAACCTGAGTTTGCCCTATGCATATTGTAAGGTCAAGGAAAGGGAGAGGAGCAAGCATGTGCTTGCTTTGTCAGTGCTCTAACCACATATAGGCTATGCCAGTAAGGGCAGATGAGCTTCAGCCTAAGTTGGTCTGGGCCTGGCCTGAGGAATCAAGAACATGATGCTTTCTTCATTCTTCCTGTGCTATGCAGAGCTTTGGTATAGAGAGGTGCTTCCTCTAGCATGCATGCTCCAGGAACATGATTTTTTTAAAGTGAGGGTCACATACCAATGTATGTGGACAAGTGAAATAATGGCAAGACACTTTTCTATTTGGGACACTATGTTATGACAGCTGTCCAGTACAGCGTTCTCCAGTGTTGCTCTAATGGTCTCAAATCCATCCCTTGCTCTAATTCGTGTTGCTTTATATGCAGAAGGGGCTAGCAGGACTTGCCAGGAGGAAGAATGGATGGAGATAGAACATTGGAGAGCTGCTGCATGTTTGTTTTTTCACTCTGGAATTCCAAGGAGAAGGAAGAGCAGAGTATGTGCCTGTGCATTTATTCCTGGCAGAGGCCATTGGTGATGGAAACACGTTTGGAAGAGCAGCAGTGACTATTCCACAAATGTGGAATAGTCCACTGCTTCCACTACTGCTCCCTCACTGCTGCTCTCTCTCTTTACTTTTGATCATGGCATGCCCACAGCTGTTCCTTTTCTTTCTCTTTTTCACCTCGGAAACAATTCAGTTCCCTTTTCCAGGTGACGTTTGATGTCATTGCTTCGATTCTGACAAGCTACAGAAGTGAGAGTACCAGACATCCATTCTGACTGCCCTGCCCCTGCTTCCCCTTGGCCCAGACCATCAGGATCACAGCCAAAGCAGAAAAGGATTAATTACAGAGCTGTGCAAGAAAGGAGACCCTTGGTACTGGAATTATTGCCGTTATCACAAAATATTTTGACTGCTTTTAGCCACAGGGCCTGATCCTGTCAGCAAGCCACATGTGGACCTCCCATTAGCTCTATGGGTGTTCCACAGGCAAGCAGCTGGGGACTACCAGCCCCCCTCAGAAGTGCCTAACAGATCTGCCTAGGACTATGAATGATGCATACCAACATGCATTTCTCCACATGTAACACAAATTCAGCCTTACTGCTGAAGCGTTGCAGTAGTTGGAGGAATACGCTTCTCAGATCCTTTCCCAGACTTTTATGATTCAAGACAGTTAACTGGAAATGCAAAAGCCAGTTGAGTCGCTGGGTGGCTGCTCATATGGAATTTTGATGCATCTGTAAAGGGGAGAGATGTCGGCTCATAGCATACTTTCTGCTATCAAAGGCATGCTGGGCATTAAAGCTAATTGCATTATGCTGTGTTCAAACAAAAATGCTTGAAAGCAGTTCTGTATAGCTATGGTGAATATGTGCACAGAGCTTGTGTATGTGATTGTTGCAGTAAAGTGAAAATGTCTGTCAATGGCAAAAAAAGAAAAAGAAAGAAAAACAAAAAGAAATAAGCCAGTACAACCTCACGGGGAATTTTCCCTCCAGGTGCTAACCGGTAATAACCTCCACTCACTTGCCCTTTAAGACATTTTCAAAGAAATGGTTTCTTGATCATAAAACAAATCATGACACAAAAAAACGCTACCAAAACAAGACACGCCATTGCACATGCCGCATCTCAAGGGAAAGGATGAGACAATAAGCAGCAGGTAACAGATGCTATTCACGTTGCTTCATGCACTGTTGGAAGGCTCTCAGACACTACAGTTCTGAGCATGGTGAAAGAGGTCATAGACATAGAGTAGGGTCACTAATGATGTATATTATTTAGGACAAGATTTTAAAATTTAAATTAATTATTTATAAATCCATAGACAAGCTATTAACAAAAGTAATAATCTTGAATCCTTTCCACCCCACTACAGCTCTCACAGTAAGATGTTAATACAATCTTTCAAGAATCCAGAAATTAGTCAAGATTTCAGATTATTTAAAATTTCTGAAGTAAAATATATATGCAAAATAACAACCTTGGTAACAGCTCATAAGGGGTATCTGGAGCTGTGCTAGCTTTGAATAATGGAGTTTCAAGGGAATTTTTTATTATAGTTTTGGCTCCAGTGCACTCACACCATGTGGGTTTTTGCTTTGAGTTTTAGGTTTGAATGGACCAAGTACTTCAAAGCAAGATTCTAAATCAGGAAAATGCACTGTTTCATATGCTTTCCACTCAAAACCATACCTTGGCCCAGATTCCCTCACAACAGAGCCCAGCCTCACTTGAAACTCAGCCCACACTTGTTGAAAGCTTTTAAAATCCCATCAAAACTGGCCCAAGTTTCAAGTTTGTAATAAAATCCAAGCCCAAGAGTTCTGCTTGGCTTCAAATGTCTCTCTGTTCTAGTAATTTCCACTTGTTTCTGTTAAAAAGAAAAAAAAAATTGTATAATTTGTACTGATTTCTGCCTGTTGCACTGATAAATGTGGAATAACTCCATAAACTCACCAAGCTTGCTTCAGATTGACACCAGGGTAGGTGTGAGCAGGTTGAGCAGAGGTTTTATTAAGATAAAGGTGAGAAGCTGGGTATACACCAAGGCCAAAACGCCAAAATACAATGCATGTCTCTCTGTTGAAGTTAACAAAACGCAACTGCAGCCTGTAGCCTTTCCCGAGTATAAGCAAATCCTTCTGGCTTTGAACTTGGCACTTGAAGTGCCTCAGCATGGTGCTATGCAAGGGGCAATGTCTGCCCCACCAAGCCCAGGCTGCAGCAGATCCACCATGCTGCCTGCCCTCACCACACTGCCCTGCTCCCTCCTGCCCTTTCTGTCAACACTGGCCTCTGTATGGTGACCCAGTGAGCAGGCTCGGGGACTGCCATTTGTTTTCAGCTGCATCCAAGCTTGCAGCCAAGCAAGACTTGAAGCAATAATGTTGACTAAGAGGATGGATCAGGAATATGCAGCTTGGGACACGAGCATGGGTGGGAGTACTGGAGCCTGGATTTAGAGTGGCTTAAACTACCACAAAACCACCCCCAGGCTTGCAGAAACAGGATTGTGTGAATACTAAAGCCTCTGCATTCGCCAGAGTCTACTATCTCACCGTACATCTTAGATTTGACAGCTCATAACCTATCACGCGACATTAAGAATTACATCACTGACACACCTATTACCTGATCCACCACTGGATCGTATTGGCTGAGGAAAGCCCGCCATGGTGAAACAAAAAAAGTCTTCAGCTATCACACACAGCAAATCCAACCTCCAAATTGTAGTAGGGGGCTATCCCACGGACAGGTCTTAGTAAGAACAAGACAGACAGCACTACAAAATCCACATAGCGACGTTATGGTTGCAATTTAAGACTGGAATTGCTGAGACATTGCAGGGATGTAATATGGCAGGTAAAATGTGATGGCAGACAGGTTTTTACCCTGGATGCTCTTAGACCGGTTATTCCTTTTGCACTCCCTTTGTCACGAATCCTGAGGAGGAAAAATCGCCCTGACCCCACAGCGTTACTACAAACAGGGGCCAGGCTCGCAGCACTCTGTCTCACAAAACCAGTCCCTTTGGCTCTGTTTTTCACTCTCTCCTTTTCTCCCCAGAGAAAAGGAGCTAACTGAGCTAGGGACTAGGAAATCAGAAATGCACATTTTATTTGCATCCATTTTAAATGAACGCGTTTCAAAAGGCAGGTTTGCTCTGTCTGTCCCACACCCTTTTCCACCTCATCCTTCATTACCCCTGAATGATAAATGGGTCATTAAATAGCCCACAGCTTTGAATACTGCCTTCTGATCACAACAGAAATATTTCCTAGCACTGGAAGGACTCTTCAGTGGCTCCTGCAGTTTGCTCCCACACTTTCTTTTCATCCGGTGACAGTCCAGAAGCAGTTTTGAGCAGCTCCGTCCCACCCAGGGCTGCTCTCGCCCCTCCCTTCCTCAACCCTTTTACCCTAGAGAAGCACCGAAGGCTGGAAAACAGCTACCTGAGGCCATGAGCCATGAAAAGATGCAGTTGGAGCGCAGGGAGAACAATGTAAACGCCATGAGAAGGCAGCCCCCCGCTTCCCCCCCGTCCCCGCCCCGGGCCCACCAGAAGAGGCCTGAGCGGGAGCCGGCAGCCGGGCCACAGGGCTGTTTGATTGCCTAAGCCTGGTGGCCAGACAATAGGACCAGAAAGAATGGCCGCTTCCTTCCTTCCTGTCGAGTGTTCTGCCTGAGTGAGCAAATTCAATAGCACTTCGCTTCGCAGCAACACCAGGCTCTCTCGCACAGGCGAAAATCAACAAAGAGCCATTCTCGGGCATTTCCAACTGCACCTAAGCCAAGGCACTGAGCTGTGGAGCCATCCGGCCCGGGGAGGGGGCGGCCCAGGCAGCGCTCGGGGTGTGCGGCCAGGCACAGTAAACATCCAGGTTATTGTTTGTGGCGAAGGACTGCCTTATTATTTTTTTTTTTTCTAATGTCAGGCATGGGGTGGTTTGGTTCCCCGTCCCACCCCCGACCCTGCCACTTATTTTGTGTTTTTTTTTTGAAGTGTTCCTGCTGAACTCGCTGTTTTAAACCCCTCTGTACAGGCTGGTTGAAGGCTGCTATTAGGTATTCAGGCATAGCTAAACTAGGAGAAGGTGACACAAGAATTCTTGTGTGCAAAACATAAGCCTGCTTCTTTCCTCAGATTCAAGTGGTCGTACGTTTAAATCACAGGCTGACTGAAAATAAAATAGGTGTCAGTCAAGGAACATATCTGAGAAAAGCAGGTAAGCAGATGACCAAGACTGTGCTTGGGTGGGTATAAACTGAAACATCATTCCTTATAAATTCCATAAATAAGAAGGTAAGATAATAATTCATGATTGCATTTTTTTATTGGTATCAGGCTCTTTTCTGTCTTCCAGATCCTGTTCTTTAGTTCAGTGCTGTGCCAGACTAAGAAGGAACATAGTGTCACTAAAAGGACAAGGACCCAGGATGCGCATGCCCAGATCTGCCAGTCAGAAGTCACATTTTTTGCAAGCACTGAGTTCCTAGATCTTCACGGCCCCTGAAGAGGGTTCAGTCCATGTAACTTCCCCATGGAAATAAAGAGCACACTCAGTTTCCCTGCTGTCTCTGCAGCACAGTTTGTACATCTCTTTGCAGCGCAACAATTGCTCCCACGGGATTCCCGTGCATCTGCAGTGAGGCATCTCCTGTTGTTGTACAAGCATGGCACAGGACGTGGCTGTACCAAGGGGTGTATTCTTGTGAACATCTGGGTTTGTTGATTCAGCGTGTGTGGGAAGAGGAAGGGGGAAGCACAGAAAGTATCTCAAAAAAGAAAACCTTACATGGGATCTTTGGAGTGATCTCTCTCTCTCTTTCTCTCTCCTAAAATGCTAGTTTTTTTGGTTTTTGTCTTTGAAACAAGCACAGTAAGATTTTGCACTTGCCTGCTGCATCTGTTTTCTTAAGCAAAGACCTGTTTGTTTTTCCCATTGTGTCTGAACCATATTTGAAACAGACCACTGAGCCAAGTTACATCAAGCCTGTTTCTTTTCTTTTCTACTTCTGAACTATGACAGATTATCCTAACCCATCTGCAGGCATGATTAAAAATATGAAAATAATTTTTACTTTTCTTTTGAACTGCCTTTGATATAGTATTTGTTGTCAGATAATCTATAGAGTTTTAACATCTGGTAATGTAAAATGGTATGTTATTGCAGCTGAAGAAAGAACCATTTAGATATTTTTATAGTGAGTTTTTGCGGCATCCAAGATTGCAATTGTGGCTTCAGTTTACAATAAACTAGTGGCGGTACAGTTATAACTAAATTATTCATTTTTATGCTTCAGAACATAGTTTATAACTCAGAGGAAAAAAAAATCCCATCACAGAGGATCTTTATCAAGATACACATACTGCTTACATGATTACGATAAGTGACGTTCAAATATGTCATCACCTAATCTTAGGAAACTAGCTCAGACAACTTTCTATTAAGCAATAACGTGTAAATGACAAAACAATATCTGTTTCAGTAATTGCACAGTGACGGCTAGATTACTGTAGTTGAAAGATTTTTCTCTTTCTCCAAGGGCATTCAGAAGCAACACATAGAAAAAAAATAACAAATGAAGTAGGACAGCTGTATAGACTTTCATCTTTTAGAACTGGTCATCAATGAGAATTAATAGAATTTATAGATACAGCTGGTCTAGTTGTACCCATTAATGTTTACGGTCTGCTTCCCTACAGAAAGATAGCAGCCACTAACTTAACATGACGCCCACCGCTGGTTCAGTTTGCTTTGGTTTGCCTTGGTTGTTTTAACCAGTGGAGGAAGCTCATGATATCATGCAGTTGGTTTACTGCTAGCAAAAGTTGTAAACTAAGAGGATGAGGTATGCATCCCAATTACTTTTTATCCAAATTCACGCAAAACTTCCCTAAGAAAGCATTACGTTATTACTTGTCCTGTGGAAAAGAATTTGCAACTAAGGGTGAAGAAACTGATTTAGATCAAAGAACACCACCACCAGTCTGTACTCTGATTGCCCAAAATCTGGTATTTGTAAGAATTTTGTTTATATTGTTCCTCACTTGATATCCTCTGGAGGTGACACGCAGGTGCCTTCCCCACTTGCTTCAGCCAGAAGCATGCATCACTGTAAGGAGATTTCAGCCTCAAGTTTGAAGGTTCCACATTTTCAGGTACGTCACATTAACTCTGAGGGCAAAACCAAACAAACTATGGGATTCTGGCATCTGGGAAGGTGGTTGTTGGCCATCAATCGCTCGTTATAATGCAACCTCCTTCCTTTCAGCACCTTCTGTTCTTTTAAAATGGTCTGGTGCATTTTTTTTTTTAATCTCCACTGTAGTCAGTCTAGAGAGAGGTCAGATGAGTCAGACATTGGTTAAACCAACAGAACTGAGATAATTTTTGACAGTTATATAACCTCCCACCTTCATTTTAGTAGTTTGCTCATTCCTCTAGCCATACCCACCAGGACTTCCCACAAGGTCCTAGGGAAAGTTGAGAAGATAACTATTCAGTGTTTTTTAGACTATACATTAAATACTCATATTAACCCTATGACATCTGCATTCCTCCCAGTCTTTTGATACATTTATGTTCAGATTGCATCTGTGAGGTAGACAAATTCTTTCACAGGTGAGGAGCTGAGGCACAGTCTACACTGCGGTTGGGAAGTGTGGCAGCAGTGAAGACAGGCAAGGGAGAGCTGGTGGTAGCCAGGCTAGCTCGGGCACTCACAGAAGTGTAGACAAAGCATCCTGCACAAATCTGCCTGGGATCCTGAGCATTTAACCCACATTGAAGCCATGCTATTGGAGTGATTCCCATCTGCAGTTCCCAATTTATAGTAAGTTTGCTGAACCATATAAAACAAAGTTGTCACAATGGTGCTTTTGATTAAAACTTTTATAGGGGGCCACAGTGGCCTTTGAAAACAGTGGGGGTTGACAGTGGTCTGATGGTGCTGCTAAAAAGTTCAGGAATGCTGAACTTTAAGGTTAGGTTGTTTGATTGCAGTGCAAATATATGCTAAGTGACTTGCCCAAGGTCATTTGTACTATGATATCTATAGTAGAGCAGGCAGTGAACACTGATTTTCCATAGCTGTGGTTAGTGCTCTAATCTCTGCTATGAAAAGAAAAAATATTTTCTAATCTGACTAAGTATGTTGAATTGTATCTTAGGCAAAGTTTAACTGGCAATACAATATACATAAGTAGGCTAATAAGCATATCAGGAATCTCCATCTTTACTTCTTCCCTATGTGAACACTTGAATTGAAATAGCAGTTCATTTTAATTTACACCTTCTGATATTTTTGGTGCAGAGTCTAACCCAGGAATTGAAATGGGACACACTTGTTCTCAAGTAAGTGGAATCACAAACAGTTTTGCACAGAAACAATGAATGATCTAACTTGAAATAACTTTTGTTTCTCCTTACAGGAGAAAGTTGCACTGGTTAATTCAAGGGACAGCTTAAACTAATCTAGTTAAAACTACATTAAATGGCAGGTGGAGGTCTGTTACACATATTCAGACTAAACAGAGCTTACAGTAGTTTAACTGGGTCACTCTTGAAAAACTGTGCGTGACTTTGTACTATAGACAAAGACTGCCATTATTAGGGTGCACATTTCTCTATAACCCCAATGTCAGAACTCAGAGGAAGTTCTTCTCCTTTAGGTTTGTTTGCTGCTGTAGCTCATGAAGTTGTCACTCTCTTGCTTTCCATAGACTAATAAATTATGGGGCAGACTGCCCTTCTCAGAGAGCTTAGAGGCCTGTCCATATTGCTAATATGCTAATATTGCAAAGTGACTTATGAATACTGTAGTCAATATTCAGTCTCTTTTCTTAACAAGCTGACTGTACTGATTCCAAAGGTTTTCCAGTATCTGAGAAATTGTAAAAATATATATATATATAATTTTTTTTTTTAAATGGAAGGGAAGAAAGTCTGTCCTTAGATGGTTGTATTTTGATTTGGTCTTATTGAAACAGAATTTGAACCTTTGGAATAAATAATAATTTTGGAAATTGTAGCTAAAGAAAGTGCAAGGTAATAAAACCAGAAACAGCAGTGGTGTGTGGAAGTTCACTCAGGGGATGTAAGAGTCTAAAGGAGCAGCCTTTTTCATACCCAAGAGACTGCTGTGCAGTCACTAGTGGAAGCCTACAGAGAGCGAATGGATGGCATATAGACTGCAGCACCATTCTGTAAAGCATGTCATAAGCTCAGCGAGTAGGGAGACATTAGTGGGTAGGCTCCCTTTCATTTGAGATCTAATACTTATGTGCTTAATTGTACTACAAGCAACTTAGATCTGCAAAAGAATAATGCCCCTTTTGCAAATTCACCTCTTGGGTGTGGAGTTGGGGTGAGAAGTACTGTCATGCAGTAGTTCATGAAATGGAAAATGACTGCCTACACGCTTTGTTGCATCAGGTGCTTTGCACAGTTGTCTGGTTTACCATGCAACAAAGTACAACAAGCTGATATACCCAGCAGCATGAAATGAAAGTGCTCCGTATTAAAAAGTGCAAACAACCAAACCATTTTTAAATATAGGCAGAATCTATAATAAGCAGTAAAACATCCATGCCTCTCATGGCTAATGAGTATTCCCATCTGTAATGGTCTGCCACATCCCTGGTTAATTAGAAACTAAATTACTAACATCTCTAATTATTCATAATGACATTCTTTTACGTCTGTTAAATTAGTTATAAAAATCATTAGCATAAGAAATGCTCAGCTTTGAAATACTAGTCAATAAGTCAAAAAGCCTCTGTTTGCCTATTTAATCTAATGAAAGGTATTTTATCTCACATGGCATCTAAGCGCACAGGCAAAATTAACCCTGTGAAAGTAAATGGTTTTATCAAACAAAGCAGAGCTGGGTTGCATTGTTATATCATTTACATGTACAGACTGTTTCCCCTAATAAACGTTTTCAGAATACTATACATACTTTGAATAAGTTACATAATTTACAGGGCCATATGAAAAAAAAAAAAGCTTTGAAAAAAAGTATGTCATGTTTTAATGTATTAATAAAAAGATGACCCAACTGTCTCCCAGGCTTTCCAGACACTTGACTAACCTATTTGCTTAAAAGGTGTATATGAACACGCAAGTTTTCACAGGGTGTCATTTTCCATATAATCAGGAGGGCTTTGTGGTAAATTGTATAAGAAAGCATTCAGGGTTAAAATTCAGCATGACTCTCCCCCAAACAACCCTTCCTGCACCTTCACCCCCACTCCCACTTAAACCCTTTTGGAGGTTCCTGCCCTCCCCTCCCTGTTCTCCTCTTAGAAGCAAACTCATCACCATTAGCACACAAATGCAAAATAACCAGCCTAGGCCTCTTCCCAGGAATACAAATTAGGGGCAGGTAGTTGAAGAGCTTAGAAAGCTGAAATAGCGAAGTTCACAATGAAAAGGATGAATAGATGAGAGACTGAAAGTGGGGTAAAGTGTTCAGCTTTTGTCATTTAAAGTGACGTCTTTAACTCTTTGCCTTCATGAGGCTGCTCTTCACAAAAATAATAATGAATTGCAATTAAGACCTGAAGGACAAAAGGGAATTATGTGGGAGGAAAAAAGAAAAGGAAAAGAAAAAAAGCAAAATGACGATGACAAGAAGAAGATTTTTTTTCCTTCTACAGCATATGAATATCTGTCAGGAAAGCAGAGAGGATAGTTTTAGAACTGTCATTGTTTAATGCGACAATGGTGCCACTGTAGATAGTGAAACCAATGATGTCACCAAAGCAGCTGGAGAGAAGTTTGAGATGGTTCATCAGAGCTTCTAAATTTATATCCACTCATGAAGTCCTGTAGCTACTTTGTGTTCTGTTCTACTTCTGGGGATATATTACTGTTTCTTACTGAAATAGGGGATATTTTAGGTGTGAAGTGCTGCTATGTTTAAAGTTATTTGTCCTTCATTTATGCAAAGATTTTGGAAATTAAATCTCATCTTCTCAAATTCAGCTGCACCTCTGGACTTGGCTGCCACCTGTTTGTCCCCTGCTAGAACAAAGTTCCATTTTACAGCACAGACCTATGCTCAAATCGTGGTGAGATTTAGGCTTTAAAAGACTTCTTTAAAATGTATTATCTGTGGATATGGTATCCTGCTGTCAGTGTAAAATGGAATGGTGCTTTGATCCTACTGAGGACAAGCAGTTCTTTAAACCAGTCCTCTGATCCATCTGAATGTGGAGTTTGGATAGGGACCCAAGTTAGGTGCAAAAGCTTTGGTCCATATTTTCTCTTACCTCTCAAGTTATTAGAGCTCAGTGGAAAACTTGGAAAAGACCTTTGGAGAGTTCTGTAAATCCCTCTCCCATTTATTACTGCTACGGTATTTCCAAACAAAATGTGGTCATCAGTCCTCTGTATTCATCCACAAAAAGCACAAAACCAAAGGTAAGGCAGCATTGTGACAGCTTGTAGCAGGCCACGTAGGATGGATCTGCAGACTAGGGACTGCAGCATTTGGCATAGGACTGCATCAGTACTTAAACAGCAACGTCACCAGTAGAATTTGGAAAAGATGGCTTTTAAACATGAAAAAGGAAGAACTGCAAAAATAAAAATAAATAATGAATCCTCAGATATTTATGATAATATTAGACAGCACTGCTCTAAATTACTAGTGAGGATTATACATCCATCTTCTGTTTTTACTTGGGATGTTCTTTTTTATTACTGAAGAAATTAATGTTTTTTCATACACTGTAATGGCCATTTTTACTTTGGTACATTACTAAATTCAATAATAAATGTACTTTGGGAAAATTCTGCTAAAACAGACACATTCATGCAACACTTATGACTTCAAAGTATGGAATCTTATCCAAAGTTTACCAGGACCTTTAATTTTATGAAAGAAAAACGAAAATTTCACAGGCTCTCTTGTATTTCCTGTACAAATACCCAGTATTTCTTGCTTACGTTTTGGAAATAAAATTCAAGTTCTTCTTGAAATAAGAAGAGACATATTAAAATAGGAGAATAATGAACAAAATAAAAGGTCACTGTGCACTACTAAATTAGTTTTTCAAAAAGAGTTTACGTCAATTCCAGCTATTGCACTTGCATGACAGTTTATGGGTGTGGGAGGAAAAAAATCTAATTTTATTTGCATTGTTTTACTTGTTCTCTTTGATGAGGATTTTTTAGTTCCATGATGATTACTTGACATTCCATATTCATTGTTTACTGTGACATAAAAAAAAAAAATCACCTATTTAGCAGCTTTAGGGTATGTCTACAGGGACAGGTACAGACAGATGCAAGCTTGTCTGTCTGTTCTTCAAAATGGCCAGACATGAGCCAGCTCTGATCCAAAGTCATATACAGACACATTCACATGGCACTTGTGTTTTGAGGTAACAAGCAGGGTTGAGCAACCTGAGTGCAATTACTTGACTTCGGACAGGAGTTGGCTCTGTCTGACCAGGTCAGGGCATAGCCAGAGGATCTTGGGTCTTCTTGTGCTTGTCCAAGTAGTCAGGCTACAAAAACCTTCCAGAACAAATAGAGGCACAACAGTGACAGCTGAAAACGGCCCTTTCAGTGTCCTCATAACGTAAAGGATAAAATCTTAAGACCTATTTTCCTTATGGTAATACGAATTTGGACGCTTTTCAACAACCTCACTGCAGTAAAAAATGAGTTAAAGCTTTATCCTTTATTTACATCTTAGAGATGATACATCTATTGCGAGATGTTGTGATTAATTAGTCCTTAAAAAACTTCCCGACAAGAAGTTTTTGTGTCTTTCCTCATTTCACCACTCCTTTGATTTCTTAAACATATTTTAGTGATTTGTCTCTTTCTTGTATTAAAAAAAAATCAGACTAAGGTGCTTAAAATTTTGTTGTAGCTCATGGAAATATTAACATTTATTCAGAACTACTCATTTTCCTTAGCATGTCTAAATAAATGATTCCAACACTGTGGTCTATTCCAGCTTGAAATTCCCCACCGAAGTCAATAGGAACTGAACATGTGTATCAGAAGTCAGACTTTGCCTCTTTATGATTTCTAGAGCATTTTTAAAAGTCTCTGAAGGAACACCCATATAAAATACATTCTGAGGTAAGCCCCGTAAGGAGAACAAAAGCGGGTATTATTTAACAGCCTCACCAAAACGCAGCAGATCTGGAATAAATCAGGAAGAGTTTGGAATGGATTTATTGGAAGGGTGATGCTTCTGTTTAGCTTTCCATTTTTTATGGGAAGAATTAGAAATGTCATTTGGCAGATGTCTATAATGTTTTTGGAACTGGAAGGAAATTTGGCTTTTCCATTTGGTGTGGGTGGATGTTCCTCTAGGCCACATTTAACATGTAAAATGAGAGAGGTGGGTTTGAAACCCTTCCTAAAGGAAGACCTGTAGCTACATGTTTTGCAGACTTAGCTTAGAAAATCCTCTGCCAGCAACCTGCATACCTGATCCATATATTACCCCTAGGGAAATGGCTCTAAGCATCAGTTTCACCCTTTTTGCAGCATAAAGAGTCAAGCCAAAAAAATCAAAGTATCAGGATTCAGAGCAACAAGAAATCAATAGACCAGATAAACTGGTTTATCCTCCTTGCTTTTTGCTGCTGTGCAAAGGAGTTACAAACATGGTTTACCCAGACAGATTCCACCAGTACATCTAACCTTATCTGCATTTTGTGCCACTGAGTACATCTTGGGTTTATGCTTGACATTATATTTGATGGCTGTCCCATCTGTCCTTCCCTGAGCAGGATGCAATTCCAATCTTTCTGGATTTGCGAGGGGCTGACAAAGAAAAAGGGAAAACTCTTATACATTGCAAGAGACCACAGGAAGCTTCAAACAGTACCATGCAGTGCTAGATGCAAAACAAAACTGCAAAGATGCAAAACTGAATAAGATACAGAGGGATGAACATTTCACCAAACATTGATAAAAAAAAAATCTAAATTTATTATGCCCCAATACTGAGGTAGGTCTCCCTCCCCATGAGAAGAAATTGTACAACTCTGCTGCTACTCATACATTTGCCTTACAACAAAAAGATGACACTGCCATGATTCTTGCATCCCTCATCATTCTTGAAAATTCTTGCAGGAGTTTGAACTGCAAAGACAAGGAAACCAATCT
The DNA here is from genome assembly GCF_013368605.1 of Nyctibius grandis. NCBI lineage: Eukaryota > Metazoa > Chordata > Aves > Nyctibiiformes > Nyctibiidae > Nyctibius > Nyctibius grandis. Next base: position 76,700,578 of record NC_090659.1, on the reverse strand, counting down.
GGTAATATTTCTTTTCAGCAACTTGACAAAAGCATTAGCAGCAACAGCAGCATAATAAATGTCTACAGAAAACAGTGAAGCTTGATGCAGTCTCCAGAAACATATGTACCTAGTTAGATTAATTCACTTTGTGCTGCACCTGAACTAATAACCCCTGCTGAGAGGTTCATAGTACAGGTTAAGTGCTGCAACACAATCAAGGAATTATAGATCAAAGTATAGATCAGTCAGTGTACCTTCAATCCTCATAAAGATACTGAAATACATCTATAACAATCAGTTTGCAAGTGTTTAGGGTGAAATTAATCTTACATTCTTTGGCCAGCTAAAAGCTAGATTTGTAGTCTAACAGTGGAACTCCTTGCTGAAGGATACTGTAGATAATAATTTTAGAATGGCTTAAGAGAGTAGGCTTTAGAAATTAACAGAAAGGTCATTAAAAACCATTAAAACACTAGATTGGATGCAGGAAGTTTCTGGGTTGAAAGTTGCTCGATTATGTGACAGTGTTCCCGGGGTAGTAACTGCACCAGCTAGTATGTTTTCATACATCTCCTACTTCTGTAAGGAGTAGAATAAAGGGTGATATGGATCTTTTGTCTGACCAAAGGTAGCCAGTCTTATATTTTTGCAGTGAGACAAGGTCATGATGTTCCACTACAGTCAATGCAGGCATAAGCACTTCCACAGGATGTTCTAGGTGCAATCATCATAAAATGTATGTGCAGCTGATTGAAAGATATTTTTTCTTTTTTTCAAGAGTCAGAAACCCGTAGAGAGAGGCAATAACAATCGTCCTGTATATAGTAGGTAAAATATTAGAACAGGGACTTAGCAGGAAATCCTTCACTAGGATTGTTTGGGAACAGATTAGGCAAATACCTGCAAGGAATGGTTATAGTACATTTAGTCCTTCTTACTACAGATGATTACACTAAATGATCTTAAGTAACTCTGTACAGTCCTGCCTTTTTCTACACGCCTGGAAAAATTTCCCTGACACTGTTATTGGACAGTGTATTTTATAAGCCATGAAACAACTTCCTACTGATGCTCCATGAAAGCTGTGCTCAGGGAATTATTTTCGCCAAAAACAGGACTGCTCAGCCCCAGAGATACAAGTGTGAGGAGAAGTGGGATGTGAAGTTTTCATGTATGCTAAGTATATTACAATAAACATAATGAATAAAAGATCATGGAAAACTGTCATAATCATCAGAACCATAAACTGATTATACTTGTAACAGTTAAAAAACAGCAATGCCATTAAAATGGATAAAATAAGGAATTCACATTATATTTCTGAATTAATATGTCATATAGTCACTTGAAATGATTGTGTAGTGGTTAACCAAGTAAGAACAGGATGCAGTAATTCAGTAACGACGGGTAGGTTTCTGTCCAAGATTCGGACATCTAAATTTAGGAAGCAATAAATGTAGGTGTCTAAGCTAAGTCAATGGAGATCTAGTCAATCCAGTCAAAGGAGTCTAGAGTGCTATTCATCCAGTCAAACTTAGAGATTTGCTTTAGGATGATTTAAAAGGTACACTGAACCTCCTGACTCTGTTGATCCTCTGACTACTCAGTTGCCTGTGTACAGGTACCTAGTGCAATACCTGGACTCCACCTGCCACTCCTGATGGTCATGCCCAACCCATGCAAATATCACAGGTACACTTGGACAACTCAAATAGCACAAAGCATTTAAGTGTGAACAACTGAGTAGAACTCCTGCTGACTGTCATGGAAGCTTAGACAACTGTTTCATGTATAGATATATGCTTTTAATATAAAAGCTTGCCCTGAATTAATTGTTACTAAATTAATACAGAATTTAGAAATGGTCATCTTTTCATTTTTGCTTTTAAAAAAATCAGAATTTTAAAATGTTGCTTAGATTTGGTTATGGAATTATATGACATACCAAATAGATAAAAGATCTGAAAAAAGACAGGGCTTACATATACAAATAATGTCCAGATTAAGAGTTAGTAAAATAGTTTCAATACAACATCTTACATATCTGAATGTGGGGAAAAAATCTTATTGTAAAAAGAAGTACAGCATCAGATTCATTTTAATCAATCTTAAAATTAAAAGTATAGATGTCTCCATCTGGGCACTCCCTTCTTAATCAATTCCATTCATCCTAATGTAGTTGAATAAAAATTAAATAGGCCATATAGCTTGTACCCTACAGGTGCATCTACACTAGTTATTCAGTGCATTGGAGGGGGGTTTTTTGATGCAAATTTGTCTTGGATCTATATTTGGAGTCTTCTGATCTACACGGCTGGTGTGCTTGAAGTACTTTTGCTCCTGATGGAGCCAAGCGGGATGTTGTGCCATGGGGTGCCATTCGCTGCACCCCACTTGCAAAATGGGTGCAAGGTCATTCTGCAGTTACTCTTCTGCATAGGACAGGGATGCGCTGGGAATCAGCAACTGGCACCAATGTCATTGCCAGTAAAAAAGCAATGTGAATATGCAGACCTGGAATCATAACAGATCACAACAAACCCAGCCCGGTCCTCCACTCTTTGCTCCGTAACAGCTGGTACCGCAGACACACCCTGAGATTATTCATTTACATACACTAAAGATTAAGGGAGCTCAAGGGTGGTGAGTATAAAAACAGATGCATAAACTGCAGACATCTGAAGTGAGATGATTTTCATCCATCCAGGGCTCCGTTGTGCCCTGACTTCTTTAAAAAATACTTTTAATGAAGGAAAAGCAAAGCAAAGCAAAGCAAAGCAAGGCAAGGCAATGGAGGAGAGGAGAGGAGAGGAGAGGAGAGGAGAGGAGAGGAGAGGAGAGGAGAGGAGAGGAGAGGAGAGGAGAGGAGAGGAGAGGAGAGGAGAGGAGAGGAGAGGAGAGGAGAGGAGAGGAGAGGAGAGGAGATCCTCAAATTACATTTACATTTACATTTACAATTCCTTTATCAAGTACTTAATATTTCAAAAAGGTCTCACTTTAGAAAACATCTGCATCTAAAATGTAGAGTTATTTTCTAATTGAGGTGTGGGAAGCAAAAATTTGTGCTATAATCATTTTAGTTTTTGTCAGTTCAGACAATGATCTAATAGCTCTGAGGACTATGTATTTACTCATTAAAATACTATTGCTGAAGGGGAAGAGTAGGCTTAGAGCCAGTCTTACAGACAGAAAGGCACTGGGTGATCAAATCAAAGTCCATCCTGAATCTCAGTGTTCCCTTTACAACACACGTGATTCTGACCTGAACAAAACTAGACCTTGAGAAACCATAATTTTCTCTCCTGCTATGTCTGCACATTAACTTTGTCTCACATCACATTACCACTTTTCTGGCCAGGGAAGCTAATGTGTAGAAGTTTAGCCTTTAAACCACTAGAACTGTGCTATAATATTTTCCAATATTTTACTTCTATACTTCAACAATATCACCCCACTAAACAGGTTTTAATATTAAAACTGCGACCAATAAGATGTGTTTTTCTCCATTCAGCAAAGCCGCAAAGAAGTACTTTACCATTCCTTAAATATTGATGCATCAGAGTTTATATCTTTTCTGGATGTCCCAGGGCTAACCTCCTAGGCATGAATGCTTACTGTCACCTAGCCAACTTGCTAACCTTCCAGAATCATCCACAAGCTATAGCTAAATAGCTCTGTTCACATTATTGGGCTTTCTGAGGGACACCAGTTGCAGTGTCTCATTGACTTAACAGTTTGAAAAGCTGAATTTTACTGAAAAATCTTCTTTGCCCACTGTCAGTTATGTCCATTCACACTGGAAAAAAAAAAACCATAGATCCATGAGTTATTTTTCATTACTTCTACAGAAGTTTTCCAGCAGAATCAGATGGAGATGATGGACAAGGATGGACAGCCATCTGAGCCTCAATAGGCTGTAGTAAACTGCAGATGAGTGACACACAGACAGTCACTGTAATTCCCCTACACCTGCTTCAGGAAAACCCAAGACAGTTCAGACTTGGTATGAATTTCTGTGTCTCCAAAATGTCTTAAGAATATAGGGACTTCCTATGGCCTGAGAAAAGTGGGGCATATAGCCCAGGATGTGGTTTCTGATGGTGACAACAGAGGCACTATTTAGGGAAAACATGCAGACATGGCCACTGTCTGCAGTCTATTCCCTTCCTACCCCTCCCACATCCACCACTGTTGTACTGGGATATTAGACAGTACATCCCCTCCCCCTCTTTGTTTTAATTTCTGTTCAAGGATCTATTGTCTACAAAGCAAACATTTCAAAGATACACACAAGGTGCATGTCTCACACTTTAACACCAAATTTACAAAAACGAAGGATGTTAGGCCAGTCCAGAGCAGGCTGCAGCTGGGGTCTTGAAGTTGATTATCATTATGGGTACTAGACTGTGTCTAGTTGTGAAGGCTGTTTGTCCCTGAAGATTGCCCTACCCATCTTCTCAACTAATGTGTCTTAGCTTGGCTGCCACTTCTCAAAAGTCTCCTACGAGGTCCCTAAATAAACCTATCAGCAGGCTCTTCCCTTACTGGCTGTGTGTCCTGGTTTGGCCCAAACCAGGCCAATTAGTCTTAAAGAAACCAAGGTCACTGCTAAATTCCTCACTGCTTACGAGTGAAGAACCGAAGGGGGGTCGCACCTGCAGGGAGGAGCAGAGAGGGCAGGTGACCCAAGATTGACCAATGAGGTATTCCATCCCATACATGTCATTCTCACTTTCCTATTTATCACTAACCCACTGCCTCCTGGAGGTGGGGCCCAGGAGGGAGGGGCCCTCCTGTCTTCCACTGATTGGTACCAGCTTTGCCAATTCTCCAGTTAAAAGCCTGCAGGTGTGATGGCAGGGGGAGCTACTGCATTTTCCCCTCTGCTTGTGCTGGGGGGAGCAACTCTGCCTGAGGAGGATTTCCAAGCTCTCGATCTTGGTTTTGTATATATTTGCATATATTTGATTATTTCTATCATTATTATACTCTTTTTCATTATTGTAGTTTATTAAAACTGTTTTAACTTTCCAACCCATAAGTCTCTCTCCCTTTTCCCTTTCCCTTTGGGTGGGGGGGGAGGGTTAACAGAGAGCATCTGCCACAGGTTTAATAGCTGGCCCAGCTTTAAACCGTGACACTGTGCTTCCCTTTCTAGACTTTAGCTAGCAGAGAAATACAGAATATTAGCCTATTATAGTCCTTACAAATGTATAATCCCTAAAAAAACTGTTGCTCTAGTCCCTATAAATTGGGGGTTGTTGAATCCAGGGGTTAACCATCGTTAAGATTCCCTTCTGTGCAGAGCAATGAGGATCTGAAAGCAGAGATGGCTCTTTCACAATCACACTAAAAAGTAAGAAACAAAAAATGTAATTACCAAAAATATTTACAGTCCTGTGGTAAGGTTACATTGCTTACCAAAAGGATGTTTACGTGTCATGTCCTCTAGGATATGCAGTGAGCTGTGCTCCTGCTACTTCTTCCTCCCTGCAGCCAGGAGCTGGGTTCTCCTGAAATGCTCTCCCTGTTCCTTCCTGCTTCTAGGCCAAAAATCAAACGGATGCTGCTTGGGCAATGAAGCAGTGAGTACCTGGAAAAACTCCTTGTAGCTGGTCAGGAGGAGAAGAAATGTTTGGATTTACAAAAGCAAGGTCTTTTGCTTTGTAAGGCACAGATGTGAAGTGGAAGATGGCTAGTAACATCTTTGAGGGTGTTAACCGGAAGCTCAGGTCTTATCTTCTCTAAGAAAATTGGTTGGGGAATGGTACTTACTTGCTTGTGTTTTTTAAACAAACATTTTCTACTTATCAGATGGCAAAATCACTGTGCTATGAGCGTGACCGTAGCTTTTAACATGTATTGGTAGAGATGGTAAACATTTTCTTGGTAGTACGAATGACCAAACCACATGCGCTGAAATTCCAGCAGCTTTGACCACATTAACATTTTACCTTATGCTAATGATCATGTATGAACAAGCAGTTGGTAAAAAGCATACTTTTTTTTTTTCCCCTTACTAGTGTGGACACGAAGACAACAGCTTTCTTCACCTAAGATAAATTAATCGAGCTAACAGAACTAAACCATCTACTACTCCTTTCTTTTGGCCAGTTAAGAAAGGGGACAAAATGTGAACTTTTGAGGCATCACAAATACGAAGGAAGAACTCATTTTCCTCCATCAAAGAAATCCACAAATTATTTTAAAATCTTTTTAAAGCTGTGGAAATGTGGTGACAACCTAAAGCGGGGAAGGTCAGTAGCCTCTCTGACTGGAACGGTAAATGCTCAGTGGTGAACAGCGACCAAAGCCCATCAATTATCCAAAAGCCTTAACATTCTGTGGAAACCAGGCTCTCAGTCAAGGCTTAGGAGCCAGTCCTTGTCCTTAAAATGAACTGAGCTTTGCGTATGAACTAGAAACTCTCCTGATTTTTAAACTGTGTTATATTCTTCTTTTCCATTTTATCTCCTTGCTTTTAACTGTGTTATAGATGAGGCTTGGTTGCAAAGTTATAAACCAAACATAAGTATAAAGGCACCTGGATTCTGAACATTGTTGCTTCATGTTATCATCTCTAATGCAATTCAAATGTTTTATGGAAAAAAATTAGACGTTTGTGTATAGGCCAATGGCATTATATAGGCCTCGGGTTCTTATTCTTTTGCAATACAGTCCATGGTGGGTGGGTAAGTCCACCCACTCTTACACTGAATAGTAGCTTTCATAACTCCAGATATAATCATTCATGTCATCTTACTTAACTGCGGAGTTACATTCTGTAATGTGTGAGATTCACACCGTGACTCTCAGTAATTAACTATAGGATTCATGTGCTCACGGCCTGTAGATGGCTTTCTAACACTGAATCTTGCAGAAACTGCAGAATTATCCCCCAAACAGCCCAGCCCAACAAACACACAAAAAACACATGATGCCAAAACACAGGCCCCTGTATCGGCAGGGAAGTTGTAGTGGTTGTGCAGTCGTAAAGCCACAGCTTTCCAGAGATGCTGGCTCTCTCATGTACCACAGCTAGGTGAGCCTGCCCACAAACCTCCTTCCTGACTGCCCAAGGGCCCACGTTTTTCCATCTCTTTTTTTCATCTTGGATTTGTTAACATCCCACCATCCCCATCTAGGAGGTACAGAAGCTCCCTTTTGTTTGATGTGAGCTGAATGCCATGGGGTACTGAAGGGGTTAAGTGGAGGAAATGCTTGTAAACTTCAGTAGAGAATCAGGCATTTCAAAGGATTTTCTGTAAGAAACCCAATATGTCTGACATCAGAGCCACAGCACATCACAGTGAAAAAGTAAAATTTTTACTTAAAGGGTTTTTTATACTTTCGGAGTGGAAAATATTCATATTGTGGTTTCGCACTAAAAATAAATTCTTCCATTCACAGCCAGCAACAGGTAGCTGAGGCTAGATCAAACCACTAGCTTACTAATGACTATGAATTGCAGTATCTATAGAAATGACCAGAATTCAAGGCAGCCTCTAAAATAAGCCAGATGAATCATTCTTGAAAAACATTATTCACTCCATAATAAATAGGCTCAGCATAAATATCTGCCACACAACGCATGCTTTAAGTATTTTTTAAAAATATAAAACACTGTTGCATGTAAATTGAAATAATCAGTTTTCTTCCTTTTGCAGGGGTTCTGCTTTTTTCAAAACAAGTCTGGGAACACTCAAATGATCCCGGGATCCTAAATTTAAGTAACTGAATTGAAAGCATTCTTTTTGTGCAAGCATCTTGAACATAATAAATAATAGCCCTTAAAGTATTATAAATAAGGAATCTGAACTGTCTTGGTTATAGTGAAAGCTATTGTTCAACAAAGATGCAGTAAGAAACAAAAGCTGATAAAATCTTTAGATTCTTATTCTACCGTGTAATACAATTTTTGGTAGTACGTTACTAGGTCAGACACTCTGCTAGTGCAAATCACCAGAACATCGCTACCATTAATGGAGGCAGGTTGATTTACCCAACTTGGGAATCTGGGCCCCAGTTAAATTATTAACAAACGAAACGCCAAAATCACAAAAAACCCACAACGACAGCAACCACTGTCTTGGAATGCTGTAACATAATTTTCTACAGGGGTATATTTTAATATTTCATATCCCATGTCATCTCATTAAGGCAAGAGGGTGATCTATGCCCACAGGACAGGCAGAACCTAAGAGACCTGAAGGAGACTAGGACCATTAGAAAAGAAAGATCAAAACAAACAAACAACGGAAAAAAATCACCATAAGCAACAAAAATACCCACCGCACCAAGGAAGCAAACACCAAAATATCAAAAACCTTTCACCTGGACATTTTTTTTCTGGTCTCTTGTGTTTCGTTGTCCCAGTAAGCCTTATTGCACGTCTCTGAAATGGGCACCAAGTACGGCAGTTTTTTCATTGCCATGCATGCTGTAGCCTGCCTTTACCAGAAAAAGAAAACAAAACCCCAACAAAAAAAACACAGACAAAAACAATACCTTTCATGTTGTCAACATGAGATGTCTAAATCGCATGTGGACAATTCAGGTTTAAGTCACTAAATTTAGAAAAGAACGCTCTTTATGTCTACTTAGTGTCTGTAGTACTGTGGGACTGAATCTCTCAGCAAAGCCAAACCAACAGTAAACCCAACAATCATTTCATGGCCATTGCTGCTCATGGCCATTGCTACTACAACCCTCATGTACCTAGACAGGGTATTTTTTTTCTTTTTCCCCCTGAAAATCAGGATATAACTCACTTATAAACCATCCATTTTATTTGTAGCACAGTTGCAGCCATGAAGGGAAATCGGTAAGCCAGTTGTGCTTACCCCCACAAAAGGTGAATCTACTGGGTTGTTCTGCTTCTCTGCATACATTGAAAATTTTCAACATTTAAAAAGCTCCTATATTTTTAAAGAATATTTAAAAAAATTGGCATCATCAAGATATGCACATACTTGGTTTATATAACCACATCACATCTGTGCAGTCATCCTCCCTTTTACCACTCACCCTCTGATGATGTCTTCTCCCAAAGTAATTTATAAATTGTAAGGGGCTGGGGACCTTTCTGTGCATTTGTGACACAGCTTATATCAGTGCTGTTCGGGGGTTGACAAAGCCTTTGAAAGTTGCCATATTATGTATGATTAGCAATAAGAAAACTAGCATCTTCATCACTCATTTCTCACTGAAAGTACAGAGTGGAAAAAAGCTGTTCTGTTTACTGGACGAACATACCACGCCTGGGAGACTTCAATATACAAAGCACAGAGTACAGGGTAGATGCACTCCACTCTGCAGATGTACTCTCTCAGGGGTGGGGGAAAGGAGTGCCTTTCATGGTCTTATTTGGAAACTAGGGGAGAACGTTACAGCAAAAGCTGGTACTCTGAAAGAAGAATACTAGTAATGGTGAAACATGGTAATAGGAAGTAGTTCCTTTCCTTCCATTCCTCATTTCCACTAAAGAAGATTTAATTATGAAGTGCATATACATACAGGAGATATAACGTGCAATACGGAAAAGTAACTGTAAAAACATTTTGCCCATCTTAATGGGCATCTTAGATCAAAGCAATGCTAGTGCGCATAGACACTTCCGTCTGAGAGTAGCGCTCACTGTAGTTTACTTTAAGCATGCTTTCACTCATTTAACTTCAGGTAGCGCTTATAGCTGATTTAGTAATACTGTCACAAAACACTGTGCAGATACTCTTAGTATGAATGAACCTATGCCAATTAAGCAGACTGTCAGCTAAACCAAATTAATACTCTCCCTAGACTTTTTTGCAACAGCTGAGCTAAACAGAATTCAGTCAAACTGTTGCAGCTTCAGTATACAAGAAAGGTTTGATAACAGAAAGCGGAAATAAAGGGAGAAGAGTCTACACACAAACTTGTATTGGCACAAGTCTGTCAGTAAAAAGCCTAACAGGAATCTGCAGCACCATTAATAGAATTAACTTCCAAAAGAGAATCTCTCAGCAAAATCTTAAAGATTGGTGCCTAAAGGAAGCAACTGCATATATACTACAGCAGTGGTAGGAACAAATCATCTTAGTCATAGAGTAAGTTAAGTGGGATCAGAGCAAAGGTTAAAAATCCGAAAGTAAGGTAGCTATTCCTTGATTCAAAAGTGTCTCTCATGCAATTATAAACTTTTTTTTTCCCCCTAGGCAGCTGGGATTTTCCCAGGATACCCATTCAAGTGTATGTTCAATCAGTACATATTCAGGAATTCACCTCTTGCCTATACAAAGTTTCAAGGAGGTCAAGGAGAATTTTGTCATTGCCTCCAGTGAGGCCAGGCATTTCACCCACCAATCTTGCAGCTCAAGTGAGGTCTTTGGATAAAAACTATGTGAAATGTAAACAGCACAAATCCTGGCCACATTTAATAAACTGAACAGGATGTCTCTCCATCTAATACTTCGCTTAGCTTAATTTATCAACTTTAAAAAAAAAGAAAAAAATAGTTGACATTGTTCCATTTTTCGGAAGCAGAGATTTTAAGGGGTGAATTGCGACAGTCCTTTACTCTCCAGCCACATCCCTCAGACTGCATGTATACAGAAATATATTTTGCATACACTTAGAATACTTCAGTGAGATCCATTCTCTCGGATGCCAAGCTCAAGCACAATACTTTACACACTGTTTTTTCTCTATGAAAGCCTGCAAAATCACTCAGCAATCGCAAGGTTCCATAAGCCACCCACTCTATAACCTGGGGGCTAAAGGAGCACGGGGCTGAAAGGAAAAAAGAGAGAACACTTTCCATATCTTGTGGAAAGATGAGGTTATAATGATTACCATGGGAGGAAACTATTTCTTGTGACTCTTTTCTTCAAGGTGTATGTAACTTCCAAAAGTAAGATATACCATCTTAATTCATTCTTAAAAATTAAGTAAGTGATGTGACATATGAAAGCTTGCTCATTAATGAAAGATAAATATAGGAAAAAGTCTGTTTTTATGACTTGTCAGTAGATTTTTAAGGAATAATTTTGTAAAAAGAAAAAATGCCATTCCCTAAACCAAACAAAAAATTACAGATTTGGGTTTGATACAAAATATCGATACATAACTTTAGGTAGCTACTCTACATTGGAGGAAGAGCCCCTGTCACCTAAGCTTTGCAAAATTCTAACAAATTACTTTGCCAACCACCTTAATCCTTTGACAAAAACTGAAACATGTTGCTTCTGTGCAATTAAGTTACTACTTGGGGATTAGATTGTGTCATCCTAACTCATGAGGATGTCTATGAGTGGATTTCCCTTGAGATGACAGTTGTGGGAGGGATCTCCTTCCTCCTGGACTGCAAATAAACATGCACAAGAATGTTCCTGGGCACCATGTTCCAGCTGGCCCTGAAAGGACAGCGTCCATGCTGGGCAACTCCTTTAACCTCTAAAAGAGAGGAGCTGCTGGCAAGCTGACTTTTGGGAATGGCCCTGGAACATTTTAGTTCCTGAAATGTGCTGGGGAATAGCTTGGGAGAGTACTTTTTGGCACATGCTTGACCCACACCAGGGAAAGTCTTAACGCTTCACTAGCGTAGGCAATTGCAATCCATTGTCCAGGAACATTTCCACCTACTGTCTGATTTACTAGTATAGAGGTGGCCAGGGACACTGTCGTGCACTTTCAGACTTTGTACTGTGATTGTATGTGTGCAGAAAAGAACAGTTCAGGCACAGTCCTGCTGTAAAGATCACTTTTTATACCATTACCCCCTCGCCCATACATATTTCAGAATAACTTACACAGTCTTTTTCTTCCACTTGAGATGAAGGGGTCTGAGGAATGCCTTCCTCCCCAAGAACAGTATTGAGATTAGTAGGCAGAGTGCAGTTAGGCAGCCTTCACATGTAGCTGCAATATTATGGGATCCTCATGCACTGGTTTTAAAGTATGAACACAGTGTTTCTCCAACAAAAAGAAAAGTCACTGAGGGATAAAAACATACACGATAAACAACTGCATAATCTCCATCTGCAGAGCAGCAGAGGTAGAAGGCAGAAAACCTACTGCTAAAAGATACATTGCATTCAATGAGTTCTGCAGTGACACTCCCGCTTTTCTTTACTACTCAATGCAGCTGCAGTTAGGTAAGTTCCCAGCATAGGTTCTTGGTGTCTTAACCGCTCTACTTACATACTTCATAGTGCCAAATACATCAGGAAAAAAAAAAAATCATAAAACTAACCCTCCATTAAATTATCACGCTGTCTACAGTAATTGCATAATGCATAAACAAAATGACCCAAAGCAAACAAAACAATTTTGAAATTTTCTCCTCTTTGCAATAGTTTATGCAAGAGAAATGAGAGGGAAGAATAACTTTGTTCACTTTGTGCATTTGACAGCATTTGTGGCACACCAACTTTCACATGTGTCATATTATAGGAAGAAATAACATCAATGCTTTAAGAAAATCAGTAACTGATAAAAACTGCACGACAGTGGAAGCTGGCAAAGGTCTGAAGAGATTTTTAGACCTTAAGTGGAACTGTCTATCTCTAATTAAAGTAACAGTTTTAAGTACAACCAGTTAGTGCATTTTGCTTACAGTGCAACTAATTTTAAAACATGGATTGCTACAGCCCTGATGTTTTACTTCATTTCTGAAGATGACAATGTTAAGTTTGAATGGTCATTTAGAAATTTTCCATTTCAGTGTGTTTTTTGAGACACACTGATATTCTTTTATCCGTAATCATACTGACAACAACATGATTTATGATTGGTTCATATACACTGCTTCTTGGTCAAAATAAAATTAGGGTGCAAAAAAAAAAATTAACTCCCCACACTTTTTTCATGGTGCTCTCTACATCCATAAATTGGTGATTTATCCTGATACATCCTTGTGTACTGGCGCAGACTCTCCCAGTTAAACTTGTGCCTGCAACATCTGATTTGCATCAAGTGCCTTCTCTTGTAACATATCTCAGGTGCACCAAGTGGTTTTGTAATTACACAGCAGGCTTTCAGGAAAGCAGAGCTACTCTGATTATAGAGTTTCTTATATTTTTAAAACAGACTATCTCCCTTGGCAAGATTGTTTTAAAATGTAACTTAAACTCCTAAGTATTACAATATCCATAAATAATCCTATATAATAGTAGGCTACATTGTCAAAGCTTCTGATTATTGGTAACTTCTACTGAAACGGAAACCGATGCATTTTAGTCTAAAAGTTTGAACCTTTTAGCCATAAGTTTCTCTAATCAGCATGCAGGATTTGAGTCAGAGTGAAAAAAAAGTTTCCTACAGCACAGGCAAAGAGAAACTTCAGATATATAGTACAATGTCTGTTGCATTTTCCCAGGGTTGAAAACACTGAACTCCCACCTTGTTCTGAGCGAAAGCATTGCTACTCATGCCCAAAGATAACTGCATCAGCTCTGTTGTGAACAATCCCTGTGACAGAGGAACAGTAAATTATGCTTTTACAGTAGTAAGAAAGACCTCTGTCTCTGTCATCTGAAACACAGTGCCAATAGGTTAAAACAAAGGGGAACTCTTTAAAGACACATAAAGCCTTCCTCAGTAATAAAAATCATACTAAAGGAATTAAAATAAGATGTTTTCTGGAACTGTGGATTTCAATGTCACATGAATGGAAGAACACTTTTTCTGTCTCTAAAATGCAGGACAGCAAGGTAATAATTTTTTTCCACCTTGTCTTAAACTTTCAGAGACAGAGAATACTTCTGAGAAAAGCATGTTTCATCCTCCTCTTTCACCTTTTGTCCTAGTAAGTGGCAGTAAACTCATGTATTATGGCTAGGAAAGGTCAAGGGGAGGGATGGGGACCAAAAAGAAGAAATATGAAGAGAAATAAATAAGACTACCACACAGGGGGTCTCCACAGATTGAAACAGGCAAGAGTACTATATATATATATGCACTATATATATATGCACACAGTTTCCGTGTCATACTGTCCTGATTTAAATAAGACATCAATTTTTACTTCTAAGTTTCCAGTTTAAAATCAGATTGTGTAAACAGGAACAAAACTGAGTATTTGCATTGGTAAGGATTTGGTGTGCTTTGTCACAATGTAGTCTACCTGCAACCCCAACTTCTAATTGATTTATTTAAGATGAGCCAATACATGGCTGACATTTTCAGTAAGAAATCTATCCAATACTATTCATCCAGACGTTACTCAATCTAGTGTGCTCTCATATTCAGCCAATTTCTTTCTGGGTCTCTGCTCCAATGACTGATTGAGAAATTAAGTCTCAGCAAATGAAATCATTATTACTCGCTGTACCTGCACCCATCTAGGAACATCTGAGACAAGACACTGTTCCAATCTGTCTTCCCCAACAGTTAATTCCTAAAAATAATTGGATGTTTACTGCAGTACAGAAACACATTCTATTCTCTCCCTGCCATTTAAGAATAAGCCTTAAGATTTCACTCATCACAAAAATGAATAATTTTGTATTTTGCCAAAAGTGAAAAAGATAATATAGGTAATACTGTACATTTAAAAAAAAAAAGCCAAGTTATGCATAGTGCATAAGTGATCAGTACTTTGCTACTGTCAAGTCACTTCCACCTCACACATGCTGAGAGTTTTGTAAGAAAGTGTAATAAAGCTGTTGTGTTAATTATCATGACCGCTTAACTACTGAACTTCCTCATTTGTAGAATTTTGGCTTTTGAAGACTGATTTGGTAACTCGCTTGAATATGTAAATACTCACCTGAATACAATCTCAAATCCTTTCAGAACACATTTTATTTCCATCTAAAGTACTATACCTTTTTATTCTCCACTTGAATCCAAGTTTTTTTCTTTTTTTTACTGCTATGATCACTGTCTCAAAAAAGAAATTACAATCAAGCCTCAAACCATTAAAGAGCAAAATAAAAAATTTGCTTGAGGTTATTAATAGAGACATTTCTAAGTTACTGTACAAGAAAATTCCATGTATTTATTCGTAGCTCATATCATATGGAAAAATAATTTGAAAAAAGCTATTTGTTTCCATCGTTACTATAGACAACTGGCAGTTCAGTCCTGCAGGTCTTGAACTTTAAGCAAATCTTATAGTGACATCAGAATTTATATGAGGTTAACAGATCAAAACACTAAAGCAACAACAGAACAAATGGAGCAATAATAAGGGTTTTCCCCTCTCTCATGGCTTAATAGCTGTCTAAATTCAAAGTCCTACATGGTGTATAGCTGGCATGACTTTCATGGTTATTCTCAAAACCAGTGTATGGAAAATTTTCCTTCCTTGGGCCTCCACTTTCCCATCTCAAAGGACAAAGTAGGCATGCTTTAATAACATTATCTCAATCCACTTGAAAAGCCCTCTTAATTCTTACTAAAACAATCTAATCTGTTTGAGGCAAGATTTTGGTTTTATTTGGAATAGTAAACCTTATCTAATTAAGTGTAATATTAGGATGTTAACTAACATACACAAGACACCTTTTAAGAGACCACTGCGCACACACGCTAATTCATACTAACTGAAGCCTAGACCCCAGCACCATAGCTAGCCCAACAGGCAGTGCCTGATGCCATCCTCCCGTACATCCTCGTACCCAAGCATCATACACGTAACTCAAATCACTGGTAGTGGGCTTACCTGGGGTGGGGAAGATCCACTATTTATCCTCATTAAGAACCAAGTGGAAAGTGACAACCAGTGTTTAATGTTAAGACCAGCTTCAAATTTCACAATCAACAAGAAGATGGTTTTCCTTCTCTCTTAGAACCTATCTAGGTAGTCAAAGGATTTGCTATAGTGCAAAACAAAACAAACCCACAATTTTAATATTGGACTTTATCTAGTAGGACTTAAGAGTTGCACCCTCCTTGACTGCTCAGCTATACTGCAGTTTTCCAGTTTCACCTTCAGCTTTCCTTAGAGGTATGTTCCTTGACTGAAACGTAAATCACTGAAAAGACAGGGCTCACCTTCAGTATTGTCAAGTTCATCAATACAGTGAAAAGACTGGGTTTACTGTCTACTGAAATCAGTGGGGTTTTGGGTTTCCAAAACATAGCCTAAAGGTCAAAGATTCCCCCCAAAAATCGGCTATTTCATTATTCCCATGTTTTCTTTTTCAATCAGCAAGACTAACCTAACAGTTTAGGCATAAGCACCCAATCTAATTCAAGAATTATATTCAGTTAATGGAAACACGTGGTGGTTACCAACCCCTTCAAGAACAAAATTTCTAAAAAAATAATAAAAATCTCTGTTTAACAGCAGCCAAGTACAATCTCTTATATATGTCCCAACACTTAGCCACAATATACTGATGCGCTTTAAATACGGACAAATTACTCATGTAACATAAGCCACCTTCTTCCTGGCAAATTCCACTCAGAAGGCTAAATATATACTGCTTGTCTTTGTATACCAAAGTATCCAGTAAGCTGGTGCAGAGAGGAAAGAAAACCAGCTGACATTTTTCACCAGAGAGGTAAAGGAAAAAAAAAAAAGAAAGGGAACAAGGCCCATGTATCAACTATTTTTGTTTTGCAAACTAGTCAGGACTTGTACTTTTTAATTTCACTTGATGATTGATAACCAATACACACAAATGCACAGTGTAAGATTTTTGAGTACTACAGGCCTGTGTAAAATAGCCCAAACACCAGATCACAGATAAAAATTAAGGCGCAAAAAGATGTAACATTTACTCAATGCTCTGGTTTTCAACTTTTAGTGAGTTTGTAATTTATTAGTTACAACTTGTTTTTGTTGGAGAGGGTTCAGAAAAGGCTGCGAGATTTTTCTAAGTGTCAGCTTAAAAATACTTACAACTATTTCTTAAATGCCAGCTTAAGAAATGTATAAATAAAATTCAACATTAAGACCTCTAAACTTGGAGAGACATGCTCAGAACAGGAAATGATAGTTTGTTAATAAAGAAAGGTAAATCATTCTCTAGGCTTCCGGTGGGAAACTTGGCAGCGAAAGGATTTTGACCTCAGTGGAAGGTAACTGCCACAAATGACAAATCAAGCAACTTTCTTCTTACAAGTGAGGCAAATGTTTGACATAAGGCTGGACTGCATTCAGATCTATCATTCCCTGTGGTATATTCTTCTACTTCTAACAAATAATCCTGCAAGCTTTTTGCACTGACCGTATTAATTTTCTCTTCCTCCCCCCCTCTCTGAGTAAAGCTGCACAAGCCCAACATTTTTTGTGAATGATTACTTATTTCCTATTTGAAGCACAAAAGCTCATCACTTACAGAATAGGTCAAGCTTTCAGTGCCTGTTAGTCCTAGTCTGGAATGAATAATGCATTTTCCTATGTTCATTTTCCCTTTCTCTTGTAGGAACAGCATATGGGACATTTGTGCAAAGGAAGGAAGCAAAACTCCTGCATTATTTTCAGGTGTAGTAGTAAAAAACAACAAAAAATGACACCTAAAAATTCTATTTTCATTTTCATATTAGACTCACTGTGACTATATAACTGTGAAGTTTGCAATTAGAAGTATTGGTTTTCCCAACTCAGAACAATAAATGGGGGGAAAAAATGACAAGTAGCCCAGTTTAATTTCAAACGTTAATATATTTTCTATTTTATAGTGAACATATGCATCGTTCACCCCTTATTTGCAGCAACTATGACGTCCTCATAAAAAGGGGTGACATTTGTAAGATGCCTCTTAAAATAAATATTTCTTTTTATAAAATAATAAAACTTCAAATAAATATTCTTTACACTAAACAATATGTTGAAAAAATTAGAAAATAAAGGCTGAATTTTACTGTAACTGTACAATATACATGAAGTCCAAAGGGAAATCAGAGTCTTGTAATAGAAGGTTTCCGTAAGACAAAATACAATCTAAAAACTTAATGATTGATTCACATTCTTCTGAATGTACAACATATTAGTATAATATTTTGTGACTGTGCCATGTCTTATGACACCACTTATTTTTCACAGTTGAAAATATTATTGTATATACAAAAATATAGCACATTATCTCTGGCAGAAAACAATGAAAAAAAGGAGTCATTTGCTAATTTACAAATTTTGCAAGTACTATTCACAAACAATAGAGTTGCCTAGGAGTGTCTGTGTTGCTTTAGCTTATGCAATATGTGCATCCCATTTTTTTTTTCCGTATCCCACTAGCTGGATTCTAAGCGTATCAGTTAAGATGGCACACACAGAGAAAAGCATTTCACTGCAAACAGCAAAGTACATCCCCAACCCTTCTACTACAGTGCCAAGACCATAGCTGCTTAGTTGGTTGCATATGTACGTTAAAATAATACTTGTTATTCTAGTATTTCTGACTAGTGATGCTATGTAGGCTTTTCAAAGTTTCTGGGGGGGATGTTGGGAACTTTGCAGCAAACGGTGTTGGAGTGTTTACAGCGGCACCCAGGCCGATTTACCCGGTCGTAACAGCCCTGGCACAACTTAAGGCAACCCTTGGCTGGTAGGTAACACCACAAGCAAGGCAGAAAGAGGGACACCACACCCATGGCGGACCATCTAGTGCAGCAATGCGACTGACTGCAGGAGCAGGGGTTGTCAGCACAGTTGTCCTCGTCATCATTAGAGCAGTGATAGAAGAGGCCCTTCACGCAGCAAACGCAAGTCCCGTAATCAACCACGTTCTGGGCTGAGCAAAGACACTGCTTGTCACAGATCCAACACGATGGAAGGGTCCTTGGATAAGTGCACTCCTTACACTTACACTTTCCACAGTCCTCGCACCTGTAGCTGTGCGCTCCCAAGTCGTCTTTGCTGAGCGGCTTCAGCTCACTGGGCTTGAGCTCAGACTTGGGCTGCATTCGGACTATCCCGTCGGCAACTGGCCCTGAAGATGATCCTAGAAGTCTTTGTTCGGATGAATTACTGCTCGTACTTGTCCTTGTACTGCTCCGTGAACCTGTGCTGACTGTGCTGATGGATCGTGACAGAGGCGCCCGAGGAGAAGCGTGTGTTTGCGTGTGCTGAATCCGGCTAAAATGACGATGCTCGGGCAAGCCATGGGGCCTTTCATTTTTGGGTTGGGTTCCTAGCCGAGGAGTGGGCTTAACTCCTGGTCGTGGAGTGACCGTAGGTCCCTCTGTGTACTCATTCGTGTTTCGGATGGCTCTGATCTGGTCCAATGACAAGACGTGAACCTGATGCATCAGGACATCCCGCAGGTCGGGCTCCCCGTGCGGTCTCCCACTGTCACGCCGAGCCTGTAGCGAGGCCTGCGACCCGCTGCCTTGCTGAGCTCTTGTCTCCATCAGTGCCCAGAAGCGTGCTCACCCCGGCAGGCTTAGAACACATCTGAAATCCTGGAGCAACAAAGAGAGGATTCACTATTGCAACACGTCTTATGCTCTCTCCAGCAGCCTTTCAAGACCGCAGGATCCCACAGCACTGCACACAATCAAGTAATGCATCAGCCATTAAAAAAAAGAGTCACATCTGGGGCGGAGCGCGGGCGCCGGTCAGCTGAATGCACTTCCCTTGGCCTGTCCTGCCTACTCCCGTGGAGAGCTCAAAGGGATTCTGTTCTAGGTCCACGCATCTTAACTCGTGGCTCTAGAAAGTCTAGATATAGCGCCTGCTAACTAAGGCTTCCCAGGCCATCTTCTGGTTAGACCACGGCCTTTAAAGTCATTACATTTCAGCCACTTGAAGTGACTCTTCTTTTCACATCAGGCTACTGAAAAACTTACATTAAAAAAAAAAAAAAAAAGCCTGCAAGCATTTAGCAAGTGTAATGTGACCTGCTGATGACAGACATATAATTCTCCAATTTTATTTAAAACCGGATAATATTTTGGTAGGCTAGTCTCTTTACACATTAAACTTTACATGATGTAAATAGGAAACTTCAGTTTAATACCAATGGTCCCAAGAAAAACACTAAATAGCAATAAAATGTTTGAGGTTAGACATTAAATGAGTTAGTGCTACCAAAAACTTCAACAGCACAAGTAAAAATATCTCTCTCCAGTATTTTAGTGTGTGTCATACTTGTGTATACCACTGCAATTGTTATTTTAAGGCTCAATACTACAAAAGCAATGCTGCCACGGGTTTTTTTTTTAAAAAAAACATGTAAAAAATACATTTCAAATTGTAAATATTACCAAGTGGCTTGTGAGACAGAGGCATGCATAATATAATCAAACAATGCCCGCATCCAAGAAGTCTACTTGATTGTGAATATTACTTTAAAGGATCATTAACTGCAAAGTAGAAATGCAGACTAAGAATTTAAATGGAAACCCAGTAAAAGACCCAGAAGATGAGAACTTGTAAATAACTAACTTCCACACTCAGATATGCAAAAGTTTCAAGTACTGCCCTGTAAATTAGTTAATATTTGTTTTGTCTTTATCGTATCTTAAAGTGGTTCCAAAATCCAATTACCTATACAAAAAACCAGAACAATATTTTACAATTAAAACCCAAGCAGGAACCAAGCTTCTTACAAGGACCACACAATGTCTTCAATTATACCTAGAAAGAGCACCACAGTGTTACTCTGTACACATCAGTTACCAACAATAATACTATACCACAGTATAATAAAATATAGCCAAACAGTTTAACAATGAATATCTCTAGACACTGTCTTTAATCTAAAAGCAGTGGAAAGCATTTAACCTTTTAAGTCCTGGCTCCCTCCCCTCAAGTGCTTTTTCTTTAAAAAAAAAAAAAAATCTAACTTTTAAGAGTTACCACCTGTTTTAAATATTGCCAAATCCTGGTTTTGGAGACAGAGTGTATGTCATGCTGTCATATGTCTCTGTGTGTGTGTCCCCGAAAAAAAAAAAAGCCTTGCAAACTTATCTTGAAGCATTGGTTATGTTTTCTTCAAATCAAAACCTTTGCCACAAAAAAGTTTCAACCAACAGCCTAAGTAGACTTCCTCATCTGAAACTATCTGGAGATAAAAAAGAATAGAAAATAAAATACTTTCCCCATCCTTGAGAGGAACTAGCAGCCCTATCTGCCCTCCACGTCCAGATTTTAGCCAGACTCAGCCAGCCAAGAAGACACGCCGAACCAAATCCTGCCTCTTCAGAAACGACAGCCCAGCGCGAAAGCCAAGCTGACCCTGACCTGCAGGCGCTTAAGACGACACCGGTCTCAGTGGCGGAGCCCCCCTCAGACGCCAAGGTGGGAGCTGGAGGAGAAGCCTCCGCGCTCTGCCCCCTTCCCCTTTACAGGCTGCATCCCGGCGCGGAGGGGGCGGGAGGCGGCAGCCCCTCTCCCGCAGGAGCGCGGCCGCAGGCGCCGCCGGCAGCCCCGGGAGTGCAGACAACCTGGAGACAACCGGGAGACATCCTCTGGGCTGGGAGGTGGGAGGGGGCTGCTGCTGTCGCCTTATCGAGTAAGTCAAACCCATGTTTCCTTTTAACTCTTCCTCCCTGCCCTCCCCCGAGAGATGCTAAAGAAGCCTTCCCCTCCCGGGTACTGCAAGGCGCCCTGCAGACGGTTTGAGACAACACCTCCGGGACAGCTGGGCAAAAGGCAGATTACCCCCTCTCGCCTTGCCATAAGCACCCATTCAGCTCCACAAAGCCAGCCGCTGGAAAAGCTCCTCTTATTTTACGCATATTCTGCAAATCGCCTGGACTTCAGCCCGCCCCTCTCCTCCGCAGCCCGAAGGGACCCAGAAGGCATTTTCTGCGGGACATCGGTCCGAGCCGGGCCATCCTCCTTTTTCTCCCCTTGATAGATCCGCTAACAGGACAAGATGCACACCTCCACACATTATTTGCAAACATACATTTGCCTGAAAACTCGTACGGAAAATCATGTCTCTCCCTCCTCTGATCTAAGCACTTCCATTCACCAAGAGCAGAGAAGCAGCATTTGCCTTTTTGTGTGTGCATGTGTGTGATAACACGATTCCCCACTTCCAAAAGCCAAAGTCCACTCTCTCAGAGCTCAAGTGCCATGACTGCTAACTTTTCCTAGCTGGGATTGGCAAAAGGGCGAGCAAGGGGGCCGGGTTTCACGTTCGGCGCATTTGGGGAAGTTTAAAACGCAAGGGGCTTCTTGCGTGCTGTGGAAAAACCCCGTGTCTTGCTGGCTGGGAGAAGGCGAGCCTAAGGGGGGAGAAGTCCTCTGAATTTCTGTTTTGTGTCCGGAGCCTGTGCAAGGCACCCCCACCCCCATCCCCACCGCACACACACCAACCACCTCCTCTTCTTTCAAAGTGCTTTGAAACCCCCATTAAGGGCCGAGTGTGTGATCAGACTATGGATTAGGGCAAAAGGGACTTTACCAACGGGGTGGGGCAAACTGACACACAAATAGCTTGCTGAAAACACCAGCATCTTTTTTTTTTTTGGGGGGGGAGGCAGAGGGGAGTTGTTACAAACTAAACTCACCAAAGGAAGAAAAAACCTAAAAGCAAAAATTAAGGCTTTCCTTCCCCTCCACACATGTCCTGCATACAAGAACCTGGGGAAGAACTTCCCTCGTCTTATGGATCGAATTAATTTAATCACACGAGAAATACATATGCGTATATACAGGACACACACATATATTTATACCAGACATGCACTCACTTCCGAACTGCACGGCTCTCCCGACGCCACTACAGACGGGCGTAAATCACGCACCGCAAGGCGGATTCCTCACTCTTCCCCAAGACGGGGGAACAAACAGCCCCGGCGCTCGCCAACCCCGCAGCGCCCTCCCTTCACCTCCCCCGGGGCTTGTCGGAAACCCACGCGTGCCCGGCGAGGCAGGGGCGTGCAGGACCGCCCGTGCCCGGCTCCCCGCAGCAGGGAGAACACGCCGAAGTGTGTCTGTGTGTGTGTGTGTGTCCCCCTCCGTCCCGCTCGCAGCCCCCGCAGGCATGCTTGCGCGCCCGCGCACCCCTCCGCGCCCCGAGGCACCCCGGCGGGGCGCAAAGGCGGCGCAGCCCGCAAACCCCAGCGGAGCTTTCCTTCCTCCCCCACCCTCCCCGAGAGAAACCGCTCCGAAATCCCACCTCCGGCTCCTCTCTGGGAAAGGAAGGAGAGGGCAAGGGGGAGAGAGAGAACCTGTACGAATGGAAAAGGGATCGGCCTCAAACATTTCCACGAGTTTTCTTGGAGCAACCAAAGGGGGGGGGGGGGGGGGGGGGTGTTACTGAAAAGCTTGTTTTACAAAGAAGGAAAAGGCTCTCACCGTGATCGCGGCGCTGCACCAAACCCCTCTCTCTCTCGTATTTTCTTCTTCCTGCGGTTTGCAAATAAATCCAGCCCTAAAGCAAAAAAAAATCTTTTCCAAACTCTGCTTTAGTCCAACTTGCAAATTAGAGTAAGAATGATCACCATGTAAAAAAAAAAGTCCAGAGCAAAGTTAGGTCCCTCTCCCCAGATCGATTATAAATACGTCTCTGCGCGTATATACTATAATAATAATAAAAACACTTCTCCGGATCGGGGTGGATTTTCTTTGCTCCTGAAAAGAAATCAGTCTCTCACACACACACACTTTCCTTTTTTTCCTCAATGAACAGGAGGCCGAATCGCCAATACCAAGTCACTTTTTTGTTGTTGTTGCAAATGATCAAGGGGAAGGGGAAAGCCAAAGAA
Source organism: Nyctibius grandis (assembly GCF_013368605.1). Lineage (NCBI taxonomy): Eukaryota > Metazoa > Chordata > Aves > Nyctibiiformes > Nyctibiidae > Nyctibius > Nyctibius grandis. Next base: position 76,677,004 of record NC_090659.1, on the reverse strand, counting down.
AACAAAATAAAGTGGATCTAAAATAAAATCCCAAAGCTTTCTTCCACTGAGCTCCTCCAAAAAAGCAGCTTGTGCAATGTAGCCGTTCTGCTGAGAAGCTGCTTGCTGCAAGCTCTTCTCCCCTCTCTCCCTCTAGCTTTCTCGCTCCCTCTGCGAGCGTGTGTATGTTGCAGGCAGCTCTGTGGTTTGCAATCGGGGGGGGGGGGGTGTTTTGGGAGCGCAGCGGATTTGTGGTGGTGGTTGTTGTTGTGTGTTTGGAGGAGGTGGAGGAGGAGGAGGAGGAAGATTTGAGATCTGAGCTGTAGGGGCTCGGCGTTTTTCTGCTCGCTCGCTCTCTCCCTCTCTCTTTTTCTTTCCGGAGGAGGTAGGGTGATCTCTCTGCAAAAGCAGCAGTAAATGGCGTCATGTGGATCTGAGGAGGAACAGAGCAGTTGTTGTCCCAGAGGATATATCGCATCCGGTCCCAGCTCATTGGCTCTGCGGGGCTACATTCACTGGCGCTCCCAGCGCCCTGCCAGCACTCCGAGCTGCGGGAGGCATTCAGAAGGGTAGCGCTGCTGCCGTCGCCCCGGCCCCGGCCCCGGCCCCGGCCCCGGCCCCGGCCCCGGCCCCGGCCTCGGCCTGTCCGCGGCGGTGCGCTGCGCGGGGGCGGCGGGGAGCCGTGGAGCCCCGCTCCAGGGGCCTCGCCGCAGCCTGTTTTCACAGGAGGCTCCTCCGTGCGCGGTCACACGGCGCTTGGGGTTGCTTTTGTGCTGGTGTATTTATTCAGAGGCAGGCAGCGATAGGTTTGCAGGGGAGCCGAGGGGAGCTCCCTTCTCCCGCGGAGGAAGGCACGCTCTCCCCACCGCTGCGGGCTTTCGGGACACCCGTTTCCAGGTGCTTCCTCTCACCCCGACTCGTGTTTTTTTAACCGAGTGGAATAAAAAGTTTACACTTTCTGCCACCACCCCACCCCCCCCGCCTTCAGCAGTCGGTCCCCGGCCGCGCAGGCAGAAGGACGGGTGATTACTTTGGGAATTGTCCCGCGGATTAACGCGATCGGGGGGTTGGGAGGCGGCCCGGTGGCCGGGCGGGAGCGCGGAGCGGAGCCCGCGGGGCGCGGAGCGGCGGGCCGGGCGCCGCGGGGGGGAGGGGGCGGCGGGACAGGCCGCTGACAGCGCGCCGCGGTGCTTTCCGCGCCCCGGGCGGCTGCAGGGTTTGCGGAGTCCCGGGCCGCAGCGGAGTCCCCCCGCCTGTGCGGAGGAGTGGGGTTTTTTAGAGAAAAAAAAAAAGAAAAAACTTTGTTTTAATTAATTCCTGTTCGTGTTGGGGACACGGTTTGCCGGCAGCTCGCAAACGTGACTGTTTGTCTTCTGGGCGTTGCCTGACACGGCCGCAGCTCGGTCCCTTTTGTACGAGCTGAAATCACCGACGGGCCACTGTCGCTGGGCCCGGGCATGTTGCGCCTACATGTATCTTTAAGCGCGCAAAGCAGTGTATCCACGTAGGCATGCACCGAGCACGCATTTACCCGTATCACGTGTGGCACTGCTTAAAATATACAGGATGCGTAAGGCAGTAATGCATAGTGTAGGCAGCCGGTCTAGGGAAGTGATAGTCCCTCTGTACTCGGCACTGGTGAGGCTGCATCTTGAGTACTGTGTCCAGTTCTGGGCCCTGCACTTCAAGAAAGATGTTGAGGTGTTGGAGCGAGTCCAGAGGAGGGCGACCAAGCTGGTGAAGGATCTGGAGGGTCTGACCTACGAGGAACGGCTGAGGGAGCTGGGGTTGTTTAGCCTGGAGAAGAGGAGGCTCAGAGGTGACCTTATTGCAGTCTACAACTACCTGAAGGGAGGTTGTCGTGGGAGTCGGCCTCTTCTCCCGGGCAACTAGCGATAGGACAAGAGGGCACAGCCTCAAGCTTCGCCAGGGGAGGTTCAGGTTGGACATTAGGAAGAATTTCTTCTCAGAAAGGGTCATTAGACATTGGAACGGGCTGCCCAGGGAGGTGGTGGAGTCACCATCTCTGGATGTGTTTAAGAGACTGCACACGGCACTTAGTGCCCTGGTCTAGTTGACATGGTGGTGTCAGGGCAATGGTTGGACTTGATGATCCCTGAGGTCTCTTCCAACCCGACTGATTCTGTGATTCTGTGATTGCACTATTTACATGAACAATCCTCTGTGCAAAAAACCCAACAGCCCTTTTTACTACTTGAGACAATTTTGCAGGCATTTCCTCTTCTACACCTGCTAGTCACTTTTTGAAGGGGGTGGTCATTCTCAATAAAAAAAAAAATATAAACCGAAGAGAAATAAAAAAGAGCAGTGTCTTACAAAGACGGCCTTCAGGTTTTCATAATTTTGTATGCAAATATCCATTGTTCTACAATCATATTCTGAACCTGCAAAGTATTTTCCACAGTTGCTTGACAGTAAGGTTAGCCTGAGTTACCGGAGTCTTAACTTCTTTCCTTTCACGTGGGCTTCACCAGCCCCTACCCTGCACAAAACTGCTGCCGCCTCGGCAGGGACGGCGCTCGGGACCCTTGGCGTCCGTCCCGTCCCCACCCTCCTCGCCCCCCGGGAGCTGCAGACGGAGCAAAATGCCCGTCGGGGCGGGGGCAGCCCCGCTGCTCGAGCCGCAGCCCCGCGGGGCTGTGTTTCCTTCGGGGCTCCCGCTGCACGGAGGCGGCGGCGCAGCCGCTCTCGCCGCCGGAGGGAGCGCGGTTTGGGGGCGGGGGACGGCGGGCGGCGGGGGGCACGGCGGCCCTGCGCGGAGGCAGCAGCCCTGGCTGCGCCGGGCAGCGCCCGTTGCGGGCAGGGCAAGGGCGGGAGGAAGGCCGCGGACCTTCCCCGGCGCCGCCCCCGCGGGAGGGGGCACCCAGCGGCGTGGCGTCGCGCTGCGGGGCGCGCCCGTGGGTGTGCTGAGGACCGACCTGGGCATCCTCGGAGGCGTGCAGTCGGTGTGCAGGCTGCGGGCTCTGTGTTAGCAGAGAAATCCATGGGGTTCAGCTGTGAGGGACGAGCACAGGTTTAAATACCTGGGAAAGATAGGACACGATCTTAATTTCACTTCACTGTGGGAAGAGAAAAATCACTTCCTCCCACAGAGCAAAGTCAAAAATAGGCGAAGAACTCTCTGTGCAAGCCTATACACATGGGGAAGGTCTGTTAGATTATTTATCAGTGTTTATACTGAGTGTATAAATAGCATCTAAGCTGGAAAGTTCATAATACCATTTTTACATCTTTCGGTCAGTAGTGCAATCGGCAGTTTAAGTGCCAGTTCTCAAGTACAGGTGTATACACTTAATATAGTGAGTAGTCGCAAGACAGATGAAAATAGTGAAACTATTTTTATTCACAGAGCCAGTCATGTGTGCAAAATGGTGAAGTAGCAATGTCTTATAGCAAAAAAAAAACCCAACACCAAAACAACAAAAAAACCCTCAAGCATACAGCATCCTAGTACTGCTGAGTTTGAAAGAGAAGCACCAAACCTGCAAAGATTTGTGCACAAACTTAACTTGCACACAGGTAATCAATAACCAGTGCGCAAATCTGCAAAATTAAGTGCTCTTTTTTGGTTTTTTTTTTTATTTCTTTGTTTTCGGGTTGGAACCTCAAAGCTGAATTTTCAGGCCTTTAACGCGGTGATTCCTTGGAAGCAGCTTTTGCAGGATGACATGTATCACTCACTCTTTACATTTCTTGTCGTGGATGGTGACTTCGTGCCTGTGACGATGTTTCCCCTAGTGGTTTGTTCTAACCACTGCATGAGTTTTTTTGCTTTTAACCCAAGCAGACCTTGTTTTTTTGGAGATGAAGATCTTTAGTTCATTCTCAGCAGAGGAATGTAGCTGTTGTGTATATCTATGTGTATACGCACACATATACATATATATATGTTTATATACACGTATATATGTGTGTGTTCGTGATCTATCAGAATAGTAGCAATTCCAGTGACTTCAGGTGAAGGGCTGGGCAGTGAGGTCTGTTACATGAGAGACACTCTTCTGCAACAGTTGAAACTTTTCTGCAACATCCTCAAATTGTCCCAAATTTTGCTTGGTTTAATTTTCAGACCCAGGACATGAAAACAAGTAGTACTTTCCCCTTTTTGTAAAAGAAAAGGAAGTTCATTCATAAGGAACTGCTTCTCACAAGGGAATGCAAGGGCAGTAAATTTTGCTGAGTTTCAGAACATTTTGTGAATTAATTCATCAGTTAATTCAGTAATATATACTTATATATTGATTCTGAAATGACTAAGTTCGACTGCACACTGCTTCTAATGCCCAGTGTTTCCTTAGAAACTTAAACCTTTAATTAATTGTCTTTCATGTTTGTAACTCTGAAAAAGGTAATGTACATAAGAGAATTACATGATTTTTTTGAAGTAGTTTGTGATCAGATGCGAAGGTTTTTGCCTACTTTATTGAGATTCTCAGGGCAGAAAAGGACACTTGGATATATCATAGAAAGAGAGAGGTTGAACTCACTGTAGTGTCAACAGTTGGACATTTTTTATGAAGAAAAGTGTGTCCTTGACTCAGTGCCATTAGTTTTGCTTTTGTGATTTTCACTGTAGGTTACCTGAAGGAAATCCCAGAATTCCTTAAGAGGGGAAAATGAGCAAAGGCTGCTTGGGAACCCACTCTGGTGGGACAAGGAATCTCACTCTTAAATGTGAAAAATAGAATAAATACCTGCAGCTTTGGTTGGGAATACACATGCTCTGCAGCTGATGGGATTTGGTCTCCTACTTTTAGTGGTGCCCAAATCTTCTGGGTTTAAACTACTGTTATTCAGATCTAGCTAATGATCGTCACCTTCGTTAAAGGTGATATAGGCCAGATCCTGTGTAACTTTATCTCATCTGATGACTGCCTCAGTGTATGGAAGGACAGTTGCCAGGATAATATTTTCTTGTTAAATACCAAATATACTTATGTAAACCTAAAAAGTAAACAAATCCCTTTCCTGATCCTTCTGAAATTATACTAAAGAATATGTACATTTAGTATTTATAATATAATGTAGTGCTTTTGCATATAAATTGTTCTAATAAAGCTAGTATGCTCTTTGATGTGCCGTTCAATGTTATTTGGTTGTATTTGTGTCCTTGATAAAATCAGCATTGGTTTTTTTGGAATTCAACTTTATAAACCTTTCCAGCTTATACAATGCATTTTGTAATTAGTTCTCTCTTCTCAAATACCTTGAGACCAAATGTTCAGAAGTGGGACAATTTGGCGTGGACAGGACTAAGTGCAGTTTATTTGCTAAACTAGTATTATAGCAGGCTTTTTATAGTGTATTTGTTTGTCCTAGGATTTTCCTCCTGACATTTTTGACTTCTTTGGCAGAAGTAATCATGAGAATGACAGCAGAGACAAGCCACGTCTGTCAGTGTTTTAAGCACTGCACTCTCTAGCCTCATTTCAATTATAGGCTAGATAACACTGGACTTGACTATACTAGAATTTTATGCAAAATTAAGTGATTGCCTATTAAAATGTTAGTAAGTAAGTAAGTGCTAGTTTGGAAATTCCCAAAACATTTTGTAGCAGGATGCAGACATTTGTGTGTTGATATGGGATTAAAGGGACTGAGAGAAATGGAAGAGGTCAATGGTAGCAGTTAGGGGAAATTTGGGAACAAGAAGGTTTTATGAAGAGACTTATCACATCTCTACTGTGGTTTGCAGCAGTAGTTTTCAAACTTCTTCAGTCTAAAGACTTTTTCTATGCTTTAGAAGAGGAAAAAAATAATAAGGGAAGTGCAGACTTTTTTAGAAAATTATGAATTATAAGACCTCCCATTTAGAAGTAGCCCATAGGAATCCACAGATCACAGTTAGAAAACCACTGATGTAGAGATACCCAAACTAGCTCTAAACTGCAATGTAGTGGAAAGGTAAATGAGTATCTTGGGTACTGTAAGCAGTGTGGCTGGAAGAGCACAGATGCCTGCTCGTCTCAGAAGTGCAAGGCAGCTTGCACGGATCCCCATGCTGGAAAGGCTACCCTGCTCCCATAACGTAAGGTACCTTTCTTCACTGGAGGCTGGAGTTCAGATTCATACCTCCGAGAGATTAGCAGTTGGTGGCATAAGGCTTGCAAGCCAGCCAAAGGCTATGTACAAGTAAGACTTACAGATTTGTGTCAAACCAAAGCAAGGAGATTGAGCAATTGTTAAAAATTGTATCATCTTTCTCTCATGTGCTGAGATTTTTTTTTCCCTTAGTTGTGAAACACTTGTATTCATCTGAGTGGCACACAAGAACATCCTGAAAGCAGAGGCAATGTGTACATAAGAGAATTGTTTCCTAGAGGTGAATGAATTTTGCACAAAAAGGAAAATAAAAAATGGTGTTTCCCCATCATTTGTCTGAAAATCAGAACACAACAAAAATTACTGTCTGTATTGTTGCGTCAATCAAAAAAAAAATTGTGAAAGACCCTGATCCTGTCTTCAGATCTGCATAGCACTGTCTTCAACAATCATAATTAAAATTCTGGGTCTTCTATCACAGTTTTCTCTGCAGATCTCAAGACAGTTTACAAGAGATGATATTGCTATGTCAATTTTATAAGTGAGAAAACCCAGAAGTGAAAGAAAGAAGTAACTTATCTGAAAAGCAAGAACTAGGAGTTTCAGGTCCCAGCCCAATCTCTCTGCTGTGTATATGCTGCTTCCCACGCACACCCATGGCGTTGTATTTCCTTGTGGGCTCCAGGGTCTTTCTGCACAACTAAAATTTCAGAATCTGTGTCTAATAGAATCAGAACACCTTAACAGGGAGTAGGAACTGTTAGATAATTATACTTATCTTACTTAGAGAGGGAAGAGGACAAAATGTTTGATTATCTAAACAAGGTTATCTCTACAGGAGCATCCACTCCCACCACTTGATTAAAGAGTTCCTCTAAACTTCCTCTCTGCATCTGGTGTAGTTACTCCTATCTTATTTGTGGTTTTGTAATCATCTTTTCCTGTATTTTAAGCAGGCCTATTACTTTCAAAAGCCCCACAGAGACAAAGACAGAAATTAAGTGAGAAGCTGAATCTCTGAGCTGTTCCTTCTAAGCAGGCCCCTGACGCCTTCTGGAGCCCAAGTGAAAGTCTGCAGTGCTCCAGGTTGCAGAGGGGATCCAGCAGCCCAGAGTGGCTCCCAGGATGGTGTCCTAATTAACAAAAGCTAAAGGAAGCTCTGGAAATTGTATTGCAAACATACGCAATAAATCCACCACATCTGACAGAACGAGCTTGCAAAATAAGCCCACTGGAAAACTTCCTTCATTCTTGAGGTTAAATGTTTAAGCCGTTTAACGTATTTTAAGTTTTCTTGTTGCTTTCTTGCAACACAATTCAAATTGGCATAAATTATATCAACTTCTAATGGTTTACGTTGTATCAAAGCAATTATGTTTTCCAGACTATGTGCTGTTCAATTTTCATTTTCTCTCTTAGCTCTGTAGATTTGTTTTCTCCGCAGGGACACACATTATGGTTCTATAAAATCCCTCGTAGCTAAGGAAATTTCTGTTAATGCCTCATTCTAAATCCCACTGAAGACAATAGAAATAAAGGTAACGACCTTTATTTAGTTTAATAGATTTTACATAAGGTAAAGTTTGACTTTTGAGAAGACACAGTCCTCGCAGAGTTAGAGAATACATGTATATAAGATAGTCAACGTGTAAAATTATACGTAACGATGGTACATGCTGGGCCGCAGCCCAGGCTAGCTTTAGTGCTTTCGTGTTTCATCAAAACTAGAGCTTAAACAGCAAAGGCAAAATCTTCGTTCAGCCCAGCTTCAAATTCAAGGTTTTTTTCTGTAGTAGAAAGGAACAGGAGAGCTAAAGGGTTTTCTCCGTGGTGAGGCGGCGGCTGGAGCGAAGAAAGCTTCCTTTTGCAGAGACCTCCTCTTTCTTAGCATTGCAGAAGCCGATTCTGAAGGCAAGTTAATGAAATACCAACGGGAATTTCCTCAGCTCTCCTTCCTGCTTCTATCTTTGCCTGTCTCACCTTTTGAGAACCTGATTTGTATTTGTATACATGTGTGCGATCCCGATTTCATTGTCTGCCTTTTCACACAGGCACTTTCACCTACATCTCCCTCCCCCCCCCCGCCCCCCGGCCTTCCCTCCCTTCCTCTCATTTGGCAGCCAGTTGGGCTTCTTCCTGCCTTGAATACCACATTCCCTGGTTATTCAAGCTCAGTCATTAGCACCCTGTCCCCCTACTGAAATTATGAATGAAAAGCCTTGTTGTTCTTTACAAATAACTCGGGCTTCCTCAGTCAGTCAAATTCAAATGGAAGTGACTGCCAGACAAAGCGCCCGTATGATGGACAGTCCTCTCAGCAAGCGATCAAGGCATACAGGAAGTTTTTAAAGGCACAATATAGGTAGAGCAGCCTGGGCGTTGCCCCCCCCCCCCCCCCCCCCCCGGGTGCAGGCTGGTGAGCGGGGATGGAGATGGAGGCGGGGGGGAAGCCCCCTGCCCGCCCCGCCGGAGCGCGGAGGGCGGCGGGGCGCTCCCGGCGCGGAGCCCCCGCCGCCCCCTCGGAGCTCGCCGTGGCGGCACCTACATCTTCGCCCGGCGGAGACGGGGCCGGGGCCGGGGCCCGCAGCGCCGCGTCCCGGTGCTGAATGCCGCGGGGGTGGCGGGCCCCGAGCGGCACAGCCCCCCGCCGCCGGGTCGCATTGTCCGCCGCCCCCTTTTCACAACGGGGGAAAAGGTAATTGACAGCCCCATTGTCCGCCCCGGCCCCCCGCGGCTTTAAAACACTCTGGGGCCCCAGTCACACGTTGTCAATAAGAGCTGTCGGAGGTGACGAGTGAAGAAGGGCTGTTCAGGAAACAGTTTGAGCCCTTCAAGTGGACAGGCCTCAGTGACTTCTCCGGCACTCGGGCTGCCACAGGCAGCCCCTTCAAAAATAACCTTAAAGCAATAAATCAAACATGTTTCCTGCGCTATACAAGGAACAGCTGGTTATTTTTCCTCACTTCCCCCCCTCCCCCCATTCGCCCCCCCCCCCCCTTTTTTTTAAGCCTAAAAATTATTTAAGCACAAGAAATCAAGCATGTCAAAGTTTGGCAAAGCAGTTTGGATGATTTAACAGTTACAACCCTCCTTTCTCTATTAGCCGATCTTTGGGCTTTGGCTTTTGCTCTGATGGCTGGGATAACTTGTCCCTTGTCTCCCACACAGTGAGGAAAGCAATCTGTGTAGTCTGCAAGGAGAAGCCGCCCCCCCCTCCCCCCCCCGATTCTCCTCTCTCACAGGAACTCTGTATCCTGGAATTCAAAAAGATATCTTGAGCTTAGTCGATCTGTTTATTTAGGAACTAAAACCCTGCACCTGAGAATTACTGAAATGTCTTGCCATAGGCAAGTCTGGACGTCTATGCCATACTTAGTGTATACATGCATACGCAGCACTCATTGCCCTTATCTATCTGATGCAGGCAGTGTTGATGTAGCATCACACATATATGATGTGTGTGCATGATGATATGTAGGGTGCATTAAATTTTAAATACAATTACTGGTTTTTCTCCAAAGGCCTCTGCAACCTTAGGCTCTGTTGCTGCAGCTGGATCCACACCGGCCAACATTTGTGTTTGCCCTGATCCCCTTTAGGAGCCCACCTGCCTGGATCTGATTTCAGCCTTGGAGCAGTCATTTCCTGCCATCACATGGAGTAGTTAGTGTATGCTAGCTAACTAAAATCCAGATCTGTTAGACTTAATGTTGTCGTTTAGCAATGCCCAGTTCTGCTCATATATTCAGTGCATGGCACTGGTGATGCACTTAGGAAATAAAAGGCAGGGGTCAAATATTCTTTGCAATATTCTGCAATGTCCATGCGCTGTGACTGAAAAATTACATTCCAGCCAGAAATGTAACTCTCCAAAAAACTGACAGTAAAACCAGAGACCGAATTAAGGAGAAAACCAAACTTTTCTGGAGGTTTGGGCTCTGTGAAAATCGAGTTAAAAAAGAAAGAGCTAGCTGATCTCCAGCAGCATTAAATTCCCCTTACTCACATGACACAGGATATGTGTTCTTATTTCTTTATCATGCCACCTATTAATAAGATATAAAGAACATCACTGTTCACTTAAGGGGGGACAGGAGGTATGTAAGCGAAATAAATTGTCACGAGAATGAAGTGTATAGCAGAAAGTTTAAGTCTGTGACCTACAGATGCAGCACAGTTTACTCCATTGCACTAACCCATCCATTCTGGCAGCTCTGCACTCATGGGTCAGGCCATGGGAGGGAAGATTTACTTTTTTTTTTTTTTTTGAATATTGTTATTGTCTATCTCTCATTTGCAATATGATACATTTATACATCTGTTAATAAAATTTCGTCTCCTTGTGCATCTAGTTCCAGTTCACCTATCCACAGCACATTTCTGCCATATTTTAAAGACCCGGGTGTCCTGGTTTGGCCCAAACCAGGCCAATTAGTCTTAGAGAAACCAAGGTCACTGCTAAATTCCTCACTGCTTATGAGTGAAGAGCCGAAGGGGGCTCGCACCTGCAGGGAGGACCAGATAGGGCAGGTGACCCAAGATTGACCAATGAGGTATTCCATCCCATACACGTCATTCTCACTTTCTTATTTATCACTAACCCACTGCCTCCTGGAGGTGGGGCCCAGGAGGGAGGGGCTCTCCTGTCTCCCACTGATTGGTATCAGCTTTGCCAATTTTCCAGTTAAAAGCCTGCAGGTGTGCTGGGTGGAGCTACTGCCTTTTTCCTTCTGCCTGTGCTGGGGGGAGGTATTGTATTTTCCCCTCTGCCTGTGCTGGGGGGAGTAACTCTGCCTGAGGAGGATTTCCAAGCTCTCAGTCTGGGCTTTGTATATATTTGTATATATTTGTATATATTTGATTATTATTATTGTTATTATACTCTTTTTTCATTATTATAGTTTATTAAAACTGTTTTAACTTTCCAACCCATAAGTCTCTCTCCCTTTTCCCTTTCCCTTAGGTGGGGGGGAGAGGGTTAACAGAGAGCATCTGCCACCTGGTTAATAGCCAGCCCAGCTTTAAACCGTGACACCGGGTAACAGAGATTTTGTAAGTGCCTGAGACTAGTTTACAGGCAATTTTAGCCAAACCTTACAGCATACTGTAAGACATGGCCTTCTATATACTTTTTGAAATCTTATGGGAGTAAAAGCTGTTCAAAACCTCAGACCAGATGCTTTGGTAGGATTCAGTCTTTAGATTGCAAATTACTTCAGGCAAGGATCTCCTTCCTGTTTGGCAACTTCCTAGGACACTTTTACAACAGGATAAATAAATGGCTTATTTCATTTTATTGAGGAGGAGATACTCAGCTGGGGTGATGTAGCATCGCTAATTTCCATCCTCTGATGGAAGTCAGGGGTTATCTGCATCCTGCAAAGGTTTCACACATTGGGAAACCATGATGGGAAGAGTTGTCTGTATGGACCTGTTTCACTCTTCTTTGCTGTGTTCAAGACTTACACATGCTCATTTGTCACATTGTGCCAACTCATGCTATTCTAAGGTCTGCTTACAGAGTGTGTATGGCAATATTTTGCTGTTAAATTGAGTAGCATTTTAGAACCTGCTTTTGGGTGTGTCTTTTGTGCTGAGGAATGGTATAAAAATGCATGGTTAGCAAGTTTGCTGTTGCCTTTGCCCAGCAGTGCAAAGTGTCTGCTTGGACATCCTTAGATCAGTGGGAAAAAAACTCAAAACTCCACAACAAAACAGTAATAATGACAAAAACCTCTGCTGTTCACTGACCTGCCTGTAGGAAAGCACTTGAAAAGCCATTACAGAATATGTATGCTTATTCCCCAGCAGAGCTGAATCCTTCACTTCCCAATTTTTCTCGGCTTTTTGGAGAGGCAAAAGAAAAAAAGCAGTATTTTGGAACACCACTGGAAGAGAAAGCCAGTGTCAGTACTTTCCTAACAGGCTTTTTCTTCTTAGCTAAGCTCATTTTTAATGGAGGACAAGAAGAAAGTATGACAAATGTCTGTCTTCCGATGTACAAATATGTCTGTGAGATAAGGCTGTGAATCCTGCTATCTGAAAAGTGACAGGAAGATGGCAGGAGGGCTGCCATCATGCACTGAAAGAGGAATGACAGCAAGGCTGACAGAGAAGCTTAACTGGACAGTCAAGTGTGAAGAAAGGGCAGGTGGATGTGTGTCTGTAGATGAGAAGATGGGAGAAAAAAGGACCAAGAACTATTAACTCTCTGAACAGGAGGATCCATTTTGTTTATTTTTTAATGTTTTTATTTCTTGCCTTAAAGCCCTGGAGAACCATGCCCTGTCCCTGGATTGCAGTAAGGAAAGCATTCTTGCTTTTACTTTGCCTTTGCCTCAGTCTTGCAGTCACACTCCCTTAACATTTGTTGTGAAATTTAGACTCTATTATAAAGTCAACGGGAATTTTGCCATCAAGTTTAGAGTCGCCAGAATTTTACTCAATACATAACTCCAGCAGTGTCAGCAATGTGGTACTTGCATAGACTAAGGCTAAATCTGACCACAGGAAGGGAACATTTCCCACGTTTCCCCTCACCCTCCTTCCCAAAAGGAAGATGTAAGAAACTGTTGAAGAACAGTTAATGGTCATTAGTCACATCTGTGTAAGCAGTGAGAACGTGGAGGAAAAACACCCTTTCTGCAAGGTATAGGCCAAACACAGCCTGCAAGCTCAGTTTATCCAGTCTATAGCATAGTCTCAGCAGCCCTCTCTTCTGCAGGGGCAGCTTGGGAATGGACTGCATAGCATATTCATGGTTTCTGGGAAACATTGTGCTGCTTTGCATGTCAGTCCAATGGACCTTCATGTACGCTCTATCTCAGGCTATGTGAGTGGTAAGGGCTGGGATATAAAGCTCTCGCTGGCTATTAGAAGGAACTATGTTGCCCAGACAGCCAGAAAAAATTGGGGACTACTGATTTAGATCATGGTAGAATTTTCTTTAGAGATTCTTGTCAGTGCATCCACCATTCAACCAGGAAGAAGTTGGTCTGCCAAATGAATTGAGGGTGAAACCTGTTTCTGAACATATCTCTGGGTTCAGTAGCACATAAATGTAACAGATGAAGTTCTGAATCTTTTGAAGTCTGTAGGAAAACTACCCTTGACTTTGATGAGGTCTGAACTTCATCTTTTTCCCATCACCTCCTTCTTTCCCCTTCACTTTATTCACATCATAAAATAAAAACTGAGGCCCATGTGTGTTTTGGTATAGCTGTTTATATTCCTTTGAGCCATGCACTAGCATACAGGCTCCATTTGTGTGTACAAAAGCCAGCTATACATATGCAATTGCAGTAACTGTACATGAGAAGATCCTCTACAACCTTAGGCCTCAGCTTATGAAAATCTGATCCCAGACGCTTTATGGTTCCAGACTCTTTGAGGGAGAGTCAGGGAGCAGAGGGATGCATCTGTCTGGTAGATTTTGCAGTGACCTTTCTACTTGGGAATAAAACCTGTAAGATGCTGAGTGCTGCTCTTTCCTTTAAAGAGAATCCCTTTGTAGGTGTGGTAAAGTAGGATCCAATGCTGTGAGAATCCGATAATGAGAATCATGAGGAAAAGAAAAAGCCTTAACTGACTATGTCTTTAAGTTTTTTGGAGTCCTTTGTATGGATTTTCTAGTGCATGGAAGAGCTTAATGGACATCTTTCCTCTGGCTGGAATCTGGGGGCAAACAGTCCCTGCTGTTGTCAGCTGCGCAAGTAGCACAAATATCGTATGTTTCATCCTCAAAAGTTTTGCAGTTATTGGGCTTCAGACACATGGAAGTTTTACCAGAGTAATGACAGGAAGATAAGGCTCATTAGCTAATTAATGCTCACAACACCCAGGTCACACCCCTTTCGTAGTCAGTTGGGCACAGGTGTGTTGGATACGTGTATGTGTACAGACATGCCCTTTGGAAAACAGCATATCCTTTCCGTGCGGTGGCTCCTGTGCATAAGCATGTGTTGTGCCACTAAGTGAGGATGATTTGAAGGTACGTTTTTGGGATGCAATCTAGCCACCACGCCCTGGGATATTTTACGTCTCATCTTGGTGAAATTCCCTACCTGTATCTGCCTTGGTGTTCCAGGTGCTGGAAGTTATTTACAGTACAGCAATCGGACACCTGCATTATCTTACAGCTGTATTCATGACGCATAGAGAGGTGCTTTTAGCACTGAAGGTGCGGTTATAAAGTCTTTAAAAACCTTTTATTGGGGGAAAAATTGGAACGGGAGAAGACAAGCCTCCGCTTTGGGGTTCGGAGCCCATAGAAGCCAACGCTCCGTGCGCCCTCTGCTGGCGGGCGGGCGGCAGCGAGGGCCGGGGCGTCCCGTCGGGGGTGGGCACTTACGCTGTTGATGGCAGCGTTAAATGAAAAACTCGTGTATTTAATGACCCTGCTTTTTTTTTTTTTTTTGGGTGGCGTATCAGCTAAATAATAAGCCACTTAAAGTTTTTTTGCCTCGTTCTGTTTTCCAGAAACAAGGCGTTGAGAAAGAAGCAGAAAGTGTAGTTAGGCTGCATGATTCTGCATTTATACTTACTTCTAGCCGGAATATACTGCTTCTCATAACATAATCTATGTCTAAAAGGGGAGAATACATATTTAGGGTGTCATTCATAGTGAATGGAACAATAGCATGTTATTATTCTTATTTCCTATTTTTTTTTCATAAAAACCACATCTAGGCTGAGTGTTGCTGTTCTCTAACTCCTGCTCTTCATTCTAGGTGTTTTGGAGGCTCTTAGGTTATTAATATAGCTAACCTATTTATTTATATGGTTTAATGAGTATTAAGTAAGGCCTTTTTCTTTGCTTCTCCTTTAACAAATGCTGATAAACAGTAATATTATCCTCTACTAAAAAAATTTGCACTGGTTTAGTGAGCTGCAATTTATCCCGTGTAGTTTATTTCTTTTAACTATCCTGACTTTTAAAGTCTCTCATTTCTGAAAACATATGTATCTACTTTTAACTGCAATACTGGAGAGAAGAATTATTTTCCAATTAAGTTTGTTATGCAATACTTTTTGATGATGATGAATTAAAGATAATGGCAACTTTCTACTATTTTATTTAGTACTTATCTGGATATACTTTTGTTTCCAGTGGAAGAGTTGGTGAAAGTGAACAAGAAATACTTGTAGAGTGAGGTTTTTTAATTCCTTCCACTATGTTTTTTCTAGCTTTAGCTAAGAAACAGTGCAAAACCTTTGGTTTAATGACTGAACCATCGTCCATCAGGTATCTTTACAGGAAGAAGTGCAAAGCTCCCTCTGAGGAACGGGACAGAAGTGGAGAGATGATCAAGTGCTGGGTGCAGACATTGGCTCTGTACTGACTCTTTCTGACTGTCCTTGCTGGAGTGAAGTGATGAAGAGAGGGCAGATAGCTGCTGCCACGTGGTACCCTTTATGCTTGCTACCCATCAACTGCAGTTCATCGTTCCTGTCTTCTGCCCCTTCTTTATCCACTGCCTCTCTTTGCCTCCTGCAAAGAAGGACATATCCGGAAGGAGATCCAGATTGTCAGAGGTCAGATCATGTGGGGAAAACACACTTTATGCAGACAGGGATAGCTGAAGCCAACCTCAAGGTTGGCCAAGGTCAAAATATCACCGTACACAAACAGTACAAATCACATATATCTTGGACAAATCAGGTGACACTCTCACCTTCAGACAACATCCTTGGCTACAGTCCCAGAATACTATGATTAATTTTGAAGGTTTGACTTCTTCCTAGGCCATACATTCTCTTCTCTCCAGAATCAATGACAGTGGTGGATGCCATGACCAAACAAACTTCTTAAAACAGAATCTTTATTTAGTACAGAGACACTTCAAAGAAAACAGATTTGAAACCAATTAAAGAAATGTATGCATATCTAGCTTTCCCCTGAGGCTTATCTCTCTCTAGATCTGGGAGGGCCTAACAAACTTCAGCACTCCCTATACACTTTTCTCTCCCTCTCTCTCTTTCTCTTAGCATGTTTCCTTAGAGAGCTTCTGACAAGTAAGGACAGCAGGATGGGAAATGTTTTTCCTGTTCCACGGTGGGACAAGACTTTTAAACTTATATACACAATGCACACAAAAATAACCCCCCTCCCCAAAGATTATTGGTGAATAAATAAAACCAAATGATCTAATACAAATGTGATTTCACACTTAAAAGTATATGTAGTCATTTATACCAAGTAAAATATTTTCAACAGGCAACCATATACTGCTGGGATTTTTTAAAATGCTGCTCCAGTAGCTGGTGTTGAGCGAGCCCTAGCATTGCCCTGGCAGCTTCCCCATTGCCATCTGCTCAGGAGATGAGTTAGGACCTAGAAAGACTGAAGGGAAGAATTGCGTGTCAGTTAAGAGGAGGAAGCCAAGGGAAGAGGACGTGGGTGGAAGACTTGTTTTGAAGTTAAGCAGTTAGACAAAGAATAGTAAAATGAAGAAAAGTGCAGTCTCAACTCAGCTTGGGGCTGGCAGATTGTATAACCTAAAGCAAAACCTCATAGTATGAGCTTTTATTTAATTTGGAGGATGCCAGCTGATGAGGAATCCTGAAGTGGGGTGGAATAAAAGTTCTGTGAAATTAACCCAGATAAAGGACCAAAATGCACAATTTGATACAATCATAGATTCATAGAATCATTTCCTTTAATAAACACAGTTTTAAGGAGTCTGATTAGAGGGCCATGTTCTGAATGCAAAAAGCAAAAGGAAAAACTATGTGAGAGTGCTCTGTCGATAAGCCCTGTTATGCAGTCTCAGAGCAGACTGTAGTTTGGCTTCTGGTATAATGAGTTGGGATGTGATAGATAATTGTTCACGATAACGGTTCGAGTTAAGTGAGGTGAGTGGGTATTTGTACTTTCCCATGTACTGTTCAAACTGGGAGGCTGTTGGCCTCTCTGGGGATGATGCAGATTGTGTTTATTTCTCTTATTTAAATGGAAGTAGTTTTTGTTTAGACCTGAGAGAATTCCTTAACAATAATTTGATCAGAAACGTTACAATCCCACAAAAGATTTTCTGATAGGAAAAAGCTCCCCTCCCCATTCCTGTCTAACTTTAACAATATGACTTTTGTTATCAACCAACAAGTGCTTTCCAATTCATATTCTTTTTTTCCCCTAGGGTCCTTGGTTTTAAATAAACTTTACAGCAGCTCGTTGGAGACAGAATTGTTAATACACATTGCTTGCTCCCTGGTTTTCCAGTATGCACAGAGGTGCTTTCTCTGGTACCTTTTTTTAATTGGTTTTACTACAACCTTTCCTAAAGTAATTCAGAAAATTCTCATAATTGATGATGGTGGTATGGTAACTTCATTTCATTGACCAAATTGCAAACATAATTCCCAAAATTATTATTCCCAATATTTTTATTTAGCAGCCTGGGCAGTTGTACAACTGCCACGAGTACCATTGTGTTGGATCAAATGTCGGTCTGGCTCAAAGGTTTGTGGCAGCTTTTGGAAGGAAACATGATCCTGCACAGGTTCCAAAGTCAGATATTATTACATCTCACAAAAGTAAACCAAAAAAAAAGGTCATTCTCTTTATACATGCACAGTCAGAAGGCAAATCTTTCTCTATCGGTAGCTGAGTTTTGGAGTGATGCTAGAGTTTGCAGTAGCTGCTCAAGCATAACCTCACATAAAATGCTTTGCATTCATCTAGCCCAGAGGGTCATGAAAAATGGATTTTACGGACAATACATTATTTTGTTATGATACTTAATTTAGCATTATTCTTGTATGCTCATTAGTACCACCCACGCCGTGGTTAATTTAGAACAAAGCCATCCAACTGGTAGCCTACAGGATATTGTGGCCCACAGGACAGTTCTAGTCCTCAGGACAACTGCAACATCAGATAAGAATTATTTGCCCTGAGAAAACATCTGTAATATAATCCAGCCTGCAGTAGACAAGAAGTTGTGCAGCCGTAGGTTAGATCAGCATTGAGAGTCTGAACAGCTCACATAATATGCATTGCATGTGCACAGTGGGGAAAATAACTGGGTTATTATGGGGGGAATGGACGAAGGATGAATCAAATCCTACTGAAAATTGCCCCCTACCTACAGCTGTGAGAGCCCTTATACAAACATTTACCCAAGTGCTGGATTCACACAGTGTTAAGCCCAAAAATGAAACTTAAATGCCTGCACTGGTAAGAAAGTAGTAAGAGCTGTGCTAAGGCAGATGGACTGTGACAGCTGACCAAGCCTATCCTCATTTTCAAGAATAAGGAGCAAAGACTAAGGTAAGTGATCATGAAAGAGTCAGAGAAAGGCTAGAGGATTAAATGAACATTAAAAATTCTGCGTACTACAAAGAATTTGTCTATCTTCTTGTTATTTATTTTTTTTATTTTTCCCTTTTTCTCCACTTTCAATAGCATAAATCATCTCCCAGACACTTAACCTTATCTGTAGCTACACAGGAAAGGTGGAATTTATCTTCAGAAACTTATGGTTAGGGTTAATGGAGTATGGTTAATGGAGAGAAACAGGCATTTTTAGAGTACAATTCACCAGCCTTATTTCAGATATCTGCTACAAGTTAAGATGAGAGACATCATGCAAGTGCCTGTGGCCCTCCAGTAGCTATAAAGGAAACCAGAATGACTAATCTGGAGGTAGATGTCTTTAAGCACTGTTACTTTCACCATGGATATCTTCATTAGGTCAGGGAAACCCCATTGTAATTCAACTCCTATCTCTAGATTCCTTCGTAGTCTTGGATTGGGAGAGCACTGGTGATAAACTGGTCTTTCATATAAATACATTGGACTGCTGTGAGAGCAATATCCTGTATGTATATGACAGAAAAGACAAGAGGTATTTATCTAAGTTAGTTCTATACCAGAGATACATACTGGAGCGATTAATGTAATCTGGGATAATATTACAGGGAATAATAATACAACTGTGGTCATAAACCTCTTCTTTACACCTGCAAACAGAGAAACTGATTATTCCCTTGGATACTTTTGCTAGATTTAACCTCTGTTCTGTAGAGACGTTTATCCCCTCTGTATGAGAAACAATATTGACTTGTGTTACAGCGTGCTGGCTGCTGGATCAGCTGTCACTAGATAACAATGTATAATTGCATACTGCCTACATGAGAACATCCTGTCGCCTTGTCTCCAAGAATAACTTCACTGCAGAGTACATTGTTCTGCAGGGTCACTGCCAGTGAAGTCATATGCTGTGGACCTCCAAGAACTGGAATAGTTACACTAGTCCAGAAGTCCACGTTTAAAAAAACAGATTAAAAAGAAAAAACCCAAACCCCCAAAACAACAATGGCAAAAAAACAAAACAAAAAGCCAACCAAACCCAACAACAGAATCCCAGTGGTGAAATTTGCGAGGAACAAAAATTAAGCCTGCAAAAGTTAAGCAGCTTTCTTTTCTTGACAAACCTAACACTCCTTTTTTGCTACAATCATATGATTACATACTATTCTTTCTTTTGGGATTCTGCCTCATTTAGTGCACAGCAGAGATGATGTTTGTCGATTTTCTGCTTACTTGACATTTCCTAGGTGTTATTTCATACTGTTGATTATGAATTGTTTACAAATGTATTGTACTTCAGACATTTTTGTCCTGATTTCTTTCTATTTCTTGCCGACATCAGTGGCAGTTGTAAGTGTCATAGCTGCAGAGGTTAAGGTCTCGCATGACTGTAAAGATGTTCAGTACCTATGTATGAATGGGAAGACCCTCTCATTTCTTTTTCTTTCCAGTATTTTAAGTTGTCTTTCCTCTTACTGATACAGCTGTAGCACTGAGAAAATTACTGCCTTAAATAGTTTTTATGGTTGCTGACACTGAAAAAATAAAGAGGCAAAGAACTAAAAAGACATTTTATGTGTATTAGGAAAGAAGGGAATGTTCTACTCCTATTTGGAAGCACAGATACAAAAGTATATGCATTCTCATTACGGTAGTTAATTCTAATTTTTCTCTGTTTCCCATGGGTTCACACTGCTAATGAAATATACAATTGTCAAAGTAGTATTTTAATCAACAAAGATAAATAGAGGTGGACTTTCATCTCTTTTCTGCATCCATAGTGGAACGGTTAATTTTAGATTACTCGTTACTAGTGAAAAGTGTTCTTCATACACGTTACCTTAGTAGCAAGGTAACTACATAAACTATATGGGTTATACTG
Source organism: Nyctibius grandis (assembly GCF_013368605.1). Lineage (NCBI taxonomy): Eukaryota > Metazoa > Chordata > Aves > Nyctibiiformes > Nyctibiidae > Nyctibius > Nyctibius grandis. The sequence continues at coordinate 76,656,767 of NC_090659.1, read as the reverse complement.
TAATTGATCTAACAAAATAGTCTTAAAAAATAGAATTTTACAAACCTCATATTTTTTTGAAAACAGTTATTGCACTGAGTAATGCAGAGTGTTTTATTAAGCTCGTTTTAAATTGCGTAAAATGCATGATATTAAAATTGGTAATTTTATACTGGTTTTCCAAACAATTCAGTGATACCAGTTCTCCTGTCAGATCTGCTGACAGATGGATTATGCTGTCCTTTTCTTTAGAAGAGAATGATTATCAGGAAGATAAAGCAGTTTTGTTTGGCATCAGAAAAAAGTATGACACACACACATACAATACGGCCTCAGTCGACCCAAGACACGGGTCTACTGCACATTTCTTCATGCAGCTTCTGGCCAATAAACATTGCTTGTGCTTCATTTTGGAGATGACAGGGCCCAGCAGGGTGATGGTATGTCAGCAGCAGTTATGTCTTCCAATGAATATGCATTGCGTTTTCATTCATGTTGATGGCTCCCTCATGTTCCCAGCACAGTGCCATTAAAGGTGTTAAAGCTCTCAAATAATTTCCTTTCTTCCTACTATAAAATACTTCTGCAAAGGCAGTCTTTCGATAGCTCATGTCTCCATAACATATACAATCTAAAACTTCTGAAAGCAATTACGATTACATTTTTCGATTTCATCTCCTTTGATTGAAGAGATTAGACATTGACAATACATCCTAGGTCTTTTATTCCCTTTCCTTGACAATGTCAGCTTTTTTACCCATGTTTTTATTTTTTCTGTTGGCTTAACCAGTCAACATTAGACATTTCTAGTTAGACATTATTTCAGAGGTTATTTAAACTCACTACTGAATGTTTTCCTAATGGTGAGACTAACATTCATCTTTGTTAATGTTGTCCTTTTTCTTCAGTTTGCTCTCTTAAACAGCCCTACGTAATTCTGTGCACTTTTCTGGTAAAATCTTAGTCACGCTGAAGTTCATGAGAATTTTGGCATCAGCTTCAAAGAGGGTAGGACTTCACACTTGTGTTTATCAAGGTGTACTTGTATTTTTCTGGGTGAGGAAGTTTTATATTCAATGCTTAACACAGAGTTTTAGGAGAGTAGGATTAGAGTGGAACTCAGCAAAAGTTAGAATAACAAACAAAAAGGGTACACTGTCCAGACCTAATAAAATATTATTGTCATAAAGATGATATGCTATTTCTACCATTCACAAAAAGCAGAGTTAAAAAATGTTCGTCTGAACTTTCAAATTTTCTTACATTTTGGAATCGACTTTGTAAATCATCTGCACACATTAATTCAGCCTCCTAGATTTCTTAATATTAGGAAAGCAAGAGTGGGATTTGTCTCATCTGATTTGAAGCTTATACAAGTTAGATGTCTAAATCTAAATTAGGCTGCTTTTTATATTCAGGGGAGAAACTTGGTATCTCTGGAGATGATGTGTCTGACCTTATTCCAAAAGCCAGCATTATTATGCAGAGGTTAATTTCCTGTTTTTCTTTGTTGATCATGAAAAACCTAGAGGGACTGGCTCAAAGATATTGGAGCCTCAATTGCCTAAGATAGATCACATGAACCATACTCTAGATTTCCTACACCCTGTGCCAAGGATAGGTCTCTTTATTACTCTTGATTCCTGAGTACCTCAAAAGTATATTAATGTGTCTCAAAGTGGTCCTTTTCTGGACCTGTTCCCAACAGTTGAGGGGGATTTTTGGAGGCGCTGGCTCTAATTGTTTATAATTCCTTTTTTTAAAAAAAACATTAAGTAAGGTACACAGTTCAAGTTGGTATCTTGTTTTTTTGTTCCACCTTAAATTTCCACTTCTCTCTTTTTTCTTTCATGGGTACAGTCTCTTTTTATCTCTCTATGTCTTTTCTTCCTTCTGAAGCTATAAAAGTCCTGTTATCCTCCTTTTCCCTTTTTGGCCTGTTCAGACTTAAGACTCCTTGGATTCTTTTCCTGCCACTCCTTCCTGTATATGGACTTTGAACTCTGAATAGCCCTTGTGAAGACACTCTGACCATTATTTTGCCTTATTATCTCCTGGTTTGTTTTTTTTTTTTTCCCCACAGATGAGTGTTAATCCTGTTGCATTTTCCCCGAAAGTCTCCAATTTTCTTTCATAAAGGTAAACTTTAAACATTTATTCTCATCCCATACTTAATTGTTTATGTTCTCTAAAATCTTTCTGAAAGTGGAATTGATCCCCTTCCACCTTTTTGCTCTGTGAGTTATTTTCTTGCTGTAGTGGATTCAAGTGCTTTGCTTCCATATTTTCAGTGCCTGCTTCCCAATAGGTGACATTTTGAACCAACTCATCATCTTTATTATTTAGAATTCACTGTATGAGATTGATATCTTTGCATCTGTATCCAGAGACTTGATCAACTAAAATCCATTCAGAGGAATGGTTTGTGCCTTTCCTGGCTCTGTTCCAGAGTGGTGGCCTAAAGGAAATGCATGCTATTATTACTATAGTTTTTCGTTTTTTTTTTTTCCTTCTTTTTTTTTAAAAGATCTTGTATGCTTGCCTGAGATTTTTATAATTTTCCTATTGTCACTGTCAAAATTATAGCATATGTGCTTTGAAAGCATTATATAACATTTTTTACACCTATTGATTTTCTCCACTCTGCCTTTCCCATGCGTACTGCATCCTGTCTTTTCAACACACGGGAATTATCCCACTAAGTTTCAGTTAGTCTTTCGAGATCATAATCTGCTTCATTTAGTGCAGCACCTTCCAGTTGTTGCTTGTTTCCCCACACATTTGCGTCAGGCTTTATATTCTTGTTATCCTTCATCTTTTGCTTCAGAACAATTTTAGTTTCTCGCTTAATTTGTATGTTGGAAGTACTAGCCGGATTATTCAAATTAAGCTAAAGCTTTTCCTTTCCCTCCTTCTCCTGAAGGTTTACAGCCTGCCTAACAGGCCCTGCCAGTTCTGAGCCCAAGAGGCTGGCAGCCTGTCTGCATATATGTGGAGACAGTGTAATCCAAACAGTTGGCTCCGGCTGAAGGAGGCATTCCAGTGATCTGTGCATTCAAAACCCTCCAAACTACCCTATCAGATCTTCTGTTGGTTGGCTTCCAGTATCAGTGTTTTACTTTCTTCACCCATGCTTGGCACGGGGAAAACTTCTGCAAGTTACTTATCTGCACAGTTCCAATTATCTTTTTTTTTTTCCTTACTGTCTGAAGAAACAGTTGCTTATATATTATATAAATATACTTCATTGGTGTCATTTGTTCCTATAGGGAATATGATGATTAGAAATTTCAGAGCATTACTCAATAAATCTAGCAACACCTTTGTTAAGACAGTCCTTTTTGTCCTGGCTCTCTATCATGTTTTCCTTATGTAATAATTCGAACTACTTTCCTCGTATGCAAAGTAATCAGCTGGGACTGCTCATCCTTTCTGCCTTTCTGACAGGTCTCTTTCAGTGCTTGTGCTGTGGTCATAGGTGATTGGAACCGTTTTCTTCATATCGAAAGAATAACACACCTGTTGCAGATGTTAGCACTGTTTCCACACATATTTCCCATCTGCTTTTCTTGTGGGCTTTTTTAGGATTCTGTCTTGGCACAAAGCTTTACTGTTTTCCTCTTCTCTATGTGGGGTCTCAGTTGCCTCATCCTTTTTTAGTAATTTCTCCTCTTGGTTTTTGTCCAGTTCCTGTTTCAGGCTGCCTCTCCAGTTTGTACTTCATTTGGCTGTTCCCTTATCAGTCGTAGAATACATCTATTCCCCAATGGGTTTGTCATGGAAAAGTCACAGACATATTTTGAGCAACTGTTTCTTCCTTTTCTTCAGGCTGTTTTGCAGTGTCACAGCCCTTTGCATCCCTTTTTAAGAGCTGCTACACTGTTGGTGTCTGTCCTTTAACTAGTGATTCCCATCACTGCCAGGTTTTCTGCCGTGGTTTGCCATGTGCTACTATGTGCCTGGGGTGATTCTAGCTAGCACATATGACCAAAAATATGACGGTGGGAAAGCTGGAGGAAAAGTAGACCTGTATTTTGCTGAGGAAACAGCATACTGTGGGAGCCATCTTCCTGCTTCAGCTTGCAGAAAGGTTGGTCACAGCTTTCCCTTAGCTTGCGCAGATTTTGCTGCAAAATGCTGAGAGATTCATTATAGCCATGGGTAATCAAAATAAAGGAAAAGATAAACATGCTTAGTTAAGCGTGTGTAATCCATATAATAGTCATCATAATATTTCACTTTCAAAGAATTTTACTAAACAGGGAATACAGTCTTGTGGAAGAAGTACAGTCATCTGGTTTGAGGACAGACCACCTGATGCAATGTCCTCCTCTGCACCTGTGAGGAACCAACAGGTTTTCTTGGGTAAGTAAAAAGAAAAGTAAGATGCTTAAGCAGGAAAAAAACCCAGTCATTATTATTCCAGAGCCAGCTGATGCCTTTTCCTTATCAGTGCCCTGAGAGCTACCTGAGCTTCTTTGTCCCCCTGGAGGTGGACAGGGGAGGGGGACAAGCTGTTGCCTGCCATCCTGTGGGAAAGGTCCAGTCCTTTCTGCATTGACTGTCTTCCTTCTTACACCCCTGTGTAAATTACCTGGCTTTTATTCTCCATATGACCAAGCTACGATCAAATATAACAGAGGATGGTGGAAATGAGGAACTTCTCTCTGGTTCAAGCCTCAGTGCAAGTTTTATAGGAAGAAGGTTTGGGGCCCGTGATGTAGCCCTTTACATACATGGGATGTGGGGCCATCCATAGAAAGTGCATGTAGGTCACAGAGGCTCTGAACTCTGCTTTTTGCCCTCCACCTTGCTTGTTGTGAGTTTGCCAGCAGTGGCTCCCTTCAGATGGGAATTCCTCACCAGAAATCATGATGTGGATTAAGAGCACTTTGTTTCAGGGAGATCTGAGCCCATTTTCTGGCAGAGCAGGTTCCATAAGGAGGCAAAGGTGTTCATTGTGATTCTCTGTATAGGGAGTTAATCAGAATACAATTTTCTAAAGGCGCTATTTAATTTTGTTATCCTCGCATAGTTGACTTCTGTTGATACTCTGCTCTGTGGATGACTTGAATTTTTATTCCTTCATGTATTTTCCTCATCTTATTAAATGGCCATGTAAATTTTACAAGGCCTCTAATATGAGATGGCTGAGTAACAGTTACAAAAAACACTACTACAAACATTTGAGAAGGCAAATTTGTTATTTTGTCAAAATGAGCTACAATCAAACATATTAATACTAGGTGAAAAATAACATCAAAAATAGGGGAGTAAATTTGCAGTCTGCTAGTAATTTTCCATCCTCAAGAAGAAAGCTCAGTTTTGTCAAAACAACTCAATCCCTACTCTTATCACTAATGCACATAGCATGATTGATATTACATTTCATTATGTAAACATTGCTTTAATGCTTCTCATTACTTCTGCTCAAGTAACCCTGAATAAATGTAGTATCTGGCACAAGATGCTATTCCCATGACATTGTTTCAAAACTAGTGGCTTTGTATTGCACAAGATGGAGCTCTCAGCGACATGGCAAAGCCTCCACTTTAAATTTTCCCTTTAGATAGCTGTTCTATCTAACAAAACCTTACATCCTACATGGAGTTCCAGATCCATACACCAGGCATCACACCAGTGATGCAAGATGAAGACCTAGGTATGAAAAGATCTTGAAATCAACAGGAATAAGCAAGTTTTGGTTCAGGGCCTATATACGGAGGGCATTAGGGAAATGTCTTTGGTTCTGTCTGCTGCAAGTCCAAAATCATTGTAAAAATACTTTCTTTGTTTTGCTGGGGTGGGCAATAAGAGAAGCAGGAAAAGAGGAAGGAAATGAGTGTCTGTCTAATTATGCTTCTATAAATGTCCTCAAATACTTTGCTAATGTGATCAGGGGAACCTTTTCAAAACCAAAATAGGCAAATGTGGAGCTTGCTTGTCCAGTTAGAGTGGGCAATTTACACTCATCAGGCTTGGCTAGAAAGCTTCAGAAAATCTTGGCTTTAGGTGTGGAGCCATACCACATCATATCCAGTGTCACAGTGGCCAAAATAAATGACAGCTAAAACTGTCTATAACATAGCCTTGACTTCTAGACTCTGGAACCTCAAAGAAATCCTGGTGATGATATGATAGTATAATCACTTCCCATCATTGGCAATACTTGGGTTGAAGGCACAAATTGTCATTGTGTGCTAAATAAAAGAAGGCAAGAGAGAGAAGTAGAGTTTTGGATCCTTCATTGTAGGCACTACTTGGTTGCTGTCTCAGTCCCAGGCTCTGGGAGGATCTCTCCAAACAACTGTTTCTGAGTCAATACGTGGCACAGTTCTGGGGATAGTTTGTTCCAGGGACCACCTCCAAAAACAGTGTCACATTTTGTTTTGGTCTCTGGCCCTCTTTTATTGACCAGCATAGACATAGACATTCTGTTTTTGTTGGCCTGCAGTCTTATGAAGCTTTTCTAGTAAAGTATACAAAATCTTTCATGGCGATTTTATTTCTCAACGACTTCACCTCATCAAATGTCAGCTTCAAAATGCAACCTGTCCAAATCTCCATCTGCCCTACAGTGTATTTCCTCCAACCAGCACATCCAAAGTACCAAATGTCCATGATCTACTGTTTTATACAAATGAACATCTTTGCGTTGTTTTTTTTTTTTAATTATTACCTAGGTATTGATTTATATTTTTTGCTTGCAAATTAGATCTGAACCCAACACAAACACAATAGAGTTAAAGTTCTTCTCATGCATCCTTTTCATGTCTGTATGCTGGTGAAAATGATTTTTTTCTAGATTGGCTTAGCCAGTAAAAGTTTGTGCAGAAGAAAAAGAGTAAAATGCATTTTATCTATCAATTTCTTACATGACAATAATTTCCATTAGAAACATAAAATACAATAACTAAAGTCTTCAACATAGACTTAGCAATTTGGCAGTATTCAATTGTGTTTTTAATGAAGTAAATTTGATTTAGAGGGAGAACATGCATCTCAAACACTAAGATGATTTTTTTTTAAGAAAGTTGAAAAACACGTGTTTCGATGCATATAATTGTGTTTTGAGAAGGCCTGGAAGGTGCCCTAGTAATCTCTTGCAATCAATGAGCTTATAATTAAAGGAATGAAAGCTATGCTTTGGCATAAGAAAACTATATATTGATGTGGGAAACTAGATATTGATGTTTTGATGAGTGGGGGCCAGGTAATGGAGAGAATGGTTTCCATAGTTCATTAGAGAAGGGAAAAATGTACATGGTAGCAATACCTGCCCTCAACAATTTCCTATTAGTGTACTCATTCATGGCATTGTCACATACAGTGGGAAGTATTCACAGGTATCACCGCTTTTGTGATGTTTTAGGAAAATGCCTCTCTAGAATTGCAGAATTTCTGTGTTTGAAATTAGGCATATTATCCTTCAGAGAGGAAGGAATATTCATCTAGTACAGAAAGGATAAGCCTACTCAGTCCATTCAAACTGGTCTTTGAACTGCATCTATTATTTTTTGTACCCTATGCCCGTAGGTCCTCATCTGTCTCTTGCAGTCATGCCTAGTCTAAGCTTCATCTGTTTTTTTGAACAGTTGACCATTCCTTTTATTTTCTACTGAGTTTTTCAGATGTTATGTTGTCTAACATGCATAGTTCATTTTCAGTTTTGTATATAGATGTTAATCAGAAAATAATTTGTGTCTGTGACAGCAGAAAAAATGTTTCATACTGACAGACACATCAGTTTATGCTGCACAGTAAATATTATGAAGAATTTTTTAGTGCTGCAAATACTCTTCAGTAACGAGTATGTAGAGTTATATTCAGACACATGATCCACTAAAGCTCCTTTGAAGTCAATGGCAAATCTTTAACTTTCTGTGTAAGTGGAAGGACTGATTTATTCTTGCATAGGAAAGAGCTACACTTTAGTCAAACTTTCATTTTGTGTATATTATCCACTATTTTGTTTTCGAATTTCTTAATTTAAGAAAATATTTAGGGCGTATTAACAAATAATCCTTTTGCTTGAAAAAGGTGTTACACAGCAAGTCATATTCTTCAGGACTTCACACTTCAGAAATTTTGTCACATCTTTATTTTAGTGAATTCATCTTCTGTGTCAAACAATTAATTACCTAGGGAGAAATATGTGGAGGGATGTGACATGCTCAAAAATATTACTTTAAAGTTATGAGAAAGTCTCAAAACATAGCACTGGGATTAATAATTGATAGAAATTCTTGTGTTCCACACATTTGTGTACGTGTCCCCATTCATAGAAGGTACCTCCAATCCCAGAAGCAGTGTTTTTACAAGCCGTTAACCTTATAATGTAATGCAAAGCCTCCAATTCAGTTGACATCACTAGATATTAATTGCTCTGAAAGTCTGACCTTTTTTCTGCATAAAGTTCATTTTTTTTTAAGAGGGTTACCATTGTGCAGTGTTGACAGCACAACATGAAAACTCCTGCTGAGCTTGTCTATACAAATGTTTTGCTATGGCTGAGCATAACGTTCTTTGTTATCCAACCAAATGAATATAAAAAGAGAATATGAATACATGTAGCAGAGAAATGATGTGTTTTGAAAGGCCTTTCCTCTGAATGAAAGAAGAACAACGCAAGACTGGCTAAGAATCAGCAAGTTTGTTATATTTTTTTCTACCTTGGGTGGCTCTGAGGTTTGACTGGGTGCCAGCTAACAAATTAGGTCGTTGATATGTTACTTTTGTGTGTGGAGTAATTCTTGATATCTGTCTGGTCTGTCCACACATGCGGGACTAATCTTAATTTCTGACATCCTTCTTTCTCATTTGGGGAAAGAGTTTTTACTGTCAAAACAAAATCTACAGATGCAGATTTTATCCCCTGCCCCCTTGTCAGATAGAATAAATGAAAAGGAAAGAGAGCTTATCAGAAGTTATTTAATTTCAGACCACCTCCCATCAAAAAGAATAATAAACAAAGAGAATCACAGAATCAATCAGGTTGGAAGAGACCTCAGGGATCATCGAGTCCAACCATTGCCCTTACACCACCCTGTCAACTAGACCATGGCACTAAGTGCCATGTGCAGTCTTTTCTTAAACACATCCAGAGATGGTGACTCCACCACCTCCCTGGGCAGCCCATTCCAATGTCTAATAACCCTTTCTGTAAAGAAATTCTTCCTGATGTCCAACCTGAACCTCCCCTGGCGAAGCTTGAGGCTCTGCCATCTTGTCCTATCGCTAGTTGCCCGGGAGAAGAGGCCAACTCCCACTCTACTACAACCTCCCTTCAGGTAGTTGTAGACTGCAATAAGGTCACCTCTGAGCCTCCTCTTCTCCAGGCTAAACAACCCCAGCTCCCTCAGCCGTTCCTTGTAGGTCAGACCCTCCAGACCCTTCACCAGCTTGGTCACCATCCTCTGGACTTGCTCCAACACCTCAACATCTTTCTTGAAGTGCGGGGCCCAGAACTGAACACAGTACTCAAGATGCGGCCTCACCAGTGCCGAGTACAGAGGGACGATCACTTCCCTAGACCGGCTGGCTACACTATTCCTAATAGAGGCCAGGATGCCATTGGCCTTCTTGGCCACCTGGGCACACTGCTGGCTCATGTTTAGCCGGCTGTCGATCAGCACCCCCAGGTCTCTTTCCACCGGGCCTCACAACAGACTCTCAATCCTATTAGGTACATTATGTTTCAGTTAGAGAAAAATGACATATTGTCATTTTCTGTGGCAGGTAGGTAAAAACTTTTTTAAAGGTTAAAAAAAAGTTAACCACAATGTATTACAGTATACATATGCTTATTTCATGAGCCTGGGTTCTCTTGGAGTTGTGAGAACTGAATGCAAAGCAGCTACAAAGTGCTACTGTTCAGTTCAGGTAGTGATTTAGGATCAGGTAGTGATTTACAAGTATTTTGTGCAGGACAACTTAACAGGAACTCCGGCCTGTGCCTTCTCCCCCTGCTTTTCGATTTTTAGCATATACCGCGTTTGCCAAATGGTGTGCACTGATGACATCCACATTTGCTCTCCTTTCTGCATTGTCTCCTTCCTTGGGTGTTGCCAGCTTCTCATGTGTTCAGCAGATCTTCAGCCCCTGCCACGAGCGCTGCACACCCCTGTGCCTCTGTGCAGCCACCTGGCAGGGAGACAGGCTGGCTCCCACTCTCATCTCCAGCTCCTCCTCTCCCACCCGGAGGAGGAGAGGGAAGGGGAAGTGGTGGCTGACAGTGGTTTCTTTAGGCAGGTCAATCAAAGGCTCAGAGTGGGGAAAGAAAGGATTAAAGAACTGGCTGGGCTGGTGTGTAGGGAGCAGGGAGCTGAGGGAGACTTGGATAAGTGCAGGAGAGGAAGAGGGAGAAGATTTGGCAGATCAGGGGATGCAGTAGGGAGGAGGAACCACAGGAATGGGGGCTTTGGAAGTGTAGTGAAAGCAAGATAATTGATGATAATAACTGATAATTTAAGGGGAAGGAGACACAGGGGTAGGGGAGCAGAACAAGACAAGATACTAGAATTTTCCTAGATCCTGTCCTATGAGACACAGTCCCTATCACCCTACTCAAGTATTTCAGTGTTGTAATTCTTGCTTCAGTGTTATGTAAACTGTTGATATGTATGTTTTCTGTAAATTATAAGAAGTTAGAGATGTCAAATGGGGAGAGAAGGAACCTTGCAATGGAAAAATTGAAATAAAGTGTACAGTGTAATACACGTTATAATGTGTAGAGTGCGGTACATACAGTGTATTTCTATATGCTCAATTTTTTTAATTGTCCATTCAAAGCTTTCTGCCATTTAGGTATTGTCACTTTTTGTATTGTACCTTATCTTTTTGTCCTGGTTTTGTGGGGATAAAATTTATAGAATCAATTTTCTGTTACATTTTGTTTCAGTTTGTGGCCAGCCATGGTGATCAAGGCCACTAGCGGTTAAACCCAGGGCAGCTGACCCAGGGCAGCTGACCCTCTCTCAACTCCCCCCCACGCTCCTCCTCCTCCTCCTCCTCCTCCTCACTCCTCACTCGTTCTCTTTTCTTCTCAGTGATTGTTATCCCTGGAGTGACTTGCCACCACTCTATGGGCTAAGTATAATTTTGTGTCTTCTGTATTAATGTTGATATTAGTTTCCTTATTTTATTAAATCTGTTTAAATGTTAACCCATGAGTCTCCCTCCTTTTCTCAATTCCTTTTCTCAGTTGGGGAAGGGACATTGGGTGATAGAACAACTGCTTCTTGTTTAGCCCTGGGTGCGGGCTAAAGGAAGACACTTTTGCATGCACTCTCACAAGAACAAATATTACATCTATGCAGCTAAACAAAGGATGGCCAAAAAGACAGTTAAAGCACTGAACCCTTTGTTGCAACTCAATATAGATATGCATGTATTTATGTATAAATACTTATATTTCAGGAAATTAGAGGTCACTGTGATAGGATTGTTTAGAAGACTGAATGATAGATCAGGCCAGTTTTAGTCTTTGAAACGTGACTTTGTTGGATTGATATTCATAAATAAAACACACTGCGAATGATTAGTTCCTACTCGTTAGTAATCATTATTATTACATATTCAGAGCAGTTAGTCCTTAACAATCATATCTTAAATTAACTATTGATTGCACTCATTCTCTGGCTCTGTTCAGGACTATGCCAACTAACTGTCTCCAAGACATTTGTGGTACAGAAAGGATGACACCCAAGCAATGTGGATGCAAGCCAGTCAGTGCCACTAAGGCCAGAGATCTCTCCTCATTTTAACACTACAGACAGAGCATGGGTGACCTTGGAGAAGTCACTGAAGAAACAGTGAGTTGTTCTATTTTGCCTGCACTGTGTTGGATTAAGAAACTGCCACCCCTAAGAGCTCGTTCCTAGCCTCCTATTGTATTTATTTGTCTAGAGAATTTGAGATTTATTGATCTAGAGCAAAAAAATAGCATGAAGATTTAGCATACTCACCAGAGGATGTGTGTTCTCACATTCTGTCCCTCTCTAAGGGTTGTTTATATGAAGGGTAAAAAATTGTATACTCACAGCAATAAGAATTTCCGCTTCTACATATTGGAACAGGATTACAGCTTGTTCTCAGAAATATTAATGGTTTTGTCATCTGGTTTAGTTTCACTGAATCTTCCGTTTTGGAAAATTGGGAAGAGATACTCATCAGGCTTGCTATTTTTGGTTTATTTATTGTTGTTGTTTTGTTCTATAACAGCATTCTTTAATACAGTTGTAGCTGTTTGCTGAAGGGATTGCAAGTTACTCAAAATGTTTTGTCCCATGTGTCTCTGTGAAAGAGCGTTTTTACCTTCATTAACAAAGTCACAATGCAAGCCTGTGGTCTGAGCACACAAGGAACAAAAGCATTTCTTCTGACACTGGGTAAATACAGTTCGGCCAAAAGATCTGTGCCAGGAGTCCATACAGAATTACAGACATGCTGTGCAAGGTTTTTGTAAATGAATAGCAAAGGTATTTTTTGCCATGACATTTGTGCAAATGGAACTGAGCAAACCATGAAGGACACTTCATCTTCCACGTACACTATCTCAGAGGGTGTGTTACTCTTCTTCTTGCTACAGCTCTTCATTGTCTCTTCCCTCCAGGGACACAGCTGATACTAATCTCTGTACCTTGTAATGCAGTCAGACAGAAGCTTTATTAATAATGACAATGGCACATCCTTTGCGCGTCTTCCTGCTTCACTGGGAGCCTTCTCAGATGTTATCTTCATTGTTTCATAGTGACTATAAATACAAAAGAATTTAGAATTAATTGTTTCCAAACAATTAATTACTGAACTGTGTGCTAAGTTTATATTGTCTTTGTTACACTCAGGTTCAAAACAGAGGGTAGCTAGCGTCAGTTAGATAAATGCAGTTCTTCACATTCGAGGCGTTAAAAATATCTGCTGTCCTATCATCATGGAGTCATTTCCATTTGCAAAATGTAAGGCAGCATTTTGGATGAATGTGCTCCTGGATTTTTTTTTTTTTTCGGGTAGGAATACAAGTACTAACAAGAAAAAATAACAGACTTGATTTTTTCATTTGGTAATTGTATTTAAATGAGACTAATAATATTTAAAATACATACCACATCTTCTCTTGTTTGTTAAGTCTCAAAGGAGTCTAGAAGTGGATAACACTAAACATGTGGAAAATGGAGACACCAGAGATTAGTTAATGTGCCTGAGTCACATTGCTCCTCAGAAACAGAGCGTGGAAATTAGGGCTCTAGCCTCTGAGACAGGAAAGTTCCAGCTCTTTGGATGTTTCAAGTCGTGTTAATTTTTTTCTTCTGTCATAAGCCTCATCAAAAATTTTAGGTATATTAATAACAAAGATAAATTAATATGATTAGGTAAAAAAATATGTTCAACTTCATAAGTTTTTTTCTTTACTTTTCAAACTGAAGCAGAAGCAAAATCTCTCTGAAGGCTTGGAAAAGATCAAGTTAAATTTATTGATTTTTAATTGTGTCTTCCAGAGTTCATAAATTTGGCTGGAACCTACCTGCCTACCAAAATTGTCTGTGGTATATTCCTTTCTGTAGCTCAGACAACAATTAGAAACCTTGTTCTGAGAAAACTGAATACAATTCTGAGCTGTACATACTCTGTAATTGTTCATTTTTGACCAGGGAAGGTGAGAAATACGGTATACTACAGAGCAATAACTGAGGTTCTTCAGGTGAATTTGAACAGCAAATGGATCTACTGAAAAGGGTATTTGTGTGTAAAATCATGTAGAAAGGGTGATATTCCTAATCCTGTATCAAAGAGAGTTTTCATGTGACATTAGGTCAATGTAAAAAAGTTATTTTTTTCATGAAGTGACTTGATAGAGACTGAAGTGGTGTTTCTTCTACTGTCATGGTTGTGCTACTGACCTATTTTGATTACTCTGAGAAGCATTTTAGTCACTGTTAAAATGAGAATGCAAGAATGTGGAGGAAACTTGAAGCTGAGGGCCACTGCTGAGTCAGACTGGTACACAAAACATAGTGCTGAGGCAATGATGTTCCCCATCACTATGTGCAGATGTAGTAGCCTTTAATTGCTAGTCCTAATGGGATTTTTTTTTTTCTCCTTTTTTTTTCTGCATGGCATGTTCATATAAACAGGAGGTTGAGGAGGAAAGAGGCTCAGGAGATGGAGCTGTCCTGGAGGAGCTATCAGCAGGAGAAAGGAGGGGATGGAATTCCCCACAACCCCAACTCCCACTCCCTCCAGATACACGTTTTTCTGCCTCTCTTTTCTTTTGGCAAGCAGGTTGTGGGGGTAAGGCAGTAGTAATTCCACTGCTGCCGTGGATGTGAAGTGCTGTGTTTTTCACTTTCTCCCATGGGAAGGTGAAATTAGTGTTCAGTCATACCCTGTAGTACAATATTGGGTACCGGATTTGGAGCAAAAGGGTTTTTGCAGGGTACAGGGGAGAGTTGAAAGCACAAGTGATTGAGTCTGAGAGATGTCATACCCAAAAGTACCAAGTGCCCCCTCAGGAAGATAGCACACAGTGGCACTCAGAGCCCCGGTAGGCACCACAGAAAACCCTAAAAACATCCTTCCTTTCAGCTCCAAACCTTTGGGATCATGTACTAGGACATCTTAAAGAAGCTACTAACTCCAAATTGCTGAGGGATGAAGTCAGGCAACTGCTGTCAGAGTAAACACATGAGGAAATGGTGTTGTGCGGCACAGGAGATGTACCCTAACCATGAATGTCTGCATCAGACCCTTCTCTTGAAAACATTAACATCATCAGCACTACTTTTAATTCCCTGAGAAGTATTATTGATTCCACAGCCTTGGCCAGAGTTTATTTAAGATCCTCTCCACATGAGAAACAGAAATCCAATTTCCTGTTCCAAGAATGAGGAGCAGTGGTTCAAATGCATTAAGCTCTTGCCTAGATTGTATCTTGCCAAAAACTTAAGATTAATTATTATTTATTCCTCGTTAAGTGCAGAATATGTACTTGGCGCTCTGTAAGACATACGGAAAGACAGCACCTACAGCTGATTGCTTTCAGTTTCAATACCTGATCCTTCACAGCCATGCTTTCCTATTCCATTGAGACTTTATTTGAATGAATAAGAGTTATTTCAAAGACAAACAATTTACATAGAAAGATTCTGGCTCATATAAAGATTTAAGTTACAATTGTTTCACCAGGAGAAAGAGGGGAGAACTGACATGGATATACCTGCAAAGGCCAGTAAACAAGAACATAGGAAAGTAAAACTCCATAGTTGTATATTCATTGTGTTCACAGAGTCAGTTCCTGGTTATAATCACACTTTGATTGTTATTTCTGGTTTGTGGGAAGAAAGGGAAATAGCAACTAAATTTTTTTAGCAATGGAGTTTGAAAAGAAAATAAGACATCTGTGGTCTCATTGAGATCCGAGTAAAGTCAGTAGTGCATTTTCCATTAACTTAAATTTAATAGGATCTTAATTTAATTTAATTCTCAGTTTTCTGTAATGCATTTTATAATGTAGTTTAAAGAGGCTCCAAATTTGAGATGATAAAACATTTCCAAATAGGCTACAAGACGAGAAGTGTAGCTGCTGTGCTGCAATGTTTTTTGTGACTGAAATAAACTATTCAGAAGGCTACATTGAATATGGTCGTGTCACTGCTCATATTTGCTGCAGTTACTTCTTGGTTGTGATGTCATACAAATAACAGGGAATTGAGATCCATATCCCTGTCATTCTACATACTTATACATACATTCTGCAATATGATAAGAGGGAGAATGCAAGCCCACCGGAACCTGGTGTGTTAGGCTTGTTTCACTTTTTTGCTATTTCTCTATAGAGGGTATGAATTAGTAAAAAAAAGTGCCTGAAAAACCTGTTCTTATGCTGTAATAAGGTGGTGGTTGTGAAACTACTGCCTGCTCCTTGTAAAGGAATGCTTTGTTTTTCAACATCATCAATTGAGGGCATGTCTCTAAAGCACTTTTTTGATCCACTTATTTTTCAGGGGACTGCAACATATGTTTTTCCTCTTCCACTTTTTAATATTTTGGTCTCTGGTGAATCCACACACAAAAGCTTCCTTCCTTTAGTTGGAGTCCACAAATGAAAGCCTTTTCTTTCTCTGATTGCAGATTAGCCTGCCAAGAAACAAACTCTAACTGGAGAGCATCACTTTAATTTATTTATGGGATACAGATGACAGGGAAGTCTGTCCTCTTCTCAGGCTTTTTGGAAAGCTTTGGGCTGACCCAGCCCGGCAGAGTTCATATGGCAAAGGCAAACTGTGCCAGGAACCAAAGCCAATAGTCATTGCAAACCTCTGAACCAAAACATTCCTTTAGTGCTTGAATTTCCCTATAATTTGTGTAGATTCCCTTTTTGTCAATGAAGCTTGCAGTGGATAACTAGCTTAGTGCAATCAGACTAAACAACTGTGCTATTCATTCAGCAATTAGATGATAGCAGTAATGCATGCTTTATGGTTTCCGTTCTTCATTCTTTCCTTTCTTTTATAGTCCTTGGAGACAAACTCTGGGATGTTTGGCAAAGAGGAGGCTCTTGCTGAAAAATATCCTGTCTTTTTTTACTTTAGGGATGCTAATAAGTTCTATTCTCAGAGGCAAAACATCAGATCCACATAGGAAGAAAAGATCAGCTAAAGAAAAAGCAACTCTACAGTCATTTTTATATATATGTGAACATTTGCTTTGATCTATTTAAATGATGGAGGAAGATCTTTTTTAAAAATCACCAGCAGCATATGGCTTAATTTAGAATAAAATAAGAATTTTTTGAATGCAAATAATTTTAGCAGAAATAGAGCGAGGTATATTTGCTCTATAAATGACTCGAGAGGCATGTAGGGCTAAAAGTAAGACATTTAGTGTTGTTGCAGAAGATAAATCTTTGTGAAAGGGCAGGTTTCAGGGCTTCAGCTTTCAGTTAGAAGTTTCAGTTTTGGCCAAAGTCAGCTGTGATTTTTACCCTTTCCTTACGGCTGCACATAACTTCTCTGTGTTTCAAAAAAAGGGATCTATATGTATGAATAACTCGATGGCATTGTTAATGACCCTATTAACTATGGGGCGAACTTTAGCTCTGTGTGTACTGAAAAAAAAGAAAAAAGTTTAACCAATTCAATAAAAATTATACAGCTTAGCAAATGTTCTCTTCATATAGTTGGAAAGTAAACTGTTGCTTATCTACTGCCTTTATATTTTCTTATTCTGGCAGGTCTTCCTCCTTTGTTTTACACCAGTTCTGTTGCTCAGCCACGGTGTGACCTCAGACAGATCAATTAAATTCCCTGTACTATAGTGTCTTTATTTAAGGGCTAATTCAAAACCCATTAAACTCAATGTGGGCACTGAGAGATAAGTACTGGCAGATTTAGCTGTGGTAGCTTAAAGCATTACAGCACCCAGATGCCTTTGCTATCTCTTTTCAAAGGATTAATTCCCCAATAGCAGGCAAAGAAGGATAGGATATGAGCCGCATGTCAGTCACTGTGGTTTGCAGTACAGAATATTAGATTAAATTGCAATGAAAATAGATTGTCATTAATAATCTGGACTGTAAAATGTGGCAGTTGAGACAAAGATACATACCCTGTTCTGTTGTTCTATAATACTGGCAATGACCTAAGACAGATGGCCAAGTTGAAGACATAAGGCAGTAACTCCTCTAACTATAAACATGAAAGATCAGCTGCCAGAGCTCTGAAAATCTTACCTGCATACCTCAAAAATGTTAGAAAACACTGATTTCTGTGAACTTCTTGAAGATACTGATAAAAGGCAATGAAAACAATAAAGTATAATTGTACATTTCACAAGAAGAATAGTTACATTTAATTTTTAAATGTTAAAAAGAAAAAAATGGGAAAAAGGAATTTCTAGCTGACTTCAAGTACATTGCATTTCTCTTCAGACCACTTCATTTAGTTTCCAAATATGCTGTTTTGAAATACCTTTCAGCATAAGGATTGTCGTTTCTCTCACAATGGCAATCAGCCATGTCAGGATGAATATCTGTGAGGACTTGAAAGAGAAACAGAGAAAGATAGAGCGATGAGAAGCCAATAGGGCAGCGTGTCATTCCAGTATGGTTTGTACTAACCACAGAGTTTAAATACCTTCTTAATGTTGGGATACTCCTTGGAAGCTGATCTAGTGCCTCTCTAATTTTCCACTTGAGTTCAGTGAGCTCTTGTTCAAGGGCCAAGGTCACTCCACCTTTCTTAGATATTTAGCTGAAGTGCTCATGATTAGAGTGTTCTTGCCCTGGGTTTCCTCTCTTGTCAGTGGTCAAGCATAGGTCTTCAGAATTAGCTGTCTCTCTCTCCCTGGTGAGTGCTTGAAGAAGGAGAAAGAAGTATGGGGAACTGGGCTGTGGTCTGCCTTTGCTCTGCTGACATCTTCGAGCAGCCTTATTGTTAAGAAAGACAAATTTGAGCATTGTCTTGCCAAGGCAGAAAAGTTCAGATTTTTTTGTTTCCAAGTCCAAAACTGCAAATCATTATACAAATGATTTATATTCATTTTTCTTTAGCTGGACTATTTTAACCAAATGTAGTATAATATTGGTAAGTGTAGCAGAACACAATATGAGTGGTACCAAATCATAGAAGGCTAACAGCACAGGACCAAAAGAATATAAGCCCATTGGTTTAGACCTCACCAAAAAAAGAAAAATTTAACCCCCACACCACTGAAAATCAATCAGAACTAGTGACATTTACATGTTAATGATTAAAGCCTGCCTTGTACTAGTGAATGAAAAGTAAAAATTTCAGAAAATTGTTACTACTGATTCAGTCATATACCCTACTTAACCTCAGAGAAATCAGCAGTTCCAGAGCAGAAACAAGTACATGAATTCTCCCATACAATGTCTATATTTGTTCAGTTAGTATAGCCTTTGAAACATAGGAAAATGCAAATAGAACAGCTGTTTCTGTGGGTTAAAGTTAAAGAAAAATAATAAGGTTTGCATTCAAGGATAAATGTTTACAACATTATCTTGTGGGAGAAACAAAAATTAAATGTAAAATGATCTCTGCACATAAAGAACAGTGAAGTGAAAAATATACTATTTATTTTAAAATAGAAACATTCTTACTGGAAAGAGTATGGCATTGGTTGAGTTCTGGATATAGCGAAGCCTACTTGGAAATAAATGTGTGGTTTTACAGGATATGGGCTATCATGCTGCCTTCTAGCTTAGTGTTTTTCACCCCTGGGACATGGACAGTTACCAGCAATGCATCATGAGTAAATTTACTTTATTTGTACTGCTTACTGTCATTTGTAGTGTGTCATTATTTGAAGTTTGGTGTAAGTCTCAATTGAAACATTAAACTTTTTATGAACTGGAAATCTTGGAAATCCTTCAGAGGAAGGCTTTAATTTATGATATTGTAGTCAGTGTTTCCATTATATCCCCCTGTTTTCAGGGATTTATAACTTACTTGTAAAAAAATCATTCTGGACTGAAATTTGGCATATGGGATTGAACCCGATGAATGACGTTTTTACCCAGTTTGAGAATAAGTTGGATCACACGTAAACTTCAGGATATAGAAATGATTAAATGTATTCTTTAGAGATTCTTGTGCTTTTTTCTTGTACTGCATTGTATTAATTTGTTTTCTACAATTAATTCTGTATTAATAATGTTATATTTCAAATACACCTTTCATCTGACATTCCTGTCTCTTGGATGAAGAATAGAGTGATTACTGCTATGTTTATCACTGAAACATAGTATGGCTGAGTGTTTCCGTAGCCCCACAGGAACATGATGGCTACTTCTCCTGAGTAGCATAGCTCACTATTTTGGTACATAGAAGAAACACAAGCAGACAGAACGCAAGTAGACATTGGCAGAAGCCAACCAGCCAACCAAAAAAGAAAAAATCCCCAAACTTCCAAAAGAAAAAAAATACAAAGCTCTAGATGATATTAAGTAGCTTAGAGACAGCAAAGCTAAGGCATTCTAGTTTCTGCAGAGAAGTATGGGATAGAGTGATATTGTGGATTTTTCATTTTTTTCAAGATCTCCAATTCTGTTCCTAGCTCAGAAAATGAAAACTTTAACTGTCAGATTCCTGTTACTTTCCCATTGGAACATCACCACTGTAATGGTCAAGAAAAAAAGATTGTCATTTCAAATTCACTGATTTCTGGGTTATCTTTGGAGGCTTCATATTGAAGTAATTACCCAGATGTACTTCTTTGAGCTTGTCTGTTCAAGGAGAGCACAATCCAAGTTAAAAAAAAATGTTGCAGTTTGCAAGCACTTTCACCAACCAGCATTTTTTTAGTGAGAATTTCTTCTCAGATTTCTACTGGTTATATTAAGATTTCAATACACATTTTGTCTCTCAGACGAAAATAAGAGAATCTCATTGGAACCATTTTTGCTCAGAGGATTTGCATGATACTGATAAGATTATCTCACAGACCTCAAACACAGAAAAGTGATCCTGGGAAGCTATAATGCCATTAGGGAGCTAGAAGGACTGCCCTTGTTCATCACCTCACTTATTTTAGTTGAGAAGAAAGCAGATGTGATGTAGAATGTACTAGTAGGTTTGAATCTGGTAATTCACGACAGATGTAACTTGCTGCTTGTTTGGAGTTGCCATACATAAGAAGATAAAGAATGGCATGAGAACATTAAGACATTAAAAGCTCTTTTATGATGAAGAAGTTCAGTCTTCATGGTTAATTCAACAAAGCCTAATATGTCTAAAGCGAAAAAAAAAGACACACAAAACCCCGAAACCAAAACCATCAGCAATCTTTTCTAGGACTGTGAATTGGCATGCTGTGTAAATACAGAACATCTGGAAAGATGTGATTCCTATTTTTTGAAAGAACCTGAGAGGAGAAAAGAAGAGGAGAGTTCCTGAAGTGGTGTCATAACAATATACTGAGATCCTGGACAATGCTACAGGACACCTTACTGTGAGGGTGACCAAGCGCTGGCACAGGTTGCAAGAGAGGTTATGGAATCTCCATCCTTGTAGATCTTCAAAAGCTGTTTGGACAAGTTCTGGGCAACTGGCTGTAGGTGGCCTTGCTTGAGAAAGGGAGTTGGACCAGATGACCTCCAGAGGTCCCTTCCAACTTCAACTATTCTGTGATTTTGTGATTCAGTGTCAGACTGGTGTACTCCATTTTATGTTGTGCTGCAGTGTCTGAGTGAGTGTGATATTTATACATCAGATGTAATGGAGTGTTTTTAATGTTGGATTTTTCTGTTGCATATGTTGATACAGTCAGTACAAATACATGGCGCATCTCCACCCCAGCCAAACAGCAGAGGGTCACAGGTTATTCTGTGGTTTGGCTGAACTACTTAGAAAGACCATGTACAGTTTCTGAAACTGTTTTTAGTCTTGTGCAGCTGATCCCAATGACCGTGGAAGTCAGGAAGGAATCTTTCCATTAACATCAGCAAGCTGTGGACAAGCTCCTCAATGTCTTGTACTGTTCAGTAATGAGTATATTAAATATATCGTTCCACAATATTAAGTTCAGTATTAATAGCTTGGAGTGAAATGTCTGAATCCATAACTAGATATTGAGAAATGATGAGAAAAGGCTGAGACAGAACTGCAGAAAATCAACAGCTAATTTCTGTACATGTCTCTGGATAAAGGAATATAAGAGGGCAGAAATGTGCACAGCAAGAAACTGAAGCAATAACACAGTGAGAACAGTAGTGAAGTAGGTTGACAGAGCTGGTGAGAATATGGTTAAAATATCTAGGGAAAAAGGGTTTAGATTAAGAATTTGGGAAGGGACAAGTTAAGAAGGAAATTAAACATGTAGGGTTGAAAAGGGAAAAAATGTATTTCAGAAAGGTTCCTCAAGAAGTGTAACAAAGATCACGCTCGAGACTGGTCTTACTTAGTATTTTAATTGGTACTCTCTGTTGATAAAATGTGTGATACAAAATGAGGAGACATTGGCTACACAGTTAAATGATACAGACAGAGCTGACAGACCGACAAACTTGGAGGAATATGATTCTAAGAATTCCTGTTATCATCTGCAAGATGTCTTCCTGAGGGGGAAGACAGGATGTACTAATTAATCCAGCAATGTGATCCAGTACTGAAAAAGGCATATGACACAGAATATATCAGAGGTACAGAGACTCAGACGAGGCTTTGATGAGGCCTCCTTCACATTATTTACGGAGTTGACCATCCATATGTTTAAAAATGTGTTAAGCTGAAACAAGAAGGAAGCAGGAAAGACAGGACAGCTAGGGAAATGGAGAATCTGTCTTCTGAGAAGAAACTGAATAGGCATGATATTTAACATACTGAAATGAAGACTGAGATGAGGATTTGATTACTGTCTCTAAATATGTTAAGGACTTAATGCCAGAAAGGGAAAAAGCTATGATAAGGGACAATGCTGGCATAAAAACTAGGTGCATGTAAAATAGCCAGGAATATGTACAAATTAGAAGAAAGTTTTTAGCTGCTGGAATACTGAGGCTCCAAAACAAATTAGAGTGGTTAAACAAACAAACAAGCCAACCCTTCTTTCATTCTATGATTCTATGATTCTATGAAATGCAGCTTCATAAGTTTATGAGGGAGATCCTATGATATGTCTGTCTGCAACAGTAGGAAAACAAACCTGAGGAACCACAAGGTCCTTTTTGTCTTCAGTAAATGGCTTGATTTTCAAAACTTCTTATTTCTTGCAGCTCCCATCATGTTGTCTCTGTTGATGTCCCTCGTTTCCCTGTGACACTCTCAGAACCCAAGACCTGGTGGCTGGAAGTGTTTAGTAAGCAAGTTACATATTTACTCTATGATTATTATGAAGAGTCTATTTTAAGTCTATGGCAAAGTGAACTTGCAAACGGTTATAAACACCATGACATACATGGTTAGTTTAGTGTTATGGTTGCTAGCCTGCTTATCATGCCAGCGCAAGCCGTGGAAAGCAAGGGAGCAATCAGCTGACTCATTTGTATATCATTGAAACAGCACTCATGTATTCCTCTTCTCAACCTCCTTGACTTTCCTTTCACCCTCCCACCTTCCTAGAGCAATTATGTATCCTCCCCCTGAGGTGGTCAGTGGGCAGCCTTAACTACCACCAAGTTTCAAATATATGCACACATATTTTAGAGGTTATTCTAGGTTTGGTGTCGCTTTATGAATCACAGTGTATATAGCTTTGTATTTACATATATGAATGAAATCTAGTGTTGGTTTGTAAGTGGTAGCTGAAAGATGTTTTTCTGTAGTGTTTGGTAGAGATTGAGTGATCTTGGCTAGTAGCTGTCTTAAATTTAGCATTAGTTATTTTGGAAAATTGCTGAAGTCTACAGAAGATTGTACATTTGGTCTGTTGTTCTTATGGTATAAGTTGAGACCTCATAACTTCTCAGAATGAGGATGGAGATATGTAGGTTAACTGTGGTTTAAAGGAATAGTGGAAACTGAGAAGAGGACCAGCTCAGTGGAGAGTGACTGAATCCTCTGGCTTATTTTTTTCTACATTTTCTGTTGGTGGGTTTTGCAATCTGGCAAGCTACCACCAAATTAATGAAGTTCATGGGCTGGAATTTCACCCAGAGTGATAGTTATTTGTATTGACATGTATCATTTCCTCTATGCCCCCTGGCATTTTTTTCTGTACCTGTGCTTTCAGGAACACACTGTATATTTTTTAGCCAGGTTTGTGAGATCTGATCTTCTAAAAAACCATCAGTATTCATCCTCTAATATTAGCTTTGATCTGCCAAACATGCTTCATATCAGTGGGCAAAGTGAAGAGTGTGGGCTGAAAGTTTTCCACGCTCATTTAGTATGCCATAAAATCTTGCACAGGCCACTCCTCGGTTCCTGCATAGGCCTGCCTACACT
This sequence comes from Nyctibius grandis, assembly GCF_013368605.1. Taxonomy (NCBI): domain Eukaryota; kingdom Metazoa; phylum Chordata; class Aves; order Nyctibiiformes; family Nyctibiidae; genus Nyctibius; species Nyctibius grandis. The sequence continues at coordinate 76,632,888 of NC_090659.1, read as the reverse complement.
GAAATGAAGTTCTGACAACTTCTACCTGGATTTAATACAAGATCATCTAAGCAGGTGTTGATACCCTTAGCTATATTTTGAGGTTGCAATTTATAAAACCAGAGACAGCAATATGTCACTTGTGGTTTGGTGTCAAGGGCAGCTGAAGAGATACTTTGTCACTGCACAACACCTGTTGATACGTGCCTTGATTCCCTCTATTTCTGGCAAAAATGACCTGCCTGGGTTTTGTCAGTTAAAATGTACACTTAGTATTGGCTTTGTTTTTATTCCTTTATTTCATGAGGAGTAAAAAAATTAATATTTCCTTATTAATCCAACTTGTTAGCCAAAACTGAACCAAGAAATTAACTCTGTAAAACTATATCTTTTTTAATACATTTTGACAATCTTTCTGACTTCAATTTTACTCGTCTTTCTTTTTATCTACAGTGGATTCATTTCCAGAAGCGTTTGATTTCTGTCTCTCTAATCACGCTGTCTTTATATCACTAAGTAAAAGAGCCTGCTAACTTGTCCCCTAGGCCAAGTGATACCAAACAGCTCACATTCACACTACCCAAAACCCCTCTGAAGTAGATTTTTTCCTAGGTTTAGTGGTCCAAAACCGAGGCTGTGAGTGAGCTAACTCTTAATCTGTATGAACAATCAGCAATTCAGTACTTGAGTCATTCCCTGGCCCTTTTTCATTTAACAGTACAGTTATAGCCTTAGGCAATGTCTATAGTAGCAAATAATGTGAACCAAGGCCCATTCTCTGGACCTGGGTGTGTGGCATGGCACAATTTGCGCCCATGTAGCTAAATAGTCTTTTACCTCTGTGAAGGTTGCCTTCAACTATAGCAACAACAGTGAGCAATCTGTGGCTTGTGCTATACCTAAACCATGCCTGGGAATGATCTGGGAGACTGGTATTTAGACCAAAACTGTGTCAGGGAATGTAATTAATAACAATTAAGTAACCTGGTTGTGAGATGATGCTTGAGCCCATGTCCTGCCCTTCTGAATTTTACACTCACACACAGTAGCCATTGGTCCGGTTGCTGGTCCTGGAGAAAACACTGCTGAGCACCTACAGCCCTTTCTATCCCATCCTCCTGAGTTTGGTCCCCTTTGCCATGTGTGTGTGCCACTCTCTTTCCTGCTTTTGGCATGTGGTCCAAGATCCCTTTTGCTCCAGGCCTGTCTCTATACTTCACCCATCTCTCTTACTGTTCTCCATATTTGGGATGAGTTTCCCAGCTCTCCCTCTTAACTCCTTTCCTCCAGTGAGCTGCTTTTTCTACTCTTATCCCATTCTGCTTCCTTCTTTTTTCTTTTTTTCTCACCTTTTTTTCCCCAATTTTGCCACAAGTTTCCATCTCCTTTAGTTTTGCTTGCCTTGCTTACCCCTTTTGCCTGACTTCCAGTCCCCATATCCCCATGTTTTCTTCACCTTCATATCTCCTCCCAGCCTCCTTGGCAGGTCTGTTCTCCCCACCCCACGGCCTGGCCAGTGTGCAGCTCGGTGTTCATGGACAGCCCCAGACTGATCCTGCTTCCCGTGTCCAATTTACCAGTGCCCGAGTTTTTCCAGTGTCCAGTGTCCAGTTTCCTAAGGTGGAAAGAAGAAAGAAACAGTCACCGGGGAGGCTCAGCTCTTCCACTGTAGTTCTAATTTGCTTCCCTCAGGAAGGCACATGCACATTTAGGTGAGCAGAAAGTATAATGAGGAACTGAGTCATACCCAGCGAGGATCTCACTTTCACAGAACTATAATGTCTGAATTTAGGCTCTGCTTGATGTAATCTAAATGCTGCATAAGTCTCTTTCCCTGATGTTTCCTACTAGCTGGTTTTAGCCTCGGAGAGTCACCTGAAGAGTAGAAAAAAAACAAGCAAGGGGACTTCAGCAGAGATTAGAGCCCACGAGTGAGCCTGTGAGTCCCTGCTGAATACGTTAAAAAGGGAAACTATAAAAAGTTTTAAAGTTTGAACATTTCTATGCAGAAACATCACTGACAGAAAGGCAGATTCACCCCTTTTCCACTTTCCTGTCATCCCAAACTTCAAACTTCTCCTTTATGCTTAAAACCATTTGAACTTCTCCAGGAAAAGGTCGCCAATATTTTTTCAACATTGCTAAACAACAGATTTTCTTTAACCTCATTCTCAGAAACAGCTGTACCATTTTGGATGAAATTTCCTGAAATATTTCTGCCTGAGGCAGACACCTGGCATGGAAAATTTCAGCCCAAATATTTAAGGTTTGGCAAAGTGATATGCAGCTGAAAACAGGCTTTATAATGGGAAGTGTTGGGCAACTTTAATAACAAGCAAAATTACCAGCCTCAACCCAGCACCAATCCTAACTGATGTGCCAAACTCTACAATAAAATACTTAGTTTAAGAGAATGAAGTCCTTACATATCAAAGGACCAAAAATAACTTGGAACATAGTCTTCTTCCAGATATAACAAGCATTTCCGACTTATGGCTTAGTGATGTAAAGAGGACAAAGAACATTAATAACAAAGCGTAAGATGTAATCTTCAGTTTGTGTCAGAGAGAAGAAGAGTGAAGTGTACTGGCAAAGTATATAATACCTTTGTTGCTTGGATCTTACATGTTTGAGTCATCCAAAAGTCAGATGGTTTATTTTCTCCAAATATACCCCAAACTTTTAGCCAGAAAACCATTTAGACATTTAGATGGCAAATGTAAGTTCTGAACACAATAACATAATTTATTATTCTTTCATCAAGTCACCCAAAATGTTTAACAACTGCTTTTTCATTCAATTTCCCCTTCCAGTGCAAGAAGAACTTCATTTCCTATTCCATTTGTTCTCCTCTCTCTAAAATATAGCCCTGTCATGGTAGTCATGTGGTTCTTTAACCAAAATAAATCAATAAATAGGGAGACGTGTAGTAAAATCTGTTCTTCTTCTGTGCACAAATACAATGGAATAACTTTGTATTTTTCTCTTCATGTCTTAAAAAAATACATTTTAAAAGAAATTTAAATAATATGTATTTATCTGGAGAAAGAGAAGTGAAGCAATAAATATAAAAAAAGAAAAAGGAAAGTGAGGTTAAGGTAACACTGACGTTTCATAGCCAGCTTGCGTTTTGAGATTTTCTTTGGGCATGTTCAGAGTGTCTAAATTATATCTAATATATGACTTTGGTGGATTTCAGACACCTAAATATCCCAGAATATCTCCTATTGCCTTCTCACAAGCCGTGTGTAAGCATTAGAGACTCTTAAAAATGTAATAGCACCTTTGTTCTGGAGAAAGAAATACAGCCCCTGAGTATGGCCTTCACCTGAGAGAGAGAAGTGGGTGCCCAAGTGATTAATTTATACTTTATTTATGCTTCACCTAAGTCACAGAAGAGGCTTCATCCAGACAGCCCTGAGTTCAATTCAGATAATAGGTGATGATGTTGAGAGAGATGAGAACCAAGAAATAGCTTGGTCTGTATCCTGTAAAGAAGAAAGGAGAATTTAGTCCTTGAGGTAGTACTGCCCTGAGTCATGGTTTATGGCTTATCCTATTGGCTCTAATGTTCAAACTGCATGGGAAACACGGTCCTGATCTCCCTCTTTCTCTGGGAGTACTCTTACCACTAGCCTCAGGGAGAAAAGGAGAAAACTGAGGCTGCCTCTGCCTTTTATTGGGACTGTGTGTTATAGTAACGTAACTTGGTACTAGAGGGAAAGTGGTGATGCAAATTATCTTGAAGCCAAAACTCTGTTTCTAAAGTAAGGGTCCCAAAAGCTCATTTTAGTTCAATGCCTGCTTCACATCATAGAAGGCTGTAGCAGTTGCCATGAAATGAGCTGCCTCTGGGATGCGATGCCTCTGAATCTGTCCCAGTCTTTTTCTATCATTAGAAAGATCACTATCTAGATCTTGCTGTATGAACAGCCCCTTTAGGTAAAGTATATGGACACCACTTGTTTCATCTAGATCTAGTTAATATTCACAATATTTATTTTTATTTACATCAAAGGCTTATTAGATTTACAGCATGAAGCTATAATTAGTAGCAAGAGATGCTAAGTCAGACAGCTAACATCTGTAAGTTGTGGGATATTTCTCTTCTAATAACAGCTTTAGTGCGTGGTGACCAATAGAACTATTTTAAAGTGCATTTATACTTCAAACAAGTCTCTTGCAGGAAAAAAATTATTTACATTAACTCTTCTTTTCCCTGTCAGCATACAGCAACCATATTAAGATACTACATGAAAAAAAAAGAAAAAAACCATACAGGATTAACAATAATACAGACACTGTGTCTGTGTCAGAACAAGGACCTTATTAAAGAAAGGTATGTGTAATTAAAAGCATGCTAGTGCTTCTGATCCTTTTGAAACACCGTCACTGGCAAAACAGCTTTTTAAAACTACAGAAACATTACACAGTGATCAAGATGGAGTCAGAGGAGTGTGGTGAGCAGAGAGAATCCACTTTCTGAGAGTACTGTCTGATGGGATTGAGCACCCAGCTGAGAGCCATGCCACTGCAGAATGGACCAGAAGTCGCTGGAGTTAGCAAATAGATGTGTCCTGACACTGCACGGCGAGAGCAACTTTCTCCTTTTCTGCGGACTGAGCAAGTCTTTGAAACACACACTGTGGATCACATATAGCCACTTGTATAGTATCATAGGGTAGTAGCACAGGAACTTGTTTTAGGAATCACTGTTGGGATAGTTGTTAGGCTGCAGGAGAGGCATCTTCCCCACTGATGGGATGCGTAGGCAGCACTGCTCAATATCCTGAGGAGGCACCAGGTCAGAGACCTAGTGACTAAGTAGAATGTTTGTACAGACCTTTTACAACTCTCATGGTACATGTGAAATTCAGACAGCGTAGACTGACTGCCCTGCAATCCAACAGACTTGGTAAAAGTGTAAAACAGCTGTCTCTAATGGCATGACTACAACATGCAGTTCAGCAAATGTGACTTAGGGCCTCATTACTGTGTCTCCACTTCTGACATTTATAGTTAAATGATGTTGTTGATTCCTGCAAGAGATGCTACAATTTCTCTAATTAAAGGAGGGGAAAAAAAACCCAACAAAACAATCTTCTTGTTCCTTCCCAGATTGTTCCCATTTACTGCAAATAAGCATGAGTTTCTGCCTGGAAGCACTATCTGCAAACTGCAGTCAGATGTAAAAGAAGCCTAATCAAGCTTGGGAACCAGGCCTTAATTAGACTGCTTGGAAAAGAGAGCAGAAGAGCAAATGAAAATTATTAACCATCACTCATGATTCCTGTTTCTAATTTTAAAGAGGAAATCATGCATTAATCAACCCCTAGCCCTAAGCTCAGAGACACGTTTTAGAAATATCCTGCAACAACAAGGGGAAGTCTTTTCAGTGTTTAGAGGAAACAACTCCCGATCAGCTAGTATGTGTAGCACAACATATTTTGACATGTAATAAGCTATGTTTCAGTATGCTTAGCTTTTGCTGAGTCCAAGAAAAACAAAACCAGTACCAGCTGAAATGAAGGCACATGACAACAATTGGGGTTAAGATTGGGTTTTGTTAAAGGAAAACAGAAATTTAGAGTATGTTGTTTTCATGGATGAAGGAAAGACAAGGAAGGGTGAGAGTAAGAGGAACAATGCGGTAACATCACTGCTATTGTGTGCTTTGGTCATAGCAAAGAAACTCTTTGACACACATAAACAATATTTAATATAAATTATTTCTGATATAAAATAATAATTTCTATTATTACCCAGAGATCACTTGAGATCATGTAATAGGATATATCAGAACTTACTTCATAGTTTCTGTTATATTTGGACTATAAAGATGATTTTCTATTTTTTGGCAAACTAATATGAACTTTCTGGCAGCGATTCAGAAACTAACGTTTTCTGGTGGAGTCAGATTGAAATCTTTAATTTTCTTGGAACTCTCCAGGAAGAGGAGAGAAAATGGGCTCTTGACCTATATTAAACATTGCACCCGTTCTTGTGGAAACATCACATTACAAAGAATGCTTACTTTTTTCAAACACAAATATCCAAGCTTCTCTCTTTAAATTACAAAAAACACTTTCTAGAACATACCAGTTTGCCTCTTAGGTCTCCAAGCATTTACCAAGTGTTGCCTGTTTAGATTTCTAAAGCAAATGGTTTCATGATCTGAAATTACATATCTAGAAATGTTAAGATGGCATGCATGCTTGTGTTGCTATTGTGACTCGCAGACCACAGATATTTTTCTGTGAATAGATTAAAAAGTTAACGACAAATGAAAAAAATAAAGGCATTTTTTCATCTATCATGCTATCTACGTCATGCTTTAATAGAACTCAACAATGGAGTTCAGCAAAGTTGGAAATTTGATAGAGCATTATAGTCTGGAGGAACGGGCAGACAAGTCTTAGTAAGTACTGAATTTTAATGATGGTTTTAGCATGGGTTCTTCTAAAGTCTTGATGAGTAACCTCCACAGTTCAGCCCTATGAAGAAAATGGTCTGCACGGAGTGAAGGTTTTGTACTCCAGTTTGGTGGCATCTCCCTGCACGATACAGTAAAGAACAGAGCTTTTTTGGTTTTAGTTGAAAAATTACACTTACGTTGTTTAGTTACTTTGGCTGAAGCTTCCGTTATTTCTTTCTGACTCCTAATGTGCAGATGGCTTGAGTGATCTCCTGGCTCCTTCTACTAAATTAAATATGATAGGATTTCAAGTCTTGGTTTCAGGATGACTAAGGGCAAGATAGAGCGTGTCTAGTCTAAAAATTGGTGCGATTGCCTTGGAGATGAAAGATGTAGGTTTAAGTCCTCAGACTGAACAAGGAGCTGAACCCAGATTTCCCACTTGCAGCGTGAGTGCTGTAGGCGCCATATTGTTGTGCAAAAATGTAGATGACAGGATTGTAATGTTTTGTAACAAAGTGGCTGAGACTCTTTTCCTTCATGCTAGCTTCAAAGTTTCCTGTACGCATTTTCTTGCAGCCCTTTAGTTTGATCTTGTCTCAGTTTAGGCTATGTTCAACAGCAGAGCTCAGGTGGTAGGAAGGAGCATTGTAACCCAGAACAGCACCTTTCTTGCAGTTTTAGGCTCCTGAAGGGTTTTCATTATACACTGCTGTGCCTAGGGATCTTTAATCCCTTTATGGACACTGGAGAAAGTAGTTTAACATAATTTGAAGCATTCTATTCTCTTTTTAATACCCATAGCTCTTTCATTTTACCTATACTAAGTAGTGACCTATGTCAGCACGCACTTATTGTCCTGCCTGTGGAAGAATTCGGTAAATTCTAATTTTGCTGTGGCTACTTGATTTTCAATATTTTTTTCACATGCTTTCACTCACAGTCATCTTTGTGCCTCCAGTGTTGAATGTCATCATTGCAGTGTAGCCTTTGTATCAAAGCAGTGATGGTACTATAACAGCAGAGTCTGCTGATATCTGCCTTGATTTCATAGTTACAGAAGTGTGCCCTGCCAAATTTTCCTTTCAGGTTAATCTACTATTCTGGAGACTGCCATGTGATTTCTTGTAATAATTATTTTTCCCTGCTTTCTTATCCTATACCTGCAGTTATCCATCAGAGCCATACAGCTATCAACACTCACAACCCAGAAGTGGAAATGAGCCTGTCACTGTTCGTTCCATATTTATGTACCAACGTTAACAGCCTGGTAGAAATCCAAATCTGATTTGATTTTGAGTGAGTTCCAGCACCATTTAACTGCTTATAGAGTAAATCTAGTTTCAGTTAGCTTACTTTGATTAAATTACATACTTATGTGCCATAACAGTGTCTCAAATATGCTCTTCCCCTCTTTCTTTTTTTTTTCTCATCTTCTTTGTCTTGGCTATCCTTTTTAGTCTTTACACATTTGCTGTTGTTATTGTAACTGTGTGCTTTTGGGTAGCAATCACAAAGTTCTAGGTGCTTTCCAAACATTAAACAAGAAGAGCTCAGTTCCTTGGCTATTGTAATCATGTCCTTGCAGGTCTATCTCAATGCACCCTCTATGTGAAATATGCCCACAAACACGTGGCTTGTTTGATTTATAGCTGCTTGTGTTTTTCCAAGTGACTTGACTGTTGAAGAACTCCAATGACTGCTCTGTTTGTGTATTTTAGCCAAAGCTGGCTCTAGCACTTAGGACTCTGCACACTGGAACAACTTATTCATAAGGTTCTGTTTTGCTTTACATCCATCTGTGATTTTAGTTCCCTTTGCCCCACATTTTTGTCCTGCATTTGGTAATTCCAAACCCTGTGCCTGTTCTGTTGTTTTATCTGTTTTGTAGCCTCCCCGTTGTACATTCTCAGTGATTGAATAATGATGTTGCTTCAAAACAAAGCAGAAAGATACTTGTATGCTTCACTTTTTTTCTGGACTTTTGTTACTGTTCTCATTTGATGTCGTTGTGTTATGATGGAGGCTTGGCTGCAATTACAAGCACTAAAACAGTTTTTTTTAAAATTCCACAGTGATGCCAGACCCTAGAAGAGAGAGATAACAAGCACAGTCTGTGTTTCTAGGAGGATCTTAATCTGGAGCTCTCGAGAGCACCGCACAAACTGCCTGTGAAATATGTATAAATAGGTGTTCCACAAATAAGACCTAGTTTCTCACACACAGCAGGAGCTTATCACTTCTCCTTGTGGTTACTTTACCAGACTTCTCGATATTTTGAGCTCTATAAGGCTGCATTCACACTTCTTTTCTGTTGCGTGCTTTGATATAGACTGAAGTCCTGATCTATCAATTATCCAGATTGTCCTTTGATTAGAATTTGTTCTTGCTCCTACCTAGGTTGTGAGCACAGCTTTGCTTTGCAAAGAAACTGGGACGTGGAGATTGTATACAGGCAGTCTGCAGCCTTGCTGCAGCTGCAGCATGTCATCTGACTCAGGGACTGGAAAGTGCTCCTTGCTAATCATGATACAGCTGCTTACAACAGACACTTGTACAGCAATGAATCATGAGGCTTGACTGCTGAAACCATACAGGATGAGCTTTGGAAGTTGACTGTTACATTTTTCTTAAGAGGAAATAACAAAATGTATTTTGCAGCAGAGAAATGTATAAATACATTAATAAGGTGAGAAGTATTCAAGGAGTCTGTATTAGCACTGTAGAGGCATGTAATACCATCAAGCATTTTGTTGTATTTGGGGACCTTAGGGCAGGGAGGAGAGAATCCCCAGAATTTTGTCCTTGTTATCTTACTGAGTGGAGCATGGTCTCTAATACGCTTTCCTGATGTTTAAGGTAAAGCTATTTTGCCAAGCTGTAACTGGTCACTGAGGCTTTGTCTAAATGTGAAGTCAAAGAGAGCTGGGTTTTGTCCCTAACCAGTGTAGATGGCTCAGGACTAGTTCCCCTTGGAGAAGATATATCTTATAGGAAGCTACTTTGAATGATCCAAAACAGACGTAGGACCAAGGCAATAAAGAAGTGATGTGGACAACCATGGGTCCAGTGTTTGAGGTTGCTTCTGCTTGACCAACCTGATCTCCTTCTATGACAAAGTGACCCGCTTAGCAGAAGAGGGCAGGGCTGTGGATGTAGTCTACCTACACTTCAGTAAGGCATTCGACACTGTCTCCCACAGCATCCTCCTAGACAAACTGGCTGCCCGGGGCTTGGATGAGTGGACTTTTCGATGGGTTAAAAACTGGCTGGACGGCCAAGCCCAGAGAGTGGTGGTGAATGGGGCAAAGTCCAACTGGCGGCCGGTCACTAGCAGTGTTCCCCAGGGCTCAGATTTGGGGCCAGTGCTGTTCAATATCTTTATAGATGATCTAGATGTAGGGATTGAATGCAACCTCAGTAAATTTGCAGATGACACCAAGGTGGGTGGGAGTGTCGATCTGCTGGAGGGTAGGAAGGCCCTTCAGAGGGATCTGGACAGCTTAAATAGATGGGCCAAGACCAACAGCATGTGGTTCAATAAGAACAAGTGCTGGGTCTTACGCTTCGGCCACAACAACCCCATGCAGCGCTACAGGCTGTGGGAAGAGTGGTTAGAAAGCGGCCCGGTGGAAAGAGACCTGGGGGTGCTGATCGACAGCTGGCTAAACATGAGCCAGCAGTGTGCCCAGGTGGCCAAGAAGGCCAATGGCATCCTGGCCTCTATTAGGAATAGTGTAGCCAGCCGGTCTAGGGAAGTGATCGTCCCTCTGTACTCGGCACTGGTGAGGCCGCATCTTGAGTACTGTGTTCAGTTCTGGGCCCCGCACTTCAAGAAGGATGTTGAGGTGTTGGAGCGAGTCCAGAGGAGGGCGACCAAGCTGGTGAAGGGTCTGGAGGGTCTGACCTACGAGGAATGGCTGAGGGAGCTGGGGTTGTTTAGCCTGGAGAAGAGGAGGCTCAGAGGTGACCTTATTGCAGTCTACACCTACCTGAAGGGAGGTTGTAGTAGAGTGGGAGTTGGCCTCTTCTCCCAGGCAACTAGTGATAGGACAAGAGGACATAGCCTCAAGCTTCACCAGGGGAGGTTCAGGTTAGACATTAGGAAGCATTTCTTCTCAGAAAGGGTCATTAGACATTGGAATGGGCTGCCCAGGGAGGTGGTGGAGTCACCATCTCTGGATGTGTTTAAGAAAAGACTGGACATGGCACTTAGTGTCATGGTCTAGTTGACATGGTGGTGTCAGGGCAATGGTTGGACTCGATGATCCCAGAGGTCTCTTCCAACCTGATTGATTCTGTGATTCTGTGATTCTCTGGCCTGGCTTTATTTAGCCACACAGACATAGTCTTAGAAATCTGGCTAAATCCCTCACTTTTCAAGCTGGACTTAGTTCTGCTGTATAGTCCAGGCAGCTGATCTGTGTAGAGTGCACAGGAGGTAGAGGGCTCAGAGATTTTTACAAATTCATTAGCAAAACCTTGGGAGCTGAGTGTTGGAGCACCGACCTGAGCTGTGCCAAGGTTAGCTTTGCTTAACTGCTCTATTACAGAATTCCTGCCTGACATAAGGGAAAGCAGCTTCTGTGAAAAGGTTTTGCCCATCAGTAAAATGACTACTGCAGTATTCCTACATCAGACAGTGGTTTGGGGTGCTGCCGTGCTGTAGGAACAAGTATCCTACAAATTTCTCAGGTAGGTGGACATACCAGTGTTAGAGGCTCCTGCAGCAGGGAGATTTCCAGAGCTGATTCGGAGCACCTCTGCAGCCTAGAAGGCAGGGCTACTTCAGAGCCAAGCTGATTCTGAGAAGCAAGATTTAGGCAATAAGGAAATGACATCATTGAAATAAATGGAAGAAGAAGAGGTACTTCATGTGCGAACCTTTTTTCTCTGTGTTTCAGAATGAAGGAAACTTTTGTGGTGTTCGAGTATACTCCTTTTCCTACTTACCTGCCAGGGATATATTGCCATCTTACTTTGTTTTTAACTTCCACTTATAAATCATTGTAAAACAAGACAGAACCAGCAGATAGCACAATGTGTAATAAAGTCATTCAGAACTTGATTACAAAATGAATGGAAGAATTTATGAGAAAGAGTCCTGGAAACTCCATTTCAACATTTACACACAGAGGAAAGAATATTTTTTTTCTTTCTACTCTTCCCATACATTATGCTTTTTCCTATATCTCTAAAGAGTGCTTGATGTTGATGAAGCTTCAGCTGATGAAGCTCTTTGCAAACCAATAAATCGAAGTGCTTAAAGGATTGCCTTGCATATGACAACCTGCATTCCTGATATTGACTGCTCTGCTGCAGGGGCTGCTACTGCTGTCTTAGTGTTGATACTTCAGGCCTGTTTTAGGCAGACTGGCTTTGATCTAGCTTTTATGTTCCTTTACCATAATACAAGTCGACTTTATTGGATCAATTAAAATTGCAGTCTTCCCTTGTTATCTCCATGGGGTAGAACAGAAATGCAGCAAACTTAAGCATTTTCATTTATACTGGGTTTATGAAATCTTGTTTTATGTCTCAAACTTGAGTTTATAAAGTGCAATTTACTATTGAGCGTGTCTGTCATATGTGTAATAAATATTTTAACACCAAGGATTCAAAAAGTATTAGTCAGAGATATGTTATGTTACTTAAAGCTCTTTTTTCAACATTGATTACAAATATATTTTAATTGGTTGAATGTCAATAAAATTCTATCCTTTTTTTAATAATTGCTTATGATATTTTGCTAAAATGGAGTTTTGTTCCATGTAGTCCATGTAGAAAGGGCTACACTTACAAACATGACATTTAGAGAAGATCAAAGTGAAGACAAGATCAGAGGTGATCTCATACATGTCTTTAAGGCATAAAAGGAGTGATTTTGACATCCTTCCTATGCCAGGATTATGTTGCTCCTCAGTGTGCAATCAACTACATCAGATTAATTATCTCCTGGTAGTTATTATTTTTATGTTAATATTATTTTCAACCATATCATCTCATGCTGCTGCTGCTGTTTCACAAAGCAGAGGCTAGTGCTGGTGCAAATGAAGTACCTGAACTGCTGCCCGTTCTTGGGGGCAGCATAATCTTAGACAGGCTTAAGCAGCTCATGCAACAGCACATCATCAGATGCGTTCTTGAGTATGAACATCAGTCCTGATAAAATTCTCACTGACATTGGTGAAAGCAGTCCTGGTTTCTAATTACAGTACAAATATAATAATTTATCTTGGTTTACTGATGTTATGTAGAAATGAACGCATCCTTTTATTAGCGAGTGCTGAGGGAGCTGGCGGAAGTCATTGCTAGGCCACTCTCCATCATCTTTGCTAAGTCGTGGGCAACGGGAGAGGTGCCTGAGGACTGGAGGAAAGCGAATGTCACTCCAGTCTTCAAAAAGGGCAAGAAGGAGGACCTGGGTAACTATAGACCGGTCAGCCTCACCTCCATCCCCGGAAAGGTGATGGAACAACTTGTCCTTGTTGTTGTCTCTAGGCACATCAAGGATAGGGGGATCATTAGGGGCACTCAGCATGGCTTCACCAAGGGGAAGTCATGCTCAACCAACTTGATAGCCTTTTATGAGGACGTAACCTGGTGGACAGATGATGGTAAAGCTGTGGATGTGGTCTATGTCGATTTCAGTAAAGCGTTTGACGCGGTCTCCCACAGCATCCTCGCAGCTAAACTGAGGAAGTGTGGTCTGGATGATCGGGTAGTGAGGTGGATTGTGAAGTGGCTGAAGGAAAGAAGCCAGAGAGTGGTGGTCAATGGGACAGAGTCCAGTTGGAGGTCTGTGTCTAGCGGAGTCCCTCAAGGATCGGTACTGGGACCAGTACTATTCAATATATTCATTAATGACTTGGATGAGGGAATAGAGTGCACTGTCAGCAAGTTCGCTGATGACACAAAACTGGGAGGAGTGGCTGACACACTGGAAGGCTGCGCAGCCATTCAGAGAGACCTGGACAGGCTGGAGAGTTGGGCGGGGAGTAATTGAATGAAATATAACAAGGGCAAGTGTAGAGTCCTGCATCTGGGCAAGAACAACCCCATGTACCAGTACAAGTTGGGGACAGACCTGTTGGAGAGCAGCGTAGGGGAAAGGGACCTGGGGGTCCTAGTGGACAGCAGGATGACCATGAGCCAGCAGTGTGCCCTTGTGGCCAAGAAGGCCAATGGCATCCTGGGGTGTATTAGAAGGGGTGTGGTCAGCAGGTTGAGAGAGGTTCTCCTCCCCCTCTACTCTGCCCTGGTGAGGCTGCATCTGGAATATTGTGTCCAGTTCTGGGCCCCTCAGTTCAAGAAGGACAGGGAACTGCTAGAGAGAGTCCAGCGCAGAGCCACGAAGATGATTAAGGGAGTGGAACATCTCCCTTATGAGGAGAGGCTGAGGGAGCTGGGTCTCTTTAGCTTAGAGAAGAGGAGACTGAGGGGTGACCTCATTAATGTTTATAAATATGTAAAGGGCAAGTGTCATGAGGATGGAGCCAGGCTCTTCTCAGTGACATCCCTTGACAGGACAAGGGGCAATGGGTGCAAGTTGGAACACAGGAGGTTCCACATAAATATGAGGAAAAACTTCTTTACGGTGAGGGTGACCGAACACTGGAACAGGCTGCCCAGAGAGGTTGTGGAGTCTCCTTCTCTGGAGACATTCAAAACCCGCCTGGACGCGTTCCTGTGTGATATGGTCTAGGCAATCCTGCCCCGGCAGGGGGATTGGACTAGATGATCTTTCGAGGTCCCTTCCAATCCCTAACATTCTGTGATTCTGTGATTCTGTGATTATTGGTCCCATATTATTAAAGCTTCATCTATAGAGGAGGAAATGGCTCAGATAGGATATTTAACACAAAAGACCTGTGTTTGCTAAATATGGTGTTATAACTGCCCCAAGACAGTTGTGTTTGATGCTTTACAGGAAACTTTATTTCTTAACATGAATGTCCCTCATCAGTCTCTATGTGCATAAACCTAAATATTACCTCTCTTTTGCCTGTCTCTAAGTATTTCTGAAGGACTTACTAGTCATTGCATGTTACAAATACAAGGTATTAGTAAATTAAGCAGTAATTGGGAATTTTCCTAGGCACTGGAACCCAACTGTTTATTCTTTTACATTTTTATAGCATTTCCTCTCACAGTTTTGGCCAGGGCACCTCTCAATTTGCCAGTCATTTCCCAGGCTTAAGGATGGATATCCACACAAATTAGGGAACATTTCCAGTTGGCAGTCTGGTTGTGGCCATGATGTTTCAGAGAGTAGGAGAATTTAACAGACCTAGGCAGTTCCATGCCAGTGGACCTCAGAGCTAGAGAACACTTTGGGGCACATTTAATTATTGGTACAGATGTGGGAGCTGACCAAATAGTCATGTTCTAGTCTGTCAGGACACTCTGCTCTAGACTGGTATCAGGCTGATAGTTTTAGGTTCTAGGAAGCAGTGTGTTTATTGGAATAACAAACCCACTGGAGGAGAGATTTTAATCTAAGATGTTGATGAGAGGTTACCCTGTCTGAAAGGATTGCTTTATGCAATAGGAGGTCTCAAAGAGCTGGATGAGTTAGTTCTGATGGATTTTATGTTCCATTATTGTTCTGAAATACTTAAAGGAAATACAGATCCAAAGAAGTAAGACTTTTTCATTGCCCTCAGTGAGGTTCACAAAAACAAAGAACAAGATGGGATGTGGGGTTTTGGGTTTGTTTTTTTTTTTGGAGGGAGGGTTGTTTGTTTGGGTTTTTTTTGTTTTTTTTTCCTCCTGGAGGAACTCTAAAGGAACTACTCAGCAAAGTTTGTCCTTAAATATGTGATATGTTTGCAGCATAGCAAAAATCATAGAATCATAGAATATCAAGTTGGAAAGGACCTCAAGGATCATCTGGTCCAACCTTTCATGGCAAAAGCACTGTCTAGACAAGATGGCCCAGCATCCTGTCCAGCGGAACTGTAAAAATGTCTAATGTTGGTGAAAATTTCGGAGGATACAATTCATAAATTGTCTGCTTTATTTGCAACAGCAGAAACCAACATTGACTGTAGATAGTATTTTAAGAACAATTTAAGTTTTTCTTATTTCTGGATTTGTAACTTTTTGCAGTTTTTTGTTGTTCTGTGCAATCATAGCCCTGTCACCTTTTAACATAGCCCATTTGCTAATCATTGTATGTCACTATAGCTCTTCTTCTATGTATACTATCCTCCCTTGTTTGCTGTAAAGGGGTGTTTTTGTTTTTGCTAAATTGACTAGTAAACACTGAGGAAGGAAGTTGAATGCTTTTTAATTGACGCTAAAAGGCAGCCTAGTGCAGGACAAATACTCTTTTCAAAGGGATCTACTTGTATGTTCTGCTGTCATCTTTGTCTTTAAATGTGCAACAACAGTGTCAGCTGCTGGTATACTGATTCTTTTTCCTTTTCTCTAGAAAGATCAGATATTTTCCTTACAGCTATTTTTCAGATAAGCTGAACTTGTGTGAAATTTGCAGAAAGTCAAAATAGAGTGGCCCTAAAAACAAAGGTTACCTAATATTTACTTGTTAGACATATTATAGGCCCATAGTTTTTAGTTCATTTTACTTATTACAAATACTTCAAGTCACATATCAGATTATGTGTCCAAAGCTCATTTTGGGGAAAGAAGAGAGGAAGGCTGTGTCAAGGCGTTTTTAAAAAGACTTGTGCAGTCTGTGTCTCAATAGTATTATTTTTATTCTCCAAAAGCAAGAACTTCGGTTTCGGAAAGACTACGAATCTAATTGGTGTTTATTATTCCAAAGCTTTGTGCAAATTCAGCTTAGATTTCCTCAAGTTAGAAGACATCTTTCAAGAAACTGGCATTCATTAGCTGCATGCACCAAGAACACGGCCCAGTACTGTTCATTTTCTTCTGTGAAAAGACTTCCTTGATTAGAATTTAGTGTGGGATCAATAGTCTGAAAACCAGAAAAAGGATTTTTGCAAATAAGATGGCTTCTCCAGATCATCATTTGTATGTGATCCATGCTAATCAAACATACTGATGGTCATCTGGTTTTCCTTTATACATTTATACTTCCTTTCTCTGTCTTAATAAATCTTCTCTGAAAATGAACCTATAAGCAATCTAGGTTCCACGTTACAGTTCAAAGAATTCTGTTTTAAAAGTTCAAGAAAGAAAGACATATTTTTATTGTAAATGCCAG
This sequence comes from Nyctibius grandis, assembly GCF_013368605.1. Classification (NCBI taxonomy): domain Eukaryota; kingdom Metazoa; phylum Chordata; class Aves; order Nyctibiiformes; family Nyctibiidae; genus Nyctibius; species Nyctibius grandis. Next base: position 76,616,299 of record NC_090659.1, on the reverse strand, counting down.
TGCAATGCAGCATCAGCATACATGCCTGTTGGGTGACACCACAGGTAGGACTAGCCTCACCTAGCTTTAGCCGTCTCAGTGTCTCTGATTCTGGAGGAAACACCCCTGGAGGAGGTCATGAGGTTCCATTGACTGAAGAGCTTGACTGAGTCAAGTACTCTCTGACTAATTCTCTTGTCTGCTTTTAGCAAACCATAAGATTTGGCCAATAAATTGTCCCATCATAAGCATTTCCCAGAACTCTGGCTTCATCCAATTGGGCTTCTCTTTCAATAACAAGGAAACAGAAGAGCAACAGAGACTCAAGGCACAGCTTTTGACAGGAACGTAATGCTGTGCAACTAACACCATCATTTACCCCACGTACAAAGTTGTCTGATACAGTAATAATGACCTATATACCAATAAGTCATTTGTAGGTCGTTTGTGTTCATGTGCATTCTGTACTGTGGAACAGTATTGCCTGGAAGAAGGAGGAAAGAATCACTCTAGAGTTTGGTTGATTATCAAGGATAAGATTAATTAGCCATAGTAACACTGCTCTTCAGGTAACAAGAACTTCTTCCAAAGTTGTGAAATACTTGTATAGCTCAGCAGCTGTAAAATATCTTCAGATGCTTCTACACTATTTATATCCTCTGTTTGTAGGAAGAGAACTTCATTAATTTCCTTTGTCACTGGAAGCTTTCTAGAGAGTTTCAGGTGATCTTGATATCACTGCCTCTTTGAGAGAGATCAAGATGTTCGAGAATTTATCTGCAAGTCATAAATGTTATTCCTTCATGTACTCAAATCTTCATGCACATTTATAGCCCACAGTTAAATTAAAAATTTAAAAAGAACAAAAGAAATGTCTCCATGAAACACAAGAACATGCAAAAACTCGATTAAAAAATAACAGCTTATTATATGGCTAGGTATAGTTTTTAATGACTGTCATACATAGGGAATAAGAAGGCACCACAGAATCACAGAATCACAGAATCAGCCAGGTTGGAAGAGACCTTTGGGATCATCAAGTCCAACTGTTGCTCTGACACCACCATGTCAACTAGACCATGGCACTAAGTGCCATGTCCAGTCTTTTCTTAAACACATCCAGAGATGGTGACTCCACCACTTCCCTGGGCAGCCCATTCCAATGTCTAATAACCCTTTCTGTAAAGAAATTCTTCCTAATGTCCAACCTGAACCTCCCCTGGCGAAGCTTGAGGCTGTGTCCTCTTGTCCTATCGCTAGTTGCCCAGGAGAAGAGGCCAACTCCCACTTCACTACAACCTCCCTTCAGGTAGTTGTAGACTGCAACAGGATGGTAGCACTAAATCAGCACACACCACAACTATTTTTATTCTGTTAGGTTCACTAAACAAAGTTTTTTCTGCCTGTATTAAAAACCTGAATTGAATCTCCGGTATCTCTTGCTGATTCAAAATGAGTAAATGGCTAATAAGCAAAGTGTGATACCCACTAATTTTATTTTGTTCTTCCATAAATTTACAAATACAACTTAAAAATTACTCCTCTTGATTTGATAGGTTGAAAGTAAAGGCTGAACTTATTCTGGAACCTGGCAAACAAACTGTCACTGAGCGCCAGATGCTCCTTAAGGGACAGGAGCTGAGGGGGATAGTACAGTCAGCCGGTTCCCAGACAGATGTTACAGCAAGGCGAGCAGGACAGACCTAGAGACTGTGGCCAGGTCCAACAAAGAGTCCAGATCATGAGGCAGCACCATGGTGATGAGACAGGTCTAAGGTAAAGCCAAAAGGCAAGCTGGATTTTTTTTTCCATATGTTCACCAAGTATCAACATTGTCATCATTAAAATTACTGCTGCACTTCTTTGATGATGTCAGTGTTCCGTTAGGTAGGAAGACCCTATGCTCTTTTCTCTAAACCTATGTTCTCAATTAAAAATACACAGAGAATCTGTGTGAAACAGGGAATAGTATTTTGCCCCTTTTCAGAACTGAGAAATGGAAGTACAATCACGTGAATTATCTGTTGTCACCCTTGAAGCCTGAGGTTCTGTAGTCAATGTTCAATTCCTCACTGTAATTACCCTTCACAGGGTAGAAACCTTCTTTTTTTTTTTTTTTTAATAGCCATTTTGGATGAAAAATTCTACTGAACAGCTGATTCTGAATTGTTAGCATTCCTTTAATGGCTAGGAGTAAAGGCAATGAAAAAGTCTAGCCAGCATCTTCAGTTTCCAAGGCAAATTAGTGGGACAACAAGGATTAGAAGGCAGAAACTTTCTTTCCATGTGTGTGGTTACTCTTCTAGCTAACACTGTTTTCAAGAAGAAGTTAACCTTTTTCTGGAGAGTTCAGAATGTTAGGTAAAGTTTTATCAGTTGAATAAATACAGAATTACATTAAAAATTTTTTGGGAAACATGATTGTGAGCTTCTGTGATTTGCAAAACTGCAATCAGTACCTTTGGTGATGCAGCTGGAAGAATTTAACAGACATCAAAGAAGATAAATAAGAAAGTTCAATCTTGAAAGAAATGAAGAAATACTACTATGAACATTCTTTACAGAATATAGTCATGTCACAAAGTTCTTGGCTGATTCAAGTAGTAATTACAGTATAAAAAAGATACTTTAAAATTGTTCCGTATTATTAGTTATTTCTGATATGAGTTCTCTATTGCTCATGTTTGGTGAAATGGGGAAGCTTCTAAAATGCCAAGCTGCTGAGTGTACAATACCATGCATGGCAAGGCATCGTCCCTTCCTTTAACGGCATTTTCTCAAAAATGTCATGAAGACAGCAGTATGTAATACATTTTTGACAGATTGCTATTTTATCTCTTCCTTCTCTCCTCCTCAGTCAGTGAATGGAAGAAATGTTTGAAAATGAAAAATAACAGGAATTAAATTAAAAACCTTGAAAGCTAGGACAATGGGGAAATTTTCTATGAACAGAGTACTAAATAATTGAATTTGCATAACAAAATGTCTTCAAAATAACTAGGAAGCCCGAAACAGATTCTTACAGTCACTCTCCAGCGAGTTAACTTCTCCAAATCTGTAGTTAGCCCTTTTCCATTTAATATATTTCTACACATTGTATCCTTAAAATAAGAAACGTGGAACATGAGGAAGTTGTCAGTGTAAGGTGCAGATGCAATTTTATCTCTCTAGGTGTTTGTTGTACCATTCTTGTGTTAATAACATCTGTGACTTTCCCAACAAACTTGAGTGCTCACAAGATAGTAAGGCACACTGAAGACGTAACGGTTAAACTAGTAAATATTGTAACCTTTATTGTAATAGTGACTAGAAGCTCTTATCAGTGATAGGATTGGCTCTGATGTAAGTAAAAAATCTTAGCTCACAGCACACAGTCATTTGGCTTCCTTACAATTATTGAGATGAGGTGTGAAGAGGCACTAAGTGATTTTTTGTTTTATGGGTGTGCAATGTAAAAGCAATGTATTAAATGTGATAATTCGTAATATAATATTTTTTATTTCCCTCTCATCATGCTATTGTGTGAAGAGGGAAACGTAATAGTAGAAGCAGAAGTGTAGCAAAAGTAGAGTGAATGGGCAATCTTTCCACTGGCTGCAGTGGATTTTGGAACAGGCCCATTACATAAGGACTACAGCTATATAAGTAAATTGAGCAATGACAGGTAACTTAGTGCTGGAATTGGATCATGTGTTGTTACACTGTCAGAATGCTCAGTGGAATGGCTTTGGCCCTGATTCACTTTTATTCTCCCATAAAACTTCTGGGTATGATTCACCTATCATATCATCAGTGGTTGTTCACAATAAGTAGTTTGAAAGTGACCACTCTGTTTTGGAGGGTGAGAGAGTTTAATAATATGGATGTAGAATATGCTGTTCCAGTAGGCCCCAATGCCGGAGAACAGTTCTAGGCTTTTTTGATTTACTGGTATAGATGTAGTTAAACTGGAGATATATTACAAAGGCAGAAAGAAGATAGGGCAAATAGCTAAGCAACAAAATAAAAGGTAAACAGAACTCAAAGGCAGAGTCAGCTTCTCTGTTCCATGTAGGGTGGGTTGTAAGGAGCTGACAGGGGAAAACCTACTAGGCTTCCCCTATCTCCACTTAGTATCCCAACTCTTTGACATATCAATCAATTTGCTAGGTTATTTGGCATCTCTTCCATTCACAGCTCAAAAATATGGGGAGAGATGTCGTTCCTAGGGTGAGAGGGAAAGTCTACAGTCTAGGAGGCACAATTAAAATTTTAGCTTTGGAAAATCCTTTTTGTAGCTTGTACCAAAATCATATGCTACAAAAAAATAAAAATAATTCTTCCAGCATTGTAACAAGATGAGTTAGTGACATATAAGAGAAGAGGGACAGGAGAAATCTCAGTTTCTATACTGAAAATGGCAGCCCCCAGCTGTATATGCTATTCCTTTCCTCTTCAAAAAAAGAAAAATAAGTACTATTTTATGTTGTAGACCTTATCTATTCTCTTTTCGCACACATGATGCGTCTTGGTTTTCCAGTACCTCAGAAGAAAATCTAATTTATCTTATACTCACTTATCTGTTTTTTCTTCCCGCCACCCCCCGCAAAACCAATCTCTCAAATCTTTAGCGATGGAACTATTTGGAGACATTGCAAAAACACCTCTCAGATTAGACAAATAGCAGAAAACCTTCAAGAGATGCTGTGCACTTTCCATACAAATGGAAAGGGGAGAAGAGGGTAAAAACAACTGGTTGGTCAACCCATAAGACAAAATAATCTTAAGTGCTAGAAACAGTTAGTCCCTTAAGGAAGGAACTAGTAGTCATAGTTCTTGAATAGACTATGATGTGATAGTTTGCCAAAATGATATAAAGGCTTTTATAAAGTCTTTTGGCTTATTTCTACCTATGTACCATTTATATACCTACTTAAACCTATCTATCTCAAATAGTATGCAGTTAGCATCCATATTTGATACCACTTAAACTTTGGGTTCAGTGAGAATTGGATCAGATACAACAGGGGACAATTATAAAGGAGTGAAAAAGATTCATTTAGGACCTTTGAATATAATTAAATAAATATTCTATTATATTCCTCATGTTTTGATGTTGTGAAATGCATTTATTCTGCAATGAACTTGGGAAAAATACTAATATATAATTGATATTAAGGCTTGCAAGAATATATTTTAACTGCAGAAAAGAATCTTTCTATAACTTATTTCACTGACATTTCTCAAAATTCTTAGCTTAACTCTTAACATTGGCATAATATTGGACTATTAGAAGGGAAGAGTTTTTCAAAATAACATTACACTCTCCTGCAAAAGCACTAGATGTTTTTCTTCCAGTCTCATGTAAGACAGCAGGGTTTTTATGCATTTTCTTGGGCTCTTAATTCTAATTCTGGGCCAGCTACAAAGCATTTTCTAAAGCCAGTCTGTCCTATCTGAATATATTTTTTTTGGTGCTAGATAAGTAACAGTCCTCAGAACAGCTTTATGGAATTACAGGCTGTGAGGCAAGCATTTTGCATGTCAAGAGCAAATTTGCAACAGACTTCAAGAAAGTCAGGAGCCGTCATGCAACAGAATTTCGTAAGACTCAACAGACTTCTACTGAAATCAATGGGAGGCTTTCCTTTGACTCCAAAAGGAGTTGGAACAGATGCAGAAGGAGCACTTTATAAGGAGAGTAAACCAGTTCATTTAGGATTTTTGTACATAATTAAAGAAATATTCCATTATTCACATATATGAAAGCCAACTTGTTGTACCATGTCTTTCATGATTCACAATGGTTGGATAGTACCCAAATGAAAATTCTGGCTACTTCTGGCTATCTGGCTTAAATGCAATGAAACATAATATGCCAGATTCTTGCAATACCGTACGTGTATGCCAAGGATGATCTTTCTACATCATGTGCAGTTATTTTACATGGGTTGAGTTTAGAAGGGAGGGGATTCATTAAAGAAAGTCCACACTCCTATTAGGAAATATTTTTATCATACAATGGTGTCAGTGTAATATGCCCAGAAAAAAAAAACATGACACTGATTAGAAGGACCTATGAACATTGCTTCATGCATTGCCTAAACTTGCACAAGAATAGCTTCTTCCATAGCCAGAATACTTGAAGACATACTCGGAGCAGAACCATACCGCCCTCTGTCCCACAAATACTCATAAACAGATGTGAAACCACATGTAACATTGTGTTAGTCCTATGCAGTTCCACTAACACTGTCATATTGTTGCTTTGTTCTTTAGTCAAAAGTTTTCCCCTCTTCCATGTGTATGGTTCTTTAATGTGTCAGTGTATCACTGTGCCAGTGATAAAACTGTTGTGAACTACATGCAGCCATATTCCAGGTGTTGTATTTTAAGGGTCCATCAAAGATATTGTTTCTAGACTGTGGCTGGTTTAGCCGTACTGTCGCTGTCTACCTTCTCTATCATATAAAACACAAACTCTTACTCTTCAATAAGAGTGTCTCACTGCCTTGTCTCACTAATCTTCCTTCTCTCTCTTAGTATCTGGAAATAGATTTTTTCTTCCATTGGCTCCAATGCTACAGTTCTCCCTATATTAGTTATATTTGCAAGCAAGCATTTCTATAACTTTTCACCTGCTGCCCCTCATATTTGGAAAGCGCTCTCCTCAGTCACCTGCAAAGCGGTATCACCTTGCTTCAAATTCTTATTAAAACTTTCTTATTCTGTTTTTTTAAAAAATGCGATAAAAGAAAGAAATAGTCTTCTGGAAGACTGTGGCTGCCTGAGTGCAAAGGGAAGGCTTTGTTATGGAAATACAAAACAAATACTACTTTTTCTTTTAGGCAACCTAAAGCCTAGTGGGTTAATTTTCATGCTAAAGATTGAGGTCCATACATTTTGCTTCCTTCCTGGACATAGTAGACCAACTGTAATGACACTAGCGGTGTTCCCCAGGGCTCAGTTCTGGGGCCGGTGCTGTTCAATATCTTTATAGATGATCTAGATGTAGGGATTGAGTGCACCCTCAGTAAATTTGCAGATGACATCAAGCTGGGTGGGAGTGTCGATCTGCTGGAGGGTAGGAAGGCCCTTCAGAGGGATTTGGACAGGTTAGATAGATGGGCTGAGACCAACGGCATGAGGTTCAACAAGAACAAGTGCCGGGTCTTACGCTTCAGCCACAACAACCCCATGCAGCGCTACAGGCTGTGGGAAGAGTGGTTAGAAAGCGGCCCGGTGGAAAGAGACCTGGGGGTGCTGATCGACAGCTGGCTAAACATGAGCCAGCAGTGTGCCCAGGTGGCCAAGAAGGCCAATGGCATCCTGGCCTCTATTAGGAATAGTGTAGCCAGCCAGTCTAGGGAAGTGATCGTCCCTCTGTACTCGGCACTGGTGAGGCCGCATCTTGAGTACTGTGTTCAGTTCTGGGCCCCGCACTTCAAGAAAGATGTTGAGGTGTTGGAGCGAGTCCAGAGGAGGGCGACCAAGCTGGTGAAGGGTCTGGAGGGTCTGACCTACGAGGAACGGCTGAGGGAGCTGGGGTTGTTTAGCCTGGAGAAGAGGAGGCTCCGAGGTGACCTTATTGCAGTCTACACCTACCTGAAGGGAGGTTGTAGTGAAGTGGGAGTTGGCCTCTTCTCCCGGGCAACTAGCGATAGGACAAGAGGGCACAGCCTCAAGCTTCGCCAGGGGAGGTTCAGGTTGGACATCAGGAAGAATTTCTTTACAGAAAGGGTTATTAGACATTGGAATGGGCTGCCCAGGGAAGTGGTGGAGTCACCATCTCTGGATGTGTTTAAGAAAAGACTGGACATGGCACTTAGTGCCATGGTCTAGTTGACAGGGTGGTGTAGGGGCAGCGGTTGGACTCGATGATCCCTGAGGTCTCTTCCAACCTGGTTGATTCTGTGATTCTGTGATTCTGCGACAAGTTACAGTCAACAAACTTTAATATCAAAAAGAAGGAAAGCTCATAAAGAGAAAGCAAGGTACAGATTTGGTTCCAGTGGATTTGCTGGGATCTCTTCAGAAGCTGAATTTCATTCCCAGCTGACCATATTGTTCATATTGCTAAACTCAGTGATCACATTTGCCATTGTACTGCAAGGGAAATAATTATTTTTAATAGCTGACGAAATAAGAACTATATTTACTTGTCTTTTCATAGCAACAGGATTAAGCCATTAAGCAAATGCTTAAAAACTTCCAGAAAAGAACAAAACCCTTAAGAATTTTGTTCTCAAGCTTAATTCAGGATGATATCAGGATTTAATACCCTAATTGCAATCTAACAAGGGATGTTTTTGCAGTTACCTCAATGTTTGCAAGGCTGTGACTCATGAACAAATTACTTCCATGGTTGGGTTGCATTTACACAAGCCAACGTGTGAATTTTACATGCAGATCAACAAGATGGGACAGATTTAGGTGTGGGCATATTTATATAAGGGATTTGCATGTGGGCATGAAAAGCAGAAAGCAAAATATCTGCATGGGTACATTTGCTACTTCAAGCAGAAATTGCTCACAATCATATTGACGAAACTTTAAAGAGACTAATTTCAAACAGGGCATTAAGTAGGATTTTGACAGAGAGTTTGCAGTTGAAGAATCTGAAAGCCAGTGACATCCCAAATCCTTAACGAAATACAGATTCATGCCACATGTCAGTCCTTCATGTAGAGCAAATGATGTGGACCTCATCCCAAAGGTGGCAACCAGCCATGTTAGCCTCTCCGGTACAATACACAATGCCACTGAGCTTCAGAGGCTAAAAGGAAACTACATGCATGCGGTTCAAATAAAAATAAATCGCAACACATTGTACAGTGTCTCCTACTGATACAGCACGTGTGCACAATCTGGCATACTGACGTAACTCACAGGAGAGAGGTGGCACTTAGTTTCATACTGAAAATTCATTGCTTAAAAGGCGAGGGATGGACACAGAACTTTGGTAACTGGGAAAGTATTGCTTAAAGGATATGTAGACAATGAAGCAACTTCACTAAGAACACTTAGAAGAAAAGGAGATTAGGCAAAGATTCAGTCCAGTTATGATGTCTTCCTCGGATTTTTTTGCATCTCCTCAGACTTTTTCTTCAGTGTTTACTCAGTTTATTCAGAAAGTTAACCTTTAACAGGAGAAAGAGATCAACAACTATCTATTTCTTAAATAAGAGCGAAAGGATTATTTAAGATCAGAAATCACTCATGTCAGTACAAATTTGTATATTAAGAATGGAATTCGCATGATGGACTATTTTTAAAGGAAACTATTCTTTTTTCCTCCTAGTAACTCCTTCACATTTCATGTTAGAAATAACTTGTAAACTAAAGAAAAATTGAATCATCCAAGAGTTCACCTTGCATTTCCTCTTCCTTATTATGACAAAAAGGTTGACACTGTGAGACCTGTTGTTATCGAATATTTTAAGAAACCTGACTTGTGATCATGGTTGCTAACAGAAACACAATTATTCTTTATGATTTGCAAGGAATGGCTATTCAGGTAAGGACAGAAACTATGGAAGTATTTAAAAATCAATTCTTCTGCAACAGAGAAACCAAAGAAACAATCCTGCCCTCCATCCCACAATGTTCAATATATATCATGCTTTTTGTGTAATTTTCTAATTTGAAAAATTTGTCTTTGGATGTAATTTTGTGCTTTTGATTTTGACAGAATTGCAAAAAAACCTTCCACTCATTCCATATAATTTTAGTAGGTGTCAAAATTAAACTGTTTGTCATCATCCTAAACATTGTTCCTTGCCTATGGTTCTCTGCTAGATATTCCAAACTAGCACCCTTTTCTTCAAGATTTGAACTTCAACATTCACTTTGCTAAGTTCATTGTTGTGTATTTTTTCATGGCTTCTGGAGAAGAACAGTGATGTTTCCCTGTTTTTTTTGGAGTTGTGTTTGTGTTGACTTCAACGGCATTTGCAAAAAGCTAAAACATTACGGTAAAATCTTGGAAAATGCATTAAATCTGAATGGAAGGTGGCAGAACACATTTTCATGTCAGCTTTTTTTTTCTTCTTTTTCTACAGTGCTGGCTTCTTAGGGTGACTGACAGGGTCTAAACCAATCTAGAAAAGCAAGACAATGGAAGAGGAATATGCAACTCTAGCAATGTTGCAGTTAAGTTAGTTGTCATGTAATCTTGTACATAACCCAGATATCAAAATGAGTAAAATTTCTCTGATGTCTCCTAAAAATTACAGCAACATATGAGCAAGAGAAACTTTCTGAGTCAGAGTCCAGTCCCTTGCTATTATAAGCACTACATCATATAAACTCTCTCATAAAGTCAATATATCCCTTATAGTACAGATGTTCCTACTGGGAAGGTACATGCAGGCTTTGTACACTTTCTTTGTTTAAAATGAGTATTTCTCAATCAATACACTAACACATAGGCGTGGAGAAGACTTCTTTAATGGAATAATGATATGCTGGTAAACTTAAATCAGAGGAAGTCATCAATGTCTGAAATAAAGCTCAGTGCCTATTTTACCTGCATATTTTCTCTAGAAATCCTTGCTAATTCAGAGGGGAATTGTTTGTAGGGGGAAATTGCTTTCACCCGAACTTCTGAAGACAAAAGGGGATCATAGTGCTTTAAAAAAGTGATGCCCTCAAATAAATTGGGCATGTCTGAGCCAAAATGTCTCTACAGACTTTTTTAACAGCATTCTCTCAGTTTGTGGCATATTGTGAAATTGTCTAATACATCTTCAGCTTGTTTAGGAGTCTTTTCCTTACTCAAGGCTTGGTCAAGCATGTCTTCTCTAATCCTGTAAGGGAAAACAACATGTGTTGTTCAGTAACAACCATTTTGACTATCAAAGGAACATGAGTGACATCTTCAAAAGGAGTAGTAAGGAAGTCTTATACGTAAAACAGTAGAGGCACGTGCAAGTGTGTTTCTCAGTCCATGTGTATGCCAATGCCTATGACAGAAGGAGAGAGAAGGGGCAGGAAAGAAGCGGGAGAGGATGAGAGCTTCTAAAAGGGCATGAGCCAACACCTTCTGAAGGCTGAGAGAGGAAATAATGAATTCTGAAAAATGTTTTTTTTTTTAAGTTATGCTAGCTGGAAGAGTGCTGGTGTAGTTTTGTCTGGAACTCTGTATACTAATATCAGAATCTGCAATGGTATTTTAGTCTGGTCTTAACGGATAGCTGAGTTTTACAGTACCTATTAATAGTTTACAATATACAGAAACAGCCTGGAAAAAGAAAGTCCTGTTAATGTACTAGCTTGGTTTGAAAAGAGTTACAAACAACACAAATCCCACTAAACTGATTTATCTCCTTTCAGTTGATTTTAGACAATGTAGTCTAGCCCTGTTGAGGATTGTGTTTCTCTCTGGTAAGTGGGTTTTACTCCAGCTCTTCAAGTACCAGCATATTCCTTCTTCCTCTTTGTCTCCATTACAGCAATCATATCAGACATGGATTTGCCATTATTTGTAAATCATGAAGGAGCTTTAGCTTAGGGCAGAAGTCTGGTTTGCTGAAATTTTAGACAGACTTAAAGCAAGTGTGTTAATGTAATAAAACATTTCTCATGAACTTATGAACCTGTAGCTCTTACAGATTTGTGTCTCATGGTTTACGGTATAAATGGTATGTATACTTTCTTTACTAAGTATCTGACAAAATGATACATAGCTTTTGCATAAAATATATCTCCAGATGCATCCAAATATGAGATATGTCTAAGAAGCCAAGGAACAGGAAAAAAGGAGAAAATTTATCTAGATGCTTTAAACAGAATTTCTGAATGCCATTTATCCATCTTTTTAATGAAACAAACCAGTGTTGTTTAGTCCAAGGCGTCTGTCATCAATGAAAATCATATAAATTGACTAGGTTTTGAGCAGCAAGTTTTTCCAGTCACTCCAAGCAGGTTGCAATAAAGTCTTTGTGACATATTGTCATGGAGTTTTCAGTGTGCTACATTTTTGACAGAAAAGCAATTTCAGAAATCTCAAAGAAATTTAAGTAAATGATGACTTCTCTTTAATGCATCTTCCAGGCTTTAACGTTAGGTTCTCAAGTGACATGAGCACAATTGTAGAGGACTCAGAGAAAATAAATTTTTAATGAATAGTTTTAAAAATTTGTTGGAAGAGCCCTCAGTTCAGCAAAATACTGAAACAGTTATTAAGTATCATTACAGTAGACAGGATCTAAACATGAAATTAAGTGGTTTGCTAAGGGGATAGCTTCTGATATGGGCCGTTAGTAAAGACATAGTTCTTTAAACAATAATATTGTGAATTTAAAGTTCAGTATCCGGAACAAAAAACATAAGCTGTTTGGTAGAACAAGGAACTTCTATTAAAGGGAGATCTTTTTTTCCACAGGGTTGATAGTATGACAATGGATTATAAAGTTCCAACAGATAGATTGAAAAAATAATCTCAGAAATTCCTTAAAGGGTTTTAAAGAAAATAGTAATCTTCAACTTTTTGTTGGTCTAAACCCTTAAAAGTAGCAGTCTTGGTACAAAGATAGCTTGGTTTTATAGGAAGGGCATGAGAACAGGGACCATGTTTCTGAAGACATTTTAAAATGCCCTAAAGACATTTTGAAATGCCTTAAACACATTATATAAACAAAATACTTGGTGGAGAAAGATTTCTATTGTCATTTTTGTAGAATGCTGTGCCTAACTCATTCTTGAGTGATGTGACCATCTGAAACTCATTCTGTCTTTTGCTTCAATATTTTCTTCTTCCAAATCCAATATCCTTTAGGTTTCCGTTTCTGACCTTTCTCCTTCCTGTCTCCACCTTCAGAAGACAAAAGTCACTGGCCAAAACAGCAGTGCTTAGGACATATCCTTATCTCAGTGTTTGCAGCATAAGCATAATAAACCTAATGTATCTTTGAGATGTTAAAACTTCCCGGGGCCCACGTGCCTATAATATGTACTGGACTTCTTGAGGCTGTGCAGGTCAAACTTGCACAAAAAGTGCCAAGTTCTTTCAGATATCTTGTTCCATGCTACTACTCTTATTGGATTGACAGCAACCTGGAAATCTGGAAAAATTACTCAGTTCTACATTTTTGCCTGGAGAAAGAAAACACGTCCTGGTACAAACTGACATAGGGTACTATCTCCTGTTGTGAGGGAGAATATAGAGTGGGCTAGAGCTTCCTACACAAACTTCGCTTCCTACCTGACTTTTTGTTAAACATGATCCCATGCCAATAAGAAACTGTATTGTTAAAGTGAGAAAAAAATGACGAGGAGGAAGAAACCAAAATATCTTGATTTTATATATGTTACTGTTTTGTTTCTTTACACTGAGAGTATGTATGCCTGGTACTAGTACATAGGTATTGTATGTTTTTTTATTATCCACAAATTTGAAAAAAGTCTCCAAGGAAAAAAGACTTGCTTACTGAACAGGACATCAAGCAGGACCATATATGTCAAAAGTCTCGGGTGAAAAAACAAGTTGCATGATCGTCTCCAGAATAGCAATGAACTTCCTTCTTTGTGCCAAGAATTTATCCTGTTTTGCCAGGTAGTAAAGACGTGTCAACCCTGAAGGACATGTAAATTTGACAACAGCTGTTGTTACTCAGCTTAAACTGTTTAGTCAAATACTAACTGAAATATACTGTGTTGCTATGCACTTAAAAGCAAAGCATGTGGGAATTTCTAGGTCCTACTTTTTATGGCAAAATTTAATGGCCAGATCAAATGATCTACATATTATATTCTTTCTCTAAAATGTGCTAAATGAGTTAACATAGTATTTCTTTGTATTATGTAGAAGAGTGATAACATGAATCGTCCACCTTCTAGGTTCACTATCTGTTTGATCACCTCTTGTTTTATATAGTTAATATTTCAGAAAAAGAAAAAGAAAAAAAAAAGACAAAAGAAAAAGAAAGAAAAATAGGTCCTCTAACAGTGTGCAGTAAGCGTTCTAAAGATAAGAATGATCCTCTTGCAAGATTGATTTAAGTAGCAATTGAGCCAGAGTCACTGTTCTTACTAACTTGTTCTGGAGTTTCTGTTAGTTTATTCCCTTTTTACTAGGTGACAGAAGAATCGGATGGCACCTGCCTTAGGTACTTTCACTGTTGTTATCTCTGTAGTCAGAGACTCTTTTATTTACACATGCTTAAGGGCGCACCCTTCAAAGCTGTCTAATCTGCTTCTACAGAGCATGGCTGAATTTCTTCCTGGCCATATCTGCAGACCTGAAAATTACAGGATAGTTTTAGAGTAGGTGTAACTACCTGTACATTATTTTAGGCGCCTCTTATCTTTTAAACAACTATCGATAAATACCAACTAATTAAGTGCTATGTAATCTTTTCCTAACTCTACACAAGACAAGTGGGGAGGAACCAGTGATACTTTCTATGTCTCGGTAAAGAAATATCAAGAAATTCAGCACACTGTTCACTGCCAGGATAACTGCCACAGCGATCACATTTTGCTTAAGTCTGTTATGTATCAGGTAAATATTAATACTCTTCACTACAAGAATGGAGGACCCTGACAGAAAGTCAAGTGGCAAGAGTCTGTCATGGCACTTCTTCAGGCAGCAGGTGGAGGGACAAGATGCTAGGCACTGTCCTGTAGTATATGCTTCTACTCTTTACTCCTGCAGATACAATAATTTTCTGTTCAACAGATCAGAAATCCTGCAGCACAAATCCTGCATCAGTGGCTGCAGAACTACTTTACTGGTATGTCTTCGCTCCTAAGAGCAATAAGAATCATTGAAGAATTATTTCTTTAATATTTAAGAGCATGTAGCTGAGTTTCACATGGGGAATACTTAGAGAGGGGAATTATCTAGCCAGTGCTCCACTGGTTTTCGCATCTGGAATCAACAATTTAGCTCTGAGGCAATACAGTAGATAGCAAAGAAATACATTAAGGCTGGGATTCAGCTGCAGGTGGTAGTCAGCTAATTGTGTCTAGGTGTTGGTGAATGAGATATCCAAATTCAGTTACAGTCAATGAGGATCTAGAAAATCTATCACTGCAGTCTCAAGTGCTATACAGCTGATCAGTATATGTGTTTATTTGCACTTGAACTGAATCCTCTCTGGACTTCTTCACAGGTACCAACCAGGGGCATAAGTTGGTTGTCTAACACAGGCAAAGCAATGTTTGAGATTTCATAGAATATCAGAGATGTCCTTGTGAGACTGACAGATGAGAGACTTCATGCATTAGCATTTCTGAGCTCCACCAAACTTGATGTTTGACATGGAAAGTCAATGTCATGGTTAGAGTTACAGACTGACATTTCTGTTAATGAACCTTTTCAACGTAGCAGGCTGAGGGAGAATACTGGCTGAGAGGTGGGAAACAGAGCCAGCAGAAGGACCAGCGATGACAGCTGCAGAGACCTCTGCATGCCACAACGAGCTGCAGAACCGAGCCTGTGGACACTTGATGAAGTTCCTTCTGGGAAGGGGCTGCTACCATGAGACCTCCTTAGGAGCAGTATCTTGCTTTTTTCAAAGGTTTTGGCATTAATAGCTTTCTAACACATAAACCAGATCTTAATGCCAAAGAATTATGCACTACAAGTACATGCAATAATAATCACTATTTACGTGATGGTAAAATTCTGGTAGCTAGAAAGGGCCATTCTGTTTCTAAACAAAGCATATGTAATGTCTGTAGTACCTATAGTGTCTGTAGTGTGTGTAGTGTGTGGTTGTAGCTGTGATGATCTAGGGATATTGGCAAGGCAAAGTTTGGAGGTAATGGTAATGTCTTTTATTAGACTAGCCTTGACTTGTTTACATAGATAAATAACCTTTCCAAGCTTAGAGGTTGCTACAGAAACATAAGAATTTCCATTTATAAAGCCCTAAACTTTTAGGTTCACAAGAAAAACAAGGGCTCAGAGATGACCTGCTCACCTAAAACTTCTATTCTAAGCAATACCCAGAGTCATTCCTGTTATTCACAAGTCAACTGAACATAGTTTGGACCTCAGCCTTTTCTGCTTTTAGTGAACCAGATTCAGAAGGCTGGTTGGCTGAAACCAAAGTCATATCAGTGTGATATGTGCTGCAGTACACATGGGAGGTTATCTTTTTTTTCTTCTATTTTTCTTCTATTTTTTTTTTTTTCTGTTAGTGCTTGTACTGAATCACTGGAAGGATTGTCTCTTGTTCTTTCAAAAGCAAGTCATTCATTAGGATGCTTTACCTTTACTAAAAGACATGTTTTCAACTTCGTCATGGCCACTGGCCAGAAAAGCAATTTCCTTTTTTTCCTACCTTCAAAAAAGAGTTTGGAAACCATCAGCCTGTACCAGAAAGAAGGATTTCATTTTTAAAGGTGAAATAACATTCGCTCCTTTTACATGATAAATGGAAGAAATAGGATACACTAATGAAAGAGAGAGGACATAGCAATTAAAAATACCAGGAGATGGTGGTACACAAGTCTATCCTCTTGTTATCTTAAAGTAAATTAGCATGAGAGGTTAAAGAAGCCAGACTTCTTTTACTTCATAAATTACTCAGCTTTCAGTACAGGTTTTACAAGAGCACGTATTACTTACCTGAACAACTGATAGTGTAGTATTTATCACATGCTGCCTCCATTTGTAAGGTCATAAATTCCCTTGCTGTCATTGCCTGTAACTTGTTTTAGTGCTAAGTGTAGCAGTAAAATGCTGGAAGAAAATCTATAGATTCTGCTTATAAAACCTGACTCTGTATTTTATCCTATCTTGAAGGAAGTGAGAGATAAGGCTGAGGTTGCCTAAAATGAGCAGATATAGGAATAATTGCTACTTAGTGTCTTAACTGTCATTCATACATTGATTCCTGGCATTTTAATGGATGAGGAAAGAAAGCTTTTGCTTCCTACATTAAACCGAGGTACTTCAGTGTGGTATCTATCTCCCCTGAAACTGTTGTCCCTTGAAACTTAAACACATAAATCAATACAGATATATAATTTCAAACTATACAATGTACATATATTAGGATACATTGTATTTATAGTATATATTTTATATTTATGTAAGTTATAAAATAATAAGTTACTGTGCTGTTTTCACATGTGTCCTGTTGAAGGCAAAATGCTGTTTTGACATTGTTTTCATTCCAAACAAGAATCAAACAACTTTTAAATTGCAAATCTTTTAGGGTGGAAACATAGCTTTGCTTTCTGATATGTGAAATTAGCCACAGCGTCCGATTCACTGATTGTATCCCAACATATAAGTGGCCTTCAAAAACAACACAGTACACTTCTATATGAGCTATTGAAGAGACATACCTACATAAGAAAATCTTTGCCTGTGTGAGCAACCAATATCCATCTCACTCAAATGCATAATAATGTAAAAAAAGGGTTTCTTGCCACAGCTCATAGAGCCAATACCTGCCTTTCAGTGTTTCAGACTCCTCACTGTTATCCTGAGCAGATGAGACCTCTGCATGTTACCTTCTGTGTGCCCCTTCCGCATTCACCCACCAGAAGCAGGAGGGAATGTGCTTTTTGTTTCTTTCAACAACTTGCATCTTTCTCATTCATCCATCCTATCTGGTAGGATAAATGAATTTAAAACAGAAAGCAAAAAAATCGATTTGAGATGAAACAAGTCAAATATATCCTGGTGGTTAAACGACTTTATCAGAAAGGAGTGATGGTCTATTTGTATAAAGCCATGGACATATTACAAATTAAGTTTAACTTGAAAATCAGAGGTAGAGAAACCCGGAATTGCTGTCACCTTTTTCTCAAGGAGGCAGAGTCAACTGTAGGTGAAAAGGGTGATTTTTCCCATACTTCCTCATTTTTAAACAAACAGCCGGCTCACTTTGTTCTTTCTAAAGAGTGCATACTACTCTGTTATGCCTACATGCTGTAATGCAGTTTGCTCTAGGTTAATACTTAGACTTTTTCCCTTCTGTGACTTGCTTCGGTGACCTTGATCTGAGATGAGAACATCCAGAAAGCTCATCTGAAGTAAATATGGTTAAATGATGAATACCTCAGTAGATGCATATCTTACAGAGTAACTAATTTTTAGATTACTGCAAGCCCAAAGGGAAATACCAGGTGGCAATGGAGGATGTAGCATTATCATATGCCATTTTTTTCCTGCTCCTTGATGCAGGTTCATTTCATCTCTTCTGTCTCACATGTTATATGCAGGTATTCGGAAAGAAGATGCCACAACATATCTGTTCATCTATAGACCTCCGATATTGGTTTGTCACTGTCGCATGGTGTGGCTTGGTGAGAAGCAGTTGGGAGACCTGCTCCAATTATGTGCATCAAAGCTGCATCTGCAGCTGATGTTAAACTGACTTCAAGGAGAAGTTGTGTGATAAAGAAATGTTATAAAACAGTTTAATTTATGTCAAATGTGGCAAATTCAATACTCTGCAAAGAGGTATCTAAACATTTTACGTTATTTTTTTTAAAGAGAAAGTGAGAGACAGTTATCTGACACCAAGAGATTATGAAGATCATGAAATTCAGCCAAAGCATGAATTTTTAAAGCTATTCAGTTTCAATTGTAGTTTTGTAGTACTAATAGATTTACTGAAATTTTAGTTTTTCCTGCACTTGACAATGAGAGGTTTTCTTAAGAGCTGTTCCTCAGACTGTTTAGGAAAAGTATTCTTCTTTTGAAATACATGGATAGAAACTTTCTTTACCCAAAGTATTTTAAACAGTTTAATTTCCTCATGAATAAAAAGAAAAAGAAAAAAAATAATTGTTTCAATTTTAGACAAAACACAAAAATTGATGCCTGAATTTGAACTAGTGCCACCACTAAACATCTTCAGGCTAACTCCCACTAAAAAATCAGTCCTAGATGTTTCTTGTCTGTTCACGGCAAGTGTCTAAAAGGACTCATTGTCTATCTTCTGTGTCCTACAGTTCAGAAAGGGAGGATTGTCATGGTTATTTCCAGTAGACCTTAGTCTGTTTCTCCCTTGTTGTGGGTTTCTGTTTGTTTGTTTGTTTGTTTGTTTCACTTACAGGATATCAGTTTCTATTGCTTTATGCTGAGTTGCTTTTTATACTGGTTTCCATTTGCAGGATAATTATGCTATCTTGAAAACATTCAGGAATATGTTACTTACTGCAGATCTAGTGCATACTCTAGACTGTGAGGACTTTGGGTCCAACAAAATTGTTTTCTTTATGGATAACTGTAAAAGTTGTTCTTCTGAGGCATCATGATGTGTCTGGAAATAGTTTTGCTATTGATACCTTAATAATTTTCTCAGATGCAGAATCAGGTTGTAGCATTATTGGAAATCAAGCTGCAGTGTTTTGTGATTTGCATTTCCCTAATAGGTATGACATCTGCTTGAAGACTCCTGGCGCATGGTTACTAATGCTGCTGGCAGCTTTTGCTCTTTTTCTGCTTTTTGCAGATGTTACATCCAGTGGTGCTCAGTTTTATGCCTCTCCTGAGGTTCTCATGAAAAACCTGTGGTGTTGTGTGCATGTTATATATTATGTGCTACAGGACTGAGATGAAGAAGACTTTCTCAGGTCTTTCTCAGCACTCCAACATGTGTCCTTTGTGACCACAGGCATATCACTTAGGAGGTTTTCAAATCTACATATATCCTGTTGTATAGAGAAACAGACTATTCTGCTGATAGCCATGTACAGTTACTAAAATTTATTCAGATTTAATGGAAGGTTTTTGTGCATTATGATGCATACTTAACAAACAAACCACAAATCCTAATCAAAATTGAGCAGTTTACATGTTAAGTAGGCTGTCACCATAACTGTGCTGTTTTACTCTCATGAATATAGAGCAGAACTAATCCTATATCTCAGATAGTGAAGGTAGGGCAGGAAAATTAAATAATTTCCTCAGAGTTACAGAGAGGTGTGTCAAAATCAAGATTCAAAAGTAGAAATTCCTTTGAATAAGATTGACGAAACTTTAGCCATCTACATAACCTACATCTTATCTATTAATGGCTAAATTCAGAGACCTAAATTCAGGCATCTAGTGACATTTGAGATGACTTAGGGTATCTAGGGCATGCTCACGTGCCTGGGAGATATGACACAGGACCTGGGGGGATACTCAAGCCCTTCTGATGCAGCACCTGAAAGGCAGCACGATATTCTAAGGTATCTCAAAAGACATTTTATGCCTATGCTTAGGCAGTTGAATCAAGACTTTACACTTCTGTTCTGTGCTTTTAATGACATTTGGATAGTAGATTACCCAGTTTATTTGCTGGCAGAAGACAGAGAAGTATCTTGAAACAACTCCAGTGACATGAATAATTGCCAAGGTCACAGTAGTCCTGCAATTTTGGATTTATTTGGAGTCCTGAGAAGAAAATCCAAGGACCTGTTACCAGGCCTTCGTAACCTGCATCAGAGCACATCTGCCAGGGCACAGATGAGCTCTGGATGAGCACTGGTCCCCTGATTGTGTATACTGCGCTGCTCTCCCTCATGAAATACATGTTTCTGTTTTTTTCTCATAGTCACAGAGGGACAAGGAAAAGAGGAGTTGATGTGCACTTGACTACTGTACCAGTGTGAAACTGGGATTTTGTTTTCCTAAGCATCTCACGCTAGCATCTGCAAATCTTGCTTGGATGTTGTCACACAGATACAGCTATGATTAGTTGAAGAAATCAGCCTTTACACAGCTTGTGGCAATCTTTAAACTAAGCCAACACAACTTACACTTACTGTATTTTCCGCAATGTCTTCAAAACCAGAAGAAGGTATGAGGGACTTACTTCAAAAGAGAGAAAAAGAGAGAAAGGGTAAAAATGTTGAAATTTCTAGGAAATGGAAAGTATAACTTTGTCATCCCCACAGCTGGAGTCTGCTGTGAAGAAGGCAGATGTTTTCAGCTTAACAACATAAGGCAAAAACATGATAATATAAGACTATGCACACTGGGTCAAACTAAGTATTCATCCTGCTATTAGTTGTGAGAGACATCAGACACCTTGGCAAGAACATGGCAAGCAATCAAGTAAATATGCCCTGCAATATATTCCCTGTCTAAAGCAATCTAGGGTTTTGCAGATAGATGTCTTTTATAATACAAAATAGACACTTCAAAAGGAAAACCTCACAGAAGTGGACAGAGGTGGTGTCTTTGTTTTTAATGGCTCTTGATGCATTCCCCCTTCCTTTTTCTAGTTGCTTTTTGAATCATGTGGGAAAGAGATCATCAAGAAAAATACATCTTATTTGAAAAATCACTTCCTTTTTGCTTGTTTTGAACTTGAGTTTTGTAGTCTTCATGTCTCTTGGAATTTCCTTCAGGGTACTTATATCACTATTAATGAAACAGATTTCAGGGTAATCATTAACAAATGGTTAGCCCAAACTCATTTTACATAGGGAAATGAAAAGTCTCTGTATAGAAATAGCAGCTGGTATCTACTGAGCCTGAGCTTTTGCTAGGAACAGAAAGGTGAAAGACTCTTTATTCTGTTCTTATTAGCAGTCTCCTGTGCCACACAGTCCCCCAGGATGCAGGATTTAAATGTTCAGCAAAATCATTTCCACTAATACGACAAAACTTTTCATGGCGAAAGCTCAGCTGCAGAGTTGCACCTTTTATAGGAGTCTAATGCTGTGTTATTACTAGCATCCTGAAAGTAATTTGTGACAATAAGGAAAGAAATAGGGGCTATCAATCAGAGTGTCAGTTCTTGTTTCAACCAGAACATATTCAAATAACATATTGTAAATGCAGATCTTTCAGTGTGACAGTTTAAGAAACCTTTTCTTGCTGATTTGCAGCCTCAGGAGGAAGAACGCTTGCTAGATGCTGGTAGTGCTCCTTATTTAATTCAGTGTAAATTCATAAAATAAATTACCCAGATAATTGGCTGTGTCCTCAGTCCATGTGCACCCAGACTGTATTTTTTCCATAGATGCAAAACAGATTTACAGCTTGAAAGTAAGTGTAGCGATAAAGGAATATTACTAGTAATAGGCTTGTGCCAAGTTTTATGACCAGCTACAATAAAAAAGGAGTTTAGTCACTTTGAATAATGGGATCTGTCAGATCCTACTCACTGTTTCATAGATCCTGATGGAAAACTCAAGACCTACATAGAGAGAATGCATTTGATTCTTTCATTCAAAGTGGAATACATGCAATATTATTACAATTTCAAAAGAGTAATGCTAAAAAACCCTAATGCTGAGATAAAACCTAGCTTGAATAGTTCTCAAATTTTATTTTGCATCCCGTGAGTTAGCATTCTCAGCTGAATCTTGGATCTTTTTGTTTTGGAATTTCAGCCTATTCAATCTGAAATTGCAGGCTGTAAGCTATGTTGTCAATGTAGCTCAACCTTTTACAATCCAGCACATAGTGCTGTAGAGGAGTGACTATAATAACAATATTCTTATAATACTGAAGTATTATAAATGGTATTAAGGCATTAAATAAAATTGAATATGGGATAAAAATTAAACTAGCAGAGAGACAGCTATGCAAAAGATATAATATCAGTAGAATAAATTAATATGTTGGTCTAAGCATAGGAGGGGAGGAGAGGTTCGTTTGACAGAGCTGTATTTTTTAGTAAAAAGTACAGATAGCTGTAAAAACAAACAAGTTTCTAAGTATGTTTTGCCAATGATACCAATTGAACCCAATAGTAGAAAAAATGGCAAACAGTTATAGTGTCTTATGAAGCACGCTTTCCTTTGTATGAATGAAGCAAGGCGTAATGTCTTTAATTAGACTAACAGATTTAGCTGAAAACTTCTTTTTCAAACTGTATCCATTGACACAGTAAAAAAATTGCACCTTTCCACAGATGATGTTGTACTTGTAGAAAAGTGTATATCAAAATGCACTGTGTATTCTGTCTGTTTATTACTATTTAAGAAAAAAAATATTTTGCTAAAGCTTGTGGAGTAATGTTTGTTCTTTTGTTTTTTTAATCTGTTAATTTTATCATATTAAAGTGCAGCCAGCCAAACAAAGCTATTGCTAGGCAGGGATGGCTTGGTAACCCCTGAGAGGGACCTGCACCTTGGGGAACAGAATGCCTCTCAGTGCCCCCCTAAAGCAACGCAGCCGTGCCCTGCCGCAGGGAGACCCTTAGGGCAGAAGAGCACGCTGTATTTTCTGGTCTTTGTTCAAACAGACCCTGTAGGACCTGCAACTCTTTCCACGCTGTGAATTTGCATAATTTCAAAGGTCAACTTAAACAATGCTTCAGCCTTTCGAAGCTTCCCCCCAGGGAGGATGCATTTCCAAGAGGGGGGTTTTGTGCCACTAGTGGTCAGACTTTCACAGGAGTGTAGTACCTGGAATTTTGCACTCTGAATAATCTCCTTTCCTACTCCAGTGCGAAGTAGGTTAGGTCTCTAAAAAATCTGAATTTGAAACAAGGAAGTGATTTCTTCAGAAAATTTGGACTAAAGTATCCAAAATAATAAAAAAAAAAAAAAGAAAAACTACTTTAAATTCTATGAAAAACACTAGAAATGTGTGTGACGTTTTCAAAGCTCTTTGTAAGGTGTGACAGGGGAAAGAAGCCTTCAGTGTTTCTATCTTCAACCTTCAGTGTATCACGAGCATTTTTTTTCCTTGCCATATTGAGAATCTTCCTTTCTGCTGTGTCGTGTCAGGATTAGTCACATCCCATTACATTCCCGCTTTCTACATTACATTCCTGCTTTCTACATTTATTTTACCAATTTGGCTGGAGTATGACAGATCTTATCTTGTTTGCCAGGATTTGTTTTGATGATGAATGGCTCTGCAAGTCTTTGCTTGCAAAGTATGACAGTCCGCATGCATATTCTTAGTTTTCACTCCATTTATTAGTTTGGTTGTACATGTTTTTATATAATTCTGATGAATTTTTGTGTATTTTAATTAAGGTGCATATATATAAAAAAACATTTTGGGAGGGGTCTGAAAAACAATGCTCTGAAATTCCATTAAGTTTTGAAGAGATAGCACATATAAGCTTTTAAAATCTTATTATTTTCTAAGTGAGATTTTATTTGTGGAAATAGAAATTGTACTGTTGCAGAGACAGGGCTTAAATTATGGTAATTTGAAAATTTTACAGTTGTTTTCATTTGGCCACTTTCATGATCTTCTGTTAGCAATTTATGAATAGTCATGTGAAAAAAATGTGTAAGATGATAGAATATCTGGAAACTGTTTATTCTTTCATGTGTATACCTAGACAAAGGAAATAGTTTTACTTAAACAAAATAATTCACTATTTGTTGATTTTATGTTTTAGAAATGTGTCATCCTCTCAGGGAACAGATACCATACTACATGATGTAGGCAGCTTAAAGGAACAGAACAAATGTTTTGTGAATGCATAATCTAAAATTTATAAAGTAATTATGTATAAAAACTGATGTGTAGAGTCCTTGCTCATATATTGGCAACTGCACCACTGTCCTACTGCCTTTAATAGAGATCCTTACAGATCTAAACACTTACCAGCATGAACTGTCAATTCCAAGCAGTCCTTGATACTGGGAAGAGGAGGTAAAAAGCATAATTTTCTTATTCACTATAAATTGAACTAGAACAGTGGCATAGACAATTGATTTTTGTAGGCCAAATCAATATTCTGTTTGTGTGGTGGATAAACTCTTTTGATCTGGGGTTTTGAGAAAATATAGACTGAAATGGAAAACACTTAAATACCTGTAGAAAGTGGTGTATTTTCTTTACGTGCTGTTCTGGTCTTATCACAAAGATCATTCTGAAACGAAAATAGGCTCTTCATCAGACACCTATAATAATAATTTAAAGTAACATCCTCACTGTCAGAATTGAAAGTATATATTTTTTTTCTAATTATCTAATTTTCAAAACAAATTAGGTAAAATCTGAAACAAGTGAACCAGTATCAAGTGAATGTTGTTCTGTGCTTGTGAGTCAAAGTATTCACTGGTAATTCATAAAATTAAGTATTGATTTGGAATAGTTGGCTATATCATCAGCTTAGATAACAACACTAGCAACTCCTCAAACATTTTCCAATAATATGTCAAAGGAATAATTACATTGTTATGTGGGATTCAAGTCATCTGGGGAGGGAGCCTTGAGATGTCATGGTCACTAGTGCTTCACTTCAGAATACCTGAAAGTTACAGAAACAAAAGACTGCAAAGAGTAGAACTGACTACAGTTACTTCATGTTAAATCTCATTAGAATGGAAAATAATGAATTAATAACTGAACTAGAAACTAATATTTTCTTAACACAATAAGAATCTGGTTCATTTTTATATGTAGCCAAAGAATGACCCAGGCCAGTGATGAAAATAGCTGGCTCTTTTAAAAGCTAATTTCCCAAAGTTGAAAGCAACTTCAGCAATACTGTAGGAAAAATCCCCACTATTAATGAGTTGTTTGTTAGATCCCATGACTTCAAAGTTCAATTTTATAATCACAAAAGATGATAACTTATTTTATTGAAAGCTAGATTAAAAATGGTTAGTGAAGAGAAAAAGTTAAAAAATGGGAGAGACCAACAGATAAAATAAAAGCAAAGCATGATAGACTGCAAGTAAGAATACAGCCACTGGATAAGGGAAGCTAAAGCTATAACATTAAAAAAAATACATACGTCATTTGTATAAGGAAATGAGAGGAATTATTTAAATTGTTAGAAACAACCCTAGCTATGATATACATCTTGTATGAGACAAAAATAATCTTAATGATTCAGAAACGGCAAGGATATTTAATAAATAGCTGTTCTCAGTCACATAACAAAGTCAGATGTATTCAGTAAAAAACTTCTGTTCTGTATTTGAAGTAGGAGAATTTGTTCATATCTTGCAATGCTAATGAAGTGCATTCTATTTCATCAGTACATGGAGCATACATTAAATGACAAAATTAAGAGAGAAACATTTTTAGGTCCAGTGGATTGTACAACTTGTAGCCAAGAGTATTAAATGAATTGGCAGATGAGCTCTTTGAGACATTCATGTTGATTTTAAACAAGA
Source organism: Nyctibius grandis (assembly GCF_013368605.1). Taxonomy (NCBI): domain Eukaryota; kingdom Metazoa; phylum Chordata; class Aves; order Nyctibiiformes; family Nyctibiidae; genus Nyctibius; species Nyctibius grandis. Next base: position 76,590,337 of record NC_090659.1, on the reverse strand, counting down.
CTTACAAAATGGGGGACTTTCCAGAAAGCTGAAAAAAGGTAACGTTTTTCTAATATTTTAAAAGAGAAAATTTATGACCCACATAAGTATATCTTGATACTGATTCTGAGCAAGAGACTCACAGGTGAAGCAGCCACTAAAGAATTGAAGGGTATTTGCATAATTAATTCCAGTCAACATACTTGAGGAACATAGATCATTTTTCAATGAGCATCTAGGCCTGCTTTTTCCAGGTGACTATTCTGACAGAAATTTATGTTTGTACTGTAATTTACTTTGTTTCATATGATATCTGAAAAATTGCAATATGGGAAAATCAGGAGAGACAATATTAGCCACACTGAAATCTGGTCAACAGATTACAAAATGTATCTCTGAGAATGTAAATATTCCTAAAACAATGTCACAGAGATCCGAGTTCATTGTCACTTGATGCTGGCAAATTAATAGTAAGACTTGAGGTCTTAAAAAAAAAATACAGATTCATTTTTGCAAATGTTGTAGATGGCAACAAAAGCTGTTGAAAAGGCAAATAACCTCAGTGACAGATTGCTAATAAAGAGCAACCTGGGATGCTTGGTAACAAAGGGTCTCTTAAACAATGTAGTTTAAGCTGACTGAGAGAGCATGTGCATATGAACTAAGAATGCATGGGTAGAAAAGTTTGTTAAAGTCATGTAGAAAAATAACACTTGTGGTAGCTTTTTAGTTAGTAGGTAGGTCAGCAGAAAATCGTGTGTGTGTCTATGGTGTGTGTGTGCACGTGCACATATAACACAATGGAAGCTTAAGAGAACAGTATTATACAAACCAGGAACAATATAAGTTAAGTATTATTAAGAGTATGCTAACAAGATGAGAGCATTTAATGTTATCTATTAGAAAAGAGGAAAATGTTCATTGCCTTGTAGAGAACCCTGTAACATTTTCCTTTGTACCTCTCTCTGTATCTATCTATTCCAAGCTGCTACACGTTTGTCACTGTGAGCTTAAGGAGAGCTAGCAAGGTGCCCACCAAAAGCCATTCTGTGAATACAGGTGAACTCTGTAACATTTTTACTAAACTTGTTTTTTAACAACAAAATCTACCTCATTCAGCTCTGCTAAGAAAGGATGAAGCAAAGTTAATTAATCAAATTTAACCACTCTGCTAGAAATGAAATCAAAGGATAGGCAGTGTATTGGGACCTTCTGTGTTTCTCCTATGCATCACTTTGTGTTTAGCCTATGTTCCCGCAAACCAGTTTCTGTAAGACTGGGGACATGCAGGGGAATCCTCATTGGGAGCTACTATATCTCCTCCCTGGGATTCTCATGGGGGGAGACGTTGAACTGACAATAAGAAAGCAATAGATGCTTTTCAAAATATGTCAAGAAATGATGATTATTACACAATAGAGAAGCCTATGGGAGCCCAGGGGAAGAGCTGCATTTAGTCATGTCAACACAAGGGGCTGGATGGTCACACAACATACACTCCAAAATTTGGCTGGCCTTTCTTTGCACCTTCAGTTTCAGCCCCGGTACAATCCCCCTCTCACTCTTCTGTTATCCAGCAGAGTCTGGAAAGAAATCATTAAACAGTATAGCTGTTCCAATAGCAGCTGCTTGCAAGGCGGCCCTGGGAGTTCATGGCAATTCCTGTGCTGTGCAGGGCTGCTCAGTGCTCTCATGTGCGTCCCTGGCAGCTCCCCGGTCCAACTGGTCCAGCACAAAGTTGTGTGTAGTCTCTGCAAAAAAGTGGGAAGAAGTGAGAGTGGAAAGAAGAGGACAATATAGTTCGTTGTATGAATTACTTGTGTCAGGAGAACTACTGCTTTTGATATGGTGGAGTTTCTCCCTCATTTTCCCTTCTTTGTTTTTCTTTTTGACATTTTGTTGTTACTTGATTTTTCTCTCATTTTCTTTATCTCTCTCCATCTCCTTTCCCCTCTTTTCCATTGTGCTTGTATTTCCCTTCCTCACTTTTTATCTTCTCCTTCTCACTCTTTTCCCCTTATCCTCCTATGTTTGTTAAATTAAGTTCCTCTTGCTTTTAGAAATATTTCTTCTGTTTCTTTCAATTTCCTGCCTATTTCCTTCCTCTCTCCTTTTCCTGCTGTTCTTCCTAAACTACTTCTCTTCCTTCCTTCTGTCTGATTTTCTCTTCTCTACTCTCTTCTGCACTGCCCCCCTCCCCCTCTCTCCAAATCCCCTCTCCATTATTCCCTATCTTTGGCTGCAGGTGCTGCAGCTGCAGGAATCTGAGACACTCCCAGGGCAGTGGGGGAAGAGCCACACGTATCACTCCCACCCTGCAAGCGAGGGGAGGAGGGTGCTGCATGTTCAGGTCTTGGGACAATGGTTTCTGTCAACAGGATGTGGGAGTTTTATTTAAATGTGGGAATGTCCCATGAAAATTGGGACATCTGGCACCCTTACATTCCACGTCTGACTTCGGCTTCATCTGCTGCTGTTATGAATGTCATAAATATCGGTAATTTCACAAGCAATAGGAGTCAGAGTACACAATAGATTGCATTGCAGATGGTATGCCTGCCCTTAAAAGGACTCGGTCTTGTAGAATTACAGATTGCAGTTTGGCATGTGCTGGAAAGAGAAACATAGACTCAGGAATGGCAGATTCCACCAGTGTCACCATGTACAAGCACAGAAAGTTAAAAGTATTGCAGTCATGCTTTACATCCTGATTTAAAATCAGAAAGGAAAGAGATCAAACCGTGCAAACTAAAAAGAAAATAAGCACCATTAGTGTAGGACCTACCATCCAGTAGTGGACTTCAGAGCACTCCATACACTAAATTGTAGGTGCCTTGTTTAAGTTCCTAAACTAGCAATTTCCCAATAATCCTTCTAGAATCAATGAAGAGAGTTAGACATCTCAAGGAGACCATTCAGAGCACCTGGACTGGTCTACTCTTGCCAGGACCTTCAAGTGGTCTGTCTCTTCTGTTCTGACGTGGCTTTGCATCTAACTCAAACATCCCTCTCCGATGATTCAAGTTAGTCTTCCTCTTTCCTGCCATTTCAATATCTTGTAATTCTGTATAGTTTCCTGGACATTTTTCCACAAAAAAATAAGCAAATAGATATTTTGCTGTACATGTTTGCAGTTCTGGTCCTGTCCTTGACTTTGCAAGCATCATGGTGGTTCCCATTGTGTGAACATGGAGTGTGTTGTAGAGGTGGGTTGGCTTGCAGATAACAGTCAGATTTTTTGTGATGTGTAGCCACACCACCAATCAGATAGCCAGCAGAGGGAGTGCAAGGTAGCTCTGTTGGTGCCCAAGGCTGTTGGTGCCCGTGCAAGGAAATGGCTCTAATGTAAATAGCAGAACATGTTCATTTAAACAGCACTGATAACATGATAGAAATGAGTTGCCAGATGGATGAGACTAGTTGATAAGAGGAATGTTTTCTCTAAGCATTAAGAAGATCATATGCACAATGTCAGATGAAAAATAAACTGGCAAGAATTTAATTAATGTCATCTGCTTAATCCAGAATTTCTTTTTGGTTGTTGATTTAAATCAGATTCTTTTGCAGAAGTTCTTGGAAAAAAGCCTTTGTTTCTTTCAAGCCTGTGTACTCTGCAATCTGCCTCCAAAGTTATGGGTTAGGGGTGAGGGGGGAGGGGGGAGAGGTGACAGAGGCTGCAAAGGAAAATAATTTTCTTTGGGAACTGCATTCCTTTCCACAATGAATTCGCATCTCCTGTATGGGATAGAGTTAGCTGTTTCGCAGGAAGCCCTCTCCTTTCGTTCAGTCATGTGGAAGATGTGCCAAAGACAAGATGACTACAAAACCTGCAGACATGTTGTATGACCCCTAACTGTATAGATTTTGTTGAGTATACAGGGCTTTAAATCCATTCAAGTGGATTTAACAGCCTCAGCAACACTTTTGGGAGATGAGAGCCGGATCCCTGTCAAATGACTGGAGTCATGGCAAGAATGTACTACATTAGGAACCAGGTGTTAATCTTTGCCTTAGGGTTGATATTAACTGATTCTTTAACCACTTTACCGGATTATTTACTAAAACCCAAACTAGTCCCATTTTATTAGTATATCTGGCATCTCCTTTGGAAGAGTGCTATGGGTCCAGTAACGCACTGGGATGGGCAAGAGCACACTGCGGGATGGAAAGGTTAAAATCTGGATAAAATGGAGCTCTGATAAATCTACTGAAAACCAAAGTATTTTGAAGGTGAAACCATGTATTTTGGATCCCGCAGATAGAGAAAGTCAGTCACCAGGGCCATATGATGGTTAGCTGAAGCCCTGGAAGCGCAGGTCTACTTGAAACACTTTTGCCATGGATCATAGAGATATTGGGCTTCCTTTAGAAGCACAGAGATCTTCTGCAGACGTGGGCCCACATATCTTATCAGATTTCCATGGAACTCAGGGTGACCATGACATGTGCAGACAAAATCTTTTATTTATTTCAAAGGAAGGGAATTGTGACACATTCTTCCTTTGGTTTGTCTTGCTTTTGTTAGTCTCTGATGCCTTTCTACAGAATGCTCTGGGAGAAGAGCATTCTTCTCTAATGATACATCATTACTATGCAGTATTATTTGGTTTCAACATATTCAGTGGTATTATGGTTTTTCTTGTTTCAGTGAGATTTATGCAACAAAGTAATATGCTGAAGGAGCTGATCAAACTGCACAAAAGGCAACGCTGCATCTCTCCCCCACAGAGAACCAGTGCAAACATATAACTCACACCATGAAATATTATTCTAAATTAGTGCTTTTCCAACTGTAGTATGTGGAGAGCTGGCTGGTTACACCGTGCTAGCTCTCCTTCTTGCTTTCAGCTGCTAAGTTGCATTAGTGATACTTTCATAATACTTAATTTCCACATAAGCAATTACTGTAGTGTCTACAGGGGGTTTCTGTGGATTATGGATGGAATGGTAAATGTCTATGTGAGTCTGTGGTCCTCACTATGTTGCTTATCCTTAGTGTAGAGATTTTGAAAACTTATGTTTCATAGTACAAATAAATTAATTATTCCTCATTAACTTTTGATAACATGTTAATTATAAAGACACTGCCATACAGCACTCTCTCCACCTTTCTCTGATCTCTCCATGCAAACTAAGATTTGGTGAAAGTGGAGTATTGTAGAAACAGAGACCTTCTCTTACTAATGTCATAAGCATACAAGGAAACCGAGATTAGTGACACTACGCTATACTTTGCTGGATAAAAAACTGGCTGGATGTCCTGACCTAAAGCGTTGTGGTGAATGGAGTTAAATCCAGTTGGTTGCCGGTGACAAGTGGTGTTCCCCAGGACTCAGTATTGGGGCCGTTTCTTGTTAATATCTTTGTCTATGATCTGGATCATAGGGGATCGAGTGCACCCCCTGTAAATTTGCAGACAACACCAAGTTAGGTGGGAGTGTTGATCTGTTTTAGGGTAAGAAGTCTGTGCAAAGGAATCTGGACAGAAAGAAAAACAGAAGGAAGGAAGGAAGGAAGGAAGGAAGGAAGGAAGGAAGGAAGGAAGGAGAAAGAAAGAAACTCCTTTTTGCATGTGCTATGCTGTAACTCAAAAAACTTTGTGAAAGAAATTACTAAATATTAATTTTTGCCAATGAAGCAAACATGCTCATTAATTTTCATCCTGAACATTTTTAATGGAAACAACTTCTGTGGATGCACAATCAGATGTTTAAAAAACGTATAATTTATATCTTTTTCCCAGCAGAGGAACAGAAATGTTCTATGGTGTGAGTATGATTCTGTGAATTCACATTTCCTTGTTTAGTTGAAATCCCTCTTAAAAAATCAGCTGCTTGTATATGACATGCGACTAGGAAGTAAAGATGAAAGCCAACAATCTTAAATTAACAAAGCAAGTAAAATTTACACATGCCTTATTGAGTGAGAGTACAATTCTTTTTTTGTTACCTCGTATTCTGTCCTTTAAAAAGTCTGAGAGTAACAGTTAAGTTGCTTTTACATTCACAGTATTTATTCTTTGATAAGGAAATGTCCTTATTTTTTTTTGAGAAGTGGATCATATATTTTTGGATCTTAAAAACATTAAAAATTGCATGCCATCCTTTTTTTTGTTGTCTGTCTTTCTTGACATTTCGTGGTCAGTTGAAAACCACATTTCCAATAAAAGCAAATGATCATTTTCTCTTGAATATGAAATGTGAGAAGGGTAGGAGGAGGGAAAAGCCAATGAAAGGCCAAAGAAAGATTAACATGGACATAATGGCCTGTCTTATCTTGCTGAGGCTTGAAAGCCCAAGTTTTTCTTGCTGGCCTCGAAATAGACTATATTAGTCAAACTCCACTGAAAGTTCTGCGAACACATTTTTCAAACTATATTGAGTAAAAGCTCCAAACCAGGTCATCTTTGTTGTTTCAGATGTTTCCTTTTTTTAATCAAATATTAAAATGAGCTCACTAAGAAATATGTGAATGTGATATTACTGAGCCTGCCATGAAAACTAGATTCAAAATTTAAAAAGTTTGAAGGTGAATCCCTTTCATTTGGGGTAGACTTTTAATGTGTTGACTTCAGATGGTAATGTGCTGTACTGATGCTGAAAGCCTGTGCTACTTATTACTTTAAAAATACTTAGTTACCTGACTGCATATTTAAAATTTATGTTGAAGTACATAAAGAAAAAATAATGCTTCATGCATATCCTTTTACCAAGGAGAAATGTGCAAGTGTTTTTTTGTGTCTGCTTTTGGAAAAACAGACTTACAAACACAGATGTACTAGGTTACTGATATTAGGTGTATCAGTGGAGTAATGCCAATTTCCTGTAGGCAGTCTTTCTTGTATAATAATTTCCGCAAGGCATGACTCTTAATTTATGCTAGGAAAGCAACTTTAAAACAGTAGAATTATTTCTCTTGAATGAGTGGTATCACTAAAAGCGTTTAGAATTCTATCCAAATCCAACCAAAGAAATAGGATGATTTTGTCTCCCTGTTTCTCTTATTGTTATGAAAACACACACTTAGACTGTTGAGTGAGGTGACAGGTGTCTAATGCAAAGTTCACCAGTTTTTTCTGTGTTTTCCTTTGCTTTCAGGAATCAGTTGCAGGAGGGTGATCTAATCAAGAGACTACAGAGTCAGACTGCTCTTGCTTAATTCCCCTCTTACTCAGTGTTTTGTTCATTACTGTCTGCAGAGATATACAGCTTCAGTTGTACAGATAAATCACACCTTCTCTCCTGACTACTACATGGTTTTGTGGGTAGTGTGCCTACCAAATCAAGTCCCTGCAGGCTGCGGAGAGATTTGAATCCAGACCTTCTGCTTCCTGGGCAACTGCTTTCATCATGAAGTTATCGTAAAAACAGTAGGAACCACATCTTTTCCTGATTATGTTTTGAAATCAGTACAAATCTTTGGGTAAGTGTTGGCTGTGGTCATAGCACAGGGACAGTCCTGTGTCCTTTTAGTGGTAAAGACCTACCTAGTTTACAAATTCAAAGAGTTGAGTAGGCGCCTGACTGTTTGGATCAGCAAAGAACATATCCTCTTTAGGTACGTGCAATAACAGGATGCTTAGGCTTTGGAGTAAGTGCTTCTTGGGCACCTGGCCAAAGGTTTTTGGAGGGCACTCTGGGACTTAGATGCCTGAATCCCATTGAAGTTGCACTGTATAGGTTACTGTGAAGTACTGGGCTGTACCTTTAACCACTTCTGATGTGGAAAAACTTTATTTGTTTGAAAAGATGAAGATTGTATCTTTACTTCAGGAATAACTTGAAGCCTAGAGAACTTCAAGAACCTCTCAGTGGATTTTCATTGCCCTTGCAAAGAAAAGCCTGAACTCAGGCCAGCTGTGCAACCCTTGTGCCCGTATATAAGGTGGAGGCTCTTCAAAGAAGGCAGCTGTCAGTCATATCTTCGTGATATTGCATGAGTGACATTGTTACCAAAGCACATAAAAGACATGGAGGGAATTGTACTAGGGACCACCCTATATATTTGAAGTTTGATTTGGGCTTTTTTTTGAATGAACCATGAAGTTCTAGTTATGGTCCATCTTTCCCCTATATCTCACTTTCTGTTGGTGCTAGTAGGGTTAAAACACAGCTGCATACTTATTGCTCCGTGAGGGCTTGAGCAGGTAATCCATGTGTAAAAGTGGCCGGCTGCTACTTCATTACAGTGTAAACACAGCAATGAGACTATCTGTAGTCATTATTTGCCAGGACATGTTCTTGGGCCTGATACTCTCCATCTAAAGTGGGAATGAGGTGGAATTTCAATACCTAAGCCTAAAATTATGATCCTGAGGATCCTTACCTTACTCTTCAATTCCAGAACTGCTGATTTCCAGAGATCTTTCTGTTTAGTTTTTCTTCTTGAAGCATGCTAGAAGCCTCACCATCATATTTTTTTCCCTCTTCTGTATATAATATACTGAAAGAGGGAAATCTGGAGCAGATAAAAAAATAAATTCTGTGAAAGTTTATTGGGGGGGGGGTAGCATGACAAAAAACAGAAAAGTGTTTTTTTTCTGTGTAGGATCTATATGTGATTTTGTTATGCCTACTGTAAAACCACAATGATTTATGAGAATAAGCATTTTAACTCCACAACAATAAGCTAAATGTTTCCCTGTGTGGGACAGCACAACACTTTCTCAGCTGGCTGAGTCTGCAGGGCCATCTACATTTATCACTCTCATAAAGTCCCCTGAATAAGTAAAATCTCCCCTCACCCACTCTCGCTTGTGGCTTTTAAACAGGAAGGAAGTATCATTTTCTTCTCCCCTAGCACAAAGAGAGCTCTGAGCATCTAATTACAGTTTCTGTGAGCAAATGGAACCAGAAAAGCATTTCCCTGTAGCTAAAGTGCCCAGGCAGAGCTTGCACTCTCTCAGTTTTCCCAGACTAAGGTTGAAAATCTGCTCTCTAAATTATTCCATTGCTTTACAGAGGAAGTATTAATTACGCGACTGCAAATGTAGAGCAGGGTGGGATGTAATTACAGGGCCGGCTTTGTGTCTGTTGTCCAACAGAATTAGGCAGGAAGTGTTCGCGGTGCCAGCAGTTTCAGGTGTTTTGCAGCCTATTATATTTGCCGGTTCTCACCAGGTCTTGCAGATGGATCAGGTGACTTTCTGCTGCCTGATTGTCTGGAAAATTCACAAAGCTGCTATTACTGCAGGTTCATGGTTTGTACAAGTCTGACAGTTTTAGATTTTTAGAGGAGGAAAAGAAGTAAAAATCCATTCTGTGTTTTCACCCCTTGCCAAATTTTGCTCTCTTTCTTCCTTTCTTCAAAGACTTATTTTTTGTTTTGTTTTCAAGTTTCCTAATTTTAACCTTCTATTTGCTGTGCATCTCCCCTGACCCTCCACAATGTCATTCTTTCTGGGGGAAGAAAATGGCTGTGTGTGCACAGGAAAGAGCCATCAGGCACTCCAGCAGGGACAGAGTCCTCAATGCTGCAGTGCCACAACTGGGCAGTACGCTGGGCCATGCATTTGACTTCCAGTTTAGGCACAGTCTGGACTTTTTTTTCTGGTTCTTGTGCTTTTCAGCAAAACACATCCATTATGCCTGTGCTCTGTGGGTGATGGAGAGGAAATCAAATTTCTGTACTTTTCAATTACTAGTACTGCCACCAGGCACAATTTTGGCCTGAGCTGAATGAAGATGTCCCAAAAAAGTTCCTGATGGTGAGTTAGCACTCAATTCCTGATTGTGAGTTAGCTCAGGAGTTAGCATAGGCAGAGGCCATTCCCTGCAGGCACCTTTGATGCGGATTTCCTGTGTGGGAGGGTGAGAGTTGAGTTGTATGGAGACAGGCTGTTCTCTCCCAGTTGGGCTGGGTGCAAACAGATGGTCCCAGGCATAGTTAACTTATCTGTACAGACCTGATCACTGAATTCAGATATTTAACTTGAGCTCTGCAGAGTGGTGAACACAAATGCAAATAATAGTAACAACTTCTGTTTTGCCAATCAAGTGACTATCTGTGTTTAAATATGCTCTTATCAAGTCTTTGGAATGACAGTTCATCAAGGAAGTACATTTTTAAGAGTCAGTTCTGTCCTATTTGAACAATATTTGCTACTTAATAAAACCGATTTGTACTGACTGCTATGCATGAGCAATATGTACCGTTCTGTAGAAGTCTAAATGGAAACAATCTTAGCCACTGAAAGCAGATAGAGCAGTGGAGACTGTAAGATCTCTTCATACATGTGCTTTGGGATCAAACTGTGTGACTAAAAATGCTATCATTATCCTCATCCCTGTGCTTCTGCTATTGCATTCTCTCCAATCTGCCACTTCATTTGAACGTGTAATCTCATCTGACCATGAACAGCCAAACTGAGCTTGGCTGCCTGTTGGAGAAGGGCAGGAGAGGGGGGAAATGGCAAGAAGCAATGGCATGGGCTGGGACTTGTAACCAGGCCAACCAACACAGTTACAGATGAAAAAGGAAAGAGTAATCACAGTAAAGACACTGCAGCTGTATGCCTTTCTGGCACTATCATTAGTTCTTTTATTTAGAAGAACAAGTTCTAAAAAAATATTCTGATATTGTGGTTTTGTCCAGTTATATAAAACCCTAAGGTCAAGATCAAGCCTTGTAAAACATTAATTAGCAGATTCTTAATGCAGACATAAGAACGCTGTGGAATGCTCCAGGCCCACCTGCTTCTCCTATGTCATTTATCTTTAGTAATGTAAATATTCAAAATATACCAATATCGATTTGTCATGGTAGTTACTAAAGTTTCTGCATACAGTTTTCAGTTTAAGTACTGTGCTAGCAACATGGAAGACATATACTAAGTTTCTTTTAGTCCTTAAACTTACATAAATATGAAAGGTAATTAGATGCCAAAGCAACATGTGCCTTCAAAATTCCTAAAATAGATAGGATAGCTATTACGTAGGCACAGACCCCATGAATGCCAGCATTTAAGATCTATATGCATGCATATACTGTAGCTGGTGTAGTGAAATGTGGAAAATATTTATATTCATTCTTGAAGAAATGACCTTAATAATTAATTTTGGACTCCACCTCTCCTGAATTACAGTTGCCTCACTTGTGGAATATTTTCCATATCTTGAAAAGACCCTAATAAATTCTAATATTTTCCTAAGTGTGGAAATAGTTAGTAGTTTATGATGTCACAGATTTGCAAACTTTTTTCATAGTTGTGGTTGCAAGACACACATATTTCCACTCTGTTCCTTGATGATTAGCTGTGCTTTAATTTTCTTTCAGTGATGATTAGGGCTTTTTTAAAGAGATGTAACATTTGCTTCAAATGTTCTTGTACTTAACTGGAAAACTTGTAGAAAAAAATAATATATCAATGAGATATCAGTGACTAGAGGCAGAAATACTTTGATTTTAAGGGCTGTTGTATTGTATTTTAAGTTACTCTAAAGATTACTTTTCCAATTTATCTGACAAGACTCATGTTTGATATGAACTAATAGTGCTGATCAGAATGTTATGGTTTTACAGACTTAATGAAACCATGTTTCTATTCCTAAACAGCTTTGCATACTGCTGGAACAAGTTAAAAAAATATCTGTTTCTAACAAACAGTTATGAAAATGTGGCAGTTCTCTCTAGAGTGAGGCTTGCACCTGAATTTAACACTGAAAAATGCTGAATGTCACTTTGAATGAAATTCAGTGGTACAACATGGAATGAAGCAGTTCTGGATGCTCTTGTTTCAAGTGTGGGTTGGGTCTGGACGATTGTTACTCTCTCCAGCAGTGAGTCTGGTGTGAGTAGACGTGAGTGCAAGTGAAGACTTACTAAAAAAGCTTAGAGTAGAGTGTGAGAAAGATTAGGAAAAAGTGTCATGGGATAAAGGAATTAAACAAAAGAGAAAAGACTGTATTCTTACTTAGACTATACATATGATGCTAACTGGAAAAAAAGCGGGGCTCTATGTTCATACGCAGTCAGATTCTCATGTCGTTCACACCTGGAACTTACTGAAAGACAACTGCAGATGGGAGGGTTTCAGTGCACAGTGAATCACCTTTTTAGCATGCCAAAAAGTGGTTATTTAGCAAAAGAACTCACTGGGTGCTTTGCACACTCCTTTTACACAAAAATTAGTCTTGCAAAAGCTTAAACACTTGCTAAAATTTAAATAGAACTTGGCTTACTAAACATATATAGATGTATACATACATAATACAGCTATGTTTTTAATCTTCTGTGTATTTATTTCCTTTGTGATACAATCTTCTGTTCCATGGATTTGTAGATTTGTATTTTTCTTTCTCTTTCTTGCATTCAGTACTTTTCCACCGCCCTGCCCTCCCCATTTGTTTCTTTCTATCTTTCCTTGTATTTCCTTCTCTCTTTCTTCTTTTTTTTTTTCCCAAAGAAACTGAAATTCTGACTTTTGAGATGGGGGCCAGTGACACAGAGAGCTAGCAGCCATTCTAAAAATGTCCACATGGCCCAATAATGGAACAGCACTACCTTAAAAATGTAAATAAATAAATAAATAAATAGGAACATTAGGGAAACGTGAAAGGATACATGCAACATGCAGGCTACTAAACAAAGACCATCTTGTGCAGAGTGTAAAGGAAACATAATGACTACAACCTGCCCTAGGGTTTGAAAACAATTTACTGAGAAGTCTTTTACGGTGGCCAGCTTTGGAGCCATTTCTAATTAGCTAGCAGGTAATTCAAAGTCTGTTTAAGTACGTTCGATAAATTTCCTTCAGAGTTTCTGTGTTATAAATCTGTCATGATTATTTTTTGGATCTTCAGGAATTAACAGATCCTAATCTTAGAACTAAAATTCAGTTATATTTCATGCCAGTGTGTTTCAAAGACTAATATATTTCCATAAGAAAACTCCTCAGCTAAACTATACCTGAGAGATATGCACATAGCAACATATTTTGGGAGTGATTCACCCCATGCAATTAGAATGCTGACTTTGTGTCTTGATAGGAAAATACGAAAATTGCCAGAAAACTTTGATCTTAAATGTGCTTTTTGATTTTGCATGAGGAAAATGAAAATTCTCTCAAAGTATCTAACACTTTTCCCCCTTTTCAGTTATATACTTCAGTCTGTTGCAGTGGAAAATACCTACAAGTTATTTGGTCTGTTTCCAACTCAATGCAAATTTAGGAAAACACACCACATGTGTTATGCATGCCTTTCTTTATAGATAAGATATGGGTAGATATGGATAGAAGATCAAAACACCACACTGTCATACTCATTATCCAGGGCACTGGGGTAGGGGTTTGAGAGACCTTGGACGGCATAGATAGTGCAGTGTATGTTTTGAGGGTGTGCTACAGACAAGTGAGAATGACTTCAAGAGGAGCCAGCTCAAATCTGGCAGGGCTTTTTAGCTCACTGTCCAAAACCAGGCAAACATGTACTGAGCTAACCTTGGAAGTAATGTATCCTTGTTCAGGTACTGTTCTGCTTGGAGCCAGCCTTGGAGACTCCGCCACCGTAGCACGCTTTTTCTGCAAAATGGATGCACTGCCCACAGGTAATGGTCAGTCAATTGTACCTGGTGGTCTACTGCTGCAAAATTATTTAATGCACTGAATGTGCGTACAACGGAGGCAGTTGAGTGTGGAATGGAAGCTGTTTGATGTATAAAAAGACGGGGAAACTTGTAAGTAGGGTAGGCAGACTGAAAGTGAGATTATGCAAAGATAAAAGGAGGAGAAGGAAACAGAAAATCACTCAACTAAGGAATGCTTCCAACTCAGGAGAGAAGGGAATTTACAACCTGGAAAAGTCAAAATGGAGAACTGAAAACAATATGTAGAGAGAGTTGTTCAGCGCTTTAAAACCCAAGGAATTTGAATGTGGTACATAATTTGAATGTAGAAGAGAGAGCAAAACATTGTGTTCTAAGTAATACTTGTACTTCTGATATTTTTGCTTTTAAAGACAGTGAAAATTTGAATGTCACTAATGTGACAGGGCTACCTTCTCTAAGGTCTGCTCCTGTCTCTAAAGCACCAGTCCTCTGACAAGTGGGATGTGAATTGCCAAGTGTCCCTGAGATGTACATTTTTTGTTCCATCCTTCATTGGTGGGTAATGTTTGCCACTTATTCTCACTGAATTAGGAAGAAAAAAAATCAACAATCATACCTATTATTCAAATAAAGTAACTTTTTTAAAAAAGGAAATATGACCAAAGCCTCTTTTCTTGAAAACAGAGCATCTAAATAACTGTGCTTTGGGAAATGGACTGCATGTACTACCAGATAGCAGTGTGTTTTTCAGACACTCTTTGTCATGTTTTTTTGGTCTCTTATGCCAAAAGTTGTATATGTTCTGTGTGTTTCAGCTGACAGTAAACTCTAAATAAATTTCTCCTAAAGCTGCTTCTAGAGCCTCAAACAACATTCCTCCTGTCTCTAGAAAAGGCAGAAGTGTCTCTCATGACATGAACATAAATGCTGTACATCACAAGTTAAACGCAAAATCATCCTGAGAATAACCCCAAATATTACGAGATTAAGACAAGAAAAAAGAACAAGTGGTTAAACAGATGGCAGCTGTTTCATTGGTACCTTCCAGTGCCATGCTGTCAGATGCATGTTAGCCAGAGCAACTGCGCTGCTGCTATAAACATCAAATCTGATGCTGTCTGTTCTTATGCATTTACGTGGTGATTTTGGCCTCCCTCAAGAAAAAATTCCCCTTTGTTTATTTTATTATTCTGAGCAATAGTGAAGTCTGCTTCATTTCTCCAAATCTTCTCCCTTTCTCTGTAAGATCTCCAAGCCCACCAGATTGTCTCAGTTCCCACTTTTTCCATCTAATTCTGTCTCAGAGGAAGAGATGGTGCATGTGTCAGGTTTCCCATCTCAAGACTGGGAGCAGCCAACAGGGTGCCTGTCATTTTCTTGGACTGCAGCGTATTGAAGGCAAAGACATTTCCCAAAATTAGAGAGTCAGGGATTGATTCAGTTGCCTTCTCAGGCATTGTTAGTGCAATTTCAACAATCCTATGAAATTCTGTGTAGCCTCCAGCTACTCTCCAGAGGGTCTGGATCTTCCATTGATCCTATACCATGTCTACTAGCTCCATTTCAAAGTCTAAAGTACGCGAGAATGATTCAAATGGTATTGGGAACCTAAGTGTGCCTAACTGAATCACATCCTTGGTGCAATGTCTGATGTGTGGTTAAGGCATACCTCTGCCAGACTGTTTCCAGTTTTTAGTCTTTTTTTTTTCTTTGACCTAATGCCTAGTGTAGGTTAGTTGAAACTTGTGGCTAGTTCACTCATCTGGTAAGTGATAGGTTAGTGCTTCCCCCATAACCTTTTTTATAAATTTTCTATTAAGTAAAAATAAGTTTTAGGAGCAGGCACTGGAAACTTAGGATTCCCGACATGTTTTAGGGCTTTAGGTACTGCATTACAGGGCCATAGTAATGTTTCTTCTTGTCTAATCCTTTTCTGCCCTCATGAATTCTGCTGCATTTTCTGTACATTGACTAGCACCAGCAAGGTGAGCAAAGAATACTGCTCCTCACTTCCACAAAATCTCCCTCTTTTCCCCTTTCTTTTCTGCTGCTTAAGCATCTTTGGTGAATTTTCCTGGTTTGGGCAGTCACCTGGAAAGCAGGAATCATGGACTGACATTCTTCAACCAGAGGAAATAACGAAAGCTCACTTTTTGAGAAAGGGGCTTCATCCCTTCAGTTTTATGATGATCATTATCCTTCCTAGCATCTTTTATTAAAAGAATGAGGCCCTAGTAGCTCTTTCAAGGAATGATTTCAGATGGTTACATTCAGGAACGAATTTTGGGCACTATACTCTCCAGAGCACAACTTTCAACTGTGATCTGTCTAGGTTTTGACGAGTGAATATGATTTAGAATAACTTTCTAAGTTTCATATTTGCTATTGGCTGATTTCACACAGCTCCTTGGTCAAAGCACAGAGTTTTTCAGTTTGCCTTCCATAATGCTTGAATCTCTCACAGTAAACTTTAATGGGCTTTAATGTTTTACTTTGGTTCTGAATGCTATTCTGAAGTTGCTCATCAGAATGGCAAATGCAGAACCTAGCCTGAAAAGTACATTTAGAGGATATATTTGTCTATGGACCCTTCAGAATTATCCTTGTCATGCAATAACTGAAACTGAGTGAAAATGTGAGAAAAAATATAGAAAAATATTCTACTGAAACTTACTAATTGACATAATAATTTTTAAGCATTTAGGGAAGGATGTATCTATAATAAAATGAATGCTAAAGGCACAATCATAAATGAGCTGTCTTTCGAAGCCCATTAAAATATAATTGAAGATGACAATATTAAACTGTACAAGGTGAAAAATTTTATTGATGGTAGCTGAGCCTGAAAGTGGTTCAATTAACTTTTACTACAGATCGCGTTATAAGCTTGAATCCGTATCTCCTTATCACTGTCTGAATGAAGATAACTGTAGTTTGTCAAAGCATGGTTATAATAACATGATAGTGAATGCTATCACCTCATGGAATAGGGTCTGTTTGCAAAATTAAGATCTCTCAGTGTCACGTTTCAATCCTGTGCAAACCTGTGATTTTGAAGAAGCATTCCAGCTTCTGTTCTTGGAAAAATTTTATTTATTTAATGCTGAACAGCTACAGTAGGTTGAAATAGTGTCTGGGTTGTGAACAAAATGTCAGCAGACAGGGAGTCAAGGGATGCTGCTCTAGGTCTTTCATTCTGGATAATTAGGAGATTAGCTCCATAGACACAACACAGCATGCTTATGCCTTGGTGTAGACATCATCACTTGACGATAAGTGAATATTGAGACAGCAGGAGGTAGTTAAGGCACTCACCTAAAATGTAAGAGAATGACAAAATAGCAGCTTGAGTCAACATTCTCACAAATTTTAAGAAAATGTTCTGAAGATCTTCTCTGGTTATTGTCAGTTCCATTTGGAGCTGGGAAGGCTGTCCCAATGAAAATTAAGTGGAAAATGACATGTTTTCATAAGACCGTTGTCATAAAGGAACATTCTGGATCATAGGGGCTGATCTCAGTAGGTAACCCATCCTAAACAAAAAACTAAAATAATTTGTGCTAGAAGGGACCTCTGGACATCATCAATTTCAAGCTCTAACAGCAATTCCGTCTTGAAAGTTAGATCTATTTAATAACTCATTTTGATTACATTTAATCAAACTCTCTTTCAAAATTGCTACAGGACCAAACTGAGCCAAATGTGATCCTGGACCTCTCTTTTGGTTAAAGTTCAGAGGTTCTTCTGTTTCAAGATGGTTAGAGATCTAATTCTAATTCCAAAATAATTTTATCTGTAACCATATTTACTTCCTCAATGTACCAGAGTTCTTTGTTTCTTCTCCATCTGTTTTACCCTTTACTTATATATAGAAAACAATCATACCTCCTCTCAGTTTTTGTTTTGCTAAACTAACAAAAACCTTGCTCATTTTAGTCTCCTTTCATAAGATAAGCTCTACCTTCCCTGATCTTTCTTTCCTGGATCTCCACCATTCTATGCATTTGTTCTTGTTTAAATTCGTCTTTATTTTACACAGTTTTTCATAATTGTTTTTGCTGGAATCTGCAACAGTGACCTCTATAACTCACTGCACAAAGTGAAAATTCCATCACAAAATCCTAAGAACACATGTAGGTGTTTTGCTGTTGTTTGGTCAAGTCAACATTATAGTCTGAAAATTGTGGTCAAGTCAACACTATAATCTGAAAATTGCCAGCCAGCTCTAAACTCTGGGTCTTGCTGTATTAATTGAACAAGACTTTGCCTGAAAAAAACAACCAACCAATCAACCTAAAAAAACCCCACAGACTTTCTATTATAATTCATTAAGGACTACAAGTATTACTGTTGAGAGGAAAAATACACATCTTGTTGTACTTATGACATAGAAAAAATGTGTTTTCCTGAAAATGTTTTGAAAATCAAAGTGGGTAGAGTGAATAAGTGTTATACCTCCACTGAAGAAATGGCAAACCTGGAAGACACAAGGGGAAAATCAGCCTTAGTCATTCTTAGTTAAATTACAAATTCTCTGTGATGAAAATTACCTAATCTATGTCTAATGATCTCTTTGTGTAATAGAGGATTTCAATCTTGTTCTGTATTAGGGCCTAGCTAGGATCTAAGAACCAAGCAACAAGATATAATTATGAAATGGATGATTATAATTAAGGGCTGTGGAGTCATAGATGAGAGTAAAGGTTAATCAACATGCCATTGAAAAGGTTAATGCTTCCCTTTTAAAATATGGACAAAGAAGTATTAATTTTGTCATATCTTGCAAGACAATATTCTCTCATGTTTAAATGTTGTTGGGTCCCCTCTCAAGTATACTATATTCCCATGAACAGCAGTTTATGGATCAAAGGTTTTATAGTTTCAAGGTCAACACTTCTGAACATCTGTGTTTTGGAGAGATTTTGATAAATACATACAAGAGACTTTGTGATACTATTGTCTGTGATAAAATGTGACTGAGGTGGATGAGGCAGGCTTTTCCCTTCAGTTCCGTGTTGAAGGGTAAGATGAAAAGCTGGCGTAAATGAATACGATTTTACTTGGTTGTGTGCTCTTATGCTAGTTGTTAGTTTTGCTCTCTGTGTTTATTGGCCAGCATGATTCTCTACCTCCCTTACTGCAAACTTTCATGCTCTCTCCTTCACGCTCCCAACCACTTTTAAGGGCCAAAACCGTACAAATCCTTCATTCATAGCTCAGCAGGAGTCTTGATTTATGATAGAATAAATCAACGTGCTCTCATCGGGAGGGTAGAAACTTATGATAAAATGATTCTTCCAGCCTCACTGACACAGAGCCAAATACTGTATTTTTCAAATTTTAAATTGCATGTACTATTTGTTAAAACTGACCCTCTTATTTTTCAGATGTTACCTAACTGCTTTTTCTGTTGTCTGTGGTAATAATGATCCATTAGGACTATTTAATAATCTCAGCTTTAGAACAATTTCTTCACCACGATTGTTAGATATTTTAATGTTGTAGAAACTACTTTTGTTTCTTTTGGACTAGGACAGACTTTTCAGTTAAGTTTCTTTTAAGGGTCTCCTTTTCTGAAGTTGACTACACATGCCTGTTGCCATGGGAACTAGGGTCCCTGTTGAATCTCTTTGTCCCACAGGGGAAGGGACTGTAGAGTGCCACACCTGCAGGGATGGGCGGACAGGACAGGTGACCTAAACCTGACCAACGGGGTATTCCATCCCACCCATGTGATATACTCAGTTAAAAGCTGAGGGACCACGAGGGTCATGCTCTCTTCCCCTATGGCTGACATCCTGGGAGGACTCTGCCCATGCTCCTGCCTTCACCCCTGAACCAGGTTCCTGCCTGCTGCCGCGTGTGCTCCGGGACTGCCCAGACCTGCCCTGAAGCATCAGCGGTGATGTGGTTGTCATCGGTGGGAGCTCGGTAGTGGTTTTGTGTACAGTTCATTATTTATTATACTCTTTCTTTTCCTTATTATTGTTTATTAAAACTGTTTTAACTTTCCAACCCATAAAGTCTCTCTCCCTTTTCTCTTTTCCTTTTCCCCTCTGGGGAAGGAGAAGGTTAACAGAGAGAGTGTGCTGTCCATTTAATCGCCTGCCAAACCTTAAACAGTGACAACTTTTTACACAAAAATGCATAGAAATTCTGTTTCCTTACTAGTGAAAAACTGAAAACTCCCAGATATGCATTGCAAAAAAAGGAAAAAGTTCAACATTGCAGACTGATGTCCAGTTAGATTAACACAGACAAATCAACATTAAGAAGCCAACATGAATCTTTTCCCTCCTCCAGAAAAGAGTCGGAGCACATTCACCCTCTGCTCCAAGTCCACTGAAGGTCAGAGTTTGTGCTGCTATAAAGATCAGAGGCTAGGTGAGCCAACTGAATGTGCAGTTCACTACTGAGATTCTTAGCTTAGACTATCACAAAGTATTACCAATATCATAAAGTCTTCCATTCTCAGGACACAGAAGGAGCTGTGACTTTGTAGCTGTCCATAATCAATTCCCAGGAATATTATAGTGGCTCCACTGAACATGTATGCGGTGAGAGTGCAGTACTCTAGGGGAGTTATTTAGTTACTGCTGAAAATGTCATGGTTTGGGGTTGGAATTTTAAATTATTTTCCCATCCTGTTTGTGTGTGTGTGTGTGAATGAGGGAGGATGAAAAATATTATTAGAGCTCGGGAACATGTGGGCTTGAACTATTGGAGCAACTGGATTTAGGTGCCTATAGCAGACTGTAAAGGGTGTTTGTACAGGAAGATATGCCAAAGAGGTCAACAGCCAGTGTTGCAGTATGTTCTCAGAAAAAAACTAAAAATATCTTGACTCAGAGTAGTGGAACCCAAACCTGGTGATTATCCAACTGGAGAAACTCTACCAGGACTGTGCAGCAGAGAGCAAGCTAGAAACAGACAAAGTTTCTTCTTTTCTGCATAGGTTTTTTTCTGTTTTCTTCTGGACTTTTTTCTCTCATTAGTCACTAAAGCCATAAGAGCAGCTTTTTACCAGTTGTTTGGACAGTACTTTATTTTTTAAGTTACACTAAAGTACTTGATGTTTACATCTCCTTGGGTCAATGTATCTCCTTAAAGCCTCTTTGGTAAGACCCACATAAATTTAGTTGTCTGAAAATTGGATATCTTGCTCAATTCTAACTCTGTTTGCAGTTAATAAAGAGAGACTGGCCCCTTCATACAGTCATTTATCCTGAGCATTATAGGTGCTTATCTCAGGGTAGTAAGAGCCTCTCTCTTGGGAGACTCCTCTCTTGGCAGCACCTGTTTCTCAGCAGTGATCAGAGCAGATCAGAGCAGATCAGAGCAGAAGTAGACAACTACCTTCAACCAAAAGCTAACTTTTCATGACGAAAACTGGGGAGAGGCATACTTTCCCTACATTCCCCTTAGATGTAAACAGAGACCAGTCCTTCTGCTAAAGCCCAAACATTATGGATTGATCTGTGTCCATGAAGGCTGGCAAGCTCTTTTGCAGTCTTGGAGATTGCTGTTTGGAGTGATCCCAAAGAAGGGCAGAGAGCTAACTAAAAGCTCTGTGAACAAAGTGTCTAGTGCTCAAATTTGCTTCTAGGTTGTTTTTATTCAGCAGCCTGGAGAGGCCCACTCATGTCTGTGTGAATAAGCAGTACTAATATGTTAAAGAAGAGGAAGACATAGTAGGGTTGGGACAGCACTCACTTCAGCTTCTTTACACATCAGCAGCATGAGATGAAATAAGTCTAGATGCACAGGAAAGAATGCAACAGGGACTTATACCACTGTACCAGTCTCTTAAGCTTGTCTTGTTGCATGAGCTGCCATGAAGATAAAGATTAGGCATGGACTAGACTAATTGGTTAGCATTTGTTTTGAGAAAGTTATCTTCAGAAAGACAACAGTCACAGCTTTCATGTATCAAAGATATAAATGATGGTTCCATTTGGAAAATCAAAGCCAATATAATTTTAGTTAGAGATCATAGAATGCCGTATAAGAAACCCCCATTTTTTTAGCTCTTTTCCCTGGAGCGTTAAGGATTGAATTTAATGATCCATATCTGAAGGACATGCTTGAGGCTGACAAGGAACTAATTTTACATGTGGTACACAGATTTGAAATGACTCTCCTGAACCATGGAATGAATGATCTATTCAACTTCCCTAAGTAGCAAGGTTCAATGAGTAGTAGCAGATTTTCCTGCTGTTTCAGGTGTAATTACAGAATCACACAGGTGGTATTCAGTCTTTCTGTAATTTAATAAAACAAAAATTCTTCACATTGCCCCAAAGTTGAGTGTTTTCTTTCTTTATAAGTCTTGGTGGAAGCAAAACAAAACCAAAGTGAAACAAAACCAAAGCAAAACAAAACATTTTCCTGGTTTGTGGAGAAAGTATTACATTTTGTGCTGTTTTGCCTAAGGTAAAATTTTCATGCAGACAGAAAAAATTTAATACTTTACCAAGACAAACTTCTTGTGTTTGTGGTAGGCTACGAACATGCATATGAACATGTGGTCTTTTCTCAGGATTTGTCCATGTGTTACTTTAAAAGGGCTCTAGATTCCTCTCTTTTGGTCATGAATGCATGTTCAAAATGTTAGTTGCATCACATGCTTGTCCTTTGAGGCACCAGAGCCACACCAGGGATGTCAAGATTTTTAGAAAAAAAATCACATTTCATTTCCTTTTTTCTTCTTGTAACACAGAAATTATTTTCCAAAGTTTATCCTGTCCCAGTACATTTGCAAATAGACTTGATCATAAAACTGCACATCAACCACGCACATTTTCTGCTTTCAAAATGTGGGTAAGAAGTGTATATACCATAAATTTGAGAGCTTTTAGTTTATTGGACAAAAAGTTTAATTGTTCTGGGTAGATTCAATGCTTACAGTCAGTTTAAGAAAACTAACATTCTTCTAAATCAGTCCTTTGTTGTGAAATAGAAGAAGAGAAAATTTCTCATTTCAGCTGGAAATATATTGGTCTTTTTTCCCCTGAGACAAGAGTGGTTTTGTACAGACAGGAATTTTTCTCAATGAAAGCAGTTTAGAAATGTATACGTTGTTTGATAATTATATATTGTTCATTTAATTAATTTCAATTTTTTAGTAAAACTTCTGTATAAATTTTTTCTGCATAATCTACCTATGAACACGTGTACGTATTTTTATGGATGGATTTATTTTGTCTTCGGTTTTAGTTGCATTTATGCTTTACCCTCAAATCTTTGAGTAGTTTTTTAGAAGTATGAGTCATAGGTTGTCCCTGACATTTACTCTGGCCATGTCTGCAGGACACAGTGAAGTTTCTAGGCAATTGATGATGAACTGGCATACATCCTCAGTTTTGCACAATATCATGTGGGGATGTAAGCTCAGATCCTGAAAGGTATATATCAGTGTTAATGCAGTTAGAAAGGCAGAGCTGCTACTAAACAAATCACTTCACGTTTTTAGTGTTGACTAGCTCTAAGATTTTGAGCAAGTCAACCTGCAACCTGGAACCCTGGGGTAAAACCCTGAACTAGTCGTGGACCACTGAAGAACTAGGTAGAAAAAGGTGGATATTTTTATAATTGTTTTCTTAAGCTACATTTTATGAAGCTTCTTCAAGAACCAGATGAAAATAAAGCTTAAAAAAAAAGAAGAAAGATGGAATAAAAACTGAAGATACAGAGTGTTTTTTTTTCCAAATTGATCTGAAGAGCAAATGTAGGGAGTTACTGTAGAGAGCTGCAGCCAATGAATCTTTTTTTAAACAGATCTGTCAACAATTTGCATAGCACAACTGAGGAAAAGAAACAACAAAATTAATTCCAAGTTGCTTTCCACTGTTTCATTTATAGAGATAATTAAGGATTCCTCTGTAATTCAGAGTAGACTGAAGGCTGTTCAAACTTACACTGATTACGGTTCCTTGGAGGCTATTTTGCCTGCTAATAACTTCCTGAGTAGACTGTGTGGTGGTCAGTTCTCTGATGCCTCCTGTGACCAGGGATGTGTATAGCAATGCAGTCTGTTATTACAAAATATCTGTTAAGTTCTTTATAGGGAAAGAAGAAGCTGTTTGCAAAATATAGCTTTTGGCCAAAAGGTTTAAAGTTAAGCTGGCCTATGAAGATCTTCCCTTTGAGAAGGAACACTTAGCTGCCTATTTAAGGCAACTTTGATGAATATTGTATTGCCAGAGTAGTGCAAATGGGGCCTTAGCCTAGGGTACATAAATGTAGCAACCACACATAACTGAAAAAGATAGCTCTTCCTTCCACTGTGTAATGAAAAGTTGAAGGTCTGCCAAAAAAAGTTGAAGTGCCAGAAATTCTGTCAATATGAAGGCATCTTTCCGCCTGTAAATCAATTACACGTTTAAATTGCTTCCTTTCATGATCTATGAAAACGGTTTTGGCACAGTTTATTGCGTAATTTCATTTCATTTCTGGTCAGCAGTTGTTATTATTAAGTCTCAAATGCTATTGAAGGAGAGTATGCATCTTATTCTATTAATAACAAAAATGATATAAAGTAACTATAAATATGTTTTTAAAGCTAAATTGTGAGGATTATCCTGGTTATTTAATCCACTTGATTTGTCAGCCATTCAGACATAGCTGGAACAAGACAGTTTTCACACAAAATTAACTACTTAATGATCTGTTGATAGTAAGGGTGTGCATGAAATTCAGTCATCATTCTTTCAAACTGTATGGACCTGTTATTCATCAGAAAATGCTGGCTTTTAGTCCAAAACCACTGAATTCACAGAAGGCGCTAGAAGCAATCAAAATCATTAAGACTTCTGTTTCTAGGCTAAAGACAAACTATACGAATAGAGTGGAAGTTATAAAACATAGTAGCACTGTTATATTCTGCATTTCGAAGGAACAAAATGTTTGTAAAACGCGTAAAATGTTTTTGGCAAAATACCTGTTGAATCTTACATGAAACTAATGAGCCAGCCAAAAAAAAATTAAACCATTAAGAGTCCAGTTTACTTTTCTGTATATTTTAAAGGGCATTGTAAACAAGAGTTTCTGCTTCCTCCACACCTTCATAGAATCATGGTTTGTGTTGGAAGGGACCTTAAAGATCTCCTAGTTCTAATCTCCCTGCCATGGGCAGGGACACCTTTCCACTAGATGAGGTTGCTCAAAGTCCCATCCAACCTGGCCTTGAACACTTACAGGGAGGGAGCATCCACAACTTCTCTGGGCAACCTGGTCCAGCGTCTCACTACCCTCACAGTAAAGAATATCTTCTAATATCTAATTTAAATCTACCCTCTTTCAGTTGAAAACTGTTACCCCTCGTCCTGTCACTACATACCCTTGTAAAAAGTCCCTCTCCAGCTTTCCTGTAGGCCCCCTTCTGGTACTGGAAGGCTGCTAGAAGGTCTCCCCAGAGCCTTCTTTTCTCCAGGCTGAACAGCCCCAACTCTCTCAGCCTGTCTTCATAGGAGAGATTCTCCAGCCCTCTGATCATCATCTTTGTGGCCCTCCTCTGGACTTGTTCCAACAGTTCTACATCCTTCTTATGTTGGGGGCCCCAGAGCTGGATCCAGTACTCCAGGTGGGGTCTCACAAGAGCAGAGTAGAATGGCAGAATCACCTCCCTTGACCTGCTGGCCACGCTTCTTTTGATACAGCCCAGGATACAGTTGGCTTTCTGGGCTGCAAGCATACATTGCTGGCTCATGTTGATCTTCTCACCAACCATCACCCCCAAGTCCTTCTCCTCGGGGCTGCTCTCAATCCATTCTCCACCCAGACTCTATTTGCACTTGGCCTTGTTGAACTTCATGAGGTTCATATGGGCCCAGCTCTCAAGCCTGTCAAGGTCCCTCTGATTGGCATCCCTTCCCTCCAGTGTGTTGATCACACTACACA
Organism: Nyctibius grandis; assembly: GCF_013368605.1. NCBI lineage: Eukaryota > Metazoa > Chordata > Aves > Nyctibiiformes > Nyctibiidae > Nyctibius > Nyctibius grandis. Next base: position 76,564,915 of record NC_090659.1, on the reverse strand, counting down.
GCTTGGTGTTGTCAGCAAACTTGCTGGGGGCACACTCAATCCCACTGTCCACGTCGCCGACAAAGATGTTGAACAGGACCGGTCCCAATACTGACCCCTGAGTAACGCCTCTTGTCACTGGTGTCCGCTTGGACATTGAGGTGTTGACCGCAACTCTTTGAGTGCAACCATCCAGCCAATTCTTTATCTACTGAGTGGTCCATCCATCAAGTCCATGTCTCTCCGATTTAGGGACAAGGATGTTGTGCTGGACAGTGTCAAATGCTTTACACAAGTCCAGGTAGATGACATCAGTTGCTCTTCCCCTATCCACCAGTGCTGTAACCCTGTCATAGGCGGCCACCAAATTTGTCAGGCACAATTTGCCCTTAGTGAAGCCATGTTGGCCTGTCACCAATCACCTCCTTGTTTTCCATGTGCCTTAGCATAGTTTCCAAGAGGATCTGCTCCATGATCTTTCCAGGCACAAGGTGAGACTGACTGGCCCGTAGTTCCCCAGATCTTCCTTTTTTCCCTTTTTAAAAATGGGGGTTATGTTTCCCCTTTTCCAGTCAGTGGGAACTTCACTGGACTGCCACGACTTCTCAAAAATGATGAATAGCAGCTTAGCAGCTTCATCCGCCAGTTCCCTCAGGTCCCATGGATGCACCTCATCGGGTCCCATGGACTTGTGCACCTTGAGATTCCTTAGATGGTTTCAAACCTGATCTCCTGTAGTGGGTGGTTCTTCATTGTCCCAGTCCCTGCCTTTGTCTTCTGCAACTTCCTCCACACCTTTACCATTAAAGATGTTAAAGAATGGTATTTAGAAGAAAAATGGCTTGGTACACTTTCAATAATGTTTATAATACACTACACACAATGATCCCCAAAAAAAAGAGTATTCCCAAAGTGGAAGGAAATGAAGGTTGCCGGGTGCTGTCTCAGGCACTGCCAGATTGTTGAGTCCAGTTTCATTCAAATTTGAACAGATAAGGAAATGAAAAGTTCAACCTACCCTTCTGAAAATGAGAAAATTAACGTACTGGCTACCATTGCAATTCAATATTTTCCATGTTTTAGGAAGTTAAAAATGGCCACAGTGCATGGTACAAGAAATAACAAAATTATAAATTTATGGAATTGTTGAGGTTGGAACTGACCTCTGGAGAACATCTAGCTCAATGCCCCTGCTCAGAGCAGGGTCACACAGAACAGGTTGCTCAGGGCTGTGTCCAGTTGGGTTTTAAATATCTCCAAGGATGATGACTCCACAACCTCACCGGGCAACCTGTGCCAGTGTTCAACCCCATGAAAGTCAAAATTTTTATCTTATGTTTACATGGAAACACCTGTATTTCACTTTGTGCCCACTGCCTTGTCAGCTCACTGGATACCACTGAGATGAGGGTGGTTCTGTCTTCTTTACTCACCCCCACCAGGTGTTTGTACACATTGATGAGATTTCCCCCCCAGCCTTCTCTTTTCCAGGCTGAACAGTTGCAGCTCTCTCAGGCTCTTTCATATTACTGGTGCTCCAGGCCTTTCATCATCTCTGTGGCCTCTCTGCAGTATGTCCATGTCTCTCGGACTGGGGAGCTCAGAATTGGACACAGTACTCCAGATGTGGTCTTACCAGGGCTGAGTAGAGGGGAAGTATCACCTCCCTTGACCTGCTGGCAAGACTTCTCCTAACACAGCCCAGAAGGCTGTTGGCTTTGCATGTCACAAAGGCACACTACGGGCTCACATCAACTTGGTGTCCACCAGGTCACCCAGAACATTTTCTACAAAGCTGCTTTCCAGACTGTTGACGCCCAGCCTGTGCTAGCACATGGGTTTGTTCCTCCCCAGGTGCAGTACTTTGCACTTTCCCTTGTTAAAATGTGCCAAAATTAGCAGGTACAAAAAATGGTGCGTATGTTTGAGCTCTATTCACTGGTTTAAATACAGCCATCTTGAATGTTGATGGAGGAATTGGAGTAAATTAACAGATTGTCACTGATAAGGGATGTTGTAAGTGTCTACTGTCTCCAGGAGCTCTGACCTGGGACTCCCTCTTCTGTGGCTGCTGAAGCCCACTTTGGCGACGTGGGAACTCTGCCCAGGCTGAAAGATGCAGGCTGCTTTTCCATTTTCAGCTTCAACAAGTAAAGAAAGTAAACAGTATCCCAGAAACACGGCTTCTCACACAGACAGCCACAGATAAGGCACTGCCTTCAACAGCACCCACCTACAGGACTCACATCAGACACAAGCCCAGACAGCCACATCACCATTAGTGCAGCACATGCACTGACACACTCCAGGTTCACAAGCACATGCACATTCATGGATCCCCAAGCACCAGCACGACTCCTCTGCCCACCTGGCATTCACTGGCTGTTCCAGCTTGGAGTTTGCTAGTGAATACACCTCCCCGCCCCATGCACACCAGGTATGGGGAAGATACAGACACTCTCAGCAGGCACCAGGCACATGGGCTGTGACCCGTGGTCCCACTCCAGATGTTGCTGAGCCCCTCATTTGCCTCACTCATCCCAGTCCCCCCAGTAGCTAGTTTGGGGAATGTACACCATTCCTGCCACACTGGCTGGAGGTTAAAGACCCCCACTGGCTCCAGTAGCTGACACCACAGGACAGGGACACCCACACCCCTGATCTGCGCTCAGGAGCTGGCCTCCAGTCCTCTCGTGCCAATCCCCCCAGTAGCTGACACCAAGCTGTTGCAGCAATCACACACATGGCATAGAGACGGAGATTACATGGAGATACAGTTAAGAAAAGATTTAATAAAAAGTCAGGACAGACTGCGGGGATCAGGCACAGCATACTGGCTGGCCCCATTTTACACATAACTGGCTCGTTTTCTGTCTGTTCCTTCTTTGTTCCTCCCTGCTCTCCCTTCCCTTAAACATCCCTTCACAAACTTTGCACAGTCCCACAGCCCCACCTCAAATATCCTAAACCCTTATGTTCCCCTTGTTTCCCCGTCTTACTAATCACAAAGTCCAGACTGGCACTTTCCAGAGCTGTGCCTGCAGTTTCCTAAGGGCCTGTCAGTTACTATCTGGAGACTTTTGGTCTTTGCCATTATCACCCTTATCTCTTCTTCACCAGGTTTTGTGTCTCTTGTTTATCACTTACCCCCTTACTTATTAGCCTGCTTGCACTGAAAAGGTCCTTGGTTGGATAACCTTAATGAAGCAGATGCTCTCACCTTCCACATGCTATTACAGTCACCATAATATTATAGGAGGTAAATATAGCCTTCAAAAGGTCGAGTATACCTTACATACTCTGAAGCCATTGAGCTGTATCAAAGGTGATACCTACTGGTCATCCCATTCCATCCCATTGTAGGTTATCTGCTGATAATAAGATAATAATAAAATGCCATAACTCACTACCCTTTACAGGTTTGGAGTAGTTTGCAGGGAGCAAGCTGGTGTTTGAGAGGAGGCTACATTTGTTTAACCGCTCTTTGGCGTCTGGCATATACTGAAGTTTTCTTTTTGCAAAGAGCAGATGCTAAATTTGATTAATCCACCTCTGCACTCTGTTCCCATAAAGGCGGATGCTAGCCCATGTTGGGTGACAGGTACCTTAATTTTGTGTGTTTTAGACTACAGCAAGAGAAGTTTGTATTACTTTATCACTGTGTGAGCAATATTCTTGGCTCTTACATTTCTTGGGTTTGCATACTGACTTTGCAGTATTCACAGCCCAGTTCCCTTTTCCTCTACCCTTATTCTGTCGCTATTATTATCTCAACTATACTAAATGGACATAACTTTTACCACTGTTCTTGTACCACCTCCCTCCTTCTTTTCCACATGTCATGGTAATCTAATACTGAGGAATTTTACAAGTTACATTACACTTCCTACTATAGACCTACAGAAACCTAAGAGTTGGAGGAAGCTCAAGACTCTTCTAAACTTAATTTAGTCAGACCTGTGTCTCTGTTTACCCTGATTGTTCATCTACACTGTTTCTAACTCAAGCTCCCACTTTCACACTATTACTTCCATGCTTCTTAAATCAAGCCACCTTCTTTCTGAATATATATAGCCTTTAAATATTGAGTGCCTTTGTAAAAGAAGAGCAGTAGTGGAACGAGGGCTAGGAAAGGAACAGAGAAGAGAGATGCAAATTCCTCACTTCCAAATGTACTTCTTTAAGTAAGCACGTGTGTGGAGTGAACACTATCCAGTTCTCTGCAGCATAAGATGTTCAGAAAGATATGAAACAGTTAATTTTCTCAGTCAATATGTTCTCAGACATTAAAACATGGATACGCTTAAGAGAATTTCAGTTTGTTGAGATATTTCAGTTAATTCTCAGAAGTTACAATGAACATTTATTAAGACTTGAGGTTTAATGTTCCTCAGAGAAGCCCCATCTGGGGGTTATGTGCATCGCAAAGAGATTCTAAACCACATTTATGATTAAGAGAGTACAATGTACTGCCTTTTTTACAACCATTTAGAACAGATCTTCAGTTGGAAGTGGATAAACAGCAAATAAATGGTTAACTCTAAAACAAAAAATACAGGTCTTTTCATGTGCCAGTTTATCAAAACATCAGCAGTGTTTATAATCATCCATATTAAAATCAATTTTCAATGTATTTATCAAAGCAATGCAGCATATCGACTAAACACTGGCTCTGGCACTCAGGTTGTGTCAGGATCCCAGTTTCTCCTAGTATATGCTACCTCAAGGTGGGTTTCATTTTCAGAAGACCAAGATGTGGTTTCCTTTGTATGTATATGAATAACAGGGGAAAAAAAAAAGATTTTCAAGAGCACACAGCCAGAGACAAATAGAAAATCTTCTCTACAGGGTCTCCATGACAGAAGACACACAGAAGCATAATGGGACATGACTAAAAGGTCAAAGGTCAGAGTGATCCTGTTTGTACAGGTACTTCCATCTGGTTGCCCTGATCAGGTCTGTGGCAATGGCTCCTGCATGTACCTGTCTGTTCAAGTCACAGAGAAAGAGTTGAGCCAGGAAGAAGCTTCTCGTTAACACAGCTTTAGCAGAACGTGTACCCACTCATGAGAGAATTACAGAATCACAGAATCACAGAATGTTAAGGACTGGAAGGGACCTCGAAAGATCATCTAGTCCAATCCCCCTGCAGGAGCAGGATTGCCTAGACCATATCACACAGGAACGCATCCAGGTGGGTTTTGAATGTCTCCAGAGAAGGAGACTCCACAACCTCTCTGGGCAGCCTGTTCCAGTGTTCGGTCACCCTCACCGTAAAGAAGCTTTTCCTCATATTTAAGTGGAACCTCCTGTGTTCCAGCTTGCACCTATTGCCCCTTGTCCTGTCAAGGGATGTCACTGAGAAGAGCCTGTCTCCATCCTCATGACACTTGCCCTTTACATATTTATAAACATTAATGAGGTCACCCCTCAGTCTCCTCTTCTCCAAGCTAAAGAGACCCAGCTCCCTCAGCCTCTCCTCAGAAGGGAGATGTTCCACTCCCTTAATCATCTTCGTGGCTCTGCGCTGGACTCTCTCTAGCAGTTCCCTGTCCTTCTTGAACTGAGGGGCCCAGAACTGGACACAATATTCCAGATGCGGCCTCACCAGGGCAGAGTAGAGGGGGAGGAGAACCTCTCTCGACCTGCTGACCACACCCCTTCTAATACACCCCAGGATGCCATTGGCCTTCTTGGCCACAAGGGCACACTGCTGGCTCATGGTCATCCTGCTGTCCACTAGGACCCCCAGGTTCCTTTCCCCTACGCTGGTCTCCAACAGGTCTGTCCCCAACTTGTACTGGTACATGGGGTTGTTCTTGCCCAGATACAGGACTCTACACTTGCCCCTGTTATATTTCATTAAATTTCTACCCGCCCAACTCTCCAGCCTGTTTAGGTCCCTCTGAATGGCTGCGCAGCCTTCCGGCGCGTCAGTCACTCCTCCCAGTTTTGTGTCATCAGCGAACTTGCTGACAGTGCACTCACACAAACAGGCATTTTTGATATAGGAAAGACAATTCATTCCTTTTAAGACAAATATTTTCTGTTTGAGGACAACACAGTACAACTTCATACAAGATCTTTTCTTCATTTGATTAAAGTTAATTTAAGGCACTCTTAAGAGCGTAATATCCCCAATGGCAACAAAATCCCACATTTTTATTTTAGAGTCAGCCCTGACCCATTGATGCCTGGTTTCCAAGCCCTGACATTTGGACACGAAGATGATTTTAGCCAAAGAACATGTTGTAGTGCAAAAACTGATGTTAATGTACTTACAGTCAAACAGCAAGTATACTTAAGGCTTATTATTTTTCAGATATGCAGTTTCCCTTGGCTGCAAGCTCAGCTTGTCCTTGCTGTGAGTGACTTCAAAAGTAAAAACTGTGCCTGTGGCTGAATCTACAAACCAAGTTGCCACTTTTGGCTCACACAGGGACATTTAACATTCTTGGAGTCTCATTCTAAATTAACTAACATTAATAAAGGAATAAAAACAGATTATAATGGGAAATATTAATGACTGTTTCCTTTTGTAACTCTGGCTAGATTTCTCCCTGGAGTCTGGTTTGACTAACATGTGCTGATTGAAAATGGGTCTGAGTTGCAACAGTTTTAGAAAGTAGTTTTTGAATTCAACCTGCTGATTTCAGGAGTGATCAAATCCAAGGATTTGGTTTAGCCCACTGGAGATATGCAAGTACCATAATTCTTTCCTACAAAACTGGTTTCCAATCAGCTGCTTTGTTTGTTCTGGCCTATGTGACTGTGCCTCATATATCATTGCACTGTGGTTGCCATCAGAAATGTGATGCTGAAAATTAGTTGTAGTGAAATTTTCCACACAGACATGAGAATTCATATACACTGTAAAGTGTGGTATGTGGAAGGATATTTATTTATTTACTTACTTACTTATAGGTGGGCTAATAAATCATATTAGAAACCTTACTGCAAGAATTAGCTTTATGCAGTCACGTAACAGAATCAAGTAATGAAGCATGAATGCTTAATCCAAGTTTGTTCAAAGATTAAAAGACCATTAGGAGCTGCTTTCATAATTTATAGGCTCAAAATTTGTTTGTAGAAAGCATATACTGAATTATTTCAAACAACAAAGCCATTGAAGAAAATTATAAGATAATTGTGAAAAGTCCAGGAAGAATAAAATTAGATAATATTTGTTAATAAAGTTATTAAATGATAGATTAGCTGAAATTGTGTTTTTCTAGAGATGCTTGAATCAAACTCAAAAGGCACAGGTTACAATATCTTTAATGATTTAAGTAATGCAAAGTGATATTTTTAAGCTCATTTTCTTGGAATCAAACACAATACATCAATCTATTATAATGTTTATTAGTTTATTGAAAACTAACCTACCCTTCTGAGGCTTTCAGAAATATTTGCTCTTGAGGATTTGATGCATTAATGCTTTAGAAAAGGTGAGGTATCTGTCCCAAATTATCTTTAAGTGAAAGCTGAAACTCTCAGTACATTCAGCAAGACATCAGTAATTTATGTAATGATTTAACACACTTGCATCCTACCTTGATACAAATACGATAGAAAAAGCTTCCCTGCTCACGTTAACAGATGTTACTGTAGATAGTTTTCTTGAAGGCAGACCAGAGGCAATCAGCAAGGAGTAAAGTTCCATTTGCCACAGGTGAAGATTTACTCTGACAAAGATTGAAAAAGGACATTGTCGTAAACAAGTTTCATTTAAAAACTTCCATTATTCTCAGTTTGCTGAAATTTTTCTTCATCCTGTTCGTATCCATCCTGTTTTTAACTAAAAAAAGTCTTTTTTGTATTCTTCTTGTAGAACACTGGCCCAGAAATTCAGAGGTGTAGTCTCCCACATTTATCTATGTATTCAGCTATGTATCATAATTTTCATCCTGAAGCCTCTCTAATGAGATAAATCAGAATATCTCTTGTAACCACCTTGTAAACTGTTAGTTAAGACATTTAAAAACTGAATCTATTTATAGTATGCATGTTTATTTACCTCTAATGTTTCTTTCAGGAACAAAACAAACAGACAAAAAACCCCCACCAAAATAAGTCATCAGCCTATTTAGCAGTAGTAACAGGGATGGACTGTACGTGAAACTCTACACACTGGAAAATAAGAAATGAGGCTACAATAACTCATTTGACAGATTCTTTGACTGATGACTGGAACTAATAGGTTCAGTGTTGGAGTTACTCAGCAAGGGTTTCCTCCTATAAGGTTTCAAGGTATAGCAATGGAGCATTGACCTTGCTTGAAATTAATTGTAGACACCAGAGCCGAAATGTGCAAGCATACGTATCTTTTACTCAGGGAACTGGAAAGACGCTGGTGTGAGGTCTGAGGACATTGCAAGCAACATTCTTGTAGTTTGCAAAGAAGGCCTCCAAAATTTCTTTTGATCGTCTATGTGAATGTGGCACTTTTTGAAAGTATCAAGCTGAAATTCTTGGTTTGCTATTCACAAAAGCAAGATTTAGAGTTGTACAAGAACATACTTGCTTCATCTGTATATCTAAAAGAGGCAAAATTAGATGTTTGGAAAAATGTTTTCTATAACAGGTGCCATTTAGTCTGACAATATGACTCAAACATAGCTGTCTTGTAACAAACATTCCAACAAAAAAAATAGAGAATGAGTTCTGCATTCTTTCTTCATTGGATATGGGACAAGGACTGAATTTATATGAGCAATTGACAAGGAGTAGGATTTTGTCAGCCATTGCTCTAGGACATTTAGAAAGACTTACCAGAGGGTTTGGGTTTTTGAGGGTTTGTTTGTTTTTTTTTCTTTTTAGATTTTGTAGTGTTGTCGTGTTTTTTTTTTTAAATTTATTTATATTCTTTCTGTTCTTCAATGTGTCAAATCAACATTTCATTCTGCTTATTCTTGACCACATCTTAAAGACCCTTTTCCTCTTCTTAGAGGCTGGAGAATTGTGGAAGTCAGTAGTAGTTTTTTTTAATGATTGGCAAGCCCAGGAAGGAGTGATAAAGCCAAATGTAAACATCTACATCTGACCTGTGGAAAGAGTAGAAGTCTCTAGTCAATGGAGAAAAATATTTTAGGAAGTGATTGATCTAATCCTAAAATACACAGCTATTGCTCAGATGAATCATGCAATAAAATGTCTATTTTTCTCCACTGTTTGTAAATAGAACATAGAGTGAAGACTTCAAATGTATGTTTTTAGAGTGAAGAAAACTAAGCTTTTTCCTAAAATGTTTGTCTTCCTTTCAAGATGCACAGAAATTGGCTTAATGACAAAGGCTAGCTCCAAAAGTGTTGAGCTCTCATTTAGATTCCATTTTTGAATTGCTGAAGAAAAATAAGATGCTGCATAAAGAAGACAATTCTTTTATTTTCTTCAACTTGACGGCATTACCATTCATTCTGAACATCCTGGTTTCAATGTAAGGCATGGAAAATATGTACAGTATTGCCATGAGAGTCTACATTTCTAAGAAAGTAAAAACTCAAAATGGAAATGTAGAGTATGCAGCCTTCTTGATAGAGACTTTCAAAAGACTTTGAAAGAACACGGCTCCTGCACTGGCTGAAAAGTATACAGAGGTCTGCAGTAATGTAATATGCGGCTAGTTCAAAGTAGTAGGACACAATGCTTAGTGTTTGCACAGTTACTTACAAACCTCTTATAACACAGACAGTTATACTCTCTGAATCTTAAAGGACTTGAATCTGAAGGTTGTTCCTTACTGGTTTTGGATCACTGTAATTGCACTGCGTCCATGGAATTGATCCTGAATGCGTACTGATATTCTGATTGTGGCTTTTTGGTTTATATTTTTCAGTACCTTTGTATATCAGCTAATATTACATCAAGCTTTTAAAGCATATAATCAGATCTCTATAATCTAAATACACATTAAATGTATAAATATAAAAAGAATTTTCTTTACTAAAAGATACTTAATGACTGGTTTAATCATTGGTGACCTTTTATAAAGACTGAACCACTACCAAAGTTATTTTTATTTGTTAGCATTTGCTTCTCAACTTCCTCAGTGTAACAGACTACATCAGATCTTCTCTGAGTCCTGTTTTCATTCAGCTTAAATTAGAAAAAGTGAATAAAAAATGAGATAAAAAAAGAGATGTGAAACTCAAGAAGTGGAGACCTTTCCAAAAAGACCATAAAGTTGCCAACAAGCAGAATATGAAAAGTGGATTAAATGGGCCAGCCTCCTTATTCTCTAATGATCTATGAAAGAAGGAAACGTGCAGCAAAGTCAGGAATTATAAAGATCTTTGTCCTTGTCTACTTTCCAAATGGACACTTATTGATTCTACTTAGATCTATTTGTTTAATGTTACAATTATCTCCCTTTGCGGCTGCATAAGAAAGACATAAGGTTTTTCTACACTGCTAAATGTATCCACCCTAGGGAATGATCCCTGTCTCCAAAGCGGTGCAGACTGAGTATACCTACCCAGTTGAAAGCTAGATCTCTGCAGAGCAGATATGCCATGGCCACACAACATAGCACTTGGTGCAGCAGCCCCTTTAGGCTGCCCCAGGGCAATATAATATGATCTTTTTTGGGAGGTGAAAGTGAGAGAAGGGAGTGTTGATTTTAGTTTAAACTATCTGATATAATGTGAGGGCTTTGCTGGAACTTGAGAGAAGTATATTATAGGATGAAAATGCGAGTAGATGTTGCACGCTCAGGGACATTTCATTTGAATGTCTGGAGGAGATCGAGAGTGAAACACATGCAGGAGAGCTTTTCAGGACAGATAAATGGCAATAAACCAACCCGGTTTAATCTTGTTCATGTTGCCTCTTATGTATAAAGTCCTGAAGCAAGACATTATAACAGCATATGAAGAGCTTCACTTTTGAAGTCACACACCTGGAATTTAATAGACTCAGAAATCAATCAATTAAGTAATTGATTATTATTTATGATTTCAGGTGGCCCCGGTCCTGTGTTGGGACAAGGAGGAGGGGCTAGATGATTGCTTTATGTCATTCCCATTACTGTTTTCTTGAAAGCTTCTGACTTCCATTTGTTCCAGGTTAGTAAACTGGTCTTTAGCTTCTTCTTCTATTTGTTTTGTCGGCACATTTAGGTTTTGATAGGAAGTTTTTTCCTTTATTTCAGTTGTTTATTTTGTTCAGATGGATTTCATCTATCCCAATTTTAGGCCACTAAAAGTTCGATGCACATGTTCAATCAAATTAAACTCGGCTCACATTACAGACAGAGATGAATATGTTCTAAGAGTAGATCATCTGACCTAGTTAGATACTCACATGAAGAATTTTGTCTAGAGGAGCATTTTTACTTACATTGATTATAAAAAATGTCTTGCTTGGGATTAGTCATTTTAGATCCCTAAAGATGGCACTGCAAGACATGTGGCCCTTATCTATGTATTTATCTATTTATTTATTTATTTGCTGTGTTGTATCTTAAAAACAAGTTGCATGTATTCTGCAGAACAGATATATGAATAATATAGCATTTTAAAAGAAAACATAGAAACTTGTTATTTATGTGAGGATTACATTCTATTTCTTTTTTGCTCTTGCTCCTTTGGATGGTTTCTGTGGCCTCCTGGTCCTTAGGGACATTCCTTTTTCCTCTCCTTTGATGCTCAAACTATTTTATATAGGTTTAAATACAATCAAGTTGGCTTTCTCCATCTTAATGCTTTGGAGGCAATTTCCTCTTCATTGTGAATTTGTCACTGGGGAAACTTTTTTCTTCCTCTCAGCCAAACAGATGGTTTTTATTTTTCATTTTTTGTTTTCTCAGTGTTTCCACTAAAAACGTCAAGATTGTCTTTGGAAAAGTGAAGTTCTATATTTGCTCCCATCATCTTAAAATAAAAACATACAAATTTCAAATGGAAACAAAGTCCTTTTTCTTTTGAAGTGTAACTACACGTAGATGACTTTGGGCCTTGTCACTGCAATACCTGAAGTTCTTCAAGCCACTAATGAGATTGTCCTCTGAACTTGCATGTGAAACTTCTTGGACAGCCTTGAAAGAAAAGAGTGGATTTTGGGCTGATTAAAATTAAACCTCATCGTGCAGTTCAGGAAAGAAAGCACAAGGTAGATTAAAAGACTTTGCCAAATTTCACAGAAATTTTAGTCATATGAGCCAATAACCATAGTCTAACAATTTATAGCTGTGCATAGAAATATATATATGCACAGCTGTCCCACTTCAGTTGCAGTGTAACTTGATTTACTCCTAAAGTTAAATACCTGCTGCTTATTCAAAATTGCATTATTTTGCTTTTGAGATAGGCAGGCAGGATTATGCAAGTGTGCTGATAGTTACATCTCTACAGATGTTCTGTAATTACTGTAGTTCAACAGTGAGTTTTAGTATTATCATCTGTCTTTTTCTCTGCCAATAAAAGAGTAATATTAGAATCAGAAAATCACTATTAATCCACCTGATGTCTGCTGAACCATTACTATTCAGCTGGTTCATCACATTGCACTTAATGAAGAAGTGTCTTATCACATGTAATCCAGTGATTGTTCCAAGCATGACTAGAGCTTCACATGAGTAACAGTCTTTGCTTAAGAGCTCCAACTGTAGGTCCTCTAGAATATTTTGTTTTCTGTGTTTTCCATATCCTACCAAACCATCTCTAACTGAACTAGAGTCTTCTGACGGAAGGTTCCTGCATGAGTAGAGTTTGCTTGGGTTTTGACAGTTCTGATAGCATTTGTGGTCTGCCCTTTTTTCAGTCCTTCAGGTGAGATGCCACATCATGCACTCTCTCTGATTTCCACTGGATTCCACTTTTCAGTATCTTGTGCTATATATTTTTCAGTTCCTGAAGTTCTTGAGCTCCTATCTTTACACTTCAGGCACTGAAATATCTTTCTTGAAAATCTGCTAAGTGTACTATTCTTCAGCATACAGGTCTGACTCGGTAAAAGTATAAAAGAGCCTTGCTTCTGGATTTGTAATTACATGAGCCAGAATTTGGTGCTGGAGATTATTTGCTCGCTGACCTCACTGCATTAAGCTCTTTCAATGCTGTTTCCTCCTCAGTTATGGCAATTTCCATTTTCATTATTTTCTTATTCCCATTAGCCCCTTGACTTCGCCTCCATGTACTACATCACTGTAGTTACTGAAAACTGCGTCAAAGGGTTTTTTTGGCAGTATCTAAACTAACTTTAGTCTTTGCCCCTATACTTGCTGAATTACAAAACCACTTCCTCTTTCTTTGTTCTCTCTTTATTTTTGTGGCTAAAAATCTTTTACTGTTTGTTTTAATTTCCTTTGCAAGGTCCAGCTCAGCTTGAAACTTGGCAAGTCTCATTTTTCTCCTACATATTCTGACCTTCAAGACATAGCTTTCTATTCAGTCAGTCTGTTCTTGCTGCTCCTCATAGACTCCCAGCTTATCATTGAAAATAGTTTTTTGCACTGATGTTATCAAGGACAGAAGTGGGTAAATGAATATCTAATATGAGCAATATAGCATTTACCCACATCTCAACAGCTACAGTGAAACATCACACAGAAGAGTTTATGCACTCCTTAATCCAGTACTACATGATTCTCAGCGTGAGGCGATTAGTTATTTAGTTAGGTCTTGGGTCTTTTCCGCTCAATCATTTTTCTTTTACTTGTAGTACACATATTGGATTTGCATCTGTGATTTAAAGTAGTTCCAAGCTTCTTTTTCAGACATGTTTTAAGCTTTACCAATCCACTGATTCCCTTCATTTTTCAATAATTTTTTTATTAAAATAGAAATTCTTAATAATAAATTTGCTTTCGTTTCTCTTTTCACCATAGCTGTAACATAATCTGCTCATCATCACTTAATTTAGGATAATTTTTCTTTTTCCAGTTGTACTAGGTTCTCACTATATCATGGTCATGCATTCTAAGATATTGTTTTCATGATTCTGTTGTGCAAAAAATATTTGCATCACACCATTTATGTTGGGGTATGGTCTTCGGTCAATATGTGGGATATCAACAATCTTGATACTACCTATATCTGTAATAGTATTAGTAAAGACCTTTATCTATATTCAAATCTCATCCTGGCTATTTGGAACAAATACTTCACAAACCTCTTTCTAGAAATGCTTAGTAATTTTCTAAAGTGTTTCTACTCCATTTTGTCAAGACTTTCTCTTCTCCCTCCCCTGTTGTATTATTAATGGAAAAATAAAAAATTCCAGCTCATTCTCATCTCTAATAAATCCTTAAGATGTTTGGCTGGAGAACCTCTCTGAGAACTTCTTCACACACATTCTTGTGCTTTATCCTTTCAGCATGATTTTCATTCTCTCTACGTTTGAAAAAGTTACCTCCCAAGCCATAGAAAATCAATAATATCTGTACACAAAATTCACTAGTCCTGCAGATCCTGCTGCCCTTCCTACTCATCCCTTTCTTACGATGAGGAAAATTTTGGAACCCTTGTTCTTCCAGTAACCCTCATGTACCAGTTTCTCCTGGGGTAGGTATAAAATGTAAAAACAATTGAACTAGAATTCAGATCATAACTAATATGTGTTCTTACATTTTAAGTAGTTCTTAAACATCTGCTTTCCAGCAATTTGTTTATGTAAGAACTGGAATATTTATCTCCCCCCCACCCCAAAAAAGAAAGAGAAAATTCATGTTTTTGTTAGTTGCATGCAGAAAATTAAGGATGTGTAAATGGAAGGCAAAGTTACTGTGCAGGATGGCATGACAGCAAAACAAAAAATTCACCATAAATCCCAAAACAACATTATTTTCTATTCCTCACTGCTTCTGCCTCCTCCTTTCAAATTCAGGATTATCCTCTCTCTCCCAATTACAATCAAGTGGTGATGCTGAAAAATTATTAGTAAACTAAGAATTTAAGCTCTGGAGCAGAACATAGCCTTGCAGTAGCACCTCAAAGTCCTATTCTTATTCAAAGTGCTTATTTTGTCAGAAAAAGGTGAAAAAGAAGAGGAAATAAAAACTGAGACTCTATCCGTAGTTTAACAAGTTACATATTAAATATCCTTCACTCAGCGGAAATGCTGTGAGGCAGACATCATTTGGTGATCTATCTAACGGGTTGAAAATCCCACTGAAAGAGAGTTCATATCAAAGGTGCTGAAAGAAAATGCTCAAAATGTCAGCTTTAAAATGACTCCCGTTGTTTGTGTCTTTCCTAATCAGGGGATTAGAGACGTAAGTTAGGACGTTACAAATGGATAAAGTTTTTCAGTGAATGAACCATCTGCAAATTCACTTATGAAATCCTTCAGTAAATTTCAAAACATGTGATTTGTATTTAAAGTGACATAATTTAAAAACTGTTCTTTAATTCCATTGTTTTTGTTGCTTTTTAGTTCTACAAATGACACGTGAGCTGGCTTTGTATATGCTGGTTTTAAAGCTGAAATTCTTTGGCTGTTTTGCAGCACTTCATATTTGCACTACTTCTCTCTGTGGAATTAAGTAAGCTTCAGGTCTTCTTCTGGACATAGACCATGAGCAGACTGTCTCCACTTAACCCCACTGTAAAAAGTTAGTTGATCATTAAGGACAGGTAGGTGAGAACAGTTCAAGTGCACTATGAGCCAGACTGTTTTCTAGTATAAATGCATATAGAAACTGCGTACAGAAAACCTTGCTTTCCAGATGTGCTGTCTGGACTCAGGAAAGGATGCTGGGTTTTGGTCATGCTTTTTCCTACCAGTCATATCACTGGACTACTTTACTGTGTCACACATGAACACAACAGTCTGGCCTTAGATGAGTCCTGGATTTATGCCTAAAAGGATTTTGTATGTGTGCTCTTATGCATCTGCATGTCCCACACATGCACATGTGAAGCCTTAAAGTGAAATTATAACTATGCTTAAACTTGTAGGAAAACTACTTTTCTATGTTAGGAACTGTTTTTTTGATGTCTTCTATTTATGTGCATGCGACATCAACATAGAAATGAATGAAGGAAAAAGCCTTAAAGACTGGGAGGGCAGAGCTAATATACATACAGTGTATGCTATATATATACACAAGCTGGTGGAGAATCTTGAAATCAAAGACATCAGAAATTATCTTGGAAATGCTAAAATTTAAATTGATGATATCTTCTTATCTTAGTAGTTTTCAGTGTGAAAGGGTTATCTACAAGAGCAGTAAGTAACATTAAAAGGCAAGCAAAAAACAAAATAAATTTTAATGCATTGACTACTTCCTTGCAAACAACTGTGTAGTACTCCAGAATCTTTGAAGAGTAATTTCCATCTGTGCACAAAGATTAAAGTGAAAACAGTTTATTAAACCATGGTTAAGTTTATGTTATTCAAAATTTAAAAAGTGCTCTTCACATTAAACCTGTTCAATGATCCTTTATGCTCATATTGCCAAGAACCACTCAAAATAGTCTTTTTGTGAATAACTTACAGTTAACCACATCAGATTCTGCAGGATAAAGCTAAATCGTCTTTTGATATCTAATGTGTTATACTTCCAAAGCAATTCAATGGCAGAGACAAGTAGTTAAAGTGCAGGAAATTCACATGCATCCCCAGTGGCAACAGATCTTCAGGGCAGTGAGCATGGGAAATAAAGAATTCTTATTTGTGTTTCTTCCAATTTCTTGCCATGTTTCCTCATCCCAGCCAGAACTGCATTGCTAAAGATTCCACAGTGGCCAGTGAAAGGGTGAATGGAATTTAGTTCTCTTTTGTGAGCTGTGTGAGGAAAGAGAAAGGACACAGTAAAGCTTTTATTGACCGAACTCCAAATCCAGTGTGTCTAACTAGGAAATTGTTCATTCGGATGGAAGCCAAAAAAGCGTCTATGCCTCAATGTGGCTGAGACAGCAAAATCATTTTGGAAAACAACAGCTCTGTTTAGTAAGGATTCAAAGGAAGAAAATGTACCTAAATCAATAAATAATATACATAATAAGGCATTTATACTGCATAATATATCCATCGGCCTCTGCAATTGGCTTTTCATAGGCCAGAAGGCCCAAGTGATTTTTAAAATTTAAACGAAATAGTCTTAAAGGACAGAAAAATTCATGCAATTTCTCAGTGCTTTCCATGTAGAAATGATTTTGCCATGTTTTTTTTTGCCTTGCTTGTATTGTAAAGAACACTTATAAAGTCACAAAATCTTGAAATGTTAAGATTTTTCAAATAATTTTTCTAATCATGCCCCTGGGATTTTTGCTGTCTGCAGACTTACAGCTCAAGAGCAAAGTACATCAGTGGTGATGATCAGCTCTATAATATGTGGCTGCATAACTGGCCTTTTAAAGTGAAGGCTGTACCTGAATATGCTGCCAGTCCAACCTTTTTCTCATAAAACATCAGTATTCTTAAACATGGATACTTAATCTGGTCCATACACACTTTATTTAATCAACAACTTCTACTAATGGAAATAAGTATTTTTTTTGTTTATTTATACCTGTTTATGAAGATGAATTTGCAACCCATGTGTATAAATCCTTCTATTTCTAGTGTTGTTTTTAGAGAGATCACTTTTTATTAATATTTGGAAGGCTGGTCAGTGTGTCACTGGTTTCTTAAGCCTTCATATGAGCTGAATACAAGGCACACAGTGACCTGTTTTCCTTTTAGGTTGGCCCAATCTAGGTATCTATCTATCTCTTTCCCTGAGTTACAAAGGAAACTCAGGTGAAGAGACAATTTTTTTAAGTATCTGAATTAAGGGGATGGGATCCAAGTATTAGAGAGGTATGAATTCTCACATTCTTCATACTTGGTATTATCAGATTCTTGAAATTTGCAGTGTAGCTATTTTCACATTTTTTAATACTAATTTGTGTAGCAGAGCATGAATTTAGCATACTCAGCCTTTATTGTAGGATGTAACTGCACGTGTTTAGGAAGAAGTATGAGATAGCCCTTGTCAAAAAAAGAGAAAGGGAAGAATGAAGAACCTTGGCATCAAAAAGCCTCAGCTGTCTCCCTTACAGCAGAGTCAAAATCTGTATATTCTCACTTGCCTTCTTATCTGTGCTCCTGTTCTCCTCCCCATCTGTGTCATAGGTGATCTTAGGAATTTCCTCATCTTCCCATGCACTTATTTGTTCCCACTGCTCCATCTTGTCCTCCACCCTTTCTTTCTGATTTTATAATCATAAATTACATCCAATTTCTCTGATGCTGCCTCGTGGAAGTGGTAGACTTTTTGATTTGTATAAGATTGCACGTTAAGTTATACTGAAACTAAGAGGAAGCGCTGACTATGTTGAAAACAGGAAAACTTCATGGAATAGATGGCAGTTGTTCTAAAAAAACCATTCAGAAAACCTAGTGTGATGGACTTGCAGCAATTTGCGGGGAATTAATTTAGTATCAACACATGAAACATAGACATACTGTACTAAGTGGATTGCTCACTTTTTCATTTGACTCACTGAAAAAAGTTTCAGTTTAACTTTTTGTAGAGTCTCTAACTCTTCATATCAAGCTGTTGCAGAAAACATTCTGATTGCTTCTATTCATCATAAAAAAGCAGTGATCTAGTTGTTTGTAAATTGAGGGCCACACCTGTAAGTTTCCTGATGGAAGATTGTGGGCAGAGAATAAACATAGTGGACATTTGCACATCACATCAGTTCTCTGTAGAAGCATACATAATTGAATGGAGAAGAGATGAGATGAGATGAGATCACAGAATCACAGAATCAACCAGGTTGGAAGAGACCTCAGGGATCATCGAGACCAACCATTGCCCCGACACACCCTGTCAAATAGACCATGGCACTAAGTGCCATGTCCAGTCTTTTCTTAAACACGTCCAGAGATGGTGACTCCACCACCTCCCTGGGCAGCCCAGTCCAATGTCTAATAACCCTTTCTGAGAAGAAATTCTTCCTAATGTCCAGCCTGAACCTCCCCTGGTGAAGCTTGAGACTATGTCCTCTTGTCCTATCGCTAGTTGCCCGGGAGAAGAGGCCAACTCCCACTTCACTACAACCTCCCTTCAGGTAGGTGTAGACTGCAATAAGGTCACCTCTGAGCCTCCTCTTCTCCAGGCTAAACAACCCCAGCTCCCTCAGCCGTTCCTCGTAGGTCAGACCCTCCAGACCCTTCACCAGCTTGGTCGCCCTCCTCTGGACTCGCTCCAACACCTCAACATCTTTCTTGAAGTGCGGGGCCCAGAACTGAACACAGTACTCAAGGTGCGGCCTCACCAGTGCCGAGTAGAGAGGGACGATCACTTCCCTAGACCGGTTGGCTACACTATTCCTAATAGAGGCCAGGATGCCATTGGCCTTCTTGTCCACCTGGGCACACTGCTGGCTCATGTTTAGCCGGCTGTCGATCAGCACCCCCAGGTCTCTTTCTGCCGGGCCGCTTTCTAACCACTCTTCCCACAGCCTGTAGCGCTGCATGGGGTTGTTGTGGCCGAAGTGTAAGACCCAGCACTTGTTCTTATTGAACCACATGCTGTTGGTCTTGGCCCATCTATTTAAGCTGTCCAGATCCCTCTGAAGGGCCTTCCTACCCTCCAGCAGATCGACACTCCCACCCAGCTTGGTGTCATCTGCAAATTTACTGAGGGTGCACTCAATCCCTATGTCTAGATCATCTATAAAGATATTGAATAGCACCGGCCCCAGAACTGAGCCCTGGGGAACAACACTAGTGACCGGCCGCCAGTTGGACTTTGCCCCATTCACCACCACTCTCTGGGCTCAGCCATCCAGCCAGTTTTTAACCCATTGAAGATGAGATGAGATGAGATGAGATGAGATGAGATGAGATGAGATGAGATGAGATGAGATGAGATGAGATGAGATGAAGAGAAGAGAAGAGAAGAGAAGAGAAGAGAAGAGAAGAGAAGAGAAGAGAAGAGAAGAGAAGAAGCGGAGCTAAATCACAAGCTGAAACAAGAGGGATGTACTGGATGGGACTGAAGACCTACCTTTGTTTTGTCCCAAACAGTTTTTCCTATCTTTTCTAAGGGAAATGGGAAAGAATATAAGGAATAAGATATCTATAAAGTCAATTTCATCTTAGCTTCTGGAAATCAATCTTTTCGGAACTTCCTGATCCTGAGTTACATCCAGACTATTGTTTAATAGCCTTTGGTGGATCTATCCTCCACGAATTATCAAATTCTTTTTTAAACTCCCACTTTTAGACTCCACAATATCTTGTGATAAGGAGTCCCACAGACTCATGCAAAATTGCTCCATGTTTTGTTCAACGCTGATAGATAACTCAACCCCTGTTGCCTCCCCCTCTTTATTTTTTATCTAAACTGTGAGAAATAGTGAATAACTGTTCTCTCTTTCCGTCCTCTAATTTGCTAATGATGTAAATCACCACAAAGACCAATCATTTCTTTGCCAGTCATCTCTTCTTCATCCTGAGTCATATTCTACTAAGCATCTAAGCTGTGTGCTGCTCAGTGTCTCTGATGATCCTCTTGCCTTTCTGAGCATCTGTTCCAAGGTGAAGCAACCAGAACTTCAGGTGGCATGTGGCAGCTGAATGAAGAAAAAAAAAAAAGAGAAAAAAAGCCTCTGAAAAAGGATATGTGCTTACAACATACTTCAGGGTACTTCATTTCACAGTTCTGTCTGACATGACCGATTTCCTCATAGCTCTGTTGATTTGCTCCTGACATCATTCAACCTTTCATCCCATTCCGTAACTTCTCCTGTGCTGGTAAGTTTCACCAACATTGTGTCATCACTGTTCTGCCATTCCTTCATTTTTTCACAATAATACATGAGATGTATGCCCAAGCTTCCAGTTTTCTCTTAGTACAAAGAATTTTCACGTCTCATCATCTGCACAATAGGGGGAAATATGCCCCTCTTACATCTCTCTTATGATCATTAGTACTTCCTTTCTCTTTGTTTTGCTTGTGCTTTTTGCTCTACACTCCTTCAAATGTTGCCTATTACGATCTAACAGAGATGAGAGTGAAGATTTCTCTGGCAGAGGA
The DNA here is from genome assembly GCF_013368605.1 of Nyctibius grandis. Classification (NCBI taxonomy): domain Eukaryota; kingdom Metazoa; phylum Chordata; class Aves; order Nyctibiiformes; family Nyctibiidae; genus Nyctibius; species Nyctibius grandis. The sequence continues at coordinate 76,543,962 of NC_090659.1, read as the reverse complement.
ACAGATTCTGTCAGACAACTTGGCATATTTCACATAAAACAGTAGAGAAGTGTTTGTAATTGAGATTATGATTAGAGGTGTAAGACTGAACACCAGAGAATGGTGTTCACATCTGGTATCACAGCTGGTGTCACAGTGTGTATCACTTCTGAGTTCCCTAAGCATTCCTAAATTTACAAAACTGCCTATAAATATAATACATGATTGTATTCTAGGATTTACTGTCCTCCACTTCTGTCAACATCTCCATTTGCTCATAGACACTTCGAGTAGCAAAATGTGTCGGATAAAATGAAATGCCATAACGAGTGAAATGAAATTTCTTCTCTAGCTGGACATCAGTTCCTCCCCTATCTTCACAGTGTGGTGGCTGATAGCTGTGGGCTAGTATATAAGCTGTCCTGTTTATACTTTTGTAAGCTATGCTACTGTCACCTCTACTCTCTGACGCCTTCCATCTCTGATTTTCCTGCTACACAATGATGTTTTGGCTGCCCAATACCTGTATTGTATATAGAGATGGAGGAGAGTGTTAGAGACCAAAGAACAGATCTCAAAGCCACAATACTATATCCTGCACATCATACAGACCACTCCCTTGATTGTCATCACTTACTTGATTGCAAGGCACATTTGGCTTCTGTTGCATCCTCTGTATGCATTTTCAGATGCCTTTCTCCCTTTTCCTGCCAATTCTTTGCAATTGGTCATCTAGTGAGCTGTTTTACACTGTTATTTCTCTCAGTCGTCATTGTTTTTTTCTCCTGAACCATGTGACTGACTGAAGATAAAGTGTTTTGTGACTTGTGTACCAAAGACAGACCATAATAAAGGTCAAGATGTAATCTTATTACATAAACCTGTTCAAGCACCACTTTTTCCACTAATAACAGTATGCTTCATGTTATGTAAGCAACAACAATCCTTTTTTAATCAACTTCACAGAAATTAATCTTTAAGGTGTATTAACTGTACTAAATTACAACAACATGCTCATGATATTAAATAAAGAACTAAGATTGTGGTACACTATCTTCTGTTTTTTTCACCTATGTGAAATGTCATCGGTTTCAGTTTTGGGGTTGTCTTTTTGGGTTTTTTGTTTGTTTGTTTTTTGGGTTTTTTTAAAAGCGACTTTTAAAAAACTCTGGTAAGGGAAATAAAATCTTTGTCAATTCATGGCATAATATTATGATCTTCAGTTTTACTGAATAACTATCTTGGAATGCCTGAATTCAGTTGAATGCTATCTTTACACAGAGTTTGGTGTAATTATTTAATTAATGGAAATGAAGTATTGCAGCACTGAAGGGTTTGAATAAGTGCTGAAGGACACTGTGGATAAGACCCATGGCTTGGCTGCAGCTCAGGGTAATTCACATATTTGAATAATGAAATGGTGAATTTTCATTGCTTGTCTCTCTCTTCCTTCTTTCAGCTTTGCATCATGATGGAACCAAAGAAATCTGTCTTCTGCCAAACAGCAAGGACCTAGGTTGCTGGGGCAACACGTTGACTGCAAAAAAACCTTAAAGTGAAAGTGGCTCATTTCCAAGTCACCATTTTTCGGGAGTTTGTTTTTTTTTCCACATTTTCATAGAAGACACACACTGGCAAGAAAGCCTTGTTGGAGGTTTTATAATCAATAAACCTGTTGTTTGTGGAGGGATTATGAATCAGAAATTAATGCTAAGCAGGTGAGAAATGCACACCAGTATTTCTCAAATTTAAAAATATGAAAACCCATAGAAGAAGTACATAAAAGTTTTAAAGAACCTATTTAGAAAACATCTGCTTAACTAAGAATAAGTTGCTAGGATTTACAGAGATTGTCACAAAGTTGTTCCAAAATCTGCTTCACTGAAATGCTAACTGGGTGAAAAACCCTTTTAATCTTAAAAGAGTTGCATAGGATTAAGCTGCACACTTCCCATTGAATCAAATGGAATCTGTATAGTTAAATTTAAGTTCAGTCCTTTGGAAACACTCTTTACCCATCATGAGTGCAGTGATGTTTCAAGTACAGAAGAGGAAAAAAACCCTGGTTTTTAGTAACGAAGATGTGACTCATGGTGAAGAAAAAAAAAGAAAGAAAAGAAAAAAGAAAAATCCAAACCCTGTAACAGCTCAAAATGTATTACTGTTTTCTTGCATAAGAACAACAAAGTCCATTAACAGGAATGATGGTATAGTAAAGGGTGCTTGCAGAAAATAAAGCCCACTATGTTGAGGTGTTGAATAGTTTTCACTTCTTCATACTAAAATTAATCTACAAGAGATATTGTGAAGCTGTCAGAGAGGGAGATCTTTCTTGAATTCCAACACAACACAATGCGAGTGACTTTTCTGGGTCTGATAATGATCCAAAGGCTGTATTGCAAGATTCTTTACTGTGAGGGTGGTGAGATACTGGAACAGGTTGCCCAGAGAAGCTGTGGATGTTCCCTCCCTGGCAGTGTTTAAGGCCAGGTTGGATGAGGCTTTGAGCAACCTGGTCTAGAGGAAAGGTGTCCCTGCCTGTGGCAGGGGGGTTGGAACTAGATGATCTTTAAGGTCCCTTCCAACCCAAACCATTCTATGATTCTATGTATCCTATCTAATTTATGTGTCTATCTCTTAGTTCGGTGCTGGAAAACAAAAGGAAATGTCAGGAGAATATGTCCACTTGGGTGCAGTTTGCATAGTGAACTTTGTCCAAGGCCCAGTGTTATGTGGAAAAGGGTACTTGGTGCCTGCCTTTTTGCAAATAGTGCAGGGGTTAGAGCACTAGCCAGAAGAGATGGAGCCTGGGCTGTGTAGGGATTAAAAGAATTAAACTCTCAGTGTCAAGTGAGGCAAGAATCCTCAATGTGGTCACATACACACCCCAATAGACAGAGTAGCCAAGACCAATCAGAGACGAAAAAAAATTACTCTGGCACAAACTCAGTTTTCTTCCCTTTTGGAGCCAGGAATCATCTAATCTATGTGGAGGGAAGGCCCCACCACTACGTATCTGTAAAGAGGAACAACCTAGTTAGTATAATAAACCGGAGTATGTTCATTGCGAGATTCTATCAGGTTATGTGATTGTGTCACTCACAGACATCACAGGCTCCAGCTTCATTAGGTGGTATGCAGCATGGAGAACCTGATGCTCTGGGAATGGACCAAGGGAATATGCCAGCTGCCATAAAACACCAGCATACTGGGATCCCTAACTCTGATGCAATGCATGCAAGGGTTTAAGACTGCAAAGATAGATGGCAAGGAAGTGGGAACAACTGGACCTGTAAACAAAGGAGTTCCGCTGCAGTGCCTGTTGGACCCTTGCCCGTGTGTTATGGGGTCCCATCCACAGTGAACCATCTCATGGAAAAGATCTTTGCTTATGACAGATCAGCAAATTTCAACAGGCAAGTACTCTGTACAGATACTAACATTTCTAGCCTCAGCTCCAAGTGGAAGAAATTCATTCTTCATGTGGCCTGGGGACTTAAACTTGATAGCCTGATCCTTAAGCACTCTGCTCCAGTGGTTTTCTTGTATTGAATATGAAAGTACCCACTGATTCATTTCTAAAATTGAGTAATACACAGAAATGTCTGTTTTGTTAATCGTGCTGGGACTTGATTCTGAGCAATTCAGCAGTTCAGACTGGTATAAATCTGGCAATCAAGAAAAAGATGGAAATTCCAGTGCTCAGTGGTCTAACCAGGGATATCGTCAATAACAGGACAACTGAATGTTAGACTTAAAAAAATAGAAAGTTTTAAGGTCATATCCACTACAGAATGTAGCACAGTTTTGGAAATCCCAAATTAATGCAGACTCAGGCAGTTAACAGTGCATAAATGCAGTCACAGTGCTTTTAAGCCTAATTGTCTCATGCAGAGCCAAAAGTGTTGTCACTGCAGTGTATCTTTCCCTAGTTTCCACTGTTAGCCTATGTGGAGCCAGGGCTGGTATCTCTGCAACAAAACCCATGTGACACAAAGAAATACTGTGAATAATATAGGAAGTAAACCAGAACTCCCAGTTTGCCTGCTTGTGCTTTCAACACAAACCCATTTTTTCATTCTAACTGGATTAAACCATTAAACGCGTTTTGCTTGATGACCTTTGTATCTTTTCCATAAAACTGCCTTAGCATCTTTTCCATAGAACTGTGCTGTCTTAAAGTGAGAACACTGTTGACTTAAGTTAACTACTTTAAAGTAATAAATAACAGATACTACCAATGAATAAGAATAACTTTTCTAATAGATGGAAATAGTTTTTTTTTAAATTTGCTTGCATCACTACTTTTTTTTGGGGGGGAGTGAAGAGGGAAACATAATTTTATCTAATCATATATCTGATTAACTTACTACTATTAGTCTCCCTAGAAACATCAGTTGGTGTGAGGTGTGTAGGTCAAAGTTGCAGGACAGTGAAGAACTGAGAACTAATGTGGGAGCATAATTTGTAACGGGCGGGGGGGGGGATCCTCAGTGGTGCTACAAGCCCAGGATGCTGTGTGGCTTTTTATGGAGCTTTGGAAAAGGGAAGAATGAAACTACGAGAAGATAAATGCTTCTCTGACTCTGAAGCAGCTGCCTTTTAGTGTAGGGCCTCATTTGTATGAAAAGAGGAAAACAATTCTTAAACAATCCAACTGGATTCTTAGCTGAGCTGCCATGAAATTCATGGTTGAGCTAAATGTTGCTGGGCATAGAGGCCTGTGGCAAGGGGGCCAATGGTCCTTCAACACTTGCGTTTTGTGTGTTAATGACAGTATGAAACTAAGCCTCTGATCCTGTTCAGAAAATGCATCAAGTTGTGGAGGAAGCAGTCAGTTCAGGACAACAGACTGAACTGAGAAGTGTATTATACTGGCAGAACAGAGTTTCAAGTGAATCCTCTCTCAAAATATTATACAAGAGTGAAATCCTCTCAGGAGAGTAGCATTCAACAAAGCTTGTAGGTAGAAGTTGTCATCTTAGGCGTTGTACTAAAATCATACTGCTGAACATCTCAGCATCATTTATTTCTCAGTTGAAAACTCCTGGTTGAAACTGCTTCAGATTTATGAAAAAATTACTAACACTACAATCCTCTTAAGTAAGCTTAATTACTGGATCAGGTAGGATTTCCTGCTTCCTCCATTTTGTAGTGAGATTTTGTAGTGAGTGGAACATCTCCCTTATGAGGAGAGGCTGAGGGAGCTGGGTCTCTTTAGCTTAGAGAAGAGGAGGCTGAGTGGTGACCTCATTAATGTTTATAAATATGTAAAGGGCAAGTGTCATGAGGATGGAGCCAGGCTCTTCTCAGTGACATCCCTTGACAGGACAAGGGGTAATGGGTGCAAGCTGGAACACAGGAGGTTCCACTTAAATATGAGGAAAAACTTCTTTACGGTGAGGGTGACCGAACACTGGAACAGGCTGCCCAGAGAGGTTGTGGAGTCTCCTTCTCTGGAGACATTCAAAACCCGCCTGGACGCGTTCCTGTGTGATATGGTCTAGGCAATCCTGCTCCAGCAGGGGGATTGGACTAGATGATCTTTTGAGGTCCATTCCAATCCTTAACATTCTGTGATTCTGTGATTCTGTGATTCTGTGATATGGGCACTTTCATCTCTCTGTGTCATGGAAAAGAAGTGCAAGATGATTTGATGGAAGCTGTGTTTTAGTGTGCCCTGAAAAGAGGGCCAGAACCATAAATGAAACAAAATAAACATGAGTAGACACAATTAAGGAGACCAGTTTGCTAAGTAGGCCTAATCATTTTCATGTAGTCTTGTCCATATTGCCTTTTGGAAGTGAACAGCCCAAGTCAGGGATGGGAGAGAGCTGATGGTGAGGCAGTGTGAAGAGTCAGGCATCTTCCCTGGGCTATGGTATTTTAGCGGCATAGACATTGTTTGCAGGTGTTGAAAGCAGAGAAGAGGGAGTGTTTGGCCTGTGTACGTCAATGCAGGATGAAAGATGAGACTGGTTCTGCAAAGGCACCATAGCATGAGTGTTTGTGTAGTATTCTCCATTATCATGTAGGTCTAGTGGTACAGCTGTGATATTGGCATATTGCTTATCTGGGGTGCAGCTACTAAAAGAGCTGCGGGAAACAGATGGGTTTATCAGAGCAATACAGGAAATTCAGGCAAAATCTTAGCAGACTTAGTGTGTAACCAAAAATATTGTTCCTAGATTACATCAAAAGTGTCAGCAGTCTCACAATTCTATGCAGTTCTTTAGTATTTTGCTTTTTTGGGCTTTATAGGACTATTTCTTAATCTAAGAGTTGCCACAAAAATGTTCATTCTTGTTCATGTGTCAGATATGGTTTCCTCACTTTATTTTCCTATTATGTCCTTGAACCAGGATGCAATTTAACTGAAGTATGGCTTTCTAACATTTTTTCCAAGAGTTTTGTTTCAGTTAACGTCTCAGGAAATGCTTGTTGAATGATTTCAAGATGTTCCCTTTTAAAGCCACAGATAAAATTGCTGGTTTAAAACATTTGGGCACACCTTATTTTTCTCTTCTTTCAGAGGACCTGAATCTGTGCTAAATAAATTAGGATGAAAGAAAGACAAAATCACATTTGTTTCATATGAATATACTGAAAGTTAGATAGCTCTTTAGCTTCCATAGTCATTCAAAGAACTGGTTGCACTATGTACCTCAAGAATTGTTTCTATGTTCTATAGCGAGTCCTATCTTCTAGGTAAAATTCTCTGTCAGTTGATCTCAGCATCACAAGAGGAGTGTTGATGTACATTTTAGCTTTCCATCAGTGAAAAGGTGCTTATTTGTTTCTGCCCTTTAGAACATGTTATCACAGTGCTATCACAGCACTGGCACTGGGTACAGGTAATGGTAGGACTTGGAGCAATTAAAATTCCAAGTTATACTGTTACATAGTGACAGAAACAAAACCCAGTAACATAATGCACCCACGATGTGACATTGCAACCGAAACCCAGAAAGCATCAAAAACTCTATTCGTCTTCTTGGTGTTCTAGGGTATAGTTCTTACAACATTATCTGTGCTACAATACCACTCTGGCTGTTACACTTAGGAATAGTTTCCCCTGGGCTAGGCTAGAAAAGATGCATATGAAGACATGGAAATTGCTAAGATGTCATGCTAGTGAACTATGAACTAAAAAGGAGAAAAGTTTTCACATAGTTTCAAAGGAAGAAAACCTGCATAAGAGAGCTGGAAGAGTTGATAGCAACACACACATATCACAGCAGATTGGTATCAACAATGCTTAGTATGCTCAGAGAAAAACAATGTCAAGGCTATGAAAATTTAAGATCTAGCTTGTAAATTTGATGAGAAATATAATTTCTCTCATTGTTCTATACTAATGGATACCCAATGAATAAATAATCTGAATGCATTCTTTTCATACAGTTATTTGTTTAATCACACTTTTAAAACATCCTGTGAGCAAACCAGAGAAATGTGCAATCAGTTTTTATATGTAATTATTGCTAGATCTGCAGTTACTAAAAAATCTCTTGTGTTCAGTACACAAAATAGGAAATGAACACAAATGAAACAACTTATTGTAGGTTTGTCTGACAAGCAACTCAGAGAGAGACTACACTGTGCCGAAGGCAAGTCAAATTACTTTGGAGTCTAATTTACTTCATTTACATGTGAACTTCATTTACTGTATATGAACTTAACAATAATCCAATTCTGATAGAATGTGTCTGATAAAATTGGGATGTCTTAGCACTTCAGAGACCAATTCCTTTCATTCCAATGCAGATATCTAAAATGGATCAACATAATCATCTTCTAAAAGGGCTTATTTCTTCCACTGCCTGTAAAGTTTTTCATACAGGATGACCGGCTCACATGTAGACATCTAAATTTTAATTGTCTAAAGTTGGGTGAGATGAATCTAGCACACCTCCCCTCCTTACTTAGATGCTTCAATTGAATTTTAAAATTAGGATGTATCTAAAGATCTATCCTAGATTGTGTTCTCTCTTTTTCATTCTTAGTCTAATTTGGACAGGATTTCCCTTACATTTACCTCAGAGGAGAGACAGAACAAACAGGTCTAACAAATAATTAACATAGATCAAGAGAGGACTTCAAGATTTTTATCAAAAAGAAGTGGAGAAGAAGAAGAAAGAAGAAGAAAGAGAGAACGAAAAGAAAATTTGGAATAATTTAGGAATAGTAAAAATAATTTATGAATATTTCCTCATATTTTTAGCTGTCATATCCTTAAATATTTCCATTCATTTTTTTTATTCCTTATTTGAACAAAACCACATGTACTGTTTATAAAAGACAAAATATTTTCTTGAATGTTGTTGTTTGCAGTTACATACTAATCTGATGTTTTGCTACTTTGAGAAGAATGGAGACCAGAACTTGAAAACATATCCACAAACATCATTGTATTACAAAGCTGACATACAGTCAGTCCTTTTAAGGGCAAAAGTTTTAATGCAAGCTACATAATGGAATTGTAGTTATATAGTCACCATGAATAAAACTCTGCCTTTACCGTATATTGATTTATTTGTTATCAGTTTAGATTTCTGCTTTTTGTTTCCTTTATCAAATGGGTGAACTTAATATTATTTCAGCATAGGCATAACATGCACTGAAATAATTTGTTTTTTATTTTAGGGACTGGGCCCATGCTCCCAATTACTACACAATGAAGGGATTATACATTAAAAAGGACTGTATGCAATCAAGAAGAAATTTTAATTAATCATAAATAGAACTGGTTTTGTGGAAATAATTTGACCTGACAGTTCAAGGTTTGATCAGCACATCATAGAGATTAAGAATACTTTTGACTTGAACAGACAGAGTCCCAGAGAGTCACTGCAGCCTGAAATACTTTAGGAAAGCTAGTGTGTACAGATCGCATAATGTTATTGTTTCTCTTAGTGCTTCCATTCTATTAGGAACCAATGCGGGACTTTTAGCTTCCGAGAAACCTTCCAATATCATGATGTCCAGGTCAACACTGAAGCAACAGAGATTATAAGACATCAAACCGCAATCTTTTATCCCATGTTCTGTGTGTATAAAACAAAGAGGCAGCTTCCCTTTGAAGTACTAATTGACTGTCTGTATCAATCAGCACCTAATCCCTTTCCTGCATGCATTTAGGTCTCCGCAGTAACTGAGCTGGCCTTCTCTGGGGCCTAGGCTGTGAAGCACTTACAGTAAATGTGTAGTATGCAAAGGGAGTAATTGGCCTCAGTCTTAGAAAACTTGCCTAAAAGCAACTAGACCTCCTAATTCATGCTTTAGTCTAAGAGCAAGAAGATGAACATGAGTGAACAGATAAGAACTCTAGAAGACAGTACATTAAAACATTAGCAGTGAAAAAAGAGGCATCTGATTTTTTTTTTTCTCTTTTTTTTTTTTCCCCCCACACAGATTATTCAGGTACAGGGGGCACCAGAGATTTACTGATTGTTCTGGGTCCTTACATTTAAGGTTGGAGAAGTAATCACAAAGAATTTGCTTGATGTTGTTAGACACAGCTCCAATCACTACCTTGCTCGTTACACGAATTGTTAGTACAAGACCTTAAAGATGCATTTTACCCATTGCTGGAAGCACAAGCCACACACAAGTGATCTTTTAGGGCTGATAGCCTCAGAGTCTAGCCAAGTAGCTAAAGTGATTTGCACTTACTTGATTGTAATCTCTGCTCCTCCCATGAAACAGAGATCAGGAAGGAGCCCACTTGGAATGTCACTTTGTAATATGTAAAAGGAGAATGAAAGGGACATAGTAAAGGGAATTTGAGGGACATTCTCCAGCAAGTACTGTCTCTGTGAACTAGAAGAGAAAAAATGCCATAACACACATTGAATAACCAAAAATGCAAGTCTTCAAGTGCACAGTAAAAAACAGCAATTCATGTAGGAAGCACTCTGATGAGTAGTAAAAGTTTAGACTTAATGAACATTGACTATTCAGAGAAAGTTTTCATTCAGTAAGTTACTAGAAGCATTTATATTTTATGAATGTGATAAGTTTTTTCTACACCACAAACGTTTTTTAAAATAATGAATATTTAATCAAAAGGAAATAATAAACTAGTTAATATTAATTCCCAGCATATAGCATTTATGCTCAGTACTTAGCCCTTAACATAAAATAGCAATACAATACTCTGCATGTTCTTTTCTTTATGTTTTGTATTGTTAAATTATTAACCTTTCAGATCCAAGGATTAAAGATAGGGAGGTTTTATATTCTTTCAAACAGGACATACAATATAGACACATTTGCTTAAGAGGAACCAAGTCTGTACTATTATCACTGGTGAACTCATAGCATGGATCTAAGACAGAATATTTTGAATATCGAATGGAAAACTCAGAAGAATTCTTACTTTTGCTAGACTTCAGTGTCAAGCAGTTGACATGCTTGGCTGAAAAGATTTCTTATCAAGTACAATCATCATTTGTGTTGATTGGAAACTTCTAAAATAACCCACAACTTTGAGTGCCTCTGTTTTGAGGGTATCTGTCTTGCTACACCATAGGGAAAAGTGTAATTATGAGGAAACAGTATTTTCTGAAAAAATCATTCTAGTAGTCCCTTTTCAAAAATCTTTTCCAGCTTTTTGTTATACTGTCACACAGTTCAATTAAACGTTGACTGAAATCTTGAATTTGCTTGTTATTAGGCAATTATTTTAAAGTCGCATGTCATGGTTTCCAAGGGCATTTTATTTTAGTCTTTATATAAAACACAGCTCTTAAAGTTGAATTAGATTTGCTGGTGTCTTGGGTGGTCACTTAAAACAGGTCTCTGCATATGACTGGAACTGCTGTAAAGACAGACCATGTAGTTATGTAGTGAGGGGGTCAAGACAGAGGGGACTGTAGAAAAATAAACAAATCAAGCAAAGAAAACAAACCCACTCATGCTACAGCTGCTTACACCTTAGCAGCTTTTTTTCCTCTGCTGCTCCCGAAGCAGCAACTACCCAGTACTAATCCATGTGGCAGTTTCTTCCCCTTTCAGGAACTATTGAAACTGCCTGTTCAGAAAAGATGAAGCCTGAAGCCTATCCCCCACTGTCGTGCTCACCTTGCCCTGACCCTGACCTTGTGCTAGGGCTGTACTCACAGTTGTTTGTTTGGGAGGAGAATATGGAGCTAGCCCTGTTTTGGAAGAAAAGGGTTCATCTACAGAAGGAAAGGCCAGCCAGTAGTAAAGAAGAGTTCCATATGAGAAGAATCAGTGCCTTTAGCTTGTTCACCCTAATTGCTACATTTTTGATGGTTCTGACAGCTTTTTCTGACAGCTCTGGCTTTGTGAAGGAGATGATGCCTCTGTTCATGGAAAAGCAGGAGAGGGGAAGGAATGACAAAAGCTATGCTCAGGCAACGGACATTTTTGATTCCTCCCCTGTCCCATGCCCATGTAAGAATGGCATTTGGTGAGTCCTCACCTTTCAAAATTTCTGCCCACATTCTTCAGGAGCCCTAATTGTTTGTTTTTTATTGCGGCTTGGGGAAAAAAAAGGGTTGGGAAAAGAATCTGAGCTGAAATTTCAGCTCAGATTCTGACATCTGAATTAGGTCAGGATTGTCAGTTCTGGGATGAACTGAATACATGACCACCTGCATATTTTCTAGGGCAACACAAACATTTTTAATAAAATCATAATCCTTGACATAAATATTTTTTATCAAAATGTATTTAATCAGAAATCTTGTAAAAGGAGAGTGAGAAATTCTGATAACAGCAATAGCAAGTACATTGCTCTGCCCTGACTCACAAGGCAGACTACTAAAATTACATTATGGATAAAAGAGTGGAAGGGATATATAAAAAGGAACAGTTCACAGTTTGGATTAGAACAGGTCTCAGGATAGTCTGAAGAATGCTGGACTTTAGGCAATGAATTACTTCTTGTAATGTGAAGGAGGTGGATGAATCTAAATGACCTTGAAATAACATAGCTAAGGAGTAAATAGAAAAAATCAGACCTTAGTTTATTTCTTGAGGAATTTATTTTATGATCTTTATGTTAAATGAAAAATCATAATATTTTACAGCCAGAAGTACCCATTATGAGTTGTTTCCTTGAGTTTCCTTGTCCCTGCTGATTTCACTAGGATCAAGGTACCTCTTAACCAACAGTAAATAACAAGAGTGAGTTTCTGATACAGTCACACATAGATCATGTATTTTGTAGTTTAATATTTTACTTCTTCATAGTAAATAAGTAATCAGCAGCATTTCACAAAGTTATTTTCATTTGTACTTCTTTGACTTTTGTGTGATTTTCCCCTCCACTCATACTGTAGCTCAAAAAAATCAGTTTACCACTACCCAAAGTATACCTCAGTTTGGTTCTACTAAGAAGCAAGACAGCTAAATTCCTCATCCTTGAAAAAGTGCTTGTCTTCACTTTGTTGGTGTTGCTGTGCCAGAGGAAGACCTATATTTATTATTTACTGTTTTCTGTGTGTTAGTAATCTTGGTTTGAATTAGAAAAGCTGGCTTCCTGTGAATGTATTAAGAATGGTATGAAGATCTCACTAATCAGTGCTTTATAAAATATCATTAATAATTTACATGCTTTAAGAACCGACCCATAGCGTTTCCAGGAAATATGCCAAATATTATCTATGAGTAACCTCCCGTTAAATATTTTATCAGCAAGAAGTAATTTAGATCATCAAATGAATTCCAGCTTTTGGTGCCATGATAGGTCACATGTGTGAGTCTGGCATACTTCACAACAGTCTGTGTTCCTCCTGGGATAAAGAGGTAAGGTATGAGGGGGCCATAGAGACCATTTAGCCAGGAAGAAGCTCTGTGTCTGGGATGCTTAGAAGAGATTAGAACATTAAATGATGGGTGACAAAGGGAGAGATTACCTCTCTGAGGTAGATTTAAGAGAAAGATCAAGGTATTGGAGGAGCTAGAGTTGGAGCCTTGGTTGGGTCCATGCAGGAGAGACAGCAAACATATTCCAGAAGATCTGTTACTTGGTCTTAGTCTGGTTCTCCAAATTTGCTGAGCAACAGTGAAGTGACAGTCTGCTTTTGCATATTAGCCTCCTTCAGGGTGACAGTAGTAGGAAGTGATTCAACTATCTGGCAAGGCAGCCTCTTTAGAAAGCAACCATGTGAAAATCATACAACACGAATAATCAGCCTCGGGTATTGCTTTCAGCCAGGCTGTGCTCTGGACATGTTTCTAGGCTGCTCTCAGGGAAATCTGTGCAAAGGAGATAGGAAGCGCACTTCTTATCTTCCATGCTGCTGTACTCTTATCCATCACATAAAAGTTTTTTTTTCTAGAAGAAAGCTTTTTCTGAAGGAAATATCCGTCATTACATTGTATATAGAGATCAACAGATTTTGCATTCTTTGTGGTGTTATCATGCCCTTTCATCAGCTAACCAGCTAAGTTACACCACTACAGCCTTCCTGTTACAGATAGAAGGAAGGATTTGATGTAACCTGAAACTCATTCATTACCCAACAGAGTGTCACTCTGCTATAGTAGTGAATGCAATGAATATAAAAGCATTTTACTGGAAGCCTTCCCTGCAGCTGGGAATCATTCTGTTTGAAGAATTTCTGGTAAACAAGCATTTTCCAAAACACAAATATTTGGGTTTTAAATGAATATTTATTCTGTTTCACTCTACATTTATTTGTAAAGAGGAAATGTCTGTATAAATAGATGATTAAGATCTGGAGTGCATATTACCACAGAGGGATTGTAGCTTATTCCTAATCGCTGTAGGAAGAAAACATTCTGAACTGTGATGGTCAAGGGAAACATAATGTTGCAAGCTGCTTTTAGTACATTTAGAGTGGAAGAGTGCACTGTTGCACGTTCAAAGCTTTAAGTGTTTCTTCTGACCTTTTATGGTGCATAGGACACATGCATAATCACAGAGCAATAGCCAGATTCATTTGTAAAGTTGAAGAGCTCATGTTTACTCATAGTTGGCCTGGGGCCTAGCATGTAAAGTAGGAGGAAGGAAATGAGTTGTCTTTGCAGATCACTCAATGCCCTCAGTTATTGCTCTTGCTCTTCTAGAATATAAAAACAAGGGAGAGCAAACGTTCTCATTTAGCAAGGCATTTAGCATCACTTCAGCTGCGTGAGCTGTCTCACATACACTTTTTCATTTGTTTTCAATGTCCCTCACTTTAAAAATTTGATGGTAAGGTGATGCTTCAACTAAGGTAAGGCCAGAGTTTTGGCTCACTTCTGGCCTCTGTACAGTGGAGGGAGTTGCTAGCAGTGAAGAGACCTGAGCTGACCATTAAACTGAAGATCTCACTGTCAGTGTGCTGACTGGGAAATGCTGATTTGCACCTCTAAAGTCCCTGCTTTTGCTTTGCTCAAGTCAGCCTAACTATATCAAAATAAAGTTTTATTCCGTAAATCATCGTTCAGCTAGTTTTGAAACAGCAGTGCAGTATTTTGTGGTCATAAATCTTCATATACTCTATTAGATGAAAAATCTGTGCTTGGACAGTCACACAGATGTCCAGATGATGTCAGTGAGTCAAGGTCAGTATTGATGTAAGTGTATTTCAGCTAGGCATGTTTTCATCAGGTATGTGATGATTTTGAATAATTCTGCATACTTTTTTGAGGGTAAAATTTGCTCCTTACTTACGTGTAAGGTCATCACACAGTCTAAGGGGATAAGCTGTGAGAACAAATTCAGATATCCCCCCCACCCTTGCCCTATCCATTAACAGCACCAGATACACAGATAAACATGAACCAAATACAATTTTTCCCCCAAACTTGCACTTATATGGAACTTTCCAAAAGGAAATGTAAGCTATCGAAATAATGAGGTGATTATTGCTTTCAGAGGGTGTAGGTATCCTGCATTTGGATTAATTTCTTCCTGTTGTTATTTTGGACTTGATTCTCAGCCTGCTGATTATTTGTGATCATCTGTATTGCAGGTTGGCCTAATAGCAAGAAGACCGTGTGTGGCTCCGTATGACTCCTGTCTAATTCCTCTTGCTGAAAAGTTTCCGTTACCCCCTTGAAGGTGTTCAGGAATGCTATGTAATACCACATGTAGAGTTTTTCAGAAGTTATTTTCAAATTCAATGAAACAAACAGTTCCAGTAAGATTAAAATACCTTGGAAGAGTGGAGTTTTCCAGAAAAAGTATTGTTTTATAAAGGTCTGTAGCCTGCTGAAGAAATAATTCAGAACGTGCCCTTCTTGCTTTATTGCACTGTATTTTGCAAAATAAGTGGGATTAAGGATGGACTCAGAACAGCATTTTTGCCTTGATCCATTTTTTGTATAATACATATTTAACATGTTTCACTTGAATGACCTTTTTATGTTAATGGTTCAGAGGCTTTACTGGAATGTTTGCAGGAAGGTATCACTGTTGGGTTCTGTGGTTATTTTCTTTACATCCATTAAATTGCTGTAGTTCTTCTTAAATTGTAATTGACAGAGTAATATCGGAAAAATTTCTTTGTTCAGTGCTCCAGTCTTACTTTTTCCTCATTCTTAACTGCTTTCTGGGAAGACAGTTAAAAACCAACTAAACCCATAATGGCCTCTAGAAGTGTAAATGACACTCAAAGCCAAAATCTTCTCAATGCAAATATGGGTTTCCCTGAATGAACACTTAACTGTTTAAGCCTTTAACCGTGTGGTTAACCCCTGTTCATCTGTGTGTTTCACCAGAATATTTTGAATTATGTTCATCTTCACTGAAATTAGGTAAAAATTATATCTTTCCCTATGAAGAGACTATCCTGTTGAACTGTTTTAAAAATTGGTAATATACATACTTGTGTGCCATATAGATACAAGTTTGCAGGAAGCAAGCCAAAATGATATCACTAGATTTCTTAACTATGTTTTTAAATTCAGAAACAAAATGATCATGGGAAGGAAAAAGTATGAAAAATGTTAAGGTGAATCTAGGAGTTAGTAGGAGCTATTTGACTGGCTATTTCCAAACTTCCATTCTGCAAAGATCAAAGCAGAAACAATACAGCATTTCTTGAAAAGGGAAGTGAATGGTCCCGATAAATCCTTCTTTCATGTTACTATAATTATTAATTCTAACATATTAGAATTAGGGTGCATCTGTTTGGTTTTTTTTTAAGAAAAAGAGAGCCAGGAAATAATCTTAAGCACCTATCTGGTTCTTAATTACTTAAAGTATTCATTCCATGCTCTCTTTTGGACTAGTAAATTTCTCCCTCTGCTCTGATCTAGTAGAGAGTAGCTTTAAGTTGTGTACATGTAACCTAGTTGGTGTCATTTGGCCTGAGGACCAGGAGTCAGCTCCTGTTCCCTCTTTTACTTAGTGGGAGAGACAGGTATAGTGAATGGAAATAAAAAGTACAGACCAGGACTCGGTAGATCTTGAACAAACATATGACAATAAATGTTACTTGTTAAGGCACCTTACAGTATAGATATAAGTTAACCTGTCGATATAGACTAAGGAAGAGGACATAATATTCAGTCAGACAGATATTAGTGTTTATAAACCAGCCATGTACCATTGAAAATTTTAGTGTGCTTCAGAGAAAAAAGTGTTTTAAAGAGGGATTAAGAAGATTTATTTATTGTTAGACAGTATTCTTGCTATGTCTGCGGAAAAAATACGGAGAGGGATGAGTACAATAATAAATTCTCATACAGTTAAAGAGAAGGTGAAGAACCTTGGAATTACATACCAAATAAAACTTTCTGTTACTTAACCGTGTCGTGTACGTTTAAGACAGGAAGGGTTTGAGGAGCAAAGACAAGAAAAGATCATCACTCTTGATGACAGAGAGAGTGAAGAATGAGGCAAGGGATGTACAGAGTGGTGATGCTGTTCAAGCTCTAATTTAAGGGAAGTAGGGACATTGATTTTAGCAGAAGCTTTCCAGATGGGTATTATGTTACACTGAAAAACTCTTGTTATTGGTAAAAGTGAACTCACTATGCACACAGACCTATACTTTCATTGTTAGTCTAATTAAAATTTTATCATTGCAACAAAAAATACAACAGACATTATTAGTAGTACAGTTATATTAGTATCAACACTGCAATATTTGGTCCATTTGACACTATTTTTATCTCTTCTTGACAAAGACTGCTTCTTTCTACTGGTTCCAACTAAAATTTAAAAGTTGCACAGCAGCCAGCCCTCTTCAATTTACATAAAGACCTGCCATTTTTGAAGTGATTACCTAGCTCTGTTATCTCTTTAGATGCACTGTATTTTCAGGACTACACTAAAACAGGCTAGACAGTAGTCACTTTCTAGTGACATAGTTATTTCAGATAAAACAAACTAAAACCCATTTATAGCAGGGCAAATCCAGGTAAATTTTGAGACGCTGAACTATTAGGTCAATAAAAAACTTGTGGTGTTTTACCAGTCATGGTAACTGTTTTTTTTTTTAAACTGGGTTAGAATGGGTGGAGCATATTTTATAGAGACAAAGAAATATCTGTTGCAGTAGTGATGGTGAGATCCTTCAATGACAGCATTTCTAAGGACAGACATTTGCTGGGAATAGAACTTGCAAAACTTGCCTGTGATGAAGGTGCTGATGAGGTTATGGGCTTGAACAGCAGATAAAATGATGGTGCCTGTTGTTATTGAGGAAGAAGGTAATAGAGAAGGTTTGGTAGGAAATAAATCAAGAGTTCTTCTTTAGCTGATAGAGAAAATTGCATTAGAAAATAATATCAACATTTCAGTCTGAACAAAACTGTAGAAAAGAGGTAGATTAATGAGTTGTTCTGGTACAGTCAGCTGTTTAATCTGTGTCTGTGCGTAAGTTTGCCCAAAGATAGTGATGAATTCTTTGAAACCAGTGTGAAAAAAATTGAAAGGAGATGCTGAAGACATAACTAAAATAGTAAAAGAAGAATGAATAATACACTCATGAATTAAAGAATGCACAAAATATCAAGAAAAAATATAGCTGACTGTTTTCAAGCTGATGGATCAAAGAGATGATTATGAAGGAGTGATTTTGCTCTTTGGCTAAACAAGAACATGAGAATTTCTAATGAGAACTTCAACTGCATGCAAGTGACAGAAAGTTGTTTTGGAGAAGCTACTAAATTTTCCTAAATCTGAAAGCAAGAATTGAAGTGGGTAATCTATGGTTTCTGATTCTTTTCTTGAGTTTCTACTGCTGGATTTGGTGGAAATAACACTGTTCCAAAATGTGCTTGTAATGTGTGAACCAACTGGTATTCATTTGATATTGAAGATTCAATTGATAACTAGATACATGTTCAGCTTTAAGCATGTATATAGTCCTGCTATCCTCATTAAGCAGACTAGTAGGAACTAGTAATTAGAACAGCTTTGAATTTTTTAGCAAAACATTTGTCCTGAAAAAATGTTGATTCCTCAAAAACTTTCCTGTGGCAACATTTCAATGAAATTTTCCTCTGGAGTGGGTTCAATATTCCAGACTGAAGGTGGAACTGAGACAACCAGTATCATGACAGATTGGTGTCCTAGATCAGGGCCTGGAGCACACCAATGCTCCTCAGCTGGTCCCTGCAATGGCTGATTTAGAGTAGAGACATTAAATCTGGGTCTTTTGCAGGTTGAGAGTTACCTCAGAACTAGAGCACCAGTTACACCTGGTTGAGTCTCCATGCTTTTCTTTGTGAAACATATAAATTGTCTTGGAGCCTGTCCCATTGAAGAATTAATACAACTTGCTTTACCTGTGCGTTGTTTGTTGATTGGCATGTCACATGCACATTTGAACATATTCCCCATCAGGTCAGTGATTTATTTTATAAGCAAGGGTAGATTTAATGCTACCTGTCTTTTAACACTTCATCTGTCAGCTTCTTGATACTTAATCTAGGACCATTTATCATATGACTTCAGTTTCTAAGCAATTTTTCAACCAGCTGAGGATTTGTCCATCAATATCACATGATCTAAAACACACCAGTGAGTACCGTATCAAAAGCCTTTTTCAAGTTCAAATGCTGATTACACCTGCTACATTACCTGTAGCAGTTTTTATTTTTACTTCCTAAAAAAAGTTAATCAGATTTGTGAAGTGTGACTTCGAAAATTTATGCTATTACCTATCTTTAGTTATTGAAATTCCATTCTGCCTGGTTCTTATACTTGACTTGATTCTTCTGCTTAATCCTTTTACTTGATCATTGAATTTCTTTGCTTTACTTTGTTATCCTTTGTCTTGAAGTTTACGAGACTGATGCTGTGTTCAGTCAACAATTTATTTCTTTTTGGCTCAGGGAAAGAGCTGAGTTTAGCTGGTTTTATTTATATTAAGTTGTACCTTTATCATGGTGCAGCCTTGCTAACTTAAACTCATTCTATTAATCATAACCTCTAAAACTTCAGTTAGTGCAGTTGACCATCAATTTCTCTTCATGAGATGA
Source organism: Nyctibius grandis (assembly GCF_013368605.1). Lineage (NCBI taxonomy): Eukaryota > Metazoa > Chordata > Aves > Nyctibiiformes > Nyctibiidae > Nyctibius > Nyctibius grandis. Next base: position 76,524,567 of record NC_090659.1, on the reverse strand, counting down.
TACAGGCATCTGAATACAGAGTTTGAGTTGTGCCTTGGACATAAGACCTGACAAAAATTTCACTACAGCTGGTTTGCTTCTGCCAAGTTTCCCATAGAATATTTTTTCCCATTGAACGCACCACAACTCCACAAACTTTATATACCTGAATAATTGAACAACAAGTCTTTTAGAGCAGGTAGAAATGTTTTTGACAAAAATAGTCTTTGAAGTCAAGAAAATTTTGTATTAAGAACAGGAGCTCCTTTCTCAATGACTTTTTATAAGGTCTGTTTTCATTCACAGTGTTGATTAGGTTTTTCTTTACTCTGTATTTTTATATTATACTTTAATAAAATTACTACAGATTATCTTCCTTGTCACTTAAAAAAGAAGTAAAAAAGAAAAAAAAAGAAAAAAGTGTCAAACATAAATAATTTCACAGAAGCACGTTTAGGCTCTGCTTTTTTTTTTTTCAGCAGAAACAATCTGTTTAAAATATAATAAATCACTTCCTTCACCTGCATGTCTCTGTGCATAGCTATGTGTGCTCATTCTCTTCACACTCTTTCACTTAAGAAACAGATGTTACTTGCTCCAACAGGAAGGGAGAGGTGCTAGCAAGCTCTCCGAGACCAGCTGGGTATGTAAAGTTTATTATATTCCTGCAATAGTTTATTCTTCTCAAGACTGACTTATTGCTTTCCACTTCTTCATATACAAAACTTCCTGTAGCCAGAGAAAATATAACCCTGTCATAAAATGCTCACTTAAAGGATCAAATCACCCTGCTTTAGCTCTTTCTTAGTCTCTAAGTGTTGCTCTCCTAAGGTATGATCCATTTTAAAATTTGAGGTCATTCAAAAGACTTTGCAAAGACAATTTCTGCATTTACAGGAATTAGGAGCGGTAAATGACTATGTATTCTTCTGTAGATCATTTGGATTCTTATAATATTTGCAGTCTGAAAGTCTTTCTCATCGATATCCATTCAAGATCATGCTTGAAATAACTTAAAGGTATGTCAGCACACCGCTATAAAGCAATCTTCTCTCAAGCAATTTCCCCAGATGGTCAGCGATGAAGTGTTAAAACTTAACATCACTCCTGACATTCAAGGTGGTCAGGGATGAGGAACAAGCTTGGATTTTCATACCCTGTTGCATGCAAATAGGAAAAGCAGCTTCATACTTTGTGAAGGCTGAATAAATGGAGTTAACAAAGATTTTAATTTTATCTAGGTGCAATAAGAGATTTTCCCAGGTGTCTGACTCAAGAGCTAAAAAAAATTACAGGGCTACGGTAAAGCTTTCTTGTTTAAGTCTGACAATGCCATGCAATTCCTTAACTTAAATGTCTTTGCCACACTGAGCCAGTCTTCTTTTCTACTTACAGTGAAAGACTGTCAGTCTTCCTGAATAGTGACAAGTCCTGTGTTGCTTTTGCTGTCTTGCCAGTAACAGAGACAAAACTAAAACTAGGCCAAAATTGCTGACATGGACCCCCCAAACCACTATTTGTACAGAATCTGGAGGTGAAAGCCTAACGTACTAACTTCCAGCTGTGACCTGATCAAAGTACTGCTCATTTTAAAGGTAGATTGCGCTTCTAAGAACAGTCAAGAATTTTATGAGTAATAGGATAATTTAAAAATAAGACATTAAAAAAATATATGCACAGACTTGCTTTTGTGTTTTATGGTATATTGTTAATCTACGACCTCTCAAATCTTACATCTTTAAAAGAATAAAGCAACCAAAAGAAAAAAATTAAACATTTGTGAGTAGAAGTTGTCTCCTCAGTACTAAAATGGTGTTAAGAGTTCAGCTCAAAACCAGGAGCTGAAAATATTAATGATATCACATTGCAGTGGCACCACAAAATGAGAAAAACTGCTCTGGTAATTTTTGTATTAATCATGCATACAGCTTTTTTTTTCTGTGGTTTCCCTGCAGGCTGAATAGTTAGTGAAAAAGTGGAAGCAGTCTGGCGCTCAGAAGGTAGCTAGATATTAATGAGAGGTAGAATCAAAAGTTTAGATTCATACTAAAACTGAGATGTTTTCGGATTCAATCTTTTGCTCTTGGCCTATTTCTATTTCATAAATGCAATAAATACATGACTCTATTTCTCAGTGCATACTATTTTATGTAGTTTGGCATGAGAAAACAAACAGCCCTCTGGTCATCTTCATGGCCCTCCTCTGGACTTGGCCCAACAGCTCCATATCCTTCTTATGTTGGGGCCCCAGAGCTGGACGCAGTACTCCAGGTGGGGTCTCACAAGAGTGGAGTAGAGGGGCAGAATCACCTCCCTCGACCTGCTGGCCATGCTGCTTTTGATGCAGCCCAGGATACGGTTGGCCTTCTGGGCTGCAAGCACACATTGCCGGCTCAAGTTGGGCTTCTCGTCAACCATCACCCCCATACATAGGGGTATGTAAACTTACATAGGATCTATGCTGATCTTCAGAAAACCCTATCAAGTCTTAGGTGTGTAACTTTTAGACAGGAAGGTAATGATTCATATGCTTATTCATTGCTGTCAAATGCCCCTTGTGCCTAGGTATCCTGCCTAGCCCCCACCTGCCAATCCAGGAAGTGGTATTTTCCCATCAGTACTGTGTCCGATCTCATAGCCCCAGCTAGATTTCTTAGATACCTAAGGCATCTCCACTGGCACTAAATGCTGATGTGGGTCCAAATGAATCAACCTGATTGATTTAAATGAGTTGAATCCTACCCAAAGTGTGCTGAGAAGTTTACCAGCCAAGAAACCTGATCTAAGGCAGCTCTGCTTTGAGTGAGGAGGATGAGGCTGGATCAGATGACCTCCAGAAGTCATTTCTAACCTCATTCATTCAATGATTCTGGACTGTATGAAATCTAGGGGCCAGCGGGCTTATCTGTAAGTCTATTTGCAAACTTCAGAAAGTAGAATTTTGCTGTGTCTTACTTCTACCTACCTCTCTCCCATGAAGTGAAATTACACTGTTTAATTTCTCAGTTTTATGTTAGTTGAGGAATTTCAATTAGTGACCCATTTTTTTTCCACAGATCTGACAAGAAAAGAAAAGAAAAGAAAAGAAAAGAAAAGAAAAGAAAAGAAAAGAAAAGAAAAGAAAAGAAAAGAAAAGAAAAGAAAAAAGAATAAGAAAAAGTGTTTATAAAACAGGGGAACAGGGTTTCATTTAATCAGGTGAAAAATTAAAAACTTAAGTTACTAGCCACTTTTCACTTTCTGTGAAACTTGACTTTTACAAACACTGAAGAAGTTGATGCAGTTAACTGTATGCACAGATTGTTTCCAAATTTAGGATTTCAATAACGAATTTTTATTTGTTCAACCTGCCTGCCTTCCTGTTAGTTGGGTACTATTGGTCTACAACTTTATTAAACACATAGTAATGCAAATTCAAATAGCTCTAAAAAAAAGGATGAAATCCTGAGGTATTCAAATTAAAGAAATCTTTGTTTTTAAATTCAATTTCGTACAGTACAAGGTTTCACCCACCATGCAGTGCACAGATCTAGACCTTCATGCAATTGCTGCCTGGGGGGGTGGTTCCAGAATGCTTTGTATTGCTGTCAGAATATGATAGTAGATCTGAGGAATAATGATGAGAGGAAGTCAAATATTCCTGGAAGAATGACAGGTGGAAAGAAAAAGAAAAGCATTTGGAAGGTAAAATATAATTTTCTCTAATAATTTCCACTCAGTGTAAGAGCATATGCGAAGTACATGGCTTAAAGGACCAGGATTTTGCCAGGGAGAAAATAAAAGAAAGAGAAGGGAAAGAAGAAAGAAAACATAACTAACTGTAAAAACATGAATAAATGATTGTGAGTGTGCTGGCGATCATGTTAGACTGAAGACTTTATCTGTGATTCTTGCCAATGTCTAGGCTAGACCTAGCTAGGGGAGGCCATATTTTGAAAAAAATAATAACAGCATGTTTGCATGGGACAATGAACTCTTCCAAAAATCAATTAATAGAATCATAGAATCATAGAATGGTTTGTGTTGGAAGAGACCTTAAAGATCATCTAGTTCCAACACCCCTGCCATGGGCAGGGACACCTTTCCACTAGACCGGGTTGCTCAAAGCCTCATCCAACCTGGCCTTAAACACTGCCAGGGAGGGGGCAGCCACAACTTCTCTGGGCAACCTGTGCCAGTGTCTCACCACCCTCACAGGAAAGAATGTCTTCCTAATATCTAATCTAAATCTACCCTCTTTCAGTTTAAAATTGTTACCTCTCATCCTATCATTACATGCCTTTGTAGCCACTCTCCAGCTTTCCTGTAGGCCCCCTTCAGGTACTGGAAGGCTGCTAGAAGGTCTTCCTGGAGCCTTCTCTAGGCTGAAGAACCCCAACTCTCTCAGTCTGTCTTCACAGGAGAGGTGCTCCAGCCCTCTGATCATCATCTTCGTGGCCCTCCTCTGGACTCACTCCAACAGCTCTATGTCCTTATGTTGGGGGCCCCAGAGCTGAACACAGTACTCCAGGTGGAGTCTCACGAGAGCACCTCTCTTGACCTGCTGGCCACGTTTTTTGTGAGGCAGCCCAGGATACGGTTGGCTTTCTGGGCTGCAAGCCCACAGTGCCAGCTCATATTTACTTTCTCATCAACTGTCAGCCCCAAGTCCTTCTCTCAGGGCTACTCTCAATCCATTCTCCACCCAGCCTGTATTTGTGGTTATGATTGCCTTGACCTACATGCAGCACCTTGCACTTGGCCTTGTTGAACATACATAGTTTGCACAGGCCTACTTCTGAAGCCTGTCAAGGTCCCTCTGGATGGCATCCCTTCTCTCCAGCATGTCGACTGCACCACACAGCTTGGTGTCGTCAGCAAATTTGCTGAGGGTCAGTCACTTTCTTTTGTGTTCAAAAGAAAAGAAAAACAACTCCGTTTTTATAGTGTGTCATTTACCCTCTGGATGCCTCAAAATAATCTTTACTCTGTCTATCAGGATATTTGAGAACCTTTTTGTGGAACAATGAGCGTATTAACTTCTGCACAACCCAAACCCCCTTTTAACATATGAATATCATCCTCTCAGTTGCCATTCCTCAGAGTACTCCTAGGCACCGGACTTCCAGGAACAACATTGCACAGCAAAATCATTTTTCTGGTGTAACATGTTGAGTGAAAGCATTGCCACATTTGACCCCAAGCGAGGTGAAATGTTGGTTGGCATTGAGATGCTGTTCCTGTGAATGTCATACTGCGTTCAGTAGCATCATAATAGATATCAAACTGATGTACTAGCTAAGATGTATTGTATTTAGAGGGACATCTCCATCTCTGGTAAAAATACGATCACAATATTTTTGTGATGGGATTATGCTGCCATGTGCTTTTGTATTCTTCACTTTTAAAAAACATGTAGAAAATTGACTGACTGAAAATTAAAAAATCTTCCTGTCTCCAATGCTTACTTGTCACATTGTTTTTTAGATTATTTTGACGTTCATATGAAAACCACATGGAACCTAAACAAATACATGTAATTATGGAATGTTGTATTTCCCATTCTTCAGTATTTATGCAAAAAGGGAAAATAACACATGTAACAGAGTTGTTCACTTAAGAATTGATGTCTCTCCTTCACTAAAAGTATATTTTCTGTGCTTGATTCTTTGGAATCCTTCCATATTTGTCAGCATTGCAGGAGGCACAAGTTGGTTGAAGTCCATAGCATATGTAATGGCTATTCATGCTGAGAAACCTGCATTCCCTAAAATATACCGAATAAAGAAGAAAACAAGAGAAAACTCTCATCTTTTTGTAATATTGATTTGACTACATGAAACTGATTACAGCTGCATGAAACTATGTTTATGTGACTCTGTGATAGTAATGACTATAATGCAGGAATTGTATGTTTTGTTAAGCAGTTACTTAAGAGGTCATGACAGCATCAGAAAAGGAAATACAAAGAATAAAACATATGAATAATGGGAAGCAAACTGCTTCAACTCACAGAAGGAGGGTAAAAATGAACTAGTTTTTATTTATAACAAGGGAAAAAATAAATCTGTTGTACCTACTAGTAGTATTCTCTTGTTGCCGCAGATTCCTACTGTCTTTGGTAGGCAGAGTACTGAGCTTTGAAAGCAAAAAGGTAATAGGTAAGCAGCAGACTTTTAGAGTAAATTTCCTCCTATAATTTATGAAATGCATTTTGAATACTTTTAGCACAAGCCCAAAAAAGAACAAAGAACTCTTGCAATCCTCAGTGATCAACGGACAATATTTGTATGAAGTAAACCAGAGCAGAAAGAGGCTAATGCAGATGGATGTGCTTCCATCTCATAATGAATCACCTTGTCTAGAAATTATGTCTGAACCATGCTGTGGGTTAGAACTGACCCAAGAAAAGCTGTGGCCTACGTGACTTTTTAGTTCTCATAATTTTCTCTTGCTTAGTTCTAGCAAGGACCTCAAATGGAAGTTTACATATGGAGAAACCTACAACATTTAAAAGTTGGTCTGTAGTTTCTAAGAATTTACAGTGCTGAGTTACTGACCTAAGTGATCTATAAAAGGAAAAGAAAGAGTCAGGCACATCAGAGTGGGATGTGGGACAGCCAGCCTGTTGAGCGAAGAAGTCTAAGCTAAATGGTAGGAAGCACTAAAGAAAAGTGAGTTTGAACCCGATCTTCACCTAGGCTCAGATTCTTATTTCCAAACTGCAGAAACCAGGATTCACAGCCTAAGACCTCTGCTTGTCTTGTTTTTTGCCCATGTTAATCATCACAGCTCAGTTAGCCTTGATGAAGCATGCCAGGCTTTTCAATGATAAGGATCTGGCGCTCTTTAACAGGGCTATATCATAAAACTGCCATACAACTTTCACCTAGATTTGTAAAAGCTGGTAATAAAGAAAATTGCATAGAAAGACAAAAGTTTTGCCGTCCTGTGGAAATTATTATGAAGCAAAAGTCACAAGGCATGATTTAAAGTAACCTCTGAGTTTGTGGCCTCATATGGTTGGTGGACTCAAAAAGATCAAAGCTAGGAAATAAGAAATCATTTCCATTAGAGGAGAACACTTTACTTGCCTGTAGCATGGGGTCAAATGAGGCCTTGATTTTTATCAAGACAGCAATGAAAAAAGTGAAGCAATTTATTTTTATGATAAAGAACATCACTGTGGAGGATGAATTGAATCTGGAATTTATTTCATTGTCCTTTGCCAGTAATACATCCGTTAACTATGGGAAGCACATTTCTATGCTGCAGAGATTAAAAACATTCTAACCAAAAGCAGCTGCCAACCAGTTGCAAATCACGTCTTTCATAACTACACTAATTCAGCTTGAAATCCTGGTGACTTATTTCTGAAGTATTTGTCATTAAAATAAATGTCCATTTTATTCAACAAAGTAGAAATGTATTGTTATTGCAAAACTGATGAGCATACTGGAACATTACATCTCCATACATCTCCAGATTATAATAAGACATTGTGTCACCACATTGGGTTCTCATGATCACATGAAATCTGCCTTCTGAGGTACAACTCAACTTTCTCCAGCATGGTGAGTTGAATACAAGGTCTGTCTTCTCTTCTAAGGATTTGGTGGCTTTCAGATATGGCTTTAGGAAGAGGGCTATGAAACAAAAGAGAGAAGTTATGGAGTAAAAGGTATTTTCTCAGTGGTTATCCCAAACTTTGGGATGAGTTCCCACAGGAACAAAGGGCTACTGTGCTGCTCACTACAGTCTATGATCTTACTTTTATAATGTAAACACAGATTGTTTAGGGTATGCTACAAAATGAGATAGAAAAAAAAAAATTAATATTTTGGTGATGCAGGAAGTACAAGGACCCATATAAAATAATAACTCTTGCAAAGATGAATGACTTTCAGATCACACATAGAATTGGAGCAGGATAAGAAAACCAGGATTATTTGGGAAAGATTTGTCTTGAGATTTCCAAATTATTTGATTGGCCTAACTCCATAGCCATGAAAGTTGATTGAATGCCCTCTTAACTTGTAACTTGACTGGCATTAGCTAGAATATTTTTAACAGAGGTCAGCAATTACTTTTTGTTTGTGCAGCAAAATAAACATTTCAATTTTTTTTAGTTGACTTTGCAGCTTAACAACAGCTTCATGTTTAAAAAGTACATGTGCAACATCTGCAGTTTTGTAGTTTTTAGCAGTTTGGAAAAAATCAAAGACAACAGTTTTGATATTCTCAGCATTCTATATACTTTGGTATAAGACTTTTTTTTTTTTTTAGAAAAGGCAATGATTAGATATCTCAAGCTGAAAGTTGATTGGAATTAAATAAATGGAAAGACACACTGCGGTCAAATTTGCAGAGCATTCTGAGCCACTCTTCCAGTAATAAGGAGTCAAAATTAGACATGGTCTGTCAGAAATCTTAAATTATTAAGGAAAAAAATAGTAAAAATTAAGAATTATTACCACATTGTCATTTCCACTATATACTTTAAAGTGCATTTTAAAGGGAGTTTGGCACTCAATGTTCATATTATTTTTAAAATTAGATAGATGAAGAAAGCAATTGAAAATATACCTTTAAATATTTCATCTATACTCTGAAAGGTTATGCTATGACCTACATGAAAGTACAGTGAGTCATACAAAGATCCTGCCATTGACATTTTTTGTTTCTTTTATCAAACTTTCAGTCTCCTCAAAGTGATATAAAACAATCATACCTGAAAACCAGCAAAACTCCACTTAAAAACAATAAAAAATTAAGGGACAGTTCATTGATTTTTTTTGACATGTATTTCATTAGCGTAAAGAATCAAGCAGCCTACGACCTCAGACAGAGAGTGCAACTGCCAATTTCCATTTCATGTTGGAGATCCATATACCATACTAGATATAAAGGAACTAATAGTTGCTTAAAAGTCTGATGATGATTTACATTGAATTATGAAATTACTGGATGCCTTCAGATTTGAAAAATTCTCGTAGAAGTTCTAGCACCAAACCATAACTAAACTGATATCTCTGTGAGGTCTTGTACTAGAAAATGAGTATGATTTTGGCTTGAGCATTTTTCATGGGAACCAAAAGAGAAGGAAAAATATTTATGAATATATTTTATTCTCTATAAATTTTAAAAGATTGCATAATATGGTCGAGCAGGGCATGGAGTGGGGCCTTTTTCTCTGAACTGGAACCTACGAACTCCAGTATTTCTAGACTGAAGTAAAAATGTCCTTCATGTTCACCATACTATATCACAACAATATGAAGTCAGAGTACAGACAAAAAAATATTCATTGGAAGAAGAGGGTTAGATTTTCTTTGTGTAGCAGTTGTGATTGGATAGAAGCAGAAAGAAGAGATGGAATGTGGAAATTTGGTGAGGGTGTAAGGGAAGTTGGAACTTTTCAGAAGGAAAAGCAGACGATGACAGAAAGTTAGCAGGCTCTGTGCATGACAATTATGAAAGAGATTGTTTACGGTTGAGAAGAGAGCCTTTGTGGAACCAGAGTTGGGCAGAATTGCTTCTGCTTCCCAAAGTCTCAGAACAGTTGAAGTCAGAAGGGACACGTAGAGATCATCTAGTTCAAACCTTCCTGCCCACACAGGATCAGCTAGACCAGGTTGCCCAGAACTGTGTTTAATCAGGTGTCGAGCATCTCCAAGGATGGATGCTAAATACTCAGGAACAGGCTGTCCCAGTGTGTAGGAAGACAAGCTGTTAGGGAAAAAGACCGGCCTGGTTAAAGAGAGAACTTAGGCTAGAACTTAAGGAAAAAAAAAGAGAGCCTACTTCCTCTGGAAGAAGGGTCGGGTAACTTGGGAGGTCTATAGGGATGTTGCCAGGTCATGTAGGGAGAAGATTAGAAGGGCCGAAGCTCAATTAGAGCTTGATTTGGCTGCTACGGTCAAAGATAACAAAAATGTTTCTAAAAATACATCAACAGCAAAAGGAGGGTCAAGGAGAGCCTCCACCACTTGCTGAATGAGGAGGGTAGTGTAGTGTCAGGGGATGTGGAAAAGGCAGAGCTGCTCAATGCCTTCTTTGCCTCGGTCTTTAATGTCAAGACCGGTTGTCCTCAGGAGACTCGGCCCCCAGAGCCTGAAGTTAGGGATGGGGGGCTGCGTGAACCCCCCGTAATCCAGGAGGAGACGGTTAGTGACCTGTTGTGCCAATTGGACACCCACAAGGCTATGGGCCCGGATGGAATTCACCCCAGAGTAATGAAGGAACTGGCATATGAACTTGCCAAACCACTCTCGATTATCTACCAGCAGTCCTGGTTAACTGGAGAAGTTCCAGCTGACTGGAAATTCGCAAATGTAACGCCCATCTACAAGAAGGGCTGGAAGGATGATCAAGGGAACTATAGGCCTGTCAGCCTGACCTCGGTGCCAGGCAAGGTGATGGAACAGATCATCCTGAGTGCCATTACACGGCACATGCAGGACAATCGGGGCATCGGGGCCAGCCAACAAGGATTCATGAAAGACAGGTCCTGCTTGACCAACCTGGTCTCCTTCTATGACAAAGTGACCCGCTTAGTAGATGAGGACAGGGCTGTGGATGTAGTCTATCTAGACTTCAGTAAGGCATTCAACGCTGTCTCCCACAACATCCTCCTAGACAAACTGGCTGCCTGGGGCTTGGATGGGTGGACTCTTTCTTCAATGGGTTAAAAACTGGCTGGATGGCTGAGCCCAGAGAGTGGTGGTGAATGGGGCAAAGTCTAACTGGCGGCCAGTCACTAGCGGTGTTCTCCAGGGCTCAGTTCTGGGGACGATGTTGTTCAATATCTTTATAGATGATCTAGACATAGGGTTTGAATACACCCTCAGTAAATTTGCAGATGACACCAAGGTGGGTGGGAGTGTCGATCTGCTGGAGGGTAGGAAGGCCCTACAGAGGGATCTGGACAGGTTAGATAGATGGGCCAAGACCAACAGCATGAGGTTCAACAAGAACAAGTGCCGGGTCTTACACTTTGGCCACAACAACCCCATGCAGCGCTACAGGCTGTGGGAAGAGTGGTTAGAAAGCAGCCCGGTGGAAACAGACCTGGGGGTGCTGATCGACAGCCAGCTAAACATGAGCCAGCAGTGTGCCCAGGTGGACAAGAAGGCCAATGGCATCCTGGCCTCTATTAGGAATAGTGTAGCCAACCGGTCTAGGGAAGTGATCGTCCCTCTCTACTCGGCACTGGTGAGGCCGCACCTTGAGTACTGTGTTCAGTTCTGGGCCCCGCACTTCAAGAAAGATGTTGAGGTGTTGGAGCGAGTCCAGAGGAGGGCGACCAAGCTGGTGAAGGGTCTGGAGGGTCTGACCTACGAGGAACGGCTGAGGGAGCTGGGGTTGTTTAGCCTGGAGAAGAGGAGGCTCAGAGGTGACCGTATTGCAATCTACAACTACCTGAAGGGATGTAGTAGTGGAGCGGAAGTCAGTCTCTTCTCCCAGGCAACTAGCGATAGGACAAGAGGACACAGCCTCAAGCTTCACCAGGGGAGGTTCAGGTTGGACATTAGGAAGAATTTCTTTACAGAAAGGGTCATTAGACATTGGAATGGGCTGTCCAGGGAGGTGGTGGAGTCACCATATCTGGATGTGTTTAAGAAAAGACTGGACATGGCACTTAGTGCCATGGTCTAGTTGACAGGGTGGTGTCAGGGCAATGGTTGGACTCGATGATCCCAGAGGTCTCTTCCAACCTGATTGATTCTGTGATTCTGTGGGGACACCATGACCTCTCTGGGCAACCTCGTCTTTCAAAACTTAGACTCATCTCTGTTCTTCACTCTTCCTGCAGAAGACTAGAGATTCCTGGCTATCATTAAACCAACTATTCAAGACTTCTTGTATTTCCAACTGGCCAATATTCTAACTGATCAATCTGGCTTTGTGCCAAAATTAACAAGCTCTCTCAGGTACAAACAGTCATAGTATGGGCTGGCCCTATACTGTCCAAAGTCCTAGAGTGATTATTGGTTTAGTACAGTTTTGGCTCCAGGCTGGTTTCACTGCATGAGCACTGAATTCATACCGATATTTTTCTGTCTCGTATCTTGGAATACTGTTCCTCACAGTCCACAGATACGTCCCTAACTTTTCAGAAACCTCCTTGGATTTGGCATAGGGAACATTGAACTGGAGTCAGTAAGTCTAGCTGGATTCAAGCTGAGTTGTTTCTGATCCATATTGCCCAGGGAATTTTGTAACACCTGCATTGTTGGGAATTTACATTATTCAAGTCCATCAGTATTTTGGATAATGGAAAGCTAACATTGCATTCATTGAGACACATTATATTTTAGAAGGCATGGCTCACTCTTGCTTCATAGAATCATAAAATCATAGAATCATAGAATGGTTTGGGTTGGAAGAGACCTTTAAAGACCATCTAGACCAACTCCTCTGCCGTGGGCAGGGAAACCTTTCACTAGATCAGGTTGCTCAAAGCCCCATACAACCTGGTCTTGAACACTTCCAGGGAGGGTTAAACCACAACTTCTCTGGGCAACCTGTTCCAGTGTCTCACCTCCCTCACCACCTATTAGGCAGAATTTCTGCTTAATACCTCATCTAAATCTACCCTCTTTCAACTTAAAACCATTGCCCCTTGTTCTGTCTCTACAGGTAAAATCTTTCTCCATCTTTCATATAAGCCCCCTTTAAATATTGAAAGGTCACAATAAGGTCTCCCTGGAGCTTTCTCTTCTCCAGGATGAACAATCCCAACTCTCTCAACCTTTTTTCATAAGAGAGGTATTCCAGCCCTCTTATCATTTTCGGGGTGCTCCTCTGGAGCTGCTCTAACAGATCCACATCTTTTGGTCCCACTACAGAAACTGACACCAGCATTTTGTTAGTATGGTGGCTTATACATGTCTACTTTTCTGGAGTGAAATAGCTGACACCAGCATTTTGTTAGTATGGTGGCTTATACATGTCTACTTTTCTGGAGTGAAATAGCTGACACCAGCATTTTGTTAGTATGGTGGCTTATACATGTCTACTTTTCTGGAGTGAAATAGCTGCCATTATTCCCTTTCTAGTGTCAGCTCATGCCTGGGTATTATTTCTTTCCTACCTCCTTAGCTAGTCTTCTGCTGAAAGATGTTGTTTTTTTTCTATATGCTTCATGTCACTAGTATTTTTTACTTCCTGTGCCCTGCTTGGATGCTTTATAGTTTTTGTGTAGTTTCCGTTCTTTTCTCTTTAAACTTGCCACTGTATATCTGGCTCATTCTCCTTCACCCTTCCCCCATTCTTGATTAGGAGAACGTAAAATGGGACATAGTCCAAAAAAGCGCATCTGGTATATTTTTTAATTTTGGCTCAGCCATCAGACCAGAAGTTGAAGAAAGGAAGGATTGAAGCCATCTGGCAGCAGCAGTGTGAGGAGATACTGCTGTTTTATTTTTTAATGGCTCCCTCACAGCTTTGCAAACCACTGGTTCTGCTGTTGCCTTCATTTAAGTTACTCTTGCAGCTGTGGCTAGATATTTGGCTTCTCCTTATCTCCTTACACCATGGTAAAGGAAGTATGAAACTATTAATTATGAGATCATACTATTATTGATTTTTAAAAATATTTATAACCTTATTTCATATCTTATTACTTTGAACTGTATGCAGGGAATTACAGTATTTTCTTTTGTATGTCTCTGAAACATTCTGTTGGATATGGTTTCCATCTTAATTTTGGACATCTATTAAAATCTAAACAATAGGCCTGAATAAGCTGAACATGATACTAATTCTTTAGAGGATAGTCCTCAAAATACATAATTAAAATGTTTCTTACTTCTGTGTACCAGGAACAGACAAATTTCATTATTAAGGTTTACTTCTGCATTAACTTGACTGTATTCATCTACTGAATATAGCTTCAACAATCAATAAAAGTATAATAAGTATTTTAATATTCATCTACTATTTTGAAGAAATAAAGCTCAGCTTTTGCTTTTAATTAAACCTGTAAAATATTGGAGTCAACAGAGTTCCACTGGCTTACTATTAGTCTAAACTAATATCAGGTCCTGGAGTCTACTGTGTTGACAAGGGTCAGACAATGAAACATTTTGCCTAACCGATAAGTTTTCCTACTGAAATTAATTGTGGTATTTGAAGAATGTGAATAGGATTCATTTCAATGAATTACCAGTAGAAAAAAGTAAGCTGTCCAGAGCAGAGGCATGGTTCAGTTTCCTAAACGTAAGCATGTTGTATCATTTGAGACACTGATGTTATTTAGATATCCACATTTGGCCAACAAATATGACACATGAGAGAGAGATCTGTGTCCTTCCAGAAGAGCAGATGTTAGCCCAACAGGACACCTAAGAGTGTCTACAACACCACGAAAAACCTGTGGCTGAAGTTGTCCAAGTTAATTTCCCTCTGCCTATGAAGGCAGTCTCATCTTCACTGACTGATTCATCCAAGACAAAGATGATTCTATGTCCCTGCACTGACTATGGGGGAACTAGAAGGAGTGCTTTGGTCAAGATGTCCAACTCAGAAACAACTGAAGTTAAGCAAGATTATCCTTACTTTAATTGGTGTAACATCACTTAATGGTAATAAGCATAAGTAAATGCTGCAAGGTAAAATGATACATTTTGCACTTTTTTTTTCCCACTTACAAATGTGTTCTGAGCCAAAGTATAACTAAAATTAATAATATCCCTATATTAATGTATGAAAGAGTCAGCATGCTGTAGCATTAAGGTTAGGAGAGAAATAGAAATATGATTCAGATGAAAAAATCTTTTTTCTTTTCTTTAATGTACTGTGAAAAAGCAATGTTATGTCTCCTTCATCATTAATGTTGAAGCCAATGATGACTTTACCATCAATTTTATTGGGAGAATGATCTAATCTCAACTTTTTTTGCACAAAATATAAAGGTTGTTGGTCATTTAAAGCTACATAATACATACCTATCAAAAGTTCAGTGGAAATAGAAAGAAACCTTTATAACTTAAAGCACAGATAGGTCTTGTATCTCATCTGGCAAAATACTTGAATTAAGAAAAAAAAAAAAGGAAAAAAAAAGACACTGAGAAAAAGAGAGGCACGGAGAGAGAGAGAGAGGCCTGGCCTTAATCTCCAAGCCTGTCATTTATTTCTTTCACAGAAAAAGTATGGGACACAGGTGGCTGAATGTCAAAGATCGTACTCTGTCTGCATGCTTCATAAGGCATGGGACAAATATATGAAACAGGCTGGGTGAACAGAAAAATCACAAGAAGTGGGTGCAGTTTCAATGACCCAGGTCAAAGGTCGCATTGCTTTTGGTGTTTTACAAATGTTTGACAGATTAAATGCCCACCTCCCATGGTTAGCAAATAAGCCATGCAAGTAAGAGTATTCATAAGAAATAAAACTTCGTTCAATGTCTTTATTGTGAGGGATCAGGGTCAATTAGCATGAGTAGCACATGTATGGTCTCATTACACACACACACATACACTCTTGGATTATCCTGGATTTTGGTAAACACATATTAAAATATGTTGGTAATGGTAAAATAACACCCTGGTGAAGGAAAAAAGGATTAGAAGTAGGCAGGTAGGATATTTAGATCCTGTTATCAAAGAAGGTGATAATTGTATAATTTCCTATATATGCATTTGGCTCTTTGATGTCCTTCTTGAGTAAAAGTCTATTTAGCGCCATTTCTGCTTTGCACTGCAATGGAAATTGCTAAGAAAAGCATGGGAGACTGAAAGCCCATGAAGTTTCTATACATCACAGTCCACAGACCTGTAACAGTAATTTTCAAATCAATTCCTGTTAGGTCCACATTGTATTCAGCCTTGTTCCCAATGGTCATAATTTTGACAGAGAAGGTGAAATACTGTGATTATTTGAAAGAACATATTTTCACATAGTGGCAGCATATGAAGTTCTTGATAGGCCCATGAGAGTATTGTAAATGCACTTAAGTATCAATGAACTGTATACACAACTGTTTGTACAAGTGTTGATCCTTATGTATTTCAGTACTGTGGCAATGAATCATTCCTGAAGAGATTGTTTTATTCCTTCAAATAATGCCATACGTGCTATTACAGTGACTATGAGATTTTGGGTTTGTATGTCAGTCCTTTCTTTCTCCCCTTTGGCAAATACACAAGGTAGAAAGTATTTATTTTACTTGATGGTTTTGTCTTCATAGTGCATAAAAAGCTAGTGGAATTACCTTGTCCAAGAATCTATGCTGGTTTACATCTTTTAAAACACTGGCCCTTACTTTAAAAATGCTTTTCCAGCCTAAAAGTAAGCTTTTCTCTTGTTCTTTAGCCCCTGAAGATTTCCTTAGGTAACTGTTGATGATATGGGATCAGGACTGGACAGCATTATATGCTAGTACAGGAAAAGTGTGATTTGAGACCTGATTATGGCTATGGAAGACTTTCATTCTATTATTGAAGATTTTAGTACAATTTCCTAAGGAAATAAGGTTTATGCAGTTATACTTACTCTCTCTTTTATCTTTTTTTCTTTATCTGTCTCATTCTGTTCTTTCCTCCTCTCCTAAAATCAAATAATAATCTACACATTGAAAAACTGTAACAGATTTCAGTCAAATCAGACATAAGGGAGAGCTCTCACAGACAAAGAAGTTTCTTTAAGAAATATGCAGCTAAAGTGATGAAAAAAGATATTAGAAGTGTCGACGACTGTGGGCTGTTGCTGACTGCAGCTAAGACTCCCTGCTACCAAACACCAAAGAAGCCACATAGAAAAGTAACTTTATGGGGAAAGTTTGAATCAAAGCTTGCAGTCAGCCATGAGAAGCAAATCCATAGGAAATCAGGCTTCATGCGTTCTGGTGCTCAAAGAACTTCTTGTTTTACTTAAAATGAATGAGAATTTTTTTCTTTGTTAGACTTTACTATAGAGGTGTTTGTATCAGGGCTTAATGAATTTGACTGAATTAAACTAACTTCAGTGAAAGATACCTCAACCTGTTTTGCAACTTTCTCTGAATGACTTACTGCATTTCTGCAACATTTTGCTCCTGAGAAACATGTTTCATTGGCTTCATGTTCTGAGTATTGAAAATTCTGAAAAATTTCTAAGTAGAACGTGCAACAAAGGAAGAATCAAAATGTATCATCTATATGTTTTTAACAGGTTTCTCCATGTCAGATACATCCATGCTTATGCCTATGCTACATGCAACAATGTAAATGAAATAAGATTAAACACAAAAAAAATACTCCAGATATTATTTCAAGTTGATGCCACTTTTTGCAGCTGTCACTGACAACTTTTTCAAGAAAGATCTTCGGAAAGAGCAAAGGTCTGGAAAGCAGCAAGAATCAAAGGCTGATATCTTTTTAACTCTGGAAGTCATTGGGTCCAACCTCCTGCTCAGAGCAGGACCTACTTAGATCAGGTTGCTCTGAACCTGATACAGTCTAGTTGTAAATATCCCCAGTGGCAGATATTCCACAACCTCTTTGGACAACCTGTTTGAAAATCCCCTTTGTGAATTAAAAAATTCCTTACATATAGTCAGAATTTATCTTGTTCCAGTTTCTGTCCATTTCCTCTTCTGTTGCTGTGCACCTCTGAGAAGAATCCAGCTCCATCTTCTCTCCACAGTCTTGTAAGATGGTTGCGGAGAGCTGTAACATCTCCCTTGACCTTGGTCTTCTCCAGGCTGAACAGGTACAGCCCTCTCTGTCCTTGTATGACCTGAGCTCTAGCCTGATTAGCTAGGTGGCCTCCCTGCTCCAGTATGTTCGTGTCTTTCCTGTACTGGGAACCCCAAAACTGGACACAGTACTGAAGGTGCAGACTCATATATGCTGAATACAGTGAAGCAATCACTTCCTTCAACCTGTTGGCTGCACTCTTGCTAGTACAGCCCTGTATTAACCCTCTCCACAGCAGGGCACTCTAATAGCTCATGTTGAACTGGTTGTCCACCAGAACTCCCAAGTGGTTTTATTCAAAGCTGCTTTCTAGCTGTACAGATGTGCAGGGTTCTGCCTTCCCAGATTCAGGATCCTGTATTTGCTTTTATTAAACTTTATGAGGTTTCTGTTTTCCTATTTCTGCAACCTGTTGAGTACTAGACAGATCCTCCTGGAAACTATGCTAAAACACATGGAAAATAAGGAGGTGATTGGTGACAGCCCACATGGCTTCATTACGAGCAAATCGTGCCGGACAAATCTGGTGGCCTTCTACGACAGGTTTACAGTGTTAGTGGATAAGGGAAGAGCGACTGATGTCATCTACGGGGACTTGTGCAAAGCTTTTGACACTGTCCTGCATGACATCCTTGTCTCTAAATTGGAGAGACATGGACTTGACTGATGGACCATTCATTGGATAAAGAATTGGCTGGATGGTTATGCTCAAAGTGTTGCAGTCAACATCTTGCTGTCTAAGTGGAGATCAATGATGGGTGGTGTTCCTCAGGGGTCAGTATTGGGACCGGTGTTGTTGGCAACATGGACAGTGGGATTGAGTGTGCCCTCAGCAAGTTTGTCGACGACACCAAGCTGTGTGTTGCGGTTGAAACGCTAGAGGGAAGGGATGCCAGTCAGAGGGACCTTGACAAGCTTGAGAAGTGGTCCCCTGTGAACTGCATGAAGTTCAACAAGGCCAAGTGCAAGGTACTGCATGAAGTTCAACAAGGCCAAGTGCAAGGTCCTGCATGTGGGTCAGGGCAATCCCAAGCACAAATACAGGCTGGGTGGAGAATGGATAGAGAGCAGCCCTGAGGAGAAAGACTTGGAGGTGATGGTTGATGAGAAGCTCAACATGAGCCAGCAATGTGCACTTGCAGCCCAGAAAGCCAACTGTATCCTGGGCTGCATCAAAAGAAGCGTGGCCAGCAGGTGGAGGGAAGTGATTGTTCCCCTCTACTCTGCTCTCGTGAGACTCCACTTGGAGTACTGGATCCAGCTCTGGGGCTCCCAACATAAGAAGGACATGGAGCGAGTCCTGAGGAGGGCCACAAAGATGATGATCAAAGGGCTGGAGCACCTCTCCTATTAAGACAGACTGAGAGAGTTGGGGTTCTTCAGCCTGGAGAAGAGAAGGCTCCGGGGAGACCTTACAGCAGCCTCCAGTACCTGAAGGCGGCCTACAGGAAAGCTGGAGAGGAACTTTTTACAAGGGCATGTAGCGATAGGACAAGGTGTAATGGTTTTCAACTGAAAGAGGGTAGATTTAGATTAGATATTAGGAGGAAATTCTTTCCTGTGAGGGTGGTGAGACACTGGAACAGGTTGTCCAGAGAAGCTGTGGCTGCCCCCTCCCTGGCAGTGTTCAAGGCCAGATCGGATGAGGCTTTAAGCAACCTGGTCTAGTGGAAAGGTGTCCCTGCCTGTGGCAGGAAGGTTGGAACTACATGATCTTTAAGGTCCTTTCCATCCCAAACCATTCTATGATTCTATGATACTCTCTGAATAGAAGCCGTACATTCTGGTGTATCACGTGCTTCCCCTGCAATTTGGTATAATCTGTGAATACTCTCTTAAAAAATCAGTGAAATTAGTTTAGTTTAGTTTAATAAAACTGACTGATCCTTTGTCTGTTTAATGAATATACATCGCTGATCTGTTCCAGACATTCAGGGGCTGCAACTAGGAACTCAGCATCACTTTTCAGTTACGGAGGTCAGTTTGTGGTAACAGTCAAAGAAACAATGCTGTTACAGATAAATAAATCCATTAAGAAATTGTGGCTATTTATGCTATTAAAAAAAAAATCCAAAACTCAAATAGCCAGAAGAAGAGGAAGTTCTCATATTCTCAGGGACTCAAGCAGTAGCATGTAGGATGTGAAAAACCTGGATTCAGTTCACCCCTCTGCATGAATGGTTTTGAACCCACATCTCCCACATCTAAATGCTTGCCCTTAACTTTAAACTAACAGAAAAGGGCTCTCTGTGTCTCATGTTGACACTGTTCCACTGCATATACTCAATTAAATATTTACTGGAGAGAGGCAATCCATGTGTCCCCATCTCCTGGGAGAGTGTCCTAGCTAGAAGGCTGGAGACCTCTTCTTGTTCTCCACCTCAATGACCTTTTGAGCATTTTATCTAAAGTGGAACAGTGTCAACAGGAAAGGTTGAAATAGGCTTCCTAAGAATATCTTGTAGCCTAACTGTTCACATCTTTGTTCAATTCAGAATGGGGATTGAACCAGTGTAAATAACCTTTCAGGTAAGTTGCTTAATCATCAGGAGTATTTTCAAATGTCTCCCTCAGTCTCTCTGCCTGGAGTAACTTTTTATAAATTACTTAAATACAAGTTGAGATAAAATAGAATAGAATTACTCTGTTACCTGACAGTTGGGATACTTTGGAGGCTGAGAGACTGCTATTCAAATCTCCTTGGGCAAAGGAAGAACTGAGCTGCTGAGCAGGACATTTTATAGTGCACATTTTATCACAGTTAAGAAAAAAAAGATATTAAAGTTTGTTTGAAATCAATTTCTTTTTTAAAAAATAAATTATCATATGTAAACCATGTGTTCCTTGAAAAAAACAGGTTTTGTCATATATTTACTGTCAGAACATAAACCTGTCATATAAATGTTTTTCTATAGGTGTAAGCGCCTCATACCCAATTACCTCACATCATGAAGTTAGATTTACTCTGCCTCATGCAAGAAACTAGAACTGTACTTCTTGACAAGAAATATTTTCAATTTCAGTCTTAAACTGGCAGTTAGACATTTTTCTGGATTGATGACCTTACAAATTGAATGATTACAGGAGATTCTGAAAGGGAAACAAAACTCCAAGAGAAACTTTGAGACTGTTGTGTACTCTATCATTTTTGAAAAAGGCCTTGGAGTTTTCCATGCCTCTCATGTTATTAGGACTACCAGATCGGTGGTTTTGTCTGCAAGCCAGACTATAAATCATCATCAGTGTTAGGCATGATATTCACTATTAATGCCTTGTTTTCCCTACTGAAATGTCTTTTTGTGCTTATTTTCTCTTGATCCTTGGCATTCTGCTGACCATCAATCAAAAGAACAAGTTGGACATTCCTCTCTGTCTTGCCTCAGTGAACCCCTGATTTTCTTGACCATTAACCACTCTCTGGAATGTACATTTACTGTCGGCATCATTAAGCCCCCATATTCTCCTCTCCCAGCTATGCTCCCTTCCTGGCACCAGGCTGCAAAGCAATATTTCCCATATACTGAATGAAGAGCGTGTCATAGGCTGTTTGACATGGTCTGGGAGACCACAGAAAACCACTGATGCACAGCTCACTTTTATTCCACAAGCCTGTGGGAGCTTAGAGGGATAAGAAGCCTTTCTGCTAGGCCAAACACACCACCTCACACACACAAAACAAATATTACTGTCTTTAGTAGATTTCATATTCATGCAGAAAAGGATTGTAGACCGATGTTTATCTAAAGATGTATCTTGAGAGAAGTTTTCTTGAAATGTGCAAGTAAGGTTAATTTCATGCACAAGCTGTTCTCTTTCTTTACAAAAATGCAGTGTTTACTGGAGTGAGGAATTCATTATTCAGGAGCAAGGAAGTTTTGACTTTTTCTTAAGCTTCTGCAAAACCCTTCAAAGGGAAGGAAAAAGAAAATGGTTCAACAAATTCAGTTAGATGGTTGAATAATTCGTAGTGATATTTCCCAGAAGGCTGCTCATTCAAAGACTTTATTTTATAAAATAGATTTGTCAATAGGCCACTTTTCCTTATTGGACTGCTTGGTTTTCAAGGTCTGAAAGCTAATACCAGTTTTATTATATTGCTTTAAGAAGGGGAAAATACATACACATACTGTATCAGTCTGCAGCATTATCTTAGTCATGTTTCTTCATCACTAAAGCAAGTTATTAACTTTACCAAGTAAGAGGCTGCAAAAAGTTTCATAGATTTGTTGTTCAAAGCATTCTAACTCATTCATGATATGTAACTTGCCCATACACTATCAATACAGACATGGTAGTTCTGATAAAGATTTGAGCCTTGATACTAAATGTAGTCTGCATGGTTATGTGGTTCTTTGTATGTAGATTTCATTACAGTATTGCAAACTAAAGAATTTACTTTTGTATGTAATTGATTTGGCACGATTTAGGTAACAACAATACCCTTTCCAGCACTAGAAGAGTCTTGGCACCTCTCTTGCTCAGAAAGATCGTATTTCTAGCTATCTAATGAAGTGTAACTTAGCTAAAAAATACTTGAATTATGTCAAAAAAACAGATGAAATTAATTAAAATTAAGAACTTGAATAACTTTTTAGTCATGTGCCAACACTGGAAAGGGAACCTGGATAATGAACTGGATGAGTTACCACTACCAGTATTGCAGTTTATACATCTACCATCTGACGATCAGAGTGGTAGCTTCTAGATGCTTTGTTCCCCTTCAGCAATGCAGAGTAGCCATAAACTTGGCTTAACTAACCCATAAAGCCAAGTTTATGACTGCTTTGCATTGGTAGATTTATAAGTAGCAGCTGTCATGTAGCTATGAGTTTGATCTGTGTCTTCTAGGCCTTTGCCTCTCACATGTTGTGATTTAAGGAAATGATGGAAGTGTGTGTGTGGAACTCTATTAGACAAATCTTGTATATGCCTGCACCAGGTGTTAAATATTTGTACTTGAAGTAGCCCATAGGTGAAAGTACATATGTGGCCATAGTGGGTTGTAATAAAAAGTAGGATTTCTATCTTCCAAATATAGATATCTAAGCGCTGAACTCTGAGCTCATCTCCCTAGGTTCTCTGTGTAGTGAGTGGAGAGAAATAAACAGGGGTTGTTCTTACGTCTCTATTTCAGCATGAGCTGAACTGCCTTTTTGAGTTGCCTATTACAGGGAACCTACATAAATTTATTCAGACTTAAATTTCTAATTTTTATCTAAATTTTAGATTCATATCCTATCTTAAGTTTCTTATGACTTGCACCCTTACTGAACAGAAAAGCCATTAAACAGCCAGCACTAAATTGGATCAACTACAAGGTCCTCTTGCAAGAGGAAATGGTTTAGGCCACAGATTTTTCTGTTTGCTTTTCTTTGTTCCTTACTGAGCACATTTCATCCATGGAAGAGGCAGAGGAATTCCTAGTCCCTTCATCTCAATTTGTATCAGTCCTACTGAGGAGAAGACCAACAGTTCAATTCCTAACAGGCTATAAGTCATAGCTGAGAATCAGTAAGTTGTATATATGCCATTCTTCTTGGATATACTTCTTTAAAGAGTTGATTTTTTTTTTTAATATAGATATTATCCTTTTCTTCCTTCATCACATTTTTCCTTACATGGTGACTCATATTCTCCTGCTCTAAAAGTACTGTTTTCAGTGGTAATATGATAAAAAATAAATCTCATATCATTTTAAAAGTTATATTAATAACATGACATAAAAGAATGACATAAATTCTCCCTATACATACAGACCTTTGTCATCATTAATAAAGAAGGTTTATTTCTACACATTTTGTTTTAAATCCAATTTAATAGGAGAAAATTGACTTTTATTAAAGATCCCGTTTTTCTTTTGAGACTAGGAAAGACCATGCTAATAAAATTTCCATGAACTTCTAGGCAAACTTACTTCCATATAAACCAGATGTATAGTCTTTCTTGTATGTTAGATTTGTTGAGCTATTTACGGGTAGACAGAAGATTAAACTAGCGAAATTAGGTAGCATTTACTTTTGTTTCTTTTTCCATTACATGAAGTAAAGTTAGTGAAGAAAACAATATATGCTCATTTAAGAAAGCCTCCTCTGTTTCTTTAGTTTTCTGTGGAAAAGATCTTGCTAAAGAGAAATAAAACATATACACAGACTGTGTCCTTTGTTGCCTGAATGCAGATGCTCCACTGGACTCAGTTCTTAATACTTTTTTTGTTATATAAATATATATACATTTTTTCCTTCAACTGGTTAATTAAAAAAAAAATAAACAGTTAAAAATGAAAAAATAAATAATTTTCGCAGTCTCAGGATTCAAACTATCACATAGTTTTAGCTCTGAGGGTGCTTTGATAGATCTACACTGTGAAAGGTATCCACTCAGTGAACAATCTCTAGTTCCCGTGCCAGAAACAGCAGATCAGTTTGCATCCATGTTGACCAGTGATAGTTCCCTGTAGAACAGACAGACTGTGTTTTCCTGTATCGATCTTTTCTTGGGCCCACCTAGCAGGATCCAGAGACATAATAATTACTTTCATTTGAGATTTTATTTATTTGTTGGGATTTTTTGTGTTTTGTGGGGGTCATCTTTTTGTTTTTGTTTAAAGTGTCTGAAATAATGCAAGGGCTCACCAGAATAATGCTCTCTAATGAAGTAATGTGTTGCATGTTTTAGAGGATGATATGAGGGCACCTGGGGGTGCTGGATTGTGAGAGACATGCTGAGGATGATGTTGGGTGACTGATCAAGCAGAGGTGCAAAACTCCCTTCCACTTCCTGGATGTACTCCGTGGAAAAGTCTTTTCCCAGAACAAGAAAAAAACTGTTTTGTTCTGGAGAAAACTAATTGATTGTTTCAAGAGAGAGCCCAGGAGTTAAATTGTCTGCATAACAAGGATGATCTGGGTATTAGGATTTGAATCACAGTAAAGTGGAAGAGTAAATTATCTGCCTTTGTAGGAAGAGCTGTTCCTCAGTCTCCACCTCAGGAAAGAAAATAAAGTTTCAGTCCTAATGGTTACAGATCAAAAAGAAGCTCCAAGTAGAAAGAGGCCTTTGTTATTCCTCAGTGTCAACTTCTGTGCTTATGCTACTGACGTTGAACTTTGCCTACTTGATATTTTCACTGCATTCCTTCTTATAATTATTTAATCTCCTTTTCTTCCTTACTCTTTACCCTGAAAACATGGATTCCAGTTTGTGAAGAACTTATTAAATGCAAATTCTTACTCTAAATGGTCCCATGATAACTTCTGAATCAGAAGCTGAGAAAAAATGCATCGGCTCATCCTTCCCGTGGCACCAAAAATGCAGAAGTCCAGTAAGTTGTATCACTTATTTTAATTATGTCAAATACATTTGATAAATGTGTGCATGATGTTGTTTGGTACATAGATGAAATGGTACACTTCTTTACATTTGCTTATGATGGTTCAATCAACTTGTATTCCCCAAAACAGACCATTTCCACAACTGGCATATATCAGCATGTCTTCCTGGATATTCCTAGTTATGCAGATTGACAACTGAGGATCCAGCCAAGTAAGAGTGAAATGTTGACAAAAAAAAAAATACTGCAACTAAAAGTCTGTTACATTTCTCTTGAATGAAAAATGAAGCTGAAAATAGAAAAATTTCTGTGATTCAGAGGACAGTTTTCTTTGAGGGATGATATACAGAATGACATTGTCAATCGATCCAGGTTTGCCAGGTGTCCTTATGTTTGATGAATCTTTCAACCACACTAACTGCTGGGTATTTAAACATTCACCAGGGCTAGAGGAAAAAGTGGATCCTTGGTGTTGTAGTTTTTTGTCCTTCCATGTTCACTTGGTCTATTTTTTCTTCTACCAAGAAAATCAAATTATAATCTCCAAAAAGACAAGTCTAAGGTTTTGTCCAAAGTGATCATCACATTTTAAATGTTATATCTTAGGAGGAAAAGGATTACTACTTTGTTTTTCTTACCCTAATCGATGAGGTAGAATATTCTAAGAAAGAAACTGTATAAAATAGCTCATTAGCCAGATACCCAAACACAATAAATTATTCTGTAATTCATGAAAGATTGGGTGAGTAATATGGAAGAAGATGATGCCAAGTTATGGAAACTTGAACAGGTCTTTTTTTTCCCCCACAGGAAGCTGTGGAACCTTTCTAATAAATAAGCCACTTAATGTATCTCCTGTTAGCTTTGCTCTTATTTCTACTGGAATAGGTTGCAAACCAACAGCTAGTAGCAGCTAGACAGCTATCAGACATACCTGTATGGACTGAACCAAACTGTTGCTCATGAATGACAAGAAATAACTTTTGGGGGATCTGATGGAAGGTTGTTTTATACTTACATTGGAGGTCTGAATGTTCAAAATTGGAAATATTTATGTTCTTTTGAAAGCTTTAAAAACAACAGTGACATGAAGTAATAAAAATCCATAGAAATGAATGATTTATGATTAATAAAAGCTGGCCTTATTCTTGAAAACACATATTCCCCTAATTATCCACAAAACATTGGATGAGATGCTCATTATTGGAGCCCTTACCATTTGCCAGTATGTTCTTGGCAGACCTTTTAGTCATATCGGCAGGAAAAAAGGAAATGAGCTAGAAAGTATTAAAAAATAATACTCAAAATAATATTTAGGCACGTGATCTTCTTATGAACTTCACATTGAGCTATTAAAATGAATTCATTAACTGCCTAACAAAGAGGTAGCAGGCTGTACCAAGAAAAGAGGATTTTAATGTGGTCAATATCTTTAACAGCACAGGTTCAGATTCTTTTTCTTTAAGGTTCATGTATAAGCAGTATTGAGGAATTCGCCTTTCTAAAGATCATCTGTTGGACTTACCATTTGGTCAGTCAGGCTGATTCTCCATTACATTATAACTGAGGCAGTCTTTTATGGATTTGATAACATTTAACAACTGCTTTATTTTCCACTGCTGTATATGGCTGCATTGTTAACTGTCTAAGAGACAGTAACCAACTCTTCGGATCTTATGAAGACACAGAACACTTTTCAGTCCTAGCAAAGCAGGCAATTCTCATCACCTGTTAGGTGATGTCCCCTTCCCATGGGTGTTACCACTTCTCATCACTCACCAAAGTAGCCCAGAAAGGAGTCCCATGACCTTCCTATTTATTTGCCTGGGCCAGAGCCCTGGAGAGCAGTCTGTTGCTCAAAAACGTTTTATGAGCAAAAGAGAAAACGCATCTTATATGAAAAGCCAAGAGGTTATTACTAGTATAGTTGAAATCTTAACAGTCTAATCACAGAATTATTATCAGTCCAGATCTAATTATTACAGAAAATGAAAGAGAAAGAAAATAAAAATCAAATATTATTATACAGAAATTTATTTTTATTATTATTACTACTTTTACTATTAACAAGAACACAGTTAAAATTATTATACACACACTTCCTAGCTTCTAACCCTTTTCTTGGTGTGATGTTCACATTTCCTGCTCCTTGGGGTTCTAACATTAATAGCTTTGGTCTAGTATGAGTGGGGTACAGTGAGTTGGAAGCATCCCGATTCCTCCACCAGAAGGACTGTGATGTTGATGTTTTCATCTTCCTTACTCTAGGATCTACTTTTTATGTGTTTGCTAACATTGCTTTACAGCTTGCTCTTTCTTCACTTGTCTGCAAGTTCATGGTGAATCCAAAGTTACTGTATATGGTGCATTTTACATAATCAGGTACTTGTTCTTTGTTCTGTGTTACCACACAGCTGGTTTTGTTGAGCTTCAGGTCTGCATTTTTTTAAATAACCACTGGTGAGATATTTAGAGCTATGGGGTCTCCAGTGTCACTCTGTACCCTGACACTAATCATCCCATGCATGTAGTCCTCTCCACTACGTCTTGTGTCCCCACTTCTCAAGGCATCTGCTTTCATACCAGGATTTTATTTCTTCATACATATTTTTGTTAGAGTCATAAAAAATTTCTCTTACACACAAAACTCATCATTAGAAAAATTGCAGTTACGACTAAACCAAGTGAACACAGAGTTCCAGGTAAGACAAGAAAAGTTCATAAAAAGCAAAACTGACAAGTTTCTGTCCTGAGGCCTTGCAAACTCAGTACAGAGACACTAGCAATGGCAATACACCTTCTCCTGGGTTGCAGGATGATAGTGCCACACCTGTATACAGGCCTCTTAAGGAAGTCAGCATAAGACTGCCACCTCCAGCAAGTTGTTTATTTCTTAGGTGCTGAATCTTGAATCAATTTAATTTGGTAATTAAGTTTTTAAGCTAAGATGAATGAATACAGGCCTTTATGCTCAGTGCCAATGTAAAGATGACAGGAAATGAATAGCAGGGGATAAAAAAGAGACAAAATCTAAAGGATTATACAAACAAATAGATTCTTTTCAAGACAGAGCTGGGACTTGGCTGTATTTAAGGTTGAGATCCCTTGATTTTTCAGCTACTGGCCACAGAATAATCCCCATCCTGCTGATTTGGTTTCTGGGAGACTAGGATCATAGCAAGCTGGAATGAAAATACAACAGCAGGGCAAACTTGAAAGTATTTGCCTTCAGACTTTGCTGTCTGGAGAAGTATTGGTCATTTGTAAAAATAACATTAATTTGATAATTCAGTGATTGTCAGTCTCACAATACCTTGGTGAATGAACTAGGCAGATTTTGTGACATCTATTTTGTGTACATATAGATAAATGAAAGGCTAAACATATAGACGGGAGTAGGTAATTAAATAAAGTCACATGTCTATATTGTGAGTGCACTGGAACCATGCTCCTGAGTTCAGGCTTTTTTCTGGATGGATGGGGGTCATTTCTTTACCAGTAGTTGCAGACATGTATCGTATGCTGCCCAGTCAGTGCGTGCAGCTGACCAGCTCAGAGTATGGGCAAGTGGAGTTTGGACCTATCTACACGTACCTTCAGAGACTTAGCCTGTGCCTAACTTGTAAGGTTTAGGTTAGGTTATGCGATAAAACTCGTCTGCACACCTACTAAGATGCTCAGAGAGACAATGGTGGGAGGGGCAGCCCAAATAATACTCTTCCAGTCTTCTCCCAAGCCTATGCCAGGAGCTATCAGTCCCTCACATATCAAGCTGAGTAAAAGAAATAAGAATGCCTGAGTTTTTATAACAAAGCCTACTTTCACTTTCATTATTTGTCTAGAACAAGAGAAAGAGATTTTAAAATGAATATCCCTGTTTTTTGAACAATCCTCGAATCTTTATTCCTATCTTGCTAGATTCAGTGCTGTAAACAAAAGTCAAAGCAAAGGAAATCAATCAACTTTGAAACAGCAAAAATCCTCCAACAAAAAAACCCTTCTAAACAATAATTTTTGACCTCAGAATTAAAGCTGCACTATTTTATGTTATCTGATGAAAGTAAAAAGAGATTATTATCTTGCTGTACTCAGTGTTGGTGTGACCTCACCTTGAGTACTGTGTACAGTTCTGGGCCCTACAATTTAAGAAGGATGTGAAGGTCCTTAAATGCATCCAGAGGAGGGCAACAAAGCTGATGAAGGGGTTGGAAGGCATGTCCTATGAGGACCGGCTAAGGACTTCGGGCTTGTCTAGTTTGGAGAAAAGGAGGATAAGAGGCGATCACATTACTCTACATCTTCCTGAGGAGGGGAAGTGGAGCGGGAGGTGCTGATCTCTTCTCCCTGGGATCCAGTGACAGGATGCATGGGAATGGTTCAAAGCTGCTATAGGGGAGGTTCAGACTGGACATTAGGAAGCATTTTTTTACTGAGAGGGTGGTGAAACACTGGAACAGACTTCCTAGAGGGGTGGTCGATGCCCCAAGCCTGTCAGTGTTTAAGAGGCATTTGCACAATGCCCTTAATAAAATAATTCAGCCTTGAACTGGTCAGGCAGTTGGACTACTTGATCATTGTAGGTCCCTTCCAACTTAAATAGTCTAGTCTATTCTAATGGAGAATTTCAGGAAAACATTTTAAGTATGAACTTCACTTACATTGAAGTGCTGGAAGAACATATGAGGAAAGAGATAAGGCCTTCAAAAGGGCAAAACCTGCATTTACTTTTACTTAGAAGTTCCTTGATACTGTGCAACAGATTAACTGTCCCATCTTATAAGTAAGAATAATTTCTATTGCCTCTTCTATGCAGGTTTTTCCTTTTATCACTAAAGACAGTGAAGGATCTTGCATTGACTTCTGTGGGTTGAGGATCAATCAGATTGCATCCAGGAATTTCAAATGCCCTTATTACAATGGAAATTGCACTTTGTATAGTTAGGTGACAACTGTTGTTTGGGATATTTTCTTCTTTTTTTTATAAGCTGTCTTATTTACTTCCTTTCTTTGTTATAGCTTTTCTTTTTCTCATTGCTGCTTCTTTCATGTCAATGCAGTTTAGGTCTGAGTAAAGCAGTGTTTTCTTTTATCAGTTTCTCTGAAGGTGGCTATTAGTCAGATGTAATCCTATTTATTGTAATAGATATCCTTAAACTAAAAATACATTTCCTTCCATGAATTTGATTTTACTGTCTTCCATATGCAGCTGATGACAAATGCTGTCAATATCAGGTTGCTAGTTTCAGTCTGTTATGACTTTTACATATTAGGAGCAAGATTCCATTGATTCTAGTAATTTGTTCTATCATTTATATTTGTGCTTTTTTTTACAAAGTGCTTTAGCAGTGAACAGTAATCTAGAGGCCAACAGAGAAAAAAAGTCAGACTGAAAAAGAAAGTGAATAATTAATGAAATGTGTTTGATTATGTGTAATTTAATTCTTATATTGCTCATAAGTAGTCTGAAATCACTGTTGCTCTTTTCAGTGCAAATAAAGGAAACGCGGGAGAGGAGATCACAAGGCATGGTTGCATTCCAAGCTTACTTATAAAAGTCACTGTGGGAAATATTGTGAAAGACTTTCACTTTATATTTATAGGTCTTTAATGAGATAGGAGTCTGTTTATCCAACCTCCAAACCAAAGTAGATAGCATGTACTCTTAACTTTGCACCGATTTTGCATCAGTAAGAACCTGTTAGATTAGGTTCTTAAGGAACTTAGACTGCAGCTGATATAGTAACATGTGTCCCTCACATAAATCCCACTAATATTCAGGAATCAACAAATAAATTTTAAAAACCCTCAATTTCTCTAAAAAAAGTAAAACAATTTTCTGAATGTGTGCTTAATAAAACACTTGTATATCCTTCATAAATTCGGGGGCGGGGGGAGAGAGAGAGGGACATAAAAACATATAACTACCATCAGTTTCATAACTTTCAGTCTCTAATGGAGTGCTAATTAACAAAAAGTCCTAATCAATTGCAATGGTGTTGGATCTTCTGCCCATTTGAACCCTGTGATCCAAAAGGGCCCAACTCCCTATTTCCTAGTCAGACAATATTTATTTGCTCATCTTCCCTTCACATACATATGGCAGAGGAATGTGAGAAAATGAAGAATGTGTGTTATAAATTACAACATAATTCAGAACCTTCTGAGGTTGTAGTTAGATTAATCTCTGGCAAAACTGAAGGTGTCTGGCTTTCTATACAAAAGTATAGAGTGCATCCTTCAGTAGTTTAGGAATAGAGCAAGACTTATTTCCACACAAAAATCTTTATTGGTGGCTTGGGTAAATCCGCCACTAAGTTAAACCCTCCAGATTTTAGTAATTATGTCTTACTTGACAAACAATGCTTTAAATGACAGGAAATAATGTTTTCTAAAATAGAACAAGTTTCCTGACATCAAAACCTTTGAAAATATGTTCTAGAGGGTTCACAAAATGCTTTCAGTCCTCTCATACATAACATGACTTGCCACGCACTTAAATATTCTGACACTCCTACCCTTTCCTGCCAGCAGATAGGAAACGTATATTATTTTTACCTGTCAAGTCTACATTTAACTTTCTCTTTTTAATAAATTGCTTACATCCATTTATGCAAATTTTAAGTTTTTAATAAGAGTGATCAGATTTAAGGAGAAAACTAACCTGTGAAAGGATGAGTAATTGCCACTTAACAGAAAGGAGGATTGTAGCATTGCTCTTTCCCCGTAAGATCTATATTAAAACAAACAAACAAAAAAACAAATCAAACCTGTTGAACCTGAAAACAGATTTGTGATCAAGAACATGTATGACTGGGTTTGGTGGAATTATCTGAAGCTTTCTGAAGATGTATTTGGCTTCATTGGAAAATACTAGAGACATTAAATAGAAGACAAATAATTGCGTTTAAAATGGTGCTGATATTCTTCACATAATTAGGAAGAGGAAAGTTAGGATTCTACATCCTTCTGTTACACAATAAGTTGCTTCATCTCACTGGGCTACATTTTCTCTCATAAACCCCTTTCACTGTCTCCTAGCCGGTTCATGTGGCTCAGTTGTCAATGGCAGAAGTCTCAATAAGGTTCTGAGCCTAGAGGATGGAACAGGAATCAAACACCTTCAGTGCACTATGGCACTACTTTGAATCACAATAGGCCTGCTTTCAGTTATGAAAAAACATTGTGTCAGTTGTCCGAAAACTGAAGAATTTGTTTTTCAGACCTTTTTGGAGAACTTTTTTTCCTCTAAAGAAAGCAAAATTTAAAAATAAAACTATGCTTTCTCAAAAAAACCCAAAAACCAAAGCAGCTTTCTAATGACCCAGATAAAGTTAGAGACATTTCAGCTTCACTTCATTTAAAAAATGTAATCTTGGTTATGACAAGTAATAGAAATATATTATAATTTCTCACTGAACATAATATACTGAAAAAAATTGATATTATTTTATATTTTGGAAATGACAGCTATCTCTTTTTCCTGTGTATAAGCAGTAACTAGAGGCTGACAGTCCATTAAATCCCAGTGAGAAGCTACTACTACAGTAGGACAGGAATACTACAGTAGATGTTGATTATAGTTGAGAAAAATGACATCTCTGTAGAAAGAAATATAATAATCATATTGTACTGAAAATGTCATAGATACCATGAAGACGGAGAGAAAAGCAAGAACACCTAACAGAGGCCAATACTATGGAAAATTTTAGCAGAGGAACTTAATTCGAAGTAGATGTAACAGTAGCTTGAAATAGCATTCACAGGGTTTTGTTTTGTCTGTTTTTTTGTTGTTGTTTTTGGTGTTTGTTGTTTTTATTTTTGATGATTTTTTTTCTTTTTTCTTGAGGGAAAAGGTTATCTGCAAAAGCTTATGGGAATATCAGCTGTATAAAGCCTGAAGTGATTGCATATTCATTGCAACTGAAAAAGGGTTAGTTGAGAGTGATCAGTGATTTAGGTCACAGAAATGCTAAAATTCCAACAGATCTCAGAGAAACAAGGTTGTAGTAAAAACCTTCTCGAGACCTGATGTACCGTCCTAAACACTAAACTTGCAGTATGTAGCTTGGCCAGAGGAACACATAAAATTAGAAGCCATTAAAAAAAAAATTGAAACTGAAACACTGTCTCCCCCCAAAAAGCCCCTCTTCTTTCATTCTTTGGTTTCTTTCTAGTAAGGCACACAGTCCTGAATCTGTCTTCTGGCTTTCTACAGTAATATAGTAATGCTTTGCGCTTGCCTTTCTCTTCTCACATACAGATCTCAAGTGCTTTACAAAGATGAAGAATTCTGAGTGGCTCCACTCTACAAGAAGTGCACAGAGGTTAACTATGCCACATTTCAGTCTTCTTGTGGAATGAGCTGAAAATCTGCGTAACTGTTTCCCACATACGTTGTTTGTGTTTTCAGTCTGTTGCGTGATTGTTTGTAGGAAAGGTTGCCTATTGTTGTTTCATTCCATGTCCCCAGACTCCCTCAGAAATGTAAAGGCTATTTCTCAGTGGAGTTCTGGGGTTAACTATTTTGATACAGCAGAAATAAAATAAAATTAAAATAGCCAGTCACAGGGAAAAATGGGGTGTTTCAGGAAAAAAGTTGATATTTTGCTGCTCTTTTTCAGTTCCTTCTTTAGGGCCATCTTCAGCTTTAAAATAATTTCATTATTTATGTCTCAAGGTGAACTCTATACATGGACCAGAAGAAAAAATCTGTGTGTTTTCAGTTATTATTACAATTTGTTGACTTCTTTTTTACATTAATAATGTTGCTAGTCAGCACTAGCACATATACATCTGAGAATGTTACAGTGCAACCTGGAATATATAAGTTGCTTCACAAACTACGTAACATTAAATTCTTTATATGGCAAATTTTCAGATGACAGAGAAACTTTAAAAGAAAATCTCAGGTAATTTAGATTTTACAGTGATGTATCATCAAGGCTAAGAATGCCCCTTTTTTTTCCTATAGGAGTATGAAATGAAAATTAAAGTGTACTTTTAGCATCGCTTGGTAAGTATCATCCTTCTTACTAAACTACCACTCAGTTTGATGCATATAATTGATTTTTAAAGATGTGATGAAGTAAAAACCTTAACACTTTGAGAAGGACTCTAAATTCTAGAATAAAAAAAAAGTATGAATTAATATAACCCCATATAAGCAGATTTTCTTGACTAATTTGCTTTTTTTCCTTCCTCAGGATGGAATCCGTTTAATTTGAAATGGTTTAGCAAGGGGTTTTCTTTGCTATACAGAGCCTGATTTTTAACCAAGCCCAACTGTCTGAAGGGATATTTTCAGAAATAAGAACAGTTATTCAGTTCTGAAAAAATATTCTGATCTTGTGTTTCATTGTGTTTGTTTTTCATTTTTGCCTACAACAAAAAAGTAGTTTTTTCAATTATTCTGTGAAAATATATTTTTCCTCTAATCATTCCAAAGAGAAATAATGCCCAAACTGTGCTTCCTGCCCCCACCCGCTTACTTCTCTATCATTAATTTTTCTCACAGCTCAATTTCTACATGAATCCATTGGGTAAGTACATATTTTTCCAAAGACAGAGGCAATTACATTGTCTACATGCTGCTATCTTTGATGGCATTTATCTCAGGAGTAATCTTTTTGGAGATAAATAGACTTTAACTGTCATCACCAAATAGGCTTGAAGCATCTTTAAACACAGCATTGCATTCTTCTGTTATGGACCTTCTCTTAGAGTTCAGCATCACACTTCTGGAGGCTCTGATTCTGTATCAACATATGTATACCCACCTTTCTTTGCTACACTACCCTTTCTATGCTACTCAAGTGCTAGACTGAAAAGAATAGTGGCAACTCATTGTAATTGCATAGCTAGCCAACAATGAATACTTTAATTAGAATTAATTATCATAATTCTAATAATTATAAGATAATACGGTATTAAACTGGATATAATTATGTCATTTTAATGTTGAACAGCAAATGCAGTCAGTTTATATATATATAGATAAAAATATATGTTTAGATTTATATCTATATAAATGCATTTTTATACATACACGCACACACATATATATGTGTATGTGTGTATATATATATATGTATATAAGCCTAAACAAAAACGTTTCACTAGTTTAGGAAAACAAATTTTTCCAGTACAAATTGCCAGCATGCCTAATCTGTCATGTTTGCTCTATAAGCACTCAAAATCCCTCTTGTCTTTACATATATTGTGTACTTGCTTAATACACATACTTACCATTTGATTCCACTCTAAATCCTACAAAATGGCCAGTCTATTTCTTTAACTATGAAATAAAAGTTTTTTTTTCCTCTGATCAATACTTTATCAAATGGTGTATGCTTCACCCTTAAGTACATCATGCATACAGGGAGTGACTAGTCTGGATGCAGACACCTGTGCTGTAGCTGTCCACACGCAGCTAGATGAATCGTACTCAATGTGCCTAGAAGAGAACTTACCAACTTTTATAACTCTTTTTCTGTAGTATGAAGCTCATTCACAACATTACACCTATGGATTTTGTAGCTTTGCTGTTTTGCAGCACTTTGGGATTAAAAAGCAAGATTCTGGAGCTCCATTAGGCCAAACTTCCTCTCCTATAGGACTTCATCAGCTGTGCAACTTACAGCCACCTGGTCAAAGCCATGAACACCTCCATGCTGTAAGAATCTCATAAAGAGAAAGTACCAGGTTAAACTGTTCGTTCAAAGCAGAACTGTAAACATGTAATGTGTTAAAGTTCCATGACAGAACTAACAGTTACAACTGCTGGTCCTCATTTCTGTACTTGCACCAAGATTTTAAGGATTGAATTCTAGGGAAGCATAAGAAAAATAATAAGGACGCAAATCTCACTAAAGGATGGATTCATAACTGGTGAATATTTGCAGATTATTCCTTGTGTTACTCAAATGATTACTCATCCCTAATTTCAGCTTTCAGTCTGGGAAGCACTGCTTGTCTCTCCCCTTCCAGGTGCACTATTGAAGATGTAAAATTAAAGTCTTTGGAACAATATTTCTTCCCACCCCAATTCTTTTACGAAAACCTGAATGCAAGAACCTTTTTGTCTGACTTGCATATTTGAAACAACCTTTCCTTCTTATCCCTTCCCCCACCAATTTGATGGGACTCTCAAAAACTGAAGCCAAAAAAAGATACTAATTTGCTCAGACATAACCATTATGAGCTTCAAACATAGCTTATAAATTGCATATAATTTGAAAGCTTTACTGGGATGATATGCACCTGCAAATTGTTAGCTAACACCCACAGACACATTTTATGGCTCATGCTCTGGTCTTTTAACAACTCACAGTGCAGGCAGCTGGAAGAGTCTAAGAATTGTGAATGCCTGAAATCTGTCCTAAGTGCTGTTGACATTACAGTGACTGAAAGATGCAACAACTCCCCTTTCCCTTAAAAAATTACTTTTTTTTTCTGCTTTTTTTTTTTTTATTTTAAGGAAAAGCACCTCCTATCCAATCCAACAAAAAACCCAAAACAGACAAAGCGGTATCTCTGGGACTGCAAATTGTATCCAACAATACAGCTGCAGTTATAAAACAGCCCCAGAAGGACTGATGATTATCACTATCTGGCATCCTTCCAGGCTTAGTGGCCTCCTCCTCATTAGAAAAAAAAGCTAAAATGTGTTCCACAAGTCATTCTTTTTGGATATCTCCAGTGTATCTGTATGAATGGGCATACTGAAGCTGTGGAGTTTTTGGGTAGGGAATCACAGCCTTTTGCTATAATACGAAAAAGATTGAGCTATTTAAGAATTTTTCATTTTTTTACATGAGAAGACTAAAAAAAATTATTCTGGAATCTGTTGGAAAAATAAAAGTAATCAACAATCACTTACTTTCACAGCCCAGTCCTAAAGGTGTGTAATACAACATAAGATGTGAGTGCTTTTAGATGATGAAATTCTATTATTATATTCCCTTAGAAGTATGGATTCCCTGAATTCTTTCATCTTGTATCTAAAATATAGTAAACAAATGCATACATACATAGTAGATGTTCTGTTTTGTATTAAGCTGTATAAAATCAGTAGCTGAGCTGACTGCAAAACTTCCATGAATTTTGATTTTCATATCTGTTAAACATACATTTTGAGTTTATTTGGACATAGTTATTCCATATGTACAAGATTTGCAAATAACAAATATCATAGAAAAGTCTTACTGAACTTAATAGAATTAAACCAACTTGTTTTCAAAAAAAGGAATTGGAGAATCTTAATTTTCTTTTACTCAGAAGTTCAGAACTTAAAAGAGAGTTTTTCATAAAACTTTTATACTGACATCTAGAATTTGAAAGAGAAAATGTGAGAGACTTCTCTCACATGTCATAGTTTTACAGATGCTAGAAAATGTTGCAATTCTTTATAGCACATATATTTTTCTATATGGGAAATAATTTTTTTTTCTCAAAAGAAGATGATTCAGGAAAAAGACATACTGAATAGACTACAACCACTTGAAAAGCCTAGAACAGAGGTTCTACGTGCATCTTACAGAACCATCCAAGACAAATCAGAGAAAGAAGAAGGAGATGAGGTGAAGCAGACGACAGCTCATTTGACCTGAATAAAAGTTGCAATGTTTCTGCACATTAAGGTATATTCGGTGGTGAGGGTTTGAGTGTGTCAAGCACACTGAATACTTTGTTCTCCCCAACACGTTACACTCACACCACTGAGAACCTGTAGTGCCCCTAGTACTTCCAGATGAGAACAAAGTAGAAACCTTATTTTCTGTCTCTTTTTTTTTTTTTTTTTTTTTAATAACAACCATGGAATTGGCAGTAGCATGGGGTTTATTTTAGCTCCAACTTGCTTTAAATGCTCTCTCAGTTTGTTATGTGGTACGGCGTAGTTTTGTAGCTTAAACATACTTGGCAAATCCTCTCCTATTTGTTCAAATTGCCCCCCACCCACTACATACATAGCTAACCAACACTGGGCAAATACTTCCAACTGTCTTCATACCAGGCCAGAGGTCATCCCAATCGGAAAACAGGGGCTTCATATGGTATTTCCTTTACGTCAGCTAATTACAACCATATGTTTTCTGCAACAGAAAGGGAGGCATGTAACTATCAGACCCATTAGCCAGGTTAATTACTCCTTCCACAGCTAATACTCTCTGTGTAGTTTTAGTCCTGCAGTTTAGTATAGTCTGTGCTGCCTGGTTTGAATTATTTTGTTGTTGCTTCTGCCCCATTATTTTGTTTATTGCCAGCAGTTATTTGTAAGACATAATGTGGGGATTCAGCTATTTATGTCTGATAGCTAGGACAGTTTTCTCTCCACTGAATCTTGCCAGGCAATTCTTGGCTTTTTCCTGCTGTTACTTTTGTTAGGATGGATGATTTTGAGTGTAAACTGTGGAGAAATCAGGGTCATGACAGGAAAGACACAATATGTATACATTGAGTTGAGGTGATGAGGAAGAATTTCACAATTCATCACCATGATTCCCCTCAGCCCACTAGACGAAGGAAATCTAATGATCCAGATGATCGCTTTGGTGTAGTTCGTGTACACATCAAGGAAATCTCCTGGCAGCCAAGAAAACAAAAGTGATGTTTGTGAAAATCACACTGAGCTTCAGCTTCAGAGTGTTCTGGATTTGTCCATTCTGCTTTTGTCTTCTCCAAAGACACTTACAGGCTCTGGAGAGGTAAGGGGTCCCCACTTCCCAAACCATGGACCCCAAGGAGAACCCACAGGATGAAGGCAAGCAGGATTTGCTCTACGCTGGTAGCCTCACGCACACACTGTGATACCCACATTCTTAACGTTGCCTTTTGCCACCTGTACTCAGCATGTTGTCACATAGTCATTAACTTAGAAAACTAACATGAGCCAAACTAAAACCTCTAGAATAAATGAATTGCCATAAGAAAACAATTAAAAAGTCACCTCTTGTGAAAAAACGTATTTAATCTAATGTGGGTAAAGAGACCACCCAAGATTAGCCAAAAGTTGTTGTGTTTTTCTTCTCCCCTCCTGTCCCCAAGCCTGCTATTTGCAATACAGGTGCACTTATGTGAATGCCTAATTGTGAAGGACTGAGATGATGATCTCATCTCAACAGTTTTGATTGTCTGGATATTACATAAGATGATAAACAGTGATTAGCTAACCAACATTTTTTAACAAACTGAAGAGCAGATAGCAATATATTTATCTTTGTGTTTTAAAATATTTCCTTATTTTTAAATTAACCCATAGATATGACAATATGGTATGTGATTTCTCAAACCTATGTGCGCAAAATTATCTTTATCCAGGTAAATAATCCCAGCACAATCTTGGGATAGAGACTTCAGGATCAAGCCCTTGAAAACTCAAGCTGATTGCAAAATCTATTATCTGTACTACAGTTCATGTTTAGGATAAGACTTTGATCAGGGTTACAAACACTTCAGTAATAATATTTGAGCATGTTTGGAAGCTAAAATGGTTATAGTAGTGCCAAAAGAAATGAATTCTGTTGAAATTTAACCCTTAAATAGATAAAGACCTATTATACATGAGAAGTCTCTAAAGATACATTAGCCTAACATTACAAGTTATTTTTTAAAAATTCATGCACTTTGTGTGCTTTCACACATGTATTGTCTTCCACATGGAGATAACAATTGCTCCAGTGATCCAGTGTATAATTTCTGAATATAAAGAGTTACCCAAATTTAAATTCTTGCCCAGAACTTTTGTTGACAGCTCGTCACAAAGGCTATCCTGTTGCCGTTAAATACTGGGGAATCTGTTAGCTGGATCACTAAGATCATGTTAATCTTGCCATCTTTCCAAACGTATTTCACTGAGCTACAGATTCATACAGTACACAACAAATATTTTCTAGACAGATCTGTTAGCACTACTTGTTATTGGGTTTGTTTATGACTTTCCATCAGAAAGCCTTGCTTTTAGATGGCTCTTACTTTCCCAGTTTCAACACTTGAACTAAAAATTCTTATCTAAGATGATTCTTTTTTTTTGGGAAAAAAAAACCAACTGACAAACCTACCTTCATTTACCCCAATGTGATTCTTAGAAATAAATGAAGGTAGGTTTGTCAGTGTTTTTTTCAAGAGGAATTTTTCATAGCAAAGATCATAACTTTGTTCTTACAAGTCTGATTAATTCCCCTCCCCTTCCACTGCTCCCACCCCCAATTTTTAAATAAGCACATTTCTTTAAAAAGTTATGATCTTTGCTATGAAAAATTCCTGTATCCTTGTGATAGGTAACCAGGATTTACCATTGGGCAAAGTGATAATCTGTTTTAGACTGAGATGGGAGTTTATACTTAATATGTCAAAGAATTAACTTACTAACTTTTAGATGCCTAAATTAGAGCGAAATTAATTTTAACTCTGTGATTTTAATACTTTTCAATACTCCTATCATACACCTCGGAGATGAGCAAGAGTTTTCTGCATTTTCATGTGCAGTGGCATATGCCTGAAACGACAGGAAAAAGCTTGCTCTCCTGTGCCAGTGCAGTGTGGAGGAAAAATCTGTTTTCTTCATATGCAGCTGGGACAAGAGCCATACAATACTATAATGGGGGCCTGAGGCCAGTACAAGACAGAAAGAACATGAGATGAAGGACTGAAATGGTGAATGGAGGAAAAGTTAGGTTGCCTTTTCAAGAAGGTTAGGTTGTCTTTTCAAGAAGAAGGGACCCAGGGAGAAAAAGTGCACAACCATAAACAATAAACTGAAATGAAATGAGGACTTGAAGGGAGATTGTATCTCTCCAAGAATATTGTTCTAAGAACCAGTGAGGCCTAGGACAAGCTGGATGATGGGGATGGAAAGGCGATTTCGGTGAGGCATCTGAATTCAGAAGCACACAGAAGAGTAATGGAGACTGACTGCCACTGGGAAGTTCAGTAGTGGTAAACAGAGACCAGAGTGGGAGGGCTGAGCTGGTTTCAACGAGGCAGTGCAAAGGGGAAAACATGGTGGAGACCATTCAACTTTGTAAAAGTCTGGGGAGGACCCTCAGTATCCCATTGAATATGGTACTTCCTCAGAATTTGGTAGACCAAGACCGAGATCCCTTCATATGCAGCAACTTCAGCCTTATTCCAAGCCTCAGTCAAAGAGGATGGTTGAACCACAGGCAACTCCTGGCTTTAAGAAGAAATTCCATTCCAGACTCCAGCTCCTTCAGAAAAGTGCTCACTGAAAATATTTTCTTATCCTAGAAAACATGTATCTTTGAGTGGAATTTTAAAGTGGGTAAAAAAGTAAAGGTGAATTAAATATAAACTTTCAGGTACAGAGAAACCAAGCATTTTGCTGTAGGTTGCAAGGTAAATAAATCTCTGGCAGAAACAGAAACTGGACTTAGTACGTCGGCCATAGAGAAGTTTCTCCTGCACCACTGTATTTCCGTTAATTACTTGAAACAAATATCAGGACAGTTATGATGGATATGATGAGTAAAAAAATTCTGTTCTCTTTAGTTGAAAGCACTTTATATAGGTAAGCAGTTTAGAAAGCATGAGATAAAAACTCTTTGCTGAAGAATTTAAACATAAATATTTGTATTTTTTTGGTACCCATCTAAAAAGAGACTCCCTAGAGATTCTTTGGCTACCTCACTTCTGAGAAGCAAGTTTCTGCATCCACATCTGTCAGAGGCTGAAATTTTCAATGGTCTTTGAGTCTGAGAATGTGATTTGATTAAAATTTTACCATAGACTCAGGTGGTGGCAAAATTGTTGTCATTTTCTGTAAACGGTGACAACAGATGGCAAAATGCTCCTTTGTGCCAGATAAAGGTATGGCATAGGATGTTTCTGTGACTATTATTTCTTCATTTAAAAGTCTTTTCTGTTGCTTAGTGGTTTTAATTTACTGGATATATTCTGTTTGAATTGAAGTGGGCTGAGGAGAGACTTGTCTTGACACTGGCAATGTTCACTATCATTCCCGGATACAGATGGGCCAAACCCAGAACCTCATATCCAAATTTTTCCAATATCAGGGAGAACGGATCAGATGTGAACACTCTGTTCTAAACCCACCGCTGTGGCTTTGATCCTGAGTTAAATCCAAAATTAGAAGGGGCCTTTTTTATAGCTCCAATTTGGACACAGCCAAATTCTATTTTCATCAGATTGTGCTCCAAGAAGGAAGAAGTAGTATGTGAGTTTGCCACTGTTATGTATGAAGACAGACCTGAAGTCTAACCTTAATTTTGCCTCAAAGCCAAACTCTAAACAGTACCCTGAATTAATACAGCTTTGAGTCTGACTTCCTTATTCAACCTGAATCCATGGCTTGTAAAAGTGTGTTTCTGAATAATAATTTATTTTTGGTTTTGGAATGCATTAGATTATATCTAATTGCAAATACTTGCAAAAAACCCCCATATGTTGGAATGCTGTATGTGATACACATATGTTAAAGATCATTCTCACTGATCTGTAAGTCACACAGTTTGAACAGTGACTAAATGGGTAAAAATAAAAAAAAAAACACAAACACCCTCCCCCCCCAAAAAAAGAGAAAATTAAAGAAGGGTAAACATGTAATTTTTTCCCCACTTTGTTGAGAGAGCTCCAGAAACCAGAAGCAAATGAGGGAGAAGCAGCAGGAGAGAACACCAGCAAACAGCATCTGCGATGTGAAACAGCAGGACAAAACCACTCAAGAAGGGAAAGGGCTGCTCCTTCCCAGTAAAGTTTGTGCAAACATGAAAGCAACCAGAAAACACTTCCAGCAAAGTAAAGGTTCAATCCAAAAGCAGTGAATAACTAAAGAAAAAGCTGAGAAAAATCCAACTTTGCAACAGAAATTATCAGTAATGTTTTATTTAACTTTCCTGAAAGCTGGGGAGGGGGGGGGAGAAAAATGAATGATTTTCAATTGTACTGAGATACTGTACTGATAAACATACTAGTGTTATTCTCCAATGACAATACTTCCCGTAACACGG
Source organism: Nyctibius grandis (assembly GCF_013368605.1). NCBI lineage: Eukaryota > Metazoa > Chordata > Aves > Nyctibiiformes > Nyctibiidae > Nyctibius > Nyctibius grandis. Next base: position 76,481,614 of record NC_090659.1, on the reverse strand, counting down.
AAGGAAACTGTGCTAGTCAGGCTTTTTTTTCCTCATGGCGATAGAATAAAAAGAATAATGACAATACAATCTAATAAGAAGTTTTTATTCAGTAATGTCCAGTTATCTGAAGGAAAGTTAACCACTTAAACACATCAATGTTCTAAAAAAAACATATATGGGCAACTTATACATAAGCATTTTTAAGGATGGACTAGAAAGAAGAATATATTACAGCTGGTGGGAACTGGGAATAGCTACAGGGAAGCCAGAATGTGGGTTCTCTTTTTTTTATTTTTAAGTGCATACAATTAGCTAACATGTTGGAGGAACATTATTAACAATACCTGCATTACAGCTGTAGAAAGCTGAATTTGCACAAAATGGTTTTGAAACTGTTATTTAGCAAAAATATATTGTCTTCTAATAAAACCCTCTCTGACTTTTCCTAGCCCCAATTCCAAATCAAGTAATCACCTTTTGCCCTCGCATCTACTGTGTTTTTGAAGAACACAAAGAAAAAAAATAGAGCTTGAGGCTTCATGAAGTTCTGCTAAGTTTTCACAATTAGTGTGAATGTTGTATGAAATGTCAGGATGGTGGAAGATTATGTAGCATTCTCTCATAAACCAATTTTGTTTATTCATCATTCTACAGGCTGCTTTTTCCCTTTTAGCCATACTCCCTCACCCTCCCCCCCCCAAAAAAAGCACACTTGCCAAAAATGGTGTTATGGTCAAGCTTTCTCTGAAAAAGAGTACTTTGAAAGGTGTTAAAATAGCTCATGGTCACTTTTGCTTGCAGAATTGCTATTGGATGTGATTTTTTTTTTTGGAGGGTGGTGTGTCTCATTGTTACAATGCTCAGGCCTACTCTCCTTTACTCTCCTTTACTCTCTTTTTAAAATTCAGAAACAATTGCTTTCTCTGGGAGTTTTCACTGCAGCACTTGTCACTCACTCTATGCCTCCTTTTGAATTTGGCTTCGGATGTTGATGAATTTATTTCAATTCTTTGATGCCGTCCGCTACTCAAGTGGTCTCTGAATAGCTAGGTCATATGTGCAACTCCTTAGTATGTTCACAATGCAGATGAAACTCTTACCATTCATCTAAGGACTGTTTTTATCTTACCTGCCACCCTTTTCATACTTGGCTAAGGGATCTGTCCCTTGTGGCTGATCTGCACTGGTGTACCTATGCTGCTAATAAATAAGAGAGAACAAATTCAAGTACAGGATCCTGTTATTTGTTTGGTAGCTTATATTCTGGCACTGTTCTGCACCTCTCCAGCTGCTCCAGAGGGGCTTAATCCTAAAGCAATAGAGACATGAGGCAGTCCTTAGCAGCCCAACTATAGACATTGGCCCAGTGTGTGTCCCCTCATTCAAGGATGGGCACCCAGCACTGCTCCTGCAGACTAACACAAAACTGATCAGCCTGCTCCACAAAGATGCTGATTATGACTAAGTTTATATGTACCTCAAGACCCTCCTCTCCTACTCTATGCATATTTTTTTCTCCTATATGTCTTCTTTTTATCATCAGGGAAGTAATTAGAGCTATAATACATAGAAAATGAGTGAGAGAGGATTACAAAGGGTTCTTTCTCTCTACTGTTTTCCTTTATTCTTTTCATCTATTTCATCTAATTCCTGTTGTCCTCCAGGCATCTTTGAATTGTTTAGAGGTGTAATTAATGATGAAAATCCTTCCAGTTGTTACATGCATGTGGTCATGCATACACACTTCAGTGATCTTCAAAGGAAGAACTCTGATACAAATATGTACACACACACAAAAAGAAATTTGACCAGCTTTTCTGCTGTCTGGTAACAACACATTTTTTTAACCCTTTAAATATTTAACAGCAATTCAAATGCATGTAACAAAACCCACCATGCAACAGCCCAAGAACATGACACAAAATAGCTGGATAAAGTGGTAATCAGAAGAGGAAATGAGTTTTTTCCAAGCAGCAGAAATGTTAAACCCAGCATAGCTCAAGGGCAGATTGCTCACCCACATTGCTTCCTTCAGGACTGTTTTGAGTTTTTGTTTCCTAAAAGGGGGTTTCCGTATGGAAATTCAGTGAAGAGAAAAGCAAAACTAGCCAAGAAGTTTATGAAATGACATGGTCTGAATGAATAAAAAATATATACTATTTTAAATGGAGATCAGATATGTGAAGATTTGTGTTTCTCAGATTAAAAGGATAAATTGAGTGTAGTGTATTCTACATGTGTCTACAAATATGACTGGATCAAAATTATCTGCTAAGCCCAAGCATCTTCACAGAAGAAATAATTATTCTGATGAAAGGTTGGTACTGCTTACGTGTATACTCATTACTGGAATTATACATTCTCAGTTGACATTATTCTGTCCATTTTTCATGTGTTCACTTAATATGCACAATAAAAGTCTATAGGATACTGAAATAGGACAAGATGTTAGTTTCCCAGATAACCTGATGCAAAAATTACTTCTTGTCCCCTTATCCATTAGAATGAGGCACACGGACCAGCTGAGACAGTTTGATGAGTGTTTAGCTGCAGGGAACCCTGATTTCCTGGGATGTGTCCACTGCAAGAAACGTCTTAAGTTATTTCTCAAGCTATAGGATCAACAGCCTGATGGCTTGGCAGGGGGGCTTTGGAATGGCAGGGACAGACCTTAGAGGTCTGCCTGATTTTAGGAGCCTTATGACCCACTGCATGGGGCAGTCACTGCTGTATTTTGACCTAGAGACCCTGACATCTGTAGCCTTGGTAGCCTGTCACAGTAGACTTTATGAGGCAGATTTATGCTTAAATAGTGTGCTTGTGAGTACTTTACATTTCCACTTCTGTAATTGGCAGGATTCCTTTCTCACATTTTGTAAAAAACTAAGCAACAAAAAATTCAAAGCAATTGACACCAACCAACCAAATGTCTTTACCAAGTGCTACCTAGTAAATGTCCTGAATATAGTATCTGAATATGCAGGGATTTAACAAAAATTTCAGCACTAACATCTGCAAAATTCTGCCATTGTACCTACTACAAGGATCAGCTGTCAGCTCTCTGCATTTGGAGTGATAATTATTTCGGAGCACACTACATGCAAAGGAGTATACATTTCCCGTTCCTCCAAGGAGGCAATAACCAAATCTAGTGACATCATTCTGATCCTCAGATAGGCATATACATCGAAAGATTTTTTTAATTATGTAGGTGTTAACTGCATGTTTGTGTGTGTATGTTTGAGTACACACAATGAAAATTCTTACAGTGTGTAGGGCTTTTGCTCCTCATAGTGCTGAGGCCTTTGATTTTAGCAAACATACAACTGATTCCCTCTTAGCTAATGCACTGGGCATTAATTCCCTCAAAATGCCAGGTGTACTGCGTGATGCTTAGCTTAGTGAAATTATACATACAGAATTGGAAAGAAAAATAACCTCCAAAAGTGTACATTTTAAACTAAATCAAGCCATCAAATACTTCCAGTATTCTAACAGTGTCCAGGGAAATTCCCAGAATGTGGTGCTTATTGCTTAATCATTTATTGTTGTTAAGACAGCATTTATAGCTTTGTTATGATTAAGTATATGATTAACCCATGAAGGTTTCAAACATACAGGGCTGGATCAGTGACTGATATAAATTGCCATTTTTCCCTTTGATGTAAGAGAATTACTCTGGACAGGATAACCTAGAGAAGCACTGAAGACAGTTGGTTATTGCAATTACTTAGAGGTCAAAGTGAAAATACTTTGAGAAGGAGATGTGAAACTCCTCTGCGCCTTCCTTGAATTTGCACCAACAGGACATAGGAGCTGCTGAGTCCAGAGGGAAAAAGAGAAGAAAAAGAAGCTCAGAACAGGACTACTGACCAGGATGAATTTGAAGTAGATCAGTTGATATTGTTCTGTAGAGATGTGGAATTTGCCCTTAAAAAGTAAGAGAAAGGCTGTCTTTACTGGAGCAGTTAAAGAAGATACAGACTAATTTTTTTAGCTTCTGATGTATGGAACAGTTTGTACCCTAATAATATCTAGTAGCTCTGCACTACTGAAGTCAGTCAGGTTTGTGTTTTTGTTTTTTTTTTTTTTAATGATTAAAACCCAAACAACTATTCGTTACTGAAAGCTTCTGTAAAATACAGGAAGGGAACAAGCTGTGCACTACTGTTACTTAATATACGGGACTGGAACTGATTGCTGTGCAATGAAAAACCTATGGTAGCATTACTTAACGTTTCCCTTTATCTCACAAAAGTGCATGTTGAAATTCGGGGTGGTGCCTTCTGAAGTTCTGAATGGCTGAAAAGGGACATCTGTGAAGCCTGAGATGGCCATCAGTGTAAACTCTTCCTTTTGCATCTTAACTCCCATCTGGCCAAAATGACAGTTATAACTCCAGATAACCATTTATTATTCTCAGTCACTGTTGTTTGGCCAAGACTTGTCAGTTACTTTCAGGATTTACATAGTGCCACTGTCGGCAGTGCCTGAAGTCTGAGTATTAGTAAGTGGCAGAAAATCTTCGAGTGGCTTTGTACGTTTCTTTTCATTCTTTTTTTCTGGTCATGAATGAAGTTCAGTTTTGAATATGCATAGATGTCCACAAACCCTGCTGGAAAGCAATATTTCAAAAGAATTTGTTCTGGTGCAAAATCACAGCAGATTTCCATTTGGATTCAAGGATGTTTGCACAGTGCTACATTCTACCCTGGAACTGAAGTTTCAAGAGTTTTAATTTGATTCTGCACTATTTCCACTTCTATTTTAGAAACCACACACACTAATTTGGGAGCCGTTTCTTTCCCTTCCCCCCCATCCCACACTGAGATCAAAATTCTGAATGTACCAGCAGTGCCAGGATTGTGGAATACAAGTTCCTCCTATGGAGTATCCTACAGGAATAAAATCTACAAAATTGTCTGCGACAGCTGGGAAGGAAGGGGCCATCCACTCTCTTTCCTGTTTCATCACACTGACCTAAGCATTAAGCTGGAAATTTGTAGAATAAAAGTGGTTGTTTCCATGGGTTGAAATGATGTGAAGATGAGTGTAGGAACATCGACTGGGTATCTTTACCAAAAATAATGGATTTTATCAATTTCTGAACCTCTTATCTGGCACAAAAAAATAGAAAGCTAATGGCTAAAGTGCAATTTGTTCCTTTACAAACAGAATTAGCTAAATGCTAAGTGAGTATTAAGTGCTTTTAAAAGTTCTGTGTTAACCATTTTTGGTTATGACCATTCAGACTGGCCAGCAGTGTTAAGGTGAACACTCAGCACCTCACAGGATCAGGTCCTCTATCTTCACACAAGAGGGCTGAGTCCAAAATTGTGATTGCAAATTTCATAACCGATAGTGATTACAATACAACTGAAAAAAATTTTAAAGACAAGTCTTTGTGAAGGTTTGTTATCTTTCAAATAATTGCTGTCTTGCAACCAGTTGTTGTTTGCCAAAGTGACCACATATATCACAAACTGGTTTTGTCTTTTCTAATAAAAATAAAACCATCTCTTTCATTAAGTCCCTGGCAGAGAGAACAGAACCTTAAGTACTCAATATTTGTAGTGCTAAGCTTTTCAATTTATCTTCCTTCTCCTATGTGGCAGTCTTAACAAAGGATGGTGTCACTGGCATAAAACAAAATAGAGTTCAATATGAAGTTTTTCTGAAAAAAAAAGTTTGCAGGTGACAGTGACTTCTCTGTTATTCTCTGCTAGTTTCATAAGGACTTATTACGATTTACCTGTACCTGACATTTTAAAGTTTCAGCTATTCTAGTTGGTCATAACTCAATGGGTCTGTTGTTTGATTAATTCCAGCCTTCCAATAGCTTTTGTTCTCATTTTTCTTTCTGGCAGTGTAATTATTAGTTACATTATTGTCCTGGTTTGGCTCAAACCAGGCCAAATAGTCTTAGAGAACCCAAGGTCACTGCTTACGAGTAAAGAGCCAAAGGGGGTTGTACCTGCAGGGAGTAGTGGACGGGGCAGGTGACCCAGGATTGACCAGCAAGGTATTCCATCCCATACATGTCATTCTCACTTTCCTGTTTATCACTAACCCACTGCCTCCTGGAGGTGGGGCCCAGGAGGGAGGGGCCCTCCTGTCTCCCACTGATTGGTACCAGCTTTGCCAAATCTCCAGTTAAAAGCCTGCAGGTGTGATGGCAGTGGAGCTTTTGCATTTTGCCCTCTGCCTGTGCTGGGTGGAGCTACTGCATTTTCCCCTCTGCCCGTGCTGGGGGAGCAACTCTGCCTGAGGAGGATTTCCAAGCTCTTGATCTTGGTTTTGTACATATTTGTATATATTTGGTTATTTCTGTTATTATTGTTATTATATTCTTTTTCATTATTATAGTTTATTAAAACTGTTTTAACTTTCCAACCCATAAGTCTCTCTCCCTTTTCCCTTTCCCTTTCCCTTGCGGGGGTGGGGGGAGAGGGTTAACAGAGAGCATCTGCCACCAGGTTTAATAGCCAGCCCAGCTTTAAACCGTGACAATTATAGATGAGTAAGAATGGTTATGTCAACATATTTCAGGTTGTAATGAGGAAAATATATAGGGGTATAATAAAGATAATGTGACTTCAGCTATACTTTGTGAGCATGTCTATTGATTTATGCTGTTTTTAAAACTGCAGCGATAACATTCTTGGAAGTAAACATAGTGAGGTTTTGTTACATTCAATGTCACTCTGAAGACATATTCCAGTTGGCCGGAGCCTGTGACTGCAGCTGTCTCTACTTCATTACACCACTTCTAGCACCTGCAGCTTTAGGAAATAACTAAGATTTTCAGTTGACATCTTCTAGGCATTTATTTATGCTGCAATTTAAAATGACTTAATCTGTATACTCGACGGGAGTGTTCTTTTGTTAAAGGCAGCAACTGATGAGAAGAAAATGTGCTCTAATGAAGAAAAGCAATCATTTGTATCACCCTACACAGGAGAAAAATTGAAGTTAAACTAATGTTAATCTAACAAGCAGACAAAGATAATGAATTTCTGATATTTATACAATTGTTCTAGCTTATTCTTCCCTTTCCATTTTTGGGGATTGCTAGGAGTCCCCAATGTTGTGAGCTATTACTTATTACACTGCTGCTTGTATTTAAACACAAGATAATAAATTAGAGATATTGGCACTGTCGTACTTCAATTAAAAATCTGCTTTCCTTTGTCGTTTGAATTCTTCTTTAAAGAAACACACTTTTCTGACCTTTCATATATACTGCATTATGAAAGATTCCTTACTCCTTGCATAATTATATTCTCAGCTTTAAGAACATGAATAGTCCTACTGCTATCTGTATAATGCTTAAAATCAATCCAAGTGTAAGAGGTATTTGGGAGGGAGCTGCTTAGAGACATTAGAGTGCTCTACTGGCTTTTTAGATACAATGAAATGAGATTCAACAGGGAACTAAGCTCTATTATATTAAATAATCCATAAATATTATAGTAACTTTACTAAGCATCCTAATTCACTTTAGTTCTCTACACTTTAATGCAATATGTGGTCTTAAAAAACACATTAGCAGAATTACTCTACTCTGGATTACTACGGCACAGGGATGAACCAATTGCCCTCTACAGATTTACTTTTCTCAAAGATCCCCCTGGCTACAGGTGTTTCATATTAAGTCTACTACTACCTGCAAAAGTATTACAAAGTTATTCTAATGAAGATCAGGGTGTAACCTCTGGCCATTAGAAGAGATATTTTCATTACACTGTCTTCAGCTGTGGAGTGTTAATGTCCATTTTTGGAGAAGTTTAATTCTCCTTTATTAGGTTCAAAAATTTTTCCCCACCAAACTTCATCTACTGGATTTTATGTAAAAAAGCAATAATTGTCATAAATGTGCCAACACTTTATATGTTGACTTAGGAGAAGATGTAAGTAAAAAATTAGGAGATGTAAAAAAAAATTGTACTTAGAAGAAAAATGACAAATTACAACCTCTAATCATTTTAAAATTTTATTAATTGAAAATAGTATGTGGTGCCTTGCTTTGTTAAAATAAATTCACTGAACCAAAGGAGAAAAAATTGTCTAATTGAAAATTAGGTAAAATACGCATAGTGATATTTGCAAACATTAAATGTCATGCTATGTTTTGATTGAAATTGTAATTTTTAACATTCTGAATTGACAGTTCATTTCAATTACTTAAGGGGGAAAAAAACCAAACATGGCTACCTTGACACCTTTTTGGCATTAGCTCTTCTTGAAATTGAAAGTTGTATTAGATGACCTTCAGGGATCCTTTCCGACCAACATTTCCAGGATTTCACAAGAATAGCGTCTTCATATGTAGCTGTATAAAATATAAAAAAATACGAGAACTCTAGGTTAAAACTGAAGACAAATGTAATAGGTATAGAAATGCCTCTTCAAAAGCTTGATTTCTATTCCAGATTCCCCACATATACTAACAGAGTTGATTTACCAGGTGTATAGACATTCTCAAAAGAAAGTTATTCCTGAAAATAATTATATATTATGGTGTCTTTGTGATGCCACAGATTTTCTGTGTACTTAGGATGAAAAACAGCTGTGGTATCTCAGATACTGTCTTGCAAAAGCTGTAGGTAATCTTTTCCTGTTTCATAAACAGTTATAAGTGATCAGAACTACTATTGTGCAGTGTTTTTTGGGGGTATATTTCCTGGGAGGCATGCAGGTGTGTGATATTGGTCTCTGCTACAGGAACTGAGCTGTATGAAAATGGAAGTATTAAATAGCATTCGGCCAGAACACATGTGGTGTGTTAATTACTAGCTTCTGTGAGTAACAGCAGAATGAAAGTCGGAAGATATTTTCTGAAAAGTACATAAACAAGGACGAAGGAGATGCATGTATTTCTTATATTATTTCATTTGAAGATCTGTATTACAGTATGTGATATGGATTCTGAAAATGATGCAGCAATTGGTGTAGCAATCTACAGATTGCTGTAGCAGACTATGGATTTTGGTGACTGACTGACTATTTACTCCAGGAAGCTGGAGAATCCTTTGAATTTTCAAATACTCATATTAAGGTTTAAATTCTGTGTTATCATCCAACCTTCTGAATGATTTCTTTTCAATTAATTACAAATTCTTTAAAGTTCCTGTGAAAACACTAAGGACCCTACTATCCATTCTATTTAAAATTTTACCTGTAGTTTCATTAATTTAAGAAAGAAAGTTTATTTTGTTTGAGGAGGCAATTTATTTCATTTTCCTTCTATTATCCTTAAAATAGTCGTATCATGCTGTATGAAACATCTCAAAGCCAATGTCTAACTCCTGTAGGAGAAGCATCCAGGTACATATCTCTGAATTCAGTGACTTTATCACAGGTCTTGTGGTATCTACTATACTTCTTACAGCTCTTCCTCCAAGAATAAAATGGCATAGAAACCCATAACACCCCCCTTCCTCCCTAACTTCATGTCATCTTTTTTTTGCTCCCTCTGTCTCTTTCTTGCTTTACAATGCACAGCATACGCCTTGTAGTTGCACAGATTTGAAAACATACACCTTCAATGCTTCAAAATTAGCAGGTGAATAAAAATCAATATTAAAATTATATATCTATAGCTAATCATAAAATTTTTGGGAACTGATTCACATTTTATGATTGGTACAGCCCAAATACTGTAGATATAGTATATATGTGTGCATGTTTACACAATGTCTTACTAAAGTGGATTATGATATGTTCAGCCCTTTCTCTATGCTCTTCAAAATCTTGTTGCTTCAATGGTTAGCATTTAGATTTGAAACAGGCTACCATAATATCCAAAGAGCCTTTTAAATAAAGAAGATCTCTTTTTTTGTGTGTTAAGGTAATATGGAGGGAAAAGATTGCTCTCCAAGGCGATTTTTTACTGGATGAAAGTTGCAAAATTCTTCTAGGGAGTTTTCAAACATTGAAAGGACAGGTCAGATATATAAGGTCAGGTTTACTAAACAAATATCTTAAGATTAGCCTTTTAGTGCACTCAAAACATCTCAAGTAGCAGTTTTACTTGAGGATGACAAAATAGATCATAGAATCATAGAATCGTAGAATGGTTTGGATTTGAAGGGACCTTAAAGATCATCTAGTTCCAAACCCCCTGCCATGGGCAGGGACACCTTCCACCAGACCAGGTTGCTCAAAGCCCCATCCAACCTGGCCTTAAACACTTCCAGGGAGGGGGCATGACAGCTTCTCTGGACAACCTGTTCCAGTGTCTCACCACCCTCACAGGAAAGAATTTCCTCCTAATATCTAATCTAAATCTACCCTCTTTCAGTTTAAAACCATTACCTCTTGTCCTATCACTACACTCCCTGACAAAGTGTTCCTCCCCATTTTTCCTGTAGGCCCCCTTTAAGTACTGGAGGGCTGCTAGGTCTCCCCGGAGCCTTCTCTTCTCTAGGCTGAACAACCCCAACTCTCTCAGCCTGTCTTTATAGGAGAGGTGCCCCAGCCCTCTGATCATCTTCATGACCCTCCTCTGGACCTGCTTGAGCAGGTCCATGTCTGTCGTGCTGGGGGCCCCACAGCTGAACACAATAGTCCAGGTGGGGTCTCACAAGAGCAGGGTAGAGGGGGAGAATCACCTCCCTCGATGTGCTGGCCACAAGACTAGATCCTTTAGGCTAAACGTCTTTAGAGTAATTTTTCTGCATAAACCACATCGCCTAAAATGAACTTGGTTTTAAAATTATGCTGTGATACATAGAGTCTACTTGTGAGAAATACCAGGCAAAATTATTTGTCTTGGTAAAGTTACTGCATCTGTGTATAGGTCTTCAATGAAGCTAGAATCACCATCTTGACTACAGGGAGCTAAATTCCCAGAGAAACTCAGGAATTGTATTATACGTTAAGGTGCTGTATTGCCTTCTTGCATCAGTAACCTGGGTGCTGGGACACCCAATGAATGCAAAGAGCTATTGAGGGATATATGATATCTATTTTAGGTGTCATAACTTAGTGTCTAAATTCAGTAAATCAATTCATTGCATATTGTTTAGGGGAGGCCAGATCCTGCTTCCTTGTGCTATATATGGAGGTATGTAAACTGGACACCCAGCAGTTAAGTCTATAAAATTGAGAGGTCTGAGTCTATACTGAAGTCACTAAGAACGGGAATCTCAGAAGCCCTATATGTAATCAGGAAATCATATAAACTCATTAATTCTTAGGACACAGTCTAAGTATAGTCTAAATGTGGCCCCTCAAAAACAGTGCCTGCAATTCAGAGAGGAAGTGGATTCCTATCAGCCATTTCTGGGCCTGCTTCATGTCAGATTCAAGCTACGAATTTAAAATTTCTGCCATCTTCAGTCAGATCAGATTGTTCTTGCATTCTCTAAAAAGCTTTCTTTCCTATCATAGCAGGTGTACAAGTGGCTGGTGGACTCATCTCACAGTTGTTGACTCAGTTTGCTAACAAACAGGGATGCAAACTCAACAGTCCAGAAATCCAGATGGGTCCTCTTGGAAGCTATTCTGAAGAAAGGTTATCAATCTATACTGTTGAAGTTTTTTGTCTTTATAAAAAACGTTAGGTATAATTTTCATTGTTAAGAACCCTCTTGAGAGACTTTTTAGGAAGAATATCAATGCTTGAGAATCTGTGGCAGGGGTGAAATTGTGTGCATGAAAAAACTTGACCCTTTAATCATCACAGAGCCAGAGAGACAGAGGGGTCATACAACAGGTACACTGTCATACAATGGAACACAACCATAACACACTGCTTTTGCTGCTACAATGATTAATTAACAGAAGTGTTTTAGGAAAAAAAGCTAAACAAAATCCAAAACATTTTGTGGAGGCAGTATTCTCACTGTACAGGATTACTAGTGTGTTATTTTTTAACACTGATGGAAGAAATGCTGTTTCTCATTGATAGCTGTATCCTGAGTTCCAATATTTTTGGAAAGATTCCAACATCATTCCGATTGTTTCTGATATTTATTCCAACACCTACAATAATGGAATATTAAATAACTTGTCCTCATGCACTACTGCTCTGTGAACAGTTTACATGTGAGTTTATAAATATTTTGATAAACAGGATATGTGTATAATATATCAATATATATGTATCTTATTATACACATATCCTGTTTATATATGTTTACATATTATATATGCATATAATAGAATATGCATAGGTATAATATGATATATTGGGAATCAATATTATACATAGTTTTTATAAAATTGTCAATATTTTGGCAAATGGGAGAATATCAATATTATCAATATTTGGAATTTTCAGAAATTCATTATGATTCAGATTTTATTAAAATCCTGTGCTGATGTTACACCTGTACTTACTTATGTGAGTAGACCTACTGATTCTGGTGAAATTGCTTAATCGAAATAATTTATCATATCCATAAGCATTCACAGTATTGAGAGCTAAGTTTAAGACTTTTCAATGATGGGCTTTTCATAAATCCTTTGGCAAAAAGCTACCAGCAATTCAAACTGAAACTAGACACTGTTTAGTTCTGGAAATCTGTGTAGGTACATATTTATATATAGAAGTATGCCCTAAAATTTGATCCTTAAACCAGCTGAATAAACGACAGATAGTCCTATTTTTTTCCCATGTGCCAGGAACCAAGGTTTTACTATCCTTTGAGTAACAAAGGCCCTTAGCAAAGGGAAAATCCTTTGTAACACGTCTCCAGTTGACCTACACAGAGAAAAGTAACATTTTTTGGTGACAGTCTTCAGTATAATAAACTCACAGAATCACAGAATGTTAGGGATTGGAAGGGACCTCGAAAGATCATCTAGTCCAATCCCCCTGCCGGAGCAGGATTGCCTAGACCATATCACACAGGAACGCGTCCAGGCGAGTTTTGAATGTCTCCAGAGAAGGAGACTCCACAACCTCTCTGGGCAGCCTGTTCCAGTGTTCGGTCACCCTCACCGTAAAGAAGTTTTTCCTCATATTTAAGTGGAACCTCCTGTGTTCCAGCTTGCACCCATTGCCCCTTGTCCTGTCAAGGAATGTCACTGAGAAGAGCCTGACTCCACCCTCATGACACTTGCCCTTTAAATATTTATAAACATTAATGAGGTCACCCCTCAGTCTCCTCTTCTCCAACCTAAAGAGACCCAGCTCCCTCAGCCTCTCCTCATAAGGGAGATGTTCCACCCCCTTAATCATCTTCGTGGCTCTGCGCTGGACTCTCTCTAGCAGTTCCATGTCCTTCTTGAACTGAGGGGCCCAGAACTGGACACAATATTCCAGATGCGGCCTCACCAGGGCAGAGTAGAGGGGGAGGAGAACCTCTCTCGACCTGCTGACCACACCCTTTCTAATACATGCCAGGATGCCATTGGCCTTCTTGGCCACAAGGGCACACTGCTGGCTCATGGTCATCCTGCTGTCCACTAGGACCCCCAGGTCCCTTTCCCCTACGCTGCTCTCCAACAGCTCTGCCCCCAACTTGTACTGGTACATGGGGTTATTCTTGCCCAGATGCAGGACTCTACACTTGCCCTTGTTATATTTCATTAAATTTCTCCTCGCCCAACTCTCCAGCCTGTCCAGGTCTCTCTGAATGGCTGCGCAGCCTTCCGGTGCGTCAGCCACTCCTCCCAGTTTTGTGTCATCAGTGAACTTGCTGACAGCACACTCTATTCCCTCATCCAAGTCATTAATGAATATATTGAATAGTACTGGTCCCAGTACCGACCCTTGAGGGACTCCGCTAGACACAGGCCTCCAACTGGACTCTGTCCCATTGACCACCACTCTCTGGCTTCTTTCCTTCAGCCACTTCACAATCCACCTCACTACCCGATCATCCAGACCACACTTCCTCAGTTTAGCTGCGAGGATGCTGTGGGAGACCGTGTCAAACGCTTTACTGAAATCGACATAGACCACATCCACAGCTTTACCATCATCTATCCACCAGGTTACGTCCTCATAAAAGGCTATCAAGTTGGTTAAGCATGACTTCCCCTTGGTGAAACCATGCTGAGTGCCCCTAATGATCCCCCTATCCTTGATGTGCCTAGAGACAGCACCAAGGACAAGTTGTTCCATCACCTTTCCGGGGATGGAGGTGAGGCTGACCGGTCTATAGTTACCCAGGTTCTCCTTCTTGCCCTTTTTGAAGACTGGAGTGACATTCGCTTTCCTCCAGTCCTCAGGCACCTCTCCTGTTGCCCACGACTTAGTAAAGATGATGGAGAGTGGCCTAGCAATGACTACCGCCAGCTCCCTCAGCACCCGCGGGTGCATCCCATCAGGGCCCATGGATTTATAGATGTCCTCATCTACCAAGACAGATTCCTCCTCTATCCTGACTTCTTCTGGGGCCTCAGGGGTCCGGGGCTCCTCAGGACAGCCTCCAGCAGTATAGACAGAGGCAAAGAAGGCATTCAGTAACTCCGCCTTCTTTTTATCCTCTGTCTCCAGGGCCCCCACCTCATTCATCAGTGGGCCTACATTGCCTCTAGTGTTGGCTTTACCTGCAACGTATTTGAAGAAGCCCTTTCTGTTGTCCTTGACCTCTCTTGCAAGGTTTAATTCCAAGGAGGCCTTAGCTTTCCTAGTTGCCTCCCTACATCCTCTGACAACAGACTTCTATTCCTCCCAAGTGGCCAGCCCCTCCTTCCATGATCTGTACACCCTCTTCTTCCACTTGAGTTTACCCAGCAGTTCCCTGTTTAACCATGCAGGTCTCCTGCTACCCTTCCTTGACTTCCTACTTGTTGGGATGCTCTGATCTTGAGCTCGGAAGAAGCAGTCCTTGAATGCTAACCAACCGTCTTGGGCCCCCTTACCTTCTAGTACCCTGTCCCATGGGATTTCCCCTAGCAATTGCTTGAAAAGGCCAAAGTTGGCCCTCCTGAAGTCCAGGGTTGCAATTCTGCTAGCTATTCTGTTCCTGCCACATGAGATCCTGAACTCTACCATCTCATGGTCACTACAACCAAGGCTGCCCTCAACCTTCACCTCTTCAACCAGACCCTCCTTGTTAGTGAGGATAAGATCCAGCAGCGCTCCTCTCCTAGTTGGCTCATCCACCATTTGCATCAGAAAGTTATCATCAATACACTGGAGGAACCTCCTGGACTGACGATGGCTGGCTGAGTAGGCCTCCCAGCAAATATCAGGGTAGTTGAAATCCCCCACAACAACCAGGTCCTGTAATTGCGAGACTGCTCTCAGCTGCCTGTAGAAGGCCTCATCACCCTCCTCATCCTGATCCGGTGGCCTGTAATAGACACCCACAACAGTATCACCCCTGCCAGCCTGCCCCTTAATTCACACCCACAAACTCTCAACTCGCTCCTGATCCACCCCTGGACAGAACTCAATACATTCTAGCTGCTCACTCACATAAAGAGCAACTCCACCACCTCTCCTTAGCAGCCTGTCTTTCCTGAACAACACATAGCCATCTATGACCACATTCCAGTCATGCGAGGCGTCCCACCAAGTCTCTGTAACTGCCACTAGATCATAGCCCCCCGACCGAACACGGATTTCTAACTCCTGCTGTTTATTCCCCATGCTGCGTGCATTGGTGTACAGGCATTTCAGGGAGCGAGCTGAGCACACCGATTTCACCCCAGGGGGATGGGAGGCCTCCTGATCTACCTCAACACTAGAGCGTTGCCCCAGTGGTGCAAGCCCAGCTACTACCCCATCCCCCTTCGAATCTAGTTTAAAGCTCTCCAAATGAGCCCTGCTAATTCCTGTCCCAGAACCCTTTTGCCCCTACGACATAAACCTTTCCCATGTATTACCGTCACGCCTGGTGTCTTATAAAACCAGCCATTATCAAAGAACCCAAAGCCCTGCCTGTAGCACCAGTCTCGTAGCCAGGCATTTATAGAGAGAATCCTATTATTCCATCCCACGTCATCACCTGAAAATGGAAGGAGGGAGGAGAAAACAACTTGTGCCCCAGACTCTTTCACCAACCGTCCTAGGGCCTTGTAGTCTTTCTTCATCCCCCTCAGACTACGGGATGCAGCTTCTTTCCCACCTGTCTGGAAGATCAGCAGGGGGTAGTAGTCTGTGGCCTTCACCAGGTTGGGGAGTTGCCTGGTGATATCCCTGATTTGGGCTCCAGGCAGGCTGCAGACCTCCCTGTGATGGGGGTCATCTCTGCATATTGGGCCCTCAGATCCCTTTAGGAAGGAGTCTCCAACCACTAAAACTCTTCTCTTCTTCCTTGTGGAGGAGGTAGCTATATGCCTGTCAGGTTTTTGTGACTGTGGTGGGACCTCTGATATAGGTTGCCTCTCTCCACCACATCCCCATTGGACCGGCTGTATTCCACTAGGGCTTCATATCTATTTCTCAGAGGCACCTGTGGAGGCAAGGTAGGCAAGGAGGGCACTCGCCTTTTGCCACGGCCATAGACTTGCCTCCACTCACTCCTCTCCTCTAGGTTATTGTTTTCCACCTGAGAGGGGCAGAGTACAGGGGTCCCTCGATCCTGGGAGCTCTCTGGCAGGTGCTCCCATTTTTGTTGCAGGGAGGGCAGAGCCTGGCTCCACCAGTCTATCTCCATTTCAGCCTCCCGAATGCTCCTAAGCCTTTCTACTTTGGCTTGAAGCCTTTCAACCTGGCTTTGCAGCTGTGCCGCTCGTCCGAGCAGATCATCTACCTGCTCACAGCGCACACAGCCCCCTGACACCACAGAGATGCTGTAGCATTCCCTGCAGCCTGCGACCTGCACCATCGCCTCCTTCCGTGGGAGCCCTGTCTGGGTTCCCACATCCATTTTGGTCTTCTTCCGCCGGGTAGATACCATTGTTCTTTCACTGAGCTGGGAAATACCTGTTGGTGACACCCCTGGTTCACAGCTCCTTGGCACCTTCCTCGCCTTGTGCACTGGGAGGGAGTCAGCGCCCTCCCCAACGAGCTGCAAACTGCTGCAGCCTCTCCTGCCCTGGGACACACCCAGTCACAGCTGAGTCTCCCTCTCCCCTCTTGGCAGGGACTAGTCCCTGTCCTCCAGGAGACTTTTTATCACCTGATCACAGGGGGTGTTGTGTTTAAATCGCTTAATTCGCCCACGGTGCCTCCGGCACTCATTTGGAAATAACCCTGAATGGTGAATTTTTTAAAGTAATACACTGGGGCCTGAGTGCTGGAGAAGCCTATGCGACAATCTGAACATGCAATATAAATTCTGGACCTCTAACTTGTTTAAAGTCATCTTGCAAAGAAACACTGATTTGTACCATCTGTTGAGAAGTAGGTCTGACAGAGTTATTCAAAAGGGCTAATTTTAGATGTTTGTTTTCTATGTGGTCAGTTAAAAGAAATGCAAACCTCAGAACTTGATTAGGAACTTAAGTTTAGATATCTTAAGTTGTGGCAGAAGTCTTTCCTTCTCCAGCCACTATAATGAGAGCCTTAGAAAATTAATCCACTATGTGGAAGTAATCTTTTTTTGTACGCTCTCTCATTTCCTTTACAGTAGTAGAGAGTGAATGTCTCTTTACCTGAGTTTGATGAACAAAATCAGAATTTGTAGATATTCCCTCAAAGACAATACAACTATAAAAACTTGGAAGAGATTGATGATGTAATGGAGATCACGTGTACAGTCTAAATATTTTTTTGTCCTTCTTTTTCTAAGCCACAGTCTAAGGAGAAAAAAAACCTCAACCATTTTAGCAAACTTACTTTGAAATTAGTTTTGTAATTATTATTTCTAGATACAGTTTTTGTAAGATTTTAAAGGAATGACAGGAAAGAAGAGAAAAATCAAGTGATCACTGCAGATTATGACTACTTTTTGAAATGTGTAAATGCTTTATAAAATATTTGGAAGTTTAACTGCATAGAGGTTAGAGAATAACAGGAAGTACAGACATACTGCTGAAAAGGATCTGTGGGTTATAACAGATCACAAGCTGAAAATGATCAACAAAATTATTTTACTGTAGACATTATATACATGCAAGGCAAACATCGTAATGAAACACATAAACATTGTATGCATTGTTTAAGTGACATATGAAGTAGTTAAATTCTGTTTGGCTTTGGTTAGGCCTCAGATGGAATATTATGTCAAGTTTTGGGCTTTGTGCTTCACGAAGGATACAAATCAATTGGACTAGGTCCAAAAGACAATAACGAGAATACAGGTCTAGAAAACATAACCTCTGAAGAAAAATTGAAGGAATTAGGCTTGTTTAGTCTAGAGCTGAGGAGTCTGAAGGGAACTATGACAGCAGGCTAGAGAGCAGTAAAAATAGGAGATGGGAATAAACAGTTTTCCATGCCTAGCATGAATAGCAGCAACGTAAAACAGAATTAAGTTAAGCTAATTCTAAACATTAGTGAAAATTTTCTAGCAGCAAAGCTAGCTGAGCTGCGTGATAGGCTGTGAAATGAGAGTCTTAAGCAATGCCCCCTTATGTGGAAGCAAGTAGTAAAACATCTAAACATCTTTGTGGAAAGATGCAGGTATACTATATCTCTAAGTTAGGAAATGGATTGCATAACTCCTTGTGATCCTCTCCAGCTTCATCGTTCATGATTTTATGATTACTTATTTTGCATTCTTTTTATTAGATATGATGTGGGACATATTGCAAACAATATATGTCAGATTATGTGATAAAAGCTTATCTGCATGCCCAGAAAGGAGCACAGAGAAACAGTGGCAGGTGGAGGACCTCAGGCCAATCCCAGAAGCCAGCAGCCCATCTGAGGTCCATCTCCGTAAACCTAGAGGAGCACAGAGGCCCCAAGTCACTTGACAACCCAAATTAAAGACTCAAAGGAAGTGACACACTGTCTGAGTACCTCCCAGAGCTGTCCCAGAAGACCCTCAGCGCCAGTGTCCCGGTGTGAGACCCCTCAAGATGAGTCAATGGCAAAGCTTCTTTTGGACTGAGGGGGTTGCTGCCTGGGGTATAGGACACATTATGGTATGCAGGGGAAGAGCATTTTGGGTTACACAGGACTTTCTATGGGATGTTTAGGGGATGAACCAAAAGTGGGAAAAGGGATGGTTTTAGATGATTTGGGGAGGAACAAGTGTGGGAAAATCAAAGAGTAAGGAGCCAAAAGGGGCCAGTCTTGTGTAAACAGTTGCTAGTGGATATACTTGTCTGGTCATTCCCTGTGCTTGATCAGTGCAGTCTGTCCTATCTTCTTATCAAATCCCTTTCTAGCTCTTTTTTCTGGGTGAGGGCTCTGTATTTGCTGTGTGCACATGTGTGTATGGGGGTCTGGGTGCAGCAACTGGGGTCAGACCATGGGTTGGAGGGTCTGCGTGCATGGGTGCAGGGAATGGAAAGAATGGACTTAGTGAAACCACACGCCACTAGATGGGGTGGGACCATGGGTCACAGGGACCCGTGTCTCTGTGCTGCCAACAAATGGAATGAGCATGGGTATCTGAGTGCATGATCACTAGTGAAGATCAAGCTGGACTAGCTAACAAGTGGGTAAAGTGGCCTGGGAGCTGGGGTGTGTGTGTCTCAAAGGCCAAGACCACCAGAGTAGTTGGCTGTTGGGGACCAGGGCAGTTGTGTGTGTGTGTGCATGTGAGTACACGATGGCCTGTACAAGCAACTGGTGTGGGGATGTGGACTCAGAGGGTTATATGCCTGAATACCAGCAAATGGGGAGACTGGGATCCAGGATCAGCTCCTGGGCAGACTGAGTGAGCACAGCTGCTGCAGGGATCCACCTTGTACACTTGTATACATAAATATATATATATGTTCTCACTAGTGGACCTTCACCCTGGTCAGTCAGAGAGGGGAGAAGGATGAGTCCATTGGTGTTGTCTGTGTTCATGTAAGTGCTGAGTATGTCTGGGATCTGTGTGGCTGGACGTGTATTTACATGTATACATGGTGTGTATGTCTGCTTTGCATGCACGTGCCTACAAGGAACGCATTGCCAGCCTTGCTATGGCTTGGAGCTTTCAGTTTACAGAGCTGTGCTTCTCTTACTTGGTTATGTGTGCTTTCTTGTCTCCTGTGTTGATGAAAAGCAAATATATCTTCACTGTATTAAGTTTTTTAAATGACTGAGTAAACTCCAGTGCTTCTTTCCTGCCTGTCTGTCTCTAGCACATTTGTTTTTCACACATTCCCTGTTACAACTTCTTGACAACAGTGACCCTCTGTAGAGCTCCCTGCAAGGATGCTGACAATTCAGACTTCTGTTGCCTTCTGCACATGCTGTTACACAGTCTCAGCTTTAGAGGTGCTTTGAGATAGTCAGGGGAATAACAGTCACAGCAGAAAACAGGCACAATTATTCCACACGTATGATTCTAAAAACAAGTTATGCCAGTAATGAAGGAATTAGTAATTTTTTTGATAAAATTTGTAACCTTGTCCCTGTTTCCTCATAGCTATTGACCACTTTCTTAATTTATTGTCCTGGATAATATTCAAGATTATTCTCAAGGTGAAAATTTCAGAATGACAGGTCAGCCCTTTACCTCTCTGTCTATCAAAGCATTCTGACCATTTCCTCAGAAGTCAGTTTATGTGTTTCTTTTGTGAACATCTCTTCTATTTTTTTGTATTTGGGAATTCCTCACACCCAGAAGTTAAGATTTTTGAAGAAAAAATATGGAGCCAATTGCCTTTTATAGGTTTTAGTTAGGTCACTGCTGCAAAATGCTTCCACCTGAATAAATTATCATCAACATATGGCTGATTTTTGTACACTGTCTGATGGGGAAATGATATGTTTTTTGTTAATAAACCACAACAGATAGGCCAAGTGACACCAGGTCCTTTTAGTCCTCTCTAATACCAGTCAATAGTATTGAATGCAGGCTTAATACACAACTGCCCCAGCATACTTACCCAGATTGCATCAATTTATGTCTCATGGATATCCAATGCTGAAAGTTGTGCCTTTGTATTTAAATAGCCCATGTCAGATTTTCATCCCCTGAATTTGCTCGGCCATTTTCAAGCTAAGTGAATCTTTACCATCTACCATGTCCTAGACCAGAATGGCTCCTCAGCCTCACTGCGAACTGCATGAAGAAATATATGCCTCTCTTTGCCTTGAAAGTCATCTTCCGGTTTCATTTGGTGCTCTTTAGTGCTTGTGTGGAAGTGACAGTGAAATAACTGTTTCCTATTCACCTTCTGCATGTCATGAGTGACCCTATAGGACTTTACCTTACCCCTTCTGTCACCTCTTCCCCAGGCTCAAGTGGCATAATCACATTTTCCTCATGTGAAAGCTATTCCTTTCTTCAGATTATCCTTGTTGTCTCTGTTGTACCCTTCCTAATTCTGTTATATGTTTTGTGAGATAAGGCAAATGGACCTGCATGAGCACATGAGATGTGGGTATACCATGGATTTACATACAGTGGATTCCACCTATGCAGAAACAGTGCATAATATAACTTTGTTCCATAACCTAATAAGTTCAATGTGAATCTTTAAATCATACTAACCTGATTTCATCACAGCTGCATACTTTGAAACCCAGAAAAAATTCTGATGTTTTTTTGCTTGACTAAGTGATACCTGGTTGGTAGGAGTTTGAATTTTTTCACCGAAGTGGAGTGGATCTTCATGGTGCTCTACATTTTTGAAGTATTGCATAATGGACAAAACCAAAACCATCTCAGTACAAAGTCCTGACATTTGGAGACACTCACTCTTTTGCCCTCAAGAGTTTACGTATATTTTCCTGTTGTAAACACTTTTCTGAAGACTGAATACTTTGAAATGGAAGGAAAGCCTAACTTTACATCAGACGTACTTTTCCTGTGCTTTGAAGATCTAAAGTGCTGCATATGTGTGTATTTTTATTTATAGTTTATCTAGGTTTGTTGTTTCAAACCCCTTCTACCCCTTCCCTCACAGTCGCTTCACTTCAACCTCACTTTAGCTATCACCCGTATATCCCTTCCTCTTATCTTATCCGTCTTCCACTGCTTCCATCACCCGCTTTGTGCCTCTCCTCATCTTCCAACAACATCACCTGTCAACAAAAAAAGCAAATAAAAAAGAAAGGAACTAATATGACAGCTGCAAAACATTAGTGAACTTTGTCTTTTATGTTACTTCTCTTGCCTCTTATCCCTTTGTTTGTCTTATCTATTTATAAACTGTTTAGGGTAAAGAGTTTATTTTTTACTGGCAAGGTTGGTGCCATAGCCCCTCTCTGGAGTGCAGGACGTAAGCTTTTCTGTAACACAAGCTGTGACAGTATTGATGCTTTGACTGACATGAAAAATAAAGTTGTATTTTAATTGACTAAAGATCTTGCTTTTTGTAACAGAGAAATAGCTATTAAATGATCCCTAAAGTCACTGCTATAGCTGTATTTTGTTCTTTACTTTTTGTTACTGAAGTTGACTTCTTACTTCAGCAGGCTTTGTTACAGATTCAGTAAAACCTTAATACATACATGGTTATGTGCTGAGCTTTAATGAAGGGCTATTTCATCACATTTCCTGCATTCAGTGCACACCTCATAAATAGTCATTACTATGGCTTTCTAGGTGTCATCTTGATATTATCCTAGTCTGCTGAAGATGTTGCTGACAGTCTCACACAACGTATAGGAAGGTGAGTATCTCTGCAAATGGAAATGTCAATTCCTATTTCCATGCTCACTCTAAGTCATCTAGTGCAACCCTAAGTGTCAATATAAAGGTCTGGAGTAGCCTGTGCATCTGCAGTGTTTAGGATTAAAAAAAAAAATGGAAGTTTACAAGCATTTAGAAAGGGTAAATGACTTAGAAATTCATTGCTATTTTACTGTGTGGGACAGTGATATTTGTTGTTTACATTCAGCCCTGAAACTTGTTTTCTGTAGAGATGGGCTAGCCAGGTGTGGGCTTACTAGGAGGAGGTGGAAGATGTGAAAGGCTTGGTGTCCTGCAGGCTGCCATTCAGATCAGGACTTCCTCATTCAAAAGGAGCTTTTGGCCCTATACAGTTGTGTGGAGTGGCACACAGTATGCAGGTGTACTCTCCTCACAGAAACATGTTCACTCTGACCTCTGCTATCTGACCTCTAGAAATCTGTGCACTTAAAGGCATCTCTTCTTGCAGATATGTTACTGAAGTAGGAATGTGACCAAGGTTACTCATCTAGATCATGTCATGGATCAAAATTGTCTGCACATGATACAAAGTTTGTTTCTTGTTTCCCCCCCATCATAAGCTTCTACAGTTTGCGCTGCTGATACATACATACACACACAGACACACACATATATATATATAAAATCATAGAATCATAGAATTATTTAGGTTGGAAAGGACCTTTAAGACCGTTGAGTCCAACCATTAACCTAACACTACTCTCTACTTTCAGCCCACACCCAGGACTAAACAATAAGCAATTTTTCTATCACCCCCTGTCCCTTCCCCAAATGAGGAAGGGAACTGGGAAAAGAAGGGAGACCTGTAGGTTGAAGTTAAACACATTTAATAAAATGAAGAAATCAATATAAATGACAACACAAAAAAGACAAAACTATACTTATCTACAACCAGCAAATTGCTCCAGGAATCACAACAAAGGAGAAGGAAAGAGAGGCAAGGAGATCAGGAAAAACCCCACCTCTTCCTACCAAGCCCTCTCTTTTATAGTGAACTTGATGTTAATGATATATGATACACCTGTGGGCCAGCCTGGGTCAACTGGCCTGGATTTAACTGCTAAGGACCTTAATTACCATGGCTGGCCACAAACAGAAACCAAATCCCAATGAAACCAGGACAACTACCAAGTCCACCACTAAACCATGTCCCTAACTGACACATCTACTCATCTTTTAAATACCTCCAGGGATGGTGTCCCAGCCACTTCCCTGGGCAGCCTGTTCCAATGTTTGATAACCCTTTCAGTGAAGAAATTTTTCCTAATACCCAATGTAAACCTCCTGTAGTGCAACTTGAGGTCATTTCCTCTTGTCCTTTCACTTGTTACTTGGGAGAAGAGACTGACACCCACCTCACTACAACCTCCTTTCAGGTAGTTGTAGAGAGCGATAAGGTCTCTCCTGAGCATCCTCTTCTCCAGACTAAACAACCCCAGTTTCCTCAGCCACTCCTCATAAGATTTGTGCTCTAGACCCTTCACTGGCTTCGTTGCCCTTCTTTGGACTCTCTCCAGCACCTCAATGTCTTTCTTGTAGTTGGGGGCCCAAAACTGAACACAGTATTAGAGGTGTGGCCTCACCAATGCTGAGTACAGGGGGATGATCACTTCCCTAGTCCTGCTGGCCACACTATTTTTGATGCAAGCTAGGATGCTGTTGGCCTTCTTGGCCACCTGGGCACATTGTTGGCTCATTTTCAGCCAGCCATCAATCAACACCTGCAGGTCCTTTTCTTCCAGGCAGCTTTCCAGCCACTTCCCCAAGCCTGTAGCATTGCACGAGTTGTTGTGACCCAAGTGCAGGACCTGACACTTAGCTTTGTTGAGCCTCATACTGTTGGCCTCGGCCCATCAATCCAGCCTGTCCAGATCCCTCTGCAGAGCCTTCCTACCCTCAAGCACATCAACACTCTTGTTTAACTTGGTGTCATCTGCAAACTTACTGAGGGTGCACTCGATCCCCTCGATCCCCTTGTCCAGATCATTGATAAAGATACGAAAAAGAACTAACCCCAATACTGAGCCCTGAGGAACACTACTTGTGACCATCCACCAACTGGATTTAATTCCATTCACCACAGCTCTTTGGGCTCAGCTGTCCAGCCAGCCAGTTTTTTATCCAGCGAAGCATACGCCTCTCCAAGCCATAAGCAGCCAGTTTTTCCAGAAGAATACTATGGGAGACAGTGTCAAAGGCCTTACTAAAGGTAAGACAGGTAGACAACATCCACAGCCTTTCCCTCATCCAGTAAGCGGGTCATCTTGTCATAGAAGGAGATCAGGTTAGTCATCCTTGGGTGGATCCCATCTGGCTCCATACGCTTGTGTGTGTCTAAGTGGTGTAGCAGGTCACTAACCATTTCCCCTTGGATTATGGGGGCTTCATTCTGCTCCCCGTCCCTGTCTTCCAGCTGAGGAGGTTGGGTACATGGAGAAGGACAGGCCTTACTACAAAAGACTGGAGCAAAGAAGGCCTTAAGCACCTCAGACTTTTCCTCATCCTTTGTCACTATGTTTCTCCCTGCATCCAATAAAGGATGGAGATTCTCTTTAGCCCTCCTCTTGTTGCTAATGTATTTATAGAAACATTTTTGTTGTCTTTTACAGCAGCGGCTAGAATAAGTTCTAGTTGGGCTTTGGCCCTTCTTATTTTCTCCCTACATAGCCTCACAACGTCTTTGCAGTCCTCCTGAATCACCTGCCCCTTCTTCTAAAGGTCATAAACTCCTTTTTTTCCTGAGTTCCAGCCAAAGCTCTCTGTTCAGCCAGGCTGGTCTTCTTCCCCACTGGCTCATCTTTTGGCACATGGGGACGGCCTGCTCCTGCACCTTTAAGATTCCTTTCTTGAAGAGTGTGCAGGCTTCCTGGACTCCTTTGCCCTTCAGGACTGCCTCCCAAGGGAGTCTGTCAACCAGGCTCCTAAACAGACCAAAGTCTGCCCTCTGGAAGTCCAAGGTAGCAGTTCTATGGGGCCCCCTTCCTTACTTCTCCAAGATTTGAAAACTCTACCATTTCATGATGGCTGTGCCCAAGATGGCCTCCAACCATCACATCACCCACAAGTCCTCTGTTTGCAAACAAGAGGTCCAGCAGGGCACCTTCCCTAGTTGTCTCACTAACCAGATGGGTCAGGAAGTTATCTTCCACACACTTCAGGAACCTCCGAGACTGTTTCCTCGCTGCTGTATTGTATGCCCAGCAGACATCTGGTAAGTTGAAGTTCTCCATGAGAACAAGGGCTACTGATCACGAGACTTCTCCCAGACTGCTTATAGAATATTTCATCTGCCTCTTCATCCTGGTTGGGTGGTCTATAATAGACTCCCACCATGATATCTGCCTTATTGTCCTTCCCCTTGATCCTTACCCATAAACACTCAATGCTATCATCACCATCCTCGAGTTCTACACAGTCAAAACACTCCCTAACATACATGGCCACCCCACTGCCTCTCCTACCTTGCCTATCCCTTCTGAAGAGTTTATAGCCATCCATTGCATCACTCCAGTTGTGTAAGACATGCCACCTTGTTTCTGTGATGGCAGCTATGTCATAGTTTTCCTCATGCACAATGGGTTCCAGCACCTCCTGTTTGTTGCTCATGCTGAGTGTATTGATGTTGATGCACTTCAGTTGAGCTATTGATCCCATCACCTTTCTTAGGGGAGAAGCCCTAATTCCTGCATGACCATTCTCAGGCGCTTCCATGGTTTCTAACCCATGACCAACCCTTGCATCTCTTCTGCCTCATGGCTTTCCATTCCCTGCCTCCACTGATACGGCAGACCGAAGGACCTCACTAGCACACCGTTCCACAAAAATTGACATGCTGTCCCCAGGTTTATCTCTAGAGAGCCTGGGTTTATCCCTTTCCCCCTTCAAACCTAGTTTAAAGCTCTTTCAAGGAGCGCTGCTAACTCCTCTGCAAAGATCCTCTTATCCCTTTGAGACAGGTGTACCCCATCTGCAGGCCTGGTGTCATATAGATTGATCCATGATCGAAAAACCCAAAATTCTGCCAGTGACACCGGGCTCGGAGCCAGGTATTGATCTCCTGGCTCTTCCTGTTTCTTCCTTCATTGTTCATTATTCCCTGCAACTGGAGAAATAGAGAACACTGCTTGTGCTCCTTATCCCTTAACCAGTCAACCCAAGGCCTTGAAGTCTCCCTTGATTGTCCTCAGAGTTCTTGTTGCATCTTCATCGCTGCCTACCTGAAAAATCAATAATGGATAATAATCTGAGGGTTTTGCGAGGGTAGGAAGCTTTCTTTTCACTTCTTTAACCCAGACCCAAGGAATGCAACAGACTTCCCTGTGAAGTGGGCCCAATCTGCATATCGGGCCTTCTGTTGCCTTCAGAAGGGAGTCTCCTATGACAATGACCTGTCTTTTTTTTTTCTTTATAGATGCAGTTTTGATGCAGGTCGACTCGGTGACACCTCCAAGCTAGATGAACCATAATCCTCATTACTGTTCTGGTCTACTTGCAGAACCTCATACCTATTATGCAAGGATACCTGGGAAGGTGGGGTAGTCATGGAAGAGATGTGCCTGCTGGCCGGGCAGGAACTTGTTGCCGTTGCCCTCCATCCCTTAAGTCACTATGTTCAACCAGGTGAAGAGAGGACAGGCAGTCCCCCTTGTGATATGCCCTGTCTGCCTGTTGGGTCTGTCTCAGGGAAAGAAGGGTGTAATTCCTGTAGTCTCTCTCTCTCTCGCACTCTCTGATACTCCTCAACCTACTCACCTCCTCCCGGAGCTCTGTCACTATGCGGAGGAGTTCCTCTACCTGGGTGCATCTCCCACACGTGTGCTTACTACTGTCATCTTGTACTGGTGTAAGAGCAGGACACTCACTGCAGCCTGACACTTGTGTGACAGTGTGTTCGCACTGGAGCTCTATCTGGGAAGCTGCATCAGTTGTGGCGGGTGCAGAGCTTAGAGAGGACATGGCTCTCTGTCAGGTGGATGCCATTGCTCCCTGGTTGAGCTGGCAGAGCATCAGCACCCTTCTTGCATGCCCTTCTGCATGAACTGCTGAGCAAGCTGCCGTGCCATGTCCTGTTTGCCTGCCCTGGTCGCTGGCGCTCCCTAAAGACTTCTTTTATATGAGTAGAGGGGTGCTCAGCCTCTGTTACTCCTGGCCCCGTCTAGGTCTCATCAGCTGCTGTCACGCAAGGTGTGGGCTCCTGGTGCCTCTCTCTCAGCTCCCTCTGAGGTTCCCCCGGTTCGGGAACCCCCCCTGTGCACTGTGCTAGAGTGCTCCACTGTGGATCGTGCCAGCACCGGAGCTGCTCGCCATTGGCCTCCAAGGCACTTCTCTTTATTGGGCTGCCTGTTTCTCTGTGCAACACGACATTAAATATTTACTATGAAAAAAATAAAGAATGAGTAGTTGCTACTGTCAGTGAGGCAACACACATGTTGAAAGTGAAGTACATTCTTTAAGATCTTGGTCCTGTGACCCTCGCTCACCCATCCTGGGTGTACCATGAATGTGAAAGAGCAAAATCCTGAGGCTTTTCAAATCAGTGGATTTACTGTCATAGTGTGTGTGTAGTCAGGATTGAACAAAACATGTTCTGGCTCTTTTAAGGAGGGGCTGCAGGACTAAGAGATGAACTGAATTCTCATTACTTACATGTTTGCATGCTTTCAAACCATCGTGAAGAGAAAGTAAAATGAAAACCCCCTTCTATCCTACTTCCTAAAGGGTTTAGAGAAACTTTTAAGCAAGAAAGTATTTACTTATTTGATTAGAGCTGGCAAAGTTTGAACCGAGCTATTCCTGGGTGCAAAACAGATGCCCATAAAAAGAGGAGTTCTTCCTCTCTCCACATTGATGTAATTTATTAGTTTACTGACAGATTGGTCAAGACTGAGATGGTTGCTCACCACAGCTATGACTCGGACTGATTTTAGCAGTACATGGTTTGTACAACTAAGGTCATTGTGTGGCTTCAAGTCATAGCCTGTTTGTTTACATAAGAATAAGAACTATATATATTCCATTCAGTAAACTTATTGTGAAAGTCTTGGTGGTTTAGCCCTATAATCCCAAAGGAGAAATAAGGATGTAGGAATTGTCTGTATCCCTACATCACATTAGACGGTAGACCACATCATGTAAATACCACAAATCTCATTTGAATCTCATTTTTACGTGTCTTCTGGTTACAGAATATTTTCAGATCTTTCATATACCTCTTACCCTAAATGACTGCATATATAAGACTTATGAATTGTAATGTTCTGTATATGAATGTCCTGTCCCCCATATTAAACAGATAGGAATCTTTTTTTTTTCCCTCTGTTTAAATGGTCTGTCTTCATTAACCTCAGTATACGTATAATGGTGAAATGGGGAAAAAGGAAAAGAATATGTCAAGAAAGGGAAGGTAATATAATTTTTTTTTTAAAAAAGAACAAAAAAAAGGAAAAAAAAGAGAAAGGAAGTACCTGAATTCAAGAAAACAGGTCTAGAGCAATGAATGCAAATGTTCATATTAATGTGAGATTGAAACCAGTGCTATTATAAAATTTTTAAACCTATTTCCATTACTTTTTGTACAATTTATGTCCAAAATGAAACTGTATTAGCATGTTTTTCATTGTTTTGAATTTGTTAACTAAACGGTTGATATTTTTTGCAATTACATTTCGACGTCTTTTTTTGTTATTTTGACAAGAAGCTCTTTGAAGCCACTAATTATGATAGCAGGATACTAAGTACTGTACAGAATAAAAATACAAATCAAGAAACAGCCAAGGAAATAAATGAGAATTGCTCATAGTACTTGTCCACATGGTAAACAGTGGTTTCAGCGAGTCAGAGTTTTAATTATGTTAATGTCTTTTGTAGACATCAAGGCTGAAGACAGGTTTAAATGCCTGGAAAGAAACAATGATCTGTTTTTCAAGATGTTAAGGACAGAATCTGCTGCATATGAAGGGGAACATCAAAGCAAGAACTTGTTGCTTTGATAAAGATAGAATAAATGGATGATAATGTAAGTGGAAGTGGGACCTGGCTTCCTGGCAGTGACTGAAGGTCTCTAGGCTGCTTAAATGATCTTGACCACCAAGTACTTTGAGATATATGCTGTAATTATGCTCAGTATATCGTCAAAAGACAAATCCATTGAGAATTGTGAAAGGAATGGGCAACTTTTCCAGCCTTCTAGGTTACAGAGCACATTAACCAAAATTTGGCTGTTTCTGGGCAAATACTCTAACCATTAGGAAGCACTACAAAAGACAGGGTTAACACATCTACCCCTGATTGAGAGAGAGAAAGAGAGAGAGAGGAAACAAACACTCAGAACTTTCTTCAGAAGAGGAAACCTGGGCCACAAGTGGTGATGGAGCTAAGTGTTTCCTATTGGTTCCTTATAGAGATAAACAAAAGAGGTAGAAGTTTAACTAAATCACTCTTGGGAGGTCTTGAGATGTGCTCAACCTTCATTTACTGACATTAGTGTTTATCTAAAGAGGACTTATTTTTTCTACTGAGTATGAACTTCAGGAGAAATCATAATGATGTTATGAATGTCAGGCTGTTACACTGGGTCTAGTGTAATGTCATTATTTCCCGTACATCCAAAATGTTCTGTTTGCCTCCAAGAACTTTCAGGTGGTGTTTAAAAGGAGCTCACTGCCTCACTTTAAACATGATACACATGAGTAAGCTATTTCAAAGCTAGTGGAAGGTAAACAATGAAATTTTGTCTTCACTTTTTTCCCTAATCTTTCTAAATGAATTTATATAGAGATATGTATCTTTCCTCATGTATACTCTCATTGGTGTCAAGGTAGCAAAAGACTGAGAAATAGTAGGGGAGATGGAAAGAGAAAAACTAGAGGAGCTGTGAAAGACATAGACAAAAAGAAAGAAGACTGGGTAGCCACAAATTTAGGGATCAGGACCAAACCCCACACTTCACAGTTATGTATCTCAACCTAGTCTTGAATTCCCTCAAATTCTGTAATACGTTGAGTTCTGAGAAGACCAGTGCTGGCTTACAGGTTTCCAGATGAATACAACAAGGAACGTGTTGTCAGAACTTGATATTACCTAGAGGATTTCCTACTCAGGTGTGAGAAACAATATGGAGAACTTTTTCCTGCATGTGATTATTGCTGGTTAGAAGCTTTCAGTTCAGTAACATAAGAACAGCTTCTGGAGAGAAAAAAAGAAAAAAAAGAAAATGAAAAAAGAAAAAGAAAATAAAGAGCTCAGTACCTGAGTGACAGGCTGGGAAGCAGAGTACAGTGGAAAAAAGGCATGCATGTGACTGAGATAGCCATACTAAGACCAGGTATCCCCAGAAGGAACTTTCCACTGTATTGTGGAAAGGAAATGGATGAAGGATTACTGGGATTAGTATTTAGTGGTGACTGAGGTGGCTCTGGTATCTCAGGTCCAAGCAAATTTTGAAAACAGACTCTTAATAATCTCCTCAAATTAACTGTGTCCAGAAATGTAACACAACTTTTTTTTCTTTTACATTTTAAAATATGACTTTATGTACAAATCATATGTTTGTGTAATTTTACTTTGCAGCCACAGAGACCAGTGTAACATTTTATATTATTAAGATGTTAATGACTGGAAAGTTGGTAAGAGATTTCTGTTACAACCCATTTCATAGTTCAATATATCCAGTGATTTTATGCAATTGGTACATATTTTTTTTAAGAATGTGCTCTGAAAATAATTCCTAAAATGACTCACCCTCTCCAGTCCATTTGCAAAAAACATCTTTAGCCAGTGGACTGGTTACAAGTGTTTGCGATTTTCACAGACTAATTGTGTAGAAATTCTTTGGCGGCACATGGCTATACTAGCGCTATAGTAGACTCTGCAAGCTCTTTCTGCTGATGTTTTCATATTTTTCATCTAGAATGAACATGCTTTTACAACGTAAATATCCTCCAGCTGTTTGTAGAGCCTTGAACTGCCACTGGCATGTCATTCTAACTTCAAATCAATGTAAAGTTGTTTTTTTATTTTTTTTTTAAATCTCTTTTTCTCCTCCCTTCCTTTCTCCTAATCCCTCTCCTCACCCTCACCATTTCTTCATTCATTTTGTCTAAGTGTTTAAGTAAGTGGCAGAAATTTGCTAAACATCACATGATCTATTACAAACAATATTCAGAGGACTTCTGAAGTATTTACACACTGTCTTTTAGATACTCTTTAATGCTTTGAAAGAGTGTATGCATTTGGTTGGATACTAAAGAACATACACCAAGATCAAATAGCTTCTTATTTCAAATAAATTATTTATGGAACTCTAATATTGTTAATGAAGAAATTCAGGAAAAGGTTATTTTCTGCTGTTTTTTTTTCAGTAGAGACTGTCTATAAGCCTGTCTTTCTGCAGCATGCACATTGCTTCCCCACAACTTAGGCAAATATTTATATTCCACTGTAGTACATATTTGGCATTATTCATGCTAACCTTTACTTTTTTCTTGTAAAATGTCAGCGCAACATATCTTAATAGCGGCTTGTGCAATCTTGTAAACGCATTGAATTAAGAATGTTAATTTATTCTTATTCTGTTCTTTAGAGGAAATATCTTCAGAATTTTTATTTTGCTTCTCCATTTGCCTGCTTCGGTGGCTTAGGTATAGAAGAAGCACCAAGTTGTCATTGCTTTCTTGCTTCTACTTGTTCAAATGTGAATTGCTTGGATGTAGGGAGGGAGTTCATGCTGTTTCTCCTAATTGCTTTCACAGTAGTCTTCCTTTAGATTTGAACATTTGCAGAAAAGGTGATGTTTTCAATTTCTAACTAACTAACGGTGGCATTTAACAAAAATCTGATATGGTTTCAAACCTTTAGGTTAGAAATTAAATACTAATCAGTATAACTTCAGTCCTCAGACAATGTGATAACAAATAAAAATTTGTAAACAATGCTATAGAATATGGCATAAAAATAGGAAGAATTGCCAAGACAAGTTATCACAGATCAGATTAACTTTTTCTATAATAGATTAAGAAGTACTGTAAATATAAGAGAAGAAGAGAATGTTATATGCCTTGACTTGAATAAAATTAATGGCATAGTGTCACATGATGTTCTTGTAAGTAGGTTAGAGAAACATATTACCATAAAGTGAGGCAAAACTGGCTGAAAGCCAAAACAGGTATCAATGGCTCATTGTCAAACTGGAGAATGTATAAATTTGAGTCTTCACAGTTCTGTTTTAGCTGTTTCTCAGTGGTAATGTAATAGAGGATATTTTTCAAAATCAGAAGATGAGGTTACAAGCACACCAGAGAGCCTAATTAGCATTCCAAAACAGAAAATGTTTTCTTGAAGGATGTAGTTCATCAAGAAAAGAGAGAATTTCTACATTTAGAAATGAACAGACACAAGGCAAGTGGCTTTGAAAAGATCTGCAGGATGGAGTGGAACTCAATTTGAACATCAACAGAAAGTTGTGTAAAAGAGTCTTACAGAGAGGAAAGGATAATATGTTTACATATTCATAGCAGGTAAGAAGAAAAATAATGGGTTTAAATTACAGCCAGGAAGATCTGGGTTAGATACAGCAAGAAATAATTCAAACAGGAAGGCCAAGGAAATATTGGAATACATTGCTTGCGGAAACTGCAAAATTTCCACTACCTGGAGATTAGAATAAGATAGATGAAACCACTCCCTGGCATGCCATTTCTTGGTGAATCTGGTGATTCTAGGAAGTAAACTGTAAAAGAATGGCATGTGTTTATGTTGTACTCAGATTGCAAAACCAGCAACCTTTATTTTTGTTGTTAATACTTGGAAGAAAGAAACAAAAGCATATGTTAAATTTTTGAGACTCGGTTTCTCAGTTTTCATTATATAACTATTGCTGAGGCCCCACACTCTTCCTGCCAGTTTTGTGGAGCCCAATCTGACAGCTCATCTATAAGAGTTAGGGTTCAGTTCCAACCCCAAGTTAACTTATAGCTTAGTCTCCTTTCTGAGACTGTAAACAAGGGTATCAATGGATACCAAATGTGACTGTGGTTTTGGTAAACTAGATATTGATTGAGACCAGGGCTTCATTTAATGCAGGCTGAGAAACAGTTAGAAGATAGTAGCACATTTTAGTCAGCACAACCATAGGCCAGAACTGTAACTGGCAATATTCCAAATCTTGTTACAAAACTTCTGAAAGGCCTTGTTCCCTAATTTATTTTTTTTTAATTAAACTCCACAGAACTACTATTGGGTTATATTATATTTCATAACTGTTAAATTGCTTAAAAACAGAGGAACGATATCTCAATTTAGAGGCTAGAGATTGCACACAGGATGAAGGCTACACTTACATGCAGGTATCTAAATTTAATAGGATATGAATATGTGGCATCTCCCTTGGAACAGCAAACATTTTTGTTGTTCTGTTTCGGTGTTTTTGTGGGAATTCTAAATAAAAGCTTTAAAATTATGTAAAGAAACTGCTAACAAATTCTGTGTCTGCAAGAATGTCATTTTCAAGTTTCTGGTTGTAATTTAAAAATATATATCACAGGAATCAAATATGTTGTTCATAGCTGCCAATATTTTTTCTGCCTACAACTCCAATGATAACCCAGTACTTGAATGACACAAAAAACTAGTCACATCATACTTTAATGTATTTTACAGTAGGAAAATGACCTGTTTTTTTATAATATTTCCTTTTCAGTTGACAGTGTATATTGGCCTGCACATTTAAATGAAACAAGCAATTCTAGGAAAAAACATGAAATTAATCTTTGGAGCTTGACCTGTGAGGGCTTACTAATAGTACCACTTGACAATCATTCTCCTAAAGGTTTTATTTCTGTCACAACTTATCATTTGTAGACCATGGATTTTCATGCAACAGTAGAGACTACTTCCTATTAAGAAGTACATTATTCTGTCTCTGGTAATGATGAAATCAGGTATTCTACCTCCCTCTTTTTCAGGGGCAAAAGCTGTTAAATTTCTTTTACCTCGTGATGTCAGGGAATACATATGATTGTACAGAATGAGTTTTCTAGCAATCATAAAAGGAACTGTTTCTTCCTTGGTAGCTGGAACGTCACAGGTTATGCTCTTGTTATTTTTATTTTTTTTTTTTAAATTCAATTAAATTGAGAAAAGACAGTAAATCTAGCATTTATCCGTGTAGAGAATTCTTATCTCATACCATAATATACTAATTTTCAAGAATAAGTTATTTTAGGAATGCAAGAAAAGCAGTAATCGGTCATATCATAATTTAATTCTGAGGCCTTCTGTACCCAATGGCAGGCCTTAAAGAGAGAAAAGATAAAATAACACAACCTTTGTGGTGTATCTTCTCAGCCTTCAGAAATCTGCAGGCCAGGAACTTTCTGAGCTGGAGCCTAGAGATGTTCTTGAGAGCCCCCAGTGAACCCATACTCAAGGAATTTCTGTAATTAGTTTATGGAGCTGCTTTTGCTTCTGGCTTCTGCAATGAGTTCCACCACTTAGCTGTGTGTTAAATCAGATCTCGTGAAATGTAGGAAATGAGTAGGTTGTTTCCAGGACTTGATCATCTCTAAAGCTCACTTTTCATGAGTTCTGGAAACTTTTGTGATTGGTTTCACTAGCTATCAATGAAGCATGGCTCAAAGCCAGAATCTGCAAACTTTTTGGGCTTGCATTGTCCAACAAACCACAGTTACATTGTCTGATTTGTCCCTAAGCAGATAGCTAATTTTCCTTAATGGTAATATTTAGCAATAGGGAGCAAAAGGTCTTATAAAAAGAATAATAAGGTCATTTCAAAATACTTAGAAGTATGGATAAAAAGAGGCTGATGTTATCAAATTATAAACAGAGGTGACTTAGAGAACAGAAATTTTGCTCTTCATGAGAAAGGCAACCTCATTTCACAGCTTCTTCAGTGTCTATGCACAGTTTTAAAGGCAATGCAACCTCATGTTTAAATTTAAACATTATTGTTTTATTTGCAGGAATAGCACACATGTTCTATATCCCATATTGTTTTTCTCTATAATTATTACAGGACATAAGAAACAGTGAAAAAAAAGCACACTACTTTCCTGCAACATCAATTATCATTAAAATAAAGATTGAGCAATGGAAATGCTCAGGGTTTAACAAACTGAAATTGTCTGTTATGTCTAGAATAGAAATAAATAAAAGTCATAAGTTTCACAACTGCAGATAAACTGAATAAATGATGATTTATTTGTTGATATTTCCTTGAAATTTGTTGATGTGCTTTTTATCAGTTTTGAGTCATTTATGTCTTCAGCTGATGAGTTTGTGGTTTCATGTAATAATAATAGCAGAAAAAGCCCAAAATAGCAAATAAATAGGAATTAGATTAATGCAGAGATCACTCATCCTAGATGCCATCTTGTAACAATCAATCAGTGTAACAAATGACACGTAAGATCTAGAAATCTCTCCATAAATGTCATGATGGATTACAAAAATCCAATGGAATCTTTTCTTGTTATCTTACTTCAAAATTAAATTTGATGGGTTTCTTTTTAGAGGATGCTACAACTTTTGCTAAAATTTATCTGACAAATTTTGGTAATAATATTTATATAAAGTTGAACTGAAATGATTTTATGAGGTAAAACGACATAGCTAGCAAATTTCATCCTATGCGGTAGGCAGACTAAGAATCACTTAACTGCACTTAAGTAACCATTTTTAAGTTTAGGAAAGATAGGAAAATACTCATCTGAAAAAATAATACATCAGTTTCATAGGATATATCAGTTGTTACTGATATATCAGTTACTGGCTGACTTATTCCTCAAAGCATCCAACAATGTTCCAAAAATCTAATCTTTTTTTTTTCTTTTTTTTTTTAACATAAACTTCATATTTTATATTTTAGATTACTCATGTACCTAAGCTTTTTACTCTAAACTACTCTGTCATCTGATATTGTTTTTGTATTGTTTTCCAATCAGGCTATGTCTAAATCATTAAATAATGAAGACCAATAGGAGTAGAATAAAACGGTTGGCATTCAGGCCTCACTGTCCATAGCACAGCAATTTAGAGAGTAGGCTGTTTACTTCAGACTAGTTCTAGTTCAATCCTGTGGACTAAATCCTGCTAGTAGATGGAGTACATTAGGTGAACCTCTGAATCATGTCTTCCAGTAATTTCATCCAAAAGGAACATAATTTATGTGCTTCAAGCCTGCTCTATGATATGAATTAAAGCAGGTAATATCCTGGCATTCTTCTGATGGTCAGGAGATTTGTTTTGAAAATATTTTCCTGATTCCAACTAAAATGCTATGTAAAGAAACTCTCATTAGTCAGTCCCGAATAAAAATATTTGTCTACAGTAAATTTGTGGAGAAACTTTGGAGTTTGCCTATTGTTTTTCTATGTTGAAAATGGACCATTATCTTCTACCTCCTAATTCCTATCCCATATTTTTTAGTATTCATTTTTCCTTTACTTGCATTTGGTTAAGATATCAAAGAACTTTACTAGAAGGGAGATTGTGCATTTCTCTGGAAATGTTTCCCTGACTTTCTTCAGATGATAATGCAGGAATTAATTGGATGTTTTTACACTACACAGATAAATATTTTTAATAGTAAAGCACTGTATATAATTTCCTGACATTTCTGCATGTGATTTAATCTGCAGATGCAAACTTCTCTCACCTATTTATTACCTGTGTAATAAGAAAGCAAAGGTAGGACAAGATGCCCATAATGACAATGGGAGCAAAGGAGTAAAAAGATATCCAGCACCAAGAGAAACCTCAGGAGAAATTTAATGAGTAGATTATACGGATAAAATTTTCAAGCCAGAGTTTGTGAAGTGGATATAGCCATGGAGGAAGTTGGAAAGGGAGCTCCCCTCTACTCTGCTCTCATGAGATCCCCATCTGGAGTACTGTGTCCAGCCCTGGGGTCCACAACATAAGAAGGACGTGGAGCTGTTGGAATGAGTCCAGAGGAGGGCCACGAAGATGATCAGAGGGCTGGAGCACCTCTCCTATGAAGACAGGCTGAGAGAGTTGGAGAAGAGCCTGGAGAAGAGAAGGCTCCAGGGACACCTTATAGCAGCCTCATTTACCTGAAGGGGGCCTACAGGAAAGCTGGAGAGGGCCTTTTTACAAGGGCATGTAGTGATACGACAAGGTGTAATGGTTTTCAACTGAAAGAGGGTAGATTTAGATGAGATATTAGGAAGAAATTCTTTTCTGTGAGGGTGGTGAGACACTGGCACAGGTTGCCCAGATAAGTTGTGGATGCCCCCTCCCTGGAAGTGTTCAAGGCAGGGGGATTGGAACTAGATGTTCTTTAAGGTCCCTTCCAACACAAACCATTCTATGATTCATTCTATGATTCTTTGATTTGCCTGCATATAGGAAAATGAAGTTTAAATCATATTACTAATGTCTTTGCATATTAATACATTTTGGAAAGAATTAAAGTTATGTTACTGTGTACTCAACTGTTGTAAAATGTGTAGTAGAAAGTTATGGAATATAAAACATCTTTTGTAGTTTATAGGAAATAGTCTGGAAGCTTTGTAAACACTGAAACCTAAGTTACAACCAAAGTGATTCTGTTTAGTACTGTAGGGCACTTATCAATTACATACCCAAACAGAAAATGTTTCTTACAGAACTCACTTCTAAATGAGCTTCTGTTTCTGGTTGAAAACTAAATCTTTGTAAGCTTCGGTATTGCAGAATTGAGAGAGAGTAAGCTGATATTCTCTTGCTTAAATCATTAGTGCTTTAAGGTTCTATTACCTTTTGTCACCCCCACTGGTTTTTGTTATCAACCAGCTCTTCATATGAGGGGTCAGTTTTTCAGGGTCTTATTGTGGGGTTCTATTTCCTACCTCCCTCATTGTGTTTATAGTGAATCCACTGTTTGTATATAGAGAGAGGACATCAGAAACTCCACAACTTACTGGAGTTTAGTCTATGAAGAGCTGGTTGTAAACAAAAATGAGAAAAGACCAATTTGCTTTGCACAGGAATGCTGTGTGGTGAGTTGATGTGTTCTTTTTGTGGCTTTAAATACTCTTCTTGCAGTTTATTGCTGCTTTCTTAACCATTCAAACAAACCATAAATACTATCTCTATGAGATATGATGGCTCATAAATTGTCATATACATTTTTAGTGTCCATTGTAATTATTTTTAATGGAACTATCCCTTTTTGTAATTAGCACTTTTTGCAATCTTGCCTACTTGGCTCAGCACAGAAGACCAAAAATAATCTAAATTCTCCAAAATCTAATACAAACCCAATACAAATTCTAATACAAAATGATCTAAATGCTCCAAAAGGCTACTTTATACCCTAACTATCGCATGAATCTGCAACTGACAACACTGAAAAGCAGCTGTATGGGTACATTTGGGGCACAACTGTGAGTGACTACATCTTATTTATTTACAGACTGCTGCTGGCAGGGTACTGTGTTGCTGAAAAAAAGTAACATAGTTTAGAAATATGAGTAGTAAGAAACTCAGGGCAGAAAATTTTGATTCACTTCTCATCTTTTATTTAGGTGTTAATGGCTTGAATTCAAAGTGCTTTTATTTTTGATAATCAGACATAAACTGTTAATTAGAGATTAAGTAATTGGTATTATTATTCAGCAAAATAAGATCTTTTAAAAATACTATAGTCTCAGGGTATTTTGTGGATATAATTATGTTTCCAGTCGTCTGTGATGATCACTACTGAAGTACCAGAATTTTCAAAATCCTTTTAGTATAATTTAGCTTTCCTCTGCTAGAGATTATTTCATAAAGTTTGAAACAAGAGGAGAATCAGAATTTTCCTGGGTTTGAGACCTTTCTCTTATTTTGAAGGCTATTTTGTAGTTGTCCTAAGTCTTCAGCTACTGAGAAGAAAGTAGATGGAAGAATTTGATCTTCATACAGTATGAACACCTCTGTAGGCTTCCTCGCTCTTTTTATTGACTGTGAAGGGAGTCTTGGACGACATTATTCTTAAAAGAGGCATTTAAAGTGCAAAAAACTGTAGTTTGCACAAACTAAAATGTTAGCATTGCTAGTTTTGGAGCTCATACTCATGTAAAAGACACAGTCTCCCTCTGTAATCTTACCCTTTAAAAAGTATTAGAAAAAAAAGAGAAGGTTTCGGGGTTTTTTTTAAATGATTAGGATATTTAGCAGACATCACCAGAATACACTATACTTCAGGATATGTAGCCTCAACGGGTGACACATAAGGCGTAGGTGGCTTATGAAAGAGGTTCATGTAGCCTCTAGCCTGCTTCAGATGTTTCACGCTGGGGAGAATTCTGGAAAACTCTGAGCTAAAACTGTTCTGGCAGCAAGAGCAGCCTCATCTTCACCTCTGTCTTCCTCAGGCACTTTTCGTGTCATGAGGCCGCTTGCTGCATGTGTGCTCCTGGTGCACAGCAGAACTGCACTGTGCATGCTCAGAAAGCCAGAGACTCCCTGGCAAGCAGTGGTCTTCCTGCTCACTCAATAAGGGCATGCCTGACAGCACATTCAGCATGCCTGGGAAATGCATTATTTTCTGAAGATGCATTACAAGAATGTACTCTTTAGATACTTGGAGGGGTATTTTTACAACTTTCCTTCTAAATATTTTATTTGTGTTGATTAAGTTTCTAGCAGACTTCCTGGATTTTGCAGGCTGCCTTTGGAAGAGGTGCATTTTGATGCACGAATGTTGTAATAAAGAACACTAAAAGAGGTGGGAGATTCCAGGGACTTTTCATTCTACAGTCTCTATTACAGGCAGAACTAGATTTACCTCAATCTGGTAAAGTCAGACACAGTCCATTAAAAATTATAGAACCAACAGAGGCTGCAGATATCACAATACATTTAAAAACTTTTAGGCTAGATTGGACCAGATCTGGGATAGGGCTTTTAGGAAAATTCAAAATGTATATATTCCCTGTCTCCTCATAGTCTTCAAGAGTTCATCATTTCTGGAGAGCAGTGCCTGGTTCATTCTGAGGAAAGGAATTACAGATAAGTATAATAAAATAGTCTCACTTGGCTCAGATCATCAGCTGTGAAGACAAGTTATGGCTCTTAATATTTCTAGCATACTATTTTAACATTGACTAATTATATATTTCAAAGTGTTTATTAACAGTGGAAGTCCATTTGAGAAGCTAAGGGATGAGTTTTTTTTTCAATAGATGATGTCTCTGTTTAGAATTAAAAATACACGCACGAACACACATATTGAGTTCTGTCCAGGGGCGGATCAGGAGCGAGTTGAGAGTTTGTGGGTGTGAACTAAGGGGCACGCTGGCAGGGGTGATACTGTTGTGGGTGTCTATTACAGGCCACCGGATCAGGATGAGGAGGGTGATGAGGCCTTCTACAGGCAGCTGAGAGCAGTCTCGCAATTACAGGGCCTGGTTGTTGTGGGGGATTTCAACTACCATGATATTTGCTGGGAGGCCTACTCAGCCAGCCATCCTCAGTCCAGGAGGTTCCTCCAGTGCATTGACGATAACTTTCTGATGCAAATGGTGGATGAGCCAACTAGGAGAGGAGCGCTGCCGGATCTTATCCTCACTAACAAGGAGGGTCTGGTTGAAGCGGTGAAGGTTGAGGGCAGCCTTGGTTGTAGTGACCATGAGATGGTAGAGTTCAGGATCTCATGTGGCAGGACCAGAATAGCTAGCAGAATCACAACCCTGGACTTCAGGAGGGCCAACTTTGGCCTTTTCAAGCAATTGCTAGGGGAAATCCCATGGGACAGGGTACTAGAAGGTAAGGGGGCTCAAGATAGTTGGTTAGCATTCAAGGACTGCTTCTTCCGAGCTCAAGATCAGAGCATCCCAGCAGGTAGGAAGTCAAGGAAGGGTAGCAGGAGACCTGCATGGTTGAACAGGGAACTGCTGGGCAACCTCAAGTGGAAGAAGAGGGTGTACAGATCATGGAAGTAGGGGCTGGCCACTTGGGAGGAATAGAAGTCTGTTGTCAGAGGATGTAGGGAGGCAACTAGGAAAGCTAAGGCCTCCTTGGAATTAAACCTTGCAAGAGAGGTCAAGGACAACAGAAAGGGCTTCTTCAAATACATTGCAGGTAAAAACAACACTAGAGGCAATGTAGGCCCACTGATGAATGAGGTGGGGGCCCTGGAGACAGAGGATAAAAAGAAGGCGGAGTTACTGAATGCCTTCTTTGCCTCTGTCTATACTGCTGGAGGCTGTCCTGAGGAGCCCCGGACCCCTGAGGCCTCAGAAGAAGTCAGGATAGAGGAGGAATCTGTCTTAATAGATGAGGGCTGTGTCAGGGACCAATTAAGCAATCTGGACGTCCATAAGTCCATGGGCCCTGATGGGATGCACCCGCGGGTGCTGAGGGAGCTGGTGGAGGTCGTTGCTAGGCCACTCTCCATCATCTTTGCTAAGTCGTGGGCAACGGGAGAGGTGCCTGAGGACTGGAGGAAAGCGAATGTCACTCCAGTCTTCAAAAAGGGCAAGAAGGAGAACCCGGGTAACTATAGACCGGTCAGCCTCACCTCCATCCCCGGAAAGGTGATGGAACAACTTGTCCTTGGTGCTGTCTCTAGGCACATCAAGGATAGGGGGATCATTAGGGGCACTCAACATGGTTTCACCAAGGGGAAGTCATGCTTAACCAACTTGATAGCCTTTTTTATGAGGACGTAACCTGGTGGATAGATGATGGTGAAGCTGTGGATGTGGTCTATCTTGATTTCAGTAAAGCATTTGACACGGTCTCCCACAGCATCCTCGCAGCTAAACTGAGGAAGTGTGGTCTGGATGATCGGGTAGTGAGGTGGATTGTGAAGTGGCTAAAGGAAAGAAGCCAGAGAGTGGTGGTCAATGGGACAGAGTCCAGTTGGAGGCCTGTGTCTAGCAGAGTCCCTCAAGGGTCGGTACTGGGACCAGTACTATTCAATATATTCATTAATGACTTGGATGAGGGAATAGAGTGCGCTGTCAGCAAGTTCGCTGATGACACAAAACTGGGAGGAGTGGCTGACACAACGGAAGGCTGCGCAGCCTTTCAGAGAGACCTGGACAGGCTGGAGAGTTGGGCGGGGAGAAATTTAATGAAATATAACAAGGGCAAGTGTAGAGTCCTGCATCTGGGCAAGAACAACCCCATGTACTGGTACAAGTTGGGGGCAGAGCTGTTGGAGAGCAGCGTAGGGGAAAGGGACCTGGGGGTCCTAGTGGACAGCAGGATGACCATGAGCCAGCAGTGTGCCCTTGTGGCCAAGAAGGCCAATGGCATCCTGGGGTGTATTAGAAGGGGTGTGGTCAGAAGGTCGAGAGAGGTTCTCCTCCCCCTCTACTCTGCCCTGGTGAGGCTGCATCTGGAATATTGTGTCCAGTTCTGGGCCCCTCAGTTCAAGAAGGACAGGGAACTGCTAGAGAGAGTCCAGCGCAGAGCCATGAAGATGATTAAGGGAGTGGAACATCTCCCTTATGAGGAGAGGCTGAGGGAGCTGGGTCTCTTTAGCTTAGAGAAGAGGAGACTGAGGGGTGACCTCATTAATGTTTATAAATATGTAAAGGGCAAGTGTCATGAGGATGGAGCCAGGCTCTTCTCAGTGACATCCCTTGACAGGACAAGGGGCAATGGGTGCAAGCTGGAACACAGGAGGTTCCACATAAATGTGAGGAAAAAGTTCTTTATGGTGAGGGTGACCAAACACTGGAACAGGCTGCCCGGAGAGGTTGTGGAGTCTCCTTCTCTGGAGACATTCAAAACCCGCCTGGACGCGTTCCTGTGTGATATGATCTAGGTAATCCTGCTCCGGCAGGGGGATTGGACTAGATGATCTTTCGAGGTCCCTTCCAGTCCCTAACATTCTGTGATTCTGTGATTCTGTAAACACATGCACAGAGCAACAGCAACCACTTTTCTGACTTTAAAGGAAAAAGTTCAATTTTTAA
Source organism: Nyctibius grandis (assembly GCF_013368605.1). Taxonomy (NCBI): domain Eukaryota; kingdom Metazoa; phylum Chordata; class Aves; order Nyctibiiformes; family Nyctibiidae; genus Nyctibius; species Nyctibius grandis. The sequence goes on along the minus strand of NC_090659.1, from coordinate 76,438,086 downwards.
GGCAATGATCTTGAGAAGATTACATAAATTAGGTCAAGGGTATGTGCTTTGATTACCTGAGAATACTGATGTTTGAATTTCCCCAAAACAGGTTGTTAATTTGAAAGATCTGTGCAGCTGGGCAGGATGTAAAACAAGTAGTTGCAGTAGAGACAACAGTAATAAAATGAAAAATGTTAATAGACATGAAAATAGACATGCAAGAAATGGCTGGTTATTCCAGGCAACTGAGAGAAATGTAAAAAAAAAGCTAAGAAAAGTTTCCTTTGCATGTTATGTAATGGGGGCTTTGGCATTCTTATATATATTTGTACACATATTTTAAACTGCAGTCCAAGTAGGATTGTTATTTGCCTTGAAAGAGGAAATGTTAATGGCAAAGATAAGGGGGTTGTGGGTTTTTTTTGGGGGTGGGTTTTATTTAAGAGTTCTTTTCAGTTTAAGCCCTCACAATTCACGTAGTTTCTGATTCTGTCTGCAAAGCTGGGACAAAAGTTATTAGTATCACAGACGTGTAAGAAAGATTATTAGTTTATCTCAGTGCCCACAAACAGATAACGAAGAACCTTCTAACTGTTTCCTTTCCTTCTGGAATTAAAAGAGAAGTGTAAATGTGGCATATCTCCATCCCAAAAAGTTAAAACAGATTCTGACAGATGTGATTGGATGCTTCCTTTTAACCTTTGGCTGCTTAGCTATTTCTTTGAAGTCATTCCTGCTACAGGTAGTGAAAGCTGAGTGCATGTTATTTTAGTTATTCCTCCTTCCCAATCAGGAAGCAGTTCTTTCATAATGTACATTTTTTATCATCTGATTTATAGCCTTTGTTTGCTTTACTGTTCTGTGCTTTCTTTGCAGAAAAAAAATATCTCTAGTGCGTACCTTTGTCTCAGTTTCTTCCTATTCTTTACAAGATCTGCAAAGCTTTTTTTTTTTTGTGAAAATGTTCAGATTTCATTGAAATATAAGCCAAATATTCATTTTGAAGAATAATATAGAAGAAGAATATAAGCATATTCTTACTTCACCTTTGAAACAGATAGCTCTATTTAATTAGAGGAGTGTTTTTGATTTTTTTTCCTTATTTCTTTTTCTTTTGTTTCCCCTTGGCAGGATTAGTTTAAATATTTATTTTCAGGAAATTTGAAGGCAACAGGGAGGAAGGTACCTTTAAAACTGATATTTGTTTACTAATTCAAGGATTACTTTGTGTCACCAAAGAGAATACAGTCCTTTCTTTCATTACAAAAACATCTGTAATTTTTTTTCCCATTGAAAACAATACGTCTCCTCAGCTACACTATATCCTGCTAAAGTCTTCAAGAAATGAAATAAACAATATTATTACAACAGAACTAAAGAGAAAGAAAATGAAGTACAAAGGTACAGAAATTGAAAAGATTTTAGAATGAAGGGGGCTGCAGTTTGGGGTGTATTTCTTATGCAACCTGAATTTGTGTATTTAAAAAGTTAATGTAAAAAACATTCTTTCAAGCAGTAATCTGATAGCTATGCACCTTCTGTTTAGTATCTCTACATTGTGTCATATCTGTTTTTTATGCCATGACTGCAAAAGTTATTTAGCATTGTCTGAATTTCATAGTGTGTTGGGCAAGATCTCACAACAGATACAGAAAATTTAGTTCTGTGACCTGGCACAGGCATATTTTTTTTTAGGAAAGCTGAAGTGTATAAAAATTAGAGAAATATATCTCTAATATAAAATGTACAGGTTAAGAAAATCATTTTTCTCATTGGAATCAACCTTGATATTCTCAGAAGAAATGTACATTACCTTATGACTATGTATCTATAGCCTACACTTGATTGCTCCCAAGTTATTTAAAAAAATAACATAACGTGCATTTTAAAACATCTGTTATTGACTATGTCTTTTGGGGGAACAACTATGCTAACTCAGCCTCTTGTCAGTGAAAACTTAGCGTGCTAAACAACAATATAGCAACAGATGTATAATAATGGCTAGAAGGCTGGAATATTTTGGCTACTGCCCCTTCCTTGGTAACAGGAAATGAACAGCTTGTGGCATAATCTGTCTAAATATTTCTTTGTCATTCGTTGCCTGACTCCATCATGAATTCAGTAAGACATCACTTTATTCTCTTAAAACATCCATATTCCACCATCAGTTTCAATGTTTCTTTTGCACAAGCAATGCTTTTGTACCTACTTACTGAAGGCAGATATTTTCTTTTGAGTTTGAATGTTTTTTTAATTGTTTTTGCAGTGTTTCTATACTTTCAAAGAGTGCTTAAACTAGTGCTAAAGTTGTGAGATATGTGAACATCAGATTGGAAGAAACCCCCACAAAACTATAAAAAATACTTCGGTCTAGCCCTAGATTCTTTCTAAAAGTTTTATTCTTCTCCCTCACAAGGAAATATTTTTGCCTGTTTAAAATAAAGAAATAATACTTCCTTATTTTTCTCAGTATTCTGTTTTTCCACCAATTCATCAAGAATTTTATATGTTCTTATAATAGGTCTTTCCAAGAAAATGGTTTTCTGTAGTACTAGACTTCTATGGTGAATTGAAAGTCAATTTTTGTACACATTGAGTATTTGAAGAAGGTAATACCTAGTAGAAATGTAGTGTAAATCATAACAAATCCAGGGAAGTATGCAGGGAAATTTACAGGTAAAAACCTCCTGAAAAGAACACTATAATAAATGTTGTCAGATATTTTGAAAAAGACTTTCAAATTGATCTTTCCAGGTGCACACACAGCAATATTACCGTATACTTTTGGAAAACTCCATGAATTAAAAATCAGAAAAACTTTTTGTCCTGTTTGTTTGTTTGTTGTTCTGTTGTTTTGTTGTTTTTTTTTTTCCCCCAAGCCAGTAATAAAGCATATTCAATAAAGATGGCATTTCTGTTATTAAACAATGATAATGGCATGTCCTATTGTTTGATCATATCAGATTCCATTTAATGGGGAGAAATTGTTCCAGCCCCTTGACTATAGCCCCTTGTATTTATAACACCATTTTTTTCTGGTACCTTAAATGTACTGTGTTTTTTTCAGATTTGTTGGGGTTTTGGTAGTACTATTATCATTCTCTTTGCTATACCAGAGGATCTTCAGCTGTAGTCTCCCACATTATGGAGCAACAACCACAGCCTAGCCTCAGTTGTGCCCTTTTGGCATTTTAACCGCCTCACCTTCCATCTGTGTATTATTTTTTATCTGACTGTGCAGAATAACTTTGGGCATCTGTTATGTGACTTAGCATAAAGTGCTCAGAACCATTATAGCGGCATCTCTGGGAGTTTTGCTTTGATACTGAATATATAAAGGAAAACTATGCACCATGATTCAGATGCAAACTCCTATGTATTGCATAACTTCTGTAGATATATGGTATGCATACTTTTTTTTATGCAGTTAGATGTCTCTTTCTTTCTAGGAATGGTGTTTTGATTTCTCAAAAGCTGACAGTGATTTTGTATCTCTAAGGCGTGTATCATTAGTCATGATAGACTGAAACATTGTGATGCAAAATTTATTCATAAATTTCAGAGCTACTTTGTCACTGCATATGATTGCCTGAACATACTTTTCATTGTAATAGGGCTAGAGTGGGATTTCTGCTTTCTTTTGTGTGGTGTTCGATCTGAAGTGCTTGGTACAATGATCAAAACAGTCAATAATGTACTGCACATTATATTGTGTGTGTTCAATCAAGGCACAAATTTTGACAAAAAGTCTTAAAAGATTCTGTCATTCCACTCATATTGAACACCTTACTATCATGCCATAATGCAAAAGATATGGAGCATATTTACAAATTTGTCCAGACAGCAGAATTTTTGCAGGACCATCTAGAGATAACTGCAGCTACTTGTGTTAGTTTGTCTAGAAAGGCAAACAGTAGGTATATGTGTACTATGTGTCAATTTGGCTGCAGAAATCACAAGCAGCTTTGTCTTTCCCAAAGCAACTCTTTTTAAAGCAATTTAACTGCATTATCCAAACAAAGATTTATCCCACAGCTAAGACAAGTGGTATATCCTGGCACTGAGCAGCCTGCTCTTTGTAAAGGTGTATGATGCACATGTCATGCTCTCCTTATCCCATGTGATGGCAAACATATGCACTGATATTCTGGTTGGGAGATGATGTCTGTGTAATTATATATTGCATATTTCTGCAGGAGAGACCTTAGTAGCTCCTGCTTTGCCTTGTAACAACTTTTAAGAGCTTTAAGAGCATATTTTACAGTTGTTGCTAGATGCTTCTAGATGGAGAAAGCTTCATTTTGCGTTGTTCAAAGGATATTTTAACAAACTGTCAAAAACTTCAGAGCTTGTATCTGACATTTCCTTTTGATCAGCCAAAAAGACCATCTTTATGGCACAGTGACATACAAATTTTTGTTTAATCTTTATAGAACTTTCTGAAATCTTCCTAATCACTAGAAAATTTTCCTCATCTCATCACTTTTTATGACCTATAACTAGTGCTTCCTGTTTAGGAGTACAATAAACAGATATTTTGCTTGCCAGTTTTCTGTTTTTTATCCAAGCTCTACTTGGAACAGACATACAGTTTAATAACAGTCTTAGATGGAGCTTTCATCATCCAGTCCTGATGTTTTACAAAGCCACTGTATTACCATATTTGTTTCTCAGAATTTTGTGTGCTGATTTGATGTTTTTTATTTGGTTTCAGAACTGAGCTGTAGCAGCAATATTCTTAGTTTACAATTATTAGTATATGCCATTTTGAGTAATGCAAGTCAAAGCTTTTATTGAATTCAGAAACGTTCTCTATTTCAGCAGGAAATAACATTCAGTATCTCATTAGTCTATAACAAATAATCACTATCATATATGACTATGGTAGTTCTGACATTACAAGCATGAGTTTGAGTCACAAAAAAATGATGATTACAATGTCAGTGTCTGAATCTTGGTAGTATCTATGCTGTCCTGCATCATTTTGGCATTCCCTGTCAGTGCTGATTGCTCTACAAGTAAAAATTGCTGAAGAACTCGAAACGTGTGGTACACCTGAGTGTTAGGAAGAGACAGGGTACAATTACACCTTGTAATACCAATTAAGAAATTTTGTAGAAAAAGCTTATTTAATGCCTGAGCCAAAAGTTTAGGAAGTCTTTAAAGATACTATGAGGCTCTTCAGTGTTTTAATTGAATATTTTTGTTTGTTAGAATACCTCTATCAGTTTCTTTAACTGGATTATTAGCTTGTTAATAATTTTAAGGCACTATAAAATTATAGTGATATACAGTGCTTCTCCACTTTACTACATATTGCTCTCAAGTGTTAAAAAATAAAATAGAATTATGTCAGAAGCAACACGCATATTTAGAAATATTTCAAAGAAGTGATTTTGGGTCAACAAGAGTATTTACAAACTTTTTACTCAAATTCAGCAATTTTTGGTCCACAAAAAAAAATTGAAAAAGAGTCATCATACTTGCAATTGTATATACAAGGCAATGAAAGTACAATATGTATTTAAGAATCAACCATTCACATGAAATTTTTTAATCTGTCACATATAAGGAATGTAGTAAGTATATCCCCATGGTGAACAATCCTAAATTCTACTGGAAATGAGAATCAAGAACTCATTCAAGGTAATTAGGGCAAATAGTATACCAGACTTCTTATGCTTTCTTCTTTCTTATGACAAACTATTCCTGTAGGTATCTATTTATATCTGCAGGACTGTTGTTTGTTTAAGCTATTCTTTATATTAACTTTAAATGAAAATAAGCAATCACTAAAAAAGTAAAAGTACTTGAAATATTGTATAAATCACATTTTTTAAAATTAATTCACAGCTTTATGATAAACAAGTAGTGTCGATTAACATCTAATGAGAGCGTCATGGCAAAAAATTTGCCTAGATTTATAAAAGCTCCCAGATATATTCAAGGTTATTTGATGTATTTTCCACAATGCAATGTGCCTGGAAGGCTTACTGGCACATACACAGTGTAATATAGTAAATTTAGCCAAAAGCGGTTCACCATGCAGTAGAAAACAACCTAATCATTAAAATCAAACCACCTGCCTCACCTTGTTGAAGGTGAGAAAGGACTCTTCAGGTCATTGTGTCTCTTTTCACTTCCCTGATGGCTGTCCCTGTTGCTCATTTATTTTATTTTCACTGGTATTAGCTGTGATTTCTGTTGATAATAACTGTGTGCTCTAAACAGTTTGCCTTCACTAGGACAAGAGCTACAAAAGTGGTTAGACCTGGAAAGACTTACTGGCATAAAATCATTGACAGAATGGGAAACTTCTAAAAATTATAGTGAGCTGATAACCTGCTGAGTTTATGACATCTCATCTATCCTACCTCTGCCTAAAGAGAAGCAAACTAGGAACAAGAGATAGAAATTAAAATCAGATAAATTAAAACCAAAGAACCCACTTGATCAGTTTGTTCGTCTTTTTTCAAAACCAGGTGTCTTAATGCCACCATTTTCATATACTGATTTGCAAGCTTTAGGGCACGTACTCTTCATAGCAAGCTTTAATACTACTGTATCAAATAGTTATTATATTTTAGAAAGATACAGTGATTTCCAGGAAATTCTGAACTACAGTCAGTTTCTTCATTTATTCAAACAGCAGAAATAAGCTTAATATTAAAAACATATGAGGTTTAAATAGATTTAGAAAAGGGCTCAAAGAAAGAAAATACATCTGTGTTTTTCACTTAAACCACCTTAACAATCTACACTCAAAAGTTTAAAAGTCCTTTCAGAATGATTTCCGTCTAAGTAATGATTTCACTCAGAATGTCTGAATGGATGCACGTCTATATTTGAGAAAGGAGATATGTCACAGTTAGACATACAGCTTAGAAGACAATAGTAGAGGATGAGAAAGAGAGGGAGTCACATATGGAAGACGTTAGAAGAGTCTGCAAAATTCAGTTGTAAATCTGATGTTTCTTTTCATTTTTACATGGTTCTAAATCAAACCCACTTTCCAAATTCTGTAGGTTGAATGTGGGAGATTCAAAATCCAGCTCTGAATCAGGGTTCTGTGTCCCAGAGCCATCATTAATGCTGAAGCATAATACAACTATGACAGTGTAAGAGATGTGTATTTATATGCACTGCTCATGAAAATCCCAAACAACACTAATGGTGTTTTATTTGAGAGCCTTTGATGTTAACAAGAGATAGGCTTATGCCAAGTCTGGCACATCAGAGTTTGAATTGTATAAAGGCAGCAGCCACAGCAGCTTTGTTCTGCTTGAAGGCTTACATGTTGAGGGAGAGATTGTGCTTACAGTTGTGAACAGAGTAAAAACATTTTCAGAGGTCATAATGCTGTTTCATGGCAGTTATTTGCTGAACAGGGCTGACTGTCAACCAGCTGACAGTTTTCAGACTAGTGGGAAATGAAGCAATGGATTTCCTCCCTGCTTTTATACCAGAGACTTTAGTTAGCTATGTCTCAGCCCCAAAAGAGTTCTTTGAAATTGTTCTATTTTATGATCTAGTTAGAAAAATTATTCCTAGCCTCCATCTTATTTTGGTTTCCTTTGAGAGAAAAAAATCTTGTATTCCAAATGGATATATTTAAGAATCACTTTTGTCTTAAAGAGTAGGAAGTTAAAAAACCTAGCCATGTCTGTAAATACTTATAGATCTTTTACATATATATATATGGCTTAAAATTACAATTTTAAAATTGTCATAATGAAATTATAGGAACTAAATATATCAGTGTTTTGGGGATTTTCCCAGCCCAAAGAATCCATTTTCAGGTCAATTTAAGCTTCTGAAAGCCGTACTTGAAGTCATCATAGCTATAGAGTCACCTAAGTTTAGGCATCTAAAAATTAATTGTCAACACTCAATTCAAGCTCTAATCTGACTTTATTGTCTATGAAAATCCAGGGCTTGATTCAGTTGCTTGCGCATGAATACCCGGTAGCATTACGGATGTCCCTAGGTATAGAAGACAGCTGCATAAGGCTGGCACCTACAGCACAAGAACCATGGGAGAGCCACACACTTCCAGAATGGCAGCTGAAAGTAAAGTAGGAAACCAGAGTACATCAACACTATGCACTTGGCTGTGGACAGCTGAACCAAGCCTCATGGAGTTTAAAGAGATATCAGGTGAGCTATGCAGAATGTGGGTAGTTTAGAGTGAGCTCAGTAACTCTCTAAATCTAATGACTCTGTTGCTGAGATCCCCACTGATGATAATATAAGTGTAGGTGACTAGCTCACATCTAAAAATTTGCACTTAAAATTAAAAATTTTGCAGTGGAGCTCAGCCTAATCCACCTGACATGGCTGTATTCACTTGTCTAAGCAGATAAGTTATCCCATTTGAGATTCACTAGAATATTCAACGTATCTGCATAGGTCTGGCAGGGCACAAACAAGAGATCTACATCTTTCATAGAATCATAGAACCATAGAATGGTTTGGGTTGGAAGGGACCTTAAAGATCATCTAGTTCAAACCCCCCTGCCACAGACAGGGACAGCTTTCCTCTAGACCAGGTTGCTCAAAGCCTCATCCAATCTGGCCTTAAACACTGCCAGGGAGGGGGCATCCACAGCTTCTCTGGGCAACCTGGTCCAGTGTCTCACCACCCTCACAGGAAAGAATTTCTTCCTAAATCTACCCTCTTTCAGTTTAAAACCACTCCCCCTCATCCTGTCACTACTTGCCCTTGTAAAAAGCCCCTCTCCCGCTTTCCTGTAGGTCCCCTTCAGGTACTGGAAGGCTGCTATGAGGTCTCCCTGGAGCCTTCTCTTCTCCAGGCTGAACAGCCCCAACTCTCTCAGCCTGTCTTCATAGGAGAGGTGCTCCAGCCCTCTCATCATCTTCGTGGCCCTCCTCTGGACTGGTTCCAACAGCTCCATGTCCTTCTTATGTTGGGGGCCCCAGAGCTGAACACAGTACTCCAGGTGGGGTCTCATGAGAGCAGAGTAAAGGGGCAGAATCACCTCCCTTGACCTGTTGCCCATGCTTCTTTTGATTCAGCCCAGGATACAGTTGGCCTTCTGGGCTGCAAGCACGCACTGCCAGCTCATGTTGAGCTTCTCGTCAACCATCACCCCCAAGTCCTTCTCCTCAGGGCTGCTCTCAATCCGTTCTCCACCCAGCCTGTATTTGTGCTTAGGATTGCCCTGACCCACGTGCAGGACCTCGCACTTGGCCTTGTTGAACTTCATGCGGTTCACACAGGCCCAGCTCTCAAGCCTGTCAAGGTCCCTCTTTATTTCCCAAATGCAGCTAGAGATAAGGCAGAATATTGTAGGACATCCAAAAGGACACTAGGTGCCTCTCTTTGTGTAAATTATCTAACACTAAAAAGTCTGCAACTTTCCTGTGTATTTTCTGGTTTAGTAGCATTTTTGAGGATAGTCTCTGAGTTTTGATATGCTCTTTTTTTCTTTTTCTGTTTTGCAGAAAAGATACTTAAACATTTAATTGTATCTCATTTAAAAAGAAACATTTCCACTAGCTTTGTGGAAATTTTGCCTAACCCAGAATAAAATGGCAGTGGAGAAGTAGTAGATGATGAACTTGATATCAATAATATACTTTGAAGGCAAAGAAAAAATTAAATATTCATTTAACTATACTGATTCAAGTGAGGTCCATAGTTTTGAGTGAAGTTCCTCAGCAGGTAATGATACAGCTTCTTTACTGTGTCAAGTTTTACAGTATTAACTCAATTTATCAGTGCAATCATTTTTATAAAAGAAAAAAGTTGACTCAAGGTATTAACAATAGTGGAAAAGTGCATGAATATATTTGTGTAATTAGCTTTCTAAACCAAAAAAGTCATCTTTTTTCATATCAGGAATCTTTGGAAGAGAACTCTAGCAGATATGTCAAAGAAAAAATCTTAAGGCATTCTCCACATTTTGTGTGCATGTTGTCACAGCCAAAGCTGATTTATCTTAATTTCTCTTCTCTGTCTAGCATATGTGCTGTTTCACTTATACATAATTTTCTTTAGATATCACTGTAGATATCATTATCCCCCTTCCTACTTTCACAGAATCACAGAATCACAGAATGTTAGGGATTGGAAGGGACCTCGAAAGATCATCTAGTCCAATCCCCCTGCCGGAGCAGGATTGCCTAGACCATATTGTACAGGAACGCGTCCAGGCGGGTTTTGAATGTCTCCAGAGAAGGAGACTCCACAACCTCTCTGGGCAGCCTGTTCCAGTGTTCGGTCACCCTCACTGTAAAGAAGTTTTTCCTCATATTTATGTGGAACCTCCTGTGTTCCAGCTTGCACCCATTGCCCCTTGTCCTGTCAAGGGATGTCACTGAGAAGACCCTGGCTCCATCCTCATGACACTTGCCCTTTACATATTTATAAACATTAATGAGGTCACCCCTCAGTCTCCTCTTCTCTAAGCTAAAGAGACCCAGCTCCCTCAGCCTCTCCTCAGACGGGAGATGTTCCACTCCCTTAATCATCTTCGTGGCTCTGCGCTGGACTCTCTCTAGCAGTTCCCTGTCCTTCTTGAACTGAGAGGCCCAGAACTGGACACAATATTCCAGATGCGGCCTCACCAGGGCAGAGTAGAGGGGGAGGAGAACCTCTCTTGACCTGCTGACCACACCCCTTCTAATACATGCCAGGATGCCATTGGCCTTCTTGGCCACAAGGGCACACTGCTGGCTCATGGTCATCCTGCTGTCCACTAGGACCCCCAGGTCCCTTTCCCCTATGCTGCTCTCCAACAGCTCTGCCCCCAACTTGTACCAGTACATGGGGTTGTTCTTGCCCAGATGCAGGACTCTACACTTGCCCTTGTTATATTTCATTAAATTTCTCCCCGCCCAACTCTCCAGCCTGTCCAGGTCTCTCTGAATGGCTGCGCAGCCTTCCGGTGCATCAGCCACTCCTCCCAGTTTTGTGTCATCAGCGAACTTGCTGACAGCGCACTCTAATCCCTCATCCAAGTCATTAATGAATATATTGAATAGTACTGGTCCCAGTACCGACCCTTGAGGGACTCCTCTAGACACAGGCCTCCAACTGGACTCTGTCCCATTGACCACCACTCTCTGGCTTCTTTCCTTCAGCCACTTCACAATCCACCTCACTACCCGATCATCCAGACCACACTTCCTCAGTTTAGCTGCGAGGAAGCTGTGGGAGACCGTGTCAAATGCTTTACTGAAATCGAGATAGACCACATCCACAGCTTTACCATCATCTGTCCACCGGGTTACGTCCTCATAAAAGGCTATCAGGTTGGTTGAGCATGACTTCCCCGTGGTGAAGCCATGCTGAGTGCCCCTAATGATCCCCCTATCCTTGATGTGCCTAGAGACAGCACCAAGGACAAGTTGTTCCATCACCTTTCCAGGGATGGAGGTGAGGCTGACCGGTCTATAGTTACCCGGGTTCTCCTTCTTGCCCTTTTTGAAGACTGGAGTGACATTCGTTTTCCTCCAGTCCTCAGGCACCTCTCCCGTTGCCCACGACTTAGCAAAGATGATGGAGAGTGGCCTAGCAATGACTTCCGCCAGCTCCCTCAGCACCCGCGGGTGCATCCCATCAGGGCCTATGGATTTATAGACGTCCAGATTGCTTAATTGGTCCCTGACACAGCCCTCATCTACTAAGACAGATTCCTCCTCTATCCTGACTTCTTCTGGGGCCTCAGGGGTCCGGGGCTCCTCAGGACAGCCTCCAGCAGTATAGACAGAGGCAAAGAAGGCATTCAGTAACTCCGCCTTCTTTTTATCCTCTGTCTCCAGGGCCCCCACCTCATTCATCAGTGGGCCTACATTGCCTCTAGTGTTGGCTTTACCTGCAATGTATTTGAAGAAGCCCTTTCTGTTGTCCTTGACCTCTCTTGCAAGGTTTAATTCCAAGGAGGCCTTAGCTTTCCTAGTTGCCTCCCTACATCCTCTGACAACAGACTTCTATTCCTCCCAAGTGGCCAGCCCCTACTTCCATGATCTGTACACCCTCTTCTTCCACTTGAGGTTGCCCAGCAGTTCCCTGTTTAACCATGCAGGTCTCCTGCTACCCTTCCTTGACTTCCTACCTGCTGGGATGCTCTGATCTTGAGCTCGGAAGAAGCAGTCCTTGAATGCTAACCAACTATCTTGAGCCCCCTTACCTTCTAGTACCCTGTCCCATGGGATTTCCCCTAGCAATTGCTTGAAAAGGCCAAAGTTGGCCCTCCTGAAGTCCAGGGTTGCGATTCTGCTAGCTATTCTGGTCCTGTCACATGAGATCCTGAACTCTACCATCTCATGGTCACTACAACCAAGGCTGCCCTCAACCTTCACCGCTTCAACCAGACCCTCCTTGTTAGTGAGGATAAGATCCGGCAGCGCTCCTCTCCTAGTTGGCTCATCCACCATTTGCATCAGAAAGTTATCATCAATGCACTGGAGGAACCTCCTGGACTGAGGATGGCTGGCTGAGTAGGCCTCCCAGCAAATATCAGGGTAGTTGAAATCCCCTATGACAACCAGGCCCTGTAATTGCGAGACTGCTCTCAGCTGCCTGTAGAAGGCCTCATTACCCTCCTCATCCTGATCTGGTGGCCTGTAATAGACACCCACAACAGTATCACCCCTGCCAGCCTGCCCCTTAATTCGCACCCACAAACTCTCAACTCGCTCCTGATCCACCCCTGGACAGAACTCAATACATTCTAGCTGCTCACTCACATAAAGAGCAACTCCACCACCTCTCCTTAGCAGCCTGTCTTTCCTGAACAACACATAGCCATCCATGACCACATTCCAGTCATGCGAGGCATCCCACCAAGTCTCTGTAATTGCCACTAGATCATAGCCCCCTGACCGAACACGGATTTCTAACTCCTCCTGCTTATTCCCCATGCTGCATGCTTTGGTGTACAGGCATTTCAGGGAGCGAGCTGAGCACACCGATTTCACCCCAGGGGGATGGGTGGCCTCCTGGTCTACCTCAACACTAGAGCGTTGCCCCAGTGGTGCAAGCCCAGCTACTACCCCATCCCCATTTCCTGGTTTCTACCTTTTCCTTCTCCCCTCATTTTGCCTGGCCTTGTAACTTCCAGCTCAAGGCCATACTCTCATTGATCTCCTCAAAGAATTCCAAACAAAGGATTAGCTCTTTTCTCCCTACAAGGAGTGCTTGGCTCCCTTTTCTAGTAGATGTGCTTTAACTTTCCCATCTCTGTTTCCCATGTTCTTCTTCTGCTCCTTTTCAGGCCTTCTTCCCTCTCCATCTTCTTGGTTACCTTCCATGAGCCCTCTATTTTTGATTCTAATATCTTCTTTTGAGAAACTCCCTGTACTATTAAATTAAATGTGCTCAGAATTATTTTCTAACTGGTGTAGAACAGCCTACCTCCTCTTAGTAAATTCCCTAATTCTCCAAAACACAGGGCCTACACACAAACAGTCTGTTGGAATGGCCCCAGCTTCAGGTTTGCCTAAACTTAAGTCATGAAAATAACACTTCTAACAATTATCGTTAGTGAGGACTGAAATGCTTAGGAGCTATTTCATTTACTAGTGTAGACATATTCTCTCTGTTCTGGCCTTCATTCTTTGGGCTTTTTTCCTCTCTTGAATGTCACCAAAAAACCCTTTCTCATTAAGAATGTGTTCATTTCAAGTCCAAGTTGAAGCCCATATCCTCCGGCAGCTGAGTACAAGATCTCTTTCTACTCATATCATGATAATAGGTTGAGAGTGTCACAGACTATGCCACTCACAAGGGTACGTATACTGGATTCAATCTTTGGGAAATATCGAGGGAACACTGTGGTAACCCTTAGGGCACACTCAAGCACACATACACCTTTACCTTAAGCAGGACAAGCAAGTCATGCCTGGATGAGTGTCTTCCTTGTCTGTCCTAAGTCTTTCAGGGCTTTTGCAAGTGAACAACTGGAGAAGAGGCAGGACTAAGTTCTTCCTTAACAGAAATCCTACTGTGGATGTTCAAACACTCAGTAATACACAGTTTAACTGAACAGGCTGTTTCACAGTGTCTGGAGATGAGAATTTCTAGCTGTTAGAAATATCAATATTCTGAAATCACTTATGCTTTCTTTTTTTTAAAAAGCTCAAATGTCCACCTTTAAAATTTCACGTATAATCAGATTTTATATATTATCAGTTCTTGGAAGAACTGAACTTCAATATTTCAGAATGTATCATCTCAAATTAAAAAATATTTCGATAACATTGAAAAGTTTTACATAAAATGTTGCATACTATACAATAAAATTTTAAATTACAATATTATTACATAAAAGTTAAAATTAAATACTATTTCAATATTGAATGTAAATATTGTAAATATCCCCAAAGAAAGTATTTTTATGCTAGCAAAATAAAGTCAGAAAATCTAAATGTTACATATTGTCAAATCCCAAAATTTCAATAAAATTATTTTTGCCAACGAGCCCTATTTATTTGATCCAGTCCTCACATTTAAATTTCTACCCAGAGGCACTTTTCAGCCTTCCTAATCAAATTACTTTGAACTGGTGACTTTGTCTTAATTAAAATTGAGAGACCTAGTGCACTCGTATCCTAGATATAGAATTCTCTTCAGTGTTCATATCATTGTAACATACATATTCTTGTGGGAAGAATTAATAGAAGCAGGCAATCTGCTAACATTTAGAACAGATAAATGAGATTACTGATTAAATTCCTTTCCTACACATGCAGCTTTTAAGAAAAAAATATTTACAGTATTTAGAAGCACTGCAGTGATGCAAACTGCATTTTATAATGATGAGCATGATATAAAGATTAAGTTAATCCCCAGTTTTATCGCTATTTGATTGTTTATATTAACCCATTAGTTTAAGTACTGACAGTGAAAATGTGATTTTTTTTGTTCCAGCTCAAATGATTAAAAAGCCTAGCTCATAGTGCTAGTCCTGAGCATCATTAAGTCAGTAGTTTTATATGTATAAAATACTTTGTATAAAAATATGTTTAAAAAGATATTGAAGTCATAAAGGCAAGTGTTAAAAAGTTGAAGAGAACAATTATTGCTGAAATTTCCTTAGTATAATCAACCCTAGGGAAAATCAATCTTAGAAAATTCCATCTCAAATGGTAAAAATCTTGTAATGAATGAAATAACTGAGGTGGGAGGCTTATCACAGAATCACAGAATCACAGAATGTTAGGGATTGGAAGGGACCTCGAAAGATCATCTAGTCCAATCCCCCTGCCGGAGCAGGATTGCCTAGACCATATCGCACAGGAACGCGTCCAGGCGGGTTTTGAATGTCTCCAGAGAAGGAGACTCCACAACCTCTCTGGGCAGCCTGTTCCAGTGTTCGGTCACCCTCACTGTAAAGAAGTTTTTCCTCACATTTATGTGGAACCTCCTGTGTTCCAGCTTGCACCCATTGCCCCTTGTCCTGTCAAGGGATGTCACTGAGAAGAGCCTGGCTCCATCCTCATGACACTTGCCCTTTACATATTTATAAACATTAATGAGGTCACCCCTCAGTCTCCTCTTCTCTAAGCTAAAGAGACCCAGCTCCCTCAGCCTCTCCTCATAAGGGAGATGTTCCACTCCCTTAATCATCTTCATGGCTCTGCGCTGGACTCTCTCTAGCAGTTCCCTGTCCTTCTTGAACTGAGGGGCCCAGAACTGGACACAATATTCCAGATGCAGCCTCACCAGGGCAGAGTAGAGGGGGAGGAGAACCTCTCTCAACCTGCTGACCACACCCCTTCTAATACATGCCAGGATGCCATTGGCCTTCTTGGCCACAAGGGCACACTGCTGGCTCATGGTCATCCTGCTGTCCACTAGGACCCCCAGGTCCCTTTCCCCTACGCTGCTCTCCAACAGCTCTGCCCCCAACTTGTACCAGTACATGGGGTTGTTCTTGCCCAGATGCAGGACTCTACACTTGCCCTTGTTATATTTCATTAAATTTCTCCCCGCCCGACTCTCCAGCCTGTCCAGGTCTCTCTGAATGGCTGCGCAGCCTTCCGTTGTGTCAGCCACTCCTCCCAGTTTTGTGTCATCAGCGAACTTGCTGACAGCGCACTCTAATCCCTCATCCAAGTCATTAATGAATATATTGAATAGAACTCGTCCCAGTACGGACCCTTGAGGGACTCCGCTAGACACAGGCCTCCAACTGGACTCTGTCCCATTGACCACCACTCTCTGGCTTCTTTCCTTCAGCCACTTCACAATCCACCTCACTACCCGATCATCCAGACCACACTTCCTCAGTTTAACTGCGAGGAAGCTGTGGGAGACCGTGTCAAATGCTTTACTGAAATTGAGATAGACCACATCCACAGCTTTACCATCATCTGTCCACCGGGTTACGTCCTCATAATAGTGCAGGACAAAATTAATTGTAAGTTGAATGACTTGTTTCACCTATGACAGAGTTCTGATGCTTTTTAGAGTTCCCTGAAGCTGATTCTAATGAAATTTTAGGAGTAATCTCAAAGTCCTGCTTTATCACCATAGGCTGTGGCTGTTTGATATAACTTAGTGTCCCAGTGTCGTAGTTTTCATATCTGGGAGAGGCTTGGTCTGTAGGCAAAGTGGAGTTTACTGTTGAGTCACGATTAAGGTTTGGTTTCAGTCAATCTTGCTGAAAATTTGTGAACTATCCTTTTGGGTTTTTGGATACCTTTCAATGGAAAAAATAAAATATACCTCTTCAAAAGGCAGGTATGACCTGGAATCAAAATGGTAAGGGTCTGGAACCAGAAATGTTAATTCCATTATGATATCCAAAGACTCTATCTTTAAACAAACTCCTGTTGCTTTTTGTTTCTTTCTCTTTTTTTTTTTTTAAAAAAAAATCTCTTCCTCCTTTTTATTCTAATACTGAGATAGTCTGTTGACTGATAGTATGAGTCTGAGATAGCAACATATGCATTGCATGAAAAATATATTCCTAATATAAAATTAAATTACTGTAGACTGCCTTGTTAAAAGTTATAATTCCGAATAACAATCACCTTTTTTCTAGGTGACATACAGCTTAAAATTTTAGAAAGAATATTCTGAAGAAAGTCTAAAGGGTATTTCCAACTTAAATAGGATTATATAAACCAAAAAATATTGTCCTGTTGTGTTTACGGAAATTAAGTCACACTAAACTCCCTTTTCAATTTAAATGAAAATTGATATAATTCCACTTTTTGTGTCACTTACCCTTCTGATATTTATGAGTCAAATTAACTAATATAAGGATCAGATAAATTCACTATTTATTTTTTGGACAGGATTTACTTTAAGAATTTTTCAAGTGTAATCAAAATTGTGTTTCATTTTCTTCAGGGCAGTAAGTGGGTTTTCCACATGTTTCAGAATCCAGTAGACTTCTGTCTTTAATAGAAGTCTGCTATTTAAATTTTTATTATTTCATTCTGGATGGATCTGAGTCTCCTCATTCTTGATTAATTCAGACAACTTGTACAGGTTCTAGGGAACTGCAAAATATTAAATAATCTGTATAGAATTTACTCCAAATTTGTCAAGGGCTTGAAATTTAGTATTAAAATGTATTTACATAAATATATATAGCCAATACCAAGCATGTTTTACTTAATGTGCTCCCTTGCTCTTTTTGTGGTACACTGAAGAAAATGTACCATTTATGATAGAGAATTCCCTTCCAAATTTTTTTTTTTAAATATTTGGTTTCTCTTTAGGAGATGTACCTATTGTGTAAGTGTTTCCAAAACAGTCTCACTCCCTTTAACACAATTCACGTAAAATTCTTTAAGAATTTGACTGAAACACCAATATAGCCTTTCCCTTCTTTCATGAACACACACATATAGACAGAGATGAATCAGTGCTCTTCTTCATATCAATCAGCATTGTCCTTGACGTTCTGTAATTTATATTAATACTTGTCAGTACTTTTGTAGCATTTGCTTGAGGACATTTTGGTTTTTACTTCAGTTTAAAAGGAAATCTTAAAAAGTAAGGTGGAAGCGTTTGTGATTTTAAACTTATGCTAATGAGAGACAAATAGTAATCAATTAGTGGGGAAAGCATCTGTTTTGTGAATATAAGAACACAAAGTGCTGAAATTTGCAACAAAAAAGTATAAATCATTATTACTTCATATTTTTTTCTGAGTCAGATAGTATGTGTGTCTTTCCTGGAACTCATTTATCATTTAAAAACACCTCTTGCAATGCCCCACTTTTGCCTTAGATGCAGGAGGGTTGTATGAGTTGACCAGTGGAAAAATCAACCCTGGAGCTACCATAAGCATATTTAGCATTTCCTCTGTACCTTTCATATGAGCACTCAGCCTGCTCTGTCTCTTGATAAGGAGAGGGATTCTTGGGATAATTTTCTGAATTGGAATGATATAGCAGAAACCAATTGTTATACAAACCGATTCTCCTGTCTGGGGAATTGTTGCTGTGACTAATTGAATGAAAATTAGAAACAGTGCCTCCCCACCCAAGTACTGATGTGGGCACGTGCCTATCAGGAGTGATAAGAAGTAACGAGTATTTCTTCCTCTTTCTACCATGTTAGCATTATGATGATATATTTCTTTGCTTTCCACACTGAGGCACTTACTTAAACAGGATGGGTGGAGTAATTTGTAAAGTTCTTGTAATTTAGCATAGCTCATGTAACGGAGTGTCTTGGTCTCTGCTGATCTAAACTTGTAGTGAAGGTCATGAAAAAACTTTCTGGAAGAGTGATGGGGAGATGATGGGTGGATTTCAGGGAATGACTTAATTCACATAACTTTAGACATCTATAATGTATATGTCTACAGCTGTACTAGGATCCATTGAGAGAAATAGGTAAAATAGGAAGTGATCATATATAACATTCTTGTTTTAGGATGAGATAAATTAGTCCACACAAGCCTCCACTGGAGATAACATGATTATTCAGATATAATCATCCTGCTTCAGATACCATAGTTGCATTAAATGAACTGTGTGTCTGATGTCTGGTTTAAAAAACACTCAAACTCTTCCTCACTAACTTCTTGTAACTTTGGAGAAGGACACAAGATCACTGCAACGCTTCTGGGATGACCAAGGAGGCCATTGTGAAAAGCAGAGTACTGGCAGGAACAGTGCGGTCTTTACTGCCAGGTTCTTTCCCAAGTTGGCTAGTAAAACTGTGAGCAAGTGAAATCACAGGCATTGTGTCTTGCACTTCTCTTATACTGAGGCAATGAATAGAAGAAAACAAGATAATTTCTCTTGTCACTTTTTTTTTTTCTCGTTGCTTTTTGTAACTATGAATTTCTGTATTTTTTAGACTGACTTGAAAGTCATAACATGAAGTCACATCAGCTTTTGGTACTCAGACTGAGATGATAAATCTTTTGGAGCTGTGTCTTTGCTTTAAACAGAGTTCAGTATACTGATAATGTTCAGTAACTAATAAAAATGAATAATAGTCACTAGCAAAATACATGATGCTCTGCTTTTCTCTTTCCTGTTTTTCCCACTCCCCCCTCTCTTTCTCTGCTGGAATCAGTAATCTCAGCCACAAGAATTAGTCTTGCAGAGACCTAATACAGGCTAACTTGTTCACTTATTCAGTTGTTCTGTGTTTAACTTGCTCCTTCTCAGCTGATTTTGGCTGGAAATGAATAGAGAGCAATAGTAATATGAGTGCTTCCCATCCTCAAAACCTGTTTATCAAAGTAATATTTTAGACCTCTCTTTTTAAAATTTACAACTTCTTACGTAGGTGTGTAGCTGACTTCCAGCTGCAGATGAAGCCAATAGTTTCTCCCTTGCAAGTTACAGATTCCCAGGTGAAGTAAATAGTGAAAATTAACTGCTACATATATCCTTTCTCTTTCCCCCTATCTGTTTCTAATGCTTTTTCTTCTAAACTGGTGCTTTTCTAGGTGGACTCTTCAATGGGTTAAAAACTGGCTGGATGGCTGAGCCCAGAGAGTGGTGGTGAATGGGGCAAAGTCCAACTGGCAGCCGGTCACTAGCGGTGTTCCCCAGGGCTCAGTTCTGGGGCCGGTGCTGTTCAGTATCTTTATAGATGATCTAGACGTAGGGATTGAGTGCACCCTCAGTAAATTTGCAGATGACACCAAGCTGGGTGGGAGTGTCGATCTGCTGGAGGGTAGGAAGGCCCTACAGAGGGATTTGGACAGGTTAGATAGATGGGCCGAGACCAATGGCATGAGGTTCAACAAGAACAAGTGCCGGGTCTTACACTTCAGCCACAACAACCCCATGCAGCTCTACAGGCTGGGGGAAGAGTGGTTAGAAAGCGGCCTGGCGGAAAGAGACCTGGGGGTGCTGATCGACAGCCGGCTAAACATGAGCCAGCAGTGTGCCCAGGTGGCCAAGAAGGCCAATGGCATCCTGGCCTCTATTAGGAATAGTGTAGCCAGCCGGTCTAGGGAAGTGATCGTCCCTCTCTACTCGGCACTGGTGAGGCCGCACCTTGAATACTGTGTCCAGTTCTGGGCCCCGCACTTCAAGAAAGATGTTGAGGTGTTGGAGTGAGTCCAGAGGAGGGCGACCAAGCTGGTGAAGGGTCTGGAGGGTCTGACCTATGAGGAACGGCTGAGGGAGCTGGGGTTGTTTAGCCTGGAGAAGAGGAGGCTCCGAGGTGACCTTATTGCAGTCTACAACTACCTGAAGGGAGGTTGTAGTGGAGTGGGAGTTGGCCTCTTCTCCCGGGCAACTAGCGATAGGACAAGAGGACACAGCCTCAAGCTTCACCAGGGGAGGTTCAGGTTGGACATTAGGAAGAATTTCTTCTCAGAAAGGGTCATTAGACATTGGAATGGGCTGCCCATGGAGGTGGTGGAGTCACCATCTCTGGACGTGTTTAAGAAAAGACTGGACATGGCACTTAGTGCCATGGTCTAGTTGACATGGTGGTGTCAGGGCAATGGTTGGACTCGATGATCCCAGAGGTCTCTTCCAACCTGACTGATTCTGTGATTCTGTGATTCTGTAAACCTCGGTTTCCTCTCCTAGATTTTTACGTTATTCTCTAAAGAAGTTCCTCCAGCAGCAAATGTCACTGCAAATTCAAATTACAGTACGCTAAAACAGAAGAGGAGAATGCTCATCCAGGCTCTCTGTAGAATCCTAGATCTGCTAAACTACTTTTCTTCTTGTGTCTCAAAGCCCTAATCTTACTGATATATCACTTGTGGTTTCTGCAGAGCCAGATGCCAGGGGTAACATGCACCACAAGTAGCAATTCTCAAGTCCAAATACACGTAGAGCACTGACCCTAAGAGCTGAATCTGCCAAATACTTTAATATTGTGAAAGACTTATGCAATCCACACTGAATTAAAACCTTCGAATTTTTAATAAGTACTGTGGCATTGGACCTGTAGTTATGATAATGTTTTACTTTTTTCCTTTAAGTGTGTTGCAAACATTAACTTTTTTTTTCCCTAAAAACCACCTGTGAAGTAGATAATAATTTTCTTCATTTTCACAGAAACTCATGAAAATACTTCTTGAATATTACAGCATATTCTCTTAGGACACAGAAGACATGATCTGATCTCATCTGGCTTTGGGTTTGGTCCTGTCTATGTGATGAGTATGGAGATTTCCACAGAAAATAAAGAAGAGTGAAAAATGGAGCCTAAATTCTATTTTTACAAATAGCATTTTGTTTCCTCACTTTTTATTTTTTCAGATCAGATCCTGAAGAAATTAAGGTTTTACTATATTCCACACCCCAACCCCTTTAAAAGTGCTGGGTAAACTCAAGTGGAAGAAGAAGGTGTACAGATCGTGGAAGGAGGGGCTGGCCACTTGGGAGGAATATAAGTCTGTTGTCAGAGGATGTAGGGAGGCAACTAGGAAAGCTAAGGCCTCCTTGGAATTAAACCTTGCAAGAGAGGTCAAGGACAACAGAAAGGGCTTCTTCAAATACGTTGCAGGTAAAGCCAACACTAGAGGCAATGTAGGCCCACTGATGAATGAGGTGGGGGCCCTGGAGACAGAGGATAAAAAGAAGGCGGAGTTACTGAATGCCTTCTTTGCCTCTGTCTATACTGCCGGAGGCTGTCCTGAGGAGCCCTGGACCCCTGCGGCCTCAGAAGAAGTCAGGATAGAGGAGGAATCTGTCTTGGTTGATGAGGGCTGGGTCAGGGACCAATTAAGCAACCTGGATGTCCATAAATCCATGGGCCCTGATGGGATGCACCCGCGGGTGCTGAGGGAGCTGGCGGAAGTCATTGCTAGGCCACTCTCCATCATCTTTGCTAAGTCGTGGGCAACGGGAGAGGTGCCTGAGGACTGGAGGAAAGCGAATGTCACTCCAGTCTTCAAAAAGGGCAGGAAGGAGGACCCGGGTAACTATAGACCGGTCAGCCTCACCTCCATCCCCGGAAAGGTGATGGAACAACTTGTCCTTGGTGCTGTCTCTAGGCACATCAAGGATAGGGGGATCATTAGGGGCACTCAGCATGGCTTCACCAACGTGAAGTCTTGCTCAACCAACTTGATAGCCTTTTATGAGGACATAACCCGGTGGATAGATGATGGTAAAGCTGTGGATGTGGTCTATCTCGATTTCAGTAAAGCGTTTGACACGGTCTCCCACAGCATCCTTGCAGCTAAACTGGGGAAGTGTGGTCTGGATGATCGGGTAGTGAGGTGGATTGTAAACTGGCTGAAGGAAAGAAGCCAGAGAGTAGTGGTCAGCGGGACAGAGTCCAGTTGGAGGTCTGTGTCTAGCGGAGTTCCGCAAGGGTCGGTTCTGGGACCAGTTCTATTCAATATATTCATTAATGACTTGGATGAGGGATTAGAGTGCGCTGTCAGCAAGTTCGCTGATGACACAAAACTGGGAGGAGTGGCTGACACACCGGAAGGCTGCGCAGCCATTCAGAGAGACCTGGACAGGCTGGAGAGTTGGGCGGGGAGAAATTTAATGAAATATAACAAGGGCAAGTGTAGAGTCCTGCATCTGGGCAAGAACAACCCCATGTACCAGTACAAGTTGGGGGCAGAGCTGTTGGAGACCAGCGTAGGGGAAAGGGACCTGGGGGTCCTAGTGGACAACAGGATGACCATGAGCCAGCAGTGTGCCCTTGTAGCCAAGAAGGCCAATGGCATCCTGGGGTGTATTAGAAGGGGTGTGGTCAGCAGGTCGAGAGAGGTTCTCCTCCCCCTCTACTCTGCCCTGGTGAGGCCGCATCTGGAATATTGTGTCCAGTTCTGGGCCCCTCAGTTCAAGAAGGACAGGGAACTGCTAGAGAGAGTCCAGCGCAGAGCCACGAAGATGATTAAGGGAGTGGAACATCTCCCTTATGAGGAGAGGCTGAGGGAGCTGGGTCTCTTTAGCTTAGAGAAGAGGAGACTGAGGGGTGACCTCATTAATGTTTATAAATATGTAAAGGGCAAGTGTCATGAGGATGGAGCCAGGCTCTTCTCAGTGACATCCCTTGACAGGACAAGGGACAATGGGTGCAAGCTGGAACACAGGAGGTTCCACTTAAATTTGAGGAAAAACTTCTTTACTGTAAGGGTGACTGAACACTGGAACAGGCTGCCCAGAGAGGTTGTGGAGTCTCCTTCTCTGGAGACATTCAAAACCCACCTGGATGCGTTCCTGTGTGATATGGTCTAGGCAATCCTGCCCCGGCAGGGGGATTGGACTAGATGATCTTTCGAGGTCCCTTCCAATCCCTAACATTCTGTGATTCTGTGATTCTGTGATTCTGTGAAAAGATAATTTACTGGGACAGTTATGCCTGAAAATTTGCAGCATCCACAAATTCCAGAGACAAGTACATATTACTTTATTTTTAAACAATTTTTAAAATATACTAATTAATTGTAGAAAGAAAACATAAATTAATAAACCTTTGTTTAAATAAATGCTCAGAGGATCTCAACTTCTAGCAGAGTTTCTTCAGTAAAGAAAGCCAACAAGTCCCATTCACAAAATTCTTTGCATTTCTTGTGAAAGAATTACCATTTCTAATTTCTAATGACTTTTGAAAAGCAGGTCAGATGCACTATCTCCAGTGTTAGTTCTCCAATCTTGCATGTACTAAGCTAATTACCCATCAGAGCTGAGCGTATTCAGCATTAGGACCTTTCCCAGGCTCTGGGCTGCACTCTTTCAATGTACACTGCCAGTCTATCAGCTGTTCACTGGGCCTCGAACAACAGCTGTCAGCAACTGCAAACATCCGGCCTCGACTGAGAGGCATAAAGAGCCAATTGATAGGAACCAACGTCAGGATGCATAGGAATGCCTGCACAATTATAAATTAGTTCTTTGAATTTTAATAGTCTTAATAGAATGAGAAAGAAGGAAAAGGAAAAAAAGGAGGGTGTTAAGTTAAGTGAGAGTGTAGTATATTGATGTTACGTTCCTGGTTGCCCGAGATTACAGTAATTTTTACTAGAGTTGTCTTGGATTTAATCCTTTCTGACGTTCATTTCCTACGCATCTACCGTTGCAAGCAAGTTTCTGCAACACTCCGATAAGCTGCTTAGCCAAACATCAGTTGTCTCTAGCAGTGGGCTGATTTGTTTCCTTGTCAAAGGATAGCTAAACCAGTTATTCTGCCTCCAAAGCATCAGGTGAGAGACTAGATGGATATGTTGGTCTTTCATGGCTGTGCACTGGTACCCCTGCCAAACTGAATCTCTGTACTGCAACTAGTAATTTTTAAAATATCTTCATGATAGCTTAGGCATTTGAGAAAATGAGCTCTACTTTGTCAGAAGAGGTCTCTCCTGACTGTTAACAGTGCCAGATCAGATAGAATTTCTTATTAAAATATTTCCATGGTTAGCCTCTGTTTTTAAAAATTAATATTAAAAAATAGAAGAAACGTGTTAGTTTAGTGCTGCTAGATATGACTAAGTAACTGTTCTGTGGCTCAGGACTAGTTATTGCGACAAACAGGCTCTTCCTACAGCTAATGCAGCATTTCAAAATGGGTCATTATAAGCCTGGAGTTCAGGAATGGAGTTTGTTCAAACAGAGGAAAGCCACATTTAAATGGTTGCACTAGGAACTCCAGCGGACAAACCCAAGACAATTCAGACTATACAGTTTTCTCCAATGGCTGTGAGAACTCGGAGACAGAAACAACAGCATGAGCTTGTAATGGAATGTCATCCTTAACTCTGAATTTCCTGGCTGTCATTCATCTGAGTCACAACTTTAACAGTGTTTAGTTTTTTGGTTCCCTCTCCCCTGCATGTGAATCCCCTCACTGTGTTACTCTTTTTTATCTTTTTTTTGGTAGTTGTTTTAGTAACAGTTTCTCTGTCTTATATAAACTTGTAGAAACAAGTTCCACTGGTATTTTAAAAATGCATTTTTTTCAGCTTTGAAACACAGTCTGGTCTTCATTAATAGGCAGGCTCAACCAACGCCTCTTTAGACACATATGGGCTCTTGGCCGGCGACCTAATATTTTCTTGCTTTGGATCTGGAGACACGAAAGAGAAGTACACAGGGTTAACACTTCTAGCAGGGAGCAAAGCCCAGCCTTATGCAAGCTGAGCACATAGAAGCAGAAAGGCATTGCAAAAGCGCATGTAGGACAAGAATGATGCGGGGCTAGATAATCTAATACTGAAAAAACATTTCCACCCTGCCTCTCTGTACAGAGCAATCACAGAATCATACAAAGATAACTTCAGATGTCAATCTTCGGTGGATTTCTGGGAATAGACTTTATCCTCTACTTTTCCAACAGTGCATTTGACAGCTCCTAGCCATAGATTCACATTGACAGCATTACGTCATCTGTTTCTCAAAGCATTGGGTATCCACAGCCTACTAATTACAGTAAATCAGGACATCTTTAGTCTAATTCTGTTCTTCCTATTAGCAGAAAAGGTTCCAAAATTGTATCTGTGCCTTCAGTCAAGTTTTATTTGCTATGAAGACAAAATTCAGGATGTGTTCTTAGCGTTCTTTTTACATTATCAGTAGAAAATAATATTTTGGTCAGAACTTCACTGATTGTTTTGCTGTTCAGCTAAAATGAAGGTCTGAGACTGAGCATGCTACTATTTTGCAAGCAAACATCCCACAGATATAGGAGACGTTATTGCTCACTTGATTTTGGGTATCCATATTGTAGATCTTTACATCTGAGCAGCTACTTTGGCTCCTTTTTATTCAACAGAAGGAAATAGACCCCTTTGTGATTCAAGGTACTGAACTTTGCTTAGGTACCTAACCTTGGAGAAGATGAATTGCTGCTCTAAACTCTGTTCTTTACCTATAAAAGACCCCTAGGTGAGTAGCTAAGATGGATCAGTTTACATTGTAGGGGAGAATGACTTCTACCTCCAGTGTCAATAAGAGCTTTACCCATAAAAGAGGTCCTGGAAGAGAACAGAGCTGGTAGAGTCACTTTATCGTACTGATCACATAACTTGGACAGAAGCTGGTTGTATTTTTCCCTAGGAAGGGAATTTTATTTTGTGAAGCCAGTGGGAACTGTAAGAATTCAGCCTCCCCAGAGACTTAGTGCAAAGAATACAGGAATTTTTATTAGTAAGCTGAGGCAGGTCCCTGCTTGTCTGTTTCTCCCTTTTCTCCCTGCATTCTAGTTCTTGCCATTAAGGTTAGGGCATTTTATCCAATGACTCTTTAACGCAGAAAGTATAAGGTCTCTGAATCAGGAAATGGAATCTAACACCCCCTTCTCCTGCCAGGGAATGCAACTCTATTAACCACTGGGCAATGCATAGGCTCTCTTTTGTGTTTCTCACTGATCTAGTTTTGCCCAGTAGCCCAGTATTTGACAGGAGAGTCTTCCCACTGCAGTCCCAGCTTTGCACATAGAATGGTATTTAGGCACTCTTTTTGAAAGAAGAAATGAACACCAACAGTCCAGGGCAAACCTGCAGCCTCTCTCTGTCAGTTTTTTGAAATGGCGGTCCATGGGATAGCTGTGTGGCTGCGCTTTATTTGGTGCGGTGAGTGTGCTCTAGGTGTGGTCTCTTCCTCTGTCCTCCCTCCACCTCTCCCTTCAACATGGGCATTTTGGGAGAGTTAGGCACAGGGAAGCCTCTTTTGCTTGGTCCAAACAACCTGAAGCATGAGATAAGCACCAAGATCCTTGGCTCAGACACAATGGCAGCATCTCTAAAAAAGTACAGTAGCAGAACTTTAGGCATCTGAGTATGTAAACACTCCTGCATTGACCCCTGTGGTTAATGACTGTTTAGGCAACTAAGCTAACTGGTACCTTAAGTCAGTCATGATTTCTCTGCATAGCTCACTTGCTTAGTTGGTTTTTTGGATTTCATCCTTAGTCCTCAAACAAGTGGAGTTCAGCAACTTTTAGCAAAATCCTTTAATGTTTAGGAAACCGAGTGCAATTACTGTTGAGGCATGCATAAATGTATCTGGCCTGAAAAGAGCAACATGTATTTTACAAATATAAAGGAAAAATGCTGCAGCTTCTTTTAAATATAGCTTATTACTTTAGTCTGACCCATTAAGTTTTCTAAACTAAGGCTTGTGGTATTTGGCATCCATTCTTCTGTTCTTTTGATAAGTACCTAAACAGGATGTCCTTGTAAATTAAATGAAAAACAGCACTGGAAGATTTCCTCCCTCAGGAATAAGTATTAAGATTGGCAGATGGCTTAAGTGGAAATACACAGGAATGCACTTTAGCCAGTACTTGAAAATCGTTCCAGCAGATATTACTGAGGTAAATTCATGAACCTCCATTAGACATCCTTCTGCATTGAATCAATTTTTAATGTCCTCGAGCAAGAGTTTTAATTTATTCTATCCTGATTGCTGTAAAGCAGCCTTAATCTAAAAAGAAAAATATATAAATAGCCTAAAGTAATAATGTTTTCAACTATTTTATACCACAGGAATATCCTTACGATTTCTTGGTAAAGTAGGTTGTTGATACACCCTAATTAGTAATCATCTCTGAAAACTTGATGCAAGCTCTCTTAAGTCGTCAGGCAACTTGCAGCCCAGTTCAAATGCATATGTGCCTGTGCAGTCATTCATGCAAGCATCAAGTTTAGCATATTGACATGTATAGAGAAGGATTGTGTATAATAAACTGCATAAACCAGACACTTAATATATTTACTTATGCAGTTCTGATGCCCTCGTGAGAATTGTGTACTTCAAACCTTTGCTTCGAAAGAACTGAAACAATTAGATTCTCTGAGCAGTGTCCAGTGGCAAACAAGCAAAACAAAGAAAAGACACACTGCCAGAAATAATATTTGCTCTTCACTCTCTCCAGATTCTTCCAGCATTAGCTATATAATGGGCAAGTTAAAGAAATCTAGTATCTACTGGCCCTCTAGTGGTAAAACGAGAGCTTTTAGGAAGGGTTGGATTTCTTCAGCTTCCAGCAGAAAACACACCAAGTCTCCTAATTGTGGAAGAAATAAAAGTAAGAGACAAAAGAGTGTGCTTTTGTATATATGATGTATGTATGTATAGATAGGTGGATAGCTAGAAGTAAGTTTAAGTCATTTTTAGGTGCTTACTGGATTGGATCTTAGCTGGTTTGAGGGTCAGCACATTCCATTACAGAGGACTAACATGCCTGATGACAGTACTGCCATTGTTTTCATAATAAATAAGGCCTGGACTTCCTTGGTTGAAGTATAAAAAGAAAATGACTCTCTGAACAATCTAACACTAAAAAAAAAATAACTAGTTGTCTTTAACAGATTTATATAGGAAAAGAGATGCATATCTATATCTTTCCAGTCAAGAGAGAAGAGATGACAATAACGTTTGGAATTTTTGGCCATGATCTTGCAATACCTCTTTTAACTCGTGATTAACTAACTCACATGATAGGCAGAGAGGCAGGAACTTTGTCTTTGCCTCTACATTTCTTTAAAGGAAAGGAATACTCTTCTTCTGTTAGTCAACAATGGTGCTTTTTGCTGTTGCAAACTTCATATAGTCGCAGGGATCCCCTTTTTTTTCAGGGATCTAGATGCAGTGTGATGAGATGTGGTGCTATGCATACTGAAGTGTTTCCCTTTTTGTGACTTTCTGTGTTGCTGTATCACCTGTTCCATGCCATCTGGAAACTGTGATGTGAAATAAAACAGCATGCACAGGTGCTACAATTTGCAGTTTAATTGCTACCATACAGCAAAATATATAAGGGAAAGAACATTAACTACTACATTATTTTAAATGTTGCAAAGACAGTTCAAAGGCTAAATTAGACAATAATGTGAATGCAGTTACTGCATGGAAGTGCAATGGAAGCACTGATAGGTTTAGTGTATGGTAGTGCTAGGATTTTCCCCTTCAAAGAGAGAAAAAGGGTTACATTCATATTCAGGACTTTTTTATATGGGACCTAGTCTGGCTTCCATTTTATGCAGAGACAAAATTCTGACTGAGTGTCTAAATAGTAAGATAAGAAGCGTTCTTACTCTTATGTAGTACTTTTCATCATAGATTTCCCATATAATATATGAAATAATGATCTTATTAAAACTGCATGAAACTATATTAGAAAATATTAAATGTTACAGACTATTTTATGCATGTACACAATAGTGTTGTCAGACAATTTTAGTTTATATTTTATACGTGGAAAAAAGTAAACTAAGTTTTTATGTAATTAACTAGAAGGGGCCCAGATGGACTCAGCAAAGCAGAAAAAATCTCCATAGAATGGCTGTTGTAGACTGTGTTTGCTGTATAATGCTAAAAATGTTTGTTTTCTTTTTTTTTTTTTTTAAATCAGAATTGCCGCAGTCTCAGAGATCTACATGAAAGGAACATTTTTCTTTGATAAAAAATATGTAAAAAGTGTTTATTCTTATCAGTGTTGAAAAGCCATGGTTATACCCTCTACATGGATATCCCTGAGAGATACATAGGTTCATATGTTTAGATGAAATAGCTGAAAGAATAGATGAAAGACACTAAAAACATGACAGTGATAGTTCTAAAGTTAAAAATCAACTGAGAAACAATTAAAATGAGAAAAAAAAGGGCTGCATTTTGAACCTCAGTGTCTCTTCTGACTGGTTCTGTGACCTTCTAATTGATTAATTTAGTTAATTTATTCCATGGTGTCCTCTTTGAAATGTCTAACAACAGAGGTTAACAAAAATATGTGTAGGTTTTAGAATGCTGAGGTATATTTGAAGCTTTTGCTGCCATCAGTTTTTTGTATCCCAGTTTTTAAGCTTATTTGAAACAACTCACAAGAAAATTGTCATTTCTATCCCATCCTAATTAAAGTTTTCAGAAATATATTCCCAAAAGAGTAATTCAGTAAGGAAAGTAAGCTGAGCCACATTGTTATGACAAAGGTGAAATGAATTGTTAGTAAATTTAAAAACATTTTTCTCAAGAAAGAAAAAAAATGATAAAATATATTTTGAGGAACATATCTCTGTAAAAGGATAATACTTTCATTTGCTGGAGTACTGAGCTGAGAACAGGATGGCTAGCTCTAAGCAGCTGAATTGTTAAGTAAGAAGTAGTTGTGTGTGTTTTCCAAAGGAAGCTCAGGTTTATTTTAACTATAAAATCAATTTAACTGTAAGAAAAGAAGCTCTTAATAGCATTTACTTTTAGTACTTTCCTGGTCAATAATATCCTCACTGCTCTGACATCAGGGTGAGCAACATGTGGGATGGAAAGGAAATTAGATTATTTTTGCAGGGGGACATTTGTGGACGTAAACTAAAATCCTTAGGAAATGCCAGTTAATTTACCACCACTGGAAACAATAGATTCTCTCTCCTCAGCCACATCACACCACAAATGCAGGCTTTTTTATTTCTTGTGCTCCAAAAGAGATCTTTCACAGTACTATATGTGATTTTTTATGACTTCAATATGTATAATGACATTTCTTTACAGTTCTGTGTCATCGAAGGAAGATCAAGTTGACTCGAATTTATAGTGGCCACTATGTGCGAATGAGAGTGTTTTGAAAGTGGTGGAGTTGTACAACAGTGGTACAGAATTTTACATCCCTGGACATATGTTTTTTGATATGTAAGTTCCCATTAGCAGTTTCTAACATTAGGGAAGTCTTCTTAACAATGTTTAGCATTGATAACATGGCATGGATTTTCTTTGAGATAAACTGATTATATTTCTCTATTAAATTTGTCTCCACTATAGATTTTAAGGTCACAAGTCACAAAAAAACAGCACTCCTTATTTAAAAAGAAAATATACTTTATATCACAATTAAAAATATTTTTGCAAAATTGTGTAAAGTGTTAACCGTAGCAAAATGAGTTCAATTAAGTTTTAAAGTAGCAATGAACAGATTTTAAGAACCATAGAGTTTGGGTTAGGATAGTTTGATGTTACTCAGTTATCACAGTGGTTTAAAATGCTTGGCTTAATTAAGCACTGACAGATTGGCAAACCTTGTGACAAGTGGTTAGCTGTAAAAATCTACTGAATTCTACCTCCTTTGAAGCCATAAATAGCTTACAAACACATCAGTACTTCTCTTTTCAGTATCTTTCAGAACTGAAACGACAGAAGTCTACTAAACTAATTTAGATAGGTGACATTGCCTATCAGGTTTTAGTGTATACAGTCCATATTATTTACAACACTTGACAGACAGATAAGATGGTAAGATCACTGGTTCTCATGTAACTAGTACTTAATTCCAACCTTGATTAGTTAAGTCATTCCATTAAATTTAAGTTACAAGTGAGGTTACTGGATCTGTTTGCCTGTTTATGGTCAAGTACTTGCTTGAAAACCTTACAAGATCAAGGTTAATCAAATACTGTGTCATGACTGCTAATTTGACACTGACTTAAAGAAGTCATCAGTATCTTCAAAACTTCTAGTTCTCAAAATATGGAACATTTTCCCTTAGTTTAGTCTTGTAAGAGTCAAACATTTCAACCTGATCTAATCATAATAGTTTTCCTTACAGTCAGTGGAGAGAAACAGGCAATTGACCTGAACTGCCTGAGATCTAAGATATGAAGGTGAGACGAACTGTGCTCCTGAGGATTTCATTTTCCTCTACTGATGGTACAGTGAGCACAAGGCAATTGTTGTAGATGTTGATGAACAGTTTTAGATGTTTAAAGCTGTGTGAGGTGAGTTTTCCCACTGGAGGCCCAACTTTTATTGTTTTCACCTACTGGTGAAAAAAATGGTATCCCAGTCTATCTATCTCCAGCTCCATTTTTGCAGTAATAGGCTCATACTACAACAAAGAATGCCAAGTCAGTAGTAAGGAATTTTATAAAACCTAGTATGTCCACTTATGAAAAAAAGTTTCATTCTACTGCTTCCTTGATGTCTTTTTTTCATAGTTAAAAACCATGACTTCATTTATGTACACTTGGCATATATATACACAGACATATATAAAAATGGCACTCATGTACTCAATCCTCAGTTCCATTCATGAACATTTTTGTGCTATGTTATTTTTGTATGCTAAAATGTTACACTAGCACTTAACTTATAGTTGTTGCTTAATTAAACAATAAAAAATACACTATAATTCATATTTTGACTTAGCTTAGTGCTTTATCACCAGTACTACTCTCCAATTAAAATAGCAAGTATCCTGAGCTCAGCTGAAATGACTTCCTGTCATTTGGAAACTCATCACTGTTCATATCTGCCAACATACCAAAAATAGCATCTGATGTGTAGAATAATGACTAAACTGCCACAGTGTAGTGTAGCGTTTAATGTTGAAGGCCTAATCCTTGCTGTTAAAAAGGTTCCACGTAGGAAGATGCCTGAAGACTTTGTGAAACCCATGAGGTCCCTCTGGGGTTCAACAAACTGTCCAGAACAAGCAACCAGAAGTGCTGAAGCCTCACCACAAAGCACTGAAATGCAGAGAAAATTTTGTTAAATGAAGCTGGTAATTTCAGTGAGTTCTGGATGAAATTCATAATAAGGTGAAGACAAGCAGAAATGTATGAATTGGCATGTAGACCTGTTTTTATACTGAGGCCTGAACTGATGATTACATAAGCAATTTAAATAACTTTCCACTCTCATATCTATAAAATGTATGTAAACATTCTTCAGAACAAAAGGTGTTTTATGACCTGCACAATAAACCAGGAACTCAGATGAGGACAAGTATGCAAAAGGTGTTTCAGTAATAGAATGCAGCTGTCTGCTTTCCAAACTGAAGGTGCTGCATAAAACTGATTGTGATGAAACTGTATTGAAAGATTTGGGGTTTGAAATAT
This sequence comes from Nyctibius grandis, assembly GCF_013368605.1. NCBI lineage: Eukaryota > Metazoa > Chordata > Aves > Nyctibiiformes > Nyctibiidae > Nyctibius > Nyctibius grandis. Next base: position 76,404,907 of record NC_090659.1, on the reverse strand, counting down.
TTATCCTGTATTGATATATTAACTCTTCTGCAGCTTGATTCTGATGTTTGCACTTATTTTACACACTGTTCTCTGGAAAGTAAAACAGAACTACTTCTTTGATTCAATAGTGTTTAAAAACACCATGTATATTAACCTTGTGACAACTTATCATTCCACCAAACAGCAGAAGTAGAAAAAGTATACTGAAGGTCAACTGGCTAATCTTCCATATGAAGACTCTGTAAACAGACGAGGAATCTTCAGCAAGATACAAGCATGAATGATATGAAACAGAGGTCTTTAAAATCCTGAGGAGACTGACATGTGATCATCTATGATTGTCAAACTGAAGAGTAGGACTGGAGTTCAAAATGTCTTGACTTCTTAGTGGAATTGGCTGAGAAGGAAATGAGATGGATATTTAAGAAGGGCCATCATAAAGTAAGAATAATTAACTGGAGAAATACAAGGTAAGAAAAACTATTTAACAGCAATTTTTTAGAAAAGGCTCTGAGATTACAGGGAACCAGAATTTCACTATGCCATATTGTTATGAAGAAGACCATCAAGTCAAGACTTTTAAATAGGAATTCAAACTGCAAGACATGTACATAATCCATCTGATCTATTGAGCAACATTAAAGTATCATCTGGAATTCGAGTTTGGGTACCACAGAGTCATAATATGTCCCCTAAATGAAGAGAGACTTAATGAGAGCAACAGAAACATCCACAAGTATGGAAAATGTGATGTGTGAGAAATGAATGAAAGAAATAGTGTTGCTTGCCTTAAAGAACAGAAGATTTATAGAGGTCATGATAATACCCTTCAAATATGTAAAAGAATTTTCCTAAGAGGAAAAGAATAATCTATTTTCCATAATTATTACAGATAAGAGCAGTAATAAGTTGTTATTGTTTGGTTGAGGCTCTTTCTAGCAAATTGATCATGTTAGATATCAGGAAAAATTTGTAAAGGTAAGAGAAGTAAAGAAGAGAACCATAGTGTGTGCTCCATATCACTGGAACACTGTCAGAAGTAGATATACATGATTATGCCAGGGGAAATTTAGACAGAGATGATGATTTCTGAAGTAATTTCAATGTTAATTTCTTGTGATTCTTTCTCACAAGAATCTAGTGAACATCCAGTAATGTGTTAATTTTTAAAAAATAAAGTAGTGGAGCTCAAAGCTACAGGATACCATTGAACGTAAAAGTAAAAATAGCTTGAAGAACTGACCAAACAAATTTGCCTATGATAGTGAGTTAATAACTAGAACAAGCAGTGGTCTAATGCTGTAATGTTTATATAGGATTGTTGTATCACTCCATAATACACTGGAAAGATTATTCTGAGGTAAGCTGCTATGCTTACCGTTTTATACATATGCTTTTAAAATCTTCCAACCTGAAGATACCTTATGGAGAAATATCTTAGATTCCTTAGTGTTCATCCTGGTGTTTTTTTCCTTTCATTTCATTTACTCTTCTTATTTGCTTATTTATAAAAAAAAGAAAAAAAAGTGAGTTTTCTATATGTATAATACAATAATATGCATTCTGTTAAGTCCTTTAAATAAATGTAAACCATCACTCTTTTTGCTCTTATGCATAACCATCAGATTTCACAGATTTTTAGTAATATTTATAGTGTACTTGGGGCCTCTTGGTAAAATGTAAGATGAGAGACTGTGTTCTGCAGAAGATTACTTGATGTTTCAGGCATAAATTATTTATGTTAGTTGATGCAGCAAGTCCAATTCAGCCTTCTCTTCTGGAAGGGGCAGAATGTAAAGAACATGGATGAAAATCTGAGAGAAGTAGTTACTGATTCAGTTTTTGATGGAGGTACAGACATTTTATTCCTTTAGGGAGGAAAGAGGAAGAAAAAGGAATAAATATATAATAGATATTTCCTCAGCAGATAATTCAAAGGGACATTGTCCTTCCAAGGGAACTGAAAAATGATTCTCTGTCAACATGGGAGTTTGAACATAATGCAGTTGGAAAGGCCTCTCATCAGAGAGGAAGTAGAGGCCTGGGAAAGCAGGTGAAAAGAAAACACACGTAATATCATCAAATTGAAATGTAGGGTGCAGTTACTGGGAAAATAAGAAAAAAGTGTGAGTTTATTAACTAATTTTGCTTCCGAGAAGAATACCTTACAATAGGTTTTTTATCAGACTTCTGAAAAATTTCTGTATTTAGAATTGATAAATAATATTCTTAAAAAGATCATAAAAATCTGACTGAATGTAAGAAAATTTTATAGTAAATATCAAATTCCCATAAAAATGAGCTCTGAACTTTTTAAAAGATTAATTGACAAAAGTAAAGCCTGGAAGAGGGTGCAAGCATTGTTAGATAGAGATAGAAATTAAAAAGTGGGTGTTTTTGAGGTGGTTGAGATACTTTAAATATAGGGTGTATGGAAAAATTTAAAGATAAGAATTTCACAGTTTTCATAAATTTGAGACCCAAATAATGTTTAGTGTGCTTCCAAATGCAGCCACTGAAAATAGTTCATCTTAGCAAATACTCTGAAATGCAAGACCAGTACTTTGTTTCCTTCATTGACTCAGTCTGAATATAACTAAAAGCTATTGTTTAGATTAGAGGCACTTCCAATTAATACAAATAATTATAAGAGAAGAACACACTTTGCTATATTAGTATTTTTGTTCATATTCATTTCTGGGCTTTTATGTCAGGGCGTTACTAGGAGATCTCAAGGAGACAATGCTTCCCAGAGTACCTAGAGACCTCTAAGGATATGAAAATTCAGGGAATTTCTGTATGGGTGGATGAAGATGGGCTCCTGCTCCTTGACGCTGTGTTTGAAATGGCAGGACAATGGAAATTTGCTCTGGATACCACTGAGCTACGTTAGTGTGGCACAATGCCACAACGAATATACCTCATGTTACTGCCATCCAGACAGACATATCTATTCTTTGCTAGGAGTCATGCTCAATTTGAAACAGCACCAGGAAAAAATAGCTACTCAGTTTGTGGACTGCAATTGCCCATCTTTAGTCCAGGTTGCAGAACAAGCAAAAGGCATCATGTCTTTTTATGCACATAATATTCTGTGTAGACATCAGGCTGCTCTCCAGCTATACAGGTGAGGAGCGTTATGTTTATTACTCACCTCAGCTAATAGATATTAATATATTATTCATATATCTTTGTATGGCTGTAATGTATAATATATTTTTATATATGTGAAAATATATGCATATATATTCGGGGATATATCAGCAGATACATCTCATCCTAAGGTAAGCAATCACATGAATCACTTTCTGTGATTCCTACAGAATCTTCGTCTCTAGGATACCCACATAACATGAAGCAAATGTATCTTACACCATAAGCATGAGCTTTGAGCTTACTTTGATATACAGAACTCCACCATTTTCCTACCCGTTCTTTTTGATATGACAAATATTTTCCTATTCGTTTGTGGCAAAGGGAGTTGCTTTGTGATACTCAATTTCCTTTTTCATATTAACTGAGCTGCTCATAAGCAATTGATACAGAAAGATTATCTGTCAGTTTAGACATAGACAAGGGCTAGGAAGACTAGCTAGACTGAATTGATCTAAGGAGTATCTGTTGCTTAGCAGGTGCTCATACACTATGCTAGCATTAGTAAGAAGTGGAGCACAGTGGATCTGCAGAGGAAACCAGATGGTGCTGAGGACCTGGTATGTCAACACTATATGCATTTCAGGACATTTCACAAACTCTAGGTTGATCCTATGGGCTGAACATCCATTAACAGTCGGAAGAAATTAAGTTTGTTCCTTGAGCATATCTTCCATTTTACTTTCAGCTAAAACAAATCCACTTAGCACTCTTTGAGACTACATTGTGAAGAGAGTGACTCCACAATAATCAGGAGATTTAGTTTCAAAAGTGCATTCCTGATCTGACCTAAAACTCAATTGTAGTTACACTCAGTGTATTTTGCACCAACAGGGATAGGCCTCTTGGCATATACATTGTGGAATTTGAGTACTAGACTGCTTAAAACTGGCTAAAATTAAACTCTAGCAAGGTTGAAGCTCTGGCCAATTGGGTGAAAGAACTATATTTGTCAGTGCTCTAAGAACTGCTATAAATTTCAATTGAAATGTCGGGAAGACAAACATGAGGGTTTATACGGCTATTATGCACAGATGCTTCAACTATTTAAGTGCACACAATGGTGTGTCTGTTTATCCCATCACTCTCCAGTACCAAATAAATAAGAAAAAAAAAAGGAAAAGAAAGCAAATTAGATTTGATCTTTAGGAGTGAGAATATAAATAACGGATGACTTTTAGTGCTGCCTCATCCTGCTACTCTTTTTCATTTGTTCAAGTCACTTTTAAACTTTCTTTTAAACTTCCCATTATGTAATTGCTTTTTGGATTTTTTTTTTCTTCTGTTCCTTTCCTACGTTAATACTTTATAGCTGCTCATGCACACATACTTTATTTTACTTTTGCACAGGAGATCCAACAATGACATTCTATGCCAAAAAGAATTGCTGGACAGGTGGCTGAAGGCATCTGCTTCTTCCTGCAAATATTTTTTTTCTTAAATCTCTGTGGGGACAGTGGAGGAAGAACAGGAATTAAGGGAGGACTGTTATAAACAGAGCTATAGACCTCCTCCATATGGTTGTGAACAGGTTTCCCTAGGCTTGGCCTTGAAAAGTCCAGTCCCCTGCAGGGCAAGTTCACTGAAGTGCAATGGCCTGCTATTAGAGGGCTGTGTTTTCTAACACCTGGGTGATGAATGGAGTTTCCAGCTAGTAATTAGACACCTCTTGCAGGCAGCAGAAGAGTCCCTTTTTGTACATTGTTTTCAAAGGTGGGGTTGGGCATGGGGTGCCTAAAAAGCAGAAAGAAAAAAAGCTTCCTGTATGGTGTTTCATGTTAACTTGCACTCTGTCAGGAAAAAAAACTGGGACTGAAGTAAGTTTCATATTAAATTTCATAAGGGGACATTCCTGCTGGATTCTCAACTGATTTTTTCACTCTCTTAAAACTCAATATCATATTACAGGCATTGAAAATAAATGTGTTTTGCAAGCTAATGGGTAATGAGGCACTTAAGAGAAATCCCTGGACCCCTACATCTCTCTGGAGCCCAGAGAAGTTAGCATTCAATGACAGCTCCAAGGGGATTTATTTAAGCCTAAAATAAGTATTTCTTTGGACTTAATTATAGGAAGTGCTTAAGCTGCTGAATTCAAATGCCAAAAGGGATTCATTTAGTCTGAAGTGAATCTTTTCCTGTTCTGAAATTAAATCTCTCAGAACAGTTTGAAGCAAGCAAGAAAAATAGACGAGTGCACATTACCTATTTTTTATTGTGCTTATGTCTATTTTTGAGCTCCACTTTATCCCTATATGCTAAAAAAACTCTTTGGGAAGCAGCTCTTGTTCACCTCCCTGATACCTGAAACTGCTACGACAAGTACTTTTGTTACAACAATAAATGGTAAACAGCTCGAAGTTCAAAGAATTTAATCGTTTGAAAAATAAGGTTTTTATGGCTTCTGTGGGTTTTCATGTGTATATACTGATCATGATTAACACAGGAATGATTGATTATTGGTTGTTAAATTACAGCTCTATTCTACTCTCTCATATAATTCTCTTATTAGAACTTGCACGTCAGAAATTCTGACAGAGTGCAGTTTCAGGGAGTGCAGTGAAACTCACTGTCAGCAGATATCTGGCCCTGATCTCTGAGCAGATAGAAAGTCCTGGTACACTATAACAGCCTAAAGTTTCAGTATCACTTGCAAGCACAAAGATCTGCATTGAAAGTTCATCCAACAGTACAGGAGCATGGGTATGCCTATGTGGAGTAATTATCAATATTTGGGACATGCTTTGTATCGAATTGGACCAATGCAACTACATTAAAGCATTACTGATATTTATGTACATTTCGCAAAGTATTTTGTATGGAAATTAGAGACTTGCTCCTGTGCTTTTTTTGTTTGCCCTACCTAAATATATAACTCCTACTGTCCTCTCCTGTTAAAATAAATCCAGGTAAAAAATACATCGTCTCTGGATTTCTCTCAGCTTGTACAATTAGGAGTTATCTGTCAGTTTTGCCCAATGTACCCAGAGTTTCCTAAACCTCCTGGTCTATACCTCCTTTAATTTCTAAATCACTCTCTTCCAGCGCTTCCTAATAGTGTAACAGCTATGAAACTCTGCCTGATGTTAGCATAAAGTACTTCATATACATGCCTTGGTGTGGTAAAATAGGATCATTTGATATTTGTTGTTGTTGTTTTGTTTTGAAGGAAAGGAAAGGAAAAATGTTTTGTCCTCAGGTCCAGCCCTGATATAGAGACTGATGTTGGTGACTCTAAATTCTCTGAAATTCTCTGAATTGTCTGAAACTGTATCACATTGCTCTGAAGGCTGTACTAACCTTAGCCAGGTGGAAATAAATGTCTCCTCAATGGCATCAGTTAACTGAGCTATTCTATTCCGTAAATTCCTCATGATGTCTCAGACAATTGGCTTTTCTGCTCTGCAATTTCTCTGAAACTCTGTCACTGCAAGACATGGAATCAGAGGAGAAGACTGGACAAGAGAAAAATAGGGAAGCTTTGCCCTTTAGTTAAACTCCAGCTCCTTCTCCCCAGCTAAATACTGACATAGTCACCTTGGAGAGGAGATGAGCACTGTGTCCCAGAGAATGTAAAAGGAACTCTTCACATGGTTTTGCACTACTCCTGTGTCCCACGCTGTTATTATCTAGTTTAAGAAATGCACATGCACATTTTGTTCACTTGACTGGAAATCTAAGGGTTGTGCTATAGTCACAACAAGCATATGAAATAACAACTGACATAAGGAAGAGCTGTTCTCTTTTTATGCTAATATTTATATCTGCTTCATTAGAGCAGAAAACACTTGCTGAACAGGCACATGAAAATTCAGAACTACTGATGGGACAGAAAAAACACTGAAGCAAATCAAGTTTCATTAAAATGTATGAAAGCTTTGATATAGTTGGTCCAGAATTTTCATTGCTAAAAATGATAACGTACGTGAATAACATCCTCCTGCCAGAAGCATTTCTAAGTCACTTTGGACAGAAAAAACCCCAAACTAAGATGACTTCACGATTCACATGATTTTAATAGGATGTAAAAACATTAATGAATCTGTCCTGTGGTGTTGAGTTTACATAATTGCCAGTTCTTTATACCGCATTTATCAAGTTAGCATGCCTTTGTACAGCAGCTGAGTTTTTTTTTACCACAGGATGTTTTTAGCCATATAGGTTTAAATCCTGTTGACCTCTTTCTTTCATGGTGGTGATTTATTTTTTTTCTTCTTTGTTTTTAACCTTGACATTCTAACAACACATTGCTATTATTTCCCCTTCATATTTTTCCAACCAGAAATATATATAAATGTGTGTACACGCAAATATATATAGTATATAGGTGTGTGCATTAAATAAAAATATACAGGTATATATTCTATATATTTTATGGAATTTGATAGATTCTGCTGTACACAAACCAAGCTTCAGTCTAGAAGCCAGGATTTAAGCTGGCAGAAGCTAATGAAGTAGTGGTGTGGTCAGTGGTGAGAGTTTTCAAGAGAAGAAAAGTCTCTATTAAATGTCACCATTGTTTACAGTTATAATATTGAATATTGTATTTAGCATCATAGATATATTGACACATATCATTATATATTAACCAATTATATAGTAATTATATATTAATTGTATATTAATTTAGTTGTTCCACATGATACATTAATATTAATTATTTTTTTTACCAGCTGAAGAAAAAATACTTTGGCAATAGTTTTTCAGAGTCAATTTAATCTATTGTTTATAACATTATTCTTTTTGTTCCTAGTATGACCTTAACCCGAGTTACAGCTTATTTTTTAATGTTTGTCTAAAAAATCAACAACATTTCTTAAACTTGTTGTTTGTATATCTGTCTTTAGCACTGATATAGCTTCATGCAAATACTAAGGATTTCAGAGACCAAAAGGAAAGAAGCACATAAAAATAGATGGGAGTAATCACTGGAGTACACTTTTGAAAAGATTGCTGTTCTGTTTTGAACTTCATAGAAGTTATGTTGTTTCAAATCATGAAGTGCATTGCTCTGTACATTTTTAATATACCAGGAAGATAAATTGTGTCAAACAGCATATATATGAGTTTGTTTTGCTTTCTTTTGACAAATCAAAGTATTAGAACTTATGCAGGAAGATTAAAAATAAGTAGAAATCTATGACTTTTAAGATTTTGTTGACTTTGTTTCCTGGATACTAAACTGCTGATGTTACTCCCAGACATTCCTGCTCTCCTACTTAAGAACTGGTATTTAATAATGATATAATCTAGAATTAGCAATGGAATAATTTCAGCTTGCAACACTGGGAGAAGCAGAGGCACAAATAAGGGGAACACTTTGGAAGAATACCACAGCAGCTGCACACTATGTAAATGCATTTGTAAAATACATAAAAGATCATTTGGCTGATCTTTGGTGCTCTTTGTAAAATACGGTATGTCCTGTTTCAGCAGCAGGGGCCAGATGTACATCTTAAGCAGAATTTGACCCTGTTAGTTCAAGGAAGCTGGAACAAATCCTTTACAGAATTCATATTTAAACACAGTGTAGCACGTAGATTCAAATGTAGGCAGGTGGCTATTTACAAATCTACGGTCTTAATTACTCTGCTCTCAGCTAGATCAAAAAAAACATTTATTCTAAGTAGTATTCTAACAGTATTCTAAGCAAAGAAGTTGAATGAAAACCAAAACTTTTCAAGTTGTTCAATTTGTTACATGGGCCACAAAAAGGTACAGCTGTCAGTATTCTTAAAATACAAACATAAATAGAATCTCTACTTCCAGTTTTTTAATAGTAAGAGTAAGATTTGTCTAATTCTTTGAAACATAATTAATTTTTTAATGCAAACACCTTGAAATCCACCCACAGATTTAACATCTGTAAACATGGTGATTTACAAAAGATAAAGTATAAACATCTAGATTCTGTTTCTTTATATAGAGTCTTGTAATGAATTTTATATTTAATATTAAGCTAGAAAAATGTGAGTGAATGTACCAGCAAAACAAAAAGTCATGGTATTACTTTCGGTAACATACAAAGAAGCACTCCCTTTTTTAGAGTAGAAAAACAGTTCAGGAGCCAGTATTGAAACACAAAGTACTAAATGACCCAATGTAATCTCACAGTTGTGGATACGGACAAATCTTTTCAAGCTCTTACAACTGATTTCTTTTCAGGCTTACCTAAATCAAGTGGCTGATATTCAATCCTCCCTCTCCAGTACTCAGTTTAATTCACATTTTGATTTTATGTATTCTATATACTTTAGTGTTTTAAGAAGGAAGTACTGTTAAACAACATGGTGTGTGTAGAAACTTACTCAGCGTATCAGTTATTATTATACGTTAGAAATCAATAAAGGTGCTCAGCACCTTTTAGCTATACTGAAATCAATAACAAAATTGCCCACTGTCTTTAACATTGGGATTTCACACTATATTACTGTTGTCTGATAGCTTTATGCATAATTTGAACAGGACTGATTGCACAGTGGAATCTATTTGCATGTTACAAAAATCCTGAGTTGCAAAATGGTAAATTATCCACATGATGAGTCATAAAGATAATTTTAATTAGTACATATCCTTCCAGGCCAAAGCTTTCTGAGAAATCTGCATATTCAGATCTGCTTTTACTGACTTCACGGTGAGATCTCTGGTCAGTGTCTTCAGTCTTGTTTTTCAGTCCTTAAGTAGGTTTCCAAGGAAAGATCTTTTCAACCATATAATTAAAGATCACAGTGTCAAAGACAGTTACTTGGGGAAAGCTACCAAATGGTTTTTCAAACCAGTTTTGCCCACCATTCCAAAGTCAATTGTTTGATACTTTCACACTAACAGTTGCTGATCAGAAATGACATCCTTAGTGCCTTTTGAACCTTAATAATACATTGATTTTAAATTCAAGCTCTATGATGCCCTAACCCTGTATAATGGTTCCATTACATAAATTTACACCAAGGTATTCAAACCCATGTTCAAAACAGCAGAAACCTGTTTTATCCAGTCCTTTCTCATCTTCACTAATACTCCAAATAAAAAGATAAAAGTGCAAGTACAAAGATTTCTTAACACGTATTTGGAGGGAAAAAAAAGAAAAATTATACTCAATCTTTTTAACCATGTTTTATCTAGCTGTGATCACATGACCCGTGTATATTCTAAACAATTTAATCAAAGTTGAGTTTGTTTTGTTTTTTGTTGGTTTTTTTTTTGTAATTGCTTTGGAGTTCTTACATTTATTTATTCTTCTCTAGAATAATGGTTTCAGGATTTCCCATAAGAAGCCTGAGACATGAAATATAATATATCAGGAAGTGAAAACTTAAGTGTCCCCAAGGAAAACATGTTTCATTTGGGGACTTAGTGCAGATGTTTACATTTTTGCTGGTTTTGAGGAATAACATGTCTGTTGCATTGATTTGTTTATCGAATTCTGATATAGAATAAGATAGTTCCTGTAGTTTGTAATGAGGAACAAAACAGAGGTTTAGATACCAGAAAGAAGAAATTAGAAGATCCATTACAAACCTCAGAATAAAGAAAAAGAACTTCTTCAATTTATACCTTTGTTTTTTGAGAATAGTCCCCACTTCGTAAAAATTCCCTTTATACAGTAAAGCCTAGAAAATGAGAAAATCTTCATGAACTTTTCAGCTGTGTCGTCAGGGATGGAGATTTGCCTCCTTTTTGACCAGAAAATTGTGTATCCCTAAAGAGATTCATGACCTGTTAATAGGTAAGCAAGAGACCTGAGCATATACGTAGACTGCCTCTTTGTCAGACTCCATTAGTTCAAGTCTCTCTTTTGCTGAAATTCTTGTTAAAACACTTAGTGCAGCCTAAGCTTACCCTATTTTTGAGGAACATTTCCATGTCCTTTGTGAGAGCAGCAAACATCACTGAACCCAGTGACAGAGGTGCCATACAATTTCATCTTTGTCTCTTGTTGTTTACGAATCTCAAGCCAGAGACCGTTCTGAAAAGGTCAAGGTATTACATGCTGCACAGGTGTCTAACCTTTCCCTCCCTTCCATAGAGGAAATTGAGATTTTTGTGTTGGGAATACCCAGATATTCCCATGAGTTTGTTGGTTTTGGTGTTTTTTTTCCTCCCCTTGTTATGGGCAAGAAAGAGTATAGTGGCTCTTGAAAAGTAAACACATTACTTTTTTTTAGATTTATCTGAAGCGTTTATCCCACTTTTCTGTCATTCATAAATAAAGGACCACCAGTAAGCTTAGCACAACCTCTTGGCCTTCATTAATCACATTGTAGGTTATCCCTCCTGAAAAGTCTTGCCTTCTTGTCTTATTCTGTGTCACTTCATGGGTTAAATACCTTAGAAAATGGGCAATTTTGAAGAAGCAGATTATCCATTCATGGCTGCTTGTATGCTTTCTTTCCCCCCTTCTGTTCCTTTCTTTGCCTTTTCAATATAAAATGGAAAACAACAAAGAGATTTGAAGGAAGGTCAAGCTAATCAGGTTGAATCCCCTTCACCTCAGATATGCAGGAGTTAAATTCTGCAGTTCAGGTTCTGAAGCTGTTCAATAAATTGAGAAGCGTATGTTGAGGGGGAAAGAAAGGGGGAAGCCAAGAATATTCTTTTATGGTGTTTTGTAGCCTCTGGGAAAGGAAAGCATTGCTCTTTCAGAAGAGTCAGATTAGTGCTCTCCTTCAGGCACCTCATCTGGAGAAACTTTTCCATGACTGACTATAATCACTGTCATCTGGAAAAGAAGGGAAATGCTGTTTTTGTAATGAACTATATGATTAATTTGGAGCTGTCCAGCAGGGCGTGGGCTTATTGACAGTTTGTCATATTGGTGCAGTCACTCTTCCTTCAGTAATAAACCTATTGAGACGATATGGAAAGGCAATTTCTAGTGCTGTGTGCTTTATGTAAAATATGTGATATCAAGGATAAAATTGCTTTTAACAGTGAAAGCAGAGAAAAGCACATAGGCGTTTGTTTCTAAGAGTTTGCACATCGTGCTTGTGTTCCTTAGGCAAGGAAGGAGATCCATTGAATTAACCGTGACTATTCATTTGTTGTAAAGATAAGAATGCACTGGGATTTGGTTTTATTACTGTTGTTACTTAGCCATTATCTTTATGAATAACCTAGAGGACACTATTGCCTTAATTTTTCTCACACCTAGCTAATTCCACTCTTCATCACCAGCCTAGTGAGAGAGGGGAGCAGTTCAAATAGATTTGTTATTTAATCCTGTCATGATCAGAATTTTTGCCCCTGCACACAGAGAATAATACACAATTTCCCAAATACAACAGATCATATATAGTGTAAGTACAATTCAGCAAAGTTTTGTACTGTAACATTGCTACAGGTTTAATACCTCTCTTCTGAAAATAAACAGGATCTACTCTTATGTATCCAAGATCACTGCAACAGATCTGTAATAGCAGGAGAGAATTATTCTGTGACAATATCCTGTTACAGTGACACCATCTGCTAAATACACCATTTTCCAATTTAGTGATTCATATAGTGTTATAAAAAAGTAACACATTTAATGCTCTACAGGCTAGGTGTTTTTGAAAAAGAAGAATAGAGAGTATACTGCTATAATGAAAAATAAAATCTTGTTCATCTTATAGCTGACTGAAGTGTCCCAACTTCTGCTAGAGCAGCATTATATAAAATTTCTGGATGTTTAATTTGTGAGTCTAAAACAAACAAAAACTCAAAGGTATTTGAACAATGAAAAAAATTGCATACAGTATGTGTTCATGGTACATCATAACCTGGTCTTGTATTTTACTGCACAGTCATAGATAAGCGAGCATTTAAAATAAATGTGACTCATTTTCTAATGAGCTTTTAGAAACCCAGAGTTTAAATGGCATAAGTTGTATTGGTAGAATCTAATTTTTATAAAACTTTCTTTTTCTCCTCAGTGCAAAAAGAAGTTCTGAAATGTAACAGTTTAGCATAAGTGAAAGCTATATTGAGAGGCAGTAAAATGTAGAGTCTGATTATTCAGTGGGCTATGTAGGCACATCCCTGCACCCACTCAGAGCTCTGCTGGAATTAATACACACATGCACAGCTTGAGGATGAAAGACTCAAATGGTGACAGGGCTAATTCTTAACATCTTAGACTGTATTCCACAACACAGCTCCACACTTGCTCTTGCAAGATTGGTTCTGACTGCACATTTAAGACTATAAGAGTGTTTCTAAAAATATGAATTATTTGGACGCATGAGGAAAGCAATTTTTGACCTCAACATGGTTTTACTGTATTGATCAAAATTTCCAGAAATGTTCAAATCAGAATTTCTGTATTTTAACATTATTCTCTAGAGATGTAGATTCACTTTATCTGTAGACTGAAATAATAAAGGAAAATATGTTTATTTTTTAGAGAAAGAAATAATAGGTACCACTGAAACTATGATAATGCAATGATAGTTTTTATTAGAGCTCAGCTGGATGTTTGAATATGTCTGAGCTAACTGACATGAACATAAATGCCAGATTCTTAACTTTTACCCTATGATATGATCCCACAATTTAGCCCTGAGGTTGCTATCCAAAACTGATGATACAAAAATATTTTTACTGCTTTCCTAATACTGATAATATTGTCAAAGGCTAACATGTTCTGAAGAAAAAAAAAAGAAGAAAAACTTTATTTTTTAAAGTTAATTAACGTGAAAGCAAATCTTTTTACCTCTTAGAGGAAAACACAGAACAATGATCTAAATATGTTTTAAACTATTTCATCTTTCTAGAGTTACAAATTCAGACAGTATCTTCCATTTGATTTAACTTTTCCCTCATTGAGTCTCCTAATCATAGTGTTGGCTTGTTGTAATGTTGCCTCTAGGTATGCACAGTGTCAGCAGTTTAGGCTTTTGAGTAATTTTTGCTGGACAATTTAAACCAGTGATGTAAATTCTGGAGGTGATGGTAAGATGCTTTCTCTCATGTATGTTTTTGTTTAAGTATAGGTGAGTTATTTTATATTTGAGCAAACTTATTTTAGTCAAGACATGCAAGGGGGCTGATGGGAGTTAATTCAAACTGTTGTAACAGACAGCTTTTACAATAAAAGTAATTAACAATTTCTCCCTATCACTATTGTAGTCTTCCAGGCTTACCATCTCTTTCAGATGAATGATAATCTCATTCACAAGAACATAATGCAATATCCATAAGCAAAGTTTACAGTAATTATTTTGCAGAAGTAATTTGAGAAGTTTTGAGTGAGAAATACTTCAAGCATGAAGAACCTATATTAGCTAACGCCTCATTGTTTCTCATAAAATTTAGGAGTCTTTAAGAGAATGTCTGTAAACATTAATCCAAAACCAATAAGGCCCGTGAGTATTTTGCATTATTTTGTTTTCTACCTATCTCCAAGCAGTGCTGACTGCTACTTATTCATAGAGTGCTATCTAAACTTCTTAGAACCTTAGTAGTGGTGTTCCCCAGGGGTCAGTACTGGTTTCAGTCTTGTGCAACCTATTCATCAGTGACCTGGATGAAGGGACAGACTGTAAGCAAGTTTGCTGATGACACAAAACTAGGAGGAGTGGCTGATACACCAGAAGGAAGTGCTGACATTCAGCGAGACCTAGACAGGCTAGAGAGCTGGGCAGAGAGGAAGCTCACGAAGTTCTACAAAGGCAAGTGCAGGGTCCTGCACCAGGGAGGAATAACCCCATGCACCAGTACATGTTGAGGGTTAACCTGCTGGAAAGGAGCTCTTCGGAGAAGGACCTGGGAGTTCTGGTGGACAAGTTCACCATGAGCCAACAATGTGCTCTCGTGGCTCAGAAGGCCAATGGTATCATGGGGTGCATTAGGAAGAGTGTGGCCAGCATGTCGAGGGAGGTTATCTTCCCCCTCTACACTGCCCTGGTGAGACCACATCTGGAGTACTGTGTGCAGTTCTGGGCCTCCCAGTTCAAGAAAGATAAGGAACTACTGGAGACCATCCAGCGGAGAGCTACAAAGATGATCAGAGGACCAGAGCATCTGTCTTATGAGGAGAGGCTGAGGGAGCTGGGTCTGTTTAGCCTGGAGAAGAGAAGACTGAGAGAGGATCTTGTCAATACGTACAAATACCTTAGGGGCAGGTCTCAAGAGGATGGGGCCAGACTCTTCTCAGTGGTGTGCAGTGACCGGACAAGGGGCAATGGGCACAAACTGAAACAGAGGAAGTTCCATCTAAATATGAGGAAAAAATTCTTTCTTTACTTTGAGGGTGACAGAGCACTGGAATAGGCTGCCCAGGGAGGTTGTGGAGTCTCCTTCTCTGTAGATATTCAAAACCCGCCTGGAAGCAACCCTGTGCAACGTGCTCTAGGTGAACCTGCTATGGTGGGGGCTTGTACTAGATGATCTCCAGAGGTCCCTTCCAACCCTAACCTTTCTGTGATTTTGTGATTCATTCCTATGTAAAGGTCAAAGCATTTGGTCTTTAGCTTTATTGTGCTCTGATTGTCAGTGAGTCAAGACAGATTTATTTTAAACTGAATTGATGATTTTGCAAGATACGGGAAGTTTAGTACTTTATAACAATTATCTCTATAGGAAAGATCAGTACAAAAATTGACACAATGCAATCATGTTCAACACTTGAAATGATGTCTTGATTATAATAGCTCAAGTACTTCTGCATGGAACTGTACTGTGCAGGCTAGTTACATCCTAAAAGCTATGCAACACCAGCCTAGTGCCTACTCTACTACTATACAGCTGTTAACATGACTGCAATATTTGTACTAGTTCTCATTCTCCATTAGAACTAGAACTCCCTCTTTTGTTCTCTTAAGAGAATTGTGCTTAAAAATGTGTTTGTAACCCTTTTACAATTACTGAATTGGAAGACATCTGTTGGAGTTAATCTAGGTCATCTCTTTACTGACCTTGAAGGATTTGGAGAATCTGAAACTTCAAAGAAGCTAAAATATTTTAATTGCTCCCTTGTCTGCCTTCTGCTTTATCTGTAATAAAGCTTTCAGTCTAAATCATTTCTCTCCTACCAACTTAGCCACAGTATCCAAACATTGGTTTACTGTGAGAGTTTGCTTGTTGTAATATTGCCCGTGTCAGGTGATACCTGAGGTCTATTTTGTATACTCAGAGTGAAGCAAAGAGTTTACAGTCTAAAAAAAACCCCCAAAGTTATTATTTTAGCTTAAGAGATTGACAAAGGAGAGCTAAAGGAACAAGGAATTAAATTCATGAAAGGAATTAGATAACTATTAGTCATGCTAAGACAATATTTGACATTCATGTACCTCTGAACATTTTCAGAACTCTTTTGCACCCTCTAGCTAACCAGGGAAGCATTCAAAGTCCATAGGATACTACAGTTCTCCTAGTGGCAGTGTACACAGCTACTCAGCTCTTGGCATAGTCCTCAAACTCTCTGACCCATACCTGAGCTTGCAGTGGGATTCTCACATTGTTTATTTAATTATAGGAACGAGGCCAATAGTGCTTTCAACAGCAGGGCTAGAAAAAAGCAGGGAGATGAAGAAATTATCTGCTCCTTTATGTCTGAAAGCCTATTGCCTAGACCAGGGACCCAGGCAGTGGTAAATGATGGTTCAACTATCTCCTCTGCCCAAGGCAGACTACTAGTTGGAAGGCATGTTGTCCACCTCCTAGAACAATAGTTTTTCAGGTGAGTTGTGAAGTCTCTAATATTGAAGCCATTCCATTTACAAAAATTTTTCAGGACACCAAGTCGACCCTTCTTAGATAAAACATACCTTAAGTACCACAAAATATACGTCTTCTGAATGTGCATTAGTTTTTTGGTGATACATAAAGCTTTAAACTTAAACTGCCTTAAATTCTAGGTCCATCTTTCTAAGTCATCATATTCTATGTTTCTCAGTTCACTGAGAAAAGTTCACTTTTTGTGTCTCTTACCTAAAATGTTCTTATCATGACAGTAAAAAAACAGCCCTTTAATAAATGGCTCATGGTGCCATAGTGTTATAAATTCTTCACCTCATCTTCAGTATATATTTAATGGCAATTAAGATTATGTCAAAACTATGAGTGTTTTTATACAGTGTATTATAACTCTGTGATGTGACGTCATGTCCTAGTTTCTGGTAGCTCCTGGATGGGTACTCTGTCTCTTGATTGGTGTTGGGATAAGAATTTGGTACCTATCATAGGAGAGGTACCTGGGAGCTGAGCTGGAGATACATGAGCTATGATGTGAATAAATTAAGGACAAGAACTGCTTTGCAGAACACATCAACTGTAATTTAAAATTAATCAAAACAACATGAACAATTTACAGCCTAACTTACCTAGAGAGTATGAAGCTGTATAAATGAAGTTAACAGAAGTGAGGCTGTAGCATTGACCTTACTGCCTTGACATCAAAATTGATGGTGCTTTACGTTAACTAGGAATTAACAGAAGGAGAGATCATATGTGTATCCATTTGTTAAAGAGAAAAAATAAAACAATAACGTTCCCTAAAACCCCAAATATTCAGCAGGGTTTTTTTATTTTGTTTTTTCTTGAAAAAAAATAATGAAATAATGAAATTCTACCACTTTTTGAATGTTTTTGAACATACTTTCAACTATTCACTAAAAAAATAAACTCCCATAACACACAATCCAATCACATACCATACCTGGGCATCTGTTTTTTTACTAACAAGACACAAACTAAACATTTGTGTATAAATACACAGAAATAGATTATTCAGCAAAAGTATGAATTAAAACATTGATAAGTTGCATGATGAAAAGATAAATACTTTAATGAAAAACACTGGAATACAATAGAAAATTTTGCATTTTTACAATCACTTTAAGCATAATTTTTGTTTTTCTATGAAAAAAAAAAATGAAAATTTGAGTTCTTGAGCTGATGAGTTGATCCTGAGGTGAAGTTTTCTTGTCCTTTCACTACCTAGAGATCAAAAACAAGCACACGCTGTTGCACGAATATGCAATTGCTTGCTATCTTATGATGTATCTTGATGGACTGTCTTTTTAATTCACATGCAAGTGTCTCATGTACATTTTAAATCAGCTTTTTGGTTAGCAACTGCTGTAATTACCTCTAATATTTCTTTGCAACAAATTTATTATCTTCAGTAATTTTTTCCGTTTTCATTACTTTCTCTACTGCTTCCTGTTCTGTGTTATTTTTCCTGCTCTTACATTTTTTTGCTTTATCATTCATATTTACTTCCTTTTTCCTTGACTTTCTTCTTTCCTGTCTTAATTTTTCTCATACTGCTTTACTGCTCCTGCATTTTTGTACCATGCAAACTTGCTTGTGAAATGATTCTGTTTCTTATTTCCTTTCTTAAAAAGTCTCTTTAGGTGTGTCTGATTCTCTTTGCAGAAAAGTTTTATAACATTGTGAATGTATGCGGTATTTATAATAATGGTGTAATCAAGGGAAGAAGAAAAAAGTATTCTCTTGGACATTAACTGGACCATATGAGTCACATATCTTGAGTGACGAATCAAATAACTCTTCTCTCAATTAGCCTTAAAACTCTGAGCTCAAAAAGTATTTTAGCAATGACATACTAGCAGATGATCTTGAAACCTCTAGTGGGATGAACAGTCACTTGGGGTAAGGCTGAGATTTAAAAATAAAACAACAAAACTCAAACTTATGTGACTTACACCATGATGATATATCAGTCATGTGATTGAATTGCCACAAGAATTAAACCAGAAATTTTAGAAAAGCTAATGACAGTTGCTTAGGACTCTGACCTCTCCGACTTCTGCACCTGAATCTGTAAATTATGGGCTTTCATCCTGTATTGCTTTACAGCTGCATTGACATTGCTTAGGAGAAACAATACTCTTTTTGCAACCCACTCATATTTGAATGCTGGTCCCAAACCTCTCTTTCACCAAGAGCATAAAACTTTTGCTTTTTCACTCTCCAGCTTCTCATAAAGATCCAATCTTATTGCCAGGACCCTGAAAGCACTATTGACCCTATTGGCCTTGATGGGCCTGACCTGGGATCTCCCACTCAGGGTCCCTGTGCCTCATTTTGGTTCAGTCATGTCCCACCCTGGCCCTACCAATGCTGTAGGGGTGCCTGTGCTCAGCCCCATTTCTTGTCCTGACTCTGTGGGGAGCTCATCTCCTGGGCAGGCCACTCAGCCCCATCTTGTCTCCAGCCCCATCTTCAGCTGCTTGTGATGTGACACCCAACTGGGCCCCAGCCCTGGCTTGCTGCTCCCCTATCACTAGCTGCCATCTCATCCCACCCCACTCAGACTACGTGGGATGGTTCTTGTCAGAGAGATTGCAGCTGCACTGTGCACTGGCCCTTACACAAATAATTGTCAATTGCAGAAAATCATGTCTTCCAAAAATCATATTTTTAGCAATATTCTCTATCATTCTCTTCATAGCTACTCTTTCCAACACCTCTTAACTTTAATCAGGCTACCTTGGTACTAGCTTTGAGAAAAGATGGAAAGAGAAAAGAAGAGAACTAGCTGAGGACTTGCTTGGAGAAGATCAGAGGATATCTGCCATCCGAGGAGCTTCCAATAAGAGGAAATTATCATTGACAAAAATTTTTTGCAACTTTTGTCATTTCAGAGATCTGGCCTTCCCTCACCCCCCAAAAAACCTCAATTAAAATCCAAACCAAGACGACAAACCAAACCAAAACCCCCCAAAAATCAATCAAAGAAAGCATGATGGCCTTAGTAATAGGTAGGAGTATATCACATAGGGGAAACAAATAGGATGGTAACTACCTAGATCTACATATAAGACTGGTACCTTCTTGGTCAATACAGTAAGACTCTCTGAATCTCTGAAATCACGTTTATCATCCCATCCTGAAAAGACAGAAATTTCCTCTAGAATATGTAAGAATTCCAAGTTCTTACACAGTCATAATGTGGATGTGTAAAAGAAATAAAGGGTTTCATCATAATTTTTAAGATCTCCCCACAGAACTCTCAAAAGAAAAATATGAAAATGAAAAAAATAGAACAGATATGCCTGGACATCCTAAATATTAAAGCACAGTCTCTCTGTGCTTATTAGTATAAAGGAAATTTCAAAATAATTGATGGTAAAGAGCAGTGAATTAGCACATACTTTATTCAATTAGAACTGTATTAAGCTGTTCTGGTTATTTTCACTGAATGTAGGATGGATTTCCTATGTCATCATTAGGGCTCAAACTGTAAAGCTGTGGAAAAAAGTTTATACCTAAGGAGAAGTAAAAAATATTATACAGTCGGATATAAGTAGACACAAAATCATGAATGATACAGTCAAACATGCACTTGTTATCAGTCTCAAGGTATTTAAAAAGTTGTTGCCCCTCAGCTGGAGTTACAGTCTTTTGAACTGTGTTACAGTAATTTACTTTAGACCGCCAATCTTTTGTGTAAACCGTAGCCACAAATACTGTGTGATTTTTGATTTTGTTTTTTTCAAGGATACATTTGTAGGTAACTTCTTCAGGAAAGAGTTAATTCCTGATGGTCAGAAGAACCCCCTGCAAATATGTGCACACATAAATTTATCTAAAATCTTTCAAGACTAAGTTTAAAAGCTAAACACACAGAAAAACCTCAGATGCCTTAAAGTTAAAACCTGTAACTTCTAATTTCTAGACACTTGGCACTCTGAGGGAAATCCAAAATCTAGGTTCGGGCACATTAGAGATGAAATCAAGAAAACTTGCAAGTGCTGGCCAGGGAACTGCAGAGCTATTTGCAGAAAAAGGGCATTTTTATACATATAGCAAATAATAGAAAGTTGTTTTCAGTTATCAAACAAGAGCATTGGAAGCATTTGTCTAGCCTGCCTTTACAACAGGAATGACCACAAAGACAGACAACCATACTCCTGAAGTAAGAAGCAGCTGTTCATTGTATAAATAATGTATCTGTTTAAAAAAAAAAAAAAAGTGGGACACAAATTGTAAAATTATGCCTTTAGGTTCGGAAAAGATTTTCTGGCAAGTTAAGAAATCTGGAAAGCTCCACAAAAAGAAGCAAACTGTGCTGAGATCTCAGGGCTCTTCTGTTATTTATTTACATTTGAATCAAATCCCATTGTAATTCTTCTGAGGGTAATAATTTTCAATGTGCAAATCAGATAATAATAAATCAACCAATACACCATACAGAGGCCCTTAAAATAGCAATGTGGATCACATGAAAATAATTTTATTGAAGCCAAGACCCAATAAAAGAGCTAATACCAGAGTAGATACTGTACTTACTTTTAATTAGATAGAACTCTATGTCCTAAATTACCCATACTGCAGAATTTCTCAAAGTTATGAATCATTTATAGCTTCCTTTGTCTTGGGTCACTGAGCACTCACTGTTCACCAAAATATATAGCTGCATTATTCTGTCACTCCCATAACATTTTCTCTCATTAATATCCCTTTTTTAGATTATCACTTCAGGACAGATTCAGTTTTATCTTAGTGAACTTAATGATAATCAATGGATGTACAGTGTATTTTAAATAAAATAGAAAATAAATAATACAAAGTTCTTTGCAGATATAGGTTTGTAAATGATCTTTTTTTATAAAAATTTTGCTTTCAGGAATGCTGAGTACAAAAACGAGGTAGAATCCTCATAACAGATGTGTTCTTGGCTCCAGCTAACTATTCACAAAGGAGAAATATATTTTCATTTTAAATGCAGGATATTGGTTTGTTTCTGCTTAAGGCACATTTAGAGTTTAAGTATTTGCAGGATCCTCTTAAGCTGTATTTTGCCTCAGCACTTGTTAGTGAAAATTAATGCATTCTACAAATACATAGTATTAGATACAATACTAGTTGAATTTTGGGATTAATTTGTGTATCCAGGGTTTCTCAGTCCATGCATAGTGTATGTGTTTCATTTTTTTTTTAGATGGCATCCACAGATAAGACAAACATTTAGAGTTTGTTGCTGTTAAAAACAATTGCATCCTATTGTGTTGAATAGACTTCAGACACATGAGTCTTCAGTCCTCTACTGTGTTGCAGATCCTTCACACAGATTGAAAAATGGTTCTAGAGGTGGCATAGCCAGAAACAGAGTTTCCATGCCAGGGGGACCCCGATATTTCATAAAACTGATGCAACATCCTGTCCAATTTATTGCTTGTGAACACAGGAAATTTTACTGTAAAAAAAAGGATATGACTGGATATTTCTTGCATTTTCAATAAGCACCCAGACATTGCAAAGGCTAAGGAGACTAAGGACTTCTTTGGTAGTTTTACCCCCAAACCCATACTTTAAGATACACTGTGCATTCATCATCTTATTAGTCTGCTACTCGACAGTGAGTTTCATTAGCTTTTTGAACCAAACCCCAAAAGATGTGTGAGATTCCTCTCTGTGGGCATCAGGGCTTTCTATTAACTTAATCGATGCTGACAATAGTTAACGGGAAGTCACATGGGCAGCTCAACAGTAGCTACCATAGGTTCAGCAGTCCCTCAGTCCTCAAGACTTCATTTTCCTTCTGTAATTGTGGGTACCAGCTGCAGGATGGAGGCCCTGAGTACTCTGCATTGCAAAGAAGGCAAAGACTCATATTTCGCACACTGTGAATATGGTTTTGCTTACTTTCAACTGCAACAAAGTTCTTGCATACTTGTTGGTAGTGTTTCATAATGTACTTGGGGAATGTAGAAACTTCATAGGATTTACATGAGATTTACTCTTTGTAGTCCACTGATATTTTGCAAGTTGCATATAAGTTTCTTTGAGGCTGAGGGAACAGCACACGTTTATGAATAGTACTGCAGTGATTAATCTTCTCTGGCATTTGATATGAATGTAAATAACCAAAAATTAAAAGTTCAATAACCTAGGTGTAGGACTGAACTCTAGCCTGTAACTTAAGTCAAGTGTGTTTGACACAGGAACCAACACTCATTCAAATAGATCAGATAGATGGTGATTAATATTTGATGAAGTACAGAACAGTCATAGAAAGGACAAAGCAGAAGACCATTACCAGTGTTGTCACAAATAATTTACAGATTGCTTTGTATGACTACCCTCATACTCAGAGACAAACCTTCAAATTCATTTGTATTAGAAGACAAAGTATAAAGTGTCTGGCTTGATTTTATTCATAGCAGAAGGAACGAAAAATGTACTTATTGTCACAAAATCTGGAAGACTGTACCTACAAATAAGATAACTTCACTTTTACTCTCAAATGTCAGCCTAAATATTTATGCCACATATGTCAACTATCATATGTAAGAGTTGTAAAAGTATTTTCTGCAGGATTTGGGTCAGGAACTATGGAATTTAAAAATCCTTTATCTTCCTCTAAAGATATTTTCGCTCACCTGAAATAAAATAATTATCCATTATATATAATATACATAACCCTCTTATTATCTAACAAAAAATAAGTAAAATAAATAAAAATGTAAATAAAATTACAGAATGAGGAAATGCAGCTTTTTTTTTTCTTTCAAATTGATTATGTTGGCTTTTTTAATTACTCTCTTGAAAATATTATAAAAGTTAGGATATACGTGTATTCAAAATCTCATCCACCAACTCCCCTTGTGTTTTCCTAACTGTCTCTGAGTTCTGGCTTACTTTTCATTACACTAATAGAGGTCTTTGGGGCACAGGAGTAAAACAAAATATTGTGTCCATTTCTTGGCTATTACTGTCAAGTCCATTATATAATCCTGTTAAGAAATATATCCAGCTCCATCCAGAAGCAGTTATGCTCCTTGTCTCCACTTAACCTGGGTGAAAGGTTGTTCCAGAATCTTACTGCTCTCAAGATAGTTAGAATCTTTGTTCTAGTTTCCAGCCAAAGCTTAGTCATGGCCAGTTTATACTCACTTATTCTTTTCTGCCATGAACCCTTTACCATTGATATATTCAAGGACAATAACAATGTCATTTCTAAGCCAAATTATCCTCTTTTCTGTTTTTATCTGTTCTTCAAGGTGAGCCATTTTGCAAAGTAATAACAGCTCATTTGCAAGGCGCACATTTTGTGTTATTTTAACAGCAGCACAGATTCATACAATGTCAATCAAACTACCTAGTGTTTTACGGCAATAAATGTAACCTGGGTGGGGATGTAAATTCCATCATCACACAATCAAAGTTATAAAGTGATAACTCAGGAGCAGATTTATGAACAAGTGATTTAAGCTGAAGAAAATACAGTTTGGGTTTAGGTTCTATTGAAAATTTCATCAAGTGTTGTGTGTGCATAGAAGCAGCCCATACCCTTGACTAGGGAAGTGTATTAGAGCATATAATAGAGCATGATAGCAATCTAAATTTAGTTGTGACGGCTGACAACCCTACTGGTACAGGAGTCTTCCTGTGGAGCTTCTCCTGTTTCTTTTGACTGCTGTTTTCTGGAACAGGTGGGTGCTCTTGCAGAATCACAGTTTGTTGCTCTCGAAGCCTTGGAGTGAACTGAAAGGCTTTAGATGCTTATAGTTGGCAAAAATATATGCTTTCTAACAGTATTTCTCTGTTTGTGTTGTATACAGCAGTGCTTAAAGGAGAAAAGTTATTTTGCACAGTGTCATACAAAAAACAGCACTGAAGTGAGAATGCTGAAAAAAGAAGAGAGTTTGCAAGCTCACAGAATGGACTTGAGGAGTATGCGGAGCGTATCTTGTGGTGGACAGAAATTGCAGATATGGAGTTCCCAGAGTTTTACAATTTCATTTCTGGCTAGTAGGCATAATTCTACTGTCTCTAGTCTCTACTCAGGCAAAGTACCTCCTACAATGGTCTGTAGAGTATTTCATTCATATCTTACTTTTCTTGCATCAAAGTAATTAACAGATTAGCTTAAAATAATCCTTTCCAGAAAATCTACTACCTTGTCATTTTCTGTGACCAGGTCCAAACATGTCAAAAGAAGGGGCGAAAAAGTCTACTTTCTCTCAAAAAAGTCAGAAATCAGCTTAGGCTCTGAAGTATAGCATCCATTTATACACTTCCCATTGTGTATTTAAGTAATGAATTTTGCTGTTCCTTGAGTACCCTTGATTCACAAGTATCTCTGATCCTTTTTTTCCAAGTCTTACTAAGTTCTGGATATCTTGTGAAAATTCTACACTATGTGAAAGACTATCTATTGTTACAAATACACATATCCTCCCATTTTGCCATTAGTCTGTTTTATAAATGGGGAAAAGAATAAACCAAGTATCTGTTCTTTCTTTTCCTATACTACTTATCACGTTGTTTATTAAGTCTATTATTCATTCATATTTGATGAAAAGTATCTCAGTCTTTTTCAGGTTTCTTTTCAGGAATATTTTTCCACAGCCACAATTACTAAACGACCAGATTGTTACTGTGTTTGTAAGCTTATCCATGTTAAGATAATGAAGAACATAGCACAGTATTTGTAGTGAAGAAACACTCCTAGTTTAAATAATACATTATAATATTCTGTAATCATAATGTTCTCTGTTTCATTCCTCAGACCTTCTAATGTTGTGTTGGCTTTTTAAACACTATTACACATTGGGAAGACATTTTTAGTAAACTGTCCATTGAACTGAATCTTTAAACTATTTTTCCTTTTTTTTTTTCTGAGACAATTGAGCTAGTTTACAAAGAAGAAGTGTCTGTTTTATATTATTTCTGCTAATATGTCTTGTTTGGCATTCACCAGCATTGAACTTTCCAGAACTCTTTTGCATTAGAATGCCTATCCTACTGTTCTCCTTTAGAGTTTGTGCTTTTGATTTTGCAATTGTACAGATAATAGTAGCTGACAGAAGGCTACTGCAAGTAACAGAGACAGGACTTACCTTTCTCTGAGCCAGCTTTAGCAGTAGGTTCTTTTAAAATGTGAGACATCTTTCCTGTATTAGCCATCTAGGCCTCACAAAATGCCTGCTTCTTTCCAGTGACTATAAAGGGTGTTTAGGATGACTGGTTCAGGTGAACTCCAAGTCATATTTCAGATAATACCACTATTTATTAAAAGTTCCTTCTCCCTGTCTTATGCTCTTTAGTTTAATAAAGAGTTTCAAAACAACTTCAGGAGTTTTAACTGATTGTGTTGATGCTTCCATGTCCAGGTCATTGGCTGTCAACATCCATTTCTCTGTTTTTCTGTCAATATTTCTGTATTGATCTTCTTGAGTCAGGTGGTTATGGGCTCAGTACTGGTCCTAATTTTTTGGCGAGCACAGAATTTCCCAGCCTATACCACAGTTTAAATTGTCTGTTGTGGACAAACTTTTAAGACTGAATAACTTGAGCACCTGAAGCTAAACCAGTGGTCCATCTAGCCAGTATCCTGTTGCTGGAAATTGTAAGAAATACGTGTCTAAGGGGAAAAAAAAGAAACAAACCAAAAAGACTATAGTGATGCTTCATCAGATATCTCCAGGTTCAATATGATCAAATATCTTAGTGTTTTTGGAAACCAGTCTTTGTTCTCCAGAATCAAGGTCTCTTAACAAATAAGACAGGAAAATACCCAGCCATTAATAGCTTCAAGCAGGCCACATAAAACAAAAGGAAAACTAAAAATCCCTAGTCAGACTGAGGACCTTGCATCTTTTTTGCATCCAGCTGGCCAGTCACCATAGACTTTGAGGAGAATTCAGGTCTCTTCTGTGTATACTATTGACAACAGCAACAATGTAACAATTCTATTACATGTGCAACTAGGCGAATTAGTACTGGAATATCCTTCAATTTAACCTCTAAAACCTGTTTTTCTTTAATACATCCACTGAAACTCAGTATCTGTAATCTCATTGCCTTTAGTCAACTTGAAATGTTGACTAAATTAAACTAAATTAAATTGACTAAATTAAAATGTTGACTTCATGGATTCATGAAAGGCAGGTCCTGCTTGACCAGCCTGGTCTCCTTCTATGACAAAGTGACCCGCTTAGTAGATGAGGGCAGGGCTGTGGATGTAGTCTATCTAGACTTCAGTAAGGCATTCGACACTGTCTCCCACAGCATCCTCCTGGACAAACTGGCTGCCCGGGGCTTGGATGGTTGGACTCTTCAATGGGTTAAAAACTGGCTGGATGGCCGAGCCCAGAGAGTGGTGGTGAATGGGGCAAAGTCCAACTGGCGGCCGGTCGCTAGCGGTGTTCTCCAGGGCTCAGTTCTGGGGCCGGTGCTGTTCAATATCTTTATAGATGATCTAGACGTAGGGATTGAGTGCACCCTCAGTAAATTTGCAGATGACACCAATCTGGGTGGGAGTGTCGATCTGCTGGAGGGTAGGAAGGCCCTTCAGAGGGATTTGGACAGGTTAGATAGACGGGCCGAGACCAATGGCATGAGGTTCAACAAGAACAAGTGCCGGGTCTTACACTTCGGCCACAACAACCCCATGCAGGACTACAGGCTGGGGGAAGAGTGGTTAGAAAGCGGCCCGGTGGAAAGAGACCTGGGGGTGCTGATCGACAGCCGGCTAAACATGAGCCAGCAGTGTGCCCAGGTGGCCAAGAAGGCCAAAGGCATCCTGGCCTCTATTAGGAATAGTGTAGCCAGCCGGTCTAGGGAAGTGATCGTCCCTCTCTACTCGGCACTGGTGAGGCCGCACCTTGAGTACTGTGTTCAGTTCTGGGCCCTGCACTTCAAGAAGGATGTTGAGGTGTTGGAGCGAGTGCAGAAGAGGGCGACCAAGCTGGTGAAGGGTCTGAAGGGTCTGTCCTATGAGGAACAGCTGAGGGAGCTGGGGTTGTTTAGCCTGGAGAAGAGGAGGCTCAGAGGTGACCTTATTGCAGTCTACACCTACCTGAAGGGAGGTTGTAGTGAAGTGGGAGTTGGCCTCTTCTCCCGGGCAACTAGCGATAGGACAAGAGGACACAGCCTCAAGCTTCACCAGGGGAGGTTCAGGTTGGACATCAGGAAGAATTTCTTTACATAAAGGGTTATTAGACATTGGAATGGGCTGCCCAGGGAGGTGGTGGAGTCACCATCTCTGGAGGTGTTTAAGAAAAGACTGCACATGGCACTTAGTGCCATGGTCTAGTTGACAGGGTGGTGTAGGGGCAGCGGTTGGACTCGATGATCCCAGAGGTCTCTTCCAACCTGGTTGATTCTGTGATTCTGTGATTCTGTGAAACATACATGCTGGCACTTTGTTTTCCAAGCTAACGCATAATTGCAACTCTTTTTAGGTAGTTTGTGTGCCCATTTCCACAGGAGTCTTTCTGGTTTGTAAGTAGACATTACAAGGAATTACAATTCAGGTACCTGATGCATTTTATTCTTAGTGAATATCTCTTTGAGGCTTCCTCAAACTTCAGATAACAATTTTGAGTTTTTAATTTTGCTACAATCTTTTATATCTTAAAAAGCTGCTATTCAGCATCTTATTGATTTATTCACCTAACACTCTGACATTAACTTCCAAGGAATCACAAGTTTCTACAAGCTGTTAGTATATTTTCAGGAATTTAAACAAAGTGTGGATTTAAAACTTTTCAGCAAATCAAAAGTTTTCTCATGTTTTTGTACCATGAGAAAGCTGCTTTTAGTTGGCTGTTTTGGAAAATTTTCTGTAAGTGTCCTAAAGAATCTGCATGAGATTTTGCTTACACATTTCCAGCAACTATCCAATATTTCTTGGTATCCAGTTTCTGTGACTGAGGCTTCCATCCATCTTCAGGACATACATATCCTTAGAAAGTAATGCAGTCCCTCATAAACTGACATTTGTTTTTCTCAAGTTTAAACCATGACTCCTTAAAAAGCTTTAGAAGCCTTTCTGCTCCTGCCAGATGTTCTTCCGATGTTTTATGGAAACAAATGAAGTCATGTAAATACATGAGGATATCTTAAATTCTCAAAATGTGGCTTAGATTATTTAGTGCCTTCTGAAAAGTCCCTCATGCACTAGCAGTTTGAAAGGCATTCTAGAGGACTGAAATAATTGACAGGGTGTCATAAATGTGTTTTTTTCCTCTTAATCTTCACCTACATTTTTTTTTTTTTTTTCCTTTCTTAATTTGATGGTATCCAGATTCTCAGTCAAACCCAGCAACATATTTTGCTATTGACATGGAGTCTGATGTGGAAGGAAGTGGGTAACTATACTGCTCTGTCTATGCATTCTGTTTTCTTAAGACAGTACTTAAGATTGTTGGACATTTTTATAATTACAATTGGGTATTTTCATGGCAATGAAAATTAGTTAATCAGAACAATCTGCAGCATGTAGTTTAATCTTTTTTCAGTACTATCTGATATATCAAAAGAATTAGAATTCCAGATCCTAAATGCAAGTACAGGTACTGATGCAGTTCTTCGCATTATTTATCTTAAAAGTTACTGATGGTTAATCATATGAATAATCAATTTCTAGTTTTTCTTATGTGACATCATCTTGTCCAGAAACTCCATTTTCAGTAGCCTCTGTCCTCATATCAGCTACAAAATTTGTCTGACCAGTCATGAAACATCTTATTGATGGAATAATTTACCTCATGGGACCTATGGGAAGCCTGTGGATATTGTATAATTAATATCTTCTAATTAGCTTCTTCACTATGAAGTGGCTCCTGATGTGGTAAATCTAATATAAAACTACAGCCCAAAGGAATTAACAGATAATATTCTTAAAGTATATGTTTTTGCTTCCACACTTGTAACTGCTTGTCAGTCTAGGGAACAAGTTATGAACTTACTGCACCAGACCTCACATATGAGGTATTTTCAATTGGAGAAGTTCATACCTTGCAGCTGAACATTGACACTCATGACTAGGGAAAAGTTACAGCACCTACAAAATGTTAACAAAGTATGATCTGATTGTCTTATGAGTCTATACCTTCCATAACACAAAATCTGTCAAATGAATAGGAAATCTAATTACTTCTGCAATTCACAGTTTCTGACCCAGGTAAAAGTGCTCTCACCATCTTGAAGCTTCTTCCATCTGCCATAACATCCATCAGAATAGTAGGATTTCAAGGCCAGATGCAGATGTAATCTGTATAATGTTGGTCTGAGTACTGCATGTCAGTAAGTGTTTTACTGACAAGTAGACTGTTCTATAAGCTGGGAAAGTAGTAATAGAAGAAGAGACTTGACTTAATTTCCACTCAGTAATCATTAAGTTTATTGGAAAACTGAAGATAACATCTAGCTA
Source organism: Nyctibius grandis (assembly GCF_013368605.1). Lineage (NCBI taxonomy): Eukaryota > Metazoa > Chordata > Aves > Nyctibiiformes > Nyctibiidae > Nyctibius > Nyctibius grandis. The sequence continues at coordinate 76,374,660 of NC_090659.1, read as the reverse complement.
AACAAAGACAGAACCTCAATTCATTTCAAATTTCTGTCCCTTCCTCCCTACTTTTCCAATCAGAGACAAAAAAGCATTAAAGCGGTCATTGTGTCACAGACCTATAGTAACATAGCACAACTTCTTACCAGACATATTTTTATGAAAATTATTTTTAAAAAAAATTTCTGAAATTGAGCTGAAAGTGGATGCTTTTACTTGTTGATCAAGATCATTCTGAATTCATCTTGTTTTAGAAATGCTTACAACTACTCCCGAGTTTTTATCAAAGGTATTTTTATAGGTGTGCTCTTTGATCTGTTGGACAAAAGGTTAATAAAAACTTCTCATAACACAATACTTTGAAGGGTACCCCTAGGATCTTCGTTGATATACCTTCACATTTTCACTGTTAATAACTATTATTCACATATTTCTTCAACTAGGTGCAAATCCATTGTTGTTTCATCTGATATGGAATCCTAAACAAAGTTTTGTTAGAAATACCAGGTCTACTGAATCACTTGTATACAATAGACCTGTTACAGTATCCAGAAAGGAAATGACAGACATTAGACACTGCTGTTGATTAGTGTTCTTGGTGTCTATTTCTGGTCACCTTATTATCACTCAGTTGTTAGCAAAGTGACTGTTCATTAAGTTATTCTATTGTTTCTGTGGGTTCTAGAATTGGGATGACTTTGTTTACCTTTGATTATACTTTTCATTTATATTGCTTTCCTTATGTTCTTTTAAATATCATTATTTCTTCCTTAGTATCCAAAGAAGAACACTAATATTCTGGAGATTGTGTTTAGTGGATTCTTTAGTGCCAGAGGACAGATTTCATGAGCTATTACTTACTGACAATGAACCAAGTTGTCAAAATATTCTATGGGCCACTCTTTCCTTAATAAGTCACTTGTTTGCAAATTACTTTTGTCCTTAGTCCTTTTTTAGTTTCGTCCTTCAGTTCTCATGCTTTCCCTTTGTACTCACCCTTAGATATGTATGTTTATCATGTTCTTTAATTTTCACATAATTGAAAGGATTACTGGTGCAGTTGTATTTGTTTTCTGCTTTGCTTTGTACCTGTTCTCAACATCATGATAGTTTTTAGCAGTGCCTTTACTATTGTCTGCTTTAGAAATTTTGGAAAAATTACATAACAGTAAAATTTCTAAATTCTGAAGTCCAATACAGTACTAACTGATATGTGGCCTGTTTGAAACAAGCATTCCTCAAGATTCTGAGAATACGTTTCTACAACGAAATACCTGATTACACCTGTAACTGTGAATTTCAGCACAGACAAGAGTTCATTGTCAGAAGAATGCAGTTTTAGAGCAAATTCCACCTTTTGTTACCTTATAAGTAATATGAAACAGCATGAATTAAAAAATGGAAAATGGATATATATTGATTTTTCTTCCTTGCAGGCAAGCTGAGCCAGCTGCCCTGATCTGCTACTCTGTTGTTAAACCAGAGTCAACTATTTGATGTAAAAGTTTGCCACTTCTAATGATTTTTTGCCTAAGACTTCCTCCTTTGTAGTTGACTAGTTTGATAAGTGTATTGTGATGGGTGATCTACGTTGAGCTAAGTTTGTACTATGGGCACTTCCAGTGTGGCCCAGTGGTAAAACTGCGTGCTATTGACTTTGTGAGGATCTGTACACATGAGCATTACTGTGGAAGGAAAAACTGTGGTTTTGAGAGAAAATGGTGAGGAAAGAGCTGCTGGGCCAATGCACCCAGCTCACTGAAGGGCCTAAGAGTGGAGCATGGGGAGATACTTTTTCTATCCTGTGAAACATTCTCAGATCTGCCTTTTTCCTTAGATCTCTGAAATATCTCTTTATTGTACAGATACTTTGATGTAGGGCTTAGAGGGCAGGCTGGACCAAAACTTTCTGAATAGTGACTTGAAAAGATTTTTGAAATTATTTTAAGATCTGCTACAGTGCTCGAGTTAAACGATACTGTGTGACTGCATACTTGCTTAAGTAAAACTTCATGATTCTTCACAAAATTTTGAAAAAAATTTTGAAAAAAAGTTAGTTAGATGGAATCCTTTATATCTAAGATGAGATATTGACAGTGGTGTGCTATAGGGTATAACTTTGAGGTTTTACATAAAGTGCTTCTTAAGTGTAAGGAACTGAGCAGTGACAGCGGCGACAGCGGTGGCAGCGACTTGAGGTTAGTGCGGGGGCGAGGGCGACATCGGGCTGTAACCGGGCGGTTTTCGTACTCTGGGCCCCCCCCGAGCCCCCACCAAGCAGCAGCCCTGAGCTGCTTCCCGCCCCACCCCGGACCTGGAGGTTCCTGGCAACGAATCAAGAGAGGAGGGGGCATAGCCGGAGGCACCACGGGCGATTTAAACGCACCACCCCCTGTTGATTGGGTGACAAAAAGCCTCCTGGAGGACAGGGACTAGTCCCTGCCCAGAGGGGAGAGGGAGACTCAGCAGTGACTGTGTGAGTCAGCAGTGACTCTGTGTCCCAAGGCAGGAGAGGCTGCAGCAGTTTGCAGCTCGTTGGGGAGGGCGCTGACTCCCTCCCAGTGCACAAGGCGAGGAAGGTGCCAAGGAGCTGTGAACCAGGGGTGTCACCAACAGGTATTTCCCAGCTCAGTGAAAGAACAATGGTATCTACCCGGCGGAAGAAGACCAAAATGGATGTGGGAACCCAGACAGAGCTCCCACGGAAGGAGGCGATGGTGCAGGTCGCAGGCTGCAGGGAATGCTACAGCATCTCTGTGGTGTCAGGGGGCTGTGTGCGCTGTGAGCAGGTAGATGATCTGCTCGGACGAGCGGCACAGCTGCAAAGCCAGGTTGAAAGGCTTCAAGCCGAAGTAGAAAGGCTTAGGAGCATTCGGGAGGCTGAAATGGAGATAGACTGGTGGAGCCAGGCTCTGCCCTCCCTGCAACAAAAATGGGAGAACCTGCCGGAGAGCTCCCAGGATCGAGGGACCGCTGTACTCTGCCCCTCTCAGGTGGAAAACAATAACCTAGAGGAAAGGAGTGAGTGGAGGCAAGTCTATGGCTGTGGCAAAAGGCGAGTGCCCTCCTTGTCTACCTCGCCTCCACAGGTGCCTCTGAGCAATAGATATGAAGCCCTAGTGGAATGCAGCCGGTCCAATGGGGATGTGGTGGAGAGGCAACCTATATCAGAGGTCCCACCACAGTCAGAAAAACCTGACAGGCATATAGCTACCTCCTCCACAAGGAAGAAGAGAAGAGTTTTAGTGGTTGGAGACTCCTTCCTAAAGGGAACTGAGGGCCCAATATGCAGAGCTGACCCCCATCACAGGGAGGTCTGCAGCCTGCCTGGAGCCCAAATCAGGGATATCACCAGGAAACTCCCCAACCTGGTGAAGGCCACAGACTACTACCCCCTGCTGATCTTCCAGACAGGTGGGGAAGAAGCTGCCTCCCATAGTCTGAGGGGGATGAAGAAAGACTACAAGGCCCTAGGACGGTTGGTGAAAGAGTCTGGGGCACAAGTTGTTTTCTCCTCCCTCCTTCCATTTTCAGGTGATGACGTGGGATGGAATAGTAGGATTCTCTCTATTAATGCCTGGCTACGAGACTGGTGCTACAGGCAGGGCTTTGGGTTCTTTGATAATGGTTGGTTTTATAAGACACCAGGCGTGACGGTAATACATGGGAAAGGTTTATGTCGTAGGGGCAAAAGGGTTCTGGGACAGGAATTAGCAGGGCTCATTTGGAGAGACTTAAACTAGATTCGAAGGGGGATGGGGTAGTAGCTGGGCTTGCACCACTGGGGCAACGCTCTAGTGTTGAGGTAGACCAGGAGGCCGCCCATCCCCCTAGGGTGAAATCGGCTCGCTCCCTGAAATGCCTGTACACCAATGCATGCAGCATGGGGAATAAACAGGAGGAGTTAGAAATCCGTGTTCGATCGGGGGGCTATGATTTAGTGGCAACTACAGAGACTTGGTGGGACACCTCGCATGACTGGAAAGTGGTCATGGATGGCTATGTCTTGTTCAGGAAAGACAGGCCACTAAGGAGAGGTGGTGGAGTTGCTCTTTATGTGAGTGAGCAGCTAGAATGTATTGAGTTCTGTCCAGAGGCGGATCAGGAGCGAGTTGAGGGTTTGTGGGTGTGAACTAAGGGGCAGGCTGGCAGGGGTGATACTGTTGTGGGTGTCTATTACAGGCCACCGGATCAGGATGAGGAGGGTGATGAGGCCTTCTACAGGCAGCTGAGAGCAGTCTCGCAATTACAGGGCCTGGTTGTCGTGGGGGATTTCAACTACCCTGGTATTTGCTGGGAGGCCTACTCAGCCAGCCATCCTCAGTCCAGGAGGTTCCTCCAGTGCATTGATGATAACTTTCTGATGCAAATGGTGGATGAGCCAACTAGGAGAGGAGCGCTGCTGGATCTTATCCTCACTAACAAGGAGGGTCTGGTTGAAGCGGTGAAGGTTGAGGGCAGCCTTGGTTGTAGTGACCATGAGATGGTAGAGTTCAGGATCTCATGTGGCAGGAACAGAATAGCTAGCAGAATCACAACCCTGGACTTCAGGAGGGCCAACTTTGGCCTTTTCAAGCAATTGCTAGGGGAAATCCCATGGGACAGGGTACTAGAAGGTAAGGGGGCTCAAGATAGTTGGTTAGCATTCAAGGACTGCTTCTTCCGAGCTCAAGATCAGAGCATCCCAACAGGTAGGAAGTCAAGGAAGGGTAGCAGGAGACCTGCATGGTTAAGCAGGGAACTGCTGGGCAAACTCAAGTGGAAGAAGAGGGTGTACAGATCATGGAAGTAGGGGCTGGCCACTTGGGAGGAATAGAAGTCTGTTATCAGAGGATGTAGGGAGGCAACTAGGAAAGCTAAGGCCTCCTTGGAATTAAACCTTGCAAGAGAGGTCAAGGACAACAGAAAGGGCTTCTTCAAATACATTGCAGGTAAAAACAACACTAGAGGCAATGTAGGCCCACTGATGAATGAGGTGGGGGCCCTGAAGACAGAGGATAAAAAGAAGGCGGAGTTACTGAATGCCTTCTTTGCCTCTGTCTATACTGCTGGAGGCTGTCCTGAGGAGCCCCGGACCCCTGAGGCCTCAGAAGAAGTCAGGATAGAGGAGGAATCTGTCTTAGTAGATGAGGGCTGTGTCAGGGACCAATTAAGCAATCTGGACGTCCATAAATCCATGGGCCCTGACGGGATGCACCCGCGGGTGCTGAGGGAGCTGGCGGAAGTCATTGCTAGGCCACTCTCCATCATCTTTGCTAAGTCGTGGACAACGGGAGAGGTGCCTGAGGACTGGAGGAAAACGAATGTCACTCCAGTCTTCAAAAAGGGCAAGAAGGAGGACCTGGGGAACTATAGACCGGTCAGCCTCACCTCCATCCCTGGAAAGGTGATGGAGCAACTTGTCCTTGGTGCTGTCTCTAGGCACATCAAGAATAGGGGGATCAATAGGGGCACTCAGCATGGCTTCACCAAGGGGAAGTCATGCTTAACCAACTTGATAGCCTTTTATGAGGATGTTACCTGGTGGATAGATGATGGTAAAGCTGTGGATGTGGTCTATGTCGATTTCAGTAAAGCGTTTGACACGGTCTCCCACAGCATCCTTGCAGCTAAACTGGGGAAGTGTGGTCTGGATGATCGGGTAGTGAGGTGGATTGTGAAGTGGCTAAAGGAAAGAAGCCAGAGAGTGGTGGTCAATGGGACAGAGTCCAGCTGGAGGCCTGTGTCTAGCGGAGTCCCTCAAGGGTCGGTACTGGGACCAGTTCTATTCAATATATTCATTAATGACTTGGATAAGGGAATAGAGTGCACTGTCAGCAAGTTCGCTGATGACACAAAACTGGGAGGAGTGGCTGACACGCCGGAAGGCTGCGCAGTCATTCAGAGAGACCTGGACAGGCTGGAGAGTTGGGCGGGGAGAAATTTAATGAAATATAACAAGGGCAAGTGTAGAGTCCTGCATCTGGGCAAGAACAACCCCATGTACCAGTACAAGTTGGGGACAGAGCTGTTGGAGAGCAGCGTAGGGGAAAGGGACCTGGGGGTCCCAGTGGACAGCAGGATGACCATGAGCCAGCAGTGTGCCCTTGTGGCCAAGAAGGCCAATGGCATCCTGGCATGTATTAGAAGGGGTGTGGTCAGCAGGTTGAGAGAGGTTCTCCTCCCCCTCTACTCTGCCCTGGTGAGGCCGCATCTGGAATATTGTGTCCAGTTCTGGGCCCCTCAGTTCAAGAAGGACAGGGAACTGCTAGAGAGAGTCCAGCGCAGAGCCACGAAGATGATTAAGGGAGTGGAACATCTCCCTTATGAGTAGAAGCTGAGGGAGCTGGGTCTCTTTAGGTTGGAGAAGAGGAGACTGAGGGGTGACCTCATTAATGTTTATAAATATGTAAAGGGCAAGTGTCATGAGGATGGAGCCAGGCTCTTCTCAGTGACATCCCTTGACAGGACAAGGGGCAATGGGTGCAAGCTGGAGCACAGGAGGTTCCACTTAAATATGAGGAAAAACTTCTTTACGGTGAGGGTGACCGAACACTGGAACAGGCTGCCCAGAGAGGTTGTGGAGTCTCCTTCTCTGGAGACGTTCAAAACCTGCCTGGACGCGTTCCTGTGTGATACGGTCTAGGCAATCCTGCTCCTGCAGGTGGATTGGACTAGATGATCTTTCGAGGTCCCTTCCAATCCCTAACATTCTGTGATTCTGTGAGAAAATTTTAAATGAGATAATTGAAAGTAACATAACCTCATGCATGCTTCTTCAATTACCGTAGACTTGTGATGTACACTGAGGTGTAGGGTGTTTGATTAAGATTTAGGAAACGTCACCAATTAGGAAAAGTATTTACCATGGTCAGTGAAGGTTCTTGAGGCCAAATGAAGTGCTAACATATTTTGTTGTATTAAAATGTATTTCCACACAGTGGGATAAGTCTTCTGGAAATAGAAATCAACATAGCCCCATTGAAGTAAGTACTTATTCACTGACTCCGGTAGAAAAAAAAAATGATTTAAACCAGCTGAGAACCTGGATGGTTGTGTTTATAATAGAAAACAATTGTAATGCATGCTAAAAATGTTACAGGTGATTGTCAAATAAAAGATGAGCACACACAAACAGCCAAACACATGATCATATAACAGGCATCACAGCCTCAGTTTATGCTACCTTTTAAAAATTTACTCTTAAAAATATATTTTGGGGGCAGGTTGGCTAGCTTTATTGCTTATAAGCTGAGACACTTTTAAAATATTTGAAGCACTTTAACAATTTTCAGGCACTCTTACTGTTAAACTGGTCATGCTCAGAAACTTGATGACTTCCAAATGGGTTAATTCAGGGCACTTCAGTCTGCATATCAGTAGTATTGAAAGTACACAGTCTCTTACAGTTAGAAAACCAGGACATATTCTTTAAGTACATCTGTATAAATTTTGGCATAACAAAAGATTATATAGTTCAAAACTTTCTTCACTTTCACACAGGCTAATATTTAAAACATTGAAAAAGTATTAATTGCTGCTAAATATGTTTTATGATAGAGAGGGTGATGGAATACTATAATATTTTTTTTTCTTCCAATTATTTCATTCTTTTCAGAGGAATTTATCTTATGTACAGTGATGTGTTTCCTTTAAAATATAACTTAATGAAACTTTTAATGGAATCATGTGTGCTGTATAAATATGCAATTTTAATGTAATCACACTCCTTCAAGTGTTAGGTTTTTAATGGTATTCTGCTTGGTAAATGTCAGGTGGATGTTAATTGAACGGAAAAAAGGTAATGATTAAATAAATCCATTAATATAGTGAATTCCATACCCATGGATATGTAGGTGGATTCATTAATGTTAATATGCACACAAACAAACAAATTAATGATATATGCTTACAGTGTGAATCTGGCATGCCTGTGGATGCAGGGCTATCCAGCCATCAGTGGACTGATGATCTGTAATTCTGACTTTGCAGATAATGCCTGAATTTTGACATTGTCCTTTTTATACTAACAAATGAGAAAATAAGATATATTTTACTGTGCCATTGTGTTGTCTATCACATTAAATATGATTCCTCAGGCTTTGATGAGTATTTTCAGACAAAAATTAAAATCTCTCACAAGCAACTTATTAGCAGTGCAATACTACATATGCAGGGAATCACACTTTCCAGATGATGTCATGATCAGTTCATAGCTTGTCTTTTCTTTATTCTTGCTTTAACAAATTACTTGCATATGTGTCTCAGTTTTTTAGAAAACATGCTGATCCATATGACGTACTCATCATCAGTGCTACATAGGCTTTCTGAACCTAGTTTTCTCACTTTTTCTAAATAAAACACCAAATAAAACCCTCCAGAAAATCTGATGATGTAGATAATTGTTTAAATAAAGACCTTTGACTTTGTACTGAAGCAAAAGAGGAGTATGGACAACATACATATAACTGGCTCTGCTCTGGTGGTAGTAACATTCAGAAGAGGGACAAATGTACAGCTGGGGACATTTATTCCACAAACCACATTCCCAGAAAGATTTATGTCTACATCTACAGGGTTTCAGAATATGTTCAGACTACTTCCACTGATCAAGTTACTGCTGCTTATCAAATTAACTTGTTGTTAATCTGTTGTGAACTGAGCCAAGGTAATTAACATAAGTGTACCTTCCTTTCTCTAACCTATCACGCCTCTTTACAAGTGAAATGAGATACCTTTTTTAAGTGGAGCTAAGCACATTAAACATTTTGAAGGTTACAAATAATGATTAACCTGATCAATTGACAAATGGTAACTTGTTATATTGCAACAAATGTAGTGATTTCAATCATGTGAACGTATATTTAAAGTAAAAAGATAGGAGTTAAGATCAAGAAATTAGGCAGAAACTGAACTAGCAAAGACTTAATTTTTAAATGGTAAGAGAAAACAGAAAAGCACAAGCATCTGGCATTAGCTTAGTAAATTACTATGTCAGTTTAGATGGAGCAATTGTAGGCAAGTGCAGGGTCCTGCACCTCGGGAGGAATAACCCCATGCACCAGTACATGTTGAGGGTTAACCTGCTGGAAAGGAGCTCTTCGGAGAAGGACCTGGGAGTTCTGGTGGACAACAAGTTCACCATGAGCCAACAATGTGCCCTCGTGGCTCAGAAGGCCAATGGTATCATGGGGTGCATTAGGAAGAGTGTGGCCAGCATGTCGAGGGAGGTTATCCTCCCCCTCTACACTGCCCTGGTGAGACCACATCTGGAGTACTGTGTGCAGTTCTGGGCCTCCCAGTTCAAGAAAGATAAGGAACTACTGGAGACAGTCCAGCGGAGGGCTACAAAGATGATCAGAGGACCAGAGCATCTGTCTTATGAGGAGAGGCTGAGGGAGCTGGGTCTGTTTAGCCTGGAGAAGAGAAGACTGAGAGAGGATCTTGTCAATACGTACAAATACCTTAGGGGCAGGTCTCAAGAGGATGGGGCCAGACTCTTCTCAGTGGTGTGCAGTGACCGGACAAGGGGCAATGGGCACAAACTGAAACATAGGAAGTTCCATCTAAATATGAGGAAAAAATTCTTTCTTTACTTTGAGGGTGACAGAGCACTGGAACAGGCTGCCCAGGGAGGTTGTGGAGTCTCCTTCTCTGTAGATATTCGAAACTCGCCTGGATGCAACCCTGTGCAACATGCTCTAGGTGAACCTGCTATGGTGGGGGCTTGTACTAGGTGATCTCCACAGGTCCCTTCCAACCTTAACCATTCTGTGATTCTGTGGTTGTAAATGCAAAGGCAAGTTAATCAGACTTAGCAATGATGGAAAGCTACATTGGTTTGCACTGACAGTTTTTAGTCTATACATGCAGATAAGAACAATAGCTATGCTCAGCTGTAGCTACAAGCCATGTTTGTTTAAGAAAACTTGTCTTTTTGAATGCTTTGTGATTTCATATGCCATATACTTATACAAACAATAAAGAGAAGTTATATTTCATGTTGGCCAGCATGTTCAGAAGTTCATTTCATGTTGTGGAGGACAACTTCCTCATGCAAGTGGTAAATGAGCCCACTAGAGGAGGGGCCCTGCTTGACCTGTTGTTTGTGAACAGAGAAGGACTAGTGGGAGATGTGAGGGTCAGTGGCCGTCTTGGGAATAGCAACCACGAAATGTTAGAGTTTTCGATAGTGGGGGAAGTAAGGAGGGGCAAGAGTAGAACTTCTGCCTTAGATTTCCGGCGGGCTGACTTTAGCCTGTTTAAGAGGCTGGTGGACCGAGTCCCTTGACAATCGGTCCGGAAGGGCAAAGGAGTCCAGGAAGGCTGGATGTGCTTTAAAAAGGAATTGCTAAATATTCAGGAGCAGGCTGTCCCAGTCCGTAGGAAGACAAGCCGTCGGGGAAAAAGATCGGCCTGGTTAAACAGGGAACTTAGGCTAGAACTTAAGGAAAAAAAGAGAACCTACTTCCTCTGGAAGAAGGGTCGGGTAACTTGGGAGGTCTATAGGGACATGGTCAGGTCATGTAGGGAGAAGATTAGAAGGGCCAAAGCTCAATTAGAGCTTGGGTTAGCTGCTACAGTCAAAGATAACAAAAAAAGCTTTTACAAATACATCAACAGCAAAAGGAGGGTCAAGGAGAGCCTCCATCACTTGCTGAATGAGGAGGGTAGTGTAGTGTCAGGGGATGAGGAAAAGGCAGAGGTGCTCAATGCCTTCTTTGCCTTGGTCTTTAATGACAAGACCGGTTGTCCTCAGGAGACTCGGCCCCGAGAGCCTGAAGTTAGGGACAGGGGGCTGTGTGAACCTCCCGTAATCCAGGAGGAGACGGTTAGTGACCTGCTGTGCCAGTTGGACACCCACAAGGCTATGGGCCCGGACGGGATTCACCCCAGAGTAATGAAGGAACTGGCAAACGAACTTGCCAAACCACTCTCTATTATCTACCGGCAGTCCTGGCTAACTGGAGAAGTTCCAGCTGACTGGAAATTAGCAAACGTAACGCCCATCTACAGGAAGGGTCGGAAGGACGATCCAGGGAACTATAGGCCTGTCAGCCTGACCTCGGTGCCAGGCAAGGTGATGGAACAGATCATCCTGAGTGCCATTACACGGCACATGCAGGACAATTGGGGCATTGGGGTCAGCCAGCATGGATTCATGAAAGGCAGGTCCTGCTCAACCAACCTGGTCTCCTTCTATGACAAAGTGACCTGCTTAATAGATGAGGGCAGGGCTGTGGATGTAGTCTATCTAGACTTCAGTAAGGCATTCGACACTGTCTCCCACAGCATCCTCCTGGACAAACTGGCTGCCCGGGGCTTGGATGGGTGGACTCTTCAATGGGTTAAAAACTGGCTGGATGGCTGAGCCCAGAGAGTGGTGGTGAATGGGGCAAAGTCCAACTGGCGGCCGGTCACTAGCGGTGTTCTCCAGGGCTCAGTTCTGGGGCCGGTGCTGTTCAATATCTTTATAGATGATCTAGATGTAGGGATTGAGTGCACCCTCAGTAAATTTGCAGATGACACCAAGCTGGGTGGGAGTGTCAATCTGCTGGAGGGTAGGAAGGCCCTACAGAGGGATTTGGACAGGTTAGATAGATGGGCCGAGACCAATGGCATGAGGTTCAACAAGAACAAGTGCCGGGTCTTACACTTCAGCCACAACAACCCCATGCAGCTCTACAGGCTGGGGGAAGAGTGGTTAGAAAGCGGCCCGGTGGAAAGAGACCTGGGGGTGCTGATCGACAGCTGGCTAAACATGAGCCAGCAGTGTGCCCAGGTGGCCAAAAAGGCCAATGGCATCCTGGCCTCTATTAGGAATAGTGTAGCCAGCCAGTCTAGGGAAGTGATCGTCCCTCTCTACTCGGCACTGGTGAGGCCGCACCTTGAGTACTGTGTCCAGTTCTGGGCCCTGCACTTCAAGAAGGATGTTGAGGTGTTGGAGCGAGTGCAGAAGAGGGCGACCAAGCTGGTGAAGGGTCTGAAGGGTCTGTCCTATGAGGAACAGCTGAGGGAGCTGGGGTTGTTTAGCCTGGAGAAGAGGAGGCTCAGAGGTGACCTTATTGCAGTCTACAACTACCTGAAGGGAGGTTGTAGTGAAGTGGGAGTTGGCCTCTTCTCCCGGGCAACTAGCGATAGAACAAGAGGACACAGCCTCAAGCTTCACCAGGGGAGGTTCAGGTTGGACATCAGGAAGAATTTCTTTTCAGAAAGGGTTATTAGACATTGGAATGGGCTGCCCAGGGAGGTGGTGGAGTCACCATCTCTGGAGGTGTTTAAGAAAAGACTGGACATGGCACTTAGTGCCATGGTCTAGTTGACAGGGTGGTGTCAAGGCAATGGTTGGACTCGATGATCCCTGAGGTCTCTTCCAACCTGGTTGATTCTGTGATTCTGTGATTCATTGTTACGATGTCATTAGAAGTACTTTGGCTGTGACAACATTACAATACTCAGGCATGCTTATCAGTTCCCAGGTCTAGAGATAGCACAGACAGAGCCTTTATTATGATGAAAACTTTGAGGGCAGCATACTTCTTCCAGTGCATCATGGTTTGTATAGAAACGGACTTTTTTGTGTTCTCTGAATGTCAGGATTTATGTACTCCAGCAGGAGACGGATGAAAGACACTCTCGCTGCAGAGTATGTTGTATCACATCCCAATAGGTAAGTCTAGATGCAACTGATCCTTGTTTCATGGAAATAAATGTTCTTTTAGCACTTACAAGAAACTTAGGGCTTTACTCTGTTGCTTACACTTGGACAACTAGTGCTTTTTGAGACGCTTTTGCGTATGGGGTCCAGCTTCCACTTTAGAGGGGCATTGGTCTCTTTGTAGGTCCTGTATCATATCTGCAAGATCTGTGCAGAAGTCTTGGATACCTGGACCTTTGTAAGTGGCACTGATGTATTATGTGTGAGTAACTGAATTAAGCCCATAATATTATTTTCTGTATAAAATTAGATAGGAAAAGACAATATTTTATCTTTAAACACTTTAGGAAGATGGTTCAGGTCCTGACTGTAGATACATGACTATATGTGCCTGTGTAGTCTGGGATGCCTAACCCTCACTATGGTCAAAATGGAAATCTAATTAAAGACGACAGTGGAGTCTGGAGAAATATTTGTCTCGCTCTAACAAAGAGACCTAAATTTTGTCAACTGAATAGCTGTCTGCATCACCTACTGTATTAGCTAGGTCTCTATTGACTTCATATTTATACATAGATATGTAATATATGTCTTCAGCCTGTCATTGAGTCCTACTTAGATTACCCTAGACTTGGGTGCATGGAAAAAGATGCAGACAGAAACAACTAGGAAGGTGAGTGGGTTTAATTTAAAAGATCATTACCCTAAGACCTACTTTCCTACTATAATTAATCTATGAATATTTCAGGAGTTTTGATTCAACAGAAGTTTTGAATGGAACTTCCTATTATTATTGGAAGAGTGTAAGATACTGGACAAATGTAATATGGTTTTAGAGTTTTAGCATTTCCCCCAGCCCTTCTCAAAAACATTCCCTTTACTGATAGATTTGTTCTGAATATAAGACAGAAACTTCTGAGAGGGTAAAGTCAATCATTAAACAGAAGTTAGTCTTACCCTTAACAGGCATCTCAGAACCCTGGTGACACTATTATCCGAACAAGCAAACAAACAAAATCTCTGCCTTATTGTATAATAAATGTGAATAAATATAATACCTTAGCGCATATAGTTGGATGGGCTAGGGTTTTCAGATTTGAAAAAGAAAGCACAATGACACACTGTTTCAAAACTTACATTCACTTAATTTACGTCATAGAAATATATTTGAAAAACCCTGGAAAAAATCTTATTTGCTCTGTGATATTTGTTTATCCCTATTTATTTTACTTTATTATATCTTTATTATAACTCTGTAATAATGTCTTTGCATTTTGGCTTAGGATTTTGTGAAAAAAATATTATATCCACAAATAAGTGTATACAAATATGATTTATTGTATTAAATATCATTCACGTACTGCTCAAGGATTTTGAAATATATTTATATCTGTAAATGAACAGATTCAAAATACAGGATAATATTACATATCCGTCTATTAGAGACAGGATTATAGTTTAAGTCCTTCACATAATGAAAGCTTAATGTGCTGAATAAATTCCTCTACCTAAAATAGCAGCAAATCTAAAACACACTTGAAGTTTTTTCCTGCTAGCCTAAATATATGTTAAACTGTTTAGGTACTTCTACATAATAGGAGGGAAAGGGAACCCCCTAGTGTATGAAGTAAAAATTAAACATGGAGGTTACCTGGAACTGTATCCATCAAAGGGGTAGAAGATGGTATTCAAGCTAGATTTTGTAAATCAAAGAAATTAAATCACATATATATGTTTCTTAGTTAAAACATATTTTGGTTTTGGCCTAAGCTCAAAACATCAAGGTTAGAAACATTAATGGTGATTAATTTGATCTGTCCTCCTGAACCAACAATATATATATTTGATGTATATATCTCTATTTGATATATATATATATCTAATTTTATATTTATCTAATCTGATATATATATCTCTAATTCTGTCTATTAGAAATTGTCATAAAGCTTAAAAACATTAGTTGTTGGATCCAGCATGAACTCTAAAGTAATAAAAGTTATGTGGAGCATGATATTTTTGTTATCATGTAAATATTTTAACTTAGTTATATCTAGAAAGTCACTGTTGTGATATTTTGCCCTGTGTGAGTACTCTGTTCCACTGAAAAAGCCATTAAAATTATCCGTGTGGAGAATTTCAAATATTAAGCAAATGTAGTACGAAAGATTTAATTGGAGATTTCTGCTAATGAACATCTCTGTATGTTTCTCATATTTGTTGATTATATGAGTCTCGAGTGACTGTGAGTCCAGTTGTGACCCCTTAGCTTTGCATGTTCACCCTAGCACATTCCTATTTCAAGTGTTTCCTTCATTCCTCATGCTCTTTGATACCCTTAGTAATACTTTCCTGCTTTTTTCTGGTCTTCTTTCTGACAAACGTTCAGGCATAGGAGAACTACAGGTGTACCAAAACCTTCCAGCTAGTCACTTGCTCTTATCATTATCAAACACAGACATGCCCTCACAAATGAGTGGAGATTTCTAATTTGGTAGCTGATGTATACTCACTTTGTGTTCAGCAGGGACAGATGTCAAAGACAGCACCAGACTTCAGCACTGAAGAACCATGCATTTTTATTAAAGCTTTTAGATTATTTTGTATTGTCTTTTCATTCTGTTTTTATACTGGGACTTTTTTACTGACTTTAATGAAGTTGTGCCTGGTTCCAACAAAGTTTGTGAGATCTAAATTAGCTGCTGTGTTTTTATCTATTTTAGATACATGGCAAAATCAAATACAACCCAATCCATTCTGCTTTCCAAGGGTGAAACTGCATTCTTTTTGCTTCCCAGATTGCTAATAAGACATTTCAAAGGCTTTAGTGGTATAGTCTAGTTCACAACCTACCTCATTGTGTTTGCTTTAAATCATTTATAGACTCACTTTTTTTTATTGTCAGCGATCTTGAATTCAGGATCAGTTTTGCCATTTGTAAAGATGAGTTTAACTAAACTGGAAGCTATGGCATAAATTAATAAATATCCTAAAAAAGGAAAATATTAAAGGAAATGCATTTCTTCAGAGATTTTTTTATTTGAATATATATCAGCTTTACTTAGATGGGTTCATCTTTAGCTTGCTGCTCTTCATCTATATGTTGATAGACACTATAATGTTTTTCTATGCCTGAGACTCTTCAGAGACCTCTGTTTTTATTTCACCTCTACCTCCCTCAGACTGGCAGAAGCCAGTTATCCTACTCTCTCCTCAAACTTTTCAAAGCCCAGGAAGACTAAGAGCAAATATTACTGCTGCCACATTTTAGTTTTAGGCCAGCTGGGAATAATGCATCCCTCTCTCAATATGTTCACTCCACCCTTTGTCTGCTCCCTGCCAAGAGACAGGCTGAGGAGCTGAAATAAATGATTATCCTCTGCCATCAGTTTGGGAAATAGAACTAGGAGGAAGTTTTAGACATAAGTCTCCTGTCCACTCAACAGTTCGAGAAAAGAACGTCGTACAGCAGAGAGCAGAGGTGATACAGGGAAAAAAATACCGAGGGCAGATGGCCAAGAGAACCCAGCGGTGAAGGAGGCCAGCCAGGGAGCTGGAGAACTTAGAGGAAAGCATGAGTATCCAGCCAGAAGCCATGAGTTAAGCAATCCTTGTGGGAAAGCTTGACTGTGGGATCTTAGCACTCATCAGGAGCCCAACAAGAAGGAAAGACAGACAGGTGTAGAACACTGAACCTCATAAGTCATTCTGTAACCACAGTCCAAAGAAAATAAAAACCTCATTAGTATTGGAAAGTTTGACTTCACTGTGCTCACTTGACCATATTAAGTACTCATACCAAAAGTATCGAGCTGTACTGGTCAAATATATTGCATAACCTCATTCTGTGTCAAGTCTCAATTGGTGTAAACTTTGAAAACTCCATTAACTCCAGTGAAATTATATTTATATAAGCCAACTGAAATTCTAGCTCTCAAAATGCAAAATTAATTTATTTGTTTTATTACCTTTAAGCTGAGTGCTCATGGGGTAGCAATAGAAAAAAAGAATGTCGTAAGAACTCACTAATGTAACCACATAAAGAGGAAACACTGGATTTTTAGCATGCATGAACAATCACCGAGTGCTTGGTTAATGTGCATTATAGATTACTAAAGCTGATTACTTAGGGCGCAAATTAATGGCTATTTCACAGCAACAGTTTTTGTGGTCCTGGCAGTGGTGAAACACTTGCAACATTGAAAAGTTTTAGATCCTATTGGCATGTGTTTTCAATCTAAATCAATGTTTAACAACCAGAGAGGATAGTATTAATATCACATAACTTTACGGACTTGATTCATTTATCTAGTCATAGGTGTTTAAAGCCGTTTAGAACTACTTTGCAAATCAGCCTGGCTTCAAGCTGCCACTTCAGAAAGGCCTGAATATCCTATGGATCCTACGTTATACCTGCCATCCTCACACAAATATCACAAACTAACTGCATCCTCTCAGATTGCAGTAGATGCCTGTGTTTAGCTCACCAAATTAGGCCCCAGATGCCTAGACTGTCAATGCCTACATTTGAGCTAATGATCTTCCACTTTCTTCATAGTCAGTAAAGACAAATTGGTACCTTTACTTCCCAACACCAATGGTGAAATGTAAAAGTCCTTTTCAAGATGACTGCATCCAAGAAATGCCAGTTCATTCTCCACTGACAAAAGGAGTCAAAAGTAATCATCTTAGATTATATCTGCATTTTATGTGGATATTGCCATCTAGCACCATAATGTTGCTCCTAGAAGAACCTGTGTCTTCTCCCTTCCCTGCTGTCTTGTTTGTCACAGTAAAGATTATACCACCCATAAAACCACTAGTACCAATATCAGCTACCACAGGCCCACTTGGCCTAAAAGAAAGTGTCATTTTCTTCTTCATCTGTGTAATAATTGATCCCGTGAGATACCTATTATCTTTGCTTGAATAGTGTTAAGAAAATCTTGGGGATTGCAGATGTATAGTTCCATATAGGATATGGCCTTACAGGAAAAGTATTTTGCTTTGTTTCTCATTACACCTGAACAGCATACTGATTGCAGTAACCTTCGTTTGCAGAGAAATGTAACCATTTTTTTCATAACAGGTCTTACTCACCTCATTATTTAGTAAATTAACTTTCTGAGGGACAAACAGAGGGTCACAGTAACTTGAGCCGCTTGCCAGAGAACACATCTGCTGATTTTCTTAATAATGTCTTTCAATGAACATCTGGAAACCTCCTAAACACTATTGACTGATTATATCTTCCAGCCTCTTAACACACAGATAATAAACAAACAACCCCTCAATGTTTTAAACCTTGGAAGCATCAGCTTCATTTCCTCAAGAAGAAAATAAAGGATGAAGCAGAAAGTGATTATACTTTCCAGTAACTTATCTGTACACAAAGAAAGTCAAAAATGTGACAGAATCTTGATATTTAATGTAATGGGAATACATAAATATGTATGTATGTGTGCACATATATGCACATATACACACAAAAATGTGCATCATTGAATTCAGTGGATAATAGCTAGTTGTTGGAGAGCTGTGTAAGGGTGTATGTATATTGGCAGACGGATATCCTTTCATAACAGTAAAGCCAGAAGATTTTTCCACCTCTGTTTTTTAAAAAATAAGTTTAATTCAATTACATATAAAACAAGCAATGTAAAAGATTACAAGAAAAAGAATCCTCACGTATTTTTTCAGCATATGAATTACACAGTAAAAAACTGTCTTCTAAATTTTTAGTCATGTGCAGTTGAAGGCATATCAATAGGACTAGTTTCACAAATTAAAACAGATTATTGGAGAATCATAGAATGGTTTGACTTGGAAGGGACCTTAAAGATCATCTAGTTCAAACCCCCCTGCCATGGGCAGGGACACCTTTACACTAGACGAGGTTGCTCAAAGCCCCATCCAACCTGGCCTTAAACACTGCCAGGGAGGGGGCATCCACAATTTCTCTCGGCAACCTGTTCCAGTGTCTCACCACCCTCACAGTAAAGAATTTCTTCCTAATAGCTCATCTAAATCTACTCTCTTTCAGTTGAAAAATGTTACCCCTTGTCCTATCACTACACTCCCTGATAAAAAGTTTCTCTCTAGCTTTCTTGTAGGCTCCCTTCAGGTACTGGAAGGCTGCTAGAAGGTCTCCCTGGAGCCTTCTCTTCTCCAGGCTGAACAGCCCCAACTCTCTCAGCCTGTCTTCATAGGAGAGGTGCTCCAGCCTTCTCATCATCTTCATGGCCCTCCTCTGGACTCTCTCCAACAGCATCATGTCCTTCTTATGTTGGGGGCCCCAGAGCTGGATGCAGTTCTCTAGGTGGGGTCTCATGAGAGAAGAGTCGAGGGGCAGAATCACCCCCCTCAACCTGCTGGCTACGCTGCTTGTGATGCAGCCCAGGATACGGTTGGCTTTCTTGAGCTGCAAGCACACATTTTCAGCTCATGTTGAGCTTCTCATCCCTCAATACCCTCAAGTCCTTCTCCTCAGGGCTGCTCTCAATCCGTTCTCTGCCCAGCCTGTATTTGTGCTTGGGATTGCCCTAACCCACGTGCAGGACCTCGCTCTTCATCTTGTTGAACTTCATGTGGTTCTCATGGGCCCAATTCTTAAGCTTGTCAAGGTCCCTCTGGATGACATCCCTTCCCTCCAGCGTGTCGACTGCACCACATAGCTTGGTGTCATCAGCAAACTTGCTGGGGGTGCACTCAATCCCCCCTGTCCATGTCACCAACAAAGATGTTAAACAGCACCACTCCCAATACCAACCCCTGAGGGACTCCACTTGTCACTGGTCTCCACATGGACATTGAGCCATTGACCACAACTCTTTGAGTGCAATCATCCAGCCAATTCATTATCCACCAAGTGCTCCGTCTATCAAGTCCATGTCTCTCCAATTTAGGGACAAGGATGTTGTGCTGGACTGTGTCAAATGCTTTGTACAAATCCAGGTGCAAATTATGATTTTCTGTTTTTTCTAATTTTTCATTTTTTGCTTAGTATAATATTTAATAAAATTGTTGTAATTTTCAAGGTATTTAATTTATCAGTAAATTTACTGACTATTTTTTCTGATAAAAGTACTTGCTGCCAAACTGTAAGACACTGGGTGACTCCAAATACTGAGACTGTAAAGAGTTAAGACATCTAGGTTTTATTCTTAGCGCCGTGATGTGGTACTTGTATACTACTGCACCATACCTATTAAATTACTTATTCAAAGTCTTGAAGTCCTGAAGGAGCATTCTTTTCCCTATTATACTAGTGTTGGTTGGGATTGAGTTCATTTTCTTCACATCAGCTTGCATGTGGTGCTATGTTTTATATTTGTGACCAAAACAGTGTTGATAACTCAGGAATGTTTTCATTACTACTGAGCAGTGCTTACACAGTGTTAAGACTTTTTCTGCTTCTCACACTACCCCACCAGTGAGTAGGTTGGGGTTGTACAAGATGTTGCGAGAGGACACAGATGGGACAGCTGACCCCAACTGACCAAAGGTATATCCCATACCATATGATGTCATGCTCAATATAAGGTGGGAGAAGGAGGAAGGCAGGACATTTGGAGTGATGACATTTGTCTTCCCAAGTAACTGTTACATGTGATGCAGCCCTGCCTTCCTGTAAATGGCTAAACATCTGTCTGCTGATAAGAAGTGAATGAATTCCTTGTTTTCCTTTGCTTGTGTGTGCAGCTTTTGCTTTACCAATTAAACTGTCTTTATCTTAGTCCACGAGTTTCCTCACTTTTACCCTTCCAACTCTTTCCCATCCCACCGTGTGGAAGTGAGTGAGTGGCTGTGTGGGGCTTAGCTGCCTAACAGGGTTAAACCACAACGCCTACAAAAAGCAAGCATTATTTGGCTATAGATTAGATTTTCTATACATTATAATGATTTGTTAGTGAAATTAAGTGTTAAAAATTATTTGAAATATTTCTTTTTCTACCTATTTTGCTGCTGATAAAGTCTAAATTACATATTTAGAAATGGAAATAAAAACCTAATCAGTCTGAGAGCCATTGAAGGATTCAGTTTCTTACAGAGGCATTAAGCCTAGCAGGAAGGGCACTCTGTGGGCACTGTTGGTTGAAGCACCCTCCAGTCAAGGAATCTACTGTATTAAAGAAGGTATGCCTAAGATGTGCTTTAAAGCATGCAATTAAAACCACAATGCCTCACTGTGCACATTTGAGTCTATCCAACCTGCCCCTCCAGAGGATGTTCCAGGCTGTTGACACTGAGATGTGAAGCCTGAACACAGGTATAAATGTCTTGTAAAACATATTTTTAATGATCTGCTCTGGACAGCCACTAGCTACATTGTTCTGTTTCAGCAAACTCTAATTTGTTATGTAGTACTATATGAAGACTCCTCGCCTTGAGTCAAACACCAAAATGACAGTCATCACAATAACCTTCAGAGATTTTAGTGCTTTGGCCAATATAATCTGTAATTATTAATTCACAGGACCTAAAAATGATATATGAATATGGAAAACAATACAGATAGCAATGGATAACAGTATCTGCCAGTCAACTGTGACTGTAGCACTTCCTACAAGTGACAGTGTCCAGTGATTTCGATAATAAGACTTTATTTCAAAATCCTTAATTAGAAAACACCACCAATATGCTCTTCCTCATTTTAGCAAATTCCAGGAAAATTTGCTATTTCTAAAGTAACAGAAGAACACCCCCAGCCCTTTTCTTCTTACAAGGACAAGCTTTTAATTTTTTTGCAGTAGAAGAATAATTCTTATGACTCCACCTTACCCAAGCCTCCAGGTTTTGAAGCAAGGACTTAAAATGCTGAAGATGGTGGACTTTTAAAAGGATGTACCTTTTTGTAATTTATAACAGATGAAAAAATAAAAAAAAAACTGAACAAAACCATAAGTCAGTAAAAATACTGCTTCTTTGTGTTGGAAACGTTAAGTGAAAGCCTGGAATTCTGTGTATGAATTTGGTTTCCTGGTTGCACAGAAGCTCAGGTTTAACCAGGTGAAGGCTGTCACTCACATAACTGCATAGACTGGGGATAAAGGGACTTCCTTGGGCTACAACAGATGTAGGTACAAATGCCCTCAGTCTAAGGCCTAAATTGCGCCTTACACTAAGTACTCTACCTACTAAACTATTAAACAATGTGCACTGCCCTGGTATTTTCATTTGAGTCGTCATACTTTTATTTTAGCTCAGTGGAATTTGAATTAGGTTTAGCCAGTCCTTGCCTTGCCAAACAGCCTCTGGTGTCTTGGTGACACAGGTGCCGTGGTCCTGTCTGCTGGGTCTCAACAATCTTAGCCACTTCGGAGTAAGCCTAGGTGTTTGACTAAGCAAAGACAGCAGCCTTACTGGGTATGCAGAACAACCAGCTTCAGGTGCTCTGCGAAGTTTTTGTCTACAATATTGCGTATTTAGACAAAGTCTGGCAAGTAGGCAAGTTAAGCTATAAATTTCCTGATTGCTCTCCTGGATGTAACCGCACACATTTAATCTAATAGAAATGTAGGCTCCTAAACCTAGAGTTGAATCAGATCCTTAAGTCTAACCTCATTTACAAGATTGGAATAACTGCATGATCTTCAGTTTCCATAGCTATTACAAAAGAAATCCATCAGCTGTAGTAACACAGTCAGATCTTGCTCATGTGCAAACTAACGAGAGTTTCATCAATGTTAAAGAAATAGGGAGTAACAAAAGTTTTTCCATGAAACTTTCTTTTTCTATTTCAAATATTTTGCTAAACCTCAAACTTTCCCTAGCATGGAAAAGAATTCTGAAAGTTAGAGGAGGGGAAGCATCACAGCCACTTCTAATAGAACAGAATAAGTGAGAAAACCAAAGCACTAGTTAAGACCAGAGACACTGTTTGGGGCTGGAGGGAGGAACTGTTCTGCAGGAAATTTTTAAAGGCTTCACTTTTATGTACGAATAATATTCGAAACTTAAATGGTGTCTAAGGTCAGTAGCTAAACAATGAGATCTGAATATAATGTTGAGTAGGTGTTTTTTAAATGAACAGCTTCCTGTCTAATGTTTAACTGAGGTAGGGATATGCTGGAATATCATATCTGAGAACAATGTTAAAGTCAGGAGCAGATAATCATTTAGGAATGACAGAGAAAGGGAAGGAGAGATTTTGATTCCTGCTACAACAGAAATTTTTATATTGTCAAATTTTCTTTTTTTAAATTCTTAGTCTTACTAACATTTTACAAGTAAGTTTTCCCTGTGTATTTATGTGAATTAAAGACCCACCCACACCTTATCAACTCTCGGTAAAAAAAAATGACAACTCAGGTGGCTTTGGAATAAGAAATAACCCAGATTTCATTAATATTATATTAGAATAATGACAGCATTCACAGTTCATAAATTAGGGATTATCTAACAAATTCTGAAATTTATACTAAATAAATGTTTCTTTCAATTGCCATACACTGATACTTACTTTAGAGGGGGAAAAAAAAAGGAGAATGGATCTGTTACTATATTTTAATACCAACTTAATGAGCTATAATAAAAATGTTTAATAACACCATAAAACTGGCAGAGAAAATACCACTGTATTCGCGCTAATGCATGACTGTAATTATTTAGTTATTTATACAGAATTTTTTAATGAAATATGCAAAGTCAAAGTCCCGTGCAAAGAATTTCAAAAGTGGGTCCCTCCATTAAACTCATTCAATTTTGTGCCCACATACTTGTAATCTGATTTTCTCATGTTACACTGAGTGCAGCTTTTGAAAATCTTGAGTTACTCAAGAGTTTGAGCTTAGACTTCCTGTAAACACATATTACCTGAATGACTGGATCTTTGAATGGGACCCTGTTGTCAGTCGGCAACAGCAGCAGCAGCGGCAGCGGCGGCAGCGACTGAGGTGAGTGCGGGGCTAGACCGGGTGGTTTTCATATTCTGGGCCCCCCGAGCAGCAGCCCCAAGCTGCTTCCCCCTGGACCCAGAAGTTCCCGGCAACGAATCAGGAGAGGGGGCATAACACCACCCCCGTCGATCGGGTGATAAAGAACCTCTGGGAGGACAGGGACTAGTCCCTGCCCAGAGGGGAGAGGGGTAGTCAGCAGTGACTGTGTGTGTCTCAGGGCGGGGGAGGCCACAGCCGTTTGCAGCTCTTTGGGCAGGGCGCTGACTCCCTCCCAGTGCACAAGGAGAGGAAGGTGCCAAGGAGCTGTGAACCAGCCAAGCTGTGAAGGCGCCAAGGAGCAGTGAAGCAGGGGTGTCACCAACAGGTATTTCCCAGCTCAGTGAAAGAACAATGGTCTCCACCCGGCGGAAGAAGACCAAAATGGATGTGGGAACCCAGACAGAGCTCCCACGGAAGGAGGCAATGGTGCAGATTGCAGGCTGCAGGGAATGCTACACTGTCTCTGTGGTGACAGGGGGCTGTGTGCGCTGTGAGCAGGCAGATGATCTGCTCGGACGAGCGGCACAGCTGCAAAGCCAGGTTGAAAGGCTTCAAGCCGAAGTAGAAAGGCTTAGGAGCATTCGGGAGGCTGAAATGGAGATAGACTGGTGGAGCCAGGCTCTGCCCTCCCTGCAACAAAAATGGGAGAACCTGCTGGAGAGCTCCCAGGATCGAGGGGCCCCTGTACTCTGCCCCTCTCAGGTGGAAAACAATAACCTAGAGGAAAGGAGTGAGTGGAGGCAAGTCTATGGCCATGGCAAAAGACGAGTGCCCTCCTTGCCTACCTCGCCTCCACAGGTGCCTCTGAGCAATAGATATGAAGCCCTAGTGGAATGCAGCCGGTCCAATGGGGATGTGGTGGAGAGGCAACCTATATCAGAGGTCCCACCACAGTCAGAAAAACCTGACAGGCATATAGCTACCTCCTCCACAAGGAAGAAGAGAAGAGTTTTAGTGGTTGGAGACTCCTTCCTAAAGGGAACTGAGGGCCCAATATGCAGAGCTGACCCCCATCACAGGGAGGTCTGCAGCCTGCCTGGAGCCCAAATCAGGGATATCACCAGGAAACTCCCCAACCTGGTGAAGGCCACAGACTACTACCCCCTGCTGATCTTCCAGACAGGTGGGGAAGAAGCTGCCTCCCATAGTCTGAGGGGGATGAAGAAAGACTACAAGGCCCTAGGACGGTTGGTGAAAGAGTCTGGGGCACAAGTTGTTTTCTCCTCCCTCCTTCCATTTTCAGGTGATGACGTGGGATGGAATAATAGGATTCTCTCTATAAATGCCTGGCTACGAGACTGGTGCTACAGGCAGGGCTTTGGGTTCTTTGATAATGGCTGGTTTTATAAGACACCAGGCGTGACTGTAATACATGGGAAAGGTTTATGTCGTAGGGGCAAAAGGGTTCTGGGACAGGAATTAGCAGGGCTCATTCGGAGAGCTTTAAACTAGATTCGAAGGGGGATGGGGTAGTAGCTGGGCTTGCACCACTGGGGCAACGCTCTAGTGTTGAGGTAGACCAGGAGGCCGCCCATCCCCCTGGGGTGAAATCGGTGTGCTCAGCTCGCTCCTTGAAATGCCTGTACACCAATGCATGCAGCATGGGGAATAAACAGAAGGAGTTGGAAATCCATGTTCGGTCGGGGGGCTATGATTTAGTGGCAATTACAGAGACTTGGTGGGACACCTTGCATGACTGGAATGTGGTCATGGATGGCTATGTCTTGTTCAGGAAAGACAGGCCACTAAGGAGAGGTGGTGGAGTTGCTCTTTATGTGAGTGAGCAGCTAGAATGTATTGAGTTCTGTCCAGGGGTGGATCAGGAGCGAGTTGAGAGTTTGTGGGTGCGAATTAAGGGGCAGGCT
Organism: Nyctibius grandis; assembly: GCF_013368605.1. Lineage (NCBI taxonomy): Eukaryota > Metazoa > Chordata > Aves > Nyctibiiformes > Nyctibiidae > Nyctibius > Nyctibius grandis. The sequence continues at coordinate 76,349,242 of NC_090659.1, read as the reverse complement.
GGCAGGGGTGATACTGTTGTGGGTGTCTATTACAGGCCACCGGATCAGGATGAGGAGGGTGATGAGGCCTTCTACAGGCAGCTGAGAGCAGTCTCGCAATTACAGGGCCTGGTTGTCATGGGGGATTTCAACTACCCTGGTATTTGCTGGGAGGCCTACTCAGCCAGCCATCCTCAGTCCAGGAGGTTCCTCCAGCGCATTGATGATAACTTTCTGATGCAAATGGTGGATGAGCCAACTAGGAGAGGAGCGCTGCTGGATCTTATCCTCACTAACAAGGAGGGTCTGGTTGAAGCGGTGAAGGTTGAGGGCAGCCTTGGTTGTAGTGACCATGAGATGGTAGAGTTCAGGATCTCATGTGGCAGGAACAGAATAGCTAGCAGAATCACAACCCTGGACTTCAGGAGGGCCAAATTTGGCCTTTTCAAGCAATTGCTAGGGGAAATCCCATGGGACAGGGTACTAGAAGGTAAGGGGGCTCAAGATAGTTGGTTAGCATTCAAGGACTGCTTCTTCCGAGCTCAAGATCAGAGCATCCCAGCAGGTAGGAAGTCAAGGAAGGGTAGCAGGAGACCTGCATGGTTAAACAGGGAACTGCTGGGCAAACTCAAGTGGAAGAAGAGGGTGTACAGATCATGGAAGTAGGGGCTGGCCACTTGGGAGGAATAGAAGTCTGTTATCAGAGGATGTAGGGAGGCAACTAGGAAAGCTAAGGCCTCCTTGGAATTAAACCTTGCAAAAGAGGTCAAGGACAACTGAAAGGGCTTCTTCAAATACATTGCAGGTAAAGCCAACACTAGAGGCAATGTAGGCCCACTGATGAATGAGGTGGGGGCCCTGGAGACAGAGGATAAAAAGAAGGCGGAGATACTGAATGCCTTCTTTGCCTCTGTCTATACTGCTGGAGGCTGTCCTGAGGAGCCCCGGACCCCTGAGGCCTCAGAAGAAGTCAGGATAGAGGAGGAATCTGTCTTAGTAGATGAGGGCTGTGTCAGGGACCAATTAAGCAATCTGGACGTCCATAAATCCATGGGCCCTGATGGGATGCACCCGCGGGTGCTGAGGGAGCTGGCGGAAGTCATTGCTAGGCCACTCTCCATCATCTTTGCTAAGTCGTGGGCAACGGGAGAGGTGCCTGAGGACTGGAGGAAAACGAATGTCACTCCAGTCTTCAAAAAGGGCAAGAAGGAGGACCTGGGGAACTATAGACCGGTCAGCCTCACCTCCATCCCCGGAAAGGTGATGGAACAACTTGTCCTTGGTGCTGTCTCTAGGCACATCAAGGATAGGGGGATCATTAGGGGCATTCAGCATGGCTTCACCAAGGGGAAGTCATGCTTAACCAACTTGATAGCCTTTTATGAGGATGTTACCTGGTGGATAGATGATGGTAAAGCTGTGGATGTGGTCTATGTCGATTTCAGTAAAGCGTTTGACACGGTCTCCCACAGCATCCTTGCAGCTAAACTGGGGAAGTGTGGTCTGGATGATCGGGTAGTGAGGTGGATTGTGAAGTGGCTGAAGGAAAGAAGCCAGAGAGTGGTGGTCAATAGGACAGAGTCCAGTTGGAGGCCTGTGTCTGGTGGAGTCCCTCAAGGGTCGGTACTGGGACCAGTTCTATTCAATATATTCATTAATGACTTGGATGAGGGAATAGAGTGCACTGTCAGCAAGTTCGCTGATGACACAAAACTGGGAGGAGTGGCTGACGCACCGGAAGGCTGCGCAGCCTTTCAGAGAGACCTGGACAGGCTGGAGAGTTGGGCGGGGAGAAATTTAATGAAATATAACAAGGGCAAGTGTAGAGTCCTGCGTCTGGGCAAGAACAACCCCATGTACCAGTACAAGTTGGGGACAGACCTGTTGGAGAGCAGCGTAGGGGAAAGGGACCTGGGGGTCCTAGTGGACAGCAGGATGACCATGAGCCAGCAGTGTGCCCTTGTAGCCAAGAAGGCCAATGGCATCCTGGGGTGTATTAGAAGGGGTGTGGTCAGCAGGTCGAGAGAGGTTCTCCTCCCCCTCTACTCTGCCCTGGTGAGGCCACATCTGGAATATTGTGTCCAGTTCTGGGCCCCTCAGTTCAAGAAGGACAGGGAACTGCTAGAGAGAGTCCAGCGCAGAGCCATGAAGATGATTAAGGGAGTGGAACATCTCCCGTCTGAGGAGAGGCTGAGGGAGCTGGGTCTCTTTAGCTTAGAGAAGATGAGACTGAGGGGTGACGTCATTAATGTTTATAAATATGTAAAGGGCAAGTGTCATGAGGATGGAGCCAGGCTCTTCTCAGTGACATCCCTTGACAGGACAAGGGGCAATGGGTGCAAGCTGGAACACAGGAGGTTCCACATAAATATGAGGAAAAACTTCTTTACGGTGAGGGTGACCGAACACTGGAACAGGCTGCCCAGAGAGGTTGTGGAGTCTCCTTCTCTGGAGACATTCAAAACCCGCCTGGACGCGTTCCTGTGTGATATGGTCTAGGTAATCCTGCTCCGGCAGGGGGATTGGACTAGATGATCTTTCGAGGTCCCTTCCAATCCCTAACATTCTGTGATTCTGTGATTCTGTGACCCCAGATATCTACCTTTACTATTAGAAATGTATGCCTGAAGTCTGAACTTCTTGTCTGTACTATCTCTACAGTAACTGGAAGGAGATGGGAACCTATACAAAAAGATTAACCTCATCTGTCTCAAACATTTACTTAAAGAAGATAGAAATTTCTCTTGGGCGTTGCCTATTTCCATTGATAATTTTGAAATCAAGATGACTAACATAGCCTAGACCTCTAATTTTTAGACACTTGAGACTAAATGAAATGCAACCTACCTCCGGTGACTTCCTGGTTGAAAAATACTGGACTTATGACATATATATGTCAAAATACAGACCTTGTAAGGCAAAGTTTGTGCACAAGTAGTTCTTATTCCTTCCTCTTAGTGAAGAATATGAAGTAATAAGGAGTAATGAGGAGGGAAACTTCAATCCATCCCACTCTTACCAGTTTGATGCCAGGGCGAGCAATAGATGCCCAGAGCCTGGGAAAGGATCACAAGTCAGCATGAGAGTACCTGAAGAGTAGCACAAAGGAATTCCAGCCACTCCAGCCAGTACGTCAATTTCATCGGGGGTCTAACACGAGGAATAAACAAGAGGAGTTAGAGATGTGTGCATGGTGTGGGGCTGTGATCTTATTGGCATCATGGAGACATGGTGGGACAGCTCCTGTGACTGCAGTGATGGAATGTAAGGATACAAGCTCTTTAGGAAGGACAGGCATGGGAAACAAGGAGGGGGTGTTGCTCTCTATGTCAATGACCAGCTGGAGTGCATGGAGCTCCTCCTGGGGATGGAGGAGGTAATGACTGAGAGCTTATGGGTCATGATTAAAGGGAGGGCAGGGACTGGAGACATTAGAGTGGGCATCTGCTACAGGCAACCTGACCAGGAAGACCAAGCAGATGAGGCCCTCTATAGACAGATAAGTGTAGCCTCACGTTCACAGGCCCTAGTCCTCCTGGGGAACTTCAACCACCTCGATATCTGTTGGAGGGGCAACACAGCAGAGCATAAGCAATTCAAAAGGTTCCTGGAATGCATGGATGGTAACTTCCTTCTCCAAGTGATACAGGAGTCGATGAGGAGAGGTGATATGCTGGATTTTGTTCTCAGCAACAAGGAGGAGCTGGTGTGGAATGTGAAGCTCAAGGGTAGCCTTGGCTGCACAGACCATGAAATGACAGAGTTCAAGATCCTTAAGGCAGTGAGGAGGGTGTAGAGCAAGCTCACTACCCTGGCCTTCAGGAGAGCAGATTTTGGGCTCTTCAGGGACATGCTTGGTAGAGTACCATGGAATAAAGCCCTGGAGGGAAGAGGGGCCCAAGAAAGCTGGTTAACATTCGATGGATCACCTCTTCCAGTCTCAGGAGTGATGTATCCCAACAAAGAGGAAGTCCGGCAAAAACACCAGGAGGCCCACATGAATGAACAAGGATCTCCTGGACAAACTCAGACACAAGAAGGAAGCCTACAGAGGGTGGAAGCAAGGGCAGCTAGCCTGGGAGGAATACGGAGAAATTGTTTGAGCAGCCAGGGACCAGGTTAGTAAAGGTCATTAAATCTGGCCAGGGCTGTCAAGGGAAACAAGAAAAGCTTCTATAGGTATGTCAGTGATAAAAAGAAGACTAGGGAAAGTGTGGACCATCTCTGAAAGGAAACAGGAGACCTGGCTACCCGGGATATGGAGAAGGCTGAGGTACTCAATGACGTTTTTCCCTCAGTCTTCACCGGCAAGTGCTCTAGCCACATCACCCAAGCCACAGAAAGCAATGGCAGGGGCTGGGAGAATGAAGGACTGCTCACTGTAGGAGAAAATCCGGTTTGAGACCATCTAAGGAACCTGAAGGTGTATAAGTCCATGGAACCTGATGAGATGCATCCATGGGTCATGAGGGAACTGGCAGATGAAGTTGCTAAGCCACTATCCATAATACTTACGAAGTTATGGCAGTCTAGTGAAGTTCCCACTGATTAGAAAAGAGGAAACATAACCCCCATTTTCAAGAAGGGAAAAAAGGAAGACCCGGGGAACTACAGGCCAGTCAGCGTCATCTCTGTGCCCAGCAAGATCATGGAGCAGATATTCGTGTAAACTATGCTAAGGCTCATGAAGAAGAATGAGGTGACTGGTGACGACCAACATGACTTCACTAAGGGCAAATCATGCCTGACAAATTTGGTGGACTTCTACAATGGGGTTGCAGCATTGGTGGATAGGGGAAGAGCAACTGATGACATCTACCTGGACTTGTGCAAAGCATTTGACATTGTCCCACATGACATCCTTGTCTCTAAATGGGAGAGACATGGACTTGATGGATGGACCACTCGGTGGATAATGAATAGGCTGGATGGTCACACTCAAAGATTTGCTGTCAACGGCTCAATGTCTGAGTGGAGACCAGTGACGAGTGGCATTCCTCAGGGGTCAGTATTGGGACTGACACAGTTTAACATCTTTGTCAGTGACATGGATAGTGGGATTGAGTGCACCCCCAGCAAGTTTGCTGATGACACCAAGCTGTGTGGTGTGGTCGACACGCTGGAGGGAAAGGATGCCATCCAGAGGGACCTTGACAGGCTTGAGAGGTGGGCCTGTGTGAACTACATGAAGTTCAACAAGGTCAAGTGCAAAATCCTGCATGTGGGTTAGGGCAATTCCAAGCACAAATATAGGCTAGGCACAGAACGGATTGAGAGCAGCCCTGAGGAGAAGGACTTGGGGGTGTTGAGCGATGAGAAGCTCAACATGAGCCCACAATGTGTGCTTGCAGACCAGAAGGCCAACCATATCCTGGGCTGCATCACAAGCAGCGTGGCCAGCAGGTTGAGGGAGGTGATTTGCCCCTCTACTCCACTCTCGTGAGACCCCACCTAGAGAACTGCATCCAGCTCTGGGGCCCCCAACATAAGAAGGACATGGAGCTGTGGGAGCAAGTCCAGAGGAAGTCCATGAAGATGACTAGAGGGCTGGAGCACCTCTCCTATGAAGACAGGTTGAGACAGTTGGTGGTGTTCAGCCTGGAGAAGAGAAGGCTCCAGGGAGACCTTCTAGCAGCCTTCCAGTACCTGAAGGGAGCCTACAAGACAGCTAGAGAGGGACTCTTTATCAGGGAGTGTAGTGATGGGATGAGGGGTAACATTTTTCAACTGGAAGAGGGCAGATTTTAGATTAGGAAGACATTCTTTCCTGTGAGGGTGGTGAGACACTGGACCAGGTTGCCCAGAGTTGCTGTGGATGCCCCCTCCCTGGCAGTGTTCAAGGCCAGGTTGGATGGGGTTTTGAGCAACATGGTCTAGTGGAAAGGTGTTCCTACCCATGGCAGAGGGATTGGACCTAGATGATCTTTAAGGTCCCTTCCATCCCAAACCATTCTATGATTCTATGATAATATTTTCATCAAATTGCAATTCTTAATTTTGAAATGATTTCTCTCTGTACATTTCTGAATTATATAAAAGTATAAAAAAACAGCAACATTTATTAAAACCCCAGATGTTTAAGTGTTTTAAAAAGTGGGATTAAAACGTAAAGCATAAATTTAGATTGCTTGGCAAGCAAGAGGAATTATGTCAAGTGATGTGCACCCACTTGCTTCCATTAAGATTTAACTCATTATTCAATACACCCTTACTCATGAATGTATTCTTATGAAGATGAGGTCATTGCGTTAGGAACAAATCTCTGGGCTAAGGCTTTCAAAGACACTAAAGCACACTGGCATCTAAGTTCTGTTAGGAGAGTTGGTATATAGAAGTTGGATATCTCTGTGACAGATTGGCCTTTGGAGATCTCAGCGTTAAATTCATTTCTTAGTCTCTTACAGCTATTAAAGAAACAGCAACAGAAATTGTTTGACACAGAAAATTGTTACCTGCAGATTGCATGCTCTTGTGAAATGCCCTAAGGGTTCTATACTTAGTTTTGCTGCAGGAATCATCACTCCTTTTGCATGGGAATCAACAGTTCTGAATGAGTAATTATGTTATTAGGTAAAATGGAATAAGATATTAAAAGTATTATCTTGTTGTGTGTTTTTTTTTTTTTAATTTATATTTTTTCTTCCCCTTTTTATTCTGCCATAAGTAAGTGAGCAGTTCCTTACAACAAGAAAAGTGAATAGATGAAAAATATGGGGCAGGTGAATCTAGTCAAACTTCATCTCATCTGATCAAGTCATGTTCACTTTCTCTAAACAAAGGCTTCAGTCACATGAAGCAGCCTGAAGGGAGTCAGCGCATGAGAGTGATGATTCACAACAATTTTCCATTTGAAAGTTCAGTTTAAGAAACTTTCACCTACCCTTTTTATGTAATGAAAAGAGGAACTGTATTTGGATTGAAGTTCTACTTTGGATAAAAATGGAAATAGTGTGTTTGTTTAGTTTATTTGGTACAATTTGCATCATCTTCCTTATTATCTGCTTGTTCGTGGTTTTTTGAATTTATTTTTTTAGGAAATTTTATCTTTTGGTGCCATTTATTCTAGTTATCATGTAATTCAAGAGCTTTGTTTTAGGGCTAACTTGTAAACTATTCTGAGCTTCTTTTTTTTTTTTTTATTCCAAACAATACAGTTGCAAATGCAGAATTTGGACTTGTCCAACCATAGCTCATTTATTTTCCAGGGACTCTCATAGCCTCCAGGCTAAACATCTGTGGAGACTACACCCTATTCTAGGAGTTACTTCCTCTTCGGAAGCAGCCATGTAATGTTGAATTGACATTATACTCTACAGCCTTTGAAGCATGCACCATTGCCAGAAGTGAAATCAGAACTCCACCCAACAGAGTGCATACTTCGGAGTGTCTTGCAAGTGTGGTTTATATGGACACTGTAAAAGGGTAGTTTGTGTCGATGTAATACATACAAGCCTCTCTAAAACGTTTATACATGGTTATTGCAGTGGAGATTACAATACATTTCTTGGATGTGCTATTCTAAATCACTGAGACTTAAAAATCTGCCTATAAATGTAAACAAGATTCTAAATAATGGACGATTCTCAAAAAAATCAATATCCCCAATCTCTTAGTGCCTGTCCAATTCTTAAGTTTCACTTTGAAAAACTAAACTGCTTTAGGTTTTTATTTTTACTATTGTACAGATTCTATATTCTTTTGATCACTGGAATTAATTAATTTATGGTGTTTAAAGTACCCGGCAAAATAAGTATCAGTCTCTTCATACACGGCACCGCAATGTTATCTCTGAATAAAGTGATACAGACTACATCTTCAAATGACCTTCCAAAAACAGAACAAAACCTGACATGAGCAAATATTTAAAATCTATGATCTCCCATGACTCCCAGAAAACTGAATGATTATTTGTGTTGTTGTGTGGTGAAAAATATAACATCCCAAAGAAAGGACTCCTTTGTTATTCAAAATCTATCATCCAGGAACCTCTAAAAACATGTTGTCTGCCAAGTAATCACAAAGCAGAACAACTGATTTAATGCAGAAGTTATGGAACTATGTGAAACTGCGAAAGTTGTAATAATAAATGAAGGAAAAAAATAATGAATTAAGTGGTAGGACAAGACAGCTGTTCAATCACATCTATCTATTCCACATTTTTATCAGTCAGCTGGCAGTGAGAATCAGTTTCTCTGGTACCTTAATCAACTTCAGATGTTACTAATTAAAGGGTTAGAATGGGGAGCAGCAGGCAGGAAAGGCTAGCAATAAATTAATGAAGTAGAGTCAAGAGAAGCAGAGTAACTGAGAAAATGATAGGAAACAGGAACAAATTACAAGAGATCAGTAAATGAAAAGTGTAATAGTGGGGAGGAAACTTGATTTGAGTGGTATGTGCAGACAAAGAGCTGTAAAAGAACTACTGTAACCCTTGTTTTTTTCTTTTAACACAGACAGTTCCTTACACACAATTAAAGTAGATTTGAAGGATTAAGAAATAAATGTCTCAGAGCCTGTGGGAATCGAGTTGTTAGATCTAATGTCTTGGCCACTTTCCAGCTTGGATATTGCCACAATTTTTTAAAGCTGCATATGGTAACTCTCTGTACTTCCTGTCCTAAACTGCCAAGTAGCCTTGCTTTATGTTGTAAACCAGCTGCTTATTCTTAAGTAGTTTGAGAGTCTTTAGTGTGAAAGACGGTATATCCAGGAGTCTGGGTCAAATAAATTGCTTGGAGTTGCCAAAAGGAAGTTTTACATGGCAAAAGTTGTGAAGGTAAAGCCTCCCAGAGTTCTTGCTGCAATGTGTGTGTGGAGGGCAGGGAAAGGAACATACTCAATGCATTTGAATGAGCTTTTGGCAACAGGACTTCTGTCTTGGTTCTCATTGGACTTGGTGAACTTGCCTTTCGGACAAGGCAAGGGATTTAGAGTCCTCTTGATGAGATCAAGAGGTGGCATTTGCATATGTTGTGTTGTGAGAAGATTTTGATAGAGCTACTTTCATCCATTCAGCAGTATAAGAATTCAGATTTTACACATCTGAATTGAGGGGTGAAAAAAAAAAAGTCAATGCTGAGGCAGAATACTGACTTCCTGAAGTCTTTTCCTGGGCAGTGAACTGGGTAATGAATTGTGATATCATCTTTACAATTGTCATTAATGAGAAATTAATCCTTCCCTTAGGAAATAAGACCTGCTGGATGTCATTAGTCAAAGTTGATAGACTCGCTTGCCAGAACAAATTTCTTCTGGCTATACTTGCACAAGCACAGACAGACAACTTCTGTGACTGCTTGGCCAGTGTAATAAAATATAGTCATAATCTTGGTAACTAAAAAGGAGGAAAGGGAGTAATAAAATAATTACGTCCTTCCTGTTTATGCCCAAGGCCCTTTTATAGTTTATTTCCTATCTGTGTTTAGCACTGTTTCCACTATGATGTTTTTCAGACTCATTATTCTTTTTCTGGGCCTTATTTGCTTTTACTTTTTCAAAGGAGTAAAAAAATATCATCCTACCAAGAATGCTGTTGCAAACTCTTCTCTCTTTGTAACATTTATTCGTGCCTAATAGCTTTCTTTTCTGCTTCATTCCTCCTAAGGTTGATGAGTGTTATAATGGATAGTTTTGAGGGTTACTGGGTGAAGGTAAAGTTCACGCAGGTTGCCTTCTGAATGACCCTCAGTGACAGTTGTAAATGGAGCAAACCGTTCTAATATGGAGTTCAGACTTACAATGGTCCGCTTCACCATTTGGGGGGGTGGGGAGGGAGGAATGGTCTTTATTAGCTGAAAAGATTGTGCTGCTAAGCAGCTTGCAGTTCACATGCTAATGGTTAATTTTAACGGATGGGTTGTGACATTATTCTGAAAGAAGTTAAAATAACATTTTCACAACCTGAGGAAATATAAGAAGTCTTGCTGTAATAGAACAACCCATCGATATAGTATCAGGAGCAAAATAACTTTTACATGATAGCAATGGATATACAAAAGTAAGAGAATTCATTCTCATGTTTTGCAGTTTGTGCTTATTAGAGATATTCTAAAACTTTTTGTAATACTAATGATACATCATTCTATGGACAAGGTTATTTAATGTTACGGAGACACTAGTTGGAATACTATTTTCCCTTGACGCATGTGACTGCAGAAAGACATGCAAAGGCTAACACCCTCTAAGACACTGTAAGTAAATGTTTTCTTTTTCCTGCTTAAGATGTTTTTCTTGGTTGGAATAAGTATTTAAGATGAAAGGGATTATTCAGACCTCATTTTGTTAAACTGGATGGAAGAGTGCGTTCTTTGAAAACTGTATGAAAATGTTGAAGCATCAGTGCTGATGTCAGCCCCACCGGGATTTTAGCAATTTCATGTGTGGATTGTTTCTAAAGATGAATGTAAAATATCAGGACCCATGTAATATGAAAAGACTTGCAGCGGAAGCATGGATGGAATTGAGAGTGCATTTTTGTTTAACATTTTAGTAGGAAGAATCCCAAAGGCAATTTTTTTTTTTCAAATGTAATTCAGTCTTTGAAAATAGACACCAATATAATCTTATAACAACACAATTATTTTATGGCCTCGTTTTATGGCAGATGTAGGATTGTTTGGATGCCCTAAATTATTATTTTGATGCCTACACGTATTTGAATTTCTTTTAACTGTTTTTCTAAAAGGTACCGTGTCATTGTAGTTATTTAATCCTAAACTTGACTCCAACTTAGTCTAGCATTTGTGTGCAACCATTGTATAGTAATTGTCTTGACAATGTACACAATCTACTTGCAGAGAGAATCACAAACACATGCAAAGTATCAAAATTGGGTCAGAATAACAATGTTTAGCATATTTTGCTGTGTGAATTCATGAGTAATACAAAAATGTTTGTGGGAGCTGTGTAATTGCCTGTTCCATTACCAGAAGACTGCACCATTATTATCTGTATTGATGTGGGCAGGAGTGCACAGGCAATATAGTTAGGAAACACATGCTGTTTTTATGATCTAAGTTACCAAGGAGGTGATGCATGCCAGTCATAAAGGAACAATTGCCATGACTTGTTTTCCCAGCCAACTGCATGCTGTTTGGCAAGTTAACAGGGGAGAATTACATGGGTTATATATAATGGAATGTCTGAACAGTTGCTGTGTTGAGAGCAGTCGACAGGTTTGTCAGCTTTTAGAGTAATTAACCCAGCAATCCATTCCCAGGTGGCTACTGGAAAGAATCAAGTTTGATGAGGCAATGATGGGTGACAAAATGAGAGTGGAGGTGTGTACAAACATCTCTTTCTTTTTTTAGAACAACAAAAAATTTCCTGAATTTTATGGGGTTGAAACCTAAGAACACAAATACTGGTTCAGTCTATTTGTCCATCTAGACCCAAAGCCTGTCTCCAGCACTGGCCATAAGCAGATAGTCAGGGAAGAGGATGGACAGGATAAGGCATATGGCTTCCTAATATGCTCTCAGATTCCAACTGATTTCAACTCAGGGGATTTCTGGAGTCCCATGTGACTTCTCTCCTTAATCACCCCCGGTGCACGACTCTTCCAGATGGCCATCCAAGCTTCTCATGAACCTTGTCAACAATTTTGCAACTGCAACGTCCTTTGGCAAGGAGTTCCAAAGCTCTGCTGCTCACTGCATGAAAAAACACTTCCTTTTGTGCTCTGAACTTGCACCCTACTTGTTCCTGCTGATGTGTCCCTTCTTCTTTCACTGGAAGAGATGAGGAACTGTCATCTCCTATCCGGTCTCTTCCTCTTTCATTTCCTCCTTTTCCAAAGCTGTGTCTTTCTCATGCTGAAGTATTCCAGCCTATGTGAATATTCCACACATGGAAGCCATTTCATAGTCTTTCATTTGCTTTGCCTTTCTTTGAAGCAAGTTACCGAATGAAATTGCATTTGATTGGATAAGTGGAGTGATCACAATCTAATCTTTGCTCACTTTATGTAAACTAGCTTATATAAGCTATAAAAGATGAACCAAGAAAGAAAGATATGCTGGATGATCTCCTTGGCAATTAGTTACAGAGAAGCTCAAGAAAATAAATTAATCCAAATGCCTAAATATAATCCCTTGCTATTAATTCAGTCCAAGTCAATTCACTGTAGAGGACTTGCTTTTTCATAGCACCATAGTGATGCAACAGTAATATCTTAATTATTCAGATGGCTAAGTGCAGGAGAGGGACTAAAAAGTGCACAGGAACTTATTTTGCAAGGAAGTGATCAAAACCAGAAGTGAACCAGAACCAGAGGCATTCACCCACCAAATCATGAACAAGCATGGTTAACCGAACCAAGATTTTTATATTATTCTTCAAATAAGTGCCTAATCCAGCTATGCTACCACCTTGTATAGGAAACTGGAAAACAGGAATCCTTAGAGATGATTCAGGAATAGAAGCAGTTTACTGCAGGTAGGAACCAGGGAGTGTAATACAGGAGAAATATGGATTAAACTGTGCATACAAATCAGGGACAACTAGGAGGGAATTTCAAATAATTGTTGTTACCCACATTGTTTAATTAACTATTTAGTAATTAGTCTCAAGACATTTACACCTTTTATTCCCAACAGAACTTATAAAGCAACCTCCACATCTCAAACAAAAGAGAATATAGTATGTTCCACGGTCACACCCATGGAGACGGCAATCACGAAGTGAAAATTAGGCATCCAAGGGACTATGTATAATGATTTTCAATACAAGGCAAGTTAAAATACTTCAGAGTTCTTAATAAAAAACTTCTTAATGGAAAAAAAAAACCCTTGACAAATTATAGTAAAACCAATTACCACAAAACTGGGAGGAGTGGATGACGCACCGGAAGGCTGTGCAACCATTCAGAGAGACCTAGACAGGCTGGAGAGTTGGGCGGGGAGAAATTTAATGAAATATAACAAGGGCAAGTGTAGAGTCCTGCATCTGGGCAAGAACAACCCCATGTACCAGTACAAGTTGGGGACAGACCTGTTGGAGAGCAGCGTAGGGGAAAGGGACCTGGGGGTCCTAGTGGACAGCAGGATGACCATGAGCCAGCAGTGTGCCCTTGTGGCCAAGAAGGCCAATGGCATCCTGGGGTGTATTAGAAGGGGTATGGTTAGCAGGTCAAGAGAGGTTCTCCTCCCCCTCTACTCTGCCCTGGTGAGGCCGCATCTGGAATATTGTGTCCAGTTCTGGGCCCCTCAGTTCAAGAAGGACAGGGAACTGCTAGAGAGAGTCCAGCGCAGAGCCACGAAGATGATTAAGGGCGTGGAACATCTCCCTTATGAGGAGAGGCTGAGGGAGCTGGGTCTCTTTAGCTTGGAGAAGAGGAGGCTGAGGGGTGACCTCATTAATGTTTATAAATATGTAAAGGGCAAGTGTCATGAGGATGGAGCCAGGCTCTTCTCAGTGACATCCCTTGACAGGACAAGGAGCAATGGGTGCAAGCTGGAACACAGGAGGTTCCGCATAAATACGAGGAACAACTTCTTTACGGTGAGGGTGACCGAACACTGGAACAGGCTGCCCAGAGAGGTTGTGGAGTCTCCTTCTCTGGAGACGTTCAAAACCCGCCTGGACGCATTCCTGTGTGATATGGTCTAGGCAATCCTGCTCCGGCAGGTGGATTGGACTAGATGATATTTCGAGGTCCCTTCCAATCCCTAACATTCTGTGATTCTGTGATTCTGTGATTCTGTGATTCATTTTTATACTATGTGCATGTGTTCTCTTATTTAAATATAAATACATGTACAAATAATATATTAGAAATGTTAATATGTTATTAATGAATATATTAATGCTTCAAACAATGTTACAAATTAGTCATAACTAACAGTATTAGTTTGACTAATAGGGTATGTTTACTTTGACTTCTGACTTTTTCTCCCAAGATTTCATTGAAATACAGTCTTTAAAGAATAGTTTTCTCCCTTATATTTTGAATAGGTTCTTACATATTATGCCTAGCCCTTTTTGTTACACAAAATAAAACTACATAAGTATTTCCACTGGAAGGTGGAAAAAACTCCCTTGATTTCAATGGCCTTTCATACTTAATTTTAATTTCAGTAAAACCAATATACCTCTGGGCCAAATAGTAAAATGCAACTGTCATTGTAAATTCATTTTATAGCGGTCATTAAATAGCATTTCTATAGTGGTTAGTATTGGCTCATGCATAGAAATTATCATGAATGAGGTTCAGGTACCAGAACTAGTGACTCTGTATTTAGGCTTGTTTATTTATGGGTTGTTGTTGTTGTTATTGTCATTAATTTCTGATACTTCAAGTATGTGTGGCTTTTCTTAGGTACCTGCAAATGCATTTACACCATCAAACATGCATATACATCATTGAAAGAGTAATATGAGGAAAAATACAGATGTATTTTTATTCCACCTGGAGTACTGAGAATGAAGTAGTGCCTACCATAGGAGAAGACCAGGTTTTAGACCATCTCAGGAATCTGAAAGTGTACAAGTCCATGGGACCTGATGAGATGCATCCATGGGTCCTGAGGGAACTGGCAAATGAAATTGCTAGGTCACTAGCCATCATATTTGAAATGTTGTAGCAGACTGGTGAAGTTCCCAGTGACAGAAAAGGGGAAACATAACCCCCATTTTTAAAAATGGAAAAAAGGAAGACCCAGGGAATTACAGACCAGTCAGGCTTTCCTCTATGCCTGGCAAGATCACAGAGCAGATGTTCCTGGAAACTATGCTAAAGCACATAGAAAACAGAGAAGTGATTGGTGACAGCCAACATGGCTTCACTAAGGGCAAATTGTGCCTGACAAATTTGGTGGACTTCTACAACGGGGTTGCAGCGTAGGTGGGTAAGGGAAGAATGACTGACATCATCTGCCTGGACTTGTGCAAAGTATTTGATACTATCCTGCACAACATCCTTGTCTCTAAATTGGAGAGACAGGGACTTGACAGATAGACCACTCGGTGGATAAGGAATTGTCTGGATGGCCACACTCAAAGAATTGTGGTCAACAGTTTGATGTCTGGGTGGACACCAGGGACAAGTGATGTCCCTCAGGGATCCGTATCCGGATCAGTATTGTTTAACATCTTTGTCAGTGACATGGACAGTGGGATTGAGCGCACCCTCAGCATGTTTTCAGATTACACCAAGCTGAGCGGTGTAGTTGATACTCTAGAGAGAAGGGATGCCATGCAGAGGGACCTTGACAGGCTTGAGAGGTGGGCCCATGCAAAACGCATGAAGTTCAGCAAGGTCAAGTGCAAGGTCCTGCACACAGGTCGGGGCAATCCCAAGCACAAATACAGGCTGGGTCGAGAATGGATTGGGGATTTAGGGGTATTGGTGAATGAAAAGCTGAATGTCAGCCAGCAATGTACGCTTGCAACCCAGAAAGCCAACCGTATCCTGGACTGCATCAAAAGAATCATGGACAGCAGCTTGAGGGATGTGATTCTCCCCCTCTACTCTGCTCTCATGAGACCTCACCTGGAGTACTGTGTTTAGCTCTGGGTGCCACAGCATAAGAAAGACATGGACTTGCTCAAGTGAGTCCGGAGGAGGGCCACGAAGATGATGAGAGGGCTGGAGGACCTCTCCTATGAAGACAGGCTGAGAGAGTTTGGACTGTTTAGCCTAGAGAAGAGAAGGCTCCAGGGAGACCTTAGAGCAGCCTTCCAGTACCTGAAGGGAGCCTACAGGAAAGATGGGGAGGGACTCTACAGAAAAAATGGGGAGGGACTCTTTATCAGGCTATGTAGTGGTAGGACAAGAAGTAACAGTTTTAAACTGAGAGAGGGTAGTTTTAGATGAGATATTAGGAAGACATTCTTTACTGTGAAGGTGGTGAGACACTGGAACAGGTTGCCCAGAGAAGTTGTGGATGCCCCCTCCCTGGCAGTGTTCAAGGTCAGGTTGGATGGGGCTTTGAACAACGTGGTCTAGTGGAAGGTGTTCTTACCCATGGCAGGGGTGTTGGAACCAGATGATCTTTAAGGTCCCTTCCAACCCAAACCATTCTATGATTCTATGATTCTATGATATGAATACTGATCACCAAATACTTAAATGATATGCCCTTGCCAAACAGTCTGGGGTGAATGTTCCATATATATTTACCAACCATTTTTTTATGTTGATCCATATGAAATCTTTTTTCACATTAAACACATGTATTTTAAGAATGATCAAAATAAGGGAAAAAATACATAAGGTGAGTCAAAACTGTGGGCTGTTATACTGAAGAAGGCACAGGTTAAAATATATTATTTGGACGTAAAGATTATTTGCAGTAATTTCTTAAGTTTCACAGATTTTACATTTGAGATGGGCCTCATGATGCTCTGTTTTTTGGTAAAAACCCTTCAATTCTTATCAAAGAATGCAGTGGGACATGCACAGTAGGTTAAAAGCTGGAGACTGGGATAGATGGAATCACTTTGCTGTAGTCATGGTTCAAAATAGATTTATTTCTAAGTAAACTGGTTTCACGTTCTTCTCAGAGAGATTTCCCTTATCCATTAAACAAATGTCTAAACGAAGAAGGGATTTGGTTATGGCAATACTGAATATTGCAAAATCTAACTTTCTGGTTCCTATCCAATAGCCACATCCGTATTTTAAATTAGATGCATGAGCTGCTTTTACATTGTAGAGCGAGAATTAAATGTCTCAGAAACAGATCCAAAACAATCAATATGTTAGAAAAACAGTTTTGGGCCACAGGATTCAGGCAGCAGCATTAAACTACTTGTTTTACAGACTTCTAGGCAACTTCTTTTCATACAAATGATTCCTTTATATTTTTGCATTGTGCCATCAGCAATATCATGGTGTCTAGATATTTAACTGCATTATGTCATGTAAATTCACGCAATGTATCAAATCAGAACTAAATACACTACTCAATTTTTAATTAAAGAGAAAAACATGCATGACCCTTAGCTAATTATTTGTAGAAAATGGCATATCACTATGAGGAGTCTTGAAGTATTTATGAACAGAAAATAAAGATGCTGAATGTGACCATATTATTTTCTTCTGTGTCTGTAGACTATTTTAACACATATTACTAAATACCCATTACAGAAATGGAGCAGAAAGGCTTATAAGACTCTATATCATCCTGCTGGCCTGGCATTCCTGGCAGAAAAGTAGGAAATGAAATGTCATTACATTCTGTGTATGAAAAGTACTTTAGGACCCTGGAGCCCTGATTTATTATATTCTTTGGGGACCTTTGTTTTCTTACTAATTTTTCCATTAGCAGCTCAGCAGCTTTTGGAGAAATTTTCTCATGTTATGAGTGCATTGATTGCTGCTTTACATGAAAAATATCTTCTTTTCTGTTACCACCTTATCCTGTTGTGCTAGGCAGTCTTTAGCAAGCTGTATTTCATTTATCTTTTCTGCTTTATATTGTGTCATATTTTACTCACACTTCATTCTCCTATTACATATCTAATATTTGTTTATTCAATAAGCTTAGAGTTGTCAGTATTTGTACCTCAGACACTCATAAACTGAATTATTGGACTTCTGGTTTTGTGTTTCAGGGTATAATACCAGAGTCTGTAACTTTAAAAATAGCTCCACTGCAACTCTCTTGGCCTCTTTAATGCTAAGGAATCTGGAAGATGCAGTCTCTGAGGGTAAACTGGGTGGAGACGCTTGGTGGAAGAAAAAAAAAAAAAGGTACTGCTTTGAAAGGAAAAAGAGACCAAACAGTGGGCAACAGGAAAAGCGGACAGCTGACTGTAACACAGCTAGAAAATTTCTACCGGAGTTAAGTTCCTTGTTGATTTGCTTCGCTGCTGTTTGACAGGGGTTTAGGTGAGTCTGGGGAGAAAATTAATAGGAAGAATGCCCTGAGCAGTAGTGAAATTTGGAAAACTGAATGTATGCAGCCTGCAATAAAAAACCCACAAATATCCAGAGAGGGCTTTCTGAGTAAGAAGTTTTTGGGGAAAACCTTTGGCATCCAAGTATGAAGAACATTATGAATTCTACACAGAAATACAAAATATTATTTAACATATACCTCAGGGCACAATCTCTCAGGAGAAAATACTAAGCCTGGAGAGGTGCTGCTGAGCAGAACTAATTGATGATTCAGAGTGTAAGAAAGACTAGGATGACCTTTTTCATTTTAACTAAGATTCACTTTTCACTGAAAGTGAAAAGTTTTTAAATCAGACAAAATGACTGGAAAGTAAAAAGCACCTGAAGAATGTATGTGAAATCACTGAAAGAGGCCACTATTAAAGAGGAGGAATTTAAAATAAATCTTGTGTGAGGATACAGTAGTTCTCTACATGATGTCCCGCTGCCTCAGCTACATACGTCAGTAGCTGTCAGAAGTTTGGTGTCACTTGGCCCGTGTTACTGATGCTGTGGGATTAGTGGGATTGTTATATATAAATGAAAATTATGTGTGTATAACATTCTATTTCAAAGTGTAGAGAATTTTCAAAAGCTAAATACTGTTTCCTGCTTCTAGTCACTAAAGAGCTATGCTTTTCTAGATGCAGTCAGAATTCCAAATTTTTACTTAACATAGACCCAGATGACCATATTGACAGGACATTTGAACATACACTAACTTAAAACCCACAAAACCCAATCACTATGGATGTGGTATGCGTGGTCTCAAGTTCAGTGCTATGTGCCAGGACTCCGTACGCACTTCAGTACCCTCTAAGGACAATACACAAAACTTTCATGTTCGGTAGGGAACACTGAAAACTAATAGCTTAAAATCTAGGAAAACACAGTTAATTCCCATCTAGCCATCGTATTGTGCTCTGGCAGCCAGAGGGAAAACCACATTCTGCAACACATTAAACATGGCATAAACAGCCAGTCGAAATAAGTGATTATCCTGCTGTATTTAGCATTGGAGCGGCCTCATCTTGAGTACTGTGTGCAGTTCTTGGCCCCACAATTTAAGAAAGATGTTAAGGTACATGAATTCATCCAGAGGAGAGCAACAAAGGTGGTGAAGGGGCTGGAAGGCATGTCGTGTAAGGAGAGGTTCAGGACACCATGTTTGTCTAATTTGGAGAGGAGACTGAGGGGTGACCTCATTGCTCTCCACAGCTTCCAGAGAAGCGAAAGTAGAGAGGAAGGTGCTATTCTCCTGGTATCCAGTGACGGGACATGTGGGTATGATTCAAACCATGTGGGGAGGTTCAAACTTGTCATTAGGAAACATTTCTTTACTGAGAGGGTGGTCAAACACAGCAACAAGCTTCCTAGAGAGGTGGTCGATGCTCCATGCCTGTCAGTGTTTAAAAGGCATTAGTGGAGTCTCCTTCTCTGGAGACATTCAAAACCTGCCTGGATGCGTTACTGTGTGATATGGTCTGGGTATTCCTGCTCCAGCAGGGGGATTAGACTAGATGATCTTTCGAGGTCCCTTCCAATCCCTAACATTCTGTGATTCTGTGATTCTGCGATTTGGACAATGCCCTTAATAATATGCTTTCAGTTTTGGTCAGCCCTGAAGTGGTCAGGCAGTTGGACTAGATGACCATTGTAGGTGCCTTCCAACTGAAATTCTATTCTATTCTATTCTATTCTATTCTATTCTATTCTATTCTATTCTATTCTATTCTATTCTATTCTATTCTATTCTATTCTATTCTATTCATTCTGTTCTGTTTATACTGTTTAAACATTTGTTTCAAGCTTTCCATTTACTTCGGATCCATAAAGGTGGTCACAAATGTCTTTTAAAGAATTAAGCATGCTTCACTCCTATGAAACACAAAAGATGTATGAGAGAGACACAGTTTATTTGTAAGCCTAGTAATTACAGTGTTTTTCAAGAAATAAAAGAACTATGCATCCTGTGCTTTTCCTGGCCTAAGGGGTTACAAACTTGTAGTTTCCATGCATGCCCCACTATACGAGCCGACACATACACATACAATCTGTTGACACAGATGATAACAAACATGAGATTCAAGGCACAGGAAAGACTTTTTTTTTTGGTACAGCTTAACAAACTGAGCATGATATTTGACTTGTGTCTCTATTGACTTCCAGGGTAGAAATGGCTGAAGTCCACTCAGCTTGAGCATGGGAAGAATGAAGTAACATCTTTTTAGGTATACTTATAGATAGGTGCAAAACTAACCTCTCTAGTGCTCTGATACCACATGGATCTTTAACTCCTTTGTGAATGGCCTAGGCCTCATATTGAAATCTCAGCAAGGGACCTGTCTTTCTGCCCTTCTCACTTTCAATTGCTGGAGGGAGAAGTGTGTTTAAATTCATGCTGAGGATTGTTTTTAACACAATCTCCTGTCTTCTGTATAATGAAAACTGCCTTCTTTTTTCATAGTTGCTTGATCTCATGGTCTTCATTTTCAGCTACATGTCTACGAAGAGAAGTTGTTCTTTCATTTTGTGAGTGGGCCAGTCTTCTGTGTTAGGCACTTAGAGCACACACTTAATAAGTTGGCCCTAGAAGAGTATTACATAGTACTTTGCTAAATTTCTGCGGCTAGGCATTACTTGTATGGGACAGAGGCTTAGCATGGGTAAGAAGAGCATGTGTCTGAGTGTGGTGAGAGTTGCATGTCTGAAATGAATTAATTTCTGGCTTCTACTGAGTTTTAGGCATCTGTTAGACAGAAATAAAACATTTTCAGTTTTGGCTTTTAAGCCTTTCTCACTGTAGGATCTGAATCTGGTACAGTTGCTTATTCTGCTGCCTTGCACACATTTTTCTTCACCTTAATAGTGTCTTCTGCTTGAAAAATGAGCAGTAAATGACATATATATGTTTTTGATGAGGCAAAGAAAAAATATTGCACTCCAAAATGAAATTTCTTCATTATTGTGAAACATAAAGAAGGTCCTCAGCAATGCACACTAACCTGATTCTACAAGCATTTATTTAGATTTGTGAACACTCATAGAGTTATCTGAACTTGTACAGCAGTCCTGGCTGGAAAGAATATAACTTTGCTTAATGTGCAGGGATGAAGAATTCTGTAAGAATCTTTCTTAAAACAGAGAACTGGAATAGGAAGAAGATGCCAAAACAACATCAATCATCTCTCACAAAAAACCATTCACCCCAGGAAACTGGGACTGGTAAAGAGCAGTAGAGTCCTACGGCAGGAATTCCCTGTCCTGCATAGAAAGTCAACAAGAATTAGATGATTCTGATGGACAGAAACCTACAGAACCCCATGTTAAGCATAAGAAAAGGTCTACACAAAGTTTCATTCCTGCAGCAGAATATGCAAGAACCTTGAAAACAGGAAAGGTCTTTTCAACTTCAGTGTCTCTCTTAAATTCTGCCAGAAAAGTAGACCTAGGCTCCAAAAGAATTAGGAGTTAATGAGGATTTAAACTAACTTAAAATGCTAATTTAATTATGTGATATCAGCAGCCCTAAGAAGATCTGATAACTACAGGATTTTTCTATCTACTTAAGCTTGGAAGTGAAGTCTCAGTGCTGATTTATACGCCAGAATACAAATGAGAATATTCAAGAAATTTAGTAATGACTAAAGAAAGCATGAAAAAATTGCAATTACAATAATACTGTCCATTATTTAAAACAGACATTCCACAGGATATGACAACACTTTCTTATACAGAACACCTATTCTCAAGTTTCATGGTTCTAAACACTCTAATTTAAAAGTCCTATGACTTCTAGCACTGAATATTCTCAAACAGTAAATTAAGACACTTACCTGTGAAAAAACTGACTCCTATTTACTGAAATACATCTAAATTATTTTTGTTATGTTACTCTGGGATATTTTTGTAGTGATGGGGTGGTCAGTGTGAGCTTCTCTCAAATGTGTCCTTTTATGAAGTCCTCCTGTTTTAGCAGGTCTTGTAGTAGCATTGTTTGCAGAACTTTTAAATTTTATTGAATCTTATTGTATGATACCAGAAGATGAGAAATACTTAGTACTTAAATGCATGTCTTTTTGCTTTAGAAAATGTGAATATTTTTCTTACTCTGATAGATATATTTCTTTCTAGAAGAAACGTGTTGCTGTCATTGAAATGTTCAGCCTTAATTCAAGACAAAGACAACCTCTCATAAAGAATCTGTAAGTCTAAGGTTAAGATACAGTAATCACTTCTGGCCTTAACTTTTTTTCTTTTTTCCCCTCAATGAAATTCACTCTTTCTGTTTGCTTGTTAAAACAGGAATATCTGACTATATATTTTTAATGAAGGTGAAGGAAAGGAGGGAGAAGATTCTAGAAAGTTTTGTTTAGAAGTTTGTAGAAGTGTGACGTATCCATCATTAAAAAAAGCCAGTCTTGTTTTTCTTTTTAAGTCAAGTCGCAAACATTTTGGTGATAAAAGAGTATACTAGTTGGTTATCTCTAAGGAGTATAAGAAAATCCAGAGATTAAGTAGCTGAGGTATTAGTGGCAGTACTTAATCTCTTAACAACTTTCTCTGTACAAAAAGATAATGTAGGAAGGAAAAATTTGGTGTCAATCCTTAGAAAGCTTTCGAGGAGGAATGCAGGAAATTATAGGGCACTGAGGCAGACACTTGTGCAGGACAAAGTAGTCAAAACCAGTCAGTAGAAGAATTCTATCACTCCAATGAAAGATAGAATTGGTGGACACTGGGGTAAATACTATCCACTTAGGTGTGAATCAACAGGGGTTTTGTAAAGGGAAATGTCATTTTACAAATGCCTTGGAGTTCTTTAGAAAGATATGGATCGGAATGATCCCACTGATATAACTGGACTTCAGACAAAATCCCTCACTGAACGACATTAAGGAAACTTTGCAATCATGAGCTAAATAGTCATTTCAAAAGTAGGAAATGGAAAGCATAGGTAAATAATCTTGTCTTTCCACGGATGAAGCTTAAAACTGGAGTCTGGCCCATAGCTGTGCTGTGGGAAGTAGGCTGTTGAACATATTCATGTGTGTACTAGAAAAAAAGATACATCAGTGAAGTGACAAAATTTGCTTATACAAAATTATTTATCGTACTAAGGATGATGGCAGACCATGAAGAATTGTGCCAGAAACTTATGAAACAGGTGAATCAATATCTCAGATATAATTCAAACAACTATAAAGCAGTATAAAAAAAGAAAATCATCTTTGTTTCTTGGTTTCACATATGAAAAGAAGAGCTCTGAGATTATCATAATCAGAAATGGAATGTTTAAGTTAGTGAGGCTGATTCATGATAGCTTTATCTATGCTTAATAAGGGTCAAAAAAATCAGAACATCCCTGCTCTGGCAGATATGACACAGAAGTAGGGAGACATGTGCCCTTCAGGAAGGACAGATGGAATCCAGAAGGGGTATCTAGAGCATTTACAACAGACAAGTTTTATAGGTGTGCTTTTCGTAACTGAATTTCTTCATGGGTCTCCTTTGACTTCTCCCTATTTGAAGTTTTGACAACTAGTTCACACATGAACACGTGCAGCTAGACATCTTAATTTTAGTGTTTGCAGTCACATTGTATACCCCCCCATGTTGTACATTTATGACTTTTTTATTTTTAATAAGTGCGAAGTAGTAGTCTTCTAGGTGTGATGTGTCTTTTGCCTGTGTCATCTTTGTCTGTGCGTCTCAGCCTATTTTGGTCTCAATTAAAAGGAACTATCCTAAATGAAAAACAAGTGACTCTGCAGTGCAAATGATCCTGTTCTGCATCAAATCTATTCAAGACAAAAAGAGAAAGTGAAAGTTGTTGGCTTTTCTAAACTTTGTCCGTTAACCTCTAATCTTTAGTTATTGCTGGTACCCTAGTTGTAGTGACAGTGACGGCAGAAAGGCAACTAAGTCACCAGAAAACACTTATCCTGAATGATCATGGAATCATCAGTTCATTTCAGTAATGACAACAGATTTCTAAGCTGTTTCTGAGACTTTTTCTGAGAACAGTACCGTATGCCATCCCACCATAGAGGATTTCACTGCAATAAGAACTCCAGTAAGATCTAATAGTATTGCTGGAGCTGATCTAAGGGATTGCAGAGATGTGAAAGGAAAGAAGATAAAAGTGAACTCCCATGCGAAATCAAGTAATTATGATATATGACAGATAATCCTGTTGTCAAGAGGAGAGCTATGTCTGGAAAGAAAATAGTAATGTTCTTGCTGCCAGTGGAATGCTGAAAACATGTAGAAAAAGCAGTTTATAGCAGCTGCTAAGGTAGCTGCAAGATATTGCTTGGAAAAAGAGGTAGAAGGCAGAAAATTACGTTCTCCAGGAAAATTGCCACATAAAACAAGTTACATGTGATAAAATGAGGTGAAAAAGGTGAGTACCTAGTCTCTCTGAATCTGTAATTCACATCCCTGCTTAACTGTAGCAGATGAGGAAAGGTAGAGTTATTATTCAGATGGTACTGATGGTAACATGTTATGGCAGGTAAAATAAGTGTATGCATCTTTTTCTGGGGTTTATTTTTCTATTTGCAAAATACTCTGATGCTATGTTTTAACGGCACTCTCATTACTCTGTTATCAACTGCAGAATTCGGGGAACTTACAGTTTGTGAGGAATGTTGTTTCCTTAGAATTTGATTTCAGCTCAGATTTGGCTGGAAGCTTCTAGGCCTCTGCAGCTTCAAGGGCTTGTCTAATTCACATTTAACTGAACATCTGCAGGAGGACTGCCAGGCTTTGTGGCAGCTGGAGTACCATTCATACTGCCCTGGCACTAAAAGTCTTGAAAGGTTTTTTCAAGAAACCTAGTCTTCATGCCCCAGCTCTTTAAGACACAGTCTCAAAATTCAAACCCTAAGAAGATTACCTAAAGCCATGACTTCCAAGGTAACTACTAAGAACTCAAGAGCTGGACTTCGTTTAGACCCCAGGGTCTTGCAGTTTCTTTATTCCACACTAGGGAATATGAAAACTGGCATTTTTATTACTCCTAAATCACAGACTCTGGAATTGCTAGATCTAGGTGGCAGTTATGACCCAGGGTAAGAAGCACATTTCAGTGTTCCCAGCCCTGGGACAGACCAACCAGCAATCCAGGCAATGCTTTCCTTGGAAACTTGTTTTGGATTTGTTGAGGCTTTATCAGAGAGCTTGAAAGTAATTCTTTTGGTCCAGTTCATGCAGAGAAATTATCTTTAATTTTGGAAGATTTTGGAGTTGGAAGTTTAGAATGATATCCTAAAGTAACTGCTGTTACTGCAGTTACTCTGAATTTATAAAGGGATTATTTTTTACCTAAGACATTAAAAGTGGTGCTAGATACTGTATGTTAAAAAAGATATGGTAAGCAGAAAACATTGGTTGAGAAGCAGAAACGTCTCATCTTTCTTGTATCAGTGAACACATGTAGCATATTTTATGCTGCATATTAATTTTTCTGAATGATCAGACTCTTCAAATTCTTCTTTTTTACAAAATTTTTTTGACAAGCAAATCACAAAGCAATATGTAAACTTGCCTTTCAGCACAATCTTTGTTAGACATAGTGATGAGATGGCTTAATAAACACCCCATCATAGAGAACTCTTCAGAGGAAAAAATGCAGTTTTGCCTGTGCACATTCCTCAGCTCATGAACATGGTTCTGCTTACTTGTTTATTCAGGCAAAAGCTATTGGACACCTTGGCTCAGAATTGGGCTGCAAGACAAAAGAAACAGGAGAAGCTGTTAAGAAACTGTCTTCCACTATTAAAAAAATGTGGTTGAGTGGAAGTGAACAGACCTCCATCCTGGAAATTATTTTTTTCTTTTCTAGCTCTGTAATTTCAAGTTTAAATATCACATTCCCTCTATGTTAGAAAGACAGATGTGCATGCTCCTATTCACCTCAACCTGAAAATATATTCGTGTTCCGAGGCATATGTTCTTTTTTAATTTACAGCTATCTTTTCAGATATGTCAGGGGCTGTCTCCCAGCTATATGACTGCACTGTGACAGTGTTTGTTTCACCAAAAAAGGTTTACAGGAGCAGAAAGCAGAATACTGCAAATGATATAGTTTCTGCAGCCCGTTTCCTTCCCTAAGGGGTCACATCTGTAAAGTTTTCTTTTTTTTTTATATTACAATGGATAACACCTGTTGAAACTTCTGTGCTGAAAAAAAAAGACATGAACTGGCAGAAAAAATGCAAAAGCAGAGTTTTCCGGATCTTTTGACCTCCATAAACACAAGATGCTTTACAGCTGGAGCCTGGAAAAGTCATCATGTCATCATAAGTACCATAACAAATTCAGTACAAGTGTGCAGCCTGCAGGCAATTCATATGAAGGTGATTTGGTGTCAGAAAAAGATGGCATATAGGGGAATGAACCTCTAGTTCATTAAATAAATTCATTCACTGGTGAACAGCTAGTCCAAATGTATACAAGGGTAAGAAATGTGTATACGGGATAGAAGAGGGGAAGATTTAATGGGAAACAAAGATAAATATGAAAAATTTACCCAACTTTGTAATTCTTTACAAAAGCTGCAACATTTTGTCCTTCCATCAGTCTCCTCCCTTTCCTCTTTCTACCCTCAGATGGTCAGTGAATAAAAATACTTACATGCTTGATAAAACCTGCATGTGAATATGTGCCCTGATAAATGTAAGCATAGTGAATGATAAGATATGTCAAGTTGCTTGTAACGACATAATCTTTGGATGTTGACTTTTTGTCTGGTTACAGTCACTTCATTCAGAAACTCACAACTGTGTTTAACCCATCAATTTGGGGCTCATCAGGATAATGTGAGTATATAATTTTCAACTATAACATAATGCTAATGATACTGCCAGTTCTACAATTCTCTTACTTCATCTCTCCTTCATCTCCTACTACCTTTTCAAACTATTTAATTACTGGGAAGTTTCTAAAGCTGTTTTTAAATTAAGGATATATTTAAAGGATTTAAATTAATTAGAGTGAATTTTTAATACTCTTCCTCCATTTGATCCCCATTCAAATACCAGAAGCTATTGCCAGCTTTAACCATGTAAAATACATCAAGGACCAGTTACTTGCATGCTCAGCTGTGATGGCTTGTGGCAATTTGTTTCGTTTGCTATTTTTTTTGTTAGATCTATCAGCTCAAACACTATCTGCATATGAAAGTTTTTCTCAATTACAAAGGTTCCCTGGGAAAGGCAGAGAGCTAGAAGACAAAAATATGCATTAGGAGACAGTGTATGAACAAGAGAACTGATGGGCAGTCAGAGAGATAAAAGCAAAAAGGAAATTGTTGAAGCTCATAATGACACTTTTCTCTGGAATTTGTTCCTCACTCCTGTACAAATTAATCTCAAACTACTGACCTTCAGACATGCTGGAAGACTCCTCTGTTTCTTCAGTCTACCCTTTGAGAGAAATTAGAAAAAAGGAGAGAAACAATCTTCCTGAGGTGATATAGCATTTGGCAAGGTTTGCATAGACTTGTAAGTCCTGCTTGTTTGAATGAAGCTAGGAACTTTTCTCCTACTTACAGTGTAGCTAGACCTGTAGTACAGTGAGATGATAGGACAGCAGAAACAGAATAAACCAGAGTGAACTCTTGTGGTTCTTTCATTTGTTTGGTGCAAATGATCATAATTTGCTTAATATTTTACGTTATGAAACTTCTTACACACTTTTCCACGACTTGAATCAATGTGGCATGTGATTTATGTGGGTCTAATTCTGGTATTATTGATTGAGCAGAACTAGAGTACAGGACACACAATTTGACCCAAAATTTCTATTCTGCATATCTGTGTATTCTTCCAAATAAAAGCAAAGCAGGCAAGTGTCTTCTTATATCCCTATTTATAGTAGCAAAATTTTGTGTTGTGGCGATCCTTTGTATGGGAAGATAGTACATCATAGGTATTCTGTGGTTACACTCATGGCATCAGAGAACAGCCAGACCATCTCTGTCACCTGCTGCTGAACGCAAAGCTGTACCCCCTTACGGTGTTGTTTGTACACAGGTGTGATTTTATAGGTACAGCAAGTACAACAATCAGTGAACCTCAGCTAGGACAGAGCCTTAAATTGGAAGCAAACAGACAAAACAAGCTGTGTGAAACCAATACACAGATCTAATTTTAATAGGCATTTAATAGTAAAGTTGGCTATAAGGCATAAACACGCAAACTCCTTGTGCACAGAAAGCAGGACTATGCAATGTTTTCACAGGACAAAGCATAAGGGTTAGTTGTTCTTCACTGTAAAAGTACCTTCTACTCAGGTGACATTGTTGATAGAAGACGAAAACCAGTGCTTTTTATGAGAATGAAAGGACTGATCTAAGAATATCTTTCAATGTTATAGATGAAAAGAAGCAACAAAAAGTTACTTTTTGCTAATAAAACATGTGTCTTTGAATGCTGCAGCATATGGTAGGACTACTGCAACTCTCACCTGGAATGCACATGAAGCTTTTGAATGGTCTTAAGATAGAGAGGATTAAGGTTTGAAGAAGGCTACTTAGTTAAACAAACTCTTTTTTTATAGGAAGGACACAATTTAGGGGGTTTGGGGTTGGGTGTTTTTTTATTTTTGCTACCGCTTGATAAAATAATTTTCTTTTTTTTTTTCATCTTTAATAATGAGAGAATGTTTGTAATATTCCCTTGAGAATACCTGACAGTCATGATTCCCAGGTCAGCAGATCGTTAGGAATGCAGTATCTAACACATTCAAGGTCATTTTCAAGGCCCTGCAGACACCAACAGCCCTGACTGTTCCTGTCCATCTTCCCCTGGGGCTCCCCCAACCCTGCCCACAGCCCAGGACCCTATTTCAGCTCCCCAGGGCTGTCAGCCCCTGCCCCAGCTACGCTGTGGCAGGGCCAGTCTCCACCTCCCCACAGCCCTGCCCTGCCCAGCAGTGGGCCACACCAATCCGGGCCCACCTGCGGGCCCACATCCCAGCCTGGTCTTGGCCCATCCCTGTCCCCAGGGAGATGCCTGATGCCCCGGGGCTGGGGGTGCCCTCGTACTCTTTGGCTTCCCTGCCTCTGGCTGGGGTGGTGGGACAGGCCACAGCTGCCAGGCCCTGCCCTGATGGATGCCCTGGGGAGCCCACACTGCTCCTGGCCCCCAGCCCACACGGCACCCAAACAGTGACTGTTGGGCCATTGTATCCACAGGGAACTAATTAAACCAGAACTTGGTATAACTTTGAGACTGTCATTTTTGTAGGAAAAGTAGTGTGTAATGTCCAGACTCCTGTCATGAAAATAACTACTCAGAAATTCTGAGATCTTAGTACTCCTATCTGAAGTCTTATCTTATTTTCTTTTATCTTTTTCAAGTTCCCCTCCTCTTTTTTAAAATGCCTAGTTGTGTCATTCAGTCAGATTCATGTGTTACATTATACATATAAATAAAAGGGATTGGCATGGGAGAGGAAGGACAGCAAGAAGCAGATTAATTTATTCCAAAACAATAATATTTAAATTACATTGAAATCAGTAGTTGTTCAGAACTTACACTAAGAACTAAATGTATTTATGAGAAGATTACAAATGTTCTTAACTTCAAGAAAAGTATAAAGTGACAGTGTATAATTCAAAGTTTTCCCATTTTTTCCCCAGTATTTCTTCTGGAAAAAAAAAAGAAAAAATACAGTATAGAGAGTCTTGATTCCTTCCTTAAATTTCAAACTGAAACAGGAACAGAAACGGCTTTGATTTTTACCAGAAACCTCTGAGAATTTCAGTTCTGGACACAGGAAATATGCTTAATAGTTTGGCCAATATGTCTGTCATCTACAGTCATAGAAATTATAGCTGGAATTAACCTTGAAAGTCATATAAGTGATTACTTTCAAATTAACTATGTCCAAACCATTTGTACCAAATATTTGTCAAATCTGTCCTTAAGAACCTCCTGTAATGGAAATGTTTTTCTTACTCCCCGAGGACACTAAGAATAAATTATTCCCTTCTTCTTTGCAACAACAACCCTTATTCATACAAAGACTATGCCCTTAGTCTTCTACAGACTAAACAGTCCTCATACCTACAGTAATTTTTTGTAGGTCATGTTTCCTGTACTTCTGCACGTTCTTGTTACATGCTTTCTGGATTATGAGCAAAGTGGAACGTCTTTTTTCTTTTTTTTTTCCTTCAGTCTTACAAGCCATGCTCATGTTTATACATCTCAGCACTTGTCCCTCTTTCTACAACTTGACCCGTCTGCTGCAATTGGACATTTACTGATTTATGTTAAGATTAGAAACTGTCAAGGACAGACCGAAGAACCCTGCTCAAAACTGTCTGTCATTTTGACAGTTAACTTCTGATTTAGTCATCCCATACAGTTTTCCAGCAAGCTTTACTCCCACTCTATTATTTCTTCTTTGCTTTTTACCATGTGTCCTAAGTTTTATTGTAAGGTCATCTGAGCCAATGCTAAAAGTTAGAAAGAGACAGTGACTTATACTTCTCTCTACCCATAAGACCTGTTTTTTTATTTTTTTAATTGCATTGCTCTGAAGTGATCTGTTCTTCACACTGTATTTCATTTTCCAAAGGCTATAAATAGATCAGTTGATGATTTTTTTCCAGTACACTTCTGGCAACTGAGATTACAGTACAAGATCAAGAAGATCCTCCCTCATTTTTTAAAATCTGTATATGTTCTTCCTTTTCTGCTCTGAAAACCCCAGCTGTCCTCCAAGAGTTCTCAAAGGTAATAGCAAATGGCTCTGAGATTCCTTTGATAAATTCTTTCTTCCAGGTGAATTTCGTTAGATTTAGTAGTTTGAAGGGATCCAATCATTAGTCTATGGACACGAGTGTTAAAAATTGGGGGGGGGGGGGGGGGGGGGGGGGCGGGAAGCGGGGAGAATGCCTCCACACCTCATTTGAGTATTTTGCATAGCTTTTGAATCTTAACAGGAGCTGGGAACCAAGGTGAGATTTTGCAACCTCAGAAGAGCTTTCCTTCTTCAGTGAGCACACAAGAAGCATGGGAAACTTGAGGTCGCTGAATTCACAATGCAGTGGGAGCTGCAAGCCAGCACTGGGAGCATCTGAGACGAATGGTACTGCTCATCAGCCAGCTTGCCTCTGGGGTGCAGTTTCACAATTAGCTTTAGTCCGTTTAAACCACACTGATGTGAAAACAGATAATTCAGCCCTGCCCCTGTGTGTCTTTTGGGAGCAAAAGCAGGACTTCTCTTTTAGAAACAGTATGGTCTTTGATGTGAACGGACTAAATCAAACAGTGAGAATGTGAGGCTCTCAAACCAGTACTTTCCACTGTAATGGCAGGTGAAATAATTTTTGCTGAGTTCCTCTAGAAATGTTGAATGCAGCCATCCCTCCTTCTGCCTTCCTCTTAGGCACTGGTAAGACAGGCAGCTGCATGCTATCACACCTGGATACACCTTAATGCTCAGTTATTAACTCAGCAACGTGAGGATGGCTGGTATACTCATGTCAGCAGTTAGTTTTCTGAAGATGAAATAACAATAGCTACTAAAGGAGAAGGTCATGATTTAGTTGTCCTACCAAAATCAGAGAATGCCCGCTTAGTGAACAGATATGTTCTCCAGATTGAATTTATTATGTGTTTAATCTATGAAGCGATGTACATGATGATGTGTGCATTTGAAGGACGATGAAACCCATGTCTGGTATGGATTTGTGGGAAGAAAAAACACATTCCTTTAAATATGTAGCAGAATACATGATAACATCAGAATATGTAGTAACAAAGCTGATACATTTTTCCTCTTTGAAATGAATGCACCAGTACGTACTGAGGCCACTCAGCTGGAAAGCAGATTTGCAGAAAAGGATGAGGGAGTCCTGTTGGACACCAAGTTGAAAATGAACCAGCAGTGTACCCTTGTGGCAAAGAAGGCTAGCAGTATCCAGGGATGCATTAGGCAAAGGACTGCCGGCAGGTCGAGGGAGGTGATCCTTCCCCTCTACTCAGCACTGGTAAGGCCACACCTGGAGTACAGTATCCAGTTCTGGTCTCCCCAGTACAAGAGAGGTATGTACCTAGTAGATAGAGTCCAATGAAGGGCCACAAAGATGATGAAGAGAGTGGAATACCTGTCCTGTCAGGAAAGGCTGAAAGACCTGTGACTATTTAGCCTACAGAGGAGAAGGCTCAAGAGGGATCTCCTCAATTATTTAAGTACCTGAAGGGACGGTTTAAAGAAAACAGAGCCAGGCTCTTCTCAGTGGCTCCCAGTGACAGGCCAAGAGGCAATGGGCAGAAATCAAAACACAGGAGGTTCCATTTGAACATCAGGAAACACCTTTTTACTGTAAGGGTGATCAATCACTGGCACAGGTTGCCCAGAGAGATTGTTGAGCCTTGGACATCTTAAAAAGCCACCTAGACATGGTCCTGGGCAATGGGCTCTAGATGGCCCTCCCTGAGTAGGGGAAACGGATCAGATGACCTCCAGAGGTCCCTTCCAACCTCAGCCATTCTGTGATTCTGTGATGCTGTGATTCTGTGAAATTTCTCTTTCAAAATTTGCTGTTGTACGTCAGTGCAAGAACAGGGAGTACCGCCAGTATTTTCTTGTATGTTCCAATACGAAGAAAAGAAAAACCCTGAAGCCAGAAGAATTCTTCGTGGAGAGTGGGTTACTCTGAAGAGTCTCAGTGAGCAGTTAATTAAGCTCTTGGGCTTCTGCTGTTGAAAGTTAGCTTTCATTAAGGAGACCCCAGTATTTAATGCACAGCTTTCAAAATAGTTCTGCTCAATTCTCATTCATTTGAATAATTTATAACAAGTCCTCAAATACCATCTCAAATATTTGGCTAGAGTTAGTTGGAAACGAAGATTCACAAATATGCCAGGCGTTCATTAATCAAAGCACGAATGGACAATGCTGCCCAGCTCAGAAGAGGTAGTGGTCAGTGTTTTTCACCGTCTTTTCTAGTTCGGCTAACGGCTGTGTTGCTTGCAAGTACTTCCACTAGATGGCATGCTGTGCTTCAAAATAGACATTTTTTACACCATCTAACTAGGCTTGAATGATAACTTCTGTGGTAAATACCCGCATTTAAAGACTTAGAGCAGCAGAAAGAAGATAGGCGTGCATACTATAACTAACCCTTAATCAGTCAGATGTAGAAACAGTGGAGCTGTCACTATTGCTTAAATTTACACAGATGCACAGATGCAGAATCATTGTAACTCTGTACCACTTTAATACTGAGGCAATGTCACCGAACTCAGTGAGGTAAGATTTATACGATTTTTTTTCTGCATTAATTCCAAAGATTTCTTAGTCAAATTATTAGGATTGGCCTGTTTAAAGTTCAGTAATTTACTGTTATGTAAAAATGACATATAAACCCCAAACAAATGTGAAATCCTTCCAATTAAGCTACTTTGAACACGCATTCTACTGCATTTCTGAACTGCTTAAATTATGTCCCATTTTTTTAAATTCTGTGCTACAAAACTAAAAGCTAGTAAATTGAGTTTAATTTTTAAGCTGTCGGTTAAATGAAGATGATATTTGGCTTTCCTAGTACATCTAAAGGTAAGCTTTTGTTTTCTCGTAACTCTTGAAGCCCAAATTACTACTGTTTACCATTTTACCATTTAAATTACCTAGTTATATTGTTGCTGTAAAATGGCTAAGATCATTCCTGAGTCATTACTATGCCAGCCAGGTTCAGTATGTTTTAGAGATAACAGCCAGTGGTATTGGAAGCACTCATCTGAGGCACAAGCCACTCATACTGGGAGAATTCTTCAACACAGTGGGGAAGTGATTGGATAAACTATATCACAGGATGAAGAGGGCAAGGCTAAAGTGAACTCTTGAGGTATGAAGACCAGGGTCATGAAAGACTGAATATGCATGGTAAAGGAAAGGAATGTATAACAACCAAGAAGAAAGAGAAAAGAAGGGAAGAATGTTTAAAAGTTTAAAAAAGATGGAAATGAAGATTTACAGGGAGCTTGAAAGGAGGAAACCTAAGGACTAAAAAATTAAAATTTAATTTAGAAGAACAAACAAAAACATTTCATAAACACCTTGGCTTGAGATGGAGTTCCTCTTAACTTCCAAGATTATCTCAGAGAGGGAGCTTCCAATTAATCCTGACCATTCATACAAGCCCATGTCTTTCCTCTCCCTCTCCCTCTCCCTCTCCCTCTCCCTCTCCCTCTCCCTCTCCCTCTCCCTCTCCCTCTCCCTCTCCCTCTCCCTCTCCCTTTCCCTTTCTTTGTTATTATGGTGCTACATTTAATGTCAACATATTTTAGTTCAATTTCACTCATGAAAAATGTAAATTCAAAGGAAATACAAAATATCTGACATACTAGGTCTTCTCTGTTCAGAGAACATTCTTCTTTAAATGAGATTCTGTTTTAAAGAGTTTCTTCTTCTAAAAAAACCCAAACAAACCTGCAACTCAACACACGGATTTCTATATGAAGTTTAGTTGGTCTTCTGGAACAAAAACAACAGCAGCAAAATCTGGCCTTGCAAATGCAATCAAAACAAGTATCTTTTGGCTTGTTTTTTCCTACCTCTGTTCTGCCACAGTCAGTAATGTGTACTTGAAAGTTGGACTGAACCTTGGCATCATTTTATAATTCCACTGGCTTCAGTAACTTTACATATATTGTATTGACATCAACATTCATAGAAATTTGATTCTGAAAGTGAATGGGAATGAAATTATTCTGGTTCTTTACCAGCTCTAGAAAAAAAAGTCACTAGTATTGAAAATAATTGGAAAAATCTACAGAGGTAGATAGAGCTTGTGTAGAAAAAATCTAGGTTCTGAATGAGACTCAAGCAAACTGTTTGAAAATAGTAATTACTTGATACTGCATATATTTTAGCAACATGTAGAACTGTTTTTCTTCTGATCATATCATTTAATTATTTTGTGGAAATATCTTGGAAGGAAATACAAAACCACTTCTTTCTGCACAACCAGTTACTCATTCAGATATACATATTCCTGAACATGAGCTTTAATTTTACCATAAATAACACCACAACGTCTTGATGTCTGTGATATTTATCTTTTGTTTTTGTTTTTGTTAGGAGTTGCTGAATTCAGTAGCCTGGTGAAGGCAAGGCTTCTGCAGCTCCCTCTTCCCAGGTCCAGCTAGAAGTGAAGCTGAGCCCACCTTCCCAATAGGCACACATGCAAACAGACATATAGGATACTAAATACACACCTGGCCACAAGGATCAACACAGAAAATATGGCACTCACACAAATGTGAATGACACCAATGGCCTCATCATCTTTCTCTCTCTGGCTGATAAAGATGAAGGCCTGTAACTGGCCTTAGACACTCAGCCTACTCAACAGCTGGCCCCTGGATCCCCTGGCTTTCAGTTACCTCGTGCATAGATGTACATGCACACACACACACATACACAAACAGGTTTCTTAGTTAACCCTGCCAGATCTTACAGGCTCTGCAGAGCAGTTAGAAAATGGAAGTGGAGTTTAATGAGGAGATAGGATGTAGTACGGGGATCAGGTGCAGGGCGTGGCCACACAAGTGCACTGACCAGCATCTGATACATGACTGATCCCTTTTATCCCCTTATTCCTCTATTTTTCTATGTTTATTTCTCTCCAAACCACCTTGATCCCTCCCTTTTCTGCCTTTGATTCTTCCCCTAACATTCCATACTAAGTGTTGTGGAATCCAAAAATGCCGCTCCCTTGCACCCCAACATTATCCTTGTAACACTAGGCAGTAATATCCCTCAGTCTGCAAGGCGATCTGGACAGTTGCTCCTGCTAACTCACGGTGATAGGTATTCCGCCCAGCCTATGCGGCTGGGGATCTCCTGGGAGAGAGGCCAGGGCAGTGACTTGTCTCCTTGATTAGATTATTGCTGTTTTTCCTCTGCAATCCTTCTTGTTTACGGATCCTTCCTGAACCTTTAATCACATAACTAACAGTTTCAACGTGGTTCTTCCTTTAAGGAAGAAATAAATTATATTAGTCTGTTTAGAACCGAATATCCTGTTTTCAGCACATCTGGACTAGTATGCACTGAATATGTGCGTGGCGGAAAAAAAACATCAAACTACAACAATTTATGTATTTCAACATCTCTCTCTGCTCTTCTATTCCAGGCTCTTGAAATCTCTATTCATTCAGCATTCCAGACAGGATAGATTTTTATTGCAAACACTGACTACAATCTCTTTCAACTATTTCTTAGGTAATAAAATTTCCTAAATTTGATTTTGATAGTAATTGGTTCTAATTTAACCATTTAAGTGTAAAGCTGCATTTTCTTTAGAGTGCTTTATGGAGTCCAGTGTACTCAGCAAGCTCTGGCTTTTTATATGCACCATACTCTCCAGAGTAGTTTAGACTTTATGAGATCAGCAGACCTTAAATGTTCACCATCTCCTAGCATTTTATTACACTGGGTCCATTTCCTAAGACAATTTCTCCATTTGCCACTGATCCTGTTGTTCATTGAACAGTAAAGAAGTAGTCTTATTCCATCTTGAAGTGCCTAAATGCTGCTTTAGTGATTGTAGAATGGATATCCTTGGCTGAATGTCAAGGAAATTGAAATCCCACTGGCCAACAGGTCTTTTTTGTAAACCAAGGGCTTTCCTACTCCTCTGGGATAGCTTTTCACCTTGATCACAGCACTTCGCATACCTTTCCTCTGAACATCCTGTATGTGCTTCTACATTTCATGATTACTGTTTTTCTGTATAGGATTTTCTGCTTTTTTTTTCCTCAAACTCTATTTCTTTTCCCACATGTGTGTGCTGTAAGATAGTGACTTACATAATATATACATACAGTATGTAGAAACTAACCCTTTAGTCAGATTGCCCAGCTATAGGGAATACTTTAATCTCTTTTTAAGGTAACCTAGATGTTAAATGCTTCCTAGTTCTTTATTTTAATACCTTTTTGATAACAACAACAAAAAAGTTTAACAATTGAAAACAAAAACCATCCTACAAGGTCCTATTACTATTTTTCAGTGACAGAGAAATGATGAACCCATTAACTCATTTCCAGGACACTGGACATCTTATTCTGTCTCATTCTTTGGACAAATAACCATGCAGTCAAAAAGCAGTATTTGTTACTGTAAAATTTTGGAAAGATGTTAATTATGAAAAATGAATAAATAAATTTCAAATCTGTTCTTGAGTTTCCCAAAATCTGGTGGTGAATTAGGGATAAATCTGGAAGACTAGCTTTCTTTTCAAGGGAAAATACAAGAAAGAAGACAGATGTAACCTCATGTTTTTACATGAGGGAATAGATCAGAGGCAGACTGTATGAAGAGAGCTCTGGCAAACTGAAGTTATCTACCCATGGTTAAAGTTGGGTTTTGACTTAAAAATGAACATTCAGAACAGTGTATTTCATGGCTGACATTTTTTATTCCAGCCAGGAAAAGCTGTCTTGTGTCACTTCCAAATGCAGAAATAATTTTCACTATACAACTGAAGCTTACCTTACAGACCTTCAAAGGCGTCTGTCTCTTTCCATTGATTCCACTGGGAATTTTTTCAAGCTAGATCACTCAAATCAAAATTTTGGCAAAACTGATTTCTAGGTTAAGCAAACTGTATCACAGGGAGCATTGGTATTTTACAATCTTCAAACTCTATGCTTTCTCCAGTATTCTAAATATACTTTATAAAAGCCTCAAGGAAATTGGTGGATTCCTTTTTCCTGTGTAAAGTAGTACTTTTATTTAAACTGAAGGAGAACAATTTGAATAAACATGGCATAGATCAGTAAACTAATTTTTAAGTCATTAAATTTCTCCAGTTGAAATATTTTCACATAAATATTGTTTCCTTTCTTCTGGGTAGAGTGATTTCAACCCTTGAAAGTAATCTCGTCTGAAGGATAATGCCATTTTGATTTTTTTCACAGAATTTTTACTTGGTGTTCTACCTGTTAAGGACATGGTACCTTTCTCAGAATCAGAATCACCAGAGATAGTCTAGTCTAACAAGCCTGTAGAGACCAAGATCAACTAGAGCAGGTTGTTTAGCATCATGTCCACTCAGCTTCTGAATATCTCCAAGTATGAAAACTTCACCACATCTCTGAGCAACTGTTTCCAACGTTTCACCATCACCAGAGTAAAAAGATGATTTTTCTGATATTTAAGCAGAATTTGTGCCCATTATCTGTTATCCTGTCACTGGATAACACTTCTCTAGTCCATCTTCTCTCTTCCATCTTCCTTTCTCAGTCTCCCTCATCAGGTATTTATATACAATGATAAGTTCCCCGTGAACCTTCTCTTCTCCAGGCTGAATAGTCCCAGCTTCCTTAATGTCTCCCCATATGACAATTGCTCCAAACCCTTAATCATCTTTGTGGTCCATTGCTGGACTTACTCCACCTCACTTGTACACTCATCTAGTCTGTATTTCTTCAGTTTGTCAATGTGTCCCTTCATCCACCTAGCCAGACTTTTTTTCGTAGAAGGCTATCAGGTTAGTCAGGCATGATTTCCCTTTCATTGACTTCTGCCAATCACCTTCTTGTCCCCCATGCATATGGAAATAGCTTCCAGAAATATTTCTTCCATCACTTTCCCAAGGACTGAGGTGAGGCTGACCAGCAGGTAGTTCCCTGGGCCCTCCTTCTTGAATATTGGAGTGGTATTTTCTTTCTTCCAGTCCTCAGAAATCTGCCCAAATCACCATGATCTTTCAAACATAATCAAGAGAGGCCTTACAATGACATCAGCCACTGTCTCAGCACTTGTGGGTATATCCTGTCAGGTCCCATGGACTTGTGTATGTGCAACTTGTTTAAATGTTTGCTAGCTTGATCTTCCTCCACTGAGAGTCAGTTTTCCTTACTGCAGACTTTCTCATGGGTCTCAGGGGCCTGGGATTCCTGAACGCTGATATCAAGTGGCTCAAGTTCCCCATGAGAAACTGCAAAGGTGAAGCTTCTTCCAGTTTTCTGAAGAAGACCTCATTCATTTCTTCCTGATGACACAATCTATAGCAGACACCCACCACACCATTGCCAACATTGGTCTGCTCTCTAATCCTGACCCATAAGCTCTGAACTAGCTCATCTGTCCCAAGGCATCCATTGATGCATTTCTGCTGCTTTCTCTCTCTGCCTGACCTCATTATCCCGAGGATTGAAGATTTAGATCTTCACTCCTCATTTGGTGGCTAAAGTAACTGAGAGGGGCTTTTTTGTGGCTGTAGTTTCTTTCTTCATACATGTCTTACAATAACTAATTGTAAAACAGCATTATGACTTCTGGCTACTTTTTTTTTTCTAAATTCTCTTTAAAGCACATATATCCCATACAAACAGTTTTAATAGAACATGACTTTTAAAACATCTTTTATTTCTACCTTTGGATTACAGCCCAGAGGTCTATGCTTTTGATTTGATTGCCAAGAAAGAGAAAGAGGAAAAAAAGTCTTTCAGGTAGCCTGAAAGAGAACACAAATTCCTGAAGACTACTTTTCAATGTTTTCCCACAACCAACAAATGGATTAATAAATAAAAATCCTAGCAAATGCTGGCTTGGGATGAAACCACCTTTCGTTTTGTGTATATCACCGCTGGTAACACACTTCCTATTACCATCTGTCTGTGATGAACTTCAGTCCTGCCTCTTTCCCCTCCTCATTCTTTATTGAGCCAAAACTTCCAGTTGTGAAAAAAAAGCTTACCAAAC
This sequence comes from Nyctibius grandis, assembly GCF_013368605.1. NCBI lineage: Eukaryota > Metazoa > Chordata > Aves > Nyctibiiformes > Nyctibiidae > Nyctibius > Nyctibius grandis. The sequence goes on along the minus strand of NC_090659.1, from coordinate 76,309,644 downwards.
AGGATACTCTATTGTCTGCCAGTATCTTCCACTTTTTATTACTGCAGCAAGAATTAATTCTCAAACAAGTTAATAAAACTTAAAAGGGTCTCTCACTTGACTTATTGGTCTTTTAACCAGGTGGAAATTTATTATAGATTAATCCATTCAGAAAGACAATCTGTTCTATTTTGGTAACTACTTCTCTGACTCTAAATCAGCTGAGGTTCACCTGGAAACTTGTCTATCATTTTCATTCAAACCTGAAACTTCTCTTTTGTGTGTTATTACCAGACAAGACAAAGTTTTAATAAGGCTTGTTTAAGGTGTTTAAGATTAGATTTTTAGATTCTGACTGAAAATCAATGGGAAAAGTAACAGTAAAAAACTGAAGATGTTGGTCTGAAGTTAGAGAGAAATAAGAATTTTGGACAAACATCAGTCAGTTCATTTCAGATCCCTTTGTTTGTCCATAGCATCACATCAAAAAGCTCATTAGCCTGACTCAGTTAGAAACCCCTTTGGGTATGTGTGAAAGAGAAGTTTGTGACAACAATCAAGCGAGTGGACCATTCTACAGCCCTAGAGTAAAGCAACATAGCATTCACCTTGTCCATATATGTGAATTCTTAAAACAGGATGGTCACTTACTTGCCACAGGCCTTGGTAAGGAGTGTTTCCCATAATCTTTTCCACCTACTTACTGGCAAACATCTCTAACAGAACACCCAAGGTACCATCACCACTCATCTGCCTGCCAGCTGCCTCCTGTGACTGTGCATCTAGACAATTTACTGTGAGGTGGCAAACCTGGAAGTACAAGGCTGGGCTGTACTGCCCCTTGAACAGGCTCTCCTGGTAAGTCACTCTAACTGTCATGATCCAGAGGGTTTCAGTCCTCCAGCCCTTGCACACCCAGAGTACAAGTGCATAAGATCATCATCTATCTAGAGGAAGTTTCACTACTTTTGTCACAAAATTTTACCAACTGGTATCTTTTACCTTACCCTAGGAATAGCCAAACAAAAAAAAAAAAATGGAACATCTATACTTCTCATGTGAGCTGTCTTTGACACTTCTTCCTGAACTGTGCCACTTTTAAAAAAGTTGGACCATGCTTCTTGCTTGGTGAGGAGGAAGCTGGTCAGTTCATACATATGCACAGCTATGTACAGGATCAATTTTGTGCAGAAGATAATTGCTACCCTTTGTTTAGCCCTGCTGTCCCACGTATGTTCTGACAGAGGCATACTGATCAGTGAGTTACCTCATTGCTATGCAGACATACTCACTAGTGCTGCTGCATTTTCATCCGTAGTTGCCCTGGGAGACTCTCTGTGGAAAACATGACAGATTCTCTTTTTTCTCCCATAGTACATTTCTTAGCTTTTGGCATGATGAAAAGACATGGGATAGGTTTGCTTACTGGGACAATATTGGAGGACTATGCCAAAGAAAGCATGCCGAAGTAGAGTATCTTCATTTTTACTGCCTATTAAGTACGTGATTTTGCCTATTGCAGTTCCTCATATTATGTCCATATGTTGTTTGGCAAAATAATAGTTGAAATGAACCCAAATCATTCCGAAGAGTGCCCTCATTCAACAGCATGGATAGTGGTATCCCAGAACCTGAACATATTACCCAGAATTGTTCAGTGTAGGTCTAGCCTCTCTAACCAGAAGAAGCTCAGATCTCTCACCCTTAGAAGTGACTAAGTGTTTCTTTAGAGTGGCTGGAATTTTCATCATGGTTTTATCATCACTGTTACTAGATTTTTGTGAAATGAAACACTACAGTGGAAAATGAAAACAGGTTATTTGTTAGCACACTTCTATCAATACACATACACATGCATAAGTGGCAATTACAAACATAAATGTGGTATATTATTCATTATCTTAGTGATACTATGTGCTGCTTTTCGCTCATCCACACTATGCAATATGAGATTACAGTCCTTTTGCACCTTAACAGGCTTTGATTCTCAAGGTCAACAAAGGCTCCAGAAATAGGGCTTTGAAATGCTTTGTAGTTTTACTGCAACACTGCTTGCCCACCACAGCATTATCTGCAACCTGGTCTGGAGACTGCTAGTATTTTTACTAGTAGAAACACAGACAACTCCAAATAGTAGCATTTTTTTCTCGATGGACATAGGTCATACCCAGTAAGATAAGATAAAATATAAAAGGTTGTGGAGGTACGGCGTGTTCAACTGGCTGCCTTATTAGCTATCTTTTTTGATGAAGATGAGGGATCATTCGTCACTGAGGAGCAAACTTATCCATGCCACTTTTGGGGAGCCATACTGGAAGCTAACTATCCGTAGAAAAATTATCAGGCTTTGCCTAACAAAGAGCTAGTTAGAGTGACTTAAAACAAACCAAACAAAACTGTATAAAAACTAAAACTTGAGCAAAGTTATTAAGCATTGTGACTAACGTTACTCAGTCTCATTCATTGTGAGTTTTTTTTGTTAAGTCAGGCATGCACCATATGACTAAATAATTTACTGGTTTTTAAATTTTATTTAGGGGAGAGTAAAAGGAAGTTCCTTTAAAGTAGTGCAGGCATGCCCTAAGTATCTACATAACACTAGATGGATTTTTTCAATCAGACTCTTTTTCCTGTCCCAAAAGGTGTCCTAAAAGCACTGGCTGCGCTGTGGATACATGATCTTTAAAAGAAAACAAACATACAAACTAACTAAACCAAAAAAACCCTGTGCAGGTTAACTTAAATCTTTTTCAGAGGAAATGTTTTTTAGCTTCAGAACAATACTACTCATCTAATATCTTTAGATTTTTCTTCTGTGTAAAATTGCACAATAAATATATGGAAGTTCCAATCTCCATTTCACCCTCAGTAGTCTGTAGCTTAGATTTCAATTTCCAGTCTGGGTTTGAAATACTCTTGGAAACTGAGTGATGTGTCTATGCACAAGTGGAATTAGATTTCTTTTAAGCTAGACGTTCTTAAATGTGCAGCCCAAGTAGGATTCCTTTCTTTGGTTTAGTCACATCAGTGTAAAAGGGAGTATATCAGGTAAAAAAAAAAAGTTGTCCTGATTAGTATAGGCAGGCCTAAACATGCACAATATGCTTGTAAGGAAGAGTTTTGTGCACTGTGCAGTAATATATTAGATTGATTTGCAAACTGTATTATATCCACCGTGGTGTTTCAGTAATACCAGTCGGTGACGGATGACAACATTTGAATATTGTTACCACTGTTTCTGGTATTTTTCGTTACATTCAGCTCAGGTTTCATAACCCTCTTAAACTTTGTGGACATGTCACCATGGCGATGTTTTGAGGAATAGTCATTAGGCCAGAACTCTTTTGTTTCTTTCTGATTACTGCTCCCCAGTTCAGCTGCACTCCCAAGATGTCCAGGACCTATCACTTGAGGGATTTTACCTCTTGGTGGGGACCAGAGAGTCAGGGAGCTGGACACATTTGTCTTAAAGGAGGTCCTTTCTTTGAGAAAATCTATGGCAATGCCTGGCACTATAAATAGAGCACTGCATCAGGAGAGTGAAGAGCGCTGCTGGCTGACACAGGCAAAGTGACTCTGCTTCTAGCTCCTGCCACCCTTCTCTGCTCTTCTAGAGCAGTGGATTGGTGTTCCTGGCACCATTTCAGCTCTAGAAAGAGGGATGAGGAAGCAAGGATGAGCAGGAGCCATGGCAGATGACCAACTTTACATTGCAGCTGCTATGGACCCTGCAGTTTTGTGATTTCCTTGATTGCTCTCACTTTACCTGTTTGTTGCTATAAAGGAAAATTAGACTGTACATAGATCCATATCCTTATTGAAATAAAGAAAAATAATTGAAAGTATCAACCAATGGTACTCCTGATATCTTCTTTTCTCTTTCTATATAATTGCTTACAAAAACAGCTCTAGGAAAAATTTGAAAAAATATCTGTCTTACGTGGACTTGGAAACTATCCCCAATTTCTGTGATTTGCCCGACATTTAAAAATGTAGCTTTTCAGATACTTGAAAATATTTAAGCTTATACATGAATCTTATTTTTCTATTTTTTAAAGATGTGGCTGGATAAAGTGTTGAAAGAGAATATTTTATAAAAGGCAAAAGTAATCAAAATGGTACATTTCTACAATGTTGAGTTCCTTTTAGAAGTACTGGAAAAATAAAAATGTAAGTTTCTGTGGACCTATAAGAAAATTAATGCAAAAAATGCCCTGATCACTCCAGATTTTCGTATTTACCAGAGTCATTCAGAGCTGCAAAAGCTACAGTCAGTGCCACTATCACTTATTGCATTCTAGGGTAAACTCAACTTGTTTTAAAATACTCGCATGAGAGGTAAAGATTATATTCATTTTTCTTGTCTCAAGGGAAGAACTGAGTGATAGTTAACTTGAATGTTTCATGGGACAATTCAAGTGATGATGCTGGATATTAAAAAGTTCTAATTTTACCACAACATCTGGAATACCATTTCAAATTGGTTCTACCTTGTACCTTCTTCCATTACTTAAGAAGTATTTTATTACTACACAATTGCATTTCCTCCAAATATGATATTACAAGGAATAAGAACCAGGGGACTTCAGTAAAGAAAGGAAACTGTGATTCTCCAGGCATATTTGCATGAAGAATATGTTTACTGTCAAGCAAATATTTAGAAAATGTAGCGAATAGTTCATATAAGTGGAGCTGTAGCTGCTAAAATGGATTTCCAGTTCAATACTCCTTACACAGCCTTATCTTCTCTTCTCTTTAAGAAAGCTACAGTTGGGGCTGTATTTATTTTGTGATTGATAACATGAGATTACAGTACAGTAGCAATAATATTACTTTCAGCTCTGAGTTCTCCCATTATATATAAACATGAGTTCCCTATGATGTGCCCTTTCAAAGCAGAGGCTAGCAAGTGTGGCTGATCTTTTTTTCAAAGGCCATTTAAATGTTTTCATACAGAAGAAAAAACCCCTGCCATTTAATTTTAAGTCCCAGCTGCAGTATTCTTGCCCTTCCATTCTGAACACCTTCTGTTTGTTCAAGTCAACCATCATTCAGTTCTTCCCCTGAGTCAAGAAAAATTAGTATAATCTCTACCTTTCATGTGAGTATTTTAAAACAAGTTGAGATTACCCTAGAATTCAGTAAGTGATAGTGGCATTGACTGTGGTTTTTGCAGCTCTGAATGACTCTGGTAAATAAGAAAACCTGGAGTGATCAGTGCATTTTTCATATTTATCTTCTCAGACAGTACCTACACATAAAAATCAGAGAGGTCCACAGAAAATTATAATTTTATTTTTTCAGTATCTTTAAAAAAATCTCAGCATTGTAGAAATGTAGTGTCTTAGTCCAGATTTATCAGCAATGCAAAGTCTTGTTGGAGGCCAATAACTAGTGGTTGTACCCCAGGGATCAATACTGGGTCCAATCCTGTTCAACATCTTCATGAACGATCTGGATGATGCATAGATCTGACAGAGTGTACCCTCAGCAAGTTTGCGGATGACACCAAACTGGGGAGAGTGGCTGATACAACAGAGGGTTGTACTGCCATCCAGAGGAACCTTAAGAAGCTAGAGAAATGGGCTGACATCAAGTTCAACAAGAAGTTCAAAGTCCTGCACCTGGAGAAGAAAAACCCCATGCACCAACATATGCTGGAGGCCACACAGTTGGAAAGCAGTTATGCAGAAAAGGACCAGGGAATCCTGGTGGACACCAAGTTGAACATGAACCAGTAGTGTACCCTTGCAGCAAAGAAGGATAATAGTGTGCTAGGCTGTGTTAGACAAAGTACTGCCAGCAGGTCAAGGAAGGTGATCCTTCCTATCTGTTCAACACTGGTGAGGCCACACTTGAACAGTTCTGGTCTGCTCATTCGAGAAAGGCACGGGCTTAATTGAAAGAGTCCAACAAAGGGCCACAAAGGTGATGAAGGGAGTGGTGTATCTCTTCTGTGAGGAAAAACTGAGAGAGCTTGTTGACTGTTTAGCCTAGAGTGGTGCCCAGTGGCCAGAAACAATGGACACAAACTGAAACACAGGAGGCTCCTTCTGAACATCAAGAAACGCTTTTTTACTGTCAGGGTGGCTGAGCACTGATACAGGTTGCCCAGCCAGGCTGAGGTGTCTCCCTCCTTGGAGATATTAAAAAACTGTCTGGACATGATCCTGGGCAGTTTACTCTAGATGGCTCTGCTTGAGCAGGGGATTTAGACCAGATGACATCCAGAAGTCCCTTCCAACCTCAACCATTCTGTGACTCTGTGAAACTTCAGTAGTTTGGCTACTCAGCATTACTACTGCTTTCTTGAACTTGTACATTAGTTTGTATATAGTATTATTTCTGGTTTCACTGAGATTTACATTTCTTTTGCCAGATCTATTCATTAGTCAGGCTTTGTGTTTTTGTTTTCAACTAGATATGGCGGTATAACAGGTGAGTGCTTGCAGGGATACAGCCTCTAGAATTTTTAAGCTATAGAGCCAGATATAAAGCCATACAACTTGGCTCAAGGCTCCTCAGAAAAGCAGACAATCTTTTCCGTATCTTCCAAGACAGTGGAAGACGCAAAGATAATGGAAGTGGAAGAGCTGGGAACTTGGAGTATCCCTTCCTGCTGCTTCTGGATGAAATGAGATGGGATGCAACCAGGAGTGATGGGGACATGGGCTGTTGCTGTTCAGAGAAGCCATCACCCAACAGTAACTGCCATTATTCCCTTCTCTAGTGCTAGTAATAGTAGCTGCCAGCTTGGCCTCTCTAGTCTTTAGTACAAAGTAAATGGCAGAGCCATTTTCCTGATCCTCGTTGCTTGATATTTGTATGCCTATAAGTAGCCATGTATGAGAGAATTAAGCCAACATAAAGACTGATCAAAGCATGGTGTCCCTCAGACTCTCCCTAAAGACTGAATTAATTTGCAGAAAAATACGTTGGTGAACATGTCAAAGGAAACTCTTGTAGTTTGAATTTTTGGAGTTCAGAGCCTTTGGTTTTACAGCCTTAATGGTGCTTTAACTTTGGATTCAAAAGTTGCATACCTGCTAGACTGGGAAAAACTGCAGAATAATCTCATTTTATATACTTCACAGGAGAAAGCCAAAGCATTAGCTGAAGTTCGCATATTATAGGCAATAAAGCCAGTCATTGACGTAATATGTATACGGAGGAGATGAGGCTGTTAATTGAAGAACTGTTGTAGCTATTGGTCCTTTTGTGTTCTGTCCTGTCCCCTTCCCCTGTCCTCTCCTCCTTTATTACCCTTTTCATGCTTCCTCATTTTGGCTTCTTGAAGTACAGTACAAAGAATTCATCCTCATTTTCATTTCAGTTGCAGTGTAATTACTGAGAAATAAATACATCTACTTCAAGTCATAGTATTTTACACTATTTATCAAACTACAAATTGATAAAGGATATTTTTGTCCTAAAGTATATTATTCATCTTCAAGTTTTTATGACTCCATCTTCCTCAGATGTTAACAAAAAAAGCTAAAATGCTCCTAACAATTCATTTTCATGTATCTGAGTGTTCTAATTCTGCCTCTTATTTGCAGCAGGCAAGTAATTAACAAGTTTGTGTAACCCGTTTGCATTTTTCTAACACTATAGATGTGAACACATAGTTAAAAAACCTCCAGCAAATATAATTATAAGATGCCAAGGTTATTCTCATCCTATAAGGTTTAGGGTTCAGTATATTTGTATGATTGCAAACATTAAGGCTTTGCCTTATGTATTACTGATGTACAGACAAAAATAAACGAGAGCTAGCATGGTTATTACTCAGTTATGGACACAGGAAATATAATTAGCATGAATATTCTTTTTAGCTGACAGGATATAACAAATGGTGAGGTACACAAACAGTGCTTAAAAAAGTTTGATTATCCCTTTAAATTAATTTTATTTCCTCTGAAATTGCCTCATAACTTTATGGCACCCTTCCACAAAATGCTATCAGGTTTTTATGCTTTCTGGTGGAAAATTCTGCCTTCTTTTCTCTTTTTAATAAGGTGGCTAAATTTGCAATTTTATTCTGTGATGTCCATATGGAACTCAATGTAAAAAGAATAGCTAACACAGAGACAAAGAATTTATAACATTGCGAAAACCACAGGAATGAAATTACAAGATTTAGCACAATACAACAGTTTTGACTACCATATAATAAAGGGATCTTGTTTATGTTGAGGTCCAGAATAATCAATGTTGTACCACAAATTTGCAGTTGAAAACTAACAAATGAAATTGTATCATCTCTCACATAAATATTTTCATTCCTCTTATTTTTGCTTATTTTTTAGTGTTATATCAGATGAAACCACTACTAAATTACTGAAATAACTTCTTTTAAAGCAGTAATTAGAATTTCCTAGCAGGCAAGGAATTAGTGTGTTCAGAAGACCATCTGGCATGGACTATGTGAGCTACAAATACTACTTTTTTTTTTCCCTTTATGCAGATGTCATTACTCATCAAAAAGCATAGAAAAGTTGATTCTTTATTGCATTCCACACTATGCTTCAGACTATACGGATTCCTCTTGGAACTGGCTTATAATGAAATATTTCAAATTTATTGAAAGGAAAGGCAGTTTTAAGTATCTAGGATGTTTTAAAAATATAGTATTCATCTGCATACAGCCTCCCCCTAACAATGTGACCTTAAGTTGTTTTGAGATTTGATTTTTAAATTTTTTTTAATGATGGGATGGGAAAAATTAGTACAAAATGGCTATATGGTTTTCCATTTCTCAGTATATTGTGATGATAAAGACATTAAAATGGTTGAACAGTGCTTGTATGATATATTAATAGCAGTTGTCAATAACTAAGGCCTAGAAGTGTATCCCTGAGAGTGGCAAAGGTTATGTCTATGGTGATCAAGGCAATAGTCTGTTAAGCAGTTTATTGAGGAATAACATCCATGCAGTATTCTGGAGAGACTCTTAGCACTGTGCCTGTGTTTGATTAGCAAAGGTTAGTCATTGTTTTGTATGTTGCTCGTTCACTCAGTTGAGGGATTTCTGTTCTGTGGTCTTTTGTAGAGTGTGGAAATTCCCAAATTTGCTTAACCTGTCAGCCTAAATGAAAACTCAAAGTCAGAGAAAACTCATATTTAATACAGGCAAGACCTGTTTTCAGAAGTGTTGAAAGTTTGCAGTAAAAGCTAATGGTCATGGTTAAGGGAAATAACTAAATAAAACCTGTTGTATTTAAGACACTTTGAATGGGCTTCTTCATATATATATGCATATGGTGGTGAATCAGTTAATTTATCTGGAGTCTCAAAGGACCGATCTGTTTTGGAAAGACAGCCTGCCTTGAGACTGAGTGTGACCATGATTTTTCCTGTCACACAGTGTGGTGTTCTGCTTTGTTGTTTTCAGTCTTCGTTATAATGAAGTACTTGTTTTTTCTTTTTTTAATTCACTCAGGACTGATGTTTTTTAGAAAAGACAGAGAATTTGTAAAATACTTAAAAAGCTGATAACATATTCTGCATATCATCTGACATAAAAAATACTACCTAAAAAGGAAGGCTCTGATTATTCAATCAATATTTTTACAGTTCCTAGAACAGATATTTTGACTGATGTAAGACAAGAAAATACATATCCCTGCAATTCCTTCTGTGGGATCAAGAACTGAAGTGAGCTGGAATCAGGCATACAAGAAAGCAAATTAACTTGCTTGGATAGTCTTATGATCTCATTCACTTTTAATTACAGATGTATCCATTTGTTTGGATGAATAAGCATAACATGTTGAGTATTTCTAAGCTACCCAACATGTTTAAATTTAAGAATAAAGGGAAAACATTTTTCACCTTCAGAAACAGTCCTAAATACTCACAGGTAACAAACAATATTATGCTTTTGTGTTTGTCAAATCCAAATTGTCTGTTTAAAGACTCTCTGTGGGATCTTGCTTATGAATTTTGATCCAGTCTATATGTGGAGAAATTGTGAATTTACTACCATAGTGTAGCTATTTCCTATCATATTAGGTCCTACTGACAGGATAATTCTGCTGATGAGCAAATATATTAGCATATTTTAAATGTAACTTTGAACATATTGAAAACAAATTGACGGGAAACTGATAAATAGCTTGCTTAAATTTGGTTTGGTTAAAGTTAAGTGAGTAATAACTTCGGTGATTCTAATATAAGACTTAAAGCTGCAACAAAGATTTCCAAAGGATTTTGTGAATGCAGGGGAAAGAGTTGTAACTGATTTATGATTATTTACGCAGTTAGCAAAAATCTTCTTAATACATGCAAATATTTTGGACATCAGTTTCACAGTCACAATTCACAAACCAAGCCTTTGCCAGATTATCCTGAGAAAAATAGAAACCAAGCTATGAGCAATTTAGTGTCAGAAGACACAGATGAGGCTGTGGTACTCAACAACTCCTTTGCCTCAGTCTTCATCAATAAGTTCTCTGGGTCCTCTGTGCTTAGACACAGAGTTTAAGAAGGAGAGGAAGTACAAGCTGTGGATGCGTATTGGCTCAGGACTCAACCCGTACTAGTCCATGACACCTGACAAGCTGCATCTGTGGGTGCTGAACGAGCTTGTCAGTGTCCTTCCAATGCTTCTGTCTGTTTTCTTCAAAAGGTCATGGAAATCAAAGAATATCCCCAATGACTGGAGAAAGACAAATGTTGCACTCTTTAAGATAGCCCAAAAGGTCAACCTGAGAAACTGTAGTGTGGTCAGCCTTACTGGACTCCCTTTAAAAATCTCAGAGTAAGTCCTCTGGGAACAGTCAGCATGGATTTTTACCAAGAATAAATCATTTCTGACCCACCCGATTGTCTTTTGTGATTAAAAAAAAGTATTTGTAGATGAAAGGAGAGCTGTGGATGCAATTTATCTCTACTTTAGCAAGGTTTTGACACTCTCTCAAATAATGTTCCTGTATAGAGGTTGGGATGTTTTGAGCTGGATGGATAGAAAAATCGATAGTTAAAAAGGATATACTTTAAAATAGCAATTAGAAGTGTATCTGTAAAAGTTAACTGCAGACTCTCTATACTGTCCACTGTTCACTTTTGCAAGTGTAAAGAATTTACATGTAGCTTTGTTTTGGAACATTTTCTGTAATGAGAAGCAAATGGGCTTTCATATTAATTTAATCACACAGTATTTCCTTAGTAGCTATAAATGCCAGGAAATCTATAATCTTGAAATTCACTCATATTTTTCTCTTTATTACCTAGAGAATAATTTGGTTTTATTCCATTTCTACTGTAGTGCTAATTCCCTTGTGTTGTTCCTTCTTTATTATTTAACACAAATATGCTGATTCTGATGCTGAGAAGGGTTGCTCTTAAAAAGGTATTTATGCTCATAATGGTGTATCCAAATATAGGAAAAAGTGTTCTAGTTTTTTTCCATTTTTGTTTTGTTTTAAAAAGCATCCATACAAAGACAACTGAAATTTAACTTCTGCTTTCATAAAGGAGAAATGGCAATTAAAGTCCTATTTACAAGTGTATTTTTTTTCTTAGTGGACTTTTTTTTCTTTTAAAGAATGTTTCCATAAGTGTTTCCATTTAGTTTCCCTTCATAAATTTTCCTTTTCAGTCTTTGCCTGCATGCAAACCCTTATTTAATTCTGTTTTCCCCGAAGAAAATTTGGGGTGGGGGTTCCACTTGAAGGGCAAACTAACAGCAAAGAGACATTAGAGACAAAAGTATTTTGAAAATCATTAAAAGCAGCAGAAACCCTTGATCCATCTCTCCCTCTTAGCTAGAGTTTTCCCTTCCTAGATTTCTTGTCCCTCAGTAACAGTTTATGAATTTTAATTTCACAGAATGTGGATATCCTGGTGATAGACTGTCACAAAATACTTGGGGGGAGGGAAGAAGAAAAATAGTAATTCAGATCGTCAGGTAATATAAATCAATATTATGCCATCCAAACTAACAGAACTCTCTTGATTTAAGAAATTACTTCAGCACATACATCCATTACCTGCAGAAAAACATCCATTAAGCAAACTAAAAGACTGGAAATGGACAAAATAACAAATATAAGATTCTATGTTCACAAGAATAGCTTTCTACACTAAATTTAGGAAAGAATACTAGTACAGTAATATTTTAAATGTTGAACAATTAACCCTTTTAATTGCAGTAACCAATCATCCTGCTGAAACAGAATGTAACCTTCAGAGTTACAACTTTCTTGCTTCGAGATTAGTATTTTATGTGTGGTAGTTTACGGAAAGCCTAAAGCTAAACACATGAATTTGTTTCAGAGAGAAAAAGAGAGAAGCTGATTAAATGAAATACAAAAATATGTTTTTAAACTATGCATTATTAAGAAAGGGAAAGAAAGAGAAGTGGCTGAGTTGCGTCAGGGATTAACTCTGAGATATCATAGAAAACAAGTCTGTAAAAGACTTGAAGAGGTCAGCAAGTCCACTCCCAAACCTACAGCAAAATATACTATTCACAAGCAATGCTAGACAGATGTTGCCAAAAGGGAATGCGGAGTCTAGATTCCCTTTCTAAGCAGAAACAATGTATTCTAGTGTTTAACTAGGACATGTTTAAACCTTTGGTTGGGCCATATTCTTCCTTCAACCCTGAGAAGATGTGATACTAATTCTCATTATAATAAGAAGATTGATCAAGAGAGTCATAGAATCATAGAATGGTTGGAAGGGACCTTAAACAGCATCTAGTTCCAAGCCCCTTGCCACAGTCAGGGATACCTTCCACTAGGTCAGGTTACTCAAAGCCTCATCCAATCTGGCCTTAAACACTGCCAGGGAGGGGGCATCCACAACTTCTCTGGGAAACCTGTTCCAGTGTCTCACTACCCTCACAGTAAAGAATTTCTTCCTAATATCTCATCTAAATCCACCCTCTTTCAGTTGAAAACCATTCCCCCTTGTCCTATCACTACTTGCCCTTGTAAAAAGCCCCTCTCTCACTTTCCTGTAGGCCCCCTTCAGGTACTGGAAGGCTGCTATGAGGTCTCCCTGGAGCCTTCTCTTCTCCAGGCTGAACAGCCCCAACTCTCTCAGCCTGTCTTCATAGGAGAGGTGCTCCAGCCCTCTCATCATCTTAGTGGCCCTCCTTTGGGCTCGTTCCAACAGCTCCATGTCCTTCTTATGTTGGGGGCCCCAGAGCTGGACGCAGTACTCCAGGTCCTCTCAGCTATGAGAAGTATCTATCTGCCTGCTCCCTCTTTGCGTAGTATTCCATTCGCCCATCCTATACTGCAGCAATCCTCTCAAGTAATCTAGTTTTCCCATCTGTAGAAGTTTTTATTTACAGCTTGTCAGTTTACCATAATTTTGGATGATCCCAACAGCCATAGGCTCTACACGCCTTTCACAGAAATTGCTCAGGCAGGCAACTCCGTCATCAGCTGTGTTTTATTGTTCATCTCTTCAATGAGATGTATGCCACAGATCTCACAGATTCATACCAGTACATAGTTGGAGTCTTTACACTTAGGTATGCTTTCATTACCTAGTCCTCATCAGTGGAAATGAAAGAATAGTTACCCCATGGAGATCATTTGATTCTGTAGATGTTTCCCAGACATTGCAGTTTTCCTTCAAAGGGCCCAATTCCTACACTTGCTCCTTCCAAATATCCTCAATGATTCCTTTGTTTTACTACTAACTTTTAAATCCTTTTTGCCTAGGTGATCTCTGCTAGTATGGAGCTTTGCTGTTGACTGGAGTAATTTTTGAGCATCTCTGACAGAATAGTAGGAAGATGTAAGAAATTGAGTAATCTGAGTTTCTACCCATTTTCGAGCAGCCGGCTGGATGACTGTGCATACTGCTGACTGCTAATATATTTGTGAAGGTGCAGCATGTAGCTCCCCGTGGGTGTCAGGGGCTCCCCAGGGACTGTCAGAGCAGGGCCTGGCAGCCAGGACCTGTTCCGCTGTCCCAGCCAGGGAACAGGGCAGCAGGGGACACTGGGGCAGCCCCAGACCCAGGCATCAGGCACCTCCCAAGGAATAGGGACATGCTGAGGACATTATCCTGTAGATTAGGGCCTGGTTGTGACACACCAGAGGCTGGAGCTCAGGCCAGTCCCAGTAGGATAGCCCCATTTGCAAAGGAAGGGAGTCAGGGCCCACCAATACCACTTTCTTCACAACAATTTTCCCAAGGGTCACCAGCTTGGGCTCGTTCCCAGCTGGCCCTGAGCCCAGGCCAGCAAACACCCAGGAGTGAGAAGATATGCTCATAGCCATTGCAGTAGCTTGTCAGTCCTCAAAGCTTTACTCAGATACCAAGATTTAGATATCCATGTCTGAGACAGGTTTCTGTGTTCCCACCATCATCAATGGTGAGCTAACCAAATCAGTCAGTGAAACCTGGAGATGAAAGTCAGCTCTTAACTGTAGCGGTGGATGTTATTTTTGGTGTACTAAGATATCTGAAATATCCACATGGGTCTGACAGACACATATTCACACAAGACTGGGGAGGAGTCAATTCTTTTGGAGGAACAGCTGAAGGCCAGGGATAATATACTTAATTTTTCCGAATCATCTGTATGTGCCTCTGTCTAGGCAACTGAATTATAGCATGGAGAGCTGTACAGATACAAGAATAGATCAAAGCTACCTAAATAGATCTACATTTGCAGACTCTTGGGCACCTATATTTACACACTTCGAACTAGGAATATGAATCTGGAGCTGACTATCCCAGCAGTATGAAGAAAGAATAAACAGAGCACTTTTTTGCCAGAAATCAAATGGTTTAATTTTCTCTGAACGGAGCTGCAGTGTGCGTTTGATGTTTCATTGTCCTTCAGGAGTACTTAGCTTGTTGGAGTATCAGTGAGGTTACCACCAGTGTTAATCAGTGTAAAAATTCATATGTTTCCCATGCAGAGTAGATATTCAATGTTTTATCTTTGGTGATACAGGAATCTTTGTGATTCCTGAAATTTGAGATGATCTGGCTTAATCTGTTCTATCTGTTGAGAAAGAATGTTGTCATTTACGTCTGAATTCTGAACCTGGAAATCACATGGAAATGAAATATTTTCACTCAATTAGATGTCTCAATGCAGGGTCTAAAATAAACTAATAAACACTCAGACATTTTACTTGTGCACAAGTAAATCTTTACTTATCACCAAATTCGGTTCTATTGTATTCTATTTTGTATTAAATATAAAATTTATATTATTTCATTTTCCTCTCTTCAATTCAGTCATGATTTGGAAGTATTAAAGGTAGTACTCTTTCTTTTTTGAGAACTTGGACTTAAAATGTCCTTAATTCAAAGATACCTTTTTAGAGTATTCAAAACAACTGTCTGCAGCGGTTAAAATGAGATTTTGGTTCAGTTTGCTTTTAGTTTTTAATGAGACGGTGTCTTCATTTAGCCCACAACCAGGGCTAAACAATAAGCAGTTTTTTCTGTCACCCAGTGCCCCTTCCCTAATCAAGGAAGGAAACAGGGAAAAGGAGGGAAACTTGTGGGTTGAAGTTAAACAGATTTAATGAAATAAAGAAACCAATATAAATGACAATACAAAAAAACCAAAATCATACTTATCTTCAGAGCACCAGTAAGATGTCCAGGAATATTACTAATTGATAATGTAAAATTTTTTTTTTAATTGTAGCTGTAGCTTTTGTGTTCTGTAATAATTTTTTTGTATACTTTTATTATTTATTTAAAGTTCACTGAACTCACAAGGTTCAGGTTCTAAAACTCACATAATATTGCTGGACATAGTCGGTAAGGTTAATATGTGGACTTTAATGCACAAAATATCTGCAGTCATTGATACAGAAACAGCAAAATGTGTTATAGTTATTTTTTGTGTTAATATTCAGTCACTTCTATTTAATAAACCTATGTTCTGATTTATTATTTTGTTTTCTGATTTTATAATTCTACCTCATCTGGTTATACATCACTGGTTCTCAAGTTTGCACTTCATTGTAAGTTCACATTGTAAAATGTCATCATGTAAGATGACATTCAATTAAAATAAAAGGTGTTTTATCAGTACAAAACTAATGAAGTACAAAACGTTTTTTAAACTGTGTGTAATGAGGCTGAAGATTTCTTAAGAAAATTGTTTCCATAACTATTAGGCTATGGTAGTGGGTTTACCATATTTCAGGCCAGGGGACTTTTTTTCCTTTATATCAATTTTTAGAACAGGGCAAAAAGGAAGGATCTAGAGAAAACCTCTCCAAAATTATTTAGAGCAATTAAGAAAGGAGTGAAGACTGTTTATGTAAGTTAATGTACAATAACAATTCCCAGTGGTTATTTCTTAATTAATTAAACCTTACACATGTCCTTAATCTTATTTTTCTAAATAACTATTATGAGAAGATTGATATTTAACAGTAGAAGGCTAATTGTCTAGTGTATTAAAGAACCTTTTGTTCTTAGGCATGTGTTCACGGTTATTTAAAAGCCTAGCTCTTTTGAATGGATGACAGCAAATTTTTTATGTAGATATGGGAACAAGTTTCTATAGAAGTAATAGAAGTTTTTTCCATGTTTTTCAAAATATTTTGTGACAGAGTCAGAAAACTGCATGAATGCTAATCATTAACTGCTCTTTAGCATTTCACAAAAACATAATGGGGTAAATAAATGGTCCTTTTTTTTTAAATTTTCTCTTTCTTGCAGTGATTGCCTTGATAGAAAATACGTATCTACTATCATCTATTCAACTTCATAAAATTAAGTTAAGCAAGGAGGAAGCTTTCTAAGAGGTTTTTCTTTCTTGCCTGTATCAAGCACACAAAAATTTGTGAAGATTCAAGGACTGGAGGAGACTGATACAGTTCAAGTTTGCCATTTAGGAAAAAAAAGTAAGAAACCTTTATTTCTTGGGCTTTTTTTGTTGTGGATTTTTCTTGTCTTTTTTTTTTTTTTAAATTCTGAGTAAAATAGGTTGTCCATAAGTATGTGTATACATAACTGGCTTATCCTTATTAGTCCCAGGCCAGTGAGTATTATGTATTAGCCAGTAATGTATTATTGCAAAAAAACCCCTTATTTTTATTCTTCAAGACTTTTTCTTTTATGATGTGAACAAAAAACAGGTAAACTCTGGTTCCATTTGAAAATGTCATTGATAGTAAATGGATGTGTGTACTCAACAGGCTTAACAATGTTGTTATTCTTTTTCCTTTAAGTAAAATATCAGGTCTGAGGTTTGTGCCTCACATAAAGCTATAAATAAACTAGAAATAAGTTTATAAAAAAAACAGCAAGAACCTTCTCTCTCTTACCCTTCTATCAATGTAAATGGAATTTTATTTTTAAGGACCAACATCTTTTGCAGTGTGTGATGGTGAATAATTAATGCAATGCATGAATTCTTAAAGAAAATTTTTTTAAGGAAAGAGCTGAGGGAAAGTCACCCCTCAGGACTTTTACATACCAAGGTGGTCTGTGACAAATACCAGTTCTAAGATTACAACTGTATGTTAAAGAATTTGGTAAGAATAAAAAAAGGGTATTATATCATTTCTCACTAATTATTATCATTATTCATTGCCTCCATGCCAACACATTTTTCTTTAGGTAGAGCACAAAATGTTCTATCTTTGACTCTGTCCATTGCTATAATTCCTGGTAATAGGCTCCGACTCAAAATGAAACTAATGATTCCCTTCACTTTTAAGCTGTATAATTATAATATAGTAGGACTATTCACCAGTCAAGTATCTTCAGTAGCTTCAAATTAATTTTAGCCTGTTCTTTCTTCCCTTAGAAAACCTGTGGTCAATATGAAAACACATAACTACTGTCCTGGTTTGGCCTAAAACAGACCAATTTTCCTTTCAATGATTTTTACTTTCAGCTAAGTTTCTTCTAAGTAACTTCACTTTCTGAAACTAACTCCATGTTAGGAACATGCCCTGCAGTGCCGGTGGTGACGTGACAGACATTGGGGGAGTTCGATCTTGGTTTTGGATATATTTGCATATATTTAGTTATTTAACATTATTATTATTTGTCCTGGTTTCATTGGGATTTTGTTTGTTTGTGGCCAGCCATGGTGATCAGGACCATTAGCAGTTAAATGCAGGACAGCTGACCCAGGCTGCCCCACAGGTGTATTCTATATCATTAACAATCAAAGTCACTATAAAAGGGAGGGCTTGGGGAGGTGGCGGGGGGAGCTGCTTTTGCTTTCCTTGTCTGGGGTTTTTTTCCCCTCCTCATTGCTGCTGATTGCTATTCCTGGACAACCTGCTGCAACTCTGTAGCTAAGTATACTTTTGTGTGTTTTGTGTTAGCATTTATATTGGTTTCTTTATTTTATTAATTCTGTTTAATTTTAACCCACAAGTCTCCCTCTTTTTCCCAATTTCCTTCCTTGGTTGGGGAAGGGATGTTGGGTGAGAGAAAAGCTGCTCTTGTTTAGCCCCTGGTGCAGGCTAAATGAAGACATTATTATACTATTTTTCAATTTTATAGTTCATTAAAACTGTTTTAACTTTCCAGCCTGTAAGTCTCTCTCCCTTTTCCCATCCTCTTCCCCTTCTGGGAGGGGGAGGAGGGTTAATAGAGAACATCTGCCACTGGTTTAATAGCTGGCCCAGCCTTAAACTGTGACAACTACCTTTTCAAAACAATATCTATTAACCTGTGCCATTAAATAAGTCTTTCTATTGCATGTTATCTTACTTACATCTTTGCTTTCTCTTGAAAGTTACTGTAAGTGATTTCCCTGTAAAAGTCAAACTGTATATCATGGCTAACAGGTCTTCTAAATTCACACTCTGCTATACATTTAAATCTTTTGGACTCTGTTCTGGAGTCACATTCTCTTTTTAAGAATGTTAGCATAAGTGGCAAGCACAGATTTCTAGCTATGCATTCATATTACTTTTTCTTTAAAAACTGCAATTAAAATGTCATTTAGATGCTCCCTAGTAAAGTCCTTTATTCTTCTATGTTTTCTACAGAGCTAAAGTCAGACTCTTTGTGACTTCTATCCTTGTCTAAGATGGCTGGTGAAATTACTATCTTTCTGCCCTTCTCATCTTTTTTTTTTTTCTGACCTGTTTCCCCACAATGTAACCATTTCTCTAGTTACATGAGATGATCAGTGTCATCTCCAGTTCACTTAGGCTAAGTTATAGCAGGATCCAGTTAACCTTTCCAGTTCCAGATCTTCCTCAGATCCCAGATTAAATGAAAGTTTGACCCTTCTCCTCTCAGCATTTCCTTCTTCACAGAAAGTCAGACAGTTAGTTTCACTGGAATTTGCAGCACTTTCCATGGATACCTGATGTGAATAGTACAGTGAGCAGGACCCTGATGCACCTTAGGCTACCAGATAAATGCAGGAACAGGTCGCATTAGTTCTTTAATTCTGCTAGTTTGCTTTGTTTTTTTTCTAACTCTTTCTTTCCCTTTTCCCCCGAAATGATACTTCAAACCTGAGAGGCTTATTGAGGTTTAAGAATTCTCCATGTTTAATCAAATGTTATCAGTCATTGACATCAGACCTTTCTCATATTGCCAATTAGGAAGCCTGCAAGCTCCACTTTGTGTAGAAGACTTGTTTGCCCTTTTTATTCCTTGTACACCACAGGTGAAGCACTACAATATCTAAAATTCAAATGTGTGTGTGTGTGTGCATGTGTATATTTGTACTTGCATATATTCTCTCGACTGTCTGAGAATAATATCAAAGCTTCCAATATTCTTCACATCTATTCTAGATAGCATCTTACAATAACATTAGTTAGCAGCCTGGAATTTTATGGAGTTCCTGCTAGCTGATGAAGAACAATTTACAAAACTAATTACGCTATACTATTATAAAAGAGACTGCTAACTATTACTTATTATATACAGTAAATCTTGCACTTGCTGTGTATGCTTGTGTAGGCTGTTATGCATGGCATAAGCTGCTAAGAAAGTGAAACTTTGATTAAATTATTGACAGCGAAGCCTTCAACAGTTTCCATAAACCTGAAATAAATCTGAAGTGTAACTTAAATCTGTAAAATTACCGGATACAATACAGGATACAACAAAATAAACTTAGTTCAGAACTCAGAGTTGTTGAAAACTTTCAGTTCTAAATTCATATTACTTGTAGAACAAGTACCATTAAGATCTTGACATTTACTGCTGATGGTAGTTAAACTTCATATGGTATTTGCAGTACTCCCCATTCCAAGCATAGGGGAACTGCAAATGCCTCTCTAATGGTAAATACCACAGTGTGATAAATGTCAAGACTTTAATGTTTCACTGTAATCATTATGGGATAGATTCTGATATCTTAGCCCAAAATGGGTAGTGTCTTGCTCCACAAAGAATCTCACTGACTTTAGCAGGACTGTGATAATGTTTAGTAGAAGAGCGAGCTCATCTTTGTAGGCATCTACTGCAAATTTGAAGTTGAATAACAGTTCCATATTATGTCCTCATATGCCCTTCAGCTTTTCTTTAAGCTGTTTTCTGTAAACCCATTTCCAAAATAGGCAAGTCCACTAAAGCATAGTCTAAGGTAATGCCTGCTTGATATAGTGCAGGAAGATGTGAAAATGGATGAAATACTTTAAAACAGCACTGAACTTCAGCTAAAAAACTCTCTTCTTGGAAGTATATATTTGTTTGGTCTCAGATGTTGAGTGAAACAATCCATTTAGATTTTGACTTGTGTATTAGGTATAAATGGAAATAGATGTTTTTTGTGGGGCAGGGAGTTGGGGGGTTGCAGGGTTGGGATCTGTGGGAGAAGGTCAGAGCCACAGCCTGTTCCAGCTAGCTCAGCAATGGGCCCACCACAGGCCAAAGGTGAGCCAGTTGGAGGACTTTGTGGCACCACTGTGAAAACATATTTAAGAAAGTGGAAAAAATACTGGAGAGAGGGAGGGGGAGGAGGAGGAAACAATGTCAGAGGAGTAGGAGGTGCTCTGTGGCAGAGCAGGCACACCCCTAAAGGGGTTGCAGCCTGTAGAGGACCCATGCCAGAGCAAGTACACTCCCCTAGAAACTGAGGTCCATGGATAAGCTCATGTGAGAGCAGGTACAGCTCCAAAAAGAAACTGTGTCATATGGAGGAACCACGCCAGAGCATAAGAAGCAAGTAAGAAACAGCAGCACAAAAAAAAAAAAGGACTGAGAAATAAGGCATGGAACAAACAGCTATGTATTGACTCCAATACCCAGTGCCACTTGTTGCTTCACTGATGGGACTGAGTGCAATCTGCAGTGATAATAAGAAGGGAGAAGAGGTGTCTGGAGTGAAGTGGAGACTAGGAAGTGAGGAGAAGAGGTGTTTGAAGAGAAGTGAGGGTTGGAGTGAAGATGAGCCTGGGAAAGCAGAAGGAAATTAATTTTTCCATGAGTGTTTAAATGTTTATCACCTGTTGTGGGTTAGCCCTGGTATGCAGGCAAGCCCCACACAGCTGCTTGCTTACTTCCCCTCAGCAGGATGAGGAAGATGATCATATGCATAAAAGTAAGAAAACTCATGGGTTGAGATAAAGACAAATTAATAGATAAAGCAAAGTTGTACATGCAAACAAAGCAAAAATAGGAATTCATTCACTATCCCCCATTGGCAGGCAGATATTTAGCTATTTCCAGGAAAGTAGGGCTCCATAATTTGTGACACTTACTTTGAGAAAGCAGACACCATAACTCTGAATGTCCCACCCTTTCCTCCTTCTTTCCCCCAGCTTTTATTGCAGAGCACAGAGTCATATGGTATGGGATATCCCTTTGGTCAGTTGGGGTCAGCTCTCCCAGCTGCATCCCCTCCCAGCTTCTTGCCCACCCCCAGCCTACTGGCTGGCAGAGCAGCATGACAAATGAAGAAGGCCTTGAAACTTTGTAAGTACTGTTCAACAACAGCTAAAACATCATTGTGTTATTAACATTGAAATCTTGTAATGAAATATGTTTCGGTCATCTGAAGCAATTTGAAAAGCATTTTTTTCCCCTCTTTATTATTTGACATCTTTCTACTTCTTCATTTTGTAATACAACTGAACCTGCTAGGTAAATTTCTGATGTATTTTTAGACTGCCTTTATAGTGGAAAGACTACTTGCTAAATATAAAGGCCTTGTAGATCTTGTTTAGCTGTTGTGATGTAACATGAGCTTTATGTAAATTTGAAGTTATTGATTTTCTGACAAAAAAGGCTAAATTCACTAGTTTAAGAATATTGGACAAGTTCCTTTCTATCCTTCTGCATCTCTAACTTCTTCTATTTATATTGAAGATGAAAACTAACAATGTAATGCTCCAAGGTTGTGTAATGTTTTTACTAGTGAAATTCCCTAAAGCAAAGTGATCATGGCTCTGCAGTTATGCTGATCTGTAAGTAGAAATGATCTTTCAATTCCAAGCTTGTCAACTGAAAGAATAACCTCATAAGAGTGGAAACTTGAAATTTAGGCTCTCTGTGCCACCTTATGTCTTGTCTTGTGCACGAAAATATTACAAAACATCCTTTCATTACACAAGCATAGAGTGTGCTATTCAGCAAATACAATGCAATAAAGAAAGTACAAGATATGTCAATGCAAAATAATGGTTGACATTTAGCACACACAGAAGTCAGTAAAGTCAAAGTTATGTTTCCCAAAGAAACCATATCTCATCTCCCTTGCATGGTTTCCATGGGAACAATATCTCTGGATATACACATTTGTCATTTCTCTATGTAAAGCACTCAATAAGAAATTGCCTTTATTAATAACCTCAGTTTCTTAGACCCCAGCAAAACATTAATAAAAGTAGCATGAACACTGAAAACCAAGCTGAGAAATAGTTTTCCTTACACTTGTATTTAGATTTCTGTGACTGTTAGTCTAAACTTCTCCCTTTGGTCTTAACTGATGAGCTTTTCATTTAGTTGCTGGAGTCTGCCTATGATTTTTATCAGACCATGGAGTTTTTATTGCTCAAATATTCAAAGACTCCATTGTTAGATGTATGGTATCATTCATGGATGCAGTAAGATAGACAGCAGAGGTATTCAAGGGCTTCATAACTTTTGAAATTTAAATTGTGGCACTAAAATAGTTAATGCATGGCTTGAAAAACACAAAAATTCCTAGTTTCAAACATTTTGATTTTACAGATTGAAGAGGATATGGGTTAAGAATTTGCCTGTAATAAACCAAGTAACAAAACGTAGGATGCTAACTTCCTGCTGACAAGGAACAGGTAATGGTGCACTTTCAACAATAACAAGCAATTGTAATTTCAGGCTTGAATAATACATCAAAAAAGACAAATATTCAATCAGTATTCATGTCAAAACTTCATAATTATAATCTTTGTTTCACTTTTTGCGGGGTTTTATAGAGGGAGGTAATTCTTGGAGTGTCACTGAAAAACTGAAAATTCCTTTTTGCTCATGCTTAGGGCTTTTTATAATTTTTATCTTTTCATATAAAAATGTGTTTTTAAGACAGCTGATGTAATCTGTTAGAAAATTGTTTTCAAATTATTTTTTCAAGCATGGAAATATCAGTAGATCATATAATAAACAAAATTGTCATACTCTGATTATGTCTGCATTACTCTAATATAACTATGAAAATTCTAACATAGATTTTTCTATTTTTTTGTAGTGTTGGGTTTTCTTTTAGAAGCTAGTGTGGAGGAGTGATGAAAAGGAGGTAAAAGTTTTATATTTCATTCTTTCATATATTCATCCTGTCTAATGCAGTATTGAATGTGATGGATTTATTAAAAGTTTCGTGTGTAATGCTTTTTGTGCAACAAGACAGAATAAACTATTGAGGGGGGTATCCTACTTTGAATTTTCATCCAAAGTTTTGCTTTTAGTTTTGCTTACACAATGAACTAATTCCAATTCAATTAAAGATTTGTAAAATCTCAGGTGGTCCGATACTGAGATTTTTCATAGATTTTTTTTTTTTCTTAAAATTCTGGTCCTAAGCCATCTCTATATCTTGTTTTCAGTCACCAAAAATAATATGCTCAAGGCAGAAAAATATCCTTTATCTAGGAAAACTCAAAGTAATGTATTTTCTGATTTTCTGTGATGAATTTACAAAGGCTGTCAGAGGACTGAGCACAAGAGGATTAAAATCTTAGAGAATTACTCTGAAAAGCAAAACTGAGGACTCCTCCTTGAATTCCATGTTCTGTACCTTCAACAGAAATGTGGTAAAAGTACTTAATGCTTTTTACTAACCTGCATATCCAAGGTCTGTCACATTTGTGGTTTTTGATATAACAATTTTGTAAGTGCAATTAACATAATTATATGTAGATTTCTACATATGCGCTATTGTTTTTCCATGCCTGAATAAGATTAGGAATTTGTAAGACAGAATTTATCTTGCCCTAAATAAGATATTAGAAATTTCAGGTAAAATGTTTCCTATCAGCAGTTATTTGTTTCCATTGACTACAAAGAGTTTTCGATGGCTAGCGTAGATCCAGGTATTGATCTATAAAACCTCTACTGCCAGGTGAGACAAATTCCATTCTGCATATTTGTTTTTTTTTTTTTCCCTTGTAATTACATTACCAACATTAGTAGAGTAATCAAGGTTTTTTTAATTCTCTCATTTTACTTAAAATCTCTCCATGCTTAAAAAAAATGGTGTTCCTGCCCTTGACAAAGTAAGAGAAATGTTAATAGGCAAGATCTTATACATTTAGTATATACTATATTTTGACTTAATCTGCTGAGTATTTTAAGGTCTTAGTAAAGCAGCAATGTAAATAGAAGACAAAGAGATCCCAGAGAGGTCTAATAAATTAGCAGGTTTAATCTTTGCTGTAAAGAAGTGCAGTATGGGTAAGATGATAAATATAGTAGTTTGCTTTTATACAGAAAGACTGATGTAGATTTGTGATAACTAGAAACAGAGGGTGACCTTGTATTAACTAAAGCATAATCCAATTGGATATAATTTATTACAATTGAATGTACATAAACTAATTTACAGATTAGATTTGATATAGAATTTAGTGATAAGAAATGTGCAACATTTGGTTTGAAGCAGCAAAATATCAATATTGATGTGATGATAGTTCAATAATAAAGTGTAAGTGGCATTTGACAATTGTACAAACATACATTCTATTTGAAAACATATATAAGGCTAATGCATTAGGATATTAAATACAAAGTTTAAAGATAAGTTCTGTAAAGCTGCTTTTTCAAAGGTATTTTCAACATTTATGAATTACTTTACTTTTTCTGGCTCACAAACTCCTTGGTGTAGGTACGTTTTTCTTTAGTGATTCTTTTTGTTTTAGCAAGAGAAAAAAATGGCTTGCATTTGTTTAATTTCTACCTGGCAGATATGACTTTCCCAGAAAGGGCTTTCATATAACTGGTCAGAGGATTGAATGTGATAGATGTGTAACTGTCTCTACCTTAACCTGTTGGACAAAAGCAACTAGCATTAAACTTCAATGGAAGACAAAAATAATCAGAGCACAAAAATGTGGACAGAAGCTTGCAACTACTGCCTGATGTGAGTCTATGCCTCAAAATATAGGACAAAAATACTTCACTAAAGACCTAAATTGACAAGAGGTGTCAGAACACTGCAGAGTACAATGATCCTGGTCTTAATATCCTTCACATTTCTGTTAAAAGAGACAGGAGAAGTGACATATGAGAAGCAATAATCTGAACAAAAGAAACAAAGATAATATAAGTAAAACTCTGACAAAATCCCCAAAATTTAAATAGTTTCCTGAACTATAAGAATGCTACTTGTTCTACTCCCTTTAGAGTTGTCAGCATTTTCAAGACCACACCCTAAATACAATGAATACTGAAATGCCATTGTCAGGGTACAGAACATAAAATGTGCCCGTGTTGCAAGAAAGAAAATACTCAATTTAAGAACAAAGACAGAGCTAAGCTACATTGTTGGCATTGCCAGAGTTAAAGAATACTAACTAGGGGTGGGAGGCTCAGACTGAAATGTAAGATCTGCAGCTATAAATGGTAGTAGACCTTTGCAGAACTGTGATCTGTATATGGTACCACGTCCAGTAACAACAGCACCAAGATCTAATGTACACTGTAGACATTGAGTGAGATGCATCATATGATACTCACTTTATCATGCGCCACTAGTAGAAGACATGAAAAACAGAAAAGTAGCCTCCTATCTCACATTAACATATATAGATGGTTTATAAGCATATAGATAATATGATTTTTCTGCTTTCCTCATTCTCCAACCTTGGCCACTGTCAGAAACTTCAGTACCTTCTAAACTCCTGGAATGTGTTTGGATCACACTAGTGTTATGATTAAAATATAGATGAACTTAACTTATATGAAAGAGTTGGGTTTATATCCTTCAGATGTTTGTGGAACTCTCAGAGGGAATCCAAATACTAATAGTGGGTGGAGGAGGCACCTTTTATTCAGAGCCACCTATACTTGCAACAAAACAGAAATCAAAAATCCATGCCTTACTGTGAAATCCTTCACACTATTTTTTTTTTTCTTATGAAGGATATGTAAGTGCAACACAAGTGCATGCCATCTGAAGCCTCTTACAGCATTACATTGTCTTTTGAAGCATAACTGTATGGGTTTATTTACAATTTTCTTGCCAATACCATTTTCAGAATAACGTTTTTTATTGTGGAATTGTGAAGTGATTAAAGTGCAGAAGGTGTGTGTCCTTCAGTTACTGATTGTGTAGCTGAGCAGACATAAGTACATAAAAACATAATTACATAACTAAATGTTCTGAAATGGACAACTCTTCCAATTTTATGCAAGTTGTTAGTAATGGAAAATGCCTTTTATCATAATCAAATGAAATGATAGAACACATCCTGGAAAATCAACATAAATGCTATTTGCTCTTGCACAATTCCTTACGTGATTTATGGAGATGGCAGACAGGTTGACAGCAAATTGATACTTAGACAAATCTGTTTCACACAACTGCAGTTAATCAAGTTGCTCTCTGGATGTGTTGAATTGAATGTTAGTTGTAATCCTTAAAGAAATTAAAGAACCAAAGTTATTTGAAAAATGTCTGTCCAAAACATGCAACCTCTTCCAAATATTGTCTATCTAAATACTAAAAATGGACAATCTTTCCTCTAAATATCATGTAACAATAACATAGTCTGTCTTTCACTTCCTTTGGAGGAAAATACATCTCATCTATCTGTGCTAGCTCTTCATCCTAATTTTGTCATCCCTTGGAGAAATCAAGCTTAAAAATGTCTATTAAAGTCCCAGGATCCTTGTTTAAATAAAATGAGAAGTTCACAGAAAGTTTTGGAGCAAGTAAAAAACTTCCTCAATGGTTTTCTGAGTTAATAAATTCCTGGTTATGTTCTGTGAATAGTGTTACAGGATAGTTACTAGAGGTTTGTTTTTTTTTTTAGATATCTGTATCTCTAAACACAAAAATCATAGAATCATTTAGGTTGGAAAAGACCTTTAAAATAATTGAGTCCAACCACTAACTTAACACTGCCCAGTCCATCACTAAACCATGTCTCTAAGTGCCACAGCTACACATTTTTAAATACCTCCAGGGATGATGACTCAACCACTTCCCTGGGCAGCCTCTTCCAATGCTTGATAACCCTTTCAGTGAAGAAATGTTTTCCCAATATCCAATCTAAACCTCCCCTGGCACAACTTGAGGCCATTTCCTCTTGTCCTAATGTCATAATATACATCTCACACTGTCTTTTTCAGTTAGAATGAGTATTTATGAAAGCACATACAGATCTTAGAATGTAATCTAAGAATTGGATACAAAAAATTGAATCACTGGTACCGTAGCTGACCTATGATTTAAATGACAGTTAAAAATACTTTTGAAACTAGTTTGAATATTAATTTAAAAACATAAGAGTTTGGCAACGTGTAAAGAGTGGAGATACTGCTGAATGAACCATCTTGAATGTCTGTCTTTAAATATATTCTGATGCTATCTTTTGAAGTATGGATGCCCATGCTCATATGCAATGTTTCAGATTGTTGTGGTAGGCCCAGTGACTAAGCACCACGCAGCTGCTCACTCACTCCTACCCCCAGGTGGGATGGGGAGGTGAAAATATAATGAAAGGCTCATGGGTTGAGGCAAGGACAGGGAGGGATCACTCACCAGTTACAGTCATAGGCAAAACAGACTGGACTTTGGTAACAAATTAAATTGATTTTTTTCCACATCAAATCGGAATAGGATACTGAGCAATAAAACCAAATTTTAAAAATACCTTCCCCCCACCCCTCTCTTCTTCTCGGGCTCAACTTTGCTCCTGATTTTCTCTACCTGTTCTGGTTTGGTCTAAAACAGGACCAATTTTACTTTCAGTGATTTTTACCTTCAGCAATTTTTACTTTCAGTTAAGTCTCTTCTAAGTAACTTCACTTTCTGAAACTAACTGCATGTTTTGCAGTGTTTGCTTCTAGGACTGTGTGGGGATCTGTTCCTTGTCCCCTTTTTTTTCGGCATTGTCTCAGAAACCGTCCTATCCCACATGCTCAGACGCCATCTTCTGGGGTAAAGGACTACCTGACCTTGACGGCATTTTCTGAGGCAAGAAGTTAGTTGCCGACTAGGGGTGAGTGACGTCTCCACCCTCCAGCCCTCCACCCCCTCCGGAGAGACCCATCCAGGATATCGGGCGACAGCCTGGCAATGGGCCAATCCTACGGCACAGGAACCGGACCTGCCACGCCCTCGGGACTGTGAGTGGTGCGAACTGTGACTGACAGCTCCACATCAGCAGGACTCTGCAAAAATTCTCTATAAAAGAGGCCGTTTTGCCCCACCACATGCGTGCCCATCCCCAACTGCCGAGAAACAACAGAGGATCTATGGGACGCCACGGGATCCAGGGTGGTGACTATCCTTTCCCTCTCAACTGATCTCTTTTCCTCTCTTCCTTTTACTTACTTCTCTCTCTTCCTTCCTTGCTCATTAAGTTGCCTCATTGTTGGACTTAATAAAGTCAAAGTTAAGTTTATTGATACCGTGCCTCGGTTGTGCTTTGTCCGAACTCAAGGATCACGAATCTATTTTATCTTTGGTCAGGATTTTGGGGGTGATTTATACCGGGTGATTAACCAGGCGGGTCCCACACGGACTGACTGCATTGAATGGGCTGGTCCCTCTCGGTACTGACTACATTGAAGTTACTAATAAGGCAGGTCCCTCTCAGGACTGACTGCAGTTAATTTCTAGATTCACAGAATCACAGAATGTTAGGGATTGGAAGGGACCTCGAAAGATCATCTAGTCCAATCCCCCTGCCGGGGCAGGATTGCCTAGACCATATCACACAGGAATGCGTCCAGGCGGGTTTTGGATGTCTCCAGAGAAGGAGACTCCACAACCTCTCTGGGCAGCCTGTTCCAGTGTTCAGTCACCCTTACAGTAAAGAAGTTTTTCCTTAAATTTAAGTGGAACCTCCTGTGCTCCAGCTTGCACCCATTGCCCCTTGTCCTGTCAAGGGATGTCACTGAGAAGAGCCTGGCTCCATCCTCATGACACTTGCCCTTTACATATTTATAAACATTAATGAGGTCACCCCTCAGTCTCCTCTTCTCCAAGCTAAAGAGACCCATCTCCCTCAGCCTCTCCTCATAAGGGAGATGTTCCACCCCCTTAATCATCTTTGTGGCTCTGCGCTGGACTCTCTCTAGCAGTTCCGTGTCCTTCTTGAACTGAGGGGCCCAGAACTGGACACAATACTCCAGATGCGGCCTCACCAGGGCAGAGTAGAGGGGGAGGAGAACCGCTCTCAACCTGCTGACCACACCCCTTCTAATACACTCCAGGATGCCATTGGCCTTCTTGGCCACAAGGGCACACTGCTGGCTCATGGTCATCCTGTTGTCCACTAGGACCCCCAGGTCCCTTTCCCCTACGCTGGTCTCCAACAGCTCTGTCCCCAACTTGTACTGGTACATGGGGTTATTCTTGCCCAGATGCAGGACTCTACACTTGCCCTTGTTATATTTCATTAAATTTCTCCCCGCCCAACTCTCCAGCCTGTCCAGGTCTCTCTGAATGGCTGCGCAGCCTTCCGTTGTGTCAGCCACTCCTCCCAGTTTTGTGTCATCAGCGAACTTGCTGACAGCGCACTCTAATCCCTCATCCAAGTCATTAATAAATATATTGAATAGAACTGGTCCCAGAACCGACCCTTGCGGGACTCCGCTAGACACAGACCTCCAACTGGACTCTGTCCCACTGACCACTACTCTCTGGCTTCTTTCCTTCAGCCAGTTTACAATCCACCTCACTACCCGATCATCCAGACCACACTTCCCCAGTTTAGCTGCAAGGATGCTGTGGGAGACCGTGTCAAACGCTTTACTGAAATCGAGATAGACCACATCCACAGCTTTACCATCATCTATCCACCGGGTAACATCCTCATAAAAGGCTATCAAGTTGGTTGAGCAAGACTTCCCGTTGGTGAAGCCATGCTGAGTGCCCCTAATGATCCCCCTATCCTTGATGTGCCTAGAGACAGCACCAAGGACAAGTTGCTCCATCACCTTTCCGGGGATGGAGGTGAGGCTGACCGGTCTATAGTTACCCGGGTCCTCCTTCCTGCCCTTTTTGAAGACTGGAGTGACATTCGCTTTCCTCCAGTCCTCAGGCACCTCTCCCGTTGCCCATGACTTAGCAAAGATGATGGAGAGTGGCCTAGCAATGACTTCCGCCAGCTCCCTCAGCACCCGCGGGTGCATCCCATCAGGGCCCATGGATTTATGGACATCCAGGTTGCTTAATTGGTCCCTGACCCAGCCCTCATCAACCAAGACAGATTCCTCCTCTATCTTGACTTCTTCTGAGGCCGCAGGGGTCCAGGGCTCCTCAGGACAGCCTCCAACAGTATAGACAGAGGCAAAGAAGGCATTCAGTAACTCCGCCTTCTTTTTATCCTCTGTCTCCAGGACCCCCACCTCATTCATCAGTGGGTCTACATTGCCTCTAGTGTTGGCTTTACCTGCAATGTATTTGAAGAAGCCCTTTCTGTTGTCCTTGACCTCTCTTGCAAGGTTTAATTCCAAGGAGGCCTTAGCTTTCCTAGTTGCCTCCCTACATCCTCTGACAACAGACTTCTATTCCTCCCAAGTGGCCAGCCCCTCCTTCCACGATCTGTACACCTTCTTCTTCCACTTGAGTTTGCCCAGCAGTTCCCTGTTCAACCATGCAGGTCTCTTGGTCCCCTTCCTTGACTTCCTACTTGTTGGAATTTACTAATAAGGCAGATCTTAATCCGGAACCTGACAGACTGATAACGCTCAAAGTTTATAGTTATCACTGAGGTACCAGTAGGGATGTTATGCAGAAAGGCTCTTGCTGTACTTATTCCTAGAGAAACCAAGGTCACTGCTAAATTCCTCACTGCTTACAAGTGAAGAGCCGCAGAAGGTTCGCACCTCCAGGGAGGAGCGGACAGGACAGGTGACCCAAAACTGACCAGTGAGGTATTCCATCCCATACGCGTCATTCTCGGTATAAAGCAGGGGAATCACGAGGGTCTCACTCTCTTCTGCTATGGCTGGAGTCCAAAGAGGAGTCACTCTGTTTTTCTCCTGCCCCTGATCCCAGTCTGTGCGTTCTTGAATCCAGTTCCTGTCTGCTGTTGGGCCTGGTCTGGGCCTTCCTGGAGCCTGCCCTGTAGTCCCGGTGGTGATATGACTGACATTGGGGGAGATCAATCTTGGTTTTTTATGTATTTGTATATATTTAATTATTTCCATTATTATTATTATACTTTTTTTTTTCATTATTACAGTTTATTAAAACTGTTTTAACTTTCCAACCCATAAGTGTCTCTCCTTTTTCCCTTTTTCTTCCCAGAGGGGGTAGGAGGGTTACCTATAGAGAGTGTCTGCCACCGGTTTAATAGCCAGCCCAGCTTTAAACTGTGACACTATTTCGTCCCCCTCAGTGGCGCAAGGGGACAAGGAATGGGTGTTGTGGTCAGTTCATCACACATTGTCTCTGTTGCTCCTTCCTCCTCAGGGGGAGGACTCCTCACACTCTTCCCCTGCTCCAGTATGGGGTCCCTCCCATGGGATACAGTCCTCCATGAACTTCTCCTATATGAGTCCTTCCCACAGGCTGCCGCTCTTCACAAACTGCTTCATAGTGGGTGCCTTCCACTGGGTGCAGTTCTTCAGGAACAGACAGCTCCAGCACAGGCTTCCCATAGAGTCACAATCTTCTTCAGGTGCAGACACCTGATCCACTGTGGGGTCCTCCACAGGCTGCAGGTCCATATCTGCTCCATCGTTAACCTCCATGGGCTGCAGGGGGACAGCCTGCCATCTCACCTTGGGCTGCAGGAGAATCTTTGCTCTGGTGTACCTCCTCCTCCTCCTTCTTCACTTATCTAGGTGTCTGCATAGTTGTTTCTCTCACATCCCACTCCTCTCTCTGCTGCAGGTTCCCCAGCAGTTTTTTTCCCCTTCTTAAATATGTTATCATAGAGGTGCTACCACAAATGCTGGTTGGCTTGGCCTTAGCAAGAGGTGTATCCAACTTGGAGCCAGGGAAGCTTCTAGCAACTTCTCACAGGAGCCACCCTTGTAGCCCCTCCCCTGCCACCACCCTGCCACATAAACTCAATACACAGCTATATTGTCTTTTTTTTTATATTGTCATTTTTTTTCAAATTAAGTTGGTATGTAAATATGTAGTTTGTTACATTTCATTAGCATTGACTATTTATGACTTCTTGTACTATGAGAAAGTCAGACTGAAAGATACATGGGGTGAAATATCAGTCAACAAGAACTTATTTCCTTGGCTTTGGAGCACTGAGGAAAATAATGAGAGTTCTAAGATGCTAGCAAACTGTTGCTTGGCAGATCTTTATCTGGCAAATCATGTGGGATTAGATGCTTGAACTTTAATTGCAAAAAAAGGATTCACTGTTAGTTTCTAATCTGTGAAGAGAAGCCCAGTCTTAAAAAGAATCCCATCTGTAACTATGTTATACAGTTTTTCAAGAGTTTGGCAAGTGACTTGATGATTAAAATGTAGATCCAGAAATTGAGAGATTTGAATTTGCTTTTCCCTATCAGTAGATTTGAATTCACGTGTCTCATGGAAATGTCTTAAGCTCCAGACCAAATGTGTATAATAAGCTGAAAGACATTCCTTTACCAATTCTTCTGTTCCTGGGTTACTGTGCACCTAAGATTGTGTAAGTCCTAAAGGCAGAGTGAGGTGGTAAAGACAGGCCTGAATTTAGCCTCTGATCCCTGAAATCTTTTTTTCATTCTGTATTATATAATCATTACTTAAAAATAGAAATAAACCAAAATAAAATAAAGCAAACCCAAAATTTGTTTCCTCTGGTAAAGTTGCTCTCTGTCTAATCCAATTTATTTTTACTTTTTTAAAATCAAAAGTCAACAAATTCAGGCTGGGGAATGCAGTTCCTCTCACATTAGAAATGCACTTGCTGAAGGTGCACTTGATCCTACTATGTCATTGATGAAGTATTAGTCCCAGTATGGACCCTTGAGGGACACCACTAGTTACTAGTTTCCACTTGGACATTGAGCCGTTAACTGTAACTCCTTGACACAGCCAGCCATCCAGCCAATTCCTTATTCATCTAACAGTCCATCCACTAAAACCCATGTTTCTCCAATTTAGCAGCAAGAATATTATGGGGGACAGTAACAAAGGCCTTACAGAAGTCCAGGTAGATGCAGTCAGTAGCTCTTCCCCTGATACAGTGACTCAGTTGTAGAAGATCACTAGATTAGTAAGGTATGATTTGCCCTTGGTGAAGCCATGTTGGCTGTCTCTACTCACCTGTCTTCCATATGTTTTGACAAGTCTTCTAGGAGAACATGTTCCATGATCTTAGCAGGCACCGAGGTGATGCTGTCTGGTCTGTAGTTCCCAGGATCCTCCCTTTTAAAAATGGGTACAATATTCTGTTTTGTCCAGTCATCAGTGATTTTTTCTGACTGCTATGACTTTTCAAATACAATGGAGAGTGGCTTAGTGGCTACATCAGCCAGTTCCCTTAGGACAGTAATAAATTTAAACAACTTAAGCCAAAGCATAGCTTGTTTTCAGACACCGGTAAGCCTTAAGCGTGAACCTAATTACAAGACACTGAATGATCAGAGAATTTTAATGTAAAACATATTGCTACACAAACAGCATAATAATGAAATCTGTGAAGTCTGGCAATCTATAAACACGTACCTTTTGGTTCCCAAAATCTTCTACAGAAATTAACTCTGGCTTTAACCATATTTCCTTTGACAGTCCTGGGCAAGAGAGATATTTAGACTAGACACCATCCATCAGTAAGTGTTATGTGCATTCAGACAGGCCAGTCTGATATTGCTAAAAGGTTTGTATGAAAATTAATTTTTGCTTCCTTTTCCTTCTGTGATGGCATTGTCCTGATTTCATTGGGATTTGGTTTCAGTTTGTGGCCAGCCATGGTTATCAAGGCCTTTAGCAGTTAAATCCAGGGCAGCTGACCCAGGCTGGCCCACAGGTGTATTCTATGTCATTAACAATCAAGCTCACTATAAAAGGGAGGACTTGCTGGGAAGAGGTGGGGTTTTTTTTTTTGCTCTCCTCTCTGCTGATCTCCTTCATCGTCATTTCCAATGGTTGTGATTCTGGAGCAACTTGCTGGTACTATGTAGATAAGTATAGTTTTGTCTCTTTTGTGTTGTCATTTATATTGATTTATTTATTTCATTAAATGTGTTTAACTTCAACCTACAAGTCTCCCTCTTTTTTTCAATTTCCTTCCTCGTTTGGGGAAGGGACACTGGGTGACAGAAAAACTGTTTATTGTTTAGCCCTGGGTGCAGGCTGAACAAGGACAATCATAGACTGGCATTTCTCTATGTACTGTGGTGCCATTTGTCACAGAGCTTTTAAGAACTTAATCGTGTTTAAGACTTCTAGCTCATTCCCAAATGTGATTGAAGCTGTCTCAGAGATCAAAAATAACTTGAAGATGTAGACCTAAATTGTCTTATCAAAAAGTGACATTCATACAGGTAAGTATCAGATAAGCAGACTTTTTAGGTTAGAACTCAAAAAAACATGACAAAAATGAAGGTCATATAAGGAACCCAAATAAATATATACATTAGTATATTATCTAAACTTTCCTTGCCAGATTCAGGAGACAAAATTTGTAATTATTAAAAAGAAAACAAATAAGCTACTCAAAATCAGGTGAGAAAAATACTGTGTACCACATATTTGATTTGGGATGTAAGACGCGGTATTGCCTTGACTCATAGTAATACTTTCATTGATATAAGCAGCTCTGTTGTGGTCTGCATTATGTGTTCTACTGCTTTTTGAAGTTGTATATAATTTCACACTCAGTTTCTTAAATTGGATCAGCTGAAAGACTTCTTTAGCTAGAAAAGCTTGTTCAACTCTATTTACTTCCTTGTTTTCCAAAATGCACTCCCATAGAACCTGACTAAAACAAAAGGATTAACTGAAATGGAGCCAACTCAGCAGATGAAAACTGCAAGAATGCTGGCAGAAATGGAACTCAGCTTCCTGGGTTTGACAGTAGAAATAATGTTAACTGCTGTGCAAATTTTGTCTTGAAACTGCGGTTTATTCTACAAAAATTTGTACAATTCATGAAGGTAGCAGCTGGTAACCATTGTTAAAGCTCTTGAAAACATAACTGGGAATATTAAAAGAAACTGGACTTAGTGTGTGCACTGATTTGTTGATTTGTTTGTTTCCCTTAAACACTTATTGAATAACCACATTTCTTAGCGAATAAAGTGATGCTGATGAGTTTCTGGAAAAGCACTGCAAATATTTAAAAGGACGAAAATTCACAAATGGCACACATAAAACCTTAATGTATCTTGAAATAACAGCTGCAGTATTACATATTTACTCTCTAACTAATGATTGGCACACTAATGTATTTTAGGAAAAAAAAAACAGAACAAATTGTGACCTACCTCAGAAAATTGTGTGACATTTGAGAAAGTCTTATTCTCCCATCTATGTATTTTCTCTATGGTCCATTTCATTATACAAATTCACTTCTCTGTCCCTTTGTTCCACTCATTTGCAATGTTTTTTGGAGCTATTAGATGGATATTTTCTAAGCAAGTTTCTTGGGAACAGGACTGGAGGTGGGTGTTGTTTGATATGTACAAGCAGCTGGTGTATAAATTGTGAGTCTCATGGATGTGTAAATGTCTGTTTATGATTTTCTTCCAAAGACTTTTACCATCACATAGTGCCACAAATACCGTGTGTATCCCCTACGTACAACAATGGGTGAAGTTGTTACAGTGACATATCTTTTTAGAAACATTAAGTCTAGAAATATCGTCCATACATAACAGCAAGAAAAGGGGAAGATAACTCTTACTGCTCCTGCACAAGTCAGGATCAGAGAAGAGACTAGTAGGAGTGAAATGTGATGGGAGTTTGTTGCAAACTACCTGATCAGGGCGAGGAAGTGGATGAAGCTTTCTTCAAACAATTTCAAGAAGTTTCTGTATCGCTGACCATGGCTCTCATAGGGAAATTTTCCCTCTCTGATGTCTGCTGGAAGGGCAAAAAACAGTAAATGCAAGCAGTCATAAAGATTTCTGGAGGGTATCGGAATCACAGAATGGCTGAGGTTGGAAGGGACCTCTAGAGGTCATCTGCTCCACTCCACCTTGCTTAAGCAAAGTCACCTAGAACAGGTTGCCCAGGACTATGTGCAGATGGCTTTTGAATATCTCCAAGGACAGAGATTCATTTTCCTTCTGATAAAAATTTATCAGGGATAACTCTTTGACATAGGTACTGGATTGTCCAACCAAAGGTGACACATAGCTGGATCTGCTATCCAGTTACAAGGAAGAGCTGGTCAGCAACTGCCTTGTCAGTAGCAATCATGAAATACTGGAGTTCAAGATCATAAGAGAGTGAAGAAGGAAAGTAGAGACTTGGATATCAGGAGAGCAGACTTCAGATTCCTCAGGAAAGTGGTGAGATCACAGGGAAGGCAGCTCTGCAGAGCAAAGGAGCCCAGGAAAGCTGTCAGGTCTATAAGGGCAGAACCTTCCAAGTGTGAAAACAATCCATTCCAGTACTCAAGAAAACAAGCAGATGTCTCAGGATACTGCCCTGACTAAACAGGGAACTTGTAGCAGAGCTCCAATGCAGAAAGACAGCAGAGACAGAATACAGAGGATGAGCATAGAAACTGACAGCTGGAGATGATGTCAGGAAAGCTAAAGCTTGGCAAGAGACTTCAGGGGCAATAGGAAGAGCTATGGTTACAACAGTAGTAAAGGTCTGAAAAATGAAAATGTAGGAATGTTACTGAATGGGGCTGGTGACAGAGTAACAGTGCACAAAGTTAAGGCTGAGGTACTGTGTTGGGGCTGGCTGAGATGGA
Source organism: Nyctibius grandis (assembly GCF_013368605.1). Taxonomy (NCBI): domain Eukaryota; kingdom Metazoa; phylum Chordata; class Aves; order Nyctibiiformes; family Nyctibiidae; genus Nyctibius; species Nyctibius grandis. The sequence continues at coordinate 76,272,256 of NC_090659.1, read as the reverse complement.
GTTAATTTTCCCTATAGCAGACCTCATAGAGCTGTGTTTTGTATTGGTAGCTAGAAAGGTGTTGATAACACACCAAAGTTTTGGCTACTGCTGAGCAGCGCTTGCACAACATCAAGGCTGTCTCTCCACCCCATCCTTCCCACCGCCCCCAAAGGCCAGTAGGCTGAGAGTGGGCAAGGGATTGGGAGGGGACATAGACTGAACAGCTGACTCAGGCTGACCAAAGAGATATCCCATACCATACTATGTGCTCAGAAATAAAAGCTAAGAGAAAGGAGGAGGAGGAGGGGGAGCATTCATTATTAAGGCGTTTGTCTTCCGAAGCAACCACTATGTGTACTGGCTTTCCAGGAAGTGTCTGGACATGATGAGTTTTTCATCTGATTTTCTCCCCTTTGTCCTGCTGAGGAGGGGAAGTGATAGAGTGGCTTGAAGGGCACCTGGCAGCCAGACAAGATCAACCCGTCACAGATACTCAATGCCTCCTTTGCCTGATAATTCATCAACAGCATCTCCCAGGCCTTTGCAGTTAACAGGAAAGCTTGAGAAGAAGTACTAACAGTGGATGAGGACCAAGTAAGGGATTACTTGTGAGAGCTCAATCCTTCTGCTTGCTTAATGCAGCAACTAAAATCACTATTTAATAAGGAAAAAAATATAGTGATGGGAAGTGTGAAAAATAGAAATTCTGGAAGGCAGCTGGTATAACTGTTACAGGTCCCTAGAATAAAATATGTGTTAACTCTTGCATTATGAAAGAGAAAGGTTGAAAATTCACTCTGAAATGTACAAAGGTTTTTCACTCTTACTGAAGGTGAAAATTCTATCTGCCCATCTCTAGTTTCAGGAATCAAATATTAACAGTGCCAGAATCATACTTGTATTCCAGATAAAAAATGAAGTATGAATTAAACACGTACAGAAAAGATTAAAAAAAATTTATTTTAATATCTGAAAGATTTTTGTGGACTTTTGTTTTCACCATTGATGCTCTTAATGATGATATGTCACAAGAATAGAAAAAATTATTTACACTCAATCATGTGCATAAAGGATAAAGGGAAATGTAAATTTAAAAGTGTTATTTAGAAGTTTACTTAGTGTGAATGTTTAATGCTAGAAGAGTAATAAGGAGTTATTAAATATCTAAATAATTAATGAAATTTCAAAATAAACTGTATTAAATGTTTAGTCTTTATTGTAGAAGTTTTCAAAATTTTTTCAGATGTTCTATGGAGAAAAAGTAACTACTCGTCATTTTTTTTTTTTTATATATATTTGGCCATAAGATTTACTTTTTAAAATTTAAAATATTTTGCTCAATAGGATGCAACATTATACTGAATTGTTTTACAGTTGCCATGTATTATTAGATTTGTTGTAAAAGAATAGGCATGTTTGCTTAGAAAACATCAGTTGGGTTTTTTGGTATTTTTTTTTTCTTGCCTTATTGGTCTTCTCAATTCAAAGACAATTAAAATACTGAGTTAAGATTTGCATTTCACATATTTTTGCCACTGACTTTAAAGCAAGTTTGTTCTTTCTTACAGGTTCTTTTTTGTGTGCATTGTTTTAAATAAGTAACATTTCTTGACTTAACTTTTGAAATCACTATTAACAAAACCCAAATTATACTGTATCCTTTAACTAATGAGGTAAAGTTAGCAGTTCAGTTTTTGCACAAATAAATGAAATTGATATTTTATTATTACATTCTTCTGTCTGAAATTATTGTGTAGAAATGACCACTAAGCAAAATCTAGTCTGACTAGCACTGACAGTTAGTTGTCCTCTTAATTTCCCTTATTCCAAAATAAGATTAGGTCTGGATCCCTTCATACTTACAACGGTTATTCATTCTTCAGTGTAAAAGATAGCTCATGTTCATAGCCTTAGTTTTCAAATTTTGCTTTTCTGCAATCCATGACAGAGGATAATATAACTATATTTACACAGAAAATTCCCAGTTTAGAGGAAGTGCTCATTCAATTTTTTCTAAATTCAGTCCGTTTCCAAACACAAAAAAAAACCAAACCAGAAACAAACACACACTGTAAGGAATGCAGTCTTACATGGAATCTTATAAAATATCTGACACTTTAAAGAAGTTAGGCTACATCTCATTTGAATAAAAGGATGATAGGATATTCTTTAATATCAAAGCATGTAGCTTGTTTTATCACATTCATACCGTAACATTTCCTTACTGCATTAATGAAGATATTTTCCCATTGATTTTGGATTTCTATAGATAAATTTGAATAGACTTAATGATATAATGTCAATCTGAGTCACAGGAGCCTGTGTGTTTGTGGTGCCAACGACTGGAGCGAGTACGGGTGTGTGAATAAGTGTGTGATCGCTAGCGAATATCGAGCTGGACTAGCTGACAAGTGGATCAAGAGGCCTGGGAGCAAGGTCGGGGAGTGAGTCTTCAAGGATGTGAGAGCGTCTGTGTGTTACTACGCATGAGAGCATAGTGGGGCAGCTCTGGTACCAAGGGAGTCCTGGCCAGCTCTGTGGCCACGCTGCAGACTCTAGGGCTCATATGTCCCGTGCCAGCAACTGAGAGGCCAGCTACTGGGCAAACAGAGCATTTGAGCCCAGCTGCTGGAGGGATCCACTTGTCCATAAATACATATATACTCTCACTATTGGACCTGCATCCCACTCAGCAAGAGAGGGAAGCAAGATGAGGCTGTTGGTGCTCTCTGTGTTCATGTGAGTGCTCTGAGCGTCTGTCTGTGGTCTGTGTGGCTGGTGATACGTATACGTGTAGAGGTTTGGTTAAGTGAGAAGGGGCACGATCTTGTGCCACTGAGCAGTCTGAGCAACCCAGGCTTTGAGCAAGGGTTAAGCCCAGAGCTAGCGACCTTGGACTCCCCTTGCACGGTGCAGAACAAAGAACCTCGTGGTGCCTGCTTCGCGGGAAGCAAAACTACATCCGGGAGGGGGGGGGGGCGGTCACGGCTCTGAATATGTAAACCTATGGACCAATCACAAGTGCGATCGGGGCGCGTGATTAACATATGCATAGTCTATATAACCACTGCTTTCTTTGTTAATAAACGAGAAGCTTCCATACTCACATTGAGATGGCGTAGCTTACTCCGGACCGTTCCCCAGCACCTGCGAGTACGCCTCCCCCGGTTTTCCCCGTACTACATATATGTGTATAAAGTGTATGTGTGTCGTACATGTGTTGTCTGTGTGCATGTGCCTGTTGGGAATACATCTTCAGCCTCACTGCTGGTTGGACTTGGGGATATGGAGCTGTGGCAGTCTCATCTCTCTTGGGTTTTTGAATCCAGCGTGGTATATTTTCCTCTACCGTTCAAGTACACCTATATTTCCATTTCTTGATTATCAGACTTTTGAAAGTAGTTAACCCTCACTTGGTTGGATCATGACAGATGTTTTATATGGAATTAAACAGTATCCTGATCTGGCTTTCCCTGTGTGGGAAGATTGCTAGATGCACAGTGATCCCCCTACAGTCTCTATAACAGGATTTTCTTACACTGAAAAACATTCTGTGTTAAGTGAGGGGAAAAGAAAAGCTGGACAGCTTTCCCTTTAGCTTTCTACTTGAAAGGAACCCAAGCTTCAGGTAGGACATTGTCACTGTTTAAGGCTGGGCGGGTGGTTAAATGGATGGCAGATGCTCTCTATTAACCTTCTCCTTCCCCAGAGGGGAAGGAAAAGAGAAAAGGGAGAGAGACTTATGGGTTGGAAAGTTAAAATAGTTTTACTGATCAGTAACAAGGAAAAGAAACAGTATAATAAATAATGAACTATACACAAAACCGCTACAGGGCTCCCCCCAATGATGACCACGTCACTGCTGACGCTGAAGTGCAGGTGCTGGGCAGTCCCAGAGCAGACATGGCAGCAGGCAGGAACCAGGTTCAGGAGCGACAGCAGGAGCGCGGGCAGAGTCCTCGCAGGACGTTGGCCACAGGGGAAGAGAGCGTGACCCTCATGGTCCCTCAGCTTTATACTGAGGATGATGTGGGTGGGAAGGAATACCCTGCTGGTCAGTTCGGGTCACCTGTTCTGTCCGCCCCTCCCCACAGGTGTGGCACTCTACAGCCCCTTCCTCTGTGGGACAAAGAGACCCAACAGGGACCCTAGTTCCCATGGCAACAGGCCATGTAGTCCACTTCAGAAAAGTACTCAATTAGAAGGAACTTGACTGAAAAGTCTCTCCTAGTCCAAACTAGGACAGACATGTATCTTCACAGAATCACAGAATGGTTAAGGGTTGGAAGGGACCTCTGGAGATCATCTAGTCCAACCCCCTGCCAAAGCAGGTTCACCTAGAGCACGTTGCACAGGGTCGCTTCCAGGTGGGTTTTGAATATGTCCAGAGAAGGAGACTCCACAAGCTCCCTGGGTAGCCTGGTCTAGTGCTCTGTCACCCTCAAAGGAAAGAAGTTCCTCATATTCAGATGGAACTTCGCATGTTTCAGCTTGTGCCCATTGCCCCTTGTCCTGTCACTGGGCACCACTGAGAAGAGTCTGGCCCCTTCCTCTTGACACCCACCCCTAAGGTATTTGTAAGTGTTGATAAGATCCCCTCTCAGTCTTCTCTTCTCCAAGCTGAACAGATCCAGCTCTCTCATCCTCTCATCATAAGAGAGATGCTCCAGTCCTCTGATCACCTTTGTAGCCCTTTGCTGGACTGTCTCCAGTAATTCCTTATCTTTCTTGAACTGGGGGGCCCAGAACTGGACACGGTACTCTGGATGTGGTCTCACCAGGGCTGTGTAGAGGGGCAGGATAACTTCCCTTGACCTGTTGGCCACACTCTCCTAATTCACCCCATGATACCACTGGGCTTCCTGGCCACAAGGGCACATTGCTGGCTCATGGTGAACTACTTGTCCACCAGAACACCTAAGTCCTTCTCTGCAGAGCAGCTCTCCAGTAGATCAGCCACTAAGCTGTACCAGTGCATGGGGTTATTCCTTCCAAGGTGAGGGACTCTACACTTGCCTTTGTTGAACTTCATGAGGTTCCTCTCCGCCCAGCTCTCTAGCCTATCCAGGTCTTGCTGAATGGCAACACAGCCTTCTGGTGTATCGGCCACCCCTCCCAGTTTTGTGTCATCAGCAAACTTGATGAGTGTACACTCTGTTCCTTTGTCAAGGTCATTGATGAATAAGTTGAACAGGACCAGACCCAGTACTGATCCCTGGGGAACACCACTAGCCACAGGCCTCCAACTGGACTGAGCACTGCTGATCACAACCCTCTGGGCTCTGTCGTTCAGCCAGTTCTCGATCCACCTCACTGTGCACTCATCTAAGCCACACTTCTTGAGCTTTCCTATAAGGGTGTTATGGGAGACAGTGTCAAAAGCCTTGCTGAAGTCAAGGTAGATAACATTCACTGCTCTCCCCTCATCAACCCAGCCAGTCATGTTGTTATACAAAGCTATCAGATTGGTCAAGCATGATTTCCCCTTGGTGAATCCATGTTGACTCCTTCTGATGACCTTCTCCACATGCTTAGAGATGGCATCCAGAATGAGCTGCTCCATCACCTTTCCAGGGATGAAGGTGAGGCTGACTGGCCTGTAGTTGCCTGGGTCCTCCTTCTTACCCTTTTTAAAGACTGGAGTGACTTTGGCCTTCCTCCAGTCCTCAGGAACCTCTCCTGTTCTCCATGACCTTTCAAAGATGATAGAGAGTGGCTGGGCAATAACATCTGCCGGTTCCCTCAACACTCATGGGTGCATGCCGTCGGGGCCCATAGATTTGTGGGTGTCCAGTTTGCCTGAATGATCTCTAACTTGATCTTCCTCAACCAAGGGAAAGTCTTTCTTTCTCCAGACTCTCTCTTGTACCTTCAGGGTCTGGGATTCTTGAGGGCTGGCCTTAGTAGTAAAGACTGTGGCAAAGAAGGCATTCAGTAGCTCCGCCTTCTCTGCAGCCTCTGTCACCAGGGCACCCTCCTCATTCAGCAGCAGGCCCACGTCTCCCCTAGTCTTCCTTTTGCTGCTGATGTACTTGAAGAAGCCCTTCTTGTTGTCTTTGATGTCCCTTGCCAGATTTAATTCCAAGCGGGCCTTGGCCTTCCTTGTCACTTCCCTGCATACACTGACAACCTTCCTATACTCCTTCCAAGGAGCCTGTCCCTTTTTCCACATTCCATAGACTTCCTTCTTCCATCTTGAACTGATGCTTCAAGGTTCCCCAGTTTAGTTTACACGTCTCAAAAAATGTAGGGTTTTTTTTTCTTTTTGTCTTATTATATTACCCCAATATAACAATTTTCCTGGAAAGTCTCAATTTCATCCACAGATAATAAGGAAAAAAAAGTTTCCTTATTGTACATATTAAAAATGAATGATTATGTAGCAAAGTAAGGAAAAATTGATATTAGAAAGCCTCATATTTTATTATTACTGCATTTTTGCTGTCTCCATTGACTCATGGCACAGTACTTAGCACAATGGAGCATCAACGATGTGAGCCATTGTGTGGTACTGTAATGAAAACACTAAACCTAACAATAATAATAAAAACATTGATTTAAAAATTCCTTACTCAGTAGAACATTAAGGAGTGCAATATTTCCTTAATAGAGATACAGATATGCTATATTTTATCTGTATGTGCTTGTTGCTTAGACTGTTTTTTAAGGGTTATGGATACTAAGAAGTGTACTATTAAAGATTAATAGCTCAATCCAATGTTAACATCACGTGGTTTTCACCAGGGAACTATAAAACTTCGAGGAGGAGATTATAATAAGGTAGAGAGCTATTATGGGTGTTATTTACTGTATGCTATATGGTGATACTACCAACCTTGTACATAAACAAAGATGTACTCATTCTTTTATTGTTTAGAACAAATGGAATGTGTGTTTGTTAAAGATTTTGCTGTATTGATTTTATAGTTGTCACGGTTTTAAAGCTGGACCAACTATTAAACCTATGGCAGATGCCCTCTGTTATCCCCCCTCCCCCCGCCCCAAAGGGAAAGGGAAAGGGAAAAGGGAGAGAGACTTCCGGGTTGGAAAGTTAAAACAGTTTTAATAAACTATAATAATGAAAAAGAGTATAATAATAATAATAGAAATAATCAAATATATACAAATATATATACAAAACCAAGATTGAGCTCCCCTGAAGTCAGCCACGTCACCACCGGCACTGCAGGGCAGGCTCCGGGAAGGCCCACGCTGGGCCTAGCGACGGTCGAGAGCTGGATTCAGGGATGCACGGATCGGGATCGGGGGCAGCAGGAAAACAGACAGAGTCCTCCCTGGACACCGGCCATAGCAGAAAGAGAGCGAGACCCTCGTGATCCCCCCCCTTTATACCGAGAATGACGTGTATGGGATGGAATACCCTCGTTGGTCAATTTTGGGTCACCTGCCCTGTCTGCTCCCCACAGCAGCTGCGACCCCCCTTCGGCTCTTCACTTGTAAGCAGTGAGGAATTCAGCAGTGACCTTGGTTTCTCTAAGACTAAGTACAGCAAGAGCCTTACTGCACAACATCCCTACCGGTGCCTCAGTGATAACTACAAACTTAGAGCGTTATCAGTCCTGGAAGCAGACACTGTCTGCAAACATGCAGTTAGTTTCAGAAAGTGCAGTTACTTAGAGGAGACTTAGCTGAAAGTAAAAATCACTGAAAGGAAAATAGGCCTGGTTTAGGCCAAACCAGGACAATAGTAAATTCAGAAATAGCTCTTGAAGAATTTTAAATAATACTAAAAGAATATTAAAAGTTCAAACAATATTTTTATTTTTTTTTTTTTTAAGTTGATGTGAGACAACATAGCATTTTCAGATATTTTATCTATTTTAACTAAAAAATGAGTGAATCAACTCAGATAAATCAAGAGCTAACCTAGCCTTTGTCCATTCCTTGAGTTAGACTCGTGTTGATATTTGGAAATGGTCTAACATTTTCATGTTTTCACACCTGTTTTTTCTGGTCTTGACTACTGCTTTGGGATGGTCAGACTAAGATATTGTAAAGGAATCTGACTTTAAAAAGTTCTGTGTTCCTATACCCTGAAATAAACCTGTGGTCTTAAAAAGGCACAAGTAGAATTGAGCAAGAAAAAGTTTTTTTTCACCCTACAACAATTCCCTACTGTGCATCAAGATGGATATCACAACTTTCAAGATTTTCTTTGAAAAAACAGAGCCATCGGGCAGGTCAAGGCACCTGCCTGGGAAAAAGAAAAATGTTGCTTTGTGCTCCTTGGTCTCAGTCAAGCAGGCGTGTATTTGAAGTTGACTTTTTTTAATCCCATACAATCCATTCCAAATGCTGAGGATACTCTTTCCTCTCTTTTTGAATACAAATATTGCCCGTATTGTACATGAAGAAGTTTCTAATATTAGCTACTTAAAAACCTTTCAATTTGAAAAATTTGTATTTCAGATTAAAAACTTTTTCATTGAAAATATTCTAATATTTTCTTATCTGAAGACAAATTTCCATATCTAAGGCACCTAAACCATCAGTTTTAGTCAGAGCTTTTCATCTTTTTAAATCAAAAACAAAAGAATCTTTAATATTTTTTCTTCAAGAAATAAATAAAACTATATAATTTACAACAACATACAAACAAAACAAAACCACTTCCAAAGTTATTAGGAAAGAACATGTTCTGGTCAAGATTGTTTAACATCTCCCTGTAAATACATTTTTGAGTGTAGATGCAGTATGAGCTCCACCAATGCTTTTCTAAATCTTGGCTACAGTATAGGTATGGTGGACCTAAGGTAAACTCTGTATCTAAAGCCAGTCTGGTGCCTTAATCATGTGTCAGTCATCACTTCATCAAGGTAAATGCCAAACTGTTTCTTCTGGGATAGCTGGAAAATGGGTTCCTACTTTATAAAAAGTTTGAAAATTAAGTAAGTTTTGAACAGAGGCTATTTTACATATATCCAGTTTTGGGGGGTTTCGTTGGTTTGTTTGTTTGTTTATTTGTTTTGGAACCAAGAAGAGATCTGTATTAATTCATGCCTGTATGATGTGCTCTAAAATAAAGTCTTATTTGGTTTAGAGTAAGATTTTTTTCCCCCTTATATTACCACTTTTTTTTAATTTTTTTTTTTTAAGAAAACTGTAACCAGTTAGTATTATCTTCTTCTTACTAGTAGCGCAAAGGGATAGTTACTTGGATCTTTACAGTCAGGATTTATCATCAGGCTTCCATGGTTGTAAGCTTTATTTTCATGGGAAATAAATAGCTTGTGGTAGGGAACTCTCCATTTGTTTGTAATACTGAGCCAAGAACAAATATAAGATAGATAAAGAAGCCAAATTCCTTGGCTTTTTGCCATTATTTCTGAACTATGGGCAAGTGCAATTGCTTACTGCCAAGTTTAGAGGAAGAGAAAGAGAGAATGTACTTATCAGTCTCAAGCAGAAATAGGATGGAGAGTTTTCCATCATTACGTTAATTTCTGGAGGAAAATAATTTATAATAAAATTTGAAAATACAATATAACACAGATACATTGCATCTGAAATATTTATTTTTCAACAAATGGAATATAATGACTACTGAAAAGACACAGTGAATTAATGCATTGTTTCTATCACCAACTCAAAGACAGGAATTTTTCAATACAAGTTTTTTTTTCTTAAGTAAGCTTTATTCTGAATTTGATTTTTATCCCTATTTCTGTACAGACAACGTTGCTTTTGTCAGGTCTCCCAAAGAAACTGCACTACTAGAGATGGAAGGAGAAGAGTAAAAAAGAAAAGTATGAATAATTTATTTTTATGTAAAGAAGAATTTATACTTGTGTGCTCATTATGAAGTTTCTGAAGGAGGTTTGCTTTCTCCCAGCCTCACATGTGCTTTTGAAAGGAGACAGGAGTATCCCCTGGTGCTCAGAGGCCATTTGATGCTGAAGACCTCTAGGAGAACATAACTTGTCTGTGTCCCACCTGTAAAAGGGAATAGTCTACCTGCATTCATCAATGCTACCTGTGTTTTAGTCTACTTGATCAGCTTCAATATCTGACTCTGGAAGGATCAAAAGTATTAAGAACAATGCACCTAACTTAAGCTCTGAAAAATTAAACATCCAGTACACAGTAGTTCTAAGCTACCATATAGGATCCTTCTATAGTCAACACATTAATACTGCACTAGAAAGTTGACAAATTGGTGATATCTCTCTGAAGAGGTCTTCAATTAACACGATTAGAGACGGAATCTAGGTAATTAGCTGATAGGTGACTAAAAAGAATTGTAAATGTTTTTGGGAAGAGTTCTTTACTAATATATACATATACTTTTTTTCTTTCTTTCTTTTTTTTTTTTTAATTTCGGAAGAGGGAGTTTTACACCACTTACAGTGTCTACATTCAGATGTGGTGTCCTGAGACCACAATATTTCTAGAAAGGATTGTCAGCCTTCAGTTTTCTAAGGTTCTGAGAGAGGTAAACCATCAACAGTCCAATGGCTTCCTAAGCATCTTTCATCACCATGAACCTGTGAAATTACAGGTATTTGGTGTTATGTTTTGTTTTGGTTTATTAAGTGATTCTGAAGTGTCTTGCTCTTGAAGTATGTTGGATTTCATTAAATGTTTCATTTGTCTTGGGTGTGGAATGTGCTAATTACTATTCATGGATAAGGATGCAAGTAAACCTCAGTGCAGGTGAAGATGATGCTATAATCCAATCAAAAAAACCCCTGACCTGCTTTTCACAAGCTCTAACTGCTAAAGAATGGGAAAATAAAAGAAAAATCTCTTTGTGAACTTCCATTATAATGTCACTAGATTTTAATTGTATCTGTATGTATATCTATTAGAGGATCTCTAAACATTTCTTCCTTTTATTTTCAAAACTTTCCAGTTCTTAGTGAGTTTTGCAGTACAAAAATCTCATAATCAGGACCGAAAACATGGTTAAATATTAGCAAAATAAGGTGAACTTCCAGTTTGCTTTTCATATCAGACAGGAATTAACCATTCAGAGAGTGATGTAAGTGATCAGTCCAGGACAGCAGCAAGTTGGGTTGAAGAATTTGGAGGATTTAACTTCATATTCCTACCTACTACTATCTTGTTCATACAGCAACCAGCTCAACAAGAGAGGGGCAGAGTTTTCCCAAGCAATTCTCCATATGAACGAGATTGTAAATGGAATAAAGTGATGAAAAAACCTTCAGTAATTTTTCCTCTCTCAAACTTGCTTAGCATAAGATTTTTACTGAATTTCTACTTTATCAGGAATGTGTTCATGCTTTTTTTCAGTGGCATATTTATCATGATTTCTTGTATTTGGGTTCAAATTTGGACTTTGTGCTGTACAAGACTCTTCTATTACTTCAGTGGTGTTATTTCAGTGGTTTTATATGGATAATGCAGATGTTTTGCAAAGCAGGCTTTGAAGTGTTCAGACTTCTGTTGCTTAGCCTCCCTTTTGTGTTCCTCAGTTGTGCAAAAAAAACCAAAAAAAACCAACAAGCAATCTGGATCACTTTCTTGGCTTAAATTTGGAGTGCAATCCGTTATATTGCTCTGGCTTTTTCTGTGCCAGAATAAAATAGTATTGATCTCTGTTGCACCTAGTTATTAACCACTGTCTTCTGAGGTCTGCTATGTCAACGGTATACCTCAAATTTCTAATTTCCAAGATGATCTGGGTTAAAAAAATACTTTCAATAGCAGGCTTTTTTTGACATAACCAGGTATAAAGTAGGTACACAGCAGAAGATTTAAAATACTGTATGTGAGGATAATCTTTTGCAAAAAAAGATGAAAAGCAGGTGTCATGTGGCAGCAAGGGCCACCTTCTACCTTGGTTCGGTTGCAACCACAGAAATGTGACTTGTTAAAGCCTTAGTTCTATCAGGAATGGCAGTTAAGTAAATAAAGTGCCTCTAAAAACTGATCATGAGTGACAGCTTAATGGTACATAGGAAGACCTGAGACCTTTTCTACTGCTGAAAACAGCTGTAGGTTCCTGCAAGTGTTTATAGTGGTTATTATACAAAACTTCATGACAATCAGCAGAAGCACTGCTAGCAAAGCAAAAACTAAACCTAAAAAAGGCTACTTTTGGTGAGGAAGTTTGACATTTCCTTCTGCATAGCAGAATGGATACTTTGAATGCTGGGGTTTTAGTGCCTTTTTTTTTTTAAATTGTACTGCATTTTAATAATAAAATTATCATATGAATCAAGGAGTGATAGATTTTAAAAAAAAACAATTGAATTTTGTAATGATTGATAAACTGTAAAGAAAAATCAGAACATTATCAAAATCTGAGCCTTTGAGAGAATAGATTACTTTAATGGAAATGGCATTTATTTAATCTGTGGAGTGGTAGTTTTTCTATGTGTGTTTTATCATAACCTGTTTTCATGAACATTGTACAGTATCCTTCATTTCCCCTTTAAATACAAATGACGACAGTATTCTTTATATGATAGTATTTTTGCAATAACTTATTGAAAATTTTTTTACACTTTTAAGACAACATGCTGAATTATTTAATGTTAATAAATACTTAAATCCCAATATATAATAATTAAATATATAATTCAATACATAGAATCATAAAGTTGAAGAATTAGAACATAAAATAAGATGAAAATGTTTTTTAATTTTAAAATAATATACAGTCCTTTAAAAACAGTTTTAGTAAAGGGAAATTACATGTCTTTGCCATCTGTACAAAACAAGCAACGTAATGAAGATAGCCTACTAAATTGTTCCCGAAAAAGGTCATTTCTACTGCAATAAAAATATTTTTAACAATAACACTTTTTTAAGTCTGATGAAGAAACGATGAAGTCGAGAGCCAGAGTATTTTAACATGCAATTAATGCAATTGCAATATCTTTTTCATTAAAATTATGTGATAAGACAATACAGTTATTATATTTCATATTTGTTTTTATATTTGTTTCCTAGAAAAATGTAAGAAAGAAATTTGTTATGAATAGGCTTTCCTTTAGATTCTAACAACAATAACATCATCATCACAGTAGGAACTCTTACAGAGTGCAGATTTTGGCTCTGGTGAAGATAAGCTAGTTCAGAGGAAATGGTTTCTTAGGACAGAGACCATTTATAAAATGAAAATCTATGATTCATTTCATGCAATTTTGCCATTCAGAGGGTGACTATTTCAGTTTATGCCAGTCATTGAGGCTACAGATATGATTAACAGAGGAAAATGTATGCACATGCAGAAGGTGATTCACTCCAGTAATCTAAGGGAAGTGGTATTGATAGGAGGTACCTTCTTTCTAGGTATCTCAAACGGAATCTATAGCTGCATTTCTAGAGCTTAACCAACATTTTACAGGTTAAGGTTGCAAATGGGTAACCAGCCTCATCTTTCCCAACACAGACTGGACACGGAGAAAAGACTGGGTGATATTAACAGTAATGGCAAAGGCTATTATGAATGAGTGATCTGTTTTGCTTCAGAAATAAACAAACAAAAAAGAAATATCAGTAGAGACATGCAGAATTATGTATGAGTGTTAAAGGTTTCATAACACGCAGGTGAAATTGAGCAATGGTAGCACTGAGACTTGGTTAGTTATAGCAAGATGGACAGGTCTTCTAAGTAATGTATAGAGGTCTGAGGTTACTGAAATCCTTGAAAGCTCACTGAGGAAGAAAAAAATCAAGTGATTCTCAGAAGAGATGAGGATGAAGCAAAAGCACGGGAACAAGCTACTGCTAGAATTTGAAACAAAGCAATTAAGTGTAGGCAGTCAGACTAGATGTTAACAGCAATCTATTTTTCCTTGAAAGTGATGAATTAGGTGAAGTCTGGGCCAGACGTTCACTCAGTGATCAACATACTTATGAGATTAAATGAAGTTGTGTTTATTTAAGGAGAGAAAATGTGTTAAAAAACACAAATGGTCAAAGACATCACCATATAGTGGGTCAACATTAAAAAAATGTTCAAGTTTTGTGCTTTTGAATACATCTCAGAACAATATGACAAACATACCTGTAAATTATTAACATTTGGACAATTATTCACTGTATTACAAAAGTAAAAATACTACATAAAAAATAATCAAAGTATGTTTTAAAACCAAGCGGTTATACAGAAAAAAAGAGAAGTGAGGAGAGAAGATGAAGGGAAGGGAGTGGCAGAAGGAGAAGGAGAGGAAAGGTCATCTCTAAGTTCAAGTCTATTATCAAATTCTATTTCTCAGAGAATCAAAATTAAAAGTATCTATTCTCTGCATATTAAGGTGAAAATAATTGACTCTGTAGTCATCTTTTTCCCTCCCTGTTTTTAATGCAACATACATAGACACAGACAAAACTTAAAAGAAAAGTAGGATGATACGAGTGAGGAAAACTTCACTGATATAAGACAATTGCTGCCGACAGTCCTTGGTCTGTAGTACATCGGCTGGTCTCTGGCTCATTTCCCCAGTTTGTGATGTGATATGAATGGCTGATCTTCCTAGGTCTGAGCAAAAACTGGTTTGGTCGTTTAATCCAATTTTTCAGTAGTCTCACAACCTGGTGAAAAGCAGATAGAAGAAAAATGGCATTGGGAGATGGGAAGGAACACATACTTATAAGAGAAGACGACAGTGGTGCTCAATGTTTCTTAGGCTGATTCTTATGGTTAGTTGAGTAGTTTCAAGTTGTTCCCACTCATCAGCTAAGGTCAAGACACCACAATAAGCCTAATGGTGCACAAACAAAGAAGAGAGTCACAAGGAAGCTAAGCCATCCTCTCTCAATCCTCCTGGAATTTTCAATCCTTCATCTTCCACTTTCCGTTTTCTGAGAATACTCAAATGCATGAGAAAGAGTAAGTCTTTCTCTCATTATTTTTCCAATGAAGACCTAATTTTTAGTACACTGAATTTCAGAGTTACACTCTTGGTACTTATTAAGAGCAGTCTAGATATAGAAACTACAAATAGAATCAATGGATGTTCTGATTTTGAATCAATATTCTTGATTGCTTCTAGCTCTGCCTGAGACATTCAGGTGCACTGTCAATTCTGCTATCCCTGCTGTCTTTCAGCATTTTTATCAGTCCATATCATTATATGTAATTATGACATTTTAAAAACTTCCCTTTATTTTTACACAGTCCTCTGGTGTACACTGAGTCATCATTAATACTACACAGTGAACTATGTCCTTCATCCCTCTGTGAAAGCAAGAAACTAACAAAATTTCATATTCTGTTCGCTCACATATAAAAGAAAATCTAGTTCATTGTTTAGCTAGTTTTGAGTGGTTTCTAACCTTAGACCTCTTCCTAAATTCGTTCAGTATGTAGCTAAACAATAGGTTACAGGAATTAGCAAGCTAAACTACTACTGTGTAAGTACTAAGGCTATGCATGTACTTTAAGAAAGCTTGTAGTTAGAGTGAGCCCAAAAGATTCTTTAGGAATCTTTAGCTCTTTAGGAAGGACAGGCAGGGGGGACAAGGAGGGGGTGTTGCTCACTATGTCAATGACCAGCTGGAGTGCATGGAGCTCTTCCTGGGGATGGAGGAGGTAATGACTGAGAGCTTATGGGTCATGATTAAAGGGAGGGCAGGGACTGGAGACATTAGAGTGGGAATCTGCTACAGACCAACTGACCAAGAAGACCAAGCGGATGAGGCCCTCTAAAGATAGAAAGATATAGCCTCACATCCACAAGCCCTGGTCCTCATGGGGAACTTCAACCACCCCTATATCTGTTGGAGGGGAAACACAGCAGGGCATAAGCAATCCAGGAGGATCCTGGAATGTATTGATGAAAACTTCCTTCTCCAAGTGACAGAGGAGTCGATGAGGAGAGGTGATATGCTGAACTTTGTTCTCAGCAACAAGGAGGGGCTGGTGAGGAATGTGAAGCTCAAGGGCAGCCTTGGCTGCAGTGACCATGAAATGGTGGAGTTCAAGATCCTTAGGGCAGTGAGGAGGGTGCACAGCAAGCTTGCTACCCTGGCCTTCTGGAGAGCAAATTTTAGGCTCTCAGGGACGTGCTTGGTAGAGTACCATGGAATAAAGCCCTGGAGGGAAGAGGGGCCCAAGAAAGCTGGTTAGTATTCAAGGACCACCTCCTCCAAGCTCAGGAGCGATCCAACAAAGAAGAAGTCTGCAAAAACACCAGGAGGCCTGCATGAATGAACAAGGAGCTCCTGGACAAACTCAGACACAAAAAGGAAGCCTACAGAAGGTGGAAGCAAGAACAGGTAGCCTGGGAGGAATACAGAGAAATTACCTGAGCAGCGAGGGACCAGGCTGGGAAAGGTAAAGCCCTGATAGAATTAAATCTGCCCAGGGATGTCAAGGGAAACAAGAAAAGCTTCTATAGGAATGTCAGTGACAAAAGGAAACTAGGAAAAATGTGGGCCCTCTCCAGAAGCAAACAGGAGACCTGGTTACCCAGGATATGGAGAAGGCTGATATACTCAATGACTTTTTTTGCCTCAGTCTTCACCAGCAAGTGCTCAAGCCACACCACCCAAGGCAAAGGCAGGGGCTGGGAGAATGAAGGACTGCCCACTGTAGGAGAAGATCAGGTTCGAGACCATCTGAGGAACCTGAAGCTATACAAGTCCATGGGACCTGATGAGGTGCATCCGTGGGTCCCTGAGGGAACAGGCAGATGAAGTTGCTTAATCCACTATCCATAATACTTACAAAGTTATGGCAGTCCAGTGAAGTTCCCACAGACTAGAAAAGGGGAAACATAACCCCCATTTTCAAGAAGGGAAAAAAGGAAGACCTGGGGAACTACAGGCCAGTGACTCTCACCTCTGTGCCCAGCAAGATCATGGAGCAGATCCCCCTGTAAACTATGCTAAAGAACACGGAAAATAAGGAGGAGGTTAGTGACAGCCAACATGGCTTCACTAAGAGCAAACCGTGCCTGACAAATTTGGTGGTCTTCTACAATGGGGTTACAGAGTTGGTGGATAGGGGAAGAGGGACTGATGTCATCTACCTGGACTTGTGCAAAGCATTTGACACTGTCCTGCATGACATCCTTGTCTCTAAATTGGAGAGACATGGACTTGACAGATGGACCACTCAGTGGATAAGGAATTGGCTGGACAGTTCACTCAAAGAGTTGCTGCCAACAGCTCAATATTCAAGTGGAGATCAGTGACGGGTGGTGTTCCTCAGGGGTCAGTATTGGGACCGGCACTGTTCAACATTCTTGTTGATGACATGGACAGTGGGATTAGGTGCGCCCTCGGTAAGTTTGCCAGCGACACCAAGCTGTGTGGTGAGGTCAACACGCTGGAGGGAAGGGATGCCATCCAGAGGGACCTTGACAGGCTTGAGAGCTGGGCCTGTGCGAACCGCATGAAGTTCAACAAGGCCAAGTGCAAGGTCCTGCACGTGGGTTGGAGCAATCCCAAGCACAAATAGAGGCTGGGTAGAGAACGGATTGAGAGCAGCCCTGAGGAGAAGGACTTGCAGGTGATGGTTGATGAGAAACTCAACATGAGCCTGCAATGTGCGCTTGCAGCCCAGAAAGCCAATCATATCCTGGGCTGCATCAAAAGAAGGACGAGCAGCAGGTTGAGGGAGGTGATTCTGCTCCTCTGCTCTGGTCTCATGAGACCCAACCTGGAATACTGCATCCAGCTCTGGAGCCCCCAACATGAGAAGGACATGGAGCTGTTGGAACGAGTCCAGAGGAGGGCCATGAAGAAGATGAGAGGGCTGGAGCACCTCTCCTATGAAGACAGGCTGCGAAATTTGGTGGTGTTCAGCCTGGAGAAGGCTCCAGGTAGACCTTATTGCAGCCTTCCAGTACTTAAAGAGGGCCTACAGGAAAACTGGAGAGGGACTTTTTACAAGGGCAAGTAGTGCTAGGATGAGGGATAATGGTTTTCAACTGAAAGAGTGTAGATTTAGATTAGATATTAGGAAAAAATTCTTTACTGTGTGGATGGTGAGACATTGGCACAGGTTGCCCAGAGAAGTTGTGGCTGCCCCCTCCCTGGCAGTGTTCAAGGCCAGATTGGATGGGGCTTTGAGCAACCTGGTCTAGTGGAAGGTGTCCCTACCCATGAAGGGGAGGTTGGAACTAGATGATCTTTAAGGTCTCTTCCAACCCAAACCATCTGATGATTCTATGGTACCATAGATGCATCAGTAATGTTTAAATGAACTGCAGCTGTTCCTCTCACCATTTCAAATATTGTGTTACTTTTAGCTGTTATTTCATTTTGTACAGAGTAAATGCCTTTTAGTGACCTGTGCTCCTGGCAGAACTTGCACATTACTGCATCTCATCATGGAGTATACTGCTCTGGATTGTTATCTCTAGTTATGTTTAGATATGATATTGGGATTCAGCTGCAGACTTATGTAAGCCTAATAGTGGAAGCCTAAAGGAAGAGCAGATCACATGGTATTTTCTTTCCAGGAAAAGTAGGAAGCCTGAAAAACAGTTGATCTCACTTTTGACATCCGTTAGAGAAAGGTAAGATAATTTAAGTAAGTGTGGCAATTTATAGGTTCACATTTTTTATTATGTTTGAGAAGCAATTCTCTCATAAAAATATCTATATTTTATGAAGATTGGAGTGTATAACAGTCTGTTCCAACTAACCGTTCCTATCTGTGTCTTGGGTGAGCAGTCTCTCCAGTCCTAGGCAATAGCTTCTAGAGCTAGAGTATAAAAGTTTTAATCTGAAGAAACTCAGGGGACTTTGCCAAAAAGTAATGACTTTGCTGTGAAATGTGAGAAGGTATTTAAGAATTTCTGTTATGCAGGACTGTCAGTGCTTTGTGCTACATGTGCTCTGCCTTAGAGCTAGGGGTAGCAGAAGCTGCTGGCAGAACTCTAGCATTGGAATGAGTAGCAAAAAGAAAGCAGCACACGATGCAAAATCCATGGCTACTGTAGCAAAACTTGACAACAATAATTTGTAATTCAAGTGTCATTGAAGGAGAAAGCATGCAACCAGCTGGCTTCAGAATTGCCTCACCAAAGGAGAAGACTGTTAACAATAGTTATTTTTTAGGAATTAAATATGTTCTGTTACCTTGTCTGTCTGCCTTTTCATCTTTATCTTTTCTCCGTTAAAAATTGTTCACTTATATAAATGACTTCTGTTTGCAATAGGAGAAAACTGAGCATCACAAGGTATAGCTTAATCCTCTGATATCTCTGGGTGGAGTCTTGGACCAATGCTTTATCAGCTATCCAAATTACATGAACATTGTCCTCATTGCTGCCAATCAAATGTTGGAAGAAAGGTTACAATTACTTAGTATGCAAACAGATGAAGCTCATTTTTTTTCTATTCTATTCTATTTATTAGACATTGTTTTATAAAGATGAAGCAGAGAGTGGCCTTAAGGAAAAAAGGAGCACACTATTGATAATCTGTATTCATAAAAATTTCTTTACCAGCATTCCTAAAGATCCTTTTATTATTAATCCATAAGAAAAAAAATAAATCTCTGCTGCAAACAGATTGTCAGAGATGTGTGAAGAATGGATCAAGGTATAAATGATAAATAATTAAAAAACCCCAAATATTTTGCTAATTACATGAGAAATAGAATACTGTCAGGCCAACTGCTTGCTCCCTATTGTTGTAGGAAACGGTAGTAGTGATTGGAACTGTAAGGAGGAAGATGCTGTAAATGAGAAGACACACAGGTGGTGAAATGATTAATGTTGGATCTAAACGGTACAGGTGTTTGGCACTTTTTGAAGTGCCCAGGAAATAAATGGGATATTTATTCTCCCTGACAGGAAGAGGAAAATTGTGTGCTTGATTCTCCTTCTCAACAAATGAAGTGTTGAGTAATCCATTCTGTTGATTTATTATAGAGGTGTCAGCTAACAAACACTCCTATTGAAAAATTTCCCCTGGTGTTTTCTGTATAAGCCACTATTTCAAGTATCTCCTTTCTAACCATAAACATTAAAATTTAAAATACACTGCATTCATTTTGGTAAAACAGATGGACATGAGAGACTTCTGATACAACTAATACTGCACTCTCTCTCTCTCTCTCTAAATATTTTTACACAGCAAAATAAACTTCCAAAGCCTGAACATTTTCTTATAAGTTGTTTTTGTGATAATTTGATTTAGTCAATCTTGACCTTGTCCCTCTGCTGTATTTGTTGCATCAACGTAAAATTGTTTTTAGTTCAGACCATATTCATCCTCTAATGACTTATCCTTGTGAATAGTTTTGCTTCTGGAGTTGTTTTATCAAAAGTGGTCTGGAACTCAGACACTTGGAAATTCCACTGTGGGAAGTTAATATCCACCTCACTTTCTAAGTGAATTATCTCTATTTTATCACAAGAGAAGGCAAATAAAATGTAGTTTGTTTTGAGACTGAGAAGCTTTTGCCAATGAGGTGAGATGTCAACAGAAATAGTGGTTTATGTACTATTGAAGAAAAAAATTAATTTTACAGATGGAGTACTTCATTCTGGTGCATTATTTTGAAAGCTCTAATTTTGTCATCTTCACTTTAAAACTTTAGTACAAACCAAAACAGGGAGACATAATCACTATTCTCTTGTATTTGGTAATTTTTTTGAAATATTGAACTCTTTGGGTAAGAAAACCGCAGGACAATTGGAAAGTAACAGGAGAGGGGAGAGTTGTTCATAATCTTAGTGGGAGGAAGAAGACAATATTGGATCATAGACTATACAGAAATAAAGACATTATCTGATTGATATTTTTCTAACAGTATGTTATAGATTGAACTTTTCAAGATAAAGCTGATATGTAACTGACTGTTTAATGAATACTTTTCAATGTTTGATCATTAGATAACTTGGGCTACTATCTTTATAACCTATTGGGTGAGATTCACCCTTGCTAAATTTCACAGAATCACAGAATGTTAGGGACTGGAAGGGACCTCGAAAGATCATCTAGTCCAATCCCCCTGCCGGGGCAGGATTGCCTAGACCATATCATACAGGAACGCGTCCAGGCGGGTTTTGGATGTCTCCAGAGAAGGAGACTCCACAACCTCTCTGGGCAGCCTGTTCCAGTGTTCAGTCACCCTCACCGTAAAGAAGTTGTTCCTCGTATTTATGTGGAACCTCCTATGTTCCAGCTTGCACCCATTGCCCCTTGTCCTGTCAAGGGATGTCACTGAGAAGACCCTGGCTCCATCCTCATGACACTTGCCCTTTACATATTTATAAACATTAATGAGGTCACCCCTCAGCCTCCTCTTCTCCAAGCTAAAGAGACCCAGCTCCCTCAGCCTCTCCTCATAAGGGAGATGTTCCACTCCCTTAATCATCTTCGTGGCTCTGCGCTGGACTCTCTCTAGCAGTTCCCTGTCCTTCTTGAACTGAGGGGCCCAGAACTGGACACAATATTCCAGATGCGGCCTCACCAGGGCAGAGTAGAGGGGGAGGAGAATCTCTCTCGACCTGCTGACCACACCCCTTCTAATACATGCCAGGATGCCATTGGCCTTCTTGGCCACAAGGGCACACTGCTGGCTCATGGTCATCCTGCTGTCCACTAGGACCCCCAGGTCCCTTTCCCCTACGCTGCTCTCCAACAGGTCTGTCCCCAACTTGTACTGGTACATGGGGTTGTTCTTGCCCAGATGCAGGACTCTACACTTGCCCTTGTTATATTTCATTAAATTTCTCCCCGCCCAACTCTCCAGCCTGTCCAGGTCTCTCTGAATGGCTGCGCAGCCTTCCGGTGTGTCAGCCACTCCTCCCAGTTTTGTGTCATCAGCGAACTTGCTGACAGCGCACTCTAATCCCTCATCCAAGTCATTAATAAATATATTGAATAGAACTGGTCCCAGTACCGACCCTTGCGGAACTCCGCTAGACACAGGCCTCCAACTGGACTCTGTCCCATTGACCACCACTCTCTGGCTTCTTTCCTTCAGCCACTACACAATCCACCTCACTACTCGATCATCCAGACCACACTTCCTCAGTTTAGCTGCGAGGATGCTGTGGGAGACAGTGTCAAACGCTTTACTGAAATCAAGATAGACCACATCCACAGCTTTACCATCATCTATCCACCGGGTTATGTCCTCATAAAAGGCTATCAAGTTGGTTGAGCAAGACTTCCCGTTGGTGAAGCCATGCTGAGTGCCCCTAATGATCCCCCTGTCCTTGATGTGCCTAGAGACAGCACCAAGGACAAGTTGCTCCATCACCTTTCCGGGGATGGAGGTGAGGCTGACCGGTCTATAGTTCCCCGGGTCCTCCTTCTTGCCCTTTTTGAAGACTGGAGTGACATTCGCTTTCCTCCAGTCCTCAGGCACCTCTCCCGTTGTCCACGACTTAGCAAAGATGATGGAGAGTGGCCTAGCAATGACTTCCGCCAGCTCCCTCAGCACCCGCGGGTGCATCCCATCAGGGCCCATGGATTTATGGACATCCAGATTGCTTAATTGGTCCCTGACCCAGCCCTCATCTACCAAGACAGATTCCTCCTCTATCCTGACTTCTTCTGGGGCCACAGGGGTCCGGGGCTCCTCAGGACAGCCTCCAGCAGTATAGACAGAGGCAAAGAAGGCATTCAGTAACTCCGCCTTCTTTTTATCCTCTGTCTCCAGGGCCCCCACCTCATTCATCAGTGGGCCTACATTGCCTCTAGTGTTGGCTTTACCTGCAATGTATTTGAAGAAGCCCTTTCTGTTGTCCTTGACCTCTCTTGCAAGGTTTAATTCCAAGGAGGCCTTAGCTTTCCTAGTTGCCTCCCTACATCCTCTGACAACAGACTTCTATTCCTCCCAAGTGGCCAGCCCCTCCTTCCATCATCTGTACACCCTCTTCTTCCACTTGAGTTTGCCCAGCAGTTCCCTGTTCAACCATGCAGGTCTCCTGCTACCCTTCCTTGACTTCCTACCTGCTGGGATGCTCTGATCTTGAGCTCGGAAGAAGCAGTCCTTGAATGCTAACCAACTATCTTGAGCCCCCTTACCTTCTAGTACCCTGTCCCATGGGATTTCTCCTAGCAATTGCTTGAAAAGGCCAAAGTTGGCCCTCCTGAAGTCCAGGGTTGTGATTCTGCTAGCTATTCTGGTCCTGCCACATGAGATCCTGAACTCTACCATCTCATGGTCACTACAACCAAGGCTGCCCTCAACCTTCACCTCTTCAACCAGACCCTCCTTGTTAGTAAGGATAAGATCTAGCAGCGCTCCTCTCCTAGTTGGCTCATCCACCATTTGCATCAGAAAGTTATCATCAATGCACTGGAGGAACCTCCTGGACTGAGGATGGCTGGCTGAGTAGGCCTCCCAGCAAATATCAGGGTAGTTGAAATCCCCCACAACAACCAGGCCCTGTAATTGCGAGACTGCTCTCAGCTGCCTGTAGAAGGCCTCATCACCCTCCTCATCCTGATCCGGTGGCCTGTAATAGACACCCACAACAGTATCACCCCTGCCAGCCTGCCCCTTAATTCACACCCACAAACTCTCAACTCGCTCCTGATCCGCCCCTGGACAGAACTCAATACATTCTAGCTGCTCACTCACATAAAGAGCAACTCCACCACCTCTCCTTAGTGGCCTGTCTTTCCTGAACAGGACATAGCCATCCATGACCACATTCCAGTCATGTGAGCGTCCCACCAAGTCTCTGTAATTGCCACTAAATCATAGCCCCCCTTACTGAACACAGATTTCTAACTCCTCCTGTTTATTCCCCATGCTGCGCGCATTGGTGTACAGGCATTTCAGGGACCGAGCTCTTTGAGCAGTAGCTCTTTTAGCTGTAACATACAACTTGTGCTGTCAGTGTCTGCTGTTTGATGAAATTGCTTATATTTGTTATGGTTAACTAGGACAGTGGAAAGATGGTGGCAGATGGGAATATAGTTGCTCCTAGAACAAAATTTGTTGGCATATATCCATAAAGGTTTTACCTTTGAAGCCTTTTCTTTAATGACTTAATTCCATTTCCCCCATAGTCTGAATTTTCATCATCTAGTGGCCAAAAAAAAGGTTTAAAGTTAACTTGTTATTTTGAACATTTTTTACAAACAACTGATAGAGCAGATATTATGAATGCACTTTATAATAACACTGCAGGATAGATGAATAGAATATGCAAAAAAAAATTTATAATTAAGACGAAATGTGTTCTGTCATATTATTCCATTCTTTATGGTAAATTATTCCTAAACAGATTAATGTTTCCCTTTGTAGAATGGAATGCGGCATTAGCCTGAACTACAATTTTTGAAGTTCTGTATTTTTTTAAAGAATCAGCTATGTTAGAAGTAGATTCTTTGTGCAGTCAGAACCAGTATTTTTCCAGGAAATCCGTCTTCATGATGAATCTGCAGTACATATTTTCTAAATGAAAAGAAATTAGAACTAAAACATAAATTAATCTCTTTATGGAATTTCTTCTGAAAACAGTCCTTTTTGGAAAATTGTAGACAGCAATATTTAGGGAAGGGCTTCTGAGGAAAAAGCATGATTTCCCCAAACTTTTTCAAATTGTCGGACATGGCATACATCCAAAAATTCCTGTGCTTGTGGAAAACTGCTTCAGTTCTTGGTTTTATTATACAATGTTTGACAAACAAACAAGCAAACAACCCTCATAACATCCTTATATGATGTACAACTTCTTATAATTTAACTTTCGGAGAAATAAGATATTTTGCAGCTGTGGATATATTTTAAACCTGCCATCCATTCATGGTATCGTAGACTCACAAAAGGTATGCATTTCCTTTTTCGCATTCAACAACATAGAAAAGAACTTTTTGTTAGGAATACCATTGCTTAAAAATAAATTGAATTCTTTGAATAATTCATGAACTAACCCTGATATTTCCACTACCATATTTGTTATTTGCATGTTTAGTAGGCAAATATTTTGGGCTATTAGTATTTCAAACAAAAGCTATTAGTGTTTAGTTCTTTTTTCATAGCATCATAGAATGGTTTCAGTTGGAAGGGTTCTTAAAGATCATCTAGTTCCAACCCCCCTGCCATGGGCAGGGGCACCTTTCCACTAAACCAGGTTGCTCAAAGCCTCATCCAATTTGGCCTCAAACACTGCCAGGGAGGGGGCTCCCGCAACTTCTCTGGGCAACCTGTTCCAGTGTCTTTTTTTTTTTTTTTTTATTAAGCATCTCCTCTCTTTGGATAAACTTTTACCATGGAGGGTAATACAGGCAGTTGAAAGCTCATTCATGCATTCCTGGAGGTTTGCTTTCTATTCATGTTCTATTAATTTATGTAAAGAAGAAAATAAATAAATAAAGAATAATCAGGATTTTGCTCAGCAAGGTATATTCTTAAACATTTTGTTCTGAACCCATCAGAATTTTTTGGTATAAAGTTGTTAAAATACTTCATTTTGACACTGATATTAAAAAACCAAGACATTCAAAAGAAAGTTTGTTTTTATCAAGAAAAGTAGTTGAGTAATTCATTATAAACACATTTTATGAAATAGATATGTTCTTGCAAAACAGTGTTTTAATCCAATCAGCATTTTCCAAGGACAAATCTTTCCGCTCAGACTTTTAAAATCAGCTATTTTTCTAATATTTAATACCATTTGTGAACTGTTTTTGCATGCGTAATGGGTTCTATATTTGCCAATACAGCAAATGTGCTGTCTAGATATTAGCTTTTTCTCTGAAATGCGTTGAAATAAGAGTATAATTTATAATACTAATTCATTTTCATGCAATGCTAATTGCTTTTTATTTAAAAAGATTCTCTACCACTGCTAAATTTTTGAAATACCATGTGACGTACTCCTTGTTTAGAGCAATCCTGTGGAATACTTATTTGTATCATTTATTCATAAGGATGATGAAATTATCATCCTGTTATACAATTGTATAGGAAGCTCTTCACAATGTTGCTGTTGCTAGTCTGATTAAGTCTTTTCTTTAAAGACCTTTACATGTAATGATTGACAAAGAAAACCTGTTGTGAGAAAATGATAGATGCCAACAGGACTTTCAATTAATACCACTGAAAAAGTTTAGTGCACCATCCGTTCTAGAATTGTCTGTTCCTGACTTTGGTATTTGATATCAGTTCCCTTTCATTATTCCCCACCAGCAACAACACACACCTCGATACTGTTAGATCCCACTTTTCTGTTGTCACTTATCTTAGTCGCATGCTTTTTGTGACAAAGTTAACTGAATAGTCTATCTCCTTACTCCAACCTTTTTCCAACCCACTGAGCAGATGGACTCATTATAGCTGTCTAACATTTTCAGCTTAAACCCCAAACATTTCAGAAAGCAAAAGGGTCTAACTTTTTAGTTTTTCCCTCTCTTCCTTTTTCCATTTTTTTTTCTTCACTGATTGCGTGATGCAAAACTAGCACAAAACAGAGGAATTTGTTTCCGTGGATACTTCATAGAGCTTTGATTTAACTCTTTATTCTTATAGCTCAAGTTCTCCTTCTGAATAGAGGGAGGAGGCAATACTTACCTACTGACACAAAAGCAAGTGAAGTTTTCAGTGATGCTCAGCTGTCAACAATACTTCCATACTCTGTAGGAAGATGATTTAATTACAATTGCATTATCTAAACCAAATCCAAGTTCAGCCACAGGCTTTCTGAGAGATTTGAGAAAAGTCGTGTAGTGATAGATTCATTCCACCCAACTTTACACACTCACTATCCATATTATTGCAATCACAGTCTCTCTTCACAGTCCACACAGAGAGACTAGTTTTTCAAAGAGGGATCAAGGTGGCTTAGGAAATTTCTGCAGGTTTGTCTAGACTGCAGAATTTTTCAGTGTATACTCAAACCTTATTTTGACCTGCAAGATATGTTATTAGACTGTATATGATACTCTTTATCTAAGTAATAAATGCACACATAGCTATATGACATAAATTATATGAATACTTAAGTGTTGACAAAGTACTAATAAGACAACTACTTAAGAGTGTTATGGTAAATTTTCATAGTGAGACTTCCAGAAAGCTGTAGAGAATTATTGAGACAATATTTTCTTTGTGTGGAATGTTTAGATGTCTGTTAGCTTTTAAAGTCATTGTTGCAAGACAGTCATTGTAAAATGACCTGAACAAATATGACCAAATCTTAGTGCTATTACCCACACAGCAGGGATAGCACAATGGGAAGTATAACTCCTGCATCATACATTTCACTTCAAAGGGTGTTGTGCAGAATTAACTCCATCAGCTACAACTACAAATCTGGAGCATGACCTGATGGGACTGTGGTGCAGGCTCACGTAAGATTTTTATTATCCCTCCATCAGAAATAGTAACTTGAGTAAACTGTGTAGGGTAGACAGACAGGGACAGTAACTTATTTAATCACCCTCACAATATTCAGTGGAGCTTGTCTGCTGGATCATTAAAAAAAAAAAAAGTTATCAAAACAACAGTTAGGAGCCTGAACATTCGATAACAAAGACATGACCTGTAACTTTAAATCTTTTCATTCTTTTTGTAGGTTTCTGGTAGATGACACATTGTTTTATGTGCTGGAATGAAAGATTTTGGCATAAGCAGAGAATGGATTTGTGTGAGATATGGTGTCATTCACATCTTTACTAAGCTAAATAACTAAATAGTTATTTACTGTTTGTATTGGGTGTATATGGGAAGGCTTTAGTCCGCAGAGGTGGCAGAGGAAACAGCAAAGTCAGAGGGGAAGATGGAGGAGATGCTCCATGGTGCAGGAGATAGTGCAGCCCGTGGAAAGCCCACGCTCGAGCAAATTATTCCTGACAGGATCTGCAGCCTGTCAGAACCCACAGTGGAGCAGACATTTTTTTCCTGAAGGGATGCAGCTCATGGAGAACCCACACTGCAGCAGGGGAAAAGTGTGAGGAGAAGGAGCAACAGAGAGCAGCTGTTATGGACTGACTGCAACCCCCATTCCCTATTTCCTCTGCAATGCTCAGCAGGGTGAGGACGGAGAAATCTGGAGTGAAGGAATGAAGTTCAGGTTAGGAAAGAGAGGAAGAAAGGTGGTTTTTAGTTTTGCCTTTTTTGTTTTCCACTACTCAAATTAGTAATTACATTTTTATTTTGATTGGCAATAAATTATTTTTTTTTTTCCCCAAGTCGAGTCTATTTTGCCTGCAATGGTAATTGGTAAGCAATCTCTCTGTCTTTATCTCAATCCATGAGCTTTTCTTTCTTGTTTGTCCTATTTTCTCCCCCTGTCCTGCTAAGGGAGGGTGCAAGCAAGCAGCTGGGAGGGCATTTGGCTGTTAGCTAAAGCTAACTCACAGCAGTATTCTAAGGATTCCTAACACATTCTTGCCTCCCAAGCATTTAGCCATGATATATCTCTTAGCATTAAAAAACAGAAAGAAAAAGGCTAACCAAACCCAGAAACACTACACCATTTTGGAAATACATACCTATATAGTAACATATCACAAAAGCTCCAGTTTTCCCTGGGACATATAAATTATCATGCAAAGAACAACCAGTATTGTAAATAAATTTAAGTATATTCTAGTCAATTTTGAAAACTTTAAACTCAAAGAGACTTTTTATAGTGTAGATGGTCTGGAAAATTGCCCCTCAGAAGGTTTTGTTTACATTTAGAAACTTTAGAGGTACTTCTACACATTTTTTCCTCTTCCCTTTGTGTTCCACTTTTAGTTTTCAGCATAAATAAAACCATCACCAATCATACCAAAAGGAATATTTTTCTAAGAATTTCCAGTTGTGATGCAGTTGAAGTGATACATGCAAAATATATTTTGCTTTGTTCTCTATGAGACATGCACCTGATTTGGAATGTTTTGTCTTACCACTTGTGCATAGAAAATGTAAATAACTTGCCTATAACCTGTGAGAATGGTAATACCTCATTAATATTGTTACCTATGTGGTAAAAACTAAAGAAGTTTATCACCTAGGCAAATATATTGAGTTTAAAAAGTTAACAGGATCATAATTTTTGTAGCAGCATGTTCATGCCACTGTATCTGAGATGGTGTCAGCATTTACATTATAAATAATTTAAGGATTTGTAACTCAGTAAGAGAAAAGCAGTAGTCCTGACACATTTTAAATTAATTATTTGCTCAATGCACCTTCCAGGCTCAAGGGAGCATATGATAAAACTTAACATTTTCCTCTAGGGGCTTTAATAAAGAAGCTAGACATTCAACTTTAACCAGATGATTTTAAAAGTTTCCTCAATGCTGCTTTGAATGTCAAGTTTTTCTAAATGTGACGTGGTTACATGCCAGGATAGGATGATTTTAGGCTGTATTCCAAGAACACACACAGCAATGACTACCACTATTTGTCAAATAATGAATGATAAGAATGATGTTACTTACTGCAGAGGACAAGTGAGAGGTCACAGGAGGGAGAAGATATTTTTTTGTTACTAGATTATCTGGGAATCCTGAGTGTGCATTAGGAATAAGAAAATATATCATATCATTCCAGGCCTCTTTCCAAAAAAAACACTTTTACATTCATTTATTTCTGTACTAGTGAACAGTGTTGCTGGTTTCATATGAACTACTTACATGGCTGAAGCAGACATTTAAAGAATTGCTGGATTGTTGCTGAGATGGAGGCATACTTAGGAAGCAAAAGACCAGTAATGAGGTTGAAGCCAGTGAATGATATCCATTAACTCAATCATGTCGCTACCATCATGCCCAATGTTTTTCAGCATTCACTTCCATCTGTCTTAAAGACTGGAACCAAACTGGAAATCAAAAGAAAGTGGAGAATGAATGGTCATCTGGCAAGCAGGGTTCACCCTGGTCTATTTTTTAATAAAATGAGTTAGGAACTAGAAATTCTTCTTTCTCTTTAGCTACTGTGGAGACTTTCTTAAATATAAAAGACTCTGCTGTGGTCATCTGAAGTTCGATAATATGAATCCCGTATTTGATTCTAGAGAACAATTTTTTCATTCTCACTTTCTTGTAGGTGTATAGGTGCTGCAGTAGGATTAATAAAGTTAAGATTAACATGAGAATTTGATGATAACTGTTGTGAAACAAAGGAGGAATACCTTGCAGTGGATGAGTTATGCTGCCCAAATGCTACATGTGTCATTTAAAAAAAAGATACACTGACTACATCACACCATTTCTGATCTTTGTCTTGCCTTTTCTTTTTTTCCTTGCAGTTTTAAGGACAATGATTATACAAAAATTATGTATATAGTGTTCTAAAAGAGCAGCAAACTCTTTATGTAACCTTGGCATGAGGTAAATGCTAAGAAAAAAAGAAAAAAAGAAAAAAAGAAAGACCCTTAGTGGGCATATCTGATCATTCACAAAATCTGAGTGATTACTACACTTTTCTACATTTTTAATGAGATGTTTAATTTCAGGAAATACCAGGGGTTGGGTCTTTTATTTGCTTGTTTTGGGAGTTTTCCCCATATCCTAAAGAGGCACTGCAAAAATAATTTTTAAATCACCCTTCCTTTTGTGTTAAAGCACAGCCAGTTTTGTCTACTTGGTATGGCTGTATCACTTGAAGTGCTATTGTATCTAAACATTCAAATTATTCCAATCCCTTGAAATCAGCATGCACAGATAGAAGGCTTTAATTTGCAAACTCGATGAAGAGCTCATTAGGTATCCTCAGAAAAGCTTTTGAACGGCTTCACTATTTGAAAAGACCCTGTCAGACTTAAAGTGCCAAGTGAACAGCCTGAGGAGCTAAAGAGGCTGGTACCCCCTGAAGAAGAGAATGCCTTTAAGATTTTCTTTACCTCTACTGCAACTAATAGTGATGGACTTTTGAAACTGTAGCTCATGGAGCAGCTTTCAGCATTTTGTGGAGAGTGCCCCATGAAGTTCTGCAAGGCTGCCTGTATGGTATACTGTGATGGTCGCCCCTAACACCCTTAGAAGACTTCAGAAATAGCTGCTGAAGCTGCTTTACTTGTTGATCTTGTATTCTGTCCCACTGTAGTGTTCAGCCTCTGAAATTATGTCCTCCATGGATTTTGAAAATCTCTAACCATATTTCTTGTTTGTGAACTAATCATGCATGTCAGGGTTTTAATTCAACACTTTGGTACATTAGAAACATTCTTTTGATTGAAATATACGTCATTAATAATCATAGCACATAGAGCTGTGGTTTAAGTATCTATTCCCCATATAGGGAAATTACATTACTGGAATGATGTTAATTTGCCCAGTGCACAGTTTGCTTTAAAACATGAAAAGTAGGTCTTAATACCGTTCCATTTAACCTGACTGATATTTGAGAAGAAACTTTACCTTTTGCCCAAACTCATGGGATGCAGCTTGCTTAATCTCAGGAGGAATGTTCCCATCTATTCCTGACTTTGGGAGCGTGGTAGTTAATTTGTAACAGTGTTCTTTGCTTCTAACCTGACCTTGATCATTACTGTTGAGCCTTAAATCTCTAGAGGAGGTTGGAAGAACACTCCTATGAGACAGGACTGTAGCTAGAAAACCGATAGAAAGAAGCTGTCTGTCAGGTGCGCCCCCCGTGGAAAAACAAACAAACAACAACAAAAAGCAACAAAAAAAAAATAAAAAAAAAAAATGTGTTTAGTCAGTAGATGGCAGTAAGAGACAGCAAGAAGTCTGAAGGCTAGACTCGGACTTTTTGCACATTAATCATACATACAGCAAATTCCACAAAGTACAAGCTGACAAAGACCTTGCTTTGCCACAATCAATCTTAATTCACCACTAGATTACAGTGGTTAGATATACTTGATTGCTTCAGTTCCAGGATAAAGCTTATAAATAACCATATATGTAATCAGCTTAAATTTTTGCCATTGTATTTTTTATATTGTTTTTATTTTAAACTGAGGTTGGAGTGCAATCGGTTTATTCTTAGCTTTGTTATATGACCACCCAGTCCATCTGTCACCTTGACTATGAAGCTGTAATTTTAATGTTTGGCTCTGTAAATGTTTAAAGCGTCATTCTATTATTTACAAAGGGAAGTATGCAGCTGATAGAGTATAGTTGGAAGAGGACTGTCTCAGCTCACCTGTCTTTACTCCAAGTCTTTTGTTGCTGTGTGTCTGTGTTTTAATCTGAAACGGCACCAGAATGATGGAGTAAATGCTGCATTGTACTGCAGGATCCATTTTGGACAGCTCTATTCTCTAGTCTCCTTTTCTTTTTCAAAAAGTCACAGTATACAAAGGATGTTCTCTTTGTTCACTTTGGAAAGTTAGCAATGCAAATATTATCCTAACATGCGCTCAGCAACAGGAACTGTCTGTGTATACTCAAAATAAAAAGAAAAAATGGAATAATGATGTGGATTTACTTTCAATTTCACTATATAATTAACTAACTTGCTTAGAAATGCATATTCAGGCTTCTGTAATTTTGCAGATTTTTTTAAGTGCTTAGTTTATACGAAATATCAACTCCATGTTGTATTTCTTGATTTGGCTCTATTTGTGCAATCTTTGTATTTGTGTTGCAGTCAGTCATTTTAACTAAACAGCCCTTTCTCCATGAAAGAAAATTCTGCTATTTTTCTGCTACTCATTCAGTAATGGAAATGTGCAAAAAGTTTGTAATAATCCTAAAATTTCTTGCCAAATAAAAGTATTTTCACAGCATAACACTTAAATAACATTATATAAAGTTTAAAAAATTTGAAAAAGGACTAAAATGCCAAATGAAAGCAAAAGTATTTGTGATGTTTAGTTATAAATACAGAGGTTGATATGGAGTACAAGACAGAAAAGAATTAGCTTGGAAAGAAGGTCTATCATGGCAAAACATGTTTTTTTGTAGGAAGTGAGAGGTACATACAGACGCACACATATACATGAATGCAATTACAGATATTGACAGGAAAAAGTACTAGAAAGTACTACTTTCTAGTACTTTTTCAATATTAGGAACCACTACAGAGCTTCTGAGTAGCTTCGTTTGTTGTTGGATGCTTGCTTTAAGAAATTCAGCTGCCACGGTTCAAATGTAGATACCACATTTCAAGTAGGTTGCTTAACAGAAATGAGTGCAACTCAGTAAGAATCCCTGCCACGGTACACTGATGTTTTATATTCTGCTGAAATCAGTTGAAGTGTGTGTCACAGTTTAAAGCTGGGCTGGCTATTAACCAGGTGGCAGATGCTCTCTGTTAACCCTCTCCCCACCCCCTAAGGGAAAGGGAAAAGGGAGAGAGACTTACGGGTTGGAAAGTTAAAACAGTTTTAATAAACTATAATAATGAAAAAGAGTATAATAACAATAATAATAGAAATAATTAAATATATACAAATATATACAAAACCAAGACTGAGAGCTTGGAAATCCTCCTCAGGCAGAGTTGCTCCCCCAGCACAGGCAGAGGGGAAAATGCAATAGCTCCCTGCCATCACACCTGCAGGCTTTTAACTGGAAACTGGCAAAGCTGGTACCAATCAGTGGGAGACAGGAGGGCCCCTCCCTCCTGGGCCCCACCTCCAGGAGGCAGTGGGTTAGTGATAAATAGGAAAGTGAGAATGACATGTATGGGATGGAATACCTCGTTGGTCAATTTTGGGTCACCTGCCCTGTCTGCTCCTCCCTGCAGGTGCGACCCCCCTTCGGCTCTTCACTCATAAGCAGTGAGGAATTTAGCAGTGACCTTGGTTTCTCTAAGACTAATTGGCCTGGTTTGGGCCAAACCAGGACAGTGTGTCACACTGGCATTGAAAGAAAACAACAGGTGGTGATTTCAGATTTCCCACGTGAGGACTGCAATCGGTTGCTCAACTGCAATTGCTTTTTACTCTGGAATAGATACCAATATGCATGAATTGTTCTTTGTGGTCATGCTTCATTGGTGTCCAGTTAGCTTCTGACATCACCAGCTTAAGCTACGTCTCCTTTATAGGCAGATAATTTTATCCTTTTGTCAAGGACATTTGCATAAGTCAGAGTGTTCTGTGTCTGCCTTGGCTGTAGGAGAGTCATCTGTTTTAACTCTTTCAGAAATAAATATATTTTACTGTGAACTTCTCCATTATAACATTTTTGCATTGTTCGTTTTTCTTTATTCTTTTATGTATACCCTTCTCATTAAAGCTAAACAGAGCATTCCTTAAAAAATAAAAAATAAAATAATCCCTTGCTAATCAAGTGCCAAAGAATGCACAATGGAATTTTGTTCATTGCAAATATAAATGTTTGAGCAGCTTGTAATTTAATCTTCCTTTTATTTTTCTTTGGTTTTTTTTCATTTATCAAGTGATTGGTAGGCTGTAGAACACTCTATCCATTTTATTGATCAATGTAGTACAATATTACCTTTGGTTCCTTATCAGCGTGAAGGCTATAGAATCATAGTAGCACTCATGACAGACAATATCGCAAGCAGAAGACAAGAATACTAAATATGTACAGTATTTTTTGACAAAACTGTTGATGCAGGGCTGAAAAGGACGCATGAGATACCATCATGATATTAACACTTTGTGGGAAGACGTCATTTTCGTATTTTATTTTTTTTTAATTTGTTTTACACTGGCAGAATATCTGGAGACAGGATCTCTTAAAAAAAAAAGGCTGAATTTCACTAGTACCTCTCTTTAATTCATGTTCACAGCTTGAAACTGGTTGAAATTGTGAAGAAGGTCAGCAGGTCAGATGCACTTCGTTAAGTTTGTATGAATAAAAATAACCACTGGCATCAAAGTCTATTCCACCTTATTCATTCAGAATGTAATCAGATAAATATGGGCTTAACAGCTTCTCTGTTTAAGCTCAAATTCAGAAGGCTGGTGTGAGTTCTGCTAGTACCTTGTTAGTATGGAAACATTTAGAAGCACCTTCCTCTCCATTTCAAGTTTTGTATGGGAACATTATAATGCACTAATATCTATCTTGGGAAAGAGGTGTTTATAGTGTTAATTTACTTCTCATTAGGGTTATAATTTGGAGCTAATGGCAAGATGATGTAACAGGGTAATAGTGTCTGGAAATGGACAGCATAAATAATGATCTGTGGTTCAGGCAATATCAATACTTTTAAAAATTAGAAAAATAGGATACAGGTAATGTGAATCTGACAAGCCACCTTGAACATTTGGCAATGAAGGGAAATACAGAGGAAAAGAGAGAACTGGAGATATAAAAAGTGGAGTGGGAGGAAACACACCACTGACTATACAGAAGTGATTTTCATGTAGCAGTCTAAATTAAGGAATTAACCTCAATGTTCCTCTGTATTTCTAAATATTGATATTTAAAACAATCATTCCACTATGAAGAAATAGGATTTTTTTACAAAGGTTCCAGTATCAGCAGTATTAAATTACACAACTATTTCATTAAAGATAAAAGATTTGAAGCTTTATTAGTCCTTCAGAGAGAAATATATATCCCTTCTATTAAACAGATCCACACAAGACAGTATTCTTATACTTACTGACCTGCAATACTGTCATGTGATCTAGTTGACAGTCCTTTATATGTACAGTTCTTTGTGTTGACTGCCATTCAAAAGGCAGGCAGCTGAAAATACCTTTCTCCAGCAGTCTGGCACTGTACTCATCCATCATTTGCAAAATATACTTTCGTCACTTTAAACAGCATAATTCAGTGTAAAGGTATATTGAAACTGCTTTGATTCATTCGTAGAATCACAGAATGCTTTGGATTGGAAGGGACGTTAAAGATCATCTAGTTCCAACCCCCCTGCCATGGGCAGGGACACCTTTCCACTAGATCAGGTTGCTCAAAGCCCCATCCAATCCGGCCTTGAACACTTTCACAGAGGGGACATCCACAACTTCTCTGGGCAACCTGTGCCAGTGTCTCACCACCATTAGATTGTTGCAAGACTTAGAGGGACAAGGTATTGTACTTTGAGACTAATCATTTTTGCTTGTGGATATCATAGTATCCTGTGCCTCAACAGGCTGCCTGCTTGTAAAAATAGTTCACTTTTAAATGGTGTGCTTGATCATCCAAGACAGTATGGGCTGGATATGGGACATAAGTGGATAATAAAGCAGGTGGCAAACGGAATTCAGAGGATCAACAGTGCAAAGTCGAATTGGCAGCCAGCTACTAGTGGTGTCTCTCAGGGTTCAATAACAGGATCAGTACTGTTCAGCAGCTTTGTTAACAGCTTCACTGAAAAGATAACATGCACCCTCAATGAGTTTGCTGAACATACCAAGCTGGGAGGAGCTGCTGATGCACTGGAGCATAGGGCTGCTACCCAGGGTGCCCTGAACAAGCTGGAGAAATGGACCAACCAAAAGGCCCTGAAGATCACAAAATGTGAATGCAAGTCCTGCATCAGGGAAGGAAGAACCCTTGTGACAGTGCAGGCTGCGAACTGACTGGCTGGAAAGCTGCTTTTCTGAAAGAGACCCAGGCTCAACAACATATTGAATGAGTCAGGAATGTGCCCTTGCAGTAAAGAAGGCCAGACACACCAAGGGCAAAATTAGCAAGAATGCGTCTAACAGGTCAAAGGATGTTATTTTTCCCTTCTAGCACTTGTGAGATTGTATCTGGAGTGATGAGGCTGCCTTTGGGCTTCCCATCCCAAGAAAAACATTGGCATACTGAAGGGAGTACAGGAGAAGGCCACCAAGATCAGGAGCTGGAGCACACGCTGTACAAGAAGATGAAGAAACTTGGTTTGTTCCGCCTTACAAAGAGAAAGCTAAGAGAGGGATCTTGTTATTGTCTTCAAACACCTAACACCTAATGAAAGTGTGTGAATGTCCTGGTTTGGCCCAAACCAGGCCAATTAGTCTTAAAAAAAACAAGGTCACTGCTAAATTCCTCACTGCTTATGAGTGAAGAACCGAAGGGGGGGTCACACCTGCAGGGAGGAGCAGACAGGGCAGGTGACCTAAGACTGACCAACAAGGTATTCCATCCCATACACATCATTCTCACTTTCCTATTTATCACTAACCCACTGCCTCCTGGAGGTGGGGCCCAGGAGGGAGGGGCCCTCCTGTCTCCCACTGATTGGTACCGGCTTTGCCAATTCTCCAGTTAAAAGCCTGCAGGTGTGATGGTAGGGGAGCTACTGCATTTTCCCCTCTGCCCGTGCTGGGGGGAGCACTCTGCCTGAGGAGGATTTCTAAGCTCTTGATCTTGGTTTTGTATATATTTGATTATTTATATTATTCTTATTATACTCTTTTTCATTACTGTAGTTTATAAAAACTGTTTTAACTTTCCAACCCGTAAGTCTCTCTCCCTTTTCCCTTTCCCTTAGGGTGGGGAGGATTAACAGAGAGCATCTGCCACTAGGTTAATAGCTGGCCCAGCTTTAAACCGTGACAGATTTATCGGTGCCCAGCTTGGGGCTCGAGACAAGCTCCAACAGGTTGCTCTGATAAGTTGAATCCTGGCTCTGGTGGGAGGAGACACAGAGAGTTCAGCTGAGAGAGTATCAGATTTCTTCCTTTGAGATTTACAAGGGGTTGGAAATTAAAACAGATAGTGAAGATGGTGATGTCACTTTTGAATGCTGTGTTATCCTGTCTTTTTATAGAGTTTCTTTCACAGTCGAGTATTGCAATGATGCCTTACCTGCTGTGGGCACTGTGTTATTGCTTGCTTCTTATGAATGTTTACATGCAGTTTAGCAGTGGGCGCTGGTCGAAATGTATTGTTTTGGTATGGGGTTTGATACTGATTTATGCTGTGATAAACTGGGCAGTTCCTATTCCGATCTCTTATCTCTATGACACAATGATGGG
This sequence comes from Nyctibius grandis, assembly GCF_013368605.1. Taxonomy (NCBI): domain Eukaryota; kingdom Metazoa; phylum Chordata; class Aves; order Nyctibiiformes; family Nyctibiidae; genus Nyctibius; species Nyctibius grandis. Next base: position 76,234,622 of record NC_090659.1, on the reverse strand, counting down.
CAGCTTTAATTGTGAATCAGTAGCAGCGCCTTCATCTGCACGCTCCAGGCGTCCTTTAGCTGATTCTGTTAATGATTACACTTCCAGTTTTACTTCGGGAAATAGTACCTTCTCCTCTTCTGCAAAGCTGATTCCACTAGATTTTGCGAAATTAGGATGGTGCTGTCTAGGTGGCATGTTTTTATTTTCGGTTGTCCTGAATATGTTTCTGATGTGGGATAAGATTAAATATTGGTGCAGGGACAGGTGTAGGTGTTATGCAGACACCTCAGATCCTACCGCGTGTGCTGCCGCTACAGCCACTAAATCCACTGAAACCTCGGCAGCCTGCACCACAACTGCTACACCCCCCAAGATGGCCGCTGCAGCTACTCAGACTCTAACAAGTCTCAGCACTCCCATGACAGCCACTGCATCTACTCAGACCCCAGCATCTACTCAGACCCCAGCATCTATTGAACCTGTACCAATTGCTCCTGTAACCAGGAAGAAATACCAAAAGAAATCAGCTTGTGAAGAGGAGGAGGATGACTCAGAGCCTTCTAAGGCAGAGCCATCATATGACCCAGGTGAGGGCCCTTCTCAGGCAGGGCTAGGGCCCGACACAGATGGGGGTTTCCTCAATCGTCCTTTTAAAGCAGACCCATCACAGAAGAAAGGTCCTTCTAAAGCAGAACTATCACAGGAGGAGGACTTGGATGTAGAGATAACCTACCACTCCTTATCCCTGAAGGACCTGAGAAATATAAGGAAAGACTTCAGCCGTTATGATGGTGAGCCTATTATTACCTGGCTGCTCTGATGCTGGGATAATGGGGCAGATAGCATGCAATTAGATGGCAGAGAAGCCAGACAGCTGGGATCCCTGTCCAGAGATGGTGGTATTGATAAGGCGCTTGCAAGAAAGTCAAACACTATCAGTCTCTGGAGGTGACTCTTGTCAGCTGTAAAGAGCAGGTATCCCTATAAAGATGATGTTATGAGTCACCTAAGCAAATGGACCACTATAGAAAAAGGTATTAACTACCTTAGAGAACTGGCTGTGCAAGAGATTGTTTATAGACACCCACGGGAAGTTGTAGATCCTGTAGATCCTGATGAAGTGGAATGCAACCGATCCATGTTCTGGAAGGTTGTGAAGAATGCTCCACCGACACATACCCATACATTGTCAATATTAGTATGGGGAGAAGATGATATGGCACGACCTAGTGTGGGCGAAATGGCTAACTGTATGCGACAGTATGAAGATAGTATTTCTTCCTCACTGCAGGCACGCATCTCGGCTGTGGAAAAACTGACTAAGGAAAACAAGGACTCATTTGAACAGCTGTCAGACAAACTGTCCAGGATCGAGAATAAACTTGACTCTCTACCTACACAGGTGCGCGTTGCAGCTGTTAGGAGAAAACGCTCTCCTACAGGACCAGCTCAAAGGAAATGGAACACATCACGAGGTATCCTGTGGTTTGCCCTGCGTGGTTATGGGGAGGACATGAGCAGATGGCGTGGACAACCTACCAGTACCCTACAGGCACGAGTACATGAGTTGCAAGCTAAAAGAAATACCAGAGAGAATTTTTCTAGAAGGATGGCTGCTCCAGTTACCAGTGAGCAGGACCCCAGTCATGGTAGATGGGTCTCAAATCCCTTTTTCCCAAGTGTGAATAGGAGAAATGAAGGTCCAGTCCCTGTGAGCAGCATGAATCCATTTCTTAATTGAGGTGACACGTGCTGAAGAAGCCCCTCCATATAATGAACTACCAGAGGATGAGAAGCAGTATGCCCTGTTCACCGATGGATCCTGCCGTCTTGTAGGAAAGCATTGGAAGTGGAAAGCTGCTGTATGGAGTCCCATACGACGAGTCACAGAAGCCACAGAAGGACAAGGTGAATCAAGTCAATTCGCAGAGGTAAAAGCCATCCAGCTGGCTCTACACATTGCTGAACGAGAAAAGTGGCCAAGGCTGTATCTTTATACTGACTCATGGATGGTGGCAAATGCCTTGTGGGGGTGGTTAAAGCAGTGGAAGCAAAGCAACTGGCAGCGTAAAGGTAAACCTATTTGGGCTGCTGAATTGTGGCAAGATATTGCTGCTCAGCTAGAGAAACTAGTCGTGAAGGTACGTCATGTAGATGCTCACGTACCTAAAAGTTGGGCAACTGAGGAACATCGAAACAACCAACAAGCAGATCAGGCTGCTAAAGTGTTCCAAATAGATTTGGACTGGGAACATAAAGGTGAACTACTTTTAGCTCGGTGGGCTCATGACACTTCAGGTCATCAAGGGAGAGATGCAACATACAGATGGGCTCGTGACAGAGGGGTGGACTTAACCATGGACTCTATTGCACAGGTTATCCATGATTGTGAAACATGCGCCGCAATTAAGCAAGCCAAATGGTTAAAACCTTTGTGGTAAGGGGGGAGGTGGTTGAAATATAAATATGGGGAGGCCTGGCAAATTGACTATATCACACTCCCTCAAACCCGCCAGGGTAAACGTTATGTGCTTACCATGGTGGAGGTGACCACCGGATGGCTGGAAACATACTCTGTGCCCCATGCCACTGCCCGGAACACTATTCTGGGCCTCGAAAAGCAAATCTTGTGGCGACACGGCATGCCAGAGAGAATTGAGTCAGACAATGGGACTCTTTTCAAAAACAGTCTCATAAATAACTGGGCCAAAGAGCATGGCATCGAATGGGTATATCACATCCCCTATCATGCACCAGCCTCTGGGAAAATTGAACGGTATAATGGGCTGTTAAAAACTACCCTAAAAGCAATGGGGGGTGGAACCTTTAAAAACTGGGATAAGCATTTGGCACAAGCCACCTGGTTAGTTAACATCAGGGGATCTATCAATCGAGCTGGCCCTGCTCAGTCAGACCTTCTACATACAGTAGAAGGAGATAAAGTCCCTGTGGTGCATGAAAGGAATCTGTTGGGAAAAACTGTCTGGATTCTTCTTGCAACGGTCAAAGGTAAACCCATTCATGGGATTGCTTTTGCTCAGGGACCTGGATGTATTTGGTGGGTGATGTTGCAAGATGGTGAAGTCCGATATGTCCCTGAAGGTGATCTGATTCTGAGTGAGACTACTTAATTCTGAACTGTATGTTGTTGCTGCATAAGTGTCTTTCAGGTTAAGACAGTGGTGATGAGACCGGAGCAGCTGCAAGTGGCGTCCAGTAACCTCCTCGAGACTGACATTTTGAACCTGCAACCCGTGGGCATGAACTGTGACAAAACTCATACCATGTTTCCTGCCCTGAGAGACTGCTAGCCAGATGGAAACCCACAATCCTGAACTAAATGAACTTGATGAACTTTTTGCATAAAGATGAATCATAAACTAGTGATATGTGTATATATATTTGAAAATGAAAAGGTAGTGGTGATCTGAGTATGATGTGAATGGTATGGAATAAGGGGTGGAATGTCCTGGTTTGACCCAAACCAGGCCAATTAGTCTTAGAGAAACCAAGGTCACTGCTAAATTCCTCACTGCTTATGAGTGAAGAGCCGAAGGGGGCTCGCACCTGCAGGGAGGAGCAGACAGGGCAGGTGACCCAAGATTGACCAACAAGGTATTCCATCCCATACATGTCATTCTCACTTTCCTATTTATCACTAACCCACTGCCTCCTGGAGGTGGGGCCCAGGAGGGAGGGGCCCTCCTGTCTCCCACTGATTGGTACCAGCTTTGCCAATTCTCCAGTTAAAAGCCTGCAGGTGTGATGGCAGGGGAGCTACTGCATTTTCCCCTCTGCCCGTGCTGGGGGGAGCGACTCTGCCTGAGGAGGATTTCCAAGCTCTCGATCTTGGTTTTATATATATTTGTATATATTTGATTATTTCTATTATTCTTATTATACTCTTTTTCATTATTATAGTTTATTAAAACTGTTTTAACTTTCCAACCCGTAAGTCTCTCTCCCTTTTCCCTTTCCCTTAGGGTGCGGGGGGGAGAGGGTTAACAGAGAGCATCTGCCACCAGGTTAATAGCCGGCCCAGCTTTAAACCGTGACAGTGAAGAAGAGACAGTTAAACTTTTCTGAGAGTCTCACAGCAGAAGAATGAGAGGCAACAGAAACAAGTGGGAGCACAGAAAATTCTCAGTATTATAAAAAAAAAAAAAAGAGGGGTCTTATAACAGTGATCAAACACTGACATGCACTGCCTAGGGAAACTGTGGAATATCCATCCTTGGGAGTGTCGCCGTTTAAGCCTGGGCGGGTGGTTAAATGGATGGCAGACACTCTCTGTTAGCCTTCTCCTTCCCCAAGGGGGAAAGGAAAAGAGAAAATGGAGAGAGACTTATGAATTGGAAAGTTAAAATAGTTTTACTGAACAGTAACAAGGAAAAGAAAGAGTATAATAAATAATGAACTATACACAAAACCACTACATAGCTCCCCGTGCTGATGACCACATCCCTGATGATGCTGCAGGGCAGGTCTGGGCAGTCCCGGAGCACATGCAGCAGCAGGCGGAAACCAGGTTCAGGCACGACGGCAGGAGCATGGGCAGGGTCCTCCCAGGATGTCAGCCATAGGGGAAGAGAGCATGAGCCTCGTGGTCCCTCAGCTTTATACTGAGGATGACGTGGGTGGGATGGAATACGCTGCTGGTCAGTTCAGGTCACCTGTCCTGTCCACCCCTCCCCACAGGTGCGGCACTCTACAGCCCCTTCCTCTGTGGGACAAAGAGACCCAACAGGGACCCTAGTTCCCATGGCAAAAGGCATGTGTAGTTCACTTCAGGAAGTAAAGTAACTTAAAGGAAACTTAACAGAAAAGTCTGTCCTAGTCCAAACCAGGACAGGGAGATACTCAGAATTTGACTAGAAAAGGTCCTAAACAATGTGCTTTAACTGTATGTACTTTGAGCAGGAGTTTAAACTAGATGTCTTCCAGAGGTACCTTCTGACTTTTAGAGAGTGACACTTTGCATTTGCTGATTCTGCATATGAAAACTTGTGATGGTGGGAAAATAGAGATATTTCTTCTTCCTTGAACATGAGAGATCATTGTGAAGATGGTAAGAAGCTGTCTTTAGAGATGGGTTTTAGAAAAGCCAGGACAATGAAGCTCATTTTATCAAAGAAGTGTTAACTGTTGCTGTGAACAGGAACTAGTTTCTGTTGTGTTGAAACAACACATTTACTAGCTGTAAGTGACTCAGTGGAGCATAGGATATTTTGGGTTTGCTTTAAGTTTCATTTAAAGAGTTGCCCGTGAAATCACACTTTTTCTACATATTACTGAACTGCATTCTTACAATTTCAGTGGGATGCTCTTGACATCTATAATTACTGCAAATATTCTGAGTGCACGTCTGTCTTACATAAAGCAGTACCATGCCTACACAACTGACCTACTGTTTGATGTGCTCAATTCAATAAAAACTAGTCTGCACATAATTCTATATTCACATGACAGTTCTGTTTCAAGACAGCTGTACAACACTTCATTGGACAGTGAGATATATTCTAAGGGAGGTCAGTTAGTCTAGTTGATGTCTGAAGACATGGAACATGTGTTATCTGAACTGATTCCTTGGGAAATGTACTCACCAAATCTTTTTCTTTTTGTCTTTTCTTCCCCCTGATATCACAATCCCTCAAAAATTTATAAATTATCTAAATTTGAGTGACATTTCATACAACAGCAAAAACTAAAGTAGGGAGATTTGGGAAAGCTTATAACTATTAATAAAATGCTTCTACCTAGAACGTGAATTGAGCAAACAGATGCAAAATGTAAGAGTGAAACATTTTACTCTTTTTTGAAAGTCCAATCCACATAGAAGTTAATAAGTTTTTACTTTGAAGAACTTTTCATTCATTTATTAAGGTTTTGGAGCAATGAAGATTCACCTAATGCAATTGATTACCTATTTTTATTTTATTTAAAAAGAAAAAAAAATTAATGACTCGGTTTACATTAAAAAAATCAATTTATAATTTCAAAATTTATATTTAGAAATTTAGCATATACCATGATGAAAAGCATTCCTTCATGTTATTTCAACAGGTATCTTTAATTTTGCATTAATATTTTTATTTCCTGGAACATTAATTTTCCCCCTGAAGTTCTTTCTTCATAAAGCTCAAAAAGTGGTCTTAGTTTATCCATTATATAGTTCAGATATTGAAATTTTAATCATATTTGTATCTTTATTAGACATCTTTATCTTATAGGGAAACTGTTTAGTAATATGGATCATTTTGAATTAAAACATGCAGGATGCATTTTTAAATTGCCTTGTTTCTATGGCAACAGACTGGCAGATTACCAGTGAAATAAATAGCAAAGTATAATAAAACAAATAAAGATCACCTTCCTATAGAGAACCTTTTTACTTTTCTCATGTTACTTTAATCTTCACTTTATAAATAATTTTCTCAAGCAGGACAAGTTTTTGCATTATTTTAGTAGGTTGTTTTTGAAAGACACACAGTTTTAACTAAAGGTAATTCCAAAATAATACTGTCATAACTGCCTTTGCAATTTTAAAACCATCACCAAAGTTGGGTCATGTCCTACCCCTGCAGCCCCACTCGCAACACCTGGACACCTGCACTCAGTACAGATGTACTTGCAGATAACTGTCAGCCTCTTCAGTTCTTGGGCACACACAGCTGCAGGTCTTTAAGAAACCTTAGAAATAACACATAAAACAACAATGGCTCCTCAGGCACCTAAAATGTTAGTCATATAGTATGTGGATTTTACTCTTAAGTGCAGGTTCTAAGTGTTTCTTGTGGATTTGAGGTTTAGTCCTTAAATCTCTATATTCTTAACAACTTCTACCTCACTTTGGGAACCAGGTGAAGGTAAAGAAATTTCAAATACCAGCAGAATCCAAAATTCATCTCCAAAAATATTGTCTGCTTCTTAGATCTCAGTCTTTGGGTTCCTCAGTACACAGATAATAAAGTGATTGACATTTCAGAAATCCTAACTGACAGACGTACAGTGGATTGGGAAATAAGGTTTTCAGTTTGCACTGCTTCAGATGTATGAAGTAATCAGCTTATTCCTTCTGAAAAAAACCAAATGTATGACATATGAAGTGATTTATCCACTGGACCAAAGATCTGACACTGTTTTCAACAGCAATAGTTTTACAACAATGCGCGCAGCATGGGGAATAAACAGGAGGAGTTGGAAATCCGTGTTTGGTCGGGGGGCTATGATTTAGTGGCAATTACAGAGACTTGGTGGAACACCTCGCATGACTGGAATGTGGTCATGGATGGCTATGTCCTGTTCAGGAAAGACAGGCCGCTAAGGAGAGGTGGTGGAGTTGCTCTTTATGTGAGTGAGCAGCTAGAATGTATTGAGTTCTGTCCAGGGGCGGATCAGGAGCGAGTTGAGAGTTTGTGGGTGTGAATTAAGGGGCAGGCTGGCAGGGGTGATACTGTTGTGGGTGTCTATTACAGGCCACAGGATCAGGATGAGGAGGGTGATGAGGCCTTCTACAGGCAGCTGAGAGCAGTCTCGCAATTACAGGGCCTGGTTGTCATGGGGGATTTCAACTACCCTGATATTTGCTGGGAGGCCTACTCAGCCAGCCATCCTCAGTCCAGGAGGTTCCTCCAGTGCATTGATGATAACTTTCTGATGCAAATGGTGGATGAGCCAACTAGGAGAGGAGCGCTGCTGGATCTTATCCTCACTAACAAGGAGGGTCTGGTTGAAGAGGTGAAGGTTGAGGGCAGCCTTGGTTGTAGTGACCATGAGATGGTAGAGTTCAGGATCTCATGTGGCAGGACCAGAATAGCTAGCAGAATCACAACCCTGGACTTCAGGAGGGCCAACTTTGGCCTTTTCAAGCAATTGCTAGGAGAAATCCCATGGGACAGGGTACTAGAAGGTAAGGGGGCTCAAGATAGTTGGTTAGCATTCAAGGACTGCTTCTTCCGAGCTCAAGATCAGAGCATCCCAGCAGGTAGGAAGTCAAGGAAGGGTAGCAGGAGACCTGCATGGTTGAACAGGGAACTGCTGGGCAAACTCAAGTGGAAGAAGAGGGTGTACAGATGATGGAAGGAGGGGCTGGCCACTTGGGAGGAATAGAAGTCTGTTGTCAGAGGATGTAGGGAGGCAACTAGGAAAGCTAAAGCCTCCTTGGAATTAAACCTTGCAAGAGAGGTCAAGGACAACAGAAAGGGCTTCTTCAAATACATTGCAGGTAAAGCCAACACTAGAGGCAATGTAGGCCCACTGATGAATGAGGTGGGGGCCCTGGAGACAGAGGATAAAAAGAAGGCGGAGTTACTGAATGCCTTCTTTGCCTCTGTCTATACTGCTGGAGGCTGTCCTGAGGAGCCCCGGACCCCTGTGGCCCCAGAAGAAGTCAGGATAGAGGAGGAATCTGTCTTGGTAGATGAGGGCTGGGTCAGGGACCAATTAAGCAATCTGGACGTCCATAAATCCATGGGTCCTGATGGGATGCACCCGCGGGTGCTGAGGGAGCTGGCGGAAGTCATTGCTAGGCCACTCTCCATCATCTTTGCTAAGTCGTGGGCAATGGGAGAGGTGCCTGAGGACTGGAGGAAAGCGAATGTCACTCCAGTCTTCAAAAAGGGCAAGAAGGAGGACCCGGGGAACTATAGACCGGTCAGCCTCACCTCCATCCCTGGAAAGGTGATGGAACAACTTGTCCTTGGTGCTGTCTCTAGGCACGTCAAGGACAGGGGGATCATTAGGGGCACTCAGCATGGCTTCACCAAGGGGAAGTCATGCTTAACCAACTTGATAGCCTTTTATGAGGACGTAACCCGGTGGATAGATGATGGTAAAGCTGTGGATGTGGTCTATCTTGATTTCAGTAAAGCGTTTGACACGGTCTCCCACAGCATCCTCGCAGCTAAACTGAGGAAGTGTGGTCTGGATGATCGGGTAGTGAGGTGGATTGTGAAGTGGCTGAAGGAAAGAAGCCAGAGAGTGGTGGTCAATGGGACAGAGTCCAGTTGGAGGCCTGTGTCTAGCGGAGTCCCTCAAGGGTCGGTACTGGGACCAGTACTATTCAATATATTCATTAATGACTTGGATGAGGGAATAGAGTGCACTGTCAGCAAGTTCGCTGATGACACAAAACTGGGAGGAGTGGCTGATGCACCGGAAGGCTGCGCAGCCATTCAGAGAGACCTGGACAGGCTGGAGAGTTGGGCGGGGAGAAATTTAATGAAATATAACAAGGGCAAGTGTAGAGTCCTGCATCTGGGCAAGAACAACCCCATGTACCAGTACAAGTTGGGGACAGACCTGTTGGAGAGCAGCGTAGGGGAAAGGGACCTGGGGGTCCTAGTGGACAACAGGATGACCATGAGCCAGCAATGTGCCCTTGTGGCCAAGAAGGCCAATGGCATCCTGGGGTGTATTAGAAGGGGTGTGGTTAGCAGGTCAAGAGAGGTTCTCCTCCCCCTCTACTCTGCCCTGCTGAGGCCGCATCTGGAATATTGTGTCCAGTTCTGGGCCCCTCAGTTCAAGAAGGACACGGAACTGCTAGAGAGAGTCCAGCGCAGAGCCACGGAGATGATTAAGGGAGTGGAACATCTCCCTTATGAGGAGAGGCTGAGGGAGCTGGGTCTCTTTAGCTTAGAGAAGAGGAGACTGAGGGGTGACCACATTAATGTTTATAAATATGTAAAGGGCAAGTGTCATGAGGATGGAGCCAGGCTCTTCTCAGTGACATCCCTTGACAGGACAAGGGGCAATGGGTGCAAGCTGGAACACAGGAGGTTCCACATAAATATGAGGAAAAACTTCTTTACAGTGAGGGTGACTGAACACTGGAACAGGCTGCCCAGAGAGGTTGTGGAGTCTCCTTCTCTGGAGACGTTCAAAACCCACCTGGACGCATTCCTGTGTGATATGGTCTAGGCAATCCTGCTCCGGCAGGGGGATTGGACTAGATGATCTTTCGAGGTCCCTTCCAATCCTTAACATTCTGTGATTCTGTGATTCTGTAATGCAATTCTGAATTCTCGACTGTGATTTGCCCCAACCTGAGAAGACCATAGATCTCTAGATTTTATGTAGAACATATAATTCTGCTTAGTATTCTCTAAATATCACAGAAAAGTATAAAGATTTTTCTTGTTCTGCCTTAGGTACTCATTGTGAAGCATATGAAGTGTTTGTTTCAATGCAGTAACTGTCTTTCTAAAGGCTAAAGTAAAACTCATTCTGTCATTGCCTCTTTTGACATGTAGAGTATATTGAGATGTTTCCTAGGGGCTTTTCTGTACAGATACACACAGACACCATTATGCAGTCTTTCTAGATGCTTAAGGAACTGATTCTCTGTGATGAAACAGATTGCTACCTACTTTGTCCTCCTCTCTGTCGTCCCAGTGTTCAGATTTAGATTTCCTTCTATGGTACTATGTACTGTTTGCCAGGCAATGCAACTTAACTTGCAAAACAAGCTATTCACCCCAAAATGACAGCCCAATAAGAACTCCTAAAACTGGAACTGATAAAAAGATGGGTAGTTCTGGATGTGAATATGTTGTCTCCACAGTGTTTTTTTATGAACAACTTAAATTTAAGTCTACACTTTCTGAAAGTATCAGCTATAACTTTTTAATCTGACAAATAGCTGACAAATTAGCAGTTAAAGTGTCATATACTTCAGAGCACACATGGCAGTTATTAAAATTCATAGGAACTTCACAGTGGTCACAGATCATGTGCCTTTCATCTATGCAGAGCTCTGCATAATTTTCATCAGACATTAAAAGAAGCATTTCTTCACTCCTCTCCACTCAGAGCACATGCTTTCTACCTAAATTCTGGAAACTGATCCTGTATGGGCTACTGTGACACATTGTAAAGTTCAGTGGCGAATTAAGGCACAAATTGCACTTGTGGCATGCTCTGAGTTCTTAATGAACTAGCAGGAACAGCCTGTGTGCTTATCCAAGTGTGATGTTTTCTTTTCCTGGCTTAATCAATTTGTGTGTTAACGTTCCTTGCTGGCCTGTCAACCTAGCATCTGTCTGGTGCTCTCACCTTCCATTGCAATAATCTGATCTAAAACTACAAAAGCATAAAATGTTGGTGAAAACCTTACACAAATGGAATTTAAGATATTTTTACTCCTAAAATAATTAAAAAAAAAAATCTTCATATATTTATTTCTGCCAGCCCTGGTTTTCATGTCATAAACATTTTTTTTTCCATACACAATCCATTGCCATAATTCTTAACTCATATTTAATTTGCCTCCTCATTTTCATCTATTTTATTTGTATTTTTAATTGCTCCCTTCATTTTACAATTGACACAGGATTGGATTTTAGTGAAATTAGCATGCGTATGCTCTATTTTCTATTAAAATGAATCCATATTCTTTCCTCCTACAAAAGAGAAAAAGATAAGGCCTGTTGAAAAAAGGTTCACAGACATTGTCCTTTAGGCATCATTTTAATACACATTTGTGAACTAACTTCTGAAAATAATTCTTGGGTGAATGGACAAAACCACTTCAGAAAAAAATAACACAAAACGAATCCCTATATTGGAGGACTCTGTTGCGCACTGTGGGATAAATAAGTGATGGTGTGGTTTTAACTTATTTTATGGAAAAGAAACTATGACAAGAAAATCAGTCAATTATCAACACAGACCTTTTTTCTTAATAATATTCATATATTTTCCCTAGACACGAATGCTAATTAAAAAATTATAAGGGGTAAAAATCTATCTTTGCAGAACTTCACAAATAAATAGAGGGAAATTATACTAAATGCATAATGTCTATTAACTGTTCTCTAAACCCTTACTGGACATATACAAAGAGCAATTAAGGTTAGGTTAAAGGGAATAAAATGTGAGAGAAGTTACGGCTAAAAAGATTTGACCCTCTTCTACACAAATACAAAAGCTATCTGAGGACAAAAAGTTATTGAGCAACCTAAAAAAAAGGATTTATAGTTATCTAAAGCTAAAGACTTAAGGAATCCCGCAGCAATTATTTTTTAAGCAAACTGAAGCACTGTTGTCAAAGAGGTCAATATTACTTCAGCCCAGCATTGGTTGTGGCATAATTCTACTGATGTTGGCAGTCACTATCAAAGGAAATTGCCCTATTAGTGTAAGTTTTACATTATATCTGTGAGTGTAGTATTCATGTAGCCTAAACGTCCCCTTTTTAGATATCCTTATAGCTACAACTATTAGATAATATATAAAATATTTATAGACATTTCAGATTTTTTTAAGAAACAGTTATAAAATTATACTCCTCCTAGAAACAGTGACCTCTTCCATGCTCTAATACAAGCCATAAATTAAACAAAATAAGCACAGAAACATGACGAAGAGAAAACTTATTTGTCATCTACCAAGACTCACAGAAAAACATTTCCTTCTGAAATGGACATCTGCAGTGAGATCTTCTGTTCTCTTCCCAGTCTGTGTACATGTGTGTCCATGTGCTTGAGACAGGCCCCTGTCACCCTGCTTTCTTGTGGTTAGTGGGAGATTCTTTATGTAGTCCTCTCCCAGACGTATTTTCCCCTAATTGCTATTTCTTTGCTTACCCATGGGGTAACCTAATGTCATCCTCTACCGTTCCAAAAGATAACGTACCATCTCACAGTAATGCAAAAAAAACCCTAGTATGGCCAATTGATCATCTGTGACCAATTGACCATCCATTTAATCTAAACCTTAATGTTCAAAATATTGTTTTAAGTAGCTTGTGTTTGTCTATGCATTTAACTAAAGCACAGAAAACACACTGTTACTTGCATGTTGACCAAGACAAGATAGGGGAGATTAGAAGATCTATGCATTTTAGTGTAAGAATTCAGAGAAAACAAGCTATTCAAGGAGAAATTTTTTTTTTGTCTTTTTTGCCTTTTTTGAGGCATACAGAAATGTCTGAGTAAAGGTTTGGTTGTTCTCATATTTATTCACATATAAAATGTAATGTAATAGAAGAAAAGCTGAGTAATACCATTCATTCGGTAAGTACCTTGACCTAAGGGAGACATCAGGTGGTACCAGAATAATAAAAAACACACCTTAGACTCAGTCTAAATGACACTCAAGAGACCCCCTCATAGGGAAATATTCTAAAAGTCTGTGCTACTGGTAACACTGTATTTACCTCTTGAGTATTTCCTAAACAAGAGGAATAGTGAATGATTCTTGTTTCTTAAAATCAGCCTGAAAACCTTTTTAAAATGTAATCTCTGTGCAATGAAATGAATAGTGGGTTAACAGATAGAGGAGTTAAAAATATAGTCCATGAATTTCATTTCAGCAGTAACAGTCTTTTTGAATTTATTGGAAGTAATATTAATTTTAAGTCATGTAACCACTTGTTAGGAATGCAGTTTGTCGGTAACATTAATAATACATATAGCCAAACCAGTCTTTGATATATAGGCATTCAAATTTCTTGCTTCAATGCACCCAATTCAACAAGAATATTATTCATAAAACAGTTCTTTAGCAATTGGAGATTCATTTCCTATTTTAAAGCACAAAAATTAGACATCTCTCAACTGTGTAGTTACTATTTATCAGTCTTTAGACTTCCTTAAATTATGACAAAGTTAAATAGTGAAATTTTGCTCTTTATTGTTGGAAGAACAGTAAAATAACCATTTTGGGCATTGAAAGGAAAGAAATATTTACATCTAGCATGGAAGAATTCAATAAATGCAGTTATCAAAATACAAGTTATTTTCTTATATTTTAAATGGGAAATGTCTGCAGAAAGGAAGAAAAAAATAACTTAGTTTAAAAAAAAAGTACAATTAATTTTATTTCTGGTTTATAATGCAAAGAAGGTCCCCTATTTGCCCCAATTTAAAGTTTTCTTTGGATCACAATATTATTTTGCTGACATCAACAAAGCGAACAGTGATTTATGAAACACAAATGTTGCAAAATATTGTATATATTTACTTAAATTTTCATGATTATCTGAACACAGTCTTGATACTTTTCTTCTTTGAATTGGTACTGAATTGGATGAAATTGTAACTGTCTGTTGATTTTTAGACTCAAACACAATTCATAGCGAAATGCATCCCTGTCTTTCTTCCAGCCAAAAATTTTTGGCTTGTCTTACTAGCAGATCTTGTCCACCTGTGAAAGAGATGAGATATAAAACAATTCTTTAGAACAAATATGACTAATACTGAAGAAACAGTCTTGATTTAGAGACATGTAGAGTACCACACAATCCACATGATTTCCCCATATTTTACTTTGAAGAAAAAGTAGCACAAAAATGTCTCCAGTGGCATCTATCAACTTTCCTTGATGTCTCTTTAGGTGTCAGGTAGGAGGCTGACAGAAGAACAGCATCTATTGTGTTTTTGAACCACCATCTCCCATACATATTTCCATAAAGGTTAGTCTCCTGTGACCCCGTTCTGAAAAATAGGTACGATATCTGGGAACTGGCTTCCTCTCAGATTATACTGCAAACTTGATATCATCAGGTTTTCTTGTCTTGTAAAGTCTTCACAGACATATTTTGTTTATCTGCATGCGTGAAAAAGTTTCATACTATCCAGAGGTAACATAGCCAGTATTTTCACCAAATTACAGAAGATGATTTCTCAGTTCTTCTGAAGTCTACTTGAAAACAGAATTAAAAATTATTCAATCCCATTATTTCATTAACAAAAAAAAAAAAAGCCTTTACTTTTTTTTTAAAGTTTTTTACCCATAAAAAATATATTTTAGGTAGGGAGGAAAAAAACAACTCTTAACCTGATAACAAAGAAAGCTTAGAAGTCTTACTGCATATTTTTCATTACTTTAAGAGAGATAGAATGGGTCAAAGCACATGACAATCAAGGAATTGACCTTTTACGGCAACAGACAAATTGTAGTCTTACCTCTGCAGAGAACGTTCTCCCTTAATCCTGTTTTCAATTCTGACTTAATCAGGGAGGCATGTCAACTGTTTCTGCAATGAAAAAATGTCAACTTTCAACATCACAATCACATCATGACCTAATACAGTCTCACAGAACCTTCACTTAGATATGCAGGATCCTATACGGTTACTTCATATCCTTCTATTCCTACATGGAGTCACCATCCTTCCATTTTGACACCTTCTCCGTTCAGAAGGCTGAATTCAAGAGAAGGTAAGATAAAAAATATAAATGAGATGCAAGCCTAACAAGTTTTCAGAAGACTCTTTTCTGTGACTAGATAAAACCTTGCCTACCTGTAATGTGAAATACGGAGTATATAATAGCTATCAGATCTTTTAGACCCCATGATATTGACTCCATGGTATTCTTGCACCTAAGCTTGTCTCATAAACCAAACAAGGCTCCAGTTATCTGTTATGGAGGTTAATAGTGCAAGGGGGAGATCTTGTTCCATTTTCCATACCAGCAACGCAATTTTCTAGTTTACCTTTTAAATTTATGTTTTAAAAAATGATTTGTATATAGCGAAGGAGGAGAGTGTTAGATTTTCAAATACTATGTGTCTACTGAGAACTTGAAAAGTGTTGTAAAAGGCAGTCAAAAAAAAAAAAACTTTTAACGTCGCTAAATCAATGCTGTGTTTAATTCACCTTCAATATTTTTAAAGGCTTATACTCACCCAACTTCTCCCCTCCCAAAACAAAGACATTAAAGAAGCAATCAATATTTAGAGAGAGTAGGATGACTGCCTTCAATATTTGTGAATAACACCTTCTGGAGAAAGATGTCTCAGAGTGAAGATCTTCAATTAGGGCTGTATCTGAATCTGAGACTGAGTAAAATGCTATATGTGCAAAGTTTATGTATTTTTAATACACTGATCATTAATATTTCAAACCTGTTTCATTAGTGTACTGCATCTATCGTATTTGATAAACACCTAGTCTTGTTTAATTGATGATTTTCCAGTAATTGGACCAAATAATTCTGGTTTCCTTGGCTTTGTTATTTGCCTTGGCACTGAAAGGGAAAAGGTTACTCACGTGGCTGAAATCGAGGTCCTTATAAATGCCTTCCTCTTTCCATTAAATATACGGCATTTTACTGTCAGCGTTTTTCTTTATATCCACTTAGATGTTTAAATGTGGTCTAATGCAGACCATATGAATATATCTCCCCAAAATGGATACAGCCCTGCCAAAGTTTAGTTAATGTCACTTGCATTTTGGGATAATTGCACAGACTGCTTACAGGCTCAACAGCATCTTGGGGTGGGGGTGTGTGTGTGAAATAAATCAAATTTAATTGAAAGTTCTGACTTCATCTCTTTGCAAGTGTGTAAGCTTGGGGCTATTTTCAGAGTAAGTTTATTCTTTGTGGACTCAGTTGCATACATTTCTCCTGTAGCAATAAAAGGGCAAACTTACCTCTGGCTGTTGTAACATTAAGTGTGACTAAACAAAATGCACTCTGGAATTCCTGATCCGTTGTGACTGATGACTATCATAAACCTAATTTGAACAGTTAGAATAAGTGTTTTCAGGATGTGGGCATTAACGCCTCTCTTGTTTTTTGTGGGTTTTATTTGAGGCTTTTACCACAGCACCTAACACCAACAAATCTGCAGTCTCATTTGGGACCTCTGTTAATGGCCGCTACCTCCTCATACAAATCATAAGAGATTAACATTTTGACTTAGTGAATATCTCTCTAAATGCTTGGACATAATGCACTATAGTCAGGATTCCAATTTCTACTTCTGAGTCACTGTAATAGAATGAATAAATAATAGCAATTCAAGGCACAAAGCCCTGACTTTCAGTTTTAACTGTTTCTACGTTTCATAACTCTAGTTATCTAGAGTAGTGATAGTGATCAGATTTTCTCCTGATGTTAGAAGCCTGACCAGAAAAGAATGTGTCATAACTATCATAGAGCCTGCTTTCATTATACTATTGACTGTTTTCTTGCATAACCAGGAAACCTGGATAATTCATAAAATGTTTAGATGAGCACTGAATTTTTGGAATCCTGTGGTACTACCAAAGTGTAGTACCAAGTACGAAAGTCCTTGAAGTTTGCTTATCACTGTTGGAGCTTAAGTAGTTTGGTTCACAGTCTGTCAACTGCCTGTATTAATAAAGTCATTAGTTACACTATCTGTATGAGGGGTTTCCAGTTTAATCCGTACTATATTTCCTGCATGAATGGCATTGACTTTGAAAACTGACTATTCAGCTACGGTTTGGGGGCCAGGGGATATTCTTCTGAATGAGATAATAGAAACCCAACTGACTGGATTTAACCTAATACAGACAGATTTATACATTCCTGTCTTCACATTTTTCATGTCAACTTTCTTTTGAAGTGTCTAATACATATCTCAAGTGACCTTGGCTCTGCGGGTAGAAAACCTGGTTGGGCTGAGTACTTTGATCCTAGATGTAGGGATCAAATGATCAAACTGACAGCTATTCAATATATATTTCTCCAACTTACTTAAAATATTGAAAAATATTTCAAATACTGTGTTTGAGAATATGAACGTCTGAGTTTCTTTTGCCTTCTATAGCCTTCAGAACTTTTCAAAAATGTCTGGAGTTGGCTGTATCTCTAAACTTCAGAGGAACTATAGTGGGATACATTTCCCCCAAGTTATTTATGAAGTCTTATGAATGTAGTCTGATGGCCTAAAAGAGAGCAGCAGTAATTGTGCACAATAATTTCCAAACAAGGAAAGGTCTTCAACTCCGTTCTTTTAGACTAACCCTGTCCCAGTTCTAGAAATTGGAAATATTGGGTGTAAAAGCAATCCTATCTTTATTCTTGTATGGGATCTGAACTTCTACACCTATCCCACCAAAAGTATTTGTTAGCTGTGTGATTAAAAATGGCAATATAATCACTGCAGCAAATAAAGATCCTGGCAATAGAGGAACTAAAAAGTGGAAATAGATAATCTTAGAGAATAGAGAATTTACAAACAAAGGAGAAAGGAGAGGGAGAGTATTTGCTAATCAACTCAAAATCTTTGAATAATTTGTGAGTCTAGACTGTGATTTGGATTGCACTCAGTATCCATTGAAAAAATTTTATACCATTAACAATAATGGTGTTGGTTTATGACATACAACTGGGTGAATGCGATGTAAACTGCTTCTTTATTGGTTAAACTATTTTTTTCATTAGGCTGTTGGGGTTTTTTGTTTTGTTTTGTTGGGTTTTTTTCTCCTTTTTTTGAGGGAAAGGGTGACAGCCTTGCAAATACTTTTGGACTCTCTTAGATTCCCAAGTAAGAAGAAGGATAGCAAGGCACAGAGCCAAATTATTTAAATCCTCAGCTTTTAAAAAACCTGTTCAGTCTGTATGATAGATTACATTAAATAATAACAAATGTTACACAGATAAGGGCACATACCTGAGGCCACTAGAATCCAGGTGGCTGAATTTGATCTTCTCTTCATATTTTTTTCTATTGTTCTGTGTCTTGTACGTATGAATGGAAATAAATGGCTGAAATGGAGACAATATCTATAAACAAGACACATGTATGTCATTCTCTCTTTTAATTCCTGCAACACTATACAGTGTATAACCATGCTGATGTTATAGTAATATTTGCAAATGGCTAAGTTGCTGTCTCAACTGTTTGTTTTGCCAGTTGAAGAACCAGACAAATAGTATGAAGCTTTTGATCCATTAACTTTTTTCTGGCTCTCTAAGAGCTTCAGATAAAAATCTTTTCACTTTCACAAAAATGCCAGAAACTCACACTGTGCTTATAGATAACACACACTAATATTTCCTACAGCGGTGCATGAGGAATTGCCTTTCTGCAGTTTCTGTTTCAGCCAGTGCATTATAATGAGTTTCAGACCCCACCTTACTGTAAATGTACTGCAGATCAAGTGTCTAGTCTCAAAGATGTAAAAAAACCCCAAAACCCGAATCGTCCTTCTTTAGCCATCAAAAAATTAAGAATAGTAACACCTTCTGTGGTGATCTCATGTAAGCATCATAAAAGCAATATAATTATGTAGAGACAGATAGATCAATATTAATCTTGAATGACTCTGTGAAGCCAGTCACTTTATAACAGATAAAGTCCAGTGTAAATAAGGATCACAGTTTGACTTTAAAAACCAAGGCATTGTTCAAGTCTTGAAGTGGTGTAGATAATTTCTACTGGAGTAACTGGGAGAAATCAAAGCCTGTTGATTTTCATCATTTTTTCGTGAACATGAATGACCAGCCTTGTGCATGTTTAGATGTTTAAAAACTCCTTTTGAGAAGCCATAATAGAAAAATTAAAAATTATTTTCACAGGAACTGGGGGAAAAGAAATCAAATGAGATCTGTCAACTGTCATACTGATCTCATTTTTTGTCTCAGTGTAATTTTATGTTTGTTTGTTTAATTGGGATTGCCTGTGTTTGACACTGCAACAAGGAAAATTAGAATCAAGTCTTGTATTAAAGGAAGCTCAAGCAGAAATTGTTTTTTTTTTTCAATTAACTTCTTCTTTAGGAAAATGTGGCCTTTGCAGAGCAAACACAACAGGTTTTCAAGAGAATCAAAAGACAGCAAATGTTACGTATTCATGGGTATAATTTCAGAGTAATTTTCCAAACTGTTGGTGCAAGCTTGAACTTGTCTGGAAGGAGGAGAGTAGACTAATTTGTTATCTGTTTCTTTACACAGTATTTAACTTTATACTGTTCACTAAATGGGATAATTACAGTATGGATCTTTACAATATGCACATGCTGTAAGTGTATTTTGGAAAATGCTTGTTTTGACATTAATATTTGAAACAAATATTAATGATCTCCAATTAATAGGAAAACTTTTTCTTTTTTTTCTCCCTTTTAAATCTAGCCAGCATTTTTCAATATGCATATCAAGAGGGCGCCCATGCATCCGTAATATTTCAAGAAGACATTGCAAAACTCACTTATTTTTGCTTTAAATTACTACCTAGTAGGCACAATAAATTAAATGCAGAAATTGAACATTAAGCTGATAGTTTTATTCATCTAGGTATAAAAGCAGAGCAAACATTTTCCTGCAGTGCTTGTATGTGTGCATGTATTTCTTCTATATGATACATCCCCTGAAGAGCCCCTGGGAAATTCCATCTTGCTGTGCTACAAATGAAGTGTCTTCTTGTAGTATACTGCACCATACTTCAGCAGCAGGCATCTTCCCAATGTCCTTCAACATATAAAGAACTGCAGCAATGATGTGCCTGAGGGGAAACCTGGGAAGCTCTTGTTAAAATTCCATCACCAAATTAAGTGGAAGCTTGGAGTGATTTTCCATCCTCTGATGCAAATTGCAGGTTCATGCAGGATGTGAAACCATCTCTTCCAGAGATGAATTATTTCTAGAGCTTTAATACAATTACCTTTGAAGAGCAAATATTTTGTGCGTTGGATAGGACCCAACTGCATCAAATGGCAGGTTAATATACCTGTCTCCAGGCTTTCTTACATTGCCTTCATTTTCGTGATACTGTAGCTGTTGGATGTTATATATTTTTTGTGACATGGTTGAAATTTGTCTAACTTTTTGTCATCTCTCTAATAATTTTGTTGAATAAAATAAATTTCAATGAAATTGATAAACTACCTTGAGCATTCTTGGCCTTTGAACTTCCAGCACACTCATTTTATCTTAAAAAAAAAAAAAGAATTAATTATTTTGTAACATAAGATAGCCTAGTTGTTACAGGTAAATGAAAAGGATATCATAGTTTCATTATATCTTTTATATGAAAAATAGAATGCCTAATGGTTTTAGGGTTGAAGGGATTGTTTTAAGAGATGGGCAACAACGGTGTCTATTTTTTCTAATCTTTAGTGCACTTAAATTCAAATTTATCAGGTAGAATGTCATATATTGTATCAGATTAATAAGGACAGCACATTGATCTTTATAAAATACGCTTATTGAAATATCTCTTGCTTATTTTGAAAAAAAAAAGAAAGAAAAACAAAGTTCCTGTTAATTCCCACAATTATAAGGATAAGGAAACACTATTTTTTAAGACTTTTGGATAGTGATAACCATAAGGAAAGAAGTCTTTTCATAACAATGGTAAAATGGTATCTACTCTATTTCATAGAACCGCTGTGGTCAGAAGTGATCTCTGGAGATCGTCATAGCCTCACTGCTCAGAGCAGGGTCAACCTGTGTGCAGGGGCACATTGGTGCTTCATGCACGTCTTGGTGTCTACCTGGAGTGCAGAGCCTTCTTTGCAAAGCTGCTTCCCATCCCGTTTGTCCCCATCCTGTGCTGGTGCATGGGGCTATTCTTCTCCAAGGGTAGGACTGGATATTTCCCATTGTTGAACTTCACGAGGTTCCACTTGGCCCATTTCTCCAGTCTGTCCAGATCCCTCTGAATGGCAACCTGCCCGTTTGGTGTATCAGTCACTATTCTGAGTTCTGTAGTGCCTGCAGACTTGCTCATAGTGCCTTTTGTTGTCCTATCACCCAGGTCATTAATGAAGATGTTAAACAGTGCTGGACACAGCATTGGCCCCTGGGACACATCACTAGTGACTGGCCTCCAGCTGGAGTTCATGCTGCTCATCACAGCCATCTGAGCCCAGAATTTCAGACAGTTTTCAGTCCACCTCACTGTCCATTTATCTAACCCATACTTTATGAATTTGTCTATGAGGATTTTATGTGAGAGGGTGCCAAAAGCCTTTCTGAAGTTGAGAAAAACTAGTGATGCTCCCCCTGGACATGTTTTGGCTGGGATAGAGTTAATTTTCTTCACAAGAACCCACATGGTGCTATGTTTTGGATTTGTAACTAAAACATAATGATGCTTTAGCTGTTGCTGAACAGTACTTGCACAGAGTCAAGGCTTTCTCTTTTTTCCATTCTGCCTTCACAGCAAGTAGGCTGGGGCAGCACAAGAAGCTGGGAGGGGACATAGCCAGGACAGCTGACCCCAAATAACCAAAGAGATATTTCATACCATAATATTTAATGTTCAGCAATAAAACTGGGAAAGGGGGGGGGGAGGAGCGGTGGAGGAGCAGGGAGGGAGTTTTTCCAAAATTGCCATTGCTCAGGGACTGGCGAGGCATTAGTCTGCTGGTGGTGAGCAATGGCTTTTGCATCACTTATTGAGTTGGTTGTTTCATTTTCCTTTGAGCCATGTGTTTTCTCTGTTTTGTCCTTCTAGTTCTCTCCTCAATCCCACTGCAGGGCAGGAGTGTGCATGTGAGAGAGGGGCTGTGTGGTGCTTAGCTGTCTACAGGGACTCCTTCCTGTTTGTCAGTCCTTGCTGACTACTCCCAATTATTGTATTCTTCTTAATGTATGTGGAAACTTTCTCAGGATTATTTCCTCCATCATCTTTACAGGGGTTCAGGTGGGGCTGATCAGTCTGTAATTCTCTGGATTCCCTTTAGCTTCAGATCTCCAGAAGCAGCTGCTGATTTCTCACCAATATTAAAGAAAGAATAATGAAAGAAATATCTCAGGTTTGATGCCAGTATCAAACTGATCCCAATTTACTCTTCCTTAGTCACTTTGAACATCTTAGGGTTAGAATATCTCTTGATCCTTCTTGCTATAAGGAAAGTCTTTGGGTTAAAAGGATGAGGAGAAAAACAAACAAAAAAAACCCACCACCACCCCCCCCGGAAAAAAACAAGGATGAAAGAAACAGAAATTCGCTTTTTTAAATTTTCCTAATCAGCTGAGGTCTCCTTGCTGGCTGCAGCAGAGAAATATGGGGTGTGTTGTCATACCATCACAGAAGGTTTCAGACTACATTTGACTAGATATTGAGGGCACAGCTAGAATTGAGAAGTGGTGGGTGTGATATGAACTGGGCACTGTAGTGTCATTGTGGGGGTGTTTAAATGTAAGTAAGAGTAGAGGCTACAATTTTTATAATCAGGTTTAAGAGACAATAACTTTGCTGTATAACCATGGCACAAAGAATCACAGGAAGATAGGGCTGGAAGAATTTTAATGAGACTACTTATCCCAGTAATGCACATGGCAGGATAACATGTATTTATGTTAATCCTACTGGTTTTGCCTTACATATTTTAAAAGACTTCTACTGATGCATATTGCACAGAAATAAACAAATCTTTGGCACAGCTTTTAGCAGATCTAGTTAGAGTGGGAGTATAGTAGTTTGTATGGAAAAAAAATAGTAGGCCTTAGTAGTAGGAATAGTAGTAATGTTGTGATAACTAACTAGCTCCTGGACTAAAAACTGTCCAAATATCTTTCATACATACAATTTAAAGAACTACAAAAAATCCATCTAATGTCAATCAATATACTCCCATTGACTTCAATAGAACCAAATCAATTTCCAGCAGATGAGACTCTGGCTCCAAATTTCATAGTTCAAACTCCCCATAAAACAGAGAGGAGAAATTTAAGGAGGCAAACAACACACAAAATTAAACTGATCTGCAAATATGGAGTATTTCTCACCACAAATTAATTGGCTTTTATCAAATAATTTCAAGAATCTCATCTACCAGTGAAGGAACTGAAGTGTCACTCAATTGTAGCTTGTATGTCTTACCCTTCGGCATCTCTCATATAAATGACTGAAAACCAGTTTTTTAATGGAAAGCCTGCAAAATCCCCATAACAATAGCAGAACAAATTCAGTTGTAGTAAAACAGCATAAAGCAAATTTACTAGAATAATATGTAGGCAGTTCATCATCACAACTGTAGAAACATTTTAAGTAATGGGATGTCTGTTCCCTGGGCACACTGTAATTAGAATGAGTTCACAATAAATTTATTCATTAAGCTGAATCTGCTCACAATAAGGATATGAAAAGAGCCATCAGACGATGACTCGAATGTAGTTAGTTTCCTTTGTTTATTTTTTCCTCTTCTTCCCTCTCTTTTATTCTGTATTTGAAGGGAAGATAGTTTTCATTTATAGACACCCACTTTAGATGCTAAGTTATGGTCATGTTATTGATTTTTCCTACATAAGCTTCAGATGGGAATTTGTGTTTCTCCTATTAAAGTTGATATTGCTTATTCATTGGACTAGGTTACGGAAACAGCATATAAGTTAACTGCAAGTATCTCACGTTTGCTTTTTATGCTAGCTGCCTTTTTGTCAGACATGTGAGTGGTGTTTTCTGCTAGTTGTGTGTTAGAATTTTATTACTCTCAGAATGAAAAACGTGTCACAGGCATTTAAAATCTGTTTAGAGGATCTGATTAATAGGGGAGTAGATGAGCTATCCTTTCTTTCTCTTTCTCTCCCTTCCTCTGCTATATTTCCTCACTCACTGGTGACTTTTATTATGGCAATTTATCTAGATCTAGCAGAACTGAAGGGGAATATGGAGGAAGAAGTGTCTCTCTCTGTAGTTAATAGTTACGCTATGACATGGATGGTAGTTTCAGGTTACAGAAAGAGTGATGAAGATGATACAGATTCTCGTAATTGAACTTATTTGAACTGATTCTATTCTCACTGGTAAATGATGTAAATCAGGGGTGGCTCTGGTAGCACATATAAAACTGGTGAAGGTTTGCTGAAGATCAGAATCAGATGCTATCTAAATAATAAACCATGAAATAGAGTGGTTTATTCATACTTGCAAAGGAATCTGGTTGTTTGTTATAAACCTGTAGAAGCTGTAATTATTTAATATTACTAATAATCAAATCTTTGACTGGTCTAATTGTTAATAGTTGTACTTTCAAAACAATGCAGCAGCAATATAACAAGAAATATAAAGTACTAAGTTTCTGAAAAATAATGCTGGAAATTGTGTTCCTACATCAGAAGTTTCAAAAGCGACTGATACTGTACTCATTCTTGGATGTCTACATTAAGACACATTTAGATATACCTGAGACTTTTCTGGCATTTTGACAGAATGTATCTGGATACCTTCGTTTGACCTTCTGAGAAAAGCTTGGGTGCATATCTTTATAAATGACCCTTACTTCCAAAATACTACATATGTCATTATTCTCATTGTCAGGAAAGGGGAAGAAAAAATAAATCAAAGTGGGGTTGGATCTGATAAAGACTAGTGCTCTTTGAGCAAATATTAAGTGGAGCTGATGTTCAGAAGTACCAAATTTCTGTCTTGAAGAAAAAAAGATTTTCTCCTCAGCAGCTCCATAACACATAAAATTTCTGCTGAACTTGAATGTTCACTGAGCCATTGTAGTTCTATCACTGGCTGTGCCCAGAGAAGCTTCACAGTCAGCATAAATGACAGTGTACAGCCAGAAACTTAATATCTCCAGAACATACACAATGCAAGGTCACCTGCTCACACAATGCAGACTTTGCTTTTAGGCTTGCATTTTTCCTGCACAGTGGGTGACCTTGACTAGGTGTCAAAATACTGGGAGATGGGTTAATGTGAATTTGAATAGATCTAAGGAAGGCAGCCTTTGAAACAATACTTGCACATTTTACCAGTGTTTTAGCTTCTAGGACATCCAAATCAGGCAGGAATCACCTCTGAGTAAGCTCCTAGCATTTATTTACAATGGTTTAGGGGTCCTTGATTACACCTTGAGATGTGACTATCTGTGGATTATCCTTAAGAGAGGATTTCCTCTCTGCATCTCAAGTGGATGGATACTATTGCTTACAGCCTTGAGTATTTCTTTTACACATCTTTGTGTTTAGTGTTTTCTGATGACTCTAGGCTGGTTTCTTTCCCAGCAACTCAGTTATTTGAAACATTGCTCTAAAGAACCAATCCTACGTACTAACGTATGTAGTCCTACATAATACCAAACAAAGACTGGTTGGTGATGTGAAGGTTGGGGGCAGACTAAACTGTAGTGACCATGAGATGGTGTAGTTCAGGATCCTGTGTGGAGGAAGCAGGGCAATGAGTAGAATTACAACCCTGGACTTCAGGAGATCTAACTTTGGCCTCTTCAAAGACCTACTTGGAGGAGTCCCATGGGTTAGGGCTCTAGAAGGTAGGGGTATCCAAGAGAGCTGGTCAATATTCAAGCATCACTTCCTCCAAGCTCAAGATTGGTGCATCCCTATGAGTAAGAAAACAAGCAAAGGGAGCAGGAGACCTGCATGGATGAGCAAGGAGCTTCTAGCAAAACTCAAATCGAAGAAGGAAGTTTACAAAATGTGGAAAAAGGGACAGGCCACTTGGGAAGAATATAGGAAGGTTGTCAGAGTATTCAGAGAAGAAACGAGGAAGACTAAAGTCCACTTGGAATTGAATCTGGCAAGGGACATCAAGGACAACAAGAAGAGTTTCTTCAAGTGCATCATCAGCAAAAGGAAGACTAGGGAAAATGTGGGCCCGCTGCTGAATGAGGAGAGTGCCCTGGTGACAGAGGATACAGAGAAGGCAGAGTTACTGAATGCCTTCTTTGCTTCAGCCTTTACTGCTAAGGCTGGCTCTCAGGAATCCTGGGCCCCGGAGGTACGAGAGACAGTCTGGAGAAAGAAAGACTTTCCCCTGGTTGAGGAGGACTGAGTTAGAGATCATTTAGGCAAAATGGACGCCCACAAATCCATGGGCCCTGATGGGAGACACCCATGAGTGCTGAGGGAGCCGACAAATGTTATTACCAAGCCACTTTCCATCATCTTTGAAAAGTCATGGAGAACAGGAGAGATGCCTGAGGACTGGACTGGAGGAAGGCCAGTGTCACTCCAATCTTCAAAAAGGGCAAGAAGGAGGACCCAGGCAACTACAGGCCAGTCAGCCTCACCTCCATCCCTGGAAAGATGATGGAACAGCTCATTCTGGATGCCATCTCTAAGCATGTGGAGGAAAATAAGGTTATCAGGAGCAATCAACGTGGATTCACCAAGGGGAAATCATGCTTGACCAATCTGATGGCCTTCTATGATGGCATGACTGGCTGGGTAGATGAGGGGAGAGCAGTGGGGCTGTTTACCTTGACTTCAGCAAGGCTTTTGACATTCTCTCCCATAATATCCTCATAGGACAGCTCAGGAAGTGTGGGTTAGATGAGTGGACAGTGGGGAGGATTGAGAACAGGCTGAATGGCAGAGCTCAGAGGGTTGTGATCAGCAGTGCTGAGTCTCGGTGGAGGCCTGTAGCTAGTGGTGTTCCCCAGGTGTCAGTACTTGGTCCAGTCCTGTTAACTTATTCGTCAATGATCTAGACAAAGGGACAGAGTGTACACTCATCAAGTTCGCTGATGACACAAAATCGGGAGGCGTGGCTGATACACCAGAAGGTTGTGCTGCCTTTCAGCGAGACCTGGACAGGCCAGAGAGTTGGGTGGAGAGGAACCTCATGAAATTTTAACAAAGGCAAGTGTAGGGTCCTGCACCTCAGAAGGAATAACCCCATGCACCAGTACATGTTAGGGGTTGACCTGCTGGAAAGCAGCTCTGCAGAGAAGGACCTGGGAGTTCTGGTGGACAACAAGTTCACCATGAGCCAGCAATGTGCCCTCGTGGCCAAGAAGGCCAATGGTATCCTGGGGTGCGTTAGGATGAGTGCAGCCAGCATGTCGAGGGATGTTTTCCTTCCCCTCTACACTGCCACAACCATTCTGTGATTCTGTGAACTGTGAAGTTGGGCGACATCGGGCTTAACCGGGCGGTTTTTCGTACTCCGGGCCCCCCCTGAGCCCCCCGCGAGCATCAGCCCCGAGCTGCTTCCCTCTGACCCCGGACCCGGAGGTTCCCGGCAACGAATCAGGAGAGGAGGGGGCGTAGCCGGAGGCACCGCAGGCGATTTAAACGCGGTGAAACCAGAACAAACAGCTGACAGCGGCGGCAGCAGCGAAAAGCAGCGGCGGCAGCAGCGAAAAGCGGCGGCAGCGACTTGAGGTTAGTGCGGGGGCGAGGGCGACATCGGGCTTAACCGGGTGGTTTTTCGTACTCCGGGCCCCCCCTGAGCCCCCCGCGAGCATCAGCCCCGAGCTGCTTCCCTCTGACCCCGGACCCGGAGGTTCCCGGCAACGAATCAGAAGAGGAGGGGGCGTAGCCGGAGGCACCACCCCCTGTTACCGTTGATAAGATCCTCCTGGAGGGCAGGGACTAGTCCCTGGCCAGAGGGGAGAGGGTGAGGGAGACTCAGCAGTGCCTGGGTGAGTCAGCAGTGACTGGGTGTGTCCCAGGGCAGGAGAGGCTGCAGTTGTTGCAGCTCATTGGGGAGGGCACTGACTCCCTCCCAGTGCACAAGGCGAGGAAGGTGCCAAGGAGCTGTGAACCAGGGGTGCCACCAACAGGTATTTCCCAGCTCAGTGGAAGAACAATGGTATCTACCCGGCAGAAGAAGACCAAAATGGATGTGGGAACCCAGACAGAGCTCCCACGGAAGGAGGCGATGGTGCAGGTTGCGGGCTGCAGGGAATGCTACACCGTCTCTGTGGTGTCAGGGGGCTGTGTGCGCTGTGAGCAAGTAGATCATCTGCTTGGCCGAGCGGCACAGCTGCAAAACCAGGTTGAAAGGCTTCAAGCCGAAGTAGAAAGGCTTAGGAGCATTCGGGAGGCTGAAATGGAGATAGACTGGTGGAGCCAGGCTCTGCCCTCCCTGCAACAAAAATGGGAGCACCTGCCGGAGAGCTCCCAGGATCGAGGGACCACTGTACTCTGCCCCTCTCAGGTGGAAAACAGTAACCTAGAGGGGAGGAGTGAGTGGAGACAAGTCTATGGCAGTGGCAAAAGGCGAGTGCCCTCCTTGCCTAACTTGCCTCCACAGGTGCCTCTGAGCAATAGATATGAAGCCCTAGTGGAATACAGCCGGTCCAATGGGGATGTGGTGGAGAGGCAACCTATATCAGAGGTCCCACCACAGTCACAAAAACCTGACGGGCGTATAGCTACCTCCTCCACAAGGAAGAAGAGAAGAGTTTTAGTGGTTGGAGACTCCTTCCTAAAGGGATCTGAGGGCCCAATATGCAGAGCTGACCCCCATCACAGGGAGGTCTGCAGCCTGCCTGGAGCCCAAATCAGGGATATCACCAGGCAACTCCCCAACCTGGTGAGGGCCACAGACTACTACCCCCTGCTGATCTTCCACACAGGTGGGGAAGAAGCTGCATCCCGTAGTCTGAGGGGGATGAAGAAAGACTACAAGGCCCTAGGATGGTTGGTGAAAGAGTCTGGGGCACAAGTTGTTTTCTCCTCCCTCCTTCCATTTTCAGGTGATGACGTGGGATGGAATAGTAGGATTCTCTCTATTAATGCCTGGCTACGAGACTGGTGCTACAGGCAGGGCTTTGGGTTCTTTGATAATGGCTGGTTTTATAAGACACCAGGTGTGACTGTAATACATGGGAAAGGTTTATGTCGTAGGGGCAAAAGGGTTCTGGGACAGGAATTAGCAGGGCTCATTCGGAGAGCTTTAAACTAGATTCGAAGGGGGATGGGGTGGTAGCTGGGCTTGCACCACTGGGGCAATGCTCTAGTGTTGAGGTAGACCAGGAGGCCCCCCATCCCCCTGGGGTGAAATCAGGGGGTGAATCTGGGATGAAATCGGTGTGCCCAGCTCGCTCCCTGAAATGCCTGTACACTAATGCACGCAGCATGGGGAATAAGCAGGAGGAGTTAGAAATCCGTGTTCGGTCGGGGGGCTATGATCTAGTGGCAATTACAGAGACTTGGTGGGACGCCTCGCATGACTGGAATGTGGTCATGGATGGCTATGTCCTGTTCAGGAAAGACAGGCCGCTAAGGAGAGGTGGTGGAGTTGCTCTTTATGTGAGTGAGCAGCTAGAATGTATTGAGTTCTGTCCAGAGGCAGATCAGGAGCGAGTTGAGAGTTTGTGGGTGCAAATTAAGGGGCAGGCTGGCAGGGGTGATACTGTTGTGGGTGTCTATTACAGGCCACCGGATCAGGATGAGGAGGGTGATGAGGCCTTCTACAGGCAGCTGAGAGCAGTCTCGCAATTACAGGGCCTGGTTGTTGTGGGGGATTTCAACTACCCTGATATTTGCTGGGAGGCCTACTCAGCCAGCCATCCCCAGTCCAGGAGGTTCCTCCAGTGCATTGATGATAACTTTCTGATGCAAATGGTAGATGAGCCAACTAGGAGAGGAGCGCTGCTGGATCTGATCCTCACTAACAAGGAGGGTCTGGTGGAAGAGGTGAAGGTTGAGGGCAGCCTTGGTTGTAGCGACCATGAGATGGTAGAGTTCAGGATCTCATGTGGCAGGACCAGAATAGCTAGCAGAATCGCAACCCTGAACTTCAGGAGGACCAACTTTGGCCTTTTCAAGCAATTGCTAGGGGAAATCCCATGGGACAGGGTACTAGAAGGTAAGGGGGCCCAAGATAGTTGGTTAGCGTTCAAGGACTGCTTCTTCCGAGCTCAAGATCAGAGCATCCCAACAGGTAGGAAGTCAAGGAAGGGTACCAGGAGACCTGCATGGTTGAACAGGGAACTGCTGGGCAAACTCAAGTGGAAGAAGAAGGTGTACAGATCATGGAAGGAGGGGCTGGCCACTTGGGAGGAATATAAGTCTGTTGTCAGAGGATGTAGGGAGGCAACTAGGAAAGCTAAGGCCTCCTTGGAATTAAACCTTGCAAGAGAGGTCAAGGACAACAGAAAGGGCTTCTTCAAATACATTCCAGGTAAAGCCAACACTAGAGGCAATGTAGGCCCACTGATGAATGAGGTGGGGGTCCTGGAGACAGAGGATAAAAAGAAGGCGGAGTTGCTGAATGCCTTCTTTGCCTCTGTCTATACTGTTGGAAGCTGTCCTGAGGAGCCCTGGACCCCTGCGGCCTCAGAAGAAGTCAGGATAGAGGAGGAATCTGTCTTGGTAGATGAGGGCTGGGTCAGGGACCAATTAAGCAACCTGGATGTCCATAAATCCATGGGCCCTGATGGGATGCACCCGCGGGTGCTGAGGGAGCTGGCGGAAGTCATTGCTAGGCCACTCTCCATCATCTTTGCTAAGTCATGGGCAACAGGAGAGGTGCCTGAGGACTGGAGGAAAGCGAATGTCACTCCAGTCTTCAAAAAGGGCAGGAAGGAGGACCCGGGTAACTATAGACCGGTCAGCCTCACCTCCATCCCCGGAAAGGTGATGGAGCAACTTGTTCTTGGTGCTGTCTCTAGGCACATCAAGGATAGGGGGATCATTAGGGGCAGTCAACATGGCTTCACCAACGGGAAGTCTTGCTCAACCAACTTGATAGCCTTTTATGAGGATGTTACCCGGTGGATAGATGATGGTAAAGCTGTGGATGTGGTCTATCTCGATTTCAGTAAAGCGTTTGACACTGTCTCCCACAGCATCCTCGCAGCTAAACTGAGGAAGTGTGGTCTGGATGATCGGGTAGTGAGGTGGATTGTGAACTGGCTGAAGGAAAGAAGCCAGAGAGTAGTGGTCAGCGGGACAGAGTCCAGTTGGAGGTCTGTGTCTAGCGGAGTTCCGCAAGGGTCGGTTCTGGGACCAGTTCTATTCAATATATTCATTAATGACTTGGATGAGGGATTAGAGTGCGCTGTCAGCAAGTTCGCTGATGACACAAAACTGGGAGGAGTGGCTGAGATGCCGGAAGGCTGCGCAGCCATTCAGAGAGACCTGGACAGGCTGGAGAGTTGGGCGGGGAGAAATTTAATGAAATATAACAAGGGCAAGTGTAGAGTCCTGCATATGGGCAAGAACAACCCCATGTACCAGTACAAGTTGGGGAAAGACCTGTTGGAGAGCAGCGTAGGGGAAAGGGACCTGGGGGTCCTAGTGGACAACAGGATGACCATGAGCCAGCAGTGTGCCCTTGTGGCCAAGAAGGCCAATGGCATCCTGGGGTGTATTAGAAGGGGTGTGGTCAGCAGGTCGAGAGACGATCTCCTCCCCCTCTACTCTGCCCTGGTGAGGCCGCATCTGGAATATTGTGTCCAGTTCTGGGCCCCTCAGTTCAAGAAGGACACGGAACTGCTAGAGAGAGTCCAGCGCAGAGCCACGAAGATGATTAAGGGAGTGGAACATCTCCCTTATGAGGAGAGGCTGAGGGAGCTGGGTCTCTTTAGCTTAGAGAAGAGGAGACTGAGGGGTGACCTCATTAATGTTTATAAATATGTAAAGGGCAAGTGTCATGAGGATGGAGCCAGGCTCTTCTCAGTGACATCCCTTGACAGGACAAGGGGCAATGGGTGCAAGCTGGAGCACAGGAGGTTCCACTTAAATTTGAGGAAAAACTTCTTTACTGTAAGGGTGACTGAACACTGGAACAGGCTGCCCAGAGAGGTTGTGGAGTCTCCTTCTCTGGAGACATTCAAAACCCGCCTGGACGCGTTCCTGTGTGATATGGTCTAGGCAATCCTGCCCCGGCAGGGGGATTGGACTAGATGATCTTTCGAGGTCCCTTCCAATCCCTAACATTCTGTGATTCTGTGATTCTGTGATTCTGTGATTCTGTGATTCTGTGATTCTGTGATTCTGTGATACGTGCACTGTAGAAAAGACTTGGAAACTGCATGTGGTTCTGGATTCCATTTCAGAGACAACTTGCTTTAAAGTGAGCATTTGGTATATCTAACATGTGAAACCTGTTTCTTTATGGGATACATAGGTGTAACTGAACTTTGTGTAATGCAGCATGAAACCTGGAGTCCACAGTCATGCTTACAGAGTCTTACTATTAGAGAGTGTGAAAATCTAACATCTTTGAGTAGTGTCCAAGTCAAACAGTGCACTGGACATATTGAAAAAAGAAATACTGAGCCCTGATGGAAGTCTTAAATCCTGTGCCTGGCTATGACAGAAGCTTATGTGAAGAATTGCTAGCCATTTGTGATTTATGTGAGAGACCCTTTACCTGAAGGCACGTAACGATGTTGGGTTTTGTTTTTTTTTTCCTCCCAAAGAATTGGTTAGAACTTAGGCTAAATTTTGATTTCTTCTCTGACTGCAAGGCTCAACCACAGCTCCTGCTGTGCTTAAGCAGGCACTAACCTCTGACTGGAGGCTGCTTTTTATGGGAGGGCATTGCCCTCCTGTTGTGGAAGTTATCTCAACTGGAAGAAAGAAACTTACAGTTTCTTGGCTTTAGCGATGACAACACCTATCTAGCAAGGTTGATTTCTGAATTTTGATCTCTGCTCCAAGGCCTGTGTCCCTGTGTAATGCAGTATATTGCATATTAGTCACCTAGGCCAAGAATGGAAAAAGCCCTTCAGCTTGTAACATATACTTACCCAAAACTCTCAATCTTACTTTCATTCTTCTGAGTACACTGAAGAGGAACTTTAGGTTCAGAAAAAATTTCTATTGTTTGCTAAGCTATAAATAGAACTTTAACAAAAAAGAGGTTAGCACTCACCAGCTGCATGGTATAGAGAGCAGGTAGGTAAAGCATGTGTGCACATGTGTATATATATGTGTGTGAGGGATGTGTGTATGAGTATATCTTAAGAAGGCTTTTATGTAAAACCACTTAGAATTTTGTGAACAGCTGAAATAAAAATTAAAGAATATTTCTAAAATTATCTTTAGCTATCCTAGGCCCTTATAGACTTTCTCCATATACAGTTTTGTTACTACTAACTATAAAATAAAATAATCTGAAATCTGCCCACTCTACCTTATAAGGAAAAAAGCAGCCATACAGCCAATCACACATTTCATTATCTAATATGTCATTATGCAATTTTCTCTTCTGGTGTTCAGTTCTCTAATAAAGTTGTTTGACTTTTCCTGTGTTGTTTTGTACAATTAAATGTTTCTAATTATGGGCCAAATATCTACCCCTTCACACCTGATCAAAGTAAGACAGACGAGCATTATCCAGCCCTGAGTAATCATTCTTTGGAATAAAATTATAAAGTAGCCTTCTGCCCATTTGGAATGGAACAGCTATTTTCCTAATTTTTTATGCTGTCGTTGACAATCTGGAGATGACTGCAAAAAATAACAAATATAATACTAACTTTGACCAAATTTCTATATTCCAGAGTCTTTTCTTTCGCTGTGGGAGCCAGTCCACTTACCTTAAATATCTATTGTGCTTACATTTTTCGCAGTCTTTTTAAACAATCTTTTCTAAACTGACTGCAGGACTTAGCTGCCAACACCTAGGTTATGTGCATGTAGAGTATCCAAGGCATCCATCCACACAAGGCAGGCAGATACATCACTCCTGCACACTCCTGTCCTCCTATACAGCACTGCTCTGTGAGACCTATGCTTTTCTGAAGCAGTAGCTGGAGATCAGGTGTGGTATTGTACAGCATCTAAAACATCACAAAGGATCCATGTGTCAGTGTATTAGCAACTGCATCCTGCCATAAATGTCTCAAATGACTGTTGAAAGTCAATAAAGAAGGCTTTCAGAGGATGATATACACCATAAAAATGTAAGTATTTATAACAGACTATTGAGACTAGTTAAAAAACATATTTACACGAAAGAAGACTGGAGTAAGAAAAAAAGGCAATAAAAAAGTTAGAAGGGATAGAGTGGAATTACTTAGAATTTGAGGAAACCGAAAGACCTTTCTGTGCTAATATAGGTTATATGATTGGACACTCACTTTTATTAAGGACATTGTAAACACCTTAGCACCTTGGTATTAATTTTATCTCTATCAAGAGAAAATGCCTTTGTTCCAGTGTCTCTATTAAAATTCAAACCTCTGACCCTGTAAAGCTTCCAGAGTTGGGATTTTTTTTTTTAGTACTTTATGTATTTTATAAAGCTCTCTGGCTATTAGTGAAGGTAGAAATATATACTGAAGCATTAATATTTTAAATGAATGCTATGGTTCACAGTATACAACTGAATTCTCTGTATGCAAATATGATTAATATTTGGTGGTTCCTACACTTTGAAAATAACTACTGTTGCAGTAATTAACTTCAAATCTCACCTACATGACATACGTATATTTTCAAGATAATTGAGAATCAATAAGGTTTCTTTTTAAGGTGAACTAATAATTTACACCAACATATGTAATTTGATGTCAGTCTGTTTATGATATCATTACTACTGACATTCATACATGAAGACTACCAGAGATGTACCTCAAAGATACAGAGATATTATAAGTACTACTTTAAACTTTTAAAGATTATGAATTTAGGAACAATTTGTAAGTCTTTTTATCATGTTTATTAAATTTTTAAGAGTATCACATTTTGTATCAGACAGATCACAACTGAATTTAACATCTACAATGTGTGGTTATGAGTCGGAATAAAAAAAGAGGCAGAGAAAACAACAATAAAACTAGTTTTTATTTAATTGGAACAACTAATGAGAAATACATATTTTTTCAGAAGCAAACAAAACATGAAACAATTCCAGAATTCTCTATGAGGAGTAAATAACTGTTGCTTCCAGTAATAATATTGAATGTTATCTCATCTCAGATAGCACAGTTAAGTATTTCTAACTAACTGTTTTCAAATTTTGCTGCTGTTTGTTAACTTTGAATAGTGTATGTGCTGTATGGGTCAATGTGATTATGGAAGACCTACTCATGAGTGAACCTTCTTCAGGTAGACCCAGACTGTTCTGTAATGCTAAATCACAGACAGAAGGGATGAAGATGAGCACTGAATCACTAGTTGTCCTCACTGCTTAACTGCATAGCCTACTCCCTTACTCTGCTTTGAACCCTTCTAACTATCTCATTTCAAAACAAATATGCTTTAAAAGGTGCTTTATCTAAGCTTTTTCTAAGGGGTTCTGTTGCTTCCTTATATGAATTAAAGCATACCTGTGGATGTTGAAAGTTCAAGCACTTTCCATGCTTGAAAGTGAATGCTAGTAAATTAGAAGAGCTCTCCCAGACACAGTGGTGGTCGGCACCAATTACTGTCCTAGACAATTCCTGGGAATTCCTTGGGGAATTAGAGTATTTCAGAGACAATTTATGAATAATGATCTGCAGTGTGCATACTAACAAAAGTGTGAGACATCCCATACCAGGTGACTTTGGTCCCCTGAACTGTTTTCAGGGATATTTAATTTAGCAGCATAACGATAGCCACTGAGTCACAATCAGGTTAAATCTGGCAGCCTTCTCAAAAACATTCTGAAAATGATGAGGGTTTTCAATGCAACAATTTTAGTATTAAATTACCTTAGAGGCAGAATAATTCTTCAAGAGTGCATCTTCCTCTCCTATTCCCACCCCCCCCTCCCCGCCCCTTACATGTCTTAAACATAAATGAGTGAGAATTTAGTTGTAAAAAATGTCTGCAACTCAAATTAGCAAATCCTTCCAGTATGGCTTGCTGTTTTTCTCTGAACATATAGTACTCTCAACATTTCCCTCCGTCCTCAGAAAATTATATTCCAGAGAATATCATAGGGCAACACGGATAATTGCATGTAATTTTAGGATCAAATTGTATCAAGCTTTTAAAATAGATTGTAAATCTTTGGAAATGTTTTACATAGAATTCAAAAACCTTTCAGAAGATCGTAAAACAGTATGCTGGAATTCTATGTGCTGTAATTAGTAAAAAGTTGAATTACAATCAGTTTCTCAAAATCAATAAAAAATGTCTTATAAATTTTGCTATGCAGCCGAGTGAATTTAGAAAATAAATACATCTAGGTATTACGGTGACTTGTTCTGAATAAAAGTAGATCTCAGAGTAAGAGTACTTCTCTGAGTAAGAAAAAAGATATAGGAATGCAGCAGAAGATTTCATAAACTCAGCATAACTTAGCCAACCAATTAGGTTTACAAAAATGAGAATATAGATGATTGTTTCTGAAGTGTCAGCTCATCTGAAGGAAACATACAAGATGATAAAATAAATGATAAAAATAACAAAGATATGTGTAAAATTAACTTTTTTTGACTGTATGTGGTTCCACTGAGCTGAGACCTAAGCTGCAAATTAGGGGTGAACAAACTGTAGAGTATAGTCAAATCCTCCACACTTCAGTCTACAAGTAGAACATGCAAGAGGCCAGAGAAATTGTGAGGCTGAACATAAAGAGGCACATGGGTATTTGAAATATTGATACACCTTATTGTTGTTTTTGAGAGGGTTGTTTCAGTCTGCTTTTTCACTGTCAGGTATAAGCAGAAATCCTGACACGTTATGAATGGATATGAGAAGAAAATGACTGATTCCAGCTAAGTTCTTTGTCCTGGGTATATATCTTAGAATATATGTAATAATAATACTGCTATCAGAGGAAATATTTCCCTTGATAGAGAAATATAAAAGAAGGACAATGTTTGTGAAGTAATTAAATCCATCATGAAATATATACAAG
The DNA here is from genome assembly GCF_013368605.1 of Nyctibius grandis. Taxonomy (NCBI): domain Eukaryota; kingdom Metazoa; phylum Chordata; class Aves; order Nyctibiiformes; family Nyctibiidae; genus Nyctibius; species Nyctibius grandis. The sequence continues at coordinate 76,197,488 of NC_090659.1, read as the reverse complement.
TTGTATTTGAATGGGGCTTTATAATACTATAAAATCTCAATTTTCTCAACTAAGTGAGCCACAGAACTTTAATGCAATGTGAAAAAAAATAATTTGATGAAACTTATAAGAAAGATAGTATTTGCCTTTCTAGAATTTCCTTTGCTGAAACTGTTTTGAGCTCTTTGTATGTTGGCCTTAATATGGAGAGGACAATTCACCTGAGAGCAATGAGTGATTTCATTCATATTTGTTAAGTTTTGTTTTCACTTCATAGTGTTCTTGCTGGAATATACCTAAAGTAATACCTGTATCTGGTGTCAGGGGTTCTTCTCTCGTTCTTTTAGTTTTCCTGACATCAATGGACTTGTCCCTTTTTTTGCAAGGAATTTGAAACATAACTGCCTCTACCTAACTAAAGAAAGAAAAAGATATATTCCCTTCTTTCCATTCATGTGCTATTACTACTTTCATGAAAACTTTGAAGGTACAGTTGTGATATATTGTACCAATCATGTGATGGTGCAATAGTGTATTGCACAATAAAAAGGACTTGATATAAAAGTCAGAAAACTAAGTCATCCACTCTATTGCTCCTCTTTCCCCAAATAATCTCCAGTCACAAGGAGAAAGTTGTCTCCAAGGGTTCAGTACATCACTAGCACATTTCCACTGTGTGGAAAGGCACTGTAGAAGAATTTTTAGGTACAACCTTTAGTATAAGCTTTGATATGGGTTTTGGGTTTAGTAATATGTGTTTAGGACATAGCTATCTTGTAACATGTTGCCAGATGCAACCAGAATGCTGCTGAACAAGCCTGGAGTGTTTGTTCTTAGCCTGCTCCTTGTACAGAACCAACCCAGGGCTGGTTTAAAACCCAGTCAAGTTAATCATGTAGAGACAGTTTAAAGAAAGGATAATTAATTAATTAGAAAGAAGTGTTTTGCTAGATAAAGAGAAATTAGTAAGTAGAAGTTGCTTGCTTTAGCTAAACTTCTAATAGTACATCTTGAAGTCTTTCTCAGAATTGTGCGAGACGGGATTAGCAGAAGAAGTGATTAAGAAGATGATGACCCGAAGACGACCCTGAATCTGAAACCAGGAATTGGAACCAGAAAAGAAGAATTTTCCTGAGACAAGGGTTTGTGATGGACTTTAATAAATGATGAGTTTTGAGAACTAAAAGGTTGAGTGGGAATATACAAAGGCTTTGGACTTTATGTAATAAGCTTAGAATAGTATATATACTGTGCGGGATCTTTAACTGATTTGCCATTCACTGAGGTCGTGGCCCAACTCTGAGTTCTCAATAAAGCAAACCTAGAGGTACCCACGTCTGGTCAATTTCCTTGAACAAGCACCTTGAATAGTTTGCAAATACCCATTTTATTAGATTTTATTTATAGTTCATGACATTGTCTATGCAAATTTTAATTTCATTTTAAATGGTCCAGTTGCTCAAAATAAGACAAAATTTAAAAGTGCAAAATATCCCAGAGACCCTTCAGATTGCCAGTATTTTCGTATTGGACTTTCTCATTACAAAAAAGCACAACTATTGGACCTCTGCTGACAACAGAGTTAGCTGACCAAAAAGTGGAAGTAATTTCAAGTGATGTAGTAATTGTCCAGTATTCTTTAAAAAAAGCTTCACTCATTTGTTAAAGATACAAGATTTAAAAAAGTACACTTCAGTTCTCTTTGCAACAACTCTTTGAGAGAATTTTTGCTTTGCTTTGTTACTTTAATAGAGTATCATGCTCAAAGTGATAACTAATAGTCCGGATATTCCTCTCAAAATAAATTAGCGATAAGTGTCATGAAGTCAATGAATTACAGTGAAGTAAACCTATAAGGTGTGAAAAAGACACAATAGTCCTTCTGGAACTAATGTTCACTAAAGTACGAATAAGGAAATAGTGAAAATGGTGGAGAATATAGGGAACCCTTTATCCTTCCAAAATATGTTTTATTTGTTAGAATAGCTAGATGCCACTTAAGGAAAATAAAGCTTTCTTTTTTTTTTTTTTTTTGCATTTGGAAATAGGGAACGAGAGTCTGTATGTGTTCAGTTTTCTTGATTTATATCCCATACTACAGATAGTCCTCTCTAAGTGCGGAAGTTGTTTTACATTCAGTAATGTGCCTAAAACGATCCCAATAAAAACAAACCAAATCAAAACTTGTATGTGGACACCTACTGCAAAGACACCTGAAAGTACACCTCTCAGTCCGAAGATGAACTGTAACCCTGGACTGTGTTCATATATGATACTTCCTACAGGAGACTTGTACCTTTTTGGAGAGAAAACTGGAGTCCAAGCAGAATACTTCTAAATGGCTTCCATACATGACCAGGTAGGAAAAAAATGGGAACATAAGTGGCAATATTTTGAAGTTTTGTTATTTTTACTGAATCTTTTATGAAAATTTGTTTCTCAGTCAGCTCTTCTCCAAAAGAAAATCCCTTTCTATTCCACTGAGAAATACAGCTAGTTATGAAAGGAAGGAAACAGCTAACACACGCCTTGAAGTTGAATTATTTGTACATATAAAAAAAAATAGAGCGAATGTTTAGAACTGTACAAGCCAATCAAACAGATCAATGGCTCACTTCAGCAGAAAGAAAACCTTGCAATGAGTGAGAATATAATATAATCTATGTCGTGTATAATATATCATATTTATGTAGTATAATTTAAAAATATTTCGGCATAACTTGTTTTGAATAATAAAACTTAATGTGATTATCTTTCCAGTACTGCAAAACCTCCTACCATAAATAAATCATTTTTAAGAAATATTTGCAAAATCAAAAAAACTAGAGCCTGAATGTTACTCTTGAGTTATGTATAAGAACTACAAGCAAGGTATATATTATTGGATGAACACTTTTACAGATTTTATTAGTAAAAAATTGAATGTTTCATTCATGACTGCATGTGCAGGACTGTAAAAACCCAACATGACCTCATTGATTTTTGGAATGGAGGTAGCAGAGCCTTTCTGCAGGATGCATTTATAATATAAATGATTCATATGTCATTTTTTCAGTGTAACTGTGAAAAGGTACTACACTTCAGTGCCTTTATTGGAACCTTAGAGAATTTTACCTTCCCTTATGAATATCGCTTGTACATTTATCTGATTTACTCCCTATTCTAGTGTAGTTTCCATAAGACTTTTAAAATTATGTTGGCTCTGATGGATAAAATTTAGTCAAATTTAAACAACACTCTTAAAACAAAAAAAATCATAATTAAATTCAGTGCCAGTTTAGCCAGAATCTTTCACTACATGAGTTAATTATTGTGCTGGTTTTAGCTGGGATAGAGTGAATTTTCTTCATAGTAGCTGGTGTGGGGCTGTGTTTTGGATTTGTGCTGGAAACAGCATTGATGATACAGGGATGTTTTTGTTATTGATGAACAGTGCTTACACAGAGTCAAGGCCTTTTCTGCTTCTCACACCAACACACCAGTGAGTAGGCTGGGGGTGTGCAAGAAGCTGAGAGGGGACACAGCTGGGACAGCTGACCCCAACTGACCAAGGGATATCCCATATCATATGACGTCATGCTCAGCATATAAAGCTGGGGGAAGAAGAAGCAAGAGGGGGACATTCAGAGTGATGGCGTTTGTTTTCCCAAGTTACTGTTACACATGATGGAGCCCTGCTTTCCTGGAGAGGGCTGAACACCTGCCTGCTGATGGGAAGCAGTGAATTAATTCTTTGTTTTTCTTTGTTTCTGTGCATGGCTTTTGCTTTACCTATTAAACTGTCTTTATCTCAACCCACAAGTTTTCTCACTTTTACTCTTCTGATTCTCTTCCCTCATCCCACTATGGGGGAGTGAGCGAGCGGCTGAGTGGGGCTTAGGTGGCAGCTGGGGTTAAACCATGACACCAAGAAGCTTCAGAATCTGAAATTTATGGATCAAGAAAAAAGTTAAAGAAAACTTAAAATATCAATTTGATTATTAAATAATAGTAATGAAATTTAATTAAATACATAAACCATAATGTTTTAATTTTCACTTCATTTTATATCTGTGTATAAATAAGTACACATACATTTCACATACTGTGCAAATGGTAAGTATCATACAGTATAAATGTTCAAGTATGATAAAGCAGTTGAAAATCTTTTATTCTTGAGAAAGTAATTGTAAAAAAAATCAAATCAATTTTATATCTTATATCTTCTATGTAAAAACACACATTGCAAATATGTTACATGCAGCATCATGTAACTAAGTATTGAGATAATTATCACAGTCCTCTAGTGTGTTAAACAGAAAAATATGTCCATTTAGATATATAAGGAGCTATTTTAATCAACCCACAAAATTCTGGCCTTCAGTTTAATGACATTTCAATTAAAATTATTTTAAAAAATTGAAGTTGTGGTGATTGATAAATAAAATATCACAGGTTAATTTTTTCTTTTACAGTAATTTTATCTGAATTGCTAGTATTTGTATTACCCATTTATAAACAAGACTAGAGGTCGGTTGTTAATGTGCGTGCTGCAGTGAGGGGTCGAGGACAGTAGCTAAACATATATTTCTACTCAATGTTTATGTGGAAGCTGTCTGTATATAGACCCTGTACACAATTTTTGTGTTCTTTCTTCCAGCAGGATGAGGAAGTGTGGAGCTCTCTTTTCTCTCAAAGGATTTCTTTAATTCCATATTATAGCTGTTTTAAAAAGACTAGATATGAAGTATAGAGATTGATTAAGATCATCTCTAACATATTGCCACTCAGGAGTTCATTATACTTGAAAATAGATAGAAAATTTTTTGTTGGGAGCTATGGTTCTCCTATTTCCTAGTACCATGTTTCCACAGGTCAGAATAAAGTATGCCGTCAGCAAAAATGACTGCTGAAGAATAAAACCCCATGTCTCTCTTGGGCCAGGACTCTCTTGGGGACAGACTTATCAGGGCAACAGGAGGTACCACTCATCCCTTCCATAGTGAGAGGAGAGCGCAGACCAGATTTCTGGTTCCAGAACACACAAGATATTGCAGTGCATAGTAACAAACATGAGTCATAAAACCTTTACAGTGATATATTCCATATTCCTGTTTCCTTATATCCATTTTTTTAGCACATATGTTGACTTTTTTTTTAAATAATTGCATTGTGCATTCCTGATACAATTGCGAAAATAACAGGATTTCATAGAACTGAAATAAGAGTTTAAAGTAATTATATGAAAGCCTGTGGCTTTTAACAAGAAATTGATACTGATTCTTCAACTACATCTATTTTGAAACATGTATAAAGAACTTACTGGTTTATATTAAGCAGCACAGGGCTTTCCTGGGGAAGAGAGTATAGGAAGGGATCAAAGGCATTTTCATATTGAAACCAGACATTGAAATTGATACTTTCCATATGTTTACAGGTTTCATGTATATACAATTCAGATGATAAGCAAATACAGTAGCAGAGAAATATAGATGCAAAAAATGCTTGATATAAATAATAAGAGATAATGAGCTCATGTTGCTTTAGGTGTGTCTGTTCAAACTGTTTGTTTGTGCTGATTGAAGTTAAATATAAAAACTAAGCTCTGGATAGCTCATTGTCTTCCCCAAGGCTAGAAACTGCTAAATTTTTACTAAAAGAACTATACCACCTGGATAATGATTTAAATATATGGACACAAAGTTTCTGACTTCTATGAAGTGATATCAAAGTCAAACCCATCGTTTTGACAGTATGTCATGTATGGTAGCTATAGATCTTAGTCTTTTTGTAATTAGCAATTTTATGAGGAAGTAATGGTCCATTATTCTCTACTGAATTGTTTGAAATTTGTCCTGTCTCTAGAAAGGGTGACTTTCAAATTCACAAGTGTATTGTTAGATATGTCCTGAGTTCAGCTGTTCTGAAAACAATCAAGGTGATAGTAACAGCAGAACAAAACACAACCAAACCCAATCTACAATCTTTACAAAAATTTGGATTTTAAAATCTTGATTTAAAGTATGAAACTTTCCACTCTACTTAGCTCCTTGAAGTAAATTAACATTTTCTTTCTCTCTTTCAAGTTTTCTTTTTCTCTTTTGTTTTCTATTTGTATTTGCAGAAGCTTAAAAGAAGCACATTTAATTTCAGTGATTTTACCACATCTACAAAGTACCCTTGAGAACATATATTAACATAAAACTACATTTTTTTTTAACATGTGGTGAAGAAAGATCTGATGGTTTGACATGAAAACATGTAAACTGAAACTGGAAATAGGGGATATGTTTTTAAAAAAGTGTGATTAAAATTCAAAATTAACACACCAAAAGACTGATTGTAGTCTGTAGCAGAAATTGTGGGATTCAATTGATGTAATTGAACACGGCTTCACTGACTTAAATAAATTATTAGTATCACTTGGCTATCTAACCATGGGTATATTATTCACCTATATATATTGCAGTGCATCCAATTTTTTTCTAACATTACAGAGCAAGCTTCCACTGTCTTTGTCATCTTCATGATCATATTCTCATAACTCTTTTTTTCCACTGCCCACAGATGCTAAAATGCCTAATATATTTCTACTATTTCATTCATATTGTCCTCAGGCGAGATTCAGTTCTCTTTGAACTATTATTGAAAAAGAATGCTGAAATAGATATGAGCTTTGTCTATGTGTTAATTAAAAGCACAGAAATTTTACATTTTTGCTGTTTTTGAAATTGTGTTTTATTACTTTTTATTAGAATTTATGTTTGTTTACTAAATTCAAGCAGATTATTTCCTCCTAAAAAGCTGTTGTGATTACTAGAAAAAAATATATATACACAGTATGTACACTACATTACATTTGTTCAGCCCGGAGAAGGCTCCAGGGAGACCTTGTTGCAGCCTTTCAATACTTAAAGGGAGCTTAAAAGAAAGATGGAGAAAGACTTTTATCAGGGTCTGTAGTGACAGGACAAGCGGCAGCAGTTTTAAACTGAAACACGGTAGGTTTAGATTGGACATAAGGAAGAAATTTTTTATGACGAGGGTGGTGTGACACTGGAACAGGTTGCTCAGAGAAGTTGTGGATGCCTCATCACTGGAAGTGTTCAAAGTCACATTGGATGGGGTTTTGGGTAACCTGATCTAGTGGAAGATGTTACTGCAGGGGAGTTGAACTAGATGATCTTTAAAGGTCCCTTCCAACCCAAATCATCCTATGATTCTGTGGTTCTAAGACTGCAGTCTCATTTTCTCACATTCTTCACCTGTGTAGTTTCATTAGATGATTTCAACATATTGGTTGATGAGTTAAATAAACCAGCTGTTTTTATAGATAAGAAATTCTGTGACTGGCTTTGAGTAATACACATGCATATATATTATTTGTCTCCAAGGGCAGGACTTGTCACTTCATAGAATCATAGAATGGTTTGGGTTGGAAGGGACCTTAAAGATTATCTAGTTCCAACACCCCTGCCATGGGCAGGGACACCTTTCCACTAGACCAGGTTGCTCAAAACCTTATCCAATCTGGCCTTAAACATTGCCAGGGAAGGGGCATCCACAATTTCTCTGAGCAACTTGTTCCAGTGTCTCACCACCCTCACAGGAAAGAATTTATTCCTAATATCTAATCTAAATCTACCCTCTTTCAGTTTAAAACCATTCCCCCTCATCCTGTCACTACTTGCCCATGTAAAAAAACCCTCTCCTGTTTTCCTGTAGGTCCCCTTCAGGTACTGGAATGCTGCTATGAGGTCTCCCCAGAGCCTTCTCTTCTCCAGGCTGAACAGCCCCATCTCTCTCAGCCTGTCTTCATAGGAGAGGTGCTCCAGACCTCTGATCACATTTGTGGCCCTCCTCTGGACTCGTTCCAACAGCTCCATATCCTTCTTATGTTGGGGTCCCCAGAGCTGGATGCAGTATTCCAGGTGAGGTCTCACAAGAGCGGAGTAAAGGGGCAGAATCACCTCCCTCGACCTGCTGGCCACTCTTGGTGCAGGCCAGGATGTCGTTGGCCTTCTGGGCTGCAAGCACAAACTGCTGGCTCCTGTTGAGCTTCTCATCAACCATCACCCCCAAGTCCTTCTCCTCAGGGTTGCTCTCAATCCATTCCTGTTGTTGAATTTCATAAGATTCCTTTTGGCCCATTTCTCCAGCCTGTCCAGGTCCCTCTAAATGGCAACACACGCATCTGGCATATCTACACTGAGTTTTGTAGTGCCTGCAAACTTTCTGAGGGTGCACTTTGTCCTGTCACCCAGGTCATTAATGAAGATGTTGCACAGTGCTGGACATAGCATTGGCCCCTGGGACACATCATTAGTGCCTGGCGTCCAGCTGGACTTGATGCTGCTGATCACAACCATCTGAGCCTAGAAGTTCTGACAGTTTTAAATCTACTTCACTGTCCATTTTTCTATTGTTAAATCACTTGTGGATGCCAACAGTATGAAACTTCTTCATATTAATCTCCTACCTTTAGCCATTCAACACTGGTTAGGGACTGTTGCAGTTGCTAAGAAACTGGTCTTGTCTTACTGGGAATATAGTTGTTAAACCTCATTTGCCTGACAAAAATAGAAACACAATGGAAACAAGATTTATATTGATCAGAAACATTTAAACTATTTTTATTTTTTATTGCTTTGCAAAGTTGTTTTCCTGAAGACTCAAATTTTTTTTTAGTTATTTAAGGTCATCTGATGAAGATTTTCTATAGATATAAATTTACTAATAAACAGCATGTTTTCTGACTTCTCTTTAGGAAGACAGAAAAAAACTAAGCCAAGTAAAACTGTCTAACAGTAATTGCATCTAACTTTAAAATATTTGTGCATCAGCTTGCGCATGTGGCTCCCTGCACATTTTGTTCTCATTAAAATGCTCCAGGGAATCTGTTCTGAATAAAAATAACTAAATAACAAAGCCATACTTGATATTAATCCTCTTTTTTGAAGAAACACTTAATAGGGATATACATATTAAATCTATTCAGTCTGCCTGCTATAATAATTGTGATCCTTGTTAAGAATATGAAAACGGAAAAGTATGAAACTGAGCTTGCATTTTACATTCCATAAATTAGCACAAAGTACAATGAGCTATGAAACTATCTCAAAGTTTACATCAGCTTAAAAGACAAGTTTGAATAAGTTGATTTTCACTGCTGACAGTAAAATAAGCTGAAATTTCATACAGAAAAAATTCTGTATTTGTCTATTATGATGAATTAGACTTCAGTCTCATGGACATTTATTTACCTATTTGACTTTATTAATAATTTAAAATCAATATGATTATAATACCTGAGAGTTCTGACACTAATTTTAAAATATTTTTTAAATGTAGAAACGTTTATTCAAAAGTTGTCTATATATAAATATATATTAAAAATTTATATATACAAACACACGCACATTGTCCTGGTATGCCTTGACTTCATAGCAGCTATGGTGTTTTCACCGCATAGCCATGCTGCTGATATCTCCTTTGCTGCTTGCCCTGGACTAGTGTCAATGTCCCAGTGCCTTAACAGGGTAAGCCCTGACCTGGGTGTATAGCTGGAATTGCAGTCTGATGACTAGTGAAATCTGGGGTGTACTGTGGTATGTTAAAACAAAAATAAGCATAAATGTACCAAAATCAGTGAGGTACCCTCATTTAATCTCCTGTTCTTCTAAAAGTGTAATGCACACCTCATAGGACACTAGTGGTCTGAGCAAACTGGCTTCCGATAATTCAATATAAACCTAGACATAGCAAGCAAATAAAGCACAAATATTCCCTCCAATGTTAAAACCCACAGGACACTTTAAAAGAGTCTTAACTTAGCATTAAGGCAACAAGGACAGTTTGGGAAGGGAGGTTTCTTTGCCCTAGGATGAGATAATGATTACATCATCATTCCTCCTGTTTTTTTCTGATGTGTGAGAGCATCTGGGACACGTATCTAGGTTATATTGAACCTTTACTGATGATATTTTCCTAGACAAGATAGGCACCTAGTTCTTACCAGTATTACTGCACTTTGAAGTGCAAATTCCTTTAGATTACAACCACTCTTAACCTCACTCCTTTTAAAAAGCAGTGATGCTTTACAATTCACAGCTCTCTACAGATGCCCAAAAAGTTCAAAACTGGGTTCAGCGTTCATGCAGAACATTTTTAAGAGAAGAAATAAATCAAGTTAGGTACTTTAAACTCCAAGTGAATCTTTTTCATTAATAGGAAACATTTAGGAACATCTTTAATAAAGGAGAAAATTAAAAAAGTAAAATAACATGCTATGACTTTACCTCCTTTATATAGACAAGAGTTCCAATTGCAGGGTGATATTTAAGTTATTATGCTCTGTTGTCTCACTGTTGAAGAGTAAATTGACTTTTCTCTCCCTACATACATCCTTGAGCATAATAACTTATGCCATCTGTGGAAATACCTTCTTGTTGTTCAGCTGTAGGAGTACCCTCATCATTCTGGCTGCCACATACACCTTGTGAATAAGCAAGTCCAGCATCTCCAGATTTCTTTAACAGCTTGTGATTGCTCTATGCATGTTCAGTAACAGATTCTCTGAGAAGATTTAATTTTTCTCATTTCCTTGCTTTCCAGAGGGATAAAACATGGCCATACTGCATCTAAGAGAGAGTGTAAAAGCAGCTTTACTCTCTGCTGTATGGTTGAATTTTTTAACACAATGTATAAATTATTTTACAAATTAGCTAGAAATAAAAACCTACCACTCTCTATAAAATGCACTTAGGAAATTTCTATTAGACACCTAACTACGTCTTTAAGGAGCTAAAACACCTTTGAAATGTGTCTTTCAGTTGTTTCTGAAAATGTTATTTGTGGCCTTGTATTTGATGTAGGTATCAAGGTGTTGGTAGTAGGGTGGATGCAGGGTTGGCCTCTGTGAGAAAAAACTGCGGTTGCTCTGTGCCAGACACAGCCAGCTGTCTGCAATGGACCAGTGTCTGAGCCCCTCAGCCAAAATGGTTGCACCTCTGGGGAAACTTGTTTAAGAAAGGTCAGAAAGCACCACAGAAAGAGCAGGAGGGAACAAAAAGAGTAATAAAGAACAAAGGGAAGACCAAGGACAGATAAGAAGGAGGAGGAGGCAGCGCTGCGGGTGCTGGAGCAGAGATTCCCCTGCAGCCTCTGCAGAAGACCATGGAGCAGGTAATTCCCTGCTGCCCATGGAAAGAGACCATGCCAGACCAGATACCCACACTACAGTCAATGGAGGATCCCACACCGGAGCAGGTGGATATGCCCTGAAGGAACTGAAGTCTGTGGAGAGCCCATGCTGGAGCAGGGGAAAAGTGTGAGCAGCAGAGATGAGATGTTATGGACTGATCAAAACTCCCATTGCCCATCCTCCCTTGGGTGCGGGAGGTAGAGGAATCAGGAATGAAAGTGTGACGCTTAGCCTGGGAAAAAAAGAATTGTGTAAGGGAGAAGATGCTTTGGGGGGAGGGGTTGTCTTTGTTTCTCACCATCCTGCTCTATTTTAATTGGCAATAAATTAAATTAATTTTCCCCAAGTTGAGTCTGTTTTGCGTGTGATGGTAATTGGTAAATGACTTCCCTGTTTATCTCAACCCACAAATGTTTTCATCGTCTTTTCTTACCTGTGTCTTGCTGAGGAGAGAAAGTAAGAGAGCAGCTGGGTGGGTGTCTGGCAGCTGGCCAAGGTCAATCCATCACAGGCCTTTATTATAAAAGGTACTCTGTCTTTCAAATATGTTCCCAGATAAATTTTTTTCTAAGAAGTAGAAAAATCTGACAGAGTTTTATTATTTATTTAGTTAGTTATTTACTTATTTATTAATAAATAAAGTCCTTTACAGTTTCACTTTCTCCTATCTTTTCGCTTAAACCCTTGTACAGCAATGAACAGCTAATGTAATACGAGAACTGTTTGAGCTGGAGAGTACACAGTGAATCAAGATCATGACATTCCTCCATGAATCAAAGAGAAAATGTCCTCTGTCCTTTGTGAAACCCAGACAGACTGCTCAGTGAAAAGAAAGCGAAAAGAAGTAAACCAGGCAGCATAGTCTACATTCATCCTCCATTAACTGAGCACCAGTTGATGTACTTAATTTAAGAGCCTAGCTCATTCACCCTTCCCTATGCTCACAAAAGACAGTTAAGTATCTCCAGAGAACAATTCAGATTTAAAATTTAAATCACACTCTGTAAAAAATAAATCTAGAGTGACTCTATTTCTTTGTTAGCTTTTTTGGATATGTACCTAAAACTTTTTCAAATTTCTTTTTTTTCTGCATTATCTTTAAATGTCTTAATGATTGTCTTAAAAATTTATTGGACTTATCATTTCCTTACACTAAAAGGTATAGACAAGTAACTCCTCTTCCCTTCAATATATCTTAAATTGGCTCCCACTTCCTATGAAGACAAAAACTCACTTATTTTCTCCACTTTCAGAACACATACACATATGCTCTGTTCCCAATCTTGATCGTATAGCTGGATTTACATGTCTGTGCAAATGGAAAATTAATTTCTGGAGTTTAAAAAGTAGTTAGTTGAAGTATAAACAACTGATAAGAAAAAATATTTCTGTTAGTTGCCAGCCTAATAACAAGTAGATAGTGGATAAATTGCAGGAATTTCTTTGGATTAAATGATTTTAGGAAGTCTTGGTCCTATATTTACCAGTACTGAGCAATGATTTGCATGCTACTATGTAACTAAAAAATTACCATCAGGTCCTTCTAGATTAAACACTTGCAGACATAGACCATGAAATATATTGTTATTTATCTGTTTCTGGATGCCTGTGAATCACCTATTATGCCAATGCAGTTATTAATTATTTGCATATGAGTGTACGTCTTACTTGCTTTGCTGACATCATATATTGTTGTGCTTCAATTGCGACCAAGAGTTGTGCATGAAGCAGCTGTCCAGAAGTAGCAGAAATCCTGAGATGGAGCATAGACAGCTTGTGTTCTCATCTCACTTTGTGTGCTCATCTCACTTTGCAGACTAGAATAGGGTAATAATCTCTCTATCTCTCCCATTATCTCATCTGGACACTATTTGCTTCAGGTGATGAGTCAATGAGGGAGTGAGAGTCCAACTCTAATAGTCCTCTAAATACAGTATCTGCAATTGGCCCCGTGCTTGTGTAAACAACCTTCCTCTAAGTTCTGTAAAACAACAAAAGAACCAGAGGGAAGTTAATATTGGTATGGCTTGCTGTGGAGCTGAATCCCATTATTTTTCCCCATTGCCACACTACTATGTATTTAAATTGTGAGGCATGAAAATATGATTTAAGATTGCAAAGAGATATTTCCATAAAACATTCACTTGCATAAGATCTGGACCACTGATAAAGGGGAAAAAAAAAAAAAAATCAGTCAGTTTAAATATCCAGGAGGTCATTTCCGCATAACTTTTCTTGCTGAAACAGTTATTATCACTGCACTTTTTTCCCTGTTTCAAATATTTTGATAGTATAGCTATGCATCATACAAACTGTTTGCTTTTTGCTTTTAATTAGCATTCCATTATTTCTTTCAGAACTGACAATCTTCAGGACAAGTCTGTTTTGAAAACAGCTGATGCAGTGTACTTTGAAAGATAGCATTTGTAGTATAAATTTTGACAGAATTATAGGAAGACAGTAAGGACCCTTTGAAGATTAAAATATCCAGCAGTCCATGTTTTTCTCTCATCTTAGCTGCTAACCCTTTGAAAGCTTAAGCAAGACATCTGAATGCAAAACAAATTCAACTTTCTTCTTAGCAAAAGAAGAGAGTTTGTTGTCAGCAGAAAGGTTTCTTAACACTGACATTCTTAGCTTTTTACAAAGGAGGACTATGATCAGTGGATTATTTATTCTGCATGAAGACACTTACTCCATTTAAAATATAATCTTTCTGCCTCTGAATGACAAATATAAAATTTTATGCAGGTTAGTGTATTATATTTTATATATAACATGCAATAACTCTGTATGTAGCCTGTTCGCTGAAAAACTACAGACTAGTTTATCTATTTATAGATTTTTAGAGAATCTTCAAATCATTTGTTCTAAACCCTGGTGAACTCTTTTCAAATGCACTTTTAGCACCTGAAATTGAATATTGATGTTTTAAGACCTGGTCTTAGGTAAATGGGATCTATCTTTGTATACATTTAAAGACTACTTCTACTTCAGCTCCTTCTCAGTCAGTTCCTTGAGGAACCAGAGAAAACACTCAGTGTAAGCAATGATAAGCTATTCTCTTCCAATTCTTTAACAACAGAAAGCAAGGCAGAGGATTTGTAAGATTCGACAAGAGTCTAAGCAGTTTACCTTAGAAAGATGGAGAGGTAAATTCCCCCCATAACCTTCTTTCTAGTGAAGAGGAAGGGAGAAAAAACAGGGTGAGATGAGGTAGTGACACAGAGGTTGTATTTTGTTTTTTTCTTTCTTTTGCAAGTCATGCCATTTATGCTACTAGATTGATACGTCATAACATAAAATGTTTTTCATACAATGGATTACTTCCTGTGTATCACTTAATATCTTAAGATGAAAATTCATCTTGTAGAGTGTTAAACATTAGAATTGTCTTTTCTGGATTCAACCAAGCTTCTTTTAGGCATCTGTGATTCCTCACTTTATTTTGTCTACCTCTACTTTCTGGTCTGGGGAAATTGTAGAAAGGTATTAATTTCTTTGTTACCAGATCAAAAACCCTTGCTCTGATTTCCCTGCAGGATATGGGTTTCCTGTCATATTCTGCACTCATCTCCTGATTCTACTTACATACGAATGTGTGTAATTTGAGACAAACTCCTCTCAAATTAGTGATATAAATCTAATGTATAGGAGAAGAGAAAAAGAGCTAAGGTTTTTTTTTCAATTTAATTTAAGTAAACATTTATTTTTTTTACTTTTGATATGGTTAGGTTTGTAGAGTAGTACTTGATAAAATACTTCAAACTGTTTCTTTTGTGTTATTAACAGGATTATCTGTTTATTTAGACAGTAAATGTCAAAACAGTGTCATGCAAATTAACAATGCTTTATTACTAGTGCTTAAGTGAAACAGAAACCTAGCACTTCTGCTAAAGTAAAGCTTTCAAATAGGGCTAATTAATCAGGAAGGAAGACTTATTTTATTCTGTAGCTAATCACACAAAACTTATAACTATTAATATTAAAAAGGAAAATAACTGGAAGCAGTATTTTAAAGGAGCACTAGCCAGAGAATTTGTCTAAAAGAAGGATTCCAGGTTCGTGGAAATTGAATTCTTTCAATACTTGGCTTCACTCTCAGTTGAATCCAAACAAATACTTTTTTTTGATGTCACAATGAACTAGACGATGCTAAAATTCTGAATCCTTTGCTAAAAATTTATAAAGAAAAGCCATTTTTCCTGGAGAGTTACAAGGGATTTCCAAGCTTTGGGGTTCGAAAGTAGTTCAGCTTTAGTGTCTGTCATGATCCTCCAGATCTTGTAAGTCTGTTTCAGACTTCCCAGGCTCCAGTTTATAGCAGAGAGCATGAAATCTTCCAAAACTCACTTTAATCAAGCCCAGGGCAGAGACAGGTTTCCCAGACCCTTGGGCTCCAAGTTCTTGATGATCATAGGTCCTGAGTCTTAGGACACCCCACTAGCCTCCATATTTGACTTCTTGAGAGTCAAATCCTTGTATTCAGATAGTTTTAAGCTAACTAGCTACTCTCTGTATGTACGTGAATTTTATACTGGGAGGTTTAGCAGTTGCTCCCATCCTAGTTGGTGTATCTATCTACTTAACCATGTCTTCTGGAAAAGAAATGACTACAGAATAGATGCATTTTTTGTTATACTGTGTAAGTTCTAACCAGCTCTTCCTAAGAACATTCATCTGCTCTTATTTTGAATACTATGGTTTTGAAAGAAGTATAAAAATAGTACAACTGAAGAAGGGATTCAGAGTATAAAATTGGTCTTGCCCTTGTCTCCCCTTCACCATGCTTTCACACTTTCTCCTAGTTAAGAGTGTTATATAGTTTGCAAAATCAAAGACTCAAAAGATTGGAAATGCTGAAATTGAGGCTTGCTGTGCATATTCTTTATGATACTCTCTAGAGCTGAGTAAGTTCCTGACATTTTTCCAATGAGATCTGTCTTTAAATGTGCATAGTTAATGCAAAATTTATCAATGCTGTACAATATTTCACCTTTTATTCTGCATGTCATACAGTATAAAATTGCAGATCTTAAAAGACACTATATATACTGCACCTGCACAGTTTTTTCAATCAGGCATAGTTGTAATCTCATTAAAGAAAGAAATCATGTTTGCATGGCATATCCTGGTGTTTAAAAACCCTAGGTGACCATCACTGACTAGACTTTTAAGTCTTCCAGCTGAAACTGGAACCTGAATATTTCTTCACCAGCTGTTGAAATAGCACATAGTGCTCAACGTATCTTTTCAGGCAAGACCAAAGTTACCATGAGATTCAGGAGCTTTTTTATGTTATGTGAAATTCTTCCATCTAGAAGCCTTCTATATCCTGCTTAGGAATGCTGTCCTGAAATAGCTTGAACAGGTGAACAACTTTTTCTAGAAAAAGAAATCAAATCTACTTGTGCTGCAAAGAGCAAAAGGGATTGAAGGGGTCCATGCATGTATCCTTGATATAGTCAAGTGTCTGCAAAAACAACAAAAAAAAACTTGTTGTTTTCATCAGTAATGGAATGCAAAATAGAAAATATATGAGTAAAAGAACAATACGGAAATTAACTCTGCAAGATAAAAAAGACACTACATTAAAACTAAAAGCAGAGACTGAATAAGTTAGTCACTGAGAGATGAAAGAATGACAGAATTTTAAAAATGAAGACATAAAAATTAAAATGATACTAAATGAAAGTGTTACAATAACATTAGAATTCAGGGAAAATTCAAACAATTTAGCAAGCTAGGAAAAGAGAAGTTCAAATACGTTTGTGAGAAGACAGAGTAAAAAAAAACAAGGGATATAATATAGCTTATTTTATTTTTCCATTAATATTAGAATTAGATTTTTGAAGTAATAGAAAACTCTTCTCCTAATTGACTCCTGGTTTACATCTGTATTGTGTGTTTTTGTGTGTCTGTGATGAGCATAGGAAAGGTCATTTAAATGCCACTTTTCTGAATTCTCAGAGTTTTTTATTAACTTTAAAGAATTTTTTGCTAGTAATAGTCCTTTTTGGTATATTTTAACTGAGAAAAGAGTTACTGCTGTGGTTTATCAGGACTGATTTGAAAGTTCTTCAATTTACTATTTCTGAAAAAAAAAAATTTTTATTTCTGCCTTCATTTTGCAGTGTGTTTTAGGGAGCTATTAAGAACTACAGATGGACAAAGAAATCCTGATGAAAAGATTTAGATTGGATATCAGGAAAAATTTCTTCACAGAAAGGGTTGTCAGACATTGGAACAGGCTGCCCAGGGAAGTGATTGAGTCACCATCCCTGAAGGTATTTAAAAGACATGTAGATGTGGTGTTTAGGGACATGGTTTAGTGGTGGACTAATGCTAGGTTAATGGTTGGACTTGATGATCTTAAAGGTCCTTTCCAACCAAAATGATTCTATGATTCTAAAAACACCCACAATCCTAGAGAAACATACAATAATCTCTTGCTCAAAAAATGCAATTTCAAAAAATAAAAACCAAAAAACAAAGAAACAAAACCTATAGTCTCTTCTGAATGAAAACTGACATAGAAGTAGGAATTTATGTCTGTTATTGGCAGATAGGGACTGTAAACAATCACTTCTTTTACAACATCAAAAGGTCAGAAAATGTAGCATTCAGATATAGCAAAATTCAGAAGCATCAAAATTTGCTAATGCGTTGTAAAATATTACTAAACAAGCACAAAAGAAGACAAAACGGTGAGAAATAAAACTACTTCAAGCAGAGATTAATGCATTGACCTAATGCAGCTTGCTGCTAATTATATAATAGCATTCAGTATAGAGGAATTTTTTAGCAGTATATGTGAAATACATGTATTTTTGGTTCACTTACAATATCTCACAATTTCTCTTTGCAGAGAACAGAAGCCTCATTGTAACCTGTGGCATTTGCGGCATTACTGAGTGGTGCAATCTGGGGTATCACACATGTCCTGATTTTGTGGGGATAAAATTTATAGAATCAATTTTCTGTTACATTTTGTTTCAGTTTGTGGCCAGCTGTCGTATGGTGATCAAGGCCATTAGCAGTTAAATCCAGGGCAGCTGGCCCAGGCTGGCCCACAATGTATTGAGGATGGAGCCACACAATGTCATGAGCCATCACAATGTCATGAGGATGGAGCCAGGCTCTTCTCAGTGACATCCCTTGACAGGACAAGGGGCAATGGGTGCAAGTTGGAACACAGGAGGTTCCACATAAATATGAGGAAAAACTTCTTTACGGTGAGGGTGACCGAACACTGGAACAGGCTGCCCAGAGAGGTTGTGGAGTCTCCTTCTCTGGAGACATTCAAAACCCGCCTGGACGCGTTCCTGTGTGATATGATCTAGGCAATCCTGCTCCAGCAGGGGGATTGGACTAGATGATCTTTCGAGGTCCCTTCCAATCCCTAACATTCTGTGATTCTGTGATTCTGTAATTTAGTCAATGGTCACTCTATGAAAATCAGGTTCTTGTCTAACCTTGGAGTTTCCTATGTTTCTGCCAGGATGCTTTAAGAGTCTCTGTTTCCACTAGGGGTATGGGCTACACTGTACAAAATTTAATGGCCAATGTCCAACTCATCCTTGACATAATTCAAGTATTGCTTCTCAAACTGAGTATTGACCTTTACTGATCACACCTGCAGGATCACAACTGACATATTCTAGAGTGATGTCTGCTAAACAATCTTCGCATAAAAGAGCCTGAAAGAACTGTTAGAAGGTACTGTATTGTGCTTCACATTCAGAAGTTATCTGTCTCCTTGAAAACCTGTCATTTACCTAACTCTTCCCAAATTCCCGCAGTAGAGCAATGTGAGCATAGAGGTCTGGATTTGCCTACCCACAAGATTACAAAGCACCAGCTCTCCTTTGCCTATCCAGAGAATCTGGTGTAAATGAGACATAAGGAAAGAGTGAAACTAATAAGGAATTGTTTGTGATTGTCACGGTTTAAAGCTGGGCCGGCTATTAAACCTGTGGCAGATGCTCTCTGTTAACCCTCCCCCCCACTCGAAGGGAAAGGGAAAGGGAAAAGGGAGAGAGACTTATGGGTTGGAAAGTTAAAACAGTTTATGAATGGGGATCAGGGAGTCTCGATTGGTGCGATATTGTCGTCGGTGCACCTTGGTAATAGCAATTGGCACCTGTTGTTCTTCAACCTTCAGCAACCCCACAACAGAAGGATTCTCTGAGAGGCCAGGCAAGGTAGACAGCTGTTTAATGTCCTCAGTCTCTACAGCTACTATACCAAAGGCCCTTCTATACCCTTTTGGGTCCTTAAAATACCCTCTCTTGAGGTAATCTATGCCAAGGATGCACAGAGCATCTGGGCCAGTCACAATGGGGTGCTTTTTCCATTCATTTTTAGTTAGGCTCACTTCTGCCTCCAATACAGATAACACTTGAGATCCTCCTGTTATTCCCGAAATACTGAGAGATTCTGTCCCTTTATGATTTGATGGCATTAGAGTGCACTGTGCACCAGTGTCTACCAAGGCTCGATACCTTTGTGGTTTTGATGTGCCAGGCCATCGAATCCACACAGTCCAATAAACTCTGTTGTCCCTCTCCTCCACCTGGCTGGAGGCAGGGCCCCCCTAATTAAGAAATGGATTTGTGCTGCTCACAGGGATTGGACCTTCATTTCCCTTACTCACATTTAGGAAAAAGGGATTTGAGGCCTATCTACCATGACTGGGGTCCTGCTCACTGGTAACTGGAGCAGCCATCCTCCTAGGAAAATTCTCTCTGGCATTTCTTTTAGCTTGCAACTCATGTACTTGTGCCTGTAGGGTACTGGTAGGTTGTCCATGCCATCTGCTCATGTCCTCCCCATAATCACGCAGGGCAAACCACAGGATACCTCGTGACGTGTTCGATTTTCTTTGAGCCGGTCCTGTAGGAGGACGTTTTCTCTTAACGGCTGCAACACGGGCCTGTGTAGGTAGAGAGTCAAGTTTATTCTCGATCCTGGACAGTTTGTCTGACAGCTGTTCAAATGAGTCCTTGTTTTCCTTAGTCAGTTTTTCCACAGCTGAGATGCGGGTCTGAAGTGGGGAAGAAATACTATCTTCATACTGTCGCATACAGTTAGCCATTTCGCCCACACTAGGTCGTGCCATATCATCTTCTCCCCATACTAATATTGACAATGTATGTGTGTATGTCGGTGGAGCATTCTTCACAAGCTTCCGGAACATGGATCGGTTGCATTCCACTTCATCAGGATCTACAGGATCTGCAATTTCCCGTGGGTGTCTATAAATGATCTCTTGCACAGCTAGTTCTCTAAGGTAGTTAATACCTTTTTCTATAGTGGTCCATTTGCTTAGGTGACTCATAACATCATCTTTATAGGGATACCTGCTCTTTACAGCTGACAAGAGTCGCCTCCAGAGACTGATAGTGTTCGACCTTCTTGGAAGCATCTTATCAATACCACCATCTCTGGACAGGGATCCCAACTGTCTGGCTTCTCTACCATCCAATTCCATGCTATCCGCCCCATTATCCCAGCATCGGAGCAGCCAGGTAATAATAGGCTCACCATCATAACGGCTGAAGTCTTTCCTTATATTTCTCAGGTCCTTCAGGGATAAGGAGTGGTAGGTTATCTCTACATCCGAGTCCTCCTCCTGTGATAGTTCTGCTTTAGAAGGACCTTTCTTCTGTGATATGTCTGTTTTAAAAAGATGATCAAGGGAACCCTCATCTGTGTTGGGCCCTGACTCTGCCTGAGAAGGGCCCTCACCTGGGTCATATGATGGCTCTGCCTTAGAAGGCTCTGAGTCATCATCCTCCTCTTCACGAGCTGATTTCTTTCGGTATTTCTTCCTGGTTACAGGGGTGATTGGTACAGATTCGGTAGATGCTGGGGTCTGACTAGATGCAGTGGCTGTCGTGGGAGTGCTGAGACTCGTTAGAGTCTGAGTAGCTGCAGTGGCCATCATGGGGGGTGTAGCAGCTGCGGTGCAGGCTGCCGAGGTTTCAGTGGATTTAGTGGCTGTAGCGGCAGCATGCGCTGTAGGATCTGAGGTGTCTGCATAACACCTACACCTGTCCCTGCACCAATATTTAATCTTATCCCACATCAGAAACACATTCAGGACAACCGAAAATAAAAACATGCCACCTAGACAGCACCATCCTAATTTCGCAAAATCTAGTGGAATCAGCTTGGCAGAAAAGGGGAAGGTACTATTTCCCAAAGTAAAAATTGGAAGTGTAATCATTAACACAATCAGCTAAAGGACGCCCGGAGTCCGCAGATAAAATCGCTGCTACCGCAGTCAGAATAGTAACAGCCTAGTTTATCACGACATAAATCAGTATGAAACGCCATAACAAAACAATGCATATTGACCAGTGCCCAGCAGTGATAAACTGCACATAAAGAGTAACAAACAGTGCATACGGCAAGTAAGGTATTATTACACTTAACTCTGTAAAAGGCTTTAAAAAGAGATGAGATAACACAGCGTTCAAAAATGACATTACCATCTTCGCTATCTGTTTTAATTTCCAACCCCTCGTAAATCTCAAAGGAAGAAATCTGATACTCTCTCAGCTGAGCTCTCTGGGTCTCCTCCTGCCGGAGCCGGGATTCTACTTATCAGAGCAACCTGTCGGAGCTTCTCTCGAGCCCCATGTTGGGCGCCAATAAATCTGTCACGGTTTAAAGCAGGGCCGGCTA
Source organism: Nyctibius grandis (assembly GCF_013368605.1). Classification (NCBI taxonomy): domain Eukaryota; kingdom Metazoa; phylum Chordata; class Aves; order Nyctibiiformes; family Nyctibiidae; genus Nyctibius; species Nyctibius grandis. The sequence continues at coordinate 76,175,635 of NC_090659.1, read as the reverse complement.
TTAAACCTGTGACAGATGCTCTCTGTTAACCCTCCCCCCGCCCACCTGAAGGGAAAGGGAAAGGGAAAAGGGAGAGAGACTTACGGGTTGGAAAGTTAAAACAGTTTTAATAAACTATAATAATAATATTGGAATAATCAGATATATACAAATATATACAAAACCAAGATCAAGCTCCCCCGATGTCGGCCATGTCACCACCGGCACTGCAGGGCAGGCTCCGGGAAGGCCCAGGCTGGGCCCAGCGACGGTCGAGAGCTGGATTCAGGGATGCACAGATCGGGATTGGGGGCAGCAGGAAAACGGACAGAGTCCTGCTTGGACTCTGGCCAAAGGCTCAAGCCGCAGAAGCAGCCCGAAGCAGCAGAAACACCTAAACACAGCAGAAGCAGCAAGGGAAAGGCGGAAGGGGCAAGAGAAGGGCAAGGGGCAAAAGGGCGAGACCCTCGTGATCCCCCCACTTTATACCGAGAATGACGTGTATGGGATGGAATACCCTCGTTGGTCAATTTTGGGTCACCTGCCCTGTCCGCTCCCCTCTGCAGCTGCGACCCCCCTTCGGCTCTTCACTCGTAAGCAGTGAGGAATTTAGCAGTGACCTTGGTTTCTCTAAGACTAAGTACAGCAAGAGCCTTTCTACATAACATCCCTGCCAGTGCCTCAGTGATAACTACAAACTTCGAGCGTTATCAGTCCTAGAAGCAGACACTGTCTGCAAAACATACAGTTAGTTTCAGAAAGTGCAGTTACTTAGAGGAGACTTAGCTGAAAGTAAAAATCACTGAAAGGAAAATTGGCCTGGTTTAGGCCAAACCAGAACAGTGATTCTCCAGCTTGGAGGTGAAAACTGTGACTACACAAACAATAAGTTAAATTTGGGATGAATATTAGGTAAAAAATGCTGCCCAAACTCAAAATTCAATCTATTGCACTGTGGAATTGTTTTGTTAAGAGTATGTCATTATACCCTCTAGACACTAAGACAAGAGTGCATTGGAGATCCCCTGTATGGAGTGGTTCTACAGCAACGAGGGCTTTTGCGGTTTTACCTTTGTAATTCCAGCTATGCAATACCCTAATTCCCTTGGTGTTTTTGGTGCTGATCCATTATGATCCATTGATTCCCTGATCTTCTGGACTTGAGATTTTATAAGAAAAATCAGTCTTCCTTATTGAAGAGCTAGTGCTTTTATAGTCTGTTTAGAAATGTTAAATTGTGAACTGGCTTTAGTATGCTTAATACACTTGAAGTTCGTATTTTATTTCATGTGGTAATCTTTAAAATATATATTATTAATCTTTAATACTATAATGCATTCCTTAGGACTGTAAAAAAATCTGGAGAGAGAAGTATTTATGAAATGATTAGCACTAATTTTATCAATCATGCACATTTCAAAGGTTACAAGCTTCATTTTAATGCTGAAAGAACTGAATCTTTAACTGGCATATTTTTCCTGTGCATAGGTACTTTACTGTGATAATTTAAAAATGTGAATATATGTAGTTGTTCTAAGTTCTCTTTCAGCCTGTCAAGTTACTTAGCTGTTCAGAATAATAGCAAAATTATGAAGTGAGAGAGAAGAAAAACTCTTAAAACTACAATTTGATAAGGAGAAAAGGTAATGGAAGGAAATAATACAAGAAAGGAGATATATATCTTCATACTATTACAAAACATCTTGAGTATAACAGCAGATTTTGGTAAATTTTCTTTAAAACTGAAAAAAAACGACCCATGTATCATCTATATAGTAAGACATGACATTCTCTAACAGTGTGTTTTTCAAGTGTGAACAATGGTTGAGAATCAGATTTTCTTGGGCACAGAGAGTATCTGCTTTTGAGAGGATTTAATACCTCAACAAAATGAATAATTATGAATAGAACTGCAATGCAAACGACTGATTTTCAATGTAATCCAGTTTACAAGCTTATCACAGTTAGGTAACTGCCTACGACTCTGACAGTAATTCTTCACCCCCCTCTTTACATGAGTTCACTCCTTCAGCTAATATTCTGCTTTTAGTCTTCTAAAGACTGGTGCTCGGGTTGGACTGTATTAACGTCTAAACACTGTATAAGTTCAAGTGCATTTTAGCTTATCATTTGAACATATTAAGCTGCTTGATACACATTTTAGGAACCTCTGATAAACCATAGAGAATAATTTATAAAGGCTACTAAAGTCAATCATGGAGTTAAAATGTAATTATTATGTAGACTATACTAATCTTGAAACTTGCCAACATATTTCTATGCAGTGCTCATTGAACATATTAAACATATTGTATATATTGAACATACTGAACTTGGTACTTGTTAAAATGAACTCAAGATGTCTGCGAGCAGACTGGACTTCAGGGGTTTCCATTTTTTTTCCCATCTCTATCTCTTTCTTTACACAAATTTATGATGCAAAAACCTCAGAAGAATGTGAAATTAAAAAGATTTGAGTAAAATGTTGGAGTATGCCTCTCTAGTGAACAGTGTATCAGATGGATAATACATCAGGGTATGGTTAAGTTTGCGCACACACACACTATCTTAATTTGCTTGAAAAAAGCACAGACTTGTCCAGGCCAAATTAAATTTGGAGTAATTCATAGTCTATACAAATAGAAATGTATTTGTGATAATACCGAAAGAAGAACTGAGTCTGTATCTTTTGATTAAATAACCTATTGTAATTCTGTTCTGAAAAATAGAAACTATGTTGCTCTATACATTAAAGTGTTTTGGGATATTCTCTGTGCTTTAAGCAGCTTACATTAGTCATCTTCTTATAGTATTAAGACACAAACTAGGAGAGTGTAAAACCAAATTATTACTGAAAGCTAGTTGTAGGTATTTGGAATATAAACTTGTCACGGTTTAAAGCTGGGCCAGCTATTAACCAGGTGGCAGATGCTCTCTGTTAACCCTCTCCCCCCCCGCCCCAAGGGAAAGGGAAAAGGGAGAGAGACTTACGGGTTGGAAAGTTAAAACAGTTTTAATAAACTATAATAATGAAAAAGAATATAATAACAATAATTATAGAAATAACCAAATATATACAAATATGTACAAAACCAAGATCAAGAGCTTGGAAATCCTCCTCAGGCAGAGTTGCTCCCCCCAGTACAGGCAGAGGGGAAAAGGCAGTACCTTTCCCCAGCACGGGCAGAGGGGAAAATGCAATAGCTCACCCTGCCATCACACCTGCAGGCTTTTAACTGGAAAATTGGCAAAGCTGGTACCAATCAGTGGGAGACAGGAGGGCCCCTCCCTCCTGGGCCCCACCTCCAGGAGGCAGTGGGTTAGTGATAAATAGGAAAGTGAGAATGACATGTATGGGATGGAATACCTCGTTGGTCAATCTTGGGTCACCTGTCCTGTCTGCTCCCCACAGCAGCTGCGACCCCCCTTTGGCTCTTCACTCGTAAGCAGTGAGGAATTTAGCAGTGACCTTGGTTTCTCTAAGACTAATGGGCCTGGTTTGGGCCAAACCAGGACAAAACTAAAAAAAATAGAGGCTGTATTCCAAAATTTACATTCTGCATTGTCATAATCCACTTGTAACATGAAATATGTTGCTATTAAATTATTTTTTAATCATTAAGATCATGATTATAGTGAGGCATATCAAATTCTGAATTCAATTTATTTTGTAGAGTACAGATGCATATGCACTCAAATAAGATTTAACTGTAACATTAATTTCCTATTTTATGGATCTTATTAATGGTAAGAGATTATTGCTGTGAAAAAAATGGGAAAAATGTACTTGAAAAAATTTACTGAGGATGGGTTGGGTGTTTTTTAAATCATACTATCATTTTTATTGGGCAATAGTACAACAGCGTTCTAAAACAGAACAGATAATTCATCTCCAGCAACAACCCATAACACCAGTTATCAGTGAAGACTTCCACTGGCAGACTCCTCTTATGATTCCATTGTTAAGATTCTGTACTCCATCTTCTTTGAAGTTAGTTTATTTCACTATATGAATATACCTAGTCGTTACCAAAACTTCAGCCTCAAGAGATGAAGTCATTTGTGAAAGATTTCCAAGACTGGCAAAATAAGAACTAGTGGATAGTAAAATTTTATCACAGTGGAATTTCATGTTGATTGCTACTACAAGCTTTAAGAAGTCTCATCTGTAAATCTGAACATTATTCACATTTTTATTCAATACCAACCCATAACTTTCCTCTAAGTCTCTTAAAAGTTTCTGGGACACTGAGCAGAAGGAATGATGGAATAAAACCTGACACAAAACTTTAGAAGAGAGCTAATGGGAAAAAAAAAATGTGGACTTTATTACATACTGGATCCTTTTATAAAAACAAATTAAAATTAACAAAAAAGAAAAGAGGTCAGCATGTCTCAGGTGCCTCCCAGCTCACAGAGTGATGTTAGTAGTCCGTAACATTGAAGACAGTTGAGAAGGCTTATCGTGTCTACTTAATTCACCATTAACAAGAAGAAATCAATCAATCAGAGCTACTGTTAAATAATAATGCATAGGTCTGAAAATAGATTGGCCAGTACCCTAGATCACTCGAGAACTCTGGGTACTCTCAGAGTGGTTTGTTACAAACTTCTTCATGTATCTCTGCACTCCCAAAAGGACTGATTGAACATTGCAAATAAACTATAAAAATAACTTCTTTGGGAGATGAGATTACATCATAAGAATATGAGAACAACTGGACCGGATCACAATAGTACTAAACTTGTACAGCAATAAATGTACTGGTGCAGTAGCATGATTTACACCCTTATTGCCAAATTGAGTGTTCTTTTCAATATTCCTTAACTGTAGCAGATCCCAGCCCCTGTTATTGTCTGAATCACATTTTGATACCATCTGAGAAAGTAACATGGAGGTAAAAATAACACCACGGAGCAAGTTAACAATTAGTGAGGATGACTGTGGACCCTTGCTTGGATCATGCCAGGTTGTGGCTTACTTTACTAATATACATATACCTAAAATCCTTCCAGCTCACTATGGGGAGGAGTGGATACCCTGAGGAAGAGAAAAATAATGTAAGTATTATTAGAGTAACTCATCTGATGACTGGTAGCTCTGAGGCTTTCTCAGCTTTAGTGGTCTCTTCATATTCGATTGCACCTGATAGTTTTCTTCTGTAAATTTGCTCAAACCCTTTTTCAATTGGTGCTGTCTTTCAGTACCCATAGGTCCCACAGCAAGCCTAACTCCATATTGTATCAAGAAATCCCATCTCTTGCCTGTTTTGAACCAGCCTGTGTAATTGTATGTATACCAGCCTGTATAATTTGGTACATGCTACTTCTAGTGCTTGAGAAGTGAACTATGTTTCTCTGTTCGTCTTTCCCCATGGCACCGTAGCAGTTGGCCTGGTTTCAAAACCAGGGGAGTAGTTTAAGGATAAATGATGTTTCAATACTTGAGAGACCAACAGAGAAATTTTAAGAGGGGCAGACTGTGAGCACCAATAACTGTGACAATCTGTTTTAGGTGCTGCAGATACCTGAATGAGCTGATCAGAAACAGGTATTCTCCACTCTGGCCTATAACTGACGGGGTCTGTAGTCTCTCGGGGTGACATCTGGAAGAGACCCTGAGAGAGACCCTGTAGAGAGAACAGAGGGGACCCTACAGCCTGGCCCCAGAGCCACACTTGGCACCCCTCTGCTGACCTACCTGACCATGTTGTCCCCCCTGCATGACAGAGGAGTCATGTCCCTCCTGAACATTAAATATACCTGTGACTAAGTATTTTAATATCTGAACTCTTGTAGTCTTCACACTGTCAATTTAGTCCAAAACTGTGATAAGGACTTATGATTTCCTGATCTCTTTTATGTCACTCTTCAGTCATCTCTTTTCCATGCTGAACTGTCCTAGTCTGTTGGTGTTTCACATATGAAACCGTTCTACCTGTTAGACTATCTTTCATGACCTTCTTTATACCTCCTCTGTCTATATCCTCTTTTGAGATAGGCTCATGGGTGTACCGTGGAGGTACACAATGGTTTACTTTCCATTATTTTACTAAAAATTATACTTTTTTGCTGTTTCTTTTTTGAATATACCTTAATATTGGGTCAATGATTCACAAAACTATCTATTACAGCCCTACAATGAGCTTACTTCCAATAAGCTCAGAGCCCAACACTGTATAAGTAAGATTGAGATAAATTTTTTGAAGATATTTGCTTTACAACTATTTATGGATCTATTTATTTAAGTTTTTGATGATATCTCAACCCGAACAGCTTAATATCTTGGGTGAACTTCACCACTTCTGTCTCCACTTCCTTTTCTATCAACATGCAGAAGAAAGCTCTGTTATTCTGCTACACAGAGCTAATACTTCTGTACTGTCCTCAGCAGTTAAATATTACAGGATTTATTTTGAATCTTTTGAAGAATATAATTCGTGATTTTCTGAATATTTAAATAAGATATTTAAAGCATAAACAGTGCTTTATTAGCATACTCTACTGTACAGTCAAACTAATTTTGAAATTTTAATTCAAGTTCAGCTGTTTTGTACTAAATAAATAATCTGCTATTTTCTCTCACAGTCTTGTCTTATCTGTTTATCTTGATGTCTGGTTATGTCAGTGTACCCAGGGATCAAGAAAATGTGACTTCTCTAATGATCAGCAAACTTTTTTTTCACTTTGTATTGCAATAAATCCAAGAAAGATATACAGCAGATTATTTTACTTTAAATTTAGTTCATATTATGTAGGTTAACTCTAGGTTTTGGAGTTTTTTATTTTGTTTTGATTTGGTTCGGTTTGTTTTACTTTTAAGTGCAGTTTCTCACTTAAAGCTAACTGGCCTATACAGGTCACTTTTACACAGTCTATAATCTTCTTATAGCCTATAATCTTTCAGTGTTACTTTAGAGTTCTTGAAGTTTTCTAATTACTACTGAAAATTACTGAGTGTAGGTAATAGGTAAACCAAACAAGATTTGAAATATTTTTATATGCACTATATCTCATTCCTTGTTTTCTTACCCATAATTGAATTTATTTCTACTTAAGAGCTGGCAATGGGCACAGACAGCATTTTGAGGTGCAGAATATATCTCTGATTTAATTTTTTCCCTCTTAAAATAATTATGGCATTTAATTATTATTATTGAAACTAATTAGCTTTGAACTATTAAAATTAAGTATACTGAATAACTATTTAAAATGCCAATAATAAACTCACAACTGCAAAACCTGGGTATACATTAGCATTCTAGGTTCTGGTCTGGAAATCTTACTTCAAATACTAAAATGCAGAATCATGAGGGCATGTTGTCATAGCTTATGATATATACTGCTGAGTTGGATGGTTATAGTTTTGTGGCTACTGTCACTGGCACAAATGTAGATATTTGGCTCCCCAATGTAACTAGAAAATGGTCATCCTCACGTAATGAACGGTCACTAATGGTTTGATGCTCTGGACAATTAGTTTCACTAATATGGTAGAACATAGTCAAGGTCATGCTTAAAAACAGATTGATGAGGCAGTAATGTAAGCAAAAGACGTTACTCTGCCTAAGCAGGAATATTCATTAATATCTGGAACAACCAAAACACTAGAGGCAGGTAAGATTTAGTAACCTAATTATCACAGATTTGGAAGGGGTTAGAAATAAAGGAGCATAAAATTACCCAATTATTCAGAACTGCTTATTTGTGGCTGGATTGTAGGTTAACAATGTAATTTAATCAATGGTGACTTGAATTTTATTTATATTCATATAATAAAGAAGTAGTTCGAAAAATCGTCCTCTTTCAATTAAATTAAAATTTGCATCACCACACCCTATAGGCGTTTATCAAAATCTCCCCTATTTATTTCATAGATGATTCCTGTTCATAACTGCTGTTTAAACTAGAAAACTTCCGTGTTTCAAACAATTTACACTAATCCAATAAATCTGTCACGGTTTAAAGCTGGGCTGGCGATTAAACCTGCAGCAGATGCCCTCTGTTATCCCCCCCTCCCTCCCCCCAGAGGGAAAGGGAAAGGGAAAAGGGAGAGAGACTTCTGGGTTGGAAAATTAAAACAGTTTTAATAAACTATAATAATGAAAAAAAAAAGTATAATAATAATAATAGAAATAATCAAATATATACAAATATATATACAAAACCAAGATTGAGCTCCCCTGAAGTCAGCCACGTCACCACCGGCACTGCAGGGCAGGCTCCGGGAAGGCCCAGCCTGGGCCTAACGATGGTTGAGAGCTGGATTCAGGAACGCACGGATCGGGATCGGGGGCAGCAGGAAAACAGACGGAGTCCTCCCTGGGCACCGGCCATAGCAGAAAGAGAGCGAGACCCTCGTGATCCCCCCACTTTATACCGAGAATGACGTGTATGGGATGGAATACCCTCGTTGGTCAATTTTGGGTCACCTGCCCTGTCCGCTCCCCTCTGCAGCTGCGACCCCCCTTCGGCTCTTCACTCGTAAGCAATGAGGAATTCAGCAGTGACCTTGGTTTCTCTCAAGAACAAGTACAGCAAGAGCCTTTCTGCACAACATCCCTACCGGTGCCTCAGTGATAACTACAAACTTCGAGCGTTATCAGTCCTGGAAGCAGACACTGTCTGCAAAAACATGCAGTTAGTTTCAGAAAGTGCAGTTACTTAGAGGAGACTTAGCTGAAAGTAAAAATCACTGAAAGGAAAATCGGCCTGGTTTAGGCCAAACCAGGACATGTTTATATTACATCTTTTTTCAAATGTATTGTATCAGTGTTACTAAAAATATGGCTTTTCCTTTATATACACAATAGGAACATGTGGTGCTTTAAGAATAAAACTGGAATTAAGACCCTACTCAGAGAAGCTTATAGTCTAAATTAAATGGAAAACATAGTGAGAGATGGCAGCAGACCATGGAAGGAATGAAGCAACAAAATGGAAAGAGACAAACTGAAGGGGAAAGTGCCCTTGGGAATGTAATTTATGAAAATGAAATAGTTCTTAACTTTTTTCTTCATTTTAACATGTTTTTTCATCCTATTTTGTTGTTATTTCAGTTTTGTAGATATGTAAACATGTAAAATCAGGAGAAAAAGGTCTCATGCCATCACTGGAATGCTCCCCCAGTACCCTTGCACCTCATTAATCTAACTGATTAGAATGACTTGTTGTAATATTTAGAATAATGGAGGTAAAGCTCCAGTATTCCCAGGAACAGTAAATATTACACAGATTTGGACTTAAAATGAATGCAATAAGGCACAAGAAGAAGGAGGCAGCAAAAATGCTGTCCTTCAGTGGAAATGTATATATTCATATATATGTAGAGATCATGGGATATTGTCATATATCAAGATGAACTGCTTCATTTTCACTACGTCTTACTTTTCAAGAGGGTCCACTAATTAAGTTTTTTAAATGAGGATAATGAAACAACAATAGATCAAAGAATATTTATTTGAAACAGAGATATGTATCACAAGGAGAGTGTCATAAAATATGTCATTTCTAGAAATAATAATAGAAAACCCTCTTTCTAATAACACCACACTAATGAGAATGAGAAAATAAATTTTATAGCTACAATTGACAACACATCTCACCAGGTGAAGAAAACATTTCACTTACTCTGTTTTTTCTGTATCATTTTTACCTTTATTATCATACAGCCCTTTCTTATCTTACTTTTCCTTTTGTTTTCTTGTAGATAGCTGTAGAATCCTAGCTCACAAGAATAGGTCCATGGAAGTCAACACAGATGTATGCACCATTTATACAATTTATACTTGTTTCAACATTTCACACCAATTAATTGCTGGCTTTCTTGTGGTATTTTCTGTTACACTCAAAATTCTGTTATGGGTAAAAGTGAAAACACACTATATATATGCAGAGACAACTTATTATTAGTCTAAATAAAGTCTTAGCATTCTAATCAAAATACAACAAGCAGTTATTGTTGGTTCAGTTAAAATGCTACTAATACTCACAGTCTACTTTATATAGAAAAAAAATCATCAACAATAATTAAAATTATTACACAAACACATCCTAGTGTCTACCTTTTTTCTTGGGGTTTGTGACTCTTCCAGAGTCCCACTGGAGATGGACTGAGGTCATCTATGCCAGGCTTCCCCAAGAAGTCTGTGAAGAGAGTGGGTCATGACAAGGCATCATTGTCAAGAGGTCTTTGCCTGGAGGAGTACGATACTGTTTGATTGCTGCTTTTCATCCTTCAGCTTGGAATCCACTTAGGGTTATTTTTACAAGTGTTCTTAAAACAATCTGCTTCTCTTTTAATTGGTTTCTAATTTTCCAGCTTTTCTGTTCTTTGATCACTGTAAAAAAGGTATTACACGATTCACAGCATTGTAGACCTGTAGTGACCAGTGACTGATAATTGCGGATTTTGTTTGCTGTATGGGGCTTCAGGTACTGTCTTTTGTCAGCATTCATTCATACCGCGTTTTATTCTACAGTCACAGAGTGTTCATTCTACAGAGAATAATTTCTTGGTTTTGCTATTTGTTAATAGTAGGCTTCATATCATGCAATAGTGCAAAGCTAAACAAAATCCAAAACAAATTTAAGAAGCAGTTACCTGACCACTAGGCAACTTCTATCACAGCTGAAAAAAGGTAAAAACAGCTCAGGCCAAGACAAGTCCAGATGAGTCCTAAGACTGTACTGTCAAGCCAATACAAAACCTGTGTTTTTTTACTAGTGTTAACACAATCATATCTGCAGGGATACATGTCCAGTTATGTTTCCCCTACTCATTTGAATGTCCTCCCCCAGTAAACTGAAAGATGGAAGCTGAATGGTACCAGAATTACAGATCAAATAAAACAAGCAAACAAATTTGCCAGCAAGTCAGGAACAGGAGAGTAACTGATCTTCCATCTAATTCATAGTCTTGATTTGACACAATGACTACTAATAATTATTTCTGAGCAACATTAGTAAGAGCAACAGGAGTAAGAGGAAAAAAAAGAATGAAAACTCAAACTCTCTTATGTATGTCACCACTAATAGTGACAATTCAGTGCTAAAAACTTCATGACTTTTATTGATCTGTATATTAGTCTGACAAGAGGAAACCTCAGCTTCCTAGCAGTTCATGCTTACTGACATAATTTTTCATTAGCAACACAATCTGCCTTGTACTCTCTTCCTAGAGTTTGCATTCCGGGTGGTATGGACGGCTGAAATAGGTTTTCCTGACACTAGTGTGTCAACATCTTGACCCAGCCTTTGTGTTTTTTTAACAGAGGCAGAAATGACCTTTCACATTTGGCTAAGGAAATTGACTGTCTCTAAATATATCACTTCTGCTTCTGGGCTTTTATCGTTACAGCTTGAGCTGAATTCAGTTTGGGTAGGAAAATAATATTTCAGATCATTACGGTTGGTTTTCAAATTTAAATGCTATGTCACTTTTCCCCTGGTTTGGTTTAGTACTGGTTTACAAGTTTCTTCAAATAAAGCTCTTCAACAGATAGAAATATACTGTACGTTTTTCTGAAAAACTTTGACCTTGCAAACCTCCTGTAAATTGCATAGGACATTATTATAATAATTGGGTCCCACTATGATAGGTAGTATACATAAGCAAAGTGAAAGGTCATTGTGGTCAAAGAAAGTTTTCAGTATGAATGGGTAAAACAGATGATAAATGAGAGGCTCAAAACTAAAAAAAAAAACCCAACTTCTTCAGTTTTATCAAATAATCAATGGCTGAAGCAAAAAGATGGAGTCTGGCATTTCCAGAATTCTTCTAATTTTCACCATGTTTGAATCTGGCACATAAAAATTGGTTGAGTGAGTTTTGTTTGATAATTCATTCTCACTTTTGAATAACATTTTGTAGGACACGTGGCATCAGTATTCACTTTATCTTCCTTATGTGCAAATCTTTAAAATGTTATAATAAACAAACAAGAAAACAAACCCCTTCAGTAAGCAATTAATCTCATTGTTCAGATACTGTGTTGTTCGGTTTATCACTCCATAAAATATGAAATTTCTTCTGTTCAAGTATAAAAACCTTTTCTCTCTCCATTATATTAGATCTCTTTTCAATATTGATTCTATACTTTTCTGTATTATATCAATAATTTTTTTTTCTGAGTCACATTTTTTATTTTCTCTATAAAATCTATGAAAAAAAAATTAAAATTTTAAGGAAAAATTTTTCAGTATTCCTCTTCCAGTGTGTTCAGTTGAGTCTACTCAGTCCAACATATCTCTACATCATGGATGTACCTAAATAAGGAAAAAAAAAAGAAAAGTAGTGATTATTTGAAAATCAAAGTATATATTGAACTTCCAAGCTCATTAACCATTCCATTCTTTTTATAAATATGTCTGGAGAGCCCTTACCTTTGTCACAGAATAACAGAATCACAGAATCAATCAGGTTGGAAGACACCTCTGGGATCATCGGGTCCAACCATTGCCCTGACAAAAGATCACAGGAAATATCATAGGAGAGATCATAGGAAAAATCGCATGTCAAGATCATAGGAAATATCATCAGCATTAAAAAAAACTAAGAAAGTAATTTATTTTTTTAAATAGAAAATAGAAAACTATAATACAAATTAAAATATATTTCTTCTTCAAATCAATTTAGATTATCCTTATAATAATATCTTAATAAATATTTATATTTTATACATAAAACACTTTCCAGATACACCAAGCTGTAAACAAAATTGTAGAAAAAACAAACTGATACTAAACAGTTCACTCAAATACTTTTAAAGACATTTAAAGAAAGAAAGAAAGAAACAGGTTCCTATTCTTTTCTACATAACTATATTCAATTATTTATCTTTTAAGCTTTGAAATTCTTCTTCTTTTCTTCAAAAGAAAGAAGCTGTATTATCTTTGCATGGCCTCTGTCCCAAACTGAGGATGACAACATCAGAGGGACATTGACCTAAAGAGAAAAGAATAAAAATTTGTGTGTGAGAAAATGTAGTAACTTGCCAAATATTGGATAATTGTTAGGCTAGCCGCTTGTCTAGTACTTCTTACAGGTGAGTAGCCTGGAATGGGCAGGTGCACCATTCCCAGCTCTTCTGAGATACAACAGCTGCACCTACTTCATTTTATCAGACTAGAATCAGAAAGCAATTTTATTTGAAGCTTTGAAGACAGTGGAAAATGTGGTAAATCAAGGAAAACAGAGGGAAAAAATGAAGAAAATACAAGAAACTTTGAAGGAAATATTACCCTGAAAGAAAAATAAAGGAATATCAAGCAAATAATAATAAAAATATAGCTTAAGGAAACTTACAATTTTTTACCTGATAATTTGGTGAAATTTCTTTTTCCACTTTCTAAACATAAAGTTTGAAATCAGTAATATTCTGTGAAGAAATATATTTTTCAGCTGTTTCATCTGCCTCTACTCCAGTAAACAAGCTAGGAAAACAGTTTTCATGATCATCGTCATTTATACTAATGAAATCATATTAACTTTCAATAATGATAAATAGCTGCAAAGCACAGAAAACTTATCTGGTAGGGAGAAGTGTCTTAACATCAGTTGTGATGGAACCCTTTCCAAGTTAAGGTTGCTGAACCTACTGAACAGGAACTCAGGGAAAACCCTCTGTACCTCTCACTCACAAAGATGAACAGGTTAGTACCTTACACCAGGGACTGCACAGTGACTTGCAGATCACACTGGGGTGCTACAGGTCAAGATTATTCACTGACAGGCAAGCTCTCTAACAATGAACATATAGACTAGGGTTATTCTATCTCTTCTTAAAGTAATGTCAGTAATGCTTAGAAATTCAAAATGCTAGAACAGTCAGGATAGTTTTTATTTTCACTTTCCCTCTTCTCATTTTAAAATATCCTATTCCTTTCACAGGAATCATGTTTGTAGGGGAAGATACTAAAGTATCATAAATTCTGTTGAATTGCTACAGCATGTGAATCAGTTTCATGTACAAGAAAGGCAAGAATAGGACTTCAGCAATAAGATGAGAGAAGTAAAATAGCCCTTTTATGAACTCAGGAACGTCTGGACAATTGTCCTACTGGTGTTATCTAAAGAGCTATTTTTGTGATGGGTAACCAAGATAAATAGTAATTTTTTGGGGTTTTTTAGCACTTTTGCCTCTGCTTCTGGCTCCACATTCCTGGCAACTTCCTTTGTGGCAGCACTGATTTTCATCAGAGGGGTTGGCAAGGGGATGTGGATAATAATTCCTCCCTTTTTTCTTTGAAATTCTCCAAACCAATGACAGTTATCGGAAATAAACCCTATAAATTTATAAATTATTAAATATAACTATTAAATTATAAATAATACCCATAAATCCATAATATTTAATTTACAGAATTTTATTTTAGTTTATTGTTCACTTCCTCGTTTAGTAAAACATAACCCATCACAGAACTTCCAGCACCGTGGCACTAGGACAAAGGCCTGGAATATAAGGAAAACTGTGTTCAAATTCAACTTCTCAATCAAGCAAAACAACAATTACTAAATGCAGTGTTATAATTTCTATAATCTAGTGATGTAGACCAGACATTTCTAACCAAAATTTGTATTTTTACCTTTTTTCTGACAAAAGCTTTGTCAAAATTATCATGCTTTTCTGTACTAAGATCAATTTGAACTTCAATAATAATTAAAATAATGACAGTTTTTGCTAGCTTTAGGAGTCTCTTTATCTACAATTAAGGAAGAAAGACATTAGTATTAGACTACTGAAGCACACAGAGAAACACTTTAATACTATTTTAATATTAAAGAGATCAATTCCCTTAATTTTATTTTTTTTAATAACAACTAGAGACTAAACAGTAACTACTGGTGTCCCTCAACAGTCCATACTGGGACCAATGCTATTTAATCTCTTCATCAACATAGACAGTGGGACTGAGTGCACCCTCAGCAAATTTGCAAATGACACCAAGGTGAGTGGTGCAGTTGATTTGCTAGACAGAAGGGACATCATCCAGAGACCTGGAGAGGCTTGTGAAGTGGGCTCATGAGATTCAACAAGCCCAAGTGCAAGGTCCTGCACATAGGCCTGGGCAATTCCCAATATCAATACAGACTAGGGGACGAATGAATTGAGAACAGCGCTGCAGAGAAGGACTTGGGGATTCTGGTGGATGAAAAATTGAACATGTGCCAGCAATGTGTACTTGCAGCCCAGAAAGCCAATTGTATCCTGGGCTGTGTAACAACAAGCATTACCAGTAGGACGAGAGAGGTGATTCTGTCACTCTAATCCACTCTGGTGAGACCTCATCTGGAGTACTGTATCCAGCTCTGGGGTCCCCAGTACCGGAAAACATGGACCTGCTCGAGTGGGTCCAAAAGAGGGCCATGAAAATGATCAGAGGGCTGGAACACCTCTTCTAAAAAGAAAGGCTGAGAAAGTTGGGTCTCTTCAGCATGGAGAAAAGACGACTCTCAGGAGACTTTATTGTGGCCTTTCAATACTTAAAGGGGGCTTAAAAGAAAGATAGGGAAAGGCATTTTACCAAGGCCTGTAGCGACAGGACAAGAGGCAATGGTTTACACTGAAAGAGGGTAGGTTTAGATTGGACATAAGGAAGAAATTTTTTATGATGAGGGTGGTGAGATACTGGAACAGGTTACCCAGAGAAATTGTGGATACCCCATCATTAGAAGTATTCAAGGCCAGGCTGGACGGGGCTTTAAGCAACCTAATATAGTGAAAGATGCCCACAGCAGGGGTGTGGACTAGATGATCTTTAAAGGTCCTTTCAAATCCAAACTATTCTATGATGCTATGAATATCGAAGTTGAATGAAGATACTTAACAGATTCCTGAGTCTTCATCTTCTTCACTGGCACAACTCTTAATATTATGAAATAGGTGGATGAAATACTACTGCATGCATTGCAGTGACAACACAAAATGTCTTTGAAAGATCTAAATCCCATTCATTTAAACCATAGACTCGGGAGTCATTAATATATTCAGGACTTCTTTGGGTGACAGGACTGATATTAATTTCGAGATTATGACATTTAAATTTATGTGTCTGTTTCCATTATCATCAGTGGAGATCAATGGAGCCCACAGAAAAAATAGCATGTGAGGGTCAAATCAATTGCCCAGACATAACTGATAATACCTTTTGAGAGGCACCAGGATATGTGAGAGATCCAGACAGGGATGGCAGATATAAGACTCAGGAGACCTACATCACCGTAGAATGGCAGCTGGAGGACAGCCAGGATATGCTAGGACATCACTTATCTTCCTAGACAAATCTGTTGAGGCATTTGAACAGAGTCCAGTGTATCTGTAAAATATCTGAATGGAAGGCCTGGGAAGAATTACAGTTGTCAAAGCTGAACTTTAAAATTCATTTAGTGGTTCATTTGTAGTTTATGGCAATTTTCTTAATGAAAAGTTTTTACTGATCAGCATCACTGGACGTCAGAAAGGCATAAAACACAACAGAGACGTAAAGAAAACAATTAGGTGCACAAAGAACGTTCTTGAACAAAAGAGTCCAAAACTGTAGTCTTCGTACTGGTTCACATCTTCAAAAACCCAAGCTTGTTTGATCTTGCTTGCTGCAATTGTTATTTTCAAGACTAAGTAATCTAGAAGAAAGTGTATAAAATATGCTGATATAGTTTATGATGCAAAGACAGTATACCAAATCAGATACCAAACACTTTCAAAAATATATCCAAGTCCAAATGCCTGCTGATGAAAAGAGTTCCTTAGAGAGGGGAAAAAAAGTAACAAGAGCTTCCATTACAGAAGTAGTTTCACATTTTGTCACTTCACTGAAAAGGCAGAAATTTCAGTATTTTAACTCATAATATATGTAGATGATAAAATTCTAGAATATCAGATATATGTTACAATATTAGTCAAAATGTTATATTTAGTTCCTTTCTAGGGTTTCATTTTCCTTTGCATATTAACTAGACAAAAATGTCACCAGGAACAAGTGTCATTTATTGTAAACACAATGTATCAGCAATTTTATGTACCTTGGTCATTTTTCATGGTAATACAAAAATATAGATCATGTTTCTGACTATAGCCTTGACAGAGGTATAGTTATGTATAAAAGATCTGTTATTCTTCTACATGAGATGAAATTCACCATGGTAATTTTAAATGTTGGTCAGATATTTTACTGTAAGGTTACAACCAAAATGTGTTTGCAATTTAATCTTCTCATTATATTGAAGTAAAAGGAATCTATTTGATTTTTATTTTTTGCCCAATAACTATTATTTAAATGAAGATCATCATTCAATGTGTTGTCATTTATTATCCTTAGAACATTTGGACACTTTTTAAAAAATATTATTCTGTGTACAGATATACTTACACAACTCTGCGTATGTGTATACATATCTGAGGGTATTTCTACATCATCAAATGATTTAACTGCCCAGTTTGCGTCTAGGTTGTGGTTTTTTTGTCATTTGCATTTCGAAAGAAAAAAAAAAGAAAGTCATTCTTTTCTAATCCGTCTTTGGAAATCAATCAATGTATTTCCTTTGAAATAATATCTCCTTGCCGGTTTGGGTTTAGACCTCTCCAAGAATTGTTCTCAAAATGCAATCTGGGTGTGACTGCATTAGTTTCGTCTATCCTACACAATTTTCCAGCATGCTGTGAAAGCTTTTCACGTCATGACATACCTCTAAAATTTCCTTGAGATGAGTTTTCCAGAAAATATTAAGCCTTTGTCATTTCTTCAGTTGTTTCCATGATGCAATCTTCAAGCTATATAAGATCATGCTAAAATTAAAGTCTTAATTGTTTTTGACATTCTAGGAGTTCCTTTTGTAAGCCAACAGATATATTCAAAGTTTTTTATCAGTTCTGTTATTGATTTATTCTGAATCTCAGTCACTCTTTAGATTTACATCTACTTATCTTTTCTCTCTGCTTCAGATACACATGATTTTCTTGGGATCTGTTGCTTGTACCCATTGCTTCGGTTTTTATGCTATGTCTACTGTACTAAAAACACACCTGGTGTGTGTTCTAATTTTACGACAAACTTCTCAATTCCTGGGAAAGCCCTTTACTTTGAGAATGAGCAATATAATAACTTGTTAGGACAGAGATTTCCGTATTAGTTATTGTAGACGAACATGAAACAGAAAAACCAACTGGTAGTCAGGACTAATGAAAGGCCTGCCATTTTTTTTTGTCAGATGTACACCACTAAGAAGAGGGATGAACTATAGTTCAGATACAAATCATTTAATAGGGTCTTTTTTTTTTTTTAGTTTTGGTCAATGATATTGTGAACATGAGAACTGAGCTGTCATTTGGGAATCCATGCTGTGAAGAATAAAGCAGCTGGTTTTATTACTAGTGTTAGTTACAAATTGGACAATCAAGGCCATTTGAATAGACAGAATTAAGGTTTCTGTAAGTCACAGAATGTTAGGGATTGGAAGGGACCTCGAAAGATCATCTAGTCCAATCCCCCTGCCGGAGCAGGATTGCCTAGATCATATCACACAGGAACGCGTCCAGGCGGGTTTTGAATGTCTCCAGAGAAGGAGACTCCACAACCTCTCTGGGCAGCCTGTTCCAGTGTTTGGTCACCCTCACCGTAAAGAAGTTTTTCCTCATATTTAAGTGGAACCTCCTGTGTTCCAGCTTGCACCCATTGCCCCTTGTCCTGTCAAGGGATGTCACTGAGAAGAGCCTGGCTCCATCCTCATGACACTTGCCCTTTACATATTTATAAACATTAATGAGGTCACCCCTCAGTCTCCTCTTCTCTAAGCTAAAGAGACCCAGCTCCCTCAGCCTCTCCTCATAAGGGAGATGTTCTACTTCCTTAATCATCTCCGTGGCTCTGCGCTGGACTCTCTCTAGCAGTTCCCTGTCCTTCTTGAACTGAGGGGCCCAGAACTGGACACAATATTCCAGATGCGGCCTCACCAGGGCAGAGTAGAGGGGGAGGAGAACCTCTCTTGACCTGCTGACCACACCCCTTCTAATACACCCCAGGATGCCATTGGCCTTCTTGGCCACAAGGGCACACTGCTGGCTCATGGTCATCCTGCTGTCCACTAGGACCCCCAGGTCCCTTTCCCCTACGCTGCTCTCCAACAGGTCTGTCCCCAACTTGTACTCATACATGGGGTTGTTCTTGCCCAGATGCAGAACTCTACACTTGCCCTTGTTATATTTCATTAAATTTCTACCCGCCCAACTCTCCAGCCTGTCCAGGTCTCTCTGAATGGCTGCACAGCCTTCCGGTGTGTCAGCCACTCCTCCCAGTTTTGTGTCATCAGCGAACTTGCTGACAGTGCACTCTATTCCCTCATCCAAGTCATTAATGAATATATTGAATAGCACTGGTCCCAGTACCGACCCTTGAGGGACTCCGCTAGACACAGACCTCCAACTGGACTCTGTCCCATTGACCACCACTCTCTGGCTTCTTTCCTTCAGCCGCTTCACAATCCACCTCACTATCCGATCATCCAGACCACACTTCCTCAGTTTAGCTGCAAGGATGCTGTGGGAGACAGTGTCAAACGCTTTACTGAAATCGAGATAGACCACATCCACAGCTTTACCATCATCTATCCACCAGGTTACGTCCTCATAAAAGGCTATCAAGTTGGTTAAGCATGACTTCCTCTTGGTGAAGCCATGCTGAGTGCCCCTAATGATCCCCCTATCCTTGATGTGCCTAGAGACAGCACCAAGGACAAGTTATTCCATCACCTTTCCGGGGATGGAGGTGAGGCTGACCGGTCTATAGTTCCCCGGGTCCTCCTTCTTGCCCTTTTTGAAGACTGGAGTGACATTCGCTTTCCTCCAGTCCTCAGGCACCTCTCCCGTTGCCCACGACTTAGTAAAGATGATGGAGAGTGGCCTAGCAATGACTTCCGCCAGCTCCCTCAGCACCCGCGGGTGCATCCCATCAGGGCCCATGGATTTATGGACATCCAGATTGCTTAATTGGTCCCTGACCCAGCCCTCATCTACCAAGACAGATTCCTCCTCTATCCTGACTTCTTCTGGGGCCTCAGGGGTCCGGAGCTCCTCAGGACAGCCTCCAGCAGTATAGACAGAGGCAAAGAAGGCATTCAGTAACTCCGCCTTCTTTTTATCCTCTGTCTCCAGGGCCCCCACCTCATTCATCAGTGGGCCTACATTGCCTCTAGTGTTGGCTTTACCTGCAATGTATTTGAAGAAGCCCTTTCTGTTGTCCTTGACCTCTCTTGCAAGGTTTAATTCCAAGGAGGCCTTAGCTTTCCTAGTTGCCTCCCTACATCCTCTGACAACAGACTTATATTCCTCCCAAGTGGTCAGCCCCTCCTTCCACGATCTGTACACCCTCTTCTTCCACTTGAGTTTGCCCAGCAGTTCCCTGTTCAACCATGCAGGTCTCCTGGTACCCTTCCTTGACTTCCTACCTGTTGGGATGCTCTGATCTTGAGCTCGGAAGAAGCAGTCCTTGAATGCTAACCAACTATCTTGAGCCCCCTTACCTTCTAGTACCCTGTCCCATATGATTTCCCCTAGCAATTGCTTGAAAAGGCCAAAGTTGGCCCTCCTGAAGTCCAGGGTTGTGATTCTGCTAGCTATTCTGTTCCTGCCACATGAGATCCTGAACTCTACCATCTCATGGTTGCTACAACCAAGGCTGCCCTCAACCTTCACCTCTTCAACCAGACCCTCCTTGTTAGTGAGGATAAGATCCAGCAGCGCTCCTCTCCTAGTTGGCTCATCCACCATTTGCATGAGAAAGTTATCATCAATGCACTGGAGGAACCTCCTGGAGGAACCTCCTGGACTGAGTATGGCTGGCTGAGTAGGCCTCCCAGCACATATCAGGGTAGTTGAAATCCCCCACAACAACCTGACCCTGTAATTGCGAGACTGCTCTCAGCTGCCTGTAGAAGGCCTCATCACCCTCCTCATCCTGATTCGGTAAGTCCTGCTGCAGAAATTTTTAGAAATGTCACTTCAGGCACTTTCAGCTTCTAACTTGCTCGTTAAAGGAGAAATGCAAGTGAATAAATTAAAAATAAGCAAAGAAGTTTTATCACTCTTTAAAGATGAAGAAAAAAGTTAAGAATGTCACCTAGCTGAAGCCATGTTCAGAGACAATAGCTTGACTGTTGAGATCGAGCATTGTTTGAGATACTGTGTAGATCTCCTGGTATTCTGGCAGACTGATTCCATATGTTACCTTAGCTGCCTCACTGACACTGGATTCTATAAGAGTTTAGGTGCTGGGACACTTACAGATCTGTTAGGACAGACAACGGGCTTTTGTTCTGTACACAAAAGGCAGATATCCCCTCTACTTAGCCTTGAAGAACATGTATATAAATGTTTTTTTTTTTAATTGATATTTTCAGGTAGATCTGTGTAGAGGAATCTAAGCATATCTAAGCTGTGGAGAACCACTCCTTTTCCTGTCTTTTTAGTTATGGGCCAATTCTGTGTCCTGCCATAGCTGTGCAGACTGTCAGTAGAGAAGTTTCCATGACCATCCAGGTCACATTAAAATAGTAATACAAATAACATACCTGTCTCCTGAAAGTCTATTTGTTTCAGCTAGAATAATAATAACAAATTTTGATTTTAATGTCTAGTCCTTAGATATAGCTTGTGATGGAATTTCCTGCTAAGGATATTGGAAAAGTTATTTTGAAGAGTATTAATGAGTAATAGTTAAAATAATCAAGTTACTTATATATATTTATATATACTATTATATATTATAGCAATTAGTGAAGTAATTAATTAAAAGAGTACAATAAGTGTTACATTTAATTTTCTTTAGATTTTGTAGCTTAATAGAAAAACTCTCATCTTCTACTTTCTGAGAGTAGAATATAAGGCACTAAAGTTGTCCTTTTCCTCAAATCTAAATGCACTGAACTAACATGATATAACCATTTCAGTCTTCATCTCTTCCATAGGCTGCAGGTGGACAACATTTCCCTCATTTTCACTCTATACACATATACAGTATAATAATAAAATGACCTGTCTTTAGGAAGAAATGGCTAATTATAGTGAAATATTAAGAAACAAGCATTTACACAACAGGGCAGAAAAAGAAAATGGTAATAAAAGGGAAGACTGGATATTTTTCTAACCAAATACAAATACTTTGGAAATCGAGATGTAAGATTCATTCACATCGCTTCCAGGGAAAGAATTTAATTTAATTATCTATTCTCTTAGCCTTGAAACTCAAAGTGCTCAACATCATGTAGCTGATAAAAGCAAAGGTAAATATGAAAGCAAAGTAAATAATTATTTTAATTTGGAATTCTGAGTAAATAATAATAGAGAGTAATGCACAAGTGTGGTAATACAGTTATTTAAACTGAAAGATAACTGGAGAAGAGATTCTAACATTGTAGTGTTCACATTATACACAAAGAGGATTGTTCCTCAAAATATTATCAGGCTATCTTCATAGCAACAGGGCTGATGAAAATGAAAAATCATTCTATTAAAAGTGAAAGACCACATTCCTTGATACTATACTTTTTAAATGGAAGATCAAAATATAACCTTTCTGGTGAAAGTAAAACGCAAGTTTCTTCAAAAGAAACTTCAAAATAATAAGAAGCCATTAAGATAAGTGTTGCAACACCTTTTGCAAAAATTTGTACTATTTTATTTAAACAATAAATAGACTAGAATCCATGCTACAGATCAGGTGGCTGGTTGATACAAGCTGTCATAGGTTCAATGATTTCACAGAAAAATGTTGTATTGAACCAACAGAAGAGCTAGTCTGATGTTAGACTATAAAAAAACAACAAAACCCTTCCCGTAACAGATAACTGCAGCAATAGATGACAAACATACACATGCATTTTAATTACTTATTATTGTATTTTTACTATGAAATTGTGAATTACGGGGGGTTTGCATCCTAATTAGAGTGCAGGACAGATGGCAAAATCTTACTCTCTCTAAAAATACCTCAGCTGCCCACTGACTATGCATTTCAGGCAACAGACATTTCATATCAACAGAGCTAATTGTCCAGCCAAAATACCTAGGATGTTCTATGGAAACTTTTAGTACAAAAAGTCATTAAAGCTACATGGCTTCTGCATACTTTTTTTTTTTATTTCACATCATCTCATAATTTTGTTTAATCTTTTACCCATGGGATATATAAGCGTTAGATTGTTGAGTTTAAAGAAAGAGGGCAGAGTATTACTTTCTTGAGTCTGTGTAAAAAGAAGAAATGGACTGCAAGGTAAACCTACCTTCCTTTTCAGAATCAGAAGCTGCAAAGTTGTTCCACTTCCATTGTATACATAAACGTCATCCAACAAAAGGTCAATACCTTGCATTGTTTACAGCTATGGTGCTGTACTGGAGCAGCAGAGAAGGAAATGTACATCTCCTAACGACAGTCTCCTCTAAGACAAAAAGTTTAATCTTTTTCCTCTCACCAGATATTTTCTAAGATGTAGTGATAAGAAGGGTATAGAGAAAGCAGAACAATAGGAAATCGTGATTAAAAAAAAAATAGTATGCTATTATTTTAATCTCTTGTGGTACTCAAAAGTATCGGCTTGCTTCCCCTGGATATTTGAGACAGCCATTTCACAATTCCATGTTTTATGGCTGGAAGAATCCATTATCTTAATCTAGTATAACCTCTTCAAAGCAAAGAATTAGACTACCCGAAAGAATCTAAAGGGAGTGATTTATTGTTCTACACTGTGCCATGCACTATCATAAAAATGTGCATTCACTCATGCAGAATTTATGGCTTCATGCAAAAATAGTTTTGTCTTGAATATTGTATGGATAGACTGAACGCCTTATATGTCAGGCTAGTAATGGTTCTTTCCATTGGGACACTAAGTGGAAACTGTGGTGTAACTGCACTACAACTGCATCAAGTAGGGGACAGATGAATGTTATCTAGCTCCCAAATCTCAGTGAATCCGTTAACAATGTCACAACATCTTAGTAGGGGATATCTAAATTGCATTGATAACCTAGTGTAATGCATTCCTTTTGGAAGAAAATCTCTATATATGGGCTAGAAGTTGTTGAAAAATATTCTGATATCGCAGTCCAGATGACCGCAAAATAGACCAAGGCATTCACTCACATCAACAGTACAGGATTTGGTTTTGAAACAGTTTGAACATGTTTCACAACTGTTTTTTTCTAATATTTCCATATTGTTATGCTGGTATATTTTAACAACACTTGAATTATTTATTATGTGAAAGTAATTACAGTAATTTATGAGAAGAAGTCTTATGAGGAGTGGCTGAGGGAACTGGGGTTGTTTAGTCTGGAGAAAAGGAGGCTGAGGGGAGATCTTGTCGCTCTCTACAGCTACCTGAAAGGAGGTTGTAGTGAGGTGGGGGTTGGTCTCTTTTCCCAAGTAACAAATGATAGGACGAGAAGTAATAGCCTCAAGTTGCACGAGGGGAGGTTTAGATTGGATATCAGGAAAAATTTCTTTACTGAAAGAGTTGTCAAACACTGGAACAGGCGGCCCAGACAAGTGGTGGGGTCACCAACCATGGAAGTACTTAAAAGACGTGTAGATGTGGTGCTTAGGGACATGGTTTAGTAGTGGACTTGGCAGTGTTAGGTTAGTGGTTGGACTTAACGATCTTTTCTAACCTAAATGATTCTATGATTCTACCATCCTACTTCAGCCCAAAAATTTCTTCCCTTTACATTTTTACTTCCTCCGTGAATATTGAACAAGTGAATAAGCCAAACTTAAAATAGAAAAACACTGGCCCTTTAATGTGATGACCACCCTCTTAAAGTTATATTCAATCTTTGTGTTGCATCTGTCTTTTTTTACCATTTTATGTCTGTGAAAAAATTAAGCTAATAGTTACATTGTTTTAAACATTGTAAAAATACAAAAATTAATTATGAGAAAAAAATTATTTTTAAATTTCAGCTTTGTGATAAATTGTAACTAACAGTAACTATGTATGTCTGTATTAGAAATATTTTAGTTATACCTGGCTGTGTGGCACTACTGATTAATCATCAGCAAAATGTGGTAGACCAGAATACCACAGAAAATCAGAGGAAAAGTATATGTACAGTACAGTGCTAGGAACAATAACTTAGTAAATATACCGGGGGATACATATGCTGTTATTATGTGTTGCATGTTACCAGGATATGGAAATGGTAAGGAGAAAATTAAAAACTGTGGGTTTATTTTTCAGTTCTCAGTCTTGAGAGGTTCTGAGAGAAAAAGCTAAAAATTTTAAAAACACTTTCAAATTTTCTGATGTAACAAAAAAGCAAGTTTTTTTATATGTACTAAACTACTCTCTGATTGGAAGTCACAAACATTAAATCTTAAATTAAATCTTTCAAGATAGCTCAACCATACTCTAGAATGAGTTCTATAATAACTGTTATGATTTAGATTACTTCAGATAAATCCTGTCATAAAATTTTCCAGAAATTAAGTCCCTGCTTCAATTATTATAAAGGTTTACACACAGTATACAATGAAACATGTTGCTCCAGTGGGGGCTAAATCCCCCAGGTTTACTGTAAAAAATATAAGCACAAAGTTTGTAGCTAAAAAAAAAAGAAGAAGGTAATGAATGTCAATCAGTAGTGGTTAAGTCTACAAGTCTACAACCTCTTATGCTTCTTATGTTAAGCAGGCAAAAGTTATTTAAGCATTTTCTGCATGTTGAGCATATACTGCAGCTTTTGGAAGGCTTGTGTTGATTTTGCTAACTGGCAAATAACATTTTTCAAATACACTTCTGAGGACAATATTCTGCACTTTATTTTCTAAGGAAAGTGAGGTTGCAAATGCAAATTCAGAACAGCAACATTCATATACAAGCATTTATTACTTAACAGTTAGAATCAATTCAAATATGCATATTTGCTAATATACATTTCCCTGCAGAGTAGTAGTAAAAAGCTTTTACAAATTACTTGCCCACTATCCCTGTTTTTTTTTTGTATTGGAGCTACATAATGTTTTTCCTAGCAGATTTGCTTGTTTTCTTCATCTACAGGAAACATTATTGCCCAGATCCTCTATAAGTACAAACAAGTGTAGCAATACTGAACTCAGTAGAGTTCTGGGAAAAAAAAAAACCACAAAAAACCCCAGTGAAGAACCCAAAACAAACAATAATACTGAATATGCAAACCTCCTGAAGCTGGTCCTAAATTAACAGATTCATTATTCTTATCTTCACCTCATCTGAACCTAGTGATGTGAACTGACTGGTGCTGTGTGAGCAGTTAGCTGCAGGTGAGTACACCTGCTAAAAATAGTTTGTGATAATGGCTCCCAAATGAGAAGGGATTCCTGTGGCTTGTAAGTCTCATCATAAAGTAGAGAAATTAAATTAGAGAAACAGGGATTGTAACTGAAAGGAACACATGAGTACATATGAAATTCAGAGTGATGCACAAATGACAAAATTTGAAAATGACTGATATGCAAGGAAGACTATGCCATTTTGATTCAGCTCAATGAGGAGAGCAGGATGCTATTTTACTAAATCTAGAGAAACCACAGAAAGAATAGCTGAACAGTCAACACATGCTTCCTCATCCTGTCTGCAAAAGGGTATTTGTAGGGACAATGCAGTATCCGCTTTAAATACCATTGGTGGAGTTAAACTGATATGCATATTAATAGGGTGATTACTAAAAACAATGGTCTATATTGACAGGGATGCAACTCTGTGGAATGCTGGCTGTTTAGTCACTGTATATATGTGGAACTAACAGTTTCTTAAATGACTAAACAAAAGCTCTTTTTACAAACCTCACTCTAACCAAGCAAATGCCTACTGTTCTCTGATGTAAAAATAGCAGGGTTTGCTTGCAGAAACCAGTTCTCCATAGTTATACTAATGCCATGCTTATCACTGATATTACCAACTTCAAATCATAGAATCATAGAATAAATTAGGTTGGAAAAGACCCTTAAGATCATCAAGTCCAGCTGTAAACCTAACACTGACATATCTATCAAATGAAAAAAATGAATTGAAATTAAGGTCCACATAAGGCAGCCGGAGTATGATCTGAGACTAACACAAGGAAATAGGTAAAAGCTGTACACACTAGAAGTTAAAGTTACTCATTGTCAGAAGACCATGCTCATGAGACAAACTACTACATAGAAGGAAAAGAATCTAGTCAGGATAAGGATGTTTTTTTTGTGGCAAGACAGATGAGTTTTGATCCTAAATTAATTTTTGACATGTTGGTTAATAAATCAAATTTCTTCAAAATTTACAGAATTCAGGCACAGTAACCTTGTCAATAGCATGTTGGTTCTGTCTGACATATCACAAGCTGATGACTAACAGGTGATGAGGAACTCTGAAAACAGCTTTCAGCTTTTTCTGATTATGTAAACAGTTCTAGTCTCCAAATCTCAGGACCAGAAACCTTCACAGTTTTTTTTTCCCACATTTATAGAGTATTTAGATGTGCTTGCACTTATGTGACAGAAGGCAGGGTTTCCTTTTTCAGCTACGCAGGTTTACTTGCACAGTGTTGTTTGTGTGGCTACAATGAGCATGAAGGAATTGACAATCTCAAAACCATAAGAAGTTGTGCAGATATGTAGGCAGGAAGAAAGGTTAGTAAGTAGGTGGAGGGTTAGAGAGAGAGACAGGGGCAGAAAAATACCTACAACTTTGCTAGTATTATAACAATTAAAACGTTATTCCTCTTCTTGTCTGAAACTAGGGCTATTAAATGGTTACTGATTTCTGTTTCCATTATAAAATATTTATTTTATCTTCTGTCTTTAAAAGATTCTACTTCTGTTACTTTTGACTAGCCTTGTATTCTACTGTCTCCTTGATGCTCATGCATTTGCTACTCTTCTTCACCTTTAGGATACTAGTCAAAGGATCACAGACCTCCATGTAAGTATGTAGGAAGAATGTTAGAACGATTTTAAAATCTTTTTATTGAACTGAAAGTTATTCTTATAAGTGAAATTTAAAATTTCTGGTTAAAATTAATATTCAATCTGGCATGACAAGACTTCTCTCTAAATTAATATCTGTCTTAGAGTATTAGTCTAGTACAAACTCTTTATATGGGTGTGAAGTCCATATGCCTAGCTAGCCTATCTCTCTGACATCTGTACAGTATTTGTATATAACTGCTTATGGACATACACATAAAGCTTTGTCAGTGCAAAAGTGACCATTTAATTGTTTCAGTTTTTGCTAAGAAGCAGTTTATTCTGGGTAAAGGTCAATGAATCTTACCTGCCATTGTATGAGTTTTTGTGTTGCAAAGCTACATTTTATGCAAAGGATAGTTGGAAACAGAGCATGACGTTTCAAAAAAGAATAAGGCTTCCTTAAAAACAAATCATTTGGAGAAGATCTTCTGAATAAAAAAAGAGGAAATTCATTTTTGGTGTGGATGCTAATTTGAGATGGAATAGGGTGTCTTCCTGATATTCCTATTTACTTCCGTTAACTGGAGTATGAATACATGATCAGATTCAGCTTCCCTTAATGTCAGGGGAAAAATTTCTATTGATTTCAATAAAAACAAGACAATCTCATAGATTTTTCATGCTAAGTAAAAGTAACCCATATGAGTAGAACATAAAAAGCTCATGAAGCAGAATATTACAAATCTTGGGGAAATCAGTGGTACATTGGTTTCAGAGAAGAATTGTGAGCATTTTTATGATAAAGGTTAACTGTGTTAGTATAGACATGAAATCTTATACATCAACTGATTCACATGAACACAAGCCACTGATTAGATATGAAAATGTCATGATCCACACCAAATCCAAAATCACAGTTTAGGTATATAATTTTAATAAAATATACAGCTTATCTATGTTTGTAAAAATTAACATAAGAATATACTTGTCTATTAAAAGCAAGAAGAATGGGTTAAAAAAAACCCAAAACAAAACCACAAACCAGAAGAAAATCTATCTATTTATTTCTTGCTAAAATACATTCTCATTGTGTTGGTTGGTTCACCTGTTGTGCATTTGAATTCCTAGGCACAAATGGATTTATTTCTTACTGTCTTAGCCCAAAGCATCACTGATATTAGAATATAAGCTCAGTGCTCTTTAAAGTTACTTTCTATGGGCCTGTTGTCTTAGGATGGACTAAATTTCCAGGTTACATGATGTTGTTATAGTGTCTCCACACACAAATTATTGATATTATTATTATTCCATTCATGCTGTTCAATTTAAGGCACGATTATCATATTTTTCAATTTTTATGTCATTTTCATTGCCCGTTCTGCAAAAAAGAAGAAAGTCCATGATGAAGCACTCTTCCTCAATTGGCTCCTTATTTTACAGCTACCATTCCTGCTCATCCAGTATATAATTAATAAAAAGTAGTGATAGTAAAATCCTATAATACTTTATAGTCTTCCTTTCTATTACTTTATCTGGGGCATACCTGTACTATTTGTCTCTTGTAGTCCATAATTCTAAAAGATTAGCCAGTGCACGATACTGACAACTTAACTGTATAATATTTTATATTAATCTTTAGCCAAACTGCTATAATCATTTATAATTCAACTCATAGCATCTAGACAGAGTCCCATGTCCTACATTTAGACCTTATGTCTGTTATCATCTATTTTTTGATACGTCTTATGTGAATGAGATGATCCTTAGTCCATAAATAACATATTTTTTTCATGAACATTCTTTGACAAAATACTTTTAGATTACCACTGTTCAGTGAATTTTCCCCAAAAAATATTCTAATCCATTCATTTTCTGTTCTTCTTCCTGTACAGTTTGCTATCACCATCTGCTTATGGTCCACAGTATCGTCAACTTCTCTGAGTCCTTTTCATTAATCCTATCTGTCACTTCCTTCTTTCCAGAACTCCTGTTCGTCTTCCTATGACTAATCTTTATTCAGCTTATTACTGCAGCAGAATATTGTAAAAAAAAAAAAGAGGAGCTTAGGTACTGATTATACTAGTTCAGTGAACTTTGCTTTAAAGAGATTTATTATTCTCTCCACTGACTTTTTTTTTTTTTTTTTTTACCTTTTGCTTTTCCTCATGTTTCTATCCCAAGCCTTTTTGTTTTGGAAAATACACAGTTACTATGCTTTTCATTATTGCTAGGTCTATAATTTCATTTTATATATATATATATCTATGTCATATATTTCATTATGACAGATCTCAGCCTTATTTCAGCCATTACATTCAGCATTATCCCTGTAAGACAGTCATTAAATAGCCTCTCCTTTTAGTTACTAGTCATTTAGTCATATAGCTCTTTCCTTGTAAGTCTTAGCATTGGAGACACTAGAAGCCTGATATAACAGGGAAGAAAGATAATAAAGAATCACCTGTGGAAACATCATTCTTATTTAGAATTTGGATCACAATTGTACTGTTACATTGTTCGTTTTTTCTATGAATCATATGCATTCACCAAATCCCTCTGTTCAAATAGTCTTACAGTTCCTTTATGTGACACTGTTCATTTATGTGACAAACCTGTCCTACCTTACACCTACTATATACAAGGAGGCTCTTGAGTATTTCTTTGCATCCTGTTTCCCTTCCCCCTTCTGTATGCACCCTTTTTTTCCCTCCTGTTCCATTCTTTTTTTTTCAGCATTGAACAATGGGAATTTTCTCTTCATCAGACAGCTATTCTCTTACCCTAACTCAAGAAAATATATCTTTAGTTTCTACTTGCCGATTTCATTATACTTCTGCCTCTAGCATGTGATCACAGTTATATATAAATTTACATATGTCATTAGGTTTTAGTATCAGCTCTCTTCTTTACCACAGGTACAGTTCTCTCCTCCCGCCTAGTTAGCACCACTTTTGTCTTGTTTCAGCAGGATATATGTGTATCTATACATATACTACACATGTATATGCCCATATATATACACACCAGTTAGAGAATTAGACCTCACTGTGATGGAAGAGTTTAACAGACTAACAAGTCAAGCCAATTTTAAACTTTAAACCAAGATTAGATTGACATTTGACAACAGCACACTTTGTGCTAATGGCCATTTTTTACACATTATGAGTATTTATTGCTACACGTACAAAACTGTTTGTCCTTAACCCTCATAACCTACAGTAGCAGTGAGTATGCAATGCCATGGAACTGGTGACATGCAGTTAGCCTTTGTGGCTAGAGTCTGTAGTCAACCAAGGGCAAGGTGATCAGGCCAGTGAGATTTTTCGCGAGAGAAATCAGAACTGAAGTGAGCTTAATTTCTTTCTTCTCCACGGTTTCTCACTCATCCGTGGTATTTTTTGTGTTACTTGCCGCCTTCCTGAAAGGGAGATGTCATTTGGGAGGAGTGGCTGACGCACCGGAAGGCTGCGCAGCCATTCAGAGGGACCTAGACAGGCTGGAGAGTTGGGCGGGGAGAAACTTAATGGAACATAACAAGGGCAAGTGTAGAGTCCTGCATCTGGGCAAGAACAACCCCATGTACCAGTACAAGTTGGGGAAAGACCTGTTGGAGAGCAGCGTAGGGGAAAGGGACCTGGGGGTCCTAGTGGACAACAGGATGACCATGAGCCAGCAGTGTGCCCTTGTGGCCAAGAAGGCCAATGGCATCCTGGGGTGTATTAGAAGGGGTGTGGTTAGCAGGTCAAGAGAGGTTCTCCTCCCCCTCTACTCTGCCCTGGTGAGGCTGCATCTGGAGTATTGTGTCCAGTTCTGGGCCCCTCAGTTCAAGAAGGACACGGAACTGCTAGAGAGAGTCCAGCGCAGAACCACGAAGATGATTAAGGGTGTGGAACATCTCCCTTATGAGGAGAGGCTGAGGGAGCTGGGTCTCTTTAGCTTGGAGAAGAGGAGACTGAGGGGTGACCTCATTAATGTTTATAAATATGTAAAGGGCAAGTGTCATGAGGATGGAGCCAGGCTCTTCTCAGTGACATCCCTTGACAGGACAAGGGGCAATGGGTGCAAGCTGGAACACAGGAGGTTCCACATAAATACGAGGAAAAACTTCTTTACGGTGAGGGTGACCGAACACTGGAACAGGCTGCCCAGAGAGGTTGTGGAGTCTCCTTCTCTGGAGACATTCAAAACCCGCCTGGACGCATTCCTGTGTGATATGATCTAGGTAATCCTGCTCCGGCAGGGGGATTGGACTAGATGATCTTTCAAGGTCCCTTCCAATCCCTAACATTCTGTGATTCTGTGATTCTGTGATTTGGTCCCAAGATGTATACCTCTTTTTTTTCTTTTTTTTTTTTTTTGCCAGTGATCCTTCTGTTTTAGGCAGAACATTCTTCCTAATTGCAGTCCATCATGTTTATCTTGGTTTTCGTTCTTTATTCTTTATCTTCCAAATTCTGTTATTTGGGTTGCTGTTTACATATTTTCCCATGGCTCTTAATTGCAACACAATTTTTTGTTTGCCACTTTGGTGGTCACATTGCTAACATATCTATGTGAAATGCCTATACGTTTTGTCTAGCTGTGCCATCACAGTGTTACAAAGTGCTTATATGTTGTTGCTGATTACATTAATTTAGTATGCTTATATTCAGGTTCAAGACAAACTAATAATATTAACTATATCCTCATTAGTGCAACTATAATTTCTAGGTGCCTTCACTTTGGCTGAGGTCTTGCCTTTCTTTTAAAAATATTCTGAAGAAGTGAGTTTGATAAGCTCTTTAGCTATAGTGCTTTAACATTTTCTCAGAAAATTTTTTGGTCATCTTTGTACATGTGTGTATGTATATATGATCTGCAAGTCAACTGGTTAGTCGATTAATTTTTGGTTCTCTTCAGTCAAGCAGGCTAAAAGATTGCATGGTATCTTGTACTTCGCAACTCCTCTTCAGCTTATTTTGACATGTATTCTATTCAGCGGTTTTGCAGTTGCTACTATTGTAATCTTTGGCATGTATTAGGTTTGTTCCAAAAATTGATAAGGACAGTTTTAAAAGAATTCATTAAAATTGCTATCATATTCACTATTGTCAGAAAACCTTAACTGCTAGTCTTGAAAGCAGGAAGGATTATAGAGTCTACACATGAAGATTTTTGCTACATAGAATCTGTGGCATTATGTCTGACTTCATTGAAATTAGTATTACAAACCCCTGTAACAGGAGCTTAAATAGCTTTCTCCTGTCCAGATGCTTATGTATAAACCTGGATATTTTAATCATGAGAAGCATAAAGACAGACCTTCAATAGACAAATGGACTTGTGACCTGTCCAGGCACAGGCAACAGGTGACTTCTAATTTGAGGGTTAGGCTCTCCAAAATTCAGGCAGAAAGTGAAAAGAATAGAACTTCACTTAAACAACACTTTCAATACATAAAAAATTCTACCAGCTCTCAATTTGTTTTCATTCTGGTGGAGAAAATAAGACAAGGAGGAGAGAAAAAGAAAGAGATGCATCTAATCTAAGAGATGTATTTGCAGATGATACAAAGCTGGGAGAAGTGGTTGTGGCTGTGGTGCAATTCAGAGGGACTTCAACAGTCTGGAGCAATGTGCCAAGAGAAATCTTATGCAGTTTATAAATGGGAAATGCCAAGCCCTGCACATGGGGAGTGTCGCCATTTAAGGCTGGGTGGGCTGTTAAGTGGATGATAGATGCTCTCTAATAACCCTTTCCTTCCCCAGAGAGGAAAAGGAATAGAGAAAAGTGAGAGACTTACTGGTTGGAAAGTTAAAACAGTTTCAATAAACAGTAACAATGAAAAGAAAAAGTATAATAAATAATGAACTGTATACAAAGCCACTACTGACTTTCCCCCGATGACAATCATGTCACTACTAATGCTGCAGGGCAGGCGCTGGGGAGTCCCGAACCAGACACGGCAGCAGGCAGGAACCAGATTCAGGAGTGAAGGCAGGAGTGCAGGCATAGTCCTCCCAGGATGCCAGCCATAGGGGAAGAGAGCATGACCCTTGTAGTCCCTCAGCTTTAAACTGAGTATCACATGGGTGCGATGGAACACCTCATTGGTTAGGTTTGCATCACCTGTCCTGTCTGCTCCTCCACACAACATTGTGTAACATTATTACGGCTTTTCCTTTGTGAAACAGAAAGACCCAACAAGGACCCTTGTTTCCATGGCAACAAGCATGTGTAGTCAACTTCAGAAAGTACAGTCACTTAAAAGAAACTTAACCGAAAAGCTTGTCCTAGTCCAAACAAGGACAGGCAGAAATAACTCCATGCACCAGCACAGGCTGAGGGCTGACCTGATGGAAAGCAACTTGGCAGAAAAGGCAGTGAGAGCTGACCATGAGCCAGTAATGTACTCCTGCACCAAAGGTGGCCAATAGTTTCCTGGGCTGCATTATGAAAAGCATTAGCTGATCAAGAGAAATGATCCTTACCCTCTCCTCAGCACTGACAAAGCTACAACAGGAGGTGCTAGGTCCAAGTCCAGGTTCATCAGCAGGGAGGAGGCATGGACATACAGTTGGTCCAAAGGAGGGCCGTGAAGATGATCAAAGGGCTGGAGAATTTACCTTATGAAGAAAGACTGAAGGAATTAGGTCTTTTCTCCCTGGGTAAGGCTTAGGAAGGACTTCGTCACAGTCTTCCTGTATTTAAAGGGCAGCTACAAAGAGGATAGAGGCTCTCTGTTCACAAGGAGCCATGTGGAGCTCCCCAAAGACAGGCATTAGAAAAATGTTTAGAATGAGCATACAACTTCAGTCTTTCTCTCTCATTCTTTGTCCACTCCTCCACAAGGAGCCATATGAAGATGATAAGGGACAACAGGTACAAGTTGCACCAGGAGAGGTTTCATCTCTACATAAGAAAGAAATTTTTTATGGTGAAAATAATTAATCACTGCAAAAACCTCCCCAGGGACATGGTAGAGTCCCCACCACTGGACTTTTTTCAAAATGTGATTGATCAGGAAGATAGATAATCTCATCTAGGCTCCCTTTGTTATGAAAGATTGGACTAGATGTTCTATTGAGGTCCCTTGCAACCTGAGCTATTCTATGATTCTGTGATACTAGAGCAAGCCTGGAAAAGGGACACAAAGGTGATTACAGAATAGTAGAATGGTTGAGGACAGAAGGGACCTCTGGAGATCGTTTAGTCCAACCCCCTTGTTCAAGCAGTGTCAATTTGAGCAGGTTGCCCAGGATGGTGTCCAGTTGGATTTTGAATATCTCCACAGACAGAAATTCCACAATCTCCCTGGACAACTTGTTCCAGTGTTTGACTCCCCTTACAGTAAAGTGTTTTCTTTGATTAAAAGATAGAAGATGAACAGGAGACTGGAACATCTGTTATTTGAGAAGAGGTTGAGAGAGCTGGGACTGTTCAGCCTGAAGAAGAGAAGGCTTGGTGGGGATCTTATCAATGTGTGTAAATACCCAATGGGATGTATAGTAAGGAAGATAGAGCTAGACTCAATTCAGTGGTGCTCAGAGATAGTACACAAAACAATGGGCACAAACTGGAATACAGGAAATTCCATGTAAATATCAGGAAACCCTTTTCTAAAATGAGATGGGTCAAACACTGAAGTAGATTGCACACAGAAGTTGCAGCATCTCTGTCCTTGAAGGTATTCAGAACCTGACTGCACACAGCCCTGAGCAATCTTTCTCAGATTGACCCTACTTTGAGCAGGGCAGCTGCACTAGTCTTCAACCTCAACAGCTCTCTGATTCCAACATGTTCATGCTGAAGCTGGTCTAATAGGAGACAGGAGATTCAGGGACATCTCCTTTACTCTGAATGATCTAGAGAAGGTATCTGACCTTGACTCTTCATTCCAGGTGAAAGAGTGAGCTCACAGGGAGTTTCTGTCTATGTACATACTCATCCTGAGACAAAGTGATGTGAACTGACTTCTGCCCAAAATGTTTAGGACTGCCTTGTTCTATGATGCAGTTATCCTGTTCACACGGTTCAAAAAAGAACAAGGATAGGAAGTAAATAAGTCTTCAGATGATCAGAAGTCCAGGGTTTATGCCTGGTCTTCAGCCTATGTTTATTTCCCTAGCTTCCCACAATTCCAACCTATAAAAGTATATTTAAGTTACATTCTCTTTAAGTGCCTTGACCTACTAGTTAAATTCCTGTTACACAAAATGATTCTTTACTTTGACATTTACTAGTGATAACTGTATTTTAGTTTGGATCCTAGTATAAGTATTCTTTTGTTAAAATTTTTACTTTTTGTATACAAGTAATAAGTGATAGGATGAGAGGAAATTGCAAGTTGCACTGGGGGAATTTAGATTACATATTAGGAAAAATCTCTTAATGGAAAGGGTTATCAAGCAGTGGAATAGGCTGCCCAGGGAAGTGGTTAAGTCACCATCCCTGGGGGTATTTAAAAGACGTGTAGTTGTGGCACTTAGGGACATGGTTTACTGAAGGACTTGGCAGTGTTAGGTTTATGGTTGGACTAGATGATCTTAAAGGTCTTTTCCAACCTAAATGATTCTATGATTCTGTACCATTATGTCCTCTACAATAGCTACTCTTCCTTCCCTTATCCCATTGTACTTGCAGATGTCATCAACAGTGTGAGTGTTCACTTTCCATCTGTTATATTTTCTGTGCTGTACACAATGGAGTGAAATCCACTTATCCATTTGTTTTGCCTGCAAGTTTGGTTATTTGTACCTTTAGAAAGTTGTCTTCCCTCTTACAAAATGTTTTATTCAGTCATTTTCTGAATGTTTTTGACAGTTTTCTGTACATCTTGTATTGCTCATTAAGCTCCTTCATCTGATTATGATTAGTGTTTGTAAGTGAGATGGATAGGTCATTACACTTGCTAAGTGGAGCAGTGCCCATGACCTGCAGTTTCTAATTCTATCTATTCAGAGCTGTCCATTCTATGAAGGACAAGATTTTTAATACACAGACTGGAGACTCCATATTAGGTGTGTAGGTTTGGGGTTACTAAAGAAGTTACCTAGTAATTTTTCAGCAAGTGCTTTAGTTTTTGAAATACGTAGGTCAACCTGAGCAACCACTACCTTGCTTTGAGAAAGAGAAAGTTTAATCTCATGAAAATTCAAGGAGGAAATATTTCCCTCTCTTCATAAAACATATGATGTATAAATATATATGCATTTAAATTTTTTGTTTATTATTAGTTATTTTTGTTTCCTGTAATTCTTGTAAAACCTATATCTCCGAGGCACCAATACTTTAATAAATTTCACTGTAACATGATGAAAAGTCTTAGGCAAACACAGGGGAAATGAATGTTGGAAATTGTTTCCTTTTTCTTTATGAAGCATTTTATTTTAAGATTACTACAGATAACAAGAAAACAAAATTAAACAGTCAAAAATTCTGAAAAAAAAAATTATTGATAATATCACAGAACAGTATTGATCAAATCAAAAGTGAGTTTCATTGCTGTTATATTTTATTTGTTTCAAAATTCTGTTATAGTCTGAATGAACTCAGTTTCAAGCCCAGCAGAATATATTTCAGCCTTCTCTGGAGATCTGGAGAGAGAAGAGTATTTACAGAGTTATTCCTCTGCAAATGCAAATTTATTTATTTATTTAATCATATTTTAATTCTAGTGGGATTTACAGAAATCCTTGATCTCTCTGTTCTTTTTCCTTTCTGCTATAGTCTTGCAGCTTGGGAAATCACAGTAGGTGTCAATCTTTATTAATATATCACTGTGTAGAAGTGAAAGGAGGAAAAGATGGCTTCTTGCATCTTTATTCTTGTAACTTTCACAAATAATTGGATGGAAAAGCAAGTGTTCAGTGAAGTTAAGTATTTGTAAATGAAGAATGACATACACAAACCAAACATATATTAGTGTGGTTTCAGGTAGTAAAAACTGTCAATTCCTACTATGTTATAACACAGGCATTAGGATGCACCTAATTGCCTAACATTTTGCCAGAAATATGATCCTTAATATTCAGGGTTCAAATAACATCCAGTTGAAAAAAAGCTTCAGAGATTAGCAGTTTATATCTACGTATATAATTGGTAAACAACTCCATGCAGCTAAACTTCAAAATTGGCTGAAGTTGACATCCTTCACTGTAGTTCACTCTCTTTCATGAAGATAAAAATGTGAGTGCTTCTTCCTAGCTAATTACGTTGACAAGGATTGGTCTGGGAACTGTATCAAATAAGCAGCATGCCTCATGTCTTAACCATTAGCAGCTGGAAAGCAGGTGTACAATCTGGTATCCTTTTGCAACACATCAGGTCCATATTGAGTTTCATCAAGAGAAAAAAAAAAGAGGCTGAGCTTTATGACACAACTTTCCACACAGAAATCCTGTGGAATTTATTTAATATTTAAATTAGCTACATTCATATAAACATCTTTTCCTGCCAAAAAATTTGGATGAGTAATTAAAAACTTATCAGCACATATTTGAAGGATAGGTGAGATACCAAAGTGCACCTAAAGTTTCACTAACTGAACTTCATCTTAGATACTCTTTGGGTAATTGCCATCTAGACACCCAAAGTTTAATTCAACTGCCTAGTTGAATTAAGAGAGCTGAATTAAGGCACAAGACTCTTGCTCTATGACAAAGCTGATAGATAAGACGTAGGTTCTGTAGGACATCCTAACCCTTCTGGACAAACAACTAGAAGCCTGACTTGATAACACTGGACATCACAAATGATATTATATGTATGACTGTACCTTGTGTCAAGCCTGTAGATTACAAGTGGGCACCTTTCTTTAGACATTTAAAAGTAAGCATCTACAGTCTTGAGCTGAAACCTGCCTTGAGTACTGAACTAACAAAAACTTATTCTGCCAGTCCTCCCTTTCCTCACATATTAACACTACTGTTAGATGCTTTTACTAACTTGAGAGAAATGTGACTCTTTAATCATGTCCGATCTTGATAAGAATTTTGTAGACAGTTGATCCAGAGGTTTATAGGTCCCTAAACATATCTCAACAGTGTTTTGATCACTTTCTGTGAAACTTAGTAGTGCAGTCTAAGATCATGGTAGTCAAAAAGGTGTCATTAGCCTTGGATCCTACAGAAAGACACTATGTAGCACTGCCTATCAGCATGTAAGTTAAATTAATCTGTCTTTGAAAACTTTTGAAGTTCACATTTAAGAAAACACACCTACAGTAACCACAAATCTGAATAACCAATAGACTACATATACTTTAAGCACCTTCCAGAGAAAGCCCAATTTAGCTCTGCATAGGTAACCAGTTTTACAGTGGACATCATTCAACTAGATTATGTGGGGCTACCTCTACATAAAAACAAAGAAACATT
This sequence comes from Nyctibius grandis, assembly GCF_013368605.1. Lineage (NCBI taxonomy): Eukaryota > Metazoa > Chordata > Aves > Nyctibiiformes > Nyctibiidae > Nyctibius > Nyctibius grandis. Next base: position 76,136,384 of record NC_090659.1, on the reverse strand, counting down.
GGTAAACCACTCATTTTCAAACGGCTCTCAAAAGTTTCCAGAACTTTTGACTGTATACTACTGCATGCACTGCATGTATATTAAATCCATTTTTCACCTCATCATTTTATTCGTATTTTTCTGTTCTTTAGGAAAAGATCTGAGAAATACATTTGACATTATTTTTTTTTTTTGTAGAGATTTGCCATTTTTCCTTTTTGTTTAAATTAAATGCATAGTTAGCCTTATTTTTACTAAAAATAGGATAATATTTCATTGTAAGTTCCTTTATTCAGGTACATCAGATCAAGAGCTGCAGTAGGTATCTTGATAATATTCCAGCGTGGCAGAGATTGTGATTTGGGAACAGTTGTAGGCTATGTTACAGCTTCCATGAAAGAAAGGTTGGCTGACTATCGGAAATGCTTACCCCGCAAAAAACAAGAAAAAAAAGCATACATTGAGTATAGGTGGGAAGGTTTTGATAGCTGCAGGAGTGGCCTCAGTGAGAAGACTCCAATGGACCCACTGAAGGACATAGCTGAGCTCCTCAGCCAAGGTTGTAGTGCCTTGGAGAAAAAGTTTTTAAGAAAGGGCAAAACACTGCACAGCAGTGATGAGTAAGGAAAAAAGATTGTGAAAAACAGCCCTGTGAACACCAATGTGAAAGAAGAAGGAGGGGGAGGAGAAGCTCCAGATGCCAGAGCAGAGATTCCCCTGCAGCCCATGGAGAACACCACACCAGAGCAGATATCCATACCTGTAGGTAGATTAGGGTACGGCGACCGGAAAATCTCGGGCTGTAACGGAAGGTAGGCGTGGCGAAAGGAGCAGGATGTGTCATTATCGTGCGAGTTCGTATGGGACAAGACGACTACATAAGGCTGTTGCGCAGTTAAATAAATGCCATTTGTTGCATCCTCACATTGGTGTCAGAGCTCAATGGCCCTGGGGTGCGGATAGCCTCAGGCCAGCCAGCAACCGAACGGAGCTTGCTGCAGACAAGCGGCAACAAGTGGTGACCCCGACGTGATTGCTGGGCTGGCGGACCGCAGGCGGTCGGAGTGGGTTCGCGAACCATGGAAACCTTGATAAAGGTGATTTCGTTACTGGGCGGGGAATTTAAGATTTCTGTGAAATCGAAAGACGTAGCCCAGTGTGTGGACCGTCTCGTTAAAGGGGGGGGCGGTGGCAGGACCGGCTGATTGTTTACAGCCGAATACCTGGGAGCGGTGCTCGATGCAGCTCGCTGAGCGAGCTATGGCAGCGGGTTCTGCCAAAGAATTAAAAACATGGGGAGTTATCTTGTGGCTGCTACGGACTGCGCGGGAGGACTGGGCGACATGGGATGCGGCTCGGGCGTGTTTACATGGGGTCTACCCTGACCAAGACAGAAGTGGCAGTGGTGAAACTCCTCCAACATATACTCTCTGAGAGAGGAATTAAATATGACAAAGCTGCGTTAAAGCAGTTACTGTTTTGGGCAAAAGATAAAGGACATTTTACAACCTTTAATGATGTCTTTGAAGTGCCTTTATGGGAGAAGATTGGTGACTCTCTCTGGGATGCGGTGTCAAGTGATGATAAGGAAACCTTTAAATTGTCTGCTACATGGAGGCTGGTTAGTGAAGCGTTAAAAGGAATAAAAGCAGAGAGAGAAGTCACACATACAGCTTTTATGGCTTTAGGACCACAGGCGCCTACTACCCCCTCACTGTTTGCGGGACCAACACCTCCCATGGCCCCGGTGGCTGTACCGGTGGCAGCTCCTTTATCACCATGGGTACGGACGGCTCCGAAAAAAGCTGAGGAGCGGGGAGCGAGAAAAATAGATACAGATCCATTAGAACCGGTAGTGCGCCCTAAAACACAAACTCGATTTGGACTAATTGATTCAGACACTGAACAGGAGACTTGGCAGAAACCCCCTCCGAAACCCCCTGCCTCTCATTGATCTCTCTACAGATGAGGCTGAGCAGGAGGACAAGAAGGAGGGTAAACATGCTTTGTACCCACCTTTACCGGCTTCGCCATTTACGGAGTCAGCAGTACCAGAGTCACAAGGACTTAAAGGACTGTTACCATCACGAAATGGACACGAACTTGACATGACAGAGCTTGGTAGACGACTGGAAGAATTAAAGACGGAATTGCAGCAGCATCGTTCAGCCAGCGCCTCGGGACACGTGACTATGTCTCCCCCAAAACCCCCCTCTGTGTTCGGGACAAGTATTAGGGCCACCTCAACCTCCTTTACAACTCCCTACTCCACCTTTAGGTCAGGGCCGGGGGGGAGGTTTGCATCCATCTGTTAATGTGGGAGGTGAGGGAGAGGGTCAGCTTCCGCCCGCGTATACAGGGGAAGGGGGGGGAGGTGAGGGAGGAGTGAAATGGAAAGGGGTCATTCGAGATGCGTTATTAGAAGGAGTTATAATTCCACAAGCATATCCTGTGATTGTGGGTGTGGGTCCTGAGGGAAGAAATATTTGGCAACTGTTAGATTGGAAAATTGTAAAAGAAGCATTACCACTATAGTTAGCGAAAGACAACACAGGTGAGGACTGCAGAAAAGTTGTTGCAGGGATGGCAAATAGTAATGCCACCTTAACTGAGCTAATGGATGCTTGTGAGAAAGTAGGAACCACCACATTTCAGATGGAGTATTTAGCAAAAACTTTTGCGGCGGCAATTAAGGTAGTTCATCGTTGTTATACATGCGAACAGGAAGGTCACTTTAAGAAAAACTGCCTTAAGAAGTCGAAGCTGAGTGGGAGAGATAACTCTGTTTTGATGTGTCATTGCTGTGGGAAGCTAGGGCATTTTGTGAAGCTGTGCAGGTCTCAGTATAATGCTCAAGGTCAGCTGATAACAACCAGCTGCAGAATACGGGGAAACTGGAGAAAGAACGCGGGGGGGAAACTGTATGCTGACACAAATGAATCTTCCCAACCAGTTCCAGGCCTATGCAGTTAACTTGCAGCCCAAACCTCAGGGAGCGCAGGACTGGTGTTTCCACACGGGGTTAACCTGTGCAGCTGCCAAGCCTTGGACCTGTGGCAAACAGGGATAATGCTAATGCTGATTGTCAAAAGATCATTGAAGCTTTACCTGGAAAAACAGATTTGAATGCTATGATAAAGGCATGTGCAAAAGTGGGTACTGTGGAACATAAGGCTCAAGTTATGGCTGCGGCCATACTTGGGGCTTACGTCGTCACAATTGCAGTCTCTATTCCAATTATTAGCAGGGGACACAACTTTAACAGCACCACGACACACTACTTCAGAGATACAGCAACTGATTACAGAAATAGAAAGCAGGCTACATTCCAAATTTGTACATCGTATTGATTTGAATCAGGAAATACAAATTATCACTTTCTTTGATAGGCAAATTCCGTATGCAATAATTGGTCAATGGAATTCAGAATGATCAGATTCGTTACAGAGCTGTTGGCACAGATTATTCATCAAAGGACGGATGCGATGTCGGGAGCTTGTGGCCAGAGATCCCTGCATCACTAACCGTTCCTATTGCAGCTCAATATTTTGAGTGGTGTATGGCTAATAGCTTTGCTTTGCAAACAGCTATGGAGAATTTCTCGGGACAGGTTGTTTACCACTTGCCCTCCCATCCTGTTATAAAATTGAGTGCGGAACTTCCAATTGCCACAGGAGTGTGGTGCGCAGACACTCCTGTGGATGGAACTACCATTTTTATGGATGGATCTGGGAACACAGGCAAGGTGGGCCTTGTCTGGTATTCTGATGGCAAGTGGGAATCTATGGTAGTACAACAAAAGGGTTCACCTCAGGTGGTAGAATTACGAGCTGTATTAAAAATATTTCAGAATTTTCCCATTCCCTTTAATTTGATTACTGATTCAGCATATGTAGCTGGCATTATAAAGCAATTGGATAGATCTGTTATAGAGCATATATGTAATCAGTGTGGTTTTGAATTGCTGCGAGCTCTGTGGCAAGAAATTCAAATCCGAACTGCATTGTTTTATGTTTTACATGTAAGAAATCATACTAATTTGCCTGGGTTTATTGCAGAAGGCAATGCTCGAGTGGACTCTTTGGTTTTTCATCCTAAAACAACACTTTGTACCAGAGTGGAAGCAATAGCACAATTGCTTATCAAAGTACATAAAAGGATTACAGAGATTACCGGACTAGACTCAGATGCTATCTATTTACCTATCAGAAAGGAATACCTACAGTGGTTAACAAATCAGTCAACTCTTTTTCAAATGGCCTTACAGGACTTTACTGGACAATTGGTAACACATTTGCCAAGAGATAAAAAGCTACAGTTTATTTGCAAACAGGATTGGGGAGAAAAACCTATCAGATCAGAGATACCTGTGACTGGACTAACTGTTTTTACTGATGCAGGAAAGCGATCACACTCAGCAGTTATTACCTGACAAAAGGATGGACAATGGAAACATTGTAAATTCTCAGGAATTTACTGAGGACTCATTGCAGACACTTGAATTTTTTGCAATATATCAGGTTTTTGTAAAATGGAAGGATTTACCTGTCAATATTGTAACAGACTCTCTTTATGCAGCAGGCATTGTAAATCGAATTGAAAGAGCTTTTATACGACCAATAAGAAATATGCGACTTTACACCATTTTGCTACAGTTGCATCAAGCAATAAACCTCAGAGAGATACCTTATTTTGTCACCCACATTCGTAGTCATCAATTTGATCAAGATTTGAGCATTGGAAATAATAAAGCAGACACACTTGTGTCCTATACGCAAATATCACCAAATTTATTTGAACAAGTACACCTATCCCATCAATTCTTTCATCAACCAGCGAAAATGTTAGCGAAACAATTTCACCTCACCATGGCACAAGCACGTGAATTAGTTAGTGTTTGTCCTAGTTGTCAGAAAATTGGCATGGGAATTGGGATAGGGGTAAATCCTCGAGGACTGAGTGCGTTGCAACTGTGGCAAATGGACGTTACTCACATTGCAGAATTTGGAAGGCTCAAATATGTTCATGTATCTGTTGATACGTTTTCACATATAATATGGGCAACAGCACAAACTGGGGAAACAGGTCGTCATGTCAAATGACATTTACTTGCTTGCTTTACAAGTCTTGGGGTTCCACAACAACTTAAGACTGATAATGGACCAGCATACTGTTCACAGATTTTTCGTCAATTTTGTCAACTATGGGGTATTACACATGTCACCGGGATCCCTCATTCGCCTACGGGTCAGGCGATTGTGGAACTTGCTCATAGTACATTGAAACAGCTTCTGCAAAAACAAAAAGGGGGAGAGGAAACTGAACCTTCTGAGAGACTTGCAAAAGCTGTTTATGTACTTAACAATTTAATTTTAGCAGGAGATAAGGAGTGACCCCCAATTGTAATACATTGGGAGGCAGTTTGACAGGGAGCAAGCTATGTGCAAAACAAGGGCAAAGTGTGGTATAGGGAACCGGGTACTAACGAGTGGTTGGGACCAGGGGAACTATTACTAATGGGTCGAGGTTATGTTTCTGTCTCTACAGGTGCAGGAGTACGGTGGATTGTTTCTAAAAGGATGATTAGCCACATTATTAGAGGGAATAGTTTATATAGTTGTGATTATAATTATCATAGGGATCTGCGTGGGTTGTGTTGAGGCAATCATCGAGAATAGTATATGGAAGTAGTGAGATAATAAATCTAACTACTTCCAAAGGGGGAAATTGATACTGGATGGTTTAGCAACGGTTTAGCAAGAGTAGGCCTCAGAGTAGGCTCTAAAAGGCCTGATCTGTGTTACCTTTAAACAGAATGAGCTTTCCTGTCAGTAGTTTTCCTTTCAGCTAGAATAATAGAGAATAACAGTATGTTCTGAAGTAAACTGCATGTTTTGTAGATAGAGTCTGCTTATGGGAATGTTTATAATAGGCATTATCCTACTTGTGTTACCCTGTTTGTTTGCATGTTTGCAGAAAACTGTGCAACGAATGGTCAATACAACCTTTGTGGCTCAACAACAGAGAGCAGGATTTATGGGTAACCAAGGCTGGGATTCTCTGACTGGGCTCTGCGAGACACAGGGAACCAGGTTTGAGTAAGAAACAAAAACACAGAATTAAGATTCTTGGGGAGGGGGAAGGATTCCCAGACGTAATTCCTGTCAACTACCAATCTCACATTTTACATCGCGCTCTTTATTCTTTAAATCATTTTGCCCGGGGAGACCAAGAGCGTGCCCCAATTGAGCGACATTGGGGTCCAGGGGTGCCAGAAGTGGGCCCCCCAGTCAAGGTTCTGTTCCCTGGGACAGCGGAGTGGGAAACAGGTTGGGAGCTGCTACATCACGGGAGGGAGTATGCCACCATCAAACGGGATGATGTTATACAGTGGGTCCCTACACGCTGTTTGCGCCCTGATTTAAAACAAAATCCTAACCCGAAGTAATATGTACGCTGTCCGAGCTTTATGTTTTGCAGGAGTACCTGTGGGGGAAGCCGAAACAGCACCAGCCTCGACCTTCAGACGTGAGGAGTCATGACAGTACAGAGAGTCTGGTAAAGCGGCGGGGCGCCAAGAAAGATGAGGAACGGCGGCCGTTGCTGAGTGAAACAAAAGCTTTAAACAATGCGCTGATGATTAGCTTGCTTTTGCTTTGCATCTCAGGAGTTGCAGGGGAATCTTACTGGAGAACCTGGGCTCGGGATGTTGTATCCGCCAGCTACGCTTATGCTTTGACGCAAGGCTCCAGAATCAGCGATACGCTTTACTTCGCATGACTTGAAGCATGGAGAGGGGGAAATGTAGGTAGAGTAGGGTACGGTGACCGGAAAATCTCGGGCTGTAACGGAAGGTAGGCGTGGCAAAAGGAGCAGGATGTGTCATTATCGTGCGAGTTCGTACGGGACAAGACGACTATATAAGGCTGTTGCGCAGTTAAATAAACGCCATTTGTTGCATCCTCACATTGGTGTCAGAGCTCAATGGCCCTGGGGTGCGGATAGCCTCAGGCCAGCCAGCAACCGAACGGAGCTTGCTGCAGACAAGCGGCAACACATACCACAGCCTGTGAAGGACCCTACGCTGGAGCAGGTCAATATGCCCTGAAGGAACTGTGGCTCATGGAAGTCCCACACTGGAGCAGGTTTACCCTGAAGGACCGCAGTCTGTGGAGGGGAACCACGCTGAAGCAGGGGAAAAATGTGAGGAAGAAGGAGTGGGAGAGAGGAACTGTTATGCGCTGACCACAAACCCCCATTCCTCACCCCTCCCTGCACCACTCAGGGTGGCTGGAGGCAGGGGATGTATGAGAGTTGCAAAACAAGTGAGACTGAGCTTGGGGTGATGTCTGTATTTCCTCACCATCCAACTCTATTTTAGTTGGCAATAAATTGAATACATTTTCTCCAGGTCAATGTTCTGCCCATGGCTGTAATTAGTGAGTGATCTCCCCATCTTTATCTCAGTCCACAAGTTTTTCATCTTACTTTCTCCCACTTGATCTGTTGAGGAGGTGTTGTGTTTTAAACTCAGTAGGCAACTAAGCACCATACACTTGCTCCCTCCCACACACCCCCTGCCAGTGGGATGGAGGAAAAGGAAAGGAAGAATAAAAGCAAGAAACCTTGGGGGGCAAGGTAAAATAAATAAATAAATAAATAAATAGTTTAATAAGTGGAAGAAGAGATAAGAAAACAAAACAAAACAAGTGATGTAAAGGCAATCACTCTCTGTGTCCCATGGGCAGACCAATGCACAGCCAGTTCCAGTGCAAAAGATGGCTAACCCTCCTACACCCTCCTCTCTTCCCTTTCATTGCTGAGCATGATGTTATATGGTATGGAATACCTGTTTTAATTCGGGTCATCTGCCCATTTGTGTCCCCTCTCAACCTATTGTGTCCCCCTCAATCTATTTACTAGTAGAGCAGAGAGAGAAACCGAGGAGGTCTTATTGCTGTGCAAGAACTGTTCAGCAAAAGCTATAATGTTAGTGTGTTATCAGTACTGTTTTGTTCAAAAAAGTAAAACACAGCACCATATGAGCTGCTATGAAGAAAATTAACTTTATCTTATCCAGGACCAGGCGAAGTGAGAGAGCAGCTAGGTGGGCATCTGACAGCTGGCCAAGGTCAGTCCACCACAACCCAAAAACCCCTAACTAGAACCTATGCTGTTGTCATGAAGCACTGGTGGAGACAGTAATTTAATGAAGCTTTTAGATAATTCTGCTATGAATGCTGATTAGCTGATTATATTCATGGCTTTGACATACACTTCACTACCTCTCAGTTAGTACAGGAATTGAAAGATTGAATGAATTTAGAATACTAAAACCAAAATGTACAAGTTAAAAAAAAGTTGTTTAGAACAATATATAACAATATATGATGGCTATAACAGATCATTTTTCAGCACCAGATTGAAGGGACAAAAATGAACTTTTTTCACTGGATCAGAGGTGCAGTACACTGATGTCTGATGAAAGGAGGACAGTTTTGGCATTAGTAACACTCTGTAAACATGCAACCTTTTGCTAATCAACAGAAAATATGGTTCTGTTTTTTTCTACTCTGCATTTTTTCCTTTTCTGTGACATTTAAATAATTAAACTTTAAATACAAACCAATAATGCATTTTTTAAACAGCAACTTTTTTTTTTTCTGGGAGTAAAATATGTCATTTTAGTTTTACTTTGCATACATTTATAGATAACAGGAAGGTAAATGAGACATTCATTAAACTGAACTTAATGAAATACCCTGAGTCTGAATTCACCACTGCATACTCAAATATCATTTAAACCTGTTCTTTTAAGTTTGGTTTTGTTTTTTTTTTACTTCAGAGCTTGTTTGCAGCACCTTCCCTCTTTTTGTTTTTGTAATAACTTACTACCTTTTCTGATTTTCCATTAAGGTAATAGAAATAATCCTTCCATAAATCTAGCAATACTTTAATTTTTTTAATATTTCCTAAACCATTTTAAAAATACTTCACTCACATTTCTCCTAGAATACTTTTTTTGTGTGTTTGTGTGTCTGAGTGAGATTTACCATAAAAGGACAAAAAAAGCATTCTTTTCAATTCAACAGATAAACCCATCTGTTTTTAAGACATACTCTAGGAACTGCCACACAGATTTTCATGGTTTTGAAATTCTGAATCTCTTCTCATAATACAGTGTCTTATTATTTTTGTTTGGTTTATTCATTTCACTGTTTTTTAATGGATAAATTTACAGGCACATGTATTGGAATTATTCTCCCTGCAGAGGAACCCTTTGTCTCACCAGCAAAAACAAAAGGTCGTAATCAGTTCTATAAAGCCTGCTCTTATCATTTGAGTTAAAAGAAATGGTAAAAAGGACATTCCCAATGTTTAAAGCTGGGCCGGCTACTAAACCAGTGGCAGACGCTCTCTATTAACCCTCTCCCCCGCAAGGGGTATCCCTCAGGTCCTTTTGTGCTAAGCTTCTTTCCTCTCCAGGTGCAGGACTTTGTACTTCCTCTAGTTGAACTTCATGAGATTCCTGTCCTCCCATTTCTCCAGGCTGTTGAGGTCCCTCTGGATGGCAGCATGACCCTCTGGCATAGCAGCCACTCCTCCCAGGTTTGTGTCATCTGCAAATCTGCTGAGAATACACTCTACCCCACCATCCAGATCATTAATGTAGCTGTGAAACAGGACAGGACCCACTATTGATCCCTAGGGTACACCACCAGTTACCCACCTCCAACTAGACTTTGCACCACTGATTACCACTCTGCGCCCAGCCGTTCAGCCAGTTTTCAATCCACCTCACTGTCTGCTCATCTAGCCCATACTTCAACAGCTTCTCTATGAGGATCTTATGGCAGACAGTGTCGAAAGTCTGACTGAAGTCTAGGTAAACAATATCCTCATCTACCAAGACAGACATTTCATCATAGAAGTTTATCAAGTTGATCAAGCGTGACTTCTCCTTGGTGAATCCATGCTGACTATTCCTAATGGCATTCTTGTCCTTCATATGCCTGGAAATGTTTCCCAGAATTAGCTACTCAATCACTTTCCCAGGGATCAAGGTGAGGATGACTGCTCTGTAGTTTTCAGGGTCCTTTATGACCTTCTTGAAGATAGGAGTGACATTTGTCTTCTCCCAGTCCTTGGGCATTTCTCCCAATCACCATGATAATTTTAAAAAAGTTACACGAAGAGTTGTGTATTCAGCACAAAATCTGTGTTAAAACAAATCCTCCACTTGTTAAAAAGTGAGACAAGGACTGACGCGCTTCCCAGTATGTGTGAGCCGACACAGGCAGGACGCAGGAACAGCCACAAAACCATGGATAAAATGCAAAGAGCAAATTTATTCCCGTTACCTTGCAAACCGGGGGATCTCCGAAGCAGCACCGAGGGCAAAGGCATGCAAGCAGGGACACAGGCACCACGGAGCTTGGTTCCTGCTAGAGAGAGAGAGAGAGATTCCGGTCCTGCTGCTTTCGCCTGTATATTAGGGGTCTCTTGCAGGTGGCAGTTTTCCACTGTGCTTTGATCTTCTCACAGCAGGGCAGGAATCTCAGGCATGAACAATTAGGTGCCCCTGAGTCTTATCACAGGCCTGTGTTATCTGAATGCAGATGTTCTACTTGTCCAGCACACAAGACTAAACAACAGTTACTAGTATGATATATGTGTTTTTCGACTCCCTAGGTGCAAGTCACTTGAGCGTGTTTACAATCCTCCTCGCCAATCTTCCGTTATATTCCCACACAGTACATACTACCTCATTGGTAGAAATTTCAGGGTAAACATGATTCTTGACTTTGATCTCTGGGACTTGATGATCATCTTGCCAGTGTCAGTTTACTCATCTGAAAGAGATAACCACAGGCCAGAGGAAGTCAGAGGATGTAAGGCTCCACAGGACGATACCACATTCTTGCAAATGAGCTCTTGTATGAGCTTCCAAAATTGTGCTTCCTTTTCATGAGGCTGTTGTGGTCAGCTCACTGAAAAGGATGCTGACAATGCCGCTTCTGACGGCAGCATGTTGAAAGGTCATCTGTTATGAAAGCAAGATAATATAGACAGCTTTACATGAGCTAATTCATACCATGTGTGGTAGAATTTTTGTAGAGAAGCAAAGTCTAGAGATGCAGACGTCTGGTGGTGTTAAGTGGTGTCAAATGCAGTCCACAGATATCACATGATGTGGATGTCAGGTTTCACCACCAAGTGCATTGTTCTAGAGTACTTCTTATTGTTCTGCACGACCTCTTCGTGGCAATTAAACTAACCAAGTTAATAATAATTTTCCTGGATATCTGGATTGAAATACGGGGTGCAAATCATGTAGTCTAGATGAGCTATGATACTAATAGCTGTATTAATCCAAATGACTACAGACATAAAGTCATATTCGACATATCATGATTCTTTAGTCATTTCACCATGTTTTTACCAGATATTTGAGGTTGAATCCGTCTGGCCAACTACATACTTCTCTTTGTATGTTAGTTACTGTAGGCTTTGAAACCAATGGGAAGATATAGAATTTTTATAGAATTTTTTTACTATGTTACATCTGCTTTTAAGATAGTCTTACACAACAAGTTAGATAATTGTGCTTCAGAAACACTTATTTTCTCTTCAATGACTATAATATCTGATTAGTCAGATATAGACATCTACATTACATCTGTCTAAAGCTAGGTGAGATGAATCCCACTCCAGCTAAGAAATGAATGAAAAATTTAATGTAGTCGTTGCTTGTGTCCTTCTGGTCCTCCAGCAGGAATTACTAGAAATAAATTAATTTAGAAGTTAATAAATAAATACATACATATCTACAAAACTTACACATTGAGTAGATATTAATACTACAGGCTGTTGTTATAATTTTTTAGGCCTTCTGCAGCAAGTATAACTCTTCTGTGTTCTCCTCCATCCATTTCATTCAGTATTTCAGGGAAAGAAAAGTTATTTCTTAGAAAATCTCCTGAAACTTTCTGTAAGAGAGGCTTGCAAAAATAATGCTTAGATGTTAAGAACATTTTATTCTAACATTTCCATCTCCACTTTCAATGTGCAGTGTTCAGAGGTGGCAATCAGCAAGAAATCAGAGCGCATAGCTATGATAAACCTTTAGTACAACAGAGAATGTTTCAGTAATGTAAAATGAAAGCCGGTATGTGGCAACATAATGGTTTTATGTGTCAGGCTGCTAATACCACCTTTTCCTAGTGTACAATAATCGGTTCAACCCAGAATGTATTACACAGTGTTGCATTTCTAAAAGGGCCAGTTGTCCTTGTAGAAACACACCTAACTGCAGGTGTTATCTTTCTTCTCAATAAATGGTATTCTAAATCATTAGTGATGTATTTTACCTAAACAAAGCAAAACTTTCAAAATACTGAATTTAAACCCAATATTAATAGTTAACTAGAATTTGTCTTCTTCGTTTGTCAGCTTAGCTCCCACTGTATTTCAATACTTTATTCTGTTGTACTCACTTTCCTAAATTATTGCCTTGTATCATAAGTCATTTAAAATCACACTGCTGTTTAAAGTCAACAGACTTCAGAAGTGGTACTACTAGCTTAAAAGAAATCCTTAATTTCAGGATCATTCATTCACAGAGTTAGACACAAGTCCAAAAACTGTAGAAAAGTACTGATATAGAATTCTTTATACTTGATTATTTATCATCTAGAAGATAAATATTGATCATTTATAACAGTTATTTCACAAATTATGCATGTGTAAAAGCAACAGAAGTAAGAGGGAAACAAAGTCATTAAAACCATAATAGAAGGAGTGAGAAAGAGTGACACTAGTATAGGCTGTGTGACTTATGGCTCCTATGTAGAGTGATGATTGTAAGCAAATTGCATATGAAGCTTCCCCAGGTTTTTTTTACCTTAATATTTTAATCTGAACACTGTGATAATCCAGAAGATGCTTCAGAATGGCAAACTGTCATAAGTTAGGCAGCTGGGAACTGGAGCAATTTTCACTTTCTGAATTTAATCCACTAGTACTGAGTCACAGTCTTTAGAATTAAAGTACTCAAGAAAAACTGTTTATAAACACTGCAGTAATCCAAAAATAATTTTTTAAAAATTGTTACACTATGTGGAAAATATTTCATTATATGAGTAAATTACTTTTATATTTCAAAGAAAGGAAAAATTAACTACAGAGAAAAGAGTTTTTAAAGATATTGCTCAGAATTATATTCCCATAATAAATACTCTACTGTTGTATTAATATAAACATTTTTTCCCATAGACTGCATTTAAAATATGTTTTATATCTGACAAGATATATTCTACTTAGTTTGTTTTCAGTTTAACTGTAACGCATTAAAATGCAACACACAATGATCTAGAAGGTAGAGCACAGCAACTTAATTATGTTACCTAACTGTAGACATCTATTGTCATACGAGATCCTCGCATGTATGGTACCTGGCCTCCAGGTTCTCTTGTAGGACCGTGCAGGTATCCCATTGGTTCCATCTGTCAGCCCTAAGCAGGTATCAGAGATAGGCTGAGCAGTCTTAGATGACACAGCATGTGAGTCTAGCATTGGCTGAATTGAGTCCTAGTTACTTAAACTCCCATTTGTGCTCAGTGAAGAATAGGTAACTATCAAGTGGATTAAGAGTGGTTATCTAATGATTTTGATAACTACAGTATCCAAGATACTAGCCTAGGGCTGACAGATAAGACTTATAAAAAGCCGAACCTTTCTGAAGACAAAGCTGCATGCCAGATACGGAATCTCTGATAACACTAAATACCTGTGTTTAGGCAACTGAATGAGCTCCTCACACTGTAGAAATCCACATTAGGTCACATGAAACCTGTCTTTAATGTCATTGATAACTCCAAGATAGTTGTTGTAATTATGTAGTTTTGATATCTATATAAGAGGTTGTACAAATGAAAAATGATAATATTTTTGCATAAGCTACAGCTAATGTTTTTAAATGTAAACCAAAGAACTGTTCTTTATGCATATTTCCAGAAACAAAACAAACTTGAGCAAGCATAGTCATAGATTTTTATGGTCAGATTTGACTGTAAAATATTCTGATTTTCTGATAATGGAAGCCTTAAACTCGTATCCACTAATTCCTAATAAAACATATCTAACCTTGTTGAGTGACAACACAATTAATACAAAAAATATCTAATCTGATTTTTAAAATTTTCTATTACAGTTCTTAATTATCTTGAGCATATTGCCTAATTTTTTACAATTTTCAAACACTAAACATTTTACCATGCTGTCACTGAAACAGAAATCTTAACTGCAAGAAACATTCCAGTTCTAAATGGATGTTTGTTATTACCCTTTGAAACATAGCAAACATGCTGCTGATGTGACGTCTGCTATAAGACACACAGTAGAATGTCTCCAAAATCAATCTATCTCTGTTAATTTTTTCTTCAATGCTATCCCAATAAGCGCATTGCATCAAGTCTTCTTCTGGCACTGTGAATGCATTAGTTCCAAAGTATACCCATACTCAGCTTCTCTGCATATACTTTATTTTATTTTTCTGATCAACTGGGAAATTTTGACAGAGGTAAAGGTAAAGAAAATATGGTATTTTCTGCACAAACATGTTTGATTTATTTTTTGATATAGCAAGTGAAGATGGAATGCCCAGTTGAGAAGATCAAGGTTCAGTATGAGACTGAGTAAAACAGTAAACATCATTTCCCCCTAGACTACAGAGAGAAGCAGAAAAATATAGCAAGTTTAGCTATGTCTGAAGTATTTCTCAGACAGGTAGGAAACCCTAATCTATTCTGGACCAAGCTACTCAGCTGAATCCAGGCTCTGATTTCCTGATGTAGGTTTAACCAGTCTCAATTGCAGAACAAGACTGATGCTGATGAATCATTCTGTCATTTAGTATGAGAGATTTTGAGGCCTCTTCCTTCTAAAAAAAAGCAGCCCACTTTAATTTTTGTAACTTTTATTTTTTTGCTAATATGACTACATGTGACAATGTACTTTTTCATGGTTATTGTGATACTCTTCTGTGTTGCTTAGTTAAGGCTTGACCAACGTACTGACATTTAAGCATTGCTGTCAATGAGAATGGTATCTAAAATGTGACAAAGCTATATGAACTGTAGAAAGTAGAATATGCTTTTTACTGTATAAATATATGACAGACTTCATTTTAAAGGTGCCAATGAAAGAATCTGACTGGCAGTTTCAGGGTAGAAAGGATTGGACACATTGTGCTCCATTTTTTTCTTTTTATTTCACTATTCTTGTGAGGAATAGGACTCAAATTGGTCACCGAACAATGCATTTAACAGTTTTAGGACCTCCATGATAAATAAGCTTCCCAAATAATTTCACTTCTTTTTTCCTAAGTCAGCTATGTTAAGCAAAGTGCCTTGAATGCTCTAAGACCCATCCTCCATAGTGTAGGTAGATTAGGGTACGGCGACTGGAAAATCTCGGGCTGTAACGGAAGGTAGGCGTGGTGAAAGGAGCAGGATGTGTCATTATCATGCGAGTTCATACGGGACAAGACGACTATATAAGGCTGTTGCGCAGTTAAATAAACGCCATTTGTTGCATCCTCACATTGGTGTCAGTGCTCAATGGCCCTGGGTTGCGGATAGCCTCAGGCCAGCCAGCAACCGAATGGAGCTTGCCGCAGACAAGCGGCAACAAGTGGTGACCCCGACGTGATTGCTGGACTGGCGGACTGCAGGCGGTCGGAGTGGGTTCGTGAACCATGGAAACCTTGATAAAGGTGATTTCGTTACTGGGCGGGGAATTTAAGATTTCTGTGAAATCGAAAGACGTAGCCCAGTGTGTGGACCGTCTCGTTAAAGGGGGGGGCGGTGGCAGGACCGGCTGATTGTTTACAGCCGAATACCTGGGAGCAGTGCTCTATGCAGCTCGTTGAGCGAGCTATGGCAGCGGGTTCTGCCAAAGAATTAAAAACATGGGGAGTTATCTTGTGGCTGCTACAGGCTGCGCGGGAGGACTGGGCGACATGGGATGTGGCTCGGGCGTGTTTACATGGGGTCTACCCTGACCAAGACAGAAGTGGCAGTGGTGAAACTCCTCCAACATATACTCTCTGAGAGAGGAATTAAATATGACAAAGCTGCGTTAAAGCAGTTACTGTTTTGGGCAAAAGATAAAGGACATTTTACAACCTTTAATGATGTCTTTGAAGTGCCTTTATGGGAGAAGATTGGTGACTCTCTCTGGGATGCGGTGTCAAGTGGTGATAAGGAAGCTTTTAAATTGTCTGCTACATGGAGGCTGGTTAGCGAAACGTTAAAAGGAATAAAAGCAGAGAGAGAAGTCACACATACAGCTTTTATGGCTTTAGGACCACAGGCGCCTACTACCCCCTCACTGTTTGCGGGACCAACACCTCCCATGGCCCCGGTGGCTGTACCAGTGGCAGCTCCTATATCGCCGTCGGTACGGACGGCTCCGAAAAAAGCTGAGGAGCGGGGAGCGAGAAAAATAGATACAGATCCATTAGAACCGGTAGTGCGCCCTAAAACACAAACTCGATTTGGACTAATTGATTCAGACGCTGAACAGGAGACTTGGCAGAAACCCCTTCCGAAACCCCCTGCCTCTCATTGATCTCTCTACAGATGAGGCTGAGCAGGAGGACAAGAAGGAGGGTAAACATGCTTTGTACCCACCTTTACCGGCTTCGCCATTTACGGAGTCAGCAGTACCAGAGTCACAAGGACTTAAAGGACTGTTACCATCACGAAATGGACACGAACTTGACATGACAGAGCTTGGTAGACGACTGGAAGAATTAAAGACGGAATTGCAGCAGCATCGTTCAGCCAGCGCCTCGGGACACGTGACTATGTCTCCCCCAAAACCCCCCTCTGTGTTCGGGACAAGTATTAGGGCCACCTCAACCTCCTTTACAACTCCCTACTCCACCTTTAGGTCAGGGCCGGGGGGGAGGTTTGCATCCATCTGTTAATGTGGGAGGTGAGGGAGAGGGTCAGCTTCCGCCCGCGTATACAGGGGAAGGGGGGGGAGGTGAGGGAGGAGTGAAATGGAAAGGGGTCATTCGAGATGCGTTATTAGAAGGAGTTATAATTCCACAAGCATATCCTGTGATTGTGGGTGTGGGTCCTGAGGGAAGAAATATTTGGCAACTGTTAGATTGGAAAATTGTAAAAGAAGCATTACCACTATAGTTAGCGAAAGACAACACAGGTGAGGACTGCAGAAAAGTTGTTGCAGGGATGGCAAATAGTAATGCCACCTTAACTGAGCTAATGGATGCTTGTGAGAAAGTAGGAACCACCACATTTCAGATGGAGTATTTAGCAAAAACTTTTGCGGCGGCAATTAAGGTAGTTCATCGTTGTTATACATGCGAACAGGAAGGTCACTTTAAGAAAAACTGCCTTAAGAAGTCGAAGCTGAGTGGGAGAGATAACTCTGTTTTGATGTGTCATTGCTGTGGGAAGCTAGGGCATTTTGTGAAGCTGTGCAGGTCTCAGTATAATGCTCAAGGTCAGCTGATAACAACCAGCTGCAGAATACGGGGAAACTGGAGAAAGAACGCGGGGGGGAAACTGTATGCTGACACAAATGAATCTTCCCAACCAGTTCCAGGCCTATGCAGTTAACTTGCAGCCCAAACCTCAGGGAGCGCAGGACTGGTGTTTCCACACGGGGTTAACCTGTGCAGCTGCCAAGCCTTGGACCTGTGGCAAACAGGGATAATGCTAATGCTGATTGTCAAAAGATCATTGAAGCTTTACCTGGAAAAACAGATTTGAATGCTATGATAAAGGCATGTGCAAAAGTGGGTACTGTGGAACATAAGGCTCAAGTTATGGCTGCGGCCATACTTGGGGCTTACGTCGTCACAATTGCAGTCTCTATTCCAATTATTAGCAGGGGACACAACTTTAACAGCACCACGACACACTACTTCAGAGATACAGCAACTGATTACAGAAATAGAAAGCAGGCTACATTCCAAATTTGTACATCGTATTGATTTGAATCAGGAAATACAAATTATCACTTTCTTTGATAGGCAAATTCCGTATGCAATAATTGGTCAATGGAATTCAGAATGATCAGATTCGTTACAGAGCTGTTGGCACAGATTATTCATCAAAGGACGGATGCGATGTCGGGAGCTTGTGGCCAGAGATCCCTGCATCACTAACCGTTCCTATTGCAGCTCAATATTTTGAGTGGTGTATGGCTAATAGCTTTGCTTTGCAAACAGCTATGGAGAATTTCTCGGGACAGGTTGTTTACCACTTGCCCTCCCATCCTGTTATAAAATTGAGTGCGGAACTTCCAATTGCCACAGGAGTGTGGTGCGCAGACACTCCTGTGGATGGAACTACCATTTTTATGGATGGATCTGGGAACACAGGCAAGGTGGGCCTTGTCTGGTATTCTGATGGCAAGTGGGAATCTATGGTAGTACAACAAAAGGGTTCACCTCAGGTGGTAGAATTACGAGCTGTATTAAAAATATTTCAGAATTTTCCCATTCCCTTTAATTTGATTACTGATTCAGCATATGTAGCTGGCATTATAAAGCAATTGGATAGATCTGTTATAGAGCATATATGTAATCAGTGTGGTTTTGAATTGCTGCGAGCTCTGTGGCAAGAAATTCAAATCCGAACTGCATTGTTTTATGTTTTACATGTAAGAAATCATACTAATTTGCCTGGGTTTATTGCAGAAGGCAATGCTCGAGTGGACTCTTTGGTTTTTCATCCTAAAACAACACTTTGTACCAGAGTGGAAGCAATAGCACAATTGCTTATCAAAGTACATAAAAGGATTACAGAGATTACCGGACTAGACTCAGATGCTATCTATTTACCTATCAGAAAGGAATATCTACAGTGGTTAACAAATCAGTCAACTCTTTTTCAAATGGCCTTACAGGACTTTACTGGACAATTGGTAACACATTTGCCAAGAGATAAAAAGCTACAGTTTATTTGCAAACAGGATTGGGGAGAAAAACCTATCAGATCAGAGATACCTGTGACTGGACTAACTGTTTTTACTGATGCAGGAAAGCGATCACATTCAGCAGTTATTACCTGGCAAGAGGATGGACAATGAAAACATTGTAAATTCTCAGGAATTTACTGAGGACTCATTGCAGACACTTGAATTTTTTGCAATATATCAGGTTTTTGTGAAATGGAAGGATTTACCTGTCAATATTGTAACAGACTCTCTTTATGCAGCAGGCATTGTAAATCGAATTGAAAGAGCTTTTATACGACCAATAAGAAATATGCGACTTTACACCATTTTGCTACAGTTGCATCAAGCAATAAACCTCAGAGAGATACCTTATTTTGTCACCCATATTCGTAGTCATCAATTTGATCAAGGTTTGAGCATTGGAAATAATAAAGCAGACACACTTGTGTCCTATACGCAAATATCACCAAATTTATTTGAACAAGTGCGCCTATCCCATCAATTCTTTCATCAACCAGCGAAAATGTTAGCGAAACAATTTCACCTCACCATGGCACAAGCACGTGAATTAGTTAGTGTTTGTCCTAGTTGTCAGAAAATTGGCATGGGAATTGGGATAGGGGTAAATCCTCGAGGACTGAGTGCGTTGCAACTGTGGCAAATGGATGTTACTCACATTGCAGAATTTGGAAGGCTCAAATATGTTCATGTATCTGTTGATACATTTTCACATATAATATGGGCAACAGCACAAACTGGGGAAACAGGTCGTCATGTCAAATGACATTTACTTGCTTGCTTTACAAGTCTTGGGGTTCCACAACAACTTAAGACTGATAATGGACCAGCATACTGTTCACAGATTTTTCGTCAATTTTGTCAACTATGGGGTATTACACATGTCACCGGGATCCCTCATTCGCCTACGGGTCAGGCGATTGTGGAACTTGCTCATAGTACATTGAAACAGCTTCTGCAAAAACAAAAAGGGGGAGAGGAAACTGAACCTTCTGAGAGACTTGCAAAAGCTGTTTATGTACTTAACCATTTAATTTTAGCAGGAGATAAGGAGTGACCCCCAATTGTAATACATTGGGAGGCAGTTTGACAGGGAGCAAGCTATGTGCAAAACAAGGGCAAAGTGTGGTATAGGGAACCAGGTACTAACGAGTGGTTGGGACCAGGGGAACTATTACTAATGGGTCGAGGTTATGTTTCTGTCTCTACAGGTGCAGGAGTACGGTGGATTGTTTCTAAAAGGATGATTAGCCACATTATTAGAGGGAATAGTTTATATAGTTGTGATTATAATTATCATAGGGATCTGCGTGGGTTGTGTTGAGGCAATCATCGAGAATAGTATATGGAAGTAGTGAGATAATAAATCTAACTACTTCCAAAGGGGGAAATTGATACTGGATGGTTTAGCAACGGTTTAGCAAGAGTAGGCCTCAGAGTAGGCTCTAAAAGGCCTGATCTGTGTTACCTTTAAACAGAATGAGCTTTCCTGTCAGTAGTTTTCCTTTCAGCTAGAATAATAGAGAATAACAGTATGTTCTGAAGTAAACTGCATGTTTTGTAGATAGAGTCTGCTTATGGGAATGTTTATAATAGGCATTATCCTACTTGTGTTACCCTGTTTGTTTGCATGTTTGCAGAAAACTGTGCAACGAATGGTCAATACAACCTTTGTGGCTCAACAACAGAGAGCAGGATTTATGGGTAACCAAGGCTGGGATTCTCTGACTGGGCTCTGCGAGACACAGGGAACCAGGTTTGAGTAAGAAACAAAAACACAGAATTAAGATTCTTGGGGAGGGGGAAGGATTCCCAGACGTAATTCCTGTCAACTACCAATCTCACATTTTACATCGCGCTCTTTATTCTTTAAATCATTTTGCCCGGGGAGACCAAGAGCGTGCCCCAATTGAGCGACATTGGGGTCCAGGGGTGCCAGAAGTGGGCCCCCCAGTCAAGGTTCTGTTCCCTGGGACAGCGGAGTGGGAAACAGGTTGGGAGCTGCTACATCACGGGAGGGAGTATGCCACCATCAAACGGGATGATGTTATACAGTGGGTCCCTACACGCTGTTTGCGCCCTGATTTAAAACAAAATCCTAACCCGAAGTAATATGTACGCTGTCCGAGCTTTATGTTTTGCAGGAGTACCTGTGGGGGAAGCCGAAACAGCACCAGCCTCGACCTTCAGACGTGAGGAGTCATGACAGTACAGAGAGTCTGGTAAAGCGGCGGGGCGCCAAGAAAGATGAGGAACGGCGGCCGTTGCTGAGTGAAACAAAAGCTTTAAACAATGCGCTGATGATTAGCTTGCTTTTGCTTTGCATCTCAGGAGTTGCAGGGGAATCTTACTGGAGAACCTGGGCTCGGGATGTTGTATCCGCCAGCTACGCTTATGCTTTGACGCAAGGCTCCAGAATCAGCGATACGCTTTACTTCGCATGACTTGAAGCATGGAGAGGGGGAAATGTAGGTAGAGTAGGGTACGGTGACCGGAAAATCTCGGGCTGTAACGGAAGGTAGGCGTGGCAAAAGGAGCAGGATGTGTCATTATCGTGCGAGTTCGTACGGGACAAGACGACTATATAAGGCTGTTGCGCAGTTAAATAAACGCCATTTGTTGCATCCTCACATTGGTGACAGTGCTCAATGGCCCTGGGTTGCGGATAGCCTCAGGCCAGCCAGCAACCGAATGGAGCTTGCCACAGACAAGCGGCAACACATAGCAACAGAAAGTTTCAAGTAAGAAACCAGGACGCTATTATACATTCATTTTGAGGGTGTTTTTCTACGTGCACATTTATTTTGCAGTGTGTTGTGGTTTTTTATGCATTTATGATTTTAAGCTTTCCTTGCAAGGTTTTGATTTCTTCACAAAAATAATTTTATAACACATTCTTCAATTAAGAAAACTGAACTTGTTTCTAGATTTCTATAAAATCAAAGAAGCTATGCTCTGTCCATTAATGCTTTTCTTTCATCCTCCCACTATGGAGCAGGCAACTTGCACTTTCACCAAGCAGCAGCACTACTCCTCCTCTCCAGCCTGGGAATTGTCCATCAGACACAGCTGGTTAGCCCAATGACCATTTGGGTCTGGCAAGTAGGATCTGGAGGCAACATGGGTTTTGTGCTGCTGTGGGGAAACACAGGCCTCTGCCCAGCTGCGAGTCCATACTTCAACCCCATAGGGACTGTATGGTCTGACCAGGAGATTTATGCCTCCTGGTTGCTATAAGGAGCTATGCTCTCACAACTTCATTTCACACCAAGGCAGACCACCAGGCAACTTTTATGGTTGTATGGTAGATATAAGGGATGATCAGAAACAATGATTGTCCTTGCAGCAGCTGAACAATATGGAAAGACGACCTAGGCCATTTTATAACCAAAAGTTTAGAGATAGTAAGGAAAAGTTTCTTGAGATAAACAGTATTACCCCAAAAATGGAAGTAAAGAACTTTTACCTGCCATTACTTTGATTGCTTTGCTTATTCTACTCCCACTTGCCAAATAATGCATTTCAGTGCATTTAAAATTTCTTTAATGAAACCTTTCTCTCACCTCTGAAGGTAAGTGCCTTTTAGACTGTAAGATCTTCAAGGTAGGGACTATGTCATTTTATTGTGTGTGATTGTGGGGCTTTTAACACCATGAGCCCACTTTGGAAATTATAGCTTTAATAAGTAATAATAATGCTGCCCAAATCCTTAAAATAGAGCTTTACTGGAAAGTTTCCACTGCAAGGAAAATGACGAGTGAAACTTTCTCTGATGAATAACACCAACACAGAAGCATCAGAATAATTGTAATGGCTAAATTCTGCTGGCTGCTGTGTAATGTAATAAAGTCAGTGCCTGCTGTGTCCAGATAAATCAAATATTGCTTCATAATATGCAGCTGGACTTTTTAGTCAGATTACTCACAACAGTGCTACTCCCATCATGGCCATTATGAACAGCACATTCAATAAATAAATAAATACACAATATACTAATACAATTTTGGGTTGATTTAGTAGCAGCATGCAAAATGTGCTCAGTTGCTGTTGTACCAGACAGAGGAACTCTTAATTCTGGCCAGAATGCAATGATCTATCAATCTTTACACTTCAGTTACCCAAGGTCAAAATAAGATTCTTATCAGAATTTTGTTTTCTCCTTTTCTGATCTTTGGACTCAATGCCCAGAGGTAGAAAATGTTTTGATAGTGTTCATAGTACAAATGAAACAGTGCTTCAAGTGCAGTTGAAAGACTGCACTCATTTTAGCACACGTGGAGGCTTTGGGCACATTCAGAATAAGTGAACCCATTCTACAGACTTCTCAGGGAACAGTTACCACTAACCAAGGCAAATGTCCTAGTTTGTGATAGTGAAGTTTAGAGTCAGATACAAATTTCGTATCTACTTGTCCTTGCAATCATTTCGGTCTAGGATTCTCTTAGTAATACAGCAATAAACATAACAGACAGAATACGGTATCAAGCAACGATCATACTTAGCTATAATGTGAAGATGTGTGTATTGAGCAAGAAACCTCAAGAAAGGAGAAGAAAAAAGAAGGGGTGCAGTTCAGAGTTATGGCGTTTGTCTTCCCAAGTAACCATTACATATGATGGAGCCCTGCTTTCCTGGAAATTATTGAAAACCTGCCTGCCGATGGGAAGTAGTGAATGAATTCCTTGTTTTGTTTTGCTTGCATACGCAGCTGTTTCTTTACCTATTAAGTTATCTTTATCTCAACCCACGAGTTTTCTCACTTTTACCCTTCTGATTCCCTCCTCCATCCCAGTGTGGGGGAGTAGAGCGAGCGGCTGTATGGGGCTGAGCTGCCTAGTGGGGTTAAACCATGACAGGTATCTACACTCATGCATGTACGTAAACGCACATACTCTCTGTTTTGCCCTTCTAATGGTTTTACTAATGTGGGCTGGTGTTTTCCAATAAATGATTTATATTCAGGTATATATATATACAGGTCTGCAAAGACCAGATAATAAGCATTACTTCTGATAACTGGGAAAAATTTTTTCTCAGGTAGAAAAAACCTAAGTGATTTATTAAATTATTCCCTCTGTGGCATTCAGGAGTTTAGAATCTGTCTCCTGCTTCAAAAATATATGGAAAGCTTTAGGAAACCTTAGGAAAAAAAAAGTTCTACCTGTCAGTATTAATAGGTAATTTGGTAGCTCTGAAACCAACAAACTAATAAGTTCTCAGGAAAAAGAGTGAAGCTTTAAGGGGAATACCCTAATTTAGGTAAGAACAAATATTAATGCAAAACATTTAGTTTTCCAAACAGAAAATCTTCAGTGACTTTTGATTCAACCCAATCTCCAACCCAATCATCCACAAGCATCCAATGAACCATGTGCTCTTACCTGCTGGTTTGGTACTTAGTTGCCTACAAAGAGATGCCTACAAGTACCTAACAATAAGTCTCTTAGGGGAAACCTGAGCTCATGTGAAGCAGCACCAGTGGTGAGAAAAGATACCCAAGAACACCATGAAAAACCCAGTAAATGCCTGCTTTTCAGTAATCAAATCTCACCTCAAAACCACACACCCAACCATAAAATTAACTAAATCTCCCTTACTGTTTTTCTAGCATATGACACCTTGATCTGTTGAGATTTTATTTAGATTCCATGTGTTTGGATAGACAATTCTATTAACAGTTAATAGTTAATTTTTTCTTTTAGTATAGAGTAAACATTCAGTAAACATACATATCTTACAAACAGACTCACTTTATTACTACATACTCAGTACAAAATGTACATTTTTAAACAATCAGAAACTCATAACTCTATTAGCTAAGAAGGATTAGGTTTCACTGTTCTGGATCAGTAAATTGTATTTCACTTGAAAGATCCAACCGTGAAGAAAAGAATTCGTATGAAGGAATTATTAATATTTATATTTTAATACATGCTTATTGTTTGTTGGCTTTTTTTAAGGAAGATTTTTTTTTTATGTTTCTTATGTGAAATGTGGATAAGTGGCTTTATCAAAAGTCCAGTGAATTAATTGTAAAAATTTCCATTGAAACCAGTGATGTTTGGATCAAGTAACATTCCCCCACTGAGAAGACTTCTTTTAGATATTTATTTCCTTTTGGTACTAGATCTGTTTAAACAAATGTATTCACCTGGGGTTTAAGTGCTGTGTAAAATTTAACTAAACGTGAAAAGAAAATGTCATATATGCTTTAACATTTATGGCAATTCACTAGACATCTAGGAGATGATTAGATGATTCAGCTCTCCTCTCTCTTTCTCTCTCTCTCTGCATTTTCACTTGCATTTGACTTTAAATAGTTGTTCTTCTGTTGGTTATTATTTGGGTTTTCCTCTGTTTGTGGGCCTAAGTTTTGCTTTTTTTTTTTGTTTGTTTAGATGTGACATGTGTTTGCAAGGAAAAAGGGTTTATAAAATTACACTATCCATCAGCCTGTCCATCTGTCCCTATGACTTGTGAGTCCATCAGCCACTTGCAGCTAAATTTCACAAAAAGGCTGCAAGTCTAAAAGGTATGGCATTCCTACAACTTTTGCAACACCGGTAGCTGAAAGCCAGTGTTTTCAATGCATCCAGTAAAAAAGTAGTTTTATCTCAGCTTCTTACCAGGCAGACAGCAGTCAAATGGCCAGGCAGCACCTGCTTCTTGCTGTTAGTCTGGTACAAACATATCTCCAAACTGTTCACAGCATCTATTGCCATTTGTTGAAAAAGGGGATATAAGAAGAAATATTTTCTGTTTTCTCAGTTTTGTTGAAAGTGGCATACTTCTTAGCATCTAAGCCAGAAACAAGGATCCATTGTACTAAATCCTGTACAGTGTACTGTTACTAATCTTGTAAGCATACTCTTAAATTTAGATAAAGATAATCCCATTAATATGGTTTATGTGGAGTTTCTTGTGTTGGATTCTGTAAAATGATAGCAATCTGAACCTTTGTAGCTTCTTACTTAGGATCTAAAGAGAAAATGTCAATGTAGTATAAAACAATCCTCCTGGTTCTAGTAGTAGTATTGTTATTTTGGTCAGTTTTCTTTCACCTAGCTGCAAAATTATTCTCTTCCTGTGTTCATCTTTGCAGCTACAGAATCTCTATTCTAATATTTCTCTTTTAAAATTAACAAACTTAGTAGTCCTAAACTACTTTGAAATACCTAGAAGAACTAAATTCCTTCCACAGATGTCCTTAAGAGCCCATGCTTGCAACAACTGTCTGTATTGAAAAGAATGAATGTTTTAATGGGAATAGAAGGAAGAAGAGAGCATTGAATGGGAAAATTCAATGAAGGATATGCTTGTACTTCTGTCAAATATTCTCCCTAGCTGGTAAGCATTCCGAGAGGGAAATTTCCTTTTCTTGAACCTTTCACAGCTTTCCTTTCTGCTGACTTTGAGCTTCATTTAGTATCTATGACTAGCAAAATGCTGACATACACAGATACCCCTTGCTGATCTGCAGGAGGTGTTTTTCTTGGCGCAGCCTTGAACTGCTTCTTCATTTCATTGTGTGCTTTTTCTCTGCAACCATTCCTTCTGGATCACCAGATGATTAACAGTCTCCTATGTGCCTGTCAAGTTCAGGTCTGACCTCCATGTGCCTTACTTGGTCATAGTGATTTCATCTTGCCGGTGCTGAATAAAAGCATATCAGTACACGTATCTCCAGAGTTCATTCAGTTCTGTCATTGACCTGTGAATTTTTATCACCAACAGCCCAATTCTGAAAGTTGTCTATATATCAGCAGGGTCAGGCTGATTTTTAGATCCAGAGTTGGAAGGAGGTCAGTGCAATGGTGAGAATTATCAGAAGCTGAAATGTGTTAAGAGAAGGTGACAGGATATATGGGACACTGTGGAGAAGGTGTTGGGGACCAGTATCAGTTGGTGGAAGGAGGGGTAGCGGGGTTATTCTGAATAAACAGAGGAACTCTTACTGATCTGATAGTAGTTACCATTTTCATTGAAACCAGCAAAGTGCTGGACACAATGTTTGTTCCGGGTCCTGAGAAAACAGCACTTAGGAAGTGAAAAGCTAAGAGCTCAGAGTTCTAGCTTTCCAGAAGCCAGTTTTCATTAGGTGTGAAGTTTGTTCGGAATTCTCCCAGAGAAATTGTGGGAGATCCCAAATAACGTTACTTTCTGCGAAGTGTTCAAGGTTGTTCTCTTTGACTTTGTCTCTGCAATTCACATTGCATCTCCATTACATACAGCAATAAACAGATTACAAAGTTCATATCTGCCTATAAACTTATGAAAATAATAGCTCCAAACTACTGCATTGCAAACATATCTGAGAAGATGACAGAACTTGCACAGCACAGATGTTACTCCTGCCTTTAACACACTGCTGCTCAGATACAGCAACAATGAGCACCATATAAAACATTGTGCAGCATGGAATTAGGATATTCTCAGGTGGAGTACAGTCCTGATCAGAAATACAAAATAAACCTCATGCTCCATTTAAGCTCCAGTAAAACCTTTAGAATACAACTAAAGTAGAGCTTGAATGTTATACATGAAAGTGTTTTGGCTCTCTGTAGCTTTTTACCCATGGTGAATCACTGACAGGTCTAGCCTATTGTCCTTTGTAGTGAAGTAACTAACAATTTCTTCATAGCATTTCCACTTGTAAATTGAAGTGCTTTTCACTCACAAAGATAAATAGCAAATCATAATCGAGTAATGTGTTTCCACATAAAGAATATACATTTTCACTTGGCTGTTTTCTGCTTTATTTTATGGCTGTAAAGCAAAGCTATCTTAGATACAATATTGCCGTGACTACTTAATATATTTTCATTTATTCTGATGTTGATTTTCATTGCTTTTTTACTCTGTTTTCTGCTGAAAAATAATTTTTTTAAAAAGAGAGAGAGAAAACCATGAAAACAAAGCATCTACAGTTCTGGCTCTGGAGATTTTGACAACCTTGACAAATCACAATGAGGATAAATATATTAAACTGTCATGCTGAAGTTTGCACAAGGAATAAGGAAGAAAATTTAAGAAGTGACAAGACTGTTTATTTCTTTGCTCTTTCACTTGTTTTCATAAAGCAGAATATTAAGGACTGTATACAAAAATGAGTGTTCAAGAACATTTTCTCAATGATCATTTACATGTGACTAAATTCTGTCCTTGATTTTCCCACCCATTTTTGCACTTTTTTGCCTGGGCTTCAAGCCCTGCTGTAAAAGAGCATGTTAAACCTGATAGGCAGTATTTGGTATCTGCAAGCTTTGTTTCAGATAATGCCTGTGATTTCAAATGAAAACAGATGCCTGTGTTTAGGCAATGGAAGCCCACATCTAAATCCATGTGAGCTGAACCTTCTCCAAGCTGTCGGTGTAAGTTTGCCTTCAACAGGACCTTAAAGTGAAAAACTGCACTTTGCACAGTCTGTGCAAAGAGAAAGAAAACATCCAGAGAGAAGGAAATCAGATGTGTTCCATAACCACTTAAACCCTCTGCTGCTTTTGAAATATTATACTTGTACTATTTTCAGCAGTAGACCAAAGGATGATCTCATTAATTTTACCTTGGGCATTGACAAGTGTAAACTATACAATAATTTAATATTGTTCTGTCTTTTCCACTTACAATATTATTTAATGTCCATCAGCATAAACCCTTTTGATATGAAAAAAAATTGCTCTTCATGTATTTTGTTATCATTATATATGAACAATTAAAGGTACAGATAAAAAGGATATTTAAAACTCACCAGCAACTGATAAATTTTGCCCACATAATAAACAGAACCTTGAGTAATTTATGCTAATTTCAGAATGATATAGACTAATGACTGTATTTGCTTTTCTACAGCAACTGTGTTATATTAGAATGAGCCAACTGATGAAACAATGTCATTAAACAATTAATATATTAGTAAAATTTGAAGTAGAGACACAAAAACAATTATGACATCCTAAGGCATTGTATAATAATGTAAATTATAATTTTCCTTTCCAGAAGTGAAGATTTCAAATAAAATAGTGATGCTTCAATGAAAAGTAAGTGTATCATCTTTTCAAGAGGAAAAAAAAAGGTTATCTATAAACTCAAATCACTTTAAAAATATTTTCAATGTTGTGGTGGTTTGACCCTGACTGTCCACCAGGTACCCACCAAGCCGCTCTGTGACTCCCCCTTTCTAAACAGGACAGGGGGATAAAAATATAATGAAAAAGCTCAAGGGGTCAAGATATGGGCAGGAGATCACTTACCAATTACCATCACAGGCAAAACTGACTCAACTCAGGGAAATTAATTTATTGCGAATTAAACAGAGTAAGAAAAGAAGAAATGAGAACAAATCTAAAAAACACCTTTCCCTCACCCCTTTCTTCTTCCCAGGCTGAGCTTCATTCCCAACTCTTCTACCTCCTCCTTCTGAGCAGCGCAGGAGGACGGGGAATGGGAGTTACAGTCAATTCATAAGGTTTTGTCTCTGATGCTCCTTCCTCTTCACACTCTTCCCCTGGGGTCCCACACACAGGAGACAGTCCTTCATGAACTTGGATCCTTCCCATGAGTTGCAGTTCTTCAAGAACTGCACCATCATGGATCCTTTCCACAGGGTGCAGTCCTTTAGGAACTAACTACTGTGGGTCCTCTAGAAGGTCACAGGTCTTGCAATAAAAGGGCTCTTCTCCATGGGCTGCAACACCTGCCAGGAACCTGTTCCAACATGGGCTCTCCATGGGCTGCACCTTCCTTCAGAGTACATCTACCTGCTCTAGCATGTGGTCCTCCACAAGCTGCAGGGTGGATATCTGTTCCACCATGGACCTTAACTGGCTGCAAGGGAACAACTTGCATCACCATGGTCTTTACCATGGGTTGCAGAGGAATCTCTGCTCTGGTGCCTGGAGCACCTCCTCCCCTCCTTCTTCACTGACCTTGGTGTCTGCAGGGTTGTTTGTCTCACATTTTCTCACTCCTCTCTCCCAGCTGCTACTGTGCAGCATTTTTTACCCTTTCTTATATATGTTATCACAGAGGCGCTACCACTGTCGCTGATTGGCTCAGGTTTGGCCAGTGGCAGGTGTGTCTTGGAGCCAGCTGGAACTGGCTCTGCCTGACATAGAGGCAGCATCTGGTGTCTTACCACAGAAGCCACCCCTGCAGCCCCCCCGCTATCAAAACCTGGCCATTTAAACCCAATACAGATGTCTTCTTCTTTTCTTTCAGTTTTAGTTTCCCACAAACACTTAAAAAAACCCTTGTCGTTTATAGTTCTGAAAGGTAGAAATGGATCTGAGATAGAGGAAACAATATTAATGATGGTACTATTGCCGGCATACAAAGCTGTGATATTTATATATATATCACCTTTATGTGAAGGTCTAGGAATTAGAAGAAATGTGAAGAGCAAACTAATGTTTGTCATTATACAATCACCCTTCTTTGCATGGAATAATGTGGTCATACAGGACAGCCTCTGTTTAGCTGTTTGTCTCTTTAACCTGCACGTTCCTTGAGTACCACAAGGTAATACAAAAGATGGAGACAGTCTCTTTCTCCACTTTTGCTCTAGCTTACCCTTGGTTCTTAAGATAGATTTATCCCACAATTTCGACAAAAAATCAAAGTGCATTGAAAAGAGAGCTCAACAGGCTCTCCCCTCCTTGATTTCTTGATATTGCACATGAGCAATGTTCAATGAGGCTGTCATTTTTCATGGGAGAAAATAGAGATAAAAATATTGCACTGGTGCCAGTGAGGATAAATATAACAATCGTAAAGAAAATAATACCAATTTCTAAGAAACAATCATGATTATGTTTCATGGTAGGATATAAAGACATAATTTTCTATTGAAATAATTAATTTTGTGACCAGTACAACAATTAACTCAAAACAACATTAAGAACAAAAAACTCTCAACAGCTCCTTCCTCTTAAACGAATAAAAGTATTGCTACTATCATAAAACAAAAAATAGTGTTAAGTATTTTGCTTTCAGTTACTCACTAGAGATTAATAGACACAGTGACAATGATTGATATGCTTCCATCTTAGTGACTGTAGTTACTTTCATTTTTATTTCATATTTAATATCCTTTTTTTAATTCCAGGTAGCTACTGAAACATTCTGCATACTTAAGGCTTGAATCTGAAGTGGATTCAATATTCTGTTTGGAGTTAAAAACCTGTTTCCTGTTTCTTTCAGTGTGTATTTTGATGATGGTTTAAATATAAATATATTTTTGTCAATATATTTCAGTCTAAGTCATATATCTGCTAACTCTACTTAAATGTGCTTAACTTCTTTGACTTAAAAAGTTATGGCAGATCATAACAGCAGAGAATCTGAATATCAGTTCTTTAGCAATTATAGCCACAAATGCACGGTTAAATGTGTAGTTGCAATCATGAAATTACAGCAGTTTTGAAATACTTAAAATACGGTGAGAGATTTTTGTGTGAAATAATAATTGAAGAAAGATTTTGTGACAGTTTCAGACTGCACTGTGAGTGAGACACATTGCTAGATATCCTTAGCTACCTCACAGGTATTGTAAATCCCCAGCACACTGCCTGATGGTGCCTGTGGAAATTCTGTCTGTGGAAATTCTCAGATACCTACATTTTTGCTATTAAGTCTGTCTATTCCTGACAGCATGAAAAACTTAGCAAAATTCACAATTTATCTGTAGTCTCCCTAGACTGTCTATGGGTCATCTTAGGGTCTCAAGCTGTGATAGAAAAAGAAAAATCTTTTTTTTTTTTTTTCCTATAGGGTAATACTTAATAGTATGAGATGAGCTGAGTATGCATAATGAAAAAAAGATTCAAAAATTATGTTTTACTTTTCAGAAAAGTTGTTAATCTCTAGTTACAGGTGTATAACTGCTTCTTTTTGGAGCTTGTCCACTTTCTGTAAGTAATTGAATACTTATTGGAACAGACATGAGAGATAATATAGAAATATAGATCTGTAATTAGATCAGTCCTTTTACTAATAAATGCTTATTCTAGATAATTATTGCAGTAGAAGTGGCTTTGGTTCTGCTACTTGTTAGAGAATTAGTGGCATTTCTCTGTCCTTTCAAATATATTGCAAGTCACATGTAAATGGACTGAAAAAATATTTTCTGGCTCAACTGGTGCGCTGAAGTTGTAAAAACAAACCAAATCCAAACCAAATGAAATCAAAACAAGCCAAACCAAACTGAACCAAACCAAACTAAAATAGGTTTGTGCTAACTAAAACATCAAACTCAGGGTCATATTTGCTCAGAACGTGAGTAATTACACAGAACACAGGGTTAGGTCTTGAAAAACAATAACATCCTAATTAAATAAGTGTGCATTAAAAGGCTTGTTTAGAAGAGCAACCAGACTGATTTTTAAAGTAATGTCCCAATACATCATAATAGAGCTTATTTTACTCTACCATAGGACTTCATAAGATCACCTCTTCTATTAGAGAAAGGTTTTTCTCAGTGTCATTTCCCAACAGAATGTTAACAGACCGTAAATTATAAAAGATTGTTTATGATCATCCACATAAATTATATAGAAGATTAATTACTGAGCATAATTTCATAATTTAGGGAGAGGACTGCTCTCAATGTGTGAAGTAAACAGAAAAAAAGTTTAATTTACTATGCTAGACCTTACTGTAAACAGAAACTTTGTCATACATGTGTAATAAAGGGAAAATATATAAAGAGTAATCAAAGCTTTTATGCAAGATGAAATTATCTATGTACAGTAAAACTAAATTAAGTGAGTAAACATGTTTTCTTTGTTAAATCCTTCAGTGATCAATATTGTTCACTGGATTAAGGAGATGCAATGTGTAGGTGGTCAGTATAATCCCTATTTGAAGTATGAATATATGCATTTCTTCTTTAATTGCAAACTGTAAAAATCATAATACATTATTACAGTTTTGAATTTGAAAACCATTTCAGTAACTGTGACTTAACTTCAGAGTTAGCACTGAGTAAAGATACAGTCAGTACACATATATGAAATTATTGCTGTACCAATATTGTTATATACAAAAAAATACACACAGAAAGAGTGAAAACAGAAAAATAAAAATATTAATAATGTTGAAAAGTAAAGAAATCAGAATGTATGAAGTGTCACAACTATTCTTTCCTGTGCAGCCCATGATAATTTGGAAGGTTAATTTGACTCTGCTGATCAGATCTTGAAAAAGGTTTTCTGAAAACACAGAAGTGTCTTTGTATCTTGTTCATGTTGAACCTTTTGCTTCTTAGTAAAATTTCGTTCCTCTCTGTATTATACTGATTTATTCTTTTGCCGTATTTACCACTTACACTTGACAACTATCTTCTGATCACTGAAATCCTTTCCCTTTCCTATTAGGCCAAGTTTTCGATGACAT
Organism: Nyctibius grandis; assembly: GCF_013368605.1. Lineage (NCBI taxonomy): Eukaryota > Metazoa > Chordata > Aves > Nyctibiiformes > Nyctibiidae > Nyctibius > Nyctibius grandis. The sequence goes on along the minus strand of NC_090659.1, from coordinate 76,103,000 downwards.
CATCTTTTTTCACTTCTTTTTCTGGATGTAGTTCTTTTCTGGAAGAGTTATTATTTATTCATGTACGAAATGTAAGAGAAGTAGTCAAAGCAGAGGTCAGTTGCAACTACAGAGTAAGTTGCAACCATTAAGATATTAAAATATTTGCCTTGAACCCAGACATGGGTGTACTGAAATAATGTAATTGAAATAGTGCACAAGCATTTTGTAACATTGTAACACTGCTAATAACATAATTATTATGCAAGAATGTATTACTATTTTATGAGACACTTAGGCATAGTCAGAGAACTAATATCTAATCACAAAGGGGCAAATGGAGGCTTGTGTTATAGCTGTACAAATAGGAGTACCCAAAAATATGCAAGTAGTAAGATCTGTCAGATCTGAACAAAGGGTGTAGAAGAGCCAGGAGAGATGGCTGTTGGAACCGGAACTGGCAAGGTGCCTGGTGAAACCAGAACAAGTCCTGCTCCCTATAATAACATCAAATATGTCAGGAGTGTATGAGATCACCACCCTTTGTTTTGGGGAGAAAGATGATGAACATAAAAGACTATTGATGGCTGAGGACAATTAGGAGATGAAAGAAGGGGCTCAACTGATTCCAGCTTCCCACCTCAAATTGCTTTCAAGTCTTGTCACTTTGACCTTGGCAACTAATGACCATCATGGACTGTAGCCATCAGTGCTGACTGCTCAGAATGAACACAAGGAAGGCAGAAAAGGAAGGCTGAATAAGCACCATGCAAGATGCAGGAGTCCTTCTGGTCTTGCAAGTGGAAAACGAGCCATGTAAGATTGTGAATATGAAGGTTATCATCTCATATATAAGATATATTGCTTTACGACTCTCATTTAACTTGTCAATAAGTCAAGCTGTCCTTACCACTGGAATGGGCTGAGATCCCTTTTATTATTACTGCATGTATAACTTAGTTTAACATCTGGTGTGAGTTCCTCATATTGCAACAAATTTTGAAGAAATGTGTTAGGACTGTGTCTTAGTAAATATGGAGTCATCATTGTTTGTAACAGACCACAAGCTTTGTGTTTAGCTAACAAAACAGACCTTGAGATTTCTTCAGGATTTTCCTAGACTTTTCTTCGCCTGCCTTAAGCTTTGTTTTAGTTTACATAACCATCATAGAAACAGTCAAAAACCTGGGTCACTATTACCCAGTCTGGTTCAGTTTCTACCTAGCTTTTTACAATTGTGCAAGGTAATGTTTACTGTCATATACTGTGGTGAGTTGATCCCAGCTGGTAAGTAAGTCCGAATACAGCTACTTGCTCCGCCCCCCCGAGCGGAATCAGGGAGACAATTAGGAGGGTAAAAGTGAGCAAACTTGTGGGTTGAGATGAAGACAATTTAATAGGTGAAGCAAAAGGAAAGAAAATTAACCAAACCAGCCAAAACCAGTACACACACACATATATATCTATACACACACACCCCTAATTAATAACAAGTACTTCTGTGTTAAATGAGCCTTCTATGACTAGAGTAAGGATGCAGCATAGAAGAACAGAGACCTGAGATGACAGCAAGGGCCTTGAAAGAATAAACAAGGAACAACAGACCTCAAGGCTATAAAAAGTTATGAGTAGTCAATTGCTGGTCATTAAAGCAGTATAACCTTGGCAGTTGTGTAAAGCCAGTATTAAGGATATAAAGGGAATAAAAAACAAGTTTCCAACATATGTAAAACACCTGGTACTTAGTAAATTAGGATGCAATATGGAATTACAGTGAAGAAAGAACAAGGTGTAGAGTAGATCAACAAGCACAGAAAAATGACCTTAAGTTGACCTAAGATTTAAGAGGAAGAAAATTTTGATATGACAATCCTTGGTCTCCTGGGAAAGGATACTAATTACTCACCACAATACTTTTTTTTCTTTTTTTTTTTTTATGGTTCTGACTCTTTTATTGTCTATAGTTTGAACTATATTTTTAATATCATTTTAACTGGATTAAGAGTAATTCTTTGTTCAAACTAGTAAGACTTGAACTTGACTAATAAGAAACTAATCACACAAACTCAGAAGTTGTACTGTAATAAATTGGCGGAGAATTTTGGATGCAACAAATTTGTCAGAGGGGGACTATGCTTACTATTTCAAAAACTAATGGAAATGGCCACTGTCTTTCACATTGAGAACACCTACTCACTGTAAAAAGGGGAAAGATGAAGGCTGAAGCACTCCTAGAGAAAGAAGGTGAAATGTTTGGTGAGGAAAATTTGTATACTTACAAATACCTTAGGGGCGGGTGTCAAGAGGAGGGGGCCAGACAGGACAGGGAGCAACGGGCATAAACTGGAACATGGGAAGTTCCATCTAAATATGAGAAAAAACTTATCTACTTTGAGGGTGACAAGAGCACTGGAATAGGCTGCCCAGGGACGTTGTGGAGTCTCCTTCTCTGGAGATATTCAAAACCTGTCTGGAAGCGACCCTGTGCAATGTGCTGTAGGTAAACCTGCTTTGGCAGGGGGTTGGACTAGACAATCTCCAGAGGTCCCTTCCAACCCTAACCATTCTGTGATTTGGTGAAAATACTGTTTTTACCCATATTAACTGCTTTGACAACATCAGCTGGTACATTCATTTGTCAGAACCCAGGAATCAATTTCTGAGTCCAAAATTTAGACTTCTAGATTTTTATATTATATTACAGATTATAATAAACCATTGGATACAATAAATCTTTCTCATCACTAGGTTTCTAAGTTCCCGTCATTGTATAGCTCAAATGTAGAGCTCAATTCATTCATCTACAGGTAGGTGTTTAGTGTCAATGTAAGTGTCTTACAGTATTCAAGACAACTTCAGTGGCCTAGCAAAGATGACACAGGACCTACAGGAAAATTGTGCCCTTCTAGACCAGCAGATATGGTGAGGAAGGATATGCTAGGGTATCTTAAGTGACGCTAAACATCTATTGTTAGGCAATTGAATTCTGCCTATCTGGGACTGGAGGGTCATTCAGATCCTCTAAGACTAAATACCTACATATGATCAACTAAAGAGCTTCTCAGACTTTACTGACTGTGATGCTTAGACATCTGGCTTAGACAGCAAACTAAGATATAAACATCCAAGTAAAGACATATTAACCTGTGAATCTACTTCTAGCCATTGAAATACCATTAACTTCAAAAGATTTTTTTTTCTGTTTACCTGATTTGAACTTACTGTATAATGTACTTAATTATAAGTAAGAACTAACTTCTTTTCTGTCTCAACTCTCTTTTCTCCACAGACCTAACAGGATCAAGTAGCTATATATGTATTTAAAAGCTAGTGTACTTTTGAAACATCTTATACAGCAGAAAAATTGAGCAGAGAATTGTATTTTTATAGTCACTTTTATCTGAACAGAACAACCTATGGATTCTTTAATACTCGAAGTCTGCGACACTCAAACTGCTATACCAATTTATTGCATTCTAGCAGAGTGTAAAATATTGCTGGAGTGAGCTCTTTGCCAATAATCTGTGCAAATATAACCTTTGAAATTTACCTGCTCAAAACTATTTCTGTGCATTTATTTTTTAGAATCCTCAGTTTGTGTTAATCTGTAAGAAAGTGTGTGAATAGGAAAAGAATCATAACACTGTGTTGGCCTATCTATAACTCTACTAAAAGAGTTCAGATTGCAGTTTTATGGAAGTTTATTCAGAACCAAATTCAAAATTCTTACACTATGTCAAGTCATATAGAGTTATGTCAACAGTATCATATACCATTACATCATGGTTTTGATATGATGATCATTGGCACCGCATGAAATAAAGTGCATGTGTGGCAGAAAAAAAATGTAGCATTTTCTCACATCCCAATCCTACCTCAGTGCTAACATAATCTTTACACAGGTTTTTATCAGTTTTACCTGTTTGATTGCTTTTGAGAAACTTTGGGGGATTTTATTATGTTTCTCTGTACCAAAAAAGCTTGGGATCATTGAAGCAAGTTATTTAGAATGATTGGTATTCAAGTCTGTAAAAATACACATTATAAGAGTGGGAAAAATACATCAGCCAGAAAAAAACATTGTTTATAATGCATTTTTTCTTTTAATTATAACAAAAATGACAGAAAAATTGTTTGGTGATTAATAAACCACTCCCTAAATTCTTCAGTGAAATCAGAATCGAAAGTAATTTAAGTTGATATCCTTTGCAGACAACACTGGCAGCTAAAAATTTGGGAACAGTAATTAAAAGGACACACAACCAATAAATTTTTTCATATTTTAGGAGGTTATGAAGAAAGCTGAAAGTATTGATTTACCATTGAGTGAAACGAAATCCCTGAATTTTTATTTTAACCTTGTAATTATTTTTTCAGTAAAATTGTAGAAGGATTTGTAGATATGGTTTAAATGAAACTTTCATCTACAGCTCACTGTTAAATTCTCTGTTATCTTTTGATTACTTAAGATATACTGAAGTCCCCAATATAGCAGCACAGAGTTGGAATTTCTAGCTTTTATGCAAGCTGAAATCATACTTAGTACTTGAAATTCATTCTGATAGTTCAAAACAAATCATGTGTTTAATGTAAATTTCTGACATTCTGTGTGAAACCATGTTGCTTTTTGGTCAGAATATGTCACATTGTGTCATGTCACAAACTGTCCTGAATGGTATTACTGTAACAAGCCATGACAAACCAATGAGACATACTGAAAGAAATGAAGTACTTTTAAGACTGTTTTGCAGTCACTGGAATCACAAGTATGCAGTTTGAATATTATACATCAAATAAATCAGTGTAATTTTAGCTGCGTTTGTGCCTGTCAAGTTAAATCTCCTTTCTTTACACAGAATCATCCTTCATGTATATGGAGGTATAGGTATATAAATACACATATATGTATATATATATTTCGCTCTGTGTAACTTGCTATTCATAGCCTTTAGTAGCGAATCTAAGAGTGGTGGCAGGGTGTCCTGACTCTGCCAGTGCATCAGTGTCAAAAACCACAGTTAATGAGTTAATTTTAATGGGTACAGTAATGTCCATAGCAGACATTCTATGTGAACATTTATCTAACCTCATACTTGAAATATCTTCTTGTGGTCTTCCTTCCCCATTCTTTCCTTATTGGGCCAAGGACAAAGGAATCTATTTAAAAGCTTAATTTCAACCACAAGTATGTGACAGTAACTATACCATACTTCTCTGAAAGGATTATTTTAAAGAGAATGACTGTCACACTCAGAATAACTTATCTAAAAAGACTGGTCAGGAGTCCTGATCATCCTATAATCAGCATTTCTATGGTCTTAAGCAGAACTGACATAAGAAAGTCTTTTTTAATTTAAACTTTCATGGGCAACCAAGGCAATATTACTTCAGAAAAATTAATAAAGATTATGAAAGACTTTAAAAAATTTAACTTCTCTGGACAGTATTACATCACAAGTGGGAGTGTTTGATCTGCCTCCTCTCAAGTGACACACTTTCAAATCCCAACAGGAAGCAAATATTTGCCTATAGCATAGTCAGAAGCACGCACATTAGCTATGTCCAATCCAATTAGTTCTCTCCTAGACAAATCTCCTTTAGAAGGAGCTATCTGGAAGCCTTGGAGACATGAGCAACTTGATCTCTTCACCTCGGGGACAGTGATGGTCTTTGGCTTTCATGTTTTTAGTAGAATAGACATACTCAGTGGACTCCCATGGTTATTTTTAATTTGTTAATATATAATTTATTTTCCAACTCAAACCTGCTATCATCTAGGCTCTTTCTAATTAATTATAAAGACATTCTTCATAGACATAAGAAGAATTTCTAAATGATATGTACTAATATTTATACAAATATTAGTAAATATCATTGGAACTGAGTGCACCCTCAGCAAGTTTGCAGATGACACCAGGCTGAGTGGTGTGATTGATTTGCTAGAGGGAAGGGGTGCCATCCAGAGGGATCTTGACAGGCTTGAGAGCTGGACCTGTGCAAACTGCATGAAGTTCAACAAGTGCAAGGTCCTGCATGTGGGTCAGGGCAATCCCAAGCACAAATACAGGTTGGGTGGAGAATGGATTGAGAGCAACCCTGAGGAGAAGGAGTTCAGGGTATGGGTGGATGAAAAACTGAATATAACCTGGCAATGTGCACTCGCAGCCCAGAAAGCCAACCATATTCTGGGCTGCATCAAAAGAAGTGTGGCCAGAGGTGAAGGGAGGTGATTCTCCCCCTCTGCTCTGCTCTTGTGAGACCCCACCTAGAGTACTCTGGGGCCCCCAACTTAAGAAGTACATGGAGCTGTGGGATCGAGTCCAGAGGAGGGCCATGAAGATGATCAGAGGGCTGGAGCACCTCTCATATGAAGACAGACTGAGCTGGTGTTGTTCAGCTTGGAGAAGAGAAGGCTCTGGGGAGATCTTATAGCAGCCTTCCAGTACCTGAAGGGGGCCTACAAGAAAGCTGAAGAGGGACATTTTAGAAGGGCATGTAGTGATAGAACGAGGGGTAATGGTTTAAACTGAAAGAGGGTAGATTTAGATTAGATATTAGGAAAAAATTCTTGACTGTGAGAGAGGTGAGACACTGGAGCAGGCTGCCCAGAGAAGCTGCGGATGCCCCCTCCCTGGATGTGTTCAAGGCCAGGCTGGATGAGACTTTGAGCAATCTTATCTAGTTGAAGATATCCCTGCCCATGGCAGGGGGTTTGGACTAGATAATCTATAAGGTCCCTTCCACCCCAAACCATTCTCTTTTTCTATAGATAGACAGTAGTTGAAATATACTGTAGTGGGTTTGACTCTGAACAATGTTGCTACTGTTTGTTCTATTTGCAAGTTATACTCCATGCAAATATGCAACATATATGAGATCAGAACAAAAACTAAGACCTTAGATTTAAGGACAGAAATTTTCTGTTGACTTATATGCATACAGTGATTCAATTTGTTCCTTGATCTTACAGCCAGATCTCCAGAAATCGTGACCTTAGCTGATCAAGAACAGCATTCAGTCATCAAATGCAAACAACAAATAATGTTGCATTACCGTTAGGCAAATTCCTTCTTGGAGACAAAGACTGACTAATATAATGCACAGTGCCTCTGGAATCAGACACATACTGATTCTTGAGTCAGAAATTCTATACATAAAATTTATTATTTTCATCACAGCAGCATCATGCATTTTGCTTCAGTGCCTACAAGAAGGCCTCAGGGATTCACTAACCTTTCTGGGAAAAGTCTTTTATAACTTAGTACCTGCTCTAAAGGGTTTTTTTTAGCTCCCTGTAAAATTTAATAGCGGATAGAACTGCTCTAAAATTCTCCCGGAGAGGTGAAATCTTATAGAAGAAAGGCAATTTCCGTTCAGTTCCATAGATATAATTCCTATAAAATGCTCCTAAAATATTCTTTTCCTGTATGCTGTGGTGTATTTTCTGTTAGCACATATCTCTTGCTTTGAAATTTATGAACGTATAGTTGGTATTTTAACACTTAGCAGCAGTATTTTAATACTTAGCAGCAGTATTTAAATGCAAAAAGTAATTTTCTTCATATTCGTCGCATTTATATCTTATCATGAAAAGTTAAATAAATATGCTAGTAGTTTAAATATCTTCATAGATTCTGATATTTATGTAATGAAATTACAATAAATTATTAATTTAATTTGAAGTGCAATTTCCAACTCATTTATATTTTGGGTTTTATGTTTTACTTAATTTGTGTATTACATGTCTGAGATGTTGTTGTGGATGGAGTGATGCACTTCACTTGCAAGAGAAGTAACAATATATTTAATTAATATAAGACAAAGAGATAACAAAGTTAAATGATAAATGTGACAGTGGTTTAACAGGATTCGATGGCTAGGTGCACTTGATTATTTACAGCACAGAGGACAGGGTCAGACAACACTGTCAGAGAGACCTTCCTGTTGAGTCACGAGGTTCAGAAATGATGCCCTTGCTTTCTAAACTTCTCAGAGAAGAGTCTAGGTGCGGCTGGATCCAATCCTAGTTCCAGACTTGGTCAACAGTTTATGTCTAAAGGATTATATATATGCGCAATCAATCCTTTATATCACTTAGCTAAGATTTCAAAGTTTAGCAAGCTATTAATCACTCACCAAGAATCTGTTGCAGCAAGGAATCTCTCGACCTTGAGGAGTAAGCTTGAGAGGCGTCCCTACTCAAGGGGAGATCCTTCTGTGCAGCCTGCTGCCATGCAGGAGAGCTCAAAGGGCTCTTGGGCTGCTCAGTATTTATGGGGGTAAGATAGTTGACTCATAGTCATATTTGCATACTGACAACAGATGCTAGTTTCTTCCAAAGTTGGCTTGAGTCAGACATTGATCAGCACTGTTTTTAGGTGGGTGCGTTGTTCAAATTAGACCTTGGATATTGTGTTGCTATCTGTCTCTCCCGAATCCACTTTGAGACAGATGCAGTCATCACGATCAGATGCATCCATTATGACTGCCATTGGTGCAGGTGCAGGGTGCAGGGGAGCACACTGTCACAGGTATACAGAATATATTTTATTCAAATATACAAATAATCATTATGTTATGGACTTCTAAATGCATTAGATTACTAAAAAATCTAAAAAAAATATTACTAGGGATGCTATTTAAGAAACAATATGTAAATATGCCACATTTTATAGACTCAGTACCATTTTTGTACATTGATACCTTATAAAATTTTTAATGAAATATTATGCTACCCTAGCTGGTAGCCAGTACTCACTCTTTTAAAAATACAGTATTAATAAGCTGATTCTGCACTTTTTGAGATAATGATTTATTAGGAAACTTACTGGATTGTTGTCCTAACTTATTATTAAGGAATTCAATTGATTTACATTCCAATAAACCAGGTGAGTGTAACTTGTCAAGTACAACCATGGAACTTAACATGTTCAATAAGAGAATCCATGCTTGTCTCATGCACACCTAGAATCATAGAATCATGGAATGGTTTGGGTTGGAAAGACCTTAAAGATTATCTAGTTCCACCTATTGAAGATAGTTTTATTTTCTAGCATAAATTCAAGAGAATTAGGAAAAAAACAGCAGAAATATCTACAACAGCATGTTGCTTATAAATAAATATATTCAAGTACTACCAATAGTAGGTTGTTTCTAAAATGTTTTCAGAGCTTTAAACTAAAGTCCTTATAATGAAAAAAGTTAAAAGTAAAAACGTGGATACTTTTTGCGATAAATGGTCACCAGCTAGATTTGTAAATGGCATTTTATATTAAAAAAATCTTGTAATTTTCATTTAGAATTGGAGTTTCAGGTTAAATTAAAATATGCATGTTGCGTTGCATACTAGGTTAATCATATCAAGGTCATTCTGTGTAAAGCTGGAGAACAGGATCTCAGAGGGACTCTGCTATGGGACAGGTGCTTTCTGTTGTGCAGTCTTGGCTCCCTATGCACATCCTACTTAGACCAAGACTGCATAACCTGCCAAGATATGGATGACATTATCCTAGGTACTTTCATTTCTTTTCAAAATAAATCCAGAGTAGGAAGGGAGCTTAGTTCTTTACAGTAGCAGTATGTTTAGGGAATTGTTGCCAAGTACACTAGCCCTGTAGCTAGTCTGTCATTAATGATGAAAGACTAGAAAGGGAACTTTCTGCAGGTTATCTGATAAGCTTGGCAGTAAAGCTTGGAGTTCCTTACCTTAAGCAATATGAGAAATCAAGGCTGTTTGGAAAAAATGGATGCATCTTTGAGCAACGTGCTAGTCCCCAGAGAAAAAAAAAAAAAAAAAAAAAGACCAAATTCAGGACAGATTTTAAATCTTGCTCATTTTAACGTTAACCACATTGAGCTGGCAGACAGCAATGAGATCAAACCAAGAATGGTATCTTGAAGGCTGTGTTTTCAGAGATGTTTATTAGGATTAAGATGTTTGTGTAAGCCAATATTTTTTGTTTTCTTAAACATTCCTCTGCAGAGTTACCTCAAAAAGAACTTGTACAGACTGGTGGTCATCAGGGAAAATGTCTGAATTGGTACTTTGGCCCCACTGCATCTCTGGTCACATGACGTTGGTGGTTGGACTGGTCACCTGGCAAAGTGAACAGAAGAATTTCAGACATGGGATCTAAGATCTATACCTGAGAACGCCCAGAACAGGGATCAAAGTCTGTTTATCATTTCTGTTTGAAAGGATCGTAGAGATGAATGTTTTAAATACAACTATAATCTTTTTGATTTCCTTTTGTAGCAGGTACTCCCGAGAGTATAAGCAGAAGATGGTAGTAGAAGCCTTGAAGGTACACACAGAGGTTGACATCAAAGGCCCCAAGGGTACAGAGATGTTTTATTATTGATCACTAAAGAAATGCAGCTTTGGGAGCTGGGTAGAACTAGTTTCAGAACTTGTATACTTATAGAGTTCTATAAGAATTTACTTCAGCTTCCCATGACTGAAAACATAGGCATAGATATCTTTACGTTGCAACTTACACTGCAACAAGCCACCTATCTTCAGAATTCAACAAGTAGAATGGATCAGTAGGATATCCCATATTATTACCTTATCATTAAATGGAAATACACCGCTATGCTTTGTGTTCCTTTTTCAGCTAACCTGAGCTGAAGCTGCTATCAAATTCTGTAATGTTGACTGTTCTAATGGTCAAGAAAAATGGAAATACAACAGAAGTTTCATTACAAAAGTAGATATTCCCAAAAGATATTAAGGCATTGTGAGGGACCAAACTGGCAATTGGATGTCTCAGTTTGCCTAAGCGGGTGTACCTGGACAATTGTGTGTGGGAGAACTTGTCTAGACAGCCACTTGTCCCTCTCACTCAAATTTCTTTAGACTGGAGCAAGCACCGGTCTTCATCACCTGCCTGTCAACACTCAGGCCCGGGACGCATGGACACATCCATTGGATGAAGAAAGCATAGACACAAGCCCATTGGACGGGACAGGTATGCATGCCCACCCTCAGTCCCCATAAAAATAACTGCGCAGACAGGCCTCCAGCTGCCGCTTCTCACACTGTCTCTGCCTCGTCTGTGTGGGCTCACCACTGCCGCTACCTCTTCTGCGTGGGCTTGCCTTTTCCACTGCTTCTACCTCATTTGTGTGTGCTATTGCTTTTACCCTGTCACTCACTGCTGGAAGACAGAAGACGTCGCTGGACCCATGGTGGTGACTATCCCTGCGCATCTCTCTTTCTCGGAACGCTCTCTTATTTTTCCCCCTTTATTTACCACCTTTCCTATCGCTCAGTTTCTTCCGCCTTTCTTCAATAAAGTGGCTCTTTTGGCAGTATTTGGCCTCGTTTGTGCCTTCATCTCACCTCTTGGGATCGCAAAGAACCTTCCCAGGGCCCAGCCTCAAATCTGGGCCCTGAGACAAATAGAATACAGATAGCAAATGTTTTTAGGATAAACAAACAAAAAACCCAAAGAAACAAACACCTTTCACATGCAACAATGTCTATTTCAGTTGTGTGTTTTCTTATGTATTGTACAGAAAATGTAGCATTGCAAAATTATCAGTATGGTTGCAATAATTTTTTATTACTACTATTATTTTATTTTAAGAAGCTATGCTGCCCTGGAAAATTAAGTTTAATTCCTACAAAAGCTCAAATTATGTATGTGGAATTTGTGTACAATCTGACCCTGAATGTACCTTAAATAGTCCTACTATGCCATGTATAAGATCCTTACTGAAAAAAAACCAAATCAGTCCCATCTCCACTGAATAGAAAAAAACATCCTCCCTAAAATCTGGTGTTCTAAAAGCAGAGTTATAAAAAGTAGTGAATAGGAGGCAGATTGTTAAATCACAATAAGACCTCACAGATGTGCAGATGTATAACTGGCATACTGAATTTTATGAGCAGAGGTTGAAGAGTCATTTTGTTTGATTTGGGACAGAAAGAACCATTTCAGTGCATTCAAGAGACAGGAAGAGAAATCTCCATCAACCCAAAGGTCAGTAGAAAATTTTCTTCGGGGAAAATGAACCCACTTCTCATGTCTCCCATTTTAGTATTTAGATTAATGGACATCATGTATTTGGCTTCTGTCTATGCTTTTCTTTCCCAGCATAATTTTTGCAACAGATTTGCCCTGCAGCATTAACTAGCCTTGATAGTTTTCTCTCTTACTGTGTGATTACTTGCTTAGCATAATGACTTTTCTGCTTTTTTTAATTAGTATGGTGTCACAGGAATTACCAGCTAAAAAGTTGACTTTAACGCAATATGATAATATCAGTAATGGGAAAAACATATAGAAAGTTAATGTAACTACATTTCAGATGTCCTTAGTAACCTTTCAGAATTTCCATGTTTTATTTTGGACAGTTAAATTTCAAAAAGGCATTTAAAACATTCAGAACTGTAATATGAAAATAACAAAACACAGCTGAACCAAATTTCCTAACAGAACATTTTTTTTCATTAGAGTTGTAGAAAAAAGCCACAGTCTCATTAAAAAAATACTAATTTTATCTGTGTTCTTCTAATGCTAACCTGACTTACTATGATATCGTATTATGATCATCGTCACATAGAAACTGAATACTAATACGCATTATATTTCAGTAACATAACTCCCTTGTATAGTCTTTGTTATGCTTATATTATAATTATGCAGGAATATAAATTATACATAATTTTATGTAATTTAAAAATAGAATTATTTGATGCTTTCAGAACTTTTTTTTCAAGAAATTTCTGAAATTAGTTAACTGCTTTTATTACTTCGTAAATTTTGAATAACTTACTTTTTATTCAAATATAAGATGGATTTATTTTTTTTAACTGGAATTCAAGGTGACCACAATTCCTGTAATGTGACTTAGTATCACAATAATGTTGAACATTGTTCTACCACTGTTTTGTTTGATTTTATTCATGTACTAAAACTGTGAAAGAATTCTGGAGCATGGATGATTTTTGAATCAATAACCACAGTTGACAGTGAAGAGGTTTTACTGTCAGGTTTTTACTGCTCTGAGCAGTGATAAGTTTAAGCAACATTACAGTAAAAATGGACCAACATAATAATCACATTCTCTTCTTTCCCATTGATACATGTTAAAAATAATGCTGTGAGAAAACTACGAAGGACAGAAAGATAAAGCATTTTCTTTTAAAAATATTGAGTGCTTACGTTGTATAACCCCACTTATTGTTTTGAGTGAATCTCCATACAAAAGCAGAGATTAACTAATAAATGAATGAAACTCCGAACATTTTTGGTTTATTCTCTTGTCAGTAGAAAAGAGTACCTACAACATATGGTTCACAAAAAGAGAAAGAGTATTTCTCAAACAAGCCACAGAAATTCTGTTCTTTTGCATAATAAAACTGGATTAATTCTGTTCTGCTTAGTCTCCAAGCCCAGGGAAACATGTGGGTGGGATGCACATGTGGGTGAACAGCTAATAAACTATACTTAACTGTATTGAAGAGGTCATATAAATGCTATGTTAAAATATCATCAGTTTTCACCATATAATGCCATATTATGCATATAAATGCCGATACACTCACATAAGTGTTTTCCTAATATGATAAAGAATCAAAATACATTTATACATATTAGTCACAATATTTCTGTGTTAAAGTTGTTAATGTAGTTCAGCTTTAATGAAATTATCACCAACTTTTAAGTACAAGGAATGTTTAATACAGTAATTACAAGGAGGCCTTGAAAGGAATTCGAAACAGCCTATGATCAATCTGCTCTTAAAATAGTTAACCTGAAGAAGTTTTTAACACTTAGTATGGATAATGAAGTCCTCAGTGTATGTACTGTCTACTTTATTAATTATTCAAAATTTTGTGGTTTCTTTCCAAAAAGCCATTAACCTGGAATGTAATTAAAAATACAATAGCTGAGAACAAATGTAAATGTTACTGGAAGTATGAGATTAATAACATTGGCATGAGTTAACCATTATGTGGGATATATTGGTATATTTTCCCATACAGCTTTGTCACAGCACTTCATTTCTGATCTAAAGACCCCTGCTGTTCAGCACTTGTATCTCAGCCATTTAATGAGTGGTAACTGTGTCGTGTTTGTGAACAGATTCAAATAACTATTTCGGGGATTAAGCAAATGTCATGAAGAATATTTTAAACTAGTGAAAGTCTTTACCCAGGAATTCTGAGGTAATGACATAGTGTTCTTGGGGTTTCTCCCCTCTTCTTTATCAGCAAACAAACAGAGCTACTTGAATGCTGTTCATTAGCTTTTCCTTGGGTCTGTATAAATCCTCCAAACGCGTTCCTTTATTTTCTACATCTTCTTTTCTGCTAATTTGAATATTTTTCTCACATTTTTCATTATATAAATCTTAGTGATGAAATATGGATGCTTTAAGGCTTTATACACCTCATGAGAGTTCTTCAATTATTTTTCACAGTGTAACATTCAAAAATCTCGAGCACGCCCTGTGGCTGCATCTACATTTCAGTACATTCTGCTTCAGGCAGATTGGACTCACTGGCCTCATTTCATTTGCAGAGAAAATATGCTCCAGTTATCTCCATGAAGAGACCTGCTAGAATGTATTTTTTGTTTCCTCCCTCTGGAAGGAAATCTGCATGTGCAGTGGAGTGGTGAGCTAACACAGTTTCCCACAACATGGAGCTGTGACCGAGGCAGAACACAATTCATGCCAGAATTGAAGAATGCACTGCAGGGCATGCTCACCTTATAGGTACAGCCTTTCACTCTATAATATGTATTGGATAGTTACATGGCATCATCTTGCTACCTTTTTTCATGTGCCAGGTCATCATGGATTCTAAATTTAATAATAAATTAAAAGTGGTGGGGTCATGAGGTAAACAGACACAAAAATGGCAAAACTCACAAAACCCCCAAAACAGTAGGAAAAAAAGTATTGCTGTGGTTGAACTCTCTCACTTCCCAAAACATGGAAATATCTAGCATGAGTTGCCTCTGGTCAACACTAATGCTCAAATGATGATTTGTAATCTTCTGAGAAAAACAGCTAGTACAGGCTAAACTATGCCAGAGATCATTCCAGCAATTTAAGAGGACAGTTGATTGAGTTCCAGAGCCTGGGAACTTTCCCTGTTTCTGTATAATTTTCTAATAGAAGCATAGCTACTATGTAATTTTACTATTATTATTTTTAAGTAGAATTCTGGTGCGCATTTAGGATTTGTCTAAACTTACCCCTTCAACTGCTCTATGGCATGCTCAAGACCTTAAGAACTAGGCTGTCATGGTTTTAACCTGGCAGGCAGCTAAATACCACACAGCTGCTCACTCACTCTCCCCCACCCCCCAAGGAATGGGGGAACTGGAAAGGTAAAGAGACTTGTGGGTTGAGATAAAAAAAATTAATAATTGAAGTAAAATAATAATAATAACAGAATATACAAGCAAGCGATGCACAGTGCAACTGCTCACCACCCGCTGGCCAATGCCCAGCCCATCCCTGGCTAGCAATCCCATAGGAAAGAAATCCCAAAACTGCAATCCCAGAAGAGCAAGAGCCAGCTTCCCAGCCAACCCTCATCTATATTCAGAACATGACATTGCATGATATGGAATATTCCATTGTCCAATTTGGATCCATTTCTCTGGCTACGCTCCCTCACAGCTTCTTGTGCACCTGCACTCTAGCAAAGCATGCAAAGTTGAAAAGTCCTTGATTTCTTAGCATCAACTAAAAACATCAGTATATTATCAACATTTTTGTCATACCAAATCCCATACTGAATCCAAAACACAGTGCTATTCTCACTACCTAAGGAGAAAGTTAGCTACATCCTAGCCAAAACCAGGACACAGGCAAACAATGTCTGAAACACAAACACATGGAGGACAAAAAAAACCACCACCCACCCCATCAAAGATTTCCAATTTATAGTGAACCTGACATTAAAGTTAAAGAATACACCTGTGGGCCAGCCCAAGTCAGCTGCCCTGGCTTACTGCTAATGGCCTTGATCACTATACCATGACTGGCCACAAACTAAACCAAATGTAACAGAAAATTGATTCTATAATTTTGTCCCCATGAAACCAGGACAACAGGGAAGTCATGTCATTTGTAAAATTGCATACATCTGTGATTAAAGTGTTTTGTGTCCAAATCCATTTTTTCTCCATACGTTCATTTGTTCTTGGACCATGACAATTGCATCATTACAGAATGTATGATCAACAAGAGATATTTATAATAAGAGAAAAAACATAAGCCTTTGTGGTTGGTTGACCTTGGATGGATGCCAGATGCCCACCAAAGCCACTCGGTCACTCCCCCTCCTGAACTGGACAGGGGAGAGAAAATATAACGAAAGGCTTGTGGGTCGCGATAAGGACAGGGAGATCACTCAGCAGTTACCATCATGGGCAAAACAGACTCCACTTCGGGAAAACACTAATTTAATTTATTACCAATCAAGTCAGAGTAGGATAATGAGAAATAAAACCAAATCTTAATAACACCTTCGCCTCACCCCTCCCTTCTTCCTGGCTTTAACTTTACTCCTTAATTCTTTACCTCCTCCCCCGCAGCAGCACATGGGGGACAGGAAACGGGGGTTGCAGTCAGTTCATCACAGATTGTCTCTGGTGCTCCTTCCTCCTCATGGGGCGGACTCCACACACTCTTCCCCTGCTCCAGTGTGGGGTCCCTCACATGGGAGACAGTCCTCTCCAATGTGAGTCATTCTCATGAGCTACAGTTCTTCACAACCTGCTCCATCATGGGTCTTTTCCATGGGGTGCAGTCCTTCAGGAAGAAACTTCTCCAGCATGGATCATCCATGAGGTCACAAGTCCTGCCAGCAAACCTGCTCCAGTGTGGGCTCCTCTCTTCATGGGGTTACAGGTCCTGTCAGGAGCCTGCTCCAGCAAGGTCTTCCCACAGGGTCACAGACTTTTTTGGGTGCGTCCACCTGCTCTGGTGTGGGGTCCTCTATGAGCTGCAGGTAGATATAGGGTCCACTGTTAACCTTCATGGGCTGCAGGGGGACAGCCTGCCTCACTATGGTCTTCACCACAGGCTGCAGGGGAATCTCTGCTCCAGTGCCTGGAGCACCTTCTCCTCCTTCTCCTTCACTGACCTTGGTGTCTGCAGGTTCTTTCTCTCACATATTCTCACTTCTCAGGCTGCAATTGCTTTTGTGCAGCAACTTTTTCCCCTTCTTAAATATGTTATCACAGAGGCTCTGCCACCTGTAGTTTGGCCTTGGCCAACGGCAGGTCTGTCTTGGAGATGGCTGGCATTGACTCTGTTGGGTATAGCGGAAGCTTCTAGCAGCTTCTCACAGAAGCCACCCCTGCAGCTTTCTGCTTCCAAAACCTTAACCACGCAAACCCAATACAGCCTTCTTTTCATATTCATTTCACATATGGCAGCAAAATCAAAGTATTAAAGGAAGAAACAATAAATTAAGAAAACTTTGTCTCAACCTCTGTAATACCTACATAGAAATGTTGGAAGATCATCTGGTAGAAACTCCCACTGGAAGCAAGACCAACCTCAGTGTCAAGTCAGATTGCTCAGGGCCTATCCACTTGAGTCCAGAGTATCTCCAGGGACGGAAATTCCTCAACCTCTTTGAGCAGCTCCCAATGCTTTATTACCCTCATTGTGAAGAGTTTTGTTCTATTATGAGCTGCCAGAATTTCCTTTGCTTCAACCTGTGACTTCTGCTTCTTGTTGTTTTTCTATGTACCACTGCGAAAAGTCTAACTCCCTTTTCTGTGTAACCAGATATTAGAGCCCTGAAGAACGAAACTATCTCTCTCCTTAGATTTCCCACCCCTTAGCTCCTCTCCTCCAGGATAAACAAACTTCAGTCTCTAAATAATATTTTCTGTTCTGTATTTATTCAGTTCAGCTGCTAGCTGAACCTATGCATATACATAAACAAATAAATGAGAAACTGAATCAGAGATTCCACAGTTGTCAGAAGGAGCACGGGGAGCATCTGGTTGAGGCCACTCAAAGGCGGGCTCACTTCAAAGTTAGATCCAATTATTTCTTTATTTTTATTTACTTTTTTTTTAAAGTAAAATCCAGTCTTCAATATATCATGGACTATGAACTGTCATCTGGCTATTCCTATGTGTAGCACTACTATTTCAGTTACACTGTGCCATTTCGATTCTCAGTACAGTAGTGATTTTGAGAACAGGAAAAAAAAAGATGAGATGCTAAATTTAAAGCTCTAGCCATGAAAATTATTTAGGTAAATGAGGTATGACTACATAATTATTGCAATTAATCCCTGTTCCATGTAGAGATAAACCAGAAAGTCCTCAATGTTCCTTCTGGACTAACATGGAGAAAGCCTCCTTGACCTCTTATCTAGCTAATCATTGCTTATATTGGCCTCACCTATCTTAAGGTACCTTTCTGAACATCCCAAATTTAGGATTCCTGTACATGAAGAGAAGGTGAACATTTCCAGAGAATTACTAAAAACTCAATTAAGTTCAGCCATGCCTGAACTCAAATATGCCAGCCTTCTTCTATGGACTCCATAAAAATCCTCAGTGACTGAACTAAGTAATTTAAGTACCTATAGTATGAAGGATGAATCCAGGACATCAGTCTTAAAAAGCTGTTCATCATACTGTGTAGAAAGATCACATTTCTACAACTTTTCAAAATATATATCCAAGAACTGTGATAAATGTCTATTGTTATGATATTGCCCGAAAATTCCCATGTGATTGATTAGCTATGACAATCTCCTTTTTAAACAATAGACCTAACTCTGGAATATATTTAAATTTATGCTTAAAGCATATGTTTAAAACTAATATGTAATGAAAATAAATCCTTGCTTCATTTACCAGAAGAAAATAACCTAAAAAAAATTTAATGTCAAACTTTAAGTACTTGTTAGTTTCTGTGTACTACTGAACATTTGACAAGTAGTCTGATAGAAATTCTTTCTTGTCCAACTATGTTATTAAATAACTTTTCAGACAGATAGCTTTGTAAAGGAGCTTATTGTTCGATTCTAGTTTAGTGTATTGTCACTCCAGTGTGTCTAGCTTGCTCAGACTAATACTCTGCTATTCTTCACTTTGCTAATGTAAGAATCATGCAAAAGGATTTTAAAATTTACAGGCAAAAGATTTAAAGGTTTCTCAACCTAACCCAACTCCCTTGATTTTGGAAGTTAAACTTTGCGTCTTAATCCCTTACACAGACTGTAATAATTTATGGGAGGATTTCAAATGACTTCTCAAAAATTTTTTGTTTTGGAGACAAGGGGAAAAAAGGGAAAGACTGATTCCACAGGGATCCTGTGCAATATGGAATTAGGGATTAAGCTCTTTTTTATAAACTAGCATAAAAACCTGATATGCCACCTCATTATTCTGAAAGAGAGGTAATTAAAAATGATGTCAAAAAGATTTTTTGAACTCATACAAATAAACTGCCTGTAGTTAAGAGAATTTTCTCTTTCCATGCAGTCACTTAAACTGCTAATTATCTGGAAAAAAAAAAGCTTGTTTAATCTTATTACTATTTGGTAAAGCTTTACTGAGGAAAGGATAATGGTATGCACTGCTGTGAGAAATTATATCTGATCCAATGAGCCTTAACTTCTGCTGTATAGAAACCTAATCCAGTCACAAAATTTTATGCAGAAATAGGGGAATATGGAGGAAATCAGGTGTTCGATCCCACAGAGCTCTTTCCACTAGGGGGAGATGAAACCTCATTTGAATGACTATCAAGTATTGTGGTCATATTAACAAGCTATATTTTAAAATGTACCCGTACTTTCCCTGTGCAATTTTGGACTTTGCAATGGACTTGCACTTTAATGTTCAAATGCCATCTCCTGATGCTATCTTTGCTAAGGTTTTCACCCTTTTAATGAACATTTTGCCTCTTACCAGGCGACAAATAGATAGTACACCGAAACCAGTCAATATTTATATATAGTCAAAATTTTTATATATATATTTATATATAGTCAATATTATGTGATTTCAATGATGCTATGTTAAGCAGCAGCATCAAATAGTTTTGCTTGTTGAACATCCTGCACTTGCACTACCTCACTGCTTCCCATCTATACATAAGACTTTGTCCAGGATAAGAAAAAATTTGCACTCATAATTTACTTCCTTTAAATATTTCTTAAACCAAAAGAGAGACTGTCTTTACACTACTTATTCTAGGATCAGTTCTAACAGATAACTACCTAGATAGCTCTTCAAATCTACACACTTAAAGGTATAAGTTGTTAACTAATTTTCTTACTGCATTCTTTAAAATTCTGTGAAATTCTTTGGCCTTTCTTATCTCTTTATTTCCTCCAATACTCTTAGTATAAATAATTTTTTAAACTGCAAGTGTTTCTGCTTTCCAATTTCTGAACAAGTATTTTCTTTTTTCTTTGTTTAATGTCTTTAAGAAAACAGAGTAAGTCTGGTTTTATCCACAAAAATGTATGTTACAGAGAATATTGCCAAGTCTTAAAAACAGTTCTATTCACATAGCTTCTAGGAAAAAATAACTGATTTAAGGGAAGTTAAATTATCCAAAGATACAGGAAAAGAAAGTTTTCTGGTCATAGTCAGGAATAAAATCTTCTAAAATTTTTTATTGCTAAAATATATAGCTTGTAGGTTGTTAGAAGTATCCACTCATGGGCACGTAAAACAGAAAGTCATATAGAATTTAATCAATCTTATTGATTTTGAGGAAACACTTTAATCCTTTTTTTCTTTCTGTGTAATCAGTGTTCATCTTCAAAATTAAATTCATTACACTTTCCTGTTGTTAATCTTGGCAACAGTATTTAATTCCTGATATTCATTAATTCTACAATCAATATGTTTTTATTCACACAGACCTTTAATTATTGGATATCTGATAGCTTGCATGTGTTTGTGCCTATGTGTCTATGAGTACATGCGTGTGTGTATATATATTAAGTATAATATGCATATTAATTATACATATTAAGGTTATGTAGTGTAAAAATAGCAATAATAGGAATTTAAAAAAATAAAAAACAGCCTGAAGGTCAAGCTGCAGAAGTTCTAGAGAAGATTAAAGTAAAGTAGGCTTTGATTGCCTCTGGGAAACAGTAAAAACTTCCTACTTCGAAAAAGTTGTTTCACTTTAACCAAAGCAAGAGTCACAGCCTACAGACTACAGATTTCCCCCAAATCTTCAAAAGTACAGACTGATCTCTTTACACACTTCCAAAAAGTTTTGTTTGAAGGAATCTTCTGTGGCTACAGTCCAACCCACAGTTGGAGAGTGGGGGACTCATGTCCTCCCCCAAAATGGAGCCTGAGCAGGACTGGAGCACACATACATTTTCAGCAAACGGAGTATACTCATATTCTCTCATTTGGAAGTAACTTTAAAATTCACTAAGGGCATGGAAATCACCAGTATTTATTATGTATAAGACACAAGTAATTAGTAGTAGAAAAAATAAAACAAACAAAAGCACGCAGGTAGCTTTGCCTTTGACTGGAGCTGGATTACTCGTGTAAATTAAGCACACACATAAAGGAGAGTTTTCAGGTCTAGGGCCCTAGGCTACCATTTGTGATGTCTGATTTGCAAGAAAATTATTTTCTTCATTGTGCCAATTACTTTCTCTCAACTTACAAAAGCTTCCAAATAGATGATTAGCCAAATAACAATTACTTTGGGCAAAGAACACTTCTTAACAATACCCAAACTACTTGGCATATGGAAGCAGTGCTACTTGTTAAATTAAACTGCAACTTAAAAAGAGTCTTTTAACAAGAGACTTACAATTTTAAGTAATTACAAAGGCAGCTTTTTCAAGTGTAATTTTTGGTTCCAGGCATGTTATAATTTCAGTATTCTCAAAATGAGATTTGCATTAGTATTAAATCATTTGTTTTGGAAAAATCTGATACCCTGTAAACTGAATGTACCACCTGCTGGTTACCTGCAGTTTTATTTTAATAAGATTATTAATTATAAGCCAAGGGCAGTGATAAAAATTCATAATCTTAAATTAAAAAAAAAAATATTCAATAGAACTGCTGATTATACACCTGCCATATTCATCGAAATTTATTAATATTTTACTATTCAATTATAGGCACTTATTGTATAGATTGATGCTACAAGTCAAAATAACTACAATTGCTACTAAAGAATGAGTAGCAAAAATTAAAGTCAAGTATTATAAATGTATAGCTTATAGATGAACAGACATTTTTCTGTAGTCCTTATTAAGAGCAGGGACAATTCTTTCTGTATTAAATCTACAGATACTTTTCTGCTGAGTACATTGAAGTCTAAAATTAGACTAAATTTCTCATAAACAGAGCCAGGAGTAAACTACTACATCATTTTTGTTCCTTTATTTTATTATTCAAACACACTAAGGAATGAGGATTCATGTTTAAGGAGCCACTTCTAGTAGACCCTCTAAACCACCAATCTTAGGGCCCATAGGAGCAATGGAAGAGCAATTCCCTTTGATTTGAGAAAATGGACTCTCAATGAACACATAAACTGGTCAACTGCTAATTCAAAATTAAGAAGGAAAAGCCACTTGAGTTCTTTGAGAGAGATTCCAGAAGATAAATCCCTAAACTCTTACTTTGTCTAAGCTAGTCTGGAAGCCAGGGAAATGATCTTCCAAAAATTATTATCAGCCTGACTCTCTGAGTAGCTCCTGGCTCTCCTGCCCTGGCAGATTATGGTATGAGATTATGAAGTGGCACCCTATGCTATGAAGTGGCGTCCTCAAGCAGGGGGAAAAAGCATAGGCTTTCTTCTCCTGAGGACCTGGCAGCCTGCAATACTTTCTGTACAAGGTGTTAACAGAAGCTTCTGCCTGTCCCTTCCCCTCAGGCCTTTTTAGGGTATGTTTGTCTCAGAGAGGGGAGGAGGGAGGTTGTGAATTGTTTTTATGAAGACTGCAGTTTCTTGGGAAGAGAGGCTGCATTATCCAACTGTAACACATTGAGGTTCATATTTCATTTATTCGTATCCTGAGGGAAAGAGACACTTTGGGCTTACTGTAATGCTATTTGGAATAAATTTCTTCCAAATTGTGTAATTACCCCATGTAGTATTTAAAATTTGAGTAGAATCTGAGTCCAAAAATGTTTTCAGAAAAGGGTTTCTTGGTTCTTTTTTGCTGTTCTGTTGATTTCCAAAAGGTCAAGCACTCAAATTTGTTAATCAAAAAATACCAATTATTGATTTATTTTATGTCTTATCTCCCTTTTATCAGTTCACACAGAGGAAAACAACCCACTCTTGGTTTTGGTTATTCTGATGGTTCAGGTGTCAGAAGACCTTTGCAAAAAAAAAGAGCATATGATCATGTAAGTGAAGACTAAATAATGATTTTATGTTTCCTCAATAGACAATTTTCCTCTTAAAATTCTTTATGTAGTTTTGACTGGAAGTTGAACAAACACATAACTTTCAAAAGCTAAATCAAAATGTAGACATGTTCTGAGGTAGTTTTTAGTTTGAGCAGTTAAATTTGGCAAGTTGCAATTGACTAAAAACATGATGTCACCACTGTAACCATATATCATCACTATGAGGTAGATTTATAAAAAACATCCAGAGAATACTTCTTATCCTTACCGATTTTTTTTTTAAGAATTGTAACTAACTGAATCTTCTGGCATAAAGCACATGATATTCCTAAAATAGCATAATAGAAAAAATTAGTGGGGTGAATGGATTAATAGTGTGAATCCTGTTATCTATAATACAATTTGGATGGAAAAATCTATGTATTGTACTGCAAATGTATCTTTGTTCTGAGTTTAGTCCAATCTAGTAAGTATAGAGATCATAGGGAATATCGTTACTGAATTAACTTGCCTTTTCATCAAAAATTTGGTTATATCAGAATAGTTACCTTTCAAGAAGTGCTGTTTGATCTTTCCTCAGTGCTTTTCACAAGTGCTTTTCACTCCTGCCTACCTATTACCAGAAGTAATATATGTCTACCTAAAGAAATAGTAAAATAAATCACACACACACACGTATATTCCCTTTGTTTATTTTTCTTGGGTGTAATAAATTGAAATTAAATATCAGAACAGTATAACAGGTTTTACACATAGTAAAGAAACCATACAAGAAAAAAAAATGTAGAGACAGAGACACTTTGTGATCACAAAACTAAATTGGTATTTCAATAGAAATAACACTTGTTATATTGAAGATCTGTCTGCTGACTCACTTTATTATTATTTTGAACAGGGCCATAGTGTAATATTTTTCATTAAAATGGTGTTCAGAAAAATATTGCTCTTCTTTGAACTTGTTTGATCATTTGTTGTCAGATATCTTCTGACACCAGCTGCACTAACCATCTGCCAATACCATGATCAGTGGTAGCTTGCTGCAATGCAAGCATCCCCTTCCATATTGCTTGCAGAAAACCAGCTGGAGCTGGTAGTTACCATGTTATCTAGAGCAGATGACTGGTGGCACCTTGCCTGTCAGGGGTGGTAGCTCTTGTGTTCTGCTGAGATTGAATATCCAGTCATTTCTTCCTGTTTCCCCTTCCACCATCTTTCCATTACATTTTTTATCTCATCTATCCTCACCTGTTCCTTTAAAATATATTCTACATATTTCAGATTTTTAAAAGGTCAGTGATCCTGTGTTTCCTATACATGCTATACATCACAAACGTTCTGGATCTTCCCTTTTGATCCATTCAAGTCTGATGGAGCACCACTGTCTTACCCTCTCCTTATGTCCTCTAAGTTCCTTTGTGAAAAAGTACACTTCAGAATAACTACTAGGATAGAATTATAAGTGTGAGTCTGAGGGCAAAAATTGTATGGTAGAATTGTTTTTCTGCTTGGTGCCATGAAAGGAATTTGGGGAAGTTCCTCATGTTCTGAAGACTCTTAGTTCTCATGTATGTGGATAAATGTCTGTCACAAACTAGCACACTCTGTGAGCTGCAACACAGATCTGACTATAAAGTCTGTATTACCTGCCTGGATCCTTCTGGCCTAGTCACTTTCTTTTTCTGTCTCCTTCTCTCCCTGAATTACAAACTTATAAAGCTGTCTTTACATTTGCTCAATTTCATAAAGCCCATTGTTCAGGCCATTATCTGACCTCTTGTTATGTGTGTTGAAGTTAACAGGACACATGCGTGCGATCACATACTAGTAGACACCCAGTTTCCGGACCATTGCTGAGAAATGTTTTTGCAGCATGTCACCCTCGATTGCAGCATGCTTCCATGACTGTGTTGCTTTGTCTTAGCTATTTTATAACCTCATGTGCAGCTCATCAGTATATACCCCATCTGCCGAAAAACTACAAGGGGCTAGAATGGGAAGGGATCAGTGGCCTAATGCTATAAAGCAGATAATAAGGTGAAAAAAGATACGTGGCATGCAATTAATTTTACACTTTGCATATGAAATATAAGCAGATTCAGGAACTTAACAGGCAAGCCTCTTGGGCTGTCTGTAGCTGGGTCTGGTACACAGTCAAAATGCATTCTTAAAACACAGACATTAGGTCTTCTGCCAAAACACATCCTGTATGCCTCATGTCTTGAGCAGCCATATGTGACCTAATCTTGCTGTATATGACATTCAAGACCATGGCCTAGAAATTTACTTCTTATGATAAGCAGTGAAGGGATGAAGCTGGAACAGAATTCAGCTTTGTTTAGCTCAATACTTAGCAGAACTCTGATAACCTCAAATGTACTATGTGAATTTTTACAGAACGTTCTTTCTGTCTTTTGGACACATGTAGAACTGATATAACCAAATAAGATAAAAACGTATACAGGCTGAGGAGGGTGACTTTATGGATGTTGGCAGCAAATAACTGTCTCACCATTCTACATACCATCTTAAACAAGACTAATACTTCTTTTCTGAATATTTTTCAAATTTTTACAGTTAATTTCTATCAAATGAAAAAAATATTTTGATTCCTAGCTGCTTGGGTCAGTGCAGATAATAAATACATACTGAAATATGTCTGCAGGGTTATAACACAAGTGTACGTTCAATATATGTCAATGAACAAAACTTTTAGAGCAAAAATTCATTCAGACAATAAAACTGTTTCAGGCTTTTAAATCCACATCTGCAATACACTTCATTCTTAAGGAGAACGCACCTTAATTAGCAATTGTTAGACTATGTACCTTAGACTGGTAGTTCTGCATAATCTGAAGTGTTTGCTACTTACATATTTAGTGTAAACATATACCATAGGTTGTGTCAACTGACATTTCATAGAAAAGCCAGTAACAAAAGAATATTTTGTACTTGGAAAGAAGAAACATTTCTATCACAAAAATACAACTTCATGTGGATTACACTTTGTCTTTTGTTCAGGTTTCAGATTTTATTTGCTATCTAGAGAGCTAAGTAATAATTATAAAATGCACAATCATCTTGCTTTCAGAAGATGCAGAAGAAGAAAATACAAGTTAGTAGTCATGTAGTTGACACTTTGATGGCTACACAATAAGGACTCCCCTGCAAAAAAAGAAAAAAAAATAGATAATATCAGTAGATAGTTAGTAGATAATTTCACAAGCTATGTTGATATTCATACTATTTTATCTAAATTAGAAAGGAATAAAAAAAAAGAGATACTTAAACATATCTCTAAATAATCTTTAAATATATTTGTAATGTTCATATTGCTATTTGAGTAAAACACACTTAAAATTACCATAAGTCCTTTTCCTAAAACATAACAGGGCTAAAAATTCATTTTGTGCTTCCATTGCTACTTCAATGGATACCCTATAGTTGTCGTTTTTCAAAAAAAACAACCAAGTATTTTTATAGCTAACACAATGAATCATACGATAATTCAAAAGTTCATTTAATTTACAATGAAGATATTAAATCCATTACTATGAATACTGTTTGGGTAAGGTTAGCAACTCTAAGACATACAACTTGTTGCCCCTTGTCTGCGGCAAGCTCCGTTCGGTTGCTGGCTGGCCTGAGGCTATCCGCACCCCAGGGCCATTGAGCACTGACACCAATGTGAGGATGCAACAAATGGCGTTTATTTAACTGCGTAACAGCCTTATATAGTCGTCTTGTCCCGTAAGAACTCGCACGATACTTGCACATCCTGCTCCTTTCGCCACGACTACCTTCCGTTACAACCCGAGATTTTCCAGTCGCCGTACCCTAATCTACCTACATCTCCCCCTCCCCATGCTTCAAGTCATGCGAAGTAAAGTGTATTGCTGATTCTGGAGCCTTGCGTCAAAGCGTAAGCGTAGCTGGCGGATACAACATCCCGAGCCCAGGTTCTCCAGTAAGATTCCCCTGCAATTCCTGAGATGCAAAGCAAAAGCAAGCTAATCATGAGCGCATTGTTCAAAGCTTTTGTTTCACTCAGCAACAGTCGCCGCTCCTCATCGTTCTTGGCGCCCCACCGCTTCACCAGACCCTCTGTACTGTCATGACTCCTCACATTTGAAGGTCGAGGCTGGTGCTGTTTCGGCTTCCCCCACAGGTACTCTCAAACCTGGTTCCCTGTTTCTCGCAGAGCCCAGTCAGAGAATCCCAGCCTTGGTTACCCATAAATCCTGCTCTCTGTTGTTGAGCCACAAAGGTTGTATTGACCATTCGTTGCACAGTTTTCTGCAAACATGCAAACAAACAGGGTAACACAAGTAGGATAATGCCTATTATAAACATTCCCATAAGCAGACTCTATCTACAAAACATGCAGTTTACTTCAGAACATACTGTTATTCTCTATTATTCTAGCTGAAAGGAAAACTACTGACAGGAAAGCTCATTCTGTTTAAAGGTAACACAGATCAGGCCTTTTAGAGCCTACTCTGAGGCCTACTCTTGCTAAACCGTTGCTGAACCATCCAGTATCAATTTCCCCCTTTGGAAGTAGTTAGATTTATTATCTCACTACTTCCATATACTATTCTCAATGATTGTCTTAACACAACCCACGCAGATCCCTATGATAACTATAATCACAACTACATAAACTATTCCCTCTAATAATGTGGCTAACCATCCTTTTAGAAACAATCCACCATACTCCTGCACCTGTAGAGACAGAAACATAACCTCGACCCATTAGTAATAGTTCCCCTGGTCCCAACCATTCGTTAGTACCTGGTTCCCTATACCACACTTTGCCTTTGTTTTGCACATAGCTTGCTCCCTGTCGAACTGCCTCCCAATGTATTATAATTGGGGGTCGCTCCTTATCTCCTGCTAAAGTTAAATGGTTAAGTACACAAACAGCCTTTGCAAGTCTCTCAGAAGGTTCAGTCACCTCTCCCCCTTTTTGTTTTTGCAGAAGCTGTTTCAATGTACTATAAACACGTCCCACTATCGCCTGACCCGTAGGCGAATGAGGGATCCCAGTGACATGTGTAATATCCCATAGTTGACAAAATTGATGAAAAATCTATGAACAGTATGCTGGTCCATTATCAGTCTTAAGTTGTTGTGGAACCCCAAGACTTGCAAAGCAAGCAAGTAAATGTCATTTGACATGACGACCTGTTTCCCCAGTTTGTGCTGTTGCCCATATTACATGTGAAAACATATCAACAGATACATGAACATATTTGAGCCTTCCAAATTCTGCAATGTGAGTAACATCCATTTGCCACAGTTGCAACGCACTCAATCCTCGAGGATTTACCCCTATCCCAATTCCCATGCCAATTTTCTGACAACTAGGACAAACACTAACTAATTCACGTGCTTGTGCCATGGTGAGGTGAAATTGTTTCGCTAACATTTTCGCTGATTGATGAAAGAATTGATGGGATAGACGCACTTGTTCAAATAAATTTGGTGATATTTGCGTATAGGACACAAGTGTGTCTGCTTTATTATTTCCAATGCTCAAACCTTGATCAAATTGATGACTACGAATGTGAGTGACAAAATAAGGTATCTCTCTGAGGTTTATTGCTTGATGCAACTGTAGCAAAATGGTGTAAAGTCGCATATTTCTTATTGGTCGTATAAAAGCTCTTTCAATTCGATTTACAATGCCTGCTGCATAAAGAGAGTCTGTTACAATATTGACAGGTAAATCCTTCCATTTTACAAAAACCTGATATATCGCAAAAAATTCAAGTGTCTGCAATGAATCCTCAGTTTGTCCTGAGAATTTACAATGTTTCCATTGTCCATCCTCTTGCCAGGTAATAACTGCTGAATGTGATCGCTTTCCTGCATCAGGAAAAACAGTTAGTCCAGTCACAGGTATCTCTGATCTGATAGGTTTTTCTTCCCAATCCTGTTTGCAAATAAACTGTAGCTTTTTATCTTTTGGCAAATGTGTTACCAATTGTCCAGTAAAGTCCTGTAAGGCCATTTGAAAAAGAGTTGACTGATTTGTTAATCACTGTAGATAGCATCTGAGTCTAGTCCGGTAATCTCTGTAAACCTTTTATGCACTTTGACAAGCAATTGTACTATTGCTTCCACTCTGGTACAAAGTGTTGTTTTAGGATGAAAAACCGAAGAGTCCACTCGAGCATTGCCTTCTGCAATAAACCCAGGCAAATTAGTATGATTTCTTACATGTAAAACATAAAACAATGCAGTTCAGATTTGAATTTCTTGCCACAGAGCTCGCAGCAATTCAAAAACACACTGATTACATATATGCTCTATAACAGATCTATCCAATTGCTTTATAATGCCAGCTACATATGCTGAATCAGTAATCAAATTAAAGGGAATGGGAAAATTCTGAAATATTTTTAATACAGCTCGTAATTCTACCACCTGAGGTGAACCCTTTTGTTGTACTACCATAGATTCCCACTTGCCATCAGAATACCAGACAAGGCCCACCTTGCCTGTGTTCCCAGATCCATCCGTAAAAATGGTAATTCCATCCACAGGAGCGTCTGCGCACCACACTCCTGTGGCAATTGGAAGTTCCGCACTCAATTTTATAACAGGATGGGAGGGCAAGTGGTAAACAACCTGTCCCGAGAAATTCTCCATAGCTGTTTGCAAAGCAAAGCTATTAGCCATACGCCACTCAAAATATTGAGCTGCAATAGGAACGGTTAGTGATGCAGGATCTCTGGCCACAAGCTCCCGACATCGCATCTGTCCTTTGATGAATAATCTGTGCCTATAGCTCTGTAATGAATCTGATCATTCTGAATTCCATTGACAAATTATTGCATACGGAATTTGCCTATCAAACAAAGTGATAATTTGTATTTCCTGATTCAAATCAATACGATGTACAAATTTGGAATGTAGCCTGCTTTCTATTTCTGTAATCAGTTGCTGTATCTCTGAAGTAGTGTGTCGTGGTGCTGTTAAAGTTGTGTCCCCTGCTAACAGTTGGAATAGAGACTGCAATTGTGACGACGTAAGCCCCAAGTACGGCCGCAGGCATAACTTGAGCCTTATGTTCCACAGTACCTACTTTTGCACATGCCTTTATCATAGCATTCAAATCTGTTTTTCCAGGTAAAGCTTCAATGATCTTTTGACAATCAGCATTAGCATTATCCCTGTTTGCCACAGGTCCAAGGCTTGGCTGCCGCGCAGGTTAACCCTGCGTGGAAACACCAGTCCTGCGCTCCCTGAGGTTCGGGCTGCGAGTTAACTGCTTAGGCCTGGAACTGGTTGGGAAGATTCATTTGTGTCAGCACACGGTTCCCCCCCCGCTCTTTCTCCAGTTTCCCTGCATTCTGCAGCTGGTTGTTATCAGCTGACCTTGAGCATTATACTGAGACCTGCACAGCTTCACAAAATGCCCTAGCTTCCCACAGCAATGACACATCAAAACAGAGTTATCTCTCCCACTCAGCTTCAACTTCTTAAGGCAGTTTTTCTTAAAGTGACCTTCCTATTCGCATGTATAACAACGATGAACTACCTTAACTGCCGCCGCAAAAGTTTTTGCTAAATACTCCATCTGAAATGTGGTGGTTCCTACTTTCTCACAAGCATCCATTAGCTCAGTTAAGGTGGGGTTACGATTTGCCATCCCCGCAACAACCCCTCTGCAGTCCTCACCTGTGTTGTCCCTCATCAACTATAGTGGCAATGCTTCTCCCACAACCCTCCAATCGAACAGTTGCCAAATATTTCCTCCCTCAGGACCTGCACCCACAATCACCGGATATGATTGTGGAATTATAACTCCTTCTAATAACGCATCTCGAATGACCCCTTTCCATTTCACTCCTCCCTCACCTCCCCCCCCTTCCCCTGTATACGCGGGCGGATGCTGACCCTCTCCCTCACCTCCCACATTACCAGATGGATGCAAACCTCCCCCCCCGCACTGATCTAAAGGTGGAGTAGGGAGTTGTAAAGGAGGTTGAGGTGGCCCTAATACTTGTCCCGAACACAGAGGGGGGTTTTGGGGGAGACATAGTCACATGTCCCGAGGCGTTGGCTGAACGATGCTGCTGCAATTCCGTCTTTAATTCTTCCAGTCGTCTACCAAGCTCTGTCATGTCAAGTTCGTGTCCATTTCATGATGGTAACGATCCTTTAAGTCCTTGTGACTCTGGTACTGCTGACTCCGTAAATGGCGAAGCCGGTAAAGGTGGGTACAAAGCATGTTTACCCTCCTTCTTGTCCTCCTGCTCAGCCTCATCCGTAGAGAGATCAATGAGAGGGAGGGGGTTTCGGAAGGGGTTTCTGCCAAGTCTCCTGTTCAGCATCTGAATCAATTAGTCCAAATCGAGTTTGTGTTTTAGGGCGCACTACCGGTTCTAATGGATCTGTATCTATTTTTCTCGCTCCCCGCTCCTCAGCTTTTTTCGGAGCCGTCTGTACCGACGGCGATAAAGGAGCTGCCACCGGTACAGCCACCGGGGCCATGGGAGGTGTTGGTCCCGCAAACAGTGAGGGGGTAGTAGACGTCTGCGGTCCTAAAGCCATAAAAGCTGTATGTGTGACTTCTCTCTCTGCTTTTATTCCTTTTAACGCTTCGCTAACCAGCCTCCATGTAGCAGACAATTTAAAGGCTTCCTTATCATCACTTGACACCGCATCCCAGAGAGAGTCACCAATCTTCTCCCATAAAGGCACTTCAAAGACATCATTAAAGGCTGTAAAATGTCCTTTATCTTTTGCCCAAGACAGTAACTGCTTTAACGCAGCTTCGTCATATTTAATTCCTCTCTCAGAGAGTATATGTTGGAGGAGTTTCACCACTGCCACTTCTGTCTTGGTCAGGGTAGACCCCATGTAAACACGCCCGAGCCACATCCCATGTCGCCCAGTCCTCCCGCGCAGCCTGTAGCAGCCACAAGATAACTCCCCATGTTTTTAATTCTTTGGCAGAACCCGCTGCCATAGCTCGCTCAACGAGCTTCATCGAGCACCGCTCCCAGGTATTCGGCTGTAAACAATCAGCCGGTCCTGCCACCGCCCCCCCCTTTAACGAGACGGTCCACACACTGGGCTACGTCTTTCGATTTCACAGAAATCTTAAATTCCCCGCCCAGTAACGAAATCACCTTTATCAAGGTTTCCATGGTTCACGAACCCACTCCGACCGCCTGCGGTCCGCCAGCCCAGCAATCACGTCGGGGTCACCACTTGTTGCCGCTTGTCTGCAGCAAGCTCCGTTCGGTTGCTGGCTGGCCTGAGGCTATCCGCACCCCAGGGCCATTGAGCACTGACACCAATGTGAGGATGCAACAAATGGCGTTTATTTAACTGCGCAACAGCCTTATATAGTCGTCTTGTCCCGTACGAACTCGCACGATACTTGCACATCCTGCTCCTTTCACCACGCCTACCTTCCATTACAACCCGAGATTTTCCGGTCGCCGTACCCTAATCTACCTACATAACTTCAAAATAATATGGCAGGAGTTTGTTCTAAACATTATAAGCTTTTGCAGGCTGTTTTCAGTATGTCAAGGTATCTTATTTTTTATTTTCTTTTTCTCTTTTTTTTTTTTCTTTATAGCAGGTCTGCTATGAGACCAAAAGAAGAAAGACTGCATAATGAATAGATATATTCTGTCTATTGGGAAGGAAAATCAGTTCTTTGTTATGTTCAACAAGATCTGCTTCATGCAAATATATTGGACTACATATACACATTTGTCAAAAATGATGTTTGAATTCTTACTACTTTTTGAAAGGAAATTTTCATTTTCAGCTATATACGGTTAATGTCATATTAGAAACAAAACAAATAATCTTTTTTTTTTGTTGTGACACTGCTTTCAGTATTTTATTGTCCCCTGTGCTTTTTATGGATGCCTGAAATCAGGGATGTTAATTGGAATTAGGTAAGAAAGAAACTGGTTTTGAAAGAAAATTGCTCGAAGAACAAAATTAAATTCTGAAAAAGACATACATAAACCTGCTATAGCTTAAGGTTTATCAAGATTTCAGCCAATGCTGATGTGCTTCACTAAGATGCTGCACGCCTAGTTTTTCTGCTCTGATACTGTATATTTAGAAACAATATTTTTTTTAAAGTCTAAGAGCGCATGAGGAGAGGATTAAGACAGACATTTAAGTCATATAGAGATGAAAGTGCTGAGAAATAAAAGATTGTGATTAAAGATTAAGAGATTAAGAAAAAAAATACATGCATGATGTTAAAGGACTACCTCTTGAACAAAGAGAACAAAAGAACTATGCTTTTTTTTCTGTAGCATAAAATATGGTAAAATATGAAAAACAATCTAATTCAGTATAACCTTGATGAAATGGAGCCTGTATAAAAATTTTCAATAAGCAATAGACTAACCATTAACCTGGTAACTGAGACACTTAACTGACTTATGACAGGAGTGTTTAAATCCTCATGCTGCTGTTCATCAAGGTCCCAAATTTGTGTGCTGATAAGAAAAGATTAGTTACTGCAAGACGCCTACAGAATTGTGAGGGAGTGGCTTTAGACCAAAACATTTGAATATAGCGCTAAATACTTCCTCTTAATAAACAAAGCTGTAAAGGGTTTTCCATTATCATCCTCAACAAAAATACAAGTAGTTATATAGTATGCAGAATACAAGTGCATAATGTGTTAGGCAGGCTACTCTCTAGACAAGGTCTGCAGGAAAATTATCAAGTTCAAGTGTTACTGCAACCATTGTCGTTTGTGGAACCAACTAGTTAGCCCTGTCAGACCTTAAACATGAGCAGTATGGTCACAAGCTATGAGACATAAATTAAATCAGGAAATAAAGACCAGTCCATGCAGTGGCCCACAAAAATAGCTGTAAGCAAACAGCTGACATCCAGTCAAAACTTTCAGTGGAGTATGAAGGTTTATTCATCTCACCTTACAGTAGATATCCACCTTTAAGTGACCTTTAATTTATTTTTAGATTCCATTACTTGTATCAATTGTAAGTTCAATTTAGTTGTTTAAACATAAGTATATAGTCATTTGAATACATTTGAGATATCGAAGACACAGGCACATGGCCAAAAGATACAACATGGGAGATACTGTAGACCTGTGCTCTGGTGTACTTACACCTGGAGGTCAAGGTGAGGCATATCAAAATTCACCAGAAAGCTATGTGGGAACAAATGAATATACATTTTTTCAGAAAGAAGAAGTGAGATTAATGTGACAAAATGTATGAGCTACAAAGATGATGGTAGTGGAACATATGCTGACATCATTAGTAAAAGTAACAAAAAGAAAAAAATGTAACAGTTTTAAACATCTAAATAAGTAATCAAGCATATTTAAAAACTATACTAAAATGTAAATAGTCTTAGTACATGTACCGGCTTTTTCAGTGAGGAAATTATAACTGTGAAAAATAAAGCAAAGCACATCATTACTTTTCAAGTTCAGCATAATCACATTTTTTTTGAATGAAACAAAAACAACATAGGACACTTGCATGTAAACCTGAGGTAAGACTAAATTCCTTGAAAGTTTCTGACAAGTATTTAGTAAATACTGTTTATTTCTTTTTTGTTAAATGTCATGCTAATTTGTGACAAAAAAAAGTAAATCCATGTCCAGTGTCAGAATTTCTCTCCAGCAGCATTTTTTCCCTAGGGGGAAAACTGCTTGTTCTTTGTTTCATGAACTTTACCTTAATTTAAGCATTCATACAGGTAGCAAATTCATTATTATACAGTACAATACGTGTAAAAAGGTTAGAAGGAACTAAGCGACTGGACAGAGTGCTAGATAATCTCATCTAGGGTCCCTATCCCCTGAAAGTTCAGATCAGATGATTTTTCAAGGTCCCTTCCAACCTGGGCTGTTCTGTGATTCTATGGTTGTATGATTCCTTCTATCTGAGGTGATGAGAAATGTTGCAGAACAAGATAATGGTAATAAAAGAATAAGGAATAAACGATTACTCTTAAAGGAAACATTGCTAGCTAAATATGCCCTCAAACATGCACTTCATATATTTCTGTTCTATGGGACAGACATTTCTTCACTAATTATATATGGCATTTGACAGTACATGATACATTTCTGTGTAAATGTGTAAACTAAAAGCTTTGTTTCACACTTCAAAGAGACTGGAAAATTTTAAACTCTCAGTGTATATCCAAATTTTAGCAAAATTAAAATTCTCTGCCACAGAAGTTTTTACAGAGCTTGGCATAAGCAATAATGTATGTTTTGTAGTATCTTAAATTTGATCATTCTGCTGGATTTTGCTTTGGCTTAAAATTCAAGATACTCTATCATACATTATGTGCAGTGGGCAAAACGCTAAAAATATTGCCAGTGGTACCATGTGAAATGTCAGAGAAGCGAAAAAAGGTATAATATAGTGATAATTTATAATTATAATAACACAGAATCACAGAATCACAGAATCAACCAGGTTGGAAGAGACCTCTGGGATCATTGAGTCCAACCATTGCCCTGACACCACCCTGTCAACTAGACCATGGCACTAAGTGCCATGTCCAGTCTTTTCTTAAACACATCCAGGGATGGTGACTCCACCACCTCCCTGGACAGCCCATTCCAATGTCTAATAACACTTTCTGAAAAGAAACTCTTCCTAATGTCCAACCTGAACCTCCCCTGGTGAAGCTTGGAGCTGTGTCCTCTTGTCCTATTGCTAGTTGCCCGGGAGAAGAGGCCAACTCCCACTTCACTACAACCTCCCTTCAGGTAGTTGTAGACTGCAATAAGGTCACCTCTGAGCCTCCTCTTCTCCAGGCTAAACAACCCCAGCTCCCTCAGCCGTTCCTCGTAGGTCAGACCCTTCAGACCCTTCACCGGCTTGGTCGCCCTCCTCTGGACTCACTCCAACGCCTCAACATCTTTCTTGAAGTGCGAGGCCCAGAACTGGACACAGTATTCAAGGTGCGGCCTCAGCAGTGCTGAGTAGAGAGGGACGATCACTTCCCTAGACCGGCTGGCTACACTATTCCTAATAGAGGCCAGGATACCATTGGCCTTCTTGGCCACCTGGGCACACTGCTGACTCATGTTTAGCCGGCTGTCGATCAGCACCCCCAGGTCTCTTTCCACCGGGCCGCTTTCTAACCACTCTTCCCCCAGCCTGTAGAGCTGCAAGGGGTTGTTGTGGCCAAAGTGTAAGACCCGGCACTTGTTCTTGTTGAACCTCATGACGTTGGTCTCGGCCCGTCTATCTAACCTGTCCAGATCCCTCTGTAGGGCCTTCCTACCCTCCAGCAGATTGACACTCCCACCCAGCTTGGTGTCATCTGCAAATTTGCTGAGGGTGCACTCAATCCCTACGTCTAGATCATCTATAAAGATACTGAACAGCACCGGCCCCAGAACTGAGCCCTGGGGAACACTGCTAGTGACCGGCCGCCAGTTGGACTTTGCCCCATTCACCACCACTCTCTGGGCTCGGCCATCCAGCCAGTTTTTAACCCATTGAAGAGTCCAACCATCCAAGCCCCAGGCAGCCAGTTTGTCTAGGAACATGCTGTGAGAGACAGTGTTGAATGCCTTACTGAACTCTAGATAGGCTACATCCACAGCCCTGCCCTCATCTACTAAGCAGGTCACTTGGTCATAGAAGGAGACCAGGTTGGTCAAGCAGGACCTGCCTTTCATGAATCCATGCTGGCTGGCCCTGATGCCCCTATTGTCCTGCATGTGCCGTGTAATGGCACTCAGGATGATCTGTTCCATCACCTTGCCTGGCACCGAGGTCAGGCTGACAGGCCTAGAGTTCCCTGGATCATCCTTCCGACCCTTCTTGGAGATGGGCGTTAACATTTGCTAATTTCCAGTCAGCTGGAACTTCTCCGGTTAACCAGGACTGCCAGTAAATAATAGAGAGTGGTTTGGCAAGTTCATTTGCCAGTTTCTTCATTACTCTGGGGTGAATCCCATCCGGGCCCAAAGCCTTGTGGGTGTCCAACTGGCACAGCAGGTCACTAACTGTCTCCTCCTGGATTATGGGAGGTTCACACAGCCCGCCGTTTACATTTTAAACATAAAATATTTAAACAGTATTATATTTTATTATTATATATTTTCATATTATACCTAAACAATCAAAACTCTTAAAAACTCAACCACATAATATCATATTTTTCAAGTTATGTATATATATACACATATATATAAAAAGTTATTTAATTGGTAGAAGCTTGGTAAAGTCATTGCCATAGTAGACCCTTAATTTATTGTTTCCCAATATATGGGAAAAACTCTGCAAACTTTATCTTAATATCAGAAGTAACTTTCTGTGCAGATTGAAATTGAATTTACTGAAGAAAAAGTATCGCAATCAAATTATGTTAAAAGTGCTTTCATTACAGCTGTTTTTGTTGACTCCTATTAAAGGAGGAATTTCACTTTTTGTACAATACATGCCTTCATTTCCAGAAATACCTATTTTCACAGATTATGACAAGAGTAGAGGAGATGCTGCTGGATGATTGAATATTTCTACAGTACAAACTCTGAGGTGCAGGCAAGACAAACTGCTTAGAAGATGAATGTTCTCAGAGATCTTATATAGATACCATGGTGTAAAATCTTATGCTTGTGCCAAAGCCACCAAAAGGACAATATTTGCAAGTGGCTTTTGTTGCCCTTATGCCTCCAGAAACCCAATAATTTTGGTTGGTTTTTGTGTTTTCCAATAAGTGAGACTTTAGGTACTATTACATAATGTCCAGCAAAAGCTGAAGACATCAGAAGTCTTACTAATATGTTAGTTATTACCTTCAAAAAATAATTTAGCAAAAAAAAAATGTACTGATGTTTTAAAACAGATATCTTCAGAATTTACAGTTTAAAAGTGAATCTTGGAATTAAAATAAAAAAACAGCTCATATTCCCAGAACTCTGGATATATAGCAGATGTATCATAAGAGATTATATGTAAATTCCTGTTTCTTTAAAAGAATATACGTTTACCTCTGATATTTTTAAAGAATTGTTTACATGTTAAATAAACTCACAGCATTTCAAGGGGTCAAAATAACATTTTTTCTTGTTAATGTTGAAGAAAATCAGTTGTCATAGAATGATGTGTTATATTCCCTGAACAGTTTTGAAAGAACCCTGCCTACTATTGGAAGCTGGGTTATTCCGAAGGATGATAGAACAAAGAAGTCCCCTATCAACCTCCATAGTCTTTGCATAACAGCCTTGAGTTTTTTCTCTGACTACCAAAAGTTGGGGGAATTTGCTAAACAAGCAGATCTGTTAGAAGCTGTGCACACAGCATGAACAATTATTGGTATTAGCATCTGTGGTTAGCATTGATACAAAGATTGTTTATGATGCAGGTGCACTGGAAGATTCATAATAAGATCCTTTTCCATTTCCTGTAAGAAAACATGCAAGTGATTTCTCATGTCAAAAATGAGTGTACAACATTATAGAACTACTATAAATTTTTGTTCTAGTCAGCCTGATGGAAACATCTGTAGATTAGGAAGCTTGATACTTGGCAAAAATATTCAAATTAGTGTGCACGTTGTTCTAAGCTGTTACATATTATATAAAGACTAATATGAGAGTTGTCCTTGGAAATTTGGACACAATGACTTCAGCTCCATGGAACAAATCCAAAGATTTGTGAATCTTTAATGAATCATTGTCAATTTTTTTCTTTTTTCTTTAAGGATGAGATATTTTATATTCTTTTTAATAACTTGGAGTTAACAAATTATTAGAGTAGTTTCCATTCAATAATGAAACAAAAATACTCTGTAAGATACAAGGTAGAAGGTAAACTGTAGTTTCGAGTAATCTCTGAGCTTTATTTTGTGTACAAAGGCAGAGACACAGATATAAAATACTGAAAAAATTGTAAATTATTAAATAATTACATAAGAAGTTATGACAATTTTATATTCAAATACTTGTCTCAACAACTTTAGGAATACTGTATTCAAATATAATCACAGAATCACAGAATCACAGAATGTTAGGGATTGGAAGGGACCTCGAAAGATCATCTAGTCCAATCCCCCTGCCGGGGCAGGATTGCCTAGACCATATCACACAGGAACGCGTCCAGGCGGGTTTTGAATGTCTCCAGAGAAGGAGACTCCACAACCTCTCTGGGCAGCCTGTTCCAGTGTTCGGTCTCCCTCACCGTAAAGAAGTTTTTCCTCAAATTTAAGTGGAACCTCCTGTGTTCCAGCTTGCACCCATTGCCCCTTGTCCTGTCAAGGGATGTCACTGAGAAGAGCCTGGCTCCATCCTCATGACACTTGCCCTTTACATATTTATAAACATTGATGAGGTCACCCCTCAGTCTCCTCTTCTCCAAGCTAAAGAGACCCATCTCCCTCAGCCTCTCCTCATAAGGGAGATGTTCCACTCCCTTAATCATCTTTGTGGCTCTGCGCTGGACTCTCTCTAGCAGTTCCCTGTCCTTCTTGAACTGAGGGGCCCAGAACTGGACACAATACTCCAGATGCGGCCTCAGCAGGGCAGAGTAGAGGGGGAGGAGAACCTCTCTTGACCTACTAACCACACCCCTTCTAATACACCCCAGGATGCCATTGGCCTTCTTGGCCACAAGGGCACACTGCTGGCTCATGGTCATCCTGCTGTCCACTAGGACCCCCAGGTCCCTTTCCCCTACGCTGATCTCCAACAGCTCTGTCCCCAACTTGTACTGGTACATGGGGTTGTTCTTGCCCAGATGCAGAACTCTACACTTGCCCTTGTTATATTTCATTAAATTTCTCCCCACCCAACTCTCCAGCCTGTCCAGATCTCTCTGAATGGCTGCGCAGCCTTCCGTTGTGTCAGCCACTCCTCCCGGTTTTGTGTCATCAGCGAACTTGCTGACAGTGCACTCTAATCCCTCATCCAAGTCATTAATGAATATATTGAATAGTACTGGTCCCAGAACCGACCCTTGCGGGACTCCGCTAGACACAGACCTCCAACTGGACTCTGTCCCACTGACCACTACTCTCTGGCTTCTTTCCTTCAGCCAGTTCACAATCCACCTCACTACCCGATCATCCAGACCACACTTCCTCAGTTTAGCTGCGAGGATGCTGTGGGAGACCGTGTCAAACGCTTTACTGAAATCGAGATAGACCACATCCACAGCTTTACCATCATCTATCCACCGGGTAACATCCTCATAAAAGGCTATCAAGTTGGTTGAGCATGACTTCCCCTTGGTGAAGCCATGCTGAGTGCCCCTAATGATCCCCCTATCCTTGATGTGCCTAGAGACAGCACCAAGAACAAGTTGCTCCATCACCTTTCCGGGGATGGAGGTGAGGCTGAGCAGTCTATAGTTCCCCGGGTCCTCCTTCTTGCCCTTTTTGAAGACTGGAGTGACATTCGCTTTCCTCCAGTCCTCAGGCACCTCTCCCGTTGCCCACGACTTAGTAAAGATGATGGAGAGTGGCCTAGCAATGACTTCCGCCAGCTCCCTCAGCACCCGCGGGTGCATCCCATCAGGGCCCATGGATTTATGGACGTCCAGATTGCTTAATTGGCCCCTGACACAGCCCTCATCTACCAAGACAGATTCCTCCTCTATCCTGACTTCTTCTGAGGCCTCAGGGGTCCGGGGCTCCTCAGGACAGCCTCCAGCAGTATAGACAGAGGCAAAGAAGGCATTCAGTAACTCCGCCTTCTTTTTATCCTCTGTCTCCAGGGCCCCCACCTCATTCATCAGTGGGCCTACATTGCCTCTAGTGTTGGCTTTACCTGCAATGTATTTGAAGAAGCCCTTTCTGTTGTCCTTGACCTCTCTTGCAAGGTTTAATTCCAAGGAGGCCTTAGCTTTCCTAGTTGCCTCCCTACATCCTCTGACAACAGACTTCTATTCCTCCCAAGTGGCCAGCCCCTCCTTCCACCATCTGTACACCCTCTTCTTCCACTTGAGTTTGCCCAGCAGTTCCCTGTTTAACCATGCAGGTCTCCTGCTACCCTTCCTTGACTTCCTACCTGCTGGGATGCTCTGATCTTGAGCACGGAAGAAGCAGTCCTTGAATGCTAACCAACTATCTTGGGCCCCCTTACCTTCTAGTACCCTGTCCCATGGGATTTCCCCTAGCAATTGCTTGAAAAGGCCAAAGTTGGCCCTCCTGAAGTTCAGGGTTGTGATTCTGCTAGCTATTCTGGTCCTGCCACATGAGATCCTGAACTCTACCATCTCATGGTCACTACAACCAAGGCTGCCCTCAACCTTCACCTCTTCAACCAGACCCTCCTTGTTAGTGAGGATCAGATCCAGCAGCGCTCCTCTCCTAGTTGGCTCATCCACCATTTGCATCAGAAAGTTATCATCAACGCACTGGAGGAACCTCCTGGACTGGGGATGGCTGGCTGAGTAGGCCTCCCAGCAAATATCAGGGTAGTTGAAATCCCCCACAACAACCAGGCCCTGTAATTGCGAGACTGCTCTCAGCTGCCTGTAGAAGGCCTCATCACCCTCCTCATCCTGATAAATAACTGAGTCAATAAAGTTAATGGAATCTAGAAAACTGTTCATCTTTAACAGTCATTTGTCCTTTATTGTTTATAAAGGGAATTTCAATCTATAGTGCATTGTAGAGACTGGCATATAGAGTCCTGAATTTGGATGTTTTCATCTGGAACCCCGGCTAAAGCCATAACCACTACTAGTAGGTCTCTCAGGACAGGCACTAGACAAATATGCACAGAACTCTGTGTCTCAGATTTGTACTTCACTTCCAACAGCTGATAGAAAATCATTAGAAAAGTTTCTGTTGCTATTTTGCTAAAAATGTAGCTACAAGAAGAAAGCCAAACATCAATATATCAACAGTTTATGATGATTTTATTTTTCTGTAATTGGGCTGATAAATCACATCTATAATTATTTTTACAATGCCCCTCCCCAAATGCAGAAATTATGTAGCAATCTGAGGGTGATATATTACATGGCAGTTTTAAGATAGCCATCTTTTTTTGTCTTCACACCTTTCAGGTTCTTGTTACCCTTAGACTTCCATGCATAAGAACAGTGTAATACCTCTTGCACTGTGTTACTGTAATTTTTCTTTCATAGTTCTGGTTTAATTGCTGTCTTAGCACATTGGTTGATCATGGATTTTGTGCTACATTTCTGATCTTTTTTTTTTGTGTATTTCTTTGTCTGGTTCTGTGGCATTTAATAAGATTTTCTTAGCCTTTCAGGTTCAATGATCTTGTGAAATTTGCAGCAATGTCAGTTTAAAGTCTTATGCCTTGAGAAGCAGAGGGAATTGAGGTGGTTAGGGCTGCTGGGCAGCAGTCAGCTATTACAGTATAAAAAGTAACAATAGCCTTGGCTCACTAAAGAAGGTAGCAAGAGGACACAGAACCCAGCTCACAGCTGAGCAAAGAAATACTGACTTTATAAAAGAAAACAATGCATACAAAACACACGCTTTCTCAAAGTAGTACAGAGATTAGGTCAGACCTCAACTAATTTGCTACAAACCAACCAAATTAACTATATAGGATTATTTCTTTCCTGTATCATTTCAGGATATTAGACTGTAAATAGCTTGATAAACCTTTGTTCTTTGACTCTCTTTCTCTATGTCACCCTTGAAACCTGCACAATGTTATTTAAAAAGCTAAACCATATGCTAACAACTGGCACGTCAGTGCATTTACCTGGTACTTGTTACATATGAATGTAACTTCAAAAATCTGGGGAAAAGCACTATCAGCAAAATATTTTGGGATTGAATTGAACATGTAATCACAGGGAGAAGTTCTAAAAATGAAAAAAAAAGACTTTAAGAAATATTTTATGTATTTAGAGCACGTAGTGTTTTTTATCAAAGATGAACTAGAATTGGCTGCCTCTGCTAAGAATTGTTAGAAATTGTCACAGCATCAAAATTAGGACAGATAAATGCTTGCTACAAAACTGTGCAGAGTAGTAGCTTCACGCTGTAGAAATCTGACACAGCTCTACAGTTCAGCACCCAGTGTTGTTTTCCTACTAGCAAGAATAATCTTGACCTTTATGAAGAACTATGTCAGTCAGTAACTTGTAATGAAACGTATTTTCTAATCCTTTTCCTGTTTATGTTGTTGCAGAAAAAAACCTGAATTTTTCAGTTGTAATGACAGAAATGACTGCCTGTAATATAGGGCAAGTGGAGCACTGTTTAATGTAGTCCTCTGTTTTAAGACGGGAAACTCTTGACTATGATGCAAACTAATACAGAGGTCAGGATTCCAGTTTCTATCCCATGACATGACTTCATTGCCACGACTGTAAAGCAGGATACCAAGTTTGACCAGAAGAAAAGAAAAATCAAAACAGAATGCCTTTTTAAAATGTGAAATAAATTAAAAGGTTCAGAGCGTGTTTCAGATTATAAAAGCCCCATCTCTCCATAACATTTAATCCAGTATAGCCATGTGATAATGGTATTAAGAAATTAATTATGTTTTACATTGTTCCCCACCCACCCAAAATTCTATGGCTGACTTGGCATCTTAATATGATAGCTTTTATTTACTGTATGAGATTTGAGTAAATTCTGCCAGGGGAGCTTTTAGTTTTCAGTGCCTTTAACTGCTCAGTGTTGGCTTTCCAGACACACTGTTCACATATGTTTCACAAGAAATACAAAAGAGGATATTTTGAGTGCTGTAAACGAGGACCTAAATAGTGACCTACTGAGAAAATCTCTTTCCTTATAGGAACAGTTATCAACATCTTCCCAAGATTGGAGGCAGTGGTCCCATAGCCACTAGGCTGAATGCTTGTGTGACATTGCTTCCTTTGTGGTAATGCTGTACATGGTGTCAGTATGTGACTCAATTTGATATGAATGTAGCAGTAAAGATGATCTTCCTGTCTTCTTATTCCCCCTTTATCTCTGCCTGTCTGTTGTTGCAGTCTTTTCCTTGATAAAGTCTTTTTCTTCTTATTTTCAACTTATTTTTTGCTCCTGAGTGCTCATTCTGCCATTCGAATTACATTGCATTTATGCTGCTCATCTAACAAGTTCAGATAGTTATCAAACTTCGGGTGCTTGGTCACAACTTATCTGAACCTCTTACTTTGGAAATCTGACATAAATTGTGTGCCACTTGGGATTCCCACCATCCTTTTGTTTTTGGGCAAGTCAGTATTTTTTGAAATGTTGTGGAAAACAGACTGTTCTCTGTAGCAAATATACAGTATGAAAAATATTAACAGATCTCTTGCAAAGCACTA
The DNA here is from genome assembly GCF_013368605.1 of Nyctibius grandis. Taxonomy (NCBI): domain Eukaryota; kingdom Metazoa; phylum Chordata; class Aves; order Nyctibiiformes; family Nyctibiidae; genus Nyctibius; species Nyctibius grandis. The sequence goes on along the minus strand of NC_090659.1, from coordinate 76,058,404 downwards.
AATCCTTCTGATCTTTAGGCTTAAGGGAAAAGAATAAGAATTTGTCATGAGAGGAGCTGGTGTAACGATGCAGTGAAGGTAAGACACTTACTGTATAAACACAGTGCAGGTTTTTAAACACTGGTTTTATTTCCACTGCCATTTTGTTACATTGTACCATTGTTTTAGAACGTCTATTTTTTTTCTGTATCATCTACTACTCTGACGCAGTCTAATGTTTCTTTCCATTCATACAGCTTGGAGTGTGAGAGAGGCTAAAGTAAACCTGGATCCCTCCCTAAAAAGATTTAGACTTGAATACATAACTGGGACCAGGTATTGCCTAGACAAGAGCCAGAGGGATGACAAACTTCCAGGCTTGACTCACTCTTCCTTCCCCTAACAGCAAACTAATTCCATGTATTCATCTTGTGCTTCTCAGAAAATATATCAAGCTCTGTATCTTTTGTTTGATTGCTCCCCCTCTGCCCCCCATATGGACATCAAGCTTAGATTTGGCAAAGAAGTAACTCCAGCATATGAGAAATGAATCTGTGTTTTTGCTTCTTTATTGGATTATCTTTAAATACACTTTATTCACTATTATTTTGTTCAGTGTTTTTGTATCAGGCATATAACATGATGGCAAGTTTCTTCATTTTGATGCTACAGTCAGAACAATTGGTAAAGCACTGTGACATCATGTTACATGAACAACAAAATAGTATTTATCCCGTTCTTTATACATGTATTGCTTCTTCTGAAAATACAACTGTGTGGAGTAAAAAAAAAGGAGAGCATGTGAAAAGTGGCATTTATAGCATTCAATGTTTAATTATAAATTGATCTAAGTCATTAAGGTAAATGCATGAGGTCAGTCTGCATAGCCCAAACTTTTTATTTATGTTTCAAAAATAAATCCAGCAACAGGTCACAGGTACAAAACCAAAAAGGTTTGTACAGTCATGCTTTTCTGTGGCATTAAGACAGTGTGTACTCATGTTTTTTAAACATCGATCAATAAGAAACTAGGAGAAAAAGTAAATCAGAAATGGAAAAAATTTAAGTCAATGATTTTATTAAATCATCTAACATGAAGAGGGACAATAAATGAAGAACATGTTGATCACAGTTTTATTTAACTTCATCATATTCTATCTCATCTTTCTAATACAGAACGCTTAACTTCGTATGACACCAGATACGCTTATAATTCCATGCCAGCTGCTGATGCTGTCTATACAGCATGACATTTATGATATTTTGATTATATTTGAGATGTCAGGGAAGACTTTGCTACTACTGTAAGAAAGGAAAAGCACCGTAAGAAACTTTCAGAGATGAGGGTATATGGTATTGCTTGTTTTTTTTTAGTGGTGTTGCAAAGCTCATAGCAGGAGGGAAGCAGGAAAAAAAAAATGGATTATTTTATTCCACAAATCAAAATTAACAGCTACTTGCTTTATGTGACTTTTTGGCCTTCAGAACATTTTTCATATAAACTTGAAAGTGTTTAGTGTTTTTGATTTCTTACTTCTTTCTCTTTCTACTCTCTTTGCCATTTATACTTCTGTATAATATAAGAACACACATTTTTAAACACTTTCATGTCTGTATGACAGTATGACTATCGAGTTCCTCTATGCATTAAAACAAAAAGTCATCATAATTAGTGAGTACACAATATTTTTATAAAACATATCCATAGTTAAGAGGTGTCATATTTTTCTTTCTTTTTAAAATAGCACATTTGAACTGTTTTTAACTTCTAGCTGATCAGCTTCTAAACAAGATGCTCCTGAACAGATTTTCTTTTCCTGTACTAAGCAGCGTGCTCTTTTCCTCCTTTTTTCCCTCTTTTTTTTTTAGCATGTTAAATATTCCTTTCTGTTATCATTGTAATCCTGCTTTTTTATTATTTAGATCTAACTTATTCAAATCTAACTTATTCCGTCCTGTCCTATCGTCTTTTCTTCTATCCTTATGCAGTATGGTTTGACTGCTGCTCACCTACCCTATTATCCTTCTCCTGTCACCTCAGGTCTTTGTTTTATCATTTCTTTCCTACCCTTTATATTTCCACTTTAATTTTCTGTTTTCCCTTTCTAAAGGAATATTCCACCACTTTTTGCTGTTGCCTGCACCTTTCATTTTTTCCCAATAAAAAGCCTATACTCTGGCTCTACATTCATGAGAGCCTTTTGTCATTTACCTTTCTCTTCTATTGCCCGCTTTTATTTTTTCTACTTACTGTCTTCCTATACTAATCATTTAAATAATATTTGTAAACATATGCTGATATAATTTTTTTGTACTTTCAAAAATATTTCTGGCAAGGACATCTATGGTGCCATTCTTCTAACCTATTTTAGATTTCTACAATGTAGATGTCTACACAATTTTTATCACTTCACAGGTAGAAGCTGATGTTATGAAGGAATTCTATGGTAGACAAGTCAAATGCAAATATCTACAGTTAGTCTTTTTCTCTAGGTGTGAATCTTTGTTTATAGCTTTTTCTTCTGTCAGAAAAGGGTATTGGAGATGAGGAGAAATATCCAACACATGCATACTGCCATGGACAGTTCTGCATAAGACTACTCACAATTAAACCCATGCCTGTAAAACATTTTACATTAAATTAGGTAGTACTAACATGGCTATCTCCACACAGTGTAATAGATCTCCAGTCTCATTATTTATGTCTGCTTTTCATGCCAGATTACACAGAGTAGTCTTGTACCTCTGACCTTGGCACCTAATTGATGAGGCTACCACATTTCTCTAGACTGCCTAGGTTTTCTTTCTTTCTGAAAGGGTGTTGGAGGAGATTGTGAATTGGCATGTTCCTGTGCTGTAGTTGTATTCTCACACTAAATCAAGATGCAGTCACATTGTATTCCTTGTTCTGGAAATTTAGAAGCATTCCCAAATCCAGGAACACAAGTATCCTTCACACAGAGTACAAAGCTTGTTCTGAATTTTTTGTAAATTTCCAGAAGTTTAGGATAAGAAGCATTTTAATTCCGTCTTGTGTCTGGTCTACAATGGATTTTAGTCAGCAATTAGATGGACCAAAGTTATGTAAGGTTCAGGGAACTTATAGGCAACATTACTTGGACCATGGATAAACTTTCAGAATCTCTTTCAGACACATATATCCTGCTCCACTTTTTTCATAGGTGCCAAAATGTTAGCAGAATAGTGCTGTAATAGTGCAAGGGGCTATCTCAAATTTCACCTCAATGGGCTTAAGTGCTAGCTCTAATTGATCATGCATTTCTCTATAATTACTCATGCTAGTTAATTATGAAATTATGCAATAAGATTTGCATATGTTGCTCTATGTGCTCCTCAGTAGGAAGAAAGCTGTTATTTTCTGTTTCCTTGTGATATTTAGAAGTATATGTGTTTGGACATGTGCATGTAAGTGACATATATGTGTACAAATTTAAGACAACCTGATGTTCTTAACTGAGGTGTCTAACTTACAAAGCAGAGGGACTGATTCATCCTGGACTACTGAGGCTCAGGAAATAGGTACATAAATGTCTACAGTATAGTTTGAATATAGTAAGAATTTAGTATTCCTCATTAACTAGCATCTGCCCCTGAATAGGTTATGGTAAGTCACCACTTGAATACTCCTAGTCTATTTTAATAAAAATAAAACATTTTAGTTTTATAATAGTCAGATACCACACCTTTGTAAAACAGTGTAAAAGGCAAAGAAGATGACATCTTAAGCCAATATACAAAAAAGTATTGACTTAAGTCAGACAGTAGACAGAACACAAACTAGTAAACATGAGGTTCAATATCCCTGTTGGTATGTCATACTGCATCCCAGCTACAACAGACAGGTAAACAAATCAGATGTGATATTTTACGGTGTTTTTATGTATCCAAAGTTGAAATGAATATCAGTACTTGTAATAAAATGAAGAAGGCTATTAGGAGTATTTTGACTTAATGCTTGTCGACAGGCTTAGTTTATAATTTATAACGATGCAGTTGCTTGAGTTTGGGGCAGTAAAGAAACACAACCTGCCAATCACATCAGAAAAAAAAACACCTTAAAATTAGAAGCTGTTGACATTCTAAGGTTACATAAACCTTTAAACTCTGCTAGGCTACGGCTCATACAGGAAACTGAGTGGTTGGAGTCAATTTGTAATCCAAAACACATTTTAGTTAGTATCAACAGAAACTTGTGCTTTGCAATTGGCAAATCAGTTGTAAAATAAAACTGACAACCACTGTCCACATTATATAGTACCTTCTGACAGTTTTTCAAGATTATTTAACTTCTCTTGCCATTTATTTGAAAGCTTAAGGAACAGTTATTGAAAAAGCTGCCAGTCTCTTCCTTGTCACAAGAAGCCTGCATTTACTTCTCTGAAAGGGAGAAATTCAGGTAGCACTGAAGACTGAAATTAATGGTTGCACATTATATTCAGAGAATATACAATAAAGATAAAGGTATGTAATTTATTGTTGATAAAGAAAATAATTTCTTTAAGAACCCATTTTAAAACTGTATTTCCTTATCACACTGAGGTGCTCTAAGTTTTCACAGACCAAAGATACTGCTTATAACTTCTTTTGACAAGTATATAATCATTCCTCTTTTTAAATGATGTTTTTAAAAGCAAGATTTAAATGGGGAGTTTAAAAAAAACCTTCAACAAGATTGTAAATTGCAGATGATAAGGATTTTGTTTTCTTGAAAGAATTCACCTTTCTTTCCTCAGCCAACCTGTGATGAACCTGTCTTTATTAATATCCTTCACTTATGTCTTCAGAATATAGCTTGAAAGACGATTTGAAAACAGAAGCCAGGCTATACAGCATCCTCACTGAAAATAAAGGTGATGAAACATTGTCACAGGATATCTTACTGTTATAATATCTCAAACAAATCCTTAGATTCCAATTTTAGATTTGTTCAATCATTTCTAATGAGACCATAATTTTATTGAAGCAATTACAAAAGAAGCCTCACACAATAACAAATTTTGACAGTTCTTACCTCTCAACAAGGCTAAGTGGTAAAGCCAGTTTCCTCACTGATTTCCGTTAACTAGTGAGATTATCTGGCACGTTTTAATTTTCAAATATATTTAAATATACATGTTCACATGTATGCAATGAATAAATATATATTTTATGAAAAGCAGTTGTACTGTAATAACAGAGTCCTTTTACTCTGACAAAACTTAGCACTGTATTAGGATGCACAACATAAAACAGTATCCATCTGAAAACAAGTCTTCTGAATAAACCATGATCCTGATGGAATCTTGTAACCTCTTTCTGTAATTTTAAAAGATACACTCACATCTGGAGTTTTGATGCTTTTTGTTTAACCAGTGCAAAATTTTTCTATTCTTTTATTCTAAAGAAAAAGAGCAAATGAGATTAAAAAAAAACCCAACTATTAATACACTTTTAAACTTTGTCACACTGTGTAAAAATATAAATCTTATAAGCTCTGTCTTAACTGACATTTCCAAATATTATGTTTGCTTTTTGTCCCATATGAATAGGGCTAGGAAGCTTTAAAACATATATAACATATATGGTAATAACATCAAAGAAATATGTTTTTGATGAATAGAATTATATTAAAACACAGTTAAATGTTAATAGAGGAAGAAGAAGCAAATGGTCCCAGGGAAAAGATCTTGTTTTGCAAAAATGAGATAAAGTAGAAAAAGTGATTAAAAGATAAAGCCTGCATATTCTTTACCTACCAGATTGGCAGGTGGGCCGTGTTAGAACATTTTTATGATTCACCAGCGTGTTAGTACTCATGCTAAAGGCAGTTGGATGAAAATGCCAAGCATATGTGAAGAAGGTCAACAACAAAGATTCTAAGAGAAAGAAAATACAACGTTCTTGTTAATAATTTTATAGCACTCTGTGATAAAACTACAGGAAGTTGGCTTCTTAAGATGGCTGGGGAAAAAAAAACTGAATACAATGTCAGTACTGGCATGAGTACTATTCAATGTATTCATTAATGACTTGGATGAGGGAATAGAGTGCACTGTCAGCAAGTTCGCTGATGACACAAAACTGGGAGGAGTGGCTGACACAACGGAAGGCTGTGCTGCAATTCAGAGGGACCTAGACAGGCTGGAGAGTTGGGTGTGGAGAAATTTAATGAAATATAACTAGGGCAAGTGTAGAGTCCTACATCTGGGCAAGAATAACCCCATGTATGAGTACAAGTTGGGGACAGACCTGTTGGAGAGCAGCGTAGGGGAAAGGGACCTGGGGGTCCTAGTGGACTGCAGGATGACCATGAGCCAGCAGTGTGCCCTTGTGGCCAAGAAGGCCAATGGCATCCTGGGGTGTATTAGAAGGGGTGTGGTTAGCAGGTCAAGAGAGGTTCTCCTCCCCCTCTACTCTGCCCTGCTGAGGCCGCATCTGGAATATTGTGTCCAGTTCTGGGCCCCTCAGTTCAAGAAGGACAGGGAACTGCTAGAGAGAGTCCAGCGCAGAGCCACAAAGATGATTAAGGGAGTGGAACATCTCCCTTATGAGGAGAGGCTGAGGGAGATGGGTCTCTTTAGCTTGGAGAAGAGGAGACTGAGGGGTGACCTCATCAATGTTTATAAATATGTAAAGGGCAAGTGTCAAGAGGATGGAGCCAGGCTCTTCTCAGTGACATCCCTTGACAGGACAAGGGGCAATGGGTGCAAGCTGGAACACAGGAGGTTCCACATAAATATGAGGAAAAACTTCTTTACGGTGAGGGTGACCGAACACTGGAACAGGCTGCCCAGAGAGGTTGTGGAGTCTCCTCTGGAGACATTCAAAACCTGCCTGGATGCGTTCCTGTGTGATATGATCTAGGTAATCCTGCTCCGGCAGGGGGATTGGACTAGATGATCTTTCGAGGTCCCTTCCAAGCCCTAACATTCTGTGATTCTGTGAATGTCATTTTTGTATTTTATGTCATAGGGATAAGTTGACCGTACATTAGCTCTTCTGCTTTTGCACTGCTTCAATTTTTTTCCTTCTCTGAGTTAGTAGTTCTGAATAGAACTACAAGAAGAGATTCATTTATAGATCTCCATTTTATAGGTTTCAAATATTACTATAAACATGGATTTATGAAAATTTGCAATAGAGAATTCTGGTGAAATGTTAATACTAGCTTAATTACAGCACTTTTATGAAGAGACATCTTACTACAATATGGTCTCTTATTTTACCAAACTGATATGTGTACATTTTTGCCAATTGCTTATGTCCTATGAAAATAAAATGCTAATATACACACATGCATATCAATATATTTGTAGGCCAAATCCTCACACTACAGTTAGTGAAGAATTAGGCATAGTAGTAAGCTTTTTGTCCTTTTTGTAATAGTAGCTCAACAGAAAGATTCTGGGCTTGGGTTGCCTCTTCTGCCTCTTTGTAGCATTTAGACACCAACAATTATCCAAACATTTGAAGAACAGAGACCTCCTATTATACTCACGTTTAGAGATTTTTTTTTTCTGACTCCAGCCCCAAAATAGTCCTTTTCTGATAGATTCACAAAGAGGGCATTTCTGCTGTGGTCAAGTCTGGTGCTAAAATACTGGAATGGCTGATGTTATGAGTGGGAGAGATTAGGGTGTCAGAAAACCTGCTAAATTTTATATTCAGCCTAATAGTTCAAATATACTATCTTGTTTGTATTCACCTGATCAATTGCTGGTAAAACTACCGTTTTTACTTTTTTCTTATGTGTAATTTGAATGGCTTTACTCTTCCACACTTGTTTTTTTTTGACATAAATTTGTTTTCAGCAGCAAGAAGATGCTTTTAGCATAAAGTTAGTTATTTGGCTTGTCCGACATAAATGATAATCTCCAGTACCAGCAGGTGGACGTGCTCGTTAGCATGTAGTGTAGCCCATTGTACACATAGAAAAGTCTGGCCAGAGAGCCCTGAAGTTCCTGTTCAGCTCCAGTACCTGGGTTTCTCTGGCAGGAGCTAGCATGTGGGGCAGGTACGTGAGGCACACAACCTCCTGGGTTTTGGCTGATTCTGGTTATAGCATGTGGTTCCTCTAGCTATACCAGGGAGACTAGGAGTGTTCCCAAGTACATTGGTTTAGACATAGCTCCGGGACCACTCTGTTGCCAAGCTTTTAAAGAATTCCTTATTTCAGTCATGTGAATAGCCTTAACATAGGCTTGAGAAATACTTTAAGGGCATGGAGTTTACTTTATGATCAGGAAGAGTTACCTTTTAGTAGTTGGTTAAAGTTTATTAGGTAGTTCAGTTAGAATGAGACAAAGGGAAGTCTGGCACTGAACAGAGGATGACTTGTTTATATTACAAAGTTGCATTTACTGTATTTGCAACTGAGGAGACAAATTCTGTCAGCTACAGGCTGTTGTTTTCCTGTGGCAGGAAATAAGGAGATTTGGGAGAGACAACATGCCATACTGCCTTAATCCAGAATATTAGCAGAATTGCTAAATTTGAACTAGGAGGAGAGGGAAATCTCAAGTGAGTTTTTCCTTGTAGCACCAGTTTACTAACTGATTGTGGTGAAACTTCATCATCACATTTATCAGAGTAAAATGGAGGAACTTCAATAAGAGATCTTTCTACTATTCTCAACTTCTGCATTTGGTAGTGGTCACTTGTTGGCAGAAATCTTCCCTAGTAATGTGTCAATAAGCAGAAGTATTTGTCTGCTGCAAGAGAAACATATTTTTCCAGAATAGATTTAAAGTGTGTATCATATGTCTTCACTTACGTAAGCATTTCATGTAAGACTTGAAGGCTGTCAATGACTGAAAAAGGGCATTGCTTAAGGATGAAATTGCTGGATAATTCGGGATTTGTTAGGAGAAAGAATTCACAAAGACCACTATCAACCTTATGTTTTCCATTATAGATGCACAACAGATACGTATAAATCATCCCCATGGCCATTATCATCTTCGTCCAGACCCTAGAGATATTTGATATCTAACTATTATCAGAAATGAGGACTAAACCCTAAAACTTGACCAGGGATTTGAATACAACTGCAATCTACTATACAACAGTTAGCACTGTTTTGTCCATTCTTGCTATCAATGACGTACAGAACAATTCTAGTCACAGCTTTAAGAAACAGGCTTAAGCAGCATATACCACAGTATATTGTATGCAGACTAAATTTGCAGTACTAATCACTATGCAAATCTTAAAATCATTGGATAATCCATCTTCTAAATGGCTGAATAATGCTTTCTAATCCAAACCATCTGGCATTCATGAGACTTTATGCTGATGTTGCAAGATTTCTTTATGATTTTGGGGTAGAAGGTGATGAATGTTCCCTAAACATTTTTAGTCAGATAATATAGGTTTATTATTCTTTACAGGGCTTCAAAATAAATTTGTGCAGTGCCTCAATGGACTTCATTTTATAAGTTATAGAAGTGGTTCCTAATGCTAAAACCACTTTAAAGTAGAACATTTTCTGTAACGTAATTAAGTCAATTTCTTTTGTTAGTCCAGATCAGTTCTCCTCATAAAGTATGTGTTGTCAATGACCACCTACTCCTAATAAAAATATTCCTATAAAATTTTTTTTTTGAAGCTGTGTTCCTTCAGGCTCTGAACTCATTGACTTTCACATCTAGATAGAGAGGTTTAGGTGGGAGATCATTAAACCACCATGCTCAAACTTGTCACACTGGTCATTCAGTGGATAACGTTATTTATTTTAAATCAGTAACAGACTGTATACACCTACTTCTATTTCTTGTTTCTCAATTATTCTTTAAATACAAATATAAACATTTCATTCGTGCTTGTGCGCTTATTTTTTGTAGCTTGACAGTATCCTCAGAAAACAAGGTTTTGACTGCCTATTTTTATATTTTCTTTCTTTCACTCTGAACATCCTTCTGTTTCCCTCTACTTGACTAGAATTAATTCTCAGAAAAGTGGTAACACCTTAAATAACTTTGGTTTTGCACTAGGATGGAAGACATCTCAGACAGAATATTACACCAAAAAGTGGATTAAAAAGCTGAACTTTGTTGCCTTTTATCTGCTAGTTACTGGAGTTTCTGTGAGGCTCTTCATGCACACTGCATGTCAAAGGGAGCTCATGCTCAATGAGACAGGCTGTTTCTCCTTGGACATTCTCTCTGTTGTTTTTCACCAACATTTTTAGAAAGTCCATTGGGGTTGTATGATTTAAAAAAATTTGAATAATCCAAGACATGAGCAAGAGCCTAATAACAGTGTGATCATGAAACTATGTCCCAAAACTGTGTTAAGATTAGAATTAAGTGGGCCCTTCTGAAGGGTAGGACCATTTAAACCCACTAGGATTTAAGATATAAGAAGGCTAATCTTTAGACTTGAGGAAATTAAGAATACACTAAAGACAAAGACAATCAGACTGTGATTCTGACTACAAAAGAACTTGTAAATCTTTCTAGAAATCAAGTGATTTAATATTCAGAGGTTGTTTCATGAGGTGTAACATTGTGTTAACAAGGTAAGACAAATTCTTGACCCAGTCTTGCTCATACCTGCCAAATGAACAAAGTTTGCATATACTTACATCCTTCTGTACATTTGACTCCTTTGCACCTTTTCCTGATTCTTTCGAGTACAAACATAATATTTAAGGTTAGAGGAAACACATTGGTGATAATGTCAGGCTTTGGCTAAGATACTTACATATACATACGTAAGTAGTTTGTATTCATTGCATATACTGTTGTGTGCATCTGGGAGAACTGTCTGACAGTATTAATTAGAAAACCCGTATGTTTTTAGTGTTTTGTGATTTTAAGAAAAATGCGTGCTATAGATTTAAAAAGAAAGAAAAAGAATTCTGAATACATCCTACATTAAAGTTAGCTGGTGATACAATTAACAGAGGATAAGGAGTAAGATGCCTAGAGAGACGTGAGCACTTTGTGAGACTAATAGAATAACTAAAGAGTCACTCAGTAATATCGCAAAAGACCTACATGATTAAAGTAGTACTTCAAACAACATTTAAAATCTAAACCTATGTTTTAAAAATCTGTAGTTCCACTGGAGGTTCCTGTATCTCATTGGTTTCTATTTCCTTTGTTTAAAACAACAGTAAGTGTCATGAGAGAGCTCCTTTTGGACATATGTGAATATGCTTTGGTCCTGGTGTGGCTGAAGAATGGGACACACACATCATGCCTACACATTGAAAAATTAAATATTCCTGTAACGATTTTGACTGAATGGATTCAGTGTGGTAGGCTTCCTTTATCAATAGCCTACATATTCCTAAAGACCATGCCCCACAGAAACTGGAAAGTTGGCCACCTATTTCTTTTCAGTCATGCAGAAGCTGCCATGAAATAATTTATTCTCAGAGCCTGTCTACTCCTAGTTCTCACCATTAAGTATCAATCCACTTACTTAATACCTGCCTGTTTCCAAGTAGGTTTGCACGTAAAACTTAATTCTGTACACAGAGAATGAGAAAATATACAAACAGGCCTCCAGAATTGGATCTTTCATGGAAAGAATGTTAAAACAGCTGAAGAGACAGAAAGAGACATTTGAAATCTCTGCAAGAGTCAGATGCCTAATTTCTGATCAGATATCAGGGGCTGGAACTTCTTCTTGGATTTAATGCTTAAGTCATACAGGGTATACATAACTGCTCTTCATTTTCCCCTGCTTCAGGACTTACTGAAGGAAAGAATGGAGCCTTGCTCTCCTACATACTGGAGAAGCATTTTAACTATTAAAAAAGAAAACTAAAAGGTAGGAACAAAAGAATAAGATAATTTCTGGCCTTGTTGGGTGCTAGGGGGAGAAGAAGCTTCCACTTTTCTTTGAGTTAGAGATAGCAGCTCTTTTTCTGGGTGCTGGATCCCAAGTGGAACACCTCTGAGTGAATTACATAAGTATGGAGATTCGAAGGAAAATTTCTGTCATCCATCCTTCCCCAGCTGCTAGCTTTGGATGACATCTCAACAAGAATGCTGGCTGTTGGTAGCTCCCAACAACTGTGCTGCTGGTCATGGATGTCATTCTGAAGTATGACAGATGTGTCCCCACATGCTTTATAACAGAAGTCTAAGGTCTAATATTGGATTCTGGATTCTAGCCTTGGGAAAACTATACTGCAAAATTCATCTTTACTTACGTCCTTATAGGTGCTTAATTCCCTCGAACATCAATGGGAACCAAATTTGTAGATAGAGTTGAAAATCTCACCTAATGTTTGCATTCAACAAAGTGAAGCTTGTGATGCTTGAAGCTTGTGATTGTTCCGTTCTACACTACACTAGTACCACCTCAGAGTATATATATATATATGTAAAATATATATAATACAATGTTGTCTGGTTTAACTATATATAATGGAATGGTGAACTGCTACTACTCTGGAAAGTTTTTTTCCCATTAGGAGATGCATGATTTAACTAAAAGGTCGGGGGGAGTTTCTCGGGTTTTTTTTTAAGTAACAAACCTGTATAGAGTCTTAGCTTTGATCTGGACATTAAAAAATACTGGCAAAACAATGTAAACATTTAGAGGCACAGGACCTTTAAATTACCTTTCTGGACAGGAACAGGTTTTCTTTAAGAAAACTTAACGTTCTGATGGTTTTTGGTGGTCAGAAGAGGGAGCTCTTGAACAATGGCACAGTGTTTCTAATAGTCAAATTCTGAAGTGTACACCTGTATTCCTTGAATTATTAAAATTAAATTATTGAATGCTTAAAGTATCTAAAGGAGCCCACTCAGTCAAAATACTGTATCCAAGATGTTTACAGTGCCTTTTAAATACATATAAGCATGTAAGACAAAGGGGCAAGAATAGTAAAACCTGAAACCAAAAATTAAAGCAGAAATAACTTGTATCTCCTATTAAATATCACATGCATACAATCTGAGAGAAAGTATTAATATAACTAACTAAAAGTTTCTGTAAGATGTTGCTGAGAAAGGTTACCATTTGTATATAATAATAATTAAAAACCCAAAGCTTATCGCAGAGTGCCTGTATGTTATTTATCCACAATCAATCAATCAGTCAATAAATACATAGATCCAGACAAAAATTATCAACATAAATACATATATAACACAAACTAAGTCTGACATTATAGTGTCATTTCTCAGGAAGATTTTTCAAAGACATGGATAGGACTTAAGCTAATGCTACTGACACATGTAGGTCACTCAAGATGGGATTTATTTTACCTGCCCCAGCCATCTAGGAGTTAGGTATCTAGTTGTTGAATCCCTCCCTATTGGCAGAGTAATGAGATCAGTACTATTAATGAAGGAAAGATTTACCCATTCTAACAGAGGTCTCTGAGTTGTGAAGCAATCTTTTTGTTAACTTATTTTAATTCTTTAGACAGCTAGCTCTAAATACTTCAGGTTTAGACTGGTAAATCTGGCTGAATACAATGCTTTTTTTTGTCATTGATTAGACAGGAACTCATTCTTAGGTTATCCAGGCCATCTACATAGGGCTGTAGTACATCATAAAACCTATGAGAGACCCATGTTCTTCCGGTGGATAGAGACAGACCTCAGGTCTAAGGCATATCAAATAACATCAGGTGCCTCTGTTACTGAATTGTACACCTTAATTTGAGTATCTGAACCAGGAATGAAATGTCAACATAAAGAAACGCTGAGCTTTCAAACGGCACTCTGCATTTATCAATATTTAAATTCCAGAAAAACCTTTCACAGAATATTTTTCACCCTGTCTATCAGTTCACTTGCTGAAGAAATCATCAGAAGAAATAATTCAAAGAAATAGCCATTCAGTACAGCAGCAATGAAGGCTAAACCTACAAAAGGTTGCACCAGCAATAAGGTCCCCAGCATGTCAAGGAAATGATTATTCCCCTCTATTTGGCAGCAGTGAGATCTCATGCGGATTATCAGGTTCAGCTTTTGGTCCCATAGTACCAGAAAGATGTTGACATGCTGGCACAAGTCCAGAGGATGGTCACCGAAATAATTCGGGCATGACGCACACACCATACAAGAAGATAGTAAAAGCTTAACTGGGCAGGATTCTAGGTCATCTGATCTACTTCTGAAGTTTGCCCTTGCTTTGAGCAAGGAATTGGAGCATGAGACCTCCAGAGGTGCCTTCCAATCTTAATTATTTTACATTTTTATGATTTTATATAGACCTTGAGGGTTGATTCTGAACCTGTCAGGTTACTCATAGCGTATCTAAATGTCTGCATGGCTTCTCTGATTTTTGCTAGTAGAAAGAGGGGAAATTAGGGTTGGAAGACTATCTGCCTTGTATTTGCTAGTACTTTCAATTGAGAACATGTCAAATGGAGAAGTTTACTAATTTGTAAGCGCATGAGCAAGGCAGGGATAGAGAGGGCTTACTGGCAACAGCTAGCTGATTTCCCAGGCAGTTCAAGTCATCATGTACTTCTGCAGGTTCTATTTACATTATAGCTCTTCTTGTGCCAGTGACAGGATTAGGACCAGACACACTAGCCCCTTTTCAAAGATGTCAGTAAAAGATTTATTACTAGATGTGAAGTAGACATATCTTTTCTTGAAACAGAATGAATTTAAGGGCAATTTGCCAAAGGAAGAAAAATACTATAGAGTTATATGTCAAAGCACTTTTTAAAGTCCAACAAGAAATACATTTGAGTAGGAGAAAGAGCAGTCAGGTAGGTCCATATGTATGGCCGGTCTCCTGAACTATCATGTCATCTGTGTTACCTATTATGGCTTAAAATATGGCAGTATATGTATTACTTTAATAATGGATGATAAATAAATAAAATTCAGAAGGAAATTCTTTAAGGCAGTTAAGAAAGATATTCAAAGAAATAACCCGTATGATGACAAAATGTGAATAGAATTATACGGACAATTAGAAAATGTAAGATACCAGAAAGAAAATCCTCAATGGTGTTGCTATCTTAGTGGCTTGTGAAAAAAAAAAAAAAAAAGTAATTTCTTATAAAGATGAACATATCTACCTAATCAGTATTCTAATAGATTTCACAAGAATCAAAAAACCCTGAAAGCTTTTATTCCTGGAGCTATCAAACTTTGCACCAGATGGCCCTCTGCTGTTCATGTGTGCTAAAATGACATTTATGTCATAAATTATGATATGACATCACTGGAATGATTATAGGCACTGCTTACTGGTAAGATACATTTTTAGCAATTAAAGCAATCTATGAAAAGCAAGAAGGCAAGTTACCAAATCTGATCAGCAATGTCTCCAGAGACCATGAAGCACAGCATGAGAACCACTATACTAAACTGTATTAACATTTTTTCTGACCTTTCTGTTTATACTGTAATGCTCTTTTATCTAGCATCCTCTTGATATTAGAAGGATGAATTACTTCTTGCATTTATCAAATAAAAATTCTCTATCTTGCACAGGTCTACCAGCCCCTTGAAAA
This sequence comes from Nyctibius grandis, assembly GCF_013368605.1. Classification (NCBI taxonomy): domain Eukaryota; kingdom Metazoa; phylum Chordata; class Aves; order Nyctibiiformes; family Nyctibiidae; genus Nyctibius; species Nyctibius grandis. Next base: position 76,042,980 of record NC_090659.1, on the reverse strand, counting down.
GTTCAAGAATGCCTTTTCATATACCCTATTAAGTTTGTTGTCAAGGTCAAATTGCTATGATTTTATTCTTCAGTAGTTCTTTTCTGACAGATGCATATTGTAAAAATATAAAAATATTTTACATATGTACATCTGCATGCATCTGGAGAAATTATTCAATAAAGGACTGTGTCATGCCCTTATCTATTTTCTTTCTGACTTTTTACCACAAAAAAGCTTTACCAAAAACGGTTCTTGATTGGGCTAAAGATTTTCTGTAATCTAGTTATTTCTAAATAAGGATTTATCCATAGAAAAACATGACAAATTCTTCCTAAGCAAGTTTACATGTTCAAATTCATTGTCTATTTTAAAAATTATATTGAAATTTAAAATGCTACAAGAAATAATTATGTACTCTATTAATTAATTTTTAAAAATCCACAAACTATTATACATCAATCACAGAAAATGTTCATACAATAAAAATTAACACACATAGCATAAATTTTTGAATCACTTTGAACTAGTAGGATATTTATATCTAAAGGGGGAGCAGGGAATTATATCCAGAAATTATATGTAAATAAAAGAAAGAAAATAAAAACAAGTTTTAAACTGCTAAATACATTCCAAATATAGCCGAAGAGAGAGTTATTAGTGTTCCGACATTTTGACATGTAAGCCCGTCATAATAAAGAGAGCTCTATAATAAACTCTGTTCATATTAATTTCCAAAGAAAAATAGTATAATTGCTCATACTCAGATAAGGTTGTATTCTCAGTCACTTCCTTATTTCCTTCTACTCAACAAGGATGTTTCCTTTTTTTGTGTGCAATTGAAATTACAAAGAACACTTAACATAATCATGGTCACAGAATAAGAGCTCTTGCCATGTTTAGTTAATCACAATTTCATAGCTAGCATAATAAAAAAATATAGACTGAAAGATCTAAGGGAAAATTATCATTCTTTTTGACTAAGTCATTGAACTATTTCAAGAACACTGTTCATTGCCCATGGGAGGGACTTTCCTGGCAGATTTGCCCCATCCCATATGAATTGAGGAATTTCTTCATGGCATCCATGTTGTTCTAGCAGCTGGTTTATAAGTCTATGCAGCAGAAAATGTCCCAAAGAAAAATGTGGATTTATATAAAAAACTGGGCATTTTTATACGAAGCAGCATTTACTGGAGGATTTTTCTCCTAGAAAAGATAGGATTTAGCATGGTCATCAGTGATGTTACAGAGCAACACCTGATTTTCCATCCTTTCTTATTGAAAACAAAGTAATTAGTATGCACTTAGCTCTGTGTCACAGAGGTCATGATGTTTTAAGCTAGAGGAAAAGAAAAAGCATCAAACTTAAGTGTAATCATTACATCCCAAAGTGCATCCCAAAACATCCCAATATTTGGGGATGTTTCTTTGTGGACAGCGGCGGCGACAGCGATTTGAGGTTAGTGCGGGGGCGAGGGCGGCATCGGGCTGTGACCGGGCGGTTTTTGTACTCATGACCCCCCCTGGAGCAACAGCCCCGAGCTGCTTCCCCCCCCACCCCGGACCCGGAGGTTCCCGGCAACGAATCAGGAGAGGACAGGGCGTAGCCGGAGGCACCGCGGGCGATTTAAACGCACCACCCCCTGTTGATTGGGTGATTGATTGATTGGGTGATAAAAAGCCTCCTGGATGGAAGGGACTAGTCCCTGGCCAGGGGGTAGAGGAAGAGTCAGCAGTGACTGGGTGAGTCAGCAGTGACTGGGTGAGTCAGCAGTGACTGGGTGAGTCCCAGGGCAGGAGAGGCTGCAGCAGTTTCCAGCTCGTTGGGGAGGGTGCTGACTCCCTCCCAGTGCACAAGGCAAGGAAGGTGCCAAGGAGCTGTGAACCAGGGGTGGCACCAACAGGTATTTCCCAGCTCAGTGAAAGAACAATGGTATCTACCCGGCAGAAGAAGACCAAAATGGATGTGGGAACCCAGACAGAGCTCCCACGGAAGGAGGCGATGGTGCAGGTTGCCGGCTGCAGGGAATGCTACAGCGTCTCTGTGGTGTCAGGGGGCTGTGGGCATTGTGAGCAAGTAGATCATCTGCTTGTCCAAGCGGCACAGCTGCAAAGCCAGGTTGAAAGGCTTCAAGCCGAAGTAGAAAGGCTTAGGAGCATTCCGGAGGCTGAAATGGAGACAGATTGGTGGAGCCAGGCTTTGCCCTCACAGAATCACAGAATGTTAGGGATTGGAAGGGACCTCGAAAGATCATCTAGTCCAATCCCCCTACCGGAGCAGGATTACCTAGATCATATCACACAGGAATGCGTCCAGGCGGGTTTTGAATGTCTCCAGAGACGGAGACTCCACAACCTCTCTGGGCAGCCTGTTCCAGTATTCGGTCACCCTCACCGTAAAGAAGTTTTTCCTCAAATTTAAGTGGAACCTCCTGTGTTCCAGCTTGCACCCATTGCCCCTTGTCCTGTCAAGGGATGTCACTGAGAAGAGCCTGGCTCCATCCTCATGACACTTGCCCTTTACATATTTATAAACATTAATGAGGTCACCCCTCAGTCTCCTCTTCTCTAAGCTAAAGAGACCCAGCTCCCTCAGCCTCTCCTCATAAGGGAGATGTTCCACTCCCTTAATCATCTTTGTGGCTCTGCGCTGGACTCTCTCTAGCAGTTCCGTGTCCTTCTTGAACTGAGGGGCCCAGAACTGGACACAATATTCCAGATGTGGCCTCACCAGGGCAGAGTAGAGGGGGAGGAGAACCTCTCTTGACCTACTAACCACACCCCTTCTAACACACCCCAGGATGCCATTGGCCTTCTTGGCCACAAGAGCACACTACTGGCTCATGGTCATCCTGTTGTCCACTAGGACCCCCAGGTCCCTTTCCCCTACGCTGATCTCCAACAGGTCTGTCCCCAACTTGTACTGGTACCTGGGGTTGTTCTTGCCCAGATGCAGGACTCTACACTTGCCCTTGTTATATTTCATTAAATTACTCCCTGCCCAACTCTCCAGCCTGTCCAGGTCTCTCTGAATGGCTGCGCAGCCTTCCGTTGTGTCAGCCACTCCTCCCAATTTTGTGTCATCAGCGAACTTGCTGACAGCGCACTCTAATCCCTCATCCAAGTCATTAATGAATATATTGAATAGTACTGGTCCCAGTACCGACCCTTGAGGGACTCCGCTAGACACAGGCCTCCAACTGGACTCTGTCCCATTGACCACCACTCTCTGGCTTCTTTCCTTCAGCCACTTCACAATCCACCTCACTACCCGATCATCCAGACCACACTTCCCCAGTTTAGCTGCGAGGATGCTGTGGGAGACCGTGTCAAACACTTTACTGAAATTGAGATAGACCACATCCACAGCTTTACCATCATCTATCCACCAGGTTACGTCCTCATAAAAGGCTATCAGGTTGGTTAAGCATGACTTCCCCTTGGTGAAGCCATGCTGAGTGCCCCTAATGATCCCCCTGTCCTTGATGTGCCTAGAGACAGCACCAAGAACGAGTTGTTCCATCACCTTTCCGGGGATGGAGGTGAGGCTGACCGGTCTATAGTTACCCGGGTCCTCCTTCTTGCCCTTTTTGAAGACTGGAGTGACATTCGCTTTCCTCCAGTCCTCAGGCACCTCTCCCGTTGCCCACGACTTAGTAAAGATGATGGAGAGTGGCCTAGCAATGACTTCCGCCAGCTCCCTCAGCACCCGCGGGTGCATCCCATCAGGGCCCATGGATTTATGGACGTCCAGATTGCTTAATTGGTCCCTGACCCAGCCCTCATCTACCAAGACAGATTCCTCCTCTATCCTGACTTCTTCTGAGGCCGCAGGGGTCCGGGGCTCCTCAGGACAGCCTCCAACAGTATAGACAGAGGCAAAGAAGGCATTCAGTAACTCCGCCTTCTTTTTATCCTCTGTCTCCAGGGCCCCCACCTCATTCATCAGTGGGCCTACATTGCCTCTAGTGTTGGCTTTACCTGCAATGTATTTGAAGAAGCCCTTTCTGTTGTCTTTGACCTCTCTTGCAAGGTTTAATTCCAAGGAGGCCTTAGCTTTCCTAGTTGCCTCCATACATCCTCTGACAACAGACTTCTATTCCTCCCAAGTGGCCAGCCCCTCCTTCCATGATCTATACACTCTCTTCTTCCACTTGAGTTTGCCCAGCAGTTCCCTGTTTAACCATGCAGGTCTCCTGGTACCCTTCCTTGACTTCCTACCTGCTGGGATGCTCTGATCTTGAGCTCGGAAGAAGCAGTCCTTGAATGCTAACCAACTATCTTGGGCCCCCTTACCTTCTAGTACCCTGTCCCATGGGATTTCCCCTAGCAATTGCTTGAAAAGGCCAAAGTTGGCCCTCCTGAAGTCCAGGGTTGCGATTCTGCTAGCTATTCTGGTCCTGCCACATGAGATCCTGAACTCTACCATCTCATGGTCGCTACAACCAAGGCTGCCCTCAACCTTCACCTGTTCAACCAGACCCTCCTTGTTAGTGAGGATAAGATCCAGCAGCGCTCCTCTCCTAGTTGGCTCATCCACCATTTGCATCAGAAAGTTATCATCAATGCGCTGGAGGAACCTCCTGGACTGAGGATGGCTGGCTGAGTAGGCCTCCCAACAAATATCAGGGTAGTTGAAATCCCCCACAACAACCAGACCCTGTAATTGCGAGACTGCTCTCAGCTGCCTGTAGAAGGCCTCATCACCCTCCTCATCCTGATCCGGTGGCCTGTAATAGACACCCACAACAGTATCACCCCTGCCAGCCTGCCCCTTAATTCGCACCCACAAACTCTCAACTCGCTCCTGATCCGCCCCTGGACAGAACTCAATACATTCTAGCTGCCCACTCACATAAAGAGCAACTCCACCACCTCTCCTTAGTGGCCTGTCTTTCCTGAACAAGACATAGCCATCCATGACCACATTCCAGTCATGCGAGGCGTCCCACCAAGTCTCTGTGATTGCCACTAAATCATAGCCCCCCGACCGAACACGGATTTCCAACTCCTCCTGTTTATTCCCCATGCTGCGTGCATTGGTGTACAGGCATTTCAGGGAGGGAGCTGAGCACACCGATTTCACCCCAGGGGGATGGGGGGCCTCCTGGTCTATCTCAACACTAGAGCGTTGCCCCAGTGGTGCAAGCCCAGCTACTACCCCATCCCCCTTCGGATCTAGTTTAAAGCTCTCCGAATGAGCCCTGCTAATTCCTGTCCCAGAACCCTTTTGCCCCTACGACATAAACCTTTCCCATGTATTACCGTCACGCCTGGTGTCTTATAAAACCAACCATTATCAAAGAACCCAAAGCCCTGCCTGTAGCACCAGTCTCGTAGCCAGGCATTTATAGAGAGAATCCTACTATTCCATCCCACGTCATCACCTGAAAATGGAAGGAGGGAGGAGAAAACAACTTGTGCCCCAGACTCTTTCACCAACCATCCTAGGGCCTTGTAGTCTTTCTTCATCCCCCTCAGACTACGGGATGCAGCTTCTTCCCCACCTGTCTGGAAGATCAGCAGGGGGTAGTAGTCTGTGGCCTTCACCAGGTTGGGGAGTTGCCTGGTGATATCCCTGATTCGGGCTCCAGGCAGGCTGCAGACCTCCCTGTGATGGGGGTCAGCTCTGCATATTGGGCCCTCAGATCCCTTTAGGAAGGAGTCTCCAACCACTAAAACTCTTCTCTTCTTCCTTGTGGAGGAGGTAGCTATACGCCTGTCAGGTTTTTGTGACTGTGGTGGGACCTCTGATATAGGTTGCCTCTCCACCACATCCCCATTGGACCGGCTGTATTCCACTAGGGCTTCATATCTATTGCTCAGAGGCAGCTGTGGAGGTGAGGTAGGCAAGGAGGGCACTCGCCTTTTGCCACGGCCATAGACTTGCCTCCACTCACTCCTCTCCTCTAGGTTATTGTTTTCCACCTGAGAGGGGCAGAGTACAGTTGTCCCTCGATCCTGGGAGCTCTCTAGCAGGTGCTTCCATTTTTGTTGTAGGGAAGGCAGAGCCTGGCTCCACCAGTCTATCTCCATTTCAGCCTCCCGAATGCTCCTAAGCCTTTCTACTTCGGCTTGAAGCCTTTCAACCTGGCTTTGCAGCTGTGCCGCTCGTCCGAGCAGATCATCTACCTGCTCACAGCGCACACAGCCCCCTGACACCACAGAGATGCTGTAGCATTCCCTGCAGCCTGCGACCTGCACCATCGCCTCCTTCCGTGGGAGCTCTGTCTGGGTTCCCACATCCATTTTGGTCTTCTTCCACCGGGTAGATACCATTGTTCTTTCACTGAACTGGGAAATACCTGTTGGTGCCACCCCTGGTTCACAGCTCCTTGGCACCTTCCTCGCCTTGTGCACTGGGAGGGAGTCAGTGCCCTCCTCAACGATCTGCAAAGGACTGCAGCCTCTCTTGCCCTGGGACACACCCAGTCACTGCTGACTCACACAGGCACTGCTGACTCTCTCCTCTCTGGCCAGGGACTAGTCCCTGCCATCCAGGGGGCTCTTTATCACCCGATAAATCAATCAATCAATCAATCACCCAATCAACAGGGGGTGGTGTGTTTAAATTGCCCGCGGTGCCTCTAGCTACACCCTCTTCTCCTGATTTGTTGCCGGGAAACTCTGGCTCCGGGGTGGGGAAGCAGCTGGGGGCTGAAGCAGCTGGGGGCTGAAGCAGCTTGGGGCTGCTGCTCCAGGGGGGTCACGAGTACAAAAACCGCCCGGTTACAGCCCGATGCTACCCTCGCCCCCGCACTAACCTCAAATCGCTGTCGCTGCTGCCCCCGCTGTCCTCCCTGCAACAAAAATGGAAGCACCTGCTAGAGAGTTCCCAGGATCGAGGGACAACTGTACTCTGCCCCTCTCAGGTGGAAAACAATAACCTAGAGGAGAGGAGTGAGTGGAGGCAAGTCTATGGCTGTGGCAAAAGGTGAGTGCCCTCCTTGCCTACTTTGCCTCCACAGCTGCCTCTGAGCAATAGATATGAAGCCCTAGTGGAATACAGCCGGTCCAATGGGGATGTGGTGGAGAGGCAACCTATATCAGAGGTCCCACCACAGTCACAAAAACCTGACAGGCGTATAGCTACCTCCTCCACAAGGAAGAAGAGAAGAGTTTTAGTGGTTGGAGACTCCTTCCTAAAGGGATCTGAGGGCCCAATATGCAGAGCTGACCCCCATCACAGGGAGGTCTGCAGCCTGCCTGGAGCCCGAATCAGGGATATCACCAGGCAACTCCCCAACCTGGTGAAGGCCACAGACTACTACCCCCTGCTGATCTTCCAGACAGGTGGGGAAGAAGCTGCATCCCGTAGTCTGAGGGGGATGAAGAAAGACTACAAGGCCCTAGGATGGTTGGTGAAAGAGTCTGGGGCACAAGTTGTTTTCTCCTCCCTCCTTCCATTTTCAGGTGATGACGTGGGATGGAATAGTAGGATTCTCTCTATAAATGCCTGGCTACGAGACTGGTGCTACAGGCAGGGCTTTGGGTTCTTTGATAATGGTTGGTTTTATAAGACACCAGGCGTGACGGTAATACATGGGAAAGGTTTATGTCGTAGGGGCAAAAGGGTTCTGGGACAGGAATTAGCAGGGCTCATTCGGAGAGCTTTAAACTAGATCCGAAGGGGGATGGGGTAGTAGCTGGGCTTGCACCACTGGGGCAACGCTCTAGTGTTGAGATAGACCAGGAGGCCCCCCATCCCCCTGGGGTGAAATCGGTGTGCTCAGCTCCCTCCCTGAAATGCCTGTACACCAATGCACGCAGCATGGGGAATAAACAGGAGGAGTTGGAAATCCGTGTTCGGTCGGGGGGCTATGATTTAGTGGCAATCACAGAGACTTGGTGGGACGCCTCGCATGACTGGAATGTGGTCATGGATGGCTATGTCTTGTTCAGGAAAGACAGGCCACTAAGGAGAGGTGGTGGAGTTGCTCTTTATGTGAGTGGGCAGCTAGAATGTATTGAGTTCTGTCCAGGGGCGGATCAGGAGCGAGTTGAGAGTTTGTGGGTGCGAATTAAGGGGCAGGCTGGCAGGGGTGATACTGTTGTGGGTGTCTATTACAGGCCACCGGATCAGGATGAGGAGGGTGATGAGGCCTTCTACAGGCAGCTGAGAGCAGTCTCGCAATTACAGGGTCTGGTTGTTGTGGGGGATTTCAACTACCCTGATATTTGTTGGGAGGCCTACTCAGCCAGCCATCCTCAGTCCAGGAGGTTCCTCCAGCGCATTGATGATAACTTTCTGATGCAAATGGTGGATGAGCCAACTAGGAGAGGAGCGCTGCTGGATCTTATCCTCACTAACAAGGAGGGTCTGGTTGAACAGGTGAAGGTTGAGGGCAGCCTTGGTTGTAGCGACCATGAGATGGTAGAGTTCAGGATCTCATGTGGCAGGACCAGAATAGCTAGCAGAATCGCAACCCTGGACTTCAGGAGGGCCAACTTTGGCCTTTTCAAGCAATTGCTAGGGGAAATCCCATGGGACAGGGTACTAGAAGGTAAGGGGGCCCAAGATAGTTGGTTAGCATTCAAGGACTGCTTCTTCCGAGCTCAAGATCAGAGCATCCCAGCAGGTAGGAAGTCAAGGAAGGGTACCAGGAGACCTGCATGGTTAAACAGGGAACTGCTGGGCAAACTCAAGTGGAAGAAGAGAGTGTACAGATCATGGAAGGAGGGGCTGGCCACTTGGGAGGAATAGAAGTCTGTTGTCAGAGGATGTAGGGAGGCAACTAGGAAAGCTAAGGCCTCCTTGGAATTAAACCTTGCAAGAGAGGTCAAAGACAACAGAAAGGGCTTCTTCAAATACATTGCAGGTAAAGCCAACACTAGAGGCAATGTAGGCCCACTGATGAATGAGGTGGGGGTCCTGGAGACAGAGGATAAAAAGAAGGCGGAGTTACTGAATGCCTTCTTTGCCTCTGTCTATACTGTTGGAGGCTGTCCTGAGGAGCCCCAGACCCCTGCGGCCTCAGAAGAAGTCAGGATAGAGGAGGAATCTGTCTTGGTTGATGAGGGCTGGGTCAGGGACCAATTAAGCAATCTGGACGTCCATAAATCCATGGGCCCTGATGGGATGCACCCGCGGGTGCTGAGGGAGCTGGCGGAAGTCATTGCTAGGCCACTCTCCATCATCTTTACTAAGTCGTGGGCAACGGGAGAGGTGCCTGAGGACTGGAGGAAAGCGAATGTCACTCCAGTCTTCAAAAAGGGCAAGAAGGAGGACCCGGGGAACTATAGACCGGTCAGCCTCACCTCCATCCCCGGAAAGGTGATGGAACAACTTGTCCTTGGTGCTGTCTCTAGGCACATCAAGGATAGGGGGATCATTAGGGGCACTCAGCATGGCTTCACCAACGGGAAGTCATGCTTAACCAACTTGATAGCCTTTTATGAGGACGTAACCCGGTGGATAGATGATGGTAAAGCTGTGGATGTGGTCTATCTCGATTTCAGTAAAGTGTTTGACACGGTCTCCCACAGCATCCTCGCAGCTAAACTGGGGAAGTGTGGTCTGGATGATCGGGTAGTGAGGTGGATTGTGAAGTGGCTGAAGGAAAGAAGCCAGAGAGTGGTGGTCAATGGGACAGAGTCCAGTTGGAGGCCTGTGTCTAGCGGAGTCCCTCAAGGGTCGGTACTGGGACCAGTACTATTCAATATATTCATTAATGACTTGGATGAGGGAATAGAGTGCACTGTCAGCAAGTTCGCTGATGACACAAAATTGGGAGGAGTGGCTGACACAACGGAAGGCTGCGCAGCCATTCAGAGAGACCTAGACAGGCTGGAGAGTTGGGTGTGGAGTAATTTAATGAAATATAACAAGGGCAAGTGTAGAGTCCTGCATCTGGGCAAGAACAACCCCATGTACCAGTACAAGTTGGGGACAGACCTGTTGGAGATCAGCGTAGGGGAAAGGGACCTGGGGGTCCTAGTGGACAACAGGATGACCATGAGCCAGTAGTGTGCTCTTGTGGCCAAGAAGTCCAATGGCATCCTGGGGTGTGTTAGAAGGGGTGTGGTTAGTAGGTCAAGAGAGGTTCTCCTCCCCCTCTACTCTGCCCTGGTGAGGCCACATCTGGAATATTGTGTCCAGTTCTGGGCCCCTCAGTTCAAGAAGGACACGGAACTGCTAGAGAGAGTCCAGCGCAGAGCCACAAAGATGATTAAGGGAGTGGAACATCTCCCTTATGAGGAGAGGCTGAGGGAGCTGGGTCTCTTTAGCTTAGAGAAGAGGAGACTGAGGGGTGACCTCATTAATGTTTATAAATATGTAAAGGGCAAGTGTCATGAGGATGGAGCCAGGCTCTTCTCAGTGACATCCATTGGCAGGACAAGGGGCAATGGGTGCAAGCTGGAACACAGGAGGTTCCACTTAAATATGAGGAAAAACTTCTTTACGGAGAGGGTGACTGAACACTGGAACAGGCTGCCCAGAGAGGTTGTGGAGTCTCCTTCTCTGGAGACATTCAAAACCCGCCTGGACGCGTTCCTGTGTGATATGGTCTAGGCAATCCTGCTCCGGCAGGGGGATTGGACTAGATGATCTTTCGAGGTCCCTTCCAATCCCTAACATTCTGTGATTCTGTGATTCTGTGATCTCATAACAGTGCTTTGAGCTATTATTCCAGATTTTCTAATTTCTGTAAATTACAAAAAAAATTTAAAATTGTAATTTCTATTTACAAGTTATGTCATACAACATGGATGTTTCAGTGTCAGAACATCAGAAGATATTCAAAAGACATGGAGTTAGGGATTGCAGCACATGAGAGAAGGAAACTGTATAATTAACTGCTGTGAATTTAATATTTTCTTATCTTAAATACCTTGAAGAGCAAGTCAAAAGAACATTAGACACATATGCATTTAAGTGTAATATAAGACTTTAATTTATCTTGAAAAGAAGATAAATAGTCCCTAATAAAACCACATAAAAATTTAAAAATGTGTTCCTTTGATAGATTCATTGTATTTAATTTTATTAATTTTTAATATATGTATGAACAGAAGTAAATATACAAGTTAGCAATAAGGTTTGCATTTCAGTCATGCATTTTCAGTTCCTTTGAGTTTATCTCTTCAAAGGTTTTTAAGAAAAAAAAATAAAAAGAGAATCCTTACATACAGGATTTTTTTTGTCTTGGTCATCCATTAAGGTCAATTTTAAATTACCATTTAGTGTACATGCTAAAATAAATTTAGGTGTAAGGTATGTTCAGTGACACTTATTACTCTTAAGTGCCTCAGTGTCTCTGTAGGGACTATGTGTGCATACTTTAGGAATATTACTTTGTTAAGCATGTCAATATTTTCAGGGGTCTGGAGCAGAAAGATTACTCTATACCTTAAATTTGAAGCTTCTATTAAATGAATGATACTAGAAGGTAAGAAAATAATCCAGAAGACCTCAGGAAGTTAATAAATAAGGAAACCAAAAAAGCTGAAAAGGTCTACTTATGTGTGTTGAACTGAATATATTCCATTACTTAAGCTAGTGATAAATTATGGAAATTCAGTACTGTAAATTCATAGTGCCTGATATTCCAACCTTTACAGTATTTTTATTTGTAAACTGAGAGTTTTCAAGTGAGTCAGACACTTATTCTCACCAAAGGCAAAGCTCATAGCAAGTGCAAATTTTAATAGAGAGTGGCTTTGAATGATGTGCCTTAATATATTAACAATACATTTTTCATGAACAGACAGTTCAAGCAGCAACATCTGGAGTTCTTCCCAGTTTAACAAGAATAATTAAAATGTTTTCTTGAAAAATTTTCCTCAAAATAGGGAAAAGTCCTTCAGTTTGGCAAAGAAACAACACTGTTATGATTGCCACTAAAAATTTTAGATGATGACACCTGCCATTTTATAGAAAATATCTGTATGTATATAGAATTCATTAAAAATTAAAAAAGATATTATCCATAATAGTTAAAAAATACAAAATAACTTTTATTCAATAGGTTTTGATGAGAAATATTCTTAGATAATCTGAAGTATTTTATTAGAAAGTAGACACAATCTTTTTTGGTTTGATACACTGCACAGCAGTTACATGGTACAATTCCTTCATCTCGTGCTTTTGTTGTCTTCATCCATCAACTCTTTTATTTTGAAATAATAATATTACTGAAAAGGTAGTTTGAAGTGGTAATGAATAAAGTATTAAAAATTAGAAATATGTTCTTTTTTTCCAATTAAATTTTTAAAAAATCTAAAATCAGAAAAAAATAGTTCAGAAATACCTTTACAAAAACATCAGGTAAACATAAAATATTTTTATTAAAAATATAAATTTTAACTTTTCTAATAAAGAAGTAAAGAATGCAAATGCCAATGAAAAATGTGCCTGACTGTTACTTTGAATGTTTATATATTTTTAGTAATAGAGTTGTCTTTTTAGACTAATGTTACACAAACACTGTTCTACTAGCTTCAAAATTATTCCTCTTGACAACAGCCATTGTGAATAAGGGAAGAACTGGCTGCAGATATTTCATATGTCAAGCAATCATCCTTTGGTATGCATGATTTCAGAATTATTAATGAATACACAAAAATATTTGAAAGGAAAACTCCTTTTAAAGTTTAAGCTGGGCTTTACTGAAATCCTATTCTTAGGTGAGATGGTTAAATCTATGTGTGTGAATTATCTGGTCCGTTATTCTTCTGAAATAGTAGGAGGAATAAATAAAATATTCGTAACATATACAAGGTAGGATAGTCTTCAGAAGTAGCAGACCAGAAAGTAATAACAACATAATAAAAGCACCTTCACTAGTAGAGTATTCCCTAGGGTAATACTCTTGAAAGGAAATTTGAATAATGATAAACCCAGTCTTGCAGCAAGATTTTCAGTTTAATGGTTGACATCAGTCATTTAGATATTTTGCTTAATCCTGCAAAGAGTTTGTTTCTTGAGCTACCCTGGCAGTAAAACTCATTTTTTTCTTCTGGGGGAAAAAGAAAGCACTAAAAAATTGCCAGAACTAAGAGTAAAACCTGCTTTATATAGTAAGGTTATAGACCATGATAAGACTGACTGAACTGGGATTTTGAGCAGCTTTAGGTGTCTTCTTCTAGGGACATCCAAATACTTTAAGATAGCATGGAACCGTAAAAGCAGTTTAACCCTTTGACATGACCAACATTTTTATTTGCCTTGCATTAAATATCCATTCTATTTTTTGGAAAGATGTTTAAGTAACCAAAGTCAGGAATCATGGTAATAACCATTTATCTTTTTTAGTGCATAAGAATACAGTCCCTCTAACTTTGTGTTTTGGGTTGTAACATCAAATATTAGCAAGTAATTGTAGACTAAGCAAGCAAAGGGGACAGCGAAGAGAAATTCGGAGCAAGACTGAAAAGGCTGTGGCAAAGTCCAGGGAGCAGACAAGTAGAAGAAAACAGAACTGGAGCAGGGAATGGACGAAAGATGGACAAACAGTGAGTAGCACAAGGAAAGTGTATTGGCATTACTAAACTTGTGGGAAGGCAGAGAAAAAGATATTTAGTAATGAATTAGAAATAAATAAATAAAACTTCAGGTGAAGTCTGAAGGTCAAAGAGAAAAACTTGTATTATGACAAATGTGAGTAGAATTATAAAGAAAATTAGAAAAAGTACCTAAAGTTATAAAAAGAAAAGTCCTTGTTGGGTTTGCTTTATTGGTGGCTTGTAAAAAAAAACGTATATATGGGCATTTGACAAGCTTTGGACTTAAGCGCCAAACATGTGAGTGTGGTGGGATGGAAGGGGCAGGAGAAAGGCAACTTCCTGGCCTTTAAATCTCTTCCCCACTTTTGACTGTGGTGAATAGCTTCCTGTGATGTTGAGCAGGTGGAAGAGGGCATAGCCGTGCTCACCCTGAGCAAAGTAAACAGTACTTCAAGTCTTCCGTGGCAATTTTGGTATACATACGGAACTCACCTCAAGAAGAGCCTCCTTTGGAGTATTTAAACCCAAACTTGATCTCCACAAAGGTGAGATCCTCAGTCTGGAGCCTGCTTTAGCTTTTGCCTCTGTCAGTCAGACCGTTTCAGTCTTTTCTCAAGGCCAATGTCTGCACAGCTTTTATTTTGAATGTGAAGTAAGTGAGTTTTGGATCAACAGAACTTGCTTTGTACCTCTGCATTTTTTTTCTAATATAAAAGAGGTTAAACTGACATTTCTATGGTACTGCTTTCAAACCAGACAGTCGTAACCTTAGAAAAGAGTTAAGTTTAAATAATTTGTTCTTAATTCAGTTGTATATACTGCCACTATTTCAAGTTGGTTTTATTACATTAGAAGTTCACAAAAATAAAATATTTTCAGGACATCTTTTCATAACTGTCTTTATATGCTATTGAGCCGATATTTATGGGTGGAATCATTGAAATTTAGTAACAAGTACTAATTGCTTTAATTAAAGAGGTAATTGTTCTTTTCAGCATTCTCCTGAGTAGTAGCAAGTCTCCTGCTTGTCTGTGTACTATGATACTGCTTCAAGCTGTTCTCCATTTGTCATATACGTTAAGCAAGATTGAGTCTTGTCTGGGAATAGATGCAAGCACTGTGCACAAAAACTGGAGTACAACAGGAAATTATATCAGTGTTTGTTAGTCAGATAAACTGACCTCTTCACCAAAACGGAAGTAATGTATTCCTTGGAATAATGCAGGAAATTCGGTGGCATAAATATAACTTTTCAGGTGATATGCAAGTTAGCACTGAATCATTCAGGCACTTCAACATTTTTTACTGCAATATGTACTTTCAGGTTAGACTGAGAGTATATTTGTACCACCTGTACCACAGTTACACAGACTATTTAGTAGGTAGAGGGTATATTTACAAGTAAAAAAAGTCCTTTTTATGCTTTGCCATTTCTTCCATGTTTTTTTTTGTGTTCATAGAATATTATAATCATGAACTAGTCTGAAACATTTCAAGGAACTCTAAGAAAGGGGCAGTATAATCCCACACCTTAACTCCTCCCCCAAAATACTAACCCATTTCTCTCTTATTACACCTGCCTGCCTTCTCTTCCTCAAGACAGGTACAATTTTTTATACCAAAGCTCATCACAATTGCTTTTTTTTAGGGAATGGAAGGGTTTGGAAAAAGAAATTCTTGTCACAAGTGAAAGAAAATCAAGTTTTTGAATCCCAATTTTATTTAAGTGTCAGCTAAAGCTCTAACTGCTAATTTTTTATGATGTTTGGTTAAGTATGTTTAGAAGCAAGAACTCAGTCATTTGGGGAATGCTGTTGATTGATAGAAATTTAGGCATAGAATTTCTATAGGGCTACACATCAGTCAAAAGCTAAGTGCAACTTTAGAAAATCAAATTGTTGGACTTGGGTACACTGTAGACCATATGTGAAATAACCAAGGATCCTTCTATGACTGTGCTCTTCAAATAGCATGTCTTGAGCCAGATGAGTAAAATAGATCTTTTAAATCATGGAAGGTTTGAAATATTCTCATTGAGCAGGTGACAGCTATAGTAAGTTAACACGAAATTTTTTAATTAAAAGTTATTCGACTTAAAGTATTTTGTGAAGACTATCACACCTCTTCTAAGCACGGCCTTTGAAAAGGTGTTCCCAGTTACAGATTTAAATTTACACACACTGGCCTTTACACGGTGTTTTCATAATTTGTCAGCAATAATGTAAAAACATTTACTCTTTAAATTTATGTAGTTTCACGTAAGTATTGTTTTTTAAAAATTTTAAATAAACCTGTGCTTTTAAATAGAGTTCTCTGGCTACGCATTTTCTTAGTTCATCACTGATACTTCAATACTGTGTTTGCTTTTTTGTTTAAATTATAGCATTATGCTTGTTAAAATACTTTGATATAAAATTACACCAAATATAGACTAGGACCACAAAAGTAAGCAAAAAGTAGGCACAAGAAAGAGTTAAACAGAAAGATTCAAAAGCATTAGTTCATAAGTACAAAGAAGTGTTAAGCTTGCACCCACCTTCCAATAAATACTTAATTAAATCGTTGCAAAGTTAAGTGACTCTTGTCTTATGATAATTAATCATTCTAAATCCTAGAGCTCACCTCGGGAACAGTTTGGGGACAGGTAAGAACACATTGAGAAGACAGGGCAGAGAGAGCTAATGTACGCAAATAGCTAAACTTCAAATGGTAGTGGATAGCAAGAGGCAAAGAACTTCCTTGATAATGTACATTCACACATGACTTAGGAGACAGCAAGCCAAAGCAATAACATTGTCTTTATGACAACATCAAAAAATTTACAATCCCCTGGCAAGTTCTATTTGTTGGGAGTTTTTTGGTTTGGTTTGGTTTGATTTTTAATCAGGACATAAGTGATAGCATAGGTGTTATGTTCTAGCTCTTGTTGCAGGTATGTCTCACTGTTGGTACCCAATCCTGTATATATTCAATCATGCTGGCAATTTTTGTCTCACTGGGGAGTGAGTTCAGACATAAACTTAGCCTTCCAGTATCTGGTTCAAATAACCTAATACGAAGATATTTGACACAGTATATACCTATGTATATAGTTATATATATATATATATGTGTGTGTGTGTATATATGTATATGTAACTATAGAGTTTTGTATATATGTATATATAGCTATGTATATAGTTATATACTTGAGTTTATACAAAGTAAGTAACTTCTCATTTTTCTATATGAAAAAGAGTTTGGAACTCCCTTGAACACTGATAGCACTGATCTGAAATGACTTACACCAGTAACCCCATAAATTTTGTTAAAATTAGTCACATCATAAATATATTTTGTTACATGATTACAGAAGTGAACTGGTATAAAATGTGAGTTAAGTAACACAAAATGTGAGTTAATAACACAAAGACCATAAAGTGACTGATTTGGAGCTGCAACAAAAAAAACCAAACCAAACAACATCAAAAAAACCCAAATGCAAACCCCACAAAAACAGTCTAAAGAGAGTTTCTGCAGTCTAATCTGATAGCTGAAAAAACACTTTTACATATTTGGTCCAAAAAAAGTTGGATCTGTGGTATCTAATTAACTTAAAGCTGTCTGTTTAAAAAGGTTAGAACATCTTTGGAGTAGCAATTAAATGGTTCCTCTGCCAAGGGCTACTGGAAAAATGGTAATCAGAACAAAATGTTTAAAGTAGAAAGATGTGATTTAACTTTTATTAAGCAAAGGGAAAATGATTTATTTTTCTATAATGTTAAGGAGCAGATATTTACTGTGTCAGTATATTAATTAGTTATGTTTACCAAGAGATCATGAATGCAGCTGAAAAAATGACCAGTCGTAATTTGTCCCTACCTCAGGGGAGCCAGAAATGATTCTTGTTAGATTGGAATGACACAAATCTGGATCCTGACCAGCTGGTGCAGACTTTCCTCTTCCAATATGCCTGTATTTCCCTGCTGAGAAGCCTTCTGCCAGAACAGGTCCCTGTCGAAGTTCTCAGTGTGACTTGTCCATTACCATGATGAATCAGCATTTTATTCTGTAACAGGTTTGTAATGAGAATTTGTCATTTGGCAGCTTCCATCTTTAATGAAGAATGATATGCATAATCATTTAAAATCAAATTGGATTCTAATTAGTTTGCTTATGGAGCTTCAAAACGGAATTCTATATTTCTTATAATACTTTCTCTCTTGCATATCTTACGTACCTACCTTAAAGAGAGACTTCAAGCCAGATTCTGAAAGGGACAGACTGTGCATTTGTTATACATAATCTCTGTTTATGTCAATAGAAAAGTGTTATTAAAATATCAAGAGAGAAAATCGCATAATAGCCAGTAAAAACATAAATTGAATGTTATTTTTCACCAAAAAAATCCAATCTGTAACTACATAAAGATGTGTACCTTTCCAATCACCAATTGGTAATTGGAAATTAGAAAATTAGAAAGTTAGAAATTTGTTTGCTAGAAGTTATTCCTATTTCTAGGTGTCCCCATATCTGTGGCTAGACTAATATGATTAATTTATCATCAGTTTCTCTTATGATTGTGCTATACAAAACGAAAGTTGTAGTACAATCTCTTATTTTCTTTCACTTTATTGAGAAAATGATGTCAAATCTTAAACTTTCATACATAGAGCTAATGAGCATTCAGACATCCTTTATTAGGCACCAGGAAGCTCTAATTAAATATTGTGATTTTTTTTTTGGCAGAACTTAATTTCTTTTCCCAAATTAGAAATAATTTTGTTTCTGTTACCTTTCTTCCTTCTTTCAAAATAGTTTAGATGTGATTGATATTGCAGTTCCCAATGCTGTACATGGCATTTTGACTTCATCAGACTGTTTTCTTATCTTCTTTCATTTATTCTCTCTTTCAGTTTGTGCCTGTTCCTTTAAACACCCAGGGTTTTGTTTTGTTTTGTTTTCCCCAGAATATTTGTTTTCTTTAATTCTGTAGATGGTTGAAATAAACTGCCTGATCAAGAGGCCCTGGTTTTGTAATATTTATGGTAAAGGATAAAAGGAAAGAGTTTAATGGGATGTTTTCCTCTTGTCATGCTTCTCCACTGCTAGGACACAGCATCCAATTCTGTTATGTACTTTATGTCACCTGAAAGCTCCAAATCTTAATAGTCCCTCAAATGCATTCCTGATGTCGCAGGGGAATTGTGAATGGAGTGGCTGCAAGAACTGTGATATTTAATCTAACATTTATTTACTAAGCAGGGTAGGTAGAGAGTGAAGAATGATTTCTAGTTTAAGATTTCCATTCTAACAAATACACACAGCCTCTCTCTTTCACTCCCCCCACCCCGCACACACTTGTATTGCCTCCCCAGCCCCTCTGGTCTGGGTTGGACCTGCACCATGGATCCAGGGGAGCCAGGCACTCACTCTTACCACTGAACGTGACTGAGTCCCAGTCTCAGTGCACAGCTTTTCCACCTTGGGCTTCATCTTCAGGGTGGAGTTGAAAGTCCAAGTATGGAGTTTCCACCACAAGGGGTGGTTGTCTTCACTATGTATCGGTTTCTGATTTAGACTGTTGGCACAAGTCTTGGAAGTTACAAAGTCCCAGGACAACTTCTTTATCTAAGGCCAGTTAAAGGTTGTTACTGAGACTCCTATCACTCTCTGGTCTCCATCTCCAAATCTGTAACAAGGCTGTGAAGCTGACAAGAGTTACATAACAAAGTTCACTTGTGCTTCTCTCTTTGCAGGCAGATGCTGGATTAATCTAGTCAGTTCAAGCCAGGCAGTTGTAGTCCACAACTCAGTTGCCTCAGTGGTGCTTTCAGATATGCATCGCCCCATGGTACTCAAGTACCACGCTCTTTCCTTATTCTGCCTCACACGTCTTTCTACATTTCCCAACCTTCCTCCATTGTAACCTATCAGCCTCTACTAGAAAACAGAAAAAATTGTGTATACATCATCTAGAGCCTAAGTCTGTCTTGTTCTAAAAAACCTCCTATCTTTAAGTTTGGAGAAACCCACACAGAGACATATCTTCCACTATACTGTTACTTTTCCAGTCCTCAATATGGTTAAATTTATTTTATTTTCATTTTGACTGGCTTTGCGACCTCTTCTGATTTTTGTTTGCAAATATTTGTGAAAGAGAATGTTCATTCATCTGAGTGTTCAAACAAATGCCAAATGTCTAGCTGGGATTCATTTAATTACATACGTGCATTTCAGGTGGAAAAATTTATTAAATTACACAGCTGGAATATCAGCTTCTGAATATAAAGCAGCTAAGAGAGATAGTTAACTAGTGAGCCATAGGGTGTTTTGTGTTTTGTTTTGTTTGACACTTGTCAAGTAAAGGCAAACATATTTGAAAACAAGAGCTTCATAACAAATTCTTCCAACAGAAAAGAAACAGGAACAAATTAAATAATCAAATTGTATGTGAGAATTTTTTTCCCAGATGTACCTAATTCATAATAATACTGATTTCAAGAATAACAAACAGAGGTGCAAATTATAGGTCTAAATAAATAAATATTTAGGATGCCACTTTGCCTTGTATGGAAAACCTATCTTTTAATTTCTAGTATATTTCTGTGTCCATTTTAAAATAATTTTAGTGGACAAAAAAAATCACAGATGTAAACATATCTGCAAGTAAGATTTCAGAAGTTTCAGGACAGCATGAAAAACAGTAATAAAAATATCAAACAACTTGGTAACTGCCTTCTTCTTTATCCTTTTCTCCCTTTAGAAAAAAAAACAACCCTTTTTAAAGAAAGCTTCATTATTTTGGTAACCTTAAAACTGTCACAGAATAGATTAATTAATTGGATTCCAAATAAATAGCAATGGTGACGAAAAATGTTTTTTGAATTCATAAATCATAGAATCAATCAAGTTTGAATGGGATTCAGGAGCTGTATAGAGTTGAACCTCCTGCTCAAAGCATGGTTGACACTGAATTCAGACCAATCACTCATGGCTTGGTGCAACACTTCTACTTCAATGAACAACCAAAGGCCTAGGAAAGACAGAGATTCAAAAGCTGAAGAAATTTCTCAAAATATTTATCTATTTGTCTTAATATATAATTGTCCTAAGAGTTATAGTTGAGTAGTGTCCCAAATATGTTTCATTTAAAATAAAAGTGTCTATTTTTCCAAGCAAAAGTTAAAGACACGTCAGTGACTTCTCCTGTAAAACTCTAGAAAGCGAAATGGAGAGATCATGAAGAATGACCTAATTTCTGAAACGGAGATGTCATGAGAAATTACTTCTTTCTGAGATGGAAAAAAAGAAGGAAGGATAACATAAATACTTAAATATAAATGTAAATTATACAGAGTAATACAATCAGGAAAACAACTGTTCTGTGCCCATCTTTACTGCTGTCATATAGTTTGCTGCTCTTGTGTATGTATTTTCTTTTTTCTCATTTGTATGTGTTGCTGTTTGCTGTGTTCCCTTTAGTGAGAGATATGTTTCAGTATATCACTCCTTAATATCATGAGGTGATAAGTGGTTTACTATGGTTTTAGGAAGATGGAGAAATCAAAGAACATTCACTTGCTGAAAACAAATGTTTTACTTAAAGGAAATATTTTATGTTACAGTAAAGATTTTGCTTGTTTGCTTTTTGTCTTAAATTGTACATTAAATCTTAAGACAAATCCTGTAGTTTGTTATTTGCACAGGGTAAGGTAAATACCTTCTGCTCTGCATTAAAGAGCCAGCATCCCACTGTTCTCATCAGTATCTGTTAAAAGAACAGGTGCAAGACATTTGTATACTAGTAAGGCTCCCATGATACCTTCAGCTTGAATCTATGAATTGATAGAAGCTTTCCTGAGTTACAAACAGCTTTTTGTCAAATATACTTTGGCAGGGAGCTAGCATCTTGTCATGTAGCTGTGTCACATCACATTGTACTGTACAACGTAATATTCTAGAAAAATATGCTTACATGAAATCTTACATTCCTTCTGAAACTGGGCAATGTTAAGAGCCAAATCCCAGTACTGGGCCTTGAGAACACCGTGTTCCCCAAGTGCTTGTTAGTCTGTTCTCAAGGCTGCTTGATACAGTGCAGCTGTGCAACCATGATCAGGTGATTCAGAAGGTCTGGATGAAAAGGAGCTGCAGCAAACCTGTCTGACACCTTGTCCACTTCACATAGAAGCAATATTTCCATGCAGGCACTCACTCTGGGTCACAGCTAGAGTTAGATTACAGCTGTGCCGTCCTGGTCCTGGTCCTGGTCCTGGCCCATGGGCACAGACTTCCCTCATGGCCTCAGGGTTGCCTTGTCACTGAGAACTTGGCTGGCCATCAGGCACCCTGGTCACTATCTCTGTCCCAGCACTTTTTCCTAGACAGATACCATGGCATTGTGCCCCTTGGCAAGCTTCTGCTCTACTCACCTCCCTCACCTTCGGCTCCCAGCCTCCTGCCTGACCTCACTGTTTCCTGACATTTAAGATCATGTGCAGGTTCTGTCTTTAAAACTGAAAAAAAATAATGTTAGAAAATTTTTGGTCTGTGATCTAATATGAAAGTTGAAGATTAGAATTAATAAATAACATAACGATTTTATAAACAAAACTCTGTATTAATAATTTCATTTTTACCTTATGGGAAAAGTAGTTTTATAATTAGAAAACACTGATGCAGAACCATTCAACTAATACCCCAAAGTAACTTTCTACATTAAGTAAGCCAAGTTTGCTCACTGAATAATGAAGAACAAAGATGACTGAAAATGATGTCCTGGTTCTTAGTCCTATGGAGGCATATTTTTACAGTTTACTTAAATTCGTCCAATAGTTATAAAAAGTGTGTGTGATACTAAGGAGGTATGTAAAGGAAAAGGCCCAGTAATACTTGCATTTTGTATCTCTGAAAAATCACAGAATCACAGAATTAGTCATGTTGGAAGAGACCTCTGGGATCGAGTCCAACCATTGCCTTGACATCACCATGTCAACTAGACCATGGCACTAAGTGCCATGTCCAGTCTTTTCTTAAACACATCCAGAGATGGTGACTCCACCACCTCCCTGGACAGCCCATTCCGATGTCTAATGACCCTTTCTGTGAAGAAATGCTTCCTAATGTCCAACCTGAACCTCCTCTGGTGAAGCTTGAGACTATGTCCTCTTGTCCTATCACTAGTTGCCTGGGAGAAGAGGCCGACTCCCACTCCAATACAACCTCCCTTCAGGTAGTTGTAGACTGCAATAAGGTCACCTCTGAGCCTCCTCTTCTCCAGGCTAAACAACCCCAGCTCCCTCAGCCGTTCCTCATAGGTCATACCCTCCAGACCCTTCACCGGCTTGGTCGCCCTCCTCTGGACTCACTCCAACACCTCAACATCTTTCGTGAAGTGCGGGGCCCAGAACTGAACACAGTATTCATGGTGCGGCCTCACCAGTGCCGAGTAGAGAGGGACGATCACTTCCCTAGACTGGCTGGCTACACTATTCCTAATAGAGGCCAGGATGCCATTGGCCTTCTTGGACACCTGGGCACACTGATGGCTCATGTTTAGCCGGCTGTCGATCAGCGCCCCCAGGTCTCTTTCCACTGGGCCGCATGGGGTTGTTGTGGCCGAAGTGTAAGACCCGACACTTGTTCTTGTTGAACCTCATGCCATTGGTCTCGGCTCATCTATCTAACCTGATCAGATCCCTCTGTAGGGCCTTCCTACCCTCCAGCAGATTGACACTCCCACCCAGCTTGGTGTCATCTGCAAATTTGCTGAGGGTGCACTCAATCCCTACGTCTAGATCATCTATAAAGATATTGAACATCACCGTCCCCAGAACTAAGCCCTGGGGAACACCGCTAGTGACCGGCTACCAGTTGGACTTTGCCCCATTCACCACCACTCTCTGGGCTCGGCCATCCAGCCAGTTTTTAACCCATTGAAGAGTCCAACCATCCAAGCCCCAGGCAGCCAGTTTGTCTAGGAGGATGCTGTGGGAGACAGTGTCGAATGCCTTACTGACGTCTAGATAGACTACATCCACAGCCCTGCCTTCATCTACTAAGCGGGTCACTTTGTCATAGAAGGAGACCAGGTTGGTCAAGCAGGACCTGCCTTTCATGAATCCATGCTGGCTGGCCCTGATGCCCCTATTGTCCTGCATGTGCCGTGTAATGGCACTCAGGATGATCTGTTCCATCACCTTGCCTGGCACCGAGGTCAGGCTGACAGGTCTGTAGTTCCCTGGATCATCTTCTGGCCCTTCTTGTAGATGGGCATTACATTTGCTAATTTCCAGTCAGCTGGAACTTCTCCAGTTAACCAGGACTGCTCGTAGATAATAGAGAGTGGTTTGGCAAGTTCATTTGCCAGTTTCTTCATTACTCTGGGGTGAATCCCATCCAGGCCCATAGCCTTGTGGGTGTCCAACTGGCACAGCAGGTCACCAACCATCTCCTCCTGGATTACGGGAGGTTCACACAGCCCCCCATCCCTAACTTCAGGCTCTGGGAGCCGAGTCTCCTGAGGACAACCAGTCTTGACATTAAAGACCAAGGCAAAGAAGGCATTGAGCACCTCTGCTTTTTCCTCATCCCCTGACACTACACTACCCTCCTCATTCAGCAAGTGGTGGAGGCTTTCCTTGAGCCTCCTTTTGCTGTTGATGTATTTGTAGAAACTTTTTTTATTATCTTTGACCGTAGCAGCCAAATCAAGCTCTAATTGAGCTTTGGCTCTTCTGAGCTTCTCCCTACAAGACCTGGCAACATCCCTATAGACCTCCCAAGTTACCCGACCCTTCTTCCAGAGCAAATAGGCTCTTTTTTTTTCGTGAAGTTCTAGCCTCAGTTCTCTGTTTAACCAGGCCGGTCTTTTTCCCCGATGGCTTGTCTTCCTACACACCGGGTCAGCCTGTTCCTGAATATTTAGCAATTCCTTTTTAAAGCACATCCAGCCTTCCTGGACTACTTTGCCCTTCAGGACTGACTCCCATGGGACTCTGTCCACCAACCTCTTAAACAGGCTAAAGTCAGCCTGCCAGAAATCTGAGGCAGAACTTCTGCTCTTGCCCCTCCTTACTTCCCCCACTATCAAAAACTCTTAACATTTCATGATCACTATTGCCAGAATATGCATCAGAAGTTCACCTGTTACATTAATAGCTGAGCGGCGTGTTAAACAACAGAAAATAAAGTTAGATTTTCTTTTGAAATTATCAGCTTGAGAAGGAATTTAGGAATTATTAATGTACCAGCTGTTGTCTTGTCTAGATTCTGAATGCTGATTGCTTAATTGTTCATAAAAACTTCTAGAAGTTCCCGAGTTAAGGAAGGAGGGGAAGAAAATTGGGAACAAACAAAGCATGTTGGGCAGACAGTAGAAAACCCAATATATTAAAACATTAATAAGATGGTTCAAATAATTAAGTTTGTCAAATTAGTATTGATTCTTGGAAAAAAAATGGAGTACTGATACTGAATAAAAAAATAAAAATTAAACACTGGAAGAATATCTGGTGACAACCAATAGAATTTATAATAAATAGTTCTTGTTGCATTAACCTAGTGTCTTTTTTCATTGGATTAACAATACCATTAATAAAAATAATGATGCTGGTATAATAAACTTCTGTAAAGCACTGGAAAGATTTTCACACAACAATTTGTTTTTAATAAAAAAAGGAAGAACATGAAATCAATACAGTACACACTATGTAAATTAAAATATTAAATAGAATAGATCAGACCTTGAAGAACTCTGCTGGGAAACAAACAGTGTATTTTTTTCTGTACAATTACTTTTTGAGATCTACCTAAAGAATTATTTTTAATTTATGTTGTAAAGAAGACATTAGGGTTTTAGAAGATTTGTATGTTGAGTAGATGATTTATAGTGAAAACATCTTGCAATCCGGAACAGAGTTTTGTACACTGGAACATATATCAGTACAGCCCATGTTACTGCAGTCTTCTAAGAATGAAGTGTGGAAGACACATAAGATTTTGGATACTACTGTGAGAAGTGACTTTGAAAATCTCACAAGTAAATTGCAAATCAGTGGAGTACCAGTGAAATCAAAGGCAATATAACCTTATTGACTTGATGAGCACATGGTGTTGCTCATCTAATATTGCTTTGGAGTTCTTACTAACATCATTTTGAACAATGTGATTTTGAATTTTCCAAATTCCAAATTTCTGCTTCTGCTAAATAGTTCAGCGCTCTGGTACCACACGCAGGGAAGAGAGTTCTGCCTGGGGAGGCAGCACAGTGGGACATGCCTGAACTGTACATCTGCACCAGGGGGAAGTGGTGGGTGATGATTATGGGAGACTCCCAGTTGCAGTGGTGGAGACCCACATTTGCCTGCCTGACTTGCTGTCTAGGGAGATTGATTCCTTTCTGGGGACTCTGACCAGGGATGATGTGAAGGAGACTCCTGAGCCTTGTCCAGTCCTCAGACTATTTTCCCATGCTGCTCATCCTTGTAGGCACCAATGAAACTGCCAGGGGAGATCCTGAGAGTAACAAGAGCCACTCTTAAATTGCAAGGCTCGTGAGCATTTGAGCTCACGTGGTGTCGCCCCAATGCTGGCAGTGAAGAGGTGAAGTTTTAGGCAAAACAACATAGCAACATTACCAAAGTAGCAACTTGCAAGTACTTAGGGATAGGAACATAGACACTGTTCAAAAGTCAAAATCAGTGATTCCCTACTCCATGCAATACTTCAGCATTGAAGTTGTTATGGTGACAGGTCAGTGAGTAATATAATTATAATGTCTATCAAGGCAGGAAAAAAGGCTTTTAAAGGTATTAAAGCACCTCCTGAAGTTCCTTAAATGACTAAATGTTCTTAAAAAAATCTACTGGCTTTATTGCTGTTTTGAGGATATTCTCAGCAATGAGGAGGTGCATAACATAAGGTAAATAATTTACATGTCTGTTTACGTTTTGTTTCAGCACCTGTGCTTTATCATAGTTGCCTCTTTCTATCTGCCACATTAACTAGGGGATTTTTAAAAGGCATATTATGGCACTTTTTTTTTTATAAGATAACATATCACATTTATCTCTTTAGCCACTTCTTGAATTATTCACATAGAATGACAGTGTATATTCCATCATATTGAAACAATCTGCATTAAATATTTAACAGAAAACATATGCCCCTGATTTTCTTTTCAGGGGAAAAAAAATAGTTAAAATCTCCATCCATGTCAAGCTGTGGAGTTCTGCCGTTGTAAAAATACAATTACTTTCTTCTATTTCATCTCTTTTAGTGATATGTAATGAAAGACAATAGAATGAAAGGACAATGCACATTGTTTTTTGAAAACGGTGAGATTATAGCGTACCAAATTTTTTACATTTTTATTTTTCTGTAAAGTACCAGACACATAAAATGCTGAATTTTAAAAGTGACTGATGACTTCATCACCTCTAATAAGAATTGTAGTCATGTAAGCCAAGACTGTGGTATGTAAATGATAAAATATTGTGCATCAATGTTTTTAATAGATTAGCATATACTTACTGTTTATGTAAATCAATGTTGTTTCAATGACTTAAAAAATTCTTTCTCAGGGTTTACGATGGCCATGTTCACTATCCTTTTCAATCATTTTACTACAGTAGGTGACCTTTATCCTCAGTTTCCCTAAAATTTCAGACACCAATTTCATGACAGAAGCCTTCTGCAGGTGTCAAAGGAAAAATTATTGCAGTAAATACAGATGATATTTTTTTTTCCAGTTTTTCTATATATCAAAATTCACAATCCATTAAACAATTGCTGAGACACATATAAATGGAATTTTTAAGACTATTTCAGAGAGAAGCCTAAAAGCTCTTACCTAAGCTACTCAAATACTGTAAAGAACATATCTAATACAAAGAAAAATAAATAATTTTAAATAATTTATTTTTAACATTAAAGCTAATATAGCATTATTAAAGTATGTTTCAATTTCATTTGCTTACTGTAGAAGTATACAATTAAAATTGGACTTTGTTAATGGCACAATAATATTTATGCTTCCAGTTAGATGATTTTAACTTAAATTGTCAACATTAAAAACAAAGATGAACATTTTATTCAGCAGGATCACTTGCAAAACTATGTCTCCATTTTAATCTTAAATTTTATAAGGTAGTTATTTTGTTTGTATTACAATGTGTGACATATAAATCTAAATACACCCTGCAAGCATTCATGTATCTATCTGTCTAAACATTTTCATATTCCTAACTGAGGTTTAATCATTCAAATGCCTCTTATTTTTTTTTACACTGGGACTTAAGTAAAAATAATTTCATTTGAATTTTGAGGGGAGGGGAAAGTACAACCAAGTTTCATCTAATCCTCAATTATTGCTCTGTATTCCCAGTTTTTCCTCCAGCATCACTTACTCCCTTATTTAAGTACTTAAAAAATCTCACTTTCTCATGTGAAGTGAAGCAGTTTTCTGCACCTGCCACAAGAAGAGTTCCAATCAACAATGGAGAAGAAAAAATAAAATGTAACTGATGAAAACATTCACAGAATATTAGCATTTGCTATTCCGTCCTGTGTTTTTGAGAACTACAGGCTTATTTGGCCCATTAAAGTCTCAGCAGGGTTATGTTTACTTCAGGGATGAAACCAAATGGAAAATAAATACTGAGGTAACACATGTATAAATGAAAGCATGAATTTACTTATCTTCTCGCAGTAACCCCTTGTGAGAAAAAAATATTATGTAGTGTTAGATATGTGCACATAAGAGCAGATTGTTAAATACCTCTGGAAATTACAAGAAGTCCAAATTGTTTTAATACTGAAAGTGAAAATATATCAAAATTTCATTTTTTAATGGAAAAAACTTGAAATATATATCCCTTCATAACTAATTTCCATATAGAAATATTACAACATATAAAATACTATATAAAATAAAAGAGAATATGCAATACTCCTATAACATACCAATAGATTCAATTTTAAATATGCTCTAGAATAAATAGTTCATTGTATCAATTTTACATCTGTACTGGATTTGCATGGCAGGGTTTTGGTAGTGGAGGGGCTACAGAGGTGGCTTCTGTGAGAAGCTGCTAGAAGCTTCCCCTAAACTGACAGAGCCAATGCCAGCCAGCTCCAAGACAGACCCACTGCTGGCCAAGGCTGAGCCAATCAGTGATGGTAGTAGCGCCTCTGTGATAACGTATTTAAGAAGGGGAAAGAGAAGAGAAGGGGAGAGAGGAGTGAGAATGTGTGAGAGAAACAGCTCTGCAGACGCCAAGGTCAGTGAAGGAGGGGGAGGAGGTGCTCCAGGTGCTGGAGCAGGGATTCCTGTGCAGCCCGTGGTGAAGACCATAGTGAGGTAAGGTGTCCCCCTGCAGCCAATGGAGATTAACAGTGGAGCAGATATCTGTTTTGCAGCCCGTGGAGGACCTCACACTGGAGCAGGTCGATGTGCCCAAAAGAGACTGTGACCTCATGGAGAGCCCGTGCTGGAGCAGGGTCCTGGCAGAACCTGTGGCCCCATGGAGAGATGAGCTGATGCTGGAGCAGATTTGCTCTCAGGACTTGTGACCCTGTGGGGGACCTACGCTGGAGCAGTTCGTTCCTGAAGGACTGTACCCCATGGAAAGGACCCATGCTGGAGCAATTTGTGAAGAGCTGCAGCCCATAAGAATGACCCACAAAGTTTGTGGAAGACTGTCTCCCATGTGTGGGACCCCACATTGGAGCAGAAGAAGAGAGCAAGGAGGAAGGAGCGACAGAGACAACGTGTGATAAACTGATTGCAACCCCCATTCACTGTCCCCCTGCACCACTGCAGGGAAGGAGGTAGAGAAAATTGGGAGTGAAGTTAAGCCCAGGAAGAAAGGAGGGGTGAGGGGAAGATGTTTTTAAGATTTGATTTTATTTCTCACTACCCCACTCTGATTAATTGGTAATAAATTAACCTAATTTCCCCAAGTTGAGTCTGTTTTGCCCATGACGGTAACTGCTGAGTGATCTCCCTGTCCTTATCTTGACTCACGAGCCTTTTCTCATATTCTTCTCCTCCTTCCAGATGAGGAGGAGGAGTGATAGAGAAACTTAGTAGGCACCTTGCATCCAACCAGGATTAATCCACCACAATATCATAACTTTTGTATATTAAAAAACAAGGTTTTAGTAACTTCATGAAAACATAAAGCCTAACTGATTTTTTTTTAAAGGTGTTTTCTGTATTCTCATTTCGTTTAAACTACTTTACCCAACAGAAAATCTATTTCACTGAAAATTCACTGTCTACTATCTCAGCATTCCTTACCGAGAAATCTACTAAGCAAGAGCATTTCAAATATGAATTTCAGCTGGACATACGTCACTAAATATGATTACTTTTTTTTATAACTGTTTTGAGTTTGTTTAGTCTTTTTTGTTATATTAATTTATATTCTTGCCTCTCTTTTCATTAATTTAGTAATTGCCATCTTTCCTTGATTCTCACTTATTTATTGACCATGGGACACCAAACACTGGCTCAAAGAAAAACAGATTATTACCATCCTTTTAGACTTGAATTTGTACTGTGTGTTTTTACTCTGTGTTCTGAGAGAGAGTGACTGTTCTTTCAACATCCCTTCCTAGGATAGGAAAAGGGTGACTAATCACTTTCAGAGCTTCCATTTTTTTCCCAGGGATATTCTTCCATTACATCATCTATTTGAAAGCCTCTATTTTCCATTCTGACATAGTAATAGATGTGTCCTAAAGTCAGTCTCTCACTTTTAGGCTGTTTTCTATATTAATTAGTAACTGTGTCTCAAAACAATCATGTTTATTTTCTGCCACTCTTCTTCAACAGACCACAATATTTTTACAAGTGATGGTATAGAATACTAAAAAATTTCCTTTAAAGAGTGCTGAAACCAAATCCAAGATCCAGAAACAAGACTGGAACTTAATTTCATATTAGATTACAAGACACTGATATAATTAACTTTGGACATTTTTTGTGCATTTTGCTTTTCAACCATTTTCTGTACTGTGGCTTGTATGTATATGTCTGTTGGAAGGAGTGGAGGAAGGAAAGGGGAACAGTACACTATGCATAAACTATGCAAGTATTATGCAGATTTCAAAACCAAACAAAAATAAAGATAAAAGCCCTTATCAGATGGGAGATACTGTTTTCTGATGAAATATTACTACATTTTTCATAAAATCATAGAATATCTTGGGTTGGAAGGAAACCGTAACAATCATCAAGTCCATCTCTTTATTTTTGCACTCTTTTCTCCTTCAGAGAAAATAAGCATCATCAAATCCTATGTAAATGTCATGGTTTAAATCTGGGCTGGCTATTAAACCGGTGGCAGACGCTCTCTATTAACGCCTCCCCCCCCCCCCCCCAGAAGGGAAAGGGAAAGGGAAAACGGAGAGAGACTTATGGGTTTGAAAGTTAAAACAGTTTTAATAAACTATAATAATGAAAAAAAGGTATAATAATAATAATGGAAATAATTAAATATATACAAATATATACAAAACCAAGATCAAGCTCCCCCGATGTCGGTCACGTCACCACTGGCACTGCAAGGCAGTCTCTGGGAAGGCCCAGGCTGGGTCCAGCGAAGGACAGGAACTGGATTCAGGGATTCACGGATTGGGATCAGGGGCAGCAGGAAAATGGACAGTCATCTTCGGACACCAGCCATAGCACAAGGGTGAGAAGGGAAAAAGAAGGGGCGAGATCCTCGTGATCCCCCTGCTTTATACTAAGAATGACGTGCATGGGATGGAAAACCTTCGTTGGTCAATTTTGGGTCACTTGCCCTGTCTGCTCCTCCCTGCAGGTGCAACCCTTCTGCTGCTCTTCACTCGTAATCAGTGAGGAATTTAGCAGTGACCTTGGTTTCTCTAGGAATAAGTACAGTAAGAGCCTTTCTGCATAACATCCCTACCAGTGCCTCAGTGATCACAGAATCACAGAATCACAGAATGTTAGGGATTGGAAGGGACCTCGAAAGATCATCTAGTCCAATCCCCCTGCCGGGGCAGGATTGCCTAGACCATATCACACAGGAACGCGTCCAGGCGGGTTTTGAATGTCTCCAGAGAAGGAGACTCCACAACCTCTCTGGGCAGCCTGTTCCAGTGTTCGGTCACCCTCACTGTAAAGAAGTTTTTCCTCAAATTTAAGTGGAACCTCCTGTGTTCCAGCTTGCACCCATTGCCCCTTGTCCTGTCAAGGGATGTCACTGAGAAGAGCCTGGCTCCATCCTCGTGACACTTGCCCTTTACATATTTATAAACATTAATGAGGTCACCCCTCAGTCTCCTCTTCTCTAAGCTAAAGAGACCCAGCTCCCTCAGCCTCTCCTCATAAGGGAGATGTTCCACTCCCTTAATCATCTTCGTGGCTCTGCGCTGGACTCTCTCTAGCAGTTCCGTGTCCTTCTTGAACTGAGGGGCCCAGAACTGGACACAATATTCCAGATGCGGCCTCACCAGGGCAGAGTAGAGGGGGAGGAGAACCTCTCTCGACCTGCTGACCACACCCCTTCTAATACACCCCAGGATGCCATTGGCCTTCTTGGCCACAAGGGCACACTGCTGGCTCATGGTCATCCTGTTGTCCACTAGGACCCCCAGGTCCCTTTCCCCTACGCTGCTCTCCAACAGCTCTGTCCCCAACTTGTACTGGTACATGGGGTTGTTCTTGCCCAGATGCAGGACTCTACACTTGCCCTTGTTATATTTCATTAAATTTCTCCCCGCCCAACTCTCCAGCCTGTCCAGGTCTCTCTGAATGGCTGCGCAGCCTTCCGTTGTGTCAGCCACTCCTCCCAGTTTTGTGTCATCAGCGAACTTCCTGACAGCGCACTCTAATCCCTCATCCAAGTCATTAATGAATATATTGAATAGAACTGGTCCCAGAACCGACCCTTGCGGAACTCCGCTAGACACAGGCCTCCAACTGGACTCTGTCCCACTGACCACCACTCTCTGGCTTCTTTCCTTCAGCCAGTTCACAATCCACCTCACTACCCGATCATCCAGACCACACTTCCCCAGTTTAGCTGCGAGGATGCTGTGGGAGACCGTGTCAAACGCTTTACTGAAATCGAGATAGACCACATCCACAGCTTTACCATCATCTATCCACCAGGTAACATCCTCATAAAAGGCTATCAAGTTGGTTAAGCATGACTTCCCCTTGGTGAAGCCATGCTGAGTGCCCCTAATGATCCCCCTATCCTTGATGTGCCTAGAGACAGCACCAAGAACAAGTTACTCCATCACCTTTCCAGGGATGGAGGTGAGGCTGACTGGTCTATAGTTACCCGGGTCCTCCTTCCTGTCCTTTTTGAAGACTGGAGTGACATTCGCTTTCCTCCAGTCCTCAGGCACCTCTCCCGTTGCCCACGACTTAGCAAAGATGATGGAGAGTGGCCTAGCAATGACTTCCGCCAGCTCCCTCAGCACCCGCGGGTGCATCCCATCAGGACCCATGGATTTATGGACGTCCAGATTGCTTAATTGGTCCCTGACCCAGCCCTCATCAACCAAGACAGATTCCTCCTCTATCTTGACTTCTTCTGAGGCCGCAGGGGTCCAGGGCTCCTCAGGACAGCCTCCAACAGTATAGACAGAGGCAAAGAAGGCATTCAGTAACTCCGCCTTCTTTTTATCCTCTGTCTTCAGGACCCCCACCTCATTCATCAGTGGGCCTACATTGCCTCTAGTGTTGGCTTTACCTGCAATGTATTTGAAGAAGCCCTTTCTGTTGTCCTTGACCTCTCTTGCAAGGTTTAATTCCAAGGAGGCCTTAGCTTTCCTAGTTGCCTCCCTACATCCTCTGACAACAGACTTCTATTCCTCCCAAGTGGCCAGCCCCTCCTTGTGATAACTACAAACTTCGAACATTATCAGTCCTGGAAGCAGACACTGTCCGCAAAACACGCAGTTAATTTCAGAAAGTGCAGTTGCTTAGAAGAAACTTATCTGAAAGTAAAAATCACTGAAAAGAAGATTGTTCTGGTTTAGGCCAAACCAGGAGAGTAAATGAAATACATTTTTCTTTCATTTGAAACAAAAAGCTTTAATGAGCTTTGTAAGCACAGGATAAACTTACATGTGTCTATGGCATTATATGTGCTTGTATGATTGTTTGTGTACAGTTTCTAGCAGGCTATGAATCATCTAGAATACACACAAAAAACCTATTGTAAGCAGGATTCTCCTTCTCTTTGAAACGTTTCCACCCACATAACCTTTTTCCCAAAGTATATATTATCTCTTCCTTGTCTCCAAATTTTCAGTATTTTTAAAAAACACAGGTAGTGATTATCTTAAATTGTCAAGGGAAATTTTATGTTTCGACTGAGATGTCTAGAAGAGATTGCTTGGGAATATTGTCTGGAATAAATTCTTCCTTGATCCTTATTTTGATGGTCTGTCACCAGATAGATAGATATTTTCACTTTTGCAGGACTAACTCAAAGGCAGAATCTTTCTTAAGTAGGACGTAAAATTTGGACTAATGGGGAAAAACTTTGTGAGGTGATCTTGGCAAAATTCTGACGTCATCAGTTGCTTACATATCAAAATGGACTTACTCGACTTTCATTTTTCGCTGTGCTAACAACCTTTCACCATGGCAGTCACTCTTTGACACCTCTACTGTGAACACTTCCTTTTTTTTGTTTCACAAACACACAGACACAGACACACACACAGAGGACGCTGACATAGACAGTCACACAGATGGCCATAGACAAGGTGCTGCCTTCAACAGTATCCACATACAGGATTCATATCAGACACACACCCAGACAGCCACATCCCCTCCTCCTCTTGGGCTGGCAGAGGCAGAAGGTCACTAGCGCAGCACGTGCACTGACACACTCCAGGTACGTTCACAGATCCCCTGAGCACCAGCATGACCCTTCTGCCTGAACAGCATCCCTGCCCAGATCCTGGCCCCTCTTGCCCACACCATGTGTCCCCAACTTGTGAGCTGATTCAACTGGGTGCTCACCACAAACACACAGCACTCACACACTCGTCCCACAGGCACCCCACACTTGTGGGTCTCCCTAAATACCAGCACAGATCTTCTGACGGTCTGATATCCCTGGCCAGAGCTAAAGCCCCCTACTCACCTTCTGGTCCAGCTTGGATTTTGCCAGTGAATACACACACACCTCCCACGCACACCTGGTTTGGGGAAGATACAGACACTTACACCATCAGCTGGCACCTGGCACATGGACTGTGACCTGCAGTCCTGCTCCAGCTGCCAGTATTGAGCCCCTCACTTACCTCACTCACCCCAGTCCCCCCAGTAACTGGTTTGGGAAATACACACTGTTCCTGCCTCAGTGGCTGGAGGTTAAAGACCCCCACTGGCTCCAGTAGCTGATGCTGAAACCCCACTGGCTCCAGTCCAGGGGTGCCCACACCCCTCGTCCTACTCAGGAGGTGGCACCCAGTGCCCTCATGCCAGGCCTCCCAGCAGCTGCCACAGAGTCCTTGCAACACTCACACACACGGAAGAGGGAGTGAGATTATGCAGACACAGAGTTAACAAAAGATTTAATAAGAGGATATGAGAAGACAGGACAGACTGTGGTGATCAGATGCAGGGCTCAGCCGGAGAAACGTACTGACTAGCTCCAATTAGCATGCAATCAGCCCCTCTTTAGTCCTTTTCTGCCTCTTCGTCCTTTCTTTCTCTCTGCTCTCCCTTCCCCTGCGCATTGCCTCATAGGTTGGCACACTCCCATGAACCTCCTCCAACATACTGGACCCTCAGATTTGCATCCTTATCAGTTGCAAAGTCCCAGTTTACCTGCAATTTTTTGATAGTCCATCAACTAGTGTGACTGACAAGGTTTGTTTCTGGTTGTTGTCTTTGTTAATGCTAACTGGCCAGGTTTTATGTCTGAGCGTTTGTCTCCCTCCCTTTCTTTATCCTCCCATCTGAAAACATAAACGTTTTCACACTCCCCATATCCTTACCAATTAGTGCAGCTGACCAGGTTTGTTCTTATTATGACCTTCCTTATCATTTCTTGTTCAGGTTTGTCTCTCATGTTCCGGTTTGTGGCTCCTTTGACCAGATACTCTTAAGGAAGGAGGCACTCTTCTTCTATGTACCTTCACAGCCTTTATTAAGTTATATGTAAAACAAAGGGAGCTATTGTTCTGTTGTAGTTTGTGCTGTTTCATTGGCTTTCTATACTGCTTTCTCATATATACTTGGATCCCCAAAGCTTTTCAGTTATTTCCCTGTTGTTCCATGTTTATTGTTCTGAACATACTTGTCTCATCAGGTATGTCCCTTAAAATGTATACTATAAATACCACAATTTATTAATAAAATACATGTATTTTAAATTTCACATATCACAATTAACTAAGAAAAATAGATAAATTAGAGTTTGTTAGAGGTAATAAAACTATGACCTTAATGTAGGATTTGGGACAGGCTATCCACTGATATAAATAAGCATTTTTCCATTGACTTTATTGGTCTGGGCCGTAAAATCCAGGTCCTGTCCCCTACTTGTATAGCCTTGCTTTGCTTTATTGTCTTTTAACTTCGATGAGGTACATTAATACAGTACAGTTATGCCCCAGAGGTGTTCAGTTTTCTGTGCCTGTATTAGAAAAAAAGCAGTTCTTTCTGGAATGGATTGATTGCATCAAATGAAGAGATGATTGTATCAGTGGTTCATTACCTTGGTGATTTCTTTTTTATCAAAATAAAAGGATCTATGCATTCACATTCATTTCAGAAAAGAAAGTCCAATCAAACAGATCTTCTGAGCATTGGACTGCATGTTGCAGCCCCTGAGATACTTTATCACTCTAAAGAAGCAAGATACATGGAAATTTAGCTACTTGCTATTGACAAGTAATTAGAAAAGACAGCAGCTTTGAGGCAATAGTAATGAAACTAAAACGTTCCTTATTTCTCTGATAAGCATCTGATGCTTTAAGATGTCACTGTTGGGTATCAGAAACCATAAGACTCATCTATCTTGGAAGACATATAACCAGAAGCATCGAGTTTATCCCCTTTCTGAATTTAAACTCCAATACTTACAGAATTTGTGCTTACTTATTATTACTTGACTGACTATTTTGCCTTTTTGCCTCCAAAAGTCTGTGTTCCTGATTCTGGCTCAAAAGTTCAGCAGCACAAGAAAATAACTTCCTAGTGTATTTAAACTGTGACCAAGAGGGAAATATGGGAATAATCAGTCTATATTCCCACTTGTTACCATTCTTAAGAAAAAAAACAAAAAAGTTTTTAAGTTTTGTAGTACTAAGAGATGATAAATCCAGTCTCCAAAATAGGTCAAAAAAAGGGTTATAGTTTTTATACAGTGACTTGGGTTGTATAATTAGCTAGCAACATCATTAGCAATCTTAGAGACATCACAATGTCCTAAATTTACATATTTCAGTTGCAAATGTAATAATTTCCAGAAAATGTATTTAAAAACAGTGATGAATTTTCAGAAATAGATCATCAAATATACCCAAATATTCTTAAATGTTCTTCAAAGGATGACTTTTAGACTGGAAAAATACTTTAGTATTTGGAAAATAAAAGCAAAAACATCTCAAATATCTTTACTAATATGGAATCCCTCATGAGACCCAAAAGGTGCATCAGCTTTTAACTAGTGGAATTCTTCTATCCCCAGATAAATCTGATGAAGAAAATGAACTGAGTCTCTGCAGATTTCATAGTCCCTTAAGGTTATATTAAGCAGTACTTGAAAGCCTTTCTTTTTTCGTAAATTCCATTATATCAAATTAACTCTGCCACCTTGCCAGTCCTTATTTTCTAACTGTATTTTTTATGTCTCATGTGAGCTTAAATAAGATGAATTTATATCTCAGCTTTTTCCATCCTAATAGCATTCTTGCCATTTTGATTTCCCTTAATCACACAAAAAAATAGGGATCTAAAAAACTGTCACCTGAAGTAGCTTAGTCTGCCTATAGACTGGCAGAGGGAAGAGACATGCACAGACAGAAAGTCATTCACTTTGTCATCAGATGTGAATATGACAGCCAGAGTTCAGTCAGAGGAATATCATCCTCACCATCATCTCTTCATGACATTTACACATATCATTTGCTCATGGTTGAATAAAAGAGAGGGCTGGCCTGCAGGCAAATCTCAATAGACCCAGTCAGCTAGTGTGCATACTTGTTTACTAATTTTCCCATTTCTTGGCTCTCTTTTTACTGCCTTAGTGCCTCCCTTTCTCTTCCACAATCATCTTTCAAATCAACAGTCCACCCTTAATTATTTTTTCTCCACTGATAACAAGTTTAGTATTTCTGCTATTGCATACGTCATCTCTACTTTTCATGGTATTACCAATGGAGTTACCAAGGCACTACTGGCCTCTGCTCCACAAAGATCTCTCAACAATTCCCTTCAGTTTTCTATGACGTTTCTCTGTTTTTCACAGAATTCTCCTCAACCCCCTCTGCAGTTCAGCCACAAGCATGGTGCTGTTGGTGATTTCATCAGAATCTCACTCTGTTAACTGTCACATCCTGTAGTCTTCCACATGCCATTCAGTTAGCCTAACCTCAAGACACATTATTTCTGGTCTTTCCTATCATACATCTAAGAAGATATTCTAGATATGTGCAAGTTATCCTACGCAATATTTAATCCCTCCAGTCTGCCTGCTTTCCCCAAACCATCTTCCTTTTGTTGTATAGTTCTGAATTCTTCCCATATGCCTTTCAAACACTGGTCCTGAAATGTTAAGTATATGAAATTTTTTTCTTAATTTGTACCTCTTACCGTCTGTCTGTTGTGTTTGCTTTTTTACTTGTTTGTATCTGTCCCAGCTGTTTGTTTAGGTCCCTCTGTGACCTCTGTTTTCAATCTTAATTTTTAAAGTAATTACAAACTCTTTAAATCCTTCCCTCTGTCATCAATTTGGGAGCCCATGTCTCCAGCTCCGCCTGTCCACTGACAGTTACAACAGAACTTAAACAAAGCACCAAGGACTTTCCTTGTTTAGAACTAATGCTTTTCCAGCTGACTTTACTATGTTTTGGCATTAGGTATTTTAAAATTGTCTTGTTCTGTACTTCTTCAATTTTTAGATTAATGATGAAGCTTCTGGAAGTTCTCACACTATTTTGTCCTGCTACTTACATTTATTTGTTTACATTGCTTGCAACCTATTTGTTTACCTGAATGCTTTTATTGTTCCACTGTCTTCTTCCCTACCTTTAAAACCTGATGCATTCATTACTGAATCTCTTGAACATCTAGGCTGATATACGCCAACAGACTTGGGATCACTTACTGACTGTAACAAGCAAGTTTCACGCTTCTGCATGTACCCACCAGAAACTCTATTACACTTTCTAATCTTCTAAGAAAAAATACAAATCTAAAATTAGAGTTGCTGGACTAAAACTGTTATCATGCATGCTACATACAGATTTGAGAACAGAAAACAAAATAAATCTGAATTTTTTCAGCATATTGGACTATTATCTTCTTATCTGTGATTTACTGTATAAAAAACAGGTCAGAAGGATATCCCTCTAAAATTACCTGTTTCTCGCCACGGATTAAAAAAAAAGAGCCTATGTTGTCAAGGTCAGAGACAGTTCTGCATTTGGGATATCTGCTGTTAGGTGAGATTAACTTCATGTAAGGTTTCTTTACAGCATGCTAGGATTTACAAACGGGCCTAGTCAATCCATCACATTTTGAAGCAAAATATTCACATTCCTTTCTGTGAACACTAAAGCACTCTTCCCTGTAACAACAGAAGTCTAGAAGGACAAAACTGCACAAATTCCTAGCCCCAGAAAGTTTTGTCTTTCCATTTGCTACTTCAATACAACACATAATTTTAAACTAAGTGAATCTGAATGATTAGCAGTGAGTGTGTAGTTATAATGAAATACATCAAAGTTGTTTTCAGGTAATTTTTAAATGGTGTAGGGGAAGGAAAGAAATAACTAAATAAATAGCTAGATGGGAGTTCATTAAATGTTTTTTTTTCCCATAAAAGAAATCTAAGCTGTTTTTAACCAAAGGACCATTTTTAGTGTACACAATATTTATGGCAGTCATGATTCATATTGGAATGAGATGAAGTGGATGCAAAATTTTACTGATAATTGCAGTCTTTCAGCATTATACATGATCACTCAT
Organism: Nyctibius grandis; assembly: GCF_013368605.1. NCBI lineage: Eukaryota > Metazoa > Chordata > Aves > Nyctibiiformes > Nyctibiidae > Nyctibius > Nyctibius grandis. The sequence continues at coordinate 76,003,370 of NC_090659.1, read as the reverse complement.
GCACAGCCACTGAATAATTGTCAACATTTATGAGGGTTATAATGTACATGAACTTTTATTAATCCTTATCAGAATTCTGACACACCTTCTTCTTCATGTTCTTTATGAACATGTTTATATAGGATTTTATAAACATTCTTATCCTCTGCTGTGTATAAAAGTAGTAGGCAAGAATTAAGGGCTTAAAAATCAATGACTGTGATTAACGATGTCGAAGAAATTTTTTTTACTGTCTAACAAATGTAAGCAGAATGAAACCTGATAATTTTTATGAGATGAACTATTTTGGAGAGAATCTTGCATTTTTCATTAAAATTTTTATGAAACTTGATTCAGTTTGATGCATATACATTAAATTAGGATATGAATTATTTAAAATTTATTGGAAGGGTGCTTCATTTTAGAAGTCAATAATTCATTCCCAGGTGAATAAACTGTGAGGCTAAGGCCAAATACCCTGTCCCAATAAGACATCTGAATTATTGTTGAAGAAAATTGAGTTTATTCTTATTAGACCTTTTATTATACAAGTAAAATTATTTGCTGCTCCATTAATGAAGGAATAATTATTGATAAACTAATAATAAAACTCCCTTCTGTGTGCCAACTCAGTATGCTGCTAATGTCATTTCAATTTTCCATCTCCCTTAGAATTCATAAACTTTTCAAACTCATTCCTGCAACACATTTTCTTTCCCCTTTCTACATCTCTATCACACTTTGCCCCAAGAAATCTTAGCAACTGGAATCAATAAACATACTTTATTATATCAGATGTCACACGAAATTTAATTATTTTTCAGGCTTTTTGTTCACTCAGTAAATGTACTGTAATGAATTTAGTTATTTTTTTTGTTGTAAAAGTAACTTGCACTTGAAATTTATTCAAAAACATAGAAGAAATTCTAATTACCTTGCACTATGTTGGTTTGCCTTCTTATTTGATGAAAAACAACAAAATATTTTAAGAATTCAAATCACATTTGCTTATACATAAGTAAAGCTAAAGAAACTCAAACTTTTAATAAAAATATAACACACACCCATAGTTTTCAAACTATTCTGTTCTATTCTCTCCCAGATGCTTTGCACTCTTCAGTGGGAAAATAATTGTATCCATAACAAATATATGTGCATATAACTAACTAAATATTTTTTTATTTATTCAGAATTGCACAGTTGTTATCTGTCTAAACCAGGAACAGTCTGTACATAAAGCATACTGAATAAGTATTTGTGTTACATACAAAAGAATTTACACAGAGTGAAATAGAGATGGTCTCAGTTTATGAAGTACACATAAACACATATACCCAAACACTAAATAATGTAACAGTATCTATCCTTCATTCCAATCATCTCTACCTTACTTAAAAGATACAGTACACAATCCTTTTCAAAGTACTAGGATATTTCTCTGCATTTCCTGTCCTGAAACATTAGTAAGCAATTATTCTATGGATGTGAGAGTTTCAAATTACAGCTTTAATCATCTTTAAATGTGTAATGAAGTCTCCTGAAATCACATAAAAATAAAAGCCCCTTATATCTTCCATCAAGTACATAAGCAATATCTAGTTTGCATTTTCTTTATTTGTCCTTTTCAATATGAAAAATTAAGTAAAGTTGTCAAGAATTTTTGGCAAACATATTTTACATTATTTTGATTAGGTTAAAAAAAAAAGAAGCTCAGGGGACAAGACTGAAAGCCAAACATTAGCTAATTAGGATCATTTATTTCATCTATGATTGTTTTTAAATTGATATTTTGTTCATTATTCTTCTGTATGGGGTATTGACGATGGTCAGATGTGGGATACCATATTAGATGGAATATTGAACTGTTCTCTTTGGGGTATTTTTATCTTCTGTCTACTGTTTATTGGTGAGCAAGTTACTGGAGATCAATAGCATTAATCAACATTCTTTGTGCAAACTCTTACACTCTGACAGTAAAATGTGTTTTACTATCACAAAGTTAGATTCTAAGTTGATTCATCTCCGAACTAAATCAATATCATAACTCTTTGAGTCATCAGCAATGTAGGACTAAGTCTACGATAGTAGACTCCAAAAAAAATGAGAAGCTGAAAATCCTCATATCCTCATTGTTCCTCAACTTCCAAAAAAAATAATAATGGAAAACAACTATATGTAGCATTAAACAAACAAACAAACAAACCAAAATAACAACAAAACTATAACACCGTTTTTTTTTCCTTAACTGTTGTTTTGGGAACTGCAAAATATAGTTCTGAAAATCCCATTCTGGCTTGCTACATTCTCCATCTAATTCTTCTTTCCAGTTCAGCATATCTGGAGATTTTTCTTCTTATCTACCTTTACTAAAGCTTCTGAAATAGTTCTCAGACCACAATAGCTATGTCTAGTTCTTTGACTAGTTTCCTGCATAATGAAAGATAGTCTCCCTACAATGCAAAAGTCTTGCAGAAAGATTATGGTCTGCAATCAAACACAACATGTAAGCATAGAGATATAATATGTAACACTGATATTTCCTACCTTATAACTCCAGCATTAGAAGTCCCTTTTGAATAGATTTTATTATTCTAATCAGTGAAATAATTTTGCTGTGGATCCAAGTCTCTACACGACTCTGATTTCACTTTTCACTCTGCTCTTCTCCCTTGTCCCCAAGAATTCTTCGGGCATTCTTTCATTTTTTTTAACACCTTAAATGTAATATTATCTTATCTTCTTTGCCTTCTTTAATATCTATTATCAACGTTCATGACTGCCGTGCTTCTGCAAAAACTGGAAATATGAATTTCACTGTTGTTGTCTAACTATTTCACTAAATCATCTAAAAGGGGATTTTATGCCTCCATGCACATTTTGTGTTGGCACTTTAATGCATCAAATGTTTGTGGGAGGGGCCAACACTTTCTATGTTTCGTATTCACTCTTAATGTTCAATAAAAAATAGCAAGACATACTATTAAAAATTACAAAGCATTTACATACAGATTTAAGAGTTTTTTGCTTTTTCTTTTGGTATTATTCAAGCCTTCCTAGTGAAAGGAGGATGTCCATATTTTCAGTAATCAAGCTGTACTTATATTTCTTACATTTCTATATTAGAAGTTATAGTAGGAAACAAGTTAAGTTTGACTCCTGACATCTTTAAAAAGAAAACCCAGCAAATTAGAGAAAGAGAAGAAAAAAAACCCCAAATCTTTAAAATTTCCAGTACCAGCTTCCTTTTGGTTTGAGGCTTTTCCCATAACAAAGAAACAAACAAACAAACATTTTATGATATGATAGTTCATATTCCATTCTTCAGTTGTTAATGAAATGTCAGCCAAATTACATCATAGCACATTTCCTAAAGGAAATGCAAATCATTACATTTTATTAAATACCTCTAATGCAAAAAAATGATATTTTAGTTGAAGTATGTGTATATTTTTCCTAGGTGGTGTTTTATAGAAACAGGTTCTTCCATTAAGTGAAGTTAATTAATTTATAAGGAATTCTAATACAGTTCCAGAATACATCTGAATAGACTGATGTTTATGTTGCAAAAGCTAGAGTATTTATTTTATAAAAGGGAGAAAGCTTGTTTTGTCTACCTTATTTAAGGGAAGCTAAACCAAAAAGATTTTTAACTATTGTCTAAATCACTTTTGAAAGCTTGTGGTTAAGCTGGAAATAGCTACAGTTTTGCAATCCAGGTTTGCTATCCACCTACTGAATCAAACAGACATTTTAGTGTGCTGTAACTATAAATTTATACTGTGCATGTCTATTTTTTTGCCTTCTAGCTTTGAAAATTTTCTTCTCACATCACATTTTCTCTTGTTTTCTATTTTCAAAGTTTTGTTTAATCTTTCATATGGGGCTGTAATTGAAGAATACCATGTGACAGAATATAAAGCATATGACGGACCAAATTTCACTACTATAACTACTGTAGCTTAAATAAGGTAAACAGTTATCTAAAAAGTTTTAGATATTACTTCTGTGTTTTTAATTGTGCTTAAAAGGTTATTATTATTTTTTAGAAATTTTTTACAAAGACGACCAAAATCTTCTGAATTTACTAGACTTCTTTATGCAGGGGTTTAACTCCGACAGGCAGGTAAGCACCACGCTGCTGCTTGCTCAGTTCTCCCAGTGGAAGAGAGGAAGAAGAAAGCAAGAGTAAAAGGAAGGAAATTTGTGGATTGAAATAAAAATTGATTAATAAGCAAAAGAGAAGTGGAAGAAGAGAGAAAGAAATCCAAACAAAAGTGATACAGAGGCAATCACACTCCACCTCCCATGGGTAGACCGTTGTTCAGCCCGTTCCTGAGCAAAAGATGGCTAACCTTCCTAAACTACTTCTCCGTTTTATTGCTGGGCACGTTATTATATGGCATGGAATATTTCTTTTCTTAGTTCAGGTCATCTGTCTGGTTGTGTGCTCTCCCAACCTCTTGTGCACCCTCAATATATTCACTGGGGTGGCAGAGTGAGAAATACAGAAGGCCTTGATGCTGTGCAAATAGCTATAATATTAGAGTATTATAAGCATTGTTTTGGTTACAAATCTAAAATACAGCACCATACAAGCTGCTATGAAGAAAAATAACTCCATCCCAGACAGACCAAGTGCAACAGTACATTATTTATTAAAAACAAACAAACAAACAACTTTTCTGTATTATACCTTGATCCAATACTTATAACCAAATATCAACAAGATACAAGATGTGATATTATCACAAGTTCATTTTGCCACTGTGTATAGGTCAAATCAGTATGATTTTAGTGAAAGAGAAAACTCAGCACCTCCTTCATAAATGATTAAAATACTTTAAAGACATATTTTGCTATATTATTTAATACCCAGCAGATTCAGAAGTTCAGCTGTAAAATAATCTCAACAATTTAATATCTGAAACAATTTTAATGGACCATGAGATTCCAAAATGATGGATTCTGCACTGGGACAGAGTAATGCCAGGCACAAGTATAAATTGGGAGAGGAGTGGTTGGAGAGCAACCCTGCAGAAAGGGATCCGGAAGTGCTGGTTGACAGCAGGCTCAATATGAGTCAGCAGTGCGCCCTGGCAGTCAAGAGGCCAAACCGCATCCTGGGGTGTGTTGATCAGGCCCAGTCAGCATGGGTTTATGAAAGGCAGCTCCTGCTTGACTAACCTCATCTCCTTCTATGACCCACTTATTGGATGAGGGAAAGGCTGTGGATGTTGTCTACCTGGACTTTAGTAAAGCATTTGACACCCTTTCCCACAACATTTCCTGGAGAAACTGGCTGCTCGTGGCTTGGATGGGCGCACTCTTTGCTAGGTAAAACACTGGCTGGATGGCCGGGCACAAAAAATTGTCGTGAATGGAGTTAAATCCAGTTGGTGAATGGTCACAAGTGGTGTTTACCAGGACTCAGTGTTGGGGCCAGTTCTTTCTAATATGTTTATCAACGATCTGGACAAGGGGATCGAGTGCACCCTCAGTAAGTTTGCAGATGACATCAGGTTGGGTGGGAGTGTTGATCTGCTTGAGGCTAGGAAGGTTCTAAAGAGGGATCTCGACAGGTTGGATCAATGGGCCGAGATCAATTGTATGAGGTTCAACAAGGCTAAGTGTCAGGCCCTGCACTTGGTCACAACAACTCTATGCAATGCTACAGGCTTGGGGAAGAGCGGCTGGAAAGCTGCCTGCTGGAAAAGGATGCAGGGGTGTTGGTCGATAACCAGATGAATATGAGCCAGCAGTGTGCCCAGGCAGCCAAGAAGGCCAACAACATCCTAGCCTGCATCAGAACTCGTGTGGCCAGCAGGACTAAGGAAGTGATCATTCCTTTGTACTCGGCACTAGTGGGGCCGCACCTCAAATACTGTGTTCAGTTTTGGGCCCCTTACTACAAGAAAGACATTGAGGTGCTGGAGAGAGTCCTAAGAAGGGCAACTAAGCTGGTGAAGGGTCTAGAGCACAAGCTTTATGAGGAGCGATTGAGAGAACTGGAGTTGCTTAGTCTAGAAAAAAGGAGGCTGAGGGGAAACCTTATCACTCTCTACAGCTACCTGAAAGGAGGTTGTAGCAAAGAGGGTGTTTCTCTCAGGAAACAATTGTTAGGAAACGGCCTCAAGTTGCGCCAGGGGAGGTTTAGATTGGATATCAGGAGAAATTTCTTCACTGAAAGGGTTATCAAGCAGTGTACAGGCTGCCCAGGGAAGTGGTGGAGTCACCATCCCTGGAGGTATTTAAAAGATGAGTAGATGTGGTGCTTAGGGATATGGTTTAGTGGTGGACTTGGTAGTGTTAGGTTAATGGTTGATCTCGATGATCTTAAAGGTCCTTTTCAACCAAAACAATTCTATGATTCTAAACACAATATAACCAGCCAATCAAAAGAGGTGATTATCCTGTTCTGTTCAGCATTGGTGTGGCCTCACTTTGAATACTGCATGCAGTTCTGGGCCCCAGGATTTAAGAAGGATGTGAAGGTCCTTGAATGAGTCCAGAGGAGGGTAGCAAAGCTGGTGAAAGGCTGGAAGGCATGTCCTATGAGGAGCAGCTAAGGCCTTTGGGTTTGTCTAGTTTGGAGAAAAGGAGACTAAGAGGTGACATCATTGCTCTCTACAGCTTCCTGAGGAGGGGAAGTGGAGGGGGAGGTGCTGATCTCTTCTCCCTGGTACCCCATGATAGGGCGCATGCGAACGGTTCAAAGCTGTAGTAAAGGGGGTTTTGACTGGACATTAGGAAGCATTTCTTTACCAAGAGGGTGGTCAAACACCGGAACAGGCTTCCTAGAGAGGTGGTCAATTCCCCGTGCCTGTCAGTGTTTAAGAGGGATTTGGACAATGCCCTTAATAACATGCTCTAACCTTTGGCTCTGAAGTGGTCAGGGAGTTGGACTAGGTGATCATTGTAGTTTCCTTCCAATTCAAATATTCTGTAAGTCTATAAATCCAGCCAGAGCTGCTGTTGATTTTGATAAGAACTAGGAACTCATCAGAGTTTTATGGTAAGTAAGTTATACATTTTATAGGCAACAAGACATAAAGGACAAATTCTCAAGATTATGCATTTTCAAGTATTTTGAATCCTTATGGTGTGATAAAGACACTTCATTTTCGAAAACAATCAGTAAATTAATATGACATGCTTTTATAAATAAAACATGGAATTCAGAAAAGTTAGGTTTTTCGTAACTGAAGCTGAGATATGTAGGCAAGATCTGATGCTATTAAGATATTTTCCTTCAGAGTGCAGTCTCTAAGAAAATTATAAAAGTATTTTAAATGCAAGGAAACTGGTGAATAAATATCTATTTTATTCATTTACTTAAAAGTCTCTAGTATCAGTTCATAATCTGTAAGTTACAGCTTTAAAAGAATTATTGTTTTACACAATAGGATAAAACTACTCATTTGTGGGTTTTCGTGTGTCAAATATTCTATGACACCTAACAAGAATTAAGAAAAACATTTTGTCTGAAGAGGGATAATTTTCTGACAAATTAATGTATTAATGTTTCAGCTACAGAATATTAGTCTAAATTAATTATTGTCATTAATAATAGAATTTTGTTCTCATGGTAGCTGTAAGATCTTGAACTACAAATTTCTAGCCATCAGAAATTTTTAACATATATCCTGATGTTTTCTAAAATATTTAGTTCATCTAGGAGGTGTTAAGTTTAGAAAGATCGAGCATAAACAAGGTTAATGGGAGCCAAAGACAATTGATTGGTATATCTTTCTTTCTTCTTTCCCAGAATGGATAATCTCTGAATGAAAGAGCTGCATCTTAGATATTTGTCACACATCTTTCTCACGGATCTTAGATCTTTCCCGTCTTCAGAGGCTTTTGTAATTCAGAGATCACTTAAACTGTCTCCAGGATTTTTTTTGTCTTTTGGGGAAATTAGACTGTTATAAGCAGAAGTTTTGGTTTAACCCTAGTATGCTCCTAAGTCCCACACAGACGCTCACTCACTGGGGAAGAGAATCAAAAGGGTAAAAGTGAGAAAACTCATGAGTTGAAATATAGAGAGTTTAACAGGGAAAGCAAAAGCTGCATGCTCAAGCAAAGTGAAATAAGGAATTCATTCACTACTTCCCATCGGCAGGCAGGTGTTTAGCCATCTCCAGGAAAGCAGGGTGTCAAGTAACTACGTAACAGTTACTTGGGAAGACAAATACCATAACTCAAAATGTCCCCTCTCCCTCCTTCACCCCAGGTTTTACTGCAGAGCATGATGCCGTATGGTATGGAATATCCCTTTGGTCAGTTGGGGTCAGCTGTCCCAGCTGTGTCCCCTCCAACTTCTTGTGTACCCCAGCCTACTCGCTGGTGGGGCAGTGTGAGAACATGGTGTAAGCACTGCTCAGCAACAGCTAAAACATCCCTGTGTTATGAACACTGTTTTTGTCACAAATCCAAAACATAGCACGATACAAGCTACTATGAAGAAAATTAACTCTATCCCATCCAAAACCAGTGTGCAGCATAATTATTCAGAAAGATGAATGGTATCCAGATAATGCCAACTAAAAAGACCTTTCTGTAGAAACAGATATGCTCAACCCTCATAGGAATTAAATATAAACCTGTGAATATATTTCTCTTTTCTTCCTAATAAAAGAATTACCACAGCACTTTTTTTTCAGTCTTACTCTCCAAGTAAGACTACCTCAGAAAAAGACTAGAAACTAAAGAACTGTGATCCATACTCCTAGGCACCACGAATTTCAGTTAATATTTGGTCTGCAGAGTTTCTTAAGCTGTTTAGTTCTCCTACTAGAAGTTCTTTGTCTATACCACACTTTTTTCTTTGTGATCCTAGTAGAAGTATTTTATAGGGAAAACTGAAATTTTCTATTAGACCTTTGCTTTAAATGGAAGACTTTATCTTGTTACTATTTATTTTTACTTGCTATGTTTAATTTAAAGAAGTTTGACACTTGAAAAAACTCTGTGTCAAATAATAGCTCATTGATTGCTTATGGGTTATTAAAAGATTTTGAACTTGTTCCTACATTAAGCTTTTTTGGTTTAAGTTAAACAGGTAGTTGATTCTGCCATGCTCAAGCTTACACAGAAAGAAATGGACCCAGGTTGAATCCAGGACCTGTTAACCAGTCAATCCAGCAGGAATAGTGAAAGAGAATCTAGCTGGTCTTCTTAGGTCGTGCTTAGGACAAACCCAGTTTCAGTTATTTTAATTCTAAGGGATATTTTGGCAGTGGACTGAAGGGATTTTTGAATAGGATCCTTTTCTCCCTAGTCTCGATTTGGAAGCAACATGAAGTACTTTCTGCAGTATCTTCTGCACACCTTCTCAATTAATCAGGTTATCATCACTGTAATTTTTCAACTCTGTTTCTTTGTTATTTGTCTCACAGGAGTCAAAGATGGTTAGGGAACTTCCAGCTTTATAAATTTAACAAAAATTATTTCATGAGTATGAACATGTGCCTCATTTTATCTCTTGCCATAAGTTCTTTTCTTGAGGACTTCTACTGGAAAGAATAGTGTGGGCCATGACCACCTGAGACCTTTATTGTTACCAAAGAGAGTGCCAATTATTCAGTTAATTTCTTTTTTTCTTGTTAATTTTATTTTTAATTTTTAAAAAAATATTATATTGCTTTTCTTTTGTCTTGTGTAGTTATGAACTTAACAATGAAATGCTTGATAAATTTGCTGGTGCCCGGGACTTAGATAGGGGAAGGTCTTGAGTAATTTCTCTTTTTCCTTTTTTTCTTCTTCTTTCGTTCTTAGAGGCTGCAAAGGATTATGTTGGGCTTACGTGCAGCACAAGCTCTCATGGGACTTCACAAAATGTAATTCTGTTACTCTTCATGTTCAAAAAGCATACAGTACCATTAAGAAGGTTATTGAAGTTGTTTGGTGTGGGAAATGCAGTTCTTAGTATGTGGATGACAACCAATTCAGTATGTCCATCTTATCTAAGCCATTTATTGTAGCTGTGAAATTATTAAGAGAGACAGAGCATGCAAGACAGATGTTCTGAATAACTTTCTCCTTGGATAAACTTGAAAGAGGTATATGCCAGTTGTTCCAGACTTCATTTTGCATTAAGACTTTCTGTTTTTCTTTTATAGATCTTGAACATGCAGACTTGTGTTCATGTCAGGGAGAGGAAAGCAGTTTATTCTATACTGCTCTATTACTGATGCAATGCCATATAGAAGATGCCTTGTTTGATTACTTAGGTCACGTTGATCAGATCATCTATGTCATCTGGTTTAACTGGCTTATCTAGATTACTGATTACAATAATTGTGTCCATCACTGTCTCAATTAATACTGAAATTTAGTGTTAATTTTATCAAATTGTTAATACTAAAAGTTAGCGTATAAGCCCTTTTGATTCATTCTGGTTTTGATACATTATGTTGGTAAATGTAAAATAATCCTTTCACAATTAATCAAAATTGTTAAAATTGAAGTTGAAACTGGAACTTGCTATGAATGCTTTAGAGAAGAGTCTAACGCAGCAGCCAAATGAGACTGTCAAATACAGTCTTACAAATGCTTTTCAGCTAGATGTATAAGTAAAGATATTTTGGAAAATGTAGTACTGATGCCTTTTTTCCCACCCAAAATCAGATTGTATTTCATAGGATCAAAGGGCAATTCAAGTGGGAAGGTACCTCAGGAGGCCTCTAGTTGAAACTCCTGCTCAAAGCAGGGGCAGCTTTGAGGTCAGACCAGGTTGCTCAGGGCTGTGTCCGGGTGGATCTTGACAGCCTCTAAAGACAGAGACAGTGCAATCTCTCTCAACAACCTGCTCCACTGACTGATTGTGCTCATGGGGAAAAAGTTTCTCCTTACAACCAACCTGAAACTTCCTTGTTTCAAATTATACCCACTGCCTCTCATTCTTCCCTCATGCTGCATGTTGAAGGGCACGGCTCGCTCTTCTTGCTGACTTCCCCATAGGCACTGAGGATGCTTTAGTTAGGAGCTCTGTAGACATCTCTTCTCCAGGCTGAACAAGCCTGGTCCATCAGCCTCATCTCATAAGGCAAGTGTTCCAGTTCAGATCATCTTGGTGGTTTATTGGTGTTTTACCTGTACTGGACACAGTAATTAGATATGATGTAATCAGCTCTGAGTAAAGGCATGAATTATCACTTCCCTGGACCTGCTGCTTGTGCTCCCATTAATGCTGCTGACTGTCTTTGTTGCCAGGGCACACTGCTGGCTCATATTCAGCTCATTGTCCCCAGGCCTCCTAGGGCCTTTTTGCCAGAGCTGCTCTCCAGTCCATCAGTGCCTAGTCTATATCGCTGCCAGGAGGTCTTCCTTCCTTGGGACAGGACTTTGCATTTTGCCTTGTTGAACTTCATGAGGTTCCTCTCAGCCCATTCCTCCAGCCTGATTAGATCCTTCTGGATGGCAGCATCTGGATGACCTCCAACACATTGACTAGTTCCATCCCCAGCCAAATTTAGTGTCATCTTCATAAAAACGAATCAAAACTTTTCTGACTGTAATAGTTTTTTTATGTAATACTCTTGAGTACAGGTTCGAAAAGTTTAGGAACAAAAAAAAAGATAGCAAAAATAGTTAATAAATTTCTACTCCAAGTATTATTTGTTGCCTTGCATTCTGTATAAGATCATGTTCTCAGGCTGTTGCTTTATCTATAGTGATTGGCAAATGAATTTAAAATTAAACTGAAGAAGTATGATTTGGTACAGCATAGAAAATTCTGCACATTTTATGCACCAGATTGCTTTGTGAATACATTCCTTACAATCTGCCTTTATGCAGCTGGAACTGATTATATTCCTGGGTGCTCTAGGTGTAAAGAGACAGGAAGTAGACTTATAATAGACTGCTCAGAACCACAAAATCTTTAATATGATGCAATCTTCCAAAACATAGTTTTCTACAAACAGAAATAAATGTGACAAAGAGTGACTAGATTAGCGATGTCCTGTTTTCTAGTTTAGTGTTGAGAAGGGGCTTGTCTTATTTTCTTACCTTAACGGTATCTTATTTTTCATGAAAAATTAAATATTTTAGTAATTAGGAATTCGCAGTAGACATAGACAAGGGCCCTTAATTCAATTTGTGGATTTCAAACATAATATAAGTGTTTAACATTTTCTGTATGAATAACTGAGTCCTTACAAAGAACTTCTTGTACACTGAGAACTGTAACAGTGAAAAGCAAACACCTCCACCTCCCCCCCCAAAAAAAAGCCCAAAACGAGAAACACCCCCACGCACACCCAAAGGCAAAAGTTATCCCCCTTCACTAGGCTACACTCTAGGAACTTGAGTTTTGGACTTGGGAATCAGAGGTGAGAACTAGACTTCTCTTTCTGACAGTATCTAATGCCTGTCACAGTTTAAAGCTGGGCCAGCTATTAACAAGGTGGCAGATGCTCTCTGTTAACCCTCTCCCCCGCCCTAAGGGAAAGGGAAAAGGGAGAGAGACTTATGGGTTGGAAAGTTAAAACAGTTTTAATAAACTATAATAATGAAAAAGAGTATAATAACAGAAATAATCAAATATGTACAAATATATACAAAACCAAGACTGAGAGCTTGGAAATCCTCCTCAGGCAGAGTTGCTCCCCCCAGTACGGGCAGTGGGGAAAATGCAGTAGCTCCCCCCAGCACGGGCAGTGAGGAAAATACAGTAGCTCCCTGCCATCACACCTGCAGGCTTTTAACTGGAAAATTGGCAAAGCTGGTACCAAGCAGTGGGAGACAGGAGGGCCCCTCCCTCCTGGGCCCCACCTCCAGGAGGCAGTGGGTTAGTGATAAATAGGAAAGTGAGAATGACATGTATGGGATGGAATACCTTGTTGGTCAATATTGGGTCACCTGCCCTGTCTGCTCCTCCCTGCAGGTGCGAGCCCCCTTCGGCTCTTCACTCATAAGCAGTGAGGAATTTAGCAGTGACCTTGGTTTCTCTAAGACTAATTGGCCTGGTTTGGGCCAAACCAGGACATTCCACCCCTTATTCCATACCATTCACGTCATACTCAGATCACCACTACCTTTTCATTTTCAAATATATATACACATATCACTAGTTTATGATTCATCTCTATACAAAAAGTTCATTAAGTTCATTTGGTTCAGGATTGTGGGTTTCCATCTGGTTAGCAGTCTCTCAGCAGTCTTTCTGGCTAGCAGTCTCTCTTTTGTCATGGTTCGTGCCCACGGGTTGCAGGTTAAAGGTGTCAGACTCAAGGAGGTTATTGGATGCCACTTGATGAAGCTAGCTCCGGTCTCATCACCACTGTCTTAACCTGGAAGACACTTATGCAGCAACAACATACAGTTCAGAATTAAGTGGTCTCACCCAGAATCAGATCACCTTCAGGGACACATCGGACTTCACCATCTTGCAACATCACCCACCAAGTACATCCAGGTCCCTGAGCAAAAGCAATCCCACGAATGGGTTTACCTTTGCCCGTAACAGGAAGAATCCAGACAGTTTTTCCCAACAGATTCCTTTCATGCACCACAGGGACTTTATCTCCTTCTACTGTATGTAGAAGGTCTGACTGAGCAGGGCCAGCTCGATTGATAGATCCCCTGGTGTTAACGAACCAGGTAGTTTGTGCCAGATGCTTATCCCAGTTTTTAAAGGTTCCACCCCCCATTGCTTTTAGGGTAGTTTTTAACAGCCCATTATACCGTTCAATTTTCCCAGAGGCTGGTGCATGATAGGGGATGAGATATACCCATTCGATGCCATGCTCTTTGGCCCAGTTATCTATGAGACTGTTTTTGAAATGAGTCCCATTGTCCAACTCAATTCTCTCCGGCATGCCGTGTCGCCACAAGATTTGCTTTTCAAGGCCCAGAATAGTGTTCCGGGCAGTGGCATGGGGCACAGCGTATGTTTCCAACCATCCGGTGGTCGCCTCCACCATGGTAAGCACATAACGTTTACCCTGGCGGGTTTGAGGGAGTGTGATGTAGTCAATTTGCCAGGCCTCCCCATATTTATATTTCAACCACCGCCCCCCATACCACAAAGGTTTTAACTGTTTGGCTTGCTTAATTGCGGCGCATGTTTCACAATCATGGATAACCTGTGCAATAGAGTCCATGGTTAAGTCCACCCCTCGGTCACGAGCCCATCTGTATGTTGCATCTCTCCCTTGATGACCTGAAGTGTCATGAGCCCACCGAGCTAAAAATAGTTCACCTTTATGTTCCCAGTCCAAATCTATCTGGAACACTTTAGCAGCTTGATCCGCTTGTTGGTTGTTTCGATGTTCCTCAGTTGCCCGACTTTTAGGTATGTGAGCATCTACATGACGTACCTTCACGACTAGTTTCTCTAGCCGAGCAGCAATATCTTGCCACAATTCAGCAGCCCAAATAGGTTTACCTTTGCGCTGCCAGTTGCTTCGCTTCCACTGCTTTAACCACCCCCACAAGGCATTTGCTACCATCCATGAGTCAGTATAAAGATACAGCCTTGGCCACTTTTCTCGTTCAGCAATGCCTAAAGCCAGCTGGATGGCTTTTACCTCTGCGAATTGACTTGATTCACCTTGTCCTTCTGTGGCTTCTGTGACTTGTCGTATGGGACTCCATACAGCAGCTTTCCACTTCTGATGCTTTCCTACAAGACGGCAGGATCCATCGGTGAACAGGGCATACTGCTTCTCATCCTCGGGTAGTTCATTATATGGTGGGGCTTCTTCAGCACGTGTCACCTCAATTAAGAAATAGATTTGTGCTGCTCACAGGGACTGGACCTTCATTTCTCCTATTCACACTTGGGAAAAAGGAATTTGAGGCCCATCTACCCTGGCTGGGGTCCTGCTCACTGGTAACTGGAGCAGCCATCCTTCTAGAAAAATTCTCTCTGGTATTTCTGTTAGCTTGCAACTCATGTACTCGTGCCTGTAGGGTACTGGTAGGTTGTCCATGCCATCTGCTCATGTCTTCCCCATAACCACGCAGGGCAAACCACAGGATACCTCGTGATGTGTTCCGTTTCCTTTGAGCTGGTCCTGTAGGAGAACGTTTTCTCTTAACAGCTGCAACGTGCGCCTGTGTAGGTAGAGAGTCAAGTTTATTCTCGATCTTGGACAGTTTGTCTGACAGTTGTTTAAATGAGTCCTTGTTCTCCTTAGTCAGTTTTTCCACAGCCGAGATGCATGCCTGCAGTGGGGAAGAAATACTATCTTCATACTGTCGCATACAGTTAGCCATTTCGCCCACACTAGGTCGTGCCATATCATCTTCTCCCCATACTAATATTGACAATGTATGGGTATGTGTCGGTGGAGCATTCTTCACAACCTTCCGGAACATGGATCGGTTGCATTCCACTTCATCAGGATCTACAGGATCTACAACTTCCCGTGGGTGTCTATAAACGATCTCTTGCACAGCTAGTTGTCTAAGGTAGTTAATACCTTTTTCTATAGTGGTCCATTTGCTTAGGTGACTCATAACATCATCTTTATAGGGATACCTGCTCTTTACAGCTGACAAGAGTCGCCTCCAGAGGCTGATAGTGTTTGACTTTCTTGCGAGCACCTTATCAATACCACCATCTCTGGACAGGGATCCCAGCTGTCTGGCTTCTCTGCCATCTAATTGCATGCTGTCTGCCCCATTATCCCAGCATCGGAGCAACCAGGTAATAATAGGTTCACCGTCATAACGGCTGAAGTCTTTCCTTATATTTCTCAGGTCCTTCAGGGGTAAGGAGTGGTAGGTTATCTCTACGTCTGAGTCCTCCTCTTGTGATAGTTCTGCTTTAGAAGGACCTTTCTTCTGTGATGGGTCTGCTTTAAAAGGACGATTGAGGAAACCCCCATCTGTGTCGGGCCCTAGCCCTGCCTGAGAAGGGCCCTCACCTGGGCCATATGATGGCTCTGCCTTAGAAGGCTCTGAGTCATCATCCTCCTCTTCACAAGCTGATTTCTTTTGGTATTTCTTCCTGGTTACAGGAGCAATTGGTACAGGTTCAATAGATGCTGGGGTCTGAGTAGATGCAGTGGCTGTCGTGGGAGTGCTGAGACTTGTTAGAGTCTGAGTAGCTGCAGTGGCCATCTTGGGGGGTGTAGCAGCTGTGGTGCAGGCTGCCGAGGTTTCAGTGGATTTAGTGGCTGTAGCGGCAGCACATGCTGTAGGATCTGAGGTGGCTGCATAACACCTACAACTGTCTCTGCACCGATATTTGATCTTATCCCACATCAGAAACACATTCAGGACAACCAAAAATAAAAACATGCCACCTAGACAGCACCATCCTAATTTCGCAAAATCTAGTGGAATCAGCTTAGCAGAAAAGGAGAAGGTGCTATTTCCCGAAGTAAAACTGGAAGTGTAATCATTAACAGAATCAGCTAAAGGACGCCTGGAGCGTGCAGATGAAGTTGCTGCTACTGATTCGCGATTAAAGCTGCCCATCATTGTGTCATAGAGATAAGAGATCTGAATATTAACTGCCCAGTTTATCACAGCATAAATCAGTATCAAACCCCGTACCAAAACAATACATTTCGACCAGCGCCCACTGCTAAACTGCATGTAAACATTCATAAGAAGCAAGCAATAACACAGTGCCCACGGCAGGTAAGGCATCATTGCAATACTCAACTGTGAAAGAAACTCCATAAAAAGATGGGATAACACAGCATTCAAAAATGACATCACCATCTTCACTATCTGTTTTAATTTCCAACCCCTCATAAATCTCAAAGGAAGAAATCTGATACTCTCTCAGCTGAGCTCTCTGTGTCTCCTCCCACCAGAGCCAGGATTCAACTTATCAGAGCAACCTGTTGGAGCTTCTCTCGTGCCCCAAGTTGGGCACCAATAAATCTGTCACGGTTTAAAGCTGGGCCAGCTATTAACAAGGTGGCAGATGCTCTCTGTTAACCCTCTCCCCCGCCCTAAGGGAAAGGGAAAAGGGAGAGAGACTTATGGGTTGGAAAGTTAAAACAGTTTTAATAAACTATAATAATGAAAAAGAGTATAATAACAATAATAATAGAAATAATCAAATATATACAAATATATACAAAACCAAGACTGAGAGCTTGGAAATCCTCCTCAGGCAGAGTTGCTCCCCCCAGCACGGGCAGAGGGGAAAATGCAGTAGCTCCCCCCAGCACGGGCAGAGAGGAAAATACAGTAGCTCCCTGCCATCACACCTGCAGGCTTTTAACTGGAAAATTGGCAAAGCTGGTACCAAGCAGTGGGAGACAGGAGGGCCCCTCCCTCCTGGGCCCCACCTCCAGGAGGCAGTGGGTTAGTGATAAATAGGAAAGTGAGAATGACATGTATGGGATGGAATACCTTGTTGGTCAATATTGGGTCACCTGCCCTGTCTGCTCCTCCCTGCAGGTGCGACCCCCCCTTCGGCTCTTCACTCATAAGCAGTGAGGAATTTAGCAGTGACCTTGGTTTCTCTAAGACTAATTGGCCTGGTTTGGGCCAAACCAGGACAATGCCCTAGCAGAGGCTTGACTTCCTCACTGAGGTATGGCAAAGAGACCCTAGAGAAGATTATTGCACAAAGAGTGCTTCAGCTGCCATAAATCTCTCATGAAAACCATTATATTGTGCCAGGACAAGGATGGGGAGCAAATGGCATGCTTCAATGACTCGTTGTAAAGTAAATTTCTGTATCTCTGAAAGATACCTTCCATATTTTCCACTACCCTATGTAATTTGCTTGTAGCAAAACAGCAAAAACTATAAGCACTGTACTACCGGCTTTACACAATTAACATTACTCATGTTTGGTCTTTTGGTCTAGGATAAAGACATTGATGGTGGGAAGGAAATGTGACCACTGTGTTTGCTCAGACTGTCAACAAGTGTTCAATTAGTGCTTAGTAGGGTATGAATAACCTCCCATTAAAAATTGATTCTTACTAGTAGCTGCTGTCACAGAGACCTTGAGAGGTCATGAAGAGTTAATAAGTTTTTGTCAATATACATACAAAACTGGGTTTGAAACAAATGACAATCATAATAAAACTTCTCCGGTGAGCATGAAGAAAAACTTAACCTGTTATCAAAGTATACTCACTGACTTGTTTTGAGAATAACTTTCTACTTAGAGACATCTGAGGTCAATATCATATCTATTTCTCACCAGAATGCACAGAAGAAAGGAGCTTACTTTCTCTTGTCAAAGGCAAAGTGAGTGCAGTCATATATTCAAGGAAGGATGAAATATTTTCCATTTCATAATCAGGACATATCACCAAAACCTGAAAATCAGAGATGAGAAGGAAGGAAATTTGCTGGTTTTCCTATCTCCTACCGAGCTGTTTGTTGTAATGGAAGGACATGGCAGACTTTGCTTTTAAGGCTTGATTCAGTTTGTAGAGCCAAAAATAAATCAAAATTCCAGATTCTATATCAAATTATTTACATAAGGAAATTTCATATTAAGTTCATGTCATTTCTGTTAAAATTATATGATTTTATTGTAAACATTCTTTTACTTTTTCAATGTAAATTCAAAACTAACGTTTTTTTTGCTACTGATTGTCCAGTTATCATAGGGTTGTTAGCGGTGATTCTAAGGTAGTAAGGGGCATGTCATAAGTAATTATTCTCAGCTGCAGCACAACCCGTTACACTTACAAAGTTATGCACTGTGAAGCTATTTGACCTATTTTGAAAACTTGTTTCAACTTTCCAAATCAAAATGCTGTTATTTCTAAGATTATGAATCTTCATTGTATTCTCACTTTCTTGTCAGTCACATTCAGTGTACAAGATTTGGAATAAAGTTTCACACATTTACTCAGAAATATACTTTTCGGGCTTGTAGTAGAGTAGCAAAGAAATTGCCAGAGGTTTGACAAGGTATTGATAATCTATTTCCTTTAAAAAGGTTAAGCTTTTTACATTCTGCCTTCTAACATGGCCACTCTAGAGGCACATCACATACTTAAGAAACAGTGCAACGTTTCTGTTATTGCTTAAATTAAGATCAGTAATGACCATTAACTTCACCTGATGTAAGTCTTTATGCTTTGTTATGTCATTTGCAAGGCAAATTAAGAGGGAGAGAGAATTAGATTTCTTCTTAATACAATCTAATTTGAACAACTGGAAAAATGAATCACAGTAAGAAAAATCCTTCATTTTCTAAAAAGAGCATATAAAGCAGTAATTTTAATGAGTGCATAGCTAGAGAGATTCTGACTTACATGCCATATGCCTTGTCAGTAAGATACATACTTCAGTAGCTAAAAATGCAGTATACATGGTTTCATCTCTGTGTAATGAAAGCTGTTTTGCTGATCGTAATTTATTTGATAGGAGACAAATGCCAGTAAGAACTGAGTGGTTATGTCAGTGATCACTTGTAAAATAAAATATATTAAGAAAACCCAAGGTCTGCTGTATTTTTTAAATATCACATTACATTTGTAGATTCTTTAAATTTGAAAGCAATGTCTCTTTAAACAATAGTGCCTTTAATAATGATATTGAGTAGATTACCATGGGTATTCCAGAAGGAATGTTTGCAAAATTTTTACTATACTCAAAAAATTGAGTATGTTCCTTCACGAAAAAAAGAAAAACAAAGAAGTCAAATGTTAATTTAATTTAAAATATGCCCTCTAGGTGATTTTATTTACCATTACTGAGGTACATCTTTAGTAAAGAACATGGGAGTATTCAGCTACTCTTACAGTTTAGGGATGAAAATGCTATCAATTTTAGTCCCATTTCTCAGAATCCTAGAGGTAAGAGATAGGAAAGACCTGTTATAATGTCTAGACTAACATTTTGTAAATGCAGGATTATTATCTTGCATTATGTATGATATATTTTCCAGTAATTTTGCTAGACAAGCTTTAAATCACATGAGAAAGTTTGCATTTCTCTCAGTAAGATGGTTCACAGCTTCCCTGGAAGCTTATACTGCTCTGACAAGAAAATAAACCAGGAGATAAGGAAGCTGCTGACCAACAAGGAATTCCATTGCAGGGGCAGTTCTGAGTTTGCTGGACCACTTTACCTAATCCTGGACCCTAAATGTAGGACACCATGAGGTTGGTGTGGCTTGCCCATTGAGACTCCCTTCCTGTGACACCAGACCTGGGAGGCAGGGCTGCTGCATGCCTGGCTGTCACACTGACAAAATGCCAAGACTGGGCACCTGTCAGGACTTGGGAGCTTGAAGCACTTCCAGGACTGTCAATACAGACATGGCAAGTTCCTTTCACAAGACACTGCGAGACTCACAGATGTTGAAGGTGTCTGGGTGGTCGGTGTGCCAGAGGGAAAACCTCTGCAAGACCAAACATTCATTTCTGAGACAGGATCTCAAGTTTTGCTCTAGGACCCTTCTGCACCCTTTGGCTTTTACTTCTCTATGCCTTAAATTAGAGATGTGTTTACTAATTTACTTCACATTTAAAGGTGTAAGAATACTAATTGTATAAGGGTACTGAATTAATCAGAGTGTCAGCTGCTTACTTTCCAGAGTGCATAATGGTGATTCTGGGATAACATCAGCAACCAGTGAAGTACTTGGTTTTAATTTCTTTTTGTCACCTATGTGACAGAACATCATTCACAGCAATTTTCTTTATTATTGTTACCTTTTTATGAGGGCTACAGTCCTTTTACATTTTACAGTTTTACAAAACTGCTTTAAAAGCTGGAGTTTATTATGAGAGAAATCACTGAACAGAAATAAAAATTGTAGCAGCTGTGTAATAAAGAAGTTCTTAGAAATCTGTGGACATGAACCAACTGTGCATAATTTTCTAAGGGATTTTAAATCAAGCATATCTGCAGTACTGAATTCTAATTCATAGAGCTGACTCTTCTCTTCAAGACTCATACCCACACTATATGTAGTGAGTACTTGAGGAACAGTCTGCCAGCAACCATGACCTTATCCTCAAAAAGAAACTGCGTCTTAATGAAATTAAGGTTTGCCAGCGATGAATTATACAAGGAAGTTTTTTTTTTATTTATTTATTTCCTCTTTCAAAGATAAAATGTCTCTTCAAAGTGCACAACAATTCTCTTATTATGCTCTGTAAGGTGTTTGTGCATTTCACTTTATAAAGCGCATGGGTAAAATGCATAAGTAGTCCTGGGAGAAGGCACCTGAAAACCTCCACCACATGTCTCCCTTTGCAATCTATGCAGAAAAAAGCTGTCTTCCTCTACCTGGTCACCTGAGTCTTGTACACAGGCAGCTCAATGGAGGAATCGGGGCATCCCTCTTGTCTGAATTGCCCTCCAGCCCGCCGATTGTGGTGTTCTGTCAAAAAGTCAGTCCTGTGGCTTTGAAACCACCCTGATAAGAAAGGCTCAATTCCCAAGTTCCCTGATTTGTAAGCGAGCCTTCAATTCACAGAAGTAGTTTGCAAACATGAGAAAAGAGATGCGTGGCATCCTGAAACTTCAAGTAGTCAGGAGCTCAGACAAAAGGTCAGGAGAAGACTACTTAGGGTCAACCCTGTTTCTTAAATTCCTAGTCAAGCAGGGGATTCACTAACCAGTGAATTAGCTAACCATTCATTTATCACTATGGAAGGTTTTATATTCCTCTGGATTTTGATCAGAGACACCATAGTCATGTCTGCACTATGGGTATGGACAACCTGATGTAGAATTCACCTAAGCCACTGTGGGTGACTGGCTAGATGGTGTGAAAAAAATCAAAGTTTGGCCTGTATAGTCATGAAAAGACTCTCCTGAGAAATTAAAAAAACTTTCCTTAAAATAGCAGTTATTAACTCAGGTTTAGTAAAGACAAAGCTTTTCTTCTTCAGTGGCTGAGACAGTGAATCTGAGCTGTGCTGAGTTGTGTGGATTTATCACCTTAACAGGCACTACCATAGAGTTCACTGAGATTTGTTCAAGGTCAGACAGAAAATCTGGGACAGATCATGTTAATACAACCAGATCTTAGAGCCATCTTTCTTTTTTTGGCAGAAGTGAATCCCCATAAGTGCAATATCCCCTGTATGTCAAAATCGTGAGATCCTGTCATCATTTAAGCACACACATTTCAAAGATGTTGAACTGTGAAAGAAGAACCTCTCAGTAGATCATAATAAATGGGTCTGTTATAAAAAAAAAAAAAAAAAAAAAGGAAGCAAAGAAAATAAAACTTGGGCCACTAATATAGAAATATAAAAAACTCTTACAAAGTAATTTAACATACTCTTTCGCGCTTCTCAAAGGTGTTTGTTAATTAGTATTCTCGAGGACACTGAATTTTTTCAAGATACAACTAAATAACATTCTGAACAGTGAAATAAGTGACTGGTCCCTGATAAACATACCTTACTGGTTTTAAAATCCAATCCTGCTAAATTTGAAATCAGTAGGCAAGATGGCAGAACTTCTGCAGTAATGGCAAGGTATGTATTTTTACAGCCCTTCAAAGACACTGAGCTGAGAGAATTCTGTTTAATCCATGATATGGAAAGCTTTGCGCTTATGACTGTAAAGATTCAAGTTAATTGCTCTTTTATTGAGGGCCTGAGAAAGCCCATAGTATTTTTAGGCTTCCTATGAAGAACTGTAACATTGTTATACAACAGCTCTGTCTTCTTCTAGTGAGACAATAATATTCCGCATATCCTCATTAAAAAAGAGAGAGAAAGGCTTACTTGTTTTCCCCAGTTGTTCCATTTCCCCACTGGGTTCTGCGGAACTTATTGAAGAGTCCTTAAAGTGCCAAAAGCAGGTTTGAAATGCTACTTACAGATTATTTTTAGGAGTGAGCATCCTTGATAAAGTATTGCAATTCATGTGTATGCAACATGTTAAGTATACTTCAGTGCTATAATCTTGATTTACATTTGTAACAGATGATAATTAGTGTGCCAGGAGGAAAATATAAGGAGAGATGATGAGGTGGTGAAGAACTTGATTAGTGACAACTCTGAAGAAAGTGAGACATGAGAGCGAAGAGACTCATCAGTTTACACTTTTGTCTTTTTCCCTTCCCTTCCCTTCCCTTCCCTTCCCTTCCCTTCCCTTCCCTTCCCTTCCCTTCCCTTCCCTTCCCTTCCCTTCCCTTCCCTTCCCTTCCCTTCCCTTCCCTTCCCCTCCTTCCTTCTCCTCTTTATTGTACATTTTTCCTTAATTTACCCTTTTCATTTCTTTAGTGCATTTTAAAAGTATTTGACTGTCTCTGAGTCCAGAAATGTAATTTCTTTCTTCATACCTATAAAACTACACAGTTAATGGGACCATGCACTATTTCACTGTGAAAGCATGAAAATAAAAAATGTCAGAAGTTTAAACAATATTTGCAAAGTGGCAGAAGGTTCACACATTTTTCTTCTGTGAAGATCTCATGATTCCCACAGCTGACAAGTCTCTCCAGATCTATACAGTTACTGAAGTCCCTTTGTCTCAAAGAAATACATTTGGTGAGTCCTGTGGAACCACATTCCTTGAGGAATATTGAAAATGTCTTTACATGTGCAAAAGTATGCAGGAAATAATGGTAAGGATCAGACACAAACATAAAAATATTATACAGAAAAAAAAGACATAAGATTTTATGGTGAAGTCAACATTTACACGTTCTTTTAGCTTAAAAGCCAAATAGATCCCTAAATAATGAAGACAATTGCCAGAGACATAGCTACAGATATGAAATAAAAAGAATAAGAAAATGATTGCTAGGGGAAATAGAGAATAATTTAAAATATTTTCACATTGAAAAAATGCAAAAGAGAAATTAACAGAAAGAGAAAACAAAGTAGCAAGGAAGAAAACTAAAATTTCCTTGCAAAAGGAAAGGAGTTTTGGGAAATGGAGAGGGCAGGTGCTGAGTGAAGGATAATAATTGGAAAATTTCAAAGAGGATGGATGGTAAGATGTTCTACAAACAAAAAAAAAAAAAAAGAGAAAGAAGAAAAACCCACTGGATTTAAGAGTTATATCAAAAGCAGGAAAAGGCTGTGTGAATGGAGGTTGGTATTAAAGAAAAATTATCAGGATAGATAGAGAGGAAAGAAGCATGGACAATTAAAAAGCAAAAATGAGAATGTGAAACTGAAGTTGAAAAGACTCATGATAGAAGTAGTAAAATAATCCATAGTACATCCTTCATTTTGCACAAATGGTTAGATTTTTCAGCTGAATGGATAAAGATGACAGCAAATGTGAAAGTACTCAAAATAATGAAGATTTAAGAGTTCCTCTCTGGATTTCCTGAGCAATAGAGGAAAAAGCAAAAATAAGATGAGAAAGTGAAGGACAGCAAAGTGATTCAAGAATGGATGGTGGGAGGGAATTTGCAGATGTGTGACTTCAGTGAGACTTTCAAGAAAGATGTATGATTTTACCCTGGTGTCTGGAATCAAGGTTAACACTATTAATAAAATAAATGTTGAGAAGGTGTGTATAAGAAGATGAGAGACTTTTTTGTTATTTTTCCCCCGAATAACTATTGTATCTGAATTTGATTAGATAACATCAAATCTATAGGCATCTGTTTGTTGGCTACATATTTTTATACTGTGAATGACTCCATGATGTTTGACAGGCAGCAAATCTTACCTTCTGTGTTGTGATATAGATTTCCCATTTCTAGGTCTGGGCAGCCACTGAATATCTTTACCTGACTTTACTGGCTATTCATGAGGAACCACTCGTATGATACTTTGACAAGGGTTTCTGTGAAGTTACTGCTCAGTACTACTAGTCTGTAAGTATGATACAATGGTCCAAGTGATTCATGTTCATCTGACTCAGAGTTTTCAGTACTTCAAAACAACAGTTATATTCAGCTTTTTGTGAGTTTTCAAAACATCTGTGATGTTGAAATCTGGTGAATAGGAATGTGACTGTAAAATCACCACAATAAATTTGGTGTGATAATGTAAAAAGAAGGGAACAGGAATTTTTAGAGTGTGATTTTAATGTATCTTTCCAATGTTACTTTATGATTCAGTTTATTATTAACCTTCTAACTTCTCTAGCTGGCTAAAGAAAAATCAAGGATTTAGGGTCAAATTATTGTGGCTTTGAGTGATAGAGCAGATTTATGGTTTTCTGACACAGCAACATTTTTACCTGCCAACACCTGAAAATTCAGGCACCCACAGTACAATTATGAGTAAGAAAATATGGCATTTCTCGTCTCAGTCTTTGACTTGCCACATTAAAATAAGGCATTAGATGTGTTGTGCTATTTTCAGTCTTTCATGTATAAAATTATTTGCAACTTAACACTCACAATTTTAGTAGACTTGCCTACATTTACAACAGTATACATAAGGCATTACTCTGAAAACTCTTGAATCACCAATCATTAGAGTAATTCCTTGCACCTACAATAGAAAATAATGACTCTACATAATTTCAATTTTTTGTTTAAGATGTCGTTGAGCATTAACTTTTATTGGCAATCAAGACATTGAGCAAACAAAAATAATTTCTCTTGCCTATGATTTTTACTGTGCCACAGTTTTGAAATAGATGAACTTTGAAATTTTCTTCTAAGTGGTAGAACTCTTAAAAGAAAATGCTTTTTCCTGTTCTTCTGTTTCATGTAATGTTTATTAGAAGTAATTTGCTGCTGCAAGGATCTTTCTTATTTTAAACCATTTTGTATGTCTCTCTCTTTTTTCTAAGCAGATTATTGATTTCTTGCTTGCATGTCTTACACATCAAACAGACAGTGCTTTTCTTTTGCATAAACTTTTTCATTAGATGAACATTTCCAAAGATAGAGTTATGAGATCATATTAATTTCTACAATATCTGGAAAACACAGGAATGATGCTTGTGAATTAGCATTAACACTCCCTTAACTACAATTTTTTTCTGTGTTAAAATACTTTTGACATTTCATATGTACTCCATTCCTCTCCTAAAGAGACTGTAAATTAATTTTGCTAGAAATCCCTCAGTAAAGGTCATAAACCCTAGCGTGGTTACATGGATTCTTAATATGTTGTTCATAATTCTTTTGGCTTCACTTGCATGATAGAACAGAAAGAAAGGAAGACAATAAATAAAAAAAAATAATCAAAGATAATAATACAAGTTTTTATATCCTCAGGCACTGCTCCTATTTCAGGGTATTCTGAAAGTCAAAAACCACCTATTTCATTTTATTTTTAGTGTTATCATCACCAAAATAACCTAAGTGTCTGTGAGGGAAGAAGAGAATACAGTCCATCATGTGAGGGGAGAAAATAAAGGAAAAAAATCCAGTACTGTAAAACAAGTTTTAACACCATATAATACACACATAACATAAAAACCCAATTTATGTCCTTTGGCTTTAAGATGAATGTCTGTAAAATTTGTCATATGTAAGGATTATGAAATATTTATCTATTTGTTTAGTTCTGATAATTTACGTAAGAGAAATGGTACTTCTCTCGCTCTTTCTCCTCATTAATCAGAGAATATACCTGCTCATTAAATATTTCACTGAAACATCAAATTACTTATCACCTCTATACTTTCTGCTATAGGGAGAAAGAAACTATCCTAAAAGCATAAATCTTGCGGTCCTTAGGATATTTCAGCTCTATAATGCACCCCAAAATCTTCAAATTCTGCACACTATTGTTTTGATCCTTAGCATCTTTTAGAATATAAAAGGCTTATTATGTTCTATGACTCAAGATGCCCCCATTACACATTATTACAGATGTTCAATTTTTAGTGTATTTTCAGTTTGCATATGTATTTTATATCTCCTTATCCTTTCTCTCCTGCATGTTGTCTCCCTTCTCCTCTCCTTCCCTGAAGCAGCAAAAGTCATGGCTATCAGCTCTGCAATCTGCTTGTGTATCTCTGTTAACAGTTTATTATCAACCTTGATGATTTTGTCTCCACCTTGGTTTGCACAATTGTGTCTAATTTATGTCGAACAAATGTTCCACAGCCTCTGTCAGGTTATCTGATAAAAGGTTAATTACATTAAACAAAGACCTGGACAGGGTCAGAGAGACAATAACAAGTGGAGGAATCCCAGTGACCTGCCCAGTGAACTGAGGACACCAAGTTAGCAGCTCCTTGGGGCATCCAAGGACAATGACCAGCCCATGGGAATAAACTCTCTTTGTACTGCCTGCACAAAGGGATGGGAAGCTGGCAGCAGCCTCCCTTCCATCAGACTGGGGCAGGAGAACTCACCTGGGTCCTGAAGATGTCTGGAGATGGCAACCTCCAGCAGCTTTGTCATATAACAATTCATTTTATTTTGAGGCTGTGTCCACTGTCCCTTAAGAAACCCTCTAAGTAACTAGCTATCATCCTGTGTCTGTATTTTTTGCACTTACGGTTTCCATGCTGTTGAACTATCATGCAACTTAAAATATTTTTGTATCTGTCAAATATTGTCTTTTACTTTTTTGTCCTATGTGTAAAAACCTATGTGCAGTGTCATTCCCTCTCCTCACCCCTTTTTTTTTTCATGTGAAATCAAGCTTTACATGCTGAATACTGTATTCTTTCCTGCTTCAGGTTCATTCACTCATGGATTTTTTTGATTTTCTTTTTCATGCACAGCGAAAAATCCATCAGAGTAATGCCAGTTTCATCCTAGAAAAAGCCTGTGTGACAGTCTCTGTTACTCAATTAAAAAAAAGCCCCCAAAGTAATTAATTTTCCATAGATGAAGTATCAGGGTCTTGCTCATGCCCATGCTGCTCAGATTAGCTTCTCTGAAGTAAACAGAATGTGTCTGTGGCACATAGCAGCTGTCTCTAGCTGTTTTTCAGTTTTATGGTGGTGCTCCTGACACCCTAAGATGTAACTGATATTGAGATTTTATTTCAGTCCAAAGTTTTTTTTAAATAGGTTTCTGATGGTCTTTGCACTACTTTGTTTTTCCAATCAGGATAACTGCTTCACTCATTTTATTCCTGACATAATCTATTATACGAGGATTGGAGCTGAGGACTGCAGCAGACCCAGGAGTACAGGAGCAGGGACTGCTTCTGAGCTCTTGGGGAGCAATCTAACACTTACACAGAAGTCAGCTTAAAAAAATCTCTGGTTAAGATTTATTTGACTCATCTTTCTATATAAGCTCTTGCATACATGTAGGCTCTTCTTGTAGGCAATGGACAGAACGAAACACTTACCTTTTTGTAAGGTAAATAACCTAAAATACGTAAGACACATTGAATCTAAAAAATCCCTGTATCCACCATCAACTACAAAGATGATGGCAGGTTTGACTGCTTCATATGGAGACACCTGTACTACAGAAGTCTGAGATTGAGATATAACCCCCCTCAGTGCCCGAATCCAAACTGATTGGGATTGTTCACCTTGAGCTTCTCCATGACACAACTGTTTCCAATTTATTTATGCCAAAGCCTGTTAAAATACTTCTCCATTTCCATTATCCATTTTTTATTTGGTATAGAATATGATGAGTGTGTAACTAATATTCTACTACAGACGCTGAGGAATCTTCAGAGGTTCATGTCTAAGAGCTGTCCACCTCCCTTTAAAATATGCTAATATAAACCAGCCATATTTTATGTTATAAAGACCAGTAATCCTCAAACAATATATTGCAAGTAGTTCAACATCCTCTTGTTGTCCAAAGCAATCCATTTGCTGTTGTATTGATCCACTGAAACGTGATTCCAATAAACCTTTATAAGTTTTATGTTCTCTCCTTGGTACAATGCTGTCACATAAGAAATATTACAGCTACTGTTCATGGCACAGTCTAGAGAAGATTAGTTCAGCTTGTGTGATAAACAGGTAATCAATCATAAATCCCCTGAAAGACAACTGACAAACATCTGTAAATGGCAAAGAATATTTGGTTAGACCCTAAGTTAGAACTGATCTTCACAGATGTACGGTAAAGACAACGTCACTTTTCAGTTGAAAAGGCTTACATATTCATTCCCAGCCTTTTAACATTTTCCACTTTTGGAGTCCTCCTCAGCTTCACAGTATAATATAATCCTTCTTTTACCAAACTGTTGCTATAACATTTCAGTTACAGGAGATACTAAAATGTCCTGCTAATTACTGAGTAACTGACTGAAAGTCATTAGATAATTTTTGTAAAATTAGTCCTAATTTTCATCTTAATTTGACAGCCATCATGATTAAAACCAGAATACAGGAATTGCACCTGTGTTCCTAGTTCTAGTGGCTTTTAAAGTTATTTCACATTGAACATTCTTTATGGTAATCTTGCAAAATGTGCAGAATAAACTGATGCTTCAAACAGCATGGAGTAGAGTGTGTCCAGAAACTGAAACTTAATTTGTAATTTGAAAATTTTCTCAGCAGTTTTGGACAGTCTGACATAAATATGGTTTGCTTTTATTTTTGGCACTTATGTTAAGCCATATCCTTCCACCATGCTGGACTGTAGAGAGGAACGTAACTTAAAATACAATTTAATTGAACATTTTTCAGAAGAATTGTGGGTTTTTTCACTACTCTTCTTTTAGTAGTTACAAACTTCCCTATTTACTCCTGAAGTGTCCCTATCTACATGAATTATCGTGCACCCTTTTAATCTCACTTTGTTGATAATAGTAGTCATTTCATTCCCACTCCAGATTCTCCTCAGTTCATCTCTTCATTTTGTTGTTATTATTCTTCAGGAAAAGAAGAGCAATTGGAGCAACTGAGCTTCCATTACTCTTCATTTTTACTTCAAATCTCCCGTGGCTTTGCCTTTCCTTCTCTTAGCATTTATAAGCAGAGGTCTCTGCAATCATTTTGTCCTTGACATCCAAATAGTATTGGGTGCCTTTTAATCATAAACAGAAAAAAAGAAATGTTTTAAATGTTTTAAACCTTTCTCAGTCTTTGAAGAAAAGCTTTTATCTTCATAGCTATTTATGTTAAAGACTGAAATCTATTACTGGTTGAATCATTAATTAAAATAATAACAATATGAGGAAAACAATTCCAACTAATCAGAAAAAAACTCTGTTTCATTGATTTGCCGTTAATGATGAGTGCTTTAATACCTGGAAGCATGTTAATTATATCTCTGATTAACCAGAGTTATTTGTCATCACAGCATTTTTATACTTTCATATATTTCACAAGAAGATATAGTGTAGCATTTCTGTAAATAAGATAAAAATTCCACAGTAACATTGCGTTGTTGAAAATGGTGATTGCAGAGATTTTAAAAGTAATTTCCAGTTCCCTCCAAAAAAAGAAAAAGTTCACTCAAAAAGAGTAAGACCATATTAAAGTGCTCACATTGTTAAATGGAGTGGTTAATAGCAGCAAAAGAAACTATTTCCAGATGATTTCAGATTACAAGCTCGGTGATCATAAGTGGAAATGAAAGAAAACGATGCAGAGCAGATGTTAAAAAGTACCTTTTCACCTGTAGAATAGTAAATGCACAGAACTGTCTAGCAGACAAGGAGATAGAAATATGAGGATCAGTCAAGGAACAATTACAATACATCCAAGGAAAAAAAAGTTTATAAAGGTGTTTTTATAAAGGCCCACAAATTCCCTGCCCCACCCCACTCATTTCTTCTGTTTTTAGTGCATTTCCTTAACCACGCTGTTTTCAACCCTGTCAACATTTGTGATTCAAATAGGCAAATTCATTGATGGATTGATTTTTTCTTCATTTAAAAAAAAAACAAAAGAAGTATATCCACAAGAAAAATTTGTAATAGAATGAGTCCTCTTATGTAGAAGTCAGGAACACACCTTTATGGAATTGATGAGTATGAAACCTGCTCTACTGTGATATTTATGTCTGCAAAAAGATTAGAATATTTTAAATCTAGAATTTCCTGATGACAATATAATATCTATGATGAATTTAATAACCATATGCAGAAGTCTTAAAAGTCTGAATTGAAGTATTTTGTCTGTTATATACTCTCTCTGGTATATATGTGGATAACTCCTAATAAAATCAAGCAAATACTTGAACAAAACTAAAGAAAATAAAAAAAGATTCAGTAGCTAACATCCCACTGAATATTATCAGATAGATTTAGATGCATTAGTGTTGAACATCTTCCTTAGGTTTTCATATTATGTAGCCACAAATGGCTTGATACTTCAGGAAAAAAGAAAATATAAATAATATCTTGCAGTTGGAGTGGGGGGCAAAGCTGAAGCTGAATGAACTTGAATCTCTATTCAATTTCCAAATTCCAGGCTGTATTTTTCCATCCTTTTTATTATTTTTTTTTCCCTTTCCCCATTCTATTGTATTAATACCATTCCCAAAGTAATGAAATGGTGGTAAAATTTCCCTAAAAATTTAATTGGGGATTTCAGTTGGAACAACGTGGAATAGGAAACTTGAAAGATTTAACAGAAAGTGATAGCCACTGAGATGACCTTTTTAGTTTTAGGGGTGTTTTTGAACAGTAGTTGCACTAGAGAATGCACATAACAATTTTCAATACTTAGCAAATTCACACTGAAAAAAGGTAAACAACTAAACATGCATGTGTTCAGAGTTAAGTCAACTGTGCAGTGAAAAGTCCAGGTGCTACAGACTATTAAAAATATTTAGATTTAGCTAGCTGCCTAAACAGGGACAACTAGTACCATTTAGATACCTAAACATATTGCATCCCTAAAATTTTCATTATTTGATTCGCATTGAATATATGATCAGTTTGCCTCTAATAAAGGTAGGAAAACTCCATGAGGTGATGTAACTGCCTTAATCACAGACAACATGAAGGATATTTTTATCAGCTACTAGGCTTTTTAAAAAAACGATTCATGGTATGGAGTTGAAGAATATTGTCATTGCAATTCTAGCTTGTTGAAAAATGCTTAGATCCAGTAAGTAAATCTAGTTATTCTCTATAGAGAATTATTTAGTACTAATAGTAGTTTAAATATATGTATATTTGAGCTAAGTAATGAATTGTAGAGGGGTTTTTGGAGCAGAATGGTCATGTAATGAGCCAGAAGTATGAGAGTATGGAGTGAAGGCCTAGCTGCGTGAGAAGATTCATGTAGCTAGTGTCAACAAGCCGACCTTCGAGAGATGAGGAAAAACAGCAGCTGAGCAAACAAGAATTGAGGGAGTAGCCGGTGGGAGCCGAACACGGAGGAGAAGAAACAAGAACTGATGGAGCCAATTAGGGAAGGACCAGTGGCAGAGCAGTGACCAATCAACACATCAAAGAAGAGTATGTTTAGTAATATTAACGAATAGCAATGCACATGCTTACAGCTAGGGAAAGTACAAAATGTATAAAAGGGACAGCTTATGCTTAATAAATGTCTTCACTTTGATTCACATTGGATTTTGTGGAGGCGTGTTCCTTCTCCTCAGATGGTGACCCTGATGAGACGCTGATCGACGGCAAGTTCGGGGAATAGCCCAGAAGGAGGTACACCGGCTGGAGTACGGCTCAGCAGGTCTGAAGACCGGGGCGAGACGGAGGACGACTCGCAAGAAAAGAAAAGAACGTTGCAACGGGACACTTAGTGAGGTGAGCAGCCGGGGGAAAAAGGAGATGGGCCAAAATATTTCTAAAGAAGAAAGTGCGATAGTAAGGCTTCTCCTACATATCGTCTCTAAGAGAGGAGTGAAACATGATGAGCATTTGCTCCGGAGACTGTTAGTTTGGTGTCGAGAGCATGGGTTCCCTTCGGACCCCCAGAGCGCTTTTAAGGTGGACACTTGGGAAGATATTGGAAAGGGTTTATGGGAAGCGATAAGCAGTGGGGAAAAGGAGGCAATAGAACTGGCAACTGCATGGAGGGCTGTTCTTACTGCTCTTCAAGAAATGAAAGCAGAGAGGGCTGTTGCAGCAGGGGCTTTTACGGCTCTGCGTCCAACAGAGGTTAACCCTGGGGCGAGAGGTCTTCGTGTTTTTGGTCAGCCGCCAATACCGGTTTTTTCAAACCCCTCCGCACCACCAGAAGAGCAGGAGAAAATTGAAATACCCCCTAAACCAACAGGGGAGCCCCCTAAACCGGAGGAAATGGAGGTTGATGAGCATCAGCCCGAGCCCACCCCCCCACCCTTCAAGCCTCCGCGAGCCGCCAATCTCGCAAATCGCACCGAATACGAATATCCCCCTCTGCCCCCGTCGTCTCCCCCATCGCCTGCCGGCGGTCCAGGGAAATTTAAGGATCCGGTGGCTTGGGCGGAAAAATTGTTAGCAAAATTACAAGACCTGGAAAGACAGACGACCTTAACTGAGCGACAGCATAAGGAGGAGCAGAGGAGAGAAGAAGAAAGGGAACGCCTACGCGGGGGGGCCAGGGGGGCCGGGGGGGGTGCTGAGGCGGCTGGGACTAGCCGCATGAGAAATATGGATGGGAATGTTGGTATGCACTCTGTCATGGGGGACGGGGGAGGAGACGATCCGCGATTACGGTGGCGAGGAGTTATACGGAATGCGCTAGTGGAGGGCGAGATTCTGCCCACAGCTTTCCCAGTTATTTTGGGAAATCGGAGAGAACCACCGCACTGGGTAGGATTACAGTGGGAGATTGTTAAGGAGGCACGGAAAGCGGTACAACAAAATGGGTTGCATGCACCTTATACCCAAGCATTTATAAATAGTATCTTTATGTCTATGCTTTTAACACCTTTTGATTTTAAGCAATTGATGGCGATGATTTTAACCCCGATGCAGGAACTCTTGTGGCGGACGAGGTGGCATGACGCAGCACAGGCTGCAGCGGTGGAAAACCTGGGGAGGGGAGATAATGATCCTCTTTTAGGGATAACATTTGACCAACTGGTGGGAGAAGGGCAGTTTAGTGATCCACAACGACAGGCACGACTTAGACCAGAAGCCTTGGCACTTACTGCCACCTTAGCCCGAGAGGCTTTTAAAACCCTCCCAGAAGATGGGAAAGTAATTCCTGCCTATACAAAAATAAGGCAAGGTCCATCTGAGCCTTATATGACATTTTTAGAAAGATTGCGTGAAGCATTGGAAAGGGCATCGCTGACCGATGTAGCTCGAGAGGCGTTGCTAATGTCGTTGGCAGTCGACAATGCTAATCCTACTTGTAAGCGCATTTTACAGACATTACCCAAAAATTCTAGCCTGGCAGAAATGATGGATGCGTGTGAGCGCGTAGGAACAACGGAAGAAACAGCAGGATACATGGCGTCAGCCTTTGCGGCTGCGGTGAAACCTCTAGTACGATCAGGGAGAGGCGATCAGGGACCAAAATGTTACAACTGTGGCAAACCGGGACACCTTAAGGCTCAATGCCGAGTAAAAAGTCACGAGTTTGCAGGGACCTGCAATCGCTGCCGGAAATACGGTCACCGTGCAGATGAATGCCGATCTAGATTCACTAAGCAGGGAACTCGGCTGGGAAACGGGGGGGCGAGCGCGAGGAGACCCAGCGCGATGACACAAAACAGGTCTTCCACCCGGGCTGCCTGGATGGCGTCGCCGCCGCCACAAGAGGGAGTGCTGGGGTCGACATTGCCACAGCAGTAGAGGTGACTCTGATAGACCCGCAAGTACAATGTATACCCACCGATATGAAAGGCCCACTGGGTCACGGGTTGAGTGCCTTACTTATCGGGCGATCCTCTACGACCCGAAAAGGTCTTTTCGTTTTACCCGGTATAATCGATGCCGATTTTACAGGGGTCATATCTATTATGGTATGGACCCCCCTGCCACCAATTCATATACCCAAAGGAGAAAAAATTGGACAACTGGTCCCCTTTAAATCAGCTGTGCCCACAGCTGGGAATCAGATAAGAGGGGCTGGGGGTTTTGGATCAACAGGCCAGGCTGACATTTATCTGGCAATGGATATCAGCAAGGCAAAACCAACAGAACGGGTAACACTAAAAGAACCTGGTGGGAAAACTTGCGTGGTAATTATGCTGATTGATACTGGAGCAGACGTTACAATAATCAGTCAAGCAGCGTGGCCTCATTCGTGGCCATTGGAGATCCCCCCTGCGCCCATTTTGGGGGTCGGGGGAATACAGACCACTAAAATCAGTACAAATGTGATTTGTTGCAAATTGCAGGATGGGAGTACCTGTACAGTAAGACCATATGTGATGCCTGTCCCCATTTGTTTACTGGGGAGAGATGCATTAAGTCAATTAGGGGCACGCTTGGTAACTAACAGTGAGGGTTTTTAGAGGCGGCCATTGATGAAGGGCGACCAATCCTAAAACTAACCTGGAAAACAGAAACCCCAGTTTGGGTTGATCAATGGCCGCTGTCTGCAGAAAAAATCGCCCACCTCGAAAGCTTGGTACAGGAGCAACTGGAAAAAGGTCATATTGAGCCCACAACAAGCCCATGGAACACCCCAATATTTACTATTCCGAAAAAAAGTGGCAAATGGCGTTTGTTACATGACCTTCGAAAAATCAATGAGGTCATGGATGATATGGGAACCCTACAACCAGGGCTCCCATCCCCCAATATGATCCCTAAAGACTGGGACATTTTAATCATTGACTTAAAAGATTGTTTCTTCACCATCCCTTTGCACCCTGATGACTATCAGAAATTTGCTTTTTCGGTGCCATCAGTGAACAAAGCTGCACCTATGAAACGCTATCATTGGGTTGTGTTACCACAGGGAATGAAAAATTCACCGACAATGTGTCAAATGTATGTGGCCTGGGCACTTGCTCCTGTGCAAAGGAATTTTCCAAATTTGATTATATACCATTATATGGATGACATTCTAATAGCAGGGAAACAATTGGATAAAAAACAATTGATTCATACACTGCAGACTGAACTAGCAAAAGGTGGATTGCAAATAGCTCCAGAAAAGGTACAACAGGAGGAAAACTGGAAGTACCTTGGGTGGGAAATTACCAAAACAACTGTTAGACCCCAAAAACTAGAAATTCGTGTGAATATCAGTACTTTAAATGATGTACAAAAACTGTTGGGAGACCTCAATTGGGTGCGAACCCTGTGTGGTCTCACCAATGCTGAATTGGCACCTTTGATGCAATTGCTAAAGGGAGGAGGCGGTGCAGATGCCCCCCGCACATTGACACAGGAAGCTGAGCAGGCATTGAAACACCTGAGTACCAAAATAGCTATGGCATACACTCACCGTTGGGACCCAGATTACAGTATTGGAGTATTGGTTATCAATCACGATCGCCACCCCCTGGCATTAATTATGCAGTGGGTGACTGACAAGGATCCTCTACATGTGCTGGAATGGATCTTTTTGCCTATGCAACCAAAACGTACCATCACTACGAAAGTAGAGGCCATAGCACAACTTGTAATGAAAGGAAGGCAGAGGGTTGTAGAGATAGCAGGCGTCGAACCTGCTTTTTTGGTTATTCCACTGGTTGCAGAGTATCTACAATGGGCATTACAAAATTCCATACCATTACAAGTTGCGTTATTGGATTATAGGGGCGAGTTGAAGGTACATCTACCCCCTCACAAATACTTCTCCGTGCTGCAATTGGGTCAATGGGAAGAATTACCAAAAAGGTCAGAACGTCCGGTCAGTGGTGTCACCGTTTTTACAGATGCTGGAGGCAAAGCTCAAAAAGCAGCACTAACATGGTTAGACAATGGGAAGTGGCATGATGTAATTTTATCTGACATTCAAGGGTCTACACAACAATTAGAATTGCGAGCTGTGGTGGAGGTCTTCAGGCGATGGAACACAGCACCTGTTAATGTGGTATGTGACTCTTTATATGTCGTAGGGATTGTCCAGAGGATGGAGCGTGCTCTGCTCAAAGAGATAGCTAATGAACAACTATACCAACTTTTTCATGAATTATGGCTTTTGCTGACAGAGCGACTGCATCCATATTTCATCACACATATCCGTAGTCACACAGGACTCCTGGAAGGCTTAGCTGAAGGCAATGCTCGGGCAGACAAACTTGTCGCACCTGCCTGGGCTGCGCCTTCAATTGATCGCTTCGCTCAAGCACAACGATCTCATGCCTTTTTCCATCAATCTGCTAAGGTACTGCGGCGTCAGTTTGGGCTACGCAGTGCAGATGCACGTGGGATAGTCCAGTCCTGTCCAGACTGTCAACATCTTGGGGGTGGTTTAGCACCTGGTGTCAACCCCCGCGGTACTGGACCGTTGGAGATATGGCAAATGGATGTAACACACATCCCCGAATTTGGACGGCTGAAATATGTCCACGTGAGTGTTGACTGTTTCTCCCTTGCTACCTGGGCTACAGCACAAACAGGCGAATCCAGCAAACACGTTCAACGACACATGCGTTCTGCTATTGCGGCCCTGGGCATTCCACAGACGATTAAAACGGACAATGGCCCAGGCTATGTGGCACGTGCCACACAGGACTTTTTCCAGCTGTGGGGTATAACACATATAACAGGTGTCCCACATTCACCAACGGGACAAGCTATTGTGGAGCGCATGAATCAAACTCTGAAACACCTTTTACAAAAACAAAAAGGGGGAGAGCCAGGGCTATCTCCTCCTGACAGGTTGTGTAAAGCGCTTTATGTACTAAACTTTTTACGCTTGCCACAGGACTACTCTGTACCTCCAGCAGTAAAACATGGTGCAGGGTTAAAGGGAGGTATGGAGGCTTTTCAGAAAGAACAGGAACAAGCCAAAGTGATGGTAAAAAATGGGGTCACTGGTGTGTGGGAAGGTCCAATGAAATTAATAACGTTGGGTCGAGGGTATGCATGTGTCGTTACAGATACAGGAGCCAAATGGGTACCAGCTAAGTGGGTGAAGCCGTGGCTACAAAAACAACCTGAACTACAGGAGCCAACTCAGGATCTGCCTCGGAACACTGACCTCTCGAGAGATCCAGTGCCCTGACTGCGGGAAGTGTGAAAAAAGGTTTGCGTGGGAGGTATAGAAAAGGGAGCAAAAGGCGCAGTCATGATAAAGCAAGGGGTTGTTTTTTCTGTGTTAAGCCTGCTTTGGATCCTGGACCTGACAAAAGGTCATCAACCGATAGTCCTTCCACCTACACCATGGAAGGGGAGTCACAACGTTTGGGTGACTCTGATGCGGAGCTTGAACCAGACGCAGTTTTGTGCCTCCTTAGCTCAGCCTGAACAACCCTTTCATACATTTCTAGTGGGGGTCCCCTTAAACAGATCTGAAAGTAAGGAGATAGTGGCAGGGTTGAATGTGCTGAAACAGAGCCTCTGTGAGAATGCAATGAAATGTGGCGAACATTGGGATTTATGGGATGATAGCTTGCCTGTCAATCCCTTAGAGCCCCAAGAACTTGACATCCTAGGAACTTTAGAGGCAGAATCCTGTGTGTTTTTCAATTACACAGAGGGATCAAACATTTATCAGAACGACATAAAGAGATTACAAAATGTCACACCCAGTAATCCATTGTGGCAAAATGAATCTATCTGGTGTGCAAACGTAGGGCGTAGTCGAACAGAGCCAGCACCGGATTTGGCCATGCCTAGAAAATTACCAGAAGGTTTATTCCTAATTTGTGGAGATAGGGCTTGGCCAGGGCTGCCCAGTAAAAAACTGGGAGGTCCGTGTACCATAGGTAAATTAAGCTTACTAATGCCTACACGAAAGGTCATATTAAATCACACTAACCTACACAAGATTAAAAGAAGTGTCACTACCTTAGGGAAAGAATGTAAAGATGAGGTAGAACTATGGTCTAGGACCAAAGTAGTTCTTTCTTCTATTTTTGCACCGGGTGTGGCTGCTGCACAAGGACTAACACAATTGCGAAATTTAGCTTGCTGGGTTGCAAAAAGAGCTGATCAAACTTCTAGAATTTTAGGAACATTAGCCAATGATGTAGATAGTATCCGACATGCTACCTTACAAAATAGAGCTGCTATAGATTTTTTATTATTAGTGCACGGTCACGGATGTCAGGAGTTTGATGGGATGTGTTGCATGGATCTGAACGATCATTCCAGGTCAATTCATAAACAGATCAAAGAGCTCATGGATGCCACACAGAAAATACGGGAACAGCATGGGTTCCTGGATGACTGGTTGGGTAATTTGGGAATTGGAGGGTGGCTGGCCAGATTGATTAAAATGCTATTGATGGGATTGTTTGTGATTTGTATTATCATCCTTGTATTACCGTGTTTATTCTCCTGCTTGCAAAGGGCCCTGCAGCGGACAATAAACACGGCCTTTCTGGCTCAAGAAAAGAAAGGGGGAATTGTAGAGGGGTTTTTGGAGCAGAATGGTCATGTAATGAGCCAGAAGTATGAGAGTATGGAGTGAAGGCCTAGCTGCGTGAGAAGATTCATGTAGCTAGTGTCAACAAGCCGACCTTCGAGAGATGAGGAAAAACAGCAGCTGAGCAAACAAGAATTGAGGGAGTAGCCGGTGGGAGCCGAACACGGAGGAGAAGAAACAAGAACTGATGGAGCCAATTAGGGAAGGACCAGTGGCAGAGCAGTGACCAATCAACACATCAAAGAAGAGTATGTTTAGTAATATTAACGAATAGCAATGCACATGCTTACAGCTAGGGAAAGTACAAAATGTATAAAAGGGACAGCTTATGCTTAATAAATGTCTTCACTTTGATTCACATTGGATTTTGTGGAGGCGTGTTCCTTCTCCTCAATGAATATTACATATATTTGCTGATTAAGGAGGATCAAGTTTTCCCAGTACCAAAAAGAAGACCAGAAAGCTGCTGGTCCAAGTAAGAAGTCCATCTGATGAGCTTCTTTATTTGTTTATTCATGTTTTTGTGTAGTGTTGATTTCTGGATGCACCATTAGTCTTGCATGTTTTGCCAAGAAGTTGGCAGGTCTGACCCAGGGTATGAGTCCATCCTTCCGTCCCTGCTATATCACAGTGCTTTGCCAGAGAAAATTTTCTTCCCCCATTCT
This sequence comes from Nyctibius grandis, assembly GCF_013368605.1. Taxonomy (NCBI): domain Eukaryota; kingdom Metazoa; phylum Chordata; class Aves; order Nyctibiiformes; family Nyctibiidae; genus Nyctibius; species Nyctibius grandis. The sequence goes on along the minus strand of NC_090659.1, from coordinate 75,963,621 downwards.
CTTTGAAGGATGTATGAGTGGACCTCCTTGGACAACGATGACCAAGTAAAGAGAAGTGCTAATTCTAACTGACCATGCAGGAAACAAAAGACATGTTGCCCTGACAGAAGGTGAAAGAGTCTACGTCTAGTAAAACCTTTCTAATGAGGATGGTGTTAACCTTGGGTATAGAGAAGCTGCAGAAATGTTCCTGCATAGCAACAAGGATGATATTCTACTATTTATGGGAGGGTACAACGCTGGCTAAGATACTGGGCTGAGGGGTCATGCCAGCATCCAGTCACAGTCTCACAGTTTTACTAATTCACATTGACTATTTGCAACTCAACCACTTAACCATGCATTCACTGAAAAGATTCAAATATGTTCTGGCAGGATCAACAGATTCAACAAAACTAGTTGTATGACAGGCTGAGGAGATACTCTTAGTTATTCCCATTTCTGTCTGACTTTTTTACCAAATACTTTGCTGCTTTTTAGAATTTGCATTTGTGCATTCAGACAAGCAGGAATAGGAACTGGAAATTGAATGATTTTGTGTAATGATGTTTTAAACTGCACTATACTTATTTTCCTTTCTTTTTGTCACATTCATTTCTTCTTGATATACATATGGATGGAACCCTATTTCCTTTCCTGTAATTTCTTTTTACTTTTTATTTTTCTTAGCCATTTAAAAATATTTGTGGAATAAGATGCACTATAATTCTCATTCTGTAAAGACTTAAATCCCTGTTTCTCTCTCTTGTTTAAGTATTTCAGACTATACACATAGGCAAAGCTAAACATGAATGTATGTGGGCTTTTGCTTTTGTTTTTTCTTATTTTTCTCTGGATCAGGCCTCATAACTGTATTGACCCATGGTAATCTACACATCTTCAGAGAGAGGTTTTTGTCAGATTTTTCTCTCTGACCATCTGGGTATTGAACTACCACTGACAAAACAGTAAATGTGAAGAAAATACAACAAATTAGATTTTCCTAGGAAAATAAATGTTCAGTTATTGATTTTTACTCATCTTCAGGGAATAAGATAGTACAATTTCATTGAAAAAATGCCAGAGTGGAACATTTAGCGTTATAATATAACATTGCTGTGCAGTTTATGTGTCATTGACAAATCAATGCAAATTATACAGACAAAAGAAGAGGGGTAAAATGTATCACTTACAATATATGTTTAAAAAACAAGACCTTAGAAAGTAAGATCCAATATGCTAAAGAAAGTAAGTTTAATATTTCTATATAGTTCCTAGACACTTGAAGGAGGAATTAAAATTTTATATATAACGACCTTAGCTTTTAACTACAGTTTTAACAAGCTAACATCAGAAATACTTGCTATATGCTCTGCTTACACATTGCATAAGAATATAAAAATATTTTTTACCGAATCAGACTAAAAGACCTAGGTCTATCCCATTTCTGAGACAGATTAGCAGTGACACCTGAGGAGGGGTATAAGATCAAGGCATGCTTCTATACACTCTGCCAGACTTAGGACAGCCTTCTGTAGCTCAGAAACAGCAGAAACCAAATGTTGTGTTTTTGTATGTGTTTTCATTCACTAACCTTTTGAATCCATGCAAAATTTTTATATCCAAAACATCTTACACAAAGCTATTCCTATTTCTTATGGAAAGCAGATATCTGAGCACCACTGTGTAAGGAAATCCCTCCTTTTATCTGTTCTAACCCTGTACCCCAAGTCTCATTCATATTTCTGTACTGCAAACAAAAACAAACCTTCCTCAACCAACCTCTCCAGACCACTTTCAATTTCAAAACTTTGATCCTCTTTCCAGTTAGTTGTCTCTGTTCCAGGCTGAAGAGATCTATCTATTAATTGGCCCTTGAATGGAAATAATTCTGTATCATTCTTGCCCCTGTCAGTGACTTTTTCTGTCTTCTCTGTCTGTTAAATCCTATTTGAGAACAGGGGAACAATAACTGAATATGATATTTAACCTGCAGGTACATTGTGGACTTAGAGGGAGATAGTGCACTTTTCTTCATTTGTTTTTGCTCTTTTCCTGTTAATTCTCTGTGATGGTTTTTTAAGCTATTTTTGAATATCAGTTTAGACTGCGTTGCAGACCATTCGTTATAAACTTCTTATATGCAATACTATGATACCATTTGTTTTTCAAAAAAAGTTCTTTACATGTTCAGCATAAATGACACAAAAGCAGTTTATGACTTTGACCTTGTGGCAGATGCTATTAGAGAATTAATTCTAATTAACAGTCCTGACATTTTAAAGTTCAAAAACTGCTGCTGAGCATAGAAAAATAAGAAAATTAATGAATATGTAAAATTATGAACATGAATATTAATACTATTTATGAAAGTTTGGACCAGTTTAAAGATAACCACTTGGAAGTTTAACAACTTTAAAATGTAAGACAACTATCTTTCAGCTTAATTGATAATGTGTTTCTAAGAGGTTTTATGGCTTAGCTGTTACTATAAATTGCAGTTAAAAATTATACTTATTAAGCTGGGACTGTAGATACAAACAATACAAAAAAGTACCTTGTAACTGCGATAGTCACAGTTCCAGTTACTTCTACAATGACATTCAAATACTATCAATGCCATCTTCAATACTTATTTTAATAAAAATACCTTACCATCAAGAGAACAAATTTCTGGTGCCTGGACAGACTAGATATAGCTGAATTGTAAGGAAAATTAAGCAATCCATTCTCCAGTTTCTTAAGGCTCTATATACGTGTATATATACTGGAGAGAGTACATGGAAAAAATTTCCCACCAGCAGATGCTACCATTCACACCACCATAAAGCAGAAAGAGCAAATGTATCTAAAAGGGTGTTGTAAGAAGCACTTTCCTAATTTTACTGCTTTATTGCCACAAGGCTATTAGTAGACTTCAGAGTGGATTCCCTGCTGTGTTGTGTTAGTAATTCAGAATGCAAGCAACAAGAGAGGTGTAGATAGAGTAGATAGAGATCTCTATTGCTTGTGCTAAAACCCAAGCTAGAAAAATAAATTAATAAGTTCCTCTCCAAAAAGCAGTGTTCCAGGTGCTTGTGATCCTACATTGTAGGTGTTATACTGCAACATCAGGGCTCTTAAAACAGTACTACCTTGTGGAGAAGCACGTTGGATGAATGATTTCATCACAAAATCTGTCACCTCTCTTGACAATATATCATGGTTTCAGAAAGTTAATAATGTAAAGTGTCATGAACATGCTTAAGAGATAAATAACAGTTATTTTGTTTTATTTTTCTTTGGTATTGATAGATCCACAGGGCCTGCGGTTTGCGCTAAATGTTCTGCCTGGAGCATGAGTAGGCAAAAAGGAGATTGAATATCATGGACAATAGCCTAAATTTTTCTAAGAAACTCAGATTCTGACAAAGTTATCTGTATTTCTGCTAGTTAACAAGAGGGAAAACCAACTGGAGAGAAACTGAACTGGGACTGGAGATGTTCCTATAGGATTATAGTCTTGAAAATTATGTCATCGGACCTCAAAGCTCCTGTATGCCACAGACGGAAGAGGTGGGGGAAGAGATCCAGATCCCAAAGGATGTGTCACCAGCCGTTCATGCTGACTACTTTAAAAATCAGTAGTACTCAGTGAGTACTCAGGGAAGTATTCAGCAGATGTAAACTGCATGAAGAAATGCAACCTGTGAGATACACATAGATACAAGATAAGTAATACTAGAAATGTCAGCAGTGGGGAAAACAGATGAGGGTTCTGGCTTATATTTTCTTTGTTTCTGTTGTTTTCACTTACACAGCAAAAAGCCTGACCTGTTGTTTCAACATTGTAGCAAGATGTCTGCCCTTAACCACTGAATAATAAACCTTTTCTATACTATTGAGACAGTTCCATACTACGGGGGCAAAATGAACCTAAAAAAATGTTGAATCCACAGTGAATCTAGGCATTGCTACTCTAGAAAAGTTATTAAATCTCAGGAGAGAAGGCCATGCATACATCCTGAAGAAAAATGTGCCTAGGGTGTTGGGGACTGATTCTTTCAAATTGCTAGAGGAGCTGCTTATTTTCTGATGATAAATTTTAGGAAGATGATTAGTAGCTCCTGTGGCTTTAAGCAAACTTTAAAATGCCATATGTACTTCAGTAGAATTTCCAGAAAACCAACTATCCACATATATCCTTCAGTATTTTCTAAGGATGGAAAAAGCAGAGTGGAGAAATACTTGTCATTAAAAGGGCGTAGTGAGGTTAAAGTCCCCTCATCCCCTGTTCAATCTGTGCTTGATATATATATTTAATCATCAAGTTTATGTTAATATAATAATTTTATTATTGTTATCATAGGGCTCAGCCTTATAAACCATGGTGCATAGTTACTCCATGCTTGAAGCCCTGAATTCAAGTGGACATGTGTGTAGTCTGTAGTGGTAAATAAATCATACATGTTTTCTGCATTTTTATTGCAAAGGTTAGAACTGAATAATGGCATAGATGATTTAGAGTGTAATTTTGGTAAAGTATATCTTTATTACATCTGAAAGCCATATGGATTTAGAGGTATAAGGCCATTTCTTGATGGTAGAATGCAGCAGTATGTTAGAGACCCTCAAGCTATTCTAGAAGAAGCTGACATGTCTGCTTTGTACAGTGTAGCCTTGGTTAAGTCTCAAAGTAGTAGTCACATTAGAAGGTAATTCAATCTTTTTCCTCTACTCCCATACAGTGCACAGTCCAAAATCAATCCATTGTGCCTGTGAGTTGTAGTCTTCTACACAGGACAGGTAATGCTTGACAGGATGTTCTTCTGCAATTAATTATATATCAAAAATGCATAGGAAAAAATGAAATTTGGTAATGGTCCCTCAAGACAGGCTTGAGAAGTGGGCCTGTGCAAACCACATGAAGTTCAACAAGGCCAAGTGAAAGGTCCTGCGTGTGGGTTGGGACAATCCCAAGCACAAATACAGCCTGGGTGGAGAATGGATTGAGAGCAGCCCTGAGGAGAAGGACTTGGGGGTGATGGTTGATGAGAAACTCAACATAAGCTGGCAATGTGCTCTTGCAGCCCAGAAAGCCAACCTTATCCCGGTCTGCATCAAAAGCAGCGTGACCAGAAGGTCGAGGGAGGTGATTCTGTCCCTCTACTCTGCTCTGGTGAGACCCCACCTGGAGTACTGCGTTCAGCTCCGGGGCCCCGAACATAAGAAGGACACAGACCTGTTGGAGTAAGTCCAGAGGAGGGCCACAAATATGATCAGAGGGCTGGAGCACCTCTCCTATGAAGACAGGCTGAAAGAGTTGGGGAAGAGAAGGCTCCGGGGACGCCTTCTAGCAGCCTTCCAGTACCTGAAGGGGGCCTACAGGAAAGCTAGAGAGGGACTTTTTAGAAGGGCATGTAGTGATAGGATGAGGGGTAACGATTTTAAATTGAAAGAGGGTAGATTTAGATTAGATATTAGCAAGAACATCTTTACAGTGAGGGTGATGACACTGGCACAGGCTGCCCAGAGAAGTTGTGGATGCCCCCTCCCTGTAAGTGTTCAAGGCCAGATTAGATGGGGCTTTGAGCAACCTGGTCTAGTGGAAAGGTGTCCCTGTCCATGGCAGGGTAGTTGGAACTAGGTGATCTTTAAGGTTCCTTCCAACCCAAACCATTCTATGATGCTATGATTCTATGACTGAAGAATTTCCTTTCAGTTATGATACTATGACAAACGTCCATATGTTTGTGCCTAAGTCGAAAACTGCATATGCAGATATGTCAGTGAAAAAGAAAAAAAGCACAACACAAGTATTTTAAACATTTTTTCACCATGAAGATTAGAAGACATCGTTTTGCTGATGATACTTATTAGGTATGTGACAAACACTTGTACTCTCAGTCATGTTTGACTTTGTAGGCAAAGTATACCACTGAGAGTCAGTGCTAGAGAGTTGTTAAGCATTGCTGCCAAAAAAAAGTTTGACTTTTTGTCTCAGTGCGTCTACATTTATACTTACCTCATAAAATTTCCTACTCACTCTAATCCAAGAACACTGCAGGAACCGTATGGCCTGGCTTCTCTCCCAGTTGTTGCTGCATATCCACTCAGACAAAGTAGTTTCTGCAAGGATCAGAGTGCTGCAGTGAGCTCTGTTAAAGAAAAGATTTGGACAGGTTCATCCAAAACTCTTTCAGGCCAGATACTGTCTTCCTTTCCCTCAACTAGAGTTGCAGCCTTGCTGGTGTGTCAAGCATCTGCATGCGGCAGTCTGCATTACAGGCAGCTCTTCCCTTGGGGCTAGGGGAGCTCATGCTCACCAGAATTTTTTGAACATTACAGTTCAGATAGTTTTCATCAAAATCAGAAAAGAAAGTTGTTAAACTTCTTAGAGTTCCTCATTCATACTGCATATTTGGGAGTTTGGCTAAACTGCAAAGTTATTTTCTTTGATTTTTCTCATCCTTGACATCAGGTACTGTATACAGTAATGAATAACCCTATCTCAGGTGTCTTGTCACATCTATCAAACTCATTTTATCTTTGAAGTAGATCTGTCCCTGTCACGAATATTGTTCTCTAAAAGACTTCCAAATATGTGCAGTCTCTTTTGTAGACATATCCCTTGCGTATAAGAAAATAAATATACATGTATGTATATACATCTACAAATATGTATTTTATGTATAAAAACAAGCTCAGAGCAGCAGTCATTTCTCAGAATTGTTGTGAGTAATGGGTTTTAATTCCTTCAGTTTAATACAGTTGTCATACTGTAAGGAAGTATATTTTGGGGATTACTTAACCATCACCCTGAATTTCTGTCAAATAGTTTACTGAACAAACAGAATGATAAATTTAAACTGTTAAAAATTCAAGTGAATTGAAAGAGTCATTTATGTCATCTTTTTCAAATCCTTTGTCTCTCCGAAAGCCTTTACAAATTTTAAACAGTTACTTTTAGAACGTGAAAGTGGGGCAACTCACACCATCTTAATTTCTAATATTTTATACTGCTGTATCTGTAAGCAATTCCATTTAAATGGGTTAAAACTGAGGTAAACCAAAGGACGCTAAGCACAATGTCTCACCCAATTTAGGAAACGTAATCTATAAGTGTATGAGGACAAAAATAAAGACAAATATTTAATTCAGCTTTATGTAATAAGACTTAATTAAAAACAATACCAAATAGTATTACTAAAATGAGGAGGGAGCACAGAGTGCACTTAAGTGGTGGATCATTGATTTTTTCATAATCAGAATTAAGAATTAACTCACTCCCAGTTTTCAGACCAGTCCAACTCACTCTCTACCAGACAGATCTGTCCCAGAGGAAGGCAGTCCTAAACGATGTGAATACCAACCACAATACCAACTACTCGCAATACTTTTACAGCTTGACACTATGGTTACACTAGCAAATTTAATATAGACAAGACACAGGATTAAGCACTGGTGAGTCCATTACCTGTTAGTGTGCACACTGGTGCTGGGTCAGTAGTCATTTCTGCAGTACAGAGTTGCAGTATCTCTACGTAACACCTTGATGCACTTCAGGTGATAAAATGGGGCAGAGAAATATTGATTAAACGACTTTGATTTTTGAGGGAATCATAGAATGGTTTCAGTTGGAAGGGACCTTAAAGTTCATCTAGTTCCAACCCCCCTGCTGTGAACAGGGACACTTTGCTCAAAGCCCCATCCAACCTGGCCTTGAACACTGCCAGGGAGGGGGCATCCACAATTTCTCTGGGCAACCTGTGCCAGTGTCTCACTACCCTCACTGTAAAGAATTTCTTCCTAATATCTAATCTAAATTACCCTCTTTCAATTTAAAACCGTTACCCCTCATCCTATCACTACATGCCCTTCTAAAAAGCCCCTCTCTAACTTTCCTGTAGGCCCCCTTCAGGTACTGGAAGGCTGCTAGAAGGCCTCCCTGGAGTCTTCTTCTCCAGGCTGAACAACCACAGCTATCTCAGCCTGACTTCATAGGAGAGGTGCTCCAGCCCCTTGATCATCTTCGTGGCCCTCCTCTGGACTCGTTCCAACAGCTCCATCTTGGGGGAAAAAAAATAATATCTAAGTATAAGCGCCAAGCCATACCATCTGACTTGATTTCAGGGTTATAGAATGGACCCTAGTTCCTTGTATTTACCTTCTAGACTATGGCTGAGAACACATGCTGTGCGGGATGTAGTGAGAAGGATAGAAGGATGACAGAGAAGACACTTGTGTAGCTTTGAGAGGGGGTGCTTAAATACTTGTAGGGACCAAGAAGAGCATGAGAACTAAACACTTACTGAGCACAAAAATTTTAAACCCAATCTGAACAGCAGATCTATACCGGGAAATACACGTAAACAATGGAAGACACAGTCAGCAAAGCCTCAAGACAGAATATTTTAGGGGCAGCATCTTTGTTAAAAAAAAGGGGGAAAAATCACCAAGAGAATTTACTTCAGGCCAGGCATGGTACAGTCTCTTTATAAGAAGTTTAAGATATATTTTATTTCAGGATGCATAATTCATGTAGTATAAGCATAATCTAAAGAGTCTTATGCTACCGGACTCCTTGAACAGATGGAGAGAAAAGTCATTTTGTCTATCTCTTCCTATTTTAACCAGCCACCCATCTTTCTGATGAGGATACAGAACTCTTTCGTTTTCAGGACACAAGAGAAGCTGAGTTTACCATTACTACCTCATGCAGACCTCATTTTGCAGACCTATACTCTGTTGGAATCAATTCACTTTTCATGTGATAATGTTGCTTTATACTAGACACAGTAGAATAACCCTTATTCAGAAAATTTTAAATATTCTAAATACCTTAGAAGATCGTTATCTTTTGACTCTAGGCTATATGTTTCTTTCAAGGGACTACTCAGTTTTAAGGACAAATTCTAGGAATGCACCTGCCATTTAGGGAATACAGTATGCTTCATTTCCAAGATCCTAATTAGCATATTCCACAATCTGATAATGAATTTCACTTACGAAACTGAATGAGATTTTGAGTCCCATCAGTTGAAATTGCTTCTACTTTAAAAACAAAATTAAAATATTCTTAGACTACTATCGCATCTGAATTTTTCCCCCAAATGAATATATACCAAAATCAACAAAATAACTCACTATTTATTTTCATCTCAAATACTTTTTCAGCCTTCATTAGTTGGGAGCATGAACAAATTGTTGGATATAAAATTGCTTGAGTATAGTGTTCCTCAGTATTTCTACTTATTAAGCTCATGAAAAAGAGTAAGTTACTCTCTTAGACAGTCTGCTTCGGGTATATGGCAACTTTTTATTTCTTCAGAGTGTTGGTTAAAATGCTCTATGTTGGTTCAGTTGTAAGCTGCAATTAGGACAAAAAGAGTTATTCAGCTTTTGCTTATGATCTTTAAATGTGCACTTTTTCATTGAATTCTGTGTTCTGAAATAGAAGAAAATTGATGGTAACTATAGCATATGTCACTAAATGTTGCCTATTACAAGTTATGCACTGGGGTTTAAAAAAGTTCATAGCAGATAAAGTGAAGTAATTCTGAGGCAAAGGAACTTTGTTGTAGCAGATCTGGTACCACCTTTTTGTGTTCTCAAGGCACATATTCAAATACTGTGATCTAATATCTGGCTGGGTGGAGATATTTTCTTTCTTTAGCAATGGAAAGTATTTAACTGCTGCTATGTGTTGACACACAATGAGGTGCAAACACATTTTTTTTCCTGATGTAACAGATTATTTGCATTTCCATGTGTCTCACAGAAAAAGAAAAGGTTTTCAGACAATACTTTGCTAACAAAGTCCTTATGCTTTACTGTACCTTTAAGTATTGGTTTTGGAAAGCTTGCAAATGGCATTTTGACTCACCATTAGAAGTTAACTATTTGTTTAAAGCTATTTACAGACTAATATTAAAGTATATATACGTATGTGATTGTATTGGTCAAATATAACCTTTTCTGATTTCGGCTGGGCTACAGTTAATTTTCTTCAGAGTAGCTTGTATGGGGCTGTGTTTTGGATTTGTGATGAAAACAGTATTGATAACACAGGGATGTTTTTGTTACTGCTGGGCAGTGCTTACACAGAGTCAAGGCCTTTTCTGTTTCTCACACCAACACACCGGCAAGTAGGCTTGGGGTGCACAAGAAGCTGGCAGGGGACACAGCTGGGACAGCTGACCCCAATTGACCAAGAGATATCCTATACCGTAGGACATCATGCTCAGCATATAAAGCTGGGGGAAGAAGAAGGAAGTGGGGGATGGTTGGAGTGATGGCATTTGTCTTCCCAAGTAAGTGTTACATGTGACGGAGCCCTGCTTTCCTGGAGATGGCTGAACACCTGCCTAACGATGGGAAGTAGTGAATGAATTCTTTATTTTGCTTTGCTTGCATGCGTGGTTTTTGCTTTACCTATTAAACTGTGTTTATCTATCTCAACCCATGAGTTTTCTCATTTTCACTCTTCCAATTCTTTCCCCATCCTGCCGCAGGAATGAGTGAGTGGCTGTTTGGTGCTTAGTTGTTAGGGATGGGGTTAAACCACAACACAACATAACCACAGAACTATTATTCCTTTCTGATACAGCCGGTGAACTCAGATGTTCCTCGGCTTCATTCTAAATCTACCACAGATTTCTCATCTGGCATGGGAAGAGAATAGCAACATTTCTTCACCTTAAGCCTATTACAAAAATAATTTTACTTTACCCACGTTTTTTGCATTTTCTCTGTTTAGATTGAACAGGTTTTTTACACGAGAGATTCTCTCTTTTCCTGTTTAAGTGCAATATCTGGCAAAAAGAAGCCCCTACCTTTAATGGTAGGATTAAGATAGAACCACAATAAAAATTTAACTGTTCATCCGTAAAACAGAGTTTTGTTATATATGAATCTGTAATGTACTTTTCCTATTTACTTTAACACAAGTTATTGACTCTTTTTTCAGTGTTTTTTTACTAATTTACAACAGGATAAAGATATAAAAGTGATTTTACCACTGATTTAAAATATCATTATGAATACTGATAGTAATAAATTTTAGTATATTCCTAAGTTAAGAACAGAAAAGAACAGAAATAACAGGGGTTTTTTAGTTGCAATTTTTGACCAATATGATTGAAATTAAAGTGTAGATTTCCAAAGCTCAAAAAATGAGATGATCCTACACAGTCTTAGAACAAGGGCTCCACAGCAATTCATTTCATCTCTCTAAGTACCAATGAGGGGACTAGAGAGACTTTAATGCTCAGAAAAGAGCTGATACATTTTTTTTTTATTACTAAACTTGTATCTTAGAGGTCAGATTTTGATTAGCACTCAGTTATGCCCAAACCTAAATCAGTTCAAATTTTGCTATAAATTCCAATTAGAATAAATCCATATAAACTAAAAGTTTTTGAATGCTTGAGTTGAAAGAGAAAGAAAAAAACATCAGAAATTATAGCTTGATGCATATAACTACGTCACATAATCACATAATAGTGTTCTAGGTACTCTTCTTTTGTCTTAAATATGTCCATTACTTTTTAGTGTGTGATAGTTGAATCTTCATTTTAATTGAACAGTAAGGTCTTTAAGACAGGAACCATATCTTTACTAAGTTCCCCAGGGCTCAGTTCTGGGGACGGTGCTGTTCTATATCTTTATAGATGATCTAGAGGTAGGGCTTGAGTGCACCCTCAGCAAATTTGCAGATGGCACCAAGCTGGGTGGGAGTGTTGATCTGCTGGAGGGTAGGAAGGCCCTACAGAGGGATCTGGACAGGTTAGATAGATGGGCCAAGACCAACGGCATGAGGTTCAACAAGAACAAGTGCTGGGTCTTACACTTGGGCCACAACAACCCCATGCAGCGCTACAGGCTGTGGGAAGAGTGGTTAGAAAGCGGCCCGGTGGAAAGAGACCTGGGGGTGCTGATCGACAGCCGGCTAAACATGAGCCAGCAGTGTGCCCAGGTGTCCAAGAAGGCCAATGGCATCCTGGCCTCTATTAGGAATAGTGTAGCCAGCCGGTCTAGGGAAATGATCGTCCCTCTCTACTCGGAACTGTGTCCAGTTCTGGGCCCCGCATTTCAAGAAAGATGTTGAGGTGTTGGAGTGAGTCCAGAGGAGGGTGACCAAGCTGGTGAAGGGTCTGGAGGGTCTGTCCTACAAGGAATGGCTGAGGGAGCTGGGGTTGTTTAGCCTGGAGAAGAGGAGGCTCCGAGGTGACCTTATTGCAGTCTACAACTACCTGAAGGGAGGTTGTATTGGAGTGGGAGTCAGCCTCTTCTCCCAGGCAACTAGCGATAGGACAAGAGGACATAGCTTCAAGCTTCACCAGGGGAGGTTCAGGTTGGACATTAGGAAGAATTTCTTTTCAGAAAGGGTCATTAGACATTGGAAGGGGCTGCCCAGGGAGGTGGTGGAGTCACCATCTCTGGATGTGTTTAAGAAAAGACTGGACATGGCACTTAGTGCCATGGTCTAGTTGACATGGTGGTGTCAAGGCAATGGTTGGACTCGATGATCCCAGAGGTCTCTTCCAACCTGATTGATCCTGTGATTCTGTGATCTGGAAGTTGTGCTATTTTTGTATTACAAACAGCACTGTCAGAGTCTTAATGAATGTCAAGAATATAGGTGCAATGTTTATGACTAATTACTCTTTCTAATATTTGCAAACAATCTTTTCTTAGTCCTCCAAGTAGACATTATAAAATCCAGTTTTTAATAAATATTACAGTTTGAATTAGTGTTTGCATTGAGAAGTAATATTTGTAAATTACTAAATGCCCAACTGTAACCTTCATATTATAAAGTACTCCTTTGTATAACTTCCTCTACAGTATGTTCATTACATTCAGATTTATTATTAAATTTTTTTTTGGAGTTTAATAATACCCTATTTGGATAACTACCTCAGAATGATAAACTGTTCAGTGATCTCAGTTTCAAGTTCAAAATGTTGGCACTCTGGAACCATATTTCATTATGTTCTTTGGACTGCTGTACCATTTTATCACTTCTAGGCATATAATTTGAACTCTGTATGCCTCAGTATCTCAGGATCTTTTCAAGGCAACCTATATACCCAAAGGTCTGGCTTCTCAAAAAAGGCATTGAAACTGCTGATAATAGCAGTCATGTTAGAGTCTAAAGAGAAAAAGGTTTAAGTAAACGAGTGGCATTACTGCCATTAACTTTGTCATAATTAGATATGTGTGAAAATATTAATAAAAATACATTTAGAAAAATACATGGATACACGTGTGAACATATGTATGCAAGTATATACACATGCATGTACATATGCATATAAATACATATATGTGTGTGTTTGTGAGTGTGCATGTGTGTATGTATGTGTGTATTTATGTACAGTTGTTAAATAATTCAAATTTCCAGAGAACTTGAAGAATCTGGGAACCCCAGAGTACGAATGTATGTGTGATCCAGAACGTATCAAAGTTATCTTGAACCATACATGTCAAAACTTTAGTAAAAGACCATATCTTAAAAGAATGGTAATCTTCACCTAAAGAAAAAAAACACTCGGTTCAAATTTGCACTGAATATCTGAGATTGTGTGGTCCACAAGATGTGCAAGTTATCTATAAATATTTCATAGATGTGCTAAATAACCCTGAGTAGAAGTACTATCAGATTACCGAAAAAAAAAAGAGGTCTTCTGTGGGAAAACCATTTAACCCTGACTAAGATTCACAATATTTAACTAGGAGGAGAACCATCAAAGTTTATGATAGCTAACAGCAGGGGAGGATCTCTCTCTAGAATGAGTGTGCAGCTCATAGGCTTTCTTGTTTTACAGGTGCCCCAGCTCTTTGAATTAGGTATTTGGGATAAATGCCCCTGAATGCCTGGGAGCCCTGGTACCTGGCCAGCCTTGGCTAGGCATCAAGGGAAGGTGTCACTGCAGTGGGTGGGGGGATTGTCTCCATCCCTGCCCTTCTCCAGGCTCTGTGTGTGTGTGTGTGTGTGCCGGGAGGGGATAGTGGCTGTTCCCCAAAGTCCTAGCAGAGCCACAGTGGGAAGTAGTGGAGAGGCAGGAAGGGCACTCTTGTGTCTCCTTCTCATGCCCAAGTGTCAATCCATAATTACTGAGGTGTGGGCCCACTGATAACAGTGATTATAAACCTCCAGCTACTTCAGAACCTGTTTTGTCTTTTTAGACCAAACATACCATTGGAACATTGACAGCTGAAGTTTTGCTGTGAGGGTGAATAAGATGGATCTGGATTTGGGAGGCTTCTGTTAATTTTTCAGCTGCTAAATTTCTGGGGCTAGCCATGCCATTTTGCCAGCAGCTGTTTCTTTCTTCCTTTCCTTGTGCAGTGATGACATTCTCAATTTGTAGACTCTGTCTTTATCAGGATTCACTTGTTGAAGTTTGTCATGGTAAAATGTCCCAACAATTGCTTTGGGACTATAGTTTATTAAACAGTGAACAGATATCTGTCACTACTGTGAAAATTTTAGCTCATGTCACTACATGAGCATCTGCTCATAACATTTCTCCAATTTCTCTTCTTTTAACCACCCTGATGTGGTATCCCTTTTCCAGCAAAGAAGCAGATTCTGTAATTTTAAACTGATCCCCACAGATGTTATTACAGACCCTTGCAGAGTTAACAGGGTTCACGTCCACAGGGCTGGCTCCAACTGTTCTGTGGGAGCTGAAGTTTAAGCTCTTTATGAACTCTGATAGCATGCATCAATGTAGTGAAAATTGATGCATGTTATAAATACCTCTACATCTCATTTTTCAACATTGTGTTAAAACACTGTAGGATGGAGGCTTTTACATTGTTGTTAGCAACAAAATGGTGAACTTCATACTGCTTTAGCAGCTTGCTTAACGGCTGGTTTAAATTTTTATTTTCCTCAGTCACAGCATGTCATTTGTGAGCTGTGCGACCCCTGTTAAAAATGGTTTTAAAAGCCGCTGCATCTGGAGAGCCTCTTTTGCCTTTTAGACCAAAGGCTGAGGCATGGTCTGCCTGACATTGTACATCCACCTTGGCCACAATCACCTTGTTTCTTGTAAAGCACTTTCTTGCCACTTTGTCTAAGTTGTGAGTTTCCTGGTTTGTCAACCCGGTCTTGTGATCAGACCAGCAGTTGTCCTGATCGTGACTTCAAAGAGAGGATTTATTGTCTGAAAACTTCCCAGATCCCCAGAAGCATAGGAATATATAAAAGTGTGTGTATATATACATGTTCAGGTAGTTGAATCCCAGCTCTACATTTGGCCAGCTGAACAGCATCACAAGTGTCATTAAATGCTTGTGTGTTGGCAAATGAATCACACCCCTAGCTCATATCCATACACATACCTCTAGTTACCAAATGGTGGAGTTTAATTCTGTCCTTTAATTGGTACAAGACGAACCCCACTCACACAGGGTACCTTACACAGGGATTTAAATTCTACGTGGGAACTGCACACCTTGAAGTCCCAAGAATTATCATGTGTATCTTCTTTTGTACAATGTCTCTATAATGTCTCTTAATGCCCCAAGCAACCCTCTCTTTCTGTAAAATATGACTTTTCAGTCTCCCAGACTGTTGCAGTTGGAGGCTCTAGCATGCTGACCTTTTAGTTTCTTTGCTTACTTTGAACCCTGCAGTATAGTCTTAGATGAAGTATAGTTCACAGCTGAAGCAGTTCTTGGTCTCAACATGGAAATTGTCACCATTGTAGTAAATAATAGGAGAAAGGCCTTTAGGATATGTCTACAATGCTACAAAAAACGTAGGCCAGAGAATGAAGTTGAACACTAGATCACAGATTGTCCACACTGCACAGTTGTTAGTTCATATCCGGACAATGTTTTAGATCAACCTACCTAATACATTTTTTTTCTCTTTTTTTTCTTTGGTAGCAAGATAGATAGGCGGCCTGAACTCCATCATATTCCCACAATTAGCCCTAACGGAGATGCATCTTTTATTTATATTACTGAACAGGAAATAATTCCTGAAGTGCCTAATTTCTGAGAACCATGAGTTGTCAGTTTCGTCATATAGGTCACTGCAAAAATATGTATGTACTTCATAATCAGTCAGATAATCATACTTGAATATTCCCACAGAGATGTTTTGAAAACAAATACACAACAAAAGATAAAGAGGTACCTAAGTGTTGAAATGCTGGGGATCTAACAGCTACCTGACAGAGTTTAAAAGTGTGGGTAGAATTTGTGAAAAGCACATTTTAATTGGACACCCCAAAATACACAGTCGGGGTCTGAAAAGAAGACAATAACTGCAAGTCATGTATTAACATTAACGATAACATAGTTTAGAGAAAAGGTCAATTATTTTTGTTTACTAAGGAAACACATTTTGGTTGTGAAAACCTATTTAAAATGAAAAAAAGGAATAAGAAAAAATTGTATTTCAAGTTACCACAGATAATTATGAATTTAGTACGCATTTGGACTTGAAAACTGTAGTTGTATCCAATTCTAATCAATAACTTGCTGAATGGTATAAAAAATGAAACAGCTTTTTCTTTACAAAAAGAATATGTTGTTAAATTTATAGAGGCAGATGTGAGTTCAAAAGACTGAAGTTACAGAAGTCTTTAATACCCTTAACAATCTTCAGTTAGTATACTCATGAGCTTAAGCCTCACTAGCACTTAAATCACAAAACTTTAAAATGCAGAACACAGAGAAATTAACTAGCTAAAAGGATGAGAGGAAAACTATTATTATTATTAATAGTAATAATAGTGATAATGATGTTGATGTTAGTGTTGTTTAAGAGCAGAGAAAAGCATAAGAATGAGGACAAAACACTGTGCTGTAATTTGATATAAATAAAAAAATGAGGCTGCAATAAAATGCAAGCATCAGAAGTAAAAACATTTTAATCAAAATGTAAAACTCCAAAAGTTCAGGTTTTTTGGCTGTCACGAAAAGTTCCTTTTAGCTTTTGCACGTAGGGTATACATTATCACATGCAATTAATTTTCTGTGTTCTTGATGTACATAATGAAAATTTAATATGAAAGCTGAAGCCCAATTTATGCACACAGAAACTAAATATCATTTATCTTGCAGCAGCCACACACTATGGTTTCCTAGAAGAAATAATTACACTAATACAGAATGGGCCAGATTGCCCAGAGGACATCAGTCTATTGGAACGTGTAAACCCCTCTTTCGGGTTAAGCGCGAATCACACACATTGGAGCCTTTCAAAACGCATACCTAACTTCTTATCACGCTTAAGCACTTTATTCTATGGGTAATTAGGCTTCCAGTTTTATTTTTCCTCTTTTGTTTGCCAGCAACACCAGGCTTGATTCATCTGCTGAAAAGTATAGCAGACTTTGAGATGCTGGTGCAAGAGAGCTGGAAGGACTTTGAAAAACCCATGCTCCCCCTGGACCAGAATTGGAGGCCAGATGAGGTACTTCAGGAAACCTCGGAGGGTACTAGACCACTGTGCGCAGGAGACACAATCGAACCTCTGTCCTTACTGTCATTCACATTTAAACACAGAGGATTTACAACCAGCCTTCAAGCAAGAATTTTCTCTTGGCCGCGAACAGGCCACAATGATGCACACTGATCCCTCTAGTCACACCTCATGTTGTGATGAACTGCTGTATAATGTCATTAAAGCATGGTATAAAACTCTTCTTACTCTCCTGAATTTAATGAATTGTGTCCACAGGATCTTTCTGATGGTAGGTCAAAAGATTCCCTCACAGAAAAGCAGAGGGAATCCTCATTAAAAGAGGGTTGAATCACAACTACTTCCATCTAAAAGTTACTCATCTTTTCTTAGTCATCCAGTCTCCTTCCATAGTTAATGGAGACATAAAAATACCTCCAAAGGTCAAATAATCCTATGTATAAAATTAAGATACTATTCTAAGACAGGTTGAACAATCTTATGTATGTACCTCTCTCTTATTGTTGTATTTTAGACAGATTAAAGTTAATTTATTGTATGCTATTATCTTCGTCTTTACTTACCCCAGGGATAAAAAAACTTTCTTAAAAATTAAATGGGTCTTTATTTCTGTAGAAATGTAAAGACATCTCTTCTGTCACTGCACTTATCTTGAGTACCTATACGTCTATTGCTCTGACATTTTCACTAATTGTAATTAATGCTTGATTTGATGATTCAATTCCGATCCCACTCTTTTCTTTCTCTAGGAGAGGATATGAGTGGGTGATTGTTAATATCTTAACATCAAAATATTAACTTTCTGGCTTTATTCACTCATTCAATTCCCACACCTACAAGGTAGCAATGATTCAACTCAGCATTGAATTTTAGGATCTTTGTAACAAACTAAACAAAAGTCGCTGTTTTGTAGCAAGATCTTTAAAATCCTTGACATTGTCACTATGGTTGCTGCATTTCCAAGTATCTCACATATCACTCTGGTAAACTGTTTCATTGTCAGGGTAAAAGCAAAAAACTTTTAGCCAGGTGCACTCACTGGTTGAACCTTTGCATATGGGAGAAGGAGGATGGAATACCAGCTAGAGAGACCACTGATACTTACGAAGTATAGAAACAGCCAGAGGATGCACTCCTGGCAGTGATAACAAGCATTCAGTATGTTGTGACAAGTACAATGACCTCTTTGCATAGCCTGAACTCTTTGCTAAGACTTTATAAAGAACAGATGCTTAAGCCTCAATGTTAAACAGGTTTAATTTTAATAAACTGCTAACCTCATGTGTACTCAATTTACTTATATGCATATATCTCGTTTCATTAATTTAAAATGCACAGCTATGTGGTCCTTGTTCTCACAAAAGACCTCAGACATTTTACGGACCATGTTAATTATGAATCATCGAGATATGTTTGTAAAATAACATACAGTGGGTTTATGACAGCAGTCAGCTGGCCCATCACACAGCAAATACATGTCATGGGTAGAGGACATTAGGACATTTCCATGGATCCTGTCAAATTACTGTTTGCTGTAGGAATAAGGTTTTTGAACGCTTGATACAGCCAAAAACATACTAAAATAAAGCAACTGTTGGGTCCAGATAACAACCAGGTTGTTTCAAGGACAGGAAACCAGACAACAAGGCAGAATCAACAAACCCATGAACTGGATACTATTACTCAGGTACTCAAGGGCGGAGTATTTGTTAAAAAAAGTAGTTGATTGGGATTTTTGCATGGGGAATCAGTTTTCTCAAACGGAATGGTCAGCTGTTGGCTGGATGGTGATAGAAGTCTGTTTTGCAATGGTCAATGTCATCTCCAGCCGGACAGCATCTGCCTGCTCCGATCTAAACAAGATGTCTCAAATGCCCATGAACTCCCATATGACACTGAACATTTTTCTGTAGGTATCTGAAAGAGTAATTTAAGTGTTTAAAGTTAGATGTCTAGAGTAATTTTAGATGTCCTAGGCTATCCTTCCTGATTTCAAGATGCAATCTCACAGATCTCCCATATATTCTGTGTCAGCAATGCCAGGTCTATGCAAATATCTCAAGTATTCTACGGCAACTAAAATTGCTCTAAATATATATATATTTAGGCATTTTAATTGCTTTCCCACATTTACACATCTAAATTTAGCTGTATATAGTCCTATACTGAGAAATACCATAAGGGATTCAATTCTGTCCTCTGGTGGTTTCAATTAATCTGAACTATTTTTGAACTCTGTGTCAGGATGAAATGAACCCAATCCTAAAAATGCTGGTTTTCTTTTGCACTTTAGCACTAAAGATGACCCTGAGTTTTGACAAACAGAGCATTTAATTTCACAGATTGTAATTACATGAATGAATGTTGAATTGCTTATTGCAGTATACATATCTTTTACAGACTCTGGAAAACATAACGATTTCCACACTGCCCTGAAGTAAATAATGTTCCAGCACTGTATCAGCAATGTAGCTCAGTGCAAAACCTCATAAGAAGGAAAGGTGAACGCATTTTAAAACACAACTGATTTCAGTCTCTCCACTCTCATACTCACAAGCCTGAAGGGCAGGGACATCCTGGATCTGCCTTGGCTGAGGGGCAGGAGAGGCTCACCTGCAGAGAAGTGACACAAGAGGCCTGTATCAGAGGCTAGCTGGTGTGATGCTGGCCAGTGCCATTATGGTCTGACAGATGTCTGAATGTCTTACTGAGAGGTGAAGCGACACCTCCAGGGGATAAGGAACAGGGAAAGGAACAGCCCTTTCCTTTGGAGCCGCTGCATGGTCAGGGGGAGTGTGACACCTGCTAGCAATAACCAAGTTGTCTTCCAAGCAACGGAGGGTGTACCTGGGGATCTGACCATCCTCCTTTCCTCACAAATCACTCTGGTAGCAAGGACTCTTGGCACTCAGTGCCAATCTGGGCAGCTACCTGCTGGGGTCAGCTCGGAGACCTCTGCCAGGTTCTTGCTTGCTTGCATCCATTGCCCTTGGTTACCTCCCTTGATGTCACTGTCAGCTCCAGCTGCTGTGGCCACCAGCCCATTTTCTTCTTCAGGCCATGGTACCTCCTTCTTTGTTTCTTCTGTGCTGCCAAAGTTCTGCCTTGAGGGACACTGCTGCCATGTAGGAGTGTGACCACTGTGCTGGCCTGGGCACCAGTAAGAGGAGACCTGGGTTCATTCAGAGATCCCCAGGCTAGAGCCAGTGGTGAGGCAAGGCCTGATGATGGGATGCTCAGGAAGGGGTTGGCAGGGTCTCTCTGCCCCATGAAAACATGTTTTCACCTGTTAAATCTTTGTTCAAACCACTCATCTGGCAAAATTCAACAATATGAATTTACAAATAAACGTTCTGTCAGAGAAATATAATTTCTTTTTAGTTTAACAGAATATAAAGTCACCTGAGGCTTGTGTTAGGTTCTGATCTTACACAATTCTTATTTTAAAACATTATGTTAATAATCAAAATAGCTTTGTGACATATCGTGTTGAACCATAATCATAGGTGGTATTACTTGGAAGAAATATTGCCCTACTGTGTTGGTTTTGGCTCAGATAGAGTTAGTTTTCTTCATAGTAGCTTGTATGGGGCTATGTTTTGGATTTGTGCTGGAACCAGTGTTGATAACACAAAGACGTTTCAGCTATTGCTGAGACGTTCTTACAGAGCACCAAGGCCTTTTCTACTTCCCACACCATCCCACCAGTGAGTAGGCTGGGGAAGCACAAGAAGCTGAGAGGGGATACAGCTGGGACAGCTGACCCCAGCTGACCAAAGGGATATTCTATACCATATGATGTCCTGCTCAGCAATAAAACTAGAGGGGAGGTTGGCGGGGGAATGCTGCTCAGGGACTGCCTGGGCATTGGTTGGTAGTGAGCAATTGTTTTCATTTGCATCACTTGTCTTTCTTGCATTTTATTTCTCTCCCTTTGTTATTTTCCTTTCCATTACAATTTATTATTATTATTCTTTTATTTTATTTCATTTCATTTCATTTATTAAACTGTTTTTATCTCAGCCCATGAATTTTCTCACTTTTACCCTTCTGATTCTCTCCCCACATCCTGCTGGGGGTGAGTGAGTGAGCAGCTGTGTGGTGCTTAGTTGCTAGCTGGGGTTAAACCATGACACCTACCTATGCTTTTTTATGAGAAGACATACTAATATATTCGTTCCTACAAGAAGGCACTGTGTGCTTCTTTCAGTAGACTTTCAGATCTTGCCATCATCTTTGTTGAGCGGGTTAGCTTTCTTAGCCAGCTATCCTGTTAGTATCTTGTGGAGAGAAGAAGATTTAGTCTTTGTCTAATTTTTCTTTTGCTTGATATGGAATTTTTTGGTATAAATAAACTCTACCAAAAAAAAAAATATTTTTGCCTGTGTGTATGCTCCTGTGTGTATACAAGTGTTGGGATGAGTCTTTTGTGTAGAAGTTTTTTTCAAATAACATTGTGATATAAGAAGATACAAGATCAAAACTGTGTCACCCACCTAAAACAACCTGTCCTTCAGACCCTTCAATATTATACATGCCATGCTTGGTTGATTGCTTCCCTTAAGTATCCTGTCACTGAACAAATGGAAATAGTTCTTTTCTATAAGACAGAGCAAACGTTGCCTTTAGGTACAATGCTGTGACATTTTATGAAAAGACATCTTTTTTCCGGATGTCAGATTCTCAGTTATTTCTTATCTGAAGTTTTTATTCCCATGTTCCTTTTCATCTGTAAGATTGACTATTATATGTCTGCACTGTTTCATTTCTTTAAGACAGAGAAACCTATATTCACTAATGGTAATAGTGAAAAACCTTAATGTTAAGTTACTAATGATGTCAAAAATAATTTATTCATACCTTGGCATTGAGAGTATTGGATCTTGTCGCAGTGAGCTCAATTGCAGTTTAAAAGCAAGGACTTCTGAAATATATTTTGTAATGATGTGGTGAACTCTATCGGAAATAGCTTTGGCACTGTCACATGAGTTCTTTCTTTATCTGGGCCACTTAAATGTTGCAACAACTGTGAAAGAATCATGGAATCTAAAGCTGCACATAAAACTGTTTTCCTTTATGCAAGCTTTAGGCAATGTGCCTTAGTTCATTTCTTATTTATCAAGCTGCTTAGAACTCTTGACATACTTATAAAAACAGAAATAGTAAGAGGGAAAGGTGGTGTTATGCAGCACTCACAGTAGTATCTGAGTTTCTACACAAAGACCCAAAATAAAATGCTATGAAAGAAATAAATGATGTAATTTCATTTGGAGTCCATCATAGAACTCATCTTGGATATATATAGGCCATGTATTTTCCTCGTTTTTTTCTAGAAAAATGTTAGATTTTGGGACATTTCAAGTAAATTCCCAGATAGAAGTGTGACTGGCAGTGAAAAGTAAAAGTATTTCTTAAAATAAGTTATTTGTTTTAAAAATATGAAGAATTATCTGTTAGAATAGTTGGCCTCAGATGGATAATTTCCTTTTTCATAAATTTCAGCCAAGTTACCATTTCCCAATACACCATGCTTTCTGGATGTGACTGATCAATAAACTCTTACAGAGGAAGAAAGATCGACAAGGAAAACATGCTCATGAATCTCAGGGAAATTGTAGGGAATGACTGACCACAGCTGTTGCAAATAAAGCTGAAATTATCTCAGCACAAAGGGAACCAGAGGTGGCTTTTATTTTAGATAATTGGCTACAACAGTTGAGTGGATCAAATGGCTATATTAGCTGACCAAATCAAGCAGTTATATCAGCTAAGTGAATCAAACAGCTGTGTTACTGTTTGTGCCTGAGTTAATCAAAAGATTATAAATGTCTTCCTTAGTCAGACCAGTATGGTGGGGGAGATTGAATATATGGTGTAGTCTAATGTGCAGTACAGAAAACAATCAACATGAAGAACTTGAAAAGAACAGTGGGTGTGAGCAGCTTAAAACACATGTATTCCTTTCCAGATTTTGGGGATACCCAGCATCCTGATGGTGAGTATATTATAGAGAATGGTAATGAGAATCACCTTTATAGTGTAACTCAAATGTGTATTGCAATTGTTATACTCTGCTAAGCATAATTTTTGCTTGTATTGTGATTTAAGTACGTTGCTGTGTTGCTCTGCTAAATCAAAATTCTATGCAACATCTAATATCCTCAAGCAAGCAAATTTGGTATTAAACCCTCCACATGAGGAATGTATAAAACAATCTGGTGAGAGAGCATTAGACTCTGATGTTTTGTTTGTTGCTATCTTGTCTTTACATATAAAGAGCAACCCTGGATTCCTTTCCATTGGAAGCACCTTCATAGAAAGCTTATCTTCATGGATCATGAAATCCCAAGCCTCTCTAGTATTCTGGCAGAGATGAGTTGTGCAGGAAAAGAACACAAAATTTCAAGGAGGTAGAGGCACAGCAAACAAAAGAAAACATGGCTGTTTAACATAATAGTTACACCATGCAGCAGAAAAAGAGGGACTTCTGGATTCAGGAATCCTACTCAGGTGTTTGCTTACATATTTTAGCTAGTGACTGTTTAAAGTATTATCTTTCTGAGGGGAAAGGATAAGAAAGGTTATAAGCACAACCCTATGACATAAAACTATCAGCATTGCCTCTTACATTAAAAATCTTCACACTGTTTTCCCAATAAATAACCATAAGGACTTCTGGAGAGAAAAACAACTCTGGGTCTTTATAAATGAGCCAGGTGCTTCAGTTTTGAATAACTTTCTGAGATTTCAAAATAGAATTGTCCTTTAAACTTCTCCTAAGTAAGTCTTCATAGCTTCTTGCTTTCTCTAAATAAGTATAGTGAGCTGTCTATCCCTCTTCTGGAGTTATAATGCACTTACCGTCATAATACATATACCACTTCCCAAGACAGAGAGATATTTTCTAATACATAATGCTTGAGGGCCTAGTTCCTTTATTGGATTTAAGTTCTGAATCTATTTTTTTCCATAATATTAAAGCCCAGCAGGACCAAAATAATATAGGAAAATAATGCCTTAATCTTCATTGAAGGTTATCTTATAGCCAGGAAAACTCTTGCGGAACAGTTAGAATACACTATTTTGAGAAGAAAATTTTGTTAATACGTCCTCTTACAGTAATTTCTTCATATTTTAATGTGGGGTATAGCATATATACTTCAAAGAATTATTTTTTTAGGTATGTTATACTTCAGTTTTCCACTCTGAAGCTTATTTTACATGTAGCAGTTGTTCCAAGTCCACAAAGTTCCCTCTTGTATTGTTTTCACTGCACTGTAGAAGTTGGGAAGTTCTTTGAATGATCCCTTATGCCTTTCTTTCCTCTTTGTTGGAATTTCTCTTCAAAACAGTATTTCAGCAGCCATTTATTCTTCTCTTTATGGGTACAATAATGAACTTGAAAACCTATGGACTCTTAGCTATACAGAGTCTAGAAAACATTATATGAAGAAATTGTAATGTTTTATTAACATTTTAACTATGAGGAATTCAGCAAAACCAAGTAGTTTCAAAGATTCTGAAAACTGAGCAGCTGCAGCATCTTCCTTTTGAAGATGTAAAGACCACTGAATAATAGATGAAGGATGGAGGAGTATAATAATGTTGGGAACCTTTTATCTCTAAGTTACTAATTCAAAACTAACCTATAAAAACATTGACTTTATTGACCAGAAGAATACATGAAGTGCTTATTTAAAATATATTATGACCTCAGTCCTCTCCTTACATGGTCTTACAACATCATCATGATAATAGCTGTTTCACAGTATCGGTCACTAACAATTATTTTCATTACAGTCTCAAAGCAGTCAAAAGAATCTAATATTAGAAACCAAAATGTTAATTAATTAATTATTTCCCACAGCATATTAATAATAATGACATCAAAAGTAGGGTAAAATAGGGTAATATTTTTCAGACATGAAAGTAAATACTAGAGGACAATATCTTAATTTGAAGAAAGTTCATTATTTTAAAAAAAAAACTCAAACATAAAACCTTTATAATATGCAACTAATACTGTATTTGAAGGAGGAAAAGTCCTTTAAGTTATTAATTTAGGACTATTCTGTCACATCAGTTGTGTTTGATGCGATCCTGAAGAGCTGCTGTCAGCTAATGAAATGATGATGTTCTATGTGACAAGAAGAAATGTTCCTTTTTTGTCCTTGTCAGCTGTGCTAGGTTACTGACTAAAATAATAATGTTTCTATAATTCTAGAAAGGAAGTGACAGAAGAGCTGTTGAGCATAAAAACACAGACTTCCCTGCAACACATGGATAAAACTGTGTTATTCCATAATATGATATTTGTACCTGAAAATATTCAGATGACATAGTGATTTTCTTGTTACTTGTCCTTTAGGAATGAAAAAGTCACGTATCTGGAAAAGTGGAAGAAAGACAGAAATGTTCTGTCTCGTCTAAACATTTTCAATAATATGGCATCTTGATAAATACCAATATGTACTGATATCCACAGTTTTTTTTAAAATCTGACTATTATTCCAGGGTGAAAGAATACCCTCAAGACACATATGGCAAGATTTACTAATAAAATACAGAATCACAGAATGGTTAAGGTTGGAAGGGATCTCTGGAGAACACCCAGACCAACACCCTGCCAAAGCAGGTTCCCCTACAGCATGTTGCTCAGGGTCATGTCCAGGCGGGTTTTGAATATCTCCAGAGAAGGAGGCTCCACAACCTCCCTGGGCAGCCTGTTCCAGTGTTCTATCACCCTCAAAGTAAAGAGTTGTTTTCTCATATTGAGGTGGAACTTCCCATATTTCAGTTTCTGTCTGTTGCCCCTTGGACTAAGCCATATATGCAATCTCCCCCACCATACTGGTCTGAGTAACTCAGGAAGACACTTATAATCTTTTGATCAACTCGGGCACAGACAGTAACACAGCTGTTTGATTCACTCGGCTGATATAACCGCTTGATTTGGTCAGCTAGTATAGCCAGTTGATCCACTCAACTGTTGTAGCCAATTATCAAACTGCTTTTTGCTCCTTCTCCAAAACTGAATTAATTCCAAATTATACCTGCTGGATTTCTACAAGAGACACTTTTCACTCAAAATTTCTAAAGGTACCTCTGATCAGACTGGCTCACAACGACCACTCCCCAAAGACAAATGATTGGCAATTGACCTATGTATGGCAGATCTGTCTTAGCCTGTTGCGTAACCACAAAATTAACTATTTATCTCCCAATATTCCTCGTTTAGAAAGTGTGCTGATGCATATCAAACAGGTGTGAAAAGAAGAAAAACATTGATGTAGTCATTCAGTTTTGGCTCAGGAAAGTACTGCTTAAGTATGTAGTTAAAACATAATCAGACCCCTAACTCTGAGTGGTTTTTGTCTTGAGAGTCATTGGACAGCATGCTTTCTTCCTGTAATAGTACCTCAGCCTTAAAAGTATGTTAGGTTAGGAAGCATAAATTTTCCATTCCTCTTAAAGAAGTGTTAATGTTGTGTAGACAAAATAATTTGGAATTCATTCAGTTATGGGGAAGGAACAAAGAAGAGTTTGACTTTCTAACCAGCTGAGAAGGTGACTTTCCATCAAGGACAGACCTGGGGAGACCTCTTCTCTGAAAACTTAATAATTATTAATTAAACAGGATCTATTTGCACTAATGCAGGTAGGGTGAATCTCTCAGTATGGAAGAAGGGAAAAATGTTCCTCTCTTCCCCAGTTCAGAGGTAGACAAATGACATCTAAGATTATTAACAGAACAGGATGTGCAGTAAATTAACGAAGTAAGAACTATATATGCCAAGGAATCTTTGTTAGATAATTCTGAAGAATAGAAAGAACTAAAATGAACCAATAGAGTAGAAATAGAAAAGGAGAAAATTCTATTTTAGTTCTGTCCAAGGTTGTTAAAAAATACAATTTTCTGTATAATTACAGGAATAGTGTGAATTATTTATTCAAAATATTTTATTTACCATCTTTGAAGTTTATCTCCAGGTAAAAATTAGTAAACAACAGGAAAAATAAATTAAGTAGCCCTTTACACCACTAATTTACCTCACAAATACTCAATTTTTGAGTCCTAATTTAAAATTATAGTGCTGAAGAAAATTGCTGTCTTGGACAAAATTGTTATACACATTAATCTCAGCTAAATACATCCATTTTGTGTTTAGCTGGGACCTACACAATTCAGTCATGAATAGGCCATTGCCTTTCAAAATCATGTAAGTGTAGTCATCCCAGATAAACCTATTTCATGGTAAAGTATGGATGCATACCTAATAATTCATTCCATGGTCTCAGAATACTTTGAATCTTCTAGTCTCATACATTATTTATTGATTTATGCATTTGATTCTATTATTGTGAGAGGACATGGTCCTTGGGAATTTTGCTCTATACATTAATAACGAAAACAATTAAGCTTCATTTTGCTTGAATGAACCTCCCTTTATTGAATCAAGTATTTGTATTTTCATATAAGCTGAAGTTGAATTTGTGCATCAGATTTTTTTAACCACTGCTGCTATAAAAATAGAGATTTTTCTTGTGAATATTTGCCACATAAATACAGATGACTAATAAAGCAGACTGCAAATTTGCTATTTAGCTTTCATCTAAATTTTGATATGTGTAGGAGCAAAACCAGAAAATTTACAAAGAATGGAGATTTTAAAATAGACAATGACCACTTACAGTATTTAATCATGCCCAGAGATTTTTTTTTTTCTTGACGTAATGTCAGAAGACTATGATGTGGTGCAAAGAGACATTTCCCTTTTATTAAAGCTATGGTACTAACTGGCACTAATAAAAAAATGAGGTAGAAAATCGTGTAATGTTTTGACTGAACTGGTAGTGTAGAAACTGATTAATAAACCCAGTGTAAAATGTGGCACAGGAGTTGGAGTCAAAACAACAGATATCGACTGTAAGGGGTGGTATAGAGTGAAATGGCCTTAAACTTCTCAGAGGCCTTGGGGCAATCACTTTCTTCTAGAACTTCAGTTCCATGTCACTGAAATATATTTCAGTTTTGATTCACAGTCCTTTCAATTTCTTGTTCCTAATCCCCTATGCTAAAGGGCTAGACATCTTTTTCAGGAGGCTATTATTTCTTATTTTCTTTGCCACGAGTTATCACAGTTCCCTCGAATATCTACCTCCAGTAATCCAGCTAAACTTTTGGTCTTTGCTTTGACCTTGAAATAGTGACTTGTCTCCATCACCTTGCTTGTTCCATACAGAAGGCCCATTGATAGCAGAGAGAACTGCTTAGACTGATTCATATCCGTCATCATTAGATCGCGTTGCTGCTTTGGCAAAAAAGAAAAAAGAGAGCTACTAGAGCTGTGGAGACTGTTAACTATTCCAGCTCTTCCTGCAAAGGAAGGTACACAAAGAAGGCTTTTGTGCTTCCTGGGTAAACTGTTGGGTCTCAATCAAAAAGATCTGGGTCATCATCTGGGATGAGGAGTGGGTGGGGGTTACATTCAGTATATAACAACTTCTCTCTGTCACTCCTTCCTTCCCTTATTTATTGCCGCCTCCTCCTTCTTCTCTGACCTTGGTCTTCCCTTTAGTCTTTCTTACTCTTTTTGTTCCCTTCTCCTCTTTCTGTGGTACTTTCTGCCCTTTCGTAAACATGTTTCCCTAGAGGTGCCACCGTCTTAGCTGACGGGCTCAGCCATGCCCTGTGGTAGGTCTGTTGGAGCTGGCTGGAACCATCTGTGTCTGGTATGGGGCAACCCCTGGCCTCTTCTCACAGAGACCACCCCTGAAGTCACCCCCACCCCTCCAATACCAACACCTTAATACATACACCCAATATAGATAGATAGTTATAAACATGTAGAGATACAGAACACTGTTATGAATAGTTATTGTGATATTAAAAAAATATATATAATCTATGTTTAGTCTATTTACACTACATTTAGACCAGAAATACCTCTCTTTCTTCCCCCTTCTTCCCCCCTCTTTCACCTCGTTCCTTGTGAGGAGATAGTCTGTCTGTGTGCATACCGTCTTCCTCGTTTGACCTTTGTTTGAGAGGGTGTACCTAGAGTCTCTAAGCATCTGTCATTAGACAACTACTTTGCTTGAGAAAGCTTCACACCTTATAGAGAACTGTACAGGATGCTCCTTTGGATGGATCACGTCTCATCCTTTGGTCTGCTTGTGGAGTCAACTAGCTATTACGGCCAATTACCACTTTGGTGTCCTCTGAAGCCCAGAGAGATTTAGTCTTTCACAATGAAAAGCATTCTATTTCTTCCTTATCTAGGACACAGTCTGTTTTTTAATTAAAATATTATTTTTTGTTTTATTGTAACTTCCTTAGACATGGTTGTTGCAAAAATGGCTACGGAGTATAGCAGATCATTGGTCTATGCTTTTGATCTACAGTGAGCATGTAAATATTTGCAGACGTGCAAATAATATGTAAAACGTAATAAAAGACAGCACAGTGTTTTTTGTTGAGACAAGCTATGAAGTATTGAATAAAGAAAATTACAAAAAGAAGGTTTGCTTGCTCTCTTTTCTGTACTAGATAGTTGAGACAAACAAACAAACAAAATAAAAATATTAGGACTACTGTTTAAACTATACCTTAGTTTGAAAGGTACATTTCCTCTACATCGAAAAAACTGTGTTTTGCTTTTAGTTCACAGTTCATCAAACAATACATCTAGGAATAGTTTACACTGCAGAAAATATCTGTGCATCATATTCTATAGTATTCTCAAACATACACTTTCTCAGTCTACATACAAGGCGTCATACGAAGGTTTGACCTGAATTTTGCAAAATATGCACAATGATCAAGATATTGAGCTAGGCTTTTCTGCTTCAATTGTTGATCACTAAGAGATACAAACCATGTCATGCAGGCATTTATTTAATGATAGTTATAGGCTGCATAAATTCAGATAAAACTATTGTATTTATTTGACCTGTAGAAATACACTCAAATAAATTTCCCTGGTAGAAAATTTTATTAATTTAGAATTTTCGCCAGATTGTCCTTTAAAGATCAAACAAATGCTGTAGAGAGTTCAATCTGTATAATTTGAAGTGGAAAATATAAAGAACCCCTCTCTAAGAGAACTTAGAACCATAGAATGGTTTGGGTTGGAAGGGACCTTAAAGATCATCTGGTTCCAAGCCCCCTACAAACCACCTTGCCTTCCGCAGAGCAGGGATGCAGGCTGCAAACCACCTCACCCTCTGTGGGGCAGGGATGCAGGGGCGCAAGGGTGCAGGGATGCAGAAATACAGGCTGCAAACCCCCTTGGCCTTCACGGAGCAGGGATGCAGGCTGCAAACCACCGCCCCCCCCCCCCCCTCTGTGGGGCAGGGGTGCAGGGATGGAAGGATGCAGAGCTGCAGGCTGCAAACCACCTTGCCTTCCGCGGAGCAGGGGCTGAGGCGCGGCGAGGGGTTTGCTCGGGGCTTTGGAAAGGGGCCAGCCCGCCACGCCGCCGCTCGCAAGCGTGCAGCAGGGCGCCCTCTGCTGCGTCTCAGCGTGGCACCTGGGAGCCAGGCGAGTGGTTTTGGGGCGGCTCGCCACCTTCCCAGCAGCCCCTTTACAACAGGATGGTGGGCAAAGAAGCAGAGCCCCCCCCCTCCCTCCGCCGCAGCGACTGCTTGGAGAGGCTGGATCCCACTGAGCCCCCTCTTGCTCACCCCCAGTCCCCCATTCCCAACCAAGGATGCTGTGACAAGCCCCCCCCCGAGTGTCCTTCTCCACGTGGGGTGCAGCACCCTGCCGTGGAGTGGGACCTTTCCCCCCAGGGGAAGGAGGAGAAATGCGTTTGTACTCCCTGGCTTTTCCTCAAAGTCTCTTTTCCAGCCGCGGCACCCAGTGAGGTGCTTTGCAGCATGTCCGGACTAGTGAGTTTGGCTGCTGAGGACTTTTCCGAGTGCTTTCTGTCTCGTGTGGCTCCTTCCCTCGATCCCCACCACCCCCCGACGCTCCCCACACACCCCATCTCGCTCGGGGCCCTCCTCAGCGGGAGCCGCGCATCCTCCCGAGCGTCCCCAAGCCACTTTATGTGCCCTGGTTTGGCAAACCAACTCCAGCAAAGCTGGCAGCAGTGAGCTGAGACATCACACCCTCCAGCTGGCTCCTCTCCTCCGCTGCCGGAGGACCCGGCGTGTCCCTCGTGTGTGCCCGATCCCTTTTTTTTGAACCTGACCGTGGCTGTGGATTTGTACTCAGGCCCTGAGCTGCAAACTTGGGCTTGAAGAAACATCCCCTGCAGCTGCCTCCGCTCCCCCAGTGGAATGTCTGGCAGAGCCCGACATCAGCCATGGGCTGATTTATGCAGCTGCCTGCAATCGGGTTTTGCTGGTCCTGCTCTTCACACTGGGTGAGCCGAGCCCATTCAAAAACCAGTTTCAGGACCAGTTCAGGTCCTCTAGCATCTGGCCACTGGCAGCACAGGGACTGTGCTTCAACTTAATTGAATTCAATCCCAGAAAAATATTTGACTTCAAAAGCAGCTAGATCCAAGCTTGCCATCCACTTTACAGAAGTCTAGGATACATATAAAACAGTCCAAGGGTAAGTGATACTCTTGTAACACTACTGTTAAAAGAATGATGCGTATAAAAGCGAAAGTTAAACTTCAAATATAGAAGGAGGCTGTGAAATAAAATGGTAGTATTGTTAGTCAAACACGAAGGGTTGTAAATTGTACTCAATGAGAGAAAGAAAAGCCATCATTTTACTCAGACTTTTTATGTGTTTGTGTGCATTAAGATAGTAAAGGATAATGTGAACTAAGCTAATTCAGAAGTTAGAGAAAATACAGAGTGAAATGTAATTGAAAAGACTCTAGGTCTTTTCAAATGTTACAACTGTAACACTTGAAATAAGTAACCATGTAAAATATAACATGGTTTTATTTAGTTAAGTTTAGCTATTTATGCTCAAAAATAGCTTTTTAACAAAATTACAAAGGATTTCTGTAGCAAGTGCTCACTAGGTAAGTCTAATTGTCTTTCTGAAGTGACAACTCTGGGAAAAAATAATAGCTGAAGTAATAATATCGATTAATTCAAAGTGTGAATGGATTTAATCTTGAGAGAAGCCATGGTACTTTGGAGAAGCCAGGTTGTACAGTTAGTGACCTATTCATTCTACTGTATGAAAAGTGTCAAAGTTTCATACTAAGTAACCGAATAAAAAGAAGAAACGGCAATTCATGCTGGGGGAGGGGGGGAGTATATTCAACACAAAGAAAGTTCCTGTACATTTAGCTTAATAATTTCATGCTTGAGATGCTAGAACATAAAGGATAAAAAAAAAGGTGAAATGATGCTGGTTCTAGGTGAAATGGAAAACCATTAGGACATAAACTATAGCTCCTTTTTTTTTTTTAAATCGTAAAGAGCAATTGAAATTAGAAATATGCTTGATTGCACAGAAATAATTTGAATGCCACTAAAGATAATATACAGTTAACTTCCAGCTTGTCCACTTTAATACCGACCCAATTTAACTAGCAGACTTCACAAACTGTATCTTATATCTGAGGTTCCTAACAAATATGAATGTACATATGATTTAATATGATAAAGGTGGTGAGGCTGATCTTGGTAGTACGTATCAGTAAAATAAGCTGTATAATTTTAATATATGGAATTAAGGTATTGTTATACACATCAATAAAAAATCCTATCCTAGTAACGTTCAGTCAATGAATAGCGGTATGATGAGGTCAGTCTTGGCCACTGTTACAAAACAAAAGATCATCTACCAGTAACATTATTTACAATCATTATTTTACTCATTAAATGTCTATTCGGATGTGCAGAGCTAGTCAGTGGGAAGAATGCAGACTAAAATTGCGGCTCTGATGGAATGTGTTAATGAATATTTAATCTCACTGTTGAGCTCCCTATATTGACTTTCAGTTGACATTAACATCAATGGCAGTGATATAGGTCAATGACTATCTATTTTAAAAATCTAATCTGGAGACCTGAATGACCTTAAGATATTAACAAATCATAGAATCATAGAATAGTAAAATGGTTTTGGTTGCAAGGGACCTTAAAGATCATCTAGTTCCAACTCTCCTGCCACAGGCAGGGACACCTTTCCACTAGACCACATTGCTCAAAGCCTCATCCAATCTGGCCTTAAACACTGCCAGGGAGGGGGCATACACAACCTCTCTGGGCAACCTGTTCCAGTGTCTCACTATCCTCACAGTCAAGAATTTCTCCCTAATACCTCATCTAAATCTACCCTCTTTCAGTTTAAAACTGTTACCCCTCGTCCTGTCACCACATGCCCTTGTAAAAAGCCCCTCTCCTGCTTTCCTGTAGGCCCCCTTCAGGTCCTGGAAGGCTACAAGAAGGTCTCCCTGGAGCCTTCTCTTCTCCAGGCTGAACAGTCCCAACACTCTCAGCCTGTCTTCATAGGAAAGGTGCTCCAGCCCTCTCATCATCTTCGTGGCCCTCCTCTGGACTCACTCCAACAGCTCCATGGCTTTCTTCTGTTAGGGGCCCCAGAGCTGGATGCAGTACTCCAGATGGGGTCTCACAAGAGCAGAGTAGAGGGGTAGAATCACCTCCCTCAACCTGCTGGCCACTCTGCTTTTGATGCAGCCCAGGATACAGTTGGCTTTCTGGGCTGCAAGTGCACATTGCAGGCTCATATTGAGCTTCTCATCAACCCTCGCCCCCAAGTCCTTCTCCTCAGGGCTGCTCACAATACATTCTCTGCCCAGCCTCTATTTGTGCTTGGGATTGCCCCAATCCATGTGCAGGACCTTTCACTTGGCCTTGTTGAACTTCATGCGGTTTGCACAGGCCCAACTCTCAAGCCTGTCAAGGTCCCTCTGGATGACATCCCTTTCCTCCAGCGTGTCGACTGTACTACACAGCTTGGTGTCCTCGGCAAACTTGCTGAGGGTGAACTCAATCCCACTGTCCATGTCGCTGACAAAGATGTTAAACAGGACCGGTCCCAATACCGACCCCTGAAGAACACCACTCGTCACTGGTCTCCACTTGGACATTGAGCTGTTGACCACAACTCTTTGAGTGTGACCATCCAGCCAATTCTTTATCCACCGAGTGGCCCATCCCTCATGTCCATGTCTCTCCAATTTAGAGACAAGGATGTCGTGCGGGACAGTGTCAAATGCTTTGCACAAGTCCAGGTAGATGACATCAGTTGCTCTTCCCCTATCTACTAGCTCTGTAACCCCATCATAGAAGGCCACCAAATTTGTCAGGCATGATTTGCCCTTAGTGAAGCCATGTTGCCTGTCACCAATCACCTCCTTGATTTCTATGTGCCTCAGTATAGATTCCAGGAGGATCTGCTCTATGATCTTGCCAGGCACAGAGGTGAGACTGACTGGCCTGTAGTTCCCCGGGTCTTCCTTTTTTCCCTTCTTGAAAATGGGGGTTATGTTTCCCCTTTTTCAGTCACTGGGAACTTCACCAGACTGCCACGATTTCTCAAAAATGATAGATAGCAGCTTAGCAACTTCATCTGCCAATTAGCTCAGGACCCGTGGATACACCTCATCCGGTCCCATGGACTTGTGCACCTTCAGGTTCCTTAGATGGTCTCGAACCTGATTTTCTCAGTATCACTAATATCAGTAATAAATATATTGCAGAGTGAACCTTGATCTCGTACAGACTCACTTGTTCAATGTGAGAATAAAATTGAATCTTTCCATAGAACGGCACAAAAAAAATTTGTTTTTTTCTGATTGGATAAAAAAAGTGTTAATGGGTATTAAGTATTGGGAGAAGAAAATAGAGAATAAGTACCTAGAGGAGAAAAAGGCTTTGGGAGGAAAAGATAGGAAAACTCATCACCTTTTTAGATATTCAACCATTATTATGTTATTAAATGGTAGTATTTTTTCTTACTTTTAATTTTGGTATTCTTGAACAGTTGACAGTTGTTTTCCAAGGCACTCTTCTATGCACAATAAACATTCAGATAAAACACCTCAGACTGAAAACTTCAAAGCTTAAGGTTTCAATATATAAACAGTAAATCACCTTAATACCGGAGATGGAAAACTGAGCTGTTAAAACAAGACAAGACATAGCTATCTTTAAGTGAATTAAAATCAAGAAAATCAGAGTGAAAAAAAAATACAAATTTCTCTGGTGAAACCCAAGACTAAGTCTTGGGAAAATTTGTTTCAGATATTCTGAGAACTTGACCAGACAAGTGATAGGATGAGAGGAAACGGCCTCAAGTTGTGTCAGGAGATCTTTAGATTGGATATTAGGAAAAATTTCTTCACAGAAAGGGTTGTCAAGCATTGGAACAGGCTGACCAGGGAAGTGGTGGAGTTACCATCCCTGGAGGTATTTAAAATATGTGTAGATGTGGTGCTCTAGGGACATGGTTTAGTGATGGACTTGGTAGTGTTAGGTTAATGGTTGGACTTGATGTTCTTAAAGGTCCTTTCCAACCAAAATAATTTTATGATTCTATGATTTTTTGTTTCTTTGCTTTGTGTGTTTGTTTTTCCCTGGTTGAAGAACTGATTGCAACTTTTTTGAGTAAACATGCTTACTAGGCTTGCTAATAAGTTTTTAAACAATTGAATGGTATATTACATTTCTTTTCTGCTTTATATGTAATTATGGCTGAAGTGATGGATTTTTTAATATGATTTTCCTATATTGCTCTTCGGATTGAAAAGTTGATAATTTATTTCAACTAAGGTAGCTAATATTTTTCCATTCTCTAAATGGATTTATCTCTCTTGGATTAAAATACATGAACATTAATATAATAAATTCAAAAATAATATTTCTTATGGCAAAATGTTAAAAGAGCAAAAAGTATATGAGCAAATCAGAAGGACTTGGAATGATGAATGTTAAGACTTTCACAACTACAGAAAAAATTAATGTCAAATAGAACTTTAATAACAGGCTGAGAAAAGAAAAAAGAAAAAAGCGTGAGACAGTGAGACTAAGAAAACAAATAAGAAATCAATCCTAAATATATAAAATCAGAAAATTAGATATCTTTTAAGATGTGACCTTTAGCAACAAATTTTACCAATATGTTGACGTGCATGAATTATGAAATTTTATAGTACACTATAATAAAATTAAGTTTATCTAAATTTAAAAATGAAAACAAACAAGTAGTATAAACACAAACCATCTATCTGAAAAGGAATAGCATCCACTATCTGAAAGGAAGACCTGGAAAAGAATAAATATTCGCTGACAGAAAGAAACTGTAATCAAAAGAGAATTGCCAAAACATCCCTCCTCCTGTCCCCACTAAATAAATTTTTTAATAAAAATAGAGGTGAAAAAGCTCATTTTCTATATAACAAAGATAATGTATTCAAGGAAAATTACTGAATACTCGCTCTGGTATAGTTAGTAACCTCAATATTGTTTATTGCTTCCTTTTCTCTCTGTCTCTACATCTTCTCAACAGAAGCATTACAGAAGCTTTAGCAGGTATAGCAGCACTTTAAGACAGTTGTATGACCCAGCATTGCCTCATTTACCACTTAGATTAGAAGCAATTCGAAATATGTAAACATTGTTCCAGGATTATCAAGCGCAGAAACTAGTGCCTACCCCTAAAAAGATACTGAGAATAGAGCAAAACTCGGAATGGGTGTTTCTGCTAAGGAAGAAGACTAGAGAGGGCTTTGGATTCAGTGGCTAAATCTGAGTTGATAAACTAAACTGTCGAAGAGATAAACAGGAATGATAGAACATGATCTCCTGCACCATTTAGTTATTGCCCATATCATGGTTTAAAGAGTAACATGGTCAACAGACCATTCTCAGTAGGTAGTTTAGTAATGGCCAATCTGTTTTGGAGGGAGACAGAATTCAATGTTATACACATAAACAATTCTATAACAGCTGGTCTCAATGCCAGGGAACAGTCTAGGAAACATCCTATTTACTACAAAGGACGTAGCCTCAGAAGTTGATCAAAATATCTTGGAAGAATAGGGCTGCAAGGTTGAAGAGAAAAGCTATTTATCTTAGTTAAAGGTGTCATAGGCAGTCTGAGGGCTCAAGGCTGGAACTAAGAACATAAAAGGCTAAAAACATCTCTTCAGACTCCAGAAGCCAGCTGAAGGTACCGGTATTTAACTTAAACTAAAAAAGAATTTTCAAAAATAGAAAGCTCCTCTATGGGAAAGTAAGAAACACAATTGAGGTGGAACGCGTGGAACATTGTATCCATCCTCTTCATGTCACAAATCATTCTACTGAAGTTTCAAAACCTTCTCATAG
Organism: Nyctibius grandis; assembly: GCF_013368605.1. Classification (NCBI taxonomy): domain Eukaryota; kingdom Metazoa; phylum Chordata; class Aves; order Nyctibiiformes; family Nyctibiidae; genus Nyctibius; species Nyctibius grandis. The sequence goes on along the minus strand of NC_090659.1, from coordinate 75,925,937 downwards.
TTTCCCACTTCTGCACAGAGAGTTTCCCAGAACCACAGAATTGTTGAGATAAGAAGGCATCTTTGTAGATCACATAGGTTAACTGTGCACGTCAGAGCAGGGTCAGCTATAGAAGGTACCTCTGAGTCATGTCCAGTCAGGTTTTAATTGTCTCCAACAGTGGGGACTTCATAACATCCCTGGGAAAGCTCTTCCAGTGTTTGACCATCATCACAATATTTTTTTTTAATGGATGTTTAAACAGAATTTCCTGCATTTCAATTTGTGCTGATTGCCCCTTGTCCTGTCAGTGGGCAACACTAAGAATAGTCTGACTCTATCTTCCTTTTTCCCTATCGTTGGATATTTATACAAACTGATAAGATGCCCCTCTGAGCCTTCTTTTCTCCAGGCTGAACAGTCCCAGCTCTCTCAGCCTCTCCTTGTATGACAGATGCTCCAATCCTTTATCATCTTCATGGCCCTTCACTGGACTTGGTCCAATATGTACATCTCCCTTGTACTGAGGAGTCCAGAACTGGGCACAGTATTCCAGATGTGGTCTCATCAGGGCTGAGTATACAGGATCATCTCCCTCAAGCTGCTTGCAACCTCTTTTTAACGCAGCCCAGGAGGCTGCTTTACTTCCACTTATGACTTAGAGATCCTTACTAGAAATACCGCACTGATATATCCTGGTTGTCAGCTGACCTTTTCAAAAGCTCTCTGACACTGCTGTTTAATACTTGTTCTGTGATCAAATGATAATTCTTTTTTTCAGACACTTATAGTCAGGTTCTGGCTTAGAGAAGAGATGGTTGGTATTACTCTGTAAGGGTTTCTGTATTTTGTCTTATTTATATTATCTTTGTTCTTCCTGTGTGATATTCTATTTCTTGTCTGTGCTGTTTACATTTCAACTTCATTAGCAAAGCCTTGCATTTTACATGAAGATAACAGGTGGAAAGCATAAAACAAGATCGTTCTGAAGATCACCCCTGGAAAAAAAAATCTGTCCTGCTAACATCATTCCAACCATTTAAAACGCTTCCATTTTTATACAAGTCATGTTTCTCTTTATATCTTAATGCTCATCCCTTATTTATTTATTTATTTATTAGTTCAGCTAATGATTACATATTGCTATTTCCACTCTTTTTTTCTAAGGAAGGATATAAGGTCTGCTGTAGTTCCTTTCTCTGGGGAAGTCATTATCAAAAACAAGTATGATTAATCTTTGGTTTTCCACTTTATTTTATTTTCTATAAAATCTCCAAGTCTTTAGTTTATCTGACCTCCAATATTTATTAAAAGTCTTACATAGTACTGAACATGCCCCATTGAAACACTGCTGGGGCTCAGCAACATTTGCCCCTAAAATGTCAGTTGCCTGCTTAGACAAGAGTTTCCTGAATCACTTCTCCAATACAAAATCTAAGTTCTGACTAAATATCACTGGGTTCCTATGCACTTTTCTTAACACCAGCATAAGGGTATTGCTGACAGCTGCATTGTAGCTATTTGCGTTTTTGTTTGCTTTAGAATGTCTTACACAGGATATTTTTTTTCACCTGAAAAGGTACCAAAACAGAGACATTCTATATCCATTTAAAAAAATAAGTCAAAATTGAATGTGACCACAGGAAAGTTCTGTCTTGAAAAAAAAATGAAGTAGAAATTCTCAGAATCAAAGAAATTTTTAACTGGCTTCCATAGCAATATCTGATTCATATACTTGCCTATGTGAACTGGCAGCTACACCTGTTTAATTTTATTTTCATGAATATTTTATTGAGTTTCTTCATATTTCCTTTATACAGAATCATAGGTAGTGCCACTTATACCTGTGGCTGTGAGAGTACCCAGTGTTTCCTTAACAGTGTTTTTCTCCTTTTCAGGGTGTGAGAACTGCAGTAGACAAATCTATTTTTTAGCAGTTCTCATTTGGTAAATCCCAGATAGTTTGTTACTTGTCTAAATCATTGTTCATGTGGTTAGTTGTGGGTACCTATCCCAGGCATCAGATGCGGATAATCTCTCACACTTCCATACTCTCTCTTTTAACAGGCTGCAAGGGGTCAATGAGGCCAGGTTGGGTGTATCAAAACCAAAAGACACCGTTTTACCTATTTAATCCCACTCTCCCTGGTTGTGCAAGGTAGAGGAAATAAGGATGATGTGATTAGCACTGACTTCACTGACATCTAGACTCAACTTTCTCCAATTTGTGGTCAAATAAATAAATGCAAATTAGAATAAGACTCTACAAAACTAAAGTGCTGACTGAAATGCATGCATGGCCCATATCATAAGGCCATATCAGAGTGATTAGAGACATCTGTTCTGATTTAGTGTAGGTCTCAGATCACACTCATATTCATATCCAGGCATCAGATTCTGACTTGCTCTCAATGAAAGACTCATAGACTGCAACCTCACAGTTGTAAGAAAATAAAGTGAGTGGATACTTCCGAACGTTTAGACAAATGACACCTTCTTATTCAGAAAATAATTTTAGATTGTTAGCACACATGAGCAGCAATATGACTTTGTTTCTAAGATACAGATTTACAAATGAGTTTTAAAATAAGAAAACAAACCACAACAATTTAGTATAATGGAAAAGTCCTTTACATCACTTTGTCTAAAAATTTCTCCCTGCTATGTTCTTTTGTCTGCCAAAGTAGCAGCTTAGCAGATATGTCCAGAATTTTAAGTAGCTGTCTCTACTGCACCATTAATTTGAAGTAAATAAAAGTAAATAAAAATATTCTCCTTCTAATTTTTTAGTTGTTTAGCATTTCTTCTATGACTGAATTACAACTTCACACATTTTAAAGGAAAGCAATAAGTGCAGAGTGTTTTTCTTATACCAAAAGGGTTTGAAAGACAAAACAATTATTGTGATCTCTATAAATTGTTTTGCAGCATAGTTGCATCAGTACTTAAAAATTTTCCCAGTAAGATTATTTTGCTGCAAGGACAAATTTTAAATAATTTAATCACAATCACTTTGAAGGTGCTATGTACAACACATGCCATTTTATTGCACAATCTTTATTTGCCTAAGTCAAAAGAGAAAGATAAACAGCGGGTTGGAGAAGAATAGGATTTGTTACTACAATATCGTATCTAGGAAGTGGTGCAATGTCCTTTTAAGATAAAGAAGTTACATTACCCTTATGTCTAACATGTAAGATGTGGCACACCATGAAAATTTAGACTCGTAAAAAAATGTAGCGACGTAAGTAGGATGTAGTATATCACCCGGTCTAGTTAATTCCACTTTCTAAATGTTGAAAACAAAGATGTAGAAGGGCACAACTTCTTACCAGATTAACTTCTTGTTGTTGTTATTATTATTTTTATTATTATTCTTATTATTATAAATATATATATTTTTATATAAGAGTGTGGTTGCACATTCTTCATTTTATGTAAGTTGAATTTCAGAAATCACTTTAGTACCATGTACCATGCATACAGATATCTCAGACTCTGAGTAATTTAGTGTCCTAGTGTACAAAAACTTGCAACAGACTCTCAGCAAATGAGAAAAAAGAGCGAAACAATGAATGGGAAGGAGGCATCCTTTCAGCTTTGGTTATGACTCAAATGTTTGTATATGGGTAAACAATACTTTGTCATCCAGAACATGAAGACTAGAGATAACTTACTTCAGTAAGTGGATCATAGTATGAAACAGGTCAGTTTCAAAATTCCCTGGAAAAGAACTGTCTTTTTCTTTACTGCTTAAATAGCTCTGAGAAGATAGCTATCTAGTATTGTGAGTGAGGCTCTTTGATAGTCCAAAGGTAAGTAATAGCTCTAAAGAAAACCAGAGCAAGAGAACACTAATGGTGCCTTTAAACAGAAGTATTAATGTTATGTTAATGTTTTGTGTTAAAGTGTATTATCCCTGTAATAATTTTCAATGTAAAGCCAGTTAATATTTTAGAAGACTGTAAAAATTAAGTTTATGTCTTACTAAGAAGGTTTTATTTTTAAGAAAAAATATAAGAATAGTTCTATTACAATGTAAATTACTTGTTTTCTTGTATGAAATGCAAATGTTCATATAATGGCACATAGCTGTGCTATCTTTTGATTACAAGGCAAGTCAGAACAATTAACCCAGCAAATATGCTACATGTAAATACAACAGCTTTGAGTTTTATACTAACATTTGCTGAGAAGTCTTAAAAAGGCAACCTTGTTCTGTGCTTTTTAAGCAGGAATTAAGAAAGAGAATGCAATAACTTTGCATAATTTACCTTATTTTTGCATAAGAAACACTTCCTCCTTTTAGTGTAGATAAAGGTGCATTTTGTCAATCAATGGAATTTTTGTTAGCTTAATTTTGGTGGGTGTTTTGTTTTGTTTAAAGAATGCTCCTTATATTATATGAATAACAGAGGTACTCTTGTAACTGTATATGAAGACCAACATCAATATCTTTGCATGAATTTAGTAATTCTGTCCCATTGCATGTATCTTTCCATATATTTATTCTTCTGTGGTTTACAGTTGACTAATATTATCCACCAGAAATCAAAGGGGAATTTTAAAAGCATTGAACATGCTAACCAAATACATTTAAAGTCTTCGTTGTAATAACAAGACTGTGTGAATGTATATTTGCATTTGATGTCTCCCTCAGTGCAAAGAAATGTTCGTCTTTTTTATCTGCTCACCTAGACTATCAGATCAAACATGTACAACGCTGTAATTCCAAAGTTTGTAGTCACTATACGAAGGCGAAATAACAGATTTAATGATTCACTATCTTCAATTTGACTTGAAAATGTTTCAAGAATGTATTTCATAAATGGTCCATATCAATCTACTGATAAGCTCATTTAAAACAAGCTTCTCCCATCAAAGCAACACTTAAATTAATATAAACCAAAATCTCTCATGCTATCAGCTATGTTAAGTAGTTGTCTAAAATGTGGTCTTTTTAATTGCATGAAGAATAGGGTGTCTGATCAAAATTATATATTTCATTGTCAAGTAGATTTGACTAATGTACTACATGACTATTCTTTTTATCCTTGAGCACCATCTGTATGCAATGAAGAATGTGTTAAATATTAATCTTCAAAATATACCATATTTTATGACAAAGATTTTACAACATTTATTTGTTTATATCTGTTGTTTCACAGTATCTATTATTTGTCAGACAACAAACACAGAATTCTTCCTAGATAAATAGTATAAATGTATCAAGTATAAATGTGTCAATATCACAATTACTGCTCTTAAGCTTCAAAACACATAGAAAGAGAATACTTCTAATTACTGTTTTGGGTGAAATATCAGACATTCGGAGAAGATTTCAGATTTTTTTTCTTTCATTTTTAAGGTGTTCAGAGGTTTTCAGAATGTAGAATATTTATCAAGCAGAATCACAAAATCACAAAATGGTAAGGGTTGGAAGGGACCTCTGGAGATCATCTAGTCCAACTCCCTGCCAAAGCAGGTTCACCTACAGCATGTTGCTCAGGGTCATGTCCAGGCAGGTTTTGAATATCTCCAGAGAAGGAGACTCCACAATCCCCCTGGGCAGCCTGGTCCAGTACTCTGTCACCCTCAAAGTAAAGAAGTTTTTCCTTATATTCAATGGAACTTGCCATGTTTCAGTTTGTTCCTGTTGCCCCTTGTCTTGTCACCAGGCACCACTGAGAAGAGTCTGGCCCCATCCTCTTGACACCTGCCCTTAAGGTATTTGTAAATATTGCTAAGATCCCTTCTCAGTCTTTTCTCCAGACTAAACAGACACAGCTCCCTCAGCCTTTCCTCATAAGAGAGATGCTTCAGTCCTCTGATCATCTTTGTAGCCCTCTGCTGGACTCTCTCCAGTAGTTTCTTGTCTTTCTGGAACAACATGCAACACGCTTATTGAAGTAAGGGTGAAGTAAGATAAATTATTAATTTTTTCCCCCTATTATTCAGCATCCCTAAAGAGCTGAATGAAAAAGTTCAAACACATATTCAGAAATAATAATGCTGCAAAGTGCAAAACAATGCACTTGATGAAAGACTGGAAATAAAATATCCAGATTTATTCAGTATTCATCAGTAGGATCATTTGGGGGAAAATATATTGCATAGAGGTCATAGTTAAGGATTCTTGCAGCTACTGAGTTATATCTCCTTTTTGGAAGTTATGGCATTTATGAAGTATCTTACAGAAATATTTTCAACTGTATTTGAATGTATATCTTCCAAGAAACCAGCGCAGCTGTTCCTCAGATTCATTGCCAAGGTCATCTGTCATTCCAGTTTCCCTCTCCACAACGCTAAGAGCTCCCAAATGAGAACAGTCTTCCAAATAATACATGATGGCTTTCACTGTGGATTAGATTTATGATGAAAATTCAAAGAAACAGCAGAAAAGGACCATGAAACTTCTTTCTTAACTTGGCAAGGCTTTACTTGCTACAGTACTGCAAACTGGGCATAAAGGTTTCTGATTTTGTGACATGCTTTCACTTTTTCCAACTAAAAAAAATAGTTTGTGTGATTATGTCTGTGTATGCTCAGGAGTGAAGGAGAGAAAAGAACAGGGAAATTACTGAAAGGCTGTGATGTTTTTCATATAGATAGAAAAAGATATTAAGATAACTACTTCAGAAAGTAGTTTTAAAAAGAAGACTGGAATGTTGTAAGAAGGATACTGAGGAGGAAAAAGAAAAGAAAATGCTTGCTGTTGTCTTGCAAATTTAATGGGGCAATGTATCAGATAAATAGAGGAAGTTACTCAAGGTATAGTAAGAAGTATACGTCAAAAGCAAATGAGCCTGATCTCTTAATTTTCATCCTGAAGTATTTGTATTTTAAAAACATGATATTTCCTGTATTTTGTCCCCTAGCAGGCTTGCATTGAGATGATCTTCTACAATTAGCTCAAACAGAAAGCATATTTTGATTTCAGGGAAGAGAAAAGAAACTCCAAATGTTTCAGACAAACCATGAGTACTGAGCCTCTGATTAATTCTGTGCAACTACTGGGGTGGCCTGTAAGTAGGGTCAAACTCACTCAACTTTCTTGTAGACTCCCCTGTCTACCATGTAGGTGTTTTAGACTTTATATAAATTAGATTTATGCACATTTGCTTAATGAAATTGCACGTGAAGAACTGTATAGTTGATTTTATCTTCTGGTTATTAATGGAGCTTTTGCTTTTGATATTGAAACTGATACAGAAATACGCTAAGATGATGATAACCTAAAAAGAGCAAAACTAAAAATAGCAGCTTTAAAGAAATAAAAACTCTCTTTACTGAGAGACATTATTGTTTATGTTGAAACAGACCTGTGAGAGAGAAAATTGCTTTTTCCATATGAGATGAAATTCACAATATCCCATGGCTACATAAAGACTGAAGACTTTTATCCTCCTCTGTCATTCTTGTAAGACAACACATCAAAGTGCCTGCCAAGAAAAGAATTCTGTGATATATCACTAGCAGAAGACCATGGTTTCTTACAATGTGGTTATATGCCCTGCAGTACAGATTTGGGAGTTTCAGTGAATAGCTCTGTGATAGCCTTAAGAGACAGCCTGTTTCCATAAAAAACAGTATATTGGATCACTGGAGCCAATCTTTTTTATTATTCAAATCTGTTACTTCCCCCCCACCCCCCACCCCCTACTCCTCAGGAAGTGGGAGAAACCAGAATAGACTAGTGTTCAGCTAACATTGATTAACAAAAAAAAAATCCTGTCTCTCCAAAATTCCAGAAACTACTAGGCCTCTTGCCACCTCGTATTTCCAGGAAGAAATGACTGCACACATTGGTCACTGCAATTTAATTCCAGCAGTCTTTGTAACAGAATGAAGAATTGCTTGCTCTCTATTCATGCAATTGTTCTTGCTTTCTTACTCCTTTTCCACAGCCTTAATCCATAGAAGGAAGGGGTTTTTTTAATACTTTTGTTCACTAGTGTTTTGATTTCTTCTGCTTCCTTATGTTTAGCATTCAGATTTCACCAGTTTCTTTTTTTCTCACCTATATGTACATCAACACACAATAGTAACTGTCACAGGAGAGTGGGGGCAGAGGGGACTGACTCCAACCTGTCAGGGCCATCCTGGCCCCCTGAGAGAGACCTGCCTTGCTTCTGCTGGGGCCGTGGTGTCACAGGACAGTGGGGAGACAAGTAGCGGAGGGTAAACTAGAGGCCTAATAACTTATTGGGATCCACAACTCACTAGTTAATTAAGAAAAAGAGGCATCTCCAGAGAACGATTCAGCTCAATAAATATTTTCTCTAGAGGTTTCCCTGGCTCATCAGTAGACATGATGTTTAAGCTGCAAACAATTAAAATATTTGATTATCCTGTCATAAATGGCTTCAGCAAGTAACACCTCTTCACAGAATCACAGAATCAACCAGGTTGGAAGAGACCTCAGGGATCATTGAGTCCAACTGTTGCCCTGACACCACCCTGTCAACTAGACCATGGCACTAAGTGCTATGTCCAGTCTTTTCTTAAACACATCCAGAGATGGTGACTCCACCACCTCCCTGGGCAGCCCATCTTCAAATTGTTGCTCAGACTCCTGCCACAGCCAAGGGATGTAGTGTCTCAAAGAATAAAATATGCCTTCTCAGGAGAAATATCATGATAACACTTTAATCACATCTGTCTTTTTACTAAATAGTTCTTTTTTTTGGACATAAATTTTGTAAATTTAAGATCAGTCTTATCACTTACAGGATCATGGAATCAATGTCAGTTTTCTTCTTGGATCAGTGAAGATGGCTTCAAAGTGAGAAAAGAGATACCGGAATATCTGAAACACTCAAATAAAACTGTGTCAGGAGAAGGAATGCTCAAGCCCAAGGAAACCTCAGCCACCTGCTTGAGTCCATGTCCGTGTCTGAACCCTGGAGTCCAAAGGGTTTTGCAGCTCCCAGGTCTGAAGCAACCTGGGCCACAAGCTGACCAGAGGTCAGAGTGAGACCTGAGCAAGTTCAGGGCCTCAGCATGATCTTGTAGGGTTGCAGGGCCAGCTGCATGAGAGCCTGGGAGGCAAATCTAGCTCCTTTACAGTATAACAGCTTCTGAGGGGAAGCACAAGAGAATAAGCAATGTGTCTGTCATAATGTCACCTGTCTCCAGTTCTGTTTGCTTATGATTTTTTTTTAACAAAATCAAGCTGCTTCAGCTTGGAGATAATGAAGAAAACTCACACAAAATAAAAACACTCTGTAGGAAAGAGACCTCAGAACAACTAATGTAATTATAAAATTGTAATGCAAGAACTCATGTTGCAGAAAGTCAGTCTGATTATCACGTGGTTATCTATTTCTCTCCCAGGAAAAATAATGTCAGCAAAACAGAAAAAAAATTGCACTTGACAGTCAACATAATGGTCCTTATCTCTTTGCAGCAAGGGATCTGAAAAGTTATAGCAGCTAGAATCTCTTGTCTTTTCTAAAATTGGCAGCCTGCGCATTTTTTGACAGAATCTGAGGCAGACTCTCAGCCTCAGTTATGGAAAGGAAGCTGGCTCATGTCTACAGTCTTGAGAGAACATAGAAGAGGTATTTGGGGACTTATCTTCTGTGGAACTAGAAATTAGGAAGGATCCAATACTCACACTTCATGGCCTCAAAGAAACTCTGAGAATAAGCAACTGCTCTGGGATTGGATACAATATGAACACTACAGGTATTGGAGGAGGAGGAAAGTAATATGGAGTTTGGGTTCTTAATAAAGTGCTAGTACAGTACTGCTTGAGCTCTGTTTTTAGCCATTCCAGCAGGCTTCAGGCACTTGAAATTCAGGGAACTGAGATCTTTTCCTGGTTTTAGTTTAATTATTTTAAAAAACATGTAATAATGTAGCACACTCAGCCTACACTGAGTTTACAAAATGACCCTAGTATTATGATATACTTATTATTTTCTACCACTGTTATCAAAAGAATTGGACAATGAAACCAATGTGATAAAAAATAATAGCTGAACTAAAGAAACAACTGCAATGTCAAATGAAGCATCTAAGTCATTTTGTCAGCTCTCATTTGACCTTTTTTTCACAGTTGGATTTTTAATAGACTAAGAGACAGTACTAAAGTAATGTACTCTGCTTTCAGCCAAAGAACTTATCAGTGCTGGCATAGTTTTCATGACCCTGAAGAGTTCAGATATGTATCTAGCACTCAGACCTAAATCTCTCTTCTCCCTTTGTCCTTTTAAGTTAGCTTGGTTTTTTTTTTTATCATTGTCATATTACATTTCTTTTTATTTTTTTTTCTCAGCGATCAAAAAATCTCGTTTAAAAACGAAAGGAAAATTAATCTCACTTCATTTTTATGAGGGTCCACTAACTCATAAACATTGATGTAGAATATTTCATCTGAGGAACTTCTTTTGATTCTGCAAACTTTTACATGTACACTTACATTAATAGGTCTATTAGCATGAATTGGATTGTTAATGTGCCTAAAGTTAAACATTTATTTGAAAAGTAGGATCTTTTTTGTACTGATAACACAGTAAAAACTGCAGTGCACATGCAGGTACGCTGGCGTGAAAAATTGTGTTGCAGTGGCCTAATACCCTAGGAATACTTATCTCTTCTTATGGAGAAGATACTGTTTATATAGCTATGTCACATTTATTCCTGTCTCTCTTTGGGGATCATATGCAGATGATTTCTAAAGATACTTTGAAAAGGCTTAGAAATTTGGTGTCTGGTATAAAAATGAAATCTGGTAAGCCCTAGAGTGATTACGGAACAAGACAGAAAGATACCCTGAATAACTATTTCTGAACAGTAAAATAACCCAAAGGAACAGCAAGGATAATACTTGCTCATCATAAAATGATGTTTTACTCTTTTCAGATAAGCAGAATAAGTATTTCACAGTTATAAACTGAAAAAAAATTGTTTCCCTCCTTCAGCTCCATATCTGGATTTAAAATCTTTCATGTAAAAAAGAAAATATATACTAATTCTTGTAAAAATAATTTAGATAGAGCGATGTACAATTTCACAAACCTGAGGGACCTGAGGCTAACACCTGTATTTTCTCTTGTGAGGTTGTATGTAATTACATGGATACACTATAGAACATGACCAGGCCTGTACTTGCTACTTGATGGTTTTTTATTTGATTGTTTAGGCTCTCCCACTCTTAAAAATTTGCATTTGGTTGTTTTTGCTTAAGAGAAAACTTTATGGAAATTTATTTGATTATATGTGCTTGCAGACATCTGCTTGTATCCATAGCTATTTAATTGACAGAAGACATGTGATAGTTTGAGCTGATCTCAACATTTTTCTTAAAAAAATGTTGAGTTTTTGTTTTGGATTGAGTTGGGTTGGATTTTTTAGTTAGTGAAAAACTTTCAAGATATAACTTAATTGACTTGTCAGTTTGCAGTGAGGCTTGCAACAGGCTGGTTGCAGTACCCTGAGACTGATCCAACTTGCATACTTGCATACACGGGCTCCTTTCCTGTAGAAATAAGGGTGCAGAGCTTGGCCCATTTGTGTTTCACTCCAAATCTGGAGCCAGTATGAAGTAAGTGTGGGGAGATGAGAAATGATTTTGGCAGTCTCAGTTATGTCATAGCTTTATTCAAACAGGAAAAGGCCTTACGTGATTGGATAAACACAGATGATATTTTTCATAAGAACAGAAAAAAGTTGAAAATGTACAATTGACAATTTATACTTGGAATAATGTTTCTTGTGTTTTGCCAAGGAGCAAATATTCTTGTATGTATATTCCACAAACACAATTCCAGTGTGAACAGCACAGACAGACCCATGGAGAGTTCAAAACCTTGGACTAAAATATTATTATCTGTAAAATAATGAAGGACAAACATTAGGAAAACAAAAATTAATACCAGTGTCAGACACAGAAATATTACTTCTTTTAGGACACATACTTAATAGAAACTGGGGGACATCTTTCAACTTTAATTAAGTCTCAGAATAGACACAAGACTTTTGCAACACTGCCTCTGGATGATGGTGTAGCGACCTTGTTTGTTGTTTATCATGTTTTTATATCATCACTAAGAAATATTTTCGGTTAGATCTTTCTTGGAGCAAGAGATTTCATATATTGCTGAATTTCCTTACTCAAAATCTGTGTATGCTACTATCTAAATTAAGTTTTAATATAAAATTTATAATTAATCAATTAAAGTAAGAATAGAAGAAATTGTCTGTTTGCCTTACTGAACTGTAAATAGCACTAAGGTTGCTTTAACCAATTAGCTAGACCCATGCAGACACCAGTCCTATAGGGATGTGCAACATAGATACTGTTTTCCACGTATTCCGCCCGAGACAAAGAATTGATAGGGAAGGAGAAGTTGAATCCTTGTCTACTCTGTTTCTGGGTCAGAAACCGAAAACAAGACTGCATTCTTTCACGTACTGTGTTTTTTGTGTTCCTGTACTTTCTAACCATAGATCATGGAGGAAGAAAGAAAATCATAATTGAATATGAATTCCTTAAAGTTCATATACTGTCTCATGTTCAATTACAATTTTGCAGTAAATTCATAGTGACCCAAGATGTATTTAAAAATTCAGAAGATTTTGACCTCTTGCTTATGTAGCAAGTTGCATTAATAACAACTGAGATTTTTTATGGAGTACCTTATCAGTAAGGAGGGTTTTCTCTCAAAGTCTACAGAATAGCAAAGAGATTTTCCCTGTTATGGAATGTATTTTCTCTCTAAAATTGGGGAATAATGGGCAATCTCTCATAAACAGTAATTATTTCCCCTTGAGCAATCAGAGCAATTATACATAGACTGCTGCATGTAAAACACAGGCTATTCAGAGCAGTTAAGCACACGTTGCTCTGACTTTCAGCTGGCCATGAATTCTTTGTAATTAGCAAAACACCCAAGGTTCTTTCTCTTATTCTCTGATTTGGCTTCCAGCTTCCATTAATGCTTTGCAGAAAATAGAAACCGCAACATAAAAAAATCTTGCTTATATAAAATTTTTGGACCTACAGAAATAGAGTTGTTATATAGTTTATATGATTTTAAGTTTCCATAACTACTCAGCTCAATTTTTCTTCTGGATGCTGCTTCAAGCCATTTTTGTTCTGTCTGGAACACACCACATATGCTCTGAAATGATGATATCTACTAAAACCATTGTAGTAACTATCACATAGCTGTTAATCACTGATATAGGAGTTTGGTGATGGGGCTGCCAGTCATCTAATCTGGATACGCCTGCTCTTCTATCTTAAATACGCACATCAGGAGCACTGAAAGAGCTTCTAATTTTCAATACTCTAATTTATAAGAAAACAAAACAAACCACAACAAAACAAAGCTCCCTCACACAAAAAAAATAAAACAACATCCTAAGGACTTTGGAATGAACACAGAGAAAATTAGATATAGTCAAAGTAGACTGTAATATGAGGGGCATGCTAAAAATTCCAGTGGCCCCTTGCAGAATGACACCTTTCCTTTCCTTCTTAAACTAGTAAATTTTAGGATCACTTTGAGGGGCCACAATTTTTAACAGGCTTCCATGTGTTCCTAGAATAAAGCATTACTCCTTCTGTGTCTCTGGAAAACTGCATACCTGTTTTCCAAGTGGGCTATTCAGTTGCTCTCAGAGAGTTAGTGTCTTTCTCTTTCTAGAGGTTTCTACCTGACTTTGATGAGGTAGCAGGAGAGCGCCTTCCTCTCCATGACCTAATGAATTCTTTTAATAGAATATATCATAGAAACAGTGGACAAGCAAACAAAAATTCCATACCATTCTTCACAAACTGAAAACTTAAACTTATGCAACATGATGTTCTTAAAAAGGTCTCTTGAAGACCTATGTATTGATCAAACACATTTATTGTTTCCATTAAATAACATTACAAATGGAAAAATTCAATTTCAGAAAACACTTCATCATTATTGTCTCTCACTATTTTTGTTACAAAACATATTCTAAAAACAAATATACAGCTAATAAGAGCACAGTACTTTTTTCTGCTTTTAGGGATTTTGGAGTTCAGCTGACATATTGAGTTTAGCAAATATTCTGTAATTAAGTGTAACAAATCTCAGTTAGTACAATTATGTTCTTACCTTATGGATTTCTAGGAAATATACTAAGTATTATAATAAAAACCTAATCATATTTCTACAGAGGTCAATGGTATTTATAACTCATTGACTGGGAGTCGTATATATTACTCATATATGACTCAATATCATATATTGCCTATTTAAGAAACTCTTTTAAAAAAATATTATGATGTCCTGAATTATTTTCATCAACTGTAATATTTACTTCAAAATACATTTTAATTTTTTCCTCTCCTTTTAGAAGAAAACAAGCAGCACCAGCAATATTTTTGCTAAGTACCTCATCTTCCTCTTTAGCAACAGCTAGTGGATTTCTTTGTACTATTATATAATGTAATCTGACTCTGAATTTGAATAATTTTACTAAACTAAGACATAGATTCATCACATCTCTATTAAGAACTGGTTTCTCCAGAGCATGACTGCGATCAACAGAGGCATACATCACTTTTTCTGTCCTTTGACTTTAAAAGGTGCCTGAGGTAACTGAACTGAATTTAAGCATCTTGGATGTAATGCTAGAATTAAACGGGGCAAACTGAGTCTCATATATATATATCCCATTAAAAGAGATATTAATTATGACTTCAAACTCTTCTTTTGCATACACACACATACATGTGTATATATATAGATATAAATAAAATGTGGGGGTTTTGTACTTAAAACAGCATTCGTAAGATGAAGCAACTACAGTAGAGTGTTAGAATGCAAGTAACCATTTTGTACAAAAAAGTAAAAGCTTAAAGAATGCATATACTAAAACTGTAGGAGTTTGGTGTTTTAGAGGGGGTGTTTTGGGCTTTTTTGGGATCAGATCAATTCTGATTAACGACAATAAGTCTTACTAGGGCAGTCAGAGAGATTTTGAACTATTTAAATCAATCTTACTTAGTTCTTATATGATGCAGTTTGCATGTTTACATGTGTATATGTTTGTGCTTTTAATTATTTCTTGCAATAGTTTTAATTTATCATTATCTTAGAAACTCCAAAAAGTCTGTTAATACCATATCTGCAACAGTGGAAAAAAAAAATCTGCTTTGTTTCATCTCTTGCAATGCCTTCAAGGTGTGATGTTATGTAAGAATAATTAAGGTACTGTTCTTAACTGCTTAATTACTAGACGCACAGTTTTGTTTTCAGAAGTTAAAGTAATTGCTTTGTAAAAATCTGGAGTTTACAGGCTAGTATTTAAGTCCATTTCTTTGCAATCTGTATCTAAAGTGAGACATTAAATTATGGTGTATTGAACCTATTTTAGAACATGCAGTAGAAAATAAAAAATAGGGATAAGATAGTGTAATTTTCCTTGCTTCTGATGAGTGCATTGATTCTATTCAAAATTAGAACATTATAGCCTACTTAAAAATCAACAAATATTCCTGCATGTATGCCTTGATGCATTATAACTTGGCCTGTGTTGATACTTTAAATTATTCTTTTGTGCACAGATTAGCTACTAGGGCTACTACCTTAACCATATGAAGGCCATTGTCCTTTCATTTAGGCCCTTCAGAGTGTTGAGTTTGAAGTCTGATGTTCTGCTTCTCCCTGTCTCTCTACCCAGTGAGATGTGAATAAATCCTGCCACAGATTTCTGGATAAACACCTGCAACATCTTCATAAAGCAGGACATGATAATGAGAAAGTGATGACATGAGTTGGTCTATAAACTGAGGCAGGTGTCCAGTAAGACCCTCTTTCTATACCGTTTTAGAAGCTAGATCATATGCTACCTGCATAGCTTGCATAACTCATGGGGCCTCAAAGTTTAAAGCCCCAATTATGAAATGTGCAGATGATTTGCTAATGGCTCACCTAAAACTTCAACCTTTGGAATTTTTGCTTTTGCACTTATTTCTGCTGTTGTTCATCTTAAAACAGAATGATAGTGGTAAAGTAATTGAGGGGGAAAAAAAAAGAAGGGAACACAGGAGACAGAAGATTCATACTGTTCACCTCATTCAATTATTTAATGCTGCTCTTTGAAGGAATTTGTATTACCTTACACTCAAATACATAACAGAATGATTGTCTGCCCTATCATGGATGCACTATCAGAGGGTGAAAACAACCCAAAAGCACCTTCCAAAAGAAAGAGACCTTGACTATGCCAGCTCTGATTTGTTGGTTTGTTTTGTTGTTTTTTTTTTCTAACATGTAGAAGGAAATGCCAAAAAGTAGTACACATTTTAATTTATTTCATTTTTTTTCTCACCCATACACTATAATTTGTATGACATGATTACTATTCGTTTGGACACAATGTTAATACAGCCCTTAGAAGTTATCTTAATAGACAAGTTGGGATATGTTTGCTCCTAAAGTAGTCTTTATGCATTGAAGATCAGTATCACGATAGTAATGTACTTTTTCATGAACAATGTTACAGAAATATCTACATGATAATTAAACCTTAACTTAAAAATACCATTCAAATACAAATGCACTTTAACAGTAAATGTAGATCTATTATGAAGAGAGTTTAATTGTGATATTACTCAATATTTAAAGCCAAAACTAAAATATGGCCAAGTTTTTGTATTTTACTTCAACAAACAAAACTCAATTTGTAGCTTTATATGAATGAGGATTGAAGAGCTCCAACCTTAAGCATTATCATTTTAAATATCCATTAAATGTTTTTGAAAACTCTGAGATGAAACTAAGCACCCTCTGCTCAGGAAGGAAAATCCAGCTAGTTTGTTTTACTAGAAGGGCAGTGAAAGTGATTTTTTTTCTACAGTAAATCATTAAAGGACATATATGCATAAGATTTTTTTATTTTATTTTCCTTTTTCCCTTTTTTTCTTTTTTTTAAAAAAAAAATTCTGCCAGGATATGCTGTATTTTAATAATGCATAAATGATTCTTTCTAAATAATACAAAAAGGTAACTTCTTGACATCTTTGTTCAGCTCTAAAGTAACAGAATTTAAAACACTGGGATATCTAATAAAAATTCAGCATCTGCTTTTCACTGTCATATTGCTTACATGCTAATGTGGAGGTCAAGGTAGGTGAATAAGAGGTTTTAGCTGAAGAAAGTTCTGTTATGAATTAAGTAGTCATCTGAGCCTTATTAGAAACAGTGCTGGAAAAAATTCAGTCTTTGGACCTCCGTAAAGTTAAGATAGTAAGGAAGAATTATTTTAAAGACACAGATATATTTCTTGTGTAATTCTGGTTCACAGGAGAGGGTTCAGATTTTATGGCTGATTTTCTCCTTTAGAAGTGTATACATCTTGTGGACTTATCTAATGGTAGTAACGTGCACATGGTGTTTCTTTCTCTACTGTCTTTTTCACCAGGTAAGAGTTGATCTCAAATTTGGCAAAATTGTGACTTTTGTCTATCCAGATCTCCACTGACTTTGAAAGTAAACTCTCTCTTTGGACCAGTGAAGGTTCAGAACCAGCCCTGGAATGAAACCTTATATAACAAAATTTTGTGAATTGTATAGTATTTTTTGCTTTTGTGTTGTTTTTTTCTTCACTACCCCAATCACTTAAAAAACAATACTAATTTAAATGTTTTAAACACTCATCTGAGTTTTTGTGGATGTGTTACTAACAATTGTTATTGACACAAAAGTGAAAGTTTGATCAAAATCATAGCAAAAAAAGAATTCAGAATGCACACGAAAGTAAAAGAATTTTTGTCATTTTGACTTTGTCCTTCTCAATGGTCAATGCACCACTGCTTCACAGATATTTCATGACTATGCTGCCTGACCCATGAAATTGCCTTTTTCTACTTATGCATATGTTAACAAACATTGATTTATTGTGTCCTCCCTGCACTAAATGGGTCAATGGTAATGCACTATGGATTAAATGCTTGGGGGGTGGGGGGCGGGCAGGGTGGGTGTCTGTTTTGTTCCATTTTTTTCTCTAATTTTTTTTTACATAATGATTATATTAGTTTAAGGTTTTGCTGTTTATGATAAAGTATGACATAATTTATGTATAAATAGCATAAACATTCTTTGTATTAACTAACAATGCGTGATACATTTTTAATGGAGCATATGGAGATTAAAAAAATTCCTATATATAACATAAAAGTTACATGAATTAAGGACATAAATATAGAGATATGGAGGTTAGGTTCAGAAACTGTAGGTCAACTTTGCTTACAAAGTTATTTCCTTCATATCATATGAAAAATCTTTCAATTCTGTAAGTTGTACTTTATTCATAGTCTAGACAGCAAAAATGCTCTTGGTCTTGCTCTTTGCAATTATAACTGTTAAGGAATAAGTTGATATGGCAGACGTTAACAATTTCTGTCTCTCTTGACATCATATTTTTTTTATTAGCAGAAGACTTGAGTTCTATAACATTTTCTATCAAAAATTCAGGTTATCTCTTGTTGATTTATTTTTTAAGGATATTAGATTTTCCTGACAAGTCTTTCTAAAGGTTTATCTTGTTTCAGATCCTTTTTGACAGTGAGTCATTTAATGTATTAGGATGGTTTTGGATTTTGTGTTGATTTTTGTTTTGTTTTTTTAGTACATAAAGTAAATAGGTTTCCTTGATGCATAGTATTTTTCCACCCTTTACTTTAGGCCTCTAAGAGTATGGGAGATCTCAGTGCTACATACAGATATCAGCATACTGGTACAGATGTTTTCTTTTCCTGTTATTCCAGCTCCAATATTTGTTATTCCAGGTCTTCTCTGACATGAGTAAATAGGAGAAAAGAAAAATAATCTGCTGCAATATAAACATATCATGCAAAAAACTTTTTTACTAAAAGAGAAGTCAGAAGAATGCAGTGACTAAAACAGGGAATCTCTTTAGTCTTTTTCTTAAAATAAATATTCCTAAAAAGTGAAAAAGTCATATCTAAGATTGATTTTCACTAGTTTATTGTATGAAAATACACTTTTAAAACCATATTGTGTGCTGTTCATCTCACATGGTTGCAAGAAGTGGCAGTCTCCAAAATTAACAAGTGGGAGAACTACAGAGGGAGTGAAGTTTTTAGAATGTCATAAAAATGAAAACGTAAGATTGAGCTGGCAGGTAGCATAGAAGATTTAAAAGTAAAATCTGAGTTTGAAGCATAAAATGAAGGGAAGAAAAAAATGGAATAATGAGTTGTTTCTACATGGAAAATATAAGGGTATGGAACTAAAGTATCATATAAGTCACATAGGTCATATAAGTAATTATTTTCTTTGACTACATAAGTTCATTGTATTGCAGCTAGAAGAGTTGTTTGATTTCACTTGATTTCAATGGTGATCAAAAACCTTAAAGTGTATTTAGTTAGGCCCATCATTTAAATGGCAGTGATGACTCATTAAATTAACCAGAGATGATAGAATTCTAAATCTCATTTCTAATAAATGCCATGGAATAACAATATATGTTTAGAGCCCTTATTGAGCTGAATTTTTTTGTGTGTATTTGTATTTGTCAAAACATTAATGCATTAACTTCACATTTTAATTTCTGAATTAAGCTAATTGATAAAATAGTGAAGTTTTGGAGTGGGGATAGACTTATTGGCTGATTTCTATTTTTAAGTAGCATTTCCCCTTCTGTAGTCTATTTCAATATATATTTCAGCAAAAACGTAGAAAACATATTGAGACTGACTTCATCTCCCAAAATAGCTAAAATATAACCTGAGCATTAGAAGGCAGTTAAACTCCAGTTGTAGCATTTTATGGTCTCCAGGTTCTGAATTTCAACCCCACAGTTTCCCTTCTCAAAGCTGAACCGTGTCCCCTAGTTAAACTGAGCTGTTAGTGTAGCACCAATCATTACCTGTCTCTGACAAAAAAACAAAACAAAACAAACCCCAACCAACATGTAAACAAACCAACAAACAAAACCCCCCAAAACCCCAAAACATGTTTTCTGGGAAAGGAGTAATATGAGAAATACACTACGTTCTTCTAACATTTGGGACATTGTGACTCTGTCTGTAGCTGTGTATAAAAGGAATCATAGAAACATTGCCTGGTCCTGTAAAAATTGCTGTCTATGACCCTAAATCCAGGCCAGTGTTTAAGAACACGTTTATCTTTAAATAAGTACATAATCTCATAGATTTTAGTAGGATTAATCTTTTGCTCTAAAATTTCAGAGGTGATATTTTGATTGGTCATGGTGTTAGATGCAGTGCCAGGGAATTTTTGTATATCCTTTCAGTATTTAAGAAAATCTGTTATCTTTTTATATAAGTATTTTAATTTTCTTAAAGACAACATATAGCAGTTCAATAGCAGATCGAATATGAAACATACAACCACTTTACCTGTCTAGAAAATGATGTAACTGGATATCCTTTCCATTTCTTTCTAACTTCTATTGCAATCCACTTACAGAGTGTTTATCTTTCAAAATTTCATTCACAGTACTGTCTGTGTTTGCAAAGTGAACCTTGAAATAAACAAGATTATTAAAACTAGGTTAACAGCAGAATGGAAACTTTCATCAGTGGTTAACAAGGAGTATGCTGAAATTGAGAATTCAGTAAGAACCTATGGGAAAGAAAAAAAAAGCTAATTTGTAAAGAAATATCACAAAGGAAAAGTAAACTTTAATTAACTTCTAAAGATCCTAAATAAGAATAAAATAAGAATCAGTAATGTCTTTTTCTAAACCAATACGAAGTAATTTAGAAATTCATTTTCAAAAAGCGCGCATAAAATTGTTTGTGAACTCAGAAGGAAAGAAGAGGAAAAAGATTATATCATTATGCTTGATCCCTAGTAACCACGATGCAAGAAAAGGCCTGCTTCGCAGTTCATGTAACACATTTGTAGATAGCATAAAATAGAACCATGATCTGAATTTTAGAGAACTTAAATTCAAAGCCTATTCAAGACACAAAGAACATTCATTATCTGTAAGACAGAGAAACAAAGGAAGACTTTCAAATGTACAAACTTGATGTATGGGAAATAAGTAGAAAGAAAGCACCAAAATGTTAAATAAAGAAGTATAGAGAGGTCAAGCAATAGAACTTCAATATTGAGCTGTCAGTTAGATGTACTGTGATGTCTTGATAAGACGTCTTCATTAGTATAGTGGACTGTGAGTGGCAAAGTGAGGAAGAAATAAAGTCTTCCCTCAACAGAGGAATTTTAGAAAGGGTGAGAAGGGAATAGGGAAGAGAATGAGGAGAAAAACAGAAGAATGAAATTTAGCATCGCAGACAAAATAAATTTTGTCTTAAATGTCTAGATTGTCTCTGGTGAAATCAAGATCACATACAACTCAATAAAATAACCAATGAAAACCAACCGAAACACCCAAGGTAAATGACTGAACTACAGAACTGCAGAAACAATTGACCAAACACTTGAATCGTAACAAGATTTCATTTACTGTCCTGGTTTGGCCTAAAACAGACCAATTTTTCTTTCAGTGATTTTTACTTTCAGATAAGTTTCTTCTAAGTAACTGCACTTTCTGAAACTAACTGCATGTTTGGAGACAGTGTCTGCTTCTAGGAATGATAATGCTCGAAGTTTCTAGTTATCACTGAGGCACTGGTATGGATGTTATGCAGAAAGTCTCTTGCTGTACTTATTCCTAGAGAAACCAGGTCACTGCTAAATTCCTCACTGATTATGAGTGAAGAGCCATAGAAGGGTCACATCTGCAGGGAGGAGTGGACAGGGCAGGTGACCCAAAATTGACCAAAGAGATATTCCATCCCATATCTGTCATTCTCAGTGTAAAGCGGGGGGATCACGAGGGTCTCACCCCCTTCTACTATGGCCGGTGTCCGAAGGGGACTCTGTCTGTTTTCCTTCTGCCCCCAACCCTGATCCGTGCATCCCTGAATCCAGTTCCTGTCCATCGCTGGGCCCAGCCTGGGCCTTCCAGGAGCCTGCTCTGCAGTGCTGGTGGTGACGTGACCGACATCAGGGGAGCTCGATCTTGGTTTTGTATATATTTGTATATATTTAATTATTTCCATTTTTATTATTATTATTATACTCCTTTTCATTATTATAGTTCATTAAAACTGTTTTAACTTTCCAACCCATGTCTCTCTCCCTTTTCACTTTCCCTTCCTCTTCTTGGGGGAGGAGGAGGGTTAATAGAGAGCGTCTGCCGCCGGTTTAGTAGCCAGCCCAGCCTTAAACCATGACAGAGACACTCACACTAGAAACAGTATAATTGAGAGTTCGTTGACAAGGGGCAGTCAGAAGGAAAACATTCTGTATGGTGTGCAGCTTATTGAAGTACTGTAGTATGCATCATTTAATGAACACTCTGTATCAATTACAAGGACTGTGTGTTGTTGTATAGAACTAAATCTTAGATTGCAGTAAATGCCTTTTTTATTTTTTTTAAAGAACTTGAAAACTTTTTCAACTTAATTTATAATAAGCTTTTTTCTCATGGTGCTATAGTAGTGAATTACAGGAGCAAGATTTTGAACCCTGTGATACAACATGTACTGTTTGACATCACATAGATTTTTTAGTTTAATAACTTCAACAACTTTTATTGTCAAGTACTGATGTGTTTGTTAGTTAGGAGTATTTTATCAACTAGGATAGGTAAGTGGACTTCTGTGTGGATCATATAGACAGACAGGAAGTCCTATCTTGGATTCAACTTGTAACCCATCATAGAAAATCTTTGTATTTCAGACTAGTAGTAATGATGCTTTCTGTTACTGTTTTGGTAACATTAGTCCAGAAAACCTCTATTTGGATTAATAATATATGTATTTCACATTCTTTTTCACAGACATATTCATTGAAATCAATATGTATCTACTAGTAATTGAATAACTGGCTTTGAAGGTCACCAGAAGAGGACCAGAAATGAAGTTTTCTAGAAGCTAAATTTTAAAAGCACGTAGGATAACCAATATTAGATAGAATGATTTAAATTCTTGCCTGTGGTGAACAAAAAAATGAAAGGAATTTATTTTATTTTATTTTATTTTATTTTATTTTATTTTATTTTATTGTACAACTCCAGGCTTGGATGCAACCCTAGTATTAGTATGGAAGATGAGCACTACCTGTCCCTCCATATTGAGTCATGTGAGGGGTACATATTTCTTCCATCTCCATCACAAGGGAGGCAACACTTCCAAATGGGTTTTTTGGAGGCTAAGCCTGGCCAGCAGACATGAATATATGTATTTTTAGGAGTTGCACACGATCAAGTTGTTCTTTTGCCTTGGAAGTGTACATAAATTGTCAACATCGAGGCACTGAAAGGTAGTTAGGTCTCTAGAATAAATCCTTGATTTTCATTACACAGTAAAATGGAATACATAGTAATGTGCTGGTTATATCTAGTATAGTAAGACTGTATGGAGCAGGTCAAAATTTTCCTATTTTAAATTTTCTGTAGTGTGTAAGTCTTCGTAGGACACCATCTATAAAAACCTTTGTATGTGATCTTTAATGCATTTGCCCTTTGCAAGACCTTTCAGAATCTTAAGAGTTTCCTCCAAGAGAAAAATTGTCTGAGAAGACTACTGTGTTTCTACTATCAGTAGGAATTAAGCTAGCATCTTTTTCAATTTCAAGAGGAAGCAAAAATTCTTAGACAAAATCTTTAATTTATGACAGTTGTTTGACACTCACTGATTAGCAGCTTATCCTACCACTACACATTCTTATACTTATCCAGTATGTCCTTGTTTAGTGTTGGGGTTCCTGGGAGGTATTAAAACTGTTATCTAAAGTCATATTATTAGAATAGATATGCAACATAAGTAACCATAGTAAGGTAAAAGCTGCTATCAAAGTAATAACAAGAAAATAAAAACTAAATCTTAAAGCACTTTCTCATCCCTCCCTTTTTCCTGGGCTTAACTTTATTCCCAAATTCTCTACCTCTTCCCCCACAGTGGCACAGGGGGTTAGGGAATGGGGGTTGTAGTCATTTTGTCACACATTGCTTCTGCTCCTTCTTCCTTCTCAGGGGGAGGACTCCTCATACTCTTCCCCTGCTCCAGTGTGGGGTCCCTCACTGGAGGTAGTCCTCCACAAAATTCAACATGAGTCCTTCCCATGAGCTGCAGTTCTTCACAAACTGCTCTGGCATGGGTTCATTCCACAGAATGCAGCCCTTCAGGAACAGACTGCTCCAGTGTGGGTCCCTCAAGGGGTCACAAGTCCTGCCAGAAAACCTGCTCCAGTGTGGGCTCCTCTCTCCACAGGGCCACAGGTCCTGCCAGGACCCTGCTCCAGCGTGGGCTTCTCATGGGGTCATAACCTCCTTCAGGCACATCTACCTGCTTTGGTGTGGGGTCCTCCATGGGCTGCAGGTGGATATCTGCTCCACCATGGACCTCCATGGGCTGCAGGGGGACAGCCTGCCTCACCATGGTCTTCACCAGGTGCTGCAGGGGAATCTCTGCTCTGGCACCTGGAGCACCTCTTCTCCCTCCTTTTTCAGTGACTGTGGTGTCTGCAGATTTGCTTGTCTCACATATTCTCATTCCTCTCTTCTGACTGCTGCTGCTGCGGTTTGGTTTTTTTTTCCCTTCTTAAATATGTTATCACAGAGGCGCTACCGCCTTCGCTGATGGGCTCAGCCTTGTCCAGCAATAGGTCCGTCTCAGAGCCAGCTAGCATTGACTCTACCGGGTACAGCGGAAGCTTCCAGCAGTTTCTTACAGAAGCCAACCCTGTAACCCTCCCCACTACCAAAACCTTGCCATGCAAACCCAATGTATCTACATATGTTTATACAGTTATATCACTTTTCAAGAGCTATATTATCTTTTGAGTATTGGTTGTAGGCTATAAGCAATATATTGCTGAACTCTCAGAAAGGCAAAACAGTATTTGATCTTTGTTTTCTTTTCAGGCAAAATCATGAACGAGTCATTATTTTTGCAGTTACAAAGTTGTGACATTTGTTTTTGAAGAGTTTTGAAGTTACTTGTAAAGGCTATGTGTATAATAACACTGTGAGAGGACAAAAAATAACTGAGAACTCAAAAACCAAACACTGTGGAGTTTGTAAGAGATTTTTGTAGTAAGAAGCTTTTCAGAGCACTTCCACAGTCATCAAAACCAGTCACTGCTTCAGAAAATATATCTAAACGTAGCTGGGCTTCTATTTACTGCTTCTAAAAATGGGCCAGCCTGGTCTTTCACATTCTATGTCTTTAGGAACGCAGGAGGTAGATTTGGAAACAATGCAGTAATTCTACCAGATCTCTGCTTTTATAAGTACATCCACTGTTAAAAGGCACTGACCATTGCTGAGGTCAACCACTGTTTATTGTTGCATGTTTTGAAAACTCTCCTGAATTGAAGCTTGTTCTGCTGACAGCATGAAAAGGTTTTCTCTCAAAAATAAGAAGATTGTGTTCAGGTGGCTCTAGCAGATAGTCCAAATCTTTCAAGCATGAATAAGTCTTTTGAACTCATGGCCTGAGTGGAAACTATGTCAAGTGCAGCGTTACACTTGTGTAAATCTGCTTTGAGTCAAAGATGGAGGACTCTGCCCAGCTACTTCTCCTTAAGTTTTCTATATTGCAATGACATCTACAACTATGAAAAGGGACTCTCTGCCAAACTCATTAATTGACAGGCAACATACAAATTCAAGAAGAACAGAGATTAATGGGCTGAACATTTTTCAGTTTTTTTAATTAATATTTTAATGTAGTAAATCCCTTTGAAATTTTGCATTAGTTACGTATTTAATTGAGGGCATAAAGGATGTAAGATGCTCAGTTTTGCTTATCTTAAAAAAAAAGATGAACTAAACATATTTTAAAACTAAAAATGAATTAAGACTATTTTTAAACCAATTTGAGTATTTATTTTACATAATGGAAAGTTGAATCAGCTACTATGAATGGAATTAACCTTCTCAAATTTGTGCATGTAATCTGAGACTATTATGTAGGCTTTCTTCTGAAATGGTTTTCTTTTCTGAAATGAAACAGGCATTTCTAGGAAATGGTTCATCCAGAATTGTAATATATGTTGAAGAGAAATATACCATTTAATCATCCCTGGAAATAATTGTCCCTTGACTCTTGGGAGATCCTAAATAACTAGTTTAGATCAAATGCTAGATAGTTAACATTAGGTGAGATGAATTATGTTCTGAATATTGAATCTAAACCCACAGAAAAGTAACTGTTAAAGTAAGATTTAAATGTTGGAATCTCCAGAGGCTCTTTGTGCCTTTGATGTTCTTGACATTCTTTAGCAACATTTTTACATTTTGCATCTAAATGTAACAGTATTTGCTACTGTCTTCTGAAATACAATTTGCAAACTGCTTTTACAAAATGATACAGAGTTTCCAGGAACCACTTATGCCTAACAATTAAATTGGCTCAGTGCCTCACTGTTTTAGTGACAGTGGTAGCTTTTGACTTGCTGCCAACAGAGTGGTCTGCTTTTCATAAAGATTACTGTGTGTAATGCTAATGACTATCTATGAACAAGTATTGGACCAACTTTCATGTTGCTTTGAAATAAACTTGAAAGATACACTAAAGTGTATTCATATTATGAGAACTTTAGCATTTAGATGGTTATGACAAGATAGAATTATTGGTAAAAGGTATAGAACTTTCAGTCTTTTTGCAAGGTGTTTTCCAATAAAATGTTTAGGGAAAGGAATGTTGAAATTTACAGCCTCCTCAGAGTATTGCTATTGTAAATATATTGCCTAGGAAAGCTAAAGCCCTGATAGAATTAAATCTGGCCAGGAATGTCAAGGGCAACAAGAAAAGCTTCTGTAGGTAGACTGGTGATAAAAGGAAGACTAGGGAAAATATGGGCCCGCTCTGGAAGGAAATGGGAGACCTGATTGCCCAGAATATGGAGAAGGCTGAGGTACTCAATGACTTTTTTGCCTCAGTCTTCACTGGCAAGTACTCTAGCCAGGTTGAGCGATGTGATTCTGCCCCTCTACTCTGCTCTCGTGAGACACCACCTAGAGCACTGCATTCAGTTCTGGGATCCCCAACATAAGAAGACATGGAGCTGTTGGAGCGAGTCCACAGGAGGGCCACGAAGATGATGAGAGGGCTGGAGCACCTCTCCTATGAGACAGGCTGAAAGAGTTAGGGTTGTTCAGCCTGGAGAAGAGAAGGCTCTGGGAATAACTTAGAGCAGCCTTTCAGTACCTGAAGGGGGCCTACAGGAAAGCGGGAGAGGGGCTTTTTACAAGGGCAAGTAGTGACAGGATGAGGGGGAATGGTTTTAAACTGAAAGAGGGTAGATTTAGATGAGATATCAGGAAGAAATTCTTGACTGTGAAGGTAGTGAGACACTGGAACAGGTTGCCCAGAGAGGTTGTGAATGCCCCCTCCCTGGCAGTGTTTAAGGCCAGATTGGATGAGGCTTTGAGCAACCTGGTCTAGTGGAAAGGTGTCCCTGCCTATGGCAGGAGGGTTGGAACTAGATGATCTTTAAGGTCCCTTCCAACCCAAACCATTCTATGATTCTATGAAATATAAAGAATAAAAGCTGACTGATGAATGATAACTAATTATACATAAAGAGAAGTCTATTATTAAAAATCAGTAAAAAAAATAGAATTTAAAGTTTTTATTTCCCGCATCCTACACACATCTTAAATACTACATAAAATAGTATCACCGAGAAAATAAACCGTTCAGTATAAATAATGAAAATGTTATTATAAGAAAACTAGTTCCCTTGTAAAATATTCTAATTGCAAAAAATTATGTTAACAAGCAAAAAACATCTATCTATAAAATAAAAAGGTTTACATGAGACAATATAAACAGCTACTATAACCAAAGAGCAGTACTAACCGATTTGTTAAAATATACATAAATAAACCTACTCACCTTCCTGAGGATTTGCTCCTGTACTAAGTTTCTTATTTAGACACCCTTTTAAGTCATGCTCACATTTTTAGTCTGAACATTTAACATTTTTAGTTACCAAAATATTAAAGTGTGGTCTGGATGGTCAGGTAGTGAGGTGGATTGTGAACTGGCTGAAGGAAAGAAGCCAGAGAGTCATGGTCAGTAGGACAGACTCTAGTTGGAGGCCTGTATCTAGTGGAGTCCCTCAAGGGTTGGTACTGGGACCAGTTCTATTCAATATATTCATTAATGACTTGGATGAGGGAATAGAGTGCTCTGTCAGCAAGTTCGCTGATGACATAAAACTGGGAGGAGTGGCTGACACACCAGAAGGCTGCACAGCCATTCAGAGAGACCTAGACAGGCTGGAGAGTTGGGCGGGGAGAAATTGAATGAAATATAATAAGGGCAAGTGTAGAGTCCTGCATCTGGGCAAAAACAACCCCATGTACCAGTACAAGTTGGGGACAGAGCTGTTGGAGACCAGCGTAGGGGAAAGGGACCTGGGGGTCCTAGTGGACAACAGGATGACCATGAGCCAGCAGTGTGCCCTTGTGGCAAAGAAGGCTAATGGCATCCTGGGGTGTATTAGGAGGGGTGTGGTTAGTAGGTCGAGAGAGGTTCTCCTCCCCCTCTACTCTGCCCTGGTGAGGCCGCATCTGGAATATTGTGTCCAGTTCTGGGCCCCTCAGTTCAAGAAGGACAGGGAACTGCTAGAGAGAGTCCAGCGCAGAGCCACGAAGATGATTAAGGGAGTGGAACATCTCCCTTATGAGGAGAGGCTGAGGGAGCTGGGTCTCTTTAGCTTGGAGAAGAGGAGACTGAGGGGTGACCTCATTAATGTTTATAAATATGGAAAGGGCAAGTGTCATGAGGATGGAGCCAGGCTCTTCTCAGTGACATCCCTTGACAGGACAAGGGGCAATGGGTACAAGCTGGAACACAGGAGGTTCCACTTAAATATGAGGAAAAACTTCTTTACGGTGAGGGTGACTGAACACTGGAACAGGCTGCCCAGAGAGGCTGTGGAGTCTCCTTCTCTGGAGACATTCAAAACCCGCTTGGACGAGTTCCTGTGTGATATGATCTAGGGAATCCTGCTCCGGCAGGGGGATTGGACTAGATGATCTTTCGAGGTCCCTTCCAATCCCTAACATTCTGTGATTCTGTGATTCTGTGAACAGCAGACTAACATAAAAAGAATATTAGTATTTTTATTGCACCTTCAAATATTATGAATTCTAATATCATGTAATCAATTCAATTGAGATCCATTTCTCAAGAGCATGCCTCTGAATAACACAATAGCATGATAAGGTTTCTAGTTAACATTGTAGAGAACTCTAGTTTAAAATGACAGTCTCAGATTCATTATGCACATACACTTCACTTAAATAGTATTTTCTGGTGTCACAAGTTTAAGGAATGAGGTATTAGTGACTTTTGAATAGTTATAATAGCCTGAAGATTAAATCACCATCACAACACTGAAGATAAAAATATGTTCTGTGATTTCTTCCTATAGATAAAATGAAATTTAAAACCCATTAATCTTTAAAGTGGAATTTATCAGCTTTGTAGAGACAAGGAAAGGTGATACTATACACATCCTCCGTCAATTTAGGGATTTATTTATCCTTACCTTAAACCGTACCAAAAGACTGAGAGTCTCAGATGAGATTTTTCCCAATATCAAGTGAATGGGGAAAGGGAGAACTTTGCTTTAGATCAGATCTGGCTTGTTTTCCCATAAATATTGAGAAAACCAGATGCATATGTTGGGTTGTGGTCACTTACTTTCAGATCCACTTGTTCTTTATTCCTTCACCATTACATGAATAGTGACAATCAGAAAAAGAGGGTATCAGTTTACTGTAGCCATTTACTCCAGTCGTGTCTCTACATAGTGCCTGTACATTGTGAACTGAAAGAAAACACAATTGTCACCAAATAGTGTTTACAATGTTTACTGATATTTGTTTATAAGTATAGCATCTAAACCATTAACAAACTCCCCCCGAAAGAAGGAACACAGCCAGTAGTTTGTGATATCAGGTACAACAGGAAACATTTTTCAGCAAAGCAAAATGTAGGATTTAACTATGACTACAAGTACATCTGAAGAGTTAAACTCATTGTGATCTTTTGGGCTTTGGCTGTATACATTGAGCGGTTATATCAAAAGTACTCTGGACAATACTTTATACATTTTAGCATATTGGCAACTATATGGTTAATACTCATACACTGCTTAAACTCTTTTTGCATCTTATTAATCTTTGGGTATGGTCTTCCATGCAGTATTAAACTGTGTACTGAAAAATGCAATCATCCTCACATACTGACTGTTTACCTAGTGGAACTTTATAGCTGCAAGAAAGAGACCCTCACTCTTGGTCACAATTTTTCATGAAGTATTGATTTCTCCCAGCAGAAGAGAAATGTTCAGACTTGTGACATACTCTGTAATAGTAACAGAACTGACTGGTAGAGGATAAAATCTGTAGCTGGAGAGTTAATAACCCCATCAATCAAGTTTTTTAAATTATTATTATTTCTATTAGTTTTGTTATTTTGAAGGAGTTATATGCGTATTGAATATACTTTAAGTTTTCTTTAGGATATTGAGTGGCGGTTCAGTATCTGCACAAGAATGATGTTTGGGGTATATTTTCTATTGCTGGTGTTTGGAATTAATTTCAGTATGATTCTTCAGAATTAGGTATAAAGATTAAAATAAAAACAATCTGAGAACATGGCAGACAAATAATGGTTAATGATCTATGAAGGTCCTTTGTAAAGAAGCTAAGGTTTATGACTTGTAACATACAAAAGTGCAGCCATTAGACATTAAAATGCAAGAGTCTAGGTTTATGTAATTGAGAATACGACGTGTCAGGGAAATAATTACATAGGCTTCACTTGAATGAGTAAGTGGAGCATCTATTGTTACATTGATACTGGATAGATAGTCATATTACTGATTAGTGAAGCTTATTCACAGATTTTCCATGAATGTAGTTTTGATACTTGTTAAATTTGTTTACAAAATACACTTAAAATTTATTTCTAACTGTACCATATCTTCCTTAAATGTTAATCAGAAGGTGATATATCCTCTGAAGTAAGAATTTACAAGCATGCAGCATAAATAGTTGAAAGAACTGTTCCACTATTGCAATTTTAATTGTCTCTATAATTCTCTTCTCACCATGAAAATGTTTAAAGACGTTTTCAGAGTTACTAATGTGTAGGCAACAAAGTTTACTGATATTTTTGAAATGAAACTCTGAGAAGATTTCATAGAATCATAGAATTATTTTCATTGGAAAGGACCTTTAAGATCATCAAGTCCAACCTTTAACTTAGCACTGCCAAGTCCACCACTAAACTACGTCCCTAAGCACCACATCTACATGTCTTTTCAATGCCTCCAGGGATGGTGACTCAACCACTTCCCTGGGCAACCTGTTCCAATATTTGATAACCCTTTCTGTAAAGAAATTTTTCCTGATATCCAAACTAAACCTCCCCTGACACAACTTGAGGCCATTTCCTCTCGTCCTATCGTTTGTTACCTGGGAGAAGAGACAACACCCACCTCTCTACAACCTTTCAGGAGCAATAAGGTCTCCCCTCAGCCTCCTTTTCTCCAGACTAAACAACCCCAGTTCCCTCAGCCACTCCCCATAAAACTTCTGTTCTAGACCCTTCACCAGCTTTGTTGCCCTTCTTTGGACAAGAACATTTCCACAAGTCCTCTGTTTCAATCAAGAAATACAAAATCCAGATAAGTTGCTCTAAGTACCTTCTACATTTTTTCTTCAGTTGTAAGCTCATACCTATATGAAATTAATACATAATATCTGAGCACATATATATTTTGGTATTTAACCAAAGATACTACGAAATTTATTTAATAAAGGTAATCAACCTTTTCTACTCTAGGATGGAAAGTTCTTGAGCAGGTGAAGTATTATCTTTGTATGTTTATGACTGGTTCAGGGGAAAAAAAAAAAGATACTTTCTTTTTCCAAATCTTTCATAACACAGAATTGAGTAACATCGTAATACTTCTCAGAGTATTTATTTCTGTTGTGTGTTCCATCTAGGAAAAAAAAATGTCCTTTATCTCAGTTGGATTCTTTCCTTGGTCTACTATGTGTTATAAATGACAGATGTATTTTTTTTAAGTGTTAAAAAAGAGCCCTAATTCCACCAAATCTGAGACTCGTAATGTGACCATTAGTGAATTAAGTAAATTGGTTCTTATTCTTCCCACTCTAGTTGGTTTGGAAAAAGTCATTCACAGTAATGTAAGGGGATTTTTTTGTCCATTTACTGATTATTCTCTCAACTGGAAATAAGAATATAAGTCCAAGTCAACAACAGTCGTATCATCACAAAGAAGTAATGATATTATGATATGTGAAGTGAAATATAATTGAATGACAACTTACTACATTTCGTGCAGCTACTTTGAGTAGAAATAGCTCTGTTAGCACGTGGATCATAAAAAAGATGAAAGAAAATAACAATTAGATCTGTTAATACACAAAAATACATTTTATCAAAGATAATATGAGTCTTCTTATATCATGTGATATGCCATCAACACTTCTCTCAGATTGTTGGCAGCTATAATACTCTGATTTTGTAATGGTAGCATTAAAAACTATTTTGCTTTCAAATAGAAGCAAGATTCCAGTATGCTAATGTAAAAAGAAAAAAAAACAAATTACTTCAACTTCCATCTTCAGTGGGTTTTTTTTCATAAGCCAGACTGTGTACAGATCTTCAAAGAGCTATTCCTTTTCTCTTTCCCTCTTTGCCATAGCTATTCTTTTACACAAGCTGTTCTTTTTTCTGATAATAATCTTTTCCTTGCTCAACTTGAGAGAGATAAACCTGAGGCAATGTTAAAAAGCATTGCCTCTTATCTTTCCACATTTCATTCTGAATCTAGCAATGAAACTACTCCATCAAGCCAATGATGAGTCCTTAGTATGGGATATATATCAATTTCTTACAACAGCAACAAGAGAAGTTTAATCCTTGCAGAAAGTCTATTAAACAATTATTTTCACAAAATTTGGTTATTAATTGCTAACATAGATTGTGATTCTGCAAACACCCTAAGATACTGTAAATATATCTCTATGTGTAGATAACTGTACTTATAGGCAAAATATGTAGTTTTCTATTAAAAGAATTTATTGAATTCAACAAAACACACACTACTATCTCTTTTACTAGAGGTTCAGTCATAGAGTTTTCTCTGATTGTCACTGCTGGAAGAGGAGTTTGGGTGTATGAAAATATACAGACTCTTGCTGGGAACAGGAGAGTAATATAATCAGTGCCTTCACCTCTCTCTTCCTACCAGAGGCATCAAACTCTCACCAGAAATCTCTTGCCCACTTCCTTTCTTGATGTTATATCTGCCTTCTCCATTTTTCAAAGTATAATCATTCATCTGCATGTCACTGTTTGGGCATCTTTTACCGTTCACAAAGACACACTGCAGGCAGGATAAACACAGCTTCAGAGTACAAAGTACTTATTTATTGGCTGATACACACACAGATAGCTGAGAATAACAATCTACTACGCTAAGCATTAGTAGATTCACCATACTTAACAAGGCGCTCAATGAATCTTTGTCAGCTAGATGATCATTAGTCAGGTGGTAAAAATTCAGGATCTCCTTATCCTTGAAATGGAGATGATCTTTGATGCTGTTCTGCTGTTGTGTAGAAATTGTTCCCTCCTCCGTTAGAATTCTATACATTTTACTTCAGTGTTTTTTCTCCTGAAACCTTGAATTTTTATTTCAATAGTCCTACCTTTACCAGAATTTTTTTTCTTTTTTCTTTTTTTTTTTTTTGGTCTTGCATAGTCTATATACTTTCTCAGAATTTAGCAATTTCCTCAGAATTTGGAGCAACCTATCATAACAGTCCATCCTTAGAAGTCCTTCAGGAGTATTTCTTATAAACATGGATTTCCGGGCCAAAGAACTACTTTAAAAGGTATATAATTTTGATATATTATGGCAAGTAATAAATGATTTCTTCCCTTCTTTCATTTCCTTCCTTTGCAAAAAAAATAATGA
Organism: Nyctibius grandis; assembly: GCF_013368605.1. NCBI lineage: Eukaryota > Metazoa > Chordata > Aves > Nyctibiiformes > Nyctibiidae > Nyctibius > Nyctibius grandis. The sequence continues at coordinate 75,891,921 of NC_090659.1, read as the reverse complement.
TAAAGCCATACCTTTCCAATATTGCAGGAATATGTTAATTATACTTTCATTCTTCTTTTAGCAAGCTAAGCATGACATGTTTGCTTGGAGTGCATTTTAAAAAAATTGCTTAGTAAAATTACTGAAGGAAAGGCAGATGGAAAATAATATCAGAAAAGATCAGTGTCAGCAATGTAATAACTTCTGGTATTTTATCAACTCTTGCAAAGATGTGCTTATACTAAAATTACAAAATTGTACTCCAGTGTCACTTTAAAATGAGTGTACCAAAAACCGAACTACAGAAGTATGAGGCAGGGTGATTCTCCATTAGCTGCATTGTATGTGGAAGACTAATTGGACTTTACTTCATAAACCAACAGCCAATGAAATTACTGAGAGCATTTCTAGTACTCGGAAACAGGGATACATGATAACATCAATTCTTGTGTAGGGGCCAAGTGCATGAATCTCTTGAAAAGTTTACTTCAACTCAAAGACATTGAATACTGATTAAAAAAAAAATAAATAGTGGAAGTATATCTCTTGAGAACAGAATAATTTAGATGAAAACATTTTTAAGACTTCAGATCATCAAAGCACATGGGTTAATCACTCTAAACTTATGAGCATACTCATGAATACAGTTAAGAAATTCATATGCTTAAACTTATCCTGTAAAATTGGTGGACTGGGATCTAAACTTCATAGGGATAAAGTTGCTTTCTGTTGCCTTCAATGCACAGCTGTGACCAAAACCCACAAGACTGCTAAATAAAAATACGGATGATTAGAAGTATTTATCTGAAATATTCACCTATTTACTTCACAAATTGTCCCTAAAATCTTGTGAAATTTTTCAACGTTAAGTGAAAATATGCATTCTACTTGCTCTTTGTACAATATTGAGAAACAGTTTGCTAATGATATTTCTGTTTTGAGATCAGTCACTGTAACTGTGAGACCTAGGTAGTAATTATGTTGTTGATCTTTGGTGAAAAATGGCATCTCCTAATTTTGGGGTGAATGAGATGGGTGTCCTTCCTAAGCCTACAAAAATCAGTGAACCTCTGCTTCCATTGAATAAGTCCTGATTTCTCCCAGGGGTCCTGTAGAGAGTTTGCAGGTTTGTTCTTTGTAGGGTTTAGGGTTTTTTTTGTTTAAATAGAAGTTTAAATTTTTCTATATGCTATAAAAACACCAGCGTATATGTAGAAAGTAAATACCAGAAAAGCACAAACTCAGTTAAAATTCCTATATGTAATTCAATTAATATTTGTTATATGAATTAAAATATTCACAAAACTCCTGCAGTTATGCAGTTACGCAGGAGAAAATAAGCCTGAGAGAAAGCATGCATCCCAACTGCCCACTGCGTTTTACCACATTGTCATTCATCTAAACTAATCTCTCTTAAACAAAAAATAAATTATAAATTTTACAAAGTCAAACGAATCCGTGTAAGTAAAAAATAAGTAGATGATGAAGAAATAAACTTCCAAGCACAGAAACATGTACAATTCTTAAAATACAAAATAACAAAAAATTCTTTCAGGTATCTGGATTCTACCTAACAAATAAGAGATCATTATCTAGTAAAGTAGTCTAAAACAAAAACTTGTTAAAGAAAAGAATCTAGTAAAGACTACAGCTTAATAATGATTATCCATACACGATAAACTGTTAAGAGACCATGACATCTGTTGTTATGTTATGTTGTTCCACACGCCAAGTAGCCGTTCTCCTGCTGAGAACTAAAGATTTTCACAGCCTTGGGTACCAAGTTTACTTCAGTAAAATCAGAGAAGCAAAATGAGCTATACAATTCAGTTCACAAATACTTTTTTTTCCCCTTTTTTCCCTTTTGCATTAAAGGGAATAAGGATAATCTTGCACACTGGAAGAAAAACCCTTTTTGTTCCTTTCTCAGGTATAACCAATTGCTGATAAGGTTTTCTACTTTTCTTCTAAGGGTTTTAGTTATCTTGGCTAATAATAACAAAGACAACCAGGTATCAGATGTAACTGAGTTCTAAAATTTATTTTGTATTCCTCATTAATACAAATTGTTGATGTATTAAAACTGAGCTATAAGAAAAATAAGAAACAGAAATATCATAAAACCAAATACATGTTAAAAAAGCTGTGACTTCCTAAATGTGGAAGAAAATAAACTTTTAGTTTTCTTATAGCTAGAGAAACAAAATTTCTATGTATTTCAGCAGATAAGGGTGTTTTCCTTGAAGAGGAGGATTAAATGATGGGATGACATCAGCCTGCTGTAGAAAACAGATAAAGACTAATAAAAATCCATTTATATACCATATTTTTGTAAGGTCTATTGCTTGAACAGCTACAAATGCTGTTTTCGATATCAATAGAAAATGTCACAAACTTTTTTTTATTCTTCATGCATGTAATAAGTATGACCAAAGTCAGATCAGATTTTAAGACAAATATTAAGAGACTCCATACACCCTAAGTTTCTCAAATAAGACTTTAAGATCTGATGAAAAATGGACGATTAACTGGTTAGTAATAAAACCCAACTAATGAAATGACTAGCAAATTCCCAGAAAGAAAACTGTGCAAAACTTCCTTTGCCTTGAACTATACACACATACACACACACATAGTTATATCTTCCTTGAACTGCATATATCCAAATATAAGATGAGATATTTTTTACTTTAATATGGAATATATTTAGTTCAGTTCATTTTGTGTTTCTTTAACGATGACTTAAGCTTGTTTAAATCTACCTTTGAGAATTGTGCTACATAGATAGAATGAACGTTGCATATGCATTTTTGTAATGATGTTACTGTTTAGTAAACAGAAAACTTTTGGCCAAGAAGTAACTGATACCATAAGAACAGCAAAAGGAAACCCTAGTGAAATTTTTAATAAATCTTGATTAAATTGAACATGAGTAAGCACTAGGCTAGAAGCTAACCTCTGACAAACATGTTGAGAGTATATGTCATTAGTACCTTTGAAATACTTGAATAAGTTAGTTTCATGCAGTGGCTAGCCCAAACATCAAACTGATAAAGCTGTTTCCTATTTTTGTGTTAGTTTTCAGAATAATAACAAGGAACTTGTAGCCTTCTCTATGTAGAACAGTCTCCTGTAAAACTAGAAATGTAAATTTCTGAAACAGTTGCTTGGAAACAAAGATCCAGGAGTTTAACAAGGAACTTCAAATTATGCTTGTACCTCCCGAAGCCTTTCTGTTAAAAATGTTGAAACTGCAGTGCTGTAATAGTAAAATCTATTTGGGTTTTCTGAACTAGTATTTTTTATGTTATTTAATAATGATCAAGGTGACAGTTAACTAAAGCTCTAATGGCAGCTATCCAAATAATCATTTAAATCCACTTAAAAGTCCAATATTAAAAGGAGTTTAATTATAGAAATAGTGGCTTTTGGTAAGAGATACAATTATCTCTAGCTTAGTATAGCTTAGTATAAAAACCAGCTTAATATAAAAAAATACACAAATAACTGAGACTTACACCTTTATTTTTTTTTCTTGCATAGTCATGACTTGATTGCACTTTCTTACATGCATGAAGACGAACACAATATTTACTTAAATAATTTCCCCCATTAAACTTTTGTTTAAGATGCTGTAATTAAGTTTTTAGCTATTTAAATATAATGTTATCACTCAAACCTGAGCAACCAAATGAGGGCTGGATCACTCTATGCCCCTCAAACAACACAAACCAAATCAGACGTGACTGATAAAAAACTGAAACTACAGTTAAGTAGACTTCAGGCACTTAAATCTACTGTGATTAACTAGAAACATAGAAATCAGTCTCAATTACCGCGCCTCACTCTCAGTTATGCAAACTCATTCAACTGATGCCCAGCTTCAAAGAATTATGTATCCACCTGTTAAACTTCAAAAACCTAGAGATGCTTATCTGTATTCTGTTTCTGTGTCTTAGAATGTCCCTAACCAGAGTAGCTTGGCATAGAGCTCTGGACTGCCGCTTCTGAGGGAATTAGTAATAAACAAGGCAAAGCAAAGTCCACATTTCTGAAGAGCCTTACCTGGAGGATGTGTGAGAGAACATGTATTGGGTTCGCGTGGCAAGGTTTTGGTAGCAGGGGTCTACAGGGGTGGCTTCTGTGAGAAGATGCTGGAAGCCTTCCCCACATCAAATAAAGCCAATGCCAGCATGAAGCGGGGCGGCGGCTCACCGGGTGTCGGGCGGCGGTCCGGAGTAACGACACAATCTCAATGTGAGTATGGAGGTTCTCCCCCTATCCGCAAAGCATGCAGCGGATATATAGGCGGGGCTGCTAATCACGCGTCCCGATCGCACCTGCGATCGGTCCACAGATTTACATACTCAGAGCTCTGGACTTAACTCTTGCGTAGCGCAAAGCCTGGGTTGCTCAGACTGCTCAGTGGCACAAGATCGTGCCCCTTCTCACTTAACCAAGCCTCTACACCAGCAGTCTCCAAGTCAGACCCACCGCTGGCCAAGGCTTAGCCCATCAGTGACAGTGGTAGCGCCTCTGTGATAACATGTTTAAGAAGGGGAAAAAGTTGCTGCACAACAGCAATTGCAGCCAGAGAGGTAAGTGAGAATATGTGAGAGAAACAACTCTGCAGACACCATGTTCACTGAAAAAGGAGGGAGAGGAGGTGCTCCAGGCACCAGAGCAGAGATTCCCCTGCAGCCCGTGATGAAGACCATGGTGAGGCAGGCTGTCTTCCTGAAGCCCATGGAGTTTAATGGTGGAGCAGATATCCACCTGCAGCCCATGGAGGACGACACACTAGAGCAGGTAGATGTGCCTGAAGGAGGCTGTGACCCCGTGGGAAGCTTGTGCTGAAGCAGGGTCCTGGCAGAACCTGTGGACCCATGGAGAGAGGAGCCTACGCAGGAGTAGATTTGCTGGCAGGACTTGTGACCCCTTGGGGGACCCATGCTGGAGAAGTCTGCTCCTGAAGGGCTGCACCCCATGGAAGGGAAGCACACTGGAGCAGCTCATGAAGAACTGTAGTCCATAGGAAGGACTCACGTTGGAGAAGTTCATGGAGGACTATCTCCCATGGGAGGGACCCCACACTGGAGCAGGGGAAGAGTGTGAGGAGTCCTCCCCCTGAGGACAAGGAGCAGCAGAAATGACGTGCGATGAACTGACTGCAAGCCCCATTCCCCATGCCCTTGTGCTGCTCGGGGGAAGAGGTAGAGAACTCAGGAGTAAAGTTAAGCCCAGGAAAAAATGATGGGTGGGGGGAAGATGTTTAAGATTTCATTTTTATTTCTCATTATCTTACTCTGATATGATTGATAATAAATTAAATTAATTTTCCCAAATTCGAGTCTGTTTTGCCTGTGAAGGTACTTGATGAGTGATCTCCCTGTCCTTATCACGACCCATGAGCCTTTCATTGTATTTTCTCTCCCTTGTCCAGCTGAGTAGGAGGAGTGATAGAGTGGCTTTGGTGGGCACTTGGCATCTAGACAGGGTCAACTGACCACAGAACATAACAAACACCCAGATTCACAGTACTGGAGCACCTCTCCTATGAAGACAGGCTGAGAGAGTTGGGATTGTTCAGCCTGGAGAAGAGAAGGCTCTGGGGAGAAATATAGGATGCTTAGAAATAAACATTAATAGAAATAAAGTTCTAAATAGACTTTAGCTATTTTAGGTTAAAACTTAGGAGACGCTGGCAGTGGAAACTAGACTCTGGTCAACCCGGATCAAGATGGGATGCTGATCACAGCAAGAACATTAAGAAAGGGGTGTCGACTGGAGTCGGAGCGGAACCAGAACATAAAGATCAGCTAAGCAATGGAAAAGAATGGACTTTTCTGGACATCTAACAATTGAAGAAAAGAAGAATTGAAATAGCAAGTAGAATTTTAACAGAAGCTTATGAAAAGTTTATGATGTAATTGATTATTAGTTTCTATATAAACCGATAGTTAATTTGAGTCAGGTACCATTCACTGCAGTGGTGGTCCAACTCTGAGTTGTTTAATAAAACCAGCAAACCTAGAGACCCGGACTCTGTCAATTTTCTTTAACAATAGACAACAGAAGAGGTGAAACATGACCCCCATTTTTAAAAAGGGAAAAAAGGAAGCTTCTTCCGAGCTCAAGATCAGAGCATCCCAACAGGTAGGAAGTCAAGGAAGGGTAGCAGGAGACCTGCATGGTTAAACAGGGAACTGCTGGGCAAACTCAAGTGGAAGAAGAGGGTGTACAGATCATGGAAGGAGGGGCTGGCCACTTGGGAGGAATAGAAGTCTGTTGTCAGAGGATGTAGGGAGGCAACTAGGAAAGCTAAGGCCTCCTTGGAATTAAACCTTGCAAGAGAGGTCAAGGACAACAGAAAGGGCTTCTTCAAATACATTGCAGGTAAAGCCAACACTAGAGGCAATGTAGGCCCACTGATGAATGAGGTGGGGGCCCTGGAGACAGAGGATAAAAAGAAGGCGGAGTTACTGAATGCCTTCTTTGCCTCTGTCTATACTGCTGGAGGCTGTCCTGAGGAGCCCCGGACCCCTGCGGCCTCAGAAGAAGTCAGGATAGAGGAGGAATCTGTCTTGGTAGATGAGGGCTGGGTCAGGGACCAATTAAGCAATCTGGACGTCCATAAATCCATGGGCCCTGATGGGATGCACCCGCGGGTGCTGAGGGAGCTGGCGGAAGTCATTGCTAGGCCACTTTCCATCATCTTTGCTAAGTCGTGGGCAACGGGAGAGGTGCCTGAGGACTGGAGGAAAGCGAATGTCACTCCAGTCTTCAAAAAGGGCAAGAAGGAGGACCCGGGGAACTATAGACCGGTCAGCCTCACCTCCATCCCCGGAAAGGTGATGGAACAACTTGTCCTTGGTGCTGTCTCTAGACACATCAAGGATAGGGGGATCATTAGGGGCACTCAGCATGGCTTCACCAACGGGAAGTCATGCTCAACCAACTTGATAGCCTTTTATGAGGACGTAACCCGGTGGATAGATGATGGTAAAGCTGTGGATGTGGTCTATCTCGATTTCAGTAAAGCGTTTGATACGGTCTCCCACAGCATCCTCGCAACTAAACTGAGGAAGTGTGGTCTGGATGATCGGGTAGTGAGGTGGATTGTGAAGTGGCTGAAGGAAAGAAGCCAGAGAGTGGTGGTCAATGGGACAGAGTCCAGTTGGAGGCCTGTGTCTAGCGGAGTCCCTCAAGGGTCGGTACTGGGACCAGTACTATTCAATATATTCATTAATGACTTGGATGAGGGAATAGAGTGCACTGTCAGCAAGTTCGCTGATGACACAAAACTGGGAGGAGTGGCTGACACACCGGAAGGCTGCGCAGCCATTCAGAGAGACCTGGACAGGCTGGAGAGTTGGGCGGGGAGAAATTGAATGAAATATAACAAGGGCAAGTGTAGAGTCCTGCATCTGGGCAAGAACAACCCCATGTACCAGTAAAAGATGGGGGCAGAGCTGTTGGAGACCAGCGTAGGGGAAAGGGACCTGGGGGTCCTAGTGGACAACAGGATGACCATGAGCCAGCAGTGTGCCCTTGTGGCCAAGAAGGCCAATGGCATCCTGGGGTGTATTAGGAGGGGTGTGGTCAGCAGGTCGAGAGAGGTTCTCCTCCCCCTCTACTCTGCCCTGGTGAGGCCGCATCTGGAATATTGTGTCCAGTTCTGGGCCCCTCAGTTCAAGAAGGACAGGGAACTGCTAGAGAGAGTCCAGCGCAGAGCCACGAAGATGATTAAGGGAGTGGAACATCTCCCTTATGAGGAGAGGCTGAGGGAGCTGGGTCTCTTTAGCTTGGAGAAGAGGAGACTGAGGGGTGACCTCATTAATGTTTATAAATATGGAAAGGGCAAGTGTCATGAGGATGGAGCCAGGCTCTTCTCAGTGACATCCCTTGACAGGACAAGGGGCAATGGGTGCAAGCTGGAACACAGGAGGTTCCACTTAAATATGAGGAAAAACTTCTTTACGGTGAGGGTGACTGAACACTGGAACAGGCTGCCCGGAGAGGTTGTGGAGTCTCCTTCTCTGGAGACATTCAAAACCCGCCTGGACGTGTTCCTGTGTGATATGATCTAGGCAATCCTGCTCCGGCAGGGGGATTGGACTAGATGATCTTTCGAGGTCCCTTCCAATCCCTAACATTCTGTGATTCTGTGATTCTGTGAAGACCCAGGGAACTACAGGCCAGTCAGCCTCACCTCTGTACCCAGCAAGATCATGGAGCAGATCCTCCTGGAAGTTATGCTAAGGCACATAGAAAATAAGGACGTGACTGGTTACAGACAACATGGCTTCACTAAGGGCAAATCGTGCCTGACAAATGTGGTAGTCTTCTACGACGGGGTTACAGCATTGATAGATAAGGAAAGAGCGACTGATGTAATCTACCTGGACTTATGCAAAACACTTGACCCTGTCCCTCACAGCATCTCTTTCTCTAAAATGGAGAGACATAGATTTGATGGGTGGACCGCTCGGTGGATAAGGAATCGACTGGATGGCCACACTCAAAGAGTTGCAGTCAACAGCTCAATATCTGTGTGGAGACCAGTGACGAGTAGTAGCCCCCAAGGGTCCATATTAGGACCAGCATTATTTAACATCTTTGTCATGGACATGGACAGTGGGATTGAGTGCACATTCAGCAAGTTTTCAGATGACACCAAGCTGTGTGGTGCAGTCAACATGCTGGAGGGAAGGGATGCCATCGAGAGAGACCTTGACAGGCTAGACAGGTGAGCCCGTGTGAACCTCACTGAAGTTCCACAAGGCCAAGTGCAAGGTCCTGCAGCTGGGTCATAGCAATCCCAAACATAGATACAGGCTGGGCAATTAGTGGATTGAGAGTAGCCCTGCAAAGAGGACTTGGGGGTACTGGTGGATGAAAAAATGAATATGAGCTTGCTATTTGCACTCACAGCCCAGAAAGACAATCATATCCTGGGCTGCATCAAAAGAAATGTGGCTAGCAGATCAAGGGAGGTGATTCTGCCCCTCTACTCCATTCTTGTGAGATCCCACCTAGAGTACTGCATCCAGTCCTGGGATCCCCAGCATAAGAAAGACATGGACATACTCAAGAGGGTCCAGAGGAGGGCCACAAAGATGATCAGGGTGATGGAGCACCTCTTCTATGAAGACAGGCCGAGAGATTCGGGGTTGTTCAGCCTGGAGAAGCGATGACTCCAGGGAGACCTTCTAGCAGTCTTCCAGTACCTAAAGGGGGCTTGCAAGAAAGATGCGGAGGGTCTCTTTATCAGGGAATGTAGTAATAGGATGAGGGGTAATGATTTTTAACTGAAAGAGGGTAGGCTTAGATTGGATATAAAGAAAAAATTTTTTACATTGAGGGTGGTGAGACACAGGAACAGGTTGCCCAGAGAAGTTGTGGATACCCCTTTCCTGGCAGTGTTCAAGACCATGTTGGATGGGGCTTTGAGCAAAGTGGTCTAGTGGAAAGGTGTCCCTGCCCATGGAAGGGGGGTTGGAACTAGATGATCTTTAATGTACCTTCCAAGCCAAGCCACTCTGATTCTACGAATATCCACTACTCTGCCCTCATCTACCAGGCAGACGTAGCAGTTTATCAAGTTGATCGAGCATGATTACTCTTGGTGAAGCCATGATGACTACTCCTGATGATTTTCTTGTCCGTCATATGCCTGGAAATCATTTCCAGGAATAGCTGCTCCATCTCCTTCCCCAGGATTCAGGGGAGGCTGACTGGCCTGTAGTTCGCTGGGTTCCCCTTCTTGTCCTTCTTGAAGGTGGGGGTGACATTTGCTTTCCTCCAGTCTTCACGCACTTCTCACAGTTGCCATGATTGATCAAAGATTATCTAGACTGCTCTTATAAAGACATTTGCCAGCTCTCTCAGCACTTTTGGGTGCATCCTATCAAGGCCCATGGATTTATGTATGCCCAGCTTGCTTAAGTATTCCCTGATCTGATACTCTTCCATCAAGGATACATTTTTCCTTGCTCCAGCCTTTCCCCCTCATCTCTGGGATCCCTGAATTGATGTTGCCGGTAAAGAAGGCTTCTAGTACCTCAGCCTTTCCCATGTCCTGTGCAACCAGGTCTCCTATCTCATTGAGCAACAGGCCTACATTTTTCTTTTAGTCTTCTTTTTGTCTCCTTATAGAAGCCCTCCCCAGTTTCTTTGACAACTCTGGCCATTCAATTCCATTTGGGCTTTAGTTTTCCTAACTTAATCCCTGGATGCTTGGACAATGTGTCTGTATTCCTTCCAGGTTACGCATCCTTGTCTCCACCCTCTATAGGCTTCCTTTTTGTGTTGGAGTTTCTTCGTCCATGCAGGCCTCCTGGCATTTTTGCCTGACTTCCTGTTCATTGGGTTGGACTATTCTTGAGCTTGGAGGACGTGATCCTTGAATATTTATCAGCTTTCTCTTACCTTCAAGGGAATTCTTCTGAGCAGATCTTTGAAGAGGTCAAAGTCTGCTCTCCTGAAGTGCAGGTTTATGAGCTTGCTTTTTACCCTCTTCCCTGCCCTCAGGATCCTGAACTCTACCATCTCATGGTCACTACAGCCAAGGTTGCCTTTGATCTTCACATTTCCAACAAGCCCCTCCTTGTTGGTGAGTATGAGGTCCAGCGAAGCATTTCAATCACTTAGAGGAGGAAGTTATCATCAATGAACTACAGGAACATCCTGGATTGCTTATGCTCTGGATTGCTCATAATTATAATATGATCTTTAGTTAGGTAACATTCTTGTAGCTAAGACATCTCTTAAACCATTGTTGTTGTCTTCCTACTAATCATGAAATTTAAAAAATATACAGATTACTGTGCAATAACTGTGTTTGAAAAAAAACCCAATACATTTAGTATTTCTTGCTTCATTCCATAGTAACAATTTACCCAGTTCTGTAATGCAATTAGTTAGATTTTTTTTTTCATTTGTTCTCCATTTACAAAGATTAGGACTATTTAAAGAAACTACTTCATGTTATACTCCCTTTTCTAGCTTTTATTTTTCTTCTGTTTAGTTGCATTGCATGTATTGGCGAAAGACTTTACATAAAATATCCACAATACGAGCATGCTTTAGTTTAAGTTACATGTAGTGATCTTCACTTAATGTTTTGTTTTCGTATGTTTGGCATTTATTTGGTTTTGTAACAGGACATTTTTAACAAATCAAATTAAGTAAGCAACATTCACTTCTCCCATTTCTTGTACAGCAAATATTTCATCAGCCGATTAAACAGTTAATTTAGCTTTCTCTGATGATGTGTTGCATAATTAGCACACTAGATCTTTAATTAAATGGTTTTCAATTATTATAAATGTTTTGTTCTTAAATACTACTCATTCTTAAATACTACTCATTCTTAAATACTACATTCATCATGATTAATATCTCTTAACTTATCTTGTTCTAAATAGAAAACCAAATCATTCTGGAGATAGCTTTTATTAGTGAGAATTTGGAAAACAATTAAATGTCAAATTCAGTCTTTTGCAGAAAACTTTCAGAATGGAAGAATGAATTCAAAGAAATTACAAATTGTACAAACTCACGAACTCAAAGCTTGCCCTAGGTTTTGGAAATTTAAGCATAGTTTTAGAAAGAGTCCTTTAAGGATTGTTCTTTTCTGTGAAAAGACTGTCTTAACTTTCACTTTGGGGCAACATCATCAACAAATCAAGACAGTAGAAGTCAAATCTTCAAAACAGGAAGATAAATGAATGGCTATGGGCAAACATGTTAGTAGAACTGGAGCTTTACACCCTGTGAACATTGTGAGGAGACAGAGAGCATATTACAAAACCTATTTGAACAGTTCTGTTTCCAGACTTTATGAAAATCTGGAAATTACCTTTTCTCCTATTACAATTTGAGTGATAAAAGAAAAAAGTACTTGCTACGGTTACTAGGATCTTACACAAGTAAGAAAACCCACTGATATGACTTGGAATCTGCCTCCCTTCACTCTGTTCTCTCTCTCACACTTCTATCCGCTCTACTTTCTGTTGCACCACCAGTTCCTTAGTCCAGAGTTTCACATTGTCTATATTTTCTGTAATTAGTACTGAGTCCTGTTCAGCATGTAATACTAAAGAGTACTACAAAGAGACGGGAGTTTCAAGATGGGTCTATCAAAGAATAGCATCTAAACTTCCCATTCCAGCAAATTATACTTAGTAAAAAGAAAGTTTTAGTATCCCTCTATCCCTTGTTTATGGTCAGCATGTTTGAAAAAAATAAAAAAACAAAACAAAACAAAACCCCCCTAAAACTTTTTAAATGTTTTTTGTAACCTCAGTTAAGTGGGAAGCCAGACAAGAGGCATGACTGTCCTTTGAAGCCTATTGGGTTTTGCATGCAAATATTTCAATTTCCATTGATATCAAAGCAAAAAATAATTAGAAGTTTGACCTTTTATGTCAAATTTCAACCTGAAATCCCAGTAGTTTTAGACTTTTGTGGCAAAAGAGACTATTTTGATCATTTAGTCTCATGAACATTACAGAGAAGTGCAATTCCTTCAGCTAGACCATAAATTCTATTCAGGCTAATACAATATGGATTCATTGGGTCTAACTTCGTTCTTTTGGGTCACTCCAAAAAGCTACATTTCACTGCAAGAAGCTAGAGCAAAAAGTGTACCTGCTAACTTAAATTTAGAAGATCTGATAGGAGATCACAAAGCTGACATCTTCCTTTAAGTGCTTTTGGCACTTACTGTTGTTATGGGAATGGCTCAGAAGTCTGTCTGGCAAGAACAGATGAAGCAGATAAAATTGCTTTAAATCCATCAATTTCTTACACGTTGACATCCACTACATTTAAGCATGCTTTAAACCTACTAAAATTAATAGATAACAATGCTTTTGAATATTTTAAATGAAGGGGACAGATTGGTGAACTGGGACCTTAGATACTTTTTTTTCTCTACGCAATACTTAAAATATTTTTTAATATAGATTAAAATCACAGTCCTTCAGAATACAATAATAGCAAATTGGATATAGTAAACTTGAACTATTCTTATTTTATGATAATTTGCTTTTTTAATAACTATATTTATTGCAAAACATTCCACATTTAATATAAATAAAAAGAACATTAATGAAGCAATAATAATATGATTAATACAGAACTGGCTCTGTCTTCCTTGGCTTATTGTGACCTATGGGCAATGAAGTAAATCCATTCCCATCTGCTAATTAGAAGTTCAGTATGCTTAAGAAAACCTCAAGATTTAACAGTTAGATAAACCACACATGAAAATAGTTCTGCTTATTAAACTTTGAGTTAAGGTAAATAAGCCAACTGAAAACTGGAGAACTGGAGCCAAATCAACAGTATGGTATGCCCTACTGTGACCAATTTCTAACACTAATATGCACTGCGTGTTTCTCCCCAAATGAAGAAAGCTGGATGCAGAAGGAGCAGAGGAAGTTGTTAACTCCTTTTCTATAGATGTAGATCACAAACACTGACTGTGTTTATTTCTAAATTTATAGGTATGGAGGAAATGGGTAGTTCCGTTTACTGATTTTAGTTTAATCCTCCAAAAGCTGAACTGAAAGTTTAATGTATATTTCCTGTGATTTTTGTAAGACCTGGTTGTGAAGCTGCCCCCAGCTTCTGGATATTAGTCTCAAAAGTCAGAAAGATTTAACACCTCTCAGAAGGATATTCCTGCTTTCGTTTGTGGAATGAGAGAATATGCTTTTAAACTCTTTTCTTTGATACTGAGCAACATTTTTTTTAAAAGAAAAGGGATGGAAGATCATTCAACTTCCATAGGATGCTGCAAATGTAAGAAAATGTTGAGCCTTCACAATAAGTTACTTCACCACAGCTGTTTCTTTTGGTTATGTAAATGAAGTTATCTGGTAGAATTTTTCTTTTATGAGCGCCAGCTGAAAAGACGGAATTAAGCCAGAGGTATGTGGGTGTTGAGGAATACCACTGTTTCAATATTCTCGTATTAAGCTCCTGTGATTACGTGTTTACTGGAGAAAAACTGAAATGCAGGTATGGAAGTATATTTTTCACTACCTCTTTAGATTTTATCAAAGCCCTTGAAAATCTGTGTACCATATCCAGAATGCTGAATATTCAAACAAACCGTTATAAGTATTTAAAATCGATTCAGTACTAAACGAAAAGAAATTGCAAGTCATGAGAAACTTCTAATCTTATTTAGCAAGGTCTTAAAAAGCATCATTACATGCTTTTCTCCTTATATATGTATATTTACACAGGAAGAAAATGAACCAAAACTTAGAGGATGAATGAGAATGGCCTTCTGGGTTCTGTTACAGCCTCTTTGGGAACCATACATTGACTCCAGTCCAAATGTCATTAGCATCTGTTGCTCTCTGTCAACCAGGTTTAGCTCCCAGGACTTTTTCAAGTGCATGCAATAATTCTACTCTGAAGTGGAAGTACTGGCAACCTCAGGAAGGATGGCAAGCCTGATGTGGAAGCTGGCACATAGCACTGTTATCAATAGGACTCAATAATCTATCTGGAGTTCCTTGCATTATCAGAACATAGAATTTTAAGAATAATAAAACAAGTCAAAGAGTTTTGCAGTGGGTCTGCTGTTGATGGGTTCTTGCTAGGCCTGCTCAGAGCACAGCTTTTGGACAGGGTTTATCAGAAGCTCTAGGTTGCATCCAATTGAAGGAGCCTGGGAGTTTTTAATGCTTGGGGACTCTGTAAGTCCAAGCCTCATCTTCACTTAGCATTAAACAAAAAAATTGTTTCCTCCACATTTTACTCATTGCTTTACAAGTAAACCAGACTTGGATTTATATGTCCTAGCTGAGCTAAGACTTTAATAAAATGTCCAGTCCAGATAATCAGATATCTCCAGATAAACCAGGACATAAACTAGAAGAGAAGTCTAAATGCAACTATAATTTTTACTCAGCTTAGTTTCTCAGTCTCACTTAATCTCAAGAGAAAGGTAGCCATATCTCTGCTCAGGTGATAAAAGCTCTTGGTATGGATGGACTGAGTTGTAAGGGAATACATAACTTTTCAGTAAAAAAAACAACAACCGAGTCTAAATCTTTCTAGAATAAATGAGCTACTATAATATATGTCACAATAAATGAGCTGCTATAATATATGTCACAATTTTTATAGGGTACCCCAAATTGTGCCTAAATACCATTTTATGTACTTACTATCTTTTTTTCTGTCAAGATTCCTGAAAGGATACTTTCTTTAATCAAAGAGTTTACTGGATAAATAAAGATTTTTTTTTTGCCTAAAAGTGATGATTCTTTATTAAATTTACTGTTAAAATGTTTGTTAATTTAATGAGTAATATTATATTGTATATTTATTTTAAAACCATAACATTGTATAATGTATGTTACAGGGAATTTCATGATCCATTAAAAATATAAAAAGGCAAGTTTATCTTTAAAACCAGAGAATAACATAAGACTGTAGGAAGATTAACCTGAGTAAAACTGCTAAAGAAGTTATTTTTTATTTTAGTATAAAAGCATTTTAATTTCTTTTCCAAACATGAAAAAAGACGTTTATTTTTTTTGTTTGAGAATGCTATAATCTTGTTAAATTAAAACATGAATGGGTTTAAGGTTCATAATCGAGCTTTTAGGTTTTCAGAGTTCAGTGGTATTTAGATACTACAAGCTTGTAGGAAAGTCCACCAGTTTAAGCACTTTGTTAAAGTTGTTTTGTCAGTCTATATTTTCAGTTGAGTTTTTAACAATTGACTAGTGTTTAGAAGCTTTCTGTTTTGATGCTCAACTTCGCACTGCTTTTGAATAGGCTTATTAAGGCATATTCAATAACCTGACACCCGGGATTTCTGCAGGCTAAACACAAGCATCAAGTAACTTCTGAGATGATCTACAAAATAATAAGCTTCAGAACAACTGGACCTTCATTTTTTTTTCCTTTTTCAAGATTAAGAACTCAGGCTATCGGGTTTAGCGCAGATATAAACATTTCCATAGACTACTAAATACGTTAGTGACATCAATATCAAAGTACTTCATGAAGTGTTAAGACAGTCTGATCATCCTCAGTTAGGCCACCTTTAAAGAATACAATTTCTAAAGTTTCCTACAACTTCCAGGATTAATGTATCACTTCCTGTCCAAAGGGAAAATGAGATAGTCAGGATGACGACAGCATGTTTGGTACTCCAGCATGAACTCCTGGGTGGCAAGTTCAGCAATACAGAGAACATATATTTACATAATTAAACAACTTTACAACAGAAGATCAGATCTGATTTTTTTCCTTGATTGTTACAAGCTACTGGATTTTGGGTAAGCTTATTGCACTATATTTTCCTCTATCTATTCCTCTTATTTGGATGGTTTTTGTGAGTAAAAATGTGGTCAGTGGTCTTTTTATTCAAATAAATGTATGTTTTAATACATGTAAATACCAGTTTAAGATGTCTGAATATTAAGCTGGGGTTTTATTTCCTTCGTTTTTCAGTACACTGACATCAGAAGCTGTTTTCTTATTTCTTCTGTTATTTCTTATCACAGTTGCACCTGAACTCTCCTTGTAACTTGAAAAGTAATCAAATTTAAAAGACATAGTAATAACAATTGTGTAATTAGAGACATGTTAGTAACAAGTGGTTAGAAAGGTACAGTACATACAAAAGCATATACACACATGTGTACATACACATATTCATACATATATGTATTACTATGACTCAAATTTCTCAGGGCTCCGAGAAGTATGAATATACATGACAAAGAATGAATTAAGATTATTTTGAACCATAAACGGAAAAACATCCTCCAGTGTCCATGAAGATACTGTGTCTTAATGCTACTTAAAAGATGATTAACTATGCTACCACAGGTGACCAGGCTTACTGAGAAAGTGTACTTTGATGGATGGTCCATAGAATGGATGTATTAACGCATTGAGGAAAAACAATCTTCAGAGGAAAAAACAATTAACCGTTATATAAGGATCAGAAAATTTAACCATGGAGAGAGTGCATCAAGGTAGACCATAACCAACTGCACAAGTGATTGCCTGTAAATTATATGTATAAAACTATAATTCATATAACTGAGTTGCTTAAGCACTTTTCAGAATCAGGTATGTAAAATTTGTCACTTCGGTTTTCTGTATTGTTACAAAGCTCAGTATTACTTTATTGTCATTAAAGAAAAATACATATTCTACCCCCTGTATTTCATCTGATAGGCTGCTTTTAAGGTCTGGTTGCACTTTGAATGTAACACTAGGATTTGTGCTGTGCCATTCCCCTGGGTCCAAGCACTTTCCTTGATGCCCAGGTTTTGCCCTGGTCACAGCGTACTGCAGCTCTCATCTGATTAGTGCGTCTGAGTTCACTGGGTGCTGTACCCTTGGCCCTGCCCAGCAATCCTGGCTCTGTGTCTGACTCTGCTTTTCCTCAATGGGCCTGTTCCCGACCTTCACTCACAGGACAGCATCCTGGCCTGACCTTGATGCATGCCCATCCTCAGGGAGGTGTCCAATGCCTGGGCTGGGTTCCCTGGTGCCCCTGGCTGCCATGCTCCTGGCTGGGACAGTGGCACGGGCCCTGGCTGCCCACCCCTGTCCTGACAGCCCCAGTGCAAGACCCTACGGTTCCCAGCACCCTGGTCCCATGGAGCCACCAACCAACACTGTGCCCAGACATTGTCTTCCCTTGTATACTGATCAGGGTTTTTTTATAATTTGAAAGCAACAGCCACTCTGTAGGACACACTCACAGCCCGTTACTTGGCTGGACCAAATAACAAATAAAGACATAAAATAATAACAGTGTCTAAACCACAACTGCTATGCCTGGTATAATTTTTTTCCTATTTTCTTCAATAAGTATAGATGTTTATCACAGAAACATAAGTAGAGTAGGTGAAGCAAAAAATTCAAGGAAAAGAAAAATTTAGATCAGACACATGGCTTGAGGCTGACTATAGTGACATCATCATTGTTGCCGCTTGTCTGCGGCAAGCTCCGTTCGGTTGCTGGCTGGCCTGAGGCTATCCGCAACCCAGGGCCATTGAGCACTGACACCAATGTGAGGATGCAACAAATGATGTTTATTTAACTGCGCAACAGCCTTATATAGTCGTCTTGTCCCGTACGAACTCGCGCGATACTTGCACATCCTGCTCCTTTCACCACGCCTACCTTTCCGTTACAACCCGAGATTTTCCGGTCGCCGTACCCTAATCTACCTACACTTCCCCCTCCCCATGCTTCAAGTCATGCGAAGTAAAGCGTATCGCTGATTCTGGAGCCTTGCGTCAAAGCGTAAGCGTAACTGGCAGATACAACATCCTAAAATAGGAAAACCAAAACATTTTAGGAGAATAACTCCAACAACAACAGCAACAACTATTATGAGTTTGTCCCAAGAAAACCAAGACATTAGCCATCCCCAGACACTAGCTCCGATATCAGCTAGACATTGCCATTTAACTGGATCCTCCTTAGCTCTTTCTACCAAGCTATCCGCTGCCTTCTGGAGGATTACGTTACGTTCCTGGATCTGTTCATAATTGCCCGCAGAGAGACAACAAAAGGAAAGATTTGCAAAACAGGCACTTTTACACCCTCCTTGGATAAGGATATCAAAAAGAACATCGATCGCCTCATGGTGAGCCTTCAAAAGCCTTGAAGTTTGCTCAAACTTGTCTTGCATTACCTGTATTACTGCTTTAACCGCCTTATTGTTTCGAAGAAGGTGGCAAACCACTTTCTCTAGAGCGGCCGAATTTCGCTGTACTCCTACACCTGGAGAGAAAGCTAACGTAAAGACTCCTGCAGCGCCTTTCCAGACAGGGAAAGATAAGAACTCCCCTGCATAAACAGTTCTCACTGGTTATTACCTCGCCATCATCCAACTCTACTCTCAATGTCCCTAAGTGCCTCTTTCTTTGTCGAGGCAGTCGCCTGCCTCATCTCTCAGGTTTCAGGAAGATGCCCATGGGTTCTAAGGTGCCAAATATGCACCACCCATATGGCTCTCTTGGGTAGAAACATTTGTTAACAGTACCATTACATAATAATACTAACGGGTGCTGCAGACAAAAAGGGAGTATCCCTTATATCCATTTCGTCCACAACGAGGGAACTATTTACAGTAGCGTTCCGCCCTGGCTGGAAACGTTGCTCCCAGAGCTTTGGTCCTCAACAGTACCGTGTCTGGTTATGTACCCGAGCCCAGGTTCTCCAGTAAGATTCCCCTGCAACTCCTGAGATGCAAAGCAAAAGCAAGCTAATCATCAGCGCATTGTTCAAAGCTTTTGTTTCACTCAGAAATGGTCGCCGTTCCTCATCTTGCTTGGCGCCCCGCCGCTTTACCAGACTCTCTGTGCTGCCATGATTCCTCACGTCTGAAGGTCGAGGCTGGTGCTGTTTCGGCTTCCCCCACAGGTACTCCTGTTTCCCACTCCGCTGTCCCAGGGAACCGAACCTTGACTGGGGGGCCCACTTCTGGCACCCCTGGACCCCAATGTTGTTCAATTGGGGCACGCTCTTGGTCTCCCCGGGCAAAATGATTTAAAGAATAAAGAGGGCGATGTAAAATGTGAGATTGGTAGTTGACAGGAATTACGTCTGGGAATCCTTCCCCCTCCCCAAGAATCTTAATTCTGTGTTTTAGTGTCTGATTAGCGCGCTCGGTAGAATTATACGGAATGCCGTGTTTGAGCGTGATACCCCACCGCTGACACCACTGACGTGTGGTATGAGCAATAAAACAGGGGCCATTATCAGTTTTGATCTCGACAGGTAGGCCTAGCCAAGTGATTGCAAAATTCCAATGTAGCTGAATGGAGCGTGCTGTTTGTTTCCGATGCAGGGTGGCCACAATCATCATACTGTAAGTGTCCACTGTGACTGCCAGCCATGGTTGAGGTCTGAGCTGAGGACATAGGGTGAAGTCTGATTGCCATATGCCGTTAGGCTTCAGTCCACGGGGGTTGACCCCAGCACTCCATAACGGTGAACGCTGACAGTACGGGCAAGTCGCAACAACCTCTCAAGCCTGCGTGAGAGGGATGCCACAGCGTTTTGCGAGCGCTCGTGCTCCGATATTCAGAAAGCCATGGAGATCTTTGGCTTCAGATAGTGTCCATATCTTATTCGCTGCTTTGTCCGCCATCGCATTGCCTTCCTTAATAAACTCAGGCAAATTAGTATGATTTCTTACATATAAAACATAAAACAATGCAGTTCGGATTTGAATTTCTTGTCACAAAGCTCGCAGCAATGCAAAAACACACTGATTACCTGTATGCTCTATAACAGATCTATCCAAATGCTTTACAATGCCAGCTACATATGCTGAATCAGTAATCAAATTAAAGGGAATGGGAAAATTCTGAAATAATTCTAATACAGCTCGTAATTCTACCATCTGAGGTGAACTTACTTTTTTTTTTTTGTACTACCATAGATTCCCACTTGCTGTCAGAATACCAGACAAGGCCCGCCTTGCCCATGTTCCCAGATCCATCCGTAAAAATGGTAATTCCATCCACAGGAGTGTCTGCACACCACACTCCTGTGGCAATTGGAAGTTCCACACTCAATTTTATAACAGGATGGGAGGGCAAGTGGTAAACAACCTGTCCCGAGAAATTCTCCATAGCTGTTTGCAAAGCAAAGCTATTAGCCATACACCACTCAAAATATTGAGCTGCAATAGGAACGGTTAGTGATGCAGGATCTCTGGCCACAAGCTCCCGACATCGCATCTGTCCTTTGATGAATAATCTGTGCCAATAGCTCTGTAACGAATCTGATCATTCTGAATTCCATTGACCAATTATTGCATACGGAATTTGCCTATTAAACAAAGTGATAATTTGTATTTCCTGATTCAAATAAATATGATGTACAAATTTGGAATGTAGCCTGCTTTCTATTTCTGTAATCAGTTGCTGTACCTCTGCGCTTCCCTGCAGTTCGGGCTGCGAGTTGACTGCTTAGGCCTGGAACTGATTGGGAAGATTCATTTGTGTCAGCACACAGTTTCTCCCCGCCTTCTTTCTCCAGTCTCCCTGCACTCTGCAGCTGGTTGTTATCAGCTGACCTTGAGCATTATACTGAGACCTGCACTGCTTCACAAAATGCCCTAGCTTCCCACAGCAATGACACATCAAAACAGAGTTATCTCTCCCACTCAGCTTCGACTTCTTAAGGCAGTTTTTCTTAAAGTGACCTTCTTGCTCGCATGTATAACAACAATGAACTACCTTAACTGCCGCCGCAAAAGCTTTTGCTAAATGCTTCATCTGAAACGTGGTGGTTCCTACTTTCCCCCAACCATCCATCAGCTCAGTTAAGGTGGGGCCACGATTCGCCATCCCTTTAACAACTTTCCTGCAGTCCTCATCTGTGTTGTCCCTCGCTAACTGTAGTAACAATGCTTCTTTTACAATTTTCCAGTCTAACAGTTGCCAAATATTTCTTCCCTCAGGACCCGCACCCACAATCACTGGATATGCTTGTGGAATTATAACCCCTTCTAATAACGCATCTCGAATGATCCCTTTCCATTTCACTCCTCCCTCACCTCCCCCCCCTTCCCCTGTATACGCGGGTGGACGCTGACCCTCTCCCTCACCTCCCACATTACCAGATGGACGCAAACCTCCCCCCCCGCACTGATCTAAAGGTGGAGTAGGGAGTTGTAAAGGAGGTTGAGGTGGCCCTAATACTTGTCCTGAACACAGAGGGGGGTTTGGGGGAGACATAGTCACGTGTCCCAAGGCGTTGGCTGAACGGTGCTGCTGCAATTACATCTTTAATCCTTCCAGTCGTCTACCAAGCTCTGTCATGTCAAGTTCATGTCCATTTCGTGATGGTAACGGTCCTTTAAGTCCTTGTGACTCTGGTACTGCTGACTCCATAAATGGCGAATCCGGTAAAGGTGGATACGAAGCATGTTTACCCTCCTTCTTGTCGTCCTGCTCAGCCTCATCCGTAGAGAGATCAATGAGAGGAAGGGGCTTTGGAGGGGGTTTCTGCCAAGTCTCCTGTTCAGTGTCTGAATCAATTAGTCCAAATCGAGCTCGTGTTTTAGGGCGCACTACTGGCTCTGATGGATCTGTATCTATTTTTCTCGCTCCCCGCTCCTCAGCTTTTTTTTTTTTTGGAGCCGTCTGTACCCACGGCGATAAAGGAGCTGCCACTGGTACAGCCACCGGGGCCATGGGAGGTTTTGATCCCGCAAACAGTGAGGGGGTAGCAGACGTCTGCGGTCCTAAAGCTATAAAAGCTGTATGTGTGACTTCTCTCTCTGCTTTTATTCCTTTTAACGCTTCACTAACCAGCCTCCATGTAGCAGACAATTTAAAGGCTTCCTTATCACCACTTGACACCGCATCCCAGAGAGAGTCACCAATCTTCTCCCTTAAAGGTACTTCAAAGACATCATTAAAGGCTGTCAAATGTCCTTTATCTTTTGCCCAGAACAGTAACTACTTTAACGCAGCTTCGTCATATTTAATTCCTCTCTCAGAGAGTATATGTTGGAGGAGTTTCACCACTGCCACTTCTGTCTTGGTCAGGGTAGACCCCATGTAAACACGCCCGAGCCGCATCCCATGTCGCCCAGTCCTCCCGCGCAGCCCATAGCAGCCGCAAGATAACTCCCCATGTTTTTAATTCTTTGTCAGAACCCACTGCCATAGCTCGCTCAGCGAGCTTCATCGAGCACCGCTCCCAGGTATTCGGCTGTAAACAATCAGCCGGTCCTGCCACCGCCCCCCCCTTTAACGAGACGGTCCACACACTGGGCTACGTCTTTCGATTTCACAGAAATCTTAAATTCCCCGCCCAGTAACGAAATCACCTTTATCAAGGTTTCCATGGTTCGCGAACCCACTCCGACCGCCTGCGGTCCGCCAGCCCAGCAATCACGTCGGGGTCACCATTTGTTGCCGCAGACAACAAGCTCCGTTCGGTTGCTGGCTGGCCTGAGGCTATCCGCAACCCAGGGCCATTGAGCACTGACACCAATGTGAGGATGCAACAAATGGCATTTATTTAACTGCGCAACAGCCTTATATAGTCGTCTTGTCCCGTACGAACTCGCGCGATACTTGCACATCCTGCTCCTTTCGCCACGCCTACCTTTCCGTTACAACCCGAGATTTTCCGGTCGCCGTTCCCTGATCTACCTACACATCATGTACTCTGGGATGAATCAGGTACTTATACTTAAAAAAATTCTTTTTTAATATTTAATAATGGGAATTTATAAATAATATTCAATAAAACAAGTTTAGAAATATTTAGTCAGTCGACGAGGCAGCGGCAGCGGCGACAGAGACCGAGGTGAGTCCGGAGTGAGGGCGAGATCGGGCTGTACCGGTGCGTTCCGTACTCAGGGCCACTCGAGCAGCAGCCCTGAGTCCCGTCTGGACCCAGAAGTTCCCGGCAATTAATCAGGCGAGGAGGGGGCCTAGCCGGAGGCACTGAGGGAGATTTGAAGGGCCCCTGGGGAGCGAGAGAGACCTGGAGCGCGGCAGTTCGTGCAGGCAGGGCGAGCAGAGTAGGCGGGCAGGAAGGTGCGGTCTCCCTCCTATCAGGGCAAGAGGACAGTCCAGGAATGGTTTCCACTCAGCAGGGCCCTAATTCCTCTGCGGGTGCCAGATAGGACACGGCAATGCAAATGGACCTGCCGTGGAAGCATGCGGAGGTCCAGGTGGCAGGCTGCAGGGAGTGCTAGAGCCTGGCACTGGCACTTGAGGGTAACGGAGACGTCGCCTGTGTGAGGTGTGAACAGGTCGAGGACCTGATCTCCTTGGTGGCACAACTCAAGGAGGAGGTGGAAAGGTTAAGGAGCACAAGAGCATCCCAGGAAGAGATCGGCGGGCAGTGCTGTTCTCTGCCTGCCCTGAGGAAAACAGACCGGCCTAATGCTCCCTGGGAAGTGGATGATCCTCTTCCTCCTCCACAAGGAGCAGGAGGAGACCTAGGGGATGGGGGGGAATGGAGGCAGGTCCCTGCTCGGGGTGGTAGGTGAATCGCATCCTGACCTTCCTCCCCTCCCCACGTCCCCCTGAAAAATAGGTATGAGGTGCTGGAACCTGAGCGTCTTCCTGAGCGTCAGGAAGACACGAATCTAGGTGAAGGACCTTCTAAGGGGCTACTTAAACAGAAGCAGCCAACTAGGAGGGTTGCAACCAGCTCCAAAAAGGAGAAAAGAAAAGTAATTGTTATAGGTGACTCCCTGCTAAGAGAAACAGAGGGCCCCATATGCAGGCCAGACCCGACTCACAGGGAAGTCTGCTGCCTCCCTGCGGCTTGGGTAAGGGATGTAGCCAGGAGGCTTCCTGAACTGGTGAGGCCCTCTGACTACTACCCACTATTAGTATTCCAGGTGGGTAAGGATGAGATTGAAGAGAGAAGTCCCAGGGCAATCAAAAGGGACTTCAGGGCCCTGGGGCATTTGGTAAAGGGGGTAGGTGTGCAGGTGATATTCTCTTCAATTCCTTCGGTGTTAGGTGAAAACAGGGAAAGGACTATAAAAACACAACAGGTTAATACGTGGCTAAGAGACTGGTGCCGTAGGTGGGATTTTGGGTTCTTTGACCATGGGGCAGCTTTCATGGCACTGGGCCTGCTCATGCCAGATGGGGAACACCTGAGTCAGAAGGGGAAAAGAGTTATGGCCCAGAAGTTGTCAGGGCTGATCAAGAGGTCTTTAAACTAGGTTCGATGGGGGAGGGAGATAAGACCAGGGCAACTAGAAATGAACATAGGGGCGACAGGCCTACATCAAGGGCAAGACCGTTATTCCAGCTGAAGTGCATTTACACCAATGCATGCAGTATGGGCAACAAGCAGGAAGAGCTAGAAGCCACTGTACAGCAGGAAGGTTATGACGTGGTTGCCATCACAGAAATGTGGTGAGATGACTCTCATGACTGGAGTGCTGCTATGGATGGCTATAAGCTCTTTAAGAGAGACAGGTGAAGCAGGAGAGGCGGTGGGGTAGCGTTGTATGTTAGGGAGTGCTTGGATTGTATCAAAATTGAGGAAGATGATGAGGATGACAAGGTTGAATGTCTATGGGTAAAGATCAGGGTGAAGGTTGGCAGGGCGGACAATACGGTGGGAGTCTGTTATAGACCACCCAACCAGGATGAGAAGGCGGACGAGGCTTTTTACAAGCAGCTGTCAGCCGTTCGGTCGTCGGCCCTTGCCTTTGTACTCGTGGGCGACTTCAACTTGCCGGATGTCTGCTGGAAATACAACATGGCAGAGAGGAAGCAATCTAGGAGGTTCCTCGAATGTGTGGAGGACAACTTCCTCATGCAAGTGGTAAATGAGCCCACTAGAGGAGGGGCCCTGCTTGACCTGTTGTTTGTGAACAGAGAAGGACTAGTGGGAGATGTGAGGGTCGGTGGCCATCTTGGGAGTAGCGACCATGAAATGTTAGAGTTTTCGATAGTGGGGGAAGTAAGGAGGGGCAAGAGCAGAACTTCTGCTTTAGATTTCCGGCGGGCTGACTTTAGCCTGTTTAAGAGGTTGGTGGACAGAGTCCCTTGGGAGTCGGTCCTGAAGGGCAAAGGAGTCCAGGAAGGCCGGACATGCTTTAAAAAGTCATTGTTAAATATTCAGGAACAGGTTGTCCCTGTGTGTAGGAAGACAAGCCATCAGGGAAAGGGTCAGAAGGATGATCCAGGGAACTATAGGCCTGTCAGCCTGACCTCGGTGCCAGGCAAGGTGATGGAACAGATCATCCTGAGTGCCATTACACGGCACATGCAGGACAATCGGGTCATTGGGGCCAGCCAACATGGATTCATGAAGGGCAGGTCCTGCTTGACCAACCTGGTCTCCTTCTATGACAAAGTGACCCGCTTAGTAGATGAGGGCAGGGCTGTGGATGTAGTCTATCTAGACTTCAGTAAGGCATTCGACATTGTCTCCCACAGCATCCTCCTAGACAAACTGGCTGCCCGGGGCTTGGATGGTTGGACTCTTCAATGGGTTAAAAACTGGCTGGATGGCCGAGCCCAGAGAGTGGTGGTGAATGGGGCAAAGTCCAACTGGCGGCTGGTCACTAGTGGTGTTCCCCAGGGCTCAGTTCTGGGGACGATGCTGTTCAATATCTTTATAGATGATCTAGACGTAGGGATTGAGTGCACCCTCAGCAAATTTGCAGATGACACCAAGCTGGGTGGGAGTGTCGATCTGCTGGAGGGTAGGAAGGCCCTACAGAGGGATTTGGACAGGTTAGATAGATGGGCCAACACCAACAGCATGAGGTTCAACAAGAACAAGTGCCGGGTCTTACACTTGGGCCACAACAACCCCATGCAGCTCTACAGGCTGGGGGAAGAGTGGTTAGAAAGCAACCCGGCGGAAAGAGACCTGGGGGTGCTGATCGACAGCCGGCTAAACATGAGCCAGCAGTGTGCCCAGGTGGCCAAGAAGGCCAATGGCATCCTGGCTTCTATTAGGAATAGTGTAGCCAGCCGGTCTAGGGAAATGATCGTCCCTCTCTACTCGGCCCTGGTGAGGCCGCACCTTGAATACTGTGTCCAGTTCTGGGCCCCGCATTTCAAGAAAGATGTTGAGGTGTTGGAGTGAGTCCAGAGGAGGGTGACCAAGCTGGTGAAGGGTCTGGAGGGTCTGACCTATGAGGAATGGCTGAGGGAGCTGGGGTTGTTTAGCCTGGAGAAGCGGAGGCTCAGAGGTGACCTTATTGCAGTCTACAACTACCTGAAGGGAGGTTGTAGTAGAGTGGGAGTTGGCCTCTTCTCCCAGGCAGCTAGCGATTGGACAAGAGGACATAGCCTCAAGCTTCACCAGGGGAGGTTCAGGTTGGACATTAGGAAGCATTTCTTCACAGAAAGGGTCATTAGACATTGGAATGGGCTGCCCAGGGAGGTGGTGGAGTCACCATCTCTGGATGTGTTTAAGAAAAGACTGGACATGGCACTTAGTGCCATGGTCTAGTTGACATGGTGGTGTCAAGGCAATGGTTGGACTCGATGATCCCAGAGGTCTCTTCCAACCTGATTGATTCTGTGATTCTGTGATTTAAGAAAGTCAGCACTTTGGTCGTTGTAATTCACCAGTTATAAAGTCTAGTTTACAGTATACATTTAATAATAAAATCTGTGCAGTAATAATTTTAAGACAACGAAATTAACGGAAGTGTTTTATGTATGATACTAAACTTTAGTCATTATTACATGTTTTTTTTTCGTTCATCTTCAAAAAACTTGCCTTCATTTAAAAGAAAAAAGAAATGCTTTCTGTAGCATGTCTGGTTTAGATCACCTGATATCTAGATGTTTTTTTTTAATTTCTGATGAAATAAAATATTATTTGGTTGCAAAATTGTAGAATATTTGTACAAGAAAATATAACTGAAATCCCCTAAACACACCAAGTTCAAAACACGAGAGGCTTATACTCATAGTGCAGGTGCCTTTTAGTTTATGTTTTATTTTTTAAATGAAAACTTTCTCTCTCATCTTTTTTTTTCATAAGGATGTTGCCATGCCTTTTTTTCATTCTCTGCTCTTCTCTGTCTTCTCTTGCAATCCCCTGCTTCCCCAAACTCTTACATTTTTTGTCAGTACCAAATTTTTTTGTCTAGAGAAATACGAATATTACCTGTTTCAACATTTTCTGTAGCATTTTTGCTTCGGATAGCTATTTTTGTTGGTGAAAATATTAGGTTTCATGTGGAATACATCTCATACTCTTATTCTAAATGAGAGTTGCAGTTTTTCCTACTAGCTTCAAAATGCTTCAACCAGTCTCATTCGTTTTTTTCCAGCACAACATTATTTTAAAGAGACATGTACTTGTGTTGCATTTTGAAAGCATTGTAAATTATGCACAATCAACAAAGCTATTATGTGACACTGCAGAATGTACAACTAATGAAAATGTAATCACCAGACCTTATCATTTTAGCTGAAGTTCTAATTTAATAATACAGTTTCATATCCCTAAGAGTCTTCTAACATTTATTTATCATGCCAATTTCCATTACCTAATCCAAAATAATTGTGCTGATTCTCCTGAATCATAGTAATAGCATCCTGAAAAGGTCTACAGTTTCAAAAGGTTTATGACAATGTACACATATACATCACATTAATATGTACATGTTGTAATATACCTCATTAACAAAGGTTTTTAGAATTTATAATTTAACCTTGCAGATGTACTCTTCTGTGACCAGGCCCCAGATTCAATTGGTTTCTTACCTCCATAAGACAAAGACTGCATCAAAAGCACTGGATTTGCATCTACTCTCTTCACTTCAGGTAGTTGCTCATTTACCTTATGATTACCACTCTCTTCATGCCCTACTTTTGAAGTTCAGTCCAGTTTGAAACTTAAGACTTTATTTTACACTTAGAAAATCAATGGCAAGGATCCATAATTATTATGAAAATATTTCATAAATATTGCAAGACTTGGCCTTAACTGCAGAAATGACTTGCTGAATGAATCCTCTTTTCATGCAACTGCCAATGCCTGTTGAAGCGGGGAGGGAGATGGAAGTGAGTTGTCAGTGAGAAGGGCTGAATGAAGTTTGTTCTGAAAACACAGAGAAGTCTGGTTTGAGCCCCTTCACTTTCCATATATATCTTGAATACCCCAAAATTTGAACATTTCTAAGCACTCTTGATACTACTTTCCATTCTAACATTAATGCACAAAACAAAAATGCATTTTGCTAAGGGAACTGGTGCACAGAATAAACAAGAAAAATTCAGTAGTAATACATTAACAATATTTATTCAACTTTATCATATTTTCCCTCTACTTCTAAGCATCAAGCTTCATTCTTGATGCCTAGCTATATACCTAGCCCCTTCTACCTTCCTTTTCCCATGCTGCAACATCTTTCACCCTCTGTAAATGGGGATGAAAAATGCAAATAATCCATCAGATCCTTCTGCAGCTTCTAAAGAAACTTCCTTCCCACCTACCTTTGGTTGTATACTGGTTAGAATCTTATTCAATGTAGCATAAGAAGATTTTCATAAATGTTCCTGTAGCTTGAAGAGGACATCCAACTGCCACCTCAAGCTGGACCACATATTGTTCAGCATCTCCATAGTATCTACTAAGTCACTAGGATGACAAGAGATTTTTAGACCTCTAGACTAAGCAAAGCA
This sequence comes from Nyctibius grandis, assembly GCF_013368605.1. Taxonomy (NCBI): domain Eukaryota; kingdom Metazoa; phylum Chordata; class Aves; order Nyctibiiformes; family Nyctibiidae; genus Nyctibius; species Nyctibius grandis. The sequence goes on along the minus strand of NC_090659.1, from coordinate 75,862,774 downwards.
CACAGCTTATTTTTCCCTTATTTCACTTCAAATCTCTACATAGGCTTCTCTGATTAAGTGATAGTTTGTTTACACTTTGCAGTACATTGATGTATGTCTCCTTTTTAGTATCAATCAGTGGCAATGCTATTTAAGCTGTCCAAAGCTCAAAACACAGATTAGCTTTGCTCAGATCCTTCTCCTAGTTAAACCATTCTAACAGTTGAAATGCAAATGATGTCTTTGCTTTCCAAAATAAGATGCCTGAAGTTAGTTCCTTGTTAGTGACACATCTTCCTGCTCACCAAGCAAGTTGTCAAAAGTACTACAGAGTGTTTCAGTTTACATTTATAAAATGAGATCCTTTTCAGCATGGTGAACTCCATCTCCAGACCAGTCTATTCACGTTAAGTACTTTAATTCAGTGAGAGCATGGACACGAGCATTAAGAACAAATAAAAATGCTTTCCAGAAATGGGCAACAATGATTACACTTTTCAGTACTGGGGTCATAAAACAGTTCAGCTAGTACCAATGCACAACTCCTTTAAGAAAGGGCTCTTTTAAATGAGCAGGAGATAAAGAAGTCTATTTATTTAATATTATATCAATAATTACACTAACATTTTAATTTTGTAGTCATTGTTCTGCCTTTAGCATGATATATTCATAAAACACATGGTAAGTTCACAAAAATGCAGGGAACAGTGATAAAATTAAAAATAATTGAAAGTTTTCTCTTCTGTTAACAGCTATCAACTGCCTTAGCTGCCTGTTTACTTGCATTTTGAGTAATTCAGAGGAATAAAATGCTAGAGATCATATAATAGAAAGCATTTCAATGTCTCATCTATTTATACTGTCTTGCTCGTCTAGTACTGCACTGTTTTGCTGCAAAAATCACCTTTTCATTATCTTGTATTCTTTATAGCTCTATCTAATCTTAAGTTCCAGAGAAAAAGAATGAAAATGTTCAGATATAATTTCACCTAACTTTTTTGATTCCACTTGTCAGGAGTTCTAGAGACTAAACCCAACATACTTATGTATACAAGAACAGGTCATTGACTGTAAACTGGGGAATGACAGCAAATCAGTACTATTTTTATATACTGTGGACATAGTAAAATCTCACATAAAAAGGTGCAATTTATCACACACAGCAGGGGTGAATTTAACCATTAGATTTTGCAAAGACTTGTCTTCAGATTTCTTTAGAAACAAGTCCTCATGTCATAATTAAGTAATCAAATAAACTGTTTCTAAAGGAATTGCTTGTGTGTATTTTTTTCTCAACTTCTCTTTCGAGAAATGCTTTTGTTGCTGTGAGAGACTGAAATGTAAAGAGATTGATTGTCTCAAAGTTTGTTTGTAGCTCCGGTTTGACTGGTGAGACAGTGGGGGCTATGGATTTCACAAGCTTGTTGATGCTGCATACCCCTCTTCTGCTTATCAATCGCCGACCATTTGTCCGGGCTGAGCAAGCAGCCCGCCAAGAACGTCCTGTTTACTCTGAGCGATAAGCGAGGCCTAAGGTATGTTAACAGAGTGTGAGACGTACGTGCATACGCAAAACTAGAGCCACAACGTTGTCAAGACACCGTTGTCACGATAATGAAACCCACTCCCTTGCCTGCAAGGTATAAAGGAAGACTACCCCCGACACACGTGGCCGGACCACCACCAAAAAGAATGAACACCGAAGACAAATAAACAGAGGACCTGCGGGATGCCGCTGGATCCTCGGTGGTGACTATCCTATCCTTGCTATACTGTCCGTAATCTCAGCTTATTTTTCCTTCTGTCTCTTGTTTTATTTTCTGTGTCTTTCCTCCTCTTTCCCAAAATATCGTTACCCACTTATCATTCTTCGAGTAAACTTAGCCCATTGTGTATCAATACCGTGCCTCATTTGTGCTTTATCTTCGTCTCAAGGATCAACTAAGAACCCTTTCATAGGGGAGGAGAATCGTTTGCTGCTCCCGAGTGCACAGGGAGGGAAAGAGGGGGAAAATTGTTTTTAAGGGGGCTCTTCCCCATACGGGTGGGGCTGACCGTGGAGTTTTTAGGGGGCTCCAACCCGCAGGTGGGTGGGGGCTGACCATGGAGTTTTTTTAGGGGTCTCTGACCCGTGCGGTCTGGGCAGGGCTGACAGAGGAGGGCTGCGATCTCACCAATCCTAGCTGGAGAAACCCCCCCTCTGGTGGAACCTTATCGGTTCTTGATAGTTGCCCACACAGACATTGGTAGTGATCTATACAAAATGATTTTGTCAATGGCAGGTATGACAGAAATAACCACACCTAGGCATTATTTTTGTGCACACAAATTCATGTGGAGCAGAATACATAACTGTATATTCCTTCTTCCCAAACAATTAACTCTCAGTTCTATAGAATAACCTAAAAAATTGATACCTGAGTTTTTAAAATTATAAAAACTAAAAGTATATATAAATAAGAAAGAAAGATTTAGGGAAAATAAAAAAAAAATCTAGGTGAAGGGTTTGATTATGAAGTACCAAGACTCTGTAGGTAAGTCTTGCTGTACATAAGGTAAGTTCCTAAGAATGTAGCACAAGGCCGTGCAAATAGGGTGTATTATGTCTGGAACAGGTACTAAATACCTCTGCTCCTGTTATAAAATGCATCTCCACCACAGCTAACTTATCTGTAATTCTCCTGCAGCCTGTGGAGGGGACTACACCAGAGCACATAACCACACTGCAGCCTGGGTAGGACCCCATGCCAGAGTAGGTGGATGTTTCCAGAAGAAATTGTGGCCTGCAGAGAGCCCATGCTGGATCAGATTTTCCTGACAAGAACTGCAGCGCATGGAGGACCCACTCTGGAGCAGACTGAAGGGCTGCAGCCGACGGGAAGGACTGATACTGAAGCAGGGGAAGAGCGTGCAGAGGAAGGAGCGGCAGAGAGGAACTGTTAAGGACTGACCGTAGTCACTGTCCCCCATCTCTCTGTGGTGCTCTGGGAGGGGGAAGGTAGAGGTCTTGGGAATGAAAGGGTGAAGTTGAACCTGGGAAGAAAGGAGGGTGAGGAGGCAGTATTTCAGTTTTTATCTGTTTCTCACCATCCTACTCTGTTTTAGTTAGCAATAAATGAAATTAATTTTCTCCAGGTCAAGTCTGGTTTGCCTGTGACAATAGTTGGCAAGTGATCTCCATGTCTTTATCTTGATCCACGAGATCTTACATGTTATTTTCTCCCTCGTGTCCTGTTAGGGAGAGAGAGTGAGAGGGCAGCTTGGTGGGAGTCTGGCAGCTGGCCAGCCCACCAGAGTAGTATACCAAAGTTCGTGGTAGTAAAATACTTAACAATAACCAAGTATCTGTAGAGCTCTTAATTAATGAGTAATTCCACTGCTATTATTTTGGAAATGGTTAATTTTCTACAGTGACTTTCTCATATTCTGAATCCCTGTTATTTTCCTGAGCTTTCTTTATATAGAAGTACAGCCTCTCAAACTGATATTTTGCTCAGATGTTACCCCAAAATACATCAATACAGACAAGACTGAAGAAGTTAAAGGAATACAATGTATAGATAAAACACAGATCTCTCATAAATTTGGCAAGATGCTTCTTTATAAGTAAAAGCAAACAAACAAACAAACAAAAAACAATTTCCCATACCAAAAAACAAACCCCACAAATTTGGCTGTTATATAATTCCCCCTCCTTGGGATGTAGTCTGTCTTCTAGTGTGGTAGATGTTAGGTTCCTTAAAGAAGCCAAATCTCCAGAAGCAGTCTGTTCACAAGCAGAATCACAGAATCAGAATCAATCAGGTTGGAAGAAACCTCTGGGATCATCGAGTCCAACCATTGCCCTGACACCACCCTGTCAACTAGACCATGGCACTAAGTGCCATGTCCAGTCTTTTCTTAAACACATCCAGAGATGGTGACTCCACCACCTCCCTGGGCAGCCCATTCCAACATCTAAAAGACATAGGAGATCTCATAAGAGTACAAAGAGATCTGATAAGAGTACAAAGACACATGGAAATTTTTTAAGTGAGTAAGATCTACTGTAGGGAAAAACCTCTCCAGCAACGTGGATGAGACAGCATGAAGGAAGAGAGTCCTGGTTTTAGGAAGAAAAGTGAAATCAGTTAAAGAAAATGCTCACGTAAAGGCTAGTGTTCTCATTGCAACATAAACTGGGTTTTGAAAGACAGTGTAACTCTTTCAACAGATCAATGAATGAACAAGCAGATCCCAGAATTATCTAATAGATGGGGCAATGAGGCCACATGGACGCACAAAGTGCAGTTACACCATGGAATCCACCTGACAAGTAAAGAGACTTACAATATTCAAAATATTTAAGAACTTCATATAAATTATGAAGACTTATACAGCTAAATTAACTGTAACAAAAACTGAATGATGGAACAAAAGCAATCTGTAGAAGGAAACTTTTCTGTTTTGACAGGTTATTCCATAATTTTCTACTACAGGAATCCCTAAACATCTTATGTTGTTGTTACATGTTTACGATGAACAATAAGATACTGGTAAACATATGAAACAAATATATTAAAGACACACCATAGTTATAAGACAGCTTTATTTAGGACTTGTTAATAAAGCAAGATGGCAAACATTAGAGGAAAAAGTTCATGAAGGAGAAAACAGATCTATGGGTACATCCATACAAATAAATGTTAAACACAAACAGGGCTTCTTTGTCTGAGGGCTGCTGACATTGAATGGCTCATGTCTCTATAGCAAAACTCTCTCCTGTCTCCCCTCAAATAGAGTGGACAAATCCATGTTGTGTACCTGGATCTGTCATGTTTTTGAGGTTTGTTTAGGAGAATACTAGCTGGTACAAGCTGAAACTATAAGATTCACACCTATAAGTGAAGAGTAGGAACAGTTGTAAGCCACTGCTCAAGCTTGCATCTTGGCACAGTTTGGTTTACTAGTACAGGTACAGCATGCAATTCTCTCTGTAAAATAAACTTTTACAGGCCAAACACACCCTGATCCCTCAGTCTCTCTTCACAGAGAAAGGGCTACAGCCCTCTAATTGTTTCAGTACTGAGAGTACTTCTGTAGCTTTTTGTATTAAAAAAAATGAGCAGACTGATATTTGCAAACGTTCATAAAACTGTCTTAACAAGGATTCAGCTCCCTTGAATTAACTACGTTAGCAGCTTTTCAGGAAATAAAAGGTCTCTACATATCCATTACAGAGCCATAGCATGCTATGAGGTAAAATAATGATTATTCTCTTCTGCTTCTCACTATTGCTTCTTGGGAGAAACTTGTTTTGTTTTTTTTTTTTATGATTTGTTGAAAGATGTCCATGGACAGAAGGTGTGTAGATGCAGGTGCAAAAATATGAAAACCAGAAGAAGATATACTGTCTAAGAGAGGATTCTTTAGTCTTCCTTCACTACACTATCCTAGATAAGATGTTGAAACTGTCAATTAGAAATTTCTTAGCCCATAAACCAGTTCCTGGGCTGTTCTTAATCTAAGAAAACAACCTTGTCACACAAGTGGTTTGAGCAAGAGAAAGTATTTTTTTAAGACCACTGTTAGTGGTTGAGCTGTAAATGCTCTGTAGCTCTATACTACAACATTACATCTACACAGAGTTATCATGAACTGGAGAAATTAGAGTTTTAGTGAATAAAAACAGGTTTTGCATCACTTACAGTTCTTTTGTTTTCCGTTTTGGTCCACTTGATCTGACAGCCTGTCAGTCAGATACTTTCCTCTTGATGTCTTTTAGGTTTCCCGTACTCCTTGCATGCCAGTTCTTTAGAATCTGAAGCCATTTCTGAACTGAAAGATGCAAAGAAATTCATTACCATATCAATCACAGAAGTCTAGGTTATATCATGGTTTTGCCAATGGAATGTTTGATCTGGTAAACTGTCTGAGGAGGATAAGAAAACTCTCCTCTTCATAAAATACCTGCTGGTTTTTATATATGCTCACATCCCCACTCTTTCCCTAATTTTGAATAGATTTTCCAATTTTCTTTCTTGTAAGCCAGTATTTCAAATCTGCTTGCTTATCTTATTTGTCCTTTAGTGAGCTAATAGATCTAGGTTGCAGTATTTTGACTGCAAATAGTGGTTTAAATCAACCTACCTATCTTAAAAGCAATGAATATTAAATTTCTTTAATTGCTTTTTTATTACCACTATTTCTATAATGAACATAAATTACCATAAATTTGCTTTCACTCTACTAGTATAATGCTTACATTCCTCTGTAAGGAGTTCATGGGAAAGACTTTGAAATTTTAGAAATTTTATTATCTTTCTTGAGGCAAAATATTTTTTCTATTTCCTTTCAATTTGCAAAAGAACTAGAGCAAGGAAAGGGACATCTCAAAGTGTGAATGTTTTCATTTCGCGCTCTTTTTTCCTTCTTTGTACTTCACTTCTATAATTCTGCAACTGAGAAATATCTCTCAAGAGAAACTTGGTCAAACCAGAATGTTCCCCCAACATATTTCCATTTTTCGAATATTAAATTTTCTTTAAGACAATTTTGCACTTTTTGTACAAGGCAGAAGTATAAAAAGGTGAATTCCAGCACTGAAAATCTATAAGCTGTAGACATGAACAAGAATTTAATATAAAAAATAATTTTTCTTATATTTAGAGGGAAAAAAATAATGCACTTGTTAAAGACATATAACAACTTCTACTAGAGAATGATCTTCAATGATTGTTATCTATAGATTTTTCTAAAAATTCTGCTGAAAAAATTACTTGTCACTAAGCATCTACTCAAATGATGCTCAGCGGTCCTTACCTGCTTCCCAAAGAGTGATCTCTGGAGTTTTTAACTAACGTATTGACCTTTTACTGGGTCTGAAAACTCCTCTACTGTAAATTCTTTCTAGAATAACCCAACTTCCTTACTCTAATATTCAAAGTCTATATTTGTTCAGGAGTCATTAGATGCCATGCTGTCCTCTATAGAGGACTGAATGAAAGAGAAACACATGCATAAAATGGATGACTGTGTTTACCCAGGGTCATGATACTTTTATACGGAATAGTAATAGAGAGAAAGACATAGTAATACCAGCTGAGAAAGCTTTGCTTTGATATATAACCAGGAGGCCTATTCTGCCCTCAGAACTGAAACGAACTCTGAGTGACTGTTTATATTTCTGTAATCTGTATTTTGAAAATTCATACCTTTAGGGTTATATCTTCCCAAAGCTGGAAATTGCTGTTGCAACAAACGAAAATTACATATTATGCAGTGACGGCCAAAAAAGTTACCCGTGAAAGATCTTAAAATTTCAGTTATGGTTAGATACACTTTGAGAAAAAAATAAAGAAAAAAGAAAAAAAGCCAGCAGTTTGCAGTTCCGAGGTGTGAATAATTTTTTTTCTGAAGTTATTCTAATTCACAGTTGAAAGAGTTTGAACCATGGTATTCTAAGAGCGGATATTAATTCTTAATTAACTATTAGAACAATAAAGGATTTAGTAATGACATTCTCATTGAATAACATGTTGTACCATTCATCCAACTTTGTTATCACTGTGTGGTAGATTAAAAATAACTCCATCTCTCCTTTCAGTACATGCTCTTGTCTCATTCATCATATCTAATGCATTCTAATCCAAGTTGTCTTTATTCAAAGGACCACTGATTACATAGAATACATCAGGTTGAAAGGGACCTCAGGAAATCTCTAGTCCAACCTTCTGCTCAAAGCAGCATCAACTATTAATTAAGCTCAGGTTGCTCAAAACTTTATGCTTTTGGGTCTGGAAAACTTCCCAGGACAGAGAATGACAGCCCCTCTAGCCAACCTGTTTCACTGCTCAACTGTTTTCATTGTGAATATATTTCTTTCCTAATATCAGGTCAGACCCTCTCTTGTTTCACAGTGTGACCCTTGTTTCTCCTCTCTATGTACCTCCTTAAACAGCCTGCCTCTGTATTTTCAATAATTTCCTCTTAAGTATTGGAGGCTGCTATGAGTTCTACCACATCTGCCAGAAACTGTCCATGCTGAACAAGTCCTGTTTTCTCAACTTCTTCTCATGTGGGATGTGCTCTAGACTCTGACAATGCTCCCTGGACCTATGAGGCACTTTCTTCAAGACTATCAACACCTTTCTTTTACTTGGGACCCCCAAGCTGGATGTATTCCAGATGTTGACTAATGAATGCTGAAAGAAGAGGGATAAGCAATCAGTAGTCTGATTCTCTTCATCTAGTTGGTATGCTCCTGCTGATACAGGTAAGTATGCTTTATCTTTCCTTGCTGTCCAGGTACATTGCTAATTCAAATCTAGCTTGCTGTCCACCAGGTCCCCTAGGTCTTTATCAAAAGAACTGTTCACCAGCCAGTCAGTGTCCAGCTTGTACCGCTCCAAAAGGTAAGCCAGTAGAAAACATTAATTTCCACAATTTCACTTTTGAACAAAAGAGTAAGCATAAATAGTTCTAAGGCTACAAAGTTTTTTCTGGATAAATTTTAATTTCAGATAAAATATTTTTCATAGATTTAAGAAATTTTAAATTCAGACTGAGTCTAGACTGTATGCTTTGTTTGAAGAACCACAGAATGGTTGAGATCAGAGGAGACATTTGGAGGTCATCTGGTCCGGCATCCCCAATAGGTTCACCTAGAGCAGGTTGCCCAGGACCACGTGCAGACAAATTTTTAAGATTTACAAGGGTAGTGACTCCACAACCTCCCTGGGCAACTTGTGCCAGTGCTCAGTCGCCGTCACAGTCAAAGAAGCTTTTCTTTATGTTCAGATGGAACATCCTGTGTTTCAGTTTGTGCCCTGTCACTAGGCACCACTGAAAAGAGCCTGTCTCCATCTACTTTGCACCCTCCCTTCAGATGTTTATATATATTGATAAGATCCTGCCTGAGACTTCTTTTCTCTAGGCTGAACAATCCCAGCTCTCTCAGCCTTTCCTTCAAGAGAGATGCTCCAGGACCTTAATCTTCAAGGGGCTTTGTTGGACTTATAGAAACTTATTACACTTATTGTTGTTTATACAACAGAAACACAAACTACATCAACACTGCATGACTGTAACAATCATCTCCACCAAGCATAAGTACGTCTGTTCAGGAACTTGTCACAACGGTTTTACTATTCTAAGAATCTTCCAAACCAGGGCTTTTTTTAAAAGCTGGTGTTCTACTCAATAAATTACTGTGATGGAAGTTAAAGGGAGTTACAAATGCCTGTGGTAACTGAGAAAGGACTTTACTACTTACAAATACGGAAAGCAGTATCAGACGTGAGCTAATGAACCTAATAAACTAAAGCTAACCATGTTCCCTGCACACTTTTTATGCTAAAGCTTTGGAAGTAAGTCATGAAGTAGTTTAATTGTGTAAGCATAAAATCTTATGACATCTATAGAAGATATTGAGCAGTAGTCACGGTTCATTAAATCTATGGCAGATCACACACTTTTACTCTATGGAGTTCATTAAAATGCCAGCAAAACAAATAATTAGGCTAATGTTAATTAATGATTAAGCAAAAAATTAGCCAAGCAGGTGACCAGTTTATCTGCTTGAGCTGAATATCAGCTTAATTCCTGCCTCAAGTCTTTCATGCTATTAGATTATAAATGGAATTTTAACTAAGTATAAAAAAAATTGTTAAGCTTCTTTATTACATATTAATAGCTATAGTCAATATTTGTTCTCCATACAAAATAAATGGAAATCTATGCATAAAATTGTAATGACTTGGGCTGGCTGTAAATATAGTAAAGTATGAGTTGAGATTTCATATTTAGTAGAGAAGAACAAAATTAAATGAAACAAAATGCATCTACAAAGCCTTACTGCAGAATATAAAGTAACTAGAAAAGTAATTTAAATATTAATTTAAAGGAAGAGAAGTGAACAAATAACCTTCCTCAAATTGCTGTCCTGGTAGCAGAAACGTTCCCTCCACTCCTCCCCAACAGGAGCATTAAAGACCTGTGGAACACAATCAGGAACTGTGTGCATAACTCACATGCTTTGTATTAGCGTGACCCCTTTTCTCACTAGTCCTGAAAACTGAGTTAATCAGAAAACTAGGGTAGGGAAAAGCTGCAAATACAGCAATCAACCAAGTGCATCTCTGCTCATGCTTGTTACTGTTCTCACATTCTGTTGCAGTTTTTAGATGCTGATAGGTGCTGTTCCAGGGAAAGCTCTTAAAAACTTATGTTTCATTGCAGGGTATAGATTACTGAAGAGTGTTTATTTACCTAGAGAGATGGCTGGTTAGAGGGCAATTGCCATTTCTGACAACTATAGAGTTCGTAGTGAATTGTTACACAGCTCCTTTAAAAAAAGGGTTAAAACCAGCCTTTCATAGGGGCACAGCTGATATTACACAGAAATGTAAAAAAACATCAGCTGTGCCTGTAAAGAAGAGAGAGTTCCTTATTGAAGGGGAACACAGCAGAAATAAAGATAACAGCTGCTTATTTCAGTTTCAACTGCCAAACAATTTTTAAGCTGTTTGTTGAGATGTTTCTTAGATTTAGAGATTGATTTGCTTTGATTTAGAGTTCTGTCATGTTTAAAACTCTCTAAATAGAGTACTGTCATGGTTTAAAGCTGGGCTGGCAGACGCTCTCTGTTAACCCTCCTGCCCTCCGAAAGGAAAGGGAAAAGGGAGAGAGACTTTCCAAAAAAAAAAAAGTATTATAATAATATTGGAATAATCAAATATATACAAATATATACAAAACCAAGATCGAGTTCCCATAATGTTGGCCACGTCACCACCGGCACTGCAGGGCAGGCTCCGGGAAGGCCCAGGCTGGGCCTAGCAATGGTTGAGAACTGGATTCAGGGATGCACTAATCGGGGGCAGCAGGAAAATGGACAGAGTCGTCTTCGGACACCGGCCATAGCAGTAAGAGCGAGACCCTTGTGATCCCCCCGCTTTATACTGAGAATGACGTGTATGGGATGGAATACCTTCATTGGTCAATTTTGGGTCACCTGTCCTGTCCGCTCCTCCTTGCAGGTGTGACCCCCCTGTGGCTCTTCACTCGTAAGCAGTGAGGAATTTAGCAGTGTCCTTGGGTTCTCCAAGAATAAGTACAGCAAGAGCCTTTCTGCATAACATCCCTACTGGTGCCTCAGTGATAACTAGAAATTTCGAGTGTTATCAGTCCTAGAAGCAGACATTGCAAAACATGAAGTTAGTTTCAGAAAGTGCAGTTACTTAGAAGAGACTTAGCTGAAAGTAAAAATCACTGAAAGGAAAATTGGCCTGGTTTAGGCCAAACCAGGACAAGTACCAAGGGTAATATGTCGGTAGATATGTGTTAAAGTATATATTTTTCACTGTGATTCATAGATGCAGGTATATTTTCAAACGTGATGTCTGAAAGTTACCCATATCATTCAAGCAGGTGTATTTTCTACCACGTGTTTTCTGAAAGGTACACATGATGTTCAAAATATAATGTGGAGCATTTATAAAGTTTTCAACATTGCTATGGTCTTTTTTTTTTTTTCCGAGAAATTAAAAGAGCGTTCTGTCCTTAGATATTTATTAGGCTTTAGTGGCTATTCACTAGGCTTTTATCTAAAACAATTGTGCAATACATTTGTGCCATTTTCTGATAACTGGACTGCATTTCAGCAGAGAGTTAAGGCATGATGCACCAAAAAAAAAAAGGGAGAGCAACAGTCACTTGTAATATTGCTTCAAGATTACCTGCCATTGCAAAAACAGCTTTATAGCAATCTTGATACCTAGAGCATAGAATCCACATGAAGTTCCGAGTGTCATGGATTGTGCACTTATTTAGCAAGTTTGATTTCTACATAGTAGAAGCCATAGTTGTTTCCATTTCTTTCCTGTGAAGAAAACATCAAATTAAAAGTACTTGACAAACTTACAGTATCTTCATAGCATGCTGAGATACCTGTAACTCAGAGGAAAAAGTGGTATCTTCTCTACACACAGACAAAACTATAGGGCTGTACATTTTCATTACATGGTATTCTGTGAGCCCCTCTTAGGTTTCAATAGCATACTAAGTTGTTATGGAAGAAGTGATAGCATTAAGGAAATTCAAGGCTGAGCCTTGGGACAAGGACTATGTAAACTTCTGTGCTTTGTTGACTGGAATTTTTGAAACTCAAAACCTAAAATATAAATTAAGGTTGGGCCTGAGGATACGATGATGACAGAAGAAAGCACCATGAGTCTCTTGTCCATGGCACTTTCATGTAAGAGTCAGATAAAGAACCATTTTAAATCTACAGAGATCATTGTTACTGTCTCATCTGATCTCATGTAGAACAAAAGCCTAGAACTTCCAAAACCCCTAATCTAATGGCAAATGTAATTTCAGAGTAACGTATCTATCTCATGTATAAATAGCTTGTTTCTGACAGTTGTACTTGGATATAACATGAGAATAGCCACTGATCTACAGGCGTAGCTAATATCACTGTTTTGGGCTGTTTGAATTTTTTTGTGTGTTTCTCAGCAGCATAGGAACCGATTCTTTAATTCCTGTAACTGTCTTCTAGGTGTCCCAGTTTCTTTGCTGTTCATATATCCAGGAATAAGTTATTTGTCTTGCATCAGTCGTTTGTAGAAGTACTTTCAGATTCATAGACGTGTTCATGAAAGGAAATCAATTCCAAATTGTCAGTAAGAAGTAGATTTAAGTTTACTTGTAATTTTCACAGAATTCTTGTTTTCTGTATTTGTGCAATAAATGTCTTGGTAGTCAAAATGTTCTACAATTAGTTCATATTTTTTCCTCCCTTTCCTCTCCTCTTGCCTTTATGATCTACCAATGATCAGGGTTAATTTGGTCCAATTTCTGGGAGATCTTTCATTCACTGTAATCTTAGTAAGGGATGTAAGTCTTAAATCATAGAGTTCAGAGCCAGTAACATCATATACCATTTTGACTGATTGTATTACTTCTTTTCCTTTTTTCACTCTTTCCAAAAAGCAGGAGAGAATTAATCATTCATTTGTTTATGCTTCTTGGTAAAGTAAAAGCAGTATTCAGAGATGTTCAGACTTTAATAAACATTCTTGCATGTCATGTTTTCTAAAAATTATCTGATTGTCCCTCGTGTGTATTAGTACATTTAACTTCAATGGATAGAAACAAAATAGTCTTACACAAAATGTGTACAGGATTTATGAATACCAGCAGAAGGGATTTTCAGATCACCAGGTAACCTGAAAGGGGTTTGTAATTCCCTGTTTTTAAGAAAATACTTTTAAATTCTCATTATAGAATATTTGGAAAGAGATCATATTTCTCCCCAGGCTAGTATTTTTCTTCTCTAACGAGAGAATATTTTTCTGTGTTGTTTGTGTACTCTGGTGCAACCTACTCTTTGTTCAAAAGTCAAGGTACTACAAATTCTTCCGTGTTTATTTATTTTGTGTGCCCCCGTTACCTTTGGCAGCAAGTTCTTCTTATAAAGAATTGAAGTTTCACTGCCAGTAGAGGGAGCACAAACCATTGGATTTTACCAGACAAAATAAATGAAAATAACTGCAGCTTTTTTATATTGTAAATGCATTTTTATTTAATTCATTAACAAACAATAGTAACTTTTTTATTAAATAATCCAGCTTTTAAAACTGTTTAGTTTTAAATGGTCATTCTGAAAATACTAATGTGTCACTTTAATGAAATTTTAGATTGAAGTGCCTGCAAGTAGTTCTCTTTCAAGGACAAAATTATTGCCTGACGTTAGTCATCTGTTGAAGTTCTCATAAGCAGTCCTTTAAAATCAATTTGTACATAATCCAGAATCAGTCTTTACCTATTTAATCTTTAAAATCTGCAATAATTTTACTCAAAGGGGATCATCAATATAAAGATAAATTTAGTATTGTAATTAATATTTGACACAGTGGTTTTCCTTTTAAAATTTTCCAGTGAAAATATATTTTGGTTTTAACATGTTGAATTTACATTTTCATGGGAATAAGTATTTTTGAGTAACTTAGAAATTAGTTCTTAAATTATAATATGTTTGAAAATAACATTGTTTATGTTGTTTTTCTTTTTTTCATAATTTGCATTGCAATGAGCTTTTATCACTCCTTTGTGTTACAAGCTGTCAAGCTACAGGGAGTCTTATTTCGTGGGTTCTTCTACAGCTGCATTTTATGTTTTGATTTTTTTTGTGCATTCTTGCTTTGTCAAGCTACAATCTTGAAACCAGCCAAACACCCCAAACACAATAGTTTCTGTAGGAGTTGCAGCTGCTTGGCAGCTCTCAAGACATATGATTTTTCTAATATTTAATATATTTTCTAGCATTATAACACTAGGAAAATTAAGGTTATTTGATTGCAGGCAGATCTTTTTTTGACTAGTAATTAATCACTGCGAAAACTCTGAACAGTCAGTAAAAGCTACGCTAGATATGGTTCCAACTCCAAAGCCAACATCTCCATGTTAAAAGTTAATGTCAATCAATCATAGATTATGGTTTACATAAAGGAGCTGTATTTTTTTCTTGTTGTTATGTGTGTTTGTGAACCTGGGCTATAAAACATACACATAAATTATTTTCAAAGTAATTGGTTTATCAAGATGCATTTAATAAGCAACACTTCTGTGATTTTGAAGTGAAATAATTTGAAAATTAGTCTTCCGGGGGATTCTGAGGATACCCTAATACTATTTGCTCCTGCTCTTTCTTTTAAAGAAACTCTGCTATTGCTGTTTCTTTGTTAGCAAAAAAAAACCAACACAAAAGCCACAGGCAGATTTACTCTTAGTATCTATTGGCACAGATATATACTATTATATATGCCTCTATCTTTTTATATCTCTATAGCACACAAGGAAATAGCACACTGACTTCTGGGTCAAACTTTAAATTAGGACACAAAACTAAACCTCTTGCATGTACTTGTTTAAAACCAAAAGAAGATGTTGTCACAACTGAACCTTTTAACTCTTAACATTGTTGTTCCTGCTGCCTGAAAACCCACCTAACTTTCTTCTTAAGTCTATCTACTACTCTTTGATTTGTGTCTTATAGCTTTTGACTACAAGATGAGGAAGCAGTATCCAAGTAGGTGGCAAAAAATTCAACTTTTCCTATTTCTCTCCCAGCTTATTTTTTGCAGAAACAGGCAACAAAAGCTTTTTTTTTTTTTTTAGAAATTATTTACTAAAGTAGAAAAATCACAGCTCCTAATGCATTTTAAATTCTTTGGCATTCATTTCTAACAGAACTTTCTCCAGTATTTCTTGGGGTTTGGGGATTTCTTTTCTGCTCTGTAGCTACCCTCTGTATTGTGAGACTGAACACTCATGGAGTGCATACTGTAATCAAAATCCAAACTTTGAAATTTTTCTCAGCATGGGAAAATGACCCCTTCACCTGCTAAAGTCAACCTCTCCTGTGTTGTCTGATTATAATTTCAGTATTTTCCACTCATTTTAAGCTGTGTTTTGAAATCTCATTGAGGATTAAGACTGTGCATATTCATGCATCTATGAAGATGTGTGTGCATTTTTAAGTTTTTAAAAATAGACACTAAAAATGAAGTTATTTCAGAGGTCCCTCTATTTTCTTTAAAAATATTCTGCTGTATATTCAAGTAAAAGCAGCAGGAAC
Organism: Nyctibius grandis; assembly: GCF_013368605.1. Taxonomy (NCBI): domain Eukaryota; kingdom Metazoa; phylum Chordata; class Aves; order Nyctibiiformes; family Nyctibiidae; genus Nyctibius; species Nyctibius grandis. The sequence goes on along the minus strand of NC_090659.1, from coordinate 75,847,173 downwards.
TTATAGATTCTAGATAACTTTCATCATAGATACTTAAACAACAAAAGTAATTAATAATTAAAAATTATGTATCATGATATCTGAATGGATTTACTTAAAAATGTTTAATTTAAAGCAGCCATGGAAAATTTTGGTGCATGATTTACCAAACTGCTCTAGTAAAAATTATTTAAATTCAGTGTTTCATTTTTATATTCCTGATAAAATGGTTTGATATTTTTCATTTTAATTCAATTTATATTTTGTTTTATTTTAGAAGACTGAAGATGTCTGAGTTGAAAGTATTTTTTTCTATCCAAAATAAAATATTTTTCCAACTGTAAACAATTTTTAAAGAGCCAAAACTCCTTAGTTCACATACCTGTCATGATAAGAGACAATCCTTTCTTCCCAAAGCTGAAGATTAGGAGAGGGGAAAAAAAAGAAAAAAAAAAAAAAGAAAAGGAAAAATTTGAGTGGGAAAACATTATCCCCATTTTTCAGATTAAGAACTGGAGTATGGTTTTCAATTGGTTTGTCTAGTGAGAGGTGCAGAGGGTGAAATGAGCTTGACATTTGAGAGACTGAGGGAAATTTCTTTATGTATTGTTCTGAAGGGGAAGTAATACTCTGAGGATGCACAGTAATACTTCTGAAAATGGAGCAGTGGTTTTCTCACTCTGTTTTCCTGTAATGAAAACAGAAAAAAAAAATCTCAGATATCCCTTTTAAACGTGACTTGTTAAAAAATCATTCACGCATTTCTCAAGAAATTTGAAAAAAACAGAACACCACTGTCCCTTAGCAAAAATAATAACATAGAAGTAGCATATTTTATAGAGTTTTTTTAATTTATTCTTTTTTTCAGTTGTTTTACCAGTGTTCCCTTTTTTCCCTGCTCTAAGACATGTGCTTCATGCAATTACTCCCAAATTATGATTTTGCTGTCCTAAGATTTCATGTTAAATAACTCTTCCAGTTCTACATTTCTGTTGTTTTTGTCTACCTCTGCTTCATTTTTTTTCTTGTTTTATTTTCTCTGGTACTTTAAATACTTCTATCTCAGTAATTTTTGTCTATTCCAACTGAAAAGTCTCCTCCCCACCTGCTGCCCTAATATCTCCATATAAACAAGTAATGACCACTCAGTTCTAAACAAAATTTTTGTTCTAGTGTTTTCTGTTAATAAAAAAGCATCCTTTTCTGGGAAGAGATGTAAAATAAACTCTGGTAGAAGAGCCTTCATTGTCAGAGACAAAGTATGAGAGTAAGAACCACCTCAGCATTGGTAAGAGGAATTTTGTGTAACTCTTAAGATGGCTGATAAGCACACAACTCATTAATTTGTGTTTCTCGTACCATTTGCCGCCTTTGTTTTTCTGGAATGACAGATATAAATCTTGGAAGTCATAACGAACATGAGGCCTGTAGAAATCCAACTATTTTGAAGTCATTTCAGTTAAATTTCCTCAGAGAAAGACAATCAATAGAGTTCTAAAATTACTTCGATGTAGAAGAAACTGGTAACTCCAGCTCCTACATTAATCTTCACTATGAATGAGTTTTAAAATGCTCATCCTGTTCTTGCCTCTGACTGAGACTTTGATTATTAATCTTAGTAAACATATGACTGGGTTTTTTTTCTATGTTTGCTCTGCACCTGTTGGAGGACATCTAAAGAGTTTCTGGATTTCTGCACCATCTTCCTTTTTGTTTTGAGAATCAAAGAACAACTGAGTAAGAACCACTCTGGTCATGGCAATCTCTCTCTCTCTCCATCTTTTTAAAAATATAGCATTATTTTTGCAAGGTGGGCTTGATATCACACTTACTGAAATCAAAACAAGTTTTTTCCCCCATCTCATTAACTTCAGCATACTTTGCTTTTGACTCTAAATTTCTATTTCTCTCTAATTGAGATTTAAATTGTACAGGCAGAGAAACCTCTATTCCTCTAGGATACTGAACTGAAGTCTAATTAGAGATTTCACTGCTATTGCTCTTTTTACTAAAATCCTTTGATATTTTCTTGTAGCACCATAAAACCTGCTATATAATTGCAAGTGGTTCAGCAAGTTCATTAACTAATTCCCTTGACACAGTGGTTTTCATATCATACTGACCTGCTGACTTTTGTATGCTAAAATTTTCCAAATATTTCCTTATCTACTTTTATCAACAGGTATATTGACCTGGTCTTCATTAATTCTTAATTATTCAGATATTTTCATCTCTTCTTAAAAGCATTTAAAAAAAATGTATGTAGAAGCTTGGCTATTTTAGAATTATCATTGATTTTTTTGCACTCATCATTACTACACTTATCTGTACTGCCTTCCTAATTCCCTGAATCTCATCTTCTGATCTGTTGGTGAACATTGCCTTGCTTTTTTTCTAAATTTCCCTGGCAAGCATTAATTTAGGTAATGGTGTTATCATTAAATATGATTTCCTGAAAGGGGAGAATGGAGTTAGTCAAGATGATAAAAAAATCCTTGTTAATACATATATTTTGTAAACATGGGCTTTGAAGATACTTTAAAACGATGAAACAACTTCAGCATCCAGCTATGTCTATAAATTAATGGGATTGGATACATCACCATATTAAGATTTTCTGGGTCAGATTTTGCCAATCTTAATGAGTGTAACAGTTCAATGTGAATAAGATTTGCAAAATACATCTCCAGTGGATTATAGCTCTACCAAAGCTATGATAATTTTTTCCCCATTTCCTGTACTTTTCCTGTTCTTGCCTTCTCTTACATTTCTTTATAGTAATCTAGGCAGGCTCAGGTCTACTGCACATCTACGGCACAAAGCAGCATCACAAAAGCAAACTGGAAATCCGGTAATTTATTTTCTGCTTTTTAGTTTCCTCAGTTGTTCTTCATTGCAAGTTTTGGATAGAAAGATTCATATGCCAGATCCATGCTCACCCTGCCTGATGTATTCAGCTCTCTTGGTGTTTTTCAGTACAGGATTTTTTATTTGGTTCTCGTCCACCCTTTTACCCTTGCACTGATAAGATACAGTGGTTTTATTTTGATTACTTCCTGTGCAACCATTTGTGGCTATAGCTAACATTCTTTTTTTCAGTCTGCTCTATGGACTACAGTCTGGTAGTACAGTCTACTACTTTGTCAGCGGCATGGACAGGGGGATTGAGTGCGCCCTCAGCAAGTTTGGCAATGACACCAAGCTGAGTGGTGCGGTCAACATGCTGGAGGGAAGGGATGTCATCCAGAGGGACCTTGACAGGCTTGAGAGATGGGCCCATGTGAACTACATGAAGTTCAACAAGGCCGAGTGCAAGGTCCTGCATATGAGTCGGGGCAATCCCAAGCACAAATAGAGGTTGGGCAGAGAATGGATTGAGAGCAGCCTTGAGGAGAAGGACTTGTGGGTGGTGGTTGACGAGAAGCTCAACATGAGCTGGCAATGTGCGCTTGCAGCCCAGAAGGCCAACTATGTCCTGGGCTGCATCAAAGCATGGCCAGCAGGTCAAGGGAGGTGATTCTGCCCCTCTACTCCACTCCCATGAAGCCCCACCTGCAGTACTGTGTCCAGGTCTGGGGCCCACAAAACAAGAAGGACATGACCCTGTGTGAGTGAGTCCAGAGGAGGGCCATGAAGATGATGAGAGGGCTGTAGCACCTCTCCTGTGAAGACAGGTTGAGAGAGTTGGGCTGTTCAGCTTGGTGAATAGAAGGTATTCAGAAGAATTACATTAAATTGTAGGTAGTATGCATTTCAGTGTCACAGAGTAGAAGTGCGATCACAGCTGCCAAAAGGAAACAGTAATAATTACAGAAGAGAACCTCTAAGGGTGTTATCTTCCTTCTTTTTACATTTATGAGATACTTCTCACTTTGATGGGACCTCAAGAATTGTGAAAATTTTGTAATAGCAATTGGTTTTAGAAATAAATAAATTATCCACATTTCTAAAATTAATTATATACTTCATTTTTCCCTCCTTACATCAACCTCAGACAATATATTATCATTTTCTTATCTAATATGTTGTAAAACTTCATTCTTGAGACTTGTAGACTGACGAAGAGCCTTACATCCTAACTTGTAATCTCTCTCTCTCAATTAGATAAATAAATATTCTTCTGTCTAACCTGAACAACTTCAAGACTAGCTTCTCAGCAGACTTAGTTGATATTGCTTCTTTTGAAGACTTAATGCAAGCATATCACAGGCCTCTCAAATATTTTTATGTGCTATCTCTAAAATTTCATAATTTTATAAAGTGAAAGTGGAATTATCATTCAGAATGGACTTGCTTAAACTTATCAGTGCACCCCATAGTAAGGAAAGAGTGATGTCAATTTGTCTTTTTTGTTTTCCTGAAAGGGAAAACTTTTGAACTCTTTCCTCATTTCATTTTCTTTAGAATAGTAGTGTTATGTATTCCACACAATTTTATTTTGTATGACAGGACATAAAAAATTAAAAATGGAAAAATGGAAAACTTCTCTTGAAGAGATAGTCTTATGAGATGCATACATTTGTAGCACTTTGGTTGAGCTAAATTATACTTGTATATATTTGATAAACATTTGTTACGACCTGGTCGCAACTAGTTCATAAATCCCTTGGAGTAAATTAAGGTGAAACGACACCAAATAACTGGTATGAAATTAAGAACAATTTATTAATACAGGGAAAGTGGCATGGTTGTAAGTGTCTTAAGCAACCTGGACGTCCATAAATCCATGGGCCCTGATGGGATGCACCCGCGGGTGCTGAGGGAGCTGGCGGAAGTCATTGCTAGGCCACTCTCCATCATCTTTGCTAAGTCGTGGACAACGGGAGAGGTGCCTGAGGACTGGAGGAAAGCGAATGTCACTCCAGTCTTCAAAAAGGGCAAGAAGGAGGACCCGGGGAACTATAGACCGGTCAGCCTCACCTCCATCCCCGGAAAGGTGATGGAGCAACTTGTTCTTGATGCTGTATCTAGGCACATCAAGGACAGGGGGATCATTAGGGGCACTCAGCATGGCTTCACCGAGGGGAAGTCTTGCTCAACCAACTTGATAGCCTTTTATGAGCATGTTACCCGGTGGATAGATGATGGTAAAGCTGTGGATGTGGTCTATCTCGATTTCAGTAAAGCGTTTGACACGGTTTCCCACAGCATCCTCGCAGCTAAACTGAGGAAGTGTGGTCTGGATGATCGGGTAGTGAGGTGGATTGTGAAGTGGCTGAAGGAAAGAAGCCAGAGAGTAGTGGTCAGTGGGACAGAGTCCAGTTGGAGGTCTGTGTCTAGCGGAGTTCCTCAAGGATCGGTTCTGGGACCAGTTCTATTCAATATATTCATTAATGACTTGGACGAGGGATTAGAGTGCGCTGTCAGCAAGTTCGCTGATGACACAAAACTGGGAGGAGCGGCTGACACGCCAGAAGGCTGCGCAGCCATTCAGAGAGACCTGGACAGGCTGGAGAGTTGGGCGGGGAGAAATTGAATGAAATATAACAAGGGCAAGTGTAGAGTCCTGCATCTGGGCAAGAACAACCCCATGTACCAGTACAAGTTGGGGGCAGAGCTGTTGGAGAGCAGCGTAGGGGAAAGGGACCTGGGGGTCCTAGTGGACAACAGGATGACCATGAGCCAGCAGTGTGCCCTTGTGGCCAAGAAGGCTAATGGCATCCTGGGGTGTATTAGAAGGGGTGTGGTCAGCAGGTCGAGAGAGGTTCTCCTCCCCCTCTACTCTGCCCTGGTGAGGCCGCATCTGGAATATTGTGTCCAGTTCTGGGCCCCTCAGTTCAAGAAGGACACGGAACTGCTAGAGAGAGTCCAGCGCAGAGCCACGAAGATGATTAAGGGAGTGGAACATCTCCCTTCTGAGGAGAGGCTGAGGGAGCTGGGTCTCTTTAGCTTAGAGAAGAGGAGACTGAGGGGTGACCTCATTAATGTTTATAAATATGTAAAGGGCAAGTGTCAAGAGGATGGAGCCAGGCTCTTCTCAGTGACATCCACTGACAGGACAAGGGGCAATGGGTGCAAGCTGGAACACAGGAGGTTCCACTTAAATTTGAGGAAAAACTTCTTTACGGTGAGGGTGACTGAACACTGGAACCGGCTGCCCAGAGAGGTTGTGGAGTCTCCTTCTCTGGAGACATTCAAAACCCGCCTGGACGCGTTCCTGTGTGATATGGTCTAGGCAATCCTGCCCCGGCAGGGGGATTGGACTAGATGATCTTTCGAGGTCCCTTCCAATCCCTAACATTCTGTGATTCTGTGATTCTGTGATTCTGTCTTGGGTTTCTAAAGGCAATGAGAAAAGAGAGAAAAGGAAAAAAGAGAAAGAGGATAGAGACTATGAGAGAGAGGAAGAGAGAGATCACCACCCTTCGATCCAGCGATGTAAGTTGTCTGTAGAGTTGGTAAATTGCTTGCAGTGTTGCTCCTCCGGTAAATCGCTTGCAGGATCGGCCCTCAGGTGGCGGGTGGGAGCTCGCACCGGCATCCTAAGTGAGAAGGTCTAAATACTTTAGGTCATTTGCATGCGAGATAGGAGAGGGTGGTAACATCCCTCTTGTCTCCCCCCCCCTCTGCTCGCTTCTCATGCTAATTGAGACGCCTGCATTTTGTAGTCTTAGATTGTTCTCGAAATAAGTCGGTGGTCCCCCAAGGGGTGTCTGGTGGTCGTGATCCCCCCTAGTTGTGGTGTCTGCTGTATGACCCCGCTTCTGCACAAGCATGGTTGATGCCTTGCGAAGTTGTTGCACATGTAGGCTGTCCCCAAGGAAAAGATACCATCCGGCCTCCACAGGACTTATCTCTTCCTCCAGCCAGAGTTGTGAATCACAACAGTTAAGGCACAGCAGGGGTATTGTTCTGTTCCCAAGACCCTTATCTCTTGCCAGACTTGCAGGCCTCTGTAGTACACATACCCTCCTCCAGCCAGAGTTTTCAAACAAGTTGTTTAAGGCGTACAAACTCTGTCCGTCACAACATTACCTAAGAAATTATTATGAAACCATGCAAACAGAGTTCCAACTAACAGACACTGCTGTGGGATTACTCACAAAATTAGTTTTCCATTTGATTGTTTAAGTCAAGTCTACTTCATGTAAATAAAACGGAATTTCATAGTAAACATGTCAAAATCAATGAACAAGGATGAGGATATGAAATCACCATTTTTTTCACTTCAGACAATACATTGTGAAGACCCACTAAATTTATAACTTATTAAATTGGATAACAGAGTTAATATTAAGTCCTGCAACTTGGCAGCAATAATGTTTGGTGATTTATAGTTACATAATTTTGTAAATGCACATAGAAATACACATTCACTCACACACACAAATCTGTATTAAAAAAAAACAAAACCCAGAAAACTTTAAGTGGTGCGTTGTCCCTAGCCAGCAGAAAAGCCCCAGCCCAGTTGCTCACTTCCTTCCCTCCAGTGGAATAGGGGACAGAATCAGAAGGGCAAACTAGAGAATAACTTGTGAGTTGAGATAAAGACAGTTTAATAAGTGAAAGGGGAAAACAGAATAAACAATAAGTGATGCAAAGATAGTCATTCACCACCTCCCACCAGCAGACTGATGTCCAGCCAGTCTCCAAGCAGCAGCTGTCTTGGATAACAACACCCTACATATACCCAGTTTTATTGCTCAGCATGATGTTGTATGGTATGGAATATCTCTTTGGTCTGTTGGGGTCAGCTGTCCCAACTGTGTCCCCTCTCAGCCTCCTGCACACCCCCAGCCCACTTACTGAGGGGCAGAGTGGGAAAAAGAAGACCTTGATGTTGTGCAAGCACTGCTCAGTCAAAACGCTGGTGTCATCAACACTGTTTCAGTCACAAATCCAAAACACACCCCCATATGGGCTGCTATGCAGAAAATTAGCTTAATCCCACTCAGACTCAGTACAAAGTGTCTCCTGTTAATACTGCATGCTCAACTTTAGATGACTAACGTTTTAGAATATCTGTTTTTCAGTACATTTTGGGTGAAGAGCCATATTTAATCTTGGTTATCATTACAAATACTAATAAAAATTGTGCATCAGATTTTCTTGTTGGGAAAATACATCTACTCATCTTCTGGCTTCCTCCTAACACTTTAGTACGAACTGTGTGCTTAAAATTGGTAGACAAATCATTCGTAGTAGAAGGACACAAGTTTTGCACTGACTTGACAGTACAGGGTCAGGATTGTCTGGACTTGCCCTGACCTGAGCTGATTTGAGCTTGTTTAGCTGTAATTACAGTTGGTTTGCAATCAGGTATTTTCTAAATTTATTTTAGTTTCATTTTACTTTATGAAGAAAACAAGTATTTTATTCTGTGTCAGCTGAACTCTCTATGACTCCAGAATAAAATGTGGCATGGAAGAATGGAAACCTAGGTTGATATCAGAGGTCCTAGGCTACAGAAGTGCAGCCTTGTATTGTTCAGGTAAAACCAGTTTCAGAGCTGAGAGAGATTAGAAAAATGGAGTGATTGGGAACTAATGAAAAGATAGAGCATGCATGTGTATTGTTTTCAGATAACATTAAAATAAAACCACGCAATCTCAAGACTGAGAAAGAACAAACCATCAACACCAGTCTCTTCCTGCTGGAGAGGAGGAAGAAACTCCTGCCATGAACATCACCTGGCAAAGACTACAGGAAGCTGATGACTGGCTTTAGCCCTCTCTCACTGAAATAAACAGCTTTATGACTCAGAGGAACACTGGAAATTTGAGCATAAAGCCAGAAAAGTGGTAGCAGCATATATCCTCTATATAACAGTTTTAATTGTATGATTAATGAAGATTTTTTTTTTGTATAAAATGGGGTCATGAGTATACATTACTGACGCTAGACTAATAATTTTGACAATTAGACTGTTAAAGTTTTAATCAAATTAATAATAAATTCTTGATTCGCTGTATCAAGTGTGTTCTACTTGTGTCCATGAAAAGGTTTTGAGCATTACAAATTGCGTGGTAGAAATATGGTTAAAATTAAGCTCTTTACTGCAGTATTCAGTTGTCTAAACTCCAACACTATACTGTATTTTTTTTACACTTATTTTCTGTCATCTCATTTATTGTATAACTTTTTTTCTGAAAATTTTTTTTTTTAAACTAACTTTCAGGAAACAGTGTCATTTACTCAGCTCCTAGAAACTCAACTGCAGTTTCTTTTCTTGGGAAGAGTCTCTTCTGAGCACTAAATTAAAGAAAGGACCTGGCAGATAAGTCATTCCATGAATGTCACAACTGACAATGCCTAGTTTCTTTTGGATTAGTGTTCTTTAACTGATTGAATTAGCAGGTTTATACTCAGAAGTAATGCTTCAGCATGAAGGAAATATCTCTTTACATTGAGAATTGTGGTGACAACAGGTAAACCTTGCATGTTTGACAGAATAAATCTGTCACTGATAATGTCTGTTCTCTACCTGGCCATCTACTTGCATAAAACATATAGCAATGTATTTATCTTTGAGGCCTCTGTATGTCTATCAATTTTCCTTGGAATATTGACATGTTTATTAGGAAGGGGCCTTACTGACTTGGTGTTCAGATATAAACATATATATCCAAGCTACTTCTCCCAGGTTTCTGTAAAGCTGTTGGAGGCAAATAGGCACAACTCTTTTTGTGCAATTCAACTTATCCTACTGTAGTCACCTGAAAAGGTGAGAGGATTTGTGCTCTAAACCAACCTATTGTCTTCACTGAAAAAGAAACATGATAAGATGCAGTCTTATGCTATCTGGACTACTACTTTAAATGCTAAAGGTGACATCATCCTCAATGTGAGTCATATACTGACAAAAGAGGCTTAAAATCTTCCTCTGGTTTTCTCAGGAATTTGCTGAGGAGCTGTAGTGCTTTGTCACCATAGGACTGTAGAAGAATTCAGGTGGGAAGGGACCTCAGAACTTTCCTAATTCTGCTCAAAATAGTGACAGCTGTGAGGTCAGACCAGGTTGCTCAGGCTTTTGCCCACTTAGGTCATTAAAACCTCCAAGGACAGAGACTGCCCAACTTCTTCAGGTAACATCTTCCACCACTTGACTCTCCCCATGGGGAAAATATTTTTCTTTGAATTCAGTCCAAGCCTGTCTTGTGCCTACTTAGGCCCACTGGTTCTCATCCTTCAGCTACACACTGCTGTGAAGGGCCTGCCTCTGTCTCCTTGATGAGCTCCCCATAGGCACTGGGGAGCTGTTGTTACATCCCCCAAATTTGTCTCTTCTCCAGTCTAAGTAAGTCTTGGTCCCTCAGGCTTTCCTAACACAGCAAGTGCTATAGTCCCAACCATCCCAGCAGCCCTCTGCTGAACTTGTCCCAGTGTGTATCAATGTCTGTCTTGTTTTGGGAGTACATTAAGATCCTACACAGCTCTAAGGTCTGTCTTTATTTATCTGCTTTCACAGAACTATTGAACAACTCAGGAGTACTTTGTGACTTCTAAGTTTTAAACAGTTTTACCTGGTTTTATTATGTAAAAATTAATTCATTCAAGCTCACTGTCTTGAATTAATTTCATTTTGAAATTTCTGTTCACATCTGAATCTCAAAGTAAAATTTAGCGAGATGTAAGCTGGAACAGATTAAACCTCTGCATAAAAAAAATCTTCTGATTTTTCAACAGCTGTAGACAGGAATGGAGATTTTTTTTCATTCCTTCATTAAAGCCTACCAGCTGTATTGCTAATATTTGACTTTTAAATTTCCATATACCATCTTCTCCTTCCCTAAATTTCCTTTGCTAATTACAGACACAGGATAAATTTTGTAATTATACTTAACATCCTATATTGATATATTTACCAACACAGAGAGTTTCTTTTAACATATGGTTCATTTATTTGGTGTTATTAGCACATTGTAAATATATTAAACACACACTGTCGATAGTCATTTGCATCACTCAGACTTCATGTATTCAGTCACATTTTATTCACACATTTCCAAGACTGTTCTTTAAAAGAACATTTTTTTCTTTTTTTTTATCCGTCTCCTTGCATGCAGTATGCAATGTGCGTGTGTCATGCTATTACAAGACAGACAGACAGTATTATAGATTTAGGGAAAGTATTTATTTATATGCACACCTTTTGGAAAGATCAGTGCTTGAGAAAGTCTTTGATAGGACCACACAGTCCTGTAAATGAACATTTCACCGAACTTTTCCTTTTCAGAGAGAATCCTGATAAATCGTATGTATTGCCTCCAGAACATTTCAGTCATGCTTAAATAAAAAAGTTGTGTTAGGAAAAGAAAGACAGTTAAGCATATATATATATTTGCTGCATCTCTTTATAGAAACAATAAAGTCCTTTTAGAAATGAAATAGCCATGTAGTGGTTGATAAATACGGACTTCTGCATTTCACTGAACGCTCAACACTGAAGGCAGCGGCAACTGGCCTTCTTCACAGTCTGTGTTTTCATCATTTAAATAAATATATCATGGCTTCAAATGTTTTATTAGATCTGGGCTTGAGAAAGTTATTTATTTGGAAGAATTTATTTTCTCTGGGCATTTTCAACTGTTGTTAGAGAAACAAAGCTATATACTTTGTGATGAATATAAAGCTTCCATTTAAATTAACTCTTGTCCTTCCAAAATTAATGGTATGTGTATCCTACAATGTTTTGAATCTTATATTTCCTATCAGAGGGAATTCTAGAACAGGGTTATAACTCGTTATTTTCAATTACAGGCTTGTAGGTCAAGTACTTTGAGAAATTGTGGAGCAGACCACATAATCAGCTTTATTGAAAATATTTTTCAGTGAATTATTACTAACAGTTATGTAGTAAAATTATGTAACCCTCTAGGGCTATGTAACACAGCAAGCAGCTTTATTGCTAGTGCCAGTTTGGCTTGAGTTCTTCAGGGAAAGGAGTCTTACTGTCCTCTTTGATCTCTGGATACTCCACACAGATTATGACTTTCATTGTCTATTCTTACTTTTTAGATACATGCTGAGCTCAGTTTACTATAATTGCAGTGGAGTTCTTTCACAGATCAACAATTTGTTTTTTCAAACACAAGCTACACATATGCAAACATTACCTGTCTTTAAATCTGTTATTTAATGTTATGTAATCAACATATTTACATAGTTTATTGTTTGGGGTTTTCTGTTTGTAGAGATTGATCATTCACATAAAAATAAAAATGTGTGCACGCTTGCTATGTATGGAACATGGTTTTGATCACTGAGACTAAGCAAATGATTGCATTGACAACATTTAGTTTAGAAAACTAAAATATGACCAATTCTTGTTTTAGACAAGACTTGCTCATAGTTTTCTCTGGAAATCCTAAAGCTAAAAAGGACTTCTCTGCAAGACTTGTGCTGAAGACCAATGAGATTTACTCAGTACTCTAGGAATTAAATGTTCTACATAAGCACATTGTGTATTGGTTGTTCAGTGAATGACAGACTCAAGATGAGCATAGAGCGCACCTCTGAGCCTTGGTAACAGTGCAGACATCTGATGCACAGATGAAGATGGGAATAATGAGGTAACCTGAGAATCAGGTGAAAGATATGAAAAAAACCCTCCTTCTGGAGAAATATATTTGTGCTGAAGTATTCTGCTACTAAAATCAGGGCAACTGTAGGGAAATTAGGTATACAAGAAATCCTAGAATTAAATTTGAATTAGTTCCTTGAGGCTACAATTTTCTGATCTAACTGATTAACCCAAAACTTCAGTAGATTTTCTCTTATGTTTGTCTAAGGATCTACTTGAAGAAACATTGAGGAAAAATACATAACCCTCTAGTTTTTGGATGACAAAAAAGTTATCTATTTGTCAGAGTCCTGAGTGCACCAAGAGGCTCTAGCTGACCTGACCAGCCTATAGCTGTCTTTTCCCATAATTCTTTGCAACCTCTTCCCCAGGGTTTGGCTGCTTGTGTTGAAAGCCAGCTATGATATAGTGCAGCTCTGTGACCTTGAATCAGACCTCTATAAATACAGATAAATTTCCAGAAAGAGCAATGAGAAGAAGAAAGTGGTATACTACAGGAAAGCTGGCAGATGCCTCCCCCGGGCCTCTATCTGTGCAACTTCTGCCTATTGACCTATGCATTGCATTTAGGCTCAGGCCCTCAGTTCTTGCTTGAGCTACTCAGAGGTATGCTGTGCTGGGCCTTATTTCTTGCTGACCTCAGCCTTATCATAGTGACTTGAGTTCCCAGCTTGGCCTCAGACCTGCTTGGTCACTGTGGATTTACCTGGTCATTGCTGGGCATTCAGCTGACCCCAGTCACCATTACTATCCCTGCCCTGGTACTGAGGCTTTGTAACTATTGATGAGTTGCTGCCCTGTCAGCCTCACAGCACCCTTACCTCCCAGGTCCCTTGCCTTCATGGGGCAGCCCATGCTGGCTGCTCCTCCCAGGTATCTCACAACATCTTGAGTCATAAACTGAACACCACGGAGTATGTCTCTCAGTCTGTGCAGGAAATACCTAGGGTGGGAGGTTTTTTTTTTAATTTCCTTTATAAAGAAGAACAAAATAAAATTAACAAGCATAAGCAGCCAACATACAATGCACAAAAATTCATATCACCCTAAGTTCTGCTGCTTCTATTTGCTATTATTTGCAATTTTAGAAAAAATAAATTAATTACATTTAATAATTGTATCATGAGAGATGCTGGAAGGATGCTTTTAATATGCTCCTAAAGCCCCAGTTCCATTTAGTCTTTTAAATCTTGACTTCAAAGGGAACTTGATCTAGCCCTTTGCGAGTAGCGGAGGAACACACACAGACGACTCAATTTGAGTGATATGGTATGAGTTCGTCTTATTCGCCTAGATAGCTCATATTTATACAGATATCTATAATTATGCCTACTAGTCAGCTGTTGATTGGCTAAAGCTCTAAAGGTCACTTTTGCATATCCCTCCTACTTGCGGTCAGCTTGCTGTGTTCCCATCTTCTTCTTCCTTGTTCTCTCGTCCCGTAGTTCCTCTTTGTTGTTTACCGAAACCCGCCAAGGACACAGTGTCCTTGCTACTTTGCTACTATCAGCATGACTTGCAATTTCGGCCTAGATGCGGCCTAGGCTGGCTTCCCCTAGAACTCGCTCTGCTCGAACAGCTGTTCTAGTGAGCTATGTCCTTTGTCCTGTAGCCAATCCCCACAATTCCCCCTTTTTCTTTTTGTACGAGCAGAGCTTGGTTCATCATTCGATCGAGACTCTTGCGAAGACATGAGAACAGGCATGAAATCAAAATAATCACTATAAGCGCAACTACAATGATTAATATAATACTTTGAAGCAGACTTTTCAGCCACCCAGATACTCCAAGCCAATTTGTTAGACTCTCAAGACCAAAGAATCCCTGATCTTCCTTAATCCGTTTTGTATGGTCCATGAGTTGTTGGATCTGTTTATGGATAGATTGTGATTGATCTTCGAGATCCATACAACAAAGTCCATCAAAATCCTCACAACCATGACCATGAGCTAATAGAAGGAAATCGATGGCCATGCGATTCTGCAATACAGCGTGTTGTGTTCGTGAAAGATCATCTGCCAATTGTCCTAATACTCTACTGGTCATGTTTGCTTGTTTCACTACCCAACAAGCGAGACCCTCTAAGTTTTTGTGGGCTCGGGCGGCTGAAAGTCCGGGGGTAAATAAAGACGCAAAGAAGACCTCCCATTTATTCCATAGCGTTACTCCATCATTACAAGTATCAACAAGTTGTTCCGAGAGGTTTCTTTTCCACCTGGTCGGATGTGTCTTATTTGGATGATGGTGAGGTAATGCAAGGCTCAACCGACCAATGGTACATGGACCCCCCGTAGGTCGGGTTGGAATACCATTCCAAGCTCGATTACCACAAATGAGAAACAGCCCAGCTGGAAGTAGTCGGGGATAGGTGGTACTTGGGTTGGGGTGGGTTTCATTACGTGTTACCTGATTGCACCATCCTTCCCAGTCTAATTTATCTGCTGTCGGATAGACAGGGGTTTCTATGATAACATTGCATGGTATGGTATGTCCTTCATTGCAAGGGTATTTAGAGGCATTTAGGAAGAAACAATAGGAAGCATTTAGTGAATCTACAAGTTCAATCTCTTGGGGTTCTGACCCCCCGGGGAGGCGATCATCCCAGGAATCATACCTGTCGAGCCACGTACTGATGTTTTTTGCCTGTGCATGGTAATGGCTGAACCTAGTTCTATTCAATGATGGTCTCCAAAGCCTCTCATTAACTAGCAATGTCTTATTTAACATGTCCCAGTCAGAATTGTTTAATGGCACCCCAATCAGACAAGTAATAAAGGGAACGCTGGGGGTAGATAAGCTAGCACAAAAGGTAGTAGTATTAAGGGCCCTGCTTAACGTGACCCAAACATTTTGCTTAGGATCAAAGGCAGTTCTGGGAACAAAGCAGTTTGACAATGCTATCATACTTAACAAGGTGAGTATACCAAGGTCCCAACTATTCATTTTGTTCCGTCGTAGTCTGCTGCTGGTCGATGTGGAAGGTTGATCTTTGGTGATGTCTGGAACGGCTTTAGTCCACCGCGAGGGTACCCACTGCGGTCCTGTGGAAGTAATAATGCACATATATCCCCTGCCAATGTATCTGACTTCCGCAGGTCCCTTCCATTCCCCTGTGCTCAAGTCCCTATAATAGACTTGCATTTTTACTGGTGTTTGCTTCCTACTGCCTGCATGCAGTTTTGCAGGTGGTAACTCCTCATCCCCAAAAAGACACAGGAAATTCATCACAAATAGTGCATGTGAAACCTTCTCTTGAATATCTTTGATTTCTGGAAATTTACTTAAGTATCGCTTTAACGTCTGATTTCTCCTTTCAACAATGGCCTGTCCTGTTGGCGAATGGGGAATGCCAGTGATATGTGTAACCCCCCATCTCTGACAAAATTTCCTCATTTTTTCACTGACGTAGGCTGGCCCATTGTCTGTCTTTAACTTTTCAGGGACCCCCATTACAGCAAAACAGCTTGTCAGATGGCGCATTACATGGAGGGCTTTTTCCCCTGCTTGCGGGGTGGCCCACACAAACCTACTAAAGGTATCTATTGTTACACGTACATATTTGAGCCGACCGTATTCTGCAATGTGAGTAACGTCCATTTGCCACAGTTGCAACGCACTCAGTCCCCGAGGATTTACCCCTATTCCAATTCAAATGCCAATTTTCTGACAACTAGGACAAGCACTAACTAATTCACGTGCTTGTGCCATGGTGAGGTGAAATTGTTTCGCTAACATTTTCGCTGATTGATGAAAGAATTGATGGGATACGTGTACTTGTTCAAATAAATTTGGTGATATTTGCGTATAGGACACAAGTGTGTCTGCTTTATTATTTCCAATGCTCAAATCTTGATCAAATTGATGACTACGAATGTGGGTGACAAAATAAGGTATCTCTCTGAGGTTTATTGCTTGATGCAACTGTAGCAAAATGGTGTAAAGTCACATATTTCTTATTGGTCGTATAAAAGCTCATTCAATTCAATTTACAATGCCTGCTGCATAAAGAGAGTCTGTTACAATATTTACAGGTAAATCCTTCCATTTTACAAAAACCTGATATATCGCAAAAAATTCAAGTGTCTGCAATGAGTCCTCAGTAAATTCCTGAGAATTTACAATGTTTCCATTGTCCATCCTCTTGCCAGGTAATAACTGCTGAATGTGATCGCTTTCCTGCATCAGGAAAAACAGTTAGTCCAGTCACAGGTACCTCTGATCTGATAGGTTTTTCTCCCCAATCCTGTTTGCAAATAAACTGTAGCTTTTTATCTTTTGGCAAATGTGTTAACAATTGTCCAGTAAAGTCCTGTAAGGCCATTTGAAAAAGAGTTGACTGATTTGTTAACCACTGTAGATATTCCTTTCTGATAGGTAAATAGATAGCATCTGAGTCTAGCCCGGTAATGTCTGTAATTCTTTTATGCACTTTGATAAGCAATTGTGCTATTGCTTCCACTCTGGTACAAAGTGTTGTTTTAGGATGAAAAACCAAAGAGTCCACTCGAGCATTGCCTTCTGCAATAAACCCAGGCAAATTAGTATGATTTCTTACATGTAAAACATAAAACAATGCGGTTCGGATTTGAATTTCTTGCCACAGAGCTCGCAGCAATTCAAAACCACACTGATTACATATATGCTCTATAACAGATCTATCCAATTGCTTTATAATGCCAGCTACATATGCTGAATCAGTAATCAAATTAAAGGGAATGGGAAAATTCTGAAATACTTCTAATACAGCTCGTAATTCTACCATCTGAGGTGAACCCTTTTGTTGTACTACCATAGATTCCCACTTGCCATCAGAATACTAGACAAGGCCTGTCTTGCCTGTGTCCCCAGATCCATCTGTAAAAATGGTAATTCCATCCACAGGAGTGTCTGCGCACCACACTCCTGTAGCAATTGGAAGTTCCACACTCAATTTTATAACAAGATGGGAGGGCAAGTGGTAAACAACCTGTCCCGAGAAATTCTCCATAGCTGTTTACAAAGCAAAGCTATTAGCCATACACCACTCAAAATATTGAGCTGCAATAGGAACAGTTAGTAATGCAGGATCTCTGGCCACAAGCTCCCGCCATCGCATCCGTCCTTTGATGAATAATCTGTGCCAATAGCTCTGTAACGAATCTGATCATTCTGAATTCCATTGACCAATTATTGCATACGGAATTTGCCTATTAAACAAAGTGATAATTTGTATTTCCTGATTCAAATCAATACGATGTACAAATTTGGAATGTAGCTTGTTTTCTATTTCTGTAATCAGTTGCTGTACCTCTGCAGTAGTCTGTCGTGGTGCTGTTAATTTTGTGTCCCCTGCTAACAATTGGAATAGAAGCTGCAATTGTGACGACGTAAGCCCCAAGTACGGCCGCAGCCATAACTTGAGCCTTATGTTCCACAGTACCCACTTTTGCACATGCCTTTATCGTAGCATTCAAATCTGTTTTTCCAGGTAAAGCTTCAATGATCTTTTGACAATCAGCATTAGCATTATCCCTGTTTGCCACAGGTCCAAGGCTTGGCAGCCGCACAGGTTAACCCCGCGTGGAAACACCAGCCTTGCGCTCTGCAGCAGGTTGTTATCAGCTGACCTTGAGCATTATACTTAGACCTGAACAGCTTCACAAAATGCCCCAGCTTCCTACAGCAATGACACATCAAAACAGAGTTATCTCTCCGACTCAGCTTCAACTTAAGGCAGTTTTTCTTAAAGTGACCTTCTTGCTCGCATGTATAACAACAATGAACTACCTTAACTGCCGCCGCAAAAGTTTTGCTAAATACTTCATCTGAAATGTGGTGGTTCCTACTTTCTCACAAGCATCCATCAGCTCAGTTAAGGTGGGGTTACGATTTGCCATCTCTGCAGCAACTCTCCTGCAGTCCTCACCTGTGTTACAGTTGCCAAATATTTCTTCCCTCAGGACCTGCACCCACAATCACCGGATATGCTTGTGGAATTATAACTCCTTCTAATAACGCATCTCGAATGACCTCTTTCCATTTCACTCCTCCCTCACCTCCCCCCCCTTCCCCTGTATACGCGGGCAGACGCTGACCCTCTCCCTCACCTCCCACATTACCAGATGGACGCAGACCTCCCCCCCCGCCCTGATCTAAAGGTGGAGTAGGGAATTGCAAAGGAGGTTGAGGTAGCCCTAATACTTGTCCCGAACACAGAGGGGGGGTTTTTGGGGGAGACATAGTCACGTGTCCCGAGGCGTTGGCTGAACAATGCTGCTGCAATTCCGTCTTTAATTCTTCCAGTCGTCTGCCAAGCTCTGTCATGTCAGGTTCGTGTCCATTTCGTGATGGTAACAGTCCTTTAAGTCCTTGTGACTCTGGTACTGCTGACTCCGTAAATGGCGAATCCGGTAAAGGTGGGTACAAAGCATGTTTACCCTCCTTCTTGTCCTCCTGCTCAGCCTCATCCGTAGAGAGATCAATGAGAGGGAGGGGGTTTCGGAGGGGGTTTCTGCCAAGTCTCCTGTTCAGCGTCTGAATCAATTAGTTCAAATCGAGTTCGTGTTTTAGGGTGCACTACCAGTTCTGATGGATCTGTATCTATTTTTCTCGCCCCCCGCTCCTCAGCTTTTTTCGGAGCTGTCCGTACCCATGGTGATAAAGGAGCTGCCACCGGTACAGCCACCGGGGCTGTGGGAGGTGTTGGTCCCGCAAACAGTGAGGGGGTAGTAGGCGCCTGTGGTCCTAAAGCCATAAAAGCTGTCTTCAAAGACATCATTAAAGGTTGTAAAATGTCCTTTATCTTTTGCCCAAAACAGTAACTGCTTTAATGCAGCTTCGTCATATTTAATTCCTCTCTCAGAGAGTATATGTTGGAGGAGTTTCACCACTGCCACTTCTGTCTTGGTCAGGTCCGCCCCCCCCCCCCCCCCTTTAACGAGACGGTCCACACACTGGGCTACGTCTTTCGATTTCACAGAATGGGGGGGGGGAACAGATGGTGGAGTTTTGACCGGAATTCGGCCCCCCGTAGACGGTACAGGGACATGCTCTGCCCCGAAAGTCAACTATACTGCTGACGTGCTGCCCGCTGATGCACTCGCCCCCCCTAATCGCTCGGTGGCTAGCGCTGCAACATTTTTCTCAAGCTTATATCGTTTTATAGCATTAATTATTTCCCTCCATGGTTTCATTATTTTTTTTGCATTTTTATCGTCATCAATAACTAAGTCCCACAAGATATCACCGAATTTTCGCCATTCCTCTACTTCAAACACTGAGTCGGGTTGTTGAAAACAACCTTTAACTTTCCCATAGGCAACTATTCCTGACAATTGTTTGATACAATCTACTCCCCGCTTTTCTAAAAAGCGCTGCAATAATTCTTGGGCTACCTCGAAATCCATATTGCCGGCGATCTCTCCATGCTCCTTGGTTAAGGCACTCCGTTGTAGGACAAATCGTTGATGCAGCCTTCCCGGCAGCCCTCACAGACGGCGAACCCCTTTTGGACGGTTCAGGCTCTGCTGGTCGACACGCTGCGCCAGTCAGTGTTGGGTCGATCTTGGCCCCCCGGTCGCTGCTACCGGTGCTTCTCTGTGTCAGCTACTCCTACTCATTTCCTT
This sequence comes from Nyctibius grandis, assembly GCF_013368605.1. Classification (NCBI taxonomy): domain Eukaryota; kingdom Metazoa; phylum Chordata; class Aves; order Nyctibiiformes; family Nyctibiidae; genus Nyctibius; species Nyctibius grandis. The sequence continues at coordinate 75,827,067 of NC_090659.1, read as the reverse complement.
CAGGTCCCTGTTCGGGCGCCATTTGCGAGTAGCGGAGGAACACACACAGACGACTCAATTTGAGTGATATGGTATGAGTTTGTTTTATTCACCTAGATAGCTCATATTTATACAAATATCTATAATTATGCCTACTAGTCAGTTGTTGATTGGCTAAAGCTCTAAAGGTCACTTTTGCATATCCCTCCTACTTGCGGTCAGCTTGCTGTGTTCCCATCTTCTTCTTCCTTGTTCTCTCGTCCCGTAGTTCCTCTTTGTTGTTTACCGAAACCCGCCAAGGACACAGTGTCCTTGCTACTTTGCTACTATCAGCATGACTTGCAATTTCGGCCTAGATGCGGCCTAGGCTGGCTTCCCCTAGAACTCGCTCTGCTCGAACAGCTGTTCTAGTGAGCTATGTCCTTTGTCCTGTAGCCAATCCCCAACAGCCCTTCACACAATTTTTGTATCAGGCACTTTTATTTTAGCTCCAGTTTTACTTTTTTCCCACCTGACTGGTGATAAGAGGTCTTGGGATTGTAATACTGAACTCATTTCCAAAACACAGTTGGCCGGGGTTCCTTCTACCCTCCAGAAAAATATTACTTCCAAAATTTGCAATTCGTAGCTCAGCTCACTAATCTCAAATAGGTCATGAATACATGCAGGGACTTGACAGATGTAAAATAGGGCATGTAGGAATGCTGATGTCCTATTAAACATTAAGTGAGCAGAGTATAAAATCCAGAATTACAGGATATTTCTGTTTGAACCTTTGTATTCTGTTTCAGATTATTCTTTGAATCTACACCAGTCTAGAATTTTTTCTGGAAACAATTACTAGCTATAATTTTTGGCTTTTGACCTACATCGATATTATTGTTCAGTTGGTTTAAGCAGAGGTACTCCAGTTGATAGTGGACAAAACTTAGGTTGAATTGTTTTCATTTTCTCACTTTTCCTTAGCTCAGCCATGTAGAACCACAGCTTATACCATCTAGATGTACTTCTATCTGTTATTTTTTACTTGAAAATATTTCCCTCTCTTTTTCTTCCTATTCTCTAATTTACCATTTATAAAATATAAGAAACAAGAAGTGAAGGCAGCCAAATCTCACAGAACTTTAAGCTTTATTGCTCATGCTGAAAGGGGAAAAAACAAATCTATAACTAGTTTTACAATTTTCTCATTCTTGGAAATAGAGGACAATTAGAGATATGTGAATTTGCCAAGAATACAACTGTGCTGCCAACATTTAAACAAACAAAGGGAGGGATACAGAGAAGACTGATTTAGTTTTGAAACTGCTTCCTAAGGCTATCAGCCTTCTGCTGGTCTTTTCTATTGACATGTGACATTTAAAAAACTGAGGAGTCTTTCAAATTACTCTGTGCCAAATGTAAACAACAGTACTGCAGTATGATTTGAGGTTTTCAGTATTTTTCAAACTACGTAGGAAAGATGGAGAGAGCTGCTCTCAAGAAATTAAAAATGTGAAGCAGAAATGGAAAGTCAACGAAACAGTAGAGTGAATTCATTCAGAAGTAGGACATTGTTTTTTTAAAATACCTTAATATTCAAAATCAGTTTGTTCTTAAACTCTGTGGACAAAAGATATAGAAATATTTTTTTTCACAGTCTAAAAACTGATGTTTGACTAAATAAATGGATATTGCTGAAACAGCAAGTGCAGAAGGAATATACCAGAAGCTGATATGATAGCTAGGAAGTAAATGGAAGAATGGGAAAAATGCTGTCAATTAAAACTAAGTCAATACCTCAGAATTTTTTCACCATTTCTTCACCTTGATTTATAGTGTCTTCAAGTAGTGTTCAACAACTGTTTTAGTGGGTGATCTGTTTATTAACATCCTTGAGAACAGCAAACTTTAAGTGCATGTTTGTCATCTATAGAAAGCATGTTCTGAGTGAATCGACCTGGGAGATAGGGGAATGTAACTGTGGAAACACTATTCCAGGATAGGTAATTCCAGTCATGGACAATAAAATTCATTGTTAAAAGATCTTCTGGTCTCTTTTACCTTTTAGTTTTGTAGATGGACATAGTCATACCTTTGGCCAGTCTCAAAATGAGACTGTTAACACTAAGCGATATCTTCTTCTCGTTAAGATATCTGATGGTTATGCACTGGATAGCCAGCTAACTTAATTTGGTTTTTCATCTCTGGAGAATTTTTTATTCCTCCTTGAAACATTCTTTATTGATATGTGAAGCTTCACTCAATATGCATACAAATATATGGCTGTATTACAACTACAAAAATGTTCAAGGATAAACATTATAGCAATCAATGACCACAAATCTGTTAATCTCTTTTTAAACTACGTTTCTTTCTTTTTTTCTGTCTTTTTCCTCAATTGAAGTAGTCTAATCTGTGTGCTACGAACCTGAGGTGCACACTGAAATAAATCCATATAATCTATAAAGACATGTTTTGAAAAGAAAGACATGTTCTGAAGAGAAGCCTTCTGGCTAGGGATCAAGAAGCAGTTTTCTTTTGATCAAGGAAGAAGAGACTGTATTTCACAAGTCAGCACATGAGGGAACAAAACCCACTAAAACCTACCTTAAAATGTATTAGTAGGAAATGGTATCAAGACTATTCAGATTGTTTACTTCCTATAGGATTCTGTCTGGTTTAAAATGACAGAAGCAGAACTAGCTTTCGGACAGATAACAATGTTAGGTCATATAAAACATCTCTTCTAGTTACTGAAATGAAACCTATATTAATGTCCTGGTTTGGCCTAAACCAGGCCAATTTTCCTTTCAGTGATTTTTACTTTCAGCTGGGTCTCCTCTGGGTAACTGCACTTTCTGAGACTGGCTGTGTGTTTCTGCCCGGTTGAAGGTGGCTGAGTACCGTGACAATTATGCTGTACTAAACTCGTACTGGTTGTGACAACTGGACTTGAAAAAGAGATTATAACAAAGAGAAGTTTTACTGTTGCTATTTGGACTTAAGTAGGAAGAAAATCATGGATTATTGCCAACAACCAGGGAATGAGGAAAAAAACTATTAAACTTCTAGATGTTTCCTCACAACAGCCACTAGATGTTGTGAATCTTATTTTGAGTAAACTAGCTCTTTTCATTTGCTCTAGGTTCTGTTTACTTTACAGTTTAAGTACATGGATTTCAGGTCCATAGACAGGCATGTAAAAGGTAGCTGTGATGATTCCGAGCCTCACCAGGACCAAGTTCTTGTGTGTGTCTGGTCACAAGTTATTTTGGGACATGAGCACAGATGCTTAGGTTATGATGCTTGTAAACTGAGCCTTTAGTTGCCTGTTTGAATGGGGAAAGATTGTCATTATACATCATGTTTTCCATAAATGTATATTTGACTTCAGAATTCTTGAACTGTTTTCCAGGTGGTTGGAAAAGCTAAGATGCTGTGATTTCACAATTATGTATAGTTAATCATGCAAGTATTGTAGTAATGATGGCTTCTTAGCAAGTTAAAGGCATACACGGGATCATGTAGAAAGCAAGTGACTAGTTGCTTAAAGATATTCTTAACATTCTTTTCAACACAGTCAATCCCAAAAATTTAGGACTGAAAATAAATATTTTTTCTCCTACTGAAACTATACAAAAGTGTTGCATTAAAAAAAAAACACAACCAAAACTATTTAATTTGTACCTATTAAAAAGTGTTAACTTATAACAAAAAAGTGTTATTGGAACATTAATGGATGTTATTTGCCTGCAGCTTGTTTTTACATGCCGCTTAAAATACCATAATGCTAAAAAGCTGGAATTTCACACTAAAAAATATTTGAGTATTGACTCAGAACATTGCCAAATACTGAATTAGCAAAACTACTTCCTGGAGCAGTTAGAAGAGTGTTTTTTACACAGCCACTGATACAGGCATTATGAAGGTCAGTAGTTCTGAAGAGATCATTGCTAGAGGTGCTATAAGTACAGACTGTAATAGTAAAAACATTTAAAATGTGCTCCAGAGAAAAATCATAATACAGCAAATTCAGGCATCATTTTGACTAGAGATCTATGTAAGATTAGCTAACAAAGCAGTTGATGCTATATATGCATTGAACAGTGACAGGATGGGCAGCAGAAGCACTTTGATCATTGATGAAGGAAAGATATTTTAAAAAATCCACAGACAGGATATCTCATTTCAGTGCTTCTAGTTAGCTACTTAGAAAACAGAGCTGAAGTGAAGTAGAAAATGAAATCTGTTGTTATTAAGAAGAAAAAAATTATACATCTAATTGTTGGCATGTAGCCTTTTTTCCCAAATATTTTATCTAAATATTTTGTCTGAATATTCTCCTTCTCATTTTGTTATGATCAGCCACAATGGAGTGCCTAATGGAAAGTGTTAATGGCTACCATAAGTCACACAAGTGGATCAAGGTAATGGGTCAGTTAACAGGTAGTTTTGGGGATGAACAGAAGGAATATTTCCATGAAACCCAAAATGGGAAAAAAAGGAAATATTCTTCCAATATATTAGGCCCAAGTTTAAGTACCAAGCAAAGACTTGGCCAAAAACAGTTTTCATGAGACCAGTTGTGAATGAAGGGATACCTGTTTGTGACAGAGATAGTGAATTGGGAAAATACATTAAACACTTGAAACCAGAACAAGCAATTATGTTTACTGGTAGAAATAAATACAATGGTTCTTTGCACGTACTATTTTGAGAGAAAAGGTGGAAAGTCTAAGCAAGAAAAAGTCTCTTCTGCTTATATTATATTGTGGGACAGAATTGCGTATATATTTTAATGTAAAAAATATACAAATGGGATATGACTGCTTACATAATTTGTGCCAACTAAGATGACCTGACAACATCCCGGTTCTTAACTTGGGCTTGTCTAAACTGTACTTCGGGCACTTACAGATCTTTTTAAACTTGAAGACAAATAAACAATGAATGTTTAGCATGATTGTATGGGTTATGAACATGTATTTAAAAGAAAAAATGCAGGAGGAAGTAAATACTTTTTAGCTTTCCTATTCCAAAAAGAACACATACTACCAATGATTGCTCCTTCAAAGCCTCTGAGACATTTTCTTGTCCATTCTTTTTCACATATATCTTTGTTAATTTGGATGCTTATTCAGAGCTGTAGAGCAGCTTTGTCAATGAAGCTACAGTCTGGCACTGCTGTATTTACTTAACATTATAGCCAATCCATCCTAGAAACAGAAATAATAGAAACTCCCACTATCTTCTTTAAATATCAGCTTTACATGTCCTTCAGCTACTGTCCTGGTAACAATACTGATTTTACTCCATATCATTGCTGCTTAAAAAAAAAACAAAACAAACCACACCAAAAAACCCAAATGAAAGACAGAAGCACTTAGGATATTTTTTCAGTTACCTTGAACTAAGAATTATTTTTCTCCTTATTTTAAAAGAACGTGTTTAGAGTATTAGTCAAATAGACATTTTAAATCCTCTGCTTTTAATCCCTTTGTTCCCTTTGTTGGTCCTGTTTAACATCTTTGTCGGTGACATGGACAATGGGATTGAGTGCACCCTCAGCAAATCTGCCGATGACACCAAACTATGTGGTGCTGTGGACACACTAGAGGGAAGGGATGCCATCCAGAGGGACCTTGACAGGCTTGAGAGCTGGGCCTATGCGAACTGCATGAAGTTCAACAAGGCCAAGTGCAAGGTCCTGCATGTGGGTCTGGGCAATCCCAAGCACAAATACAGGCTGGGCGGAGAATGGATTGAGAGCAGCCTTGAGGAGAAGGACTTGGGGGTGATTGATGGTTGACGAGAAGTTCAACATGAGCCGGCAGTGTGCACTTGCAGCCCAGAAAGCCAACCGTATCCTGGGCTGCATCAAAAGAAGCATGGCCAGCAGGTCAACAGAGGTGACTCTGCCCCTTTACTCCGCTCTCGTGAGACCCCACCTGGAGTACTGCATCCAGCTCTGGGTCCCCCAATATAAGAAGGATATGGAACTGTTGGAGCAAGTTGAGAGGAGGGCCACAAAGATGATCAGAGGGCTGGAGCACCTCTCCTATGAAGACAGGCTGAGAGAGTTGGGGCTGTTCAGCCTGGAGAAGAGAATGCTCTGGGGAGACCTTCTAGCAGCCTTCCATTACCTGAAGTGGGCCTACAGGAAAGCAGGAGAGGGGCTTTTTACAAGAGCAAGTATTGACAGAACAAGGGGTAATGGTTTTAAACTGAGAGAGAGTAGATTTAGATTAGATATTAGGAAGAAATTCTTGACTGTGAGGGTGGTGAGACACTGCAACAGGTTGCCCAGAGAAGTTGTAGATGTCCCCTCCCTGGCAGTGTTCAAGGCCAGGTTGGATGGCGTTTTGAGCAACCTGGTCTAGTGGAAAGGTGTCCCTGCCTATGGCAGGGGGGTTGGAACTATATGATCTTTAAGGTGCCTTCCAACCCAAACCATTCTATGATTCTATGATTCTATGATTTCAGAAAATCCAGTCCTGCCTTATTTCGAATTGCTTTTCTAATGCTTTTATAGTGGCCACTTGAAAGTACTAGCCACTTCTGTTAACATAGTTTTCCTCAGGAAGGAAATCTTGCAATTTAGCTTCTTGATTCGTAAATGAATACTTAATTTACACAGCTTCCTTTGATACTGTACAACAGAAGTTCGAAATGAAGATAATGTAGCATTTTAATGTTTAAACTTTTATATGAAAGTATGTGCGCAGAGTAAACCTTTCCTTATTTCAGGGGTTCAGAAGTTGTATTAGATGTGGATGGAAGATTTAGTTTAACTTCCCACTTCACAACAAATAAAAGAATTGTAACATAAAGGGATTTGAGGGTACTTTCATAGGAGATATTAAAAAAAAAAATGGTTCAAAACCTTGTTCTCAATTAATCATCTGTTTGCTAGTGAACTGCACTTTCCCCAAATAATTATTATAATGCATAAGCTGAGAACGTGTAAATGTATTATACTTTTGTTGATGCTATTTTTCTAGACACTGAGGATTAGACTTGGGCCTAGTTTGAATCCCTAGATTAAGTTGCCTACATATTAATCTTGTGTTAAAATAGCCAAAGTTATTCAAGGTACCCACATGGTCCTTATAGAGGTATGATAGAGGACTTATGGGAGATCCACGCCTTTCTGGAATGACAGCTGAAGACCAGGAGAGATACCCTGGGGTACCTCAAGTGAACCAAGGGTGGTGATCTCTCTTTTCCTCTCTCTCATAATCTCTATCCTCTTTCTCTTTTCCCTTTTCTTTCTCTCTCTTTTCTCAATGCCTTTAGAAACCCAAGACACTTACGACCATGCCACTTTCCCTGTATTAATAAATTGTTCTTAATTTCATACCAGTTATTTGATGTTGTTTCACCTTAATTTACTCCATTTATGAAGTAGTTGTGACCAGGTCGTAACAATGAGGTCTCTTTTTTTTTTTTCCCCCCCATGAGAGTAATATGACGTTTACATTTGTGATTTCTTTCTCCTTAATGTAGGATCTGCTTGTGGTCACTTTTTATGTTTGCTAACACATTCTATGCATTGCTTTTGTCTTCTATGGTTCATACCACATCTGAAGTCATCCTATATTTGGTGACTTACATAAACTGCAAGTCTGTATTTCTTTTAATATCAGTAATTGATATTTGGTGATTTTTTTTTTATACCTTAGGCCTCCTGTATCACAATATGACCCTTTTTTTATTAAATTATACCTGCATCCAATACCCCTACTTTTGAGAACTCTGTATTCCTCTACACTATATAATTATGCCAAGGTAATATATATATCGTTCCACACAGAATAACTGCTTGCTTGGTACTACTAACTATTATCTTTATAAAATTATGGTTATACCACACAATTATTACCAGCTAAATTATAATAATTAATTGCATTAATTTAATTTATTAGTAGCTAAATATTTTATTTGATGCTATAATTAATTATGAAAAAAAAGAAGGGAGCTAACATGGAACTATGAAACATTCATCTTCTGCATCAGGTCACCTTTAACATGATCTGTACTGGAGGCAAACATGATCCATATGGGTGTGCATGGCTGGTGTTGAAGAGACATAACATTTCTATTGTTACATGACAAAGACTTTACATTCTTCATTGGATAGTTCTAACAATGGAAAAGCGTATTATATTTTCCTCAAGTGCCAATAAATCCACCCTGATCAATAACAGTTGTGTAGGCACATGAAAACATCGTTTCAAAAACACTTGAAAGCTTGTAATTGGAATTTTTAGTCAAGGATTCTTGGATTTGTACCTTGCTTATTTGCCTCATTGTGAAAAGAATCTTCATTGTACAAATAACTGTCTTCTACTCCAGATTCAAAACTGATTACCAAGTAAGGCCGAAAATTTTGTTTATTATAATTTAATATTTATGAACACTTCCTGGTTCTTGGATTAGACCTATCATTTCCTAGTCAGCTTTTCTTTTATGATTAAGATCTCAAAACACCTCCAGTTTTTACTTCATTGGTAAAAAACATGCCTATAGACCACATTCTTGCTTAATTACTATCTCTATATTGCATTTTTCAAAGTAATTTTTATCATCGTCAGAAAGTATCCTTATCACATCACGATATGTGATTAATTCTGCATAGTATTCCTTTGTGGATTTTTTACCTATTCATGATAGTGGTTTGTTCATTTTTGAAGAGATTAATTCTTTCCATTATTAAATGTTTTCTTCCTTTAGCTGTAGTTTTATTTCCCACAAGTGTTCTTACAAACAGCATATTTTTTTTAAATAGTTGTTGATTAAAACAGTGACTCAAATAGTCTGTGAAAGATTAAAATATGGACTGAGCGGTTTTTAGTTTTGTTTGGGGGTTTTTTTTGTTGTTTTTTTAGATCTGTTAACACTCTTTCAGTCCCTCAAACTGAATCTAAGTGTGCACCACTTTATTTTTTAATATGAAATGTAAGGTCTTTGTTCAACTCAGACCAGAACTGTAAGGAAAAATAAATAAATCCTTATGCTTATTTTCTAAACTAATCTTCAAATAAAAACCAATTTCTTTGCTCATCCTCTCACTACTGACTGCCAGTTCAGGATTAACACACTTGTAATATAATGTCACAGTTTTCTTATTCCATTCCCTATTCATGTTTGCACAGCTAACAAGCCTCAGTTACTTATGATGTGGAGGACAAAACTAGGAGAGGCTTACAGGCACAGAGGTTCCTTTGTGGGGTCTATAGCTAATGGCATGCATGAATTTCAGGCACTCAAAGCTGAGCAAACAAACAAACAAAGAAGTAAACAAAAAAAGATAAAGGAAAGAGAAAGAAAAGAGAAAAATTCTCCCCAATGGCCATCCATGAAGAACAATGGGCACCCCAGACAAGTCTCCATCTCTGGGCATCCTGTCCAGCACAGCACGTTGTGAAGATGCTTTCTCGCTAGTACAATTACACTTTTCATTGAGACTCACTCAAGCTCCTCATTGGTAGTTTCTGTTTACAGTTCTGTTGGCATTGGTTGGAGCATACATAATCAGGGTTGGGTACTGCACACTAACTGGTCATTAAATTCTGTGTAGTTATATTACCAGATAATAACAGGTATTAAAAAGAGTATTAATTTATTGTTATGTCTAGGCTTTCCTATAATATGATTTTATAGGCATGGTGGGCTAACTTTAGCAGCAGCCAGATGCCATCCAGCTGCTCACTCACACCCCCTCCTCAACAGAACAGGGGGAGAAAATAGGATGAAAAACTTGTGGGTCAAGATAAAGACAGGGAGACTGTTACCAGTTACTATCATGGCCAAAACGGACTCAACTTGTGCCACCCCTGCAGCTCCTCCACTACCAAAACTTTGCTGTTTACCTCCAATACTATAGGCTAAAAGCCACATTGAAGGGATCTTAGTGCAGAGTTATAGACTAAAGCTACAAGCAAAAATGTGAGGAGGCAGGGAAACAACAGGGTGATTTAACATCAGTGGCAACTGTTTTCTGTAAGAAGTCCAGCATGATAATGATTCACACTCTGCCAGTGTCAGATCACGAGGGTAAGAGTACTCGGGACACCAGGGTAATGGCACTGTACAAAGGCCTCAGGGTGTGGAGATGAGACATCACAAGGTTACAAATGCATGGCAGGCTACTTAGTTGCAGGTGGAAAGCCCTTAATACTGCCAAGTTTAAAGACCTTAAGTGTGGTACAACAGGTGTAGGAGCCTTTCTTTTTCCACCATGAGGTTATACTCTCTTTCTCTTCCTTGTAGATACAAACAGAGACTTGCTAAGTAATATAATAGTTTTTATTTAGTACATCAATAATTAAATATTATTGATTTATCATGTAATTACTTTAATTATTGAAATATTCACACTAATATTAGTTACTTATTCACACTAATATTAGTTACTTATTAATTATTTGAAAATTTAATTATAAAATTACTTTTTCATCTGTTTTACCTCTGTCTTCTTTATCTTCTTTTTTTTGTGCTTACCACAGACTCATGCTTTTTTTTTTTTTTTAATTCCATATTAAGTTAAATTTTTTCTTTTGTATTCTAGGTAAGTGGATTTACAAATGAAGTTGAAAGAAAGAGGCAAAGTAAAGAAAATGTAGGAACTATTTTGCCTTCAGGATAAAGGCAGCTCCTCTCTGTAGACACAGATACTTGTAGGAACTTTTAATGAGACTGCGGTAGTGTCTATGTATTTGTTCTCAATTTATTCTGGCAGTAGTTATGTTTTGATGCCATTTTTTTTCAGCATGCCATGAGCAAGGAAGAGGAAAAGCTTGTACTACCTTTTATACAAGTAATAGTTACCTATTCTCCGTTCAAAATAATTTGAACACTTTAGTCTAATGTCTTAGAAAGAATAAAGTTAGCAGAACACTCTAAGGCATGTAGTTAATGTAAACAAGAGAACATTTCATGTAACATTTGTGGGGAGATGCTTTATGAGCTTTAGAGCATTTTGTGTGCTAATTCTAATGCTTTTCATTTTACATTGCTTCATTTTATTGAAATAATAAGGAGTGATCAATGTCTGGCAAATGGATCAGTGTTCTTCTGAATCCTTTTTCCTTCATTTCTGTTACTAATATTACAGAAATTAATGCATTTCAAGGTTCAGACCTCTTAGAGCGTGGGTGGAGGAAAGGGTTAAAAATGTTGCAAGGTTCTGTATGGATTCTGACATCCTTTGCCAAGATTTGATGCCACCACATGCTGTTTTGGCTGTTACTATCTGGGCTAACATCAGTCTGTATCACTCCTAATGGCATACCTTCACTTCCCACCCCAAACCGGAAAACAGGCACACTGATATCTGCTGCTAATACGTCTCACTGTGTCTTCTTTCAGGGACCTGAAGCTTATATTTCCAGTTGCCAGTTCCTCTGACTAGAAGCTGCCTGCAGCAACTGATTACATGTCACTTGACTTTATTAAAGCCTCCATGCTGTCTGGCAAGATTTGTTCTCATCAACTGTCTGAAAGTACTTTGCATGCTATTATATTGTGATTTGAGAATGGATATACTACCTAGTGAATCTATGGCTGGACAGTTTTACTTCTATGCTTCACATTCATGCATAGGAAACTTCCAGTGCAGGCTTATTCCTCACTGTATTTCAGTGTCTTTGTTTCTTTAGATTTCCCATTTCCTTCTACAGTGGATAAATTCACATAAAATGCTAAAGGAAAAAAAAAAAAAAAAGAAACATTCCAAGACTGGTTCTGTGAATTAATTTTCAATATGAGCTGCAGACTTCTGGTTTTGAATATAATAAATATTTTTCTTGTCAGAAGATAAAATGTTTCACTGGGAGTTAACTGTGTTCAGGAAGAATGACAGCTGAAGACAAAATGACACTTCAAAGGGCACACACTAAATAAGGTTAGGCTCCTCTTTGTGCAGTATCTGTTTATATGGGAACAGATTCCTGGAGCAAAATTGCACCTGAACTTAACTGTGTGGAAAAGTAAGGGTTAGGCAGTTAAGCAATAGGTAGAAAACAACAACCTGAAAATCAGTTAAAGGTGAGTTCAGGATTGAAGTGCACCTGAGAAAATAGCATGTGTATGTGGAACACGTCAGGATAACGAGGTATGCCAGTAGTCTAAGTAGCTACCTGGAAGCTGTGTGAGGTCAAAAGGCCAGAATGCAGCTCATGGAGGAGAGACACGTTGATTATCACATCTAATTTGTGTGCAGCAAGAAGTGAAAAGAGTATTTCCAATCATGTTCCTGGAAGAACCATTATTCTGAGGAAGAGGCTGAAGAGAAGTAGGGAAAGAAGGTTAAATAATTGGGTGTCAATGGTAGAAGAGCTCATGGCTTTTGGGGTCAGTCTGGAGATTTTATCATTTTAGGATATTGTGTGTATTGTATTGTAGCTTGAGCTGTATAATATTTGTGTAAGAGTTGAAAGGTGAGGACCAGCACTTCTTTTTTACTTCTTTTTTCCTTTTTTCTAATCTGCCCTGCCCATGTTTACAGTGATAAAACTGAATTCAAGAGAAAACAAATTACTCTCTGAGTTGGTATTATGTCTAAATTGTAAACATTAGAGATAAAATTTACAACTCAGGTCTAAACTAAAAAGATTAAAAATGGAAAATATTATTTAAAGCAAAAATTTGTTGTCATAATATAGTTATTTAAAGTTGTACATCTGATACATCTGATTGATTGTCTTTCTTGCTATTAGTGAATGGATCCACAGTATTCACATCTAAGTTTTAAACATTTCCAGATAAAGATGAGAATGCTTAAAACTTCCATTTTCATTACTGGAATTTGGAGTGGAAGAATGTATGTACTAGATCAAATCAAAGCAGATAGTTTCGTTTAGAAGACCAATCACAAAATCTTCAACTTCAACAATATTCAGGTTGAGTAGAGCTTGTAAAGTTATGCATAACTGTAAAAGAGTAAGGCTATTAAAATAAAGGGTGAGCAAAGAATGACTAAAACACTTTCCAAATGGTTCCTATTAGTGGTAGTGCTGTCATAGGAGGAAGACTGGGGAATTTCTTCAAAGTCTGATAGAAAACTCAGGCAGTTTGTTTTGCATCTCAGTCAGGAACAGGCAGGAAGGGAGCAGTGCATGATGTGGTGTTAAAGGAAAGGCTGTGAGAAAGCCATCTGAAGGAGATGTTTCTGAGCACACTGGAGACTGGGCAGAAGGTAGCACCTATGAAGCTCCCTCCTGTCCTTTCTCCTACCACCCTCAGTGAAGGAGTAGTCTGAAGAAGACATCTTCCCCCTCAGAAACCTCCTGTATGTCTCTAAATACTGGCCAATCATTAAAGCTAAAAGGTTGTAGTATTTTTACCTTTATCACCTTTTTATTTCCTATGGTGCTCCTATTATTTTATTTTCTAAATAATCATGTGTAATATAAATTTTAATTTCTTTTTCAGCTAAAGGAAGTTTCTTAGCTATTTGTAAAGCAAATTATACTCTCCTAATTGTCTTGTCCATGTACTATACCTAGTTCATACTGTAAAATAAAGTGTTCTGTTATTTTTTTGTTTAGATGAATTTCCCTTAAAATATTAATGTTCTTAACAACATACATAATATATTTTTCAACTCATTTAGCTCTAATATTTTTACATGTGTTTTCTAGCTGTATATTTCTTGAATAACACTGAACAGAACTTATTCATAAAATATTACTGTACTTTTTAATAGGTTTATTGTGGGAGAAGCAAACTACTTACCAAGAATTTCTGTTATAAATAGCCATGAGTTTTTTTTTCTTTTGTGCAATGAGTTCTCATATTGTCCTGGTTTCGCTGGGATTTTGTTTCAGTTTGTGGCCAGCCATAGTGATCAAGGCCCTTAGCAGTTAAGTGCAGGGAGCTGACCCAGGCTGGCCCACAGGTGTATTCTATATCATTGACATCAAGCTCACTATAAAAGGGAGGGCTTGGTGGGGAGGGGTGGGGCTGTTTTTGATCTCTTCTTTGTTGTCCTTCCTCTTTCTAATTGCCAATGATGGGTATTCCTAGAACAACCTGCAGCAACTCTGTAGCTAAGTATACTTTTGTGTGTTTTGTGTTATCGTTGATACTGATTTCTCTATTTTATTAAATCTGTTTAATTTTAACCCACAAGTCTACCTCTTTTTCCCAATTTCCTTCCTCGGTTAGGGAAGGGACACTTGGTGAGAGAAAAACTGTTATTGATTAGCCCTGGATGCGGGCTAAACAAAGACACATATGTATAGCATTCTTCACATAACCAGTCTGCAGGATGCTTTATAAGATCAGATAAAACAGAGAATCACAGAAGGACTTCAAAATGAGTGACAAAAACAGTAAGAGCAAAGAAGGAAACCCAAGCTTTAATTAATTCAAAATCTTCTTGAAAAAAAATAAAACCTACAGTTTTCCTTCAGGTAAACACAAGTACCAGTTTTTTTAATAATTCCAGTCTATTACTGTATCTGGGATTAATTACAAAATGATTATGAAACTGGTATATATTCTGAGCTTTAATTTGCCAGACTTACTGGAATTTCAAAACATACTTTGTTTGACAGACAATTATTAGGAAAGTATTAAATATAAGTTAAGTTATATATGCATTTCATTATTTTAATTTCCATATGTCTGTCTTCTGAGGGCAACATTACATTATGCAAACACAAGATGAAGCAGAAAAAAAACACACCAGAGAATAAGTAAATTAAATTCTTAGTAATATGATTTGTAAGGCCTTTATATTTTACTATGTAAGTGAATATTTATGTGAAATACAGGTGGGACAAACAAATAAAAGGGGACTGTCAAGATTAGTTGCCGCATACATAGCTGAAAATTTTTTCAGAGGACAGTTCCTACCTTATAATCATCATCATTACTATTGTCATTATTTTTTGAAACAGTGATCAGGATGCTCAAGTAATTGTAAACATGCAAATAAAGTGTTTGTATGGAAGTCTGCTATGTTAATAGGATTAAGTTTAACTTCATAAAGATAAGGTGTTGAGTGTATTTTTTACAATGATACAAAGTAGTATCCAGAAACTTACAGCCTAGCTGAATGGAGATTTATACTTTGCAGCACAGAGAATTCAGCTCAGTCTTTGAATCGGTCTGTCCTCCTAGCGCTGTAAAGGAGTAGAAAGCGGCAAAAGAAAGATACATTCTATGAGGTCACTTTTCTGCTGATTTGCCACCTCTTTCACTCAAAGTGCTCTTTTTGTCCCATTCCATGCATTTTGGAAACCTGTGCTCTATGTGGTACTTATTTGTTGCTTAAAATAGCCTTAAGCATTATGGAGCTTATGCTGTGTCCTGTGTTTGGCATGTACCAACGAACATTTCTAAAAAAACTGGAGCAATTTTTAATGGGTTTTCCTTTGAAGTATTATAGGAGACTACCAGCCCCTCTACAGATCCTAACCTACCACTTCTTTTTCTATGTTATATCTATGCGAGCTTGTTTAAACGTATATTTCATGTTCACAAACACATCAATTCCGTATTATACCAGAGCATGTTTGCTTATTGTCTACATTCTTCCAGACTCAGTCACTCTAGCTTGCTCTGGGAGAGCACTGAGAACTTTTCTAGTGATGCAAATCCCTAGCATGTTTATTGGTGCTTGTGTGTGCAACTCTGTACATTATTACATGATTTTTACTTACAAAACACTGAATGTAAACAACTTTAGTCTTGAACTTCAACTACAGTCAGTATAGCAATTTCACTACTCTTTCTTCAGTACAGACCTAGATGGAATGCTTGTTCAGCCTTGTACAGAAAAACATTCTGAAAATGCAAATAAACTTAATACAAGTTATGCCCACCTTAAGCACACTACTGTAACAAAAGAGATGGAAACATGTTAACTTTCAAGTGTCCTATACTGTAAAAATATTCAAGATTTCATGGATCAAAGTTAACTCTGTTGAAGTCTGCTAGCTTAATACCTTTTTTATTACTTGCAGGAAGCTAAATATCAGGACTGCAATCCATGGCCTCAAACTTGTAGCAATGGCTAGTGATTTTCTACTAGGTGACAGAGCTTGGACTGCCTGGACTATGTACTAAGCTCATCTGTCTAAATTCCACTTTGTTCTTTTCTATTTCTTCTTTTTTTCTTTTTTTTTTTTCTTTTTTCCCCCCCTGATAGTACAAAACTTGTGATTCCTAGTACAATTCATATACTGCTTAATAAATATTCAGGTGAATCCCCACCATCAGCTTTATGTTGCTGATTTGTCAACACAAATGTTTTGAAAACAGACTTCTATGAGACCTCCTCTAAAAATAATTTCTAACTTCCATAGAAATAAATACTTATATAGAATATTACTTGGAGAGCATGGGTGTATTTGAAGCCTTGTAGAAGACATTGTATTTGAGGAATCAGTGATCTTGAGCAAGTGCTGACTGCCGTTTTGGGCCTTGTGCTAAGACTTGAGACACCTATATGTTAGCATGAATGAACACATGTAACCCCAGGTACGTAACAGTAAAGGGGAACTTGCTGGAAGGCTTTGGATATGTACTGTTCCTGGATACAGATCCTAGATACATGTAGCTAGATATGCTCTGGTAGACATTAAGAAAAAGACCCATCAAAGATGATGTATAGTTCTGTTTGTTACACTAGATATAAAGAGCCACAGTACTATGTGTGGGGATGAATCTCTCCACAGATGGGATCTGCACAGTGTGCTGTGACTGTTCATCTGCGGTCCATCTAATGCTGCATGAGAGCGGGATTCTCAGCATCTGAAGGAATATAAGATTTACTTGCTATCTATACTTCTTTTCCAATTTTCTATCATGTTATTACTACTTTTATTAAAGCAGTTTTGTTAGACCGTTTGTTGCTGTGCCTTTCTTACTGAGATCCAGAAAGAAACCTGCACCTCTTCTTTTGCAGAACAATGAGTGACAACTGTCTGTTACTCAGAGCCATTCCTGATAGGTTTTCCTGGTAAGTTTTTATCTTCCTGGGATAAGTAGTTTTGCCATTAACAAGATTGACATAGAAGGCAGCCTTAAAGATTTGATGAAGTTAGTCTCCAAACTCAAAAAATACTGTGTATTCTTTACCAAGTGAGGGACCAAAGTTACCATAGCTCATACAAGCTGATATGATTATAGAATCATCAAGGCATTCTGATCATTCATGAAGGGCTTTCAAACAAACACATTTTAAGTTACCACACCTACAATCCCCAGGAAGAACCTGAAGATGACCTCTGGGTCTTTGCTGGGTCTGTGCTCCACAGTCTTGTTCAGAAACCAAGCAGTGCACACCTCTTCCTTCAATAGATCCTACCAAGAAATTAGTGTCAAAGCATAAACAATTCAAGTTCACATGCTAAAGTAGTCTGTATATCAGTTTAGCTGATCATCAACTTTTTAATGCAAACTAAAATAGAAGTTTCAAAAAACAAAACTTGTTTGCTTGCTTCATATATTTCACATAAGTCCAAAAAGTACCTTCCACTAACATCTGAGGGAAAAATAGAGTAAATTCTGGTAACAGTGAACTCAGACACTCAGTAAACTACCACTACCACATTCCTCTTGAAAATACTGAGAACAAAGAAATTCTATATTTCCAGGTGAGCACTTTAAATATTGAGGAGACAGGTAGGGATATAACTTCTCTGTCCTCTGTGTGTTGCTTCCTCTAGCCAGAATTGTCTACCTTGTCTGAGCTGTTTTCCAAGGCTAGATATACTTTGTATGGGATGAAATGAGAGGGAATTGTCAGAACATCTTTTTGCCTGTAAAAATTAGTTAACCCTTTCCTCATGTTCAGTCACTTGCATAAGTGAGGGTTGATTTTTATGTAATTTGTACTGTTCTACTGTTTCAGAATATGAATTCTAGTGTAAAGCCAAATCTGAGTGGTTGCATGCAACGTTTTGGAAATGCACAATTTTGACTCAATAACATGCTAAGTCTTTTTATTCACTGAACTCAAAAGGGACAGGATTCAATGGGACAAGTTATGATTAACAGTTGTTCAAAATGTGTGAAGGCAAAGTAAGAAAAGTCTTTAGTTCAAAAAACTATTTTAGCCCAAATATTGTTACTGTGTTGACTGTTAGCTCTCACTTTCTTTTACCTCACCATTCAAAGGTAAAAACAACAACCAAATAAAAGTGAAAAAAAAAAAAGAGTAAGACAAGCAAAAACCAGTAAGGTTCCACTCCCTGTGAATTGATGCAATCCCAGAAAAACTGTGCTGTGATGTTGTTCTGTATTTATACCAGGTAGATATTACAAACCACACAAGAAGAGAGCACAAACAGTGGAGAGTCCTTAAGAGCATTCTTAAGGTAATCCCTAATGAATATATGGGTAGGTGTATATGTTGAGTATGAAATTCTATTTTAAAGCATCTTAGATATGTTATTGTGTGTAACTTGTCAATGAAGATCCATATCTAAGATCCGTAAAAACACAATTTCTCTTTCTGAAATATGGTTAAAATTAAGACATCATATACGACAAAGCTATTTGTTATTCCATACTGTGAGAGTAGTAGGAGTCACAGCAGAAGTATCTGATTATTATAATTTCCATTTGTGACCCAAGGAAAGAGTTATTCATCTGATCTGAAGGTTCATTTATTTAATGAGACATATGGTACAAGTCTTCATTTCCTTACGTTTCCCAGTCTGTGGTTTATTTCTTCACTCATTCACATGAAGAGCTGTAATAATGTGCTGGCTTATAAAAGAGCATTACTTCTATGTAAATTTGGTGATACCATTATAAATTATCTTTTTTTAAACTATTTTTTGCTTTGTTATGGTCTGCAGATATGTTCTCTTTATGGTAATGATTAGCAAATTAGGTTAAATTAACTAGTATCTTGGTTAAGGCTTTTGCAATATCTCAGTCATATTGTTGACTGAAGTAACACTGTGATGTAATAGTTCTGCATTTATAGTTAAGATCATTTAAACTCCTTTTCCATGGTTTATCATGTCTTAGGTTATTTTTCTGTTCCATTAAGGTCAGAAAAATGTTAGGTAAAATAAAATGATAGGTTTTGTTATAATGTAGAAGATTTCATCATAGCTCTATTTCACAATATCACCCCTCCTTATCTCTCTTTATTACTATTTTTTGGCATTATAATGTGAACAGTTAAATTAAAAAAGAAGCGGGGGGAATCCAAGCCAACTTTGTGTGCCATGTTCCCTCCTTTATCACTCCCAGCTTGTCTCCGGAATCAATATCATACAATTTAACTCTTGGTCACTTGAAAATTGAGAATATCATTTTACCATGGAAATTTGGAAAGTTATTAATAAACTTTCTTTTAAAAATTTTTAAGATGAGTTATGAAGCATATGAGAACTGTTTAGTAACATAAACTAAAACTTCTAGTGCAGCCAAACCAAAGACTCTCTCATCCTTGCCCTCTGTATAATCTTGGGTGAGATGAAAAGGATCCTCACTGGATGCGTGTTCCGTGGCCTCTAGATAGAAATGCTTAAATTATGTATTTGCTTTTGTTCCACTGAATAGAAATTCTATGTCATAGGAAGTCTGTAACATTAACAAACATCTGTTCATTGATGTGTAGAAGTACAAACTACAAAGATTGTCTAGGAAGGATAAGAGTTAGAATAGTGAAAACTCCCAGCAGTAAACCGAAATAAAACCAGTTTTATTTGTGAGGCACAAGCTTCAGAGACTGCAGGAGCAAGACTGAAGACCTGTTTGACAAAACAGATTAAAGCAAACTTTCCCGGGTATCCTCTGTAAAAACAGAGAAATAATCTATACTGCAAGTAAGTATAAGAATTCAGCTGAAGTGGAGTCATCCTAATTTTTTCAATGTGGTTTCATACTGCACCATGAGGAGATGATAAAGATGGTAACTGTCTCTGTATACCCTGTGTGCACAGTTCCAATCCAAAAGCAAGTTTTGGAAACTATACAGATGGCAGAGTTCTGGAGCTTGACCTGTACATGAGTGCTGCTTCTAGTGAGACAAACTGGGCTGGGAGGAGCAACCTATTAGGAAGATAATCATGTACCATGCATGGGGTGAAACAACCTGTTTGGAGGGGAACCTAGACAGCCAATGAGGAAACCAACTCCACATTGTGCTTCTGTTTATAAAGTCTTTAAATAGAAAAATGAGCTCTGTTCTGGAAGAAGAGAGCTACTGAATTGAGAAAAAGATCTTTGGAAATGTATCTACAAATGCATGGGGATCCTTAAGGACCAGGGTATGTATACCCAAGACTTGTAACTGTGAGCAGCTGCACAGCACAAAACAAACATGAATTTCTGCCCAGCTTTCAGAGAATAACAATGTCCCTGATCACAAGGGAAGCTGAGACTGAGTGAAGGTGACTGTGGGGGAGTGAGTGAGTGTGCAAAAAAAAATCAATTACGTTAAAAACTTTAATCTTATTGGTTGTCAAATAAAAAGTGTCCAAAATCCACTACAGGTTGTGACTTCCTCTGTGCCACCCATGACAGAAAAAACAAATGTTGCTTTGAAAGATTAAAAGAGAGCACACATTACCAGGGAGCTGAAACTTGGTTGGAAGTGACATGTCAAGGTACGAGCAGAAGAGTTCTTCCTCCTACAATTTTATCTCCTGACCCTGACTCCCTCATACAGTACCGGTCTAGGATTAAATAGAGAGATGGTTCACGGCAATTTTATCTGTATTGTGAGTAGAACTTTTTACTTCCTTCCCAGGGGATACCCATTATCTAGATATAGCAAATGAGCTGCAGAGCTGGGTTGTAAGGAGAAAGATTAAAAAAAAAAAAAAAAAAAAGGCTGTTATTTTTCCTGTAGGATCTCTGTGTAGGCAAGAGAAAAAATCTGGGCAACGGCAAAAATTGAGAGATTCTGCAAATGAGTTCAGGACATTTGTAATGTTGTGGTTAGATACTGAAGGTGAATAGAGAGATCATGCTCAGGCAATTGTTCAGGATTGTAAACAGAGTTAAAACTGGCCCTATTTATCATCAGTCTTCTAAACTCTTCCATCACGATGTTCTCTAATTTCCTAACATATATAAAAATATTTATACATAGATTCTGTTGCAACAGAGGATAAAAAGAAGGCGGAGTTACTGAATGCCTTCTTTGCCTCTGTCTATACTGTTGGAGGCTGTCCTGAGGAGCCCCGGACCCCTGAGGCCCCAGAAGAAGTCAGGATAGAGGAGGAGTCTGTCTTGGTAGATGAGGGCTGGGTCAGGGACCACTTAAGCAATCTGGACGTCCATAAATCCATGGGCCCTGATGGGATGCACCCGCGGGTGCTGACGGAGCTGGTGGAAGTCATTGCTAGGCCACTCTCCATCATCTTTGCTAAGTCGTGGACAACGGGAGAGGTGCCTGAGGACTGGAGGAAAGCGAATGTCACTCCAGTCTTCAAAAAGGGCAAGAAGGAGGACCCGGGTAACTATAGACAGGTCAGCCTCACCTCCATCCCCGGAAAGGTAATGGAACAACTTGTTCTTGATGCTGTCTCTAGGCACATCAAGGATAGGGGGATCATTAGGGGCACTCAGCATGGCTTCACCAAGGGGAAGTCATGCTTAACCAACTTGATAGCCTTTTATGAGGATGTTACCCGGTGGACAGATGATAGTAAAGCTGTGGATGTGGTCTATCTCGATTTCAGTAAAGCGTTTGACACGGTCTCCCACAGCATCCTCGCAGCTAAACTGAGGAAGTGTGGTCTGGATGATCGGGTAGTGAGGTGGATTGTGAAGTGGCTGAAGGAAAGAAGCCAGAGAGTGGTGGTCAATGGGACAGAGTCCAGTTGGAGGCCTGTGTCTAGCGGAGTCCCTCAAGGGCTGGGACTGGGACCAGTGCTATTCAATATATTCATTAATGACTTGGATGAGGGAATAGAGTGCACTGTCAGCAAGTTCGCTGATGACACAAAACTGGGAGGAGTGGCTGAAGCGCCGGAAGGCTGCACAGCCATTCAGAGAGACCTGGACAGGCTGGAGAGTTGGGCGGGGAGAAATTGAATGAACTATAACAAGGGCAAGTGTAGAGTCCTGCATCTGGGCAAGAACAACCCCATGTACCGGTACAAGTTGGAGGCAGACCTGTTGGAGAGCAGCGTAGGGGAAAGGGACCTGGGGGTCCTAGTGGACAGCAGGATGACCATGAGCCAGCAGTGTGCCCTTGTGGCCAAGAAGGCCAATGGCATCCTGGGGTGTATTAGGAGGGGTGTGGTCAGCAGGTCGAGAGAGGTTCTCCTCCCCCTCTACTCTGCCCTGGTGAGGCCACATCTGGAGTATTGTGTCCAGTTCTGGGCCCCTCAGTTCAAGAAGGACACGGAACTGCTAGAGAGAGTCCAGCGCAGAGTCACGAAGATGATTAAGGGAGTGGAACATCTCCCTTCTGAGGAGAGGCTGAGGGAGCTGGGTCTCTTTAGCTTAGAGAAGAGGAGACTGAGGGGTGACCTTATTAATGTTTATAAATATGTAAAGGGCAAGTGTCATGAGGATGGAGCCAGGCTCTTCTCAGTGACATCCCTTGACAGGACAAGGGGCAATGGGTGCAAGCTGGAACACAGGAGGTTCCACTTAAATACGAGGAAAAACTTCTTTACGGTGAGGGTGACTGAACACTGGAACAGGCTGCCCAGAGAGGTTGTGGAGTCTCCTTCTCTGGAGACATTCAAAACCCACCTGGACGCGTTCCTGTGTGATATGATCTAGGCAATCCTGCTCCGGCAGGGGGATTGGACTAGATGATCTTTCGAGGTCCCTTCCAATCCCTAACATTCTGTGATTCTGTGATTCTGTAATGCTGAAAAAGAAGTGAAGTTCAAACTTCAAAAACTTGGAAAATTTATTTTAGGAGAGAGATTCCCTGCCTCTACCAAAGTGTTCAGATTTTTTATCATTCCATTTCAGTTCAACAGATTGGATTATAAAGTGGTTTGAGCCACATTCTCACTATTTAATTCCACAAACTCTGTATTTCTCTCTGAATGTTGGTGGAATATCCTAGATTGTGAGAAAAGGTGTTGAAAAAGGCTCTGAAGCATTTTGCAGAGTGTATGTATTCACTCTTTATTAGTTCATTAGGGCAGCTGTGTCTTTTGAGAGCCAATAATGTTGGAGACTAAGTATGCAATTTTACCATAATTCATGCTTTAAACTTCTTTCAGTCTGCTTTCCCTCCTTTTATTGACTGCCTTTCTCACCTGGCTATAAGACTTGTCCTCTGCATAGGAAAGATTGTTTTCTTTTAAATCTATTTATTGTTTTTCACCAGTAAAAGAACTTTATAGTGGTACAAAATTGCTTGTTTATACTTACCCAGCTGTAGCTACCTATCTTCCCTTTTGAGTTTATTCGTGAAACAGCCTCCCGTCAGTAAAAAGAGAGAAGAAATGGCAAAGAAAAGAGAAAGTGCATGTCAGAAGATACTCTGAAGGGTGGAAATACAGTATAAGGAATTAAGTCTTAAGCATCCTTTGGCAACACTTAGATCACAGCTGTTATTACAGGAGGTAGAAACACACTTTAGAAGGTAACAAAGCAGCACTTAACAGTTTCAAGATAAAAACTTTCCCTGTGAAGGTCTTTCAAGACTAATGACAATAGTCTGAGAAAATTCCCCAAATCAAGCTTCCCAAGATGAATTGTGGGATAAAGAGAAATAGTACTTGTACTCTTGGAAGATATTCTTGACTGTTAAATTTCAAATAATAAGAGACTGTGAAAGAGGTAGAGAATCTACTTCTGGAGACAGTATTCTTGCTGCTAGGTTAAGCTGAGTGTCAGAACAAGCCTAAAACAATAGATGTATTGCAGGCAGTCAAAATGAGAGAAAGAGGGAAGAAGCCAGGAAAAAGCATACAGCATAGGGCATAGTCCTTGTTCATGAGCACAGCAAATGAATGGAACTTGAATGAACTGGAAATGAATTCACAATATAAAGCCTGGGACTGAGATACTTCAGTATGTTTTTGAAAGAGTATTCATTATTAGACAAATTATTCAAGAAAGACTGATTCAATTTACATCCATAATTATAATAACTGTAGGCTCTAAAACTATTTTTGTAAGAATAGTGATACTTTTTGAAAAATATTTTAAATCTCAGAGACAAAAGAAACAAAATTTGATAATTAAAGACCTAGGTTAGTGAAGTCCTAGGAAATGGAATTTTAAAATTTATCTCAGGGTTTATGTTCAAAATGAAACTCTCTAAATAACAGAATCAATAACTTTATTTTTTTTATTTTTTTAATCATTCAATCTGACTAATAGCTTTGGGATTTCTATATTAGATCAATATTTATAGGTAGCAGAAGTAGAAATTAACAGACTTGCAAACAAGGAAGTATATCAGCAAATTTAAAACATAAATCAGCATCTGAATGCTATTTCTAATTTTGTAAGTGATATCATAAACTATTAATCTACCCCCAGACTCCTCAGAAATTCTGAATATTTGAATTTATAAAATATTATCTTTTTAATTATGTTTTCAAATGTTCAAGTGCAGATCTAACAATCACAAAGGACTTCCAGATTGTTCTTTCAACTGAATCTGATTAATTCATAACAGGCCACAATTTTTCTTAGCACTCTTTTTGTTGCTGACATAGTAGAAAGAGCTCCTCATGCTTCCTGTTACTTTCAACTCCACTTGAGCTTTGTGTTTCCTATTTTCACCCCTGCATACTCAGTCAATATTTCAGTATTCCTTCTGGATATCCTGTCCTCACTTACACCTCCTGTACACTTAATTTTTTTCATTTGAGCTCAGTCAGATATTTCCTATTCAGCCAACCCAGAGTCATGTTGCACCAGCTTGACCTCCTGCCCAGTGGTATGGACTATTCTTGTGCCTTAAAAAGGTTGTCCAGGATCTCTCCTTGAGCTCTTTACTCTTCAGGGCATCTTCTCGTAGGAAATGCCAAACAGATTCATGAACAAAATGAAACCTATATTCTTCAAGCCCAAGTTTTCAATTCCGTTTTTCATGAAGCTAACTTCTCTCAGTAGCTAAAACACTACCATGTTTTGGTTGCTGCAGTCAAGTCTGTCATCAACCTTAATATCCTCAACATTTTTTTTTTCTTATTCAAGAGTGGCAAACTTCTCATTTAATCAACTTGTTAATTGTCAGTGTCAAACAATTGTCTTTGACATTCTCCAGAAATCTCCAGGATTGCTTATATTCCTTCCCAGGAAATGCTGTGGTGATCAAAGTTTCCCATGAGAATCAGGGCTTGTGATCAGCTTTGCTCCATCACTCCTGACTCCTTTCCTCCCCTGGCTTTGTTACCTCCTCGGGTCACACTCAGTCCCTTTGGTGAGGCAACTAGTGGTACAGCATGTGTGTGTTGGGGAGGGTATGGTTAGTACACAGAATTTTTTCTCTGCTGCTCTTTTCTTTTCACACTTGTCCTCTGCTCCAGCACAGGCTCTCTACAGGCCGCAGTTCCTTCAGGAATATCCATCTGCTCAGGTGTGGAGTCCTCCGTGGGCTGCTCCACCATAGAGCACTTCCTCCTCCTCTTCTGACCTTTGTGCTTCCTCTGTTGTTTTGCACTTGTTTGTCCCTTCCTCCTCTGACAGTCTGACTTTTTTTCCCTTTCTTAAACACGTTTTCCATGAGGTGCCACCATCTTGGCTGAGGGACTCAGCCGTGCCCTGCAGTGGGTTGGTTGGAGCTGGCTGGAACCGGCTGTGTCTGGCACAGGGCAGCCCTGGCCTCTCCTCACAGAGACCACCCTGCAGCCACCCCACTGCCAACAGCTGGGCAGCTACCCACAGTACATCAACAAAGATTGCCAGTCTGAGTAAAAGTCAAAATAATGGCACCAGTATCTCTTGGAGCTCAGGTATACGGTAAAGTATGGATTGTTGGGCTCAACACTGATAAGTAGGAATGTGAACTGAAATAGAAAAAAGGGAAATATGCTGCTGGTCCTTCAGTCTTGTACATAAGGCTGAATTTTGAAAAATGCTAACACTAGTCCTACAGACAGACTTAAAGGAATTTTTTTAAAAAAAATAAAATAATAAAAATTAGATACTTAAGGCTTTACTAACCACATTAGTTTTACAGTTTTCTAATCCACACTGAGAATAATTGTGTGATGACTAATAATAATGACTATTATTATTTTGTAGGCAAGTAATATGGTCTAGGGGAAAATTTTTAAAATTCTGTACATTAAAGATACAAAATTCAGAACTTGGCAGCTTTGAAATTCATCTTAAGAACATTTATGCCCTCTTCTCAGCATTGTGGTTGTTTTTATATTTGCTTGAAAAGAAAGAAAGCTTGAGGAAAAATGTACAAACAGATTGTCTGATTAGCTATGGAAACATATGCTGGAGGAAAACTGTGTGCTGGTCCAGAGGTGAGGAATACAGATATGACAAAATCACTATTCCCCAAACTCCAAACACATTCCTTAGTTTTTCGACACTGCTTCTCTCAGGCTTTTTTGTGACCCATGTTTTTAACATCTTATGTGGGACATCGTGAAGATGGAATTCCTAAGCCAATGGGTCGTAAGGGTAAGAGGGATTCAAAATAGAAAAAATTAATAAAAATTCTACAAGAACTGTTTTGTTTCTTTTAGTCATATTTTGCTTTTGTTAGGTACAAAAAGACACTGATATCCTCTTGAAAATCGAGTAGCAGTACATTTAAAAAGTAACTGAAGTGAGAGGAAAATTATAGAACTTAAAGTTGCCTGTTCCTCAAAATCTTTGTTTGAAAAAAACCTGTCAGATATAAATTTGTTTTCATTTGAAAGGGACTTGCCTTGTGTTTGAACTCTACTGGGGAAGACAACCTCAGGGTGAAAATGAATCAGCATGACATTATGATGTGTACAAATTAACAAAAAACTGTATTATAGGAACTCAGGACTTCTCAACCGAATCACATTCCAGTGTTTTTTCTGATTTGTTATCCAAAGTCATTACTCCTAAAGTGTTACTCTAGTATCTGTTTTCCATATTTCTCCTTTTTTTTAGAACCAGATATTTTCAGTGTGGTTTTGGTAAAGCAAGAAACCTGGTAAGTACAAATATGAAGGAAATAAAACGAATGTTAGAGAAACAAAAATTAAAGTTCTATTCAGACCTGGGGATATAAATCCTGTTAATGGAATAAGAAATTGCAAGAGCTGGGGTTTGAAATTAATCTCCCAAATCACACTTTCCCCTTTACTTTAAGATCATCAGAGATTCCAAGAAAAAAACAGCCCAGGATCTGGCTCCATTTATTTAAATAACTATTTTCACAGAATCACAGAATCACAGAATGTTAGGGATTGGAAGGGACCTCGAAAGATCATCTAGTCCAATCCCCCTGCCGGGGCAGGATTGCCTAGACCATATCACACAGGAACGCGTCCAGGTGGGTTTTGAATGTCTCCAGAGAAGGAGACTCCACAACCTCTCTGGGCAGCCGGTTCCAGTGTTCAGTCACCCTCACCGTAAAGAAGTTTTTCCTCAAATTTAAGTGGAACCTCCTGTGCTCCAGCTTGCACCCATTGCCCCTTGTCCTGTCAAGGGATGTCACTGAGAAGAGCCTAGCTCCAGCCTCTTGACACTTGCCCTTTACATATTTATAAACATTAATGAGGTCACCCCTCAGTCTCCTCTTCTCTAAGCTAGAGACCCAGCTCCCTCAGCCTCTCCTCAGAAGGGAGATGTTCCACTCCCTTAATCATCTTCGTGACTCTGCGCTGGACTCTCTCTAGCAGTTCCCTGTCCTTCTTGAACTGAGGGGCCCAGAACTGGACACAATATTCCAGATGCGGCCTCACCAGGGCAGAGTAGAGGGGGAGGAGAACCGCTCTCGACCTGCTAACCACACCCCTCCTAATACACCCCAGGATGCCATTGGCCTTCTTGGCCACAAGGGCACACTCTGGCTCATGGTCATCCTGTTGTCCACTAGGACCCCCAGGTCCCTTTCCCCTACGCTGCTCTCCAACAGGTCTGTCCCCAACTTGTACTGGTACATGGGGTTGTTCTTGCCCAGATGCAGGACTCTACACTTGCCCTTGTTATATTTCATTAAATTTCTCCCCGCCCAACTCTCCAGCCTGTCCAGGTCTCTCTGAATGGCTGCGCAGCCTTCCGGCACATCAGCCACTCCTCCCAGTTTTGTGTCATCAGTGAACTTGCTGACAGCGCACTCTAATCCCTCATTCAAGTCATTAATGAATATATTGAATAGAACTGGTCCCAGTACCAACCCTTGAGGGACTCCGCTAGACACAGGCCTCCAACTGGACTCTGTCCCACTGACCACTACTCTCTGGCTTCTTTCCTTCAGCCACTTCACAATCCACCTCACTACCCGATCATCCAGACCACACTTCCTCAGTTTAGCTGCGAGGATGCTGTGGGAGACCGTGTCAAACGCTTTACTGAAATCGAGATAGACCACATCCACAGCTTTACTATCATCTGTCCACCGGGTAACATCCTCATAAAAGGCTATCAAGTTGGTTGAGCAAGACTTCCCCTTGGTGAAGCCATGCTGAGTGCCCCTAATGATCCCCCTGTCCTTGATGTGCCTAGAGACAGCACCAAGGACAAGTTGTTCCATCACCTTTCCAGGGATGGAGGTGAGGCTGACCTGTCTATAGTTACCCGGGTCCTCCTTCTTGCCCTTTTTGAAGACTGGAGTGACATTCGCTTTCCTCCAGTCCTCAGGCACCTCTCCCGTTGTCCACGACTTAGCAAAGATGATGGAGAGTGGCCTAGCAATGACTTCCACCAGCTCCGTCAGCACCCGCGGGTGCATCCCATCAGGGCCCATGGATTTATGGACGTCCAGATTGCTTAAGTGGTCCCTGACCCAGCCCTCATCTACCAAGACAGATTCCTCCTCTATCCTGACTTCTTCTGGGGCCACAGGGGTCCGGGGCTCCTCAGGACAGCCTCCAGCAGTATAGACAGAGGCAAAGAAGGCATTCAGTAACTCCGCTTTCTTTTTATCCTCTGTCTCCAGGACCCCCACCTCATTCATCAGTGGGCCTACATTGCCTCTAGTGTTGGCTTTACCTGCAATGTATTTGAAGAAGCCCTTTCTGTTGTCCTTGACCTCTCTTGCAAGGTTTAATTCCAAGGAGGCCTTAGCTTTCCTAGTTGCCTCCCTACATCCTCTGACAACAGACTTATATTCCTCCCAAGTGGCCAGCCCCTCCTTCCACGATCTGTACACCCTCTTCTTCCACTTGAGTTTGCCCAGCAGTTCCCTGTTCAACCATGCAGGTCTCCTGCTACCCTTCCTTGACTTCCTACCTGTTGGGATGCTCTGATCTTGAGCTCGGAAGAATCAGTCCTTGAATGCTAACCAACTATCTTGGGCCCCCTTACCTTCTAGTACCCTGTCCCATGGGATTTCCCCTAGCAATTGCTTGAAAAGGCCAAAGTTGGCCCTCCTGAAGTTCAGGGTTGTGATTCTTCTAGCTATTCTGGTCCTGCCACATGAGATCCTGAACTCTACCATCTCATGGTCACTACAACCAAGGCTGCCCTCAACCTTCACCTCTTCAACCAGACCCTCCTTGTTAGTGAGGATCAGATCCAGCAGCGCTCCTCTCCTAGTTGGCTCATCCACCATTTGCATCAGAAAGTTATCATCAACGCACTGGAGGAACCTCCTGGACTGGGGATGGCTGGCTGAGTAGGCCTCCCAGCAAATATCAGGGTAGTTGAAATCCCCCACAACAACCAGGCCCTGTAATTGCGAGACTGCTCTCAGCTGCCTGTAGAAGGCCTCATCACCCTCCTCATCCTGATCCGGTGGCCTGTAATAGACACCCACAACAGTATCACCCCTGACAGCCTGCCCCTTAATTCGCACCCACAAACTCTCAACTCGCTCCTGATCCGCCTCTGGACAGAACTCAATACATTCTAGCTGCTCACTCACATAAAGAGCAACTCCACCACCTCTCCTTAGCGGCCTGTCTTTCCTGAACAGGACATAGCCATCCATTACCACATTCCAGTTATGCGAGGCATCCCACCAAGTCTCTGTAATTGCCACTAGATCATAGCCCCCCGACCGAACACGGATTTCTAACTCCTCCTGTTTATTCCCCATGCTGCGTGCATTGGTGTACAGGCATTTCAGGGAGCGAGCTGGGCACACCGGTTTCATCCCAGATTCACCCCCTGAATTCACCCCAGGGGGATGGGAGGCCTCCTGGTCTTCCTCAACACTAGAGCGTTGCCCCAGTGATGCAAGCCCAGCTACCACCCCATCCCCCTTCGTATCTAGTTTAAAGCTCTCCGAATGAGCCCTGCTAATTCCTGTCCCAGAACCCTTTTGCCCCTACGACATAAACCTTTCCCATGTATCACTGTCACGCCTGGTGTCTTATAAAACCAGCCATTATCAAAGAACCCAAAGCCCTGCCTGTAGCACCAGTCTCGTAGCCAGGCATTAATAGATAGAATACTACTGTTCCATCCCACGTCATCACCTGAAAATGGAAGGAGAGAGGAGAAAACAACTTGTGCTCCAGACTCTTTCACCAACCGCCCTAGGGCCTTATAGTCTTTCTTCATCCCCCTCAGACTACGGGATGCAGCTTCTTCCCCACCTGTCTGGAAGATCAGCAGGGGGTAGTAGTCTGTGGCCTTCACCAGGTTGGGGAGTTGCCTGGTGATATCCCTGATTCGGGCTCCAGGCAGGCTGCAGACCTCCCTGTGATGGGGGTCAGCTCTGCATATTGGGCCCTCAGATCCCTTTAGGAAGGAGTCTCCAACCACTAAAACTCTTCTCTTCTTCCTTGTGGAGGAGGTAGCTATACGCCCGTCAGGTTTTTCTGACTGTGGTGGGACCTCTGATATAGGTTGCCTCTCCACCACATCCCCATTGGACCGGCTGTATTCCACTAGGGCTTCATATCTATTGCTCAGAGGCACCTGTGGAGGAAAGGTAGGCAAGGAGGGCACTCGCCTTTTGCCATGGCCATAGACTTGCCTCCACTAACTCCTCTCCTCTAGGTTATCGTTTTCCACCTGAGAGGGGCAGAGTACAGGGGTCCCTCGATCCTGGGAGCTCTCCGGCAGGTGGTCCCATTTTTGTTGCAGGGAGGGCAGAGCCTGGCTCCACAAGTCTATCTCCATTTCAGCCTCCCGAATGCTCATAAGCCTTTCTACTTTGGCTTGAAGCCTTTCAACCTGGCTTTGCAGCTGTGCTGCTCGGCCGAGCAGATCATCTACCTGCTCACAGCGCACACAGCCCCCTGACACCACAGAGACGGTGTAGCATTCCCTGCAGCCTGCAACCTGCACCATCGCCTCCTTCCGTGGGAGCTCTGTCTGGGTTCCCACATCCATTTTGGTCTTCTTCCACCGGGTAGATACCATTGTTCTTTCACTGAACTGGGAAATACCTGTTGGTGCCACCCCTGGTTCACAGCTCCTTGGCACCTTCCTCGCCTTGTGCACTGGGAGGGAGTCAGTGCCCTCCCCAACAAGCTGCAAACAACTGCAGCCTCTCCTGCCCTGGGACACACCCAGTCACTGCTGACTCACACAGGCACTGCTGAGTCTCCCTCTCCCTTCTGGCCAGGGACTAGTCCCTGCCCTCCAGGAGGCTTTTTATCACCCGATAACAGGGGGTGGAGCGTTTAAATCGCTTAAATCGCCCGCGGTGCCTCCGCGGTGCCTCCGGCTACGCCCCCTCCTCTCCTGATTCGTTGCCGGTCCGGGGTCAGGAGGAAGCAGCTCGGGGCTGATGCTCGCGGGGGGCTCGGGGGGGCCCAGGGTACGAAAAACCGCCCGGTTAAGCCCGATGTTGCCCTCGCCCCGGCACTAACCTCAAGTCGCTGCCGCCGCTTTCGCTGCTGCCGCCGCTGTCAGCTTTCCCTTGTTCTTTCAGGTCTCATGCCTGTCTGCAAAATCTGTTTTGCTAAAAAGGCTCTTCATATGGAGAAAACAGAAAAGCTTAACACTGATAGAATAATGTCTGCTATGTAAAGAAAATTCTGAGATGCATATATTGACAGCTTCAGAACTTTATCCATTTTGCTTTTTACTGGTTGTCATCAAGATTTTTTTCTGTTGTTTACAGCCGAAATCTTAATGGCTATGTGTTTTATAACATTTTGCCCAGGAAAACACTCCAATCACTATATTGTCTTCTTTACACCTGCATGACATGTGACACAGAGTGTTCTAGCTGATAATATCTGTCCTACTGCCCTTACAGCATCTTCAACAATGTGATTTTAACACTTGCCATGTGCAGGACCACCACATTTATTCTATTATTCCACTGCAGAGATGTACATTAGCTAGGGACCAACCTATGATATCCCCTCAGTAGCCAAATACAAAGTTCAGAGCCCTGCACTTCTTTTCTTCTGACATCTCACTTCTCCAATTCTGATGTCTTTGTCCTAACTGTAGGCTTTCAGGTTGTTCAACTTCTTTTCATTAGTTCCAGGGCTACCTCAGCCTAACCATCTGATAACCAGTATCTCACATAAATACAGCCTCGTTTTCACAGAGGAGACACGATACTCAAAAGCACACTGTTTTCAAAAGGAAGGGATTGCATGGCCCCAAACTGCCTTCTAAGCAATAGGATCAGAGTTAGCATCAAGCCAGCCTGAGGGTCATTGCAACCAAGTATTCTGTCTGTTCAACAAGGTTTATGAAAAAGACATAAAGGTGATGCCTACATAGGTAGGTTTAAATCAAGAGTAATTAGATGCTTCAGAGGAAAAGATAAAAGGAATAAAGTGACCAACATACAATCAGGAACAAAAGAAAAGTCTCAAAGGAAGATGTGCAAGCAGACTAATTATCTGATGTTTCCTATGGGCTAAGACCTAGTACCTGTGCTGTTACATGAACTCAGTTTTACATCTGTGGATATCCAAGTTCACAGGAAAATGTCAGAGCTTCACTACAGGGATAGTTATACCTTATTAATACTAGCTACATTAAACATTGTCTTAGGAAAAGGGCTTAGGATGTGTTTTGCACCAGGAGGTGCTGGTTCACTATAATCCCAGTAGAAAGGCATTTAGACTTTGTAAGGTATCATTTAAAATACTACTTATTAGAGCTAACAATAGCACAGATAGTCTTATGCCCCTTAAGATGCTGGAAGGCCCGAGCACTTTAACATCAAGCAAGACTCCTTGTACACCACACCATGCCAACCCTGTCCATAGCAGAGATTCTCTCCTTTCAGTCATTCAAGCTATAATAGGGTTTTCTTACAAGGAAACACTCTTTTATCACCTCTACAGTCAAAACAGAAATTATGTTGTCATGAGAAATTCTTGCTGCACCGTTAAATAAAGGCAAGGCCATGCAGGTGGCATAATCACTGGTACCAAGTGGGAGCTGCCTGCAGGCTCCTCTGTTACAATAAACTGGCTGAGGTTATAGTGCAGCAAAGGGATTTGTGCAGCACAGCACAGAGTTGAAGGCCACGCAGTACATGCAGCACAGCACAGACCTGGGCCTGCTCAGGTTAACTGTGCATTGCTAACTCCTTGATATACAGCAGTCTTCCAATCAGGACCACAACAGGATCAAGGAAAAGCAAAGTTCCGAGAATGCCCTTAAGGTAGGTCTCCATTTGTTGATGTTCTTAATGAAGGTAGATGATGAATGTAGAAGAGAGAGGGGAATTTCTGATGATTCGTCTTTGTCTTCAAGCAACAGTTTGATTTCTAAGCAACCAGAATATGCTTGTTGCAAATTTCAGGCTGGCAAATTTATCAGTTGCATCTGCTGCTAGACACGATTTGATTTTAAATCTGTAAGTTACAATCAGGTTGTTCAAACACTGTTATTTCAGCCTGAAAGGTAACTGATATTTGATTTGTCAATCTAACTCAGTTAAATATTATGTCAAAATAAACCACAAGATTATTTTCTCCTACAAAATGTATTTTGATTTCTTTTTAGTGAGAAAATAATCTCTTCTATTGGCCACTTCATTATAGTCTTGCAATTGCAAATTTAGCAGTTATTGGGAGAACTAGAACATATAATTTGCAAATCAATCTTTGAATTACACTCAATTTCAAATAGATTTGATTGAAAATACAATGTTTGTATGCAGAAGCTGGTGGATTAAAAATTGATGATTCCTAGTTAACCAAGAGTGGTTCACATCAATACTGTATATAAAAGTACAATATTTCTGTCAGTTCTTCTCATTATATCTATTTTATCTGTTCAGGAGTTTATAGATGTAACCTTAGATACAGTAATCATAAGTCAGAGGTTTTCTTGATGAGATAACCTATGGCTACCATGAAATTTTTAGGTTTCCTTTGTTCTATGTATGATAGTTGCCATTGTCTTCTTGGACAGAGTTT
The DNA here is from genome assembly GCF_013368605.1 of Nyctibius grandis. Classification (NCBI taxonomy): domain Eukaryota; kingdom Metazoa; phylum Chordata; class Aves; order Nyctibiiformes; family Nyctibiidae; genus Nyctibius; species Nyctibius grandis. The sequence continues at coordinate 75,792,748 of NC_090659.1, read as the reverse complement.
TCACTTGGTTGTATTAAAATACAGTTCATTGAATAACAACAGTAACCTGCCCTCCTCATTATTTGTTACTTTACTGATCTTTCTGTTTTCCTGTGAGAAAAAGCTGAGAGAGATGGGACTGTTCAGCCTGGAGAAGAGAAGGCTCAGGGGGATCTCATCAATATGTATAAATACCTGAGAGGAGGGTGCAAAGACGACAGAGTTAGGTTCTTTTCAGTTGTGCCCAGTGACAGGACAAGACACAATAAGCAAAACCTGAAATACAGCAGAATCCTTCTGAATGCAGGAAACATACTTTACTGTGAGGGTGACTGAGCACTGGAACAGGTTGCCCAGGGAGATTGTAGTCTCCATCCTTGGAGATCTTCAAAAGGCATCTGGAGGTAGTTCTGGGCAACTGGCTCTAGGGTGGACCTGCTTGAGCAAGAGGTGTTGGACCAGATGACCCTCCAGAAGTCCCTTCCAACCTCAACTATTCTGTTATTCTGTGGTTCTATGACTAATAATAACTAGTCTTAGTATTTCACTTATATTTCTATTATACAATTTGATTTTGTCTTATATATTACATGTCTATTGGCTTTTTATATATATAAGTGTGCAGCTTCTATGCCCATAAATAATGTTTTGAGCACAATAAAGGGAGTTTGTGGTTTGATACTGTTTTTTAATCCTGCTGCTGTGCCTTGATGATATTGTCAGAAGCTTTTTTCTGTTTTTCTCTGTTACCCACACCAGTCACTCATCAGAAGTTCTTAAATCCTATGCAGCACTCATATATTCTCTCCAGTCAGGAGCTTTACTTTGCCTACAGCAGGCAGTTGACCCTCAATTTATATTCGCTTCTATTTGTTGCGGTCTTCAGATTGTTCTCCGTCTCGTGGATGTTAAAACTAAATAGGCTGCTTAAATAAGGCATTCTTTGTTACCAGTTAACATTAGTTCTTAATTTGCCAACTTATTTGACCAAGTGTGTTGGGAGACTTTCATGCAATCTGAATAAACTTGCCTTCTACTGATTTTGTAAAGTATATATGCCATTTACTTTTGAACTTTTTGAAATTTTGGGGAGTCTCCATCTACAAGCATTACTACAAAGCTCCTTATCCAGCTCCTTTAGGTCTCCTACAAAAATTATCTGTGGTTAGTCTCTTGAAAGTGTTAGCAACTGTGTTGTAGAAAACGGTAATTTACAATTCCACCCATAGGATATGGGATAAATGTATCATTTTAAATACAGAAAGGACATAACACTGTCTTTTTGACATGCTGTGTTTAGTTTTGCTTTTGTTTTCCTCATTGTTTTTACATAGTCATCAAAAATTTCCTGTTCTTCAAAAATTCAGTGCTATGTCATTGAACAACTGTCCTTGTTCTTGTTTTAAATTTGTTTTCAGTCAGTTGTACTAATAATCAATAACTCCAAAAAATTTCACTGTTCATTATTCTTACTTCTAGAATACAAAACAAATATTTAAAAGCCAATGTCCCGTGGAATGAAAGATTTATTAGAACCAGTTGGATATAATTTTTGGAATAATTTCTTACTTTTAATATTCTTTCAGATTTACTTCTTCATTCCAAAGTAATAAGAAAAGCAAGTTCTTAGGCAAGCCTTTGAAAAAAGCTAAAACCGGAATTCCAGGGCAGCTAATAGGAAGCCTCTGTTGAGGCCTAGAATAGTGCTGCTGTCTACGTCATAATCCACAGGTTGCAATAAATGGATATGATGTATATTATTGTGCAAATACTAGATTATTGTAACTGAAAGTGTGTGTATAATTGTATTTTTAGTTAATATTAAAGCAAGGACAAAAATGCACCTGTAGACATAAGAAAAAAATGCATCAGAATATGTTGAGGAAGTGAAAAAGTTCTCTACCAGTGCAACAATTTCAAAGAAAGTCTGATTCATGTGCTTTTCAAAATTTTATCTTTGTTTAGGATATTTTACCACTTGCTACAGCTTAAGCTCTACTCTTGACATACTGCAGCATGGTAGTCATAAAAGAATCGGATCTGGGATCTTAACTAAATACCTCTATAGGTTGACAGAAGATGTCATAGCTGCTTTACTGTAATAAATAGAATAATAAATAGTCTTGACTAGAAAGCTTGATGATATCTCATTTTTATATATATATATATACTTATATAAAATCCCTCTTATATTTAATGTTTGGCTCCTATCATCCACTTCAGTTTTATCTTTAGCCTTTTGATCATGCGTCTCAAGATATATGCCACAGAGGTTACAGCAAGAAAATCAGGGAATTAGATCCTTTCTTAATGTTGCTTCAAATTTTCTCTTCAAAGATTTTTGAAGTCAATATACTTTGAAAATACAGTTAATCTTTGGGGAAAAAAATCAAACAAAAACCCCTCAAACACTTTGCCTCAATAATACTAATAAATTAGCATAATGATGTAGAAAAAAATTACTAATTTTCAAATTTCACATTACTAAGCTTTATATTAAATTTAATAGCTATACTTTTCAAACCTTGTCAAGTACTTGCAATTTAAAAAACAATCTAACATACAAAGTCAGCATTTCCTAGTGGTGGTGACCGCTACTGAGTTCTATTCTGCAGGAAAATATTTTCCAAAAGGAAAATTTCCAAGTGTCTTGTTGCGACGGGTGGCAACGAAGGCACAGACTCTGAGATCGAGGATGCAAGGGCCTGAAGCCGAAAGGCCTAAGGCTTTTTATTGTTATGCTACTACCCTATTTAACTGCTACAATGCAGGAGCCAGACTAGGCAGTTCAAGATAACATCAACATTCACACGCTAAGCACTCATCACCCATCCTGGGAAGAGCCCACAGTGTCCTGGGCTCAAAACATCAACAACCATTCCTGTTTTCAGCTCTGTGTTCAGAACTGACCTTCAACACATGTTTACTTCTTTCATGCCTCAAAAAGCCCTGTGAACTGGTCTGGCTCCTTTATCTTAGAAGCAAGCAAAAACTATTCTCAGTGCAGTGTTCCCAAGCAAATCTTATGCTCCCCAAGTAAAGCACAGCTCTTTGCAGGCTGAGGGTCTTCCACATCTTGTAGTTAAAGAAGATTAAAGGAACACTTTATAGTATACTAGAGGAAAAAAATCCTACTAGACCTAGGGCAACAATGAATATATTAAAGCATTAAGTATTCACAGACCTTTTCCTTATTGACAAGGAAAAAATTGTCATATATTCAAGACGTTATTGTGATACACTGAAATACTTCCTGCAGGATATGAAATCTCTTATAGAAGATATTAAATTTAAATTTTATATATATGAATGATAAACAAAAAATGTAGAGAACTTTGCCCACAATGTTAATTTTAAACTTCATGGAGCATACAAGATCCCATATAGTTTATCTTTTTTAAAGAAATTAGAAGTTGTAAAAAAATTGTGATATTATGTATTTTCAGAATGTCATCTAAGAGATTTGCTCTTTTATCTTTATTTTTTTCTGCAAAGATGGAAACCAAACCAAAAAAAAACAAGAAACTGATCCAATAACTTCTTTATTTCATTTACCAGTACATTCTGTATATTTATTTCAGTGAAAGAAAGAGTACGAAGCAATTTTCTAAATTTGTGCAACACCATCATTCTCAGGTCTTACACTGCCTTTGTCGCTACACTTATAAATAACTCAAAGATCTCTGGGACCTTCCATCTCGGTCTTTTAATAAGATGAAATCTTACTTACTAAATGATCTGTGTTCTCTCTAGTTGTCTGTTTTGTCCCTCTGGTAAGTGAAATATGCCTTCCAGTTTAAACAGAAAGGCACTTTAATTGTATATATCAGTCAAAGTGACTTTTCTTTTATCCTTTTTGACAGCATGTTTTTATTAATTTTTATATTAATGATAATTTTGGAGGGGATGCTGTATGTATGTCCTTCCACTTTAAGATTGCCAGAATTCCATTTTCACGCTTTGTGAAAGACTGTTAGGTAGCAGTAATGCTGTATTAGCAGAAGAAATTTTAATTTTATAAAATTCCTGTTGGAACTCCATGATGATGGAAATTACATCATTCAGTCCCTGAAGACCGTGATTACCTAAAAATTTCACTATATTTTTTTAGATGTCTTATGAGTGTAGGTCACTGCTGAACACATTTTATAGACAAATGAGTTAGCATACAAATAGATTAAGAGTTTGTTGACTGCTATACAAACAGTAAAAGCCAACCTGAGACTAGATTTCTCCTACTATATCCCAGTTCAGCACCTGAAACTAATGGAGAACAAATTATGAATTATGGACAGAGAAGAAACCACCAAAGCAGTCACATTCCTATCCTTCTTCCTGAAGGCTCCATGGATGTGAGTGCATATGTTTAATCATGGTGAATTCATGTATGTTTTGCTCTATATCATGGGTAGTGCCTTGGCACATGACAAATACATGTCCAGGCATATGAAGTGAAAGCATCATATTCATAGTTTGAATTGCCCCACAATAGATTTAACTCAATGTCCAATTTATTAGCATATTCCTTTTGGGTAGCTGAAGTATGCTATAGACACAAGGTTTACAATGTACTGAATATTATATCTTTTACAGCTATAAATCTATCATTTTTTTCAGATAAATTTCTTACATTTTCTTTGTCTTTATCCCTTTAATATGTAATTGCAATTATAAAAATATTAGAGGATATTAGGAAACATCAGTATACAATATATCTTACATAATTAAGAGTAACATTATTTTCTGCAATAATATGCACTATTGCCTAGAAAAGTCAGTATCATGAAAGTAAATGAAAAGGTAAAAAAAAGCATATGAAAACATAACAGTATCCTACAAGAAGAGAGTTTAAATTTCATATCAATCTTTTTGGCCCTTATGCCCTCTTAACGGATGTTCTAAGCTCAAAATTGAAGAGCATAGTTAATTATTTTTAGAAAAACATGTTTGAATTTGGAAAGAAAGTCTAAAATAGTCTTCAGGTCAGAAGATACTACTTCTTTTATGTTACAAGTAGATACTATAATTTACGCAGTTTATACATACAGCTTCAGATAACACATCTTCTCTACGGCAACTGAGGTTACGAAAGTTCTGTAGACTCAAATGTTTACAGTAGCATACATAGCTATTAGTGAATCTAAACTATTGTACAAAGAATGACTCTTTCTCACATATTGTATTTGTTGATTGTATGGTGCTGATAATGTTATTAGTCTGTTTCTCTCTTTATAACTTTCCAAGAAATGTTCCAATCTGCTAAGATCTTGAGCCTCAGGTTTGCCTCAACTGAATTTGAAATTTCTTCATAATTCAGGATTCATCTAGTCCATCAGAAAATGTCCCTTTATTGTTATCTACCTGGGGTTCTCTAGTGGTCACTCATGCCAACATATGGGTATCTCAGGCCCCAGCACTGGGCCTAAAATGGCAGTCAGGGCTTGCTCAAGATCACTAACTCCTCTAATACAGTGTCTTCCACAAGATTCCCAATACAGTAGAGATACTCCAAGATGGCGTAGTACTCTCTTTCCCTTTCCATTAACATTGGCCATAGCAGTGCTCTCTTCCATACCATGCAATGCGGATATGCAGAGCTCTGTCCCAGTTCTGACACACTATTCCTTCCCTACCTTTTGTTTCCATCACCTTCTCTTTTATATTCTGGAAGAACACTTCTGCTGTTAGCATCTTTCTTTCCCATGTTCATTATGTGTGATCTATTTTACTTTTTCTGTGTCTTTCTAGATTAGAATTTACAGGAATGTCTGTACTGCTAAAAAACATGTGTCACGGAGAGAGCTCAGGCATGAGAAGTCTGACTTTTCCTGTCTCTCGTTACTAGCTTCCTGCCTCATTCTGCGTGGACTGGTCCACATAGGTCTCCCCAAGATCTTGCATGCATAGTCCAGGGGATATCTTACTTCATGATCTACCACCAAAATGTGGAGTGAGTTATGTTTGAATTGATTACTCCCACAAAACCTTTGAAACCTCGAAACCACTTGTATGCTGTCATGCTCCAGGATCTGGAATAGATACTTCTCAGCATTATGATAAAAAATGCCACTTTGGTGCTTTATAAAACACTCCTCACATGTTTTCAGATGTTTTTACCTGATTAAATACACATTGAAAATAGTATTTCTGTCTTATTAACAATAGGGAAATACACAATCCTAGAGGAGACACGAGGTCAAGTACTCTGTTATGTGCTAACATATGGCTAGCAGTGTGGGCACAAGAAAGTCGCTCATGCTCTTGAGGTTGGTGATGTCTTCCCTATAGTAAATGCATCCAGAATTTGAAAGTAGATGTAACCCATGAGCTTTAGAATAAGACTAATTTTGCATTGTACTCAAATATGGGACAAGCAGTAATGAAATTAATGAAATAACTATCATCTTCTTACAAATACTCCTTTGCATAGAGCATGAGAGACAGTTCTTTTTCCATGTCCAAGACATGGTCTTTGGTATCCTAGCACAATAAAAATTGCCATCCAAGTTGCTCACTTGTGCCACAACACAAGTTATTCTTTTTCTTTTTTCCCCTCACAGTCATTTCTTTTCGTGTTTATTTGCATGGGAACTAATTTGAAACAGACTGCCTTAGTTTCATCATATTTACCATACTTTCTGCTTCTAGTCTTCTACAATCATTTGCTTATTCTTTATCTTGGAAAGTTTTCTGTTGCACAGTGGATGCTGAGACAAGTTCATATGCTCGAAGATTTATAAACAGAGTCTGTAACTGATGGCATACATCCACTCTAATGGTGAAAGTTATTTTTGTGGAAAAACAACGGTAAAAGAGGGGAGAGAGAGAGAGAGAGAAGAAAGAGAAAAAGAAAACACTCCCCCTTGGCCAACCTAATACTCGTCCCCAGACAAGTATCTGGGCATCCTCTCCAGTGCAACAGCTGTTCCCACATAACACATTTCACATAGTAACTGTAGTTTTCATTGGGACCTGCTCATACTTGCTATAGTTGTTCCTGTTTAATATGTTGCTATTGGGTCCTCTAATATAAACAAATAGCTACAACTAAAGGGTAGGAAAAGGAGAGAGCGAAGGGTTGATTCTCATGCTGATGGCAGTCACTTCCCACAAAAACCTGCCATAACAAGCAATATTGGGACTTGAAGGTGCAACGCCATGAAAAAAAAAAGCCACATAAGATCACCAACATGCAAGCATCAAGAGAAAAATACTTCCACAAACTGGGAAACACAGCTATAGCAGCTTTCTGAGTTGTGAGGGGAAAACACCCTCCAGAGTTTCATATAAAAGGCCCTTGACAATATACAGCTAAGCCACCTAAAGTACAGTGCATAATTTCTGTCTTATTATCCACTAAGTTAATGGGAGTGTTTTAAACTTACCTTAAGGAGAGGCAAACATATTATTGACATCAATGGGATTTCTAGAAGTTTAAGCAAATTCTGTATCTCATATAACTATATCCTATTTTAACGTAGGTTAATTGGAGACTAAGAGTGTATTACAGTAAGCAATGCACAAGTAGACAAAATACGATACAAAGATTAAAGGAATGAGTAATTATGAGAAAGACAGATATTCAGAGTAATCTGGAATGCTTGGAAAGTTTTCCACTGTAGATTGCAATCTATCAAAATAAAGTTGTACATCAAGAATGGAGGAATGGAAACCTTATTGACTGAGACATTGTGGTAGATAATAGGTTAATATGAGTTATGATAAAAAATTTTTGAAGGGAGAGTCAATGTGATTTTTGAATACACAGAAAGAGAAACTCACAAACAAGCAAGCATATCAGACATAAGTGGGATGTTCCTTAACTTATACACTTATCCCTGGTGTAATCATGTCTGAAGCGGTAAATCCAGTTCTATATTTCACAAGGAAGTAAGGATGGGAAATGTATTCAACTAAAAGTTCAAAAATATTACAGGCATGTGAGAAAGACTGTAGGAGTTCAATCTTTTTAATCAAAAGATAATAGTTGTATGAGATGATTTAATTTCAGACAGTAAGAAATTTGCCTGAGGAGTAGAAGTGCAAAGTAACACAGCTAAATGGCTGAAAATGGTCTAAAAAAGATGTTAGTATCATTCAACAGAAAATGCTGTGCAGAATTTTCGGACAGCTTAAAACATTGAAGCACTTTACAAGACCTTGTAAGGGACTTGCCATCTTTGACATCTTTAGTCAGTGACGGAATACTTTGATGTATTTGAAATAAAAATTAATTCTTAGAAGCTAAGTTAGGCAGAAGATCAAAACTTGATGACTTAAAAAAATCTAATTCAGTCTTATTGAATGTATTACTTTAGACTTAAAATTATTAACTCTTTGTCACGGTTTAAAGCTGGGCTGGCTATTAACCTTGTGGCAGATGGTCTCTGTTACCACCCCCCCCCCCCCCCACCCGAAAGGAAAGGGAAAAGGGAGAGAGACTTAGGAGTTGGAAAGTTAAAAGAGTTTTAATAAACTATAATAATGAAAAAGAGTATAATAAGAATAACAGAAATAATCAAATATATACAAATATATACAAAACCAAGATTGAGAGCTTGGAAATCCTCCTCAGGCAGAGTTGCTCCCCCAGCACGTACAGAGGGGAAAAGGCAGTAGCTCCCCTGCCATCACACCTGCAGGCTTTTAACTGGAGAATTGGCAAAGCTGGTACCAATCAGTGGGAGACAGGAGGGCCCCTCCCTCCTGGGCCCCACCTCCAGGAGGCAGTGGGTTAGTGATAAATAGGAAAGTGAGAATGACGTGTATGGGATGGAATACCTCGTTGGTCAATTCTGGGCCAGCTGCCTTGTCTGCTCCTCCCTGCAGGTGTGACCCCCCTTCGGCTCTTCACTCGTAAGCAGTGAGGAATTTAGCAGTGACCTTGGTTTCTTTAAGACTAATTGGCCTGGTTTGGGCTAAACCAGGACACTCCTGGTGTGATGGCTTTGCTCAGAGTGAAAATATTTGGAGGGAATGTGTGGAGACAATGCTGGGGATGAATTTTCCTTGCCTGATTTGTTTGACCCATGCAAGTAAGTTTTAAAACTTTTTTTAAAAATTTACATAAATAAGCAAAGTTTTGTCTAAGAAACAAAGGGTGTTACATTGTTTCACTATTTGGCCTTTATGAGATCAATGAGACTAGGAGTGATCAATGGAGACTAGGATATCAATTACACTTGGAATAGCATTTGAAGAAAGTTCTTTTTTAAAAAGAACAAGGGGAGCTGGGACTGGATGTAAAGGGGAAAAAAATCACCATGAGGATAATTAAACCGAAGGGCATTTTTCCCAAGACTTGACTGGACGAAAGGCATCAGAAAGGTGGCCTGAATTTAATGTCTGTGCTCTGAATAGGACTTTGGAGTGGGTGACTTCCCAACATCCCTTAAAACTTGAATGGATCTTTGATTGTCTAATGGCATTACTCTTTTCTTTTTCTATTAAGAAAACCCTTTTATAACAACATAGGATTTTTTCTTTATTGTGTTTTTTTTTCTCAATACTTATAATTTTCCCAACATTTCCTTCTTTATTATCAGAGGTAGAAAACTGAAATAGAAGTCATATTTGAGATTTCTTAACAAAGGTTAAAACATTTTTATTTGTTCTTGAACACATCACATACACTTTTAACTGAATCAAGATGTGGAAAATAGTGTATGCAAAGAGATTGTTCTTTAATCTTATATATAGCTAGCTTCTATATAGTTAACCTTCTATGTAGCCCTTCTATATAGCTAGCTCAATATAATATTATTGAGTTTTCTCAGTAAGAAATCTTTAAATACACTTTCTCAGGCAAGAGTCCAAACTAAAGTATGTTAGATACGACATATGTGTTTCAACAATCCATTCAATTTTAGAATGATCATTCCCAAAGTAACGTTTTCCACCCCAAAAGAGAAGCATAATTAGTATTCAAAATACATCTTTTCATTCCTCTTCTTTTGCATTTATAGATGATTTAACAGCAGCAGTTTTTATAGTGCATAATATACCTGCATCACAGAGCAGATATCAGTTTTTCAGCCACACTTTCTAAATTCTGGGGATATTTGTCTAGTACAGACTTATAGTCAATAAATGCAGGTCGAAGTGATTTCTGATTTCATTTGAGAGTTGTAATTCATAGAATACAGGGGCATTTTTTTTTAAAAAAAGGCCACTGTGTATTGATCGATGATAGCTTTATGATGTTGCAACTATTTTTACCTATTTCTATAGAACAATCTCTATAAGACAACCTGTAGATGAAGGAGACAGGATATGCTGAATTTTGAGCCAGCTTACATTATTTTCCATCTAAAATCAATACAGAGTTCCTGAGATAATATTCTGAAACCTCACAGACTAGAAAAGTTTTGCTGCAGTGGTTTGAGGCAATTACAATTTTTATAAGGATAAGCAGCAAACCATCAAATGATAAGACTTGCATTTCATTTTGACAAGTTAAAAAATTACTTTTTCAGCTTTAACTTACCTCCTCTGCTTTCTCACCCTCTAGTTGCAGTGTTTTAATTCCCAAACTGCATTACCTACTTTTGCCTACTGTCATCCCAACCTGCCATGGTAAGCACCTGTGATCATTGCAAAGATGATTCTGACTTCACAGTAGAAAGGTGGTTTTTGAAGAAGGGAAAAATATAAAAAAGGTAATATCCAAAACTTCCACCAGTCTTACAAGGAAATCTCTGTGTCCAAGCTATTTCATCAACCTCTTTTGGAGAGAGATACCACAATATTTGAGTGCTTTATCAGATATTAAAAACATGTCTTGTGTATCTCAAGCTTCCTTCTCTCTCTGCAAACCTCATAAAAATATATCTTGCACTAACATAACTCCAGTCTGTGAAAGTCAATAGTATATTGTCGGGTTCCGGATTTAAGGTCCGCCTCTAAAGCAAATCTAGAAATAAAATGCAGACAGCCGCCCCCCGTCCGCTCCCCCCGAGAGAGAGAGAGGGAGAGAGAGAGACCCGCCTAATTAGTCAAAAAAGGAGCAAATCTAGAAATAAAATGCAGACAATCCCCGTCCCTTGCTCCCCGAGAGAGAGAGAGAGAGAGAGAGACCCGCCTAATTAGTAATTCCAGTGCAGCCCACGTGCGGTGTGCCTGGTTCAATGCAGACAGCCCGCGCGCAGGGCCCGCCAAAAATATAAATAATTCCAGTGCAGCCCACGTGCGGCGTGCCTGGTTCAATGCGAACACCCGGTATGCTTAACCTGCCTGCAGGTAAAGCACCCCCAAAAAATCCTGACCCGAAATATTAAAGATTCGTGATCCTTGAGTTCAGACAAAGCACAACCGAGGCACGGTATCAACACACTTGGCTCCGACTTTATTAGGTCCAACACTGAGGCAACTCAATATTCAAGGAAAAGAAAGAGAGAGAGATAAAAGAAAGAAAGAAACAGAGAAAACAGTTGAAAGAGAAAGAGAAAGAAAATATTCACCACCCTGAGATCCAGCGGTGTTCTCCTTCCTACTTGGAAGATGGCGGTGAGGGTCCCACGTGTTGAAGTGATCCAGCCTCTTTTATAGAGTTTTTCGGCAGAGTCATGTGACTGGGAGCCGTCAGTCAACAGTTCGCACCAATCACAGGTCCGAAGGCGGGACATGTCCGGTTCCTGCGCCGTAGGATTGGCCCCTTGCCAGGCTGTCACCGGAGACACGCATCCGGAGGCGGGTGGAGGGCGGGCGCCTAGCTTATTGCGCCATCCCACGTTGCCAGGCTCAGGCATTCCAGGCAGCCGCCATAAGATGTCGCCCGAGCACGTGGTTTACGATTTCTGAGACAATGCTAAAAAGGAAGGGCCAGATTCCCACATATATATAAGAAAAGAATCCAGAAAGGCTTTTTTTTTTAAGTAATTTGCATAGTTTAGCATCACCTGCTAATATAAGATCAAGGTGTAAGAGCACAAATCTTGTTCTGCAGTGTCGTAGAGGAATATTGCAGCCTTGGGAACTGTAATCAGAAAAGATAAACTATTCCTCAGAGAGTTTTCTTGTGGAGGACTGTAGGTATTAAAATGAATACTTGAACTGAATTGAGAGCAGGTACATTGACTTGATGTTACTGTTGTTGTTGAAGAGGCAAGTCATAAGATTTTAAGTGAAGTCATTTGCACAATCTCACATGGCAAGCCGCAGACAGAAAATGGCATATACATCATCTCTCATTAAAATTACTTTGAGAAAAGTGATTCACAGGGACAGTCTTAATGAGTGAATGATAGAGAGTAGTGACAAATTCTTCATAATCAGGGCTGAGGACCAATCATCAAAGTCATCCATCATATGGATATAAACAATAGTTAATCAGAAGTTACATGTATTAACCCCATATACACCCACACACACAAATGCACAGATATTTAGGTTATATAGCTGAATTTACAAAAATCGTAACCTTATATATAGAAAGCCTGAAACTTCAACCTCACCCTGACAGATGTAAAAAAACCCTAATCTTAATGGCACAAAATTAGGACAATTGTTAGGGACATCCTAAAAATTAGGATATTAGGGGCAGGCACCCAGGTGCTGGCAGCGGGGAGCTGCAGGGGTGGTCTCTGTGACAAGAGGCTGAGGCTGCACCTAGGGAGGAATAACCCCATACACCAGTACAGGTTGTGACTTGACATGCTGGAAAGCAGCTCTGCAGAGAAGGACCTGGGAGTTCTGGTGGACAACAACTTCACCATGAGCCAATAATATGCCCTTGGGGCCAAGAAAGCCAATGGTATCCTGCAGTGCATTAGGAAGAGTGTGGCCAGCAGGTCGAGGGGCGTTACTCTCCCCCTCTACACTGCCCTAGTAAGGCCACATCTGAAGTACTGTGTCCTGTTCTGGGCTCCCCAGTTCAAGAAAGACAAGGCACTACTGCAGAGAGTCCAACGAAGGACTACAAAGATGATCAGAGGACTGGAGCATCTCTATATGAGGAAAGACTGAGAGAGCTGGGTCTGTTTAGCCTGGAGAAGACTGAGGAGGGATCTTATCAATACTTACAAACAACTTAAGGGTGGGTGTCAAGAGGATGGGGCCAGACCCTTTTCAGTGGTGCTCAGTAACAGGACAAGGGACATGAAACATGGGAAGTTCCATCTGAATATGGAAAAAAAACTTCTTTCCTTTGAGGGTGACAGAGCACCGGAACAGGCTGCCCAGGGAACTTGTGGAGTCTCCTTCTCTGGAGATATTAAAAACTGGCTCGGATGCGAAACCATGCAACATGCTCTAGGTGAACCTGCTTTGGCAGGGAGTTGGACTAGATGATCTCCAGAGGTCCCTTCCAACCCCAACTGTTCTGTGATTCTGTAGTGTGCCTGTGCTGGAGCAGGGGATAAGAGGGAGAAGTAAGGAAAACCAGAGAGAAATCATTAACAACTGACCATAATCCACACTTCCCATCATCCTTGTACCACTCAGGGCAGGGGTCGATGAGTTTGAAGTGAAGGAGTGAATTTGAGTCTGGGAAAGGGAGGAGGAAAAACGTTGTTTAAATATTTGTCTTTTTGTTTCTCACAGGCTTTCTCATTCCATTCTTATTTTCTTCCCCCATCTCTCTGGGGGGAAAATACAGTGAGCAGATGGGTGAGTGTTTTGCTGTTAACCAAGGCTTACCCACCGAAATTACTGATTCCAAAGTGTAGAAAAGACAACAAATACTTCACATAAATCTATGTCCACATGTAAGCTGTAGATCAGGGCATTTTTGGAGGTAGAATGAAAAGTTGATATGAACAGAATCAAGCAAAAACTTTTGCATGTTGTACATGTGGAAGAATGTACCCAAATTAGTCTCTTGTGCTATAGAAGTGATGTTAAAAAACCTGGATGCTCAGCCCTGTGTTTGCATGAGACCTTTGACAGCTTCAAAGCTAAAGGAAATACTATAAGAAATCTGCTAATCTGAATGTATACAATTTCATATATGTGTGTAGATGGATGGATGGATGATTCTATTTTTATTTCTGTACACTTTTTTCTAAATTGTTTTTCATTGTACTTTGATTTGGACTCTGTAGACACACTGTTCCTTATTTTTATCCTAAAATGGATTTGCTTCAATCACAATTTTCAGTGTGACAGGTCCTCAAAAAAGTGCTGTGACAAGTACTTTATTTTGTTTTCAGAAATGAAGGAATTCTAAGGTATGCCTTCTGCACCACCGCCATAAGAGAATAATAAGCAGTGTTACAGCTAAGTTTCAAGAGTATGCCCATGAATATGAACTAACTCTCCTCTGTAACCTGTAGCAAGGACCAGAAACTTTTTTACTTGTAGCAGGACAGGAGATTGTGCCAAAATTTCATTCCTAAATTGCTTGAACTCAAAGATCTATGTTTTTATGGTATTAGAAGGATTTCTACAGATTTTGGTCCAGATTAAATAACAGCTCCCCAACAATTTTTAAGCACAATTCAGGAGCCAGCATGAGGCAATGATCATTTTCAATGAGTTGTTTGATGGAGGCCACCATTTTGGAAAGGTGGGAGTGTTGAATAGTATGGATACAAGCCATTTTAGGTCATCTAGTCTCTGTACTATGAAACAGTTCACTGTAGCCCAAGGTCCTGGCTATGTTTGCAACAGAGGACAATAGTCAGGATCTAGCAAGCTGGGTAAAGTACATCACTGCTGGTATCAATTCAGTTTTTTCTTTAACCAGCTGTAAGCTTTCTCTCTTGATCAGCTTGAAATCAAGCAGCAAACTGAGCAAGACTTAATAATCCTCACAAATCCAGAGAAAGAATAGATACAGGACTCCGGCTTCTGTGACCAGAACTCTTAGTGTCTACTTTTTCTATTATCCCAGTGGGACGTATGACAATGTCTAGCTATCACAGTTGATTTCTTCTCATCCAGTGACCAAGTTTTGTGGTGAAGAATGAAGACAATGCAAATAGAGCTACAGAAAGATTTCTGTGGGACTTAACATTTGGTACATGGAAGCATACAACAAAATCTCGATCTTCCACTGCAAAACCAGTTTTGAAGATAGGGGTCTTGGGAAAAATCTGGATACTCTTGAATTTGAGCTATTGATCCAAGGTTTGTAGCATATTCAAAAAAATATACATCATGTTAGATATTTCTAGGACTGAGCTAGAAAACAGTGAGACCTAAACTGTTGAGAATTACATATATCATACAATTGTTATCCTGCCTACTTTTGTTGGTATTCTGATCATGTTGCAGTATCCTCTTATCTTGATAATGATGCTTTTCATCTGGGTGACAGTGTTCACTTCAAGTGTGTGTACATTTTTTGTCATCTCATTATTCACTAAATGCTTTCAACTTTACTACCATTCTCTGCTCTTAATTGAAGACGTTTGATGTTTCAGGTTTAATTTGACCCTTCTGCCATTTATTCTGTTTTCCTTTTAAGTTATTGTTCATATCAGTCAGTTGTTCCCAGCCATCTAAAGCTGTCTTCAACTGTAATGACCTATTTTTCTTTCCTTCCAGTGTCTGAAATCATAACATTTTTTTAACTTGAAGAATGCTTAATAATTTTTAACTGCTCCAATAATAAAGTTTATTTGTCTTTGGCTTGACAGTGAACCTCTCATTATATAGACCTGACCTTTTAGTCCATTTAAAATCTGCATTTCTAATATAACAGATCATGTTTCTTGGTATATTATTTATTGACTTGATTGTGGAGCTGAGATGAAGTGAGTTTATTGAGAAAGCGTCATAACAAAGTGTGAAAATTATTAACTCATATAACCTGTGTTCAACTAAATTCAAATAAGTTCAAAGAGGCAATTATAAACTGTGGAACCCAAATACAACATAAGAACACACTCATTTATTGTTTAGAAAATATCTGTGTTCACTGAATGATATGAAGACACTATGATGACCAGGACAGGTTGTCAGATTTGCAGTCTCTTCTCTACAGGTCCAAGATGGGTCAACCACTGAAAACAAAGTCTTCCCCTTTGTAGTAAAGGTGTGACAGGCACCCCTTGGATCTCTTACTGTCTTTGCTGTTTTTTTAGCAGCATTCTTTTGATACCTCTCTTACTTCACCTGTGTTACTACTTTATGAGATATTGCTCTCCAGTATAGGCTTTAATGAATCCCTCCAGCACTGTAGCATAATTAAGAGTCAAGTTATATCAGAACATCTCTAGTTAATTATTTTAGTGTCCTTTTAACACAACACGCTACCGTTTTTATAGGAAATTGCAAACTGTGTTGAATAAAAGAAACCATCCCCTCTGGAAATGAAAAATGAGAAACTACATCATTTTATTATACATGTAATGGAGGTGAATCTTCTCTTTAAGATAACATAGTCACTTGCATCATGTTACAAAAGAGATTATATATTGACAGGAAGATACAGAAAAGAAGGATATCAACCCTTGCTGAGATTAGCACATCTGTATAAATCTGGCTATTTTCTCACAAGACATCCTACTATCAGAAAAAGAATGCTGTTTGCTGAGAAGGCACAGGCAGCCTAGCCTCTCTGTTGTACAGCCAAGCAGTTAAAATCTGGTGGAAAGCTCCCTTGGGTAGTTATGTACAGACTTTGTGTGGGGTTTTTTTAAATGATTGATTAACATGGCTGCAGTTTGAATCCCTACTGGGCTTCACCAATTCTTTACATAAATTCATAAGTAGGACTTTCTTAACAGCAGGGGGTTTTGATTGTTTGTTTGTCAGAGTTACTATGCTTTAACAAATTCTACTGCTATTTGCATTCACATACTTGAAAAGATTATGACCACTGCTGTGTGTTCAGAATTCTAAAAGAGATTACAAAAGCAGTATACAGCAATGTGTATTGTATGCCACAATATTGACAGAATAATGCTACCTAGAGTGAAACTAATTTTAGCCTGGTCTGATTTTTTTGGCTGGCAATGCATTAGCCTACTGTTGAGAGATAAAAGATTAGATGTGTTAAACAGAAGAAATTATGATTAATGCCTAATATAGGTGAGTCTTCAAACAGTAATAACTGACATCTGAGCTAATAATTTAGAACATACAATGTATTTAATGTATATGTCTGCTTTGGTGATGACAATAGATTTTATACAATGAATTGCTTAAGCACAGGCTAAATTTATGTACCTCATATCTAATAGCATTGTTCAGGAGTCTAAATAAAGCATATGAATAATTTTTTTGCTATATCAGGACTTGTCAGAAAGCCATGGGAAGAATATAAATTGATGAGAGTAATTTTATTATTTAATAATATTTTGCTATGTTTTAATATTTAAGTGCTCATCACAAAGTAAAAAAAAAATTCACAGCGAGCATTTGATTTTTGATATGTGACTTATGAATGGTATGAATTAGTTGTAGTGACAAAAAGCACAAGGTACTATCTTTGTTCATAGTTTTTTTTTTTTTTTATAAATCATTTAAACAGGAAGAAAGCCTAAAAAGCTAGACTATTACAGAGAAAAGTAGTGCTAGATCTCGCTGGGTATGTTCAGAAAGTGTATATAGATAAATATTCCTTTCTAAGTTAAACACTATTCTCTTTCAAGTCAGCAACATAAACAAACAAATAAAAAAACAATAAAATACCCCGTGGAAATGAGTTATGGCACAGAAAATACTTCCAGTATATGGACAAAGCTCACAGCAGTATGGATGTCTGGAACAGTTTGACAGTTGCATTTTTGAAGAGTCTTTGGGATGACTGATCTTTGGTTTATCAGTATGTGGTTAAATTAACATTATTAAAGCAAATAATGACTTATGTTAAGATTTACATTAAGCTCTTTTCTAAAAAGAAATATTAATGTCCTGTAGATATTGTGCTAGTAATGCTTCTAGAGTGAAGTGCAAGTGCATATAAGTCATAAGAAGGGAAGAATCTTATCAACATTTGAACAAAGGCATCTTTATTGCTTACTTATGGCTACTAATTCATGAGCATGCAAGCCGATTTTTTTAATGAAGATTTTCAAGAGGAATAAATACTTTTTATCAAAAAACATGTTAACTGAAAAACTTGGTTTTAATATTTGTGTGAGTATCCCTTTGTTCCATTTGATCCAATGTACATTATTTCCTGTTGCATGTTACATAATGATAGTGTAGATGTGCTACCGGGAAATTGGATGTATTTATCAGTACTGCCTTACACCATCTTGAGATTTACTATGGCTGATTTAATTGACATTATGATTGCAATGCAGGGTTTTAATCTGAAGACAAGTGGGTAATTTAAGAACATTTAAACTATCCTCTGTTCATTTTTATGCACGTCTAGTCATAATACTGATATACAATATTTATGTGGATTTTCAGAACAGGCATTTTGTCTCCTTTTCCTGGGACATAGTTAAGAATACTGGCAGCTTTATACACCCTGGCTAAGTTAGTGTTAATCACAGCAGCCACATTCCAAGACTGGCTATTTTGTTTCTTTTAATTTAAAACAAATAAATTTATATGCATTCATAAGAGCACAGGATGTGGTTCTGTCAGGGGTTTGACTGTGTAAAAACAATAGGCTTGGTATCAAAGCATGATGAGTGATTTCCTTTGTAGGAATGTGCTTCGACTGGTAGCTGGAATACCTCTTCACCTTGCTGGTTTGGGCTATTTTTTGCTATTCTCTGAATAAACAAAAAGTTGATACTGCATTTTCACCTTATGCCCTATATCCAATGGCATGCTACTAGGCTAGTCTGGGAAGCAGGTTGCCTGAGCTCAAATTCGTCTGACGATTAATACAAATCTCATATCTCAGAAGATAAGCCTATTAATTTTTCTGGTTTAGGCTTTTTTTTTTGTTGTTTTTTTTTGTTTTGTCTTGTTTTTTTTTTTTTGTTAAATCAATCCTAATAAGGATGTTCCATTCTGTATAGAAAAGGAAATATTGATTCAACTAGAGACTGGATTTTAAAAGGTTTCCCAGAGAGGAATACACTAATATGAACCATTTTTCATTGTTTATTAAGAAAATGTGCGGTGATAATAAGGTACCTTAGACTGTGATTCCCACTGACTGGTAAAGGTTTAAAACTTCAAGAGATCATACAGCTATATTCTCTTCTCCTTGTTTTCATACTTCCCCCTTGGCTCTGTACCTTTTGTATTCCAGCCTAGGGGATAGAGCCTTCCCTTAGAAGACAGCAGATTTGAACTTTTATGGCCAAGGTTAAAACTGATCCTTAGTTTCCATTCTACTCTAGGCCTTAGGCTGTTATTTAATTTGAACCACCTCCCTCTCTGGCTGTCATCTTGTGTGAGAGTGGCCTTGGGGTTGCTGGGTTTTCCTTATATGGATGATATGTGTATGTCAGACATTTTTGAAAAATCAGATCATCTTGGGCCTGTCAGTGCAGTGTGTGCCTGATTTGTGAATGTCCAAACAGCCTGAGGTTTGTGAACAGGCTTGAAAGCTTAGATCTGTCAACTTTGTGATATTGCTGGTCCTGAAAAACTACAAAAACTAGAGTACAAAGTTTAATAAAATTATCTACAATGAACACTTACATTCTTAAGCAGTCATTTTCTGGAATCGCAACCTTGGATTTAGCTACTGAAATTCTATTTAAGTTGCATTTTTCCCAGTAAAGTTTTTTAGTTTTTTTTGTCGGGAGCATTGCTTAAGAGAATCCTCAAATTACTTCTTATCCATAATACAGAGGTCTTTTAGGTGTCTAAGATTCCTGGTTTATATTCACTGATCACAAGAGGTGTTAAAAAAATTTCAGGAAATAGGAAGTGATGCAATTATATTTTATATTCAGTGACTCTGAGATGGAAGCTAAAGAATATTGTTAAAGAAAACAAGTAAAAATGTGCATATTAGTTTCTCTGAGATGGCAGTAACAATGTCCCTGTACCAAATCCAACAATATGTGTCATTGTTTTAGTTGTTGTTTGGTTGGTTGGTTTTAATTTAAAAATAACTAAGCC
The DNA here is from genome assembly GCF_013368605.1 of Nyctibius grandis. NCBI lineage: Eukaryota > Metazoa > Chordata > Aves > Nyctibiiformes > Nyctibiidae > Nyctibius > Nyctibius grandis. Next base: position 75,772,843 of record NC_090659.1, on the reverse strand, counting down.
CCTTTAACTTCAGGAGCTATTAGGGTATACTTTTATTTGTTTGATATGATGTCTGCATTTCCATTTATTGGGACTGGTATTACTGACTACTGTCACTTTTACTATATTAATTGTAATATAAATAAGTTGACTGGAAAAACTAGAACCTTTATGCAGACTTGTTGAACAATCATGTATTTATGATGTTCAAGTTGCATTAATATCCTAGAGAGCGAGTATAAATATTTCTCAATAAGGTTTTTTCAATATTCATTGTTTTAAAGTCTGTTGCATTCATTACAGTGGCTAATTCTTCATTGCAAATATACAAATACATATATATGTTAAACCCTTCCCAGCTAATTACGGTTTTAATTAGTGTAGTCAGCTGCCCTACAGACTTAAGTACCTTCAGTAATAAAATCAAACTTTAAGTGCCAGCAGATGAAAATGTGAATTCCTGAAGTTATGAATAATTGAATGAAATTGGCCTTTGTAATGCTAAGATAGGGTATAGCTGTGTCAAATTAATTTGCAAGCTTCTAGTATTTGGTGCAAAAATGCAGACAAGATTTGCCTCAGTTTCGCACACATAGGCTTCTGATGGTGTTAGATATTATAGAAGGCATTCACACAGGGCTTGCACAGGACTAATGAGAGATCTGTGCATTTCTAGAGCAGCAGCTGAGAGCTCAAGAGGGACATCCAAGGCACTAGTAAGTCGTGTTAGGTATCTGTGTGTGGGAAATTAAATCAGTTCCATGGTGGAAGTGAGCAGAAGGATTCTCCTGTTTTTACTGATGGTATTGGCAATAAAGCCAGTGTCCACATTTAGTTCCAGTGTAGGCAGCTTAATCTTGGACTGAATCTCCTTTCTAGTAACTGAAAGCAAAATGTATTCATGCGTAAAGATAGACTCTTTGTGCCTTTAGAGATGTCCCACCTGGAGTACTGCGTTCAGCTCTGGGGCCCCCAACATAAGAAGGACATGGAGCTGTTGGAGTGAGTCCAGAGGAGGTCCACGAAGATGATCAGAGGGCTGGAGCACCTCTCCTATGAAGACGGGCTGAAAGAGTTGGGCTTGTTCAGCCTGGAGAAGAGAACGTTTAGGGGAGACCTTATAGCAGCCTTCCAGTACCTGAAGCGGGACTACAGTAAAGCTGGAGAGGGAGTTTTTACAAGGACATGTAGTGATAGGACAAGGGGTAATGGTTTTAAACTGAAAGAGGGTAGATTTAGATTAGATATTAGGAAGAAATTCTTTATTGTGAGGGTAGTGAGATGCTGGCACAGGTTGCCCAGAGAAGCTGTGGATGCCCCCTCCCTGGCAGTGTTTAAGGCCAGATTGGATGAGGCTTTGAGCAACCTGGTCTAGTGGAAAGGTGTCCCTGCCTGTGGCAGAGGGGTTGGAACTAGATGATCTTTGAGGTCCCTTCCAACCCAAACCATTCTATGATTTTGCTTTACTTTCACCTGTTGGTACGTTTCCCATGAACTGTGCTGTGTCTGTCTTACCTTGCAAATACCCTGTCACCAATTAGAGCCATTGTGGTGGGTTGACCTTGGTCAGATGCCAGACACCCACCAAGTCACTCTCTCACTCCTTCTCCTCAACAGGACAGTGGGGGAAAAGCTCATGAGTCAAGCTAAAGACAGGGGTATCACTTACTAATTACCATCACGGGCAAACGAGGCTCGTCTTGGTGAAAATCAATTTAATTTATTAACCTCTCTGTGGGCTGCAGGTTCCTTCAGGGCATATCCGCCTGCTCCAGCATGGCCTGCAGCGTGGATATCTGCTTCAGTGCCTGGAGCATCTCCTCCCCGTCTTTCTTCTCTGACCTTCATGTCTACAGGGCTAGTTCTATCGCGTTTTTTTCTTGGTCATCTCTCAACTGCTGTGTCATTTCTTACATATGTTTTCCTTGAGGCACCACCAGCTTGGCTGAGGAGCTCATCTGTGCCCTGCAGTGCATCCGTTGGAGCTGGCTGGATCTGTCTGTGTCCAGCACGGGGCAGCCCCAGCCCCTCGACTTGCTACCACACCAGCAGCCCGCCTTGTTACCAACACCTTGACACCTACACCCAACATAGCCAAATACAAAGATTTCTCTCTGCATGTGCGAAAAAAAATTTGGATTGTAACTGAAGTTAGTTTTGTATGCAGAGAAATATTCGTGAAGTTCTGTGTGTGTGTGTGCAGAAACAATTAACAGAATCATTCCTTGTTGAGAATGATAAGAAGTCATTTACAAACTTGATTTTGGGGAATAAGGTATTCAATTATTAGTCACATCTTTGAAAGTCATCCCTTCTACTGTGTCTTTGGCTTCTCATATTGTGTTATTCCCATTTAAATTACAAAATAACGTTACCTGCTTTGAGGACAAATGTTGAAGTGCATTTGACATTCACTGCCACTGATACTAAAAGTCTTTCTATTAAAAAATTAGCACTTTTTATTTGTGTGTTCATTTAATGGGATTGTATTGTTTTCTCTATTTAAAGACCATACATTTCAGCACCATTTCTGCAGAACTGTTTTGGTTTAAGCCCTTCTAAGTTACAGAGAGCTTTTCCACATTTTACGCACCTCTACTCGTGATCAAATTTAATTAATCTCTAGAATAAACAGTAAGACCTAAGCTTTCTATGGATATGTATCTATGAAATCTATGTATAGTCTTTAATAATGTAATATGTCAAATGAAGTCAAGCAGACCTTATTGATGACAAGGGACTTGACTGGTTCCCCAAACCTTAATTATCAGAAGTTTTTAAAAAGTTCTGCAAATTGGGATTCTTAGCAAAAAGAGTACCTAAGAAGTATCCCTCCAAGACAATGGGAATAACTCTTCAGAGAAATTTCAATTTTATTAATCAGCTTATCCTACTTAAAGGAAAATTAAAATGAGATTAGTGAAAGAAAATTTCTTATAGCATTATATTTGCTATTTAAAGAGGGAGAAAAAAAGAGAAAAAACAAACATTTTAGTTCATAACTGCCTTTGGTTAAAATCAAATTAGAACAAAAAACAGGCAAGGCCATTTAGATGAAGTGTTTTCTATGATTTTTTTGGTGTGGTAGAAATAATTCCTATATATGTCTCTAATACTGCTGTGTTTGCAGTTCAGTAAACATGCAACTTAAGCAAAATAACTGTGTCAGCACTTGATTGCAGATCAATATTTCCACAGTACTGCTGAGTGCTGAATTAAGAAAGTTGTCTATTTCAGAGATAAATAATGCTGATGACTGAAGGAAAGCAGAATTTACCTAGGAGAAAACCCCGTCTCAGAGATAGCTAAAATCTGTGCAGCTTGAGTCATGTAAAAATTGTGATTTGCCTCTTCAATAGCTAAACAATAATAGAAATGAAAGATTTACAACATGCAGAATTTCTGTGTTGCCATTTTCAGTATGTCCCTCTTAACTGCAGAGCACAATGTGCTGAAAGCTGTACTCTATCAAATTTACACTAAATTTCAGACTATTAAAACAATACATATGCCCCCAAAATTTTAGTTTTAAATTAAAAGTGTCTGCTTAGTAGATGGAACAAACTAAGCAATAGATTTGTTTCTTTCAATTTATATAGAAACCTTGGAAACAGCAATCAAAAATCCTTTGTCAAAAAACAAAATAAATGTTCAAAGTATTTCCATGACTGTACAAAAATAGGGTTAGCTGTGAGAAATACTAGAAACATGAAATATTAGAGTGTTTCTAGAACAGATAGTGCATTTCTTCTTTGTATTTTTCATTATAGTTACAATATTTATTAAATATTGTAACAACTGAGACAAATATCTGCCTTGTGCAAACCTAGAAGAGAATAAAGTGGTCTGCCTTTATCCTCAACAGGTTTATAAAGTTTCTAGCAGAGGTAAATTATGCATCCACTCTTCAAGTGGAAGGTGGAGTGATCCATGTAATCCTGACAAAATTCTGAAAGTCATGAAAACATGTTTTTAAATTATTATTTTTATTTTTTTTTAATTAAAGGCAAAATCAACACTAAAAACTAATTGAGAAGCCCTATAATAAACTGAATACCTCCCAAGGAATAATTCTTAACCGCACTCAGGGGACTTACTAAGTTGGCAGGGAGATGTACCTTCAAAGCAAGCCTTCAGTTTCTGGTACCGTGCATTCTCTGCATGATAATGCCGTCCTAGATGTATAGGAACATTGAATCTGGTTTTGGAAGGTAGTCACTGCCTTTTTCATTCATTGATGTTAGTAGCAAATTATGGGAGTGAAAATACTTTAGTGTACAGTGGATAATGAGATATAGCTGGGGGTCCTGCTCTATACATGGTAGCTGCAAGCATGAGGCAAGAAAACCGAGGCTGAAAACACAGATACAAAAAATATTTTCCATCAGTAATTATATGGCACCAAATAAGTATATATAAATGTGTACTCTAAAGATTGTCTTCAGCTTTTTCATGCTAACATGGTCCCCAGGACACCTGTATTTACAATACAACATCCAAAACACATCTTCCGCAATGATAGGTTGATATTTTAAATGTTGCTTCAGAAGTCAAAACTACAGACAATTAATCACTGGTAGTTAGGAACTACTGTCCCATATAGTTAGCCAAGTTCAACAGTGGTGCCTGGAATATTGTCACATAGTCATTAATTTTCACAAGCAATATGAATGTGGTTTTTCTCTCTCCCTGCCTTCCCTGCCAGGGAGAAGAGCAACCCCTCAGAGCTTTTGTAAAAAAAAAACAGGGAAAGTTTATTTTATTTTTTGTTTTTTAGTAGGAGCTGCAAAAATTAATTGAAGTCCACAGCTTTATGAAAAACTGCTGCCAAGGGCAAGTGGCAGTTAAAAGTGCTGTAGATAAAGGCTGATTGTGTGGTAAACATACATAGAATTGTGAGTCATTACAAATGGAGTTTATGTAGTGGTGGGGGAGGGAGGAGATATTTCCCACATGGCAGTGTTCAGTGTAAAAGAAACACTTGAGTTTAACATCTGGAAACTTGTCCAAAACATTAGTATTGGTGGGCTGTGGGTGAACATCATAGAAGTCCCTTCTGTATGAGTTTGTGTGAATGGGTTCTATAGGTGCCAATAGATGTGGATGGAAAAATAGCTGCCAGAAAATAGTAGGTCAAAGAGTGGAAAAATAGATGACAATAGGTAGCACGTGAAAGTCTCTAATACCTGATGATCTGTGGAGACTAGCAGTCCTGCTGAGTCCACAAGAACAGGTGAACTCAAAACATCAATAGTTTGTTGCCTCTATCCAAGACCACCAGTAAACACTAGTATCAACAATGTGTTTGTGTAATTCAGACCACATCCAAGAAGGTGAGGGCTGCTATATGCAAGCAAGTGCTTCAGGATTATATAAACATCAACGAAAGAATAATGCTCTTGAAGGACTTTCTGAAAAACAACCTAACAGACACACTCTGACACTCTGCTTCTGCATAAACAGCTAGGGCTGGCTTGTCAGCTGTTGCTCCAACAAAGTAAGAGTTAGTAATTGTGTGTATGCATCTGTGTGTGCCTGAGTGTACTATGGGAAGGGATAAGTGAATATGTTGTGCAAATAGTTATCTGCTCTCAATAACAACAGCTTAATTAATAAAAGGTGTTGTAATAAATATTGGTTGCAATCAGTGTCTCTCCTGATTTTATCCCCTTAACAGGGAAAAGGGAATTTACGATAGGAAACAAGTCTTTTTTTTTTTTCTTTTTTTTTTTTGAGAAAGAAAGAACAAGAGGTTCACTTGGAGGTATTAAGTGTGGGATTGTGGTTAGTACTTGTGAGAAAATTAGGGGAAACGATGGAATGAAAGGAGAGGTAATAAAATGGTTACAAAATATAAAAATTATTTGAGTTATTGAACTGATTCAGTGGTCCAAGAAAACTATTTTATCCTCTCATCCACCAGTTCACAGACCTTTGTCAGAAGTAGGGTGCTGGACACTGAGCTTTTTCCTGTGAGGTTGAAATCTACAGGGATAATGAGGAGAGAACTGAATGAAACTGAGCTACTAGTCATATGGCCTGCAAATATACTCATAAGCAAGCTGCTACTTCTATTTATTTATTTATTTAAACCAAAAGCTATGTAATCCCAGTTGAACCTTTAAACTAAGCATACTGTGTTTCTGCGTTCCATCTTATGGAAGATATTACATAAAAGATGGGAGGAGACTGAGATAAAGAGGAGACTGAGGGGTGACCGCATTAATGTTTATAAATAAGTAAAGGGCAAGTGTCATGAGGATGGAGCCAGGCTCTTCTCAGTGACATCCACTGACAGGACAAGGGGCAATGGGTGCAAGCTGGAACACAGGAGGTTCCACATAAATATGAGGAAAAACTTCTTTACGGTGAGGGTAACCGAACACTGGAACAGGCTGCCCAGAGAGGTTGTGGAGTCTCCTTCTCTGGAGACATTCAAAACCCGCCTGGACGCGTTCCTGTGTGATATGGTCTAGGCAATTCTGCTCCGGCAGGGGAATTGGACTAGATGATCTTTCGAGGTCCTTTCCAATCCCTAACATTCTGTGCTTCTGTGATTCTGTGAACTTAAAAAGAATTAAAATGTAGGCCTTAAAATTCATCAACCTGTCTGTTTGTATTTTGGAAAGAATACAATCTTTGCATGCTATTTTCTGGTATTTGCAATGGGTAAAAAAATTAGTTTTGCTTCCAAGGAGTTGTCTCCACAATGTCATACAACTGTTTCATTACAAGAGAAAATACATTCTTATTCCAAACAATGAGGTGTTACAAGCTTACTTCAGAGACAGAAATTCCATTATGTATGTAAGAAATTCTTCAGTCTTAGTATGCAGCAGAACAAAATTGTTTCTGTTCCTTTTGTAAAAGTTCTTGCCAGACATGCTATAATATCTTCCTTTGTTACTTATTCATTCATGTTAATTAATTGTTCTCATAAAATGTTGTTACACAAAATGTTTAGTTGTGTGTCTTACAGACATTTTCAAGGGTGTTTTGGTTTTGGTTTTTATTTACACAGCCTATGTATGTCAATACTACTGCTATAAAACTCAATTTCATGAAAATGTAGTATTTCTTACCTGTGCTGACACTGTACTCAAAATCGACTCAGGAATTTCTTTTAGAGAGGTTCTTATCTCATTGTCCTACAACCAGTGTATTATTGAGCTAACACCAAGTCTCAGAAATCCTCTGCAATAAAAACATTTAAAAATAAGATGTAATACAATAAAAATGAAGGAGAAAAAGAAAAAAGATTACTTACAGTCGTTGAAGTGATAAATGACTCTAAAAAAGCAAATGGTGGTGTAGTAAAGACTGATTATTGGATAGGCTCAGATGGAGAAAATGCACCCTATTCCCTGCAGTTAAATATCCCTACTGATGCTGACAGATGCACACTCACTTCTTGCCTATGGATATGGACTACAGCTTACTCTGGAAAAGTTTTATAGGATAGGCAAGTGATGGCAAGTTTAAACAGATGCCCTATTTTTAACAACTGGGAGACAATATCTGAACAGTGCATGTGGTAGCATACTTGTCCCACAATCAACATGCTGAGATACCAAATGATACGTAATATTCCTATCAATTATTTCATCTATTTGCCTGACTCTAATTCAAACAATAAATCCCTTATTAAAATAATATGGATTTATCAGTAAACCATTGTGACTGTTTTCTTTTTCTTTCTTTATTCAGATGCTGAATAGAAATAAAACAAAAAACCAAGATGGTTAGGTTTTAAAAGAAATGGTATTTTTCATGTTTGGAGGAGAATATAGGAAATGTTTTCATTTTTTGATTGAAGAAAATGCTTTACTCTGGGAAAAACTAAAAAAAAGCATGTATTTCAAGTTTATTAATATTTCACTTGTCTTTCCTAAAATATTTTCTTTTTTTAAAAAGAAAATAGACATTTTTAAAAATATTGAAATGTATTTTTGTACTTTTAATATTCTTTAACTATGATATTTCCTTTCTAAGCAAAGCATTTCACCAATTTTAATACTTCCAGAGCTCTACTTTTCCAACTACAGCAGCTGTAGCTTTTCCTTCTTCACTTTTTTCTTTGCTTTTTTTTTCGCTGTCTTGGTTTAACCTCAGCCGGCAACTAAGCACCACACAGCCACTTGATCACTCCCTGCTGCAGTGGGATGGGGGAGGGAATCAGAAGAGTAAAAGTGAGAAAACTCATGGGTTGAGATAAAGAAAGTTTAATAGGTAAAGTAAAAGCCACTCACGCAAGCAAAGCAAAACAAGGAATTCATTCACTACTTCCCATCAGCAGGCAGGTGTTCGGCCATCTCCAGGAAAGCAGGGCTCCATCATGCATAACGGTTACTTGGGAAGACAAACAGCATCACTCCGAACATCCCCCCTTTCCTTCTTCTTCTCTCAGCTTTATATGCCAAGCATGATGTCCTATGGTACAGGATATCCCTTTGCTCAGTTGGTGTCAGCTGTCCCAGCTGTGTCCCCTCCCAACTTCTTGTGCACCCCAAGCCGGCTTGCTGGTGTGTTGGTGTGAGAAGCAGAAAAGGCCTTCACTCTGTGTAAGCACTGCTCAGCAATAATGAAAACATCCCTGTATTATCAACACTGTTTTCATCACAAATCCAAAACATAACCCCATACCAGTTACTATGAAGAAATTTAACTCTACCCCAGCCAAAACCAACATATTTGCTTATAGCACTGTATTTTTGAAGATCTTTTTATTCACCAAAGATATGTCAGCAAATAGGTGTCAATGTGAAACTTCATCGACCAACACTGATGTAGGAAAAAAAGCTTTTACATCATTAAGTCAATAACGATTTGATTTATCCACAAATGTAAGGGTTTAGGCTTCTTCTGTTGCACTGTTTCAGGCTTCATTAACATTGTTAAAATCCCATTCTGTAAAAAAATAACTACATCACATGCAAAAATGAAACAATCACTTCTTCTAGTTGTTCAAGAAGGTGGCAGAGATAGTTCTTTAAATACTTATCCATTTCAGATATTTTTTCCCTTTTCTTCAATTAAATAAATTCTGTTTAAGAATACTTCATCCAGTATTGAAAAACAGAAATCTTCATTCAATATTTCTTTGCTGAATTAATTTCAGTTGCCTGATTCAGCAGAAAGAGAAGTGAAATCACTCTGAGGATATATATTCAGTTTCAAACTGTGCGTGTGTGAGAGACAGAGGACACCAGTTGTTCCTTGTGACGAAAGCTGCTGTCCTTTTAACAAGTTTTGTACTCTGTCTTCTGCTGTGTGAAATGAAACACCAAATACGATTGAGTTTACAAACTTCTATGAAACTGGTTAAAGACTTCTAATTCATTGGACAAAAATTGTTAGAAACTATTCAAAGCAAAACAGCTGAATATTATTATTACTATTTTTACTATAATTATTATCATAATTATTATTATACTACAACATATTCTTTGTCATTATTTTGTAATTCCATATGCTTTCTTTAAATAGCAGACTTGCAATATGTATTTATCCAACTCATTTTCTCTCCGATTGATGACTAAGGTAGGATTTTATATCTCTTCAAATGTGTTTTTATTTTTTTTTTGTAATTGCTCTGGGTGTTATATTGGAATATGGAATCTGGGGAAATCATCTGTGAGTGTATTGTGACCTGGAACTTTTTGTTCTCCAATGTTTCAAGTTTTATGGGTAACCTTAACCTCAGAAGCATGTTTTCTTCAGTAAATATTTGAAGTCAGAAATTTTTTCCTCCTTCTATTTCAATAACTATCAATTAAAGGGTATATTTCAACATCTCTGCATTGCTCCTAATTAAACAAATGAGATTACAAAATATGTAAAAAAACACTGCTTATGCAGATCAGTTTTCACTGTAGTTGTAGGTAGAAGCACTATGGAAAAAGTTTATAAATAACTGAACATTTTTCAAAGTATTTTAGTATTTCATTTGCATACGGATTATTTCTTCAATATTTTTAATAGAACCATGTTCTTTTCAAATGTGCACCGAAAATATTAACAGGCTAGAAAACAGCATTTCAAACACGACGATAGATTTTCTGAAGGAATATAAGAGATAGAAAGTTATAAAAGAAGATTAAGTAAATGCCAGATTTGATCCTTTTTTTTTTTTTTTACTTTTTTTTTTTTTAATAGTCATAGTCTGCTAACTGTAAATTGGCTTTAGCTAGCTGCTCTGATTCTTTTTTTTAATTTTTTTTTCTTCTGAATTTCCAAGGCAGATCTTACTCCTGCTGACAGACATCTGCTCTGGGAAGGTTGCCATAATACTATTTAAAATAATAGAGCCTAATTTATTGGTACAAATCAGGAGAAAATGCATCATAGTAATTGAAATAACTTTACATTGTTAAAATTTACTCCATGGGAGAGAGACACCTCAAGGTATCTGCCAATTATTTATCAGTAACAATGGAGAAACTGCTCCTACAAAGGTCCTGGGAAGTTCTTCGGTGAAAAATCTGGCTAAAAAGTAGAACATTTTCTTGCCAAAACATTTTGTTTGACTGCTATTCTCAGGCTGAAGAGTAACTAAATAGATTACTAAGTCTCTTTGGACAAGTATGCTAGTCTTTTCCCACGGAGCTGCCAATTCTGTTAGGGTTGAAAAACCTAGTGTTTTCTCCATAACTTAGCACAAAGGTTATGGTTTACACCGTTAAAAAAGTTCTGTCATATATCATGTTCATAGCACAGTTATCTATTTAATTCCACTGAAGAAAAACGTTTCAAAGGTGGGAGATTTTAGTATACAACTAGTCTGAGAGGTAGCTTAGAAATTTCTGATGATTAAAAATAGATTAAAATTAGGAAAAAAATAATTTTTAGGAGTAAAAGGAACATTAAGATATTACTAATGGATTAAAAAGTGGATGATTCACCCTGGAATTTGGCTGTCTGTGTGGCTAACAATTTTGAAAGTTTAATTTTTACTTCATCAGGAAAAATTTTTATTTCTCTTTGAGAATTTAAACCTTATATAATCAGTTGTCCATTCTGTCTTTTTTTTTCCCCTCTCTACTTATTGCACCTCAAATTTCAAAATCTGATAAGTATTTTTGTGCATATTAATTCTCCTTTTTGGTTCAGCTGTAGAGGAAGGAATAAAAGTTTAGAATTGTACCATACATACTCATTGTGCGGGGGTGGGGAGAACCACAAAAAAACCAACCAACCAAAAAAAACCCTGTCAGAGCTGTTGAACAAAGACAGTAATTATGACTAGGGCTCATGTCAATAACAGAAGCTAAACGTACATGTCATCAAGGTTTACAGATCTCTAATTTTGTATTGGGAATGTTTAATTTTTTTACTGTAACACTATATATGCAGAGATATACATGTGTTAGATTTATTACTACTACATCTGTTTATGTATACTATTTGGCATTACTATTTTTGCAGTTGAATCTCACAGAATGAAATGTAATCTTTTGTTTGAACTAGAAGCAAATTAAATGATGTATGTCCAAATTCCTGTTCTACCATATCATACTGTTGAAATCCCCGACAAATTCTCCATATACATAGTCATAAATAGCATAGATTCTAAATGAGATACTAATTATGTATCTAATTATTCACAAGTCAGATGGCTAAGAACAGAGACACAAGAAAAAAACATGCTGAGTGAAGAATAGCCTAGTGCTCAAGAAACGTAACTGCTTTAAAGAAATTTAGGTGCCCTCCTCAGAGCTTTATTTTCATCCACTTTTTCAGGCTAAGCACTTTGTGTCAAGTTTTGAAAGATGAAGCAGGATTTATTTTCTTCTTTAAAATACCACCAATGGAAGATTGCTTATGGAATTCAGTATTTTATTTATATATATATATATATATATATTCCATGGGGTTTAGCTGATGACTAGTTTCATATTTCATTGGCAAATAATGCAAAGCTGGAGGGGCACAACACACACCAAATTATTCCATACTACAAACTTTGAGAACGTCATTCTTTGCTTTGCAATATGGAGTATCAGTACTGATTATTATTTATGGCAAGTGAAGAGGAAAATTGGTAATCAACCTCATTTAGTAAAATAATTTCAGGATATGAGTTGAGATAGTTTTCTGAGAAAATGGCACTCTCGAAGTCCTGAAGTATTAATGTAAATGATCATCAGCTATTATTATTCTCGCAAACTTAACTGTTTCCCAGTGTCTATGTCCACATATAAAAAAAACCCAGAAAACCACCACCAGCAACAAAAAAATCTCTGACTTGTTTTCATGACTTACTCACTAGTGTATTTCTCATTTTAAATCATGGTTATTGCGAAATACTTCTTATTTGAGATGTTGCTTCTGAAACATGAAAATGGCTTAGAACTTTTCTGGAATCCTTCCCTAATTTGATAATTTTTACTGAACACTTAAATATATGGTGATCAGAAGTATATTAGGCAAATATTTCAAATGCAGACACAGTATTTTTAGGCAATAAGCCTAAAATATACATTCAGAAAATTAATTATATCCTTTGTCTTTCTTTGTTTAATAAGTATATTTTAATTCAACAGTTTTAGTTTCAATAATATGCTGATTTAAAGAAAAGAAATAGAAACCTACCTGTTCCCTAAATATATATTTAATGAAACCTCTTTTCTTTAAAAATTATGGTCAATCAAATAAAAATTGGAGTAAATTTGAACAGCTTAAAAATATCTAGTGATGCTACTAAAGCAGATAACCAAAAGTTCCATCATTAGAGTTTTTAAATAATAGAAAACAGAAGCAAAAAAGAAGAAATATTATGCTCAATTCTTAATATTAAACAACTTCTGATAATTTTTCTGCTAAAAAAGCATATGCTTTTTAAAATTGAAATTGGTAACTATGCTTTCCCAAACTGGTAACTATTTCCCTTCCATACAAATATGTCTGCATGATTTGGTAGAAAAAACAGTATATGCATCTAACAAAAAATTCATAGTTACATCCATTAAACTGAGATGTATTCTTTAAAATTGCCTAGTATCTAAGTATAAATATATTTATTTTATTATACATTTTACAGTTAATTTTTGCCAAATAAGTGTCTCAGCTAATAAATCCCAGTTTTCAGTATGGTTCATTACTGGGAACACATAATCCTCCTTAAGTTTTATACATAGATTTGGTCATTTGACAGTAATTACAAAGCTACTTTCTTGCATATGAATTGTAGCCTAACTAAACTAGCCTGCAGGCAGCCACAGCAATGATGCTGGTTAAGCAGCATTCTATACATTCCCAAATGCTAGTCTCTTCTTTTTTGCTTTTGCTGATTTCATGCATTTTCTGTCAAGTTAAGCTACTCAGGTACTGCTGTAGGGGAAATTTTCGTCGAAAATACATCCTTTTTTAGGTCTGTTATAGAAATTCACAGAAGAGCTGGCTGACCAAATGTAATAAAATGTCAGTTAATCAGTTTTATTGGTTACAGACCTTATTGATTACAGAATAAATGTGAATTTGCAATTAAAAGTGAATGGATCTGTGCCTGTATTTTGGAGATTTTAATACTTTGCTCTGCATTTTTGATCCTGTGATCAACAAAGCATAAAATCACGTCAGCACCCTCAGTGGTTGTTCTCTCAGGAGGTCTTGGTTTGGAGACAGGTTACTTGCCATAGAACAGATGTTCTAAAGTCAGGAACTAAAGGTTAAGGTAATACTGGTAAATTACAACATTCTTTAGCACACTTTTTAAATTTACGTTAATGAAATAAAAGTTCAAATGACATCCTCAATATCTCCTTGGTAAGCATAATTATTATGTGCATACCTGTGATGCTTTCTTTGCTTTTTTTAAGGGCATTTATAAAAGCACAATTAGCAGGTAGCTTCTCTTTGTAACTTCAGAAAGCTGGGCTGTATTGTCAAGACTTTAGCCAGAAGGTTGAGTGTAGTGATTCTTCCGCTGTATCTAGCATGTGTTCACATCTTCTAAATGTGTTTCACATGCCTACTTTTAGATGGATCTGATCGTTAGTATTTCTGAAGTGTTTGCTCCCCTTGGTCTGTTTATAACCACATTGTACTGTTTATAATAATCTTCATGCTGATCAACAGTGTGCTGTTAATTCAGAATGATGTGTGCATATGTGAAGAACAGTTTATCTTCTGAAGTTTCTGCACATGCAAGTTCTCTTATTTGTGGAACCACATGCTCTATGTGTCTTCACTTATGACACCAGAGCATCAAACACATGTAAAAATAGAATATTTTTTTCTTTCATCTGCTTATGTACATGTATTTATACTATGGGAAAAAAAAAGTTGAAGGATTTGTAATTTATTTTTAATGCCAATCTTTATTTTATTTAGGCATATTGAAACTAAATATAAAGTTTGTTTGAGCTAAAAGCTCTGTCTTTCTGCTTTGCTGCTGTCTTCTCCTGTTGCTGGCTTCTCCCTTGGATCTTATTAAGGCCATATTTTCAGATGGCATTAACTTGTTTGGACAAATGTGGACATCAGTAGTGGATCAGTATCAACTGACCTTACAAGCTTCTCAAAAATTACAGTTGCATTTTGTCTTTCTTGTACAGAAGGACAGTAAACCAAGTAGGTGTCAGATTGGCACTTCCTGAACACAGTTTCCATTCTTCTTGGTATAGATTCTCCAGCAACAATCATCCATCTTGAATGTGTTCTGGAAATGATTTTGAAGCCTGTCTTGTGTGCTGTGCTGAATGGAGCACAGGAGACATATTTCAGTTCTGCCGACATTTGATCCTTCAGAAATAATCTCCAGTTTCCATGCTGGAAACATGACAGATAATTCTTACTGTTTGGAAGAACTTGTTTGGTTTGTTTTTTGTTTGTTGTTGTTGTTGTTGTTGTTGTTGTTTGTTTACTTTATATTCCTTTTTTTGTTTGTTTATGGGGTTTTTGGGGGGTGGGGTAGGGGCTGGCCATGCACTTTCTTCTTTGGCCATTTAAGATGTTCCTCTACCTGCCTGATTTACTCCCTAGTTTAATGTTGCATCTTGAATGTAGCTGTCTAAGGTTTCTTCTGACTCACTGCCCTTTTCCCCCCATATAAACAACAACTTGCTTTTAGCATAGAAGGAGGTCTTTAGAGATTTACAAAGTATTAATAAAAAAACAAACAGTTGTTTGCACCTATGTTGAACACAGTAATAAACAAAGACATCTACCTAGAAAGAGACTTCACTTTTCCTCATATTCCTTTGCTGCTCTTTTCTTTCTGATTCTGAGCAGTCACATGTGAATACTAGGTATCTGTTCAGAATTTTTCCTTCTTGGATTTTTCATGACTGACATGGAGTTCTGGCATAAGGAAATTCTAATAATACTCCCTTTGACTCTCAGCTTCAGCTTCTGTGGACATTTTTTTAGAGTACAAGTGCAACTGAAAATTAAAATTTTAATGAAAAATTAAAATTTCAATTTACAATATTATCCAAAATCAGCTTCAATTTTATGCTAGCTAAAATTACTGCTATGTTAGGATACAATACCAGAGAATCAGAAAAGTAAACTTTACTACAATTTCTAAGGAAAACTTTATTTTTCAAATTCAGATAGTGGGTATAACTGTGCAGCCAAGATAAGGTTTCATCGGGAGCCAGCAAGGCCAAGAAGAACAGGAAAAGTTGACTCACCAAGATAATATTTCAAAGGGATGCTTACTGATTCATCTGCTCACAGAATCACAGAATTGTTGAGGTTGGAAGGGACCTCTGGAGGTCATTTGGTAAGACATCCTTGCTCAAGCAGGGCCACCTAGAACAGATTTCTCAGAACCGTGTCCAGACAGTTTTTCAGCATCTCCAGAGATGGAGATTCCACATCCTCTCTCGGCAACCTTTTGCAATGCTTAGTCACCCTCACAGTAAAAAATGTTTCCTGATGTTCTGACAGAACCTGCTGTTTCAGGTTGTGCTTATTGCTTCTGGTCCTCTCATTGGTAACAACTGAAAAGAGCCTGGGTCCATCTTCTTTGGACACTCCCTTCAGGTATTTATATTCATTGATGAGATCCCCTTTGAGTTTTCTCTTCTCTGGCCTGAACAGTCCTAGGTCTCTCAGCCTTTCCTCACAACGAGATGTTCCAGTCACTTAACCGTCTTAACTGTCTTTTGTGGACTTCTCTCCAGTATGTTTATGTCTCTTTTGTACTGAGGAGCCCAGACCTGGACACAGGACTCCAAATATGGCCTCACCATTCACTCACCAGTGCTGAACAGAGGGGCAAGATCACTTCCCTTGACCTCCCAGTACAGTGCAGGATACCACTAGTCATCTTTGCTGCAAGGCTGACATTGCTGAGCCAATTAGCCATCGCTGGCTCATGCTCTACTTGATGTCAACCTGGACTTTCAGATTCTTTTTTGAAAAACTGCTTTCCAGCTGGGTGGCCTCCAGCATGTATTGATGCATGGTGTTGTTCCTCTCCGGATGCAGGACTTTGCACCTCTCCTTGTTGATCTTTATGAGGTTCCTGTCGACCATCTCTACAGCCTGTCAAGGTCCCTCTGGATGGCAGCTCAGCCTTCAGATATACCAGCCAGTCCTTCCAGTTTTGTTTCATCAGCAAACTTGCTGAGGGTATACCCTGCTCCATTATCCAGCTTATTACTGAAGGTGTTAAACAGGATTGGACCCAGGACTGACTCCTGGGGTAACACTGCTAATTATTGGTCTCCAATTAGATCAAGTGTAAACTCTTCAGGAAACGAATCACCCCTTTCCTCATTTTTTGTGTCTTCAAAATACATTTCTAGCCTGATTATTTGTCAGAGGAACATACTGAAGGAACCAGAATCTATGTTTTTCCTCTTCCACTTGTGTAAATATTTTCTGATGTGGTAGGAAATATAATTAACATATATGCTAAACTATAAATTGCAAAAAAGTAATTAAAAGTATAAAGACAAAATTTAGAGAACATGATTGTCAGTAATTTCTAAATAAAATGGAGCTTGTTAAAGGAATACCTGATAACTATAATCAACAATGAGGAAATTTGGCATGATCTGTAACTCAAAAGAAAGAACATATTCATATTTACATACAAACATAGACACAATCAGAAAGATTTTTCTATCAATAATAAGAAACATAGCATAATTCAGAAGTAAATACTTTTCCCTATATGGGCATTTTTATTTTAATAATTTTTATGATAAACAGCTTTTGGCCTATGTTGATATGAGACTTTTGTAATAGATAAAATTATACTTGTTATTATATGGTGATTATCATCATGTAAGAGTCAAAACCCTTCATATGAGATGGGAAACAACAAAATATACATACATGCTGGTTATACTTTTTGATTTTGAAATGCTTAATGCAAAGCTATGTAACAAAGATTTCTGGTCTCATAGTTTTTATCAAGTTATTTTTTACCTTGCCCCCTTTTAATGCCCTCCTAAAAACTGTACTGAGAATTAATCTTGATAATCTGAGCTATTTGAAAAAGTGCAAAGTGCATTTCTGGGGATGCAGAGCCATGTAGAAGGGCAGGTTATTGAATATTATTTCTTCAAGTTTAGTTTCTTTCTCAGATCTCATTAGGAGCTCAAATACAACCTGAGTTTGAGAAAATAATTTTCAACTATATTTGTCCATATTTTTCAAACTGTAACATGTAATGGCAATCTAGTCCATTTTCCTGCTCAAAAGAAATGTATTCATAAAAATATGTAACTCAGTCTATTTTTGTTTTAGAAGATAAATGCCAACAAGGTGAAGAGAGGAATAAAAGTGAGACAATGAATGTCCAATCCAAAATCAAAACATTCCTCAGTTTGTAGTTCTGACAATAAATGTTAAAAATAGTTACTTTTAATTCAGCTTTTAAGTATTTGTCTTGGATTCCTAAATTGGGGTATGATCACTGTACAGAGCAGGGGTAAAAGACAGACTTTATCAAAAGGCATTTCAGATCACAAGTGGACTGATTCCCATAAAAATTGTTACCCTCTTCACCTTGCCTAAACAACAGAAGATGACAACACTTTCATCTGAAGTAATTTTTTGAGCCTTTAATAACCTCTGACCTCATTCTGTAAAACATTTTGATGGAAAACTTCTTATACTATAAGGATACTAAACTACAAAAAATGTAAAATTACAAAGCAAGAAAGCAGTATTTACTCATTTCAAGTGTTCTGCATGTATAATTTGATATTTGCATATTTGTGAAACAAAGATGTACAGTTATCAATAGAATATTCAAATTCTTTTGAAGGAAAAAGTAGAGAATTTTTATTTGTTTGTTTGAGTTTTGGTGCTTTATAGTGGGGACCAAAACTTGAAATATAAAATATGTCTTAAATGCAGATTTAAGGACTTGGAAAACAGATATGTAATAATAATTCTATGTCTCTATGACTTTTAAGCCTACTGTAGATATGATCTTGCAGACATTACTTGTTCAAATGAACATCATTTGAACAAATAATGAATCATTTGAGCAAGTAACCAATCAGTTAAGTCTTACCTGAGCAAGACCTAAGTAATCAGTTTTATAAATTATTATTCTTTTTTAATACAAAGTGAATCAATTCAAACAATAGAAAGATAAAGATACTGTATAATATTACTCTGTTGGAGTAATGGGCTCTCATGGACTGTTTTATTTAAATGTACTAGACATTTCGTATGACTTTATTTTATGTTGCTTTGTTGGTAATGTTATACACTCTGCAGGTCTTGTCAGTGTGCATTTTCCAAGTGTAGCTGTCTAATTTGTTCTTTTGATTGGGGTATGCTTTATTGGCTGAGCTGTATCTCCCAAATCAACATTTCTGTTGCTTTCTTCAGTAGTCAAGACTTTATATACTGTGTTAATTCTGTTGCTGATATTGACAGTTTAACTGCGTATCTTACAGAAACAGCTGCTTCCTTTGATCTGGTTCAATACTATGGTAATCAGGTTTTTAGATATGCTACTTACTGATCATGCTGCATGATTTGGCTAATGCCTGTTTACTTTAATAAATTCATTACTGTTTGAGGTCATTGTGGCTGTTGCCCAATGTTTATAGCAGTCCTTTGGACATATATCTCTATGCAAACTGCAGTGATTTTCCTGGGATTTTAGTTACGGTGAAGACTATAAAAATCAGTTTCTCTAACTGAAAGTGTAACATTTGTATTTCCTCACACATTTCTTCAATTGCTTTTCCTCATATATGTCCTTTTTTGTTTATTTCTTAAGAGTTTTTTGACCTAACTTTCTCCTTTGCTATTCACCACATGAATGAAGGTGATGTAAACCTAATAATACAAATTTTGTTGCACGTCTAATGTGTCCCAGATTAGCTAACAAAATCTGGTGAAACTTCATTTGGATTAATTGCATTACTCTATTGAAATTCGCTCTGATTGTGTCAGGTTGACTACTGTTCTTCTCGTCTGAACTATGTAGCCGTAATGTTGGAATTACATGCTTGGTAAACAACTGCCAAGTTCTACTTGATCAGTAAGTGAAATTATCTTATAAACAGAGTATAAAAAGTATTTCAGTAGAGATTTTCTGGTGAAATACTCTCTACAAATATGATAATATAGCAACATCAAAATCACAAACCTTTGAGAATACATTTTAAAAAAACCCATATATAGAATGCATGTTTTGCTTAAACTTTTGATTTATAAAAAAGTTTTTCAATCATTTTATTGGTAATGCTCCATCATCAGAGAGCCCCACTTTTAATGAGTACATTGTTAAAGAAAAAAATTGTCTTGCATATGAGTGTATTTTATCTTTATTTAAATCATAAAGCATTTAGAAGTAAACATGCATAACTGACAAAATTTCCAGTAAAAACGTACTTTCTCATCTACACATTAGGAAAGATATAGCCATGATTGATACTATGCGAGATGTCTTATTCTCATTCCTGTACATTGCAACTTCAGCTAAAGCACCCATTAGGAAAGGTGTTTGCATATAATTGGTACAGACATTGCTTAACATACTTGAAAAGTGTTTGCTTTGTGATTTCTGTGTGCTTGAGCATATTTTAGTTATTTTCTGGAAGTACTACTTTTTTGTACATGTATCTTTCTGACAAAGAAAAGCAGAATGATAAGCTAAGGATAATTCAGTTCTTCACAGCAAAGGAATTTATTGAAGATATCTCAAGATTTCTGCACTTACACTAAACTGCATCCTGAGAACAGAAATGTTGTGTGGTTCTGTCTGACCAATCCTAAACATTAAAGAATGCAAAAAAAAAGAGTTTATAAGATGAAGTAAAGAGAAAAGGCATGCTACAGATGCTTTTTAACTGCTGACCAAGATAAAATGATGAACTGATTGTAAAGCATTGAAACATGAATATAACCATGTTAAGGTTTCTGTTACAAGAAACTTTATTTCTTTATTTCTTTATTATTTATTTTATTATTTCATTATTATTGGTTATAGAACAGAACACAGTAGAATAGAATAGAATAGAATAGAATAGAATAGAATAGAATAGAATAGAATAGAATAGAATAGAATAGTTCAGTTGGAAGGGACCTACAACGATCATCCTGTCCAACAGCCTGACAAATTCAGGGCTGACCAAAACTGAAAGCATATTAATTAGAAGTTTGCCCAAATGTCTGTTCAACACTGACAGGCATAGGGCATCAACCACCTCTCTAGGAAGCCTGTTCCAGTGTTTCACCACCCTCTCAGTAAAGAAATGTTTCCTAATGTCCACTCTAAACCTCCCCTGACCCATCTTTGGACCATTCCCAAGTGTCCTATCACTGGATCCCAGGGAGAAGAGATCAGCACCTCCCTCTCCACTTACCCTCCTCAGGAAGCTGTAGAGAGCAATGAGGTCGCCCCTCAGCCTCCTTTTCTCCAAACTAGACAAACCCAAAGTCCTTATCTGCTCCTCACAGGACATGCCTTCCAGCCCTTTCACCAGCTTTGTTGCCCTCTGGACGCATTCAAGGACCTTCACATCCTTCTGAATTTGTGGGGCCCAGAACTGCCCACAGTACTCAAGGTGAGGTCGCACCAACGCTGAATACAGCACGATAATTACCTCTTTTGACTGCCTCGTTGTATTGTGTTCGATGCACCCCGGGATGCGGTTTGCCCTCTTGGCTGCCAGGGCACACTGCTGACTCATACTGAGCCTGCTGTTAACCAGCACCCCCAGATCCCTTTCTGCGGGTCTGCTCTCCAGCCACTCCTCTCCCGTTTTATACTTGTGCCTGACTTTACCCTGTCCTAGGTGCAGAATCCAGCATTTGGACTTGTTAAATTTCATCCCATTAATCATTGTCCAATACTCCACTTTATCTAGAACCCTCTGCAAGACCTCTTGTCCCTCAAGACAGTCAGCAGTACTTCCCAGTTTGGTATCATCATCAAACATGTTAATGGTGCGTTCTACTCCTGCATCCAGATCACTAATAAATATATTGAACTGACCCTAGAATTGAGGAACAGTATTGCAACACTGTACACATATATGATTAATAAATGTACATATATTACAATTATGTGAATAGTTTAAGTAATAAATACACTAAATTTAAGAAAAACATGATAGTGGAAGAGTAAGAAAAAAATAGAATGCAGAGAAATTAAGATATTAGTACAGAAATGGTGTAGTAGTGTATTAAACAAAAAAGGATACTCTGACTACCTAGTTCTTTTTAATGGGGAAAATACAAGTGTGTGTAAGAAATCTCAGGAACAGGATGCTAAATAACTCATTGGAATATGAAATCCACCATACCGTTTGCAGTAGAATATCTATACATCTGTAGTTTTCATTCCTTTTAAATGAATACTGGTTCCCACATACCTAGTACACCAAGTAATCCAGCTGCTTCAGAAATTTGCTTTAAGAAGCAAAATGTGGAAACCAGTAAGAATTAGAATTATTAAATTATGTCTAGTAACTATGCACCTTCTTTAGAAATGTATTGCATCTAAGTTTCCTTCTACTTTTTAGCTTTTATATCTAGCTTTTAACTTTTATGTCTAAAATAATGTGGTGTCCTTAATTCTTGATTTCCTTAAGACATTTTGCTAAAATTTTCTGTTTACTAATACTTTATTTCCCAAATAAAATTGCCAATGTAAACTCATTTTGATGAAAAGTGCATTACATTTTAATTTCAGGTTCTAATCATAGCATGCAGCACTGGGAACAATCATTGTTAGATAACACTTAAGGGCTGAAATGTGTTTTCTTTTACACAATTATCTCCATGAAAATTATTACTATAATCCAAAACCATAGTTGTTTTTCTTTTTTGTAATCCATATGAAACTGAGTAGAAATTAAAAGCAGTACTTAAATATTACCTAATACAAGTGTATATATGCAAACTAAGCAGTACTTAAGATATATATTTAACTAAATGGCTGCAAACATAGATTACTGAAGAGCAAAGCAACAGTTTGATTTATTTGTTTTATCTGTGCATATAACAACACTGATATATGATGTGTTTCTCTTTTATCTGCAAACATTTTTTGTAGCCTAGCAGTATAAATGTGATTAGTGTACCAGCTAGATTTTGAAATGAATGAGAAATTTGCTTGGTATTGGGAACAGCAAATTACGCATTTTTATATAAACCGAGTATAAATTTATTTCTCTCTTCATAAAAACACTGATATAAAAGTAATAGATATCTTATTCTACACAAAAGAATGTAGCACATATAAGAAAACAAAGTAGGACAGAAGTAGCATATTAGCAAATGGGCAGAAAGAATGTTTGTACCTTTTTACTTGCCATCTGTGCTCTTTATTCAGCTCCAGGAACCACAGAATCACAGAATCACAGAATCAGAGAATGTTAGGGATTGGAAGGGACCTCGAAAGATCATCTAGTCCAATCCCCCTGCCGGAGCAGGATTGCCTAGACCATATCACACAGGAATGCGTCCAGGTGGGTTTTGAATGTCTCCAGAGAAGGAGACTCCACAACCTCTCTGGGCAGCCTGTTCCAGTGTTCGGTTACCCTCACCGTAAAGAAGTTTTTCCTCATATTTAAGTGGAACCTCCTGTGTTCCAGCTTGCACCCATTGCCCCTTGTCCTGTCAAGGGATGTCACTGAGAAGAGCCTGGCTCCATCCTCATGACACTTGCCCTTTACATATTTAAAAACATTAATGAGGTCACCCCTCAGTCTCCTCTTCTCTAAGCTAAAGAGACCCAGCTCCCTCAGCCTCTCCTCAGAAGGGAGATGTTCCACTCCCTTAATCATCTTCGTGGCTCTGCGCTGGACTCTCTCTAGCAGTTCCCTGTCCTTCTTGAACTGAGGGGCCCAGAACTGGACACAATATTCCAGATGCGGCCTCACCAGGGCAGAGTAGAGGGGGAGGAGAACCTCTCTCGACCTGCTGACCACACCCCTTCTAATACACCCCAGGATGCTATTGGCCTTCTTGGCCACAAGGGCACACTGCTGGCTCATGGTCATCCTGCTGTCCACTAGGACCCCCAGGTCCCTTTCCCCTACGCTGCTCTCCAACAGGTCTGTCCCCAACTTGTACTGGTACATGGGGTTATTCTTGCCCAGATGCAGGACTCTACACTTGCCCTTGTTATATTTCATTAAATTTCTCCCCGCCCAACGTTCTTTGAACGTTCTTTTCATTACCAAAGGGAGCATACATCACCCCAAAGAGGTGAATTAAACTATTGCTCCATTGTCAGAAATGTACCACTCCTACATTCCTCTAAAAGAAACAACAGGTATGTTAGGTGTGAGCACATATGTGCATGTGCCTGTCTGTGTATGCATGCATGCATATAGAGTAGGATAGCATATAGTTCTTTTTTTTCCACCCTTGGCAAGAACATGAGTTAAAAAATCCATTTGAAAGAATTAAAAATTGTTAAAAGTATAAGCAACAGAAAGCAGGGCCTTTTGAACATAAACTTAAGGAAATCAAAGGCCAAGGGGAAAAATAAAATGTTTCATACTCTTTATATATTTATATAGGAAAGAAAGAAAGAAAGAGAGAAAGAGAGAAAGCAAGCAAGCAAGCAAGAAAGCAAGAAAGATGAAGGAAGGAAGAAAGGAAGGAAGGAAGGAAAACAGAATTTTGCTTTTAGTCAAGACATAATAATGTATGCAAACTATTAGAGCTGAAATCTTCTGTGGAGGAGTGCATCATCTGACCACACTTTTCCACACATCTGACCACAACTGACCACAGATCTTTCCACTGACCATTGAAAGACTGGACTGCAGCACTCAGGAAAAAAAAAAAAGAAAATAAAACACAAAAAACATGAAGAGAGAAGCTGCCCAAGTATTACACAGAGGGTGGAGCACATGCATCAAGAATATACAGCTGAAGCCTGAAGTTTAAAGAGAATGGTAAGTAACTCAAAAACAAAGAATGCCAAAAAGGCATGTGTGGGTGGGAAAAATTCTGCTGACATCTGACAAAAGAATGTTCTAAACAGACTTAATGCGTAGACGTACAACCTGTTAAAATTTAATTTTATGAAGATTATGTTGTAACACGGAGGAAACAAAATAATTACGGTATTATGTGAAAGTCTGGGAAGTATGGTCTTCTCTGTATCATGCTCAGTTGTACAGTTAGGTGTGTTCATTGTGTGCTTTACATTCTTCAGTTAAATTAAATCCTAGAGTAAATAGTATTTAACCTTCCCAACAATAAGCACAAAAATTTATCTGAATAAATTTAAAACTGTTGGTTGACAAAAGAAGAAGTTTGAAGTTAAAACCCTGTCAGTTTAGGATTCAGTTATGGTTTCCCAAGGATCTTATTCAGTATTTGAATTCTGTAAATAAAATGTCGAGCATTAGTGACCACCCAAATAAAAGTTCTGGCATTGTCTTATTTTTCCCTTCCATATTATGATATATTTTCATGTGATACTGGGTAAAGCTGATCAAAATATTCATATAATAAAGCATATGTGCATCTTTCTCAAATCTAAGAAGCACCTGAACAATACTGCATGCCTTCAGTTCACAAGGACTGTGTTACAAAACACAAATGTTATGATAGCTTCTTATATTTTGTCACAGGCAAGGTTATGGTTCTATGTAACTCTGATCGTCACAGCTGATGACTGCAATTTCAGAAAAATTTGTATCATTCATATTTGGGCATATCAACACTGATAGAAATATATACAGTAGATACATTACAGAGTTGATATGCTGCCATAATATAAGTGGTATATGGAAGAAAGCTTCACTACATCCCTAATTACAAGAGATATATAAATACTTCTGATTATCTTAGACATAGATGGCTTTTATAATAATAATTTTTGCAGGGTCACAACAAATGAGGACTGTGAAGATCTTCTGAAGTATTTCACAATGTAGTTATCAAAAATGAGATTCTCAGGCTTCCATATAACTTGTCACTAAAGACAAATGCAGATGGTGTTTTTACTTTTGAATCTGCTTTCCATCTGTGGCCTGTATGTATGCAAATAACTGAACTAATTTCAGATAAGAGGACTCTGTTCAAGTGCAAATTCTCAACTAGCCTACTTTCAGTGAAAATGGAGCTTTTTATGAGTGTGTTTGCCTAGACCATTGCTCTTTCATTAAAACAGTTTGAATGCAAAGACTATGAATTCCATTTACCAGATGGAAGAAGTATTGCTTTAAAATTATGGCATTAGGAGAGCACTTTGTCCTAGACAAAATTTCACCATAACACATTTAATGGTTGACCATTTTTGAAGACAATCAGCCTGTCAGAAAAAGCAGTTTTACTTACTCTTATCATATTCATATACTGACAATAATCTCAGAAAAATGTGCCTGTGTGAAGAGAAGAGGGTATCTGAATTAATAACTTGTAGTGTATTAATTCAACTAAAGCCAGTGTTAGGTTTGACTTCCATCATGGTATACAATGGGAAAGCAAAAAGTATCTGTCTTCAGACATAATTGGAATGACATCACACACATTTTTTAATTCACAAAATTTTTCCAAGGATCAGAAGAGTCTGCAGGAGGAGCCACATTTTTTTCTGTTTCCCTAGGAATTATCTATTTACTCAATTACTGGATACTTTTTTCAATTATTTTTTACTCCACTACTGGATAATTTACTCAATTACCTATTTACTCTCATATAGTAACAGCTTATAGACTAGATAAGCAAAAGCATGTAAGGAAGTAAATCTGCTGTCATGCTAGAGTATAACAGTGTTCTTAATAAGCAGAGTAGAAATATTTTGACTCCATTCTAGGGAAGTCAGAAGGTACTGTAGTCACAACCTAGTAGATAGTAGACTTACCAGCTTAAGTCAAGTCAGTTCTTAACATAGAGGTATGTATAAAAGTCCTTGTTAACCTCAATAAACTTTAAAAATGAATATTATTTTCAATATATTTTAATATATTTTAAATATATTTATATTTTAAATATATTTATTGTGTATTTGTGTGTATATTATTATGTATTTAAATGTACATAAATTGTACATCTAGAATAGAACCAAAATATTTTTTTTCCAGGAGAAAAAAAACCCTGTACTTGCAAAACTGCCTTCTAAGCAATTGTCCATTATATTCTGAAAGTGCATAAGCTCCCAGTACACTTTATTTAGGTGTCTGTTTTGGGGATATTTTCTGAACAAACTAAAATATATTATGGTTTTGAAAAATTACATTTTGGTAAGCTTTTATCTTCTTTTGCTTCTTCCTTCCATACCTTTTTCCATTCAATTTATAGCAACTTTTTGAAACTTTCAGTTTGAGCTCTCCCTTTTATTACCATTACTACTATACTACCCCTTTTAGAGAAAGTTCAGCTGATAATGCAAAAATCTTTTAACCAAGCATCCTTGCCCATCATTATAATATTGCAAGAAAAATTATTTCATCATCTTTATATTGCAAGAATTTTAAATTAAATGACTGATAAGTTCTAGTTTCAGTTTGACACTGTATCAACTTTTAGATATAATATTAGAATATGGGTTACAAAGCAAGAAATTGCTATGGATACTGAAGACTTCTGTGGGACCTTAGCATATGAGATGTGTAAGTCACTGGTAAATGTTTCACAGACCTCCATTATTTATATGATATCTTCACATGTGGACAGAAGGAACATAAAATATACATCTTCAAAAGCTCACCACCAATAAAACAATGGTTTCAGTAAGGTTTGTCAATGCATATATAATGCAATTATATACACAAACTGCAAAAAGTACACAAAACACAGTATCACTGTTTTGGATGACAGCATCGTAGAGTAATAGGCTAAAAACATCAAAAGAAACTTGCAGACTATGGTTCTAGATCAAGATTTCCAACTAGATAAATCTGTATGTCATACACTGCATGAAATACAGAACTGTCTCATCTGTTTCAAGGTCTATTGCTTGACCTAATTAACTTAAATGTTAAATATTGTATATGTTATATACATATTCAATTCATATTCTACAGAATAAAAAAATGGAATGTAACGTTACATTTAGTTTTGTTTGCTGTGAATTCAGCTGTTTTCAACAATACATAATGTTTCCTTACATTGTATTGATTTGTACTGCTTGTTTAACTCTAAAAAATCTTACAAAACCCCACCCTCGGTTCTCAGTTGCCTCAGTGCAACCTTGTTTTTTGAATAATCTGTTAAATACATCCCATAAATGTTAAAGTACACACAATGTTTATAGACATGCTTGACAACATGAAATAGTCAAGATTTACAGACTTAAGCTTCTCAGATTGTATTGTCGTGGGAACACAGTGTTTATGGCAAGACAGTGTTTATTACATCACATACAAAACTGAGGTTCTCTAATGGGTGCAATTTACAAATGTTTAAATTCAAAGACATTCTTTTCTTATACGTTGATTTGCAAGCTAACGCTTAGTGTCCTTTGAAACCTTTTTTTTCTTATCCTGAGTTAAAGTTTATATTAATATAATTGTATTTGATTTATTATGACAATGAGCATTTTGCCTACACTATTAAAGAATGACATCTTTGTTCCAGAATCAACCCACAGCAATTCAATACAACACAAAACAAAAAGAAAACCCAAACTCAAAGAAAACCAAACCAACCAAACAAAAACCCTTAACTGGACAATACAAGATGTGCCATCATGGAAATGAGTGAAATAAACCATAAATTATCTTTCTTTAATATTTACTTTTCCTGTTTCTCACCTCTTCCTCCAATCCCTTGCCATTGTTTACATTAAAATTACTGTTGGAAAAGGTTATCCATAGAGATTGTTCCATCTCTGTCCTTGGAGGTTTTCAAGATCTGACTGAATGCAGACCTAAGCAACTATTCCTCACCTCAGAGCTGCCCCTGCTTGGAGCAGGAACTTGGACTAGAGACCTCCCATGGTCCCTTCTCACTTGAGTGATTTTGTGGTTCCAGAGTTCTATAATTCTATAAGTTCATGAATCTCTCAATCTCGTCATGATTGTAGGGAGAACTTGAAGGAGTAAATGTCTTGAATCTCTCCTCCTTTTCTCCAGTCCCTTTCCTTATTTCACTTACCATTTTCCCAGTAACTTGAACCATTGCTCATAGGATAATCCCAAGAAGATGGAGAATTTAATATTAGGGATGTGTCTAAACCCACCATTAAAAGGGCCAAACCTAAACTATCTTCTCAGATCTAAAAACAGTATCTTTCTAGATAAGCTCTTCTGCACATGTGGAAACCTGTGTACACAAGGATAAACCCTACATTCTATTAGAAATTCTAGGTCTGTGTCAGTTTACGGATTTTTTGCTGTGAATCGTTCTAGCAGCTTGCACTTTAGACAGAAATAAAAAGTAGAACAGAAGAGATGATGGTAACTTTCAAAGGATATTATGAAAATCAAATTGTCTATGTTGTTATTATGCCAACGCCCGACAGAAATCATACTGCAGAGGGTTATTGGCTCAGTATCTCTAGTTTGCTCATCTACTATAAAAGCTTGAACACTTGTTTTGCCAAACTTTCAGTAATTCCAGCTTGCTGGACGGCTGTCAGTACACAAGTTACCATCAGATAACACTGTGCGTGGACAAGTGGAAGGTTATTTACTTGATGTAAATGTCTTGCCAAAGTTCAATTATAAGCATTAGCTACTTGGGGAGCATCATCTGTCTCTCAGTTTGTTAAAAAGATGCCATAGGCGCTGTGCGTTTATTAGCTGAATACCTTAAGCTGTCTGTTCATGTCAAGGGCAGCCCTTTTGTGAGGATTCTGGATAAACATCAATCATTTGTGATTTTAATAGTTCAATCCATCTAGTATTCCCAGTTACTGTCAAGGGAGAGTCCTATGTTATGGCATTGCCTAGCTGGCAGAGCTTAGGGCACTTTCTGACTTCCCAGTTGTTATTTTGAGGCATGTGTGCTTCATTAGTTTTTGAGCAAACAGGCGTTTTTATTTCCAGGAAAGCTGATTGTGCACAATGTGTTGTTCTTGATTTTGAAGGGATAATGCTGGCTTTGATTTTGCCAGCTGTTCTTTCCCTCTCAGATGGAGATAGGAGTGATTTCCATGGAGATGTAGAATTTATGCTTTTGGACAACTGTTACAACACTACAGGTTTTGCATATGAGCTTTTTCAGATATATAGAACTTTTTTTTTTCAGCAAATAAAATGAATTACTTTTTTCTCATATTCAAACCTTTAACTGAGGAGACTAATTTCTTGTCTAATGCATCCATTTGGTGTTAGTAAGGAATTAAATTCAATTAAATAAAAGCAACTTTTTTCAATTTCATTATTGATACTTTCATTAATGAATTCTTTTTCATTCATACAGCTGTTAGATTTGAGAGAAATAGGATGTAACCTAGGACAAAACAGAACAAGCTCTGTCCAGCATTCCCATAAGATGCTACGCTGAAGAGCTGTCTATGAGGACCTAATCATTCAAAAGCCACTGAACCTGGCTGCTGAACTGATAAGAAGAAAAGTATCAGTGAGGGTCTGCTGATCCTCATCCAAAGCTTATCTGACTGATGTCATGACACAGACCCATGTGTGAAACTAATAGTTCAGCACCTCAGATTTTTCAGGCTGACACCCGATTAAAATTGGCTGTCTTTATGTTAATTTGTCTTACATAGGATAATGAACTTCATGCCGAGAGGCAAGGAAATGTGCCAAGAGTATTAACAGCTGTAGGTCTTTCATGTTTAAGACAAACAAGTTAAAAGCCATGCAATGTGAAGCAATCTGCTGAGTGGTTTTAAACACCCTTGGTTAAAGGATGTAACCGGGACTAAAACAAAGCAAGAATCAAATGTTAGTGAAAAAATGCTTCTACATATTTCTTTGATGCCAAAGTGAAGATTAAGAACATTACTTTTGTGAATATGAATGTTTAATCAGACCTTGAGGAAAGAGAGAAAGCAGTTATATCTTAGCCTAGTTCTAAACCTTTGCATATACAAACATATAGGCACATATTTAAATAACAAACTCATTATTCCTGAATGTTCCACGTAAGGATCACTGACCTGCTTGGGTGTAACTAAAACCAAGCATGAACAATGAATTATACAGAACCCTGCTCTCACAGTTGATCAAAATTTTTCTACATGGCCTCGAGTTTGCCTAATATTATCATACTTCACTTTTGCTTGAAGCTGGCTTTTCCTCTGGTGCTCTGGTCAACGACAGAGTTGAAGCCTATGACTCTCGGTTTTAAGAACTCATAAACTCATGCTATGGTCTTTACAAACCTCTAGGATGTGCAACCTTCCTTCTTGCATAATTTTAAATATGAATGTCCCTCAAAGCTACAAATCTAGACCTCTCTTGAAACTGAATAGTATCTTAAATTGTTTCTGCTTTCTCTCAGCCTTTAGAAGTGACTGGTCTTCTAATACTAAAGCATTATCTATCCTTAATGCCTCACTTCAGTAAATTGGAATCCACTATGAGTTTATAACTTCTACACACTGTTTAGGTAAACATATGTGTCAACAAAGGACTGTCAAAAGTGCTGTTTTAACAAATAATTATTTCAGGGGTTTTTTTCCCCTCCATCTCTTTCATTGCCCAGGAAGAGAGAATGACTTCAAGTGTCCCTTAAGGAAGAAGAGTGCATGTTTTAATATATTTTCAGTGTCTTGCCTTCTAAAATAGAAAATAAGCAAATTGACTATTACCCTGTGAAGCATCAGCACAATGTATGTGTACCCAAAGGCATTAAATATCTTTCTTAACATTTAAAAGAGATGCACTTTTTCCCTATGAAAATCATTTTACATCTGAACACACTAATTTGCAACTGGCTATAATTTAAATGTTCTCTTCTTTCAGTTTTACAATACATTAATGCAAAAGAAGTACATTTCTGCACAAAATGAAATTACTTTTTTGCAGTCTGAAAATTGGCAGGCTTTGTCCAAAAAGGAAGCCTGCAGCACTCATAAAATATGCTTTCACTGTGTAATAAAATATTTTGCAATATTTTGGCTACTGTTTTATTCCCAGCTCCTTACCAAATAGTATAATAACAAATTTGTCTTATTTTGGAGTTTGTGCTTTTGTTTTATAGGGTCATCTAATCATTCGGAAAGGTTCATCTGCAACTATTTGAAATAAACCACTTTTGACTGGTCTTGCCACTTTATTTTAACCTTCTGTCCTGATGTGATGAATGAATCAGACAATGCAGGTGTAAAAAAATCTATAGTAGTATACTTAAATGTTACTTACAGAACTACTTTTCACTTAAAACCCCCAAAATCTTACTAGCTGACTATAATCTGTCAATTCAGCAATCTGCAGTTGACACTGAAATTAAGAGACCAAAATTTTTTCTTATAATATTTCTGATAAGAAACTACCCTCGTGTTTGGACATTATATTCAGACTTGTTTCAGACACAAATTATCTGGGAAATACCTTTTTTCCTCCTTTCTTTCATGGCCTGGGAAGTTAAAAACAATATGAAATGGTCAGGGAACAGCTAATTGCCTGCCGATCATAATACATTGTGACTGCAGTGTTTAGAAAGCAAACACACAGTTTAGAAAAACAAAAGTAACAATAAGAACAAAAAATCCCTGACTGTATTTTAATAGAACAAATAATGACTCTAAAGATCAAAAAGTTATAAAAGGAAGACAACATCTCAACATGAATAATGTGTTAGCAAAATATTCCAAATCTTTCCCCTGCTTTTGTGATAAAGGTAGATAAATAGATAGATGGTTGGTTGGTTTGCTGGTTGTTTTGCTGGTTGGTTGGTTGGTTTGTTTGTTTGTTTTTTAAGGCTAAATATCTTGGACGAGCTTGGGTCTTGGATGATGGTGTTGCCTGTGCTGCATATTCAGAGAAAAAAATGGGCAGGATGAGTAAAAACCACTCAATCTCACTATGTGCATGAATCTCTACATCAATGTACAATTAGCATGTACAAGAATATGGACTTACCTTGGTTGTGATGTCAGACTGCCAAAGAACACGAGAAACCCAGGTTGTGATTTGACCTTAGCAAGATAAAAGGAAAATCCTGAGATATACTGTGCCCTGATAATGACTGAAACAACAAAGTGACACCAAGTAACTTCAAAAAACGAAACTATTTGTCCCCGAATACGTTAGGTCAATGATAACTAACTCCTTCTGTGCAAAATATATTAGATATGACAGACCTTAGATTGGATATTAATATGTTTTGGAAAGTGTCAAGAAGATATTAATGATTAGGTAAATAGTCAGCACAACTGATTTCATGTCTTCAATGAAAAATAGATACAAAGCTGTGAAGTTTGTAGGTTTTTTTTTTCTTTCTTTTTTTTTTTTTTACATCACTTAGTCCCAGAGCTGTCAAATAGAATCAGTAGAAAGAACTACAAGCAAATTGTGACTGTGGCCAGAAGGGAAAACTACACACTTTAACAAGAGGGATAGTCCATGATAATTGTTATGAAAGCTAAGGAAGCTGGTACTAAGTGAGAGAACAGGGAAACTTAAGTTCTGGAAGAAAGAAATCATTAGCTGGGGGAAGTGCGAGATGCAACAGAGCACCTGGCTTAAAAGAGAAAAAATCTATTAAGAAAAAAAAAGAGTTTTCTTATTCAACCCATTATCTTCTTTCCCAGCTCTCAAAATCTGTTGTATATTTTGTAATTCCAGTTACTCCATCTTACTGCAGTACATTTCACTTCACAGAGAGAAAAAAATCCAGATCTGCAGACATTTAATTTTATGCATCAATCTGTGACTAACTTTCCAAGTAATTAATAAATTTTAAAAGCAAATATTCTTTATAAATCTGTCTCTGTGTAAATCAATAAAAATAAATGGGAGCTAGTTTGACATAGATACTGTTTTATCCCACATTTTTTTGCTGAGATTTTGTTTAAAAATAGAAGACCAAAAAATCAAAAAGTACACTAGAAATTTTAAGAGTAAATACATTGGAAATATGGAGTTCATACAGATTTTAATTTTTTTTTACAGCATGAATTTTACTTATTCAGATATTAATTTGCTGGGTTAATATAATTTTATGTAAAAATAAAATCCAGCAAAAATATCATTGAAACAAATATGGTCACATATTCTTAATATATCATTTCTTAATAAATTTTCCTACCTAACAACTTTCCTGCCCCCATCCTATTCCTGATCTGCAAGAGAATGAAAATTTAAAGTAATTTGCAATGGCGGTAACAAAAAAAAAAATACAAAATTATTGCACTGTAATTGGTATACCACATTCACTCAATTACACTCACTGACAGGAATAAAACAGAAGATGGTCTGTGTCATTTCATTTTGGTATTAATATGATTCAGACCAATAAAAAGACAATCCATCTAAGTAAGCCACAAACTTGATCAAACCCCTCGCTCTTTCCCTTCCTTTATTGCAGATTTTCTTCAGCTATAAAATCATGAAAGCAACATTAGCATTTCCCTTGTGATTTAGACAGAACCTGCCAGGTTTTTTTTTAGAAAGAAATTATACAAATCAATCAAGAATGTGATGGAAAATATAAAGTATTGGTCAGCTTTCTGTTCTCACTGATACTTGTACTATGCTTTGAATTACTTATGCTGCACTGGAAGTGAAAAGTGTCATTTGGTCAACTGAGAATTGACATTCTACTAGTTTTTCAAAGACTGCAAAGCTGAGATGTATTCTGTATTTTTCTCAAAATTCCCCTTCGGGACTTCAATAGCTAAAGAAACTGAACAATATGAAATGCAGCAAATCCTGTTCTCAGGAGGGAGGATGTTATTTAATGTTCAACAGCATTACATCCCTGACAACAAGGTCTGGAAATCTCTTGGTGTAGTATCTTTTTTTTCATAGAGATTAAATATTCTATAACCTACATTTCCATTTGATTAGTTTTGTGTATAGTCTCCTGGGACAATTAATGAGTCATTTAGAAAACCTATTAAAAGAATATTTCAAGTTGCTGCCATTTTAATAGCGACTATTAAGTACAAGTAGATTTTTAACCTTGTTCACCAGTGCTCATGGTTTACAATGTTATTGGAAATTCTCTGAAATATCTTAGTGGTGAGAACTCTGTAAGATATAAAAAGAGAAGTCTGAGATTTAGAGCAAGGAAATAAAAGGTATTCAGCCCCAATAAAAAAACATATCCCTTATTCCCATGCTTAAGAATGGAGTCTCATACCTAGATGACACTGATGCTATATGTACACGAACACTTTTTTAAATCATCTGAAACATCTTTCTGTATCTTAAGTGCTGGACTAATTTAAAACCTTACCTAAAACCCCAGTATGAGATTTAAATTTCTATTTTTCTTTTTTTTTTCTTTTTTTTTCATGGCTATCTGGTGTTTATCAACGTTTATCTCCTAAAATTCATTTGATTTAAGTTAGTTTTCTTGGCTCCCATTATTATCAATTAATAGAGAAAGGAAGACAAGAACTCAGAAGAGGGTAGTCAACACCTCAGATAATTGCCTTACACAGTTGTTAGGGTCTGTGAATCCGAAGCATATGAAACCAAATCACAACTGGAGAGACAGTCTTTCTCTCACAGAAAGCGTTCTTACAGTTCTTTGATTAGTATTATGTACAATATCCATAGCAAACCCTGTATATTAATACCATAAAATATGATCTTGGTAGGTGAGTTATATAATTAATATTTTTTTCATGATATGGTAGTTGTAAAGTGTTGAAATTTTGAGAAAGTGTGTATAACTTGCTTACTTTTTATGGATGTTGTAACTGAAAGCCTTTTGAATATATGGTAAAGCCTTTAGGCTAGGACAATTAATATAATAGTGATGCAAATGAAACAGTAAAGCTACCACTTTAAGATGAAGTCACCAATCCAATATGAGGCAGAAGGGAGGCCTGCTGTCTCCGTCTGCCTTTACTAACCATGATGGTAGATAGGACAAGAAACAACAAACTCAAATTCCAGGAAGATTGATTTGGGGTGGGCATTTGATGACGAGAATAATGAAATACTGTGGTGTACTTAAGAGACACAGTAGAATGACCATTACCAAAGATCTTTAAGAAGAGCAAAGGCTCTAGCTCTAACTCTCAAAGCTAGACCAAATAGATCAGGCTGCTTACAGCCATGTCCAGTCAAGTTTCTTGACATGGCTGTCCATCTTTGCAGCACGGCATGCTACCAACTCATTGGTGACATGTTAGTCATGTCTGGTAGGACTCCCAGACCCATTTCTGCAAAGTTGCTTTCTAAACAGTTGGTGTCCAGCCTGTGCTGTTGTGTGGGATTATTCCATTCTATTTGAAGGACTTTGGATCTGCATTTATTGAACGACATGATAAATTTCCTATTGACTCATTTCTGCAACTTGTCTATGTCCTTCTGAAGAGAAGCCTGGCCCTCCAGCATTTTAACTGTCCCCAGAATTTTTTCGTCCATGATCTTGTTGAGAACATACTCTGTCTCATTGTCCAGGTCATTGATAAAGAGAGAAAACCTTGCCTGGGGCTTGCTTTGTTTAGATCACTGACAGGTGCCACAAGTAGCTGGCTATCAGTGCCACTTTGTCTCACAGGCAACAGATGTTTGAATCATAGAATCATTTTGATTGTAAAGGACCTTTATGATCATCAAGTCCAACTGTTAACCTAGCACTGCCAAGTCCACCACTAAACCATGTCCCTAAGCACCACATCTACTCATCTTTTAAATAACTCCAGGGATGGTGACTCAACCACTTCCCTGGGCACCATCTTCCAATGTTTGATAACCCCTTTGGTGAAGAAATTATTACTGATATCTAGTCTAAACCTCTCCTGACACAACTTGAGGCTGCTTCTTCTTGTCCTGTTGTTTGTTACTTGGGAGAAGAGACCAACACCTACCTTGCTACAACCTCCTTCCAGGTAGTTGTAGAGAGCAATAAGGTCTCCCTTGAGCCTACTTTTCTCCAGAGAAAACAACCCCAGTTCCCTCAGTAACTCCTCGAAAGACTTGTGCTCTAGACCCTTCACCAGCTTCGTTGCCTTTCTTTGGACTCGCTCCAGCACCTCAATATCTTTCTTGTAGTGAACTCTCTTTTTCCTGAGTTCCAGCCAAAGCTTTCTGTTCAGCCAGGCTGGTCTTCTTCCCCACTGGCGCGTCTTTCTGCACATGGGGATGGCCTGCTCCTGTGCCTTTAATATTTCTTTCTTGAAGAGTGTCCACCCTTCCTGGACTCCTTTGCCCTTCAGGACTGCCTCTCAAGGGACTCTGTCAACCAAGCTCTTAAACAGGCCCAAGTCTGTTCAGACTCTGTTTAAGACTGATGGTCCAGGCAATTTTGCACTTACTTTATTGTGCATTTATCTAGTCTCTATCTCAACAGTTTGTGTAGAAGGATACTATGTGAGACCACATCAACGGAGTTGCTAAAATCAAGGTATATGACTTCCACTTCTCTGCCCTTATCCCCACAGACAGCCATTTCATCATAGAAGGTGATCAGGTTAATCAAGTAATTAAGTTGTTAAATCCCTGCTGGCTCTTCCCAGTTACCTTTAAACCCCTCATGTGCTTAGAAATTGCTTCCAAAAGGACTGGCTCCATAACTTGGGGCAAGGCTAACTGGTCTCCAGTTCCCAAGATTCTCCTCTTTGCCCTTCTTGAAAATGAGTGTGATGATTGCTTTCTCCTAGTCATCAGGGACTTCCTCCAATCATCACAAACTACCGAAGATAGTAGAGAGAAGCCATACAATGACATGGGCCAGTTCCTTCAGCAGCCTGGATGGGATGGCATGGATGCATACCATCTTGTCCCATGGAACTGTGTATTACTTAAGTGCTTCCTGGCTGGATCTTCTTCTGCTGTGGATAATACCTCATTCGCACAAACTCTACTGGTGCACTTAGAGACCTGAGAAGCCAGAGGAAAACCTTAGCAGTGAAAACTGAGGCAAAAAAGGGCCATACACTATCTCAGCCTTTTCGATGTCTTTGGTCACTAGGTCATCTGAGCAACAGGCCCATATTTTCCTTAGCCTTCCTTATGCTACCAATTTACTCACAGAAGCCCATTTTGTTGTCCTTCACATCCCTCATTAGCCAAGCTTTGACTTTTCTAGCTCAACCGTCGAGTTTTGGGGTAATGCCTCTACGCTTATTGTTTAGAAACCTTAGCAAGGTAAGAAGGAGATCCTGAGCTACAGTCCTTCAGTCTAGATTATTTATGCACAGTCTGTTGAATAATCAATTAATTAAAAAAACAGGTATTCTGGAGCTGAAGGTTAAAACAAAGGCCAGCTGATACCATTTTGATATTTAAAAACAGTTTAACTTCAATAAAAGCCTCTTACCTCCACAAAGAGCTTTAACAATTTGTCTTTAAGAAAAAAGGTGTGTATAAGGAATAGGAAATGGAAAAGAAAGGGAAAGGATTTTGCAATGAAAGCATTTAAATTTGATTTCTGCTTTATCTAAGTTGTATCTGAGGTAGGTAAAAAGTAGTTTGGAGTTTTTTCTACCTTAGAGTATTCAATCTGCTTCTTTGACAAAACTTTCAGTAGAGCTAAAAGAGTCTGTTAGCTTATTAGCTGTATGATGGTCAAAACAGGATACGGTTCCAACATCTGTTTAAGAGATTGGCAGTTCATCCATGATTTTTAGAGTGTTCTGACAGTTTCTGTCAATATTTGCTATTTATTCTTGTTTGATAAGCCTAGTAACCTCTATGTCTAAAGCTCTGTTTTCTTTTTGCCTTTCCTTGGATTTTCAAATACATTAATGTTTATGAATTTAAATATGCACCTCTTTACACTGCCACAGAATCACCACTAACCTCCCCTTCTTTTTTTTCTCAGTTACATTTCATTACTATTAGAATAAGTGCTTTATTTTCTGTGAATCACGTTGATATTTTTCCACATAATATTAATCCCTTGATTTTCTTTAAACTACTTAATTAGGACTCTGTTTATTTGTTTTCATTTCAAGTTGAAATGCATTTGGGACAGGAGAGTTAGTAATAAACACTTTATTCATGGATTTAGGTTTTTAAAATTACTTTATTAGCTTTAATTTAGGACTTCAATTTGACAATGGAAATGTTGTGGTCATATCTAGCCACCCTCCACTAGTACAAAAACATATCACCAGCACGTTGCAAAATTTGTTGGATACAGAAATTATTGAAAGACTACGTTTAAACATCCATGTTATTGGTTTTTTTTTTTAATTATTTTATCAGTATTCCTTCATTAGGTTACTCAGAGTGCAAAATTAGTATCTCGCTATCTTGCCTGTTGTACTTATGTATGTATTTTTCTGAAGTATCATTGCCATTTCCAGGCTTTTGTTGAAATCACCTGTAATCACAACATTATGAGGTTCTCGAAACTTAACACATCTTGCAACAAATGGTAAAAATTATACTTTTTGTTTGAAATATAACATAATTTTATTATTAGTTCTCGTTTGTAGTCAGTGCTGCTTCATTCACTACTAGGGGTTCTTATAGGTTACTTATTTGAAGATAGTTGATGTTACACGGGATTTCTGATTTAGCAGAGTGGTACAAAATATGCTGAAAATACAATACAAATGTGACATTTAGCAAAATATAGCAATTGCAATACACAGTTAAATCACAATACCAATGTGATTCCTAGTACCAGACTTTATTATATGCTCACCCTCTAGGTGTTGGATGTTCCAAGCCACCAGAAAGGAATACATGAGCTGAAGCCAGGTCAGGCTGGCACATAGTTTTGTGATGTCATTTCTAACATTCCTTATTTTCCTCTCTGGGACATTGTTGCATTTCAGAGGACTAATTTGGCAGAACAGGCACATGTTCATTAGCTATGAACACTGAAGTGAAAATATCTGTGAATTATAACTGTGGTAAATAACATGCACATCCTAATCACATTTAATGCAAACTGATATTCCAATTTTCTAAATCAAGTTCAAAGAAGACATTTGAGCACTTTATATTTCTATGATGCTCACAATAGTTCTTAAAGCTTTTCTGTAAATCTTTAAGGTGAGTCTACATGGAAACTTTCAGGGAAGTTAAGACCACTTAGCTCAAGTTGGAAGGATAGGTACATTAGTGCCCCTGTATGGATACTGTCATTCAGAAATAAAGTGACCTTAGTTTGCTGCAACTCAATGCTCTCTCTAAGGGAATCAACCTGTGTTGAACCATGACCACTTTACTTGAATGACAGCATCCACAGAAGTGCATAATGATGTACTTTGGCTCTACAGTTCTAATGATTCATCTCAGTTTTTCAAAGTGTTCCTTCGTTGTCAAGGTCTTACTGCCTAATGTCAAATGAAATTATTTTTTATGTAATGCTTTTGAGAAGGAAAATATTGAAAAATATTTTTAAAAAGTTAGGAATTTAATCCTGAGATAATTTGGCAGTGAAGAATCATATATTGCTAATCACTGATTTTCTTCACTTATTTCTCAAATATTAAAACTCACTGTAGTTATTAGAGGGAGTAAATGTAGCAGGATGTAATCCTTCATTATTGCTATTATCTCTTACTTTTATGATCATAGTACTGAGAAGCTCTAAGCAAGGCAGAATCCTCTTGTACTAATCACAGTGCAAAGATCAGAAATGTTTCCAACGATTATCCAGGTAGGAATAGGCATTAACTATTGGAACAGTAACATTCAAATTAGAGATCAAAGTTTAATTCTTAGTCACACATTATTTGGCATGATTAGTCTCCATAAGGTCTTGTACTTTATTTGGTGTAGTTAATCCTGATTTTTGTCTCTGGTGTTGTTTAAGAGGCTTGCATGCATTTTTCTACGTTGAATTTGATGTTTATTTGTGTTCATGCAACTCACTCAAATCCGAGATCTGTGTGTGTAAATTTATTTATGCTTATCTGCAATTTCATAAAAAGGTGAAAAGTTCTTCAAGAATTTAGTTTCCTTGTGAAATAACATCTTGTCCTGGTTTGGCCTAAACCAGGCCGATTTTCCTTTCAGTGATTTTTACTTTCAGCTAAGTCTCCTCTAAGTAACTGCACTTTCTGAAACTAACTGCATGTTTTTGCAGACAGTGTCTGCTTCCAGGACTGATAACGCTCGAAGTTTGTAGTTATCGCTGAGGCACCGGTAGGGATGTTGTGCAGTAAGGCTCTTGCTGTACTTATTCTTAGAGAAACCAAGGTCACTGCTGAATTCCTCACTGCTTATGAGTGAAGAGCCGAAGGGGGGTCACAGCTGCAGGGGGGAGCAGACAGGGCAGGTGACCCAAAATTGACCAACGAGGGTATTCCATCCCATACACGTCATTCTCGGTATAAAGCGGAGAGATCACGAGGGTCTGGCGCTTGCTCTCTTTTCTGCTATGGCCGGTGTCCAAGGAGGACTCCGACTGTTTTCCTGCTGCCCTCGATCCTGATCTGTGCATCCCTGAATCCAGCTCTCGACTGTCGCTAGGCCCAGCCTGGGCCTTCCCGGAGCCTGCCCTGCAGTGCCGGTGGTGACGTTGCCGACATCGGGGGAGCTCGATCTTGGTTTTGTATATATATTTGTATATATTTGATTATTTCTATTATTATTATACTCTTTTTCATTATTATAGGTTTATTAAAACTGTTTTAACTTTCCAA
Organism: Nyctibius grandis; assembly: GCF_013368605.1. NCBI lineage: Eukaryota > Metazoa > Chordata > Aves > Nyctibiiformes > Nyctibiidae > Nyctibius > Nyctibius grandis. Next base: position 75,731,829 of record NC_090659.1, on the reverse strand, counting down.
CCTGTAAGTCTCTCTCCCTTTTCCCTTTCCCTCTGGGGGGAGGGGGGCGGGATAACAGAGGGCATCTGCTGCAGGTTTAATAGCCAGCCCAGCTTTAAACCTGACAGATTTATTGGCACCCAACGTGGGGCACGAGAGAAGCTCCAACAGGTTCCTCTGATAAGTCGAATCCCGGCTCTGGCGGGAGGAGACCCGGAGAGCTCAGCTGAGAGAGTATCAGATTTCTTCCTTTGAGATTTACGAGGGGTTGGAAATTAAAACAGATAGCGAAGATGCTGATGTCATTTTTGAATGCTGTGTTATCTCGTCTTTTTATAGAGTTTCTTTCACAGTTGAGTATTGCAATGATGCCTTACCTGCCGTGGGCACTGAGTTATTGCTTGCTTCTTATGAATGTTTACATGCGGTTTAGCAGTGGGCACTGGTCAAAATGTATCGCTTTGGTATGGGTTTTAATACTGATACGTGATAAACTGGGCAGTTAGTATTCCGATCTCTTATCTCTATGACACAATGATGGGCAGCTTTAATCGTGAATCAGTAGCAGCGACTTCATCTGCAGACTCCGGGCGTCCTTTAGCTGATTGTGTTAATGATTACACTTCCAATTTTACTTCGGGAAATAGCACCTTCTCCTTTTCTGTCAAGCTGATTCCTCTAGATTTTGTGAAATTCGGATGGTGCTGTCTAGGTGGCATGTTTTTATTTTTGGTTGTCCTGAATGTGTTTCTGATGTGGGATAAGATTAAATATCGGTGCAGGGACAGTTGTAGGTGTTGTGCAGCCACCTCAGATCCTAAAGCGTGTGCTGCCGCTACAGCTCGCACCGCAGCTGCTACACCCCCCAAGATGGCCACTGCAGCTACTCAGACTCTAACGAGTCTCAGCACTCCCACGACAGCCGCTGCATCTACTCAGACCCCAGCATCTAACGAATCTGTACCAATTGCTCCTGTAACCAGGAAGAAATACCAAAAGAAATCAGCTTGTGAAGAGGAGGATGATGACTCAGAGCCTTCTAAGGCAGAGCCATCATGTGACCCAGGTGAGGGCCCTTCTCAGGCAGAGTCAGGGCCCAACACAGATGGGGGTTTCCTCAATCGTCCTTTTAAAGCAGACCCATCACAGAAGAAAGGTCGTTCTAAAGCAGAACTATCACAGGAGGAGGACTCGGACGTAGAGATAACCTGCCACTCCTTATCCCTGAAGGACCTGAGAAATATAAGGAAAGACTTTAGTCGTTATGACGGTGAGCCAATTATTACCTGGCTGCTCCGATGCTGGAATAATGGGGCAGATAGCATAGAATTGGATGGTAGAGAAGCCAGACAGTTGGGATCCCTGTCCAGAGATGGTGGTATTGATAAGATGCTTCCAAGAAGGTCGAACACTATCAGTCTCTGGAGGCGACTCTTGTCAGCTGTAAAGAGCAGGTATCCCTATAAAGATGATGTTATGAGCCACCTAAGCAAATGGACCACTATAGAAAAAGGTATTAACTACCTTAGACAACTAGCTGTGCAAGAGATCATTTATAGACACCCAGGGGAAATTGTAGATCCTGTAGATCCTGATGAAGTGGAATGCAACCGATCCATGTTCCGGAAGGTTGTGAAGAATGCTCCACCGACATATACCCACACATTGTCAATATTAGTATGGGGAGAAGATGATATGGCACGTTCTACTGTGGGTAAAATGGCTAACTGTATGCGACAGTATGAAGATAGTATTTCTTCCCCACTGCAGGCACACATCTCGGCTGTGGAAAAACTGACTAAGGAAAACAAGGACTCATTTAAACAACTCTCAGACAAACTGTCCATGATCGAGAATAAACTTGACTCTCTACCTACACAGGCGCGCGTTGCAGCTGTTAGGAGAAAACGCTCTCCTACAGGACCAGCTCAAAGGAAACGGAACACATCACGAGGTATCCTGTGGTTTGCCCTGCGTGGTTATGGGGAAGACATGAACAGATGGCATGGACAACCTACCAGTACACTACAGGCACAAGTACGTGAGTTGCAAGCTAACAGAAATACCAGAGAGAATTTTTCTAGGAGGATGGCTGCTCCAGTTACCAGTGAGCAGGACCCCAGTCAGGGTAGATGGGCCTCAAATCCCTTTTTCCCAAGACTGAATAGGGGAAATGAAGGTCCAATCCCCGTGAGCAGCACGAATCCATTTCTTAATTAGGGGGGCCCTGCCTCCAGCCAGGTGGAGGAAAGGGACAACCGAGTTTATTGGACTGTGTGGATTCGATGGCCTGGCACATCAAAACCACAAAGGTATCGAGCCTTGGTAGACACTGGTGCACAGTGCACCCTAATGCCATCGGATCATAAAGGGGCAGAACCTATCAGTATTTCAGGAGTAACAGGAGGATCTCAAGTGTTATCTGTATTGGAAGCCGAAGTGAGCCTAACTAAAAATGAATGGAAAAAGCACCCCATTGTGACTGGCCCAGATGCTCCGTGCATCCTTGGCATAGACTACCTCAAGAGAGGGTATTTTAAGGACCCAAAAGGGTATAGATGGGCCTTTGGTGTAGCAGCTGTAGAGACTGAGGACATTAAACAGCTGTCTACCTTGCCTGGCCTCTCAGAGGATCCTTTTGTTGTGGGGTTGCTGAAAGTTGAAGAACAACAGGTGCCAATTGCTACTACCACGGTGCATCGACGACAATATCGCACCAATCGAGACTCCCTGATCCCCATTCATAAACTGATTAGACAATTAGAAAATCAAGGAGTGATTAGTAAGACTCGCTCACCCTTTAATAGTCCTATATGGCCAGTGCTAAAGTCTGATGGAGAATGGAGATTAACTGTGGACTAGCGTGCCTAAATGAAGTTACGCCACCGCTGAGTGCTTCTGTGCCAGACATGCTAGAACTTCAATACGAACTGGAATCAAAGGCAGCCAAGTGGTAAGCCACCATAGACATTGCTAATGCATTTTTCTCTATTCCCTTGGCACCAAAGTGCAGGCCACAGTTTGCTTTTACCTGGAGAGGTATCCAGTACACCTGGAATCGACTGCCCCAGGGGTGGAAACACAGTCCTACTATTTGCCACGGACTGATCCAGACTGCACTAGAAAAGGGTGGAGCTCCAGAACATTTGCAATACATTGATGACATCATTGTGTGGGGTGATACAGCAGCAGAAGTTTTTGACAAAGGGGAGAAAATAATCCAAATTCTTCTGAAAGCTGGTTTTGCCATAAAAAGAGGCAAGGTCAAGGGACCTGCCCGGGAGATCCAGTTTTTAGGGATTAAATGGCAAGATGGGCGTCGCCAGATCCCAATAGAGGTGATCAACAAAATAACAGCTATGTCCCCACCAACTAACAAAAAGGAAACACAAGCCTTCTTAGGTGTTGTGGGTTTCTGGAGAATGCATATTCCAGATTACAGCCAGATTGTACGCCCTCTTTATCAAGTGACCAGAAAGAAGAATGATTTTCAGTGGGGCCCTGAACAACGACAGGCTTTTGAACAGATTAAACAAGAAATTGTGCATGCAGTAGCCCTTGGAGCAGTCCGTACGGGACAAGATGTTAAAAATGTGCTCTACACTGCAGCTGGGGACAATGGTCCTACCTGGAGCCTTTGGCAGAAAGTGCCAGGGGAGACTCGAGGTCGACCCCTAGGATTTTGGAGTCGAGGATACAAGGGTTCCGAGGCCAATTACACTCCAACTGAAAAAGAGATACTGGCAGCATATGAAGGAGTTAGAGCTGCTTCAGAGGTAATTGGTACTGAAGCACAACTTCTCCTGGCACCTCGATTACCAGTACTAGGCTGGATGTTCAAGGGTAAGGTTCCTACTATTCATCATGCAACTGATGCTACATGGAGTAAATGGATTGCATTAATTACACAGAGGGCTCGAATAGGAAACCCTAATCGCCCAGGAATCTTAGAAGTGATCATGGACTGGCCAGAAGGCAAAGACTTCGGAATGCCACCAGAAAAGGAGGTGACACGTGCTGAAGAAGCCCCACCATATAATGAACTACCAGAGGATGAGAAGCAGTATGCCCTGTTCACCGATGGATCCTGCTGTCTTGTAGGAAAGCATCAGAAGTGGAAAGCTGCTGTATGGAGTCCTATACGACGAGTCACAGAAGCCACAGAAGGACAAGGTGAATCAAGTCAATTTGCAGAGGTAAAAGCCATCCAGCTGGCTCTACACATTGCTGAACGAGAAAAGTGGCCAAGGCTGTATGTTTATACTGACTCATGGATGGTGGCAAATGCCTCGTGGGGGTGGTTAAAGCAGTGGAAGCGAAGCAACTGGCAGCGTAAAGGTAAACCTATTTGGGCTGCTGAACTGTGGCAAGATATTGCTGCTCGGCTAGAGAAACTAGTCGTGAAGGTACGTCACGTAGATGCTCACGTACCTAAAAGTCGGGCAACTGAGGAACATCGAAACAACCAACAAGCAGATCAGGCTGCTAAAGTGTTCCAAATAGATTTGGACTGGGAACATAAAGGTGAACTATTTTTAGCTTGGTGGGCTCATGACACTTCAGGTCATCAAGGGAGAGATGCAACATACAGATGGGCTCGTGACTGAGGGGTGGACTTAACCATGGACTCTATTGCACAGGTTATCCATGATTGTGAAACATGCGCCGCAATCAAGCAAGCCAAACGGTTAAAACCTTTGTGGTATGGGGGGCGGTGGCTGAAATATAAATATGGGGAGGCCTGGCAAATTGACTATATCACACTCCCTCAAACCCGCCAGGGTAAACGTTATGTGCTTACCATGGTGGAGGCGACCACCGGATGGTTGGAAACATACTCTGTGCCCCATGCCACTGCCCGGAACACTATTCTGGGCCTTGAAAAGCAAATCTTGTGGCGACATGGCACGCCAGAGAGAATTGAGTCGGACAATGGGACTCATTTCAAAAACAGTCTCATAGATAACTGGGCGAAAGAGCATGGCATCGAATGGGTATATCATATCCCCTATCATGCACCAGCCTCTGGGAAAATTGAACGGTATAATGGGCTGTTGAAAACTACCCTAAAAGCAATGGGGGGTGGAACCTTTAAAAACTGGGATAAGCATTTGGCACAAGCTACCTGGTTAGTTAACACCAGAGGATCTATCAATCGAGCTGGCCCTGCTCAGTCAGACCTTTTACATACAGTAGAAGGGGTAAAGTCCCTGTGGTGCATGAAAGGAATCTGTTGGGAAAAACTGTCTGGGTTCTTCCTGCTACGGGCAAAGGTAAACCCATTCATGGGATTGCTTTTGCTCAAGGACCTGGATGTACTTGGTGGGTGATGCTGCAGGATGGTGGAGTCCGATGTGTCCCTGAAGGTGATCTGATCTTGGGTGAGAATACTTAATTCTGAACCGCATGATGTTAATTGCTGCATAATACTAACAGTGTTCATAAGTGTCTTTCAGGTTAAGACAGTGGTGACGAGACCAGAGCTAGCTGCAAGTGGCGTCCAGTAACCTCCTCGAGACTGACATCTTTAACCTGCAACCCATGGGCACAAACTGTGACAAAGCTCATACCATCTCTCCTGCCCCGAGAGACTCCTAGCCAGATGGAAACCCACAATCCTGAACTAAATGAACTTGACGAACTTTTTTTTTCTATATAGAGATGAATCATAAACTAATGTTATCTGTATATATTTTAAAATGAAAAGTTAATGGTGATCTGGGTATGACGTGAAGGGTATGGAATAAGGGGTGGAATGTCCTGGTTTGGCCTAAACCAGGCCGATTTTCCTTTCAGTGATTTTTACTTTCAGCTAAGTCTCCTCTAAGTAACTGCACTTTCTGAAACTAACTGCATGCTTTTGCAGACAGTGTCTGCTTCCAGGACTGATAACGCTCGAAGTTTGTAGTTATCGCTGAGGCACCGGTAGGGATGTTGTGCAGTAAGGCTCTTGCTGTACTTAGTCTTAGAGAAACCAAGGTCACTGCTGAATTCCTCACTGCTTATGAGTGAAGAGCCGAAGGGGGGTCACAGCTGCAGGGGGGAGCAGACAGGGCAGGTGACCCAAAATTGACCAACGAGGGTATTCCATCCCATACACGTCATTCTCGGTATAAAGCGGGGAGATCACGAGGGTCTGGCGCTTGCTCTCTTTTCTGCTATGGCCGGTGTCCAAGGAGGACTCCGACTGTTTTCCTGCTGCCCTCGATCCTGATCTGTGCATCCCTGAATCCAGCTCTCGACTGTCGCTAGGCCCAGCCTGGGCCTTCCCGGAGCCTGCCCTGCAGTGCCGGTGGTGATGTTGCCGACATCGGGGGAGCTCGATCTTGGTTTTGTATATATATTTGTATATATTTGATTATTCCAATATTATTATTATACTCTTTTTAATTATTATAGGTTTATTAAAACTTTTTTAACTTTCCAACCCGTAAGTCTCTCTCCCTTTTCCCTTTCCCTTCGGGTGGGGGGGGGAGGGTTAACAGAGAGCGTCTGCTGCAGGTTTAATAGCCAGCCCAGCTTTAAACCGTGACACATCTACAAAATAAATAGTTGTTAGAAAAATGTCATAGAATCAAAGAGAAAAAAATTTCCAAAAAGTTAACATATGCATGTGTTAATGTAATTTCTTCGCCCCAGGTTTTCCGAAGCAGAATCTCAGACACCAATTTCCAGGAAAATAAAGAATTTTATTGAATAGTACGGCCGTAAGGACACCTCAAGATGGGTGCCTCTGGGTAGGGACCCAGACCAAAGAAAACCCTGGGTATTTATACCCTTACAACCTATGCACCCATTCTTCCCACGCTATTCACACGCCCTGCACATGCCTCTTGGTCCAATGGTAATTAGCAGTCTGGGGACATTTTGTTTCTTATTGGATTCTTGGTCTTCCAAGTGAGCTGTGAAACATCTTATTTACAAGAGTTACATCTTCTGCTGAGTTACAGCTGCTTCTGACAGCTGTAGCCTCCTTATCTTCCAGCTAGCGCTGGTCCCAGGGCCTTCCTTCATGTATCCAAACAACAGTTCAAGGTAGGTTGAAATGTTCACAACAGTTGCAGCCCAGGGCCTCAGCAACTTTAACTACTGATGCTGAGAAAGACTATTCAGACAACAGAACACAGTTAAAAGAATTCAGTTAACTAAAACTGTTCTACAATACATGGAAATGTAAAGACATTCTGATTTCTTTGTATCAATTTCAGACCCAGTAAAATTTAGTGCATGTGCCAATGTTAGCTACTAATCTTCTCACTGATTCAACTTCCCTTTTGAATGTTTGAAAAGATAAAAAATTTGGTTCCAAAGAAAAATTTAACTGCAGTAATTTTTGTATAGTTCCAAACCTTCATAATCAGCCCTGTATTGATGATTAGGTCACAGAGAATTTACTCAAATATTTTTGAGCTGGATCTTTGAAAAAATATTTTATTAAATCCTGTATAACAGACACGTTTCTGTGATTACCACTTTATTGAATTAACTGTTTAGCAAAAAAAAAGAAGAAATTGTTATTTTCCTAACTTTTCTAAAATCCTCACAGATTTTTAGCCTTCACTACACAGCAGTCTAACAAGATATTAAAAAACTAAGAAACCCAAAGCAATGTTTATGTCTCAGATCATTCAATATTTATGTTATTAATACTGCATATGACCTGTCACAAAATTCCAGTCCCCCACATTCAGTTCTAGTTGAAGAATAGGAAGTCTTTCATGATCCTTTTCTCAGAATAAGTTGTGTTTCATATCCATACAAATTCAATGAATGCTCCTGTAATTCTCACAGGAAGTTGGCACACTGACTGCACATAAGTATGGTTAATTGTACCATAGGCATTTGATTCATGCCACTCTTCATTAATGTCTGATCTGAGACTGTCTCATTCAATGCGTGCTCAGAGTTTCCTAAAAATTGTTTTATTCTTTATCCTCAACCTGTACTGAATTATTTGGGGCATCAAGTTTCAATTCTTTATTTCAAATAATTCCTTCTGTATCTGAAAAGAAAGCATTCTTAGCTTCTTTTTCTTAATTCACACCTTTTCATCTTTTTTTTTCACGGAACTATAGACCTCAAAGACACCTTGGTGTGTTCAAAACTGCTGCAATAACAAAAAAAGATTCACGCTAAAAAGAGGTCTACTTTGGCAGTCTGGTGAAGTTCCCACTAACTGGAAAAGGGGAAACATAACCCCCATTTTCAAGAAGGGAAAAAAAGAAGACCCAGGAACTACAGGCCAGTCAGTCTCACCTCTGTGTCTGGCAAGATCATGGAACAGATCCTCCTGGAAACTATACTGAGGCACACAGAAATCAAGGAGGTGATTGATGACAGCCAACAGGGCTTCACCAAGAGCAAATCATGCCTGACAAATTTAGAGGCCTTCTACGACAGGGTTACAGCACTGGTGGATAGAGTGACCAACTGGTGGATAGAGTGACCAACGTCATCTACCTGGACTTGTGCAAAGCATTTGACACTGTCCCGCATGACATCCTTGTCTCTAAATTGGAGAGACATGGTCTTGACGGATGGACCATTTGATGGATAAAGAATTGGCTGGATGGTTGCACTCAAAGAGTCATGGTCAACGGCTCAATGTCCAAGTGGACACCAGTGACAAGTAGCATTCCTCACGGGTCAGTATTGGGACCAGTCTGTTTAACATCTTTGTCAGCGACATGGACAGTGGGATTGAGTACACCTTTAGCAAGTTTGCTGACAACACCAAGCTGTGTGGTGCAGTCGACATGCTGGAGGGACGGGATGCCATCCAGAGGGACCTTGACAGGCTTGAGAGCTGGGCCTGTGCAAACCGCATGAAGTTCAACAAGGCCAAGTGCAAGCTCCTGCATGTGGGTCGGGGTAGTCCCAAGCACAAATACAGGCTGGGTGGAGAATAGATTGAGAGCAGCCCTGAGGAGAAGGACTTGGAGGTGGTGATTGATGAGAAGCTCAACATGAGCCTGCAATGTGAGCTTGCAGCCTAGAACACCAACCATATCATGGGCTGCATCAAAAGCAGCGTGGCCAGCAGGTGGAGGGAGGTGATTCTGTCCCTCTACTCTGCTCTTGTGAGATCCCACCTGGAGTACTGCGTCCGGCTCTGGGGTCCCCAACATAAGAAGGACATGGAGCTGTTGGAGTGAGTCCAGAGGAGGGCCACAAAGATGATCAGAGAGCTGCAGCACCTCTCCTATGAAGACAGGCTGAGAGAGTTGGGGTTGTTTAGCCTGGAGAAGAGAAGGCTCCAGGGAGACCTTCTAGCAGCCTTCCAGTACCTGAAGGGGGCCTACAGGAAAGCTGGAGAGGGACTATTTACAAGGGCACGTGGTAATAGGATAAGGGGAAATGATTTTACAGTGAAAGAGGGTAGATTTAGATGAGCTGTTAGGAAGAAATTCTTGACTATGAGGGTGGTGAGACACTGGCACATGTTGCCCAGAGAAGTTGTGTATGCCCCCTCCCTGGCAGTGTTTAAGACCAGACTGGACGGGGCTTTGAGCAACCTGGTCTAGAGGAAAGGTGTCCCTGCCCATGGCAGGGGAGTTGGAACTAGATGATCTTTAAGGTCCCTTCCAGCCAAAACCATTCTCTGATTCTATGATTCGCTTGCAACAGGGAAGATACATTATCAATTTTATTGTTCTGCTCCACGTTACTAAAACCTTTATGGTTCATGACTTCTACTTAAAAGTACCTCTCAGTATAACGTTATGACTGAGAAGTACAGCAACGTCATATGGTTATATGGTTTCCCATAGTGTTCAACTTGGCAATAGGGTAATTTTTTTTTTTTTTCTTCACGTCTTGTCTTAACTCAGTGACTCCTTAAACACTTTTTGCTCTGTAGCTTTTTTTTGAATTCATTCTAGTAAAAGAACAATACATTCCTTGAGATAGTGTTATATTAATAGCTGTTCACTTACGCCCTTTATTTGGAGGGAGTAGGCATCTTTTTCAATGGGAAATGATGTCTGGTTTGGACTAGGATGTACTTTTTTTGTTAAGTTTCTTTTAAGTTATTTTATTTCCTGAAGTGGTCTACACGGCCTGTTGCCAAGGGAAATAGGGTCCCTGTTGGGTCTCTTTGTCCCACAGAGGAAGGGTCTGTAGGGTACCGCACCTGTGGGGAGGGGTGGATAGGACAGGTGACCTGAACTGACCAACGGGGTATTCCATCCCACTCCCGTCATCCTCAGTGTAAAGCTGAGGGACCACGAGGGTCACGTTCCCTTCCCATATGGCCGACATCCTGGGAGGACTCTGCCAGCACTCCTGCCGTCTCTCCTGAACCCGGTTCCTGCCTGCTGCCGCGTGTGGTTCGGGACTGCCCAGCGCCTGCCCTGCAGTGTCAGCGGTGACGTGGTCATCATCGGGGGGAGCTCAGTAGCGGTTTTGTATACAGTTCATCATTTATTCTACTCTTTCGTTTCCTTGCTACTCGTCATTAAAACAATTTAATTTTCCAACCCCTAAGTCGCTCTCCCTGTCTGTCGCCAGCAGGTCTGGTGTTGTGTAGACTGATCCATGATCAAAAAGCCCCAAATTCTGCCAGTGACACCAGGCTCGGAGCCAGGTATTGGTCTCCTGGCTCTTCCTGTTTCTTCCCTCATCATTCCCTGCAACTGGAGGGATAGAAGAGAATGCTACTTGTGCTCCTGATCCCTTAACCAGTCATCCCAAGGTCTTGATTGCCCTTGGGCTTCTTGTTGCAACCCCTTTGCTGCCAACCTGAAAAATCAATAATGGATAACAATCTGAGGGCCTTACCAGAGTAGGAAGCTTTCTCTTCACGTCTTTAACCTAGACCCCAGGGAGGCAGCAAACTTCCCTTTGTAGTGGGTCGGGTTCAGTCCTTCTGTTCCCTTCAGAACGGAGTCTGTTATGACAAAGACCCGTCTTTTTTCTTTATGGACGCAATTTTGATGCAGGGTGTAGGCCGACTTAACCTCGGTGACACCTCCAAGCTAGATGAATCATCATCCTTGTTATTGTTCTGTTGCACTTGCAGAGCCTCATACCTATTATGCAAGGGCATCTGGGAAGGTGGGGTAGTCATGGAGGGAGATGCGTCTGTTGTGCTGGGCAGGAACTTGTTGCCATTGCCCCTTATCCCTTAAGTCACTATCTTCAGACAGGTGGAGAGGGGATAGGGAATCCTCCGTGTCATGTATCCTGTCTGCCTGTTGGGCCTGTCTCAGGGAAGATGATACGGTGTGATTCCAGCAGTGTATCTCTCACTCGCACTCCGTGATTTTCCTCAACCTGCTCACCTCCTCCCGGAGCTGTGTCACTAAGCAGAGGAGTTCCTCTCCCTGGGCGTACCTCCCACAGGTGTGCTCACTGAAATATATTTTATTTCATGAAGTATTCAAATGTTATTTGACCGGTGTATGAAGCTCATCACAGATGTAAATCAATGGCCACATTTCAGTGCCTAACCTACAGTCTTGATAAAATAAAAATAACTGTATTTAACTGTGTATTAAAAATACACTTTTAAAAATATTTTTTTCTATAAATTGAGAAAATAAAGTTTATGGCTTTACATACTTCTACATTTCAAAGAAACTATTAAAAAATGCTACAATACTCACATTCAATCTCCTTGGACCTTTAAAAATGCTGAAACTTTAAATATATCCTTCCTTACTTATCTTAATTTTAATTAAATGATACATCTCCATTTTTATATTCTGGATTATCTATAATTTTGTTGTATAACAAGAACAACAAGAACAGTGACTGTTCTTAATACTTCGAGAATAGCGGCCAAATTAAATGGTTATGTGATCTAAAAAAATTGAAAGAATCTATCAAAATAAATCATGTGAAACAGAACTGTCCTCTGGATTTGTTTTCTAAAGATAAAGATAGACTTTAAATTTAACTTTTGCTTGTTCTGAACATTTCTTTCAAAATAGGCCTAACTCCAGATGTTAAGATATCAAATCATGCAAGTGAAATATATTTTAAGACACTCACACAAAAGACAACACTGTGCAAGACAACAAGACAGTCTTCTATTTAGTATATATCTGAGACAAGAGCATTCTTAAGAGTAGATGTGTTTGAAATTTCTTTTGCAAGTTTTTATATTCTGATATTTCAGAGAAATATTGAAACATAATCCCCTCTAATTTATTTCCTGTAAAGTTCTCTCACAAATCTAATGTTGTCCTTGTGTACCTAATCCAGATGTTTCACTCTCTTGAAACTAATTCTTTTTAGAAAATGAATTAACGAAAGAAAATTAGTCAAATTGAAAATTAGAAGCTATAATCCCCCTGTAAGTTTATAATATTGATAATAGCACCTTAATGTTTAATTTTGATAAATTGTTCTATTTCTCATGACTGATCCTGCCTAATTAATGTCACCATGCTTACTTTGTAAAGTCTCCCTTGCCAGTTTCACTCTACGTTCCTTAGTAAGCATCATGATATCATTACATGCAAAATGTAGAGAAATTTTTGTTTAAAATATCAAACTAGTTTAAAATCATAATGATCACTTGAAGATAAATGGGCTTAAACCATCCTTAGAAAAATAAGAAAATCACAGTGCTGTGCAGTTTTTAAAGCAACCTCATGTAACACCATTTTGAGTCACTCAATATCATTAGAATCAATTACTTTGCACTTTCTTCAAATGGTATAATGGTTTGATGTATCAGAAAAATAATTTCCTCCCATTGTGGAGTATACAGAATCACAGAATCACAGAATCACAGAATCAATCAGGTTGGAAGAGACCTCTGGGATCATCGAGTCCAACCATTGCCCTGACACCACCATGTCAACTAGACCATGGCACTAAGTGACATCTCCAGTCTTTTCTTAAACACATCCAGAGATGGTGACTCCACCACCTCCCTGGGCAGCCCCTTCCAATGGCTAATAACCCTTTCTGAGAAGAAATTCTTCCTAATGTCCAACCTGAACCTCCCCTGGCGAAGCTGGAGGCTACGTCCTCTTGTCCTATCGCTAGTTGCCTAGGAGAAGAGTCCTACTCCCACTCTACTACAACCTCCCTTCAGGTAGTTGTAGACTGCAATAAGGTCACCTCGGAGCCTCCTCTTCTCCAGGCTAAACAACCCCAGCTCCCTCAGCCGTTCCTCATAGGTCATACCCTCCAGACCCTTCACCAGCTTGGTCGCCCTCCTCTGGACTCGCTCCAACACCTCAGTACCCTCCACTTCATCATCTTCTTGCAACTTGTCATTTCTTTGGCACTATTCGCTTTCATCCCATCCTTCTTTGCCAGTAGATTTATTATATTTATGCATTAGGCAACTGATTATGTCCTGCAGGTTGGAGAACGGTCATCAGCTCCAGTGTATCCAAATTAACTCCTTGCTCGTGTTACCTTTCAGGTAAATCCTATCTTTTCTGCAGAATGTCCATAATCATTGCAAATGTCAGGCTATTAAAATGTAGTTTAATATGTACAATGTTTGCTTTGATCATTTTTATCATGATTATGCTACTCAAAATTCATATATAACTGCACTTCTTGTAATCTTTCATTACCACTCCTTAGATTCTTCTAAAGGGATCTTCAACAGCATAGAGGAGTCTGGGTAACAAACACAAAGGATTTCTGGTTAGTAGGCAGTATATGTTTTCAGTCTCATCTCAGGCTTTAAAGTAGTGACATATGCCAGAAGATATTTTTTCCCACAAAAATCAATTGGGTTGCACCATTGGATTCTTTGAAGAACTTTCAGTTCATTACAAGTATTATAGAACAGAATTATAATGTACTAGTGAAGGAGGTCAGCACATGAACAGTTATTTGGACAAAAGAATTTTATTTCTTTACAACAGATATGAAAATTGAAAATGTACATATCTAAAAATTGTACTTAGTTGTTATGATGGAAAAAAAGAAATTCTGCTTTCTTTATATTCCAGGAAAAAATAAATCATTGATTGTCAGAGCATTTCCTGTGAAACAATATTAATCAACTTCACTAAAATTTCCATCTTGATGTCAGTTAGATTTCTTGTGAAATATGTTGCATTTCAACATACATGGCAACTTACAGCTATAAAGGTGTATTCAGATGATCAAGCAACAAAGCATTTCTGGAAGACTAATTAAGCAGGGGGGATTTTTTGTGTGTGTGGAACACTTGGAGAAAAAAATTCCTACCACTGCATCCTCTAGGAGGTTAAATCTGGTAGAGGATTTACAGTCAGAAAGGGAAATATAGAGATGATTAAGTCTTTCAGATTAAGTTGCTATATCTTGGCAATCTATTTTGATAAGTTTCCTTCAAGAAATTCAGTTTATGAAATGAAAAGACTATTATAAATGTTGCACAGAATTTTTTAATCAGCAGCTGAAACCAGTTTTTCTCCATCAAACAGTTAATGTAGCATGATTTATTTTGAAACCTTCAGCAAAGACTTTTAATTTGATTTTCTATATCTCCAAAGAAAACCATCTGTCTAATATATTTTGGCATTTTGGTCAGGCTAACTGTCATTTAGTTCCAATCCCTATTGTTTCTTAACTGGTTATAAAACAGCAACAGGATTAGTCTGTTTTGATTTCGTTTGCATTTTTTTTCCTCCATACATTCAAATTACATCTTGTTTTCAACCTTTTATTTCACACCAAGAAAAAACAAAAGTGAAAAGAGAGAGCAAACTATTTTCAGTGCGAAATATAGTTCTGTGCAACATAAGGAATCAATCCTGCCTCTGAAAATGGCAGCTGTCCCCTGCATCCAGTGGTCTTTAAGAAATCAATAGGTATAGTACATAATCCTTATCAGAAAAATTACAAAATCTCATACTACTGAAGTTACATGATAAAACTAGAGACCAAAATGACAACCACAAAGTCATAAAAGATTAAACTAAGTCAAAACTCTTCAATATGTCTTTGACAGATTGTCCCATAACTGAGTGATTTCATCATAATCCACATTTTCTGAGGAGGCATCTGGAGCTGCAAGTGTTTGAGGTTTCCCCAGGGAATCATACTTATCAATTCAGTTTTCTATCAGCAACACAGGGTTGTCAAGGGGCATACACTTCTATGGCTTATTATTATGCTAAACTACATGGCTTTCAGCAAAAACAATGATAAACTGGAAACAAGAAAGTGTCTTTGGCCATTAGCTTTCTAGAAACAGATAGCTGTCAGAAGGCTTTACTTCCCGCAGAGCAAGACTACTTCAATTAAGCAAACCTTGCTAATCCCCAGTTTAGCAGAATATATTAAAGACATCTAGTTGTTTTACTTTATGTGGCATTATCCGTTCACACAAAGCAGCAGAAGTAAGGAGAATCACATCCTGTCATCTGCTTTACCTTTTACAGCTGTGAGAAGAGCATAATGAAATCTATCAAAATCTATTTCAAATCTAACTTTGTCAAAACTAGCCCAGCAACACATTTTACACATTATGGCTGACATGAGCTATCTTCAGCATTGCATGGTAACAACTATTAAACATTTCGATTAAAGGATTCCTGATATGTCCTACTACATTCTTAGCATATCACAAGTTATGCTGTCAGAGCTGATTTCACAGTTTGTTTATTTCTTTATCAATCAGCGTTTGGTTCACCATTTGATTTACCAGAATGCATACTGTAAGGCGTATATAACCTATTGCTCTATTGCATTTTTCTTTTAGATATATCACCTGTTGTGGGTTTGGAGTCATATTTTTTTTGCTTGGGTTTTTTTGTCGGGAGTGCAGGGTGGTGGGGTTTTTTCCCCACAAAAATACATTTTGAATGAATTTAATTCTTTAATAAAAGGATTATGTTAAATGGAAAAGGTCCAACAAATCCAAAAAAGTCAAGAATTTGTTTGCTGTCAGTGACAGTTTGTGAGTGATATGAAAGCCAGCTTGCTATGCTATAACATTTGACTGAGTTTCTGAATGAGAAAACAGTAAAGTGAGAGACAGTTTTAGTGAAAAGCCATTTTCTGAGATATTTTAAGTGTATATCAGTAAACTGTAACAAATTTCCATAGCTCGACTTTATTATTTGTTGCTGATAAGTGAAAACCTAATTTAAGGCTCTCTAGTGACTCCAGAGAAGAAACGTTCAAGTCCTTTGAGCTATAAAGCAATTTTTATTTAAAGGAATTATCTTTTTTAATCATGCAAACGTCTTATGAACTGTCATTCATTAAAACTGTGGACACAACCTATTCCAATTTTTAGCTCAAGTGCCACCGTGAGCTAAACTTATTTTTATTGTATTTATTTTTACTTAAGGCTCATTGACAGGAAGAAGTTACTGAAAGGTGTGTTACAATCTACATTCAAATTCCTTTTGCATATTCATTGTCTCTGTGTATCCTATCAAAAATATAATCTATCTTGTCTCTTGTTTTAGAGTTTCCATTGCAGTCAAGAATCTCTACACAGGCAGTTACTGAATAAATCTAAAAGTTTAACTCATCACACTACAAAGTTTTATGACATTATTTAATATATTGATTTCTGTATATATACTTTGAATAGTGCAAATATTAAAAACATTTTTTTAAGGTTAAAGATGGCGAATTAGTGACTACATATGCAAATTTTTTGTGAGCTTTTAACTAAATTAAATACATCAATGAAAACTATCTTGAAAACTGAGACTTTCTGAATATTTTGAAGACCTTAAACGAGGTGCAATGCTTTATACTATTATTGCTTAGAACGAAGAAAAATAATGCACAGTTAAATTTAGGAAACACACAAAAAACACTTTACCTTGTAGTTCTTCAAGTAACCAGAAAGAGGACTAATATTGCAAATAAACCTTATTCATTCTAGGTTTTGTTAGATGGTGAATGGTTATCTGTCTGTCATTATCTGATTCAATGTTGTCATGGTTTAAGCTCAGCCGGCAACTAAGCTCCACACAGCCATTTGTTCACTCCCCTTGCAGTGGAATAGGGGAGAGAATCAGAAAGGTAAAAGTGAGAAAACTCATGGGCTGAGATAAACACAGTTTAACAGTAAAAGCAAAAGCCACACACACAAGCAAAGAAAAACAAGAAATTCATTCAGTACTTCCAATCGGCAAGCAGGTGTTCAGCCATCTCCAGGAAGGCAGGGCTCCATCACGCGTAATGGTTACTTGGGAAGACAAATGCCATTAGCTCCAAATGTCTTCCCTGTGCTTCTTCTTCCTCCAGCTTTCATTGCTAAGTATGACCATTATATGGTATGGGATATCCCTTTGGTCAGTAGATGTCAGCTGTCCCAGCTGTGTCCCCTCCCAACATGTTGTGCAGCCCCAGCCTACTCACTGGTGGGTTGGTGTGAGAAGCAGAAAAGGCCTTGACTCTGTGTAAGCACTGCTCAGCAATAACGAAAACATCCCTGTATTATCAAGACTATTTTCAGCACAAATCCAAAACATAACCCCATACTAGCTACAGTGAAGAAAACTAGCTCTATCTTAGTCAAAACCAGCACAGCTCTTTATTGTTGTTGTTATTCAGGGTTTGCACAGAATAGTTCTTTTAAAAGCAAAGAAACCCCCAGAATCTGCATTTCCATTAACTTTTTAACATGGTAGCTATCTTGGTAATTTCATTTCCTGACCTTTTTTTAAGTTCTTTTCACAATATTTACCTAATGCAAATAATAAAAAGAATGCCTTCTCAAGACAATAGTCACTAATATTAATTATGTATTGTTGAAGGAAACTGTGTTAAATGTGTGTTCAATTTATGGCACATTGGGGTCTCTAAGCTTCAGTGAAACATTTATAATAAATAATAGAAATATATTTCCAGGCTTCATGAATATTTCAGGGGACATTGACCTTGTTAAGGGATTAAGTGGGATGTAAATTTTCTATGAGACTGTGCAAAGTGAATTTAATTCTATATAAACACAAGCTCTATATACTACTATTTGCTACTTCTTGTAGACCATGAAAATTGAAATTTTAGTTCATGAAGTCACTTCCCAAGCTGCAGAAGGGTCCTCTATAAAAATTTTTCACTTTTTTGGCTTTAGTATCGTAGAGAGTATTCTCCATACATTTTAAAAGCTGTCAGCTCATATTCTTCCATTTTGTCAGAAACTAGCTTACGACACATAGAGATAACATTCCTGCCAAGAAGGTCTTTAATGAGGTAGTAGAAGCAGGACATAAAATTGTACAGAGTAGTAGGAGAGAATATTCAACTTTACATGTGAGAAATACCAGGTCTTTCTTTCTATGTCTATATATATGCATGTTAGTTTAGTTAACTAAACTGAGGTAATCTCAACAATAAATATAAAATTAAAAGGAAACAAAATAATAAACAAATAAAAGAAAACAATGTTTTTTCTCTCTAGAGTCTTCTCTATTTAACAACTTCTATCAACATATTTGTTGGACTGAAACCAACAGCTGTCAGAGAGATAATATAAGGCTGTGCAACAAGACTAAGACTTTCAGGAGGATCAACAAATAAATCAATCAGAGATGTTTGTAACCTATTTGGGAAAAAATAATCGTAACACAGGATCTTGACAAGTTTTATCAGACCATCTAGTAGCCCTAATTCAGTCTGTGGATGGCAAGAAGATGCCCCCACAGGTGCTACCAGAAGATGACATCATTGTCATTATCACCCACAGAATTCCACCTGGTGGGGATTTTTCTTATTGAATTGATGCTCAATGCA
Source organism: Nyctibius grandis (assembly GCF_013368605.1). Taxonomy (NCBI): domain Eukaryota; kingdom Metazoa; phylum Chordata; class Aves; order Nyctibiiformes; family Nyctibiidae; genus Nyctibius; species Nyctibius grandis. The sequence goes on along the minus strand of NC_090659.1, from coordinate 75,713,187 downwards.
GGGAGCTGCTGCATTTTGCACGTGGATAACTCTTTTTTCATTTGACCTGACTGGGAGGCTAATTTTATGATCAACAGGAGTTAAATAAAAATTTGGAGATAAACTATGACTGTGTCAACAAGCTCTGTGCATGAGGCAGTAGCACTGGGGCATTCACAGAAAATTTAATGTTACAGTCCACCCTCCTGTCTGGCAAAGCTTTTATTGAACATAGTGACAGCTCCTTAATAAAAGGTCAAAGCTCTGTAATCCTGTTCTATTTCTCAGACACCCTTATGGAAGTAGAGTGCATACACAGTTTCCTCACTCTTCTTTCTCCTTGCCGTGAAGGAAGCCAGAATAGGTATTTACAGACATCACTAATATCCAATAAATAGGAGGGTTCCATAATGACATTTAATAAAGGAAAAGACAAAAAAATATTTTTTAAAACTCACTATCTGCCATTGTCTATTATTCCTATCCTCCATAGCTGTAACAAAAAAAGAAAGCTCAGCCTAAAGATAATTATAATTGATCATAATTTCAAGATCATTGTACAGAATAAAGCATAGGAGACATTTTGATTTTTGCTCCTGGTGTGTATAACAGCTGTTCCTTTAGCATAATATTTTTTTAACTTCCAGCTGTTAGAAACATGGCTGCAATTTCCATTGATGTTCCCATTGAATAACAGAAGTCAGTAATTTAACCAACAGAGACAGGCTGATTAGATTTGTTGCACACTGATCAATCAAAGCACTGTCATGATCTCACTGGCCTTCAGATACTGCTTGAGAAAGACCAGCCTTAGGGAAAATATTTTGCTTTTTCTTTTCATTCTTTTATAAATAAATCCAACAACTTAGAAAAATTACAAACTCTTTGCTTCAGTCTATGTTTCACATCATGTGAAAATAGTGATTAAACATCACACAAGTAATGAGAAGAAGAAATGCAGACAAAAATAAAACAAGGCTTCAATCTAAAAAGAATGTTGCACTTCAAAAGTGAAGTGAATATGAATAAGACAGAAGTTGAGAAGGAAACATGAATATGAGAATAATCACGAAACTGAAGACGAGCAGAATCATAGAATCACAGAATCATAAAGTGGTTTCTGTTGGAAGGAACCTTAAAGATCATCTACTTCCAAATCCCCTGCCACAGGCAGGGACACCTTTCCACTAGACTAGATTCTCAAAGCCCCATCCAATCTAGTCTTAAACACTGCCAGGGAGGGGGCATACACAACTTCTCTGGGCAACATGTACCAGTGTCTCACCACAGAATCACAGAATCACAGAATCACAGAATGTTAGGGATTGGAAGGGACCTCGAAAGATCATCTAGTCCAATCCCCCTGCCGGGGCAGGATTGCCTAGACCATATCACACAGGAACGCGTCCAGGCGGGTTTTGAATGTCTCCAGAGAAGGAGACTCCACAACCTCTCTGGGCAGCCTGTTCCAGTGTTCAGTCACCCTTACAGAAAAGAAGTTTTTCCTCAAATTTAAGTGGAACCTCCTGTGCTCCAGCTTGCAGCCATTGCCCCTTGTCCTGTCAAGGGATGTCACTGAGAAGAGCCTGGCTCCATCCTCATGACACTTGCCCTTTACATATTTATAAACATTAATGAGGTCACCCCTCAGTCTCCTCTTCTCTAAGCTAAAGAGACCCAGCTCCCTCAGCCTCTCCTCAGAAGGGAGATGTTCCACTCCCTTAATCATCTTCGTGGCTCTGCGCTGGACTCTCTCTAGCAGTTCCCTGTCCTTCTTGAACTGAGGGGCCCAGAACTGGACACAATACTCCAGATGCGGCCTCACCAGGGCAGAGTAGAGGGGGAGGAGAACCTCTCTCGACCTGCTGACCACACCCCTTCTAATACACCCCCGGATGCCATTGGCCTTCTTGGCCACAAGGGCACACTGCTGGCTCATGGTCATCCTGTTGTCCACTAGGACCCCCAGGTCCCTTTCCCCTACGCTGGTCTCCAACAGGTCTGTCCCCAACTTGTACTGGTACATGGGGTTGTTCTTGCCCAGATGCAGGACTCTACACTTGCCCTTGTTATATTTCATTCAATTTCTCCCCACCCAACTCTCCAGCCTGTCCAGGTCTCTCTGAATGGCTGCGCAGCCTTCCGGCACATCAGCCACTCCTCCCAGTTTTGTGTCATCAGCGAACTTCCTGACAGTGCACTCTAATCCCTCATCCAAGTCATTAATGAATATATTGAATAGAACTGGTCCCAGAACCGACCCTTGCGGAACTCCGCTAGACACAGACCTCCAACTGGACTCTGTCCCGCTGACCACTACTCTCTGGCTTCTTTCCTTCAGCCAGTTTACAATCCACCTCACTACCCGATCATCCAGACCACACTTCCCCAGTTTAGCTGCGAGGATGCTGTGGGAGACCGTGTCAAACGCTTTACTGAAATCGAGATAGACCACATCCACAGCTTTACCATCATCTATCCACCGGGTAACATCCTCATAAAAGGCTATCAAGTTGGTTGAGCAAGACTTCCCGTTGGTGAAGCCATGCTGAGTGCCCCTAATGATCCCCCTATCCTTGATGTGCCTAGAGACAGCACCAAGGACAAGTTGCTCCATCACCTTTCCGGGGATGGAGGTGAGGCTGACCGGTCTATAGTTACCCGGGTCCTCCTTCCTGCCCTTTTTGAAGACTGGAGTGACATTCGCTTTCCTCCAGTCCTCAGGCACCTCTCCCGTTGTCCACGACTTAGCAAAGATGATGGAGAGTGGCCTAGCAATGACTTCCGCCAGCTCCCTCAGCACCCGCGGGTGCATCCCATCAGGGCCCATGGATTTATGGACATCCAGGTTGCTTAATTGGTCCCTGACCCAGCCCTCATCTACCAAGACAGATTCCTCCTCTATCCTGACTTCTTCTGAGGCCGCAGGGGTCCAGGGCTCCTCAGGACAGCCTCCAACAGTATAGACAGAGGCAAAGAAGGCATTCAGTAACTCCGCCTTCTTTTTATCCTCTGTCTCCAGGACCCCCACCTCATTCATCAGTGGGCCTACATTGCCTCTAGTGTTGGCTTTACCTGCAATGTATTTGAAGAAGCCCTTTCTGTTGTCCTTGACCTCTCTTGCAAGGTTTAATTCCAAGGAGGCCTTAGCTTTCCTAGTTGCCTCCCTACATCCTCTGACAACATACTTATATTCCTCCCAAGTGGCCAGCCCCTCCTTCCACGATCTGTACACCTTCTTCTTCCACTTGAGTTTGCCCAGCAGTTCCCTGTTCAACCATGCAGGTCTCCTGCTACCCTTCCTTGACTTCCTACCTGTTGGGATGCTCTGATCTTGAGCTCGGAAGAATCAGTCCTTGAACGCTAACCACCCTCATAGTCAAGAATTTCTTCCTAACAGCTCATCTAAATCTACCCTCTTTCACTGTAAAATAATTTCCCCTTATCCTATTACCACGTGCCCTTGTAAATAGTCCCTCTCCAGCTTTCCTGCAGTCCCCCTTCAGGTACTGGAAGGCTGCTAGAAGGTCTCCCTGGAGCCTTCTCTTCTCCAGGCTAAACAACCCCAACTCTCTCAGCCTGTCTTCATAGGAGAGGTGCTCCAGCTCTCTGATCATCTTCATGGCCCTCCTCTGGACTCACTCCGACAGCTCCATGTCCTTCTTATGCTGGGGGCCCCAAAGCTGAACGCACTACTCCAGGTGGGATCTCACGAGAGTGGAGTAGAGGGACAGAATCACCTCCCTCGACCTGCTGGCCACGCCGTTTTTGATGCAGCCCATGATATGGTTGGTGTTCTAGGCTGCAAGTGCACTTTGCAGGCTCATGTTGAGCTTCTTGTCAACCATCACCCCCAAGTCCTTCTCCTCAGGGCTGCTCTCAATCCATTCTCCGCCCAGCTTCTATTTGTGTTTGGGACTGCCCAGACCCACATGCAGGAGCTTGCACTTGGCCTTGTTGAGCTTCATGCGGTTCGCACAGGCCCACCTCTCAACCCTGTCAAGGTCCCTCTGGATGGCATCCCTTCCCTCCAGCATGTTGACCGCACCACACAGATTGCTGTCATCAGCAAACTTACTGAGGGCACACTAAATCCCACTGTCTATGTCGCTGACAAAGACGTTGAACAACACTGGTCCCAATACCAACCTCTGAGGAACTCCACTCGTCACTGGTGTCCACTTGGACATTGAGCCATCGACTGCAACTCTTTGAGTGCGACTATCCAGCCAATATGTCTTAGTGACATCAGGGATATCACTAAGTATCATGGAGTAGAAAATCAATACTTGAAAGAAAATTAGCTAATAAAAATACTGTATTATGTATTTTCCTTTTACTAAAGAGTATCGTCTAAAGAGAAACTCTGGTACAAACATAATATGGACACAAAAAATAATGTACCACAATAGATAAATGTCTTTTTACCATAATAATAAATTGATCAAGAAACTGGTGAGCTGACAAGCAAGAGAAAAATAACTAGAATACTCATGTACATTCAGGACAAAACACAAGTTAAAGATTCAAATAAAACTTAGGGCAATACAGTGTTAGCTGCTGAGTTCAGAGGGCTAGTGATTAATTTTAAAAAAAAAGAAAAAAATAGCATTAAAACAAATAAATAAATAGATACGATGGTGGGAGTATACCCAAGTAAAAAGCATGCCAGCTTATAAACTGGAAGAATTGTTTTTTTTGAGGCTGCAAGCTTGGTGTAGCATAAGCTTGTTAACAATGTGAGAAGATGCATGGATATATCTATATTAGTGAGCTAACGGGGCAGAGCACAGCTTCATACACTAGCTTGCAGTTATGCAGGTCACTTTCTTTTCAGCCCAGTCCCTATTACGGTTTTGACCCACACCATTGACATTCCCTTGGGCAAAGCCTGGAAGGTTTTTGGGATAACACTGTTTGGGGATCGTTCCCCACAGACTGCCTTGCTTTTAGAAGGAGGAGAGGCTGGTCTTATTGACACAGGTGTGCAGCCGTCAGACACAGAGGAGGGGCACTGTTCATGTTATTTGCTAGCATTAATGTATCTTCTAGGCATGTCTTATGACACAGTGTTATGTTACTCATTGCATTTAATGAGCCATTTCATGTTCCAGCAACAGTATAGCCTTGTCAAAGTAATGTTACACTAACTATAGGATTAGTTCTCCACAGCTGAACACCACACCAATCATCTGATTACTCTTTTTTTGGTATATGAGCTATCTTGTTCAGAAATAATATGGGTATCTCTACACATTATGGTTTGTGTTAACATAATTTGCTTTTCTGCAGGTAAAAATTATTGAAAAAATACTTGAAAAAACCCCGTTATTCAGAGATACTATTACTGTTGCCAGAGTCCAGACACAAAGCTTCCATGCTCTTATGCCATTGGGCTCCTTGAACTTCCTAGCCTCTATAACTTGATAGCAGTCTCCTAGACAATCCTCAAGATGGTATTCGGTAGTATGTAACTAAAATACTCTCTGAGACATTGAATGAATTGCTACATTTCTATGTTTGCTCGTGTTCATGCTTCTGGCTGGCCACAGATTTTCAGTGAAATGGCAAGAAGTTGTGTTAAGTTTAACCAGTATTTGCAACAAGTTGTATTACAAACTTAGATTCTAAGTGGCTCGGTTTGGGAAATCTGGAAGAAATAGTAGAATCTGGTGTTTTTCTTTACGGTGGAGAGTAAGGCACTGAGTGAGGCAGAATGACACCATGTACCTTGTGTCAAACAATTGTTCAGTCTTTCATGATATCTGGAGTAAAAAGAAGTAAAGGAATTGTGAGTTGGAAGAACAGAATGCTGAAGTGTTGACCAGAGATGGAAGTCTTCCACATAGGTAAGAAAAGAGAGATGCGTGTAAACACTAGGTACCAGTAAAAAGAACCAGATTTAATGGAATAACCACATTTTCAAATACCTTATTTTTAAGTATGTTGCATATTTTTAATTATCTCAGAAAGATGGATGTTATCTTCTTGGATCACAGATGTGCAAGTTTCTCCTCTCTATGGAGTGACAGTATCAGCCAAAATTGTCAGATAGGACCCAACAAGCATTCCCAAGGAATCCAGATATCATTTGTTTCTCATTCTTTTGTTATAAAACGTGGTTTGAAAATATTTTTAAAAACTGGAAGAGATGGTGATTGGAAACAAGATTTCTAGATCATTTAATGTCTTGGGTTTGTGTGACAAGGTTTTGGTAGCGGGGTGGCTACAGGGGTAGCTTCTGTGAGAAGCTGTTAGAAGCTTCCCTTATGTCTGTTAGAGCCAATGCCAGCAGGCTCCAAGACAGACCCACCGCTGGCCAAGGCCAAGCCAATCAATGGCAGTGGTAGCGCCTCTGTGGTAAAATATTTAAGAAGGGGAAAATACTGGTGCAGAACAGCATCTGGAGGGAGGAGTGAGAATATGTGAGAGAAACAGCAAGGTTAGTGAAGAAGGAGGGGGAGGAGGTGCTCCAGGCACAAGAGCATATTCCTCTGCATCCCATGGTGAAGACCGTGGTGAGGCAGGCTGTCTCCCTGAAGCCCATGGAGCCCATCCACCTGGAGCTCATGGAGGACCCCATGCCGGGGCAGGTGGATGGGCCCAAAGGAGGATGTGAGCCTGTGGAGAGCTGGTGCTGGAGCAGGCTCCTGGCAGGACCTGTGGACCTGTGGAGAGAGGAACTTATGCTGGAGCAGCTTTGCTGGCAGGACTTGTGACCCTGTGGGGGACCCATGCTGGAGCAGTCTCTTCCTGTAGGACTGCACCCTGTGGAAGGGACCCACACTAGAGCAGTTTATGAAGATCTGCAGCCTGTGGGAAGGACTCCCATTGAAGAAGTTCGTGGAGGACTGTCTCCCATGGGAGGGACCTCACGCTGGAGCAGGGGAAGAGGGTAAGAAGTCCTCCCCCCTGAGGAGGAAGGAGCGGCAGAGACATTGTGTGACGAACTGACCACAACCCCCATTCTCTGTCCCCCTGTGTTGCTCTGCGGGAGGAGGTAGAGAAAATCAGGATTGAAGTTTTTCTAATGTGCCACAAAACCCAAACCAAAAAAGTGATGTAGAAGAAAGAAAATGAATTAAGGAAGTTTGTTCTAGATTATTTTTCTTTCAATATACCTTTACAAAAAAAAATGAAGAGACTGAAATTGTACATATCAGATCTCCCTTTGTTGGCAGTGGTGTATACGGTCTATGCATATATGGTTATAGCCTTCATTATGGCGAAAATAATTTCAGTTATTTGAAGTGAGCTGGACGTCTGAACAACTGACCTCCTAACAACATTATCCCCACCCTCAAGCATTTGTAAGAAGTGGCTTAGAAAATATATTGTCTAGAATGGAAGACATCCATACATGTTTAACTCTGCGCAGTTTTAAGACAACATCAATGACATAGATATTGTCACATGCTGACTTTAATTTAGAGCAATAGTGAGAGAAAGAATATCTATAATGTCAGATATCATTGTCAGATCTCTTTACACGCGAAGAGACTAAGTAGGCCAAACAAAGAATGAAATTTAGAACCTGAAAGCAAGCTTGAACTTTGCAGTTGTTAACTTGAATTTATTTTTTAGCCTACTGAAATCCTGCCTTGGGTGCCCAGCACCCTGCTGAGTGTGAAGGCAGTGTCTGGTTCCTCTGAACAAGAATCACAGAAGAGAACCTGCTGGGGGGAACAGTGAGGACTGACAGTTAACTACTGTGGGGAGCTGGGCCTTATCCTCTACTTGAGATCTGCATTCTGAAACTCTTTTAGATTTCACTGTGTGAACCAGGTCAATTTTTTCTTGTAAGTAAAGCAGTTACTGCAATTTAACGAAGTGGTATACTTTAAAAGGAAAAAGATAGAAAACTCAAAGTGAAATGTAATAAAGGGAAATGACGGACTGGAAGCAACTGAAACTTTAATGTCGTTAAATGCTCCCGGATGTGAAGAGGAATCTGATAATAAATACTTGGATAGCATATTAGGTTACTGTAGAGACATACAATAATTAGCAGCTCTGTGCCACGTACATTTGAAAGAAGTGAATCTTCAGGAGCTGCGTCTTCTTAGAAACAAAAGAAGTGTATGAAAGTGATCAGTTAGAGCACCTTTTGCCTGAATCATGCTTGAATTGATTATAAGCATCTATGTTCATTATTGTAATGATTTTGAATAAAAATAAAGCTGGCAAGGTAAGACTGTCTTTGATATTTTTAATAAAACATGATTCAAGTATGTTTTTATGTTAAGCAATTGATTTGAGATCCCAGTATTACTAAAAAAAATCTAGAAAAAGCAAAGTTTGTGTGTCTTTGCAACATATATAAAACTAAATAGTATACTGCATGTATAATTTTACTTAAACACATTTTTTTTCAATATAATTAAGTACCTAGATTTAGCTGGAGGACATAACTGATCTTGCACTTACTTGTAAAATATTTATTTATTATTATATTCTTTTTTTAGTTAAGTTTTTTAAAGACTAAAATCTCACTTCAGTCTTCTTAAAAAAATTCACCTAACTCACAGCAAACAGTAAATGATGAAAAAAAGCAGTACAAATGAGGAGATAAAGTATAACAACAGACAGAGTACATCATTTGTGAGCAAATAAAGAATTAGATTCTCTACCAGTGGAAATTATTTCATTTCTGTGCACCTTTGCCAGGTGCAGCTGATGGTGTGATCAATAAGACCCAAACATGTGACTCTTGCCTAAAACTATACTGCATATAAATCAAGATTATGGCAATGTAATCCTGACTAATGTGGAATATAGTGAGTAACACTGCATATCTATAAATATAATGCCATCTTTGAAGACAGAGAGTACTTCAAGTTGTATCTAGTTATTTAGATTTTGGTTTACTGGAAATGAAAACAATCTCATAATACATAACTCTGCTGGCTGAGGACAGGAGTGAGATGTTCTTTTTCAATGTGACGCTTTAGAAAGAAAATATATTTTCATGTTGCTTGTAACTTAGTACTTCTAAATGTTAGTGCTTCAGTGGGTCATGGAATTATATTGCCCTCAGGTCTCATAAGTCTTAAAAAAGTTGCTGTGTTCCACTAGTTTAATAGCCAAATAATTCTCAAAGGTATTTGGGATCTGATACAGAAAAGAAAGTAGTGTTTATCTCAAAATTTGTTTTCTCATATGCCTACAGTTTAGCGGTAAAACAGATAATAGGGCTGAACTATAATAATTTTAGGTAGTCAGACAACTGATGTATGGACACCTGGTCTTTGACAAGGTAGTCAGTAGGCATTAATTAGGCTATGCCTACGTGACACTTTTGAGTAGCGTTTGAACAATAAGCTTAGATGTAAGTAGCCATTACTGTGTTTAAATTAGGAAACACCCAAGTGTCTTCAAACAGCTCTTAGACTATCTGTGTAGCTGGTTTCCTCTTTCAGCTAAAAAGTGATGACTAACGGCCAGTTTGTGATACCTCTTGCATGGTTCTGTCTGGTCTGACTGGCAAAGACTGCTATATTTGACTGGATTTTTTCATATGACAGCTTGAGAATGAACCTCCTTTAATCTGCCTTCTGAAGCTGAACTACTGTGTAGTTTGAAAGTCATAGATCTAGAAGACAGCAGTCAAAGTTTATTGCACTCAGCTAAGAATCAGGAGACGTATACTTGTAATCCTTTTTTCTTGTAGAGGAACCAGCTTCTTTTAGCCAACTTCAGAGATCAGGTAATTCTTGAGAAGTAGTTAATGAGAGTCATTCATTAAGATTTTAAAACCTGTAATCCACTTAAATTACTGTTTAAGCTAGAAGAAGCTGGTCCTTTGGCACTATCATCCATTTTTAAAGAAATCTAATTTTACATAGCAACATTTGAAGTGCAATATGATGAAGATCAGTATGATCATGAATAACGGAACCTGTCCCATAGTATACAGATATTAATCTTGGTGTCCATAATCCTGTTTACAATTATTTTATCCCAAACTTGCTGTAATGAATGTTGCTTTATATATATATATGCTAATACATCCTATTTCATGGTTCATGTGTTTTTTTCTTAAGATTATATTTAGATATTTTGGGTAAAATTTAAAAATTTTAATTTGATATTATTAGATCCATAACAAACCCGGGTTTTAGTGTTTCAAATATTGACCCATGTGGAAATGAAGAAAAAATAGTCCATGAACAACCTTCAATTGTTCAGGTCTGGAAATGAATTTTTTTTCTTCAATATTCAAAATAGAGAAAGTACTGCTTATCCATTACTGCCAATCTTGAAGGAACAGAAATTAACATACTTGAAAATGGAGTATTCAGCTGCTATTGATCAGAATTACTAGAGTAGAACTGAGAAAACCCACCTTCCTCTAAATAAACCAAAGCAACATAACAGAACTGTTTTCTTTGAGTGTCAGCAGACATTTAAGCCATCTGAAAAACAACCAGCAACAGTAGGTTATTTTAGAACTGATGATATTAATGAATGAAATAAATCATCACAACAGGAATTTGTCACCAGGTGCTACAAAAGTTGACATGAAAAATGTCTTTTTTGAAGCCTTTCAGTGTAATAAACTTCTTGGGGAATACTACCGGAGAGGGTCTTACAAACAAAAAGAAAATTCTGCTTCCAACAAGTTAGTGCCATTCTAATACATTTATGAACAATTCAAAAGACCAGTTTGCAAATTAAATAAACACTGGCTTTGAGATTCTCCAGTATATGTTGAAAAGCAAAAAGCAGGAGGCGGTAGCAGGAGAATTTCTTGACCATTTGTTGTTTTATTTTTTATCTGTTTTAAAAGAGAAAAAATGAAGTAAATAATCAGAAAAAATCGGCAAGTCTCCTATGTCTGGAGAAACCCTAAAACAATATTCAAACCAGTTAAAATATAAAAACTAATTAAAGTGGTTGGACTTGGTTTATGAGTTGAAAATATGTATGAGTGATATGATTTCCTATGAAGATTAGCATAAAGTACATACTCTGTAATATAGATTTGCCATATACATGTGTTACCCAATATGTATTCCCTAGCTTTTGTTCACATCTTCTTATAGTTTCTATAGTCTTCTAGAGGAATACAGGATATAGGATTTGATGGAAGATCTTGGATCATACCCAGACTTTTTCTGTCATGGTGATGTCATGTTTACTATGTACCTGATTTTTAAAAATATATCTTTTTGCCTCCACTAATTTTTCAAGGTTGTTCAAGAAATTCAGTTCTGTACCAGTTCTTTATTCTTGGCTAAATTCATTTATGGTCTATTCATGCGCATTTCCTTTTAAGGCAACATTCTTTTTAAGTTACAATAGCTCTTCTCCCTAAAAAGCAGTTAACCTCTCTTCTCCTCCTTCTCCTCTAGGCTATACATTTAATAAAAATCCATCTTTTCGACCCTAAGATTTCTTTCAATTTAACTTTATAAAAGACAAGCCTTTTTATTTGAAAAGCTTGCATACTGAGCTGGAATTACCCAGATCACTTCTTCTCCCTTCTTTTCTTTGTGTAGAGGAATGGTGACTCTTTTGTAATCATGCTGTATTGCCATGAGTTTGATACTTAATTACCTCACCTCAATTCTTAAAATATTCTAGAACAGAGAATATCTTGTTGCTCTGACCTGAATATGTTGATTTCTTTAAGTGTTGATGGATAATAAGATTCTTCAACAACAGTGGTGTGAAGTCAGTTTCCACACTGGATGGGAAATTTCACATAAGCAACTGATGTTGAATGTGAACAGCATTCATTCAGATCTATTAATTGCATAATCTACAGTGTCTCACAAATATAAGACTTTGTTCTCGGACAAATTGCTTAGCTACAGAATATGATGAATAGTTACAGTGTATTAAACACTATTTGTCATGAAGGAGTGGGATAGAGTATGCTGTGGATAATGACATCTTTTTCAGGATAGAGTCAATCAATCTCTACTCCTAACATCATGTTATGAGACAGAATGAAATATGAAAATAACTTGGTTCACAACAGCAAATAAAATTCTTTATAACATAAGAAAGTTGTTTTTCATGAGATGATTAAAAAAAAAAAGATTAGTTCCACTCAGTTTCATATGTTTCCTGTTTATTTTTCTTACATGCTTGTCAGAAAGGTCAAAACTAACATGAAAACCTGATTCATTTGCAGTTCATTTAAGTTTGCCTACTCAATTCTGAAGCACTGGATTTCTTCCTGACTTCATTTTAGAGTACACTAATCCCTCTTCTCCCTATTCTACAATAACTTTTATTATAAACTGAAATAAGTTAGAGTCCGCATGAGACAGCAAATACTTGGTGGGAGAATAAAAATACACTTTGCTTTCTAGGACTGACAAAGCAAGTGATGAGTCTGTTTTCATAACAGGCTAATAAGCATAGCTCCTAACCAAAAGAAACAAACAAACAAAAATTTCTATTGTATAGCAGTATAATTACTTAGATTAGCATTTCAGTAATGATTCATTACATTATAAACTAATATGTCCTACAGTGGCACTCCTGAGTTAAGGAGCGTTAAATATTCAGCTATATTAATAAAACAATGCGTATGTACTACTCCTTGTAATTAGAATATTGCCTCTAAATATCAAGAAAATTATTTAATTACATTTAAGGTTTCAGAAAACACAACATTAAATTTGGTAAATATTTTAGAATCCAATGCAAAAAAACCCTAAAATTAAAAGTAGCAGTTAATCATATTTGGAAAATTAAGTTCTTAAAATCATAATGCAATTTTCAGACATTTATATTTTCATGCATGAGCCATCGTAAAATACAGAAATCTGAATTAAAGCTCCTCAGTTACTGAAAAATAAGACCTGATGAGTTAGTACAAATGGCCTTTTTTAAAGTTGCATAGATAAATAAATTCATATGGACAGTTTCTTTATTTTAACAGCTACTTTGATTAGGTAATTGATTAAAAAATCATATTACTTTCCTCAGTGACATCTTTAAATATCTAAATGCATAGCAACTTGCTTAATTTGTTTCTTAACACTTCTTGTTTGAAATTAAATAGCTTATTAATCATCACTACAACTCCTGTAGAAATCAGTGATTGGGTTTTTGTTCCTTGTTGCATACCTTTTTTTTTCTTTTTCTTCTTTTTTTTTTTTTTCTGGGGAAGTATTTGAATTAATGGAAATACTTTGTCATGGTTGTTTCTCAACTTGTAATTTTTTTGAAAAAGAAAAGGAAGAAAAAAATGGATGTACATGATCAAAACAACTTGAAAGCTGAATCTTTTCAGCATTTGTAGCTTGATCTTATAAGCTGTATCAGACATCTTTTGCCTTAACCTTGTGAGTAATCTCACTGAACTCCAGGACTTTTCTCACAGTAAAGCATTTGCAGAACTGGCCCTGAGATCATACAGGAAATTAAAGATTCATAGAATTGCTTATAGTGGAAGTTATAATGCACTTTCATCGTATCTGTGCGGTAAGTGACTTTGCTGACTCTGTTCCTGGCATTGCATCTTTTATTATGCTTTTTTTTCTTTTCCCTATGGTTGAGATCTGCTATCTCATTTTACATGGGACTGAAAACCATTTTCTAACAAATCCGAGGTTAAAAAAGATAATGTCTGAGAATAATTTTTATATGCTTTAGGGAACTTTTCTCTCCCCACAGACATAGGAGAGTCACTATCTAGACTTTAATAACTCACAAGTCCAGTATTTGATATGGAGAATTTCTCTGCTGTGTAGTTATACTAAAGCCTTATATATTTGGTTGTCATTACAAAGGGTAGTAGAAATTTGTTGCTGCTCTTGCTGTAGAGAAGATCACATATCTTTTTAACATAACTTCTTCGGTCTCATCAACCAGCATGGGAGCCCTGTTATTTTTGGAAACCTGACAGCCTTGATGAGTATTCCTGCTGCTTGTGTTTTACAATTGGCGTGTACTTGCATTTGGCATCAGTCAAAGAAGATTTGAGTGCTGCTTGAACTCTTTTCAGAAATGATGCTGCATTCTTCAAATGGGTTTAAACTCTGTTTTTATGTCTTATACAAATAATATTTTACTGACATCTAATTTAACATAAAAGGAAAATTATTTCATTAGCTCCCACTGGGAAACCTTCAGTTTGAGTCCCTTAAGTTCATAGTCTGATAGTAAGCAGACATTTTTAAGAGAGGCATTTACAAGGAATACGTTATCTGTATTAACTGTACCTTATGAAAATGAGATTCTGTTGAGAAAATCGTGCTTAATTCAGGTCTCTGATTAAACATTGACAAAACTTTTGACATTTATACATATCTTTAGCGCAGTGAGTTTCTCTGTACTAGAGTACATTCTAAAGACCGGTGTTTTTTAAAGTAATAGAAAAGCTTTTGGGTCTAGACTCACAAAGGGACTCTTGAGTAATGAGTTTCTGATTTATCAAACTGACTATCAGAAGCTTCACTCAATCTATGCTGTTGAATTAGATGAAGACTGTTGGCAAGCATTATCCCATTTCAACACCTGAAAGCTACAAAAACATATTTCCTAATTCAAGTGCTTGTTGTTTCTGGTGCAGTTCTAGTGCAAACTAAACAATGTACCAAACACTCCAGTAGAAGTGTTACAGCTTCCACTGCCATGCATAGTGATAACAAGCAACCCCAGCCAGAAGTTCCCTTTTAATGGTAACTTGACTAATTAATTGATAGATTCAGCGACATGGGGCCTGGACATTAAATTTCATTATGCACAAGAATAAGCACGAATAATACAGGCTTTATGCTTTATTGAAAGAAAAGTAAGCAAGCAGATGTTTTATTGCTAATAGAGACTGATGATTAAAATCAATAAGCATTATAACAGAAATAAACAGCAGGCTTTGTGAATTGTGATGTTTTAAATCCATTGAAACCTTGAGATGGAGTTACAGCCTAGTGAATATTTCATCATTTTCATAACCATTAGTTAGATACATCCATCAGTATTCCACTCATTTCCCTGCTGCTCCAACTGCTTGTCCTGTTACCAGCACCTATCCTAGGACAATATCTCTGTGTTACTCTTGCAACTGCCCTCTTTCTTTCTTTTTGTTTTTTTTTTTTGTTTTCTATTCCTACCAAAATAACTCTTCTTTAGCTTTTTCTTCATTTAATGGTGTGTGGGGGGGCATGCTAGGGTTTTGAATGAAAGCTGAAATGGCTTTTAATTAATATGATGTCCTTCCATCCCTGGAGCTCAACAATATAATGTATGTCTTCTATTGCTTTAACTTCAAAGCTGATGGTACTAGGGAAAAGCATCTGAAACAGAATTTAATAACAGGCACACTTTCTTATGAGATTAAATTCTCTCTATGGGCATTATGAAAAAAAACAAGAAAACTAATTTTAAAACAAAACAAACAAAAGTCAGTCGCAGAGACAAGCAGCTCTGACGCCGGCACGATCTGCAGTGGAGCTCCCTAGCACGGTGCACAGGGTGGTTTCCTGAACTGGGGGAACCTCAGAGGGAGCCGAGAGAGCTGCCAGGAGCCCGTAGGTTGCACCACAGTAGCTGAAGAGACCTGGGTGGGACCAGGAGCAAAGGCGGCCAAGGCCCACCTGTGCTCATATAAAAGAAGCACTTAGGGAGCGCCAGCAACCAGAAGCAACACAAAAAGGGTGCGAAAACAGGGCATGATGCATCAGCAAGGGTGTGACACATCAGCAAGAGTGTGGTGCAGCAGTTTGTGCAGCAATTTGCGTGGCAGTTTGCGTGGAAGGACACGCAGGAAGGGTGCTGAAGCTATGAACTTCTGGGACAAGTCGACAGGCTGAACCTCTCTTCCCCACCCATAGGGATGCCTTTGGGTAAGACTCGTACACAGGTGCTTCCCCGGGAAACTTAGAAATCAAGCTTGTATTTGTAATTGTATTAGTAACACTATACAGTCACCTTGCAACATATATATGTTCGTTGGTACCTGAGTGTGCTTTTGCGAATCTGGAACTGCGTTAGTTCATCGACCGTGACTAGGCTCTGCATTATTTGTGAACCTGGACCTGTGTTAGTTCAACATATTAGCTGTTGAATGCAGCCAGACTTACAGTGATGACTTTGGCCTACCTCAGCCAAAATTTAAGGTGTCAAATTGGGCATTACTCAGAACCGAAGCTCAGCTGCCCCCAGCCCTTCTGATATCTGAGGACAAGCTGGAACGCAAGGGGGTTTAGCTTCTGCCAAATTAGCCCTCTTAAATACAACATGTGTCAGCATCCATGACCATCTTCTGCTTGGCTTTTCAGACAATTATGGTGAGGTTTTCCACTGTATTTTGAGTATTCTTTTTTTTCAGATCGTCACAAGTTACCAGTACTGTGTTAAGAGTTGGTACTGTGCTTGTTTGTCATTAGACAATTCACAGCTCTCAGCTTCATATGTGTTCATCTGCCACCACCCAAATTGTCAAACATCTATTGAAACACTAAAATACGTAGCTTTTTAATATATTAAAAATAAGTTCTAGCAGAGAGCTAAATTCAGCATTAGCTCATGGCTATGCAAAAATTAATAAATATAAATATCAGCAGTTAACTGCCTGCTAGTAACGTTTCACTGAGAAGTTGTCTAGTAGCTTCCTCTCCCTTCTACCACCCCTATTCACAGCTCTGACTGTTGGTAGACTAATCACAGAACCTTCCAACATAGCTGAAGCCATGGTTAGTTAAGGACATTAGGAGACAGTGGCAATTATCAGTTTCTTTAGAATCACTAATGAGGTTTTCCAAACAATTTCAAATGGTTAACAACATTCATAAGATTTTTCTCTCTGTATCTACAATTTCCCCTGCTTAAATACAGAGAGTCTGAACTGCAAATGCAACTCTAAACCAAAAATGTAGGAGTCCTCAGTTTTATGTTGTAGACATCTATATCTAAGCTAGTTGTGTTTATTGCTTTTATAGCTAATGAAGAGGAACAGGATTAGTGATCACATGGAAAACTTTCTAAAAGTATCCTTCACCTGCAATGACAGTGAAATAAGTCAAGGGTAATTAACATAGTTCCAGATATTTACATTGTTATGCTTGCTGCAAGGTGAGAGGAACTCTTCCTATCAAGTCTCTTTTCATACTTTTAGTGTTATAATACACCACTTTTCATAGCAATACAAAATGTCAAAACAACTCATAAAAGCATAGGTCTATTTAAATCCAGGTTGTGACAGTTTTATTTATATTAAGTAGATTTTTATTTCACATATATCTTTGCTGCTTTGTTGTTTTTTTTTTAATTGCAACTACTTCTAGAGATATACGAATTAGCATAAATAAGGGTGACAGACACAATCAACATATATTATTTTAAAGGATATCACAGAATCACAGAATCACAGAATGTTAGGGATTGGAAGGGACCTCGAAAGATCATCTAGTCCAATCCCCCTGCCGGGGCAGGATTGCCTAGACCATATCACACAGGAACGCGTCCAGGCGGGTTTTGAATGTCTCCAGAGAAGGAGACTCCACAACCTCTCTGGGCAGCCTGTTCCAGTGTTCAGTCACCCTTACAGAAAAGAAGTTTTTCCTCAAATTTAAGTGGAACCTCCTGTGCTCCAGCTTGCAGCCATTGCCCCTTGTCCTGTCAAGGGATGTCACTGAGAAGAGCCTGGCTCCATCCTCATGACACTTGCCCTTTACATATTTATAAACATTAATGAGGTCACCCCTCAGTCTCCTCTTCTCTAAGCTAAAGAGACCCAGCTCCCTCAGCCTCTCCTCAGAAGGGAGATGTTCCACTCCCTTAATCATCTTCGTGGCTCTGCGCTGGACTCTCTCTAGCAGTTCCCTGTCCTTCTTGAACTGAGGGGCCCAGAACTGGACACAATACTCCAGATGCGGCCTCACCAGGGCAGAGTAGAGGGGGAGGAGAACCTCTCTCGACCTGCTGACCACACCCCTTCTAATACACCCCAGGATGCCATTGGCCTTCTTGGCCACAAGGGCACACTGCTGGCTCATGGTCATCCTGCTGTCCACTAGGACCCCCAGGTCCCTTTCCCCTACGCTGGTCTCCAACAGCTCTGTCCCCAACTTGTACTGGTACATGGGGTTGTTCTTGCCCAGATGCAGGACCCTACACTTGCCCTTGTTATATTTCATTCAATTTCTCCCCGCCCAACTCTCCAGCCTGTCCAGGTCTCTCTGAATGGCTGCGCAGCCTTCCGGCACATCAGCCACTCCTCCCAGTTTTGTGTCATCAGCGAACTTGCTGACAGTGCACTCTAATCCCTCATCCAAGTCATTAATGAATATATTAAATAGAACTGGTCCCAGAATCGACCCTTGCGGAACTCCGCTAGACACAGACCTCCAACTGGACTCTGTCCCGCTGACCACTACTCTCTGGCTTCTTTCCTTCAGCCAGTTTACAATCCACCTCACTACCCGATCATCCAGACCACACTTCCCCAGTTTAGCTGCGAGGATGCTGTGGGAGACCGTGTCAAACGCTTTACTGAAATCGAGATAGACCACATCCACAGCTTTACCATCATCTATCCACCGGGTAACATCCTCATAAAAGGCTATCAAGTTGGTTGAGCAAGACTTCCCGTTGGTGAAGCCATGCTGAGTGCCCCTAATGATCCCCCTATCCTTGATGTGCCTAGAGACAGCACCAAGGACAAGTTGCTCCATCACCTTTCCAGGGATGGAGGTGAGGCTGACTGGTCTATAGTTACCCGGGTCCTCCTTCTTGCCCTTTTTGAAGACTGGAGTGACATTCGCTTTCCTCCAGTCCTCAGGCACCTCTCCCGTTGCCCACGACTTAGCAAAGATGATGGAGAGTGGCCTAGCAATGACTTCCGCCAGCTCCCTCAGCACCCGCGGGTGCATCCCATCAGGGCCCATGGATTTATGGACATCCAGGTTGCTTAATTGGTCCCTGACCCAGCCCTCATCAACCAAGACAGATTCCTCCTCTATCCTGACTTCTTCTGAGGCCGCAGGGGTCCAGGGCTCCTCAGGACAGCCTCCAACAGTATAGACAGAGGCAAAGAAGGCATTCAGTAACTCCGCCTTCTTTTTATCCTCTGTCTCCAGGACCCCCACCTCATTCATCAGTGGGCCTACATTGCCTCTAGTGTTGGCTTTACCTGCAATGTATTTGAAGAAGCCCTTTCTGTTGTCCTTGACCTCTCTTGCAAGGTTTAATTCCAAGGAGGCCTTAGCTTTCCTAGTTGCCTCCCTACATCCTCTGACAACAGACTTATATTCCTCCCAAGTGGCCAGCCCCTCCTTCCACGATCTGTACACCTTCTTCTTCCACTTGAGTTTGCCCAGCAGTTCCCTGTTCAACCATGCAGGTCTCCTGCTACCCTTCCTTGACTTCCTACCTGTTGGGATGCTCCGATCTTGAGCTCAGAAGAATCAGTCCTTGAATGCTAACCAACTATCTTGGGCCCCCTTACCTTCTAGTACCCTGTCCCATGGGATTTCCCCTAGCAATTGCTTGAAAAGGCCAAAGTTGGCCCTCCTGAAGTTCAGGGTTGTGATTCTGCTAGCTATTCTGTTCCTGCCACATGAGATCCTGAACTCTACCATCTCATGGTCGCTACAACCAAGGCTGCCCTCAACCTTCACCTCTTCAACCAGACCCTCCTTGTTAGTGAGGATCAGATCCAGCAGTGCTCCTCTCCTAGTTGGCTCATCCACCATTTGCATCAGAAAGTTATCATCAATGCACTGGAGGAACCTCCTGGACTGGGGAGGTTTAATGGACCTTTAATGGTTTTAAATGGACCCTCATTTAAACATATTTAGTGCTATAAGGTGAAATACATATTCCTTTGGAATAAAAAGCATTAACTAATTTGCATGTTGAAAACATACCAAAATGTATTTAGTTCATGTATTTGCATAAATGGCATGTATCCTTCAAGTACCCAGAGATCTTCATTTGAAAGAAATTTTGGTAAAGTCATCAAAAGAAATTGAGAAAATGAACCATTAAAAATCCATTAGCTAGATTAGAAATGAAATCCACTTTTCATTCTAAAAACCTGATCACATATACGTAATATTTTATATTTAACAAATTTGAAAAGATCGATTTAATTCAATAATAAAATACATTAATGAATCAAATAAGACAACTAAATACTAATGCCGTATGTAACTACATTATATTGATTTACCTACAGCTTTTAACGGAAGCAGGCATGTTAGATGTCTGGTATCATAATGTACTAATTTAGATTCTCTGATCAGCTGAAAACCTAAACTGAAAATAGAAAAAGACAAATAAATTATTTAGATTTATTAAAGTACATGGACAGCTGAAACAAACTAAAATCTTAGCTTCTCATAAAAACAGAATGACAGTTACACTTGTTTATCATTTTGACATAACCCTTTTGTGTAGGAGTTATTGTAGAAATAGAAGGGGAAAAAGGAAGACCCGGGGAACTACAGACCAGTCAGTCTCACCTCTGTGTCTGGCAAGCATGGAGCAGATCCTCTTGGAAACTATACTGAGGCACACGGAAATCAAGGAGGTGATTGGTGACAGCCAACACGGCTTCACCAAGGGCAAATCATGCCTGACAAATTTGGTGGCCTTCTATGATGGGGTTACAGCACTGGTGGATAGGGGAAGAGCAACTGCTGTCATCTACGTGGACTTGTGCAAAGCATTTGATACTGTCCTGCATGACATCCTTGTCTCTAAATTGGAGAGACCTGGACTTGACGGATGGACCAGTCGATGGATAAAGAATTGGCTAGATGGTCGCACTCAAAGAGTTACGTTCAACGGCTCAATATCCAAGTGGAGACCCTCCACGAGTGGCATCCCTCAGGGGTCGGTATTGGGTCCGGTCCTGTTTAACATCTTTGTCGGCAACATGGACAGTGGGATTGAGTGTGCCCTTAGCAAGTTTTCCGACGACACCAGGCTGTGTGGTGTGGTCGACACGCTGGAGGGAAGGGATGTCACCCAGAGGTATCTTGACAGGCTTGAGAAATGGGCCTGTACTAACTGCATGAAGTTCAACAAGGCCAAGTGCAAGCTCCTGCATGTGGGTCGGGGCAATCCTAAGCACAAATGCAGGCTGGGTGGAGAATGGATTGAGAGCAGCCCTGAGGAGAAGGACTTGGAGGTGATGGTTGATTAGAAGCTCAACATGAGCCTGCAATGTGAGCTTGCAGCCCAGAAGGCCAACCACATCCTGGGCTGCACCAAAAGAAGCGTGGCCAGCAGGTCGAGGGAGGTGATTCTGCCCCTTTACTCCACTCTCGTGAGACCCCACCTGGAGTACTGCGTCCGGCTCTGGGGCCCCCAACATAAGAAGGACATGGAGCTGTTGGAGTGAGTCCAGAGGAGGGCCACGAAGATGATCAGAGAGCTGGAGCACCTCTCCTATGAAGACAGGCTGAGAGAGTTGGGGTTGTTTAGCCTGGAGAAGAGAAGGCTCCAGGGAGACCTTCTAGCAGCCTTCCAGTACCTGAAGGGGGACTACAGGAAAGTGGGAGAGGGGCTTTTTAAAAGGACAAGTAGTGACAGGATGAGGGGGAATGGTTTTAAACTGAAAGAGGGTAGGTTTAGATTAGATATTAGGAAGAAATTCTTGACTGTGAGGGTGGTGAGACACTGGCACATGTTGCCCAGAGAAGTTGTGGCTTCCCCCTCCCTGGCTGTGTTTAAGGCCAGGTTGGATGAGGCTTTGAGCAACCTGGTCTAGAGGAAAGGTGTCCCTGCCTGTGGCAGGGGGGTTGGAACTAGATGATCTTTAAGGTCCCTTCCAACCCAAACCATTCTATGATTCTATGATTCTAAATTGAAGCACTAGGGAATCATACAATTACAGTGCCATAGACGTAATTTAAAAATAAATCATGATGAAAGGTTGTCTTATTTTTCATTTAGCTGAATATCCCTTAAGCTTTATTTGGAATTTAGTCTGGATGAGGATTGAAGAAACGAGCCGTTTTGGTAGAGAGCTGCTGGAAGTCCATCTTTGTACAGTCATTGCAAAGGCAGAAGTGATGTCTGAAAAACAGGTATGTCCTTATAAAGAAACAAAAAATAAGTCTCAGGACTTTAATACAATATGGTCTGTGTGCTGCATGTGCATCAGATTTAGGAATTTTAAACCTGGGTAGTCTAAGTTAAAATTGCTGAAGAAATCAGACCAAGTTGAAATTAGTTTAGGTGTTTTCAGTGGCAAGGTGGCTGTTAAATTCTAGCCTGTTCCATGGAAGTCCCAATGCACATCATTTCAGCATATGCTCTGTACTTTGAGGCAACCCTACGTTCAATTCAAAGGAACAGTGGTGCTTTATGGAAAACAGTTTACTGCTAGTGTTCTTGTCCTTGCTCCCTGCAGCTTAAGGAGATTTAAATCCATAGTTCACATTTCCCAGGAAGCTGCTTTAACCAATGTACTATCAAACCCTCTAGAATGGTGCCACTAAATCAGTCATTGAACTACCCTCAGGAAGGAATCCAGGATTTAATGGGACAAAAAAGAGAAATAAGCAACATGGAACCTTACTGTATAACTCATTCATTAAGGGCATTCCCTCGGTGAGGGGATTCCTGCCATCTGGTACCTGCTTATTGGACTGCTTATACATCTTGCATTTAAGTATTATTTGGTAAAATGCATTAATGGTATTGGGGATAAAGACAAAATTTATGTTGCCTCCCTTCCACACTATTTTTGAAGGGGTTCCCAAGAAAAAAGTTTCTAAAGCATCTGGAAACTTTCTGAGGATGTTATTAAGTGAAAGATACATTCTCTCCAATTTAATGAATGTCTTGAAAGATCTTGCTGACTCTGCTACCATCCTTTAACTTTACACATCAACTTGTTTAAAAAATATTGCATGTATGCATATAGATATATCAGCATATGTATACATACATTTATACACACACATCCCTGAAAAGTACTTTTAATTTATAAAGAAGACTGCAAATGAAATCTGTCAAAGTTAAAAACTGTAACACATCTTCACAAACTGTAGAAACCATACAAGTAACATTTTAATTCCCAATACCTTCAAAGATTTTGTGTTCTGTCAGATATTTTGTCCTCATTTTGTTATGTTTATATACAACAAACCATTTTAGTTTCTTTCTTTTATTTCACAAAGAACTCAAATAATATAGGATAAGGAACTGGCTAGGTGGTCACACTCAAAAGAGTTGCAGTCAACAGCTCGATGTCCAAGTGGAGACCAGTGATGAGTGGCACTCCTCAGGCATCAGCATTGGGACCAGTGTTGTTTAACATCTTTGCTGGTGACATGGACAGTGGGACTGAGTATGTCTTCAGCAAGTTTGCTGATGACAGCAATCTGTGTGCTGCGGTCGACACCCTGGAAGGAAGGGATGCCACCCAGAGGGACCTTGACAGGCTTGAGAGCTGGGCTTGTGAGGACCTCATGAAGTTCAACAAGGCCAAATGCAAGGTCCTGCACATGGGTTGGGGCAATCCCAAGCACAAATAGAGGCTGGACAGAGAATGGATTGAGAGCAGACCTGAGGAGAAGGACTTGTGGGTGATGGTTGAAGAGAAGCTCAACATGAGCCAGCAATGTGTGCTAGAAGCCCAGAAGGCAAATCGTATTCCGGGCTGCATCAAAAGAAGCATGACCAGCAGGTCAAGGGATGTGATTCTGCCCCTCTGCTCTCATGAGACCTCACCTGGAGTACTCTGTTCAGCTCTGGGGCCCCCAGCATAAGAAGGACATGGGCCTGTTATGTCCAGAGGAGTCCAAAGGAATGCCATGAAGATGATCAGAGAGCTGGA
The DNA here is from genome assembly GCF_013368605.1 of Nyctibius grandis. Taxonomy (NCBI): domain Eukaryota; kingdom Metazoa; phylum Chordata; class Aves; order Nyctibiiformes; family Nyctibiidae; genus Nyctibius; species Nyctibius grandis. The sequence goes on along the minus strand of NC_090659.1, from coordinate 75,689,453 downwards.
GCACCTCTCCTATTAAGACAGGCTGAGAGAGTTGGGGCTGTTCAGCCTGGTAAAGAGAAGGCTCCAGGGAGACCTTCTAGCAGCCTTCCAGTACCTGAAGGGGGCCTACAAGTAAGCTGGAGAGCGACTTTTTACAAGGGCATGTAGTGACAGGATGAGGGGTAATGGTTTTAAACTGAAAGAGGGTAGATTTAGATTAGATATTAGGAAGAAATTCTTGACTGTGAGGGTGGTGAGACTCTGGAACAGGTTGCCCAGAGAAGCTGTGGATGCCCCCTCCCTGGCAGTGTTCAAGGCCAGGTTGGATGGGGCTTTGAGCAACCTGGTCTAGTGGAAGGTGTCCCTGCCTGTGGCAGGGGGGGTTTGAACTAGATGACATTTAAGGTCCCTTCCAACCCAAACCATTCTATGATTTTATGATTCTATGAATATGGAAAAGATTGCAATGATTTTTCCTTCAAATTTTATTTATAGTATATTGAAAATGAACAACAAATTTTATAGACGTGAAAATAAAGACTGATGAAACTGAAGATTCACTGGAATTTTCTGCTGTTTTGTGGCTATTGTCCTATTTTCCGCTCAGAACAGTTAAGCAATTTGTTTCTAATAGTAGACTTATTCTGTACCAGGCTTTTGTCTTTCAGTGAAGTGAGATCTGAAAGTGTTCGAACATTTAAAAGGGGACAGACTGTTGCTGAAAACCAAGGAAAAAATTTCTTTCAATTTCTACAGGTACAAGAGAGAAACAATATCATGTTCAGAATCAATTTGTTTTGGACAGAGACAAGTTATCTGAATTTTAGAGGAGTGAAAACTAAAATATCCATTGAATAAACAGGAACTATTACACAAAGCAAAGATTTCCATACCTTGAGCGAAATATGTAATTCCCATTGAATCACACTGGGAAGAAATGGGAAAATCCGCATAATCCTCTCCTGACTTCAAAATACAAAGCTCAAAATTTCACCAAAACATAGGCCTAGTGCTCCTCCGATTCCTAAGCCATTCGTCCAAATTAGGTAGCAGAAATAAAGTAAAAAGGAACGCTGCTGGTAGGAGGCAAGTTTTTGGAAGTTCATAATAAGACTTTCTGAAGGAAGTACCGGTGCTATTATTGCACAGTACATTTTCACAAATATTTAAAAACTATCTTGCACGGTTCTGTATTGAGTAAGCAGAGCATCTCAGTGTGGCACTGCTGGTTCACAGATTGCCACACAGTCCAATATCACTCCTGAGCATCACTGCAGCTCTATAAATTGCCTTCCAATCTCCTTTTTGAGTTAGTGAGCATTTTGAGTTAGTGAGCATTTCTTTTTTCTTAGTGGTTTCTTAATACTAGTTTTCAGCACTTCAGAATCACAATCTTAAAAAAACCCCTAAACCTCAAAACCAAACCAAAACAACACAAAAAACTCTCTCAAGATAGAAGTTTGTAAAAAGACCCTCCTGTAGCTACATGACATATACCTTAGGGTATTTATTTTTTTAAACTTAGCTGATTATGATTCGTTAATCTCAATAGAAGACAATACAGTGGTACTTTTGCTAAATCATGCCACCTTCCTCTTTGCTTTACCATGACTTCTGCAGACTGAGCTATGATTTTCTCTTCAGGAAGCTTCAGTATAACATGACAAATTTTTTCAGCCTCAAACAAAGATTGCATTCCTTTTGTTATAGTTCTCCGTTGTAGAAATTTGCTTATCCATAATGTAGCCTAAATTATAACCTCAGTTAGATGAATAAAGATAGAGATAAGGATCCTCTCTTTGATTTGCACGGGTAGTTAGTTAGAGCCTGTTCGAAGGAGAATTGCACTGTGATTTAACTCTATTCTGTTTATTTAGAAATAATCCTGCTTGTTTTAACACGGGAGAAGTATCAGAAAGGTAATAATTTCAGTCTCCATTGCTCCAAGCACCTTTTTCAACTAGCATTCAAATTCAGTGTTAAAACAGTACTTACGCTAAAAGATTTTCCTTAGCTTTTTCTCTGGATTGAAGTACTGTTGTTTCAATGTCTATTGTTTCTCTGTTTTCTCTCTCTTTTCTGGTATTTTTATCCCTTCTCTTTGTTTCTCACATACACATGATCTGATGAAAGCACTATTAACCTGGGTTCCCCCACCAGTGTTATTTATATTCTGGTACAGTGCCATGTGTGCTTTTATTCTGGGGTGGTGATATACATGGATAATTCATATTAGCCATATATCCATATATAGTAATATGGATGTTTATATATTCATATATAATGACCCTCTTTTGATTATCTAGTTTCATAGAGATGATTAATGTTGTTTTATAACAATCTCACAAAATGGTAGTGGTTATAATTCAATGCCAATTCAAAAAGTTCTATCCAATCTAATGCAGTAGCTTATAAGCTGGTCCAAGAAGATCATATCCTTAAAAAAAGAATTAAAACCATGACTAACAAAGAACAGCACACACGTATGAATGCATATTTGTCATTAACTGTTTTATTGCTACAGAATGATGTACCACAGTTGAGGGATCTTCACATTAAATCTAACAACATAATGTGCTGATTAGACAAAGACTTCAACTTTCACAAACATTAGATATTTTTTTCTCTAAATCAGAAGACAAATTTAACTACAATGAAAATCGTTCAGACAGTTTGCTAAAAAATAAATAAAATGTGCTTTAGTAAAATGTTATTTCATTGTGAAATTCCCCCACTTCCAGCTCCCCAAGTTTAATGATAGATCTGGGTATATTTTTTGCACTGGATTAGGCCTTGTGATTGCAATAGAAATGGACTTTGATTCTGCTAGAACTATCATTTTTCTAAATCTGTGAAATTGCAACATTTCATATTCACAGCACAAAGCAATATACTAGGTAAAATAGGAAGAGGGAGACACTTAGAAAAAGAAAGATAGTCATTTGCATGTAAATCTAAAAATATATTCAGACTCTCTGTGCTTCCTCTCATTTAGCTGATTACTTATGGGGAAATAAGTGAGTGTTCTTCAGCTGCCAGTATCAGTAAGCGTTAAGAAGGCAACGATAAGCATTTTTAAAAAAGTCCCCAAGAATTTTTTCTACTTTCCCTACTTCTGAATCAATTAGATGACTTTATTAAAATCTGTATTAATGAGTCTGAATGTCTTGTACTTCATACTCAACAAGGGAAATCAGGATGTTGTTGGTAACGAAGATTTTTTTTAACAACAATAAAGTATATTTTTTTATTCCTTGAGCAACCTCCTGCATTCTGAAGCTAACAGTCACGCATAGATTTATAGTATTTGTGAATATTATGATTTTTAAAAATATGTGAGGATATAGGTGAGGTGGATTTGGTAGTGTAGGTTAACGGTCAACGATCTTAAAGGTCCTTTCCAACCAAAATGATTCTATGATTCTATACTTAATTTTCTTTTGGTTTTGAATTGACTTTTATTTTTGGTTTTGTTTTTGTTAAGGATGTCTATACATTGAATTTTAGCATGAAACTAAAGCATTTTCATATAAACCTTCCCAAGAGATGTTCCTGTAGAATAATCCTGTGGCATTGGCATGCTAGGGTGTTCTCTGTTGTTAGAGGTTTTCAAGACCCGATTGCACAAAGCCCTGAGCAAGGGTCAAACCTGCCCTTGCTTTGAGAAGGAGATTGGAATGGATAGTTCTTGAGGTCACTTCCAGCATGCCTGTGAACCTATAAATCTATGAGAGTGATAGCTTATCACTCTTTATCCCAGATCATACTGTACAAACACTCTCTAAAATCATGGTTCTATGATTCTGTGATTCACTTTAAAATTAATGTAAGGGTACTCCAAAAAAAAAGCTCTTCAAGTTCGGCTCTTGATTCCATCAGTGCTGATTTAAAGAAAAATAATTAATAAAATTAGCAAGAGTAAAAACCACAAGGCTCGATGTTTGAACAGGTTTGCTTCTAGGATTCAATTACAGGTCTAAGAAGTGTACAGAATTTGTAATTTTTACTGAGAAAAAATGTTACATCAGATAAATCTTGCATAATTTATCCTTGGTACAAACGCAAATGACAGTTCCTTATATTCTGAATATATCTGCACATCTTCAATTACTGTTCTCTTCTTTCTGTCCTGTTCTCGACCTATTAGCTCATATACTTGAGGGAGGAAAAATATGAAGCAAGAATTAAGCATTGTCATCATCAAGCTGGGTGAGCATTTCAGCTGCTGCTCTGTATTACAGGTGATTTACAGGATACTTGTGGGATACTTACCCATTTAAAATGAGAATGTCCTGAGAGAGTTTACTAGATCACATACTAAGGGAAACTAACTAGCAAAGTTTCTGGTTTGTGATTCTTGAAATAGTTGTTAGTTCTGTTAGGCCTCCTGTGTTTCCAGATAAGCACAGAAAGTCAACTTCAGCATTCTGTGGGCAAAACAACTACATTATGTAGCTACACTCCTGACTAGCCAGAGTTCAATATGCACATGTTTGTATATGGAAGGTATGCCATGATTTGGACTTTACACATAAACTCCCAAAAATATAGCCTGAAGTCTAGCTAGAGGGATATATGGCTATTTTTGTTTCTTTGCTTGCTTGTTTGTTTAGTCTGTCCCTTTCAGCCTAAAAAGCAAGACCAGACACTTACTACAGCCTAGAAAAGGAGACAAGAGAATTTAATTAAAGTAATATTACACAGAGCATCCTGGATAATTACCATCAAAGACTGAAAAATTCTGATGAAAGACTAGCTGACAGAAATAAGAAACTGTTGGATGGAAACATTAAGATCTATGAGCCATGGAAGTTCAGGTCTTTACGGCTTTCAGAGTTGGCTGTTACGAGGCTGACAACTGTGAATTAAAGGGCAAAGAGACACCAGACCATTAAATGGTGAAACAATGGACTTTGATTCTGATGGGAATTTGAAGGAAGAAAAAGATTGCAAGTGGACATTTGCACAAATTTTAATGACATTTTTACTATCTTTGCATTCCTAGTTATTTATTTAAAACTGAATGTACCAAGGTAGACTATATTTCTTTTTCATTAGAGTTGTATTCTTTACAGACAAGAAATACCAAGGATCTTCCACACTGCTGTATACAATTAATTTTAAAGTCCATATTGTATAACTGTGTCAGATGCACCCGCCCTGGCAAAGACCTGACAAAGGCCTGATAAAGACCTAACAAAGACCTGGCAAAAGCCAGCGAAAACTTCCCGCCATAGCTCTTGTTACATTCACACAGTGGTGGTCAGCTCCTATACATTTCGGTCAAAAGGCTAGGAAGTTGGGGTCCTCAGCCAATGGGGTGATACATGACCATATTTGACCACAGATCAGATTTCACTAGGGTATAAACAGAGCCCCGCCACAGAGACATTTTGAGACGGTCCTCCTCAGACCAGCGGGTCTGCAGTCAGGGACTCTCCCCTTGGGTCAGGATGCTGCCTAAGGAAACTCCTCGAGGTCGAGAGCCCTCCCTTTATTAGGTGAGTGTTTGCGCATTTTGGATTATCGACCATAAAACCTTAAGAATTCTTAAGTCGGTTGTGTAACTCCTGAATGACACTGAACCTGTAAATTGTCAATGTCTGTTGGAATCTCAAACTGGTTTTAGTTAGAGTAAAACTTAGTTTACTTTTGTTAAAATTTTGTAAAAGAAATCCTGTTTCTAGGTTTTTTTCAGTCTGGCTCTGTTTTGTGTGGTTCCGTGACAATAATGAACATGAATACAAATATTAAGAAACCCCTAGCTACCACACTACTGCAAAAAGGCCATGGATAAACAGTATTCATTAATTATTTGATTTAGACGTCATTGTTTAGATAGCTGTTTTAATAGTTTAGGTGTTACACTTTATTCCACATAACTATTGAAATATAAATGGGCAAATCTATTAATCTTTTATACTTGAGCTGGGGAAGGGGAAGATGGAAAATATAGCTACAATAGTATTACATGACCAGACAGTAGTAAGTACAATATTAAAACTGTAGAATAAGCTATAAATTTTTATCTCTGGCCATTTTAACAAACAGCCAATTTAATAATTGACTGTCCTATATGTACATTCCACAGGCATATAAAAAGTAATGGTTTCAGATTGGATTTACAGGGAAATGATAAAACATAAGATGTAAACAAAAATAATCCTATTTTTAAAAGAAAATATTTTTTTAATCACAATTCCTGATATGTTGTACCGTATCATCTTGTAAATCAGTTTGGGTATACTAAAATGAGTAGAAATGCATTGATTTGTATTAACCTTGAATCCAGACTTTTTTGATATAAACATTTTAAACACTGTACAGCAAATAATTAGTCACAAGTTTCGGATGCAATCATTCATACCATTTTTTTCTACAGACTACTGCTTTTGGGAAAAGGAGTTTATGGTGACTGATATAACAATATTTTGCTTAGAAATACTGCCTTCGAGAACTTGTACCTATAAGTGTAATGTGTGAATGAAGTTTTTGTTACTCTAAACAAATAATTAATAATTATTGATTGATTTCTCTGTAAATTACAGTAATTTTCTTCTTTGTCCATGTCCACAAGCAGATCTTGCTATTCTCAAGTGTTCCAGCTATTTGAAATTACTTGACCATTAATTCTTTTGGATTTTTTTTACTCTATAAATTGATAGAAACATTATCTGTGATTGTTCAGTATGTATACTGGAAACTACTGCTCTGTTGGTTAGCTTCAAGTGCTCAAATAAGAAAAGCGTTTTGGCCTATACGCTTACATTTTATACTAAACACTTTTTCCCCTCTTACAGGAGAAATAGTAGTACAAGGAGAAGTAGCAGGAAAAAAAAGGGGCCTCAATAGTTTTGGAAAATGTTAAGAGTCTCTTGAGGGACACTTCTTCATAAAAATTAAACTAAAGTAAGTTTCATAGGCTGTATCCAAGTTAAATTAAATAATCTGATCACATTTACAGGGAGTAGCTGCATACATGATTCTAGCTGTGAGTGGTGCAATCACATTTTGGCCCCCACCAGTTTCTTTTCATCACAAAAATTATCTTCCTTTGTTGCTTCTCTGCCATAGTAATAAAGAATGAAAAATTTTGGAAACATCATTTCCCTTGATATTTGCTGCTTTGTCTGAGCAAACCATCTAGGCAGCTGTATTCTGCTTAAGGTCATCTGTGTTTAAGATAGAATGGTATGTAGTTTGCAAGGTGTGTTTAATGAACTGGACAGAGCTCTCAGTGGACACAATTACTACAATCCATAGAACACAGCATGAGGAAGACACGATGCTATATTTTCTTGTTGATTGCAGAACTTGCTCCAAAAGTGAGAGAAATGGGCTTTATTTGCTTTAGACAACTAAATTGAGAGCTCCCACATATGTTGCTCACCAGCTGATAAATATTCAGATAAGGTTTCTTCTTGTTCACTTCCAGCTGTTAAAGTTAGTCCACTGTCCACAGAATACCCACAGGGGTATAAGAGAAATTTTGAAGGTTAATTAATAGCAAACCAAACTTTCTTGCACTTTGCTTGATACTTTTTGTTTTGCACAGCATTTGGACCGCTCTCTTAGGATCTATATGAGAATTTTTTTGATTCATACATAGATTGTAACACAGATTAACTATTTTCTAATTTGTCTATTGAGAGTTGTTTCCCAATATTGTGCTTGAAGAAACCAAGGAAAATTATGGGCATCTATTTTAAGTGCCTAACCCTTAGGCAAATAAGGTCTCACCTTGAAGGTTTAGGAAGGTATACACAGACCTTCACTAACATCCTAGGGAACACAATTTATTCAGAAGGATGGAAAAAGTTAGATGCTTAAATCAGGCTGACTTGGACTCCATGTACATCAGGTATTTGTGCATATATGTGTTCACATGTGCCCATATATACACATACATATGTACAAAGGTAATTTTTGTATGTGCTCTCTGTTGATAATATCTCTGAAATTCTAAACCAAGAACTTTTCAAGGTTCTTTTGCTTTTCATCATTAGCTTCCCTGTAATCACATAACTCTGCTGGCATGGCTGATTTAAAATAATTCTTTTTCAAGAAAGAAAGAGGTTAGCACTGAATAAAAATATGCAATAGAAAAATGGTCCTTCATGCCAACATTGTTTCTCTTACAACTTACACTTCCTCTAGTGTCTGCAGTTCTTGACATATCCATCCCCCTTCATCAGTATCTCTCTCTACTTACATTGGCTCAGTGCTTCTATCTGAGTATAGGTTTCTAAATGAATAATACTTGATCAAGCTGTCACTTTTTATTGTTGTTTGTTTCATGCTAATATTCCAAATACAATGAAATTGTATTATTTTTGTGTGTATTTGTAACTTTTATCAAGATACCATTCTATTTTTATTGGGTGTAGGTGGCAAGTTTTTGATAACAGGGAGGTGCGAGGGTGGCCTCTGTGAGTAGAGGACAGTGGCTGCTACGCTCTGGACACAGCTGGTTCCAGATGGCTCCACAGCAGACCCACCACAGGACACAGCCAAGCCCGTCAGCTGAGCTGGTGATGCCTCTGGGCCAAAATATTTTAGAAAGGGCAAAATGCTGCACAGGCAGTAAGGAATGAGGAAAAAAGTGAGAAACAGCCTGACAATACCAAGGTCAGAGAAAAAGGAGGGGTAGGAGGTACTGCAGGCACTGGAGAAGAAACTCCCCTGCAGCCCGTGGAGAGAACCACACCAGAGCAGATATAACCACATTGGAGCCCACACCACGGAGGACCACACACTGGAGCAAGTGAATATTTCCTGAAGGAAATGTGGTCTGCAGAGAGCCCACACTGGAGAAGATTTTTCTGACAGGAACTGTAGCCCATGGAGGACCTACTCTAGAGCAGGTTTATTCTGAAAGAGTGAAGCCCATGGAGAGAACGCACATAGGAGCTGGGCAAACATGTAAGAATGAAGGAGCAGCAGAGAATAACTGTTATGGACTGACCACAGCCTCCTTCCCCCCATAACCCCTGCTGCTCTTGTCAGGGGGTAGATAGAAGAGTTGGAAATGAAGGTTTGAAATTGAATTGGGGAAAAAAGGGGGGGAAGTGTTTTAAGTTTTTTTTGTTTCCAACCATCCAGATCAATTTTAATCAGCAACAAATTAAATCATTTTTCCCTATGTTGAGTTTCTTTCACCCATGATGGCAACTGCTAAGCAATCTCTCTCTCTTTATTTTGTCCCATAAGCTTTTAAATCTTATTTTCTATCCCTGTCCTGCTAAGGAGTGGGAGTGAGAGAGAGGCTGGGTAAGGATCTGGCAGCCAGTCGGGGTTAATCCACTGCGTATTTCAACCTCTATTTCAATGTAACTTTTAATACTACTCAAAGTATTCATTCTATGTCAGAAATTTGATATTTTAGGTCTGGTTTTATCATACCGCTGTTAACACTTTCAAATGAAGGCCCTAATTTAGGAGAGATATAGGGATGTTCACATGATCCTTCACATTTTAATCTGAATAACACCTTGGAGCAGTATGAATTAACAATTCAGATTTGCAGAAAATAATTTGAATTGTTTCTGTTAGTAATACCTCCAATAATTACTGGCAGGGAATTTTAATTGCAAAACTTGTAATATTCTTATGATTATTTTTTAAATTAATGAAAGGCATTATACAAAATATTGTTAGAAGCTACTGTTTCTCAATATTAATATACTCTGTTCTACTTAGTTTACTTGATACATGAAGATCATAAACAAAAGGAAGGACATATTTGCAAGCTCATACTTCAAGTTCAAGGAGTAAAAATGAGAGAAACAAAAGCCATAAATATTATATTTTAATGTTTACATTCTCCTAGAGAATTTTCATTCTCTTTGCATTGTGGTGCCTGAGGTCCCAGTGTACAGACCAGGCCTCCTGCCCACCTTTGTGGTGTCTTAACAGATAGATACACATATGGGAAGCGTATTATCTCTTTAAAACATTCATCTCTCATCTTGCTATAGTGGGGAAAATTATCGTGAGAGAAGCAAAATGGTGAAATTGATCGAAACGTTAAATGACTGAAGTCAGAAGGGATGTCTGGAGACCATCTAGTCCAAACCCTTGCTCAAAGCAGGGTCACACAGAACAACTTGCTCAAGGCTGTTTTCAATCAATCAAGTTTGGCATGTCTCCAAGGATGGAGTTTCCACAATCTCTCTAGGCAACCCGTTCCAGTGTTTAATCACCCTTAGAGTAAAAAAGGTAGGGTTTTCTTTTTATGTTTGCTTGGCATTTCTTATACTTATTTATCAAATTAGTTTGATAAAACATGGTGATTGGTAGTTTTTTGTGAGCATTCAAGTAGTTTCTGAATAATTGGGTAGATCTTTATATATGGTTGTAAATGGTACAAGTGACCATCAATCCTACAATGTTGATTGTCCATAGCATTATTTGTGATTCCTGTGTTACAAAAGTAGGTGTGATTTATACCTCTGAAAAGAGAGAAACTAACAGTGGAAATGCCCAAGTATACCTTTCATGAACACTTAGATTGAAATCTGTTCTCAGTAGCATTCAGAAAATACCTATAAATAACAAATATCACTCAGAAATCCAATCTGGATAGGCACTGAAACTCATAAATGACAGCATTTCTAAAGGTACTGTTTATAAAAAGACTTACACCTTACTACTTACCTCTCTTGTGGATATTTTCTGCCCTGAAGAATAACAAATAATTTATTTCACAGTTAAGCACACAGAGCCTAAGTAAAAATTCTTTATTTGTTCAACAAGCCCCAGCTGACAACCTCAAATTATCTGTTTATGGCAAGAAAATAAGTGTCAAGGGATATGGGAATCCTTTTTCACATTAAAAAGAATTTTGCCTTTTTTTTCTGCTACACAGTTTTTGAAATATACTTCTGGTTATACTTGTGAATAAACAGTAAACTTTTAATGTTTGTAAATACACTGACCCAAAGGACATGTGGAGTGGTACACTGTAAATCAATTAATTAAAGTTTAATGTTCCATTTTTGATATCCCCTGTAGCTGTGGAGCTCATGATATTGCAAGAATAGAATTGGTCTGAATAAAATATTTTGGAGAGTTTTCTTATGGTAATACTTGAATTCTAGTATGAATATGTAAATGAGGGAATGTCTGTGAGACAACTCATCAATTTTGACCTGTTCGTATCTATAAATTTTAAATCACTTGTTCTTTCTAAAATATGAGTTCCAATTCTGTGTATTTTTCTCTTTAATATGCCCAGTCACAGCACCTTTAAAAACATCCTTTCTGTGATTCAGGTGGCAAAACTCATTGTCAACTCTGTACTGAAATTGATCTAAATTATTTTGTATCATATTGTGATTTTGTCCCAGAAAAGTGTATCTAAATTAAAAATTTCAAACAGCTTTTTGTTTTTTACCTAATGACCACTATTGTGATCTTCACAAATATGTTTTAAAAAGAAAAAATACAATTTTGAGTATTGATATCTCAAAATATTCTGCTGTTGATTTACTAAAAAATATAAGTGAAAATTTATGCCTAGTTGAATCTGAAATCACTGAAGAAATGTTGAAGAATATTTAAAATGTTATATTAATTATAGTAAAAGAGAATCATAAATGCATAAAATGCAATTATTTTATTAACAGTATATCCATTAAGTAAATGGAACTCCACGACACACATATTTTTAGTAACTCTTTTGTTTCCTTAAATAGCACAAAACAGCTGCATCTTAAGTTCTGCTTAAATTCAAATTCCTTGTGATAACCAGAGCTAGTGAGTTGTGAGAGCTGCAGTGTAATAGCTAGAAGACACAGAGTATATTTTTCACCTGTTTTCCACAGTTCACATGCATGAACTGAAATGGCTGAAATAGTCTGGGACAAGAACTATTGATTGCATTCCTTGTTAGAGGAAGTGTTCATTATAAACTCAATAATCAGCATGACATAGCAAGCTATTTGACTTCTATGCTGTTATAATTATGCTTCAGCATTAACCCCCACAAGCATTAAAATCGGTGTTTATATATGCATAAACAATGTAGGATTTATGTATCAGATCCATTATATTTTCAATCTGACAGATCACTTCTAAGTCGCTTACCAAGATTATCTTTTTCTGAGGATCTGAACAAAGTTAAGAACTTGAATAGGAATCTCATCACTAGAATAATGAATGGAGAGCAGCTTAGTTCTGGAGAAGGGTATTTGTCTTATGGTTGACCTAGTATTGAATTTACTAAAGATTTCAGGTCTTGGAAATGGCCAAGTATGTGCTTGACTGCTGGAATTGCATAATGTATACTTTATACAGTTCTGAACTCTGACATGTTGATTTCTTTGTGTAGATTTCACAAAAGATTTTTGTCAGCAAAATCAGAAGATGGATTCGTGTATTTTTCACTAAAGGAAAAAAAAACAAATTTCAAAAGCATGTGAACATAAAGACTTAAATATTCAAGCTTAATCATATAGGATTGTCTACATTTTCCATTTTGGTAAAGGATTTACAGAATTCTGCAATGAGTTTACTTTTCGTATGTGAGATACAGTCTCAATCCATCCTCTGTAACAGACTTTATTTTTTAGGTAAATTTCAGTAGAGTACTTGACATATTTGACTACATATTTTAAATGGATGCCATATTGTTCTCAGAGCTCTATTCAGTTTGCTGTAAGTCTTCAATGACCTGTTTTGGGAAGCAAATTTATTCTCTACTGATAAACCCGAGATGAGAAAAAGTAAACTGCGCAAATTATAACTGCGTGTCCATAATATCAGGCTCTTCACCTGAACACAGACCTGAAGAAATATACTGGTTTTGGTTGGGATAGAGTTAATTTTCTTGTAGGGTTCTATGTATTGGGTTTGTGACCAAAACAGGGTTACTAACACAGGGATGTTTTAGCTGTTGCTGAGCAGTGTTTATACATCCTCAAGGCCTTTTCTGCTTCTCACACTGTGCCACCAGTGAGTAGGCTGGGTATGCATAAGAAGTTAGGAGGGGATACAGCTAGGACAGCTGACCCCAACTGACCAAAAGGATGTTCCATACCATATGATTTTTTGCTCAGCAACAAAATCTGCAGTGGCTAAGTTTCCCAGTGCAGTGTTTGCTTGGGGACTGGCTGAGCATTGGTCAGCTGTTGGGGAGCAATTGTGAGGTTTTTGCATCATTTGTTGTTCTTAGTTTTGGTTTGGTTTGGTTTGGTTTTGGGACGGTAGGAGCTTTTTTTTTTTTTGCTTATTAAGCTTAATGAGCGAGCAGCTGTATGGTACTTAGCTGCCTACTAAGGTTAAGCCACAATAAAAAAGTGTGAATTTTAGTTATGAACAAGGACCAAAGTCTCTGAAGTGTCATGTTGTCCAAAACTACCAAACTGGTTAGAATGTGTCCAGGAAGGCTTTCTCACACTCTACATGAGTAATCTACATGAGACTCATCTCTTCCTATGTATACTAAACTATGTATAGATTCTTGTCCTGTGACATTTGCCATATTCAATACTCTAAGTAAGACAACTTTTATATAAACATTCAGATGAAAGCTCAGGAGTCTCTCTACCAAAACTGTGTAGACATTTGAGCTGATTTTTTTATGTAGGTGCGAATAGAATATTTGAGTGTCGTCTTGTGGGTAGGGGATAATCATGCCTGCTTTTTCCTGCTTTAGAGCATAGGACTGAGACAGAAAAGTTCATCTTCCTTCTGGAAGCTGAAATACTATGAATAAATTTTAAATACTATTCTGAGATGGACAAAACATCTAGCAAACCACTGAAGATTGTACTATTCAATTGCTTTTTCAATTTCCAAGGTAAGTAGCAACATGTCTTTAAACTGTGACCTTTTAAAATTCAGGACTGAGTATATCTACTCTTCTTTTGCCTTATTTTCCACATCAGTAATTATTTGAAACTTTTCTTCTTCTTAATCCAGTCATCTTCAGCTTTAATGAGAACAGTTCATGGATGAACATCTGGTAAACAAATCAGCAGCATTGTAGGCATTATTTAAATATTTCTTTACAACAAAATTTGGTCATTGTCTTCAGACTTTTTGAATGGCTGAGCTTGCATTAAGATTCTACTGATGACACCATGTATTGTTTTCCACCATTTAAACAGCAGCTGCCTGAAATTCTCTGAATACTACAATGTGCATTATTCTGTTGTAAGAAAGCCAGTCAGATGAAGTGACACTTTTTTTCAAGTCAGTAAATTCCTTCTCACATCTCTACAATGTAGAGAGAGAGAGAGAGATATGCTGGCATAGAGTGACTGGTGTTTGTAAAGTAGACAGGAGCTTACCAGATCTTGACTATCAACAGCACTATTTAAAGCTATGCCTAGAATTCATCGTCATTTCATTTTATACTTTATTCTTTCTGTAAATGATTCCTGCACAGCAACAAGAACTAGGAAATTAATAACAAAAATAAATATGAAATAATGGAGTTCACAACAAAATTATGCAGAACAGAGTAGGGCTTTTTTTACAAATGATTACTAGTCCAGTCAGTAATCCTTTAGAAACAAACACTTCTCAAAGTATTTACTGCTTTCAAATTCTCGTTCTGTGCAAAAAGGGAATACACTGTGTATGGGGACCCCCCAAAACTTAGTGTTAGCTTAAGTAAAATTTTGAGGATCTATGCAAAATACAACAAATTATTATTATATGTCCAGTTACAATAATATTAATACTCATGGCCAAACTACTATAGAAAAAAATTGTTGGCAATACTTCCCTAAAAACTTACACACAAGAAAACCTGACTTGTATCAATTTTTTTGTCCACCAGTATCTCCAAGTTCTTTTCTGCAGGTCTGGTCTCAATCAATTCATCACCCAGTCTGTACTGATATTGGGGATTGCCCTGACGTGGATGCAGGACCTTACATTTGTTGAACTTCGTGAGGTTCACAGAATTGGGGGCTACACAGATAAATAAGATATACAGAAATCTACGCAACTGGATGGGATGTATCCAGTTATGTTAAGGTGATGAATTCATTCAATTCAGAGACTGCTCTCTGTTATTTTGAGGGATGGGAAGGTCTCTGATGACTGGAAAAACACTGGTGTGATATCCATCTTAAAAACAGGACAAAAGTGAGAATCTACAGGTCATTCTCACCACAAATTGTGGAAAGATTATGGAGCAAATCTTCCTGAAAAATATTTCCAACATTTCTAAACATGTGAAGGACAAGAAGGTGGTTGAGGAGAGCTGACAAAGATTCACTGAGGCAAAATGTGCCTGATCAACCTGATTGACTACTCTGGCTCTGTGGATAAGGGGAGAGCAATGGATGCAATTTACTTTGATTTTACCATAGTTTTTCATAGTATTTCCAGTAGTATCCTTGTAAACAAATTAGGGAAATATAGACTGTCTGGGTGTACTACATAGTGTATAAAAAACTGTCTGGACCATATTTCTCAAAAAGTATTGGTCAACAGTAGTGTTTCAAAGAGTAACTGGTCATGAGTTACAAGAAGTATTCCTCAGGGGTCAGTATGGTAGTCTCCACTAAAAACATCAATGATGACATGAAAGATAGAGCTACCAAGCTCATCTGTGATGTGAAACTGGGAAGACTGGATTATATTCTAGAAGGTGGGACTTCCATCCAGAGATATTTTGACAGACTGAAGGAATGTGATAATAGGAACTTCATGAATTTTGACAAAGACAAATGAAAAGCCCTGCACATGACAGAATAATCCCATGCAACAGTGCAGGCTGGGGATGAGCTAAGTAGGTATCAAGCCTGCAGAAAAAAAAAAGGGCGGGAGGAGGGCTGGTGTACAACAAATTGAGTATGTGCCAGAAGGACTTCATTAGGGCTAACACCACTCTGAGCTATATTACCAGAAGTGCAGCCAGCAGGTCTAGAGCACTGATTTTTCTCCCCTATTCAGCAGTTATGAAACAGTACCTACATCACTGTGTTCATTTCTGGGCTCCCCAGTACCTGCATATATTGGAATGAGCACAGCAGAAGGCCACCAACATGGTCAGGGGGTGGACCAGCCCATAACGTACAAGGAGAGGCTGAGCTGGATTTGTTCAACTTATGGAACAGAAGACTAAGAATTGATCTAATTCTGGTTTCAGCTAGCTAACAGAGGGTTGTAAAGAAACAGAACCAGATTCTTAGAAGTGCAGAGTAATAGGATGAGAAGCGACAGACACAAGTTGTCACACAGGAATTTCTGTTCAGACTTCAGAAAAACATTATTCACAATGAAGGTGATTAAGCATTGAAACATGTAACCCATGCAAGCTGTGAAATTTTCATCTTGAACAATCTACTCTTGAAGTAGAGTTATAGGCAATTTAGATGGTTCTGCACTTCCTTTTCCTTCTTAGGACATATGTTACTAATAACCCTGCCTTAAGGTTGTAGTATCCTAAGAAGAATCTGTAATCAATCAGTCTTATGGAAATGAAAATCAAATTTTTCATTTCAGTTCAACTAATTTTAACCAATTACAGATTATATTTTTTTTTTTACATGCTAAATACCATGATAAAGCATCTTTATGCCTATGCCAGGTAAAAAAAAATATATATATTTCTTTTTCACTGATTTTTAAAGCAAAATTGTGCTAGAATGTATATATACTTTGCATCTCCCCCCCTGCTTCCTTCCTTTTTTTTTTTTTTATTTATTTTCTCTTAGGTGTTTGCCTACAATATGTGTTCTATAATGAACACTTCCAGTCCTCTGTAATTTTGTTTCTTCTGGTACTTCGAGCACACTGGAAGATTTTGATTTGTTAGTAAGCCTGCTGCTGAATGTCAGCACACCTACAGCTCTCTTTTGCTCTTCCTCATCTGACTTCCACTTGCCAGCAATACAGCTTCCAGTTTGTTTCCTGCTGGTTTTCCTGATGTTTCCAAAGCCTTTTTCCAATTCTTTTACACTAGAGTCTGTACTCTCTGATGAAAATGCAATTATTGACATGAAAAGTCAGCATTTACCATCAGGTATATGTAGAACAAACTATGTCCAGTTTTAAACATGGGGCTGCACTCTATGGGTTCAGGTCCCTCTGAATGGAAACTGTTAGCAAACAAGTTTTTTGAAGAACTGTTGGTCACTTAGCATAGCACAGAAATTACACTGTGCTTGGAATATTTGAGGCATTCATTCATTATCTCACAGAATATTACTTGTAATATGCAGGTTAGAAATTTTTTAGGAAGAAAATAAACAAGTCTAGTGTTTACGTGTTTCACTACAGAAATATTGCTATGAGGTAATTTGCCATTAGATTACAGAATTTATCATGACTCCTACCATACCAAATGTTTTACTTAAAGCTCAGTTTCAAAAGTCATGAGATAATATCAAACTCTATAATTAAAAATATATTGTTTCATCTAAAAATCTAAGTTTGATTCAAATGCACAGTGAAGATTCCCATGAGAGAAGGAGAGTTAAAAGGCTCCAAATCCTGGGGGTTTTAGTTTAGTTGCTAATTTTGTGATATTCTTCACTCTTGACTTTCATGGTGGAAACTACTGATAGTCAATAATAAACTGTTCATTGCATTAAATTCAGTGGACCTGAATGGTCTTTTATACACAGATACAGATAGATATAGATTTAGAGATATAGATATAGATATATAGATGTATGCATATGTGGAGAGATTGCCACAGGGTAAAATGAAAAATTGTTAGTTAAATATTCAGATTTTCAGTAGAATTTGGCTCTTATAATATAGGTCCATCACAGGAATGAAGAGAAGGAATAACAGCGTAACATGAAAACAAGAGTATCTCCCTTGTATGACCAGCATGGGAATAATAATGTAACCCTATTGACTAGGATCCTTCTAAAAAGCCAGGAAGGATTTAATCGTGGAGGAATTGTGTTGGAGGAAATGCTGGCAATTTAAAATGTTGAACAGAAATATCTGAGCTGTGTGGTTCACACAGATAACACTGGTTCTTTTCAGTGTTTGCCATAAATTATTTTCCTTTAACCCGAGTAGTTTCATTATACTAACTGTATAATTAAATTACAACATTAGTATGCCAAATTTGCATATTCCAAAGACACATAATGTTGTTTCACTCCAGAAATGTTAAATGGAATTTTCAAAATGAATATTTATTAAGTACTCTGAAGTAGATTTTATGATGATTTTTAAATGTGCAGCTTGTCTTTATAGTTACAGCATTATTCTTATGTAAATTGGTGTATTGAGCAGTTGGAGAAAAGAAGCTCCCCGGTTTCCTAGCAATGTCAGCAAAAGACTAATGAAAACAGTGACACAGACAGACCCTTGTACTCTCACTGGGCCAATATGAATTCACGTATACACATGTACTGGATTTACATGGCAAGGTTTTGGTAGTGGAGGGGCAGTAGGGGTAACTTCTCTGAGAAGAGACCAGGAACTGCCCCTGTGTGGGACAGAGCAAGTTTTAGGTGGTTTCAGTTTTACTTTTATTTCTTGCTATCCTACTCTGTTATTAATTGGCAATAAATTAAATAAATTTTCCTCCAGTAAAGTCTTTTTTGCCCATAAAGGGAACTGGTGAGTGATCTCTCTGTCCTCATCTCAACCCACAATCTTTTCATCTTATTTTTTTCCCTTGTCCTGCTGAGGAGGACAAGTGAGAGAGCATCTGGATGGGCACCTGGTGTCCAGCCAAGGTTAACCCACCACAACACATCTGTTCTGTACAAACTTATTCACTGTGTTGTTTTGAGGCAGTCCCCCAACTTTACAGTCCACGCTTTTGTGAGCAAGTGGTCCTGGTGGAGTACCAAGTTTTTAACAGCATAAGATCTTTGCAAGAAACTAGGCAGTTGTTTAAGGAAAATATTGAATCTTATGATTTATAAGGCATTGCACAATGTTGCGTAAAGGGATAATATGTACACCGATATATATTGTTCTGGAACAATGGATTATCTCTGTGTTCTGATGATTACACAACGCTGGGAGGAGTGGCTTCTACACCAGAAGGTTGTGCTGTCATCCAGAGGGACCTAGAGAGGCTGGAGAAATGGGCTGGCAGGAACTTCATAAGGTTCAACAAGGAAAAGTGCAGTCGTGCACCTGGAGAAGAACAACACCACGCACCAATATATGCTGGAGGCCACCCAGTTGGAAAGCATCTTTGTGAAACAGGACCTGAAAATCCAAGTGGACACCAAGCAGGACATGACCCAGCAATATGTCCTTGTGGCAAAGAAGGTTAATGGTATCCTGGGCTGCATTAGGAGAAGAGTTACCAGCAGGACAAGGGAGATGACGCTTCCCCTCTATTCAGCACTGGTGAAGCTATATCTGGAGTGCTGTGGCTGGGTCTGGGTTCCTCAGTACAAGAGAGATATGGACATACTGGAGAGAGTCCAGAGAAGAGCCATGAAGATGTTTAAGGGATTGGAGGATCTCACATATGAGGAAAGGCTGAGAGAGCTGGGACTGTTCAGCCTGCAGAAGAGAAGGCTTGGGAGGATCTCATCAACATGTACAAATATGGGAAGGAAGCGTGCAAAGAAGAAGGTGCCAGGCTCTTTTCAGTGCTCTTTAGTGACAGGCCCAGAGACAACGTGCACAATCTGAAACACAGGAGATTTCCTCTGAACATCAGGAAACTTTTTTTTTTTTTTTACTGCAAGGGTGATTGAGTACTGGAAGAAGCAGCTTAGACAGGTTGTGGAGTCTCCATCCTTGGGAGATATTAAAAATCCATCTGGATATGTTCCTGAGCAATTGACTCTAGGTGGCACTACTTGAGCAGAGGGGTTAGACCAGATGGCCTTCAAAAGTCCCTTCCAACCTCAACCATTCTGTAATCCTGTGTAAGTTAAGAAAATACCAAGAAAAATATAAACAAACAAAAATTACTTAACTGATACAGATAGAGAAATAAAAATTAAAGGAAGATTTTTATGTTTGAATATGTAAAAAATATGTAACTAGTGTGAGCTGGATATTGGAGGGCAGGAAGGGGAGTTTGAAAAGAGTTTAAAAAATATTGGAAAATAGCACGCACTGCCTACTGATGATAGTGGAGAAATCCGCAGATCCAAGGTTTCAGGACACCTCTTTGACCAACCCCAAAAAGCCCATTGTTAGTTAGATAAGGTAGTGATGACCTGAATATAAAATAACTTTAAATGATAGATTGGAAATAGATGAGAAATCTTGCAGTTGTAAAAGTTACATTGGAACAAAATTATGGGACTCAGAAAAAGCATTAATGATCTGTGCAATCATATAGGGTTCAAACAAGGGAAATAAAGGAATGTTATTCAACACTTCTAACAGCAGAACAGATAAGGAGAACCCAATGAAGTCTTCAGACATATCAGACTTAAAAAATGAACAGAAGAAAAAAAACTTTTGCATGCAATTGTTGTGTTTAAGAAGGTCAATTTGGCAGAAGCTAAATCCCCTTGAGTTCCAGCTTGTCCTCAAATATCAGAGGGGCTGGGGGCAGCTGAGCTTAACTTCTGAGTAATGCCCAATTTGACACCTTAAATTTTGGCTGAGATAGGCCAAAGTCATTACTGTAAGTCCGGCTGCATTCAACAGCTAATATGTTGAACTAACACAGGTCCAGGTTCACAAATAATGCAGGGCCTAGTCACGGTTGATGAACTAACACAGTTCCAGATTCACAAGTAGTACAGATACTCTAAGTCTGGGTGAATCCACCGAAACAAAATCCTCGCGACCAGATCCACAGTTAATGTAATTTATTTAAGGAACAGATACAGATTCTTTTAGATTGCCAGTGATGAATACACTGTCTGCAAAGCACACTTAGGTACCAATGAACATATATATGTTTTGGTTGGAAAGGACCTTTAAGATCATCAAGTCCAACTGTTAACCTAGCACTGCCAAGTCCACCACTAAACCATGCCCCTAAGTACCACATCTACACAAGAAGGCCAATGGCGTCCTGGGGTGTATTAGAAGGGGTGCGGTTAGCAGGTCAAGAGAGGTTCTCCTCCCCCTCTACTCTGCCCTGGGGAGGCCGCATCTGGAATATTGTGTCCAGTTCTGGGCCCCTCAGTTCAAGAAGGACACGGAACTGCTAGAGAGGGTCCAGTGCAGAGCCACGAAGATGATTAAGGGAGTGGAACGTCTCCCTTCTGAGGAGAGGCTGAGGGAGCTGGGTCTCTTTAGCTTGGCGAAGACTGAGGGGTGACCTCATTAATGTTTATAAATATGTAAAGGGCAAGTGTCATGAGGATGGAGCCAGGCTCTTCTCAGTGACATCCCTTGACAGGACAAGGGGCAGTGGGTACAAGCTGGAACACAGGAGGTTCCACTTAAATATGAGGAAAAACTTCTTTACAGTGACGGTAACTGAACACTGGAACAGGCTGCCCAGAGAGGTTATGGAATCTCCTTCTCTGGAGACATTCAAAACCCGCCTGGATGCATTCCTGTGTGATGTGATCTAGGTAATCCTGCTCCAGCAGGGGGATTGGACTAGATGATCTTTCGAGGTCCCTTCCAATCCCTAACATTCTGTGATTCTGTGTGATTCTGTGATCTTTTAAATACCTCCAGGGATAGTGACTCAACCACTTCCCTGGGCAGCCTGCTCCAATGCTTGGCAACCCTTTCAGTGAAGAAATTTTTCCTGATATCCAGTCTAAACCTCCCCTGGCACAACTTGAGCCCATTTCCTCTCGTCTTATCATTTGTTACTTGGGAGAAGAGACAGACACCTGCCTTGCTACAACCTCCTTTCAGGTAGTAGTAGAGAGCAATAAGGTCTCCCCTCAGCCTCCTTTTCTCCAGGCTAAGCAACCCCAGTTCCCTCAGCTGCTCCTCATAAGACTTGTGCTCTAGACCCTTCACCAGCTTCGCTGCCCTTCTTTGGAGATGCCTCAGTACCTCAATGTCTTTCTTGTAGTGAGGGGCCCAAAATGGAACACAATATTTGAGGTGCGGCCTCACCAATACTGAGTACAGGGGGACGATCACTTCCCTAGTCCTGCTGGATGCACTATTTCTGATACAAGCCAGGATGCTGTTGGCCTTCTTGGCCACCTGGGCATACTGCTGGCTCATATTCAGCCAGCTATTGATCAACACCCACGGGTCCTTTTCTGCCAGACAGCTTTTCAGCCACTCTTCCCCAAGCCTGTAGCATTGCATGGGGTTGTTGTGATCCAGCTGCAGGACCTGACACTTGGCCTTGTTGAACCTCATACAACTGGCCTCGGCCCATCGATCCAGCCTATCCAGATCCCTCTGCAGAGCCTTCCTACCCTCCAGGAGACCAACACTCCCACCCATCTTGGTGTCATCTGCAAACTTACTGAGGGTGCACTCTATCCCCTCATCCAGATCATTGATAAAGGTATTAAAGAGAACTGGTCCCAATACTGAGCCCTGGGGAACACCACTTGTGACCGGCCACCAACTGAATTTAACTCCATTCACCACAACTCTTTGGGTAATCCAGCTTTATTATTGAACCTTCATACATCTGAGACTTATGCTAAACATCGGAAAATAAAGAGGCAGTAGCAGTAATAAAGAATAGCTTGCATTCAGACACAGAAGTTTACAAAAAGACATTATTTCCAAAGAATCAGTTATAGCTTCACAGAATTGCTGTCAGTATTACTTAAGCTATTTAAGATACATCTGTAAGAAAAAATATTTTGCTGATCCATTATTGAAGGAAAAAATAAATCAAATTAATTAATCATTTTTCCACATATCTTCTTTCTATTCTTCCCCTCCCCCCTTTCAGTACCTTATAGAAACTTGTCCTTCACTTAAGGTCAACCCCTACCATCTGGGCTAGATGCAGCACCTCACTTTTCACTTACACACTTCTTTGCTGTTATCAGATGACATCCTAATCAAATTGCAGTGGATTACTGGATTAATAACATTTCAAAGTGATAGCGCTTCACAGTTGTAAAAAACATTTCAAAAATCCTGTGCAATTCTAATTAATAGTTCAAGGGGGTTTCTTAAAGATGCTTTATAACTGTTTTGAAGGTCTGAATCATAAAATCTGTAATAATCACATCTTCCAAAATATTTAACTACTATACTAATATCATGTCTTCCTGGTTTAGAAAAATTACTTGCTCTTTTAAACAAAATTAAAAAATGAATGCCAAAAAGCCTTACACATCTAAAACTAAAAGTAAGAAGTATATTTTTGTGCCTGCTATAGTTTGTAAGCTTGAATCTAGTATCTTAAATATTCTGTTTAATATTTAGGTAAAAATATCTTGCCTTAATATTTTCACTTACGTGTAATAGGAAATGCATGTTCATTAGACATATTTTCTCAGTCTGAACACAGGCCAGACTGTTCTGATCAGCCTATTTTATTAATACAATACAAACTTCTACATTTAAACAGTTTTAAAAACTAGTATGAAAAGTGGCAAAATCTAGTAAATTCAAAACTAAGCTTTCAATGACATTTTTTTCTGTTTTCTATTTGAATCTTTCCTCAGCAATATAAGGTAATGGGATTGCAAGTGACAAGGATGTAAGCAGGAGATTAGTGTTTTACACTGTGCCATAGAAAAAAAGTAATTATCTGAGTTAAGTTTAGAAATTTAATGCTATCTCTGCATTTTTAGACAGATCCAGTCTTATATTTTTGGCTGCTTAACACTGTTTAGTAAAACAAAATGGATAAAGCACCAGCTGGGGTAGATATGCAATATTTATGGCTCGTTCATACTTTTAAAGCAATGCCATACATCAGTGAATGAGTCTGGTTGGATTTTATTTATTTATGGATTCATTTTTGTGATCTGTTTGTGTAACCTTTATTTTATTTGGAATGATCATATAGGAAATATAAAGGACTAATTAAAATCTCTTCCTAATGTAACCTAGGAGGCTGTTGGCCTTCTTTGTCACAAGGGTGCATTGGTGGTCCACAGTCAACTTGGTGTAAAGCAGGACCCCCAGGTCCTTTTCTGCAAAGTTCCTTTCCAACTCATTTACACTCATTGTGTACTGGTGCACGGAGTTATTCCTCCCCAGTGAAAAGACCTCATGTTTTCTTTTGTTGAACTTCATGAGGTTCCTCTCATCCTATTTCTCCAGCCTGTTGAGAACCCTCTGAATGGTAGCACACCCATTTGCTGCATCAACCACTAGTCTCAGCTGGCTGGCTGAGGGTACACTTTGCCCTGTCATTGAGGTCATTGAGATTTTGAGTAACATTGGTCCCGGTTTATGCTTGGCATACAGCCAGTTTGCAATCTACCTCATTGTCCTCTGATCTAGTTCATACTTCATCATTTTGTCAGTGAGGATATTAGTAGGAAAAGTGTTGAAAGCCTTTCTAAAGTCAAGATAAACAACATCCACTGCTCTTCCTTCATCCACCAAAACAGTCATCTCATTGCTGACAGCTCCCAATCACCTTCACCTTCACATGTTTGGAGATAATCAAGAGTGATCTTGCAATGACATCAGCCACTTTCTTCAGCTCTTGTGGGTGCATCCCACCAGGTTTGACTCGTTTACATCAGATTTATTTAAATGTTCCCTAACATGACTCTCTTCTACCAAAGGAAAGTCCTTTTACCTCCAGACTTTCCCACAGGTCTGAGGCATCCCTGAAGATAACCTTAACTAGTCCAGATTGAAGCAAAGACAACACTGGGTACCTTGGCCTTCTTCATATACCTTGTCACACCAGGTGCTTTACCCAATTCTGCAGTAGACTTTCTTCCCTTGTTTTCCTTTTGCTACTGACATACCCACAGGATATTATAATAATGTTAATGTATTTCTAATATTGTCTAATTTCTAATTAATTTCTATTGTCAACATTGTTTGTCCACCATACCAAGCAATATAGTGTGGCAATTCTAATCTAATTGAGAATAATTTTTATATTAAAATGTGTATTTTACTAAGGTACTTTTCATGTCATGTAAATACTTTTCATTTTGCTCACCTTTAATTATTATCCTCCTGGTGGATTTAGGGTTTTTTTGCTGTTGTTTGTTTTTTGGTGGATGCTCGGGGTTTTTTTTCCCCAGAAAAAATACCTGAAACACTAGAAAACAAAAAGTCAAAGGAAGACACAGGTTTAATAAATATTTTTTACAAACAACTGTAATATTTTAAATTCCTGGATATGTAATTTTTTGCAAAACTATTAACTTAAAAAGAAATATTCAGAAAACAGTTTTATAAGTCTTCTTCACATAGTCTTATTATGTGGTCTACTAAACTATACTTTATATATGTGTGTGTATATATACACACATGCACTATACTAGTAGTTTTCAGACTCACAAATTGGAAACCCTCAACACTTCCCTCTCTTCTAAGTTCCTGTCTAGAACATGTGCACTTGCATCAGTTACAGTTAGTCCCTGAGTGAGAATTCAGAAGAAAATATTTTGACAACTGAAGATGTTTTGGTCCTGATGTTCAACACACGTTGTAATACATAGTTCCCAAACCTTTGGAGCTTATGTGTTAAGAACTAAAATCCAGTGGAAACATATTTATAGGCATTACTAAAATCTTAAGGAAACTAGTAATTATATTATAATTACATATTGTAATTGTGCCAACTGAAGAATAAACAGGCAAAGAAAAGGTAGGCAACAGAACTAAAGGAAGTCGTGTACTAGCTAGAATATTTTTAATATTTTGTTTTTGAGGAGGGTATGGCTGAGAGAATTACTAATTTTTTCATTTAAAGTACTAATGGTTTGTAATATGATTCATATAGGTATGCTGTATATAGATTTAAAATACGAGAAGCACTTTGGCATACTTTATGTTAAGTCACAGTTTAAAAGTTTGGTGGTTTTATTGCTACGGCACCATACTTCAAATTTAATAACTTTCTCTACTGCAGTTTTCAGTTCTTCGTTATATTTTTGAGAGTTTTTTTTGGTTTTAGTTCAGAACAGTCAGAACAGTGAGAATGCAGACAATAACAATGTATCTCTGTAATACAAATCTACTTAAATTCAAAACACAGACAGAAAAAAAAATCCTTTTCCATATTTATGCCATATATATAGCAAAAATTTAATAATTGTGAGATTTACAAAAATGAATTAAACATGGAATCTTACTAAATAATTTCATGTTGCTTCTAGTTTGATTTCAGAAAAGAAAGCTTGTTTTGAATCAATTTAGTCAAATATTTTCCATCACACAGGATTCCAAAACCTAACATTTATAGAACCTTAAGAAGTTGAAAGCTGTTACAGGGATTTTTGTTTCATTTTCTTTCTTCTTGTTTCATGCTGTTTCCATAAAAAAGACTATATACTGTTCAAGTAACTCTTCAGATAAATAAATTTGCAGTGCTATCCAAGACTGAATTCAATTCTGACTTAAACCATGCCGGCCAATTATTTCCAGCTATCTGTTTGATTGATAGACCAGTTCTATTCAATTTACATTCAATTCTCAGCAAAAAAATTTTATGCAACAATATGCTCAGAAATGATACTTTGTGAGAGACAGAAACAATAAACAGTTTTTTTTCCTTTAGTATTCCTTTTGTGGAAGAAAAGAGAACAGCGGGAATCTGTGAAAACCATATATTATAACACTAGCACTGTGGAGGTTCTAAAGCTAATGTCATTCTCATGTCAATGCTGTTTTAAAGGAAAAATGTATGACTAGGTAGGGAGTCAACAAAATCTCTCAAGTTTATGTTATGAAAAAACAAACAAACCTTTCTGCTTTCAAAATACGTTTTAGAATGAATACTTACATTTCATAGCTAAAGACATCATTTCAATTTACCAACTCGATATAGAGTGATATTAATTTTTAAAACCATATGCTATACACCAGAGAGGCAGGAATTTCTAGTTCAGTTTGTGTTGAGGGTAATATAGTGTAGAGAATAAGGAAAATACATACTTCCAAAATACGAGAAAAAGACGTATGCTTCTTTACTGAGTTGGGGTATTTCTAATAACGAGAGAAAAGGAGAAAGGTCATAGATAAATGTTCTTTACCATTAGCTCATTTCCCTTCTTCACATATTCATAACTTAAGACATCTCTCCAAAGGACTCCACAGACTATTGTATCTTCAGCATACCTTATTACTTTCCTCAAGTGAGGAATAAAATTCGTTTTCTATCTGTAACCTTCACTGACTTTGGTTGGCATAACATCCAAAGAAAGAAAAAGTTAATGATATTGCTGTCACTATCATTACATAATAATTTTCCATTCATTTTAATATCTTCTATCAGAAAATTAGATAATACTGAGATCAATATATCTATTATTTGACCTCCAACTGTATGAGAGGCTGGGTTTTTTTAATGAGAAGCTAATCACAAAATATATTTAAATTTATATCAATAATATTTAGATTTTACATAGACTTAGAAATTTCCATTTGTCTCTCTATATTCGTATACAATATGAATCTTTTGAGCATGGGTGTATGAACACAGAGGTGAATCATGTATTTTTTATTACTTTATTTCCTAGTGAAGTAATTAACCTTGGAAGAACCTTGGGAAAAAATATGTGGCCACTGGGTTATAATTCTTGTGAATTCTTATGGCTTAACTAATAAGCTCTGTTTTGATCATCCTGATTTCCATGTACAGTTGTGTTGAGAGATACTCACCTCACGTTTTATGAAGCAATTTTGTGCACACATTGTTTAAGGTAAAGTTGGCTCTTGAAGAAAAACACAAACAAGGAAACAATTTTTTTGATCACATTGTTTAGAAGAAAGTTGTGATTCAATTTTTAGGTAAAGCAAAAACTCACTAATTTGCTTAGTAGTTTGCAAGAGATCCTGTGAGTTAAGAATGTGCAGCTAGTATTTTATGTTGTAGGATTGAATCAAACATTGTATGTGATCTTGTATAATGAACAGAGTCCCTATTTTTCAATATCTTTACTTCGTGGCTGCCCTCAGAATATTTTTTCCTCCTCTTCTCTACAGTATTAATTTCTGGTGGAAAAATGTTTTGAAAGGAATGTTAAAAAGCAATAAGTCCAATCTTCTGTCCCTAGAGGACAATATTATGTCTTACAGGAGACTGAAAACTCATTTTTCTGTTGCTTGTACTATGTTTAAGAATTCACTTTCTTGGGAAGTCAGTCCATCTCTTTTTATGAACAATTACTTCCATTTAGAAAAGCAGAATAAATAGACTAGAAGTACTTAAAAGCAAGACTGAAACTTCTCAGGTGCACATTTTACTAATTTGAAATGTTTATTCTGTCCAAAATAATTGCACATAATTTCAAGGCCAAGCTGTAATTTTCAGCATATTTGAAATCCTTGCTATGTTCTTTTCTCACCTCTGCATTAGACCACACAATGAAACAGGAATAGTTTACACTGTTATTCATAAAACAAAAACACTTTTCCCTGTATAGTTCTTAAAATTGATTACGTAGTGTACCTATTATATATGAACTGCTTGTTCAGTGGGCTTACTGACAAAGAATTTTTCACTGTATGGTTGTCATGTTAATCAAAACGATGTTTTTACAAGCTACAAAGCTCAACTTTTCAGAGATGCTTTGGTTGCAATGAAAGATTGTGGATTTTTTTCTTCCATATTTAACTTCTATTTATGCTTTACAGGGTTTAGTTTACTTTTAGTAAGTATTGGGACTGAATCTCGGATTTTCTGTATCCACTGTCAAAAGCTGTCTTTTATTTTTACAAAGCTGAATATATTGCAGAGTTAAGATCATTAAGGTTGGGTAAATTGTAATTATAATGATTTTCAATGTCAGAACTGCCTAATAAGGGAAGAGTAGCTACTTTCTTGATTTCTTTTTCCCCATTAATCAGGATCATTATAATTACATAAATTTTCTGAAAAGTTAATGTAAATCAAAGATTGTAGAACTTTCTATAGTAGATAATACATTTTTCAACTGAAGAATTTCCATAGTGTCTAACACAATGAAGTCAAACCATGACCTCATCAGCCAGATGACAGCTTGCATTGTAAATAATGCTGATTAGAAAAGGAAAAAGCAAATCTGCATCATCTGATACACTTTTCATATTTTAAATCAAGTTACTTACAGGGTAAGAAAAGCTGGACCTAGGGCAGAGCATTTCACTCAGAGATACTATATTCTAAGAATATATTGCTTCTATGTTCATATAGCATAAAAATGTAAAATTAAGACTCATACAGATGGGAAAAATCTTTCAACTACACTGAATTTTAATATAATAGAAAGCTTGAAAATGAGAGTTTTATATGAAACATTTAAGGCTCAATTTTTCTCCTGATCAATTTGATTAAGGATCTTGCACGTCTCATTTGCCAAATAACCTTAAACACTGAAGAGTCCTGATTTTCTCAGAATGACGGCTCTTCCCTTTTTATTCCCTGACATACTAAACAACTATTCTCTAAAATGCCCCTTCTGCATGTATCAAGTTATATACATACCAATTCAGCATTTCTGGTTTTGTTTGTTTGCTTGCCTTTGAATAAAAATAGACCTTACATCATTTCCCAAATCTATTGTTTGATAAATTCACAGGTTTTTATAATACTTTTATCAAGAAATGAATATTCAACTTTGGACTGCTCTTGACTGCTTAGAATTGAAAACCGCAGTTTGTCAGAGAAGAAACTTGTTTTCATACTCTAGACTAGGAATCCATTATTTCAATTCTTGGTTGCATTTTGGCCTGCAAAACCTAAAATATTAAGGCATCGAGATGGCTATTCCAATCATGAGACAAAAAGTCGATTTATTCTCATTCACATTTCCAATTCATGAGACATTCTTCCATGCCTTGAGTCTGTAATTTTCTTGGTATTTTATGCTTACAGCTGTTTCATGATACAATAGACTTTTTTAATCACACCCTTACTTGGCTTGAGTAAGGAATTTCGAATGTCAAACAGGTCCAAAACATACCTTTTCCATACCTCCAAATGTGGAGACTCCACAACCTTACTAGCCAACTTTCTTGTTTGACCTCCTCATAGTAAAAGCATTTCTTTCTTAAGCTTAAACGTGATTTGCTGTATTTGAGTTTGTGCTGATTAACTCTTGTTCTATCGCTGGCCACCACTGAGAAGAGTCTGCCTCCATCTTCAGCAGGTATTTTTATACATTGATAAGATCCCCTGAGTCATTCCTTCTCCAGTCTAAGCAGTGTCAGCTCTGTCAGCCTCTCCTCACATAAAAAATGCTCCAAGGCCTTAATCATCTTCATGGTCCTTCACTGCACTAATCCCAGTATGGCCATGTATGGCAAGATGCTCCTGACCTCAGGTATCACATGGGACAATGGAAAGCACTTACATAACATGCTTGCACTGCTTGCACAGCTGCATGGATCAACTCACACAACGTAACTGGTGATCAGCCACATCTAGCTAATTGCAGATCCCCAAACTTTCTGAGACATATCCAGCTTTGTATGTAAAGGACTTATCTATATCAACCTGTCAATCATACAATTGAACAGAGAAGGCGCAATCCCATAAACAAGGTGCCTCAATGCTAACTCAGGGTAGCTGTCATTAGCTGGTCCAGGGGTGCTGCCCAGAAAAGGGAGACATCCTTATATCATGATGTAGAACATGAGGGGCTGACAATTTCCATAACTGTTGCTCATCAGCAGGTAAGATTAATTGTTAAGGATGTTGTACCTTGACTACACAGTAAGTGTGATTTCCTCTTTTCCCTTTTCCTCATGCTTAGATTGTGTTCCATTCAGGCTTAATTACATTGCTTGTCATCTTATGTTGCAATAAACTTGATTAGACTTGGTCCTTAATCTGTTGCCATATTATCATTCAATATCCAAAGAATATGTCATGTGACACCACGACTCTCTTGTACCAGCAAGCCCATAAAGGACCCAGTACTTAATGTTTGCTCTCATATAGGGCTGAACAGAAGGGAAGGATGATCTTCAGCCTGCAGGCAATGGTTTTCCCAGTAAAGCCCAGGAAGCTGTTGGCTGTCTTTGCCACAAGGGTACATTGGTGGCCCACAGTCAACCTGGTGTCCAGCAGGACTCCCAGGTCTTTTTCTGCAAAGCTAATTTCCAGCTCATTTGCACTCAGTGTGTACTACTGCATGGGGTTATTCCTACCTAGTGAAGGGACTGCAGATTTCCCTTTGTCAAGCTTCATAAGATTCCTGTCATCCTACGCTTGATACTGCTACTTGATGAAGATGGTCACTGGACAAATAAGGATGAAAAAAAGGCAGAGGCATTCAATGCTTTTTTTGCCTCAGACTTTAACATTAAGAATAGACCTTAGGCTCCTCAGTCCACTGAGTTGGAGAATCATGACTGGGGCAGTAGTGACTTTCCATTTGTGGACACTGAGATTGTAAGGGACCAGTCTCCTATTGCTGTCTGAGGCAGTTCCTCCTGATACTGCTCTATGGCTCAGACAAGACATTGGAGAAAGCTACAAGCACCCCTACCAGAACACTGAACCTGTTCACTGTGTCAGATCCACAGGTAGAACAGGGGCCTTCCTACTAGTGCCAGAAGTAACAAGTTTCCAGCCTTCACCACCACCAAAGTCTTGATTTCACAACCAGATAAACACAATACAGTTGAGAGATTCAAAACTTTTGATAGCTTAAGATCTCAGAGAAGATCCATACATGGTGTCTGGCATGCAGTCTGTTGAATTCATCCAGCAGCAGCTTCCATTGACAAAACAGGTGCTCTACCAATGCCCATTGGCAGGCAAGGACTCCATCTCTCCAGCTTCAACAAAAGACCCCAGGCCCATCCTGCAGCCACCGGCTTAGACACCTGTATTTTCCCTCAGGAATTCAGTTTGGGTTGAGGCTTCTGATATACAAGTGGTAGTTGTTACAGCTGACACTGAGGTCTGTATCATGTGGCACATCACCACTATTCCTGAGCACATTTCCTACCTAACTGCTGCACAGGCTATAGCTTTAGCTGTGCTCTAGATTGACACTAATATAGGCCTCTCCCTAGCACCTGCTGAAAGGATGCTTGTTTCTCCCTAATCAGTAGTCAGCTGGAATATAAATTCAAAGTACCCTTTAACCAAGAACAGTTGATACAGTCTGTTAGAAAGTGCTAAGACTTGTTGGTAGTCACAGTCTTCTATGGTTGTGCTTTTAGGGCAGTAGGTATCCTGAAACTCCTTGAAGAGACCCTAGATTAGACATAGACAATTCTGTGAGACTAGATAAGATAACATGTAAGAGTTGCTAGGGGAGGTGGCTAATATTGCTATGATGATATGGTCACCTTTGAAACATCCTGGTGTTTGGGGCAGGTTTCTCGATGAGAGAAAAATTTTATACCCAGCTTCAAGAAGAGCAAGGAAGATCTGGGGAACTACAGGTTGGTGGCTAGCCATAGCTCAGTCTCTGGGAAGTTGATAGAGCATGGAAGCCAGTTCTGAGAGTATGAAGAGCAAGATGATGACTGGGAACAGCAAGCATAAAGTCAGCAAACACAAGTTGTGTTCAACCTAATTACCTTCTGCGATGAAATGACTGACTTTAGCAGGAGCAGTTTACGTCTATAGGAGTGGATGCCATTTACTTAAAGGCTAGGAAGGCTTTTGACAGGGTCTCCCATAATATCATTGTAGCCTATTTCAAAAGAAATGGTATGGATAGGTGAACATAAGGTAGGTAAAAAATAGGTGGAACATCAGGCTCAAGGTCTTGTAACAAACACTAAAACGTCTAGTTGGCAGAGGCAATGGATGAAAGTCAAAAAAGGGAGTAACGGAAATTCCGCCATGTACCTGATTGACTAGTGACCATCTGCCTGCTAAAGCAGGAATGAAACTATATAGCAGTTGGAGAACGCATTCTTCTTATCAACATCCTTATGATTTTAACCCACCCTATTAAGTAATTACATGCAGTGGTTAGGTATAACTAACTTAGCAAAAGATGGAAAACGTGTATCCTATATGATATCTGACTGCATTTGAGCAGCAATGCAGACTTTCTTCTTTTGCCTTATTCACTGGGGAATAAATGTGTCTTATGCCTGAGTTCAGTTCTAATGAATCATGTAAAGGGTGTTTTTTCAATTTGTTTGCTTTTTTTGATGATGCTTATTAACATCCTGGAAGTTCTGCAAATGGACATTTGATTTATATTCCTTTAATTCATTGAAACTGAAAAAAAGTCATCAGTTTTCAAAATATGATTTCAAGCAGATCATTTTAATGGTATAGAAAGAAACGTGGTGCCTGCAGGCCTTAAAGGTGATACCAGTTACTTTGAAAAATTTCTGTGATTAGTGTTAATGCAATCCATTTTGGGGAAAAGAAATTGAGCAATTATAGGGAAGTGCTACCTATTGTTTACTCCTTTTGGCACAAATCGTAGTACATACAACAAAAAGCAAGGCACAAGCATGAAATGTAGAAGCCTTTGGCTCCTTGTTAGGCTTTAAAATGGATGTCTCATCTATCTGACCAACGAAAGAGATTTAACCTACAAAGCTGTTTTGCCTTCAGAAATTGTGCACCTTTTAATGTTATAAGTAATGCCTCAGTTAGAATGCTCATTACATGTTGTATTTGTAGAAAATATTAGATCATCCTAGGAATTACAGAGAGGTTATCACAGTAATAGAAATCCGTATTCTCTGTAGATATTATAACATCAAAATCCACCATTACATCATACATGTAAATAGCATCCAATTTTAAAAATTAAAAAAAATAAGAAAATATATTGCATGTACTTTTAGTATGTCTTTTTGACTCTGTGAGGTACTTGATATTATTTGTAAAGTGATATATACCTTTATTTTTAAAAGCAGTGAGGTAATATGCAAATACTTAACCTTCCCTTCAGCAGCTTTTCCCCCTTCTCTATGCTGTCTAATCTGCCCTGCATTTTATTTCATTTTCTATTATTTCACAAACGAACTGACTTTATCCCTTATCTTTAACTTTCATTTTCACTATGTTTCTTATGAACCGAAGAATTTTTCCGTTCATCATGGCATACTGTAAGTCACCCACCATTTAAAAAAACTCTGCTGCTTTATTTATTCTTTTTTTTTTTTAAAAAAAAAACAACAATCAAGCAAACAAAAAAATAACTATTGTCTCAGCCTGGGGCACGTACTTTGAAATTTATGAAAAACTATAGTTAACTTACATTCTGCATATTTCCATTCTGAGAATCATACTTTTTTGAAAAAAAAATCCTAATACCTAAACATTGTGAAATGTAAAAGGAAAATTCCTAGAAGACAATTAGTTACAACCCAAAGGCTGGTGTGTGTGTGTTTGGTTTTGGTTCCCCCTCCCTCCCGTTTTATCTAGCAGAAGAACAAAATGTACTTATCTGTTAGGCATACCAGCAACAATTATACTCAGCAAAATGTTTAAGTGGTGACTCCTGCCACTTTTTGATAGTCTTTTAGGAATTTTTATTTGCCTTGTTTTCCTCTTAACGGTGTGTATCACTAACACTATTGACAGCACTAACTTTTTCAAGTACCAAATGAAGATACCTGTGGTGTCTCCAGACAATAATAGTTTCTGTAGCCATTCTTCCTGGGAGAAGGTCTGCATATTAACTCTTTCAAAAATACATGATTGAGATGATTAAGGGGGTGGAACATCTCCCTTATGAGGAGAGGCTGAGGGAGCTGGGTCTCTTTAGCTTGGAGAAGAGGAGACTGAGGGGTGACCTCATTAATGTTTATAAATATGTAAAGGGCAAGTGTCATGAGGATGGAGCCAGGCTCTTCTCAGTGACATCCCTTGACAGGACAAGGGGCAATGGGTACAAGCTGGAACACAGGAGGTTCCACATAAATATGAGGAAAAACTTCTTTACGGTGAGGGTAACCGAACACTGGAACAGGTTGCCCAGAGAGGTTGTGGAGTCTCCTTCTCTGGAGACATTCAAAACCCGCCTGGACGCATTCCTGTGTGATATGATCTAGGTAATCCTGCTCCGGCAGGGGAATTGGACTAGATGATCTTTCGAGGTCCCTTCCAATCCCTAACATTCTGTGATTCTGTGATTCTGTGATACACTGCAGTAGCAAATGACAGATTTATATAATATTGCACAATTTCCACTTGATATAAGATGTTAATAACTGTCCATATGTTTACCAAGCTATCGTCTCAAAATCAAATTAGAAAGACCATAGATGTTTTCTTGCTATAGATAACCAGATCACTGTGACTCAAAATATCAAACAGGTGTAGCTATAATGTACCTGAGGTTATGTCACTATGACTCATTCCCTGTTAGTGTGGTTTTTTTAGAAGTAGAGTACTTAAATGAAGCTGGCTCCTAGGCACTAATTATTATGAACTTTATTATTATTCATTTTAACCTTGCATGGGTTTGAAAGTTAGGTAGCACCTTCAAGGTCTGATTCACTATTGAAGTTAGAGTGAATTGTATAACACTGAAAGAGTACGAGAGTTTGTGTATTTTCACAAACCATTATGGATGTGTGGTACTTGTATCACACTTTGAAATTATGTGAAATAGACAAGAATACAGCTTTTTTTCATTCCTTAAGTTCTTACACCATTCTTATATGCAAAGACAGGATTTCTGCTGGGTTACGAAAATTCCTGATGAAAAATCTTTAATTAACAATGGGTTTGGTTAGTCCATGTAAAATCTACATTAAATTACTAGAACTACTCAAAGAGAAAGTTAATATTTTTTGTGAATGCTTGCAACAATCTGAGCCTATATTTAATATCAGATTATGTTCTGGAAGTTAATTTTCATATATGTTCTTCAAAAGCACTAGTGTATCTGGAATCACTAGATCTGAACCTGGAATTTTTGTTTAACATTCTATGCATTGTTAAAGAAAAATACCTTTATGGCCTTTAGTCATATGTTACCTATATAGAATCATTTAGGTTGGGAAAGACTTTTAAGATCATTGAGTCCAACCATTAACCTAACACTGCCAAGTCCACCACTAAACCATGTCCCTAAGTGCCACATCTACACATCTTTTAAATAACTCCAGGGATGGTGACTCAACCACTTCCCTGGGCAGCCTGTTCCAATGCTTCACAACCCTTTCAGTGAAGACATTTTTCCTGATATCCAGTATAAACCTCCCCTGGTACTACTTGAGGCTGTTTCCTCTTTTCTAGTCATTTGTTACTTGGAAGAAGAGATTGACACCCACCTCACTACAACCTCCTTTCAGGTAGTTGTAGAGAGCAATAAGGTCTCCCCTCAGCTTCCTTTTCTCCAGACTAAACAACCCCCGTTCTCTCAGTCGCTCTTCATGGGACTTGTTCTCTAGTCCCTTCACCAGCTTCGTTGCTCTTCTTTGGATGCACTCCAGTACCTCAATGTGTATATATAAATGTTTTAGAATGTTTACTGAGATTTCAGGGACTAAAGCATACATTTTTGTGTAGTACAGGGAAAACCGGGGGAGGCGCGCTCGCGGGTGCTGGGGATCGGTTCGGAGTAAGCTACTTGATCTCAATGTGAGTATGGAAGCTTCTCGTTTATTAACAAAGAAAGCAGTGGTTATATAGACTATGCATATGTTAATCGCGCGCCCCGATCGCACTTGTGATTGGTCCATAGGTTTACATATTCAGAGCCGTGACCGCCCCCTCCCCTCCCGGATGTAGTTTTGCTTCCCGCGAAGCAGGCACCACGAGGTTCTTTGTTCTGCTCCGTGCAAGGGGAGTGCAAGGTCGCTAGCTCTGGGCTTAACCCTTGCTCAAAGCCTGGGTTGCTCAGACTGCTCAGTGACTGACACAGGATCGTGCCCCTTCTCACTCAACCAAACCTCTACAATTCCCCCTTCTTGTTTGTGAGCAAGCCAGGCCTGATTCACAAGTTTCATTAACGCTTTCTGCAAACAAGAAAATAAACATGGTAACATTAACAATATAACTGCAATCCCAAGAACTCCTGTAAGAACCATTTTTACCAGTTCCATCACCCATCCGATTTCTCAGGGAGGTGTGGTTTTACTGATCGGCTCGGCACCCAAAGCGGTCCCTGGTCAGTGGCCACGCACATATATCCCCGGCCACTAAGGATCACTGGCACCGGTCCTTTCCACTCCCCTGTAGCAGGTTCCCGATAAATCACCTGTAACTGAGGTATAATGGTGTTGTTATTAAATTTCAACTGCTGGTGATGTACAACAACCGGTGGTTCTTCTCGGTCCCCTGTTAAACACAGAAAATTCAAAGTAAACAACACTTTATGCAACCGCAATGTTGGATCAGTATCTACCTCCTTCTGTCTCCTTAAATATTCCTTATGGTTCTATGGGTGCGTTCGATGATCCCTTGACCTGTCGGGGAGTGTGGTATACCAGTAACATGTTTCACTCCCCAGCGTGTTAAAAATACACGAAACTTTTGGCTGGTGTATGCTGGCCCATTATCTGTTTTGATCTGTTCTGGCACCCCCATAACGGCAAAACACGCCAACAAATGTTTACAAACCTGTTGCGCCTTTTCTCCGGACATTGCAGATGCCCAGATTAACCTCGAGAAAGTATCTACTGTGACATGTACATATTTTTGTCTCCCAAACTCTGGAATATGTGTTACATCCATCTGCCATAGCTCAAGTGCTGCCAAGCCCTTCGGGTTTACACCAATACCAATGCCTGGTCCCTGAGCCCCACACCTCGGACATGCCTGAACAATAGATTTTGCCTCATTTTCTGTTATTCCAAATTGTCTCTGTATTCCTTTTGCATTTTGATGGAAATGCTCATGACTTTGTCTAGCTTGTTGAAATTTGTCTAAAGGAGGAATATGGCAAGCAGGGCTAACTAGAGAGTCTGCCACCTGATTGCCCTTCCCCAGACCAAGATCCCATTGATGACTCTGCACATGTATTATGCAACAAGGCGCACTGCGTTGTCGCATAATAGACCGTAATTGCAAGAATAACTGCCCAAGGCGGGGATTTTGTGTGTTTCGGAGCAATGCCTCCTCCAATCGTGGGATGACACCTGCTACGTACATAGAATCTGTGACTATATTTATAGCCCTATCCAGCCAATTTGTCAAGGCCCAGCCTACGGGAGATAGTTCCAGAGTCTGTAAAGTATCATCGGTCTGACCATACAGCATGTGGTGTACCCAATTCCCTTTTTCCTGCCACACACACACTGCTTTGCGCTGTTTCTTTCCCGCATCTGTATAGACCGTTAACCCTTCCACTACTGGTGTTTTCTGTACTTTAGATTTTTCTATCCATTGATTTTTCTGTAATATCTGCCATAATTTACCTTTCGGTTGCTGTGAATGGACTCTTCCTTCGTACCCCAAAAACGCCTCCTGAATGGGTCGAGAATTGTGGAACCACCATTCTAGGTCTACAGCATTAACAGGAATACTAATGTCTGCTGGATCCAGTCCTGTTAATTCTACAATCCTAGATCTACCCTTTCTCACTAGTTCCCCTATGGCTTCTGGTCTAGTCTG
This sequence comes from Nyctibius grandis, assembly GCF_013368605.1. Lineage (NCBI taxonomy): Eukaryota > Metazoa > Chordata > Aves > Nyctibiiformes > Nyctibiidae > Nyctibius > Nyctibius grandis. The sequence continues at coordinate 75,651,052 of NC_090659.1, read as the reverse complement.
TATGCTTGTCTTTGGTTGTACACTAAGGAATACCCATTCCAACACCCAAAAAGCTTCATCTTTATTGTGGCATTTGTAGTGGCATTGGTTGTAGCCCTGGGGGAGTTCCCCCTTTTTGTTTTGCCACTGACAAATGACACCACAAACCATATTTTCACTGTTAAATACAAGCAGAGACACAGGTAGTTCACGAATGCGTCGCGACGACCATGCAGTTTGTAATTTGGCGATGATTGACCGCAACGCGCTTTGTTGAGTCTCAGACAGCTGTATGGTGTCAGCAGGGTGTGATCGTCGCAGCAGTTCGGTGAGGGGGGCAATCTCAGTGTTCGAGATACCGACACAGTTACGGACCCACTGAATATCTCCGAGAAGTGTTTGTACATCCTTCAGGTTCTTCAAATCTGTATGTAGCTCCACCTTTTGAGGCCGGATTTGAGCATCCGAAATTGTCCATCCTAAGTATTTCCAGGGATCAGTTCGTTGAATCTTTTCTGGTGCAATCACGAGACCTTTCTCCGCCAACGTTGTTGTTAGTTTGTGGAGACTTTCTTCTGAAAAAGGATCGGCCTGACATAACAAAATATCATCCATATAATGATAGATAATAGTCTGTGGCCATAGCTGGCGCAATGGTTTCAGTGCCCATGCCACATAAAGCTGACATAACGTAGGTGAATTTTTCATGCCCTGCGGCAGAACTACCCATTCATACCTTTGAGCTGGTTCCGCTTTGTTGATAACAGGAACAGAAAAGGCAAACCTCATGGTGTCCTGAGGATGTAAAGGTATGGTGAAAAAACAGTCCTTCAGGTCTACAATCAATATATGCCATCCTGCTGGTAACATGTTAGGTGACGGAATACCTGGTTGCAATGCTCCCATTGCTTGCATTTGCTCATTAATTTTTCGTAAATCATGTAATAATCTCCACTTTCCACCTTTCTTAGGGATGACAAAAATGGGTGTATTCCAAGGACTAACTGAGGGTTTGATATGTCCTGCTTTTAACTGTTCCTCCACCAGTCCCTTAGTAATCTGCAGTCGCTCTTCAGTCATAGGCCACCTCAAAGCAGTTGTAACATTAGGTTGGTCAATTTAAATACTGTGTCTCCCTGTTGGATATACACACTCTTTACACCCAAACATTAATGCATACAAAGCAACAAGGCATTGTTGAATAAATCAGCAACAAGTTAATTACTGCAACTTAGGCCCTATAACCAATTACACATGACTAAAATTACTTCCCACATTCACATCCACAGTACTCCTCCACCATTTAACATCTCAACCAAAACCTTACACATGTAAAACATTCACTAACAGGCAAAAAAGGTACTAAACCTGTATATTTGTTATAGCTGCAGCGTCTGATTTTACTCCATACTGGGTAACTGCAGCTTTTGTTTGTTAAAGAATTTTCCAATCACGTGATTCCCATGCCGGGAATCGAACCCGGGCCGCCGGGGTGAAAACCGAGAAAGCTAGCCGCTAAACCACTTTCGCAACGGCGCTCAGCGATCTTGATTGACAGGGCCAAGGCAGGAGGGATGGGTACTCCGGCGGCGCGGAGGGGAGGGGCCGGCCCCCCCCTCTCTGGACGCGGCTGAGCAGGGTGAGGGGCTGACCACCCCTCCCCCTCCTGTTTCCGCTCCCTTTGCCACGCGGTCCCAGGAGCGCCACGTGGTTCTTTGTTCGCAACCTCCTCCTCTAAATTCTTGCTGCGCCATTTCTCCCGGGAGTTCGCCGCTTCTACCGCCATACGAACCTCAGCCACGGATGGCTTTATGTTTGCCGACATGCCTTTAACCGCCGGTAACCCGAAGAAACGAGCCAGAACCCCAGGTTCTTCTGTTTTAGCGGGGGGGTTGGGCTCCGGCGGCGCCGGCCGCATCTCAGCAGCCGCGCGGGCGACCTCTCCTTCTGCCCTCATAGTTTTTAAAGTCTCTATCACGTTTTGCCAGAGTTCACGCACCTCCTTAATTTCTTCTTCCTCGGGGTCCCTCTCAACAGTCTTTTCCCACATAATGTCTCCCACTTCTTTCCATTCCTCCACAGAAAATACAAGCGCTGTGTCTTTAAAATGTCCCCAGCGCTGGCCCAACTTTATCAGCTTAATTAGCTGTTTCTCCGCTGTCTTGCTCCTTCTCTTAGAGAAGATATATGCAATCAGCACGACTGCAGCCTCTATTTCCATGGCTGCCCTTTTTCCAGTGTCTGCTCTGCCCTTTTGACCTGAACAGCACCTGAACTCTGGGAGCTGGGTGGCCAACCCTTCCAGTGTCTGTTCTGCCCTTTTGACCCGAACATCACCGCTCCCAGCCGTCTTTTTCCCAACACCTCCTTTTCGCTGCTTACCGCAGTCTCGGAGAGAGCACGCCGAAGGGAACCATCCTCTGCTACCAGTTGTAGTACGGGGAAAACCGGGGGAGGCGCGCTCGCGGGTGCTGGGGATCGGTCCAGAGTAAGCTACTTGATCTCAGTGTGAGTATGGAAGCTTCTCGTTTATTAACAAAGAAAGCAGTGGTTATATAGACTATGCATATGTTAATCGCGCGCCCCGATCGCACTTGTGATTGGTCCATAGGTTTACATATTCAGAGCCGTGACCGCCCCCTCCCCTCCCGGATGTAGTTTTGCTTCCCGCGAAGCAGGCACCACGAGGTTCTTTGTTCTGCTCCGTGCAAGGGGAGTGCAGGGTCGCTAGCTCTGGGCTTAACCCTTGCTCAAAGCCTGGGTTGCTCAGACTGCTCGGTGACTGACACAGGATCGTGCCCCTTCTCACTCAACCAAACCTCTACATTTTTGCAGTGTTATACTCAATACCATACCACTATTAAGTCCAGTACATTTTTTCAAAACTATAGATACTGAGATGTTGAACAATATGATGAAATGTTTTTATGATTGCTTGCTGTCCCTAACAAAGCTGAGACTGAGAGAAATAAAAATAGCATTAGATTGAGGGTTTCCTAAAACCAAAAAGCCCTCTATTTTGTTGAATCAATGTAGAGAACAAATAGTTATTCCAGTAATTAGACATTGCGATAGGTTGCTTAAAACTTTGTTGAATCTTGATAACCTCCAGTTGAGACACTAAAATATGAACACCTAAATGTAGGTGCCTTAATCTGGAGGGAAAAATCATGTCCTCATATTCCCATCTTTATAGACCTCCACTTTTGAAGGCTCTTAAATGGATCTGTCTAGAAACATTTCAAAGAAATGATATATTTATTGCACCATTTCAACATAAACCACGGTACCTTGAATTGGAAAATAGAACATATTTAACAGTATTAATTTGGCCCTGTATACAAATAATAGGAAATAATTAGGAAATAGTCCAGTTACGATGACTCATTACATCCTATAAAGAGAAGGCGCATTACGCACGCATACAAAATGACATGAAATACACAAAGCAAAATATGTATATAAACGACCTTAACAATGAAAGTTTGTAATTTTAAAGAACATTCCAAAATTTTCCTGAAGCCAAGTGTATTTTGCAATAATGAGTTTTCCATAGACCCATAATATTTTTCACTCAAAAAATTGTAATTCCATAACCTCATGTAAAAAATGTTTGGTTGAACTGATATCACTACTTTAGAAAAACATTGCTATAGTGATCTTAGCAATCAATAAGCAAATTTTAACAGAAAGGCAGGAATGATTCAGTAAGGGTTGATCTAACAGAAATATGTGAATTTCTAAAGGTCATCCAAGCTGTTAAAAAGAATGAGGACTTCACATGGCCTGTTAGTCCTTCCACTGAAGAAAATAATATATATTTCCAAACTAGTGCTAATCATATCTTTTAACCTTTTTAGAAAGTCTTCCTATAAACACTTTGAACATTTCTGAGATCTTTATACATTGATGTTAGGGACATGTGTCACAAGAAAGGATTAAAGTTTAAAAAAAATAAGGCAAAGGTCACTTAGAAATATAGGAAAAGATAAACTATGATCATGTATATAATATACAACATAACTATAAAATATAAAATCTGTAAGTTATTCTTCTGATAGGTAATGTTAGTCATATAACATTTTTCTTTTTTTTATACAGGAAAGGTTTAATCAGGTAGTTATCATGATTAAAGACTGTAAAAATTTAAACTATAATATTTCCAGTCAGTGTAAGTATTTGTTAAATATCCATATATGAGAATATGAACTCATAAATTCTAAGGTTAGAATTTTATAAGGTTATAGGTTATGAAGAGTTGGATTGCATATATGAGATGTCTTAAATCTGTGACTCTCAAAATATCTCTCTCCTTCTCTTTGACTGCATAAGCAGGTTTACTGAGTTCAGTGGAGTCAAATATGCATAAATCCATTGTACTTAATATCTGTGAATAAATTTACTGATTACTGGTACATTTGCTATCATTCCTTAGGGTTTTTTTTAAATCCTTAGAGTAAAAAGGAGAATATTTTCTTTAAATAGCAAAAAATATTGTTTTGTAAATGCTGAAAAATACTAAAAATAATAATATCTGTCTCACAAAGTCATTCTCAAATTAAAAATAGAAGTATTTAAACAATTTGTAAAACAAAAATTATTTTATCTTTGAAACTTTACAGGTTTTTTATTGTAGGGAATAGCTCCTCTGTCCAAATAAAAATAATATTCTTCTGATTTCAAATTTCCCTGGATGCACTCAGTAATAAATTTTATAAAAAATAAGCTATGGAAGTAGTCTACCTGCGTTCTACTATGCTTGTGTAAGTGTTATAAAAATAGAAACTAATTGTAATGTTAACTGATTCGCTGTGATCGTACTTCATTAGTGGCTTGGAAAGGGTTGAATGTAATCGCTTAAAATTAGTAGTCACATGCGGTGCAAATATGCATCTGTATATATGAAGTCATTTGTATCTAGACACATCTGCATACATCAGAAATTACAGCCTGTGGTGTATGTTCAGAATACTCACAAATCAGGCCAGTTTCAATTTTTAAAACAAAACTTCAAGTAATTCTGGCATATTATCACTACTTAACACTATTACATGCAGAAATTTTGCATCTTTAACACTGATATTCTACATTAGCTGTGAACATACAATACCTTGTTTCTGATACAATACAGGTAGCACTAATGGCTAGTGCCCTTGGTGGTCCTTAGTTGCCAAGGGAGATTATCAGGCTTGAGAGTTCTTCTGTGACAGAAGTCAACATTGAAGTGGGTCTCTCTTCCTTCCTCTTTCCTCCATCACTCTTTGTGTTCTATGTTTCTCACCCTGCCTCCCAAAAAACAGGGGATCTCAGCAGCCCCTGATGTGTGTCTTGTTTGTAGTTTCCATCTTGTGTTCAAGGATGTTCTGCCTGTTTGCAGTCCCTTGCTGCTTATCTTGTTCTTTGTTCTTCAACTTGCAAATTCTGCTACTTGGGTTTTGTTTACATTTTTCCCACACCTCGGAAGAGCAACTCCAGTGTCTCTGTTTGCCCCTTTAGTCATTGCTTTGTTTACGTACATATGTAAAACGCCTACATATTGTGTTTGCTTATGCCATCCCAATATTATAAAACAATTTTGATATGCTTTTATTTGGGATCAATGCAAGTTTAATATTAACTGTATCTTGATTCATGTACTTACAATTTGTAAGTGTCATAAGTCTCTGCTTTGGATATGCATAGAATTAAAATGTCAGAGGTTGAAAGATGCCGAGTGCCCACAATGAAGTGAGAAGCTATGATGTTATTCTATTAAAATCTAGACCCAGTAGTATAATGCCTTGCTTTGTAAACTGGGTAAATGAGTACAGAGAATTTCCTGAAAACTGAATTAACAGTCATTATCCAATACTTTCTGGAAGTGTCTGTTAGGGAGACTCTAGTGATTAAACGTAAGCACCTAGTGCCATTTAAGGTATCTTAGGATTTTTTGAGATACCTATGCAGGACCTGCAGATTTGAAACATGATCTATGGGAGACTCATACTTTCTGAAATAGCAATTTGAAGTCAACAAGGATATTTCAGAGTGCATAAAATGTCACTAGAGACATGTTTTGGTGCATGAGTTGCTTTTCTCAAAGCTCGAATCAGTTCCTAATACAAAAGTATTTGTTACTTCTTGAGTATTTACCCTATACCATTCACTTCAGCTTCACTCCAGGAGCACACAAGTCTCCCCTAAGTCCTGTGGCATATTTGACCATTTTGTATGGATGCCTCAGATATTATTCTTCACCACAAAGGTCCCTGGATGTGCCACTTGTTTTCTGTGTACAATTGAGCTGATCCTTGAGTAACTAGATAAAAGTTACATGACTAATTTTATGTGACTACATGTCCTGGTTTGGCCTAAACCAGGCCGATTTTCCTTTCAGTGATTTTTACTTTCAGCTAAGTCTCCTCTAAGTAACTGCACTTTCTGAAACTAACTGCATGTTTTTGCAGACAGTGTCTGCTTCCAGGACTGATAACGCTCGAAGTTTGTAGTTATCGCTGAGGCACCGGTAGGGATGTTGTGCAGTAAGGCTCTTGCTGTACTTATTCTTAGAGAAACCAAGGTCACTGCTGAATTCCTCACTGCTTATGAGTGAAGAGCCGAAGGGGGGTCACAGCTGCAGGGGGGAGCAGACAGGGCAGGTGACCCAAAATTGACCAACGAGGGTATTCCATCCCATACACGTCATTCTCGGTATAAAGCGGGGGGATCACGAGGGTCTCGCTCTCTTTCTGCTATAGCCGGTGTCCAAGGAGGACTCCGTCTGTTTTCCTGCTGCCCCCGATCCCGATCCGTGCATCCCTGAATCCAGCTCTCGACCGTCGCTAGGCCCAGCGTGGGCCTTCCCGGAGCCTGCCCTGCAGTGCCAGTGGTGACGTGGCTGACTTCAGGGGAGCTCAATCTTGGTTTTGTATATATATTTGTATATATTTGATTATTTCTATTATTATTATTATACTCTTTTTCATTATTATAGTTTATTAAAACTGTTTTAACTTTCCAACCCAGAAGTGTCTCTCCCTTTTCCCTTTCCCTTTCCCTTTGGGGGGAGGGGGGGGGATAACAGAGGGCATCTGCCGCAGGTTTAATAGCTGGCCCAGCTTTAAACCGTGACAGATTTATTGGCGCCCAACGTGGGGCTCGAGAGAAGCTCCGACAGGTTGCTCTGATAAGTCGAATCCCAGCTCCAGTGGGAGGAGACCCGGAGAGCTCAGCTGAGAGAGTATCGGAGTTCTTCCTTTGAGATTTACGAGGGGTTGGAAATTAAAATAGATAGCGAAGATGGTAATGTCATTTTTGATCGCTGTGCTATCTCGTCTCTTTATTAAGCCTTTTACAGAGTTAAGTGTAATAATACCTTACTTGCCGTTGTTTGTTAGTGTTTATGTGCAGTTTATCATTGCTGGGTACTGGTCAACATGCATTGTTTTGTTATGGCGTTTCGTACGGATTTATGTCGTGATAAACTGGGTTGTTACTACTCTGACCTCGGTAGCAGAGATTTTATCTGCGCACTCTGGGAGTCCTTTAGCTGATTCTGTTAATGATTATACTTCCAATTTTACTTTGGGAAATAGTACCTTCTCCTTTTCTGCCAAGGCAATTCCACTAGATTTTGCAAAATTAGGATGGTGCTGTATAGGTGGCATGCTTTTATTTTCGTTTGTCCTGAATGTGTTTCTGGTGTGGTATGTGATTAGATGTCAGTGCAGCAACAGCGGGAGGTATCATGCTGCCCCTGTAAGCAGGAGAAAACACCGAAAGAAATCAGCTAGTAAAGTGAAGGGTGATGACTCAGAGCCTTCTAAGGCAGAGCCAGCACCGGACCCAGGTGAGGGTCCTTCTCAGTCAGAGTCAGGGCCTGACACAGAGGGAGGTTTCCTTGATCGTCTTTTTAAAGAAGACCCATTACACAAGAAGGACAAGAAAGGTCCTTCTAAAGCAGAACAATCACAGGAGGACTCGGACTCAGAAGTAGAGATAACCTACCACTCCTTATCCCTGAAGGACCTGAGAAATATAAGGAAAGACTTTAGTCGTTATGACGGTGAGCCAATTATTACCTGGCTGCTCCGATGCTGGAATAATGGGGCAGATAGCATAGAATTGGATGGTAGAGAAGCCAGACAGTTGGGATCCCTGTCCAGAGATGGTGGTATTGATAAGATGCTTCCAAGAAGGTCGAACACTATCAGTCTCTGGAGGCGACTCTTGTCAGCTGTAAAGAGCAGGTATCCCTATAAAGATGATGTTATGAGCCACCTAAGCAAATGGACCACTATAGAAAAAGGTATTAACTACCTTAGAGAACTAGCTGTGCAAGAGATCATTTATAAACACCCTCAGGACATTGTAGATCCTGTAAATCGTGATGAAGTGGAATGCAACCGATCCATGTTCCGGAAGGTTGTGAAGAGTGCTCCACCAACACATACCCATACATTGTCAATATTAGTCTGGGGAGAAGATGTTATGGCACGACCTAGTGTGGGCGAAATGGCTAACTATATGCGACAGTATGAAGATAGTATTTCTTCCCCACTGCAGGCCCGTGTCTCGGCTGTGGAAAAACTGACTAAGGAGAACAAGGACTCATTTAAACAACTCTCAGACAAACTGTCCAAGATCGAGAATAAACTTGACTCTCTACCTACACAGGCCCGTGTTGCAGCCTTTAGGAGGAAACGCCCTCCTACTGGACTGGCTCAAAGGAAACGGAACACGTCACGAGGTATCCTGTGGTTTACCCTGCCTGATTATGGGGAAGACATGAACAGATGGCATGGACAACCTACCAGTACCCTACAGGCACAAGTACGTGAGTTGCAAGCTAACAGAAATACCAGAGAGAATTTTCCTAGGAGGATGGCTGCTCCAGTTACCAATGAGCAGGACCCCAGTCAGGGTAGATGGGCCTCAAATCCCTTTTTTCCAAGAGTGAATAGGGGAAATGAAGGTCCAGTCCCCGTGAGCTGCACGAATCCAGTCTTTAATTAGAGGGGCCCTGCCTCCAGCCAGGAGGAGGAGAGGGACAACTGAGTTTATTGGACTGTGTGGATTCGATGGCCTGGCACATTAGAACCACAAAGGTATCGAGCCCTGGTAGACACTGGTGCACAGTGCACCCTCATGTCATCGAATCATAAAGGGACAGAATCTGTCAGTATCTCGGGAATAACAGGGGGATCTCAAGAGTTATCTGTATTGGAGGCCGAAGTGAGCCTAACTGAAAACGAATGGAAAAAGCACCCCATTGTGACTGGTCCAGATGCTCCATGCATCCTTGGCATAGACTACCTTAAGAAAGGGTATTTTAAGGACCCAAAGGGATATAGATGGGCCTTTGGTGTAGCAGCTGTAGAGACTGAGGACATTAAACAGCTGTCTACCTTGCCTGGCCTCTCAGAGGATCCTTCTGTTGTGGGGTTGCTGAAAGTTGAAGAAGAACAGGTGCCAATTGCTACTGCCACGGTGCATCGACGACAATATCGCACCAATCGAGACTCCCTGATCCCCATTCATAAACTGATTAGACAATTAGAAAATCAAGGAGTGATTAGCAAGACTCGCTCACCCTTTAATAGTCCTATATGGCCAGTGCTAAAGTCTGATGGAGAATGGAGATTAACTGTGGACTATCGTGGCCTAAATGAAGCTACACCACCTCTGAGTTCTGCTGTGCCAGACATGCTAGAACTTCAATACGAACTGGAGTCAAAGGCAGCCAAGTGGTACGCCACCATAGACATTGCTAATGCATTTTTCTCTATTCCCTTGGCACCAAAGTGCAGGCCACAGTTTGCTTTTACCTGGAGAGGTATCCAGTACACCTGGAATCGACTGTCCCAGGGGTGGAAACACAGTCCTACTATTTGCCACGGACTGATCCAGACTGCACTAGAAAAGGGTGGAGCTCCAGAACATTTGCAATATATTGATGACATCATTGTATGGGGTGATACAGCAGCAGAAGTTTTTGACAAAGGGGAGAAAATCATCCAAATTCTTCTGAAAGCTGGTTTTGCCATAAAAAGAGGCAAGGTCAAGGGGCCTGCCCGGGAGATCCAGTTTTTAGGGATTAAATGGCAAGATGGGCGTCGCCAGATCCCGATAGAGGTGATCAACAAAATAACAGCTATGTCCCCACCAACTAACAAAAAGGAAACACAAGCCTTCTTAGGCGTTGTGGGTTTCTGGAGAATGCATATTCCAGATTACAGCCAGATTGTACGCCCTCTTTATCAAGTGACCAGAAAGAAGAATGACTTTCAGTGGGGCCCTGAACAACGACAGGCTTTTGAACAGATTAAACAGGAGATTGTGCATGCAGTAGCCCTTGGAGCAGTCCGTACGGGACAAGATGTTAAAAATGTGCTCTACACTGCAGCTGGGGACAATGGTCCTACCTGGAGCCTTTGGCAGAAAGTGCCAGGGGAGACTCGAGGTCGACCCCTAGGATTTTGGAGTCGAGGATTCAAGGGCTCCGAGGCCAATTACACTCTAACTGAAAAAGAGATACTGGCAGCATATGAAGGAGTTAGAGCTGCCTCAGAGGTAATTGGTACTGAAGCACAGCTGCTCCTGGCACCCCGATTACCAGTACTAGGCTGGATGTTCAAGGGTAAGGTTCCTACTACTCATCATGCAACTGATGCTACATGGAGTAAATGGATTGCATTAATTACACAGAGGGCTCGAATAGGAAACCCTAATCGCCCAGGAATCTTAGAAGTGATCATGGACTGGCCAGAAGGCAAAGACTTCGGAATGCCACCAGAAAAGGAGGTGACACGTGCTGAAGAAGCCCCACCATATAATGAACTACCAGAGGATGAGAAGCAGTATGCCCTGTTCACCGATGGATCCTGCTGTCTTGTAGGAAAGCATCGGAAGTGGAAAGCTGCTGTATGGAGTCCTATATGACGAGTCACAGAAGCCACAGAAGGACAAGGTGAATCAAGTCAATTTGCAGAGGTAAAAGCCATCCAGCTGGCTTTAGACATTGCTGAACGAGAAAAGTGGCCAAGGCTGTATCTTTATACTGACTCATGGATGGTGGCAAATGCCTTGTGGGGGTGGTTAAAGCAGTGGAAGCGAAGCAACTGGCAGCGCAAAGGTAAACCTATTTGGGCTGCTGAACTGTGGCAAGATATTGCTGCTCGGCTAGAGAAACTAGTCGTGAAGGTACGTCATGTAGATGCTCACGTACCTAAAAGTCGGGCAACTGAGGAACATCGAAACAACCAACAAGCGGATCAAGCTGCTAAAGTGTTCCAAATAGATTTGGACTGGGAACATAAAGGTGAACTATTTTTAGCTTGGTGGGCTGATGACACTTCAGGTCATCAAGGGAGAGATGCAACATACAGATGGGCTCGTGACCGAGGGGTGGACTTAACCATGGACTCTATTGCACAGGTTATCCATGATTGTGAAACATGCGCCGCAATTAAGCAAACCAAACGGTTAAAACCTCTGTGGTATGGGGGGCGGTGGTTGAAATATAAATATGGGGAGGCCTGGCAAATTGACTACATCACACTCCCTCAAACCCGCCAGGGTAAACGTTATGTGCTTACCATGGTGGAGGCGACCACCGGATGGTTGGAAACATACTCTGTGCCCCATGCCACTGCCCGGAACACTATTCTGGGCCTTGAAAAGCAAATCTTGTGGCGACATGGCACACCAGAGAGAATTGAGTCGGACAATGGGACTCATTTCAAAAACAGTCTCATAGATAACTGGGCCAAAGAGCATGGCATCGAATGGGTATATCACATCCCCTATCATGCACCAGCCTCTGGGAAAATTGAACGGTATAATGGACTGTTAAAAACTACCCTGAAAGCAATGGGGGGTGGAACCTTTAAAAACTGGGATAAGCATTTGGCACAAGCTACCTGGCTAGTTAACCCCAGAGGATCTATCAGCCGAGCTGGCCCTGCTCAGTCAGACCTTTTACATACAGTAGAAGGGGATAAAGTCCCTGTGGTGCATGAAAGGAATCTGTTGGGAAAAACTGTCTGGGTTCTTCCTGCTATGGGCAAAGGTAAACCCATTCATGGGATTGCTTTTGCTCAAGGACCTGGATGTACTTGGTGGGTGATGCTGCAGGATGGTGGAGTCCGATGTGTCCCTGAAGGTGATCTGATCTTGGGTGAGAATACTTAATTCTGAACTGCATGATGTTAATTGCTGCATAATACTAACAGTGTTCATAAGTGTCTTTCAGGTTGAAGCAGTGGTGATGAGACCGGAGCTAGCTGCAAGTGGCGTCCAGTAACCTCCTCGAGACTGACATCTTTAACCTGCAACCCATGGGCACAAACTGTGACAAAGCTCATACCATCTCTCCTACCCTGGGAGACTCCTAGCCAGATGGAAACCCACAATCCTGAACTAAATGAACTTGATGAACCTTTTTTTTCTGTATAGAGATGAATCATAAACTAATGTTATCTGTATATATTTTAAAATGAAAAGTAAGTGGTGATCTGAGAATGACGTGAATGGTATGGAATAAGGGGTGGAATGTCCTGGTTTGGCCTAAACCAGGCCGATTTTCCTTTCAGTGATTTTTACTTTCAGCTAAGTCTCCTCTAAGTAACTGCACTTTCTGAAACTAACTGCATGTTTTGCAGACAGTGTCTGCTTCCAGGACTGATAACGCTCGAAGTTTGTAGTTATCACTGAGGCACCGGTAGGGATGTTGTGCAGAAAGGCTCTTGCTGTACTTGTTCTTGAGAGAAATCAAGGTCACTGCTGAATTCCTCACTGCTTACGAGTGAAGAGCCGAAGGGGGGTCGCAGCTGCAGGGAGAAGCAGACAGGGCAGGTGACCCAAAATTGACCAACGAGGGTATTCCATCCCATACACGTCATTCTCAGTATAAAGCGGGGGGATCACGAGGGTCTCGCTCTCTTTCTGCTATGGCCGGTGTCCAAGGAGGACTCCGTCTGTTTTCCTGCTGCCCCCGATCCCGATCCGTGCATCCCTGAATCCAGCTCTCGACCGTCGCTAGGCCCAGCGTGGGCCTTCCCGGAGCCTGCCCTGCAGTGCCAGTGGTGACGTGGCTGACTTCAGGGGAGCTCAATCTTGGTTTTGTATATATATTTGTATATATTTGATTATTTCTATTATTATTATTATACTCTTTTTCATTATTATAGTTTATTAAAACTGTTTTAACTTTCCAACCCAGAAGTGTCTCTCCCTTTTCCCTTTCCCTTTCCCTTTGGGGGGAGGGGTGGGATAACAGAGGGCATCTGCCGCAGGTTTAATAGCTGGCCCAGCTTTAAACCGTGACACTACAATAGAGAAGGTGAATACCAGGTGAATCAATGATATTGATGTTTTACAAGTATAAAAAAGATTTCTGAATAATTTACTGAATAGGAAACTATTAATAATTCTATTAATAAAATGTAATACTCTTAACAAAACTATTTGTATTTTCTTAGATGAACTGTGGATCTACAGAAAAATCTCTAATATTTAACCTTCCTATAAATTTCTTCAATGTATAAATTATAAACAAGCACCTTACTTAATATTTAAGAGGAAGAAAACCTAGAGTATTCCTGCTTTGTACAAAATAAAAAAAAAACCACATTAACAGAAAAAAAATGTATACCAATATGGAGATAGGATACAAAAGAAAAAGACATGCACACAACCAAATACTAACATGACATCTTTTCATTATCTAGTAAATTTTATTTACTTTTTCACTTGAAAAGGACGTACATAGCCAACTCACAGCAAAATTCACAGTGAAATAGGAAACTATTTTTGAAAGACTTTGCTGATTTACTACATATGCTTGAAATACAGGTAATGAACTCCATTCTGAAGCAAAGATGAGAATTAAGAAAGGTAAAATTTTATTTAATATTTAACCACAACTGAAATACATATTGACCTCTTAGATGGGGAGTAAGCTATAAATGGGTGCGATTGATGGAGGAGCTGATATCTATGGCACTGTTGCTTCATTTACCCTTAATAATCATGTTTCATTATTAACTTACTTTTTTTTATTCTTTTAATATTCTCATAAAAGTTTTCTTTTTTAGAATAAGAGCAAGCCAATTTTCATTACAGATTCTAAAACACTGCTGTTGTCAACAGAAGGAAAACCACATAGAAAAAGACAACTCTAAACTTTGTTACAATTCTCCTGTAGAGATTTTCAGGAAACCAGTTTGCTCTCCAGATGTGTCTGACAATAGCTATAAGATCCACTCTTTCAGGAACAGGGCTTAAATGTTTCACTGCGATTTCTCTAATTTGAGTTTTACATGCCTTACAAGATCTCTTATTGTGAAAAAAATAGGAGGAAATTCTGAAATTTAGTATTTTGAACTTCAAGAAAATAGTTCAAAGTATATTTCCTTCAGAGTACGTTTGAGGCTTAATGCATAGTATCTAGTAAATATCTGAGATACCCTAGAGCAACTGTTTAGTTTGTGTCTGTCATTCAAAAAGACCACACATCTCTCAGAGATTCTAGGTTACTTCTGCCCATCCTGTAATCCCAAATAGCCTAAAGCATCTCACATGAATTCTATTGAATGGAGACCCTGGAACTACAGGCCGATCAGAAATCACATGTGAAAACCTAACAGAATCAGACCGGAACTGATCAGCATGTTTTGAAATCCAGATCTGAACCCAAAAATTATTGCTTTTGGGTTTTCTAATCAATATAACCTAGAAACCCTTCATAATGAAGGGAAACTGTAGAAAAGAGCACAAACTAAAACTCCACGTAGTATACAGTATAGCTGTTGTTGATCAATAAGAATGACCTTTTTAAGCACTGTTTACTTCACTTAGACCTAATGGAATGAAATGATAGCTGATATTATGCATTTTTTTCATAATTATGAATGCCAGAAAACAGTCTGCAGGCACAATGCAGCCACATCACATAGAGCAGGGATTGACTGAGCAAAAGAAAGGGATGTGGAACAAGAAAAATAGTACCACAGCACAGCAATAAGCTCAGCACCGACTGTTTTTGGGACAGTGGTACTTCAACAGTACAATGGTACTAGTAGATGATTCTTCATCAAAAAAAAATACAGACAAGATAGGAAGTATTTAAATAAAGAAATAGAAAGTGACAATAAAAAAAAAAAAATTAAAAGTAAGTTCTATACCCAGAAACTGTGGTTCTATAGTAGTAAAAAAAATAAAAGTAATCAGCAATAAGAGTTTAGAATAGAATAGAATAGAATAGAATAGAATAGAATAGAATAGAATAGAATAGAATAGAATAGAATAGAGTATCCTGAGTTGGAAGGGACCCACAAGGATCATTGATTTACCATACTCAGTTTTCTTCCCCATACATTCTCCCTACCCTGAGCTGGTCAGCTGCTATATTTTATAAGTCTTTATGACATTATGGGTGTTCCACTTTTGTCTAGGTTATTTTTATTCTCTCTTTCTCAGCTTTTACTTTCGATATTTCCACAGGAGAAATAACACTTCCACAGGAAGTATTATAGCTATACAAGAAAAAAATTTTCCCAGCTCTCAAGTTTAAGGATCAAATCAACCTTACTTTGGCAACACTTTAGACTGAGTTTCAGGTACCTTCATTCCACCTGGGCAATGGTCTTGGAAGATATCTAAGCACCTAATTTATGTTTACTGTTAAAATTCTTCTTACACATCATCAGATTTTCTATTTCAGTATTGAAATTACTTCCTTGACTCAAAAAAATCCTGGCTAAAATTTGCATGAAGATAGTGTCTTTGTCCAAACAATTTTGATTTAGATTATTCTGCGTTTTGGGGGGAGAAAAGGAATATGCTGTTGAAAAATTATTGTGGGGAGATTTTTGGGGTTTTTTTTTGTTTTGTTTTGTTTTTTTTATGGCAACATGATAGGCCTCTATAGCTAATGACAAAGAAATGTACTTCTGTAATTCTTGAGAAAAGTTAAAGAGAGTGAGACCCTTTCTGGGAATGTTTTGGAGTTCAGGAACTGGTAATATGCACATGTCTACTTATGAATTATTGAAATTATAACTTGCACTGAGTGCAGCTTTTCTTTAAAGGCTTACTGAAGATATAAATACAGGACAAATTTTTCATCTTCAGATATGGAAGAATAAAGAAACCAAATTACAGCACAGATGAGTGAGAGCTTCTTTTCATAACAGTATCATGACTAATTTTCCAAGGTTGTAAAATGCAATTTGATTCAAATGGTTTCAGTATGGTATAGAAATAATTTGAAATAATTACACTGCACTAAATTGAAATTAGTTTTAGAAAATTTGGGAGCACAGTCTCTGAATCCCTTAAGCCCCTTCTGTACAAAAAAAAAACCCCAAGAAATGTAGTTATCTTAAAGCTATGTTAAAGATGCAGCCGAGGATAAATTGTGGCAGAAAAGAATCTACAAGTGCCACTGTAAAGTGTTCTGTCGTCACTCATTCTATTTTCTTTCTGTTCACATATGGAGAAACTAAAAGCCAAGCTAATGTTTTACAATAATCTCTACTAATAAAGTATCCATCTGGAAGCAGAAACAAACAACACAATCTCCTTTAATTTGCATATCACTTGCCTTAGTTTTTGCCTGTCCCTAGAGGGGACAGAAGAGCAGAAAGATATCTACATGACATTCCTTATTTGTTAATCAAGTATTTGTAATTTTTTTACATATACATATATAATTTGTTCATAATATACATGTATTATGTTCAGACATTTTGTTCCATATTCATCCTGTGAACATAATTTTGAGCCCATAACTGAAAATCAGTGTGTGTTCACACTGTCCATTTATCTCACTCTCTCTTTTGTTTGAGATACCTGATTATTTTCACTGCAAAAATGCCAGTTAACTTCTGCTTAGAAATTTGCCAGCTGGCTCCTGCCACTGAGAATTGGAGGCAGAATTGGAAAGATTATTTGTTTCAGCATCCATTTCAGTATTTAAATACTAAAATTTGGCTTCATCAAGGGGAAGTCATGCTTAACCAACTTGATAGCCTTTTATGAGGACGTAACCCGGTGGATAGATGATGGTAAAGCTGTGGATGTGGTCTATCTTGATTTCAGTAAAGCGTTTGACACTGTCTCCCACAGCATCCTCGTAGCTAAACTGAGGAAGTGTGGTCTGGATGATCGGGTAGTGAGGTGGATTGTGAAGTGGCTGAAGGAAAGAAGTCAGAGAGTGGTGGTAAATTGGACAGAGTCCAGTTGGAGGCCTGTGTCTAGCGGAGTCCCGCAAGGGTCGGTACTGGGACCAGTACTATTCAATATATTCATTAATGACTTGGATGAGGGAATAGAGTGCACTGTCAGCAAGTTCACTGATGACACAAAACTGGGAGGAGTGGCTGACGCACCGGAAGGCTGCGCAGCCATTCAGAGAGACCTAGACAGGCTGGAGAGTTGGGCGGGGAGAAATTTAATGAAATATAACAAGGGCAAGTGTAGAGTCCTGCATCTGGGCAAGAACAACCCCATGTACCAGTACAAGTTGGGGACAGACCTGTTGGAGAGCAGCGTAGGGAAAAGGGACCTGGGGGTCCTAGTGGACAGCAGGATGACCATGAGCCAGCAGTGTGCCCTTGTGGCCAAGAAGGCCAATGGCATCCTGGGGTGTATTAGAAGGGGTGTGGTTAGCAGGTCGAGAGAGGTTCTCCTCCCCCTCTACTCTGCCCTGGGGAGGCCACATCTGGAATATTGTGTCCAGTTCTGGGCCCCTCAGTTCAAGAAGGACAGGGAGCTGCTAGAGAGAGTCCAGCGCAGAGCCACAAAGATGATTAAGGGAGTGGAACATCTTCCTTATGAGGAGAGGCTGAGGGAGCTGGGTCTCTTTAGCTTAGAGAAGAGGAGACTGAGGGGTGACCTCATTAATGTTTATAAATATGTAAAGGGCAAGTGTCATGAGGATGGAGCCAGGCTCTTCTCAGTGACATCCCTTGACAGGACAAGGGGCAATGGGTGCAAGCTGGAACACAGGAGGTTCCACATAAATATGAGGAAAAACTTCTTTACGGTGAGGGTAACCGAACACTGGAACAGGCTGCCCAGAGAGGTTGTGGAGTCTCCTTCTCTGGAGACATTCAAAACCCGCCTGGACGCGTTCCTGTGTGATATGATCTAGGCAATCCTGCTCCGGCAGGGGGATTGGACTAGATGATCTTTCGACGTCCCTTCCAATCCCTAACTTTCTGTGATTCTGTGATTCTGTAAATGCACTGGAACAAGTTTTACTCTCATTTTCTAGGATATATCCCAAAATTATCCCATCAGGCCTCCAAAACACTCTGTGCTATTTCCTTGTTGTAGAGACTGGCAGCGTTGTTATGAAAACACCTCTTTGGCAGTCTGCAACATTGTCCTCACATTATTGCAGACATTTTTTACCTAGAGTAAGCAATAATAATAACAAGGACTATGTAACATTACACACCAAAAATAATACTTGAACTTGGTAGTATGTAACATAGATGCATCAGGCACTCTCCAAGTGATTTAGTCCAACTGGAAAAGACATAGGCCAGTCCATTCCAATTAGCCTGGAACTGGCCCCCTGTTTGATTCCCAAAGCAGATTATCCATCTTTGGAGACACAGAATTAGACATGTCAACATATTAGAGAGGCATCTATGCTCCAACTGCAACCAGTGGAGACCAAGTATTGTCACTGCAGCCTACAGAGCTATACAGGATTTATCACCCACACTGGAAAACAGGCCATGAGCAATTTTATTTCATTTACTAATATAGATGCAATTTCTGAGTACATCTTTACCATCTTGAATTGGACATCTGACCACCCATGCAATTCAGCTGTGAGTGTACCTGCTTTTTGGGCTACACTCTTTATAAGACAAATCTGTTAAAAGCTTTAAGCAAAATCTGCCCAAAATCTAACAAATATTTGATCTCAGGACTCTGGTTCTTGGTCCTTTCCCGCCCCGCCCCTTTTCTTTTTTTTTTTAGGAATATAAACGCAGCGGAAGAATCCCTGTACATTCATCAGAAAAAGACAGGTGTTCTGAGTGGACTACTGGGATATTCATCTAGCTTATTTACCCTTTGGAAAGGCTTTTATTTTACCATCAATACAAGGTGGAGCTTAGGGCAAATTCCCATGCAATTTAGGCATCCTAGTTAAGTGTTAAAAATTCAATGGAATAAATAGGAACCACAATTCCTTCATTGAGAAGCTGTCAATGTCCGCACATAGAAAATACGATATTCATGTGAGCTCTTCCTTATCTTATTGAATGTATATGGTATTACATGGAAATCTTAAAGAATAAATTCCTTTGCTGAATCTTCCCTGCAATTCTGTGAACACGTTTTTAAACTTTTTGAAGTCTGTTGCTAGGAAGGCAACATGTTTCAGTGTTTCAATGACCCTATAAATCAAGAGATAGTGCGAAAGTGTTTAATTTATAACTTAGATACAGTGAACGTAGAAAACATTTTCTAGGTCTCAGTACACTTTCTTTTTTGACAGAGAACAGAGTATAGTAGTCAATCTTTTGTATTTTGCAGGACTTATATCTCCATAACTTAAATAATTTTATATGCATGTGAGATCCAGAGTCTAATTTATTTTAGGAAAAATAGTTTGTTTTTTGTGGGGTTATTTAAGTGAATGACCTATCGCAGGCATTATTCACTTCAGTAGTGCAAGATCTAATAATAAATAAGCACAAAAAGTGCCATTGTTTAGTTAAAACTCATATGCTTCTGCTAAAACATGACTTTTATTACTTTTATCCATCATAGGCCTATCTTGTACTTAAGTAGAATAGTTTCACATACTGTGACCATTAGCATATATATTTAAACAAATACTTCGACGTTGCCAGTAGAAAAATCCAAAGGTTTGAAATCTTCATTTTACTTTATTGAAAGATGTTCTAAGAACTTAAACACTCAAACAATTGAAAAATTTTGTAATAAGGTGCGGCGGGCGGCAAGGAAGGCACAGACTCTGAGATCGAGGATGCAAGGGCCTGAAGCCGAAAGGCCTAAGGCTTTTTATTGTTATGCTACTACTCTATTTAACTGCTACAATGCAGGAGCCAGACTAGGCAGTTCAAGATAACATCAACATTCACACGCTAAGCACTCATCACCCATCCTGGGAAGAGCCCACAGTGTCCTGGGCTCAAAACATCAACAATCATTCCTGTTTTCAGCTCTGTGTTCAGAACTGACCTTCAACACATGTTTACTTGTTACATGCCTCAAAGAGCCCTGTGAACTGGTCTCGGCTCCTTTATCTCAGAAGCAAGCAAAAACTATTCTCAGTGCAGTGTTCCCAAGCAAATCTTTTGCTCCCCAAGTAAAGCACAGCTCTTTTCAGGCTGAGGGTCTTCCACATTTCCCCCTTTTTTGTTTATTTGATGACAAGGGTGGTCATGATGTGGGCTTCGGCTTTTCGGAGTCCTCTGATTGCAGACCAGGTAAAGTGAAGAACTTGCAAACCGAGAGATCTCTGAAGCAGCACCCGGGGTAAAGGCACACAAGCAGGGACGCAGGCACCGCGAGTTCAGTTCCTGCTAGAGAGAGAGCGAGAGAGATTCCGGGCCCGCCGCCCTCGCCTGCACACCAGGGATCTCTGGCAGGCGGCAGCCCTCCACTGCGCCCCGATCCCCCCCACAGCAGGGCAGGAATCCCAGGCATAAACTATCAGGTGCCCCTGAGCCTCACCACAGGCCCACGCCATCCGAATGCAGATGCTCTACTTGTCCAGCACACAAGACTAAACAAGTCAGTAGCACGATATACGTGTTCCTCGACATCCCAGGTGCAAGCCGCCCGAGCGTGCCCACAATCCTCCTCGCCAATATTCCGCTATATTCCCACATTCTACCCCCTCGCTCATGAGACTGCTTCTCCTGGGGAGTGCAAAGCTGGACGTGCACATTTGGCTTGCGGAGTGTAGAGCAGAGTAATCTACAGAGGCATGCAGTAAATACATATAGAAAAAGGAATAAACATAGATATCTATACAATAATGCTGTAGCATCACTAATTACAAAGAAGGGCCAAAGATAAACAAGACTGTGAACAACATCCCTGTAGTGTCCAAATTTACTTGATTCACACGCTCTAGAAGAGATAATTGCTGTGAGAACCAAAACAGTATCTTCTCCTCAGAGCCACCTGCATGTGTCAACAGAAAGGCCTTAACCACGCTTGCGTGGAAGCGAAGTCACACAGCAGACAGCACAACTATGGGGGGACCACGACCACCAGAGACCACCCAAGACCCCTCGCAGCATGCTACTTGCGTGCTCATCCAGTCATTTCAGCATTCCCCAAGTAATGCTGGGTGTCAGGTTGACTGTTCTACATCGCTTGCGTGGTCCCTGCACTTTCAGCGTCTGCATTTCTGGTACCGGGTTCTGGTTGTGGTTTCTCCAGCTCATGGTATGGCTTCACGCATCTCGCAGGTAGCCAACGAGGACCTGTTGGGAGTAAAACACAAGCATATCCCCTCCCCCATGTCAACAATTCTACTGGTCCACGCCAATCAGTTGGGCCTGGCAGATCTTTATACCAAACCTTAGGATTTTGTGTAAAGGGAACTTTAGCCTGAAAATGTCGTTCCACTGCCGTGGTATCTAATCGAGAAGATGACCGATTTAGAAAATTTAAAGTGAACACAGCCATATCTAATTGTTCTTGAGGAGCTGTGGCTACACTCCCCCTTTTTTGTTTTTGCAACATGTGTTTCAAGTTTTGATGTGTCCGTTCAATTATGGCTTGTCCGGTGGGGGTGTGCGGGATACCTGTAACGTGAGACACACCGCACTGTTGTAGGAATAAGGCCGCTGCTTGAGAGACATAGGCAGGTCCATTGTCTGTTTTTATTTGTTTAGGGAGGCCCATAAGTGCAAAGCACCTTGTCCAACGTTTCTTAACATCCTGAGTCCGTTCCCCTGTAGCTGCAGAAGCAACAACATAACCAGAAAAGGTATCCACAGTAACATGAACATACTTTTGCCTGCCAAAAGGTGGATAATGTGTAACATCTGTTTGCCAAATTTCATTAGCCTTCAGTCCCCTGACATTCACACCATCATGATAAGTTGCAGTATTATATAGTTGACAATCGTTACATGCCCGAATAATATCACGAGCCTGCGTTTTTGTGAGAGCAAATTCTTTCTGTAAACTGCGAGCATTTTGATGGAAAAAGGAGTGAGATAATTGTGCATGTTGAAATCGTTGAGTAAGGGAGGATGATGTTATGGGCAAAACAGTGTACTTATCAGCTACTGCATTCCCTTCTACCAGAGGTCCTGGCAAGCGAGTGTGAGACCTAATATGAACAATAAAGCAAGGACGCTGTCTTTGCTGAAGCAGAGTTGCAATAGCAAGGAAAAGTTTATACAGCTCTTTATTGCTAATTTCTTTGATAAATGCAGCTTCTAAGCGGTTAATAGTGCCAACAGCATATAGTGAATCTGATACAATATTAATAGGTTCGCTTGCAAACAATGTCAAAGCTAAATGTATTGCAGACAATTCAACAATCTGAGTGGACGCTTCCACAGTAACTGATGTGTGTTGCCATTGTGCCTTTTCTTTCCAGACCACTACAGCCTTCTTTGTTTTACCTGAGCTGTCTGTAAAAACCGTTTTTGCATTTGATATAGGGTGAGGCACTATCACTCTCTGTGGTTGTAAACAGAGGGAAGGTAAGGCTTGCAAGATTTTATTCTGTGGCAAAGTAAAATGGATATCATTCAAATAATCAGCCAGAGCAGCCTGAAATTCAAGGCTGTCCCTCATCAGAGTAATGTGCGTTTCCTTATGAAAGGGTAGGTAAATAATGTCAGGGTCTCGACCTGTCAGCTGCTGTATCCTGAACCGTCCTTTCTGAATCACCATAATGACCATCTCCAAAGGAGTCGTAATTGTTTTTGTAAAGGTGTGTGATAAGAAAATCCATTCCAGGGTAACTAATTGCTGTGATTCTGTTAATTGAGCAAATAGCCCATAAGGCTGGAATTTCGTGTGAATCACAAAAAATAGAAGAGGCAAGTGTAAGATTATACGTCCTGCTTGGGAAGTTGTAAGGTTTTGAATTACCAATGCCGATTCCTGTTTTGCTTTGTCAGAAAGGATTCGAGGCGAAGTTAAATCTGAATCCCCCTTCAAGGTGTTAAACAAGGTACTTAACTCTTCAGTAGAAATACCCAGCACAGGACGAATCCAATTAATTGTCCCTAGTAGTTGCTGCAAATCATTTAACGTAGAGATATTGTTAGCCAAACGAAGTTTTTGTGGTCGTAAGGTTCTGGTAAAGTGTACCCATCCCAAATACTTCCAGGGCGGTTCTGTTTGTATTTTTTCTGTGGAAATATGAAGCCCAAATTGTTGTAAAGAGTCTTTTAGATGATTTACAGTTTTCATCAGTTCAGTCTGTGTCAAAGCTGCAATGAGAATGTCATCCATATAATGGTAAATAAGAGACTGTTTAAAAATACTTTGAGTCGGCTCTATTGCAGCAGAGACCACTAACTGACAAATTGTGGGACTGTTCATCATGCCCTGTGGGAGAACCTTCCTTTCTGCTCATCTTTTTTCTTTACTGTCGGCTTTGGGCAGTTCTTTCTAATATGCCCCATTTGATTACACTCAAAACATTTCATTTCTGCTCGTCCCACAACGAGTTGCTGAGCCAAGGCACTTGCAAGTAAAGTAGCTTTATGCTCTTCAGAACCCACGTTCTGACAGGCTTTAATAAATTCTGCTATACTTTTGTAAGAGTTTTTTAGAGGGCCCAAAATTCTCTGACAATCTGCATTTGCATTTTCATAAGCCAATTGTAATAACAGCGTTTCTACTGTATTTTCATCATCAATCTGCCTGCTCAGTGCTGTTTGTAAACGATCAATAAATGTAACATAGGGTTCTTGAGCTCCTTGCCTGACTGCCGCAAAAGAGGGCTGGCGTTTCCCTGCCTCCGGAACGCGTTTCAGGCACTTTAAAGCCAATGCAGAGATCTGTTGTAAACGCTGCCGAGGTAACTGTGCCTGTACCTCTGGTATTGCATACTGATTAACTCCCAAATATTCTTGCCTATTTTCCAAAGTGTCTGCAGAAACAGCCTCCTGGTACTCTGCCAGCCACACTGAATACTGTGCAGGTGTTAAAATCATCCGTAAAAGTGACTTCCAATCATGTGGTGTCATAGTATAGGATTCCCCAATGACTGTTACTAAATTTGAAGTATAGTTACTGTGCAAACCATAGTCTCTCACCGCAGCCCGTACTTCCTTAATCATTTCATAACTAAGGTATTGATACTCAGGAGAATGATATGGACGGTAGATTACCGGCATCGCCGTCAGCATGGCAAAATCTCCTTTAAGAGCAGCTTCCTCTCTACAATTTTCTGCCAGTGTTTTGTATTTTGTTACACGAGACTCTGATGCCTTTTCAGCAAAGCCAATAGGTGGCTCGGCAGACGCAGGATACAGAGGAGCTGTTGGTGTTAACTGTGCTCTGCCCGTAGCCGCTGCCGCTGCTGCTGCCGGCTGCGAGACCCCCCGTGCCGAAGGGACGGCCGCAGCCATTTCTTTTACCGATGTTAATGGTGGGTATAAATTGGACTGTATGTCTGGATCTGTGAAATCAAGATCGCAAGGATCGTCTGATTCTCTGGAGACTGTTTCATATACAGGCTCCTGTTGCTCCTTCACATCCACTAAGGTGTTAATAGGAGTGGATGCCAGAGACTGCAAATACTCCTCTGCAGGCTGGAGTGCAGAGAGTGCTGTAAAAACAACCCTCCACGTTGCTTCTAAATCCTTTAGAATATCAGACTGCAACGTGTTCCGTTTTTGTATTTCTACTCCCACTTTCGCCCAAATCTTTGCATCGTAAGTCCCTGATACAGGGAACCAGGTACAGTTGTCTTTGATCCATACTAATAACTGCACCAATTTCGCTAATTGGACCTTATAGCCCTGTTCGCGTAATATACACTGTAATACCTCAGTGTAGAGCTTATGCTCTTGGGAACTAGCCTGTCCCATGTTTATTGCGATCGCAGAACTCACTGATTCTGGGGACTCTCTGGTCCTGGGGACTCTCCGGTCCTGGGGACTCACTCTCTGGTCCTGGGGACTCTCCGGTCCTGGGGACTCTCCGATCCTGGGGACTCTCCGGTCCTGGGGACTCTCTGGTCCTAGGGATTCTCCAATCCTGGGGACTCACTCTCTGGTCCTGGGGACTCTCTGGTCCTGGGGATTCTCCGATCCTGGGGACTCTCCGGTCTTGGGAACTCTCCGGTCCTGGGGACTCACTCTCTGGTCCTGGGGACTCTCCGGTCCTGGGGACTCTCTGGTCCTGGGGATTCTCTGATCCTGGGGATTCTCCTATCCTGGGGACTCTCAGGTCCTGGGGACTCTCTGGTCCTGGCGCGCGCTAGCCCCTGACTATCCTTCGATCAGAGTCGCCGCCGCTTCTTCGTTAATCTTCAACCTTGTTCGGGCGCCATTTGCGGCGGGCGGCAAGGAAGGCACAGACTCTGAGATCGAGGATGCAAGGGCCTGAAGCCGAAAGGCCTAAGGCTTTTTATTGTTATGCTACTACTCTATTTAACTGCTACAATGCAGGAGCCAGACTAGGCAGTTCAAGATAACATCAACATTCACACGCTAAGCACTCATCACCCATCCTGGGAAGAGCCCACAGTGTCCTGGGCTCAAAACATCAACAATCATTCCTGTTTTCAGCTCTGTGTTCAGAACTGACCTTCAACACATGTTTACTTGTTACATGCCTCAAAGAGCCCTGTGAACTGGTCTCGGCTCCTTTATCTCAGAAGCAAGCAAAAACTATTCTCAGTGCAGTGTTCCCAAGCAAATCTTATGCTCCCCAAGTAAAGCACAGCTCTTTTCAGGCTGAGGGTCTTCCACAATAAGGTATCATTTATTGTTATGAAAACACGTTCTATGAACTATAAATAATCAGATGTTTCTAAAAGCATAGTTGTTTTCAATCAGGCAAATTGAAACACTACTTCTTGTGAATTGTTAATGCAATATTGTTTTGTTGATGCCTTAAATAATTAGACTGAGCATTTAATTTAAATTTATATCTAGTATAATCTCTGCAATATATACTATATTACATTGTAAAAACACGCTGATATTTCTCATTACCAGAATAGAGGATCATTGATATTCTTTCACTTCAGCTCTTCATTTTCATGCATCCTGAACAGCCATTCAAATGAACCTTTTACTCTCCAATGGACTTATTAACAACCTGAAAAAAAATTAAGATCTTACATTAGGTATATGGATTTATATCATACATTAAGAACAAGACAGAGAGAGTAATTTTGCCTCTGTATAAAACTTAGTGTGCCCACACCTTCTGATCTTCGCATTTCCAGATGAAAACAAAGAGGTTAGGAAAAATGCAAAGGCAGTTAAAATAATAACGAGGATGAAATAGCTACTTTATATGAACACACTAAAACCACTGTGACTCATAGAAATACGATAAGGGTTTATAAGATCACGGAGGTGATTGTTAAGCTGAATGAAGAATAACAACTTATACAAATATAAATTCTCAAGAAGCTTCTCCTTATTTGTTGAGTTTTGTTGTGGTTTTTTCCTCCATGTTCTTTGTACTGCTTTCCATAGCAGCAGACCCACTTGTTTACACCTAAAGCAGTCACTCTAGTGTCCCCTTTTAGCCAAGGAAGAGAAATAAATATACTTTAATCCTAGGTAGAAATTTATCTCATTTTGAAGGTTTTCTAAAAACACTCAAATAAATTGCATCCAAAAGGTGCCTGTACATTTATGAAGGCAATTTAGTATAATAGCCACAAATATAAATACTTACTGTGAAAAGATAATAAATCAAGATGACTTGTCTTTTTATCTTTCACACAAAATTTACACCCAATAGTCCACAAATGATTCAACCATCATACCTGTTGCAGCTTCATTTGACTTAAAGTCCTAAGACATTGATTTATTCCCTGCATCTCATCACTGAGAAAGAATACAAAGCCTATGAAATAATGGGACACAGTATGGATAAAATGCAGTAGCCTCTATCATGTAGAACTAAAAGCCTGGTAAAGTTTGGTATCTCTATGAAAGCCTCGTAAGGTTATGGTGCTCAGTAGATGATCTGTTTTTCAATCAACATCCCATAATAACATTTCCAGGGTCAATACTCCAGCAGACAGACAGCTCAATATTTCACATCATTAATACCATATACTGGGAATGCTATTATGCTTAAATGGTGAGCAAAACACTCAAGTTCTGTCACTGTGAGAGTGAGGCGTGGAAATTGGAGACAGATACCTGACACAGACCTCTTCTGTCAATAAGATCACACTCAGATTTTCTTGAAAAGTACACAATTTACAGTCTTAACTCATCTTTCTTTACAAGAAAGGCCCAGGTACAGGACCTCTGAATCTTAACAGAACTATTTCAAGAGCTATTTTGACATCCTGTGATATTCCTGAATCTGGAGAATTCCCATCATCCTGCCCTTGCTATATTGGAGGGCAAACCCCCTCTCTTCCTTTAGTTCTCTACTGTCTTCTCTCTTATAATTTTCAGTAGGCAACTGCACTGACCTTCCCTACACCCAACTTTTCACCACCCACAAACAGTTTTAGTGCACCAAAAAGCATTACTTAGCAGGACATAGCAATTACAGCTCTTGCACTAAATAAAAGAGAGACAGAGACTGATGCCCATCTCCAAGATGAAGTAAAACACACTGGCACATAATCTCACTATTTACAGCTATCCCACTCCATAATAAATTTGTCCTAGAGGAACATATTTGGAGCAGTGCAGAACAGAGGCAGCGAGTGAGGTAACAGCATAGGACTCCAGTTCTTGAACTGGCTTTTCAGTCTTTTTTATTGATGATCTTAGCATCAGGACTGCTCTGTGACAGGACACAGGCACTCCTTATATTGTCGCTCCTCCCAGTCTGGGGAAGATCTGCAGCACACTCCATGTCCATTACTGTCTTCAGAGAACTCAGTTATTACTTCAGATAGTCCTCTCAAATAATAGATGTGATTAAAGAGCAATTTATCATATCCTGTGTAAAATATCTTAAATCAAATATATCTCCAAGGGTGCATAAGAGAGTGTCTGCTCCTCTAAGGGTACCTGGTCAAAGGAGTCATAAACCAGAACATCCAGAGACAGACCTGACCAAGAAATGATGAGGAAGGTCATAATAAGAACAAACCTGGTCAGTGGCATGAAGAGTATGTGGGATGTGAAAATGTCTATTTTTTCAGTTGAGAGGATAAAGAAAGGGAGAAACCAGATGGTCATAAAACCTGTCCAACTAACATTAATAAAGACAGTAACCAGAAACAAACCTGGTCAGTCACAGTAGTTGATGGGCTATCAAGAAACTGCAGGCAAAATCGGGTTTTGCAACTGATAAGGATGCGAACCAGAGGGTCCAGGGTTTTGAAGGAAGTTGATGGGACTGTGCAAACTGATGAGGCAATGTGCAGGGGAAGGGGGAGCAGGGAGGAACAAAAGAGGAATAGACAGAAAAGGGTATAAAACAGGGCTGATGTCATGTTAATCAGAGCTGGTCAGTACACATGTCCGGCTGAGCCCTGCATCTTATCACCACACTCTGTCCTGTCTTCTCATGTCTTCTTATTAAATCTTTTCTTAACTCTGTGTCTGCATAATCTCTCTCTCTATTGTGTGTGTGTGTGTGAATGCTTCAGGGACTCAGTGCCAACTACTGGGGGACTGGCATTAGGGGACTGGGTGCCATCTCCTGGAGTCAGACCGGGAGTGTGGGTGCCCCTGGACTGTGGTGCCAGCTAATGGAGCCAGAGGGATCTCAGCATCAGCTACTGGAGCCTTGTTGTGGGAGAGAGTGGTTAAGGTTTTAGGTCGCTTAAAGAATCACCATCAAAGGTATCAGCAAAATTGATTTTTAATATGAATTTGTAAGAAGCATGACTTAAGAAAGTTCAAATGGCAAAGTTCACACTATTACCTACTACAAAAGGAGAAATTGGAGCAGAATTGGGCTAGGATGATTTATACAGAAATTAGGACTGTACAGGGGTAGAGGGGAAAAGGATAAGGGAAAAGAGTATGGAAGATGTTCTCGTTGAGTCACGAGGTTCAAAAGGACCCCCCTGCTTTCTAAACTCCTTCTCAGAGAGGAGTCTAGGTGCAGCTGGATCCAGTCCTAGTCCCAGACTTGGTCAACGGTTTATGTCTAAAGGAATCAGGTTCAGGAATTTCAATGGTAATTTTTCAAAGTGGTGTTATGTATGTGCTTTGTGCATATATTAATTATTATAACAGGTTGTCCAGAGAAATTTCTTGTCTTCATTGCTGGAGTTTCTAAAGACCTGACTGGGCGAAGTTTAGCGCAACCTGTTCAGAGCTTCACCTGCTTTCACACCTTCTGAGGTCCCTTCCAATATTAATTATTCTATGAATATTAGTTTCTGCAGCAGTAAGCACCACAGTAAAACGTACAAGTGTAAGATCTGCCTTAAAGGAACTTAAGTATTTTTAAATATATCTACCTTTTATGATGTAGCCATACTTGGTGAGATTCAATTGCTCTTTTGTTTTCTTTAGGGTGTCAAATGGAACTCTACTTGAGTGGCACTGAGGAATCCTGGCTCTCCTCCAGAACACTCCACAAGGTCCCATAACACAACTGTGAGCCCCTACAGGAGTCTCTAACACCCAAGTGTGCCTAAAATGGAATGTAGGCAAATGAATTTTAAACTTAGTCATCCTTGTCTGATATGACCACTTTAGGTTCTCTATTTAGTTGAGAGAAGTTGTCAACTCCAGAAGGCAATGTACCATAGATGTATACCTGAAGGAAAGATGAAGCAGCATGTTTTGTTCATAAGAAACATGTTCTGGAAGTACCAATTTATCTTTGTTTAATATAAGGAGAGTAATATCATATTTAGACATCTGCTTCTCAGAAAATCTCGTTATATTCCCTCCTGGTGAAGTCTCTGGACACTGATGACTTGTTTTAACCATCCCTCTTTCTTCCTGAGGAAAAGTGGAGGTTCACAATTAGGACACATATTGGCACGAGGAGCATAACACCAGGTTGTACATACTAGAAAGTGTATGCATAACCATTTTAACTATTATTATTACAACATTTTTTCAGTAATGTTTTATTTTCCCCATAACAATTAGATTTAGACTAACGATAATTCTTTGGTTAGACTGTTTAGATATATATTACAGTAATGATAAATTCTTAGTTTTGCATATAATATGTATTTTGTTGTTCATTATAGGGTTTTGAGTGTACAAAGAAGCACCTGTCTGTTACACTCCTTCTGTTTGCACTACTGCTGTGTAGTAGAAATAGAAATTTCTGAATGGGAAAAAATAGTGGAAAAGGTTAATTCCTGTGCATTTATAGTTGAAAACAAGAGGGAATAAAGTTTCCCAAGTTAAACACAGGCACAAATAAATTCTCATGATATACATGTTTTTCAGAAAAGGATTAGAAGAGTTTCAGTATGCTTGCATGGGTCAAAAGACTAAGAGTGCAAGTTTTAAATGAAGCTTGTTTTATCTGGGGCTTGTACCATTTAAGGTTTTATGCAGGTGAGCAAGCCCTCAGCTAGGGTTGCTCTGTCAAAGCAGGTTCCATTGAAAAGGAATAATGAGAACCATTCACCATTGTGGGTGCAAGAATAACTGTATTTTTAACTTATTTTTGACTTTTGATTTTAACCTTGAAGACCAGATCTTTCTGCAGATTCACCGAAACAAATTGATATTTTTATCAGCTGAGGCCAAGTATCACAGATCCATTGACATTCACCTATATAGGCTTAATGATTTCATCTTTCTAAATTGCCATCATATTTCCTGCAAAGGGATCAATTTTTCTCATACTGGGTCAAAATGAATATAACTATGGTAATTTTTTCACGGGTTGTATAAACTGACATCTTTACATTTTTGTTTCCAATTTTTTTTCTTTAAAAGAATCAGAAGTTTTTTATTTTTTCTCTCATGTGACATACTTAGAAGCTTTGAATACAAAAGGAATGCAAAGTAGGAAGGGAAGGGAAAGGAGGCAAAGAGAACGTTTTTATGCTTTTGAATATTAAAGTAAGTGTTCAAAGCAAAGGCTTTGTTTTGCCTTCAATATTTGCAGCTGTGAGACTATACAGTTTGACATTGCCCTTGAAACATCAATTAGATCATCTCTTATTAAAATTCTTAGCATTTCTAGAGGCTACATAGCACCCTTATAGAATGCTCTGAAAAAAATCTGTTACGGGGAAGAGATATTGGGTATGCTGTCCAATTTCTGTTAGGAAAGATTATATAACTGAAATTCTGTCCTGATTGAAGTCAATGGGAGAGTGATCAATAATTCGACTTGGAGAGGATTTAACTTGAGGTATTTAAAAAAATGCTAGACATAAAGGGCAGAGGGAAGATGATACTTAGCTTTACACTAGACAGTGAATTTATATTCCTCTGGTAATGCTTGCCACGAATTTTCATGCTATCTCACACCTCCACTTCAAGTTTAGACATAGATATTCTTCAGCATATACAACTTTAAGTCTTAAAGGATTAGGAGAAAAGTAAAGGTTCAGAGTTGCTCCCACAATCATGAGAGAAGTAGGAAAATGTATAAAGCAATACTCTTACGCTTTTTGGATTAATTGATTTTGTTCATATGTTACGTCTCAGCTTACCTCAGCCTCTCTACTGGTCTCTTAGCATCTCTTTTATGAGTTATCAACATTTACTTTTTACAGTTTAGAGTAAAAAAGGGAAGACTCTTCTGCTTACTGTTCTGATCAAATAGTTAAAATGGTTTATTTGCTTCATATTTCACAATCTCACTAATTTTATGAGGTGAAAGCAAGACTCTTTTTCTCCCCAGAGATGAAATGGGACAAACTTTGTATTTCAAAGCTGAATTAGATCTAAAAAAATGTTTTATTAAAAATTGAAAGCAAAAGATGCATCCAAATAGTAACATCTCTCTCTTAGTGGACCTGAGTTTGAAGATTTCACAAAAATTAATTTAGAGGAAACTACTTCAATATAAGCCACAGAGGAAAACAAAACCAACACCCTCTCAAAAAACCCCTCCCACACAACTAACACTTGTAATGACATCCAAGTTCTCATCCCTCTCTTGCTTGCAACTCAGTATCCCACAGTCTACTAAACCAGTCTAAAATTTTTTGGAAGATATTTGGATTGGGGAAAGAAATAGAATAGAATACTCATTTTTGAAGTGCGGGTGCAGGAAGAATATGGAAGAGTAAACCAAGTGTCTTATTGCCTCAAATCACAGGAGTTCCTGAGGAGCAGAAGGGAAGTCTAAGGTCCTGGAGATCATGGAATCCTTTATAATAGTCAGGTGTACAGGCATTGAACTCAGAACTGTTCTCCTTATGTATTTCATGGACATCAGAAATAATTTCAAAGGAATTTACAGAGACTTAAGTGTCTCCTGATTAGCCCTGTACCCAGCCCCAAAGTAAGAATTCTTTTACCTATATTTGGGAACACCTTATCCCAAACTGAGGAGGGGACTTGCTGGGTACAATATTTTTTAGATTAAAATAGGTATTTAAACTGGATATGACTGATTTCACTCTATCAGTTTCTTTTTTTTCTTCACTCAGTAATGAGAAAGACTGAAGTGGCTATATCAACTTTGGGAATCACTGAGAAATTAATCTCACTTGATTTAAATGTTTTTAAAAATTATGTCTGTATTTGAATACCATGGGCTTCCTACACAGACAGTAGAGAGAAGATGACACTACATTGACTGAACAGAGTGCTATTCTTTTTAAATGTCAAATTTAGGATGAAATTGTTCATGTGCCTGGAATGCTAGTTTGTTGTTTGGGTTTTTTTTCTCCCTCACTGAGTATAAAAAAACCCAACAACTTAAAGTGATCATTTCAGATTATAACATTTACATTATAGACCCCAAGAGTATCAATGTGAAAACATTTGCATCTAGTATCCTATGAGATTCCCTTTGTCATCTGAGAGTCATAGAATCATAGAATGGTTTGGGTTGGAAGGGACCTTAAAGATTATCTAGTTCCAACCACCTCTGCCACAGGGAGGGACACCTTTCCACTAGACCAGGTTGCTCAAAGCCTCGTCCAATATGGCCTTAAACACTGCCGGGGACGGGGCATCCACAACTTCTCTGGGCAACCTGGTCCAGTGTTGCACCACCCTCACAGTATACAATTTCTTCCTGATATCTAATCTAAATCTACCCTCTTTCAGTTTAAAACCATTACCCTCATCCTATCACTACACACCCTTGTAAAAAGTGCCTCTCCAGCTTTCCTGGAGGCCCTTTTCAGGTATTTGACGCTGCTAGAAGGTCTCCCTGGAGCTGTTTCTTCTCCAGGCTGAACAAGCCCAACTCTCTCAGACTGTCTTCATAGGAGAGGTGCTCCAGCCCTCTGATCATCTTCATGGCCCTCCTCTGGACTTGCTCCAACAGCTCCATGTCTTTCTTATGTTGGGGGCCCAAGAGCTGGGTACAGTACTCTAGGTGAGGTCTCACGAGAGTGGAGTAGAGGGGCAGAATCACATCCCTTGACCTGCTGGCCATGATGTTTTGGATGCAGCCCAGGATGCAGTTGGCCTTCTGGGCTGCAAGCATACATTGCAGGCTCATGTTGAGCTTCTCGTCAACCATCAGCCCCAAGTCCTTCTCCTCAGGGCTGCTCTCAATCCATTCTCCACCCAGCCTACATTTGTGCTGGGATTGCCCTGACCCATGTGCAGGACCTTACCCTTGGCCTTGTCGAACTTCATGAGGTTCTCACAGGCCCACCTACCTCTCAAGCCTGCCAAGATCCCTCTGGATGGCATCCCTTCCCTCCAGTGTGTCAACCACACCACACAGCTTGGTGTCGTCGGAAAACTTGCTGAGGGCACACTCAATCCCACTGTCCATGTCGCAGACAAAGGAGTTAAACAGGACTGGGCCCAATACCGACCCCTGAGGAATGCCACTCGTCACTGGTCTCCACTTGGACATTGAGCTGTTGACCGTAACTCTCTGAGGGCGACCATCCAGCCAATTCTTTATCCACTGAGTGGTCCATCTGTCAAGCCCATGTCTCTTCAATTTAGAGACAGAATGTCATGTGGGACAATGTCAAATGTTTGCACAAGTCCAGGTAGATGACATCAGTCGCTCTTCCCTTTCCAACAGCACTGTAACCCCATCATAGAAGGCCACCAAATTTATCAGGCATGATTTGCCCTTGGTGAAGCTATGTTGGCTGTCACCAAGCACCTCCTTGATTTCTGTTTGCCTCAGTATAGTTTCCAGGAGGATCTGCTCCATGGTCTTGCCAGGCACAGAGGTGAGACTGGCTGACCTGTAGTTCCCCGGGTCTTCCTTTTTTCCCTTCTTGAAGATGGGGGTTATGTTTCCCCTTTTCCAGTCACTGGGAACTTCACCAAACTGCCACAACTTCTCAAAAATGATGGATAGCGGCTTAGCAACTTCATCCTCCAGTTCCCTCAGGACCCGTGGATGCACCTCATCAGGTCCCATGGACTTGTACACCTTCAGGTTCCTTAGATAGTCTCGAACCTGATCTTCTCATACAATGGGCAGTTCTTCATCCTTCCAGTCCCTGCCTCTGCCTTCTGCGACTTGGGTGGTGAGGCTAGAGCACTTGCTGGTGAAGACTGAGGCAAAAAAGTTGTTGAGTACCTCAGCCTTCTCCATATCCCAGGTAACCAGGTCTCCAGTTTCCTTCTGGAGAGGGTCCACATTTTTCCTAGTCTTCCTTTTATCACTGACATACCTGTAGAAGCATTTCTTGTTGTCCTTGATATCCCTGGACAGATTTAATTTTATCAGGGCTTTAGCTTTCCTAACCTGCTCCCTGGCTTCTTGGAGAATTTGCCTGTATTCTTCCCAGGCTACCTGCCCTTGCTTCCACTCTCTGTAGGCTTCCTTCTTGTGCCTGAGTTTATCAGGGAACTCCTTGTTCATCCATGCAAGCCTCCTGGTGTTTTTGCCTGCCTTCCTCTTTGTTGGGATGCATCGCTTCTGAGCCTGGAGGAGGTGGTCCTTGAATACTAACCAGCTTTCTTTGGCCCCTCTTACCTCCAGGGCTTTATCCCATGATATTCTCCCAAGCAGGTCCCTGAAGAGGCCAAAGTCTGCTTTCCTGAAATCCAGCGTGGTGAGCTGAGTGCGTGCCCTCCTTGCTGCCCTATGGATCACGAACTCTACCATTTCATGGCCGCTGCAGCCAAGGTTGTCCTTGAGCTTCATGTCTCCCACCAGCCCCTCCTTGTTGGTGAGAACAAGGTCCAGTATGGCATCTCTCCTTGTCGACTCCTTTATCACTTGGAGAAGGAAGTTGACATTCACACATTCCAGGAGCCTCCTGGATAGCTTGTGCCCAGCTGTGTTGTCCTTCCAACAGATATTGGGGTGGTTGAAGTCCCCCACAAGGATCAGGGCCTGTGAACATGAGGCTACATCTATCTGTCTGTAGAGGGCCTCAGCCACTCGGTCTTCCTGGTCAGGTGGCCTGTAGCAGACGCCCACTATAACGTCTCTCATCCCTGTCCTCCCTTTAATCCTGACCCATAAGCTCTTCATTGGCTCTTCCTCCATCCCCAGGCAGAGCTCCGTGCACTCGAACTGGTCATTGACATAGAGCGCAACACCCCCTCCTCGTCTCCCCTGCCTGTCCTTCCTAAAAAGCCCGTGTCCCTCCATTCCAACACTCCAGTCATCAGAGCTGTCCCACCATGTCTCCATGATGCCAATAAGGTCATAGCCTTGCAGGTATGCGCTCATCTCTAGTTCCTCTTGTTTGTTGCCCATGCTCTGTGCGTTTGCATAGAGACATTTCAGTTGGGCCCCCAACAAAGCCGACTTACTGCCTGAAATTCCTTTCTGCAGCACTTCTGGTGCTCTCCTGCTGACCTGCCATCCTTCTCCAGTCTCTGGACACCTGTTTCTGGCCCTGACATCAAGCTCGCTGAATTGGGATGGAAATGTTATTAGGAAATTCATATATATATCACCATGGAAATGTAACATCCTCAAGAGTACTGTTTTTTTTTTTTTCCCAGGGATTCTGCTGTATGTTTCAGTAATCCAAAGGATTATCACATCACTAACTGCACACAAAAACTCATTCTTCATGTGGCTTTGACCTGGTATTTTTTATTATGTTGTTGTGGTGATGGTCAGTCAACAAAATGCTGAAAAGACACTGGAAGTATGAGTTAGCGACTGGCTTAGTACCACCTTGTTGGACAAGCTGGTCAATTATTCTGTATACATAATATAGTGTGCTTTTATTCTATATACATTTGTACAATACTTACTTCAACAGGAATTTCAGCTTTGATAATCTTATGTGTTAATACTAGTAGTGATGATAAACTGGCTATTAGTGGCTTTTGAAGTGTACCCTGCTTAAAAGAAATGAGAAATACTACTTTGTGATGAGTCTGGCTGAGGTGGAGTTAATTTTCTTCAGAGCCGCATGGATTTGTGACTAAAATAGTATTGATAACACACCGGTGTTTTGGCTATTACTGAACAGTGATTGCACAGCATCAAGGATCTCTCTTTTGCTCACTCTGCTCCCACTCTACCTCCTTAGTGATTAGCTGAGAATAGACAAGAAGCTGGGACTGCACACAGCTGGAACAGCTGACCAGAACTGGCCAAAGGGTTATTCCATAACATATGATGTCATGATAAACATAAAAGCTCAAGGAAAGGAAGGGGGACATTTATGATTATAATGTTTGTCTTAAAAGTAGTCATTATTCAAGTTTTTTCTGGAAGTGGCTAGATATATGCATGGTGATGGGAAACAGTGAATGAATTCCTTATTTTGCTTTGCTTACATGCACAGCTTTTTTTACTACCTATTAAGCAACTCAATCCATGAAGCTTCTTGCCTTCCTTCTAGTTTCTCTGTGTACCGTGAGAGAGGGGGGTGAGTGAGCAGCTGTGTGAGTGCTCAACTGTTGGTCAGGGTCAACCTAACACGTATTTGTAAACTTGAGTTGCTTTACTGTTGAATGCAAAAATAAACAATTTATATCCTCTTTGATCTAAAAGTGAGAGACTTCATAAAAAAAGTATAAAGTTAGTAGGAAAATAATTTTTTAGATGAAAATGTTTTAAGAAGATTAAATTAAGTATGTATCACTGGAGGGAAAAAGGATGCTTTTTTTTTTTTTGTAATTAAACGTGATACTGTACCTGACTAACTATATCCAACAAATCAGAGATGAGTCATAATTTGACTTTGATTTTGCTTCACTGCAATAAATACAGTCCAGCTCAATTTGGACTCTGCTTGAAATATACACATTTATGAAGAACACGATGAAATATCTTTGACTTTTTAGAAGGCTCATAAATTGCTATAATTTAGTTTAAAAAAAAATAAATTAAAGAATAGACATAGAAAAATAAAACCTAAATATTAAAAATGTTTAAACTCTCAAGTTATCTCCAGATAAAAGTACATGTCTATATTGAAAAAAAAAAGTTTTCTGTGAGGACAGATTTCTGAATATAACAGTCCATAACATCAATGACTGACTAAGACTTTTCAATTCCTTGAATTCAAACTTCTTGTAAAGTTTGTAACATGAGAATTTGCTGTATTTGTAGTCAGGCGTCTTGGATGAGACACTATAGTCAAGAGAACCCTCAGTTTATTTCCATTCCTGAAGCCAAATTTCACTTAGCTGTGCTTATAATTTTGGGTTTATTTGAATGTAAACACTGGAAGACAGGCAACACTCCCACACTTCCTTAATTTTATTTTTGCCTCTTTCAAAGTCCACGGCCAGCAGACACTATATTCACGTTTTGCTGTAGTGCAGGTAATCTACTTATCAGGAGGGTAAAATATCTGTCCAGTTAAAAGTTAACTTTTGTACAGAACTTTGTTACTGTACTTTATTGAAATATGCCTTTGCAACAGTATTTTTTTCAGTGATCTTATTAAATAAATTGAGCTTATCAGGTACATTGTCAAAAGTACAGGAACATATCTAACAGCATTAGTCTAGATCTTGCTTTCTGAGGCTTTTCACAGACATATTCAAAAAGGTGGCTCTGGTAGTATCTCATACTTAAAGTAATTGAAGCTGTATATCTGCATCCTTAGATTCTCAAAATGAGGGCAAAAGTGCATTACATGGTTTGAATAGAGAATAAGTAGACCATATGAACAGCAACAATTTCCTCTCATCCCTTCACAAAAATAGTGGAAGGAAAATGGGCTATAATATCTCAGTTGTATTGTCTACTTTGATTTCCAAGTCAAGGCTTTTAAATTAATCTCTTTTTCAGGAGATGGTCTCTTGCTCACTTTCTATACCAGTTTTAAAAAGAGCTTGCCAAGCAAAAATGACGAGCTTCTTCCACATCTCGGAAGAAATTGCATTACCAGCTCTCCAGTGCTTTATTTTATGAACATAAGGATTAAAAAAAAAAATGAAACATCTTCCAAAAATATCTAAAGATTCAAACCCTTCAATAACCTGATTGGTGTCAGTAATAGGAGTCTGGCTTTGTTTATCTAGCCTTAGACCTTTATAGTGAACACTTGAACACTAGTCAGATGCTCTAAAAAATCTTATTTTGTTAATAACTTTTCTTCAGATTCTCTTGCTGTATTCCACAGTGTGTTTTGAACACTTCTAAAAACTTAGACATGTCTCATTTCTGTGCCTTTTTACTCATATCTAAATTATTTATGCCTAAATTATTTTAGGCAGACATTGAGATTTACCTGCTAAAAATTCTTAAACTTCAAGCATCTCTATGTATCCTATCACCATGTAACTCTTGTTTCATACAGAAACTGGCCATGAGGTCCTTCCAGAGATGTCCTAATATTGTCCACTTACCATGGAGTCCTAAACACATGGGCTATGCTCTCTTTCCCAGGGCCTGCCTTCATATTTTTTGAATGAAACAATCACTTCTCATCTGAATAGTATAACATACTAGCACTAGCTTTCTTTGTTTTCAAGAGGCTAGTTAGTGACCAGCATAACCCATCCATGCTGACCACTCATTTGAAAACTGAATTCTAGCTTCTGATATTTCAGGGCATCATTAGAATTTTAAAGTGACTGAAAATCATGAAGTAACCTTTCCCTTCAACAGCCAGTCATTTACAAGATAGTAGACTTATTTGATTGCCAATACACACATACACAGAGAAAGAGGGTGAAAGAGAGTAGGGGAGAGAGAGAAGGATGAAATATGTAGGCGTTTTGTAATCTAAAGTAATATTGAAAATATCTATTCCTCAATCAATTGCTTCTATGATTCTGTCTCAGGATAATACAGAAACTCAGAAAAGCCGAAACATCACTGAGATAGAATTATTCAGGAGCTTCTTGGAATTTGAAGGACCTTTAAAGTAAATACAATTTGAATCTAAACATTCCTATTTATTGGCATCTCAACTTTACAACTCATCACACATTTTCTCAGTTTCACCATGATGATGGGAAAATGACAATGTAAAGCTTTTCTGGAAAGGAAAAGAGCACTAATTATTATTGATAAAAGCACCCTCCCAAAAGCTTCATTTAAATGATATATTCATCACTACGCTGAAAGTAATTAAATTAGAATTAGAATAATGTACCACATCTAAGTAGATAGCCCATACTGTCTAAACATCTGTTCAAGTTTTATGAAAACTTACACATGCTTCAATATGCAAGTTTAGAGAGTGTGTAGAAACTAGTTATTTAATTTTTATCAGCTTTTGTGATATGGAGTATATGCTGAATTGTGTGGAAGAGGAGAAGACATAAATTGTATCCCAAGTACATCTTTTATGGTTCTGTTACGCTATTTATCTTTTTTCTTAATTAAATTTTCAAGAATGTATTGCTGAAAGTACTCACTACACAGTCATAGAGACGATGGAGAAGGCAAATTTTTCATCTAGGTACAGATATTTAGATATGTAAATATGAATCATGGTATTATAGGGATTTGTTGTTACCTGTGTAAATTTGTATCAACTCATTTTCATTGCTTTAACAAAATATTATAAACTTTTATACTATTTGAAAAGCCATTTTGAAATTATTAAAAAAATTTTTAAAGAATCAGTTTAAGTAGTTATTCTTTCTTCAATAGTTATGCCAAATTTACAGTATTTTTTAAGTTCTTTTTTGTGAGAACAATTTTCCTTTAAACTGGGGTTCTACGAGGTGCAGTTTCCGTTAGCAATTCTTATGTGAAACATTTAAACTATGTTATCATCTGTTCCTGATGGTCAGGACTTTTATACACTAACATTTACATTTGTGTTTTTTAGAGGCTGTTGTTGTTGTTTGGGAATTTTTTCCCTTTTAAGTCTCCATAAGTTTTCTGAACACCTGTTTAAAGATGTTTTATTACAATTTTTACAAGCTTTACTCAAGTTTCATTGTTCAGTACTGCTTTCTGCTGTACTTACCAGGTATACTTATTGCCTCCTGCTGCTTCAATTCAGTCTTCCAAATTTATTTTGAACCTCCTGTTGTGTTTAAATTCCCTGGATCTATTCATTATACTGGATTCACTGGCTGCTTCTATTCATGAATATATGGATATCACATGAATCAGTATCTTGCAGAGCGTGGCTTAATATCTTATCTGACATCTGTCATCAGTGCATATCTTAGATACATATGTTTATTATTTAGTCTACAGAGTTCTTCGAATCTGCTGACTTGAACATATTGTTTTCTCATAGTGACAACTGTGGTTTCTGCTGTGCATAGTTCTCAAGCACCTGCTTTTTCTGGTTGCTTTTTGTGCAAATCTTGTATTCGTGGCCTCTCCTATTATCCATTTCTGTCTTCCTGTTACAGTGATGCTTGGATATAATTATCCATTATTTTTCTACCTGATGAAAGAAGTGTAGTTTACATAGAAGGTTTTTGTATGGTGTTTTTTAGAGTCCATCTTAAGTATATGAGAAATTTGACAGTATGCAGGTATTGTTATACATATCCATCTATTGATATATCTAGATGGATTACATTTGTTTTGTGATTGGAAGCAGGCTATTTA
Source organism: Nyctibius grandis (assembly GCF_013368605.1). NCBI lineage: Eukaryota > Metazoa > Chordata > Aves > Nyctibiiformes > Nyctibiidae > Nyctibius > Nyctibius grandis. The sequence goes on along the minus strand of NC_090659.1, from coordinate 75,609,916 downwards.
CAGTAATGTGGGCTTAGTATTTACTAGTCCACAGACTGATCCTTTACATTGAGGCAAAACTATTTGGTGACTAATATCCACACTGCTAAAGACTGATTTTCTTTTAGCAGACAGGCCACATCCACCCTCCCCATAAGACTTGATTCTGGTTCTTTTCTGGACTACACATGATACTTCTCTGCTCTTCAGACATTTTTGTGTGTGTTTCTTTTATTTCGAAGTTGTAAAATAATACAATGATTGTGCTGCATCCCATCAACATGTTGTTTTCATGGAAAACACTTTATTGCATGTGTATGGAAATCTAATATGCTTTGAATGTATACGAACATATGATGATGGTAGCTGGGAGTACTTGAGGAGTACTTGAGAAGAGTAAAATTCACTGGCATAATTTTGAAGGATTTCAATGGAGCCAAACCTGGTACAGTCATTCATACTGCCTGTTGGCAGAGGTCTTTCAAGTGGATCATCGTGAAGGTGTTGTTTTCCTAGTAGAAAACTATTTGGAGTGCTAACTTAGCATCTTTATGAGACATGAAATGAAGACAGTTGTTGAGGGTTGATATTTATGTTTATAGACTCAATTTCAGTGCATTGACAAGTAAGTTTGCCTTGAGAGATTGAAGACTGGCAAAATCTCAATTAAGATTGTCTCCATTCTGCTAGATAGTGTACAAACACAAAATAGTCAATTGCCCACACACTTAAAGATTTTATCTAAATAAGTAAGTTCATCAAAAAGAGCAAGAGCTGACAGTATAAATTCTGTTTCACAGATAAGCATCTGAATCACTGGAAAATAGTCCTAATCCCTAAACCAGCATGTAGTTTAATACCCAGTAAAGAAACCAGATCTTGTTTTAGAAAAACTGAATGAACCAGGGGGCAGATGAGAAAATGAAAATATTGTGTCAGATGAGAAAACAAATGGAACACAGGTTTGCATTAACTTTTTTTAAAAAAAATAGAATCATATCCAAGACTTCAGGATGTTCGCTCTCTATATATTATTTAATTTTGTCAAGCACAACAGGAAATAACAACAGCTATGAGCTTGTTTTTAATAATCCAGTATTAGTAAATATACACTAGAACTCTATAGAGAGAATAACTCTATGATGGAGAAGTTATTCAGGAGCTTCTAACAGGAGAACAAAAGAATGAAATTAAAATGAAACTATATGTAATGTACTGTACTGGGTTTACATGACAAGGTTTTGGTAGTGGAGGGGCTACAGCGGTAGCTTTTGTGAGAAGTTGCTAGAAGCTTCCTCTATGTCCCATAGAGCCAATGCCAGCTCGCTCCACGATGGACCTGCCATTGGCCAAGGCCGAGTACTGGTGGTAGAGCCTCTGTGATAACATATTTAAGAAGGTGAAAAAACTGCTGTGCAACAGCAGCAGGGGGAAGGAGTGAGAATATGTGAAAGAAGCAGCTATGCAGACAGCAAGGTCAGTGAAGAAGGAGGGAGAGGAGGTGCTCCAGGCACCAGAGCAGTTTCCCCTGCAGCAAGGGGTGAAGACCCTGGTGAGGCAGGCTGTCCCTCTGCAGCCCATGGAGGTTAAACGGTGGAGCAGATATGCACCTGCAGCTTGTGGAGGACCCCATGCTGGAACGGTGGAAGAGTGTGAGGAGTCCTCCTCATGAGGAGGATGGAGCGGCAGAGAGAACATGTGATGAACTGACTGCAACCCCCGTTCACTGTCCCCATGCACCACTCGGGAAGAGAAGGTAAAGAAATTGCAAGGGAAGTTATGCCCAGGAAAAAGGGAGGCGGCGGGGTGGAAGGTGTTTTAAGATTTAGTTTTTATTTCTCATTACCCTACTCTGAGGTGATTGGTAATAAATTAAACTAATCGCCCCAAGTCAAGTCTGTTTTGCCCGTGATGGTAATTGCTGAGTGATCTCCCTGTCCTTATCTCGACCCATGAGCCTTTTATTGTTTTTTTTTTTTTTCCCACTGTCCAGTTGAGAAGGGGAAGTGATAGAGTGGCTTTGGTGGGCACCTGGCATCCAGCCAGAGTCAACACACTGCAATACATAAAGATCATTTAACCTGAACAACATTTTAACTGCAGGATGTGTACTTTTGCAACACACTCACAATTTATAAAAGCTGGTTGCTCAGCTAAATTAGACAGGATGTCATAAATCAATTGTCTGTTGGACAATATGTAATAACATTCTTATGACCATGAAATAACTTCAAAGACTGGCTAATGTCTGCAAGGAATTTTTCTTACTGTACTTTCCATGGTATAGGCAATGCAGATGAAACAGATGCAAAATATTGTTGGTGAACCCCTGCACAAAATAGTGTGTGAGCGCATGCGCGCACACACACACAGATATAAAAAGCAGCAGATTAATTTAATACTTACATTTCAATTAAAAATGTCAGCAATATGAGTTTCTCTGAAGAGTGCGGATAAGAAGGATTTTGTTGTTTGTATAACAATAAGGAAAAGAAGAAAAGTACCATCTAAAATAAATGAATAATTAAATTAATAAATAAAATCAGACTTTCTAGAACAAAAAGATAGCTCCACAGGTGGGACTGAATTACCTTCTTTACTTTAGGGTTGTTTTAGATACACAGAAAATATCAAAGTTTATTCAAAATCTTAAGTCAGTGCTGTTGGATTCTCAAAGTCTCTGAAGAATGAGTTCATAAAAATGACTGATATTTCACTTTTTGCTTTCATGGGTCAAAAATAGCTATATCCTGAGATTTCTCAAATACTCTTCTTTGTTAAGTCATTGAAAATACTAAATATGGGAATATAGATGTTAGCTCAGTAGTGCTTATTGTTAGGCGTAAGGATAGTCACACTGAACTTTTACCGGCCATGTGTTTGAATACATTTAGGAATTTTTCATAATTTTCTATGACAGAGAAGTTTATATAATTGTAAAGTTACAATTAGCATATATGTTTATATAAAGAAATATGTCAATATAGTTTCTCTGAAGAAATGCATTTTCACCTTAGCAGAAGTATAGGTTAAGAAAAAGAACTAGGTTTTTAGCTCCTGAACATGTATTTCCTTCTTTTTTTTTTTTTCTTAAGTAATGGGTTATATTTCTGACATGGTGGCCATTCCCATCAGAATATTTTTTTTAATAGAACAAAAAAATTTTCCCCTAGAATATCCATTTTCTTCTAATTGAGGGAATCAACGTTAAAAATCTTCTATGCGCAGGTATTTTGAAAGAAAATTACACTACACGCTGGAAAAATATGGCTGTGACTGAAAATGGTTTTCACCTGTATTACAAAACTTATAATAGTTAAAAATCAACAATAGGAAAAAAAAAAAGCCAGCTTAAAAGTGTTTTACAGAATCATAGGATAGCTGAGGTCCGAAGGGAACTCCTGAGATCATCTAGTCCATGTAGCAGGGTCAGCTAGAGCAGACAGGTCAGGGAAGTGTCTATTTGAGTTTTTAATATCTCCGAGGATGGAGACTCCACAACATCTCTGGAAAACGTGCTCCACAGTTTGACCACCTTCAGAGTAAAAATTGTTTTCTTATGCTTATATGAAATTTTGTGACCATTGACTCTTTTTCTGTGTGGTAGGATTACCTTGACTGGCCACCACCGAGCTGCTCTATCACTCCCCCTCCATCAACAGGACAGTGGAAGAAAATACAATTAAAAGCTTGTAGTCAAAATGATGACAGGGAGATTACTTACCCAGTTAGAATAACTGGTAAAATAGACTTGACTTGGGGAAATTAACTTAATTCACTGCCAATTACTTGTAACAGAGTAGGAGAGTGAGAAATAAAACAGACTAAAAAGACCTTACCCCACCTCTCCCTTCTTCCCAAGCTCAGCTTCACTCCCAACTCTTCTACCTCCTCCCCTCAAGCAGCACAGGAGGATGGGGAAGGGGGATTGCAGTCAGTTCATAACACTTCATCTCCACCACTCCTTCCTCCTCACACTCTTCCCCTGATCCAGCATGGGGTCCCTCCCATGGGATATAGTCCTTCACAAAGTTCTCCAAGGTGGGTCCTTCCCATGGGCTGCAGTCCTTCAAGAACTGCTCCAGCACAGGTCCTTTCCACAGATTGCAGTCCTTCAGGAACAGACTGCTCCAGCCTGGATCCCCCACGTGTCACGGGCCTGCCAGAAAACCTGCTCCAGCGTGGGCTTCTCTCCACAGAACACAGTTCCTGCCAAAAGCGTATTCCAGAGATGTGCTCTCCACAGCCTACAGCTTCCTTCAGAGTGTATCCACCTGCTCCAATGTGGGGTCCTCCACAGGGTGCCATGTGGATATCTCCTCCACTGTGGTCCTCCATGGGTTTCAGGGGAATATCTCCTCCAGTGTCTGAAGCACCTCCTCCTCCTGTTTCTTCACTGAGTTTGGTGTTGGCAGGACTGTTTCTCTCACATTTTCTCACTCCTCTTTCTCAGCTGCTGTGCAGTGTTTTTTAGCCTTTCTTAAATATGTTACCACAGAGGTGCTACCAACATCACTGATTGGCTCAGCTTTGGCCAGTTGCAGGCCCATCTTAGAGCCAGCTGAAACCAGTTCTGTCCACCTGGGGGCAGCTTCTGGTGTCTTCTCACAGAAGTCACCTCTGCAGCCCTCCCCACTACTGAAACCTTGCCATGTAAACCCAATACATCCTGTCACTGGATACCACTGAGAAGAGGCTGTCTCCATCTTCTCTATTCTCCCCATCAGGGATTTATATACATTGATAAGATCTCCCCTGAGCCGCCTTTTCTCCCAGCTGAACAGTCCCAGCTCTCTCAGCCTCTCCTCATATGTTAGATGTTCCAAACCGTTAATCATCTTCATGGTCTTTCTTTGGACTTGCACTGCTATGTCCGTTCTCTGTTTTATTGGAAGTCTAAAACTGGACCTTGAACTCCATATATGTCTCATCAGTGCTGAAGATAGAAGAAGCATCAACTTCCTTCACCTGCTGGTAATGCTCTTCCTTATGCAACTCAGAAAGCTATTGGCCTTTTTTTGCTGTAGGGCACATTGGTGGCCCATAGTCAACTTGTTATCTACCAGGACCTCCACAACCGTTTCTGTCAAGCTGTTTTTCAACTAGTAAGCCCCCAGCCTGTACTAGTAAAGAGATTTTCCTCCTCAGGTAGAGGACTTTGCATTTCTCCTTGTTAAACTTCATGAAGTTCCTGTTTTCATGGCCTTGAAGGCACAAGTAGGCCTACATGTTTCTTGACAACTTCACCTGGACCCTCCACCCTCTTGTCCTTCATGTATTTGGAAATTTTTTCCAGGATGACTTGCCCCAACACCTTCCTAGGGGTCAAGGTGAAGCTAGCCAGCCTGTAGATCCCTGTATCCTTCTTCTTGTCTCTCTTGAACACAGGAGTGTCTTTTGCTTTCTTCTGATCCCCAGTCACCTCCAATCATCATGATCTATTGAAGATAACCAAGGGTAGCCTTGAAATTACATCAGTCATCTCCCTCACAGGTGTAACCTGTCAGGGTCCATGGACAAGTATATGTCCAATTTGTTTAAATGTTCTCTAACTTGATCGTCCTCCACTGGGAGTAATTCTTTGCTCCAGAACTTCCCATAGGATGAAGGGGACTGGGATACCTGAAAACAATTCAGGTAAGTAAAGACCAAGGTGAGGAAGGAATTGAGTATCTCAGCCTTTTGCATGCCCTTTGACACCAAGTTTCTTGACACACTCAGCAGCAGGCTCACTTTTATCCTTTCTTTCTTTTTGCTGCTCCTGTACTTGTAGAAGCTCTTCCTGTTGCTCTTCACATCTCTTGCCAGATTCAACTCCAGGTGGGCTTTGGCTTTCCTAAACTAATCCCTGCATGCTCAAACAGTGTGTCTACATTCCTCTAGGGTCACCTGATTCTGCATTCACCTCATGTATGCTTCCTCTTTCTGTTTCAGTTTAGTTAGCGCTCTGTTCGTCCATGCAAACCTCTGACCACTTTTGCTTGACTTCTTGCATGTGGAACCGCACTGTTCTGAAGTTTGGAGGAGGTAATTCTCGAATATCAACCAGGTACCCTGGACTCCTCTTCACTCAAGGACCATCTCTCAGGGGATCATTTTTAGCAGGTCCTTTGAAAGTCCAAAATCTGCTCTCTTGAATTTCAGGACCAGGATACTAGGTTTTGCCCGGTTTCAACCTCTTAGGATCCTGAATTCTACCATCTCATAGTCACTACATCCAAAGCTGCCCCTGATCTTCACTTCCCAAAATAATTCATCCTTCTTCTTAAGAATAAGGTGCAACAGAGCACCTGCCCTTATTGACTCCTCAGTCACCTGTGCTAGAAATATATCAGCAACAAAATTTCTTTGCCTGAGAGATATACTTTCTATTTTGATTTTGAAGACAGGCTTACTCTGCTGTTAGAATATTCTACCAATAGAATACAAGAACAGTTGAAATCAGTTACTTGAAAAGCTCTAGATGATTTGGGAATATAACTTCCTAGAAACCCAAGGTGTGGTTTTATGACACATGATGTGATCTAAACGGGAAATTCCATAATCTGCACCTTGAAACAATGGTTTCTGGAACTCTGACCTGTTTGTGCTAAAAGAATTACTTGTGTACCCATTGATAATGCAGTTCAAGGGACAGAACTATGAAAAGAAAACTTCAAAAAAGATAGAAGAAATTCCCAGGAACTAGACAAATTTTTCTTTTTCTTTATATTTAGTTTTCTTTTTAATTAACTCCCTGAACTGGATTAGTGTGTGACAGCATGAAAGTCAGTTACTACTCATTGCACACATGACTGAGGATGGAGAGACAGGCAGAAAAGGTAATCCCAAATTAAACTGGTTTAAGCTGGCGTGGCACTGTACCCTAAGGAAGTATGTGGATTTTTTGGCTTAGCTAAATGGAAGTTAATAGCAAATACGATTATTTCCTGTAAATACAAGGAGAAAATATTAAGATAAAAGTAATAATTTGAAATAGTAATAGGCATAAATGGCTATAAATTGGTCAAGTGTAAATTTGGGTTTCACATTAAATGGGGATTTTATGGTGTAGTTGCTCACAATAGCAGAGGATTAAGCTCAGCTGATTGACAATGTTGCTTTAAGGCCTACGTTCCTTCAAAAACAGAAATGGAACAAAGAAAGCCATAGGAAAGTGATGACATTAGGAGAGGCCCTGGCTGAAACTGGAGAGAGGGTCTGTGCATCATAAAGCATAATGTATACAGATATTATAGATCTGTAAAAAGGAGTTAACTTTCCTGAAACCATCTAAGAACATTCGAAGTTAATAATAATACAGTTATGAAAATAATAAAGTGGAGAGTTACTGTAAAGTATCGACATTGTTTTCTGTTCCCTGAGATCTCTGAGTTACTGCATGGTGAGTTGCGCATGACACATTGGTCAAGCTTCCGACTCAAAACGTTTGTTATAGGTAGAGTATATGACATCTGGAAGTCACAACCAAATCTAGGAAATCTATTCTCAACACGTCTTGTCAGTTCTTGGACTTTGTTTCTGTTAACTACTGTTTTTTTCTTATTCTATTAGCACAGATACTTACAGTGAGTGGAAAGGATCATACTCTGTGCATGATTCATTTGGATATCAGCATGAGCCTACATGAGGAATTATTTATATTTTGCATATTTTTTTCCTTAAGTATAAAATTACTCCCAAGAAAAAAAATTTTAAAACATTTTCAAGGCTGCAACCTCAGATGCTCAGAAGTAAGAATACTTCAGTGAATACTGCCTGTGGATATTTAATTTAATCTCCCTGCGTGTAAAGGTGTTGAAGTGTAAAGTGAAGATTGCAGAAACAGTTTATCTGTGCAATAAATTGGGAAGCACCTACATTAAGTCAGAGTTCAGACAGCTGGAAGCCATTAAAGACTGGCCTGCTTCCAAGGTTAGAAAGCAGACCTAGACCTTTATAGGGATGATTTCTCTTTCAGTTTAACTCCGTGATTTCACCTATGACCAAACCATGTGGAAGGGAAGGCTAGAAAAAAAGGTTTGCACTAAGCATTTAAAGACCATTAGAAGACTAAAGAAAACTTGGAGCAGATGCAGATTTTATAACATTCTTGAGTTTTCCAGGCATTCTGTTGTAATGTATAGGGGGAATAAGTGAACAAGAGAGTCTCGCACACACACTTACTTCTTGAAAAAGACTATTTTGTTTTTGTATTCATAATAAAGAAACAATAAGAGTATGTAAATGAAAAGACTGTATCACAATCCCGAAGCACAAAAAAACCTAAGGAGAAGTTATTCAGGTAAATTTGTTTCCAACACTTGTGAATGGGAGAAATTCAATATATGGATAAATATGCAAATATGTATGTGACTCATGATTTATGTGGAGAGATATATATATAGTTTATAAATATATTCACTCTTTTATATATATGGATTTATATGTACTTTTCCAGGTAAATTTGATGTATATTTAATAAATGTATATAAATATATGTATATTCAGTTGTGTTTAGAATAGACTAATGTTGTGTATAGAATAATTCAGGTTTAAAGGGACCTCCACAGATCATTTAGTTAAAACCTCTGCTCAGAGCAGAGGTTTGTAATCAGATCAAGTTGCTCAAGGCCACATCCAGTTGAGTCTTGAACATCTACAAGGATGGAGATTCCACAACCTTTCTGAGCAACCTTGTCCAGTATTTGACCACGTTTGTGGTATACGTATATCTATATCTAATCAGAACTTCCCAGTTCCAGCTTGTGTCTGTTGCCTCTTGTCCTGCCGCTGTGCACCTCCAGGGAGAATTTGTCTCTGTCTTCTCTATGTTCTCTGATCTGGTAGTTGTGGACAGCTATAAGGTTCCCCCTGATCCTTCCTTTTTCCCAGCTGATCAGGCTCAGGTCCTTCAGCGTCCCCTGTGCTTCAGCTCCCTGATCACCTTAGTGGCCCCTTGCTGGACTCACTTCAGTATGTCAAAATCCCTATTGTATTAGAAAGCCCAAAACTGGCCGCAATACTCCATGTTGTCTCATAAGAGCTGGGTAAAGAAGAATCAGCTAAACCTCCTTGATGTATTGAAATATAAGAGCTTATTGCCATTAATGTGACTGGTGAGCAGTCAGCAGGACCATGACTGAAATCTGTTAGGATGCATTTTCTGTGTTTCTAATTGACCCTGCATCATGATGTGGGACCATCTATCCAACATGCAGCAAACCTGAGGGAACCAGAGAGAAGCCCAGGAACCCCACACAGCTGGAGATGCCATGCTAGCACCCTGTCTCTCCTCCTGGACTACCTCATCTCTCCCATAGCACAGGGAATTACTATGCTGACCCGCTCAACTTTTCTCCTGAATTGTGCCATCTTATTGAATAGAGAAGTAATGTAATTTATAAAATTGCATATATCTGTGATTAAAGTGTTTTAGTGTCCAAATCCTTGATCTCCATGTGTTCATTTGATCTTAAACTGTTACACTGTTGAAATAAGAAAATCGTAGGTAAATTCTTCAAGGTAAAACGGAGTTTTTATGGACAGTTTTCTCAAAAACCTTCTATAAATAGAACTAATGTGAGAGTATGAGAAATTGTTAACTTGGAGGTTGGTTATTACATGCTGAACGTAAATCCAAAGCAGGCTGAGGACTATCATCTATTGTATTACAGAGAATCTGCTCCAGAAGGGTGTTTGACTTTTTTCTGAACAGCTATTACTAGGAAATAATCAATATGATCTCCTGAACTCTCATTCTATAGAGGGTTTTAAGGGGTAGACTTGAAAATTTTTTTTTTTTTTTTTTTTTTAAATAGCCGTAGAAGCAGAGGAATAACAGAGGGTTAGAGTGTTCTAGTGAGGAGCAAGGGCTGTTCTGAACTGGCAGAATCACAGAACGGCTGACTTTGGAAGGGACCTCTGAAGGTCACCATTCAACCCCTCTGCTCGAGCACGGCCACCTACAGCCAGTTGCCCAGGACCATGTGTAGACAGTTTTTGAGTATCTCTAAGGATGGAGACTCCGCAAGCTCCCTGGGAAACCTGTGCCATTGCTGAGTCATCCTTACAGTAAAAATACGTTTCCTGATGTTGAGGAAACATCCTGTGTTTCTGTTTGTGCCCATTGCCTCTGGTCCTGTCACTGGGTACCACCAAAAAAGAGCCTGGCTCCATCCTCTTTGCACCCTTCCTTCAGATATTTGTACACATTGATAAGATCCCCTCTCAGTCTTCTCTTGTCCAGGCTGAACAGTCCCAGCTTTCTCAGCCTGTCCTCATATTCTAGATCTCCAGTCCCATAATCGTCCTTGTGGCCCTTCCTTGAAATCTTTCCAGTATGTCCACATCTCTCTTGTAATGAAGACCCCAGAACTGGACACAGCACTCTGGGTGTGGCCTCACGAGCACTAAATAAAGGGAAAGCATCACCTCCCTCAACCTGCTGGCCATATTTTGTCCAATGCAGCTGAGGATACCGTTTGTCTTCTTTGCAACAAGGGCACATTACTGGCTCACGTTCAACCTTGTGTCTACCTAGGTCCTTTTCTATCAAGTTGCTTTCCAGATGGTAGGCCCCCCAGCACATGCTGGTGCATGGGATTGCTCCTCCCCAGGTGTAGGACTTTGCACTTCCATTTCCTGAACTTCATGAGCTTCCTGTTAGCCTATTTCTCCAGTCTGTTGTGGTCCCTCTGGATGGCAGCATGACCCTCTCGCATATCAGCCGCTCCTCCCAGTTTGATGCCATCTGCAAAGTTGCTGAGTTTGCTGATCATCCAGATCATAAATGAAGAAGTTAAAGAGGACTGGACCCAGTGTTGATCCCTGGGCTACACTGCTAGTCATTGCCTTCCAACTGGACTTTGTGCCACTGATCACCACCTTCTGGGCCCAGCCGTTCAGCCAGTTTTCAGTCCACCTCATCATCTGCTAATCCAGCTTGTACATCAAGAGTTTCTCTATGAGGATCTCATGGAAGACAGTGTCAAAGATCTTACTGAAGTCTAGGTAGACAATATCCACTGCTTTTCCCTCATCTACCAGGCAGATTGGACAGACAACTTTGATCCCACTGGAGAACACAAGCTGGCTCTCACTTTTCTATTTTAAACACAGGCAAATGTTGGACTTGTAGAAGAGACAAAATCAGATCAAGGGAAAGAATAAGTTAAGCTTATTTTCAAGTTCAAGTTTTCTAAATATTTAAAAGTTAATGAACCTCTGATCAAATTCCATGGTTAGGATATTATCTGAAGTTCCTCTGCTTGTTTTTTTTATATCAGAAACTTAAACTGGAAATCTTGAGGTACTTTAAGCCTCAGTATAAGTCTGTGGCATATTACAGATGTATCATACAGCCTTACAGATATATCTGGTGGCTATAGACATCCTAAAGTAAATCCTTTTGCCCATAGTGCCCAAGCATTGCAAGATAATATTTAAAAAAAATTCTTATAATGAAACATTACCCCCCAAACCTACCTTAAATCCAGTAAGATAAAACACTGCTCCACCCAAAACCAATTTACTAAGGAGTGTGAGTGCCTCAGTGACCACTAGAGTTTATCTGTTATTTTTCTTTCTTAATATATGGCTATTAATAAAAAAAATCACTTCAGAAATTCTTGGTTTATAAACTTTCAGAAAACTAGACCTGAATCAATCAACAAATAAATAAATAAAATTTAGGATAAAGATTAAATATTTGTATTTTCCTTTGTGTTTAATATTGCTATAAATTCCCATTTTTCTGATTACTTATTATTCAATACTATATTTTAGGTTGTAATCATTAAATTTTCAAGTTAAGTAGTGGCATGCCATACAAAATTCAATGTTACTACTACTTTTCTTGCCACAAAGTTATTTTAAAAAAAGTTATATAATGACTGACTTAATGAATCTGAAATGATATTCACTTAAGAGAGTTGCTGAAGCAAATTAGATGGGATTTAGCCAAAAAATTTTATTATAAATAACCGAAAAAAGCATTTGAAGTGTAAATAACACTTTGAATTAGTAGATTGCCTTATATCCAGTCTTAAAAGTGCTAATATTCTTTCCAGTTATGACTTTTTTTTTTAACCATTATGCTATTTTGTATCTTCCTTCTTTATTAAATAACACCGTTTGCAACCCTCACCCTATTGGCTCTTTTCCATAGTATATTTTACCTTTCAAACACTATTTTCTATGAAATACATCAGTTAAACATTAAGATGAATAGAATAGAATAGAATAGAATAGAATAGAATAGAATAGAATAGAATAGAATAGAATAGAATAGAATAGAATAGAATAGACCAGACCTACAACAATTTTCTACTCCAACTGCCTGGTCAGTTCAGGTCTGACCAAAAGTTAAAGCATGTTAAAGTCATTGTCCAAATGCCTCTTAAACACTGACAGGCTTGGGGCACTGACCGCCTCTCTAGGAAGTCTGTTCCAGAGTTTCACCACCCGCTTGCTAAAGAAATATTTCCTAACGTCAAGTCTGAACCTCTCCTGGTGCATCTTTGAACCAATCGCATACGTCTTATCACCGGAAACCAGGGAGAAGAGACCAGCACCTCCTTCTCCACTTCCCCCCCTCAGTAAGCTGTAGAGAGCAATGAGGTCACCCCTCAGCCTTCTTTTCTCCAAACTAGACAAGTCCAAAGTCCTTAGCTGCTCCTCATAGGACATTCCTTCCAGCTCTTTCACCAGCTTTGTTGCTCGTATATCTTCATTACATACTCAAGGCATGAAACAATTTTAATGCCCTTAACTCAAGAGCTGATGGCAGAGGAAACTATCATCTATGGTGAGATGACAATGATGAGGTTGATCTAAGTATTTGTTCAAGATTGAAATGAAAACATAAATGTATTTCTAGAAAAGCATGTCTCATGTTCATATGGTTTGGTCACTTATCTTTTTTTCTTCTCTACATCTGACTAGGAAGCTTGATAAAAACCCAAATACTTAACATTACAGTATTTGTAAAAAAGGCATTGGTGACAAAACTATTTTCAGGATTTAGGGGTAGGGTTTTTTTCCATAGTTGCAAAGCAGAAATGTGATGCTTTTTATAACAATCAATGTATTTACTACCTTTCTGGAGGTATTTTCTCATCTGATCTTCATCAGCAAACAGTTACAAGGCACAGGTTCTCTTCAGTGAAGGACTTAGAGAAGCTGTAAAATCATGAAGGCAATTTGTGCAATTTGCTTAAATTCATTCTATAATCTTGTTTCTTTGAACATTATTTTTTAGCCAACAATCCAAACTTGCCAAATACTTAACATAAACAATATCCTGCCTAAAATCCAGTATCAATTTAGTAGCACTCAATTATTTCTCACAAACAACGACATATTTCAGTCTCTACAATTGCTATATATATTCCAAAATGGAAAATTCACTGGAATGTATGGATGGATATCAGTCTTTCTAAGCAGAGTAAGAGAAGGAAGAAAGAAGAAGAAAGAAGAAAGAAGGAAGAAGGAAGACGAAAGAAGAAAGAAGAAAGAAGAAAGAAGAAAGAAGAAAGAAGAAAGAAGAAAAGAAAGAAGAAAGAAGAAAGAAAGAAGAAAGGAAGAAGAAAGAAAGAAGAAAGATTCTCAAGTTGCCATGCTTAGGAATAAAACCTGTCATACATATCAAATATCTAAAATAGACTTCATGAAAATATAAAGCATCCAGCAAATATAACCCATAGCATTTTTAATTGAAATGCAACAATATTTTATTTCTGATGTAAATAATATTCAGCAGTGAAGTGGAATAGAAACGCAATCCATTTTTACACATTTTATGACTAAAGGAGTTACATCCTTGAAATAGTGTCTTTGAGTTTCATGAGTTTAAAAACTGTTTGCCATTTCTTCCAACACCACACTAAATATCAACATTTTTCTAAACATTTCCATACTGTATATAAGCAGATAAAATGTATTTAAGATGTCAACAGATATTATATTAAAATAGGAGGATTTTTGCTTTTGAATAAAGCAAGTATTTGAAAGAGAGAAAATGAGCTCTTCATGTCAAAAAAGCCCACAAAATGAGTATCTACTTTAAACTGTAATTTTGAATGCTCAATTTTTTAATGTCAAACCAAAAGCCAAGAGCATTTACATTTGAGGATTTAGCTGATCTCTTGGTGTAAATGCTTCTCTATAATAAAACAAAGATCAAATAATTTTACAAAAGCACCTAGGAAAGCTTCAGGTTGTGCATTTCAAAGTTATTTGAGCTATCGTAGAAATCAAACCCAGTGTGAAAGGGTTTTCTTTATTATTTTTAAATTACTTACAAAATGATGGTGCAGATATCTAGACCAAAGTTGGTCTTATTAGAAGGAAGTTCTGTATTCAGAAAATATAATAAAAAAATAATGACAATATATTTTCAAAGGTGGATAGTTTTATTGACATATCTTTATAAAGCTGAGGGGTTTTATCTGTCATGGGCCCCACTGTTTTTAATATTAGTATATATTCTTCTGTCTTTTTACTTATTTTTTTTGTACTGTAAAATATTTTATTAGATTTATTCTACCTTGCTATGAAGATTTTGGCAATTATATTAAGGCAGCTGAAACATTAATAAGACTAAAAGCTTCAAGCTTCAGGAGGATTTGAACACAATAACATTTAATTTAGTAATTGAAACTCAAAACTATCACCTTACTTACCTGTCACAATATAAAATGATTTTTACAAAATAGTGCAGAGAGCTGCATTGCTGCACAGAATTACGCAGAGTGAGTGGGAGATCTCCATAAAGTCAGAATAAATAAACCGCTTATTTAATATGTCTAGTTAGTTATTCAGCTTTTCCTGCTTCCCTTTAATCACTGGGGAGGTTGCAGATGAATCTTTTTTTCTGTGGTGTAAGATAAGGTAAGGGGTACATTTTTAAATTTTTTCCTGTTTTGATTAACACTTTGCAAACATGGGGAAAAAAATCTTACGTACTTTAGTAAAGATCCATCTGAATCTTGTGACTACTACTTTCAAATCTTGTATACGTAGTATTTCATTATTCTTAAGGAACGTATTGAGACCCAACTAAACCAAGCTGCATTCAAAATCCTTAGTATCATAAGATACCAAAATCCCCTCTTCATATCAAAGTCAATGTATATTTCGTGAAAATCAGTAGCTAAATATGAGATTCATTTTTTAAACTTTTGCATAAATTAAACAACAAATATCTATGGATTTGTCAGACCTGTACCTCTTAACTTGATTTTTATACGTGATGTTAGCCTAATTACTGAATGTCAATATAATAGATCAGGTGATATTAAGCACCAACATTTTCCAAGACAGTGGTCTAGATTACCCATGAAATTTATCCCTTTCTTTTCTGCATTGTTAATACCCTTAGTCTTAACAACCATAAAATAGATTGATGATGATGTGATTTTCAGTTAAATAAAGTGGAAAATAAATAGCTTCTGACTGTAGATTAAATGGTCTGATTTAGTGGTGGCTAATTAATTCAGGGAAAGTCTTCAGAGGACTTCAGATTTTTTTTTTCCTGAGCCCCTGGGACACTGCAGGTTCATGAACATTGTGGTTGCTTTCTGTAGTCACTTAGCACGGGTAGCAAACATCTGCATTTGAACATTTTAAATTCAAATTATAACAATTGTATACCCAAAGTATGTGGTATACCCTTAGTAAAAAATGACTTGGCAAATAATCTCATATTGGGTTGGTTATTCTCAAATAGTTGTTTAAAAATTAAGGCTACTTATGATAGTGTTTGTTGTAGACAAATGCATGTATATTTACAAAGCAATTTAAAATTTTGGAATAAATTCACGATCCCTGTAAAAGAAAACATTATGCACACATACACATGCACATGAATTAGTTTGTGAAGTTACTGAAGGAAAATTTGCATTTAACTAGAGCAGTTTACACACTCATATCGTTATCAATATTAGTGCCAGAAGCACATTTGCATGTCTGCAACAAAGCCTGTCTTTTACACATTATTTAGTTTAACCATTGTTGTGGTTTAACCCCAGTTGGCAGCTAAGACCCACACGGCTGCTTGCTTGCTTCCCCTCAGTGGTATAGGGGAGAGAATCAGAAGGGTAAAAGTGAGTGGGTTGAAATAAGGACAGTTTAAAAGGTAAAGCAAAAGCTGCACATGCAAGCAAAGCAAAGTAAGGAACTCATTCACTGCTTCCCATTGGCAGACAAATGTTCAGCCATCTCCAGGAAAGCAGGGCTCCATCACGCATCACGGTTACTTGGGAAGACAAACACCATAACTCCAAATGTCCCCCCTTCCTCCTTCCCCCAGTTTTTATTGCTGAGCACAACATCATATAGTATGGGGTATCCCTTTGGTCAGTTGAGGTTAGTTGTCCCAGTTGTGTCCCCTCACAACTTCTTGTGCACCCTCAGCACACTTGCTGGTGGGGTAGTGTGAGAAGCAGAAAAGTTGAGACAGTGTAAGCACTGCTCATCAGTAACTAAAGCATCCCTGTATTATCAACATCATTTTCAGCACAAATCCAAAACATAACACCATGCATGAGCTACTACGAAGAAAAGTAACTCTATCTCAGCCAAAACCAGTACAACATACAATTAATACAGTGGTCAGTGATCAATGGTAGATTGCTAAATCTGCAACCGTATTGATGCATCTGTGAGAAAAAACACATTAGTAGTTCTGAGTCACCCCACTCTCCAAGTCATCTTTATTGTTTAAGGACAAGTCAAAGCTCATGCCCACCAGCAAGTACTGACTCAATATGGAGGGCAAATAGCCCTAATTTCGCCAGTTTTTCTGGACCTTTGTACAAGAAGAGTCCTGTCTGGTTATAATGTGGAATTTTTGTCTTTGCTATCAGAGTAGTTTTAAGTCCACTCCATATAGAAAGTGAGTTAAAAAAGAAGAAATCTGTAACACCTTTGTCTGTTATTTATAAACATGAAGACCTTAAGCTTCAAGGTAATACAAGGGGAAAAAAAAAGGGGGCATGGGGGAAGGAATAAAAGAAAAAAGGAGGAAAAATGTATTCTTTCCTGGCATTAAGTAGGTCACTAAAAAATTAACAGAGGAGTTAGTGCTATCTGTGTCCTTATTTTAAACCTTCCGGAAACAGTGTGATTTGATGCATCAATCAGGGTATTATGTTAATTTTGGTATGACCATTCTAACATCAGCCTGTTACAACATGCACATTGCTATGACACATAATAACCCAGGAGGAAGTACTAGTTCTGTATAGATCAAAACTTCTTGCTTCTTGGGACTGTTTTTATAGCAAACTGAGCTTTTTTAATATCCTGATGTCAGAATGTCTTTAAGAATGTAAGTGAAAGTGTATTAACTTTGTAGTATCTGTCCAGTTAAAAAACAAAATGAAAATAAAAATAGTATTTCCATCTACTGAATGAAAGGCCTTTATTTTTTCCTAACTAGGGAATTTGGGCCAGATTTAGAAAAACTCTTTGGCATCTAAAACTGAAATTTGCTACTTCTGAGCTATATAATTAAAATTTGGCAATCCAAACATCACACCCCAGTAGCTGCCTAGGCATACTTTATTTCATCTGAAAGCTATGTGAATACTCCCAAGAGCTGAAACTGTTATCAAAACACACAGGACACACACAAACACTACAGCTTCATAAAATGGAATTACAGTTGCTTTCTTTTTTAAAAATAAAACAAATGTTAGTGTTTATGCAGTGTTACTACTAAAACCACTTACCCCAGGAAATAAGGATTCTGGAATTCCAGAATGGAAATGGAAAACCACACTTTCCCTGCAGAATGTGTAACCATTCATGTGTAGCCCAGCTGGAGTTTGGGCTACATGATGGACAGATGTAATGACAAAAGCAAGGAAATTATTTAATGGGATTTCTGTTCAAGCTGAACCACTCCCAAGTTAGGGTTTTAAGGGAGCAATTTAAGTTCTTAAACTTAGATGTCTACTTCTGTTTGAATCAAGTACCTGAGATAGCTCCACTGTCCTTGCAGATCAGACATAGGACATTAAGGAGACCCACATCATTCTCATGCAGCAGCTGGTGTCTGGGCAGGATATAATTGCGTCTAAAATGGCACTAAGCACATGTTTAAACATTCAAATCATTACTCTAAAAAGAAGGAGTGTTTGGGAAAGCCTTACCCTACCAATTCAGATTTTTTTTGACCAGAATTCAGTCATCTATGTAGAGAAGATGTTTCATCTTTTTAGACACTAACATTTTCAGTCCTTGAGGGCTCTGTAAGTCTTTACATGAACGGGAATAAGCATTTACCAAAAGCATATATTTCCATTTCATATAGTTTATAGCATGTTATAAAGAGTGTGTTATTAATGTATTCTTAATGTTTATTATGCATAAATAATAAATACTTCATTATTTCAAACCTAAATCAGCATTGTTGCATTATTAAAAGGTCATCAAAAAAGCGTATCATGAAAGACATTTTAAAAACTGATCAGCATTTAACACGATGCTTTTAGATGTGCTTTTAAGTGTGAAATATATTTATTCATAAAGCCTCTTGTACAAAAAGTTACAGAAAATTGGAGTTGTAAAACACAGGAAAACAACTGAAAGAGAGTGTGAAATGTATCTGAGCAAGGTCTGTGTCTCAATTTTACATGAACAGATTATCAAATCTAGGTTTGCTATATTTATAGATAAACCAAATGTGAGATGGAAATATGTCACTTTAATGCAGTTTTTAAACTCTTTCAAATATGAATCGAAATATAACAGCACATGACTACAGACGATGATAAACCCCCAGTATTTCTATATTGCTTAGGTTTTTGGATATTCTTTCTGATAGCACATGTTAACAGCTGTTGATTATAGAGAGTTGATTCATTTCATATATAAGCTACTTATGGAGATGAAGATCTTTTCTACTTTTCTCTCTTTCCTTGATGAAGTAACTCTGCCACTGTCTTCCCTAATATAGTGCTTCAAAAGGTTTCAGTTTCTTCCTGCCAACAAAAAATAATTTTCTGTGAAAAACACCCATAAGTTTCAGTTAAAAATAAATTAAACCTTTTACCATTGTGGCCTTTATGTACAAAAAAAATATTCAGAATTTTGTGCAGCACTGCAGAGATCAGTATTAGTCTTCTTTCCTTTTTTTAGTTGTGTCTTTAGTTGCATTCACAGAATCCCAATAACTGGATTAGAATACTATCTCTACACATTAATTGAAAGATTTATTTGTATCCCTAACACTTTTAATAAACAGTTATATTTACATACATTTTAGTTTCAGTATATGAGTCTATATTCTTCACTGACTTTTTGTTCGTGCAACACTGATGTTGCTTCAATAACAGAAAAAAAAAAAATCACGTTTGTTATTTTGGTATCATCTAAAATATATCTTCCAGATATTTTGTTTTGTCAAATTCTTTCATGCTTTGTTGCAGAATAAATCCTGAACACATTTTAAAATTTTTGTGTGTGTATATGTATATATATACACATATATATAGAGGAACAAGTAAGGAGAACAAGTCTTAGAAGGAGTGTCTGAAGGAACTGGGGTTGTTTAGTCTAGAAAAAAGGAGGCTGATGGGAGACCTTATTGCTGTCTACAAGTACCTGAAAGGAGGTTGTAGCGAGGAGGGTGTTAGTCTCTTCTCCCAGGTAACAATCAATAGGGTGAGAGGAAACATCCTCAAGTTGCTCCAGGGGAGGTTTAGATTGGATATTAGGAACAATTTCTTCAAAGAAAGAGTTATCAAGCAGTGGAACAGGCTGCCTAGGGAAATGGTGGAGTCAACATCTCTGGAGGTATTCAAAAGATGAGTAGATGTGGTGCTTAGGGATACTGTTTAGTGGTGGACTTGGCAGTGTTAGGTTAATGGTTGGACTCAATGATCTTGAAGGTCCTTTCCAACCAAAACGATTCGATGATTCTAGGAAGAGGATGTACTCTAGTCTCTCATACTTTTCAGTATAATACCATGTATTGTCACCTACTACTGTATCACATCATGAGGTACTGAGGGTAATGGGTTTACAGTGTATATGACTGTATATCAAAAGTCTCCAAAAACGGTCATGTTGAACACTATCTGTTGTGTCAGATTTAGATTAGAAGGGGGCAGTTAAATATTTACTACCTCATAAGTATCACTGATTAGTCAGTCTAAAATATTACATGATGATTACAGGTTTACTTCAGCAGAAACTGAGACATGAGTCAATATTTCTTCTTTACTAAATCAAAACTTGTTTCTTATGAAGACATTGAAGACCTGCTGAGGAGCTTTCTTTTTTCAAGTTGTAACTTTGTATTATAAACTAACACATAGATGGTATTATCTCTTTGACTTGCAAACTAATGTTGTTTGCTGTATCTTTATAGAGATACTTTCACATGACCTTCACAAGTCTGTCAATAATGTAAACACAGATGATGATGAGAAGCTGAGAATCATCTCATCTAACTGTAGGTGTCTGCTGCCTACATAACTACAGGTGATTCAGTCATCTAGACACTAGAAAATCAGTGCAGAGAATCAAATACTTTGATGGCACAATTCATCTGCCTTATTTCATATGTTGATCATGAAATGAG
Source organism: Nyctibius grandis (assembly GCF_013368605.1). NCBI lineage: Eukaryota > Metazoa > Chordata > Aves > Nyctibiiformes > Nyctibiidae > Nyctibius > Nyctibius grandis. The sequence goes on along the minus strand of NC_090659.1, from coordinate 75,589,365 downwards.
ATGAATGTCTTCCTAGAAGCGATTATTTCTCTCCCCTGATTACTGAAAGAGTTGAGATAGCTGTCTCAGTAACTTTCTGCAATAGTTATCTTGCACAATGTCATGTGAATTTTACTTGCTGTGGAGAATGTCAAATATGGCTCATCCATTTCTGTTTGACTGTGAGAGCTGCTGCTAGTGTCTTGCATGCACCAATAGGCCTTAAGTGCCCTCATCAGCCTCTGGTGGGGCCACCTGTCAGGAGCAGCACTTGAGCTCAAGCAGTTGCTCATGTAAGAGCTATGAGGCAGAAGTTGTGAGTCGTTAGTGCGGGTACAAAAATGAGTAAACCTTATTTAGAATAGAATAGAATAGAATAGAATAGAATAGAATAGAATAGAATAGAATAGAATAGAATAGAATAGAATGGTTTCAGTTGGAAGGGACATTAAGGATCATCTATTTCCAATCCCTCTGCCATGGGCAGGAACACCTTTCCACAGGCAGGGACACCTTTCCACTAGACCAGGTTGCTCAAAGCCCCATCCAACTTGGCCTTAAACACGGCCAGGGAGGGGGCAGACACAACTTCTCCGGGCAACCTGTTCCAGTGTCTCACCACCCTCACAGTAAAGAATTTCTTCCTAATGTCTAATCTAAATCTACCCTCTTTCAGTTTAAAACCATTACCCCTCATCCTATCATTACACGCCCTTGTAAAAAGCCCCTCTCCTGCTTTCCTGTAGGCCCCCTTCAGGTCCTGGAAGGCTACAAGAAGGTCTCCCTGGAGCCTTCTCTTTACCAGGCTGAACAGCCCCAACTCTCTCAGCCTCTCTTCATAGGAGAGGTGCTCCAGCCCTCTGATCACCTTCATGGTCCTCCTCTGGACTTGTTCCAATAGCTTCATGCCCTTCTTATGTTGGGGGCCCCAGAGCTGGACGCAGTATTCTGGGTGGGGTCTCATGACAGCAGAGTACAGGGCCAGAATCACCTCCCTCAACCTGCTGGCTACACTGCTTTTGATGCAGCCCAGGATACGATTGGCCTTCTGGGCTGCAAGTGCATGTAATTCAATTATGGATTATTCATTAGTTCTAACCATAGTGCAGCTGGATACAATGGCTGTGCTTGGGTGCACAGCCAGGGCACTTCAGTCATTGATCCCTCTAGGGGGATCCAGGAACTCCCTGGATGCTCCTCTACATAGATGAGATAAAGGACTGGTATGAGACAATGGATGGACTTGAATATAGATGCTTGCCTGAACTCCTAGTGAGGTTCACAAATAAGTAATTGACTTATTGTTACAGGAGCTTTCCAGGTGGGTATTTTGGACTGGCCTGGCTGAACAGAGAGCTTTGGCTGGAACTCAGGAAGAAAAGGACAGTTTCTGACCTTTGGAATAGGGGGCAGGCAACTCAGGAGGACTGCAAAGATGTTGTGAAGCTATGCACAGAGAAAATAAGAAGTGCCAAAGCCCAACCAGAACTTAATCTCACTACTGCCAAAAAAAATGTTTCTATAAATACATTAGCAACAAGAGGAGTGCCAAGGAGAAACTTCATCTGTTATTGGATGTGGGGGGGAAACATAGTGACAAAGGATGAGGAAAAGGCTGAGGTGCTTAATACCTTCTTTGCCTTACTCTTTAGTAGTAAGACCAGTTGTTCTTCAGGCACTCAGCCACCTGAGCTGGAGCAGAGGACGGGGAGCAGAATGAAGCCCCCATAATCCAAGGGGAAATCATTAGTGACCTGCTATGCCACTTAGACACACACAAGTCTATGGGGCCAGATGGGATGCACCCAAGGGTACTGAGAAATCTGGCAGAAGTGCTCAACAAGCCACTGTCCATCATTTTTCAGCAGTCCTGGCTAACGGGGGAGGTCCCACGTGACTGGAAATTAGCAAATGTGACACCCATCTACAAGAAAGACTGGAAGGAGGATCTGGGGAGCTACAGGCCTGTCAGTCTGACCTCAGCGCTGCGGAAGGTTATGGAGCAAATAATCTCGAGTAGCATCACATGGCACGTACAGGACAAGCAGGCAATCAGGCCCAGTCAGCATGGGTTTAGGAAAGGCAGGTCCTGCTTGACTAATCTCATCTCCTTCTATGACAAGGTGTCCCGTTTAGTGGACGAGGGAAAGGCTGTGGATGTTGCCTACCTAGACTTTAGTAAAGCCTTTGACACCATTTCCCACAACATTCTCCTGGAGAAACTGGCTGCTCATGGCTTGGACGGGCGTATGCTTTGCTGGGTAAAAAAATGGATGGCCGAGCCCAAAGAGTTGTGGTGAATGGAGTCAAGTCTAGTTGGCGGCCGGTCACATGTGGTTTTCCCCAAGGCTCAGTACTGGGGCCAGTTGTCTCTATTATCTTTATCAATCACCTGGAGGAGGGGATAGAGTGCACCCTCAGAAAGTTTTTAGACGACACCAAATTGGGCAGGAGTGTTGATCTGCTGGAGAGTAGGAACAGTCTGCAGAGGGATCTGGACAGGTTGGATCGACGGGCTGAGGCTAGTTGTATGAGATAACACCACCATACAATGAAGAATGGCTGGAAAGCAACCTGACGGAAAAAGACCTGGGGGTGTTGATTGAGAGCTGTCTGATGTGGGGTTCCCACGGGACAATGGTGGGAACGAGGTACTGAACGAGCTATGTCCAGGCATGTCCAGGGGGTGGTAATGGGGTGGTGATGAACTAGCCAATCGTAATACAGAACAAGGGCCTTGGCTATGAGACCAACAAGCTATGGGGGAAGTTGAGGACCTTGGCTATGAGAAAAATAAGATATGGGGAAGTTGAAAAATAAGAAAGAATGCTGCACCTGCAAGATATAGCTTTTTAGCATAAGCCAATCAGAACTAATATAGAGGCGTGTGAACAAAGCATACTAACCAATCATAATAGAAATGACATGTACACAGAGTGTGTACAAAAACAGAATAGTATAAATGTACCCTCAGATACGTAAATAAATGAGATCTGCTTAACGATCATATTGATCTGCGTGCATTTACTCCATGCCCTCTCAACAAGTGGTGCCCGAACAGGGACTTTCCCCTGGACCAGGGGCCTTCGGCCGGAGACTGCGGAGAAGCAGCGGACAACGGCACGAAAGGAAAGGGTGAGAGGAAGCCAGCTGTAGAGTGCTGCCCCGGCACTGGATTTTCGCACCGGCAGGAACGGATGCGGTAAGCCTGAGTGTTGCTAGCAAAGGAAAACCTGGGTAGGGCTTCCCAGGCAGCTGGGGGAGGAATGGGGTCTACCCTGACCAAGACAGAAGTGGCAGTGGTGAAACTCCTCCAACATATACTCTCTGAGAGAGGAATTAAATATGACGAAGCTGCGTTAAAGCAGTTACTGCTTTGGGCAAAAGACAAAGGACATTTTACAACCTTTAATGATGTCTTTGAAGTGCCTTTATGGGAGAAGATTGGTGACTCTCTCTGGAATGCGGTGTCAAGTGGTGATAAGGAAGCCTTTAAATTGTCTGCTACATGGAAGCTGGTTAGTGAAGCGTTAAAGGGAATAAAAGCAGAGAGAGAAGTCACACATTCAGCTTTTATGGCTTTAGGACCGCAGGCGTCTACTACCCCCTCACTGTTTGCGGGACCAACACCTCCCACGGCCCCGGTGGCTGTACCGGTGGCAGCTCCTTTATCGCCGTCGGTACGGACGGCTGTGAAAAAAGCTGAGGAGTGGGGAACGAGTAAAATAGATAGAGATCCATCAAAAACGGTAGTGCGCCCTACAGATCCATCAGAACCGGTAGTGCGCCCTAAAACACGAACTCGATTTGGACTAATTGATTCAGACGCTGAACAGGAGAATTGGCCAAAACCCCCTCCTCCTCTCATTGATCTGTCTACGGATGAGGCTGAGAAGGAGGACAAGAAGGAGGGTAAAACTGTTTCGTATCCACCTTTACCGGATTCGCCGTTTCCTGAGTCTGTTGAACAAAGTTTACATTACGGCGCTAAACAACCACCGTTAAAGTCTCCAGTTACGGAGTCAGCAGTACCAGAGTCACAAGGACTTAAAGGACCGTTATCATCACGAAATGGACATGAACTTGACATGACAGAGCTTGGTAGACGACTGGAAGAATTAAAGACGGAATTGCAGCAGCATCGTACAGCCAACGCCTCGGGACACGTGACTCTGTCTCCCCCAAACCCCCCTCTGTGTTCGGGACAAGCATTAGGGCTACCTCAACCTCCTCTGCAAATCTCTACTCCACCTTTAGATCAGGGCGGGGGGGGAGGTTTGCGTCCATCTGGTAATGTGGGAGGTGGCGGAGAGGGTCAGCGTCTGCCCGCGTATACAGGGGAGGGGGGGGGAGGAGTGAAATGGAAAGGGATCATTTGAGATGTGTTATTAGGAGTTATAATTCCACAAGCATATCCGGTGATTGTGGGTGCGGGTCCTGAGGGAAGAAATATTTGGCAACCGTTAGATTGGAAAATTGTAAAAGAAGCATTGTTACTATAGTTGGCGAGGGACAACACAGGTGAGGACTGCAGAGGGGTTGTTGCAGGGATGGCAAATCGTAACCCCACCTTAACTGAGCTAATGGATGCTTGTGAGAAAGTAGGAACCACCACATTTCAGATGGAGTATTTAGCAAAAACTTTTGCGGCGGCAGTTAAGGTAGTTCATCATTGTTATACATGCGAGCAGGAAGGTCACTTTAAGAAAAACTACCTTAAGAAGTTGAAGCTGAGTGGGAGAGATAACTCTGTTTTGATGTGTCATTGCTGTGGGAAGCTAGGGCATTTTGTGAAGCAGTGCAGGTCTCAGTATAATGCTCAAGGTCAGCTGATAACAACCAGCTGCAGAATGCAGGGCGGGGAAACCGTATGCTGACACAAATGAATCTTCCCAACCAGTTCCAGGCCTATGCAGTTAACTTGCAGCCCAAACCTCAGGGAGCGCAGGACTGGTGTTTCCACACGGGGTTAACCTGTGCGGCTACCAAGCCTTGGACCTGTGGCAAACAGGGATAATGCTAATGCTGATTGTCAAAAGATCATTGAAGCTTTACCTGGAAAAACATATTTGAATGCTATGATAAAGGCATGTGCAAAAGTGGGTACTGTGGAACATAAGGCTCAAGTTATGGCTGCGGCCGTACTTGGGGCTTACGTCGTCACAATTGCAGTCTCTATTCCAATTATTAGCAGGGGACACAACTTTAACAGCACCACGACACACTACTTCAGAGATACAGCAACTGATTACAGAAATAGAAAGCAGGCTACATTCCAAATTTGTACATCGTATTGATTTGAATCAGGAAATACAAATTATCACTTTGTTTGATAGGCAAATTCCGTATGCAATAATTGGTCAATGGAATTCAGAATGATCGAATTCGTTACATGTATTGGAATGGTTGTTTCTACCTTTAAGAACAAAGAAAACCTTTCCCCTGATTGCAGAGCTATTGGCACAGATTATCATCAAAGGATGGATGCGATGTCGGGAGCTTGTGGCCAGAGATCCCTGCATCACTAACCGTTCCTATTGCAGCTCAATATTTTGAGTAGTGTATGGCTAATAGCTTTGCTTTGCAAACAGCTATGGAGAATTTCTCGGGACAGGTTGTTTACCACTTACCCTCCCATCCTGTCATAAAACTGAGTGTGGAACTTCCAATTGCCACAGGAGTGTTGTGCACAGACACTCCTGTGGATGGAACTACCATTTTTACGGATGGATCTGGGAACACAGGCAAGGCAGGCCTTGTCTGGTATTCTGATGGCAAGTGGGAATCTATGGTAGTACAACAAAAGGGTTCACCTCAGGTGGTAGAATTACGAGCTGTATTAAAAATATTTCAGAATTTTCCCATTCCCTTTAATTTGATTACTGATTCAGCATATGTAGCTGGTATTATAAAGCAATTGGATAGATCTGTTATAGAGCATATATGTAATCAGTGTGTTTTTGAATTGCTGCGAGCTCTGTGGCAAGAAATTCAAATCCGAACCGCATTGTTTTATGTTTTACATGTAAGAAATCATACTAATTTGCCTGGGTTTATTGCAGAAGGCAATGCTCGAGTGGACTCTTTGGTTTTTCATCCTAAAACAACACTTTGTACCAGAGTGGAAGCAATAGCACAATTGCTTGTCAAAGTGCATAAAAGGATTACAGACATTACCGGACTAGACTCAGATGCTATCTATTTACCTATCAGAAAGGAATATCTACAGTGGTTAACAAATCAGTCAACTCTTTTTCAAATGGCCTTACAGGACTTTACTGGACAATTGGTAACACATTTGCCAAAAGATAAAAAGCTACAGTTTATTTGCAAACAGGACTGGGAAGAAAAACCTATCAGATCAGAGATACCTGTGACTGGACTAACTGTTTTTACTGATGCAGGAAAGCAATCACACTCAGCAGTTATTACCTGGCAAGAGGATGGACAATGGAAACATTGCAAATTCTCAGGACAAACTGAGGATTCATTGCAGACACTTGAACTTTTTGCAATATACCAGGTCTTTATAAAATGGAAGGACTTACCTGTAAATATTGTAACAGACTCTCTTTATGCAGCAGGCATTGTAAATCGAATTGAAAGAGCTTTTATACGACCAGTGAAGAATATGCGACTTTACACCATTTTGCTACAGTTGCATCAAGCAATAAACCTCAGAGAGGTACTTTATTTTGTTACTCACATTCGTAGTCATCAATTTGATCAAGGTTTGAGCATTGGCAATAATAAAGCAGACACACTTGTGTCCTATACGCAAATATCACCAAATTTATTTGAACAAGTACACCTATCCCATCAATTCTTTCATCAATCAGCGAAAATGCTAGCAAAACAATTTCAACTCACCATGGCACAAGCACGTGAATTAGTTAGTGCTTATCCTAATTGTCAGAAAATTGGCGTGGGAATTGGGATAGGGGTAAATCCTCGAGGTTTGTGTGCGTTGCAACTGTGGCAAATGGATGTTACTCACATTGCAGAATTTGGAAGGCTCAAATATGTTCATGTATCTGTTGATACGTTTTCACATGTAATATGGGCAACAGGACAGACTGGGGAAACAGGTCGTCATGTCAAACGATGTTTACTTGCTTGCTTTGCAAGTCTTGGGGTTCCACAACAACTTAAGACTGATAATGGACCAGCATATTGTTCACAGATTTTTCGTCAATTTTGTCAACTATGGGGTATTACACATGTCACTGGGATTCCTCATTCGCCTACGGGTCAGGCAATTGTGGAACGTGCTCATAGTACATTGAAACAGCTTCTGCAAAAACAAAAAGGGGGAGAGGTGACTGAACCTTCTGAGAGACTTGCAAAAGCTGTTTATGTACTTAACCATTTAACTTTAGCAGGAGATAAGGAGCGACCCCCAATTGTAATACATTGGGAGGCAGATCGACAGGGAGCAAGCTATGTGAAAAACAAAGGCAAAGTGTGGTATAGGGAACCAGGTACTAACGAGTGGTTAGGACCAGGGGAACTATTACTAATAGGTCGAGGTTATCACAGAATCACAGAATCAGAATCACAGAATGTTAGGGATTGGAAGGGACCTCGAAAGATCATCTAGTCCAATCCCCCTGCCGGAGCAGGATTGCCTAGACCATATCACACAGGAACGCGTCCAGGCGGGTTTTGAATGTCTCCAGAGAAGGAGACTCCACAACCTCTCTGGGCAGCCTGTTCCAGTGTTCAGTCACCCTTACAGTAAAGAAGTTTTTCCTCAAATTTAAGTGGAACCTCCTGTGTTCCAGCTTGCACCCATTGCCCCTTGTCCTGTCAAGGGATGTCACTGAGAAGAGCCTGGCTCCATCCTCTTGACACTTGCCCTTTACATATTTATAAACATTAATGAGGTCACCCCTCAGTCTCCTCTTCTCTAAGCTAAAGAGATCCAGCTCCCTCAGCCTCTCCTCATAAGGGAGATGTTCCACTCCCTTAATCATCTTCTTAAGTTATGCTTCTGTCTCTACAGGCACAGGAGTATGATGGTTTCCGATCAAATGTATTAAACCATATGTGGAGGTGGAATCCAGATCCGGAGATCTGACAGAGTAGCAGAAGACAGCAGGGCAATCAGGGATGCAGCAGGAAATAGCTGGTTCAACAAAATCCTGCAAGAATTAGGTGGATTGTCTCTAAAAGGATGGTTAGCCACTTTATTAGAGGGAATAGTTTATATAGTTGTGATTATAATTATCATAGGGATCTGCGTGGGTTGTGTTGAGGCAATCATTGAGAATAGTATATGCAAGTAGTGAGATAATAAATCTAACTACTTCCAAAGGGGGAAATTGATACCGGATGGTTTAGCAACGGTTTAACAAGAGTAGGCCTCAGAGTAGGCTCTAAAAGGCCTGCTCTGTGTTACCTTTATACAGAATGAGCTTTCCTGTCAGTAACTTTCCTTTCAGCTAGAATAATAGAGAATAACAGTATGTTCTAAAGTAAACTGCATGTTTTGTAGATAGAGTCTGCTTATGGGAATGTTTATAATAGGCATTATCCTACTTGTGTTACCCTGTTTGTTTGCATGTTTGCAGAGAACTGTACAACGAATAGTCAATACAGCCTTTTTGGCACAACAGCAGAGAGCAGGGTTTATGGGTAACCAAGGCTGGGATTCTCTGACCGGGCTCTGCGAGACGCAGGGAACCAGGTTGAAGTAAGAAACAAAGACAAAAAGGACAGGACAGGACATAGGTCGTTCAAAAACAAAAAGGGGGATTTGTGGGGTTCCCACAGGACAATGGTGGGAACGAGGTACTGAACGAGCTATGTCCAGGCATGTCCAGGGGGTGGTAATGGGGTGGTGATGAACTAGCCAATCGTAATACAGAACAAGGGCCTTGGCTATGAGACCAACAAGCTATGGGGGAAGTTGAGGACCTTGGCTATGAGAAAAATAAGATATGGGGAAGTTGAAAAATAAGAAAGAATGCTGCACCTGCAAGATATAGCTTTTTAGCATAAGCCAATCAGAACTAATATAGAGGCGTGTGAACAAAGCATACTAACCAATCATAATAGAAATGACATGTACACAGAGTGTGTACAAAAACAGAATAGTATAAATGTACCCTCAGATACGTAAATAAATGAGATCTGCTTAACGATCATATTGATCTGCGTGCATTTACTCCATGCCCTCTCAACAGTCTGAATATGAGCCAACAGTGTGCCCAGGTGGCCAAGAAGGCCAACAACATCCTGGCTTGTATCAGAAATAGTGTGACCAGTGGGACTAGGTAAGTGATCGCCCTGCTGTACTCGGCACTGGTGAGGTCGCACCTCGAATACTGTGTTCAGTTTTGGACCCCTCACTACAAGAAAGACATTGAGGTGCTGGAGTGAGTCCAAAGAAGGGCAATGAAGCTGGTGAAGGGTCTAGAGCACAAATCTAATGAGGTGTGACTGAGGGAACCGGGGTTTTTTAGTCTGGAGAAAAGGAGGCTGAGGGGAGACCTTATTGCTCTCTACGACTACCTGAAAGGAGGTTGTAGAGAAATGGGTGTCAGTCTCTTCTCCCAAGTAGCAAGAGACTGGACAAGAAGAAATGGCCTCAAGTTGCTCCAGGGGAGGTTTAGATTAGATATTAGGAAAAATTTCTTCAGTAAAATGGTTGTGGAGAATTGGAAGAGGCTGCCCAGGGAAGTGGTTGAGTCACCATCCCTGGAGCTATTTAAAAGACATGTAGATGTGGCGCTTAGGGATATGGTTTAGTGGTGGACTTGTCAGTGTTAGGTTAACGGTTGGACTTGGTGATCTTAATGGTCTTTTCCAACCTAAATGATTCTATGATTCTATAGCATGAGAAATTATGATTATTCGTAGCATAATCGTAATATGGTTTCAATATAGTTAACAGATGTCTGTTTCCGAGGTAGTATCACACAAATACGGGGTTAAGAGGGTATTTTTAAGAATCTCCAGCCAGTTTTATTCCAATTATTTCTCTTTTTCTATGTACTTACATATTTGTTCCTAGGTAAAGTGTTGAATATATGCTGACTAAACATGAATAGCCTACCTTCTTATACGGAATTTATTTATTTTCTTCTGCATCTTAGTTTTTTTATTAGACTGTCAGTTGTATTTAAGTGGTAGAGTGTCTGTGTCTAAGAGACTTTGAATATTTAAAGTTTTCCTAGCAAACATCAGAAATCAGAAAAATCTTGTGACTAGTCTTTTGGTCTCTAAAGCTTATAGGGACAATTTTTATTATCTTGCAACTATATCTTTATTATCTTATTGGGAAATAAAGCTAATATCATTCATCTGAAAAAAAAAATCTTAATTCATTCAGAATACAATCCTGAAGCGCCAGACTTAATCCTTAGGGCAGTCCAACTACTCTGCTGAATATTTCCCATGCATTTAAACCTCTTCACATTTACATTTTTAAAAGGCTCTACTGTTAATCCGTGTTAACCCACCCTGGGTAGGTGTTCTTGCATCTGGGCAAGAACAGCCCCATGTACCAGTACAAGTTGGGGGCAGACCTGTTGGAGACCAGTGTGGGGGAGAGGGACCTGGGGGTCCTGGTGGACAACAGGATGACCATGAGCCAGCAGTGTGCCCTTGTGGCCAAGAAGGCCAATGGCATCCTGGGGTGTATTAGAATGGGTGTGGTTAGCAGGTCAAGAGAGGTTCTCCTCCCCCTCTACTCTGCCCTGGTGAGGCCACATCTGGAATATTGTGTCCAGTTCTGGGCCCCTCAGTTCAAGAAGGACAGGGAACTGCTAGAGAGAGTCCAGCGCAGAGCCACGAAGACGATTAAGGGAGTAGAACATCTCCCTTATGAGGAGAGGCTGAGGGAGCTGGGTCTCTTTAGCTTAGAGAAGAGGAGACTGAGGGGTGACCTCATTAATGTTTATAAATATGTAAAGGGCAAGTGTCATGAGGATGGAGCCAGGCTCTTCTCAGTGACATCCCTTGACAGGACAAGGGGCAATGGGTGCAAGCTGGAACACAGGAGGTTCCACATAAATATGAGGAAAAACTTCTTTACGGTGAGGGTGACCGAACACTGGAACAGGCTGCCCAGAGAGGTTGTGGAGTCTCCTTCTCTGGAGACATTCAAAACCCGCCTGGACGCGTTCCTGTGTGATATGGTCTAGGTAAACCTGCTCCGGCAGGGGGATTGGACTAGATGATCTTTCGAGGTCCCTTCCAATCCCTAACATTCTGTGATTCTGTGATTCTGTGATACCCACCTAACAAGCTATCAATATTGTATTAGTTGGAGGCATTTTTTTGAGCCTAGAAGCTTCATTAATTTAATTTCATACAAACATCCTGTCTGACCTTGTTGTGGTTTTGACCCAGCAGGTAGCTAAATACCATGCAGCTGCTCACTCACTCTCCCCACCCCCCAGGGAATGGGGGAGAGAATCGGAAAGGTAAAGGTAAAGGCACTCATGGATTGAGATAAAAACAATTTATTAATTGACATAAAAGAAAGTAATAATATAAATAATTATAATTATAATAATAGAATATACAAACAAGTGATGCACAATGCAACTGCTCACCACCCGCTGACCAATGCCCAGCCCATCCCTGGCTAGCGATCCCAGAGAAGAGAAATTCCAAAACTGCAATCCCAGAAGGGAGAGAGAGGACCAGCTTCCCAGCCAGCCTCACCTATATACTGAGCATGATCTTGAATGATATGGAATATTCTATTGGCCAATTTGGATCTGTTGCTCTGGCTTTGCTCCCTCCCAGCTTCTTGTGCATCCACTCACTAACAAAGCACAGGAAGTTGAAAAGTCCTTGATTTCTTAGCAACAACTAAAAACATCAGTATATTATCAATATTCTTCTCATACCAAATCCCATACTAAATCCAAAACATAGCGCTGTTCTAGGTACTAAGAAGAAAATTAGCTCTATTCCAGCTGAAACCAGGACAGCATCCATCCCTTATTCCATACCGTTTATGTTATGCTCAGGTCTCACACTTTCCAATGCATTCGAATTAATCACTATTACTTTTCCTGTTTGTTTTGTTGGGTTTTTTTTATATATATACACAGAGATATTATTCCCTTAGTTTATGGGCCATCCCTTCAAAATGTCTACTGAGTTCATTTAGTCCATAACATCTGTCATGACAGTCTTTTAAGGCAGGAGAGAAGGTGCGGAGTTCACTCAGTCAATGGAGCGGGTGACATTTATCAGTGGAGTAGGACTGGGTTTCAGTGCAGTGCGGTGCGTGAGTTATATTAGATGCATCAGGAGGATGGTATATAGTCTCTTTTGCATCTGAAGCTCATAGCTGGTGTATCCGGCATGATCTATGCCCACGGTCTGTGGATTAAAGATGTCGATTTTGAGGAAGTTGCTGGGTGCCAGTTGTTGAAACCAGTCCAGGCTCCATCAAAGTTCGTTCTTCCTTAATACTAATTCTTGATATAATGCCGTTAGTATAATATATAGCAACCATAGCAATGATGATATGCAATGGCAGGGTTATTTAGCAATTAACATCATACATTCATTGGCCATTTTTATTCAAAATCAAATCCCCTTGAGGTATAAATTGGACTTCTGCATCACCCACCAAGTGCAACCAGGTCCTTGAACAAAAGCAATCCCACGAATGGGTTTACCTTTACCTGCAGCAGGAATAACCCAGACTGTCTTCCCCAGCATGTTTTTAATGTGCACTACATGGACTTTATCCATTTCTACAGTACGTAAAAGTCTTGATTGGGAAGGGCCAGCTCGATTGTCAGATCCTCTACTGCTGATTAACCAAGTGGCTTTTGCTAAATGTGTATCACAGTGTCTCAAAGTTCCACCACCCATTGCTCTCAGTGTAGTTTTTAGTTGTCCATGGTATTATTTAATTTTCCTGGAGGTTGGTGCATGATAGGGGATGTGATATGCCCACTCAATGCCATGTTCTTTAGCCCAAGTGCCTATGAGGTTCTTTCAGAAATTAGTCCCATTGTCTGACTTACTTAATTCTTTCTGGGGTGCCATGTCACTATAAGACTTGCTTTTCAAGGCCCAGAATTGTGTTCCAGGTGGTAGCATGGGACACAGCATATCTTTCCAGCCATCTGGTGGTTTCTTCCACCTTTATGAGCATGTAGAACTTGTTGTGACAGGTTCCTTGACCTTACTTTGGTTTACGGCAAAACTTGCTCTTAGAATGATTTGGATTATTTTCTTCCTTTTCTCAAAAACAGTTTCTGCTGTATTGCCCCATATGATGACATCATCAATGTATTGCAGTTGTTCCAGAGCTTCATCCTGTTCCAGTGCAGTCTGGTTCAGTCCAAGGCAAACAGTAGGGCTGTGTTTCTACCCCTGGGGCAGTCAACTCCAGGTGTACTGAACACCCCTCCAAGTGAAAGCAAACTGTGGTCTGAAGTCTGCTGCGAAAGGAATTGAGAAAAACACATTAGCAATATCAATTTTGGCATACCACTTGGCTGCCTTTGACTCCATTTTGTACTGAAGTTCTAGAATGTCTGGCGTGGCAGAACTCAGTGGCAGTGTGACTTCTTTCAGGCCATAATAGTCTGCTGTCAGTCTTCACTCTCCATTAGATTTTTTCCTGGACATATGGGACTGTTAAAGAGTGAGCAAGTCTTGCTTATCATGCCTTGGCTCTCCAGTAGACAAATCAGCTTATGGGGGAATCACGGCATCTCGGTTTCTGCGATATTGCTGCTGGTGCACTGTTGTATTAGTGATCAGCACCTGTTGTTCTTTGACCCCCAGCAATCCCACAACAGAAGAGTCCTCTGAGAGAATGGGCAAAGTAGACAGCTATTTCATTTCCTCCGTCTCCAAGGCAGCTATACTGAAAGCCCACCGCTACTCTTTTGAGTCCTTAAAATGCCTACTCCTGAGGTAATCCATGTCAAGAATGCACGGAGCTTCTGGAACAGACACAATGGGGTGTTTTTGCTACTCATTCCTGGTTAGGGTCACTTTGGCCTCCCATACAGTCATCTGTTGGGAACCCCCTATCACTCCAGAAATATGGATGGGTTCTGCCCCTTTAAAGTTTGATAGCATTAGGGTGCATTGCACACCATTGTCTACTACAGCGTTATACTCTTGGAGGTCAGATGTGCCAGGCCATTGAGTCCACACAGACCAGTAAACCCAGTTGACTCTTTCCTCCACCTGGCTGGAGGCAGGGCCCCTCTAATGCTGATCATAGTATTTGTTACTGACGGATGGGTTTGTGTGGTATGCGTGGATCTTAATCTCCTCTTGGTTACTCACTTCTTGTTAGTACCGATCAGAAGTTCTCCTCACAGGATCGAGAGTAAAGTCAACCCTTCTGTTCTGTTTGGGATACTGATTACTGGAAACTGGAGCAACAATTCTCCTGGAAAAAAAAACATTCATAATTGTTTTTCCTTGCAACTCACCTACCCACTCTTCTAGGACCGAGGTAGGTTTTCCATCCCACTTTCTCATGTTTTCTCCATGGTCACGCAGGTAAAACCGCAACGTGCCCTGTGGTGTATACCATCTCTCTTGAGCAGGGGAACACTTGCTCCTAATAGCTGAGTTCCTGGTTTGTACAGGTGGGGGATGGAAGATATCCTTCTTGAATCACTGGAACTCTCAGGACAGTTTCTCGGTTAGGATGTCTGGCAGTTTCTCCACAGCTGAGATGAGGGAGGAAGAGGCATTGTCTTCGTATGTCCAGAGCTGGTGAGTCATTTTATCCACCATTGGCTTGTCTTTGGCTTTGAAAGTCAGTATTGCCAATGAGCTGGCATACGATGATGGTGCGTTCAGTACGACCTTCTGCCACGTGGGTTGTGTGCATCGGGCTTCAACTGGATTTTTGGGTAACTGCTCATTATTCAGGTCACTATAAATCACTTACAGCACAGCTAATTCCTTCAAGCACTAGATATCTCTCTCCACGGTATTCCACCTGCCTAGGTTACACATAACATCTTCCTTAAAGGGGTACCTTTCCTTCAGGCCTGACAGAAGTTGCCTCTAGAGGCTGAGGGTCTCTGCCTCTTTCCCAATTGCTTTGTCAATGTCCCCTTCCTTAGAAATGGATCCCAACTGCTTGGCTTCCCTACCCTCTAATTCCACACTATTGTCCCTGTTATCCCAGCGTTGGAGCAGCCAGGTAGCAATGTACTCACCTGGATGACGGCTGAAAATCTTTTGCATGTCTCACAGCTCACCCATGGGATTGGGTGATGACCTCTGGTTCTACCTCTTCCTCCTGTGATGACCTTGGTTCACTGTCATCCCTCACTGAGCAAACTAAGTTACTTATGTATTTCTTCTTCTGTATAGGGGCAACTGGTACCAGCACAGGTTGGTTCTCTGATTCATGTGTGGTGCTTCTCACCAGGGCTGGAGTAACCATAGTGGTGCCTGTTGCAAGGGTTGGAGCAGCTGCAGTTTCTGTCGCAGGGGTTAGAGTAGTAACAAGGGCTGTTGCGGGGGTTGGAGCAGCTGCAGTGTCTGTTTCTGGGGTTGAAGTAGCTGCACAGCACCTGCATCTGCACCAAGCACCAGCAACAGATGGTTTCATGAAACAGACTTACAAGAGCATGCATCTTGTTTTCTAGGAGAATGTGGTGAGCAGTTTCATGATTCACTGACATCAGCTAATAAACATAAAAAATGCTTCTGGACACCAACTATTTTCTACTTTTCAGTGAAAGTTATAATACATACTATTGGGAGAATATTTTGTGTCAAAAAAACAGGAAGTTATATCACTCAGATAATTCCTTTTAGACTGTCTTTTAATTAAAGGATTAGAGCGAAGAGCTGTCTTATTTTTACTATTTTTATAACCTCTTGTGCATTACACTGAAATAAAAACTCTTTAGTTTCACTGTATAATTTATAACTAGGTTACTAAATGAGTCATCTAATTTACGTGTTCCTGTGCCTACAAAATATGTACATTGACTTCATAGGCAGTGGAAAGTGCTAGGGACCCCTGATGGTTTCCTGAGGACAATTTAGAATGCCTTTGTGAGGATTTTTCCATTCATTGAATAAGAAAACTAGACGTTTCTGTGGAAAGGTTAAACGCTTGTACACATTTAGTGAGAAACCAAATAGAAATGGCCCGGGGGAATATCTGACTGAATTTATGATTCCAGGAGTCACAACTGATTATACAGTCAGCTAGGGATTTGGAATTCAGAACATTTGCAAATAAGGCCTAATACATAGCTTGCTTTTTTTTTTTTTTTTTTTTTTTGCCTGCTAGTGAAAACAGTTCCTAGATGTAGGGCATTTGAATTAAAGGTTCACCTCTTCCAGAGGGGGTGTGAACCCATTCTTCTTTATTTTGCAACAGTTCTTCAGACATTACACTATGTGATACTCTAGGACGTGACAATTTTCATCCTTAAATTTAAGATAGGCTACAAACGAAAGAGTTCAATTCCAAAGTGACAGAAGTCAAGCAAGTGGGGCAGAAGGCTGGCTTGGCTGAGCAGGGATCTTCTAGAACATGGGCGGAAAAGGAAGGCGTACAGACTTTGGAAGCAAGGACAGGCGGCACAGGAGGACTGCAGAGATGCTGTTTGCCACTGTAGGGAGAAAATTCATGCAGCCCAAGCTCGATGAGAGCTCAAGCTGGCCAGCATTGTGAAGGACAACAAAAAGGGCTTTTTAAAATATGTCATGTACTAAGTTTATTTTTATTTGTTCTATCCTTAGCCATTTTCAATTTTTCCCTTGTAAATAATTACAGTAATCCACAATAAGCAAAGTTTTCATCTGGTTAAATACCGGTCAATTGAAAGTAACTAGTTCTAGGAAAAGAAGAAATAGCTTCTTTTTTTTTTGCTGATGTCAAAGTATTTTTAGTTTTAAAGTTTTCAAAACCTATTGAGAAGAAAAAAAAATATACTTTTTTCTTCACTGTATAAAGGCTTGAGTTTAGTGAATCAACATTTTTCAGTTAAAGTTATCATAAATGTTCCGATTTTGCTGTAGAATCAGAAACAGAGAAAAACACTTGTGAGCTTCTTCCAGGGATGTGTTCATGCATAACTGCTGTGAAGAATCATGTGCCCTTTCTTTCAGAGTGACACAGGATGGGGAATAGAGTGTCTTCTTGTACCTTTTGTTGAAGGTGTCCTGCTTCTTAATGGTACATGACGCCTATATTTAAACATATTAATGCTGCCTTATGGTCCGCTGAACACCAGCTGAATGCCACGGCCACTTACCAGTTGAGTGAGCCAATGGAGGGAATTCTTTTGTTACACTTATTGTTAGTAGAAAAGGAAATCCCTACAATGATGGTAAACAGCTATTCCCTCTTACCTTGACCCTTTAAAGCATGAATCACTCATCACTATGGTGTTTACTGTCAAGAAGTACAGGATAAATTAACTCTAAGTCTACAAAAAATAAACAAAACTCGTGTTATCATAGATTTGATCAGATCTTACTTGTCTCCCCGATTACTGAGGTTATGCTTCTGATCCTTAATATTGTGTTTTTCCTTGACAGTATTAAGTCGCCACCTCATTTCCCTTGTTTTATTCATTTTGCTCACCTAAACCATCAGTCACTCTTCAGAAGATTTTAGGTATGTTTTATGTCAGTCTAATGGGTTGATCTTGGCTAGCTGCCAGACTCCCATCCAGCCACCCTCTTACTCCCCCTCCTTCATGGGATAGGGAGAGAAAATAGGAGGGAAAAGCTCGTGGGTCAAGACAAAGAACAGGAAATCACTTACCAATTATCATCACAGGCAAAAGAGACTCAACATGGACAAAAATAATTTATTGCCAATTAAAATACAGTTAGATGGTTAGAAACAAAGATAAAAATTAACACACCTTCTCCCCTGTTTTTCGCAGGCTCCACTTTACTCCTTCATTTCCAAATCCTCTACTGCCTTCCACCCTCCCCAAGCAGCGCACAAGGGTTGGGGAATGGGGGTGGGGCTGAGGTCAGTTCGTAACAGCTCCTCTCTTCTGCTCTTTCCTGCTCATGCTTTTCCCCTCCAGCATGGGTCATTACCATGGGCTGTAGTCCTTCAGGATAAACCTGTTCCAGCATGGGTCTTCCATGTGCTGCAGCTTCATTCAGGGTATATCTTCTTGCTCCAGCATGGGCTGCAGTGTGGGTATCTGCTCCACCATGGTCCCCTCCATAGGCCGCTGGGAAATATATGCTTCACCATGGTCTCTCCATGGGCTGCAAGGGAATCTCTGCTCAGGTGCCTGGAACACCTCCTCCATATCCTTCTTCTCTGACCCTGATGTCTGTGGGATTATTTCTCACCCTTTTTTTAGCAATTCCTCTCTCTCACACACTGCTGGTCAGCATTTTTACCTTTTCTTAACTATGCTTTCCACAGAGGCAACACCAGGTTTGCTGATTGAGTTGGCTTTGGCCAGTGGTGGGTCTGTTGCCAAGCTGGCTGGAACCATCTGTGTCTTGCTCCAGGGAACCCCATGCCTCTTCTCACAGACGCCACCCCTGTGGCATACCCCTCTGCCCCCCAAAACTTTACCATGTACACCCAATACTTTCAGGAACTTCATGCATCTGCTGCGGCTAGTTGACCCTCACTTCACATTCCTTCCTATCTGTAGTGGTCTTCAAATTTCCACTGTCTAGTTTACATCAGCAGTGAGCTGGGTTAAATGCAAATAATGTATTCTTTGTTACAAAGTCAGCTTTTTCTCAATTTCTTGCTTGCCAACTTAGCTGTACATCTAGGCTTTGGGACCTACCATACCATCTGCATAACAGTACCTCCCACTGATTTAATGAAGTGTGTTTGTTCTTTGTGAAGAGTTCAAAAATTCATATTTGAAAGAACAGTTTCATCATCGTGATGGTCATTAGCTGTTTTTTCATCATGCACATATTAATATCAAATCTAGCCACAGATGGCAAATATTCAAGTTACTATGGATTTATTTCCATCATCACCCAGAGTAGTGGTGTTATTTTAGCACTTCCATTATACGAGTAACCTACTTCTATGTAAAGCCAAGAAAACAAAATTCAGATTTTATTTTCTCTTACACTTTCCTCAGAATAGAATTATTAGTAGAAAATTTTAGGAAAAAAAAAAGTTATTGTATTTCATGGTTTTAGACTAAATGGTTTGAAAATATTCTCTTTAGAACTGAAATGTAATAATGGCGAAGTTTTTACCCTTTGAGATTCCCAGTTTGAGGTCTTCCAGGTTGTTCAGGAAAAGATGTATCTCCCATTGGTGTATCTAAAACTCCAGCATTAAAATATTTGGCAACAGACAGAGTAAACTTTGCATTTTTAGATTCTCTTGATCACATCTTCAGGATTATTTTTCTACAGTAATTATCAAAAAATATAGTTTCTTACATGTAAAAAACGATGTGACTCTTAAAACTGGAAGACTCAGCTCAGATGTGCTTCCTTCTCCAGTTAATGTGCTCTTTAAAAGTTATTTTTAAAATAACAAGAAAATAATTCATTAGTGTAGAGTATATATTTTAAATTCCAACCAGAGACCATGCACAAAAGGAAACATCTGCTTTACAATATATTACTTTCTGTATAGAAAAAAATCACAGAAAAACTGCAGTGCTTAGTGGTTGCTGCTGAATAGTCTTTTTTCACGTTAAACTGTTTTCATATATTATCACTGAAAACTTATAAACTCGGCAGTTGCATTTTACCCTCCTTTGAATTTATTTGCTTATTTTACTTCATAATAATGCAAATTTTGATGTCGAGTCTAATTTTAGTGATATATCAAAGCTATGAATTACCCTATTATCAGATTTTTTTAATCCCAGCTAATGACTGTAATTTCCCAAGGAAGGATAACACCTGAGATTCTTTATATTAGGTATTGTAACAAATGCTAGAGAAGAAATGATAACGCTTCATTAATTTTATGTGACTGATTAGACTGAGCTATATGTTCTTAAGAAAATATGCGTTTATGGTTTCAAATTATCCTGTGTTTTTATTGCTCCCACAAACTACTAACACAAAATCTGTTGTTCTAAAATGTTTCTTCTTAACAACATCTCTTTTTCTTTCCTCAAAAAATAATGCCTGATGCATACTGAAGTTCGTTAAATTAAATGGTAAAAATCAGTGTAATAAGAAACAACAACTTGCTCAAAATGCTAAAATTGTGTGTTATTCACGTAATCTTAAATTTCTGCTTAATAGAAAATGCTAAATATATGTCTAAATTTAAGTATTCTGTGCAAAGAAAATGGAAACAAGGTTTGGAGACAAGTGTTTAAATTTAACTTGTCTTTGTACTTACTATAACCATTTCAAAAGATCTTAAAGAAACAGGAAGTAAGCATATTAAATAGTAGCATTTTTAAGCACAAATATATGTACGTTGTATGGTATAAAAATATTTGGCTATTTTCAGTTTGGAATATCCCTTCAGAGACTTTTGTCAGTTGAGTGGATTAATGGACTGTATCACAGGTAAGTGGATCAACTGGTGGTGTAATTGTTTTTCCCTAAGTCACTCACACCGACATGGGGAGAGTGAATACGTGGCTCAGCCCAACATATAATACAAAAACTGCACAACCAATAAAAGCATTTTGGAGAGAGCAATGAGCTTGAGCTGACTTCAACCTGTGTCTTCCTTCCTGGTGACTGGAGACACCCAGTGTCATAGAATCATAGAATCATTTAGGTTGGAAAAGACCTTTAAGAGTATCAAGTCCAACCACAGACCTAACACTGTCAAGTCTACCACTAAGCTGTGTCCCTAAGTGCCACATCTTTTAAATACCTCCAGTGTTGGTGACTTAACTACTTCCCTGGGCAGCCTGTTCCAATGCCTGATAACCCCTTTGGTGAAGAAATTTTTCCTGATATCCAATCTAAACCTCTCCTGGCACAACCTGAGGCTGTTTCCTCTCATCCTATCACTTGCTACTTGGGAGAAGAGACTAACACCCACCTCACTACAACCTCCTTTCAGGTAGTTGTAGAGAGAGATAAGCTCTCCCCTCAGCCTCATTGAGCATATTATAAAGACTGGTAATGGGAATCACACTGATATTGTGATTGCAATGTGCATTGCAATTGCTGGGTTTTGTTACATGCCACTTACAGTTGTATAGTGTTTTCAGTATAATTTGTTTCATTCTGCTAAATCAGAAATGTCATGTAACATTAACTATCTCCAAATAAGTAAATTTTATATTAAACATTAGACCCTTCACAAGTGTGATATCTAAAAGTTCCTGATCAGAGAGCATTGGACTCTGACACCTAATCACCTCCTCTTGGTAATCTTTCCTTTTAATTCTTGATGACTGCCTACTTTATGTCCTTCCTCTTTTAATATCTGCAATTTTTGTATAAACTACAGTGATTCCATTGTTTGGCATGTAGAGAAAGAGTGAAACAATAGGTCTCCAATTTTCTCGTGCAAGTAGCTCACCTGAAAACCACGAATATGTGAAGCATTCAATATGCACAACATTGATTATTCCTTTCCCTGTAAACCAGTATATGCACAAGCTGTGAAGCTCAGTTTTCAGTTCATGCTTGAGAGAAGCTCCAGAATGCTTGACTAGGTGGATCAAAGTTATGTTTCAAAATTGATTGCCACATGTTTTAGTAGAATAAATTATTTGGTATTCTATTTTTTGTTTAATTTATTTGGGACCGTTATAGGAAATAAACAGAACTCTGAAATTTCATACAGTATAGAGTCTCTGGTATGATATATGAAAGTATACGGTATTATTAATGGACACATTTACAACAAGTGTGCATGTGTGTGTGTCTTTATATGCATATGTAAACTTTGTCAGGGATAATCAATTGAAATTCTTCATTCCTAATCTGAATATCACCAGTTCAGCTAATACAGTTCATATCAAATATTTATAAACCAGTGAGGATAAACATAGAACAGACTTGCACTGGACACAAATAAGACAAAATAATTCAACCTGCAAATGACAGAGTAAAAGTATCTCAAAATACAAATATATGTTCTTTTACTACATTAACAATTGTCCCTACATTTTAAAGTTCCTTTAAGTGGGGATTGTTGAAGCTGCTCTGCAATGAGATACCTCATCAGTGTTCAGACAATCCTCTCTAAATCTTAGTAAAGATTTTGTTCAGATAAATGCTCAAGAGAGGAAAACCAAAAAAAAACCACAACAAAACCCTCCCCCTTATGTGTACATTCACTCTTTGCTTTTGTTATATCTTCCACAGTAAGACTTGAGTACTATGTTAGAGATATCTTTTAGTTACTCTACCTTCCTTTCCATTCTCAGCAGTACTACTATACACTGCAAAGGCATACTCCAACACCTTTTTAAGGGGCTGGCAGCCATTCTGCTGGTTAGTCCTTATGAAAGGATAGCATAGCAGGACAACTCCTCCTCCCCTAAGCTCTCTGATACTATTTCTCTCTGTTCATCTGGAAGCAGACTGTCAGCTGGTTAGACATGGAAAGATCTAAAGCAACTTAGTAAATGTTGGAAAAAAGAAAAAATACTGGATCAAATATACTTCTGATAATTTTTAACTGATGTAAAAAAAAATTACTCTTTCCCAACATGTAATCTCCCAAGATCTGTTTTTCCTTTAAAATAAACTAACAAAATAATAATATTTAAAAGAAATAAATACAAATCAGAATGGCACATCACCACTAATAGAAATATGTCTCTGGTCTATTATAGAAATAGAAATTTTGTGACAGGAAATGAATGCGGGGACTATTTTGAATACTGCACTGTCATGGGATCAGAGGAGATGAGTACAGTGTTCTCTTCTAAGTATGACTTCAGTTTGAGTAGTGCCTGGTAGCTATACGTACCTTACTATTACCGGCTGTAATGTCTATGATTGACACTTAAAGTGTTGTAACATAGTGTAATAGAGACAATATAGGCTTATTTTGTTTCTAAGCATAAGATGTACTTTGTTTGGATAGTACTGGAATTTCCTTTCACAAATCAATTGAGAAATGATTCATGGCAAGGAAAGAAAAGCTGGACAAGTTGTTTTATCTCTCTGTATACATCTGCTTGAGGCTGCCAACTTATATCCAGAAATTTAAATTGTTCCTCACCTCTTACTAAAAACAAGTGCAGCAAGAATACATACTCTGAAAAAACTCAGGTGCCTGAATAGGTCTGCAACAAATATTCATACTGTTTTTTGTGCTTTGTGCCACAGAGGCTTCTTGCTTTGTCCCACGTGAATCACTTACAACATTTTAGTTGTTCAGCTGTAATTGGTCTCAGGTTATGGTAGACCTCATTCAATTCTGAGTGACTAGAGAAACTGTATTTATGAGTACTTGTGCCAAACAGGACTTCTATTGCAGTTCTTTCCCCTCTTAGTGAGTGGAGGAAGTAAAAAATACTTTTCACACTAAGGTTTCTGGCCTTGAGATCGAACCTACAATGAGAGAGAGATGTATGCTTGAAACTTCTGGTGCAATGCATTATTTGAATATATATTGTTTATTTCATTGCTTGCTTTTCTGATTAAAAATGTTTTCACAGAATCACAGAATCACAGAATGTTAGGGATTGGAAGGGACCTCGAAAGATCATCTAGTCCAATCCCCCTGCTGAAGCAGGATTGCCTAGACCATATCACACAAGAACGCTTCCAGGTGGGTTTTGAATGTCTCCAGAGAAGGAGACTCCACAACCTCTCTGGGCAGCCTGTTCCAGTGTTCAGTCACCCTTACCGTAAAGAAGTTTTTCCTCAAATTTAAGTGGAACCTCCTGTGCTCCAGCTTGCACCCATTGCCCCTTGTCCTGTCAAGGGATGTCACTGAGAAGAGCCTGGCTCCATCCTCATGACACTTGCCCTTTACGTATTTATAAACATTAATGAGGTCACCCCTCAGTCTCCTCTTCTCCAAGCTAAAGAGACCCAGCTCCCTCAGCCTCTCCTCAGAAGGGAGATGTTCTACTCCCTTAATCATCTTCGTGGCTCTGCGCTGGACTCTCTCTAGCAGTTCCCTGTCCTTCTTGAACTGAGGGGCCCAGAACTGAACACAATACTCCACATGCGGCCTCACCAGGGCAGAGTAGAGGGGGAGGAGAACCTCTCTCGACCTGCTGACCACACCCCTTCTAATACACCCCAGGATGCCATTGGCCTTCTTGGCCACAAGGGCACACTGCTGGCTCATGGTCATCCTGTTGTCCACTAGGACCCCCAGGTCCCTTTCCCCTACGCTGGTCTCCAACAGCTCTGTCCCCAACTTGTACTGGTACATGGGGTTGTTCTTGCCCAGATGCAGGACTCTACACTTGCCCTTGTTATATTTCATTCAATTTCTCCCCGCCCAACTCTCCAGCCTGTCCAGGTCTCTCTGAATGGCTGCGCAGCCTTCCGGCACATCAGCCACTCCTCCCAGTTTTGTGTCATCAGCGAACTTGCTGACAGTGCACTCTAATCCCTCATCCAAGTCATTAATGAATATATTGAATAGAACTGGTCCCAGAACCGACCCTTGAGGGACTCCGCTAGACACAGACCTCCAACTGGACTCTGTCCCGCTGACCACTACTCTCTGGCTTCTTTCCTTCAGCCACTTCACAATCCACCTCACTACCCGATCATCCAGACCACACTTCCTCAGTTTAGCTGCGAGGATGCTGTGGGAGACCGTGTCAAACGCTTTACTGAAATCGAGATAGACCACATCCACAGCTTTACCATCATCTATCCACCGGGTTACATCCTCATAAAAGGCTATCAAGTTGGTTGAGGAAGACTTCCCGTTGGTGAAGCCATGCTGAGTGCCCCTAATGATCCCCCTATCCTTGATGTGTCTAGAGACAGCACCAAGGACAAGTTGCTTGTTTTGATAGTCAAAGATGAAAAACATCTTTCTGAACAACTGATAGAATATGACTGAACACAGAGATCTCCATTTTATGTTTTTTAAGAAAGATTGCTCTTTGTGTGTTTAGCTCCTATTGATGAGTATTTCATGAACAGATAACACCACAAATTAAGAAACGTATTGGTATTTTTGCAATTAAATATTAATTATAAGAACATTTATAGGCTGTAAAATGATGAAATGTAAATGGTTTTGCTATTTAGTTCTAAATTACACAAGCAATACAAAAGTAATTGAACTGCTCTTAATAGACTGTAATGTAAAGTATACAAAAGCATTTTATTGGTGTTTAACAAGATAATTAGAGCAAGTAAATTAGATATTAACAAAGTTATTAACAGCCAGTGTTTACAGACTGATACTATATCTATTTACTTAAAATTAGTATTAACAATGTTAATTAAAGGCTTAATTAGCAGAAATAATGTATACACTTGGGCCATGGAGCAGAATCACCAGGATGAGAAAATTAACAGTGTAATTCTCATAGAAGATTCTCTTGTCTGGGATTTCTATTACGTAGTCTTACAATTTAAGGTTCTAAAACTACCAGAACTGTGAGTCCTAGCTGACATTTTTTCTAACAAAATTTTTTAAGCAAAGTAGTCATAGCTAAAAATGTCTTAGTTCTAGGCTGTAACGGGCAGAAGCCTGGCTATCCCTTTGTGTATTATGTACACCTGACTGCAGCACAAGTAATTGGGTATATTCAAAAGTTCTATCTGGCTTTAGCTGAAAATATTGAAAAATGGGTAAAGGGTAAAAGATCTATTCACCCACCATGATTTTTAACATAATTTTGAAAAAAGAAACAAAGGAGAACAAATAAAAAGTGAATTAATTCCCAGTATTTCCTCCAGTGAGAAGTAATTACAACTTTCAAAATAGTTTTGCGTATATAGATTATTTCTAAGCATTAGCTTGCTAACCGATACTTATATGATGTACCACTAGAAAAAAAACCTTCCACTCAGATTTTGTGAATAGAATTCCTCACACATTCAACAAAATTCATCTTCTTCTGCCACAACGTCCTCTCTTCTCTATTGCACATTATTGCATTTTTCCTTTTTTTATTTTTGTCTTTGTCTTTACCAATTATTTATGCTGCATTTAGAGAAAAGGGTTTTCTGTTACTGTTTGTTTGAAAAGTACTTAGCAGAAGAAATTTTGCATTGTTAGTATGCTCTAAGTCATGACCCAAATAAATATGACCAAGGTAATAAAGCATTATCTGTATAAGACTTGGAATTTTACTCAGCTTTTTCAAAGCAAATTAATGCGTAATAAAAAGTGGTTCATTATGGGTTTCCATGATCTAGAATTCTCTTCCTAGTTACCAGTATTACCAACGTTCTTCTCTCTAAATTGGAGAGAGATGGGTTTGATGGATGGACTATTAAATAGATAAAGAATTGGCTGAATAGACCTGTTATAGTGGGTCCAGAGGAGAGCCATGATGATGATCAGAGGCCTATAACACCTCTTCTATGAAGAAAGGCTGAGAGAGTTGGGGTTGTTCAACCTGGAGAAATAAGGCTCTGAGGACAGAACCTTATTGCAGCCTTTCAGTAAATAAGGAGGCTTATAAGAAAGACGGAGAAAGACTTTTTACCAGGGCCTGTAGTGACAGGACAAAGGGCAATGGTTTCAAACTGAAAGAAGATAGGTTTAGATTGGACATAAGGAAGTCATTCTTTACTATGAGGGTGGTGAGACAGTGGAACACCTTGCCCAGAGAAGTTGTGGATGCTCCATCACTAGAAGTGTTCAAGGTCAGGTTAGACAAGACTTTGAGCAACCTGATCTAGTTGAAGCTGTCCCTGCCTACTTCATGGGGATTGGACAATGTGAACTTTAAGGATTCATTCCGACACAAACCATTCTAAGATTCTATGATTCCATGATTATGGAATACCTTACATTAATATAAATACATGGATCCATTGCAAATTCCATATCTATTTTTCTTCAAATACAAAATGTGATATAGCTTTGGTAACTTTTGAGACAACCAAGAAAATTACTCAGGCTGTAGCACATTTTGTATTTGAAGAGAAATTATTTTCTTAAATCACAAAATCTGAGCGAAGGTTTTTCTTCTAGTAGTACAACATGTATGTGCCAGTAAGAAAGCTAATGCTTAGAATTAATCTGCATATTCAAAGCTATTTTAAAGATTGCAACTGCATTTCCTTGGTGTTTCCTCCTCATTCCCCACTAACAACAGTAGTGGACTTGTGAATATTGAGGCTACCTTTTGGAATGCCAAAGAAGGTGTTTAACAAGATGCAAAATAATTACTGCCTTAATAATGTACTTGATGATATATATTATTTTTTCTTTCCAGTTATTAGATGTTATGAAATATCACTATACAGTTCAGTTTTTCATCTATTCTAGATTTATTGTCTTTGAACAAGAAATATGCTGTAGTCGAATTTGGTCTTTAATCTGTTCTTTTCAAGAAATGTCAGTTTGTTAGATCTTAAAAGTGTATATATCGATGATTGTGATATGTATTTCACTGAGTTCATTTAAATTCACTGCACACTTTTTAATACACATAGAAAAATTTGAGCATATTAATATATGTCTTGAAAATGTGCAGTTTTTTCATAGTTGACTTAAGGACATGATTACTTTTGTAACAGTGAAGTCATCTGTGCGTTACGGTTTTGTTCCGTCATCTACACACCTATAAGAATTCCTTCAGGTTGACTTATGATTATACCTTAGAGTAACTCATTGGCTTTTAAATTAAAGTGTGCAGGAAGTTAAGAAGCTGTCTTAGGGTTTCTTTCCTTATTTTATTTGTTTGTCTTTGGTCCTTAAACAATTCTGAATCTATGTATATGCTAATGAAGAACCACATGGGCAGAAAAAAAGGTAAAATCTGAGGGGTTTTGTTAATTTTTGAAGATTCTAACGTCTCAGAAAATTGTAAAACTGCACTGACACCATTGTTTTTAAAACTTAATTAAATGTTTCTTTTTCATCCACATAAAGTTGTGTTTAAATATATTTCTTTTCTAAAACTTAGCAATTAATGAGGTGTCTGTTTTCAGAAAATCAGCTTTTACATTCACAAAAAAATTTTGCAATATTTGTCTTTTAAAAATATTTTCCAGTGAAACAGATACCTCAGTTCACCTTTTATTAATTTCAGTTACATATTGAATTAATGAACAGCTCTACTAGGCAGATTTTCAGTGTGCTCGTCAGATGCAAGAAGTAAGATTTAAAGATACGAATAAATTATAAACTAGATTCAGAATACAAACTGCTCTGATTTTGCCTGTGTAAAACTGGGTTTCAGCATCCTTGTGAAAATCTAAACCGTCAATAGTTCTTTTACATTTTCAGTGTTCATCAGAAACTATGCTCCAGTTCCTTAATTATGTTTTTGGCCTTCACTGGACTATACCAACACCACAGTACTTCAGGTGTGGCCTCAGCAGTGCTGAGTGGAGGGGAAAGTTCACCTTTCTCAACCTGCTGGTTATGCTCTGCCTAAGTGTTGGAACCCAGAGGCTGTTGGCCTTCTTTACCACAAAGGCACATTGCTGGCTTATGATCAAATTTTGATCCACTGGGACGCCCAGGTCCTGCAAAGGTGGTTTCCAGCTAATTGGAAAAGCATTTTCCAGTATTGACACATGGATTCCTTCTTTCCCATGTTAAGGATTTTGCATTTCTTTCTGTTGAACTTCATAAGGTTCAGCCATTTCTCCAGCCTGTCCAGGTCTTATGAATGGTAACACACCCATTTAGTGTATAAGCCACTTCTTTCAGTTTTGTATTGTCTAAAAATTTGTCAGCTCTGGAGGTTTCTAAAATATCTAAAGCTATTTTACATTTCTACTTCTTATTTTGTCAATGTTACCACATTAGTATGGCCATAAGCATCTTTAAATGCTAATAAAATTCAGTAATTAAAACAAATAGTTAATACACCAAAATGGCATCCAAAATTGACTTCACATGGCCCTACTGTTATCATTACGTAACACAAAGCCGCTTAACTTCAGACACTTACAGTATAGACTTCTATACAGAAGCTGGCAGTCTGTTCATAACTGTTCATAACCAGCAGAAAGACATAAGTGTAAATCGTCTCATTCAGAAGAAGGCTTTTAAAATAGGGCACGTGAATCACAGCCAAAAATTGCCAGTTTCTCTCCCTTTACTGTAAAGGCAGACTGGAATGTCTAGCAGAGATGCTTACACTTTAGTGAGACTAAAACCCACCCACAGTTTCTTTCACCTTCAGAATCATTCATATCCTTTAGTTGCTCATCCCCATTTACATGAAGTGCACCCTTTTGGAGCCCAGTTCATAAGACATTCAACAGTCCTTTTCAAAAGACAATGGTTAGGATGTTTCAGAAACTTAAGTATCTTAAATCCTGTGTTCATTAGTATGTTTTATGTCCACAAGGCTTATAGCTGTTTGCTATGCATATCTATGCAACAACGTATATATGTATGCATATCTACAAGTATATCCATACATATGCTCTTCAATGTTTTTATAAATTATCTGGATGCAGGAACTGAAAGTACACTAAGTAAGTTTGCCAACAATCCTAAACTAGGAGGAGCTGTGGACTCCCTTGAGGGTAGAGAGGCCTTACAGAGAGATCTAGATAGACTAGCAGGGCTCTAGAATTAGCAGGGCTCAT
The DNA here is from genome assembly GCF_013368605.1 of Nyctibius grandis. Classification (NCBI taxonomy): domain Eukaryota; kingdom Metazoa; phylum Chordata; class Aves; order Nyctibiiformes; family Nyctibiidae; genus Nyctibius; species Nyctibius grandis. The sequence goes on along the minus strand of NC_090659.1, from coordinate 75,559,803 downwards.
TCGGAGAGCTTTAAACTAAATTCGAAGGGGGATGGGAAGTAGCTGGGCTTGCACCACAGGGGCAACGCTCTAGTGTTGAGATAGACCAGGAGGCCCCCCATCACCCTGGGGTGAAATCGGTGTGCTCAGCTCGCTCCCTGAAATGCCTGTACACCAATGCACGCAGCATGGGGAATAAACAGGAGGAGTTGGAAATCCGTGTTCGGTCGGGGGGCTATGATTTAGTGGCAATCACAGAGACTTGGTGGGACACCTCGCATGACTGGAATGTGGTCATGGATGGCTATGTCTTGTTCAGGAAAGACAGGCCACTAAGGAGAGGTGGTGGAGTTGCTCTTTATGTGAGTGAGCAGCTAGAATGTATTGAGTTCTATCCAGGGGCGGATCAGGAGCGAGTTGAGAGTTTGTGCGTGCGAATTAAGGGGCAGGCTGTCAGGGGTGATACTGTTGTGGGTGTCTATTACAGGCCACCAGATCAGGATGAGGAGGGTGATGAGGCCTTCTACAGGCAGCTGAGAGCAGTCTCGCAATTACAGGGCCTGGTTGTCATGGGGGATTTCAACTACCCTGGTATTTGCTGGGAGGTCTACTCAGCCAGTCATCCTCAGTCCAGGAGGTTCCTCCAGTGCGTTGATGATAACTTTCTGATGCAAATGGTGGATGAGCCAACTAGGAGAGGAGCGCTGCTGGATCTTATCCTTACTAACAAGGAGGGTCTGGTTGAAGAGGTGAAGGTTGAGGGCAGCCTTGGTTGTAGTGACCATGAGATGGTAGAGTTCAGGATCTCATGTGGCAGGAACAGAATAGCTAGCAGAATCGCAACCCTGGACTTCAGGAGGGCCAACTTTGGCCTTTTCAAGCAATTGCTAGGGGAAATCCCATGGGACAGGGTACTAGAAGGTAAGGGGGCCCAAGATAGTTGGTTAGCATTCAAGGACTGCTTCTTCCGAGCTCAAGATCAGAGCATCCCAGCAGGTAGGAAGTCAAGGAAGGGTAGCAGGAGACCTGCATGGTTAAACAGGGAACTGCTGGGCAAACTCAAGTGGAAGAAGAGGGTGTACAGATGATGGAAGGAGGGGCTGGCCACTTGGGAGGAATAGAAGTCTGTTGTCAGAGGATGTAGGGAGGCAACTAGGAAAGCTAAGGCCTCCTTGGAATTAAACCTTGCAAGAGAGGTCAAGGACAACAGAAAGGGCTTCTTCAAATACATTGCAGGTAAAGCCAACACTAGAGGCAATGTAGGCCTACTGATGAATGAGGTGGGGGTCCTGGAGACAGAGGATAAAAAGAAGGTGGAGATACTGAATGCCTTCTTTGCCTCTGTCTATACTGCTGGAGGCTGTCCTGAGGAGCCCCGGACCCCTGAGGCCTCAGAAGAAGTCAGGATAGAGGAGGAATCTGTCTTGGTAGATGAGGGCTGGGTCAGGGACCAATTAAGCAATCTGGACGTCCATAAATCCATGGGCCCTGATGGGATGCACCCGCGGGTGCTGAGGGAGCTGGCGGAAGTCATTGCTAGGCCACTCTCCATCATCTTTGCTAAGTCGTGAGCAACAGGAGAGGTGCCTGAGGACTGGAGGAAAGCGAATGTCACTCCAGTCTTCAAAAAGGGCAAGAAGAAGGACCCGGGTAACTATAGACCGCTCAGCCTCACCTCCATCCCCGGAAAGGTGATGGAACAACTTGTCCTTGGTGCTGTCTCTAGGCACATCAAGGATAGGGGGATCATTAGGGGCACTCAGCAGGGCTTCACCAAGGGGAAGTCATGCTTAACCAACTTGATAGCCTTTTATGAGGATGTTACCCGGTGGATAGATGATAGTAAAGCTGTGGATGTGGTCTATCTCGATTTCAGTAAAGCGTTTGACAAGGTCTCCCACAGCATCCTCGCAGCTAAACTGAGGAAGTGTGGTCTGGATGATCGGGTAGTGAGGTGGATTGTGAAGTGGCTGAAGGAAAGAAGCCAGAGAGTGGTGGTCAATGGGACAGAGTCCAGCTGGAGGCCTGTGTCTAGCGGAGTCCCTCAAGGGTCGGTACTGGGACCAGTTCTATTCAATATATTCATTAATGACTTGGATGAGGGAATAGAGTGCACTGTCAGCAAGTTCGCTGATGACACAAAACTGGGAGGAGTGGCTGATGTGCCGGAAGGCTGCGCAGCCATTCAGAGAGACCTGGACAGGCTGGAGAGTTGGGTGGGGAGAAATTGAATGAAATATAACAAGGACAATTGTAGAGTCCTGCATCTGGGCAAGAACAACCCCATGTACTGGTACAAGTTGGGGGCAGACCTGTTGGAGACCAGCGTAGGGGAAAGGGACCTGCGGGTCCTAGTGGATAGCAGGATGACCATGAGCCAGCAATGTGCCCTTGTGGCCAAGAAGGCCAATGGCATCCTGGGGTGTATTAGAAGGGGTGTAGTCAGCAGGTCGAGAGAGGTTCTCCTCCCCCTCTACTCTGCCCTGGTGAGGCCGTATCTGGAGTATTGTGTCCAGTTCTGGGCCCCTCAGTTCAAGAAGGACACGGAACTGCTAGAGAGAGTCCAGCGCAGAGCCACGAAGATGATTAAGGGAGTGGAACATCTCCCTTCTGAGGAGAGGCTGAGGGAGCTGGGTCTCTTTAGCTTAGAGAAGAGGAGACTGAGGGGTGACCTCATTAATGTTTATAAATATGTAAAGGGCAAGTGTCATGAGGATGGAGCCAGGCTCTTCTCAGTGACATCCCTTGACAGGACAAGGGGCAATGGGTGCAAGCTGGAACACAGGAGGTTCTGCATAAATATGAGGAAAAACTTCTTTACGGTGAGGGTGACCGAATACTGGAACAGGTTGCCCAGAGAGGTTGTGGAGTCTCCTTCTCTGGAGACATTCAAAACCCACCTGGAAGCGTTCTTGTGTGATATGGTCTAGGCAATCCTGCTTCAGCAGGGGGACTGGACTAGATGATCTTTCGAGTTCCCTTCCAATCCCTAACATTCTGTGATTCTGTGATTCTGTGATTCTGTGACTAGAGAGCTGGACAATCACCAGCCGTATGAAATTTAACAAGAACAAGTGCCAAATTCTCCACCTGGGATGGAGTAATCCTGGTTATATGTACAAACTGGGGGACGAGAGGCTGGAGAGCAGCCCTGCAGAAAGAGATCTGTGTGTTTGGGATGATGGCAAGTTGAATATGAGTCAACAGTCAACAGTCAAAATTGGATGTAGCATGCATAGAACAGATGAAGACATTACCTTGTATCTCAGAACATTCAAAATTTCTTTGTTGCTATTGATTGGATGATATTTAAAAAAAATCTGCATAGAATTGTTCAATATTTAGAGGACATTTGCAATACAACTGTCTTCATTTGGATGACATTATTCACATCCACTTTATACTTCAGGTATTCTTCTTGTTATATGCCACTAATTAGTATATATTTTCATGGACTTTCTTTCTTTTTTTTTTTTTTATTTTATTTTATAACTGTCAAGAACTGATGTGTTTTCCTTGGTGGTGGGGCGTGTGTGTTTTGTTGGCTACGATTGATAAGATTACAGCCCTCCTCGGTCAGCCCTACCCGTACGGGTCAGGACCCCACTAAAATTCCCCTGGTCAGCCCTGCCCATGAGGGTCAGGACCTCACTAAAAAGACCCCCTCCCCTCAATCCACATCAAGTCATTTTTTCCCTCCCCTTCTCGGCACGCTTGAGAGCGGGAGTTCGCCAGGAAGAGATCATTTCGGTCCTTGAGACACAGGTAAACACAAAGGAGGCACGGTATTGATTCACACTTGGTTATGTTTACTTGGACACCAATACTCTACAATTGGATAATGATATTATACAAAAGAGGGAGAAAGATATGGAAAGGAAACCAAGAGACGGGGTGGGGAAAATGAGCTAAGATTACAGACAGAACAGCAAGGATAGTCACCACCCAGGATCCAGCAACGTCCTGTAGGTCCTCTGTCCATCTTTAGTCTTCTGGTGGTGGTCTGGCACCGTGTCTCGGGGATGGTCTTCCTTTATACCATGTAGGTAATGAAGTTGGTTCCGTCATGTTGACAACGGTGTCTTGGCAACAGTGTGGTTACAGTTCAGTACATGCGCATACATCTCAGACGCTGTTTGCGCACCTTAGGTCTCACTTATCACTCAGCATTTGTGTGGTCGTCTGTAGTAAATAGGTTGTTCTTGGTGGGCTGCTCGCTCAGCCTGGATGATGGTCTGTGACTCACAAGCAGAAGAGTGCTGCACTGCATCAACAAGCTTGTGGGTTCCGCTGTTTCACCGTCTTGTTTGTCGAACTGGTGCACACAAGCAAGCTTTGAGACAATTGCATTTCAGTCTCTCACAATAACTTAACATGTCTATGGAGTACCAGAAATGAAATGTCTCTCCTCTTGCTGATAACTAACTGTACAGATGGATCTGCTTCTTAGAACTCAGCTACTCCAGCTATCCTCGGGTGTGGTAACGTAGTTTACACTGTTTTTCCTGAGAGAGCCTCAGCACAATTTCAGTGAAGTCCAGAAGTTCTGATAAAAATGTACTTTAAAAGAAGAGTATTGAATTCAACTTAGGGTCATGAAATAGAAATAAATAAAGGACAGATACAACCATGAATGAACTACCATTCACGTTCACACAGAATGTATTTGTTAAAATTTAATACAAGTTGCATAGTCGAGTACATGAGGTAAGAATGAAAGAAATCAGATGCTTTATGCCAATCTCATATTTCTATGTTCTTGACACAAATACCATGTTGTTGAATTTAATTACTTGATCAAATAAACTCTTATTAAAGCTTATTATTCTTCTTGCATTCCTGACTTCATGCTTTATATACTGCACGTTACTTACACCCTGCTCCAGAAAGGGAAGTATCTTCTGGTTGTACATGCAGTGCTACCATGACGGTACGCATATGTTTTACAATTATTCTAAAAACTGTTTTGTGAATAGAGAAATATTATTATTCCCATTTTATAAATGAAAAATGAGGAGAGATTAAGACCAAATTTTTTTGCTAACCTTGAGTCTCAATGTGAAAGTGTTCCAGTTTACTTAGTTGTATACAACACTCCCATTTCCCATTTGCCTTATTCATTTTACTTCCAAAGATTCCAAATTCAGATTACCCTTCTATGCTTCTTCTGTATCCTCAGTACTTCCCTCCACACCTTCTATTTCTTTTGATTAGTTTCCTCATTGATCAGTATATAAAAATAGGTTGTGAACAGCATGAAATTAATTATATCTAATTTTGGCCCTTACCAGTTCGATATCTAATCAGAGTCATAATTAATGAGAGAGACAGACCTCACCAGAGTGGGATTCGAACTGTAGCTCATAAACGTCTCTGTTAGAACAATGTGAATTTTGCTCTAGAAGTGCCTCAGTCTAATGGACCTTAAAGAGATCCTGAAGGTCTTGCTTATATTACACTTAAATATAGTGTACAAGATCTATATTTACCTGGGATAAATTTCATTATGAGCATTACACTGTGGTGAGTGCAATTTAGACTACTTAGGAGCAGAGTAGACACAGGTTAAGATAAAACCAAAAGCAACTGAAGAAGAGAACCCCAAAGGTCTCCCTTAGAGAAACATAATTAGAAATTCTGGAAATTTTCAGACTTACCACTTTTTAAAATGTTCATACTTCTGCTTATTTGCTCTTTGCCTGTCAATGCATCTATTCTTCCAGGACAACTGGGTAAAATTTCATAGTCATTAATCTTGTTCCCCCTGCATTCTTTTCACATATAGGGATTACAGTCTCATGAACAGGGTATTATTGATTCCAAGCAAATGAAAACAAAACCTTGACTTCATTTTTATCTTTTTGTGCCATTATTACAGGTCAACTAAATCTTGTAGTACTTTGATTAAAAGTCAGCAATTCAGGAACAAAATTTGTTTGCTGTCTTCTAGCATAGTGTACTGGAAGAAAATGTATTCATTCATATATTTATAAAAATAAAAGTGCTACTTAAAATGCAGAATCATATGTTAGGAAGATTTACTAACACAGTGTTTTCTCATTTCTTAAAATTGACATTAAAAGAAACACACAAAAAATAGCCTGTTACATTTATTGTCATAGTGAAATAATTATTCTGAAAATATAATTCCATAGTGCTTGTTAATTTCCTGCTGTATACATGAATAAATTGCATGAGCTCTGGAAACATACATGAGAGAAAATATTATCTCCAGTTTCAAAACATCTCCAGTTTCTGTTTCTATTTGGATACAAAAATATTCTGTCAATAACACTGGAAAAAAGTATGGGGAAACATGATCACCAAATCATAGAATGAATCATAGAATGGTTTTGGGTTGGAAGTGACCTTAAAGATTATCTAGTTCCAACACCCCTGCCATGAGCAGGGACACCTTTCCACTAGGCCACATTGCTCAAAGCCCCATCCAACCTGGCCTTGAACACTTGTGGGGGTGGGGAGTGAGGCATCCAAAACTTCTCTAGGCAACCTCCTCCAGTGGTCCATCCATCAAGTCCATGTCTCTCTAATTTAGAGACAAAGATGTCGTGCAGGACAATATCAAATGCTTTGCACAAGTCCAGGTAGGTGACATCAGTTGATCTTGCCTGATACACCAATGCAGTAAACCTGTCGTAGAAGACCACTAAATTTGTCAACACCATTTGCCCTTAGTGAAGCCATGTTGGCTGTCAGCAACCACCTCCTTATCTTCCATGTGCCTTAGCATAGTTTCCAGGAATATCTGCTCCATGGTCTTGTCGGGCACAGAGGTGAGACTGGCCTGTATTTCCCCGGATCTTCCTTTTTCCCTTTTTAAAAATGGAGGTTATGTTTCCCCTTTTTCAGTCAGTGGAGACTTCACTGGACTGCCACGGCTTCTCAAAGATGATGGATAGCAGCTTATCAACTTAATCTGTCAGTTCTCTCAGGACCTGTGGGTGCATCTCATCACGTCCCATGGACTTGTGTACCTCAGCCTTCTCCATATCCTGGTTAACCACATCTCTCATTTCCTTCTGGAGAGGACAGACATTTTCCTTAGTCTTCCTTTCATAACTGACGTATCTATAGAAGCTTTTCTTGTTGCCCTTGACATCCCTGGCCAGATTGAATTCTATCAGGACTTTAGTTTTCTTAACCTGATCCCCAGTTGCTCGAGAATTTCTCTGTATTCCTCCCAGGCTGCCTGTCCTTGCCTCCACCCTCCATAGGCTTCCTTCTTGTGTCTGAGTTTGTCCAGGAGCTCCTTGTTCATCCATGCAGGCCTCCTGGTATTTTTGACAGACTTCCTCTTTGTTGGGATGCATTGTTCCTGAACTTGGAGGAAGTGATCCTTGAACATTAACCAGTTTTCTTGGGCCCCTCTTCCCTCCAAGGCTTTATCTCAAGGTACTCTACCAAGCAGGTCCCTGAAGAGGCCAATGTCTGCTCTCCTCAAGTCCAGGGTAGTGAGCTTGTTGTGCGCCCTCCTTGCTGCCCTAAGGATCTTGAGTTCCACCATTTCATGGTCACTGCAGCCAAGGCTGCCCTTGAGCTTCTTGTTCTCAACAGCCTCTCTGTTGGTGAGAGCAAGGTCCAGCATATCGCCTCTCCTCGTTGGCTCCTCTGTCACTTGGAGGACAGAATCATAGAATCATTTTGATCGGAAAGGACCTTTAAGATCATGGAGTCCAACATTCAGCCTAACACTTCCAAGTCCACCACTAAACCATGTCCCTAAGCACCACATCTACACATCTTTTAAATACCCCCAGGGATGGTGACTCAACAGCTTCCCTGGGCAGCCTGTTTCAATGTTTGATAACCCTTTTGGTGATGAAATTTTTCCTGATATCCAATCTAAACCTCCCCTGGCAAAACTTGAGGCCGTTTCCTCTCATCCTATCACTTGTTACCTAGGAGAAAAGAGTAACATCTGCCTCACTATAACCTCCTTTCAGGTAGTTGTAGACAGAAATAAGGTCTCCCCTTCAGGAGAGATGAGGAGAGATGATGCTTAAACATTTGAAATGTATGCAACCTTAGGGGAAAAGACAGATATATTTCCAAGACAGAAGATTCAAAATGGGTAAAACGGGAGGAAGGATTTGTAAGGATAACCAGGAAATAGAATGGAAATGACAAGACATGAAAATAAACAGTAATCTACTCTTTTATAAGAAATCAAAAATAATTCATCATTTATATAAAGCATGGTCTAGCAGAGCATTCCTGTAGCAAGCAATCTGACAAAAAATTGAGACATTTTAATAGCAGTCCTGTGATTGATAGAAGACTCTCCCTAACTTCTGAAACTAGATAAGAAAATGAAGATACAGAGTCAACAAAGATGAGATATACCATTAAATCAGATGAGCTAGTAGTTTTAATTTTCAGATTGACTGTAGGATTTTAGATATGCAAAGTCAATTTATAACAAGGCATAGAAAACTATAACTTTCAGTCTCCATTCTGTAGGAAAATTCCAGAGATGGAGAATCTGGAATTAAAATACCCTTTTTATTGTTGCTGAGAAACATACTATTCTATTTATCTAGTTGCACAATTTGCCTGCTTAAATGTCATCTTATTGTGATTTCTAGTTCTGATAATAATTTTTCTTAGTTTTCCTCTGAACACTGTAAAGTCTTTCTGTTAAAGTAATGGTTGCATGTAGACTTTTAAAGGCTTTGCACATGCTATTGTTTTTTCCTTTTGTCACTAGATATGTTAACATTCTAGGTTATTTTTGCATTTTTATTTTTCTATATTTCATCACAATTTGTGACTTCAATACATTTATTTCAGTACATAGTTTAGAAATTACAACATGTTAATGCCAAACCTCTGATACTGAGACAATCAATGAATCAGATGCTATGGGTGAATAATTCATTAATAATTAACTATATAAGTGGTTTTATTTGCCTAAGTATGTTTATATATATATATGAAAAATATACACATACATATAACATAGACAAAGAGAGTAAATTATATATTTTTAAATGGATTGGATATGTGTGTATGTGTAGAGAGAGTTTCTGGAACAGTTTTTTTTAAATTCTGTCAAGACATTATTTATTGAGGCATTTCTTTAAATTATAGCCAGAACATGATATATTGACACATTTCTTTGAAGTACAAACAACCATAGAGATGTATGATTCAGGGTATGTTCAGTTAACTTGAACTCCTATTTAAAATTATGAGCGTAATGATGTGATTTTTTCAGTTTTTCTAATCTTGTAAAACAGTGATTATCCCATTTAATAGAGGCTTAGATTGTATTAGTTCAATAAATGTTTCACATGTCATTAAAAATCTCAGTATTCTCACTGGTATACCAATACGCAAATGAGCAACTCAGTATTTACAATTAAAATGTGGAAATAAGCAGTAAAACGACTATGAAGTAATATATTATTCTGTGGTGGCTCACATCTATTTTAAATGAACACAAACTCAGTAATGAAAGCAAATATCAAGAACAAACAAAATAAAACAAAGAGGACAACGAGTTTGGGGAAATAAACCTAATTGCATTTCCAATCAAAGCTATGAAAAGCAACTATAATGATTATGACATTTATTGGAAATGAAGCACTCTGCTAAATCTCACGACACCATCAACAACTTAAAATCCAAGCAACCATGCCAAGTCAGTTTAGTAAAATAATTTCCTTTCTAATCTTAAAAAAGAATATATCCCTGATAACCACAGAAAACAAACCAAATGTGCAAAACCAAATTATAAAAGTTAAATCAGAACTTTAACATATGTGGTCAGCTTCATCTACATGGTTGCAAAACCTTACAGGTCTGTAAAACAAAATTTCTGTTTCAAGGTTGCAAATCCAGAAATTTTTTTAATCTGTCAAAGCGTTCATGTTCCAAGTGCTATGTACTATAAGATAAAAGTTGTATGAAAAGCTTTTTAGAAAAGAAAAGACTGTCTTTCAGCAAAATATTGCTCTAAAATACTGGATCCCCTGCAGTTGACAGAGACAAGTAGGACTACTTATCAAATAGTGAAAGAGATGTTCATAGTATTCCTCAGCCATCAGGAGACGCTTGTGTCTCTTCAGTCTTTCTCCACCCTCTTTAGAAAGACAACAAAAGGTTCATTTAGATCATGAATTTGTTAGGTCATTAATTCAAACTTCCCAACTGTAGTCTAATAAAATACAGCAATCTAGTCTTATAAAATACATAACATTTATAAAATACAGCTATCTTTTTCTTCTAAGCATGAAAAAAGAGAAGACATTACTATCAAATTTACAATGTGCAAGTTAGACAATTTTTTCATTTTGAACAGTGATTTTATTTTTCTCTATGTTGTTGTATTGTAAAACTTATTAGCTGTTTACTCAGGAATATCCAAAAGCTGCACGGCTTAATAATGCTTTCAGCAGCAGGTCACCTAATAGTTTACAATGGAGGCTGACCTAGCACTCGTCCACCTTACAGATAAAGAAACTGAAATATAATTTTCCTGAAGTCACTCTGCACTATAGTGGCAGGGCCTGGAAGATCTCCTGAATTCCCTGCAAAAGCTCACTGACCCCAAAATATGAAAGTAATTGTGCTTCCAGGGTAGTAGTTCAACAGGATGGAATTTAAAAAAGTGTCCTACTCTGATAAAATTTGACTACATTCTGCTTTTTCCCAGTTTATAAGCATTTTAGCTTTAAACTGAACACCCCTCTTACATAAATCAGCTACGCATTCATTTATTGACACGTTGATTTACTAAGAAAACTTATTCATTTGCTTGCAAAAAGGCTAAAAACATTAAGTATATGTCAAAAGAACTGATTCTCTTGTTTAACAGTTTTTTTAAAGTAGTATATTTTCATTCATTTGAAAAGCCTACATAAATGCTTGACATACTTTCTAGATCAATAAGGCATAAGTAAAAAGTGTGAATAGTATACAGAAGCAGTAGGCAAGAAGTAATAGCAAGAGAAGTGATTAAAACTGCAATGAAGTTAGAAGAAATTGTTTCATGAACAAGAAGTAGAAAGCCACAAGAGAAAAAAAAAGTATGGAACTTTTTCTCCTCTCATTTACCTTGGTTTGCTTTTACAATGCCTTTATAAAGACTTAAAATAACTCCTGACTAAATGATCATGAAAGAAAAAAGGATTGTGGCCTGTGAATATTACTATTCATCTCTTGTCTGTAGAGTGTGAAGCTTCTTATTTAGCACTTACTTACAATAAAAGGTTCCATAACGTGTATGATATAGGCATATTCTCCTTTATAATGTTTCCTAGTAGTAAGATAGCTAATATTCACATATTTTCACCAGCACTAGACTATACTCAATGGTGTTAATGTTAATGTTTATAATACAAAATTACAAAGATTCTTGATACACTTTCTTAATTCTTATACGCTATCAGATTTGATACCCTTTTCTTCTGTTTTCTCATGCTTAGGAGAAATAAAGGTTACCAGATAACGCTATTTTATAAATTCAATGCAAAGTACATCAAGCAGTTCAGAAGCTTCCCGAGTCACTTTCTTAATTTTATGTTATTTCAAAAAAGTTTTTTATGCTTCTAGTACATTTTAAAATAGACTGCTATATGGTACCACTCTATACAATCCAATGTGACTGGCATCACCGGTTAGTCTGACAGGAAGTGTCTGATGGCACTGCACTTTAACATTGTCGATACTTTTATGTTGGTGTTGGCCGACAGCTGGCTGAATATGAGCAGGCAGCATACCCAGGTGGCCAAGAAGGCCAACAGCATCCTGGCTTGTATCAGAAATAGTGTGGCCAGCAGGACTAGGGAAGTCATTGTCCCCCTGTATTCAGCACTGGTGAGGCCACACCTCGAACACTGTGTACTGTTTTGGGGCCCTCACTACAAGAAAGACATTGAGGTGCTGGAGCGAGTCCAGGGAAGGGCAACAAAGCTGGTGAAGGGTCTAGAGAACAAGTCTTATCAGCAGCGACTGAGGAAACTGGGGTTGTTTAGTCTGGACAAAAGGAGGCTGAGGCGAGACCTTATCGCTGTCTACAGCTACCTGAAAGGAGGTGGCAGCGAGGTGGGCGTTGGTCTCTTCTCCCAAGTAACAAGTGATAGGATGAGAGGAAACAGCCTCAAGTTGCACCAGGGGGAGGTTTAAACTGGAATTTAAACTGGAATTTAAAATTCCTAAAATATTAGGAATAATTTCTTCACTGAAAGGGTTATCAAGAATTGGAAGAGGCTGCCCAGGGAAGTGGTGAAGACACCATCCCTGCAGGTATTTAAAAGTCATGTAGACGTGGCACTTACGGCCATGGTTTAGTGGTGGACTTGGCAGTGCTAGGTTAACAGTCGAAGTCGGTGATCTCAAAGGTCTTTTCCAACATAAATGATTCTATGATTCTATGTTTATTAGTGATCATCTGTTTGCCCTTCAGCAGCTGCCATTCTTTGAATGGCAAGTAATCTATATATCTACTTATTCACATATTATGAGTATTAACTGTACCTCTGACATAACTGGGAGCTTTTAAAACATTTAAAATGTGTTTTTAATTGCCTAAATGGATTATACATCTGCTTTTAATTATGCAAACTGTAGAAAGATGTTGCCTGATTACTTCTAATAAAATGATTTTGCCTTTGTTTCAATTGCTAGTGTTAATTTTCTTTTATTTTTTCTATGACAGTTGTGAAGAGTGACTAATTGCTAACACCTGGCTCATAAACCATAAGGTACTGTTTGAAAATAACATCACATTGAAAGAAAGTTATTAGTGTCAAAACTTTAAGTAAATAACTTAATTCAAGTGAATTAAAGTTGCATTATTTCATATAAGAATTGCTTAAAATATGGCATTTGCTTTTTACAAACACACACATACGCCTTTTTTTTTTCTTTTGTTTTGTTGCCAAGATCAGTCCCAGCCATTTCACTTCTAGTATGTTGTTTTCTATCCATCCTTTTGGGCTTCCAAGCCTAAGCTTTCCTTCTGTCTTCTTAGACTGTCAAGACTAAAGCAGTTAATCGTCTTGTTGATTTATGATACGTGTTCCTAGAAGTTCTAGTAGGAAGAGGTTAATGTCTCTTCCAAGATTAGATCTTCCACATGATGACATATAGCAAGTATTCCATGTTAGCAGAATTAAATTAAGTTACCTCTTCTACTGTTTTCTTCACTCTACTTTCTGCTTTCTCATAAATTGTTCATGGAGTCAGGAAACTTCACAATATTAAAACTGAATTATAATTTTGTTGAAATTTTTATATATTCGTATACCCACCAACAAAGGGGTTTTTTCTTTCTTTTTTCTTTCCTTTTTCTTTCTTTTTTTTTCTTTTTTCTCTCTTTCTCTTTCTCTTTCTCTTTCTCTTTCTCTTTCTCTTTCTCTTTCTCTTTCTCTTTCTCTTTCTCTTTCTCTTTCTCTTTCTCTTTCTCTTCTTTCCCTTCTCAACCCCCATGTTTTTGTTCTAAAGAATTCTGGAAAAAAGCCCTTTAAAGCACATGAACAAGTAAAAGGAAAGACGAAGTACATGCAAAATACTTTTAGTGGCAGATAGATACACATCATATTCTCTTCATCATAATTATCACTACTTTGGCTGTTATTGCTGGCACATACTGAAGTGATGGGCAAGGTTGAAATAGAAGCAGGCACACTGTGCTAGAACTACATAAATGTAAAGTGCTACAGTGCCATATGAAAAACTTTACTGTGAAGGAATCTTGATAGCTCCACAAACGAGTCTATAAATTGGTGAAGATATCTTTCATGGCAAAATTAAACTTCTTTTTCTTTAATGTGTTTTAAACATTGGGATAGACTCTGCAGCAAAAAAAAGAAAGATAACTTTAGATAGATAGATAGATAAGGCATTAGTGTGTTACTTCTGCCTTTTTTTGTCATCATAAGTGATTGATTTCCTTTTTAATCAGAATTTCCTACTTTCAGATATTTCAATTCTAACAGAATTAACAATAATTGTTTGATTAAGTACCTATGAAATGAAGTGCCAGACTGTAACAGTTAGTGTAGGTACTTTTATACATCTCTGTTAGTCCTGTTTTACTCTATTGAGAGACAATATTCTAGTAATATAAGAGGTTATCTCTATATAATAATTTTTGTCAACATTGAAGCTTAATTAAAGGGAAAATAATACACTCCCCCTTTTATTTAGGTTTTAAATGCATCACCACTCCCAGCATTCAAAAAATGAGCATACATTCTAATAGTGTCCTGCTCCTCTGCTTCAGGAGCTACTATTTCACTAAACACTAATAAATCAAACTTTAAAATTATTTTCTGCTAAATTTCACTTGAAGTATTAGAGGAAACTATATGAAGACAATATCTGTTCTTTATAGTTTGATTTATTGCTTCATACTATCTCTCTGTAAGGGAAACAAAAAATTGAGGTCAACACTAAATATTTAAAACTGAACAGCATTATTAGCTTGCAATACTTTTTTTTAACTTTTTAAGACTGTTAAAGAAACAAGTGCAAAGGACCTTCCTGTCCCATACCACAAGAGGGAGATTTCAAGTCAAATTCTTCTTATTTTGAAAGAAATGAGCTTGAGTCCTAGTCAATCTAAAGGGTGGATCTAGTCTATTGTTAGCATCTCAGGCTTTTTCTATCCTACAAGAGATTGTAACTATGAAAATAAACACAAGTAAGAGTTTCCAGTACTCTTGGAGTACCTGAATTCTAAGGGACTGGAGCATGTCCCCTGGGAGAAAAGGCTGAGAAAGGTGGGACTGTTCAGCCTGGACTAGAGAAACCTCAGGGGAGACCTTATTAATGTGTACAAATATCTGAAGGGAGGGTGCAAAAAAAATGGAGCCAGGCTCGTTTCAGTGGTGCCCAGTAAGGGGACGAGAGTCAATGAGCAGAAACTGAAACATAGTATGTGCCATCTGAACATCAGAAACACCCTTTTTGCTCAGAGGGTGACTGAGCACTGGCACAGATTGCCCAGAGATGTTGTGGAGTTCTTGTTCTTGTAGATCTTCAAAATCCATCTGCACATGGTTGTGGGGAACTGGTCCCAGGTGGACCTGCTTGAGCAGGGAGCTTGACTCAGAAGACCTTCAGAGGTCTCTTCCAACCTCAACCATTTGGTGATTCTGTCATTCTGTGCATTCAGTACAAAATCAATGAATTTTGAAATTGTTCAATTTTCAAGTACTTTAGTGGTAGCTGCCTTTATTCTAGACCCGGTTTAGGGAGGAAATGGTAAAGAGGAAAAATACAGAGAGTACAGTTTGCAACGAGTTTAACTCATTGTCCATTAGAAATGGAGTGGCAATGTCTGACTTTTCTTATAGAAAAGTAGAGTAAGATTTGGAGGATATCCAGCTCAGGAATGGAATCTTTTTTTTTTGTAAATTTGCACTATATTATGCAGACCTAATGAAATTTTGGGTTCCAGTAGTGGTCCAGCATTTACACAGTGCCGGAGTTCAAGTCTCGGGCTTTGGTTCTCAGAATTTTATGTATAATATTTTTTTTCATTCAAGGTGCCAGGTAAGCGATCTGACATATTGACATAGCTTCGCTTATTCAGGTTTTGTTGTTGTTTTTTAAAGGGAGAAAAAGCAGTTTAATAATTCAGTGACCTTCGTC
This sequence comes from Nyctibius grandis, assembly GCF_013368605.1. Classification (NCBI taxonomy): domain Eukaryota; kingdom Metazoa; phylum Chordata; class Aves; order Nyctibiiformes; family Nyctibiidae; genus Nyctibius; species Nyctibius grandis. The sequence goes on along the minus strand of NC_090659.1, from coordinate 75,544,200 downwards.
ATTCTGGAAAGCAAAAGCCAGATACTGGCTTTGTCTGCTTGCATTCTACTGTTCTTCCTTTTCACTGCACTGAAATGTGTAAAACATGCAAAAGAGAAAATAAAAAATCTGTTTGCCTGTTTTTCTCCATTGTATTAAGACATCAGAAATACTAAACACGTATTTAGGAAAAATTAACCATTATTCTTCTTGGACAATCTAATGACTATTTTATAACTATAAATTTCAAAGAATCATATTGAAAACATGCAAAAGTAAAATGAGTGTCCAGTCTCTGCAAGAATAGGTTGCTATGACAATAATAATAATAATAATAATAAGAGTAGGTTTTTATCGTAAGAATAAAATATATTTCCAGCTATTTTTGTACAAATGTTCTCGGAATGCCATCAAAAATGGGTACAAGGTCATTCAGATGTTTTTTAGTTAAAATTGAACAATTATCACATTATGTCCTGTACTTATCTAGCAGAGTCCTTCATCATAAATTCCTCTTTACCTTCACATTTCTCTGCTTTAGTTACTCATTTTGCTGAGCACAAATCTGATCTGAAGATCTGATTACAGATCTGAAGAGGCTATACCTACATACAGTAAATTTTTTTTCAGAAGTGGAGAATTTTGTGCTATGGTGGAACAGAAGGTTCAGCTCCTCCCAAAGCCAAGTAGAAGCAATCTGCAGTGAAACACCTGCACTTGGGCCAAGGCGGCAACACTCACCATGGGCACCCCACTCCTTCCAGCAGGGACCACCAGGCACTGATTGCTCAGTGTAACCCCTCTTTGCTTGATAAAGGCCAAACTTTCTCACTCAGCATTGGGACACTAAAAACACCAAAGGGAAAAGGTAGATGATAGAAAGATTATGTATAGCAATTTTAAGGGTATTATTAATTAGGCCTTTTTATATTACTTAGATAATTTTTATTATTGGACTGCTATTAATTACAATTAATAGATTTTAATTCCATATAGACTCTGCAAATATATTTCGGGAACTATATTCGTATGAAAAAGAAAATGATTAATTTACATGATCTCTCTGTAACGAGTTGTTCTTTGGGGTTTCTGTTGCTGTCAATACTGGTTTTAATCTGACTGTACATCATGGCAAGTAGAAGGATGTAGTAAGAATATGGATGTAGTTAAAAAATTCTAGCTGGTTTGTTCATTTCTCTCAGCTTTGATAAAGGCTACAGGTGTTTTTTGGTTTTGTTTTTTTTTTCCTTTTCTCTAACCTTATTCCTGGAATTGTTAGGGTTTTGCCTTTAATGAATTAGGCCTTATAAGCTTGGTCCTTTTGCCAAATTGCCTTATATCTTGGTCTTTCATAGGGCAGACTTGAGCAATGTTTTTTAACTGGAAACGTCCTTACTCTAGGAGGCCATTGCATTGGATCGTTGTTGCTCCAAACAAATAATTATGCTGAAGCAGAAATTTCAGTAATTCTCCCTGCCTCCGCCCCTGCTCACCCCCTCTCTCCCCTCCCTCGCTCCCCCCCTTCATCCCCTCCCTTCCCCCTCCCTCCCCTTCTCCCCCCTGTCTCTCCCTCCCCTTTCTCCTTCTCCTCAACGGTTGCTATCCCTGGAGGGACTTGCCACCACTCTATGGGCTAAGTAAAACTTCACATCTTTTGTATTAGTATCGATATTTGGTTTCATATTTTATTAAATCTGTTTGAATTTCAGCCCACGAGCCTCCCTCCTTTTCCCAATTCATTTTCTTGGTCAGGGAGGGGACACTGGCTGACAGAACAACTGGTTATTGTTTAGCCCTGAGCGTGGGCTAAATGGAGACAGGAGGGTAAAGGAAAAAAGCAACTAGTGTCAAGTGAAGAAAACTCATTAGCTGAATATTGGCTTACCATAACTTGTCTGAGGAAGTAAAGTAATTGCAAAGTGCACAATTGTCATCTTTTCTGTCAAACATAGCTCCCTGAAAGTGAAAACATATGTTTGTCTTATTAATAAGTGATGAGGTTATGAAGTGAGACAGTGCAGTGAATAAAGACTGAAAATTCATCCCCTTATAATGTGAATTATTTTCTGGAAGTATTTTTTCTGTAATGACATGTGATTAAATATATTTATATTAAATTCTAGCTCTACATATGAGCTAAATTGTTTGCCCATCTAGATACCGTGATTGTGATTGAATGGACTAAAAACAGATGTCTACTGATATCGAAATACTTTAGTTTTGGCAGTGATACAGCTGTGCTGCTGTCTTTGCCTCCTCCCCCAACCACACACTAACTCCTGGATTGCATAGGGGCAGTACTCATCTACTCTTGCATACTAGATGTATCATTTTAAAAGATATTTGTATTGCCTCTCTCGCATAAGCACAAGGAATTTAGCATATAGAATACAGGCATCTTGCAGCTGGTATAATGCAGCCTACTATAGGTCCTTGCTGAGATTTTGCTGCCTGCGTGTTAGCAGTTCTTAGTTATGATATAGCCATGACTACAGAAAAAGCACACCTACAGCACAAGGCTTCTGAAATGAAGATGAAGAATTACCCTCCAATAAAAAAAAATGCTGATCCCATGCTTGCTCAGGCTGGTTAAGAGATTTTCAACAATGTGGGAAAGGAATTGAAGAAAGATTTTTTGCTTACAGTAATGAGTACCTGTTTGTTTCTCCTGGAATGACACTTTTCCTCTTAGAGAGGGCAAATGTAGTGTTTTGAACTGTGTGAGACATGCCGCAGTTTTATAGCTGTGTATTGTCCATCCTGTGAGTGGAGATATGTTGAGAAGCAATGAGGAAGTGCTGAGTGTTTTCCTTGTGCCTGCTGCAGACCAACCAGTATCTGGCTGTACAGCAGGTCTGGACTGCTGCTTAACTGACTGGCTACAGCCTCCAGGAGGGAAGAGAAGCTGCCTGGAGTAATGACCTTGTGTGGCTTGTATATATTAGCAGAGATGTTGAACTGTTTTTTTTTGTGAAAGTCAATGCATCAATGGAGAAATCTATTGGCCGAATATTGCATAAAAAGTACATTTAAGTATTGGTCCAATATTGCACAAGGTCCAATATTGTACAATTTTCCACTTACCTCTTCATAGAAGGTGTTTCTCTTATCTACAGACATAAGTGGCGGCCATTGATAAGTTGGTGCAGGTTGTGTGGTACAAAAATGTCTTTATATAATTAAGGATGCAGCTGAGAAAAGTGCTCATGGCACTTAAGCTAGTGAAGAATAGAGAGTTCAGGGAAATGTGAATGTCTTTTATGCAGATATAGTGGACAACTTTACATCCCTGCCTTACCCTTGACACCCTTTCAAACACCTTTTTCTTTTCTTTCCTTTTCCTTTCCCTGGCTTTTCTTTTCTCCCCTGCTATTTCATGTCTGAGGAATCCCTTCCATTAAGTCATGCAGACTATGATACACTTATAACAAGGATGTGAAAGAATTTGACTCAAAAGTTCAAGGTTTCAGATGTGTTGTAATGTGCTATGGAGTATGTGACATTTTCTGACCTGACTGATCCATCTCTCGTGCTTGCTATGGAAAAAAAAACCCTGTGTCTGAGGAACAAGTGATGTCTCGTAAGGCTACTCCATTCTGCCCATGAAGGGTGATTTTATTTTACATGATTTTAAAGCTTTTATAGACCTATTTTTCCTCTACCTTTTTCTTTCTTTTCTTTTTTCTTTCTTTTTTTTTTTTTTTTTTTTCCCAAAAGGATTATTGTTGGTTGTGATCAAAGAACAAGAGTATTAGGAGACTATGGAAACATTATGTGTTATGCTTTGAGGTGTGGTAGTTTGTAACTGCACCATAGGATGGCCTGAATTGACACAGAGCTGAAACTCTGTGGCTTCAGACTTGTATATCTAGAGCAATTCCCAATGACAATGAGAAACAGGATATTGGCAGAGGCATTGTTAACAAATATAGACACCTACTTTGAGAGATGCTGGTATCTGATATATGGACGTTTTTATTCAGTTAAATTTTACAAGAAATATTACTAGATTTGACAGCGGCGGCAGCAGCGGAAGCGGCGGCAGCGACTTGAGGTTAGTGCAGGGGCGAGGGCAACATCGGGCTTAACCAGGCGGTTTTTCGTACTCTGCCCCCCCCCGAGCCCCCCGCGAGCATCAGCCCCGAGCTGCGAGCATCAGCCCCGAGCTGCTTCCCCCTGACCCCGGACCCGGACCCGGACCCGGACCCGGAGGTTACCGGCAACGAATCAGGAGAGGAGGGGGCGTAGCCGGAGGCACCGCGGAGGCACCGCAGGCGATTTAAGCGATTTAAACGCTTCACCCCCTGTTACCGGGTGATAAAAAGTCTCCTGGAGGGCAGGGACTAGTCCCTGGCCAGAGGGGAGAGGGAGACTCAGCAGTGCCTGTGTGAGTCAGCAGTGACTGGGTGTGTCCCAGGGCAGGAGAGGCTCCTCCAGGGCAGGAGAGGCTGCAGTCGTTTGCAGCTCATTGGGGAGGGTGCTGACTCCCTCCCAGTGCACAAGGCGAGGAAAGCGCCAAGGAGCTGTGAACTAGGGGTGGCACCAACAGGTATTTCCCAGTTCAGTGAAAGAACAATGGTATCTACCCGGCGGAAGAAGACCAAAATGGATGTGGGAACCCAGACAGAGCTCCCACGGAAGGAGGCGATGGTGCAGGTTGCCGGCTGCAGGGAATGCTACAGCGTCTCTGTGGTGTCAGGGGGCTGTGTGCGCTGTGAGCAAGTAGATGATCTGCTCGGCCGAGCGGCACAGCTGCAAAGCCAGGTTGAAAGGCTACAAGCTGAAGTAGAAAGGCTTAGGAGCATTCAGGAGGCTGAAATGGAGATAGACTTGTGGAGCCAGGGTCTGCCCTCCCTGCAACAAAAATGGGACCACCTGCCGGAGAGCTCCCAGGATCGAGGGACCCCTGTACTCTGCCCCTCTCAGGTGGAAAACGATAACCTAGAGGAGAGGAGTGAGTGGAGGCAAGTATATGGCTGTGGCAAAAGGCGAGTGCCCTCCTTGCCTACCTTGCCTCCACAGGTGCCTGTGAGCAATAGATATGAAGCCCTAGTGGAATACAGCCGGTCAAATGGGGATGTGGTGGAGAGGCAACCTATATCAGAGGTCCCACCACAGTCACAAAAACCTGACAGGCCTATAGCTACCTCCTCCACAAGGAAGAAGAGAAGAGTTTTAGTGGTTGGAGACTCCTTCCTAAAGGGATCTGAGGGCCCAATATGCAGAGCTGACCCCCATCACAGGGAGGTCTGCAGCCTGCCTGGAGCCCGAATCAGGGATATCACCAGGCAACTCCCCAACCTGGTGAAGGCCACAGACTACTACCCCCTGCTGATCTTCCAGACAGGTGGGGAAGAAGCTGCATCCCGTAGTCTGAGGGGGATGAAGAAAGACTACAAGGCCCTAGGACGGTTGGTGAAAGAGTCTGGAGCACAAGTTGTTTTCTCCTCCCTCCTTCCATTTTCAGGTGATGACATGGGATGGAATAGTAGGATTCTCTCTATTAACGCCTGGCTACGAGACTGGTGCTACAGGCAGGGCTTTGGGTTCTTTGATAATGCCTGGTTTTATAAGACAACAGGCATGACAGTGATACATGGGAAAGGTTTATGTCGTAGGGGCAAAAGGGTTCTGGGACAGGAATTAGTAGGGCTCATTCGGAGAGCTTTAAACTAGATTCGAAGGGGGATGGGGTAGTAGCTGGACTTGCACCACTGGGGCAACGCTCTAGTGTTGGGGTAGACCAGGAGGCCTCCCATCCCCCTGGGGTGAAATCGGTGTGCCCAGCTCGCTCCCTGAAATGCCTGTACACCAATGCACGCAGCATGGGGAATAAACAGGAGGAGTTAGAAATCCGTGTTCGGTCAGGGGGCTATGATTTAGTGGCAATCACAGAGACTTGGTGGGACGCCTCGCATGACTGGAATGTGGTCATGGATGGCTATGTCTTGTTCAGGAAAGACAGGCTGCTAAGGAGTGGTGGTGGAGTTGCTCTTTATGTGAGTGAGCAGCTAGAATGTATTGAGTTCTGTCCAGGGGCGGATCAGGAGCGAGTTGAGAGTTTGTGGGTGTGAATTAAGGGGCAGGCTGTCAGGGGTGATACTGTTGTGGGTGTCTATTACAGGCCACCGGATCAGGATGAGGAGGGTGATGAGGCCTTCTACAGGCAGCTGAGAGCAGTCTCGCAATTACAGGGCCTGGTTGTTGTGGGGGATTTCAACTACCCTGATATTTGCTGGGAGGCCTACTCAGCCAGCCATCCCCAGTCCAGGAGGTTCCTCCAGTGCGTTGATGATAACTTCCTGATGCAAATGGTGGATGAGCCAACTAGGAGAGGAGCGCTGCTGGATCTTATCCTCACTAACAAGGAGGGTCTGGTTGAAGAGGTGAAGGTTGAGGGCAGCCTTGGTTGTAGTGACCATGAGATGGTAGAGTTCAGGATCTCATGTGGCAGGACCAGAATAGCTAGCAGAATCACAACCCTGAACTTCAGGAGGGCCAACTTTGGCCTTTTCAAGCAATTGCTAGGGGAAATCCCATGGGACAGGGTACTAGAAGGTAAGGGGGCCCAAGATAGTTGGTTAGCATTCAAGGACTGCTTCTTCCGAGCTCAAGATCAGAGCATCCCAACAGGTAGGAAGCCAAGGAAGGGTACCAGGAGACCTGCATGGTTGAACAGGGAACTGCTGGGCAAACTCAAGTGGAAGAAGAGGGTGTACAGATGATGGAAGGAGGGGCTGGCCACTTGGGAGGAATATAAGTCTGTTGTCAGAGGATGTAGGGAGGCAACTAGGAAAGCTAAGGCCTCCTTGGAATTAAACCTTGCAAGAGAGGTCAAGGACAACAGAAAGGGCTTCTTCAAATACATTGCAGGTAAAGCCAACACTAGAGGCAATGTAGGCCTACTGATGAATGAGGTGGGGGTCCTGGAGACAGAGGATAAAAAGAAGGCGGAGATACTGAATGCCTTCTTTGCCTCTGTCTATACTGCTGGAGGCTGTCCTGAGGAGCCCCGGACCCCTGAGGCCTCAGAAGAAGTCAGGATAGAGGAGGAATCTGTCTTGGTAGATGAGGGCTGGGTCAGGGACCAATTAAGCAATCTGGATGTCCATAAATCCATGGGCCCTGATGGGATGCACCCGCGGGTGCTGAGGGAGCTGGCGGAAGTCATTGCTAGGCCACTCTCCATCATCTTTGCTAAGTCATGGGCAACGGGAGAGGTGCCTGAGGACTGGAGGAAAGCGAATGTCACTCCAGTCTTCAAAAAGGGCAAGAAGGAGGACCCGGGGAACTATAGACCGCTCAGCCTCACCTCCATCCCCGGAAAGGTGATGGAACAACTTGTCCTTGGTGCTGTCTCTAGGCACATCAAGGATAGGGGGATCATTAGGGGCACTCAGCATGGCTTCACCAAGGGGAAGTCATGCTCAACCAACTTGATAGCCTTTTATGAGGATGTTACCCGGTGGATAGATGATGGTAAAGCTGTGGATGTGGTCTATCTCGATTTCAGTAAAGCGTTTGACAAGGTCTCCCACAGCATCCTCGCAGCTAAACTGGGGAAGTGTGGTCTGGATGATCGGGTAGTGAGGTGGATTGTGAAGTGGCTGAAGGAAAGAAGCCAGAGAGTGGTGGTCAATGGGACAGAGTCCAGTTGGAGGCCTGTGTCTAGCGGAGTCCCTCAAGGGTCAGTTCTGGGACCAGTTCTATTCAATATATTCATTAATGACTTGGATGAGGGATTAGAGTGCGCTGTCAGCAAGTTCGCTGATGACACAAAACTGGGAGGAGTGGCTGACGCACCGGAAGGCTGCACAGCCATTCAGAGGGACCTGGACAGGCTGGAGAGTTGGGCGGGGAGAAATTGAATGAACTATAACAAGGACAATTGTAGAGTCCTGCATCTGGGCAAGAACAACTCCATGTACCAGTACAAGTTGGGGACAGACCTGTTGGAGAGCAGTGTAGGGGAAAGGGACCTGGGGGTCCTAGTGGACAGCAGGATGATCATGAGCCAGCAATGTGCCCTTGTGGCCAAGAAGGCCAATGGCATCCGGGGGTGTATTAGAAGGGGTGTGGTCAGCAGGTCGAGAGAAGTTCTCCTCCCCCTCTACTCTGCCCTGGTGAGGCCGCATCTGGAGTATTGTGTCCAGTTCTGGGCCCCTCAGTTCAAGAAGGACAGGGAACTGCTAGAGAGAGTCCAGCGCAGAGCCACGAAGATGATTAAGGGAGTGGAACATCTCCCTTCTGAGGAGAGGCTGAGGGAGCTGGGTCTCTTTAGCTTAGAGAAGAGGAGACTGAGGGGTGACCTCATTAATGTTTATAAATATGTATAGGGCAAGTGTCATGAGGATGGAGCCAGGCTCTTCTCAGTGACATCCCTTGACAGGACAAGGGGCAATGGGTGCAAGCTGGAACACAGGAGGTTCCACTTAAATATGAGGAAAAACTTCTTTACGGTGAGGGTGACCGAACACTGGAACAGGCTGCCCAGAGAGGTTGTGGAGTCTCCTTCTCTGGAGACATTCAAAACCCGCCTGGACGCATTCCTGTGTGATATGGTCTAGGCAATCCTGCTCCGGCAGGGGGATTGGACTAGATGATCTTTCGAGTTCCCTTCCAATCTCTAACATTCTGTGATTCTGTGATTTTTTGACCAAATTTATCTTGTCATACTGGTAACAGTAATGCTATTTGGAAATTAGAGAGTTAAATGTTAATAATTTCATAATCATGAGCATATATGTGCCCTTGTGCACATACATGCTCACATGATTTTTTTACAAGTTCTTTGTATATGAGTGCAATTTTCAGCGTATCCATTTGGAAACTCACAATTTTTTGTCTAATAAGGTGCATCTGACCTTTCACAACATTATAAAGAAAGTGAAAAGAGGAAAGGGAAAGATACAAATCAATGCATATCAGAAATATATTAGGTATAAAGCTGTAAAATAATTTTCAAAACTTCATGGATAAGGAAGGAAAAGTATGTTTGCTGTCTAAAAATATATTTGCTGTAAGATTAATATTAATCTCTCATCATTTCAGCTGTCTAAAATTTGGATGCTTCATCAAAACAGTTAATTTAGGTTTGTGTCATAATCAATACAGTGAGAAAGACAATTCCAAAGTGTTATTGATCGGCAAAATGTGTCTTAGGACAGAAGAAAGTTCCCTTTGGTCACTTTTTCTTTTGATGAATTGTAGATTTCTATGAAACTCATCTGTATTACTTCAGAGACATTAGGTGAATGTTAACTGGGGAATTTTATCTGTTTCTAATTCAGTGAGTTTTCAGATCCAGATGTGGGTGATCTGAGGCATACTGTATATTGACACCCATTTTTCCCTCTGCTAAGGTAAGATCTATTTTGGATCTTACTTTATGTAATGCTAAAGCTGCAAAGTACTGTATTTCCTTAAATTCTCCAAAGTCACTATATTTTTGAGGCATCTAGCTATTCCTTAGTTTAAAATATTTCTGAAAATTCTCAGTGTGATCCTTAGTTTGAATTCTATGTTTTTGGAGTTATTTGTCTGCTTCTTTTAACCTAAGGAATCTCCTTTTTTTTTTGTGATATTCAGAACAAAATCATAAGATGCATTTTAACATGCTCAGCTTTTTTGCTTTCCTAGTACATCTTATGACATATTCAGCAAAAACATCACTCTGGACAAGGGAAAAATCTATTAGCCATTTGGGAAAAGCTCCAAAGTCCCCTGACAGTTTACTAGGCTCTCATCCAGCAAAGCACTTAACCACAGCTTTAACTACCCTGCTGGATGATGTCCATAAAGCGCAGAGATTGTCACAATCTATTTAATTCATTTTATAAGAAAATTCATTTTCTTTTTCAGTTTTGGACTGTCAGAAGAATATCTGTGAAGCAAGGATCCTACAGCCATGAATGAAACATAAACCCCCTATTAGAAAAAAAGAAGTGTCAACTATTTTGAAAGAGCTGCCAACTTACTTTGTTATACACTTTGTCAGTATTCTTGCAGTGGATGTGCCTTTCCATACTATCATCTCAATACATTTTCTAATTTGAAAACCTAAATCCTTCTCAATTTGGCATAATAGAGAGGTTTGACTAAACCTGCAGACCATTCTGAAGATATATAAATTCAATTCACAAATAGGACATACACATTTTGTTAATTGTGCAATTCAATACTAGAGGAAAATTATTTGTGTTGCCTGAAACCTTTAAATCAGGATTAACATCTTCAACACATGTCCAAGTTATATATAATGCCATGAATTCTTCCTCCTGACCTTAGGTTCAATGAATTTAGATGGGAAAGTGCCACAGTCTTTTGAAAAGACAGGGAGAGGAGAGGGGAGGGAGGGAAAGGGAAGAAAGGGGAGATGAGAGAGGAGAGGAGAAAGGGAAAACTCTCCACTGTGGCCAGTCTGAAAAAGCAGTGATGAAGTCCCCACATGAGTGACCTCTTCTGCGAAATCTCTCCCATGCAATGGGTGGTAGAGATGATATTCACTATGCTTTTTCCATAGCACTATATATTTTCATCAGGATCTGCTCAAATTCCCTGTGGGTTGTTCTGGTTTTGGTGCTTTTAGTGCTGATTGGAGCATCCTTACTCAGGTCCAAGTGTTTCATGCTATTAAGTTGCTAAGCTTTCTGCAGGTATATTATTGGCTAATACTTAGTTGGTATTTAAATGACCATTACCCACTTTGTTATTCAATAACATATGGTTTTCATGTAATATAAATGAAAACCTCCAAAACAAGGCCTAAGAAAAGTGAGAGTGAGACACAGATTATTCTCATACTGCTTTCTACTATAAAAATTGTCTCATGAGAATCTATCACAACCACAGTATGAGGGCATGGATGGTGAAAAACCTGACAGAAACAAAGGAAAAATGCTACCACAAAGACTTTGGAAAAATATTGACACAAATGCTTAGGTCAATAGTTGCAGAGCCAATGAAAAGCAGATTTACAGAACTGCAAGTGGAAGACACTCAGCATTACAAATATTAAGTCACATAAGGCACTGTGAAACATTATTAATCCAGATTTCTTTCTTTTAATAAATGCAAATCAAACCATCATAAAAGTAATTGATTTTTTCCTAAGATTAATATCTGAAATATTTCAGGTGAATTGCATCAGAAACTTCCCTATTCATTTTCATGAATTCTCAAATTGCTATAGATCAAGATTGTAGGTAACCAAGTTGCAGATGTCTTAAGGTGCTATGTGACTGACCTGAATCCCACTTTTAAGACAAAATCCAGTAACAAACCCATCAAAAAAGCAGATGGTGAAGTGGATTGAAAACTGGCTCAACAGCAGGGCCTAGAGGGTGGTGGTCAGTGGAACAAAGTCTAGTTGGAGGCCAGTAATTAGCAGTGTATCCCAGGGCTCAATAATGGTTTCAATCCTGTTCAACATCTTGATTAATGATCTGGATGATGGAGCAGAGTGTACCCTCAGCAAGTCTGCAGACGGTCCCAACCTGGGAGGAGTGGATGATATGCCACACATTTGTACTGCCATACAGAGGGATGTCAAAAGACTGGAGAAATGGGCTAACAAGAACTCTATACAGTTCAAAAAAGTAAAATGCAAAATTCTGCATTCCCAGTATGAGCTGAGGGCTCACCAGCTGGAAAGTAGGTTTGCAGAAAAGGTCCTGGTGTACATCAAGTTAAACACGAGCCAGCAATGCGCCCTTGCAACAAAGAAGGCTAGTGGTATGCTGGGCAGCATTAGGAGAAGTATTGCCAGCATGTTGAGGGAGGTGATCCTTCCCCTCTATTCAGCACTGGTGAGGCCACACCTGGAGTACTGTTTCTAGGTCTGGGCTCCTACCAGAGAGGTATAGACATACTGGAGAGAGTTCATTGGGCCACGAAGGTCATTAAAGGATTGGAGCATTTCTCACATGAGGAAAGGCTGAGAAAGCTGCGACAGTTCAGCCTGCACAAGAGAAGACTGAGTGTACAAATATCTGAAGGGAGGGTGCTAAGAGAATGCAGCCAGGCTCTTGTCAGTGGTGCCCAGTGACAAGATGAGAGTTAATGAGCAGAAACTGAAACATAGTATGTGCCATCTGAACATCAGGAAACACTTTTTACTGTGAGGGTGACTGAGCACTGGCACAGGTTGACCAGGGGAGTTGTGGAGTCTCCCTCCTTATAGATCTTCAAAATCCATCTGCACATGGTTGTGGGCAACTGGCCCACTTCTTGAGTAGTGTACTTGGACCAGATGACTTCCAGAGGTCTCTTCCAATCTCAACCATTCTTTGATTCTGTGTAAAAAGCATGTAGACTGTATAGTGAAAGTAATACTAATGGAACTAAATAATGAGAAAATAGAAATGGCTGCAGAACTTGTGCACTAAAGGGAGTCTACATAAAAAGCTTTATAATGAAGCATGAATAACGATTATGAAAACAAAAGAGTAGGGAAAGGAGTAAAAAATGTGTAATATATGTGCCAGATGTAATGCATGTTACCATATAAATGATGAAGAAGCAAAGGTAAAAAATGAAGAAATAATGAAAATGCTTAAGGGTTATCATGTCATTAGGACACTTGAAACAAATTTATGCGGGTTTTAAAAAGCGAAAATGTAAAGGATATATCGAGAAGTTTGTAATAGATTAAAATTTTAAGAAGGAGACTATCAAATTTGTAATTTTAGAGGTCTCATCCACTGAATAACAAGGTTAATTGTGACATAAAAGTAGAAAATGCTTTCAAAATGCCATTCCAAGCAACAAACTTGGCAGATGGAAAAGTTAATATTAATGAGTCCAGAATCAGAACAAGCCAAAGAAAGCATAGCTGTAGATAAAATACTAAGGTTAGACTATCAGGAACAAATAAAGACAGAAACTTAAGACATTCACAGAGAAAAGAAGAGAAAATAGAAATGAAAAATGATGAAAAACTAATTGACCTCTGTTTTGGTGATTATAGTTCATTAGGATAAAGAACATCTTCCAGTGAAGTCTCACCTGAAAAGAATCCAGTTCATATACTCCAAGATCGGTCTGCAGAGTAAGCCAGAAAATCAAGGTTGCTTCCTGATGCAAACCAAAAAGGTAATAAACAAGTGTGCAAAATATGAACTTCTTTCTCATAAGTGATGGACTGTATTCTTACTATGAAGGTAGAAAGCATTCATTGTCCAGCCTCTAATATATGTACCCAATTTAGAAGTCCTCACCTTGTGTAATGTGACAGCACTTCAGTTAAGGCATGGAATTCCTCTTTTCGTGTGACATAAGATGACAGAGAGTATTTCTCTCTTCTACTCTATACACAGACAACATACATAGCAAATTACAGTTAATATTAGTAGGCGGGGCACTTAAGATGTCTCTTTGTGACAACTCAGTGAACACTGATAGAGTTCATCACTGTAGAAGATGCTGAGCTTAAGTACTATCTATCTAAGGAAAAAATATGACACAGAAAAAAAGAGTTAAGGCAATGAGAACACAGGTAAAGAATAATAATAACTATAGGGAGTGGACCAATGATGGAATATTTTCTTTTCAAAAGAAAACTTAAAGAAAAACAGCTAAATTCTCACTCAGAACGTGGATCCTTAGACTTGGAAGAACCGTGGATACTTAATCTTAAACAGAGGGATAGGGAGAAAGACATAGACCAGTGGTAGCAGAGAGTAAGAAACTGTTATATTACAAATGGTTAAATTCCATAATTGACTTGATAGTAGAGTGAATTCAGCAGTATAATTATCCAAATATCATTCTCATTGTTTTAAAATCCATTTAAATCTGAAGGTAAGGAAACTTGGCTCCTACAATTCTTATTGATACAAAACTTACTGCACTGTGGAAAGATTTATTTGCAATTGGCAAATTCAAGAAAATTATTTTTTTTATATTAGTAAAATAATCACTATAGATGCCATGATCCAGAACTTTTTTGGGTTTTGTTTTCCAGGGACTTTATTTGAATTTTCAGCTTAAGTGGTACTGCAGTATTGAAATGGATTAAGTTTCTGTTTCAGAAACTCTCATGGTAATGTATTTGAGAGGTTCAATGATTTTTCCTGCAAGTAAGGATTTAGCAGCAATGAAGAATCAATATGCAAAAGCCTCAGGATGACAGTTTCAGTGTTTAAAGTCTACATGTGGTAATTAGCAACTTTTAGGCCATTTAGGACTGTTAGAACTGCTCCTATAGCTGTTTTACTGTTTATGTTATTTGGCTGGGTATCATGACCAAAAGGGTTACCCGATCTGCGAGTGCATAGAGAACCCAACTCTGGGTTCATAGGATTCCATAATACACAAAGACACGGAGGCTTTATCCTCTTAATTTCTCTACTTTGCTACAGATTACTACAAATATCCCCCAAATCACCACTAGCAAGTATACGCATGATTAATAAAGTGAGTATATATATATATACACCAAGCTATTAAAAATTATCAGCAATTGGTAATACAGTATGGCAACAGTCAATAGTAGCTGAAATCAGTAATATAGCAACAACCAAACAGCAACAACCAAGTAGGTATGTACCACTACGGGTTACTACAAACTTAACATTAGTGAAGCAAGTTATCAACAATATAAGAGCAGATATAACAGATTATTTGTATGTATATATATAGTACCAGTATCAAGCGAATTACACAGGTTTAAGAAGGCCAAACCATCCTGAAGCAGAGGACAAACCGATCACAGAGTGGGGCTCAACTATTCCAAAGGTGGGACAATAAAATGAACTGACCCCAGAAATGGACCTAGAGGGGGACCATAAAATAGCAGAGTCTCACTTCAAAGATGATCTGTGTCACAGAATCTGGAGTTAGCCAGGTGTGCCTGGTGAGGGTCCAAGATCTCATAGAAAGTTCATGTGGAGAATTTAGCCTGTTTAGGAAAGGAAAAGTACATGCAGCATGGGAAGTTCTCAGAGAGAGGCTACAGTTTGGATAAAAATTAAGTCCTTTTTATCTCGCAGAGACATAAGAGGGCTTAGGCCACAAGCACTTTGAATAGCCAGTAGATGTTTTTAATTTCTATTTTTCACCTGTAACAGCCAAGAGATGATGATGTTTTCTGTTCTTTCAGACCAATTTTATTTTCCCAGACTCAGATGATAAGTTGTCATTACTGTCTTCTCCCAGGCAACTAGCGATAGGACAAGAGGACATAGCCTCAAGCTTCGCCGGGGGAGGTTCAGGTTGGACATTAGGAAGAATTTCTTCACAGAAAGGGTCATTAGACATTGGAACGGGCTGCCCAGGGAGGTGGTAGAGTCACCATCTCTGGATGTGTTTAAGAAAAGACTGGACATGACACTGAGTGCCATGGTCTAGTTGACATGGTGGTGTCAGGGCAATGGTTGGACTCGATGATCCCAGAGGTCTCTTCCAACCTGATTGATGCTGTGATTCTGTGATTCTGTTTCTTGGTTTTATGCATATCAATGGTATCTCAGGATGTCTCTGGTTTCTAGGTACCCAGCTGTACTTCAAAGACTCCATCTGTACTTTTCAAGGATGTTTCTGGTTCCCAGGCCTAGTTCCCAGGCTCACAGCTTCCAGGCTGGCAGGAAATTTCTGTGTCAGTATTTGCAGGAGACGTTTTTTCTGTTCAGTAGTTTTACTCTTCTAACCAGGCCACTTTTATGGCTGCTCACATCATTGAGGAAAGCTGAATCTGATAGACTTTAGGTCTCAGTGTATTTTTCCTCTAGGTCTGTTTGCTCCTACTCCTGCTTGTACACCAGTGTGTACCCACACATAAGACAGGACAGAGAGTGGTGATCAGGCACAGGGCTCAGTCCAGATAGACCAGTGGCTTGCTCGTACAAAACCAGCCCCTTCACACCATGTTGGTTCATCCCACATCAACCTTGATTCTTCTCTTCCTCTGCCCTTGTTTCCACCCAGTAAACATACTCAGAATTGATATGTTCTATCACCTTTACGTGGATTATCCATTCCTTACATGGTATCATTTATGTGGTTATTGAGGCACCGCTGGCCTTTCAAAGGTATCCAATGCTTCCCTTCAGCTGCTGTAACATTTGGCCATTTTGCACAACTCCCCTTTAACCACCTCTGAGACCTACCCATCCCTCATGGGGCTATCTGTAACTTTTGTCAGCTTCTTGCTCTGTTATGTAACATGGCCAGCAGATTCTTCATGTCAAGTCAAGCAGTTTCTCATGACATGTTGAGTTTGCTAAACTTCAGGCAAAGGTCTAGTCATTTGCCTTCACACCTCAACACTAGCGTTCACAGTAAGACGATACAAAACCCATTGTACATAAATAAGATC
This sequence comes from Nyctibius grandis, assembly GCF_013368605.1. Lineage (NCBI taxonomy): Eukaryota > Metazoa > Chordata > Aves > Nyctibiiformes > Nyctibiidae > Nyctibius > Nyctibius grandis. The sequence continues at coordinate 75,527,906 of NC_090659.1, read as the reverse complement.
ATAGAATCATAAAAACAACAAATGATTTGGGTTGGAAGGGATCTTAAAGATCATCTAGTTCCAACCACCCTGCCAGGGGCAGAGGCACCTTTCCACTAGACCAGGTTGCTCAAAGCCCCATCCAACTTGGCCTTAAACACTTCCAGGTGGGCGTCATCCACAACTTCTCTGGGCAGCCTGTTCCAGTGTCTCACCACCCTCACAGTATAGAATTTCTTCCTAATAGCTCATCTAAATCCACCCTCTTTCAGTTTAAAACCATTACCCCTCATCCTATCACTACTTGCCCTTGTAAAAAGTCCCTCTCCAGCTTTCCTGTAGACCCCCTTCAGGTACAGATACAATAATCTACAATAATGCAGTAATAATCCACAAAATTCACTGGTTTATAATAAGTGAGTGCTGCATTAAGGACATTCTACTTCACTTGCTGCATGATCTTAGTTTCCAAATTTTAGTTTCCTGTGATAGAAATACTGGAAGTTTTCACAGATAATTTAATGGAAGATTTATTAACAAGTTATGTTACTTAGTGATTCAGAGATCAGCATTGCATAAAATCAGCTAACATTTTTTCTCTTTGAGAGATATAGGAGTGGTTATGTTTGGCTTCAGACCAAGGCTCCATCTAGCTCAATATCCTGTATCTCACAATGATTGTGAGCAGATGCTTACGGAAGACTATTAACAGGAGTGGCTTTCATGATTCTTTCCAAAACTCCAACAGTTTTCAGCTCTGGGAATTTTCTGACCCTGATATGTTTTTTTTCTGTTTTAGTAGTCTTCAAAAGTTTACTCTTCCAGGTGGTGTTGTTTCTTTGTACCCTCTTCATGTCACTCAAAACTTTCATAGAAATCTAGCATACCTCCTTCTCCAAAGCAACCTCGTTTTTAGTCTGAAGAGTTCTAGTATATTGAGTCATTTCTATAAGGTAGCCATAAGCATTTTTGCTTACCTTCCTTAAACCTTTCTTCCTCTCAGGATATCATTTTTAAGAGAATTAAGTGCATTCTTCACAATATGTAAGGTATAGATACAACTTCTTCTTAAACTCTGATAAATCTTATTCATTGTTGGATAAATCTTATTTCTATAATGGCCCTGTTGGAAAGAACTTGATCAGTTAAACCTAGAAGTTTTACAGACAATGAACCAGAGCTACTTAATTCTATATCTGCCATATAGAGCATTAATTCCTGTTTCTAATTAGTTTTCATTTGTGTGATGTGTTGGGTCTCTGTGGAGGGGCTTTTGTAGTGGGAGAGGGGCTACAGGGGTGGCTCCTGTGAGAAGCTGCTAGAAGCTTCCCCAGCTCCAAGTTGGACCCACCTCTGGCTGAGGCTGAGCCAGCCAGTGACAGTGGTAGCACCTCTGTGATAATATGTTGAAGAGGGGAAAAAAGAAATTGCTGGAAGACCTGCAGAAGAGAGAGGAGTGGGATGTGAGAGAAACACCTATTCAGATACCAAGGTCAGTGAGGAAGGAGGGGGAGAAGTTGCACCAGAGCAGAGATTCCCCTGCAGCCCATGCTGCCCATGGAGGACCACAGTGGAGCAGATATGGACCTGCAGCCTGTGGAAGACCCCATGCCGGAGCAGGTGGTTGTGCCCAAAGAAGGCTGTGACTCCATGGCAAACCCGCGCTGGAGCAGTCTGTGCCTGAAGGACTGCACCTTATGGGAGGGACCCACACTTGAGCAGTTCATGAAGAACTGCAGCCTGTAGGAAGGACTCATGTTGGAGAAGTTTGTGAAGGACTGTCTCCCATGGGAGGGGCCCCACACTGGAGCAGGGGAAGTGTGTGAGGAGTCCTCCCCCTGAGGAGGAAGGAGCAGCAGAGACAGTGATGAACTGACAACAAGCCCCATTGCCTGTCCCCCTGCATCACTCAGGGGAGGAGGTAGAGAAATTGGGAGCAAAGTAACTTGAGCCTGGGAAGAAGGGAGGGGTGGGGGAAGATGTTTTTAAGATCTGTGTTTTTTTTTCTCATTATTATACTCTGATTTGATTGGTAACAAATTAAATTGATTTTTTCTCCAAGTAGAGTCTGTTTTGCCCGTGACCATAACTGGTGAGTGATCCCTCCCTGTTCTTGCCTCAACGCACAAGGTTTTCATTATATATTCTGTTCCCTATCCCACCGCGGGGGAAGAGTGAGCAAGCAGCCACATCGTCCTTGGTTGACAGCTGGGCCTAAACCATGACAGCAGTTAATGGATACAAGAAGGGCTTCAACCTTCTGCAGTCTTCCGCAGACAAATATGTTCATCAGATAACAAGTAGTTCCAGACATCTTTTGATCTTGACCATTTTTTTTGTATAAAAAACTGACAGAGATGCAAGACATCATATACTTGCAATGAGTTAGGATTAAAAGATATTTTTTCCGTGTATGGATTGCATTCTTGTCTTAGGTATAACTTCGTAACATTTCATTAGTATCTGACAGTGATCTAATTTATTGACAACTATGTTTTTTAATTGATTACATGAAATAAGAAGCAAAGGAGAACATATTTTTTCTGTATTTGTCTGGGATGCAGTTAACTTCATAGCAACCCACACACACAATGCTGTATTTTGCATTTCTGGCTAAGGCAACATTGATAACCACCAATGTTTCAGCTATTGCTGAACAGTGCTTGCCCAATGTCAAGGCTTTCTCTCCAACACTCCCTCATACCCCAAATGAGTAGGCTGGGAGTGGGAAAGACATTGGAGAAGACACAGCTGGGAAAGGTGACCCCAGCTGACTAAAGGGATATTCCATACCATATGACATCACATTTCAGCACTAAAAACTCAAGGAAAGGAGGAGAAAAATGGGAACATTTGTGGTTTTGACATTTATCTTTCCAAGCAACAGTTACTTGTGTCAAGGCCCAGCTTTCCAGGAAGTCACCTGGAAATAGTAAATGTATACTAGGAAAATAAAGGGTCTTTAAAATATGATGTAAGATTTCATATTTAGTATACAGCTTGAGTGCAGTTAATTACAACACTTGCATGAATGTAATGAGCATGATCTGACTTTTATGAAGCAGGAAAAAAAAGTACTGAATTTTGTTTATTAAGACAATGTGGTGGGTTGACCCCAGGCAGCAGTCAAACACCTACCCTGACTCTCTCTCACTCCCCTCTCCAATGGATTGGGGAGAAAATAGAAGGAAGTTGAAAAAAATAGTGGATCGAGGCTTTCAACATGATTCACTGTGTATTTGAGGCCAAACTGAAGACAGAAATACTGGAGGGGTGGACTGCTAGCTGAGTGGAAAACTGACTGGACCATCAGGTTGAAAGTCCAATGATTAACAGTTTGAAGTTCCACTGGTGGCTGACAATTGGTGGTGTTCCTAGGGAACTGATACCAAAGCCAACACTATTTCATGTCTTCATTAGCAACTTGGATGATGGGAGGAAATAGACTCTCATACATTAAATTGGGAAATTGCTGATTCCCTGGAGGACAGGGCTACCATTCAGAGCAATCTGGACCAGGTGACCTCCAAAGGCCCTTTCCAACCTAAATTATTCTTTCTTTCTATAATTTACGTGGACTGCACTGAATATGAAGTGTTAGAAGCAGTCACTTTGCATATTGAAATGTGATTTTCTTCAGTACTAGAGTAGATGTTGGACTGCATTTGCCTCATAAATATTTTAATTATGGAGCTCCTCAAATAACAAGTGTTTCACTGATTTCATTCAGTGCTTATATATAACCTTGGGCTCAGAATGTTTGCAACCATTTTTGCCCCCAAAGTGTCTAATATAAATCATTTAGACAATCTAGGCACTGGAGAGAGCCAATACACAGAGGAGGATTCAGTTTTTCAAACATGGGACTTTAGAGCTATTTTAGTTGATATAAAGTTTTATGTTCATCTTCAGCCATTACTCCTAAAAGTTATGTACCCTCTCTGCCAGCCCTCTATGTCTAGAACATGCTACAAGCCTCATATGGCAGTACTCACCTGTCCACATTTAACCTGCACCCAGGGCTAAACAATAAGCAGTTTTTCTATCACCAATGACCCTTCCCCAAATGAGGAAGGGAACTGGGAAAAGGAGGGAGACCTGTAGGTTGAAATTGAACAGATTTAATGAAATGAAGAAATCAGTATAAATGAGAATACAAAACAGACAAAGCTATGCTTATTTACAGAGCACCAGCAAGTTGCTCCAGGAATCACAATGGAGGGGAAGGGGGGAGGAAAGCAGGAAAAAGCCCCCTTCTTCCCCTCAAGCCCTCTCTTTTATAGTGAGCTTGAACTTAATGATATAGAATACACCTGTGAGCCAGTCAGGGTCAGCTGCCCTGGATTTAACTGCTAAGGGCCTTGGTCACCATGGCTGGCCACAAACTTAAACTAAATGCCAATGAAAACAGGATATCACCTTAGGTTTATAGAGCTGAATTATACCCAGACATCAGTCAGTTCTTCTTAGGGAAGAACTTTCTCCTCTCTCTTCAGTAATAAATTACAAATGTAAGTATTTCAGATGTTTAAAGTGGGATGACCTTGGCTCAGGTGCCTTGCTTGGATTATTCGGAATCAATTGCCAGAAATAAGGAATTGATTTTACCTTACTTTTTCTGTCTAAATCCACCTAAAAATACCAAAAGAACATAATGAAATTAATAGTAGATAGCAGTTACTTAATCCAGTTGTGCAGTAGATGAAGGAACCACACAGTCACAAAGCTTTAATGACATTAAGTTACTGTGGAAGCACTTGCCGAATAAACATGCTAATTTAGTATCATTATCTAATCCTTTCTAAGAATTCTTCACCTGCTTCTCAGAATGTATTAATGATAGTACAACAGTTTTGAGGTTGGTTTTTGGCCCCGTTCTACAAAAAAAGTTAATTTTAAGTTTCATCTTTATTTGTCACTTGCTGAATAATAATAATAGTCATCAACATCACCATCATCATCATCCTCCTATACATCCTGGGTTCAAAATATGGAAAAGATCCTCGAGTGTAAGACTAAGAGTGACAACTGTACTAGTCTGACATAATGGAACATTTGATAAAGCTTATATTCATGTACATGAGAAAGAGAACTTTTTCAATATATAGGTTTATGTCAGTTAACATAAGACTTGAAGTTTAACTCAACTTCTTTATGATGGCCACAAAATAGCTGTCAGTTTCTGATCTGTGTTTCATCTGTAGTCAAAGAATAATAAGACATGATTTATGTGTGGCATTTTAGTTATCAACACTAGGATGAGATGACAGAGATTTTAAGGAATCTATTTCTTTATGTTTTCCATGAAGGACAAAAAATGGAGTTTTGATTCTGTTATGTAACAAATGCTGTTATTTCAGAAATCTTAGGTTGTAGGAGACATCTGTATGGAACACCCATGACTTTTCAGAGCAGCGGTTACAGGCTCCCAAGATGCTCTAGGGAACCTAAAATGACACTAGATGTGTACTGAACCCCATACCAGATAATAAATTTAAGCATCTGATCTAACCTATCTCTTTACACTCCTTCTATAGTTGGTGAAGAGTTCCTCCAGGTAACACTAGTTTTTTTAATATTTGTGGGATGAACCACTTACTGAACGTTTTCATTTGTATTCTCTATTGACTATAGAGAAAACCTACAATATTAGCCAGAATTTTTCCTCTGAATTTTAAAAGATAAGTTTATGTTAAATTCATTTAACCCAGAATGTACAATTAACTCTTCATGCAGTAAAGAGCTATCACAACTTCATCTGTTCTTCTAAGAGTGGGCCATCCTTTCTTTTTCTTAAAAAAGTAGATATGTGTGAAGAAGAATATAAAATCTAGTTAAATTAAAAGAATCAAATTCTATAAAAGAGAATTTTTTTTAATCTGGTTTCATTTGAAACACCTTGCACTGCACATTTTTGCTTGTATAATTTACCTATTAATTTTTTAATGTATATTGTGCCTTCGATAAATTTGATAGACTAACAGATGTTTTACATTCCTTAGAATGTAAAGAAGACATTTGGATGTCATTTGGAAGCAGAAAAAGTCACTTACATTTCTGTTTCTTAAGAAAATAGAAGCCCTTAAGAGTTACACCCGTAAAAGTCTTAGAGAAGGAAAGATTGTAATTTGAAGTTGTATATTATTGGATTACAGGGAGTATACACAAAAAGTAGAGATTTATAAATTCCACAGGCCTGGTAAGAATTTCAAATAATACTATGAAATCAATCAATCAACAACAGAAGCAAAATCACTTTAAAATTGGCTTCATTAGATTTCATTTGTTCCAGATATCATGAACTACTTATTTTCCATTTGATTTTTATAGTTTTCTCTTTTTCTGGCTAATGTTTTGTAGGGGTAAAAAAAAAAAATCCAATGTTTATTGTTTTATTTTCATTATCATTTTCAGATTTTAAAAAATCCAGTTTTGGAAGGGAGCTTAACGTACTATGTGTCCCAGTTTTGAAGTAGAACTGTCCCCTATTAGTACTATTGAACGAAATTTCCTAAGATAAAAAAGAAAGTGCAAGTTAATATAATAGCAAATGAGTAGCTTTATTAGGATGAAAGTAGCAATTATGCTGATTTGATGTACAGTACTGAAGAACTTCCACGTGTAACCATTGTCAGCTTGCTTCAGGATTCAATAAGCTCTACATTTATACACCAACAAATTTTTTCCCAACTTTACCACGAGGCAGATGTTATTTGCACTAACTTGAAAATTGTTTATATTTGTAATTTTTTGTCATTTGTTATTTGTCAAACATTGATATTCTGTTGCCTTCAATGGTCAGTGTCTCCACTGGCTGTAGACAACTGTGTGTAATGACAACATCAGCAGTCGTGCACACTTTCGTATTCACATTCATTACTTCAAAACTTGATTACTGTCATTTCCTGGACAGAATGATCAAGGTTTCTCAAAAACTCCTGTTGGTAAAACATACAGCAGCCTTCCTCTTCAATAAGTTAACTGATATTAATATATTATACCAGCTCTCTTTATCTTTCACAGGTTCATTTTTTATTTTTTTTCCCAGGAAAAAAATCAAGCTTTCAGATGCAGCCAAATTGTAGGTATATTTTACTTCAAAAATATAGACTGAAGATTTAAAAGTTCAATGTTTATATATTCTTAGAACCAGGGGCTTAAACCCTTAGGCAATTAGTGTTTATGGTACTTTAAATTGCGAGTGTTAAATGAGGATACTTCCTCCTGTAAATTAAAGTAGCTTATCTCAATTTCTTTTTAATTTCAAAATAACCTGGTTTTCATTTTAAAATAGAAAATATAGTAATATTTATTTTTTAGGGGTTTTTAGGAAAAAAAGGAAGTTGTGTCAAAATTACTTTTTACATTTTTCTGCAAAAGAGATCTACTAACATTTTTTTTTTACTTCTGAACCATTCTTTTTTTTGTTAATATATTTTTCCTGTAAACTTAATATGACATTTAACCTCATTTTGCTACAGCCGTATGTCAGAGGACTTGCTAATTTGTCAGCAAAGGCAACAAGTTTCTTCCCTCAAGAAAAATTTACTTTGCCAAAAATAACACCAAAAAAAGAGACTATTATTGATCAAAAAAAAAGGACTTTAGAAGCTATCCCCTTAGCTCAAGAAGATCCATCAAGTAGAGACAGAAATAGATTCTCCATGCACCTTAAGCAGATAATTCTACTTCTCCAAGTGAAAAATCAGAAGACTTTTCTTTGTCATGGAACATTAATTACAACCTTATTAATAGTAGAAAAAAAAAAAAACAACAAACTTTTTTCTTCTTCTTCAGCTTGAGCAACACCTTATTTAGTTCCAAAATTATTTGCAGACTCCCTACTGACAGAACAAATTTATTAAATGCCGGAGAAGAAAAATACAGGTTAGTAAGTGAAAAGATGGATGTTCTTAATATTTACTCCATCTTTCCATTTATAGTTATTTTACTCTTCTCAAACCAGATATCTTTTGGTCTTTTTATACTTTTTTTTTGTAACACTGGATTGTTTGTACTTGCATGATCTTACACTTATGCCATAAAAGTCTGTTTGCTTTATAATAGCTCTCATGATTCAGACTCTAGTGAATCAAATTAGAAACTTTAAAAGGCTTTTCTAATGCCCTGACTTCCTTTTTGCCATAGTTTATTTTGGGAAAATTATATTATCCACAGCATACTGATCACCAGAAGTCATACTCATTTTGCTAAATATTCGTAATAATCATGCCATGCCAGATTTCATGTTTTCCAAACTTTGCTGTTTTCAGAACTTAAATGCTTCTCAGGCATATTCTTTAAAGATGTTTGGAAAAGCCTGATAGCTGAAGGCAAGCCCAAAGTCTACAGCAGACATTTATTCTTTCTCCAAGAGCATTTGTCAACTACTTACTATAAAGCAAAGTAGACAATTTTACTTGACATTTCGACTGGCAGCGAACTTTGCAGAGTTTTGTAAAAGCTAGTGGAGAATATTTCTAACTGTATATGTATAATGAAAGTAGTTTTATTGGGAAGACTAGGTAGAAGGTTTTTACTAGCAATTGCAGTACAACAGAGATGTGATGTCCAGTGAAAGATAACACTGCCAAATAATTGTACTTTTGACCTGTTTTAGGCAACAGATAAATGGTGGCCTGAAATTCCATTTCTTTAATAATACAAAGTGAGATCGCTTCAGAATAAAACAGATTTTCTTTAAAAATATATGCTTTGAGATCCAGCATTCTTATCACTGATTAACAAGTTCTGTGGGATGTAAAATCTGAGACTTGACTATTAAGAACTCTTTCTTGTTCATTTCTACAAGATGCTTACATGTGATCATAGTACAGAATTTTTCCTCGATACCAACAGGTCATAGCATTCATCACTTGAATTCTTAGGTAACCCAGAGCTGGAATCAGATTCAAATTCAGACACTTAAACCAGGATGTCCATAAGGGAGATTCTAGATGAAAATTAAGTGTTAAATTAGTTAGACACACATTGCAGTCAATAGATGTTGATTACAAACCAGTCAATACACTGGAGTTTCGTGAGCTCTTCAGATGACAGAAAGAAGGTTTTTACTTGGTTATTTAATTTCTTAATAGATGAGTAGTTATTTACATTCTGGATGTGGTTCAGTTATCATCAACTGGATGTGGTTCTAGTAATCAACTGTCACTACTGTAGCACATAAGTTCTCCAATGGTCTTATCTGTTAGACTCATACGCATGTCTTGGATATATCAGAAAATATCAGATTCCTAAGCTGATCCCTAGGTCTCTTAACTCTAAATCATCAAAGCAAAACCAAAACAAAACCAAAACCTAAGCAAAACCCAAAACATCAAGACTATAGAGCTTCAGTTGCATCTAGAGTTGAATTCAATCTCTATGCAGTCTTCTGCGCAGCCATCATTCCAGTTTTTGAAAACACTTGACTTGAACTGAGGGTTAGATTTGCAGTATTATAGGCATTAAAGTTGAGGTTAATTCCACTGGGCTTTAGATATCTTGAAAACAGAAATTTACATTTGATACTAATTTTTGAAGTCCCTTTATACTCAGTGTACAATAATAGCTGTTTTTAGGAATAAATCTCATAACCTGAAGTAAATGTGTAAAGAAGATCCAGTTTCTTTCTCAACACTAGTTATGAGCAGAGTTTAGCCAATTTGATTTGAATGTAGTTTTGTATATATATTAGGTGAGATTAATACCATCTACAAAATCTTTACAGATTTGAGGGTTTATATTTAGGCTTTTGGATTAAAATCTTTTTTATGACCCATGATAGAAGTCCCTATGCTGGCATAATTGATAGCCACATAGTTCTTAAATTTTAAAAACACCGAGTAATAGGCAAGCAACAGGTGCAGCAATGTACATAGCAGTTCCTAGGGACTGCTTAGGGAAGTAGATCTTCTGGGAACTATATGTAGGATTGTTGGGGGACTCCTGGAAAGTTTGTGAGAAACATAACTGAGCCACATGTTGCAACTACGCGAGGATAGCTACAGGAGGCTTCCAGCAAGCTTTAGCAGCTTCTAACAAGCGCTGTAACTTGTTCCTGACCAAATCATGGAATCATAGAATCATAGAATCATAGAATCATTTGGGTTAGAAAAGACCCTTAAGATCACCAAGTCCAGCTGTTAACCTAACACTGCCTAGTCCACCACTAAACCATGTCCCTAAGCACCAAATCTACACATCTCTTAAACACCTCCAGGGATGGTGACTCAACCACTTCCTTGGGCACCCTCTTCCAATGCTTGATAACCCTTTTGGTGAAGAAATTTTTCCAAATATCCAATATAAACCTCCCCTGACAGAACTTGAGGCCATTTCCTCTCATCCTATCACTTGCTACTTGGAAGAAGAGATGGACATGCACCTCACTACAATCTTCTTTCAGGTAGTTGTAGAGAGGGATAAGGTCTCCCCTCAGCCTCCGTTCCTCCAGAATAAACAACCCCAGTTCCCTCTACTGCTCCTCATAAGACTTGTGCTCTAGACCCTTCACCAGCTTCACTGGCCTTCTTTGGACTCACTTCAGCACCTCAATGTCTGTCTTGTAGTGAGAAGCAGAAAACTGAACACAGTTTTCAAGGTGTGGGCTCAACAGTGCTGAGTACAGAGGGACAATCACTTCCTTCATCCTGCTGGCCGGACTATTCCTAATACAGGCCAGGATGCTGTTGGCCTTCTGGGCACACTGCTGGCTCATATTCAGCTGGCTATCAACCAACACTCCTGGGTCCTTTTCCACCAGGCAGCTTTCCAGATCAACACTCCAGCCCAACTTGGTGCCATCTGCAAACTTGCCGAGGGTGCACTCAATCCCGTCATCCAGATCATTAATAAAGATATTAAAGAGAAGTGGCCCCAACACTGAGCCCTGGGGAACACGACCTCTGACCAGCTGCCAGCTGGATTTAACTCTATTCATCACAACTCTTCGTGTCTGCCATCCAGCTGTTTTTTTCTATTGGAAAATGCTGCTTCGAGCTTTTGTTCCACCTGAACAAAGGAGCATTTCAGCAGGTCTTACAGAGAGGCCTATGTAACTGGCAACCTACAGCTCAATTAAGACAGCACAGCCAACAGAAGCAGTACTTTTCATAGAAGAGTGCCTGGGGCTTCTTGCTGAGGTTGGAGGAGAAGTAGTGTCCTTGCCTGCAGGTGTGTGCTGGTGGAGAATCTGTGTTGCCAAGTAGCTGCTGGAGGATGTCAGTGGACTGCCCAACATCAAAGATATTGTGAAAGACGTTGTCTGGATCTTCTTTATGACACTGCAGCAACAAAAGCCTGAAGGCTCAGCTGTACTGAAGAAGGCACAAGTAGAATCTGTGTTCACTGAGTTAGGAAATGGAGACTCACACACTTCCTGCACAAGGAAGAAGGCTCCTGCTCCAACTAGAATAATTCTTTTAGCAGAATCTGTACGAATGTATATCTGAAACGACAGAAGAGGTTCAGTGTCCTAGTAGCACATGAGGGGCTGGAAGCTGTGTTCAAGGACGCACCCAAGCAGGCTGAATCTGAACTATGCAGCAGTACCGAGAGGACGTGGTGAGTGACAGCAGTGGGAGACTTCCTACTACAGAGAATGGAGGTCCCCGTCTGCTGACCTGACTTGTTGTCTAGGAAGGTTTGTTTCTCAGATCTAGGATGCTGTGGACAGACTGCTAAGGCTTTTCAGGTTCTTAGACTATATCCTTGATTCTCTTCCACATAAGTGTCAACCTTACTGCCAGGGGAGACCTGAAGAGTAGAAAATGTGATCATGAGGCTCTGGGGTTGAGGATCAAGGGCATGGGAACCCAAGTCATTTTCTTCTCAATCCTGCAGGTGATGGGGAAGGGTCTAAGGGGGAGTGAGAAGGAGTGGACAATTTCTGCAAGTCAATAACTAGCTGCACAGCTTGTGGTGATAACAAAGATTTGCTTTTTATGACCGAAGCATCCTCCTTGATGGTCAAGGAAGGACTGCTAAGAAGAGGTAGGATTCAACTGACCAAGTAGGAAAAAAAACACCTTTGCCAACAGGCTGGCTAACCTGTTGAGAACAGTTTTAAATTAGGAGTGATGGGAGTGGGAGATGATGACCTACTATCAAGTGAGAAAGTGGTGGACCACCTTGGAAAGCAAAGGGTGCAGAGTGGACCTGTAGAATTTAATCAACAGAACAGGGCTGAAGGGAGCCCTCTTCAAGGATGTGCACACCAATAAAGAAGAGCTGAGATGGCAGCATTATGGGGAAATTTGTCCCATTTGTTCTGTGAAAACAGCATGACTGGGTGCCTCTCCGAACTCTTGTACACTAAAGCATGAAGCATGGAGAACAAATAGGAGGAAATCGAAGTCTACATGTAGTTTCAGATAAAATCTCTTTGGGGTCATAGAAATGAGCCAGCAATGTGTTCTTGCAATAAAAAAGGCTAGTGATATCCAGAGCTGCATTAGGAAGAATGTGACCAGTAGGCTGAGGGAGGCAATTATTCTCCTCTACTCAGTACTAGTGAGACCATATCTGGAGTGCTGTGTCCAGTTCTTGGCTCCCCAGTACAAAAGAAACATGGATATAATGGAGTGAGTCCAGTAAAGGAAAATTAAGATAATAAAGGGACTGGGTCATGTGACATACAAGGAAAGGGTACAGTTGTTCAGCCTGGAAATGACAAAGCTTGGGGGCATCTAATCAATGTGTATAAATACTTGATTTGGGAAGGAGCAGTAAAGAAGATGGAGCCTGACTCTTCTCAATGGTGTTCACTGACAGGATAAGAAGCACAAACTGAAATACTGGAAAAAACACCTAAACATGAGAACTCTTTTACAGTGAGGAGGATCAAACACTGGAACAGATTTCCCAGAGAGGTCACGGAGTCTTCATCCTTGGAGATACTCGAAACCTGACTGGGCATAGTTCTCAACAATCTGTCCTAGCTGGCCTTACTCAGAACAGGGGCTTGGATTAGATAATATACAGAGGTCATTGTCAACCTTAGCCATTATGTGATTTTATGTATTTTTCTTCTACTGTCCCATTCTTCTTCCACTCAGATTACATTTACAGCCTTTTTCTTTTTTTTTTATTTATTCTATTTCTTTATTTATTCTATTCCTCTGTTGAAAAAGGACAAGATTATAAATCTTACAAGCTAGAAAACTAACCATGGTCAAGTCTAATTAAATAGACTATTGTGTTGTATAGCAAGCAATGTGTTTAGGTCTGGATTTGTTGAGTGTTCTTAGCCACTTATTATTTTGTCACTAGTTTACTGTGTGCTTATATTACTTAGTCAATCATCTCTTCTCCCTCAATTTATATAACGATTTGGCTATAACACAAAAGGTGAGCATGAATACTTTTTCTTTTTTCTTTTTCCAGACACTCTTCTGACTGAAAGACCTTATACTTGATCTGATTTTTTCCATATTCTGTATTAGAGATAGTTAGCATCCATAACAAATAAGTTTTTGTCCAGAGACTTGATAGAGTTTGGGTAACCCAGTTTTGAACTGCAACGTGGCAGCAAGGAAACTTTCAGAGTAACCAGTAATTTGCGTCCCACAGCTGCTGGCACAGACAATGGAGAGGAGAGGTTGTACTTCCTTAATTTTCTTGGACTTTGCCAATTTCTGACTAAGCCTTGTTTATTTGGTTATAAACATAAAATGAGACCTAAAGGTAGCATATATAAACAAGTAACACAAGTACAAAAAAAATCCAACCAAAACCAAACAAAAAAACCCCTCATATATTAACCTTCTATCCTATGACATTTCTCATTTCACCTTGTAATTATGCTGAAGTACACTTTTAGTTATTTTTGCTTAATTACAAAATAAGTGTTGATTTTCGAGTTAGAAGCAAATACTTATTGCATCATTAACTTATTTTTTCTAAAGAACTTTCTCAAGTTTCTGCACTATAAAACTTATGGCTGAAATACAATATGGGAATACAACTTCTCTTTTTTTTTTCCTTAATTCTTGCTTTTATGAGAAATCAAGGATCATACGTGCATATATCTCCCCACAATCTCCAATCATGTGGAGTCTATTGAGAGTTTGGTAAAAATCTCATACACCTAGTTATTACATTTCTGAGCATAATGTGAATGCATATATTAATGAACACTAGAGGTTTCCTTAAGAATTAAAAATGTCTCAGTTGTGGAAAATTCTTCAACAAGAGCTTGCAAACTCTCACCATCACCTGCAAGTCCCACTATCAGATATTCAGAAGCAGCGCAGCTATGGGAAACCAGGCTTCACTAAGTTTCTGTGTACATAATACCATGTGCTGCCAACTGTAGACATAATTTTGGTAATTTTCCCATAACAAAACTCTGATTTGTTTTTTATCTTCCTGCAAAGCCGATGTTAATTTCTGAATACTTGCATTGATATTGAAATATTCTCTTATTTTATTGACCATTTTCAGTGTACCATTTAGCGCTTTATCTAAATGATTCTTTTAACTTTGTCATCTTCCTGACCCAATAATGCCACTTCTCCTCCCATGTAAACCTCTACAGGCGTTCTGTAGTCAATACTGCATTTTTAACAGAATACTTCACTCTCTTTCCAAATAACTATATATTCACTTTTATAACCTAGCTCTCAAAAACTAGCCTTCAGAAAAAAACTAACCATAATAACTATCATTTATCACTGAGTACCCAGAAGTACTTTGATTACCAAAGCAGCAAAAGCATTCCAAACAAAAATATTTTTGCTACTAAAAGTTGTAGACAGCAATAGCTCGTGCAATTCTGTTACCAAACTTGTCAGTCTAATGTCCCCCTAAAAATCTGAAACTGTCTCATTTTGTTTTCATAGACTTGAGTTTATGTCTTCCAGATATGAAATGGGTGGCAGTCACCTGCTAAATACAATAAACTTTATTTACTTTTAGTAAGTTTTTGGCAGGGACTGGGAGGCAGATCCCTTCCCACCTTACTCGTCTGTCAGACATTTAGAAGAAAAGAAGCATAATCTGATTTGTCATGTTTTTCATATCAGATTTATATACGTTAGACTCTTGCCTCCATGAATCTTCTACCATCCCTATAATGTTGTAAGATTATGGCTCTGTTTGGAATTATTTCAACATTTGGCCAATATATTTTTAGCAATAAAAAAAGGCCTAGATTTCACCATTATGAATACTACTTTAACTGCAGGATGTAAGGTGTAAGCTTTTCATCCTCACTGCTGTAGCCTGATTAATTATATTGCAACTATTGCTTTACATTTTCCTTTCTTACAGTCTTTGAAGAGATTGCATCAGCAGTTTGAAGACTGAATAAAGTACAAAAGAGTTTATTTGCTTCAGGAAACTCAGCTTCCTCCAAACTAAGCATACAACTCGGCTGCCTAAAAATAAACATCTAGTGTGTTTTGATATGCTCTAAGGTGTGCTACTTAGCCATATATTGCCCTTCTAGATGAATACAGGTCTCTGTAGATCCTTCATCATATCTGCCAGCCTGTGCAGCTGTCTCTCATACCTTAGACCATCTTGAATGAAGCAGATGTCAATGGAAAACTCTGCTGTAGCTCAAGGTGCACACTGTTTGACAGGTATGCCAAATATATCACTTTGTATACACCACTCAGACTTATCATCTGCATTAGTAAGAAACTGGAAGAATAAATTGATAACATACCATTTGTTATTGTCCCACACTGAAAGAATGGATATTAAAAGAAGAAAAAAAAAAAAGGACTTCACACTTGAAGGATTTAAAATCCCAATAGTTTACATGGCTTAACGCAGATTTGTGGTCTGTTCTGTTTTAATGCTCTAGCTCTAAAGGAAACTTTTCCAAATTCCTTTGCCTTTATTATGCATAACAACTTCTTTCTCTTTAAACAGAATAAAAACAAACTCTGAAGTTCCCATGGTAAATTTCTGAAGCAATTTGAATTGAGGAATTTGGTTTTCAAGAAAAGTGCTCTCCTACACAGAGAATATCTGGAATTCAAGAAGGAAAAAAGCATGAAGTCCCTACCAAAGGAAGAAATCAAGATTGTAAGGTCCAGAGGAACTGTGTGCTACTTTCTGAGTCTTTAAAGTTATTTAATAGTCTGTGAGTATGTGTGAACTGAATGAAGAAATGCAGTTAACTGAGACAAAATAATTACTGTGACACACTAAAACAGTGTTCTGAAATCCTATTCTTATGTAATTGAAGTATATAGTTTTATTAGAATATTATTTGACCTTCAAATATGTTTTAAATTGGCATGCAGATATTAGAAACATAGAGAAGGTGTTCCATACACGAAAGCAGCAGTTGACTTCGAAGGTGTTACATTAATGGCTTGACAACTACTATTTGGGATAGAAGTCTAATTCTTACGTGAAAGCTTTTATTTTCCCACAGAACACAGACAAATGGACATGATTCAAACTGAAGAGTTATACTTAAACCAAACTTTTACATTAGATCGCCTTAGAAATCTTTTCTTGTCTATGTAACTTCAATGTGATGAGTTATACAGACTCTCACCTTAACTGGGTTTTTTTATATACCACAAGTCAGTGTATTTTCAAATAGTCTTTAATTTCTTTTGTCTTTAGGACATCAAGGTCGGGGTTCCACCATTATCACTGTAAATGTTTTAAATTGTGAAGTTAGGAATTAGTAAAAGACACACTGCATCAAAATAGAGTTTACCCTTTTGTATTTCAGATTTTTTGTTTATTATACTATATTAATTTCATTGCTACCAGTCCCCTTATACACTTTCTCTTAAATTTATTTCTACTTTCTCTGTCAGTGGCAACATTATTTGTTAGTTCAAAGCTGTCAGGATTTCATTCAAGGATTCTCAGTAAGGTACCAGATGACAGACCATCATGCTGAATGTGACTCTGGTGTGACAAAGTCACATTATAGTGTGCAGAAACACCTTACCATGTGTTAATTATTTGTACCTAACTACTCTTTATACTGCCTGGTATATTATCTGCTGTACTACCTGGTATTCAACTTGTTCTACAAGAAATTCAGGTAAATCAATGAAGCAGATCATAAAACCTTCAGTAATTTTGTGTTTACATGCATACAAGAAATGAAGTTTACTGACCTCAAAATGCTCATGAGGAATATTTTTCTCGTATTGCTTCATTTTCTGACAACTTCAATCAAATGCATTTTGCAGGTTGTTGTGTCAATGACTCTATGGATACCTGAGTCCCAGGATTTTTCAACTGGGAACTTGAAGGCTCTTTATGGTTGTTTGTTATAGGTTTCCTAGTGCAACTATGTCTACAATAAATCACTGCAAGTTTCCACTGCTTGAAATTCTACAATGTTTCTTAGAAGTCTCAAATATTACATAATTTGTGAAGGTGTCATAATGAATTGTTGGACATGTGTGAAAGATGATAAGTTTCTTGTTATGCAATCGCTTCAGTATAAACAGACAAGATATAAGCAAAAATTTAGGAGAAAAAAAGAAAGAAAGAAGTGTAGACATTTGCTAAACTCAATTGCAAACTCCTGAATAGTATTTTGCTGTAGTGTGCCAGTATAATTTGTTCTCTTCTTGGGCAGATTTTTATATCTTTACTTGTGTTAGATTGGAACAATAATGACAGGGTAGCCATTTACTTTTCTTGGCCTTACAGAATAGGAAAGTGATAAGCATAAGAAAGTGACAGAGATGTGCTTTGCACATCCCTATCAGCACAACTAATGAATTGAGATTACATGGTAATATCCTACTTTGAATCAATGATAGACTCCATCATTATTTTACCTTTGTTGCCTTCGTACAGCCTCAGTGGAGATGATTGCAAAGATAGTTCAAATTATGTATTAATCAAATGTGTTATAAAAATGCATGAAATAATACAAGAAATGTAACTGCACAATAGTATTTTAAGGGTTCTTTTAAGTTAGAAACTCTGACTTGTTTAATTTGTTTACTCTTTTCTTCTTACTGTAAAAATACCCAATTCTGCACTTTTTTTTCACAGAAAGAAACGGTTATATTTCACAGTGCAAGAAAGTAGCTAACAGTCATTCCCTATTATTTTCAAATTAATAGACCAAAATATTATCAAGAAAAAAATCAAATATTCCAGTGTAATCTTTCATCTAATAGGCTGGTATTGTGGTATTGTAATATTTATGGCATAATTAACATTAAGTATTTCAGTTTGTAATATAACTTCTCCTGATTGAAATAGCTACTTGAGGTCTTCAGTTAGTAATAACAACAAAAAAATAATTGATACATATCTTACATTTATGTCAGTGAAATTATAACTCCCGCAGCTTCTCTTGATTTTCAGAGAAGAATGCTGGCAGAACAATCCAAATTCATTTTAGCATATATATGTAGTAATTCTTTTCTAATGATTCTTCCAGAAAACAACATAGTGAAACACTGGAATGAGTTGCCAAGAGATAATGTGTAATTTCTGTTCTTGGGCACATTCAGAGCTCAGTTGGACAAGGACAGACCTGATCTAGTTTGCACCTGCTTTTAGCAACAGGATGGACCAGATGACCTCTATAAGTCCCTTCCAGCCTCCATGATTCTGATTCTATAAACACCATTGATATTATGATGTTATTATTACTGTTTATTGCTACTGGTAATACTCTACCATTAAATTCCGATACTGACAATAATTTGCTATTCAGTGCTACTACTACTACTAAAATGCTGGTAATCTGTAGCTGTGGAAAAGATAATATTGATTAGACCATGTGCAAACAAAGAAGACCATCCTCTTCATAAATAGTTCCTGGCTTAATAAACATACAAAAGAAAGAGGAATTATGAGGAAGAAATAAAACCATATGATCAAAAAATAAGAAATCCTAAAGCACAAGGTTAAACTCACCATAGGTCCAACCATTCCTTCCATTTGATATTCATATTATGTCACAATGTACTTTATTTTTTTATTGCTCACATTGTTTTGTGATTGCAATAAGGAATGAGTGAAGTTTTTGAGTGTCTCTAATTAGAGCAACAATGTACATGAGTTTCTAACCTGTCTGCTGGGTCACACTACAAAAAATATTCAGAGGCTGGGGTTGCTCCAGCAGTTTGTTATACGACTGCTTTTGGGGTTGCAGTCATGAACTTCTGAATAACCCTGTTTGCTTGTACACTTTCATTAACTCTTTTAATAAACAAGGAGAAAATCTTTATACAGATTTTGGCCTTGGGGATATATGCACAAAGGTATCTCGTCATCTCTCTCCTTCATTTGGAGAACATAATCCTCAGGTGCACTTTCTATTGTCATTTGTACTCCATAGATGTCACCTGTAGTAGACATGTAAAGCTTATTGATATAACACTAAGCTAACAACCTGTTTAGATCTTACTTGCATTGACATGAAAGACTGAAACTAGATGGACTCTATTTTTTGTTGTTAGCAGAGTCTTGCCATTATGGATATTCAGAGAAAAAAAAAAAAAAGTAATGAAGACCATGGCAAAATCATTCACTTAATTAGACATGTTTCTGAAATGTATTTTTTCCATAATGGAACTATTAAAGGTTTCAGAAGCCCGGATCAAATTTCTTACAATTCTAAACTGTAACTTCCTAACTGAGAGTTTTTACTGAGACAGAGATGCTGCCTGCTTTGGAGTTGATCTCTTTCAGTCTCTCCTAATCTAGATACTTCATTTGATATGAAAAATTAAGGACAAGACATCTGAACTTCACTCACATTATGGATATAATTTATTAATAAAGTTAGTGTTCTTTCTCAAGCTGCATATGGATTTAAGTATTTACATAAAGTGAGTGTGAGAACAGAAAATAAGACAGCATTCACTTCTTTCTATACTTTCAGGTAGTTCTTCCAACCTCTCCCTTTCCTCTCAAGAAATAGAAATCTCCTTTAAATGCAGTAGCCATCTATATAACTCATGGTTGTCAATCCCCTTGTTTTACAGTTTTTCTAATTGTGTTTACTAGAGAATAAGAACTGCATTTGACATAGTATATGGCATTTAATATATGTAGGGCATGCATGACAATGACACAAAATATGTACACAATATGCATTCTAAATAGTGTACTCAGTCAAAAATACACCACCATCATAATTCCATTTCTGATGTTCTTCTGCAAGGTGACCTTTTCTTATTGGCTTAGTCAAAACATCACTTACCATTCCAGACTGTTTATTGATCCATTTAGAAGAAAACATCCATTTTTTTTCTGTATAATATCTGAAGTGGTAATACATCTAATTAGTGTATTCACATCTAACTCTGTGAAACATTAGTTTTACAACTTTATGTCCATATATTTGATTTGGTACTTTTATTATCAAAATAGAGTCTATTACCAAATAAATATGTATTAAAGACAGTGAAACTTAGTTACCATGCAAACATTTGAAAATCTATTTGTTTTAATATCTTTCAAATATTTTGCTACCTCCCTTTACTTTTAGTCATCTGTTACCAAAGCTGGTAGCTGCCAACAGGACTAAACCTTATATCTTTTCTAACCTTAACAATTCTATGGTTCTATGATCATTGTATTTTTATTTCACCTGTCTCTTGGCAGAGAAAGACACAAGGAGAGGAGAAAAAGGAGAGGAGAGAAGAGGAGAGGAGAGGAGAAGAGGAGAGGAGTAAGGAAGGCAAAACTGATGAGATAATTTAGATTTCCATGTTTATAGAGCATTTCATCTAACAATGTGTACTTAACTGCACAGTACACATGACAAATCAATGCAGGGGAGTAAGAGCAGGGTAATTTTTTTCTCACGTGTATTCTCAGTAAGGACTTCTCAATGCACAAAGTAATTACGTTAATTGCCTTTCTTTTTAAAGGCAGCCAAGTGAAACAGCAGGAATCATAACAAAAGAAAAAAATCTGCATAAAATATTTTTACTAGAATGTACCGGAATTACACAGTAAATGACTGTTGCATATTTTTTTTTTTTCCAGCCATCTACCTGGAACAAAGTCCAGTCAGATTCCATCACTTGCAGCATGACAATGGATGCATCATTGTGTACAACTGCTTACGGTAACATAACAAGCAGTACCAAATGATAACTGTAACATAGCAACTACTCTACTGAATCATACTAGTCTTTGAAATTATTCGAAACTCTGTCTCTCCAAATAAACAATTGCAGATACTTACAAGGATACAAGAAATCTTCATCAGCCTATTATGACATCTCCTGCCTCCCAGGATGTGTCCTTCTAAATCCTTTCAGTAAAATGAAGGTTTATGAAGTAAATGATGATGTATGTAGTGACTAAAGCTTATGTGACATAAACATAGATGTTTTCATACTCACTGAAAATTATAAAACCTGCTTGGATTCCTTTAAGATCTTTATTTTTGGGCAGTGAGTTCCTTATGTACTGTTAACCTGAATAACATCTTGCATGTGAGCCAGCTGCATGTGATCCCGATAACTAGATGTCAGAGTTTACATGTAACATCACACCTGAGATCCTGTTCCGGTGAAAGAGGGTTTACTTTGGTTGCTTATATGTATATCAGGGTCTTATACCATCTAACAAATCCTAGGGTATTCTGCATGGCATCCAAATGCTGGTCCAGAAATGCTCATGCCTCTATAGATATTCCCATACTGATATCTCAGATATTCTACTACATCTACAATGGTAGTAAATAGCTGTGGTGATGGCGTATAGCTTCTAGACAAATCAATCAGTATTGTCTGTGAGGCTATTCAGTGGATGACATATGTATGAACTCCTCAGACTGGGTTTTGTAGGCCTCAATATTGATTTGGAAATTCATTCAAATGTCTCAGTGTCGGAATTTGGTTAACCAAAGCATCTTCACTATACTAAAGGAAATCCCATGGGGTCCATGGGAGACCCATATGATTTTGGAGTGGCAACTGAAAGGCAATCAGATTATGTTCAATCAACACAAATATAATTAAATGCCTATACTGAAGTAACTATATTAACCTGCAGGATTTCATTGGCTAGAAAGGGAGCCTGAACATGCAGCTCACGTACAGACAAACGTTTACAACAAATTTAGGCATCTGCAAATGTAGAGCTGCATCCTATCCTGTTTGTAGTCGTGATTCATTTGCCTGTCCTTACACATTTACAGCCATCTGAAATGCTCAAGGACATCCTAAACATGCACCTGAGTTACTGTTCTTATTTTCTCAGACAACCTACTCTTTCTTCTACCATTGCTTCAGAAATGGTCAACAGTGTTCTTTTCAGGCTGATGATACCCTTCTAGAATATAGTGTTCTCAATATGTTGTCAGGGCAGAGAGTGGGCCAGCAGCATCTTTGGGGTCAGGGAATGAGGCACTGCAGGGACCCCAAGGTCAGCCATGCTCTCCTTGACAGCATAGCAGGCAGAGCTGGTGGCCAGTAATAGGGCCCACCAAAAGCGCCCAAGAGTTTTGTTGATTTTTAGGCTGGGGCTGGAGTTTGACATGGGGTTTCCATCAAGACTGGCTGGAGACAGGCTGGAGACGAGTTGCAGTGCAGTCTTGATGCACCCATCCAGGAGATGAGATCCTGACAGGGCCCAGGTCAGTTAGAGATAGGACCAAAGACTAGTCTGGACACATGCACTGATGGCAATCAGGGACAGTGAGGCCAGGTGGTGTCTTCAGGTCCCTGACATACACATCCAGTGCTTGGCTTCCTGATCTTTGCACCAACACAAGAAGGTAGCCTTATTGAGCTGCCTGGAACAAAATAAATACGATTGATCATGACGACATTTTCCCCAAAAGGTTGGGGAAAAGTCTCACAATATGGATGCAGTTTCACCGTTATAAAAATGTGCTATATGGCTATGCTTGACTCTTTACTATTTGGGGACAACTGTATCAGAATAAGGAAATCTTATTTATAAGGTTTATGTAAGGATATAACTGTGTCCAGGGACAAGCTTATAAGGATATGGAAGGAATAAGACACATGGAAATAAATAAGCTGAATGCCTTTCAGTTGACATGACCATGTGTCAAAACCTAAAGGATTACCTAGCCTCCAGGTGTGTAGAGATGGTGACCAGGGGTTTGTAGGCTTCCATGATACACAAGGACACGGAGGCTTTATCCTCTATATTTCTCTACTTTATTACATATTACTGCAAATATCACAAAAATCACCACACTAGCAAGTAAGTTACCACAGAAATCACCACTAGCAACTATACCTATGATTAATAAAATGGGTATATATATCTCAAACTACTAAAAATTATCAGCAATCAGTAATATTGTATCAATCAATTGTATAGTCACAATCAATATAATAGCAAAAATCAATAAAAGCAACAAACAAGTAGGTATATACTGTTACAGGTTACTGCGAACTTATCAACAATATAACAGCAGATATGATAGATTACTTGTATGGATATGTATGATACTGGTATCAAGCAAATTAGACAGATGTCAGAAGGGACCAAACCTTCCCAAAGGGGAGGACAAACCGATCCCAGAACAGGACCTAACCATGGGACAGGTGGGAAAACAAACCGAACCAACCCCAGAAGTGGGCCCAAGGGAGGACCATAAAGTAACAGGGTCTCACTTCAAAGATGATCCACATCAGGAAGTTTGGAGTTAGCCAGTTGTCCCCAGTGAGAGTCCAAGAGCTCATAGAGAGTTCGTGCAGAGAATTTAAACTGTTTAAGAAAGGAAAACTACATGCAGCACAGGAAGTTCTCAGAGAAAGAGGCTCCATTTGGGATAAAAATTAAGTCCTTCTTATACCATAGAGACATAAAAGGGCTCAGGGCACCACCACCTGAACAGACAAAAGATGCTATTAATTTCTATTTTCCACCTGGAAGAGCCAAAAGGTGATGATGTTTTCTTTTCTTTTAGACCATTTTTTATTTTCCCAGAGTGTTTTCTTCTTTTTCCAGACTATTTTTCACCTTTTCAGCTGATAAATTGCCATCACAAGTTCCTTATTTTAACACTTACTGGTGGTATCTCAGGATGTCTCTGGGTTCTAGGTACCCAGCTGTACTTCAAGGAGACCAGCTGCACTTTTCAAGGATGTTTCTGGTTCCCAAAACTAGTTCCCAGGCTCACAGTCCCCAGACTGGCAAGCATTTTCTCCTGTTCAGTAATTTTCCCTTTCTAACCAGCTCACCTTTATGGCTGCTCACGTCACCATGGTGATAAATGTTTCATGCTAATGAAACTCCTCTCTTTCCATCCATCAAAATCAAAGCTACATTGAAACATGGCTCTCACAAATGAGATTATAGGGTTTACCTACAGAAGAAGGAAAGTCATGAGATTTATGTATACAGAGAATGCCCATGCCTTATTCTTAGTGGTTAGAATTAATTTATAAGATTGCTGATGCATTACTGGAATTAGAAGGAGATTTTTGGTTGACTTCTCATATTCATCTTTAATTTTGAGCTACACTATTTTCCCAACAATTTCAGTTGCAGTTTCATAACATAATTTGTCAGTTGTGTTTGTCTTTAATGATGAGAGAATCTTTAAGGATTTCATAATTCTAGTCTCATCTTTACATATGACTATGTTCTAGTTTTACTTACTTTACCATCAACCTCAGTTTGCATATACCTGTAATGCTCAATGTGTAGTATTTAAACCTGGTTACTAAATAATGTGACAATCTTCCAGAGATAATCAATAACCTTGGACCAAGAAAACAAAATCAGATTTAATCAAATTTCCATTTAAAGTAGTGCCTTGTCATTTGTTGTTACTGTCTTGAACCCAATGTTAAAAAAAAGATTTTTCTAGCAATGAGTAGTCAGAAGACAATGAGCTTCCATTATTTATTAACATATTGCTATAAATATTTCCTTAACATTATTTCCTGAGAAAATGCATCATAAAAGAAATTCAGTTACTATCATCAGTGAGATATATTTTATATGTGAATTTTAGTAATTACAGGTATGAAAATAAACTGAATTATTGAAATATTTAAATCTGATGCATGTTATAAAGTAAAAAAAGACTCAGAAACATGAATAAAAATTAAATGTGGAAAAGCTATGTATGTGACATTTTAATGAACCTCAACTCTGCAGGTCAGCTACTCTAAAACTACTCACAGGAGTAGTACTGGTGTATTGAAACATTTCTGTCAAGCATATTTATTGAATACGTAGTTTATGCACGTTATAGCTCATTAAGTGTTTGTCACTGGATTCTGATTTTAAAACTTGTGCAAAATCACTAAATTTAAAATCCACTTTGAAGTAAAACTAAATACTTTTGAACTATTTGAACAAGAGAAGTATTGTATCCATAATATATTGTATAGCTAAAGTAGAGGTCTGTTGCACCCATGAAGACAGTAGCACACAAAGCAGATTTCAATATTTGCTTGTTATAAACCCAAATATAAGCATACTGAGTTATAACTGTATAAATACTTCTGTACCTGGTGGTTCACTGAAAAGGGTGTTACCTCTGGGTCTTGTACTAGCTGTGCCTTATGTTGACTGTGAAAGGCCTCGATTCTGGTTCATTGTTATCAACTTATTATGGGAACTGGCTGTGGAAGAACAAACTTCAGAGCTGGCCAAAGACAATCTTTGCTTTAAGGAAAGAAGCAGCAGCTAAACAAGGAAAAAACAAAACAACCAAAACAAAACAAAGCAACAGTCAAACCACAGGACAAGGTACCTGCCTGTAAGTTGCCTCTCACATTTGTTTCCTTCCTTCTCCATTGTCTCTGACAGAGACAAAGGGGTGGGAATTGTTCAAAAACTCAGATTTCTTGTAAAAGAATAAGGTCACAAAATTGGAGAGGGAGAGAGGGGACAAACACACTTTGGTCTGAATGCTCCTTGCTGAAGAGCTCCCAAGTCTGATCAACTCAACCTCAGCAATGAAGAATATCACAGACCATAGTCATCAGTGTTAACAGCACTTTGATATCCTCACAGCTAACGTAGGACGTGATTGCTAAGGACTGATCACTCTGAATATGTAGCAATAATGAATTATAATCTGTAAGGACTAATTAACATGAACCATGTTGTTCATTAATATTTGAATGTAATGTTTTAAATTTTTAAACTGACCTGATTTGTTAATCTTCTAAACAACTCAAACACACCAATCTCTAATTCACAAACTGACATATATTATACATATACACCCACACATATTGAAGTCACCTACAGCAAACTGCATGAGGCAAAATGGATGGGGTGGGATAAAGTTCTGGCTGTTTGAGATAAAATATTAAAGGACGACATCTTAACATCCTTAGAGAAACAAGCTTTTATTATTCCCGTAGCACTTGGAGATGTGCACTGTAAATTACAAAGATCATGATGGAATTGTGTGAAAGCAGAAATGAATCAAACCAATAAATGACGAACTATGTTATAGAAAAAGGAACCTGGAATCTTTTTACAGAATTGGAAAATAGGATTGGGGCAGATTACTGGTGAGAAAGGTAAAGAGAATGTTTCACGCCATGTAATGCACACTCAGTATCTCACGATGTGCAGTATAGACAACACTGTGCAGTCTTCTCTCTTACTTGCTGTCAGGGCAGCAGCTGCACTTGCTTGCACCTTATCTTGGGAGGTATCTAGAAAAATATTTTGCAGTTTGATTCAGCTGGATCAAGATTTCACCCCTAGGGGATACCTCTATGGTAAAAATATACCTGAACCTGAATAACTGGATTGAAGTTAAGATATTTCATAAATAATAACAATTGTTGTAGAAAACATTTTATTTCTGACTCCCCTTCAATAAAGACTGCAAAAGCATGCTCCTTATATGTCAAATCTCGATTTTCTCTAAAGCGATATAGGATTCAACTTGGCTTTCTGCTATCATTGACATTTAAATGGAATGAGTTACTTCAATTTTCCCAGTACTCTACTGCTTAGAAATGAAGTTAGTACTGAGAAATATTTATATACCATAATTTGATTTTGGCTTTCTAATACACAGTTTCTATGCTTTTATGCCCAGATTCACCATAGAAACTGAGAGATCCCAAAAACTTTAAAGTCAAACAGAATGTGACAGGTGGTGCTGATTCCAAAGTGACTCCAACCTTGGTTATCAGAGAGCTGTTGAATCTGATATAGACTGCTTTAGCATTAAGTGCACTCTGTGGACAAATAAGAATTTTGTGTCAATGAGGAAATACTCAATACACTTTGGAGCAATAATCTTCTCAGAATTCTGCTACTGGAGTTTCTGAAATGAGAAAGAAAAGACAAGGACTCTTCTTTTTTCTAAAGGAAATTATCCTTAAGGGCTTGATTATCTTGTTAGATTTCATCTTGTTAGGGGTCCTTCCAAACTGAAGATATTTGAACTGCTTTCCTCCACATTCCAAGACACCCTGACCACCAGACTGTTAAGTCAATTGTCGAAGGAATAAATTTATCTCCTAGAGAATGTGATATGCCACACTGAAAATATTTGCAGGTTCAAAATGCAAAAATAAATAAGAAACTGAGTTATTAAATGGGGCAGAAGCCACTATAGAACGATAATTCTATAACCCTTCCTTCCCAAAACCATCTGTTACCAAGATGAAAGCACATTCCTGTTTACTGCACGATCCCAGACCAAGTGTTTGAAGTATAAATCTAACAGTGTCTAGTAAGCCCCCAGCACTTCATTGGGCTTGTGTCTGCAGGTCAGCTTCATTACTGGCCATAGGCACCCTCACCCCTCCTACTGGAAGATTATGCTCTCCTTTGCTCTTTACCTGCCTTTACACCTTTTTCTTTCTCCATTTTTTCTACTTTTGGACTCATCTTCTCCATCCCTAATTGCTTCTTCCTCATTGGTCTCAATTCTGCTACACACATACCCAAATCTGGAGTTTCCAATGCTGTTACTAAGACAAATCTGGCCTTATATGATGTTGCTGACACTGCTTTCTAGGTGCAGCCCAACACTGTCCAGCAATTACCAAGTTCATATTTGCAACACATTCTCTGCCTTAGACACTCTTTAAGTCACAATGTTCTAATTTAGCCTTGATTCCTCTAACTAATTCTAATTAATCACAAACATTTTCTTATCTTACATGCAGTCTGCATGCCAGAGCAAGAGAGTGGCATGTTTTCCAGACTCTGCTTTTGTGCTCGTATAAAATCCTTACTCTTGGATTGTTTTAAGTACTTTCTTGGCTCCCTACAGAAATCTTAGGTAGTTATGAGTGCTCTAGTGGGACCTCCTGTTCAGAAATACACAACAAGTGAGCAGTTTCTGTAGGAATGAGTAGAATTAAATCATCATTTTGTCTACAGAGAAAATATCCTTATCAGTGTGATGTGGTCAAGGTCTCCTTTTCTTAATGTCTTTTTCTCCTGGGAACATATAACTTGTAAAAAATAAGATCTACCTCAACCAACACAAACTTTGCTGCATAGAAGTCCAGATTTAGCAGGAAGGGAAGACAATCATTTCTCTTTTCCCCCTTTCCATTTCTCACATTTTATCCAATGGTCTAATAATCAAGACTGTCTTTTGGGCACAAACCTCTGCAGGCTGAGGAAAGGATTACTCTAGCATTTCCTGATTTGGTCAAGTGATTTAATTAATTAGCTATTGTGTCCTTGGAAAAAAAGTGAGCACAATCTTATCAGTAGCTATGGTTACAAAATTTATGTGAGAAATTCTAAAGGATTTCTAAACTCATTTGGGGATTGAAGTAGAATTTTAACAGGATGTACTGTTAGTCCTCTTTGCCACAAAGATACATTGCTGGCTCATAGTACTAGCTTTGGCTAGGACAGTTAATTTTCTTCATAGTACCTTGTATGGTGCTATGCTTTAAATTTGTGATGAAAACAGTGTTGATAACACAGGGATGTTTTAGCCGTTGCTGAGCAGCACTTATACAGCATCAAGGACTTTTCTGCTTCTCATAATGCCTTATCAGTGAGTAGGCTGGGGGTGCACAAGAAGATGAAAGGGGACACAGCTAGGACAGCTGACCCCAAATGATCAAAGGGATATCCCATACCATATGATGAGGTGCTCAACAATAAACTCTGAGGGAAGAAGAAGGAAGGGGAGAACGTTCAGAGTTACCGCATTTGTCTTCCCAATAAACCGCGAAGTGTGATGGAGCACTGTTTTCCTGGAGATGGCTGAACACTTGCCTGATGATGTGAAGCACTGAATGAATTCCTTATTTTGTTTTGCTTGTGTACACAGCTTTTGCTTTATCTATCATACTGTATTTATCTGAACCCAGAAGTTTTCTCACTTTTATTCTTCTGATTCTCTGCCTCATCCCACTAGGAGGAGGGCAGGAAGTGAGCAAGCAGCTGTGTGGGGCTTAGCTGCCTACTCATGTTAATCCACAACACTCATGTTCAACTTGGTGTGCACGAGGACTCCTAGGTCCTTTTCTGCAAAGCTTCTTTCTCGTTGGTTGACTCCCCGACATTCTGGTGTGTGAGTCTGTCATTCTTGAAGAGTAAGTAGCTTCCATTACTGCTTAAATCTTAGTCTTGTAATTTGCCCTGAATAAGTGCGTATGTTGGGTATACATGTCAAAAACTCCTCCTCATCAGTGGTATTTTGAATCAGATTTGGGATATACCTCTCCTTTTTTTTTCTTTATTAGATGTACGTACAATCTGAAACTTCTTTTAACGAAGCATCAGCACAAGACATTTCTTGTGTTCCATGCCTAATAGAACTCATTTCCTTAACAAAAGACAATATAGCAACAGTAGATTTTATGTTTTGATGAGCTGTACATACTGTGCTCCCAAACAGGACGACAAACATTTGAAATGAAGACTGCTACTAATCAGATTCAACTGTTTTTGAAGCTAGAGTTTTCAAATTAGCCCTCACTTACCTCATGAAATCCTGTAGCTGTATCCTACTGGGACATTCGCAAAATTATAAAATCTAAGACTTTTGTGCCTGAAAGTTTATAGTGTTTTTCTTGCATATAAGGGCTTAACTCAGAGCCTAAGAGCTATGTAATTGGATTAAAACTAAAGAAAGATTAAGGTACTTGTAAAATAGTATATGATTGGAATATTGTGTAATGCCTTCCTGGCAGACTTATTTTTGTATGTATTTGGTGAAAGCTAATAAATGGATTTTGTAACGATAACTGTATAACCATTGCTGGGACAACTCTCTCCAGACCTTAAAAATTATACTAATGAATAAAACTTCACATTTCCCATCAATCTGAGAATTTAGATATTATTGAAACAAGTATAGATACTAACAAATCATAAGTGTTTGGCTGCATAGAAGAAAGGTATTTATGGTAATTTGGTCACTAATAAACTCTTTAATTCAAATATTTCCTCCAAATATTTAATGAAAATCGGTATGTATGAAGTCCTTATATAGTCATATCCATGTAGATCTAAACCAATCCTGAAGATATTCTGCATGTGACGAAGCAGTAAGATGGTGTCACACAACGACTTGTACAGCCCCTTCATTATACACCGCTGAGACCTTTCCAGACACAAAATGTTAATATATTTGTGAAAATCAACTGAAGGATGGAATTTTTCAAAATTTTTTCCCCACAGAATCTGATTTTTTTCTTGTGTATGCTGTCCCTGTGAAATGATAAACAGAAGTTTCATCCAAATCTATTCCCTTGCTCAATTATCTTTTGAATGACATTTTCCTTTGATTAACTTCAATTCAGGAAATTGGGTAAGTTTGAGCACAAGACTAAGTGTGAGTCTCTCATAAGAAGTGTGTGAAGTCAAGATGCATAGTTGTATAAGTTCTGTGCACTGAAGAAACTATCTGTTAAGGCAATAATACCTTGTTTTTCTTTACAGATGAGAACTAAATGTACATTTCTGCAACTGGGAAAATTTTATTTTACATTGTATTGCTCTGTAAAGGATTTCTTTGAGAATAAAAGAAAATAAACAGACTAATTCTGCACTGTTGAAAGAAAACTTCAAAAAAATGCTTTCTGTTTTTAAAATATTTTATGAGTTTCTATTCTACAAGATAGCTCTTGCACCTTATTGATTCGTTAAGATGTAAAGAGAAAATCCACCCTCACCTTTCCCACTAAATATGTCAATTTATTTATCCTTGCATCTTGAAGAGAAAAGAAAAATATATTCATAGAGAACTTGGAGTAGTCCATGTAACTATGCTACTAATATAAAATATGCCAACATTTATTTTTGTATAGATTTTTTTGTCTCGTAAAGACATGAGAAGATTTCTGAGAAAAGGTAGGTACCATGGGAAACAAAAAGTGAGACTTATGGTACTCATCTTAGCCAGGGAGTTTCTTCTACTTGGAGGTGTGCAGCTTAGGTAAGAGTGACTCTAAATCAGTATTGCTTCAAGCACAGAAAGCCATGTTTTGATGTCAGAATTCATATGAAGATCACACCCTACTCCAGGGTAGCCCAAATGAAACCAGTGGAATAAATTCATAAATGACTCTAATTAGGCAAATATATAATATATAAAAATCTAGCAGGGCTTCATCACGCATAACCGTTACTTGGGAAAACTAAGGCCATAACTCCAGACATCCCCCGCTTCCTCTTTCTTCATCTATTCAAGACATATATTTAAATGGAAGTTAATGATCTATTAAATATAAACTGTGTTTTAGGCATGACGCTGTCTGAATTTCAACTAATTTCCAAGAAAAGGTTGATAAAATAAGTGTCCATGGATTTTCAGAAACTGATTTCTGTGGAAAGGCACAGCTCTCTTCCACTAATGTGCCACTGAAGAGAATTACTTCACTCTCTGTTTCTGCCCATATGATTAAGTTTACTAGACTAAAACCACCTAATATACACTGGCATAGGGATGTTCTGAGATCGAATGGGAGGAATAAAATCTCGACATAGCTATGGTATCCAAATTATAATCTTAGAGAAAGGAAGATTTTGGAAAGGAAGACATTGGAAAAGTATATGGTCTAAAGTTTCTCTTGTTTATTTTTTTTCGTTGTTCTCAAGTTTGGAGCACAGTAGTTTTGTTGCAAGAGTCTGAACTGAGAGAAAAAGAGTCAAACGGAAAGGATGATATAAAATAAGAGAGCCTAAAAGGAAGCACAGGATCAAAACACTGAGGCAGGGAAAGTAGAAGATAAATATCCAGAGAAAAAAAAAAACCTTAACAATATTGATCACAAATTCTGTTGAAGAAATAATAGAAGACTCAAAACTATGCCATAATTTTAACATGATTGTATCTGGACCACAATAAGCTTACGAAAGATTATTGTCTGGAGTATCACCTCTGAAAACAATTTATTTAAATCAATTATTCTAGTTGTTTTAGAAGCATCTGGCGGAAAAAAAGAAGGAAAAGCTAAAAGCCCACTGGCATAACTGGAAGCTTTGATCTTTTTAAGATATTCTGTTGGTTTTAATTTTTTTTTCCAGCATCATTGAGCTTTGCTTTAGTCTGAATCTGCTCCTAATAAAAGAATACTGAGTCTGTGACAGCTACCAAATCATTCTGTAATACTACGGCTCCTCATGTTTTCTTTTGTTAAAAGAAGGAAAACTTTTGTGAAAATTTTGCAAGTACAGTGTGTTCTGAAGTTCTTGGCATTTTCTTTCTTGTCAGCCTGAGCTTTTTCAGCACTGCCTGGGCTCCTGATGTGAAGAAAGTCAGATGAGGAAATGGCAATTAAGGCACATTGAAATATAGAAATAATTTGTTCAGTGTAATTTTTGCTATTGTGAAACAGCTTTCTGCAACTCTGGTTTATTAGGAATGCAAGCTTATCTCTGAGATTACTGAAAAGATTTGTGTAAAGTGTGTGCCTTGAAAGACTGCAATCAGAGATTGTCAACTTTGTGTAAGGTAGAATTTAAAATAGCATCTTAAATGAAAAAGGGTTGTGAAGACTAGGTTCTAGACGGACGGCGCTTTGAGCAACCTGGTCTAGTGAAAGGTGTCCCTGTTCATGGCAGGGGCATCAGAACTAGATGACCTTTAAGGTGCCTTCCAACCCAAGCCATTCTATGATTCATAGAATCCTAGAATCATTTTAGTTGGAAAGGATCTTTAAGATCATCAAGTCGAACCATCAACCTAGCACTGCCAAGTACACCATTAAACCATGTCCTTAAGTTCCACATCTACATGTCTTTTAAATAGCTCCAGGGATGGTGACTCAACCACTTCCCTGGACAGTCTCTGCCAATGTTTGATAACCCTTTTGGTGAAGAAACTTTTCCTGATATCTAATCTAACCTCCCCTGGCACAACTTGAGGCTGTTCCCTCTTGTCCTATCATTTGTTACTCGTGAGAAGAGACGAACACCTGCCTCGCTACAGCCTGCTGTCAGGTAGTTGTAGAGAGTGATTAGGTCTCCCCTGAGGCTCGTTTTCTTCAGACTAAGCAACCCCATGTCCCTCAGCCGCTCTTCACAAGATTTGTGCTCTAGACCCTTCACCAGCTTCATTGCCCTTCTTTGGGCTTCTGTGATCCTACGACTAGTAGCAAAGTGAAACTGACATTTTATTTTTTCCTCGTACATTATTTTCTAATCTACTTTTGAAGAAAAGGGGAAGTCGAGGGCGCGGCTCCCGGGTGCTGGGCGATGGTTCCGGAGTAACGACACAATCCCAATATGAGTATGGAAGTTCTCCGTTTAATGATTACACGTACAGGATATATATAGACTGTAAGCAGAGAGCACACTGATCACGCACCAAAGCCCGCGTTTCCATTGGTAAAGCCTTGCTGTCCACGCGTACTAGTAGCATATATGATTGGTCTATATATTTAGATACACAGAGCGATGAGCACCCCCTCCCCTTTTCCTGTTTCTTTTATCTGTTTGTTACAGCTGCCAAGTCCTTGTTTTGTTGCATTTTTGCAGTGTTCAAGGAGAGTCCAAGGTGACTCGCTCTGGGCCTGACTCTTGCTCAAAGCCTGGATTGCTCAGACTGCTCAGTGGCATGAAATCATGCCCCCTCTCACTTAACCAAGCCTCCACAATTCCCCCTTCTTGTTTTTGAGCAAGCCAGGCCTGATTAACAATTTTCGTTACAGATTGCTGCAAGCAGGAAAATAAGCAAGGCACTATTAGCAGAATAATCATGATTATAAGCGCTCCCATAATAAGCATTTTTATCAAGTCCATCAACCACCCTCCAATTCCAAAACTGCCAAGCCAATTATCCAGAAACCCATGACGTTCCTTCAATTTATTCGTCGAGCTCATCAAGTCTTGAATCTGTCTATGAATGGACTGCGAAGAGTCATTCAAATCCATGCAACACATCCCATCAAAATCCTGACATCCATGTCCATGCACAAGCAAAAGAAAGTCTATGGCAGCTCTATTTTGCAAACTTGCATGCCTAACACTATCAACATCATTTGCCAAGGCTCCTAAGACCTTGGAGGTTTCATTGACCCTTTTTCCACTCCAACAAGTCAACCTTCTTAACTGCGCTATTGCATGCGCTGAAGCAACCCCCGGTGCAAGGAAAGACGCGAAGATTGCTTCCGTTTTTGACCATAATTCTACTTCCTCCTGACAGTCCTCATGAAAAGAGGACGTGCTCCGCCTTTGTCTGAGGCGATGTAATTGAGTGTGATTTAATATCAATTTTTGAGAGGGCATTAGTAGGCTTAACTTACCCAATGTGCATGGACCTCCTATCTTTTTACTGGGTAGACCAGGCCAGG
Source organism: Nyctibius grandis (assembly GCF_013368605.1). Taxonomy (NCBI): domain Eukaryota; kingdom Metazoa; phylum Chordata; class Aves; order Nyctibiiformes; family Nyctibiidae; genus Nyctibius; species Nyctibius grandis. Next base: position 75,493,272 of record NC_090659.1, on the reverse strand, counting down.
CCCTGTCTCCACAAATTAGGAATAGGCCTTTTGGTAGCTTTCTGGGAAATTTAATATCTGGAATCTGCCACCGAGTGCCTGGGTTCGGTCCTCTCCCCTTTTTTCCATAGGTCCGGCGACACCAGACAGAGTCATTTTTCCATACTTCACCACTAGGGGTTACATTTTGTTTCCCGGTGCCGTTGTTCCAGTCCGTATAGTTACGACTTTCAGAATAATTGAAAAAGACACAAGCCTCTGCCCCTAGAGTCCCCAATATATCCAGTTCTTGGGGCTCTAGTGGACTGACTGGTAAGAAGTCATCCCATACATCCCAATTGTCAACACATTTTACTGCTGTCTTACACTTTGTTTGTAAGGCCTCACTTCGTCCTGTTAGCACCTCTTTACTCTCTGATCCGTTTAGGGGCATCCCCACTAAACAGGTGTGGAAAGGTTGTTCAGGCTGAGCTAAAGAGGCACAGAATTGTGTTTGATTCAGTGTTCTCATTAGTGTAATCCAGATATTGTTACTGCCTTCCCAAGGTGTTTTGGGATGATACACAGTATCATGTGCCACTGACAGAGGTAACAGGATTAGGAGGGACCAGACCAGTCTGAATTTCTTTTGGCCCATTTTGTCCTTCGCTTCTCACACTCCTTTTTTGTCTTTTCCCACTTCCTTCTTTCAACTTCCCACTCCACTGCTATACAATTACCGTTACTACATTCAATAGCCACCAGTAAGACTATTTCCCCAAAAACACACGTATTATTAAACGACCCTGCTTGACAGAATTGATATTCTTCCTCAGTTAACGGTTCTGTACATGCTTTTAGCACTTTGTTTCCCAACTCTGCCTGTTCTTTTAGACACCTCCTACACCATTGACACGCATATGACACTCTCTTCCAAAACCTCTTATCACATGTAAAACACCTACGCAAAACCCACGGATCACATTCAAACCCCAAATATTACTCATACACACTGGACACTTGATTTCCCTCCTGTTTGTAAATAAACTGTAGCTTTTTATCTTTTGGCAGATGTGTTAACAATTGTCCAGTAGAGTCCTATAAGGCCATACACCACTCAAAGTATTGAGCTGCAATAGGAACGGCTAGTGATTCAGGATCTGTGGCCATAAGCTCCCGACATCGCATCCGACCTTTGATGATAATCTGTGCCAATAGCTCTGTAACGAATTTGATCATTGTGAATTCCATTGACCAATTATTGCATACGGAATTTGCCTATCAAACAAAGTGATAATTTGTATTTCCTGATTCAAATCAATACGATGAACAAATTTGGAATGTAGCCTGCTTTCTATTTCTGTAATCAGTTGCTGTACCTCTGCGCTTCACTGCGGTTTGGGTTGCGAGCTGACTCTTTAAGCCTGGCCTTTCTCCAGTTTCCCTGCACTCTGCAGCTGGTTGTTATCAGCTGACCTTGAGCCTTGTACTTGAATCTGCACAGCTTCACAAAATGCCTCAGCTTCTCACAGCAATGACACATCAAAACAGTTATATCTCCCACTCAGCTTCGATTTCTCAAGGCAGTTTTTCTTAAAGTGACCTTCTTGCTCGCATGTATAACAACAATGAGCTACCTTAACTGCCGCCGCAAAAGTTTTTGCTAAATGTTCCATCTGAAATGTGGTGTTTCCTACTTTCCCACAAGCATCCATTAGCTTGGTTAAGGTGGGATCACGATTTGCCATCCCTGCAATAACTTTCCTGCAGTCCTCATCTGTGTTGTCCCTCACTAACTGTAGTAACAATGCTTCTTTTACAATTTTCCAATCTAATGGTTGCCAAATATTTCTTCCCTCAGGACCCGCACCCACAATCACCAGATACGCTTGTGGCATTATAACTCCTTCTAATAACGCATCTCGAATGCTCCCTTTCCATTTCACTCCTTCCCCCTCTTCCCCTGTATACGCGGGCGGACGCTGACCCTCTCCCTCACCTCCCACATTACCAGATGGACGGAGACCTCCCCCCTCGCCCTGATCTAAAGGTGGAGTAGGGAATTGCAAAGGAGGTTGAGGTGGCCCTAATACTTGTCCCGAACACAGAGGGGGGTTTGGGGGAGACAGAGTCACGTGTCTCGAGGCATTGGCTGAACGGTGCTGCTGCAATTCCGTCTTTACTTCTTCCAGTCCTCTACCAAGCTCTGTCATGTCAATTTCATGTCCATTTCGTGATGGTAAGGGTCCTTTAAGTCCTTGTGACTCTGGTACTGCTGACTCCGTAACTGGAGACCTTAACAGTGGTTGTTTAGTGCCGGAATGTAAACTTTGTTCAACAGACCCAGGAAACGGCGAATCCGGTAAAGGTGGATACAAAGCAGGTTTACCCTCCTTCTTGTTCTCCTGCTCAGCCTCATCCGTAGAGAGATCAATGCGAGGAGGAGGGGGTTTCGGCGGGGGTTTCGGCCAAGTCTCCTGTTCAGCGTCTGAATCAATTAGTCCAAAACGAGCTCTTGTTTTAGGGCGCACTACCAGTTCTGATGGATCTGTATCTATTTTACTCGCTCCCCAGCTTTTTTTGGAGTCGTCCGTACCGACGGCGGTAAAGGAGCTGCCACCGGTACAGCCACCGGAGCCGTTGGAGCTTTTGATCCCACAAACAGTGAGGGGGTAGTAGACGCCTGCGGTCCTAAAGCCATAAAAGCTGTATGTGTGACTTCTCTCTCTGCTTTTATTCCTTTTAATGCTTCGCTAACCAGCCTCCATGTAGTAGACAATTTATAGGCTTCCTTATCACCACTTGACACCGCATTCCAGAGAGAGTCACCAATCTTTTCCCACAAAGGTACTTCAAAGACATCATTAAAGGTTGTAAAATGTCCTTTATCTTTTGCCCAAAACAGTAACTGCTTTAACGCAGCTTCGTCGTATTCCTCCTTTTCATCAGGGTCCTTATTAATAGTCTTTTTCCACATAACCTCCCCCATTTCTTTCCATTTCTCCACAGAGAATACAAGCACCGTGTCCTTAAAACGTACCCAGCGCTGTCCCAGCTTTATCAATTTAATCAGTTGTTTTATCGTTGTCTCAATCCCTCTCTTAGAGAGAATACTAATGAGCAACGTGGCAGCAGCCTCCATCTCCATGGCTGCCCCCCGTTTCGGTGTCTGTCTGCCGGCACAGCACCAACCAGTGTCTGCTCTACCTTTTCTCCCGAGCAGCACCTATCCCTGGGAGTGGAGTAGCCAACTCTTCCAGTGTCTGCTCTGCCTTAGAGACCCAAGCAGCACCCTCCCAGCCGTTCTTTCACAGCACCCTCCAAAAAATTCTGCCTACCACAGTTATGGAATTGAGCTCGCGGCGAGAAGGATGTCCTTTTGCTCCGTGGTAACCATCCTCTGCTACCAGTTGAAGAAAAGGGGAAGTCGAGGGCGCGGCTCCCGGGTGCTGGGCGACGGTTCCGGAGTAACGACACAATCCCAATATGAGTATGGAAGTTCTCCGTTTAATGATTACACGTACAGGATATATATAGACTGTAAGCAGAGAGCACACTGATCACGCACCAAAGCCCGCGTTTCCATTGGTAAAGCCTTGCTGTCCACGCGTACTAGTAGCATATATGATTGGTCTATATATTTAGATACACAGAGCGATGAGCACCCCCTCCCCTTTTCCTGTTTCTTTTATCTGTTTGTTACAGCTGCCAAGTCCTTGTTTTGTTGCATTTTTGCAGTGTTCAAGGAGAGTCCAAGGTGACTCGCTCTGGGCCTGACTCTTGCTCAAAGCCTGGATTGCTCAGACTGCTCAGTGGCATGAAATCATGCCCCCTCTCACTTAACCAAGCCTCCACATACTTTCAAACCAAGCAATGAGAAAATTGTTTAAATGGGCCCATGAAGTTACTCAACTCAGTCCTCGTTATTAGCAATTGGTTCCCATAAATGTGTGTCTCAATTTTCTTTAAAAAGAAATTTCCAAATAAGAGAAATTTAACTAATAAAATAAAACAGAAAAACACTTTGGAAAAATCAAATAAAGAAATAGCTTTGCAAACGGTTTACCGAAATCTCTGTATAGAATCTCACCTTCCTTTTGACTTTTCAATTTAATAAGAAGTTGATCATCAATATCTATCTCACCTGATTAATGTTTGAAGAATCTTGTTCAAAGAATTTAATAGAAGTGTTTAAAATAATGTTAAGACACATTATAAGTTAAAATGTATTAAAAATACTAATTTCTGAAATCTAAGGGAAGACTGATAAAATGTACCCTGATTTAAATATACCTGGAATATGGTTGCCCCAATCTGTGCCCTAGACATCTTTCTCTGTGTAACTCGGATTGCACCATTACTTAAATTGGGTTTGACATTTCTTTGGAGAGATCACAATTTATTTCTTGAAATAGACATTGAAGATCAAGATTATAGGTATACGCATACTATACTAAAGTGATTATGTAGAAGAAAACTATGAAGTTTAATTAGAAATATCAGTGGAAAACACAGTAGTAGAACCCTTTATTAAGAATTACCTTACTCCTTATACCAAATCCTAAGGGAACTGGAGATCTTGCTCTAGAGTTTTCTCAGTTTGAAGTTGTCTGACACCACAATATCAGTATCTGAAACTAATCTGGATCAAGAAATGTAAAAGTGTGGAGACCAAAATAAAAGAATAATTAAAAAAAAAACCCTGCCTCTATTCTTGTTTTTGAAGCATTAATTTTCAAAATAAACAAAATTATTTCCAAGGATACTTTACAGGCTAGTATTTGAGACACCGATTCAAATCTGTCCAAGATGAGGAGGACTTAAGATACCTGTTTTCCAAGAAATTATTTTAGCTGAAGGATATTGAATATATAATGTGTGGACACCTTAGTCCACAAGTATCTAATCCACAGTAGATTTTTCCAATATTGTCTTCTGGATGAGAGAAGGAGCAGATGAAAGACAGGATGAGTAAGGAAACAAGTAACTTTAACTTCATTAGAAATTAAAAGTTTTCATGTTTAAGAAGCCAGAGAAAGTAGAACGTAATAATTTTATTATAGTATTATTGATGACACCTTGGAATAAAGTACTAAGTAACTCTTTTTCAAGAGCACTCTATTAATTTGTAATATCTGCCTTAGATTCAAAGCTGAATTAGGAGCTTTTGAGGCACCTTTCAGCTTGCTATTTTCATTAGTGTTAAAAGTTCTGTGACAGCTTTACTATAACATGCCTATCTCTCTAATATATAGTTAAATGTGTCTATCTCATTTTTAAACCCTTAGAAATTTGAAGGGTGTCAAATATATCCTACAGGAAATTCATTAAACGCTCAAATGATATAAGACAGTTGTGTACAAGAAACTTGAAAGCAGCTTATTTGTACAAAAATTATTTTAAAATCACTGATGGATAAAGCTAGTTTCAAACTCATATGATGCATGTTTTCAGGACATCTGTTTCTAATAAAAACATCTTTATATAATTTACATCATAAGATTTTCCTCTTAATTATTAAAAGGAAAGTATGTATCAGTTAGGACCATCCAGTTTTGCTAGCCCTACTTTCCTTTTATGCTCATTGTATGGAAAATACTATGCCCAAATTATAGGAGTCAGTGCATTTCATATGGTGGATGCATCTACATTAGCACATGGTAGAGATTTTGTTCAGAGATTAATTTGTGTTTTGTCTATGCCTGTTGTTACAAATTACGTATTACACCTGGACTTAGGACATGCTTGATATTGTGGGACCAAGCTGAAGTCATGCTCTGGGGCACCATGTAAGACTGCCCTGTTTGAAATTTTCTCCTTCGTTAAGAGAAAAGTACATTTTTTTCTGAAGACCCCCAGTAGTTTTCTCAGTATGAACATACTGGATCCCATTCGTTATGGAAGCAATCTGTTATAGATATAAAGATGTCTACTTCACATTGTCTGTTAGGTGCACAGCACACACAGAGCTGGAAATTGAATTAAGCTTCATTGACAAAACCATGCACTGTGGAAATTATGGATTTATAATCCTAGAATCAAAATTTAGCCCTGAGCCTTTCCTCTTTGCGCTGCATCTGTCAGTATGTTAGTAAAGAGATCAACTGTTATCCCTGCCCCATCATTTATTCAGGCTGAAGGACCCTAGTCCCATGAACTAGATGCAGCAAAACCACCCAAGCATTATTCTGTGTATCCCAGAACCAGGGTTATTGAGAAGAAGGAAACACAGTCATCCAGGCAGGCTCTGTTCGTATTAAGTCCATAACTAGAAGGCTTTTTTTTGGCAAAGGTAGCACAGTGTAAGGACATCTAGTCCACCTCTGATGTACAACATAATTATCCTAAGATACTGTTAAGTCTGTTCAAAATATTTAAGTATCACAGTTACTAGATACATACATACATACATACATATATACATATAAAAATTACATACATGAAAAATCATATAACAAGTTTTGAAAGAAATTTTCAATGAGTGGTGAGGTCAAGAGCTGAGGGTGAGGGAGGCCATCAAAGCAGTGACTCACCAAGAGGCTCAGTCCCACAGTCCCCTACCAGGAGAGCATGAATGGAACAGGGACAGGGACTGGAGTCAGCCAGGAGCCCAGTGATGGCCAGGGAAGTCCTCAGTAACCAGGCAGGTTAAAGGACAAATGGGAAGTTCTGCCTGTCATCCAGGACCAGGATTGATGAGGCATGCAGCCAGGCAAGGCACGGCTATAGTCTGAATACAGCCAAGACCCATGGCAGGCACCTGAGCTTAAAAGAAGCAACCAAGTGAGCTGGAGTTAGGCTACGCTTCTCCTAGCCCTTTCTCACTCTGCTGCTTCCCACCAGTGCAATCCAAGGTCATCCACCTGCACCCTGCCAGCACTAGCCTGGGGCACCAGCCGCCGAACTCCTGAGTGAGATGAGGAGGGTGCACTCTGGTCCTTGAAAGATTCCAGTTTTGTCTCAGTCAAAATTGAAGGCAGGAGACCCTACTATATAACTAATTTCTCATATCTAAGAGTGCAGTTGCAACATCATGTATAAATAGAAACATTAATAGATGCAAAGGGATCTCTCACTGCTCTTCTGCCTACTTTTCTGGTTAAACAAATTCCATTGCTTGGTGGTCTGGAGTGAATGAAATTATTCTACTCTGTATTTCACAAGTCAGAAGCAATTCTGTACATGACTAATCAATTTATACAGCAAAATGTATTAGTATTTTCCATATCCTAAATGTTTTTGCAAAATTTTGCTTTATTATACAATGTGGATACAATATACATAGGGTACATGTAAAGCATGGTATAATACACTTTGCATAAAAAGGACATACAGAAGCAGTTTCCAGAATACATGTAAAAAGACGAAGGGGGAGCAGTAAGGGAAGAGGGCTGAGGTCTACATAATACTATTTGATTTAAGGAATGCTTCATACTTAGAAATATCACTTTAATAATACCTCACCTCAGAAATACCCTGAGTAGAATGAATGACAAATTAAATTATCAATTATAAAAAGAAGTAAAAGCAACATTGTGTGTTAAGTATCAAATATAAGATGTCAAGGGATGAAAAAAGACCATCTGTGGAAGCACCAGGGAAAAGACTGAACATAGTAGGCACATCTGTCCAAAATTACATTAGCATTTTTGAAAATATGTCCTCAATTGGAAAACATTTTAATGAAAAGTCAAGTGAAGGTCTGATAATTCCCCTTTTGGGGTTTTATTATGGGAACAAGAGAAGGGAAAGATCATTTTTCCTGGTTTTGCATTTTTTCTTTTATTTTTTCTCACATAGTGGAACTATTTCAACAAAACTCCTTCTTGCAAACGTACTCCAGTCCCCATAATCTGAATGAACATTTGAGTGTACAATTCACCACCAGAAGAAGTAGCAAAGCTATGGAAAGCTATAGAAGTTTTTGCTACAAAATGCTATGTCTGCTGAAATTTTCTGTTGAGTTTTGTAACTAATCAGCTAATTTAATAGGTGAAAAATGAACTCAGGGCTCTAATACCTAGAAAAGAATTCTGCCTCAGAAAATCCCTGAGTAAAATTAAATTAAAAATGCCTGAGACTGGGAAAATATTCCAGGACATAATATATATTTGTCTTGCTGTTGACTGCTGTCAGAGATAGATACAGAACTAGAAGGACCTTTGAAATAAGCCAGAAGGCTAGTTTCCTGTTTTTTTTTCTTTCCCCCAGAGAATAATTGTCCTTCAAAATCCATTCCCTGTTTTATTCGTGATACAACAGGCAGCACTAAATTGTAGTCTATCATCTCTTGCCAGGCCCTTCTTAATCAGAAACTGTCACAGTTTAACCCCAGTCGGCAACTAAGCACCACACAGCTGCTCGCTTACTGCCCCCAGTGGGATGGGGGAGAGAATTGGAAGGGTAAAAGTGAGAAAACTCATGGGTTGAGATAAAGACAGTTTAATAGGTAAAGCAAAAGCTATGTACACAAGCAAAGCAAAACAAGGAATTCATTCAGTGCTTCCTATTGGCAGGCAGGTGTTCAGCCATCTCCAGGAGAGCAGGGCTGCATCATGCATAATGGTTACTTGGGAAGACAAATGCCGTCACTCCAAACGTCCTCCCCTTCCTTCTTCTGCCAGCTTTATATGCTGAGCATGATGTCATATGGTATGGAATATCCCTTTAGTCAGTTAATGTCAGCTGTTCCAGCAGTGTCTGTATCTAATTGATATTAGATTTTCTGGTGGTGGTACTACAATTATTCTTAAACATTCCTCTATATTTTGTTTACAAGAAATTTGGACTGGGATCGTCCCCTTGTCAGATTGAGACCAATTTTAATTTGCTTGAAAAGGCAGAGAATAATGAAGTATTTAGTGCTATATTGGTTATAGTTTAACTCATCATTAGTTGTTTTATATATAAAACCAAAATATTCCGTTCAATTACAACATATGGTCTTAGAATTTATTAGCATCATAATATTATAAAATAGTAATAAAAAAACCCTAGCAGAACCATATTCTCCTCTAAGTGATCTGGATACGAATCCAAAATCACTGATTTATAATAAGTTGGAAAGCTTTCATTTATTATACATTGAGTATTTTAGAATTATCCTACTTACTGATATCAGATTTATATGAATTATAAACATTTGTGAGTCACAGAACCTGGTACAATTTTTATAGTTTTTGGATTGAGAAAAAAAAGAAAAAAAAAATGCTAACAAATCAAAATAGGAAAACATGATGTGTTTTTAAGGTATGTGTCACGGTTTAAAGCTGGGCTACCTATTAAACTGATGGCAGATGCTCTCTATTAACCCTCTCTCCCCCCCTAGAAGGGAAAGTAAAAGAGAAAAGGGAGAGAGACTCATGGGTTGGAAAGTTAAAACAGTTTTAATAAACTATAATAACGAAAAAGAGTATAATAATAATAATGGAAATAATTAAATATATACAAATACATACAAAACAGATCGAGCTCCCCTGATGACGGTCACGTCACAACTGACACTGCAGGGTAGGCTCTGGGAAGGCCCAGGCTGGGCTCAGCAATAGACAGGAACTGGCAGGAACGTATGGATTGGGAATGAGGGCAGGAGAAAAACGGATAGAGTCCTTTTCGGATGCCTGCCGTAGAAGTAGAGAATGAGATCCTCGTGATCCCTCAGTTTTATACCGAGAATGACGTATATGGGATGGAATACCTCAATGGTCAATTTTGGGTCACGTCCTGTCCACTCCTTCCCGGAGATGTGACCATTCTACAGCTCTTCACTCATAATCAGTGAGGAATTTAGCAGTGACCTTGGTTTCTGTAGGAATAAGTACAGTAAGAGCCTTTCTGCATAATATCCCTACTCTTACCTCAGTATTAACTATCAACTTCAAGCATTATCAGTCCTAGAAGCAGACACTGTCTGCAAAACATGTAGTTAGTTTCAGAAACTGCAGTTACTTAGAAGAGACTTAACTGAAAGTAGAAATCACTGAACAGAAAGTTGGTTCTGTTTTAGTACAAATCAGGACAGTATGGTTAGCAAAAGACATATTGCCTAAAAAAATGTGTGAATATTTTTTAAAAAAATGAGACGGCCTCTGAATTTGGAGTATCTTTTGAAGTAAAAATATCTCAAAGTCATTATGTATAGCTCAAAGAAAGAGTTTTACCATTGTGCAGCTGCAGTAATGAAATAATTTGAGTGTCTAAATTAATAAAAATATTATGAAATACATTGTAAAGACTCTGAACCAGGTCCTGATATAAATGGGTTCCATTAGCTTTAATTAGACATACCCACCACAGAGAGAGAATTACTGTATTCTACTTGCATTCTTATGCTTAACCAGATGCAAAAGCTGAGATTAAAAGGACACAAGGATAATAAAGGCGAGTAAAACCAGGAAAAAAAAATACAAATCCCATCAAAGCAAAGCAGTGTTTTCTCCTTGAAGTGTAGAAATGATGTAGTGATGAGGTTATTAAGAGTACAAAACACCTTGGTTCAATCTACTGACATTTATAGTAGAAAAACAAAATGAAAAAAATCACTTTCTCTAACAGCATGTAGCCATTGCATGGAGAATATTACTTAAAAAAATTGTAGATGTGTTTTTTTTACCTTAATTTATTTTAAGAGAAAACTGAATAGAGGTATATAAGCAGTGACACCAAGCTTCATGTTTCAGGCTTTCAACTGATTAATTTTTTATGCCACAATACATTCTTGCCAATGTACTTCTCTATACAACATTTACCAGCATCCTTTTTTTTTTAACTTTTTTTTTCAGGAGCTTAACCTTCTGTAATAGCCATTTCAACAAAGGCCTTTAAACTACCAGTAATTAAAGTCAGGACAGCAAACTCCTATTTTGAACACCTTTTCAGATTACACAATCTACTTAAATATGTACTTGTAATATGGGTAGTACATTATATTCTCTTTTTCCCACCCCTACCATATTCCCTGCAAAAAATACTCTCATAGCTCTCATAACCCTTCTTCCCCTTCATTATTTATGCTACAAAGTCAGAGTCAAATACTTTATATATTGTATTTATAAAGGTTTGTTAGTATGTGAACACTTGTGGGGTCAGAAATGGATTGTAAGCCTGACATCACATACAGAATAAGAAACAGGTTAAAATAAATGAAAAATTTTGGTAATACTAAAAGTCTTTGTCTTTGTCAGCTCTTAAATCTCTCGTGCTGAGAAATCTGATAAGACAGCAACAATGTATGCACTCGTGAAAATCCACATTCACAAAGTCATTCAAAATCTTAAGTCAGTGAATCTGGGCCTAAACACTTCCCTGTCCTCTAATCATTGATAATGATGTGATTCTATGATATGACATGTTGATAGATAAAAAACCCCAACTTTCAGAGCATCTTCTGCACACCCTTAAAAACTCTGTCAGTATTAGCCTTTTTCCTAAACTGTTTTCATGACTCAGAAAGGATCCTTCTAGCATAACTGGCAAATACTACAGTAAAATGTAATTAAAATATGGAAGTCAATGACTCTTGGAAAAGTCATTGTCACTGCTAATCCAAAAGACAAATGTTCTAAGCGTGTGTTTGTCAGATAAGAATTTTGTATAATTAATGCTCTTAAGACTAACACAAGAGGCCTAGAGGTATGCTATGCACATACACACATATGTGCGCATCCTTCCTAAGCAAGTAAACAGAAGAAAATTAGCCTGAGTCTATAAAGAAAAAAAGAAAAAAAGGCAGTAAAATGAGAGAAAGGAGGAAAATTTAGCTTACTGTAATTAAGGTAATTTAAACCAGCTTTTTATTTTGCTATTTCTGACACTTCAATCTAAATTTACAGGTTAAAAAAATCAAGGTTCTTTATTTTGTCGTTGGACATTCCCATTGCTTCTGCCAGTCAAAAAAGTTCTTCATACAGCTAACATTGTTCATTTTCTCTTAAGTAGTTAAAACTTATATCCATTTTTGTAGTCATTCTCAGTTGTTCTTGACAGCTACACAAAAAGGAGGAGTTCAAGTCAGTAATAATTAGGTGTAACTATATTAACATCATTATACTGGACACAAATTGCTATATTTTTCTTCATTAACTATGACAAAATATTTATGTCTTTTCAGAACAACAGGTAGGAGTTTTGTAGGTTGCCTGAGACTTGTTCAATCCAACACATTAAAAAGTACTTTTAGTGTTATGAGTTTGCTAGTAACCTTCCTGCATTTGCAAATCAAGAGAACGGATTAAAAATAAGGACTTCAGTGATTTTTCTGTGTTTGTTTTTGTTGGTAGGAGAAGAGTTGCCCTTTAGTTTTCTGAGCCCTCAGGAGATATTTGGTTGGGATATTCCAAAGTTTCTCTGCAGTCATGAGCTTAATAAAACCACTTTTTCCAGTTTGTTCTATTATGAACATGAAAATCGAAGTTCTTACTTTTCTTTTAGTTCAGGAATTATAGATTTTTTAAAGACACATCCTCTTTTGTTACTATATACTTGTATATTTGTCATTTGGTGGATTAATACAACTATTTTTTAAATGATGTAATGTTCTGATCTTTGGAAATAAAGACTTTTTTTCCCATAAACACTTTTTTTCCACTACCAGTAGCTTTGAAGGTTAATTTTGCATATATTTAGTGGTAAAAAAAAATCAGAAATGCTTTTATTTTATGTATTTGTTAACTAGAAAACATATATTCGTAAAATATTTAAGTAAAGCGATAGAATGCTGCATGTAAACATCTATTTATTCATCAGCATTCATTCGGAACCATCTACTTAAAGCGAGTAAAGCTATTTCTTATATTCTAATATATTCTGATTTATTTTATCATGAAGAACATAATTTTCCTTCTCATTTTCTGCAAGGCTTTGGAGTTCTGATAACAAATGCATTCAGTTATTTATATTTCACATCTCTGTAATTCAATAAGCTTCACTTTTGGAATTGTCTTTTTTACAGATTAATACAGTTTTTGAGATGAAAATTAGTGCCCAAGTTGCAGACAGAGCTTTTTAATAATGTTACTTTAGCAGCAGTGGTGCAAAGACTGTCTCCCACTGCCATAGGGGCAGCTGTGGCACTGAAGTGCCAGGGTTAGTTCATTGCTCCCAGACTGCCCCCGCACCACAAACCAAATGCCTCACGGTTGTGATGCCTGGCTACTCCAGGGTAATATTGCCCCCACACACCTATCCCTGCAGGCAGCTGCCAAGGGAAGGTAATTCACGTTGGCTCAAGCCTTGAGTAAGAACTGGTTATACTGACTGTGGCCCTAATACTAGATGATCTTTAAGGTCCCTTCCAACACAAACCATTTTAATCAGGGTACAAAATGCAGATGATTTTTTTCCCAAGTCTAGGGACAACAACATGGTCGCAGAGCTTTGTCCTGTTGTGGCTCCAGTGTCCCTGCTGCAGTCAGGGTTGCTGGCAGCTATTCCTCTGGGGCCTTGGTCAAGTTGTATCTCAGGCTTACTTTACTACGGTGGGTTACACCATCACTCTCCTTGTCCAAGAACTACATGGACAGTGACATCAAACATGTTTTTTTGATGATTTTGTTCAGTCTGATCATCCTTCCTTCCTCCCTTCCTTCCTTCTTTCCTCTCTTCCTCTCTCCTTTTCCACACATCTCTCCTCTAATCAACTCTAACCTTGAATATTGTAATGTCCAAATTGTTAGAATTATCCAACTAGAAATTATAGAAACTGTGTAAGATACCATGAATTAGCTCTTTTTAAATTATAATTAATGGAATATCCTGTTTTAACAGAATACCCTCACTCAATTTGCATGCTTCTATGTAGTCCCCTTAAAAATCACTAAAATTCAAACTTCTTTCCTGTTTTTTTGTTGTAATCTTTACTTCAGTGGAATTACTTTACAATCTTTGAAGAGCAAGGTAAGAATCTGTTTACACATCAACAATGTAAGCATCAAAGAGATCTCAGGAAATTAAAACTTCTTTGTGTCAACATTCAGTCCTGCTCAGTGCAATGCTCATGTATGATTTTCTGCCATAGTTATATCTGCCACTGGCTCTATCATATCCATTCTTAAATTAAACAAATATGAAGTAAGTATTTGTGGTGACTTACCTTGAAATATAATTTCCCTAATATTGCATCCTTTATTGATTAAAACCTATATTAACTGGCTTGTAGATATGCTTTAACTTCAGAATAAAAATTGTTTTCTTTGAAAAAAAAGAAAAGATATTATGGAAGATATTGCTGATCTTGTTTTATTCTTCTCTGTATAATCTAGCAGATGGATCGGAAGGTCTAACACAGAGTAATGATCACCACTGTCCTATTGACATATGGGTTGCCTATATATCACCTGAGGATCTAGGTAAGTCTTCTTCTAGTTACTTTTCTCTTGCATAACAGAACAGAAAGAGCAGAACATCCCTTTTTTACTACTTAAATGGATTTATGACAAAAAAAGCCCATGACAAGTTGAAGAATCTGTCTACGCAATTTATGAAACATGGCTGAGGTTACAGACTGTGTGTTTCTCTATTAAGTTGCCATTTGCATTTTATAACTGACATGTGCTGTCAGCACCATTTGATACTCTAATTTCTCTGTTATCTTTCTATCTCGATATTGAGCTGAAATACTGAAAAAGAACACAGATCTCACAATAGATGATTGCTAAATGAATACCACTTCTATTCAAATACAAATATACTGGAACAAAAGCAAGTCCATGCTGGGAATAACTAATTTCTGCACTGCAAAGACACCTTAACAATTAAGCTATTTGAGAAGTGTTCATGTTTCTCTGAAGAGACTGATTTCAGAGTGAAGTGACAAAAGGACTGTAGAGCTGTAAAAGGGAAAAAGATAAGCCATTTATTCTCTTCACAGTTTTACTAGTTCAGTGAAGTGAGTGATAAGGCAAAAGAAAACATCCAACACCTAGAAGAAAGAAGAAAGCAGCCAAAGAAAATAGCCAGCAAGCTCACCAGCTTGGTGAAGAGATTCCTAAAATAGAAGAAAAGGGGAGAGAGATTACAAGCCACAGTCAAGTGTGGGAATGGTGGACACAGGTGGAAAACCAAAGAACAATGGCAACAGGAACAAAAGAGACCTCAGAAATAGAGTGGAACAAGGCTTTCCTCAAGGGTACATACAAAAGTGTTCATGGGCTGGGAAACAAGCAGAGGAACCAGAATGCCACATGTTGTTGCACAACTGCAATGCTGCTGGATGAAGTAAGACATGGTAGAACTGGAGTGGTACAATGGGCAAATACAGGTTCTTCAGGAAAGACAGGCAGGGAAGGTGGTGTGGAGGGTTTTGTCTTCAGTGTGAAGGAGTAGCTTGTCTGTAGGAAGCTCACGTATGGGATGGACAACAGATTGGCGGAAAGTTTGAGAGTCAGGATCAGAGAGTAGTCCACTTTGTGGCAGGAGTGTATTACAGACCACCCAATCAAGATGAGGAAGTGGACAGTGACTTAGAATGAAAACATGAAGTACAGGCAAATTTTTTGTTTTTTATTATACCAACCACACACATCATTAGCACTCAAAGCTTTGTTCATATATATAAAATTAATTAAGGAAACAACAAATAATTAATAGAAGCAAACCTTACCATCTTCTGATTAAAGATATTAGCTGTGTTAACAAGGTCATTGTTCTAGATGATTTGGAATCCATGCCTGCCTCTTTGTTTATAGAGGCAACTGAACTATATATCTCTGGGGAGATGTCATCACTATATTGAGTAGTTCCATCTCCCATGAAATAATTTGGTATTTGTGACAAGCATGTTAATGGAGATTTTTCTTAAAGTTTATGCTGCCAGAATCAATTATATATCAGTATATTTTCTTCTAAAACTTCTGGGAAGAGCTAAAGAGAATAACCAAGAATGTATTAAAGATTGAAACTAATAACTTTTTTCAAGTAGTATTTAGATTAGAAATCTCCTTCTAGCAAAATGTTGTCTGTAGTAAAAGCAAAACTTCTATACATAAGCATATTAGTGATTATGTATTGTTACACGAAAAAATATAAAGAATATATATAAATATGAAAAATTTTCATGCATCATCTTTCATGCAAAACCAGAAAGGGACAGAGTGTATAAGTTCTGTTGCTGTAATTACAAATATAGTGGAGTTACTAGGCAGAAGATCACAATCTCATTAAGACCATATGTAGTAGCAATAACTTATCCATACTTCAGAAGGATATGAAAAAGTTAGAAAGGGATAAAAATAGTTAAATGAATGATTTCTACTCTGTAATTGCCAAATGCAAACACTACAAGATGAAATTCGACATAATTAGAAGATTAGGAAGGTCAAGAAAACAGCTTGACCATAAACTATATGTTTCTAAATTAGAAGAGAGAATGGTAGTTGACAACTCTTCAGCACAACACATCATTTTTGGATTTACAGCCTATGAATCTATCTCAATATATGTAGATTAACCACCAAGCACCATTGAGGAGGGAAGGGAGGTAAGAATTGTAAGTGAGATACATTATCAGAAAACTAGTGAGAAAATAATACTATTATCCAAGACTTTTGGTTTTCCTTAGTCTTGGGATCATTTTCTTGGGTGGCAGGAAGATATACATTCATTCAGTATAGACAGAGGGTGTGATAATGCGGAAAGAAAGCCAGTGCAACTTATTCAAGTATCTAATTTAAAGGGCTTAATGCATTAGAATTTAAGTACAAATTAATTGTTCATTTTAGGTAACATGATTTGAACTTATCCTGGTTATTATAGTATCTTATTCAGCTAGGATGGATTCAGACAACTTCAATGCAGTGGGGGATCACTCTCACCTTAATTTAACCATCTAAAAGTAGCTGTCTAGTCTAAACTAATTGGAAATAAGCTTTTTGGTCAGTGGTGACATCTTTAAAAGGCAATACAATTTGGACAGTAGAAAACAATTTTAGGATTAAATGAATCATACTCCATACACGCGTATGCCTCTTTCTGTCCACGTTGTATAGAGAGGGAACCAAGACTACTAGTTTGAACTAGTCAGCTAATTTCTAGTTAGCAGGTATTAGGTACATTCTTATCGTGTGAAAAGATGTCCTTATTAATTTATTTATTTATTTTGCAAGAAAGAACTCACTACAGAAATTGGCCTCTCAAGGAATTTGGCAGAGAACTTAAAAGAAGACACTGTTGAACATAAGAAGTCATTAAAGGCATTAAAATTCTTTTTTCAAAAAAACCCACAATAAATTAAAAAAAAACAAACCTGAGTTTTTAAAACAATCATAATATTTTATTGAATAAATGAGAAAAATATTAAGTAGATTTATAGACAGATTTTGAAAATTTATGTTAAATGTCTTGAAATCAGAGATATTAATTTTGTGTGTAAATGAAGTACCCTAAGAATTTTGTAACCAAATCAAAACCACAAAACACAACAACAAAAAATTCCCCAACAAACAAACCATATTTCAAATACTTGTTATCTACAGTCTGAATCAAAAAGTCTTTGCTTTTATAACAGTTGTTATTTCCTTTTTGGTATCTTTGAGGTACAATTCTTCGAAACGATTAAATTTTTTTTTTTTTTTTTTTTTTCTGGATTAACTAAGAAATCTAACTATTGCTGTTAGTAAACCTTGAAATAAATTATTTTCTTATACAGTTCTTCCTCAATCATGTTACCAGTAAATGTAACACTATGATGTTTTTTTTTTTTTTGTTTTGATTTGTTTTTTTTCTGGTCAATTTTATGATCTTATTTTCAAGAAAAATAAGTATCTCATAAAAGTGTTTATATGTTGAGATATCTATGACATCTCAGGAACTTGTTTTTGTCATTTTCTTGTTTACACAAAGAGGTAAAGGGTAAAGATGTGTTAAGAACCTCTCTTCAGCAAATGTTAAAATAATGTTTTCTGACTACTAATATTTTCAAATCACAATCTCAAGATTAAAGTTCATATTATAGTAACATCTCCTGGTCTAGTGGAAAGGTGTCCCTGCCCACGGCAGGGGTGTTGGAACTAGCTGATCTTTAAGGTCCCTTGCAGCCCAAACTGTTCTATGATTCTATGGTTTTTTAATACGGAAATCTCAGACATCCAATAGTAGATTACTTATTCTATAAATGCTTCATGTGTTACACTCTTTTTCAGGAGAGGAGCTATCATTGCAAAATTTTGTGTTTTCTTGAAAGGCCTTTCACTTCTGCTAGACATTTTGTTGGACAGCAAGTCATAAATGCTTTTTATCATCTTTGCTTAGTTCAACAGAAGCACTTCTTGGCAGTTTGGACTATCATTTTGAAGCCTGTCCAACTTCTGAAGCTACTTGTCTATTTCTGTCAATCACCAGATAATAACTTCTCCATCTTTTTCTGTGTACAAACTTTTCAAAATAAAGCTAGACTCAAGTATTCTATCTTTCTGTTATAATGACATGCTATTCCTGTTTACATACTGTTCAGAGTTTTTTCCCATTTTTTAGCATAAATTCTTGCTTCTTTCTTCCTAGGTATGAGAGGGAAAAAGTCTTTTTTTACTGAACTAACTTTCTGTTCCCACTAGTATCACATGATTTGGAAAGAAGGGAAGATGAGTAAAATATTAGGAAAGGTTTACAGAATAAATTCCATACCTGAAATTCTACGTAGGCATGAAGGTAGGATTAATTCCGTCTTACATTAGGGGTAGTCTTCATGTCCAGATTGCATAAACATTTTTTTTTGATTGGTTGGGTTTTTTAGGGTTGGAAGAGGCCTGTGGAGATCATCTAGTCCAACCCCCTGCCAAAGCAGGTTCACCTAGAGCACGTTGCACAGGGTTGTGTCCAGGGAGGTTTTGAATATCTCCAGAGAAGGAGACTCCACAACCTCCCTGGGCAGCCTGGTCCAATGCTCTGTCACCCTCAAAGTAAAGAAGTTTGTCCTTATATTCAGATAGAACTTCCCATGTTTCAGCTTGTTCCTGTTGCCCCTTGTCCTGTCCCTGGGCACCACTGAGAAGAGTCTGGCCCCATTCTCTTGACAGCCACCTCTAAGGTATTTGTAGGTATTGGTAAGATATCCCCTCAGTCTTCTCTTCTCCAAGCTGAACAGATACAGCTCTCTCAGCCTCTCCTCATAAGAGAGATGCTCCAGTCCTCTGATCATCCTTGTAGCCCTCCGATGGACCCTCTCCAGTAGTTCCTTGTATTTCTTGAACTGGGGGGCCCAGAACTGGACACAGTACTCCAGGTGTGGCCTCACTAGGGCAGTGTAGAGGGGGAGGATAACTTCCCTTGATCTGCTGGCCACAGTCTTGCTAGTGCACCCCAGGATACCGTTGGCCTTCTTGGCCACAAGGGAACACTGTTGGCTCGTGGTGAACTTGTTGTGCACCAGAACTCCCAGGTCCTTCTCTGCAGAGCTGCTTTCCAGTAGGTTAACCCCCAACCTGTACTGGTGCATGGGGCTATTCCTCCTGAGGTGGAGGACCCTACACTTGCCTTTGTTGAACTTCATGAGGTTCCTCTCCACCCAGCTCTCTAGCCTGTCCAGGTCTCGCTGAATGGCAGCACAACCTTCTGGTGTATCGGCCACGCCTCCCAGTTTTGTGTCATCAGCAAACTTGCTGAGGGTACACTCTGTCCCTTCATCCAGGTCATTGACGAATAATTAGAACAAGACAGGACCCAGTACTGACCCCTGGGGAACACCACTAGCTACAGGCCTCCAACTAGACTCAGCACTGCTGATCACAACCCTCTGAGCTCTGCCATTCAACCAGTTCTCAATCCACCTCACTGTTCACTCATCTAACTCACACTTCCTGAGCTTTCCTATGAGGATGTAGTGGGAGACAGTGTCAAAAGCCTTGCTGAAGTCAACATAGACAACATCCACTGCTCTCCCCTCATCCACCCAGCCAGTCACACCATCATAGAAGGCCATAATATTGGTCAAGCATGATTTCCCCTTGGTGAATCCATGTTGACTACTCCTCATAACCTTCTTTTCCTCCACATGCTTAGAGATGGCATCCAGAATGAGCTGTTCCTTCACGTTTCCGGGGATGTAAGTGAGGCTGACTGACCTGTAGTTGCCTGGGTCCTTCTTCTTATCCTTTTTGAAGACTGGAGTGACACTGGCCTTCCTCCAGTCCTCAGGCACCTCTCCTGTGTTTTAGTTACCTAAATACAATAATCTGCACCTTAATCTAAGATTGAAGTTCCTCATCTGCATCTTGATTTGGGATTGAAGCTCCCTATATATATGGCTAGGGAACTGCCTAAACAGAAGCACTTGCAGCCATTTGAGATACCTTAGGGAATCCAATGCAGAGGTGATGGCGGTGAATGAAATATATGATCAATGGCAAACCTGTGTCCTATTGACAAATGGCAAGTTGAGGGAAAACTAAGGCATCTCATATGGCACCACTTTGTTGACAACTAAACTGAGCTCTAGAATTCCATTGGCTATAATGGGAAATCAGACATCTTGAGCTAGATTCACTTGCCTAAATGTAAGCATAAACAGATATATGAGTTCTCCTCAATAATCTGAGCACCCACATGGGAATGGCAGACATTACAGAGGACACATGGGAGACAATTCTTTCTGGAATGGCAGCTAAAGATCAAGTCAGATACCAGAGGGCATCTCAGCTGACTAGTAAAATATTTAGGCTACTGCATTGAGTATTTATGTCTAATTTTGAGCTATTCACTCTGGGCTCCTTTTATAAACAGGGAAGAAACAGAAGCATATCTAGGATATGCTTCTCACCCTGAAGCAGACACCTAAAATAAGTCAGGTGAATCATTCCATTCAGTGTCTACTTCTTTCCCTAAGCCTTAAGGGACTAGCTCAGGATTTAACTGTAGATACTCATATACTCCTAAAATGAATCTATTTCAGCTACAGCTGCAACTTTTTTTTTTGTCTGGTTTGTATATGCTAACACACACAGCATTTTGTTTTGAAACAAGACATACTGTTTAAAATTATTTTCTTCATGTTTAAAGGTGATGACAGAAGACAGACAAAGAACACTGAGAATCACTCAGGTAATATGATTTAGGTTGTTAGGTGAACTTCTTAGCAAGAAAGTGGTCTAATTTTTGATGAGTTGTCTAGGTGTCATGGTTTAACTCCAGCCAGCAACTAAGCAGTACACAGCCGCTTGCTCACTGCCCTCACAGTGGGGTGGGGGAGAGAATCAAAGAGTAACACATGAGAAAACTCATGGGTTGAGATAAAGAGAGTTTAATAGGTAAAGCAAAAACCACACATGCAAGCAAAGCAAAACAAGGAATTCATTCACTACTTCCCATCAGCAGGCAGGTGTTCAGCCATCTCCAGGAAAGCAGGACTGCATCATGCATAATGTTTACTTGGGAAGACAAACGCCATCACTCCAAAAGTCCCCCTCTTCCTTCTTCTTCCCCCAGCTTTACATGCTGAGCATGACATCATATGGTGTGGGATATCCTTTGGTCAGTTGGGGTCAGCTGTCCCAGATGCTCAACAGTAACTAAAACTTCTCTGCATTATCAACACTATTTTCAGCACAAATCCAAAACATAGCCCTGTACTAGCTACTATGAAGAAAATTAACTCTATCTCAGCCAAACCCAGCACACTAGGAATGGGAAAAACTTCAATTTTAAAAAAATCCAATAGATAAGGCATGGATTCTGGGATCATGTCCACTTTCCATCATTGCCATGGACAATGTGGAGAATTTATGGAGCACTCTTTTAAACTGAATAACAGACACACAGACTAGCCAAAGCATGCCTGCAGCTTAGCTAATTCAAGGACCAAAAGTGAGAGCTTGAGCTTAAATGAACTTGCAAGACAAAGGAACTAGGGGGTGTGGAGGAAGGCCACTGCTGAGGCTTCTTCTGACCTTTTCTTCACAGCAATCTAAACTAAGATTAGGCACCTGTGCTATGCCAAGGTGCTGACACTGAGCACACAAAGGTAAACTCAGACAGGAGAGAGTGTGATTAAAGTCCTGACAGAAGAACAGCTGAACTAGCATTGGTGAAAGAGATGACAGGTCAAGGATAATGAGGGCTGGATAACGATTCTGCAATTTTGATAAAATATGGTCATAACAGTCACCAGAAAGATAATTTCAGTAAGTGATAATTTCATTTTTCATTTCGATTATACTTCCATGGAAGGTAAACCAGTGTCCAGGGGAGGAAAGAGGGGAGAAGAGATCAAACCTGTTCTTTAGAATCTCTTTTTCAGTTTACTTCGAATTAAGTCACTTGCTACTGAGAGACAGATCAAGGATGTATTTTTCTCCTTTCATTTTCTCCTTCTCTTTCACTGATATAGATACTTCATACATCTTGTCTAAGGTAGGATTTACATTATTTTGGGGCAGAAAAACTCATTGTGATTCTGTAGAATTGGTTAAATTGGTCTCTCACTATAGCAGGTGTTTCTAGTGCCTTCCATAATTTGTGTGAAATAATCAAAAGAGGGAGAACATCGAAGAGTATCTGCACTGGAAGCTGTAGATTTTTCAAGACTAGCTTTTCTATAATTACCTGATGTTAAAAGTAAATTTTTTTTTTTAAGCTTCTGAACTTAAAATTTTTTAGAATGCAAAATACAGTAGTTTTTCTTACTTTGCAAAAAAACTAATGTCTCTTGCATCTCTTGAAGGCATTACTACTACTGAGTTACTGATTATAGAAATTTAGGCATGTTTAGGATATGTTATATATAGCTGCAGTAGAGTTGTGTAGAAGTGTCTATAAAAAAAAATAGAACAAAAATCCATGCGCTGTTAAAAGTTTTTGTGAAAGCATGTTTCAGATCTTTTCCCCCAAATGGTGAACTCGCTGAATAGTTGATAGTTTCTGACAGATAGGAACATTTTGAGCTTTGCGTCTTATTGAACACTAAGGAAACATTTCACCTTCATGTCACCTTTCCATATAAACACCAGTAAAAAAATCAGTATGAGAGATGACAGAGAGTAACACACAAAGAGAAGGCAAAGAAAATATGAACCTACTATTTCTTTTGTCATGTCCTTATAGCAACCCCTTTCCCCCGTATACAAGGTCTATTTCTCTATTCCGTTTGCTTCCACAAAGCTTTTTCCCCCCATCAGCTTTTTTCCAATACTGTTCTTTTTTCTTCCCATGTTTCCTAGCATTTACATTCACTAATGGCTGATCAAAAGACTGAACTAGAAATAAAAAAAGCTAGATATTCGAATTAGATATTTTAGGCTTTCTTTATAGTCAATGCAGAGAAATATGTACCTGCAAAAATATTACAGTTTGTCTTAATGGCCTATTTTAGAAACTTATTCTTCTCTTTGACTATAAAAATAGCCTGAAGTGGCTAGTTCCGGTATGAATATCTAACTTCTTAAAATGTGTATTTGAGTAGGGGAATTCTATCTTAATTTTCTAACCAGAAAAATAAAAACGTGAAAACAGCAGCAGAGTTTAAAACACAACTGCACATACTCTGTCATTACTTTTCCTTAATTTTTATGAAGAACTTAATTTCCAAAGAGTAAACTAATTTTTTTCAGTAGCCATCCTATACCTATATCTCTTGTTATATATATATATTTTATTCAGTTCTTGCAACAAAGTGTATTCTTACAGTTCTCAGGCTTCTCAGGACTGTTTAATCCATTAAATACTTTCTGAGACACTCAGATACTTTCTCAGCTTTGTGCATAGCCATGTTGTCCTAGAATATATTCTACTTTTTTGGAGCATATGGGAATATGGGCATTAGAGCACATTTGATTCCTGCTTGCACATGCTTCTGCTACTAAAGCTTAAAACCTCTCATTTTCCACATCTTGAAAAGAGGTAACAATCTTGGATAAAGTATTCACAAGCAAACTTAAAATATGAATAATTACTTGTAAGCATGATCTGAACAGAATATTTTTAAATCAAGAGGTTTTGTGGGAAAAGATCATACTTGTACATAATTAATTAGAGATTTAATTTTAAGGAAATACAAAACAATTACGTAAATCTGAAAGCTTATGTAGTGAAATGAGAAAAAAACAGATGCTCAGAAGAAACAAATATTAGATACAGATAGACACATATGTGTTTGTGTATTAAACACATATATGCACGTGTCAGCGTAAAGCTGAGTGGGCTGTTAGACAGCAGATGCTCTCTATTAACCTTCTTGCTCAGAGGGGAAAAGGAAAAGAGAAAAGGGAGAGAGATGTTCGGGTTGGAAAGTTAAAACAGTTTTAATAAACAATAACATGAAAAGAAAGAGTATAATAATGAAATAGTGATACAAAATCACTACTGAGCTCCCCCTGATGACGGCCATGTAACCACCGATGCTGCAGGGCAGGCACTAGGGAGTCCGGAACCAGACACAGCATCAGGCAGGAACTAGATTCAGGAGCACAGGCAGAGCCCTTCCGGGATGTCGGCCATAGGGGAAGAGAAACACGACCCTCGTGGTCCCTCAGCTTTAAACTGAGTATCACGTGGATGGGATGGAATACCCTGTTGGTCAGGTTTGGGTCACCTGTCCTGTCTGCCCCTCCCCGCAGGTGCAACATTTTATGGTCTCTTCTTTTGTGGAACATCCTCTCTTGTCAGAGGATGTAGGGAGGCAGCTAGGAAAGCTAAGGCCTCCTTGGAATTAAACCTTGCAAGAGAGGTCAAGGACAACAGAAAGGGCTTCTTCAAATACATTGCAGGTAAAACCAACACTAGAGGCAATGTAGGCCCACTGATGAATGAGGTGGGGGCCCTGGAGACAGAGGATAAAAAGAAGGCAGATTTACTGAATGCCTTCTTTGCCTCTGTCTATACTGCTGGAGGCTGTCCTGAGGAGCCCCGGACCCCTGAGGCCCCAGAAGAAGTCAGGATAGAGGAGGAATCTGTCTTGGTAGATGAGGGCTGGGACAGGGACCAATTAAGCAACTTGGACGTCCATAAATCCATGGGCCCTGATGGGATGCACCCGCGGGTGCTGAGGGAGCTGGCGGAAGTCATTGCTAGGCCACTCTCCATCATCTTTGCTAAGTCGTGGGCAACAGGAGAGGTGCCTGAGGACTGGAGGAAAGCGAATGTCACTCCAGTCTTCAAAAAGGGCAAGAAGGAGGACCCGGGTAACTATAGACCGGTCAGCCTCACCTCCATCCCCAGAAAGGTGATGGAACAACTTGTCCTTGGTGCTGTCTCTAGGCACATCAAGGATAGGGGGATCATTAGGGGCACTCAGCATGGCTTCACCGAGGGGAAGTCATGCTTAACCAACTTGATAACCTTTTATGAGGACGTAACCCGGTGGATAGATGATGGTAAAGCTGTGGATGTGGTCTATCTTGATTTCAGTAAAGCGTTTGACACTGTCTCCCACAGCATCCTCGCAGCTAAACTGAGGAAGTGTGGTCTGGATGATCGGGTAGTGAGGTGGATTATGAAGTGGCTGAAGGAAAGAAGCCAGAGAGTGGTGGTCAATGGGACAGAGTCCAGTTGGAGGCCTGTGTCTAGCGGAGTCCCTCAAGGGTCAGTTCTGGGACCAGTACTATTCAATATATTCATTAATGACTTGGATGAGGGAATAGAGTGCACTGTCAGCAAGTTCGCTGATGACACAAAAGTGGGAGGAGTGGCTGACGCACTGGAAGGCTGTGCAGCCATTCAGAGAGACCTGGACAGGCTGGAGAGTTGGGCGGGGAGAAATTGAATGAAATATAACAAGGGCAAGTGTAGAGTCCTGCATCTGGGCAAGAACAACCCCAGGTACCAGTAAAAGATGGGGGCAGACCTGTTGGAGAGCAGCGTAGGGGAAAGGGACCTGGGGGTCCTAGTGGACAGCAGGATGACCATGAGCCAGCAATGTGCCCTTGTGGCCAAGAAGGCCAATGGCATCCTGGGGTGTATTAGAAGGGGTGTGGTTAGCAGGTCGAGAGAGGTTCTCCTCCCCCTCTACTCTGTCCTGGTGAGGCCGCATCTGGAATATTGTGTCCAGTTCTGGGCCCCTCAGTTCAAGACAGACACAGAACTGCTAGAGAGAGTCCAGCGCAGAGCCACGAAGATGATTAAGGGAGTGGAACATCTCCCTTCTGAGGAGAGGCTGAGGGAGCTGGGTCTCTTTAGCTTAGAGAAGAGGAGACTGAGGGGTGACCTCATTAATGTTTTTAAATATGTAAAGGGCAAGTGTCATGAGGCTGGAGCCAGGCTCTTCTCAGTGACATCCCTTGACAGGACAAGGGGCAATGGGTGCAAGCTGGAACACAGGAGGTTCCACTTAAATTTGAGGAAAAACTTCTTTACGGTGAGGGTGACCGAATACTGGAACAGGCTGCCCAGAGAGGTTGTGGAGTCTCCTTCTCTGGAGACATTCAAAACCCGCCTGGACGCATTCCTGTGTGATATGGTCTAGGTAATCCTGCTCCGGCAGGGGGATTGGACTAGATGATCTTTTGAGGTCCCTTCCAATCCCTAACATTCTGTGATTCTGTGATTCTGTGATTCTGTGAACAAAGAGACCCCACAGGGACCCTAGTTCCCACGGCAACAAGAGCATGTGGTCAACTTCAGAAAGTAAAGTAACTTAAAAAAATCTTAACTCAAAAGTCTGTCCAAGTCCAAACCAGGACAGCATGCATATATATTTAGACTAAAAGACCCTTTATATGTATAAATATCTATATATAAAGACCTTTTGTGTACATATATATACACACTTGTGTACGTAATGCACATACAAAAGTGTGTATCTATATATACACAAAGAGTCTTTTTGTCTAATCTAAGGCACGTAGCTTGAGTTTTAAAATGAGGACCTGATTCTGAATTATCAGCCTGTCTTTCTTTTACATATGCATTAGTGAGAGACGCTCTTCCTGTAGGTAACTTACATCTGAGGTGAGATTATTTACTGCCAGAGGATGCCTCTCTTTTTCAATTAGCTTCTTTCAGTTAAGTGTTTAATGTGGTATGGGCTTAGTGCGTGACAGAACATGTCTCTATCAGATAAAAAATTTGAACCCAGAGGATGAATGAAATAACATCTCAGATTCCTTTAAGCATATTTATGGTGCTAAAATAGCAGGTGTAGGGAGCTAATATGGACATTAGGTCCATGATCATCCATGCTGTTTAATTCTTAGTTTGTTCTTTGGCTCTGTTTTGGAGGACCCTGAGTAAGTCACTCCAAAGCAGAACACAGGTTCAAGGTTCAAAAAAGCATATAGTGCTAAAGATATCTTATTCTGGAGACAAGTACCTAGGAGAAGGTACAAATAATATTATTGTGGTATGTTTTTCTATGTTCTACATTATGCCTGTGTGCTGCACACCCTCAAAACTTTTCCGTATACTCACTCACTCACCTGTACAGCAACATGTATGTTATGCATGCTTTTGGGACACTAGAGCAACCCATGAAGTTCAGAAGACATCTAAAGTCAGGTTCTATGCAGTGCCAACATACCCATATTTCTTTGCAGGAGCTAGCTCAGTTTAAAAAACAAGTCATTCTGCACCATTCGGTCTGTGGGTTAGGAAGCATTTCCTGAAATTGCTACATTTAGCCCTGGGAGTGCTTTAGCACTGAATTTTGGTTTTGATGATATTCTGCTACTTGGTCTACCGTCCTCTTTGGCATGCTTTAGGATTGAAGGATTAACATCATGTACATAAAAAGTTAAAATTACCTGTGCATTAGCAAAGATGAAGAAAACATGCCAGGTCTGTATGTATAACTATGTGACTGGTAAGTATGGACAATGACTATGTTTGAAGAGTTTGGAAGAAAATTACATTTTGAACCATATGCGAGACATTTTTCTCGGGCAAAATATCTGAGGGAATGAAGTAGAATTACACATATTAATGTACTTTTATGTTTGTGTTTCTGAAGGTATGCAAATATTCCACTAAGGAGGATTTAATTGGAAATTTTACTTCCCTTTTGGTGTTAATTAGAAAGAGCTTCTTTGCTCCATTTTAGCAAATTATTCTCTTATTTTACAGGGTATGTTTTATTTGCAATAGAGGATTCAGACACATGCTGAAAGCTAACCGTATGTTTAAGTTTTCAGATGAAACAAATGGAAGTTTTATATGAGGGCCAGACTCTTTATTATGAGAGTTAGTGTGCTTTTAATGGTCACAATAAACACTCCTAATTTTACAAAAAAAAAAAGTACAAATGATAAGGCATAGTGTTAACTTGTCTAAAAAGATGGATTTTTCCCTGGGTGAATAGAGCTATCCCTGCAACCAAGGACAGAAAGAAATATATTAATTTAATGCCTTCCATGCATGTGGGCAGCAATGACAGTTGCAAAGCTTCTCCTTTTGCAGCATGATAAAGGAGTAGGATTTATGTCACCTAGCTTTAGATATGTATAATGTAGAAATCTGAGCTGTTACCCTAAGAACCCTTTATTAACAGTCAACAAAACAGACTATTGAAGTGTAATTGAGGTTTCTAAACACTGGCAACATGTGGACAACTTCTCCATGTGTCACATGGTCATATGACCAAATATAAACACCTGGACCTGGTTAAACCACTCATATATATCCATCTCCTGCTTTGTGATGTATCCGGTGGCATGCCACCTGGTCTGTAGCTGACACTTCAAAAGAGCTTATGTGCTCCTGTCCTCCTGTGCTATCACTGCTGGTCTGAAAAGGATATCTCAGGTAGTCCAGAGTGTCCCAAATTGCAATAGATGTTTATGTGATATGTACAGGCAACTGAATCAACATCAGCAAGAGATGAATCACAGTCTGTAAGTATCTTCTTTCCTAAGCTAAAAAGTACATTCAGAATCACTAGCATAGATTTAAAGAAAAGTTCTGATCGTCACCACTTTCTTATTCTTTTAACTTCCTGGGTGCTCTGACTTGCTATGTCTTTCTGGTCTCTTACTAGCCCATACCCTACCTCTTCCTCATCTGCTCAGGGTGCCATCAAACCTCTCAGTTCTTCAAATCTTTCCATCCTCACAATTGGTCTTTGCTTCCACTTTATTAATCTCAGTCCTGGACTCTACAGTTACCCTCTCACCACTGGGAAGCTCTCACTCCTACTCATTCCAAGATGTGGTTACCAGGACCACTTTTTACCCTTTATAGTTTTTTTCATATCAGTCCTCCAAAACTTTGCCATGTCTTCCTGATCTTCCAGTGTGCAAGACGGGTTTCTCCTCATCTGCAAAGTCCTAACCAGCCCCAGTCCAGTCCTTCCTGTACCTCCTCCAGCTATCTTATCACTTATTTTCTCAGAAATGCTTACACCATTCCGCTTTTCACTCCTGTGCTGCTCTCTCCCTCTGTCCATTTTCTTTCTGTTCTTCTCAGTTCCTCTAAAGCAGCCTTTGAGAGTTTCCCGCACACGGATCTGAAAAACTGTAAGGTGAAGCACAGGGCATTATTTCATTTGGTCTATTATTTAACCACATCCAATTGTAAGGTATTTCATAACTCGATCTTGTTGACATACAGACTCTCAGTCAATGGTAAATGAGAGTATTTATTACTTAGCTGCAAAGGGAAGAATTTATAATCTCAGCACAACATCTAGGAAGAGTATATTGATCTAAAATAGCCAATGCCCCACAAAGTAGCTTTTATGGTAAGGACAAATTTAGTGTGCTTTATCCCTTCATTGGTGAATTTAAAGACAGACCAGTCAAAGCAATATGCAGTATGCTTAAAAAAAAAACCCACAAACCTATTTAGTGTTTTTATTCATCTTTTTAATGCACTGTGGAAAGGAGTGGTTACAGTGGGTCATACATCAATTTATTAAAATGTTGTTTTTAAATCCTAGCAGCTGACTAAAATATTTCAGGTGTAATTCATCTGAAACCAAGCTTTGCAGCCTGATATATTAAGCTTTTGATATGTAATGTTTTCCACCTAGTACATCACAATGTATTTTTAAAACATGGTGATTTAGCTCGGTAACTGAATGTGGATAAAATTTAAAGTTACTGTAAGAAAAGCAAAGCAGTTAATATTTTTATAGTTTAGCTGTCATTTCTTGTCATGTTTTATCTTCATTTTTCACTTAAAAGCAGCTGCTTTTACAATAGATCTGAAACATATATTACATACTTTCTAGTACAGAATCTATTAACGTAGTTAAACTGCAGCTGTGCAACTAGATACTGTTGATACAAACCAAGAGTGGCTCCTAATACTAAGGATTATTTAATTTATTTCAATTTCCAATGTACAGAAGGAGGCATCTGTATTGCACATGGCATGGTTTTTACCATGAATTAAAGAATCAAGTGACAAATCCAGCAGCAAACTTTGCTGTCTCCTCCAGGAGAACTCTTCTCCTCCAAAACAAATTAAAACAAATAAACAAAATTCTCTATTTTCTCATCTAAAACTAACTTGAATTAATATTCTGTGCTCCATACTCTGAAATTAGGCAGATTAAGTCTATTTTTCTTCTTTTTTTTTTTTTTTTTTTTCAATTCGTGACTTATACAGTCTTCTATTGCTAACCATCTAACTCATAACAGGGGTTTATTCTCACAAATGCTTAAATACAGTATCAGGTTTAGGAAAGTAAAATCAAAAGAAGTATTTAATGGAAAACTTCAAGTACATGTTCAAGGAACTGACATCCTTCCAGGAAACATCAGCTTCTTCCACCTTTCAGTCTCTTACCTTCTCTCCTATTCTGTCCTTTATTGATGAACTCAGTTCTGAATTGCCCTGCAGTGTTAGTGCTTGCAGATTTATCATTTAAAGTTAAAAAAGATATGAGTCACAGTAAGAAATCTTCATCTGAAGGACATTTTCTCTAAGTAAATATGGAAACAAAGCTATAGAATGATCTGGGAGCAACAATGGTGAAA
Organism: Nyctibius grandis; assembly: GCF_013368605.1. NCBI lineage: Eukaryota > Metazoa > Chordata > Aves > Nyctibiiformes > Nyctibiidae > Nyctibius > Nyctibius grandis. The sequence continues at coordinate 75,462,484 of NC_090659.1, read as the reverse complement.
TACTAACTCTGCTTTGAGCTCATGTTTACAAGTGATATTCATGCAAGGTGTTTTCAAAGACAGAACCAGTTTTTCTTCTTTTCTTTCTATGTTTTCATCATCACCACCAAAAAAAACTAAAACAAAACCCACCAAACTTCCCCCCTTCCTCCCCCCATCAAGCCTGATTTTATCTACATCTCCTTTTTAGATGGTTACTACTCTTCCACAGAGTAATTTCATTCCAATGAAATATATTTTCAGTAATGTGTCTATTTACTTATCGCATGCATGCAGAAGGAGATACAGCTATGTCCTGAAGGAATTACACTATCAGAGGAATAACCTGTTCATAGTCTTCAGACAGAACTATAATTTAAAATTCAGAAAGACGAAGAATTCACCCTTTAGTGAATGCTTAACTATTTATACAGATTGAAGTGCCAAAAGGAGCGGACTGAGCGCAGTTTGTAGGTTTACAAGACAATGAATTGAGGACTTTCACACTGTCTTCCACAAGTCTGAAATCACTGTTAAGTGCATTTATATTTATTTTTGCATTATGCAATAAATATTCATGGACCTAATTTTATTTTGAGAGAAAAATAAAAGTTAGTACCATATCAAATTATCCAAGTTATGTTTTGTTATGGCAGAATTTTTTTACAGTTCTGTTGTCTGCTTACTTGTGAAACAAAGGGCCTAAGACCATATTCGAAGGAGGTCATTGAACTGTATTGGAGACAAATGGATAAATTTCCAAAAAGTAGCATACATATATTGGTAAAATTATAGCTGATCATGGTTTTTTTCATTATCCCGTTGCTCTGAAATGTTACTTCATTATTATAGTTTGTGGTAGTCTGAATAAAATAATGAATGAGTGCCTTTTAGGGCAAAAAATATAAATGAAGTAGATAGAACAGAATTTTCTTGCAGAAAGTGCTGAAAATGAAAGCACAGGTCTGTCTCTTGGATGCAAATCTTAATAGTACAAAAGTAATACTGCTTCAGGAGGGTAATGAAAGATGTGAATCAATATTACCACAAGCACAAACTCATAAAATCTAAATGAGTAATACAGATTATTTTATCATACTTGCTGCAGAAATGAATAATGAATATTTAGAGGTATAACTGATAGAGTCTTTTATAAGTACACCAGGCAAGTATGTCCTTCAGTGTCTGCTTTTTTTTTTACTTTTATCAAGTGTTTATTTCCACTGTTTCTATACAATCTTTCTGCAACCTTTTCATTACAGTACTAAGTTGCTTGTTAATATGTTCAGTGATTCTACAAACAGATAACAAAGTTAATTCCAGAAGGAAATATGCAGTACTTAAATAATATTTTTTTAGGTCATTTTCTTTGTGCAAACATTATTTTTAGATGTGCCATTGTTTCTTAAAAGAGGACAAAAGATTTAGACTCATTACATAAATTTAACTAGTGCAATTAATGTTATTCTTCTGAGCTGAAAGTTGTGGGAGGTCAAGCAGATAATATGTTTCAGTCAGCAGATGTTAGTGACTTTAAATAGACTAAATAAAAACATAAAATATTTCTAGAAAGTTACAGACAGATTATTTTGATCAGGTTATATTTGTTGCAGTGCATATTATCTCCAGTTTTCAGAGTTGTACAGTAACACAATTAATCATTATATCCTGGGAATTGCACAGTTAATTCCCTGGATTTCTTCTGAATGTTTAAGTTACATTCAACCTGTAATGTTTAAGTAGAAAAAAAGGCCAAGCATAATGTGAAATATTTTCCATAAACTATGAAGGTATAATTTTTAAAATGCTAGCTTTTATTATAAACTGATAGAATTAAAGAAAGAAAATGGCTTCTTTTAAAAAGAATAAGACGACCAAAGTTATTCATGCAAATGATCATGAAAATTAAAACAAACAAACATACCAAAAACCACTCACCCTCATTGTAACAGTGTGCTCAGGTTGCCTCTGAGAGTGTTTTGCAAAGAAATTAGTGAAATTTCTGTCACTGTCCGTAGTGAGGACATCATTAGGAATAATTTTGTAATGGTCCACATGTACAAACACATTTGACATTGACAAAACTGCAGTAGATGGTTTTAAGCATTTGTTCTTCTAGTTTTAAAGTAAGTCTAGTATTTTCTATGTGTGATCTAAAATACTAGTAAGCATAAAGAAGTTATTCCTCTTGAAAACAGGCCAATGTTTTCAGCTACTGACTTCTGGGTGTAAGAACTGCCATCTTCTAAAAGTTAAGACTTCTGCTAACATAAGACTAATAAAAACAGAAATGTGACACTAACATATTCAGCAGAACTGACTAGTCAATAAAAATAAATGGATTTTTACTAGGTAAGGTAAAATAAATTTATTCACTGTCACGTTCTTTACAATTCACATGACACAACACTAAGATAAAAGTGATTGTACCAGCAACATCTGTAGAGGATTCTGTCCACTTGATTTCATTCCTAAAATAAGATTCAACAGTGACGATATCATATGTTGTCATGGGATTGAGCTATTATTATTCTCCTGGAAATTAAAGAAATCCTTCAAATATCTCCTAAGGGAAATTCAATCAATCTATGTAAAGAATGCATTCTGCCTGTGCATCATAAAAAAGTTTTGTTTTAACAGCTCTCATTAAAGAACACTAAAAGCCAGCTCTCTCATGTAACAAAACTCTTCACTGATAACAATGTCTATTCAGTTCCATAAAGCTTTTTCCTTATGAGCATGATCTTTTTTCTTCTACTGTTGAATACATTATGATATTGAGAAATAATGAGTTTCAGTTGTTATAACGTTTTTATTTGCCATCTGGGTAGTCCTTCTGATGTTGCTTATTGGGGTATAAATTTATGCTAAATAAAATAAAGTGACTGGTATGTGCTTTTTTTTGTCCCCAAATATAGGTCAAAACCTTATCCAGAATATATTTTCTGTATTATATTACTCTCTCATTTGTAATTGAGCTTTTGTTCTAGACCTCTTTTTAACAAACATACAATTTATTTGGACTAATGTTTGATATATTATTAGTATCCAGACTGCTTTCTTGGAATCAAAACTTATCTCCTGATAAGCATTGATGTAATGGTATCTATCTACTGTAAGCTAGCCATGAAAGCCAATGACATTAAACACAGCCTCCATGTCACCATGGGTTCTATCGTCCCAGGTCATGAAATCACAATATCACTTTCCTACAACGTAAAAATAAACTCAGCCTACTACTCGTTTACCTTGGTTCATACTGGACTAGATTCTTCCTTAGCCGCACATGCTAATTAATCTCTTTACAGGAAGGGAGAAATTTGTCTTCTGAAGTTTCCACTGGGCAGACAGAACACAGCTTTACTGTTATCCTGGCACTCCCTTTCAAAGCAAAGTAATACATATTGTGTTACCAAAGACAGACACCCCCCCCCAAAAAAAAACAACTGCCCCTCCCCCCCCAGGATTTCAGAGATTCCTAAATATTTCGTTGAATGCCTGTCATAAGTAAGTTCAAGAATGAAATTATGAAAATATGCTCTTAATCTGCTACCTAGTAGAAAGCATAGGAATCTAGGTTTCCTGGTTTCCCGTTTCTTGGTTTGTGCTCCTGTCTCTTAAAATATTGACAAAGAGGTAAAAAAAATCTCTAGTACTTCCACATATGCCTTTAAGTGGGTGGAGGGGGGGATCTAAAAGAGGTAGTGAAAAGTCTGTAATGAGAGGACAGTTTAGCTTCTCAGGATCAAAAGACATGTCTCACTCAGAGACTGAGGAAAACATATTCATCTTCCCATAGAAATCAATAGAAAGCGAGCACTTACACAGTTAGAGGTATAAAAGTTTTTCTACATTTAGGCCTGAAAATATACATCCCAACAGGTAAATGGAAGGTAGGAGCTTTAGGATCTGTTTCCTAAAGCTAATGTCCTTTACTGAATCTAGTAAAGGAGTAACCAATCTTGCAAATATTGTTTTCCAACACATAAATCAAATCATTTCTGCAGATTCTTTTCCGTGATGAATATAGTAAAAGAGAACATAATCAATAGCTGAAACACTGATCCTTCGATGGTTCGGTCTCCTTATAGTGATAAGCAAAAATCTAATGAGCCAACATGCCATGTGTTACTAACTTTAACTGGTAAATGCACATAAAAGTTAGTGGCAAATTTTCATGCATTGCTACCAAAGGAAAACTTTGTGAAAAATGTGTTTGAGAGTTTTAAGAATATGGTGTTAGTTTAAAACTGTGTTTGAATTACTGAGGAACTTTTTATCAATATAAACACTAATTTATTCTTTTGGCAAAGTATGTAGAATGTTATTAAAATGTTTCAAGTTTTCCCTGGTGCATTTCCTCCATATTTGCAAAATTCAGAGAATGCAGAGAAAAAATTTGAACATTAAATCACTACTGAGTTCACAGAACAATTCCTACCTTGCCGTACTTCAGACAGGCAGATGGATGAAAACATTGCATAGGTTTGACAATGAAATATACCTTCCACTCAAGCTGAAAATCATTAAGACCCATATAATATTTCCTTTTGTGCTTATTACAGGTATTGTTTTTTTCACCCTTTCATTCCAATTCAAATTCCTAGAGTTTTGTGCCATGGCACAAATAATCCTAATCATTATGGAATACAGAAAATAAAATCATAATAAATTCATAATATAAAATAACTATTTTTAAATTAGCAACATCTTTGTAATTAATGTTTGCATTCAGCTTTCTTAAAAATTCCAGAGTGAGCCCCAAATCAAAGATCTGTATGCACACAGTGGTTTGTAGATATATATGCAAGTAATATGGACACTGAGTAAAACTAGCTAGGGTAAATATCTTTGACAGATAGGCAGAGTAGAGCAATCTTGCACCATGAACCATTTTTCAATGAATACCCAATACTGAGTATCAGTTTATTCAGTGTTTAATTCAGTGTGATTATTTAACCAGTGTTTCAGTTAATTAGTTGATTAGGAAGAATTAGTCTAATGCATTCTTCCTTTTCTTCTTTTTTCTTTTTCTTTTTTTATTTTCCCTAGAAAGCAATATGCTGTAATATAAGGGTTATCGTATCATTACAAGGCATAATAAAAGTATATCTTCTTAAAGTTTTGAAATATATGTTCCCTCATCTTCCTTTTACTCCTGAATATTCATAACAAAAACTAGTTTGCATGATACCTAACTTTTGACATTTTAAAAAAATTGGATTAATCTTAGTGGCTTAACAACAGATGTTTAGTGCAATTTAAGATGCTTAGGATGTAAGGCTGTAAGACACAGGGCCCACAACTACACAGGGTCAGCTCCTATTTCAGCCAGCAGCTGCATGCCTGAGAAAATTCCTCTAGAAACCTCAACTAGCACAGAAGGTATGATTATGCAATTGATATGAACCCTTGGATTCACATACCTCACTTCCAAATTGCAAATAAACTGAAGTATCTAAGTGTATGTATCTACTTGGTAACCAGCCACTTAATCTCCCATTATAGTCAATGGAGATATAGTTAATAATTCCCGCAATACCCAGGAGCAATGACTTTCCTTCTTAAATATACAGGTTGTATCAATAACTTCAGGGCAAGCCACTTCATGGGAAGGAGACATTAAGTTGCAAGATGGGCAATTGTTCCATTGAAATCCTGGAACAACTGTAAAGGCAAGTTACTGTTAATTATAATCTATTGCTCTGATTTTCCCTCTTTTAAATTGTTTTAAATTCCCATTACCAGAAATTAAATGTTTTCTTTTCAGAATAAATATAGTTTTCAGTTTGATATTCTCCAGTATTTAACATAAGCACAGTTTATCTGATAACTCGATCATGTTCTTACTTCTCTGTGCAAATAGCAAGGATTTTTTGGATGAAGTTTGAGAATTTGAATAATTTGCTACTACACTACAGGTCAGAATGGGCGTTATCATCATCAAGCATCAGGACTGAAAGGAGTCCTCTACTTCTCTGTTCCCGTGTCCAGCTATTGAGTAGAGTTTTGTGCTCCCATTTGTTCTGTGGAAGATGGCTGATGGACAGCCACAGGTTTGTAGTTTGTATAGTACTTTGTACTAAGTATTTTTTATATTCTCAATAACTGAAACTAATCATTAAATGAAGTTAAATTTGGTACAGGACATGGAACAAACATAGATTTTAATTTCTTGGTTATAACATGACACCCTGGAAAATAACCTGGTTAATTTTCTGCTGTGTAATAATTATCATTCCCTAAACTCAGGTTCCTAACTTCCAGCTGACCAAATATTTTTATCTAAAGTTTCGTGCACCCTTATAGCTAGCAACTCTATTCTACTGTGAGAACTAGGATTTAAACAGCTTAAGTGATTTGGCTAGGTTATACAGAAAGCCTAGGACAGAACAGGAAGACATACCCTTACCATGATAATCAGTCATACCTGTAAAACCATTTTTTATGGATGATACATGGCTGTTTAGCAGATAAAATCAAAGAGGGTCTTCTCCAACTATACATTTTCTGCTTAAAAAAAAAAGAGCAAGCTGCAGAAATATTAATCATGCACTGTCTTTTTCATATTCCCATCACTTTTGCATAAGATGAATGTGATGTTTCAACTGTATGAAACTGTAATCTCTGCTTTTCTGCTGATATCAGTTTGTCAAATAAATGCTTTCTTTCATAGTAACTTTGAGAGGAGAGAGCAAGGAAGTTTTAAAAGAATTTCACATGTCTGTAGATGATGTTGTTTTCATGTAGAACATAGAAAGTACATGTGGTTCTGCTTGATTTTTGTTTATCTTTGATTGCTAGAATATCAGACAGAAGGAAAAATCTTGAAGTGCAGTTCCTGTGACCATATTTATAAGAATCACCCTCCTGGTCAGTAGGCTGACATGAGATTACAGTCAAGGCTGTGCTTTCCATGATACATCTGTTTTTCTCTTCAGTCATCATTGTTCTCAGCACGTACATGGCCATTTCTTTCATGTTCTCTTCTCCCACCCCTTTCTATACATCATAAATCAAAAAGAAGAAAGGTACTTCACCTAGGCAGTGCTAATACTCTTGACATCTTTCCTAGTATCTTCAATCCAATGATTAGTCCAGAGCTGTGTTGATATTGGACTTGTCTGTGCATTACACTATTTACATGTGGATGTTACCATACAGAGTGATATAGAAGTATATATAAAGAGGAGGCTATATATATTTGGATGTGGGTTTGATCATCCATCAGTTACAAAACAACAATAGCAAAAGTAATAGATGTTTAGCTTTACCTCTTTTATCATGCCTGACTGATATATCTCCATACAGCCTACAGCATGATGGAAAGTTAATGTGTTATTTACCTGGCAGCACTGAATCTTTGCTAGGCCAACACATCTCAGTGCTGCTGCACAGCTGCTATCCTTGACACACTGATGATGTATGTGCTCAAAGACATGAAATTCTTGAGTTGCTACAAGCTATTAGTGAACCAGTGCTGCTTCAACTTGATTTCTGATTGCTGACTTGCCAAATAATTCCATGACATTCAACAAAAAACTTTTCTTTTTAAGGCAAACAAATGGTATAATATTATTGAACAGATATTTCCACAATGTAACGTGCTATTGGCTTAAATATTTAAGATAATGTTTCACTGAAAGGAAATGTTAATGAAACAAAAATGTGACTGTGCAACTTGCTACTATGTCTCTGAAGATACGAATGAGATATGTCTCATGCCATACCATGCTAGACGACAGTAACAATAATAATAACAATAACAATAATAATAACAAGAGCAACAACGACAGTAATCATAGAATCATAGAACCATAGAATCATAGAATCATAGAATGGTTTGGGCTGGAAGGGACCTTAAAGATCATCTAGTTCCAACCCTCCTGCCATGGGCAGGGACACCTTTCCACTAGACCAGGTTGCTCAAAGCCTCATCCAGCCTGGCCTTAAACACTGCCAAGGAGGGGGCATCCACAACTTCTCTGGGCAACCTGTGCCAGTGTCTCACTACCCTCACAATAAAGAATTTCTTCCTAATATCTAATCTAAATCTACCCTCTTTCAGTTTAAAACCATTACCCCTTTTCCTATCACTACATGCCCTTGTAAAAACTCCCTCTCCAGCTTTCCTGTAGTCCCGCTTCAGGTACTGGAAGGCTGCTATAAGGTCTCCCTAAACATTCTCTTCTCCAGGCTGAACAAGCCCAACTCTCTCAGCCTGGCTTCATAGGAGAGGTGCTCCAGCCCTCTGATCATCTTCGTTGCCCTCGTCTGGACTCAGTCCAACAGCTCCATGTCCTTCTTCTGTTGGGGGCCCCAGAGCTGAACACAGTACTCCAGGTGGGCTCTCACAAGAATTATTCCTTATTATTCTCTTTCCGTGTATTTTACCCTTTTCTAATCTTTCTTGAAGTGACTTATCTTTCACTGGAGAGAAGATTTTAAATATATTTAATTTTGCATATTCTGGATCAAATAATGCACTGGCATAATGCAAAGAATTAAATTAATTTGCCCTTACATATGTAACTACGCTACAATTTAAGGTGATATTAGTTTATAGTTAAATGGATAATTACATACTTTGGGAATTTTGTTAATCACAGTTAAACAGTATAAAATATAATGTTTTTTTTCTTTCTACTGTCCTGACAATTTTAGAAACCTACATTATTAAAATTAATGCAAATTCTTTCCTTATACTGAGATTTAACTGAAAAGCATTTATTCTTTAAAAGTTTCAGCCAAAACATTTCAGAAATCAGGACATAAAGGATCACTGCATATGCTGGTTTTAGCTGCGATGGAGTCAATTTTCTTCACAGCAACTAGTATGGGTTTTGGATTTGTGATGAAAACAGTGTTGATCATACAGGGATGTTTTAACTGTCGCGGATCAGTGCTTACACCGAGTCAAGGCCTTTTCTGTTTCTCATACCAACCCATCAACGAGTAGGCTGGAGATGCAGAAGTTGGGAGGAGACACAGCTGGGACAGCTGACATCAAATTACCAAAGGGATAGCCCATACCATATGACGTCATGCTCAGCATATACAGCTGGGGGAAGAAGAAGGAAAGGAGGGACGTTCAGAGATATGGCGTTTGTCTTCCCAAGGAACCATTATGCGTGATGGAGCCCTGCTTTCCTGGAGATGGCTGAACACCTGAACACCTGCCTAATGATGGGAAACAGTGAATGAATTCCTTATTTTGCTTTGTTTGACTGCACAGCTTTTCCTTTATCTATTTAACTGTCTTTAGCTCAACCAATGAGTTTTCTCACTTTTACTCTTCCAATTCTTTCCCCTGTCCCACTGGTGGGGGGAGTGAGCAAGTGGCTGTGTGGTGCTGAATTGCCAACTGGGGTTAAACCATGATGTTGGATAAAAAAAAAAAAAGATGTAAAAGGAATCATATAGAAGTTATTGTCATTAACATTATGAACTAATGAAGTTTTAAATTTAGATTAAAATGTTAAAACCTGTGTGTCCATAGTGTTTTTCAAATAGCTGGTGTTCTCCTGAATAATGTGTCTTTGCTTTTTTTCCTCTTCTCTTTCATTCAGAAACGCTTAAACTATTATTACACACATACTTATTTTGCCTATGGCACTACTAAGATCTGTTTCTTTCTGTACAGTAGCAAACAAAAGAGCTAACTTGACAAACTGCAAAAGTTAACATATGGTTGATATGTACAGTGGAGTCCAGTTGACATGTTCATTATTTAAAAGTTCAGCAAGGATTATGCAAACTTTGCATCTACTACCACTGCACACTATCTTATTTTTCCAGTAAAATAGAAAAATAAAACTGCTGAGATTTCTAGAACAGACAACTGACTTGGTGCCGTGTCAGCAGTACACAGCATAGAAATGCTGAAGAAAATATCTGAATGTACCCTGTGACCTACAAAGAGCTGCTGAAAGTGTTTCTGTTAGAGTAGTTTGAATTTAGTGCAGGTTTGCCTGTAGAAGTATATAGTTCAAAAATATTTTGGTTTCTGTCTCATATGTAGACTTTCATCTTACAAAACATTTTTTTTACCTCAAATTTATTTTTGTTTCTCATTAATTGTTCTTTACTTGAGGTAAAAAATTGAATAGTTTTGAATATCTACAAGGAAAAAAGAAGTCTGGTAATTAATCAGAAAATTATGTCAGTGTATTTTTAAAGTATTCTTAAATAAAAAAGTCAAAAGTAAGTTTTTCCTTTAAACAACTTTTGATGAAACAGAAGCAAAACACCCAGCAGTTTCTTCATCACATGGCTTTTGTCAGAGAGTTTTGATAAAGATCCTCTGGAAAACAATGAATCTCTCTAATCAGTAAATGGATTAAAGCATAATATGATTTTTAAGGATTTAATATTGTAACCGAAGACCACTGATTTCTACCATTTGTATAAAGCAGAGTATCATAGAGAAGAAATTAATTGTTTGAGAACACGAATGAGAGAATAAGTTTAACAGTAGATTTCACATGCAAATGTCACTGAAAGACAGGCTAGAAAAATATTTCATATGAACAGAAGCATCATTATGTAGAACAAGCAAAGTAAAAACAGACAGAAGAGACAGCAAAATAAGTGTAAACCACCTAAATCACTACCTCCAAAAATGGAGAATTCCATTGTCATATGTATCAGAAAAGATTTATTAGTTGACTTAGGAGTGTTTCAGTCACAGTACAAAAGACACCAAGAAGAAATCATACAGAACATAATTCATAATTTTGTAATTTTTGTCATCAAGAAACATGACTTCAGGGTGAAACAAGTACAGACAAGAATAAGGAGAGTGTTGAGAGGAATGGAGACACCTTTTTAACAACAGGATACTACAGGAGCTTATCTTGTTTAATTTAATAAAACAAAATCTAAATGGAAAACAACATCTGAATGGAATGTGACAGCTTTCTATAAATATCTCAGGGACACATACATTAGGAAAGGTAAAGAGGTGTGTAAAATAAAGAAAATGTTAGCATGATAAAGAACAGATGCAAACTAGTCCTGAATATATTTAGAAAAAAATTGTTCTTGGAGATGGGAACACAATCATCTGACAGTAGGGGACTGGGCTCCACAATTCTGCAGATTTTCCTAGTGATAAAACAAAGATCCCAAATAGTAGTAAACTGATAAATATGAAGATTGCAGAAGACTGAAGAAGTTAAGATACATAAGACAATACAGAAAACAAACAAACCATCTAGAAACTAACCTGCTAGAGAAATGAGTCATAAAACCCATAGCTTCTGGGAAAATTTCTTTGCATTGCTAAATCACTTGCCATCCACCCGATCTTTTAGAACCAGCATGCCAGCCAAGCAGACTTCAAGGCAACTTCATCTTGTCCAAGGCAATTTGAAAGTGAAAAAACTTGTGGCTAAGAACTTTGTGTGGTCATGTTTGTAAGTTGTATTCGAAACACAGAGTAAAGTTGCTGTGTTCAGTAGAGTGGGACAGGTGGTGACTGTCAGAGCATATGTCTAAGAAGACAGATACCTGCATTCAAGGCCGTCTGCAGTGACTTAAATTTGTATTTCTCACATGCCAGGAGAAGTATCCTATCTGCTGCTGTAGGGCACACTATAAGAGAACACTTGCTATCTTTCCGGAAGCCAGGCAATGACACATGAGCTCTAAAACTGAAAAGAGCAAAAAAAAAGTAGTAATCCTTTTGCTTGTGCTTGGAAAAGTCAGAAGGGAAGGGGAGTACTGAAGTTAAAATACCCTGCTTATATTTTCTGTTCTGTATCTAATGGCTCCCTAATGTAAAACACATGAACAGTAGTCCCTGGCTGACAAATGGCTTGAACTTATAAATCAGTATAAGTATGAGAGCCTTGAGATCTTAAGTTATCTTTTCATCTTCAATAATTTTTTCAAGTACAATTCAGAGCAATCTGAAAATCTGATCTTGCATCTCTCTTAAGGATTTTCTAAGATGACTGCTAAAAATGAAGATGGTGTAATATTTTGAAATGTTCTTTAGCTTCTTAAGAGAAGATATTATTTCTTTAAACATTGCTAAATTGCTAGCAGTTGAATTTTTCATTGACTTAATATAAACTCTAGTATGAAAATATGCATATTAAGTTCTCAGATAAAAAAATCTGTACTTTGTTGTTGTCGCCAAGTCTATATCATTTGTGTCTTTTTATTTTAAAAAGTAACAAATTATCTTGTTATCTATGTCAGAATTACTCCCTGAGGACGCTCTGTGTTGCCAGCATTTGTAAACCAGTATTAAAGATTTTCTTTAGTGACACATCTGTTTAAGACTGTTTAGCTGGTTTATTTTCCATAAGTAGCACTTGTTGCTTGGCATCTTCTCATGTTCAATTTTGTGTTGTCCACTGAATTCTATTCAACCTGGTAGAGCTTGCCATCCTTTGTCTCTTACAAGATATTTCTTCTATTAGTTCTACTACATCTAAAAGCTCAGATGTCTCAATTACATTGTTTACAGTAAGAAAAAAGTTTCATATGTCATTTTGAATGAAAGAACAAACTTTTTATTTTGATGCCGTAACTTGATGGTATGCTCCTGCTTCCAAGTCCTACTCAGGACCAAAACTTACAAAAAAATAAAGACAATATTTTCATTTTTATATTATAAATAGAGGGAGAAAAGAAAAACAGAGTAGTATCTTTGACTGAGTGTTTCTGTAATTTTTTATGTGTGTCAGCAAACTAAACAGTTTGCCATTGCTTTCCATCATACTCTTCCTATAACATACGTATTTGATTTGAATATTTTGTGTTTTTACTGTGGGGTTATTTTTTATGAATTTGTTTAAATAAATAGCCATATATTTTAAAAACTCCCTTTTTTTGTTTTGTGCTAGAGGAGAAAACTCTGTCACATTTTTTTACTCCACATTTGATATACTACATAATTTATTATTTAAGAGACTTTTTCATTAATAATAAGACTGCTGTTGCTTAGAAAGTTGTTATTTTCTTTAAACACCACAAGAGAAACAAAGTATATGATCATATTTTCAGCACTGGTGAGACCGCACCTTGAATACTGTGTCCAGTTCTGGGCCCCGCATTTCAAGAAAGATGTTGAGGTGTGGGAGCGAGTCCAGAGGAGGGTGAACAAGCTGGTGAAGGGTCTGGAGGGTATGACCTATGACGAATGGCTGAGGGAGCTGGAGTTGTTTAGCCTGGAGAAGAGGAGGCTCAGAGGTGACCTTATTGCAGTCTACAACTACCTGAAGGGAGGTTGTAGAGAAGTGGGACTCGGCCTCTTCTCCCAGGCAACTAGTGATAGGACAAGAGGACATAGCCACAAGCTTCGCCAGGGGAGGTTCAGGTTGGGCATTAGGAAGCATTTCTTCTCAGAAAGGGTTATTAGACATTGGAATGGGCTGCCCAGGGAGGTGGTGGAGTTACCATCCCTGGAGGTGTTTAAGAGAAGACTAGATGTGGCACTTAGTGCCATGGTCTATTTGACACAGTAGTGTTAGGTCAAGGGTTGGACTCGATGATCCCAGAGGTCTCTTCCAACCTGATTGATTCTGTGATCATTCATCTCTTCTCAGAATGTATTTTTGTTTAAAAAAGGGACATCTGGAAAATATCTGACATTTGATCAGATAAGAGGAGAGTTTTGCTAAGAAACAAAGAAAACAAAGCAACACAAAAAGGGAAATATTGATGAACAGAAGTAAATTGAGTGATAAACCAAGGAAAGACAAAAACTAACACATACAATGAAAGAGAAACATCTCAGTGCTTCGTTGTTACTTGCATTCAATGAGAAACGAGCAACAGATCTTAGAAGTTCTAAGTCGCCTCCTTATATTAATGACTTTGCCTCTAGCGGGAAAATACAAACTCCTCAAAACATTAACATAATCACTTGTGGCTGAATGTTATGAGAATTCACTACTGTTTTGATCTTATTTGTGTCCTCACTGCCTGAATATATGTAATTGCTGCATGCCAGCATGTTAACAGTAATAGGCTGTCAGTTAGAGACAGGTGAACCTAAGAGCCCAAAGACTAATCATGATGGCAAAATCAGTAAATGAGCAAGGTGCTTTTTTTTTTTGGTCATCATATGGAAACATAGTCCTGAGAAGAGAATATTCATTAAAGAGAAACAAGACATATTCAGATCCATCATGGAAAAGGGACAAGATAAAATGTAACTGCAGGAGAGGACCAGCCAAGTCTCAGTTTCTAACCCCCAACATTTCTAAATTGCAGTCTGTCTGTAATTTATACAGGACAGTGAAATGTTCCCTACATTTCACTTTATTGAAAGCAAAATCCCATAACTGAGTGATCACAGGGAAATTAGCTTCCCAGGAAGAGGAACTCACAGTTGGGAGATTAACCACCAGCAACTGCATAGAGAGATCTACACAAGTTCTTACATTTCTCTCCAACTCATTTCAAGTACAGAAACGTACCACCCTGGACACAAGAAATTCAATGATTCACTTAACAAGATCACAGAGTCTCAACATCTACCAATTTCATTGGTATAGGTAAGTATGAGAGAAAAAATTATACCACCAAATGATATAGTTACAGAACACATTATGCTGGGATGCCCAGTTTTGCTTTCAGCTACCTTACAATATGTCAATAGTAACTCTTTTGGCTTAATAACCCTACAGATGTGACAGATAAAAGGTGATATAACTGGGAACACAGTGTATTCCACACATTTATGGCTTTATTTTGTTTGAATATTATTTAAAAGAAATAGATTCAGATAATTCTTCAAATTCAGTTCATTTCACTGAAGATCAAAATTGTACTTGTGTAGAGATTGCTTTTCACAATTGTCCTTGCACAATTACACAGTTTTAAAGAAAAAAATTCTCAAATATTTATTCAGTACAGAAATGAAAAACTGAATAGAAAGTCACCTTTTATGTCAATCCATAAAAGTGTTGATAAAAAATTGTGTACTAGCAGGGTATTCCACTCAAGTCATGTCATGAGCATAAGAAAGCTATAAAGAGAAATAGTTATGGAATAAAAAGGTTTAGGTAATTTTTGTTAAGTGTAAAAGAATAAAGTTTCAAAAGTTACTGTCCAATGGATGAGAAATTCTAAGGAAAAAACATACTGCAAAATATTACTATTAAAATATCTGTATGGTTGACATACAAATATGTAGTATGTGTTTTGGCATTTTTTCAAAATTAAATTTATTTCACTGTTGTGCTCCTGGAGAATTGTTTGTCTTGTCTTCTGGGAACATTTAGTACTTTGTGGTAGATATTGTTATGTCTTTGCTTTAGTTACTTTTAACGTTGTTCAGAGAAAGAAAAAAGCTGAATTATAAAAGCTATTATAATTTGAGAAGAGAGGATTATTACCTTGCTTTACAATACCATGTTGAACTAAATTCCCCATTTAATGCCCTCTCAAAATTATTTTGCCAGGAACTTAAGGAGGAGGAACAAAATGTTCAGCTTTAAATCCTTTGCAAGACTTCGGCTTGAGAGCTCCTGCTTCTTGGGAAACTTACTTCTTGAGGGATTTCTCTTATTATATTTATGCTATATTTTATGGGAAAGGGCAGTCACTCAGTGGACCAACTGACACAAATTTAAGGTAGAAGAAGCTAGCAATCATCCTTTTTTGTAGTTCCCATAATCTTGCTGTTAAACTCTGCAAAGTCCTACTAACTTCATATTAGACTGAACTATATACTAATTTTTTATATGCTGCAAAGAAAAAGGGTTTTATTTAGTGGATCAGAGTTTCTGTTGTCTATGTGCTATTCTTTTCTCCGCCCCACACCTAGATTAGAGACTACAAGAAAAGTTGGAGAAGAAGAAAAGTTGGAGAAAAGCTAACTCAAGTTACCTACAGATTTAGTGGTCAAATACAAATAGCTATTTTGAAACAGAACCTAAAGGTTAGAAAATGTTGTTGTAAAAGTACATATAATTTTTTCCAGATCTCCAGTAATGTCAAAAAGAGTTGGAAAAGAGGCCTTTAGCAAGAGGACATACTTTTTCTTAAATCACAGAGAAAATGAGAAATATTGCATAAGAGTAAAGGAAAGGCAAAATAAATACAACAAAAATGGAGCAGAACCACTGAATCTTGTCTATGGTTATCTTAAGGGTAGGTGGGACTAGAAAGAGATGAATCCTGAATTTTGCATTGGGAGACACACTGTATGACATTCACATCAGAATGCAAGTTTCCTTAATATGTTCACAATGATCAGATTTGGACTTCTAATAACCGCAGAGGCTTATTTTGGTTTTGAAAACCTCCCGTGACTATTCACCACAAATACAACAGGGTTTTTTTAATTGAAAGTGTGAGAAACATTTTATACATAATAAACAGAAACCTGTACACTCTGCATGAAAAAAATAACAGAACACAACTGGTATATCCCACTGTGTAAGTAAATCCTGTTCAGTGATTCCTTAGAGCCTTATACAACAATGTGAGAAGCATATGACCTTGCTGCTGGGAAACACACAGGTATGATAATTTAATTAGTAGTTCTGGGAGAGGATTGATTCTGGTGTCACAGCACCCTTTGAGAAATCTATGGACTTTACAACATTTTCATGGGCTAACTGCTGCTGAAGTGATTGTAGATTGGCTCAAACCCAAAATCTCATTAGCTGTGATGTTCTTCCTGCTCTAGTCAGGACAATGAATGCACATTATATAATACTAACTCATTTTTAAATTATTTGTGTAACATTGTTAATTTAAAAACTCATTAAATTAAAGAGACTTGCATTTGTCCTTTCAAGGTTATACATAATATTATTTTTTTCATATCATCTACTTTTTTTTAAATATTATAGAAAGTTTAAGAGAATTGTTGTCACAGAATTTTATTAAAATAGACTCTCAAAAAACTTATGAAACTATGACACAATATAGAACTTTATTTTTAAGAATTCCATTAAAAGATTTTCCACACTCTCTTCTCGTGTTAACTTATTATTTTTTACTTTTTGCTGTTAGTCAAAACCACAATAATTCCATAGCTTTTAACTGAAGTTAAAAGATACTTTTTAGTTGTTCCATACTGAGCTATTTTTCAAAAGTCATGTACCAGTACTTTTCAAATAGAAATAGATAAAACTTTCTAAAGGTAAACTAAAGAAGTCACTAACAAACTTAAATGGATCTATTCAGAATTTAGAAGTTTTTTCAGACATTCTTTTTATTATCAGAAACTTTCAGGTGTTCACTTTATTCCTCCTTTCATCATTTCTTCCTTTTTTTTTTAACAGCTTCTTAAGAGGTGCACACTGGAAGTCTTTTACTTGTACAAAAGTCATGTTACTAATATTATTATTTTGCACTATTCAAAGTTGAAATACCACAAAATAAGATTTGAGGAAATGGTGATACAAAATATTGGTGGAGAAATTTCAGTTTCATTATTTTTGTTGTTAGAAAAATAACATTGGTGAGACACCTGTAACCTACTTCTTTATGTTTATTTTTATGGGATTATATGTGGTCATTTTACATTCTCTTTAGTGAAAGAGAAGGAAGAGGAAAAGGAAATATTCCCTGAATTATGAATTTGTCCAAAAATAGATGTCTACTTTATGTGACCCTGAAGGCGTACGTTCTGACCTTTGACTACAAAGGCAGAATTGGATTACTAGAACAGATTCACATGTCTGCACTGAGGATGATTATTTATATCATTATATGACTTCCACCTCTATGGTGGAGTCTCTTTTTTGACTCTTCAGAGAGAAAAAAAAACCAAAAATTCTTCAAACGCTATCCTACAACCTGGGGTCTTTGGACAAAATTTATCTTTGAAGAGGTACTGTTGATCTGTACAAGGAACAACAAGGAAGGGAGACAAACACCAGCAGTCCTGTGAAGAATTAACAGACAAGGTTGACGACCAAAGTGCCTGGATTGATGTGGCAGGAAGGTATCACAAAATCAACAGAACAAGGCTTAAAGAGGGACACCTCCAACATTTGCATGTAAGAAAGAAAGTACCTACAAGCCGACATTACAGAGAAATCCTCAAAATCCTTTATGGGAAATCAACGTGCTGGGGTACCACTCTGAAGTGCATGGACAATAGTGCACGCAGCATAGGGAATAAAGATGGTGAGTTAATGTGCAGTTTCATGGCTATGATCTTGTTAGGATCAGGGACAAGTGGTTGGATGGCTCACAGGACTGAAATGTTGCAATGGAGTGATACAGAATTTTTAGGAAAAACAAACGAGGAGTATGAAGAGAGGGAGTTGCCCTTTATGTGAGAGAGCAGCTGGAGTACATGGAGTTCTGCCTGGGGATGAAGGGTGAGGTGAGAGCTTATGCATAAGTATCGAGTAACAGACCAATATGAGTGACATTATAGTGGGTGTCTGCTATAGGCCACCTGAGGAGAAAGAAGTGGATCAAGCCTTCTACAGACAAATAGGAACAGCCTCACATAGAATCATAGAATCGTTTTGGTTGGAAAGGACCTTTAAGATCATCGAGTTCAATCGGCCCTGGCCCTCACAGGTGACTTCAACCACCCCAATATCTGCTGGAGGGACAAAACAGAAGGGCATAAGCAATCCAGGAGGTTGCTGGAAACCATCAGTGACAACTTCCTGACCCAAGTGATAGAGGACCCAATGAGGAGGGGTGCTCTGCTGGACCTCATATTCACCAACAAGGAGAGGCTCATTGGGGATGTGAAGGTCAAAGGCAGCCTTGACTGCGGTAACCATAAGATGGTGGAGTTCAAGATCCAGAGAGCAGACAGCAGGGCAAAAAGCAAGCTCACAACCCTGGACTTCAGGAGAGCAGACTTTGGCCTCTTCAAAGCCTAAACATAAGAAGTAAGTATACAGAAAGTGGAAGCAGGAACATGTAACCTGGGAGGAATACAGAGACACTGTCCAAGCATGCAAAAATGAGGTTAGGAAAGGCAAAGTCTACCTTGAATTGAATATGGCTTCTATAAGTACATAGCAGACAAAAAGAAGACTAGGGAAAAAGTAGGCCTGCTGCTGAATGGGGCAGAGGTCTTGGTAACACAGGACATGGAGAAGATGGAAGTACTGAATGCCTTCTTTGCCTCAGTCTTTATTAGCAAGACTGCCCTTCAGGAATCCCAGGCCCCAGAGACCAGGGGGAAAGTCTTGAGCAAGGAAGATGTACCCTTGGTGGAAGAGCATCAGATCAGGGAATACTTAAGCGAACTGAACATATGTAAGCGAACTGAACATATGTAAGCGAACTGAACATATGTAATGCAACAAAATGCACTGAGGGAGCCGACTGATGTCATTACAAAGCACTTTCAAATAACCTTTGAATGATCATAGAATCATAGAATTGTTTTGGTTGGAAAGGACCTTTAAGACCATCAAGTCCAACCGCTAACCTAGCACTGCCATGTCCACCACTAAACCATGTTCCTAAGTACCAAAACTACATGTCTCTTAAATACCTCCAGGGATGGTGACTCAACCACTTCCCTGGGCACCCTCTTCCAATGTTTGATAACCCTTTCAGTGAAGAAATTTTTCCTGATATACAATCTAAACTTCCCCTGGCACAGTTTGAGGCTGTTTCCTCTCATCCTATCGCTTGCTATTTGGAAGAAGAGACCAACACCTACCTTACTACAACCTCCTTCCAGATAGTTGTAGAGAGCGTTAAGGTCTCCCCTCAACCTCCTTTTCTCCAGACTAAACAACCCCATTTCCCTCAGCCACTCCCCATAAGACTTGCGCTTTGGATTTGCTCCAGCACCTCAGTGTCTTTCTTGTAGTGACGGGCCCAAAACTGAACACAGTATTCGAGGTCTGGCCTCACCAGTGCCAAGTACAGGGAGATGATCACTTCCTTAGTCCTGCTGGCCAGAGTGTTTCTGATACAGGCCAGGATACTGCTGGCCTTCTTGGCCACCTGGGCACACTGCTGGCTCCTGTTCAGCCAGCTGTCTACCAACACCTCCAGGTCCTTTTCCTCTGGGCAGCTTTCCAGTCACTCTTCCCCAAGCCTGTAGCAGTGCATGGGATTGCTGTGATGCAAGTGCAGGACCTGACACTAATCCTTGTTGAACTCATACAACTGGCCTCGGCCCATCAATCTAGCCTGTTCAGATACCTCTGCAGAGCCATCCTACCCTCAAGCAGATTAACACTCCCACCCAACTTGGTGTCATCTGCAAACTTACTGAGGGTGCACTCGATCCCCTCATCCAGGTCATTGATAAGATATTAAAGAAAACTGGCCCCACTACTGAGCCCTGTGTAACACCACTTGTGACTGGCCACCAAGTGGATCTAACTCCATTCGCCACAAATCTTTGGGCCCAATTGATGACATTAATTGGGAAAACTGTCTGAGGACTGAGAAAAGTAAGTGTCACTCTGATTTTAAAGAAGGGCAAGAAGGATGACCCAGGCAACTACAGGCCAGCCAGAATTTTGAGGAGGAATTTGAAGAACTGGAATGGGATTTGCAGGCAATTTTGGCATGGGTATTTGGGGATGAAATACCTTAGGCATTTTGTTTTATTTTATGAGCGGTTCTAGGTGATCGGTTTAACAGCAAAGGTGGAGGGGACAGAAGTTACTTATCTATCAGACCTTTCAGTGTCTGCAAAATATAGAAAGAAGTGTTGAGTTATGGCTTCAAGGAAACAAAATTAAAAATAGCAAAATGCAAGTTTAGTGCTTAATGTGAGATACTGTCAGGAGCTCAATCTGAGCAATCAAAACAGTGAACTGAAGTATGAGGTTGAAGGAAAGAATGATATGATTGTAGAAGGAATATGCTGGTGGATCAGAGACATGAGGAGTTGATTGGAATACTAAGTTCTTTTTAGTGGCCCCATATTCAGAAGCAGAAATCAGAAAAAAATATATATGACTTGCAAGGTTTTATTCTATAAGCTAGCTTTTGGATGCTTTTGTGATTTTTTTTCACCACATGATAAATTAATTTTAAAATATAATAAATTCATTAATATTTAATTTATTTTTTTATACACACTCAGGCTACTGAACCCTTATAAAAATTTAGTTATACTAAGACTTGATCCTTAATTCCACAGGGAAAAATTAAGTCACATGTAAAAATATTGTAGAAGCATACGTTGACAATATTTTAACAAAGAATTCCACTAAAATATTTCCTGACAAAAACTCAAAACTTCAATAATGGGCTAGAGAATGCACTTCTAGGTGCATCAAGTGTGGGTTTTGACAGGAAGCAAAATGGTAAAATAATAAAACATTAACTGAAAATATTTATTCTTAATTTTAAAAGAAAGAAAAAAAAATCAGGTTGCCAATAGATAAAATACAATTATCTAAAATTAAGGGTTTTTTACAATTAAAGAGATAGATAGTACATTCACATTTACAAATAGGTTTTTTCAGCTGTAAACTCATAGAACACTTGTATCAGTGGCCTGCTTTTGTCTATGTAGTTATACAATGCAGGACTCATCTGAATGCATGTAGCTAGACTCCCTAAACTCCCTTAACAAAAAAATGAGATGAACAGACATTTCTAGGGCATCGCTCATCTCATTTGAATGTAGACTCCTAAAATAGGTCATATTAATTGTGCCTTAAAAATAATACTCACTCACAAACCCTCCCACCTTATTTCTGTTGAAACACATGAATCTTTACTGATACTGTTCATATCTTTAATCTTCCATGCAACTTCTCTCTAATTTTAATGAAGAATTAAAGTATACAACGTGTCTAATATAACCTTGTACCACTGGTCTCAGGAGGAAGTAGGGATACAACATTATTCCTTGGCAACATATAGTACTTGATACAAACCAGTATGTTTTGAAGTTAAAAAAAATGTTAAGATTTTTTTCTTTTTGTAATGTGACCCATGTATGACATATCTGTCAGAAGTGATTTAATACTCTTTAAGATAGAGATAGATCCATAAAAAAAAACAAAGCAAACAAACAGAAAAGTCCTTTCACTTTCTGCCTTCAAATATGTGGCTGCAGTCATAAATTGCTTGTAGCTTAATAATACTATATGCTCCATCTAACTATTGCACTGTTTTTGAGCTACCCTAATTTGCCTTTAGCAATCAGAAAAATTTATCAGAAATTGATATTTATGTAGTCATTGTTTCACATTGGAAAGTATGTATCATTTAAAAACTGTGATATGCTTCTCTCTTAACTGCTGTGGCATCTGGTTTCACATAAGAGTACACATACTATTCAGAATATATTAAACATCCTCTGTAGTTGTCTTTTATGTAAGGGGTTTCAC
Organism: Nyctibius grandis; assembly: GCF_013368605.1. Lineage (NCBI taxonomy): Eukaryota > Metazoa > Chordata > Aves > Nyctibiiformes > Nyctibiidae > Nyctibius > Nyctibius grandis. The sequence continues at coordinate 75,440,243 of NC_090659.1, read as the reverse complement.
AAGAGTTAAATGAAAGTAAGGCTACTTTCCTAACTTTGGTTAATAATTTTTATTTCACCTTGTTTGGATTGTGAAGTACCTTAAAACTTTTATCCATAGTTTATCCATCAAAGGTTTTAAAAACTTTGTAGATAATGGTGCCTTAGTTCCTTACTGGTTCAGGTATTCAGGACTCCTTATTCCAAGTCATTAAGTGCTGAATTTTTTGTCTGAATGTGCAGATTAGTTAGAAGAGGTGTAAAAACAGAGTCGGTCAAAGAGTTCTCCATTGATTATGTTTTTGAGGAGAGTCCTGATCTTTGTTTGTTTTAGTAAACTCATGCAATATTTCACTCATTGAGATTTTACCTGATGCAGTGCTTTCAAAGTTGTTACGAAAACAACAATCTCATTTGATTGAAACCTTTGCCTCCAACAGACTGTGTCACATTTCACTGAGCTGTGAGTCTAGATCCATGAGTCTAGATCCATGAGTCTAGATCTCTCCATTTTTTTTTTGACATTTGAAATAATTGACAGCTAAGTTATGTTCAACCAAAGTAGGTGTGGGCAACTCCACAGCATTATACTAATCATTCCTCACTTCTTAGCATTGCTTTGAGAAGACAAACAAAACTAGAACAGACAAAGACATGTCATATAATGTCAGAATAAGAAACGAAAAAGAGACTACAGAAATTCCCACTAACAAAAGTGTTACTATAGTAACACTATAACTAAAGTTATACTATAACACTATAACTAAAGTTACCATCGTTGCGGAAATTCTGAAGCAAGAAGAAATTTCCTTCAAGGTCTCATGTGGATCTCAAAGACCTTACAGTAAGAAGGGAAGGCTACCTATAGTAAATGGATCTAAGCAAAAGTAAAGATGGGTAGTGGAAGGAAGACTAGTTCATTCCCTATCTTTAAAAATGTTTCATTAATATTTTTTTTCTGCACAAGCAGTTAAAATAAAAAAAATATTGTGTGTATGTATATAAATCCTCTGAGGTGTTTTTTTTTTTTTGTTTTATTCTATTCACATGCTGTGGTTTATTAAGTGTACTGCAAGTCCTTTAGCATTTATTACATAATAACAATTCTTATTTTACCTATTAATTTTATGTAGATTTGGTATATCTTGTTAATGTTTCAAGATTACACAATTGTCCTCTTATTGCAGGAAAATACATGCATTTCCATATTAAATCCTTTACAGACACTGATTTAGAGTGCCATCAAATATCCCGTGGCAAATTTGCCTGGGTGTCATGACCTGCTTCTTGCTTTCCCACTGCTTCATGGAAGTAACGGCCAGGAGCAGATCTAAAAGAAAGAAGTGTGTTTCTTTGGCATGGAAATATGGCTTCACTGACCAAGAAACATGGAAAGACAGAGAATTTTTTCCAAATATTTAATTGAATTAAGGAAATACTGAGAGGTTATGAGAGGTATTCATCGGATAGCTAGAACAAATGCCAAGAGTGTGGGTCATCTGCGAATCTGAACAAGCTTGACTACTCTATTTGAGAACACTTCTTGTTATAGTATGAATTTATTATGTCTCTTTGTTTAAATAGTAAAATATTTACTTTCAATGGCCAGAGTATTGAAATTACTTTTATGTAGCAGGACACAAGTTTTTTTCATATGTTAAGTTCTTAGCTGGCCTAATATGTTTGCTTACATAAATAATGGATTTTATTCATAAAATGTCTTAACATGTCAATTAACGAAACATAGGGGGATAGCTAGTGCCACTTATGAGAGGGTCTCTGAAGAACCACAATAATTCATACTTCAGAAAGAAAGAATTTTTCACATAATATCATCATTCTCTCCCATAGTAACATCTATGTTAAAGAATAGCTATTGTCTGTTATGCAGATGTCTTAAATACAGAATGCACAAAAAAAAAAAAAAGAAAAAAACCCACCAAACATAAAACCAAAATTAAGGGTGAAAAGCCAAGCATTTCAGCATTAGGAGAGGACAGAAATAAGTTTTTTATGCAAAATTAAGTTTCTTTTGCCTCTCCTTACTTCAGCCCATGTGCAGTAGTTTTATATTATGTGTAATTTAAAAATAAAAAAAGATACAAATATTTATTAAGACAGATAGTTTCCCCCAGGCTGCAAACTATTTTTCCTTCATCACATTGCTTGGTACAGGGCTCCATGACATTTATCCATCCTTCCTTCCTTCTTCCTTCCTTCCTTCCTTCCTTCCTTCCTTCCTTCCTTCCTTCCTTCCTTCCTTCCTTCCCTTCTTTAATATCCATATACATTTTAAATATATATATGTGCATATAGATATATTTCTGGGGGGAAAAAAATATGCTTCTTATACTAACTCTTTTTCAGTAGAGGTCTTTTTTACAGGACAGTAACATGTTTATTTTCTTAACTCTGTCTTGAAACCATCAAATATTATCACCATTTACAGAGAAATAACTTAGGCAATAATAAGAGAAAAAAATCTGTTAAATATATTAAATTATCGTATGCAAAATGCTGCCTATTTTTCAACTCTGTCACAAGTCAAACAGCATTCCACAGACAAAATTCCTTCTTTAGTCTCCACTGAATAATGACCAGTTTATCATATGTACTGCATGGAAAAGAGCAATCCTGTAATAAGAGTGAGAATGTTATAGAAGATTTTATGATGTGAGAAAAATGCTTCATTTTCTTTTGCCTCAGTTCAGTATATGAGTAAAAAGCAGTTCTCACAATGACAAACATTTCTCTATCAACCAGTGAACACTGCATGAAATTGTCTGGAAATGTGGATTAGTAAAATGCAAACATACACAACAATTCAGAGTCCTTTTCTAGAGAAATTATAAACCTTAGGTGAAGGTAAATGTACAATTAATTTCCAAGAAATATTATGTCATCCTTTCTTAATGAATTAATTTGGTCAGTCAAGATAAAGTTTCAGATTTTGGAAGCAAGATTATATCGTATCTATTATTAATAGTATACTAATAATTTTATTTGCTGCAGTCCAACTGGGCCTGGTAATTTCTTTCTAGTTCTCTTGTTTGAATAGTTAGTTCACTGTCCCCCCACTGTACTCCTTTTCCCAAATGTCCTCTTCTTTTTTGTTTTCTTGAGATTGAATATTTATTATTGTACCCTAGCAGTTAATCTCATCATAGAAAATATTTCATATAGGCGTCTACTTTATATACTTTGCACTCACAGAATTCCTGATTTTTTTCCTGATATCTCCCACCATGCCCTAACACAGATTCAAATCATAGTAGTAATAGTTGTTGTAGGCCATGAAAAAGAAATAACAAAAGAGTAAAGCATTGCATGTTGTTCTGTTTTCTATATTTCGTCTTGTTGACTCATTGTTTGGTGTAATCACATGATCTGCTTTTGGAGAATCTGAAAATTGCTTTCAAGAAATTACACGAAATTACATTAAATCAAGCTCTGTTTTAATGACGGAAGAATATTGAAGTTGTAGCAAGGTGGGTTTTTTTCCTGAACAATTATAAATTAGCTAGTCTTCAGTCTGTTAACAGGAATTCAATGAAATTATTATGGGTGCTTCTTATGTCTAAATTTAGCTGGATTCAGGAGAACTAATTTCTACTAATCTTTATAAACTTTACCCCTTTAGAGCTACAAAACAAACTGAAAAAAATTTTGCTTGGGTGGGGTTTTTTTGTTGTTTCATGGAGTGTTTTTTTTTTTTTTTTGTCCCCCTCCCTTAACACTACAAAGAGACAACTAACATAAATTAGATAAATATGCCTTGGAAATGCCTGTGTCTCTCTGTTGGCTATGGAAGATCCCAAAAGAAGTGAGTCCCACTGTTAATACATAGAAAACTTAATTCTGTGGTTTGTCTTCAACAGCTAAGGGCCCTGAACCTCTTTCTCTGTCATCCTGGGTAAATTTCTTGTTATTTGTTTTGGCTAAGTAGTCTTTTCAACTCCAAAATTCCTATCTTGAAGTTGTTTTTTAAAGATAGATTATTGGTGACTCTATCCAGATTCTTCATATTCAACAGTTTTGTATAGTACCAAGAAAAAAAAAAAAAAGAAATCTCTGGAAAATTCCATATTTTCCTTAGCACCGTTTCTGTGTGTATGTGTGTACACATAGATAACAGTTTGTCTGTTCATTTCCATAAATACATGCTATTATGAATTTTGGCTCAAAGAAGGTAAAAATAAAGAAATGTGCTGGTGCTTGTAACAAAAGATAATGGGGTTCAAAATGGAGGTCAGTTCCTACAGTTTTTTGTTCCAATTTCACCCTCCAGTTTCGTTTTTCCTCTCTTGACATCAAGGAGTTGTCACATTTTGAAGTGATCATTTACCATGATTTACCATTCAGTATAAAGCACAATGTTTTAAGTTTATTTGCTTTATGTTTAAAAGGCAAAACGAGGTAACAACTTTATTATATCTGTGGAAAACAGTTTCTTGCTTGGTGAAAAGCACTAACTTGTGTCATAAGCTTCATTCATTGAGACACTTTGAAAGGCAACTCTACGATTACTAGTGAACTTAAGTAGTGTACTGTTAGATAATGTCACCTAGTCCTTGGTAAATATTCTTGTATTTTTTCTTTGAAATAAATTCTTTCAAAAACCACTTTTGCTTTACTTCCCACTATTTTGTAAAGTTGTAGAACCTTAATAGATTCTCCATACAGCTGAGTTGCCTTTACATTTTGCATGTGTATAGTAAAGTGGAAGCATTTTGTTCTCATCAGTTAAAACAATCCTTGCCATTTTATTTATAACTTGGCTTTTAAAATGTTGACAGGATACCAGACATTTATAAAGCATGTCTGGAAGCAATATATTTGTTCTCCTTAACTGAAATCCATTCACCTTGAAAGTATGAGCTCATGAAGCACAAATGACCCAGAAGATAAGATCATTCTTATTAGAAAAGAAAGTAACTGGACTCACAAAGATATAAACTGAAAGCATGTTTATTGTCTTAACTCAGGCAAGTAAATGTAAAATTCTAGTGATTTGTGTCCTCTGTGTATGCCTATGTACTTGCATGTAACCAGCTTACATTTTATGGCCATTTATTTGTTAATGTTTAACTCTTATTTATTCCTTACTGCACAAATACAGGATTCTACCTTTTGCTGTACACAGGCAGTTTGTAATGAAACTGAAAAGGAGTTATGTGCATAAATTTATTCAAGGTAATTCTCCAAAGAATTTTTGTTAATTTTTCCTAGTTGCTTACTAGCTGAATACAACAAAAGAGAGCTTTCCTTCTTCTAGTGAGTTTCCACTTTCCAGGAAAGATATGGATAGTTTCTCCTCTCTATCAGCTATGTACGTTCAATGAGTTTCTCTTCACATGTCCCTCAGATCTTGGTTTTGCCTCTCTCTAAATTCACACCTTCTTTTTTGTCTTCTGTCCTCGCTCTTTTCTATATATTTCTTTTTTTCTTTTTATTTTTAATTTTTCTTTTGGTTTATAATTTATTCTTACCATTATACTTTTCTGTGTAAGTGACCCGAATCTTACCACTCCCTTAAAGATCTTTTCCTCTTTCCATACATCTCCAACACATGGCTAAAATTCTGCCCATTTCCAGCCTGAGTCCTCTTTTTCACCACCCACATCCTCTATAAACTGAGGAGTTACTAAGAGAGAATTATTAGCTTGTTGACAAAGTTGTCAAAGTTCCAATGAATGGAATCTTGTAAGCAGATGCATATCCTGGCCCACTTCCTCAGAACAAAGTGAATTATTAGCCTGAAGACAAATAATTCCTATTGTGTCAGGTATATATTTCATATTTCTCATTTTCAGAGACCTGAATTTGTCTTTAATTTAGTTTTTCAAATTCTAGCAGGAGCAGGGATACATTTTCATGTTGTTTCTAATACCTAAAGCTGCTGCTGCCACTCTGCTATAAGTTAGGTCTGCAGCCTGAACTGCTCATTTACACTCTTTGTAACTAGTAAGACCATGAGAGGAGGATTACTCAGAGCTGTCTGAGACTACTTTCTCAAAGGGGAAACTGCCATCCCTTGAGAGCACCTGTCTGTCCTGTCTGCATAGAAAGGCAAAGTGGATAACTAGCTGATTAGATTAACAGTTTAACAGCTTTTCATGGTTACTGTTATGTTCCTTATATCCATTCCCTGTACAGGTATTAATGAAAAGAAAAAAAAAAAAAAAAAAGCAGAAATGTTGAAGCATAGCTTATGAAATCTCAGGCTGATAATACAATGAAATGGACGAAAAAGCATTCAGGTACAAAGGTACACCAATATAGTGTACTAAAATTATACAAGATGACAGTTACCCTTCAGCAAAAGGGAATTAGTACAGAGCCATCCCTTATTTCCTTAGCTCCTATCATGATTTCACTCAGCCAAATCCAAGTCCTGTTTTGATAACCTCTTTTCTGCCATCATTTAATGAATGAACCAGCAGAATGACACTTCTGTAAATAAATATTTTATGTATAGATTTATTACTCTACAGGTGTAGATGCGATCATGGAGCTTGCCATCCTTCTTCCTTGATCAATCAAACCATTCTTAATGAGCTATTAATGTTCTCTCCAACTATCATATTCATGTGAATCGCTCAAGCAGACTGCGCACCCTAGACAAACACAGCATAGTGAAGAAGACTGTTCAAAGCTCACAGTTATAGGGAGCAATATTTGCTTTGCAAATCACTGACGCAACAACTGTCAACATCAATCAGACTGTTTAGCTATGATTGTGTATCTGAGAAAAAATAAGACCCTGATTCTGATCTGGCAGCACCTCTTGTATGTTCAGGTGCTGAAGAAGAGCTCTGACAGGACCGGGAAGCTGATATCTAGAATATCTAGAGGCAGTTTCAGGCATCTGAGGCAGGAAAGAGCCACAATATTTTATGCTTTCACTCCTAGTCCAGAACTGAAAGAAAATATCAAAGGATTCTTTCCTTTCTAGTCATGTTTATGTATGACCTCAATAAGTCCATGTGCGAGGCATGCTGGCACCTTTATAAGGCAGCAAAATATACTTCAGTGTGTCTGTGTTTCTCTGTTGGGTGCTTTTTTACTCCTTCTTTTTTTATGTTCTCCTCTGTCTGAAATATGCCTAGTTCTCACAACAAGTTCCACTCCCCAACATCCACAGCGGGTAGATGTGATGTGAATGAAACAGGATACAGATGTAACAGTTTGCATGGACAAGGAGTAATTATCTATCAGTTGTCCAGCAAGGCAAACTTATCCTCCACAGTGTACTTTTAAGACTGAACTGATTAGCATGGACAAGTGCATGGTTATGGGACGGGATATTTCACCCCTGCAAATAAAAAACAAAGTTAGATGCAGATACATGAGGTTTTGGTACAATGTGAGTGTTGTCATATAGATGAGGATACTTTATAAAGAATGGTCAAACCTGGGCTCACTGAGCAGTGAAGATGCACCCTGCTTTTCATTTGCAGTCTTAAATTTTTAATCTCATTTTTCCTGTTATATGAGATTTTTGTCATCATCTGAACGGCATGTGAATTAGATTGCTTTGATTCAGCCCTGCCTCAAATCTTTATCTAGCCCTTCATCCTGTCTTATCTTACAATCTATTTTGTAATTTGACTGTTTTACTATATCTTATTGACATTGTAAGTATTTTCTCCACTGAAGTCCAAAATTCTTTGGATTACAAGTCCTCTAATACAGAATTTAAGTCCTTTATATTCTCCCAGGTGGAAATAAGATCTGAAAACATCAGTCCCACCTTATAACACATTTCCCATGCTCTTCACTCCAAAATCAGTTCAGAGTTTAGAAATACCTCCAAACTGTCCCTGAGACTTTTTGAAGACAAATGTTCATGGATTCAACTCATTTCCTGTCTGCCTATAATAAAAATTTAAATAAATTTAATAACAAAGGAGAAGTAGCAGGACAGGAGGTTATTTTTTTCATGTATACGGATATATACACACACATAGGAATGAAATAACTAGGTGGGATTTATGAATAATGGGGTTTAGTACCTGTTTTAGTTGGGCTTTTTTTACAGTAAAATCTCTGTGCAGTAAGGACTTAAATTAGCTACATTACTGCATGTACATGGATTTCACCCCTCCATTATGAGTGTTATAACACTATGAGGGTGCTATGAGGGTGGAGAGGGTGAATTAACAGGATATCAAATGAAACTAGGAGGAGACAAACTCAAAGCAAGCAAAGGGAGCAGTTCTTTACCCAATAAACAGTTAAAGAGTGACACTCCCAGCAGAAGGACACTTCAGATGCTGAAGATTTACAAGGGTTCAAAAAGAGATCAGATGAGATCATTGAAATGCAATCTATAAAGGCTTAAGATTGACAGATGCAATCTATGAGGGCTCTTAAAGGGTAACTAAATTCATAATAACTTTGTCTACCTCAGGAATTCTGTGAACTGAAAATGTTTGGAGGACAGTAGGCTGAGTTCTTTAAATAAGAATTATCTATGACACTTCTTACAGTCTAGGTATTTGCCTGATCATAGTCAGGCACACATATGATCAGATCTGACACCACATGGCTACTGTTATAGAAGACAAGAAAACTGTTATCATCTCCTCTATAAAGCAGATACATAGGCAGTTTAAACCAGAAGTATGGACTCAGTGAAAAATGACAGGAAGACACTTTAAAACTCATAAAAAGAACTGTGGAGGACTGGAATGTAACAATATTTGCTAGATGATATGTTATTTTACATCAATGTGACCAGAAGATTTATATCAGATTCATGAAGAGTTTGTGGTAGAATACTTGTATTAGAGGTAACTAAGCTTATGTAGTAATTTTCCCACTCCAGTTCTTTTTCATCAGTCTGAGGGAGCAAATATCTATTATTTGCTATTACTCTAGTTTATCAATACTTCAGAAAAGAAGGGTTTAATTGATGCTGTTTCTTGAGATACCTGATCTTCCTCTTATCTGGAATCCTATTTGTCTATTTTTAAATTACACACATCTAAAGCAAATGAAATTGGTGTTTCCCCAAAGAAAACCAGGCAGTTTTTGTTAGATTATGTGATAAAGCTCATCTGCAGACCCACGAAAGAGCTCAGAGAGACAATGGCAGGAGAGGGGAGAGGAAGCCCAAATAACACCTTGCTGGGCTACTTTCAGGCCAACCACAGGGGCCACCAGCCCATTAAAAGACCATCTTCACAAGCCCAGAGGAGCACAGAGCAAACAATGGCAGGCAGGAACCCGAATTAAGGACTCCCAAGGAACCACCTTGTTAATTCTCTTTTAAATATCAAAGTGCCATTAGATACTGGCAAATGGCTAACATCAAGGAATGAAGAAAAGATGTGTAAATTCACAAGGAACAGTCAAGGTTTATCAGTGAATGTAGAATCTAGGAAACTTGAAACTTCTTTTTTTTTTTTCCTTATGTGTGTCTATGTTAGTACAGTTATTTTTAGATCCTGTTATTCTGCAGATAGGTAGGTGATGGAAAAGGTGGGACAATGAGGCTGAAAAACTGGGGTTAGGATTTCTCTGATTAATTTAAACATACAAAAATTGGACAACCATATAAAAAGTTGTTCACTGAAATTACTTATAGTGAGGGATTGAACTTGGTCTAGCCTTAGATTTCCAATATATTGTGAGTAAGTAGGCTATTAATAAATATAAGAATCCATTCATATACATATTTCAGCAGAAAAGACATATTACCATCAAAAAAAACCCACATTAAAAGACATAGGAAAAAAAGAAAATGAAAAAATAAAAGATTGCTATGTAGACCACCCACAGCAGTAGCAATATAAGCATCACTTTCAAGCACCTCCATGATCCAGTTGAGAATAATTTGAAAGACCTTACTGGATCAAGCCTTACTTAAATACAATCATTGGCTTGTTTACTAGCTACAACTCCTATACATGTGATTTGGCAAGAAGAGAGAACAGTCTCAAGGATTTTCTGGAATGTCAAGGGTTTTAACAGCTCAGGAACAGGCAACGTAATCTGTATAGCTGTTTGCTAATGCTGAAAGGTCTTGCAAACCAAGCATGTTACTTTGGAAAAAGTTCTCCCAATTTCTTCAGGAAAATCCAGAAAAGATTGCATCAATTGACTTAAGGATAAATTCATCACAGTGCTGATTAACTTTTGAGAAAAATAAAATTACTGTTTTCATGAACTTCATGGATTTTTCTCATGAGTATTCAATCAGCATCTCTGAGGAGTTTCATAATACTCAAAGCAAAAACCCTTGATGAAGCTGTATTTAATAATCATGTACATGAATATAAAATGAAATACCAAAATAGTTATAACAAGTTTCATTGCTGAAGTGGTGCTTGCTGTTGAGTCAACCCTCACTTTTTATTTTTACTGAACATAACTTTACACCCACTAGTAAATGATCTCAGTGATTTGGCTAAAAACTTAAGGAGTATCCTCTGAATAGTTGGTCTACCATTCCACTTATGATTAAATACGTGTGTGCTAACTGAACTTAAACTGTTATTTATAAAAACTATTTGTTTTTTGAATGTGCAACAAAAAAATGCATATATACTCAAATCAGAGCACTACACTGCAAATCCAAAACAGAAGGATCTTAGGTTACATTCAGAAAAGTACAGTCACAGAGAGCTAATTTCATAGTCATATAAACTATGAAAACAATAAATAAAGAAATCTGTATGGTAACTTCAGAAAGATACTGATTTTAACAGCTTGGTCTGTATTTTACTAGAACAGAACAAGCAAGGGAACAGTAACATGAAAATTCTTCCCTGTCATAGAACTCAGTTGAATGATTTCACAGGGGTAAAACTGTCCTCAGAAAAATTCAACTTTGTTTCCAGTAAAGAGACAAAAAAATCCCGAACCAAAACACCAACAAAAAACCCCACACTCAAACAAACAAATAAAGCTTTCTAAGATTATAACATGAGCAAATAATCTCAGAAAATATCTTTGTTACAATTGGTCAGGGTTAGTATGCATGATATAGTCAGAAGGACTAGTGGGAGATGTGAGGGTCGGTGGCCGTCTTGGGAGTAGTGACCATGAAATGTTAGAGTTTTCGATAGTGGGGGAAGTAAGGAGGGGCAAGAGTAGAACTTCTGCCTTAGATTTCCGGCGGGCTGACTTTAGCCTGTTTAAGAGGCTGATGGACCGAGTCCCTTGGGAATCGGTCCTGGAGGGCAAAGGAGTCCAGGAAGGCTGGACATGCTTCAAAAGGGAATTGCTCAATATTCAGGAGCAGGCTGTCCCAGTCTGTAGGAAGGCAAGCTGTCGGGGAAAAAGACCGGCCTGGTTAAACAGGGAACTTCGACTAGAACTTAAGGAAAAAAAGAGAGCCTACTTGCTCTGGAAGAAGGGTCGGGTAACTTGGGAGGTCTATAAGGATGTGGCCAGGTCGTGTAGGGAGAAGATTAGAAGGGCCAAAGCTCAATTAGAGCTCGATTTGGCTGCTACAGTCAAAGACAACAAAAAAAGCTTTTACAAATACATCAACAGCAAAAGGAGGGTCAAGGAGAGCCTCCACCACTTGCTGAATGAGGAGGGTAGTGTAGTGTCAGGGGATGAGGAAAAGGCAGAGGTGCTCAATGCCTTCTTTGCCTCGGTCTTTAATGTCAAGGTCGGTTGTCCTCAGCAGACTCGGCCGCCAGAGCCTGAAGTTAGGGACGGGGGGCTGTGTGAACCTCCATGATCCAGGAGGAGATGGTTAGTGACCTGCTGTGCCAGTTGGACACCCACAAGGCTACGGGCCCGGATGGGATTCACCCTAGAGTAATGAAGGAACAGGCAAATGAACTTGCCAAACTACTCTCGATTATCTACCGGCAGTCCTGGTTAACTGGAGAAGTTCCAGCTGACTGGAAATTAGCAAACGTAACGCCCATCTACAAGAAGGGTCGGAAGGACGATCCAGGGAACTATAGGCCTGTCAGCCTGACCTCGGTGCCAGGCAAGGTGATGGAACAGATCATCCTGAGTGCCATTACATGGCCCATGCAGGACAATCGGGGCATCGGGGCCAGCCAGCATGGATTCATGAAAGGCAGGTCCTGCTCGACCAACCTGGTCTCCTTCTATGACCAAGTGACCCGCTTAGTAGATAAGGGCAGGGCTGTGGATGTAGTCTATCTAGACTTCAGTAAGGCATTGGACACTGTCTCCCACAGCATCCTCCTGGACAAACTGGCTGCCCGGGGCTTGGATGAGTGGACACTTCAATGGGTTAAAAACTGGCTGGATGGCCGAGCCCAGAGAGTGGTGGTGAACGGGGCAAAGTCCAGCTGGCAGCCGGTCACTAGCGGTGTTCCCCAGGGCTCAGTTCTGGGGTCGGTGCTGTTCAATATCTTTATAGATGATCTAGACGTAGGGATTGAGTGCATCCTCAGCAAATTTGCAGATGACACCAAGCTGTGTGGGAGTGTCGATCTGCTGGAGGGTAGGAAGGCCCTATAGAGGGATTTGGACAGGTTAGATAGATGGGCCGAGACCAACGGCATGAGGTTCAACAAGAACAAGTGCTGGGTCTTACACTTCAGCCACAACAACCCCTTGCAGCTCTACAGGCTGGGGGAAGAGTGGTTAGAAAGCGGCCCGGTGGAAAGAGACCTGGGGGTGCTGATTGACAGCCGGCTAAATATGAGCCAGCAGTGTGCCCAGGTGGCCAAGAAGGCCAACGGCATCCTGGCCTCTATTAGGAATAGTGTAGCCAGCCGGTCTAGGGAAGTGATCGTCCCTCTCTACTCGGCACTGGTGAGGCCGCATCTTGAGTACTGTGTTCAGTTCTGGACCCCGCACTTCAAGAAAGATGTTGAGGTGTTGGAGTGAGTCCAGAGGAGGGCGACCAAGCTGGTGAAGGGTCTGAAGGGTCTGACCTACGAGGAACGGCTGAGGGAGCTGGGGTTGTTTAGCGTGGAGAAGAGGAGGCTCAGAGGTGACCTTATTGCAGTCTACAACTACCTGAAGGGAGGTTGTAGCGGAGTGGGAGTTGGCCTCTTCTCCTGGGCAACTAGCGATAGGACAAGAGGGCACAGCCTCAAGCTTCGCCAGGGGAGGTTCAGGTTGGACATTAGGAAGCATTTCTTTACAGATAGGGTTATTAGACATTGGAATGGGCTGCCCAGGGAGGTGGTGGAGTCACCTTTTCTGGATGTGTTTAAGAAAAGACTGGACAGGGTACTTAGTGTCATGGTCAGTTGACAGGGTGGTGTAGGGGCAATGGTTGGACTCGATGATCCCTGAGGTCTCTTCCAACCTGGTTGATTCTGTGATATATGATACACATGATACGTCATATTACTATAAATTCCTCTTTTGCAGTGGCCTTTTATGACTAGTTTGTGAGTTTGGTTTTATAAAGTATGGCTATATACATTTTTGTTATATTGAAAAGGAGGAGATGGAATAAAAATGCTACTGTGCCTTAGACAAGTAAAACAAATATTAGGCAAATCTCTGAAGTGTAATAATATAGATTACAGCTAGACTATAATTTGCTATAATTGTATTATAGCAAAGTTTTTATGGAATAGACACATGCCATCACTGCCATAATAAAACATCTTTCTTGCAGAGTCTGTTTTTCTACTTTAAAAAGACAGAAGGTCTAGAAGTGGACTTACAGTCTAGCTCACAGGAAGAAGAGGGAAGTTAGCAAATTACACCTTTCACAAACAACAGATATGCAGATCTTCAGTTTATTCAGCTGAATACTGACAGTGTTATATGTTAACTCAGTTGAGATACAATTTATTAAGAGATGAATAAACACAGTAGAAAATAAAACTGAAGACGTAAACCTTGAAACTATCATTCTGTTGCAGAGAAATGTCTTGGCAGGTGATATTAATCATCCATAGTTGATAGCATAATCATTTTTGTTGAGGATTAGAGCCAGTATGAAATACTTTGTCAGTGGTAAAAGACCAAGAAAAATGTAAAAATACCTACACACAGTACAAAAAAAAGCTCCTGGAAACTTCAGTACTTAGTTAATAACTATTTTTAATAATTTTTAAATGTGGAGTTGAAAAGATCTTGATATCTATCGATGAAAGAGAGATCACAAGGTCTGAATACTGTGGAAAATCTCATGCACACTCCAGAACACAGTACTGGGAAGGGGCAATCAGGCAAAAGTATTGGAAGACAGAAAGTTTAAGTGAAGGAGATGTATACACAGGGGAGACAGAACTTTGACTGAAATAAATCACAAGTCCTTTGAAGTTATATATATGTAAACCAATCTCTGTTAGCAGAACAACAATGCATTTGCAATTGCATACTTTCTTTTCCTTAAATGCTCGTTGTCCAATCTGCATGGCACATGTACACAAATAAATGTGTTAAGAAACAGGGGAGATATTTATAATCTCAAATAACAGAAATGTCTTTTTGATTTAAGGTTGTCTTCGAAGTCACAAGATGATTGAAAACTATACTTAGGTTTTCCAGACAAAGACCTTAGGGTTTTCAGATAAAATTCACTGCAATGCTTATCCATCATATGATGAAGTAACACTATGCCCAGCATATCCACTGTGAACAATAACAAGTTGTAAAAATATCTTGAAGAGTTTTCATGTTGCTTGAATCTTCATTTCTTGTGATAGGCTTGAAATCCTCTTGGAGGACTTAGGCAAGTAGCAGTCAAAGCACCTCTGGATGTCCTGGACAATTCATAGAGCCAGCAATGAATTGCCCAAGTGATTACTTTCACTTTCTCATAGCTACAAACAAATAATTGCCAGGGTCCATGTGTGTGCATCCATTATCATCTTTTCCCATGATGAAGAGAGCAACAGAGAGAAATATAAAATATTTTCAGAACAGCAATTCATAAATTGATGGTGGTGTGGCATCATCTGCCTTTGCTAGCTTCAAAGCATGTATATTTTTGTTTTCATGTTTGGAGAGAAGGTATATGCTCTTTGTGGGCAGAATTTGTTTTGGACACAAGGAGAGCACATGCAAAAACAACACTAAGAAGAGACAAGCATTTCGTAAAGAAAGCAGGATGTTATCTGAAGGTCAGTAGCAATAAACACCTGCTTATCTCATTATGATGAAAACATGAGAAAAGTTAAGCAGATATAAATTTCTATAGCTGTATTGACTTCAGAGTATTTTTGCTAGGCAAAACCCTAGTCTATGCATTATATATTTTTTGCAATTGCTATGATGTGAACTGCATCTTCCAAATATATATCCAGATTATTTCCTGTCCTGGAAAATATATGTTTCAACATCTTCTGTTGAATCTTTCTTTTGAACTGGACTTTCAATTTGGACATTAAAAATCAAAGAATATGGAAATCATAATGAGCATGAACCAAATGTGTTTAAGTGCAGTGGTGGTGATCTGGTTTTCAGTAACTTTGAAATATACTACTGATCTAAGTTACGAAGAGCTTTTAATATTCAGCAATGAATAATGTACAAGAAAAGGAAGAAAAAGATGTGGGTTTATGATTGTTTTCCATGGAGACTGACATATAATTAAAAGCATGGAAAATGAGCATGGGAGTCAGAAATAGCATAAAATAGGAGAAAAATAAGTAAACAGATAAAACAGGCAATTAACAGTATTTTATACATGTGATCAGATATAATCTCATTTGAGATAGGGAAATACGTGGAGACATATCTGAAGGCTATAATTTTATGATTTTGCCTCGCAGCAAACCCTGAAAATGTTTTTGTTTTTAATGATATCCAGTATGACATCCTATAGAAAGGAAAATCTATAGGATTTTCCTATAGAAAACAGGACAGCGGCGGCAGCAGCGACAGCGGCGGCAGCGGCGGCAGCGACTTGAGGTTAGTGCAGGGGCGAGGGCGACATCGGGCTGTAACCGGGCGGTTTTCGTACTCTTGGTCCCCCCTGAGCAGCAGCCCCGAGCTGCTACCCCCCCACCCCAGACCCAGAGGTTCCCAGCAACGAATCATGACAGGAGGGGGCATAGCCGGAGGCACCGCAGGCGATTTAAGCGATTTAAACGCACCACCCCCTGTTGATTGGGTGACAAAAAACCTTCTGGAGGACAGGGACTAGTCCCTGGCCAGAGGGGAGAGGGAGACTCAGCAGTGCCTGTGTGAGTCAGCAGTGACTGGGTGTGTCCCAGGGCAGGAGAGACTGCAGCAGTTTGCAGCTCGTTGGGGAGGGTGCTGACTCCCTCCCAGTGCACAAGGCGAGGAAAGCGCCAAGGAGCTGTGAACCAGGGGTGTCACCAACAGGTATTTCCCAGCTCAGTGAAAGAACAATGGTATCTACCCGGCAGAAGAAGACCAAAATGGATCTGGGAACCCAGACAGAGCTCCCACGGAAGGAGGCGATGGTGCAGGTTGCCGGCTGCAGGGAATGCTACAGCGTCTCTGTGGTGTCAGGGGGCTGTGTGCGCTGTGAGCAGGTAGATGATCTGCTCGACCGAGCGGCACAGCTGCAAAGCCAGGTTGAAAGGCTTCAAGCTGAAGTAGAAAGGCTTAGGAGCATTCAGGAGGCTGAAATGGAGATAGACTGGTGGAGCCAGGCTTTGCCCTCCCTGCAACAAAAATGGGAGCACCAGCCGGAGAGCTCCCAGGATCGAGGGACCCCTGTACTCTGCCCCTCTCAGGTGGAAAACAATAACTTAGAGGAGAGGAGTGAGTGGAGGCAAGTCTATGGCCGTGGCAAAATGCGAGTGCCCTCCTTGCCTGCCTCACCTCCACAGGTGCCTCTGAGCAATAGATATGAAGCCCTAGCACAATACAGCCGGTCAAATGGGGATGTGGTGGAGAGGCAACCTATATCAGAGGTCCCACCACAGTCAGAAAAACCTGACAGGCGTATAGCTACCTCCTCCACAAGGAAGAAGAGAAGAGTTTTAGTGGTTGGAGACTCCTTCCTAAAGGGATCTGAGGGCCCAATATGCAGAGCTGACCCCCATCACAGGGAGGTCTGCAGCCTGCCTGGAGCCCGAATCAGGGATATCACCAGGCAACTCCCCAACCTGGTGAAGGCCACAGACTACTACCCCCTGCTGATCTTCCAGACAGGTGGGGAAGAAGCTGCATCCCGTAGTCTGAGGGGGATGAAGAAAGACTACAAGGCCCTAGGACGGTTGGTGAAAGAGTCTGGGGCACAAGTTGTTTTCTCCTCCCTCCTTCCATTTTCAGGTGATGACATGGGATGGAATAGTAGGATTCTCTCTATTAATGCCTGGCTACGAGACTGGTGCTACAGGCAGGGCTTTGGGTTCTTTGATAATGGCTGGATTATAAGACACCAGGCGTGACGGTAATACATGGGAAAGGTTTATGTCGTAGGGGCAAAAGGGTTCTGGGACAGGAATTAGTAGGGCTCATTTGGAGAGCTTTAAACTAGATTCGAAGGGGGATGGAGTAGTAGCTGGGCTTGCACCACTGGGGCAACGTTCTAGTGTTGGGGTAGACCAGGAGGCCTCCCATCCCCCTAGGGTGAAATCGGTGTGCTCAAAGAGCTCCCTGAAATGCCTGTACACCAATGCACGCAGCATGGGGAATAAACAGGAGTTGGAAATCCGTGTTCGGTCGGGGGGCTATGATTTAGTGGCAATCACAGAGACTTGGTGGGACGCCTCGCATGACTGGAATGTGGTCATGGATGGCTATGTCTTGTTCAGGAAAGACAGGCCACTAAGGAGAGGTTGTGGAGTTGCTCTTTATGTGAGTGAGCAGCTAGAATGTATTGAGTTCTGTCCAGGGGCAGATCAGGAGCGAGTTGAGAGTTTGTGGGTGCGAATTAAGGGGCAGGCTGTCAGGGGTGATACTGTTGTGGGTGTCTATTACAGGCCACCAGATCAGGATGAGGAGGGTGATGAGGCCTTCTACAGGCAGCTGAGAGCAGTCTCGCAATTACAGGGCCTGGTTGTTGTGGGGGATTTCAACTACCCTGATATTTGCTGGGAGGCCTACTCAGCCAGCCATCGTCAGTCCAGGAGGTTCCTCCAGTGCATTGATGATAACTTTCTGATGCAAATGGTGGATGAGCCAACTAGGAGAGGAGCGCTGCTGGATCTTATCCTCACTAACAAGGAGGGTCTGGTTGAAGAGGTGAAGGTTGAGGGCAGCCTTGGTTGTAGTGACCATGAGATGGTAGAGTTCAGGATCTCATGTGGCAGGAACAGAATAGCTAGCAGAATCGCAACCCTGGACTTCAGGAGGGCCAACTTTGGCCTTTTCAAGCAATTGCTAGGGGAAATCCCATGGGACAGGGTACTAGAAGGTAAGGGGGCCCAAGATAGTTGGTTAGCATTCAAGGACTGCTTCTTCCGAGCTCAAGATCAGAGCATCCCAGCAGGTAGGAAGTCAAGGAAGGGTAGCAGGAGACCTGCATGGTTAAACAGGGAACTTCTGGGCAAACTCAAGTGGAAGAAGAGGGTGTACAGATGATTGAAGGAGGGGCTGGCCACTTGGGAGGAATAGAAGTCTGTTGTCAGAGGATGTAGGGAGGCAACTAGGAAAGCTAAGGCTTCCTTGGAATTAAACCTTGCAAGAGAGGTCAAGGACAACGGAAAGGGCTTCTTCAAATACATTGCAGGTAAAACCAACACTAGAGGCAATGTAGGCCCACTGATGAATGAGGTGGGGGCCCTGGAGACAGAGGATAAAAAGAAGGCGGAGTTACTGAATGCCTTCTTTGCCTCTGTCTATACTGCTGGAGGCTGTCCTGAGGAGCCCTGGACCCCTGCAGCCCCAGAAGAAGTCAGGATAGAGGAGGAATCTGTCTTGGTTGATGAGGGCTGGGTCAGGGACCAATTAAGCAATCTGGACATCCATAAATCCATGGGCCCTGATGGGATGCACCCGCGGGTGCTGAGGGAGCTGGCGGAAGTCATTGCTAGGCCACTCTCCATCATCTTTGCTAAGTCGTGGGCAACGGGAGAGGTGCCTGAGGACTGGAGGAAAGCGAATGTCACTCCAGTCTTCAAAAAGGGCAAGAAGGAGAACCCGGGTAACTATAGACCGGTCAGCCTCACCTCCATCCCCGGAAAGGTGATGGAACAACTTGTCCTTGGTGCTGTCTCTAGGCACATCAAGGATAGGGGGATCATTAGGGGCACTCAACATAGCTTCACCGAGGGGAAGTCATGCTTAACCAACTTGATAGCCTTTTATGAGGCTGTAACCCGGTGGATAGATGATGGTAAAGCTGTGGATGTGGTCTATCTCGATTTCAGTAAAGCGTTTGACACGGTCTCCCACAGCATCCTCGCAGCTAAACTGAGGAAGTGTGGTCTGGATGATCGGGTAGTGAGGTGGATTGTGAAGTGGCTGAAGGAAAGAAGCCAGAGAGTGGTGGTCAATGGGACTGAGTCCAGTTGGAGGTCTGTGTCTAGCGGAGTCCCTCAAGGGTCGGTACTGGGACCAGTACTATTCAATATATACATTAATGACTTGGATGAGGGAATAGAGTGCACTGTCAGCAAGTTTGCTGATGACACAAAACTGGGAGGAGCGGCTGACACACCGGAAGGCTGTGCAGCCATTCAGAGAGACCTGGACAGGCTGGAGAGTTGGGCGGGGAGAAATTGAATGAAATATAACAAGGGCAAGTGTAGAGTCCTGCATATGGGCAAGAACAACCCCAGGTACCAGTAAAAGATGGGGGCAGACCTGTTGGAGAGCAGCGTAGGGGAAAGGGACCTGGGGGTCCTAGTGGACAGCAGGATGACCATGAGCCAGCAGTGTGCCCTTGTGGCCAAGAAGGCCAATGGCATCCTGGGGTGTATTAGAAGGGGTGTGGTCAGCAGGTCGAGAGAGGTTCTCCTCCCCCTCTACTCTGCCCTGGTGAGGCCGCATGTGGAATATTGTGTCCAGTTCTGGGCCCCTCAGTTCAAGAAGGACAGGGAACTGCTAGAGAGAGCCCAGTGCAGAGCCACGAAGATGATTAAGGGGGTGGAACATCTCCCTTATGAGGAGAGGCTGAGGGAGCTGGGTCTCTTTAGCTTAGAGAAGAGGAGACTGAGGGGTGACCTCATTAATGTTTATAAATATGTAAAGGGCATGTGTCATGAGGATGGAGCCAGGCTCTTCTCAGTGACATCCCTTGACAGGACAAGGGGCAATGGGTGCAAGCTGGAACACAGGAGGTTCCACTTAAATATGAGGAAAAACTTCTTTACGGTGAGGGTGACCGAATACTGGAACAGGCTGCCCAGAGAGGTTGTGGAGTCTCCTTCTCTGGAGACATTCAAAACCCACCTGGACGCGTTCCTGTGTGATATGATCTAGGCAATCCTGCTCCGGCAGGGGGATTGGACTAGATGATCTTTCGAGGTCCCTTCCAATCCCTAACATTCTGTGATTCTGTGAAAATTGAATAGCCAGACTTTTCTATTGCTATATCAGTGGTCTACACGAAGGAGAATTCATTTGAACTGTAAGTAGGCTAAAACTGAATTTTCTCCCCTTTCTGACACAATGTTTCTGGCTGAAAATGAGAGGAAATATTTTGGTTTTGTTTGCTGTAGTTACTGCAGTGGTAAAGAGATGAAGGCCTTACTAGCACTAATAGCAGTGAATCTATAGCAGGGTTTTTTGGCCTGCAATATACAGGATGCTAAAATAGAGGTCTATAAAATTCTGAGTGTCATGGAGGATGTTGTTTACTCTCTTTCCCAGTGAAAGGTGCCAGGTTTAGAACAAATAAAAGGAAATACTTCTTCACACAAAATGTAGTTAAGCTATTGAACTGTTTGCCACAGGACATTTTGAGTGCTCTAAGTTTATGTGCATTCGAAATAAGATTTGGACAGATTTTTAAAGAAAAATGCTTTGACGTCTATTAAATAGAAAGAAATCACCTCTGGGTCAGGAAGACCTTGAGTCATGAATCACTATACCATGGAAGAAGGTAAGCATCTAGGAAAACATCGCTACACGTCCTGTTCTTATACTCTTTCCTAAGCATCTGCATTGCTCCTGTCAAAAATTGCACATGGAAGTGGAAGGATTTTAGTACTGAATTTCTATGCCATTCTTTGGCTATATTCTTAAACATGCTATTTGTAAATAGGAACTTAATATGTACACAGAGACTTGCAAAGTAGAGGTTTAGGGTTCAAACTCGAAGTCAAGAACTCTATAAGCAAACAATAATGAAAACAACAAGATAATAGTACATAATGCATTTTTAAACATTTATTCAAATCATATCAACACCAAAGTCCTCTCTTAATGATTCTGTAATTTTTGCAAATGTACTTTGAGTTCAGGACTTCCAGTAATCCCAAGACTTCTTCCTCTTGTCAGCCTCCTGAACAGGAAAGTTTTTCTGTTTTGAAGTCAGTTGAAGGTTGTAAAATTGTTTGAATGTATAATCATGTATTTATATATTTGAAATATAAACATTGAAACTGAAATACCAACACAAGTATAGCTGACAGCTTCATCTAAACATTTTTTTTTTTTTTTTAAATAATTCTGAAGGCAAAATAGAAAGATACATTGCCATAAACAATTTCATGATGGTGCTACTACTCATGGTCAATTTATTTTATAATAATGTGATGAGGAAGGCTTAATTTTATATATTTAGTTGCTAAGCTTGGAAGTGTTACAATGGCAATTCGTAATCTTATGACAAAACTAATTTTTGTTTGGTTAATATTGTTATCGGATCTTTGTTTTCCAGCTCAGCTGAGAAAAAAAAGATAGTTCTCCATGGGCTAGTAAAATTCTCATGCCAAGGTTTTAACACCAAAAGTGTTTGAGTTCAAAATAGAAATGACTCATTAGTATGAAATAGTTCAGCATTGTCTAGTGTATTGAACAGAAAATTTAAAGTGTAAAAATACAATTGTTGAAGTCTTTTTATGGATCCTTGAACTGATGATCACATATGGACCAGTGACAGAGATTATTTTATACTTGCCCTGAGATCTCAGAGAGCATGATTTTGCTTGGTTGTGACTATGCTGTTATTTCCAATGAAAATGGAAATAAGGGCTTGTTAAGCCATGACCTCACTTTAAGAGTCACAGTTAGTATTAAATTCAGACCCTGTATTCTGCAACCATGACAATATTTTAGAAGCACCAAAATGCTGCAGTGCTGAAGAGATAGATGCTGAACTTCTATGTGGCTTACTATAAAGGAACAATGAATTAAAAGAATTTTAAAGATATGCCTATCTATTTTTGGAACTGGTATAGACTGAATGTTCTTCATAGTAGCTTATGTATGGTGTTATGTTTTGGATTTGTAGCCATCCATTGTGGTCCTCTGGTCATGTGAGTTTTCCCACCAGTTCCTGTGATTCTTATGGCATAATAGCTCTCAGACTGGTCACAGAACTCCAGTTCCTCTTGTGTGTTGCCTGAATTACATGCATTGGTATATATGCACTTGAGGTGTCTGGCCTTAGGGTTTTTGTCTTTGGAAGAGGTTGGAGAGCATTCCTCAGTACTCCATTATGTGTGCTTATTCACTCTGTTGCTTATGAATATATAGGCATCACAGCTTTGGACCCTATGTCCCAAGTTTGTTAGATTAAAGCACAATTCACTAAGTCAGCCAATCTGCTAGCAAAGATTCTCCTGCTTCTTCTAGATAGGTGGATCCCATCTCTCCCCAATAGGCTGTATTAGTCAAAGAACTCATGGTTGTAGAAACCAAAGCCCTGGTGACACCACCAGCCACAAAGCCAGGTACTGATCTGCATGATGCATTGACTTCTGCCTACACCCCTCTCACTGGCAAGAAAGAGATCAAAAAAAAATCTGAAGTAATTTTTAAATCTTCCCTTAATTTTAGGCGGGTTTTTTCATTTCCTTCCTCTGAATTCCCTTTCACTCATCCATTACTCCCTGTGGCTGATATTGTGATTCATATCAAACCACACTGTATCTAAACATTAGTGATGACAAGATGTCGTTTTCCAGAATTCAACATTTAATGTTTTGTCTTTCAAAACACATTGCTGATCTTTCATGCTTTGAAAACTTTATGTCTGAACATAAAAACTCTAAAATAAAGTGAGAGATGCAACTAAAGGGAATTTTCTTTCATAGGCAACATAAGGATGTTCAGGTTTCTTTTGGAACTTGAATGAAACCGCACTTCAAAATCTCCACATTGATCTTTTTTCAGCATTACTCAATAAAAGATGAATGCAATATAACCACAATGCAGTTGTGGAGTCATGGTCAAGACTAATTTGACCCAGCAGCGATCTAATGTACTTAGCAACAGAATCTTGTGTGATAGACATCAGTAAATTTTCATCAGTACAGATACAGGTATAATTTACAACAAGCAAGAATCTACACGTACAAGACTCTTCTTTGAGGGGAAAAAACAATCCTTCAGCCATTTTAGTAATTAGCCTAAGTCTTCACACACGCTAGTCCCATTTTGCAATAGTACCATGAAAAAACTGTTAAGCCAGAATAGCCACTGTAGATGTTCTTTAATGAAGAGACCCTCAAGTGCTATAGTTAAGACCTTAGTTAATTAAACATTAATCTCTTCATTTACTGTATGTGTAACTTAATTACAGAACTAGTTTTAGAGTCATTTATCATTTATGGAATATGAAATAAAAATAAATCTGTTTAATCATACTTTAATCAAACAAACAATTCATCAATTATTTCAGTATATCACACCTACTCCACAGATCTCTAATTAAGACTTTAAAATTTGCAGTTCAGAGTATAATAACAATGCCTTCAGTGATATCTTGGAGTCAAACTTTACTATCTATCTCTGTTTTGACAAACTAATTGTATTTCACAGTTAAGCTGAAAAAGCTTTTCAGATATCATTAGGATGCTATTTTCTTTCTTAAGAAATTATCCAGAGATACATATTTTGGTTTATATTTGTATTTTTTTTGTGTTTTAATTTCTCCTTAGCACCTTAAACTAAGCAATCATCTCTTAGTGTATCTAATGTTTATGCCTGATTTCTTCCCCTTGATATAAACCATATTCTCATATCAAGGGCAAATATTCTACAAAAAAAGGCTCAAAAGTTCCAATTGGCAATATTTTTTCATATCCTGGAAAACTTTAACCCCCACTTTTTGTCTCCAATTTAACATAGTTAAATCTCTTAGAGGGAATCTGTAGTCACATTTCACAGCCTCCTGCTTTACATTCTGCTGGTTGAAATGATGTATTTCAAATGAACCAAAAAAAAACAATGTAGAAAGCAGTCAGAGGAAAAATGTTCTGATTTATAAATTGGGTACTTCTTAGGACATAAGTTAAACTAAAAAAACCCCACAAACAACCTATCTTTGTAAAGACTACTACTCTGATTTTGTGATATTTTGGGACCAATCATGACTTATGCAAACACAAAAACTGCAACTCTTATGTACCAGATTCAGCACTGTGTATCATGTAATTTGACTAAATACATTGTCTAAAGAGTCTTTCTCTGCTTACATACTTTAAACTCTACCTTGAACGGAGGATGTACATATGTTTTATGTGATGCTCATGAAAATAATGAGAAATCAAAACTTCTATAAAGAATCTACATATTTTTTAATCAATGAAGTTTCTTAAAGACTTTCATGAAATCTGTATGCATACATCAGCACACTTCAATTAGTCAGGAAGACATTTTTGCAATAACTAGATATTACCAGACATACACGGAGAGTTTCATTGTGGTGTGTTTGAATTCTAAAGCCAAGGTCAAAAGCAAATGGATTGAGGTCACAAGATAGTTTTTATGTGTCACTGGAAATTAAAGTCTATTTGTCACTTGGCATATTTTCTTGAGAGGCCAGCTTGGGTGATTTCTCAAAGGCAAGCTGAGAAATTGAACTTGATATTTTCTTCACAAATCATTTATTTGCAGTTTTTCTAGATTGCTAGAAGGGCCCTAAATTCATTTAGAGAACATAAAGACCTCAATCTATCAGCATCATCATAGGGAAAATATTCTGTTGTCCCCTGACTTATTTCCAGTTGAATATTACACAGAATCACAGAATCACAGAATGTTAGGGATTGGAAGGGACCTCGAAAGATCATCTAGTCCAATCCCCCTGCCGGAGCAGGATTGCCTAGATCATATCACACAGGAACACGTCCAGGTGGGTTTTGAATGTCTCCAGAGAAGGAGACTCCACAACCTCTCTGGGCAGCCTGTTCCAGTATTCGGTCACCCTCACCGTAAAGAAGTTTTTCCTCATATTTAAGTGGAACCTCCTGTGTTCCAGCTTGCACCCATTGCCCCTTGTCCTGTCAAGGGATGTCACTGAGAAGAGCCTGGCTCCATCCTCATGACACATGCCCTTTACATATTTATAAACATTAATGAGGTCACCCCTCAGTCTCCTCTTCTCTAAGCTAAAGAGACCCAGCTCCCTCAGCCTCTCCTCATAAGGGAGATGTTCCACCCCCTTAATCATCTTCGTGGCTCTGCGCTGGGCTCTCTCTAGCAGTTCCCTGTCCTTCTTGAACTGAGGGGCCCAGAACTGGACACAATACTCCAGATGCGGCCTCACCAGGGCAGAGTAGAGGGGGAGGAGAACCTCTCTCGACCTGCTGACCACACCCCTTCTAATACACCCCAGGATGCCATTGGCCTTCTTGGCCACAAGGGCACACTGCTGGCTCATGGTCATCCTGCTGTCCACTAGGACCCCCAGGTCCCTTTCCCCTACGCTGCTCTCCAACAGGTCTGCCCCCATCTTTTACTGGTACCTGGGGTTGTTCTTGCCCAGATGCAGGACTCTACACTTGCCCTTGTTATATTTCATTCAATTTCTCCCCGCCCAACTCTCCAGCCTGTCCAGGTCTCTCTGAATGGCTGCACAGCCTTCCGGTGTGTCAGCCGCTCCTCCCAGTTTTGTGTCATCAGCGAACTTGCTGACAGTGCACTCTATTCCCTCATCCAAGTCATTAATGTATATATTGAATAGTACTGGTCCCAGTACCGACCCTTGAGGGACTCCGCTAGACACAGACCTCCAACTGGACTCAGTCCCATTGACCACCACTCTCTGGCTTCTTTCCTTCAGCCACTTCACAATCCACCTCACTACCCGATCATCCAGACCACACTTCCTCAGTTTAGCTGCGAGGATGCTGTGGGAGACCGTGTCAAACGCTTTACTGAAATCGAGATAGACCACATCCACAGCTTTACCATCATCTATCCACCGGGTTACATCCTCATAAAAGGCTATCAAGTTGGTTAAGCATGACTTCCCCTCGGTGAAGCCATGCTGAGTGCCCCTAATGATCCCCCTATCCTTGATGTGCCTAGAGACAGCACCAAGGACAAGTTGTTCCATCACCTTTCCGGGGATGGAGGTGAGGCTGACCGGTCTATAGTTACCCAGGTCCTCCTTCCTGCCCTTTTTGAAGACTGGAGTGACATTTGCTTTCCTCCAGTCCTCAGGCACCTCTCCCGTTGCCCACGACTTAGCAAAGATGATGGAGAGTGGCCTAGCAATGACTTCCGCCAGCTCCCTCAGCACCCGCGGGTGCATCCCATCAGGGCCCATGGATTTATGGATGTCCAGATTGCTTAATTGGTCCCTGACCCAGCCCTCATCAACCAAGACAGATTCCTCCTCTATCCTGACTTCTTCTGGGGCTGCAGGGGTCCGGGGCTCCTCAGGACAGCCTCCAGCAGTATAGACAGAGGCAAAGAAGGCATTCAGTAACTCCGCCTTCTTTTTATCCTCTGTCTCCAGGGCCCCCACCTCATTCATCAGTGGGCCTACATTGCCTCTAGTGTTGGCTTTACCTGCAATGTATTTGAAGAAGCCCTTTCCGTTGTCCTTGACCTCTCTTGCAAGGTTTAATTCCAAGGAAGCCTTAGCTTTCCTAGTTGCCTCCCTACATCCTCTGACAACAGACTTCTATTCCTCCCAAGTGGCCAGCCCCTCCTTCAATCATCTGTACACCCTCTTCTTCCACTTGAGTTTGCCCAGAAGTTCCCTGTTTAACCATGCAGGTCTCCTGCTACCCTTCCTTGACTTCCTACCTGCTGGGATGCTCTGATCTTGAGCTCGGAAGAAGCAGTCCTTGAATGCTAACCAACTATCTTGAACCCCCTTACCTTCTAGTACCCTGTCCCATGGGATTTCCCCTAGCAATTGCTTGAAAAGGCCAAAGTTGGCCCTCCTGAAGTCCAGGGTTGCGATTCTGCTAGCTATTCTGTTCCTGCCACATGAGATCCTGAACTCTACCATCTCATGGTCACTACAACCAAGGCTGCCCTCAACCTTCACCTCTTCAACCAGACCCTCCTTGTTAGTGAGGATAAGATCCAGCAGCGCTCCTCTCCTAGTTGGCTCATCTACCATTTGCATCAGAAAGTTATCATCAATGCACTGGAGGAACCTCCTGGACTGACGATGGCTGGCTGAGTAGGCCTCCCAGCAAATATCAGGGTAGTTGAAATCCCCCACAACAACCAGGCCCTGTAATTGCGAGACTGCTCTCAGCTGCCTGTAGAAGGCCTCATCACCCTCCTCATCCTGATCTGGTGGCCTGTAATAGACACCCACAACAGTATCACCCCTGATAGCCTGCCCCTTAATTCGCACCCACAAACTCTCAACTCGCTCCTGATCTGCCCCTGGACAGAACTCAATACATTCTAGCTGCTCACTCACATAAAGAGCAACTCCACAACCACTCCTTAGTGGCCTGTCTTTCCTGAACACGACATAGCCATCCATGACCACATTCCAGTCATGCGAGGCGTCCCACCAAGTCTCTGTGATTGCCACTAAATCATAGCCCCCCGACCGAACACGGATTTCCAACTCCTCCTGTTTATTCCCCATGCTGCGTGCATTGGTGTACAGGCATTTCAGGGAGCTCTTTGAGCACACCGATTTCACCCTAGGGGGATGGGAGGCCTCCTGGTCTACCCCAACACTAGAACGTTGCCCCAGTGGTGCAAGCCCAGCTACTACCCCATCCCCCTTCGAATCTAGTTTAAAGCTCTCCAAATGAGCCCTACTAATTCCTGTCCCAGAACCCTTTTGCCCCTACGACATAAACCTTTCCCATGTATTACCGTCACGCCTGGTGTCTTATAATCCAGCCATTATCAAAGAACCCAAAGCCCTGCCTGTAGCACCAGTCTCGTAGCCAGGCATTAATAGAGAGAATCCTACTATTCCATCCCATGTCATCACCTGAAAATGGAAGGAGGGAGGAGAAAACAACTTGTGCCCCAGACTCTTTCACCAACCGTCCTAGGGCCTTGTAGTCTTTCTTCATCCCCCTCAGACTACGGGATGCAGCTTCTTCCCCACCTGTCTGGAAGATCAGCAGGGGGTAGTAGTCTGTGGCCTTCACCAGGTTGGGGAGTTGCCTGGTGATATCCCTGATTCGGGCTCCAGGCAGGCTGCAGACCTCCCTGTGATGGGGGTCAGCTCTGCATATTGGGCCCTCAGATCCCTTTAGGAAGGAGTCTCCAACCACTAAAACTCTTCTCTTCTTCCTTGTGGAGGAGGTAGCTATACGCCTGTCAGGTTTTTCTGACTGTGGTGGGACCTCTGATATAGGTTGCCTCTCCACCACATCCCCATTTGACCGGCTGTATTGTGCTAGGGCTTCATATCTATTGCTCAGAGGCACCTGTGGAGGTGAGGCAGGCAAGGAGGGCACTCGCCTTTTGCCACAGCCATAGACTTGCCTCCACTCACTCCTCTCCTCTAGGTTATCGTTTTCCACCTGAGAGGGGCAGAGTACAGGGGTCCCTCGATCCTGGGAGCTCTCCGGCTGGTGCTCCCATTTTTGTTGCAGGGAGGGCAAAGCCTGGCTCCACCAGTCTATCTCCATTTCAGCCTCCTGAATGCTCCTAAGCCTTTCTACTTCAGCTTGAAGCCTTTCAACCTGGCTTTGCAGCTGTGCCGCTCGGTCGAGCAGATCATCTACCTGCTCACAGCGCACACAGCCCCCTGACACCACAGAGACGCTGTAGCATTCCCTGCAGCCGGCAACCTGCACCATCGCCTCCTTCCGTGGGAGCTCTGTCTGGGTTCCCATATCCATTTTGGTCTTCTTCCGCCGGGTAGATACTATTGTTCTTTCACTGAGCTGGGAAATACCTGTTGGTGACACCCCTGGTTCACAGCTCCTTGGCGCTTTCCTCGCCTTGTGCACTGGGAGGGAGTCAGTGCCCTCCCCAATGAGCTGCAACAACTGCAGTCTCTCCTGCCCTGGGACACACCCAGTCACTGCTGACTCACACAGGCACTGCTGACTCTCCCTCTCCCCTTTGAGCAGGGAGTAGTCCCTGTCCTCCAGAAGGCTTTTTATCACCCAATCAATCAATCATTCAATCACCCAGTCAACAGGGGGTGGTGCGTTTAAATCGCTTAAATCGCCTGCGGTGCCTTTGGCTATGCCCCCTCCTGTCATGATTCGTTGCTGGGAACCTCTGGGTCTGGGGGGGGGAGAGCAGCTCGGGGCTGCTGCTCCAAGGGCTGCTGCTCCAGGGGGGTCACGAGTACAAAGACCGCCCGGTTACAGCCCGATGCTGCCCCCGCACTAACCTGAAGTCGCTGTTACTGCTGCCGCCGCTGTCGATTATTACTTCCAGCTCTCAATCCCACACTACCGGTAACAGTGTGTTCCTCTCCTTTACCTTCAACTAGAAGAAAATACCAAAAAGGAATGTAAATTGGGTATTTATGAGAAATCCTACATAAAGACAATGGACCAAAAGTCTTTCTTTGGGAAAGGGGAGGTGAATAGAAGACTTGCAAGTCATAATGAATTTGGGAATATATATAAAAATATATATACAGATTGCTTGAGCAATCTTTGAAATTTGTAAAGATCTCCCTTGCAGAATCAGGCTTCTAGAATTGATGGGTTAGTGATAGACCTGTGCCACTATGTATTTTAATACCTGTGGCATTATTATCTTTTGCTTTTTTAGGATGTATAAGGAAATTCTGAAATATTCCTTGAACTCTTGGTCACAAGACTGATGATTTCTGGAATTACAATAAAGTTGGAAAAATACAAATTCATTGAATATATTAAGCAAAAAATAATATTATTTTAAAAGTAATTTTAACACTTAGTTATATTTCACACACCATATTACAAAGGGGAAAATGCTTCTGATAAAGATCCATCTACTTAATATCCTCAGCTGAACTGAGAATTATCCATACAACACAATTACATAAACTGTAAAAATTACTATTTAAAAATTATTATTTTTATTACTACTTCCATGTAAGAATCACAATTCAATTGACATACATAGCTTAAAATGCTAGCCTCTAAGGGTTTTCTTTGCCCCTGTATTTTCATAACAGTTTAGCATTTTGTAACCATTCTGAAGAGTCCTCCCATACTCCTTGCCTGTCCAGATTAACCACTTTTCCCTTATCAAGTATAAAATACCTGACATTAAAATGGTCAAGCATTATGCCTGTGTGAAGATATGTTTGGCATGAATATCAACATACGTTATTAAGATTTATAAAGGGTTTCTTATTTTCATCATTAAGTTATGAGAACAAAAGATAACTTCATTCTCATATAGTCCTATTATTAACAAACACTTACTATTAACATGTTTATCAGTAAATAATATAATACCTGAAACAAAATAATAATACCAAGTAATACTGTAAGAACACTTGTATTTTATTGCTGCAAAATTATCTGCAGAGTAATGTTACACTATTTGTGGTGCTAGTAACATAGTTTTAGTGATATGATTTTATTGTGCATTTTAATTGTTTGCTTCTATTCCATTCAGTGATCCTATTATGCATTTTGCAAATGTGCTGTATAAAGTTGCCGTAACAAACGTTGAAGCAATAACAAAACTTGAAGTAATAAAGCTTGACTGATATACCTCTTTGCTGATGGGAGTTGAAAAACTATTTTTTCAAAGTGCATTTGCATTAAATCTCTTAGTTTCACTAAGCTGAAATAGCTTGTTGTTTATCTTTTTCTGGATAAAGGAAATGAGTGGTAGATAATTTTTGGTGTAAATAAAGAGAAGAGGTCAAATTAACAGGTAATATAAATAAAAGTTCAAATATATTAGAAATACAGTTAGCTGGCATTTTCTGTTAAAAATTTACAGAGATACAGAAGACTCAGCTGCTAAGTAGTTCTCTACTTCTGTAGAACTGTTATTTTCAGAAGTTAATTGGAAGTACTGACTAAATAAGGAAAGCATTAATTGGCATTTGATATACACAAGAAACTGTTCCATTTCAAAACTTCCTGGGAGAAAAGGAATTAGGATGATATAGATATACATTTGCCTTCTGTGGAGTGACTACCAGGGGCAACTTATTGAAACCAATTATTGGAGGCACGCTTATTGAGAGTAAGTAAATAAAGTTATATACGCATCCTACAGAACTAAGAAAGCATCCAGGATGGAACATGGTTGGCATGTAAGGAATCTGTGCCGTGATGGTTCCCCAGGCAACCTGGCCTGCATTCTCAGATGTTCAGCACCACGAAAGCTTGACGTGCTAACTCTGAGAGAATGGAGGGTGGAACAGAGTGGAGATAACCATAGCTAGGCTCTGTGCTAACGATGCAGGTACAGGAACTCGATGGTACCTCGTGGCAGATAAATCACATAGCTACTGTCAAATGAGAGATAATACTTCATTCCACCCAGAATGTTGGTCGCTCAGCCAGAGATTGTGGTGAAATCGTGTCCTGTGGATGAACTTTGCTCATTATAATCTCATTATAATACCAAAACACACCTCCATCCCAAAAGCTACCCAACTCACTCCAGCCCTGATCATGCTCTCTGAATTTTTCTTAGCCTATACCTTTAAAATGGAAGAGAGAATTTTGCACCAATCAATAATGAAGGTATGTATGACTAGAGTCACTCAGCTCCACCTAAACATAGGAAAATAGTATAAAATGCCTTTAAGAATGAGGCAAGAAGGAGAAGATACCATCACTGAGAAGTCAGGGAGACATCACTGCAAACTTCTGGGATCAGTTGGCGGGCTGAACCTCTCTTCCCCACCCATAGTGATGCCTCTGGGTAAGATTCATACACTTGATTATATCAGGTGCTTCCCTGGGAAACTTAGAAATCAAGCTTGTATTTGTAATTGTATTAATAGCACTATATAGTCATCCTGCAACATATATATGCTCATAGGTACCTAAGTGTGCTTTGCAGACAGTGTATTCATCACTGGCAATCTAAAAGAATCTGTATCTGTTGCTTGAATAAATTACCTTAACTGTGGATCTGGTCGCAAGGATTTTATTTCAGTGGATTCACCCAGATTTACGGCATAATCTGGAACCGTGTTAGTTCATTGACTGTGACTGAGCCCTGCGCTGTTAGTGCATCCAGACCTGTGTTAGTTCAACATATTAGCTGTTTAATACAGCCGGACTGATAGTGCCAATTTTGGCCTATTTCAGCCAAAATACAGATGTATCAAGTCAGGCATCACTCAGAGGCTAAGTTCAGCAGCCTCCATCCCCTCTAATATCTGAGGACAAGCTGGAACACAAGGGGGTTTAGCTTCTGCCAAATTAGCCCTCCTAAACGCAACACACCTTAAACGTAACATCTTCATGAATTGTTCAAACATGGCCAAATTCAGACCTTGAGTAGACATTGATTTCAGTAGATTTGCACCTGCATTAACCTGTAATTATGCCTCATTTGCCTCTTGCAAAGACTACAGTTAACATTTATTTAATTAAATGAAATTAAAGGAAGGTATAAACCTACATTATTTGTAACTAAAAGATGAATAGCTGCTATATGCTACTTTTCTCCACAATAGTAAAATATCTGGAGTTCTACTCAGCTTCTACTGTAGTATCATTGAAAAGTCATAAATCTTAGCTCTACAACCAGCTAGCCTATTCAACAGGAAATTCAAACTTCTGCAAGATATTTCCCTTTGCCAGCTATGTCAGGGGTGCAAAAATACATTGAAGAACACTTTTGGTAACAAGCCTTCTATCAAGTCCACAGTTGACATTCTGACGTGGCCCTTTCCTTTCAGTGCAAGAGGTTGGTTGGATATTTTTCCTTCCTAGAATGCCTGGTGATTCCAGATAAGCATCTAGGTAGGCATTTTTATATGTACCTCACAGAATTTTAAGCAATGAACAAAACACACAATTTGAAGTTGTTTTTCAACATACCAAGATATGAAATGAAAACCACAAAATTCAAAATGTAAGGGTCTGTATTTTCAAAAGTCAAATATCAAAGTGTTTGCTTAGAATTGAGAAATATCCCCATATTTAACATTTCCACTTGGCTCTCTCTGCTGTATCTACATAAAGTCATTTGTGTCTAATATTTGGCACTTTTAAAAGGTGATCATCATTTAGTTTTTGAATGCATCTTGTACTGCTCATTAAGCACTACTGAGGAACTGGAATGCTGTAATTTTATCAGTAGTGCCTGTACTACTAACAAAGAATGCATCATCATTTATACATACTAGCCTTTTCCTGTTTCCAGAATTACTTGCAAAAACTCTGTCAGTGGGCTGGAGGAAAGCCTTGCTCTATCATTACAAAAACTTCTAGCCAGTTTTGGGAGGAGCTTTTTGCCTTATTGTGGCCACTCCTTCCATACAGCTTTTAGATAGCCTTGATCTGTTTGCATCAACACCTGATCAGCAATATAAAACCACTAAAACGAAAACACTGATACTCTCTTCCAGGCTTCCATTTCTTTTCTTTTTCTGTTACAATTTGTTCCTTAATTATGTTGTAAGCTCTCTTTGGCAGAGATGACATTTTACTTTGCCAAACACTTTGGCTCTAATCTTGATTAGTACGGTATATAGTAACACAGCACAAATACTGTTATAATAACTGAGTCATGGAGTCTGGGATGTTTCTTGACACTGGTAGATGCTCTCTTTGACATGATAATCTTTCCAGTGATGTTTTCACTATGTTTTCTCATGCTTGCTAGACACACTTTAAAGATGATAGATTTAGGAGACAATTTTTTAACTAAAAGGATGAAGAAACTGTACAGATATTAGTGGAAACTGTAGTTACATACCAACATGAACATAAGGAATGAATTCTTGGTGCATTTTCAGATTAGTAGAACTTATATTACATATCCAACATTTGCAAAAGTATCCATAATTTGCAGCAATCCTTATTGATAGAGGCTGGTTGTGTTCACTTTTTCAGCTTCTGAAAAATGCTGAAGTATAATTTAGATTCCAGTGTTCTGGAAATGTAGCCCTGTCAACTCAGGAGAACACTGTGTAATTTAAGCAGCACTCATATTTCCTAATTTTAGGTATCTAAAATACAAGCATCCCATCTGAGTTAAACAGCTATGATATGTCTAAACGTTTAAAGAAAAGCAGACAGAGAGAAAAATCAAGCACTAGATATATGACCACCTCTCGTGATTAAATTCTTCCATTTATGCACTTCGGTTTTGAAAGCAGTTTTTTGTGCTGTCTTATAAGCTAACAGCCATCATCAGGTGTTAAAATGCCACTGCAATTTTCACCTTTTTTAAAGATGCCCAGAAAACACTTATAAGAAATTTCAAATCTTAGTGAAAAATGAATGACTATTTTGTTTAAGTTGAGAGGAACTTTTCTTTTTAAAAAAATACATAAAAAATTAAAACATCTCAGAGCTTAACTACTTATTTGTGCACTAAATCTTAGTTTTAACAGTCAAAAAACTCAATGTGCATAGCATTGCTCACTGAGGTACTTTGGGAGCCTTTCTAACTGCTTTTGGATGTAAAATATTGCTAGTTTCTGAAAAGAGATACAAATGGCTTCCCAAATAAATAGGCTACTCATGTATATCAATGATAGCTTTGATTTTAGCCAATTAAGAGCATATAGATATAAAGACCTTTTAACCATGATTAAATGTCTCCCTCCTTAAAAAAAAAAAGTTATGTACAGTTTACTTCTGGTGTGTCACAAAGGGAAAAAACAAAGAAAGGGAAAAAAAAGAAATTAAAAAGTCACTCCCAACTTCAAAACAAAACCAGAACCAGCCCCCTCAGCTGCCCAAAGCTCAGTAAGATTTTTTTTTTCAATCCCCAAGATAAATCTCAAGGATGAGTTAGCAGTCTTTAAAGAGATGCAGTATTTCACCAAAACGAGTGAAAACAATGCAATGCACACCTAGCTGGACCTCCTTCATAGGAGTAAACATGGCCCTGGACCTTCCAATGTATGTGTCAGGGAAGGATTCACCTCCTCCTGAGGTATTTGTCTAAAACAGATTGAAGGAACTACTTCCTAGAATTTCTTATTTATCTTCATTGGTTATTAATGAAGTCTAGGTGACAATTTCAGATATAGGTGCCTATGCAATAGATGTTCAAAGGTTGGTGAAACAAATCTGATTTCTAACTCCTGGCAAAGTACCCAAGCCAATGTGTCATTATGCAGGTGGGAGCTCCTCTTCTGAGGCTTGCAGAAAGATATTTGCCTTCATGAGAAATAAACCTCTGTAGTCTGGATCCCAAAAGAAGGTACTGAATGGTTACTCAAGCAGATATACTGAATATTTAGACATACCTTTTTGTTGTCAGTCTGGTCACGACATACTGTTGCTCTGAACATAAGTTGTCAGGAGGTATCTCACCCTTCCCCTAAAGAATGGGAATCCGGGAACCCCACTTATCTATAATATAGCTGGAACCAAGCATGGAATAATAAGTTCTGATGCTCAGCCAAATGCTTTGGATCTCATTCAGATTTTTGTTCCAGGAAACAAATGAAATACCACTTGTAATTAATTATGCTTGGTTCTTTTTTGTACATACACCTCAAGTCTGTATAGTTCAGGCAATGTTCATATGTCTCATTGGATTAAAGTGTTCTTAAAAATTTTTCAATTTCTTAAGTTTTACATATAAAATCCTATTGCATTGGAGACATAAAAATTTTTGCCAATGGAATTGGCAGCTTAATGTGCACTTCAGTATACAAAAATGTAATAGATCATCCATAAACTGTATTTTCTATTACTTGAAAAATAATTTTATAAAATGGGAGAAATTCCAGAAATAATTGTGTATCACAGAAATTGTATGCATTTATTTTCTATGTATTATACAAATATTCCCACTGTATAATATGTATTCTGAAAAATCTATCATCCATTTTCTTGCACACTTTAGAAATTAAATATGCCATCAAATTAGTTTTTTATTAGCTATAAAAACATGGATGATGTAAAAGGAATTAACTTTTTCCATACAAAAAAGACAAAAGTAAAGCTTCAAAATTAATTAAGAAAAGCTTGTGCTAGAAAAAGCAATGATTTTAGTGTTCAGTGTCAGATACTTTGCAAGCTACAAAAGATTCTGAATTTCAAATAAATTCTAACTTCAAATCGCTATATAGAGACTAAGAGAACCATATAGCTCAACAGTTAGAAGAGGACTGAAATCCTTTCCTCATTGAAATCAAATGAAAATTTTGATACTGATTTTATTGCGGAGAGCTAATCATGTATCATATGCAAAACCTTTAGAGAACCAAGCAAATATTGAGGGACAGATTATGATTTTCCTCTGTGATGATAAACTTGGTGGGCCAGAAGTTCATATGGACTATTTTCTGCCTCCTAATGTGAGACAATTAATCCACTGAAGTTCACATTTCAGTAAAAGAAAAGAGTTACCAACTGCATCTGGCAGTTCGGATCTTACACAGGAACAGCTGGGTAGTTTTGTAGTACTTGCAAGAAAGTAGTGCGAAGGAGTTTTCCTTGTGAGTCTTTCCTCTTATATTCCTCTGTAAAAGCAGCAACAAGGCTAAAAACAATAACAGAAATTGCAATAATGCTGCTTTTGTGGTTGCTGAAAAGCACAGAGAAAACTCACACATGCACATCGTGTTGTTTCTTCCACACCACATGTAAAAATCTCTCTCTCACGTCTGCCAAGTGTGGAAAGAAATGTATTGCCTTTCAAAATACAGTTTGCTCCTGTATCAGTAGCTACGGAGGTATGTAGAGGCTGAGAACTTCAAAAAGGGTCACAGTGGTGCCTCTTGGGATTAGGATGTTTTGAGTGATGCTTGCAAATATCATTAATTTCTTCCTATTTGTTGAAGGCCGTTGTCCAAAACTGATAACCTCTTTTGAAAGAACAAGTCATGTCAGCACACAGTTAATTCCCCGCTCTTCTACATCACAGAGAGTATTTTATGCACTTTCAGTGAGAAATAAACATTTTTTTTTACCAATAATAAACAGATATTTGACGTACAAGTATAACTCAGAGATGAAACCTGTTTGTTTTCTCTACCCATTAGTTCCATAACCTTTAGAGTGTGACCATTATCCAGGCATCCTGGGAATAATAGAACTGCTTCGTTTTACTTGGCGTGCAGTGGACTGTCATATTTAGAATTGTGTAGCTAAAAGCAAGCTCTACACAACAATCTGTGAAGAACCAATATGGTTCCTCTGGATGGGGGTTCATCAGCTACGATTGATCAGATCGCAGCCCTCCTCAGTCAGCCCCGACCAGCCGGCACGGGTCAGAGCCCCCTAAAAACTCCATGGTCAGCCCCCACCTGTATGGGTTAGAGCCCTCTAAAAATAATTCCCCCCCCCTTTCCCTCCCTGTGCACTCGGGAGCCGGGGTTCCCCTCCCCTGTGAAAGGTTCTTAGTTGATCCTTGAGACGAAGATAAAGCACAAACAAGGCACGGTACTGATTCACAGTTGGCTATGTTTACTTGGATAATGATACTCTATCATAGGTTAACGATATTCTGTGAAAGAGGAAGACAGACACAGAAAAGAAACCAGGAGACAGGAGGAAAAGTAAGCTGAGATTATGGGCAGCATAGCAAGGATAAGATAGCCACCACCCAGAATCGAGCGGCGTCCTGCAGGTCCTCTGTTTGTCTTCGGTGTTCAGTGTTCTGGTGGTGGTCTGGCACCATATCTCAGGGGTGGTCTTCTTTTGTATCATGTAAGTGGGTCTCATCATCTCAGCGACAGTGCACGTCAATGCCTATTCTTTGTGCGATTACAGTTCAGCACATGTGAATACATCCCATGAGCTGTTCACGCATCTCAGGTCTTGCTTATCACTTGACCTTTGCTACAGTAAACAGGATGTTCTTGGTGGGCTGCTCGCTCAACCCGGATGAGGGTTGGTAACTGATAAGCAGAAGAATGGTGTGCTGCATCCGCCATCTTATTTGTCAAGCTAGTGCTCACAAGCAAACTTTGAGACAATCACTTTACATTTCAGTCTCTCACATGATCAAACTGCCATTCTGTTTCTCCGTCTCTTCCTTTTTAAAGCCATAGATAAGAACTATGAATAATATGTGGGGAAAAGTAAACCACCTTCATGGAAATCTGTGTATGTTTCATGTCTCAGACGTGTGTTTCAGTAATACTGGGCTCCCCTTTGTATTGTCCATTGGTCGTAATTTCTTGGGGACAATGATTAAATGAAGCACAACACTTTGCTGCAATTTGCTGTTCTTTGAGTTGTTAATTGCTGAAAAGGAAGTTGATCTGATATATTTCTAAGAACTAACTCTGGAGCAGAATGCTCTTGTATTTGAGGAAACAAACATATTTTTCCCCTGATTCATTTGCCACTAAATATTGAAATAATTAGTCAACGTTGGTAGGAATATTCTACGCACTAGTGACAACTGCCTGGGGTCTTGGTTACTTTTATGCCTCTTATCAGGATATGCTGTAAGAGACATCTGTTATCTCGGGTACTTATTGTACCTCTTTTACCATTTCTTTATGATTTTCTATTTTGATTGACATTAGGGCCCAGTGGGGTAGATTAGAGTCCTGAAGAGGTAAGGTACAACTAGATTGTCAGTACATTGACAAGGAGAGTCCTATAAACTAGCTTGTAGGAAAGGGCAGGAAAGTACCCTGTCTCCCATTGAACCTATGACCTATAAGTCATTAAATACTAATTGAGATGAGAACAGTAAGAGTGATACACTGTGACTGATTGTTGTAATTCAGAGAGCCAGCTAATTAGGAAATCCGGGGCACATTTTAGTTCTCCTTTGCAGTAGTATATTCCCACTGGTGGCAAGTCTAATGTTTTTTTAGATGATGTGAATCTCAACAGAAAATTCTGCAGCAGATGTTTGCATGTGTGTACGCAAGTAACACAATGGATAATAATTTCAAGGAGTTTTGTCATTTAACTGAAAAATTCCATTGTTTTGACTCAAAGAAGCAGCTGTGATGTAGTAGATTTCAAATCACTTGAGAGCTGCATGTCTTTAAAAAATACTTATCTGTCTTTGATTTATTTTTACCTAAAATTAGATAACACTTGATTGATGTATTTAATTCATCCAGGAAAATGATACACAAATTCTTCAAGAGTCTCCATCTGCCATGTGAATAACTACTGTATCACAGGCTTTCTCCATAACTCAGATGAGGTCAATTTGTGTAACTTCTCTTGCCTTGGCATAAGTGGAGTTGAGGTTGTTTATGTTTATGAAGAACTCATTATTATATAGTAATTTGGTAAAACATTATATCAGAATTCTAAATACTGTTTAGACATTGACTGATGCACAGCTAACTATGTGCAGGTATCTATGCAGCTGCTACATTACATAACTCCCTTGGTATAATCTTATTGTGTCTGAAAACAGAAAACTGACATAAATGGATACTCATTGTTTCAGCTTCCACTAAAATTAAGAACTTAGGCTGGGTTCACGATGCCCCATTAAAATAACCTATTTGAAAACTGTGGCACAGGTGGATTTTTTCCCATGGAAAACAGAAAGGTATTTCTAGAGACAGGCTCACATGTTAAGTTTACTCACCTTCTTGGGGTGCTTATCTGTCCACATTGACACTAAATAATGGAACCTCATCTAATTATAAAAATTTAGTGGAGATAAAAAGGGTTGTTTTTTTTTGGTATTCTTCCACAAGTCCTCCATTCTAGAGAAAAAAATTTACTCTTCTGTCAGTAAAATATTTATATTTAAAAGCAAAGAGGAAAACTCCAAATGAAACAGCAGCATCACAAGCCTGAATGTAAGAGAGGTTGAACTAAAGGAAGTCAGAAGTTTAAAGAAATATTTATGTCTGTCAGAATATAAATAATGCCTCCTTAAGTAGGGTCTAGTCACAGAAGAGGAATTATAGCAGGCATTCATAATAATAGGACTTGTAAACTCATCATGCATTTACAAAAAAAAAAGTATTTTCTGATCCACTAATAACATCTCTCTGCCAACCAGAATACAAGGATATGAATACTATAAAAGATACTAAGATACCTATAGTGATCCAAAATTTGGTTTTGGAATTAAAGTCTGTAGACACTTTGGTTTTATCAGAATGCAAGGAACTAATAAATGAGAAACATATTAAATAATAGGATTTTCGTTTCTCTAGTTGGCTATGACCAATTTCCTTCGTGTGCATTATAAAATAGAATAAACCAGATTTACAGATTACCAGATTTAGATCTGTGTTCTTTTCTTTCATTAGTTTTTGTGTGTCAGTGATTTTTCTGTGGAAATTTCTGACAATACTACATAATTTATTTACCTATTGGGACAATACGAGATAAATATCAATGAAAATAACATATTGGAAATATAAGCAATGATTATAAATTAAGCTTTTAACATTAAAATCCCTTGATTAAAAACTCCATCTTAAGAAAGAGAAAATTGATCCTGTTGTATGCCAAAATAAGTTTTCTTGGCATCTTCATTCCATTTGCTTGATTCAGCTTTCTTTCACAGTCATATGAAATATCAGATTCTTGAAATTATTTTTCATTTTGCTCTATCCCAGTGAAATGCTTTAGCTTTAAAAATAATTTTCTTTAATATCTTTATTTATTACTTGCTTTTTAAATTGGAAATTTTGATAATATGATGGTTTTAAAATGATATACAATTGCATGAGGTGCATTTTGTACCTATTCTCTTATCATTCCTTCAACATATTCCTGACATCTAAAAAATTAAAAACACCATTGCAGGCTTTAAAAATGTCATTAATAAATTTGATGAAAGTATTAACATTCTTAAACTATATAACCATAAGTACATGAATCAGTAAATACTTCAATGTGTATTGTATAGTGATCTGTACAAAAATAATTATATACCTTAAAGTTAATTTATAAGCTTTTTAAAATATATATTATACTGTTTGTGAGTATCATAGATGATAGTTAAGGATAAGATCTGGGGGAAAAAAAATCATTTTTGCCCTGAGTAGATTTCATCTACCAGCAATTTCCTGTTCAACGATTCATAATAGTATGATTCATAGCATAATACTATTAATAAAAATGAATATTTTGGGAATTTTCAATAAAACTATTTTAACTATTTCTGAGTTTAAGGTATTAATTTATTCTTACCCATATCTATTTGTCTTATATTTTTTCTGTGAATTACTTCAACATGTAGCTGAAATTGACAGAGACAATTTTGATGTTTGACTTCATATTTTTGCTGTTAACCGTGTTTTATTTTCCATCTGAGTCTACAAAAGATAATAAACCTTGTGAACTTTCTAGCAACCCAGTAAAACAATGACCTTTTTGTGCTTGTCAACATGAACAATTTCTACAAGTGACTGAAAGAATATAACTCTCTCCATAAACTTATTCTTTGTCAATTAGCCATATATAATGAAGTTTGTATTCTCTCCACCTTAATATTATTTGAAAATGAAGCTGGTTCTTTAATAAACTTTCTTTTGATTACAGTCAACAGATCTTAAGCTCTCAGAGTGGATTTCATCCTCATGGTGAGAGCTTACTGTGGAAGAGAGTTTAAGTACTTATAACTTCACTGGCATCAGTCCCTTTGGTTTTATGCCGAAGTCAGAGGAAAGTCAAGCCTGCAGAGTAAAGCTTATCTACTTTACTCAAATGAAGGTGAACGAATGACTGAATGTGTGTGTTATTGCCCATCCTACCCTTAAGACTAACCTGGAAACACACAGAAAACTGCTTCTTTTTCCCTGGTACTTGCTTTGTGAAGATACAGTACTTAAACTGCACCTGTAAATGAAATGATTGGATTGTACTGGATGGAAATATTGGTTGGTGTTTATATGAGGATATCAGAAACCAAGAATTGGCTTCCCTCTGGTCATCTGTATTCAGGACATTGAATAAGTGTTTATCCTCAGTAAAAAATAAGCAAGCGTCTTGCTTCTTTTTCCCAAGCTCACAATGTGCTGAAGAAATGAGGACAAAAAAGAAAGAGAATTAAATCAGAACTTAACAATGTTTTGGTTTGAAACTCAGCATTTCTTCCTCTATTTTTTGTCTTGTTTGGCAGTTGGTGATCTTAGTAAATGTTGTTGGGGTGAGCAACTCATAAATTATATTTTATTACAGTCACTTGGGAGAAAAGGGGAGGCAAACTGCTGCTCAAGTGACTGTACTGGTTTTTTTAATTATGTGTGTTAAGCTCTGAAAGCTTCAGAAAGCACACAGGGAGGCAGCTGAGCACCTCATTATGCAGATATTTCAACTCGTATCCCATAATACTAACAGTGGATACATCTCAAGCATGAAGCAAAATGGCAGAAAGAGACACAGGCTTAAAGACTTAAGATGAAAAATACGTACGTATTCAGTTGTGTAATTGTTCATAATTAAGATTATGACTGGTATGCTAACAGAGTGGGAGAAGGAAATGAAGATGAAATGTAAATACATTGCTCTGTTCAATATGTCAGACTTTTTCTATAAGTACAGCTTAAATCCTAGAAAGTACAGACACAGATAGGTAGCTATACATTAACTAGAAAAGTCACCAGTTATTTTTGCTCAGCAGAAAAATACATCAGCTTTATTCATGACTCTTTATATGGAGTCACTGGGGTTTTTGGAAAAATTTTCCAACTATAAGGCTAAAAAACAGAAGTGGAAAATCTCATAAGCTATCTATTAAAAAGCCAACAGTGGCATTAACATAGAATGATATATATATATTATTGACTTTCCGTTCTCAGTATACTAAACAATTCAAAACTCACTGAGATTTCATACCTCAGAATATAATTCTTGCGTCCTGTTTTCATCACAAGAATATGGAAAGGAAACATTAATATTAAAACTGAAGAACAACGTAATTCACTGAATGAGAGAGAAAACAGCACGTAGGTATGTAAGGAAGACATTGAGAATTCAGACAGCCCAGTCACATGAATCATCTTTTACCAACATACATGTTTTAACAGCAAAATAGTTCCCAGCAGTGCTTTCCAAAAGGAATCACTATAATAAAAATAAAGTTTTAACACTGAAAGTCCTTATCTGTGTAATGTGATTGGTCCTGTAGAAGTCCCATGCATAAATGAATGTATTCAAGACAATATTAAAAAAAATGTATTTCCAAAATGTCCAATAGTTAAAACAAAACAACAAATAAAATAAAAAGTGGTGAACAAATGAGATATAAAATACATTCCTTGCAATACAAAAAAAAAGGTTAAATTTCTTTCTCCTGAGTTAGCGACAGAGATGGTCAAGTGTTTAAAGACTGTATCAGATTTAAAATGTAACTACCATCTAGTTGATAATTTAATTTCCACAGAAATTTTAAGTTCTAAAATAACTCACATTTATAAGGATATAGGTGAACTAATCAAGCTCCTTGTAAACCGATGAAGA
The DNA here is from genome assembly GCF_013368605.1 of Nyctibius grandis. Classification (NCBI taxonomy): domain Eukaryota; kingdom Metazoa; phylum Chordata; class Aves; order Nyctibiiformes; family Nyctibiidae; genus Nyctibius; species Nyctibius grandis. The sequence continues at coordinate 75,396,637 of NC_090659.1, read as the reverse complement.
TCCAGGTTATAATGCTTTTCAGCTTACGCTGTGGACATTTCTTTATATCTCATCTTTATTGCTAGACAGTTTTTCAGGCCATGTTCCCACTCTCATACAACACTAAAATGGCATACTTCAAGGGAAAGCTGGGCCTACTGAAGCTATGCACAAATGTCTCGTTGAGTTTAACAGGTACTGATTATCCTTTCCAAAATTGTGACAGTCCAGGGCTATGGTCTCTCTTCATTTAATTCAATTATATGTCATTCTCAACTCTATTCCCTTTTGATTCCACAACCCTCTAAAATATGCAAGAGCGACTTGAACAAAATTTTTGTTAATTTGTATTATAGTGTACGGAGATAAATAACAAGAAATAGATAATGCAATTAATGAAGATTTTTCTTATTGTATGTGGCGGTTTAGCCTTGACTGGCTGCCAGGCCCCCACCAAGCCACTCTTCCTCTTCCTCTCCTCAACAGGATAAGGCTAGAAAATAAGATGGAAAAGCTCTTGGGTCACGATAAAGACACTGACATCACTTACCAATCAATGTCATGGGCAAAAGAGACTTGACTTGGGGAAAATTAATTTAATTTATTGCCAATTAAAAATAGAGGAAGATGGTGAAAAACAAAACGAAAACCTAAAACACCTCCCCTCCCCCTTTTCCTAGGCTCAACTTCACTCCTTCATTCACAACTCTTCCTACCTCCTTCTCCCCTCCCTGAGCAGCGCAGGGGGGATGAAGAATGAGGGACTGTGGTCATTTTGTAACAGTTCTTTGCAGCCACACCTTCCTTCTCACACTTTTCCCCTGCTTCAGCATGGGTCCTCTTCATGGGCTACAGTCCTTCATGAATTGCTTCAGCATGAGTCCTCCACAGGCTGCAGTTCCCACCAGGTGTCTGCTCCAGTGTGGGCTTTCCACAGGCTACATTTTCTTTCAGGACATGTGTCATGTCCAGCCTAGGGGACAGGGATAAATTTGTTAAGAGATGAGCCCCCTTGCTTTCTAGCTGATCCTCAGAGATTAGAGGGGCTAGGGGTGGCTGGGCTAATCTCTTAAAAAGGGAGTCAAATACTGGGGGAGTGACTCAGATTCACAGATTAAGGTGAAATGACACTCAAGGTCTGTCTACAAATCTTAACTTTAATAAACAGTTACTACAAAGCAAAGCATCTTATATATATTCAAATTAGAGCCTTGTTTGCTATGCAAATTTGCACGCATGCTCAATCTATCCTTCTTTCCGGTCGGTGGGCATATTGAGTCAGTGGTCAGTGGGTTGATGGTTGTGATCTCCCCCTGCCAGAATTACCTTGCCCACAGTTACTGCAGAGTTTTGCTGAGTCATCCAGCTGTTTGCAGGCTTCTCCTCTTCTGTCACTTGCAAGTGTTTGAGACATTCCTCCGACAGGCTCAGGTGATCTCCACCCCCCTGTTCCCTTATCGAGTTTCACCTCCTGTTGTTGTTCATATCCTTCTGAGCAAACAGTTCTTTGTTTTCAGGGGAGTTACAAGTTAGCTTTGGTGTTTAGATTGTTTGCAAGTCCAGTTGTTCTCCTGCAGCGTGTCCACCTGCTCTGGCATAGGGTCCTCTGTGGGCAGTAGTGTGGATATCTGCTCCAGTGATATCCTCCATAAGCTTCAGGGGAACCTCTCCTCTGGTGCCTGAAGCACTTTCTCCCCTTCCTTCTCTCTGATCTCAGTGTCTGCAGCATTGCTTCACTTACATTCTTCTCACTGCTCTCTCTCATAGCTGCTGCACAGTAGGTTTTACCCTTTCTTAAATGTGTTAACATCTAAGTCATCTTGTCCAAGCCCCCTGCTCAAGCAGGGCCACATAGAGCTGGTTGTGCAGAACCATGTCCAGACAGCTTTTGAATATCTCCAAGGATGGAGACTCCACCACCTCTCTGGGCAACCTGTGGCAGTGCTCGGTCATCCTCACAGTAAAAAAAGTGTTTCCTGATTTCCAGATGACACATACTGTGATTCAGTTTGCACCCATTGCCTCTGGTCCTGTCACTGCATACCACCGAAAAGAGCTTGGCTCAGTCTTCTTTACAGCCTACTTTCAGCTATCTATATATATTGATGAGATCCCCCGAGCCTTCTCTTCTCCAGGCTGAACAGGCCAGCTCTCTCAGCCTTTTCTTATATGGGGGGTGTTCCAGTCCCTTAATCATCCTTGTGGCCCTTCGTTGAACTCCCTCTGATATGTTCATGTCTCTCTTGTACTGAGGAGCCTGGAACTGGACACAACACTCCAGGTATAACCTCAACACTGCTGAAGAGGGGAAGGATCACCTCCCTTGACCTACTGGCCACACTTTGCCTAATGCAGCCCAGGATACCATTAGCTTTCTTTGCCACAGGGCACATTGCTGGCTCATGTTCAACTTGTTGTCCAGCTCACACAGGGAGTGCAGAATTTATCCCACAGAGTTTCGTGGCAGACCACTTTTGAAAGCACGTAATCACACTCCTTTTTAGCTTGCTTACTTCTTATTCTGATTTTGTGTTTTTTTTTTTCCTGTGACATGAGTTCCTGACACTAGTCTTGAGTTCCCAACACTAGTCTTCCTTGTAAAGTGTTGTTTATTTGTATAATAGTCACCCTCAGGTTTGTCGCATTTATTGACATTCTTAGCAAAGAATAGAGAATGAATGTACTTTTAATGCAGAAAAAAGTTTTTTGGCACAAGTGAGAATATGTCTTTAGATAAAGATACTTCAGTAAGGATTTTATGTTAGCTTCCGTGGTCCAATGTGAACAGGAGATAACTTCAAAATAAATTTTTCCAAAATAAGTAACATGCTGGAAGGACATGCTCATTTTTTGTATTATATATGCAGTATTTTATCAAGTTGCAACAAAGCTGTCAACAAAAAAAAAAAAATTAAGAATAAATCCATATTCCTTGGGTAAATTCAATGATGTTTTTTAAGTGAAAGATTTTGATAGCTCTTGTCATTCCTCAACTTTGCCTCACAGTTCACCAGATTACTCATTATGCAATGAGATTTTGAAGTCTGTGACACCAGGTCAGACACATTGGAGAAGTAAAGAGGCGGGTCAGCAGAACTGCTGCCTTGGACTTCCTGTGGGCAGATTTTGGTGTGTTTAGGAGCCTGGTTAACAAAGTCCCTAGGGAGGCAGTCTTGAAGGGCAAAGGAGACCAGGAAGGCTCAACGCTCTTCAAGAAGGAAATCGTAAAGGCGCAGGAGTAGGCTGTCCTCGTGTGCCGAAAGACAAGCCAGCAGGGAAGACTAGCCTGGCTAAAAAGAGAGTTTTGGCTGGAACTCAGGGTAAAAAAGGAGAGTTTATGACATTTGGAAGAAGGGGCGGGCAACTCAGGAGGACTACAAAGATGTCGTGAGTTTATGTAGTGAGAAAATTAGAAGGGCCAAAGCCCAAATAGAACTTAATGTGGCTACTGCTGTAAAAGGCAATAAAAAATGTTTCTATGAATACATTAGCAACAAGAGGAGGGCTAAGGAGAATCTCCATCTTTTATTGGATAAGGGGGGACACAGTGACAAAAGCTGAGGAAAAGGATGAGGTACTTAATGCCTTCTTTGTCTCAGTCTTTAGTAGTAAGAGCAGTTGTTCTTTGGGTACCCAGCCCCCTGAGATGGAAAACAAAGACGGGGAGCAGAATGAAGCCCCCATAATCCAAGGGGAACTGTTTAGTGACCTGCTATGCCACTTAGACACACACAAGTCTATGGGGCCAGACCGGGATCCACCCAAGGGCAGAGAGAGCTGGCAGAAGTGCTCACCAAGCCACTTTCCATCATTTATCAGCAGTCCTGTCTAACTGGGGAGACTGGAAATTAGCAAATGTGACACCCATCTATGAGAAGGGCTGGAAGGAGGATCCAGGGAATGACAGGCCTGTCAGTCTGACCTCAGTGCTGGGGAAGGATATGGAGAAGATCATCTTGAGTGCCATCACATGGCACATACAGGACAACCAGGTGATCAGGCCCAGTCAACATAGGTTTATGAAAGACAGGTCCTGCTTGACTAACCTGATCTCGTTCTATGACAAGATGACCCATGTAGTGGATGAGGGAAAGGTTGTGGATGTTGTCTACCTGGACTTCAGTAAAGCCTTTGACACCATTTTCCACAGCATTCTTCTGGAGAAACTGGCTGCTCATGGCTTGGACAGGCATATGTTCTGCTGAGTGAAAAACTGGCTGAATGGCTGCGCCCACAGAGTTGTGGTGAATAGTGTTAAATCCAGTTGGTGGCTGGTCACAAGTGGTGTTCCCCAGGACTCAGTATTGGGGCCAGTTCTCTTTAATATCTCTATCAATGATCTGGATGAGGGATCGAGTGCACCCTCCGTAAGTTTGCAGATGACACCAAGTTGGGCGAGAGTGTTGATCTGCTGGAGGGTAGGAAGGCTCTACAGATGGATCTGGACAGGCTGGATCAATGGGCCGAACCAACTGTAGGAAGTTCAACAACGCCAAGTGTTGGGTCCTGCACTTGGCATCGCAACAACCCCATGCACTGCTACAGGCTTGGGGAAGAGTGGCAGGACAGGTGCCCAGAGGAAAATGACCTGGGGGTGTTGATCAATAGCTGGCTGAATATGAGCCAGCAGTGTGCCCAGGTGGCCAAGAAGGCCAACAGCATCCTGGTTTGTATCAGAACTAGTGTGGCCAGCAGGACTAGGGAAGAGATAACCCCCCTGTACTCAGCACTGGTGAGGCCACACCTTGAATACTGTGTTCAGTTTTGGGCCCCTCGCTACAAGAAAGACACTGAGGTGCTGGAGTGAGTCCAAAGAAGGACAATGAAACTGGTGAAGGGAATAGAGAACAATCTTATGAGGAGTGGCTGGGGAAACTGGGATTGTTTAGTCTGGAGAAAAGGAAGCTGACAGGAGACCCTATCGCTCTCTACAACTACCTGGAAGGAGGTTGGAGTAACGTGGGTGTCGATCTCTTCTCCCAAATAACAAGTGATAGGATGAGAGGAAATGGACTCAAGTTGTGCTAGGGGGGGGTTAGATTGTATATTAGGAAAAATTTCTTCACTGAAAGGGTTATCAAACATTGGAAGAGGGTGCCCAGGGAAGTGGTTGAGTCACCATCCCTGGAGGTATTTAAAAGACATGTAGATGTGGTGCTTAGGGATATGGTTTAGTGGTGAACTTGGCAGTGCTAGGTTAGTGGTTGGACTTGATGATTTGAAAGGTGTTTTCTAACCAAAACAAAAACAATTCTGTTGACATTAGAGAGACATTTGAGGTTAGCTGTAGGATGCTGATGATGATCTTAGGGGACACCCAGAGATACTTCATGAGGACAGAACTTCAAGTTTAAACTCACTGCACAGTGCAACAATATTCAAAAACACACTCTCATCAGAGGATTTTCGACATCATAATATGCAAACTGTGTGAGATCTATTAACAGGCTGAATACAAGTTGGCTGCTAGCATATTAAAAAATAACTCAGAGACTAAATATAAGATTAATCTAAGGTTTGGTGGAATTAATTCCACACCAATGTCAGGTCTTAGAGTTAGCTTGAAACTAGTATTGACCTTGGAAATTCTTTAGGAGATAAAGTGTGGATACAGATAGATAACCCAAGTGTTAGCAAGTTTATTTAGCACTTACAAGAATATACCATTAGTTGACTTGAACTCTCTCTCTAACACAGTCCCTAAAACTAAAAAAACAATTTGTTGTCAAAACCCCTTGACTGTGTTGTTGTTTGGCTAACTTATTTTCTGTCTGGAATTACCTTTGTTAGTAATACTATATGTTGCTATTATTATTAACGATATACCTTAGATCCTTATTCTTTCACTGTTACTGCAATGTATTCTGTCTGAGAGCAGAGGAAAACTTTGTGATGTCTATGAAACCAGGAAGTTCTTTTCTTTGCTCAGAAAAATGAACACGGTAAGTAAAAGTAAACATATATGAAAAAAAAACAAAAAAAAGAAAATGACTAGACATCTCGTCCCAAAGCTTCAGTTCCATAGATTTTTCCTCATGTTGTTTATGTCCATCTTAATTTCCATCCTCTATCAATCAACTGTATTTTTGATTGCCTAGATAATTCCTTTCCCTGTGTTTGCTCCATGCTTGGTCAGATTCAGAAAAACTGCTATTCTTTAAAACAGGAAAAAAAACATAATCACAAATATATATTAACTGCCAGGGATATTTGCTACAGAGATATGTTTTTCTTGAAAGCTAAGCATGGTATATTGGAAAGTTGTTCTAGTGTACTAATGACCTTGAGAAAAAGAAAAGCAAAAAGTAAAACCTCTGCCTTTAAAGTCACTATTCCTTTTCTACGTCTATTATAAACTCTGATGATGGCTGCAAAATTCTAGCATTCTAGCATATATCAGTTCCATATATACCACTATTCTGAAAAATGCTTGTCTTGAGACTTAAGAGAAAATTCTAATAAACATGGGTTGCTCTATATCACCATACCTTAGACAATTTCCTAAATTCAAATATATTTTCAGAAGATTTCTACCTGCCCATAAGTGCAAATGCTGATATTTTTTCTCTGGTAGCAGGCAGGGGAATCATAGCTTTCTGCCAAGCAGAAAATAATCATAAAAATTGCAACAGAAGGGCCAAACAAAAAAGTCTCTAATGGGACATGTTTATAGATCCAGTGTTCATCCAAGTTTTGCGTCTCTGATGCAGGATCCTTAGGAAACTATTTCTACAGTGAAGAGTTCTTTGTAGAGCCTAATTCTTATTAACTGTGATGACTATTTACAATTTCTTTCTGGTATTCCCTCATGAAAGGCACAGCAGGGAGTATGATTATTGTAAGCCTGTAGCTAAAGAAATGTTATTACCATGGTTGAAATTGTCAATACCAGGGAATTGGGGACCATTGTGATGAAAAAAAGCCTGAGCAATTGAGACACCAGCAAAATCTCAGGACTTCAAATAAGCATGTATTTGTTACGTTCAATTAATACACAATCTATCTTTAACAACTAAGAACCAAATATTAAGCACACATACTAGTGAAGCACTAAGTATATGATAGGTTGTTGGTTCTTATGGCTGCAGTCTTTGCTGACTCTTAGTTTCCAAGACCGACAGAGACAGACTCTGGGGAGCCAGGCTGAAGGAACAAAACAAAAGAGTTATCTTCTTTGTGCCCCAAACTCCAGTATATATCACTGGTATTTATACACAATTTTCCATAGGTCAAGATCTGTCTAGTCTGAAGAATTACTTGCTATTTTCATTGATTAAAAACCAGATGGCTCTGATTTCTGGGATCTTGTTCGTATCAGCTCATTCAGATGCATGTTTGCAGCTGGCTGCTGGTCATTTGATCCCCTCTGGTACCTATAGGCTGGGTACCATTTTCACAGAATCGCAGAATCGCAGAATCGCAGAATCACAGAATGGTAAGCGGTGGAAGGGACCTCTGGAGATCATTTAGTCTAACCCCCTGCTAAAGACGGTTCACCTAGAGCACGTTGCACAGGGTCACGTCCAGGCCAGTTTTGAATATCTCCAGAGAAAGAGACTCCACAATCTCTATGGGCAGCCTGTTCCAGTGCTCTGTCACCCTCAAAGTAAAGAAGTTTTTCCTCATATTGAGATGGAACTTCCTGTGTTTCAGTTTGTGCCCATTGCCCCTTGTCTTGTCGCTGGGTAGCACTGAGAAGAGTCTGGCCCCATCCTCTTGACACCCGCCAGTAAGGTATTTGTAAGTATTGATAAGATCCTCTGTCAGTCTTCCCTTCTCCAGGCTAAACAGACCTCAGGATATCATTGGCCTTCTTTCTCACAAGGGCACATTGCTGATTCATGGTGAACTTCTTGTCCACCAGGACTCCTAGGTCCTTCTCCTCCAAGCTGCTTTCCAGCAGGTCAGCCTGGTGCATGGGACTGCATGGAGTTATTCCTCCCTAAGTGCAGGACCCTACACTTGCTGTTGTTGAATTTCATTAGGTTCCTCTCCGCCAAGCTCTCTAGCCTGTCCAGCTATTGATGAATGGCAGCACAGTCTTCTGGTGTATCAGCCACGCCTCCCAGTTTTGTGTCACCAGCAAACTTGCTGAGGGTACACTCTGTCCCTTTGTTTAGGTCATTGATGAATAAGTTGAACAAGACTGGACCCAGTACTAACCCCTGGGGAACACCGCTAGCTACAGGCCTCCAACTAGACTGTGCCACTGATCACAACCCTCTGAGCTCTGCCATTCAGACAGTTCTGAATCCACCTCACTGTCCACTCATTGTTTTCTTGGTCTTACTATTCTTATGTGATTATTATCAAGTCATATTACAAAATATGCCTGGGTACAAGGCAGACAGAATAAAATCACAAATAAGCCTGAACCACTGCTAATTATCAGGCTGCAGCACTGATGATAGCAGAGTGATAGAGACTTTGTGTTAGTTCTGCCAGGCCTCAGGACTGGACCTTGCTGAACTTGCTTTGCCCAGACTTGTTTTAAGGCTTGTTTGAAGCTTTATTTTATTTTTTTTAAGCTGTAAAAACAATTATTTAGCAACCTCTAACACACATCAGCTGTTTCATTTTCTAATTTGGACTAGAATTATGGACTCCCATCCATGGTTAGAGCAAAGTTCCCTGGATAAGCGGATGGTACCTGTGGGCCAGTTAGTTAGACTTTAAAAGACATCTACTTTGATCACCAGAGGAACATAACTTTTTCTGGCTCCATCACAACGAGGAAGGAGACTTGAAATCACTTTCTGACCAAAATGTCCTATTCAGATTCATTAGACAGATCTTAGTTTCTCCCTGAATTCAAATTGTTCTGAGACTAGTAAAAGGTATTTCTCTACAGTAACAAGAAAACTACCCAAATAAGTTTTGCCATTGATAAGCACATAAAAATGGATCACTTCATAGATTGTGATGACGAAATAAACAATATGATATAACAATACATGTTTCCCTATAGTCATATTTCAATTCTTGCGTATAGAATAAAGTGAGGAACTATGAGGTTCAGTACAAGTATTCAGCATAACTGTATCAAAAAAGGATGTTCTGAATTTTTCATTTATTAAAAAAACCCTACCTTATTAATAATAGGACTTATGGACTTATTATTGCATAAGTATATGTTTAAATATATTTATTTCATAACAGTATTAGTAAGATAGAAATGACATTTGAAGATCGTATTTACACAGAAGATTAAAAATACAAATTATAACTCATATGTATGTTGAATATATGATTTATTCAATGGACACTCTTTGAAAACAAGAATAACATACCCTAATATGAATAGCACCACATAAAATTTCAGAAAATCAGCAGAATATAAATGAATTTAAGACTTGTCTAAACTAACTTACTAAAAGTATTTGTGATGTTATAAACATGAAATAGAGGCCAGGAAGGTACTGAAGTTCATTTCTCCTTTCCTGTAACTGTTAAGACAGATTCTTTTTCCTAACCTAGATGACTACGAATGTCTAGATATAATTATTTAGTGTAGGTTTTTTCTGAACATGTCTTGAGATAAAGGTAGTGATTAATTATATCAGTATAGTTCTGTCTGAAAGGTAGGCATTTAATTCAAAATAGTTACCCAGGCTTCTTCCACAGTCAACAAGAAAACAGGTATTTCCAGAGAGTATTTTGGTAAATTAATTTAGAAGAGAATTCCTCTTCTAGAGAGGAATTCAGAGAATGTCCTCTGAAAATTCCTTTTTCTGTTCTCAGGTTATAGACAGAGTTTAGAGTAGCTGCTAAAAACGTAAACTTTAAATACCTGCCTATATGTTCACTGAATCTCACACCGAACATTTAAAGTTTCCACAAAAAAATGAAAAGATACTATCAGTATTTTTCAGTATATGCTTCATTTTACAATCATTGTATCTTCCATACAAAGTTTCTATGTATATGTTCCTCAACAAGTGAGGTAGATTTAAAAAATAAAATTAATTTTGTCCAATTTGATTATGAAGGTAAATTACTGGCTAGTCAGATAAACTTTCCACAGAAGCAGAGGTAATGTTAGGGGTAAAAAAAAATGAATCACAGAGCTTTGTTTTCAGGGAATTTCACCCTATCTATCATACACCTTAGAGGTAAAATGCAACAGATATGATTGATATAATAAACAATTGCTTTCTGACCCACTAAGCAAATAGATCTGTACAAAAATAACTCATGTCAAGAGTAGGGTCCAACTTATGACCATTGTACTATTCTAAGAGTAAATTAAAACACACTGTTGGTAATAAATGTCATCTGAGTGCAACATGAAAAATGCAATGTGTCTCTGAAATCAAAATGCCTGGCTGGTGAAAGAAACAGAACAACAAAAGTAAGATTGTGAGTGGATTGGCTTCAGAAAATAAAAAGCACAAAACAATACTCAATATCATACTGCCATTACACCCCTGTGACCCACTATTGTCCTGGTTTGGCCTAAACCAGGCCAATTTTCCTTTCAGTGATTTTTACTTTCAGCTAAGTCTCCTCTAAGTAACAGCACTTTCTGAAACTAACTGCATGTTTTGCAGACAGTGTCTGCTTCCAGGACTGATAACGCCCGAAGTTTGTAGTTATCAGTGAGGCACCGGTAGGGATGTTGTGCAGAAAGGCTCTTGCTGTACTTGTTCTTGAGAGAAACCAAGGTCACTGCTGAATTCCTCACTGCTTACGAGTGAAGAGCCGAAGGGGGGTCGCAGCTGCAGGGAGAAGCAGACAGGGCAGGTGACCCAAAATTGACCAACGAGGGTATTCCATCCCATACATGTCATTCTCAGTATAAAGCAGGGGGATCACGAGGGTCTCGCTCTCTTTCTGCTATGGCCGGTGTCCAAGGAGGACTCCGTCTGTTTTCCTGCTGCCCCCGATCCCGATCCGTGCATCCCTGAATCCAGCTCTCGACCGTCGCTAGGCCCAGCGTGGGCCTTCCCAGAGCCTGCCCTGCAGTGCTGATGGTGATGTGGATGACTTCAGGGGAGCTCGATCTTGGTTTTGTATATATATTTGTATATATTTGATTATTTCTATTATCGTTATTATACTCTTTTTCATTATTATAGTTTATTAAAACTGTTTTAACTTTCCAACCCAGAAGCCTCTCTCCTTTTTCCCTTTCCCTTTGCGGGGTGGGGGGGGGGAGGGTTAACAGAGAGCATCTGCCGCAGGTTTAATAGCTGGCCCAGCTTTAAACCGTGACAACTATGTATTACGTTTAGAAGTGATTGGGAATGTTTTAATGTAAGTGACCTGACCACTTTCTTATTTTGTGTTCGTAGTTCACTAGTTCTATCAAACCTCTGTCCTATATGTCTTCCAAAAAGCCACTGAAATCCCCTTAGAGTGATGAATGGCAAGTCCAAAGCTGATCAGAGCTTAGTGGTCTGTCTGCAAAGCCCTTCCCTTTATGATGAGTTTGGTCAAAAAAAGATAAGAATGATATCTTTAAACTCAAAATCCAGATGTAAATAAAATATGAACTAGAATGACTGATGATAATTTCCTTTCATCTCCAAGACATCTTAACATTTTCAAGGCACTGAGGTTATTTGGTTTTGCCAAATATATTTATTTTCCATATCAAGGTTCATAATTTCTACTTTTACTCTTTCAGACATCACTGTTGTCTAACAGCTAGGGGTCTTGGGACTGAGGGACTACATGGTGCAGGATGTCCAGGGGCACCACCTGAATCCTCCTTTAAAAGATAGGCATGGGCTCTCTTCCTCCAAGCAGACTCTCTTCTTCAGTGAAGACTTCCAGCCTTCCTCTGTGGTTCTTTTTCTTCTTTTCTTCTTTTTTATTTTATTCCCTATAGTCCACAAGGTTCTTTATGTGATTATGTTCAGTTACTCACTAGATAAGGAAACATCTTCCTGCTCCTTTTGGAACATTCCCCAACTCAGTCAATGTCTTTGTAAAGGTACACATCACAGAGATTGAGAACAGATATAGTTATTCAATGCAGCTTTTATGAAAAGGTGAAATGAAAAAATTCTGAAATACAGAGTTTTAAAGGATGAGGAAACAGCATCTGATATTTACCAAGATTTATTGTTCTTCGAATTGTTTGTCAGGACATTATATATTGATTCCTTGCCTAATAAAAATGGAATGAAAAATGAGTACAGCAACAAACACTGGAATCAAAACAGAAGATTTAAAAAAGAGGTACTAAACAGTTTTGAGTATGAAACACAAAGAAGAAATTGTAACAAATTAGTTCCAGTCATTTGCTTTTACTCTCTTTGAAAACAGACAAAGACAATTTCAAAAATAAGACTTCAGAAAAAGTCTTTAATGTAGGTAGCGTAAGTTACCTCAGTAATATCATTCAGTTCTTATCAAAGTTCTTATTAAAGGCACATGCATGGCCCATGAATTATCTAACCCATACTTATTATTCTTATTGAAGACATAAATCCTTCCTTGAGAGAGCACTAATGAAGAAGATGATCATTCCAAGGGCACTCCACCAAATTTATGTTTGGGGTTCAAACTGAGATATTTAAGATCAATAGAACACAACATAGCTGTAGTTGTATTTATATAAATAAATATATATCACAGAATCATAGAATCAGCTAGGTTGAAAGAGACCTCAGGGATCATCGAGTCCAACCCTTGACCTAACACTACTGTGTCAAATAGACCATGGCACTAAGTGCCACATCTAGTCTTCTCTTAAACACCTCCAGGGATGGTAACTCCACCACCTCCCTGGGCAGCCCATTCCAATGTCTAATAACCCTTTCTGTAAAGAAATGCTTCCTAATGTCCAACCTGAACCTCCCCTGGCGAAGCTTGAGGCTGTGTCCTCTTGTCCTATCGCTAGCTGGCCGGGAGAAGAGGCCAACTCCCACTTCACTACAACCTCCCTTCAGGTAGTTGTAGACTGCAATAAGGTCACCTCTGAGCCTCCTCTTCTCCAGGCTAAACAACCCCAGCTCCCTCAGCCGTTCCTCGTAGGTCAGACCCTCCAGACCCTTCACCAGCTTTGTTGCCCTCCTCTGGACTTGCTCCAGCGCCTCAAGTCTTTCTTGTAACGAAGGGCCCAAAACTGGACACAGTACTCGAGGTGTGGCCTCACCAGTGCTGAGTACAGCGGGACAATTACTTCCTAGTCCTGCTGGCCATGCTATACCTTATACACGCCAGGATGCTGTTGGCCTTCTTGGCCACCTGGGCACACTGCTGGCTCATGTTTAGCCGGCTCTCCACCAATATCCCCCGGGTCCTTTTCCACCAGGCCACTTTTCAATCACTCTTCCCCCAGCCTGTAGCGCTGTACAGGTTTGTTATGGTCAAAGTGTAGGACCCGGCACTTGGCCTTGTTGAACTTCATACCATTGGTCTCGCCCATCTATCTAACCTGTCCAGGTCCCTCTGCAGAGCCTTCCTACCCTCAGGCAGATCAACACTCCCACCCAACTTCGTGTCATCTGCAGACTTACTGAGGGTGCACTCGATCCCTCATCCAGATCATTGATAGAGATATTAAAGCATATTGGCCCCAATACTGAGCCCTGGGGGACACCACTAGTGACCGGACGCCAACTGGATGCAGTACCATTCACCACCACTCTCTGGACCTGGCCATCCAGCCAGTTCTTAACCCAACGAAGAGTGTACCTGTCTAAGCCATGGGCTGCCAGCTTATCCGGGAGAATGTCGTGGGAGACAGTATCAAAGGCTTTGCTGAAGTCCAGGTATACTACCTCCACAGCCTTTCCCTCATATATAGAAATAAGCAATATATTATGACAAGAAGACAAATAGGAGGAGTTTGCATACTTACCTGTTGCTTTTACTAAAGATGTAATTGTTCCTGTAGCTTTTTCTGCTCTGCTCCATTATATGCCTCAAAGCATATAAAATTCCCCAGAAACCTTAAAAATTGTAAAGGTTTAGGTCCTGATCCAAAACCCAACTCCTCATATATTACGTTTCCATAATTATGCAAGTCAAGAAGCTATTTTCTAATTCAAAATTTCTTTCTTCTCTACAGTTGCACATTTTGAATGACAATAGAGGAAGATGTTTTCTCTTGAAGTTTCCCATTGGTATCTTTCAGCCTATGAAGATATTTTGGATATTGCAGACAATCTCAAATGGCATTGGATACCCATGTTTAGGGGACCAAGCCCTACCTTTCTCTTGACTGTTTACGGGAGCTTAGAAACACAGTTCACATGTAGACTTTTAGACACCTACATTTAGATATCTGAATTTGGAGCTGAATACCAATGCAATGTAAGTAACATGAAAAATCACTAACTAGGCTAAATCACCAACAAGGCTAAGTGTTGGGTCCTGCACTTGGGACACAACAACCCCAAGCAATGCTACAGGCTTGGGGAAGAGTGGCTGGAAAGCTGCCTGATGGAAAACGACCTGGGGGTGTTGATCGATAGCTGGCTGCATATGAGCCAGCAGTGTGCCCAGGTGGCCAAGAAGGCCAACAGTATCCTGGCTTATATCAGAACTAGTGTGGCCAGCAGGACTAGGGAAGTGATCTCTCCCTGTACTCTGGTGAGGCCACACCTCTAATGCTGTATTCAGTTTTGGGCTCTTCGTTACAAGAAAGACATTAAGGTGCTGGAGTGAGTCCAAAGAAGGGCAATGAAGCTGGTGAAGGGTATAGAGCACAAGTCTTATGAGGAGTGGCTGAGGGAACTGGGGTTGTTTAGTCTGGAGAAAAGGAGGCTTAGGGGAGACCTTATTGCTTTCTACAACTACCTGAAAGGAGGTTGTAGTGAGGCAGGTGTCGGTCTCTTCTCCCAAGTAAGAAGTGATAGGATGAGAAGAAACGGCCTCAAGTTGTGCCAGGGGAGGCGTAGATTGGATATTAGGGAAAACTTCTTCACTGGAAGGGTTGTCAAACACTGGAACAGGCTGCCCAGGGAAGTGGTTGAGTCATCATGCCTGGAGGTATTTAAAAGTCATGTAAATGTGGTGCTTAGGGACATGCTTTTGTGGTGGACTTGGCAGTGTTAGGTTAATGGTTGAACTTGATGTTAAAGGTCTTTTTCAACCTAAATGATTCTATGATACTAACTAAACAAACAAACAAACAAACAAATTAAAAAAAGGAAGAAGGAAAAGTCCACCTTAACTATTTCATAAGATCCTAGAATCATAGAATGGTGGAGAAGTTCCCTTATCCTTCATCTGTTTTATATGCTGAAAAAACAGCTGCACTATATTTAGAAGATAATCCTATTAATCTCTCTAGCACTTTGTGAAAAACTTTTGTTCTTGCTTAACATAACCAAATTATTTAAACTTGGATTTAAAAAGGTTCTGTAAAGTGATGAAAATCTATGAACATTTTGATATTGTTTTAAAAATGATTCTACAAGTTTCATGTCTTTATATTTTTATATACAAGTTACAGTGCTAAGTGTAGCTTTAATTACCTATGACTATTCACTGACAGATAGATAGGGTAATCATCCTAATTTTTAAATTTTCAGAAGTTTTCTCAAATATACAGGCCAACTCTAATATTTCAAAGACTTCTTTGCTATTTTCTGTGTTATATTCTCTTCACCCATGCAGGTGAACTGATTTTTGATATGCCATTTTATTGTGTCCGTTGTTTTTGACAGCTGATGTTTAATCATGCAGTCATTTAATCATGATGAAAGTATGTAATAGTCTTTAAGATTGGTGTATATAGAGTTTTCTGTTTTCCTATCTCTTTTCATTAGGTAGCTGGTTAAGAAAAAACAAACACACAAAAAAATAGTATGAAGTAGGAGTGTTAATTTCCTTACTATTTTGACATCTTTTGAAATCGTGTAGCTGCCTCTGTTTCTTCTGGCTTTGTTTGAAATCATCTCTAATTGAAAAGAAAGAAAAAGATCCAGGTAACACACACTTGCCAAATTCATATTCCAATGATTTAAAAAGGAGTTAAGTAAGTAACAGAAAAATAAATTCCAAAAGACTCTAACAGGAATTTAAAGACAATTTCACATGTGCAAAACTGTTTCTCTGCAGTTGCTAAAGAAGTGCATGCAGGGAAGTACAACAGATATCTAAAGGAAATATACTCTGTTCCCTGTAAACAGCTTAAGTATCACTGTCATTGTAACAATAGGTTTACTTTACTACCATTTTTACTTCTCTTCGTAGCGCAAATGATTCAAGAGTGAGTACTCCTTTTTCCCTCAAATATGTGCAATAGCATTATTTGCTCAGCCTAAACAAAAGAGAAGAAAAAAAACCTTTAGCTCCTAGTATGGTACACAGCCAAGTATAGCATTGACTGATGTAACTACTTATAAGTATGTATCATTAGAAATTGCAGAGCCATGAAGACAAGCAATTGAAACACAAGTATGAATAACTAACTTTTGAGATCACTGCAGGTGGGAAAATAAAACAGTCGTCATAAGAAAGTCAAATACTAATCCTAAATTTCAGCATAATATGTTTCTGGTAGAGAGGATGACACAACAGAAACAGTACTGGAAAGATTTCACAAGCAAGTCAACTACTGATCTTACAGAGGATGACATCTCAGTACTCAAAATTATATTTGAACTCCTCTGAAGCTGGAGCTTGGAAGTTTCACATCTGAGAAATAAGCCAGTGACAACACCTAATACTTTTTAAACTAGATATTGATATATTTTCCAGCTGTTCCTTTTATGTAAAGACACATCCAGAACAGAACTCAAACCTTGCAATGAATTGATGAACTTATCTCCAATAAACAAGATTTGCAGCTCCTGTGAATGTGCTATACTTGATAGCTTCAGTCTATTGGAAACAGCATGAAAGGACTTCAAACAAGAAACTGGAATAATTTGAGCTTGATGTTACAAAATCATGATGTAAAAGCTCATACTATCTACAGACCATAATAAGGGCTTTCTGAAGTCTTGGTATGAAAATGATGTTTTAATTATGCAAGATTTTTCCCTTTCAAAAGGAAATATCAGTATGATGATCCATGTTATTCAGAAGAGCATAATCAAAATTTAAAAATGTAAAAAATAAAAAGCAGTAATAGAAGAATTAATTTAACTGATGGCAACTGTATTAGGATCTAGTGGTGATATTTCAATAGCTTTAGCTATTCATGGACAGTATTTCATAAATGAATTTTAACACATGTGGGTTGATTTGGATACTGAAGAAAAAAAACTCCAAACATGACTAATATATAATTTGTAAGACATATACAAAGTTAAATATTTTTCAGTGAACAGTCATAGCTGACTCTTGACAACAATGAGGTTGACTCTATATATATACAGAAATTGTTGAGAAATACATAAATATCTATGATCTTATCTATTCCTTCTCAAAGGATACCAACCTAGCAATATTTACCTACAGAGAATTTAGTACAAAGAACTGATTTTGAAAGACTTATAATCATAGAATAATAGAACCATTTAGGTTGGAAAAGACCTTTAAGATCATCGAGTCCAACTGTTAACCTAGCACTGACAATTATACCACTAAACTATACACCTAAGCACCACATCTACATGTCTCTTAAATACCTCCAGGGATGGTGACTCAACCACTTCCCTGGGCAGTCTATTCCAATGTTTGGTAACCCTTTTGGTGAAGAAATTTTTCCTGATATCTAATCTACACCTTCCCTGGTGCAACTTGAAGCCATTTTCTCTCGCCCTATTACTTGTTACTTGGGAGTACAGGCCAACACCTACCTTGCTACAACCTCCTTTCAGGTAGTTGTAGAGAGTGATAAGGTCTCCCCTGAGCATCCTTTTCTCCAGACTAAACAACCCCAGTTCCCTCAGCCACTCCTCATAAGACTTATGCTCTAGACCTTTCACCAGCATTGTTGCCCTTCTTTGGACTTGCTCAGTTTGACTTCCTTTACATTTTTCAAATTTCATAGAAACATAGAAACACAGAATGGTTTGGGTTGGAAGGGACCTTAAAGATCATCTAGTTCCAACTCCCCTGCCTTGGGCAGGGACACCTTTCCACTAGACCACATTGCTCAAAAGCCCCACCCAACCTGGCCTTGAACATTTCCAGGGAGGGAGCATCCACAGCTTCTCTGGGCAACCAGTGCCAGTGTCTCACCACCCTCACAGTCAATAATTTCTTCCTAATATCTAACCTAAATCTACCCTCTTTCAGTCTAAAACTGTTACCCCTCATCCTATCACTACATGCCCTTGTAAAAACTCTCTCTCCAGCTTTCCTGGAGGCCCCCTTAAGGTGCTGGAAGGCTGCTCTAAGATCTCCCCAGAGCCTTCTCTTCTCCAGGCTGAACAACCCCAACTCTCTCAGCCTGTCTTAATAGGAGAGGTGCTCCATCTCCTTGATCATCTTTGTGGCCCTCCTCTGGACTCACTCCAACAGCTCAATGTCCTTAAGTTGGGAGTCCCAGAGCTGAACGCCGTACTCCAGGTGGGGTCTCATGAGAGTGGAGTAGAGGAGGAGAATCACCTCCCCTGACCTGCTGGCCATGCTTATGTTCTGAGCATACATGAAACTATCATGTTTAAGTTCTTGAGGATCAATCGTCTACGTGCATAATTGTATGATCAATGTCTATGTTCCCCCGTACCACTAGTGATGTACCTGACTAGGAAAGCTACCCTCCTACATCTGTTGTTTTGTAAATAGTGGTGGGTGAAGTGATAATTGGTGGCTGTCTTGGCCATAGTGATCACAAAATGGTTGAATTTAAAAACTTTGGTGAAATGAGAAAAAAAAAGTGTCAGGAGAGGTACTACTCTGGATTTTAAGAGAGCAGACTTTAGACTATTCAAGGAACTAGTTAGTAAGGTCCCCTGGGAATCTGTTTTTGAGGGTATTGGGGTGCATAAATGTTGGTCATTTTTTAAGAGTCATCTTTTAAGAGCACAGGAGCACAATTGCAATGTGTCAGTAGTCAAGCAAGCAAGGCAGAAGGCTAGCTTGGCTTAACAGGGATCTTCTTCTGGAACTTAAGAGGAAAAAGAAGGTATATGGACTTTGGAAGCAAGGTCAGGCTGCACAGGAAGACTGCAGAGATGCTGTTTACCACTGTAGGGAGAAAATTTCCATGGCCAAAGGACAATTGGACTTGGTGTTGACCACTACTATGGTGAATAACAAAAAAAGGCTTCTTTAAATATGTTAATGAATGACAAAAGGAGGACTAAAGAAAACATTGGTCCGTTACTTGATGAGGTTGATCATATCTCAATAGGTGATGGTGATAAGTCATCCCTATCACAAATAGGGATAAAGAAAAAGCAGAGACATTTAACGTTTTCTTTGCCTTTGTCTTTAACACCAGCGATGGACCTTGGGACCCCCATAGCCCTGATTTGGAGCACTGTCACTGGGGTAGTGATAATCTCACAGTTTACTTTGAACTTTTACAATATTTACTCCTGTAACCAAATGCCCATGTTTATAGGGCCCAAGGGGATTCATCCCAGGGTCCTGAAAGAGTTCACCAATGTTATTACGAGACCTCTGTCAATTATTTGTCAATGGTCTTGGGAATCTGGAGAGTTCCCAGTCGACTGGAAGCTAGTAAATATTATTCCAATTTTCAAGAAGGGCAAGAAAGAAGACCCTGTTAAGTGTAGGCCTGTCTGTCTCACTTCAATGCTGGGTAAAATTATGGAGAATATTATTCTGGGAGTTATTGAAAAATACTTGAAAGACAATGCAGTCATCAGTCAAAGCTAACAGGGGTTCATGAAGAGAAAGTCATGCCTTGCTAACTTAGTATTCTTTTATGACAAGACTACCTGCCTAGTAAACGAAGGGAAGGCAGTGGATGTGTTGCTTTTCTTTTTATTTATTTTTGCAAAGGTTTTGATACTGTGTCTCACAGAATCCTTCTGCACAAAATGTCCAGCATACAGCTAGACATGTAAACAATATGATAGTTGAACAACTGGCTAAAGGGCCAGGCTCAAAGAGTTGTGCTAAAGGGGGTAATATCTTGCTGGCGGTCAGTCACTAGTGGTGTTCCCTGGGGCTCAATTTTTAGGTTTTCATCAATGACCTGGGGATGGGAGTTGAGTGCACATGAAGAAAGTTTGTTGATGTTACTAAATTAGGAGGAGCCATTGATTCCCTCAGGGTAGAGAAGTCTTACAGAGATATCTTGATAGATTAGAGTGGTTGGCAATCACCAACTGTATGAAATTTAACAGGGAGAAATGCTGGATTCTGCATCTGGGCCAGTGTTATCCTGGATATACGTCTAGACTGAGGGACAAGAGGATGGAATGCAGTCCTGCAGAAAGGGCTCTGGAGGTTTTGGCTGATGGTAAGCTCAATATGAGTCAACAGTGTTCCCTGGCAGTCAAAAGGGCCAGCTGCATTCTAGGCGACATTAAACAGAGTATAGCTAACCAGTCAAAAGAAGTGATTGTCCTACTGTATTCATCTGTAGGGCTCAGTTCTGGGGCCGGTGCTGTTCAATATCTTTATAGATGATCTAGACGTAGGGGTTGAGTGCACCCTCAGTAAATTTGCAGATGACACCAAGCTGGGTGAGAGTGTTGACCTGCTGGAGGGTAGGAAGGCCCTATAGAGGCATCTGGACAGGTTAGATAGATGGGCCGAGACCAACGGCATGAGGTTCAACAAGAACAAGTGCTGGGTCTTACACTTCGGCCACAACAACCCCATGCAGTGCTACAGGCTGGGGGAAGAGTGGTTAGAAAGCGGCCCGGTGGAAAGAGACCTAGGGGTGCTGATCGACAGCCGGCTAAACATGAGCCAGCAGTGTGCCCAGGTGGCCAAGAAGACCAATGGCATCCTGGCCTCTATTAGGAATAGTGTAGCCAGCCGGTCTAGGGAAGTGATCGACCCTC
The DNA here is from genome assembly GCF_013368605.1 of Nyctibius grandis. NCBI lineage: Eukaryota > Metazoa > Chordata > Aves > Nyctibiiformes > Nyctibiidae > Nyctibius > Nyctibius grandis. Next base: position 75,375,818 of record NC_090659.1, on the reverse strand, counting down.
TGTACTCGGCACTGGTGAGGCCGCACCTTGAGTACTGTGTTCAGTTCTGGGCCCCGCACTTCAAGAAAGATGTTGAGGTGTTGGGAGTGAGTCCAGAGGAGGGCGACCAAGCTGGTGAAGGGTCTGAAGGGTCTGACCTACGAGGAACGGCTGAGGGAGCTGGGGTTGTTTAGCCTGGAGAAGAGGAGGCTCAGAGGTGACCTTATTGCAGTCTACAACTACCTGAAGGGAGGTTGAGTGAAGTGGGGGTTGGCCTCTTTTCCCGGGCAGCTAGCGATAGGACAAGAGGACACAGCCTCAAGCTTTGCCAGGGGAGGTTCAGGTTGGACACTAGGAAGCATTTCTTCTCAGAAAGGGTCATTAGACATTGGAATGGGCTGCCCAGGGAGGTGGTGGAGTCACCATCTCTGGATGTGTTTAAGAAAAGACTGGACAGGGTACTTAGTGCCATGGTCTAGTTGACAGGGTGGTGTCAGGGCAACGGTTGGACTCGATGATCCCTGAGGTCTCTTCCAACCTGGTTGAATCTGTGATTTTCTGATCATTGGTGCGGCCTCACCTTGAGTACAGTTTTGGGCTCCACAGTATAAGAAGGATATAAAAGTACTAGACTGTGTCCAAAGGAGAGTAACAGAGATGGTGAAAGGACTAGAGGGCATGACGTATGAGGAGTGGCTGACGATACTAGGTTTGTTCAGCTTAGAGAAGAGGAGACTGAGGGGTGACCTCATTGCTGTCTACATCTTCCTCATGAGGGGGAGCAGAGAGGGACGTGTTGATCTCTTCTCTCTGTGACAGGACACAAGAGAATGACTTAAATTTTCATCAAGGGAAGTCCAGATTGAATATTAGGGAACAGTTCTTCACTGAGAGGGTGGCCAAACACTGGAACAAGCTCTCCAGGGAAGTGGTCATGGCTCCAAGCCTATTAGTGGTCAAGAAATGTTTGGACAATGCTCTTAGATTTAGGTGTAATTTTTAGGTCGCCCTGTGTGGAGTCAGGAATTGGACTCAATGATCCTCATGTGTTCCTTCTAACTCAGGATATTCTATGATTCTATCATTCTAGATAGCAGACGTCTAAAGAATTATGATACTGAACTAATAAATAAATATACAGAAGCATACGCCAATATTCCCTCAAGAGATTCCTGCAGTAATTCATGCAGTAAGTACATGCAAAAAGACCAAGTACAAACTCAGCTATATTAGTGAGACAGAATCTCACAGAAACTTGCCCTGAGTAAAAACAGTAGAAGGGAAGAAAAAAAATCAAAGCAAGAAAACCCTTTGGTCATCTTCAGCTGATGGTGTGATTTGTTGACAAAAACTGTTAGACGCATCAGGTCTAGCTTTTGTCCAGTTCTTGCAGTTTTTTGTTTCCTTTATTAAATTTTGTGTTTCTTGACTGCTCTTATCATGTTGAGAAGGTAAATTTGTTTATATTTAAAATAAGATTAGGGAGCTGGGCAATATACAGCATCTGTATGGTTCTATACAGTTTACAGCAGTCACCTAAAAAAAGGTACAACATTCCAAAACACCAAGGGTATTTTGAGAGAGTGGACCCTGGATGCAGTCATATATTTTGTAAAATTCAGTCATGTGCTTGCAGAATACTAAAACTTCTGCTGAAGGTTAGACACATGGCAGCTAGTTAATGTAGTCTCATAAGATTAATTTATAACTCCTGAACTGCTGCCAACAATTACTTCAGATACAAGGCTATATTAAAATGAAGACAGGAAAACACAGATGTTTCTACACTCACTTTCCTCATACATATTTTGGAAATGAATCCATTTATTTATTTAAAAGAAAAAAATAATTTACATGAAACAAGGTGACTTACGTCAAGATTAGTGTCCTGGTTTCATTGGGGTTTCCTTTCAGTTTGTGGCCAGCCATGGTGATCAGGGCCCTTAGCAGTTAAATCCAGGGCAGCTGACCCAGGCTGGCCCACAGGCGTATTCTGTATCATTAACATCAAGCTCACTATAAAAGGGAGGGCTTGCTGGGGAAGAGGTGGGGCTGGTTTTGTTCTTGTCTCTGCTGGTCTACTTTTTCCTCATTACTAATAATTGCTATTCTTGGAGCAACTTGCTGCAACTTTGTAGCTAAGTATAATTTTGTGTGTTTTATATGTCATTTATATTGGTTTCTTTATTTTATTAAATTGGTTTAATTTTAACCCATGAGTCTCCCTTCTTTTCCCAATTCCCTTCCTTGGTTGGGGAAGGGACATTGGGTGAGAGAAAAACTGTTATTGTTTAGCCCTGGGTGTAGGCTAAATGAAGACAATTAGATATTTTTCAAATTTTATTCTTTTAATGTACTTGCCCAGAAAAGAATATTCAGTCACATGCCAGTGAAACAGGCTGGTTTTGGGGAGGTTTCTTGGAATTCAACATGTTGACTTTGTATTTTTGAGGTCTTTCAGTTTCTTGTTACAGCTGAAAACAGATATATAAGGTGGTGATAACAGCAATTCACAACCTGTATTCTCGCTGATGTAGAATTTCACAGCATCAGAGAGCTATGCTAGATAAATATTTGATCTTGTAGATATGCAAAGAAGAAACAAAATGTGCCAAATAACATTTTTCATTATGACAGCATACATTATTTGGGATAATTTTAATCATGTAATGTAATCCTTACAAACCTTTTATCAAAAGAAAATATAAAATTACAGGTCAGTGGATAATCAGATGGAAGGTCTTACCTGCCATTCTCAATTTGCTGAAAGTATGTCTGATGTTGGAGGACTAAAAGATGATCAGAGGACTGGAGCACCTTTCTTACCAGGAGAGGTTGAGAGACCTGGATCTGTTTAACTTGGAGAAAAGAAGACTGAGTGGGGATCTTATCAATACTTACAAATATCTTAAGGGCAAGTGTCAAGAGGATGAGGTCAGACTCTTTTCAGTGGTGCCCAGCGACAAGACAAGGGGCATTGGGTACAAACTGAAACATGGGAAGTTCCATTTAAATATGAGGAAAAACTTCTTTACTGTGCAAATGATAGAGCACTGGAACAGGCTGCCCATGGAGATTGTGGAATCTCCTTTTCTGGAGATATTCAAAACCGGCCTGAACGTGACCCTGTGCAACATGCTCTCGGTGAACCTGCTTTAGCAGTAGAGTTGGACTGGATGATCTCCAGGGTCCCTTCCAACTGTAACTGTTCTGTGATTCTGTGCTTTATATCCATAAATGTTCAAGGATGTGTTGCAATATTCTAATCTGGATCAAGCATACTTTATATGTAATTATGCTTGGAAACCCTTAGCATTAATGGTTTAAGGGGAAGCAGGGGGAGGCAAAACAAAATAAAACAAAGCGGCCCCCAACCCCAATATTAATGGGCAGCTCTTTCAGTTATCAAAACCAGAAGATAAAATTTCCATTCATCAAGAAAGGTCATGTGTTTTGAGCTATGCTACAGCTGTGCTAAGTAAGTTATATTTTAGCAGGATGCCAGAAAGTAAACAATTACTTTTTTTATTACTGCTGAATGGCTAATAGAGACCTAATAATGTAAGCATTAATTTCACCAGAAAAACAATGAGAACAAGACATATAAAGGAGTAATAATTCATAGAGTATATATACTGTCTTGGGTGACATATGTAGATGCTAGTAAGTTGGAATCTAATTGATCACACAATCAGACTTACAAGGAAGTATCTAATGCCAGAAACCTGACTTCAATAATGCAGACAGGCTTCCAGATGACAAGAGGTAATGACATTTAAGTCATAATAATAACACTAAGGCTGTGGAAATATTTTTCCCCAATTTTTAATTTCCTCTGTATAATTTGGAAAATATTTACTTAACATTTATTTAATGTTTCCATCATTGGGAAAATAATTTGGTTAAGATGTACTTAATCTACATTAAGGACATAATAACTTAAAATTCTATTTTAGGCACAGATAGCAATCCAGTCTATTTTCTGTCCAGTCCTGCCTGGATCAGCTCCATCCATAACATGAATGTTTCTCCTGGATATCTAAATTTGAAGTTATTCATGCTACAAAACACTTTGACTGAAGAACTGACTATTTTTCTACAGCCCACCTGGACACTAGACATACACTTGGATCACACAGTTCCTTTAATTGTCTTTTAATGCTCTTTGTACTTTTGCTGAACTTCCGTCTTGGTGTGAAAAGAGTGAAAATTGTCTGTAGCTTGGACGTTTGGGATCTTTTGAAGAATACTGAAAGAAAACAGTTATCCTTACCTTAAAAATAGATCTCAATCACATCAGCATCATCCAGGAAAAGCAAGTATATTGTCATTTTGTCTTAGGGGAATCTGAAGTTCTCTTCATTTCCCACTTTCCATAAATTAGCCACACTTTCTCTCCCCTGCTGCTACTCTTCTCTTTATTACTCATCTTATGAGAAGTGCAATGGTATTTTGCAGTTACAATTAAAACCCACTGGAAGGCAAAAGAGCTGATTTTTCTTCTCTCATCCTATGTGAGATTAGTGTATAGTTCTTCAGCACAAGGGAAAAAAACTATTAGTATGCCAATAAGTACTCTGAGATTTTCAAAGCAACACTAGGGAGTCAGACACCTTTTTAATTTACAAGATCACTTGTATATAGAGAGAAAAAGTGGCAGCAGGGAGAATCATATTCTCCTCATAGCTTTTAAACTCAGAAAAACCATTTTAGACCTGAATGATCACATACCCCCAAAGAAATAACATATCATTTCCAATTGCATTAACAATATATCATGATTTCTCACCACTCAGCTACATTGTTGCAATGTTTACAAATTTGATTTTCAGGTGCAAAATTGCATAATCACTAAGGTTGGAAGGCAATTCTGGAAACCCAGTCCAAGACCCCTGCTCAAACAGAATCAGCTAGAGTAGTTTGCCCAGCACCCTGTCCAGTCAGATTTAATATCTTAACAGATGGACACTCCATAACCTCTCTGGGCAGCCTGTTTCTGTGTTTGACCATCCTCAGGGTGGTCAAAAGCTCTTTTTTCTTGTTCTGAGACTGAATTTCCTGTATGTTCATTTGTCTCCATTGCTTCTTGTCCTGTCAATGAGAAGAGTCTGGCTCTGTCGTCTTTAAATTCTCTCATCAATCATTTATACATATTGACAAGTTCCATTCAAGTGTCTCTTCTTCATGCTGAAAAGTCCCATCTCTCTCAGCCTTTCCTCATATGAAAGATGTTCCAGTTCCTTAATCATCTTTGCAGCCCCACAGTGGACTTGCTCCAGTAGCTACATCTCCAGTCTTCAAAAAGGGCAAGAAGGAGGACCCGGGTAACTATAGACCGGTCAGCCTCACCTCCATCCCTGGAAAGGTGATGGAACAACTTGTCCTTGGTGCTGTCTCTAGGCACATCAAGGATAGGGGGATCATTAGGGGCACTCAGCAGGGCTTCACCAAGGGGAAGTCATGCTTAACCAACTTGATAGCCTTTTATGAGGATGCAACCCGGTGGATAGATGATGGTAAAGCTGTGGATGTGGTCTATCTCGATTTCAGTAAAGCGTTTGACACGGTCTCCCACAGCATCCTCGCAGCTAAACTGAGGAAGTGTGGTCTGGATGATCGGGTAGTGAGGTGGATTGTGAAGTGGCTGAAGGAAAGAAGCCAGAGAGTGGTGGTCAATGGGACTGAGTCCAGTTGGAGGTCTGTGTCTAGCGGAGTCCCTCAAGGGTCGGTACTGGGACCAGTACTATTCAATATATTCATTAATGACTTGGATGAGGGAATAGAGTGCACTGTCAGCAAGTTTGCTGATGACACAAAACTGGGAGGAGCGGCTGACACACCGGAAGGCTGTGCAGCCATTCAGAGAGACCTGGACAGGCTGGAGAGTTGGGCGGGGAGAAATTGAATGAACTATAACAAGGGCAAGTGTAGAGTCCTGCATCTGGGCAAGAACAACCCCATGTACCAGTACAAGTTGGGGACAGAGCTGTTGGAGAGCAGCGTAGGGGAAAGGGACCTGGGGGTCCTAGTGGACAACAGGATGACCATGAGCCAGCAGTGTGTCCTTGTGGCCAAGAAGGCCAATGGCATCCTGGGGTGTATTAGAAGGGGTGTGGTTAGCAGGTCGAGAGAGGTTCTCCTCCCCCTCTACTCTGCCCTGGTGAGGCCGCATCTGGAATATTGTGTCCAGTTCTGGGCCCCTCAGTTCAAGAAGGACAGGGAACTGCTAGAGAGAGCCCAGCGTGGAGCCACGAAGATGATTAAGGGAGTGGAACATCTCCCTTATGAGGAGAGGCTGAGGGAGCTGGGTCTCTTTAGCTTAGAGAAGAGGAGACTGAGGGGTGACCTCATTAATGTTTATAAATATGTAAAGGGCAAGTGTCATGAGGATGGAGCCAGGCTCTTCTCAGTGACATCCCTTGACAGGACAAGGGGCAATGGGTGCAAGCTGGAACACAGGAGGTTCCACTTAAATATGAGGAAAAACTTCTTTACGGTGAGGGTGACCGAACACTGGAACAGGCTGCCCAGAGAGGTTGTGGAGTCTCCTTCTCTGGAGACATTCAAAACCCGCCTGGACGTGTTCCTGTGTGATATGATCTAGGCAATCCTGCTCCGGCAGGGGGATTGGACTAGATGATCTTTCGAGGTCCCTTCCAATCCCTAACATTCTGTGATTCTGTGGGGAACCCAGAACTGGACACAGTACTTCACAATGTTCTCACCAGGGCTGAGAAGAGTGGAAAGATCACCTCCCTCGACCTGTTGACAATGCACTTCCTAATGCGGTCCAGGATGCTGTTGACTACCTTTGCCACAAGGGTGCACTGCTGGTTCATGGCCAAGTTGCTGTCCACCAAGACCCTCAAGTCCTTTCTGCAGAGTTATTTTCCAGCTGGTTGGCCCCAAGCATGTACTGGTATGTGTGGTGATTCCTTCTGAGGTGCAGGACTAGTCATTTCCCTTTGTTGCACTTCTTGAGATTCCTGCCTGCCATATTCACCAGCCTGTTGAGATCCGTCTGAATGGTGGCGCAACCATCTGGTTTCTCAGTCACTCCCTCCAGTACAGTATCATCTTCAACATTTGTCACAGCATTCAGGTCACTAATAAAGTAATTAAAATAGTATTAACAGCAGTACTGAGCTCTGCAGTACACCACCAGTGACTTGTCCCCAGCTGGATTTGTCCTGCTGATCACAACCCTCTGGGCCCAGCTTTAGTCTGTTGTTAGTCCACCTCACTGTTCAATTATTATGGTATTTACCTTTGTGAGATAATTGGGGAAAAAAAAGTTAAACCTCCTTCTCTATAACTAAATGTTTTGAATCAATATAGCTTTTAGTCTTTCAAAAATATTTATTTTTAAACATAGATAAACTTAGAAGTTTTGCTGTTCTTGAACACATGAGAAAATAATTCCTCTGCTGCTCCTCCCCTGATTCTAGTGAGTTCTCAAATTTTTGTATAAATTTAATAGATAAAATGTTTTTTTGGGCTTAGAATGGATATTGTATACTCCCTTGTTCTGTGAATCTGAATAAAAGGTGTTGAAGGGCTGCTTGAAAGTCACTTTCCCACTAGTTCTACAGTAAGATTAATAGTAGAAAAGCTCTTCTTACAGAGAGCTTCTCTATGCCCTTAATCAACCTCTCAACTCTGTAGTGATTGAAGAAAAAACACTTTCCTTCAGAACATATTCTGTAAAAAAAAATATGGTAAGATAAGATTGCTTTTGCTAAAAGAATAATAATGAAAATCCAGACTAAATACACTGGAGAACTTGTGACCAAAGAAAATTTAAAATTAAGATATATTGAAAGAACTTGGTACATAAAGATAACTCTTTCACATGCTCAAGGTGTGAGTGACAGGAGACCTTTTCTCTGCCATCCTAATGCCCACTGAATTTTGAATATACCATTATTCTTATTGCTACAATCTTTTCTGAAGGGGCAAAAAAGGCAAAATGACATAGAAGTGGAGGAGATGAGGGAAAGGAATGGGAAGAAAAAATTCTGTGCTCTGTTATTCTTTAAGTGAAACTTCAGTTATTTTTAAGTCTCTTAGCCAAAAAAACCTTGCATTCCTAAGGGCTGTAAGAGGTAAAATCAAGGCTACAAATTCTATGACACTTTTGTCCAATGTCTTTCCCCTCTTTTTCTGTTTTTCTAGTTAACTCTTATTCAGAGTTTCTATATTTCTCCTATCAAAGACAATATTCCTTCCAATTCTCTTTCCCATACATTTTGAAATCCATCTGATCACTTCACATCCAAACATTGTTGACACAAGCATTTCTTTTCACAATTCTCCCTGTCTTCAATTCTCCTACCTCCATAACCACTCCTTTGCATCTTCTCCTTTTATTTCTACTGTTGTTGGAGTTTCAGTTTTAACTAAAATTTATTACCCAAACTATCACAGCCATTCCTGGGCCAGTAGTTTTTAAAATTTCAGTGGGAAGAAAAGTAGAATATATCTGAGAAGTGTTATGCATCTCTTCTTTTGCAGTTTTTATATCACTTGTAAAAATTCCTTTCACATATTCTGTATGGTGTATACATTTCACAGAAGACAAAAATGGAGAGCATAAAAAAGAATTACACTTGTTGATTTTTGCTTTTAAAAAGCAGACCGGTTTTCTCCTGTACACAGAAAAAAGGTATCCACTGACTAAACAGAAGATGTCTTCTGCATATAACTATTTAATATATCTTTATTGTTCTTAGCAGAATAATTTTAATAAAGCATAAAATTATTGTCCTTAGCTTATCAATAAATTGAGTAATTTATTCTGGTTTTATAATCCAAAAGTCTTCTACTTCCCAGCTTTGCACTTAATTGCAAGTTTCCTTTCTGATAAGATCACTATCTTTAATATAGACCTTTCCAACTCTGATTAAAAAATGTTATTACAATATTTTACAGTATTTTGTGAGATATGATCCTTAATTCTAATTCAATTCTACTCTCAGCCTTATCAGACAGAGAAAACTGGTAATTAGAAAGGTAAAGGTCAGAGATAAGCATGCTCGCAGTCTTAATTTGGAAGTTTCTTTATACCCTTTCAGAAATGACGGTATCTGAAACAAAAGAAAACTGTGCTCCATCTTATCAAGTGACCAGATAAGTAACCACAAAAAATAAGTCAATTTATAGCAGGTGTACACCACGAAAACAATATATGCAATTCAGCTCCAGATCATAGACACATACATGGAATTGTCTTCTAAGAACTGAACAGGTACTGGAGCATATATTCAGTTGCCTACACAGAGCTATAAAATGCCATTGGAGATTCTGTAGTGTATCTGAGACAGCTACATGGGGCTAGAGATATGACATAGGACCTACAGAAAGTTTTGAGTTTCTAGAGGAGCAGCTGCAGGCTGTGAGAGGTTCTCTGTGACACCCTGATTACCCTTGGATACCATGTTTAGGCAATGAAACTGAGCCAAATGTGTCTATTCCAGGTGACAGATCTCTGTACTGACTACATATCCACTGACTACAGTGACATCTTGGATACTTATTCTTCATGTAGATGCTTGCATGAAGACAACTACATGTGAGTGTTAAAAATCTGGAGCATAAAATCAGTTAATTTCACCTAATTTTAACTGAGAACTAAGTATCTAACCTACAGTACTGGTTTAGGACTCTATTTATGTACCTAGACATATATATCTAATATCACTGGAGCAGCTGTAGTGTAACTGAGATATCCAGAGGGGAACAGCAGATATAAAATCGTGGAAATAATCACATTCTTCTTGAGTAGTGGCTGGATCTCAGTCAGAATACCCTAGTGTCACGGTTTAAAGCTGGGCTGGCGATTAAACCTGCAGCAGACGCTCTCTGTTAACCCTCCCCCCCCACCCGAAGGAAAAGGGAAAGGGAAAAGGGAGAGAGACTTACGGGTTGGAAAGTTAAAACAGTTTTAATAAACCTATAATAATGAAAACGAGTATAATAATAATATTGGAATAATCAAATATATACAAATATATATACAAAACCAAGATCGAGCTCCCCCGATGTTGGCAATGTCACCACCGGCACTGCAGGGCAGGCTCCGGGAAGGCCCACGCTGGGCCTAGCGACGGTCGAGAGCTGGATTCAGGGATGCACAAATCAGGATCGGGGGCAGCAGGAAAACAGTCGGAGTCCTCCTTGGACACCGGCCATAGCAGAAAGAGCAAGCCAAGAGCGAGCAAGTTCGAGACCCTCGTGATCCCCCCGCTTTATACCGAGAATGACGTGTATGGGATGGAATACCCTCGTTGGTCAATTTTGGATCACCTGCCCTGTCTGCTCCCCACAGCAGCTGCGACCCCCCTTCGGCTTTTCACTTGTAAGCAGTGAAGAATTCAGCAGTGACCTTGGTTTCTCTAAGAAAAAGTACAGCAAGAGCCTTACTGCACAACATCCCTACCGGTGCCTCAGCGATAACTGCAAACTTCGAGCGTTATCAGTCCTGGAAGCAGACACTGTCTGCAAACATGCAGTTAGTTTCAGAAAGTGCAGTTATTTAGAGGAGACTTAGCTGAAAGTAAAAATCACTGAAAGGAAAATCGTCCTGGTTTAGGCCAAACCAGGACACCTAGCAAATCTCAAGTGACACTACATACTGAAATTCAGGCAATGGATCAGACTGCTAAATCTCCTTCGTGATGAATCTGCTGTGATAGTCACCTCTAGAACATGATATATCCATTCCCAAAATAATTACTAACAAATCAAGAGTGTAATTAATTCCATCTTAGATAATGTCCTCAAAATAAAGAAAGCAAGTGGTGTTTCGGAAGTGCCATTTACTAGAGAGAGAAAGAACCTAGAATATTGATGATTGCTGCTTACTGGAAGGCTACAGTTCGGCAAATCAGATCCCACTTTCAACTTCTGAAAAAAGAATGCACCAGCTCTACTTAGTGGCATATGCAAGGTGTAGAAAAAGTGAGGTGTAATTCTATAGTATGGACAGTCACTCATTCTGTCCATCTTCTGTGAAGAGAACCAAGTGAGGACCAGCCATAACTGGCAGAACACTCAACTTCTATTATGTCTTTCAGTTGGATATATGCACATAAAAGGTAAAAAGAAGGGGTAAAAAGAAAAAGTAGAACAGAACAGACAGTGTGTTTAGTGCAAAACTTCTGGTGACAGAACCTAAGTAGTTAATTACAGATCAAAGTATTCCTGAATTCTTGCAAACACTCTTGGAGTTTTTACTTATTTGTGATGTTTAAAAGGCTGGAATATTAAAAAAGGAATTAAATTATTCTTTATGAATGCATTTCTACAAAATGCTAAGAAGTTAACATCTCACTTATTACACTTGCTGAAAACATTATATGGATGACTGATAACATTGATCTCAAAATGAAATTGAAACAATGTCAATTCAGGGTGAATCTAATTTTGTAGATCAATTTAATTACTAACTATGCTGTATTTATTTTTGTATTGAATAATTCTAACCAACAAATAGGCTCAGTGCAAGAAATGAAAACCTAAAGGATATATGATATTAATTTCTGAGTTGTGGCTTTCAGAGAATTTTTCATTTGCTTGTAAATAAAGTTTTAAGGAATTTCAACATTTCAAATATCATGTTTCTGTACTGAATCATCATTTAGAAGAGACTAATTTCACTGCTTGATTGCTGTGTGGAATGTAGGTGTCTAACTTGAACTATTTTTGAAGGGATCTTTCTATATCCTCTCAGTCTTTGGTGGTTTTCAAGGTAGTTGCCATGTTCTCAGTTGGCTATGAATTATACCTTGGGGATGTGACATGTCTTGTGTCATGGTTTAAAGCTGGGCTGGCTATTAAACCTGTGGCAGATGCTCTCTGTTAACCCTTCCCCTCAAAGGGAAAAGGAAAGGGAAAAAGGAGAGAGACTTATGGGTTGGAAAGTTAAAACAGTTTTAATAAACTATAATAATGAAAAAGAGTAGAATAATAATATTGGAATAACCAAATATATACAAATATATACAAAACCAAGATCGAGCTCCCCCGATGTCGGTCACGTCACCACTGGCACTGCAGGGCAGGCTCTGGGAAGGCCCAGGCTGGGCCCAGCGACGGTCAAGAACTGGATTCAGGGATGCACAGATCGGGATCGGGGACAGCAGGAAAATGGACAGAGTCCTCCTTGGACACAGGCCAAAGCAGAAGAGAGCGAGACCCTCGTGATCCCCCCGCTTTATACTGAGAATGACGTGTATGGGATGGAATGCCTTGTTGGTCAATTTTGGGTCACCTGCCCTGTCTGCTCCTCCCTGCAGGTGCGACCCCCCCCTTCGGCTCTTCACTCATAAGCAGTGAGGAATTTAGCAGTGACTTTGGTTTCTCTAAGAATAAGTACAGCAAGAGCCTTTCTGCATAACATCCCTACCAGTGCCTCACTGATAACTACAAACTTCGAGCGTTATCATTCCTAGAAGTAGACACTGTCTGCAAAACATGCAGTTAGTTTCAGAAAGTGCAGTTACTTAGAAGGACTTAGCTGAAAGTAAAAATCACTGAAAGGAAAATTGGCCTGGTTTAGGCCAAACCAGGACATCTTGTCAAACCCTCAACTAATGAAGCTTTCACCCCCAAATTCCACCACTGAAGAAAGGATCTTTTGAGGAATTCTGAGTCTAGTGTTGGTTATAATCATAGAATCATAGAATAATTTAGGTTGGAAAAGACCTTTAAGATCATTGAGTCCAGCTGTTAACCTGACACTGCCAAGTTTACCACTAAACCGTGTCCCTAAGCGCCACATACACATCTTTTCAATACCTCCAGGGATGGTGACTCAACCACTTCCCTGGGCAGTCTGTTCTAATGTTTGACAATCCTTTCAGTGAAGAAATTTTTCCTAACATGCAATATAAACCTCACATTGTGCAACTTGAGGCTGTTTACTCTCGTCCTACTTGGGAGAAGACACTGACACCCCCCTTGCTACAACCTCTTTTCAGGTAGTTGTAGAGCACGTTAAGGTCTCCCCTCAGCCTCCTTTTCTCCAGGCTGAACAACCCCAGTTCCCTCAGTGACTCCTCATAAGACTTGTGCTCTAGATCCTTCACCAGCTTCATTGCCCTTCTTTGGACTCGCTCCAGCACCTCAATGCCTTTCTTATAGTGAGGGGTCCAAAACTGATCACAGTATTCGAGATGTGGCCTCACCAATGCCGAGCACAGAGAAACAATCACTTCAGGACTAGGGTCCTGATGGCCACACTATTTCTGATTTCTGATAATGGTAAGAGACAGACTGGAAACATAAGAGGGAAAGAAATATGGGAAGAAAGATTGCAGAAAAGACTACATTACTGTATTTTTACCATTTTAAAAAATTTATTCACGTCCATTGTGGGGAAAATATTCCTTGAAATATTTAATCCTTAGCACAGCCACCACCACAGAATAGCCAGTGCAAGAATTTACATTCTATTATAAACCTATATCTTCCTCCTGAGCAATTCCTATTAGCCATGCTTTACTCTAGTATTTATGAACTCTCAACCCATCTGGATATTAATCTGCTTGACAGTGCTAATAACCTGTTTTGTAAAATCTTGTTTGTGTGTTCTACCACCTGTTATCCAACAAATCCCTGCTGCCAGAAGGAAAAATAGTGATACAGATTCAAAGACTATAACAATAGAAGACTTTGTGATGATAATTTACTGTTGTACCCCATAGAACATAGATGAGAAGACAAAATGAATTAATTTCCACTTCAGCTCCCATGCATTGTGTAAATTGATAATTTTTTTTTAAACAAATAAACATTTTTTCTCAATGCATACAGTGTAGTTGTGGAGAAACTCATTATTACCCTTGATAATTGGATCTAATGGTTAATTGCTCTTATTCTACTTTAAGATCTATTAATGTTTCCCATTTTAGCCAGCTAACGAACATCAGTCTTCCCTGCTTTTCTTAATTACCGTTCGACTTCTTGCCTAATTTTCTATGCATAAGCTTTGTGCTATATTCATCTTTTATCCACTTAGTTTATCAATCAGGCTGTTACACAATATTAAGTCCAGGGAGTTACAGTATTTTAAGTACAAAAGACACCCTCATCTGCCTGAACAAATATCTATTTGATAAAAAGCAATTTTGACTACAAATACAGATCAATACTCAAAGTCATACTTCTAAATCTCAGCTGACACTTCACTTACTTACTGAAAAATAGAACTCATGTAATTCCCAATCTTCATCCATATTTTTAGTTAAGTTTTTCCTTTGTTTCATGTATTGGTATTATCTCCACCTGTGTTTTTATATTTTACTGGTTTGAGTTTTTTTATGTTTGCATATAACAATTACGATGTTCATGTGTGGTACTCAGGTGGGAATTTGACTAGCCCAGGTGTGGCAGATGCACTGCCCTGACAAAGGCCTGATAAAGACCTAACAAAGACCTGGAAAAAGCCTGTGGAAACTTCCCACCACAGCTCCTGTCACACCCACACAGGGGTTGTCAGCACCTACGCATTTCAGTCAAAGGCTAAGAAGTTAGGGTCCTCAGTCAATGGAGGGCCTCCATGACCTTATTTGACCACAAATCAGGTTTGACTAGGGTATAAATGGAGCCCAACCAGAGAGATGTTTTTGAGTTGGTCCTCCTCAGAGCAGCAGGTCCGCAGTCAGGAACTCTCCGCTTGGGTCAGGATGCTGTCCAAGGAAACTCCTCGAGGTTGGGAGCCCTCCTTTTATTAGGTGAGTCGTTGCTCATTTTGGGTCATTGGCCATAAAAGCTTAAGAATTCTTAAGTCGGTTGTGTAGTATTAGCTCCCAAATGACATTCTGAACCTGTGTATGTCAGAGTGTGAAAGTGGTTTTAGTTAGAGTAAAACTTAGTTTGATTTTGTTATGATTCTGTTATTATTTTGTTAAATGAATCCTGTTTCTAGTTTGTTAGTCGGTCTGGCTTGGTTTTGTGAGGTTCCATGACACCACGTTAAGAGACACAAAAGGCAAAACTGACAAAGGTTAATAATCATTTTTTAGGTGCTTACGGAAAAGGTGACTGGTGAACAGAGAAGGAAACAGGGGTTTAAAGAAGGAAAGTTTATGGATCCAAACTCACTTCACTGTTAGATCATTCAATTCTCAAAAAAAGAGGAATCATAAAAAAATCCATTCAGCCATGCACTGATGTGTTGTACTAGAGGGCCAAAACTAATCCACACATAACTAGGCACTTGCAGTTGCAAATATTAAGGACTTTTCTTAATGGTATAGGTTGACTAGCACCTTCTTAAAGTAAGGGAGGGCGGGGAAAAGTAGCATTTTTGGATGGATAAAGAGTAATTCCTCACACAAATTCAGGGTGGTGAGGAGAAACACCAACCAGCAGGGGTCAGTATGACCATTAGATGAAAAAAATATGGGAGTACAGGATATTCTGGTGGACCCTATACTTTGGGAAAAGAGATGCAAAGTACTGAGGCACCTGAATCCTTACCTAGCTGTGTGTCTGTGTAGGACAATAGATTTTGGTGTACACTCTCTGTGTAAGAGGTGAGGCTATACTAGATGTTTCACTCAAGGCCACAGTTAATTCAATATGATGCCCCCACCCTTCCCCAATTATTCATAAAGCAAGCCTACATTTAATTAAAAAAAAGTCTTCTATATTAGCATAAGTTTGAAGAACATTATAATTGCTTCAGTAATAACAGTGAACATTCAAAGAGAAAGTATAAATTTGAAGTTACTCCTTATAATGAAGGGCTTGTTGGGAAGGGTGTTTATTTCATCCCTCCACACACAGATAATGGCAAGGTAATTAAGGATTTACACATCTTGCTCACCACTCTTATTTGCTGTCTTGAAGATGACATCCTTTAACATTCCTACATATTGTATCAGAGCATTAATTCATAAGCATTCAAGACAATTTATTTCAGAACTCTTGTAACTTGGACATATGTAACGTTATTTTTTACATAAATCCACAAGCAGTTACTGGTTGCTCTCTTAAACCTCCAGAAATAGGTTTTAGTATGGGCTGGTTTTAGTAATGCTATAGCAGAAATGAAACAGTTTCTGAAAAATGGGGGTAATCAAGTAGAATATCGTTAGCCACTATGAAAGACAATTATAATTTGTTACATCTAACCTAGAACATGACAGAACATGAAATATTATATGACTCTATATGAGTCATATTTTAATAAAAACATTAATTTCTCTTTTTCTCCTCCTTTCAAAAAAATAATTTGAGGAGGGAGCAAGTTATTTTTTTTCAGATAGATTTAGCTGAATAGTTTTAACCAAATTAAATAAATGAATAGAAAAATTCTGTGTTCACTTGTTTAAAATAATACTTTGACCACCTTCAATGACATTTTATTTGGAATCTAGGCTGTTTCTAATAAGAGTAATAACCACAAAAAATATAGTTTCTTTGGGGAAGGGAGATATGGGAATAGTTTAATTATTTATTATAATGTAACCCAAGGTAATATATTTCTTTACCTATTGGCAAACAATCATTCATAAAATCTATTATTTGAACATTTATTATTTATATATAATTTGGGAGAAACAAGATGCTTCCATGAATAACTAATAAATAAAATATTGTAAAACAATTTCTATAAAAAATAAATAAAATATTAATAAGAACATGAAATATTAAGAAAACAATTATGCAACAAAGCTAATCTCTAATACCTTCACATCCAGAAATTTATGGAATAACAATATTGGCCATGGTGAAATTATCTATTTTTCGCTCAGAGGTCGGTGTCTCATCCAATTCAGCATATCTGCCCTGGGATCTACTGCATACTGAGTTGTCCTTTTGACATCCATTTTCTCAGAGATGTGCTATCAGAATTGAAACAGATAAGAAACTCATTGTTTAAGTATTTTTTAAAAAAATCTCGAGAGCCATCAATTCTGTATTTGACTTTCAGTTTCTCCATGACAAAAATTTGTGGAATGCAATTTAGATATATTACTAGACTGCATTGATTGAATAGCATCAGCTTAAATGACAAAAAGAATCAATTCCATAACAAAGACTGTAATACTGAATGCTTTGTTTTTAGAAATAATTTGGTGATTAAAAAATGACAAAAATAAAGACCACAATAAAATTGTTACATCCAATATATTTGGTTAATTTTTGTGTAATCATGACCATAAAATACTGATGTCATTATTAGATCTAGCTATAATATAGAATCTTTTAAACTATTTAGTCTGAAATTTTTCAACATGATTTATATTATCTGTGGGTGACTATTACTATAACTTTTTTTTTTAAAAAAAATATGCATTTCCTGGAAATAACTTACCTTCTGTGTAACTAAATAAATAGTTACCCTGAAGTCATCTAATTTCTGGCATAGTTGCACCTCAAAGAATCATGCTCTTGAGGTGGAGTGATTTGACACCTTTTGCTGCATTTACTAAAGTAGAAATGAAAGATGACTGGGCTCATTTATTTACTAGGGAGAAACAGGCACTAATATGTATTTTTCTATTTCTATCAACAAATACAATGTAGTAGTATAAAAAATGCTAGTTAAACAGATATACATTCCTGTAATTTTTTTTTCTGTTATAACACACGCCTTTGCAAATAGAAAATTTTGAGATTTGGTTTGATTCAAATAAACAGGGTTTTTTTCCCCACAAGTATTTTTGCATATTCCTTGCTATGCTGGCATTAGATTGTGATTTGCAGTGGCAAGCAGTGTCCAAGATTTCTTTTTTCTTTTGCCTTCATAATGTGATGATCCATTAAAGACCGGCTACCTTGATACGGATGTGGTATCATTCCAAGACAGTTTCAGATTTTCTAAGCAATATTAAAATAATCAAGATAAGATAAAAAAGTAGTATTTCAAAGTTTCAATTCAGAATTCAACAAACAAAATATAAATTTTATGAAACATAAATTTTACTTTTGTTTTTTTTTTTCATGAGATGAACCAAAACAACCAAATGGCTTTATAATATTTAGGCACTAAGTCACTGGATGAACTTCATCTTGAAATAACGTTCTACTGATTTCTTGATTATAAAAGTTTTACTGTTTTCTCATTTTAGAAATAAGAATTTTTAAAACAAAATTTATAAAAGTATACATGTCAAAGCCATAATTAAAGAAAATGGTTTTCCAATATGGAAAAAATGTTAGTAAGGAGAAAAATAATCCTTTGAAAGTTGTATTTAGCTTTGCATTTGCTGCAAGTACTATTTTAAATGTTAGCTGTCTTCAACTGTCTTACTCATAGCTGCAACATTTTGTTCTCTCATCTACTAATTACAGAAGTGGAAAATTTTTCCAAATTCTAACATTTGGAGAGAGAAAACATATGACTGTAAATGCCTAAGAAAACCACACACTAAGTACAATTACATTTAAAAATATTTACAAAGAAATGGAGGAGGATTTTCCTGGGAAAATTAGTTCTAAGACAACGCTGAAGAAGATGTGGGATAATTGCAAAATTGTTTTTGTAATAATAAATTTTGCATATAGCTTACCTACTTTCAAAAGGATATATTATGTATGGATAAACATCAATAGTGAAATTTATATATCCAAATTTAGTAACATAAAACATTAAAGCCCTTGTTCTAAAATTTACCTAGGTTCTCTATATAGTCAGTGGAGGTAAAGTAAGTTATCTTAAGAATGAGTCATACAAGCTGACTTGCAGTTAGTTTACCATATGCAGATAACTACATTTTTCTTATATATTAGGAGGGATCCTTGCTGTTCAGATTTCTAACTTTTTGAATTCACCAAAATTATCAATGCTCCATCAAAACAAACAAACAAAAAAAAAAAAACAAAATAAAACAAACAACAACAAAGAAAGCTTAAGTTTCAAATCAGTGTTACTTGCATGCAAGCAATTTGATCTGTTAAGGTTAAATATTTTCTATCAAGATTAATATGGAAAAGAATGTTCAATGTCATGACAGATGAATGATCACTGTTCCTTAATTTTCTTCCTTCTTCATTGTGGGCTATTTCACTAAATTCCTGATTTGCATGTACAAAGCATTGGGCTTAGACTCTGACAGCAGGCCTTTCAGGATGGCTTTCAGGTTCAAAAGAATAATAAGATTTCAGTAGACTCCTCTTAACAATGATCCTGATTATATTTTACCTAAATCTCCACTCAGCATTCACCACCACTCTCATATCTAGATATTTTCTACATACGGATTTTCTATACCTGTGTTTTCTATCGTTCACCTTCATCTTCTCAGCTTCTCACTTTCTCTATAAAACTGACTTGCTTCTTTTCAATTCACATTCTGTTTCATCTTTGACACCTTGTTCTCACCTTCTCATTAGTATTAATCAACCCTACATTATTATTATTCTGGGAGGAGGTCTTGAACTTGTGGTTGACAGTACATGGTAATTTACTGAAATGATGTTAAAATATTTAAAAGTGATGGAGATATGTCTTCTAATCTCCTCTAGTATCCTCTATTTTTTTTTTTTAATTTCTTGCCTTTAGAGATCAGAACTACTTCTACTTACTGAATATAATTGAATTTAATTATTTTGTTGCTACCATTTGTTTATTGTATAATAAAAGCATTATGATACTCTTCTACTTCTGATACTACTCATGGTCTCCTATCTGTCTGCTTTAAATATTAATGCAACAGAACTTGATCATTATCAAACACTGTGAAAAATTCAGACAGAAATTAATGTGGGCTATCACTAAATAGTCTAAATTCAGCCATCCTGGATTTAGGCATCTAACCTAAGATGTTTGTGTAGGCTCCAGCTATAGGCCATACAGAAAGATGAAAATCCTCAAGGAGTATTAATTTTCTTACCACCATTGCTTGTTTTTTCTAGAGTGCCCTATCCCTCTCATAACCCCAGATAGTTGTTTACTGTGTTTCCTTTTTAAGATCAATATTTTTAATGCTCAGCAATAAATTTACATCTTAACGTTCATTTTGGATCAATAATTAGCCCACATTTCTTTGCTTTGACTTGTAAATATGTATATGTACTATGTTCATAGAGCTTACAAAATATAAACCAAAAAATGAGTATTGAAAGAAGGTGGGGTTTTCTTTCCCCTTGCAGGTCTTTGCTTTGCAATTAGATTAATTTCCTGAATGTCTAAACCATTTTCTGTTAAGATCCACATCACTCCACCAACATAAAGAACTTTAACTGCAAGGTTATTATGATCCATTCACGAATCAGTAAAGCAAAATAATATCAACAAAATATAAAAATAATCATTTTTCATATAAAGCTATCAAAGCCCTATATTACAGTTTCCAAATCTAACTGCTCTATTTACAGATAGAGAAAATGGTGCAAAGAATTTGTAGTCTGGGCAGTATGTAGAGGTTCAGAAACAGTTATTGTAAACAGTCCAGAGGATGTGAACATAAATCAATGCCTAAGGAAGGAATGAGTGATAAAGTAAGTCCAGTTCTTCTGTATTATCCTTGTCAGCAAAAATAATGCTTTCTAAACCTCTATGCAACAAATCCATTTTTTCTAAGAAAGAAGACATAGATTTTCTGGAAAATCTTGTCTCTTCCCAGGTAGTTCCCTTTGTTAAGTTCTCACATTTGGAGAAAACTCTTTAGTCACAGTCAAACATACAACATACAAGATATTATTTTTTTTTATTTTTTTAGGTGAATTAATACATTATTGTCTGTTTTGAGAAGAGTTACACCCCATCTCACAGAGGATTGTGATTTGGCAAGACTTTATGGCTTCCCAGCACTGTGTGGCAAGTTCTTGTTATTCATATGAATACTAATTGCACAGATGAAATCACTTAAATTTCTTAAGGTTTTCAGTTTCCAGCTAGCTCCAACAACTGGAAAGAAGCGAAGGGAAAAATAACACAAGACAGATACCAAGCAAAGGGAATCATACTATAATCTGACCTTCTCAGTAATTAAGAAGTGTTTGAACGGTTGGTCTCAGCACATGGGGACCAGCTGAAGAGTCAGTAACGTGATGCAGCAGAATATAGGGAAGAATTCTCCAGTCACTTACCACAACAGGTAATGCAATGCTATTCCATTTCTCTTGACATAGATCAGTAACTAAATTAATTAATAAATCATGAGGCAAAATATTACATTCTACCAGTAGTGTATAACATAAACAAGATTGAACCCAGTGAGAACGTTCAAAAGCCTTTGTAACTGAATATTAAATTTTAAGATTTGCTAGTTTTCGGGTTAGACTAGGGTGAAGAAAATGAAATAATGTCATCTATGAAAACGGATGTCTGCTTCCTTTACATCCTTGCTATCATTAAGCAGCTGTTATATTAACTACATAACGGCATAACTAAAAGGTAAATAGGCATGTATGTTCAATGTTTTTAACATTTCTACTTATAGACTGTGGAATGCAACACCACATACAAAAATTACTAAAAACACGGGACAAGTTTTAGACATTGAGGAAAGACCACATAGTTGTAAGGACTCCTTATAAGAATATTTCTTTATGAGAGTTACTATGTTCCTATTAAGTTTTACAGATCCCCTCTGAAAGATCAGTTGTGTTGTCTTGCGCATATCCCTTGTCCGCAGGATGAACTTCGCCAGCCAATCATGATGAGAAGATGTATAGGCAGCTTCCATTTGGAACTGGCAATTATACCACCTATCTGTCCTTGTCTTTCTCTAAAAGTGTAGCAAGTTCTCTTGTGAACTAAAAACAATGAATAGAACTGTTTTCTTCAATGAAAATCCTGTAAGTGCTCCAAAGACCAAAATGTCAGGTAAGTTTTCCATGGGTGGGATCTGCATAGCATCATGCACTCTGGCTGAAGGCCCAATCAATGCTGCAAAACTCTGGTTTAGCAGCATCTGAATAGATGTAGTATTATCTATATTGTTCTCTTTTTTTCTTATAGTGTTAGCTCCAAAAAATTGCATTTAAAGTGATAATTTATGGAGTCTAAATATCTTTCGTACTGGGATCATAACAAACCAGCACCTCCTTGTGCAAATCTGATTTGTGTATGTTTGTATATAGTATACCAAATAATATATAACAAATACCATATGCTATGTGTGTGTGTGTGTTCTGAGGAAAGAACCTTTAAAAACATGAGTTGCATTTCTGTGTACATATCTTAAACATATACTAGGAAATATATATTAGGCTGCAGTGACATTTTTGTCCATTGGAAAATTTAAATTCTGAATATATAGATCAAAAAGAAAAAAAATGTAGCATGTGTGAAATGAAGTTTGTGATTATGAACTCTCCTATTGTTTAAACTGAACTACTTGGGTAAACCGTATTTTTTAAAAATAGAACACACCTTCCCTTTTGGAAAAATTAGATATGCATTATGACTGAAAGCACTGTGGTGCATGATGATGATGAATTGCATCTACTCTGTATAGAAGGACGGAAACAGGAGGCAGACATATAATATCCCAGATCAGCAGAGCTGTTTCATACTAAATTGTTTTATTTTCTTTTATTTTCTCTTCAAGTTGGAACCTGATATTTTGTTAGAAAATAAATAATTAAAAACTTAAAAGAAAAAAATTTATCTTTCACAAAATACCTTCTAACCTTCGGTTAGACAGACCTGATGTGTATAATATTGTTGATACTGCAGCCTCTGTAAACTGAATTCCACTGTAAATGTCTAGGGAAGGAAAATATGCAAACCAAGATGTCAAGATCCTGGAAAAAAAAATGGGAACATCTGACCCTTGTTTTTATGAAAAGAGCACAAAAAAAATCCAACTTGTGAAACAATGTTTCAGTATACTTTTGAATAGTTTATCACCATTGCATAGTTTTTAGAAAGAATGAAACTGAGTCACAGTGGTGGCATTTATGCTTTTGCAGCATTCTTGGCAACATTTGATTTGCATTGTTTAGTATTCCAGCTGACACTGCATGGGATGAAACCTCAAGTGCATGCAAATCTTGTAGTAACTTTTGTTGAACATACATACAAAAGCAGTCTGAGTGATCTGCAGAACATAGATATCTACGGCTGCAGTTCTGTAATATTGGACATATTCAACAATTTTACAGATGATGCAGCTGCTGTCAGCACAGATATCATTAAGTCTTATTCAGCAGCAGATCTAACTTGTCACCCAGAAGGGATCACATACATCAAAGAGATGTTCTGCATGCTTATTTTCATACAAAGCAAAAACCTCTGGGGAAAAAAAAATGAACTTGTCAATCAGCAATAACCTCTCGAAGAGCATCAGATTTTTACCTCTTTCACTTCCCCAGAATAATGGAGTTTCCTGCTTGCTTTCTTATGTGTTCCAAGGCTCAGGTGTTACAAGGTTTCACAGCATATTGACACAGTGATATTAATGTGTATGATGAGACATGATACCTGTGAAAATGACAAGCATACTGCCAGAGGGAGTTTACTGAAAAAGGCTATGGAATAGGTGTTATCCAAGCCTGCACTGGTTGTCCTGAAGGTGTCCTGAGCACTGTAAGAGCAGTTATCAAAGGCAGCTCTAGAAGTGTGAGATAGATAGGAATATAAATGGAGTGTTATAGTTTGGGGTGTGAATTTGCATGGAGCTGACCCAATAGAGCTGCAGAGCTGTACTCAGGGATCAGAAAGTGAGGGTAAGAACCTACCTCTTCTGATACATTTACCGACTATTTTTTTAAAAAGAGAGAGAGAAAATACATTGAACACATTTCAGCTTGTAGTAAACACTATTCACAATATCAGTATGGAAAAACAATCTTGTCCATAGTGTTCTGAAGAGCCCAGAGTGGAACAATATGTTTCTCCAGCAGTATTTCAAATTGAAATGGCTGCAGTTGGAGAAAGATGACAAGCCCAACACCCACTCAGGTCACAGATGAGGGTATGAAACTAGTGGTTTACTGCTTAAATCATATTTCACATTTTTCTGTATTTGATATGATTTAAATTATTAAAATGCAACAGAATTCATGCTCTGAGGGATAAAATACACTCATGTGTCCATAATGAGTACATTTGTTTATGATTTATAAAACTGTGAAAAAAGACTGGTTTTCACTTCCACAAATAAAGAACATGGCCTAGCATGAGAAATTCCCAAATAAAAGAATTTACGAAACAACATTATCCACTTATTATATTAAAATATATGTTGAAATTATTATAATATTTGTATTAAAATTAATGAATCTAATTTTGTAACTTCTACATTTTATTTTGTATGGGTTTTAATTACGAGGTATGATGTACTGAATGCTACTTCAGATGTGATACTGTAATAGCACGTTTTTCAAGAATGGGCAGAAAATGACAAAGCCAGTAATTCCTGAGGAAGATCCTTTATTATTTCATCTCTATTGCAGGGCAAATTAAAGGAACTAAAATGTTTAATACTTAATAATTTGCTTGGTAATATAAAATTTCTTTCTTTAATAGGACTAGCAAATAATATTCATGCTACCAACAAACACACCGCTTGTTAATCCAGTGAGATATTCTTTACCTGGAAAAAAGCACCTAACTTTCCATTCAAGATGGCACAAAGGCAGCCCGAAGTATCTTGGTCACAACATTTCTGTTTTCATAGATGCCTGATGAATTTTTATTCCTTTTGAAAAACAGACGATAAAAAAATCAGAATTAATTACTCTGACACTGAAGAAAGGTGTGGCAGCTAAGGTAAACAGAGTGAGAGTTTATTTGCTTTCTAATCTCATTGTTTGCTAACTGAATGGCTCATTGCTCTGACAAGCAAGATTACAGCATAGATAAAGGATTTACTGCTTTGGTTTCTCAGAACTGGGAGATTCTGCTGGGTGATCACCACCTCTGCCATTAGTGTCTTTGACCAGCATATCGGTGTGAATGAATGATATGATTCTTTCCCTTTTCTTATATGTTTTTTTCCGTAATATATCTCACTCTGATTTTAAAGCCAAGGGTTGAATGCCAAACCAGAAAAATAAAATGGAGCACTAACCAACTAATCAATCATTCAAAGTAATTGAAGCCTCTTTTGAAGGCTTTGAATATTGACTCAAACATCATAGAAAAACTGGACCGATTTTCAGAGGCTTTTTCAGAAGCTTTAAGATCACATAGATCTAATTTTATAAATTCAAAAAACAGTATCAGCCAATTCCACGGTTGGTTGGTTTTGGGTTTTTTTTAAAATGCAAATACTTGGCTCAAGATGTTCTTGCACTTCTGGCAGTTCAATAGATGAAAAATGATGTGTTTGGGTGCTTGTCTTGTTCATTTCTCTTTCCACCAGATTGAAACTGGCCTAATTGTTGTTTGACTTCCTTTTTTTGTTGTTTTTTAATGGCAGGAAATATAAACCTTAATCATAACACAGGTTATAGTCTAGATGAGTGGTCTCCAAATTTTTTTGATCATCCACCTCTATCAGTGAAAACTTTCTGAGTGCACATCCTCAATATATGCGCATTTATTTATAAATTATACATGTACTATGTACTGCTGAAGTTCTAATATTTTCTTCCTAAACCCCAATGAATCATGCTGTGGACCCTTTCTTGCACTCCAGTTTGGAGGTGACTGGTCTAGATGGAGGTGAGGAAGGGAACAAAATTTCTTCTGTGAATTTAGCTTGACATTTTTTCCAGGGCCAAGGGAAAACCAAACAAACAAAAAGCCCTAAACTTGCTAATGGTTTTGCAATAACTATGGATGGTTTATTTTACAATTTTATTATTTGCTTCTGCAAGAACCTCCTAAAATCCATTTCACATAATTGTCTTTCAGTTCTGTGAGAGAAGATGAGAAAGTCAACATAAACATTTTTGAAGACTTTCCCAATCAAAGTAATATAATAGATTGCATCAATTTAATCTTGAAAAGACACATTTACTGTAGTCTCTCTACCACATTCCCATAGCAAGGGCTTCATTGACAAACATTATCTGTTCTGCAGAAAACACAATCTTCATTCCTTCCATCTAGAAACATGATTGCTTTCCTTTCTTATACACAAAGCATTTAACATATTTCAGGAGATCTTCAGGAAAGTAATTTTAAGGTTAACATGATTTCATGTATTGGCATCCTACCTAATAATGGCAGTCTATACTTCTAATATTATCAAGAATTCTTCAGTGCAAACAGGTATCATCTTCTGTTCCTCAAGTTCCTTGCCATTTCAATAGAAGAGATGACTATTGTTAACATCGCTGTTCCTATTTTGTAGGGCTAGATTTATTAGTTCAGGTAACCACATTTTCAATGTATTTGGTTTTAGCCAGAACTATAGATCTAATAACCGGGAAAGGAAAATGATCACGATACCATAAGCAGCTAAAATAATGTCTTAAGTAAATTAAAAAAGAATATTTAGGAGATGAGGCTATAATTAAGAAACTGTAATTATTAATTAATTTTGTTTTTCAAATATCTACTGTTAAACTCTTAAGACAAAGACTTAAAAAAATACTTCACCGCTCTCTAGTAAAGACACTAAACTCTTCCATAAAGTGAGTACTGTTGTGACTTAATAACAGGTTAGGAGATAGAAAACAAAAAGATAGAATATTTTCCTTCATAATGAGGGAACCATATAGATTTGAATTTCTTGAGGGAAGAAGGTATAATGAGCTCATGAAATATAAAAATTCTGGATAATCAAACCCAAATGTAATCCTGAAAACTTTGGGAAGAATGGTACAATTCTAAATCATTCCGAAATAAAACAGCAGATAAAATCCATTTTCAAAGGGAGAAAAAAATTACTTTAGAATCTCAAAGTGCTAAATCAAACGTATAAGTTATTGCAGTACTGCATGTGCTGTTCACTGTATTTTACAATAAGGAGGGAACAGTAAAAATTGTAAGGAAGAGTAATAAGAATTATTGAAAACATGGAATGGTTTACTGATCACACAGTGATTACAATCCTTCTACCTGGGAAAGAAATACCTGAGGGACATACGATAGACATCTAAAAGACCCTGAAAGATGCTGCGAGTAAATATTTATTATCTACAATTTCCCATCACAGAAGAATTGAAAAGTATTAAGTGGAACTGTTAAGAAGCATATCCCTTTATGCTCTTTTGACTTTTTCTGCATATTAGTTGAAGGTTTTGACTGGCACTTTTGATGGTGATTTCCTTTCTTCTGTAGCATGTCTACTGCTTTTGCAGGACTTGTCTAGAGTATAGTAAAAAGAATGTAGATTTCAGAGAATCCAAGGGGGTCTTTTTGTATTAGTTTTGGGGACATGCGGGGGAGAGAAGAAGAAAATTTCCTGCTTGTTGCTTTGCAAATGATTGTTAAGATGCAGGTTGGAGAGAGAGGGAAGCTTTATAAGGGTTGTGAGACAAGTGACTGTAGCTCAGAAGATGGGAACTTGCTAATGGTTAGGAAGCAGAGGCTGGAGCATTGGACTGCCTCCAGGAAATGGCTGCCTGGGAACATGGATTAGTGGCTCTGGGGAAACAGAGGATTTCTGCCTAGCATCTTGTAGATAAGCCCTACTGAGTATCCTGGAGACACCTTTCCATCATAGCTTTCATAGTCCCCCTCCTTTCTTTTCTTCTCTCCAAAACAGTCGCTTAGCACTGAGGTGCCAGGGAAGGCCCTGTAGGACGGTACTCTGCCTCTTGCTTGCAGCGATACAAGCACAAGGTGTCAGGACAGTAACTTTGCAGTCCCCTCTTCATTAAGGATACCTGTAGAAGAGGAAGAAAGAAACCTGTTAGTCCTTGAGTATCTGTCTGTCCGTGTCCATCTCCATCGTTACCTTTTTTTCTGTTTCCGCTATCTCTGTCACTACCCCTGTCTCTTACATCTGTCTGTATTCTGTCTGCTAAACTCAAGAAGGGAGGTGTTTTCACATCCTGAATGCTGTCCTCCTAGATACCCCTGCTCTCTAAATCCAAAGTGAATCCACAGTCTTATGTGGGATTTCCAAAGAGGAAAAGAGTCATAAGAAGTCCCCCAAACACAAAGGTCCACACAGCATTGGTGTCTGTCTTTTGCTTGGATATCACTTCAACATGCTGCAGGATCTCTGGATAGTAACTTTTGTGCCCAGCCTGCTAGACACTCTCTGGAGACGTTTGTAGTGGTGCATCCCACACACCAACTCAGAACATAATGTTTTAATTAGACACTGAAATGCACTTGGAGAGCTTTGAGAATGGAAGTGTTGGTTAAATTGCTCCAAAAGGAACCCAGTTCATACCTGGCAAAACCACTCTGAGAACTGAAAGAACAAGCATAAGTGGAAAGAATCAGGATACACTTCAAAACTTAATTGATACCTCAAACCAAATTACTAATGAAAACACAAATATGTAGGGTCAACCCTTTGTGTTCAACCAAGGACAAAAATAGTTTGGAGAAAGCAACTCGTGGATCTGTTACATTCTGGCTGCTTTCTAACAGAAAACAAACTTCTACTTTTAAATTAATAGAAGCTTGCCTCTGAATCCACTTTCACTGACAGATTACCAGAGAATCCTGGAGATGGTCTCTGTTGCTGATACCCACCTCTTCACAGGTTATCCTTGAGCCTACTCTGTGCCTATTGTGATTAAACACTTACCTGCAACTTGGGATGGACTGCTCCAAGAAAAAAATACTGCACTAAAGTCTCAGTGAAAACACTTTGTCTCTTGCATACCTTTAGAGAATTTGAGAACCTTACTTCAGTGCTCCTTTGATCATGACTGTAGCTACCCCAATGTAAGAGGGGTTTAGTAAAATGTGAAAGCAGTAAGAACAGCAGTAGAAAATTCTTTTAAGTTATTTTAAAAGAATCTTATATTGACAAGTTTATGTTGTCTGTGCTTACCCTTTTAATATGCTTTGAATTTTATAGTCATCAGAATGTCGAGATGAAGTGGCTCACTAGTGGGAGACTGTAAAATAGCAACCTAGCTATCCCAGTTTTCAGACGTTTAAGGAAAACTAATGTCTGGTGTATTGCATTGAATAATTCCAGCAAGGAATGAAGCTGCTTAGTAGAAGCTATAGAATATTACTTTAATCAACCAATAATAGCAGCAGACTAGTACTGCAAACACAGAGATAGTTTCCTACTGTATAAAATTGAATAACACAAAGCTTAGTTTATATTTTCTTTCCATATGGTTCATTATCTTTATTTCTGCATGAACAGTTGTTCATTGGTAGAAAAATAAATATTTTTTTTCAGTTCTAAACATGACTGATCATTAAAGAATACTCTGAATATTTGAAGTGGATCTCATACATGCCATAACCAGTTTGTGTCAAACCCATAATTTCCCTATTATGCATACTTGTCAAAAATATCTTTCGGAAGAATGAGAGAATATGCCTGGTTTATTCCTGAATGCAATTATTTTGTGAAAGACTCTATGATATTTCACACCCCACCCCACCCCCCCCGCCCCCCCCCAAAAAAAAAGCGCCAAAATCCCTTACTCTCAACAGGAAGAAAGAAAGAAAAAAAAAACAGAAGGGCTTTTCTGTTTTAAAAACCATGTAAGTACATATTGTAAAAGATAGTCCTGTTCCCACAGACTTCTCATGGCAAATGTAGGACTGTGTGGTGGTAAGTAAAAGTGAAAGCCTTGCACGTGAGAATGGAAAGGGAAGAAAACTAATGTCAGAGGATGACCTTGGTGAAATTCATTTTACCTGATTTTAGACAACTACAATTGTAGATACTGACACTTTGTAAAATGCAGTCTAATCCCTGTATCAGTTTATATGAAAACATCTACAGATGGTGAATGCAAAACTAAGAAGTTAAGATGAAAAATTACATATGTCTTCTCATGGGCAATTCTGTACCTCTTCCAGACAAGATGTCTATGGGAAAGTTGGTAATTTTAAAAAACTATATTGAAACCAAGCATTTGCTAAGAGTACAAACAAGTAAAAGAAAGTTTCATACAGTGAAGAAAAAGGTGAAGTGAAACCTAATATGGATTAAAAAGTGAAAACAAGCAGCTGAAGTAAACCAATACACGGATGGAAAAAATAATCGGAAAAGAAAAAATAAAACTATGCTTACTAAAAAATATCAGTAATTAGTTAAAAACAGTGCTAATCAAAATGGTATTCAATAGAAACTCCTAAGCTGCCAGAAGAAACTAAATGTAAAAATCCTAGTCAGATTTCTGCTTGGCAGCATTAAAAACACAACAGAGACAATACATATACTAAGGAAAGTACTGCCCCTGCCTGCAGCCTGTGAACATGAATGTAGTTAATGAAATGTCTATCAGTAGAAGCAGATAATGTAAAGACATTCAAAATTTGCTTAAGTAGATGTTGTATATCAGATCTTCTGGATTCCATCACAGGTGCGCATGTAAAAGAAAAAAAATAAAAAGAAAAAAGATTTTTCTTTCATCCCATAAATTGACTTTTTCTTTTGTAATGGATGGTATAATTTAATTGTGAATTATTGGGGAAAAAAAAAGGCTGAATGAGTCTGAGATATATTAAAAAATATTAGCAGAGTATGATCACTGTATGAAATAATTTATCACTGTGGGAAATAATTTATAACTTTAAACATAGAGAAGACTACAAAGAACTACGGCTAAAAAGAACTATTTTATACGAAATGTAAATGTAATAAAGGAATGAACTCACCAGAAAGGACAGTTAGACGTTTTCTTCCCAGAATACTCTACAGAATAAATTAGGGGGTTTTAGGGTAATGAATTGCTAGACAATGTTGAAAAACAGAATAATGTAACATCTAGACTTGTACATGTAACTGTTTTTTTAACTGAAATTTAAAGATTTAAATGTCATGTAAAACAAAGGATAATATTGGACCGACGTCAAGAAAATAAGTTTAACACATTACATATTACTGTGCCATAAAGCAAACGAACCTTAGGAAACAAAGGATGAGGAAGGGATGTAATGATGGAAAGCGGAATTGCAAAGATATATTTATATATTATGTATATATATACATCTATACATATGTCCTGGTTTGGCCTAAAACAGGACCGATTTTCCTTTCAGTGATTTTCACTTTCAGCTAACGTTCTTCTAAGTAACTGCAGTTTCTGAAACTAACTGCATGTTTTGCAGACAGTGTATGCTTCTAGGACTGATAATGCTCGAAGTTCATAGTTATCACTGAGGCACCGCTAGGGATGTTATGCAGAAACGCTCTTGCTTATACTTATTCCTAGAGAAACCAAGGTCACTGCCAAATTCCTCACTAATTACGAGTGAAGAGCCATAGAAAGGTCGCACCTCCAGTGAGGTGTGGACAGGAAAGGTGACCTAAAATTGACCAACAAGGCATTCCATCCCATACACGTCATTCTCAGTATAAAGCTGGGGGATCACAAGGGTCTCACTCTCTTCTGATATGGCCGGTGTCCGAAGAGGACTCTGCCCGTTTTTCTCCTGCCCTCAATCCCAATCCATGCATTGGACCTACATTGGGCCTACGTTGCCTCACCAACACTAGAGGCAATGTAAGCCCACTGATGAATGAGGTGGGGGCCCTGGAGACAGAGGATAAAAAGAAGGCGGAGTTACTGAATGCCTTCTTTGCCTCTGTCTATACTGTTGGAGGCTGTCCTGAGGAGCCCCGGACTCCTGAGGCCCCAGAGGAAGTCAGGATAGAGGAGGAATCTGTCTTGGTTGATGAGGGCTGGGTCAGGGACCAATTAAGCAATCTGGACGTCCATAAATCCATGGGCCCTGATGGGATGCACCCGTGGGTGCTGAGGGAGCTGGCGGAAGTCATTGCTAGGCCACTCTCCATCATCTTTGCTAAGTCGTGGGCAACGGGAGAGGTGCCTGAGGACTGGAGGAAAGCAAATGTCACTCCAGTCTTCAAAAAGGGCAAGAAGGAGGACCCGGGTAACTATAGACTGGTCAGCCTCACCTCCATCCCTGGAAAGATGATGGAACAACTTGTCCTTGGTGCTGTCTCTAGGCACATCAAGGATAGGGGGATCATTAGGGGCAGTCAACACGGCTTCACCAAGGGGAAGTCATGCTTAACCAACTTGATAGCCTTTTATGAGGATGTAACCCGGTGGATAGATGATGGTAAAGCTGTGGAAGTGGTCTATCTCGATTTCAGTAAAGCGTTTGACACGGTCTCCCACAGCATCCTCGCAGCTAAACTGAGGAAGTGTGGTCTGGATGATCGGGTAGTGAGGTGGATTGTGAAGTGGCTGAAGGAAAGAAGCCAGAGAGTGGTGGTCAATGGGACTGAGTCCAGTTGGAGGCCTGTGTCTAGCGGAGTCCCGCAAGGGTCGGTACTGGGACCAGTACTATTCAATATATTCATTAATGACTTGGATGAGGGAATAGAGTGCACTGTCAGCAAGCTCGCTGATGACACAAAACTGGGAGGAGTGGCTGACGCACCGGAAGGCTGTGCTGTCATTCAGAGAGACCTGGACAGGCTGGAGAGTTGGGCGGGGAGAAATTTAATGAAATATAACAAGGGCAAGTGTAGAGTCCTGCATCTGGGCAAGAACAACCCCATGTACCAGTACAAGTTGGGGACAGAGCTGTTGGAGAGCAGCGTAGGGGAAAGGGACCTGGGGGTCCTAGTGGACAACAGGATGACCATGAGCCAGCAGTGTGCCCTTGTGGCCAAGAAGGCCAATGGCATCCTGGGGTGTATTAGAAGGGGTGTGGTTAGCAGGTCAAGAGAGGTTCTCCTCCCCCTCTACTCTGCCCTGGTGAGGCCGCATGTGGAATATTGTGTCCAGTTCTGGGCCCCTCAGTTCAAGAAGGACAGGGAACTGCTAGAGAGAGTCCAGCGCAGAGCCACGAAGATGATTAAGGGAGTGGAACATCTCCCTTATGAGGAGAGGCTGAGGGAGCTGGGTCTCTTTAGCTTAGAGAAGAGGAGACTGAGGGGTGACCTCATTAATGTTTATAAATATATAAAGGGCAAGTGTCATGAGGATGGAGCCAGGCTCTTCTCAGTGACATGCCTTGACAGGACAAGGGGCAATGGGTGCAAGCTGGAACACAGGAAGTTCCACATAAATATGAGGAAAAACTTCTTTACGGTGAGGGTGACCGAACACTGGAACAGGCTGCCCAGAGAGGTTGTGGAGTCTCCTTCTCTGGAGACATTCAAAACCCGCCTGGACGCGTTCCTGTGTGATATGGTCTAGGCAATCCTGCTCCGGCAGGGGGATTGGACTAGATGATCTTTCGAGGTCCCTTCCAATCCCTAACATTCTGTGATTCTGTGATTCCTGAATCCAGTTCCTGTCCATTGCAGAGCCCAGGCTGGGCCTTCCCGGAGCCTGCTCTGCTGTGCCGGTGGTGACGCGACTGTCATCAGGGGAACTCAAGATTGGTTTTCTATATATTTGTATATATTTAATTATTTCCATTATTATTATTATACTCTTTTTCATTATTATAGTTTATTAAAACTATTTTAACTTTCCAAACCATTAGTCTCTTTCCCTTTTCTCTTTTGCTTCCCCTTCTCATGGCAAGGGAGGAGCATTAATAGAGAGTCTACCATCGTTTTAATAGCCAGCCCAGCTTTAAACCATGACAACGTATATGTATATGTACATGTTTATGTACATGCGTATGTTTCTGTATCTTGTGTGTGTGCAAAACAATATATCTTTGCAGAAAAATCTAATGAGGTATAGATTAGTGGATACAACAGTACACTTGAAATAATTTTTTCACTTTATTGTTGTATGTATACACAGGTGACAGGAAAAAGTGCTTAAGATAAAAACTAATAATTTAAACATTCTAAATAAATTGCAGTTGTAACAGAATTAGGTTTGTCATCACATACAGGGTTATTTATTTCCAAAATCAGCAGATACTAATAAATTTTTTAAAAATATTAGTTTCTGTCTTTATAAAGAAAAAGACATTATACAAATTCTGGAAATAGTCATGACATTTCCTGGAAAAGAAGAATAACTACATATAGGGGTCATGTTTAGTAGTCAAAAATGTTCAGAATACAAAGACAAAAAGCTAAACCTAACAGGAAATTCAAAGAAGATAAATTCCTCTGAGATTACTTAAAAAAAAAAGAAAAAAAAATCCTAATTCCTTATGACTCAACAATATTTTGATTAAAAAATAGAAATGTATGTTTGTTTAGAATGTAATTTCTTCTAGGGGTATTTCATGAAGATGGGGCAGCATGCCTGTGGGTCTAGGGACTTAGTAGTAATTGTACAATATTCAACTGCAGAAAAATAATGCATCACAAAACCGAAATGAAAGGGAAAAACATACAAAAAGAAAGCAAAATGCCAAATAAATTGTTTTGCATTAAGTATTCTCTGAATCGAGTATGTAACTCAATTGGAAAATTTTATATGCCTCACTAGAAGACATTAAAATGGAATTGCAAGTATCCACACCTAAGAGAGAGTCCTGAAAACAGCTATCAGAATGTACAGTCATTACCTAGCCTCAAAAACTTGATATTTTGCAGACAATTAGTGGTTAGATTTTTATGTTTCTCAGGCATCTAAATGTTCTTTTTTTTTTCACCTACAAAACAGCAAAGAATTCTGGAAAAAGTCAAGTCTCAAATGTGTTCAGAAATGAGACATTTATTTAGGGACATTATGCACTCAATCTGGCAGGCATTTTCAGAATGTGCTTACCAAATAGAGCTTTGGACAAAATACTTCTGTGTTTAAATGTAATTTCTTTTTATCTTCTTGTTGAGGAGTCAGAGTACTCGTCTGAAAGTAGACAGAGGTTTGATTCCTACTTCTGCTTGAATGGGAATTGTTGGATCCCAGTATTTCTTTAGATCCAGCTGTCTTTTTGTACAGTGTGCTGTGGAAATCCCAACCAAAAGTGCACAGTTCTCTTGCACTCTATGGGTAGTTTACAAACGTAATCTGTGATTTCACCTTTCAGTTATAGGATAATTGTGTAAAATAAGCCCACCATGTTTATACCTGCAGCACCTCAGTCTTTGGATCTAGCCCTTCCCTTCCCAAAATTGATGCGTGTAGCATATTGTATCGTTTGATTTCATATAACTTTTCATGTTAAGCAGTTAAGTTTAAATTAGTTATACACATTCCCATTACACCTAAAGGGAGAAAAGAGATATATGAAGAAGGCAAATTATCTAATGCTTTAGGAAGGACAAATTACCCCATGGCAATGCCTGTTTCCTTCCATAAATTGTAAAAGGAACCTGCATGACTACTAAGACAGCAAATTATTAGATCGTTTAAAGTAGTGACATGATTCCTATCTCTCTTGTTCAAAAATAATACTGGTTACAAAAATTTTGAAAATTTATCATTAATTAAAATGTTGAATTGTTGTGGTTTAATGCCGGTGGGCAGCTAAGCCTCACACAGCTGCTTGCTCACTCTCCCCCGGTGGGATGGGCAAAAGAATGGAAAAGTGAGAAAACTCATGGGTTGAGATAAAGACAGTTCAACAGGTAAAGCAAAAGTGTGTGCTCAAGCAAAGCCAAATAAGGAATTCATTCACTACTTCCCATTGGCAGGCAGGTGTTTAGCCATTTCAAGGAAAGCAGGGCTCCATCACACATAACGGTTACTTGGGAAGACAAATGCCATAACTCCACAAAAAAAAAAGAATATGAAACTTTGGATTCCTACCCAAATATCGCAAGTTTTTCAAGACTATAACTGTTTAAAAATACTAACTTGTCATGCTATTTCTGATAATTTTTTGTTATTGTTCACATACACTTTTTCTGGTGAGTTGAACTTGTCTGGTTGCCTGATCCTCACCCAGCTTCTCTCTCACTCAACAAGACAAGGAGGAGAAAATAAGATGAAAAAGCTTGTGGGTCAAGATAAAGACAGTGACATCACTTACCAGTTACCCTCTGGGGTAACACAGACTTGACTTGGAAAAGAATAAATTAATTTATTGCCAATTAAATTAAAGTTGGATGGTGAGAGACAGAGGCAGAAACTAAAACAATTTTCCCTACCCCAAGGGTTTTTCCTGGGCTCAAATTTACTCCTTCATTCCCAATTCCTTTACCTCCACCTCCCCTGCCCTGAGAGGCACAGAGGAGAAAGGAATGGGGGGTTGTTGTCAGTCATAACTACTCCTCTTTGCCACTCCTTCCTTCTTGCACTTTTCCCCTGCTCCAGTGTAGGGTCCTTTCCACAGGCTGCAGTTCTGCAGGATAAACCTAAAGAATAAGCCTCCATTGGCTGCAGCTCCTGCCAGAAGAACTTGTTCCTTCATGGACTCTCCATGGGCTGCAGCTTCTTGCAGGAAATATCCACCTGCTCCACTGTGGTCCTTTCCATGGGCTTCAGGGGAATCTCTGCTCCAGCACTTAGAGCACCTTCTCTACCGCCTTCTTCTTTGAACTTGGTGTTCACAGGGTTAGTTCTCACAGCTTTATTTTTTCATGCCTCACTGCTTGTGCAATGTTTTGCCCATTCCTAAATACATTTTCCCAGCCACACATGTGGCTGAGGGGCTCACCTGTTCCCTGCAGTGGGTCTGTTGGAACCAGCTGGAACCAGTTGTGTTCAGCATGGGGCAGCCCCAGCCTCTCCTCACAGAGGCCACCCTGCAGCCCGCACACCCTGCTACCAAACCTTGCCATCTACACCCAATAGACCTGTACTTCAGTGCACTTAAGTAAGTAGATTAGTTCTAAGAGGAAAAAGAGCAAGAGCAGAGGTTCAATATAAGTTGGTCATTCTGATCAGAGGAGCTATTTTCTCAGGGTGAGGTAATTTGCAATATGTAGAGTAAATAAGACCACCACAGACACAGCAATATCTGGTGGCTTACAGCTGCAGACAGCACTCTGAGAGATCATGATTTCTGTTAAAGGACATAATCAAGTTTCCAGTCAGTACATCTCCACTCTTTTCAATCCATTAGATAGAAGTGACAGAAGAAAAGTAGGATAATATTCAAAACAGGAGAAAAACCCTTGCGATAGTGAGAACAACTTTCAAGTCAATTCCTTTACAAGATGAAAATACTTTTGTGTCTTTAGAAACTGTATAAAGTAGATTATGATTTTTTGAAGCTATTCATTGCTCTAAGTGGTACCTTACTCTCATATCCTCTGTAATAGCTGCTAATTAAAACAGTATGCAAAGGGCAACCATGTAGGAAAGTAGCAGATGTAGCAAATGTTCTTTGCAAATAACAAGAATAAGGTCTCATGGTATGAACAGGAAAAAAGGAGAGCGACTGAAAACAAGCAGAACAGATATGTACTAAATAAGCAAGCAGTAATGTGAAAGTAGCAAGCAGAACAGATATGTACTAAATAAGCAAGCAGTAATTTGAAAGTAGATGGGTATGGTTTAGGATGGCTTGGAGTTTTGGTCATCTGTCAAAAGCAGACTGAGAATGAGAAAGGAATGCTTCCATAATTTTGTTAGAAAGCCAGTCTTCTTTTCTTTGCAGCTTCACTGATATCTGAGATGGAAAAGGAAAGATTAGACTTTCATTTTTCAAAACATTTATAAAAAATAAGAGTATTATCAGCCTGCTGGTAATGCTGCCATATATATATGGCAATATCATTCCTTTAAAAATACATTTAAAAAATCTATGATTATCCCCTTTGACCCCTTGGACATTAGGAAGAATTTCTTCTCAGAAAGGGTCATTAGACATTGGAATGGGCTGCCCAGGGAGGTAGTGGAGTCACCATCTCTGGATGTGTTTAAGAAAAGACTGGACATGGCACTTAGTGTCATGGTCTAGTTGACAGGGTGGTGTCAGGGCAACGGTTGGACTCGATGATCCCTGA
Organism: Nyctibius grandis; assembly: GCF_013368605.1. Classification (NCBI taxonomy): domain Eukaryota; kingdom Metazoa; phylum Chordata; class Aves; order Nyctibiiformes; family Nyctibiidae; genus Nyctibius; species Nyctibius grandis. The sequence continues at coordinate 75,338,097 of NC_090659.1, read as the reverse complement.
GGTCTCTTCCAAGCTGGTTGAATCTGTGATTCTGTGTGACTCAAGTATTTAGCAGCATTTTCAAAACAAAGACCTTGATCCTCAAATAACTGATTTTGTTTTAAAAAACATTGATTTAAATAGTTTAATATTAGCTTAATATTTACTGTATTGAGTATTCATTTAGTATTTTAATTCATCACATCTATAACTGATGATAATATTCAGTAAAATTTACTTTTTTTTTTCTAAGTTCTTACACCTCAGTAGAATAGTAAGCAATGAGGGATAATATGAACTAGAGGGGTCAATAGTATTTATTTTTTTAGAAGAAACAAGGAAAAACATGAAAGAAATTTCACCAGTATCATTTCTTGTCGATGTTTTACTCATTACTGCAAGTGTATGAGTAAATTACCTCTGCCGTTTATTCTTAGAGTGTCATTAGGCTTAAAATATTCCACTTGTCTATGTTACATTGAATTTCCTTCCCTGCTCCTGCTCTGTTAATCTGGGTTACTGATCTTTCCTCATTTGCTTTTTTTTTTTTTTTTTTTGGTTGTTGTCCAAGATCCTAACACATTTTACTGAGCTACTTGGCTTCTGGATTTCTGGCACAACCCCTGTTCACCGGTTTATTCTGAGTTCGTTGCCCCACTCTGCCCTTTGCAATTAGAATAAGAGTGGTCTGGATTCTCAGGTGAGAGTTAACTTTAGATGCAGCTGTCTAAGGTTAGGTTTCTATTATGCCAAAGTCCTTGTTTAAGTTATGTGTCTAACCTCCAATATTACAGCTTGGTGGAGATCTAGTTAAGGCAATCAGTGGAGTTTACAATGGTAATCAGCACACACACTGTAAATTACAGACAAATGTGAATTCAAGCTTAAGAGTCCTTTAGACTCCATTGACTATATTGTCTAAGGTGAAACAAATTAGTGACACAAGCACAGGCATTTAGTGCCATGGGAGATCAAGGGGTATCTAAGACATCTGTGTGACATATTGGCAGATATGGCACAGGATCTGAGAGATTTATGCTTATTTTGGAGCAGCACCTGGAAGCTGAGCAAGGTATCCCAGGACATTACAAATGGCACAAGACACCGATGTATAAATAACTGAACTGGGCACCTCCACTCAATAACCACATGTTCAGGAAATGAGATGTAACTAGTATAACACTCCTATTAGGACTGAACATGGCATTATAAAACTAACACTCTTCTTAAATCGATCAATGCATTCTTTCTTTTGATTAGGAAATAAATATTTGAAAACGTATTTTGATGGTGTAAATTCCCTTTGAGGTAATAGATAGATAGCCTTTTGGACTGACAATGTTCTTGGTAAATATTTTATGGAAATTAGATCCATGTTACTTCATGCACTCCTTCAAGGTATCAGAATTCTTCAGTACAGCTTCAAGTGAGATCTTTAAGATCACTGAAATGAATGACAGAGGGAAGTTGTTTACATTTATGCTTCTTTTTAGCAAGGTTAATTGCATGCTAAGTTACAGAAAGTGCTGATGATCATAGTCTCATGGCACTTAATCTCACCAGGTGGCATTTAACCTCATGAGATTTAACAGGAGTTAGCTAAACAAAAAGAGTCAATAGTATCTTTTTTTTCCCCCAATATTTTTTGGCTGTATATCAACAAAATGATTTAAAAAAAAAGTTTTGACAGCAATTACAAAGACTTGGGGGGGGGGGGGGGGGTGAAGAGAGAGAGAATGGAAAAACACTGTGAGCATCACAGCTTGATATTGACCATCTCTTCTTGTGGCCTAATTTAAATCAAACATACAGTAATAAGTAAAAAAGATAAAATAGATTGTATAATATATTTGATCCAAGAAAATGTTATAATCTTTTAGTTTAAACATTTCAGACTCAATGTCAATTGTCTAAAGCAAAGGTGTATTTCAAGTGCCTAGACAAGGTATATATATAGATATAGATTTTCTTAAGTTCTTAGAGCTGACTAAGGTCTCTTCTTACTGCCCTGGAATTCCCATATTCCCCTGTCTGCCAAAGGCTTCCTGTGCAGACTTCAAACAAATAACAAGCAGCTCTCTGACACTGATTTCATCATGCAAAAGGGTGTAAAGAAATCCAAGGATGTGAAAAATAAGAGTATGGAAGAATACATGTAAGTCTATTACTTAAATAGACAGCTGTGAATATTAAAATTGTGTATGCATTCAGATGGAGAGGAATTAAGCAAGACTGAGCAGTTTATCAAAATCCTTTCTGGAGTGAATATCTACTAGGCTTTTGTTATATAAAAGCTTCCTTATTGGAATGGGGGATTTACAAGTGTCAAATCTTCCCCTTTAAGTTTTTCAGAAACACCTACATATATCGGATGCCTCTATTTTTTGATTACCAATGTTTATTCCTATACTGATAAATAGAAAAGGGAGAGGGACTGATCCAACACTGAAGCCGGATAGGATAAACTGCATTGCTTTTGTGCCCTGTTAGGTTTGTTGACTGGATTTGTTGTGGACAGTTAATTTCAACTGTCCAAAACTTTGGGATATGTGTTCTGGTTTCCTACATACATTCCATGTCATAGATGGTATAGCCCTGCCCTTCTGGATTTTCATTCATAGACATGAAACACGGGTGCTGGTTTATGTTACAGATCTGTTCATAGCACATTCTGCACTTCTAGCCTTTACATTTGTGATTTTTTTTACACAGGCCTTACACTTTTCACAAGAAATCATAAACAAACAATTTGTTTTTTAATAGTCAGTGTCTTGTGCCTCTGTAAACATTCCCCAGACCTGCATAACAGCTTGCAGCTGGGGCACCTTATCCGTGTCTCCACATTAACTGTGTAGTCATGAGATAAGCAGAGTGGCAACAATATTTACAACTACAGTCATCGTTATATGACATGATGAGCTTACAAAAGCTTCTCATTCCAAATGCCTTGCTGACATTCTTAACACCATAATAATGTTCATCATGTAAATGGATGAAACAGATCTTGGAATATCTAAAACTGTAGCTTGGTTTAGAAGTCCCCCAACCCTTTTTCCTCTCAGATAGGAGGATGCTGCATATGTTAACATGTATCAGATGCTCAAACAAGGGCATGTCACAAAGCATGACCTTTCTGTGCAAAGACCACTCCAGTTGGTCATGTAGCCCTTTTGCTCTGCTTAACAATTCTGCATTTGTAAGATCCCTCACTGCTTTAAGCTCTGTTGTGATTGCCAGAAAAAAAAATAGATTATGGTTGCTGTTATTTAGATCAATTAAATAGCACTGCTTTTTGTCTATAATTTTGGAATGGGGGACAGACTTCAGGATTCTGTGTACCCCACCCCCAACAGCTTTTACAATAATGATAGCTAGTCAGAACCTCTGATCAAAACACAACTTTCCTTTACTTTATAGGAGACTACTGACCCAGTCTAAAATTTTTGCAGTGTGCCTATTGTTTAAATTAATAGTGAGAGAATATAAAAAGTCATGCATGCTGACAGATTCAAGATGGAGCTGACTGTGATCACCAAGATCAAACAGCTGGTGTAAATGATCAAAAATTTGCTCTACACCCCAAATAAATAAGTCATAAACTTCATGCAGTGATACCTGATCTGAATCAAGAAATCTGTGTTCTTCTACATATTGCCTAGCCCCAAATCACTAGATCGGCCATTCTTGCTGCTGAACATGCTCCATGGAAGCCTTGAGGTTGTCTGCCACTGCCTCCACCGCCCCTGCTATATTGAGAGTGGGGGTAAAATTGAGTGTTCAAATGAACCCTCAGGAGTCAGAAGTGCAGCAAGTCGCCCCACCACGCAATGAGGGAAACATCCTCATTGCATTCAACAGTCAACATTTCAACAGTCCACAAGCTCTGCAAGGGGCTACAGTAGCAGGACTACTTTCCACGACGTTATCTTTTACCCTAATAGGAGATATGTTCACTGACCCATCAGGTTCAGAAAAGCAGTTTGCATTTAAGGAACCTTGTGATCCCCTTGGCCCCTTGCTAACAAGATGCTTGCAGTGATGCAACATTCATTTAGATTTTCTAATTAGCAGTCTGTTGCAAACATTTTTTTCTGTTTTGTTAGTTTATAAGACAAGGCCTCAGAACTAATAACTCCATGAGCCACCACTGTTCTATCTGCTGCTCTTCTGTGCCTGAAAATGACCATGGTCTTTCAGCTCTGCAACACCCCCCACTGCCCTTACTGATCTGCTTGGTCTTTCTGTGGTATCTGTGATCTCTAAGAGAATGGGGCTGTGGTCTGTGTCCCAAAGCCTGTGCCTTTCTGCTTTTGCAGTAATCACTGTCTACCAGGATGGTCTTGACTGCATGCTCGTTCTTCTGCCTCTTCTTTGCACAGGAAACACATATAACACCAGCCTGTACCCCACAATGATCTCATAGGACCTGAAAGATCCCCCACAACTGTAGGTAGATTAGGGTACGGCGACAGGAAAATCTCAGGCTGTAACGGAAGGTGGGCGTGGCGAAAGGAGCAGGATGTGTCATTATCGTGCAAGTTCGTATGGGACAAGACGAATATATAAGGCTGTTGCGCAGTTAAATAAATGCCATTTGTTGCATCCTCACATTGGTGTCAGTGCTCTATGGCCTTGGGGTGTGGATAGCCTCAGGCCAGCCAGCAACCGAACGGAGCTTGCCGCAGACAGGCGGCAACAAGTGGTGAACCCGACGTGATTACTGGACTGGCAGACTGCAGGCGGTCGGAGTGGGTTCGCGAACCATGGAAACCTTGATAAAGGTGATTTCGTTACTGGGCGGGGAATTTAAAATTTCTGTGAAATCGAAAGACATAGCCCAGTGTGTGGACCGTCTCGTTAGAGGGGGGGGCGGTGGCAGGACCGGCTGATTGTTTACAGCCGAATACCTGGGAGCGGTGCTCGATGCAGCTCGCTGAGCGAGCTATGGCAGCGGGTTCTGCCAAAGAATTAAAAACATGGGGAGTTATCTTGTGGCTGCTACGGACTGCGCGGGAGGACTGGGCGACATGGGATGCGGCTCGGGCGTGTTTACATGGGGTCTACCCTGACCAAGACAGAAGTGGCAGTGGTGAAACTCCTCCAACATATACTCTCTGAGAGATGAATTAAATATGACGAAGCTGAGTTAAAGCAGTTACTGTTTTGGGCAAAAGATAAAGGACATTTTACAACTTTTAATGATGTCTTTGAAGTGCCTTTATGGGAGAAGATTGGTGACTCTCTCTGGAATGCGGTGTCAAGTGGTGATAAGGAAGCCTTTAAATTGTCTGCTACATGGAGGCTGGTTAGTGAAGCGTTAAAAGGAATAAAAGCAGAGAGAGAAGTCACACATACAGCTTTTATGGCTTTAGGACCACAGGCGCCTACTACCCCCTCACTGTTTGCGGGACCAACACCTCCCACGGCCCCGGTGGCTGTACCAGTGGCAGCTCCTTTATCACCGTGGGTACGGACGGCTCCAAAAAAAGCTGAGGAGCGGGGAGCGAGAAAAATAGATACAGATCCATTAGAACCGGTAGTGCGCCCTAAAACACAAACTCGATTTGGACTAATTGATTCAGACGCAAAACAGGACACTTGGTCGAAACCCCCTCTGAAACCCCCTCCCTCTCATTGATCTCTCTACGGATGAGGTTGAGCAGGAGGACAAGAAGGAGGGTAAACATGCTTTGTACCCACCTTTACCGGATTTGCCATTTACGGAGTCAGCAGTACCAGAATCACAAGGACTTAAAGGACTGTTACCATCACGAAATGGACACGAACTTGACATGACAGAGCTTGGTAGATGACTGGAAGAATTAAAGACGGAATTGCAGCAGCATCGTTCAGCCAACGCCTCGGGACACGTGACTATGTCTCCCCCAAAACCCCCCTCTGTGTTCGGGACAAGTATTAGGGCTACCTCAACCTCCTTTACAACTCCCTACTCCACCTTTAGATCAGGGCCGGGGGGGAGGTTTGCATCCATCTGGTAATGTGGGAGGTGAGGGAGAGGGTCAGCGTCTGCCCGCATATACAGGGGAAGGGGGGGGGGGGGGGAGGGACGAGTGAAATGGAAAGGGGTCATTCGAGATGCGTTATTAGAAGGAGTTATAATTCCACAAGCATATCTGGTGATTGTCGGTGCGGGTCCTGAGGGAAGAAATATTTGGCAACCATTAGATTGGAAAATTGTAAAAGAAGCATTACCACTATAGTTAGCGAAAGACAACACAGGTGAGGACTGCAGAAAAGTTGTTGCAGGGATGGCAAATAGTAATGCCACCTTAACTGAGCTAATGGATGCTTGTGAGAAAGTAGGAACCACCACATTTCAGATGGAGTATTTAGCAAAAACTTTTGCGGCGGCAATTAAGGTAGTTCATCGTTGTTATACATGCGAACAGGAAGGTCACTTTAAGAAAAACTGCCTTAAGAAATTGAAGCTGAGTGGGAGAGATAACTCTGTTTTGATGTGTCGTTGCTGTGGGAAGCTAGGGCATTTTGTGAAGCTGTGCAGGTCTCAGTATAATGCTCAAGGTCAGCTGATAACAACCAGCTGCAGAATACAGGGAAACTGGAGAAAGAACGCGGAGGGGGGGAACTGTATGCTGACACAAATGAATCTTCCCAACCAGTTCCAGGCCTATGCAGTTAACTTGCAGCCCAAACCTCAGGGAGCGCAGGACTGGTGTTTCCACACGGGGTTAACCTGTGCGGCTGCCAAGCCTTGGACCTGTGGCAAACAGGGATAATGCTAATGCTGATTGTCAAAAGATCATTGAAGCTTTACCTGAAAAAACAGATTTGAATGCTATGATAAAGGCATGTGCAAAAGTGGGTACTGTGGAACATAAGGCTCAAGTTATGGCTGCGGCCGTACTTGGGGCTTACGTCGTCACAATTGCAGTCTCTATTCCAATTGTTAGCAGGGGACACAACTTTAACAGCACCACGACACACTACTTCAGAGGTACAGCAACTGATTACAGAAATAGAAAGCAGGCTACATTCCAAATTTGTACATCGTATTGATTTGAATCAGGAAATACAAATTATCACTTTGTTTGATAGGCAAATTCTGTATGCAATAATTGGTCAAGGGAATTCAGAATGATCAGATTCGTTACAGAGCTATTGGCACAGATTATTCATCAAAGGACGGATGCGATGTCGGGAGCTTGTGGCCAGAGATCCTGCATCACTAACCGTTCCTATTGCAGCTCAATATTTTGAGTGGTGTATGGCTAATAGCTTTGCTTTGCAAACAGCTATGGAGAATTTCTCAGGACAGGTTGTTTACCACTTGCCCTCCCATCCTGTTATAAAATTGAGTGCGGAACTTCCAATTGCCACAGGAGTGTGGTGCGCAGACACTCCTGTGGATGGAACTACCATTTTTATGGATGGATCTGGGAACACAGGCAAGGCGGGCCTTGTCTGGTATTCTGATGGCAAGTGGGAATCTATGGTAGTACAACAAAAGGGTTCACATCAGGTGGTAGAATTACGAGCTGTATTAAAAATATTTCAGAATTTTCCCATTCCCTTTAATTTGATTACTGATTCAGCATATATAGCTGGCATTATAAAGCAATTGGATAGATCTGTTATAGAGCATATATGTAATCAGTGTGTTTTTGAATTGCTGCGAGCTCTGTGGCAAGCAATTCAAATCCGAACTGCATTGTTTTATGTTTTACATGTAAGAAATCATACTAATTTGCCTGGGTTTATTGCAGAAGGCAATGCTCGAGTGGACTCTTTGGTTTTTCATCCTAAAACAACACTTTGTACCAGAGTGGAAGCAATAGCACAATTGCTTATCAAAGTACATAAAAGGATTACAGACATTACCGGACTAGACTCAGATGCTATCTATTTACCTATCAGAAAGGAATATCTACAGTGGTTAACAAATCAGTCAACTCTTTTTCAAATGGCCTTACAGGACTTTACTGGACAATTGTTAACACATTTGCCAAGAAATAAAAAGCTACAGTTTATTTGAAAACAGGATTGGGAAGAAAAACCTATCAGATCAGAGATACCTGTGACTGGACTAACTGTTTTTACTGATGCAGGAAAGAGATCACATTCAGCAGTTATTACCTGGCAAGAGGATGGACAATGGAAACATTGTAAATTCTCAGGACAAACTGAGGACTCATTGCAGACACATGAATTTTTTTCAATATATCAGGTTTTTCTAAAATGGAAGGATTTACCTGTCAATATTGTAACAGACTCTCTTTACGCAGCAGGCATTGTAAATCGAATTGAAAAAGCTTTTATACGACCAATAAGAAATATGTGACTTTACACCATTTTGCTACAGTTGCATCAAGCAATAAACCTCAGAGAGATACCTTATTTTGTCACCCACATTCGTAGTCATCAATTTGATCAAGGTTTGAGCATTGGCAATAATAAAGCAGACACACTTGTGTCCTATACGCAAATATCACCAAATTTATTTGAACAAGTACACCTATCCCATCAATTCTTTCATCAATCAGCGAAAATGTTAGCGAAACAATTTCACCTCACCATGGCACAAGCACGTGAATTAGTTAGTGCTTATCCTAGTTGTCAGAAAATTGGCATGGGAATTGGAATAGGGGTAAATCCTCGAGGACTGAGTGCGTTGCAACTGTGGCAAATGGATGTTACTCACATTGCAGAATTTGGAAAGCTCAAATATGTTCATGTATCTGTTGATACATTTTCACATGTAATATGGGCAACAGCACAAACTGGGGAAACAGGTCGTCATGTCAAATGACACTTACTTGCTTGCTTTGCAAGTCTTGGGGTTCCACAACAACTTAAGACTGATAATGGACCAGCATACTGTTCACAGATTTTTCATCAATTTTGTCAACTATGGGGTATTACACGTCACTGGGATTCCTCATTTGCCTACGGGTCAGGCGATTGTGGAACTTGCTCATAGTACATTGAAACAGCTTCTGCAAAAACAAAAAGGGGGAGAGGAGACTGAACCTTCTGAGAGACTTGCAAAAGCTGTTTATGTACTTAACCATTTAACTTTAGCAGGAGATAAGGAGCGACCCCCAATTGTAATACATTGGGAGGCAGTTCGACAGGGAGCAAGCTATGTGCAAAACAAAGGCAAAGTGTGGTATAGGGAACCAGGTACTAACAAGTGGTTGGGACCAGGGGAACTATTACTAATGGGTCGAGGTTATGTTTCTGTCTCTACAGGCGCAGGAGTACGGTGGATTGTCTCTAAAAGGATGGTTAGCCACATTATTAGAGGGAATAGTTTATATAGTTGTGATTATAATTATCATAGGGATCTGCGTGGGTTGTGTTGAGGCAATCATTGAGAATAGTATATGGAAGTAGTGAGATAATAAATCTAACTACTTCCAAAGGGGGAAATTGATACCGGATGGTTTAGCAACGGTTTAGCAAGAGTAGGCCTCAGAGTAGGCTCTAAAAGGCCTGCTCTGTGTTACCTTTAAACAGAATCAGCTTTCCTGTCAGTAATTTTCCTTTCAGCTAGAATAATAGAGAATAACAGTATGTTCTGAAATAAACTGCATGTTTTGTAGATAGAGTCTGCTTATGGGAATGTTTATAATAGGCATTATCCTACTTGTATTACCCTGTTTGTTTGCATGTTTGCAGAAAACTGTGCACCAAATGGTCAATACAACCTTTGTGGCTCAACAACAGAGAGCAGGATTTATGGGTAACCAAGGCTGGGATTCTCTGCGAGACACAGGGAACCAGGTTTGAGTAAGAAACAAAAACACAGAATTAAGATTCTTGGGGAGGGGGAGGGATTCCCAGATGTAATTCCTGTCAACTACCAATCTCACATTTTACATCGCGCTCTTTATTCTTTAAATCATTTTGCCCGGGGAGACCAAGAGCGTGCCCCAATTGAGCGACATTGGGGTCCAGGGGTGCCAGAAGTGGGCCCTCCAGTCAAGGTTCGGTTCCCTGGGACAGCGGAGTGGGAAACAGGTTGGGAGCTGCTACATCACGGGAGGGAGTATGCCACCATCAAACGGGATGATGTTATACAGTGGGTCCCTACACGCTGTTTACGCCCTGATTTAAAACAAAATCCTAACCCGAAGTAATATGTACGCTGTCCGAGCTTTATGTTTTGCAGGAGTACCTGTGGGGGAAGCCGAAACAGCACCAGCCTCGACCTTCAGACGTGAGGAGTCATGACAGTACAGAGAGTCTGGTAAAGCGGCGGGGCACCAAGAAAGATGAGGAACGGCGGCCGTTGCTGAGTGAAACAAAAGCTTTGAACAATGTGCTCATGATTAGCTTGCTTTTGCTTTGCATCTCAGGAGTTGCAGGGGAATCTTACTGGAGAACGTGGGCTCAGGATGTTGTATCCGCCAGCTACGCTTACGCTTTGACGCAAGGCTCCAGAATCAGCGATATGCTTTACTTCGCATGACTTGAAGCATGGGGAGGGGGAAATGTAGGTAGATTAGGGTACGGCGACCAGAAAATCTCGGGCTGTAACGGAAGGTAGGCGTGGCGAAAGGAGCAGGATGTGTCATTATCGTGCGAGTTCGTACGGGACAAGACGACTATATAAGGCTGTTGCGCAGTTAAATAAACGCCATTTGTTGCATCCTCACATTGGTGTCAGTGCTCTATGGCCCTGGGGTGCGGATAGCCTCAGGCCAGCCAGCAACCGAACGGAGCTTGCCGCAGACAGGCGGCAACACACAACCAGGGGGAAAAGGAGCACCCCCCTCAGCCCACTCTGTGTGACACTTATCTCAAAATGCATCACCTGGCTTGCTTAGACTTTTCTGGGAACCCCTTAGGGACTTTTTCTTAATGTCCCTACATGCACGTTCTTCTGAAGTTGGCATTTTCGCAGTGTTGCCTGTGTCTTGCAGCACAGTGCAAAGCCCAAAGTTTGCCCCAGTAGTACTGCATGGGCATCCTGTCTGGCTGCAGCCAGATGCAGGGACCTCTCAGTCCAGCTTACAGGACTACTGTCTTCTTTACATGTGACAGGGATTGTGCCGGAAGGTTCCTTAGTGAGCCTCCTAGGTGAAGTCCCTAGCTTTTGGGCATGTTCTGACATGTCTGTGCCTCTCACCCCCCTTTTGGCACCCCTCCACCCTCTCAAAGTTCATCCCCAATCCTGATATGTCAGGGCTTGTTCTGCAGCCTTGTAGAGCAGTGATCTTGAACCTGCCTTTTACTTCTGATTAATTACTTTCTGTTCACATTTAAATTTCAATGATTTATTTCATTAGCTTTTATATAAGATTGTGTTCTTCTTTTTTGGATGTCCTTCTGGGTACACTGGTAGGGGCGGCTGGTCCTGCCAAGGAATTACAGGTCATCATGAAAACACATGGGGCATGACATAGTGGAAAATGGAGGCTCCCTGACATAGAACAGTGTCTGAAACCACGTGGTAGTCATGGTGTATGTATAGGGGAGAGGCTTCCTACTCTGCCAAAAGCTGGTAGAATTTGTCACTGTACTACCTACTCTCTGCTACTCCTAAAGCCTTTCATGACGCTCAGTTATTATATTTGAAATAATTGACTATAGCCATATTCAACTAATAACTATAAATAATATTTAAATAAATAACTGAATAAATATTTTAGTTGAATTAATTTAATATTGTATTTAATTAATAATGACAAAATAAGTTAAATAGATTCCTGTCCCAGAGAATACCTGGATGCACATCCATAAGTGATATTGCTGTTTATTATTTACAAAACAGCTGTCAGATTGTTCTAGGGTGTCAATAATACACTGCCTTTGCTTAGACTTGAGTTAGCAGAGCACAGCTGCATTTATATACCTGAAAATAAAGACTCATGATTTCAAACTATGCTCTTCTATGGTCCTGTGATCTAAACATCAGTTGACTTAATGCCATTCGAAAAAGAGAATTCACAGTGGAGCACTCATCCATTTCTAATCTTAAAATTGTAGTATTTTGATGTATAAAACACCTGAAAAGCTATATTAGTTTGGTTTTGTAACTTTTCATATCTCACACACTTGAAATCAAGGCAGCTTTTATAGATGGTAACCATGAGGTTTTGTATAGGAAAGTGCATATATTAAAAATTAAAAATTGCCAAAATATTATTTATGAAATAAAAAATGCACCAATAGCACAGGATTTGGTATACTACTCTAACACCTCTTCAATAATGGAGTAACCACAAATTGATAGAACCATATACCTTAGTACAGTTTATGTGAAGGTATACACAGTAAAGTCCTGTGAAGTGTTCCCCTTCCTTCTTTTTTTTTTTCTTATTCCTTTAATCTGTGTCTTCTGTTCTTTTCTCCCTGCTAAATAATCTGAAAGTTTTAATTTTTGTAACCTGTCCTTGAGTTGTCGGTTTCTATTTCAGAACTCTTTCAACTAAGTCTTTTCAGGCTTCTAAAAATAGATCATAGATATTATCTATGTTAGAAATACATGCAAACGTTACTTTTTTTTGTGGTGGGTTGGCCCTGGCTGGATGCCAGATGCCCACCAAAGCTGCCCTAGCACTCCCCTTCTCAGCTGGACAGGGGAGAGAAAACATAACGAAATGTTCCTTTCTGCTTCAGCGCCGGTTATCCAAGAAAGGTCCTGGATCCAAGCTGCATCCTCGTGATGGTGATGAATGACTGTTGTAAGAGATCAGCCTTGTGGGGAGAAAGAATAAAAGTGACTACAGTAGCCGCTTCTGCCTGAAATCAGAGAAGTCACATTCTTTAATATTTAGCAGAAATAGGCTGATGCACTTACTGGCACATATCTGCTGCAACCAACTTATTACTTTAATAATGCAGCCAAGAGGACAAGCATAGATCTTTACAAATATTCTCTGCATGTTTCATGTTCAGAGCTAGATTATCCCCACTTTATTGCTGGCTCTGCATTTATGCAACAGCCCTGCTGATCTCCCAGAGGAGACAAAAGAAGGAGCTGTAATCTGCTGGTATTTTGGCAGCTGATAATAACAGCATGCTCAAACTGCAGTAATAAATTCCCATTCCTTATATAAAACCACTCATCCAAGAAGACAATAGTGGGTACAACGTTGCTGATTTGTGTAGCTGCATCATATTAGTTTATTTTTATTCTTGCTTTGAGGAATCAAGAAATTTCCATTGCCAGAGGCAATAAATCAGACATGACAGACCAGTGATTTAGGCAAATCCTATGCTTATTTTTTAAGTACCCCCTGCCAAATTCTAGGAATTGTCCAGCCATCTGTAATTGTAATAAACTTTTCTGTTAATAGAGAAACTGATCAACAGCTACATTCCTCTTGTTCCATAGCTTAGTAACCCAGTGTTCAGTTCCATTCCTTTGGACAGTGCAGAACCTGTGAAAATCGTAAGATATAGGCCAGAATATAAAGTGAAATTTAAAGGTCCTGGTTTGTTTGGTTGTGTGGTTTGCTTTTTTTTACTTTGTGTAAGAAGTCTCCTACAAAATCACAAAACTTGCTGCCTTAGACCTGATTTTTTTTTTTTATTTGTTCTGGGGTTCTGCATCATGGTGACCTTTCCTCTGAACAGGTCAATTCGTCACAGATCCAAGATCTTCTGTTTGCTGAGGTTTGTAGAGCTCTGAAGACCACAGACACAGTTTTCCCTCTGGAATCCTTTATGACTGGAAAGATATTTGTGATTTGTCAACAAAGCACAAAATGTAATTGGTTAGCAGTGAATACCAATGAATAATTACAAATTAATTTATTAATAAAATTTTGTCAGAACATAGTATCTGTTGCTAATAGTGATTTTTTTTCCAAGTGCCTATATCCCAAAATATTTGGATCTGCTGTAAGATTTCCAAGGGACTAAGTAAGCAAAATCCTTCCCCAGCTAAAGGTATTGAGGAAAAAATTTGAACAATCTCTCTTACTCTCTGTCCTGTAACCCCCATTTGAACATCTGTCCTGGTTTGGCCTAAACCAGGCCGATTTTCCTTTCAGTGATTTTTACTTTCAGCTAAGTCTCCTTTAAGTAACTGCATTTTCTGAAAATAACTGCATGTTTTTGCAGACAGTGTCTGCTTCCAGGACTGATAACGCTCGAAGTTTGTAGTTATCAGTGAGGCACCGGTAGGGATGTTGTGCAGAAAGGCTCTTGCTGTACTTATTCTTGAGAGAAACCAAGGTCACTGCTGAATTCCTCATTGCTTACGAGTGAAGAGCCGAAGGGGGGTCGCAGCTGCTGTGGGGAGCAGACAGGGCAGGTGACCCAAAATTGACCAATGAGGGTATTCCATCCCATACACGTCATTCTCGGTATAAAGTGGGGGGATCACGAGGGTCTCGCTCTCTTTCTGCTATGGCCGGTGTCCAGGGAGGACTCCGTCTGTTTTCCTGCTGCCCCCGATCCCGATCCGTGCGTTCCTGAATCCAGCTCTCGACCGTCGCTAGGCCCAGCGTGGGCCTTCCCGGAGCCTGCCCTGCAGTGCCGGTGGTGACGTGGCTGACTTCAGGGGAGCTCAATCTTGGTTTTGTATATATATTTGTATATATTTGATTATTTTTATTATTATTATTATACTTTTTTTTTCATTATTATAGTTTATTAAAACTGTTTTAATTTTCCAACCCAGAAGTCTCTCTCCCTTTTCCCTTTCCCTTTCCCTCTGGGGGGAGGGGGGGGATAACAGAGGGCATCTGCCGCAGGTTTAATCGCCAGCCCAGCTTTAAACCGTGACAGATTTATTGGCGCCCAACGTGGGGCTCGAGAGAAGCTCCGACAGGTTGCTCTGATAAGTCGAATCCCAGCTCCAGTGGGAGGAGACCCGGAGAGCTCAGCCAAGAGAGTATCAGATTTCTTCCTTTGAGATTTACGAGGGGTTGGAAATTAAAACAGATAGCTAAGATGGTAATGTCATTTGTGAGCCTTGTGTTACCTCTTCTCTTTATAAAGCTTGTTTTACAGTTATGTGTAATGATACCTTACTTGCCGTATGTGCTGTGTGTTAGTGCTTACGTGTGGTTTAACAGGGCGTGCTGGTCAAAATGTGTCGTTTCGGTATGGGTTGTGATACTGATTTATGTCGTGATAAACTGGGCAGTCATTATTCCGATCTCTTATCTCTATGATACAATGATGGGCAGCTTTAATCGCGAATCGGTAGCTGCGCACACCGGGCGTCTTTTAACTGATTTTGATAGTATCTGCTCCTTTTTTGCCAAGTTGATTCCTGCAAAATTCGAACAGGGCATGTTGTTATTTTTGGGTGTCCTGAATGTGTTACTGGTGTGCTATGTGATTAGATGTCAGTGCAGCAACAGCGGGAGGTATCATGCTGCCCCTGTAACCAGGAGAAAACACCGAAAGAAATCAGCTAGTAAAGTGAAGGATGATGACTCAGAGCCTTCTAAGGCAGAGCCAGCACCGGACCCAGGTGAGGGCCCTTCTCAGTCAGAGTCAGGGCCCAACACAGAGGAGGGTTTCCTTGATCGTCTTTTTAAAGAAGGCCTATTACACAAGAAGGACAAGAAAGGTCCTTCTAAAGCAGAACAATCACAGGAGGACTCGGACTCGGAAGCAGAGATAACCTACCACTCCTTATCCCTGAAAGAACTGCGAAAAATAAGAAAAGATTTTAGTCGTTATGACGGTGAGCCAATAATTACCTGGTTGCTCCGATGCTGGGATAATGGGGCAGATAGCATAGAACTGGATGGTAGAGAAGCCAGACAGTTGGGATCCCTGTCCAGAGATGGTGGTATTGATAAGATGCTTCCAAGAAGGTCGAACACTATCAGTCTTTGGAGGCGACTCTTGTCAGCTGTAAAGAGCAGGTATCCCTATAAAGATGATGTTATGAGCCACCTAAGCAAATGGACCACTATAGAAAAAGGTATTAACTACCTTAGAGAACTGGCTGTGCAAGAGATCATTTATAAACACCCTCAGGACATTGTAGATCCTGTAAATCGTGATGAAGTGGAATGCAACCGATCCATGTTCCGGAAGGTTGTGAAGAGTGCTCCACCAACACATGCCCATACATTGTCAATATTAGTCTGGGGAGAAGATGCTATGGCATGACCTAGTGTGGGCGAAATGGCTAACTATATGCGACAGTATGAAGATAGTATTTCTTCCCCACTGCAGGCCCGTGTCTCGGCTGTGGAAAAACTGACTAAGGAAAATAAGGACTCATTTAAACAACTGTCAGACAAACTGTCCAGGATAGAGAATAAACTTGACTCTCTACCTACACAGGCCCGTGTTGCAGCCTTTAGGAGGCAACGCCCTCCTACAGGACCGGCTCAAAGGAAACGGAACACGTCACGAGGTATCCTGTGGTTTATCCTGCGTGATTATGGGGAGGACATGAACAGATGGCATGGACAACCTACCAGTACCCTACAGGCACGAGTACGTGAGTTGCAAGCTAACAGAAATACCAGAGAGAATTTTTCTAGGAGGATGGCTGCTCCAGTTACCAATGAGCAGGACCCCAGTCAGGGTAGATGGGCCTCAAATCCTTTTTTTCCAAGAGTGAATAGAGGAAATGAAGGTCCAATCCCCGTGAGCAGCACGAATCCAATCTTTAATTAGAGGGGCCCTGCCTCTAGCCAGGAGGAGGAGAGGGATAACCGGATTTATTGGACTGTGTGGATTCGATGGCCTGGCACATTAGAACCACAAAAGTATCGAGCCCTGGTAGACACTGGTGCACAGTGCACCCTCATGCCATCGAATCATAAAGGGACAGAATCTGTCAGTATCTCGGGAATAACAGGGGGATCTCAAGAGTTATCTGTATTGGAGGCCGAAGTGAGCCTAACTGAAAATGAATGGAAAAAGCACCCCATTGTGACTGGTCCAGATGCTCCGTGCATCCTTGGCATAGACTACCTTAAGAAAGGGTATTTTAAGGACCCAAAAGGGTATAGATGGGCCTTTGGTGTAGCAGCTGTAGAGACTGAGGACATTAAACAGCTGTCTACCTTGCCTGGCCTCTCAGAGGATCCTTCTGTTGTGGGGTTGCTGAAAGTTGAAGAACAACAGGTGCCAATTGCTACTGCCACGGTGCACCGACGACAATATCGCACCAATCGAGACTCCCTGATCCCCATTCATAAACTGATTAGACAATTAGAAAATCAAGGAGTGATTAGCAAGACTCGCTCACCCTTTAATAGTCCTATATGGCCAGTGCGAAAGTCTGATGGAGAATGGAGATTAACTGTGGACTAGCGTGGCCTAAATGAAGTTACACCACCGCTGAGTGCTGCTGTGCCAGACATGCTAGAACTTCAATACGAACTGGAATCAAAGGCAGCCAAGTGGTACGCCACTATAGACATTGCTAATGCATTTTTCTCTATTCCCTTGGCACCAAAGTGCAGGCCACAGTTTGCTTTTACCTGGAGAGGTATCCAGTACACCTGGAATCGACTGCCCCAGGGGTGGAAACACAGTCCTACTATTTGCCACGGACTGATCCAGACTGCACTAGAAAAGGGTGGAGCTCCAGAACATTTGCAATATATTGATGACATCATTGTGTGGGGTGATACAGCAGCAGAAGTTTTTGACAAAGGGGAGAAAATCATCCAAATTCTTCTGAAAGCTGGTTTTGCCATAAAAAGAGGCAAGGTCAAGGGACCTGCCCGGGAGATCCAGTTTTTAGGGATTAAATGGCAAGATGGGCATCGCCAGATCCCGATAGAGGTGATCAACAAAATAACAGCTATGTCCCCACCAACTAATAAAAAGGAAACACAAGCCTTCTTAGGCGTTGTGGGTTTCTGGAGAATGCATATTCCAGATTACAGCCAGATTGTACGCCCTCTTTATCAGGTGACCAGAAAGAAAAATGATTTTCAGTGGGGCCCTGAACAACAACAGGCTTTTGAACAGATTAAACAAGAAATTGTGCATGCAGTAGCCCTTGGACCAGTCCATATGGGACAAGATGTTAAAAATGTGCTCTACACCGCAGCTGGGGACAATGGTCCTACCTGGAGCCTCTGGCAGAAAGTGCCAGGGGAGACTCGAGGTCGACCCCTAGGATTTTGGAGTCGAGGATACAAGGGCTCTGAGGCCAATTACACCCCAACTGAAAAAGAGATACTGGCAGCATATGAAGGAGTTAGAGCTGCTTCAGAGGTAATTGGTACTGAAGCACAACTTCTCCTGGCACCCCGATTACCAGTACTAGGCTGGATGTTCAAGGGTAAGGTTCCCATTACCCATCATGCAACTGATGCTACATGGAGTAAATGGATTGCATTAATTACACAGAGGGCTCGAATAGGAAACCCTAATCGCCCAGGAATCTTAGAAATGATCATGGACTGGCCAGAAGGCAAAGACTTCGGAATGCCACCAGAAAAGGAGGTGACACGTGCTGAAGAAGCCCCACCATATAATGAACTACCAGAGGATGAGAAGCAGTATGCCCTGTTCACCGATGGATCCTGCCGTCTTGTAGGAAAGCATTGGAAGTGGAAAGCTGCTGTATGGAGTCCTATACGACGAGTCACAGAAGCCACAGAAGGACAAGGTGAATCAAGTCAATTTGCAGAGGTGAAAGCCATCCAGCTGGCTCTAGACATTGCTGAACGAGAAAAGTGGCCAAGGCTGTATGTTTATACTGACTCATGGATGGTGGCAAATGCCTTGTGGGGGTGGTTAAAGCAGTGGAAGCGAAGCAACTGGCAGCGTAAAGGTAAACCTATTTGGGCTGTTGAACTGTGGCAAGATATTGCTGCTCGGCTAGAGAAACTAGTCATGAAGGTACGTCATGTAGATGCTCACGTACCTAAAAGTCAGGCAACTGAGGAACATCGAAACAACCAACAAGCAGATCAAGTTGCTAAAGTGTTCCAAATAGATTTGGACTGGGAACATAAAGGTGAACTATTTTTAGCTCGGTGGGCTCATGACACTTCAGGTCATCAAGGGAGAGATGCAACATACAGATGGGCTCGTGACCAAGGGGTGGACTTAACTATGGACTCTATTGCACAGGTTATCCATGATTGTGAAACATGCGCGGCAATTAAGCAAGCCAAACTGTTAAAACCTTTGTGGTATGGGGGACGGTGGTTGAAATATAAATATGGGGAGGCCTGGCAAATTAACTACATCACACTCCCTCAGACCCGCCAGGGTAAACGCTATGTGCTTACCATGGTGGAGGCGACCACCGGATGGCTGGAAACATACTCTGTGCCCCATGCCACTGCCCGGAACACTATTCTGGGCCTCGAAAAGCAAATCTTGTGGCGACATGGCACACCAGAGAGAATTGAGTCGGATAACGGTACTCATTTCAAAAACAGTCTCATAGATAACTGGGCCAAAGAGCATGGCATCGAATGGGTATATCACATCCCCTATCATGCACCAGCCTCTGGGAAAATTGAACGGTATAATGGGCTGTTAAAAACTACCCTAAAAGCAATGGGGGGTGGAACCTTTAAAAACTGGGATAAGCATCTGGCACAAGCTACCTGGCTAGTTAACACCAGAGGATCTATCAACCGAGCTGGCCCTGCTCAGTCAGACCTTCTACATACAATAGAAGGGGATAAAGTCCCTGTGGTGCATGAAAGGAATCTGTTGGGAAAAACTGTCTGGGTTCTTCCTGCTACGGGCAAAGGTAAACCCATTCATGGGATTGCTTTTGCTCAAGGACCTGGATGTACTTGGTGGGTGATGCTGCAGGATGGTGGAGTCCGATGTGTCCCTGAAGGTGATCTGATCTTGGGTGAGAATACTTAATTCTGAACTGCATGATGTTAATTGCTGCATAAAACTAACAGTGTTCATAAGTGTCTTTCAGGTTGAAGCAGTGGTGATGAAACCAGAGCTAGCTGCAAGTGGCGTCCAGTAACCTCCTCGAGACTGACATCTTTAACCTGCAACCCGTGGGCACGAACTGTGACAAAGCTCATATCATCTCTCCTACCCTGGGAGACTCCTAGCCAGATGGAAACCCACAATCCTGAACTAAATGAACTTGATGAACTTTTTTTTTTTTTGTATAGAGATGAATCATAAACTAATGTTATCTGTATATATTTTAAAATGAAAAGTTAGTGGTAATCTGAGTATGACGTGAATGGTATGGAATAAGGGGTGGAATGTCCTGGTTTGGCCTAAACCAGGCCGATTTTCCTTTCAGTGATTTTTACTTTCAGCTAAGTCTCCTTTAAGTAACTGCATTTTCTGAAAATAACTGCATGTTTTTGCAGACAGTGTCTGCTTCCAGGACTGATAACGCTCGAAGTTTGTAGTTATCAGTGAGGCACCGGTAGGGATGTTGTGCAGAAAGGCTCTTGCTGTACTTATTCTTGAGAGAAACCAAGGTCACTGCTGAATTCCTCATTGCTTACGAGTGAAGAGCCGAAGGGGGGTCGCAGCTGCTGTGGGGAGCAGACAGGGCAGGTGACCCAAAATTGACCAACGAGGGTATTCCATCCCATACACGTCATTCTCGGTATAAAGTGGGGGGATCACGAGGGTCTCGCTCTCTTTCTGCTATGGCCGGTGTCCAGGGAGGACTCCGTCTGTTTTCCTGCTGCCCCCGATCCCGATCCGTGCGTTCCTGAATCCAGCTCTCGACCGTCGCTAGGCCCAGGCTGGGCCTTCCCGGAGCCTACCCTGCAGTGCCGGTGGTGACGTGGCTGACTTCAGGGGAGCTCAATCTTGGTTTTGTATATATATTTGTATATATTTGATTATTTTTATTATTATTATTATACTTTTTTTTTCATTATTATAGTTTATTAAAACTGTTTTAATTTTCCAACCCAGAAGTCTCTCTCCTTTTTCCCTTTCCCTTTCCTTTCCCTCTGGGGGGAGGGGGGGGATAACAGAGGGCATCTGCCGCAGGTTTAATCGCCAGCCCAGCTTTAAACCGTGACAACATCAGATGGTTAGTTGAGTGTTTTCAGACTATAGCATCATTTTAAAGATAAGCTTTTTGTTTTGTTTAGCTTCTTCCTTGGTAATAATTTAGATTGATCTTCAAATCTGTGTAGAAACTTTAGTGGCTGATATTTCTGATTCTCATTTAGACTGGTGACATTTAACCCCAATCTGACAAGACAGGTTTACACTATTTTAGATCTTCTTAATGTACATTTGGTATAACAGTATTACTTGGTATAACAGTATTACTTAGTATAACTGAAAATCATCTCTTCTTTTCATGGTATATTCCACTAGTGCATCTCCTATTAAAGGCCTACAAGGCCTTTTTATATACCCTATAGCATATATAAAAATATGCATTTAGTATGTGGATTTATGTCTATAAAATGTTTGCAAATACATGCACATGTGTTTTTAGATGTTAATAAACACATAAAAATATTTTCCATCCTTTTCAGACAGAAATTAATTTTAGCCATAGTATTAAAATTCAACTTCTTGCATTTCCAGACTCATTCTTGTTAGATGATTTCTACACAGAATTCTGGGTAGAAATTCTGCCCTCAGTGGTAAAATAGTAAGTAAGAAGTCAGTAGTCAGGCTAAACACTAAATGACTGGATAAAAAAGATGATAAATTCTTGATAAAACAATGCAATTTTGACTCTTTAAAAATATTGTTCCACTATTTCAATCAGAAAAATCTATGCATTGAAAATAGGCTCCAGGTACCTAAAGGAATAATATAAATAATCACATTTTTTCAGTTAAATAAATATGTCTAGATAGATATTCAAATCTCTTAGTCTTTATGTATAATAAATAATTTTGAAATACTTCTCAGCTTAGAACTAGTTAAACACTTTTATTTTGCTATAATGCTGGAAAATGTTTCAAAAGATGACAAAAACCAATTTGAATAGCACTTTTTGCTATTGTTTCTTCTTGTTCATTCAACTTTCCTTGCACTAGGTAGAAGAGTACCAGAAGCTTAAGATGTGTCAAACTTGTCCTTTCAGAACCAGTTACAATACTTAAAATGTAGCTGGATACTATGATTGAGAGATAGAGTTCCCCTCCAGGTTATTTACAGTGCCCTTGCACCCCTTGATATGCTGCTTTTAGCAACAAGCACAAAGCAACCATACCGCAAAGATTTACTTGTTTCTGCCAGATTTTTTTTTTTTTAACTTATTAAATTGTCAGGACTTCCTAAATGCTCTTTCAAGCTTTCTGACACTTCTGTACTCAATAGGAGAACAACACAGCAAAGACATTGTTATTTCTTGCAATCCTTTGTTATAGCAAGTGCAGCTGTTAGGAAGCTCCATGTCTCTTGCAAAGAAAGTATTTCAGAATTTCTTTCTCTTTTAACTACTTTTCATTTACTGCTGCTGTTACATTAGCCTTAACTTATATTTTTTTTCTTAAAAGCATAAAATAAGAAAATAAAACAGTGGGGTTTTTTTTCAGATGTATTTTTGGTGATTGTTTTCCTATATTTGCTGCTGTATCCAAATATTACCACACCTAGCAAGGAGAGGGCTATTTCTTCCAGGGATACAACCTACCTTTCTCTTGGTTATATCTTTTTACTTAATTTCATTTTTTCTAAGGATGAATGATGGGCACGGTGCTCTCTCTACAGATAGTCTGTTAAGCTATTTAAGTAATCAGCCAGAAGGTAGTGTGGCTTGAACACAGTTGGCATTCTCTTCTAGTCATCAAATATGTCATAGGAATGTTTATGCGGTACAAAATATATATATACACACTATATATAAAAAGAATTATAAATAAAAATATATTAGCAGCAAAACCAACTTTTATTTAACTAACCAGAAACCTCAAGTTCATTTTCTGTGTGTATCTTCCAGTTCTTTCTTTGCTGTGTCTTATTTTTCGGTTCACTTTACAGAAATACTCACATGTTAAACAAAAACTATTTTTCCCAGCATGTGCTCTTACCACTGAGATATTATCTTAGGTACCCAAGAGTTCTGTTGGAATTCTTCTACACTTTTAATGAAACATTTATTAGGTATGTATAATTAAATTACTGGCACTGATAATTTCATTGGTAGTTTAAAAGTGGTCTTGATTGCTGGATTCCCAAGGATATTATCTGTAACAGATGATTTGATTTGATTAGTTGCACCTTAGCTCTTTAAAATTATGTGCATAACAAGTAGATGGAAACAACGCAAACCCCCTAGTCATATGTTTTTTTCTGTTCCTTTAAGACAACCGAGTGCTTGGTATAGAATCCAGACAAACTCTGGGCAGAGGAGTTTGCCCAACATCACTGTGAACCTCCTGCACTGACCTTTCTCCTAGCTGGACTGCCTTATTCTTTTCCAGTTTTACAGTGGGTGAGCACAGGTGAGGAAGATGGAATACTCTCTCTTCCTAGCAGAGTCATGTAAGGGGATCAAACTTGCTATTTCTCAGGATTGAGACAACAATTTACACACTTTAAAAAAGATGGGAGACAATTGAAAGCAATGGGAATAATCTGATGGACTGGGAAGGATAACCATGGACTTTTAATTTTTTGCTCTACTGCACTGGACCCCACTGAAGTTGGCTTAAAGCAGAATAGGTAACGTTGTCAAATGGAGCAGCTCTTTAAGAGAAGATCTTCTATCACAGGTCTGTTATAGATACTATTCTTTAAATTGGTCAGTTCCGTTCCCCCCCCTTGTTATACATGTACCTATGCACTAGGTTCAATAGATTTACAAGGCAAATCTCAAAGACAGTTTTATTCCTAACATTTACCTAAACTTCAAGATTCTATTTTATATAATAGGAATTTGCCCTGTAATCTTCTGAATTTCTTAGCCTTAGGCATTGCAACAGCATCATCCTTCGTCAGTTGCCGAGGGGAGCTGCTCCAGAGCTGGTCCGTCCCGCAGCAGAGAGGCAGATCTTGGTGCACAGGGGGTTTTCCTGAGGCAGGGAAATGCCAGGGCAGTGGTGAGAGCCGCCAGGAGCCGGCAGCTCTCGGGAGAGTCGCTGACGAGGCGGGGGCGCTGCCAGAGCAACCGCGGCCCCTCCTACAAACGGCGGCCCCAGAGCGCCAGGGACCAGGAGCGCCGCGAACAGGGGGCGGACACAGTGCGGTGGGTCAGCCAGGGCACGGCGCGGCGGTTCGTGAGGCAGTTCACGCGGGAGGGCGCGCAGGGAGGACGGCACAGAGCGAGCGCGTACACCCTACCTGACCCTCAAGGCAGAATGGTGGGCACTTGCCTGAGAGCAACGGCTGCAGCTCCTGCTCGGGGATACACCATTGACCCCAGCCATGACTGATGCCTCCACCCAGACGGAGCTGCTGAAGGGAGAAGCTGCAGTGCAGACCTCGGGATGCCGTAAGTGCCTTGACCTTTCTCCTGGGGCAGGGACGGGCAGCAGACTTGCCTGCAATAGGTGTGCTCAGGTGGAGGACCTCCTGCAGCAGGTCATTAAGATGCAGGAGGCAGTGAGGAGGCTGTGTGACATGAAGGAGACTGAGAAGGAGTTGGATAATGGGGTGCAAGCGTAGTCTGGAGTGGCCCCACAGTCCATGGCCAAACAGCCGAAAGCCCCTCCAGCGGCACACACGGAAGGGAGATAATATCACAGAAGAATGGAAGGTTGCAAAGGCAAGGACCAGCAGGAGGAAGAGACTTCCCCCGAAGCCTGAGGTGCCCCTGCAGAACCACCTGACTGCTCTGCAGACTGAAGAGGAAAGACCTGTCACATCGGAAGAGACACTTGAGCTCAGTAATGCAGCCCGATCTGCTCCCCATAGAATGACCAGCGCAAACAAGAAGAAGCAATGGGTGATAGTGTTAGGCGACTTTCTTCTGAGAGGCACATCTGCTGACCTATTGTACTCTCTAGAGAGGCATGCTTACCTGGGGCTCGCATCAGGGATGTAACTGTGCGACTACTGAGCCTTGTACTGTTTATCACCCGCTGCTGTTGTTTCACGTGGGCACCAGTGATGCAGCAAGGAGCAAGGACTACAGAGCCCTGGGAGCAGTGGTAAAGAACTCTGGGTCCCAGGTAGGTTTTTCATCAACCCTCCCAGTCAAAGGGAAGGAGTTTGGAAGGGGCACTCAAATCAGACAAATCAACAAATGGTTACAAGGCTGATACCACAGCCAGGGGTTCAGCTACTTAGACCATGGGATCATAGGTCAGCAGGAATGCTCTGGAAGAGTCAGCTTTGTCGGGGACCCAACTGAAATGCCTCTATGCAAATGCACTGAGCATGGGGAATAAACAAGAGGAGTTAGAGATGTGTGTGTGCCTGCAGGCCTATGGCCTTATCGGAATAACAGAGACATGGTGAGATGGCTCCTATGACCAGAGTGTTGGAATGGAAGGTTACAGGCTGTTTAGGAAGGATAGGCAGGGGAGACGAGGAGGGGGTGTTGCCCTCTATGTCAATGACAGGATTAAAGGGAGGGCAGGGACTGGAGACATTATAGTGAGCATCTGCTGCAGGCCACCCAACTAGGAGACTGAGTGGATGAGGTCCTCTACAGACAGATAAGTGTAGTCTTGCATTCACAAGCCCTGGTCCTCATGGGGGACTTCAGCCATCCTGATATCTGTTGGAGGGACACCTCAGCAGGGTATAAGCAATCCAGGAGGTTCATGAAATGGTGGAGTTCATGATCCTTAGGGCAGCAAGGAGGGTGCACAGCAAGCTCACTACCCTGGACTTAAGGAGAGCAGACTTTGGCCTCTTCAAGGACCTGCTTGGTAGAGTACCTTGGGACAAAACCCTGGAGGGAAGAAGGGCCCAAGAAAGATGGTTAATATTCAAGGATCTCCTCCTCCAGGCTCAGGAGCAATGCATGTCAACAAAGAGGAAGGCAGGCGAAAATGCTAGGAGGCCTGCATGAATGAACAAGGACCTCCTGGATAAACTTAGCCACAAGAAGGAAGCCTACAGAGGGTGGAAGCAAGCGCAGGTAGACTGGGAGGAATACAGAGGAATTGTCCGAGCAGCCAGGGATCAGGTTAGGAAAGCTAAAGCCCTGATAGAATTAAATCTGGCCAGGGATGTCAAAGGCAAGAAGAAATGCTTCTATAAGTATGTCAGTGATAAAAGGAAGACTTGGGAAAAAGTTGTCCCTCTCCAGAATAAACCCAGAGACTTGATTACCCAGGATATGGAGAAGGCTGAGGTACTCAATGATTTTTTTGGCTCAGTCTTCACCAGCAAGTGCTCTAGTCACACTGCCCATGTCGCAGACGGCAAAGGCAAGGACGGGAAGGATGAAGAACCGCCCACTGTAGGAGAAGATCAGATTCGAGACCATCTGAGGAACTTGAAGGTGTGCAAGTCCAT
This sequence comes from Nyctibius grandis, assembly GCF_013368605.1. Lineage (NCBI taxonomy): Eukaryota > Metazoa > Chordata > Aves > Nyctibiiformes > Nyctibiidae > Nyctibius > Nyctibius grandis. The sequence goes on along the minus strand of NC_090659.1, from coordinate 75,311,856 downwards.
GGGACCTGATGAGGTGCATCCACGGGTCCTGAGGGAACTGGCAGATGAAGTTGCTAAGCCACTATCCATCATCTTTTAGAAGTCGTGGCAGTCTGGTGAAGTTCCCACTGACTGGAAAAGGGGAAACATAACACCCATTTTTAAAAAGGGAAAAAAGGAAGACCCGGGAACCTACAGACCAGTCAGTCTCATCTGTGTGTCTGGCAAGATCATGGAGCAAATCCCCCTGGAAACTATGCTCAGGCACATGGAAAACAAGGAGGTGATTGGTGACAGCCAACATGGCTTCATTAAGGGCAAATCGTGCCTGACAAATTTGTTGGCCTTCTACGATGGGGTTACAGCGCTGGTGAATAAGGGAAGAGTGACTGATGTTATCTACCTGGACTTGTGCAAAGCATTAGATACTGTCCTGCATGACATCCTTGTCTCTAAATTGGAAAGATGTGGACTCTACAGATGGACCACTCAGTGGATAAGGAATTGGCTGGATAGTTGCACTCAAAGAGCTGTGGTCAACAGCTCAATGTCCAAGTGGAGACCAGTGACAAGTAGAATTCCTCAGAGGAACTGAGGAACCTGTTAGGACCTGTGCTGTTTAACTTCTTTGTTGGCAATATGGACAGTGAGATTGAGTGTGCCCTCAGCAAATTTGCTGATGACACCAAGCTCTGTGTTGCGGTCAACATACTGGAGGTAATGGATGCCATCCAGAGGGACCTTGACAGGCTTGAGAGGTGGGCCTGTGTGAACTGCATGAAGTTCAACAAGGCCAAGTGCAAGGTCCCACACATGAGTTGGGGCAATCTCAAGCACAAATACAGGCTGGGCGGAGAATGGATTGAGAGCAGCCTTGAGGAGAAGGATTTGGGGGTGATGGTTGATGAGAAGCTCAACATGAGCCTGCAATGTGTGCTTGCAGCTCAGAAAGCCAACTGTATCTTGGGCTGCATCAAAAGAAGCGTGGCCAGCAGGCCAAGGGAGGTGATTCTGCCCATCTACTCTGCTCTCATGAGACCCCACCTGGAGTACTGCATTCAGTTCTGGGGCCCCTAACCTAAGAAGGGCATGGAGCTGTTGGAGTCAGTCCAGAGGAGGGCCATAAAGATGATGAGAGGGCTGGAGCACCTCTCCCGTGAAGAGAGGCTGAGAGACTTGGGGCTGTTCAGCCTGGAGAAGAGAAGGCTCTGGGGAGACCTTATAGCAGCCTTCCAGTACCTGAAGAGGGCCTACAGGAAAGCGGGAGAGGGACTTTTTACAAGGGCATGTAGTGATAGGACAAGGGTAATGGTTTTCAACTGAAAGGGGCAGATTTAGATGAGATATTAGAAGGACATTCTTGACTGTGAGTTTGGTGAGATGCTGGAGCAGGTTGCCCAGAGCAGTTGTGGATGCCCCCTCCCTGGCGGTGTTTAAGGCCAGGTTGGATGGGTCCTTGAGCAACCTGGTTTAATGGAAAGGTGTCCCTGCCCATGGCAGGGAGGTTGGAACTAGATGATTTTTAAGGTTCCTTCCAACCCAAACCATACTATGATTCTATGATTCTGTGATCCTCTAGAGTATATATATATATACACTCCATATATCTCAGTAGGATATTATGGGATTTTTGACTTTAATTACGTTAGATTTCATTTAGCCACCTATAGCTAGGGAAGTTGAATGTGGGTCTTGGAAAACATACTGAAGGAAATTCCTTTAACTCATTCACCTGATGAAAGATGAACAGCATATTGAAATTCTTGACTTAATAGAGAAGTAAGAATTGCCAATATTTAAGTCAGGCAGTGTGCAGGTTAAACAGGCAGTGTGTAACTAAAATTGACACTTCACAGACTAATCAAACAACCAAACCGTGCAGCTACGTATACTGGGGCTACCAAAAAAAGTTTAAGAAATATCTATTATCTTAATAATAATATTAAAAAAAACACAAAACAAAACAAAATGAAACAAAAAACCCACAACACCCAAATCCCCCAAGACCAAAAAATCAAAATAAGAAACAAAATATCACATTATAAAGCCACTACAATGTATACAATGGCCATGTTCAGGCTATTCCATTACATAGTGGAAGAAAATATTCTCAGGCACTGGAATTCAATCAGCTCTACTGCTAGTTATTAAAATGGTCCCAGGAATGTTTTGGCCTATGACAACTACCAGTCTCTCCAAAAATTCCTGGGTATGGTCCATGAATTATGATCATGGTCAGATATTGTTCCCAGTATGCAGTTTTCATTTGCCCACCTGTTTTAGAGAGTAAGTTTGTATCACTATGGATTTGGGCTGTTCCATGCCATCCATCAGGTCACACATTTAATTTATTTTTAGAGACATAGCTAATATGGAAAAAAAGGAGTAAAACAATATATTTAATTCTTAGAAGATAAACCTCACTATGAAGTGCAGGAGTTGGTGTAAAAAGATAAAGGGCATATAGTCCCATTTCTAGCTGGACATAGATAAATGAGACACTGAAGTGGCAGAAACAGATATACAAAGACTGGATGAAATACTACGTAGATAGTAAAGGTAAAATGGATGAAACTCAGGGCTAAAAGTAATGAAAAAATCCCTAGTTAGGGAGTATGTGAAGAAATTTTATAGTGAAATGACAAACTGGAAAACATAAAATTTACAAAATTACCACAGGAAAAGAAGAAAGCAAAAATAGTCATAATAGGCATAAAAATTTGTCAAGCGTTTAATGTCATCAACAGAATGCACTAATTGGATGTATGTAAAAAGAGATGCACTAATTGGAGTAGCTAGGAAAAAAAAAATCAGAATGAATTTGAAAGTTTCTCTGAGGCTGTAAGAAAACTCTCAAACAAGACTTAACACTCCAAAAGTCCATTTATCCCATAGTTAATTCTACAAGGAAAACCCTTCTTTTACTAAGGGAGAAATTATTTGAGGAGCAGAGTAGAATTATCATTTTTGAAGTCTTTGACCAGGCAAGAGAACCAACAGAGGACAGACTTACTGACACTTTTAGAAGAGAGGAGAAGGAAATAAAAACATGTACTCTCTCCTTACATGGGAAACCAAAAGGATAAAATGAACTTTCTATTCAGGGAAGAGAAAGGAACGATAGGCAAGGGGAGATCCACAAGTTCAAATAGTTTTCAATAGAAGAGAAGCTTTGGTTTGAGGCTAAAGAAGTAAAACGATAAAGTAAAATCTGTCTAAAAACTGAGGTAAAAGGGAAACAGCATAGCTGACTAAAATGCTAACATAAAAAATAGTAGATTAATTTAATGCAGAAAAAGGTGAGTCATATGAAAACTGAAGTTGGAATTCATATGTTCACTTATCTGTCTGGAATGATTCCTTTCAATGTTGGAGAATTCATGCCTTACCGTGGAATTTTAATAAATGAGTTGTAAAAACTATTGTGAACATTTGGCTAAGATATATGGGACACTATAAAGAACAGGGTTCTTAAAACCAGAAGTCTAATAAACATAATATTTTTGATTCTTTCTTTCCCTCTTCCACATGCAAAGATTAAAGGAAATAACTAGGGGGATAAAGTTCACATATAATTTTACATATATCAACTCAACAATAGAACCAAATATGTCAAGCACATAAATATCAATGCTTTATCAGAGGAAAAAAACCATAGAGTTTCAGTTCTAGAGCCCAGACAGAAGAAAATTATTAAAATTACTTACAAAGAATGATTTGGCTAGAATGCTCACGGTTGTTGTTAGTTATTTAAATAGGAGCTTTAAATTACAGATATATTTCTAATAAAAAAGCTTGAATAAATATTTTTCAAAATTGTATCATACAAAATTTGGTTTATCTTATACAAGAATATATTTTAAAGACTTCAAGAAATAATTTAAAGTTAGAATTATTTAAAAACATGAACATATGTGGTTTAAGCTCACTTCAGTATATAATGACATTAAGAAACTATTCACACATGCCAAATCAAAGGTGAAGAAAAATTCTCCCTACTCTACTTAAAGCCAAGCAGACAAAGATTCCCATACACTGACTGATAGAAATTATGCACTTTTGCTAAACTGTTATTCTCACTTCCCTGAACTTGTCACTAGAAGACAGCCAAGCTAGGAAAAAGTAGCTGTATGGCAAGTTTGCAAAGTCGTCTTGATTTTTTCTTACACATATCAGATTTCAGGACATGAGGATTTTCTAGAATACATGTATTTTCTGTCAGAAATGCAGGTAGCTATGATGAACTTCATCAGGGCACCATTAAATAAAATAGTTCATGATCCAATCTTTAGCCCAGAGAGGAGGTGGCATAGTACAGTTCCCATCCACAGGAATAAACTCCTTTTCTTTCCTCCCCAAGGTGGTTGCATTCATGCTGCCTTCTGGAACAGTCCCAAGTCTTTGCTGACATCGATGTGAGCATTGCGTCAGGGAGTGCTCACACCCAGAAATGTGCTAGTATTTAAACTTCAAGAATGACAACATAAACAAGACAGTCCCATGATCTAGTTTTGGCCTCACATGATTTTTAGCTCACTCCCTATTTCTGTTTTGCGTTGCTCCAGCTGCCTTTTTTTTCAAGAAGATCTGTCTGTAGAGGGAGATAACCATTAATAATATGGATTAGAGCAAATAATTGCCTTTTGGTATCAGGGCCATCAAATCTTTCATTGCTCATCTTACCTGCTAAAAGACAGATCTGGTAGAAGTCTTCCTTGCAAAAATACATATGCATGATAAGTTTGGAGAGAAACACAGAATGTAAGACTCTACAGTATGTATCAGTTTGCATATTACTAGTTACTGAAGAAAACTTCATTCTTGCAAGTTTAGGATACAGTAATACAATAAAATGGGCTATGTTTCTTCTAAAGAAGTTTAGCAGTAATACATATTTAAATTTGAAACAAACAAACAAAAAAGATCAGGAAGTAAGAAAATAAAACAATGGCAAAAAAAAAAGAAGAGAATAAAGCTGTTTAGAAACACACTTTTGCTTGTTTGCAAAATCTGTTTTATGTTATTTAAAGTCAAGAAGTAGAACTGTGCAACACTTTACATAGATGTATATAGAAATAAACAATTTTACAGAAGAGGGATGAAAACATATTTGAGACTTTTGTAATGGAATAAAATACATAATGCATAAAAAGATTCTGGTAGCACTATATAACCTGTTCACTGGTTAAAAAGGGAAAACATAAAAATTGCAAAGATGAGTAAGGCTAGAAGTCTCATTAGATTTAAGTGATTAGCTTTTGATTTTCTTTCCTTTTATCTTGGCAGAGTTCCAGGTCAAATTACTATCTACAGAAGAAGCAAGATTCAATATTCTTTCTCAACATTATGTCTTGGATAGCAATTGCTTAAACTCAAAGTCAGATTTCATAACTGAGAATTTATTCCAGAAGAAGATCCAAGAAGGACAAAAAATGGTAGCAAATAGCAACAGATCACAGGTTTCTTAGGTATAAAGAAGTAAAGGAAAAATGACTGTTCTAGAATGTTTCCTAGAAAAAACCCTACTTTTGGAGCAACCATTTGGGAATGTAATGAGGGTTCCTGGACACTAACTGTGAAATGGTTTGATAAAAGTGGATAATCCTCAGTATCACTGTAAAAATATAAAACTTTGGAAAATATTCCTTTCTCGAATGTATAACAGTTCTTATTAAAAAAAAAAAAAAAAAAAAAAAGCAACAACTTTCATTTTTTTTTCACCCAAAAAGCATACAAACTGTTTCAGAAACTAAAGATCAGCGTAACTGGACATGCCTGGGAAGTTATAAAAGATGACCTCAATGTAATGGTTTTACGGAAAAAATATTATCTTAACTACATATATACACATTGGTAAAAATGCTAGCACTTAGAGGTAAGTAAGTGAAGCTTAGAGTCATTGCTGTCAGTCCTCTGAAATCATTGACTCAATGTGCAACAACTGCCAACAAAAAGCTAAGAAAATGCTTGGCATCATCAGGAAAGGCAAAGAATACAATGGAGGTAGTAACTTTGCTTCTGTGTAAGACCTTGTTGTGTTGACATCTTAAAAACGGCACAGTTCTAGTTTTTGCATCTCAGGGAGTATACAGTAGAACCAGAAAAGGTACAGAGAATAGCAACTAAAATGATATAGGAGATGGAGCAGCTGCCTTAAGAATGGGACATTAAAACAATTAGGATTCACTTTAGACAGGAGAAAGCTGAGGGATTTAGTCAAGCTTTAAAAGCTCATGAATGTGGCAAATCAATTGACAACAGATTTTAAATATATAAAACAAAATGTCTCCTTGAAGAACAGGTAATGAGCTTGCTGTCATAGGAGACAATACCAGTAGGTTCAAAATGGGATTAAGCAAATTAATTAACAGTAGGCCATCAGCAGATACCAAAAGGAACAGCAAGGGATGTACCTTCTTAGAACCCCAGTACAACTAATGTGGATTTGGGGAGATGGTAAGGCTCTGCATGAAACAGCCAAGCTCTTCTGCCTTCTCTTCATGGCCTCTCCTATTGCTATTCCTGTAGACAAAATACTGGGCTAGCTGAACTGCCACTTCACTCCCTACTGATCTTGAAGGTCCCAGGCACCCAGCCAACCAGGTGCTGATGAACCCATCACAGAACAGGGAAGTGTAACTGCACACAGAGTACTGCCTATAAAATCAAGCAGTTACAAGTCCTAAATTGGACCAGAACTGCTGCTGGATGGCAAAACCCATGATTCCCTCAGTGGTCAGTGACACCTCCACCATCGTCTGCTTCCTCTGAGGATTGAGTGAGTGACTCATGTTCTGTTTTGTGGTTTGATTCTAGGTTATGATTGTTATATTGATATGGCAAGCCAAGTATTAAGATTTGACCCGGTCTGTGGAGGGTCCAGGTGATTAGGAATGGTAAGCTAAGATTTGCTATAAAATGCTGTGCTATGCTACTTATAAAATTGTGCTACACTGATTCTGCTTATAAAAATCCTATACTGTTCTGATCATAAAATTCTACGCTATGTTAATAATAAAATTCTTTTAAAAAAGAAAGATTTAATTGTAAATACACTTTAGTGCTGTCATCATTCTGCTAAGGCTCCCCAAAAGAACTTGTCTGTCCCTATAGTGTCAGGTGACAAGGCTTTATGTTTTTAACTGAGATGATCTTAATCTTGCCTTCAGGAGCTGGAGAAGCAATTGAAATGGGATTAAAGAAATGAGTAAAAACATGGACGACTATCATATATTTCCTTCCAGTCTTCCAGAGTTATTTGGATGTGTCACAACAATTTTGAACGGAGAATAAACAGATGATAAAATGCATCTGACCATTCAAAACCCTTTAACATGTCCTTGCAGGGTTTTTTTTTAAAGAAACAAGGAAACTATGCAAAAACTTATAAAAACTATTGCCACAGATCAGAAAATAAGAGAAAAATATAAGAAACACAGAACAGGATGGCAAAAATATAGCAATCAGACATATGGTGTTCTGTAGTGTAGCTGTTATTATTTATAGAAGCTATTATTGATTCAGAAAAAAATGAATAATAATTCTGCAAATTTTGACTCAATATAAGCAATTTGTGTTATTTAAATCTAGAGGTAACTTTGAAAAACTTCAGGAAGTATAACTACATAATGTTAATAGCACAGAGGCTGATACAGAAGTTTCAGTTACAGAGAAATATATAATGTGGATGACACCAAGCTGAGTGGTGCACTTGATATGCTGGAGGGAAGGGATGCCATCCAGAGGAACCGTGTCAGGCTTGAGGAATGGGCCCATGCAGACCTCATGGAGTTCAACAAGGCCAAGTGAAAGGTCCTGCATCTAGGTTGAGGCAATCACCAGTGCCAGTACAGACTAAAGGATGAATAAGCTGAGAGCAGCCCTGCGGAGCAGGATGTGGGTGTACTGCTGGACGAACAATTCGATGTGAGCCATGAATGTGCACTTGAAGCCCAGAAATCCAGTCATATCCTGGGCTGCACAAAAAGAAGCATGGGCAGCAGGTCGAGGGAGGTGATTCTGCCCCTCTACTCTGTTTTCATGAGACCCCACCAGTAGTACTGCATCCAGGTCTGGGATCCCCAGTACAAGAAAGGTACCTTGACCACACCCCTTGACTATTTGTATCCCAAAATAGATGGGATTGATCCTGCTGCTGTTGCTATAGCAATAATGGCCAACATATGAAGACAAGGAGAGGAGCATGAGGGAGTAAGCCCTCTGAAAAGAATTTGTCCTTTCTACTTATTTCCACCATTGTCAGAGGAACAAACATCTGTTTAGCTGAACATGTACATTGTTTCTCATAGGATTAATAATCTATTGGGTTTTCTCAAAATAATGAGCAAAATGCAAAACAAAGGCAAGTGTGAAGTCTATGGTCTTATATGTCCCCTTCCAGTAAATGTGTTTCAAACACATAAGGGAAACAATAAAACAAAAAAAAACCCTGCTAAACATTTGAAAGATGAAAGGGACATATCTACAGCCCTGCCAGTGTAATAAAATACATGCTAAACAAAATAATTAATTTTGTATTATAAATAATTTTAAGTTTGGATTCATTACTAGTATTTGAAATTTATTTCTTTTTTCCTTACTTTTCTTTGACACATCAGCTCTTGCTGAGCTAAGACATGGATGCTAATAATGTTTCTCCAAACTCATCAAGGATCACAGGCAAATCTGAACAAATTATGTCCATGTGATTGGAAGTTTTTAGAAGAAAGAAATTCAAAGTTTGACCTTTAATTTTTTTTTAATTATTATTTTTTAGTAACCTAATACTCAGTGTGGTGAAATGTGACAGTCACAGCTTTTTATGAACTTTATGAAGAGTGCCTACAGAAATTATGGATTGAACAGATCTTAAATTTTCTGATTCTATCTTTTCTTGCCCAAATAAAATTAGGCCCAAAGGATAATTCAGGTGGGAAGAGACCTTAGTTGATCTCTAGTCCAACCTCTCGCTCAAAGCAAGGGTAGCTCTGAGGTCAGGCCAGGTTGCTCAGGGCCTTGTCCAGGCATGTTTTGAAAATGTCTGTCCTCATGTGGAAAAAAGTTTATCCTTATATCCAGTCTAAACTTCCTTCTTCAAATTATGCCCATTATCTCTCATTCTCCTACTACACATTACTGTGAAGAGCCTGTCTCCTTCTCCATACACTTGGGAGGCTGCTGTTAGGTGTTCCACTGCCTATTCTCCAGGCTGAACAAGCCCTGGTCCCTCAGCCTCTCTACACAAGACAAGTGCTACAGCCTAGCCGTCGTAATGGCACTCCCCTGGACTTGCCCCAGTTTATTGATGCCTTTTCTGTATTGGGGGATGCAACACTGGACACAGTACTATTGTTGTTGCCTGACAAGTACTAAGTAAAAGGTAGGGGGGCATAATCACTTGTCTGGATCTGCTGCTTGTGCTCCTGTTCATGCAGCCCCAGACTCTGTTGGTCATCTCTGCTGCTGGCTCATATTCAACTTGCTGCCCCAGAGGTCCTCTGGGCCTTGTGATGCTTCCCAGCTTATTAGAACTTATTAGTGCTAATAAATATTCTGCTATTAGAACAGAATAGTTCCAGCTGGAAGGGACCTACAATGATCATCTAGTCCAACTGCCTGATCACTTCAGGGCTGAACAAAAGTTAAAGCATATGAAGGGTATTGTCCAAATGCTTCTTAAACACGGTCAAGCATGGAATATCAACCATCTCTTCTAGGAAGCCTGTTCCAGTGTTTGACCACCCTCTCAGTAAAGAAATGTTTCCTAATATCAAGTCCCAGCCTCCCCTGATACAGCTTTGAGCCATTCCTACATGTCCTGCCACTGAATACAAGGGAGAAGAGATCAGCACCTCCCTCTCCACTTCCTGCCCTCTGGAAGCTGTGGAGAGAAATAAGGTTACCCCTCAGTCTCCTTTTCTCTGAACTAGACAAGCCCAGTGTCCTGGGTTTGTTGCTTTCTTCCCAGGGGCAGGACTTAGTATTTGTCCTTTTTTGGATTTCATGAGGTTCCAGCTGGCCCATTCCTCTAGCCTATCAAGGTCACTTTGGATGGCTGACCTGTGCTCTAGTGTATCTGCTGTATCCCTCACAATTTGGTGCCACCTGTGAACTTGATAAAAGTGCACAGTGTCACCTCCTCCAGGTCACTGGTGAAGATATTAAACAGGACACATCCCAGAACAGACCCCTGTAGTACTGTTCTTGTTACCAGCCTCCAGGCAGAGCATGACCCGTTAGCCACTACAGTTTTTACCTGTCTAGTTTTCTGTCCATCCAGACTGTAATGTATCAACTTAAATACAGGAAACAGGGTGAAAAGGCTCACTAAAGTTGAGATTAAATGGCAATAACTACTCTCTCTTTATACACAGGTTATTTTTGTGCCTGAAGGCAATCAGGCTGGATTTTTATATTCTCCTACAAATTGGTGCACTGTAAGTCCAGAGCAAAGTAACCAAGTGATGTTTTCAAAATACATTTCAGTTTTTCATAATGTTTCATTGGAAAATGTGTAGAATTGGAACTTGCTAATTGCTTCTTGAAAGACAGTATAATAAAATGAAACTCTGACTACCCCTAGAAAAACAGTCCAGAACACTAAAAATTTTCTAATTCATAGTAATACTAACAAGACTCATCGTACACTGCCAATTTTTTTTTGCAAATGACGAAGGATGCAAATGCAATTAACCGTCAAGGTTGCCTCCACACAAAATATACTGTGATCATTTATTTTGACAAGTGGGTTTTTGCTTTAATTACTTGCAATATAACTGTAAATTGTGCTAATAAATCAGGGATATGTATCTTACTAAAGCAAAACTTCAAAGTAGTACGAGCTCTCACTGCAGCTTTCTTCTATTAAATCTTCTCTGCAAAAAGAAGTAAAACAACTAGATTAAAAATACATTAAATGGGAGTTCACGTCTACTGCAGAGAAGAAATAACACACTCAGAAGTTTTGTGTGATTTCAAAGTGAGGGAAACAAACGACAATATGCAGAATATGTAAAAGAAGGCTAAAGGGGGTAAACAACCAGTGGCAACAGCCTGATAAGACACTGAGGTGGAGGAGGAATGACAGCCTTTTGTGTCATGGGGTGGGAGTACACCTACTGCACTTCCGTCTTGGACCCCCAGAAGGAACAGGCAGGGGTGGGGGGGACAGATGACATTTTGTCACACGACATAGCAGATTGTTCAGACTACCAGCAAGTCAAAGCATCCTGCTTGCACCTCTCTGCGTGCCTGGACTTCCTTTATCAAAAACAGAACTGACCAGAGGTCAAGTTTGGGGCCTGACAAATCTTGCTTAAAATATTTACCCGAATCTAGCCTGGCCATAGCACCAATGCCAAAGACAGGGAAACAGTTCCAGGTATAACATAAAAAATGTGGCCTGAGTCCACCTCTCCTTCCACAACCCTCCATGTCCATGACACATTTTCAGTGTGAGTTCCAAACACCTGATAGTTTCAAGGGCTGATAAGAAGCATTCTCACGTCTAGAATTTAGATCCCAAAACATTCATCTAAAGAATATCTGTGGTTCCTGCTATGCATTATAAAAAAAGCTGATGAAAATCTGTGTTTAGAAAACTTTACAAAAGGTGGAAGAGAGGAATTATGAACAAAAAAAAAGACATTTGTAGATTTAGGTCACCATTAAAAAGTATGGGATAGTGTCAAGGTTAAAGCTGGGTTGGCTGTTAAATAGACGACAGATGGTCTCTATTAACCCTTTCTTATAAAGAGAAAAGGGAGAGAGACTTATGGGTTGGAAAGTTAAAAGTTCTAATAAACTGTAACAATGAAAAAGAGTATAATAATAATAATAATAATGGAAATAATTAAATACAGAAATCTATACAAAACCAAGATCGAGCTCTCCTCATGATGACCATGACACCACTGATGCTGCAGGGCAGGCACTGGCAAGTCCCAGACTGAACTCAGCGGCAGACCGGAACAGGATTCAGGAACGCACAGATTGGGATCGAAGGCAGGAGAAATGGAGAGAGTCTTCTTCAGATGCCGGCCATAGAAGAAGAGAGGGTGACCCTCGTGATCCCTCAGCTTTAAACTGAGTATGACATGTATGGGATGGAATACTTCTTTGGTCAGTTTTGGGTCACCTGTCCTGTCTGCTCCTCCCCGCAAGTGCAACTCTTTTACGCCCTTTCACGTGTGGACCATAAGAAATTTAGCAGTGAACTTGGTTTCTCTAGGAATAAGTATAAGCAAGAGTCTTTCTGCATACCATTCATACCGTTATCTTAGTAACAACTAAAACTCCAAGTGTTATCAATTCTAGAAGCGGACACTGCCTAAAAAACATGTAGTTTGTTTCAGAAAGTGCAGTTACTTAGAAGAAACTTAACTGAAAGGAAAAATTACTGAAAGAAGAATTGATTCTCTTCTAGTTCAAACCAGGACAGATAGATAAATTCTAATTCAATGGGTACAAAACCTATGAATCAGGTTAAAATTTGTTTAAGTTAATTCTGTTTGATTTGGTAATTTACCTTGGTAAGTCAAACGGATGAAACAATAATTTGTTAGTTTATCTGACTATTTTACACATATCCATTTTTTTTATTAGATGATTTCAATTGACTTAGGTGAATTAATATTGCAGTGACCATCATGCTAAGCAGAAAAAAGCAATTCTCTTGACTTTCTCCTGACCTATAATCCTCACTAAAGTACATCTCATACCTGACTAATAGAGAGAGAAAGCAGAGAAATTTCTGAAATGTTACCCCTTTGCCACATCATAAGCAACAGATAATTAGTAACCAAGATGTGGGCTGTCAATAAACTGGATCTTTCTCTTTCTCATTTTGTTCTTATTCTCATTTAATTTGCCTCATCTGGGTCTAAAACACATTAGAGCAGTTGAAGTGAAAATGAGCATTCTGTGACTGGCAGACACTTTTCAATAAATTCAAATCTTCATGGTTAAATGTGGGAAAATAACAACCTATGCTGGGAAGAAGGTAGACAGAGAAACCTCAGTGGAGTCCTTAGCATTTAGGTAAGGCAACCAAAGGGAGAGGACACTGAAAAGCATATGACTGCTGAGGAATTGGTTTCAGAAAACACTGAATAATTACAGTAACTGTATTTACAAGAAGTTGGTATAGAGGAAAGCAAATAGTATGCAGCAAAAAATGAAAGGAGAAGAAAAAAGGGGTTGCTGTGGTTGTTGTTGCTATAACTGAGTATGGATTTTTGCTACAAATGAAGTAACAGTGGAAAGAGTTCCCCCAGTACAATGTAAAACTAAGTAGTCCTGGCCCTGGAAGCCTGCTGCCATAAAGGAATAGACTGAATTGGAGAATAAGCCACATATAAGCACTTATCTTTTCTGCAGTGGACTTCTCTGAAGTGTTCATAAAATCCAACCTGGGAACTGCTGACTGTGTGTATATCACTATATAAATGAGACCAGGGAATGAGCCCAAAGCACTCCTGATTGTCCGTAGTGCTCAACTGGTAGCTTAATCCCTAGGTCTGTTTTGAACTGATTTGAGTAACTGTTTCCATGTAAAGCTTGGTAGGATTGAGTCTAGTCTCAAGTATCATGGATGTGAGCCAACCAAATAAAATGCTGCTTGATTCTGGTGACAGGGATTGATAAACTTGGGTCTCTTGTATTCAGTAGTGTAGTAGAACAAACACAGCCATTCTGGTTTTATATGAAATATGAAATATTATGCATGTAAGCGATACAGACTTTTGAGGATCTCAAAATTTAACTCCTAAATCAGTCTCAGATATTATCTTTTAGCTGGTGAGCTCTCTACAAGAGTAAGGCACAGCTCCATATTTAACTGCTCTGAATCCAGACATAAGCACATAATAATGACTTAACTGGTGACAATGTATGAGTATGTTGTAATACTCATAATATCTTAGTAACATTAATAACCACAAGCATAAAGTGACAAGTAGACAAAAGGAGTTCAGAAAAATATGTGCAGGAAGTAAAATCTGCAAGAACAAACAGTGAAGATATCTGGTAAAAACAAAGCAATCTTGTAGGGTGGGTACTGACAGCATGACTGATTGATAGAATCAGAATTATCCTGCAGAATAAGCAAAACCATAACAAGTTCTGATCCCAAAAACAATATACCCAAAAATAATATACCAAGACCAGATGAGATCATTCCTTTCTCTTTGTGGGTGGGAACACAGTGTAAAGCATCAGCATTGAGACAGGAAAGGTGGGGAATAAGGAAGACATCCCAGCTTCAGCTCAAGCTTCCCTGCCAAAGAGTATGATCACCTTGATCTTGGTGACTAAGAATGGTCATGGACCTTAGCCGTTAGTGCTAACTAAAAACATGAGTTCCATGGTATTGTGCACTTATGGCTCATTTAGGGCAAGTTTGTTAAGCAGGGCAAGTTTGTTTAGTAGGACAAGTTTCTTTTGTCTCTGTGCTGATAATGCTTGATATTGATTAAGTAGCAAATAGTAATGTCTATTGTTATTGAGTATCAGCCCAGTAAAGGATTGCTTTCAAGTTTGAAACAACATGATTTATCAATCCTCTAAACTCTGCCCTCAGAACAATCTTCAGTTCCCTAACTGGTGTATAAATCTATACACTGAGCTGCAACAAATTCCACTGACCTTTGTCTTTAACTAAGTGCTCAGGTGGTTAGTGGGAGAGAATTTATGGTTACTATGCAACCTTTGCTAAAACAGCACATAGCAATATGGTTTCTGATCCATTCATCGTCCATACATATGCTCAACTCACAAACAGCCTATAAACAGCTTACATGGTTATGCCTAGTTAACCATCCAATGCCATGCTAAACTTTTGAACGTTTAGGACATTACGCATTCTAAAGAGCAATCCATAATCTCATGAGGGTCAACGCTTTCAGATTGACTGCATGAACCTTGTCTAGAGGGCTACTTTAACATGGCATACAAAGGGTGGTACAGATGTACACTACAAGCTGAACATTCTTCTATTTCTTATTCTACCAAGAATACACTATAAGACAAATGTCTCAGTACTATTTAGTTTTTCTGCTGTTGATTCTTACATGTTGAAATCCAGAGCACCTTTCTGTTAGGCAGTTTCTACTCTCACAGGTCTGCCTCAGTATATTCTTTGCTCTAAACTTTGTTCCATTCCACTCCTTTTCTATTAGAAGACTTTCTCTATCCTCAAGAAGCAATTATTGTCTTTCATTTGGGATGCATTTCAATGTATTATTTTATTGCTTTGTGTCACGGTTTAAAGCTGGGCTGGCTATTAAGCCTGCGGCAGATGCTCTCTGTTATCCCCCCCCGCCCCTCCCCCCAAAGGGAAAGGGAAAGGGAAAAGGGAGAGAGACTTCGGGGTTGGAAAGTTAAAACAGTTTTAATAAACTATAATAATGGAAGAGAGTATAAAAATAATAATAGAAATAATCAAATATATACAAATATGAATATACAAAACCAAGATTGAGCTCCCCTGAAGTCAGCCACGTCACCACCGGCACTGCAGGGCAGGCTCCGGGAAGGCCCACGCTGGGCCTAGCGACGGTCGAGAGCTGGATTCAGGGATGCACGGATCGGGATCGGGGGCAGCAGGAAAACAGACGGAGTCCTCCTTGGACACCGGCCATAGCAGAAAAAGCCCGAGACCCTCATGATCCCCCCGCTTTATACTGAGAATGACGTGTATGGGATGGAATACCCTCGTCGGTCTATTTTGGGTCACCTGCCCTGTCTGCTCCTCCCTGCAGCTGCGACCCCCCTTCGGCTCTTCACTCGTAAGCAGTGAGGAATTCAGCAGTGACCTTGATTTCTCTAAGACTAAGTACAGCAAGAGCCTTACTGCACAACATCCCTACCGGTGCCTCAGCGATAACTACAAACTTCGAGCGTTATCAGTCCTGGAAGCAGACACTGTCTGCACAACATGCAGTTAGTTTCAGAAAGTGCAGTTATTTAGAGGAGACTTAGCTGAAAGTAAAAATCACTGAAAGGAAAATCGGCCTGATTTAGGCCAAACCAGGACATTCCACCCCTTATTCCATACCATTCACGTCATACTCAGATTACCACTAACTTTTCATTTTAAAATATATACAGATAACATTAGTTTATGATTCATCTCTATACAAAAAAAAAAAAAGTTCATCAAGTTCATTTAGTTCAGGATTGTGGGTTTCCATCTGGCTAGGAGTCTCCCAGGGTAGGAGAGATGGTATGAGCTTTGTCACAGTTCGTGCCCACAGGTTGCAGGTTAAAGATGTCAGTCTCGAGGAGGTTACTGGATGCCACTTGCAGCTAGCTCCATTCCCATCACCACTGCTTCAACCTGAAAGACACTTATGAACACTGTTAGTATTATGCAGCAATTAACATCATGCAGTTCAGAATTAAGTATTCTCACCCAGGATTAGATCACCTTCAGGGACACATCGGACTTCACCATCTTGCAGCATCACCCATCAAGTACATCCAGGTCCCTGAGAAAAAGCAATCCCATGAATGGGTTTACCTTTGCCTGTAGCAGGAAGAACCCAGACAGTTTTTCCCAACAGATTCCTTTCATGCACCACAGGGACTTTATCCCCTTCTACTGTATGTAAAAGGTCTGACTGAGCAGGGCCAGCTCGGCTGATAGATCCTCTGGTGTTAACTAGCCAGGTAGCTTGTGCCAGATGCTTATCCCAGTTTTTAAAGGTTCCACCCCCCATTGCATTTAAGGTAGTTTTTAACAGCCCATTATACCGTTCAATGTTCCCAGAGGCTGGTGCATGATAGGGGATGTGATATACCCATTTGATGCCATGCTCTTTGGCCCAGTTATCTATGAGACTGTTTTTGAAATGAGTCCCATTGTCCGACTCAGTTCTCTCTGGTGTGCCATGTCGCCACAAGATTTGCTTTTCAAGGCCCAGAATAGTGTTCCGGGCAGTGGCATGGGGCACAGGGTATGTTTCCAGCCATCCGGTGGTCGCCTCCACCATGGTAAGCACATAGCGTTTACCCTGGCGGGTTTGAGGGAGTGTGATGTAGTCAATTTGCCAGGCCTCCCCATATTTATATTTCAACCACCTCCCCCCATACCACAAAGGTTTTAACCGTTTGGCTTGCTTAATTGCCGCGCATGTTTCACAATCATGGATAACCTGTGCAATAGAGTCCATAGTTAAGTCCACCCCTCGGTCACGAGCCCATCTGTATGTTGCATCTCTCCCTTGATGACCTGAAGTGTCATGAGCCCACCGAGCTAAAAATAGTTCACCTTTATGTTCCCAGTCCAAATCTATTTGGAACACTTTAGCAGCCTGATCCGCTTGTTGGTTGTTTCGATGTTCCTCAGTTGCCCGACTTTTAGGTACGTGAGCATCTACGTGACGTACCTTCACGACTAGTTTCTGTAGCCGAGTAGCAATATCTTGCCACAGTTCAGCAGCCCAAATAGGTTTACCTTTACGCTGCCAGTTGCTTCGCTTCCACTGCTTTAACCACCCCCACAAGGCATTTGCCACCATCCATGAGTCAGTATAAACATACAGCCTTGGCCACTTTTCTTGTTCAGCAATGTCTAGAGCCAGCTGGATGGCTTTTACCTCTGCAAATTGACTTGATTCACCTTGTCCTTCTGTGGCTTCTGTGACTCGTCGTATAGGGCTCCATACAGCAGCTTTCCACTTCCGATGTTTTCCTACAAGACAGCAGGATCCATCGGTGAACAAGGCATACTGCTTCTCATCCTCTGGTAGTTCATTATATGGTGGGGCTTCTTCAGCACGTGTCACCTCCTTTTCTGGTGGCATTCCGAAGTCTTTGCCTTCTGGCCAGTCCATGATCACTTCTAAGATTCCTGGGCGATTAGGGTTTCCTATTCGAGCCCTCTGTGTAATTAATGCAATCCATTTACTCCATGTAGCATCAGTTGCATGATGAGTAGTAGGAACCTTACCCTTGAACATCCAGCCTAGTACTGGTAATCGGGGTGCCAGGAGCAGCTGTGCCTCAGTACCAATTACCTCTGAGGCAGCTCTAACTCCTTCATATGCTGCCAGTATCTCTTTTTCAGTTGGAGTGTAATTGGCCTCGGAGCCCTTGAATCCTCAACTCCAAAATCCTAGGGGTCGACCTCGAGTCTCCCCTGGTACTTTCTTGCGGCGGGCGGCAAGGAAGGCACAGACTCTGAGATCGAGGATGCAAGGGCCTGAAGCCGAAAGGCCTAAGGCTTTTTATCGTTATGCTACTACTCTATTTAACTGCTACAATGCAGGAGCCAGACTAGGCAGTTCAAGATAACATCAACATTCACACACTAAGCACTCATCACCCATTCTGGGAAGAGCCAGTGTTCTGGACTCAAAACATCAACAACCATTCCTTGTTTTCAGCTCTGTGTTCAGAACTGACCTTCCACACATGTTTACTTCTTTCATGCCTCAAAAAGCCCTGTGAACTGGTCTCGGCTCCTTTATCTTAGAAGCAAGCAAAAACTATTCTCAGTGCAGTGTTCCCAAGCAAATCTTATGCTCCCCAAGTAAAGCACAGCTGTTTGCAGACTGAGGGTCTTCCACATTTCCCCCTTTTTTGTTTATTTGATGACAAGGGTGGTCATGATGTGGGCTTCGGCTTTTCAGAGTCCTCTGATTGCAGACCAGGTCTCTGAAGCAGCACTTGGGGCAAAGGCACACAAGCAGGGACGCAGGCACCGCGGAGTTCAGTTCCTGCTAGAGAGAAAGTGAAAGAGATTCCGGGCCTGCTGCCTTCGCCTGTATATTAGGGATTTCTGCCAGGCGGCATTTTTCCACTGTGCTTTGATCTTTCTCACAGCAGGGCAGGAATCTCAGGCATAAACAATTAGGTGCCCTTGAGTCTTATCACAGGCTTATGTTATCTGAATGAAGATGCTCTACTTGTCCAGCACACAAGACTAAATAACAGTTAGTAGTATGATATATGTGTTTTTTGACATCCCAGGTGCAAGTCACTTGAGCGTGTTTACAATCCTCCTCGCCCATCTTCCGTTATATTCCCACATTCTACCCCCTCGCTCAAGAGACTGCTTCTCCTGGGGAGTGCAAAGCTGGACGTGCACATTTGGCTTGCGGGGTGTAGAGCAGAGCAATATACAGAGACATGCAATAAATACATATAGAAAAAGGAATAAACATAGATATCTATACAATAATGCTGTAGCATCACTAATTACAAAGAAGGGCCAAAGATAAACAAGACTGTGAACAACATCCCTGTAGTGTCCAAATTTACTTGATTCACACGCTCTAGAAGAGATAACTGCTGTGAGAACCAAAACAGTATCTTCTCCTCAGAGCCACCTGCATGTGTCAACAGAAAGGCCTTAACCACACTTGCGTGGAAGCGAAGTCACACAGCGGACAGTACAACTATGGGGGGACCACGACCACCAGAGACCACCCAAGACCTCTCGCAGCATGCTACTTGCGTGCTCATCCAGTCATTTCAGCATTCCCCAAGTAATGCCCGGTGTCGGGTTGACTGTTCTACGTCACTTGCGTGGTCCCTGTGCTTTCAGCGTCTGCATTTCTGGTACCGGGTTCTGGTTGTGGTTTCTCCAGCTCATGGTATGGCTTCACGCATCTCGCAGGTAGCCAACGAGGACCTGTTGGGAGTAAAACACAAGCATATCCCCTCCCCCATGTCAACAATTCTACTGGTCCACGCCAATCAGTTGGGCCTGGCAGATCTTTATACCAAACCTTAGGATTTTGTGTAAAGGGAACTTTAGCCTGAAAATGTCGTTCCACTGCCGTGGTATCTAATCGAGAAGATGACCGATTTAGAAAATTTAAAGTGAACACAGCCATATCTAATTGTTCTTGAGGAGCTGTGGCTACACTCCCCCTTTTTTGTTTTTGCAACATGTGTTTCAAGTTTTGATGTGTCCGTTCAATTATGGCTTGTCCGGTGGGGGTGTGCGGGATACCTGTAACGTGAGACACACCCCACTGTTGTAGGAATAAGGCCGCTGCTTGAGATACATAGGCGGGTCCATTGTCTGTTTTTATTTGTTTAGGGAGGCCCATAAGTGCAAAGCACCTTGTCCAATGTTTCTTAACATCCTGAGTCCGTTCCCCTGTAGCTGCAGAAGCAACAACATAACCAGAAAAGGTATCCACAGTAACATGAACATACTTTTGCCTGCCAAAAGGTGGATAATGTGTAACATCTGTTTGCCAAATTTCATTAGCCTTCAGTCCCCTGACATTTACACCATCATGATAAGTTGCAGTATTATATAGTTGACAATCGTTACATGCCCGAATAATATCACGAGCCTGCGTTTTTGTGAGAGCAAATTCTTTCTGTAAACTGCGAGCATTTTGATGGAAAAAGGAGTGAGATAATTGTGCATGTTGAAATCGTTGAGTAAGGGAGGATGATGTTATGGGCAAAACAGTGTACTTATCAGCTACTGCATTCCCTTCTACCAGAGGTCCTGGCAAGCGAGTGTGAGACCTAATATGAACAATAAAGCAAGGATGCTGTCGTTGCTGAAGCAGAGTTGCAATAGCAAGGAAAAGTTTATACAGCTCTTTATTGCTAATTTCTTTGATAAATGCAGCTTCTAAGCGGTTAATAGTGCCAACAGCATATAGTGAATCTGATACAAAATTAATAGGTTCGCTTGCAAACAATGTCAGAGCTAAATGTATTGCAGACAATTCAACAATCTGAGTGGACGCTTCCACAGTAACTGATGTGTGTTGCCATTGTGCCTTTTCTTTCCAGGCCACTACGGCCTTCTTTGTTTTACCTGAGCCGTCTGTAAAAACCGTTTTTGCATTTGGTATAGGGTGAGGAACCATCACTCTCTGTGGTGATTCTGGGGACTCTCCGGTCCTGGGGATTCTCCGATCCTGGGGATTCTCCGATCCTGGGGATTCTCCGGTCCTGGGGACTCACTCTCCGGTCCTGGGGACTCACTCTCCGGTCCTGGGGACTCTCCGGTCCTGGGGATTCTCTGATCCTGGGGATTCTCCGATCCTGGGGACTCTCCGGTCCTGGGGACTCACTCTCCGGTCCTGGGGACTCTCCGGTCCTGGGGATTCTCTGATCCTGGGGATTCTCCGATCCTGGGGACTCTCAGGTCCTGGGGACTCTCCGGTCCTGGCGCGCGCTAGCCCCTGACAATCCTTCGATCAGAGTCGCCACCGCCGCTTCTTCGTTAATCTTCAACCTTGTTCGGGCGCCATTTGCGGCGGGCGGCAAGGAAGGCACAGACTCTGAGATCGAGGATGCAAGGGCCTGAAGCCGAAAGGCCTAAGGCTTTTTATTGTTATGCTACTACTCTATTTAACTGCTACAATGCAGGAGCCAGACTAGGCAGTTCAAGATAACATCAACATTCACACACTAAGCACTCATCACCCATTCTGGGAAGAGCCAGTGTTCTGGACTCAAAATATCAACAACCATTCCTTGTTTTCAGCTCTGTGTTCAGAACTGACCTTCCACACATGTTTACTTCTTTCATGCCTCAAAAAGCCCTGTGAACTGGTCTCGGCTCCTTTATCTTAGAAGCAAGCAAAAACTATTCTCAGTGCAGTGTTCCCAAGCAAATCTTATGCTCCCCAAGT
Source organism: Nyctibius grandis (assembly GCF_013368605.1). Taxonomy (NCBI): domain Eukaryota; kingdom Metazoa; phylum Chordata; class Aves; order Nyctibiiformes; family Nyctibiidae; genus Nyctibius; species Nyctibius grandis. The sequence goes on along the minus strand of NC_090659.1, from coordinate 75,290,263 downwards.
AAAGCACAGCTGTTTGCAGACTGAGGGTCTTCCACACTTTCTGCCAGAGGCTCCAGGTAGGACCATTGTCCCCAGCTGCAGTGTAGAGCACATTTTTAACATATTGTCCCGTACGGACTGGTCCAAGGGCTACTGCATGTACAATCTCTTGTTTAATCTGTTCAAAAGCCTGTTGTTGTTCAGGGCCCCACTGAAAATCATTCTTCTTTCTGGTCACTTGATAAAGAGGGCGTACAATCTGTCTGTAATCTGGAATATGCATTCTCCAGAACCCCACAACACCTAAGAAGGCTTGTGTTTCCTTTTTGTTAGTTGGTGCGGACATAGCTGTTATTTTGTTGATCACCTCTATTGGGATCTGGCGACGCCCACCTTGCCATTTAATCCCTAAAAACTGGATCTCCCGGGCAGGTCCCTTGACCTTGCCTCTTTTTATGGCAAAACCAGCTTTCAGAAGAATTTGGATGATTTTCTCCCCTTTGTCAAAAACTTCTGCTGCTGTACCACCCCATACAATGATGTCATCAATATATTGCAAATGTTCTGGAGCTCCACCCTTTTCTAGTGCAGTCTGGATCTGTCCGTGGCAAATAGTAGGACTGTGTTTCCACCCCTGGGGCAGTCGATTCCAGGTGTACTGGATACCTCTCCAGGTAAAAGCAAACTGTGGCCTGCACTTTGGTGCCAAGGGAATAGAGAAAAATGCATTAGCTATGTCTATGGTGGCATACCACTTGGCTGCCTTTGACTCCAGTTCGTATTGAAGTTCTAGCATGTCTGGCACAGCAGCACTCAGCGGTGGTGTAACTTCATTTAGGCCACGCTAGTCCACAGTTAATCTCCATTCTCCATCAGACTTTCGCACTGGCCATATAGGACTATTAAAGGGTGAGCGAGTCTTGCTAATCACTCCTTGATTTTCTAATTGTCTAATCAGTTTATGAATGGGGATCAGGGAGTCTCGATTGGTGCGATATTGTCGTCGGTGCACCGTGGCAGTAGCAATTGGCACCTGTTGTTCTTCAACTTTCAGCAACCCCACAACAGAAGGATCCTCTGAGAGGCCAGGCAAGGTAGACAGCTGTTTAATGTCCTCAGTCTCTACAGCTGCTACACCAAAGGCCCATCTATACCCTTTTGGGTCCTTAAAATACCCTTTCTTAAGGTAGTCTATGCCAAGGATGCATGGAGCATCTGGGCCAGTCACAATGGGGTGCTTTTTCCATTCATTTTTAGTTAGGCTCACTTCGGCCTCCAATACAGATAACTCTTGAGATCCCCCTGTTATTCCCGAGATACTGACAGATTCTGTCCCTTTATGATTCGATGGCATGAGGGTGCACTGTGCACCAGTGTCTACCAGGGCTCGATACTTTTGTGGTTCTAATGTGCCAGGCCATCGAATCCACACAGTCCAATAAACTCGGTTGTCCCTCTCCTCCACCTGGCTGGAGGCAGGGCCCCTCTAATTAAAGACTGGATTCGTGCAGCTCACGGGGATTGGACCTTCATTTCCCCTATTCATATTTGGGAAATAGGGACCTGAGGCCCATCTACCATGACTAGAGTCCTGCTCATTGGTAACTGGAGCAGCCATCCTCCTAGGAAAATTCTCTCTGGTATTTCTTTTAGCTTGCAACTCACATACTCATGCCTGTAGGGTACTGGTAGGTTGTCCATGCCATCTGTTCATGTCCTCCCCATAACCACGCAGGGCAAACCACAGGATACCTCGTGATGTGTTCCATTTCCTTTGAGCCGGTCCTGTAGGAGGGCGTTTCCTCCTAAAGGCTGCAACGCGGGCCTGTGTAGGTAGAGAATCAAGTTTATTCTCTATCCTGGACAGTTTGTCTGACAGTTGTTTAAATGAGTCCTTATTTTCCTTAGTCACTTTTCCCACAGCCGAGACACGGGCCTGCAGTGGGGAAGAAATACTATCTTCATACTGTCGCATATAGTTAGCCATTTCGCCCACACTAGGTCGTGCCATAGCATCTTCTCCCCAGACTAATATTGACAATGTATGGGTATGTGTCGGTGGAGCACTCTTCACAACCTTCCGGAACATGGATCGGTTGCATTCCACTTCATCAGGATTTACAGGATCTACAATGTCCTGAGGGTGTTTATAAATGATCTCTTGCACAGCTAGTTCTCTAAGGTAGTTAATACCTTTTTCTATAGTGATCCATTTGCTTAGGTGGCTCATAACATCATCTTTGTAGGGATACCTGCTCTTTACAGCTGACAAGAGTCGCCTCCAGAGACTGATAGTGTTCGACCTTCTTGGAAGCATCTTATCAATACCACCATCTCTGGACAGGGATCCCAACTGTCTGGCTTCTCTACCATCCAATTCTATGCTATCTGCCCCATTATCCCAGCATCGGAGCAGCCAGATAATAATTGGCTCACTGTCATAACGACTAAAGTCTTTTCTTATACTTCGTAGTTCTTTCAGGGATAAGGAGTGGTAGGTTATCTCTACGTCTGAGTCCGAGTCCTCCTGTGATTGTTCTGCTTTAGAAGGACCTTTCTTGTGTGATGGGTCTGCTTCAAAAAGACTATCAAGGAAACCCCCATCTGTGTCAGGCCCTGACTCTAACTGAGAAGGGCCCTCACCTGGGTCCGGTGCTGGCTCTGCCTTAGAAGGCTCTGAGTCATCATCCTTCACTTTACTAGCTGATTTCTTTCGGTGTTTTCTCCTGGTTACAGGGGCAGCATGATACCTACCGCTGTTGCTGCACCTATATTTAATCTTATCCCACATCAGAAACACATTCAGGCCAACCGAAAATAAAAGCATGCCACCTAGACAGCACCATCCTAATTTCGCAAAATCTAGTGGAATCACCTTGGCAGAAAAGGAGAAGGTACTATTCCCCAAAGTAAAATTGGAAGTGTAATCATTAACAGAATCAGCTAAAGGACTCCCAGAGTGCACAGAAAAAATGTCTGCTACCGAGGTCAGAATAGTAACAGCCCAGTTTATCACGACATAAATCCGTACGAAACGCCATAACAAAACAATGCATGTTGACCAGTACCCAGCAGTGATAAACTGCACATAAACACTAACAAACAACGGCAAGTAAGGTATTATTACACTTAACTCTGTAAAAGGCTTAATAAAGAGACGAGATAGCACAGCGTTCAAAAATGACATTACCATCTTCGCTACCTGTTTTAATTTCCAACCCCTCGTAAATCTCAAAGGAAGAACTCCGATACTCTCTCAGCTGAGCTCTCCGGGTCTCCTCCCACTGGAGCTGGGATTCGACTTATCAGAGCAACCTGTCGGAGCTTCTCTCGAGCCCCACGTTGGGCGCCAATAAATCTGTCACGGTTTAAAGCTGGGCCAGCTATTAAACCTGCGGCAGATGCTCTCTGTTATCCCCCCCCGCCCCTCCCCCCAAAGGGAAAGGGAAAGGGAAAAGGGAGAGAGACTTCTGGGTTGGAAAGTTAAAACAGTTTTAATAAACCTATAATAATGAAAAAGAGTATAATAATAATATTGGAATAATCAAATATATACAAATATAAATATACAAAACCAAGATTGAGCTCCCCTGAAGTCAGCCACGTCACCACCGGCACTGCAGGGCAGGCTCCGGGAAGGCCCACGCTGGGCCTAGCGACGGTCGAGAGCTGGATTCAGGGATGCACGGATCGGGATCGGGGGCAGCAGGAAAACAGACGGAGTCCTCCTTGGACACCGGCCATAGCAGAAAAAGCCCGAGACCCTCATGATCCCCCCGCTTTATACTGAGAATGACGTGTATGGGATGGAATACCCTCGTCGGTCTATTTTGGGTCACCTGCCCTGTCTGCTCCTCCCTGCAGCTGCGACCCCCCTTCGGCTCTTCACTCGTAAGCAGTGAGGAATTCAGCAGTGACCTTGATTTCTCTAAGACTAAGTACAGCAAGAGCCTTTCTGCACAACATCCCTACCGGTGCCTCAGCGATAACTACAAACTTCGAGTGTTATCAGTCCTGGAAGCAGACACTGTCTGCACAACATGCAGTTAGTTTCAGAAAGTGCAGTTACTTAGAGGAGACTTAGGTGAAAGTAAAAATCACTGAAAGGAAAATCAGCCTTATTTAGGCCAAACCAGGACACTTTGTCAAAGGTTAAAGGAAAAAGAATATTTTAATAAAATTAATATTATTAGGTATAAAATTAGGTACACATTAGGTACAAATATGAAGATCTGCCAAGATCATATTCGTTGGGATTTTTTAGTATCTACTGACCTTCATTGTTCAAACAAGGTAACTAATCCCTCTCATCTATGTATGTTTGCTTGGAAAATACATAGAAATACAAAATAAAATTGATATGACAGTGTGATAACCAGATTGGAATTTAATTGCAATAAGAGCTTTCTTCTATTCATACAAATATTATTAAAATCTAAGTTCTGTCAGAGCATTATGTTCCTTCACTTGGAGTTGAAATGCTATTTTATAGTTAGAGTACATTTGATTTTTATGTTTAGTAATTATGGCATAAAAATGCAAATCATGACAGCAAGGACATTAAATTTGTAATGGACTTTGTGAAGGAAATATGAAGAGCTCCATAAGCTTTGCCAATGTAAGAACTATAATTCTGATTGTACAATACTTAAAAAAAGAAACTTGAACACCCCCTAAATTAAATTAACTGTAATAAAAATGATGTATTACAAGTCTTTTTCCTTGGCCTTTCTTTTGTGTTTACTCTGCTATAATATGACATCTCTTGATTGAGCTGTACTGCAGACTGCCTGTTAGGGAATTGAGTCAGAAGTACTGGCTGGCCAGAAGACCTGCCTGACATGAAGAGCAGAAAAACAGAACTTTGAAAGTAAGAGATGAACTCTTGAAGACATCTGCCAACATCCTCCCTTTTCTGAATACAATGTGAAAAGCCAAACTGCCTGGATAACTTCATAAAATTCCGTGTCTTTACTGTAGAGACACTTCAAAGCTTGAAATTATTCGTGATAGAAAAGCTAGTGGTTTATGTCAGCCAAAACTCACAATATTCGAGGACTACTTCAGAGCTGTTGTTCACCCTACTCACTTATTCATGTGATGCTGGGATCCCAGGTTCCTGTGGAGAAAAAAAAAAAAAAAAAGAGAAATCTAATCTATGTTTTGAAACCAGCAAAAGTAGGCTATGGCCAATACAAAATAAATACAATAGGAATTAAATATTTATTGTCAGGGTAGCCATGACAATCATTTGTTTCTTTTATGATTTAAAAGTATCAGATAAACAAAACAGTTTATCTGTTAAAACTTTTACAAGTCTCTGCTGAACAGCAGTTATAGCATTATATCAATGTCATTGAAAGACATACATTTTTAATACCCACTTAATCTAAAGAAATGTTAGAGGTTTTTTAAATACTAGAGGTCTTTTAAAATGTTTTTGCAGGTCTTAGATTAAGATTTTTCATATGTGATGTGAGTATAACATTAAGAGAATGCGTTGTGTTTACAATTTACATGGAAGATCAAGAGGGCCTTAAAATTTATGTTTGCTTATGAGTGTCTTTAGATCCTGTATTAATATGAAATGCATATAACCAATTAAGAGGAAAATACCAAACTAAAGTTTTGCACTGTTATTGGAGAAGGGTGGACTGTTGTGACTGGAATATTCAAATAGATCTGAGACACAAGGGAGATCTCAAAATTACAAGCAAGCATTATTTAGATTCATCTACTAGTTAAACCTGTCTGTTAATAACTAAGAATCATGCATTAATCAAATATATTAGTCAATCTTAGTATAATTAGGTATATTTAGGTATATTATGAGTCATTTTAGCTCTGTTTGTTAGAGTCACTGGTAGTTCTTGGCTTCTGAGACTGAGATGGCCAAGCATGAGAGCTCTTTGACAAGGGAAGCTGGTACCGAAGAAGGTATCTTCTCTATTTACCAATCACTATTATATATAGCTAATGTTAACATGCACTTTTTGTATTGATTAAGATCAGGCTGGCCCAGCAGATTAATTCCTCTTCTCATTGTCAATATCAGCCTGTTCTGCCTTGCCAGCTGTGTATTATCTACCATTCATTCTGACTTCTCCAAATGGGTGTTATCTGTTTGCATAATGCATACTTTTAAATCATATTCATATAAACAGGTTTTTCCTGTAAATAAATGCATTTCATTTGAGAAATTCAGATTAAAGAAGACAATAATAATTCTCATACAAGAACAGAACTGAAAGTGTATATTACTCTACTTTTTGTAGGTTGGATAAATTAAAGACAGATTATAGAGTAGATTGTTTTGCTACTCAAATTTCAGGTTTCACTACAGAGTGAGAAATGTGTGCATGTTTATTATGTATATAATATATATATTTGGAGTGTCTGTACATTTAATTTTGGTTTGGTTTTATTTAATCCTTTTTATTCTGATTAAGTCAATGTATGAAATGAATAAAAATGTTTTTGTAAACTTTATGTTGAGAACATTTTGAAATTTTCAATGCAAAAAAATACATTTTTTGAAAAGCCATTAAATATTTTCCATTATTTTCACATTCTATCACCCAATGCATCATTTTTTCCAGTTTAAGAGAGTTACTAACCTTTTTCAGAATTTGCAAATTGGTTTGTGCATAATTTTTCACTCCACTCTCACAAGAAATGTGCTTTATATAAATTTAACAATAATAATTGTTGAATCAAACTGGAATGTTTTACTCCTGATTTTATGGCCTATGACAACTTTCCCTCCTATGTCTCTTTAAACAGAACATGCTGGAGTAAAGTCCCATCTCATCCTGCTCTCCCCTCTTTCCCTGTAAAATTTTCACTTCGATAAACAAAATTAGTTCAATCCCTCTGATGAATGTTAGCAAATAAATAAACAATCCTTACAGTATTCTACAGACACTATGTAGTCTGGGACATTTTTGTGCTGTCAAAATCAGCAAAACTGAAATTGTGTAAAGACTGGAAAATGCTTAGAGCTAAATGTGGCACATAAAACAGGTATTTGTCAGTATGAGCAAATTATTGTTAAACTAGAATGCAGGTAAAAAAAACGGAAAGGTTAGCTGGGATTTCATATTGAGTTACATAATTTTTAAAAAAGGAAAAAGTTTTGTTTATATTATAAGATTACTCAGTTGCAAATTTAAAGGGGAAAATTATCAAATTCCATAATGACTGTACTGTATGTGCTTCAGCTCCCATACCTATCAGGCATTTATACCTACCACTCAAAAATGCTGTTTTCAAATGTTCTTTTCATTAATATTCACATTTATCTATTTGTATCACATTTGCAAACACTAGAGGCAGAAGATGACCTGAGGAACGATTGTGGAAAAGTCATTAGCAAAAAATAAAGAACCATACGGTGTCTACTTAAAATATTACATAAACTTTAGACCTGACTTTGACATTTAGTCACCATTGAAGAAAATACCTTGAATGTTTGCGCTAAAGAAAGGGATAGAGAGCAGTGGCTTTCACAAAAAAAATCTTTGACAATACAAGTGAAATTATTAAGTCTTAGAAGTTATGACTCTAATAAGGGATTTTGAGGAAATTAACACATGCAAATGAGTCATATTTTCTCTCCAAGGCCAGATATCCTACCTTGATTTTGAAACCTATAACTAGTATATTTTTTCTCCTTGTCTCTGTGTATGACCTAAAATAATTATTTTAAACTAATGAACCCCTCACATGTCTTTGAGTTAAATAGGAATAGAAGCCATGTAATGTCCTTTTTTACCTGGAGAGAAGTGTCCTTCAGGATCTCATAGAACCAAGTGCTAATTTAATAAAGAAATAAACTTATTTGATTGTAGGGTAATAAACATTCCTGGTCTCATTTTATACCTAAAGAAATGGCACAAATGAGGGAGCAAAAAGTAGACCAGTTCTCACAGTATTTGGCATTTAAATGGGATGGTTAATTTCATTCATTTCCTTTCCCTGGAGATTCTGAAATGGCTTTCTTTTAGAGAAGTAAAAGGCAAGACTGTTCAAGATCACCTGTATTATTTTCAGTTCCTTATCGAAGTATAGAGTCTGCATTCTACAAACCTTTGGGCATGTTTGACTAGTTATGCTGAAACTAACTTTTGAAATACCAGATTAATACTGGCCTTGGCAAGAATATATTTTTTACTTAATATGAAATATTTTGGTGACATATTACAACAAATACTATGTAAAAGACTGAAATGTATTTCTAATTAGTGACATTTCATTTCTATCTTTAAATATTGGAAAAAATTCAATTTTTCTTTGTTTCTCTCACCTTGATACACAGAACTCTTTCCTCTCCAGAACCTAATAATTTCAGAAATAGCAAAAACATCATTAAAAATGTCAAAGAGAAACTAGGAAAGAGAAGAGTTTACAGCAGTAAGAATTAGGATTTGATGTGTGGAAAAATGTATGAGAGACAGCAAAGGAGCACAGGAGGAAAGTTACTGTAGCTAGCATTTCACGGGAAGTATTTTTTAAATATAATACCTGGAAAAAAATCCTATATCTAGCATTGCTCCATTGCTAGACATGCATAGTAGCATAGCCAAGAACAGTAATAACAAAAAGGGGTTCTCTGTGAAAAAAAAATCAGATAGTTGACTAGTATTATGCAATAATGAGGAAGTATTTTATTTTCCTAATGTATCTCTAGAGAATCCAAAAGCACAGTTATGGAGTATAGGTGTTTTTATGTTGTAAGTTCACTCAAACTGGCATCCAAGTCTTTCAGAAAAACTGGACAAAGAGCAAGAGAACTTATGGTGCTTTTTTTCAAATATCTTCTAACACTGGAAAAGGTTCCAGGATACTACCAGAAAGTTACTCTTATGACAGTACTTAAAAGGGTCAAGAAGATGACCTGCATAAATATAGACCTAATATACAACTTGTTTAAAACAACAAAAGAAGAGGGACAGAGATGTTAGTACAGTTAATGAAAATCAAAATGAGACTAAGGAAAGCAGATCTACTGAAGTAATCTGCTACTCTTTCTTTTAAAGTAACATACCTGGTTGCTAAGTTTAGTAATGTTGACATAATATATTTAGACTACCATCACATATTTTACTCCATATTGTTATATATTTCAATCAAGAGACTAAAATAATGCAAAATCAAATGGTAAGCATTAGATGGATTTAAAACTGTAAAGTCTGAAAATGCAGCTGAAAACAGAACATTGCAATTACATTAATTATAATTTTAATTCCTCTGGAATTAGTTTTTGGCCTCATAGGGCTTTTTTTTTGTTTATTTTCAAACTCTTGAAAGAATATCATTAACAAGGTCTGTAGGTGACCCAGTCATTAAGAAAAGCAATAAAAAACATGAAAACAATTGGCTGATTTGATAAGTATTATTTTGAAGTAATCAAATGAAATGATACTTTTACAAATGCAGAATATATGTCATGCTTTCCTTATGGAGGGATTTTTATCTTCAGGATCAATGAAATGACTTCTCAGTGTGATATTGTCACCTTAAAGTGGTTTTACTGGACATCTGGATTCAGCTGTCTATGTGGATTCATGTAGGTTCATAGTGTCATTTTACGTACTGTGGTAGCCCACCTCAATTTCAGCTATAGCTGCCGAAGAGACTCCCATTGTGTCTTATCTGCCTATCCATCATAGATGTCTTGTATTTGTTATGATTTCTGTTGAGGTAACTAGTTCTTTCTCAGCCTCTTAAGGCAACATTAATTGTATTGACTAGGTTTGAATGAAATATAATGGGTGCTCAAACACCTGGACAATACATAAATGCTGCAAATAAAACAGTAGTCAGCACATATGTTCTAATATCTTAACTCAGACTGAGAAAACATAGGGTGGCAAGTAGTCCAACTGAACTGAGTGTTACAAGTAAGGTTTCAAGATTTCCTCCTTATAAAGGAAAAACTAAGTATTATTGCTGCTTTGCTGGACAGAACATAAACCTAAAATAAACATTCTGTTAAACTGATGGGGTTATCTGTAGTACTCTTTGATGGGCTGGAGTTAATCAGAAGTGACTGTCAAAACAGAAGTTAGTTAATGTCAGAAAGACAGTATCTTTAATAACCTTGGGAATCCAGTAGCAAAACATTTTCACCCAAGAAAGGGCTAAGCTAGATCATGATCATTGCTGACAAGTGTGAAATTCAAATTACACCTTGTTTGACATGTTAGTTATAAAGGCATGAAATTGCATACTTGTTTTGCAATTGGCTGAATGCTGTATAGGAAGAGTCTAATTCATCACACAATATTTTTCTTGCATAATTGCCCTTTTATAGATTGTTCCAAATTTATCCAGTTGCAACTTGAACAGGCAGCTAGAAAAAAATTTGAGAATATAATGACTAATTTATAATAGGTTCTGATTTTTTCTTTAGCTTTTCTCTTGCAAATTATGGTAGGAGTACACAGACACTGATTTTGCCATCTGTCATTATGCAAGAACACTACAGTTTCTACTTAGTGGAGAAAAATATGAATGTTGTTTTAAATTTATTTTGAAAAGGAAATAGTTATTGGTGCTTGGAAATTAGAAATATTCAAGTGGCTAATACACAGAATGGGGATCAGGGAGTTACGGGCTCTGCCATAGGTAAATCTCCTTTTGTTCCTTGGTTCAAACTGGCCAAAAAATGATAGGAAGAGGATGTGCCTTGTCTTGAATATGCTTATTTTATTGTTGTTAAGAGGTGTTAGGAGGGAGTTGCTCCTGCTCAGCTGCTGGAGCCCATCCCAGTGCACCCATGGACCCGGGATCTCTGTCCCAGGCTGAAAGAACTGGCTGCTGCTTTCCTGTTTGCACGTTCAGCCAGTAGCAAAGCTGAGCATGTCTCACAGAGACATACACAAGCAGACACGCACATACACATATCTATATATCTAAACTATATATCCATAAACTTAATATATATATTAACGGGGTTTTGAATAGACTTTGTATAGTTGGGTTGAAACATCTTGCAACAGATGGCAGACAAGGACTCTAATACTGCCATAGTAAATGGAATCTAGTTAATGTAATTTGAATGGTTTATGCAATGTAGTTTTGAAAATCTAGACTAGGTGCCCCAACACTTACTCTTACTTAGCAAATCAGTCAATAACTAAGTATCAGTCATTTGTGACACAGTTGTCATTTAATCAGAGGAAGAAATATGAAGTCAAAGCTTTGTGTTCTGTTATTTCCTAATCCTTTTTACTATTCATAAAATATTTTCAATAGGAACAGTGTCTAAATCTTGGACTATCTTTAAATAAATATAATAAATTTTATTTCTGTTAATTGAACTGTAGGAATTGGGACTGTCTCATTTGTTCAATTAAAAGAATATTCACTTAAGAAACTAAATAGTTTGAACTAAACATTTACTTTGAATTCCCTATTTTAATTAATTAGCTCTACACTAGTAGTTCTCACATACTATAAAATTTCTACACTTCTACATGACAGAACTTAGTTGCCAAGAAAAGTATAAGTGTATCTTTTCAAGGTGTGTCAAAAGAAGAAATATGATATAATTTTAAGCTAGCCAGGACCTCAGAAATCATTAGGGTTTGTGCAAATTATAGTGGTTTAGATCTATCTGTTACATGAGACATTTTTAAGCTTTTTAACAACTTACCATATCTTCACACAGTAATTGAACCACTACTAGAGATGCCAAAAAAGATAGTTAAAAATGTTTTCAAACCTTGCCAAAGCTTTTGTTCTTTTTCCAGCAACCTAGATAAGAAAATGTATTCTTTTTGATATTTTTAAAACTACAGCTTTCTGTTTTGCTTTCTGATTTCTGTCCACTTCTGAAACAGATCTATAAGTATTTCGCTATTGGACTTGTTACATTTTAACTGAGTTGATGATTTTGTTTTAATTTTTTACTTTAAGTTAAAAGACACAAAAATAAATATTCAGAAGAACATCATTGCTCTTCTGCATTATTCTTGTTATCAAGAAGCTGCCTTTTATTCTCGTATTTGTAATAGATAACTCATTTCTGTACAAATATATAAGCCACAATTTCTTGAGGGAAAGAACATGTTACAGAGATTGGTAAGACTGAGAAATAATGATTGGCTTTTGGATATCAGAAATTATCATCGAGCCTAAACCTTCATTGATCAAGGTTCTTAGTCTATTTGATATGCACTACAAGAAAACTCTAGAAATCATCTCATTGCCAGTAAGCACAGACTGATACTTTTCAGGCTGAAGTGATTCTTACCAAGTGCTTTAAGCTGTGCTTTGTGTGTATTGTTTTAGTCCATCAAGCACCACAGCATTACCACAAAAAGTATATTCCTACTCATGAATAAGTGTGGTGGGTTGACCTTACCAGCTGCTAGACACCTACCCAGGTGCTCTTTCATTCCCCTCCTCAACAGGACAAGGGAAGAAAATAAGATGAAAAAACTTCTGGGTTGACATAAAGACACTGAAATTGCTTACCAGTTACCAACATGGGCAAAACTGACTTGACTTGGGGAAAATGAATTTAATTTATTGCCAATGAAAATAGATTTGGATAGCGAGAAAAAAAAGACAAAAACTAAGATACCTTCCCACAATCTCAATTTCCTTTTTTTCCAGGCCCAGCTTCACTCCTTCATACCCACCCCATCTGTCCACCCCCCAGAGCAGCACAAGGGGATGGGAAATGGGGGTTTATGGTCAGTTCGTAACACTTCCTCTCTGTCATTCCTTTCTCCTCACACTTTTCCCCTACTCCAGTGTGGGTCCTCTCCACAGGCTGCAGTCCTTCAGGATACAACTGCTCCAGGATACGACGTCTCCCAGTTATCTTCACCCACAAGCTTTTTAATCTTATTTTCTCCCTGTCCTGTTAAGGAGGGGGACTGAAAGAGCAGCAGGGTGTGTATCTGGCAGCCAGCCAAGGTCAATCTACTACTGAGGACAGTATTTTATATTCTTTTATGTTAAAATGTATTTTGTTTTCAACAAGGGATTCACAAAATTGAAATAATTTATACTAAAATAGCTGTCCTTCGACACAGCTGTTTTTAAAATGAAAACTAATGGAAAAACAAGCAAATAATATTCACTAGTGATTGTCCTGCATGAAGGTTAATTTCCAGAAACTCCACCTCAGATATGGTGGCTATGATTTACACCCTCAGACAGAACTGCAATAAAGCTTCTTTCATGGCAACAGCTGTAGATTCTGTAAGACTTAGAACACCTTTGGCAGATGGAGTCTGTTGAAAATCTCTTTTTTAAATGAATTAATGATACTAGCTTTGTTCAAAATAACATATATCTAAATATATTTTTATTTGACTATACATTATATTCATGTGTACTGCTTTCATTCATTTCAACAGACTTCAAAAAGTCTCGTTTTCACTCAGACAGCTAACGAGATGACAGAACCCAAATTACTAACAGTAGTGCATACACCAGACCCAAGTATTTTCCTCCATTACTTGAGATAAGCTGTTGACCAATGAAGTTGCTGAATTAACAACATTGAAAATTAGTTACTGCTAATCAACACAATGCAAAACACAAATTTTATTTCCTCTTTGACTATTGGCTGTAAAGCCTCCAATTGTTGGGACAGCTAAGCATCATATTTTTGTATATAAACTGACAGTATCTGAAGATCTTGACTTACAAACCTAAATAAGATGTGCAATGTCAAGTCTTGGTTAGATCATTTTGCATGCTTAGATTTACATCAAATCATTATACAGAAGAGAAAAAGGAGTTATTTAATTACATGATGTAGCTGAATATCCAAAATAATAATAAAAAGTGCTGGTTTAATATTTGCCTACATTTTGTCAACAAGTTTCAAATTTTGTCATGTTCAGCTTCTGTGGAGTGAGGTGAATAATATTTATTTAATATAGAATACAGAGAGGCATTAAAAAGATAAAATAAAATGCAATTTTAAGCAATAATAAAACAGATATTTTTATTAAATTATATTTCAATATGGAAAGTCAATATTTTGACTACTAGCCAAACGAATCTTAATTATTTTCAAAAGAAAAGCAATCAATCAGCACAATATCACCAACACAGGCAATTAAATTATTCTGACCTAAAGATGCTCACATATGTGGGCAGATGAGGCTTGAAAAGTGATGATCTAGTTCTTTAGAAAGGCTCAAGAATTATCTGTGTAGTCAATGAAGAGATGTCGACATTACTGAAGACTTTCACATATAATCTGTCACTTGCACTAAGTGGCCCATCTCTGTCCGCTGACTATACAGGGAAACAAGACTAGGGACCTCTAAAAACCCCAAATACCTCTGTGTCTTTGAGTAGAGGTATCTAGTGACAGAGATAATCTTCTTTTAAAACCAGATAATTTTCATCAGCCTACTGGCTAGAAGGAAGAGGCAGAGCAGCATTAGACTAAAAAAGGAAGATCAGTAGTACCCAACTATTGATAGTTACAAGGCAGATGTGAAACTCTGAGCTGGTCATTTTAAGATCTTTTTGTTAATAGACAGGAAAAAAAAGATAATTTTAAGATTTTTATTCTGACTAAGGTTGTGTGTTTATATTACGAGCAGGTGAATTGCATTCTGTAAGTGCTTAATTTAAAAAAAGAGGACTTGAGAATGACAAGCTCAGGTCTTGGCATCTGTGTTTAGCCAGATGAGTCTTAATTAAAGCAACTGATCCATCTGGGGGAAAATAGAAGGTTTTCTTCGTAAAAAAAAAAAAACAACCAAAAAACACTATCAGCAAGACAAATATTCTTATTGAAGTTTCTCTCCATTCTAAATTTTTAAGTTTACCACATCTTTTATATTGTTATTCATACATAAACTGTGTATGAATAAAATGACAGTTTTTCATACACAAACTGTGTGTGAAAACTGTGTCATTTTATTGACACAGTTATTTGCCAGTTTAACATCCAGATTGAAACAACCCACGTTGCTTAAACATCAGAGTGAGCTTTTTTGGTATCTGCATAAATGCAAAATCAATTAAAGTTACTTAAGCACTTGTCCATGATC
This sequence comes from Nyctibius grandis, assembly GCF_013368605.1. NCBI lineage: Eukaryota > Metazoa > Chordata > Aves > Nyctibiiformes > Nyctibiidae > Nyctibius > Nyctibius grandis. The sequence continues at coordinate 75,275,249 of NC_090659.1, read as the reverse complement.
AAGGAATATGGTAGTTACTGTGAAAAAAACAGAGCGCCATGGAAAAAACAGAACCTGCCAGTTATCTCATAGAATAATATAATACACATGAAATGCAGCTATTTTAATGTATTTCTTGCCTTCTTCACCCTTGTTTTTTAGTATAAATACATCTGTGCTCATCTGTCTTACTACCTAGTCTTCAATTAAATGCTTAATATCTTAATAAATTAAGTAAGATTTTGATTAAAAAAATATATATTAATAGTCATAGGTCTTCATCAGGCAGACATGGCTATATTTCTCCTCATACCTTTCTTTTTTTCTGTTTTGTTCATCATGTCTATCTATCTTTAAGGTCATGCAGCACATTGTGATTCAAACCCACTTCATTTTCTGACTCTTTTCTGTCTTGGATTTCATCACTTTAACCTTCCCTTAGCATGTCAGCACTTATTGCTAGTCTTAGATGGCTCCTCTTTATATCCAAAGAATGTTATTTTAGCAGTAGAAATTTTAACCTCTCTGGCATTGAAAAAAAGCCCATTTATCTCACCTTCTCATTAACTGGATTTTAGACAGACTTCTTTGAAGTGGCATCAAGAACATTTTGAATAATGTGGATAATTCAAGTGTGATGCCAAAGTAATTTTGAAGAAAACTACACAAATATTTGAAAGTAGGGTTTGAATTTTATTGTGGAAGAAAAGGGGAACTTCATTCTTGCATAATCAAGCAAATGCAGAGCAAAAAGAGATCAGCACTAAACAAGTACTCTGTATAGACTATATATAGAGTGTATTGGTTGTAAATTTTACTGTGTCATTAACATGAATCTTTATCATACAAAGAAAGAACACAGAAGCATGCTGATGAGAGTAGTGAAGATGGACTTTATTTTTTTTAAGATTATTCTGTTTGTGGTTGCTATTTGTATCTAAAAATGAATGAAAAGATCATTCTCTGTCTTATTCATAGGAGAAATGCTAAAACATATTTAGAAAACAACAATGTTATTAATGAGTCTGTTCTAACTAGCCTCATGCTGACATTAAAAACTTAAATTGCATGACATACGATCATGTAGACTGTATGGAAAGTGCTTTTTATATACTCTTGTCTGAGTTACAATAGTAAGTACTATTTGACTGTTATGTGGTAGATACTTAAATTAGGTTTTGAAGACATGACTTTAATGGTAAAGTTCAGTCAAGGAGAGACTTCTTTCCTGTTAGAAACCAGTTCCTAGGCAAGTTAGTAAAAAAATACTGGATTTGTGACACCTATATTTATATCCTCTATGTTAGATCACAGTCCTCTTATCTACCCATTTGTAAGTAGTCGTCCCTGATAAGGCCATACAAAATTAAGGAGAAGTCTAGCTTCACGTCAAATTTATTTAGGAAAAAAATGCAGTTTATATGATTAAGTAGAATGTTTTCAACATTTTTCAAGTTGTGCTATGTTGGCAATGACAATCTTTTCCCCAAGAAATGAAATTCACGTACTTCTTTAACAAGACATAACAGTTTTGACAAACTAGAGTACAAAATCAAACCCATATAAGCTCTTAGGCATTCATTTTCCAGTCAAGATAATTAGGGACGTCAAACAGTCTGGTGTCAAGGGAATCATGTCTAGAGGATTCCTGGTGTCTACGTTTCAGTCTTTCATCTTTAGCTGTCAATATACAGGACTCTCAATGTCAGTGTCAGAATCTACACCAGTATTTGTGGCAGACCAAACACCCGTAGTTTAATATGTTTGTGTTATAGACTGTCAATCTTTTCACAGTCTTGCAGTTTTAAGATTGCTTCTAAGGTTGTAATACTAAAAACATGCTGAAAAGATAACTGAATTTATATCATACTCAAAGGAAAACAGTTTATTACATACCACATTATACAGGTTGTTTATTTGTCACAGATTTCAGACATGGCTTCTATTTACGATACCTGGAGCATCTTTTTACTATTAAAGTAATCCATTGGGGAAAAAAAAGAAAAAAACTACCTTGAATTTTGTAAGCCTTGTGACATAATATCAAAAGTTAGAACTGAAGAATGCTGAAGAAATATTATTCAGACAAAATGGTGTGTGAAAAAATGACAGAATGTTTGTTGTAACATAATACAACTTGGAGGTGTCTCAGGAAGAAGAACACTGCATTACCAGAACAAGCATTACCAGACTTGGTCAGGCTGTCATTCATATTAATATAAAAGTAAGTTTCCAACAAGGTCAAACTAGCTAGACTGATCATCCTATATAATTTAAATTGCTATTTATAGAATATTATAGAAAATCACATTTGCTACTTTTGGGGTTAAAAGAATCACAGAATCACAGGATCACAGAATGTTAGGGATTGGAAGGGACCTCGAAAGATCATCTAGTCCAATCCCCCTGCCGGAGCAGGATTGCCTAGACCATATCACACAGGAACGCGTCCAGGCGGGTTTTGAATGTCTCCAGAGAAGGAGACTCCACAACCTCTCTGGGCAGCCTGTTCCAGTATTCGGTCACCCTCACCGTAAAGAAGTTTTTCCTCAAATTTAAGGGGAACCTCCTGTGTTCCAGCTTGCACCCATTGCCCCTTGTCCTGTCAAGGGATGTCACTGAGAAGACCCTGGCTCCATCCTCATGACACTTGCCCTTTACATATTTATAAATATTAATGAGGTCACCCCTCAGTCTCCTCTTCTCTAAGCTAAAGAGACTCAGCTCCCTCAGCCTCTCCTCAGAAGGGAGATGTTCCACTCCCTTAATCATCTTCGTGGCTCTGCGCTGGACTCTCTCTAGCAGTTCCCTGTCCTTCTTGAACTGAGGGGCCCAGAACTGGACACAATATTCCAGATGTGGCCTCACCAGGGCAGAGTAGAGGGGGAGGAGAACCTCTCTTGACCTGCTAACCACACCCCTTCTAATACACCCCAGGATGCCATTGGCCTTCTTGGCCACAAGGGCACATTGCTGGCTCATGGTCATCCTGCTGTCCACTAGGACCCCCAGGTCCTTTTCCCCTACGCTGCTCTCCAACAGGTCTGTCCCCAACTTGTACTCATACGTGGGGTTGTTCTTGCCCAGATGCAGGACTCTACACTTGCCCTTGTTATATTTCATTCAATTTCTCCCCGCCCAACTCTCCAGCCTGTCCAGGTCTCTCTGAATGGCTGCGCAGCCTTCCCGTGTGTCAGCCACTCCTCCCAGTTTTGTGTCATCAGGGAGCTTGCTGACAGTGCACTCTAATCCCTCATCCAAGTCATTAATGAATATATTGAATAGTACTGGTCCCAGTACCAACCCTTGCGGGACTCCGCTAGACACAGGCCTCCAACTGGACTCAGTCCCATTGACCACCACTCTCTGGCTTCTTTCCTTCAGCCACTTCACAATCCACCTCACTACCCGATCATCCAGACCACACTTCCTCAGTTTAGCTGCGAGGATGCTGTGGGAGACCGTGTCAAACGCTTTACTGAAATCGAGATAGACCACATCCACAGCTTTACCATCATCTATCCACCGGGTTACGTCCTCATAAAAGGCTATCAAGTTGGTTGAGCAAGACTTCCCCTTGGTGAAGCCATGCTGAGTGCCCCTAATGATCCCCCTATCCTTGATGTGCCTAGAGACAGCACCAAGAACAAGTTGTTCCATCACCTTTCCGGGGATGGAGGTGAGGCTGACTGGTCTATAATTACCCGGGTCCTCCTTCTTGCCCTTTTTGAAGACTGGAGTGACATTCGCTTTCCTCCAGTCCTCAGGTACCTCTCCCGTTGCCCACGACTTAGCAAAGATGATGGAGAGTGGCCTAGCAATGACTTCCGCCAGCTCCCTCAGCACCCGCGGGTGCATCCCATCAGGGCCCATGGATTTATGGACGTCCAGATTGCTTAATTGGTCCCTGACCCAGCCCTCATCAACCAAGACAGATTCCTCCTCTATCCTGACTTCTTCTGGGGCTGCAGGGGTCCGGGGCTCCTCAGGACAGCCTCCAGCAGTATAGACAGAGGCAAAGAAGGCATTCAGTATCTCCGCCTTCTTTTTATCCTCTGTCTCCAGGGCCCCCACCTCATTCATCAGTGGGCCTACATTGCCTCTAGTGTTGGCTTTACCTGCAATGTATTTGAAGAAGCCCTTTCTGTTGTCCTTGACCTCTCTTGCAAGGTTTAATTCCAAGGAGGCCTTAGCTTTCCTAGTTGCCTCCCTACATCCTCTGACAACAGACTTATATCCCTCCCAAGTGGCCAGCCCCTCCTTCCATGATCTGTACACCCTCTTCTTCCACTTGAGTTTGCCCAGCAGTTCCCTGTTTAACCATGCAGGTCTCCTGCTACCCTTCCTTGACTTCCTACCTGCTGGGATGCTCTGATCTTGAGCTCGGAAGAAGCAGTCCTTGAATGCTAACCAACTATCTTGGGTCCCCTTACCTTCTAGTACCCTGTCCCATGGGATTTCCCCTAGCAATTGCTTGAAAAGGCCAAAGTTGGCCCTCCTGAAGTCCAGGGCTGTGATTCTGCTAGCTATTATGTTCCTGCCACATGAGATCCTGAACTCTACCATCTCATGGTCACTACAACCAAGGCTGCCCTCAACCTTCACCTCTTCAACCAGACCCTCCTTGTTAGTGAGGATAAGATCCAGCAGCGCTCCTCTCCTAGTTGGCTCATCCACCATTTGCATCAGAAAGTTATCATCAATGCACTGGAGGAACCTCCTGGACTGAGGATGGCTGGCTGAGTAGGCCTCCCAGCAAATACCAGGGTAGTTGAAATCCCCCATGACAACCAGGCCCTGTAATTGCGAGACTGCTCTCAGCTGCCTGTAGAAGGCCTCATCACCCTCCTCATCCTGATCCGGTGGCCTGTAATAGACACCCACAACAGTATCACCCCTGACAGCCTGCCCCTTAATTCGCACCCACAAACTCTCAACTCGCTCCTGATCCGCCTCTGGACAGAACTCAATACATTCTAGCTGCTCACTCTCATAAAGAGCAACTCCACCACCTCTCCTTAGTGGCCTCTCTTTCCTGAACAAGACATAGCCATCCATGACCACATTCCAGTCATGCGAGGCGTCCCACCAAGTCTCTGTAATTGCCACTAAATCATAGCCCCCCGACCGAACACGGATTTCCAACTCCTCCTGTTTATTCCCCATGCTGCGCGCATTGGTGTACAGGCATTTCAGGGAGCGAGCTGAGCACACCGATTTCACCCCAGGGGGATGGGAGGCCTCCTGGTCTACCTCAACACTAGAGCGTTGCCCCAGTGGTGCAAGCCCAGCTACTACCCCATCCCCCTTCGAATCTAGTTTAAAGCTCTCCAAATGAGCCCTGCTAATTCCTGTCCCAGAACCCTTTTGCCCCTACGACATAAACCTTTCCCATGTATTACCGTCACGCCTGGTGTCTTATAAAAACAGGCATTATCAAAGAACCCAAAGCCCTGCCTGTAGCACCAGTCTAGTAGCCAGGCATTAACAGAGAGAATCCTACTATTCCATCCCACGTCATCACCCGAAAATGGAAGGAGGGAGGAGAAAACAACTCGTGCCCCAGACTCTTTCACCAACCATCCTAGGGCCTTGTAGTCTTTCTTCATCCCCCTCAGACTACGGGATGCAGCTTCTTCCCCACCTGTCTGGAAGATCAGCAGGGGGTAGTAGTCTGTGGCCTTCACCAGGCTGGGGAGTTGCCTGGTGATATCCCTGATTCGGGCTCCAGGCAGACTGCAGACCTCCCTGTGATGGGGGTCAGCTCTGCATATTGGGCCCTCACATCCCTTTAGGAAGGAGTCTCCAACCACTAAAACTCTTCTCTTCTTCCTTGTGGAGGAGGTAGCTATATGCCTGTCAGGTTTTTCTGACTGTGGTGGGACCTCTGATATAGGTTGCCTCTCCACCACATCCCCATTGGACCGGCTGTATTCCACTAGGGCTTCATATCTATTGCTCAGAGGCACCTGCGGAGGCAAGGTAGGCAAGGAGGGCACTCGCATTTTGCCACGGCCATAGACTTGCCTCCACTCACTCCTCTCCTCTAGGTTATTGTTTTCCACCTGAGAGGGGCAGAGTACAGGGGTCCCTCGATCCTGGGAGCTCTCCGGCTGGTGCTCCCATTTTTGTTGCAGGGAAGGCAGAGCCTGGCTCCACCAGTCTATCTCCATTTCAGCCTCCCGAATGCTCCTAAGCCTTTCTACTTCAGCTTGAAGCCTTTCAACCTGGCTTTGCAGCTGTGCCGCTCGGTCGAGCAGATCATCTACCTGCTCACAGCGCACACAGCCCCCTGTCACCACAGAGATGCTGTAGCATTCCCTGCAGCCTGTGACCTGCACCATTGCCTTCTTCCGTGGGAGCTCTGTCTGGGTTCCCACATCCATTTTGGTCTTCTTCCACTGGGTAGATACTATTGTTCTTTCACTGAGCTGGGAAATACCTGTTGGTGACACCCCTGGTTCACAGCTCCTTGGCACCTTCTTCGCCTTGTGCACTAGAAGGGAGTCAGCGCCCTCCCCAACGAGCTGCAAACGGCTGCGGCGTCTCCTGCCCTGGGACACACAGAGTCACTGCTGACTCACCCAGTCACTGCTGACTCTCCCTCTCCCCTCTGAGCAGGGACTAGTCCCTGTCCTCCAGGAGGCTTTTTATCACCTAATCAACAGGGGGTGGTGCGTTTAAATCACCCGCGGTGCCTCCGGCTACGCCCCCTCCTCTCCTGATTCGTTGCCGGGAACCTCCGGGTCCGGGGTGGGGGGGATAGCAGCTCGGGGCTGCTGCTCGGGGGGGACCAAGAGTACGAAAACCGCCTGGTTACAGCCCGATGTCGCCCTCGCCCTTGCCCCCGCACTAACCTCAAGTCGTTGCCGTCGCTGCTGCCGCTGTCGCTGCTGCCGCAGCTGTCAGCTGTTTGTTCTGGTTTCATAGCGTTTAAATCGCCCGCGGTGCCTCCGGCTACGCCCCCTCCTCTTCTGATTCGTTGCCGGGAACCTCCGGGTCCAGGGTGGGGGGGGAAGCAGCTCGGGGCTGCTGCTCGGGGGGGGCCAAGAGTACGAAAACCGCCCGGTTACAGCCCGATGTCGCCCTCGCCCTCGCCCCCGCCCCCGGCCTAACCTCAAGTTGCTGCCGCCGCTGCCGCCGCTGTCGCTGCTGCCGCCGCTTCTTTTACAACGCTGTGTAAAAGAAGTATTGTTACAGTTAGGGTAGTCCATTAAATCTGTTGACAACCACTAGTTCTTTGTAAAAGGATTTACAATTTCAGCCATCTGTGCTAAAATTTAAGAAAAATCGAAACAAATTTCTTTGGACTGGGTAATTTGAAATAATCAGTTGGGATATTGAGAGAAGAAGGTCAATGCCAACTTTTAAATTTGCAGTTACAGGGCTGCAAGTTAAAGGCGGCTCCCATTGAAATGAGAAAACTTCCTTTATTTTCTGCAAAACTGAAGTCTTACTTGGACTTCTTTGTTACTTACATTTAGAAATTAAAGCCAAAGGCCCAGTGTTGTCACTATTCCACTTGTCTGGTGGGCTAGGGATTGCCCATTTGGAGGACATCTTCAGTAGCTTTGATGTAAATGTAACCTGTAGTGCAATAGAACTCAGTAGGATGATAAGATATGAACCTTGATGAGACATATCTTAGATCTATAATATGTAGAAATAAATGACATTAGTAAGATATTGTTGTGGGAGAATCATAGCATCATTTTGATTGGAAAGGACCTTTAAGATCATTAAGTCCAACCATTAACCAAACACTGCCAAGTCCACCACTAAACCGTGTCCCTAAGCACCACATCCACTCATCCTTTAAAGACCTCCAGGGACGGTGATTCAACCACTTCCCTGGGCAGCTTGTTCCAATGTTTGACAACCTTTTCGGTGAAGAAATTTTTCCTAATATCCAATGTAAACTGACCCTGGCACAACTTGAGACCTTTTTCTCTCATTCTATCACTTGTTACCTGGGAGAAGATATCGACACCCACCTTGCTACAACCTCCTTTCAGGTAGTTGTAGAGAACGATAAGGCCTGCTCTCAGCCTCCTTTTCTCCAGACCAAACAACCCCAGTTCCCTCAGCCGCTCCTCATAAGACATGCTCTAGACCCTTCACCAGCTTGCTGCCCTTCTTTGGACTCACACCAGCACCTCAATGTCTTTCTTGTAGTAAGGGGCCCAAAGCTGAATACAGTATTTGAGGTATGGCCCCACCAGTGCCGAGTGCAGGGGGACAATCACTTCCCTAGTCCTGTTGGCCACACTATTTCGGATAGAAGCCAGGAAGCTGTTGGCCGCCTTGGCCACCTGGGCACACTGCTGTCTCATATTCAGCCGGCCATCGATCAACACCCCTGGATCCTTTTCCGACAGGCAGCTTTCCAGCCACTCTTCCCCAAGCCTGTAGCATTGCATGGGGTTGTTGTGAGCCAAGTTCAGGACCTGACACTTAGCCTTGTTGAACCTCATACAATTGGCCTTGGCCCATAGATCCAGCCTGTCCAGATCCCTCTGCAGAACCTTCCTACCCTCGAACAGATCAACACTCCTGTCCAACTTGGTGTCATCTGCGAACTTACTGAGAGTGCACTCTATCCCCTCATACAGATCATTGATAAAGATATTGAACAGAACTGGCCCCATTTCTGAGCCCTGAGGAACACCACTTGATATCGGCCACCAATTGCATTTAATTCTATTCACCACAACTTTTTGGCCTCAGCTGTCCAGTCAGTTTTTTACCCAGCAAAGCGTACGCCCGTCCAAGCCATGAGCAGGCAGTTTCTCCAGGAGAATGCTGTGGGAAACAGTGTCAAACGCTTTACTAAAGTTCAGGTAGACAACATCAACAGCCTTTCCCACATCTACTAAGCAGGACACCTTGTCATAGAAGGAGATGAGGTTAGTCAAGCAGGACCTGCTGTTCATAAACCCATGCTGACTGGGTCTGATTACGTTCTGGTTGGGCTTTAGCCCTTCTAATTTTCTCCCTGCATAACCTCACAACATCTTTGTAGTCCTCCTGAGTCTCCTGCCCTTTCTTCCAAAGGTCATAAACTCTCCTTTTTTTCCTGAGTTGCAGGCAAAGCTCTCTGTTCAGCCAGGCCCATCTTCTTCCCCACCGGCTTGTCTTTCAGCACATGGGGATGGCCTGCTCCCGTGCCTTTACGATTTCCTTCTTGAAGAGTGTCCAGCCTTCCTGGACCCCTTTGCCTTTCAGAACTGGCTCCCAAGGGACTCTGTCAACCAGGCTCCTAAACAGGTCAAAGTCTGGCCTCCAGAAGTCCAAGGTAGCATTTCTGCTGACCCCTCTTCTTACTTCTCCAAGAACCAAAAACTCTATCATTTCATGATCACTATGCTCAGGTTGACCTCCAGCCATCACATCACCCATAAGTCCTTCTCTGTTTGCAAACAAGAGGTCCAGCGGGGTGCCTTCCCTAGCTGTCTCCCTCACCAGATGTGTCAGGAAGTTATCTTCCACACACTCCAGGAAACTCCGAGACTCTTTCCTCTCTGCTGTACTGTATTTCCAGCAGACATCTGTTGAGTTGAAGTCCCCCACGAGAACAAGGGCTAGTAATTGTGAGACTTCTCACAGATGCTTATAGAATACTTTATCTGTCTCTTCATCCTGATTGAGTGGTCTATAGCAGACTCCCACCGTGATATCTGCCTTGTTGTCCTTCCTTCTGATTCTTACCCATAAACACTCAACCCTTCTGTCATCATCATCAAGCTCTAGACAGTCAAAACCCTCCCTAACATACCGGGCCACTCCACCACCTTTCCTACCTTGCCTATCCATTCTGAAGGATTTATAACGATCCATTGCAGCACTCCAGTTGTGTGAGTTATCCCCCCATGTCTCCGTTACAGTAACTATATCAGTTTTCCTGCTGCACAGTGGCTTCCAGTTCCTCCTGTTTGTTGCCCATGATGTGTGCATTGGTGTAAATGCAGTTCAGTTGGGCTATTGATCCTACCACCTTTGTGGGGGGAGAAGTCCTAATTCTTGCATGGGCATTCTGGGGTGCTTCTGTGGTTTCTAACCCGTCACTAACCCTTGCATATTTGCTGCAGCATGGCTCTCCTTCCCCTACCTCCACTGAGACGGCAGACCAAAGGACTTCACTAGCACAGCGTCCCACAAATATTGGTGAGCCGTGCCCAGGCTTATCTCTAGTGAGCCTGGTTTTATCCCATTCCTCCTTCCACTCTAGTTTAAAGCTCTTTCAAGGAGGCCTGCTAACTCCTCCACAAAGATCTTTTTCCTGCTTTGAGACAGGTGTACCCCATCTGATACTAGCAGGCCTGGTGTCATGTAGATAGACCCATGACCTAAAATCCCCAAATTCTGCCAGTGACACCAGGCTTGGAGTCAGGTATTGATCTGCTGGCTCTTCCTGTTTCTTCCCTCATCATTCCCTGCAACTGGAGGGATAGAGGAGAACACTACTTGTGCTCCTGATCCCTTAACCAGTTGACCCAAGGTCCTGAAGTCTCTCTTGAGTGCCCTTTGACTTCTTGCAACAACTTTGTTGCTGTCAACCTGAGAAATCAGTAATGGATAACAATCTGAGGGCCTTACCAGAGTAGGAATCTTTCTCTTCACTTCTTTAACCCAGGCCCTAGAGAAGCAGCAGACTTCCCTGTGAAGTGGGTCCGGTCTGCATATCGGGCCTTCTGTTCCCTTCAGAAAGGAGTCTTCTATGACAATGACCCATCTTTTTTCTTTATGGAAGCAGTTTTAATGCAGGGCTTAGGCCAACTTAACCTCAACAACACCTCTGAGCTAGATGAACCATCATCCTCATTACTGTTCAATTCCACTTGCAGAGCCTCTACCTATTATTTAAGGGCACCTTGGAAGATGGGGTAGTCATGGAGGAGACATGCCTGTTGCGCTGGGCAGAAACTTATTGCCATTGCCCCCTATCTTTTAAGTCCTTGTGTTCAGCCAGGTGGAGAGAGGACAGGGAAACCCCCCGTCCTGTGCCCTGTCTGTCTGTCAAGCCTCTCAGGGAAGGCAGGGTTCAATTCCAGCAATGTCTCTCTCTCTTGCACTCCCTGATATTCCTCAACCTACTCACCTCCTCCCGGAGCTCTGTCACTAAGCGGAAGAGTTCCTCTACCTGGGCGCACCTCCCACAGGTGTGCTCACTGCTGCCGTCCTGTACCGGTGTAAGGGCAGGGCACTCCCTGCAGCCTGACACCTGAGTGGCAGCATGTTCCCACTGGAGCTCTGTCTGGGAAGCTGCATCAGTTGTGGTGGGTGCAGAGCTTAAAGAGTCCATGGCTTTTTGCTGGGTGGATACCATTGCTCCCTGGTCCAGCTAGCAGAACTTCAATGCCCTCCCTGCATGCCCTTCCACACAAAAAGCCATGCAAACTGCCACGCCATGACCTCGCTGATGAGCCATGCCGTGTTTGCCCACCCTGGTCGTGCAGCTCCTGGTCGCTGGCGCTCCTTAAGGGCTTCTTTTATATGGGGAAGGGGGGTGGGCTGGGCTGCCGTTACTCCTGGCCCTGCCCAGGTCTCGTCAGCCACTGTGGAGTGAGCTGCGGGCTCCTGGCGGCTCTCTCGGCTCCCTCTGAGGGCAATATTTTTACATATTGTATGACATCAGCTACTGTTTTGTCCATACACTGAAATTAGGTGGAGGCAAAAAATAGCTGGAATGCCCTACAAAACAGTAAAACCAGTGGGTTTGCTCTCTGCAGTCTACTACATCAGGCTTATTTAAACAGGTAATATAAGCTGCTACTTCATATTTAATTTCTAGGGTTTGCTTATGTATGTCATGAATTGGAGAACTCTTTTCCTTCTCTGTCGATTTGTTTGTTTCGTGCTTGATCAAAAATGAAACCAGGGGAAAAACTATAGGGACATTTAAAGAAAGATCAGTTCTCAGATCCTTCCCCAGCTAGTCTCATTCAGTGAGGAATCTACATTGTGCAACATAATACTCTATTTTTACCTCTTCCCATTTGAATATCTTACTTTTATGTTTTCTCTTTTCCCAGAACGCCATGTGAGCATAACAAAATAAGACAGAAATAAAACTAGAATATATTTTTATTACCGCAGAAAGCCTTGTTCAGAGCAGCTGAATAGTAGAGCGCTGAGTGACTTTGCCTATATTTTCTTATAGATTAACATGTCCAGAATTAAATTAAAGTAGTTAATTGTTCACAGGAAGCTATGCTCACAAACACAGACTAAACACATGTTCAATGAGAAAATTTCTTTCACTCACATAGGCATCAATAAGTTAGACTAGCAGCTCATTCTCTGCTTCATGCAAAGGAAAGGGCCTGAATGTGCATGTGAAATGGATTGCCAATGTTTTTCAGTTTGCAGGATTGAATGCCTGCTGGCAAAGTATGAGGAATGTTTACAAGCAAAGCATAAGAGTGATCACTCAGGGGGGATGAGAAGGAGAAAAAAAAAATCTTGCCACATATTCCCTGTAGTGTCTACCAAAAAGTGTTAAATGGATAAACAGACTATTATCTTTAGAAAGCATGGACAGAGGTTGTACTCATAGTCTATTTTAAATGTATACTACTTTATAAATAAAAATTTACTCTTTCCAATTCCCTGCTGCTGAAGATAAACATTCACATAAATCTGCACAGAATGCCTCAAATGACGTTTTTCTTCTAGTTTTTTTAAGCCAAGGTGGAGCATTAAATAGATTTCTAGGTCAAAAGCAAAGGATTTTCTAGTGGTTAAGGAACTTAATCTAATATTTAACAAAATTGGATTCAACTCCCAACTCTGCTGTAAACTCCTTATATTACACTGGCCTAGACATGTAAGGCCAATTTTTCAAAGGTAATTGAGCATGTAAAGACACAGATAGATATGAGTGGGATTTCTATAAATACCTGATATATTTAGCTGCTTTGTGCTATAAGCTTACTGTTTTAGACAGCAAGCTATCTAAAAATCTGAGCCCAAATCACCTCCTTCCACACTATGGACTCAGTTTAACTGCCTGTGAGTGTGTGTAATAAAATGTAGATATTCCACAAAAAAGTAGGAAAAGAAATACATCAAGAATTTGAAGGTGATCAATAAACAGTATTGTGAGCTGTATAAGTTCCATTATGTAATGGATTTTAGTCTTAATCTGTATCAGAGGGTTACTTATTGTTTCATTCTGCAGCCACAAAATGCTATCAGTTAGGAAAAGGAAGTCTGAGCAATACAATGATTTTTCCTTCTTTTAACCTCTTATTTTTTTCTATCCTTACCTTTCTACACCCCCTGGAATCAAACCACTGACATTGACAATTTCTGAACCACAGGGTGGTGTGGGGATCTGTTCCTTGTCCCCTTTTTTTTTTCCGCAATGTCTCAGAAACCGTCCTATCCCGCGTGCTCAGACGCCATCTTCTGGGGTAAAGGACTACCTGACCTTGACGACATTTTCTGAGGCAAGAAGTTAGTCGCCGACTAGGGGTGAGTGACATCTCTGCCCTCCACCCCCTCCGGAGAGACCCATCCGGGATATCAGGCAACAGCCTGGCAATGGGCCAACCCTACAGCGCGGGAACTGGACCTGTCACGCCCTCGGGCCTGTGAGTGGTGCAAACTGTGACTGGTGGCTCCACGTCAGCAGGACTCTGCAAAAATTCACTATAAAAGAGGCCTTTTTGCCCCACCACGTGCGCACCCACTCTCGACTGCTAAGAATCAAGAGAGGATCCATGGGACGCCGCGGGATCCAGGGTGTTGACTATCCTTTCCCTCTCAACTGATCTCTTTTCCTCTCTTCCTTTTAGTTACTTCTCTCTTTCTCTTTCCCTTCCTTTCTCACTAATTTGCCTCATTGTTGGACTTAATAAAGTCAAGGTTAAGTTTATTGATATCGTGCCTCGGTTGTACTTTGTCCGAACTCAAGGATCACGAATCTATTTTATCTTTGGTCAGGATTTTGGGGGTGATTTATACTGGGTGATGAATCAGGCAGGTCCCACATGGACTGACTGCAATTGAATCAGGTGGGTCCCACGTGGACTGACTGCATTGATGGGCGGGTCCTTCTTGGGACTGACTGCATTTAATTTCTAGATTTACTAATAAGGCAGATTTTAATCTGGAACCTGACATACCAACATGCTTGAATGACTGTTGCTTTACTTCTCTCTGTTCTTCTAGGAGTTTTAGATATTTTCATTGTGCACAGTCATAGCTAACTGAATTTATTTTAATGAAGAAAAATATGTCTCTAGTGGACAAGTATGGGAACTATTTGAACCTGTCTCCCATGCACTGTGAAGGAATCTCTTAAATATATAGAGAGGTGACATCACCTGTTCTGCTCACTCCTTTTTTACCTCTCCGATCTCTTTTTTTTACTTTAGTTACTTTAAGTACTCAGCTGTTTTCCTCATCTCATTAAAAAAAAAAAAAACAAACCCAAACTCCACCTAGAAGGTGTTCACTGTATTTAGGACCAAGAAGAGTATATGGTCATATTTTGTCCTCTGACTTTTTTTTGTTATAGTATTTCTGGGGCCTGTGGCATAGTGGAAATTGTGGAAGAAAGGGAATCTTTGCAGTAGTCAAGCACTTGAGACTTACTTACTGAATTATATAAAAAGACAATGAGGTGGATATATGTGGGCATATACACATGTATATGAAATAGTACTTCCTTTTATCTATGTATCCAAAATCTCTGTACAATGTTTACTTGTGTGAGACCCCCATCTTGTCAGGAGTTTTAAAAATTTAAAAAAGAGATTGATTCTAATTGTTTACTATTTATTAAAATCATTCAATATAGTATGCACCATATCTTAAATTATATCATAGAAAACATAGTGCATCTAATTTTCCTTCAGTAATGACAAAATCACAGAGCATCTAATATTAACTGAATTAAACCAGGTAAGAATGTAAGTCTAATGATATGATCTTTACACAGCTTAGAGACATACTGTGCTTTCCATTTTTAAGCAGAATTCTCCCTTGGCTTTGGAGGCAGAAGTTGCTTAGAAATGGCTACCACAATAACCCCCTGGGATATCTATTATCAGGCACCTTCACATCAAAGCAACAGTATCCTTTCTCTAATTGCATTGTGCTTAACTTGAGTTGGCAACTATTATAACATCTATTTTACAATAAAATATAAACTATTATATATAATTATTATATTGTATTATATATAATATAAATTATTATATTTTGTTTCTGCTATTCACATTGTTTTCAGGTTAGGGAATAAAAAAGGATAAATAAAGTCATATTAAAATGGTAGAGCTAGCATATGACTGCTGATTGTCAGGGGATTTTATCCGGTTTTGGCTAATGATTTAGCATAAATGGACCATGTAAATATTACACCAATCAAATTCACCCTTTCTTAACCTGGTTACTTACTTTAGTTTCATACTCAGAATAGCTATTCCATCTTTCATGCAAGGTTGTCTAATCTATACTGATGGTCACCATGTAATTCTTGTGTTTGCATTTTCAGACCAGAATACTGCTTTGCCATTTTCATTATCATAATCAGCACAGTGGCACGGACTTCTCTAGGTACAGACAGATTATATGTCTAGATCATCATCCTACAAAAAGGAACACAATGGAGATTTCTCATATCTCTGAAAGAATTCAGCACAAAAAAAAGGATCTGCAGTCATGCTTTGAAGATATGAGGAAAAATATCAAGGCCATAACACATGAAAATGTGACATATAAACTATCATTTGGTGTTAACTGTTTTATAAACACCTATCACATGAAATGTATATTTGAACAGTAGTGATGCCAGATCAAAAGCGTAATATCTCTCCTTCTGCCTTTGCTCACTCCCTACTTCAAATACAGAGTGCAGGTTTAGCATTTATTTGATTATCTGAGGTAGGATTCAGTTCAAAACAGGCATGCCTAAATGTAGATGTCTTCTTGCAGGAACAGGATTCAACTACTTATTAATAGGCATCTAGTGTCATTCAGACTGTGAAATAGCTTTCTGTGGACTCCATTTGACAATGCAGAGGAGTACTGTCCTCCTGTAAATCCTATGTCTTATCTGCCAACCATGTACACATGCCTGGACACCCAAAAGCATGGACAGAAATGGACTAAAAGCCCTTAAGCAACTGTATTATGCTGCATGTGAGTAACCATTTGTGTATGCAAACTAATATCACCCTTGGAGTAGTCTTCCTGAACTCTTATGTTCCACTCTGGAAAAGTGTAGGTCTACAGCTTTCGTATCTGCCAACCACACGATCATATCTCAGATATCCTAGTGCATCTCGTATGGCAATGTATGTTTTTGCACAGCCAGTTCTTTTAAAGCCATTAGATTTTATTACTTGTGAATTTTGGAAATCTCTTCAATCTAATTATGTATAATAACAATATAACCACTGGTTTAATTTAAATTAAATAGTATCTTCAACTTATGTGGGTAAAGAACTCCTTGATTTTCTTATAAATTTTAATTTGCAATGAGCTTTGAGACTCAAGATAAAAGTTCAAATCTCAGCTGAGATTTGCTGGTTTTGATACAAAACACATCAACTGAGGAAAAGACTGTTTGTCTAACCTATGTTCCATCCAGCCCCAAAGGAAAGAAAACATAAGTGTTCCTCATGGAAAAAAAAAAACCCAAAAAAAAACCAAACAAAAAACCAAAGGAAAAGTACAAGCAAACAACCTGCTCCTCTACCCTGATAAACCACAAACTATATTGGCAAGCTGGTGTGGAAAGTCTAGATGGATATTTTTTCATTTATCTTATTAAGGGAAATGTTTTCTGTGACCACTACATAATATAGTATTTAAATAATTGATAACACTTCTTCCCTAAATGTTCTTCAAGATATTATCCTGTGTCAAAAGGTTATATTCATGTCCAACATTTAATATATTAATTTATGTCACTATGGCCTTTTTTCAGTTTTGTATTCCTCCCTAGAGTACGACATTTCTGATGAATAACTTGTTCAGAATTTCAATAGCATACAAGTACGTGTATTTTAAAATATGATTACAGATTCTGATGTTCTCCTGAGATTTTCCTCTTAATATTTATACATTTACAGTATTATGCATATTGCATATTTTTTTCATTAATTCTTACTGAGTGGTTATTATTTAGCACACTATGATTGATTATGTTGTCATTTTTTTGATTTTAAATTGTTTCCCTTATCTTTGAATTACTTTACGTCATACATTAACTGTTAAGCAGTCTTAGTTTGCAAAATTACCTTGATAGTTTTTGATCAAG
Source organism: Nyctibius grandis (assembly GCF_013368605.1). Classification (NCBI taxonomy): domain Eukaryota; kingdom Metazoa; phylum Chordata; class Aves; order Nyctibiiformes; family Nyctibiidae; genus Nyctibius; species Nyctibius grandis. Next base: position 75,257,998 of record NC_090659.1, on the reverse strand, counting down.
AATTGCAGATTGCATTGATGTGGATTTCTTTTTGCTTCTTTATCCAATGCTTTCTTTTGTTGAGATTATTTCAAATAGTAAGGTTCTGAGAACTACTTAGAAGAATAAAGAAACAAAATGCTACAGGGATGGAGTTTGACATTATAGCAAGAATCTGTTCACTGTTACATCATTACATATTCACTGAGCTAACTTAATATATTATAATTCATATGGTCTAACTATTTTTATACTATTTATATCCAACCCCCTTAATATATTTATTTTTTATATATTCTAGTTATGTCTTTATGACATTTATATCCAAATAAGCTCTTTTTTTTTAGCATAGTAAAACAAAACCCAGCCTTGAATTCTGAGTTGTGGATTCATACATGACTGAGTTTAACCTTTCTACACACAACCAAAGTTAATGAGTTAATACATAATAGTCTATATTGTGATACTTACTTCCAGTTCCGTCATTTCCATTCAATTCTTCCTGAAGCCTTTAACAGCAGACTTTAAGAAAGCTTTTTCAAAGAAAACGTTCTATCAAAGTTTGTAATATATAGGCTGTAATTTATTTTGCAAATTCTATTGAGATATTGCATAAAATGATAAATTTGGACTGTCATTGCTCTTACGTTGGGCCTACAGGGAAAATTTACCGGAGAAATCCTATTGAAGATGTGCAATCTATATACAGAAGTGACCTTTTATAACTGATTTATTAATATGTATGTTAAGAGATTCGCATGGTTCAATATTTGAACAAAAAATATTTCAAATAGAGATGCTAATAATATTAATCAAAGGGCATATGATTCACAAGCCAACTGGATTTCATGAAAATAGGAATTTTTTTTCTAAACTTATGCTTAGGAATGTGTATCTAACTGAGAGCCACCTGCGGTCTTTAGGGTCTTAGTCCATTTACAGGTGTTACCGGAAAAGCACTGAATACAAAAGTCTGTCTCTTAATCAGGGATTAGAATACAATCACAATCAACAAAATCCTTGGAAACCTGTCTGTATGTGACGTAACATCATACCACTCACTAAACAAGTGTATGCCACAGGCAGGTTGCATCTCCTGCTGCTAAATAAGGCCAAAGTAAAGAAAGTCTCTGTTTGTATTTTGGAGTTGCTAAAGGAATTTTGAATGGACAATTTTAAACATCCCAAACCTATTGATTTTACAAAGAACCTCCTATAAGTATTATGTTTGTGATGACTGATGTAAGAATACCATGTTTTGGGTTTTTTTTCTCTTTCAGGGGGAAAAAAATCAGTTTCTTTTTATTCCATCTTTGCTTGTTCTTATAATTATGAACATACTATTTGATCAAATGCTCCCTATCACAGCGTAATGACATTGGAGAAGCTAAAATCAATTTTCCTGTCAGTCTGCCCAATCAATTAGTTCATGCCAGTGAAGCTACACTAGAAATAATTGTAATCCAGGTACAGAACTTCTACATTATCTATAAAAGCAAAAACATGCTGAAGAGGCTATTACTTGTATTTGAGCTACTGTTGTATACCGTTGAGAAAAGGCATACTTTTCTGTGAGTTAGAGATTTCCTGTAACATATGGAGCACTAAATTTTCTGATTTCTTAAATGCCTCCAAAGTTTTGCTCATTACATTTGATACAATGTTCTGATAATTTTTTTTCAGACTTAAGAACTGATACCTGTTATGGTGCAAGAAACAAAACTAGTTTTCCAGCTAGCTTTCAGAGAGAGAGTAAGAGAGAAAAAAGAACACTTTATATGGGGAAAATTTAATAGTTTAATACATGAAAACTTTTACATTCATTTAAAACTGTCACTGCAGCAGGCCAGAAGACAGCTTGAAATGGTTTTCATGTTTTCTTCTTACCAATGTGGTAATGGGTTTTGGAGTTCTTTTTCCTATCATAAGCTCTCCTTAGCCCTGTCATTATGGTTTCAGTCCTACACTCTAGCCATTTTTCTACTTGGAGTAGAAAGAGGCCAATGTTTTCTTTCAAATAATCTGGAACAGTGGTACACTTTATATTCTTCTTAGGCTCAAGAGAAGTCCCCTGTTATTCCTAAAGAGACAACACACATGAAGGCATGAAGTACTGATAAGTACTATTAGAGCATGCATATACCTGAGCAGGAGGTCATGAGTGCATTAGAATGCAAGACAATTCATTTTTGTCGGTGCTGTCAGTGACAGATTCAGGCTGACTGCATATTCACAGTTGCTATGTGAATTATAGTCTGATCATGTTTTAAAACTTTTCTTTGTACCTCCAAAGTCTGTAGGGAAAAAATACTTGACACACATACATGTATATCTATAATACAAATAAATATGTCCTGAATAAATGCTGAGATAGCAACATGCATCATATGACCCATGAAACTATAGGTTTGCTATCAACTAGTAGCACATTTAGTTTATCCAAATCTGTTTACTAAATTGAAATGTGAAAAGGGTAATTATACAATTTCTGCAGAATGACTTCTAAGCATTGTAGATACTACGAGGCCTGGTATTAGCCTTATGAAATAAATACATTAGCCCTAAAAAGCCCTCAAAACGATGACTGCCACATAGAAGGAAATTTCATAGAAACTTCTGTCCAAAAATTAATTTCATTCAATAACAGTGTTTTGTTTGTTGTTAGTAGTTCTGGATGGCTTTTGTACTTAAAACTTCTTCAGTGAAGTTTCCTACTATTCAGATGTATGAAAGAAAGTACATTTTGTGGAATAAATTTCTGAAGGAAATGCCTGTGTGTCTTGGAAGCAGCATATGCCATTCTATACTATCTATCTCAAAAATAACAAAGCATAGAGAAAATTCTGAAAAGGAAAAGAAAAAAATACAGGAATGCAATTTGTTTTACCAGTCCTGTCTGAATCTGAATAGTTTCCAATTATTGGCAACAGAAATCAAGTAAATAAATAATTTAGGTACCATTTCACATGCAGAATGTAAATGTTTCACCTGTTCTTTCCTTCGTCTGCAACCTCAAACTATATATAATTTAGACTTTGTATTTTATCTTAAATGTCTTAAATATTTAAGCAACTGTTGTGAAAACATGAATATTTGTAGTGTATGTTCAATATTTACCAAATACATGAAAAAATAGAACATACTGTAAGTGACAAAACTAATATATAAATAATTGTAATAGTTATCATTCAGAATTGTTGCAATCAAATATATTTATATATCAGTTAGAGATCTGGGTGATGGGAGTGATTAGAACACTGACAAATCAGTCTTAGAACTTGAAATAAATCTTCATTAAATTAATTGATTTACAGCACACTCCTTTCTCAGAGTTCTTCCATATTATTAGTTGTTACCATAATGCAGACAAAAGCATTAATCCTTAGCACTTGTATTGTGTGTTAACTACGAGTACACAAAAACACAGAGGTGGTGCTTCCAGCTCTGATGGCAACAGTCCTGGGTGGTTCTTCTCTGTGAAAATCAAGGTGATCATCCTTGAGAGTGCTTCAATGAGGGAAGCCAGAACTGAAGTGAGCTGTCCCCTAACTTCTCCAGTTTGCCTCACTTACACCTAATGATTTTATGTTTCTCATCCCTCTCCCAAAAAAAGGATCCTGTATGCTGCTAATACTGTTTCATTTTTTTTAGTTTTCTAGTTATCCTACTTGAATGCTTGACATGATATTCTGCCTGTTTGCAGCCCCTTATGTTTGTCTTGCCCTTGCACAACTTTTTTTGTTGCTTGGATCCCTATTATGTACAGCTACTCACATCTTTGCTCCTTTGGTAGTAGTATTGTGCAAATACTTGTGTAACATGCTTAGATGTTGTGACCGGCTAGGCCATCAGAGTGTTACACTGTGCTTATATACTGTTGTTCCTTACACAAGTTTAGTCTAATTTTATTCAGATTCAAGGTTAACTCATCCTAATTATTTCCTGACAAATGCACTTTAACTTATAGCTGTCACAACTGTATTTTGGCTACAGAATGAAGGGATTATTTTACCTAAATATTTCCCCTATTCAGACAACGAATTCTTCCTAGACTCTTGAAAATATGATTAAAACAATATAGACTTCAATTCCTTTAAAAATATGCTGTTTAACTCTTTTTCCATAGCTTGTGTGTGTGGTTGTAGTCTAGATTTACTTGTGATAACAATATAGGATAATCATTAAAATATTGTTAAGTGTTAAATCATCTGCCAATTTTTTTTTAAAAAAAAGCTATTAGGGACAAATTATGGTCTTTAAGTTCCTATTTTGATAACAGAATGTTGTATGGTGAAACTAATACCATTATTCTTATTTCTCTCTCCCATACATTTATTTTTTCACAAAGGTAAGAAGTTGGACCCTTGGGCTGACAAAATCCCTTTGTAAATTGAGAATGACAGAAAGAACAGGAAGGAGCTAAAGATTAGAATCAAAGCATAGCCTTAAAGAGTGGTTTTCTCTTTTGCAAACATGACCATTTAAAAGGAAATTCACATTTCAGATTCTGTCAAAATCTAAAACCTTAAGCTGCCTTGATCTTTTCGAATAAATTTTGAAACTAATTACTATGCTTTCAACATGCTCAAAAATAATGTTACATTGTTTCAAGAGAGATTGTGGACCTGATCCTACAAGTATATTTTACATAAACATTTGTAAGTATTTCAATTAGCATTTTATATATTTCAAAGATGTAGATTTGGACTATTCATGTCAGTATTTGTCAAATAGAAAAAAACAACATAGTAAAACTATGAATAAAGAGAAGGGCAAGTGAAATAAAACATGCATTTCTCTATGAAACCTATAATTTAGATTATGCTTAGCGGCAATTGGAAGCTTTTTAAAATCATTAGAAACTATCTAATGAGATTGGCTCACTAGTTACTAGTTACCAGTTTCATCAAGCCTAGTTCCCGTGTGTGAAATCGCAACAAAAACTTAAGTTTCAAACCATTAAAGACTGAAGGAAATTGCCATCAGCCTCTTAAAAAGGAGTTAACTGTCTAGAAAAGTTATAGTTTTCAGGCTGGTGATCTGTTTATATGACTTTTCCATTATCAAAAGTTTGAGTTTTTTGGTTGTTAGTGGGGTTTTTTTTGGTTGGTTGGTTGGCTTTTTTTATGCTTTGATGCTTTAGTTTAAACAATATAAACATACATTTTGAAGATCAGTGTAATTATTGCTTGTCAGTGTTTCTTAGCCTGGTGTGTGCAGAAGCAACATTGAGAGTTATCCCTTAAGCTTCAGAAATAATAAGATTGCTTGGAGAGAAATAAGACAGAGTAACTTCTTAAGAATGTTCTGAACCAAGTCCAGAAATACTGTGAATACAGTTCAGAAACACTATGAATACAGTTCATGAATGCTTGTTTCTTTTGACAAACTCACTTCAGTCACAGACAGGTTTCTGGTGCAATTCAAGCTGCCATATAGTCTTTATACGAGATGCTTGGCCTCCAGAATGGCATGAGTTATCTAACAATGTATGTACCATATCATACCTACAAATTCCTTGAGGAAGTCTCAGATGCCCTACAGTACGTCGAATAATACTGAATACTTAGGTATGCACAAATAGATTGAGCCCAGAGCATCAGTGCTCCCACTGAAAGCATGATAGGATTTAGTGGACTTTTTTGGCTTTGACAGCACATCCACGTCTGCGTACGTATCAAAGTAGGGTAATCTTTACTGACTTGTTCTATGTTCATCTCAATTGATACCGTCCACATAAATGTTACAGGTCTATTATTAATTGGCTGTCTAGGCTTTATAGTCTCTCTATTGTTGATGGAAAAAGATAGGCACTTCTTGACTAATTTAGACATATTTATTCAGATTGAATAAATTACTTTGTGAAGGTGCCTACAACTCCTCAAAAATGACAAATGAACTATAGATTCAAAAGCTAGCTCACAGCTACCTTTTAAGTAAATAAAGCTGAATAAGTCTAATCAAAACACTGATGCATTAAACAAAAACTTTAAGAAAGAACAATAAGTATGGAAAGGAACATAAAAGACCAGAGTCATGCTTCCTTTTTTAACTTGCACTAAATCTTCCTAAAAATCTGACTTTTGGACACCAGCTCACATGTATGTATTTCCAATTTTACATTAGAGTTACACCAATAAATTACTGGATCAATAAAAAAAAATAAATAATTCCTCTTCTCTGCAATTTGTTATTTTTAGTGCAGAGAGGTTTCACAGAATGACAGAATCATTGAAGCAGGGAGGAAAGTGTGGAAATTTAGTCCAACCCCTCTGCTGAAAGCATAGTGAGCTAGGGCAAGTTGCCCCAACCTGTGCCCAGTCAGGAATTGGGTATCTCCAGGAATGGAGACTCCACCATAACCTCTCTGATCAACATGCTCCATCACTTAGTCACCCTCACAGTAAAAAATTTATATTCTTATGTTTAAGTGGTATTTCCTATATTTCAATTTGTTCCCATTTCCTCTTGTCTCATAACTGGAGACCACTGAGAAGAGTCTGGCTCTGTCTTCTTTACTCCTCATCCCCAGGTATTTATGCACACTGTTAAGTTCCCAATGAGTCTTCTCTTCTTTGGGCTGAACAATCCCAGCTCTCTCAGCCTCTCCTCATATGACAGATGCTCCAAGACCTAAATCATCTTCATGGCTCTTTGCTGAACTAAGTCCAGTATAACCAGGTCTCTCTTGTACTGTGGGGCCCAGATCTGCACCCAGGAGTCCCGATGTGGCCTCACTGGTAGTGGGGAGAGGGGAAAGATCACCTCCCTCCACCTGCTGATGAAGCTTTTCCTAATGCAGCCCACGATACTGTTGGCCGCCTTTGCTGCAACTGCTCATTGCTGCCTCATGGTCGATGTGTTGTCCACCAGGATCCCCAGGTCCTTTTCTGCCAAGGTCCTTTCCAGGTTGTTGGCCCCCAGTGTACTAGTGTGTGGGGTGTCAGCCTATTCCAAAAGAGTTTTTTCTACAGTTCCACCTGTTGTAAATTATTTGCTGATCTACTTAATGGCAGTGGGGAATCCCGCTTGCAGTATTTTGCTTTGCATACAAAATAAAGTGAGTTCTGGGTTTTTTTTTCCTTTTGTTTTTGTATTTCTTTTCTATTTTACTGAGGTAGATTTTGTCAGAAAACAAAGAATTTGCTTTAAAAGAACATGTGAAATTATCAGTTAGGATAAATTATCCATAAGATTAACAATTAATTGATCTAAAAATAACTATTAATAATACTTTACAGAAGATGCTGCAAATGAAACAGACAATACAAATAATTTATTATTTCTTTGATTCAGCACAGGACGTAAATTAGCAGAGAGTTTAGTTCAGACAATTTACCTCATTTACACAGATTATTGGTTCGTTAACATCAATGTCCTGTCTTTAGCAGTGTTTCTGAGTAATGATTCACGAAACCACTTCACCCAGTAACTTTGCTGATTTATCTAGGCAATTGTGCTATGCTTATTGTGAACAGAAAACCACTTTATGCTATATATAGACATGAATTAATGCCTTGCCATACAATGTTTGAGTCTCACCTTTTACAGCACATCACCACAAATTGCAGTAGTTCATACAGGTAGCCAAAATATCATACAGTAAGGCATATTGCCTTCTCACAGTACTTTGAAATATAAGTTAAAATATATGAAGTAGACTCAGAAAAGAACCAAAAGCATGGCTGAATGTTAATAAACAGGCTTTGTTGTGAAAGATTCCTTGGATCTTCTTTATCTTACTGTAGATAACGATGATAAGGAGAGAACAGAGTGTCTTGAGTACTTAATAGATATGTTATAACAGGATGCTCCTAGTATCACTATCTTAGATGGCATGAAAATCAAAGGCTTGAAGTTTAGTTTAGGTTACAGAAAAATTTCTACCTCTTTTAAGAAGGAAAGCCTTAACTCACAAAACACTTCATAATACATATTTATTACTGGATATTATTGAAATCAAGAATCATTAGCATTTTTTTCAACAGATAATTGTCATTTAAATATTAGTACAGGAAGCAAGAAAATAACACAGGAATTTCCTGTTGTATGTTTCACATAAAAAAAAAAATCAAACAAACCCCAAGAGAAGAGAGGACTGAAAGAGACTTAAGAAGTTTTTTCTTTTCCTAAGACTTTGGTCATAAGAAACTGTATCTCTTAAACACTGCATGGTCTCCTTCCACCAAAACTGAGAAAACTCAAAATCTCCATGTGGAAAAATAAATTGTGTCCACACCCAATTCACAGTTACAGTTCTTACATGTCTGCTTATTTACAGTCAATTTGGGTATCCTTAAGTCATGCATTATGGTCTGTAAAGAGCTGTTCTACCATGTGATAATGTCAGTTTTATTTCAAATCTAGCCTCTATTCTAACACCCGATTTGGTTTATTTTAACAGTTTCATACAGAATTGTTCTGGATTTTGAACTGTGAGGACTACAGGAAAACAGACAAGGTGAGGATGAATCAATGGCAACAACAACATCTGGATTCCAGTACTATATGCTGCTGAAAATTAAGGGGTTAAAAGATTTTAATTTCTGAGTCACTGTACACACCAGGAATGCCTCACCTAGCCCTTTAATTATCTATCTACAGTACTGTCTTCTTTTACTATGATGGCCTTTCAATAGTGAAAAAATATAACAGTTCAACAACTAATTTAATAGAAAAATAAATACATGTTTATGCACAGATCATTCAGTGTTTTGAGGATTTTATCCAGTTAAACAGATTATCAATTGACATAAAATTTGATTTCCACACTTTTGAATTTTTCGAGTACTATGATTTGCTCTTCTATTAACAGTAGAGGAAAAACACCCACCCAAAAAAAAGAAAAAAAGCCCAGGAAACTTCAAACTGTTGAGACTGTGAACAGGGAGGAAATGTGTAGGCTGGATATTTCTTAAAGACTAAACACCGTTCATACAATACAGATATGGAATAAGTAGAAATTAAAATAATTCATCTTTCAACTTCTTTTGCGTTATAGTTTATGAAAGAATGTAACAGAATAAAATACTGATAGATGAAAAATAACTATTTAAAAGAATAGCATATTAGAAGGTTTAGAGAAAAAAATAACATCAGAAACAAAATCAAAAGAAGAAAAAATGAAAATAAAACAATAAGTAGAAAAAATAAATGAACGTTCTAAACTGTGAGGCAGAAGGAAGAAAAATAAGGGCATGTAATGTAGAAATGATAGTTTTGTAACTAATTATTAAACGATGTTACATGATGAGTTGTAATTTTGGACAGAAAAAACCTCACTGACTTGAGGCTGGTGGTAAACAAGTTCACTTTAACAAGTAAGTAAACAAGTAAACAAGTTCACTCTGTACAGCTTACAGACGGAAGGCATAAACATGCAGAATAAACCTCAAATCAGATGGAGGTCAAAATATAATGTACACTCAGTATTAATTCTATCAATTATAATATAAAATTAAATTGAGTTAAAGGATTCATTATATTTTGTTTCACAGAATCACAGAATCACAGAACCAATCAGGTTGGAAGAGACCTCAGGGATCATCGAGTCCAACCACTGCCCTGACACCACCATGTCAAATAGACCATGGCACTAAGTGCCATGTCCAGTCTTTTCTTAAACTCATCCAGAGATGGTGACTCCACCACCTCCCTGGGCAGCCCATTCCAATGTCTAATAACCCCTTCTGAAAAGAAATTCTTCCTGATGTCCAACCTGAACCTCCCCCGGCAAAGCTTGAGGCTGTGTCCTCTTGACCTATCTCTAGTTGCCCAGGAGAAGAGGCCAACTCCCACTTCACTACAACCTCCCTTCAGGTAGTTGTAGACTGCAATAAGGTCACCTCTGAGCCTCCTCTTCTCCAGGCTAAACAACTCCAGCTCCCTCAGCCGTTCCTCATAGGTCAGACCCTCCAGACCCTTCACCAGCTTGGACGCCCTCCTCTGGACTCGCTCTAACACCTCAACATCTTTCTTGAAGTGCGGGGCCCAGAACTGGACACAGTACTCAAGATGCGGCCTCACCAGTGCCGAGTACAGAGGGTCGATCACTTCCCTAGACCGGCTGGCTACACTGTTCCTAATAGAGGCCAGGATGCCATTGGCCTTCTTGGCCACCTGGCTCATGTTTAGCCGGCTGTCGATCAGCACCCCCAGATCTCTTTCCACCGGGCCGCTTTCTAACCACTCTTCCCACAGCCTGTAGAGCTGCATGGGGTTGTTGTGGCCCAAGTGTAAGACCCGGCACTTCTTCTTGTTGAACTTCATGCCATTGGTCTCGGCCCATCTATCTAACCTGTCCAAATCCCTCTGTAGGGCCTTCCTACCCTCCAGCAGATCGACACTGCCACCCAGCTTGGTGTCATCTGCAAATTTACTGAGGGTGCACTCAATCCCTACGTCTAGATCATCTATAAAGATATTGAACAGCACCGGCCCCAGAACTGAGCCCTGGGGAACACCACTAGTGACCGGCCGCCAGCTGGACTTTGCCCCATTCACCACCACTCTCTGGGCTGGGCCATCCAGTCAGTTTTTAACCCATTTAAGAGTCCACCCATCCAAGCCCCGGGCAGACAGTTTGTCCAGGAGGATGCTGTGGGAGACAGTGTCAAATGCCTTACTGAAGTCTAGATAGACTACATCCACAGCCCTGCCCTCATCTACTAAGCGGGTCACTTGGTCATAGAAGGAGACCAGGTTGGTCGAGCAGGACCTGCCTTTCATGAATCCGTGTTGGCTGGCCCCGATGCCCCGATTGTCCTGCATGGGCCGTGTAATGGCACTCAGGATGATCTGTTCCATCACCTTGCCTGGCACCGAGGTCAGGCTGACAGGCCTAGAGTTCCCTGGATCGTCCTTCCAACCCTTCTTGTATATGGGCATTACATTTGCTAATTTCCAGTCAGCTGGAACTTCTCCAGTTAACCAGGACTGCCGGTAGATAATCAAGAGTGGTTTGGCAAGTTCATCTGCCAGTTCCTTCCTTACTCTGGGGTGAATCCCATCCGGGCCCGTAGCCTTGTGGGTGTCCAACTGGCACAGCAGGTCACTAACCGTCTCCTCCTGGATCATGGGAGGTTCACACAGCCCCCCGTCCCTAACTTCAGGCTCTGGGGGCTGAGTCTCCTGAGGACAACCGACCTTGACATTAAAGACCGAGGCAAAGAAGGCATTGAGCACCTCTGCCTTTTCCTCATCCCCTGACACTACACTACCCTCCTCATTCAGCAAGTGGTAGAGGCTCTCCTTGACCCTCCTTTTGCTGTTGATGTATTTGTAAAAGCTTTTTTTGTTGTCTTTGACTGTAGCAGCCAAATCGAGCTCTAATTGAGCTTTGGCCCTTCTAATCTTCTCCCTACATGACCTGGCCACATCCCTATAGACCTCCCAAGTTACCCGACCCTTCTTCCAGAGCAAGTAGGCTCTCTTTTTTTCCTTAAGTTCTAGTCTAAGTTCCCTGTTTAACCAGGCCGGTCTTTTTCCCCGACAGCTTGCCTTCCTACAGACTGGGACAGCCTGCTCCTGAATATTTAGCAATTCCCTTTTGAAGCATGTCCAGCCTTCCTGGACTCCTTTGCCCTCCAGGACCAATTCCCAAGGGACTCGGTCCACCAGCCTCTTAAACAGGCTAAAGTCAGCCCGCCGGAAATCTAAGGCAGAAGTTCTACTCATGACCCTCCTTATTTCCCCCACTATCGAAAACTCTAACATTTCGTGGTTGCTATTCCCAAGACGGCCACCGACCCTCACATCTCCCACTAGTCCTTCTCTGTTCACAAACAACAGGTCAAGCAGGGCCCCTCCTCTAGTGGGCTCATCTACCACTTGCATGAGGAAGTTGTCCTTCACACATTCGAGGAACCTCCTAGATTGCTTCCTCTCTGCCATGTTGTATTTCCAGCAGACACCCGGCAAGTTGATGTCGCCCACGAGTACAAGGGCCGGCGACCGGGCGGCTTCTGACAGCCGCTTGTAAAACGCCTCGTCCGCCTGCTCATCCTGGTTGGGTGGTCTATAACAGACTCCCACCGTAATGTCTGCCCTGCCGACCTTCCCCCTGATCTTCACCCATAAACATTCAACCTTGTCATCCTCACCGTCTTCCTCAGTTTCAACACAGTCCAAGCACTCCCTAGCATATAGCGTTACCCCACCGCCTCTCCTGCTTCGCCTGTCCCTCTTAAAGAGCTTATAGCCATCCATACTTGCACTCCAGTCATGAGAGTCATCCCACCACGTTTCTGTGATGGCAACCACATCATAATCTTCCTGCTGTACAGTGGTTTCTAGCTCTTCCTGTTTGTTGCCCATACTGCGTGCATTGGTGTAAATGCACTTCAGCTGGGCTAGCGGCCTTGCCCCCGATGCAAGTTTGTTTGTTTGCTTCTCTTGTTATTGTGGGACTTACAGTCCAGCACTAATTTACTAATGCTAATGAACTGAGATTCGCAACATTCCTGTAAAATGGGAAAACATTGTCACTAAGACCTTTACAGTATCAGTCCCATAGAACATATTATAGAATTCTCCATTTTCATAGTTTTTTGGTTTACTGAAAAAAACCCATATATCTCATATTAGTATGTATAATGTTCTACAAAAGAATCAAACTGAATCAAAACAGTGATGGCTTCTTCAACTGTAAGGATGTTAAAAGTATGTATTTTTTTTTTTACATATTAATATTTCTCTTCATTGTTCCTGTAATATTTCAATTGAAAATTGCAGAAACAACCATGCATTTATATTTATTGAACCCAGTATGAATTTTACTTGACTAATGCATGAAAGCTGTATGCCTTTGGAACCTTCTTCACTTGATTCATCCTCAGTCTACTCTAAACCAAGAAAAAGGTTCTCAATTTTAGTTTGCAAAATGAAAGCCAAAAAACAAAGTAGATGCTGAATGAGACAAAAACTGGTCCCTGTACTTATTAAAAGAAAGCCAAATATTACAAATGATAAATTTATTAAATCTGAATAAATTATTTTTTTGATCAATAGTAAAAGATAATACTGTAAACATTAAAGTATCTATCCTGCAGAATTGAAAACTCTTGCTTATCAGTTTAGTTTGTCTTCTAAATATTTGCGGTTAGATTTAATTTTAAGATTTTTTTTTTTAAGTTAAAACTCATATCTTTTAAAATACAGTTCTGCAATATAATATTTAGTTTTTTTCCTTGATGCCTGAATGTGGATGTTTATGCTAGGGTTTCAGGCAAATGGCTAGGGTATGGACTAGGCACTCATCCGAGATTAAGCTAACTAAACAGGACATGAGAAGCTGCTAGATGTGAGATAAGAAATTGATGGGTGTTATAAATAGGAGAGTGAGAAGCTTACAAAAGTTACAGATAGCACTCTTGAGCTTCTACATAGGTGGCTAAGAGAGAAGTTTGAGACAGATGGCCAGACATCACAGGCAGCTGAATGGGAACACCGTGGACCTTCAGGGGAGCAGAGTCCTGAAAGGCCAGCAGTGCCTCAGTAATCCCATCTGTGATACCACGTAAGGAAGATACAGACCAAATAACAGCATCAGATAAACCTAATTTGGGTATGGATGCAGCAAAGCTGGAATCAATGGGCTATTTATTTGGGAGTAGACAAGGGCAGAGAAAGGGAGTCGTGCAGCAATAGAAGGTAAGGTCAAGAAACGGGAAAAAGGATAGTAAGGTATACAAATCAGGTGACTGGGGCTGTTTGGGGATTCCTGCAAGCAAGCCTGTCTTGCAGTTGACCACCTCAACCTAAATCAGAACGATAAACCAAACTTGTGGCTCTGGCCATACAGTATGTGTCAAATTTGCTTCCAGGGACAGGATGATCCAGGATGATTTCCCTAGCTAGCAGGAGAACAACCAGACAGATAGTCTGAGCATCCTGATATCAACTTGTCAGTGCCTGATTTGGGCCAGATGCCATCAGCATCTGCCTGTTGTTTCTGGATAGCGTACATGAAAGGTGCTGGGAAATAAAATCAACATTGAGATGGATGTTTATGCATAGTAGTGTCATAAGAATGGTCTGTATGACAGCATAGATTTAATATTTCAATGTCCCAAAGGAAATGATAATTACAAATCCTATTTCAGGTATGCACAGTGAGATCAAGTACTGCTTTTCTATTATATTATCTTGTTAAATTATTATATCTGGATTCATGTTATAAAATATGCATAACATACAGCAGCACTAACTGGTGCTAAATTACCCCATGTGTAAACCATGCAATTCATTCCTTCTAAAAAGAAAAACAGTGAAGGATAGCTTCTTAGAATGAGGAAATAGCTGTTTGTAGAGCCACCTTAAAATGAAATTAAAGATCAGAAAAGCATATCAGTGTAGCTAATAACATGGTGTGCTAGAATAACCGTATTTTTTTGTGCAGAAATGTATGATATCTTTCACCTGAAAGAGTTGAAATTGTTAACTGTCACTATATGCCACATTATTGTTCTATTGTTGTGGAGATTTGAAGGAATTTCTGTAGCACAACTGCTGTCCCAGGTAAAACTGGCATTTATTTCAGTATAATGACCCTATGGAAGCTTACGTTAGAAATACTGCACTTGAAAAAAACCTGTAATTTTCATGCAAAATAGCCATCCTAAAGAAAGAATCCTCTTGGGTTGGTTTCTTTTTTTTTTTTTTGGTTGTGTTTTTTTTTTTATTTCCATTTGCTTCAGGAGGATTGGGAAAGAGGATCCTATGAACCTTATTGTTTCCACTCTGACTACTGCTCAGGAGTGTCTCTACGACCAGTATAAAAGACCTTCGTCATAATTCCTGTAACACCTATTGAGGAAAGAGCAAAGAGAAGCCTAAACTTTATATATATATATTGCCAGCTTTCTCAACTGGAGACAGCAACTAAATTTTGTCCTGAGGATAGAATATTTCTGTTCCTGTTCCATGTAAGGAGGAAATCTTCAGGAATTTGTGAAGACCCTCAAAAATGAAAGCTGCAGTTATTGAAGAAAATAATTTTTATATTAAAAAAATGAATTTACTGTGTAGACACAGAAGATCTTGACTTTGTTATCATAAAGAAAAAAAGCTTTTCCCTTTTTATGACTAGAATCTGTGAAATATGTACTAGTACATAATACGGTGATATCCCACAGAGATCATTGTCTGCATAAAGAAAGCATAGACCAGGTATGAAGACAAACAACTTTTTATAAGAAAATAAGGAGGTACAGAGATTGTCCAAAAAGTATCTAAACCCTCTACTTTTCTAAACAAACTTTCTCTGTATTTGCTTAGAAAAGCAGGAATTCTCATCAAATTCATATTTGTCAGAAATTAATTATATACTTACAAGAAGAGTATCTTCACCTGAAAAATGCATTTAATTATAACAAACATTTTACTATTTATCATTATGCTTGGAAAGTACGTGTTAACCTCATTCCTCTATATGATTTTATTATTGTAAGCTAGCAAAAAACTGTTGCTCTGGTTATATACAAAATCAAGGAAAAGTTGTGACTTGATGGGGAAGTTGAATTTAAGCAGTAATCACTCCTGAAATTCCATGGATACTAGTAAGCTAATGAAGTTAGCTGAATGATGTTTTCGATAAATTTCTCTTTTTTTATTACATAACATTTTGACCATACTTATTAAGGGTAATATCCTTATGAAAGGATTTAAGACATTGTGTGTACCGCATAAGGATTGGCTAGAACATAACTCAGTAAGCTTGTAGGTAAACATGAGATATTATTTACTATCTATTGTCCAGTGCTATCTCAAAAAGGAGATGGGAATGTGCAAATAATGCCAGATCTTCTCCCTCCACATTACTCAGAAAAATATGGCTGGCTCCATGAGACTGCTGGCTCTTCTGAAAACACATCACAAATTCCTCTGTGCAGCAACTCAACAGTTGGAAGCTCTCGCTGGAGCTGCATGTCAGGGGCCAAATGCCTCCTCCTGTCCCTTCTGGAGTGTTTTGCTCTTGTTTCATATATATGTAGTTTGCTTATTACCAGCAGCTTTTGTAAGACTGCATGATGTTCTGAAAATCCTAAATAAGAAGAATTGATTGTAATTATTATAGGAGTTACTGCCTAAAATAAATGATTTAACATTTGGAAAATTAAATATAGAGATGTTCACTCAGGAAGTGTAGCTTACCACCCTTAGGCTAACATTTTAGTATAAATGTCAGACTCTCCAGTTCTATATATTTATTAAAGCAGAATAAAGATATAGGAGAGAAGCTAACTGATAAAAAGAGCATGGGAATGAGAAAAGCATTTCGCAGGATGAGAAAGAAATGTGGTATTGAATCAATTATTCATTTCCAAATAAGACCAAAGTGCAAAGAGATCCATCAAAGGATGGAGACATTTTGACAGCACATTTATCTGTACCTTCCGTTTCAAGCCACCTTGCAAAAGAAAAGATGGAAATATAGTTTAAGTGCAGGTAAGTATATATTTTTAGACTTTAAATAATGGCACAAAAAAATCTAGAAATAGGAAGGTGATTTAAATATGCTCAATAACAACAAAGGTTCTGATGATCAATTACATTTATTTAGAAATTACAGATGTCGCTCTTTCTTTGACTTGCAAATTAGAAAAAAGAAATATTGGTATACTTTTTCCATGCTAATGAGTTAGACTATCTCCACAGGTGTAAAGAAAGTTATTAGATGAATGAGGAAAATATTTTATGGCATGAAAGTAAAACTGATTCTTTTGCAAAGCCTAGGAACATAAAGATTGAGAGGTCATATGATCACTGTTATGAATACAATCACAGATTAAATACTAAGGAGACAGAAAATTATGTAGTATAATACATAGTAATAGTTCTAAACAAAATAGTTGGAATGGTCTCCCACAACAATCTTGCCGCTAAATTGGAGAGATAGGAGTTTTATGGATGGACTGGTAGATGGATAAGGAATTGGCTGGATGGCCATGTTCAAAGAGTTACAGTTAATGCCTCAATGTCCAAGCGGAAAACAGTAACCAGTGGTGTCCCTCAACAGTCCATACTGGGACAAATATTATTTAATATCTTCATAGACATAGTGGGATTGAGTGCACCCTCAGCAAGTTTGCAGCTGACAGCAAGCTGAGTGGTGCAGCTGATGTGCTTCAGGGAAGGGATGTCACCCAGAGGAACCTTTACCGGCTTGAGGAGTGGGCCCATGTGAAGCTCATGAAATTCAACAAGGCCAAGTGCAAGGTCCTGCACATGGGTTGGGGCAATACTAAGTATCAGCGTACAGACTGGAGGATGAATGGATTGAGAGCAGCACTGCAGAGAAGGACTTAGGGATACTGTTGGATGAAAAACTGGAGTGGCAATGTGCGCTTGCAGCCCAGAAAGCCAGTCATATCCTAGGCTGTATAAGAAGCATGGCCAGCAGGTTAAGGAAAGTGATTCTCCTCCTCTATTCTGCTCTCATGAGACCCCATCTGGAGTACTGAGTTGAGCTCTGGGGCCCTCAGCACAGAAAAGCCATGGACCTGTTGGAGTGGGTCCAGAAATGATCAGAGGGCTGAAACACCTTTTCTATTAAGAAAGGCTGAGAGAGTCGGGTTTGTTCAGCCTGGAGAAGAGAAGGCTCCAGGGACACTGGATTGCAGCCTTTTGATATATAAGAAACACAGAGGACTTTTTACAAAGGCCTGTAGTGATAGAACAAATGGTAATGGTTTTAAACTGAAAGAAGGTAGACTTAGATTGGATATAAGGAAGAAATTTTTTACGATGAGGGTGGTGAGACACTGGAACAGGTTGTGCAGAAAAGTCATGGATGGCTCATCATTGGATGTGTTCAAGGTCAGGCTGGATGGGGCTTTGAGCAATCTGATCTAGTGAAAGATGTCCCTGCCCATGGCAGGGGAGTTAGACTGGATGATCTTTAAAGTTTCCTTTCAACTCAAATCATTCTGTGATTCTATGACTATGAAATAAAGCCTCCATATATTTGGACAGGAAATTAGGAGCACCTTTTTAATCATTAGTGGTATAACATTTGTAATAGTCTTGAAAGAGTTTTCTACTTTTTTTTTTTTTTTCAGAAGACATTGTAGTTATCCTGTGCTTCAGTCCTGTGAAGCAAAAGCCATGCAAGGGCCCAAAAGATTTTTGCTTTCTCTGTTAGTCCATTGAGGGACTTTTGGGAATGCTGGGCTGTTCACTGTCTGCTGAAGCATGCAAGGTTGGCCTCAGGAAGAAACACAATGTTGGACAGATTACATTTGTCATCACAACAGTTTTGCAAAACCTCTAGGGTGGCTGGTGTTGTTCACATGTCTGAGATCCCTAGATCATCAGTTTTATTACTAGAAGGAATTTTCCATCAAGTCAGACTGGCACAGAATTCTCTGGCTATTTTCACATAATAAATAACTTGCCAGTATTTTTTTCCCCTCTTCTCTTCCTGTGATAGAGACTTTTAGGCTTCTGATCTTTTGTAAAAATCTTACAAAACTTGAAGTCACAAAGTTTTAAAACAGAAGATAGACAAGGGCTATGCCTTGTAGCTTTTGATATCTCTAGAGCCACAGGATGCACACTATATGAAGAGTTCTGGGTTATGGTGGGGAGCCAAACTCACCAACCACTAAACATCCTTATACTAAATTACAGATTGATTTCTTCCTCCTGAACCCACCCAGAAATCACGTGGAAGCATGTTAGCTGGCTCAGGATTCCAGACCCAATAAAAGTTTCTTGGTTCTGCTTAGCATTTTAGTACAGGCATATTCTTCTATTCTTGGGTTTGCCACACCTGACGGCTGCAAAGGTCTAGCCCAAGGGAATTCTTTATAAAGATATCTCTTATTCAACATTTCAACCATCAATTAAAAAAGTGTAATAAAGCACATGAATATAAAAATTAGTACATCCGATGCAGGTGGAAAAATATCTTCGAAAAATGACATGACGCAACACTACCTACTAGTTCTCAGAGAGCTTGAAACAATAATGTTAAAATTAATTATCCCATTAGTTTCAAAAAATTATTGTAGGTATCTGGTGAGTACAAATACTGTACTTACAGAGTAAAAAGAATAATTTAAAAGATAAATGAACTACTACACCACACATGATGCAGAATTTGAGACAGCTATTTAGATTCAGGAAATTAATTGAAAGTAAGATTATCCTTCAGAACGTGTTCTTATCTAAGAATGATAAACCTATCAAATAGGATGGTATTTTAAAATTAACTTGTAATAAATGAAAATTATGTGACATACTCCTAAATGGTCGTTACATGGGACACAGTGTTAAAGAACCCAACTTTAAATTACGCTGAGTGTTTTTTGTACTGTTTTTATTTATGGGAGTTCTAGTTTACTGCTTTATGTCAAGATATCTGTGAAGAAACTACCTGCGTATAAAAAAAGCTGATCTAGCACAGAAGTAATGCATTAAAGTTGTGACCCAAATAAACATCACAATTTTATAACAAAGAGATAAGTAGGTAAGAAGATATTTCCACATTTGGGATGTTCTTTTTCCATTAGCAGACAGAGTACTTAGATTTATTTGCCCCTTATTATAAGCAGTGGTTGTTCAGCTATTTTTACAGTAAATTTCCTTTCAAAATAGTGTCTTTTTCTATGTTAGTTTTTTTTTGTTGTTGGTATTGCTTTATAAGGGATAGGTTGGACAAATCAGGATATGCAGAATTTGAAGCTTATTTTTTATTACCTTTTGCTTTTATTTATGAAAATATATGTTTAAATGTTTGAAAAAAAATCCCTTTTCACTGGTGGTGAACAAGAAAATTCATTAGAATAAAGAATTATCCCTAAAACAGGCTGGTTTTCACTTCTTTTTATGAAATATATCTGTCCATAGTTTTGCTGAGATATTTTCACAAGGGTGTGAAGTTTTTTAATGTGTATAATGTTTTAAGATATCAGACATTCTCCACTGAGCAAGTTCTCATAATGTAGTTGGTTTCACACCCTCAGTCACATGGCTTAGTCCCATACAGAGTCCTCTTGACAAACAGAAAATCCATTTTTAAAGGAAATGTATTGACTAGATCAGCTTCAAATTAGCTGATTGTGAACTTCTTGTGAGAGGTGCCACCATTGACCTTTTGCCTCAGGTATTCTATTTTGTAGTTATGGGTTTTATCACTGCACTGGGTTGGGCTGGGATTGAGTTATTTTTCTTCATAGCAGCCTATAGGGGGCTGTGTTTTAGATTTGTCACCAAAACAGTGTTAATAACACAATGTTTTGGCTATTGCTGAGCAGTTCTTACACAGCATCAAGGCCTTTTCTGTTTCCCACTCTGCCTCCCTGGCAAATAGGCTGGGGCGAGAAAAGTCTGGGAGGGGATACAGCCTGGACAACTGATCCCAACTGACCAAAGAGATATCCCATATCATACAACATCATGCTCAGCAACAAAAGCTAGGGGCAGGAAGTTTTTCCAAAGTAGCCGTTGCTCAGTGCCTGGCTGGGTATCAGTCTGGTGGTGGGAGGTGATGAGTAATTACCTTTGCATCACTTGAGGTTTTTTCTGTTTTTTTTGTGGTTTTTTTTCCCTTCACCTATTAAACTGGTTTTATCTCCACCCATGCGTTTTCTCATTTTTGCCCTTCCAAGTCTCCTCTCCATCCCACTCGGGCGGATTGAGCGAGTGACTGGGTGAGGGCTTACCTGCCAGCTGGAGTCAACCCACGACAATCACAAAAAGCTAATAATCTGATTGTAATTTCCTAGCAGCTGTTTAAGAAAACTGCAAGTGCTTACTCTTCTTAGATCACTTTAGTAGGGGTCACAGAGAGTCTGCATCTGCTCTTTTGGAAAAACAGTGCTCCTGTCTCAGTGTTGGTACCACAAAACTTTACAAAGCCCTACAAATCTAAAGTGAATGAGAACCCTGCCACTGATCATCACTGTGAGATGTTACTTACCTGTGTATATGCCTGTCTGCTTCTGTCAGAAACAAAGTGAGGTAAGGTAAACACAGGTGTCTTGGAAGACTTCAGAATAGACAGATAATTTTCTCTTTGCATTGAGAGTGTCTTAACTGTTTTGAATCTGCTGCCATTAAAGTCATGTTAGCTAAAATCTGGTACTGTCTGAAAATCTTGAGAGTTTTTTCAGTTTTGTATGACTAAGTACAGCATACTTTACTACAGATTGTGTCTGTAATTGCAGAAAGCGTTACATAAACATAGTGCTCTTCTAATTACAAAAAACATCACCTCCCACATTCGCATGTGACAAATAAAGAAAAAAGTTTTCTGGCAATTGGTGTAACTCGTGAGCAGTGGCCATTACGCTTTTCACCTTTCCATTTAAGTACCACAGTTAGAAAACTGGTTTTGATTTTTGTTTACCATCAGACTACAAAAAAACAGTTCTAGAACTGTTCAGTGAAAACAATGGATTTGCTCTCTTATTATTCTGGGATTCGGAATGTAAATCCGAGAATACACCACCTTTTTCTCATAGCATTTTTTTCCTTTCCTTGATTATAGCCTGTTGCAGATTTATCTTTCTCTCCCTTTTCCTTAGTCGCACATTTTTTTCCATTACTATCCAGCTTCTTTATGCTTTTCCTTTCCCGTTATTCTTCTACTTCCTTTTTACTCTCTTTGTGTAAATGATAGGATACAAACAAAAATAAAGACAATGGAAGACAGAAAACAAACTGAATAATCAATTTTGAATTTAAAAATACATTTACTATAAGTATACAAGACTTTCAAAAATATACCTCATATAAAAAAAACCCACATTTTCAAATGCAATACAATCTTACTGCTAAATTTGTTTGAGTGGTGTACACACAACAATCATAAGCATGGATAAAATGTTTAAAATATTGATTTTTAAATAATGATCAAGACATCAGAAAATAATATACATGTTTTTGTAGAGCCATTAGCCCTTACTAAAACAGAAAGTAGAATAATTCACAGTAGGTTAAAAAGCACTTTAATGAGAAGAAAAAACCAGAAAAAGTCAAGTCTTCTCTCCCTTCTTCCTTAATTAACCACACTGTTTAAGAGGTGCAACAAACCAGTCAAGATGCAAAGCAGTCCACAAAAGTCAGTGAAAGACGTTATCAATACTCTCATAATAACCTCAGAGGCAGCAGAGGTCTATAATGTTACAGAATAAGCAAGGGATAAAAAATCTGAGAAACTATTAGACAAAGGTTTTGAAGTGTGTTTAATTATCATTAGCAATAATCTTCCTGGATTGGTTAACCTGTAATTAGAAGAGATTTTGCACCTTTTTATTCAAGCAGACAATAAAGTCATCTTTCAGACAAAATTATATTCAATGCCAGAAGATTACTTCTGCTCTGTTTGTGTGTATTCATTCTAGACGTGACCATTTGTAAATTGCAGTTCTAAATTTGTATGCTGACTGTGGAATTTAGTGGAATAAGCCTACTCCAGAACAAATTTATAGCCTTCTCAGGATGACATAGCAAATTCAATTTAAACTAGTGACAAAGTCTGTTTGTACTACGCCTGCATATTTTGAGAAGTTAGCTCTATGAGAATTAATTACAGAAATAAACTTCCTTCAGAAAATTCAGTCTATGTTCTACTTGAAAAATTTTAATTTGAAGGTACTTCTGTTCCTTATTTAACTACAGCATATTTTCTATCAATAGAAATGTTGGTAGAATGAGCTATCTTTCCCTTGCTCAACTATATTGTCTGTTCTGCCTTTCTCTTACAGAACTAGCACGTTGCAGCACACAGGATTTGGTATACTCGAATTCAATGATATATATGTTTTTGTTACATAAATTTCCTGTATTTTTTCTAAAGAAAATGATTTTAAAAAACTTCTAAATTCTTTGTAAAACAACTTGTTCAGATGAATTAATTAGTCCATGAGAGGAAAAGCTCCAAACAACTATTTGTTTAAAGCCATTTTAAAGCCAATCCTAATATATTTTTAGGATATATCTGAATAAGCAGTGATTAATGTTAACTGGAAGGGAAGAAAAGGTGCAAATTATTTAATAGGAACTTATATTTTATTTTATCTGCTACCAACCATATTAAGTACATTATTCAATTCACTCTGAAGCATCAGTGTCTGGCTAAGCAGAGTAAAATGCTAATCTTAAGATTCTAGTTCCTCAAACACAGATTGCTACAAAAAAAGTTTATATAGGTGGTTTAATAAATTTCCAGTGCTCAAATACACAGATTCAGTCAAGACGTGGGCCCTAGCCCTGTCTGGAGGACTAGAGGACTCCCTTCCTTGTGTCTGTATGAGTGATACCATTACAAAAACAGTCCCTTGCTTTGTCCATGCTTGTGCTTAGCCCAGGAAAGCAGTGAAGCACACAAACCTTCAGTCTCTGCTCTCATCCTTGTCACACAACAACTACAGCTCTGCCTTTTGTTACATAAATCAATAATCCAACTGCAATTGTTAGTCTTGTTAGTAATCCTTCCATTATACACAAAGGATATCGAACCTAACACCCCAGCAGCATGCACTCACCCAGTCAGATATTTACTCATTCACCTTTCCATGGTTTTATTAAATTACCATTGGTCTCAGGCAGACCATGCCTTTCTGCTGGGAATTTCAACCAGTCACCTTAGCATTGAAGTCAGTTTGCTTTTTACAGCAATCGTGTTAAGGCTAGAGTTTACACATTTGTCTCTGGCAAGCTTTAGGTGTCAAGAGAAGGGCAAGCAGTGGTGGAAAGCACCGTGATCTGAGTGAAAATCTCCTTTCTTTCTCCTCCATGACAAATGCTGGCAAGCAGCCCATGCCTATGACTCATACACCGCAACAGGGAGAAGCCGCAGCAGGCTGCACACCAAAAACGTGCACAGGGCTTCAAGGGGTCAGTGAGTAGGAAAGAATGCTCCAGCTGAAGGAGGAGATACCTGGTCCAGAAACATCACAGAGTTTCCTCCTGCAAGTTTAGGAAGGTTTCAAGTTCAAGAACCTGCCAACCGAAGTCCAGAGCTATCTTTGGAGTGTGCTGATGTGTCTAAGTGAACTCTGTGGGATCCTTTCCCAGTGCTTGGTCCTCCACGGATCTGTACAGTGACATCCTACTCCATGGCTGGGATAAAGTGCCATGATGCAGAACTTTTTGCTGAAATGGGTGAACCTGGACTACAGGATCCTTCAGTCGTGCTGGGAACTGAAATCCTCGATCATGTTTGAAGTCTCTCTTGGTCAAGCTGTATGAAAACGTGCTATTCAGTGAAGTTTTGTGGCTGTATCTGGGCTAAACTTGTATGTTTTTGGCCAGATTTTCCTTTCCTAGAACATCCTTTAGGTTGGTTCTTCACATCCTTCAGGCTGGTTCTTCATTTGTCACCTCTTGTCAGCTCTCCTCTAACTTCTCCTGCTCTCAACAAGCTCTGGATGGTGCTCTCTCCACAGAGTGGATCTAGTGCTGTGAAAGTCAGTCTTGTGTGGTTCATTAACATCTGTATGGGAACAGAGGATGCTAAACTCCCCCCGCAACTTGCTTTCTCTGAATTTTTTTAGTCATTTTGTGCAGTGACAGGTTTCACAATATTAGTATAATAAGAAGAATGTACCATATCAAAACCAGAACTCTGGAGAATTCTTCCTTGGGAAAGATTCTATGAAAAATTAGTAAGCAGTTAGTGTCTTCTCATTTGGGGTTCTGTGGCTATTGCACAACAAGCAAAGAACACTGGCCCAGATCACTGCCCACAATGTTTTCACACAGAAGTTGGTGAATTTATTTATTCACACCAGCTGAATAGCTGACCAGTATGTTTGATATGACACAGAGATTATTGACGCAATTTGCAGAAATAATTGTTAATGTTACAAGATACCCATTAATGTTTTAAAACCCGTTCCCCTTTCCTAGACATTTCCAGATATTTTATTTCGATAAGGTTATGATCTTACTTTATTTTACAAAACAGCTCATTAACATTTATAAAAATATTTGGTGCCTGTTTTTTTCAGCAGTTTCCACTGCATAAAACTTGGTCATGATTTCTGACTTGTAATTAATTCTGTCATTAACACTGATCATGCAGTTAATTCCAGTAAGTTTTAAACATTTTATGAATTGGAAAACGTTCAGAACTACTCAAGCAAGAATTTTGCCTATCCTTATCATAGTATGAAAAAGGCACAGCAGTGAGTTTTATATTATGGAATATAACATAATATAACATAATATGATATGTTATCTAACATAACAGCAGAAAAACACCGGGATGCATCAAGCTGGCTGATGAGAGTTCAAAATAAGAGTGAGTAGGAGCAGAGCACCAGAGCTAGAAACAATCTTACAAGTGATTAAGTTGTTTTCAAATTGACCTAATTTTATTCTTCTTCTAAGTTCTCTTTTTAATCTTATGTTCTCTACTACCTCCCTGCAATTTGTCTCCAATTTGTCAACTCAGAAAATTTTGTTGCTCATTCTATTTCAAAAATTATTCCATTATGTTGAATCTCTCTCTTTTTTTCTCAAAATATCTTCCAGAAATATTCTGGTCCTTAATTTTTTTCATCAATACCTACTCTATGGATTTGCTTTCTAAAATATATAACATTTTTTGTTAAAGAACATCACCAATTTCTAACTGTCTCATCTCATCTACAATGATTGTGTATCACCATATATCACCAGTCAACCATGGTCACAATTACATCTTGCACCATGATTAAAATACTTCCAGTTCTTCAGAAGAGAAATAATGGATATCAGACAAACAGTATAAAAAAAATTCACAAAAAAATTTTCTTCCCACACATTTCTCTCTACAGAAAATCAGCTCCACAGTAAATTTCAAAACGTATAATCTTTATCAAGAGAATAAAGGTGGTTTTATTTTTCCCAGAAAATGTTAAATTACGAAAGTTTTATTTTGAAAGCTGTCAAAGAGGTGACTCGTGTGTATACATATATATGTACATAGAGATATATATGTGTGTTTGTGTGTATATATATATATATATAAAAGAATGAATGACTTATGGAAATTTCAGTGTCTATTCAACATTTGAATCTGCAGAAAATGTGGTAAATTTTCATTTCTCAGTAGGCAGCAAAAAAGAACAGTGAGTGGTAGGACAGGAATGTTCTACTAAACTTTAAGAAGAAACTCATCAGTGTGGATGACATGGATAGCAAAAGACAGAAGAGGGATTTGGGCAAGGAAGATATAAGAGGGGAGAGATTTGAATATCTTTGCAAGGAACCATTGGAAAATCTCCCAACTCTTTCTGCCTACCTGGCCACATGGGATCCTACTTGTCAAGAGACAAATGGCAGGCACAAATGTATTTTATTTCCCCTGAAAAACTGGAAGGGGAAATTCTCCTCTGGGTTACTGCTCATAAAACTTAGTTGATCCCTCTAACAACTAAGAAAAGAAATCCCATTTTGGACTAGCCAAGGCCTAGGAGACATAATGAAAGTCTTTAATTACTTTATGTCCTTTTGAAAGGGCCACACACACGAGAGCTTATGCATGTTATTTCATATGTGATTTATACTGAAGAGACCTTACAAATAATGCTCAGTAGTCAGCTTTATTCCACAGAAGTTACTCACCAAAAGGGACACCTTAGGATTATGAGAGACTTCATAATCTTTTAAAAGGTCTTCATCACATCAAGGCCTCTCCAGTTATTCTACACTTATGTTTAATAATCAGATTTTTTGAGCTATGCACAGGAGTTCCATATTAAGGAGAAATTAGATGTTAAGATGTGATTAATTATAGTTTTATGTTTAATGAGTCAATCACAATTACATTTGTATAACTACAGTCCAAAATACCTCACTTGTATTTTGACAGATATTCATGGAATGAGAAGAAAAAAAACAACTTTAGAGAGCTTGGGAAAAATTATGTAGTTTATCTATTTTTCTCTGAAGAATTGATCTCTGAAAGTTAAATAAAATTAATTTTGAATTAAATAATTTTTAAAAATAAGAATTTTTAAGCCATCTAGTCTTGGATACTAGTAATCTATACGTTTGTTTTTCACATAAGAAATTATAATTTAGTATTGAATTTAAATTTAATTTTATCCATTGAATTGATATTTTTATCAGATATCTGTCACAGTTTAAGATATTTATAAAGCAAAGATGTGCTATTTTTTCTGAAGAAACCTGATTCCTGATCTTATCTTGATTTGATCTCTATTGATAGGATAACCTCTATTGATAGAGATTATTAATAAATTAACAGTATATTTGCCTTCAAATGCAGTTTAGAGTAACTGAAACTATACATGTTTGCATGAAATGCAATAGAAAAAATGGATAAATGTAAAAGGAGGAAATATTGAAATGTGGAATGTTGATTTCATCAAATGAACTGCTTACAATTTTGCAATATGAGTTTCCTAATTTCTAAGAAATTTGAAAAAAATCTGCTCACAATCCGTAGATAAATTAAATATTAAATTTCAGATTGGCTGAAATGTTTTATAGGACCCAAAACATTCTCTGAGATAATTTTCATCTTGTCTCAGGAAAATATTTTTTAGCCTGCTCCAAAATTTTCATTATTGACTTTTTCTTCAACCATAAAATAGTGGAAACATGTTACACAAACGCACGTAGCATGGGGAATAAACAAGAGTTAGAGACAAGTACGTACCTACAGGGCTATGATGATCTTCTTGGCATCATGGAGACATGATGGGACAGCTCCTGCGACTGGAGTGTTGGAATGGAAGGACACAGGCTCTTTAGGAAGGACAAGCAGGGGAGACGAGGAGGGGGTGTCAATAACCAGCTGGACTGCATGGAGCTCCACCTGGTGATGGAGGAGAAGCAGACTGAGAGCTTATGGATCAGCATTAAAGGGAGGGCAGGCACTGGAGGCATGATAGTGGGGGTCTGCTACAGGCCACCTCACAAGGAAGACCGAGTGGATGAGACCCTCTATAGACAGATAGGAGTAGCCTCACATTCACAAGCCCTGGTCCTCATGGGGGACTTCAACCACCCCAGTATCTGTTGGAGGGACAACTCAGCAGGGTATAAGCAATCCAGGAGGTTCCTGGAATGTGTTGATGATAACTTCCTCCTCCAAGTGATAGAGGAGTCAACGAGGAGAGGCACCATGCTGGACCATGTTCTCACCAACAAAGAGGGGCTGGTGGGGGACGTGAAGCTCGAAGGGCTGGTGGGAGACGTGAAGCTCAAGGACAGCCTTGGCTGCAGAGTCCATGAAATGGCGGAATTCAAGATCCTTAGGGCAGTGAGGAGGGCACATAGCAATCTCACTGCCTTGGACTTCAGAAGAGCAGACTTTGGCCTCTTCAGGGACCTGCTTGGTAGAGTCCCTTGGGATAAAGCCCTGGAGGGAAGAAGGGCCCAAGAAAGATGGTTAATATTCAAGGATCAACTCCTCTAAGCTCAGGAGCGATGCATCTCAACAAAGAGGAAGGCAGGCAAAAACAGCAGGAGGCCTGCATGGATGAACAAGGAGCTCCTGGACAAACTCACGCACAAAAAGGAAGCCTACAGAGGGTGGAAGCAAGGGCAGGTAGCCTGGGAAGAATACAGAGGAATAGTCTGAGCAGCCAGGGATCAGGTTAGGAAAGCTAAAGCCCTGATAGAATTAAATCTGGCCAGGGATGTCAAGGACAAAAAGAAATGCTTCTATAGGTATGTCAGTGATAAAAGGAAGATTAGGGAAAATGTGGACCCTCTCCAGAAGGAAACGGGAGACCTGGTTACCTGGGATATGGAGGAGGCTGAGGTAGTCAATGAAATTTTTGCCTCACTCTTCACCAGCAAGAGCCAAGCCACATTGCCCAAGTCACAGAAGGCAAAGGCAAGGACTGGAAGAATGAAGAACTGCCCACTGTAGGAGAAGATCAGGTTCGAGACCATCTAAGGAACCTGAAGCTGCACAAGTCCATGGGACCTGATGAGGTGCATCTGTGAGTCCTGAGGGAACTGGCGGATGAAGTTGCTGAGCTGCTATCTATCATTTTTGAGAAGTCATGGTAGTCTGGTGAAGTCATGGTAGTTCCCACAGACTGGAAAAGGGGAAACATAGCCCCCATTTTCAAGAAGGGAAAAAAGGAAGACCCGGGGAACTATAGGCCAGTCAGTCTCACCTCTGTGCCTGGCAAGATCATGGAGCAGATCCTCCTGGAAGCTATGCTTAGGCACATGGAAAAGAAGGAGGTAATTGGTGATAGCCAACATGGCTTCACTAAGGGTAAATCATGCCTGACAAGTTTGTCTTCTGTGATGGGGTTGCACCGTTGGTGGCTAACAGAAGGGCGACTGACATCTTCTCCTTGGGCTTATGCAAATCATTTGACACTGTCCCACATGACTTTCTTGTCTCTAAATTGGAGAAACATGGTCTTGATGCATGGACCTCTCAGTGGATAATGGATTGGCTGGATGGTAGCACTCAAAGAGTGACAGTCAATGGCTCAATGTCCTAGTGGAGACCAGTAATATATGGCGTTCCTCAGGGGTCAGTATTGGGACTGGTGCTGTTTAACATCTTTGTCAGCAACACGGACAGTGAGATTGAGTGTGCCCTCAACAAGTTTGCTGAGGATACCAAGCGGTGTGGTTTGGTCAACATGCTGGAGGGAAGGAATGTCATCCAGAGGGACCTTGACAGGCTTGAAAGATGGGCCTATGTGAACTGCATGAAGTTCAACAAAGCCAAGTGCAAGGTCCTGCATGTGGTTTGGGGCAATCCCAAGCACAAATAGAGGATGGGTGGAGAATAGATTGAGAGCAGCCCTGAGGAGAAGGACTTGGGGCTGATGGTTGACGAGAAGCTCAACATGAGCTGGCAATGTGCTCTTGCAGCCCAGAAAGCCAACTGTATCCTGGGCTGCATCAAAAGAAGTGTGACCAACAGGTTGAGGGAGGTGATTCTCCCCTTCTACTCTGCTCTCATGAGACCCTACTTGGAGTACTGTGTCCAGCTCTGGGGTCTCCAAAAGAAGAAGGACATGGAGCTGTTGGAGTGAGTCCAGAGGAGGGACATGAAGATGATCAGAGGGTTGGAGCACCTCTCCTATGAAGACAGGCTGAGAGAGTTGGGGTTGTTCAGCCTGGAGAAGAGAAGGCTCCGGGGAGACCATCTAGCAGCCTTGCAGTACATGAAGGGGGCCTACAGGAAAGCTGGAGAGGGACTTTTTACAAGGGCATGTAGTGATAGGATGAGGGGGAACGTTTTTAAACAGAGAGAGGGTAGATTTAGATGAGATATTAGGAAGAAATTCTTTACTGTGAGTGTGGTGAGACACTGGACCAGGTTGCCCAGAGAAGCTGCAAATGCCCCCTCCCTGGCAGTGTTTAAGGCCAGATTGGATGAGGCTTTGAGCAACCTGGTCTAGTGGAAGGTGTCCCTGCCCATGGCAGGGGGGTTGGAAATAGATGATCTTTAAGGTCCCTTCCAACCCAAACCATTCTATGATTCTATGCTATGATTCTATTTGCACAATTCTCATTATATATTCTCAGGTACGTAGGTAGGTAGATAGCTGTATATCATATATCATATCATAACATATCTTATCAATAGCTCTCGATATAGCCTCAGAACGACAACATGACAGGTGGTTTTGCCTAACTTCCCTAAATAGAGCATCGTAACAGCTACATGCTTCAGACTATTAACATAACCAGGACTCTAACCAAAAGGCATCTCAGATATAGCCTGTAGGAAAATACCAAGGAGGCAAAAGTGCCTCCAGTCTCATGTCTCTCAATTATTTAAGCCTACCAGCTTGAGAGTCCTCACTAATCAGAATCTACCCTAAACCAGTTTTGTTTGAAGAACAAAATTGACAGTGGTGTTTTCTTTCCTTCCATACCCTTCATAGGAAAGCATTCTTGTTATACAGTTCCAGGATATTGAAAACTTCATTTTAATGCTTTCTTTTGCATGAATGAGTAAGAATGCACATCTCCCAGAAGTATGCCTCAACTACAATGTTTTAGATTAATCTGAAGTGGTAAGAAGAAATACGTGAAGAGAGAAGAAAGCTTTCAACTGCTCTGAAGCAGGCTGACAGCGGCAGCAGCAGCGACAGCGGCGGCAGCGGTGGCAGCGACTGAGGTGAGTGCGGGGGCGAGATGGGGCTGTACCGGGCGGTTTTCATTCTCTGGGCCCCCCCGAGCAGCAGCCCCGAGCTGCTTCCCCCCCCCCCCCCGGACCCGGAAGTAACGAATCAGGAGAGGAGGGGGCGTAGCACCACCCCCTGTTGATCGGGTGATAAAAAGCCTCCTGGAGGACAGGGACTACTCCCTGCTCAGAGGGGAGAGGGAGAGTCAGCAGTGACTGGGTGTGTCCCAGGGCGGGGGAGGCCACAGCCGTTTGCAGCTCATTGGGGAGAGCGCTGACTCCCTCCCAGTGCACAAGGCGAGGAAAGCGCCAAGGAGCTGTGAACCAGGGGTGTCACCAACAGGTATTTCCCAGCTCAATGAAAGAACAATGGTCTCCACCCGGCAGAAGAAGATCAAAATGGATGTGGGAACCCAGACAGAGCTCCCACGGAAGGAGGCAATGGTGCAGGTCACAGGCTGCAGGGAATGCTACACTGTCTCTGTGGTGTCAGGGGGCTGTGTGCGTTGTGAGCAGGTAGATGATCTGCTCGGCCGAGCGGCACAGCTGCAAAGCCAGGTTGAAAAGCTTCAAGCCGAAGTAGAAAGGCTTAGGAGCATTCGGGAGGCTGAAATGGAGATAGACTGGTGGAGCCAGGCTCTGCCTTCCCTGCAACAAAAATGGGAGAACCTGCCGGAGAGCTCCCAGGATCGAGGGACCCCTGTACTCTGCCCCTCTCAGGTGGAAAAAAATAACCTAGAGGAGAGGAGTGAGTGGAGGCAAGTCTATGGCCGTGGCAAAAGGCGAGTGCCCTCCTTGCCTCCTCAGGTGCCTCTGAGCAATAGATATGAAGCCCTAGTGGAATACAGCCGGTCCAATGGGGATGTGGTGGAGAGGCAACCTATATCAGAGGTCCCACCACAGTCAGAAAAACCTGACAGGTGTATAGCTGCCTCCTCCACAAGGAAGAAGAGAAGAGTCTTAGTGGTTGGAGACTCCTTCCTAAAGGGAACTGAGGGCCCAATATGCAGAGCTGACCCCCATCACAGGGAGGTCTGCAGCCTGCCTGGAGCCCGAATCAGGGATATCACCAGGCAACTCCCCAACCTGGTGAAGGCCACAGACTACTACCCCCTGCTGATCTTCCAGACAGGTGGGGAAGAAGCTGCATCCCGTAGTCTGAGGGGGATGAAGAAAGACTACAAGGCCCTAGGATGGTTGGTGAAAGAGTCTGGGGCACAAGTTGTTTTCTCCTCCCTCCTTCCGTGTTCGGGTGATGACGTGGGATGGAATAGTAGGATTCTCTCTATTAATGCCTGGCTACTAGACTGGTGCTACAGGCAGGGCTTTGGGTTCTTTGATAATGCCTGTTTTTATAAGACACCAGGCGTGACGGTAATACATGGGAAAGGTTTATGTGGTAGGGGCAAAAGGGTTCTGGGACAGGAATTAGCAGGGCTCATTTGGAGAGCTTTAAACTAGATTCGAAGGGGGATGGGGTAGTAGCTGGGCTTGCACCACTGGGGCAACGCTCTAGTGTTGAGGTAGACCAGGAGGCCTCCCATCCCCCTGGGGTGAAATCGGTGTGCTCAGCTCCCTCCCTGAAATGCCTGTACACCAATGCACGCAGCATGGGGAATAAACAGGAGGAGTTGGAAATCCGTGTTCGGTCGGGGGGCTATGATCTAGTGGCAATTACAGAGACTTGGTGGGACGCCTCGCATGACCGGAATGTGGTCATGGATGGCTATGTGCTGTTCAGGAAAGAGAGGCCACTAAGGAGAGGTGGTGGAGTTGCTCTTTATGTGAGTGAGCAGCTAGAATGTATTGAGTTCTGTCCAGAGGCGGATCAGGAGCGAGTTGAGAGTTTGTGGGTGCGAATTAAGGGGCAGGCTGTCAGGGGTGATACTGTTGTGGGTGTCTATTACAGGCCACCGGATCAGGATGAGGAGGGTGATGAGGCCTTCTACAGGCAGCTGAGAGCAGTCTCGCAATTACAGGGCCTGGTTGTCATGGGGGATTTCAACTACCCTGGTATTTGCTGGGAGGCCTACTCAGCCAGCCATCCTCAGTCCAGGAGGTTCCTCCAGTGCATTGATGATAACTTTCTGATGCAAATGGTGGATGAGTCAACTAGGAGAGGAGCGCTGCTGGATCTTATCCTCACTAACAAGGAGGGTCTGGTTGAAGAGGTGAAGGTTGATGGCAGCCTTTGTTGTAGTGACCATGAGATGGTAGAGTTCAGGATCTCATGTGGCAGGAACAGAATAGCTAGCAGAATCACAACCCTGAACTTCAGGAGGGCCAACTTTGGCCTTTTCAAGCAATTGCTAGGGGAAATCCCATGGGACAGGGTACTAGAAGGTAAGGGGGCCCAAGATAGTTGGTTAGCATTCAAGGACTGCTTCTTCCGAGCTCAAGATCAGAGCATCCCAGTAGGTAGGAAGTCAGGAAGGGTAGCAGGAGACCTGCATGGTTAAACAGGGAACTGCTGGGCAAACTCAAGTGGAAGAAGAGGGTGTACAGATGGTGGAAGGAGGGGCTGGCCACTTGGGAGGAATATAAGTCTGTTGTCAGAGGATGTAGGGAGGCAACTAGGAAAGCTAAGGCCTCCTTGGAATTAAACCTTGCAAGAGAGGTCAAGGACAACAGAAAGGGCTTCTTCAAATACATTGCAGGTAAAGCCAACACTAGAGGCAATGTAGGCCCACTGATGAATGAGGTGGGGGTCCTGGAGACAGAGGATAAAAAGAAGGCGGAGTTACTGAATGCCTTCTTTGCCTCTGTCTATACTGCTGGAGGCTATCCTGAGGAGCCCCGGACCCCTGCAGCCCCAGAAGAAGTCAGGATAGAGGAGGAATCTGTCTTGGTAGATGAGGGCTGGGTCAGGGACCAATTAAGCAACCTGGACGTCCATAAATCCATGGGCCCTGATGGGATGCACCCGCGGGTGCTGAGGGACCTGGTGGAAGTCATTGCTAGGCCACTCTCCATCATCTTTGCTAAGTCGTGGGCAACGGGAGAGGTGCCTGAGGACTGGAGGAAAGCGAATGTCACTCCAGTCTTCAAAAAGGGCAAGAAGGAGGACCCGGGTAACTATAGACCGGTCAGCCTCACCTCCATCCCCAGAAAGGTGATGGAACAACTTGTCCTTGGTGCTGTCTCTAGGCACATCAAGGATAGGGGGATCTTTAGGGGCAGTCAACATGGCTTCACCAAGGGGAAGTCATGGTTAACCAACTTGATAGCCTTTTATGAGGACGTAACCCGGTGGATAGATGATGGTAAAGCTGTGGATGTGGTCTATCTCGATTTCAGTAAAGCGTTTGACACGGTCTCCCACAGCATCCTCGCAGCTAAACTGAGGAAGTGTGGTCTGGATGATCGGGTAGTGAGGTGGATTGTGAAGTGGCTGAAGGAAAGAAGCCAGAGAGTGGTGGTCAATGGGACAGAGTCCAGTTGGAGGCCTGTGTCTAGCGGAGTCCCTCAAGGGTCGGTACTGGGACCAGTACTATTCAATATATTCATTAATGACTTGGATGAGGGAATAGAGTGCACTGTCAGCAAGCTCGCTGATGACACAAAACTGGGAGGAGTGGCTGACACACGGGAAGGCTGCGCAGCCATTCAGAGAGACCTGGACAGGCTGGAGAGTTGGGCGGGGAGAAATTGAATGAACTATAACAAGGGCAAGTGTAGAGTCCTGCATCTGGGCAAGAACAACCCCATGTACCAGTACAAGTTGGGGACAGAGCTGTTGGAGAGCAGCGTAGGGGAAAAGGACCTGGGGGTCCTAGTGGACAGCAGGATGACCATGAGCCAGCAGTGTGTCCTTGTGGCCAAGAAGGCCAATGGCATCCTGGGGTGTATTAGAAGGGGTGTGGTTAGCAGGTCAAGAGAGGTTCTCCTCCCCCTCTACTCTGCCCTGGTGAGGCCGTGTCTTGAATATTGTGTCCAGTTCTGGGCCCCTCAGTTCAAGAAGGACAGGGAACTGCTAGAGAGAGTCCAGCGCAGAGCCACGAAGATGATTAAGGGAGTGGAACATCTCCCTTATGAGGAGAGGCTGAAGCAGATGGGTCTCTTTAGCTTGGAGAAGAGGAGACTGAGGGGTGACCACATTAATGTTTATAAATATGTAAAGGGCAAGTGTCATGAGGCTGGAGCCAGGCTCTTCTCAGTGACATGCCTTGACAGGACAAGGGGGAATGGGTACAAGCTGGAACACAGGAGGTTCCGCATAAATATGAGGAAAAACTTCTTTACGGTGAGGGTGACCGAACACTGGAACAGGCTGCCCAGAGAGGTTGTGGAGTCTCCTTCTCTGGAGACATTCAAAACCCGCCTGGATGCGTTCCTGTGTGATATGATCTAGGTAATCCTGCTCCGGCAGGGGGATTGGACTAGATGATCTTTCGAGGTCCCTTCCAATCCCTAACATTCTGTGATTCTGTGATTCTTTGATATTATTGAACCAAAAAGTGATATCACCAAAGAGTGATGCAGGAATGAAGCCCAAGAATGTCATCAGTTTTCCTTTTCCATTTCTAGGGTGGTGAATTTTTATTCATCTGAAACGATGTTAATGCACAAACCATTCCGCATTTAGCAGTTATTAAATAAAATGCAGACATAGTTTTTGGAGGAGGAACTGGAACTAAGGTTTTATCTCTCTCTGATATTTAACAAAAGTTCTAATCAAAATCTCATATTTTCTTTTTCTGATCAAAATAATTCTCCTAGCATGGGTGAAATTCAGCCCCATATTGTAGACTCTTTATTTCAGATGTTACACTTCACTTGATTCTGTCTCTGAAATCTATAGAACTGCTCATCTTACTGCAGATGCCTACATTTTTCTCTACATCTATGTCTACTGTCATTTTAGACATTTCAGGATATTAGAACAGCTATCTTAGGTATTGAGCATCTACATAGAGCTGTCTTTTATGATACAGGCAACTACACATAGCCTGAATTCACTTTTAGTAGCAACTAAAGGCAGGGCACCACGCTTATGTCTATGTGGGAAATGTCATCTTTGTTTAGACATGTGAATCATTCCCCCAGTTTATGCATCCACAGCATTGTCTGGAAAGAATTCTGGACAAAATAGAGAATTGAACTCAGTCTAACATATCTTGGGCAAGCACATTAACCAGAAAATCATTGTCTCCACCAAGGGCTTAAGATAGGTTAGAAACTCGTGCTGATTATTCCATTACACCTAATCCTGTACTTGTGCTTTCCTCATGAGACTGATACTATCTAACATATCAACCCCTCAAATGATTCGTCTAAAAGAAATTTTAATTGCTTTAAGCCTCAAACGGATAAGTGATCAGCAAGCCTTTTGCCATTCAAACTAAAAAAAAAAACCTCTGACAATCCAGAAAACAACGTTTAAAAGACTGATTGTTGTATTAAAACAAAACAAAAAAAACCAAAACCAAAACAAAGCGAAAAACAACAGAAGACTTAGATATAGAAGTCACTTCCAGACATAATTAAAACAAGGAATGCCAAAATCAGGATTTTAGACTAAGGATGTGTTGATTCTTAAGTCCAGTGCTGTGTTATGATAAGGAGACAGAATAAAACTATTAAAATACATATAAGGTGTATTTGGCAGGACCTTGTACACTTTTCAATGTCTTCCATAATTGCAACATTCGGGAAAAAAAAAAAATTAAAAGGAAACTAAAGATGATACATTTTCATTTCCAGTGAAAACTAGATTGTCTGAGGGCTCTGTGATAAAATATGCCTTCTTAAATTTCTGTACATTTCCTTTGAGTTACATTATATGCGTATAAGCACTAGTGAGATATGGAGTAATGCCATAAAACATTGTCTATTTGAGGCTTGGCTCCATCTGTGATAATGAGTGCAAAAGCCATTACTAATCAATCAGTCTACTTGGCTCATAAATTTATTGTTTTTTTTCCAAACGGTAAGCAGAAATGAAGAAAGGAAAAAACAAAAAAGAAAACCAAAAAAAAAATCAAACATAGTGGAAAATGGCTACAATTACAGCAGAAAAAAAAGTTTTTCTTAACAGTACCATTAAAAACTTAGATCTGGACAGGGGAATGGAGAAGGGCAGTAGAAGAGGAAGGAACAGTTCAACCTAAAGGGAGCATCTTAAGTAAAGATGACTGCATCAACTCCTGATTGCATACCTGCCTGAGCTGCTTTTAAGACACTTCTTAAATCAGCAGAATTAAACTATTGCACTAAGTAGGTTTTTGATTGGAATCAGATATGCAAGTTCATTAAGAAAAAATAATCATAAGCAAAACCAGCTGGGAACAGCTCTGTAAGGTTCATTAGTGTTAAAAGAGTATGAGGTACTGCTAGGTAGTTGGTACAGTTACAGTAACTGCCATTTTATCTAACCAACATGGAAAATATATTTGGCTGCACCACCTAAATATGTAAAATGTATTCATTAGCTTTAAGGGAAAAATATTTGACTCATGACAAAACCTGATTTAACAAGCTTTGGCCAAACATTTTTTACAATAAATGTTGAAGCTCTACCAGGAGCATCTTTTTTGTTACTTTAATGAGGATAAGTGAAGATAGATAGATTCTGCTCATTATTGTTGCAGCTCAGTAAGGTTAATCTTGCACAGTGGACTTCTAATAGATAGAGCAAGACTTCACATGCAAAATCTGTCAGGTGTTCTCTCTGCCCTGTATTTCTCTGTACCAGCATGACATCATGGAAGATAAATCTTGCTGAAACCTTGTAAGCATGGACGGTTACATCAGTATTGTTAAAAGCATTTGTTCCAGGAAAATGTCCATGAGTCCCAAACAAAAGCAGAGGAGCCCACGTATGCTGAGATCAGCTTAAAGAACAGTAAACCAGACTGGCTATGCCCACACTTGGCCTTTAATCTTTGCTGTCAACTATATAAAGTCTCTGTAAACCTAAGACATAAATAATGTTTCAGGAGTATGGCTTTTTATTCTCTCAGTTCAAAGTGTCTAGAATAGCGAGAGGACTGTTTTGCAGTATACAAGAGTGGCGATTTTCACACCACAAAGCCGCAATTACCTCCTGCAAAGCTGGAGTGTGTCTTGAGTATATAAAAGATTGTTTGAAGACGCTAAGGTGCGTGGGACAGGCAAAGAATCACATTTGGTACAGTCTTATCCATAATACCTCTCAGAAGTGATGGCTACAGTGAAATAACCTCTGAAGGATGTAGTCTATCTAGACTTCAGTAAGGCATTCAACACTGTCTCCCACAGCATCCTACTAGACAAACTGGCTGCCCGGGGCTTCGATGGGTGGACTCTTCAATGGGTTAAAAACTGGCTGGATAGCTGAGCCCAGAGAGTGGTGGTGAATAGGGCAAAGTCCAACTGGCAGCCGGTCAATAGTGGTGTTCCCCAGGGCTCAGTTTTGGGGCCGGTGCTGTTCAATATCATTTATAGATGATCTAGACATAGGGATTGAGTGCACCCTCAGCAAATTTGCAGATGACACCAAGCTGGGTGGGAGTGTCAATCTGCTGGAAGGTAGGAAGGCCCTACAGAGGCATCTGGACAGGTTAGATAGATGGGCCGAGATCAATGGCATGAGGTTCAATAAGAACAAGTGCCGGGTCTTACACTTCGGCCACAACAACCCCATGCAGTGCTACAGGCAGCGGGAAGAGTGGTCAGAGAGCGGCCCGGCAGAAAGAGACTTGGGGGTGCTGATCGAGAGCTGGCTAAACATGAGCCAGCAGTGTGCCCAGGTGGCCAAAAAGGCCAATGGCATCCTGGCCTCTACTAGGAATAGTGTAGTGTCACGGTTTAAAGCTGGGCCAGCTATTAAACCTGAGGCAGATGTTCTCTGTTAACCCTCCCCCCTCACCCAAAGGGAAAGGGAAAAGAGAGAGAGACTTATGGGTTGGAAAGTTAAAACAGTTTTAATAAACTATAATAATGAAAAAGAGTATAATAACAATAATAATAGAAATAATCAAATATATACAAATATATACAAAATCAAGATTGAGAGCTTGGAAGTCCTACTCAGGCAGAGTTGCTCCCCCCAGCACGGGCAGAGGTGAAAATGCAGTAGCTCTCCCTGCCATCACACCTGCAGGCTTTTAACTGGAGAATTGGCAAAGCTGGTACCAATCAGTGGGAGACAGGAGGGCCCATCCCTCCTGGGCCCCACCCCCAGGAGGCAGTGGGTTAGTGATAAATAGGAAAGTGAGAATGACGTGTATGGAATGGAATACCTTGTTGGTCAATATTGGGTCACCTGCCCTGTCTGCTCCTCCCTGCAGGTGCGACCCCCCTTCGGTTCTTCACTCGTAAGTAGTGAGGAATTTAGCAGTGACCTTGGTTTCTCTAAGACTAATTGGCCTGGTTTGGGCCAAACCAGGACATTCCACCCCTTATTCCATACCATTCATGTCATACTCAGATCACCACTACCTTTTCATTTTCAAATATATATACACATATCACTAGTTTATGATTCATCTCTATACAAAAAGTTTATTAAGATCATTTGGTTCAGGATTGTGGTTTTCCATCTGGCTAGCAGTCTCTCAGCAGTCTCTCTGGCTAGCAGTCTCTCTTTTGTCATGGTTCGTGCCCAAAGGTTGCAGGGTAAAGATGTCAGACTCGAGGAGGTTACTGGACGCCACTTGATGAAGCTAGCTCCGGTCTCATCACCGCTGTCTTAACCTGAAAGACACTTATGCAGCACCAACATACAGTTCAGAATTAAGTAGTCTCACCCAGAATCAGATCACCTTCAGGGACACATCGGACTTTGCCATCTTGCAACATCACCCACCAAATACATCCAGGTCCCTGAGCAAAAGCAATCCCACGAATGGGTTTACCTTTGCCCGTTGCAGGAAGAATCCAGACAGTTTTTCCCAACAGATTCCTTTCATGCACCACCGGGACTTTATCCCCTTCTACTGTATGTAGAAGGTCTGACTGAGCAGGGCCAGCTCGATTGATAGATCCCCTGGTGTTAACTAACCAGGTAGCTTGTGCCAGATGCTTATCCCAGTTTTTAAAGGTTCCACCCCCCATTGCTTTTAGGGTAGTTTTTAACAGCCCATTATACCGTTCAATGTTCCCAGAGGCTGGTGCATGATAGGGGATGTGATATACCCATTCGATGCCATGCTCTTTGGCCCAGTTATCTATGAGACTGTTTTTGAAATGAGTCCCATTGTCCGACTCAGTTCTCTCTGGTGTGCCATGTCGCCACAAGATTTGCTTTTCAAGGCCCAGAATAGTGTTCCGGGCAGTGGCATGGGGCACAGAGTATGTTTCCAACCATCCGGTGGTCGCCTCCACCATGGTAAGCACATAGCGTTTACCCTGGCGGGTTTGAGGGAGTGTGATGTAGTCAATTTGCCAGGCCTCCCCATATTTATATTTCAACCACCGTCCCCCATACCACAAAGGTTTTAACCGTTTGGCTTGCTTAATTGCGGCGCATGTTTCACAATCATGGATAACCTGTGCAATAGAGTCCATAGTTAAGTCCACCCCTCGGTCACGAGCCCATCTGTATGTTGCGTCTCTCCCTTGATGACCTGAAGTGTCATGAGCCCACCGAGCTAAAAATAGTTCACCTTTATGTTCCCAGTCCAAATCTATTTGGAACACTTTAGCAGCTTGATCCGCTTGTTGGTTGTTTCGATGTTCCTCAGTTGCCCGAATTTTAGGTACGTGAGCATCTACATGACGTACCTTCACGACTAGTTTCTCTAGCCGAGTAGCAATATCTTGCCACAGTTCAGCAGCCCAAATAGGTTTACCTTTGCGCTGCCAGTTGCTTCGCTTCCACTGCTTTAACCACCCCCACAAGGCATTTGCCACCATCCATGAGTCAGTATAAACATACAGCCTTGGCCACTTTTCTCGTTCAGCAATGTGTAGAGCCAGCTGGATGGCTTTTACCTCTGCAAATTGACTTGATTCACCTTGTCCTTCTGTGGCTTCTGTGACTCGTCGTATAGGACTCCCTACAGCAGCTTTCCACTTCCGATGCTTTCCTACAAGACAGCAGGATCCATCGGTGAACAGGGCATACTGCTTCTCATCCTCTGGTAGTTCATTATATGGTGGGGCTTCTTCAGCACGTGTCACCTCCTTTATGATCCGATGGCATTAGGGTGCACTGTGCACCAGTGTCTACCAGGGCTCGATACCTTTGTGGTTTTGATGTGCCAGGCCATCGAATCCACACGGTCCAATGAACTCGGTTGTCCCTCTCCTCCACCTGGCTGGAGGCAGGGCCCCCCTAATTAAGAAATGGATTCATGCTGCTCACAGGGACTGGACCTTCATTTCTCCTATTCACACTTGGGAAAAAGGGATTTGAGGCCCATCTACCCTGACTGGGGTCCTGCTCATTGGTAACTGGAGCAGCCATCCTCCTAGAAAAATTCTCTCTGGTATTTCTTTTAGCTTGCAACTCACGTACTCGTGCCTGTAGGGTACTGGTAGGTTGTCCATGCCATCTGCTCATGTCCTCCCCATAACCACGCAGGGCAAACCACAGGATACCTCGTGATGTGTTCCGTTTCCTTTGAGCCAGTCCTGTAGGAGGGCGTTTTCTCTTAACAGCTGCAACGCGGGCCTGTGTAGGCAGAGAGTAAAGTTTATTCTCGATCATGGACAGTTTGTCTGACAGCTGTTTAAATGAGTCCTTATTTTCCTTTGTCAGTTTTTCCACAGCCGAGACACGGGCCTGCAGTGGGGAAGAAATACTATCTTCATACTGTCGCATACAGTTAGCCATTTCGCCCACACTAGGTCGTGCCATATCATCTTCTCCCCAGACTAATATTGACAATGTATGGGTATATGCTGGTGGAGCACTCTTCGCAACCTTCCGGAATATGGATCGGTTGCATTCCACTTCATCAGGATTTACAGGATCTACAACTTCCCGTGGGTGTCTATAAATAATCTCTTGCACAGCCAGTTCTCTAAGGTAGTTAATACCTTTTTCTATAGTGGTCCATTTGCTTAGGTGGCTCATAACATCGTCTTTATAGGGATACCTGCTCTTTACAGCTGACAAGAGTCGCCTCCAGAGACTGATAGTGTTTGACTTTCTTGCGAGCGCCTTATCAATACCACCATCTCTGGAGAGGGATCCCAACTGTCTGGCTTCTCTACCATCTAATTTTATGCTATCTGCCCCATTATCCCAGCATCGGAGCAACCAGGTAATAATAGGTTCACCGTCATAACGGCTGAAGTCTTTCCTTATATTTCTCAGGTCCTTCAGGGATAAGGAGTGGTAGGTTATCTCTACGTCCGAGTCCTCCTCTTGTGATAGTTCTGCTTTAGAAGGACCTTTCTTCTGTGATGGGTCTGCTTTAAAAGGATGATCGAGGAAACCCCCATCTGAGTTGGGCCCTAACTCTGCCTGAGAAGGGCCCTCACCTGGGTCATATGATGGCTCTGCCTTAGAAGGCTCTGAGTCATCATCCTTCTCTTCACAAGCTGATTTCTTTTGGTATTTCTTCCTGGTTACAGGAGCAATTGGTACAGATTTGTTAGATGCTGGGGTCTGAGTAGCTGCAGTGACCATCTTGGGGGGTGTAGCAGCTGTGGTGCAGGCTGCCGAGGTTTCAGTGGGTTTAGTGGCTGTAGCGGCAGCACACGCGGTAGGATCTGAGGTGGCTGTATAACACCTACAACTGTCCCTGCACCTATATTTAATCTTATCCCACATCAGAGACACATTCAGGACAACTGAAAATAAAAACATGCCACCTAGACAGCACCATCCTAATTTCACAAAATCTAGTGGAATCAGCTTGGCAGAAAAGGAGAAGGTGCTATTTCCCGAAGTAAAATTGGAAGTGTAATCATTAACAGAATCAGCTAAAGGACTCCTGGAGCGTGCAGATGAAGTCGCTGCTACTGATTCGTGATTAAAGCTGCCCATCATTGTGTCATAGAGATAAGAGATCGGAATAGGAACTGCCCAGTTTATCACAGCATAAATCAGTATCAAACCCCACACCAAAACAATACATTTCGACCAGCGCCCACTGCTAAACTGCATGTAAACTTTCATAAGAAACAAGCAATAACACAGTGCCCACGGCAGGTAAGGCATCATTGCAATACTCAACTGTGAAAGAAACTCTATAAAAAGACGAGATAACACAGCATTCAAAAATGACATCACCATCTTCACTATCTGTTTTAACTTTCCAACCCCTTGTAAATCTCAAAGGAAGAAATCTGATACTCTCTCAGCTGAGCTCTCTGTGTCTCCTCCCACCAGAGCCAGGATTCAACTTATCAGAGTAACCTGTTGGAGCTTGTCTCGAGCCCCAGGTTGGGCACCAATAAATCTGTCACGGTTTAAAGCTGGGCCAGCTATTAAACCTGAGGCAGATGTTCTCTGTTAACCCTCCCCCCCCACCCAAAGGGAAAGGGAAAGGGAAAAGGGAGAGAGACTTATGGGTTGGAAAGTTAAAACAGTTTTAATAAACTATAATAATGAAAAAGAGTATAATAACAATAATAATAGAAATAATCAAATATATACAAATATATCTCCTCAGGCAGAGTTGCTCCCCCCAGCACGGGCAGAGGTGAAAATGCAGTAGCTCTCCCTGCCATCACACCTGCAGGCTTTTAACTGGAGAATTGGCAAAGCTGGTACCAATCAGTGGGAGACAGGAGGGCCCATCCCTCCTGGGCCCCACCCCCAGGAGGCAGTGGGTTAGTGATAAATAGGAAAGTGAGAATGACATGTATGGGATGGAATACCTTGTTGGTCAATTTTGGGTCACCTGCCCTGTCTGCTCCTCCCTGCAGGTGCGACCCCCCTTCGGTTCTTCACTCGTAAGTAGTGAGGAATTTAGCAGTGACCTTGGTTTCTCTAAGACTAATTGGCTTGGTTTGGGCCAAACCAGGACAGTAGCCAGTCGGTCTAGGGAAGTGATCGTCCCTCTGTACTTGGCACTGGTGAGGCCGCACCTTGAGTACTGTGTCTAGTTCTGGGCCCTACACTTCAAGAAAGATGTTGAGGTGTTGGAG
The DNA here is from genome assembly GCF_013368605.1 of Nyctibius grandis. NCBI lineage: Eukaryota > Metazoa > Chordata > Aves > Nyctibiiformes > Nyctibiidae > Nyctibius > Nyctibius grandis. Next base: position 75,213,918 of record NC_090659.1, on the reverse strand, counting down.
TGAGTCCAGAGGAGGGTGAACAAGCTGGTGAAGGGTCTGGAGGGTCTGACCTATGAGGAACAGCTGAGGGAGCTGGGGTTGTTTAGCCTGGAGAAGAGGAAGCTCAGAGGTGACCTTATTGCAGTCTACAACTACCTGAAGGGAGGTTGTAGTGAAGTGGGAGTCAGCCTCTTTTCCCGGGCAGCTAGCGATAGGACAAGAGGACATAGCCTCAAGCTTCGCCAGGGGAGGTTCAGGTTGGACATTAGGAAGAATTTCTTTTCAGAAAGGGTTATTAGACATTGGAATGGGTTGCCCAGGGAGGCGGTGGAGTCACCATCTCTGGATGTGTTTAAGAAAAGTCTGGACATGGCACTTAGTGCCATGGTCTAGTTGACATGGTGGTGTCAGGGCAGTGGTTGGACTCGATGATCCCAGAGGTCTGTTCCAACCTGATTGATTGACTGATTGACTGATAGAAACACACTTGGCCATTATCTTGGATAGATGATTGTTGGAATGAGACAGAGGCAGGAAGTGAGCAAGGAGTATGTGATAAGGAATCCATCACTCAAATGTTGTTCCCCATCCTTCTTTTATTTAACAGAGTAGGCATGTTTACTATACATCCAGAAAAGTCTTGTGAATAAGTGTTGAAAATCAATTGCACAAGATATTCTAAAATGCTGATATTTTTCTAATTTTGCAGAGGAAACAAAACCAAAAGACATCCAATGGGAAAATGAAAATTTAACAGAATTTGTTTGAGAGCCACTGAGTCATTTCTTTTTGGAGTTGTTGAAATATTACAGTACAGAAGGTTGTACATTTTGTTCTGGAATATTTTTCTGTTATGTATTCTGTATACACTATTTTTCTTCCAGCAGCTTCATTTTGGTTCCTTCAAAATAAACATCTCTGATTTTATAAAACAAATTAATACCATAATTATATTAATTACAATTTAAGACTTCAATATAATTGTAAGAAAAACAAATAAAAAAGGCTAGAATTAAAAATAAAACATTCTGAGAACACCAACATAAAATCAGATATACTAATTATCCTTCAGACTTAACCTGAACTGAAATATTATTTTGGATCATCATGTCAGCCTACATTTTTATACTAGCGAGGTCAAATGCAGTAGCCCAATGGAGAAAAGACTCCTTCAGCTCCACATCCCCATAATAAATCAGGAGGGAGACTGAGCACATATTCCCAATGGGTACACGCAGAGATAGACATATACGACACATACATACAAAAATACACATCGGGCCACACCAATCACAGACAGACACACAGAGAACTCGAACACAGCACAACCAGCCTCATCCTGCTCCTCTCTGTGGCTGGTCAGGATAAAGGCCAGTTAGTGCAAAACATATATGTATACGTATACATCTGTGCAACACTGATCCCTCTAGCTCAGACACTCAGTCTGCCCAGTAGTTGCCCCTGGATCCCAGTCTCCCCAGTTGCTGGCACCTGCACTGAGCCCCTGCACTGCAGCCCTGCTCCAGCTGTGGGTACACACCCCCTTGCACACGCACACCAACACACAAACACATGCACACTTTGGATCCCTTCAGGAACTGGGATTTCACGCACAGTCCATCCATCAGCTGCTCTGGGATCTTTGCTCTCCCCCCGTTGCCTCAAGCACAGATGGACAGACACATGCACAGACACACAGACATACATGTGCATGTCAGGTGACCCCTGGGCCAGGGTGGTGCTTGTCTCTCCAACTAAGTTATTGGGGTTCCTCTGCCTGCCCTGTGCCTCTCCTCTCTTCCGTGAGTGGGGAGATGACCTTTTTATTGCATAACCAAACATTTTTCTAGGATCGCTTTTTTTCAGCCATAAATCTTCCTTTTTTTTTAACAATGTTAGTTATAAATGACGTGTCAACATTTTGATGCACTTAAAATAGCAGCCAATAATTTTTGCTAGGACAAAGACTCTGTCTTATTGGATTAGTCTGAACTTTACTCATACTTAAATAAAAAATGTCATGCTATATTTCAAATGAGAGAGGACAATATTTTATGCAATATTAAATTGGGGAATCTGTGTAAGTGCAATTATTACAAAAACTATAGCATGACTTTTAAGAAGGTCCAGGTTAACACTGAAATTAAAAAAGTACTGAGAACTGATATAAGTGATCAGGCAGCAGTTCTTGCAACAATTGTATTTGGCAAGTTTGGTTTCTTTTGCACTTTTAATGATACTTTATACCCTGAATCAGATCATCAAAAGAAAGATGATGTGCAAGAAGACCCTGTATATTGGAAGGTTAAAAAAAAAAAAAAAAAAAAAAAAAAATCCTGTGTTTTGAGAGGAACTTCTCTGTAAAACAGAAGAAAAATGTTTAAAAGAATATACAGATGATTCACTATGGAATACCATGGAAAATTTCAGAAAACAGCAGCCTAGTTAAGCCTCTTTCGTGCTTACCCATGGGGTACTGTACAGCTTTTGTTCCTGTGAAAAGAACAACTTACTGCTCTCAGATGAACAAATATAAAATGCAAGTAAATAAAGGTAGTGTCTGAAGAAAGAAGGAATACAGAGGACACTACTGCAAAAGAAATGTGACACTATAACAGATGTTGATGTAGAGAGTATCTAGCACACAACAGAGCTGTCTGTGCTATGTATCATTTATGGCAACAAGACCACTTGGATAATTCTGTGTCTTCTTAAACTGAAGCAGTATCACTGATGTGAAAAACATGTTATTATTGTTTTATTATAGAGGGGAAGTGGTGACTAACATGGCAGAGAGGATAGGCTGTGGAATACTTAAAAGGGCAAAGGGACAATCTCTAGGATATTGCTTATGCAGGGAGAAGCTGGCCTGATGTTAGGACTTTTGCTCTTCTTGCTATACTCAGTCTTAGGCAGCAACTCTCACAGCACAAAATTTCTGCTCATACTTTCAGACTGAACAAGGAGTCTGTGGATGGCAGTCTTGTAAAATCTAACAGATATGTTTTTGTGAGTCTAACATGTCTCCAGCCTATGAGAATACAAATTTCTAAGTAGCTGCTGGTTCACAATAACTTCTGTAAAAATCCTCAGTCACTGCAAGCATAGGTGGGTGTCCTCTTTTGTTTCCCATGAGGAGCGATTGAGATAGCAAGCAACTTTGACCTGAGTAAACCACAATTCTGCTTCTGTGCAAGGACACAGACACACACAGAGAGGAAAGAGTAAGGGAGTTACAGGTCTTCCTCCAAATGGCACTAAGCAACTCTGGTTTGCTTCATTGTCCCTTGCCCTATTCACTCTCTCCCTCGACCTTCCTTCTCCTAAGGAATTATATGAGCACCATCCGAGCTATTGCAGAGTCATGGCATTTCAGTATCTTGCAGCACACCAAAAATGATAAAAAAGAAGAGAGAGGATGGTTACAGAGAATATGTGGAAGGTAACCGGAGCAAGCTTGCCAAGGGTCACTAGACAGGAACTTTCTGTAGAGCATGAATCATATGATGATGGTCTTGAATTGGTGTTTGTGCTTTGGACAGTCTACTAAGGTAGAGAAGAAAAATCTTAGTGCCAAGAATTTTGTACCACAATTACTACTTCAAGGGTGAAATCAAGAGAGCTGGCATATGCTCAGGATGTTTTCATAAGCCTGCCTCTCTGAACATCAGGCAAATCATCCCACAGTCTGTTTCACTGGCTATCATTGTGGTTTTCAGTGGCATCAGGAAAAGAGACAACATATGACACTGCATGCCTGAGAAAGGCAAGCACTGGATGGCATCCACAGCAGCAGGCCCACTAAAGCTAGAGCTCCTGAGCAGCTATGTAGAACAGGAAGCATGTGCTCAGTGTATAGATAAGCAGAAGAGAACAGACCAGGGTTTTAAAAGATAATATTTTTCTTATTATTGTATTTTAATTAGTAATTTAGAAATATCTACCTTGTGGGGTTTTGTTGTTCTTATTTTTCTTACTATTATTTAAAGGTATTTTTAAAATCTGCTTGGGAATTAAGCTTTCCATCTTGTGGGCATTTATGTAGTCTCCTGTTCACTTTTCCCTTTTGCACCTTTTAGGACAAGAGCAGAGGCAGTTCTTCGCTTCTTAGCTGCCTTTTTCTGTGAGCATTCTGCTCTTGTTCCACCTAGGTATTGTCTGAACAAAAATGCATTCTGGAGTTTTGGAGTGTTTTTAATTGGCTCCAGAAAGAGAACCCTCTAGCTTTAAAGTTCCCTGCATGACCAATAGACACCCCTGGGAAAGACAGGGCTTTTAATGTGAGAGACTGAGCTGGCTTGATGCCTGCTAATGACCATAAGACATCTGAAGGATCTTGTGAATACATGTGCCAGATATACAGTGATGCATTTCCAAGGTGGCAGCCTATTATATGTGATATGCTCTGCAGTGTTTAGGTACCTGCTGCAAGTTATAGTGAGTGACTAGCAGTTAATAAAGGATATCAAAATTCAGCATTTTGAAATGTAATATTTATTTTGTGTTTTCATACAAATTCTGTAGTGATGCTGCCTCTCTCTATAACCTTTTGTACTGCCACCTTCACAATGGTTACATGTAGTATCTTTTTCCAACTAGTATTCATTGGAAAGTTCAGTTGCAAGTCTTGTGATCAGTGTTGATACTGATGTTGCAGGACCTTTGACAAAAAGTTTCCTGGAAGGTCAAAAATTCTCCATAAATCAGGCAAGTCAGGTACAGCATAAATGCTGAAGGGGCGTAGGTGGGCTAGTAACAAGGTTTTAGATGACTGCTGTCTACTCCACATGCTGTACTTGATGTGACATGTTGTCCTGCGTTTGTTTTCAGGGTACACTAAGATCTGACCATGAGTTTCCAGACCCAACACCCAGCACAATGCTGCAGTGTAGAGGTGGCTCAGGAAATCCCTACAAGAATACCCAAGATACATACTAATCTTCCTGTGACCAGAATTAAATCTAAAATGTAATCAGGTTTTCTTGAGACAATCTTTTATTTTTTTTTTTCCCCCTCTTCTTTTGTTACTAAACAAAAAATCTGGTAAAATGAAAACTGGTTGTCAAAATACTCATTAGTCTTGCAAGTTTTAAAGACATGGGTCTCCTCAACTTGACCATAATCATATGCATCTTGAGTTTTCCAGGGGAGAGCCAGGACTAAAAGCTATGACTAGCAAGGCACAATTCTCTTGAAAAGAAATTCAAAATCAGTCCATGGAGCTTGGGGAGGACAATGAATTATTGTATCTATGCTCTTTCTGAGAGTTTTGTTTCAGAGCTACTGGACAGAATCTAGCAAAGGATCATGAAGATGGTGAAGGGACTGGTGCATCTCTCCTATGAGGAAAGGCTAAGAGAGCTGGAACTGTTCATCCTGGAGAAGAGAAGCCTCAGGGAGGGATCTCATCAATGTATATGAAGTGAGTGTGCAAAGAGGATGGAGCCAGGCTCTTTTCAGTGGCAGGACAAGAGGCAATGAGCACAGCCTGAAATGCAGGAGGTTCCATCTAAACATCACAAAACCTTATTGTGAGTATGGCTAAGCACTGGAACAGGTTGCCCAGAGAGGTTGTGGAATATCCATCCCTGGAAATCTTCAAAAGCCATCTGGACATGGTCTTGGGCAACCGGCTCTAGGTGGCTCTACTTGAGCAGGAGGTTTGGACCAGATGACCTCCATAGGCCCCTTCCAACCTCAACCTTTCTGTGATTCTTTGTTTTCTACTGGGGATGGAGTTTACTTCATCTCACTTTAGCTACCTAAAAGTAACAGCCAAAAATCTGTGGTCTGAGATCAGAGAATAAGCAGCAAAAAACTCCACCAAATATCATTCACCCCAAATATCTTAGACAACTATCTTAGAGTGTAATTCCATCCCATGTACCTTATGTACGCACATCTAAATCTAGAAGTCTGACTTTATCTTTGAAATCTCAGCCCTGCATATCAGTTTAGAAATGTGATCATTACTTATAACTGGAAACCAGAAAGGTGTGTTGATGCTCAATATTTTTAATAACATAGGCTCAGTTCATAAAGTTGATATTTTCACTATCAAAAACTAAGTAGTTATTAACATTTTCTTCCTTATAGTACTGCAACATAAAATCTCACTGTACCTACTTGCCTTTCCAATATCAGTTATTGGAAGACTTTTCCAGCTATATGAACTACCACAGGTATAGTTAACAGAAGCATGGTTTTCCAAATCTTCTGATGGAGGTCCAGTCAGAGTGAAATATTTGGAAACTTGTAAAATACTAAAAAGAAAATGAAAACATATACTGCTACTTCAAGATACATAGATCAAAATAGGCAATGTTAAGAGTGAAAATATACTGAAATATCAATCATTTTCTGTTGGACAAAATATTGTCCTGGTTTGGACTATAATGGACTTTTCTGTTAAGTTTCCTTTAAGTGACTTGACTTCCTGAAGTGGACTACACGGCCTGTTGCCGTGGGAACTAGGGTCCCTGTTGGATCTCTTTGTCTCACAGAGGAAGGGGCTGTACAGTGCCGCACTTGTGGGGAGGGGCGGACAGGATGGGTGACCCGAACTGACCCATGGGGAATACCATCCCACCCACGTCATCCTCAGTATAAAGCTGAGGGACCATGAGGGTCGTGCTCTCTTCCCCTATGGCCGACATCCTGGGAGGACTCTGCCTGTGCTCCTGCAATCACTCCTGAACCCGGTTCCTGCCTGCTGCCACGTGTGCTCCGGGACTGCCCAGCACCTGCCCTGCAGCATCAGCGGTGACGTGGTCATCATCGGGGGGAGCCCTGTAGTGGTTTTGTATATAGTTCATTATTTATTATACTGTTTCTTTTCATTGTTATTGCTTATTAAAACTGTTTTAACTTTTCCAACCCATAAGTCTCTCTCCCTTTTCTCTTTTTCTTTCCCCGCTGAGGAAGGAGAAGTTTAACAGAGAGCATCTGCCGTCCGTTTAACCGCCCACCCAGACTTAAACTGCAACATATATATATATACATACAAAAGTATATATATGTATTAATATAAGAATGTCTTTACTCTTATTAGTTCTGAGAGTTCAGTATACTTCTTGTAGATACGGAGTTTGAGAATTGAACAAAAAAGGAAATCAGAGAAACCAGCAATGAAATTGCCAAAAAAGAAAAACATTTTTATGCAAAGTCATGGATGCAGAAAGGAGAATAGACTCGGGCTAAATTCAGAGTGGGAGAAAAGAAAGATGTAAGAAACATATTCTTTTATCATTATATCCTCTCTGTAGCAGGCTCTTTTTAGTATGTGCTGCACTGGTAACTGTTTCCTTTCTCATCTTTAGAATGTTTATGTGTTTCTATAGGTAATTTTCTTGTGTCCCCCCTCCCTAAATCAAAAAATTGGAGATAAAATCTATTTCTTAGGAATATTTGTGATCGACAGATTTAATTTCATTCCAATTAAGAAGATAAAGAAGCTTGAGATGTACCCCACTGAGAGCTTTTTAGAAATCTCACAGCTTATTTTCCTTTGTAGGCATGAAAATATTTTTGAGCATACCAGTTATAAAGTGCCAGGATACTGCAGAAATTTGAAGAATGGAGGAAAAAAATTGCCCTATACTTCTGCTTTCTAGTCTTATCTATTATTCCGGTGTGTTGTTGCATGCTGTTAACATAAGTAACAGAAAGTCTTTTGGGATATAGAGTGCTAAATAGTGATCACTTTAGTCAACTGTAGATTTTGTAATGAACCAGTTCTTTCAGGACAATGACTCACACCTGTGTGTGGACACAGGTAGTTCAAGTGGAGCCCTATGCTGTAATATAGTCAGGTGTTCTGTTACACATAGTCTCAAGCTTGCAGCACTTTTCAGTAGTTCTGCATCAGCCTTGCAGGTTAGGGATTCAAGCCCATTCTCCCATACTTTAATCACAAAGACTGCATCAGGATTTCCAGGATGAGATTTGTGACATTAGGATTGAAAAGAGTTACCCAGCCTCACAGGAAGTAGCTTAGAACTCCTGATTTTCCTAGTACAAAGGCAGTGTTTTGTGGATGTATTTTTGTTTTTATTAATTATCTTGACGTATTTCAAGAAATATTGTCTTCTAACACACTTTAATAATGAAATCTTCTTTTGCAGGAAAACCTCTACAGACTCCCTAATTAGCAGATTAATGTAACTGATAACTATGACTACAGCAGTTTCTGAAAATCTTTTTTGCACAAGTTCCCTCAAAGGATGACAGTATAAACCATATGTGACTACATTTCTTTCACTGGATGTCTTTTCATATTCTTTTTCTCTCCCCAGACATTTGGGAAATTAAATAGCATACAGGTTTTTCCTGCATGGATATCTTTAGGTAACATCTCATTTTAAGACATGAAATGCAAAAGGGGAATCAGTTTGTAATAGCAGTAATTATACTGACAGGTCTAGAAAACCCTCAAGCATTTTGCATTACATGTTCTTCACACAGCAATTATTCTTAGTATCATTTATCCTCATTTTGCAAAAAAAGAGTAAGATAAGCAGATTAGCAGCAGAATGTTTCTTCTAGGGAATCTTTAGGTGTTGATCTAATATATATTGCCTTTGTTGTAATTTGAGGAATGATCTTAGGTGTTAACTTGCATTTTTTCTTGGTATGGGTTTTGATTAAATATTGTAAGAAATAAATTCACAGTTATTCACAATAACTGACTCGTCTGACTGTCATTTAAAATGTGTACTTAGGACATGAGCTAAGGCAAAAATAAATTAACATGATTATTTCACTTTCAGTGGAGTCATCTGTGGATCAAGTTCCCAGAGTCTGATACAGAAATTAATTTTGTAGGTGAGCAAAATAAAAAATGGATCCATTCAACTCACCACCATTAATTTTAATTTGTCATCAGCCCTTGACAACAGTTTTCCTCCACTTTTGGAGATTCAGTCATGTCATTCATGGTTAGCAAAACTGCACAAGATCCTTTGATGTGAAAGTCTGACTCCTCCTCTTAGAATTTTTGAAAATTGCTGCCTCTGCTTGTGCATTCAGCACAAGAAGAGAGCAGATAGCACCAAGTAGCTTGATACCTGGCTGGCAGTAGCAGTGCTGCCCTTTCAAAAATAATTCACATGAGTCAATGAAGAGGGGTAGGAGTACATGACAGCCTGGAGGCTGGAAGTTTTCTGGATGTCTTTTAGAGTACTATGAACCAGAGCGAGGAATAGAGCTGTTGTGGTTTAACCCTGAGACCCACACAGCTCACTCCCCCACAGTGGGATGGGGGAGAGAACTGGATGAGTAAAAGTGAGAAAACTAATGGGTTGAGATAGAGACAGTTTAATAGCAAAAGAAAAAATTATGCATGTAAGCAAAGCAAAATAAGGAATTCATTCACTACATTCCATCAGCAAGCAGGTGTGTCTGCATTTAGCCCGCACCCAGGGCTAAAAAATAAGCAGTTGTTCTATCACCCAATGACCCTTCCCCACCAAGAAAAGGAATTAGGAAAAGGAGGGAGACTCATGGATTAAAATTTAAACAGATATAACAAAATAAGGAAACCAATATCAATGCTAATACAAAAAAACCCAAAATTATACTTAGCTCACAGAGTGGTAGCAAGTCACTCCAGGGATAGCAATCATTGAGAAGAGAGGAACAAAAACAAAAAACAAAACCCAACAACAAAAAACCCACCCATACCCAGCAAGCTTTCCCATTTATAGTGAACCTGACATTAATGTTATAGAATACACCTGTGGGCCAGCCTGGGCCAGCTGCCCTGTCTTTCACTGCTAATGGCCTTGATCACAACACCACAGCTGGCCACAAACTGAAACAAAATGTAACAGAAAAGTGATTCTATAAATTTTATAGCCGCAAAAACAGGACAAGGTGTTTAACCATTTCCAGGAAGGCAGGGCTCCATCATGTGTAATAGTTACTTGGGAAGACAAACACTGTAACTCCAAACGTCCCCCCTTCTCTTCCCCCAACTTTTATTACTGAGCATGATGTCACATGGTATGGAATATCACTTTGGTCAGCTGGGATCAGCTGTCGTGGCTGTGTCCCTTCCCAAATACTTGTGCACCCCCAGCCTAATCACTGGTGGGGTGGTGTGAGAAGCAGAAAAGGTCTTGACTCTGTGTAAGCACTGCTGAGCAATAATGAAAACATCTCTGTGTTATCAAAACTGATTTGGTCTCAAATCCAAAACATAGACCCATACTAACTGCTATGAAGAAAAGTAACTCTATCCCAGTCAAAACCACTGCAATAGGTCATGGGAAGGAAACATAAAATGCTAGACTGGAAACTGGTCTGACGAGCAGGTTGGAGATAGAAGGGAGTTCAAGGTAATGTTGAAGACTGTGAGAAAAATTTCATCTCTAATTGGGAAAATGGAAGGCTACAGCCATTGAAGATGAGGCTGCTTTTGAACAGTATATAAAGTGTAGCATTTAAAGCGTCTATATTTTCCTGCATATTTGAGATTTTTTTTTCCTCAGGTAACAATGAATGAAAGCAATACCTTTATGGTTTCTAGTTCTATTGATGATGAAAGATCCTTGAAACATCAAATATTTGTTTTACAAAAGAGATGACATATACTATAGATTAATTTCTAGTTTTATCTTTAGATAAGATAAGACCATGTATTATTCAGTAGGAAATTAACACTATTAAAGTTAAGGAAAACAATGATCAGCTTCATTTGACAATACATTGCCTTCTTGGGCATTGAAGTAAAATAATTATGATTACACTATATCAAAGTCTTTTAAAAAACTTCTCACATTTTTTGGTAAAACAGAATTTATTTTCTTGTTTATCAATACATGGAGCATCACTTCCTTTTCATAGAAACATAGAATCATTTTGGTTGGACAAGATGTTTAAGATCACCTAGTCCAACCACTAACCTAGCACTGCCAAGTCTACCACTAAACCTTGGCCCTAAGCACCACATCTACATGTCTTTTAAATACCTCCAGGGATGGTGACTCCACCACTTCCCTGGGCAGCCTGTTTCAATGCTTGACAACCCTTTCAGTGAAGATGTTTTTCCTAGTATCCAATATAAACATCCCCTGGCACAACTTGAGGCTGTTTCCTTTCATCCTATTGCTTGTTGCTTGGGAGAAGAGGCTAACACTCACCTCACTACAACCTCTTTTCAAGTAGTTGTAGAAAGCAATGTCTTCTCTCAGCCTCCTTTTTTCCAGGCTAAACAACCCTGGTTCCCTCTGCTGTTCTTCATAAGACTTGTGCTCTAGACCTTTTGGCAGTTTTGTTACCCTTCTTTGGACTCTCTCCAGTACCTCAATGCTTTTCTTGTAGTGAGGGGCCCAAAACTGAACACAGTATTCGAGGTGTGGCCTCATCAGTGCCGAGTACAGAGGGACGATCGCTTCCCTTGACCTGCTGATCTTTTCTGAATTCCTGTTAGCCTTTTCTGAACTCCTGTGTCATACATCTAGTTCAACATCATTTCCAGCAGATAGGCTTTATGTTCTGTCAGACTACGGATTTTAAAAATCATATTTTTCTTTTTGTCTTTTTAGATTTTGAATGCTTAGCATAATTCAATTCTTTAATACTTCAGGTGTGACTTTTAAAACCTGCTCTTTTTTAGCCTAACATTCCTTACGTGTAATGTCATGATTACAGCCTCCACATTTTTGAATTGGTTTGTCAGAACATGCTAATTCTAGACACGCAGTTATTTCAGTGTTACTTCCACATGGAAATCTGAGTTCTCCCAAGTGGCTTCTGCCAACCTTAGCTAACTATGTTGCAATGATATTTTAATGAAGAGAGAGACCTTTAATTGAGCATCTGTTTCCCCAGATGTGCCTGATTTTCAAAAAAAATGGTGTATATTTTGACTGTTTTTTAAGACTTTGTACTTGAGTCAGACATTTGTAAGAAAGGCTGTAGAAAATACAGACTGAGCAATCTGCTTATTTTTTATGATATAAATTCGTCTTAATAACATTGAATTCCTTGTAGTTTCATGTTATTTAGACAAGACAATCCAAACCCAAATTGATTAACTACCTTCTCTATGCAGGAATTTATCCCAGGTCAGGTTTGCTGTACGGTTTAGGGTCTCAAAAAGAAATCCAAAACCAAAAACCAAAACTATACCAAGAGGGGGATTTTCCTTAAGATAGAGTAATTTCACAGAATCAGAGAATCACAAAATCACAGAATGTTAGGGATTGGAAGGGACCTCGAAAGATCATCTAGTCCAATCCCCATGCCGGAGCAGGATTACCTAGATCATATCACACAGGAACGTGTCCAGGTGGGTTTTGAATGTCTCCAGAGAAGGAGACTCCACAACCTCTCTGGGCAGCCTGTTCCAGTGTTCGGTCACCCTCACCGTAAAGAAGTTTTTCCTCATATTTATGTGGAACCTCCTGTGTTCCAGCTTGCACCCGTTGCCCCTTGTCCTGTCAAGGGATGTCACTGAGAAGAGCCTGGCTCCATCCTCATGACACTTGCCCTTTACATATTTATAAACATTAATGTGGTCACCCCTCAGTCTCCTCTTCTCTAAGCTAAAGAGACCCATCTGCCTCAGCCTCTCCTCATAAGGGAGATGTTCCACTCCCTTAATCATCTTCGTGGCTCTGCACTGGACTCTCTCTAGCAGTTCCCTGTCCTTCTTGAACTGAGGGGCCCAGAACTGGACACAATATTCCAGATGTGGCCTCACCAGGGCAGAGTAGAGGGGGAGGAGAACCTCTCTTGACCTGCTAACCACACCCCTTCTAATACACCCCAGGATGCCATTGGCCTTCTTGGCCACAAGGGCACATTGCTGGCTCATGGTCATCCTGCTGTCCACTAGGACCCCCAGGTCCCTTTCCCCTACGCTGCTCTCCAACAGCTCTGTCCCCAATTTGTACTGGTACATGGGGTTGTTCTTGCCCAGATGCAGGACTCTACACTTGCCCTTGTTATATTTCATTAAGTTTCTCCCTGCCCAACTCTCCAGCTTGTCCAGGTCTCTCTGAATGGCTGCGCAGCCTTCCCGTGTGTCAGCCACTCCTCCCAGTTTTGTGTCATCAGCGAGCTTGCTGACAGTGCACTCTATTCCCTCATCCAAGTCATTAATGAATATATTGAATAGTACTGGTCCCAGTACCGACCCTTGCGGGACTCCGCTAGACACAGGCCTCCAACTGGACTCTGTCCCATTGACCACCACTCTCTGGCTTCTTTCCTTCAGCCACTTCACAATCCACCTCACTACCCGATCATCCAGACCACACTTCCTCAGTTTAGCTGCGAGGATGCTGTGGGAGACCGTGTCAAACGCTTTACTGAAATCGACATAGACCACATCCACAGCTTTACCACCATCTATCCACCAGGTTACGTCCTCATAAAAGGCTATCAAGTTGGTTGAGCAAGACTTCTCCTTGGTGAAGCTATGTTGAGTGCCCCTAATGATCCCCCTATCCTTGATGTGCCTAGAGACAGCACCAAGGACAAGTTGTTCCATCACCTTTCCAGGGATAGAGGTGAGGCTGACCGGTCTATAGTTACCTGGGTCCTCCTTCTTGCCCTTTTTGAAGACTGGAGTGACATTTGCTTTCCTCCAGTCCTCAGGCACCTCTCCCGTTGTCCACGACTTAGCAAAGATGATGGAGAGTGGCCTAGCAATGACTTCCGCCAGCTCCCTCAGCACCTGCGGGTGCATCCCATCAGGGCCCATGGATTTATGGACGTCCAGATTGCTTAATTGGTCCCTGACCCAGCCCTCATCTACCAAGACAGATTCCTCCTCTATCCTGACTTCTTCTGGGGCCTCAGGGGTCCGGGGCTCCTCAGGACAGCCTCCAGCAGTATAGACAGATAATTTGATATGCTTTCATGGTGTTGTAACAGACTAGTAGATGACGACAAGTATTGGACTTGAAAACCTTTTCATTTATTTATTTAATATTTGCCTCAGGTGGTAACATAATGTCATTATTTGCACATTGCCTGGCTATAAAGGATAAGAATAAGCTGACTGTAAGCCCTTCAAAAAGTAGTGATTCATAGACATTTAAATCATCTTGTGTCTCTGAATTTTCAGGCTTCTTAGATATGACTTCTATAGTTTATGCATGTGTGACTTTCATAATGCATGCCTTTAAGTTGCTTTTCATGTTATAGTAGCATTGCTGTAGTTTTGATCTAAAGACGTAAACCAAATGAAGCTTGCATAGAGAGGCAGTAGCTTTATTAGACCAATTCAATTTAACAAACAGATGAGTTTTTAAGTAGATAAACCTTTTTTTATACATGAAACAGAAGAACCTGCTTTCAAATCTAAATATTGTACTGCCAATAATAGTTTATGTTTAGCTTGGTTATTTGACTCTGTAAGTATAGATTACAAAAACTGGGAAAAAAAGATGTGGAACGGAGGAGGGGTTACCAAGTACAAAGATAATAAATTCCTTAGAGATGGTGGGGGTGGAAATCTTTTCCTGTGAAATATGCAATGACTAAAGGTTCTTGTGAAAATTGTTGTATACCTTGAAACCAATGCATGAGGTTTAGTTTCTTGTTTCATCTCTTTTGAAATTCGTTTGTAAGATTTGTCTTGAGGATCAGCACTGAGATGTCAGAGACAGAACGGATGTCATATGAGTGTTTTTGTCCTCTGGTAGCAGGGAAGAATATTCTCATCTGTCTTTAGGCATACAGTTTTGGAATCAGTTGTGTAAAAATAAGTTCCAACTGCTCTTGGAGATGCCTTGTGATATCCAAGACATCAAGTTGGGACTGGCAGATATGAAACAGAACTTATACAAGTCTGGCAAGGATTTATGTGAAACTTTTGGAAGAGCAGCTGTAGGCCACATGGGATATTTTGTAGCCCCTATAATACATAGGTATAATAAAGTATCTACAGAAGAGTTATATGGGTAATGATTTTATGGTCTCACCAACAGAGTGTGTTTGTCATTTGACATGAAGTACACTACATCTGAAGATACAATTAGAGAATTCTGGGATTTTGATACATTGGTCATGGAGACATTTATTGTGGTGTCAGGAAGATAGCTCAATTGTGTACATTTTCATCTCTGGGAAGTTCCTTTCTGCTAAGGCTGCTTAAAGCTAGAACAGCTGGGAAAGAAGAGCTCTGAGGAGACAAAAGATATACACATGGTCATCTTCCACTATGGATTGTCATTATTTAATTATTCTCCTTTTAGGTGTCAAGCTAAGGAGACATGCAACAACCAGTATTATATAATCATAGGAGGTTCTTTTTTGTATGATAGTGAATTTGTCTGCAGCATTTTGGGGCTTCTTCAAAGATGCATGTTGTTTTTGTAGATGCATAGCGTTTTTTGCATAGACTAGACTGCCTGAAAACTATTCTGCCTTTTGGGTTATTGACAAATTCAGTTTGACTATGGGACTAAAAGCATGACATATTAATAATTTGGTTGATACTTTGTTAATTATTAGCCCAGTAGTGCTTTTATCTGGCTGTTAAGAATATTAAAAGGACATACATTTTCTGAATATCTTTTCTAAGATGTTTTCATATAGCTAAATGATAGATTAGGTGTTTAGAATTGTTCCCACAAATTTCTTTCTTTGCTTTCATGAGGCTCTATTCTGACTAAACACTGCTTATTTGTCTACACCTATCTACTAATACATGTATATATATATTTGGTTGCTATTTGGATGAAGTAAAGTTTAAGCCTGACAAGATCATTCTTGAATGTATATGAAAAGTTTTGAAAAAAAATTAACTAATCTTCATGGAATTACATGAAATATGAAATAATGTGATAACTGCCAAAGGATTTTTGAAAACTAATGAAAATAAAGTTCTTGTTGTCATGGTTTAAAGCTGGGCCGGCTATTAAACCTGTGGCAGACGCTCTCTGTTAACCCTCCCCCCCGCCAAAGGGAAAGCGAAAAGGGGGAGAGGCTTACGGGTTGGAAAGTTAAAACAGTTTTAATACTCTATAATAATGAAAAAAAAAATATAATAATAATATTGGAATAATCAAATATATACAAATATATATAGAAAACCAAGATCGAGCTCCCCCGATGTCGGCCATGTCACCACTGGCACTGCAGGGCAGGTTCCGGGAAGGCCCAGGCTGGGCCCAGCGACGGTCGAGAGCTGGATTCAGGGATGCACGGATCAGGATCGGGGGCAGCAGGAAAACGGACAGAGTCCTCCTTGGACACGGGCCAAAGGCTCAAGCCGCAGAAGCAGCCCGAAGCAGCAGAAGCAGCCCAAGCAGGCAGAGGTCCCCCAAAACAGCAGAAGGAGGAAGGGCCAAGACCCTCATGATCCCCCCGCTTTATACCAAGAATGAAGTGTATGGGATGGAATACCTCGTTGGTCAGTTTTGGGTCACCTGCCCTGTCCGCTTCTCCCTGCAGGTGCGACCCCCCTTCGGTTCTTCACTCGTAAGCAGTGAGGAATTTAGCAGTGACCTTGGTTTCTCTAAGAATAAGTACAGCAAGAGCCTTTCTGAATAACATCCCTACCGGTGCCTCAGCGATAACTAGAAACTTTGAGCATTATCAGTCCTAGAAGCAGACTCTGTCTGCAAAACACGCAGTTACTTTCAGAAAATGCAGTTACTTAGAAGGGACTTAGCTGAAAGTAAAAATCACTGAAAGGAAAATTGGCCTGGTTTAGGCCAAACCAGGACACTTGTCCTTGCCTATAAAACAAAGGTCAACAAGAGTTAAGAAAAAAATGTAAGCAAACAAATCTGAAAAGGGAAATTAAGCTGTTTTAAGAATGACTTAAAAATAAGTTCCTTTCAGAGAAGTCAACATTTAAAATAGGTAAAGTTGTTTTTTTTTAAATTTGAAAACTCAATACATGTCTAGAAATTTGGAATGTGTAACGAATATGAAGATGAAAATACAGCTACATTTTCATGTATCCAATAAGTATGTTCTTTAGTCTATCTGTGTGTACATTTTCTACAACAAATTATGTATTATACATACTATAAATCAGACATAAAAACAAACATCTATACATGTGCTGGAAGTAAAAGCAAGATAGTGTTTCATTGCAGAAACAGAATTAAAATAATTGATCATTAGTGAGCAACTTTGTAACATAACCCTGGTATAAATAACTGTTTTGATAAATGCCATTGGTTTTATAGAGCAGTATGTCTGCTGTCCAAATGTGCAAAAGGAGTGATCATGAATAATCTTAAACTTTAGAGGTTCATACAAACTCTGAGTAAAATGTTTTATTTCTGAGTTTGTGCATAGTCCAAGGAAAGTGCTTTAACTAAATAACTAGAAAACTCCAAACCTTATGAATTTTAAAGGTATAAACTATTGCTGTAATATCTTAGACATTCACAGAAAGATTAAAGAATGTGAAATACTCATGTGGAGAATAGAAACAGGTGCAAATATATTTCAAATATAATAATTAAATGATAAGCATCTATTTAACTGCAGGTGACACGCAGCAGAAGATAACACGTTATAATAAATTCCAATACTAATGGTTTATCACTCTTTTGTATATCTTACAGCAAATGAGAAATTTCTAGATGTGTAATTCCTAAGAAACAGTTTAAGCAAAACTCCAGGAAGTGACTTCATCAAATTTTAATGAGTTGTAAAAACAGAAACCCTGACATAATTAATTTGTAGTTAAGACTCTTTTAATGAAAAATATCCATTTCTTCATTTAAAATGAAATTTCTATTGCAAAATCATTAATAACAGAATTTCACAACTGTTCAGTGAAGGATTTTGACACTATATTGACTATACCTTTCAATGAAGAATTTTGTCATTGTTAAACTTTATTTCATACAAAAAGCAACCAAATATATAAATGCTAGTAGATTTATATAGACAAATAAGCAGTGTTTAGTCAGAATAAAGCCTTATGAAAAAGAAGAAAGAATTTTGCCGGAAAAGCTCAAAACAATAATACAACTTAATTAATTCAATTGTTTTAAAACCCTGGTCTTCTCATGTGATAGTTAACACAGGATAGTCCCGAAGAATTTAACATCAGCAGATGAGTAATTTTCCATTAGACGAACCTCTTAGACTAAAGCCTCTCTTTAAAAGAAGTGCACATTTATCCAAAGAAAATTTAACACTGAGCCCTAACACACTCTCCTAACTTTGACCTTTCACATTGATTTGTAAGATACTTATTCTACTGCAAAGAAGATTAAATGAGTCACCTTTGAATCAACATGTTAGGTTATACGATACAAGCACATCCACACACCCACAGAGGAGCTCAGAGAGACAATGGCAGGAGCAGGAGCCCAAATAATATTCTGCCGGAGTACTTCCAGCTTCATCACTGTGGGGGTCCCAGCCAACTCTGCGTGCAAGAGCAGCTGTGTGCCTCTAAGGGCTAGAGCACAGTAGGTTTTGGTGATTAGGACCAATAAGCCAGAGAGGGGAGCAGCATGAGGCTGTTGGTGCTTTCTGTGTTCATGTGAGGGCCCTGAGTGTCTGTCTGGCATGTACATATGTGGTGTTTGTGTGTGCTCTGTGTACATGTGCCTTCTTCAGTCTTGCTGCTGGTTGGACCTGGGGACATGGAGCTGTGGCAGCCTCATCTCTCTGGGGCACAATATATTTTCCTCTAGGAATATCCATATTTTCATCTAACAATATCCATCTGCTATTTGCATAAGGTGTCTTCTAACCTCCAGGTAATCCCTTATTTGTGATGTATCATTGTAAAATTTCCTTTAAAATATTTTCAGTACATTTGAGGAATGACAGAAAATAATTTTAAATTTAAGATTACTTTCCAATAATTGAAAATACTTAATAAGTAACTAAGAAGAGGAGTGAAATTAAGTTGTAAATAGAGCCACACAAAACTGTATTTTGATTTGAAGAACTTTCATATAATTCCCTTTCCCCAGTTTTAGCTCATCTTGATCTTGTACTCCATGACTTTTTCTTTGAGCTTCAGGTTCAAATGACTTCTCACTTCAAAGCAAGATTCAATCAATCCAGTGGATCTGCTTAAGCTTTCATGTCAACACTGAGTAAAACTAGAAGCAGCTATTTGATACAATTCCATAATAGACCCATTTTGTTTCTTGAAAGCTTTTTGTGCATTAGAAAGTCTGCTGAAGAGTTTTAAGTCTGCAGAAAAATCACAAGTACCAGAAAATTAGCCAAGTTATATTGTTTGTAGCAAATAGCACAAGATGCTGAAACATGGTTAATGACTAAACTACTGAAAAAAAAGAGTAAGAGGAGCCCGGCATTGCAAATGGGTCAGTGAGCGTAATTTACGTAGGAGCTGCTTGTTACTTGCTACAAGCGTTGTATGTTTTTTTTGCCACTTTTGAAACTGATATTTCCTCCTGCTGCCATATTCAGTCTGGTTTTGGGGAAAAATCTGATTTCTCACCTGTCTTTACATTTCATGACCCCCCCCCCCCCCCCCCCCCCGCCTCACCTTGCATATTTTTTTCAAATATTATGAATCAAGTGCAAAGTGACATTTTTGGTTTATATAAAATTATTTCAGTAAAATCTTTTGCATTGTCTTTTTTATAAGAATTATTTTTGAGTGTGCACAGTTCAGTTGTTTGAATATAATGCCAGTAATGAAAGAATAACATTTTCCTTTCCAAAATGAGTGTAAGGGATGACATGTTTGTCTTGTTTATTGCTAGATTTATGTTCATAGAAAGTCCTGAGTTGGAAGGGACACACAAGGATCATCGAGTTCAACTCCTGTCCCAGCATATGACAGCCCCAGAATTCACACCATGTGTCTGAGGGCATTGTCCAAATGCTTCTTGAATGCTGTCAGGCTTGGTGCCATGACCGCCTCCCTGGAGAGCCTGTTCCAGTGCTCCACCACCCTCTGTGTGAAGAAGCTTTTCCTAATATCCAACCTAAACCTCCCATGGCATATCTTCCTGCCATTCCCTCGAGTTCTGTCACTGGTCACCAGGGTGAAGAGGTCAGTGCCTACTCCTCCACTTTGCTTTGTGAGGAAGTTGTAGACCGCAGTGAGGTCTCTCCTCAGTCTTCTCTTCTCCAAGCTGAACAGACCTAGTGACTTCAGCCGCTCCTCGTACGGCTTCCCGTCTAAACCCTTCATCATCTTTGTGGCTCTCTTCAAGTCCTTCAAGTCCTTCAAGTCCTGCTTCCAAACCATTAATGAAGATATTGAAGAACACTGGCCCCAAGATGGATCCCTGAGGAACCCCACTAGTGACCGGTCACCAGCCCAATGTAGCCCCATTTACTATAACTCTTTGAGCCCTACCGTTCAGCCAATTGTTCACCCGTTGCATTATGTGTTTATCCAGCTGTATGCTGGACATTTTGCCCAGGAGGATACTGTGAGAGACAGTATCAAAAGCTTTACTGAAATCCAAAAAGATTACATCGACTGGCTTCCCTTAGTCAACTAGGTGGGTAACCTTGTCATAGAAAGAAATCAAATTTGTCAAACAGGACTTGCCCCTCATGAACCCGTGCTGGCTGGGACCAATGACTGCATTGTCTTTTAGATGTGTTTCAATAACTCCCAGAATAATTTTCTCCATAATTTTGCCAGGCACCGAGGTGAGACTAATAGGCCTGTAGTTACTGGGATCATCCCTGTTGCCCTTCTTGAAGACTGGGACAACTTTTGTTATAATATAATGTTATGTTAACAATATAATGTTATTATATGTTTTACATTCTGCTTTTTTAAAGGATGTGGCTGGGCAGCAGGTAATGATGATCTCTTTTTCAATTGTCTTGACTGCTGTCTGTTGAATCAAGTCGAACTTGTTAAAGAGGGAAGTCAGACTTTCTGTGGGATCAGCTAGGGTTGCTGAACTGGGGGAACCTTCTGGAGTGCAGGGACCAGCATTCAAGCATTAATTTTCACCTGTGACCTCAAAATTAATTAAACCATTTAATTAATTTTCTGAAGTACCACTGCTGTGCTCAGAATTTTACCATACAAAACATGAAAGTTACTTTAGCTTAAAGTGGAAAAAAGTATGCTAATCTGAATTTAAAACTTTATAAGCTGACGAAAGTGTCATAGAAGTTCGATATTTGCTCTAACACCCTGTATTAGATATTTGGATGTTGCATAACTTTTCATTAAGAATCTATCCGTACAGCATCTGACACATCTTCAACAATTCTGCAGAAATCTGTTGATAAAGCAGGGTTTTTCAGAACAAATGGTGTCTCAAGAACTTGATACTTGATATAACATCCATATCAAAAAATCTACAAACATTGATACTTAATCCTTACTTCTCTGAGTAAATTTATCAAGTATGCTCTAAAGCCTGAAGTGTCTCATGTTGTTGCTCTTTGTATTTCCCTGGTCTGCAACCTGCAATATCATCCACAATCCCTTCTCTTTTACCTATAGTATAGCTTTACCTGCATCTACTCTTGCAGCAGTATCTTAGAGAAATATTTTGCCTTTTCAATTGTTGAGGCCAAAATTGTTGTTGCTATTTAAAACAGTAACTTAAACTGTTAGTATTGAGGATTTCCAAATACTCCTAAGGTTTACATCTGAAAACTCTTTACAAGTAAGTAAGTCAGATGACAGACCTCTGGTAAATGCCATTTTGATTAAAATACTCAAGGCTTAATGTGACAAAGTAGCCTGTCCTGGTCAGTGTTATAACACAGTACTGTTACTGGGAGTTTACTCCTTTCGCTTGTTGTTAGAAAGGGAATACTTAAGAATCAAAAGGATCACCTTTAAAAAAAAAATCAAACACTTATAATTTTCTTTCTGGTTTCGTACTTCTTCTTGATGCGGTTTAAAAATCTGGTTTTATTGTCCTTCATTGTGGTTACTTAATCATTAGATTTACTTTGATTGAAAAAAATCCACAATCTCCCCCCTCCAACCCTGTTACACTCAAAAAAATCCTTATGAAAATTCACAGATTCTCTGTCTATCCTCTGATACAGGGTTTCTATACTTAGTGAACTGGCAATCCTAATTTAATTAGTGAGATAGAATAATTACATATTTTTCTCTTCAGTGCATGGCACAAAGCATGTATATGACATTTCCCTCTGCAATGTATGCCATAAGGAATGTTATTTTCTACTAACATGAGAATGAGCCGAAACTCCTAAGGCCCCTGATGAAGATCATTCTTCTTCAAAGTAGTGAAGAGGTAGAGGCAATCTTTTTGTCTGAAGACAGAGAGCAGTATTCCTCTCAAATAATCTTTATTTACTATTTTTCTTCCCCCTTCAGTAACCAAAGGCTAATTGCTATTCTGAACATTCCTGTATTTAAGAAAGAAAGAATGGGAAAAAAAAAAAAGGAAAGGAAAAAATACATAATCTAGACTTCCCACTTTGGAACTAATATTCTTAATTTTAGAAAGAGGATCTTTACCTCTTTCCTTTTCTTTTATGAATATAATAACTACACAACTACCTAGCATGCTATGTGGATCCTGGTTTGGATGCCTGCATTTTGTTCTAGAATATTAGAATTCACATTCTTGCCTTTAGGACTTTATACTATTGACATGTTCATGTTGCTAATTTCAGAATCTAGATCTCAAATTTTCCAAAAGTGTGGTTTTGATTTACAGAAGAATGGCTCATGAAAACATTTATATGTAGTTGACTTCAAATGATTCATGAGTTAGATATGTGTCTTCAGATATACTCATTTCTGGTTTAGCATCTAAGTGATTTTTCCATTAACAACAAACATTTATGCAACTGGTGCAGCTGAACTTTTAGTTTTGCCTTTGTGTTATTTTTTTTCTCATAAATTAATTTAACTATATGCAACAAGTGTTCCTGAGGTATTCCTTTCTGACAGATCAATTTGTCAATTAAAAAATGGCTTTGTAGATTGTTTTCCTCAGTGGTCTATTGGGTAGTTTATATAGGATATGTAACAGATAGGAGTTGTCATAAATTACTTCTTAATTGCTTCCTCCTAAAGGTATTCCTACTTCTTCATTATATTACAGCTTGCATGTCAAATTAAAATGCTTCTTGGATCCTCTTCTGGCTTGATCCTTGTATTTTTTTGACTTTCAGGTCTTTACACAATTCTGTCTCTGCTTATGTCACTCTAATTAACAGAATCAAGTTAAAATCAAGGTAATTGTTCTCCATAGTATATGGCTTTTAATGTTGTTCATTTTAAATCCAAAGCAGGCCTAGTGCCTGGAGTTTGTCTTTTTTTTTTAACCTGTGTCGGTTAAACTAATTTTTTCGTTACTGTTTTTCATCTGTACTTATGTCTTTCTCATATCTCATTATCGCTAAACCCATTGTTTTGTTACTTTTCGTTCTTACTTTTAGCACCTTATTTTTCATACCACCTTAGTAATATTCTAAACTCGTTGAAGGAAAGTGTTTGTCTCTCTGATTTGTTTCTATTATGCAATAACAGCAGTTATTCAAAGTTGAAGGGTAAAAGGATGGTGTCATTACACAAAAAAAATAAGCACCAAACTGAGAGTCAAAAGTCTTAAGTGGAGAAGTATGCAGCTCATTCTTCATCCTTTTTTTTTGAAACAATGAGAGCAACATTCCTTTCCAACACTTTTTTTTATTGTACGTATTTTTTTTAGTACTTGGAAAGTAATCCATTATTTAATTCCTGTATAAAAATGAAAAAAAAAAAAAAAGTCAAACCTCAGTTTCCTATGTCCTAACTAATGTCCCTGATCTTTAGAAAAACATACATGGAGGCCTACTCAGCCAGCCATCCCCAGTCCAGGAGCTTCCTCCAGTGCGTTGATGATAACTTTCTGATGCAAATGGTGGATGAGCCAACTAGGAGAGGAGCGCTGCTGGATCTTATCCTCACTAACAAGGAGGGTCTGGTTGAAGAGGTGAAGGTTGAGGGCAGCCTTGGTTGTAGCGACCATGAGATGGTAGAGTTCAGGATCTCATGTGGCAGGACCAGAATAGCTAGCAGAATCACAACCCTGGACTTCAGGAGGGCCAACTTTGGCCTTTTCAAGCAATTGCTAGGGGAAATCCCATGGGACAGGGTACTAGAAGGTAAGGGGGCCCAAGATAGTTGGTTAGCATTCAAGGACTGCTTCTTCTGAGCTCAAGATCAGAGCATCCCAACAGGTAGGAAGTCAAGGAAGGGTAGCAGGAGACCTGCATGGTTAAACAGGGAACTGCTGGGCAAACTCAAGTGGAAGAAGAGGGTGTACAGATCGTGGAAGGAGGGGCTGGCCACTTGGGAGGAATATAAGTCTGTTGTCAGAGGATGTAGGGAGGCAACTAGGAAAGCTAAGGCCTCCTTGGAATTAAACCTTGCAAGAGAGGTCAAGGACAACAGAAAGGGCTTCTTCAAATACATTGCAGGTAAAGCCAACACTAGAGGCAATGTAGGCCTACTGATGAATGAGGTGGGGGTCCTGGAGACAGAGGATAAAAAGAAGGCGGAGTTACTGAATGCCTTCTTTGCCTCTGTCTATACTGCTGGAGGCTGTCCTGAGGAGCCCCGGACTCCTGAGGCCCCAGAGGAAGTCAGGATAGAGGAGGAATCTGTCTTGGTAGATGAGGGCTGGGTCAGTGTCACGGTTTAAAGCTGGGCCAGTTATTAAACCTGTGGCAGATGCCCTCTGTTATCCCCCCCCCCCTCCCCCCAGAGGGAAAGGGAAAGGGAAAAGGGAGAGAGGCTTCCGGGTTGGAAAGTTAAAACAGTTTTAATAAACTATAATAATGAAAAAAAAAAAAAAATAAAATAATAGAAATAATCAAATATATACAAATATATATACAAAACCAAGATTGAGCTCCCCTGAAGTCAGCCACGTCACCACCGGCACTGCAGGGCAGGCTCCGGGAAGGCCCAGGCTGGGCCTAGCAACGGTCGAGAGCTGGATTCAGGGATGCACGGATCGGGATCGGGGGCAGCAGGAAAACAGACGGAGTCCTCCTTGGACACCGGCCATAGCAGAAAAAGGGCGCGACCCTCGTGATCCCCCCCCTTTATACCGAGAATGACGTGTGTGGAATGGAATACCCTCGTTGGTCAATTTTGGGTCACCTGCCCTGTCTGCTCCCCCCTGCAGCTGCGACCCCCCCCTTCGGCTTTTCACTTGTAAGCAGTGAGGAATTCATCAGTGACCTTGGTTTCTCTAAGAATAAGTACAGCAAGAGCCTTACTGCACAACATCCCTACCGGTGCCTCAGCGATAACTACAAACTTCGGGCGTTATCAGTCTTGGAGGCAGACACTGTCTGCAAACATGCAGTTACTTAGAGGAGACTTAGCTGAAAGCAAAAATCACTGAAAGGAAAATCGGCCTGGTTTAGGCCAAACCAGGACATTCCACCCCTTATTCCATACCATTCACGTCATACTCAGATCACCACTAACTTTTCATTTTAAAATATATACAGATAACATTAGTTTATGATTCATCTCTATACAGAAGAAAAAAGTTCATCAAGTTCATTTAGTTCAGGATTGTGGGTTTCCATCTGGCTAGGAGTCTCCCAGGGTAGGAGAGATGATATGAGCTTTGTCACAGTTCGTGCCCACGGGTTGCAGGTTAAAGATGTCAGTCTCGAGGAGGTTACTGGACGCCACCTGCAGCTAGCTCCGGTCTCATCACCACTGCTTCAGCCTGAAAGACACTTATGAACACTGTTAGTATTATGCAGCAATTAACATCATGCAGTTCAGAATTAAGTATTCTCACCCAAGATCAGATCACCTTCAGGGACACATCGGACTCCACCATCCTGCAGCATCACCCACCAAGTACATCCAGGTCCTTGAGCAAAAGCAATCCCATGAATGGGTTTACCTTTGCCCGTAGCAGGAAGAATCCAGACAGTTTTTCCCAACAGATTCCTTTCATGCACCACAGGGACTTTATCCCCTTCTACTGTATGTAAAAGGTCTGACTGAGCAGGGCCAGCTCGGTTGATAGATCCTCTGGTGTTGACTAGCCAGGTAGCTTGTGCCAAATGCTTATCCCAGTTTTTAAAGGTTCCACCCCCCATTGCTTTCAGGGTAGTTTTTAACAGCCCATTATACCGTTCAATTTTCCCAGATGCTGGTGCATGATAGGGGATGTGATATACCCATTCGATGCCATGCTCTTTGGCCCAGTTATCTATGAGACTGTTTTTGAAATGAGTACCATTGTCCGACTCAATTCTCTCTGGTGTGCCATGTCGCCACAAAATTTGCTTTTCAAGGCCCAGAATAGTGTTCCGGGCAGTGGCATGGGGCACAGAGTATGTTTCCAGCCATCCGGTGGTCGCCTCCACCATGGTAAGCACATAACGTTTACCCTGGCGGGTTTGAGGGAGTGTGATGTAGTCAATTTGCCAGGCCTCCCCATATTTATATTTCAACCACCGTCCCCCATACCACAAAGGTTTTAACCGTTTGGCTTGCTTAATTGCGGCGCATGTTTCACAATCATGGATAACCTGTGCAATAGAGTCCATAGTTAAGTCCACCCCTCGGTCACGAGCCCATCTGTATGTTGCGTCTCTCCCTTGATGACCTGAAGTGTCATGAGCCCACCGAGCTAAAAATAGTTCACCTTTATGTTCCCAGTCCAAATTTATTTGGAACACTTTAGCAGCCTGATCTGCTTGTTGGTTGTTTTGATGTTCCTCAGTTGCCCGACTTTTAGGTACGTGAGCATCTACATGACGTACCTTCACGACTAGTTTCTCTAGCCGAGCAGCAATATCTTGCCACAGTTCAACAGCCCAAATAGGTTTACCTTTACGCTGCCAGTTGCTTTGCTTCCACTGTTTTAACCACCCCCACAAGGCATTTGCCACCATCCATGAGTCAGTATAAAGATACAGCCTTGGCCACTTTTCTCGTTCAGCAATGTCTAAAGCCAGCTGGATGGCTTTTACCTCTGCGAATTGACTTGATTCACCTTGTCCTTCTGTGGCTTCTGTGATTCGTCGTATGGGACTCCATACAGCAGCTTTCCACTTCCGATGCTTTCCTATAAGACGGCAGGATCCATCGGTGAACAGGACATACTGCTTCTCGTCCTCTGGTAGTTCATTATATGGTGGGGCTTCTTCAGCACGTGTCACCTCCTTTTCTGGTGGCATTCCGAAGTCTTTGCCTTCTGGCCAGTCCATGATCACTTCTAAGATTCCTGGGCGATTAGGGTTTCCTATTCGAGCCCTCTGTGTAATTAATGCAATCCATTTACTCCATGTAGCATCAGTTGCATGATGAGTAGTGGGAACCTTACCCTTGAACATCCAGCCTAGTACTGGTAATCGGGGTGCCAGGAGAAGCTGTGCTTCAGTACCGATTACCTCTGAGGCAGCTCTAACTCCTTCATATGCTGCCAGTATCTCTTTTTCAGTTGGGGTGTAATTGGCCTCAGAGCCCTTGTATCCTCGACTCCAAAATCCTAGGGGTCGACCTCGAGTCTCCCCTGGCACTTTCTGCCAGAGGCTCCAGGTAGGACCATTGTCCCCAGCTGCGGTGTAGAGCACATTTTTAACATCTTGTCCCATACGGACTGGCCCAAGGGCTACTGCATGCACAATTTCTTGTTTAATCTGTTCAAAAGCCTGTTGTTGTTCAGGACCCCACTGAAAATCATTTTTCTTTCTGGTCACCTGATAAAGAGGGCGTACAATCTGGCTGTAATCTGGAATATGCATTCTCCAGAAACCCACAACGCCTAAGAAGGCTTGTGTTTCCTTTTTGTTAGTTGGTAGGGACATAGCTGTTATTTTGTTGATCACCTCTATCGGGATCTGGCGACGCCCATCTTGCCATTTAATCCCTAAAAACTGGATCTCCCGGGCAGGCCCCTTGACCTTGCCTCTTTTTATGGCAAAACCAGCTTTCAGAAGAATTTGGATGATTTTCTCCCCTTTGTCAAAAACTTCTGCTGCTGTATCACCCCACACAATGATGTCATCAATATATTGCAAATGTTCTGGAGCTCCACCCTTTTCTAGTGCAGTCTGGATCAGTCCATGGCAAATAGTAGGACTGTGTTTCCACCCCTGGGGCAGTCGATTCCAGGTGTACTGGATACCTCTCCAGGTAAAAGCAAACTGTGGCCTGCACTTTAGTGCCAAGGGAATAGAGAAAAATGCATTAGCAATGTCTATAGTGGCGTACCACTTGGCTGCCTTTGACTCCAGTTCGTATTGAAGTTCTAGCATGTCTGGCACAGCAGCACTCAGAGGTGGTGTAACTTCATTTAGGCCACGATAGTCCACAGTTAATCTCCATTCTCCATTAGACTTTTGCACTGGCCATATAGGACTATTAAAGGGTGAGCGAGTCTTGCTAATCACTCCTTGATTTTCTAATTGTCTAATCAGTTTATGAATGGGGATCAGGGAGTCTCGATTGGTGCGATATTGTCGTCGGTGCACCGTGGCAGTAGCAATTGGCACCTGTTGTTCTTCAACCTTCAGCAACCCCACAACAGAAGGATCCTCTGAGAGGCCAGGCAAGGTAGACAGCTGTTTAATGTCCTCAGTCTCTACAGCTGCTACACCAAAGGCCCATCTATATCCTTTTGGGTCCTTAAAATACCCTTTCTTAAGGTAGTCTATGCCAAGGATGCACGGAGCATCTGGACCAGTCACAATGGGGTGCTTTTTCCATTCATTTTCAGTTAGGCTCACTTCGGCCTCCAATACAGATAACTCTTGAGATCCCCCTGTTATTCCCGAGATACTGACAGATTCTGTCCCTTTATGATTCGATGGCATGAGGGTGCACTGTGCACCAGTGTCTACCAGGGCTCGATACTTTTGTGGTTCTAATGTGCCAGGCCATCGAATCCACACAGTCCAATAAACTCGGTTGTCCCTCTCCTCCTCCTGGCTGGAGGCAGGGCCCCTCTAATTAAAGACTGGATTCGTGCAGCTCACGGGGACTGGACCTTCATTTCCCCTATTCACTCTTGGAAAAAAAGGATTTGAGGCCCATCTACCCTGACTGGGGTCCTGCTCATTGGTAACTGGAGCAGCCATCCTCCTAGGAAAATTCTCACTGGTATTTCTGTTAGCTTGCAACTCACGTACTCGCGCCTGTAGGGTACTGGTAGGTTGTCCATGCCATCTGTTCATGTCCTCCCCATAATCACGCAGGATAAACCACAGGATACCTCGTGACGTGTCCCGTTTCCTTTGAGCTGGTCCAGTAGGAGGGCGTTTCCTCCTAAAGGCTGCAACACGGGCCTGTGTAGGTAGAGAGTCAAGTTTATTCTCGATCCTGGACAGTTTGTCTGACAGTTGTTTAAATGAGTCCTTGTTTTCCTTAGTCAGTTTTTCCACAGCCGAGACACGGGCCTGCAGTGGGGAAGAAATACTATCTTCATACTGTCGCATATAGTTAGCCATTTCGCCCACGTTAGGTCGTGCCATAGGATCTTCTCCCCAGACTAATATTGACAATGTATGGGTATGTGTTGGTGGAGCACTCTTCACAACCTTCCGGAACATGGATCGGTTGCATTCCACTTCATCAGGATTTACAGGATCTACAATGTCCTGAGGGTGTTTATAAATGATCTCTTGCACAGCCAGTTCTCTAAGGTAGTTAATACCTTTTTCTATAGTGGTCCATTTGCTTAGGTGGCTCATAACATCATCTTTATAGGGATACCTGCTCTTTACAGCTGACAAGAGTCGCCTCCAGAGGCTGATAGTGTTCGACCTTCTTGGAAGCATCTTATCAATACCACCATCTCTGGACAGGGATCCCAACTGTCTGGCTTCTCTACCATCCAATTCTATGCTATCTGCCCCATTATCCCAGCATCGGAGCAACCAGGTAATAATTGGCTCACCGTCATAACGACTAAAATCTTTTCTTATATTTCGCAGTTCTTTCAGGGATAAGGAGTGGTAGGTTATTTCTACTTCCGAGTCCGAGTCCTCCTGTGATTGTTCTGCTTTAGAAGGACCTTTCTTGTCCTTCTTGTGTAATGGGTCTGCTTTAAAAAGACGATCAAGGAAACCCCCCTCTGTGTCAGGCCCTGACTCTGCCTGAGAAGGGCCCTCACCTGGGTCCTGTGCTGGCTCTGCCTTAGAAGGCTCTGAGTCATCATCCTTCACTTTACTAGCTGATTTCTTTCGGTGTTTTCTCCTGGTTACAGGGGCAGCATTATACCTACCGCTGTTGCTGCACTGACATCTAATCACATACCACACCAGAAACACATTCAGGACAAACGAAAATAAAACCATGCCACCTAGACAGCACCATCCTAATTTCGCAAAATCTAGTGGAATCACCTTGGCAGAAAAGGAGAAGGTACTATTTCCCAAAGTAAAATTGGAAGTATAATCATTAACAGAATCAGCTAAAGGACTCCCAGAGTGCGCAGATAAAATCTCTGCTACCGAGGTCAGAGCAGTAACAACCCAGTTTATCACGACATAAATCCGTACGAAACGCCATAACAAAACAATGCATGTTGACCAGTACCCAGCAATGATAAACTGCACATAAACACTAACAAACAACGGCAAGTAAGGTATTATTACACTTAACTCTGTAAAAGGCTTAATAAAGAGACGAGATAGCACAGCGATCAAAAATGACATTACCATCTTCGCTATCTGTTTTAATTTCCAACCCCTCGTAAATCTCAAAGGAAGAACTCCGATACTCTCTCAGCTGAGCTCTCCGGGTCTCCTCCCACTGGAGCTGGGATTCGACTTATCAGAGCAACCTGTCGGAGCTTCTTTCGAGCCCCACGTTGGGCGCCAATAAATCTGTCACGGTTTAAAGCTGGGCCAGTTATTAAACCTGTGGCAGATGCCCTCTGTTATCGCCCCCCCCTCCCCCCAGAGGGAAAGGGAAAGGGAAAAGGGAGAGAGGCTTCCGGGTTGGAAAGTTAAAACAGTTTTAATAAACTATAATAATGAAAAAAAAAAAAAAATAAAATAATAGAAATAATCAAATATATACAAATATATATACAAAACCAAGATTGAGCTCCCCTGAAGTCAGCCACGTCACCACCGGCACTGCAGGGCAGGCTCCGGGAAGGCCCAGGCTGGGCCTAGCAACGGTCGAGAGCTGGATTCAGGGATGCACGGATCGGGATCGGGGGCAGCAGGAAAACAGACGGAGTCCTCCTTGGACACCGGCCATAGCAGAAAAAGGGCGCGACCCTCGTGATCCCCCCCCTTTATACCGAGAATGACGTGTGTGGAATGGAATACCCTCGTTGGTCAATTTTGGGTCACCTGCCCTGTCTGCTCCCCCCTGCAGCTGCGACCCCCCCCTTCGGCTTTTCACTTGTAAGCAGTGAGGAATTCATCAGTGACCTTGGTTTCTCTAAGAATAAGTACAGCAAGAGCCTTACTGCACAACATCCCTACCGGTGCCTCAGCGATAACTACAAACTTCGGGCGTTATCAGTCTTGGAGGCAGACACTGTCTGCAAACATGCAGTTACTTAGAGGAGACTTAGCTGAAAGCAAAAATCACTGAAAGGAAAATCGGCCTGGTTTAGGCCAAACCAGGACATTCCACCCCTTATTCCATACCATTCACGTCATACTCAGATCACCACTAACTTTTCATTTTAAAATATATACAGATAACATTAGTTTATGATTCATCTCTATACAGAAGAAAAAAGTTCATCAAGTTCATTTAGTTCAGGATTGTGGGTTTCCATCTGGCTAGGAGTCTCCCAGGGTAGGAGAGATGATATGAGCTTTGTCACAGTTCGTGCCCACGGGTTGCAGGTTAAAGATGTCAGTCTCGAGGAGGTTACTGGACGCCACCTGCAGCTAGCTCCGGTCTCATCACCACTGCTTCAGCCTGAAAGACACTTATGAACACTGTTAGTATTATGCAGCAATTAACATCATGCAGTTCAGAATTAAGTATTCTCACCCAAGATCAGATCACCTTCAGGGACACATCGGACTCCACCATCCTGCAGCATCACCCACCAAGTACATCCAGGTCCTTGAGCAAAAGCAATCCCATGAATGGGTTTACCTTTGCCCGTAGCAGGAAGAATCCAGACAGTTTTTCCCAACAGATTCCTTTCATGCACCACAGGGACTTTATCCCCTTCTACTGTATGTAAAAGGTCTGACTGAGCAGGGCCAGCTCGGTTGATAGATCCTCTGGTGTTGACTAGCCAGGTAGCTTGTGCCAAATGCTTATCCCAGTTTTTAAAGGTTCCACCCCCCATTGCTTTCAGGGTAGTTTTTAACAGCCCATTATACCGTTCAATTTTCCCAGATGCTGGTGCATGATAGGGGATGTGATATACCCATTCGATGCCATGCTCTTTGGCCCAGTTATCTATGAGACTGTTTTTGAAATGAGTACCATTGTCCGACTCAATTCTCTCTGGTGTGCCATGTCGCCACAAAATTTGCTTTTCAAGGCCCAGAATAGTGTTCCGGGCAGTGGCATGGGGCACAGAGTATGTTTCCAGCCATCCGGTGGTCGCCTCCACCATGGTAAGCACATAACGTTTACCCTGGCGGGTTTGAGGGAGTGTGATGTAGTCAATTTGCCAGGCCTCCCCATATTTATATTTCAACCACCGTCCCCCATACCACAAAGGTTTTAACCGTTTGGCTTGCTTAATTGCGGCGCATGTTTCACAATCATGGATAACCTGTGCAATAGAGTCCATAGTTAAGTCCACCCCTCGGTCACGAGCCCATCTGTATGTTGCGTCTCTCCCTTGATGACCTGAAGTGTCATGAGCCCACCGAGCTAAAAATAGTTCACCTTTATGTTCCCAGTCCAAATTTATTTGGAACACTTTAGCAGCCTGATCTGCTTGTTGGTTGTTTTGATGTTCCTCAGTTGCCCGACTTTTAGGTACGTGAGCATCTACATGACGTACCTTCACGACTAGTTTCTCTAGCCGAGCAGCAATATCTTGCCACAGTTCAACAGCCCAAATAGGTTTACCTTTACGCTGCCAGTTGCTTTGCTTCCACTGTTTTAACCACCCCCACAAGGCATTTGCCACCATCCATGAGTCAGTATAAAGATACAGCCTTGGCCACTTTTCTCGTTCAGCAATGTCTAAAGCCAGCTGGATGGCTTTTACCTCTGCGAATTGACTTGATTCACCTTGTCCTTCTGTGGCTTCTGTGATTCGTCGTATGGGACTCCATACAGCAGCTTTCCACTTCCGATGCTTTCCTATAAGACGGCAGGATCCATCGGTGAACAGGACATACTGCTTCTCGTCCTCTGGTAGTTCATTATATGGTGGGGCTTCTTCAGCACGTGTCACCTCCTTTTCTGGTGGCATTCCGAAGTCTTTGCCTTCTGGCCAGTCCATGATCACTTCTAAGATTCCTGGGCGATTAGGGTTTCCTATTCGAGCCCTCTGTGTAATTAATGCAATCCATTTACTCCATGTAGCATCAGTTGCATGATGAGTAGTGGGAACCTTACCCTTGAACATCCAGCCTAGTACTGGTAATCGGGGTGCCAGGAGAAGCTGTGCTTCAGTACCGATTACCTCTGAGGCAGCTCTAACTCCTTCATATGCTGCCAGTATCTCTTTTTCAGTTGGGGTGTAATTGGCCTCAGAGCCCTTGTATCCTCGACTCCAAAATCCTAGGGGTCGACCTCGAGTCTCCCCTGGCACTTTCTGCCAGAGGCTCCAGGTAGGACCATTGTCCCCAGCTGCGGTGTAGAGCACATTTTTAACATCTTGTCCCATACGGACTGGCCCAAGGGCTACTGCATGCACAATTTCTTGTTTAATCTGTTCAAAAGCCTGTTGTTGTTCAGGACCCCACTGAAAATCATTTTTCTTTCTGGTCACCTGATAAAGAGGGCGTACAATCTGGCTGTAATCTGGAATATGCATTCTCCAGAAACCCACAACGCCTAAGAAGGCTTGTGTTTCCTTTTTGTTAGTTGGTAGGGACATAGCTGTTATTTTGTTGATCACCTCTATCGGGATCTGGCGACGCCCATCTTGCCATTTAATCCCTAAAAACTGGATCTCCCGGGCAGGCCCCTTGACCTTGCCTCTTTTTATGGCAAAACCAGCTTTCAGAAGAATTTGGATGATTTTCTCCCCTTTGTCAAAAACTTCTGCTGCTGTATCACCCCACACAATGATGTCATCAATATATTGCAAATGTTCTGGAGCTCCACCCTTTTCTAGTGCAGTCTGGATCAGTCCATGGCAAATAGTAGGACTGTGTTTCCACCCCTGGGGCAGTCGATTCCAGGTGTACTGGATACCTCTCCAGGTAAAAGCAAACTGTGGCCTGCACTTTAGTGCCAAGGGAATAGAGAAAAATGCATTAGCAATGTCTATAGTGGCGTACCACTTGGCTGCCTTTGACTCCAGTTCGTATTGAAGTTCTAGCATGTCTGGCACAGCAGCACTCAGAGGTGGTGTAACTTCATTTAGGCCACGATAGTCCACAGTTAATCTCCATTCTCCATTAGACTTTTGCACTGGCCATATAGGACTATTAAAGGGTGAGCGAGTCTTGCTAATCACTCCTTGATTTTCTAATTGTCTAATCAGTTTATGAATGGGGATCAGGGAGTCTCGATTGGTGCGATATTGTCGTCGGTGCACCGTGGCAGTAGCAATTGGCACCTGTTGTTCTTCAACCTTCAGCAACCCCACAACAGAAGGATCCTCTGAGAGGCCAGGCAAGGTAGACAGCTGTTTAATGTCCTCAGTCTCTACAGCTGCTACACCAAAGGCCCATCTATATCCTTTTGGGTCCTTAAAATACCCTTTCTTAAGGTAGTCTATGCCAAGGATGCACGGAGCATCTGGACCAGTCACAATGGGGTGCTTTTTCCATTCATTTTCAGTTAGGCTCACTTCGGCCTCCAATACAGATAACTCTTGAGATCCCCCTGTTATTCCCGAGATACTGACAGATTCTGTCCCTTTATGATTCGATGGCATGAGGGTGCACTGTGCACCAGTGTCTACCAGGGCTCGATACTTTTGTGGTTCTAATGTGCCAGGCCATCGAATCCACACAGTCCAATAAACTCGGTTGTCCCTCTCCTCCTCCTGGCTGGAGGCAGGGCCCCTCTAATTAAAGACTGGATTCGTGCAGCTCACGGGGACTGGACCTTCATTTCCCCTATTCACTCTTGGAAAAAAAGGATTTGAGGCCCATCTACCCTGACTGGGGTCCTGCTCATTGGTAACTGGAGCAGCCATCCTCCTAGGAAAATTCTCACTGGTATTTCTGTTAGCTTGCAACTCACGTACTCGCGCCTGTAGGGTACTGGTAGGTTGTCCATGCCATCTGTTCATGTCCTCCCCATAATCACGCAGGATAAACCACAGGATACCTCGTGACGTGTCCCGTTTCCTTTGAGCTGGTCCAGTAGGAGGGCGTTTCCTCCTAAAGGCTGCAACACGGGCCTGTGTAGGTAGAGAGTCAAGTTTATTCTCGATCCTGGACAGTTTGTCTGACAGTTGTTTAAATGAGTCCTTGTTTTCCTTAGTCAGTTTTTCCACAGCCGAGACACGGGCCTGCAGTGGGGAAGAAATACTATCTTCATACTGTCGCATATAGTTAGCCATTTCGCCCACGTTAGGTCGTGCCATAGGATCTTCTCCCCAGACTAATATTGACAATGTATGGGTATGTGTTGGTGGAGCACTCTTCACAACCTTCCGGAACATGGATCGGTTGCATTCCACTTCATCAGGATTTACAGGATCTACAATGTCCTGAGGGTGTTTATAAATGATCTCTTGCACAGCCAGTTCTCTAAGGTAGTTAATACCTTTTTCTATAGTGGTCCATTTGCTTAGGTGGCTCATAACATCATCTTTATAGGGATACCTGCTCTTTACAGCTGACAAGAGTCGCCTCCAGAGGCTGATAGTGTTCGACCTTCTTGGAAGCATCTTATCAATACCACCATCTCTGGACAGGGATCCCAACTGTCTGGCTTCTCTACCATCCAATTCTATGCTATCTGCCCCATTATCCCAGCATCGGAGCAACCAGGTAATAATTGGCTCACCGTCATAACGACTAAAATCTTTTCTTATATTTCGCAGTTCTTTCAGGGATAAGGAGTGGTAGGTTATTTCTACTTCCGAGTCCGAGTCCTCCTGTGATTGTTCTGCTTTAGAAGGACCTTTCTTGTCCTTCTTGTGTAATGGGTCTGCTTTAAAAAGACGATCAAGGAAACCCCCCTCTGTGTCAGGCCCTGACTCTGCCTGAGAAGGGCCCTCACCTGGGTCCTGTGCTGGCTCTGCCTTAGAAGGCTCTGAGTCATCATCCTTCACTTTACTAGCTGATTTCTTTCGGTGTTTTCTCCTGGTTACAGGGGCAGCATTATACCTACCGCTGTTGCTGCACTGACATCTAATCACATACCACACCAGAAACACATTCAGGACAAACGAAAATAAAACCATGCCACCTAGACAGCACCATCCTAATTTCGCAAAATCTAGTGGAATCACCTTGGCAGAAAAGGAGAAGGTACTATTTCCCAAAGTAAAATTGGAAGTATAATCATTAACAGAATCAGCTAAAGGACTCCCAGAGTGCGCAGATAAAATCTCTGCTACCGAGGTCAGAGCAGTAACAACCCAGTTTATCACGACATAAATCCGTACGAAACGCCATAACAAAACAATGCATGTTGACCAGTACCCAGCAATGATAAACTGCACATAAACACTAACAAACAACGGCAAGTAAGGTATTATTACA
Organism: Nyctibius grandis; assembly: GCF_013368605.1. Lineage (NCBI taxonomy): Eukaryota > Metazoa > Chordata > Aves > Nyctibiiformes > Nyctibiidae > Nyctibius > Nyctibius grandis. The sequence continues at coordinate 75,177,258 of NC_090659.1, read as the reverse complement.
CTTAACTCTGTAAAAGGCTTAATAAAGAGACGAGATAGCACAGCGATCAAAAATGACATTACCATCTTCGCTATCTGTTTTAATTTCCAACCCCTCGTAAATCTCAAAGGAAGAACTCCGATACTCTCTCAGCTGAGCTCTCCGGGTCTCCTCCCACTGGAGCTGGGATTCGACTTATCAGAGCAACCTGTCGGAGCTTCTTTCGAGCCCCACGTTGGGCGCCAATAAATCTGTCACGGTTTAAAGCTGGGCCAGTTATTAAACCTGTGGCAGATGCCCTCTGTTATCGCCCCCCCCTCCCCCCAGAGGGAAAGGGAAAGGGAAAAGGGAGAGAGGCTTCCGGGTTGGAAAGTTAAAACAGTTTTAATAAACTATAATAATGAAAAAAAAAAAAAAATAAAATAATAGAAATAATCAAATATATACAAATATATATACAAAACCAAGATTGAGCTCCCCTGAAGTCAGCCACGTCACCACCGGCACTGCAGGGCAGGCTCCGGGAAGGCCCAGGCTGGGCCTAGCAACGGTCGAGAGCTGGATTCAGGGATGCACGGATCGGGATCGGGGGCAGCAGGAAAACAGACGGAGTCCTCCTTGGACACCGGCCATAGCAGAAAAAGGGCGCGACCCTCGTGATCCCCCCCCTTTATACCGAGAATGACGTGTGTGGAATGGAATACCCTCGTTGGTCAATTTTGGGTCACCTGCCCTGTCTGCTCCCCCCTGCAGCTGCGACCCCCCCCTTCGGCTTTTCACTTGTAAGCAGTGAGGAATTCATCAGTGACCTTGGTTTCTCTAAGAATAAGTACAGCAAGAGCCTTACTGCACAACATCCCTACCGGTGCCTCAGCGATAACTACAAACTTCGGGCGTTATCAGTCTTGGAGGCAGACACTGTCTGCAAACATGCAGTTACTTAGAGGAGACTTAGCTGAAAGCAAAAATCACTGAAAGGAAAATAGGCCTGGTTTAGGCCAAACCAGGACAGTCAGGGACCAATTAAGCAATCTGGACATCCATAAATCCATGGGCCCTGATGGGATGCACCCGCAGGTGCTGAGGGAGCTGGCGGAAGTCATTGCTAGGCCACTCTCCATCATCTTTGCTAAGTCGTGGACAACGGGAGAGGTGCCTGAGGACTGGAGGAAAGCAAATGTCACTCCAGTCTTCAAAAAGGGCAAGAAGGAGGACCCGGGTAACTATAGACCGGTCAGCCTCACCTCCATCCCTGGAAAGGTGATGGAGCAACTTGTTCTTGGTGCTGTCTCTAGGCATATCAAGGATAGGGGGATCATTAGGGGCACTCAGCATGGCTTCACCAAGGGGAAGTCTTGCTCAACCAACTTGATAGCCTTTTATGAGGATGTTACCCGGTGGACAGATGATGGTAAAGCTGTGGATGTGGTCTATGTCGATTTCAGTAAAGCGTTTGACACGGTCTCCCACAGCATCCTCGCAGCTAAACTGGGGAAGTGTGGTCTGGATGATCGGGTAGTGAGGTGGATTGTGAAGTGGCTGAAGGAAAGAAGCCAGAGAGTGGTGGTCAATGGGACAGAGTCCAGTTGGAGGTCTGTGTCTAGTGGAGTCCCTCAAGGGTCGGTACTGGGACCAGTTCTATTCAATATATTCATTAATGACTTGGATGAGGGATTAGAGTGCACTGTCAGCAAGTTCACTGATGACAGAAAACTGGGAGGAGTGGCTGACGCACCGGAAGGCTGTGCTGTCATTCAGAGAGACCTGGACAGGCTGGAGAGTTGGGCGGGGAGAAATTTAATGAAATATAACAAGAGCAAGTGTAGAGTCCTGCATCTGGGCAAGAACAACCCCAGGTACCAGTACAAATTGGGGGCAGAGCTGTTGGAGACCAGCGTAGGGGAAAGGGACTTGGGGGTCCTAGTGGACAACAGGATGACCATGAGCCAGCAGTGTGCCCTTGTGGCCAAGAAGGCCAATGGAATCCTGGGGTGTATTAGAAGGGGTGTGGTTAGCAGGTCAAGAGAGGTTCTCCTCCCCCTCTACTCTGCCCTGGTGAGGCCACATCTGGAGTATTGTGTCCAGTTCTGGGCCCCTCAGTTCAAGAAGGACAGGGAACTGCTAGAGAGAGTCCAGCGTAGAGCCACGAAGATGATTAAGGGAGTGGAACATCTCCCTTATGAGGAGAGGCTGAGGGAGCTGGGTCTCTTTAGCTTGGAGAAGAGGAGACTGAGGGGTGACCTCATTAATGTTTATAAATATGTAAAGGGCAAGTGTCAAGAGGATGGAGCCAGGCTCTTCTCAGTGACATCCCTTGACAGGACAAGGGGCAATGGGTGCAAGCTGGAACACAGGAGGTTCCACTTAAATTTGAGGAAAAACTTCTTTACGGTGAGGGTGACTGAACACTGGAACAGGCTGCCCAGAGAGGTTGTGGAGTCTCCTTCTCTGGAGACATTCAAAACCCGCCTGGACGCGTTCCTGTGTGATATGATCTAGGCAATCCTGCTCCGGCAGGGGGATTGGACTAGATGATCTTTCGAGGTCCCTTCCAATCCCTAACATTCTGTGATTCTGTGATTCTGTGATACATAATATTGTACATTTTCTGTACAGTTTACCATTTATAGCACTATTTTTCACTCTTTACTGAAAACCCCTGCCATTTAGAATCTTAATATATAAAAGGAGCCTCACATATCCCCGAGACTTGTACTGTCAATGTGTATAATTCATTGGATATAAGATCTATTGCAGTCTGGGAAGTGGTTACAGTTCTGAAATCAAGCTGTATTCACATATGCCTATACACAAGTTTTTCAACAATTAGAGCCCAGATTTGAATCTAAATATTTCAATATTCTTTTTAATATTCTGATTCCAACCACAAAAATATTTCAAAGATTGTTATAATCAGGTCTCTAGAGAAGCTTGTGTGCTTTGTGTAAATGATAAAAAGTCACAGGTTAGTTTTATGTTTCTTTTGGTATTGCTGTTTAATTCTATTTTTCTAGAGAAGTTTTCGTTTGTTCTTATAAATTCAGCACAACACAAATAAGTAAACTTTTATTTTAGAATTTTATTTTATTCAGGATACCTTCATCTTCATTAGGGGAAAAAGACATTTCTCAGGGTAACTTTCAGTATTCCAAAATACTGGGTTTTTTACTTTCTGTCATATTGTATCAACCAGTTTTACAAGATAGTGATGAAAGATGGCAAGTAGGGCAATATAGGACATGAACAGGGAATTATAACATCACTGTTTCTTTCTGATTTTCTGAATACTGAAAGAGAAAAGTACGTTAGTAGATTTATTCTTGAGCTCATCAAAAATCAGAAAGGAGAAAAGTTTGGAAATTATTGTCTTTTGAAGATAGTTGTTTTGTTCTTTTGACTGAACTTCCAGAAAATGTTAATCACAGTCCCCAAAAGCTTCTAAGAGATCAACCAAACTAGATTAGTGGACAAACTGCAGAATTAATTTAATAAATTTTGGGTATATTAAATAAGGTAGCAGCAGTAATCATAGTTATTCAAGTTTGCCACCTGCCTAGTGATTAGCTTCCTATGAGCCTCATCATAGTAATGTTTTAGTAAGGGGTTTGGATGTAAGTGAGGTAGTGGCTTCACAGCTTTTTATGGGAATTCTTTTCCTACTGATGATGTGTAGCACTGGAGAAAATGAAATGCATGCAATAATATTAAGGAATCTTTTGCATTGTAGTTGTCCTATGTGCTATTTCACTGTGGTGAAGCCCCTCCAGACCTCCCTGTCAAAGGTCTCAGCTTCCATAAAGAAGCTAAAGTAGGGTTACAGAGGATATGTAGATGCCTTGGTTGGGAGAATTGCTTCTCTAAGCATCAAGACTTGGATGCTAGTTAGGTACCAGTGTTAAATGGACTGAATCCTATTCTCCGTAGTTAACATGAATTCACTGTTGTTGAAATTATTTCAGCAATAATTTATAGAGATACAGACATTTTCATACACAAAACCACACACACTTAGATCTGTTACAACTACCACTGCATGCATTTTCTCTTTTAGGTTGTTTCCTACAGCAAAAGACAAGCTGAATAAAACAACAGGAATAAATAGGGGAAACATTTTATTTGTTTAGCTACTACATGAATTATATTATCCTTGTCTTTAAAGATAAGAGGTCTGTTTTTTTCACTTTTTTCATAATATTTTTTCCTTTCAGAAAATGTGATCAAATACCTGGCTTAGGACTTTTTCATGGTGACAGACAATGTATGACAATATGTCAAGTATGTGAAAATTTTCAAAATCAGATATAGGGATAGAGACAGTTGGCTCATTTTTAGTCTCCCTAAATAATGTCTCTGAACAGGTTTTTTCCAAACCAGCAATAAAATTGTTCAGTTTGATGAATCTGATGGAATGAAATTAGCTCAGCGTTTTTGAAACTGAGTATTTTGATGAACCCCTTGTCTATTAGCAACTTCAAATAAAATTCAGTTCCCGTGAGAAGTTTCCCAAAATCTATATATACTCATTTAGCGTAGTCAGGTTCTAATGTTGAGAAATGTGATCTCCTGTGCTTATGGTCAGGCTTTTTTATATCTTGTCTAAAAGAAAATACATGAATTTTTGTTCTGATTATTCTTGACAACAACATATTTTTCCTGGCATTTTGTTTGTTTCTTTGAGCATTTCAGTAGTAGCTACAAAAGGATGTATTTTCCCATTCAGGAACAAGTATATTCTACAAATGATAAACAAAGCTCCTCGGGAAAAACGTTGGGCAGCCAGGGAAGAATAATAATAATGTTTTAATTGCTGACAGCATGTATAATTATGGCTGTAATGTCTTCAGGCAAAATGCAAAAAAATAAACACAACCTCTAATCAAGAGTTGGTTAGTACAGTTGATTACATCTTTTATTGATAAAAGGTATGTAAAGATAAGAAGTCAGCTTCTTAAACAAGATTTATAAGCTTCGGTTGCACTTTGTTGGTTTCAATTGCATGACAGAACGTTTATGTCAAATGAAAACCAGCATAAACTGATCTATTAGAACACAAAAATACATTACTGAGTTCTGTGTAACAACCAAAAAGGCATTTTCAGATGTGCCTTCATTTGTGTTAAATATTCACTGTCATGAGGTATTGAAAATCTAAACAAGAAGGGCGGGCACAGCAGTTCGTGCATCAGTTCGCACAGGGAGGGCCCTGCAGGAACTGAGGTTAGACTAACAGGTCTGTAGTTCCCTGGGTCTTCCCTCACACCCTTTTTTGTAGATTGAAATAACATTAATCAGCTTCCAGTCAGCAGGGACACCCCCAGCCCAGACTCCCAAGACCTTTGGTAGATGATTGAGAGGAGTTCTACTGTAACATCTGTTAGCTCCTTCAGTACACTGGGATAAATCCCATCAGGCCCCATGGATTTGTGAACATTCAGCTGATACAACTGGTCCCTTACAATTTCAGTGTCCACAAATGGAAAGTCACTACTCCCCCAGTCATGGTCCTCCAACTCAGAGGACCAGGCAGCCCAAGATCTATCCTTAATATTAAAGACTGACACAAAATAAGCATTTAATGCCTCCACCTTTTCTTCATCCCTGTTAGCCAGGTGACCATCTTCATCAAGTATGGGTCCAGTATTTCGCTTAGACCTCCTCTTGCTATTAACATACTTTAAAAAAGCCTTTTTTTGTTGACTAACGCAACACTGGCCAGTTTCAACTCTCGTTGAGCTTTGACTTTTCGTGTTTTCTCCCTACACGTGTGAACTACAGCTCTGTGATCTTCTTGCGAAGCCTGACCTCGCTTCCAGATATCATACAATTTCTTTTACCTCCTGAGTTGCAAGAGGAGTTCTCTGTTCAGCCAAGCTGGTCTTCTGCCCCACTTGCTTGACTTTTGGGACCATGGGATTGCCTGCTTCTGTGCTTCAGAAGGTGATTCTTAAAACCTGACCTGCTTTCATGGATCCCTAAGCCCCCAAAAGCAGATTCCCAGGAGACACTGTGAGCTCCCTGAGTAGCTTAAAGTTTGGTCTCTTGAAATCCATGGTAGCAGCTCTGCTGACCTTTTTTCTCGTTGCATTGAAAATTTTGAACTCCACCATTTTGTGATCACTGTGTCTGAAACAGCCACCTACCATCACATCTCCCATGAGTCCTTCTCTAATCACAAATAACAAGTCTAGGAGGGCATCTTTCCTTGTTGGCTCATGGAGTATTTTTGGCACAAAATTATCTTCAACATAATTCAGGAATTTCCCAGACTTCCTTATCACAGCAGTATGGTACTCCCAGTTGATAACTGAAAAGTTGAAATCTCCCATAAGGACAAGGGCTATTGATCCAGAGATTTCCCCTAATTGCCTATAGAATAACTCATCAGTGCTATCACCCTTGCTGGATGATCAATAGTAGACACACACAATAACATCTGCTTTGTTTTCCGTCCCCCTAATTTTTACCCACAGACTCTCAACCACATCATCCCTAATTGTAAGGACTGTACACTCAATCCTCTCCCTTGCACACAGTGCAACTCCTCCACCTTGCCTGCTCTGCTTATCCCTCTTGAATAGCCCACAGTCCTTCATCCCTGCACTCCAGTCATGGGACTCATTTCACTAACTGTCACTAATACCAATGACATCATAGCTCTGGGAACAGACCAATGCTTCCACTAACTATCACAACCCAAACGCGTACACTGTTGTTGGAAACTAAGAAGCACACCTAGTATTCTATAATTAGATAAAAAAACCTCTGGATTTTTTTTTCCCCACAGAGTAATTACAAGGGAAAAAAGTCAGTAAGTCTTTGTAGAACAAGAATAGAAGGGGGGGGAAGTGAACAATTACTTTATTACAGCAGATCCCTGTGTAGCCCTTACTGAATACTTGAGGCTAGCAGTAAAAATAAAAAGCTTCTGATAATTACACAGTGTCATCAGTACTCAAATATGAAACAGCGGATTTTAATTTACTGTTTGTGAACCTGAGAGATACTAGATTTGATTGGCTTTGCTTTTTTTTTTAAAAAGCTGAGCATTTATTTCCCAAGCTATAAGTGGGTTTTTTATGCTTTCTTTACAGTGTAACCACATTTCTTCTACCAAAATATGTTATGGCTTGCTATTCTCTGTTACTTTCACAGATATGTCACAGTGAACAGTACTGAGGTTGATACAGCTTGCTCTCTGTGTATGCTCTGTCTTCTTTTGTATGTCACAAAATAACACTATTTGAGGAAGATGCTAGATAATATCATTTTGTTCTGAAAGGTCTATATTGTGTGTTTTATTTTTTGCTTTTTATTACAAAATTCTTTTTTTTTTTCCAGTTTTAACATGATGAAAATTACCATAATGAATATGTGGAGTAGGTGATTAATAGATATGAGGGCTAACCTTTGAATCTGTGACAATATAAATACCAAAAATCCCAATGGAAACTAGAGAGTGTTTGGAGGATGCGATATGGTAAACTTGGGAGGCTATAAAATGATACAGAAATCTTTCTTGCTCCTTTAGTAATGCCTCCCATCATCAGTCCCAATATTTCTGGAGAACTGGGAACTTCTCCTTGGGACTTCACAGCAGGTGAAGCAATAGTTTCTGGCAAGCCTCCTTCACCTCCTGCCACAGCACATTTGAAATCCTCTGATCCACCACTGTACCTCTTTGTCACTCGCTTTTCTCACAGATGCAATGGATGCCTCTCCCCCTCTCCTAGTTCATACAGCATCTCTACCTGCATGCGGCATTTTGCTGAGAGAGGGCAGAGAACCACTGAGGAGGAAGGGAGAGGGCATACATGAAAAGGGAATGAAGGAATAAGTACAGTTTTGATTCCAGTTCAAAAACAGGGTGTTCAGATCCCATGAGAGGGATTTGGACAGGTTAGATAGATGGGCCCAGACCAACGACATGAGGTTCAACAAGAACAAGTGCCGGGTCTTACACTTCAGCCACAACAACCCCTTGCAGCTCTACAGGCTGGGGGAAGAGTGGTTAGAAAGCGGCCTGGTGGAAAGAGACCTGGGGGTGCTGAGCGACAGCCGGCTAAACATGAGCCAGCAGTGTGCCCAGGTGGCCAAGAAGGCCAATGGCATCCTGGCCTCTATTAGGAATAGTGTAGCCAGCCGGTCTAGGGAAGTGATCGTCCCTCTGTACTCGGCACTGGTGAGGCCTTATCTTGAGTACTGTGTTCAGTTCTGGGCCCCGCACTTCAAAAAAGATGTTGAGGTGTTGGAGCGAGTCCAGAGGAGGGCGACCAAGCTGGTGAAGAGTCTGGAGGGTCTGTCCTATGAGGAAAGGCTGAGGGAGCTGGGGTTGTTTAGCCTGGAGAAGAGGAGGCTCAGAGGTGACCTTATTGCAGTCTACAACTACCTGAAGGGAGGTTGTAGTGAAGTAGGAGTTGGCCTCTTCTCCCGGGCAACTAGCGATAGGACAAGAGGACACAGCCTCAAGCTTCGCCAGGGGAGGTTCAGGTTGGACATTAGGAAGAATTTCTTTTCAGAAAGGGTTATTAGACATTGGAATGGGCTGCCCAGGGAGGTGGTGGAGTCACCATCTCTGGATGTGTTTAAGAAAAGACTGGACATGGCACTTAGTGCCATGGTCTAGTTGACAGGGTGGTGTAAGGGCAACGGTCGGACTCGATGATCCCAGAGGTCTCTTCCAACCTGGTTAATTCTGTGATTCTGTGATTCTGTGATTCTGTGATCAGACTGGCTGTGAATGGCAAGGGAGGGAAGAGATGGAGATGAGAAGGGAGTATGAATCCAACACACAGCAGGGTGATCATTAAAGAATAACACAGAAGTGCTGCACAGAAGAGCAAAAGGCTAGTATTGTAGGCATCAGTGCCTAAAGGTTTTGGTAGTATTAGATATAGTATACACATAGAATCATGACACTTCTATTGTATCAGCATATACACATTACTGGTGACCATGTGATTCCTTGGCATCTTTCAAAGATATTGCTCTTGGCTTAGTTGATTTATGTTTGTTTGTTTCCTATTCTTAGCCCACCCAGAAACAGAGGGAGGAACTGAGGTTCCATTACCCAAATGTAGGGGCATTTGGATAAACAAAGAGAATGAGGAAGGGAAAGGATGGTCTTCATTAAAATAATAGCAAACTATCAGAGGTTTCTCCTTTCACCAAAATATCCACCAAAACAAATATTAACCACCCTCCTTTTTTCTGTCATCCTTTTGCTCTGTGGAGTTATATATAATTTATTGCCTACCAAGTGCTTCCTGTCATGTATGGGCTCTGCATTATGTCTTTTGAAACCATCATGACCAATTCATAGCCTCTGCAGGAAAATTGGCCTGCCTGGTCCTGCGTTGAAGGGGCCCGAATATTCCTGCCATTGCTTGCTGTGATTTAAAATAGTAACAAAGATGATTTCTCTGAAAACATTCTTCATCCATTCCATGTAACTAGGTGTTTTTTTTTTTTTTCTGAGCAGTCATAACAGGGGTTAACTGGTTGAAAGTGAAGCGATAAATACTTTATTCGTAACAAAGAAAAATCTCACCATTAAAATCAGGTTATGCATCAGGGATAGAGAGTGGACTGACTTTTGTCAGGTTGAAGCATTTTCAAGGTTATCAGATGTGTTGCCTTTCACCACTCTTTAGAGTAGTATTTTGACATGTGCGATGCATTCATAGAAACATAGAATTATTTTGGTTGAAAAGGACTTTTAAGATCATCAAGCCCATCTGTTAACCTAGCATTGCCAAGTCCACCACTAAACCATGACCCTAAGCACCATATCTACACTTCTTTCAAATACCTCCAGGGATGGTGACTCAACTACTTCCCTGGGCAGCCTGTTCCAATGCTTGATGAAGAAATTTTTCCTAATATCCAATCTAAACCTCCCCTGGCACAACTTGAGACCTTTTCCTCTCATCCTATCACCCGTTACCTGGGAGAAGAGACTGACACCCATCTCGCTACAACCTCCTTTCAGGTAGCTGTAGAGAGCAATAAGGTCTCCCCTCAGCCTCCTTTTCTCCAGACCAAACAACCCCATTTCCCTCAGCTGCTCCTCATAAGACTTGTGCTCTAGACCCTACACCAGCTTTGTTGCTCTTCTTTGGACTCACTCCAGAAGTAACTCTCACCATAGTAAGAGTTCAGCTCTCTTTGTAGAGAATTTGATATAAGTATGATACTGTACATATCTGATTCAGATGTTTAATCTCTTATTTCTCTTTCATTGGCTATGCTTCTCTTGTGGAGTTTTTCCTGAAAAAAATCTGATAGAAATTTGTGCAAATATTTTCTCTGCACTTTACAAAGTATTTTTTTTTTTTTTAAAAAAAAAGAAAACATAAAGCATAAATGGCCTGAAGGTTAGTACCAGCCTGCATCAGAGATTCCCATGACTCAGGTGCTGAGTACTTAGTTGAAAAACATTTATTTCAGTTAAGAAACTGATTTAAATTACTGTAGAAAGACTGGCTCAGCAAATATTTTACTCAAAAAATCTGCTAGTATAACAAAATATTAAAAAATAGAGTATTTAAACTGCCTAAATTAATGCACTTGAAAATTAGCTTTTGCTTGCACAAGGTACTGATCAATGTCTTATGCTCAGTTGAGTCATAATGTATGGTAACTTCTGTACTCTGTTTTTCCTTCTTCTAGGAAGAAAGTATTTTATTAAACTTTTTGTAATTTAGAATATTTTATTAAGAAAAAATCAGGAGATTATACTTAAGTGATGTACTATGACTTGCTTCTTACGAAAACAAAATTAGGCAAGTAGTATCCAGAAATATTAGTGTCCCTCCCTAAAGCCACAGAAGAAGAATGAAAGAATGCTTACTAAAGAAACGTTTTTTGACTGAGTTTTTGAGCTGATGCAAACTACCTTCATACTCATTTGAGATGGTTCTATTATCCAATCTTATACGCATATACAGGATAAAAGAGTTAAAAAAAAATAGGCCTTTGGGGAAAAATTAAGCGAAGTTAAGTAAATAACAAACACAAAATACTTTATTTTTATTGTCATTAAAATGTAGAATCTAATCTAGGTTTGAGAAAAATTCTTAATTATATCAACAGATTATAATATAACATTTTCCTGCTTTTATTTGTTTCATTTGAACCACAAAAAAGAATTAACTCATTTTTGGAAAAAAAGTCAATAAATATCTGACAGTCCTCAATTTCAAAGCAATCAATATTCAATTTATAATGGTAATGACTCATTCTTCTAGAAAGTATCTAGACAGCATATATAGTAAAATAAATACACTGAAATTTAGGTTTTCCAATATAAATTGTATATCCTAATGACAGATTAGTAAAATGGCTCAGTTTTAAAACAGTGGAGTATCTGCCTGCAGAAGGTTATTTTATGGCTCTATGATTTAGTTTCAAAGTTTCGTATGATATCACAATGATTACTTCCAAGTTTAACAGATATTATCCCCACTCTCCAAAAGGCAGAATACTTAGCAGTAATATAAGACATGATTATTAATATGTAATAAGGCTGAAATTACATTAAAAATATATTTTGGGATTTTCAGAACATAATTTTGATTTTTTTTAAATATTGTAAATAATTTGTTTACTTTAATAATATTTTTTTTTATAATTACAAACATAGATGAAAGCAGCAGCGTTAAAAGAAATCTACCCACTTCTTTTGTGACCTCAGATCAAACTGTAGCTAGATGAACAATTAAAATTATCACATCCACAAATTCTATATTTAGAGATTCTTACATCTTCCAAGGAACAGATATATAGAATAACAAGAACCTAATGATCTTTCTTTAAGACTAGAGTGCCCAGAATTAATTATACTTTAATATGTCTATGAATTATTTTTTTTCAGTGTGGATATATATTGATGTGTTAGTGACAAATGGCATCATGGGTATGGACTAATGATAAAACAATGGATCATATAGTTTTATCAATGACTATTAAAATACATATAGCTACAATATAATGATTGAGAGGTAAAGCGTATCATAGATCTGCTTAACTATGATGAAGATTTGGCAGCTTTAGTGATAGTGTTTATTAAAGCCCATATATTATCCAGTGGAGAAGAATTACATATTCCTGCTTCTGCCATAAGTAACAGATTAATCAACCTTTAAAAGGCCTTGGCATGTGGAAGGCAGTGAGAAACTTCTTATCCTCTGTTTTGAAACACTATGAGAGGATAATAAACCTCAGTATTTACAATGGTTTGGTTTTCAGTTATTTTATGTTGCTTATTATTATTATCCATCTTAATAGCACATCATGTAAAACAATATTTCAACAATATTTTTCTGGATTAAAAACCATCAAACTTATAGGACTGTTTGCTAGTACTAAGATTCAGTTCTAACACATATTTATTCAAAATATGTTGATACAACTGAATAAAGTTGGTCAGGCATGCATTTTTTTTTTTTTTTCTGGAGGGGGGAAGGAAAGCAAAAAGGCCCAGCCATCCCTTCCAAGCTTTCCCATTTATAGTGAATGTGATCTTAATGTTATAGAATACACCTGTGGGCCAGCCTGGGCCAGCTGCCCTGGCTTTCTACTAATGGCCTTGATCACCATACCACAACTGGCCACAAACTGAAACAAAATTTAACAGAAAATTGATTCTGTGTATTTTATCCCTGTGAAACCAGGACAATTAGCATGTGTTAAAATACCTTTACAGACTTGTCCATAAGGAGAATTTCCCAACCTTTAGGAGGAAGGGGATGGCTTAAGTATTGAACTATTTTTAAATTCATTTAATAGGACTGCATAAAGAATGCTTGTCCATATTAATATACATACAACAGTTTTTTTCTATTTCTGCTAATGCTTGTACCCCACAATGTTTGGAGTTTATGAATAGTAGGGAGTTAAATTTGTGAGGCTAAAAATTTAATTAATTAAATAAAATTCCTAACAGTTTCCTCTTGCTCAGATCTTTTTTTTCCTTTTAATTTACTATTTTCACTCAAATTATGATAATTAATTAAATCTTAGGTAAGCAGGAGTTAAGCAATATACATTTTTATGTTACCACCATACAATGTGTCCAAATTTTCATCTCTAAGCAAGAATTTTAATTGCTTTAGACTTCCACATATTAAATAACTGTAATAATACTGTATGCTTTTAGTTGTACCTTTTCTCTTTCTCCTATATCCTGAGATAATTACATGTAATATTCCGTTTGAGGGTGTATCATCAAATTAAATTGTAATATATTTTCAGCTTTTTTTTGTAATGTTCAAACTGCTGAAATAATGTCTACACTGACAAAGTAATGCTTACACCTATTGAGTTCTTGCAGATAATTTAAAATCAGTGGATGTCTGGACCCTTCCAACTTAACTTTTATATGTCTTATGTGCATGAAGATACTGAATATGAGAGTTTATCACTTTTGCTGATGTCTTCTTCATTGATTTTGACACTTCGGGAACTCACCTAAGATTTGCAACATTTCTGACTTCAGGAAGAATCAAGTGTTTGTTTAGAGGCTGGATGGAGTAGGCTGATATTACTCACGTGTTTAGAGTTAACCACACCCATAAAATTTCTGCTCGGATATAGTATGTTTTATGGTAAGTTTTTATTGTTGTTGGTCTGCTGCTCTTCACCTGAGGTATTTTTTTCCACATGTGGGAATTTTAATCAAACAACAAGTAGATAAATCAAACAAGACATGAAAGAAAAAATACTGTGCATACAGTAGCTTTTGTGTGCACCATACAAAACAGGAACCTGTAGTTATTATAAGGCAAAATATAGCTGGCAACCAAGATAAGCTGAAATCTTTTTAAGTAATGTAATATTAATTTTGAAGCCTGGTTGCACTAGGGCTTTCCATATTTTTTCTTAAAATAAATTTGCATTTTATGTTTCATTTGAGTTGCTGTCATTATGTTCATTGCTGCTATTTTGTGTTACAAAGAACCAGGTATATCAAAGAATTTTTTGCACTCAAATAACTTTGTTTTATTTTCTTTTTTTTATGTTGTCTTTATATTTCTTTATGGTTAGTGAATTCTGAATATTTAAGATGTCCATTCAAGTTAGGAAAATAGCATAATAAAAAGCTAAGCAAACAAACAAGTCTTGAGCTACTCATGGTATCGTCTTTGGTAAGAAGCTTTCACACAGTTAAACAAACATTATAGTTTATTTTGATACTATCAACATTCTTGAGGCACTGGTGTTGTTTAGTATAGAGAAAAGGAGGCTGAGGGGAAACCTTATTGCTGTCTACAAGTCTGAAAGAAGGTTGTAGCAAGGAAGGTGTTAGTCTCTTCTCCCAGGTAACAAGCGATAGGATGAGAGGAAATGGCCTCAAGTTGCACCAAGGGAGGTTTAGATTGGATATTAGGAAATATTTCTTCACAGAAAGGGTTATCAAACATAGGAACAGACTGCCCAGGGAAGTGGTGGAGTCACCTTCCCTGGAGGTATTTAAAAGATGAGTAGATGTAGTGCTTAGGGATATTGTTTAGGGATATTGTTTAGTGGTTGACTTGGTAGTGTTAGGTTAATGGTTGGATTCAATGATCTTAAAGGTCCTTTCCAACCAAGATGATTCTGTGATTAATCTAAGTAACCTGAGTTTCAAGTTCTTATCAAATAAAACACAAGGTGGGAAAAAGTATTAAAGAAAAAAAGCTAATATTTTTTTTCTTATCTACGTGGTATGGACTTTTTTCCTTATTTTAGTTTTGTTTTAATATAGACATGTTCATAAGACAGAGACTAAATGATGTGATTAATAGGTGCTGTCTGACTCACACTTCACTGGGCATTACTGTAACAGCACTGTGGTTAGCAGCATGAAAATGTGTACTTAAAATAGGAAACAGAAAATACATGAAAAAAATAGTAAAAAACCCCAAGGTTTCAGCTTTTCACTGAGTATTTCTCTCACACAAATTGCAGATTACTTGTGATTTCAAATGTGCTTAAAGATTCAAAGGATATTTTATTAGTAATGAAGTAAAACTCTTGCCAGAGATATAATATGGCCCACCAACTCCATCTGAGTGGGCACCCCAGAAGGAATTATTTAAGAGTAGAAGAGATAGATACCTTGGTCCACTGCACAACAATGAGATTAAAGGGTTTTGTGTTCTCATGCCTACAGAGGGTAGACTGCAGCCTTTAATAAGAACCAAGTTTTGCAGGGCATCTCACAGTTTAACATGCTTTGTATTTTAAGATCTAATTGAAGACAACAGAATCACAGAATCACAGAATCAAAGAAACACAGGATCAATCAGGTTGGAAGAGACCTCTGGGATCATTGAGACCAACCATTGCCCTGACACCACCATGTCAACTAGACCATGGCACTAAGTGCCATGTCCAGTCTTTTCTTAAAAACATTCAGAGATGGTGACTCCACCACCTCTCTGGGCAGCCCGTTCCAATGTCTAATGACCCTTTCTGAAAAGAAATTCTTCCTAATGTCCAACCTGAACCTCCCCTGGCAAAGCTTGAGACTATTGTTGCCGCTTGTCTGTGGCAAGCTCCGTTCAGTTGCTGGCTGGCCTGAGGCTATCCGCACCCCAGGGCCATTGAGCACAGACACCAATGTGAGGATGCAACAAGTGGTGTTTATTCAATTGCGCAACAGCCTTATACAGTCGTCTTGTCCCGTACGAACTCACGCAATACTTGCACATCCTGCTCCTTTCGCCACGCCTACCTTTCCGTTACAGCTCGAGATTTTCTGGGCGCCGTACCCTAATCTACCTACATTTCCCCCTCCCCATGCTTCAAGTCATGCGAAGTAAAGCGTATCGCTGATACTGGTGCCTTGCGTCAAAGCGCAAGCGTAACTGGCGGATACAACATCCTAGAATAGGAAAACCAAAACATGTTAAGAGAATAACTCCAACAGCAACAGCAACAATTATTATGAGTTTGTCCCAAGAAAGCCAAGACATTAGCCATCCCCAGACACTAGCTCCGATATCAGCTAGCCATTGCCATTTAACTGGATCCTCCTTAGCTATTTCTACCAAGCTATCCGCTGCCTTCTGGAGGATTACATTATGTTCCTAGATCTGTTCATAATCGTCCGCAGAGAGACAACAAAAGGAAAGATTTGCAAAACGGGCACTTTTACACCCTCCTTGGATAAGGATATCAAAAAGAACATCGATCGCCTCATGGTGAGCCTTCAAAAGCCTTGAAGTTTGCTCAAACTTATCTTGCATTACCTGTATCACTGCTTTAACTGCCTTATTGTTTCAAAGAAGGTGGCAAACCACTTTCTCTAGAGCGGCCGAGTTTCGCTGTACTCCTACACCCAGAGAGAAAGCTAACGTAAAGACTCCTGCAGTGCCTTTCCAGACAGGGAAAGACAAGAACTCCCCTGCATAAACAGTTCTCACTGGTTATTACCTTGCCATCATCCAACTCTACTCTCAATGTCCCTAAGTCCCTCTTTCTTCGTCGAGGCAGTCACCTGCCTCGTCTCTCAGGTTTCAGGAAGATGCCCATGGGTTCTAGAGTGCCGAATATGCACCACCCGTACGGCTCTCTTGGGTAGAAACATTTGTGAACAGTACCATTACATAATAATACTAATGGGTGCCGCAGACAAAAAGGGAGTATCCCTTATATCCATTTCGTCCACAACAAGGGAACTATTTACAGTAGTGTTCCGCCCTGGCTGGAAACATTCCCCCCAGAGCTTTGGCCCTCGACCTGGTTCAGCAAAACCCGAATATGAGGGGTTCAGCCTAATATCTATCAAATCTTCTCCATCGTTATGGATAAGGATCGTTGTTGGCTGAAATGACTTATAATATTGGAAATAAGTAGCTGAGATCTGACTCTGTAACATATAAGCATAGAAGAGAAGACAAAGACCTCCAGTCTTCCTTGGAAACGTAACATCGTCTTGCGGCACCTGCTTGACTAGTCACTGCTTCGTCTTCAGATGGGTCAAATTTAGAGTTACTGCCAAATAAGAGTCCCTATCGATTTCCCACTCATATTGGCTACTATTACACTTTAGCCAACCCGTCCGGTCATCCAACCGGGTGCATGTCATTGAGATTAATTGGTCAGTATAGGTAACTGTTTTCTCCTTCTCCTTGAGCTCACGCAGGAGCTTAGCTACCTGTTCCTTGGAAAACTTACCCGCAAAACGGAAGGTTTTCGGTATCAAGGGACACCGAGGACTTGTGTTGTTCGCAGTTAAGACAACAAACATATAACAAGGTTGTGATGGTGTATCTATAGATAGGGGGAGACAGTACCGTGTCTGGTTATGTACCCGAGCCCAGGTTCTCCAGTAGGATTCCCCTGCAGTTCCTGTGACGCAAAGCAAAAGCAAGCTAATCACAAGCGTATTGTTCAAAGCTCTTGTTTTGCTCAGCAAGGGCCGCTGTTCCTCATCATTCTTGGTGCCCCGCCGCTTTACCAGACCCTCTGTGCTGCCGGGACACCTCCTTTCCGAAGGTAGAGGCTGATGTTGTTTCGGCTTCCCCCACAGGTACTTCTGCAAAACATAAAGCTCGGATAGTGTACATATTACTTCAGGTTGAAGTTTTGTTTTAAATCAGGGCGCAAACAGCGTGTAGGGACCCACTGTATAACATCATCCCGTTTGATGGCGGCATACCCCCTCCTGTGATGTAGCAGCTCCCAACCTGTTTCCCACTCCGCTGTCCCAGGGAACCGAACCTTGACTGGGGGGCCCACTTCTGGCACCCCTGGACTCCAATGTCGCTCAATTGGGGCACGCTCTTGGTCTCCCCGGGCAAAATGATTTAAAGAATAAAGAGCGCGGTGTAAAATGTGAGATTGGTAGTTGACAGGAATTACGTCTGGGAATCCTTCCGCCTCCCCAAGAATCTTAATTCTGTGTTTTAGCGTCTGATTAGCGTGCTCTACAATGGCCTGCCCGGTAGAATTATATGGAATGCCGTGTTTGAGCGCGATACCCCACCGCTGGCACCACTGACGTGTGCTATGAGCAATAAAACAGGGGCCGTTATCAGTTTTGATCTCGACAGGTAGGCCTAGCCAAGCGATTGCAAGATTCCAATGTAGCTGAACGGAGCGTGCTGTTTGTTTCCGATGTGAGGTGGACACAATCATCATACTGTAAGTGTCCACTGTGACTGCCAGCCATGGCTGAGGTCTGAGTTGAGGACATAGGGTGAAGTCTGATTGCCATATGCTGTTAGGCTTCAGTCCACGGGGGTTGACCCCAGCACTCCATAATGGTGAACGCTGACAGTACGGGCAGGTCGCAACGACCTCTCGAGCCTGCGTGAGAGGGATGCCACAGCATTTTGCGAGCGCTCGTGCCCCGATATGCAGAAAGCCATGGAGATCTTTGGCTTCAGATAGTGTCCATATCTTATTCGCTGCTTTGTCCGCCATCGCGTTGCCTTCCGTAAAGGGGCCTGGATAGTGTTGATGTCCGTTAACGTGGATGATTGAACATGTTTGTTGGCGCTGCTGTAGCGCGTCCTCTAGCATACAGGCTATGGCTGAACCAGTGTACCCTGCAGTAGTCATTTTTTGTGCCAATTTCCAAACGAAAATGGAGTCTGTGACGATGTTAATGTGTTGATTGGGTTCCATCTGCACTGCCAATGACACTGCCTTAGCTTCTAGGTGTTGCACGCTTGAATTGCTGTCCGTGTATGTGACCTTCCTCCATTGCTTTTCTGAGGTCCATACTACAGCAGCTGTACTAGTACGTGAAGATGCATCGGTGAAATATGTGGTTCCAGGCTTTGGGGTTGATAGTACTCGAATCTTGATCATGGGCTGGCAGGTCTGGAGATGCTGGAGCAAGGGGTGTGACTGGCCAGGGATTATCCTTCCATGATATGTGTGCAGAGCTAGCATAATTTCGTCATCAGTTACAACTAAGGTATCCCACACCTTTCTTTTGAACGGCACATGAATCTCCTCTGGATCATGTCCACAGTGTCGAACAGCAGTTGTTCTAACCTTTTGGAGTAGCAACGCGGTGGCTCTAATATATGTCATATACGCGGTCGTCATTTGGCTAGAGAAGTGCCACAGCAGGACTTGAGGGTATCGTCCTGGCTGCTGTGTAAGAGCCCCTGTTGCCCCCTCTGAACCCAACATGACCAGAGCAACAACAGGTTCTTTGGGGTCCCATCTGCTAAGGCTCGCCGTAGCCAGGAGCTTCTCGATTTGTCTCAGGCTCTCTTCTCCCGCTTTTGACGTTGTTCTTGGCTCCCATAGGTGTTTCCCTTTTAACAGCTCTTAAAATGGCGCCATGACCTCTGGAGGGATCCTGATGATCGGTTGCATCCATTGCAGGGCTCCGACTAACTTCTGCACATCGTGCAGGGTGGAAATTTTTGGGTTTAGCTGGATGTTCATAGGACGCACCGTGTTCCCTCTTATACGGGTGCCCAGGTAGGAAACGTCATCTCCTCTTTGGGTTTTTGCGTCTGCGATGAAAAGGCCGACACTCTGGAGCGATGCTTTTACTTCTTCCTCCGTTTTTTCCACTTGGGGTGTCTCTGAGGCCGCCAGCAGGATGTCATCCATGTAATGAATAATCACCGCTTCAGGAAAGTGTGCGCGCACAGGCGAGAGCACTTGGGCCACCACATATTGGCAGATGGTTGGTGAGTTCTTCATGCCTTGAGGGAGGACCTTCCATTGGTAGCGTTTATCTGGTTCTTCCAAATTCGTAGTTGGGACAGAGAATGCGAATCGGTGACGGTCCTTATGATGTAGTGGGATAAAGAAGAAGCAATCTTGAATATCCATTACCACAACTGGCCATCCCCTAGGGATTGCTGAGGAAAGGGGTAAGCCAGGTTGCAGTGCCCCCATGTCGCACATTTGTTGATTCACTGCTCGTAGGTCATGCAAGAGACGGAATTTACAGGACTTCTTTTTTATGACAAATATGGGTGTATTCCAAGGGCTAAAGCTCTCCTCAAGGTGGCCTTGCTCTAACTCTCGTTGTATTATTTGCTGCGCGGCTATAGCTTTTCCTTATTTAATGGGCACTGCTCCACCCAGACAGGATCATTGTATTTCCATTGCAGCGGTATCGGTGAAACTGCTGAGGCAGTGGCCCTTCGGGTAAATTTGTCCCCCTTGTTCCCTGATGCTGAACACCGGGAGCAACATTGGTGATTCTCATCCCCAGGGCCGCAAGTACATCGCGGCCTATCACGAATTCCGAGAGATGTGTTACATGAGGTAGTGTGATGGCTTGTAGCCGAGTTCCGTCAGTTTCGTATAGGGTGAATCGGATGAGTTCTTTACTTTTATACGTGGAGGTGGTGCCTCCCACCCTGGCTATATATCCGGCACCTTCCAACGGCCACTGTGGCAGCCACTTATGGAAGGATACTACAGAAACATCTGCTCCGGAATCAAGCAACATATTCAAAGCCACAAATCCTGCCTCGGGGTGTTCGACTACTTCCATGCAAACTCGGGTGATAGGCCGCTGTTTGAAATCTAGTGCCAGGGCCACTGATGGCCCCCTACCTGGTCCTGCTTGCCCTGAGGGCTGTATGAAGGGATTCCGGGGGCAAAAACTGGGATCTGCGGGAAGGCTGGCCCCCGGGTCTGGCCTCCCCGCCTCCCGTTTCCCTGGGTTTTTTACAGTCTCGGGCCATATGTCCTGTTCTTCCACATGCCCAGCACGGCCCCAGTGCATTTCTGGTCTCGTGTCCTCTTTTAGTAGGACAGTGCATCTTTATGTGACCTTTTCCTCTACAGTTGTAACATCCGCCTCTAGGTTGGTTGCCTTGGGGAAAGGCTGCTGCAACTTGCAACAGTGTCTGGACAGTTGTGTCACAAAGTCGGGACTGATGTTCCAATACAAACTTAATTATTTGTGCCAAATTGGATCCTTTAGGTAAATGCTGTAATATATCTTTCACAGAGTCATTACTCTGTTGCTTTATGCACTCTATCATTACGGCAGGGCGAGCCTCCTCTGGCAAATCAGAGTCCTCTATTGTCCTTTGTAGCCGATCACAAAACACCTCAAATTGCTCCGCGTTTGCCTGCTTGATTTTTGTCCAGGAAGGCTCCGATTTCACCACCCTAGCCACTTCCTCATAAGCAATTCTTGAGGCCTCTGTTGTAGCAGTTATTTCTCTAGGCCGCAAGCCTCCTGCCTGCTGTTGTGGTGTTAACATGTTCGCAGCTTTCCCCACAAGCCTGTCATAAGTGGTTCCTGCAAGTGGATGGTCTGCACTGGCGGCTGCAGCGGCAGCCAATCGGTAACACCGTGTCTGCCAGGCCTCCTTCCAGATTACCCACGAGCTTGGGGTCAGTACAGATTGTGCTAGCTGTCGTATATCTGTGGGCATCAGGCCCTGAGCATGTATGCTATCTAACAGTATCCGTGTGGAGGGATGCTTCAGCCCATTGTCTTTTATGGCTTGCAACAGTGACTGCACTATCATGGGTTCCAAGGGGACCCATTCTGCAATGCCCCCTGCCTGCACGCGGACAGGACAAACCGCGGGATTGCTCTGTAGCTGAATCCCTTCCAAAGCACAGTTTTCTGCAATGATCCTCCAATTACTCAATGGGATCTTTGGTGCCTCCCCGGTCTCTTTTCTGTCCCCTGCTTTCCCTACTGGGCCGGCTATTAAACCTGCAGCAGACGCTCTCTGTTAACCCTCCCCCCCCACCCGAAGGGAAAGGGAAAAGGGAGAGAGACTTACGGGTTGGAAAGTTAAAACAGTTTTAATAAACCTATAATAATGAAAAAGAGTATAATAATAATATTGGAATAATCAAATATATATACAAAACCAAGATCGAGCTCCCCCGATGTCGGCCACGTCACCACCGGCACTGCAGGGCAGGCTCCGGGAAGGCCCAGCCTGGGCCTAGCGACGGTCGAGAGCTGGATTCAGGGATGTACGGATCGGAATCGGGGGCAGCAGGAAAACAGACGGAGTCCTCCTTGGACACCGGCCATAGCAGAAAAAGCCTGAGAACCTCGTGATCCCCCCGCTTTATACCGAGAATGACGTGTATGGGATGGAATACCCTCGTCGGTCTATTTTGGGTCACCTGCCCTGTCTGCTCCCCCCTGCAGCTGCGACCCCCCCTTCGGCTCTTCACTCGTAAGCAGTGAGGAATTCAGCAGTGACCTTGGTTTCTCTAAGACTAAGCACAGCAAGACCCTTACTGCACAACATCCCTACCGGTGCCTCAGTGATAACTACAAACTTCGAGCGTTATCAGTCCTGGAAGCAGACACTGTCTGCAAAACATGTAGTTAGTTTCAGAAAGTGCAGTTACTTAGAGGAGTAAAAATCACTGAAAGGAAAATTGGCCTGGTTTAGGCCAAACCAGGACATTCCACCCCTTATTCCATACCATTCACGTCATACTCAGATCACCACTACCTTTTCATTTTAAAATATATACAGATAACATTAGTTTATGATTCATCTCTATACAGAAAAAAAAGGTTCATCAAGTTCATTTA
This sequence comes from Nyctibius grandis, assembly GCF_013368605.1. Classification (NCBI taxonomy): domain Eukaryota; kingdom Metazoa; phylum Chordata; class Aves; order Nyctibiiformes; family Nyctibiidae; genus Nyctibius; species Nyctibius grandis. The sequence goes on along the minus strand of NC_090659.1, from coordinate 75,154,787 downwards.
GTTCAGGATTGTGGGTTTCCATCTGGCTAGGAGTCTCCCAGGGTAGGAGAGATGGTATGAGCTTTGTCACAGTTTGTGCCCACGGGTTGCAGGTTAAAGATGTCAGTCTCGAGGAGGTTACTGGATGCCACTTGCAGCTAGCTCCATTCCCATCACCACTGCTTCAACCTGAAAGACACTTATGAACACTGTTAGTATTATGCAGCAATTAACATCATGCGGTTCAGAATTAAGTATTCTCACCCAAGATCAGATCACCTTCAGGGACACATCGGACTCCACCATCCTGCAGCATCACCCACCAAGTACATCCAGGTCCTTGAGCAAAAGCAATCCCATGAATGGGTTTACCTTTGCCCATAGCAGGAAGAATCCAGACAGTTTTTCCCAATAGATTCCTTTCATGCACCACAGGGACTTTATCCCCTTCTACTATATGTAAAAGGTCTGACTGAGCAGGGCCAGCTCGGTTGATAGATCCTCTGGTGTTAACTAGCCAGGTAGCTTGTGCCAAATGCTTATCCCAGTTTTTAAAGGTTCCACCCCCTATTGCTTTTAGGGTAGTTTTTAACAGCCCATTATAACGTTCAATGTTCCCAGAGGCTGGTGCATGATAGGGGATGTGATATACCCATTCGATGCCATGCTCTTTGGCCCAGTTATCTATGAGACTGTTTTTGAAATGAGTCCCATTGTCCGACTCAGTTCTCTCTGGTGTGCCATGTCGCCACAAGATTTGCTTTTCAAGGCCCAGAATAGTGTTCCGGGCAGTGGCATGGGGCACAGAGTATGTTTCCAGCCATCCGGTGATCGCCTCCACCATGGTAAGCACATAGCGTTTACCCTGGCGGGTTTGAGGGAGTGTGATGTAGTCAATTTGCCAGGCCTCCCCATATTTATATTTCAACCACCGTCCCCCATACCACAAAGGTTTTAACCGTTTGGCTTGCTTAATTGCGGCGCATGTTTCACAATCATGGATAACCTGTGCAATAGAGTCCATGGTTAAGTCCACCCCTCGGTCACGAGCCCATCTGTATGTTGCATCTCTCCCTTGATGACCTGAAGTGTCATGAGCCCACCGAGCTAAAAATAGTTCACCTTTATGTTCCCAGTCCAAATCTATTTGGAACACTTTAGCAGCCTGATCTGCTTGTTGGTTGTTTTGATGTTCCTCAGTTGCCCGACTTTTAGGTACATGAGCATCTACATGACGTACCTTCATGACTAGTTTCTCTAGCCGAGTAGCAATATCTTGCCACAGTTCAGCAGCCCAAATAGGTTTACCTTTACGCTGCCAGTTGCTTCGCTTCCACTGCTTTAACCACCCCCACAAGGCATTTGCTACCATCCATGAGTCGGTATAAAGATACAGCCTTGGCCACTTTTCTTGTTCAGCAATGTCTAGAGCCAGCTGGATGGCTTTTACCTTTGCAAATTGACTTGATTCACCTTGTCCTTCTGTGGCTTCTGTGACTCGTCGTATAGGACTCCATACAGCACCTTTCCACTTCCGATGCTTTCCTACAAGACGGCAGGATCCATCGGTGAACAGGGCATACTGCTTCTCATCCTCTGGTAGTTCATTATATGGTGGGGCTTCTTCAGCACGTGTCACCTCCTTTTCTGGTGGCATTCCGAAGTCTTTGCCTTCTGGCCAGTCCATGATCACTTCTAAGATTCCTGGGCGATTAGGGTTTCCTATTCGAGCCCTCTGTGTAATTAATGCAATCCATTTACTCCATGTAGCATCAGTTGCATGATGGGTAATGGGAACCTTACCCTTGAACATCCAGCCTAGTACTGGTAATCGAGGTGCCAGGAGAAGTTGTGCTTCAGTACCAATTACCTCTGAAGCAGCTCTAACTCCTTCATATGCTGCCAGTATCTCTTTTTCAGTTGGAGTGTAATTGGCCTCGGAACCCTTGTATCCTCGACTCCAAAATCCTAGGGGTCGACCTCGAGTCTCCCCTGGTACTTTCTGCCAGAGGCTCCAGGTAGGACCATTGTCCCCAGCTGAGGTGTAGAGCACATTTTTAACATCTTGTCCTGTACGGACTGCTCCAAGGGCTACTGCATGCACAATCTCTTGTTTAATCTGTTCAAAAGCCTGTTGTTGTTCAGGGCCCCACTGAAAATCATTCTTCTTTCTGTTCACTTGATAAAGAGGGCGTACAATCTGTCTGTAATCTGGAATATGCATTCTCCAGAAACCCACAACGCCTAAGAAGGCTTGTGTTTCCTTTTTGTTAGTTGGTGCGGACATAGCTGTTATTTTGTTGATCACCTCTGTCGGGATCTGGCGAAGCCCATCTTGCCATTTAATCCCTAAAAACTGGATCTCCCGGGCAGGCCCCTTGACCTTGCCTCTTTTTATGGCAAAACCAGCTTTCAGAAGAATTTGGATGATTTTCTTCCCTTTGTCAAAAACTTCTGCTGCTGTATCACCCCACACAATGATGTCATCAATATATTGCAAATGTTCTGGAGCTCCACCCTTTTCTAGTGCAGTCTGGATCTGTCCTTGGCAAATAGTAGGACTGTGTTTCCACCCCTGGGGCAGTCGATTCCAGGTATACTAGATACCTCTCCAGGTAAAAGCAAACTGTGGCCTGCACTTTGGTGCCAAAGGAATAGAGAAAAATGCATTAGCTATGTCTATGGTGGCATACCACTTGGCTGCCTTTGACTCCAGTTCGTATTGAAGTTCTAGCATGTCTGGCACAGCAGCACTCAGCGGTGGTGTAACTTCATTTAGGCCACGATAGCCTACAGTTAATCTCCATTCTCCATCAGACTTTCGCACTGGCCATATAGGACTATTAAAGGGTGAGCGAGTCTTGCCAATCACTCCTTGATTTTCTAATTGTCTAATCAGTTTATGAATGGGGATCAGGGAGTCTCGATTGGTACGATATTGTCGTCGGTGCACCGTGGCAGTAGCAATTGGCACCTGTTGTTCTTCAACCTTCAGCAACCCCACAACAGAAGGATCCTCTGAGAGGCCAGGCAAGGTAAACAGCTGTCTAATGTGCTCAGTCTCTACAGCTGCTATACCAAAGGCCTATCTATACCCTTTTGGGTCCTTAAAATACCCTCTCTTGAGGTAGTCTATGCCAAGGATGCATGGAGCATCTGGGCCAGTCACAATGGGGTGCTTTTTCCATTCATTTTTAGTTAGGCTCACTTTGGCCTCCAATACAGATAACACTTGAGATCCTCCTGTTACTCCTGAAATACTGATAGGTTCTGCCCCTTTATGATCCGATGGCATTAGGGTGCACTGTGCACCTGTGTCTACCAAGGCTCGATACCTTTGTGGTTTTGATGTGCCAGGCCATCGAATCCACACAGTCCAATAAACTCGGTTGTCCCTTTCCTCCACCTGGCTGGAGGCAGGGCCCCCCTAATTAAGAAATGGATTCATGCTGCTCACAGGGACTGGACCTTCATTTCTCCTATTCACACTTGGGAAAAAGGGATTTGAGGCCCATCTACCCTGACTGGGGTCCTGCTCACTGGTAACTGGAGCAGCCATCCTCCTAGAAAAATTCTCTCTGGTATTTCTTTTAGCTTGCAACTCACGTACTCGTGCCTGTAGGGTACTGGTAGGTTGTCCATGCCATCTGCTCATGTCCTCCCCATAACCACGCAGGGCAAACCACAGGATACCTCGTGATGTGTTCCGTTTCCTTTGAGCTGGTCCTGTAGGAGAGCGTTTCCTCCTAAAGGCTGCAACGCGCGCCTGTGTAGGTAGAGAGTCAAGTTTATTCTCGATCATGGACAGTTTGTCTGACAGTTGTTTAAATGAGTCCTTGTTTTCCTTAGTCAGTTTTTCCACAGCCGAAATGCGTGCCTGCAGTGGGGAAGAAATACTATCTTCATACTGTCGCATACAGTTAGCCATTTTACCCACAGTAGAACGTGCCATATCATCTTCTCCCCATACTAATATTGACAATGTGTGGGTATATGTTGGTGGAGCATTCTTCACAACCTTCAACAATCATACAACAAACATGTCTTCCAGTATGCATGTCTATTCAATAGATGCTAATGTATGTACCCATATATATAAAAAATATATTATTACATGTACATGTATATACATATATGTACATAAATATATACCAATACATATATAATGTGAAATGTATATAGCGTGACATCTAGCTCTTGAAAATAAATCTTGATTCCAAATAAATATTCTTGAAATCAGAGAAATTACTTGAAACCACAGAATTATTTACAAAAGGAATTTGTTCAGTTCACAAATTATCCACTCACAAAGAAAATTCTTTTGTGAGATACCATTTCTGGCAGCTTCAGAAACCAATGCCTGAACAATACATTTATGCCTAGGGATAGTCCTGGCAACAAAAAAGAAAAAAAAAAAAAAAAAGAGTTAAATGCAGAGACGCAGAAACAGTCTGAAAAAATGTATCTTGCCAATTAAAAATGCAGTAACAGAGATTTTCCCTTAATCAGGATTTCAGCGTCCATATCTGTCAGTTCAGTGCTCAGTTTACCAACTCTCCCCTGAACTAAATTGCTTGTCAATCAAAAGAAACCTTTTTCCTTCATTTTTCTTTGAATAGCAACCTCTCAAAACCATAGAGCTGGAGTGGACACACCATCCTGAATGGGAGAATATTACTTCAAATAAAAGTAGTCCTCACACACAGGGAAAAGATAAATTGCCCTGAGGCTGAATATTATGCTTAGACATATTTTATTTTTATTGGAAAAAAAGCAGTGCAGTGCACTCTGATAAAATCAGATATATTCACACTTCTACATTTTTATGTACCCTTTGTACTACAAAACACTATTTATTTGTTGAGCCGTTCTGGGTTATGACATAAATCATGTTGAAATTAAGTTTTTAATTGACTACAGTACATTGTTTCCTTCAGTAGCAACCAATTCTAATGACCTATACATAAAGTATGAGGGAATATGCTCAAATGCAGAAATCAATGTGCTGTTAAAGCTTCCATTAGGTAGAGTATGGGGATTTAGAGTCTATACTGTTAACTAAGCAAGCATAACTGAAAAAAAAAAAGCCCAAATAATATTTAGCAAATAATGCATCTTCTTCTGTTATCCTTTGAAATTGTTCTAAGTAGGTGTAAAAGAAAAACTAAGCTGAATTATGCACTTATATCAGAACTGACAAGTTCCACATACTATTCACTCTGAACAATATTTGCACTTTCTCCCTTTCTTGAGGAACACTAACACTGCATCACTGTCTATTGTCTTCAACAGTTCCATGTAGTAGTTTTCATATTTTCATGTGTAATTTTGACAACTCTTCATTCTGTGTTTACTGTATGCTTCTGTGGGGTCTTCCATTAGTTCTCTCACATATTGTATTTCACTATTTCAAAATGTATTATCACGTTTCCTTCCACTAGAAGAACCTGCCTGAAGAAGGTCAGGTAATAAAATTAAAACATCATACAATAAACAGATTATGCATACATAAAAACACGCATACATACGTATATACGCACACATAAAAACAGATTTAAGGATAAGGGTTCTGAATGCTACTTTGATGACAGTTTCTTCATATTACTTTATTTTGCAATGCCTCCTTAAAAATGGATTCATTATATCAGGAATGACAAAAACAGAGGATTAGATTAGAGGAAAGAATGTTTTGACATTTAAGCAGTTTGGTATAATTGGCCTTTCGAATCATGGCTAGACGAGACTCCTAGACTGTAAGAGAAGAAGAAAATTTGTATGGGCTGATGTCAGTTTATATCCATGTGAAAGGAAGACAAGGTTCATCTTCCTAGAAGCATCTTAGGATGCTCCTGCAGTCATGTACAGTTCTATATAGAAATGGGTACTTCCAGATGGAGATTCAATCCATCCCAAGGGGAGGTATTCATTAGTTCCAGAACTCTTAAAATTACTTGGTTTAAGACTTGGTCAGCAGCCTTCTGTTCAATGAAAATCTGTTTTTCCAAATACAGATAACACATGCCATTCTCTTAAGTATTTTACTGGAAAATACAGTTAACAATATTGAAAATAAAACATAAGTAAGATTCCACTGTAAGATTTAATTCTGAAGACTTATTTTCACAGAATCACAGAATGATTAGTGACCATGAGATGGTAGTGACCATGAGATGGTAGAGTTCAGGATCTCATGTGGCAGGAACAGAATAGCTAGCAGAATTACAACCCTGGACTTCAGGAGGGCCAACTCTGGCCTTTTCAAGCAATTGCTAGGGGAAATCCCATGGGACAGGGTACTAGAAGGTAAGGGGGTTCAAGATAGTTGGTTAGCATTCAAGGACTGCTTCTTCCGAGCTCAAGATCAGAGCATCCCAGCAGGTAGAAAGTCAAGGAAGGGTAGCAGGAGACCTGCATGGTTAAACAGGGAACTGCTGGGCAAACTCAAGTGGAAGAAGAGGGTGTACAGATCATGGAAGGAGGGGCTGGCCACTTGGAAGGAATATAAGTCTGTTGTCAGAGGATGTAGGGAGGCAACTAGGAAAGCTAAGGCCTCCTTGGAATTAAACCTTGCAAGAGAGGAAAAACTTCTTTACGGTGAGGGTGACCGAACACTGGAACAGGCTGCCCAGAGAGGTTGTGGAGTCTCCTTCTCTGGAGACATTCAAAACCCGTCTGGACGCGTTCCTGTGTGATATGGTCTAGGTAATCCTGCTCCGGCAGGGGGATTGGACTAGATGATCTTTCGAGGTCCCTTCTAATCCCTAACATTCTGTGATTCTGTGATTCTGTGAATGGCTAGGGTTGAAAGTGACCTCTGGAGATCATTTAGCCCAACGCCCTGCTAAAGCAGGTTCATCTAGAGCACGTTGCACAGGGTCACGTCCAGTCAGGTTTTGAATATCTCCAGAGAAGGAGACTCTAAAATCTCCCTGGGAAGCAGTTCCAGTGCTCTGTCACACTCAGAGTAAAGAATTTTTTCCTCATTTTCAGCTGTAACTTCCCATGTTTCATTTTGTGCCCATTGCCCCTTGTCCTGTCACTGGGCACCACTGAGAAGAATCTGGCCCCATCCTCTCGACACCTGCTCCTAAGGTATTTGTAAGCATTGGCAAGATCCCCACCTCAATCTTCCCTTACCCAGGCTAAACAGACCCAGCTCCCTCAGCCTCTCCTCATAAAAGAGATGTTCTAGTCGTCTGATCATCTTTGTAGCTCTCCAGTTGTGCCTTATCTTTCTTGAACTGGAGGGCCCAGAACTGGACACAGTACTCTAGATGTGGCCTCAGTAGGGCAGTGTAGACGAGGGGGATAACTTCCCTTGACTAGCTGGCCACACTCTTTCTAATGCACCACAGGATACCGTTGGCCTTCTCGGCCACAAGGGCACACTTGCTGGCTCACGGTGAGCTGCTTGTCCGCGAGAACTCCCAGGTCCTTCTCCTCAGAGCTGCTTTCCAGCAGGTCAACACCCAGCCTGTACTGGTGCATGTGGTTATTCCTCCCTAGGTTTAGGACCCTACACTTGCTGTTGTTGAACTTCATTAGGTTCCTCTCCTCCCAACTCTCTAGCCTGTCCACATCTTGCTGAATGGCAGCACAGCCTTCTAGTGTATCAGCCACTCCTCCTAGGTTTGTGTCATTGGCAAACTTGCTGAGGGTACACTCTGTCCCTTCATCCAGCTCACTGATGAATAAGTTGAACAAGACTGGACCCAGTACTGACCCCTGGGAGCACCACTAGCTACAGTCCTCCAACTAGACTCTGCGCCACTGATCACAACCCTCTGAGCTCTGCCATTCAGCCAGTTCTCAATCCCTCCTCACAGTTCACTTATCTAACCCACATTTCCTGAGCTTTCTTATGAGGATTTTATGGGAGACAGTGTCAAAAGCCTTGCTGAAGTCAAGGTAGACAACAGCCACTGCTCTCCCTTCATCTACCCAGCCAATCCTGCCATCATAGAAGGCTATCATATTGGTCAAGCATGACTTCCCCTTGGTGAATCCGTGTTGACTACTCCTGGTAACCTTCTTTTCCTCCATATGCTTAGAGATGACATCCAGATTGAGCTGTTCCATCACTTTTCCAGGGATGGAGGTGAGGCTGTCTGGCCTGTAGTTTCCTGGGTCCTCCTTCTTGCCCTTTTTGAACACTGGAGTGGCAGTGGTTTTCCTCCAGCCCTCAGGCACCTCTCTTCTTCTCCGTGACCTTTCAAAAATGATGGAGAGTGGCTTGGCAACAACATCTGCCAGCTCCCTCAACACTCGTTGAATACAGAGAAGGAGGAGTTACTGAATGCCCTTTGCTTCAATCTACTGCTAAGGCCAGCCCTCAGGAATCCTGGGCCTTGGAGGTACAAGAGAAAGTCTGGAGAAAGGAAGAATTTCCTTTGGCTGAGGAAGATTGGATTAGAGCTCATTTAGGCAAACTGGACATCCACAAACCCATGGACCCCAGTGGGATTCACCCACGAATGTTGAGGGAGCTGGCAGACGTTATTGCCAAGCCACTGTCCATCATCTTTGAAAGTTCTGCAGTGGCTCTTTTGAAGCTGTCTGGAACAGTTTGTCTCCAGCACAGGGCAGTCCCAATCTCTTCTCACAGAGACCAGCCCTGCAGCCTCTCCACTGCCAACACCTGGACACCTGCACACAGTATATTGACACAGGGTACTGGGATAAATGTTGCTTGGTGGCTGTACTTTTTCATGAATTAAACATGAATAATCTTCTCAATTGTATGTATCAACAGTAAAGAATTATATTATAAACTGATGGTCCTATGTTAAGTTATTCACTCAGTTACTAAATGGATACTGACTCATTTAATCATAATTTGATATCATTATTTCTCTCATTAACTCTGAAAATCATGCACTTTGAGGATACATATCTGAAGAGCAAAATACAATTGTACTTTTAGTCTGAAACAGAAATGAAGCATTGCAAAATGTATGATTTCAGCCACAGGGTATTTTTTTGTGTGTGATGACTTCTTTTATTTGCAATAATTTCGCTTTAAGGGCTAAGCAATCAGGACATATAAATAAAATGTTACTCAAAACAATGTTCATATCAACACCCATAAAAATATATGCCTATTGAATAACAGACATCAATGAAGTAAATATCAATCCTTAATATACTTGAGTGAGTCCAGCTGATGTAAGGGGTTGAGCAAAAGCAGTGTAACCCTGAGAACAAATCCTTACATAAACTATTGATGTTTGCTATGATTTTTGATGATTATATAATAATAATAACAAAATTACTATTCGTCAGGCTTGCTTTTCTAATGCTGAGGTTGGATGGTATTTTTATGACTAACAAAATGCAGTACTAGTAACGTCAGGCCTCCATCTTCAATGAAATTTTTATGTGAAGAGAAGGATCCTTATACCATACAGTCTGCTTTATTTCACAGGTCAAATATGTTTTGTTTAGTTTAATTTCTCTTTAGAATTTCATTTTAAGAACAGGGAACATTTTCCCCATATCCTGCAGGCAAAACATCCATATGCTTCAAAAAAGAATTTTCAACATGGTGAGTTTTCATTGTTAAGATAACGTAACTATAACAAATCAAAGCATTTCAAAAAGCAGCAGCCAAGAATTCACCCTGGAGAATCAAACTACAGAATCATAATGAGAGTCCACATAAAAGAATACAGACAAAATGTACTTTCCAGAGACCTAATACAAACATGGAAGATTCTGTAGAGATTATTTGTGAAAAAAAATAAGAGAAAAATCTCCAATACTGTGAAAGTAAGACATCCTGACAAGTTTTAATATAAACCAATAATCCAATTTACCTCACCATGGTCCTTTTAAGGCCCTAAAAATGGATGTCCTGGATATAACAAGAAAGAATATCTTCTACGTATTATTTCACATGCAAATGCAGTTATCATACTCGTGTCTTAAAATCTAGAAGTATAATGTAGTATGTGATTCAAATGTTGGAAAATAATAGGTATTTTTATGTCTACACTAACCCCCATTTTTTAAACTAATATTATTGTCTTTTTTTGTGAATATTTTCACTTATGTTTGAATAAGAAGTTGGAATGAACACTGTTTCTGAAAGTGTTCAGCCACATACACACAGCATTAATGTGTATATCATACATTTGTTTTACATCAGAGAAAACAAAAAGTAAGACTGTTATATGTTAATTTATTCATAGCTGGGGAAAAACTCAAATTAATATTTTTAGTTTCTCTTTCAATTTCTGAAGTTTTTTGAAGTTTCAACTAAAATGTTGGTTCCGATACTCTGACCGCCCAAAATAGGTAGAACTGTTAGGTATTTACTGAAGTATGAAATAAAACATACTACTGAAATTCCTTTGTCTTTCCTGATTGTTAACCACAGCCCTTCAAATAGCTTGATTCACTTGCCCATTCGCAGGGATCCAGTGATCTAGCAATCTAGTGATGTAGTGAAGATCCATTTATGAAAATTTAGGGACATGTTGACACTTCATTATTACTGAAACAACTAAGACAAAAGGTGGTGTTTTTTTGTATTTCCCCCTCTTTTGTCTAGTTTGAGAGAGTATTTTAGTGAAACAAAGGCTTTATTTACTACAGTCAGTAGCTGTTTCATTTTATTCTCCATTTGACACTACCCTGCTTTCTTCATTCTACCATAATGTTCAATATTAAGTGGTCTGTGATATCACAGGTAGGATTCATGACTTAAGATGGGCTTTTAGACAGTTTGGAATATTTTCTTAAAGAAAAAAAAGTACTATCTGGATATTATGTTTAATTTTGTTTAAATACATACTTTTTGTCCTTATAATCAATTGTTTTTCCTTGGGGGTATGGAGTTTGTTACTAATTTGATCTTGTGATTTCTAAAATATATTATAAATACTATTAAGCATTGTTTTTTCATAATTTTGTACTGTGGCTATTATTTACATTTTCAGAGACTGCTTTAGAGGACATAAAATAACAACTTTGTCATAATAATTATTATGCACTAGTTCTGATGTATAAAAATTACAGGTGATATTTTGATATTCAGAATAGTTTATTAATTTAATTTAGGGGATTTTTTCCGCTTTCCAAAAAAAGGAAAAATGATTACTAATGAATACAAATAATGTACTGATTTGAAATTATTGTAACTTTTCTCTATAAAGGACAGCGAATAAAATGTCTTGTGAGATCTGTTATTGAAAAGAAGAGTTAGCTTTCAGATGTGAATTCATCCTTTCTAACACTGGTTATCCCACATATCTTGGTTGAATTATGAGCATACTGTTTTCTTAACCTGAAAGAACATCTCTGTTGACTCAAAATGCCAACATTTCCTGTCTCGAAATTCTATAAAAGCTCTGAGTTTTAACCAGCTTTTGGAAATACAAAACATAAAAAATTAACAGATAAACCAGCTAAAAATAAGGATCCTATTTTGTAACTGTGAGTAAAAAAATAAATAATAAAAAATAACTGGAAATATTAATCTGGAAATATGAAATCTGAGCTTTTTATTTTTCAATTATTTTAAAAACAATTCAGAAGTTCATCTTGCCTGCTGCTGAGGGAGGGAAAGACAAGAGAGGGAGCTTTTCTGTCTCTTGCAGTTATGGAAGCTAAGACGAACAGATGGATTTTGCTACATTTTTTTCTATTTCTGTATTACCTAATACAGTGACTCTGAAAGTGGTTGAACAATAGACCAAAATGGATTTTCATCTGTCAGGAACACTATACAACAGGTACAGTTCGGCTCATTTGCAGCTGCGGTACTCTCGTAGCCAGAATAGTATCAGAGATGCTGGTCTCCTCTTTACCCTTTCCTTTGTTCCCTTCTGCTAGCAACAACTTCTTAAATTATTTCCCAGTGACAACCATTTAATTTATTCTACATTTAACAGCTGATGTTTTTTTTTTCCCCATGTGTTGGTAAAAAAAAAAAAATCAATTTCATGTTAAACTTTGAGAGAAAACAAAGTAAAATGTAAAATTCTGCCTTTTATGTAACTTTTATTTATAAGATAAAAAGCTTATAGGTAAAATGAAAAAAAATGTAGCATATTCTCTTGTATATATGATGGAATTTACATAAATTTATATGTGAAAGAATTCCATGAGAGTAGTTCTAGATGCTGAAACTAATGGCTAGCTGCTCATAGTAATGAGAAATGCCTGGCCATGATCCTTACTGAGATAAGATAGCACCTATTACTAAAAGAAAAAATATTTATTTCTCCAGGAAAAGAAAAAAAAATATAATCAAAAGCCATTTTTTCTTTAATTTGTCATGTCATTTTTTTTTAGTTTATTAAGATTTGCAGTATTTTTTCTAAAAGCTTACAATTAATCTGGAAGTTTTAAGTTTAACGTGTGTTTCTGGGGTGATTGGACTTGTAACATAGTGTTACTCTGGATTCTCTTTTGAGAAGATGAAAAGAGTAAAGAAAACAACACTTTCATCAAAATTAGGGTTCTATTCAAAATTAGTATCCCAACAAGCAATTTAGTTTTTAGTATGATTCTGACTTAGACATCTTGCAGAAGCAGACACAAAAAAATGTACTTATCACCTAAGTTGAAGAATAATGAGGCAGTAGCTGTTTTTCACTTAAATTATCTGGCACAGTGTCATGGTTTAAACTTGTCTGGCAGCCAAACACAATGCAGCTGCTCACTCACCCTCCCCACCCAGATCCTCCTGGAAGACGTGTAGAAACATATGGAAGGCAGGGAGGGGATTAGAGACAGCCAACATGGCTTCACCAAGAGCAAATCATACCTGACTGATCTAGTGGCCTTCTATAATGTAATGACTGCATCAGTGGACAAAGGAAGAGCTACTGATGTCACCTACCTAGAATTCTGTAAGGCCTTTGATATGGTCCCCACAACATTCTTAACTCTAAAACAGAGAGATATGGCTTTGATGGATGGGCAGTTAGATGGATAAGAAATTAGCTAGATGGCCATGTCCAAAGAGTTACAGACAATGACTCAATGCCCAAGTGGAAACCAGTAAGGAGTGTGTCCCCCAAGGGTCCATACTAGGACAAATATTATTTATTATCTTAATCAATGACACAGATAGTGGGATTGAGTGCACCCTCAGCAAGTCTGGAGGTGACAACTTGCTGAGTGACGCAGTTAATGCACTTGAAGGAAGGGATGTCACCCAGAAGAATCTTGACAGGCTTGAGGAGTGGGCCCATGTGAACATCATGAAATTCAACACGGTCAAGTGCAAGGTCCTGCATCGGGGTCAAGGCAATCACTAGTGTCTGTACAGACTGGGGGATGAATGCACTGAGAGCAGTCCTTCAGAGAAGGACTTGGGAATACTGGTGGATGAAAAACTGGAGCCAGCAATGTGCACTTGTAGCCCAGAAAGCCAATCACATCCTGTGCTGCATCAAAAGAAGCATGATCAGCAGGTTGAGGGAGGTGATTTTCCCCCTCTACTCTGCTCTTGTGAGACCCTCCCTGGAATACTGCATCCAGCTCTGGAGTCCTCAGTGCAAGAAAGGCATGGACCTGATGGAGTGAGTCCAGAGGAAGGCCACAAAAATGATCAGAGGGCTGAAACACCTCTCCTATGAAGAAAGGCTAAGAGACTTGAGATTGTTCAGCTTGAAGAAAAGGCTCTGGGAAGACCTTATTATGGCATTTCAATATTTAAAGGGGGATTATAAGATGGAGAGAGACTTTTTACCAGGGCCTGTAGTGATATGACAAAGGGTAATGGTTTTAAACTGAAAGAGGATATAAGGAAGGAATTCTTTACTATGAAGGTGGTGAGATACTAGAAAAGGTTACCCCAAAATGTTATGGATGCCCCATGATTGGAAGTGCGGGAAGGGACTTTGAACAACCTGATCTAGTGAAGGAAGTCCCTGCCCAAAGCAGGGGGGGTTGGAATGAGATGGTGTTTAAAGGTCCCTTGCAACCCAAACCACTCTATGATTTTATGATCCTCAGATATTTGCTAAAATAAGCAGTAATTTAGGAAGAAACATGAAACTGGACACAATAATGAAATCCATGTCAGAATGCTCTTTCAGACATATCAGTGTCTCCTGTAATGAAGACAGCAGGCATTGTTATTCAATTTAATAACAATTAAATGCTTATAGATGTTAAAGCATCTAGAAAGAGGTCATCAGGAACTCTGGCAATAGAATTTTCACATATTTCCTTCTTAATCTGTAACAAAATGCATTATTTGTTAATATAATTCAAATAATTCAAAAAAGTGTACAACTTATTTTATGCAGTTATTAATCCTTTAAGGATCTGGTCCAGTAGAGTGTTTTACGGAGGGTTGTAATGTGGAGTTGTCCTAACTACCTCACTGGTTATATCTCTCAAGATAATTTGAGTAATGAAAAGGCTTAGTGAAGTAAATGAAAACCACTGCAAGAAAAAACTAAATGAAGAACAGCACTAAGTGTCTTCCTGCACTTATGTCTCCATTCAAACAGTGTTACTAAACAATATGCAAATAGAATAGTTATTAAATTATAATTTTAAAACACATATGTTAATATTTAAGATCACAACTAGTCATCACTAAACATTGTTTTACATAAGTCTATTTCAAAATAACCTCCAAACACTATCAATATTTTATATCCCCATTTATTACAAAACATTCATGAGTTTATTGAAAACCAGCTTTCACACTTACAAAATTCAATCAAAATATTACACAGTATAATATACTGTGTAGAAAATGACAGATGTATCAGTTTATCTCTATGGAAATATATACAAAGTTATTTTGTACAAAAGAAAGTCCATGGTGTTTTCACATGTATAAAAAGAGGAAAAATATTCAGTGTTGGTTTTCCTTCTTATTTAGATAGTGGGGGTTTTTGAATTGTACTATTCTGAACATTTTTTTCCGTCCTTTCAATGCAGATGGTAAATCAGACACCCAACTTCACATATGCACACTTTAAAATATCACACCAGATTTTTTTCCAACTATACAACCATAGAAATCATCAAATAATATCAACTACTATCTGTAATTAAGTAACTAATTATATTTTGCTAGGATTGACTAGTACTGTAGACTTTATGAGGACTGACTAGATCCCAACCGCATGCAGATATGTATGTACTGGAAACTCATTGATATATGTTCCTAAGAGGAAGATCTAAACAATGTGCTTACTTTTGGCCAAGCTCAAAGAGTTGTGGTGAATGGAATTAAATGCAGTTGGTGGCTGGTCACGAGTGGTGTTCCCCATGGCTCAGTATTGGGGCCAGTTCTCTTTAAGATCTTTATCAGTGAACTGGATGAGGGGATGGAGTACACCCTTAGTAAGTTCGCAGATGCTACCAAGTTGGGTGGGAATGTTGATCTGCTGGAGGGTAGGAAGGCTCTGCAAAGCGATCTGGACAGGCTGGATCAATGGGTTGAGGCCAACTGTATGAGGTTCAACAAGGTTAAGTGTCAGGTCCTGTACTTGCATCACAACAATCCCATGCAACACTACAGGCTTGAGGAAGAATGGCTGGAAAGCTGTCTGGCAGAAAAGGGCCTGGGGGTGTTGATTCATAGTAGGCTGAATATGAGACAGCAGTGTGCCCAGGTGGCCAAGGCGGCCAACAGCATCCTGGCTTGTATCAGAAATAGTGTGGCCAGCAGGACTAGGGAAGTGATTGTCCCCTTGTACTTGGCACAGGTGAGGCCGCATCTCGAATGCTGTGTTCAGTTTTGGACCCCTCAGTACAAGAAAGACATTGAGGTGCTGGAGCTCGTCCAAAGAAGGGCAACAAAGTTGGTGAAGGGAATAGAGCATCGAATTGATCGAATTGATTGGGTAGTGAGGTGGATTGTGAACTGGCTGAAGGAAAGAAGCCAGAGAGTAGCGGTCAGGGGGACAGAGTCCAGTTGGAGGTCTGTGTCTAGCGGAGTCCCGCAAGGGTCGGTTCTGGGACCAGTTCTATTCAATATATTCATTAATGACTTGGATGAGGGATTAGAGTGCGCTGTCAGCAAGTTCGCTGATGACACAAAACTGGGAGGAGTGGCTGATGTGCCGGAAGGCTGCGCAGCCATTCAGAGAGACCTGGACAGGCTGGAGAGTTGGGTGGGGAGAAATTGAATGAAATATAACAAGAGCAAGTGTAGAGTCCTGCATCTGGGCAAGAACAACCCCATGTACCAGTACAAGTTGGGGACAGAGCTGTTGGAGAGCAGCGTAGGGGAAAGGGACCTGGGGGTCCTAGTGGACAACAGGATGACCATGAGCCAGCAATGTGCCCTTGTGGCCAAGAAGGCCAATGGCATCCTGGGGTGTATTAGAAGGGGTGTGGTCAGCAGGTCGAGAGAGGTTCTCCTCCCCCTCTACTCTGCCCTGGTGAGGCCGCATCTGGAGTATTGTGTCCAGTTCTGGGCCCCTCAGTTCAAGAAGGACAGGGAACTGCTAGAGAGAGTCCAGCGCAGAGCCACGAAGATGATTAAGGGGGTGGAACATCTCCCTTATGAGGAGAGGCTGAGGGAGCTGGGTCTCTTTAGCTTGGAGAAGAGGAGACTGAGGGGTGACCTCATTAATGTTTTTAAATATGTAAAGGGCAAGTGTCATGAGGCTGGAGCCAGGGTCTTCTCAGTGACATCCCTTGACAGGACAAGGAGCAATGGGTGCAAGCTGGAACACAGGAGGTTCCACATAAGTATGAGGAAAAACTTCTTTACGGTGAGGGTGACTGAACACTGGAACAGGCTGCCCAGAGAGGTTGTGGAGTCTCCTTCTCTGGAGACATTCAAAACCCGCCTGGACGCGTTCCTGTGTGATATGGTCTAGGCAATCCTGCCCTGGCAGGGGGATTGGACTAGATGATCTTTCGAGGTCCCTTCCAATCCCTGACATTCTGTGATTCTGTGATTCTGTGATAAGTCTTATGAGGAGCGGCTGAGGGAACTGGGGCTTTTTAGTCTGGAAGAAAGGAGATTGTAGCAAGGGGGGATGTTGGTCTCTTCTCCCAAGTAAGAAACGATAAGACGAGAAGAAATGGCCTCAAGTTGTGCCAGGGGATGTTTATATTGGATATTAGGAAAAATTTCTTCACAGAAAGGGTTGGCAAACATTGGAACAGGCTGCCCAGGGAAGTGTTTGAGTCACCATCCCTGGAGGTATTTAAAAGACATGTAGATGTGGTGATTAGGGCCGTGGTTTAGTGGCGGACTTGGTAGTGCTAGGTTAATGGTTGGACTTGATGATCTTAAAGGTCCTTTCCAACCAAAACAATTCTATGATTCTATCTGTCTTTATATAATATGCAAATTTTCTCATATACCACTTTCTAAGAAAAGAAAACAGAAAAAAAATCTCTTCACTGTTAAGAATCTTGTATAATCATTTATACATAGTAAAATGAGGTAGGAAAAATTAACAAGTATATTGATCACAAGCCTATTTTATTTATTTTGTAGATGACTAGGCAGCACTCTTGCTGGTTCTTCACCTACTTCTCTACACTACCTATTTAAAAATAGTGAAAGTTCTTCAGAATTTTATTTGTAATATGTGATGTTTTTAAATACCACATTAAATTGATATTTTCAGAATAACTATTCTAGTAACAAAGTAGGCCTGAAACTTTCATTTGTAAAATAGTTACTTAAGCCACTGCAATGACATATCTAACCTTAAAAAATATTGCTATCTGTATAGATACGAATTTAGATTTCTCTATAGCAAAGAAACTTATTATAACTTAATTAATCTTCCCGTAATAGAATCTTTCTTATTTTTCTTATTTTTTTCTTTTCAGTTGTGATTTTCTGCATTTCAATATACATGGCATTTGTGGAAAGATTAAATTTTCATTAATGTATTTTAGTCCAGTTAGTTTCAGGATTACTTGTATTATTAAGCATATTAATAAATTTGAATGGGAAACAGGAAGAAGACGTTACCATTGATTTTACTAGGAGAAAAAGTATCTTAATGTCATGTATGGCATGCAGTACAATCATGATTCAGCTAACATAACTCAAGAGCACTATGTGTGCCACTTTATGTAAAGGAAGGAAATATTTTGCAAATTACAAGTGAATATATTGGTTTATCTAAAACATAGTGATTTAGAAATCTTCACAGATAATGAAGAAACTTTCATTCAGACTTTATTCTTTTTTTAGAATCATAGATAGCTGGACATAATCTGGTCAAGCCATTTGCACAAACCAGGGCAAATATGAAAGTTACATCAGGTTGCTTAACACTTTGTCCACTCAAGTTCAGAATATCTTCAAGGATACACATTCCACAACTTCTCTGTGTTACCAGTTCCAGTATACGTTCACCCTTCTTTTGAATAATTTTTCACTTAACATCTGTTTGAAATTTTCCTCATCGCACCTTGTATCTGGTGCCTCTCATCTTTTCACTGTGCATCGCAGAGAAAATTTTGGCTCCATCTTCTCTATAGATATCCATCAGGTAGCTGAAGACTACAATTAAACTCCCTTCAGTATTTTCTTAAGGCTGAATAAATTCATCTACATGAACCTCTCCTTGAATGTCAAGTGCTCCAGCCTTCATAGAGTGTCAGTGGCTCTCCACTGTATTTATTCCAGTTCGTCAATGTTTTTTGTACTAAAAAGCACGACATAGGACACAGTACTCCAGATGCAATCTCAGAAGTACTGAGTACAGAGGAAAAACTTCTTCCCTCTTCTTGTCGGATAATTTTTTCTAACACAGCTCACTGCTGCATTATCTCCGAGTACTTAATGCCATATAGTTGATGTTGTATATTTAGCACTGATTACTATGGTCTTCAGTGTTTCTTAGGCATGGAGGTCAAGGTGGTCAGGCTTGAGAGCTTTAATTTTCCAATAAAGGTATATTGGGGAAAAAAAAACACAACCAAAAAAAAACCCCAAAAAACCCAAACCAAACCAAAACGAAAAAACAGTAGAAGCTCCAATAGGATCATGGACCAAAGCCTAGAAATTTCTTTCACCTACAGTAGCATTACAGTCAATTATTTCAGGAGTAAAGATCTATATTACTTTTTATCTTCTTACTCATATTAATCTTGTTTCATTTTTCCCAGTTATCACCAAAATGCTTAGAAGGAAATCTATTCAAGAAGCTTGACATTTTGCAGGGCGTTTTTTGTTTGTTTTGTAAAGGTATTAGTATTAACATGTTTTCTTAAAAATGTTATGCTTTGATGTCCAAGTAAGATTTAAAGTCCCTAGTCTGGAGAGAATGCAGCTCAAAAACATGAATCATACTTTTCATAAAAAGATTCCATTTTCCCAAATAAAGATGTCAATAATTGTATGACTTATTGCTATTATTAAAGATTAGTTAAATACTAAATGTTTATTTAAAATTGAAGTAAAGATTCACTCCAAATCCAGTATATATTCTACATCACTGTACTTAATGGAGAATTTGCTATTGACTTCACTAAGCTTTGTTTCAAGCCTCATTAAACACAATAGGTAATACTGTAGTGGTTAATAACATTGTTTAAATTAGTAAAAATGAATAACCATTCTTTGTTAAGTGTGAATAGTTTCTTTGTATAGAACACAAACTGAGGTAAAATAATAAAAAATTATAATTAAAAATGGAGTGGTAAAGCCCTGAGAAAAAAAAGGAAGCAGAATATATGTTATACTTTGGTCCCTCCTGAGATGTTTTCACACTGATACTAGACAGTGTGCAGCCAAAAAAAGTAGATAGAGTTCCTGGGATAATCCAGACTGCTGAAATAGCATGGTGAAGATTATGACTTACATTACAGAATCACAGCATCAATCAGGTTGGAAAAGACCTCTGGGATCATCGAGTCCAGCCATTGCCTTGTGTAGGGATCGGTTCCTTGTCCCCCTCTTTTTTTTTCCTTTCGGCATTGTCTCAGAAACCGTCCTATGCCACGTGCTCAGACGCCATCTTGTGGAGGCCTGGACTGCCTGACCTTGGCGACATTTTATGACGCAAGAAGGTAGGCGCCGACTTGAGAGGAAGGTCTCCGCCCTGCACCCCCCACCTCCTCCGGACAGACACATCCGGCGACAGCCTGGCAATGGGCCAATCCTACGGCGCAGGAACTGGACCTGTCCCGCCCTCTGACCTGTGATTGGTGCGAACTGTTGACTGGCGGCTCCATGTCACATGACTCTGCCGAAAAACTCTATGAAAGAGGCCGGATCCCCCGACCATGCTGGCCCCCACCACCATCTTCCGAGAAGCAACAAAAGATCCCGTGGGACGCCGCTGGATCCCAGGGTGGTGACTATCCTTTCCCTCTCAAGTGTTCTCTTTTCCTCTCTTTCTTTTACTTCTCCCTCTCTCTCTCTTCCTTGCTCACTGAGTTACCTCATTGTTGGACTTAATAAAGTCAGAGTTAAGTTTATTGATACCGTGCCTCGGTTGTGCTTTGTCCGAACTCAAGGATCACAAATCTATTTTATTTCGGGTCAGGATTTTGGGAGGGTGCTTTACCTGCAGGCAGGTTAAGCATACTGGGTGATTTATAATCTGGCGGGCCCCGCGTGGGCTGACTGCATTGAACCAGGCACGTCCCACGTGGACTGGCTGCACTGGAGTTACTAATTAGGCGGGCCCCCACGTGGGCTGACTGCATTTTATTTCTAGATTTACTTTTAAGGCAGACCTTAATCTGGAACCTGACACCACCATGTCAACTAGACCATGGCTCTAAGTGCCATGTCCAGTCTTTTCCTAAACACATCCAAAGATGGTGACTCCACCACCTCCCTGGGCAGCCCACTCCAATGTCTAATGACCCTTTCTGAGAAGAAAAGAGAACTGTTCACCGAAGCAGTGAACAGACAGGGTGTAGAGAAATTATACTGAATTTTGTAATGGAAAATGCAGTAATGTGCTTATCCAAATGTTTTCAGAAGAAAACCACCAGTGATTATGATGAAAACAGGAAAAAAACTGGATACAATTTTCAGAAGAGGGAAAAAAAATGTCCTCTGTAACAGAGAGAATAATTTTGAGAAAATTCATTTATGGATTTCAGCACAAAAGACAGTAAAAGTCAAAGGACAATTTACAATTTGTAACTGATGGAATTTGATAAAAAACTAGAAAGCTTACGCAGGTGAGTATAACAGCTAAAATATTAAAAAATGCTACATTCAAATCAAAAAGACATTCCTACTTAAATCAACAGTAATATGTTTTACTGATTTTTGCTTTTGTACCAGAGAGCTCTTAGCCTTCAGTTGGGGCGTTGCTATTTATCAGC
Organism: Nyctibius grandis; assembly: GCF_013368605.1. NCBI lineage: Eukaryota > Metazoa > Chordata > Aves > Nyctibiiformes > Nyctibiidae > Nyctibius > Nyctibius grandis. The sequence continues at coordinate 75,133,565 of NC_090659.1, read as the reverse complement.
ACAGACAATGCTAGAAATTTTTATCTTTAAAGCCATTTGTAGAGGATATCTAAATGTATACAGAAAAGTGAAAGAACGAAAAATCTTAATTATGCTTCATAAATTAACATTGAACAATTGAAGATTTCCTAGTAACATACTAAAGTCAATCAGACACATTCCAGAAAAAATCCAAGGACACATTCCAACAATCTTAATCAGCATGCCTAAAACTCTTGTGCTATCATTAGTTGTCAGCAAAATCCACTTTCATCTGCTGTTTTGCACATAGGTCAAAGCCTGAAAATTTGCTGTATAAAATCATTGAAATATAGCACACAAAGCCATGTCAATCTCTAACATAAAGGGAGAATATACTGAAACCTTCTGCTTCTATATTTTGATTTTATATGATTCTTTATTTTTAAAACACTTCACGACATTGCAACTATTCCTGAAAAAATGCATGAGGAAGTGAACAATGCACATTATGATAGGAGAATATATTTCAAGTATTATTATAAAGTCCTTAGGCCCTAGTCCATTGAAGCACCTCAGGTATACTTAGCTGAAAACATTAGTCTCTGAAGTCAGTAAGCCTAATTCAACAAATCTTCTACTTCTGAATTCCTGAGACATATTTCAAAATATATAAAAAGTGACATTTTTTTATTTTAGGAGTATTTCATACTCTCTGCAGTGTAAATGAATCTAAGAAATGTAAGAATTGAAACTTAATATATTCTTAAAGTCAAAAGGAAGTATTCTGCCTAAATTTCATTTTATTTAGTTGAGATACCTATCAAAGGTCTAAATTAGGAGAAGTGACTTTAGGTTCCTCTTCCATTCAGTACACAAAGAAGACTGACAAATCAGGTGTGTTTTAAAGTTTAAAAAACAGTTTTACTCAGTTCATCTACAGCACACTTTGTGCAAATGGTTAGCTCTTAGAAATTCTTAGTCATCATTACTACATACACAAAACTGACAAAGTCTAACTATAATAGCCCAAATTAGTGGTGAGTATACAGTACCATGTCATAAAGTCAACACTGAGGGCAATTGTCTGTGACAGTCCTCAGTTGCAGAGGTTATGACTGGGTTTAAGAGCTCTTTTGTGAGAGAAGTCAATACAGTAGTAAGCTCATGCTGTTCCCTCTTCATCTTTGCTCAGTCATCCTTGGGTTTGTTTCTAGCCTCTTTCTGAGAGAGGGTATAATCTCATCTGCTTCCAGTGATGTTTGTCTTGTTTCTGGTTTTGCCAGGTGTGCTGCTTCTGCATTCAGCAAAAATTGTATCTATTCAAAGTCCCAATCCCAAAACAGGCCTTGTGCTTTTCTTGTTCTTTGCTCTTCCTCTTGCAATTTCTCCTACTTCAGTCCTTGTTTAAGTTTTCTCATTCTTCCTAAGTGCAACTATATGTTTTTATTTGCCTTCTTGTTGGTCACATTGCTCACATACTTATGTAAAATGCTTATGCATTGTGTCTGGCTATACCATCACAGCATTACAAAATATTTAAATACTATTGTTGCTTACTCCTTTTTAGCAAGCTTACATTTGATTTCAAAGCAAACTAATTTCAATTATATGCTGATTAAGGGATTTCTAATTCATAGGTGTCACAAGTCTGTGTTTTTGCTACATACTGAATACTTCTAATTTACAATGCATTAGAATTAAGCTGTCTTAATGACTTATAGTCTTACAAACATGTAGTTCTTTCTTAAAATTTCCTAGTTCTTTCCTAGAATTTCTGCAATTCAGTAGTTTTACAAGGTCTTCTAGAGCAGCAGTTGGCCAGTCATGTGTGTGTATATAGCACAAACATCTTGTCCTTATATCGTTAATTAAAACTTCACATATTCAGAAGTGACATTACCGGTGATTGCAGCTTGTCAGACTATTTCCTGTCCTTTGTTTGTGTTTCTATGTCTTCTAACAGAGTGCATGTACATGAAATACAGATTTTCAAGGCCACACGTCTCATAGCAGGCAAATTTGCAGTTCTCAAATCTTGCAACCCAACACTACTTTCCTAGACTTCCTTGTTCATCCCCAGCAGGAAGACCAAGCATAACATACAGATTCCTTTTTCTCTGCCTTCTGCCACATGGCAGAGGCTTTGTAATCTGCACTCCATTATTCCTGTTATTCCCTCAATAATGTTCATAAGCATGTCTGTATTTGCAATTCAGGATACCTCTGTAGGGTTCTTCAGTCCTGGTGTGTATTATCCAAATTCCACTCTCTTAATCACTGACATCTAGAACAACCTCTTTTACATCTATCGTGAATTCAGTCATGACAACATATCACAATACAACTGCCCTGGCCTTATACACTTCCTTAAATATCCACTAATCAAGCTAAATGTATAAATACAGATACCTAAATATTCATAAAATACAAAGGATGAAGCTGTTTTCTTCTATATCACAGAAAATATAGAGCAAATACAGCCCTTAAAGCATATCGAACAAAGAGCAGAGAAACAAGAGTAACAGGCTTGAAGCACCATACAACTTGTTTAGGTTGGGGTTAATAAGAGTAGGCAATGATGAGGGGTCTTTGAATCATCAGGAAGAAACCTAATTAATGCTTGACTTTAATTAAACAATCTCTACCTAAAAAGAGAGATCTCAATTATATGCTTAAATCCCATACTTATGTATTTTGCTAAACTGCACAGTGCTAGCTTACATGTGTTTGGCAGAGAAGACAAGGATATTTTTAACTAAACAGATTTACATCAGAAAATGCCAGTTTATCTGAATCATTCTTCTCCCTACCAAGAGCAAAATAGTTTTGAAGAAACAGTAATTGGGAAAAAAAGACACTTAAATAGACTAAAGCAGCCTAGCAGATATCACTGCAGGTCATAAAATCAGCACAAGTGGAAACATCTTGGGGTGCTCTCCTTCTCTCTCAGCCCCCACAGGCTGCCTTCTGGGGTCCTAGCAAGGGAGGGCAGCAGGTGCCACCCAAAACACAGAGGATTGTTGTGTGTCTACAACCTCACGGTCTGTCTGGTCATTGCCGCCAGCATCAGTCAGGTCAGCCAGCGGGCAGGGGCAGCAAACCTGCTCCCCAACCAGCCAAGTCTGCCCCAGCCCCCGAGGGAGACCTGCCTTGCCCATGCTGGGACTGCACCGCCACCGCCACCGCCACCACTGGGACCACAGAGAGGGGGGGGGTGGGGAAGGGCAGTGGTTTTATAAATTCTCCAAAAGCAGGGTTTTAAAAATTCTGCCCATCATCCTTTGTCCTTTGATGTTTTCTTAGACTTTTATTTTCAAAAAAAGAGTTCCTGAAGCCACTCTCAGGGCACGCAGCTGATAGGGCTCTTAATACTTTTGATAAATACTGCACCTTCAAAAACAAACAAAAAAAACCCACAACAAAAATCCCAACAAACTGAAGGGCAGGGAGATGTTGAAGGGTATTTCCTGATAGACATTATTCTTAAAAGAAAGTGCATCTGCAGTGAATTCCTATATATGCAAAATAGTTGTAGGATTTTAAATGGATTGTTTTTTTGCAATGAAAACACTACAACCTTTAAAAAATTTTCTGTCTCTGAAATTCATGTTCTTTGGAGCTCTCCTGACTTCATGAATAAACTTGTTGGTGAAGGAAGGGAACATTTTACTCTCCAAAGTCTTAGAAGATTAATTAGTTTTTCTCATTACTGAAGTAAAACACCCCAGTGAAACACAAAGAATACTAGTACCCTCCAGTGATGAATCTTTCTTGTCCTAGAGATCTTTTGGATGATTTTGTAATTGGGATGCCTAGAAGTGCTAAAATGCTTCCTAAGTATTTGTTTTTGTTGTAAAACCCCCTTTCCAAACCACCTCATTAGAGTCCTTGTGAATGTCCGCATGAAGTTAATTGGCAACTATACTGCTGATTAAGAAAATTTAGTTTTAGACTTTATTTTAGTTTTTAGACTTTATTTTCAAGTGGATATGATCAGTGATTAGCAAACTCATTCAGTCTCTGAAGTTTCCAATTAGGGTCTTTTTAAGGATTCAGAAAAACCCTTTCATATTTGTCTCTTGAAATAGATGAAAATGTCTGTCAATGTTTATGTTAGAAGACAGCTTTTATAGAACAGGCATTTCGAAGATTTTTATCCCCTTCTGGTTTGAAGCTCAGAGCATTATTTTACCTCTAAACTAAAATACTGTGTCAGTACCTTTATTTGAAGATTTGTATCAGTTTTATAAAAATGCTGAAGAAATATTATGCTTACCTACTATGTTAGTTTATAAATAAAGATGATGGGTTTTTAAAGACTTAAGTTGATAAGACTGTAATAAAAGCTATTCATGTCTGCCAGAAGTAGCACACAATAGAATCACAGAATGGCTGAGCTTGGAAGGGATCTCCAAGGATGGGGACTCCACAATCTCTCTGGGCAACATGTGCCAGTGTTCAGTCATCTTCACAGTAAAAAAGTGTTTCCTGATGTTCAGAGGGAACCTCTCGTGTTTCAGTTTGTGCCCATTGTCTCTGGTCCTGTCACTGAGCACCACTGAAAAGGGCCTGGTTTCTTCTTCCTTCTGCCCCTCTGCCCCTGCTTAGATATTTTAATTGAAAGATGTTACTAAAATATAAGAAAGATCTGATTAACATTTTTGGTACAATTAAGAGATTTGTTTCTCTGTTTACTCGGATTAGCTATGACCATCTCTGATTACACACACACATGCACACACACTCATATATAGGCACATATATACTTTTGTGCTTCTACTTCCTTTCTTTCTTCCTATTAGTTGTGTAAGATTACCTGAGCCAGTTTGATTCTTCCAATTAAAGATCTTCAGGGGTAGCCACTCTGTTAGAGTGAATTCTTCTGGAAGCTTCTAGGGGACCCTGCTGGTAACAGCTTTTGTTAGCTGTTTCTTGATTGTTAGGTTCATGATTGTAAGCTGTTTCCTGATACACTGGTTCTTGATTAAAAAAGACCTGCCCCGCCCTATGTCTTCCTTCTGATCCAGGTGGCTGATTGTGCGGGAGGCTGACCTGAGATGAGAAGAGTGGCAGTGGCTCTTAGCTGGTAGTGGGAGCCCAGCAAACATAAGTACCTATGAGAGATTTGGCAGTTGTGGGGCCATTAGTGGGGCTGGGGTTATGAAGGACATTTCAAAACTTTTCCAGACAGTATAGAAGAGTATGGAAACAGTGGTGATGTGCCCCTGGCCTTGATTCCTGTCACTGACTGGAGGAAGAACCCCAGCACAATCAGAGGCTCTGACTCAGATGGCTTTTTAGAAGGGGATGCACCCTTGCTACAAAGAAGGTGAAAGGTATCCTGGACTGCATTAGGAGGAGTGTTGCAAACATATCAAAAGAAGGTGATCCTTCCCTTCTATTCAACACTAGTGAGGTCACACCTGGAGTGCTGTGATACTTCGGGGCTCCCAAGTGCAAGAAAGAGATTACAGTACTGGAGGGAGTCCAGCAAAGGCCTATGAAGACGCTTAAGGCACTGGAGCACCTCTTTTATGAGGAAAGGCTGAGAGAGATGAGATTGTTTGGCCTATAGAAGAAAAGGCTCAGGTGGTATCTTACCAATGAAGGACAGAGGGGCAGAAGGAAGAGGAAGTTAGGCCCTTTTCAGTAGTGCCCAGTCACAGGCCAAGAGGCAATGGGCACAAACTGAAGCACAAGAGTTTCCTTCTGAACATCAGGAAACACTTTTGTACTATGAGGGTGACTGAGCACTGGCACAAGTTGCCCAGAGGTGTTGTGGAGTCTCTGTCCTTGGAGATATTCAAAATCCATCTGGACATGGCCATGGCCCACTGACTGAGCAAATGGGTCAGATGACCTCCAGAGGTCCCTTTCAACCTCAAGTATTCTGTGATTCTGGGATGCCATTACTCAGACCATAGGATGCAGGGAAGACAGCTGCCTCTCCCTGGGACTGGGCACCAGAGTGGTGTCACTTACAGGAGGCATACTCTGTTCAAGACATCGAATCATCAGGTGCTGGAGGAAATAAGCATTCTATGTAATATCAGGAGGATAAACAGGAGATGAAGAGTATCCACAGTGACTCTGCAGAGGTGAGAGCCTGCGTCACAGAATGCAGTGGAAGTGGGACAGCTAGAGACTACACCTGAATGAGAGGTGGACAGGGACACACACTCACTCCAGCAGCTGATACCACAGGCCAGGGACACCTACATCGCTGATTTGACTCCAGTAGCTGGAACCAGATCCATTCACGTCAGTTGCCCCAGTAGCTGATACGCTGGGCATGAAGTCTGTGGGACCCTCCCTACATCCATAGAGCTACGGCCCCTGCAGCTACTGATGTTAGGACTCCCACTCACTCCAGTAGCTGACACCACAGGCCACTGACAAGATCCACTCACGTACATACAGGTCTCGCCAGCAGCTGACACTTAGTCCTTCCAGCACATGTACACATGGGTTAAAGAGTGAGATTACACAGAGAGAGTTAAGAAAAGATTTAATAAGGAGACAGGACAGACTGCGGTGATCAGGCGCAGACATACAAGCGTACTGATTGTCCCTGTTTACATGCAGCTGGCCCCTTTTATACCCTTTTATGTCTACCATTCCTCTTTTTCCTCCCTGCTTCCCCTTCTCCTGCACATCTCCTTCTGGGTTTGTACAGCTCTATCAGTTCCCAAACACCTCCCAGTTTGGAGTACCATTGGTTTACAGTCTTATCAGTTGCAAAGTCCAGGTTGACCTCCCTGGAAATGGTGCCTGTAGTTTCTTGATAGCCCATCAATTTGTGTCAGTGGTGAGGTTTGTTTCTTGTCATTGTCACCATATTTGTTTTGTCAAGTCTGTGTGTCTGTGTATTTTGTTTCTGTTTTACCCCTTTTCCCCTTAGTTGCCCGATTGTCAAGGTCCCCAATCAGATAACCTTGCTGGAATAAACATTTTCACACTCCTGCATGCCGTCATCAATTAATGTGACTGACCAGGTTTGGTTTTCATCACTGTCTCCTTTATCATTTGTTGGTCAGGTTTCTGTCCCTGCATGTTCTTGTTTATGGTTTCCTTCTTTTTTTGTCATCCCTTTTTGTACTGAAAAACACCCTTGACCAGTTGATACCCTTAATGGAGCAGACACTCTCCTTCTACATACCCTCACATAATCCTTAAGAAAACTTACTCATGGGACACAATATTTGTGGAAAGATAATGCATAAGATCAGCTAAGAACAGAGGACAGTATGTGGTGTCACACTTATGTATTCTCCAAAAAGACAAAATATCAGTCAAAGCCACATACATGTATGAAGAGAACAGGAAGATACCCTTTTAATGGTACTGTGGTGAAACATAATCTTCCAGCGCAACTTTGTTAGGGAAATAACTGTGTCCTTATTTGTCACATTGATGGAAACTTTTATGCAGAATTACCTGGTAATGTGTCCTGTGACCACATTAATTCTAGAAATAAGGTGCTTTAAAACCATTAACTACAACATTTATGAAAGTTAAGATTTTATTAAAAAACAGAGTTAGAAAAAATAAAATTTTATTTAAATTTGACTAATTGCTGAGACTGACAGCAAAAAGCTGATCTTACCATAAGTTATTTGCATAAGCTCGTAAAAAATCAGCTTAATTATGTTATTACAAATCAAATAAAAATCCACCTAGCTAAAACACAGCAAAATTATTATACTATGATGAAAAGACTTGGCAGAGGTAAATTAAAACTGTAAGATTCTGGATTAGACAGAGTATTTCACTTAGAATTAGTAATCTCCATTTGAGGACTCTACCACCTCACCCCACCAGGAAAGCACAATCCCCTCACCACAAACATGCAGACAAACATCTTACAGCATCAGATGACCCAGAAGAATTGGAGAACCACTTTTAATTTACTTTTAAAACTGAATGGAACATACCATTCTACATCTGTGTCTCAAGGACTTTGGGTCTTGTGCTTACAAAAAGTGGCCAGTCATTGACACAAATTCTTTTTATGGATTTCAAGTACATGCTTAGTAAAACAAAATGGTCAGTATTTCATAACTGTTTATGTTCCCTTTTTCCTGCTTTCCATATATGTATAAGATGTTCTTGAAATATCTGTTCACTGATGGAAATTTTGTCAGAAACAAAACAGAGTTGGAAAACAAGTTGACAGTAGCAGTCTTGTTTGTTAGGCGCAGCCGTTATGATCATTCATGATCTTAGATTGAAATAAAAACTGCTGTTCTTTCTGGGCTGAGGTAGTGTTTTCATCTTTGTGAAAGTGAACAGCTTCATTATGAATGCATAATTATTGGGGTGATCTAATATTTATCACTTGTTCCTCACAATAATCTAAGCTCTTGCCTTTTCCTTGTCTCATCATGATTTTTGTTTGCATAAATATAAGGGTATCAACGTACCAGTAAAGGCAGGTAAAATTTATAGTTCTTTTCTGAGGGAGAAAAAAATAAGTGGATCTAAGCAACACTTCTTAGATTTGAATTTATGCAGTTTAGTAATTTAGGTTAAAACATCATTTTCAGGGAGACACTAGCAGAAGCAGAATATAATTGAGTTCTTGTACTCCAAATAAAAAGACTAGGTTTAACTCCATAAATGAAGTGAATTGTTGGGTCATACATGAATTTACATCTTGTTATGATGACCATCTGGCATCTTAAATTTAGGAGGTAAAGACTTTTGAGGACTATTTATGATCTGCAGCTATTTTTGTGAATACAAAATGCTTCTAACAACACTAAGGATTAGCAGGTTTAGAATTTTTGAGTAAGAAATAAAAAATTATATGTTTAGATTTCTGAGATAAATACAAACAGATCTACTTACAAAAAAAACAAAAGACTGCAAAGAAAAAAATGTTGTATATTTTACTTTGGTTTATTTTATGTAATGAAAATTATGTTTTAATCCAAAATACATAGTAGTTAAAGTAGCAGGAAGTCTTCAAATCTTTATAAGACTTAGAAACAGTAAAGGTATTTTTAATTAATATTTATTGCACACTTACAGTGTATAAAAACTGGAGTAAAAACATCATCATATGAGTTTATGTAGATGAAATGAACTAGATATATTCATCATTTACTTGCTTCTGGTTTAAAGTAATAATTTCAGAAAAGAAAAAAAAATATCCACTCCTTTTGTAATGGTGTAGTAATTTCCATATAGCATAGTACCTAAACTCTTATGGAAGCATGAATAGCAATGTTAGCCAAGCACAATTCAAAGAACACTTAAAATTATTCCGCTGCTTCTTAAATTGTTAGCCCAGATTGAAGAGAATTGCATCTTCTTTTCACTGCAGTGAATGAAAATTTATGTGTACCTGTAGTAAAGGTCAAACATCATTCTGAAAACCTAACTTGTATGGTGGATACATAACATTTTCTAAATGCCTGCATTTAGGCCTCATGAGTGGGAGCCCAATACGCCTCACTTCAGTGCAGGTAAGTGAGAGGCACTCTTCCAAGAAGACTAGGAACTAGGAACATTGAGGGCTAAGTTCATTTGCCTTTGTCAGCTAGCAGATTCACCAAGGGGAAATCATGTTTGACCAATATGATAGCCTTCCATGATGGCGTGACTGGCTGGGTAGATGAGGGGAGAGCAGTGGCTGTCTACCTTGACTTCAGCAAGGCTTTTGACAGTGTCTCCCACAATATCCTCATAGGAAGCTCAGGAAATGTGGGTTAGATGAGTAGACAGTGAGGTGGATTGAGAACTGGCTGAATGGCAGAGCTCTGAGGGTTGTGATCAGTGTTATTGAGTCTACTTGGAGGCCTGTAGCTAGAGGTGTTCCCCAGGGGTCGGTACTGGGTCCAGTCTTGTTCAACTTATTCATCAGTGAGCTGGATGAAGGGACAGAGTGTACCCTCAGCTGATGACACAAAACTGGGAGGCGTGGTTGATACATCAGAAGTCTGTGCTGCCATTCAGCAAGACATGGACAGGCTAGAGAGTTGGGTGGAGAGGAAACTCATGAAGTTCAACAACTACAAGTTGTTGAACATCAAGGGTCCTAAACCTAGGGAGGAATAACCACATGCACCAGTACAGGTTGGGTGTTGACCTGCTGGAAAGTTCAAGTTCACCATGAGCCAACAATGTGCCCTTGTGGCCAAGAAGGCCAATGGTATCCTGGGGTACATTAGGAAGAGTGTAGCCAGCTAGTCGAGGGAGGTTATCCCCCCTGTCTACACTGCCCTACTGAGGCCACATCTAGAGTACTGTGTCCAGTTCTGGGCCCCCCAGTTCAAGAAAGATAAGGCACTACTGGAGAGCTACAAAGATGATCAGACAACTGGAACATCTCTCTTATGAGGAGAGGCTGAGAGAGCTGAGTTTGTTTAGCCTGGGTAAGGGAAGACTGAGGTGGGGATCTTGCCAATGCTTACAAATACCTTAAGGGCGAGTGTCAAGAGGATGGGACCAGACTCTTTTCAGTGGTGCCCAGAGACAGAACAAGGGGCAATGAGCACAAACTGAAACACAGGAAGTTCCATCTGAATATGAGGAAAAAATTCTTTACTTTGAGTGTGATATAGCACTGGAATGGCTGCCCAGGGAGGCTGTGGAGTCTCCTTCTCTGGAGATATTCAAAACCTCCCTGGACGTGACCCTCTGCAACGTGGTCTAGGTGAACCTGCTTTGTCAGGGGATTGTACTAGATGATCTCCAGAGGTCCCTTCCTACCCTAACCATTCTGTGATTCTGTGATAGTATCCTTTGGGACGTGCTGAGTAGATTAGCTATGTGAGGCTGGAAGATACAATAAAAACTCGAGAGATGACCTTACCTTTCTGGAGTTGCAGCTGGTGTTCAACTGGGATATACTAGGTCATCTCAGGTGACTTTGGATTCCTGTGTATGTTCAACTTAAAACAAGCCCCATGTCTTGCTAAAGCAAACCAGTCAAATGCTTCTGGAAATATTCAGGCTATACTGGTAAATAATACATTACATGATTCATTATTATCTGAATTAAAAGATTTATTTTTCTATTTCCACTGTTTCATTCTTTCAGCAATTCTGAAAAATGTAGTCTCTTTAAAGGTAACTTTCACAGCTACCAAAGATGCTTAAGAAAGCTTGTTTTGTATCACTCTTGTTACAAAAACTGCTGGATCTTTGAAGAACACCTAAAAAGGAAAAAAAAAAACACCATTATTTGAAGTCTTCCAACTTCAATCAAACCAGGGACTTTCTTGCCTGAATATGAAATATGTTTTAGAACAACAGCAAAAAAAGATTGAGAAGATTGTTTATTATATCTGATGGAACATTAGATATTTCTTTTAAAACACATTGCCATTGTCCTGTCTCAATGATTTTGCATATTTGCTGTTGTTATTTAACTTTATTGTGGTGAAAAAAAATAGAATAGGACTGTGATTAATGAAAAAGGAGAATAAAAATACTGGGGTGATCTCTCCAAGACCAACAGTCAATGAAATCCAAAAGTTAATATCAGCCTGAGATAACTGTGGCCATCAATAAAACTGTTTTATTAAAACAAATATATTTCAAACTCTGCCATGAGCTGTCAGTTTCCATTTAAGATTTCCCTAACTGCAGGTGAAGATATACTAGGAAAAAAGCTGACATAGTCTGCAACCTTGTTGTATCATTTCATTATCCAAGGCTAAGGTGATGTCAGTGTGGTCCCATTAACACTGGCCAGCAACCGGTGTTTTACACTAAGCATCATAGGAGGAGTCAGGTGCATACACCTCCTAAACGGAAATGTGCTTTCCATTGAAGTGGGTTGAATAGCCAAAGGAATCTTAGAATTAAGACAACTTTGTCATATGTGAATATGGCTAACTTTCTTTCTGAAGTAGTGCAGTCAGCATGAAAAGAACATTAAAATGAAGTAAAAAAAAAAACAGATGAATCTTCACAAACACAAGGATGAAAATAAGATCAATGAAAAGGAGATGCATGTGACAAGTACAACCTTAATAATAAACAAGTATTTAAGAAATAGTACATGTTCAGAAAGCTTAGTCCGAGCTAGAAATTGCAGACGATTGTGAATCTGTAAGCGTGTGTTTGTTCTGTAAGTAACAAAATTGACAGTCTCTTCAGAGTAAGCAAACAACAGAAAATAAATGTTTTCCTGAAGTTCACTTGAAGCCTAAAGGGATGCCATGTTAAAACAACTTACTTTCCATTATTTTCAGCTCTGACTTTTATTCCACAGAGAATTTTTGCTCAATTGTGGGTACAAAATAAAATGTGAAGAGATCCCAGCATCTTCTCTGCAGATTCTATTTATTATTAGCAATGCAAATACCACATAATTTGCAAGTGGAGGCATCCATTCTTAATGTAGAATATGTCACGTGAGATGAATATTGTCCTTAGAGGGAAAGGATTTCAAGAAAGATATTTTGGGGCATCTGAAAAAAAGAATCATTGGGGTTTTTTTTAATAAAAACTATTTTCTCATTTACACCATTATCTTTTTCTTTAAAGAAACATCCAAGCTTCTCATTCTCTTTTAGCAATGGCACTTGCCAAATTTGTCTCTACTGGAGAAAGGTTTGATTTTTGTGTTATTTCTGTAGTAACTTTGCAAAAAAAAAGTGTTGTTTGGAAAATACCAGAAATGAGCCCAAATCAGAAAGAATATTTGTTACTTTACTTTATAGTCAATGAAAATGTGGACTGTTGACAGTTAATAATAAATATAAACCAATGCTCCTAAGGAGGCATCTTGACAAATAAATAAGGAAGATTAAGTATATTGACAATAGTAGAATAGGACCCCATTTGTGTAAATGACAAAATTTAAATGTCTTGTATTGCTAGTATCTTTAACATGTGAAAGGCCCTGTGATTCAGGAGGTAAAATGGGTTGGAAGTGGGAATGAATGTATTTTGTTAAATGTTTAGCTATATCTGTCTTTGCTAATCCAGAAAATATTTTAGCTAATGATTTTAAATTACCAGAAGGAAAGCTTCTACAAGATTAAATTACTCTCATTCGTAAAAAGTATTTGAAGAATACAGGCAGCTTGAAAAGAAAAGAATAGCTAGAAATCAGTCTGAAAAAAATACCAAATATTTTAAGTGTAAAACAGAATCATGGGGATGAAGCATAATGTTAATCAATTGAGCCTGTTAGCTGTAATTTATAATCTTGGTGTTTAAAAACTGATTTTCCAATGTGTTTAAATTAGAAGTATTAAAAAATAACATCTACCATTTAATGGCATTCAATGATGTATTCAATCACAGAATCAATCACAGAATCAATCAAGTTGGAAGAGACCTCTGGGATCATTGAGTCCAACCATTGCCCTGACATCACCATGTCAACTAGACCATGGCACTAACTGCCATGTCCAGTCTTTTTTTAAACACATCTAGAGATGGTGACTCCACCACCTTCCTGGGCAGCCCATTCCAATGTCTAATAACCCTTTTTGAGAAGGAATTCTTCCTAATGTCCAACCTGAACCTCCCCTGGCGAAGCTTGAGGCTATGTCGTCTTGTCCTATCATCACTAGTTGCCTGGGAGAAGACAGTATATTCAAAACAAAACAAAAGAATATGAACAAATTTAATACCTGTTTATCATTTCAGATGTTTAGCAGACATTTGGACTGCAAATAAAGTGTATTTGCAGCTTATTTTTGCTTTACTGAGTGTAATTACGAAAGTTTATTCAAGTATGTGACTATAATCCTATGTTCTTTTTTTTGCATTCTGTAGTGCACAGTAAACTACTTGTTTTTTGCCATTCTTGTCTCCTCATGAGCAATATAAATTATGTGGTATTTGCATTGCTTGAGAAAATGTCCAACCATTAGGCTTATAGTGTCCTACACCTTTTTTCTCCTTCAGAAGAGGCCTGCTTCAGCCAGTGAATTGGGGCACTGAACATTTCCCCTTTTGCTATTCATTCCTACTGTTAACTCAGTGGCCAGTGGCCAGAACTACAGCTTCTATTCCTTTCAGTTACACAAGGACAAGAATCCGCGTCTCCTACTCTGTGTGTAAGTGCTTTAAATCTACTGTTCAAAGAGGTTGGCAGAAACACCATTACTATAATTTGTCAGTAAAGGTTTATGTTGCAGCTGTGTTTAACTTGGTACTTTAGCAAATATGCTTTGATAATGTGTCAGTGTAGTGTTAAGCATTCTAATAATATGTTTATTGAATCACATCTTTCTGTGACTTTGTATTTTCTTGTTGAGCTCCAATTATCATTGACATTTTGTTGCAGCTTTACTCCTAAATATTTGAACTAAGCACTTTAGAGTGCTCAGACTGAACATCTAAATTTATGTGCCAAGGAAACTTTCAGACTAGCCAGAAGAGGATTTATTAATTGCAGGCTTCCACAAATGAATGATACTGGACTGATATTTCTGCTGCATCAGATATGAGGATATAAATTCTGCCTGAACTCCATTTTCCATGTGTCCTGGTTTGGCCTAAACCAGGCAGATTTTCCTTTCAGTGATTTTTACTTTCAGCTAAGTCTCCTCTAAGTAACTGCACTTTCTGAAACTAACTACATGTTTTGCAGACAGTGTCCGCTTCCAGGACTGATAACGCTCGAAGTTTGTAGTTATCACTGAGGCACCGGTAGGGATGTTGTGCAGTAAGGGTCTTGCTGTACTTAGTCTTAGAGAAACCAAGGTCACTGCTGAATTCCTCACTGCTTACGAGTGAAGAGCCGAAGGGGGATCGCAGCTGCAGGGGGGAGCAGACAAGGCAGGTGACCCAAAATTGACCAACGAGGGTATTCCATCCCATACACGTCATTCTCGGTATAAAAGGGGGGGATCACGATGGTCTCGCTCTTTTTCTGCTATGGCCGGTGTCCAAGGAGGACTCCGACTGTTTTCCTGCTGCCCCCGATTCCGATCTGTGCATCCCTGAATCCAGCTCTCGACCGTCGCTAGGCCCAGCCTGGGCCTTCCCGGAGCCTGCCCTGCAGTGCCGGTGGTGACGTGGCCGACATCGGGGGAGCTCGATCTTGGTTTTCTATATATATTTGTATATATTTGATTATTCCAATATTATTATTATACTCTTTTTCATTATTATAGGTTTATTAAAACTGTTTTAACTTTCCAACCCGTAAGTCTCTCTCCCTTTTCCCTTTCCCTTTGGGTGGGGGGGGAGGGTTAACAGAGAGCGTCTGCCACCAGGTTTAATAGCTGGCACAGCTTTAAACCGTGACAGATTTATTGGCGCCCAATGTGGGGCTCAAGACAAGCTCCAACAGGTTGCTCTGATAAGTTGAATCCTGGCTCTGGTGGGAGGAGACCTGGAGAGCTCAGCTCTCATCTGAGAGTATCAGATTTCTTCCTTTGAGATTTACGAGGGGTTGGAAATTAAAACAGATAGCTAAGATGGTAATGTTATTTTTGAGCGCTGTGTTATCTCATCTCTTTATAGAGCTTTATACAGAGTTAAGTGTAATAATACCTTACTTGCCACATGCAACATATTATTGCTTGCTTCTTATGAATGTTTACATGTGGTTTAACAGTGGGAGCTGCTCGAAATGTTTCGCTTTGCTATGGGGTTTGATGCTGATTTATGCTGTGATAAACTGGGCAGTTAGTATTCCGATCTCTTATCTCTATGACACAATGATGGGCAGCTTTAATTGTGAATCAGTAGCAGCTACTTCATCTGCGGACTCCAGGCGTCCTTTAGCTGATTCTGTTAATGATTACACTTCCAATTTTACTTCGGGAAATAGTACCTTTTCCTTTTCTGCCAAGCTGATTCCACTAGATTTTGTGAAATTAGGATGGTGCTGTCTAGGTGGCATGTTTTTATTTTCGGTTGTCCTGAATGTGTTTCTGATGTGGGATAAGATTAAATATAGGTGCAGGGACAGTTGTAGGTGTTATGCAGCCACCTCAGATCCTACCGTGTGTGCTGCCGCTACAGCCACTAAATCCACTGAAACCTCGGCAGCCTGCACCACAGCTGCTACACCCCCCAAGATGGCCACTGCAGCTACTCAGACTCTAACGAGTCTCAGCACTCCCACGACAGCCACTGCATCTACTCAGACCCCAGCATCTAACAAATCTGTACCAATTGCTCCTGTAACCAGGAAGAAATACCAAAAGAAATCAGCTTGTGAAGAGAAGGATGATGACTCAGAGCCTTCTAAGGCTGAGCCATCATATGACCCAGGTGAGGGCCCTTCTCAGGCAGAGTTAGGGCCCAACTCAGATGGGGGTTTCCTCGATCATCCTTTTAAAGCAGACCCATCACAGAAGAAAGGTCCTTCTAAAGCAGAACTATCACAAGAGGAGGACTCGGACGTAGAGATAACCTACCACTCCTTATCCCTGAAGGACCTGAGAAATATAAGGAAAGACTTCAGCCGTTATGACGGTGAACCTATTATTACCTGGTTGCTCCGATGCTGGGATAATGGGGCAGATAGCATAAAATTAGATGGTAGAGAAGCCAGACAGTTGGGATCCCTCTCCAGAGATGGTGGTATTGATAAGGTGCTCGCAAGAAAGTCAAACACTATCAGTCTCTGGAGGCGACTCTTGTCAGCTGTAAAGAGCAGGTATCCCTATAAAGACGATGTTATGAGCCACCTAAGCAAATGGACCACTATAGAAAAAGGTATTAACTACCTTAGAGAACTGGCTGTGCAAGAGATTATTTATAGACACCCACGGGAAGTTGTAGATCCTGTAGATCCTGATGAAGTGGAATGCAACAGATCCATATTCCGGAAGGTTGTGAAGAGTGCTCCACCAGCATATACCCATACATTGTCAATATTAGTCTGGGGAGAAGATGATATGGCACGACCTAGTGTGGGCAAAATGGCTAACTGTATGCGACAGTATGAAGATAGTATTTCTTCCCCACTGCAGGCCCGTGTCTCGGCTGTGGAAAAACTGACAAAGGAAAACAAGGACTCATTTGAACAACTGTCAGACAAACTGTCCATGATCGAGAATAAACTTTACTCTCTGCCTACACAGGCCCGCGTTGCAGCTGTTAAGAGAAAACGCCCTCCTACAGGACTGGCTCAAAGGAAACGGAACACATCACGAGGTATCCTGTGGTTTGCCCTGCGTGGTTATGGGGAGGACATGAGCAGATGGCATGGACAACCTACCAGTACCCTACAGGCACGAGTACGTGAGTTGCAAGCTAAAAGAAATACCAGAGAGAATATTTCTAGGAGGATGGCTGCTCCAGTTACCAGTGAGCAGGACCCCAGTCAGGGTAGATGGGCCTCAAATCCCTTTTTCCCAAGTGTGAATAGGAGAAATGAAGGTCCAGTCCCTGTGAGCAGCATGAATCCATTTCTTAATTAGGGGGGCCCTGCCTCCAGCCAGGTGGAGGAAAGGGACAACCGAGTTTATTGGACTGTGTGGATTCGATGGCCTGGCACATCAAAACCACAAAGGTATTGAGCCTTGGTAGACACTGGTGCACAGTGCACCCTAATGCCATCGGATCATAAAGGGGCAGAACCTATCAGTATTTCAGGAGTAACAGGAGGATCTCAAGTGTTATCTGTATTGGAGGCCAAAGTGAGCCTAACTAAAAATGAATGGAAAAAGCACCCCATTGTGACTGGCCCAGATGCTCCGTGCATCCTTGGCATAGACTACCTCAAGAGAGGGTATTTTAAGGACCCAAAAGGGTATAGATAGGCCTTTGGTATAGCAGCTGTAGAGACTGAGGACATTAGACAGCTGTTTACCTTGCCTGGCCTCTCAGAGGATCCTTCTGTTGTGGGGTTGCTGAAGGTTGAAGAACAACAGGTGCCAATTGCTACTGCCACGGTGCACCGACGACAATATCGCACCAATCAAGACTCCCTGATCCCCATTCATAAACTGATTAGACAATTAGAAAATCAAGGAGTGATTGGCAAGACTCGCTCACCCTTTAATAGTCCTATATGGCCAGTGCGAAAGTCTGATGGAGAATGGAGATTAACTGTAGGCTATCGTGGCCTAAATGAAGTTACACCACCGCTGAGTGCTGCTGTGCCAGACGTGCTAGAACTTCAATACGAACTGGAGTCAAAGGCAGCCAAGTGGTATGCCACCATAGACATAGCTAATGTATTTTTCTCTATTCCTTTGGCACCAAAGTGCAGGCCACAGTTTGCTTTTATCTGGAGAGGTATCCAGTACACATGGAATCGACTGCCCCAGGGGTGGAAACACAGTCCTACTATTTGCCACGGACAGATCCAGACTGCACTAGAAAAGGGTGGAGCTCCAGAACATTTGTAATACATTGATGACATCATTGTATGGGGTGATACAGCAGCAGAAGTTTTTGACAAAGGGAAGAAAATCATCCAAATTCTTCTGAAAGCTGGTTTTGCCATAAAAAGAGGCAAGGTCAAGGGGCCTGCCCGGGAGATCCAGTTTTTAGGGATTAAATGGCAAGATGGGCGTCTCCAGATCCCGATAGAGGTGATCAACAAAATAACAGCTATGTCCGCACCAACTAACAAAAAGGAAACACAAGCCTTCTTAGGCGTTGTGGGTTTCTGGAGAATGCATATTCCAGATTACAGACAGATTGTACGCCCTCTTTATCAAGTGACCAGAAAGAAGAATGATTTTCAGTGGGGCCCTGAACAACGACAGGCTTTTGAACAGATTAAACAAGAGATTGTGCATGCAGTAGCCCTTGGAGCAGTCCGTACGGGACAAGATGTTAAAAATGTGCTCTACACCTCAGCTGGGGACAATGGTCCTACCTGGAGCCTCTGGCAGAAAGTACCAGGGGAGACTCGAGGTCGACCCCTAGGATTTTGGAGTCGAGGATACAAGGGTTCCGAGGCCAATTACACTCCAACTGAAAAAGAGATACTGGCAGCATATGAAGGAGTTAGAGCTGCTTCAGAGGTAATTGGTACTGAAGCACAACTTCTCCTGGCACCTCGATTACCAGTACTAGGCTGGATGTTCAAGGGTAAGGTTCCTACCACTCATCATGCAACTGATGCTACATGGAGTAAATGGATTGCATTAATTACACAGAGGGCTCGAATAGGAAACCCTAATCGCCCAGGTCACTGCTGAATTCCTCACTGCTTACAAGTGAAGAGCCAAAGAGGGGTTGCAGCTGCAGGGGGGAGCAGACAAGGCAGGTGACCCAAAATTGACCAACGAGGGTATTCCATCGCATACACATCATTTTCGGTATAAAGCGGGGGGATCACGAGGGTCTCGCTCTCTTTCTGCTATGGCCGGTGTCCAAGGAGGACTCCGTCTGTTTTCCTGCTGCCCCCGATCCCGATCCGTGCATCCCTGAATCCAGCTCTCGACCGTCGCTAGGCCCAGGCTGGGCCTTCCCGGAGCCTGCCCTGCAGTGCTGGTGGCGACGTGGCCGACATCGGGGGAGCTCGATCTTGGTTTTCTATATATATTTGTATATATTTGATTATTCCAATATTATTATTATACTCTTTTTCATTATTATAGGTTTATTAAAACTGTTTTAACTTTCCAACCCGTAAGTCTCTCTCCCTTTTCCCTTTCCCTTTCCCTTCGGGTGGGGGGGGAGGGTTAACAGAGAGCGTCTGCCGCAGGTTTAATAGCTGGCCCAGCTTTAAACTGTGACACCATGTATTAAAATGTAAGAAAATTCTGACAGTCTAAATCTTTGTATATATCTATATAGTTAGATCAAGAGCTTCTAATTTTAACAGATGCAATTAAGCACAAATGCCAATATAATTGATAACAACAACAATATAATAATATAATAGCTATTATTTTACTTCTGCTATTTTTTTGTTATTCATAAATGACAGTATCTGTAATAGGTTTAAACTGCTGTGTAATAAGGAGAACATTTTTCTCACTAAGGAGTTTACTTGAGTTTTTCAAAGAAAAAAGGTCTTATATCTTGTTGTTGTTTGAGCTATCTTATTAGCATCATGCTGGTCGAACTGTCTTAATAACAAGAACACATCTATTTTAAATATGTAGCATATCCATATCAGAATGGATATTTTATTTATCTGAAAATATTATGTATACAAATACCTAGTTCCACAAATCTGCAAGATGCAGTAAACTAGACATGGTGATTAAATAGGATATTTTCAAATCATTTGTGAATGTAAACATAAAATTTTGATTCTGATCTCATGCATTATAGGAAAAGTTGTAATGAATTTTTGTTTCACTTCATTATCGTGATTTTTCCAGAGTTTTGTAGACTGGTCATTATCCTGTTCCTTGGAAAGTGAAATTATGGAAGCCTATAAACATTAGAATAGCAGATTTGTTATATTTAATTGAAGACACTATGTACATGAATATGTGTGTGTGTTTTTATAGATGTTAGTAAACATAATATGCCACTTACCTTAATAGCTATGCTCAGGAACATTTTTTTTTTGGTTGCTGGATTAAAGGACTAACAATGCAGTGCATCTGCCTTTTAAAATAATTTTGAGTTAGGGGGAAAAAAATAATGGATTAAAATATATTATATTGTCTTCTGCTTTGGAAACCATACAGGGAATAACACACATAAAAGCTGTCTCCTGTTTGTATGTCCAATTTTTAATGACAATGTCAGGATATAGAGATTTCGTTGCAGGTAAGAAAAATAACCATATTTTCAGTAAGTAACTGATTCATTATACATGAGAAGGTGAAATACAAGATCTCTCTTGTTAGATAGAAGTAAAAAAGCGAGTCTGTGTAGGTGAGAATTGTGAGTGAACAATAATGAGAATGCAGTTATCTTTCTTATTTAGATCATTTTCTATGGGAAAAAAGAAGTGGTTTTGTTGTCTGCCTTCAAGCATGAAGAATTATACAACTTAAATAAATAGCAGCAGTTTATTATAAAAGTATGTCTTCCTTGAACTGGTTGAGTTACTCTTTTTTTTCTAGTAACTTCGACAAACATATTCATATACAGAAATTACTTCAGATCCTGAAAGAATAATGAAAGCTAAAAAGGAAAATTTGCCCAGATTTTTACTTTCCTCAGCAGAATAACCTCAAAGTCTACTCTAGCAAGTAAACTTTGTGGGGATTGGTGCTATGAAAATTGTGAGTAGCTGAAGGAGGTCAGGAGCAAGACTGATCGGTGTCAGATTCTGATATTCGGATATCTAGTTTAACTGTCAATAATAGCATCTGTATGTGAGTGATGTGATTAAGATTTGGTTATAGTCAATGGAGATTTATCTAAAACAGGCAGCGAGGTTTAGCATGTGATTTACTAGATCAAAGGTACAGACTTAGTTTGTTCAACTACACATAAATGTCTAGAGTCAGTCAAAATGCTCTGGAGTGTCCTGCTGGGCATCCAGCTTCCTGTCCAAAATACTACAGTTCTCCTGTATCTCCAGCCCTTTTGATGATGTCTCAGACACCTAGAGCATTGTAAAAGGTACCTATATTGAGGTGACTGAACAGAGACATATTCTGCTTTAGGGTGAGGTGAATAGCTCTTCAGTCTCAATAGAGATGAAGACTGTGTACATCCATTAGGATTGCAAAAACAGTTGATGAACAACCAGAAAGGTGGTGAAAATGCTATTCATAAAAATGTAGGATAATTAGATCATATATTAACATTTTCACTTTCACTATTCCATATCAAAGAATTCTAGATTTCACTCCAAATGCTCAGACAGGCTGAATATAGATCTGAACTGTAAGAATGCTTGAAGCTATTCACTTCTAATCCAATCTAACTCTTATTTCAGTCTCACTATCTGTCTCACTTTCTCTTAGAGGGAAGTTACTGTCTGAACCTTTCCTTGTTATTGTACTACATGACTTTTCTCCCTTTCCATACATTTTATAACCTATCTTCATTTTGACTTATTTTCTTCATTTTTGTTTCAATTATAGCATCTTGTGCTGCTTTTTTAAAACAGAGATTATTTTCTTGTTTTTTTTTTCTTGATCTCTTTTCTCAGTATAATTTTATTCAATATCTTTCCTACACTTTCCTTACACTTTTTGCTTTTAACATTACTATAGCTTCTATGTAATTTCTATTTTGATATCTGAGAAAAGAATTACTTATACGTTAGCTTACATTTACACAGAATCACAGAATGTTAGGGATTGGAAGGGACCTCGAAAGATCGTCTAGTCCAATCCCCCTGCCGGAGCAGGATTACCTAGACCATATCACACAGGAACGTGTCCAGGTGGGTTTTGAATGTCTCCAGAGAAGTAGACTCCACAACCTCTCTGGGCAGCCTGTTCCAGTGTTCGGTCACCCTCACCGTAAAGAAGTTTTTCCTCATATTTATGTGGAACCTCCTGTGTTCCAGCTTTCACCCATTGCCCCTTGTCCTGTCAAGGGATGTCACTGAGAAGAGCCTGGCTCCATCCTCATGACACTTGCCCTTTACATATTTATAAACATTAATGAGGTCACCCCTCAGTCTCCTCTTCTCTAAGCTAAAGAGACCCATCTGCCTCAGCCTCTCCTCATAAGGGAGATGTTCCACTCCCTTAATCATCTTCGTGGCTCTGCGCTGGACTCTCTCTAGCAGTTCCCTGTCCTTCTTGAACTGAGAGGCCCAGAACTGGACACAATACTCCAGATGCAGCCTCACCAGGGCAGAGTAGAGGGGGAGGAGAACCTCTCTCGACCTGCTAACCACACCCCTTCTAATACACCCCAGGATGCCATTGGCCTTCTTGGCCACAAGGGCACATTGCTGGCTCATAGTCATCCTGTTGTCCACTAGGACCCCCAGGTCCCTTTCCCCTACGCTGCTCTCCAACAGGTCTGTCCCCAACTTGTACTGGTACATGGGGTTTTTCTTGCCCAGATGCAGGACTCTACACTTGCCCTTGTTATATTTCATTCAATTTCTCCCCGCCCAACTCTCCAGCCTGTCCAGGTCTCTCTGAATGACAGCACAGCCTTCCGGTGCGTCAGCCACTCCTCCCAGTTTTGTGTCATCAGCGAGCTTGCTGACAGTGCACTCTATTCCCTCATCCAAGTCATTAATGAATATATTGAATAGTACTGGTCCCAGTACCGACCCTTGCGGGACTCCGCTAGACACAGGCCTCCAACTGGACTCTGTCCCATTGACCACCACTCTCTGGCTTCTTTCCTTCAGCCACTTCACAATCCACCTCACTACCCGATCATCCAGACCACACTTCCTCAGTTTAGCTGCGAGGATGCTGTGGGAGACAGTGTCAAACGCTTTACTGAAATCGACATAGACCACATCCACAGCTTTACCATCATCTATCCACCGGGTTATGTCCTCATAAAAGGCTATCAAGTTGGTTAAGCATGACTTCCCCTTGGTGAAGCCATGCTGAGTGCCCCTAATGATCCCCCTATCCTTGATGTGCCTAGAGACAGCACCAAGGACAAGTTGTTCCATCACCTTTCTGGGGATGGAGGTGAGGCTGACCGGTCTATAGTTACCCGGGTCCTCCTTCTTGCCCTTTTTGAAGACTGGAGTGACATTCGCTTTCCTCCAGTCCTCAGGCACCTCTCCCGTTGTCCACGACTTAGCAAAGATGATGGAGAGTGGCCTAGCAATGACTTCCGCCAGCTCCCTCAGCACCCGCGGGTGCATCCCATCAGGGTCCATGGATTTATGGATGTCCAGATTGCTTAATTGGTCCCTGACCCAGCCCTCATCAACCAAGACAGATTCCTCCTCTATCCTGACTTCCTCTGGGGCTGCAGGGGTCCGGGGCTCCTCAGGACAGCCTCCAGCAGTATAGACAGAGGCAAAGAAGGCATTCAGTAACTCCGCCTTCTTTTTATCCTCTGTCTCCAGGGCCCCCACCTCATTCATCAGTGGGCCTACATTGCCTCTAGTGTTGGCTTTACCTGCAATGTATTTGAAGAAGCCCTTTCTGTTGTCCTTGACCTCTCTTGCAAGGTTTAATTCCAAGGAGGCCTTAGCTTTCCTAGTTGCCTCCCTACATCCTCTGACAACAGACTTATATTCCTCCCAAGTGGCCAGCCCCTCCTTCCACGATCTGTACACCCTCTTCTTCCACTTGAGTTTGCCCAGCTGTTCCCTGTTTAACCATGCAGGTTTCCTGGTACCCTTCCTTGACTTCTTACCTGCTGGGATGCTCTGATCTTGATTTCCTGAGTTGTTTTATTCAGTTAGCCTTTTATAGTTAACAATTTTGTGGTGTTATTTTCAGTATAAAAATCCTTAAAAAAATAGACACAATGGTAGTTTAATATAAAAATGCAAATAAGCTGATGAATACTGTTAGGTTTTTTTCACTAGATATAAGAAAATTTCTATTACATGTGAGAGGGTACATTACATTACAGAGCGGACAAAAGTCTTGAAACAAAAGCATTTTTTGTATAGAATCATCTCCATTTGAAGGAGAAAACTTTGATATCTTCCCTGATCTGTTCAAGGGTTTTGGCTTATATACTAAAAGGGTTTTGAGTCCCCGAAAAACTCTTTCCCCTAAACTACACCAATTTAATTTAAAAAAGCATTACCTCTCCCTGTAAATCTTGCCTTGTTTAGGAGTTTTATGAGAAGTGCTCCAATAGAGAAATCTCACTTACATCGTTCAGCTTGGTAAAAGTCATTTTTATAAATAAATCTAAGGCTTTTTGCAAGCCTGGTGTGATTGCTATATTTTCTCTCTCATAGCTCTAAATAATAATACACGTCTTCCAGTATTTACTGAAGGCAATGCAATAACACTTCCATTAAAATCTATTCAACAAACCATTTTTTCTGTACATATTTCGGAACTATAAAAGTTAACTGATTTAGTCCCTTCCCACAAAGTGCAATATTTTTCAAATATTCTTGTAATACCTGATGTATATCAGGTCATGTCATCATATCCATATGTTATTAGTGGTCAGCTTTCAAAATGCTCTCAGAACATGCATCCCGATTCACAGCAGAGCAGCAGATCTTGGTGCACAGGGGGTTTTCCTGAGGTATGGAAGCGCCAGGGCAGCAGAGAGACCGGCCCGGAGCTGGCAGCTCTCACGGGAGATGCTGATGAAACCTGGGCATTGACAGAGCAACTGCGGCCACCCCCACGCCTACAAAAAGCAGCCTAGGGAGTGCTACAGACCAGGAGCACTGCCAGCAGAGTGGGCAAACAAAGTGTGACGCGTCAGCCAGGTCATAGCGCGGCAGTTTGCACAGAAGGATGTGCAGGAAGGGCGTAGTCCCCCTGCCATCTAAAGAGGTGAGTTTCATTGATGATCATCACCCTCTCAGAAGGAGCTTAGCTATGGTATTCACCCAGCAGAAAGCCATGCCCTCTGCACTCAACAGAATGGATGTGGCAACCTAGACAGAGCTTCCACGAAAACATGCAGCCATCCAGGTCTCAAGCTGCAGAAAGTGCCAGAGCCTTTCACTGGTGATGGATGGCAGTAGTAAGAATAGCTGTGTGAGGTCTGACCAAGTGGATGATCTGCTCAGCCTGGTGGCAGAGCCACAAGAGGAAGTAGAAAGTGTAAGGAACATCAGGGAGTCTAAGAAAGAGATAGACTGGTGGAACCATGCTCTGCCCTCCCTGAGAAAAAAAACAGGAACAGACACTAGAAAAATACCAAGACCAGTGGATCCACTACCAGGCTGAAGGCAGTAGCTTAAAGGAAATGAATGAATGGAGGCACCTCCACGCTTGGGGCAGCAGGTAAACCCCCTCCTTGCCCATCTCACCTTCCCAGGTGCCTCTGGACAACAGATATGAGGCTCTGGATGTGGAAGGCCAGTCAACAAATGATGTGGATGATGGTCCATCTACACTAGAGGTGTTGCCAAGGCGAGAAAGGCCTACCCCACCCCATATCATGATCACCTCCATGAGGAAGAAAAGATGGGATATAGTTGTAGGCAACTCCCTTCTGAGGGGAACAAAGGGTCCAACGTGCCGGACAGACCCTCCTCTTAGGGAAGTCTGCTGCCTCCCTGGGGCCCGGGTTAAGGACATCACTAGGAAAATTCTTAGCCTGGTATGGCCCTCAGACTATTACCCATTACTACTCTTCTGTATGGGTAGTGATGAAGCCGCAACGTGTAGCCCAAGGGCGATCAAAAGAGACTTTAGGGCCTTGGGATGGTTGGCAAGGGAATCTGGAGCACAGGTTATTTTTTCCACTCTTCTTGTTTTTGGAAGAAACAGATGGACCCAGTCTATTAATACATGGCTCCATGGCTGGTGTCACCACCACAATTTTTGTTTTTTTGATAGTGTGATTGCCTACACAGCACAAGGCTTGCTGATGTCAGATGGCATTCACCTTTCTCAAAGTGGGAAGAGGGTCTTTACTCACAGGCTAGCAGGGCTCATTTATTGACCTTTAAACTAGACTTGGAGGGGGAGGGGGGATAATATCAAGCTTGCCCATGACAAGCTGTGGGATGAGACGCCAAAGTTAAAGGGACAGGGTTCTACCAAGTTGCTCTGAGACATGCTCGCTACACTGGAACACACTTGAAGTCTTATGAAGATGAGCCAGGGGGTCCTGAGGTAATAGGAGCCAACAGAGAAACACCAGTGAAATACTTCAAAGGAATTAAGGTGTGTTCCTCTAAGCAGGTGGCATGGCCAACAGCCCAGCTGAAGTGCCTCTACACCAATGCACACAGCATGAGCAATAAACACGAGGAGTTGGAATCTAGGAGACTCCTGGAGTGCATTGAGGGTAACTTCTTAAGCCAGGTAGTAGACAGCCTTACCAGAGGGGGTGCGATACTGTTGGTCAAAACACAATTGACCTGATCGGTGACATCAAGATTGGAGGCAGACCGGGCTGCAGTGATCATGCACTGGGAAGTTCACAGTCCTGAGGGATATGGGCTAGGCAAAGAGTAAAGTCAAGACCCTGAATTTTAGGAAAGCAAACTTCCAGCCGTTCATGGAATTAGTCAACAGGACCCCCTGGGAAACTGCCCTCAGGGACAAGGGAGCAGAACAGAGCTGGCAGATCTTTAAGGATGCTTTCCATAGAGTACAAGAGCTCTCAACCCTCAGGTGTAAGAAATCAGGAAAGGAAGGCAAGAGACCAGCATGGCTGAGTCGAGACCTGCTGGTCAGAATAAAGGGCAAGAAGGAAATGCACAGGCAATGGAAGCAGGGACAGGTATCCTGGAAAGAGTATAGGGATGATGCCTGGTTGTGTAGGGATGGGGTCAGGAAGGCCAAGGCACAGCTAGAGCTCAACTTGGCAAGGGATGCAAAGAATAAAAAGAAAAGCTTCTATAAGTATGCCAACCAGAAAAGGAAGGTTAAAGAAAGCATGCCCTGTTGATGAACAAGACTGGCAAACTGTAAGAACGGAAAAGGAGAAGGCTGAAGTACTCAATAACTTTTTTTTGCCTCAGTCTTCACTGGCAACCTCTCTTCCCACACCTCTTAAGTGGGTGAACCACAAGGTAGGGACTGGGGGAGCAGTCCCTCCCACTGTAAGAGAAGATCAGATTCGTGACCACCTGAGGAACTTGAACTTACCTAAGTCTATGGGACCTGACGCGATTCATTCCAGAGTCCTGAGGGAACTGACTGATGTAGTTGCCAAGACACTCTCCATTATATTGGAAAAGTTATGGCAGTCAGGTGAAGTCCCTGGTGACTAGAAAAAAGGAAACACTGCACCCATTTTTTAAAAAGGGTAGAAAGGAAGGCCCTGGGAACTACCTGTCAGCCTCACCTCTGTGCCTGGGAAGATCACGGAACAGATCTTCCTAGTAGCTATGCTAAAGGCACATGGAGGGCAGGGAAGTGACTCGAGCTAGTATGGCTTCACCAAGGGCAAGTCTTGCCTGACCAACCTAGTAGCCTTCTATAATGAAGTGACTACACTGGTGGACAAGGGAAGAGCTACAGATGTCGTCTACCTGGACTTCTGTAAGGCCTTTGACATGATCCCCCACAACATCATTCTCTAAATTAGAGAGATATGGATTTGATGGGTGGACTGTTCAGTGGATGAGGAATTGGTTAGAGGGTTGCATCCAGAGGGTAGTGGTCTATGGCTCGATGTCCAGATGGAGACTGGTGACAAATGGTGTCCCTCAAGGGTCTGTACTGGGACCAGTACTGTTTAATATCTTCATCAATGACACAGACAGTGGGATCGAGTACACCCTCAGCAAGTTTGCAGACAACACCAAACCGAGTGGTGCAGTTGACACATCTGAGGGATGGGGTGCCATTCAGAGGGATCTGCACAAGCTCGAAAAGTGGGTCTATGTGAACCTCATGAGGTTCAACAAGGACAAGTGCAAGGTCCTGTACATGGGTCAGGGCAACCTCCAGTATCAATACAGGCTGGGGAATGAAGCGATTGAGAGCATCCCTGCAGAGAAGGACTTGGGGGTACTGGTGGATGAAAAGCTGGACATGAGCCAACAATGTGCACTCGCAGCCCAGAAGGCCAGCCATATACTCAGCTGCATAAAAAGAAGAGTGGCCAACAGTTTGAGGGAGGTGATTCTGCCCCTCTGTTCTGTTTTGAAGAACCCCACCTGGAGTACTGTGTCCAGCTCTGGAGTCCTCAGCACAGGAAAGTCATGGAGATGTTGAAGCGGGTCCAGAGGAGGACCACAAAAATGATCAGAGGGCTGGAGCACCTCTCCTGTGAAGGCAGACTGAGAGAGGTGGGTTTGTTCAGCCTGAAGAAGAGAAGGCTCCGGGGAGACCTTGTTGCAGCCTTTCAATACTTAAAGGGGGCTTGTAAGAAAGATGTAGAGACACTTTTTACCAAGGCGTGTTGTGACAGGACAAGGGGTAATGGTTTTAACCTAAAAAAGAGTAGGTTTAACCTAGATATAAAGAAGAAATTTTTTATGATAAGGGTGGTGAAACACTGGAACATGTTATACAGAGAGGCAGCAGATGTCCCATCCCTGGAAACATTCAAGGTCAGATTGAATGGGGCTCTGAACAACATGATCTAGCTGATCTCCCTGCTTATTGCAGTGGGGTTGGACTAGACGACCTTTAAAGGTCCCTTCCAACCCAAACTATTCTGTGATTCTATGATTCTAACAGTAAGTAATGTGCTGGACTGTTGCATCCATTTACCCATTCTCTTGTGGAACATACAGTGTAAGTCTCTATGTCACTACAGTGGAAACCATCACTTCAGCTCTGTTAGAATGTAAAAAGGATTAAACTCTCTTTCATAACAAACCAGACTATTGACCTAAAGATAATTTCCTCTCTTTCACAGCTTTGGCAGAGTGAGCCCTTTAGCAGGGATATAACATCATAATATACAACCTAAAGTCCGTGTTTTGAATGACCATGGAGTTAACAAATTGATCTGATTTTTGGTCTGTGCCCATTGTTCTTTTTAAACTGCAGATAAAATTACAATTTCTTATTTACAAGGAGTGAAAAATTAAGACACAAGGAAAAAAAAGTGTTCTTTGCTTTCATATTTTATTTTCTTTTCTAGATAGATCCATACATAGACAATATACATTTGCTTATTTTGTGGCCTTATCTGATGTTTTCATTGAAAGTTGCATGGCTGAACATTAGACAAGCTGTTTATCACAGAAATGCAGCTTCATATCAGAAAAAAAAATACTTGATCATGTTTCAATTCATTAAACATACTATTTTATTTCAGAAATGAAAGAATATATGACCTTGCATTCTAGTTAATATTCTGGATAGTTACTGAAAGTTATATTTTTCATAAGTTTCTGAAAAAATATGCAGTAACTGTAGAGTGATAACCTTCATTAGAAGAAATGTATCCAGCTCAAATATTCAGTCTATGAAATTCTATGCAAGTACTGTATTAATGATATTTTAATTACAGTCCAGATATGTTACATTTAGATATACTTTTTACTTGTGATTACATTATATTTATAAATAACATGATTGTGTTATCTCTAGATATGAAATTCAATTATAGACTATTTCATCAGTATAATATTTTCAGGTGGTAAGAGTCCATTGCTGGCCTGGAAAAAATCAGGAAGTGTAAAATATGTGCAGAAAATTAATAGTATAAGGATTTGTAGGTATTATTCAGACTTTTTTCTAACCCTTTTTCTCATAAACTCAGACTACAAAAAGTCCTGAATAAAAACAGAAGTTTTTCATTTTCTATTCCTAATAGTTATTTATAAGACACTTTGTGTGCCTTTGACAAATTCAGATACTAGAAATAAAAACTATGACTTCCATTAAAAGTAGTGAGGTCTTTGGGGAGAAGGGGGTGTTTCCCCCCTCCCCCCCCCCCAAAAAAAAAGCCCTAATCTTTACTTGCTTGCCTTGTGATTTAAATGTTCAAATATCTGTACTGTTTGAGCATCATAGTGATGTTCGTCAGTAATACTCTTCCAATGTCCTTCAGGTTGCTGCAAAGCCTGAGATTCTGCCTTAGTAACAAGCTGATGATTTAACTGGTTACTGAAAAGCTAACAACATGTTTTGTTACACAACATATGGGCCAAATTTTCCGGTTCTAGTTTAAGCTAAGTTACACTTGATATCTCTGACATGGAAAATAAACCACAGCTTTACATATTTCACATTATAAGGGTCATAACCTGCATCTGTCTTGTATTTCAAGACAGAGGTTAAAATACTGGTGGTTTAGTTTTTCTCTTGAAACTACAGAAATACATTACCTTATAGGAATTTCTGTATTATCTCTGACAAATAAGTAAATGAATGAGTAACAACAGATTGTGATTTACTAATAAAGGAGCTCAGAGTATAATAAAAGACATAAAGTAAATGTTCACTTTATTCCCATTAGCTATGAAGTTTGATCACCAAACTGGGAGGATGGGAGTGCAATTTTCTTTGTGAATCCAAGTTACTTTCCCCAAGTCATAAAATACTTTTGGTTGAAAGGGACGTCTTGGAGATCATCTAGTTTCCAAGCTATTCTGCTCTATTGACAAGATTGAAGATATGCCATCTGGGACCGTATAGTCTTGCCCCTTGTCCCTAGCGCCACATAGGGTTACTCTTGGTATGCTCAGGGTTTCCCCTGGCAGTATTCTGCATGCCCACACATATTCCCCAGTGTAGGGAAATAGTCTGAGGGCTGGACAAGCCTCAGAAGTCTCTGCACAGCGTCCCTGATCAGAATCCCCAGGAAGGAATAAATATCCCCAGACAACAAGTCAGGCAGGCAGATGTGGGTCTCCACCACTGTAGTTGGGAGTCTCCCATAACCATCACCTGTGACTTCCCTGGTGCAGATGCACACCTCGTTCAGGCGTGTCCCACTGTGGTGCCTCCCCCAGCAGAGATTTCTCCCCTGTAGGTGTACCAGGGCACTGAAATATTCTGCAGTTGCAGGTCTCTGGGTGGAGAAGGAGCCATCCTGCTGCTGCCAGAAATCACACGCTCCCAGCATTCACCGTTGGAGTCTCCATTTACCATTTGATCAGGCACAGTTCCTGGCTGCTCCTCTTTCTGCTTAACCGGGGGCTCAAGCCATTATCTCTGCAGAGCTTCTACGAAGAGCCTGTTAATCCCTTTTTTGTTG
Source organism: Nyctibius grandis (assembly GCF_013368605.1). Taxonomy (NCBI): domain Eukaryota; kingdom Metazoa; phylum Chordata; class Aves; order Nyctibiiformes; family Nyctibiidae; genus Nyctibius; species Nyctibius grandis. The sequence continues at coordinate 75,102,104 of NC_090659.1, read as the reverse complement.
TTGCTGCTGCTGCAGTCTGCTCAACTCCTCCCATAGCTGCTCAACTTTAGGGATTCCCAACCAGCACACACCTCCTGCAGTCAAGGCCACCATCCCTGCCTGCCCCAGTCTCAGCAAGAGGCACAGGACACTCCCAGACTTGGATAGTAGCATCCTTTCAATAGAAGTTGCTCTGAGGGGAGGTCCCTGATGTGCCTGGGTAGGTGATCTGACCTGTGGAGCATCATTACTGTTGTTGAATTCTTCCCTTTATCCTTGACAACCTTTAAATTTTCCATCTGCTTAACTCTGTGTTCTTAGATCTACCTCTTATTTCTTCATCTATTTGATAGATGATCAGATTTTTCTCCTCCATGTATTTCTTAGCTGTCTTCAACAGCTCCATTACATCACTTCTCAAAAATAGCTCGACGTTTATCTTGGCATGCTGAGTTGTATGTGTGATGCACAGATCCATCACTGCTCCAGTAAGTTACTGAAAACTTTAGAAAACCTCCATTCATCCTCACCTGGGGTATGCACACTGTTAAGAATTGTTAGGGTTTGGATCCTTGTCAAAACATACAACAGCCCCAGAGAATTCAGTTGCCTAACTAATAAATTTCTACTGAGCAGTTATGCACACCTAGTATGTAAAATCTATTTTTTTTCCCAAATAGAACATTACAAAAACAGAAAAAGGGATGGTGATGGGGAAAATCAAAAACAAGATCCACCAGCCCACTGTATTCCAATGCTTGAAATCACTGAAGTTCCAGTAGGTTAGAAATTCTCAGTAAATGTGATATCAGAATTACATACTTACCACATTCAGTACTTCTTATTTTCCTAAACTTGTTCCCAGAAATGGCAGAGCTGTTGTCACAGGAAGAGTAGTTCTTATTAGCTAGAGGATATTTTTTTTCTTAATTCTCTGTGTCTTTATAAATCTCAGTAGAATAAGTGGGTTTTTTTTGTTTTGATTTGGGTTTTTTACTGTTTTTTTTTAAACTTTCCTGCACCTCAGTAATAGCAGGACAGCAAATTATCACTCTATTTATGTCTTTCTAGAAAATTATTACTCCACTTGCTAAAACTTTCTGAGTTATATGTTGAAATAAATATTCCATAAAAGAAAGTTGTATTATGCTACCATATTTTTATGTAAATATCTGTCTCACAGTGTCATAGGAAATCACACTAAATATGTCGTATGTCCTATTTTGCGTTATCCTTGATTCTTTAAACTGTGTTACCACTGGAAGAATTACATTTTAGCTTTAAATACTACATTTCTTTAATGTGTTGCGATTCAATAAAATGTATCCAATTATCTATATAATACCGAAGAGTGGCTTAGTACTTTTCTCACAGGTAAGTGAGATATTACTAGTTTATACGAAAAAAAGCTGAAGTTAAAAATATCAGTGTACATAGCACTAGAGATGTGATTACTGGTTACAAAGCATTGCCCACAAATCAACTGAGAAGGAAAACCTCAACTCCTTTTTTTACAAAAAGTCATAGCTTGAGAGATTTGTCTTCTGCTCTCCAGTGTCAGATATGGCCCCCAGTTCAGTAAAATGCATGAACAGCATGAGTAAGTTTCTAATTTTAGAATATGTCTTGTTTACTTTATCAGACCTCTTTCAGAACATAAGTAATTATTTTCACTTAAGTGGAGCTGTATAAGTATTTTGTTGAAGCAGACCCTAAATAAATAAATGATCATCATTTGAGCTCATGAAACACTGTTTCTGCATGTTCTGTTTCTGAAAGTTCAATAGTAAAATAAACCTTATATTCCTTTATTACATCTTGTTAAAAAATTAATACTCAAAAATTTTACCCTTTTGGGGGGGCAGTCTCGAAAAGTCAGTAGGGTTCTTAGGGACGAAAGCAGATACTTTAAGTTCTGCATCACATGCAAGGGAGGGAAAGGGGCAATGTAGATAAAAATACATTGTCCTGATACTTTTCAAACAATGTAAGTCCATTAAGTTTTATAGTGAGTGTCTTCTGGAAGGCACTGATTATCCTCATCTCCCACTGAAAAAAAAAAAAGCCACCACAAAACAAACCTTAGAAATTAAAGTCTTATTACAAGTTATGACAATAAAATGACACACAACATAAATTAAGCTCATAAAATAAGCACAATTTTGCCAACAACACTGCATCAAAATAAATTTTATATTACATATTCCTTATATATTTTTCCTTGATATTTATCTGTATAGAAAAATAAACAATGCTAATGATTACTAGAGGCTCCTGGGCTATAAAGCTTGTTTTACAGGTTTGAAGTGCTCAGTCACCCTCACAGAGAAAGTGTTTCCTGATCTTCAAGGGTAGCCTCCTGTGGGTCTCTTTGTGGCCATTGACTTTTGCTGTCACTGGGCACCTCTGAAAAGAGCCTGGCTCCATCTTCTTTGCACTCCTTCCCCCTGTACTCAGCAGTGGTGAGGCCACACCTTGAATACTGTGTTCAGTTTTGGGCACCTCACTACAAGAAAGACATCGAGGTGCTGGAGAGAGTCCAAAGAAGGGCAGCGAATCTGGTGAAGGGTCTGGAGAACAAGTCTTATGAGGAGCAGCTCAGGGAACTGGGGTTGTTTAGTTTAGAGAAAAGGAGGCTAAGGGGAGACCTTATTGCTGTCTACAAGTACCTGGAAGGAGGTTGTAGAGAGGAGGGTGTTGGTCTCTTCTCCCAAGTAACAACTGACAGGATGAGAAGAAATGGCCTCAAGTTGTGCCAGGGGATCTTTAGATTGGATATTAGGAAAAATTTCTTCATGGAAAGGGTTATCAAGGAGTGGAACAGGCTGCCCAGGGAAGTGGTTGAGTCATCATCCCTGAAGGTATTTAAAAGATGAGTAGATGTGGTGTTTAGGGATATGGCTTAGTGGTGGACGTGGTAGCATTAGGTTAATCATTGGACTCGATGATCTTAAAGGTCCTTTCCAACTAAAACGATTCTATGATTCTATGATTCTATTTATATATATATAGAGATAAGATCCCTCCCTGAGCGTTCTTATCTCCATGCTGAAGATTCATAGAATCATAGAATGGTTTCGGTTGGAAGGGACTTTAAGGAGTCCCACCTCTCTCAGCCTTTCCTCATAAAAGAAAAATGTTCCTGTCCCTTAATAATCTTCACAGCCCTTCATTGGGTTCTCTCCAGTATGTTCACAACTCTCTTGTACTGAGGAGCTATTATGACCTAGTCACAACTAGTTCATGAATACCTTGGAGTAAATTAAGGTGAAACGACACCAAATAACTGGTGTGGAATTAAGAACAATTTATTAGCACAGGGAAAGCAACATGGTCATAAATGTCTTAGGTTTCTTAAGGCACTGAGAAAAGAGAGAAAGGGAAAGAGAGAAAAAGGATAGAAAGTGTCTTAAGCAATGGTGAAAAGAGAGAAAAAGAAAAAGAGAAAGAGGATAGAAGATATGAGAGAGAGAGAGAGATCACCACCATCGGATCCTGCGATGTAAGTTGTTTGTAGAGTTGGTCGGTCCTCAGGTGGTGGGCGAGTGCAGCCGGCTTCCCAAGCGGGAAGTCAAGCAGGAAGTTCTAAATACTTTAGTTCATTTCCACTGGAGATAGGAAAGGGTGGTGACATTCTTCTTGTCTCCCCACTCCACTTGCTTCTCATGCTAATTGAGATGCCTGCACATTTGTAGTCTTAGATTGTTCTCGAAATGAGTTGGTGGTCCCCCAGGGGTCTCTGGTGGTTTTGATGCCCCCTAGTTGTGGTGTTCACTGAATGACCCCGCTTCTGTGCAAGTGTGGTTGATGCCTTTATGTTGCAAAGATGTTGCACATGTAGTTTGGCCCCAAGGAAAAGATATCTCTTCCTCAGAGTTGTAAAACAAGTTGTTAAGTCACAGCAAAGGTATTGTTCTGTCTCTGAAGCCCTTATCTCTTCCTCTGCCCTTATCTCTTCCTCCAGCCAGAGTTGCAAGATGAGTCACTCAAGGTATAACAAAGGTATGGCTCCGCCTCTGCAGCACCCATCCCTTCCTCCTGCCAGAGTTGTAAAGCAAGTTGTTTAAGGCATACATACTCTGTCCATCACAGGAGCCCAAAACTGGACACAGCTCTGGGTGTGGCCTCACCAGTGCTGAGTAGAAGGGAAGGATCACCTCCTTCAATCTGCTGGCAGCACTCCTCTTAATGCAGCCCAGGATACCGTTAGTCCTCTTCACTGCAAGAGCACATTGCTGGCTCTTGTTCAACCTCATGTCCACCAGGACCCCAAGGTCCTTTTCTGCAAAGCTGCTTTCCAGCTGGTTCCAGCATATATTGGTGCATGGGGCTGTTTCTCCACAGGTGCAGGACTTTGCACATCCCATCTGTTATATTAGCCACTCCTCCCAGTTTTGTATCATATAATAACATTTTAAAAATCTTTCACTATTATAAAATAGAATTGATTCCATCAAGAACATGGATATAGGTGAATTTGAAGGCTGTGTGAAGGAGAATTTGTCAAACAAGACACACTGTAGTTAATGTTGGGTTAGAAACAAAAACCAATGCATATTGGTGGTGTAATATGCAAAGAACAGAACTCTATAGAATAGTTTGACAGGTTCTGATAGTAACTAACTTCTATAGCCTTCTTTTGTCTTATAGGTATTCAGAAAAAATCGGTTAAGAAAATAATCTTAAGGACTAGTAAGTTTAAAAGTTGTACAAAATACACAGATGTGAGAAATACTTGTTGTTCTTTTCTTTACCTTTAAGTTGAACAAAGGTCAACACTTACCTGGTTATTTATCTATTTATCTATAAAAATTGGGTTTGCAATAAAAAGCACTAGTATTAATGAAAACTACCCCATTTTTCTTCAAGAGTAAAGAGGTAATAATTATACCTTCTTTTAGCAAACTACTACAATTCTATTATTGCATCCTTGAAGAGGTATTTGTATTAGACACTTATTTTTTTAAAATATCTACTTTAATTCTTAAGGTTGTTTATCTTTAGTTGTAGCTTCATCTTACTCTGATTTCAGTATTAAAAAAAATTACTAGAAAACACATTCAATGTTGCAGCAAATTATAAGTAAATATTGCCAAATACTACTGAATCACAGAATAGTTGAGGCTTGAAGGCATATCTGGAGATTGTTCTGTTCAAGAATCCTGCCCAAAGCAGGGTCACCTAGAGCAGCTTGCTCAGGGCCATGTCCATTCAGGTTTTAAGTATCTTCAAGGATAAGGACATCACAGCCTCTCTAAGGAACCTGTTCCAGTGTTTGATCACCATCATAATAAAAAAGGGTTTTCTTATGTTTAAACAGAACATCTTATATTTTAGTTTGTGCCTTTGTCTACACTGGGAAGAGTCTGGCTTAATATTTTTTACTGGCCTATATCAGGTATTTACAGACACTGATAAGATCCCCCACTGAGCTTTCTCTGATCCAGGCTTAACAAGCCCATCTCTCTCAGTCTCTCTTTTATGAGAGATGCTACAATCCTATAATCATCCTCATGGTCCTTCTCTCCAGTATTTCCATATATCTCTTGCACTACGAGGCCAGAGCTGGGGGAAGGACCATCTCCCTTGATATCCTGGTGACACTCTGTCCAGTGCAGTCTGGGGTACTGCTGGTCCCCTTTGCTGTGAGAGTACATTGCTCACTCATGGTTAATGTGCTGTTCTCTAGGGCCCCCGGGTCCTTTCCACAAAGCTGTCTTCTATCCATTTACTTTCCAGTCTGTACTGGTGCATGGGGTTATTCCTCTCCAGAAGCAGGGCTTGGCATTTCCCTTAGTGAAATTCATAACATTCATGTTGGTCCATTCCCCAGGCTGTTGAGTTCTTCCCCTAATAATGGAGATTACTTTGTGTCCAGTTAGAACAGTAATTTCAAAAATGCAGTACTTTGAAATTGACATATACAAGAAACATTCTTAAATAAGTACAGTCTGATAATACACTGAAAATATGTAGGGCATACGAAAATAAGAGAAAGTATGTGGTCAAGAACTGAATAAAATATGAAGTGTAAGAGAATCTTACTTTGAAGACCATGTATGAAAAAAAAGAGTAAATTTAATAGGTCTGTTATTGAGTAGAAATATTAATCCAGTAAATGCATAAATTAAATAGTCTTCCTTTTCTCATGTCCTTTAAATTAGTAGATCTGTTTTTGGAAATGTAAGAAAGTTTCATTTAGTTCATGTACACTTTCTTCTAAACATGTAATTTTCTGGTAACACTGTCAGAATACTAGAGACCCTGTGTCACTAATTCAAATTATTAAGGAAAATTATACTTTCTTTTTTCTTCCATTTTGAGTGTTTCCTATGTCTTTGGAACTTTGGAACTTCCAAAATTATTTTAATATTCAAAAGAACAAAAAATCAACTAATCTATTGTTGGGTTTTAAGAGATAAATTCACAGTCTCTTTGATATAAGTTAGGAAGCAAAGATATAATGTTCTGTTATTTAAGGTAGTCATAGGAAAAAAAAGTCCACAGAATTACTCCTCTGACCTATATTGGATGCCTCTCTTGAAATTAATCAATCATCTCTTTGATCATAAAAAGAACTTAGCATGACTAGATCAGGCTTTATTTGACTCAGACAGGACAGACAAATCCCATCCTTATTATGTCATATTTTTATCTTTTAAAATAAAAATATGTAACACATTCATCTAATTTTATTTAGGTAGAGCAAACCCAGAGTCATACTAATACAAGATTTTTTTTTTCTACTAAAAATTATTCTAGAATACAAGCATTAAAAATATATGACATGGCGGTAGTGAGAGATTCAAATATCTGGCTGTTTGCTGGAAAATAAATCTATCAGAACAGACAGTCTAAATGTTTCTGGAAAAATGTCGTGTTTCATAAAATGTAATAAATTTTTAGGTTAATTTTAAAGGTACTTTATATTTCTTTTTTTTTCTTTAGTCATCAGAGGCAAATTATTGAACATCTGAAGTTGGAAGGTAATATACGTAAGAGTAATCACCAAAAAAAAGTATTACTATGTAAGAAATGAAAGGGTGGGAGCAGCAAAATGAGATGTATGAACTGGTGGCAAAACATCCTATTGCTGAGGAAAGTTAGGAGGCATACTGAAATAACGTAATGGCTGTACAATGAGGTCTTTAATGACTTTAATATGTATTAAAAAAGGAATTATACAAAACTGAAAATAAGGACATGACTGAAGATTAGTATAAAGGAAGAGGTCAAGCATGAAATGATTATATCAGAAAGATATAACCATGAAATCAGTTATAGCTACACAGGGATATATAAAAGGAAAAAGGAAAAGTTCTGTAAGTACATTTCAGAGTGAAAATAAGACAGTGAACAGTTCCATTTACAGAAAAACAGAAAAGATAGAAGAGGAGGAGGGATTGTGTGTTTGGACATGTAGTTGTCAACAGCAACCTTTGGCTGCAGTGACCCTAAACTTTTAGAGGTTAAGATCTTAAGAGGCATGAGAAAGACAAGTAAAGGAATAAAGACTATGGACTTCAGAAGAGCAGACTTCAGCTTGTTCAGGGAACTGCTACAAGTGATCTAAAGGGAGTCTGTCTTGGAGGGCAAAAAACTTACAGAAGTGCTGGGAGATTTTCAGGAACAGCATTCTCAAAGCACAAGTGTGATCCACCCCCCTAAACGGAAAAAAGCAGCAGGCATACTAATAAGCCAGCCTTGTTAAACGACAAGCTACTAGGAGGTCTCAAATGCAGAAAAAAAAAAAAAAGCAGCATATAAGACAAAGAAAGATGGACAGATATTCAAAGAGGAATACAAAAATACTGCCTGAGCATGTAGAGATGCAGTTAGGAAGACAAAAGCTCAGCTGTAGCTCAAACTGGCAAGAGATGTTTCTGTCCATATGTTAGTAGAGAATGGGAGCATGAGACATAAAACTGCTGCTGAATGGGATTGGCAAGTCAGTTGCAAGTGTCAAGGTATTCAGTGTTGTCTTCACCTGGGTATTTAAGAGTAATCTCCCGAGTTTCAACGCCAAGAAGAAATGACAAAGCAAATGGTGGACCACCAACAGTAGAGGAGTGTTGAGCTCAGGATAATTTGTACAAATTGGACATGTTCAGGTCTATGGGACCTGACAGGATGTGTCTGAGGACAGTTGGAATGCATCACTGCAAAGCTATTCTCTTTCATTTTTGGAAAATCATAGAGATCAGAGAAGGTACCAGATGACTGAAAAATGGTAAATATTACATCCACCTACAGGAAAAAGGAAAATCCAGAAAAGTGTAGACCAGGTAGTCTAGACCACCTCAGTCCCTGGGAAAATTATGTAAGTGATCTAGATGGAAGCTATTTCCACAAGTGTGAAAGACAAGGAGATTAGGAAAAGTGTGAATTTACGAAGGGTAAATTGTACTTGACTAACCTGGTTGCTTTCTCTGACAAAATACCTTCATCATTGAATGGAGGAGAGCAATGGACATCCATCTACTTCAAATTTTACAGGGTGTTTGGCATGATCTCACTTAACATTCTTGTTCAATCAGGTAAAATATGGACTGAACAAACTGACCACAAGATGAATGAAAACTGACTAAACTGTCCTGGTGGTTGTTAATGATTCAGATTCAGACCATCACATGGTCACTATGGAATTACCTCAAGGGTTCATGCTAGATCCAATGCTATTCATTATCTTTTTAAACAATTTGAATGATGGGATCAAATACAACCTCACCACAGATGATACTAAACTGGGAGGAGAGGTAGATACACTGAAAAGAAGGAATATAGAGATACCTCAACAGACTGGAAGATTTAACCAAGAAGAATTGTATTAGACATTACAAAGATAAATGTGTAATTCTGGGTTAGAGTAATCCCGACCAAAAAGCAAACCATGTCCTGGAATGCATCAGCAACCACATAGCCAGCACTAGCCTCAACATCATTGTGTACTGAATTTGTTGGCTTGCTTAATATGCGTGTGGTCCGAGACCCTTACTGAGTCTCCACAGAGAACTCCGTCAGGTAATGGCTAGTTCTGAATGTGAATTATCTGTTAATTCCATTGTTAAAATATTAAAGAAACTTTCCCCCTCAAAAAAAGACACACCCAACCAAAACAAAAAAAAAACAAAAAGCAACTATGCCCCCTCCTAAAAACCTGACAGTCAATAATAAGAAAACAAAAGAGCATAATGTATATCAAGTAAAACTATCTAAAAGTATATAGCTTGAATGTCAGTTTGATTTCTTGAACATTATCTGGAACAAGAAAAGAAAATTGGTCAGGATATATAATACACAAGTCTTAAAGCAGGACAAGTTCTGTGCCAACCTCCAGATCAAAGGATAACCTCACCGAGCACCTCTCTTAGGAAACCCTTGACAGGTATCAACTCTACAAATAACTCTGAAATCTCCAAAAATACTCAAAGCGTACAGTTGCTACCAAAACCAAACCTACTATCATGCAAGTCAAACGCTTAACCACTTCTTCAGGGAGCCCCTCTTCCTACTACTCTTATGAAGCAAAACTGTTTGCGAACTACATTTTATGTCCCCTATCACTACCACGGGACCTAAAAAAAAAAGAATTTACACAGTATATTGTTTAGCCTACTATTTCTGTTGTGTTGATTAGTATTACAGTTCACCATTCCTTTGGGGATCTCTATATTTCTTGATATAGATAACAAATTACAAGATAAATAATAATCTTACTCGTGACTTCTTTGTAATTAACAAAAACTGAGAAGAAATATATGACTTGTTCTAACATCTTTAGGCAAAAGAGACACAAGATATTTGGTTCATTTTCCTGAACTTAAGTCTTTTTACACACTCTAGAGTACTCCATCTAACCTGTCAAGCTGGCACTCCAGAAAAGCGTGGGCATGTTTCAGGTATTCTATGGCATCTTAGAGAGCACTAGAAGTCTACATAAAGGCTACTGAATTGAGTCTTTAATTGTCACATCCTAAAGCAGACACTACATCTGGTCAGCTGAAAAGATCTCTAGACTCTATTAACTGTACTGTAGCTACATTTGTAATAGTCATCTGAGTTTCCTTTATGATGAGATATTGGTATTTTAAAGCTATTTAATTGAATCTGAAGGCACATATGTAAAATGAGTCAAGTGAATTGCACTTCAGAAATTATTATTGTAAGCATCAAGGACAGGATACAGTTGCTTAAACATGGGCATCTATTCACACATCACATGCTCTAAGGCATTTTATAGATACGATACTGGACCAATGGACATTCACATGATTCTCGAGCAGCAGTTGGAGACCATGCAGAACATAAGAGAATATGCTCGAAGTGCACAAGTTGTCTGTTTTTTGGCAACTGGAATCTATCCATAAAGCTAAATGAATCTCAGTCAAGCTGCTTTTATGTAACAGCTCAAAATTCATCAAATCTACACTTAAATTAAAGTTTCCTAAGGTTGTATACTAAATAATAAGCCAATTTTTGTTAATATTTGATATGTTTGAAGATTACACAATAACACTCTGATAATGTGCCTTTGAAATGTGTCAGCTTTCTAAAAACCACAGTGGGCTGTGACTGATGTATGTTCTTCAGTAGCTTTATGGAGGTCGTTATGAAGGTGATGATTTAACCTCACTCTTTTGACTTTGACCTGAAAGAGAGGACACGCACTCACATTCTTGTCATCTGGCCTTTGCTGGTAGTTGGTAACAAAGATCTAACAGCAGAGATGACATCTTCCCAAAGTACCTTTCAGCTGTAACTGGCTGTTGAAACCACTACTGTAAGCAGGGTAACAGGACAGTGAACCTTAACTTCTGAGGCAGCAAGGAGAGATACTACAACCTCCTGGGCTACAGAAAGGAAAGTGATCTCAGGGATGTAGTGGGCTGTGAAGACCAGATTACCTTATTCTTAAATAAGGTATGAATTACAGTGACATGGAAATAGTAGGGTGAATGGAAAAATATTCTAGAGGCCTGTGCATGCCTCTATGTGTAGAACAAGACAATGTAAATTAAATTATAACTCAGTAATGCAGAAAGCACTTTCTTCCCTTTTCCAGTTAATATGACTCCTTTTGTTCCAAGTTCAAGCAGCATACAGAACCTGTAGGAACTCACGCTATTGAAAGGAGACCCTGCACTTGATAAACTTCTAAGAGCTCCTGAGGGCCCAAGGGTCCCTGAGGGGCAGTGAGCAGCTCCCTAGCCCATCAGTCCCCAGTTTGTATTGCTGCAGGAGGGTCTTCCTTCCTGGGGTAGAAATTTGCATTAATTTCATGAGGTTCCTGTTGGCTCGTTCCTCTGACTTGTTTAGGTGTCTCTGAGTGGTCACCATGCCATCCAGTTTATCAGCTAGTTTCCCAAAAATTTGGTTACATCTTCAAACTTGATGAAAGCGTACTCTGTTTTTTTCTCTGCGTCACTGATAAAGATGTCAAACAGGATAGGTTCCAGGACAGACTCATGCAGTATTCCTCATTTTACTGTACTCTAGGTAGAGTACAACTCATTAACCACTATCATCTGAGCCTTACCATCCAAGCCATTTTTAACCCATCTTTAACTGGTTGTAAACCCTTGCAGACCTGTCCTGGTTTGGCCCAAACCAGGCCAATTAGTCTTAGAGAAACCAAGGTCACTGCTAAATTCCTCACTGCTTATGAGTGAAGAGCCGAAGGGGGCTCACACCTGCAGGGAAGAGCAGACAGGGCAGGTGACCCAAGATTGACCAACGAGGTATTCCATCCCATACACATCATTCTCACTTTCCTATTTATCACTAACCCACTGCCTCCTGGGGGTGGGGCCCAGGAGGGAGGGGCTCTCCTGTCTCCCACTGATTGGTACCAGCTTTGCCAATTCTGCAGTTAAAAGCCTGCAGGTGTGATGGCAGGGGGAGCTACTGCATTTTCCCTTCTGCCCGTGCTGGGGGGAGCAACTCTGCCTGAGGAGGATTTCTAAGCTCTCGATCTTGGTTTTGTATATATTTGTATATATTTGATTATTTCTATTATTCTTATTATACTCTTTTTCATTATTATAGTTTATTAAAACTGTTTTAACTTTCCAACCCGTAAGTCTCTCTCCCTTTTCCCTTTCCCTTAGGGTGGGGGAGAGGGTAGAGAGCATCTACCACCAGGTTAATAGCTGGCCTAGCTTTAAACCGTGACAGATTTATTGGCACCCAATGTGGGGCTCGAGACAAGCTCCAACAGGTTGCTCTGATAAGTTGAATCCTGGCTCTGGTGGGAGGAGACCTGGAGAGCTCAGCTGAGAGAGTATCAGATTTCTTCCTTTGAGATTTACGAGGGGTTGGAAATTAAAACAGATAGTGAAGAAGATGATGTCATTTTTGAATGCTGTGTTATCTTGTCTTTTTATAGAGTTTCTTTCACAGTTGAGTATTGCAATGATGCCTTACCTGCCGTGGGCACTGTGTTATTGCTTGCTTCTTATGAATGTTTACATGCAGTTTAGCAGTGGGCGCTGGTCGAAATGTATTGTTTTGGTATGGGGTTTGATACTGATTTATGCTGTGATAAACTGGGCAGTTCCTATTCCGATCTCTTATCTCTATGACACAATGATGGGCAGATTTAATCGTGAATCAGTAGCAGCAACTTCATCTGCACGCTCCAGGAGTCCTTTAGCTGATTCTATTAATGATTACACTTCCAGTTTTACTTTGGGAAATAGCACCTTCTCCTTTTCTGCCAAGCTGATTCCTCTAGATTTTGCGAAATTAGGATGGTGCTGTCTAGGTGGCATGTTTTTATTTTTGGTTGTCCTGAATGTGTCTCTGATGTGGGATAAGATTAAATATAGGTGCAGGGACAGTTGTAGTTGTTATGCAGCCACCTCAGATCCTACAGCGCATACTGCCGCTACAGCCACTAAACCCACTGAAACCTCGGCAGCCTGCACCACAGCTACTACACCCCCCAAGATGGCCACTGCAGCTACTCAGACTCTAACAAGTCTCAGCACTCCCACGACAGCCACTGCATCTACTCAGACCCCAGCATCTAACAAATCTGTACCAATTGCTCCTGTAACCAGGAAGAAATACCAAAAGAAATCAGCTTGTGAAGTGAAGGATGATGACTCAGAGCCTTCTAAGGCTGAGCCATCATATGACCCAGGTGAGGGCCCTTCTCAGGCAGAGTTAGGGCCCAACACAGATGGGGGTTTCCTCGATCATCCTTTTAAAGCAGACCCATCACAGAAGAAAGGTCCTTCTAAAGCAGAACTATCACAAGAGGAGGACTCGGACGTAGAGATAACCTACCACTCCTTATCCCTGAAGGACCTGAGAAATATAAGGAAAGACTTCAGCCGTTATGACGGTGAACCTATTATTACCTGGTTGCTCCGATGCTGGGATAATGGGGCAGATAGCATAAAATTAGATGGTAGAGAAGCCAGACAGTTGGGATCCCTCTCCAGAGATGGTGGTATTGATAAGGCGCTCGCAAGAAAGTCAAACACTATCAGTCTCTGGAGGCGACTCTTGTCAGCTGTAAAGAGCAGGTATCCCTATAAAGATGATGTTATGAGCCACCTAAGCAAATGGACCACTATAGAAAAAGGTATTAACTACCTTAGAGAACTGGCTGTGCAAGAGATCATTTATAGACACCCACGGGAAGTTGTAGATCCTGTAGATCCTGATGAAGTGGAATGCAACCGATCCATGTTCCGGAAGGTTGTGAAGAATGCTCCACCGACATATACCCATACATTGTCAATATTAGTCTGGGGAGAAGATGATATGGCACGACCTAGTGTGGGTGAAATGGCTAACTGTATGCGACAGTATGAAGATAGTATTTCTTCCCCACTGCAGGCACGCATTTCGGCTGTGGAAAAACTGACTAAGGAAAACAAGGACTCATTTGAACAACTGTCAGACAAACTGTCCATGATCGAGAATAAACTTGACTCTCTACCTACACAGGCGTGCGTTGCAGCTGTTAGGAGAAAACGTTCTCCTACAGGACTGGCTCAAAGGAAACGGAACACATCACGAGGTATCCTGTGGTTTGCCCTGCGTGGTTATGGGGAGGACATGAGCAGATGGCGTGGACAACCTACCAGTACCCTACAGGCACGAGTACGTGAGTTGCAAGCTAAAAGAAATACCAGAGAGAATATTTCTAGGAGGATGGCTGCTCCAGTTACCAGTGAGCAGGACCCCAGTCAGGGTAGATGGGCCTCAAATCCCTTTTTCCCAAGTGTGAATAGGAGAAATGAAGGTCCAGTCCCTGTGAGCAGCATGAATCCATTTCTTAATTAGGGGGGCCCTGCCTCCAGCCAGGTGGAGGAAAGGGACAACCGAGTTTATTGGACTGTGTGGATTCGATGGCCTGGCACATCAAAACCACAAAGGTATTGAGCCTTGGTAGACACTGGTGCACAGTGCGCCCTAATGCCATCGGATCATAAAGGGGCAGAACCTATCAGTATTTCAGGAGTAGGAGTAACAGGAGGATCTCAAGTGTTATCTGTATTGGAGGCCAAAGTGAGCCTAACTAAAAATGAATGGAAAAAGCACCCCATTGTGACTGGCCCAGATGCTCCATGCATCCTTGGCATAGACTACCTCAAGAGAGGGTATTTTAAGGACCCAAAAGGGTATAGATGGGCCTTTGGTACAGCAGCTGTAGAGACTGAGGACATTAGACAGCTGTTTACCTTGCCTGGCCTCTCAGAAGATCCTTCTGTTGTGGGGTTGCTGAAGGTTGAAGAACAACAGGTGCCAATTGCTACTGCCACAGTGCACCGACGACAATATCGCACCAATCGAGACTCCCTGATCCCCATTCATAAACTGATTAGACAATTAGAAAATCAAGGAGTGATTGGCAAGACTCGCTCACCCTTTAATAGTCCTATATGGCCAGTGCGAAAGTCTGATGGAGAATGGAGATTAACTGTGGACTATCGTAGCCTAAATAAAGTTACGCCACCGCTGAGTGCTGCTGTGCCAGACATGCTAGAACTTCAATACGAACTGGAATCAAAGGCAGCCAAGTGGTATGCCACCATAGACATAGCTAATGCATTTTTCTCTATTCCTTTGGCACCAAAGTGCAGGCCACAGTTTGCTTTTATCTGGAGAGGTATCCAGTACACCTGGAATCGACTGCCCCAGGGGTGGAAACACAGTCCTACTATTTGCCACGGACAGATCCAGACTGCACTAGAAAAGGGTGGAGCTCCAGAACATTTGCAATACATTGATGACATCATTGTATGGGGTGATACAGCAGCAGAAGTTTTTGACAAAGGGAAGAAAATCATCCAAATTCTTCTGAAAGCTGGTTTTGCCATAAAAAGAGGCAAGGTCAAGGGACCTGCCCGGGAGATCCAGTTTTTAGGGATTAAATGGCAAGATGGGCATCGCCAGATCCCGACAGAGGTGATCAACAAAATAACAGCTATGTCCGCACCAACTAACAAAAAGGAAACACAAGCCTTCTTAGGCGTTGTGGGTTTCTGGAGAATGCATATTCCAGATTACAGACAGATTGTACGCCCTCTTTATCAAGTGAACAGAAAGAAGAATGATTTTCAGTGGGGCCCTGAACAACAACAGGCTTTTGAACAGATTAAACAAGAGATTGTGCATGCAGTAGCCCTTGGAGCAGTCCGTATGGGACAAGATGTTAAAAATGTGCTCTACACCTCAGCTGGGGACAATGGTCCTACCTGGAGCCTCTGGCAGAAAGTGCCAGGGGAGACTCGAGGTCGACCCCTAGGATTTTGGAGTCGAGGATACAAGGGTTCCGAGGCCAATTACACTCCAACTGAAAAAGAGATACTGGCAGCATATGAAGGAGTTAGAGCTGCTTCAGAGGTAATTGGTACTGAAGCACAACTTCTCCTGGCACCTCGATTTACCAGTACTAGGCTGGATGTTCAAGGGTAAGGTTCCCATTACCCATCATGCAACTGATGCTACATGGAGTAAATGGATTGCATTAATTACACAGAGGGCTCGGATAGGAAACCCTAATCGCCCAGGAATCTTAGAAGTGATCATGGACTGGCCAGAAGGCAAAGACTTCGGAATGCCACCAGAAAAGGAGGTGACACGTGCTGAAGAAGCCCCACCATATAATGAACTACCAGAGGATGAGAAGCAGTATGCCCTGTTCACCGATGGATCCTGCCGTCTTGTAGGAAAGCATCGGAAGTGGAAAGCTGCTGTATGGAGTCCCATATGATGAGTCACAGAAGCCACAGAAGGACAAGGTGAATCAAGTCAATTTGCAGAGGTGAAAGCCATCCAGCTGGCTTTAGACATTGCTAAACGAGAAAAGTGGCCAAGGCTGTATCTTTATACTGACTCATGGATGGTAGCAAATGCCTTGTGGGGGTGGTTAAAGCAGTGGAAGCGAAGCAACTGGCAGCGTAAAGGTAAACCTATTTGGGCTGCTGAACTGTGGCAAGATATTGCTGCTCAGCTAGAGAAACTAGTCGTGAAGGTACGTCATGTAGATGCTCATGTACCTAAAAGCCGGGCAACTGAGGAACATCGAAACAACCAACAAGCGGATCAGGCTGCTAAAGTGTTCCAAATAGATTTGGACTGGGAACATAAAGGTGAACTATTTTTAGCTCGGTGGGCTCATGACACTTCAGGTCATCAAGGGAGAGATGCAACATACAGATGAGCTTGTGACCGAGGGGTGGACTTAACCATGGACTCTATTGCACAGGTTATCCATGATTGTGAAACATGCGCCGCAATTAAGCAAGCCAAACGGTTAAAACCTTTGTGGTATGGGGGGGGGTGGTTGAAATATAAATATGGGGAGGCCTGGCAAATTGACTACATCACACTCCCTCAAACCCGCCAGGGTAAATGCTATGTGCTTACCATGGTGGAGGCGACCACCGGATGGCTGGAAACATACTCTGTGCCCCATGCCACTGCCCGGAACACTATTCTGGGCCTTGAAAAGCAAATCTTGTGGCGACATGGCACACCAGAGAGAATTGAGTCGGACAATGGGACTCATTTCAAAAACAGTCTCATAGACAATTGGGCCAAAGAGCATGGCATCGAATGGGTATACCACATCCCCTATCATGCACCAGCCTCTGGGAAAATTGAACGTTATAATGGGCTGTTAAAAACTACCCTGAAAGCAATGGGGGTGGAACCTTTAAAAACTGGGATAAGCATTTGGCACAAGCTACCTGGCTAGTTAACACCAGGGGATCTATCAATCGAGCTGGCCCTGCTCAGTCAGACCTTCTACATACAGTAGAAGGAGATAAAGTCCCTGTAGTGCATGAAAGGAATCTGTTGGGGGAAAAAACTGTCTGGATTCTTCCTGCAATGGGCAAAGGTAAACCCATTCGTGGGATTGCTTTTGCTCAGGGACCTGGATGTACTTGGTAGGTGATGTTGCAAGATGGCAAAGTCCGATGTGTCCCTGAAGGTGATCTGATTCTGGGTGAGACTACTTAATTCTGAACTGTATGTTGGTGCTGCTTAAGTGTCTTTCAGGTTAAGACAGCGGTGATGAGACCGGAGCTAGCTTCATCAAATGGCGTCCAGTAACCTCCTCGAGTCTGACATCTTTAACCTGCAACCCGTGGGCACGAACCATGACAAAAGAGAGACTGCTAGCCAGAGAGACTGCTGAGAGACTGCTAGCCAGATGGAAACCCACAATCCTGAACTAAATGAACTTGATGAACTTTTTGCATAAATATGAATCATAAACTACTGATATGTGTATATATATTTGAAAATGAAAAGGTAGTGGTGATCTGAGTATGATGTGAATGGTATGGAATAAGGGGTGGAATGTCCTGGTTTGGCCCAAACCAGGCCAATTAGTCTTAGAGAAACCAAGGTCACTGCTAAATTCCTCACTGCTTATGAGTGAAGAGCCGAAGGGGGCTCGCACTTGCAGGGAGAAGCAGACAGGGCAGGTGACCCAATATTGACCAACAAGGTATTCCATCCCATACACATCATTCTCACTTTCCTATTTATCACTAACCCACTGCTTCCTGGAGGTGGGGCCCAGGAGGAAGGGGCCCTCCTGTCTCCCACTGATTGGTACCAGCTTTGCCAATTCTGCAGTTAAAAGCCTGCAGGTGTGATGGCAGGGGGAGCTACTGCATTTTCCCTTCTGCCCGTGCTGGGGGGAGCAACTCTGCCTGAGGAGGATTTCTAAGCTCTCGATCTTGGTTTTGTATATATTTGTATATATTTGATTATTTCTATTATTCTTATTATACTCTTTTTCATTACTATAGTTTATTAAAACTGTTTTAACTTTCCAACCCGTAAGTCTCTCTCCCTTTTCCCTTTCCCTTAGGGTGCGGGGGGGAGAGGGTTAACAGAGAGCATCTGCCACCAGGTTAATAGCTGGCCCAGCTTTAAACCGTGACAAGACTGTAATATCCTAACTTGGACAACAGAGTTTTGTGGGAGACAGTGTTACAAAAGTCAAGGTGATATTTATTAATATCAAATGAAAGCCTACTTAGGAATCCCTAAATATGCCAGGAAATCAATGTATACAATGAAGATATGCTGGTGTATGATATAGTTGGGGGAAATTAAAAAAAAAAAAAAAAAAAAGCAAAAAACAAAACCCAAACATACTAAAAGACATTAATTGCTTTGACTGGGCAATATAAAATTTTTTGCAGATAAAGTTACAGACTTCTATTTTTTCCAATAAAAATTGCACTGAAACAAATTAGGTAAGTAGTGTAACAGAGTTAACTCAACATAACATATGTTATTGCTATTTGTCTCCATTTAGCCTGTATCTGGGGGCTAAACTATAGCCAGATGTTCTATCACCCAATGATACCTTCCCAGCCAAGAAGAGGAATCAGGAAAAGGAAAGGAGACCCAATGGTTGAAATGGAAACAGATTTAATAAAATAAAAATAAAATAAAAAAAATAATATTAATACTAATAATAAGTACACAGCTGTACTCAGCTCAGCTGGATGTCAAACACTGCACAACAGTCACCACAAACAGGAGAGTAGGCCTCAGGAGCAAAAAGATGGGCAAGACCCTGTAGATATAGCAAGCATTGGGGAAGAACCTTATCCTCAGCAAATTTCCCAATTTATAGTGAGCACGACATTTATGGTACAGAATATACCTAAAGGCCAGCTTGGGTCAGCTGCCCTGGCTTCTGCTCCTCCTAGCTTAAGCACCTGGCTAACTTGAAAACTGTTAACAGCCTTGATTACCATGGAAACCTACATACCATGGCTGGCCACAAACCAAAGCAAAGTGTCTTACTACTTTTGTTCCTGCCATATCAGGTGCTGCAGTTGTCTCAAAAATGCAGCTTTTCTGAGCAGAAAATGGATTCTAAGGTTCTATCCCAGTGAAACCATGACACTATTGTACCATATATTTCAGGGTTTTGCTTCAGCCAAGTCTTTCTTTTAAGAAAAAAAATTAAGGATTTTTAAAAAAATTATATCCTATCAGAATTTGCATTTTTTAATTTTTTTTTTTAATGTAGTAGATCCCACTGAAAGCTTGTATAGAAAGAATACACAGCAAAAAGTCTCTGAAAGTGTCATACCAGGATATTTTTGGCATCTTTACATATATATTCTTAGCTATATCAATGTGATTTTTAAATTTGCATTTAATAAAATATTTAGAAAAAGCAATAACATTCCAGCTTACAAAGAAGGTTATTTTGTCTGGTTAAAGGGAATCCCACCTGCTTACACTATCCTTGTGCAAAAAGAACTACAGAGTCTTTGAGTCAAAGAGAAAAACCACAAACAAAAAAGTGAGTGCTGATGTGATTCTCTAACCTTGTGGTTAGGGCATAGGGGAAAAAAAGAGAAGGACAAATCCATTTGTAGTGTGCTCCTAGTATTGTTTTGTTTGGTCCTTGTTGCTGTGGCCAGGACCCTGAACTCTGTCCTCTTGTATCAGTTTCTTAACCTTTATGGTATACAGTCCTCCTTGGGTGTTCATTTTTCCTCTTTTTTCTTCCCAACTTAGGAAATTGTAGTAGTAGTAGTAGCCATGGTAGTAGTATACAATAGCATAAGTTCAGAGAGATAGATGAAAAATTACCATCTTCACACCACATTTTTCCCAAAATAGTATACTCAGTAACCTATTAGTTAAGGCACTACACTTTTGACCTGCTACATCTCAGGAAACTGAATCTGTACCTCATACATTTTATGAGTGCTTTACTGATAAGACTGTTATATTCCAGAATCACACTGTAAGAAGATGGGGGTAATTGCAGTAACATTTTGTGGATAAATGAATCTTGTTAGGGGACATAAGACATAACTTGAGAAAGCCTTCATAATTAAACCCTTCAATGTCTTTACCCAATTCCTGCATCAAAATAAAGCATTAGGAATATGGTGTTAAATAACTTAGCATTATCAAAATGGAGCAAATCAGAGTATGTGCAGAGACAGAACTCTGTGACTGCAGGAAACTCACCTGCAAAAGAAATTTGGTGGGCAACACTAGGGTTTTTAATTGTAGCATAATCTCAGATCTGTGACACAACTGCAGTGCTAACAGAAGAGGCACCTGCTCTGCTCCCTGGTCTTGAAGCCAAATGGCCCTGCTTCGCACCCTCTGTAAGCAGGGCTAACCCACTGTATCGTATCTGACTTGGAGAAAGCTAGTTGGTAAGACTCAGAGCAGGGCCAGGAAGCACGCTAAGGATGAAGTTATGCAGATGATTGGGATCCAATGCTTTAATATTCTTTCTCCTTTCTTTCGTTTAGCAGTATAGATAAACGCATTGATACCTAAATCATGGTTTAGTACCTGTGTGTGGGTAGTTTTGTATATACCCCAAAGACCTATTTCTTCACCACCCTGAGTAACTCATTAGCCATGATCTTTACCGCAGATTTTGGTGTACTACAACTTTCCCTGGAGAGCTTGGTTACGTGGTTAACAGTACAGGGGCTTGTTCTTTCAGCTGTAAAATCACTTTGTTCTGGTCTTGGTACGCTGAGTACAGTTAAATGAAGCACAGTTTCTTGGGATTACACAGTCAAGAAAACAAATTTCACCTCATTTATACTAAGGAAGCGTGGGGGATATGTAGTTATTTAATATCATATCTTCTATGTACTATGCATGTTAAACAGCAACTTCTTTTCACAGTGACATATATTTCTGTGAAAAACTGGGATGAAGTGCAGCCATTCTCATTGACTCAAACTTTCTACAGCTTCAAGTGCCTATGTAGGATAAAATGTGGTGGAATTTTAGCCCCCAAACATCTAGTACATAAAATAGATGCCTGTTTAGTCAGTAGTTTTCCTTCCGTATGTTCTCTTTTAGTGATTCATATGCCCTCTAATGCCTGAGGCACCGGAATAAACAAATATTTCGCAGTTACTATTTTCTCTGTCAGAGTCACAGTTAGTGTAGTTCTTTCCTTAAAGAACACACACACAAAATGTACCACTAAATTTGCTAGTAATTCCCACAGAGTCTGTTAGTAGTTGCACATATGAGAAAACATTTATTTTTTTTTACTGTGAGGGTGGTCAAACACTGGAACAGCTTGCCTAGAAAGATTGTGCAGTCACTATCCTTGGAGATATTCAAAAGCTGTCTGGACATAGCTCTAGGTGGCCCTGCTTAAGCAGGGGGTTGGACCACATGATCTCCAGAGATCCCTTCCAACCTCAGCCATTCTGTGATTCTAGGATTCTGTAAACTTAGGTGTTTTGTCTATATCTCTAGGATGTATCAGATATGTGTTTGCTTAATTACATTGTCTCATGTGCACTGCTTTGTATTTATTGATACTTTTTTTTTTGTTTCTAAATATTTTTGCCACAAGATTAGTCTTAAGTTTTCACAGGTTCCTTTCTCTCATTCTGTTACACAAGGAAAGGTATCCTCTGTGTATTCATATTGGCTAATATTTTTTATGTCTGATCTAACTTCGTATATTTTCATACTAAGACTTCCTAATGAATTTTTTTTTTTAAATCTCCAGATATGTTTTTTTCTGGAAACACTGTGGGGTTTTTTTCTTTCGTCCACAATTCATTCTCTAAAATAAAATTTGGAGGTGGTGGCTTTGTGGTTTTTTACTTTAGAAAATTTAATTTAGAAAGATTGTAACATCATTCATTTCTTTCCCCTCACTATCCTACAAATGAGTGGGTTTTTTTAGACAGTGCATTCTGCTGCCATGCAAACTTGCTATTTCAGGTCATCTTCCTGCTTTGCTTCTTGTGTTGTGAAGCTGAGGAAGTTCTGGTACAGGAATTTCTCCTTCATATAATTGACTAACTGTAAGATCCTGGGATGGAGTTTCCAGTGCTTCAGTTACAGGTTTGTTAAAAGTTTGGGATTTAGAGGTTTCTGATCTTTTATAACTATTACTGTGTATATACACACACCTGCAGATACCTGTGTTTACAGACACATACACGCTTATGTCTGAAATTCATCAGCATTGTAACATAATATGTTTTTCTGTGTGAAAATAGGTTTGTTAACAATCGACCTTAGTACATTTACAAGCAGGGGAGCAGAGAGCATGAAGATACTGGCCCATATGCAAGTGTCTAATACTATGTGCAATGTGGTAAGGTTTTTAAGAGGTCTGAAAGAAGCTGTGACACAGGACCAAAATCAGAGTAACAACTGTAGGTGAGACAGGATACTACAAGGTGTTACAAATGGCATTCATCACTTTTATAGGGAAAATGGAATCCAGTCCACATTTTATGAATGAAAAATAATCAATAAAAATGTTGCTTCACTTTGCCCTGGTTATTTAACCGAAAATATCTTATGTTCAGCAAGCTGTTAAGAACTCCTAGACAAGATTCCAAAGCAATGTTTGGAATCACAGATAGGCTTCCTTACTGAAGCATCTGCTCCTATGGTGAGAATCATCATGCAACTTTAGACATCTAAGACAACTCAGTTGCTTAGACAGAGTCTTCTACTGCCATTTTAAAGGTCCTAAGGTATCCAATACAGGACTGGCTCATAATAAAATAGTTCTATATGGTCTCAGGCTTTTCTGGAATAGCGTGTGGAGACCAAGAGAAATATCCTTGGGTGGCTTTGATAACACTGCCCATCTATGTTTAAGAAAGTTCAGCTTTGTTCTTAAGAGGCATTTGTAACAGGTAGAGTACCTGTAGAAAATGATTCAATTCACCTAAAGACGTTTTTTCAGTGTTTGAAAGAAATAAGATGAATGCTATCACGAACGCATTTCCCATGGAAATCCTTATGCTCCCAGGAAGAGCAGACTATAATTTTCTACAGTATTTGCTTAAAGTTTGAAAGTATACGGAGAAATGAAGGTATCTATTATGGACTCTTTCATAAAAACGTATATGAGTAACATACATATATTCTGTCGCATATAATGATAAACTAGCTTTTTAATTTTCCCTTTTATTTTTTACTGTTCTTTGACAAGAACCGCTTTGACAAGAACCGCTGACAGCGGCGGCAGCAGCGAAAGCGGCGGCAGCGACTTGAGGTTAGTGCGGGGGCGAGGGCGACATCGGGCTTAACCGGGCGGTTTTTCGTACTCTGGGCCCCCCCTGAGCCCCCTGCGAGCATCAGCCCCGAGCTGCTTCCCTCTGACCCCGGACCCGGACCCGGAGGTTCCCGGCAACGAATCAGGAGAGGAGGGGGCGTAGCCGGAGGCACCGCGGAGGCACCGCGGGTGATTTAAACGCGGTGAAACCAGAACAAACAGCTGACAGCGGCGGCAGCAGCGAAAGCGGCAGCAGCAGCGAAAGCGGCGGCAGCGACTTGAGGTTAGTGCGGGGGCGAGGGCGACATCGGGCTTAACCGGGCGGTATTTCGTACTCTGGGCCCCCCCTGAGCCCCCCGCGAGCATCAGCCCCGAGCTGCTTCCCTCTGACCCCGGACCCGGACCCGGAGGTTCCAGGCAACGAATCAGGAGAGGAGGGGGCGTAGCCGGAGGCACCGCGGAGGCACCGCGGGCGATTTAAACGCTCCACCCCCTGTTATCGTTGATAAAGAGCCTCCTGGAGGGCAGGGACTAGTCCCTGGCCAGAAGGGAGTGGGAGAGGGAGACTCAGCAGTGCCTGTGTGAATCTGCAGTGACTGGGTGTGTCCCAGGGCAGGAGAGGCTGCAGTTGTTGCAGGTCATTGGGGAGGGCACTGACTCCCTCCCAGTGCACAAGGCGAGGAAGGTGCCAAGGAGCTGTGAACCAGGGGTGGCACCAACAGGTATTTCCCAGCTCAGTGAAATAACAATGGTATCTACCCAGTGGAAGAAGACCAAAATGGATGTGGGAACCCAGACAGAGCTCCCACGGAAGGAGGCGATGGTGCAGGTTGCGGGCTGCAGGGAATGCTACACCATCTCTGTAGTGTCAGGGGGCTGTGTGCGCTGTGAGCAAGTAGATGATCTGCTTGGCCGAGCGGCACAACTGCAAAGCCAGGTTGAAAGGCTTCAAGCTGAAGTAGAAAGGCTTAGGAGCATTCGGGAGGCTGAAATGGAGATAGACTGGTGGAGCCAGGCTCTGCCCTCCCTGCAACAAAAATGGGAGCACCTGCCGGAGAGCTCCCAGGATCGAGGGACCCCTGTACTCTGCCCCTCTCAGGTGGAAAACGATAACCTAGAGGAGAGGAGTGAGTGGAGGCAAGTCTATGGCCGTGGCAAAAGGCGAGTGCCCTCCTTGCCTACCTTGCCTCCACAGGTGCCTCTGAGCAATAGATATGAAGCCCTAGTGGAATACAGCCGGTCCAATGGGGATGTGGTGGAGAGGCAACCTATATCAGAGGTCCCACCACAGTCAGAAAAACCTGACGGGCGTATAGCTACCTCCTCCACAAGGAAGAAGAGAAGAGTTTTAGTGGTTGGAGACTCCTTCCTAAAGGGATGTGAGGGCCCAATATGCAGAGCTGACCCCCATCACAGGGAGGTCTGCAGCCTGCCTGGAGCCCGAATCAGGGATATCACCAGGAAACTCCCCAACCTGGTGAAGGCCACAGACTACTACCCCCTGCTGATCTTCCAGACAGGTGGGGAAGAAGCTGCATCCCGTAGTCTGAGGGGGATGAAGAAAGACTACAAGGCCCTAGGGCAGTTGGTGAAAGAGTCTGGGGCACGAGTTGTTTTCTCCTCCCTCCTTCCATTTTCAGGTGATGACGTTGTTTGGAATAGTAGGATTCTCTCTATTAACGCCTGGCTACTAGACTGGTGCTACAGGCAGGGCTTTGGGTTCTTTGATAATGGCTGGTTTTATAAGACACCAGGCGTGACAGTGATACATGGGAAAGGTTTATGTCGTAGGGGCAAAAGGGTTCTGGGACAGGAATTAGCAGGGCTCATTCGGAGAGCTTTAAACTAGATTCGAAGGGGGATGGGGTGGTAGCTGGGCTTGCACCACTGGGGCAACGCTCTAGTGTTGAGGTAGACCAGGAGGCCTCCCATCCCCCTAGGGTGAATTCAGGGGGTGAATCTGGGATGAAATCGGTGTGCCCAGCTCGCTCCCTGAAATGCCTGTACACCAATGCACGCAGCATGGGGAATAAGCAGGAGGAGTTAGAAATCCGTGTTCGGTCGGGGGACTATGATCTAGTGGCAATTACAGAGACTTGGTGGGACGCCTCGCATGACTGGAATGTGGTCATGGATGGCTATGTCCTGTTCAGGAAAGACAGGCCGCTAAGGAGAGGTGGTGGAGTTGCTCTTTATTTGAGTGAGCAGCTAGAATGTATTGAGTTCTGTCCAGGGGCGGATCAGGAGCAAGTTGAGAGTTCGTGGGTGCAAATTAAGGGGCAGGCTGTCAGGGGTGATACTGTTGTGGGTGTCTATTACAGGCCACCGGATCAGGATGAGGACGGTGATGAGGCCTTCTACAGGCAGCTGAGAGCAGTCTCGCAATTACAGGGCCTTGTTGTTGTGGGGGATTTCAGCTACCCTGATATTTGCTGGGAGGCCTACTCAGCCAGCCATCCCCAGTCCAGGAGGTTCCTCCAGTGTGTTGATGATAACTTTCTGATGCAAATGGTGGATGAGCCAACTAGGAGAGGAGCGCTGCTGGATCTGATCCTCCCTAACAAGGAGGGTCTGGTTGAAGAGGTGAAGGTTGAGGGCAGCCTTGGTTGTAGCGACCATGAGATGGTAGAGTTCAGGATCTCATGTGGCAGGAACAGAATAGCTAGCAGAATCACAACCCTGGACTTCAGGAGGGCCAACTTTGGCCTTTTCAAGCAATTGCTAGGGGAAATCCCATGGGACAGGGTACTAGAAGGTAAGGGGGCTCAAGATAGTTGGTTAGCATTCAAGGACTGCTTCTTCCGAGCTCAAGATCAGAGCATCCCAACAGGTAGGAAGTCAAGGAAGGGTAGCAGGAGACCTGCATGGTTGAACAGGGAACTGCTGGGCAAACTCAAGTGGAAGAAGAGGGTGTACAGATGGTGGAAGGAGGGGCTGGCCACTTGGGAGGAATATAAGTCTGTTGTCAGAGGATGTAGGGAGGCAACTAGGAAAGCTAAGGCCTCCATGGAATTAAACCTTGCAAGAGAGGTCAAGGACAACAGAAAGGGCTTCTTCAAATACATTGCAGGTAAAGCCAACACTAGAGGCAATGTAGGCCCACTGATGAATGAGGTGGGGGCCCTGGAGACAGAGGATAAAAAGAAGGCGGAGTTACTGAATGCCTTCTTTGCCTCTGTCTATACTGTTGGAGGCTGTCCTGAGGGGCCCCGGACCCCTGAGGCCTCAGAAGAAGTCAGGATAGAGGAGGAATCTGTCTTGGTAGATGAGGGCTGGGTCAGGGACCAATTAAGCAACCTGGACGTCCATAAATCCATGGGCCCTGATGGGATGCACCCGCGGGTGCTGAGGGAGCTGGCGGAAGTCATTGCTAGGCCACTCTCCATCATCTTTGCTAAGTCGTGGGCAACGGGAGAGGTGCCTGAGGACTGGAGGAAAGCGAATGTCACTCCAGTCTTCAAAAAGGGCAGGAAGGAGGACCTGGGTAACTATAGACCGGTCAGCCTCACCTCCATCCCCGGAAAGGTGATGGAACAACTTGTTCTTGGTGCTGTCTCTAGGCACATCAAGGATAGGGGGATCATTAGGGGCACTCAGCATGGATTCACCAACGGAAAGTCTTGCTCAACCAACTTGATAGCCTTTTATGAGGATGTTACCCGGTGGATAGATGATGGTAAAGCTGTGGATGTGGTCTATCTCGATTTCAGTAAAGCGTTTGACACGGTCTCCCACAGCATCCTCGCAGCTAAACTGGGGAAGTGTGGTCTGGATGATCGGGTAGTGAGGTGGATTGTGAACTGGCTGAAGGAAAGAAGCCAGAGAGTAGTGGTCAGGGGGACAGAGTCCAGTTGGAGGTCTGTGTCTAGCGGAGTTCCGCAAGGGTCGGTTCTGGGACCAGTTCTATTCAATATATTCATTAATGACTTGGATGAGGGATTAGAGTGCACTGTCAGCAAGCTCGCTGATGACACAAAACTGGGAGGAGTGGCTGATGTGCCGGAAGGCTGCGCAGCCATTCAGAGAGACCTGGACAGGCTGGAGAGTTGGGCGGGGAGAAATTGAATGAAATATAACAAGGGCAAGTGTAGAGTCCTGCATCTGGGCAAGAACAACCCCACGTATGAGTACAAGTTGGGGACAGAGCTGTTGGAGAGCAGCATAGGGGAAAGGGACCTGGGGGTCCTAGTGGACAACAGGATGACTATGAGCCAGCAGTGTGCCCTTGTGGCCAAGAAGGCCAATGGCATCCTGGGGTGTATTAGAAGGGGTGTGGTTAGCAGGTCGAGAGAGGTTCTCCTCCCCCTCTACTCTGCCCTGGTGAGGCCGCATCTGGAGTATTGTGTCCAGTTCTGGGCCCCTCAGTTCAAGAAGGACAGGGAACTGCTAGAGAGAGTCCAGCGCAGAGCCACGAAGATGATTAAGGGAGTGGAACATCTCCCTTATGAGGAGAGGCTGAGGGAGATGGGTCTCTTTAGCTTAGAGAAGAGGAGACTGAGGGGTGACCTCATTAATGTTTATAAATATGTAAAGGGCAAGTGTCAAGAGGCTGGAGCCAGGGTCTTCTCAGTGACATCCCTTGACAGGACAAGGGGCAATGGGTGCAAGCTGGAACACAGGAGGTTCCACTTAAATTTGAGGAAAAACTTCTTTACGGTGAGGGTGACCGAACACTGGAACAGGCTGCCCAGAGAGGTTGTGGAGTCTCCTTCTCTGGAGACATTCAAAACCCGCCTGGACGCGTTCCTGTGTGATATGGTCTAGGCAATCCTGCCCCGGCAGGGGGATTGGACTAGATGATCTTTCGAGGTCCCTTCCAATCCCTAACATTCTGTGATTCTGTGTGATTCTGTGATTCTGTGACAAAATGAGACATCTCACCTCCAGTTTTAGTCTTATTTTCAATTACAGTCATCACAGAAGACACTGTATTTACACAGATTTGGAAAGCACGTTGATTCTCAAATGCTTGAAGATCCCCAGAAGACAAACACTTTATCAAGAAGAGCTTTCAAACACCATTTTCTCCAGTAAGTTTGAGCTTAATAAGAATATCCAAAGTAAATAAGACTAACTTTCTCCATCAATTTCTCTTCTTGTCTTAAATGACTGCAAAGTGATGTGTATGCGTACATATTCGTCTTGTAACATTTAAGACAAAATCCAGTTGTAAGAGGCAGATTGGTTTTGGTTTGGTTTGGGTTTTGTTTTTTGTTTTTTTTTTTTTAGTAATACCATTTATTTGGTTACCTAAATATAAGTACCCAATGCAACTGCATGCCCAGTGGTATCTGTGATGTTTGCAAAGAATTAACTAATTTAACAAAGAACTTAAAAGTTAACAACACCCTACTACAGTCAGTTGGGCACTACTTAGAGCACTACTTAGAGACACTACAGCATGTATGATTTGGCACCCAGGTTGTACTCCAAATGAGACTGAAATTCCAAATTAAGACATTATAGAAATTCAGGTGTCATCTTAAGTGTATATTCTCAATAAAGCCAGTAAAAAAGATCAACTACTATGAGCCTTATTTAGCAGCCAAATCTAGCAGTATTTGATTTTAAATGGAAGCTTAGATAACCACCTTGTATGTATAATTACATTTACACAGGTACCCAGATACATGTGATTGAACCGTCCACTGAATCTCACCGGACTTCATTAAACAAGGAAAAATCCCTTAATTTTTTTCATAGCTGCCCATTTTTTGTAAAAAAAAAAATGTAGCATCACTGTAACAGAACTACTCTTGCAGACTAGAGACATTTCCATGCAAATGTTCCCTTTTGAAGAACTGAGATATATTGCCCTTTTTATAAGCGGAGGGGAAGGCAGGGAAGCTCCCTTTGTCCTTTGAGACATCTGCCAAGAAGTAAATAATCAATGTAATCTTTCACTTAATTCTTTTTTTTTCCCTACTAGGCTAATATCTAAATTCAGAGACAAAAACACTGAGAAAACATTGCAGACTATAAATAAGTGGATAAATAAATAAATATTAGCTCACTAAATGTAAATGGCCATGTTTTCAAAACTTGGTGAATTATTTCTGCAGTCCTCCAGAAAACTGCAAAACTAGACAAAAGGGAGCATTAAAGATTGAATTTGAAAGTTGGCCATTGTTCCACTAAAGTTTTCAGATTCTATGAAACCATTACTTTGTGGAATTCAATCTATTTTTTTAATTTTCTATTATCTTACTTTAATGAGAAGCTTATTTTTTTAGACCTGCTATTTGTTTTCTCTCATTCTGTTTAAAATATTGAAAAGAATACAAAGTATTAAGAACATACAAGCTAATTGTTTCTGAAATTATCTTCCCTCAGAAGTCTCCATTCTTTTCTTAATAACTTTATTCTACCTTTTACACAACTTTTTTCAAGCCCTGAATGTGTCTGCAGTTTTCACCCCAGTAGCCAATCTCCTTTATTTGACTGTAGTGCTTCAATAGTGACCATGAAAGATTTTTTTGTACAGTTTAGGTTGTAGTTTAAGCCCAGCCAGCAATTAAGCATTATACAGCCACTCGCTCACTCCCCACCCCTGCAGCGGGATGGGAGAGAGAATCAGGAAAAAAAAAAAAAACTCATTGGCTGAAATAAAGACAGTTTAATAGGATAGAAAATGAAGGGAAAATAATAATAATAATAATAATAATAGAATGTACAAAACAAGTGATGCACAATAGAATTTCTTACCACCGGCTGACCAATGCCCAGCCAATCCCCGAGCCACAGTGTCCCCCAGCCAGCTCCCCCCAGTTTATGTACTGGGAATGACGTCATGTCGTATGGAATACCCCTTTGGCTTGTTTGGGTCAGCTGTCCTTGCTGTGTCCCCTCCCATCTTCTTGTGCACTCCCAGCCTCCGCTGGCAGGGTAGTTTGAGAAGCTGAAAAGTCCTTGACTTAGTATAAACACTGCTTAGCAATAACTAAAACATCAGTGTGTTATCAACATTATTCTTATCCTGAATCCAAAATGCAGCACTATACCAGCTACTAGGAAGAAAATTAACTTTATTCCAGCTGAAACCAGGACATATATTAATTTTTACCTGTTTGCTACATTTGAATGCTTTAGAGATCACAATAATAAGGACATGCTTTAAAATATTTTGTGACAGTCTTTTGGAAAATCCCAGAGTCAATTAAAGATATTTTCTATACCATCCAGCATTAGTTATAAGAACCTGAAGAAGAGTTTGTTTTAGAATAATTGTCCTCATTTGTTCTAGTGCTCTCCCTTCTCAGCGGTGTTTTTTATTTTATTTATTAAAAAGTTGTTTCCAATACAAAGGCATGAGATTTATTATTCCTTCAGATTTCTGACCTATTAATAGTGGTTCAGATGAACCTCACTTCCTTTTTGGAGACCAGTTTCTTGATCTCTGCAACCTCCTTTATCAGTTATGTCTACCATTTACATGTCCATGTATAAACTGTTTCCTTTTATAAATAAAGACTCTTGAGTCTGTCACTTCTTAATTTAGTTAATCTTGCTCAGTTTTATAGGACAGGTAAAAAGAAGTTCTAGATATTGCTTAATCCTTCTACCATGTTTTCTTCTATTCTTAACTGTCTTGGGAATGACATTGAGGGCTTAGTTCAGTTACCTAATACCTCTGATATTTCCTAGGGTATCTAAGGCATCTACAAAAGAATCATCTATATTACACAAGAACTGCAAGCAAACTATGCTCTTCTGAACGAGAATAAACCATAAAGCAGTAGATGACTATGTGCTGAGAACTGAATCAGCCCTAAATTTCTAATATTTGTCTTTATTTTTGTGAAAATGTTTGAGTTTTTCAATGTTTAAGAAAAAGGACCAAGATTGTAGTACTGCATTTCTCATTCTTTTAATTGGCAGTTTACTTCACACAACAGTCCTCCCTCAACTTCTGAGAAAATGCAATGTCTTTTGTTGTTCCAAGCAGAATTTCATTATATTCATATTTTTCACTAGCTGTAGTTTATTTCACTATAGAGTGAAACTTCACCAGGCTTGAAGAATTACTATTCTCTCCATCTAAACAATTGAAAGTTTCATAACTTCCAGTGGTTCCAGCAGAGCATAATCATTCCAGAAAATAAATGTGTTATTTTCTTGAAAACAATAATTATGACAACATGCATTAAAAATAGGCAACATTGAAATGTATGGATGTATTTAAGATTTATTTATTTATGAAAATACCTTGCTGTTGCAGCTTGCAAAACATTGTAAATGTATACTTTAGCAATTTATAAAATCATTTGATCATTTAATGCTAGTGATGATAGAATTTCCAAAGGTGCTCAAGAAAATAGAGAATATTACAGTTTATAATAGACTGGTATAACTAGATACACACAGTAAAGATCTACCAAATTTTGACATTGACTTCAGTTGGGATAGTTTCCCATCACTAAATTCCAGTTTTTATTTCTGATGAATTTTCTGTGACTCAGTATTTTGAACAAAAATATTTCCAGAGATACAAATGGCAATTAAGATACCTAACTCCCTCAAAAAACTATCAGCTGCTAAATTTCTTGATCTACTATTGATACGTAATGAAGACCCATGGATTTCAGATAAATATTTCTCTAACTTAGCCAGTTAGAACTGTGGGCACAGAGATAGAGTCACAAACAAAATTTAAAGGTAAAGTTGGAAAGAGACTAGGCATTGTGATGATTGGTAACGTATTCATTGACTAAAAGAAAATTCATTACAAGAACAGAATTCACAGTGCTGAACTGTAGAGGTTTGGTTGAGTGAGAAGGGGCACGATCCTGTGTCAGTCACTGAGCAGTCTGAGCAACCCAGGCTTTGAGCAAGGGTTAAGCCCAGAGCTAGAGACCTTGGACTCCCCTTGCACGGTGCAGAACAAAGAACCCCGTGGTGCTTGCTTCGCGGGAAGCAAAACTACGTCCAAGAGGGGGGGCGGTCACGGCTCTGAATATGTAAACCTATGGACCAATCACAAGTGCGATCAGGGCGCGTGATTAACATATGCATAGTCTATATAACCACTGCTTTCTTTGTTAATAAACGAGAAGCTTCCATACTCACATTGAGATCAAGTAGCTTACTCCGGACCGTTCCCCAGCACCCGCGAGCGCGCCTCCCCCGGTTTTCCTAGTACTACACTGAACTAAGCTTTTAAAATTTTTGTATAGTTTACATGGGAGAACTATATGCCAAAGAATAGGCTAAAAATAAGCTTGTAAGTCAATGGAAAATGCTAGAGGGAGGTATGTCTGAAAGTGTGTCACTCTTGGATTTAGGCACCTCACTTCTGGTTGCAGTTAGCCGCTGTGTGAAGTTGGGACACCATGCTACCCATAGTTCATATATTACCTGTAGGAGAAAAACCCTACAATGTCAATTATAGTCTGAGAGGTTGTAAATTATCTCACATTTGATAGAAGAGTTCTCTTCCTCATGCAGAGCAAGAGCCCTTTGTAGTGGGTTGACCTTGGCTGGCTGCCAGGTGCCCACCAAGCCGCTCTATCACTCTCTCTTTTCAGGAAGGCAGGGGAAGAAAATGCAATTAAAATCTCATCGCTCAAGATAAGGCCAAGGAGATCACTTACCAATTAACATCATGGACAAAACAGACTCAACTTGGGGATTATTAATTTAATTTATTGCCAATTAATAACAGAGTAGGATAGTGAGAAATAAAAAAAAAACTCAAAACACCTTCTCCCCACCCTTCCCTTCTTTCTAGGCTCAGCTTCACTCCCAACTCTTCAATCTCCCACCACCCTGAGTGGCACAGAGGGATGGAGAATGGAGGTTGCAGTCAGGTCATAACACTTCATCTCTGCTGCTCCTTTCTCCTCATGCTGTTCCCCTTCTCCAGCATGGAGTCCCTCCCACGGGACACAGCCCTTCACAATGTGCTCCAAAATAGGTCCTTCCCAAGAGCTGCAGGTCTTCAAGAACTGCTCCAGCATGGGTCCTTTCCATGGGGTAGGGTCCTTCAGTAATGGACTGCTCCAGCGAAGGTCACCCACTGGGTCACAGATCCTGCCAGACAGCCTGCTTCAGTGTGAGCTCTCCACAGGCTGCACTTGCCTTCAGGGAATATCCAGGGGTCCTCCATGGGCTGCAGTGTGGATATCTGTTCCACTGTGAACCTCAGTGGGCTACAGGGGGACAATCTGTGTCACCATGGTCTTCTCCATAGGCTGCAAGGGCATTTCTGTTCCAGCACCTAAAGCACCATCTCACCCTTCTTCTTCACTGACTTTGGTGTCTGCATAGTTGTGTCTGTCACATTTTCTTACTTCTCTCTCTCCCAGCTGCTGCACAGCCTTTTTTTGCCCTTTCTTAAATATGTTATCACAGAGGTGCTGCCAGCATCACTGATGGGCTCAGCTTTGGCCAGCCATGGGTCCATCTTGGAGATGGTTGAAACTGGCTCTGTCCTACATGGGGGCAGCTTCTGGTGTCTTCTCACAGAAGCCACCTCTTCAGCAAAAATGCCAGATGAGAGAGAGGTCTGGCACCATGGCCTGACAGCAAACATAGTATCTGAAATGGGAACTCCTTAGTTCTGTTTCTAGAATTATTATGGGGTGAGGGATTGCTGCTCTTTGGTTTGGTATTCTTTGCTTATCCTGTAATGCCTTTAACACAAAACAAAGATTGGAGAATTCAGGTTTCCATTAGATTACACTCCTACAGATTTGGGAAACAAATCCTTTATTAGAATTGGTATTTACTTTTAAAGGTATCTTAGATATTTTTCAGTCATTATTACTACTTTACTTAGGGGTAGTTATTCATATAATTAAGAAAAATCAACAAAATAATAGCAAGTCTGTGTGTAAAACAGGAAAACAATGTAATCATATAAGACACTAATTGTCTCATGGCTTATCAGGAAGATCAAATTCAACACGATGAATAATTCAGAATTAAATTTACATATAAATTACACTTGCAAACAACCATAATAGCAATAACTGTAATTAATTGCATCAATCATGAAAGACATATATATGTTTAAATAAAATAAAGACTAGACCTTTATAACACATCTGAATTATTTTACATGAAAGAACAAACAAGACAAATTACTCAAAATGGTAATGAAGAGAATGTGCATTTCTATCTCACTTTTTGCTAAATATAGTTCAACCTAGTGTTATAGAACTTGTTTGCAAAATAGATTGACTGTTCAAGATTTGGTCTG
This sequence comes from Nyctibius grandis, assembly GCF_013368605.1. Classification (NCBI taxonomy): domain Eukaryota; kingdom Metazoa; phylum Chordata; class Aves; order Nyctibiiformes; family Nyctibiidae; genus Nyctibius; species Nyctibius grandis. The sequence continues at coordinate 75,067,401 of NC_090659.1, read as the reverse complement.
GTATTTGCATGTATATTAGTAGACTGTGACATCTAGGTATTTACCTTTTGTTTCTTTATGCGTGCTTTAATTTGCAAATGCATAGCCCTGAAAATTCTTAATAGAGTGCTATTTGTTTCTAAAAAATGTAGTATGGTTTCTCTTTATGCCTTTATGAATGTGTTTTTTCCATGATATAATATAGCAATTATGCTAGTAAATATATATATAATTTTGTATGTATATATAATCTGTATTATAATTGTGAATTACAAATTATGAAATGATTATAAAGTAGAATCACTAGCTGCTCTGACAATCTCACTCTAATATGCATTTGATATATAGTGGATTAGCTCTAATCACTTTTTACAAGAAACTGTGCAAGCTACCTCTTCTGCAGGACAGAGATTATTCCCTAGCCTTTTCTTATTTAACCATGGAGACTTGCCCAGAGATGGCAAAGATCACTAAGCACATATCCGGTCAGCTTCAAATTTCCATAGCACCTCAAGGCTGCATCCTAACTGCTTGATAGAATGAAACCTCTTAGGTGTGAAGTATCTATCTCCTTGTTTCTTCTGTAAGGACAGATTGGTGTAGTCAGTGAGGGAAGTGCGATGCATTTGAAGAAATCTCAGCGAACAGTCAAAGAACTGGACTGCCAGGGCATCATGACTGCACCTGCCTCGAGTTAAGATGTAACTTACAATTCCAAGTAGGCTCTATATAGTCAGCCACACTGAATGCTACACAGGCATTACTGCAGAAACAAAACAAGGACAACACAAAGGCACTGACAGCCTGACTTAGACAAAACTTCTGTCTTAATAGCAAACCTTGAATATGTGAGCAGAACGTAAAGTCAGTCACCTAAGAATTTCATTTCAGTTAAGTTTACAACTTTCGAAGAAACACAAATAGTAGTATTTGAATAGAGAAGGAGTAAAATAAGTTTCCCCTTTCCTATTCAAGGAGTGTCTGGATGACACTCTTAGTCATATGATTTAATTTTAGGTAGTCCCTTGAGGAGCAGGGAGTTGGACTCAATTATCCTTATGGGTCCTTTCCAACTTGAGATATTCTATGATTCTATGATTTTATTTCTTCATATTATGTAACAGCCTCAGAACTGTCAGAACCGACTGTAAAAGTATTCTGAAGTGTTCTGGTCTGAAGATAATGCTCACTGACAGAATAAACACATGTACAGTAATAGTGCATTATGACAGAGATAATACTTCCCACCAACTGGATGAAAATATTTACTTTACTAGTGCATACCTTTGTGGTTTTTTCTGTTGTTTGTTTTTTTTTTTCATATTTGAATGGTAGTGATTTCAAATACTTTCACTGCATAGGAGTAGTTTTGCTTTTGAGTAGGCCCAGGTCCAGGTTCACAAACAACTGCATTTAATGTCTTCAGTGTAGGTGTCAAATTTTCAGTTATTGTCAGTGGAGACGTAGGACTTTACTGTTGATGTGACCAGCCATAAAGGTGGCCTGGTTAGAAGGGGAAAATTACTGAACAGAAGAAAACGTCTGCTGAAAAATAGTGACAGAGAAATTGCAGGCCAGCCTGGGAGATGTGAGTCTGGGAACTAGGGCTGGGAACCAGAAACATCCTTGAAAAGTGCAGCTGGTGTCTTTGAAGTACAGCTGGGTACCTAGAAACCAGAGATATCCTGAGATACCATCAATAAGTTCAAACCCCAAGAAACTGTAAGGGCAACTTATTATCTGAAAAAGTGGAAACAGATTGGGAAAATAAAATTGGTCTGAAAGAACAGAAAACAACATCATCTATTGGCTGTTACAGATGACAAATAGAAATTAACTGCATCTGTTGGCTCTTCAAAATGGTGATGCCCTAAACTCTCTTATGTCTTTGATACAAAAAGGACTTAATTTTTATTCAAAATGTAGCCTCTCTCTCTCTGAGAACTTCCCATGCTGCACGTCCTTTTCCTTTCCTGAGCAGACTGGATTCTCCACACAAACTCTCTGCGAGATCATGGACTCTCACCAGGAACACCCGGCTGACTAAAGACTCCATGACATGGATCACCTTTGAAGTCAGATTCTGCCTGTTACTTTATCACTCCCATTTCTGGGGCCGGTTTGGTTTGTCCTCCTACCTTTGCCCTACAAGCAGAATTTCAGGAGCAGCAAGTATGTATTGGGCTTCTCACAGAAATATATACAACTGCATGCACTTTGCTGAGAGCTGTTAGGCAGGAAGCTTAAGACATTTTACAGTGAGTTAGAGCTGTTAGAGCAGCTGGCTCTTGAATCTCATAGTCCTGATAAAAGCCAACTACTTCAGGAGTTAGAAACCAACCTCAGACCTCTGGATTTACAACAGCCAGAGGAAGAGTACATACGCTCAGTCTCAGAGAGTTAGACCACTGAAAAGATACATATACTGAAAAGATACATATACTGAAAACTGATAATAAAGAGGATGATTCTGGGCCTTCTGCCCTGGCCTCATGAGTCTGATTCTCGCAACAGGCTTCCTACCTCTGCTTCATTACCTGAATCTGATCCAGATAGGACAGCCTCCTTGCTGTCCTCCCTGTCATTCAAACTTCCACGGTACAACTCCCGGCTCCCGCCACAAACAAAGGCACTCCAATGCAGCCCCAAGTCATGATGACCACTACAAACTATACTACACAACAACTAGTGCAGAGGTCTTTAAAATATGACAAAAAGCTGAATATCTAGATAGATGGCATGGTGTTATCAAATGGGAGCTGAAATCATTATTCTTCACCAGAATGAAGCCAAACATATTTCTGTGAGGAGGAACAATTCTTCACAATCCTGATGCAGGGGCTGTAACCCTCCCCCTTTCTGAAATACTCCCAACAGGTTTTATGAATGGACAATGAAAATGACTGCTTGGGGTGTCCTTAAGGGACAAGGTGCTATACTCTGGAACATAATGACTGTGCTAGCAACAGCAGCAGAAAAAGCAAGACTCTAGCAAAATGCAGTGCCTGGGGGGCCAAAGGGTTCAGCCTTAATATTACGCAGTAGGAACACTGATTGGAAGACTGTAATGGCTCACAGGCTGCAAAATTGGGTAGCCCTTATGGGAAGGCAACATGGATGGGGAACTACCACGAAAACAACAGTCTGTAAAAGGGAAGGTTGGGTCAAGATTGCTCAAACACCAAAGTGAAATTGTAAGGGACAAAATGTTCAAAAATTGCTCATTAAAACTAATTCATCTGACACAAAAGAATCCCCTGACAAACAGAAGGGAGCTTTGAGAATGGAGAAAGTCATGGGATCTCCTGCAAGGGTTAGGGTTTACGACAGCTAAGTTACAGAAACTATGAGATTAATTATGAGAGAGGTTGCACTGACAGCCTGGATGCAGGGAAGGTGCCAGGTGGCATTGTTCCACCTGCTCCTCCAACAATATCACCAGACAATGAACAGAGGAACTGACAACCCCTTCCAAGTGGCCAAACTTTTTGAAATTAATATTAGTGAAAACCCTTGTATACCACTAATAGGGAATGACAAATATTTTGTCTCTTTTCTCACTATATGCTGCTATCTCTTCCATTACAAATCTTATTTTGAATTACTCTCTCTGAAGCTAAACAACAAGGACTTAGTCAAATAGTTACATTTTTAGGCATAACCTGGCAAGGTGGCAGACAGTGTATTCCCTCTGATACCTTACAGCAAATACTGGAATTACATTCACCCTTTAATAAGAAGGACCTCCAAAAAGCCTTAGGTACTTAGGCAAGAACATATTCCAGGATTTGGTGTAATTGCTCGACCCTTAAGCATGCTATCGAGGAATAGACAGTTATTAATGAAGAAGCATTTCGTTTATTAACACAAAATCTTTCAGAATATCAGGCTATGGGCCCTGTATACCGGGAGCCCCTTTTAGTCTACATATCAATGGGGTTGTGTCAACAAGTTTCTGATAAAGCCCAATTAAGTCCTATGCAATTTGGATAAAAAGAGTGGCAACGTTTCCAAACATGATATTCACCTTGGGAAAAATCATTACTGTCTACTTATACAGCCCTGTTAGATACAGAAGCCATCACACTAGATGCACCTTTAGAAATATGAACCCTATTCCCTATTTTTAAAGGAATTAGAGAACCTGCCTCTGTTCCACAGGGAACTGTACACCCCGCTGTGACATCCACATAGGGCTGCCTGACATACATGGATAGAAGACCTACAAGAAACTGATGCATTTCTGATGCAAGACCTGGAGGGCAGAAGAGATATCCTAGAGTGTCAAGTAAAGCAGTACCGAATACTTAGGTTTAGTCAACTGAACTCCACCCTGTATTTTTCAAGAATTTGGATGTTGAAAGGGAATATAGACTTAACTAAAAGATAAGTATGTTTTAACATGAATGAACATTTTTGCAGGCATGAGGCCCACCTTCAATACTCTCTTAAAATTTAAAGTGAAGGTGGGTCTTTTTTTTTTGGCTTCAGAACAACTGAAAAAAATCAGAGTAAAATTAATCATTTAAAAAATGAATCATAAGTATTTTAATCTATGTTATTAAATTCTGAAAATTATTTTCACCTGAAGTGATACATTGGTTATTTTTGTGTGCTGTCGGTTTCAAAACAAGCTAGTTAATTTTTAATCTTTTTGATCTCATAACAGGTTATTTTCAAAAATTTTAATAAAAATAATTGTAACTGAATTCACTGTTTTTTTTGAATAAATGTAATTATATTAATTTTCCACCCAAAAGTGTTAGCAGTTATAGCAAAGACATGTTTTTTGTTCATACAAAAAGGAGTTGATACAAATAGGCTTCACGGTATCCTATTATGAATACACTTTATTTATTGTTGTAACATGATACTTTTGTTAGGAGTTACTTAGTTTCTTTGGTTTCTAATTGGCCCTTATTAATTATTTGTGTGAAGATAGTTTTGGCATGTGTACTGTAAAACTTAAGTGACCTGCTTATGAAAACATTATTCAAGAAAAAAAAGTGTTGATCATTTTACAAGTATTTGAGGACTTAGTTTGAACTGGCTGATAGTAATGTTTGAAAAAATGATACGTATGACAGCTAGAATCACAGATTTAATGAAGAGTCCAGTGCTTACAACATTCACAAACAATTTAAGAAAACCTGATTCAATTTATTCCACTGCCTCAGGAGACTTAAGTCTGCAATTTTCTAGAGGATTTTCTTAAATACCAAGCTATGGAGTATCTGGGAAAGATAAACCAGTTTTCTGTGCCTTTTCATTGCCTGTCTCAAGGCATCCTTTGATATATGGAAGAATGGAATTGAACCTTAACCCTCTGTTTTCAGGTGACTGGTCTAAACCACAGGCTTTTGCTACTAGCTTTGTTATCTTCCCCAACACTCAGCACTTTATTATGTATAAATTCTATGCAAAGTTCAGCAACCAGAAAAGTAGACATTAAAACTTTCTAAATCTCCACCTTCCTTTAGGAAGTTTTCAGGTTAGGTCAAACTGTTGGGAAAAATGAGTTCATTTAGTGTCAGAGGATTTAACTGATTTTGTTCCCCATAAATATAGTCCTCATTTTAAGAGTGGTGTGTAAGCTTAATGTTGTATTTTCCTTAGTTTAGTTAATAATCTCCAAAGTGAAATATAACATTCCTCTTGGTTTAAAATATTGTAACTTGGGTTCTTAGAAGCAGGTAGGACAAGAAAAAGCAATACATATATTTTTGAGTTAGAGAAATTACTGGGCTTTAGTGGAAGTAGCTTCATGTTATGTTAAAAATAATTTACTCACCTAGCTCCCATTTGTCTGTATAACAATTCTTGTTCCTTTATTAAGCTTCAATTTATTTTTGATAGCAGGGTTTAAGAGGATGGTGCAGCATTACTAGCCCGTCATTCACTTCCCGTCTGCTAGAACCCTGAAGGGAGAGGCAAATTAAATGTCGGAGTATGTGTGTCTCATCGGACTGCAGAGAAATTAGCTGTGGGAAAGGGAACAACATTTTAATGAGATGAACAGCATGAAAATATAAACATTTTCTTTCTGCTGTTTTCAGAACATTAATCGTCCTCATAACTATGACAACAGTTTTACATAGTCCTGATCTGAGTATTCTTTCTGCTCAAAATCCAAATACAATAATGGGTATTATTGTTATTATTATATGACATACTTTTTATCTCCAGCTCTGTGATAGCTTGAATGTGTAAAAATCCTGCATACATACCAGAGTTCATTCATCTTTTACAGATAAGAAGACTGAGTTGCAGCTGATTTGGTCCCTAAAATAGTGGCAAATGCATATTAGGAATAAAATTTAAGAGTATACACGGTCTTCCTTACTGGGATGTAGAACCATTCTTTGGAATTCAATAACTGGTACTCTAATTGTTCAAATCAGGAATCTTTCGAAATGCATGACAGCTGTCTTCTAAGGGAAAAATAAACTGCTCCCTTTACCCTTGGTGGCAGTCTGTTTGTGTCTGTTAGGGGCATGTATATCAGTGAGGCTTGTTTAATGAATGAAAATTACTTATAAGTAAGAACTTCAGTATTTTGTTGAGGTATTTATAAAAATTTTTTACATATTTCTGACACATCTAGTCAGTAAAAATAGTTATGAATGCATAATTTTAAACAGTTAAACTTCTGCTTTAGTACTCCAAGAACAGTATTGATTTTTTTTCCTGTTTTTTAATCACTAGCAGTATCTGATTTTAATTATCCTTTCTTTATTAGATAAAGGGGTCCTCATATTACAATTGGAGGCTACAGGTGGTATGAGCTACACATCATTCCATTGTATAACCTATTCTCATCACAGAAGTTAGTATGATAAGGGCTTATATTTTATTTTTTAGATTTGATGTCATATGGTAGCTCCCTCAATTTTTCAAAAATTTTCATAAAATGTAAGTAATTTATGTGATATGTTGTTTCTAACTACCTTGAAAGGCACATCAAGCATGGAGGTGTACTTTTTAAGAACATATAGTTATACCATAATATACTGTATATACTAAATAAATACCAGTAGCACAGTACAAATGCTGACTTTTCCAGTTCAGTTTTAAAGAAATGTATTTTATTTACACAATATATTAATAGATAATAATTAATTCAGTAATATACCTTGACTCAGTACACTAAGATTCTCAGATCTAGGAAAAAAATATTAAAATGCTTTTCTAACAATAGATAACCTACCATAAATAATTGTTTTGAGATTATAATTTAAATGTAAGCTTGTAAAACAGCTGTCTTACAAAATTCTGCAGTTTCTGTGTATCTACAGAAATCAGAGACTGTTGAAGAATTGCTCATTTGTCTTACAAAAATGTAACATCTCCAATTAATGCACACTCATTTTTAATTAGGTCCTTTAATGACTTATTTTTTATCTGATCTGACAAAAGTGAATATATTTATATATTAATATTTAAATATTATCCCTTTGGACTTCTCAGCATACCTGTAAAAGTTATTGCAGTTAATTGTACTTATATATTTTGTATCGTTAGGTGTTACTTTGCTGTAGTAGAATCAGTCAGGAGCAGATAAGACAGGTCAAGTCTGATAATAGTGCAATCAATAAGTTAAAAGAAAAAATAATTCTCCTTTTATCAGTTTGTCCAATAGAATTTGAAATAATTTGTTAAGAAGAGAGCTATGAAAAAAGTAGTTCTGCAAGAAAGTTTTGTACATGTATTTAAAACAACTTTATTTATTTCAGGATCATTCTGCCTTACTCTATGGATTTTCTGTATGCTTTTTCAAAACTTAGACTTGCTCTAGATCGCGCATTCCTCTCAACACTTGGTTTGATAGAGCTGCAGAATGTTTTCTGTTAAAACAAATGTAAACAAACTTTGCTTACAGCTAATTTATCGCACCCAGGTACAAAGAAATAGTTTACTATAATCAGTGATCAGAGCTATCTTCTAGTTCCTTTCTCTTTCGTATACTATCTCCCTTTATTTAACCCATTTGCCTCAGTAGTTATATTTTACAAGAACTCTTATGAACAACATAAATTAAAAAAAAGACATACCTGTTGACACAAAAGTTTTTACCTTTTTTATTTTCACTCTTCGTTGACATGAAGGGAAGTTTGGTCGGCTGATATATTCTACATATTGTACAAGGTTAATTAATTAAATACTCTGTGGCTTTTACCCATGAAGTAAAACTGTTCACTTTGAATGGAAAATCATATTTCAGAAGGAATCACTGAGATTTGTTACCAGCTGTGTTCAGGCACTACAATTTCAAGATTTATGTCCTAATGTTGCAGGGTCTTTCATCCACAGATGAATGCAGAAACAGATTTTGCTTTAATTCCCATCCTTTAGAGTGAGGAATAAGAGGAGAAGGAGGTGGTCTGATGAAAAATCTGCTTGGTTATTTAACAGAGAAAAGATCTTTCTAAAGATTATGAAAGGTATCCTAGAATCCTATATTTCCTCATCAAAAAAAAGAAACTGAAACTGCCCCCTTTCCCCCATTTGTCAACCAAATTTTTAGTATTCAGCAATACATGAACATAAAATTTCAAAATCACAGAATCACAGGATCACAGAATGGTTGGGGTTGGAAGGAACCTCTGGAGATCGTCTAGTTCAACCCCCTGCCAAAGCAGGTTCACCTAGAGCACGTTGCACAGCGTCACGTCCAGTCAGGTTTTGAGTATCTCCAGAGAAGGAGACTCCACAACGTCCCTGGGCAGCCTGGTCCAGTGCTCTGTCACCCTCAAAGTAAAGAAGTTCCTCCTCATATTTAGATGGAACTTCCCATGTTTCAGTTTGTGCCCATTGCCCCTTGTCCTGTCACTGGGCACCACTGAAGAGTCTGGCCCCCTTCTCTTGACACCCACCCCTAAGGTATTCGTAAGTGTTGATAAGATCCCCCCTCAGTCTTCTCTTCTCCACACTAAACAGACCCAGCTCTCTCAGCTTCTCCTTATAAGAGAGATGCTCCAGTCCTCTAATCATCTTCATGGCCCTCCACTGGACTCTCGCCAGTAGTTCCTTGTCTTTCTTGAACTGGGGAGCCCAGAACTGGACACAGTACTCCAGGTGTGGCCCCACCAGAGCAGTGTAGAGGGGGAGGATAATGTCCCTTGACCTGCTGGCCACAGTCTTCCTAATGCACCCCAGGATATCGTTTGCCTTCCTGGCCACAAGGGCACATTGCTGGCTCATGGTGAACTTTTTGTCCACCAGGACTCCCAGGTCCTTCTCCGCAGAGCTGCTTTCCAGAAAGTCAAACCCCAACCTGTACTGGTGCATGGGGTTATTCCTCCTGAGGTGGAGGACCCTACACTTGCCTTTGTTGAACTTCGTGAGGTTCTTCTCTGCCCAACTCTCTAGCCTGTCCAGGTCTTACTGAATGGCAGCAAAACCTTCTGGTGTATCTGCCACTCCTCCCAGTTTTGTGTCATCAGTACATCTTCACATTCAAGAAATCTAATAATCAAAGTATGCAGCTATAATTTTTTGTTAGAATTTAAAAATAATTGCATAGAAGAATAGTTAGAGGTGCATGTTTATCTGTTCTCTTCATCTGCTTGTAGCCCTTTGGATTACTATGACCTAGTATCAGAAAAACTTTCTGAATATTTACAAACTACTTTTTAGTATTTTTTGTATGCTAGTAGCTTCTTACTGCACAGAAGATTAGCAGTGTTTATGTACAATATTCACTTCCTCCCAAAAGAATTTTCAAGGTTTAAAGCTGGGCTGATTATTAAACAGATGGGAGATGTTCTCTATTAACCCTTTCCTTCCCCAAGAAGGGGAAGGAAAATAGAAAAGGGAGAGTGACTTATGGGCTGGAAAGTTAAAACGACTTTAATAAACAATAACAATGAAAAAGAGTATAATAATAATTGAAATAATTAAATATATACAAATATATACAAAACCAAGATCAAGCTCCCCTGATGGCAATCATGTCACCATTGATGCTGCAGGGCAGGGACTGGCAAGTCCCGGAATAGACACAGAAGCAGATGGGAACTGGATTCAGGAGCACATGGACTGGGATCGAAGGCAAGAGAAAAACAGAGTGCTCTTGGAATGCCTCCCATAGAAGAAGAAAGCAAGACCCTCATGATCGCTCAGCTTTAGACTAAGACAAGTATGGGATGGAATACTTCGCTGGTCAGTTTTGGGTCACCTGTCCTGTCCGCTCCTTCCCGGAGATGCGACTCTTCTATGGCCTTTCGCTTGTGGATCATGAGGAATTTAGCAGTGACCTTGGTTTCTATAGCAATAAGTACAAGCAAGAGGCTTTCTGCATACTATTCCTACCGTTACCTTAGTAATAACTATAAACTCTGAGTGTTATCAGTGCTACAATCAGACACTGTCTGAGAAACTTGTAGTCACCTTCAGAAAGTGCGGTTAGAAGAAACTTAGCCGAAAGGAAAAAACACTGAAAGGAAAATTGGTTCTGATCTAGTCCAAACCAAGACAAGAAGGAACCTTTGAGTAGAGAGGTTCTCTTTCTTTTCTCATTCACTCCCTGTGATTCCCCTGAAAGCTTCTGAGCTCTGAAGAAATTGCCATTTTCCTCCATAACCTCTAAAGAGTATGATCTGGTAGAAGTTTCTAAAACAATTTCTTATTGCCTATATAGCAATTTTGGTTCTAAAAGTGACAAAAGCTGTAGATATATTAATCAGCCCTCTCTATATATTGAAGTGAAGGAGTTCGTCAGGAGGAGGTAGAGTTTCAGTAATACTATGTGCAAGATTTTAAGGTAAGGACAACAATTACTGCCATGCTTTGTGATTATTGCCACTGTCTCTAGCATTCATTCTGATGAGTGGTATGAAAAAAGGTAGCTACATAAAAGTAGTGAAAACAGGCAACAGCAGTGTGCCTTCATCTCTTTTTTTTTTTTGTCTCCTTTGTGGAAATTAATGCAGCTGTGAATATTAACCTCACATACATCTTGTGTGCTCTCTGGGATGATATTTTATGTTACTCATGGCACTGCAAATCTTGTCAAAGAACAACAATAACAACAAAAAATACCAAAAAAACCCCAAAAACATCAACAGGAGAATTTTAAATATATGGAGGAGGGGGGAATAAATCAGTCTCTATGAGCAAGGGCCTGAGGTTAAAAATACACGCTTGTTTCATGAGTGAAGACAATTTATTCTGCAAAGCAAAAAGAGAAAACAATATTTTTCAAAGCTTTCACTGTACTAAAGAAACATTAAAAATGTTACAAGACGAAAGACCTTTGCATTGTTTTTATTCTAAAAAGGTGTCAGTTTGCTGATCTGATTTATGAAAAGTATAGTTCAGGAGAAAAGAACAAGCAATTAGCAAACAATTGTATTCACAGTTAACAGCCAATGGCATCATAAAAGTCATGATTTTTGTAGGCACTGTATTCAAATAATCTATTTTAACATGCTACGCATTCACAATACTGAGAACTATTTTGAAAAATAACATCAATGCACAAGACAACATATTCAGTACATTTCAAAGGAAATTTGAAAATGATTAGTGTTTATGATCATTCTTAGTTTACCAAAAAATAATAAAAAACATTTTGTAGGATAAGGATTACGTAAAACTGAAATGGAGAAAGTTCTATGCAGATGGTTTATATATTATACATCTTTGTTTGATTCTGTCCTTGATAATAATAGACCTAGTTCAGTAACCGTGCCATTTTCATCATAAAACAGATTGGCAATTAATTTAAAGGAACGATTTCTAATTTTAAATCTTAATTCTTTTGAAAATTTTATATATTTTCACCAGTGTCATGCAGTGTTTTATAGGGATTCTTTATCCATGCCTCAGAGAGCTTGCTGAATCCATTAAAATGACACAGATAGGGAGAAAAGGGAAACAGATGGAGGCCTAGAGAAATAAAGATGATGAAATGTTACATTACTTTATCAGAAGGATGTCCTGATACTCTTCTTTAGGGAATGATGTGTAAGAAAATGAGGAAGCAATAACAGAAGAATTGGTTTTGAAGAAGGATACTACAGTGAAGACAAATAATTCCATATGAAGGAGAGAGGGAAGGAAACACACAAAGCTTGACAGTAACAGTGGAAGAAGACAAATAGACTAAAAGGATGTGAAGAGTAGTCGAGCCACAAAGAGACAAGTGGTGAAAGATCAGGTACAAGGAGTGAATTAGGAATTACTCATTCCACTGAGAAAACTTAAGTTGGAATTAAGGAGGAGAAGAAACACTGAAAAAAATCAAGAAGAGGATGTGGAGAGAAGAGGCCTGATGATAGAGATGGGAAGAGAAGACTGCTGTGGCTGTAAATATTGCTGTCTTTGATATGAGGGGCAGACAAGAATTGTGGGACTATAGGTGAAAGAGGTAGGCATTGAAAAGCCTTGCTAGAATAGAAAATGTAGAGGAAGAGTGTCATGGTCAATAAAAATCTCAATATGAGGATATAAAAAATGTGATAGAGTTGTTTCTGTAGTTTTTATTCTTGGAAGCAAACCAAAATGTATTCAGCACAAATCAACAAAAATTCAGTGTGAAAAATCAAGGACATTTTATGAAAGTATCCTATTAATTTGTTAACATTACGACCCTTGTGCCAAGTTCTTTGGATCATTTGTTCACGTTCGTTATCCTTTAACTCCTTCAGCTGGTTTCAGTGAAGTACACAGAAGGAATTTTCCATTTTAGTATTTAATATTAGAGCCAAATTGAGCTAGAGAAAAAGTACAGAATCTTTTTTTTTTTTTTTTTCCTGAAAGTTCCTTTTGCTTCCCTAGATATCATTCAGTTTGGCATTCACATGTAGCAGCACCTGATAGCTCAGACCAGCCTAAGATATTTGTCTATCTGAGTAGTGGACAGAAGACGTAGAGTGGGGGGGTGGAGTCTGTCAGTAACTAGTGTGGTACTGTTAGCTGTAGGTTGAACAGGGTCTTCCATCTCACATTTGGCAACATCTTATTCAAATACTCAATCAAACTTAGTGTAAACATGTCTAAAGGCCTCCAAAGGAAGTCAATAATCTGCAGTTTAGGCAGAAAACTAAGCTCACTGGACCCCAAAGATCCTGCAAGAGAGAAATCTCTGGTTTAAAACTTGTGGTAAAAAAATATACAAAAGTCAGCATCAGGGAAGAAAAAAGCGTGTTTGCCTTGTCTGTTTGTCAGCTCCATGCTGAGACAATTAGAGCCTTCCGGAAGAAATGTGTCTCCTCAGTGAGCACCAAGCAGAGGGTAAGTTGAGGCAGGGAGCAGGGGCAGGAGAAAAGGGGAGTGGCACAAGATGGAGCAAACTTGAGTCAACTGAGAGAATGCTGAGAAAACCAGAGTGCAAACATACCCAGGACTCAGAGATGATAGAAAGCCTGAAAGAGCCCCCAGAAAACAAATGAAAGACTGCTTGACTTAAAGCAACTAAGAGCACCTTTATCGTATTACTTTTCTTGAAAAAGCTGAACATCAACCCTCTGAAGAAAAATAAAAACACAAATAAGATTTTTGTCTTGCTCTTGTTGTTTTGCTTTTTTTTTTTTTCCTCCCGCCTGCCCCCCCTGACCCTGGACATAAAGTCTGCAGTCTACAAATTTCAACGCCTGAATTTTGGTGCTGTATTCAAATGATCACACAACCATAGTGGTGGAAAAGAGCTCTGGGAAAAACATATATTAGCTATATATTACTTGAAAGATTAATTGCTGGCTGTAGCTGATATTTGGAAGGGTGTACAAAATAAGGGTGTGTCAATATCTGCTTTTTACTTAATTGTCCACTAGCAAGTCACTAACAAAACTAGTTACCTGACTAGATGTATCTCTGATTTGACCAGTACCTCTGTTCTTAAGACAAGGAACTCTTAAGTAAAATTTGCACTGGTTTAAAGCAAGGAGTTTCTTCTTTTATTAGTAGCTCCTGCAGCAATGCAGCTGACTTATGCCTTCCTCACTGGTTAACAGTTCAGCTGATCAATACAGAGAGAGAAAATAATTTTAAGAGACTAGTGTTGAAAGCAGTAAAGAAAGGGAACAGTTCATTTTTAACACTATCGGCTTGTTTTGCTACCCATGAAAAAACACAGAAAGTTGTTTAAATGATGTTGATCTTAACTTGCTTTCAAGAAGAAAGAAAAAAGAATTAAAAATAAATACTTTCCTCTTTTGACTCACTAACCATCTTTACTAGGCCAAGCCCATGTCTCATCTTGTTACCTGCTGAAAAGTTATATTGCATGTAATTCAATTGCATGCCCAATTAGACAAGCAATTGTCAGTGGAGGCTGTGGCAGTCTCACCTTTTTGAAAATGAAGTGTTAAGAATCAATATAAGACAAGGATAAAATTGAGCAAAGAAATATGATTTAGCTATATATTTCTTTTCCTTACAAGTTCATTCCTAGTTTATGCCCCTACAAAGCAGTATTTTGAAATTGCATAACAACATGGTGTGAGAAGATATTTTTTAAAAATGACTCAAAACTATATCTAAGTTACAGACCATTTTCCTTGAGAGCTCTCCCGATAAATACATTGCAACCAAGTGGAAAACATATTCCTTTTTCTGCTGTGATTGCACATTTGTATTCTTGAGTGCAGGCACATGTACTTGCAATTTCTTCCTGACAGCTTGATTAACCTTGAAAAGTTGCAAAATGAAAAAAAGAACTTTGATAGTTAACTTTGCAAATATACTTGGAAAAAAACCCAAAACAATATATAAATAGCTGCTAATAGCTTTACTAGTTTTTTTATTCTTCTTATTATTTAAGGTATACGACTTCACTTTGTAAAAAGAATAACACCAAAATAAGAGCATTAGAGGTACATAGAGGTACACAGGACTTGTATATTGTCTGTTTTACCGGGTGCAGATGTCAAGGTGTTGGTGGGAGGGACTGCAGGGGTGGCTTCTGTGAGAAAAGGTCAGGGGCTCTCTGGCCAGATGCAGCCGGGTCCAGCAGGCTTCAACACACCCACACCACTGCAGAGCACAGCTGATCCCCTCAGCCATGATTGCAGCACCTCAGGTAAAGTGTATTTAAGAAAGAAAAAAGAAGAGGGAAGAAAAGAAAGTGTGAGGAACAACCTTTCAAGCACCAAGGTGAGAGAAGAAGAGTTGGGGGTGCTCAAGGTGATGGAGCAGAGATTCCCCCACAGCCCATGGAGAAGACCATGGTGAAGCAGGTAAATATTTCCTGAAGGAACTGCAGACCATGGAGGACCCACGTTGGAGCAAGGGCAAAGTGAGGAGGAAGGAGCATCAGAAAGGAACTGTTATGATTTGACCACAATCATTCATTCCCCACCCCCTTGTGCCACTCAGCAGAGTGGGGAGGAAGTAGAGAAATTAAGAATGAGGCAGTGAAGTTGAGCCTAGGAAGAAGGGCTGAGGGATGGGTGTTTTAATTTGTCTTTGTTTCTCAGTACCCAAATCTACTTTAATTTGCAACAAAATGAAATTGATTTTTCCCAAGTTTAGTGTGTTACCTGTGATGGTAATTGGTAATGAGCTTTTTCACCTTATTTGCTCTTCCTGTCCTTTTGAGAAGCAAAATGAGAGATCATTTGGATTGACATCTGGGGGTTGGCCAAGGTCAACCCACCACAGCCGTTAACCAAGACATCCTTGATACTGGTGTAATATGTATCCTGCTGGAAATCATTAGTCTAAAGATATGTACTCTATGCAAATTATAAGTTAGTACTAGGTCAGCCTTTTCTTCCAAGATGACAGAAGTGATTTAATAAGGAACTCATTATAAAGAGGTGTCCGCAAAGAGGAACTCCTAATCAGGAACTGCTCTTCTTGAAAGCCAGAACATCCTGGAATATACATGCTTTGTTAATCCTGTTTCATGGGCAGTACTCAGAAAGATTGTGGAACTGGATATGTAAATTACTAATGCATTCTAGCAAAGGGGTGGAAACATAGGGAGGTACTAACCAAAAGTATAAAATGTATAACTGTTTTTGAAGAGGTGTGCTAGCTTTGTGGCTAGACCACGTAGCACCCCATCTTGCTCAACATCAGCAATAAAGTGATACTTCGGCTCTGTGGGTAATCAGACTTACTGCACACTGGGTATCGAACCCCTGTTGTGGGACAACACTGGTGCATACTATTCATCAGAAGAAAAATAAATTAAATAAAAGTTTTAGTTATTTTTGATTCTTAGCATTTATTCTCACTGTGTTAAACTGAGATACAGTAATAGAATGAATGGACAAATCAATAAAGTATGTCATTAAGCACTTAAACTGGTAATAGAAAAATACAATATCTTAAATTCCCATATGTCTAGGAATTTTTACTTTGATAACATATAAATGGGCTGTATTGTTGTGCCAGGATTAAAATGAGTGTATCAAAGCACACCATAATCTAAATGTAAAAGGAAAATGAGGGGGAGAAAGATTAAACAATATCAAATAAACAAGATATTGTAGTGAAGCATTCAAATCAATCTAAATAGTAATAATTATGTTCCTTCTACGGTCAATTGGTTTATTAGTTTAATGAAATGCATATATATGAAATGGGAAAGACTATGTAGTCTCTCATGAAACCAGAGTATAAATACGTATTTAAATGTAAACACAACGAATAAGAGAAAGATGCAAAATCTCAAGTTCAGAACAGAAGCTGAAGACTTAGGATACTAATTATTACTTGCATTAGAAAAAAAAAAATGCTTTATTGAAAAGTTACAGAATAATGTTGGATAAAAATCCTTGGATAGGTGTCAGTTCTAGAATTTTCAGAAGATTTTACCAGCTGTAAGCAAGCTTATTCCATAACCAAATCAATTTCTCCTCTCTGAACTGCAATGCTGTCCATGACTAGATTGTTCTATTTAAGACACTTAATAGAGGGCTTTGATGTTTTTTTGCACATGAACAGCTGGAAAGTGTTAATATTTTTCTTAAATTGGAGAAGTCACGTGTAAAGTAAGATTTCATTATAATCACGAGCATAAACCAAAGTAAATTAGGCCCTAAATGATGCAAATATCTCCCTCTGTTTCCTTCCCCACCCCAGTCTTCTAGGTATATATAAATTCATTTTCTGTTTACGTAGTAATTGAACTGTATTATTGAATTATGCTTGTTCAGCTTTGGAAAACAATGGCACTGCATCTAAACGAAAATCAGTCAGGCTTCTATGTCCTAACTAGTCAAACTGTTTTTAAGAGGAAATGTTAAGAAAAGTGATGTACTACTGCATGCAAGGATGTGGGATGAATTGCTATAGCAACAACATCTTCAGTTTTCAGTGTTGGCCTCAGCACAGTAAAAAGAATGACTTCAGCCCATCTCCTTCTTCACATGGCTATGGCAGTTACATCATTGTCCGCAGATACTAATGGTTCTATCACCCAACAAGACCATGTAACAGATGTTCCCTACATTTTCTGGCAACGAAATAGTAGTCCAGGTATTTAAGGATCGAATTTATTCTGTGAACCATTAGTTCAATATTACACAATGCACACTTGAGTGTAATTGTGGTGCACTGTAATTATCTAAACAGAGATGTTTAAAGGTATTTAAGCACTTTTCTGCTGTTTATCTTCTAATCTAAATGAAATTAGCAACTGTTAAAAGAATTAGGTGCCAAAAAGACAATCTGATTAGTAGCACAGAAAAAGAATTATGAGAAAAAAATGTTGATTATATAAGTGTTGTAACAAATATATATGTGTCCATGGGGAAAATAAAAAAAAAACCACACTAAACAAAGCAGAAAATGCCCTGTTTCAGCAGTTAGGACACCGGTATACAAAAGACGATCACCTGGAATGCATGTGTGTCAAGAATTGTCATGTATCAAAATTTGAGAAAGACTGAGGCTCTAGCACAGTTGACAAAAAACAGTTATCATCATCACATAACTCATCTATTCCTTATGAAATTGATTTCAAACTGAGAACTAACAGATGAGAAACGGAGAATGGATTGAGAGCAGTCCTGAGGAGAAAGACTTGGGGGTGATGGCTGACAAGAAGCTCAACATGAACCTCCAATGTGCGTTTGCAGCCCAGAAGCCCAACCGTATCCTGAGCTGCATCAAAAGAAACGTGGCCAGCACGTCGAGGGAGGTGATTCTGCCCCTTTACTCTGCTCTTGTGAGACCCCACTTGGAGTACTGTGTCCAGCTCTGGGGCCCCCAACAGAAGAAGGACATGGAGCTGTTGGATTGGGTCCAGTGGAAGGCCACAAAGATGATCAGAGGGCTGGATCACCTCTCCTATGAAGACAGGCTGAGAGAGTTGGGGCTGTTCAGCCTGGAGAAGACAAGGCTCCAGGGAGACCTTCTAGCAGCCTTCCAGTACCTGAAGGGGGCCTACAGGAAAGCTGGAGAGGGACTTTTTGCAAGGGCATGTAGTGATAGGATGATGGGGAACGTTTTTAAACTGAGAGAGGGTAGATTTAGATGAGATATTAGGAAGAAATTCTTTACTGTGAGGGTGGTGAGACATTGGACCAGGTTTCCCAGAGAAGTTGTGGATGCCCCCTCCCTGGCAGTGTTTAAGGCCAGGTTGGATGGGGCTTTGAGCAACCTGGTCTTGTGGAACATATCACTGCTCATGGCAGGGGTGTTGGAACTAGATGATCTTTAAGGTCCCTTCCAACCCAAACCATTCTATGATTCTATGATTCTATAACTATAGAAAATAAAAGAGCTGAACATGCTCTCTCATTCTGAATTTTGAATTGCAAACTTTTATGGGGGCACATTGAAATCTGTGACATGAGCTAAGCAAGAATTTTATTCTAAGATGAACTTTAACAGTAGTGAAGGATCAGGGAAGTTTCTTTTAAAATAAAAAAAAAAAACACTTTATTTTTTTCTATTAACATTTAACTGAGAAACATAATTGCCCATCATCCAATCTGACAGAAAATCCTTCAAACAGCTCAAATGTAAGAATTCTGACTGGAAACTCTCAGATTCTTTGGAACTTAGGTCTAACTTCAGAGCATGTTCTATCCCAACACTGTATAGCTAGAAATAACTATTTCTGTTTATCTAGCAATTTGCTGTGCCTTCCTTTACTTTTAAACTCTGTATGCATGTGTATTGATATTTTCTTATCTGCGAATTGCCTTCCACTTTTTCTAAATTGGGGGCGGGGGGGCCAGGTTCTTTAGTTTTGATCAGAAATACTGAAGTGTTTCTTGTATAGCCCATTCAATTACCCTCTTTTATAGTACGTATGTAAAAGGTAAGGCATTATTATGACTAAATTAGCAAGTTCTGTAGAGCATTAGTTTGTTTTGTCTTGTTTTAAAGTGAGCATAATGCCTATTGTGCTAATGTATTAATGTGTACATATGTACACAAATACAGTATTCTGTTAATCTAATTAGACTTCCCATTCTTTAGCATCTCGAATGGTCTCTGCAGTTTTCCTGCTGAGTTCATTTGGAACAGATTATGCCTTAGATCAGTGAAGACTACCGACACTATAGAATTGTAATTATTAACAAACTAAGCAGAACTTTCTGTCCCTTACTTCAGATATCTTTAAAGTACAAAAATAATGAACCATTGAACTAAGTTCTGAATGTGCCTGTAAGTAAATAGGATTCCTTAACGTAGGATATTTTTGCATTAAACAAGTCATGCTTCATTATTTTATTAATAATAACAAATATCTACTGATTAGTAGAAACCTGTCTTCCTGAATGTCTCTGTCAAAGTGAAATTGCAGTAAGTCTTATTGTTAGCAAGCAACTTCTATGAAAAAGGTTAAATGTTAAAAATGAACATACTTCATTAGTTGCCAGTAGTTTCCTGTGATACTGATTGTTTTAATTTTGTGTATCTCTGCCAGATTAATTTGTTTCCAGTCACTGAAAACTTGTAAGAAAGAAGCTTTGTTAACTTGCATTTTATGCAAATAATACACAATATAGTAATCTAATATGGTACATTCATACATCTGATTCTCTCACTGTAGTCATTAATCTTTGGACAGTGACTTCAATTGGAACAGAAATTGATATTCAACTGGAAGAAACCCTGTTATAGATGCAGCTCAGTCCTCTAATGTAGTACTGAGCCTTAAATTTTCAATGAAGCTTCACTGAAACTTATCAGAATTATTGAGGTGGGAAGGGACCTCTGGAGATCTTCTAGTACAACTGGCCTGCTCTGAGCAGGGCCAACTAGAGCAAATTTGTTCGGGGCTGTGTCCAATCAGGTTTTTAGTATTTCTCAGGGTGGAGACTTCCCAGCCTCTCTAGGCAACCTGCTACAGTGTTTGATCATCATCACACTAAAAATAATAATAAAATTATGGTTAAACAGAATTTATTGGTATCCATTGCTTTTTGTTCTGTCACTGGAAACAACTGAGGAGACTGGCTGCATGTTCTTATCAGGATATATTAATACCTGATGCTGGCAGAAGATCCCTTCCGAGCCTTCTCTTGTCCAGGCTGAACAACCCCAGCTCTCTCAGCCTCTCCTGATATGACAGTTGCTCCAATCATTTAATCATCCTCTTGGTCCTTTGATGAACTCACTCCAGTATGTCCACATCTGTCTGGTACTGAGGAGACCAGACTTCAACACAACACTCCAAATGTGACCTCACCAGTGCTGAATAGAGAGGAAGTATCATCTCCCTTGACCTTCTGGCAATGCTTTTTCTCAGGCAATTCAGGAGGCTGCTGGCCTTTTTTGTCACTTGGCCACATTGGTCAGTGTGTTGCCCTCCAACCTTCTTTGTCACTTGGCCACATTGCTGCCTCATGGTCAGTGTGTTGTCCTCCAGGATCCTCAGCTCTTTCTCAGGGCAGCTGCTTTCCAGTTGATTGGCCTCCAGCATGTGTTCGTGTATAGGAAAATTCCTGCCCAGGTGCAGGACTTTGCACTACCCTTTGATGAACTGTATGAGGTTCCTCTCTGCCCATTTCTCCAGCCTGCTGAGGTCCTCCTGAATGACAGTGCAACCATCTGTTATATCAGCCACGCCTCTCAATTTCGTATCATCTTCAAACTTGCTGAGGGTGCACTCTGTCCTCTCATCCAGGTCATTAATGAAGATACTGAACAATATTGAACTCAGTGTCAATCCTTGATGTGCACCACTAATAACTGGCCTCCAGCCGGACTTCATACCATTAATTCTGACATGCACAACATGACCCACATTGGTCTGCCCTCTCTAATTCTCACCCACAGATTCTCAATTAACTCATTAATTATCTCCAGGCAGATCTCCATTCATTCTCATAAAGTTCAACTCTACCACCATTGTCTTGGCCTGTCCTTCCTGAAGAGCCTTTGTGCATCCATGGCAGTACACCAGACATGCAAGCTATCCCATCACATCTCTAATATTCACGAGTTTGTTGCCCTGCAACTGCATGCAGACTTCTAACTCTTACAGTATGTTCCCCATGCTGTGTGTGTTAGTGTATAGACACTTCAGAGAGGCATACAGTCATATCAATTCCCCCTCAAAAAAGAGAGATCTTTCCCCCATAATGTTGTCTTCTCACTTCCTCCTTTTTGGTGTAAATATGCTTGAGCTAAGCCCCTTTCAGTTGTTTTATTTGTTACTTTTGAGGTCTTTTGTCCACATTATCTTTCACCCTTTTCTTGCCAAGCTGGTCTGCCGTTTCCTCACTTGGTTGTGGGTTTTCAACTTCCTCCTCTGTCATTCCTAGTTTAAAGCTCTCCACATCAAGTTGGCCGGCCCGTTAACCAAGGTGTTTTTGCCTCACTTTATGAGGTCGATATAATCTCTTACTAGCAATTCCTTAGTTCTCCAAAAGGGTCCCATAGAGACAGAAGCCAAATCCTTTTGCTGCCACCAGGACATACAGATCTGGTCTTGACATACTGTTCACTTCCACTCAAGCCCTTCAAAACACCAGCAGGATCAAGGATAACACATCCTAGGCCTTCACATTCTTTGATCCCTGGGCCAAGCTCACCTCCAGAGCTGTGCAAGCCACTTTCAACATGCTAAGAGTGACGCCTGGCAGCTTCCCTGGCAGTTGATGCTCACACAGAAAAGCAATAGGGCGCAACAATTCAAGGGCCAGACAACCCTTAGCAAATTTCCAACAACATCCTCAGTCCAAGGCCCCAGCAAGCAGCAAACATCCCCAGACAGTAGGTAACATTGGTAGGCGGTAACCTCCATCCCCTGCTGCAAGGAGTCTTCCTAATGGTATCACTTACCACTTCTTCCTGGTGTTGCTATTAAATATCATTGTTGGATAACTAATTGCAGAAAGGCAATCTTTGTTCACTTGGTTTTTGCAAAAAAATCCCCGAAGGTAATGTGACTAGAAAGTTGGACCTTACTCATGATTTCATGTCAAACTTTAAATAAAATGTGCCAATTGCGACTAACTATACAGTCAACTAAGAGGTAATAGAAAGAGTAAATAAAGATTTAACTTACATTTTTCTGAACAAAATGGAAAGAACCAACACTATATTCCAATAAAGCTTTTTTCATTACAAAAATCTTATCTACCTTCCATTAAATATGTATCCAGAAAATAATTTCATCCCTGGTTGTGCTGTGACTAGCTGTGAAACATGGCTGGATACAAGGAACAGAATGATTTACTGCTGCTAAAATGAATTTATTAAACCCTCTTTTCACTTTCTATTTCAGTCATGATTTTGCTGCTAACAACACTTTCCTTGATGTGATGCTTAGCAGTGACAATACCAATTGGCACATACACACATAGAAATGCATGCTTGAGAGACAGGAATTGAATACAGCAAGGAGGTGGCATTTGTGTGAAGCCGTGTTTATTCATAACTGTTTATGAGTGGAAAAGTCTAAAGACTGAAGTGTTGTGAAATGGATCAGATAAGTTTATGGGTTTACTATTTTCAACTAAAAACTAATTTTCATCTTAATTCACTTTATATATTTTGATGCTTCTTATTAGTGTCTTATATCCGTCAAAGGCCCTGAGCATGACTGAATTAAAAAAAAAATATATTATCTATTCAAAGGGTCACTGGTTTATAACAAATGATATAACTACATACATCCTTCAATAATTGATGCCCAGATGTTTATTTTCCAACACTTTCCACTATTCTTTTCAAGAGGAAAGAAGGAATAAGACTGTGTGTTCTGAAGAAAAGGCTGTGTACACATGCTATCTTTCAAATGCAGTGAGGCTGGCTACAATGTACATCACTTTGTAGTGTCTAGATTTTACTATATCAGTTGTTTACACGTAAGTTTTCACATTGCAGTAGAGCTACAAGAAATCAAGAGACTGAAGAAAGAAATAGCCTGGGTAATCTAAGGAGGGATATTTCTACCGAGGTGATATGAGCCATCCGTTTTAGAATATTGCCCTGGAATTTAGAAGCATCTAGAAAGTGCTAATTTACTCTGTCCCTTATATTAATTTAAATGAATGTAGACATAAAAATGGATTAAATTTAATGGAAAAAACAGAGAAAACAGAAAACAATTGCAAAAGGAAAAAGAAGAAGAATGTGTAATAGTGATTTGAAAAATGGATATATAAAACTAACAAAATTTAAGGAAGTGAAAAGAAAGACATTGAAGAATTTTTGTGGTTTTTTTATACAATGTCTTTTAGAATAAAGTAAAACAACCCTAAGAGAATATCCTGTCACAGTTGTTCTCATTTTTAAGTAAATACAATGAAGCTTAGTTCATGTTATAAACTTGAAAATAATACTTAGTCCATAGGTGTTAAAATGAATCTCACAGACCTTCTAACTGTTTTCTCGAGTATGACTTCTGGAAACTGAATACATACCTCTGAGAGATAAATATCCTTCACTGTTTCCAAACCATTTTAAGAACTATGTCACTTCAGAAAAATATTATCTCAAAATCTGAAATATGGCTATTTATATAAAAAATATAAAGGTGGATATTAACCAGGACACTACCTTTTCTGTCAATGTGTAGCAGTTATGCTTAATGAAGTGGAAAAAGGAAGCAAAGATTAAGAAGAAAAAGGTAGGGTTGCTTTGGTTGTTTTATTGGTATTGGGGGGGTGGATTTTGGTGTTTGTTTTTTTTTTTTTCCAAAAAAAAGCACACCAATGTCTGCATTTCCTATTAATAAAATCCTGTAGATCTGGTTTCATATTTTTATCTTCAAACCGTTCTTTTTCTTTTTTTTTTTTTTTTCTGTAAAGGGTAATTTAATTATGATTAACATTTCAAAGTATGTACTTGTTTACTTTTGCATTTTCAAATTTCAAACAATTTTCTTTAAAAAATTCAAAAACTAGGATTTTTAAGACTTTATTTCTCAAGGGAGCTGTTAGTATATCAATAAAATGTTCCCAACTAGCCATTCCCTCAAAAATTTCAACGAAGTCAGGTTTTTTCCCCAAGTTAGAGCTGTGAAGTCCTTTATTGACCGTATTTTTCAATTTTTATTTCCTGCCTTTCATAAGGACATCACTTTAAGTTTTCAGACATTAAGATGGTTTTTTACTCCATTCTAATTAGAAAGTTCACAATACTTTAATACCTGTGACAAAGAAATATTTTCACTCGTTATACATACGTCTTAGGGAGCAGATGGAATTGTAGTAAGTGATCATGTATAAAATTTACATTCCTAAATTCTAAAGAAAAAAAGCTGACCTGCACTTAAAAGAGAAGAAGAAAGAGAAACCACGATAAACTTGTCAAATTAAAAAAAAACAAGAAAAAAAGAGGGGGAAAAAAGTATGTTATGTACTCTTTCTCTTATACTGAATGCTTGTACGAGACAACAAAATTAACAAGGCTTTATTGCTTGTACTCTATTTTCAACGTTTATCATGTAGACACTTGCTAAGCAAATTCACCTGTCAAACAATGTCAGACAAAGGAAGGAAAGAAGGTAGACA
This sequence comes from Nyctibius grandis, assembly GCF_013368605.1. Lineage (NCBI taxonomy): Eukaryota > Metazoa > Chordata > Aves > Nyctibiiformes > Nyctibiidae > Nyctibius > Nyctibius grandis. Next base: position 75,042,547 of record NC_090659.1, on the reverse strand, counting down.
TCATGAGACAAGCTTCTTTTTAGAAGATAGATGTCTAATATGCTAATGTTGAAATGAAGGAGCAAAAATCAGTAAAGAGATAAATCTGTTTACCAATAATCGACACTGCTGTATGTCTCCTAGTATGTTGATATGCTTCTGTGTTATTCTGCCCACATTTTCCTTTCAAATATGATAGATGTTTTAAATCAAGTGGAACCTCTGAAGCATTAAAGTGAATCTTGATTATTGATAAGAAGTTCAGCATTATGTACTTGGTGTTGTTTCTTAATACCGGTTTTTCCATTCAACATCTTTCCAATGCACTTACAGGTAAAGGTTTCATGTTTAATTCAGTCATTATGCTCCTAAATAATACACAAGTGAAAAAAAGGAGGAAGCTATTCTCATAAATTCTATCATATTTAAGTGTATGTATTTTTATTTGTTTATTTATTTTTACTCCATTATTGTAATCAACACATATTGGGGTCTGTTTTGCTTAACTACTTTATAACAATTCTAGATTGTCCCTGAGGGGTGTTGCAACTGTATTTCAAACATAAAATACTGAAAACATACTGTGGCTGAAAATTCACTGCTTAATGCTATCCAATTTCCACATCAGCACCTTCCCCATTGTTACCAGCTGTCACATAGACACTCATAGTCAATGATTTATAAAAACAAGTAGCAAGGGAAAAATTACTTGCAAGGAACAAGACAGATTAAGCAAAGGAGTATCATACAGCAAAACTGAATTTGTTTGTTGGTATGTAGAGCTGACCATTAACAGCATTTGTATTTTTAAAATGAACCATGCAAAAATAACAAAACATTGAAAAAATACATGTTTAGATACAAGAGATATTTTCATTCAGGCAAGAATATAAACTGTAGCAAATGATAATTGTATATTAGGGAATGATTATTTAGTAAATTTATCTTGAAAAGAATTGGTGTGGGAAGATAAGACTTAGAATCATAAAATAGTTTAAGTTGGAAAAGACCTCTGGAGGTCAGCTTGATGAAACACTCTCCTAAACCAGGGCCAACTCTGAAGTCAGATGTAGCAGCAAAATTAGACAGGTCCCCCAGAGTCATCTCCAGTTTTACTTGTAAGTATATTCAAGGGTGGAAATTCTATCAACCTCTTGGGGCAACCTGTTCCAATGCTTGACCACTGTCCTGTGAAAAATTTCCTGTATTGCAACTTTTGTCTGTTGTCTCTTGTCCTATCACTCCAAGGAAAGTCATGCTTTTTCTTCTCTATAGTATTCCATTAGGTAGCTGAAGGTAGCAAAACATACCTCCCACTAGCCTCCTTTTTTTTTTTAAGTATAAACAAACACAGCGCTCTTGGCCTTTCCTTACCCATAATGGGCTCTAGTTCTGATCACCTTGGAGGTCTACCTCTGGATCTGCTTCAGCATGTCAATATATTTTTTTTTTGTAGTTGGGACCCCAAAACTGTCCTCAAGGTGTGGTCTCACCAAATAGAGGGGAATAACCTATTCCTTTGACATGGTGGTTATACTTTCACTAAGACAGTATGGCATGTGTTGCATGGGCACATCACTGACTTTCAGTCAAATAGCTGTTAACCGAGATCCCTAGCTCCTTTTCTGCAGAACTGCTACCTAGCCAGTTAATTCCCAGACTGTACCGAAAACAGATTATTTTGCCAGAGATGTAGGATTTTGCATTTGCCTTTGTTGAATTTAATGAGGTTTTTGTTATCTACAGGACACTGTATCCAAAAGCCTTGCTATGAAAGCAAACTATATCTAACTGTTCTGCCCTCAGCCAACACATCAATCATCTCATCATATAGAACAGTTTGGTTGGTCACACACAGTCTGCCCTTTGTAAATATATGTTAGTGTTCCCAGTAACCTTCCTGCTCTTCATGTGCCTCAATATAGCGTTCAGGGGTACTTGCTCTGTGATCTTCCCAAAGACTGTAGCAAGGCCGTGGTTCCCCCAAACATTCATCTTGCTTTTTTTTTTTGAATATCGAAATGGCATTTGCCTTTCCCCAGTCATCAGGAGCCTTCCACAGTTGCAATTACCTTTGCAGGATGGGAGAGGGCTGCCTCATAATGGTACTAAACAGCTCTTTCAGGAGTCTTGGATGCATCTTGTCAGGGGCTGTGAACTTGTGTATTTCCAGCTTCTAATTCAAGCCTGTGTTGGGAGGGTAGTACTTCTCTCCCACAAGATTGGCAACTCAACGTGGAAGCCTGGGACTGCAGACCAAGCCAGTAGAGGGTGAGGAAATGAGGATGGGCTGTTCTTCTGCATTGAGGAGGTTGTTCTTGAAGACAGACCAGCTCTCATGTGTTCCTTTGCCCTTCAGGGCAACCACCCAAGGAAGGGAGATTTTCGGGTCCTGAGCAAACCAGTATCCATCCTCTTGCAACCCAGGGTCTTTGGTCTGCCTTTTGCTTTCCTCAGGACCTTAAACTTTGCTGTCTCACAGCCACAGCAGCCAAGGCTGCTGTTGACTACCACATCCTTGACCAGTTCTTTCTCCTTTGTGATTAGCAGACCCAGCGAAGCACCTTCTCTTGTTGGCCCATCCAGTACCTGTATCACACATTTGTCTGGCAATCTGTCTGTGATGTGCTAGGTACAAGAGATGCAGCAAACCTCTAAAAATAGCAGATCTTTCAGAAGGGAACCCACCACTGCTTTTACCCATCATTTCCTCTTTGTGCTTAAGGTTCCAGTCAGGCACGGCTGGCCCAGATGCCCTCCCTAGCAGAATTCACTCCTCTCTGAAAACATACTGAAGGATAAAAAGACCTCTTCTTGTTGACAGAAGTCACAAGTCCTCTTTTGAGTTCTTTAGAGCTGCAAGTGGGGAGACAAAGAGGGGAAAGGTTGTGAGCTACGAATGGAGAAGAAATCTAAGGATTGTTCATAACAGCATTCAAAATCTCTCCCAGATGTAATCTTTTAGAAATAGATTTGAAAACTGGTTTGATGTTACATACTGTCCCCTAGAATCTTTCATTTTTAGTGATCCTACAAAGTTTCATTGTGTGAAGTTAAATCTTTGCTAGGTAAAGCTGTCTCCTATAACTGAAGCAAGCTTTTAATTAATTTATAAAACAGTATTTGCTGAGTAAGTTCAAATGATGTTTAACTTTCCAGTTACTGAAATGTAAAAAGGCAAGAATGTAGGTCACTAGAGTAAGACATGAAAGTATGCTGTTTTATGGGGTCTTCTCTTTAATTTTTATTGTGCTTCAATTTTGGTCTTTTCTATTGTGTACAACTCACATGAAAGACACAGAGTCTTACAGTCTCGATATAAGGTAAGAGTGATAGAGTGTCACATTTAGACAATTAGGACAGTTCTTCAGAGCTTTAGTACAAGATAGCCAAAGACTTAAAACTACAGAGTACCATCAGAACAGAACAGTAGAAAGCATTGTCATCAATAATAGATAATTTACTAAGTGAGAATGTCAGATCATCTTAGAAATGCTACTAGGCTACAAGCTTTAGGGGAAAACACAGAGAAGTATTCAGTCCCTGCTAACCTGATTGAGAAAATATTTCTTCTTCATACCAGATCTGGAGAGCAACTTAACCCTAGCTACATGAGGAGTTATAAGGACCAAGGAGTTTTCTCAACATAACTTCACAACAGCCAACATCCCATTTTTGTTAGGAAAAAAAGTTCATATTCTTAAAAGTGGTTATGATTTGGTCCATTTGTGTACCAAATTAATTTCACAATGACAAACGTTATTATACAAGGTATTACAAAATAATCAGAAAATAGGTAGGTAGAAAACTAACTTTTTGTTCATCGTTTGTATTTCTTTAAACTTTGTCCAGATGCATATACTTTATAATTATAAAGTTAAACTAGTTATTTTTTTCCCAAAAATATATCCTTTAAATACATAAAAAGCTTAAGATACTTTGCAAAACATATATTATACTCTAATATTTGAGAAGCATTGAAAACTAAAAAATAAGCAAGCATCAGAGTCATGAACAGCTGAATTTATAATTTAACATGAAAAACTTCAACCTCTCAGGCAGAGTCCACTAGTAGTTTATTTTAATGCCAAGTCTAAATGGGTCATTCAGTTTGGGCGTTTGTTTTTTTGGTTTGGTTGGTTTGGTGGTTTGTTTTTTTTTTCTTTTTCTTCTAAATTTGTATGTAAATTCTATCAGATTTTCCTTTCACTTTTCAGTAATCAAGAACCTTCTATGGCACCTAATCAAAAGTACTATGAATATATAACCTTATTGATGGACATACGTACACACATATACACATAAAAGTCATATGCATATCCTTTATCAACATTATGAGTAATTGAATAATCATATTTTATTTATTCAGGGAGATGTAGATTAGAGCAAGTTGGCTATTAGCTCTTCACATACTGCTAATAGTTCTTTAATTTTACACTATATATTTGTCCTGGTTTGGCCTAAACCAGGCCGATTTTCGTTTGGGTAATTTTTGCTTTCAGCTAAGTCTCCTCTAGGCCAAACCAGGACAATATTTTACTAACCAGAGATGAAATTGTATTCTACAGGAGTTTATACTGGAGCACACACAGACGCACTCACTTACATCCTCACACAGGTTTTAAATTACATGTAACTGTATATATGTTACATTTTTGGGAAGTAACATATTGAAGTCCTGAGTCAATCATGTTTATAAAAGTTCAATTTGATTTTCCACTCAGAGAAGCAAATCTCGACTCCCTTTATATTTAAGGCAAAAGAGAAAGAAAAAAAACACAAAAGAAATAAAAAGAAATTTAGAAGTCTCCTTTAAAATAATACCATTAGTAGGCAAAGAAAACAGCAGTAATACTTTCTATTCATATTGATCATTCAGAACAACATAAAAATTAATTTTAAAATTATAGATGACAGCATGCAGTTTTTATAAAGGTCAACATATTTTTTCATTTTAGAAGGGGATTTACAATTGTCAGTTGGCTAAATATTTGAGACAATTTTGAGACAGTATAGTTTTACAATGAAAAAAGAGTTTTTTGAAACTCTAAAGGTGTTTGATCAACAGTATTTTAATATGGAATAATAATCTTTTGGTCTGCCTAATACAAAAGAATGACGTAGTTATGTCTGATGGACTCTCTGAAACAAGTTATTTTCCAAAACATTAGTAACTAAGTAGAGTGTAAGCTTTATAGCCACTTCGCTCTTATTATATTTGGATGTAGACTATAGCAGTTTCATGCTTGTAGCTGCCAGCATTGTGCTATTTTTTTATTAATTAAAAAAAAAGGTAAGTGTATTTATGTTATATGACTAGTGATAAAATCAACTTTTGCTTAGAGAAGACAGGTAAAAAGAAAACTGTGTGAAAGTGTATATTTTTTGTTCAAAAATTCTCAATATCAATGTGATTATTGCAAACAGAATTTATTTTTTGAACACTGCAGGCATATGCAATTAAAAAAAAGCTATTTGTTTAAATTGTGCATTGGTATGACTCATACGCAGCTTTTATATATATACTATAACCTCTGTATCTATATATAGATGACTTCTACCTTTATAATACATATATATAACCTCTACATCTGTAATATATATACATTATAACCTATAAATTCAGCATGTTCCAAGGCTCAGTCACCCTCACAGTAAAAAAACTTCAGGAAAAACTTATTTTCATGGTCAGGGTGATCAAGTACTGGCATAGGTTGCCCAGAGAGATTGTGGAGTCTCCCTCCTTGAGGATATTCGAAATCCATCTGGATGTGGTCCTGGACAACTGTCTCTATGTGGTCCTGCTTGAGCAGGGGGAGTTGGACCAGATGACCTCCAGAGGTCCCTTCCAACCTCAACCATTCTGTGCTTCTGTGATCCATGGTATAAATAAAAAGATCTGACACAATTAGCTGACTCAGAAACAACAGATTCTTTTCATGTATGTGTTCTTACTTCTTTTATCAGACTTTCATGTAAATGTTTGAGCCCTCTTCAATGTGAATATTAAAACAATTGTTTTCTGAACTGAGGAGATCTGAAGGGAAATTCTAACACAGTTGAAGTATATAAGAATTCTAGTTAACTTCAGTATTATCAGTACTCCTTTGAGTCTTTATTTATGGAAAAAGAGTCCAGATATGGTTAGGTCAAAATGTGTTTTTCTTATTCAATAAAAGGCATGAAGCCACTGGAAGCCATTTCAATCCTTGCAAGGCATTTATTTATTTTATAGCGTAGGAAAACATTCAGGATGTAAAGTCTTGTCTTACTTACTGGCTGGTCCAATGTGATGTTCAGACACAGAGTCTCAAAATGGGGAGGGCATTCACACAGAAGGTAGTTAGAAATAGGGTTTAGTAAGACAGACTGTGGTGATCAAACTAACACTGTCTGACATGTATAATGACTAGTTTCTGCTAATACGCGATCTCTCCCTTTTATTCCTTTTTCCCAAGCTTGTTCTTTCTGGTTGGTCTTGATCCCTCCAATACTCCATAAAAAATCATGTACAGTCTCCAGACTCTCTGTTCTATTTCAAAATCATCTTTCCCATCCCATAGTAAGTCCTATATCACTTAAATCAGTAACTTCCCTAGTTTGCTTGGATTTACCTGCTAACAAAAACTTTGCATATAATACAGTGACTTGAAGCTGCACAATTGTAGAGAGAGACAAAAGACAAAATCCAGTTGCTGTAATGGGAAAATGATATTGTGACATTCATGGTTTTTGACAGGTCTTAAAAAATGTTTTTACTTCAGAATGTGTATTTCAAAATTGCGGGACCAAGATAAAGTTTGTTTACTATTATTTGGATCAGATATCCTTTTTTAAGCACCATTACTATTTTTTCAGGAGCATATTTTAGTGAAAGCAGAGGCCTGTAACATCCATAAAGTAGGAATGCACTAGTCAGGACATAATGCTACCTTGCCCTGAGCCCAAATAGAAACATACTAAAATAGTGTTAGCAACACTATGTAGTGTATATACACTATATAACACAAATATGTAAGTAGTTTCTAACACTGTGAAGTCGAAGTCAGAAACAATATATAAGCACTTTATTTGTTTGTGACCACCAAAAGGACAAAGATATATACAGCTCCCCATAGCAAGAGGTAACTATGTTGTTAAATACTGGGGGGAAAAGAGTTGTATTTAAAAAAAAAAACAAACCAAAACCTCTTGAAATTTGTGTTAGAGTTCTTGTGACAAATTTGCTCTTAAAACAAAAGGGCTTTAACCATAATAACTACATTTGGGAGTGAAAAGGTATTAAGATGGGGATGCAGGGAATTCTTAAACATGTCTGCGTTAGTATAACAATGTTCCTCTGTAGATTATTGAAACACTACAAAGAAAAATTCTGAGTTGAATACTTTTAAAAATATATTAATAATTATGTAACTTCCTTCTTTTTGTTTGTTTATTTTCTAAGTATTTATTATTAAAACTGAAGATTTCTAGTTATGACTAGAAAGAGAAAATTGTGATTTATTACCTTTATTACAGCTGTTTCACAAGGTGTTTTACGAAATGTAATGATGTAAAAAATTACTGAGAATGTTGATTTTGCAGGGAACACTGATTTTTTATGACAAAAAACAGTTGTTTTCTTGTCAAAATAAATTATCTATGCTATCTTTTTCTCAAATAAGTATAAAAATTTAAAATGGCTTTTAAAAAAAAAGTCCCAAAATTTTTCAGTAATCTACAAAAAAAAATATAAACCCAGACTATCAAAAATTAAAGAAGGTAGAGTAGTGTAGACAGAAAAATAAAAAGAGGAATAAGACTCAAAATTAACTGTGAAAATTGTTGCTTTTATCAAAACTTTGCCAGGTTTTATCTTGACAATCTGTCTCAAGGCACTTTTTTGAGCTGACCTAGATATTTGTATGCATAGGAACCTATCAATTAAGAAGAAAAAAAAGAAGTACTTACTACATCCAGGACTTTATTTTGTTGTTCATGTAGCGTCACTAAGATTTACCAGAACAAACCAACAGCTGGAGAGCAGACATGAAGCACAGTCCTAGAAGTACCCATAATTAGTGAGAGTTGTGTCACCAAGGCAAGTTAACACACCTTGAATTTTGGCCCAAAGCTATAATTGAATCTACCTCTTGTAAAAGAGGCACATTTTTATGCACGGCCTGGAGAAACTTAGATTGCTACCATTTCTGAAGGCTATGTGGGCTTGACTGTGATTAAAACTGACAACCGACTTCCCCTCTGACTTATGCTAAGTTGACCTTACTGCAGCATTCCTGTATACTCATAGGTTTGCACCGGTAATAAAGCTTTGCAGAGATTATTAGTGTTAATTATTGTCTGTAGCCTTTCATGCCAGAAATATAGCTAAATATGCTGTGTTCCTCAATGTTTAATGTTGTTTCTGTGAAACACAAGGGATCCTGAGAAAAGAAAAAGGTGATCTTTCTTTTTTCTTAGGGCCATTTCCATTTGTCCCTGACAAAGTACATCTTTGGTTACAGAAAATCAGTATTAAACAGAAATAAAGACATTACTTCGCGATGACAGTCATTCTAAAAATACTGAAAGCTGAAAGAGCATGAAGTTTTAGTATGCTGTAATTATAAATGATTTTTTAAAAAAATCTGAAGCACCATTTTATTTTTCTTCTTCTTGTATATGGGTAAAACCAAACCAAAATAAAACATGCTATCAACCCGCTTAGAAACAGAGGGAAGTAATTCATGAAGACGTAATGAGGTGAAACAGAAATCTCTTGTGATTTATTTCTTAAATACTTGTATTTTTCATCTCTACAAGCTATGTTATAGCCTTATGTAAAATCATGTTAATAATAAAGTAGTTTTTGAAGAATGCATATGTCAGAGCTGAGTCCCCTAGTAGTTAATTTCAGTCTTTTGTACTTGTGCTTGGACTTGCAAATGTAAATGCTTTTTTTTTTTCAGCCACTCTTCTGCAGTTATTTTTCAGCCAGACCAACTGCAGAGAGCTTAAACTTTGAATGTATACATGCACATAAAAGCACAGCACAGCTGATATTCTGCTGACTGGGCAAGGGCACAAAGCTATAAACATTGACAAAATTCTGGACATGAGAATCCTACAGTCTGTAGCTATTACCTCGTTGCTTTTCTATCATTTAGACGCAATGAATGTTGTAAAATCTTTGTAAATACTGTGGGAATAGAAATCTAGATTTGCAGCTTCAAAACCTTGAAAATAATTCAGGGTTGTATTCCTGAATTACCATGATTTCAGGGTTATATTCAATCATCCATCCTTCAGTCTCTTCTTTCATTACTACACTAATATTTTCTCATATATTTCTGAACAGTTATACCTTGACCGAACTAATTAATATTAATTCCTATATATCATTCATCAGCTTCTGTCTAGAAAGAATCAACATTCTCCTTCCCATTCCAAAATAACAGATGCAGTTTTGCCCCCACGAAATTATTAGTTACTAATTCTACTCCATTTATACATCTTTCTGTAATGCTTTACATCTTTTAAATTGAAACACTTTAACTGCTTTAAAATTGTAAAACAGATTTGCATATACATATCTTCATTATCCCAGAGATCTATATATGCAACGTGACATTAGATGAAATCATTTACTCATTAAAGGTCTGTATGAAGTGACTGATAAAAAATGGCACATAACTTTTTTTTTTTTTAATTATTAATCAGAGGAAGGTCTATCTATATGGTACTATTTTTTATATTTGATAGTACCAAGATAGTATCAAGAACACCTCAGGAAGAGAACACCTGGGTAGAGAAATAATTCTTTCTATGGCATTACATCAAAAACTGGATAAAATGCCTTCAATGTCATTCCAACTTGCTATATCAATTTAACCTGTTAAGTTTCTTTGGCTATGTACTGAGCTGTGCAAAAGTGTGACTTTTCTTTATGAGTCTTCCTGTTAACTTGAAGTAAAAATGAGTACTCAGAAACATAAGTGTTCCTGTCATGAAGTATGTAATGTGAAATTCTTTGCAGTACTCTCATGCCATAAAGCTGTTTAAAAATCAGTCTTTTCAAAATGGTTTGAGCCAGATCTACAGCAAGTGTAAATCAGTATGAATTTATTGAATTAAGGTATCCCTCTCTGGTTCCGTAATGAGAATGCATGACAGGAATATATACTATGGTGCACAAAGGTAAACAGGGACTAAATATGATGATGTAGAAAATTCACTTTATTCAATGATGTTATGTATACTTATCCATAATTTGTATTTGTAACCATAGTTTTTATAGGTCTAATCAAATATTTTCAACATACATTCAATGCAGCAATGTTCAATCACAGATTTTCCGTTTAAGGAATGACTCGATATGAATGCTGTGTACTGATGCTGACTACCTAAGAACCTTGCTTTGATAGGTTACAGCTCTTTGGAAATGAAGATGGTATCACAATTTAAGTTCTTCTAATCACGTTGTGGAAGAAAGAAAAAATTAGCAAGAAACCTCTTCGTGCTTGAATAAATTCCAATATTCCTTTAACATATATCTCAGGTAAAATGAAACACAAAATAAGCAAAAGGAAGTTCCACGCATTTTTTAATACTGAGGAAATATTTTTATATGTACTTTATTTAGGTGGACAAGTGATTTTATTTTTTTTTAATTTAATCTTTAAAATCTAGCTAAAATAAAATATGCATAATTTAAGAGAACATGAATCAGTAGGCCATGTGGCTTCTTACTTTTAGCAGCCAGTTCTCAAAGGCAGGGTACCAGACAAAACAGTGTAATTTTAAAGTGGGTTACAGTAAAAATAACCGTATATACAAAGCTTAGACTTTATTGGTATTCTAATTACAAGCCTAAAAATCTATTTAAAGAATTATTGTTAGTCCAATTGGAATAGTATTAATATTTCTATTTGAAATACTCAGTTATTACAGTTCATTACCAATGATGATACAGTTAAGACACAGAGTTTTTTAGCATCTATCTCTTCTGTCCTATGTTGTGTATATCCTTCCATTCCTTCTCAGTGTATTACAACTGATGTTTCTAGTTTTGCTCAGGAAGAAAGGTGGAAAGCGGGGGGGGGGAGGGTCTTGGCAAATAACCTGCCTTCCACTTTCTCATCAGAATGAGTTAAGATGGTAGGGTTTATGGAGGTGGTTTCTTCCTCCTCCTTCTAGGGTACGCTTGAAGTCAGATGTTCGTTACTTACTTTTTCTTCATTGGTTACCCCTAAAACAGCTTTTATCTGTTTTACGAGATGGTATCCCTTTAGTGATCAGTACAAATGCTGTGCTTGGTCTTTGAAGGCCTCTGCCATAACCCGTTGACTTTATTTTGGGGAGCTGCTGCTATCATCCTGTTATACCTTCAAGCTCTGGTATCTCTATAACATAATTAATGTTTTATTAGCACAGGCTAGTCACAGACACATGCTTGCTCAAAGGTCATTGAATACCAGGTCAAAGGACCTGGGGCTATTGGTGGACAGCCGGCTGAACATGAGCCAGCAGTGTGCCCAGGCAGCCAAGAAAGTCAACAGCATCCTGGCATGTATCTGGAATAGTGTAGCCAGCAGGACTAGGGAAGTAATTATCCCACTGTACTCAGCACTGGTGAGGCCATACCTCTAGTACTGTGTCCAGTTCCGGGCCCCTCACTTCAAGAACGACATTGAGGTGCTGGAGTGACTCAAGAGGAGGGCAACAAAGCTGGTGAAGGGTCTGGAGGGTATGTCTTCTGAGGACCGGCTGGGGGACCTGGGATTGTTTAGCCTGGAGAAAAGGAGGCTAAGGGGAGACCTTATCGCTCTGTACAACTACCTGAAAGGACGTTGTAGTGAGGTGGGGGTTGGTCTCTTCTCTCAGGCAACTAGCAACAGGACTAGAGGGCATAGCCTCAAGCTTTGTCAAGGGAGGTTCAGGTTGGACATTAGGAAAAATTTCTTCACAGAAAGGGTTATTAGGCATTGGAATGGGCTAACCAGGGAGGTGGTGGAGTCACTATCCCTGGAGGTGTTTAAGAGAAGGCTAGATGAGGAACTTAGTGCCGTGGTCTAGTTGACACAGTGGTGTTAGGTCAAAGGTTGGACTCGATGATCCCAGAGATCTCTTCCAACCTAGCTGATTCTGTGATTCTGTAATACTTTACAAGAATAAGGATACATTAGAAAAAATACCTGTATCTACAGACAGACAGATATGGTGCTTGGATGGCTACTTGTTGTTAACATCTACTAAATACAACAATATCAGTGGTATATTAACAAAATTACTTTACAACAGCTAATTTGTTCATTACTAGAAGAACAGCAAGTGGCCTTCTCTAAGAAAAATATCACATGATATTCAACAATGTCATATGAAACACAATTAATTAAGTATTATTTGAGTAAATTGATTTTATTTTAATTTTTCCTCCCAAGAGGACCAAGATACAGCCAATAACATTTTACATAGTGGTCTAGTATTCATTAGTTAATCTGTTTTGAAGATGCAGGTCTAATGATAGGAATGAAATTGAATTCATTATTACAAAGGGAAACTACTTTCTTTTAGAAAATAAGTTTTTCTTGGTAAACCAAGAAATCATGATTTGAAATGTCAGAGCAAGAGAAAAATACATTCTACCTTATTATTGAATGATTATGTGCCATCAGCATGAAATTATTTATAAAAATGTTCAAGATATATTAGTTGAAGCATTTCCAGTACAAACAGGGAAATATTTGCACAGTTGTTCAAGATGATAAGAAGGGATCTTGTGGAATAGTTCAAGAAATAGTTCTGTTCAAGAAACACTAAAATTGAACAATACAGCATGGTTTCTGGAAAAATCAGAGCTTGAGGATCTAGAAGTGAAGATTTAGAAGTGAAGGTTGAAACAAGCTAGAATGTTTCACATAATTAGAATAATTTTAGTTGTCCCATTGTGAATGATAATGGTAGAGATACGTTTGGTATTTTTTCCAGAACTAGGCCATGATGCTATTTAAAAATATATTAATACCAAATTCTTCTGCCTTACACTTGAAGAAACGTAGAATTATTTCAGTATAAGTACTTAGGGAAGGGTCCAGAGTATTGCTTTTGTTATAGGTGACATACAAACAAAACAGGACAATAAAATCAAACCAAACCAAACAAAACAGGAAAACGTGAAAAGTCATGTGACTGGTTCTAACTGTACAGCCTTAGATATGCAAATCATATATGTCTGTACATTCATAGAGAAGCAAACAACACAATTGGAATTGAGGAAACAATTTCTGTTCCTAACTTTCGGCTATTTTAGGGTCCAAATGAAAGATCCTCGAAGTACCTAAGTTCTTCTGTCAAGGCAAATAAAGTTGTCAGAGGGAGGTCTTCACTTCTGATCTGTGCCATTTATCTATGATGTGCCTAAATTTATTTGAACTGGATCTCATCTTTATGTTATAACTCAGATCAAGAAAGGACAGAAGTAATCAGGTCAGATAAGCACAAAGGAAATGGACTCAAAAAGGACAGAATTCATTGTAAGTTGGACTCTCATTAGAATACATTGGTGCACTTTTTTCAATGTGATTATATTTTCTAGAAGAAAAAGCTGTCTTTTACTTCTATGGATGCTAGTCTAAGCATATGAAGTCACAGATTGAAATAAATGCTCTAATGTCAGTGTGTTCTAAGAGAGACATAGCATAAAGTCTGACAGCTTCATCCACAAAGAAGTGAATGCTTATTTTTGTATATTGGACAGTAGTGCTGAAAGATGCTTTTCACAGAAGTTTGAGAGACTTTTAAGTAATGAAGTACTTAAAAGTTTGCAGAAATGCTTTATAAAGGAAAAAGAGGCTGCTTATACATCTTCAAGAATCTCACATATGATAGGATATGAGGTCACTTCTGAGATATTTTGATATAGGCTAATTATGTGAGAAAACAGGATTGACTGTAAGACTGAATGATTTATTAATCTTCACACTGAATCCTTTGAGGAGGAATTCATCTGTACTAGCTTGGAATATTAACAAATTGGACATCTCCATTTGAGTTACTTGTTACTATTTAGTGTGCATGAAGAGAAACACAGCTGCTGAGAGAGTGATTCCTGACCTCCTGCTCTAGTTCTGGAGCAGATTATAGAATCATAGAATCATAGAATCATAGAATCATAGAATGGTTTCGGTTGGAAGGGACATTAAAGAACATCTAGTTCCAACCCCCCTGCCATGGGCAGGGAAACCTTTCCACTAGACCAGGTTGCTCAAAGCCTCATCCAATCTGGCCTTAAACACTGCCAGGGAGGGGGAATCCACAGCTTCTCTGGGTAACCTATTCCAGTGTCTCACCACCCTCACAGTCAAAAATTTCTTCCTAATATCTAATCTAAATCTACCCTCTTTCACTTTAAAACCACTACCCCTCATCCTATCACTACATGCCATTGTAAAAAGTCCCTCTCCAGCTTTCCCGTAGGCTCCCGTCAGGTACTTGAAGGCTGCTATAAGGTGTCCCCAGAGCCTTCTCTTCTCCAGGCTGAACAGCACCAACTCGCTCAGCCTGTTTTCATAGGAGAGGTGCTACAGCCCCCAGTCATCTTTGTGGTCTTCCTCTGGACTCATTCCAACAGCTCTATGTCTTTCTTCTGTTGGGGGCCCCAGAGCTGGACACAGTACTCCAGGTGGGGTCTCACAAGAGTGGAGTAGAGGGGGAGAATCACCTCCCTCGACCTGCTGGTCATGGTTCTTTTGATGCAGCTCAGGAGATGGTTGGCTTTCTGGGCTGCAAGCACACATTGCTGGCTCATGTTGAGCTTCTCATCAACCATCACCCCCCAAGTCCTCCTCAGGACTGCTCTCAATCCATTCTCTGCCCAGCCTGTATTTATGCTTGGGATTGCCCTGACCCACATACAGGACCTTGGACTTGGCCTTGTTGAACTTCATGCAGTTATCACGGGCCCACCTCTCAAGCCTGTCAAGATTGAAATCATTGGAATGAGCAGTGACTGCTTGGCTGTAAAGATCTCTTGAGACAAGCTCAGACGAGTTCCATCTTTTGTGGTATCCTGCAGTTGTTCTAAAAAAATAATAATAGCAAACAACACCACCTCCCTAACTCTTAAAATTGTTGAAGTTGATATTTTTGTTAATAATATGATTTTTATGCTATGTTTGTTAATGATTTCTCATATTATTTATTGACAATGCCAGTATTAACTTTTACACTTTATGAAGACAAGGAAGGCCTGCATTTTTATTTTGAATATTAATTCCCAAAAGTACAGTAACTTCTTGATAATCTGAAAGTCAATTGACTGGTTTTCAGATGGGACTTATTAATGTCTGTCACGGTTTTAAAGCTGGGCCAGCTATTAAACCTATGGCAGATGCCCTCTGTTATCCCCCCCCCTCCCCCCAAAGGGAAAGGGAAAGGGAAAAGGGAGAGAGACTTACGGGCTGGAAAGTTAAAACAGTTTTAATAAACTATAATAATTAAAAAGAGTATAATAATAATAATAGAAATAATCAAATATATACAAATATATATACAAAACCAAGTTTAAGCTCCCCTGAAGTCAGCCACGTCACCACCGGCACTGCAGGGCAGGCTCCGGGAAGGCCCAGCCTGGGCCTAGCGACGGTCGAGAGCTGGATTCAGGGATGCACAGATCGGGATCGGGGGCAGCAGGAAAACAGTCGGAGTCCTCCTTGGACACCGGCCATAGCAGAAAAAGCCCGAGACCCTCGTGATCCCCCCCCTTTATACCGAGATTGACGTGTGTGGGATGGAATACCCTCGTTGGTCAATTTTGGGTCACCTGCCCTGTATGCTCCCCGCTGCAGCTGCGACCCCCCTTCGGCTCTTCACTTGTAAGCAGTGAGGAATTCAGCAGTGACCTTGGTTTCTCTAAGAATAAGTACAGCAAGAGCCTTTCTGCACAACATCCCTACCGGTGCCTCAGTGATAACTACAAACTTCGAGCGTTATCAGTCCTGGAAGCAGACACTGTCTGCAAACATGCAGTTAGTTTCAGAAAGTGCAGTTACTTAGAGGAGACTTAGCTGAAAGTAAAAATCACTGAAAGGAAAATCTGCCTGGTTTAGGCCAAACCAGGACAATGTCACTGTCTTGTGAATTCTTTATCACTTATTTTTACATTTACTTCATGGTAGTAGGTATGTTCTTTGTGATTTTTTTTGTTTATTTTTCTTTCTCAGCTAGTCATGTTCCTCATTCTGCCAGATAATGAAGGGTTAACTGTAAAAACCGTAACAATAAAAAAGATAGTAAAAGAAAGCAGAAAAATTGTTGTCTAGTCATGTCCCAGTAAGATGAACAAGATTTATAGCATGTACATAAGATACACTTTTCTCAGCCAGCCTGCAGACATGCTGTTGTGATCTAACTGGCTACACATACTAGCCATCATGAGGTAGGCACTGAAAGAGTTAGGATAACGAATTCTTCCACAAGGGATTAATTTTAACTTTCCCTTACAATGTGTGTGTCTCTGAAATAACTACAACTTATGCAGTTAGTATTGAGCTATTGTTTGTACGTGATAAGTCAGTTTCTCACTAGGAGATTTATCCAATAGTTACTGAAATAAATGAAAATCCTTCCACTGAAACTGACAGACTTAGAACCAAGATTCATGGATGTACTCCCGCTCGGTACTTAAGGAGGTACATGTATATACAAAGACAACACTGTAATGTCTTTTTAACTGTAATGAACAGGAAAAGTTGATATTTCTTAAAACTTTTGGTTTTGTTTTTTTTGTTTGTTTGTTTGTTTGTTTGTTTTCCAGAAAATAGCTTCTACTCTTGTAAATGGAAAAAACCCCACCACTTCCATGGCCCCATGCTTACTTCGTGCTGGTACAGGAAGATAACTGTTCAAAATTTCAGGAAAAATTTCTTCACCAGAAGGGTTGCCAAGGATTGGAACAGGTTGCCCAGGGAAGTGGTTGAGTCACCATCCTTGGAGGTTTTTAAAAGACATGTACATGTGGTGCTTAGGGGCATGGTTTAGTGATGGACTTGGTAGTGTTAGGTTAACGGTTGAACTCGATGGTCTTAAATGTCTTTTCCAACCAAAACAATTCTATGATTCTATACTATGATTCTATACTATGATTCTATGATTCTCTGAAAATAAAAGAAGGTAAAATTATAATCAGCCTGTATCCATCAAGCAGTTTGTGTCAATGGCTTCCCCTTCGTCACAAAAAAAGGATGGAGAATATACGTAGTAAAAACTACTGAGATAGATTACATTCATATATCATACCAAACAGAGACTACAAATAATAATAAAGAAAAACACTAGCAGACAGTACTGATGACCAGTATCTGTCTATCATGCTAATCCCTGATTTTTCTAACAAAGAGAATTCATTATGACAGCACATGTTTTATGAAGAGTAAGCATTGTTTCTTAACTTTGTTTTGTGATAATAACTTTATTTTCTTTATATGTTTTTTTTTTTCAGTAGCATTTCACAGTCAGATGTCAAAGTATTTCATTTGCTGAATGAAGTGTAAGGCAGCTTCAATGTTCAGCCATAACGGAGACAAATGACAGCTTCATTCCCATCACAACTGGTTGGAGGTAATTACTGCTACTGTCACATGCTTGGCACAGATCACTGCTTATTGAATAGTCCCATCCCTACTAAAAAAATAAGGTTGTCAGAATGAAGGGGCTTTTTCCTTCTCTAACTCTCCAATATGATTAAAAGGTTTTGTATTCTAAGCCCCTTTTATTCATAATATTATTAATATGGAAAAGAGTTAATGAGCAATTACTGAATTGGATGTCCCATTTGTGCATCCTGTTAATGGGATAATAAACTAATAGAAAACTCTTTCCTGAAGCTTTGATAATGTATAGCTCATAGTTGTCACCATATATTAGATTGCATTATGTACCAACCATTCTAAATGTAGATTATTAACTATAAGTAAATCTGAATAATCCTGTTTTGACTCATTTGGTGTTATACCTTTTCTTCTTTTTTATTTTTTTTTAAACATAAATAAAATTCAGTTATAAGGCAGAACAAAAGCTGGCAGCAGGTGATCAAGGATCTATAAGCTAGCATGCAGCTGACTTTACAAGTTTAAAAATAGCACATCTCTTTTTCTTTATTAGAAGTATGAAATTCAGAAAGGAAGCAAGTAGGAAACAAGGCTGCTATTTATTTAACCTCTATTCTCCATTTATGAATGCACTAATATGTGTTTTGAACGCAGAACTCATGAAGCACTTAATGTTAGGAATTGTCTTTTGTTCAGATTAATTGAAAGAAAGAATAGATGGTCCCCAAACCAAAAGGGAAACATATAATTACTAAAACCAAATATGTAAGTCAATTTAGTAATTAAAGCCATGTAGATTATTATTTTTTTCCCCATTGGCCATTGCTGAGGAGAAATGTATGGGTGTGTTTGTGCATGTTATGAGTGGAAGTGGTAGTGAGAAATAGAACAAGACAGTCTGAACACAGCTGGGGGAAGGAAAATATGCACTGTCCTGAAAGGAACCCAGAGAGGAGGTTTTAGGTCAGCTTCTGCCTGAAAATCCCTTGAGGGTGTGAGAAAGGAACTTGTCTCCTATAATTTGTTTACTCCTGTTCTCAGAGAAACAGTGCTCTCTTTTTAGTGAATGAAAATGACTCCGTCAAATAAATAACATGACCCCATCATTAACAACTTCTACTTGCAACAGTCCAAAAAGAATTCAAAGTCTGGCTAATTTCCAGGCAAAAAGTGGTGATATTTTCCAATTCTTAGGTAATTTTAATATTGGCAATTAGTTTATGAAATTAGTGTATTAAAAGAAATATAAGAGTTTGATTCAGTAAGATACTTAAATACCTACCAGTTCAACTCTGAAACTTTTTGATTCTGCCCTCTAGAAATGTAAAAAAAAATATTATACAATTTACAGGTGAAATTAGATTCATCGCAAATGTATTCTCAGGAAGCCTATATGCTCAGCAGGAAGGCATCAGAAGGTAATCAACAAAAATTTTAAGATACTGGGATTTGTCATTTCTTCTCCCTTTCCTTTTTCACTTCATGGAGAAGACAGTGATTCAAAGGCAGACAGCTGTTTCCTAGTATTTAAGGTACAGTGTGGAGTTTTCTTCTGAGCCTAGGTGACCAGAGGCATCTGGCACAGCATTCAGCAAGATAATTGATATCAAAGCTGATCAATTTTCTGTACTTGAGGACCTATTCTTTCTTCTGGACACTTGTTCAAGGGACAAATCAATACAATGGAATTACTATGCAGTCAGGTCTGTGTTTTCTGAGGCAGTGGGGAGCTGGAATGATCCAGAAAGTGGAAAAAAAAAAGTAAAGGTCTGACAGCAAAGGTGTCAAAAGTATGCAGATACCATCCACACATACTCAGCTGGATCTCTCAGAGCTTCTTCCTTCTGATCCAGCAACAGTGCTACCACCTGACCTGGCAAGAGCAGAGTAACTTGTAAGTACTTGGTCCACCCTCATCAGGCCTCCAGCTGTGTGTTAGTTCATACTGGCCAATCAGCTGCACATAGCCCTCACTGAAAGAAAATAGCTCGTACTAGCTGTTGAATGAGGGGAAAAAAATAAAATATTTTTTAGAAAATGTATTAATGAATTTGCTTATGTGAATGTGTGTGTGGGTACACATATACATAAATATGCAGTATTTTATGTGCAATATTATAAACCTTATTTCATAATGCACAAATACTTTCCAGCTTGTGTTACATTCTGTATTTCAGTTGGTAGGGAGCACAACTGAGAAATACACCAACTAACTAAACCAGAATAGATATGATTTAGTTGTGGATAGAATCTCTAAAATACACCTGAAATTTTGATTCAAGATTTCAGGACATAACACTTTGAGATTCCCAATATTATTGTTTTAGTCTGATTATTAATAGACATTTTTTAAAAAGTGAGAAACATGGTTTTTATTCTTTACAGCAGTTGTTTCCCATTAGTTTCAAAATAAGCTACAAATCCACAGGAAACCTTTGTGTACTAAATGTGAACGGAGAAATTTACAGGTTTTTTTCTCCCTAGAGAGTGTTTTTTTTCTGTTTTGATCTCAGTATTTTATACATTTTCATGAAATGGAATAACAAAAAAAACCCATCATCTATAACATGAAAAATGCTTATCTTTCTGTTTTGTGAGTATAAGCACATTTGGTTTTCATTTTTAATACTGTTTCACTTTAGGATTTCAAGATTCCCTTTTAAAAGATACCAAATTACTTCCTTTCAGCTTGTTTGAAAATTTGATCAAAAACTTTATCAGTTTCTGTAGAGATGGGATTTTGTGTATTGTCTTAATACTTCAATACACTGAGGTATTTAACTAGTTTATTCACTACTTAGCTAAATCACTGGAAATAGAATAGAGCTAATAATAAAAAGGACCTTCAGCAGGAATAATGTAGCTTAGATGACAAATGAGTACCATTTATTTCAAGCTATAGGTCATTTGTTCAGATGCATCCTTGGTTAGGAAACATTGTCCAGATTGTTGTGTGGCTTATGCAAAATGAGCTACCTGTCTTGTTCTAGTTTCTGATGGAGAAGTGTGTATGACAAAAACCTACCATCAAGAATAACATACGCCAATCTGTGTAATCACAGCACGGAAAAAGATTTCCACAGGATGAAAGCACAAACTGACTTCTCACTTCCTGCGGTGTTTCCTCGGATCATATTTTAAACTCATTGGAAGCAAGAAAGCCTGAAACTAGGATAGTCTGAGTTTTGTGTAACCCTTGTTAATGACTTTGATTATCAAGATTGTCAATCAAGTTTTTTTCCATCAGATTAAATTAAGCAAAACTAGTAGTTGAAGAAAACAAGAAATGAAAATAAATGTTTTATTTAATAATCAGAGAAACTAATGAAAGCATGGAGCATTTTCCATTATTTTCTGTCGTAATTCCTGTAGTCCGTAAAATTGTCAGTTTGCAACATTCTCAGCATTCTTCCATATACCTGTGATTGGTTCCCCTTTTTCACTTTCACTCTCCCTCAGCATAATGCCTCACTTTTCTGGCATCCCTGAGCTCTAGTCAGACAAGAAGCAGCATGTTCTAGGCTGATTATCAGCTATATGTGGTCTAATTAACTCCAAATACTCATACGGTGATTAACATCTGCACTTACTATGCAGGCTTTCCACAATCTTTGTCTTTCCTCACTACCTAGATGCTAATCTGTAGTAAACTTGTTGGAAATTCCTGTCTTTGAAATCTCCTTTTCTTTCAGCTTTGACTGAAATTAGATAAGTGTTCAAGAGTTATTTAGAAATAATTGGTAGTGTGATTCTGTAAGCAACCTTTCCTTGGAAAATGTGGCCAAAAAATACAAAGGGGGAACATTTTTTTTTCTGGGGCATTTTGGCTGGGGATTTTGCCTGAGGATGGCAGAGGAGCTGATGGAGAGCTTCTGGTTTAGGATTAAGAAGAGGACATGCAAAGGTGGCGTTATAGTGGCTGTCTGCTATAGGTCACCCAACCAGGAAGAACAAGTGGATGAAGCCCTTTACAGACAGACAGGAAAAGCTTCACATTTGAAAACCCTTGTCCTCACGGGGGACTTCAACGACCGTGATATCTGTTGGAGGGACAACACAGTAAGGCATAAACAATCCAGGAAGTTCCTGGAGAGCATTGGTGATAAACTGCTCCTACAAGTGATAGAGGAGCTAACAAGGAGATGTTCATTTCTGGACCTCATACTCACCAACGAGGGGCTTGTTGGAAATGTGAAGATCAAAGGCAGCCTAGGCTGCAGTGACCATGAGATGGTAGAGTTCAGGATCCTGAGGTCAGGGAGGAGGGTGAAAAGCAAGCTCAATACCCTGGACTTCAGGAGAACAGACTTGCGCCTCTTAAAAGACCTGTTCATAAGAATACTGTGGAGAAGTCCCTAGAGGGAAGAAGGGCCCAAGAAAGCTGGTTAATATTCAAGGATCAGCTCCTCCAAGCTCAACAGACTTCCATCCCAATAAATAAGAATTCAGGCAAAAATGCCAGAAGGCCTTTATGGATGAACAAGGGCCTCCTTGCCAAACCTAAACACAAGAAGGAAGCATACAGAGGGTGGAAGCACAGATGGATAACCTGGGAGTAATACAGAAACATTATCTAAGCATCCAGGGATGAAGTTAGAAATACTAAAGCCCAGTTAGAACTTAATCTGGCCAGGGATGTCAAAGACAACAAGAAGGGCTTCTACAAGTGCAGGGGCAACAAAAGCAAGACTGGGGGAAATGTGGGGCCATTACTCCATGAGATGGGGGATTTGGTTACTCAGGACATGGAAAAGGCTGAGGTACTGAATGACACCTTTGCCTAAGTCTTCACTAGCAAGACCTCTCATATGGGAAAAGGCTGATAGTACTGGGACTGCAGCCTAGAGAAGAGAAGGCTCAGGGGGATTGTTATTAATATGTATAGATACCCGAAGGGAGGCTGCAAAGAGGATGGAGCCAGGCCATTTCAGTGGTGCCCAGTGACAGAAACAGAGGCAATAGGCACAAAATGAAACACAGGAGGTTCCCTCTGAACATCAGGAAATATTTTTTTTTTGCCATGAAGGTGACTGAGCACTGGAATAGGTTGCCCAGGGAGGTTGTGGAGTCCCCATTCTTGGAGATATTCAAAAGCTGTCTAGACACTATCCTGGACCGCCCTTCTGTGATTCTCTGATTCTGTGATTTTAAAGAAAGCTATTAATCCAGAATAAAAGCAAGGGTGTCTTGAGATAGAAAAGTTTCACAAGTTTTGGGAATGGAAGGTTTAGGATAGTTTGCTTATCTAAGAAATTATTTCCAAGTACTCCAATCTTTAAAAATTACTTAAAGAAAATATCATCAAGTCATTTTAAAGGTTGGCACACTTCACTGAAAAGTCACAGACATACCAGGGGCAGCTCTACAACCTTCCCATACTGTGAAAACAGTGACAACCTGCAGGCAGTTAACACTTACTAGAATGATTTAGGATGTCAGTATTATGTAGAAATTCACATATCAGAGTTCAATGCTATTCACCAAATCTTTAAATATAACTTTAAAATTCCCTGATAAAACTGAGAGTTTTAAAAACACTACCAACTCTTGAAGCATCAAGACCATTTCAAAAGTATTTGAGATTATTTAAAATTGAGTTAAATTTTCAAACTTATGTAATGTTCTGGTTGCTCTACTGAGACTTTTTTTGTTCTTATTTTCTCGTTAATTTGCATTACCTAAAAGCTATGACAAAGGAATGTGAAGCATCTAAAGTAGATAAAGGAAATATCACCAAAGAATCACATAATAATTTGCCAAACTTTTTAGTTCTATGAATATGGCAATTGTTTGTTTGAGAGAATAGTTATACCACCTTCATCATCCTTTTTGGAACTATATTAGCTACATTTTCACCTATTTTTGTCTTTTATATGTAGCTCACTACCCATAGTTGAGCACCCTAATATTTTTGACCCTTGGGATACAGAAAATCATACAGATATATTATAATGAGAAGTTTTATCAAAAAAAATATTGAGAAATACACTGCTTGCAAGAAAATGAGCTGGAAAAAGTTAACACATTTATACTTTTTATGTAGCTTGCATTCCAAAATGAGTAGCTTACCTTGAGCTCTAACTTCCTATTTAGTAAATAACAGGTTCCCGTCTGGTGGTATGTATTTGTATTTTCCTAGACTAAGCAATTTCTTTATAAAATTGATATAAAGAAAAAAAAAGACATAATAATACCAATGCATGAAAAATTAACATTAGAGAAAATCAGTAGTGATTGCGAAAAAAATGGAACTCTGCTCACAATACTTAACTACAAGTTAAATGTCTATCTAAAGCAGTTATGACTCTCTGTATTTATCATCAAACACCTATCTCCAATAGTATGTAAATTACACTGCAAGCTCACACTTGACAAGTGTCATGGTTTAACCTCTGCTGGCAACTAAGCACTACACATCCACTTGCTCACTCCCTCACAGTGGGATGGGGAAGAGAATTGGAAGGGTAAAAGTGAGAAAACTCATGGGTTGAGATAAAGACAGTATAATAGACAAAGCAAAAGCTGCACAAGCAAGCAAAGCAAAACAAGTAATTCATTCACTACTTCCCATCGGCAGGCAGATGCTCAGCCATCCCCAGGAAAGCAGGGCTCCATCATGCATAATGGTTACTTGGGAAGACAAATGACATAACTCTGAATGTCTCCTCTTCCTTCTTTCTCCTGCAGCTTTATATGCTGCACATGACATCATACAGTATGGAATATCCCTTTGATCATCTGGTGTCAACTGTCCTGGCTGTGTCCCCTCAAAACTTCTTGTGCACCACCAGCCTACTCACTGGTGGGGCAGTGTGAGAATCAGAAAAGGCCTTGACTCTGTGTAAGCACTGTTCAGCAGTAAATAAAACACCCCTGCACTATCAAGAGTTTTCAGCACAAATCTAAAACATAGACCCATAATAGCTACTGTGAAGAAAATTAACTCTATCACAGCAAAAACTAGCACAAGAAGACTTATGTGAATTTAGAAACAGTAATTTATCTAAAGAATTGTAGCATTTAACAGATTAATTTTGTGGTTAAATGTATCCATACTTGTGGGTTCTATTATACTTCCTGGAAATGCACTTATGGCTCAAATGCCTGGAGGCAAGATGGTAAGAAAGATATGTCCTGCCAAATTAAGTTTTTGTAAGAATTATGACTGAGTAAAGGCCTCAGCATGGTGATTGTTCAATTGTCACTTTCTGCAATGCTAAATTTTTCAGCGAGCTCTGTATGTACATACATGTTAAAAGGCTTCAGTCTGTGCCTAGTTCCACTGATTTAAACAACCCTTATAAAAGTACTATGATCCTCAGATCACATGAGTGTATCAGACGGTTTGTTAAAGCATACAAGAACAACATACATTTGAAATTGTATTTTTAATTTTAATTTTAATAAATTACACAAACTATTCATAATCCACAGTATTTCTCTGCATGTGTATGGTATGTTATTCTAATCTTTAGCACTGGATTAATAAGATACATACTTGACAAATACTCAATATAGCCTTAGGAAATATTGTATACAGTTAAAAATTTTTCTGACAATCAGCCATCGTATGTTAAGACCAGCCAAATTTTATAGAAAGTACCTGTCTTCAGGTGAAAAATAAACTAAAAAAAAAATACTCCTAATTCTTCATTCAAAACATTTTTTCTCAGTTTATTCCAGAGTTTCTTTGCCCATTACCTTTGATTCTGAGTATGCTCATGAGCTTATGAGTAATTATTTTCTCCTCCTTCTCAGCAGCTATCAGAAAAAAGATGCTAAACAAACAACTTCTGACCTTGATCTGCTTTGTTTGATCAATATGTTGCTTGCTCAGCATTTCAGATCAGCAGAATCTAAGCTTCTCCCCCCACCTTTGATTTTATAGATAACCTTTTAAATAGTCATAAAGAAAAACATCGCTGTGTTGCTTTTCTGATACTATAGATGTTGAAGTTTAAGCTAAGAGCATAGGTTGTAGAATCTTATGGTATGTCTGCTTCAGAATTAAGTGTTTTCAGATTCTTCAGTGTTAGAATACTATCTGTAAGATTTTGTGTTCCGATGTCAACTGAAGACAACTTCATGTCTTCAGTGGGAACCTCATTAGAATTGTGAAAAAACATTGCAAAGTACTCAGAAATCAAAAAATGTAAAAATTAAGGATTCCTGTACAATGTAAATTTGCTTATGTGTTCACAGATATTTTAATGCAGTTTTTAATTATAACACTTCAATATTCTTCCCAGAAGTAGATTCCAATGTCCTTACCCAAAGTAAAGAACTACTACTACTTCAGAAGTAAAGCTATCATTAAAAGTGTATATATATATATATATATTTTAATAGCTAATCCACATACTTTCTTTTAGCTCATTCTTTGAAATTAGTGAATTTTTTTTTACAGAATATTTCCAAACTTAATAATACAGACATAGTACATTATATGTAAAACTTAAGACTCAGTGTTAAACATTAGTAAGGTAATAAGCAGAAGAAATAGGACTTTGTAAATGTGTAAAAAATGTCATGAAAATTAATTATAATCACTAGAGAAATGTCTTGATGCGCATGGACTGTCACCTATTAATAGTAATGATTAAAAGAAAAATATACCTTCTCATGTTTACTGCTTCTGGGGTTTTACTTTTGATTCTAAGGAATGCTTAGAAATATTAGTGCACATGTCTTACTGAAACTAAAGACTTTCTAAACAGATGATGGAATTTATTGTCTAAGAAATGGGAAAATATTCATGGGACAAAGTCTTCCATAGTACATCTGTCCACTCATCCCTGATCAGAGCTGGTATGAACAAGAAAATTGCTGTGTCATTTTCATCTAAATTAAAGTCTTAGAAATGAATGTGTCTGGAATATATTCCTTCCTCTCAAGAAGGATAAATTGTTTCATATCAGAGCCAGACAAACCTATGGTTTGACAATGAAAAAATTGCGAACTAGCTTGGACACAATGAACCAGCCAAAGAGAACAGCTATATATCTGTCCAGAAGATCAATCACACTTTACATTCTCCTCTCAGGAAACGCGAATAGTGACGGAGGTGTGAAAACTGAGTTCCATTAGGAATGTGCTTTCAAACTCTTATGCCAAAAAAAATTACCCAATTCTTAGTCAGTATACGTCTTTATTTCTCCTCCTAAGTCAGTGACCAAATTTTATCTGGACTTTGATATCATAAAGAAATTATGATTATTCTCAGAATTGTCTCAGAATAATTTCAGTAATATATAATCAAAGGTGTAAAATACGTTATTCTATTTTGTAGTCATGTTAATGCAGTGCCATTTACATAATTCGTAAATTTTTTATTTTTGCTTTGGGTAAACTTTAGAAGACTTTGCGGATTTCCTTTAGAACTACAGCCCATGAAGCTAAACTGTAGAGTAGTTATGACATACATCACGTGGTGGCAGGTCCTGAAGACATTTTTCATGAAAAGCAGTGACGTTGATAAGAAAGCTAATAAACTATTTACGCAAAAATCAGAATTTCACAGAAAAAATTTTACAATTCTAAGAAAACTGATCAGATTTCTGTATATATTAGTTAATACTGACCAGAAGGCATTGTTCAGACCTTAAAGGCGTTGTTTGATAAGATAGGACAGGGAAGCAGTATTGAAAACTGAATTCCATGAACATACACGATGCATAATATTTAAATTGCTCCATCTTCCAGTTTTGGCTCACTCTAGTTAGTGGTCTCCAAGACAATGTCCATTTTTTATCATTCTGATGATACATTGTTCCAGGAACTGTTCCCAGAAGGCAGTGTTTTTACCCTCTTTCCACAGTCCTCTGCACTGTTCCAGAAGACTTTACACCCTCCTGTCTTCATGACACATCCAAGACATGAACTACGTACCCTCAATGTAATTTCATAAAAACAGCACTCAGTTGGGTGGTGACAGCTTCACATTATTTAAATACTCCTAAATGAATAACTCACAAAAGTAGTAATTAAGACAGAAAGTCAGGAGCTCAGTATGGGACCCAGGAACAAATGCTGTGTAATAGTCCGCTCTAGGAGATATGTCCTTTTTGTCCAAATCGAAACAAACTTAAGTGTATCTGACTTAGAATGAAGACAAATGAATTATCTAAACATGGTTACAGGAACATCTGTCCTGGGGTCCACAAGCAACAGAATGATGAGGTGAGAGCCACTGAGACAATTGTTATGGAGGAAATAATAATTCTAGTCATCAATACTAGGAGTTGCATCTTTCTAGTCAGATAAATTTGTTAGTCAAAATTTTCTCTGAGAAAGAGTTTAGAAAGCAAGGAGGTCCATTCTGAACCTCGTGACTCAACAGGAGGGTCTCCTTTACCTTTCTGCACCTCCAGTCCCTGTGTTAATCATTCTAAATCGATTCTAACTTGATTTTTCCTCTGTATGTTTCCTCCATGTAGTAAGCTATAGAGTGGACCTTGACATCGAACTCTGTTAAGTCACGCTTTTGTCTGAACACTGCTCGGCAACAAATTGGCGTAGTTGTCAGGATCTTGGGGTGATGTTCTGTGACATGGCCTCATCTCAGTACTCCCCTGCCCCAGTCCTTGGCTTCCTCTTTCTCACACAAAGTAGCCTACTTGAGCAGAACTGCTAGTGCTGGAACACCTTGTCCTGTATGTAGTCTGTGATTGCTGTGTAAAGACACTTGAGTAAGACTTCTTACATTGATGTTTCATATTGGCTGGCTACTAGGAAAGGGATAATAACATAATGAGTGATAAGGAAAAGATTTTGCATGCTGATGGATGAGGGTGAGGGGGCAGACAAGAATCATTGCCGACTGATACATTCCTGGCTGACACTGCTCACCTGCTGCTTGGTGGGTAGAGTACAAAGGTGGTTATTGCTCCCTTTATCTCACCATGCCTCTTAGACAGATGCAAGCCACATGGAATGGACCTCTGGTGGAGTCTATATCTATACAATCTGTTTCAAATAAAAAGAAATCCTTGAAGCTTACAGATAAAATTCACTCAATTTAGAAGAATCAAAGTTCAAAAATTCAGTATGGGAAGCCCTCCTGGTCTCTAGAGGACACAGACTTTAAAAAAATGGAAAAAGAAAAAGAAAGAAAGAAGTAGTAATCGACTTGAACAGGAGACAGTAAGAGCAGAGGGAATGAAGATAAGGTCCTTGAAGATACAAACTACCTCCAAGCTTTAAAAAGATAAAAAGAAAGGCTGACTTTAAAGCAGACTCACTGCAGAAAGTAAGTGATACTATAAACATGAATAGGAGTGAGGCACTATGACATGTATAATGTGTGAGCTAGAGAGAAGGGGTTCAACTCCTTCAAACGAATTTCATCAGATCAAAAAAAAAGCCATCTAAAAAAACTCACCAGCTCTGGGGGAAAAAAAGAAATGGTAAGTAACTGACCAAGAAACCAATATCTACAGGCAGTAGCCTAATAAAGTCCTTGACTAAAAGGCTAATAGGACAAAAAGACCATCCTCTATCAGTTCTTAATAACTCTTAGTTTGAAAATAATCCATATGTTAATACTTACGTGATGTTTCTGTCAGGTTTTGATTATCACTGGCAAGTTCCAGATTTAGCTTCTTGAGGGGAACAACCAACTGATCACCAGTGGCATTCCTCAGGGCTCAATCTTAGGACCGATTCTGTTCAATATATTTATCAATTATCTGGATGCAGGAGTTGAATGCACCATTGGCAAGTTTGATGATGATACCAAACTGGAAGGTTCTGTTGACTCGACGGACAAGAGGTCTTGCAGAGGGATCTAGATAGATTGGAGCACTAGGCTGTGATTAATGGGATGAAATTTAACAAGTCCAAGTTCTGGATTCTGCATCTGGGATGTAGTAATGCCGGGCATAAGTATGCATTGGGAGATGAGTGGTTGGAGAACAACCCTGCAGAAAGGGATCTGGGGATGCTGGTTGACAGCAGGCTCAATATGAGTCAGCAGTGTGTTCTGGCAGCCAAGAGGGCAAATGGCATCCTGGGGTGTATCAAACACAGCTTAACCAGCTGGTCAAAAGAGGTGATTATCCCATTGTGTTCAGCATTGGTGAGGCCTCGCCTTGAATATTGTGTACAGTTATGGGCCCCACAGTTTAAGAAGGATCATAGAATCATAGAATCATAGAATCATAGAATGGTTTCGGTTGGAAGGCACCTTAAAGATCATCTAGTTCCAACACCCCTCCCACAGGCAGGGACACCTTCCACTAGACCACGTTGCTCAAAGCCCCATCCAACCTGGCCTTGAACACTGCCAGGGAGGAGGCATCCACAACTTCTCTGGGCAACTTGTTCCAGTGTCTCACTACCCTCACAGTCAAGAATTTCTTCCTAAGATCTAATCTAAAACAACCCTCTTTCAGTTTAAAACCTTTCCCCCTCGTCCTGTCACTACATGCCCTTGTAAAAAGTCCCTCTCGAGCTTTCCTGTAGGCCCCCTTCAGGTACTGGAAAGCTGCTTTAAGGTCTCCCCGGAGCCTTAAGGAAGTTAAGGTATTTGAATGTGACCAGAGGAGGGTGACAAAGCTGGTGAAGGGGCTGGAAGGAATGTCCTATGAAGAGTGGCTAAGGACTTTGAGCTTGTCTAGATTGGAGGAAAGGAGACTGAGCGGTGACCTCATTGCTCTTTACAGCCTCCTGAGGAGGGGAAGTGGAAAGGGAGGTGCTGATCTCTTCTTCCTGGTATCCAGTGACAGGACTTGTGGGAACAGTTCAAAGCTGCATCAGGGGACGTTCAGACTAGATATTAGGAAACATTTCTCTACCGAGAGGGTGGTCAGACACTGGAACAAGCTTCCTAGAGAGGTGGCCGATGCCCCGTGCCTGTCAGTGTTTAAGAGGCATTTGGACAATGGCCTTAATAATTTGCTTTACATTTTGGTTAGCCTTGAGTTGGTCAGGCAGTTGGACTAGATGATCATTGTAGGACCCTTCCAACTGATAATTTTCTCTTCTCTTCAATTCCTCCCTTCCCTTCCCTTCCCTTCCCTTCCCTTCCCTTCCCTTCCCTTCCCTTCCCTTCCCTTCCCTTCCCTTCCCTTCCCTTCCCTTCCCTTCCCTTCCCTTCCCTTCCCTTCCCTTCCCTTCCCTTCCCTTCCCTTCCCTTCCCTTCCCTTCCCTTCCCTTCCCTTCCCTTCCCTTCCCTTCTCTTCCCTTCCCTTCCCTTCCCTTCCCTTCCCTTCCTTTCCCTGTTATGACTGAGACAAACCAGACTGAACAAAGAGCAAAGGAAATGAAAAGAAAAGAACAAGTGCAGGAAATAAAAAAAACAATATATGTATAGAATATATTTAGCAGACAAGATGATGTGGCAGATGAACCTGCCCTACAAAGACCTGACAAAGACCAGGGCTTTCCAAAGACCTGTTAAAGACTGGAGCTTTCTGACTGTTGAAGCCTGATTACTTTGTTTTTCACATGCTTACCTTGCTTTTCGCATGCTTACCGTGACCGTTGCTAGGCACACACCTACTGGAAGGTGGGGTCCCCAGCCAATCAGAATTGACCACATATCTGACTTGACTAGGGTATAAACAGATCCCTGCCAGAGAGTGAGTTGAATCAGTCCTCCTTGGAGTGGCAGGTCTGCACAGTTGAGGACTCTTCCCTTGGATCAGAATGACATCCAAGGTAAGTTCCCTGAGACTGAGAGCCCTCTTCTTATGGGTGAGAGACTATGCATTTTGGATCATTCTAAAGAATTGTTCATGAAAACTTAGGAATTTTTAAGTTGGCTGTGTAGTATTATTCCCACCTGGCATCCAAACTTGTGGTTTACTATTGTCTGTTGGAGTGCTAAGTAATTTTGGTTAGAATGAATGTCATTTTTAGTGCCTGCCCTGTCTATTTTGTGGGTGCCTCCGTGGCAGATGACAATAGGCAATACATCAATTACATCTTTTCTCCCCATTATGTGAAGAGAATGAGAGTCACTCATTCATTGAGGACTCACTGCTCCAGCCTCCTTTCTTGGTGAAGAATACAATAGTAGATAATTATGATACTCTTCTTTTAACTCTACTCAGTTCAGAGTTTCCTGACCCAAATAGCATTGGTTTTTGAGTTTCTACCACTTATTCTACATTTGACTTTGAAAGATTAATCCATTTTTCTCTACCATCTTCCTTCTATACAAACTGCTTCTCTTCCCTGATCAGCTCTTTCATCACCCTTGTATCCATTCTTTTCTTAGTGGGCAGAAAAGGGACTTCCAGGACACATGTCATCTCATCAGGAGGTAGGCAACCATGAAGAGTCAAATGAAATGCATTTGAAAATAGCCTGTTTAGCTCATAGACAATGAAATGAGTGCAGGACGACTAGATTTTTTTGTAGCTGATATAATCTGCATCAGTTAAGCATTGCTACTTGTGTGCTATGACATGGCAAACTGACATCCAGATCAGGTCTTACAGTAGTGATGATAGTATTTGGAGTTGCAGAGACAAGAGGCTGAAACTGAGTGACTTTCTGAAGTTTGTAATTTTATACGAAGGCACTCAAGTCGTCTTGTATAATATCTCTGGTTGTTTACATCTTCTAAGTTTCTCAGCTTCTGCCACCATTAGGTTGCTGCGTATCTCAAGCAAATGCAAGAAATGGACTAACAAACAAAAAAAATCCCACTTAATTTTGTTTATTCAAATCATCTTTTAAAAAGTGTATCCAGCTTAAACAGGGATTTGTGAATCCAATAAAAGAAAACTAAAACAAAAACAAACCCCCAAAACCCAATCCAAGCCAAAATAAAACAAAACTTCCCCCAGGAAACTAAGGCAGACCACTGCTTACCTCAGTAAATACAGTCAGTCAAAAAAAGGTGATTAATTACAACACTGGCTGTCATGTCATCCTTCCTTTGTATTATATTTTATGGAGCAAATTAATAACAAGTCAAACACAGCTTAATTATATATTTTTGGTTTATTTAAAAATAAAAAATACAATGAAAAAAACACATTCTTGTTAACTGAGTGAATAGGTTTTCTATTATACTTATGTCATTTATGTTCTCTGTCTTGATATATAAAGTATTCCACCAGATCAGTATTTAAAGAACTGGTTTTCCTTAAGAGAGCATGTTTCCTATTTTCTATTTTTTTCTTCAATAGAGTACTTTATTTTTTTCTTTTTTTTTTTTCCAACCAAGGATACATTTTAAAATCCTCATTAAACTATTCCTCTTAAAAACAACTTTTGACAGCTCCAATGAGTCTACCAGATAAAAATCAAATTTTCTCTTCTTTTTTGAATTATTTTTATCTTGAATTCATTATCATGAAGTCTTCAGTGATCCTGAAGTACAAAGAATTGCAGTTTGGGAGCACAGCTGTAGTTACTGAAGAAGAATGAATTCTAAGTCAAAGGAGTTTCCAGGGTCATTGAGGACAAGTTACTACCTCACAACTCATTTTCAGAGATTCAGAAAACTTATTTTTGCAACAGGGCTTTTGTTTTCATCCTTGTTTATCTAACAGGAAAAATTTTTCAAGCTCTCATTTTTCTGCTGATTGGAATCCTTTCTAAATTTTCATCCTAAATTTATTTACAGATGTTTAATATCTGTTTATTTTTTTGCTGGCAATGGACTTGAGCTTAGTGCTTAAATTTGCCTTTCCGTAGTGTTTTTGTTTGTTTACATTAAATTATTTATTTGTATCTGCACCTTTCCTTTGCATCAGTTCAAATTCAAATTTATTCTGGTCATCAAAACAAAACATATATAAGTTTCTATCAGGGCTTTATAGACTGAAATTTATACTATTACTATGCATACTTTCAGTGACACATCTGGATTACCCTTTACTTTTACATATATCATTCCTGTAATTGATTAGCCATCCACAAAACTTTCTTTTCCTCTGTTACTTCTGATAAGTGAGATTCTAGATCACAGAGGATATTCTTGCTATTATCCCCCAGGCATAATATTATACTTGTTGTCATTAAATTATTTTGTTTCTGTTAATCAAATCCTCATCCAGAAGCATAATTTACATCCAAAAGAAATCACACAGATGTTTTTGTAGATTGCTCAGATGCCACATTCAGTCAAACCCAAAAACTTTTTTTGCCATTTAAGTCAGTGTGATACACCAAGGCAAATCATATAGACATTTTATCATGACAAAAAAAATTTTGGTAGGTATCAGATCATTTATTTTATCATGTTTAGCTTTGTACCAAGAAGTATTATCTTTTCAAAGCTATATTAGCCTAAGTATAAATATCTGTGTAATATAATTACACAATTTGATTGAGCACAGGGCATCTTAGATGTACAAGTTATAAACTGACAATGCTAAATTTTGGTTATAATCCAGCTCATGAAACTGATTTTGACTTCACATGGCACCGCTTTTAACTGTGGGAAGAGATGTCTGTATTTATACCCTTAGATATTAGGCACGTTTGGAGTTCAGAAGTCCTTTGAATATATTTTCATTTCTACTAATGCTGCTGCTATTCTAATGTACACAAAAAGCAGGTACATAAAAATGACAAGTAGCAGTAGAATGTTGACAGTCAAACTTTTTACATGTTTCCAATACAATAGAATTCAGTAACACATTTCTTGACCAATTATTAGGAGTGATTAACATGAATTAAAAAAAATAAGGTTTCAATTAATTATTCTGTTAAAGCACAGTTTTCTAATGACAGTATTGCAGTTTTAACTAACCTAAGGTATTATATGTTTAGAGAATCCCAGTAAAGTTTCTTGTTTTCATTACTGCATTCTTTGCCAAATCACATACTTCATACACACACGCAGAATTTTCCTTACCTGTTATCTAAGCATTCAGTCCTATCATAGAATGCATTTGGAGAGAAATCATTCTCTGAAATGGAAAGACTTTCCTCCTTCTTCTGGTTATTGAGGGAATTTAAACATCATCTTAAACACATTCTTTCCAAGATTTTGAAAGTTAAATGACATGAGTCTTGTTGCTATGAGCTGTGTTGCTGTTAAAAGGGAAAGTAGGTACCTCCAGAATTCAAGCAGAACTTCAAATTAAAATAACCTCTGGAGATACTTTACATCCTGATAAAATTGGTGAGAAGAAATTTGGCCTTTGGTGCAGGCTCAGAACTAAATTCTACTAAATTTTTGTACACTTATATAAGGACAAACATAGCCATGACTTGAACAACTGAATAGAGTACTCTGCTGCAGTAGAGAAACACTTTTGATTAAGGTATTGCTTCACTGCATCTGCTGTTGTGGCCTCATACATAGTGCCATCATTGAAATAATTCCACTAAATAAAATGTTTCTTGAAAAGCAGCGGAACTGCAATGCTGTGTCACCCTAAGAGTTCTGTAACTCCTGAATATCAGAGCAGCCAAACCTTTCCTCTTCATCCAGTAAGACGGTAAAATGTAAGGATGAAGTGCAATGTACTTACACTAAACACATAACAAACTTGTTTTAACTTTTCTTTCACATGGCACTGACCATAATTACAGACATTTAATACTACCAGTTCTTACCAGAGGACACAGAAGTATCTTCATTAGGGATGTCTTTGACTTGATAAATAATAATTTTTCAGGCTCATTTTAGAAAATTAAAGCATACCTGAAGGGTATTTTAATAAAGGACCTTTTAGTCAATTATCGGACATTATTCAGCATAATTTAAATCAAAATTATTGCCTTGCAATATGTTTAATGAATTAGCTACACTAAAGAGTGTGTAACAGTTTATCCATCTACAGATACCAAAAACCCAAATTAATTGTTTCATCTGTGATCATTAAACCTATTTAAAGCAACCCTAAGGTTACATAACAGGGTGTAATACAAAATTTGTTGATGGGCTTCATCAAGGAGCACAAATATCTTAACTTGCCCAAGAAATGGCCCAAGTACGCACTTTTGAACTGTAATCCTCTTTGGAAATGTTCAATGAACTCATGGTATCGGTGTGCAAGTAGCTGGGATCTGTATGGACATCTGATTCAGCTTGGATTCTTCACTCTGCCCTTATGCAGCCTAACTGCAGGCATAAATCAGGATCCTAGAAGTAGAAGTCTAGTTCAGCTATTAAGCATTACATCTTTCAGGATGTTGCATGAGGAAGCAACTGACATCACAAGCTCTGATCATCATACAGTCAAAAATGTTTGAGTGAGAATGTTGCTATCTCAAGGGCTTTCCACCTGCTTTGTACACAGCCAGAGCAGCAAGTCTGGCCACTCCTTTTTCATCTGAGTCATAGACTCATAGAATACCAGGTTGGAACAGACCTCGAGGATCATCTGGTCCAAGCTTTCCTGGCAAAAGCACAGTCTAGACAAGATGGACCAGCACCCTGTCCAGCTGAATGTTAAGTGTCCAATGTTGGGGAATCCACCACTTCCCTGGGGAGATTATTCCAGTGGCTGATTGTTCTCGTGAAACATTTTCCTCTTGTGTCCAGCTGGAATCTTCTCAAGAGTAATCATTACTCCTTGTCTTTCCCATGTGACTCCTTGTAAAAAGAGAGTCTCC
The DNA here is from genome assembly GCF_013368605.1 of Nyctibius grandis. Taxonomy (NCBI): domain Eukaryota; kingdom Metazoa; phylum Chordata; class Aves; order Nyctibiiformes; family Nyctibiidae; genus Nyctibius; species Nyctibius grandis. Next base: position 75,006,458 of record NC_090659.1, on the reverse strand, counting down.
ATCTTCTTTGCAGCCACCCTCTAAGTACTGGAACATGGTTATGAGGTCTCCCCTAAGCCTTCTTTTCTCAAGGCTGAGCTAACTCAGTTTTCTCAGCCTTTCCTCATATGGCAGGCTTCACAGTCCTTTGATCATCTTTGTGGGCCTTCTCTGGACCCTCTCCAGCCTGTCCACATCTCTTTTTGTATAGTGGTGACCAGAACTGAATACAGTATTCCAAGTGTGGCCTGACAAGCACTGAGTGGAATAATGAGTTCTTTGTCTCTGCTGGTGATGCCCTTGTCGATGCAACCCAGTATCCTGTTGGCTTTCTTTGCCACTGCAGCACACTGTTCACTCATATTGAGCTTGTTGTCCACCAGGACCTCCAGGTCCCTTTCCACAGAGCTGCTCTCCAGACAAGTAGATTCCAGTCTGTGCTGCATTGTTTTCACAGGTGCAAGACCTTACACTTGTCCTTGTTGAACTTCATAAAGTTCTTGTTAGCCCACTCTTCCAACATATCTAGGTCTTCCTGCAGGGTGGCTCTCCCTTTCAAAGTGTCCACTTCACCACTCAGTATCATCAGCAAACTTCATCAGGGTACACTTGATCCCATCATCCAGATCGCTTACGAAGATATTAAATGGCGTTGGGCCCAATATCGATCCCTGGGGGACCCCACTTGTGACAGGTTGCCAGTTTAAAAAAGAGGTAGTTACCACCACCCTCTGAGTGCAGCCTGTTAGTCAGTTCCCACCCACCACATAGACCACTTGTCTAGACTGGAATGCATCATTTTCTCTAGCAGGAGGCTGCGGGGAATCATATCGAAAGCCTTGGAGAAATCCAGGTAGACAATATCTACTGCTCACCCCACATCAACCAAGCAGGTTACTTTGTCTTAGAAGGCAATCAGGTTTGTCAAGCACAGTTTGCCTTTGGTGAATCCGTGCTGGCTTTTCCCAGTCACATGTTTCATTTGACTTATGATAGCCCTCAGCAGGGTTCATTCCATAACTTTCCCAGGGACTGAAGAAAGACTCATGGGCCTATTATTTCCTGGATCCTCCTTTAAACCCTTATTGTAGATATGAGTGACATTAACCTTCTTCCAGTCTTCTGGGATGTCCCCTGATCTCCACGACTTCTCGAAGATTATGGAGAGTGACCTTGCAACAACATCAGCCAGCTCTCTTAAAACCCTCAGGTGAGTAACATCAGGGCCCATCAATTTCTAGGGGTCAAGCTTCTGTAATAGTTCGTGTACCGTCTCTTCCTTCACTGATGGTGGGTCTGTGTTTGCATCAACCTGGATTTTTGTTCCCAAGGCCTGGAGCCAAACAGTACTGGTAAAGACAAAGGTGAAGAAAGTGTTGAGAACCTGTGCCTTTCCAGCCTTGTTGGCAACTAATTCACCTCTCCTGTTTAACGGTGAGCCAATATTTTCCTTCTGTTTCTGCTTGTTGTTTACCTGAAGAACCCTTTCTTGTAGTTTTTGACATCTCTGGTTAATTTTAATTCAAGCTGAGATTTTCCTTTTCTAACTGTATCTCTGCATGCCTTGGCAATGTCCTTGTAGTTCTCAATGGGTATTTGTCTGCTTTTCCATCTTTGATATGCTTCTGTCCACGTTTAGCCCTCACCCAGGTTTAAACAATAAGCAGTTTTTCTATCACCCAATGTCCCCTCCCCAAATGAGGAAGGGAATTGGGAAAAAGAGGGAGACTTGTAGGTTGAAGTTAACCGGATTTAATAAAATGAAGAAATCAATATAAATAACAACACAAACCAGACAAAACTATACTTATCTAACAACTAGCAAGTTGCTCCAGGAATCACAATGAGGAAGAGAAAGAAGGAAGAAGAAGCAAGGAGAACAGAAAGAATCTCTTCATAGCAGTCCTTCTCTTTTATAGTGAACTTGATGTTAATGATATAGAATACACCTGTGGGCCAGCCAAGGTCAGCTGCCCTGCATTTAACTGCTAAGGGCCTTGATCACCATGGCTGGCCACAAACTGAAACCAAATCCCAGTGAAACCAGGACAGCTTCCCTATTGATTTTGAGCAGCATCTTCACTAGCACGCTCTGTGATTTTCACAGCCCTACTTACTTTCATGTTTCTCAATCTTAATTCATTAGGTTATCAAATTATAAGTTATTAAGATCATAACTTTTTACATCTTTCTCAAATATTGACCTTCAAGGCTTTTCAGGAATTTAACGGCTCAGTGAGAGATTATAAAGATAAAAGGACTGTAGGCACAAACATTTAGCAAGTCAAAGTTTCCCCTAGAGCTAAAGCTTTCTATTCCTTTCCTTCACCATCAGGACTTTAGATCCTTAATTTAGGAAGACTGCGTCCTAACTACCAGAAATATATGTGCACGTTACTATCTAATTATATCCAACCGGAATAAATTTTGAAGCCAATAAATTTGATATATATAATAAATTAAGACTTGTTTCGAGATGTTTTCCTGAAATTAGAAATATAGAATCATAGAGTCATAGAATGGTTTGGGATGGAAGAGATCTTTAAAGTTCATTTAGTTCTAACCCCCCCTGCTGTGAACAGGGACACCTTTCACTAGATCACGTTGCTCAAAGCCCCATCCAACCTGACCTTGAACACACCCAACAATGGGGCATCCACCTCTGAGAAACCTGTTCCAGTGTCTCACCACCCCCATTGTAAAAAAATTTCTTCTTTATGTCCAATCTAAATCTACCATCTTTCAGTTTAAAACCATTGCCCCTTCTCCTGTCACTACAGGCCCTATTAAAGTCTGTCCCTATCTTTCTTGTAAACCCCCTTTAAGTATTGAAAGGCTGCAATAAGGTCTCTCCAGAGTCTTCTCTTCTCCAGACTGAACAACCCCAACTTTCTCAGCCTTTCTTCATAGGAGAGATGTTCCAGCCCTTTGGTCACTTCTGTGGCCCTCCTCTGGACCCACTCTAACAGATGCATGTCTTTCTTGTACTGTAGACCCCAGAACTGGATGCAGTACTCTAGGTGGGCTCTCACCATGTAGGTAGATTAGGGTACGGCGACCGGAAAATCTCGCGTTGTAATGGAAAGGTAGGTGTGGTGAAAGGAGCAGGATGTGCAAGTATCACGCGAGTTCGAACGGGACAAGACGACTATATAAGGCTGTTACGCAGTTAAATAAACGCCATTTGTTGCATCCTCACATTGGTGTCAGTGCTCAATGGCCCTGGGGTGCGGATAGCCTCAGGCCAGCCAGCAACCGAACGGAGCTTGCCGCAGACAAGCGGCAACAAGTGGTGACCCCGACGTGATTGCTGGACTGGCGGACCGCAGGCGGTCGGAGTGGGTTCGCAAGACATGGAAACCTTGATAAAGGTGATTTCGTTACTGGGCGAGGAGTTTAAGATTTCTGTGAAATCGAAAGACGTAGTCCAGTGTGTGGATCACCTCATTAAAGAAGGGGCGGTGGCAGAACCGGCTGCTTGTTTACAGCCGACTGCCTGGGAGCGGTGCTCTATGAAACTCGCTGAGCGAGCTATGGCAGCGGGTTCTGCCAAAGAATTAAAAACATGGGGAGTTATCCTGCGGCTGCTACGGGCTGCGCGGGAGGACCGGGTGGCATGGAATGCAGCTCGGGTGTGCTTATATGGGGAACTAAGGCTGGATACACGTTTGCGGGACGTGAGTGATCGCGACACGCAAACGGAGCCCTTACCTCAGGAGAAGGAGGGGGAGGAATCCGGGCCAGGGGGTGGGCGCGGGGAGGGGGATCAGCGTCCCGAGCCCTCGGCTCCAATGTATGCCTGGGGTGAGATGAATGTTCAGCCGCTGGCCCCCCCGGAGGACGGGGTACAGGCGTGGCCGGTGAATGAGCCGACGCCGTTGTATCCCTGGGGTGAGATGCATGATCGGGACCCCGCGGTTCAGCCCCCTGAGTATACTCCACCAGCGGGTAACCCCCCAGCGGAACCAGTGGTAGTGACCGACCCATTAGACTGGCTCCCCGGGACATACATAAAGATGGCGCCGGAGGAAGCGGGGGAGGGTCGGTCGCGAGCCTCAGGGGCGCGGCCTAAAACTTGCCCCAACCCACCTTCTGACCATAAAAGGCAACAGAACTTAGAAACCCTGCCCCTCCCGGAACAAAGGAGGGGGCAGGAGGTGGAGGAGCTCACCACCCGCTTGCAACAAGCGTGGAGCCCCGCCTCGGTATAGCAGACGCGCGAGGCGGGGGGGAACCGCCACAACTGACGCGGCCGCACCTGGAGGTAGTCGACCAACTCGTGGAGGCGTTAGAGGAAATAAAGAGGGAGGTTTTGCACCAAAAGCAGGTGTTGCAGCGAGTAGAGAAAGCAGGGGACAGAAAAGAGACCGGGGAGGCTCCAAAGATCCCATTGACTAATTGGAGGATCATTGCAGAAAACTGTGCTTTGGAGGGGATCCAGCTACAACGCATGCCTGCTGTTTTTCCCATCCACGTGCAGGCAGGGGGCGTTGCAGAATGGGTCCCCTTGGAACCCAAGATAGTGCAGTCGCTGTTGCAAGCCATAAAATATCATGGGCTGAAACATCCCTCCACATGGATACTGTTAGATAGCATACATGCTCAGGGCCTGTTGCCCACAGATATATGACAGCTAGCAGAATCTGTACTGACCCCAAGCTCATGGGTAATCTGGAAGGAGGCTTGGCAGACAAGGTGTTACCGATTAGCTGCCGCTGCAGCCGCCAGTGAAGACCATCCACTTGCAGGAACCACTTATGACAGGCTTGTGGGGAAAGCTGCGAACATGTTAACACCACAACAGCAGGCAGGAGGCTTGCGGCCTAGAGATATAACTGCTACAACAGAGGCCTCAAGAATTGCTTATGAGGAAGTGGCTAGGGTGGTGAAATCGGAGCCTCCCTGGACAAAAATCAAGCAGGCAAATGCGGAGCAATTTGAGGTGTTTTGTGATCGGCTACAAAGGGCAATAGAGGACTCTGATTTGCCAGAGGAGGCTCGCACTGCTGTAATGATAGAGTGCATAAAGCAACAGAGTAATGACTCCGTGAAAGATATATTACAGCATTTACCTAAAGGATCCAATGTGGCACAAATAATTAGGTTTGTATTGGAACGTCAGTCCCGAGTTTCTGACACAACTGTCCAGACACTGTTGCAAGTTGCAGCAGCCTTTCCCCGTGATAACCAGTCTAGAGGCAGATGTTACAACTGTGGAGGAAAAGGTCACATATAGATGCACTGTCCTACTAAAAGAGGATATGAGACCAGAAATGCACCGAGGCCGTGTTGGGCATGTGGAAGAACAGGACATATGGCCCGAGATTGTAGAAAAACCCAGGGAAACGGGAGGCGGGGAGGCCAGGCCCGGGGGCCAGCCTTCCTGCAGAACCCAGTTTTTGCCCCCGGAATCCCTTCATACAGCCCTCCGGGCAAGCAGGACCAAATAGGGGGCCATCAGTGGCCCTGGCACTAGATTTTAAACAACGACCGATCACCCGAGTTTGCATGGAAATAATCGAACACCCCGAGGCAGGATCTATAGCTTTGAATATGTTGCTTGATTCCGGAGCAGATGTTTCTGTCGTATCCTCCCATATATGGCCACCGCAGTGGCAGTTGGAAGGCGCCGGCTACATAGCCGGGGTGGGAGGCACCATCTCCACATATAAAAGTAAGGAACTCATTCAATTCACCCTGTATGAACCTGATGGGCGCAGACTACAAGCCATCTCACAACCTTATGTAACAGATCTGTCAGAGTCCCTGATAGGCCGCGATGTGCTTGCTGCCCTGGGGATGCAAATCACCAATGTTGCTCCCAGCTTCCAGCATCCAGAAAAAGAGGTAACAAATTTATCCTAAGGGCCACTGCCTCAGCAGTTTCACCGATACCGCTGCAATGGAAAACCAATGATCCTGTCTGGGTGGAGCAGTGGCCATTAAACAAGGAAAAGCTTACAGCCGCGCAGCAAATAATACAACGAGAGTTAGAGCAAGGCCACCTTGAGGAGAGCTTTAGCCCTTGGAACACACCCATATTTGTTATAAAAAAGAAGTCTGGTAAATTTTGTCTTTTGCATGACCTACGAGCAGTGAACCAACAGATGTGTGACATGGGGGCACTGCAACCTGGCCTGCCCCTTTCCTCAGCAATCCCTAGGGGATGGCCAGTTGTGGTAATGGATATTCAAGATTGCTTCTTCTCCATCCCATTACATCCTAAGGACCGGCACAGGTTTGCATTCTCTGTCCCAACTACGAATTTGGAGGAGCCAGCTACACGCTATCAATGGAAGGTCCTTCCTCAAGGCATGAAGAACTCACCAACCGTCTGCCAATATGTGGTGGCCCAAGTGCTCTCACCGGTGCGCACACACTTTCCTGAAGCAGTGATTATTCATTACATGGACGACATCCTGCTGGCGGCCCCAGAAACACCCCAAGTGGAAAAAATGGAGGAAGAAGTAAAAGCATCACTCCAGAGTGTCGGCCTTTTCATCGCAGATGCAAAAACCCAAAGAGATGACGTTTCCTACCTGGGCACCTGTATAACAGGGAACATGGTACGTCCTATGAACATCCAGTTAAATCCAAAAATTTCCACCCTGCATGATATGCAGAAGTTAGTCGGAGCCCTGCAATGGATGCGACCGATCATTGGGATCCCTCCAGAGGTCATGGCGCCATTTTATGAGCTGTTAAAAGGGAAACACCTATGGGAACCAAGAACAATGTCAAAAGCGGGAGAAGAGAGCCTGAGACAAATCGAGAAGCTTCTGGCCACCGCAAGCCTCAGCAGATGGGATCCCAAAGAACCTATTGTTGCCCTGGTCATGTTGGGTTCAGAGGGGGTAACGGGAGCCCTCACACAACAGCTAGGAAGATGTCCTCAAGTCTTATTGTGGCTTTTCTCTAACCAAATGACAACCGCATACATGACATATATTAGAGCCACCGCATTGCTACTCCAAAAGGTTAGAACGGCTGCTGTGCGACACTTTGGACGTGATCCAGAGGAGATTCATGTGCCGTTCAAAAGAAAGGTATGGGATACCTTAGTTGTAACTGATGACGAAATTATGCTAGCTCTGCACACATATCATGGAAGGATAATCCCTGGCCAGTCACACCCCTTGCTCCAGCGTCTCCAGACCTGCCAACCCACGATCAGGATTCGAGTGCTTTTAACTCCAAAGCCTGGGACCACCTATTTCACCGATGCATCTTCGCGTACTAGTACAGACGCTGTGGTATGGGTCTCAGAAAAGCAATGGAGGAAGGTCACATACACGGACAGCAATTCAAGCGTGCAACACCTAGAAGCTAAGGCAGTGTCATTGGCAGTGCAGATGGAACCCAATCAACACATTAACATCGTCACAGACTCCATTTTCGTTTGGAAATTGGCACAAAAAATGACTACTGCAGGGTACACTGGTTCAGCCATAGCCTGTATGCTAGAGGATGCGCTACAGCAGCGCCAACAAACATGTTCAATCATCCACGTTAACGGACATCAATGCTATCCAGGCCCCTTTACGGAAGGCAACGCGATGGCGGACAAAGCAGCGAATAAGATATGGACACTATCTGAAGCCAAAGATCTCCACGGCTTTCTGCATATTGGAGCACGAGCGCTCACAAAATGCTGTGGCATCCCTCTCACGCAGGCTCGAGAGGTCGTTGCGACCTGCCCGTACTGTCAGCATTCACCCTTATGGAGTGCTGGGGTCATCCCCCGTGCACTGAAGCCTAACGGCATATGGCAGTCAGACTTCACCCTATGTCCTCAACTCAGACCTCAGCCATGGCTGGCAGTCACAGTGGACACTTACAGTATGATGATTGTGGCCACCCTGCATCGGAAACAAACAGCACGCTCCATTCAGCTACATTGGAATCTTGCAATCGCTTGGCTAGGCCTACCTGTCGAGATCAAAACTGATAACGGCCCCTGTTTTATTGCTCATACCACACGTCAGTGGTGCCAGCGGTGGGGTATCACGCTCAAACACGGCATTCCATATAATTCTACCGGGCAGGCCATTGTAGAGCGTGCTAATCAGACGCTAAAACACAGAATTAAGATTCTTGGGGAGGGGGAAGGATTCCCAGACGTAATTCCTGTCAACTACCAATCTCACATTTTACACCGCGCTCTTTATTCTTTAAATCATTTTGCCCGGGGAGACCAAGAGCGTGCCCCAATTGAGCGACATTGGAGTCCAGGGGTGCCAGAAGTGGGCCCCCCAGTCAAGGTTCGGTTCCCTGGGACAGCGGAGTGGGAAACAGGTTGGGAGCTGCTACATCACAGGAGGGGGTATGCCGCCATCAAACGGGATGATGTTATACAGTGGGTCCCTACACGCTGTTTACGCCCTGATTTAAAACAAAATCCTAACCCGAAGTAATATGTATGCTGTCCGAGCTTTATGTTTTGCAGGAGTACCTGTGGGGGAAGCCGAAACAACATCAGCCTCTACCTTCGGAAAGGAGGTGTCCTGACAGTACAGAGGGTCTGGTGAAGCGGCGGGGCGCCAAGAAAGATGAGGAACGGCAACCGTTGCTGAGTGAAACAAAAGCTTTGAACAATGTGCTCATGATTAGCTTGCTTTTGCTTTGCATCTCAGGAGTTGCAGGGGAATCTTACTGGAGAACCTGGGCTCGGGTACATAATCAGACACGGTACTGTCGAGGACCAAAGCTCTGGGGGGAACGTTTCCAGCCAGGGCGGAACACTACTGTAAATAGTTCCCTCGTTGTGGATGAAATAGATATAAGAGATACTCCCTTTCTGTCTGCAGCACCCGTTAGTATTATTATTATGTAATGGTACTGTTCACAAATGTATCTACCCAAGAGAGTCATATGGGTGGTGCATATTTGGCACTCTAGAACCCATGGGCATCTTCCTGAAACCTGAGAGACGAGGCAGTTGATTGTCTCAATGAAGGAAGAGGGACTTAGGGACATTGAGAGTGGAACTGGATGATGGCGAGGTAATAACTGGTGAGAACTGTTATGCAGGGGAGTTCTTGTCTTTCCCTGTCTGGAAAGGCGCTGCGGGAGTCTTTACGTTAGCTTTAACAGATCCAGGAATGTAATGTAATCCTCCAGAAGGCAGCGGATAGCTTGGTAGAAATAGCTAAGGAGGATCCAGTTAAACGGCAATGGCTAGCTGATATCGGAGCTAGTGTCTGGGGATGGCTAATGTCTTGGTTTTCTTGGGACAAACTCATAATAGTTGTTACTGTTGTTGTTAGAGTTATTCTCCTAACATGTTTTGGTTTTTCTATTTTAGGATGTTTTCACAGCTAGTTATGCTTACGCTTTGACGCAAGGCATCAGAATCAGCAGTACGCTTTACTTCGCATGACTTGAAGCATGGGGAGGGGGAAATGTAGGTAGATTAGGGTACGGCGACCGGAAAATCTCGCGTTGTAACGGAAAGGTAGGTGTGGTGAAAGGAGCAAGAAGTGCAAGTATCACGCGAGTTCGTACGGGACAAGACGACTATATAAGGCTGTTACGCAGTTAAATAAACGCCATTTGTTGCATCCTCACATTGGTGTCAGTGCCCAATGGCCCTGGGGTGCGGATAGCCTCAGGCCAGCCAGCAACCGAACGGAGCTTGCCGCAGACAAGTGGCAACATCACCAGAGCAGAGTAGAGGGGCAGAATCACCCCCCTAGACCTGTGGACCATGCTGCTTTTTATGCAGCCAGCGATACAATTGGCTTTCTGGGCTGCAAGTGCTCATTGCCGGCTCATGTCCAAGTTTTTGTCCACCAGTATCTCTGCTTCATTCTCCACAGGGCTGCTATCAATCCATTCATCCCCCAGTCTGTACTGATATTGGGGATTGCCCTGACCCATGTGCAGGACCTTGCACCACTGGTAGTAAATTCCATTTCTTTACATCCTGGTATAATTTATGAATTTATGTAGGGACATAATGAAGTTTGACCTGAAAGACATAATACATATGAAACAGAAAGAAAAATTCAAAGTAGTGATCTATGGTCATGGTGTTATCAAAATGACAACATAGATGAACCGCAGCAATTAAAAAATGGCTAAGGCACCAAAATAGACATGCAAGAACAAGCTCTGGACAACTCACTCAACAGAATCTTATATAAAAACTTGGAGATGTTTGCTCTTGGATATTTAAGACAAACACTTTTCTCTCTTACTCCCACTGTCAACACTAACAAGAACTGTTCAAGTATATTGAAGAAAAAGAGATCTTTAAAGGATTCCATTTATTTTTAAACGATCACTTAAATCTAAATTACTAAGTAAAATGAAAGGAGTGCTGAAGTGGTGTTGCATTAAAATTACATTAATTCTATCTCCCAAACAGCTGCCATGAAAGTATCAATAATGTATTGAAGGGAAGGGAAAGAGAAGAGGGAAAGGAAAAAAAAAAAAGTGTTTGCATTTTGAAGTAAAGTTTTACTTAAAGATTTTAATACCCCCAAAATGCTACCTCTCTTTTTCTCCCATTAATCAGTAATTTGTATGTAAAATACTTGACTTTCTGATATTTAACTTGATTATTATAATCAAGTTTCTTTTAAATATATATATTCTTTTAGAAAATCTTATTAATGTTTTCCTGTAATTCAAATATACACTATTTATTGTGAATAATTTTGTTCATAGTAGAGGATAAATTTGTTTACATTTTATACAGTGTACTTTAAAACATAGTATATTTATAGTTTACTCTGTATAACTATTTTTTGTTAAGTTGTAGTGTGTTGACGAAGGCTGGCTGCTGGATACCCACCCTCTCATTCTTCCACTCTCCCTCCCCCACAGGACAAGTAAAGAAAAAAAGCTTAGGGGTCGAGATAAAGACAGGGAGATAACTTATCAGTTGCCATAACAGGCAAAGCAGAGATGACTCATGGAAAAATAATTTATCTTTTTCCCAATTTGGGAAAAATTTGGATAGTGAGAAACAAAGGCAAAGCTAAAGACACCCTCCCTGAACCTACCACGTTTGCTTTCATTCCTTCAATGTCAACTCCTCTGCCTCCCTCCCCTGTCCCTGAGGAGGACATATGTATCAGACAGGGTCATCATAATAGGATCATCTTTTCTCCTTCACTCTTATTTTGTCTTAAAAGACATTTTAAGTATATAATCCATATACCTAAAATTATTTATATTGCATATGTATTATTACATATAGAATAATTTGTAATTATTCTCATTATTGAGAATTGTTGTCCTCAGGAGACTCGGCCCCCAGAGCCTGAAGTTAGGGACAGGGGGCTGTGTGAACCCCCCCATAATCCAGGAGGAGATGGTTAGTGACCTGCTGTGCCAGCTGGACACCCACAAGGCTATGGGCCCGGATGGGATTCACCCCAGAGTAATGAAGGAACTGGCAGATGAACTTGCCAAACCACTCTCGATTATCTACCAGCAGTCCTGGTTAACTGGAGAAGTTCCAGCTGACTGGAAATTAGCAAATGTAACGCCCATCTACAAGAAGGGCCGGAAGGATGATCCAGGGAACTGTAGGCCTGTCAGCCTGACCTCGGTGCCAGGCAAGGTGATAGAACAGATCATCCTGAGTGCCATTACATGGCACATGCAGGACAATGGGGGCATCGGGGCCAGCCAACATGGATTCATGAAAGGCAGGTCCTGCTTGACCAACCTGGTCTCCTTCTATGACCAAGTGACCCGCTTAGCAGATGAGGGCAGGGCTGTGGATGTAGTCTATCTAGACTTCAGTAAGGCATTGGACACTGTCTCCCACAGCATCTTCCTGGACAAACTGGCTGTCCGGGGCTTCGATGGGTGGACTCTTCAACGGGTTAAAAACTGTCTGGATGGCCGAGCCCAGAGAGTGGTGGTGAATGGGGCAAAGTCCAACTGGCGGCCAGTCACTAGCGGTGTTCCCCGGGGCTCAGTTCTGGGACCGGTGCTGTTCAATAGCTTTATAGATGATCTAGATGTAGGGATTGAGTGCACCCTCAGCAAATTTGCAGATGACACCAAGCTGGGTGGGAGTGTCGATCTGCTGGAGGGTAGGAAGGCCCTACAGAGGGATCTGGACAGGTTAGATAGATGGGCCGAGACCAACAGCATGAGGTTCAACAAGAACAAGTGCCGGGTCTTACACTTGGGCCACAACAACCCCATGCAGCGCTACAGGCTGTGGGAAGAGTGGTTAGAAAGCGGCCCAGCAGAAAGAGACCTAGGGGTGCTGATCGACAGCCGGCTAAACATGAGCCAGCAGTGTGCCCAGGTGGCCAAGAAGGCCGATGGCATCCTGGCCTCTATTAAGAATAGTGTAGCCAGCCGGTCTAGGGAAGTGATCGTCCCTCTGTACTCGGCACTGGTGAGGCCTCACCTTGAGTACTGTGTTCAGTTCTGGACCCCGCACTTCAAGAAAGATGTTGAGGTGTTGGAGCGAGTCCAGAGGAGGGCGACCAAGCTGGTGAAGGGTCTGGAGGGTCTGACCTACGAGGAACGGCTGGGGGAGCTGGGGTTGTTTAGCCTGGAGAAGAGGAGGCTCAGAGGTGACCTTATTGCAGTCTACAACTACCTGAAGGGAGGTTGTAGTGGAGTGGTAGTCAGCCTCTTCTCCCAGGCAACTAGCGATGATAGGACAAGAGGACACAGCCTCAAGCTTTGCCAAGGGAGGTTCAGGTTGGACATTAGGAAGAATTTCTTTTCAGAAAGGGTTATTAGACATTGGAATGGGCTGCCCAGGGAGGTGATGAAGTCACCATCTCTGAATGTGTTTAAGACAAGACTGGACATGGCACTTAGTGCCATGGTCTAGTTGACATGGTGGTGTCAGGACAGTGGTTGGACTCGATGATCCCAGAGGTCTCTTCCAACCTGGTTGATTCTGTGATTCTGTAATGTCCTTTTCCAGGAATTCCAATATGATATTCTTCTAAAGCTTACAACTCAGAATTTCTATTCTATACAGTGAGGTTCTGGCCACCTAAACTGTGCCTAAATATTAGGTATTTTGTGAAAAAGCACAATGAAAACCAAATACTTAAATTCCAAAGTCAATGGTAAGAAGCACATCTCATGTTCTAGTTGTCCAAAGGATTCCAGAAAAATGTTTTTCAAATCATGTAATCACTTTTACTTACAATGTTAAAAATCTTATCTAAAGTTCTTCATATTTGCTTATCAAGACAACATTTCCAACATTAAAAATTTAAATATTCACACCCTGGATCAGATTTGCAGCTGGTAGAACTAGGAAGATTTATACCAGCTGAAAGATAGGACCTCATGTTTTTGAAAAATGTATTAACTAAAAGTGGTATGGTACAATATGGTTTCTTACATGACAGCATGGCTCAAATGTCAGTACATGATTTATATAGGAAAATTTAAAAATGTTATATAAAGCAAGAAAATAGAATGAAAGAGTTTGTATGGAAAAGTCTACATAAAATCTTCAGTAGCAGCTATTTGTGACTTGAAATAAACATTAAGGCTGATTTCTTTTTAGTACTACAAAGTATACCAGATGCGATATGACTATATGCGTTCAGCCATCAAAAAATGCCTATTGACATGTCTGAACACTTTGCTACACAATTCCCTGTCATCTTTTGCCACAAAAACTTGTCTGTTTTCAGGAGTTCAGGTTCCAAGTTGTGATATGAAGTGGGGGGTAAGGGTGTAGAAAAAGAGCATTTTTTAATGGTTCTTAACATTTGTCTTCTAACATTGTTCCACGGTGCGTTTCACAGAACTTTCAAAGTTCTGCTGAAGCTTTTCCATGTATAGTAACATCTGTGAATGGGTACCAACCAACTGTAAAGAAACATTTATAGAACATGCTCAAAATTTTACGATCACTGATTCTTTTTTGTATACCAGCCCCTAGCTGTGATTTTTACCTGTCCTTTCTGGAGTCAGATCTTTGGTTGCTCTAATTTATATCAATGGGTTACCTCTGATAAGGTCTGCTGCAGTGGCTTAGAGCATAAACATGTTTTGTGAACTTCTCACTACCAATACTATACCCTTTATGACAACATCTCAAAGACCTTTATCAAAATACCTTACACAAGTTTTTCTGCTCATTATATGAAGAGCTCCTAACTAAGCACAGATAGCTATCAATAATATGAAGAGCTCCTAACTAAGCACAGATAGCTATCAATAATAACTTGTCAGTCAGTATTGTTTCTTTTTTCCACACTCAGTATCTACAGTCAAATTTCTTTAATCATAAATAATTAAACAATCCAGGTGTAAATGCTAAGCAATACTCTTAACAATACATTCGTAACGTCAATATGTGCTTCAGTAAACCTTCTCTATCATATTCAAGCAGGTAATCAAATTCTCAAGGTTGCTTGTCATGGATTATTGCTAAGCAAACATACAGGGCAAAATAAAAATAAGTGGAAAACTATTGAGATGCAGTATTCAGTGTGGTACAGGTCCTCATATTTATACAGGATTATATCAAGTTTGTACACAAAATCATTCTGTAACATCATATCCCTGGAGATATGGGGTATGCCAGATAATATTACCTCCTGCATAAAGTAAAAAGTCATAAACCATAATCTGAGTATTTGAAGGATATGCTAGAAGAGAGGGCAGTTGATTCTAGGATTACTTCTTTAGTACAGAGAAATGATAGGAAAAACTAAATACTTCCACTTGCTTTGAATTCTCACTACCAAGCATTCTTTCTGAACAAGGTGTCTTATGAAGCAGAAGATCATATTGCACAGGCATTTGGTAGTAAACATTCAGGAAAAGGAAAACCTAACTGTTGGGTTGTACTTCATCTGAGAGTAGAACCTACAGCTATGGTACTGCGTCGACATGAGCCGTAAGTGTTCTTCAGATGCGAGGGCAAAATTCATGGCACAGCTGGCATCCATATAAAACATATGGGTTCTCCTCTGGAACAGGGTAGCCGCCTTCTTATTGGGAAAGTCTCCAGGCCATGTTATTCTCTGGACAGTGCTCAGGATTTGTCTTTGAGTTAACTGGCATGGGTGAAAAGCAAGCTAGGGGGTGTTATTATTAAACAGTTTGCATGACAGCAGACAAATTCTTGACTCCATGTCTTGGTCTTGTGTAGGTTACTAGTCTGGATGCAACCTAAGAATTCAACTACATGGTTCACACAGCCAGAAGAGCATTACAAAGTGTCCTGTAAATTAGGTTGTAGACATTTGCAATAGAAATAACAAAATAGGTATGGACAGAGAATGGCCGACTGTATGGATGTGAGGGCAACAAAAAGAACAGCAGAAGGAGGAAGATAAAATGGCATGTGGTGATGGCATTGAAGTTGTCAGGTCATCAATATCACTACATATCTATTCACAGCTTTTAAAGACCTCTCTTATCAGGAAAATATATACTTTTTATGTCAAGAAGAAAAAGAGTAAATAAAATCACAGACATGGAGACTCCTTTACCTAACAGTCACACTCCTTAGCCTTGAAGCCTCTGGGAAAGAAGGTAGCAATAATACACAGCTTATCTCTATCCTTTAAATACGTCTTTTAAAGTGCTCCTGTTCCATCCGTGTACAACTGGACAACTGCTTGTAATCTGTCCTTTATATACACAAAAATGAGGAAGGAATTATTTAACCCTAAACTTCCCATTGTCATTCATGGAATTGGGTAAAAATAGCTGAGCCAAATCAGAAAAGCTGCACAATTTATCCCATGATCTTGTATCCTTACAATTCTACATTAATTAATTCAGCAGTATAGTCCCTCAGAAATGCTGAGTTAAGGAGTTCTTTGAATTTCTTGCCTTTGATTAATGTGGATTCAGATCCATAATCTTTTAATAGAATATTTAAGTATGCCATCAAAAATCCAAATACTTGATAACAAAGTTAAGCTAGAATCCATTAATGTATTATGTGACTGTTCTTAATAATGATACTTTGTACTGATACCAAATATCTGGTATTTTACATGTTATAGCCTGTTATCTCCCTTGGGGTATCTACAGAGATATGGTTCCTTTTTCTGTAAGCAGTTTTTCCCTATTGTTTTTCCTCTTGGTGAATCTTTGAGCTAGCGTGCAGCAAATATATTGTCTGAGGATGAACCAATCTTATTCAAAACGAGCTTTACCTGCTTTGTGTCTGTGGAAGTTCTGGAGACCTCTAAAGAAGTCAGTACTTCCAGAGCAGAGCTGACTTTGAATTCCTGAAGGTGTGCACCACATTTGCACAGACAGCTCACAAGCAAGTGCCAAAATATTCTGCGGATAGGTAGAGATCAGAGAGATTAGGATGTAAGGCATATGACATTTACAGTTTCTATTTCATTATAAACACAGATGTTGAAACCAATAGGTTTACTTTTTTTCTGTGTGTGTGTTTTCCCTCCTTTTGGAATAGGGGGATAGGCAGGGGCAAACAAAAAAAAAGTGAAACCCAAAACTGCTCAGGTGAGGAAAGGTTTCCTCCCTTTCTCCTTTACCTATGTTGTCTTTCAGTCAAAATTCTTGATTGCTGCCTTCTATTTCTTACTTAAGGACAGAGACCAAAGAGAGGAAGCTTTCTTGAGAGCACTTGGAATTAAATATACCAAAGTAAATCATATCATGTAGTTTAATTTGTCATAAGAAAAGCTAACACCTCATTCTTGACTTTCTAATCCATTACATCACCCCCATATTTAAAGCATAAACTGAATACAGGGAAAGGCTCATAGATTTCAGTTTGATTACTGGATAGAAAAAGAAGGTTAGTAGGTAACTTTT
Organism: Nyctibius grandis; assembly: GCF_013368605.1. Lineage (NCBI taxonomy): Eukaryota > Metazoa > Chordata > Aves > Nyctibiiformes > Nyctibiidae > Nyctibius > Nyctibius grandis. The sequence goes on along the minus strand of NC_090659.1, from coordinate 74,989,721 downwards.
AACAGTTTTAAGTGCCTATGTGGAGACCTGAATTCTAATAACAGAGGCTTCTTCAGCCTATCAGATAAAGGTATTACAAGTTCAGACGGAACTGAACCCAAACCTAAACAGATTCAGATTATCACTAATCATAGAATATCCGGAGTTGGAAGGGACCCACAAGGATCATCAAGTCCAACTCCTGAATCCACACAGGGCAACCTAAAAGTTAAACCATATATCTAAGATCATTGTCCAAATGTTTCTTGAACATGGATCAACAGGCTTGGGGCCATAATCTCTTCTATGGGGAGCTTGTTCCAGTGGCTGACCACCCTGTCAGTGAAGAACTGTTTCCTAATATCCAATTGGAACCTTGCCTGATGCAGCTTTAAGTCATTCCCTTGTGTCCTACAACTGTACACCAAAGAGAAGAGATTAACACTTCCCTCCCTGCTCCCCCTCATGAGGAGGCTGTAGACAGCAATAAGGTCATCCTTCAGTCTCCTCTACACTGAGCAAACTTAGTATCCTCAGCCAGTCCTCATAAGTCACGCCCTCTAGTCCTTTCACCATCTTTGTTGCCGTTCTTTGGACACATTCTAGTATTTTTATATCCTTCTTATATTGTAGAACCTGAAACTGCACACAGTACCCAAGGTGAGGCTGCACCAATGTTGAGTACAGTGGGACAATTACTTCCTTAGACCGGTTAGCTACACTGTCCTTAATGCAACCTAGGACACACTTGACTGCCAGGCTTTTGGCTGTCAGGGCACATTGTTGACTCATATTGAGCTTACCATCAACCAAAAACCCCAGATTCCTTTCTGCAGGACTGCACTCCAGCCTCTTGTCCCCCCAGTCTAGAAGTACATCCATGATTACACTGACCCAAATGCAGAATCCAGCATTGCTCGTTGTTAAATTTCATATAGTTGGCGATTGCTCAGCACTCTAATCTATCAAGATCTCTCTGTAAGGCCTCTCTACCCCCAAGGGAATCAACAGCTCCTCCTAATTTAGTATTTGTTGGCAAACTTACTTTGTGCGCACTCAACTCCTTTGTCCAGGTCATTGATAAAAACATTGAAGAGAACTGGCCCTAAAATTGGGCCAGCCTGACCCTTCAGCCAATTGTTGACCCATCATATTGTGGGTGAGACACTTCAGAACAATTAACTGGGAAGAATGACAAAAATTTCTTTGGGAACAGTTGTTTCCTTTGAGAAACTTCTTAGTTTGAACAGGGCTTAATTTCAAGGACTCTTATGGTATACATAGCTCAGACATAATGATCCTGTTGGTCACTTCAGGCTTTACAATCTGTTCACATATTAATATCTTGTACTTAGAGTGCTGTATTACTGTATAGAAGCGTATTTTTGTAATAATTATTATAATAACTATATATATGTATTAAAATAGTTCCTTGCAAATGTAAATAGATTTATGAATTAAGAAGAGGCAGAAATAGAACAAGACAATAACCATTACACTGAAATATGAGTTCTAACCACTATTTGCAAAAATGAGCTCTCTGTACCTGTAGTTATTTAGCTTGATACAAGAAATTCCATATGCTATGAAAAAAAATACTAATAATGGATTAATATTAGCAGCATTAGATTGAACTGGAATTTAATTTAAACTTTAAAGCTTATCCTTCAAAAACAGTTTTATTTGTTAGTTTTCCAGCACTCAATAAATAGATTCCATGCTATTTGTCACTGTGCTATAAGCAGGCAGCGCAAGATTGGATCATATGTGATCATAATGATCTTCAAAATATATATATAAAAAAAAAAGCCAGAATATAAACACTGAAGACTTATCAATGTTTAAAGTCCCAACTCTCTAAATTTCCTAGGTTTATGAGCATATTTTCAAAAATGTTTTTGTTAAGAATTATGGACAAAATATTATAAAGCTCTCCTGAACAGGTTGCAATCAAAAGCAGGAGTGGGGGGAGGAGACTCTTCTCTTTCAGAATTAATGAGGAATGTTAATTACGTACTGCTAAATACTTCCTGAGATGTTCCTACAGGGAATAGAAAGACAGGCATTTAAGAAGTAAATATGCTTTCTTTGGCTCTGGAGTGATGAGTTCTGTTCATCCTCCTAGACAAACTGTCTGTCCGGGGCTTGGATGGGTGGACTCTTCAACGGGTTAAAAACTGTCTGGATGGCCGAGCCCAGAGAGTGGTGGTGAATGGGGCAAAGTCCAACTGGCGGCCAGTCACTAGCAGCGTTCCCCAGGGCTCAGTTCTGGGGACAGTGTTGTTCAATACCTTTATGGATGATCTAGACGTAGGGATTGAGTGCACCCTCAGCAAATTTGCAGATGACACCAAGCTGGGTGGGAGTGTCGATCTGCTGGAGGGTAGGAAGGTCTGACAGAGGGATCTGGACAGGTTAGATAGATGGGCCGAGACCAACAGCATGAGGTTCAATAAGAACAAGTGCCGGGTCTTACACTTGGGCCACAACAACCCCATGCAGCGCTACAGGCTGTGGGAAGAGTGGTTAGAAAGTGGCCCGTCAGAAAGAGACCTGGGGGTGCTTATCGACAGCCGGCTAAACATGAGCCAGCAGTGTGCCCAGGTGGCCAAGAAGGCCAATGGCATCCTGGCCTCTATTAGGAATAGTGTAGCCAGCCGGTCTAGGGAAGTGATCGTCCCTCTCTACTCGGCACTGGTGAGGCCGCACCTTGAATACTGTGTCCAGTTCTGGGCCCCGCACTTCAAGAAAGATGTTGAGGTGTTGGAGCGAGTCCAGAGGAGGGCGACCAAGCTGGTGAAGGGTCTGGAGGGTCTGACCTATGAGGAACGGCTGGGGGAGCTGGGGTTGTTTAGCCTGGAGAAGAGGAGGCTCAGAGGTGACCTTAGTGCAGTCTACAACTACCTGAAGGGAGGTTGTAGTGGAGTGGTAGTCAGCCTCTTCTCCCAGGCAACTAGCGATGATAGGACAAGAGGACACAGCCTCAAGCTTTGCCAAGGGAGGTTCAGGTTGGACATTAGGAAGAATTTCTTTTCAGAAAGGGTTATTAGACATTGGAATGGGCTGCCCAGGGAAGTGGTGGAGTCACCATCTCTGGATGTGTTTAAGACAAGACTGGACATGGCACTTAGTGCCATGGTCTAGTTGACATGGTGGTGTCAGAACAATGGTTGGACTCGATGATCCCAGAAGTCTCTTCCAACCTGATTGATTCTATGATTCTGTATTGTTCTTCAGGATAGCTGACATTAGAGTAATTTCTAAAAATGCTTAAAAGTAGAACATGCAGTTCCTAGAAAAAGAAGGCAGCAAGTGGTTGATGCTTTTGTAGGCAAAATTGATTTATTGTCTTTCTAGACAATTTGTCTCTGACACTAAAAATATTGAAGTAAATCATAAATGTTTTATAGATATAAAAACACACTGAGAAGTGAATTAGTCTTTTATTATTTAACACAAAACAATTTTCTTCTATCATGAAACAAAACAATGAAACAGGACAGAACTAGTTCAGGATTCTTAGCACTTTTTTTAACATTGCCTACAGGAATACTAAAGCCAGAAGTCTGTGAAAGTAAGTTTTCAAGAGCAAGGTCCTCAAACTTTTTAATACACTTTTTTCATAATCTTATTTTCCACAATATTTGCACTCTGTATCCCTATCCGATATCACTAAGATATAAAATATATTTTTGCAAGCTCCCTTAGACATCCATTGGAATATCTTATCTTATTGCTATTACTTTATTATTATTTCATCTTTATTCTCAAACAATCCAGTAAGCAACCCTTAACCAGAAAGGAAAAAAAAAAAAAAAAAAAAGAAAAGAAAAAAGGAAAAAAAAAGGATAATAGTCTGATTTTGTTTCTTCCTCTCTGATTAACAAGCCACTACCATAACCTCTCCTGGGTAAAAGGCTAGTATCATGGTTTAACACCAGCCAGCAGCTCAGCCCTACACAACCTCTTGCTCACTCCTCACTATGGCAGGTTGGGGAGAGAATCGGAAGGGTAAAAGTGAGAAAAATCATGGGTTGAGATAAAGACAGTAAAATAGGGAAAGCAAAAGCTGGGAACACAAGCAAAGCAAAATAAGGAATTAATTCACTACTTCCCATTGGCAGGCAGGTGTTCAGCCATCTCCAGGAAAGCCAGACTCCATCACACATAACAGTTACTCTGGAAGACTGTCCTGGCTTCACCAGGATTTTGTTTCAGTTTGTGGCCTGCCATGGTGATCAGGGCCATTAGCAGTTAAATGCAGGGCAGATGACGCAGGCTGGCCCACAGGTGTATTCTACATCATTAAGATCAAGTTCACTACAAAAGGGAGGGCTTGCTAGAGAAGGGGGAGGCATGTTTTTTGTTCTCTTCTTTTTTGGCCTCCTTTTTTTTTTCCTCATTGCTGATGGTTGGTATTCCTGGACAACCTGCTGCAACTCTGTAGCTGAGTATACTTTTGTGTGTTTTGTGTTAGCTTTTATATTCGTTTATTTTATTAAATATGTTTAATTTTAACCCATGAATCTCCCTCTTTTTCCCAATTTCCTTCCTTGGTTGGGGAAGGGACATTAGGTGAGAGAAAAGCTGCTGTTGTTTAGCCCTGGGTGCAGGCTAAATGAAGACAAACACTGTAACTCCGTACATCCATCCTTCCTTCCTCCTTCTTTCCCCAGCTTTTATTGCTGAACATGATATCATATGTATGGAATATCCCTTTGGTCAGTTGGGGTCAGCTGTCCTGGCTGTGTTCCCTTCCAAATTCTTGTTTACCCCCAGCCTACTCGCTGGCAGGGCAGTGTGAGAAGAAGAAAAGGGCTTGACGTAGTGTAAGTATTGCTCAGCACTGTTTTCATCACAAATTCAAAACATAACACCATAAAAGCAACTATGAAGAAGTTTAATACTATCCTAGACAAAACCAGTACAGCTAGCCCCCTGTGCTGATATGACTAGAAATCTTTCACATCTGCCAAGTTACTTCCAATAAATACATTTATAGGATCCAATAACTACATTTATTAGACATAATTTTCCTCCTTATATTTCTAGCTATTTATTTTTGCCTGATTTCCTAGGCTGCTTCAGCTAAGGAAGATTCCAGAAGACATCTTGATAATTATTTTATGAGCATATCAATGGTGCTTTACCAAGTAAAGCACATCTAAGATCCTTCAGCAGCAGCAGCTGATTTAAGTTGCTGTCATTTCCTCCTGGTACATCTGGGGATAACTGCTGATTATGATAACTGCTGATGCTGTTGTGAAAACAGCTGCACAAACTATTCAGCCAACTGGAGCTGGTTGGCAGCAAGCTGATGAATACAAGCTGCTGCTTATTTGCAACAACAGCATCTTAGCAGGGAGCACTGATATATGTTGCCATAGCAGCTTGAAAGCGGTGCCAGGTAGGGACTTATGAGGGTTTAATCCTAGATCCATTTCCAGATGGTATTCTGTTACACCCTGCAGATTACTAAAGGCCAAAAAACTAGCTAAGGAGTTTGGGATATGACCCCACAATGATGAACGCAAAATGAAGAAGCTTTTCTTCTGTGTATCTAGTGATAAGTGCCAGCTGCCTGTGTGGACATAGTCACTGAGTAATATGCAGTAGTTAATGCATTCAGCTTTTTTGACTGAAGTGTTCTGTACAAATAAAAACAAACTCTCGTGAGATTCAACATCCATAAATCGTAGAGGGTTGAGATAGATAATTTCCTAAACTGAAAATGTTCCCTCACAGTTCACTTGTTTGGTTAGCGTGATGGAATAAACCCTGAAATATTAACAAAAGCTATTCACATAATCAATAAAAAAAAAGAATGGAGTTTCATACAGGGGCAGGATTATAGAGACAAGCCTTTCCTGAACCAGGGATATTTATTTTATATTAAAAATACATTTATCTTATAAATATTTTATTTTATAAAATATGAGGTGTTTACGGTCTGTGCTCTAAAATACCTCCTTACCTCCAGGACTCAGACAGTTGATCAAATTTGTTAGCAATTTAATGAGTCTGCCTTCTGTAAATGAGCTGCTGTGCTTAGCATGTTGATAACCCATGGCAAAAGTAAGACAATTCAATTTAGCAATGATGTTGGTTGTTGTGAATTAAACTAAATTTCATTCAGCTGATATGTCTCTTAAGCCAAACAGAGTTATACAACTACTGAAACTTACCTGAAGTTTGAAAGCTGATTTCAAAGTAATCCTTCTAGATGCCTTTGTAAAAATTTTAACTCTGCGCACTGACTCAATAATAGATGTTTTGAAGCAAGTCTGACAAATGGACATTTAAACAAGGTTTTTCCCACTCTTCTCATCTATTTACCCTGTGGAATAATTATTGCTAGTAGACAAAGTTGAAACAGGTTTTGTGGGTTTTTTTGCCATTTCAAAACTTGGATTTGAATATGAAATTTTAATTCAGACTAATGTTTTTCCGCACCTGAAATCACACAAAACAGACAGCCTGTGTTGTGGCAAATAATGATACTTATTATTTCTGGAATGAAATACACTGTGTGTGTCTTGCAATGGCTGAATTAATTTGAGGTGATTTATATCAGTCTTAGTACTTTTCTTCACTGACACAGAACAAGAAAACTTATAAATTCACACAGTGGTTGTGGGATTTTCAAAGCCTGATTGCAATGATTTCTTTAGATAGGCATACCTCAAGGATTTCACCTCCTGAATCTACTGATGTTCCTACAGTGAAGTTGTTGATCTCTTCTGAAACTGGATTCATAGTTCCCTAGCCATGCTGAAGATATGACTTTTGAAGTTCTTCCTACTAGAAACATCAGATGTCTTATAACTTCCACATATCAGGCACCTGTGTAACTGGAGGGGCTGACTGGGACGATTAAGTTATGTTTCCATCACAGCAATGTCTACATTCTGTAATTATGATGATGTTTCAAGAAATGTTTACTCTCAACAAGTTGACATATGCTGGCAAAAACATTTTATGTTTTTTTCCATTCCAGACATGGAGTACTTTTAGGTGTCAAGTAAAGAGAACTGTGAGCTGTTATTTATAACTGTGACAAGTCTTTATTATAAAAAAAGAAAAAAATAAATATACCAGGAAAATCTGGTGAAGGAGAGTGATATCAGATTCATATTAGATATCAGATTTCTTGTCAAACTGCTTATCGGCTAATTTTAACAGCTAGATTTAACCTAAATTTTCCACAGGTAGTTAAATTTCAACCTTTCAAGGAGAAAGTTTCTCTTATAAAATAAATTTCAAAAATCTGAAAGTTAGTACACTAGCATATGATATTCTAGTATGCATTTAATGTCATTTTACCCTTTGTTAAATTTCCTCATTTTGTTATAGCCAAAAAAGAACAAGAATTTTCCTCTGCTCCGGTTTTCTTTTGAATTCAGGATAGATTATTTTAAGTTTGGGTTTGTTTTACATTCTTTTTTTTAAGGACAAGGTTGCCAAGGGACTAGATTTCGTATGTTTTGAAAACTTTATGTCCTAGGTTTACAGACAGTGAAGGATGATAGTACGCAACAGTTCTTTCCAGAACAAAAATGAGTTACTCGTGAGGGTTGTTTTTTATTGATATGACACCTTAATGACAAGAAATGGAGCAACACAAAATGTTTATTTAAGTTGTCTCCTTTTTCACCTGTATGAAGCAAAAATGTCTTGAAGAGCATGAGTGGTTTAAAGGCAATGTTTAGAATGACTTGGAAATCTGTGCATTAAACTATTCAGAGGATAAGGAATAGATCCTGCATGTTGCCTTTGGGAGTCATTTTCAAAGGACAGAAAAGGGAGCTCCTGCATTATACTTCTGAAGTTACTGCAGAATATAGCCAAAACCTTACTGGAACATTTGAATTTTTTTTTTAATAACCATCCATTGTCATCTCAAAACTTAAAAACTCCCGTGGGAGCTTTACAGGACTGAAAGAGAGAGTTAAGAAGGGAAGGAAAATTTTCGTAACCTAAATCTCTCTATTAAAACAGACTACTTTTTTTTTTTTTTTCTCTCTGGGGAAATAGGTGCGATCTTGAATAGGGAAACAGTTTTTTAAAAGCTCTCTGTAAGCAAAATTCAGCTATTGGAAAAACAGGAGATGTGAGGAAGCTAGAAAAAGGATACAACAGTGTGATTGCAGTTTGGATTCAATTTTGTGGAACTACGTGCAAAGAACCATAGATGACATTTATCACATTCCACAAGCATTCTGAATTTCTTTTTTTCTCTACTTCAAAGTGTTTTTCTTTGCAAGATGAAGAATATGTTTTGCACTTTTTTTTCTATGAAATATTAAACTATGCTCTGGATGTCTGAGGGAAAGGTGAAAGAACTCTTGCTGCATGATAGATTAAGTCAAGCACTCTATCCAGACTTAAGGCAGTTGTACAGAAGAAATATTAAAATAAGGCTAAAAAAGTACCTACAGAAGTGACAAAACCCACAGCTTTTGAACATCATACCTGCTGTGAAGTTATTTCAAAAATATTTTGCTTTGACACTTATAGAGACCATCTAGGGAACCTGAAGGTGCACAAGTCCATGGGACCTGATGAGGTGCATCAATAGGTCCTGAGTGAACAAGCAGATGAAGTTGCTAAGCCACTATCCATCACTTTTGAGAAGCCATGGCAGTCCAGTGAAGTTCCCACTGACTGGAAAAGGGGAAACATAACCCCCATCTTCAAGAAGGGAAAAAAGTAAGACCCAGGGAACTACAGGACAGTCAGTCTCATCTCTGTGACTGGAAAGATCATGGAGCAGATCCTCCTGAAACTATACTGAGGCACACGGAAATCAAGGAGATGATTGGTGACAGCCAACATGGCTTCACTGAGGGCAAATCATGCCTGACAAAATTGGTGGCCTTCTATGATGGGGTTACATCACCGGTGGATAGGGGAAGAGCAACTGATGTTATCTACCTGGACTTGTGCAAAGCATTTGACACTGTCCCTCATGACATCCTTGTCTCTAAATTAGAGAGACATGGACTTGACCAATGAACCACTCGGTGGATGAGGAATTGGCTGGATGTTCACACTCAAAGAGTTACAGTCAACAGCTCAATGTCTAAGTGGAGACCAGTGACGAGTGGCATTCCTCAGGGGTTGGTATTGGGCCCGGTCCTGTTTAACATCTTTGTTGGTGACATGGACAGTGGGATTGAGTGCGCCCTCAGCAAGTTTACCAGAGGACACTAAGCTGCGTGGTGCGGTCGACATGCTGGAGGGAAGGGATGCCATCCAGAGGGACCTTGAGAGGATTGAGAGCTGGGCCTGTGTGAACCGCATGAAGTTCAACAAGGCCAAGTGCAAGGTCCTGCACATGGTTCGGGGCAATCCCAAGCACAGATACAGCGATATTCTCCACAAATACAGGCTGGGTGGAGAATGGATTGAGGGCAGCCCTGAGGAGAAGGACTTGGGGGTGATGGTTGCTAAGCTCAACACGAGCTGGTAATGTGCTCTTGTAGCCCAGAAAGCCAACTGTATCCTGGGCTGCATCAAAAGAATCATGAGAAGGTTGAAGGAGACGACTCTCCCCTTTTACTCTGCTCTCGTGAGACCCTACCTGGATTACTGTGTCCAGCTCTGGTACCCCCAACAGCAGAAGGACATGGAGCTGTTGGATTGGGTCCAGTGGAAGGCCACAAAGATGATCAGAGGGCTGGATCACCTCTCCTATGAAGACAGGCTGAGAGAGTTGGGGCTGTTCAGCCTGGAGAAGACAAGGCTCCAGGGAGAGCTTAGAGCAGCTTTCCAGTACTGGACAGGGGCCTACAGGAAAGCTGGAGAGGAACTTTTTACAAGGGCATGTAGTGAAAGGATGAGGGGTAACAGTTTTAAACTGAAAGAAGGTAGATTTAGGTTAGATATTAGGAAGAAATTCTTGACTGTGAGGGTGGTGAGACACTGGACCAGGTTTCCCAGAGAAGTTGTGGATGCTCCCTCCCTGGCAGTGTTTAAGGCCAGAATGGATGAGGCTTTGAGCAACCTGTTCTAGTGGAAAAGTGTCCCTGCTTGTGGCAGAGGTGTTGGAACTAGATGATTTTTAAGGTCCCTTCCAACCAAAACCATTCTATGATTCTATTTCCTCTTTACCACTATATACCACTTTTTCTACCATTTTTGTTTACCACTATATACTTAATGGAAGAATGCTAAGAAGAAATTTGAATGTATATTTTTGAAAGATATAGTACTGCTGGCAACAATACTGAGAGAATATAACATGAGGTGAAGATGACCTTTTTTCTTTTAATTATTACCAGTTTTTCATTGGATGTTTTCAGATTTCCAGGTGCAGCTTCTTTAAAAGCAGATACTTAGATTTAAGAGCTATTTTTCTGACTGTTTCACCATCTTGAATTTATTTGTAGCTCTTTAGTTTAATTGGACTAATTTCACTTTACATATGAATTCCTTGCAAATAATTCTCTTCTTAGAATGTCTACACATAGCCAGCAATTACAGGCATTTCATCTTCCTTTTAATTATTTGCTTTTTACACTTAACAGTGGTATGAGTCTGGATGGTGACTACTAAGGCCAATATCTTTACAAAGAAAAAAGCTAGAGAGGCACCGGGCACAGTCATTTATGCTGAAGTATTTAAAGTAAAATTCGAAAACCCACTTCAAGAATATCTGACAGTGTCTCACTTGTGTTGTTTTTGTTCTCAGGAACAAAAGCCTTTGCTAGCTCTCAGTGTTTTGTTCTAAAAGATAAAAATTGTTTGCTAAATTGCCTTCTGGAAACTGAAGGCAGACTTCAGACCTATTCTTTTTCATGTGGTGGGAAAAAACTGGCAGTACTTTAAAAAAAAAAAGCACAAAATGAAAAAGAAAATTCAGAAGAACTTGTTTGATACTGTACTATCTGGGTAAGTTGCCTCAGGACAATGGGCCTCTAAAATGTTATCTGCTTCATTTTGCTTTTAAAACAGAGATTCTCTGCAAAACTAGACTGCAGGTGCTATAGCAGGAATTTAGACTCACTTTTCTAAAGACAGTCATCTTTGCAACTACAAGGGGTAACTGGGAACTCTTCTGTGGCACACACACTACATTCTGTTATCAGAATGTCCCTACAGAAAATACAATTTTCAGCTTCTAAGAAAAACTTTTGATTGATAAAGGCTCATGTGAGCCACAACATGCGCAAAAAGGCCTCTATAACTTTCTTTGCAAATGTCCATGTGGGGGTCCATAAAGGTTTTAAAATCCCTTAAAGATCAAGATCCCAAAATATTAAAAGAACTTTTAAAAATAAAGGACATTTAGTAGCATTTGAAAGCTTCCAAAGTTCTAAGTTAATTAAGAAAGGAAATATTTTTCCCACTAATTTTTTATTCTCTTTTGTTTTCACAGTTCTACAATTTCCATGATTGTCAGTAACCGAGGGGAGCTGCTCCTGTGCCAGCCTAATCTGCAGTGGAGCAGCAGATCTCAGCTCACAGGGCGTTTTCTTGAGGCAGGGAAACGCCGGGGGAGTGAAGACACCCACAAGGAGCCAGCAGCTCTTGCAGGAGACGCTGACGAGGCATGGGCATAGCCAGAGCAGCTGTGACCACCTACACACCTATAAAAAGCAGCTGAGGGACTGCTAGCAACCAGGAGCACTGCCAACAAAGCAGGCAAATACACCGTGGTTCATCAGCTAGGGCGTGGCACAGGAGTTTGCATGGCAGTTTGCGTGGAAGGGCACACAGGAAGGGTGTAGAGGTCTCTACCATAATGGTGGGCACTCACCTCAGAGCCGAAACCAGTGTTTCTACAGAGAAAGCCCCTGATATGTCTGATGCTTCCACTCAGACAGAACTGGTAAGAAAGGAGACCCCAGTACAGACAGTGGATTGCAATGAGTGCCCAGACCCTTCTCCCGGAGAAAAGGTGAATACCTGAAAAAGATGTGCACAGGATGATGATCTGTTGTGTCAGGTGGCTGAATTGCAGGAAACAGTTAAAAGGCTGCGCAGTATTAGAGGGGCCGAGATGGAGATAGATAAATGGTTACAGAACCGTGCTCCTGTGGTGGACACCACTGAGAATGGGCACCTTGGACCCTGGTGAGCCACAAAAGCAGGACTCTGCTTCAGTCCCCACCCTCCAGCATTACAACCAAAACCAGATATGAAGCTTTAACAGCTGTAGATACCCATGAGCAAGGTCTGCAAGGAGAAATCATACCAGCAGCACGCAGCGGATGCAACAAAAGGAAGTGACAAGTGCTTGTAGTGGGTGACTCTTCATAGAGGGACACTGAGGCGCCCATCTGTCAGTCTGACAGGGAGTCATGAGAGGTATGTTGCCTTCCAGGAGCTAAGGTCCAAGATGTTGCCGAGAGGGTGCCACAAGAATGCAAATCAGCTTCTGGCTTTGTGACTGGTGCCGTCATGAGAGTTCTGGTTTATGACAATGGGACATTTTATGACTATAGCCTGGTAGGGATGGGTGGGATCCACCTTTCCAGAGAGGCAAGGGAATCTCTGGCAACAGACCGGCCAACTTGGTGAGGCGGGCTTTAAACTGAAGGACTTGGGGGACAGGGTCCAAAGTGCCAAACTCATGACATTGCAACCAACTGGGGAACAAGCCAGGCTAGCCAGAGAAGTGACAGAAGTTCCTTAGCTGCCTCCCAAGATGTGAACCAGAAGACCAACCACCTCAAGGGAATGTATGCACTTTAATGCCTCTGTGCAAACACATGTAGCATGGGGAATAAACAAGAGGAGTTAATGATGAGCGCATGCCTGCAGGGCTATGACCTTATTGGCATCACGGAGATGTGGTGGAGTAGCTCCTATGACTGGACTGTTGGAATGGAAGGATACAGGCTCTTTAGGAAGGACAGGCAGGGGAGATGAGGAGGGGGTGTCACCCTCTATGTCAATGACCAGCTGGAGTGCATGGAGCTCCACCTAGGGATGGAGGAGGAGCTGAACAAGAGCTTATGGGTCAGGACTAAAAGGAGGGCAGGGGCAGGAGACATGATAGTGGGAGTCTGCTACAGGCCACCTGACCAGGAAGACAGAATGGATGATGTCCTTTACAGACAGATAAGTGTAGCCTCACGTTCACAAGCCCTGGTCCTCATGGGGGACTTCAACCACCCCAATATCTCTTGGAGGGACAACACAGCAGGGCATAAGCAATCCAGGAGGTTCCTGGAATGCATGGATGATAACTTCTTCCTCCAAGAGAGAGAAAGGATCCAACAAGGAGAGGTGCCATGTTGGACCTTGTTCTCACCAACAAAGAGGAGCTCATGGAGTATGTGAAGCTCAAGGGCAGCCTTCGCTGCAGTGACCGTGAAATGGTGGAGGTCAAGATCCTTAGGTCAGAGAGGACCGTGCAGAGCAAGCTCACTGCTCTGAACTTGAGGAAAGCAGACTTTGGCCTCTTCAGGGACCTGCTTGGTAGTATTCAAGGATGACCTTCTCCAAGCTCAGGAGTGATGCATCCCAACAAAGATCTCGTGAGACCCCACCTGGAGTACTGCGTTCAGCTCTGGGGCCCCCAACATAAGAAGGACATGGGCCTGTTGGAGCGAGTTCAGAGGAGGGACATGAAGATGATCAGAGGGCTGAAGCACCTCTCCTATGAAGACAGGCTGAGAGAGTTGGGGCTGTTCAGCCTGGAGAAGACAAGGCTCCAGGGAGACCTCATAGCAGCCTTCCAGTATCTGAAGGGGGCCTACAGGAAAGCGGGAGAGGGGCTTTTTACAAGGGCAAGTAGTGATAGGATGAGGGGTAACAGTTTTAAACTGAAAGAGGTTAGATTTAGATGAGCTATTAGGAAGAAATTCTTTACTGTGAGGGTGATGAGACACTGCAATAGGTTGCCCAGAGAAGTTGTGGCTGCCCCCTCCCTTGCCATGTTTAAGGCCAAGTTGGATGAGGCTTTGAGCAACCTGGTCTAGAGGAAAGGTGTCCCTGCCTGTGGCAGGGGTGTTGGAACTAGATGATCTTTAAGGTCCCTTCCAACCCAAACCATTCTATGATTCTATGAAAGAGGAAGTCAGGCAAAAATGCCAGGAGGCCTGCATGGATGAACAAGGAGCTCCTGGATAAACTCAGACACAAAAAGGAAGCCTACAGAAGGTGGAAGCAAGGGCAGGTAGCCTGAGAGGAATACAGAGAAATTGTCTGAGCAGCCAGGGACCAGGTTAGGAAAGCTAAAGCCCTGATAGAATTAAATCTGGCCGGGGACATCAAGGGCAACAAGAAATGCTTCTATAGGCATGTCAGTGGTAAAAGAAAGACTAGGGAAAATGTGGGACCTCTCTGGAAGTAAACAGGAGACCTGGTTACCCAGGATACAGAGAAGGCTGAAGCACTAAAGAACTTTTTTCCTCAGTCTTCACTGGCGAATGCTCTAGCCACACTGTCCAAGTCACAGAAGGCACAGGCAGGGACTGGGAGAATGAACTGCTCACTGTAGGAGAAGATCAGGTTTGAGACCATCTAAGGAACCTGAAGGTGCACAAGTCCATGGGACCTGATGAGGTGCATCCATGGGTCCTGAGGGAAGTGGCAGATGAAGTTGCTAAGCCGCTACCCATCATTTTTGAGAAGTTGTAGCAGTCTGGTGAAGTCCCCACTGACAGGAAGAGGGGAAATATAACCCCCTTTTTTAAAATAAGTAAAAAGGAAGACCCGGGGAACTACAGGCCAGTCGGTCTCACTTCTGTGCCCAGCAAGATCACAGGGCAGATCCTCCTGGAAACTATACTGAGGCACACGGAAATCAAGAAGGTGATTGGTGACAGCCAACATGGCTTCACTGAGGGCAAATCATTCCTGGCAGATTTGGTGGCCTTCTACAATGAGGTTACATCACCGGTGGATAGGGGAAGAGCAACTGATGTTATCTACCTGGACTTGTGCAAGGCATTTGACACCGTCCTGCATGACATCCTTGTCTCTAAATTAGAGAGACATGGACTTGACCAATGAACCACTCGGTGGATGAGGAATTGGCTGGATGTTCACACTCAAAGAGTTACAGTCAACAGCTCAATGTCTAAGTGGAGACCAGTGACGAGTGGCATTCCTCAGGGGTTGGTATTGGGCCCGGTCCTGTTTAACATCTTTGTTGGTGACATGGACAGTGGGATTGAGTGCGCCCTCAGCAAGTTTACCAGAGGACACTAAGCTGCGTGGTGCGGTCGACATGCTGGAGGGAAGGGATGCCATCCAGAGGGACCTTGAGAGGATTGAGAGCTGGGCCTGTGTGAACCGCATGAAGTTCAACAAGGCCAAGTGCAAGGTCCTGCACATGGTTCGGGGCAATCCCAAGCACAGATACAGCGATATTCTCCACAAATACAGGCTGGGTGGAGAATGGATTGAGGGCAGCCCTGAGGAGAAGGACTTGGGGGTGATGGTTGCTAAGCTCAACACGAGCTGGTAATGTGCTCTTGTAGCCCAGAAAGCCAACTGTATCCTGGGCTGCATCAAAAGAATCATGAGAAGGTCGAAGGAGATGACTCTCCCCCTTTACTCTGCTCTCGTGAGACCCTACCTGGATTACTGTGTCCAGCTCTGGTACCCCCAACAGAAGAAGGACATGGTGCTGTTGGAGTAGGTCCAGAGGAAGGCCATGAAGATGATCAGAGGGCTGTATCACCTCTCCTGTGAAGACAGGCTGAGAGAGTTGGGGCTGTTCAGCCTGGAGAAGACAAGGCTCCAGGGAGAGCTTAGAGCAGCTTTCCAGTACCGGACAGGGGCCTACAGGAAAGCTGGAGAGGGGCTTTTTACAAGGGCATGTAGTGAAAGGATGAGGGGTAACAGTTTTAAACTGAAAGAAGGTAGATTTAGATGAGATATTAGGAAGAAATTCTTGACTGTGAGGGTGGTGAGACACTGGACCAGGTTTCCCAGAGAAGTTGTGGCTGCCCCCTCCCTGGCAGTGTTTAAGGCCAGAATGGATGAGGCTTTGAGCAACCTGTTCTAGTGGAAGGTGTCCCTGCCCGTGGCAGGGAGATTAGAACTACATGATTTTTAAGGTCTCTTCCAAACCAAACCATTCTATGATCCTATGATTTTATGATCTCTCTGGCCTCTAGAAACTGTCAAGGCTAAATTTCAAATATACATATTCTGGTATTGTACAACTTAATAATTCAGAATTAATAAAATCTGAATTTTCATAAGCTTCTACATCCACATCTCTTTCCTACATTTTCACCAGTATTATACAAATCATATACAAACTAATTTATCTTTGAGATTTCACATCCACTGTAAGGTATTGTTGAAACTCGAATTCTAAGTTCAAAAAATATGAGATGGAGAAAAAGAAAATGGCACAGTCAGAGCAAGCCTGGGAAACCAGACTTAAATTGTTTTAGTTTTTCCAGTGTTTTTATCCAACTCTAGTTCCTATAAATTGCCCTACTTTGTGTACCAAAACATAGTGTTTGTTTCTTACCCTCCCACAAACAATTTTTATGTTCAGTGTGTATCACACTACTAGCAAGTTATTCTTATTTAAAGTACAGTAAACAGAACTCAAAAGCATAATGCAATGAAGTGATAGTTTGGCTTAATGCCAATTCAATCTGCCTACTTTAAAATCAACTTCATTATTTTGTGCATTTTTTTCATTCAAGAATCTCAATTATACATTGAAAACATGAAAAATTGCACAGTAAATCTATAATTAGGAGACTTTTGACCAGGTTGAGTCTCAAATGGCTTTATATACAAGAGATCTGAGTTTTGAAACTTTACTTTGATCATCGAATTCAGAGATCTCTGTGTAGTCCAGCAGAAACCAATAGGAATCCTAAATGAATGCTCACTTACCTTTAGGCTTAGGATTCTGTTTCCTGTGGCCATAGGTTTGTGGGATGCTGGTTTGGTTTGGACCTAAGAAATTCTTCCTCTGCCTACAGTTCTAATCTCGTGTTCTCCTTTTGTGTCCTCATTTTGTACAATCATCTCAGTTATACTGCTCAAAGTGTTTGCAAAACAATGCTTTAAATCTAGATCCCTAAGCATTAGGTCTCTCTTGGCAACTAAACTTGTTCAGCGTCTAGTGGTTGCTGAGTCACTTTCACCTTCCCTTTCCTTCCTGTTTGGCCCCTGCATCCTACTCCCTGTGCTGTGCCATTGCTAACACTTTGACACTAAATGGGCAATGATCCCTCCAAATCCACTGTCTGCCTCTTTGCATCCCTAGTCACAAGTTCAGATGGACACTAGCAAAAGAAGGAATGAGACTGAAGGAGACCTTATGCAGACCCTTATTGTAGCATCTATTACATCAGTCTAGCTGTAATGTGTTAAGTGCATCTCAAAATGAAATAAGCTGAAGGTAACCCTCCAAACACAGGGTTATTTTTAGTCTGTCCCTTCAGAAATCAAATCTATACTATGCTCCTGCAAAGAGTTATACTGAGATAATGGTGAGCAAAGAGTGAAGACAGAAACAAACAGTGGTGGTAGCGATAAAGGGGGTGAAGAGAATCAGGAACCTCTTTGCAATGCTGAAAGTCATTAAACCTTATGAAATTACAGCATTGGTCACTGACATATTGTGATTGTTATTTTGACTCAGTCAGACTCCTCAGAAAACAGGAGAACAAAGCAAAACGAAAAAAACTCTGAACTTGGATCCTCTTTGAAGCTGCAGATTTTAAAGACACAACCATTTCTTGTATCCTATGTGATACTGCCTCTGTTTGAGCCACTTTCTTCAGGTATTTCTGACTGTGCACAGAGGGTCTCCAAAAATATATACAGCCTAAAAACCGTAAAGCAATTATTTATTTTCCAACACACATGAAAAATAACTAGAATTTAATGAGATGCTAGGGTAAGCATTCATCCTCCAAGAACCTCCAAGACAATACTCTAAGGGTTGTTGCTGGCAAGACAGATGTCAGTCAGGAGAGAAGAGTCAACCTCTGCTGCTCCCTGGAAACATCCTCGTTGTTGCTAAATCACCATTACCAATCAAATATGTTGGCACTGCTGACACCAGAAACAATAACTGATGACTGACCAACCGACGACTTGACTAATAATGGAATAATGACTCTGTGTTTTAACATTCAGAATTTCATATCTTTCCAAACTGATATTTTTCCTCTTGAATCCTTAAGCTTCTACTTAGAGGAGAATAGAACAGAATAGACTATTTCAGTTGGAAGAGACTACAAGGATCATCTAGCCAAACTGCCTTACCAATTCAAAGCTTACCAAGTTAGAGCATGTAACTAAGGGCATTGTCCAAATGCCTTTTAAACACTGACAGTCTTGAGGCATTGACCACCTCTCTAGGAAGCCTGTTCCAGTGTCTGACCACTCTCTTGGTAAAGAATGCTTTTTAATGTCCAGTCTAAACCTCCCCTGGTGCAGCTTTGAAGCATTCCATGTGTCCTATCACTGGATACCAGGGACAAGAGATCAGCACCTCCCTCTCCACTTCACCTCCTCAGGAAGCTGTAGAGAGCAATAAGGTCGCCCCTCAGCCTCCTTTTCTCCAAACTAGACAAGCCCAAAGTCCTTAGCTGCTCCTGACAGGAACTCCTTCCAACCCTTTCACCAGTTTTGTTGCCATCCTCTGGACACATTCGATGACCTTCACATCCTTCTTAAATTCTGGGTCCCAGAACTGCACGCAGTTCTCAAGGTGAGGCTACACCAATGCTAAATACAGCAGGATAACTACCTCTTTTCACTGGCTGGTTATACTGTGTTTGATGTACATTTCACCAAAATTCTACATTCATCTGTACTTTTACATTTCTTATACCTCTACAGGCATTTTTGTAGCTTTTTCTCACAATTTAGCAATTTTATTGGACATCTGGGCCAAGATTACAGCTGTGCCAATATCGGTGCAAGGTTTCAGATCCTTACAACAGAAACAGCCAAATTTCTAAGGGCCAAAAAAAGTTATCGTGGAGGTTATAGAGAAAAAGAGCTACATATATGTTACGTAAGTTTGAACAGGGAATTTTCCCCCAAAACCATTGAAATTTCTTTAAATGTGCAATGGATGAAAAATGTATAGCTGAACCTCATACATTATCTCACATATCAGTTGACTAATACACTTTCTGCACAGAAAATCTTGGAAAAGACAATTATAAAATATAGATTTCTATTTTAGATTTGTTTTTATCCTAGAAGGTAGTGCATTTTTGTTTAACTTCAGCATCACAGAAGCAGTATGACAAAATAATTTTTATTTTGTATGTGTCTAAATAATATAAGACAAACATGAAAGATCATTGTGGTGATGGTTTGATATATATTATATATGTCATTTAGAAAAATAAACCATTGAAAAAAACAAAAACATTTAGAACTTTCCTCTGACTAATTGCTAAGAAATACTCCTGAAAAACAAAATAAATCTTACGGAAAAGAAAGGGAAAAAAAAAAAAAGGAGAAATAAAGAAAAGGGGGAAGGGGGAAGGGGAAGGGGAAGGGAAGGGAAGGGAAGGGAAGGGAAGGGAAGGGAAGGGAAGGGAAGGGAAGGGAAGGGAAGGGAAGGGAAGGGAAGGGAAGGGAAGGGAAGGGAAGGGAAGGGAAGGGAAGGGAAGGGAAGGGAAGGGAAGGGAGGAAGGGGAAGGGGAGGGGAAGGGGAGGAGGAAGGGGAAGGGAAGGGAAGGGAAGGGAAGGGAAGGGAAGGGAAGGGAAGGGAAGGGAAGGGAAGGGAAGGGAAGGGAAGGGAAGGGAAGGGAAGGGAAGGGAAAAAAGAAGAAGAAAATAAAGGAAAGTTAGCATAGTCAGCAAACCATCATCATCATAATTTCTGCAATTTTTGTAATTATGTTATTCCTTGCCTAGGAAAAACAGCTTTGGTACATTTTTTCAAAACTATTAGAAAAGGATTGTGATAAAGTTTAAGCTTTTGTGCATAAAATTACCCTTCACAATGGCAACATCCTTTATATTTTCTTATCTAGGTTATGTAGAAGAGCTTAGCTGAATTAATATTTTAAGACTACAGAATAACTGCCTATCAAGGGTATTACAAATTCTATACTTTTGGACAATTTATCAGTCTGATATAATTTGGAGGTTTTGGTGTTTGCATTAGAAAGGTTAGAGACAAGTTATGTATAATCTAGTTGCTCAAATATGTATGTTGGTTTCTGTGGCAGAACTCCATACAATCTACTTGACTTTGAAACAAGTCACTTGGAGCTCAGCTATCCCTTTTGCAAAATTTTAGCTGGGAAGAAAGTGAAAAGGTGAACACCCACTGGATATACCTAAAGCATTGTTTCTAAGGCTAAGTCTACAGAACAGAAAGGTGAGATTATAGCATGGATTGGTATAAAGTTATTAAGGCAAAAAACTATCCACAAGGATGACAAACAAAGCAGGTACCCATGCATCCTGGATAGCTTGTACTCCCGCTTCTGGCCCCTGAGGAAGTTTCCACTTGCATGTATATATGGAGCAGTATTTCACCGTTTCCCAGGAGTAAATTAATGACCATATATATATAACTGTATCAGATTCCACATGAATTTTGTGGTTGAAGAGTCAGCAGAGGGTTGAATAAATGTCATTCATAACATGTCAAGTCAGGTTGAACAAAAGTAGCTGAGTAAAATTTGCCTATAATCATACCAGTCTTTCATTTATTTGTAATTAGATTTCAAAAGTTTTCCATTTTGTTTTGCTTTCACCATCCTCCATCTGTTTCTGTGATTTCAAATAATCTAGTTCCTTCAATCCTCTGTCAATGCTTTCAAATTTGTCTTGAGCTGTTCTCTTCCTGTATTGATTACCACTGAACTACAGGAGTTCTTCTATCAGCTTGCCTTCTTTACTGAAACATTGCCACAGGAAGTAAACAGTTCAGAAAGAACTTGCAGCACCAGTTCACTGTGCTCCTTAATCAAATTATCATTAAAGACCAATATACTCTACAAATTGCCATCCATAACATCATCTATCCCATAAATTTCTATCATGTCAGCCATCACTGTAATGACATCTGTAAAGTCTGTTACAGACTGTTTAAGGTAGACATTAAGAATTTACATCCACAACCACAGTCTTTATGCCCAACTAAAGATTAACTAGCTGGGAAAAGCAATTTCTTTCAAAGTAAATTTTGTTTGATTATAATATCAGTGAATTAGTACAATCATTGTTTTATCTAATGTTGGAACGGGTGACTGCAAATGCAATGTGAAGTTAAATAACAAATGAAGTGAGCCTAAAAGTAAAAGTGTTTTTAGGATCAATATCCTTATAGCAAAAGGTGTATTAATGATGAAAAATGGAAGATTTGTCAAAAGTAATAAAAACAACTGTATCTGACCTACATAATGAGATGATTTTAGAAAAAATGGTACCTGAAGTTCTCACAGGCTTTTTCAGGTAGGCGTACACTTTTCCTTTCATAATTATTAGGAATCAGACAACAGGACAGTAAAGTTCAAATGCAGAAAAATAATATGGGGGAAAAAAAACCCTTAGTATAAATGCTTACTGTAGTGGAACTCCTGAATGTCCTTTTCTTTTTTTTTCTATAGGGCTAAAAGGAGAAACTTTTTTGAATCTTCACATGTTCACCCCAGCTACTTTAAATTAAAAATGACTGAAAGCAAATACGTGCACATATACTTTGGATACTTATTCCTACAACTAAAAAAAAAAGCATGATTTGTTATTGGGTGCTGATACACATAGGCTGTAATAGATATGATCTTGATCCGGTTCCGTTACTACTGGTAGTTGCATTCTAACTTAAAATACAAAGGCAGACTAAGACTTCCAGGTCTGCCATTCCCAATTATAGGATGTTATATTGGATGCTAATCAATATGCTAGACCCATAACATTCTTTGTCTTTTTTCCTTCTATATAACTCTTCATTCCTTGTAACTCAATGTCGATAGCAGAAGGAGCTGTGGAGCTTATACCGCCATTGCCCAACAGCTGATGATAGAGTTCTTCTAGTTAACATGGGCTAGCACAGGTGAGTGACCTAACTAGAAACCTAGTATGGAAAATGTAGACAACAGCTGTATCACACACTCCCGTCTCCTGATGTTCAAAGTTACTACCAACCTTCAGGCCTACAGGTAGATATTGAAAATAGTATTGACTCCCTGCTACTGTACCTACTAGTATTGATTAGATATCTATTAAATACAGATAGTATTGGCTATGTTAATTCACTGACATTTATCATCAAACGCATAGAAAGATATTGATTAGAGACACTTTATGACAAGATTACCAGCTAGGAATTTGGCACATAAATCCTCAGTTTAATGAAGGTCTGATCTTATTATTATTTTCTCCTCTGATTTTTCTTGTCTCTGTGCACTTCCCACAGTTCCATCTTCTTCCCCAGCTTTAATTCTGTATGGATTAATATAGGTTGTATTATGTACATTCAGACAGCATTCCAATATGTGAAAATTAATTATTTTGGAGTGGGGCAAGGCCTAAATGTAACTAACTTCTAAATTTTTTAAACCAAAATATGAACTTTTAATGTCTCGAAGTTTTTTTTAGATTCCTTAAAGCTATTTTTTGAGTCAATTGTTTTGCATGTGACTATGGAAACATACAAGCAGGGGAAAAAAAGCCCATGGATTTTGCATAATTTATTTGTCTAATGGGGAAAAATACTTGATAATAAATACAATCTAGTAAAATAAATTTATTATTTCATAGAATCATAGAATCCTTTATGTTGGAAAAGACCTTTAAGATCATCGAGTCCAACTGTAAACTGCCACTGCCAAGTCCATCAAGTATTTATTGCTTTCAGTGTCAATATTATTATAGTAAATAGTATGCAATTCTTACATGTCATTCTTCACATAATGGTACCTCTGAAATTCGTGGATGAATTTGATGTTATCTGTTCTAAAAGAGCAACTAGAAACCTTTGAACATGTCAGTAATGCCTTTTTATCTTTCATGTTTCCTTAAGCCTGATTTATCTTTAGAAACATAAGGTCCTTTGACATAAAGACTGAAATTATTAGCTTCCTTTAAATTATCAAGTTGTTTATAATGTTTTATAGCTAACGACCAATGGCCTAAAAATTAATGTAGAAGAGAGCTCATACAAGGCTGTTTATTAATGTAAATTGTGTTGATGTGATGTGATGTGGTGTGTTTATCAGAATATTAAATGGTTTGGAGAACATGAATTACCATGTACTTACTTTTTTTTGCACTTCTGAGAGTAAATGCCGTATCAAAATTGATGTGGGATCTGAAAAAAAAAATGGGACCATTCCTCTGATTTTGATCAGAGTTTTAAATTATAGTATTTAGGCACCTTTTAAAAAGCCGACCAACAAAAAATAAAAAGCACTAATGATAGAAGTAAGGGAATAAACAGTAGAGAAAGAGCATGATTAATGAAATATAACAAGGGCAAGTGTAGAGTCCTGCATCTGGGCAAGAATAACCCCATGTATGAGTACAAGTTGGGGACAGACCTGTTGGAGAGCAGCATAGGGGAAAGGGACCTGGGGCTTCTAGTGGACAGCAGGATGACCATGAGCCAGCAATGTGCCCCTGTGGCCAAGAAGGCCAATGGCATCCTGGCATGTATTAGAAGGGGTGTGGTTAGCAGGTCGAGAGAGGTTCTCCTCCCCTTCTACTCTGCCCTGGTGAGGCCACATCTGGAATATTGTGTCCAGTTCTGGGCCCCTCAGTTCAAGAAGGACAGGGAACTGCTAGAGAGAGTCCAGCGCAGAGCCACGAAGATGATTAAGGGAGTGGAACATGTCCCTTATGAGGAGAGGCTGAGGGAGCTGGGTCTCTTTAGCTTGGAGAAGAGGAGACTGAGGGGTGACCTCATTAATGTTTATAAATATGTAAAGGGCAAATGTCATGAGGATGGAGCCAGGCTCTTCTCAGTGACATCCCTTGACAGGACAAGGGGCAGTGGGTGCAAGCTGGAACACAGGAGGTTCCGCATAAATATGAGGAAAAACTTCTTTACGGTGAGGGTGACCGAACACTGGAACAGGCTGCCCAGAGAGGCTGTGGAGGCTCCTTCTCTGGAGACATTCAAAACCCACCTGGACGCGTTCCTGTGTGGTATGATCTAGGTAATCCTGCTCCGGCAGGGGGATTGGACTAGATGATCTTTCGAGGTCCCTTCCAATCCCTAACATTCTGTGATTCTGTGATTCTGTGATTTTTACATGCCTACCTATCAAGTTATTGTTTTCTGGCAGCTGAAAATCAAAGAATAGAAACCTTCACTTAGATCTGGAAGAAAACATTTTGTATTGGCTTTGTCACTATAACTTCAATAAGTAAAAAAAAAAGTGGAGCTAAGAGTGTCTGACATTTTCATGTCTCACAAAAGCTTCCCTGAATCTGAATTTCCATGTAAAAACCCTGTCATTTAAATAGTAACAAAAATTATACTTTTGTCCAGGCTTACTAGGCAGAATGAACAGAAGATATACATGTTCTTGAATGTGTGATTGGTCGATAGTGGTGAAGAAGGATAGTTCTTTGATGTAGCAGAACAAAATGATATACAGTTGGATATTGCCTGAGCAACTTTAGGAGATGAATAATGTGACATCTGCTCTTGGCAAAGGAGGCTCTGGTCTCTGCTGCCCTTCAATTCCACTTTGAATGCAAATTAAAAAGTAAAGTAAGGTCTTTACTTATGTCTCTTCCAAAAATATTAAATTAAATTCTGACAGTCAAAAGCTTTATAGAAATGATTGTCAAAGATTTGTTATTAGATTAATTTCTGAGTATTGTTTAATTTTGATATTGGAAGTATTCCAATCAAAGCAGATAAACCTAAATAAAGGATAAAACACAGAAGAGTCAATGACAAGGAGCAAAACTATATATTTTTTCTTTTTTTTGTTACATGACTAAAAAGAAATGTAAGCAAATAAGAGTCCTAGATCATTGGCTTGCTTTCTTGGAGATTGGGGGACAGAATTGGATTGTAATATAAGAAGAAATAGATTATTTGATGGCCAAAGGTAAAGACTGATCTGAAATTAAATGCTTCAAAATTCTAAATCATGAATAGAGGTTTAGATTAAGAGAAGTTAGGAACCCACTTGGAGGTTCTGATCAGACATCATGTATTCTGGACTAGAAACTAATGATAATGTTAGAAGTAAATTGGAGACAATAAAAGAAGAGCTTGCTAATGCTATCTATTACTTGTAGTTTGACAATGAATTGCTAGCATGATTCAAATAGGGGAAAAAAAAGAGGCTATTGCTGTTCCAAGGTAAGTCAGATACAGGGTTGAAAAAGTGAAAACATGAAAATTAATGGTAAGCTAATGAAAAGCTGAAAACAAAAGCAACCATGTGGGTATATATCCTGCACCATTTTTGTTATGTTGATTACTGCTGGAATCACTTATATTCCATCTTGAAAAACTTTGAAATAACTATAAAAATAAAACATGATTGTCAAGTAAAGATGACATTTCAGTAATTTAAAAATAGGAGGTTGGCAGATATTAAAAGATGTAGGTAAACTATTTTTTTTCCCTGAATATACTTTCTTCTTCTACCAGACTGTCTGACAAATCTTAGTTTAACATTGCCTCATGAAAGGTAAAAGCAATTTGGAGCTGTTTTTTAAATCTCTGTGGATATACCACTTCCCCCTCCTAGTGAGACTTACTACCTGCTCGTAGAATGTGAAGAGGGGAAAAGAGTAGAGGTTTCCATAGTAACCTTTAGTAGTTCAAAGCAAAACTGCATAAAATGAAATCATTATCACACAGCAACTAAGGAAGACAGCTCAGTTGATGAAGATGCCAAGTTGTAAACGACTACTGGTGAGTGATATTTTTTTTTCTACCTTTAGTATTACTACGCCTTTTTTGAAAAAAAACAAAACAAAAAACCCACGAAAATACTCTATTGTTCTGTTGTGTTGAACAATTCTGAAAACTGATTTTTAATTCAGAAACAGTGTAAGTACATCTTGTGACTTAGTGTTAGACAGAATATGTGTTGGTATCCATGGTAACCCAGGAGATCTTAAAGATCACACTGTTCATTTATCGGGAATATGAGCAGATTGTTTGTCTCTCAGCAGACTGCAAAATGTCCTGTTACTATATGGCTTTCATTTCAGTTGTACTGCAATAAACATAGTCATATAGATAGATTGTTATTTATATCACATAATGGTAATATAAAATAAATTGAAAAGTCTTTTAAGTAATTGATTCCTGAAAAGTTCCTGAAAGAACAAACTGACATATTGAAAAAAAATGCCTTTTCATAATAAATAGAAGAAAGCAAATCCTTGAAAAAAAAAACAGTCTCTTTGAGATTTTTTCTTCCCTCTCACCAACTGACTGAAACTAGACAATTGCTATACATGCTGTTGATCCCCAGGGGATTTTAGTCAGTTGCTCACTGTGTGTGAAAAATGTATTGGAACAGACAGTAATTAAGTTATTTCTTTATATAGATGATCTGATACAAGGAAATGTGAAAGAAATATATTTCAAGTATGTGGAGGAGGAGGGATTTGCTGATTTGGTCTTTTTGTTTTTCACTGAATAAATATATATTGACAATGTAAGGAAGAATTTGTGTGTATTTTTTTGATCTTGATATTTTACATTTTAAACTCCTACTATTAAAATATCCTTATGCAATTTACTGTACTTCTGTCAAAGAGACAGAACTCTTCAGTCACTGGAAACATAAGAAAACATGATCATATACCTAGCGCCCATTTTCTAATTACTTTGGGCTACCCAATGAATAACCTGAAAACTAAGAAAACAATACTGAAAAGAGAAAAAAAAAACAGGCAACAAATAACTTTGGTATTGTTAGGCTGATTCTGCTCTAGGCTCTATTGGGATAGAAACTGGTGTCCAAACTGTCTCTGAGGAAAATGTGGAGAGTTCCCAGTCCCTGTTACACAGTCAGATGAAAAGATGTATGCAGGGACTCTGGAAGCATGTACATTTTGATAACCTCCAGCACCATATGGGTAGGATTTGTAAGAACCCCTGACACTAAAATAGATAGGATATTTTCAGTCTATTTTGCTTCTGGTACCAGATTTGAAGTAATTCCAGTCATCACACCTGAAGAAGAAATTTTCATTTTAGACATCCCTGCTTCTCAGACAGAAGGAGGTTTTGACTGATGCTTGGGCAGTATTACTAAGCTGGGTGTTAGGATGTGTCTTCAGACAGATATGATATTGACTTTTGCTAAACAAATTGTCCCCAGGAAGTCACGGGATTATATAAATCTGATGCCATGTCCAAGCTAACAAAATGGGTCTCCAATCTGTTCCAAACTGTTATGCACCATAGCGTGTCATGGCATTGCAGTAGCACTACGCCCACCCTGCATCTCCTCAGGCTCGATGTCTTGTTTATGCGATTATTTTACTTGCTTGGACTGAAACTGAAGCTGAAAGCTTAAAACTAACATCTATGATATTTTGCATAAAATTCCTGTAGAAAGACTTTGGTAACAGTGCATAGCTTTGGAATGACTGAAAGAGATACGACTTTGAATGTTATATGCATATTTTTTGAGTGTCATTGTCTACCTATACACCTTAGTTTTCTGAGTAGACTGGTGCATATCCGGAAAACATATCTATTCGTCCAGATATCAGTTGCTTTGGTTTGTGTGTGAATTCAGCAGAAGACTAAAACAAAAATAAAATACCAACAATTCTGAAAAAAAAATAAGCTTTTCTTCCTCTCAGTCCTTGATCCTTGATGGTTTCAGACCATCTTCTCTCTAAACTGTATTTTCTATCCATTTCCAATGATTCTCTCACTATAGTTGATCTTTAAGGAATAGCCAAACCTCGACTTCTATTGATTTCTGCTTCTTAAAACATATTCCTGCTCCATATCATTCTTACAGATCTCTCAATGATCCAGCTGAATTCCCCATACACCATCATAAAATTCAGAAAAAAATCAAGAGATTCTTTCAAAAGATTTTGGAAAAAAAGCACCATTTATTGAAATTAAATACTTTGCATTTGAGAAGAAATTAAAGTGCCACTTTGTAACAATTTCTAATAGATTTTCTAAAGAAAGAGAGCATAAGTTTAGTTGAAATAATTGGACCCAACTAAGCATTTAACTTAGTCAATATTTTCTATAAGATCTTTTATCAGAAAAAAATATTAAAGAAAAAAAATAAACCCAAGCAAATTCATCAGGAGAACTGAAGTTATAAAAACAATGTAAAATGAGAAGCAAAATCCTATATTGATGCAGAAGATCATGGAAGATTGAAAAGTCTACTATTTTACAAAGAAGTTGCATGAAGCCTCCATAACAAAGGAAAATCTGGATTAAAACTAGAAACCAACAGCTCATTAGCACTTGTTCCTGCTACTAAATCTGCAGTCTCCTCTCACATGGCTTTAGCTTCTGGGTTGCTCTCCTCAAATACAGTTCTTAAAATTTTGACTCAGACATGGCAGTATCCAGTCCACACTCCTCATCATTCAGCACTGATTCCCCTGTGTTTCTATGAAATTCTTATTATTTTATAACTTTCCCCTCCACTCTCTTAAAGTTATTAGTCACCATGATTCTTTTACTGCAGTCGTTGCTCTTTTTTTTTTCTCACAAACATCTCTGTCTCTGTTGCCCTTCTAAGAAGAGTATATTTTTCAGTCTTTCCTTAAACTGTGCAAGGCCTATTTTTTCACTGATGACTTACATCGTCTTAAAGCCACTCAGATGAAAAATAAAATCACATTTCTTTCAAGAACATAGCAAGAATATAGCTGACACAGATAGCTAGCCTTACCTCTTAATATAAGTGGTTTATTTACAGGTAATTTGTCTCAGTAACATTACTTACCGGGAGTGCAACTAATAACCACAGGAATGGAAACAAATCGTTATGTGTAACATGGAATCATTTCTGCAAATGATGTCTCATTCACACTGAAAACAAGATTAATCTCACACATCTTTACACATCCATATCTGAGCTAATGAACTTTGGCTCCCTTTAAATGAAAAGAGAGAGTGAGGCTCACAGAGGCATAATTCAACTAATTTATTTGAAATGTCCCTTAGACAGCCACATGTACCTACAGCTAATGTATAACAATAATTCAGATATAGGCATTTACAACTTGATTCCTTTGCCCACACTTAGACATCTAGTATTCTTTGAGATGTCCTGGGCTATCCTACATGGACTTAGCATGGTCTTGAAAGGCATAGGTCTCCATAGGTCCTCTGTGGTATCCGCTAGTCCTCTGATGATGCTTTTTATGCCTTAGAATGTCTCAGATGATTGTAACTGTTTTGAACTTTAGGATATATAAATTTTAATGTCAGTATGTGAGATAGGGGCCAAATTTTGTTGTCCAAACATAAGCAATGAGTCTTAGAAGTATTAAGGCTTATAATATCCTGCCTGGCTTCCAGCTGCAACTCCAGGAAAGAACAGGTCCTCCATAGGTCCTTTGTAATAGCTTCCAGCACACTGCAGATATTTTAGCTATCTTTAAATCTCCTTAAATAAAACTAGGTGTCTCTGTATAAGAAACTGAAGAGATCTATAGGTGTGGAAGCTGCCTTGATATTTAATAAAGACTAGGATTTCATTCTGTTGCATAAATGTAGATGACTAACAGTGTTTGAAATTCCCCAGGTTATCCTAGTTTGTCTCCAGTTGTCACCCTGGAACAGCACACATCTCCGTTACGTCCTGTGTAGTGCCCAACAGCCTCATGTATGTCTCTTTGCCATTTTAGGACAACTCAATAACATACTTACTTAAAATTTCACTCCTGGTCAATATGTTCAGTTTAGTCAAGAGAGTTATTCAGATCAAAAGGGGGTTTCAGTTATCCAGACATGGTCACCTGTTACCATGTGTGACAACCTAGGACATCCAGGAATACAACTGAATGGAGACCTGCACTGTTCTGGACCAGCTACTGGAAGCCAGGCCTTTCAACAAGAAAAATGACTTCAGATACCTACATTCGGGCAACTGAATTGTACCCTAAGTATCCAAGCTAGGGTGCTCTGTATCACACCATAGGCTCCCTTGAGTCTATTGCTTAATTCTTCAATGAGTGTAATGGGAGCATAAATGCCCGTTTCACAGGAGTACACCTTCATTTAGAAGTCTTAATCTGGAGCTGATTTCTTATTTGATCAGATAAACTAATATGCTGATTAGACTGTAATCATGAAGAGCTTTTTAAAATTAGAATTATATCTATCAGTTCTGAAATTATACTGCCATACTGTGATGAATACACTAAGTCACAGAAACAGTATCAGAACTGCAGTCTTTACACTGACCTTAGTAGGGAAAATATTCAGGCTTAATTTAAGTATAGCAAAACTTAAAACAGACACCGGAGGAAGGGAATAAAGATTATTTTGCTCTTAAACACTCTTTTTTCTGTCTTAAAAAAAAATCAATACATTTGTAGGAATTTAAAAATTATGTATAATTAACCATTGAAGATAGTATGCCAGATTATTCTGTTGGTATTTGAATGATATTACAGTGATAACTGAGTGATTATTGAGAGGGATCTAATGTTTTTATTTTAATCAACAGTGTGACTTTGAGGGTCCGCAAAGTAGAAGCTTTACTAGTACTTCAGCCTAAACATATGTTTTGGGTATAAACTTTCCCTTTTATTCTTTAACATTTCCATGCAACACTTGCTTTCTTTTCCTTTTTGACATTTAAGTACAGAGAATAATTTAATTCATAAATCTATAGCACCTGAGAGAACATTCTGCTCTTGAAATAAGCTGAATTATAAAAATATTATCTTTTACTGTACTTTCACTACATTAATGATTCAGCAGCTGTCTCCATTATCACTCTGTAAATTCTAATTGTAACAGGGCAGCATGCTTTTTATTATACTATGCTTATAAAGACCCCTTGTATTTCATAACTCTAGAAAAAACTGTGAGTGATTGCAGATGCAAAAAAAAAGAAGAAAAAAAGACTTGCTTTTTAGATGCTTTCAGGGTTGAAACAATGATAGGTTACTTAGATTCTCCAGGTGTCATAAAATATATAAAAAAAAAAAAAAATATTACAAAAAAATTTACTGTACTGCTTGTACAATGTGGTACTGTTTTCCAATAGCTCATATATATAACCTATGTATTCAGATATTGAGACTAAGAGCACAGCTTGGTGCTGTAATTACTGTGCTTTGATTTCACTTCCCACCCATCAGACAAGAATTCACGTCAGACAAGAATTTAAGCAGTATAAAACTTCTTCGCTCCCTCTAGTGATATGTGAGTTGTGCATCAAGAAGCTAGATGTAGGTATAGGTAAACATGTGTACACACATAACAGGAGATTTTGAAAGTTTATTATTTCTTTATATAATAAGGTGTTCTTTATGTAATAAGGTGTTCTTTATGTAATAAAGTGTGAACAAAATGGAAAGCTGGAATCACTTTGCTATTGTATTCTTAAAAATGCAATACAAATGTTACATGGTAGGTTACTTTTAAACCCATGTTCCCTTATATGCCACGCATATTAGCATATTGGTCGCACAGTGTCTGGAAGTTGAAGGCAGATGAATCCAGATAGATGGGAGAATGGGAAAAGTTACAAACTTCTGGTACAAATTAAAAAGTCTTGTCCTCAGGTACAGCACAGGCTGGCAGGTCTGTGTGGGCATAGCCCCAGGATGGTCAGCAGGACCATGGGACAGGCTGACGGGCCAGGATGTGGGCTGGTGGGTGGGCCTGGATTGGCAGGACCCATGGCTGGGCAGGGTAGGGCTGTGGGGAGCTGGAGACTGGCCCTGATGCAGTGTCGCTGGGGCAGGGGCTGACAGCCCTGGGGATCGCATGGGGTCCTGGGCAATGGACAGGTGGGGAGATCCCTAGAGGGCCCAGGCAAGCCCAGTGAGGTCTATAATGACAGCAGGAACCCATCAATTTCTGTAACTGGAATCTCTTTATTGCAATATTGTATTTTCAATATATTTTCTTCCTTTTTTAAGGACAGTTTAATTAGAATTTAATCAGGATTATTAAGTTTAAAGCTAGAGTTTAAATATACTCTTTTTTTTGATGGATTACATATGATTAAATTACAACACTCTAGTCTGATCTTAGATCTATAAAAACGTAGATGGCTTTGAATTGAATTCTTCTAAGAAAATATAAATAATTCGGTATATACATTCAACTAGCCAACAATGTGCCCTTGTGACCAGGAAGGCCAATGGTATTGTGGGGTTCATTAGGAAAAGTGTGGCCAGCAGGTCAAGGGAAGCTATCCTCCCACTCTGCACTGCCCTAGCAAGGCCACACCTGGAGTACTGTGTCCAGTTCTGGGCCCCCCAGTTCAAGAAAGATAAGGAACTACTGGAGTGAGTCCAGTGGAGGGCTACAAAGATGATCAGAGGACTGAAGCATCTCTCTTATGAGGAAAGGCTGAGAGAGCTGGGTCTGTTTAGCCTGGAGAAGAGAAGACTGAGGGGGGATCTTATCAATACTTACAAATACCTTAGGGGCATGTGTCAAGAGGATGGGGCCAGACTCTTCTCAGTGGTGCCCAGCGACAGGAAAAGCAACAGGGCAAAGGGAGCGGAAACAGGAGGGGGAGGGGTGGTCAGCCCCTCACCCTGCTCAGCTGGCCGGCGGAGAGGCGGGGGGGCTCATCCCCTCCGTGCTGCCTGAGTACCCGCCCCTTCCGCCTTCGCCCTGTCCGTCAAGATCTACCCCACCTGACCGTGGGAACCCGGAGACGGACGCCACCGGCCTTTTACAGCAGGTCTTGCGGGAATTATAGGATTTAAAGGTACAGAGGCCCGAATTAAGAGCATCTGCTCCTGGATTACATAACAGAGATAACTCCAGGGATGCTCCGCTTCCACCTGTACCTAGGGCACCGAGGTGGAGTGGGGTGATTCGTGATGCCATATTAGAAGGACACTGGAGTGCTGCCGCAGATCTAGGAGGAGTAGGAGCTTTTCCAGTGCTACAACAGAATGGAGTAGCTACTTGGGAACCACATGATTGGAAAATTCTCCAACAAGCAAAAGCTGCAGTTACCCAGTATGGAGTAAAATCAGACGCTACGAGGAATATAGTCTCCTGGATTTTTTCTGCTGATCTTTTATGCCCGCATGACTCCCGGAATTTAATGAAACTGTTGCTGACACCTACTCAATTCCTTTTGTGGGGTTCAGAATGGGCACAACGAGCAGCCAATGAAGCTGCGCGAAGGATGAACGATCCAAATGATCCTTTACATGGAGTTACTATGGACATTCTCACAGGACAAGGAGCTTATTCTACGGTGCAAGCACAGTTACAGTTACCAGCATTAGTACTACAAAAATCTGCACAGCTTGCATTTGAAGCATTCCAAGCCTTGCCTGGCTCCGCGATCCCGTCATTCGGATCGGTGGTTCAAGGAGCTACGGAGAAATATGAGAACTTTATTAATAGACTATGGGAAGCCATAATGAATCATCCTGATCTTGATGATGATAACAGGCAGCAGTTGTTAAAGATTTTGGCTTTTGATAACGCGAACAGACAAACTAAACAGTTGCTCGCTAGCTTACCTAAAGGTGCAGGGGTGGAGGAAATGGTGAAGCGAGTCGAAAGTGCTGATATGCAAAGAGCTAACAATACCGTTGCTGCTGCCATACAAAGTGCCATTAAGGAGGTGGTTCAACCTTTGGCAGCACTGGTACAACAAAGAGGGACACGACGACCAACACGAGCGGGACAATCCTTTCAAGGAAATTGCTATCGATGTGGAGAGAACGGACATGTCAGAAAAGATTGCCGAGCTGCTGTCTGGTGTGATACCTGCCAGAGGAATAATCATACAACTAAGGCTTGTCAGGGAAACTTCCAAAGGAGCGCAGAGAGGGGCCACGTGAGGAGACAAGTCAACCCATCATATGAACCAAAGGCTTTTTACAACAGCGCCAACCAGCAACCCGAGGAAGCCTGGGGTTCGACGTGGAAATTACAGTAGATGTCACCTTGCGGAGTCAGGAAGTACAGAAGGTCCCTACTAATGTACAAGGTCTGCTAAGCGGGGATTTCGATCCCATGGGAGGACTTTTGTTAGGACGATCTTCTGCTGGTATAAAAGGACTTATAATACTTCCAGGAATCATAGATGCAGACTATACCAGGATCGTATATATTATGATGTATACACTTAATCCACCTATGTTTGTACCAAAAGGTAGTCGAGTTGGACAAATAATCCCCCTTTCTGCCTATCAACAAGGTGCTAATACGACTACCTACCGTGGAGATCGTGGATTTGGCTCCACAGGACCAGCGGTATGTTTTACCACGAGAATGGATGACAGACCAAATATGTCAATCACGATGTCTCAGAACAACACTCGTGTAAAGGTACAGGCCTTGCTGGATACAGGTGCCGACGTCACCATTGTCAGTTGACGCGTCTGGCCAAGGAATTGGACACTAGAAACACCTGATTCACATATTGCTGACGTTGGCAGGAATTCTATGACAGCTGTTAGTCATCACCCTGTGACCTTACACTTTCCAGAGGGACAGCGTGTAACTTTGAAAGTTTATGTCTTGTCCTTGCCTGGGGTTTTGGAAGCACTCATAGGGCAAGATGTTTTAAGTCAGATTGGTGCGGTTCTTACAACCACCCATTTTTGATAATGGCCACTGGAGAGCAGTCGCCCAATCCACCCTTGACTTGGTTATCAGATGAGCCTGTGTGGGTTGACCAGTGGCCTATGACTGAAGAGCGACTGCAGATTACTAAGAGACTGGTAGAGGAACAGTTAAAAGCAGGACATATCAAACCCTCAGTTAGTCCTTGGAATACACCCATTTTTGTCATCCCTAAGAAAAGTGGAAAGTGGAGATTATTACATGATTTACGGAAAATTAATGAGCAAATGCAAGCAATGGGAGCATTGCAACCAGGTATTCCGTCACCTAACATATTACCAGCAGGATGGCATATATTGATTGTAGACTTGAAGGACTGTTTTTTCACCATATCTTTACATCCTCAGGACACCATGAGGTTTGCCTTTTCTATTCCTGTTATCAACAAAGCGGAACCAGCTCAGAGGTATGAATAGGTAGTTCTACCGCAGGGCATGAAAAATTCACCTACGTTATGTCAGCTTTATGTGGCATGGGCACTGAAACCATTGCGCCAGCTATGGCCACAGACTATCATCTATCATTATATGGATGATATTTTGTTATGCCAGGCCGATCCTTTTTCAGAAGAAAGTCTCCAAAAACTAACAACAACGTTGGCGGAGAAAGGTCTTGTGATTGCACCAGAAAAGATTCAACGAACTGATCCCTGGAAATACTTAGGATGGACAATTTCGGATGCTCAAATCCGGCCTCAAAAGGTGGAGCTACATACAGATTTGAAGAACCTGAAGGATGTACAAACACTTCTCAGAGATATTCAGTGGGTCCATAACTGTGTTGGTATCTTGAATACCGAGATCGCCCCCCTCACCGAACTGCTGCGACGATCACACCCTGCTGACACGATATAGCTGTCTGAGACTCAACAAAGAGCGTTGCGGTCATTCATCACCAAATTACAAACTGCATGGTCATCGCGACGCATTCGTGAACTACCTGTGTCTCTGCTTGTAATTAACAGTGAAAATATGGTTTGTGGTGTCATTTGTCAGTGGCAAAACAAAAAGGGGGAACTCCCCCAGGGCTACAACCAATGCCACTACAAATGCCACGATAAAGATGAAGCTTTTTAGGTGTTGGAATGGGTATTCCTTAGTGTACAACCGAAGACAAGCATACAGACTAGACCAGAAGCCATAGGGGAACTAGTGAGAAAGGGTAGATCTAGGATTATAGAATTAACGGGACTGGATCCAGCGGATATTAGTATTCCTGTTAATGCTGTAGACCTAGAATGGTAGTTCCGCAATTCTCGACCCATTCAGGAGGCGTTTTTGGGGTACGAAGGAAGAGTCCATTCACAGCAACCGAAAGGCAAATTATGGCAGATATTACAGAAAAATCAATGGATAGAAAAATCTAAAGTACAGAAAACACCAATAGTGGAAGGGTTAACATTCTATACAGATGCGGGAAAGAAACAGCATAAAGTGGTGTGCGTGTGGCAGGAAAAAGGGGATTGGGTACACCACATGCTGTATGGTCAGACCGATGATATCTTACAGACACTGGAACTATCTGCCGTAGGCTGGGCCTTGACAAATTGTCTGGATGGGGCTATAAATATAGTCACAGATTCTATGTACGTAGCAGGTGTCATCCCATGATTGGAGGAGGCATTGCTCCGAAACACACAAAATCCCCGCCTTGGGCAGTTATTCTTGCAATTACGGTCTATTATGCGACAACGCAGTGCGCCTTGTTGCATAATACATGTGCGGAGTCATCAATGGGATCTTGGTTTGGGGAAGGGCAATCAGGTGGCAGACTCTCTGGTTAGTCCTGCTTGCCATATTCCTCCCTTAAACAAATTTCAACAAGCCAGACAAAGCCATGAGCATTTCCATCAAAATGCAAAAGGAATACAGAGACAATTTGGAATAACAGAAAATGAGGCAAAATCTATTGTTCAAGCATGTCCAAGGTGTGGGGCTCAGGGACCAGGCATTGGTATTGGTGTAAACCCAAAGGGTTTGGCAGCACTTGAGCTATGGCAGATGGATGTAACACATATTCCGGAGTTTGGGAGACAAAAATATGTACATGTCACAGTAGATACTTTTTCGAAGTTAATCTGGGCATCTGCAATGTCCGGAGAAAAGGCGCAACAGGTTTGTAAACATTTGTTGGCGTGTTTTGCCATTATGGGAGTGCCAGAACAGGTCAAAACAGATAATGGGCCAGCATACACCCGCCAAAAGTTTCGTGTATTTTTAACACGCTGGGGAGTGAAACATGTTACTGGTATACCACACTCCCCGACAGGTCAAGGGATCATCGAACATACCCATAGAACCTTAAAGGAATATTTGAGGAGACAGAAGGAAGTAGATACTGATCCAACATCGCGGTTGCATAAAGTGTTGTTTACTTTGAATTTTCTATGTTTGACAGAGGACCGAGAAGAACCACCGGTTGTAGTACATCACCAGCAGTTGAAATTTAATAATAACACCATTATACCTCAGTTACAGGTGATTTATAGGGAACCTGCTACAGGGGAGTGGAAAGGACCGGTGCCAGTGATCCTTAGTGGCCGGGGATATATGTGCGTGGCCACCGACCAGGGACCACTTTGGGTGCCGAACCGATCAGTAAAACCACACCTCCCCAAGAAATCGGATGGGTGATGGAACTGGTAAAAATGGTTCTTACGGGAGTTCTTGTGATTGCAGTTATCTTGTTAGTGTTACCATGTTTATTTTCTTGTTTGCAGAAAGCTTTAATGAAACTTGTAAATCAGGCCTGGCTTGCTCACAAACAAGAAGGGGGAATTGTAGAGGCTTGGAGAAGTGAGAAGGGGCACGATCTTGTGCCACTGAGCAGTCTGAGCAACCCAGGCTTTGAGCTACGCAAGAGTTAAATCCAGAGCTCTGAGTATGTAAATCCATAGACCAATCACAAGTGCGATCGGGGCGCGTGATTAGCATGTATTCAGGTTACCGCCTATATATTCGCTGCGTGCTTTGTTAGTAAACGAGAAGCTTCCATACTCACATTGAGATAGTGTCGTTTACTCCGGACCGTCCCCCAGCACCTGCGAGCGTGCCCCCCTGTTTTTCCCCTTACTTCAGGACCCATGCTGGAGCAGTTCATGAAGAACTGCAGCCCATGGGAAGGACTCATGTTGGAGAAGTTCATGGACCACTGCCTCCCATGGGAGGGACCACACACTGGAGCAGGGGAAGAGTGGGAGGAGTCCTCTTCCCGAGGAGGAAGAAGTGGCAGAGACGAAGTGTGATGAACTGACCGCAACCCCCATTCCCTGTGCCCCTGAGCTGCGGAGGAGGAGGAGGTAGAGAATTAGAGAATTTGTGAGTAAAGTTGAGCCTGGGAAGAAGGGAGGGGTGGGGGAAAGATATTTTAAGATTTAGGTTTTATTTTTCCTTATCCTGCTGTGATTTGGTTGGCAATAAATTATTTTTTCCCCGAATTGAGTCTGTTTTTCCCATGACGGTAATTGGTGAGTGATCTCCCTGTCCTTATCTTGACTCATGAGCCTTTCATTATATTTTCTCTCCCCTCTCCAGTTCAGGAGGGGGAGTGATAAAGTGGTTTTTGTGGGCACCTGGCATCCAGCCAGGGTCAACCCACCACAACTGTGAATACTCCAACTGACATTCCTGCAGTCCCTACATTTTCTTTCTATAACCAAGAAAACTGCCTGGGTTGAACTTCCTATCTTTTTTACAATTGTATGCATGACAATGTATTATTGTACGATTAATGTCACATTCATGCTGGATGTTTACCCCCATATCCAATAAAGGATGGAGATTCTCCTTAGTCCTCATCTTGTTGCTAATTTATTTATAGAAACATTTTTTATTGCGTTTTATGGCAGTAGCCAGATTGTTCTAATTGGGCTTTGGCCCTCCTAATTTTCTCCCTGAATAGCCTCACAACATCTTTGTAGTCCTCCTGAGTTTCCTGCCCCCTACCCCAAAGGTCGTAAACACTCCTTTTTTTTTCTGGCTTCCAGTCAAAGCTCTCTGTTCAGCCAGACTGATCTTCCCCGTCGTCTTGTCTTGCAGCACATGGAGACAGCCTGCTCCTGTGTCTTTAAGATTCCCTTCTTGGAGAGAGTCCAGCCTTCCTGGACTGCCTCCCAAGGGATTCTGTCAACCAGGCTCCTAAACAGGCCAAAGACTGCCCTCCAGAAGTCCCAGGTAGCAGTCCAAAGAAGTCCAAACAAAAACCCTATCATTTTGTGATTGCTAAGCCCAAGACGGCCTCCAACCATCACATCACCCACAAATCCTTCTCTGTTTGCAAACAAGAGGTCCAGCGGGGCAGCTTACCTAGACAGCTCACTTGCCAGCTGTGTCAGGAAGTTATCTTCCACACAGTCCAGGAAACTCTGAGACTGTTTCCTCTCTGCTGTATTGTATTTCCAGCAGACATCTGATAAGTTGAAGTCCCCCATGAGAACAAGGGCTAGCAATTGTGATACTTCTCCCAGCCTGCTTATAGAATATTTCATCTGTCTCTTCATTCCGGTTGGGTGTTCTGTAGCAGACTCCCACCATAATATCTCCCCTATTGGCCTTCCATCTGATTCTTACCCTTAAACACTCAACCCTCTTGTCACCATCCTCAAGCTCTAGACAGCCAAAACACTCCCTAACATACAGGGCCACCCCACTGCCTCTCCTACCTTACCTATCCCTTCTGAAGAGTTTACAGCCATCCATTGTAGCACTCCAGTTGTGTGAGTCATCCCCCCATGTTTCACTGATGGCAACTCTGTCACAGTTTTCCTACTGCAGAATATCTTCCAGTTCCTCCTGTTTGTTGCCCATGCTGAGTGCATTGATATTGGTGCACTTCAGCTGGGCTATTGTTGCTGCCACCTTTTTGTGGGAGAAGCCCTAATTCCTTCATAACCATGCTCAGGTGCTTCTATGGTTTTTAACAAGTCAATAACCCTTGCATCTCTGCTGTTCTACGGCTCTCCATCCCCTGCCTCCACTGAGACAGCAGACTGAAGGACCTTGTTAACACACTGTCCCTCAAACATTGATGTGCTGTCCCCTGGCTTATCTCTGGTGAGCCTGGTTTTATCCCTTTCCCCCTTCAAATCTAGTTTGAAGCTCTTTTGATGAGCCCTGCTAACTCCTGTTCAGAGTGTAATAGTTGCTGGTTAGAGCTTTATTCGTAAGCAATATTAAGCTATGTCATAACAAATACTATCATCCATGTTTTCAAAATGAAATGAGTTGTCCAGAAGACACAGAGGTACAGTAGCTGAACGGAATATTAGAAATTAGATCTTTCAGCACCTCTATGAAAAGCAATTCATTAAAGTTGATTCTTCTCAAAACTGATATCTCATGCAAAATCTACAGGGAACTTCTCAAATTACAGAAATACAAATAGAAAGCGCCACTAACATTTTTTTTCCTCTTTTTTTTTGTGATATATGTGTGCCCCATTAAATCTTGTGTGAAAATCAGCAGCATATTAACTAAACAAAAACTCTTATGCTTCTCTACTTTAGACAATATTAGCTTTTAAAATATCTGCATTTCAACAAAAAGACAAATAGTTTTTGGAAAAAGAGAAGTTTTTTTCAGTATATGTAAATTGAAACTGGCTTCCCCCCTCCCACTATTACGTGTTGTTATTATTTCTTTATCCAATAGTTGGTTTTGGTTTTGTTTCTGCTTTTTAGTGGAAGCCCTTTACATATATGTGTTTATGCTAATACACTCATATAGGTTTTTTTACTGTGTGTGCCTATGTTTTTATATATGTATACTTAAGCTGGATACATATATTTTATTGGATTTGGGTTGAAACCTATGTTACTAATTTTGGAAAGCCCTATTTGATGCAGTTTTTGTACATTGTTTCATAAATACAGGTAAAATTTAACATTTATTTGAAACCATCATGCTGAGATCTAGTCCCACCACTGCTGACAGCAATTCTTTCTATGGGATCTTGCTTTTTTATTATGCTGGAATTGCATTAAGGAGCAATCTGCAGGCAAACACTCTAGTCTGTTCACTTGAATACAATTTATTTAGTGCTTTCCTGCATGCCTTGTCTATCATTTAATCTCAGTTTCTAAGGGAATTAATCTTGAGTCTAGTAGGCTGTCAGTTTCTTAGCTTCTAAATGATTAAAATAAACACAGGCAAGAGTGAAAAGGGAAAAGAAATAACTATAGGAATCTTCCTTTTATTCTTCAGGGAAAGGTACATTCAGTGCAATGAATAAAACTATCGTGGAAATACTGCTTTATGGGCAGCGCAGAGTACTTTATTTATGAAGATGGGTAAACTAATGCTCATTAAGATGAAATATAATGAAGTGTGGGTTTCTTTAAAAGTCTTAGAATTTTATAAAAGCATCTGGGATTTGAAATATGATGAAATATAAAACACAACATGAAATAAGAAGAAACTTTCATTGCCAGAGCAACCTATATAACCAAGTGAATATTTAAAAATAGTTTATACATTGCGATACCAGAAGAGTAATGTTACCCTCCACCCTCCACTCCCCATATGTAAATGTTATTTTTATCAGTAGCACAGTTAAGGCTAAGATATAATCTCTAGAAAATTGTTCTGAACCAAGTAGGAGGAGGGAAAAAAATTTAAAAAGTGAAGAAATATAAGATTTTCCAAAGTAACACATACCCCTTGTAGAGGACATTGCACAAAGATCTCCTAAGGGATCTCTAAAGGTTCTTATGAGAGAACCCTAAGTTTTATAGTATTATGCACAACTGGAGAAGACCTCCAGAGTCATTGAGCTCAGTTTCCATCAATTGCCAGCAACCTATTAAATAACCCCTTTCATCGATACATAAAAATGTAGATAGTTTTTTTGCCTCTGTTACTGTATGGAAAAGTTCTTCCAGAATCTATATACTTTAAGATGTTTAACACTGTCTTCTGTTTTCTCATCCAAACTTCTTCTCAATCAGTAAATATTTGTTTAGTTTTTTGCAATCATTGCCCTTTAGCTTAAATATATGTTCTTCTTAATCTCTGGTAGTTGTTTCTGTTAAGCTATGTAATAAAAATCTTACCTCTCTGCACACAAAGGAGTACAGAGGCACAGGGCAGGTGGGGTGTATTGGATGCAGGTGCCAAGGTGTTGGTATTTCAGGGACTGCAGAGAAGAGGCTGGGCCTGACCCGTGCCAGACACAGATGGTTGCAGCTACCTCCAACAGACCCACCACAGAGCACAGCTGAGCCCCTCAGTCAAGATAGTGGCACCTCTGGGAAAATGTATATGAGAAAGGGCAGAAAATGCCGCACAGCAGAGAGAGGGGTGAGTGGGGGAAGTGTGAGAAACAGCCTTTTAGACACCAATGTGAGAGAAAAATGAGGGGGAGGAGGTGCTCCAGGTGCTGGTGCAGATATTCCCCTGCAGCTTCTGAAGGATACCACAGTGGAGCAAGCATTTCTCTGCAGCCTGTGGAGAAGACCATGCTAGAGCAGGTGGATATTCCCTGAAGGACTGTATCCCGTGGAAGGACCCCACGCTAGAACAGGGGAAAAGTGTGAGGAGGCAGGAGAGGCAAAGAAGCTGTTATGGTCTGACTTCAGCCCCCCATTGGTTGGGGTACAGGGGAAAAGCATTTTGGAATTGCACAAAACTGATGATGGAATGTTTAGATGAGGAACAAAAGCCAGAAAAGGGAGGGATCAAAGTGGTTTGAGTGAGGAACAAATGTGGGAAAATAGATAACTGGTAAAAAGGGTCAGCCGTGTATAAGCAGTTTGCTGGCCCGTACTTGGGAATGTACTGTCTTTTCTGGCCATTTCCTCTGCCATCATCCCAGTCTGTCCTGTCTGATTAGATTCTGCTTCTAACTCTTTTCCTGAGTGAGTGACTCTCTATTTTGTGTGAGCATGTGTATGTGAGTGGGTCTGGGTGCCAGCAACTGGACTCAGACAACAGGTTGGAAGGCTCCTGTGTCCATGGTGCCAAAAAACAGAGACACCTGACTGAGTGGACTTCTACCCAGGTCCCTGTACAGAAGGCAATTGGGAAGAGTGAGGATCCAGACCCAGCTACTATTGGATGGACTGTGTGTCTAAGCTGAGTTAGTGAAGGGATCCACAGCATGTGTTTGGGGCTGGGGCTGTATGTGTGCAA
Organism: Nyctibius grandis; assembly: GCF_013368605.1. Classification (NCBI taxonomy): domain Eukaryota; kingdom Metazoa; phylum Chordata; class Aves; order Nyctibiiformes; family Nyctibiidae; genus Nyctibius; species Nyctibius grandis. The sequence goes on along the minus strand of NC_090659.1, from coordinate 74,946,941 downwards.
GGGGAGTTGTACCAGCAAATGGAGTGGGGCTGTGGCCTTGAGGGCTTGTATGTCCACGTGCCAGCAACTGGGGAGGTTGAGATTCAGGGGTAGCTACTGGGTGTACTTAGTATCTGAGCTCAGCTACTGGAGGGATACACTTTGCACATATGTATATATGTTCTCAGTAAGGCACCTTCATCCTGATCAACCAGAGAAGGGAGCAGGATGGGGCTGTTGATGCTGTTTGTGTCTGAGTACTCTGTGTGTCTGTCTGTGTTGATTCGTGTGGCCATGTGTACACAAACACATGTACATATACATTTATATCCATATACGTATATGTGTGTGTCTGTGTCTCTGTGTATTTGACTGTGTGTGCCTACTGGAAGCACATACTCAACCTCACTATGTGTTGGATCTGGCAACATGGAGCTGCATCAGCCTCGCCTCCATTGGGCTACAGGATTCAGCAATGCCTAATAATCCTGATGCACATTTACATTTTATTTTCTCATAATTCCTCTTGTCTTTATTTTCCTAGAATTAAAAAAAAAAAAAAAAAAAAGAAAATGTTCTTTTAGGGTTTCTTATTTCACGGTTGTGAGCAGTACAGCAGAACTCAGAACCAGAAACTGCAAAGCAGGGCAGGGTGTAAGTCAAGTCAAGGTAAATTCACACTTTCTAGCTAGTCTTCTGATTCTCTTTGATATAGTCGATTTTCTTCAGCTTTGTGTCAAAAATAAATTTCCTTTGCACACTCTTTTTTCCTCCCCAAAAAAAAATTTATGAAACTGTTAAAAAGAATCAGTCTTGGGACTGATCTTTCTTGAATGCCTCTAGTAACCTCCTTCTGCAGCTTACCCTCCAACTCATAAACCACTTGCATCACATAATTCTCTTACCAGTTCTCACCTTCTCTAAAATAGCTAGTGATATCCCATGTTTTTACTACACAAAATTACTTAATAAAGCCAGGTCAGCAACTTTTCTGTGTTTCCATTTTCTGTAAAATATCTTATCAAGAAAACCATCAAGCTTACCATTATATACTTGCAATAAATCCAAGTGCATTGTTATGTTTTCTCTTTGTAGCGTAGATGTTATGTAAAACTTGGCTGTATGTCACGATCTTGAATCAAAGAACTGGGTGTTGAAGTGTGGAGTGGAAGAAAATGAGTCTGATTTTAGAATAAGACACCGTTCAATTAGGGAACTAATTACAGAATCACAGAATCACAGAATGTTAGGGATTGGAAGGGACCTCGAAAGATCATCTAGTCCAATCCCCCTGCCGGAGCAGGATTACCTAGATCATATCACACAGGAACGCGTCCAGGCGGGTTTTGAATGTCTCCAGAGAAGGAGACTCCACAACCTCTCTGGGCAGCCTGTTCCAGTGTTCAGTCACCCTCACCGTAAAGAAGTTTTTCCTCATATTTTTGTGGAACCTCCTGTGTTCTAGCTTGCACCCATTGCCCCTTGTCCTGTCAAGGGATGTCACTGAGAAGAGCCTGGCTCCATCCTCATGACACTTGCCCTTTACATATTTATAAACATTAATGAGGTCACCCCTCAGTCTCCTCTTCTCTAAGCTAAAGAGACCCAGCTCCCTCAGCCTCTCCTCAGAAGGGAGATGTTCCACCCCCTTAATCATCTTCGTGGCTCTGCACTGGACTCTCTCTAGCAGTTCCCTGTCCTTCTTGAACTGAGGGGCCCAGAACTGGACACAATATTCCAGATGCGGCCTCACCAGGGCAGAGTAGAGGGGGAGGAGAACCTCTCTCGACCTGCTAACCACACCCCTTCTAATACACCCCAGGATGCCATTGGCCTTCTTGGCCACAGGGGCACATTGCTGGCTCATGGTCATCCTGTTGTCCACTAGGACCCCCAGGTCCCTTTCCCCTACGCTGGTCTCCAACAGCTCTGTCCCCAACTTGTACTGGTACATGGGGTTGTTCTTGCCCAGATGCAGGACTCTACACTTGCCCTTGTTATAGTTCATTAAGTTTCTCCCCGCCCAACTCTCCAGCCTGTCCAGGTCCCTCTGAATGGCTGCGCAGCCTTCCGGTGTGTCAGCCACTCCTCCCAGTTTTGTGTCATCAGCAAACTTGCTGACAGTGCACTCTATTCCCTCATCCAAGTCATTAATGAATATATTGAATAGAACTGGTCCCAGTACCGACCCTTGAGGGACTCCGCTAGACACTAACATATGTTAAAGAATCACTACTGGAAAAGGCAACACAATCTAATATATATACATTTTAATTATAGTGCTAGATAACATTTTGACTAAAACAAAGTGAACAGGAGAATAACTTAATTATGAATGTTACTTCATATAACTCTTACACAATTCATAGTAAATTAATAGAAGCAGTAACATAAAACTAAGCATCAGTAGAGTGAAGTACAAGGAGATAGAGACTCTGAGGATGAGATATTCATTTTGCTAGATTAATTATACTCTGCGCTGAGCAATCTTTCTCCCATCCAAGAAAATACTAAGCACATCAAAAGCAAATTAGGAGCCGTCCATTGTCCTGTGAGTAACATAATGCATTAATGTATTCTGCTGGAAAACGTCTCAGGGCACATAGAAGCTGTGAGGCTTGAAGTAAAGGATTTTAATGATGACCCAAAAAGTTTTACAGGCTCATGACCACAACTGTACTATGTGGCTGATATAGAATCTATTTTTATTTATCTCATACAGATGTATGATGACGCCCTTTGCTACGCTGTGTATCCCGACAGCTTATTAAGAAGAGAAACCATAACAAACAATTTGATGAAATATTTTTTATAGTCTATGAAGGGATAACAGCCTTCATAAATTAAATAAAAAAGCAATCAAGGGAAGCACTTTGAATATTTCTAACAGTGGGTAGTTGCCATAAAAGCAGAATGAAATTATTTTGGCCATGTATAAACTTGATATAAAGAAATACAGCCTTGAATGCAATAAAGTATTTTTCTATTAGTTTTTAATTTAATATAATCCTTTTTCCAATATACTAAATACCATTGAAACACCAGTACCATAACAAATATTCTGTAATGTCTCTACATGATATAGCATGGATGTGTCTGATGCTTGACTTCAATAGCCCTGGCTATCCCACTAGTGGCTTTGATTGTATTAATTTAAATGGAGCAATGTTGTAAAAATAACAAAATATCTTTGTAAATTGCCCTCAGATCTAGCACACTGTCAGCACTCCCTATGAGTTTCAGAGAAATGGGTTCGATTAACGATTGTGATGAAAAGCAAAAGTATTTTTATTAAGGATTGCTTTAAGAACTTATGACTTATTATCCTTAAACTTCGTATAGCGCATATCTGCCCTGACTTCAGATATCTGAAAATCTGGGGCTTTTAATGTGGTTGCCCATGCACAGGTGCCTAGAAACATTTGAGATGGCTAGATATCCCACCTCACATCCAGCTGTTCTTTCAGAGTGATATAAATTGTCCTTACATTCTTTTTCATATGCCCCAAGAACATCTCAGACACCCTAAAGCATCTCAGCTGGAATTAGACCTTTATGTGTGGATAGCAGAAATGGGTTCTGAGGTTTACTTTTGTGCTAATCATCCTAGACTCCTATTAGAGTCATCAGGAGAAACAAAGACTCCACATGGCAATTGATATCATTTTAAGCTCTAGTCTAAAACCAGATTAATTTCCTCAAGAGATTACCAATCTTTCTATTGTCTATAAAGCAAGCTTAGGTCAATTGTGGCCAAAAACGAACCTAACACTGAATATTGGAATGTCTAGAGTCAAGGAAGAGGAATCCTGCCTGCCCTAAGAGTCTACATCAATTCTGAAGGCAGAATTTGCTTGCTAGATCCTTTAAGCCTTGCAACACTGAGGAGGACTATGTTAGACTACCTTCACATAAGAATTATAAAAATACAATTACGAAAGAAGAGTCTATGTATTTTCACATCCACAGTAGGATCTTTTCTTATTCATTCCTTTAAAGTTCATATCACTTATGTCAGCTTAGTTTTCTTCCTAGTACTTTAGAAAGACTTCCTTGTCTTAAAAGTCAATACCATAGAGAACAATTTTGCATTGCTAGAGGGAAACAGTACGTAATCACAGAGGTTCATCTGACAAACTACTGAAGAATATTCTTGAATTCAGAGTTAAAATTTTATAGTATATACCTATTCAGTGAACCACAGAAAACTGCCACAACTAATTAATCTGAAGGTGAACAGATTTTCTTCAAGCTGTTCAAACTTGCACCAGAACTATGTATTTGATTGTCATATTGCATATGTGAATATTTTACTTTCATAGTATTAGAGTGGATTTCTCCATATCCATCACAAATGTTACATCTGAATATTAGCATTTTGAATCTGATTATAGCTGCAACATATTTTATTAGTCTCCTTATATACAGATGAAAAAATAAAGGAAATATGAATTTCAATTTAATTTATGCATTATGAAGGATTTGGTTTACCGTTAACAGTTTTTAATACCCTATTACTGTCCTGTTACCTGTAAGGGCTTAGTGCTAAACCTGGTCTGGAGAACAGAGGTATCCTGCCTGAAGATATTACTGCCACATCAATATTGACTGCAGGTAGAGAGTTAAGGAAAACAAAGGTGTGGTGGAGAGCAGAAAGTAGGCAAGGAATGAGCAGGACATTCTCATTAGTAAAGCAGGTGATGAATGTGCCATTTAGTAAGACCAGTATAAGCAACACAGAAATGATAATTAAGGCAGAGAGTGAAACTTGCACTACAGGAATTATGAAATGATTTCACCAAACTGGGATCAAACATGATCAGTATAACCCTATTTCCATGAATCTTTGGGTGTACCTGTTCTGTACAATGGAACATAGAATATATTCTTTTTCATTTATGATGAAGAACAGTAAAATTGACAACTGAGTCCTGTCCACAGCAACATGGGACTGTAATATTTTGGGCACAGAAATAGTATACTTGAATTCATACAACATTTTGCTCATGTAAATACTGCTTCTGGACAGACCTTGGTCTGAACCTCAGTGTTCACCTAAAACTCCATCAGCACTTCAGGTTCTAGGCTTATGCATATATATGTAGGAAATTATATACTATGTACAAACACTTTGATCACACAATAGGTAAAGATTCAATATGATTAAATATTTTCATAGTGTTGATACAGAAGAAGAATGCACAGATGATACTTTCAACAGTATTAATTATGAAAATTACATGATTGACATTTTTTTAAAGCAATTTGGTTTCATGTTTGTTTCCTACTTCTGTTGTGTAAGAAAAGCAGGTCAATATGATTCACACTAACATCTACATTATTTGTCTTGTTTGAATTAGCTTTGCTGAATGTGACCTATTAGGATATCAGAACCAGGCCACTGTATAAAATGAGTTTGAAACACATTCTGCAGTATTCATAGTCTCAGTCAGACCATCAGACTGTTTAAAAGAAGAGCCATGAACACAGTGTGTCACTAGCCTCCTGTTGAACATGAGACAACGGATAGACTATTTGGATGTGCCTATTAGTTTAGAAAACTGTCTGGTATGTTTAGGCCCCCAAGACACCTTCTACCTGTGCCTGAGCTTGTAACTACAAATTCATTATCTGCACAGGTCTTTAAGACAACCAAGCAATAAAAAGGTTAACCCCACATGACAAACGAAAAATGCTCAAATTGTCTACAAGGGAAGTTTTATAGTGGGGTCATCCCTCCCTCTCTCTGGAATTAGTTTTTCTTTGTAAGTGATCTGAACAGACTGGAGAAGCTGTAATTGTTATACGAGTACAAATTAAACTGGACATCCAAGACGGTAGAAGGAAGTCTATATAATTATGTCTACACTACAAAACAAAGGAGGACCAAGGTCTGATTCCTGGCCTAAGATGGATAGTCCGTGTCCATGCTGCTTAGGGATAACTCTCTGTAAACAGATTTGTTTTGGAGAGGGGGAAAAAAACCCCAAACAACAGAACAAAGAAGCTGTTTTTCAAAGTGGAACAGAGGAATGAACTAGCAAATAAACATTGCAGCTGGTCAGCAGTCTAATGCGGGAGCTCACTCCTTGACCCTCAGTTATTTATCACCACAAGCATACTGCCTAACGCTTTTTCAAGGGAACATTGTACCTGTACTCTGCATTCAGAGTTTAATGCCACACTTTCATTCAGTGCACAGGCCATCCTGGGGCTGTCTCCGACCCCAGTTCCCCTCACTGGGCCTGATCTTCACCTCCACTCACAGAGAGCCTGGCCCGGCCTCTGCACATCCCCATCCCCAGGAAAATGCCTGATGTCCTGGGGTGGAAGCTGACTCCAGCTGCCTTCTCAGCCTGCCCTGCACCCTTGCTGGAGGCAGTGGGACATGCCCTGGTTAGTGAGGCCCCCTGCAGTGGGTAGCCCTGTGGCTTCCAGTGCCCCAGCACTGTGCCTTGACAGTGTCATAAGAATTTAATAAGCAGATAATAGGAACCTGGTGTTTCTTAAGAGACCAACCAAAAGCTATGCATCTGGCTGTCTTGATATTTTCTAATAATGAATGAACATAAAAGAGATATTGTTATTATAAACAAATGTCCTGACTAGAAAATAAAAGACATTCCAAGCAACAAATATGTTCATGGTCTTTTGGCTCACAGGATAGTAATAAATGACTTGACATCCAATAACTCCTGGAGTATTCCAGTAGTTGATACTGTGTCCCATATTGTTTAATGAAGATGAACGCACCGTTCACAAATTTTGAATGCTACTAAAACTAAGGGGAGTTACTGTCACGCTGAACCATAGAGCTTCAATCTGAAGGGACGTTGACAAACTTGAGGACTGGGCCAACAGAAGCACGTTCATGTTCAACACAGAGAACTACAAAGTGCTGCACCTTACTCTGCATGAGTACAGGCTGGGAACAAAACGGATGAATAACAGATGGTCAGAGATCTAGAGCACGATCTATGAAGCAATACTGAGGGAACTGGGTTTGTTTAGTCTGGTAAAGAGGAGGCTGATGATCTGTCATTACAACTATTTGAAAGGCAGATATAAAATTAAGAGAGACAAATTCTTCTCAGTAGTGGCAGAAGAGGTAGCAGTGTCCAAGAGTCAGAAGTTGTTGATTTGGAAGCTGAGATTAGACATCATGAAAAACCTTGTCACTTGACAGAAAGTTCATTACTGTAAAAGGCTGCCCAGAGGGGCTGCAGAAAAAACATGTCTATGGAGTTTTTCGTGCTTCAGATAGACAAAGGCATGGCTGATCTGATTTAGTCTTGATGATAATCTGGCTTTGAGCAGGATACTGGACAAAGCATCTCTAGAAGTCTCTTCAAGTAAACATTTCTGTGATTCTGACTTGTATAGATGATAAACTCTGAGGACAGAACAGCCCTTTTATTTGAAGTTATTAGATTTTTCTTTTATTGTTTTACTATTTTAAAATTACTATCTAAGAATAGAGAAAATATTAAGGAACTTTTTATTTTCATCCTTATTTTTCAGTTGCAAATAAGATTATTCTCTTTTTTACTTAGCAATAAGTAAGACTGAGGTGAAAGATTTGGGAAGGTAGTTTTTCAGTCCACTCTAGCCCCACAAGTATTTTCAAGATTAATCTGAAAATTATATAATTCATCCAAGCTAGAATGAATGGACACAAAATTGAAATAACATGTTTACAAGTGGAAACAACTTGATCATCCTTTTAACCCTATTGTTTTTCCAGAGTTACCACATATAGAGGACTCCTTTGTTCATGATTTTCTAAGTGAGACAAATGTCCTTTTTTGGACCATTATTTTTTAATCTAAATTCAGATATAGACGTGTATATATGTGTGTGTGTGTGTAATTCTAAAGGTTAGGAAGAAATAAATCACAACATCATCTCCTTTGGAAGCACTTAATCTTTCGATTGTGTTTTTACATATTTATCTGAAATAGTCTAAATCTAATGGCTCTCCATTACATCTATTGACTCAGGCTCTCTGTTAGGGCCAAGAAGTAGTGGAAAAGAAGCTGGGAGATCTGTTTTATTTCATTTTGTGTGGCTTTGTTTTTCTTAGTGTGCCTTCGCTGTAAAATGTTAAGTGTTAGCATATTCCAGTAATTCAGTAAGATTTTTTTGTTGTTTTTAAAGTTTTTATTTCAATATAAAAATACTTTATAAAAAATACAGAAAAAGCTGAATAAATGAATGCATGGAAATGTAGAACCTTGGATGCACAGCTGAGGATCATACACTCCCCCCAAATACTAATTCATCTGTGATGAACCATCTGGTCGTCTTATCTTCAATAAAAAAAAGTCAATTTAGTCAGCTACCCCGTCTGAATTCTCAATACTCCAAATCAAACTACAGACTAAGTCTGCTTGTTTGCAATTTATGAACTGTACTGCAAAACACAAGAAATTTAAGTTTTAGAAAGTCATCTATACCATATCTAATAAATATGCAGGGAATGAAAAATACAACCAGAGTGACATGATTATTTGGATTAAGAGGTAAAGAGTCCAAGACAAAAGCCTAGTTTTTACATTTCTCATTTAAATTATTATTGAATTGAAATTCAAACCTTTCCAGAGAATGGGAAACCATACCCCCAAGGCAGACTAAATCCTTAGGCAAAATCTTATTGGCACAGAAAAGATGACTTGAAATTTCAGACAACTTACTATAAAGGAGGGACATTAAGCTTCTGAGATTTCCAGAGGGAATGTGAAGTCCTGACACCATTTTTTAATGGAAAACTTCATCTGTAGTTCAGTCACACAACTAGAAAGACTATCTAATCTGGATCAGAAATGCCATAGGATTCCCACATCGAGGCCATTTGTGAGTAACAGTGTAGGAGGGACCATGATTTTGACCTTGTTGTACACCTGAGACAAGGATAGAATGCTACAGGCGGTAGGTAAAAATGAAGAGGTTATGTTTGAGGGCATGAAGATATTATTCTTTCTTGATGTTGATCCAGCCTCAGTTGAAAGAAGAGAACTGAATGAGAATTAAAAGGCTTCCTTGAAAGGAGAGGTTATGGTCACAGTGCTCTCTCTTGCAAACTGAGAGTAACTTTTAATAACCACACACTGGCTGAGTAAAATGGTAACAAATAAGCTTTCATACAAAGTCAGAACAGAAAGCACCTAGGAAGACCCTAAAAGTAAAGACTGTGGAGAATGAATACATTGCTGTTTGGGCCTGCTTGCATCTCTAGTTTCACATGGTCTTCATACTTCACATACTTCATGGACCTTTATTCAAAATGTCCTGCTAAGTCTAAAACCACTGCAGTCTTAAACAAGAAGGTAAAGGTCATATGTTAAATATATAGTATCTACTTTGGTAGATATAATTCTTTAAAGATAGTATTAGGATTGGATTTTAGAGTGCCTCATTGCTCTGATATGTGCATTAATAGGAAATAAGGATGGAAACAACGGGTTTTGTTACTTTATCTTCTTTTATTAACCAAATAACTGAATAGAAATCTACTATATTTACAAACACTTTTTCTTCTGCTATGAAAAGCCAAGCTGACAAAAAACCTCTCCACACTGTGAACTTGATTTCTTTTCTCCTTCACTGTCAAGCAAATGTTAGCTAACTTCAAATGTTCATAAGATTCCTTTTAATGCCCTTAAGAGCAGCTCTTAAATGTATCATGTTAAAGAGTATTTAATGTTCTTTCTTTGTTGTTTTTCTCCATATTGTTCATAATGTTTCTTTTTTTCTAGTAGGTATAACAACATTTGTAATGGTTGATAAGCAACTTCCATGTAAATCTTTTAGACCTTTTTTTTCATGATATAATTGCGTATATATCCCAAAGCCTACAGATCTCCTTTCTGCTGCAAAGGCATAAAAAACATTTATTTTGTTACTTACTGTTACATCTACATCTTCCAGAACTGTGCCTTTTTGCAAGTTTTTTATTCTTCCAAATTAATATCTAAGTTTTATGTTGTTTTTCAAGTGGAAAACCATTTTTATATTTATATATATTTTTAATTTTAGTTGTGTTTTAATCTCTTCAGATTGTTTTCATGTTTTACCTTACCTTCAGTAGACCTTATAATTTCCATTCTACTTGACATTTTGACATTTAGCAATATGCTTTCTTATTCTCTCCCATAAGTTTTCCTGTTCACACACTTTAACATCACAGATTACTTTAACTAAGTTTGAGGGTTAGATATGAAGTATATCAAGCTATATAAATACAAATATGCTGTAATTGAAGAGGACCATATTTTGTTCTGAGGATAGGGGGAAAAAGAAAATAATGAAAATATGTTTCATATGTTTTCTAACAATCAAAATCCTTCTCTCTGTAAGCAATAAATAGGTACATGGCAATAGACAAGCAATAAAAATATAAAGTTCTTTATTCTTTTTTACAAGCAGTGCTTTTTTAACCATAATGAAAAGGAAAAGTTTTAAAAGCTTGCATTAAATACATTAGATGCATATATTGAAAGGAGTGTTCAAAAAGTTCACTATTCTTTCTTATTTAACCAAAGAATGTCAGGAATAATTTTTCGTTTTAAATATTTTTGGGGAAAAAATACTAAGTAGAGCTGATTATTTATTGCCACTGAATGTGAAAATTCATTTTTATAATTCAATATTATAGATAGTATTAAAAACATACTTAAAAGCATCAACTCATAAGAATAAGCCTACGTATACTAACAATAAGACTGAGCAAAAATCTGTATAAACCTGTAAACAATGTTCTCTTGTACTACCCTTGACTTTTAATTAGAATTTATGTAATGGAAGAAACTTCGTGGAAAACAACAACATGGTGAAGTTCACTAATAAGATAGAATCTAGGGAAAATCCACTGAGAAATTACAACATGACAGAATTCCTCAAACTTGAATATGATGCTGAATATTTCAGGAGTGTGTTCACTTCATTGTTATCCATGGGACAATTACTTTGTTCCCTGGCTGATGGTTTAACCATATGGCCATTTCAGCTGTTTGTAATCAAGTAAATATATCTTTTATACTAGGAATTCATCAAGTAGGCCTGATTTGGGATTTGAAATTTTTTTCTTTGAATAGGAGAACTCTACTTTTTTTTTTTCCTTTAATTATACTGAAGTTAGACCAGATCACAGATCCTCAGAAAAGACACTACTAACCTATTGAATCACCCAATATTTGTTAAGATAAGCTCCTGAAATTACATCAGGAAATGTCTGTCTTAGAAGCTGTTAGATATAAAAAAACCTAGTTAGGATGAAAAGACTGAAGTAATTACTTGAAATTAATTTATTTAATCCAATATCATGCTCATTCCAGTCATTAAGTCAATTTTTATAAGCGAGAGAGATTGTTAGAAAGGTAAAATTATAATTTCATTAAATAAACATTAAATTAATTTTGAAGCCAAGAGACAGTCTTTTCTTTTTCTCCTCTGTGGGCTCTTTCATTAATTTCTAATCAAACACATTCTATGAGGGTGCATTATAATAACTCACACTTTAATAAGAAATTCTCAGTTTAAACAATTTTGTGTCTGCCTTTGCTGGGCAACGAACCTGCTTAATGATAACAGACTAAAATCAAAGCTCATTGTGCTTAAAGGAAAAACTAAAGTCTGTGGCAGAACCTATGTTGAATTCCATTTGCTTTGACTTTTAAGTTGTACATGCTGATGAAACAACAAAAAGTGGATCTCTGAAAATTAAGTTCAGAAATAGTAATTTTAACTAATTCAAGGAAAACGAAATAATTACAGGTGATCTTTTAATTTTTTTTCTCACTTATATATATACCAGCATATATATACCACATATATATATTTTCTCACATATATAATATACCAGCATGTGCTAATCTCCTATTAACCATTATTAATTTTGGAACATAATGTGTTTGAAAACAGCACTTTATACAGGATATTTTCCTTTGAGGAAGATGATTTTTCTAAAAATTAAAATATATCACTTGTTTGTTAGTCTTGCAAGAGATGACATACTGGCCAAAATTTTGCTGTTTCAAAACAAGTATCAAAATTTAAATTAAAAAATAGATAGTCATCTCATCAATTACTTGCAGTCTGTGTAGAGAGCAATAGTTTACGGGCTTGTATTAACAGCACAGAAGCATTAAAAAATTCCCATAATTAAAGACTGAGGGATTCAGCTCTTTTAAAGGATTATCAGATAATCTGCACCATGCTTTCTAAAATTTCTGGAGACTTTATGACATCAGAAATTCCAAAAGCTGATCACCAACTTGTTCTGCGCTGCAAACACACAGCACCGCTAAGAAAAGTTCTCCCTCGACACGTTACCCTACCATTACTTCAGAGAAATGTTACTATTTGATTTCTATCTCTATTTTGTTCTAATTAGAACAAAACCAGTAAAGTTACAGACATAATTAAATTATTTTTACATCATTAGACCACAAATGCTTTAATATAAGTATATAAGTTGATAAGTGTGCAGTATAGAAATAGCAACATGAAAAATGGAATATTAATTTCTAATATGAGAAGTTCTTGGCTGAGTAAAGAATGTGGCAATATTTTGATAACAACTTATTTTTAAACATATTAGTGACTAAACTGGATTATGTCGGGGAATTTTTATTGTATCTCTTGAGGTAAATAAAACACTCTTGTGCTTAAATATAGAGATTTAATGAGCAATCACAGAATGACAAAATGGTTTGGGTTGGAAGGGACCCTGAAAATTACCCAGTTCAACCCCCCTGCCATAGGTGGGAACATCCTTCACTAGACCAGGTTGCTCAAAGGCTCATCCAACCTGACCTGACCACATACAACAAAGGTGCATCCACAACTTCTCCAGGCAATCTGTTCCTGTGTCTCATCACCCTCACAGTAAAAAATTTCTTCCTTATATCCAGTCTAATTCTCTTTCAGTTTAAAACCATTGCCCCTTAAACTACTGGCCCTTGTAAAAGGTGTCTCTCTATCTTTCTTATAGGCCCCCTTTAAGGTCTGAAGGGTCGTGATCAGGTGTTCCTGAAACCCTCTCTTGTCCAGGCTGAATAACCCCAACTCCCCCAGTTTTTCTTCGTAAGAGAGGTATTCCATCCCTCTGATCATTTTTGTGGCCCTCCTCTGGACACACTCTAACAGGTCCATGTCTTTCTTGTATTGAGGACTCCAGAGCTGGATGCAGTACTCCAGGTGGGGTCTCATCAGAGTAGAGTAGAGGGGGAGAATCACCTCCCTCGACCTGCTGGCCACGCTTCTTTTGATGCAGCGCAGGATACGGTTAGCTTTCTGGGCTGTTAGCGTATATTGCTGTCTCATGTCCAGCTTTTCATCCACCAGTACCTTCAAGTTCTTCTCCGCAGGGCTGCTCTCTATCCGTTAATCCCCCAGCCAGTATTGATACTGAGGACTGCCTTGACCTAGCAGTGTGCCCAGGTGGCCAAGAAGGCCAATGGCATCCTGGCCTCCATTAGGAATAGTGTAGCCAGCCAGTCTAGGGAAGTGATCGGCCCTCTGTCCTCGTCACTGGTGAGGCCGCACCTTGAGTACTGTGTCCAGTTCTGGGCCCCGCACTTCAAGAAAGATGTTGAGGTGTTGGAGTGAGTCAAGAAGAGGGCGACCAAGCTGGTGAAGGGTCTGGAGGGTATGACCTACGAGGAACGGCTGAGGGAGCTGGGGTTGTTTAGCCTGGAGAAGAGGAGGCTCAGAGGTGACCTTATTGCAGTCTACAACTACCTGAAATGAAGTTGTAGTGAAGTGGGAGTCGGCCTCTTCTCCCGGGCAACTAGCGATAGGACAAGAGGACACAGCCTCAAGCTTCGCCAGGGGAGGTTCAGGTTGGACATCAGGAAGAATTTCTTTACAGAAAGGGTCATTAGACATTGGAATGGGCTGCCCAGGGAGGTGGTGGAGTCACCATCTCTGGATGAGTTTAAGAAAAGACTGGACATGGCACTTAGTGCCATGTTCTAGTTGACAGGGTGGTGTAAGGGCAACGGTCGGACTCAATGATCCCTGAGGTCTCTTCCAACCTGGTTGATTCTGATTCTGTGATTCTGTGACCTTGCACTCACCTTTGTTGAACTTTACATGGGCTTTGGGCGAAGTCCTACTACCTCCTTAAGTGGTTCTGCAAGGAGTCTGCAAAGATAGGTCATGAGTCAATTCCTTATACACACTTGCACCAACACCGACCCTCTGAGCATCAGCAGCAAGCACCTTAACTGGTCTTGATTTCATCCCTCAGAGCCAGTTCCATTTACCATAAGGGGCTCCTGAGCACTCATATTCCATGATTATTACAAAAAAATACTGCAGCATTTCTCTTCTCATAAGCAGACTTCTCTCCCTTATATGGAGTCATTCCCTCATTCTGTAGCTGTGCCTTCTTACTGTCCATGTCAGATCATTTCTTAGTCAACAATTACTGCTACTGAGCACCTACATTTGAATTTTCCCTTCGATTCCTAGAAATACATACAGCCAGACTGACCACATAGAAATGTATTTCTTAGCTAAGCTGTTTCAAGAAGAATTAAGCATAACATTGAAAACACTTTCACACACATATTAAAAAAAAAAAAAAATCACAGTGTTATTTAAAAAGCCCAGTTTTTTGTTGTGTTTGGGTGAAGCACTAATCTACATAAATATACGATTACCAGTTTTCTCTATAACTCGTCCCAAACAGGAGAACTCTAGATTTTCTGGTTTAATCTCAAGTTTTCCTTCAAAACTGAGCTCAAAGTGAAAAACCAGTTTTCTCATGTTATTTTTTTTTTTAATTTAAGAGTTTTTTGCATCTTATTTGGACAAATATGAGACCTTTTAATATCTGTCGATAAAAAATTATAGAAGAGAGAAAGTTGAAACTCTGTATCTCACATATTGTATATAAAACATAATCAGGTGAGGCAGAAAACTGAAGTAATTGATACAATGTAGGGGCCTGGACCATGGGAAAGTTATAGAGAGAACATACCAGTACACTGTTATGTAACAGCATGAGATAGCAATAAAGTATAGGGATGTGGCTTGCTTAAGTTTATAGTAAGTATCCAATTAGAACAGTAGAGGTGGCACGCAGCCAGATTATGGACAATACTTGTAGCCAATAGCTTAGTGTGTGACCGTTACATAAGAAAGTATGTAGGTTATAAAAGTGTGTGTTAACCAAAATGAAGAAGCTACTAGAGCACCATATTGGTGTGCTGTAGTTCTTTCCTTGCGCGGACCCCAACAATACAACTTAATAGACAAATCTGTAGTTGGTGAGGGCTTAAACCGGCTTCAAAATGGATACATTTGAAGAGGACTAGTCAGAAGAAAAGATAGATGTCAATGAAAAAATGGTTATAAACATAAATTTATATCCCTAAAATAATTTTCTAAAGATACTAAACTCTGTGGTAAAAAGAGAGAAACACATTTCAAGAGTATGATTCATCTAATATTTTTAGATATCTCTTTCAGATTAACATAAATCACTTTTCTAAATGCCAGTTTCTCTGTAGTGGTTATAAAGGAAATCTTTGGTGACGAGCTCAGCCTTAGATATTTATTATTTCAAGACCAAACTCAGTTCTAAATCATCACTCTGAGGCTTGAACAAAGTCCCAGTTTAGTGACCACCCTAAGAGATGATTATTCAGTGGTAACCTTTCTTTTTCATGAGCCATTTCACCCTAGATCTGAGATAATTTAGCTGATGTGATCACTGTGATCAATACATTTTTATGAAAATTTCAGCACATGGATGCTTACTGAGAAATTCCTCATCAGTTCTAACCACAGTCCCATTATTAACTGCTGCACAAAGTATGGAAGCTCAGTTCATTCAGCTAATCCTCCAAACCTGTATTCTCAGTCAACTTTTCATTTTTTAATTAATTTAAACTCTCTTAGGCTTGGAGAAGGACTTACGATATGTACCTAACACAAAGCATGTTTCTGTACAAAAACACAAACCCATAGGTCTCTCCTTTTTCTTCTATGTATGAGGACATAGATTCCTAGTTTTTTCTCATCTGTGACAAGATTAAATAAGTAGGATTAGAAAATAATGGATCAATAATTCAGTCAGGAAAAAGAAATCTTTGCTTATTTCTTCTTTGTTCTGACTTTCTCTCTTTGAAATAGTTCTTGTTGTAACACTCAGACTGACCAATGTGGAACAGGATAGTTTAGCACCATCTCTGCTAACATAATAAGCAGAGATATGTCACTGTAATGGGATGTGGGTTTTGGAGGGTATTTTTTGTTTAGGTTTTTTTTTTTTTGTTTCATTTATTTATTCAATGAAATGAGTGTCAAGGTTTAAAGCTAGGCTGGCTGTTAAACGGATGACAGGTGCTCTCTATGAACACTTACGCTCGCCCAGAAGGGGGAAGGAAAAGAGAAAAGAGAGAGAGACTTATGGGTTGGAAATTAAAACAGTTTTAATAAACAATAACAGTGACAAAGACTATAATAATAATAATGGAAATAATTAAATATGTGCAAATATACACAAAACCAAGACTGAGCTCCCCTGATGACAATCATGTCACCACTGACACTGCAGGGAAGACACCGGGAAGTCCGGGACTGCACTCAGTGGCAGATGGGAATTGGATTCAGGAATGTACAGATTGGGATTGAAGGCAGGAGAAAAATGGACAGAGTCCTCTTCAGATGCTGGCCATAGAAGAAGAGAGCACAACCCTCATGATCCCTCAGCTTTAAACCGAGTATGATGTGAATGGGATGGAACACTTCGTTGGTTAATTTTGGGTCACCTGTCCTGTCTGTTCCTCCCCACAAGGGCAATCCTTTTACGCCCTTTCACTTGTTGACCATAAGATATTTAACAGTGACGCTGGTTTCTATAGGAATAAGTATAAGCAAGATCCTTTCTGCATACCATTCCTACAGTTACCTTAGTAACAACTATAAACTTTGAGCGTTATCAGTTCTAGAAGGGACACTGTCTGGAAAACATGTAGTCGAATTCAGAAAGTGTAGTTGTAGCTTGTAGCTGCATGTTAGTTTTCCACACTTCCCCTCCTCCTTCTCACATGAATAACTTCTGTACCTGAGCAATTTCTGCCAAGTTTTACAAGGGTCTTTCAAGCAGCTTAGAGAAAGCAGGTTAGTGGCTGAATACTGCAGGAAGAATGTAACTGAAATTCATATGAAGCCTCGTTCTGGTTCTACTATTCACAGAATGGCAAGTTTTAAGATTAAAATTCAAAAGCTTTATTATTGCTTCTTTACTCACTTTTTAATTATAATGACAGAAAGAAGCTTACAATAGTTTGGTCTTTTTAACTTTGTTTACCAAAAAAAAGGAAAGCCAATTAGAAGAAAATATTATTTCTCTACAATGCCTAATAATCAACTATGTACTTATCAATTTTTAAGGAATAGGAATGAGTTTGTTTCTTTTGTTTGTTCCATTAAGGCTGGCTTTTATAAAGCTCGCTTCTGCCTTTTTTTGTTCCCTGCCTCTCTACTACTGTGAAGTTTTTTACTAATTCCAAACAGAGTTAGAGACAGAAATCTTACATAGTCCTACAGGTCCTTGAAATATGGTGACTTGTAGAAAATAACAGAATGTCTCAAGAATAAAAAATGCTGCAGATACAATTAATTGTCCTTTATAGTTTGGTGGGAGCTAAGGGTATCGTGCAGAAGAGATTACGGCTGGCCAGCCATTACAAGTAAAACTCTGAGGAAGTGACGGTAGGCTGAGCAAATATTACGGAAAACATATACCTGGGAGACAAGCTTATATAGCTCACTACTCAATGAAAAATTTATTTAGTTTTTTTGTCAGCTGTTTCAAAGACTGTATCATTTGACTAAACTCAGACAAAGAACTATAACATTGTAAGACTCATTTAAAACCTACCCTGAAGCAGATAGAACATTACTGAAATCTTTGGTTTGAGTAGATTGGTACATTTCTTAGGAAGTATTTGCAGATTTGAATGGGGGGGGATTCCTCTTCTTGCATTGAACTATATAATCTTCAGTGTTTGTTTTTTTTCCGCATAAACAGTCATTTTATGAGCTAGGAAAGACTATAGGATCAATTTCATTTTAGATAATGACATCTTAAAGCTTACAGATCATGTGAATACATCCAAATTCTATGACCAAGTCTGAATGTATAGGATTTTCTCACTGAAGTAAACAATGATACATAAGTATTGCAACAGTTTCATAAGCAAATACTGTAGTCATTATGATAAAAATTTGCAAGATCAAGTTTAAACATTTAATTTTGCCAACTTTTAATCTAAGAAATTTTCTGTCCCCCAGATATGAGACACTCATTTATGGTTCATCAGCTAAGCATTATTGATCTGCACATGTCTTGCTTGACTGCACACTTTTGTCTCCATCATCTTTCAGTATAGAACAGATTAAAATATTGTTTGTACATATGTCAACATATAGTAACTTTGTGTTAATCATACTAGCTATTTCCCTCAAAACTATTTTTTTCAAGTATCAGGTGTGTGGAAACATTCAGAACACCTTTAAAATAAATATAATTTCATGTATTATATACCTACCTTGGAGTGCAAATCTTTTTAAGATACAATTTTATACAGATTTAGAGAAGTTGGGAACAATAAGTAGTCTCCTTTCAAAAGAAACCACTTCAGCAAAATGTTGCACATGTGAAGTATTAACTGCAAGTATAGCATAGTGGACAGTACAGTGCACTCAGCAATATTTCTATATTACACAAAACTTTAAAATTTTGAACAGAAAATTTTCTTTCCTCACAAGAATATTTTTATTTGTACATATCAAGAGAAGGCTCCGGCAAGACCTTATAGCAGCCTTTCAGTACCTGAAGGGGACTTAACAAGAAAGCTGGAGAGGGACTTCCAGCAAGGGCATGTAGTAATAGAACAAGGGGGTAATGGTTTTAAATTGAAAGAGGGTAGATTTAGATTAGATATTAGGAAGAAACTCTTGAGCGTGGGGTGGTGAGACGCTGGAACAAGTTGCCCAGAGAAGTTGTGGATGCCTTCTCCCTGGAAGTGTTCAAGGTTGGAAGGGGCTTTCAGCAACCTGTTCTAGTGGAAGGTGTCCATGCCCATGGCAGAGGAGTTGGAACTAGATGATCTTTAAGGTCCCTTCCAACCCAAACACCTCTATGATTCTACGATTCTACGATTCAACTTACCTGCTTATGGTGTTATATGTTCCATGTGCTTGCTCTTTAGTGTTTCTTATAAGACCTTAATACAGCATCTTTTAAATTAATATTTATAATTCAATCACAATACATCTCTCAAAAGCCGTTTTATAACTTGTGCTGGTAATCAGCTTTATTTCCTGAGTTGCTATGTTGATGCAAAGTCCAAGACAGTAAATAAGGTAAATAAGCCAAAGTTTTGTCACTTGTTACCTCAATTTATATAAATTGTTGCCTCAATTTATATAAACAGTTCTCATGTTGCAGTTAAATCTTTTATTCTTCACTTGAGTATACATTCCCACTAGCTAAAACACATGAAACGTCTAAACCGTCCGACCTGTTCAGCAATGGAGTCCCTATAGGCCATCAGAAGCAGGCAAGTAGACCTCAACTTGTTTGATAACATCAGTACACAACAACAAAAAAAGAATGCTCAGAAGACTAACCTCTATATATGTTATTTAATTACTGTCTGATTGATTTTGATTTTTGCAGTGAGGATTTTAGTAGGTACACATGGACCTTTGATCCTCCATGCATATAGCCTTCTTCATTCATCATACAAAAAATACTTTTTTCTCTGACTTGTTCCTTCAGGTCACCAAAAAAACAAAAACAAACTCATCACTAGGCTTTAGGTACATATCTTTGATTTTAAAATGAACAGAGTTAAATTGTGAGGGCTGCTTGTATGTTTTAATTTTCTTTTTTTTTTTTCCTGAACAGTGTTTTGTCTTTTAAATATTTTATTGTAAAAAACATATGAAATATTACAATTATCTACGTGCACATAATACTTAATAATGTCATTTTGAAGTGTAATTTAATGTGATAACTGCTTAAATAATTAATAAATTGGACTAATAATTAATTTTTCAAGTTATAATGACATGTTTAAAATTTCATACTCTGCTTTAAGAAGCCTTGTAATAGAACTGATGGGTAAAAAGGACTTATGGTAATCAAATTTAATTTGAATAGCAAGTTGACAAATAATAAATTCCAGGCATGCAGTTGCATTAAAAACTTGCTTTAAAGCAACTAATTACTCCCATTTTCAAGTAGTGAAATATTAGAACTGCTGATCTTCAAGTGAGAGTTCAAATACCCTTCTTCATTGATTAATGGTCCAGCATTGCAATGTCCTTCTAGAGTTGTCCAAAACCACCAAAGTTTGTCTTCAACTGTAAATATATCTGAACATATTTAATCTCTGAGAAATAAAAGTCAATAAGATCTGTATCAGGTAACACTCTTCCCTTACATTGAATTTTGTTCTAAGTACAAAAAAATGTTAGTCTGCATTAAATCTTTCTGGAGATCCATAAAGCCTAAAAAATAATATAAACATATATATGTGTGTGTATGTGAACATATACATATCAGTACAGATATACATCTATATGAGAATAAATATATATATTAGTATCTATAAGCGAAACACATATATAAGTGAAACCCAATAATAAAGCATAATAAATACATATCACAAGTGAACATGCCTAATGATACGTGCAGTTTCATCTTATGGTAGATACCAAAGGATCAGGTTCAAATAACATCAACTCCTTTAAGTTCTCCTAAACAGTATTAGGACATACTAACGGATGCAGGGGAAACACAGTGACAAAGGATGAGGAACAGTCTGAGGTACTTAATGACGCCTTTGCCTCAGTCTTTAGTAGTAAGACCAGTTATTCTCTGGGTACCCAGACCCCTGAGCTGGAAGACAGGGACGGGGAACAGAATGAAGCCCCATAATCCACGGGGAAATGGTTAGCAACCTGCTACACCACTTAGACACACACAAGTCTATGGGGACAGATGGGATCCAGCCAAGGGTACTGAGGGAGCTGAAGGAAGTGCTCACCAAGCCACTTTCCGTCATTTATCAGAAGTCCTGGCTAACTGAGGAGGTCTCAGCTGACTGGAAACTAGAAAATGGGACACCCATCTACAAGAAGGTTCAGAAGGAAGATCCGGGGAACTACAGGCCTGTCAGTCTGCCCTCAGTGCTTGGGAAGGTTATGGAGCAGATCATCTTGACTGCCATCATGTGGCACATACAGGACAACCAGGCAATCAGGCCCAGTCAGCATGAGTTTATGAAAGGCAGGTCCTGCTTGACTAACCTGATCTCCTTCTATGACAAGATGACCTGTTTTGTGGATGATGTAAAGATTGTGAATGTTGTCAACCTAGATTTTAGATTGGCACCATTTCCCACAGCATTCTTCTGGAGAAACTGGGTGCTCATAGCTTCGACTGGCATACTCTTTGCTGGGTGAAAAGCGGGCTGTATGGCAAGGCCCAAAGAGTTGTGGTGAATGGAGTTAAATCCAGTTGGTGGCCAGTCACAACTGGTGTTGCGCAGGACTCAGTATTGGGGCCAGTTCTGTTTAAAATCTTTATCAATGATCTGGATGAAGGGACAGTGTGCACCCTCAGTAAGTTCGTAGATGACACCAAGTTGGGTGGGAGTGTTGATCTGCTTGAGAGTAGGAATAGTCTGCCAAGGGATCTGGATAGGCTGGATTGATGGACTGAAGCCAACGGTATGAGGTTCAACAATGCTAAGTGCCGGGTCTTGCACTTGGGACACAAAACCCCCATGCAACGCTACAGGCTTGGGGAAGAGTGGCTGGAAACCTCCCTGGCGGAAAAGGACCTGGGGGTGTTGATCGATGGCTGGCTGAATATGAGCCAGCAGTGTGCCCAGGTGGCCAAGAAAGCCAACAGCATCCTGGCTTATATCAGAACTAGTGTGGGCAGCAGGACTAGGGAAGTGATTGTCCCCCTGTACTTGACACTGGTGAGGCTGCATCTTGAATACTGTGTTCAGTTTTGAGCCCCTCACTACAAGAAAGACATTGAGGTCGTAGAGCAAGTCCAAAGAAGGGAAACGAAGATGGTGGAGGGTTCTAGAGCACAAGTCCTATGAGGAGCGGCTGAGGGAAATGAGGTTGTTTAGTCTGGAGAACAGGAGGCTGAGGGGAGACCTTATCACTCTCTACAATTACCTGAAAGGAAGTTGTAGTGAGGTGGGTGTTGGTCTCTTCTCCCAGGTAACAAGCAATAGGACAAGAGGAAACGACCTCAAGTTGCACCAGGGGAGGTTTAGATTGGATATCAGTCTTCACCAAAAGTGTTGTCAAACATTGGAACAAGCTGCCCAAGGAAGTGGTTGAGTTATCATCCCTGGAGGTATTTAAAAGACGTGTAGATCTGGTGCTTAGGGACATGGTTTAGTGATGGACTTGGCAAGGTTAACAGTTGGACTTGATGATCTTAAAGGTCTTTTCCTATCTAAACAATTCTATGATCCTATGACGAATAAAAAATATTTACAGGATGGAAAAATATTAATTAAATTTTTAAAAGAAAACTTAGCTATCTGAATTCTTGTCATGATTTCAATAGTTTTACTCTCATTGCAAATAGCTTTGCATTTCTCACAATGCTGAGATGAAGTCAAATGCTTATATTAATATGGGCAAAAGGATGCATATTTAACAGAGATGATGGGGAAACATTTAATGAAGACACTTTGAATAATTCCTAGGTGACTATAAATAGCCAACAAAACTGATTATAAACTGAGGCATTGTGCCCGGTATTTGAAGTGCCAAACAAGCAATCAGAATAGCTTTAGAGCTTGTCTTTGAAGTACTAAGGGTGATATTCATTAGGTGACCTATTTTTTTTTTTTCCCTGTATGATGTTTCAATGGACTTATCGAGAAGACAGTTCTTAGGGAATTCTGAAATTCCTGTATTTACTATAATTTTATAATATGCGTCTATTTTCCTTAATATACAATTACATGACAGTAATTTAAATACTTTAAACTAGACTACGGTAATGAGCTCTTTAGGGCATTAAATTTACATCAGCCTGGTAACTGAAGCTTGTAAAGAGCACAGCAGCCTGCATATCTGCTGACATATTGTTTTGACATCACATGATACCTTTATGCTCCCTAGTTAGCCTGTTTAAGCTATTGGTATTGTTGATTTTGCCTAAACAGCTGAAGACCTAGACTTTTGCCGTTCACCCTCCCGATGGGGCTACTTATAGTAAAATTTTAAATAATTTCCTTCCTCTTTAGTAGGTCTAAAATACATTGAATCTCTTAGAACTTCAGGGTTCCCTGTTCAAAAATTTAAATAGAGGTCTTTCTGAAATTTGTTAGCCTCTTGCCTTCTTTTATTTTCCTCTAAGAAGAGGCTTGATTCAATTGCTGAACAGTCTCGATCCTCAACATTTGATTCATTGCTGGCACACAGATGTCCAGAGCTGTTAGAGATGTGCTAGGATAAATAAGATATCATCACAGGGATTATGGATATGATTCAGCACCTGTGGAATACCTCTTCTTTTGTTACAACCAACAATCAACCAGAATCACTTTTGGCATCTTAAATGGCACTACACATCTTTCTGTGCTTTCTTCACGGCTACATTTTGTTTTTGATTCTGCTACTCTGTCATACTTAGGACATGTAAATCCTTTGTTTTTCTCAACTCATGGACACCTATTTTCAAGAAATCCTTAATATTTCACAAAACAGATCTACATTTTAATAGAGTGAAATATCTTCCTTTTTCCAGAATTCTCAATATCACCCGATTTTCCCCAAATGGTATTCTAATCCTCTGCCACACTGCCAATGTCTTCAATTTTGTGGCATTTGCACCTTTTTCAAGGTCTTCAAGCACAGACCGCATGACTGGTCCTTCTGGTATGCCTTTTCTCTTGCTATGTTTCTTTTTTCTATAGTATCTCTTCTGGGCTGGTCCTTACATATATTGTGAGTGTTTGTGCTTATCTGTATTTTCTTTACTGAGGCTTGTGTTCACAGATTATTTTTCTGTCTAAGTTATTTAACCTTAGGATTTGCCATATATATTTCACAGCATAGTTTGATATCTACAATGTTAGCTTTAAATTGTTGGCCAAGCAAATACTGATAAATGTGAAGAAGAACAGATGACAAAATGTCACAACTTGTATAACCAGATCTTTTAAGGCATATTTCAGATAAAGTAGTAATTGTGGCAGCATTAAAGGTTTTGTCAGAAATATTAGGTATAACCATGTTTCTGCCTTCTCGGGCAAACCTCCTTTTCTTCTAAGCAGTTCAGTTTTAACACTGACTCAAGAGTCTTTGCTTTTGACAATTTTAAAACTACCATTGTCACTGACACTGTAAAAAACATTGGGATCACCCAAAAACTGGGGATCCAGTTCTTCCAGAGCTTTTATTTCCTACCAAGAAACCTGGGGCTTCTTCTCATTTACTTTTAAACACCTCAAACATAGCATCTTCATAAGCCAGTTATATTAGACTCCTCTCCTCACAGTGGAGGCACATAGTGAGAACTCAAATGGGTGATCAATTGTAAATTACATTTTGTGACAAGACTAATCATCTCCAGAAGTACCAGTTCATAAAGTCAATCTGAATGGTTATGTCAAATATAAAATGAACAGTATAGATACCTGGATAAATGAACTACATTCCAAGATCTTTAAATACCCCTGAGGCTGCAGTATACCTGGTGCTCTGGGACATATGTTTTCATGTTTCTGTGCCTCAAATTCTGTTCCCTTGACTGTACTGGAAATGAGCAGATGCTGGGTGGTTGCACAGCACAGTTGACATTCTGACTTTATAGCAGCAGTGTAATTGATAAGAATGTCAACCGCACTGACATCTCTAGCCTCTATGCAATAGATGACATTTCAGAAAAATTGTGTCAATATCTGTAATTTGAAACTTCTTCAATATTTTGGATTTGCAGATTTTTTTGGGGAAGGGGGAAGTTGAGACAAGTGTTTGTGTTTAATTTAAACAAGACACAAAGTAAATACATACACATTTTCACATTGAAAATCTTATTTTTTATTCAAACCCTATAATATCTGTGACTCGATTTCCAGTTTCTCACTTCGAGTATAAATACTAGCTTTCTGTTGAAATATTTTTAAAACAAAAATATTTTCAAACCTATAGCTATAGTAAGTATGAAGGGTTTGTTTTTTTCTGAAGAAATGCTGGAGGTCTGTTTAATTATATTTGAGTTTTTTTGGATGCAGCTGATTAAAAGAGTTATTTTTGACTCATTTTTCATACTATTCCAGCAGCGCACAGCAGTCAGCTTTCTTAGACTACAAAACCTGAAATAAATAAAGAAATGATATTTTTCATTTCATATGAAGAAGAAAAGAAAGATTAATGTATATAAACTTCTCTATTGTCTAGTTAAAGCAGAGAAGGCTGTATCAGCAGTTTCCTTTCCTTTGTGCTGCTGTGACAGCAAAGATACAGAACCTTAATTTAATGCATGAGAAAGAGAAAGACTGTACTACAGTTTGCACAAAAGTTCTACAACAAAGACACAATGGGCAGTTAGGAACACTGGGCATTACCACTGTTTTTATCTTTATTTCATCAAACTGACAATACAGTCACAGCTCTTTACGTTAGGGCATACATTTCATTTGTTGTGAAAGTTCTTGAGTGTCTTGGCAAACTGGGAATGATCAGCATGAATTTCATTTAAGTACAAAGTCACACTGTGACTTGGAATTAGGTACTACGCCCTTTTGAAAAAAAGAAAGTGCATTAATATTCTCAGTTTTTCAAATAACGCAACCAAAACGCACTACACCATTTTCTTTTTGCTGCTCTGTACACACAGGTAAACTATAAAATCAAGGAAATAAAAGCCAAAAGGAATGTCTAGAGATCATCACATCTCTTCTCAACCTGATTGAACAATGTATGAAGGTACAGCTAGAGAAGCTGATGAAACCAATGTAAATTAACTCTCCTTGTATTCTAATGTATGTCACAGTATCACACAATTGTTCAGGTCAGAAGAAACCTCTGGAGATCTTCTGCTTCAGTGCTCCTGCTAAGAGCAGGGTCAGTTACAACAGGTTACTAAGGGCTATGTCCAAGTTGAGTTATGAATATCTTCAAACAGGGAGTCTCCACAACCTCTCTGAGAAACCTGGTCCAGTGTTTGACTATCTTCACAGTAAAAAAGCTTTTTCTTATTCTTACACTGAATTCCTTGTATAACAATTTCTGCCTTCTTGTCCGTTCAGTGAATATCACTGAGAGAAGTCTGGCTCTGTTGTCTTTACTCCTCCCCATCAGGTATTTATACACATATATAAGATTCCCCCAAGTCTTCTGTTCTCCACACTGAACAGTCCCCGTTCTCTCAGCCTCTCCCCACGTCAGATGCTTCAAGCCCTTACTGATCTTCATGACCCTTTACAGGACTTACTCCAGTATGTCTATGTCTCTTTTCTACTGGGGAGCTTAGACTTGGACCCAGATCTCCAAATGTGGCTTCACCGATGCTGAGTTAAAGGGAAGAATCATCTCCCACAACCTCCTGGCAATGTTCTTCCTAGTGGAGACTGGGAAGTTGTTGGCTGCCTTTGCTGCAAAGGAGCATTGCTGGCTTATGTGTGCTTTGCTGTCCCTCGGGACCCCCAGATTCTTCTCTTCAAAACTGCTTTCCAGATGTTCACCCCAGCAGGTACTCATTAATGGACTTATTCCTTCCCAGGTGCAGGACTTTGCTGAGCTTTTTGAGATTACTGTTGGCCAGCCTGCCCAGGTTCCTCTGAACAGCAGAATAGCCATAGTTTATCAACCACTTCTACCAGGTTTATATCACCTGCAAACTTTCTGAGATTGCACTCTGTCCAAACATCCAAGTCGTTAATGAAGAAGTTAAAGAGTATTGCAATGGTATCAACCTTGGTACACACTCTGGTGACTGGTCTCCAACTAGACTTTGTGCCATTGATCACAACCCTTTGAGTCCATCAGTTCAAAGGGTTTCCAGTCCCCTCACTGACCGTTTATCTGAGCCAACTCTATTTTGGATGAATTGTCATAGCAACATGGCTATGTAATACCGTAACCCTATTACAAGCTACTGCTAAGAGTGAGTCATCCCCAAGCACCAGATTCTCATCATTATTGAAAATAGATCTATATCAAGAACAATCTTGACATCTAAGCAGATGTATACAGAGGTTATCTGAATCTATAGGCTATTTTGTTATCTTTGTCCCTTTTCTATTGTTTGCCCCCAGACCCTCATTTTGTAAATCACAACAGTTAATTATTGAGCCTGGTTCCTGCGTCTGCAGTGGTAGACTAGATATCAGTGATTTTATACTCATTCCCAGCTAGTTTGTACGGTATAATCTGTTCCATACCCACTATCTTTCTGGATTCCCCTTCTGTTGCATTCCCTAACATGTCAGAGTTTGATCTGATAGAGGCTAAAGAAGCTCTTTCTAGATTAATTCTACCAGACTAATTGTAAAGCTCCCTTACATATCATTTTATTTGGATATTCTTTTATTGACTTATTTGCATTAAGTTTTTATAATATGATATCAATACTATTTACTGGTGTCCTGGTTTCATTGGGACTTTGCTTCAGTTTGTGGCCAGCCATGGTGATCAAGGCCCGTAGCAATTAAATCCAGGGCAGCTGACCCTGGCTGGCCCACAGGTGTATTCTATATCATTAATAGCAAGCTCACTATAAAAGAGAGGGCTTGGGTAGAAGAGGGGGGGCTCTTTTTTCTCTCCTCCCCTTTTTTTCATCTTCCTTATTTCCAATGATTGTGATTCCTGGAGCAACTTGCCAGTGTTCTGTAGGTAAGTATAGTTTTGTCTCTTTTGTGTTGTCATTTATATTGCTTTATTTCATTAAATCTGTTTAACTTCAACCTACAAGTCTCCCTCCTTTTCCCAATTTCCTTACTCATTTGGGGAAGGGACACTGGGTGACAGAAAAACTGTTTATTATTTAGCCCTGTGTGCAGACTAAACAAAGATAACTGTCCTTGGGATCACTTAGGATACAGGTATAACAGCAAATAAAAAAAAAAAAAAATCTTCATTTGATTGTTAATGAGGAATCATTGAAATTTTGAGGGCAGGAACAAAAACCAGTTGATATACTGAGGCCTGAATGGCTGAAGTTACATGCAGAAATAAAACCTTATCTACTAAATTATTAAAAAATGCAGAAAATCAAAACAACATGGTTTGAAAATTTCATGAGTTCCACTAGAAATTTAATGGTTTAATTTCTTAGGTTCATACAGCAGAGTTATCTTCAGATTCTCTATATAATGTAGTATTCTCAGCAAGTATCTCTTTGGAGCTTCATTTAGGATTGTACTGTATCTGTAACTTATTTTTTTAAATCCACTCTAAAAGAGACAAAGAGCCAATATTACTGTTTTATACACTGATTTTTGGATCTCTGTTAATTCAGCATGCTTTGGAATATGACACTATCAGTCTTTTTATACAAAATACAAAATGGTTAGCATATAATTTCTTTTATTTCCTTCCTTCTGCATATAACTTCTGTCTTGGTCTTTAGGGTGAAATTCAGCTTTTGTTGAACACACCAACACAAGGAAAATGTGAAATCTACTAGATGTAGACACTTCCCTTTTTTCATAATCAGTTGTCACAACTCCCCACTTGACTGTCAGAAGCTTGTCTACAACAATGTTCATTACTAATTTTCTCAAGCCATACAAGGGGTAAAAGTCCCATGAGAGTTTTGTTCTAGGAACACTTGCTTTTGCCTGATGTCTCTTAAATCTCTGATTTCCAGTTTACAACTGGAAAGACAGTGAGAAGGGCTACATTTTCAAAAGCCTCTTGCTCTTCAGTCTGTTCTCCATGGTAGATGCAAGGCATCAATTATTTCCCATTTCTAGTGCCGTTTATGTCATTTCAGAGAACTCCATCATCCTGATTTTAAACACTGTTTACTGGATTTTAATATTAATAATACAAACCAAAATTGCATTGACTGTAATTGTTGTATATTACAGAGAAATCATTTATCATTAACTCTGGAATAGACCATAAAGAGTACATCAACATGGAAACCTATCTGAAAACTCTGATGAGAATATATAGTCACTGGCAGTCTGATCTGAAGATTGCACCATGTCAGTCTCTCCCAGCAAGCACAACGTTACTCTTTCCTTGCCCTGTTCCATAATGCTCCTTTTTTAGAGGATGATAGCCGTAGATCTTCTATTCAGGCATGTGTTCACCTGTCATGAAACTATGTCTTCATGAGATTCTTTGTTTCTTTTTTTCCTTCCCCCCTTCCTCAGTAGTTATGATACTACTCCTGAATTGAAAAGATTTGGGGTCTAGTTTATCTGTCTTCTAGTAGGTGATGGGTCCAAGATCTTCAAACTAATATTTAAGTTGTATTTTTTAAATCTATCTTTTTCAAAATTTCCTTGTGTATGGAGTCTTACTGTTTTAACAGTTTAATAAAAATCTCAGTTAATGCATTACTGAGTTGCTACCAATAACTGACAAGACCCTTCATCATAATCCTTAAGAACCTTCTGCATAGATTCCAAACAGTGGCTTTGTCTCTACTTGCTTGAAGTGTTTGGCATGTTTTGTTCACTTTTTTCTTTCTTCATGATTTTTTAGATGCACCTAATGTAAAAACTATATTGTAATGCCACCAGGTTATTTAAAAAACACACATTATTCTGTAATCAGACAATCTTAAATACTCTCTCCAAGAATATGCTCTTTATTAGGAAAGCTAATAGACCTATAGCAAATTCTCTTCTGGTCATTCAAAGTGGATTGGTTCCTCCAGAATCAAAAGTATGCTTTCAGTAGTGTTTGTTAGACATCACTGGACAAGATAATTTGGTAACTAAGTGTTTTTTGCTTTCCATTAAGTTTGCTTCCATCAGCAATTTTTAAACTGGCTTCTCATGTTCTGATATATTGATGACATATATATCTCTATGTTATGCATATATAGGTATATGTTTATATGTACACACACAGAGAAATATATGTATTTATTTGTACAAATATTTCAAAATAAATAGATTTAAATATCAAGTATCAAAAATATAATTTAGTATTTAATAGAATATTTTACTATAGTTAAAATAATAAATGTATTTCATACATCTATTAAGTATATTTAATATGTATTTAACAGCTATATATATATATTTAACAGCAAAATGGCCAAGCTATTTGTAGCTGTATTCAAGAATTAATAATGTCAATAATTTTTTGTGATGGTTACTATCTATATATTTACCGAAAGTTTCACTTCCTATTTCTGGTGTCCCCGTTTATATTAAAATAGTTGTAATTTTGACTCAATTCATTCTTCTCCATATAAGTTACTGATGGTTGTAATAAAGGAGATATCAATGAAGCTGATAAGCTGCAAACCCGTCTCCACTGTGTCATACAGTAAATAGTCAAAATTTTTATATATTAATATTCATATTATGTGATGACATTTTTGGAACAGAACTTGATTAATTCTAAGAGGTCAGCCAATGCAGAGATTTTGTTAATAGAATACTGAACTCTTTCTTGCTATATAAAACTTTTTTTAATTAAGTCTCTGCATTATGAGCAAACTGTTCTCTTTTTCAAGGATGTTAGTGAAAATATATGTTCCAGGTGTGAACTCTGTTGTCATAATTTTAAGAATGTTTGGCGTATTTTGGTTGTGTGTTTTTAGACTATTCATAGCTAAGTAAATCAACTATAAAACAATACATTTTAGGTTTTCTTGTGTGTTTACATCTCTATTATTGTGTATCTATAAAAGCTCTAACATAAAATAGTTCTGCTCTAATACATCTGTTTTTCCTGCACCAGTTTTGAAATAGTAGAAAACTATCCCTTTCTGTCTGTGGTTCATTGTTCTCTTCAAATATTTTCTACTGAAATTAAACAGAGAAGTCTTGATTTTCTATCTGTTCAGTTGCTTTTATTATATCATGTCTGTCCGCTCAAATTGCTCAACTTCATGGGACTGAGCACACAGTCAAAAAAAAAAAAAAAAACACAGAGAAAAATGTTTCTGTGCTAGTGATATCTCCCATCAGTACTGTCTTGCTTACCTCTATAGTTTTGCTGTATTGGCACCAGAGCACTATCCTCAGTGCAATTATTTTCTCAATGTGGTCATGCTGAAGGCCATGGTGAAGACTGCAGTACCTGCTATTAATGTCTAAGGTTGATGACAGCAAAACAATGATTTAAGGACTATTTCTGAAAACTTTTACTGCTGCGGGACTGTAATTTAAGCGAAGTCTAATGAGTATCACTGACTTACCTGAATCTCTTTGTTATACTTGCCTCCAGAGTTACCAATTTTTTTGAGTATCACAAAATGTGACTTGTTTTCCTTAGTTAATTAACATCTTAGATATTGTTTTAATTTCATACAACTGTTTTAATTTGTCCTTCCTATCTAGTTACTTTCTGCCAGACTGGCTTACATTTAAATGTCTGTCATTTTCTAGTAGCCTTTTCTGGAAATAGAGTAGTTTCTGTGGGGTTCCCATGGGACAATGGTGGGAACGAGGTACTGAACGAGCTATGTCCAGGCATGTCCAGAGGGTGGTAATGGGGTGGTGATGAACTAGCCAATCATAATACAGAACAAGGGCCTTGGCTATGAGACCAACAAGATATGGGGGAAGTTGAAAAATAAGAAAGAATGCTGCACCTGCAAGATATAGCTTTTTAGCATAAGCCAATCAGAACTAATAGAGAGGCGTGTGAACAAAGCATACTAACCAATCATAATAGAAATGACATGTACACAGAGTGTGTACAAAAATAGAATAGTATAAATGTACCCTCAATAGAATAGTATAAATGTACCCTCAGATACGTAAATAAAGGAGAACCTCCATACTCATATTGAGACTGTGTCGTTACTCTGGGACCGTCTCCCAACTCCAACAAGTTTCTTATTAAAAATATTTCCACTGTGTCATTTATCTCTCACAGAAATACAGCCAAGAGTCAGCTCATGAATGTATGCACCATCTCTTACAAACAGGACTGTAAATGTAGAGGGAATAGTGAGGAGATGGGACAGATAACAATAGACTATGGAGAATGAATGAAAACAAATGGTTTAAAGGAAAATAATTTACTTGCTTCAAATAAATGGGAAATGATTCCAATTGGAAAAAGAAGTCATGTCATAATAGAGTAATTTCATAATAGTCATAAACTTGCTGTGTTGTGCTTGAAGCTTCCAAGCTGAGAGTAAGCTTAATACAAAAAGATCTTATCCCTGAACTGAGGTGAATGAGTCTAGTATCTCAGCGGAGACAGAAAAAACCTATGACTTTTTACTAATGGCTTTGTAAACACACCCCCTTAAGTGATTGTGAAAACAAGGAGAGGAGTGGCCTCTGTTGTCTCAGATGATGAGAGAGAAAGAATATCAGTTTCCTAATACAGGAGCATGATAGGATGTGTATCAACAGCAATTCTGCATGAATTTTGAGCCTGGAATAGTATTTGCAATGAACACAAGAGTCAACATTCAAGCCTAGAAAACTTGTCGTTTTTGATCAGAAAAAGAGATAATACTTGTTAGTTTGAGTTATCTGTTATAAAAATACAGAGAAGGTGTCATTGTCAGTAGCCTAGAACAGGTCAGAGTGGAAAACCGGTAGTGCTACATTTTTAGCTCTTTTTTTGCTTTGCTGGAACAAGTGAGAATCTGTGTCTTTTCCAGGGACAAGAGAGAGACCCCAGAAGCATGTTGGATAGAATAGAGAGAGGTTCCATTCAGATGAAAAATTTGTCTAGAGCAGAACTATAATAATTCTTAGCAATATACCTGTTAAATAGAAGAACAGCAGTTCTATAGACATAGGCTGTGCTGGTAAAGGCTAAGGTAAACTAGCAAGCCAAAATTATAATCTCATTATGATTTTCTGAGAATAAAAAGAGAATTCATGCCATCTTGTTGAGCCCTACTGGAAGCTTCATTTTATCACAACCATAAAAATGGATGGCAGGAGGGAGACCACTCTACAAGTTAGCTCCATCTGCTTCTCAGCCAGTCTCTGAAGTTGCAAGCCAAAATTAATATGTCACCTCCCAGCGAGTCATAGAAGTATTACTAATTAAAATATCATCAACATTTCAGATTTTATTTTAATCAAGTAATTACTAGTGCTGTGCACTGAGAGATCTGAAAAATACTGTAAAGTATATTTTAATATCTTCATTTGTTTAATACACAGTAAAAAAATGTTTTATAATAAATAACTCCATTAACAAATTCAGTTTTGTTTCCACTGTGTAAATACCTCACTAAGCACTATACCTACTAGCTTAAGAAAGTAGGTACTGAGGCAGGAAGTGTATGGAACTAGGAGACAAGAACACTTCCATCTTATACTTATAACAGATTCATTAAAAATTTCCTATTTCTTTGAAAGTTCTTCCTCTCTGGGTGACATCCACAGACAGTACAAATATTTGGAAATAGAAAACAACTTATTAATTAATCAAAATCCTGCAAGTCTCATTTTAATAAGTGGTTGCTTTTATCATTTAACTGATTTAAAATTCAAAGAATAAACCAAAATGTTTCATGAGAAATGTAAGAATGTAAACATTACTTAAACTTTTAGATACATAATCTTATATCTGGTAGATAGGCTAAATGGCTTGATTCTGGTGGTGAAATTTATCACGGATAATTTTAGCTAACTAAAATTCATGCATTCAGTCTAAGTAACCTGGATACCTAAGATCTGGTCACTGAACTGAGGTTTAAAGTGGACTCATCACCAGGTTTTAGATCTAAATCTAGTGTTTAAATGTAATTGTTTAGGCATGAGTCAGGTGATGATTCAGTTGCCAAAACACAGGCATATATTGTTATGTGAGATGCCTTTGAGTAGCCAAAACATCTGTAAGATGCTGATAATTCTGACATCAGAAATGTATGCTTTCCTGGAGCAGCATCTGGAAATTAACTAGGATATACCAGGACATGTCAAATAAGACTAAATGCTCCTTCTTAGACAACAGATAATCACCTTCTACTAAAACAATAGCTTTGACATCTTGAGATGGGCTTCACTGATTAAACTTAGGCTGGTTAATGACCTTGAGATATATGAGTCAACATTATCTCCTGCGTGGGCCTGGCTGATGTGACCCTGGGACTGTAAGAGACCTGTATCCTGGTAGAACAGCAATGGTAGGCTATTCCATAGCTCATAAAATGACAGAAGACACTAAGGATAGGAAGCTGAATCACTTTCTTAGTTCATATGTACATATTTGCATTTAAGTATCTAGGGCTTGTTTTAGTTGTCTAGATAAAGGAGTTTCATAGTACTTAAGAAGCCTTAAGTAGACTGAGATGAGATCTCCATGAAGGTGGCATACATGGCACTAGCTACAGATGAATATCTTTCTGAAATGGAAGCTG
This sequence comes from Nyctibius grandis, assembly GCF_013368605.1. NCBI lineage: Eukaryota > Metazoa > Chordata > Aves > Nyctibiiformes > Nyctibiidae > Nyctibius > Nyctibius grandis. The sequence continues at coordinate 74,912,419 of NC_090659.1, read as the reverse complement.
AAGAACATCTGGAATATTTCAAATTGCCTAAAGCAACACCAGACTGCTTTGTTTAGAGCACTGAACTGATTTCCAAGTACAGAATACAACTGATGCATTAAGCGTCTGATTTTACATGCAAATTTGCCTCTCTACAATCTGGAGTCCATCTGTATATTTAATACCTCTTGCCATAATACCAATAAAAATCTCCAATTTTGAGTCTATTCTTTCTCTAGATTTTCTGTATTTTCTAAATAAACTAAATAAGGCATTTCTGATTTTTAAAAATTTATTTTCATTTCCATATGGGTCCTCTATGATTATAAGATCAGTTACACTACTCTTCCTTAAGTACCTCTTTGCTTACTCAAATTTTACATTAGTGTAAGCAAATTGGCTTCATCTTTATAATATCTCTGAAAGTAGAACAATATAATTTCCTTTGTATATGAATCTAGTTCTGAGCATTTGTCTCTCCTGGAAACACAGTTTTTGGAAGAAAAACTTATGTGCGTATAAAGTGACTTTTCTCACAAGTCTTATGTTTAGCACCAAGGAGAAAACAGGATGTCGGTTTCTGTATATCATGCTCTGCCCTGAACAGTTGAGATCAACATGATAGATGAATGAAAATATGCCTTTGCAGAAGTCTGGAATTAAACTATAAACACTAAACTTCAGCCCTTGAAGTGACGGGCCATTTAAAGGAATTGACTAAAAGATTAAAGTATCACTGCTAGACAAGGTGAAAGGATAAAAGAAGTACAGTTTTCTGTAGCCATGTTGACATTACATGAAGCCTAAATTTAGCAACATACACAGTAAGTCAAAAAGGAATGAAAATAAAGTGAATTTCAAAATAATTACCTTTAAATATATGTACTTTAGAAAATGTTTTATGGGGTTGTCCAATAATTTTTAAGTTACTCTCCTAAGTAAAATTCACATAGATCAAACTTCCAGAATTACTGAGCTAAAGTAGTGCTACATTCATTAATACATTTTAGGAGTCAAATATATGTTTTCTAATCCTTTCTCGATTTTGGGTGATATAGATACCCAGGCATGTTCTGGAGAAACTTTCATAGAACATATTTAAATTCTGCTGGAGAAAAATATTAATGGATGGGTTTTAAATTTGTGTCTACAAATGGGAACAAAATTACACACATATATTTAATTCATTCATCTAATATGTTCCTGAGGTCTTCAGGTTAATGAACATGGACATAATTAATGCTATAACCACTGAGATACTGACTGTTCTGGGTTGCACTCTCTTTGATTTAGTCCAGAAATTATCCTAGAGTTTAAATTTTTTTTCAAATAAGTCTGAAAAATATGGTGCATTCCAATGAAAAATTATAATCTTAGGTAACTGAGAAGCCTAAAATAATTACTCTTTCACTGATCTAATTCTTAGAACGTATGTGCTATTTTGAACTGTACAGAAAAAAAAAAATCCTGAGTAACAATAAGAGGTGATGTTTTGAGACTAAGAAGTGGGAACTGTGAGCCAGATGAAGTAACAGCTTTTGTATAGACTAGTCTTTTGAAGTAATTTAACCATTCTTTATTGACTAATGTAGATAGAAGAAACCATAGCAGAAAGTCAATATTTGTAGAAGAACAAAGCTGGAGATCATATCTGTGGCTGAATTCAAGGGAAATATCAAGAACTTGAAAAGGTTTTCACCTAGTGTTTTTGGGGAAGTAAAGCAAGCTGTTATCTTTTTCCTTTGATTTGAAACTGACTATTTGCAAGTGTAGCAGCTACCATCCTGCTATACTTAGCTGATGTCTTTTACATGGATTTTTTTTAACAAATGTTTAACAAAAGTTTAAAAATGTTGTTTGGGACACATCAGTGAATCACATTTTAATCCCTTCATAGAAATAATAGGTAGAAAAGAAGCACTTTGACACAAGTTTACAGTACACTTTCCACTACACATTAACAAAATAACAAAATGAACCTTAAAGTAATATTTTTAAAATCACATTACTAACAACATTTTTTTGCTTTTCATCTAATAAAACTATTTTGAAAGACAAAGTTATTGACAATTTGAGGGGAAATTTAATGATGTATTTTCTTTTCCTCCATTTGTTTTCAAAACTTTCATACTTCTTTTTTAGTATGTTTACTATCTCTTACTTCCAGTCCCTGTGGAAATATCTGTATTCTCATGAAAATACACTCAAGTGTGGTCTGCCTGTCCAAGCTGGCTCAACATGTTCCAGCTTTGATTCAAAACCTCTTTTGCTGCCAGCATAATGATACACTCGACAAACTAGGCTAATTAGCTTAATCATACTGAAGTCTAATATAATAACACAGTTTTTGGGCTAGAGCTGGACTGTACCATATCATTTTGGAACACAAACACTGTGTGTTTACGACTGACTGCAAAAGTCATACAGGCAGAATGAAATAAAGATATCTCTCTTCAGTGTACTTTGATCTTTTAAAGGGGAATGGCAGAAAACGACCACACCATTCCAGAAAAGAACCATAACATCTCCCGTGTCTTTCAGGCAATACTTCCATTAGTATTCCCAGAATGAATATTTTTATTTTTTTTTTTTTTTTCCCCCAACAGCAGCACAATTTTGAGTGTGTTGAAGTGTTTGAGGAGCTTTCAGGTTACTTGCTGAAAGCTTACTCTATAAACAACTAATGTTGAATTCTTTTGGTTTTTTTATTGTTTCCTAATTTTTTTCAAAAGTTTTTTCCTTATGTTTCTTATTCTTTCTTCTAATTGAATAGTAAAATTCATACCTCTTTCTCTGCAGGCTGGTTACTTCACCTCGCTGATGCAGTTTTTTGGTTTTAGGAAGGAGTATCAGTTCTGTTTGGCACCTCTTGGCATGTACAAGCCTACGTGTAAATGGCTTGCTTCTAAGGGCATTTTATTAATAGAATATAGCTTGTAAGACAGTATAATAAAGGAGTTTATTTTTGTTTCCAACTAAATATTTTTAATTTAGACATTTAAAAGTATGGATCAAAGTATAAATTTATTCAGTTAAAAAATTTTAAATTGTAGTCTGCCTATTCAAAGTGCTTACAATATTCCTTTTCATCATTTAAAACATTATAAATTAGTGAATAGCACTGGAAATAAGACAGATCCCTGTGAGGTACAGCCTTAAAGTTTGGGAGCACATTACAGATAACTATTGGAAGGATTCCTTTCCCAATCTATTGTGCATTTGCCCTACATGTATTTTTCTCTTCATGATATGCTTTTCAATTTAGATGTCAAGCTGAGTGAGAAATTAGTATTATGGTTTGACAGCTATCGTTATTGAGAATTTTGAACTGACACTTTTGTTACCTGCTCCTCAACAGAGAAACAATGGTTTAGTTCTTAGTGACATGATGATCCCAAGTACCTGGCATTTATTTGGGTCCCCTGCAGCCACAGCAACTATGTTTTGTTTTGTTTTTAAATCGGTTCAGTTAGAGCAGAAAGTATTTTTCCTGTCTCTTTCAAGAGGAATGAAAACATCGGTACTAAAAAGCATTGGAACTGTAAATTGTATTCTTTGCAAAATATTTTAAAATAGCAAAAATAGTTCTGATCAATGTTTAAAACAAAAAATCATATCTTAATGAAAGTTTAAAAACCTAATTTTCTGTTTCTAAAATGAATAATGTCATCAAAAGTGTCATATTTTACAATGCATATGCATTGGGGAAGGGGAGAGACATACTAGTTAAATACAACTCGAATTATTTTCAAACAACATATTCATTATAATTGCTGTTAATTAAAAAAAGCAATTCTGAAAATGATGGTAGGATGGGTGAATGCATCAAAGGGTTTAATAATGTCAAGATAGATAACACTCGCTGGTTATCAAAGAGAAGACACATTATTGTTTTGATAGAATTTATTAATAACTACCATCATTTCTGACAAACATTTCAAAAATTCTCTAAATTTCATCAGACCCTGTATATTTGCATACATGTAGCCCAGTCATTTGCTCTTTAATTATCTCTTTCCATTTAGCTTGGGATTTTGATTCCCAAGTTAATATTAATCTTACTACATTTCTATTAACATTAGTAATAGTCCTCAGAAAAGCAATAAATTCAGCACTTAAGCACTCTCCACAATAATGAACCTCTTAGGTTTCTCTGATTTCTGAGAGTTAGTCTACCAGTTTTTGTATGTGGATACGTTGTGATGTTTCTTACCTGCCTAGAAATAACCTTCATTCATGTTTGGCCAAATTTATTTATTTATTTAGGTCATCAAAGGAGAACTTTAGTCCTTACTGTGCTTTATTCTTTCATATACAAATCTGTATATTTTTCTATTAATGATTTTCATATTCTCTCTTTTACAAAGAGACTCATATTTGCCCTCAGTTTCTTTACTTCCTAAACATCTTATGTCAGAAGATTTTTTTTCTGCCAGTTGTCTGACTTGGATGGAGTCAGAGTGTGTGTGTGGGGAAGAGGGTATATGTGTGTGTGTGGTATTTTGCTTCTGTAATAACTTCTTTTCTTGTGATCACATCTTCTGTTACATATTGAACCTTTTCACCAAAACAGTTTCCTAGACAGTAATTCCAAGAGGTTGTAACTAGATTTATTTGTGGCCACCAAACAAAAACATCACCGCTTTTCAACAATTTACTATACAACCCATTTGCTGTTATATTTTCTGGCTACATGAATTATTTCATGTAAAATTACAATATCACTTTTTTCTGAAATAAAAACAGCGGTAACTCTCCCATATCATTGCACTTGGTTTTTGTCTCTTTCATCTTTACTCAGAACTTGTAGGCTCTCTGATATTTATGTTTGGCATTTCAGATAAAACTTTGAGGTAACAGTCCCCTCAAGACTCACATGTATAAAAACATACATTTCTATCTGATATCCTAAATATTCTGATCCTTCCTGAGTATTCCCCATATTGCTGTCATTCTAGTAACATCTGAAATATTTGGGGGTTTGCTTACCTCTTTATATTCTCTACTGAAAATTTTTGACTTTCAGTAATCTGTCCCCACAGATTACAATGCTATGATGGAATAGTCATTTTTGTTTTCTTTTTAAACTGTTTAAGATTTGCATTTTTAAGGTTTGTCAGATTTTTAAAATTACTGCTGTGGTATTTTCTTTCTGTGCCAGAAGTTGCCACTTCAAAAAAGCAATCTCTGTGAAATAACAGTGCATAATAAAAACCCAAAAGTTACATGCTTATCATTTACTGAATCTGCTAGTAATTTCCTGTTTTCTGGTGTTAACATGTGGATTTCATTCAATACTACATTATAGTAGTCCAGTACTCCTAATAAAAAAAACATTGTTCTGTATTCTATTGTATAGTATTTTTTGAAAAAAAATTTAGCTTACTAAATTATTAAAGGAAAAAACATAACCTACCAACAAAATGAGCATTAGGACTGTAAACTCACCACAGGCAATTTCAATACTAAGTTCATATTTTGCTTTTTATGATCTTAAATTCTTAATCACTATTTATGGGGATAAAATATTAAAACAAGAAATAAGGCAAAAATAGTAGAACAGTTTATTACTGGAATAGTTATTCGTTTAGTATTTTGTATTAGCATTTAGTATTATGTGCCAAATAGTGAAAGTGAAAAGTGAATTGTAAAATATTGTACTGGGGCTGGCTAGGATAGAGTTAATTTTCTTCATAGTAGTTCATATCGTTCTGTGGTTTAGGTTTTTGACCAAAACAGTGCTGATAACACACTAATGTTCTAACTTTTGCTGAAGTGTTTGCACTGCATCAGGACCTTCTTTGTTTCTCACTCTGCTACTTCAGTGAACAGATTAGGAGGTGCAGAATAATCTGGGAATGGGCACAACAGGGCAGATGACTCAAACTAACCAAAGAAGTATTCCATACCATATAACATCGTGCTTAGCAATAAAAGGGAAAAGAGGAGGTTTTAGCAGAGTTAGCCATCTTTTGCTCATGAACTGGCTGAGCATCGGTCTGCCTATGGGAAGTGGTAAATGATTACCTTTGCATTTCTTGTTTTGTTTTCTTCCCTCTTCTTCCACTTATCCATCACTTGTTAATCAATTATTATTATTATGTTTTGTCAGTTAGTTTTATATTTACCCCCAACTTTTCTTGGTTTTATTCTTCCTTTTTTCTTCCCCCATTCTACTTGGAGCGCAGCAGGAGATAGGGAAGTGAGCAGGTGATTGTGGTGCTTATCTGACCAGCAGGGTTAGCCCACAACAAATATATTAAAAAAAAAAAAAAAAAAAATGCAAAGGGAGAAGGAACATGCCAAAATCAAAAAAACTTCCTACACATTTTGATCTTGCAATTAGAATCATAGAATCACAGAATGGTTTGGGGTGTAACAGACCTTAAAGGTCATTCAGCTCAAACCCCTCTGCCATGGGCAGGGACATCTTTCACTAGATCAGATTGCTCAAAGCCCTGTCCAACCTGACCTTGAACACATCCGACAATGGGGTACCCACAGCTTCTCTGAGAAACCTGTTTCAGTGTCTCATCACCCTCAATGTAAAAAAATTTCTTCCTTATGTCCAATCTATGTCTACCCTCTTTCAGTTAAAATTGTTGTCCCTTGTCCTGTCACTACAGGCCCTGGTAAAACGTCTCTTTCTGTCTTTCTTATCAGCCCCCTTTATATATTGAAAAGCTGCAATAAGATGTCGCTGGAGCCTTCTCTTCTGCAGGCTGAAAAACCCCAGCTCTCTCAGCCTGTCCTCATAGGAGAGGTGTTCCTCCCCTCTGATCATTTTTGTGGCCCTCCTCTGGATCCACTCTATCAAGTCCATGCCTTTCTTGTACTGGGGGCTCCAGAGCTGGATTCACTACTGCAGGTAGGGTCTCACGAGAGTGGAGTAAAGGGGGAGAATCACATCCCTCAACCTGCTCACCATGCTTTTTTTTGATGCAGCCCAGAATATGGTTGGCTTTCTGCAAGCACACATTGCTGGCTGGTATCCAGCTTTTCATCCACTGGTATCCCCAAGTTCTCTGCAGGGCTTTTCTCAATCCATTCATCCCCATGACACTGGGAATTGCCCTGACCCAGGTGCAGGACCTTGCACTTGGCCTTGTTGAGCTTCATGAGGTTCACATGGGCCCACTTCTCATGCTTGTCAAGATCCCTCTGGATGACATCCTTTCCCTCAAGCCTTTCAACTGCACCACTCAGTTTGGTGTCATCCACAGCCTTGCTGAAGGTGCACCCAATCCCACTCTCTATGTCATTAATAAAGATATTGAAAAGTATTTGTCCCAGTATATACCTCTGAGGACACCACTTGTTACTGATCCCCATTTGGACATGGAGACATTGACTGTAACTCTTTGGATGCAGCTATCCATCTAATTTCTCATTGATCAAATAGTCTACCAATCAAATCCACATCTGTCCAATATACAGAGAAGGATACTGTGTGGAATGTGTCAAAGGCCTTACAGATGTCAAGGTCGATGACGTGAGTTTCTCTTCTCCATTGATGCAGTCATTCCATTGTAGAAGGCCACCAGATTAGTCAGGTATGATTTGTTCTCCGTGAAGCCATGTTGGCTGTCTCTAATCACCTCCCTGTCATCAATATGCCTTGACATGGCTTCCAGGAGTATTTGTTCTGTGATCTCACTGGGTATAGAGGTGAGGTTGACTGGTTCTATTTTAGGCTCCTTAACAGTACCCACTAGCTTCCAGCAGACTGCTTTAGATATCCAAGGGTATCTGAGACTTCTTTTCAGAACTGGCAGAGGTGACACAAAATTTGTGGGAGATCTGCACCACTGTGGAATGGCAGCTGGAACCTAAGTAGGGTACAAAAAGGCTCATAAAACTGTGTGTTAAAATATACCATGAGTGGGCAACTAGCTTCCACCATGGTTATTTAGAGATGTGCTAGATGTCCAAATGCCACTATAGTCATGAAGATTTTGTCAGTACATTCAGTGGAGTTTGGGTAATTTTTCAGCTGACCAAACACAGATGAATATTTTTAGGGTCAAATGAATAGCTGTCTAGAGTTCATTAACTACAGTGGGAACTTTTGACACACAGCTTGCAGGCAAACACCTGGTTTCAGAAATTGAATTATACATATGTGTAATATAGTGTTGAAGAGTATTTCTGACTGTTAAGTAGTATGTCTTTGTTTAATGAAGTTTGCTTTAATTATAGCACGGTTTTTATTAATCGTAATGATATTTTCCCCCAAAATATTTCTGCACATTAAAAATTAATGTAGCTAATGTAAAACATGTAAAAAAATACTTAAATTGACTATATCTGCTGAGTCAACCATTGCTTAAACTATCAGATTATTTTATTTCAAGCTATTTACTTTGCTCTAAATGTGCTAGGTAAATGTCTTTACAGGAGTTTTTTGTATGAAAACTTTAAAGATTTAAATTGTATCTATCCTTAGTTGGGGGTGGGGGTATTACTTTATTAATAGGTATGGCTTAAAATGTCTTTGAGCCAATTATGGCACTTTGTCTTGATAGGCACTTTTTTTTCCTTTACACTTTTAAATTCTTAAGATTAAGTAGGGAACATTTCAAAGCTCTAATTGAAGATTATCATAAAAAACACACTAGAAAATCTGAGTTTTTATTTTACTCTAGAAGTACTTAAAACTGACAATGTATTTTTTCACACAGGAAACACAACAAATAATTTAAATAATCGCTTTTCCATGAGAAGTTTCCTTTTGAACTAACTCATTTTTTTCACTGAAACTAGCTCTGACAGTAGTTCCACTATTACAGTTAGCTCATTTGTTTTCATGTTCAGTGTTATCTAAATAATGTTTATTCTTCCAGCCTATGTTCTTCATTTTTGGTTTATGCTTTTTATCTGTGTTTTATGTTTCCGAGGTAATACTCCTTAAAGGAAGAAATGCACAGATCTGAGGCATGTTTATTATTTTGACTGCTATTTGCAAAGTTAATATTACTGTCTGTATATTTCTTTAACATTCAAGTGTTTGATAAAATAATTATATCTCTGTTATGTGGGAAACCAAACCGTATGCAGGTGGGTATCACACAATGCTTTTGATGAAATAATGCAGTTCTAGCAAACTCTGAACCAGAATGAATATTCAGAAAGTGTGACTGATTGGCTGCTTCAGCCAAAAATAACTTGTGCTTCTCTAGTCTTTTTACGTCTCTAGGCCTGAGTACACTTGTAAATGTGGGTACACACTGGCTTTGTGTCACAGAATAATAGCATTAGATTCAATTTTCATTAAAGTCATCATCTTTTGGAGAAGTAGCCCTCTTGTCAATAACCATAATGTTTCCCCTACTCTTCCTCAAAGTCCATGTAGCAGTCACTTTGGAAAGGTTACGTCTGTTCTCAGATTGCCATCCTACAAGACGACTGTACTCATTTATTGTAGATTGAGACAGTGTGAATAAAGCAGCAGGTTTTCTCCCCACAAATCAATTGCTGTTTCATTACTTAATGTCTCACTTCTCCCTCCCTCCCTCCCTTCCTCCTCCTTATGTGAAGACAGATCCTTCCTCCCTCATTCTCCTTCTCCCTTCTCTCTCTGTCTCTCCATTTCTCCTCTTTCCGTTTCTCTTATCCAAAAGACAAAATAATAACTTGCAGTGTGTAATTGTGTTTTTAAGGAAAGCAATCAAGAGCTGGGAATGAACTACACTTGTAAATTGCATTCTATAGCTATGACAAGTTAAAATGTGCCAGCTGTACAACTTGTCCACAGCTGTTGTCTTCCAAATATTTGTATAGTATTCATTTTCTCTCCACCATTTACAGAATATAACTACAGTGAGACTTTATCAAAATTACTCTAGTATAGAACACTACTAGTATAATAGCTCTTAGTTTTAAGCTATGTGTAAAGGAATCTATGTCAGAACTAATTCTTCACATAATGTTTAAGACTGCACAGATGTCCATGTTTGATCTATGAAGGCACAATTAAGGAGAAAATGCTGACAGAAATAAAGTATACATACCACCAATTAAAGCAGAAAAAAAGCACGTAGAGGAAGCTGAAATGCTAGTGTTTGGGGAGGAGAATATACAGAGAGCAAAACATGTCAACTATGTAGTTTGACTGTAAACTGAAAGACCAACATAGAGGGGAGAAAACAAACCCAAATATAAAACAAAAAACCACCCACCATCGACAAAAAAACCTTGAATAACATCAACTGATCAATATTGAAACTTCTCCAGTCAATTTTTTTTTTGTGTGAATACTTGTAGTACCAGTTCATGGCAAACTGGGAGAGGAAAATCTGTTCAAGAGGTAGATCAAATGTAAATGTGTGTATGTGTAAATGTGTATACATTTATTTGAGTCTAAACTTCCATGCTGAAACCTTAACACCAAGAAATTTTGGACAGATGGAGAAAAACAACATACTCTCTCACCTGTACAAGGAGCATCTGTTTCCTTGCTTACTTAGGTTTTCTTCATATCCCATGAGATCTATTGAAGAGTCACAGCTGATTTGGCAGTTGCTGAATAGCTGGCTTCTGTGCCAAAAATGTATGTAGTCTGACATGCTCCTGAAGTCCAGGGGGAACCAAACAGTCTGGCTTCTTCTATTACGATAAATAAAAAACAAACAAGGGGCAAGTCCCTGACTCTGAAATCTAAGGTGTTACAGATTCACTTTCATTCCGATTATTTTGGGTAGTAACCTCAATGGCATATTATACTATGGATGTAGTTGGAAAGACTCAAATCTGAGCTGACAGAAAATATGTAGTGCTCAAACAGTGTTCAAACTTTTCCTTTGGCTATCTTTTCTTCAGAAGTACGGATATATTGTCTGAGACTTCTGTAGTCTTATTGAAAACAAATCAACTATTAAAGATGTTACCGTACACATAAATAATAATACCTGGAATAACTTGGTAGGTTATTGGAAATAAGAAACAATATAATGTGTGTTTTTCATATATATACACCAATATATACACATGGCAATATATATTTTTATAAATACATACATAGATATACAAGTTCAGAGAGACACACAGAATTATATAAACATGCAGTTGTACCTACACATTCTTGGTTTTCTTAAAAAGCTGTAGCTGGACAAAAGTGAAGCAGGCTCTAGATTTTGTGCCCTGATGAAATCCTCTAGTGGGAGGAGTGAGGAAGGGGACGTTTTTCTGTTTCTCTCCTACTTGAAAGAAAATAACTGGGGTGTGCAGCTAAGGAACCTTTCTAGAGTGGAGAATGCAATAGGAAAAGGAAATACAGACTTTAGGGATGAAATAGCATACAAGGTCACTGAGGGGAAATTCAACTCCTGAATTTTGGACAGCATTCCAGCGAATGTCTGTGGCTGTCCAGATGAGGACAGGAGTCTTCATTGCAAAGGTCTCTCTGAAGGGGTCTTCAGCTAGATTGGACAAGACTTCCCAAACTGTTTCTTATGAATACTTATATCCAGCTGCTCCATGGTCTTGTGTGACAAGCATCTGCATGATCCATTGTTATTGTCTTAAAACTACCACAAAACATCTCTGAACCACTGTAACCGTTTGTAAAAGTCTGTTCTCTGTGACCATTTGTGCATCTTCAGAAACAGTTTATGCTCACTACTTACATGTTTTATCAATGCAGAGTTTGGTCAATTCTGCAGCAGAAACTACATGAGATAGAATTTGGGGTGATCATATTTTCTATGCTAATCGTTGGGAGAATCATTATATGAAATTGACACTCACAGAGCAACTGCATCAATGAGTCAAATATTTTATTGTGAGGGCAGCTAGGAGTTCAGTCAACCACTTTGTCTCAAGTTGGTCCATTTTCTCATCTATGCAGATGACTAGCCAGGAAGTTCCTCAAACATCCAAAGAATTAATGATGGAGCATGATACCAGGTACGCCACAACAGTTAAGTACAGGACAATCTCAAATGTCTTCTTTATATCACATAATTACTTAAATTCCACGACTCTTAGTGCAGTTTGAGATGCAGTTTGAGAATTTGCTATCTAGCTGCTGTCCCAAAATATGACTCTCCTGTTGGCGCTGTCATAACTTTCAGACCTCTTCAGATGTTCTGTATACCCGAGGGCATTTCAAATGATATGAGACACAAATGTTTAGAGAACTTATACGACTTTCCATGAACTTCAGGGGGGAATTAGATACGTAGGCTACATGTAGATAACTATATTTAGGTAATTATTTATGAGCTGAATCTCATCCTATGACAATATTTGCAAGAGTAAGAAACAGTTATACAAGGCTCAAGAAAAATTTAGATGAATAGTAAGTGAATCAGTGCTGATGTAGTATATGCTATGTGCTGAAACCCTGAGGGTGTGTATATTGCTGAGATAGAAATTTGTTTCACGTTGCATATAGTTCTTCTTAAATATTCATTAGCTCATTTTAAAGTTTCTGCTTTCAAAGATATCTCCATAACCATGAAAAACAGTAAGTGAGTTCTTACCCACAGGATCAGGTTTGTGGTATCCAGTAGGTTTCTTAGGCATGCTAGTTAATTTCTATGTGAACAGATTCCTGTCTATTGTCAGGATTTCTTTTTCAAGGGGAAGTCATACTGTCAAACTATTAGAAACTTGCTACTGTGGTGGAAGAAACCTATGACAGTTTTTAAGTGTTAGTGATAGATACAACTTTAATGACTGTCACAGAAACAGAATCATAGAATCAGAAAATCATTTTGGTTTGAAAAGACCTTTAAGATCAAGTCCAACCGTTAGCCTAGCACTGCCAAGTCCACAATTAAACCATGTCCCTAAGCACCACATCTACATGTCTTTTAAATACATCCAGGGATGGTGACTCAAACACTTCCCTGGGCAGCCTGTTCCAAAGCTTGACAACCCTTTTGGTGAAGGCATTTTTCCTAATATCCAATCTAAACCTCCCCTGGTGCAAATTAAGACCGTTTCCTCTCATCCTATAATTTGTTACTTGGGAGAAGAGACCAACACCCACCTCGCTACAGTCTCCTTTCAGGTAATTGTAGACAGTGATAAGATCTCCCGTGAGCCTCCTTTTCTCCAGACTAAACAACCCCATTTCCCTCAGCCGCTCCTCATAGGACTTGTGCTCTAGACCCTTCACCAACTTTGTTGCTCTTCTTTAGACTCGCTCCACAACCTCAATGTCTTCCTTGTAGTGAGAGGCCCAAAACTGAACACAGTATTTGAGGTGTGGCCCCAAAAGTGTAGAGTACAGGGGGACGATCACTTCCCTAGTCCTGCTACCCACACTAGTTCTGATATAAGCCAGGATGCTGTTGGCTTTCTTGGCCACCTGGGCACACTGCTGGCTCATATTCAGCCAGCCATCGATCAACACCCCCAGGTCCTTTTCCGCCAGGGAGGTTTCCAGCCACTCTTCTCCAAGCCTGTAGCGTTGCATGGGGTTGTTGTGTCCCAAGTGCAAGACCCAGCACTTAGCATTGTTGAATCTCATACCGTTGGCTTCAGTCCATCAATCCAGCCTATCCAGATCCCTTGGCAGACTATTCCTACTCTCAAGCAGATCAACACTCCCACCCAACTTGGTGTCATCTGCGAACTTACTGAGGGTGCACTAGATCCCTTCATCCAGATCATTGATAAAGATATTAAAGAGAACCGGCCCCAATACTGAGCCCTGCGCAACACCAGTTGTGACTGGCCACCAACTGGATTTAACTCCATTCACCACAACTCTTTGGGCCTTGCCATACAGCCAGCAAAGTGTACATCCATCCAAGCCATAGCAGCCAGTTTCTCCAGGAGAATGCTGTGAGAGACACTGACAATATTCACAGTCTTCCCTCATCCAGTAAGCGGGTCACCTTGTCATAGAAGGAGATCAGGTTAGTCAAGCAGGACCTGCCTTTCATAAACTCATGCTGACTGGGCCTGATTGCCTTGTTGTCCTGTATGTGCCACATGATGGCAGTCAAGATGATCTGCTCCATAACCTTCCCCAGCACTGAGGGCAGACTGACAGGCCTGTAGTTCCCTGGATCCTCCTTCTGACCCTTCTTGTAAATGGGCGTCACATTTGCTAACCTCCAGTCAACTGGGACCTCCTCGGTTAGCCAGGACTGCTGATAAATGATAGAAAGTGGCTTGGTGAGCACTTCCTTCAGCTCCCTCAGTACCCTTGGCTGGATCCCGTCTGTCCCCATAGACTTGTGTGTGTCTAAGTGGTGTAGCAGGGGCTATTTCCCCGTGGATTACGGGGCTTCATTCTGTTCCCTGTCCCTGTCTTCCAGCTCAAGGGTCTGGGTACCCAGAGAACAACTGGTCTTACTACTAAAGACTGAGGCAAAGGCGTCATTAAGTACCTCAGACTGTTCCTCATCCTTTGTCACTATATTTCCCCTCCATCTAATGAAGGATGGAGATTCTCCTTGGCTCTCCTTTTTTTTTCTAATGTAGTTATAGAAACATTTTTTGTTGTCTTTTATGGCAGTAGCCAGATTAAGTTCTAGTTGGGCTTTGGCCCTTCTAATTTTCTCCCTGCATAGCCTCACAGCATCCTTGTAGTCTTCCTGAGTCACCTTCCCCTTCTTCCCAAGGTCATAAATTCTCCTTTTTTCCCTGAGTTCCAGCCAAAACTTTCTGTTCAGACAGGATGATCTTCTTCCCTACCGGCTCGTCTTGCGGCACGTGGAGACTGCCTTCTCCTACATCTTTCTTTCTTGAAGAGTGTCCAGACTTCCTGGACTCCTTTGCCCTTCAGGACTGCCTCCCAAGGGACTCTGTCCAGCAGGCTCCTAAACAGGCCAAAGTCTGCCCTCCGGAAGTCCAAGATAGCAGTTCTGCTGACTCCTCTCCATACTTCTCCAACAATTGAAAACTATAATTTCATGACATTATGCCTGAAACAGCCTCCAACCATCACAAGTCCCTCTCTGTTTGCAAGAACTGGTACAGCGGGGTGCCTTCCTTAGTTGCTCACTCAGCTGCTGTGTCAAGAAGTTATCTTCCACACACTCCAGGAAACTCTGAAACTGTTTCCTCTCCGTTGTATTGTATGCCCAGCAGAGATCTGTTAAATTGAAGTCTCCCGTGAGAACAGTTGTGGGACTTCTCCCAGCTGCTTATGGAATATTTTTTCTGCTTCTTCATCCTGGCTGAGTGGTCTATAGCAGACTTCCACCATGATATCTGTCTTGTTGTCCTTCCTCTTGATTCTTACCCATAAACACTCAATCCTATCATCACCATCATCAAGTTCTAGACAATCAAAACACCCCAGACATATAGGGCCACCCCACTGCCTCTCCTACCTTGCTTATCCCTTCTGAAGAATTTATAGCCATACATTGCAGCAGTCCAATTGTGCGTGTCATCCCACCGTGTTTCCGTGATGGCAACTCTATCATAGTTTTCCTGCTGTGATATGTCTTCTGTTCCTCCTGTTTGTTGCCCATGCTTCATGCATTGGTGTAGATGCACTTCAGTTGGGCTATTGATCCTGCCACCTTTTTTGTGGGAGGAGCCCTAATTCCTACATGACCATTCTCAGGTTCTTCCGTGATTTCTAACCTATCAATAACCCTTGCATCTTTGCTGCCACATGGATCTCCATCCCCTACCTCCACTAAGATGGCAGACCAAAGGACCTTGCTAGCACACCATCCCTCAAACATTGGCGTGCTGTCCCCTGGTTTATCTCTAGCGAGACTGGTTTTATCCCTTTCTCTCTTCAAATTTAGTTTAAAGCTCTTTCAATGAGCCCTGCTAACTCCTGTGCAAAGATCCTATTTCCTCTTCCATACAGGTTCTCCTCCCATTTTGAGACAGGTGTACCCCATCTGTTGCCAGCAGGCCTGGTGTCATGTAGACCAACGCATGATCACAAAACCCAAAATTCCACCCTTGACACCAGGCTTGGAGCCAGGTATTGATCTGCTGGCTCCTGCTGTTTCTTCCTTTATTATTCCTTGCAACTGGAGGGATAGAGGAGAACACTACTTGTGCTCCTGATCCCTTAACCAGTCGATCCAAGGCCCTGAAGTCTCTCTTGAGTACCCTCTGACTTCTTTTTGCAACTTCATCGCTGCCAACCTGAAAAATCAATAATAGATAATAATCTGAGGGATTTACCAGGGTAGGAAGCTTTCTCTTCACATCTTTAACCTGGGCCTCAGGAAGGCAGCACACTTCCCTGTGAAGTGGGTCTGGTCTGCCTATTGGGCCTTCTGTTCCTTTCAGAAGGGAGTCTCCTATGACAATCACCCATCTTTTTCTGTTTATAGAAGCAGTTTTGATTCAGACTTCAGGCCTACTTAACCTCAGAGACATCTCCGAGCTAGACGAACTATCATTCTCATTACTGTTCTGGTCCACTTGCATTCAAGGATCCACTATTATTCAAGAGCCCCTGGGAAGCTGGGGTAGTCACAGAGGAGATTTGCCTTCTGTGCCAGGCTAGAACTTGTCACCATTGTCCCCTATCTTTTAAGTCACTCTCTTCAGCCGGGTGGAGAGAAGATAGGGAATCCTCCGTATCATGCATCCTGTTTGCCGCTTGGGCCTGTCTCAGGGAAAGTAGGGTGCGATTCCAGTAGTCTGTCTCTCTCTCGCATTCCCTGATACTCCTCAGCCTACTCATCTCCTCCCAGAGCTCTGTCACTAACCAGAGAAGTTCCTCTACCCGACACACCTCCCACAGTTACGTTCACTGCTGTCATCCTATACTGGTGTAAGAACATGGCACACCCTGCAGCCTGGTGGCAACATGTTTCCACAGTCATGGTGGGTGCAGAGCTTAGAGAGGACATGGCTTTCTGCCAGGTGGGTGCCACTGCTTCCTGGTCAGGCTGGCAGAGCTTCAGCACCTTTTCTGTACACCCTTTCACATGAACTGCAGCATAAATTACCACGCCACTCCTTGGCTGACATGCCATGCCCTGTTCACCCGCCCTGTTCGCGACGTTCCCCAGGGGCTTCTTTTATACATGTTGAGGGGTCTGGGCTGCCATTTCTCCTGGCCCTGTCCAGGTCTTGTCAGCCATTTTTACATGAACTGCGGGCTTCTGGTGGCTCTCTCAGCTCCCCCTGAGACTCCTCTGGTTCAGGAAACCTCCTTGTGCACCGCGCTAGAGTGCTCCGCTCCAGATCCTGACGGTACCAGAGCTGCTTGACTCAGTGTCTGAGTAACTAAATGTCCTGGTTTGGCCTAAACCAGGCCGATGAGCGCCAAATCCTAACCACTAATGTTACAAAGAAAGATTGACTGTGCTTTTATATTTAAGTTAGGTAAAACAGGAGATGACACTTAAGTGTAGGGAATCTGCTAGTTGTGTGAAGTAACATTTAGACACTTCCGTGTAATTTATTTTTTTCCTATCAAACAAATCTGCTAATATGAAACTAGACACCACACCTAGCAAAGAAATTCTACCAAAAATAAATCACCAATTGAACAACTGTATATCTAGTAGCAGTAATATATCCCTTTCGGTAGATTTTTGTAACATTCTCCATTTCACATGTTGGCATCCTTAAAAACTCTACCTAGATGTATTATTAGAAAGCACATTAAAATTAAGCATAATTTGAAACAGAATAAAACAGTATTTATGGAACATGCTGAAATAAAAGAAATTGAAAACAAATCTACCATTTTTCTTTCTTTGTCCTCCCTGTGTAGGGCTGTCCTTTTTGCTTAAATCTGAGTCCAGAAACTCTCAGGGTCTTGCTGTACTACAACAAAGTTCCTCCTCATACCCCAGGAAGATTTCCTTTTTTTTTTTTTGGTCACCTGAAAGGACTGGCTCCTATCTGCTCTCTGATCCTCTCAGAAGTTTTTCATTCTTTATTTGTGTAATTTCACAATACCGTCACCCCATCCGACTTTCCAGAAGATTTCTCCAAACTACTCATGAACATTCGGCTTCAGAAAAATAGCAATCCCTCGTTGCCACTATGCAGTTTCACTTAATTCAGAAAGTACTATCCAGGAGTATGGTAAAGAGGTGGTTGCTTTTTTTGGTGTTCAGCCATATGCTTTGAACAGAACACAACATAAAAAGCACACACAGTAAACAGTGAAGAAACGAAATAGTTATATCATCCACCTCAGTTAGGAAATTCTTATCAGACTATGTGGGGGAATATGAATTAAATTTTTCATTAAAATAGATGCAGTAACACCAGCCCCCCTCAAAAAAAAAAAAACAAAAAAAACCCCAAAAAAACAAACCCCAAACAAATTCCCAGAAGAAAGATGAATAATCACTTGGTCTCAATATTTCACTTCCTAAAGCCTTTCCCAAACCCTTCAGTAAAATCTCTGGTAAAAACAAAAGAATTTTTTTTTAAAAAAAAAAAGTGAATGAAGTGTGGCAGATATCCACTTCAAATATTTACACTTTTTTTTGAAATTTTGACTTATTTGAAACCTGATCATGACGTTAATTAGCTCATCATGCTGTAAATCACTCCATCATTCCCACAAAAAAAAGCTTTAAGCCTAACAAATGCAGACGGTAAGGTGAATTCCCTCTGTCTGTAGACATGCTATTAAGCACTCTAATACCATGTTGACACCAAGATGACAGCTTGGTGTTGATCACAAATTTTCCTATTATTTTTAAGATGTTTGATGCACTTTTACTCTATGTTGGGATCAGATACATCATGCAATGGATTGTAGTCTCTTGCATTAGAACATTGTATTCTTTGTAACAGCCACAGAACTGCCTTTGAAATGCTTCCTGCCATTCGGTTACTGCAGCTGTAAAGAAAGTTGTTCCATGAGAATTTTGTCTGGATCTCCTGACTGATGCAGTTAGTGAATCAACTGAGTAGTGAATCCATTTATAAAAATGAAGTATGAAGAGCAACGATTTTATTAATTTTTTTTGTTTGTTTGTTTAGGTTAAAGCCTCTGTGTGTGTATGGATTTAGACACTTTGTTAAAATATCTATGTAGTGATGAACTTTTCAAAAACTTGCTCAGCTCTTTTTAAACCTGACAGACTCCTATGTAGAAATGTGCTTCTATAAGTATCCCAGAAATTCAAAACTACTTGTGACCCATGACGAACTCAAGCTGATTCTCAGACCAGTGATCTCTACAGATAACCTATCTATTTCACGGACATGATTGGAAATGATAAGCGTTTTCCAAGTCTGTTTAGGAAACAACCTTCATGTTGCATCTTCAGGGTTTCAGGAAACAACCAGATGAAAAATGCATGTGTCCTCATCTAAAGAATTAATCAGTAACTTAATATGTGCTACAGGTGAGGACAAAATTCTGGTCAAATTTCCCACTCCATCTGGTTTAGTGAGAACTTATATCTAGGGCAGGTGGGCTTTTCAAAGACAGAAAAGAGAATGATCCTGACGCCAGGTTGATATTGCGTGGATCAACACTTCACATCTAAGATTTAAAGGGAAGGGATTTTTCCCTTCTCCCCAGAAGTCTATTTATTTAGAGGTAAGATGCTCATTGGGAAAAGACCCATTCCTATGTGTCACGGGTAAAAAAAAAAAAAAAAAAAAAAAAAGCTTTAATTATGAATGTTAACACATAGCATCTAACTGGATGTTTCTGTGTTTGTGAGTAAATGTGCAAAACTGGATTTCTGAACTCTCAAGTGGAAGCCTGTCACTTGCTAGATGCCCCTGGGATAGGCTGGCTGTGAATTTTGAAAACACCTCGATTAAACAGAAGAGACATACCTTGAATACTCCATTTAATAGAGAGACAGGAGACAACAACAGAAATTGCAAAGCTGATCACACATTTGTTTCTGCACACAGTCTATTTTGATTGGGAAAACCAGGGACTTGATGTTCCAGAAAGGAGAAAGTGTTGCAAAAAATAAGAGTTTCTGAAATGAAGGTGTGGCTGTGGAAAGAAGAAAGGGGTCCAGAAAGAAGAAGGGGAAGATGCTAGCTGGAGGAAAGCGCTCAGAAGTGGGGGAAGATCCTGGAGATGGGAGAGAAGCATAGAGACAAATGCCTGGCCTTGACTGGTGAAGCCCAAGACTGGTAATTGCTAGCAGCTGCACAGCAGGAAGTGACACAACTTTCTGCCTGACCTTCCCAAAGCAGCAATGATGTCCCTGCAGGGAAGAGAAGTCAACATCTAGTGGACTACTCAATGACCTTTAAGGTCTTTTCCAACTTAAATGATTCTATAATTCTATGAGGAGAAGGAACACACCTCCACAAAATCCAATGTGAATCAAAGTGAAGACGTTTATTAAGCATAAGCTGTCCCTTTTATACATTTTGTACTTTCCCTGGCTGTAAGAATGTGCATTGCTATTCGTTAATATTACTAAACATACTCTTCTTTGATGTGTTGATTGGTCACTGCTCTGCCACTGGTCCTTCCTTAATTGGCTCCATCAGTTCTTGTTTCTTCTCCTCTGTGTTCAGCTCCCACCGGCTACTCCCTCAATTCTTGTTTGCTCAGCTGCTGTTTTTCCTCATCTCTCGAAGGTCGGCTTGTTGACACTAGCTACATGAATCTTGTCACGCAGCTAGGCCTTCACTCCATACTCTCATACTTCTGGCTCATTACATGACCATTCTGCTCCAAAAACCCCTCTACAATTCCCCCTTTCTTTTCTTGAGCCAGAAAGGCTGTGTTTATTGTCCGCTGCAGGGCCCTTTGCAAGCAGGAGAATAAACAAGGTAATACAAGAATGATAATACAAATCACAAACAATCCCATCAATAGCATTTTAATCAATCCGACCAGCCACCCTCCAATTCCCAAATTACCCAACCAGTCATCCAGGAACCCATGCTGTTCCCGTATTTTCTGTGTGGCATCCATGAGCTCTTTGATCTGCTTATGAATTGACTTGGAATGATCGTTCAGATCCATGCAACACATCCCATCAAACTCCTGACATCCGTGACCGTGCACTAATAATATAAAATCTATAGCAGCTCTATTTTGTAAGGTAGCATGTCGGATACTATCTACATCATTGGCTAATGTTCCTAAAATTCTAGAAGTTTGATCAGCTCTTTTTGCAACCCAGCAAGCTAAATTTTGCAATTGTGTTAGTCCTTGTGCAGCAGCAACACCCGGTGCAAAAACAGAAGAAAGAACTACTTTGGTCCTAGACCATAGTTCTACATCATCTTTACATTCTTTCCCTAAGGTAGTGACACTTCTTTTAATCTTGTGTAGGTTAGTGTGGTTTAATATGACCTTTCGTGTAGGCATTAGTAAGCTTAATTTACCTATGGTACACGGACCTCCCAGTTTTTTACTGGGCAGCCCTGGCCAAGCCCTATCTCCACAAATTAGGAATAAACCTTCTGGTAATTTTCTAGGCACGGCCAAATCCGGTGCTGGCTCTGTTCGACTGCGCCCTACGTTTGCACACCAGATAGATTCATTTTGCCACAATGGATTACTGGGTGTGACATTTTGTAATCTCTTTATGTCGTTCTGATAAATGTTTGATCCCTCTGTGTAATTGAAAAACACACAGGATTCTGCCTCTAAAGTTCCTAGGATGTCAAGTTCTTGGGGCTCTAAGGGACTGACAGGCAAGCTATCGTCCCATAAATCCCAATGTTCGCCACATTTCATTGCATTCTCACAGAGGCTCTGTTTCAGCACATTCAACCCTGCCACTATCTCCTTACTTTCAGATCTGTTTAAGGGGACCCCCACTAGAAATGTATGAAAGGGTTGTTCAGGCTGAGCTAAGGAGGCACAAAACTGCGTCTGGTTCAAGCTCCGCATCAGAGTCACCTAAACGTTGTGACTCCCCTTCCATGGTGTCGGTGGAAGGACTATCGGTTGATGACCTTTTGTCAGGTCCAGGATCCAAAGCAGGCTTAACACAGAAAAAACAACCCCTTGCTTCATCATGACTGCGCCTTTTGCTCCCTTTTCTATATCTCCCACGCAACCTTTTTTCACACTTCCCGCAGTCAGGGCACTGGATCTCTCGAGAGGTCAGTGTTCCGAGGCAGATCCTGAGTTGGCTCCTGTAGTTCAGGTTGTTTTTGTAGCCATGGCTTCACCCACTTAGCTGGTACCCATTTGGCTCCTGTATCTGTAACAACACATGCATACCCTCGACCCAACATTATTAATTTCATTGGACCTTCCCACACACTAGTCACCCCATTTTTTACCATCACTTTGGCTTGTTCCTGTTCTTTCTGAAAAGCCTCCATACCTCCCTTTAACCCTGCACCATGTTTTACTGCTGGAGGTACAGAGTAGTCCTGTGGCAAGCGTAAAAAGTTTAGTACATAAAGCGCTTTACACAACCTGTCAGGAGGAGATAGCCCTGGCTCTCCCCCTTTTTGTTTTTGTAAAAGGTGTTTCAGAGTTTGATTCATGCGCTCCACAATAGCTTGTCCCGTTGGTGAATGTGGGACGCCCGTTACATGTGTTATACCCCACAGTTGGAAAAAGTCCTGTGTGGCACGTGCCACATAGCCTGGGCCATTGTCCGTTTTAATCGTCTGTGGAATGCCCAGGGCTGCAATAGCAGAATGCATGTGTCGTTGAACGTGTTTGCTGGATTCGCCTGTTTGTGCTGTAGCCCAGGTAGCAAGGGAGAAACAGTCAACACTCACGTGGACATATTTCAGCCGTCCAAATTCGGGGATGTGTGTTACATCCATTTGCCATATCTCCAACGGTCCAGTACCGTGGGTGTTGACACCAGGTGCTAAACCACCCCCAAGATGTTGACAGTCTGGACAGGACTGGACTATCCCACGTGCATCTGCACTGCGTAGCCCAAACTGACGCCGCAGTACCTTAGCAGATTGATGGAAAAAGGCATGGGATTGTTGTGCTTGAGCGAAGCTATCAATTGAAGGCGCAGCGTAGGCAGGTGCGACAAGTTTGTCTGCCCGAGCATTGCCTTCAGCTAAGCCTTCCAGGAGTCCTGTGTGACTACGGATATGTGTGATGAAATATGGTTGCAGTCGCTCTGTCAGCAAAAGCCATAGTTCATGAAAAAGTTGGTATAGTTGTTCATTAGCTATTTCTTTGAGCAGAGCACGCTCCATCCTCTGGACAATCCCTACGACATATAAAGAGTCACATACCACATTAACAGGTGCTGTGTTCCATCGCCTGAAGACCTCCACCACAGCTCGCAATTCTAATTGTTGTGTAGACCCTTGAATGTCAGATAAAATTACATCATGCCACTTCCCATTGTCTAGCCATGTTAGTGCTGCTTTTTGAGCTTTGCCTCCAGCATCTGTAAAAACGGTGACACCACTGACCGGACGTTCTGACCTTTTTGGTAATTCTTCCCATTGACCCAATTGCAGCACAGAGAAGTATTTGTGAGGGGGTAGATGTACCTTCAACTCGCCCCTATAATCCAATAACGCAACTTGTAATGGTATGGAATTTTGTAATGCCCATTGTAGATACTCTGCAACCAGTGGAATAACCAAAAAAGCAGGTTCGACGCCTTCTATCTCTACAACCCTCTGCCTTCCTTTCATTACAAGTTGTGCTATGGCCTCTACTTTCATAGTAATGGTACGTTTTGGTTGCATAGGCAAAAAGATCCATTCCAGCACATGTAGAGGATCCTTGTCAGTCACCCACTGCATAATTAATGCCAGGGGGTGGCGATCGTGATTGATAACCAATACTCCAATACTGTAATCTGGGTCCCAACGGTGAGTGTATGCCATAGCTCTTTTGGTACTCAGGTGTTTCAATGCCTGCTCAGCTTCCTGTGTCAATGTGCGGGGGGGCATCTGCACCGCCTCCTCCCTTTAGCAATTGCATCAAAGGTGCCAATTCAGCATTGGTGAGACCACACAGGGTTCGCACCCAATTGAGGTCTCCCAACAGTTTTTGTACATCATTTAAAGTACTGATATTCACACGAATTTCTAGTTTTTGGGGTCTAACAGTTGTTTCGGTAATTTCCCACCCAAGGTACTTCCAATTTTCCTCCTGTTGTACCTTTTCTGGGGCTATTTGCAATCCACCTTTTGCTAGTTCAGTCTGCAGTGTATTAATCAATTGGTTTTTATCCAATTGTTTCTCTGCTATTAAAATGTCATCCATATAATGGTATATAATCAAATTTGGAAAATTCCTTCGCACAGGAGCAAGTGCCCAGGCCACATACATTTGACACATTGTCGGTGAATTTTTCATTCCCTGTGGTAACACAACTCAATGATAACGTTTCATAGGTGCAGCTTTGTTCACTGATGGCACTGAAAAAGTAAATTTCTGATAGTCATCAGGGTGCAAAGGGATGGTGAAGAAACAATCTTTCAAGTCAATGATTAAAATGTCCCAATCTTTAGGGATCATATTGGGGGATTGGAGCCCTGGTTGTAGGGTTCCCATATCATCCATGACCTCATTGATTTTTCGAAGGTCACGTAACAAACGCCATTTGCCACTTTTTTTCGGAATAGTAAATATTGGGGTGTTCCATGGGCTTGTTGTGGGCTCAATATGACCTTTTTCCAGTTGCTCCTGTACCAAGCTTTCAAGGTGGGCGATTTTTTTCTGCAGACAGCGGCCATTGATCAACCCAAACTGGGGTTTCTGTTTTCCAGGTTAGTTTTAGGATTGGTCGCCCTTCATCAATGGCCGCCTCTAAAAACCCTCACTGTTAGTTACCAAACGTGCCCCTAATTGACTTAATGCATCTCTCCCCAGTAAACAAATGGGGACAGGCATCACATATGGTCTTACTGTACAGGTACTCCCATCCTGCAATTTGCAACAAATCACATTTGTATTGATTTTAGTGGTCTGTATTCCCCCGACCCCCAAAATGGTCGTAGGGGGGATCTCCAATGGCCACGAATGAGGCCACGCTGCTTGACTGATTATTGTAACGTCTGCTGCAGTATCAATCAGCAGATTGATACTGCAATCTGTATTGCACCACGCAAGTTTTCCCACCAGGTTCTTTTAGTGTTACCCATTCTGTTGGTTTTGCCTTGCTGATATCCATTGCCAGATAAATGTCAGCCTGGCCTGTTGATCCAAAACCCCCAACCCCTCTTATCTGATTCCCAGCTGTGGGCACAGCTGATTTAAAGGGGACCAGTTGTCCTATTTTTTCTCCTTTGGGTATATGAATTGGTGGCAGGGGGGTCCATACCATAATAGATATGACCCCTGTAAAAACAGCATCGATTATACCGGGTAAAACGAAAAGACCTTTTCGGGTCGTAGAGGATAGCCCGATAAGTAAGGCACTCAACCCGTGACCCAGTGGGCCTTTCATATCGGTGGGTATACATTGTACTTGCGGGTCTATCAGAGTCACCTCTACTGCAGTGGCAATGTCCACCCCAGCACTCCCTCTTGTGGCGGCGGCAACGCCATCCAGGCAGCCCGGGTGGAAGACCTGTTTTGTGTCATCGCGCTCGCCCCCCCGTTTCCCATCCGAGTTCCCTGCTTAGTGAATCTAGATCGGCATTCATCTGCACGGTGACCGTATTTCCGGCAGCGATTGCAGGTCCCTGCAAACTCGTGACTTTTTACTCGGCATTGAGCCTTAAGGTGTCCTGGTTTGCCACAGCTGTAACATTTTGGTCCCTGATCGCCTCTCCCTGATCGTACTAGAGGTTTCACCGCAGCCGCAAAGGCTGACGCCACGTATCCTGCTGTTTCTTCCGTTGTTCCTACGCGCTCACACGCATTCATCATTTCTGCCAGGCTAGAATTTTTGGGTAATGTCTGTAAAATGCGCTTACAAGTAGGATTAGCATTGTCGACTGCCAACGACATTAGCAACGCCTCTCGAGCTACATCGGTCAGCGATGCCCTTTCCAATGCTTCACGCAATCTTTCTAAAAATGTCATATAAGGCTCAGATGGACCTTGCCTTATTTTTGTATAGGCAGGAATTACTTTCCCATCTTCTGGGAGGGTTTTAAAAGCCTCTCGGGCTAAGGTGGCAGTAAGTGCCAAGGCTTCTGGTCTAAGTCGTGCCTGTCGTTGTGGATCACTAAACTGCCCTTCTCCCACCAGTTGGTCAAATGTTATCCCTAAAAGTGGATCATTATCTCCGCTCCCCAGATTTTCCACTGCAGCAGCCTGTGCTGCGTCATGCCACCTCATCCGCCACAAGAGTTCCTGCATCGGGGTTAAAATCATCGCCATCAATTGCTTAAAATCAAAAGGTGTTAAAAGCGTAGACATAAAGATACTATTTATAAATGCTTGGGTATAAGGTGCATGCAACCCATTTTGTTGTACCGCTTTCCGTGCCTCCTTAACAATCTCCCACTGTAATCCTACCCAGCACGGTGGTTCTCTCCGATTTCCCAAAATAACTGGGAAAGCTGTGGGTAGAATCTCCCCCTCCACTAGCACATTCTGTATAACTCCTCGCCACCGTAATCGCGGATCGTCTCCTCCCCCGTCCCCCATGACAGAGTGCATACCAACATTCCCATCCATATTTCTCATACGGCTAGTCCCAGCCGCCTCAGCGCCCCCCCCCAGCCCCCCTGGCCCCCCCCCGCGTAGGCGTTCCCTTTCTTCTTCTCTCCTCTGCTCCTCCTTATGTTGTCGCTCAGTTAAGGTCGTCTGTCTTTCCAGGTCTTGTAATTTTGCTAACAATTTTTCCGCCCAAGCCACCGGATCCTTAAATTTCCCTGGACCGCCGGCAGGCGATGGGGGAGACGACGGGGACAGAGGGGGATATTCGTATTCGGCGCGATTTGTGAGATTGGCAGCTCGCGGAGGCTTGAAGCAGGGGGGGGT
The DNA here is from genome assembly GCF_013368605.1 of Nyctibius grandis. NCBI lineage: Eukaryota > Metazoa > Chordata > Aves > Nyctibiiformes > Nyctibiidae > Nyctibius > Nyctibius grandis. The sequence continues at coordinate 74,885,715 of NC_090659.1, read as the reverse complement.
GGGCTCGGGCTGATGCTCATCAACCTCCATTTCCTCCGGTTTAAGGGGCTCCCCTGTTGGTTTAGGGGGTATTTCAATTTTCTCCTGCTCTTCTGGTGGTGCGGAGGGGTTTGAAAAAACCGGTATTGGCGGCTGACCAAAAACACGAGGACCTCTCGCCCCAGGGTTAACCTCTGTTGGACGCAGAGCCGTAAAAGCCCCTGCTGCAACAGCCCTCTCTGCTTTCATTTCTTGAAGAGCAGTAAGAACAGCCCTCCATGCAGTTGCCGGTTCTATTGCCTCCTTTTCCCCACTGCTTATCGCGTCCCATAAACCCTTTCCAATATCTTCCCAAGTGTCCACCTTAAAAGTGCTGTGGGGGTCCGGAGGGAACCCATGCTCTCGACACCAAACTAACAGTCTCTGGAGCAAATGCTCATCACATTTCACTCCTCTCTTAGAGAGGATATGTAGGAGAAGCCTTACTATCGCACTTTCTTCTTCAGAAATATTTTGGCCCATCTCCTTTTTCCCCCGGCTGCTCACCTCACTAAGTGTCCTGTTGCAACGTTCTTTTATTTTCTTGCGAGTCGTCCTCCTTCTCGCCCCGGTCTTCAGACCTGCTGAGCCGTACTCCAGCCGGTGTACCTCCTTCTGGGCTATTCCCCGAACTTGCCGTCGATCAGCGTCTCATCAGGGTCACCATCTGAGGAGAAGGAACACACCTCCACAAAATCCAATGTGAATCAAGGTGAAGACGTTTATTAAGCATAAGCTGTCCCTTTTATACATTTTGTACTTTCCCTGGCTGTAAGCATGTGCATTGCTATTCGTTAATATTACTAAACATACTCTTCTTTGATGTGTTGATTGGTCACTGCTCTGCCACTGGTCCTTCCTTAATTGGCTCCATCAGTTCTTGTTTCTTCTCCTCTGTGTTCGGCTCCCACCGGCTACTCCCTCAATTCTTGTTTGCTCAGCTGCTGTTTTTCCTCATCTCTCGAAGGTCGGCTTGTTGACACTAGCTACATGAATCTTGTCACGCAGCTAGGCCTTCACTCCATACTCTCATACTTCTGGCTCATTACATGACCATTCTGCTCCAAAAACCCCTCTACAATTCTATAAACGTAATGCTGCAGGGAAGGGAGGGAGATAACCAAGCAGGTTAAAAGCTCTGATCTCCTTAGTTTATTTTCTGTAATAAATTTGCTTAACTGAATAAAGGTTTGTTAGCTCAGGGACCCATCCCATCCCTTCTGCGATCCATATTGGTCTCCAAATCATAATCTTGTTATTCAATGTCTTCTCTGTTCTCATGAGTATTTTTAGAAATATATACAAGTATACGAATATTAAACTGGAAATGTGTGAGACCTGTATTAGTGTATCTACCAGCTTGATAACTAAAGCTTTCTCTGAATGCTTTAGAAGAATTTTGTCTATCCTCTTCAAATCAGACTGGCAACAGGCATTGCTTTAGGGGGGGGTTGATGGAAGATGAGATATTTGTGCTCTCTATGTCCCACTCCACACTAAGCAACTGAGAAAGGATTCACTTCTCATTGCTACTTAAGGAGAAGATTTTTGTGAAATTCCTGAAGAGGAACAGGTCTCCACTCCTGACTTTAAATTACCCATTTCCATCTGTTCCCCAGAATACCACAACTGGGATTGCAGTAACTCACATAGGCTTAGTGCACAAGTAATCTCAAAACTGGCCAGTCTACCCTGATTTTCCCCAGACAAGTGAAAAGCCTCACGTCTGACTTGCTGCTTGACGTTTAGGGACTAGAAAATTTGTTCCTTTCAGCACAGTTGATGATATAGGAAAATTACTTGACTAAAGAGCAGCTATCACCTGAATTGTAGTAATGGAGTGGAATGAAATACTATCAGGATCTTTTCCCCTCATCCATCAACATTTTTGTTCATAGAAAAATTATTGAAGCATAATCTGAGGATAAAGTCTCTGAGGAATTTCTTTTTATTATATCTTTGTTGTTGTTGATGACTGTCTCACAATTAGATAGCCAAAAGTTCAGCTGAGAAAAGAGCAAGTAACATGCACACCAAACACAGAACTTCACTGCTCATCTGGCATAATCAGATGGTAGGAGCAGTATTAATCTCCTCATCTTGATTGTGATGGTCATTAAAATTTCACAAAATATCTTTGTTTTTTCCACAAATATTTTCTAGGTTTAAAACAGGTTAATGTCATTGTTGTTGTTGTTGTTGTTATTGTTAAGGATTTATTCTGACCCACGGAGGAAAGGCAGTAGTAATAGTAATACAGCTATCCCACAACTCCAGCAATGTCATTCCGGAATTTTTTGAAGGTACTGTCATTTCTTGATACTTCTCAGAAAACTGCTGAGCAGAACTACTCATTTACTAATGTGACTGAAAAGCACTGTCACTCCAAATCAACATAGCCATTTAATGAAAATGGGCTCTTCAGTAATACAATAGATGCTGTCAAAGCAGTGATCAGAAAGAGAAGGGAGTTAACTAGGTAAGGTGAGCTGTTAGAAACTTCAGCTGTGTTTTGCCAAGCTGTCTGATGCAAGATGAGATCAGCCCTGCTGAATAACTTCCTTCACCAGCTTCAGCTGAAAAAGTCTTTATTTTTTTTTTCATGGACCACATACTAGCTAATAAGGTGGGAGGTTTCATTCTTGTCATGTTAAACTGAGTCGTTAATACAGAAGTGTTTTCAGAGGTGCTGCCACTGCAATTGGTGTTTAGATTATGTCCAAGGAATAGCTTTTAGCTTTTTGCTTTTGACTCTTCACTCTTCCCTTCTGAAACTAGTGTTCCACCTTCTAAGTTCCCTGAGAATTACTGTGATGTTTAACTTCATATTTATGTCATAAATAACTGGTTCCAAATCTAAACTTATTTTCTTCCAAAGTCACTCACTATAAGGTCCAATATTTCAAAATTGTTTTTAATCCTGATCAAGAATGAAAATCTGAAATATAAATTTATGTGTGGAAACAGAAGATAATGAAAATAAACCAAAATTTACAGATTTATTAGGTGGGACTGTGTCCAGTTCTGCGCCCCGCACTTCAAGAAAGGTGTTGAAGTGTTGGAGCCAGTCCAGAGGAGGACGACCAAGCTGATGAAGGGTCTGGAGGGTATGACCTACGAGGAACGGCTAAGGGAGCTGGGGTTATTTAGCGTGGAGAAGAGGAGGCTCAGAGGTGACCTTATTGCAGTCTACAACTACCTGAAGGGAGGTTGTAGTGGAGTGGGAGTTGGCCTCTTCTCCCAAGCAACTAGTGATAGGACAAGAGGACATAGCCTCAAGCTTCGCCAGGGGAGGTTCAGGTTGGACATTAGGAAGAATTTCTTTTCAGAAAGAGTTATTAGACATTGGAACGGGCTGCCCAGGGAGGTGGTGGAGTCACCATCTCTGGATGTGTTTAAGAAAAGACTGGACATGGCACTTAGTGCCATGGTCTATTTGACAGGGTGGTGTAAGGGCAACGGTTGGACTTGATGATCCCAGAGGTCTCTTCTAACCTGGTTGATTCTGTGATTCTGTGATCTTTTTTCATTTTTCAGGCATCACTCAATTGTCCACTTATATATACCAAATACTAGTTGAGTAGTACCCTGCATGTCTCCAGATACTGATACAGAAGGTGCAGGTTTCCCATGGATCCTAAATCATATCTGCCAACCCATATCTTGGTTATCCTAGAGTACCCTAAATGGCATTAGGTGCCCATGTTAACCAAACAGATCAAGCCACTATGTGTAGATGTGCTCCATGCACTGAGAGATACTGACTTGAAGAATGGACATAGTTTAGCACACATTCTGTTCAGCTACATCCTAACCTCATGTCCTACCATACAATAGATCTAGGACAGATCACTGCCAACCTTTGAGATAAGGCCAAAGCTAGCTTTGAAATACTGGGCAAGGAAACTAAATTTTCTTTATTAATTTCTTACTGCTGTTATTTCATTACCATTTCAACTGTTCGATAATCTGAATAAATCTTAATCTTGACTTTGCTCTTTAACTGTGGTTTATTAAATTTCCAGACCATAAAAAAAAAATTAAATAATTTTATTTAAAGGAGGAGAACAAAGACATAAGATACCTAATGTATAAATAGCATTAGACAGCATTGAAAAGACAAATTAAATCTCACCTTAAACTAAACTTTTATTATTTCATTCTAAGACTTGCAAAAGGCTTAGATAAAACAAGTATAAATAATCTATAGAGTTGCTACCTCATTTCTGTATACTTTTGTATTCTTGTTTTTATTAACCAAATGTCTAATATTTGATAAACTTATATATATAAGGTTTGCAATCCTATATATATAGTGAGAGAGAGAGGAAGACAAAGAGAGAGAAAGTATATGCAAATATCTATGTCTATGTAAAGTTTTCAAGTCAGGCGCTTGAAGAAAATGTACTCATTTAGACTGTTGTATCTCCTTGACTGGGTTCGGAGAAGGCATCAGCACTATGTCTTCTATATACATGTTGATAGGAACAGAACTTGTTTCTTTCTCTGAAATCAAGAGGGATTAAAAAGAAAAATAAGTAAGTGATTTATGCTCCTAAAGACTTGATTACTTGCCAACATGGGGCTGTGAAGTGACTAATAGTTTAGCTAGTGGTGTTTTGTTTCATCCATGTTTGTCTCTGCTACCGTGCTTGGGACATGTTATGCTATAGATACCACTGAAAACATCAAAAGTAAAGAAATGTCTTTGAAAGTAATGCTCACACTATGTATTTAAAGACTATTACATTGAAAGTTCTAGCCTTCATGTGCAATACTGCAGAAGCAATCCCAACTCATAGTCTCTCTGCACAATAGTTGTTGGATAGCTCTATGCAATACCATCTTTATTTAAGCAAATTAGAATAATTAAAAAATACATGTGTTTTAGTGAGATAATTTTGTCTCTCACTACACACGAGAAGTTCTGCTCTCAGATTCCATTTCCTGAAGATGTAGATTGTCATTCTGAAAATCCTGTATAAATTTATATCTTCCCTTTCAGTGGATGCCTTCACTGTGTAAACATAAGCATGTCCTTAAAATTTTACAGAATATTATGTATGCCACTACTGTATATTCAATATTGTATATAAAGTCCATAGATCAGAAAGTTTAATATGTAGGAATATTTATAGTTTTACAAATAAAAGCTCTAGAGATATCCTTGAAAAATCTAAAATCTGACACAGTATGAAACGTTCACCTATTTTATTGCTTAATAACTTATTAGTTTAAACATAGACCATGAAATTATTATTGCTATTTACAGCATTGTATAGAAGAAAGTATATGGCTTGCCTTGTATATCCTGGGGGTTTTATTTGTCTGCTTTCTGGGTTTAATGTAAATATTCTTTAGCTGTTGAATTCAAGAATAAATTAAAACATTTTCAGATGTCCCTTTGTGCCTCTTTTCATATCATTTTCTCCCAGAACAAAGTATGTTACGTAAGATATTAAATTAATTATATTTTTCAGTTTGATTTTACTATGATATGCTATAAAGATGTGGCAGCTTTCTTTAACTTATGTAAAAGCAAAACAGTCATTGAATAAAATTAAAATACTAAAGGAAAATAATTTTTCAGGAAATGAAGAGTTTTAGATCATGGAATTTCCTACCTTAGGCTACTACTGAAACTAGAAGATTTAATGAATTTAATGAAAATTGTTTTACATGAAAATCAAAATGTTGCTCTCTTTCTTCTAATCTTTCATTTCTGTCAGCTACTGCTTTCTGTTCTTTCACTTGAGTGCAATCCAAATTCAGGAACACTTCTGGCTGACCAACACTGAGTGTTTCAGGGAATAGTTCACTCACCAAAACTTCAGGTTTAAATAAGTAATGCTAGTATACTTCTAAAAGAAGTCTTTTATTCTAGGGCTGAAGAAATTTCTCTTCAAAACAATGAGGCTTAACATAGAAACAAAGTACTCCAAATCTGTTGACTAAAACATTATTTTGTCTTTCTTTTGAAAAATCTAGTTCAGACCGCTGTGTATTTAGATACTGTCAGCAAACTTGTTTTCACTCAAATTGCCATAGTTAATGTTGTGGCTTTATTTTTATCACAATAATAGAGTGAGATGATTTTCCCTTTAATAAATAACAACTGTCTGAGGGGGGAAGACTTCAAAAATGGGTCTGCTTTTCTCTGCATTTTTCTTCAGTTGCACACAAGTAATTTCATTATCTTTGAGAGTTACACTATTGTAAAACCTAAATAAAATAGTAGCCTTTACTCATTCTGCTTAGAATTCAAGCAACCTATTTAGAAGTTTAAAATAATAAAAGAATTGAGATTTCATTTTTTTTGGCAAAAAATATACAAATCATTTATTTGTACCAGTGTTACAACTAAATTAGTGATCAAAACCAATGATCAATTTATATCTGCTAGAAGATGCTCAGGGGAGAGGATGACAAAAAGGTTTGAACACAGTATTTTCCATCACGTTCTGTCATTCTAACTTCCTAGAAAATCTGGCTCACACATACATAATTGATACCCATCTTTGCAGGTGATGAAATGTCTTCTAACCTCTCCAAGGTTGTATGCATAATTGAAACTGAAGACTCTGCTTAGCCAGCTTCATGGCAATCTTATCAGAAGCAGGAAGAAGCAACAGCTATGAACTCTAAGGAGAAAAAAAAAAGGAGGACAAAAAAGCATGGCTCTTAAGTTCCTAAAGCATGTATTTTCCCTTTGTGTCAGAAAACGTAAATATTTCAGGCAACATTAGTATCCCTACTCAGAATTTTTCTGTTTCCTGGATAGAATTCTTTCCCCTGTCCCAAATATATTTGCATTCATGTTAACATCTTAAAAAATCTCAGTATGAATTTATGAATAATATAGCAGATATTTTATAGGTGCAGTTCAGTCTACAGGTTTTGACATCACAAATATCTTACTTCTTCCAGTTGTATTCCTGTCCCTTTTTCACTATTTCCCAGCCATGATTTATAAAACTATTATTGTTTCTTCATTTAAATCCCTCCTTCCTCATCTCACTCACTTCTGCTACAACATCTACAAGTTCTGAATCCTTAAAAAATGTTAAAAATAATAAAACTGAAATGACTTCTCAATATATATTAGTTTTTTATCTGGTTTATGGCTTGTAATTTTCAGTGTGTTTGGATGAAAGTAATCTTGTTTCATTATTTTCACAGCAAGACATTCTGAATGAGTAGGTTTAATTTTTGGCTGATTCTCTTTAATCTGTCTTCTGTTGCCCTTCATATCTTCCACCCTCTGATATACTGTGTATTGATAATCCTAATAGTCAACATATCCGTTTTACATTCCATAATACTCCCAAGACTTTGATCTTATGTATTATTCAACAGTGTAAGAGGGCACACAGACAAGTAATTATTCATTTCTGTCAACAAAATGCCATTTTTTAATATCTGATACTGTAGAAAACAGATGTTAGCAAAGTCCTTGAAATCAGTAGCCTGCTACTTGGTAGGTGATAATTTACTTCAGAAGATTCCACTTCCAAGTTCTTAAAAATTAGGGCTGTTGGAAACAGAAAGTAAGTCAGGAAATAATATCTTTTTTTCTAAACCTCCCCAGATCACCAAATGAAAAAGACTGTCATTTTTGAAAAGTAACTTTAAAAAGAATGGCGTTGGCAAAGTCTTAGATGGCTGGTGTATCTAGAGGTGTATCATTGAATGGCCTCATAGCTGCATGACAACAGCTGTCAAAAAGCCTTCAAATCAGACTGCAAGGGTAAAGCTCTAGTATGCACTGAATTTTCTCTTCCCTTTGCTCGCCAGAGCTGAGCCTGATGTCACTTTTATGCTGGAATAACCTTGTGATATTTCGCTGGACAAAGATTTTTCAGTCTCTGATCTGAAATGTGATAAAACCAGGTTATCCATTTGTTTCTACATCATTAATGCTCCAGGATGTTAATCAAATACATACGGTCCAAATGCACATTTTACTACTTCTTGGAATGGTAATTATGAGCCCATAAAAACACTCTTGAATATCCAGCATATTGTCTTGTCACCCATAGAGTGCAATCCATTTTTCTCATGAGTTACAAATCAGCTGATTTGAGCTGATGTAACATGAAGACAAAAAAATATGCATCCTTCCATAAATAAAACAATTTTTTAAAAAAAATCTCATAAATACTCGGATTAATTCTTTCTGCTTGCCACCTCGATCAGTGCTTCCTATTCTATTCTTCACCTTTTGATAAATATTTCGCTCTGGAGTTTATGTCTACTCTTTGTAGACTCAGTTTGCAATGAACTTCAGTGGACTTGACTCTGTCAGCTGCTGGCTCTCACTTGGTACAATTAAGCTTTCTCCTTATGGAAGAAGTCTTTCCATGTTACAACATTACAGCTGGGGCTACGAAAGGAAGGCTGGGGTGCACTGCTGTAAAACCAAAAGTGAAGTATCTGTGCTTTGGGAGTGTGCATCCTCTTGAAGTAGGCACATGTGAATAAAATGAGAAGGAATTAGAATCCTAGGTGAGGGTCTATCATAGCCAAAATGACAAGCACTGGAACACCTAAACTAGGAAGAAACAAAATACCAAACAGAGGCTTACATCAGAGAATCTGTTCCTGAGATGAACTAAGACATTTAAGTCAAAACTATAAATAGGCAGCGCCATGAAGATAGAATTTGAATTGCACTACAACAGGAATGTATTAAAATTAGCAGTATCGAGTAGCAGGATCATAATTTCTCTTTAGTAGTTTCACTTGGATTTTTAATAGATTCTAATTTAGATGAAATTTTTGAGGTATTTTTCTGTAAGTTTACAGACTACAGATTTTCACATTCAAATCTGTATATAATATTTCAAAGATTAAATTTATCTTTAGAGAACTGTTGTAAGACTCAATTTTTATAAGTATTGGAAATAAAAACCTTAATAAAAAAATCTGAGATGAAAATAATTTTCCAGACTTAAAATTTTTCTGATTTGTTCTTCTGGGGGAGGTTGCATAAGAAAAGAGAGATGATGGTTATTTCTTACTTTATTTTGTTGTTTTTTACAGAATGCTCACTATGCATTAAGGCTTTCTTCAGCAGTGAATATTAAAAAAAAAAATTACTTTTAAAACCTCAGTCCTAATTCCCTAAAATTCCTTTAGACATATTTAAAGAAATATAAGGTCTGTTATTTCTTTTTCCTCAATAGAAAACCACATCATTTTCTCTAGTTTTAAGAACATGGACATAAAAACCAAAAAAGTGACCTGTCTTCAAGAAAGCCAAACTGCTTCCCATCTGGAATCTAGTCAGGCTGAAATGGATACTTTCCCATAAGCTGATCATCTTTGGAACGATAATGATGATCATTCCCCTTTTCCTCGTGTAAGCTTGTATTACATTTATTTTTCAAGATAAGCCACACTGTTGCAGTTAAGAACACAACATTATGCAAAGGAAAATGTATATAAATTAAAAGTGCATATTTAAATTTGAATTTCTAGAAAATTAATTATGAAATAACTTTCAAAATTCCATAAATTACCTTTAACTAGTAAAGACATTGCCTAGTATAAGGCAATAAGTTTAGGTTAGTTTAGTTTGTGGAGATAGGTGAAGAAAAACAACCCTTTAGATGTCTTCAGCCGTGTAAAAATAGCTATTATGCATTTAAGATATAACATCTTATTCTTACCATATTTAAAAATTATTCCTATATTTGCAAATAAAAAATTATGGTCCAAGATTGAAAAGGAATATTTTTACTTGAGTTAACTGATATTTGAATATGTCTCCAAATTAAAATAAATAAATAAGTAAGTAATCTTGCTCATTTGTATAAGAATAGCTTATACCCCTTTTCGCTTAAGTATGTCCAACTACTAAATGCCACAACTTAAATCTTAAAAGTCACATATCTCATTTAGAAACACCAAGTAAATACCTATAATAATAAACAGTTACTAGGATCCTGAAAAGCCAATTTTCCATTTAATAGACCCAATGCTTATAAGTGGTCTAAAAAGACCAGTGAATAAATTAGTCAATTTAAACATTAAGTAGGACTCATAGAGAATTTTCAATCAAAAATATTATGTGACTATGTATCTATGATTTGCTTGATTTTTCCTTACTTTGCAGTGTTGTAACAATTACTTCCTCTGCCAAATATGTCAACACCAAAATTTGGGGATTTTTTTTTTTTAAGTAAGTCCTCCGCAAACAATAGCAGACAGAAGGTGACCATTTACTAGCATCTCCAGCTGCTGGTAGGGAGGGTTCAGTGTGAAGAGTTGTTTGTTTATTTGTGTGAGTCGTTAAGTAGATCAAGGGAGAATGAAAAATAGGGAGGCTCTGTGTGTTCCTTTCATATTGCATTTTAAAATTAATAGCACCTACAGATATTAAGGAGGAGACTTAATGAAATTCTTCAAAGCAGAACAATAATTGTGTGTATATACAAATACGTATATAAACACATGCATAATTATAAACACACTTGCAGTCACACAGACACACACGCAGATTGCTAGATTAAGTAAACTTGCTCCTCTGTTGTCTGAGCTTGCTTGACAGTCATCAATCAATTTAAAAGAATTGAGTTTAATGACACTTAAAAGTAAAAATGACACTGACCTAGCAGATAGTCTCATAATTGTACACATAAGGAAGCACTGAGAACTTTATGTGACCTGTAATGAATTCTACATCAAGACAGGTAGATATACACTACACACTTCATTTCTGTATGTATTATGCACTTGTTTGTGGAATAGTGTGTTCCTTTTCAAAGAAAATTCATAGAGTTAGCAAAACAATTGTGAAGCTTAAGAGAAATGCTGATACCAGTCCTACAGTGACAGAAGGTATAATTTTCACATGCAATATAGGATAGATATTTTCATATTTTTTTCATCTTTTTTTCCATTTATTGCTATTTTTTTTTCATTTTATTTTATATGATAGAAAAAGAATGTATTCTGAACAAATAATATGCTCAGGCTTTCTCAGCACTCTCAGTGTCTTTAAAATTCTGACAAAGTTATTTTTGAATGTTTTTGTTTTTAAGAAAAATAAAACATTTTTAGATCGGGTTTAATTCCACCTGCCTTTTAAAAGCTGTCTAAAATCTTGGTTTTTTTCTTTCTCTTCTACTTAGGAAACTTCTTTTCACTCAAAACGTGAACTTCAGCCCAAAAACACTAACTTCCCTCATATCACTTTATAGTCATTTGCAAGAGACAGGCAGCTCAAGAAGGTAATTCAGAACAAGAGCCTAACTTTAGATTTTTTATATATTACCTCTCAAACAGTCTCTTTCCAAATACTATGGAGACAGTTCTATGAAATAAACTTCTACAGGATAAAATTAGCTTTTGTGAATTCATCTTTTATCTCTGCTGCCCTGGCTTCACCTGTGGTTTTGTCTCCTCTCAGTTACTTTTTCCTGTGAGTTCTCTTCCACAGTAGGTCAAGTTAAATTCCACCTGTCCTTTAAAAGCCATCTGAAACTTTCAGTATCCTCCTCTGCTACTCATACAACTTTAAATCAAAGAAAAACAAAAAAGTACTTCAAACAGTCTTCCTCTTTCTGCCTTTACTTGCAGAAATGTGGGAGGACTGAAGTTGCTTCCTACTCCTCTGATATCTGATGACCAGAAGAGGGAACACAGTGAACATCTTTTTTTTTTTTTTTTTTTTTTTTTTTACTGTGGTGGTGAGAAATATTGGATTTCTAGCTTACTTAGACTTAATTATTTTCTTAGCAGATAACTTGGTTTGAACCTCTTTCCTTTGGTTCTGGGTCTCCTGAATCATTAACCTTTGCTAATTTTCCTCTGGGGTTCTCTACAGAGTCCTTGACCCTGTTCATTATTTCCCATATTTTTTCACTTGCCTGATTCGAAAAAGTATCATACAAAAATATTCCATGTTTGAGTATAGGGAGAAAAGGGGAAATAAAAACACAGTGTTTTTCTGTGATACTTTGGATATTTTGCTAACTTCAAGTTTATATTCGAGTTTATATTCCACTGGGAGCTGATCACTGACCTGGAGGCCAGCCTGTGCAGACTGACTGGGCTGGTGATCAGACTTCTCATGCTTAACTCCTTCTTGAGCAGCCTGTCTGTGTCCATAGCACTTGTCCCTGAGTCTCTTTGAGTCCTCCATGGCTCCAGATATATGCATGTTTTTCTGTTTCACGGTGTTTGAAATAATAGGATTATCTCACCAAACTGGTGACCCCAAGACTGATGTTTCTCTGTCTTGAAAAGACCAGTGTGACAACATACGGGAACATTTGAGGGTTCAGTCTGCTAGAACAGTGCACAACATCTGAGAAGGCTGGATAGGGCCAAGTCCCAGCTCAGGCCCATCCATATGTCATAATGGGAGCTGCCCCTGGGGTAGACTGTTCAGAAGCGAAGAATATATCTCAGAGAGAAAATGCTGACTGACTTCAAAGGAGTGAACTCGCATTTATGCCGCCTGGATGATAAGGCTACCAAGACCCAGGAATAAACTAACTAGGGAGCTGTTAATTAGCAGTGTGAAATACCTACTATGAAAGGGGAAAAATAAACACTTGTATACAATAAGAAATATAAAAGGTACAAGAGCAAGAGATCTTGACTTCTGAAGAGTTTTGAAAACAATAGGAAATTTTAAAGAAATTGCACAAAACTAAATGTTAAGTAGGTTTTTTTTCAAAAAAATTATTCCATGTAATTTATCTCACACTAGATTGAAAACCTTTGAGAATCATTTTTTTTTTTAAGAAATATTTGTGAAAGAGAAACATAAGGAGACAAGTTTAGCTCTAACCCCAAAGGAATGCTACAGGAATTTCATTCTGAGACTTTAGGAAGCTGTGTTGTTCAGCCTGTCCTTTTTGGTTCTTGTTAACCTTTAATTTTTTTAAGTTCATATTTTAAAATATATGTTGCTACTTCTATGTCTTGAAAATTCAGGTGGTGAATAAATAGCTTATTTCTGCATAATAAAAATGCAAGGCAATAGAAATATTTTATTTTGATCCAGAAGAGTTATATGCAGTAACTGTAGTTAATTTTATTAATTTATTTTAGTTCAATAGTCTTGCCTGAAACTAATATTTCCTTTTTACTGCAAAAGAATAAAGGTATGTTTTGTGAATTCTGAAGTTCAGTTGGATTTATTAAAAGACAGGTTAAAAAAAAAAAAGCCAAAAAAACCCCATGGAGTAGCTATTCCAAATCTAAATAACTTTCTCAAGACAATGTTTCTCTTCAGATTTGCTAAATCTTCTGAGATATGGAGAATTTCAGCCACACAGTTTCACTTAATTCTCCTGAAGATAATTTCTATCTAACTCTTACCCATTTATTCCACTTTCTCATGCTGTATATCATCTTTCTGCCTTTGGACTGTGAGTTTAAATATTTAATGCAAGTGGAAATTCATTTAAGTAAGATGGAAAGATGGAATTTCTGCTTCTTGTTCTTCATAAATAATCACAAACAACAGTGAGACAGTATAAACACACATAAACATATTAAATCACAATGGGTATATAAATGTGTATATAAGATTCCCAACAATAATATAATCAAATTCTGACTCAATGTTTACTGGATATAGTACTGCCACCTTTTGGTTGTATTCCTCACTGCTACATATAGGTAATAGCTTTACAAACTTTTTGTTTAAAGAACTTCATTTTATTCAAAATTTAAACATGCTAGATAAAATATAGGATTTTAGGAGTGTGTTCGGTTCCATTAAATTCTTTCAGGATTTCTAGAGCAAGAGGTTCCAGTGTATCTGAATGTTGCTTGTGCTATTTACCATTAAATTTCTAAGTTAGCCAAAGCCTATATGTGAGGCCTGAGTCTGTGGATCTGGTGACTTGGCTTCCCATAAAGCTGACTTACTCAACATCTATTTCAAAAGAGGTGACATCAGCTGATGTATTTTCTTTCACTGTTTCTCCATTTGAACATATAGACAGAACCAATCACAGAATCACAGAATCAATCAGGTTGGAAGAGACCTCTGGGATCGAGTCCAACCATTGCCCTGACACCACCATGTCAACTAAACCAGGGCACTGAGTGCCATGTCCAGTCTTTTCTTAAACACATCCAGAGATGGTGACTCCACCACCTCCTTGGGCAGCCTGTTCCAATGTCTAATGACCCTTTCTGAAAAGAAATTCTTCTTAATTTCCAACCTGAACCTCCCCTGGGGAAGCTTGAGGCTACGTCCTCTTGTCCTATCGCTAGTTGCCCGGGAGAAGAGGCCAACTCCCACTTCACTACAACCTCCCTTCATGTAGTTGTAGACTGCAGTAAGGTCACCTTTGAGCCTCCTCTTCTCCAGGCTAAACAACCCCAGCTCCCTCAGCCGTTCCTCGTAGGTCATACCCTCCAGACCCTTCACCAGCTTGGTCACCCTCCTCTGGACTGGCTCCAACACCTCAACATCTTTCTTGAAGTGCGGGGCGCAGAACTGGACGCAGTATTCAAGGTGCGGCCTCACCAGTGCCGAGTACAGAGGGTCGATCACTTCCCTAGACCGGCTGGCTACACTATTCTTAATAGAGGGCAGGATGTCATTGGCCTTCTTGGCCACCTGGGCACACTGCTGGCACACACAGACCTTAGGGGATGGTAGATCTTGTGAACTGCCTTGACCTCAGGTGCTGCTTCTGTAGATCCCTCAGAACTCTAGAGCAATTGCACATCTTTCAGACTCCTGGTTTAGAGCTAATCACAACACTTTACTTTTAAACCTTTATCTGATGACTTTATATTTAAACCTCTATCTGATAGTTTGGGACCCACTATCTTCAAAGTTGTGTACAGGTAGAATTATTCACCCAAAAGAAATCTGGCTGAAGAAAGCAAAAGTTTAAGACAAAACGGTGGGGTTTAATGTTATATGAATTTGTATCGTCTGCAGTTGGTGCAATTCTAAAAGAAGGTCAACATGACCTTCTAAAAGAAGGTCAACATGTAATATCAATTACATAACTGAAATTATGTAGTCCATGCACATCTAAATGTAGGTGTCTTTGCGTGAGCTGCAAATCTAAGCTCCTGTTACAGCCAGTGCAAACCTTGAACCTGATTGAGTTGCACAGTGACACCTGTTGCATAATCAGGCACAAAGATATCTATATGAGACTGGTGTATATGACACAAGATTTTAGAAACACTCATGCTTTCTGTAACGCCAGATGAAGGTCAAAGGATATATGTATGCCAGAGCATCTCAAATGACAATGGGCATTTATGTTCAGGCTTGTCCTTAGGCATCATAAGTAATGTAAATGGCTGAGTGTAGGTGTCTACTTCTGTACCTGATCCCACCCCATATTTCCTGTTGAATTTAAAGTCTATTCTTATCACTGATTTCCACACATATACGTAGATCCAAGTGTTAGTGAAAAGGTTGTTTGGAGCAAAAAAGAACACACTTTGCCTTCTTACAGTCTTATAAGTCTAATCAAGATACAACAAATAGTTGTTGCTAATTCAGTTACAACAATGCAAGGGTATGTGGAAGGAGGAGCAGCTGGAGGAGGTGGCCACACTCTCAACAGACTTTAACAAACAATACTACCACAAACTGCCCAGCGTAACAGAAGGCTCACTAATACATTTACAACTGTCCTAGACAAAATCCTTCCTATTTCTAACGCATTTCTTTGGTGTTACACTCATCCAATGTCCCTCTGGGTCCAGAGGGCAGCAGCTCCTGAGGTCAAGCAAAATAAGGTTGTGTGGGGTTACGATGGAGTCACACCAGCAGCCCATAGTCATTGACAGGACAAGTGTGGTGCCCATGGCTGCCTCAGGCCAGGACATCACTTGGGGCTCCCTGTGTGGGTTCAATGAAAAAGAAAAATTCTGTGTCATCACAATGTAACATTGAAAAAGGGACAGAAATGGCAAAAGCAACATATTAAGTAACGCTCAAAATTGTTTCTTAGACTGGAAAGATCATTGTGAGATGAGGCATATGAAAGAGAGATAATCCAGCAAAGCAATGTAACAGAAAGAAATCATGATTTAGGATAATTTTCTCTCCAGAGTAAGGAATGCATTATCTGCAATACAAAGTGCTATAAATTAATACCCAATTCATCAAAAATAAAGCATGTTATTTAAATTTAAGGAACTATTTCAGGTGAGAACCCTGCAACACCACAGGCAGAATATATATTTTAGCTAAACACGCTAATTCAGTCAGGCATTTCGTCTAAGTGCACAGTGGTTTTAATAACATTAATAATTTTTACTGTATTTTAATTTGTTTCTTCAGTATTGATTTTCTTCAGACTAATTTTCCCTTATATCCAAGTTACTCTGTGTATCTGTGTGTTAAAATCCTCGAGGATCATATAGAAAAAAATGATTAGTAGTTTTAATACAGTCTTTCTACGAAAGACATTGTGCTGGTTTCAAAAAAGCTGTAGAGAATACCACTTACTACATGACCATCACCACCTGAAGAAGTTAAAGTTACTGTGAGGTTTCCCATGTTATTTGCAGGAAGTGTTATAAACTTGATGCAGTATATACACCTGAATTTTACTGACATCATGTTGTTTGGGATTACGAGATGTCATTTTAAGACAAATCTTTCCTCATGACTGTTCAGTTACTAAAAGTTTAATTTCATTTTTATTTCTATATATAATTTAAAGTGCATCGAGTGATACTGGGTAATTAAGAACCAATTTGGCTCAAACTGTCTTCTAAATTGGATGTCACAACCTAAAAAGTCTTTTGAATTTCTCTTTTTGCTTGAACTGGCCTTTTCCGCATATTGGATTGGGTTGTTCTACTCCGAAATTCTGGTCAAGATAAGGAAAATGAAGTTTTGTGTCAGGGTTATGTCCTTAACAATATTTAAAACAGTCTGTTTTGCTACTACAGGGAGAGTGAAAGCCCTTAACACATTTTGGCCCCACAAGGGACTGTCACATTATGATCTCTTGTGCTGTCTCCCTGCCAAGTGAAGAGCCAGATCTTGAAGTCATGACAGGTTCTTCTAGCTGGCACTCATAGAAAGTGTCCTTTGACATGGGAAGATATTTTGGTATTTTTTTATGACTGTATAATCATTCCTATTGTGCTGTATGTGCAATAAAAGTGTCTTCAAAAGATGTGTCCCATTATACTTTTCTCATAGAAACATCAATCAGCTATGAACAAATCAGCACAGAAAAATAATAAATCACAGTGAAATAAATCCCCAATAAAAGCTTTCTGTTTTAATTGGTTATCGTATTAAAAATTTCTCTGTGATCTGTTTCAAGTCTGTGAACCCTCACTGACAGATATGCAGTCCTTGCAGAGATTCATTGGTGGATTATACTAAAAATGAATAAATAAGATCAATAAAGTGTGTTTTTGTTAATTGTCAATTTTATTTTGAACACGCATTTTTAAAAGTACCTGAGCAAGAGGCCAATGGAAAGAGGAGCTAATATCTTTTATCTGTAGTATTTAGGCATCCTAAAAGTGAATGTGTTTAAAATAGTATTGATATGGTTGTAATTCCTTGGTTTAATCAGCAAATCCTGGTAAAATTCTTGGACGAAATCTAATCACAACAGAAACAAGAATGGGCCTTTAGTTTTGCAGAAAAATAAGGATTCTGCTTCAGGAAAATAAACTATTGTGAATTTTGTTTAGCAGCTTCTGCTTTGGAGAGATCTCAAAGATAGATTAATAAGAAAAAAAAAACCTCAGAGACTGAGGACTGCGTAACGGGGCAACTTTTATGCATGACCCACCGCTGATTACATATGCAAAGGTAGTACATGATTGTTAGGTTGCACAACCATTTCAGAAAAGAGTATGTTCATGAGTCACAAGGAAGAGTGAATAAATCTGATATTTTAAGAAGAAAAAAAGAGAAAGTAAGATTTAAGAATTGTTTTTTTTTTTTCCCAAATTATGTAAAGTTGATTAGGTACCAAAAAGTTCTGTTGCAGATTTAATACTTTAGTAAATAGAAAGAGAGGCAATCTTTGAAACAATAGATATAAAATATTCTCTACTTAAAATATTATTCAATGGTAAACTAACATCACTAGTAGATCTGTTGATCAAACATTAATGCATTTTACTGGGCGTGGTATTCAACATAATCCTTCTTACATATTGTGTTTTTATAATCTTTTCATACAAACTTCATGTCAGTAACATTCTAATATTATAAAAAATATTATTTTGGAGACATTGTCTGGTATTGTTTTAACTTTCTGTTTTATTAAGAAGGTAGAGTTACTTATAAAAAGGCCCCTAATTTAATGAGGGAATGTAATAATTCATCTTTCACTTTTGGAGTTTTGGGACTACGTCAGTTTGAGAACATTCAAATGTTCAAATTAATTTTAGGATTAAATTCTTTATTAAGAAAATCTACCACTGCACACGCGCGTGTGTGTAAGAGAGAGAGAGAGAGAGAGAAAGTACTCATAAATAATTGGATAAAGAGCAGAGGTGAAGATACTGAAAGACTTGCTGGACAGTGTTCTTAAAAAGTCTTATTACTATGAGTTGCTCTCTCTCACAGCTGCCCCTTCCACTCCTAATTATTAGCTTATGGAAAAATCATTTTATCTACCTGCTCTCCTTGTAGGCTGCTGGCTGTTGTATTCCTGCTCAGTGTCCCACTTTCTACTTATAGGCTTGGCTGTTCTCTTTTCTATTTCATTCTCTCCCAGTTTAACCCACCTTCCTCTCCATGGGAGTAGACTCCCATGCATGTACTCAGAAGGGCTTATGTACAATATTATATGAGCTGGACCTTAGATCTGTGCAGATCTGGGGATCAAACAAAGAAGGAAACATGAACTGAAGTAGAGGTGTTAAGCAGGTGCATAATGAAATATGATTCTATGATTCTATGTCTGTGCAAATGTCTGAGAGTGCGATTAGATGATCTGCTGATCTGATGCTGAAAGCTGTGGTCCTGTTCCTCTTCCCCTCAAATCCAGCCGTGTATTCTTATTCCCCTGATGATTTTTCTCCCTGAAGTGGCTCCTAGTGTGATCAGATGTGCCAGTGCAATACATGGACAGCACAGTGGCTGAAAGCTTGGGAAAGGGAGACCAGGACAATCCCTGTGATTAGCAACTAGCCATAAGACTCCTCATCTTATACTGTGAATCCTGAGCCATATTTTAAGGACAGGTAACATTGGGATCTCAGTTGCAGATGTCCCACCCTACATAAGATAACAAAAGTCATTGGCTCACTCTACAGTTAGTGTGATTCCTTAGACTTAAAAGAGGACGAGTATCCTGCTTGTGTTCTGTTTCCAGGACTACTTAAATTTCTGTGGACACTAGATCCTGTAGTGAGGGATGTTTTTATTTATTTTTGCTCCACAAATTTTTTACTGATATTCATGTCCACTGAGTATATTGGAGTTTTTATACATATTTAAGATATATTTTGGACCAGTATATGCATCAATAATTTAGTTCTATTTTCTATGTGTTGTCACTTTTAAAACTCTGCTCTTATTTGTTAACTTTAAAGAATTTGGAGATAATTATGGGAATAACAGAGAAACTTTACTTCTTTATAATACATAATAGCAACAAAATAATTTAAGATAGACACAAAGCTCTACGATTAAAGGAAATGTACAGTGTTGCTGTGGACTTTGGTATGAAACAGCTCGAGATATTACATTCTCACTAATTAATATTTCCAAGGACTAGGTTAGAAAAGCCTAGGGGGTATCTCCTCTGCTTCTCTTGTGAATGTCTCTGAGTTTGATAATATTTACAGCAGACTTGCACATTTGACCTATCAGATGTTCATTCTTGATTGAACCACAAAAGACTATGTACAGGTAGCACTTGCTGGTGTCCTTGTATCCATTGTCTGGTCACATGATTAGGATTTGTCAACATAAATAAATGATTTAGAGAGAAATTGTAAATCCAGAGAAGATACTGGGAATTATTTCTGGAGGTTTTACATATGAATTATATTGCTAGTGCACTGGGACTTTAAATACCTTTGTTATACAAATAGAATGTTATTGGCAGTATTTCTGACAATTACATACAGGTTTTCACCTCCAAAAAAGGAGATGGAAAGGAGGTAACTTTTAAGTAAGCTTATTTCAGAAAATCTTGAAGGAAAGTGGTAACAGAAAACTCTAATTTCATCACAAACTCTCTTGGATTCACTGATTTCCCCAAAAAAATCATTATTTCTTCCATTAAAATTTCAGCCCAGTACTATTTGCATCCATTTAGGTATATATAATTGTTTTTTTCTTGTTAGGTTTAAAAAACAAAACAAACCAGAAAAAATTTATTCTATGAAAAAAAAGAAAAGTTATTAAACTTAACTAAATGAGTATTTCTATGTAACTTTTGCTCACGTAATTTCAGAATTGATATCTTTTCTTATTATTCTTCTAGTTCCTACAAAATTAGATATAAGATTAAAGATAAATACCATATAGTCAATATATACTTATAGAGCACATTGTAAACCAAAACCATTCAAAAGGTAGCAGCATTTTGTTATGGATCACTGTGAACATTTTGAAATCTATCTCTAAGGGGAAAAAAAACAAAAGTAAACTCAAAAACTAGTGTCACTAAGATGTAGTTTTTAGAAAATGCTGATTTTTAAAAGGATTTCCAGTTATTCTATGAAAAAAAAATAAACATTTTAAGCAGGATTAGCAAATGGGTACCATTTATATAATTGCTTCTCTCTCAATAGGCGGTAAAGTCAGCATTTTTTTCCACATGAGAATTAG
Source organism: Nyctibius grandis (assembly GCF_013368605.1). NCBI lineage: Eukaryota > Metazoa > Chordata > Aves > Nyctibiiformes > Nyctibiidae > Nyctibius > Nyctibius grandis. The sequence goes on along the minus strand of NC_090659.1, from coordinate 74,864,930 downwards.
GATAACTCTAGATATTTAAAACATAGAAATTTAGGTCTGAGTTAGTAAGTCAATAACCCTTTATATTATAGGTAGAAAAGAGCTGCTATTTGGTCATGATTCACCTGACCTATTTAAGACACCTCCATCTTTAAAATGTCACGAATCATACCCTAGAAGACAACTATTCAGCTGCCTCTGTATGTCTAGACATCTCAGAAATCCTTACTTGTCTGTGCATAAACAGTTAACTGAATCAGGTGTCTACATCTGAGCAAGAGAAAGCCTCCAAGATAATTTGATCTTGATTGTTTTCAAACTCAAGTAAAAATAACGATATGCCCAAAGCTTAGTTTATGCTAATCCTCTGTTTACAAAAGTAGAGTCAAATGGGCATATACTAACCCTTTGTAACTGCAGAGAACTTCCTAGTTTCTCTCAGGAGCAACAGAGTTTGGAGCAAAGGTCAAAAGGGGCAGAAGAAAACTAAAGAATACATAGTTAAGGCTTACCTGCACCTCTGTAATGGTTCCTACAGACTGCTTTAACAGTGGCATAAGTTCAACCAGCATTTACAAAAGTTTTTCAAGCACTGTTTATTAGGTACTCTATTCCAGTCCTCAAGTCTTGATGTAGATTAACTATCTTCCTTTTGAAAAATTCTGCAAATATTGTTGTAGGATTTTTTTACAAAATGTTTCTCCTCACATATTCTACCCTTTCTCAGTCTTTTTCATGTTCTAACCATGATTATTACTGAGGTTTATTGGTTAATACCATAATTCCCTGACTATTTTTAATTGATGGGTATTTTTTTTGAACTGTAAAGAAATGCCCTGAAAGGAAAACGAAACAGAGTGATTTTCATTTTCAAGTTATTAGGCAAAAAATCTGGATGTACCGTGAGAGCAGTGCCAAGTCCCTAACTTTGTGTGACTTATGCACACAACTTAGAGTAAAAATGTACAGGCTTTGAAAACTGTAAACAATAGACACTGTGGGCAGCCATAGAAGTCAGAGCAAGTCAGAAACAAAAAATCTGACAAGCTTGTCTTAATCATCCTCATTTATTCCACCCAAACAGACTTACCATTTAAGAGAGAGTATGTGGGATAAATTATTTACCTAGAAAAAGATTCCTCCCTTTGTGGAAGTGGATGGCAATTCACTATTTCTTCGGGCACCTACTGACTATTTTTCCTAACTATGTCTTTAGGAATATCTCCAGAGATTCTCTCCAGTCCCTCTCTAAAGAAACAAATGTGAAGAAGTCCTTCTCCAAATGCTAGTGTGGTTTATACAAGCATTTTTTGCTTGGCAGGAAATTTGCAGCCTTTCCTTTTTTTTCATCTTTTGTCTCCAAAAGAGTACTGGAGAAAAGATAGTTAAGCACAAGCAGATAATGTAGTCAGAAAGCAGTCTTTCAAAAATAGAAGAGGCTGGACACATTTCTTCTGGATGACTAAACATTTTCAGCAGTTGTGCGTGCCCCTTTCACCCTTATTTAGATGCAGCACTACCTTACCACTGAAAGCTTTAGAAAGGAAGTAAAACGTATTTGCCATAAACTTATATGTAATAACCAAGAAAATATCTGCCCACTTGATGGAGACTGTGGTTTTATTTTCAATAACTTGGAAGAAAGGAAATAAATTCACCAGAAGGGACAGTTACATGTTACCAAAATCTTTCTTGTGCTTTGGATATCGCCAGAGAACTGAGATGAGTTTTGCATTTAAAAATGAAACATGACACAATCTTGTTTTGCATGGGCTTGCTTTCTGTAATGAAAGTTTTACACAGTTGGCTTCATGAAGTAAATTGTTGATTGAAAATATTTGTGACAGTTGTGGGTAGTTAACAAAGTTGCTATTACAGTACTTCAATAAAATGTTGCTACTTTAAAAGCTAGGTTCTAAATTGGTTGGATTGTACTACAGCATTTGCTGACACTAAACTGTCTATGTGTGAGCTCACATTCCATTAAATGAGTCACTTTTCCTGACTGACACCCCATTTACTCAGTAGAAACAGTGGAGTGAGTTACTGGATGAAAAAATAAAGCCAAATGTGAAGTTGTACTCCTATATTCCATGCTGGTCAAAAATCTGTTTTACCTGTCAGAATTTGCAGAGTACAAAAAAGCCATTTAAATTTGTTAACCCTTGTGAAAATTAGTAATTAAGAAGAGAAACTATCTTCTGAGTGAAGAAAAATATTGTTACAATATTTTTTATGAAGTTTATAGGTGAGTCAATGAGTGTTAAAACTGTAGATTATGAGAGACACTAGACCTCCTACCACAGCCATGTGAGGTTTTTTTCTTTGTTTTATTTGTTACTTTATCGCTTCCTCAGGGTATTTGAGTCTGTGCTTACAATGGGGCAAGTCAAATAAAAATAAAAAATGGATATTTCAATACAATAAATTCACATTTACAAAATTATTTTCACAGTCTTTACTATATATTTTTCCTGCAGTAAATGAACAACTTTGCAGATTTGCTTGCCTTTAGACATAATAGAGCTTTAATCTACTCCAGGTAAATATATTATGTTTATTAAATTATTGTTGTTTATTTCCTAAGATCTTTTACACTAAGTATGCATTAAGAAAGTATCCATAATTCAATCACACACATTGTGTAGGAGCAAAAAGTTAAATAAGAGAATCTGATCTATTATATGAACCCGGTATCTCCAATAGACAGGAATTCTATAGGAAAGAAAACTTGTTTCTATCACTGTCTTCCTTAATTTCCTTTTTTTTCCTTTTTGGCTGAAAGAACTACAGAAGTTCTTAAAGGAAACTAAAGAATAAAGAATACAGCTGTGTACTGGACAAGGTTAAAAATCTGCTTGGGGTGCGGTTAAAAATCTGCTTGTGGTGCAGTTAAAAGCAGTTTAATAACCTTGTAGGTTAAACGTACATAACTAATCTGACAGTGTTACAGACTGTGCCATAAAGTACGTATACTAGATGTAGACTGGTAGATAATGGCTTGGAGTCTGTGCCTACTTGTTATGGAGCACATACCCATTCTAGGAAACTGCTCCTAGGAAACACACTAAAAATTATAAATTGTGTTAGAGACAACATTCAAATCAGAAAACTGGGAGTCCATGAAGACTTTTTTATTTGTCCTTCCCGTTATCCAAGCTTCTCTGAAAATAAAGAATTAATAAAAAACATAAAATGCAATTAAAGGTTACTTTCTCTGAAATCAGAAGGTATTTTTTATTTCATACAACTGCAAAATGAAAATTGAAGTTCTGATTTATATTCATTTTGCAGATTTGATAGCTCAAAGTGAAGATTCAGAGACACTTGGACTCTGACGTGTGGAGTCAAAGAGTCATATCAAAGCTCCTTTTCAAGTTAACGGAAGACATTTCCAGTTAGTGATTCATTCAGATTTAAAGTAGATAAATTATGTGAATTACTCCCAGGATATAATTGCACTGATTATGGACAATTACTAGAAGGTGAGCTTTGCCTAGATACTTATTTTCTAGATGTTGATGCTGGAGTGAGGTGAATCCTACTTTTAGTCTTTTTCCTTCCCACATTTTCCTGTAAAATAGGCAAGTTTGTAAAGACAATTTAAGATTAAGATTTTTTTTGGCAAATGTAAGATTTAATTTTTCATCTTTTTATAGCAAATAACATGAATTTTAAAGTCCAACACTGGAAACGCCCAAACATTTCTGTACTACTAAGAGCTGAGTGTCTTTCTGCAAGCCACTGCATATATTCAATTTTTATAGTATTTCTTTCTGGTTGACTTGTACCAAAGAAAATATAAACTGAAAGTTCCTCACAGAAAGCATAGTAGATGAAAAACAAAATAAACAACCAAAAAGATAAAGCCTCACTGAAAAAGAACATGAATAAAACATTTTAATATTGAAAAAAATGAAAAAAATTCAGATGACAAGTCATGACATCAGAACATATATCGTGTCTATATTATATTAAATATATTTTATCAATAGTATTCATAGTTTTAATAAAGCTCACTTTGTAAGCTTGGCAACACAGATCTTTAAGTTAACTATCAAAGGCAACTGGAGTTCAAAACATATTATGTATTCCAGCTGTTTGAAATAAACATACAATTCCACGAAATCAGTGTTCCATGTGAAAAAAAAGAACATAACAGAAGTATTGTCATTGTAAGACTGGGATACAGGGTTATGATGACTGGAGCATGTGCATTAAAGCATCCAGTTGTGAAATTGAATGCTTTGTTATACTTCATTTCAGCATTAAATAATCCTTTGCAGTGGCTGCCTGAGTCAAGCAGAACAAAATTTGTGACATCTCAAACAAAGATGAGATTTTGAGGAGATGAGACTGAACAATACTGTGACTGGCATGTATAAAACTGTTTCTGCAGAGTGGGCAGTTTGTTTCTAGCTGCTTCTTCATTATTTCTATTAGAGCTATAAATTAAAAGTAGTGTATGAACTAACATTCTCCAAAGCACTGCTTAGATTATTGAGAATCTGACATTACCATGTTTTTATGTAAACTTTTGGTCCAGCTGAAAGACCACAATATTAGCAGAATATATTGATGAACCAGAGTCCATAGTGACAGTTAACCCTGTGGATTGACTTTAATAGGCTCTGTTTACACATTTTATAGTCAGGGAGTTTCACTTGTCTTTCCATGCCTTTTCACTTTATGACTTAATCACTGGAGTATCCCATTTGTATTAATAAACCTTTTCTTTTGTTCAGCAATATTTTGTGTTTTGCTATTTGGTTTTCAACTTCTTACACATAAGTAGCTCTGTGTTCATTAGTTCTACATTTCACTGTTCATAACATAGATTCCATGAATTGTTAAATGGTTATATAGAGCCAGTCCATCTGATTTGATGCCTAATTTAAGAAGGCAGATCCTGCCTCTCCAGCATCTTCAGAGCAACCTGCTTACTCTCCGTTGCTTATAATAAGAATTTAGTTACTCTCTGTGCAAGTGCTAGTTCAGCTAGACTTTATCTATGCCAGTAAATCGTACCTTACCTGTAAATGTTCTTGTGCACAGGATCTCACTCCACTGTAATGGTAAGCCATTAAAATGATCCTTGGGCACAGCTCTTGCCCATGCCAGTCAGTATTAACCCAAGCAGTACCTGGATATGATTTGGGAGCTGACATAAGTGAGGTACCATTTTGAATGTACTTTTTGCAAGAAGTACCTTGTTTTGGTGAATAGTAGGGCTTAACAGTATGGATGTTTTTTATGCCAACCACATAACAGTCCCAAGCATATTTATTTTACTAGTATAAATGTCAATTTATGTACCTAAGTAGGTACATAAACTCATTAGTACATACATTCATATGTTATTGCTGGGTGTCTAGATTTCTTCTCATAGTTCAGGTTCTTTTGAGAGAATGCATGTTCACCTTTACATATACATATATTCTGTACCTTTCAGAGACCACTGAAAAATATCAACATAATCACTGAGGAATCAGGTTTACCATGTCTGTGGAGAACAGAGATCCGCAGAAGTAAATACGTAAGAGTGATTATAATTGCTGCTAATTTTTTAAATTGAAGTGGTTTACAAATTTATATATAGGGAAGTGATGTGCTGAAGAATTTTCCTTTGACTGGAAGATTTGAAGGGAGAAAGTGATAAAACTAGGCTCTCTAAAGATATGCCTGGGAGCAGCACACCAATGTTTGTGGGATGGTGTGCTAGCAAGGTCCTTCCATCTGCCGTCTCAGTGGAGATAGGGGATGGAGACCCATGTGACAGCAAAGACACAAGGGTTATCGATGGGTTAGAAATCACAGAAGAACCTGAGAATGGTCATCTAGGAATTAGGGTTTCTCCCACAAAAAAGGTGGCAGGATCAATAGCCCAACTGAAGTGCATCTACACCAATGCACACAGCATGGGGAACAAACAGGAGGAACCGGAAGATATTTTGCAACAGGAAAACTATGACATAGTTGCCATCACAGAAAAGAAGCAGGATGACTCGAGCAGCTGGAGGGCTGCAATGGATGGCCATAAATTCTTCAGAAGGGATAGGCAAGGTAGGAGAGGCAGTGGGGTGGCCCTATATGTTTGGGGTGTTTTGATTGTCTAGAACTTGATGATGGTGATGATAGGGTTGAGTGTTTATGAGTAAATATCAGGTGCAGGGCCAACAAGACAGATATCATGGTGGGAGTCTGATATAGACCACCCAACCAGGATGAAGAAGCAGACAAGATATTCTACAAGAAGCTGGGAGAAGTCTCACAATTGTTTGCAGAGAGGAAACAGTCTCGGAGGTTCCTGGAGTGTGTGGAAGATAACTTCTGACGCAGCTGGTGAGTGAGACAACTAGGGAAGGCGCCCTGCTGGACCTCTTGTTTGCGAACAGAGAAGGACTTGTGGGTGATGTGATGGTTGGAAGTCAACCTGAGCATAGTGATCATGAAATGATAGAGTTTTTGGTTCTTAGAGAAGTAAGGAGAGGGGTCAACAGAACTGCTACCTTGAACTTCCAGAGGGCAGCCTTTGGCCTGCTTAGGAGCCTGGTTGACAGAGTTCCTTGGGAGGCAGTCCTGAAGGGCAAAGGAGTCCAGGAAGGCTGGACACTCTTCAAGAAAGAAATCTTCAAGACGCGGGAGAAGGCTGTCTCCACGTGCCGCAAGACAAGCCAGTGGGGAAGGAGACCAGCCTAGCTGAACAGAGAGTTTTGGCTGGAACTCAGGAAAAAAAAGAGAGTTTATGACCTTTGGAAAAGGGGCAGGAAATTCAGGAGGACTACAAGGATGTTGTGAGGTTATGCAGGGAGAAAATTAGAAGCGCTAAAGCCCAACTAGAACTTAATCTGACTATACCATAAAAGACAACAAAAAATGTTACTTTAAATACATTAGCAAAAAAAAAAGGAGGGCCAAGGAGAATCTCCATCCTTCGTTGGATGCAGGGGAAAACATAGTGACAAAGGATAAGGAAAAAGCTAAGGTGCTTAATGCATTCTTTGTCTCAGTCTTTAGTAGTATACGACCAGTTGTTTGATGGGGAAGTGCATTGGATGTATAGAGGAAGTTTTTTCTGCAGGTCTATAGGAAGCAAATGAACAGCAAATGCAAAGTTAACTCATATTGGAAATAGTCTATGAAATAAAAATAGGGAGAATGACTATTTAGCCTGACATTCAGGCAGGTGTACTGTAAATGTTAGATATATCTTTTGGAAGGGACAAGAGGGACCACTGCTTAAATTCTTTCTGGAAGCTAGTGTATATGGATGATTTTACACGAGACAGAACACATTTAGCTAAACAGGACTGAGTATTAAGATTTGGTACAGTGTTGTAAATCAAATTTCCTCTGTAGCTTTGAAGTGAATTATCAAAATATGCTTTACTTCTTCCACTTCCACTAAAACAGGTCTTGTCTAAGCAGATTCTTTTCTGCCACAGTTTTTCCTCTATTTAAAAGTACAAGACTGCTGTCTTAAAATATGATCAAAACAAACAAGTAAAGGCTGGATCTACAGTAACTTAAATACTGCAAAATCTCTAAATGTGCTAGCTTGAATGTATTGGTGAGTCGAAGAAAGACATTCCAGGTCATGCACACTTTTTGCATGCATTTATACCACAGAAAAAGAACAGGAGTTGCAGTCACAGACCTGGGAAATGAGTCTTATCCTAAACCTTGGGAAATGAGGTTAAGTTAAAAGCCTGCCAAAGGAATGCTTTAAAAGTAAGGTTTGTAGCATTCTGCTAATGTCTCATAATACTTTTCTGGTTTATTGTCTGTACAATAGTTCCTGCAAAATTAGGAACAGTGCTCTGTATTTTTCTTTTTTCTTGTGTTCTTTGTATATCAAATTATTATGATGCTTTTGTTGTACTGACAGATACAGTAGTAAGCAATTAAGATAAGAAAATTTTATAGCTGGTGATTAAATCTATATGCTTGTGAAAGTGTGATAACTCTATCAAGATGAAATATTTGAAGGTCTTTAAAATGTTCAGTACTACTGTAAAACACATAAAATTGGCAATTTATGTATATATATTTGGAAAGCAATATACTATGTCTGAGTAGTTTTCTAGTCAAAAGCTTGAATTTGAACAAACATGACTGACAGTTTTTAATTGTATGGATGTCAGAGACCTCCAATAGTAAAATAGCTGTGATTCTGTTGCACTGGCCTTATTGCTGCTGTGTAGGGTGGGAGTTCAGAGGCACACCTGGCACATTGGCCTGCTTCTTAGTCTCGTTCCAATGTTGATATATAGAGTAGGATCCAGTGCCTGAGTTATTCAGCTATTTGAATGTCATTGCTTTCTGCTTGATGAAAACTTTCTGCCTTTGTGCTTTTGAGAACTAATACAGGAAGTCATCTGTGCTACAGGCACTACAGAAAAGCTCCTGCAGCCTTTTCACAGAGTTTAACAAATACAGTATTTATGAAATGCTGAAATGAAATCAACGTATCGTCAAGACATGCTTGCAATAGCTGAAGAAACCTTCAGGGAATGTTACTGGTTATAACACCTTCAAAAAGGCAACTTCTAAATTAAACTTTTTCAATGGGAGGTATTTTCATCACAGTGTGCTGGCATTCTCACTTTTGTTTCTTGACTGTATGGTCACTGACATTCTAGGTTTTTTGAGGGAGGGTTGTGTTGTGGGATTTTTTTTAAACTGTACATACAACTATACTGTTAAAAATTGCTCCAATTAGGCCACAAACACATGTATAGGAAATAAATATTTCACAAGAATTAACTACTTCAGGAAAAAAAAAGATGCCTGCAAGAGAGTTTAACACGTGTACATCACCATCCCTAAATACCACTCCAAAGAAAATAACATATTCAATAAGCAAAATACTATATTACTCTAAGCACAGTAATAGCTCGAAAGAGGTACAAGGTTCTATACATGCATACACATTCACTGCTCTTGAAAAATGCTGATCTGTTGCATCAAGCAGGAAAAACAGAGAGCACTAAGTCATAGAAACTAAAATCAATAACAAAGAAAATCGTTCCCAGCTCATTTTAGTAGGAAAGTGATTTGTACCAGAAACTGTTAAATTAAAGTCAGAAGTGTGCTGATGCAAATAAATTTTCCTTTTTTTAATTTAGTTCCAAGAAACTAGGACTCATAGAAATTGTTCATTGACAAATTTTTCTGTATAATTAAATAAAATCTATTGATCAACACGGTTAGAACAATAAAAAAGAAAACTTACAGTTTCTGGCTCACCCTGTCTCTGAATTAAATATATAGGGCTTTGTTGCCTAACTTGTCCCTTTTATGATGTTTTTTTTTTCCTCTGTGGTGATGAACAACTAGAACTAGCAGTGTTCTCTGTCACCTGCTTGGAATTTTCTGTCTCTAGAAGCAGCATCTTTTGCTGACATAGTTCATACGTTTGAGGATGCACCCCTCTGTGTATGTTGCATAAAAATTCAGGAATTCTTCCAATTTCATTCCTTTTATTCCCATGGAGGAATAATCAACTGCTTTAGAGTGGCACCAAATGACTTAATACAGTAGTAAGAAGTATCCTGCAATGAGTGAATTCTTTCAGTATACTGACCTTGTATGAACCTGTCATGTGGATCCAGGGAAGGAATAACTTTTACTCTCAATGAAATAATATCCTGCTCTTACTGCTTTTCAAGTCATGTTTCAGATACTTCTGAAATTGGGGTAAAAGGGACTTTTGCTTTGGGATTCTCTTATATCAGAGAGCATTAGTTCTCTGAGTGGTGAACGTTTCAAAGTGGGTTTGAAAAAACTGTTTTGTCTCTGTCCTAGAAGAAAGAAGGTTTGTTTCTCATTAAAATCTGTGCCTCTTCTCAGAACATTCCTCTTCCTTCCTTCAATTAAAACCTTAATATAATTTGGGTCTTGCTATATATTAGGGAACAGTCTCTCCATCTTATAAAAAACATTTTGAATGCTACTGTTTCAAACAGCTGACTACATTAAGATTTCTTTCTATTTCTCAGTAAGGTATAGAAGACGACTTGGAATAAGTAATGAATGACAAATATAGTATCTTACTAAGATAAAACTGCAGTTTATTGAGGAGCATAATATTTTCTACACAACATAGCAATTGTATATTAGAGATGTTTTGTTGCCAGGCATTTTGACAAATCACTTGTAAGGTTGTTTTGTTACAATAATAATGGATAAGTGATGATATATGTTTAATATAAAGGTAAAGGAGTTCCTTGAAGAATCTCTAAGAATTTAATATTCAAATGTTTTAACTAAGTGTAGACTTGGAAAATGCGTGTGTGAAATGATATGGTAAGGTATGATAGAATAACAATAAGCCTGTTTTACCTTTACGTAGTATTTTGTTGACAGGTTCTAGGAATTCTAACAGACTGATAAGATATGATTGCCCTTTGTAGAAACTATAGTATTAGTTTCCTTTGAAAGCTCAACTATTCTGAAGGGTAATTAATGTAGAATAGAAAGTTAACAAATGATCTTTTTAATGAGACTAAAATAACTTCACTTTTTTTCATTAATAGACTACTTAGAGGCAGTTAGGAAACTACCATCTATAAATTGGAACATTCACAAGATAGTTTAGCATAGTAAAATGAGACGCTACACAAAAGTCATAATATAATATCAAGATTTTCCCAGTTTCTTATAAAACGTCATATTTTGTCACAAGTAGGCTTTTTTTCCCCCTTAATAACTATCTTTAAATTTTAAATTTTTAAAGGCCATTTTAGTATGGATGTAAATGTGGTAGTGAACAGCTTTCTAGGAAACATCAAGATGAAATAAAGGCATACCCTATTGCTCATTATAAAGAAAAAAAATATTTACGGTATATTCACTTGGATTTCATAGAGAAAGATATATAAAAAAAAAAGATATTACTTCCATCTAAGTCTATATAGAATTTTTTTTTCTGAAATGATAGATTTGTTCTGATATTCCACAGTGATAATCTGAAAATGCACCTTAATATGTTTTCCAACCCACCTCAGCCACAAACTTGTTCAAAAAATTATCTGGAAATAGAAAGAGAGGAGAAGAACATCTTATGAAGCTATTACACATAAATGAAGCATGAAGAATGCATATGAAAGAAAAAAAAACATACAGTAATGAACACTCAAATTTGTCAGAATAACAATACAAAATCCTACACTTTCATGGAATATCAAGATAATTCATTCAATTCATCAAAGCAAGTCAGAATTAATTTGTTTAGCCTCTTCTGTATAAATGTGTTCACTTTAGTTGCTCTAGTAGTCCATGACTTGTACTTTAGCTACAGAATTAATCTAGTCTAAGGTCAAAGAATTGACTGTACTTCCCATTATGCATGACAGTTACTTGTTTTTAAAAATAAGCCCTAAAAGTTCAAGCAGAATGTAGCACACAGTGCTTTATATGTGATGTCTGGGTAAGGAGTCCATCCTATGAAAGAAAAAGGAGGCTTGTGTACCCTGGGTGATAATTTCTTTCATTCACAGTATCAACCCAGATAAACTCATATTAATGTTTAGTCAATATAAACCAAAATGTTTTCATCCAGCTTAACTATCAGAAATATTTTGCTTCAGGACTATACAAGCTAAACCATAATTATTATATTTGCCATCATGAAAAATTTTTAAACAAAGAAGCAAAAGATTAAATTGAAAATTCCTAACTGTAAGCATTCTAGAGGAAAAATGAACATGAGAAAACCATCTTTTTGTGTCAAAAGCTTGTTGATTTTCTTTAGTTATTTGATCAATTTAGATATGCTCCATAAACCTTCTTTAGGACATCACTTACTTGTTGGTGTGACTTCTTTCTTCCTTTGGTTATGAATATTTCCTGGTGTATTAAGTTCATCTTGTATCACTAGATACTAGGTGTGCAGATGGGTGGAACACACAATTTATCCGCTACAGTGATTACATCAAAGACATTACAAATATTTTGTATGTAACCAGCAAAAATTAATTTGGAAATATTTTAAATGAGGTTTAGATAAAAGTATGAAGATGATATCTTTGAAGGCATTGTTGGTGGGACTACTAATAAAATTCTGTGATCAGTATTCCTAAAAAGAAAATAAAATTAATTTAAAAGTTGGAAAATTTTCAAAGAACATATCAAATTAATTTTAGGGTTTAAAAACCACCTAGGAAGGATATGCCTATCTAGTTTGACTGTCTTTGTGGTAGTCTTCACAGGCCTTGGAGATGTAATTTAAAAAATGAAGAGGTTCAGTTTAAGAGACAAATGAAGAATAAGATATAATGGCCCAAAACTGAAATGTGAAAATAAATAACCAAAATAACATCTTTTATTAATTAAAGTAATTAATCATAAGAGAAATTGAAAGAATATATTAATCTTTTTTATAGATAGCTTTCCATTAAAAAAATATTAAGAATGTACTGGCATTCAGTAGGAATGTGTTTGTCTTCACAATGTTAGCTATGTAATAAAAATTAACTTTTTTTTCTCTTGTAAGAGAGATGGCTTAAAGTTTTATGTTTTGCATTATCATAGGAAAAAAAGACCAGGTCAAAGATTTCCCAAACCTAATATCTGAGTCTATTTTTCCCTTTCCTTTCTACACCCTTATTTGGGGAAAATTATCTGTTGATATGTGATCTCATAGTAGAAAATCATTGCAGTAAAGAAAAAATAAAAATCTTGGACTTGATTATCTTTCTTTTTAGTTTCTACCTGGAAAAGAGAAACTTCTCTGAAAATGAATGGGTAGTCATAAAGTATTTGAAGGAAAAGTGAAAATTTCTTCCAGTGCTTAAAGGGAGAACATATTTTGATGCTTCTGAGTGAAATCAATTTTATTTCCTAGTTAATATGTATTGTAGAAAATTAGGAGATGCAATCAAAAGTTGTGAGGTTTATAGCCAACAGGACAGGAAATGTATTCAGAGCTAGAAAAACAGTTTATTTTTGGTTTCCATGTATGTGGAAACACAAAGTAGTTAATACAGATTCAACAGATTATGAACCTTGCTAAGAGATGACTCTTAAAATAACGTTCATATTGCTCTATATTTTATACTGCCAACAGAATGAAATAAATGCTGGCTAGCTGTAGCATTACAAACTTTTATTAGAAAATCTGTGAAAACTTAACTGAGAAGTTAATTTTTGGTAGAGTGTATGACCTTGAGATTCTCCCTGTAACTTTTCACACACTTCTGCTCTTATTTTTGAACAGATATGGAATTCCCCTTTGGATATATTTTAAAGATCAGTCATGGACCGAGAAGGATATTTGTAAAATTGAAATCTTCTTAGTCAACATTACTGAACTCTGTTAAATTTAAATCTATGTTTTCTGTGAAGGCAAAATGAATTTTCATTACTTTTCTTTTTGCTTCCATTAGCATTGTAGAACCAATATTTAAGTGAATGAGAGCAGGGTTTCTTTTTTTTTGGTTCATGTATCATCAACACAATTATTACAGTTTCAAATGTGAAATCTTTATTGCCAGTGATAATGCTTGAACCAGAAAGAACAGAGCTTAACTTTTATATTCAAGTTCTATTTTTCATTTTAAAAGACCTATCATTTCATGTCTGTGTTACAGAGGAAAATGATAGTGTCACTAAAAAAGCAAATTCTATTCAATTATGTATTAATTGACATCAGAAAGGACTCTAGTATTAGACAATTTACATGAGACATGGAAGACAAAGTTTGAAACCTTTGTTCTGAATAGTCAGTGCAAAACCTGAAACCTTTATCTTCAAATTCTCATATATAGATCTATATTTTAGATTGTTTTTAATATGTAAAACAATAACAAAGACTGAAACAAAGTATTAATTCCTTCTAAGATACAAGAAAAAAAAACTTTAAATTTTACAAGGAAAGCTTTCCTCCAAATAGAAATATTGCTGAATAACGTCACACTGCATTCCATTAAACTTATTACCTTGTCTTTGTACTTAAATGTATATTGCTTTATCTGACTAAATATTGGGCTTTCCATCATATTAATTGACACACAACTCCTGACAGGTAGAAAATCGCAGATAGAATGAATATAACAAGAAATCATGATCAAACAGGAGAAAAATTAACAATTTTCTCATCAAATCTCTTTGTCATTCCAGCAAGGTTTTTCAGATACTGCCAGATAGACAACAAAGACAAAGCATTCTATGCCTATCTCAGCTAGGAATGAGGGGAATATAACTGCCCTATTAGCAGTAATTTGTTTTCTTTATTAAGAAAAATTATTCTAGCAGTAAATTAAATATAATGAACTGTACATATTTAATTTTTTAACAAATTCTGTGTTCTCTATCTTGTGAAGTCCAATTAATAGAAAAGATTTTTGTAATTTAATGTCCATATTAAATAAATTACCTTTGTATTTTTGGATAAAAACCCTTCAAACAGACTGCTCACTGTTTTCACTAGGAAAAGTTTTTTCTAGCTAAGTTAGGCATCTTCCTAAGGTCCTGACTTCTCAGTTAAGAGTTGTCCTCTCTATCTTCTACTTTTTCATAGAAAAGATAGAAAAAGAAATGGAGGAAAGATACTGAGGTCACTACCTCATAGATTTCTATTTATGAAATCATACTTTTCTTGGAAGCTTCACAGTCATGAAAAGCACTCCTGAGAAACCCTCACAATGAGACCTGACCAGGAAATGAAGCTTCTTTCTTTTTGCTGCCTCTGGTTGGTTGGTTGGTTGGTTGGTTTGTTTTCATGTGATATGTTTGATATGTTACCTCTGAATTATGAAGTAATGAGGGCCTAGTTTTCCAAAATTATGAATATTTTCTATCTTCTGCAGAAAACAAATGTTCCATGCTTTATGTTGCATCTTCTCAGTTTCTCCTCATTACTGAGAAAACTTGTCAATGTTGTTTGCTGTCTGTCACATTTCAAGACACCTGATTTTAACAATTGTTGCATGGTTACTGATGATTAGAAGAACACTTTGCCAAATTGTTTGAATAGTCAGCAACGTACAGTATCAGCACTCGAGAAAAAAGCTGTGAGTGGAAAACCAATTAAAAGCTCTGTTCCACAAGCGGTATAATGAGTTTCTTGACTCTCAGCAAAACCTTTCTACTCTCTTCCATCCTTTCTTATCTTAGGAGGTAAGTAAAGGTAGTAAGTGCAAATACATGAAGGCAATAATCCTGCTGTACTCTTCCAGTGAGCAGTCTGTTTTCCAGGAGAAAAAAAATATCCTGTCATCTATTGATTCCTTCTGAGATAAAGCAGAAATTACTGCTAATCTGAAACTCTAACTGATTTACAGTTTCCATGAAATGACACACGTTTATTTTTGTGTTGTCGGCTGTTTTAAGTTCTATATACTTTTCATATGGGACCATTAAAAAATGTACATGTATTTA
This sequence comes from Nyctibius grandis, assembly GCF_013368605.1. NCBI lineage: Eukaryota > Metazoa > Chordata > Aves > Nyctibiiformes > Nyctibiidae > Nyctibius > Nyctibius grandis. Next base: position 74,849,570 of record NC_090659.1, on the reverse strand, counting down.
TACATGCTTATACATTCTTTATTTGAGGAGTACAAGAGGCACAAGTTTTATAACTGTTGGCCAAAGTAATCTTCAAATGGATTGATTTTTCATATCAAGTTCTGGTCACTGAAACATGACAAAGTAATCAGAAAACACCACACATAACAAAAAAAACCCCAAACCAAAACAAAAAATCTCTTCATTGGTACCGGTTGCTTTTTCCAGTGTCTGCTCTCCCATTTTTCTCTGGGTGGTACTACATCATATATGAGAACTATAAGCCAGGCACTGCTGACTCTTTACAGGCACACATAAGCATAGCAGCTCATCCTCTGTCCTACAGCTAATTGACACAAAGGCTGTCTCGAATGTTACCTCTTTCCATGAGCAGAGCTACCCAGCTCTGTTCAGCCACCCTGATTGGCTTAACAGTGATTTGCCATCCAGATTACTTTTTCCAAGGTAGCATGGTAGGTAGCAAATGAAACACTAGATAGTGGAGATGAGACAGCACCTAGTCTGACTGGCTGCACAGAAAAATGAGTTCACAGAATACAAGATATTGCTCTCTTTTTAAATAATATACATTATTTCATGAATTCTTTTACTGCATCTACCCTGCACCTTCTAACCAAGTATTGTGCGTTGACCTCAGCTAGCAGCTAAGCCCCTATCCCATCACTTGCTCACTCCCTCTCAGCAGGATTAGGGAGAGAATTCGAAGGGCAAAACTGAGAAAAATTTGAGTGGTGAGTTTGAGAGAGTTTAAGAAGGAAAAAAAAGATGCATGTACAACCAAAGCAAAACAAGGAATTAATTTACTACTTCCCATTGGCAAGCAAATGTCCAGACACTTCCTGGAAAGCCAGGCCTCAGTATGTGCAACAGTTACTTGGGACATAACCATTAACGTTGCACCTTACTCTTCCTTTCCCCAACCTTTCATTGCAGAGCATGACGTCATAGGGTATGGAATATCCTTTTGGTCAGTTGGGGTCAGCTGTCACAATTGTGTCCCCTCCCAACTTCTTCTGCACGCCCAGCCTACTCACAGGAGAGTGGCAGAGTGAGAAGACCTGGATACTGTGCCAGCACTGTTCATTAATTCCTGAAACATTTGTGTCCTATCGACACTGTTTTAGTTGCAAATCCAAAACACAGCACCATACGGGCTGCTATGAAAAAAATTAACTCCATCCCAGCCAGACCCAGTAGACTAAGAATATAATCTAAACACTAAAAATGCAGTGAAACTTTAATCATAGGAACCATATGTTCAACACAGAATTTGTATCTCAAAATGTTATATTTGGGAATTTCACATTCTGCCTATAATTTTCTGTATAGCACCCTCTGTGTAGCTGTCCACAGTCTTTTGATGAACTCCAAACATTTTAGCCTAAATCTAATTCCTTATTAGTCATGGTCCCAAGCCTCACATTGCTTTAATCACGCAGCTACAATAATTAGATTTTATCTTTTCCGAAGCTTTAAAATCACTACATCATCCTAAAACTGCTATAGAAATTGTGCTTTTAAAGACACAAAACTTAAAACTGTAATGTTGAAACTATTTTAGCCAACGTAGCTGCCAAACTTGCAGCTTTAGCATGTGATGAAACAATCCTTCGAAGTAGGTGCATAATTTCTCTAAGTAGTCAATGGGCAGCAGTGGGTGCACTTGAAGATTCCCAGAAACTGAGCACCAAATTTAAAATGGCCTGATTTCTTCCTGGAGATTCTTGAATATATATAGTCATAAAATATAAGGTCAGCAGTTATTATACAGTTGAGTATGTGCTATGAGTTTAAAGAACAGCATGTAAGCCTGATTTTTTTTCCCCCTCCAAATATGAGAGTTGGCCTAGTAAAAAGTACTGACTCTCCATTTTACCTTACTCTGAGAATGCAAATGTGGTATTGTGATATTTTTTTCACTGAGAAAGGATTGACCCAGGCATAGTCTTATTCTTTAACAATCCTCTTAATAACTTATGGTTCTCAAGATAAGGCAGTCAAGTCAGAACATATTAATGATTAAAATTTCTGTTGACAAAGTAAAAGATGAATTTTTTAACAATCATCTTTGAAGAAATTAGGTTATCTTCGATAGAGAGAATGAATTCACTTACACAGAAGTAATACTTTCAGTATATTAATTAATTAAATGTTGCTCTCAGGGTGCAAAACTAATCATTTTTGTATTTTCCATTATGTGATTAATGCAAAAATTCAGGTATGCACACATCATTCAGATTGTAATTTCCATTATATTTGGTGAAAGTCTAATTAATTTAAAATAAGAACATATTATAGTCATATAATCCACATTTGATTCTTTAATTTAAAGCTGTTTTACAAGAACAAGAATTCAGTTGTGGGTTTTGATTTTTTCTTATGTGAAAAATATTAAGGATCTTTCTGCTTTTTAGCAAAATAATATTTTTTTTTTTTTTTATGGGAGATTAACTTCCGGAAAACACTTTTTCTTTGCATGTAATCCTATAATTCTTCAGAAAAAAAGTCACAATATTAATTCAATGACTGTAGTTATATGTCATATTTGTTGTTGTTTTCAAAAAATAATATTGTGGCTTTCTTGAATTGATTTGGTTACTCAACATGGTCAAGTGCCTTGTAGTAAGAGAAAACATGGATAGAACCAATAATTGACACATGAATCAGTGGAGGAAAGAAACTTGCCAAGGCTGCAGGATCAAGGTGAACATTGAAAATGTAATGAACATGAGGGAGAAGCATCTAGAATACTTCTGAATTTACCTAAAAAGAGCATGAGAAATTAAAAGGGTAGAAGGGCCTTGAATGGAGTAGAAAATTGAAATGTGCAAGGGAATCACTGCAGAGTGTTGAATAACAAAGCTTTAAAACCTTGCTGGACAATAAAGGAAACATACTTTTATGACAGCCTAGAACTTGTTATTCACTCAGATAAAGCAGGAGTATAAGCGTGAGCTCTGTGGTCTGAGGATAGTTACAGTAATGAGCTTATATCATTTTCCTATTGATGAACAGATTAAAGAACGGCTTCCTCTGTTTATTTGCTTAGATTTCTTTCCTAGAAATCCTTCAGATCACACTTAGGAAAACTGTTCAAACTGCACAGGAACTCTAATTTGGGAAAGCGTAGGCAGAAATGAGAACCACAGACAGGTTAAAGAATACTATTTTATAGCATCATTCTAGTCATAACTTTAAATTCTCTTGAATATCTCTCTACATATATTTCAGAAGTCTTTTAGCAAGGTAGGCTGTAGATATTCAGGACATGATAAACTAGCATTTTCCCTGAGGCCTAAACAAAGATGAAGCAAGCAAGAAATTTCTATATTTTTGGTTTATTTTATATTCCAGAACATAGGGGTTTTTTGACAGCATGTTAGGCTTTATTAGACAATTGCACAGATCCAGGATAGACTTTGAGAGCTCTAAAGTCCAGCAATGTTTATTCTTTTTATTTATAATATACATGATGCAAGTTGAAGTCCCTGCTTCCTTGCTTCCTATCAATGATTCTTCGGTCTGCATATTTCAGAGCATTTTAAATGGTGGAAGTGAATGTTTTCTTCTTTCTTTCAACTGAGAGAGAAGGAATCTCAGATCTGAAATCTTTTATGGTCAGCTATAGGTTTTTTGTTTATTTTTAAGTCAGTCTTTTTTATATTTTTATATATATATATTTCTGAACTGTTTATTTTCCCAGTTGATTTAATCTCACTGATGACCTGAGAAATACAGTATTCACCCAGGTCCAATAAAAAACATGGAGCAGGTGTACGAGAAGACAAGGGTAGTTCTTTCGATTCTATATGTAGTATACTTGTACTGAATATTAAGAGCTCCCACTGGGAAAAAAAAAAATCCCTACCCTAAATATGAACATTCTTAACCTCCGAATTCACAAAAATATCAGGTGGGTTTTTTGCCAATGACAATGTGCAAAGCCAAGGCAAATTAATCCTGATCTTTATTTGAATGTATTTATAAGTACCTTTGAGATATCTGTTTCTGTGATGATAACATAGAAAATTTGCATAAAGCATGAGGAAACACTTCTATCTAAAACATCACACCATTTTTACGAATCAATTCCACTTACAATCAATTGCATACAGGAAATTTCAGAGTGATATCTAACATTTATAAGGTGTGCTTTATTTCTATGTGTAGTAGAATATTGGTGTTTGAAAGTGAGTAAGTTTCAAAATGTTTTTCAAACATTGCAGAGTTCTAGGATCTTTGATACACAAATTAGTGTCTTTGGAGCCAAAGGCAATTCAAGTGGGAATGTAATTGTAAAATGCCAGTCCAAAGGGCTGATCTTGAATTAGCCTGACACACATTTCAATAACCACTACCAAAAGTGGAATCCGCTACAAGACCGTGAAAGAGATCAGTCAGGGAATCATAAAGCCACATGATATTGATGGGAAATACGTTCCAGATTTGGCATCTGGTTTCATTGTTGAAGGAGATAAGGAAATATCCCTTTTCAGAAGCAAAACGATAAATCACTGCAGGATTGAAGTCATACAATACTAACACACATTAGTTTATTTAGTATGTAATTTATAAAATTAGCTACCTTTAAAATTTATAAACCCAGTTCTGCATTTTTAAGAAAGCTACTGTTTTCATTTATTTAGAGCAAAATATGGATTGGCACCCAGCATGGCAGAAAGATGCACAGCTTCTTTTATTTATTTGTTTATTCATTAACAAAAGACGAGGGTGGAATGGAAGAATTTGAGTGTCCTACTCTTCATTATTATTACTATTATTATTGCTGTTATTCAAATACCTTGTAATAGATCTTTGATTATGTAAAATCAGATCATGAACCACAAAAAACCCAACTAACAATCCCTCACCAAAAAAACTGATGATATAATGCATATATATTTGTAGTTCATATATAGAAACATGTATATGGTTTGTATATATATATATATGTATACACATATTTCCTAGAAACATTTGATTCATGTATGTCTTAAAGAATGAAAAAGAAAAAATATATTACTATTTTTAAAACCAAAATATATAAATTCTACATTAATTGCCAGAATGAGTTTTTCAAGTCAAACTTGGTAGAGGGAGTATTTTTTGTTCTAGTAAAATTTTGACATTAAATCTTTTTTATTTCTTCAGAAATAACGTTTGACCTCAAACAGACATAAAATACGGAAACATAAAGGTAAGAAAACACAGATAATATAAATTGTTTGACATATTTTAAAATATTTATTTTCCTGGAACAATTACTTTCATGTTTATAATATATGAGAAGTATATATGTTTTGGTCAGAATTATTATGAAATTATATATACATAGATATGTGCATGTGTATCTGCTGTGCAAAGATTTGAAATTCTTCAAAATTACCCTCTATTCCTTATTTTTTTCTTCATGAGTTCTTTCCTGTTCTTCACATATTTCATTTATGCTGTTTAAAATAATTGATTGTATTTAAGTTGTTTGCATTTCCCTTAGCTTTTTTACTGGGAGGTATATTAAACATCTAAGTTGTCCAAGTTTTCGAGTAGAAATTCTGACCGAGATTTTAGGCTGGGTCACTGTTAATACAATCTAAAAACTGTACTCTAGAAAGCACTACTACCTTCTTAGGAGATAAACATGCTCAAGTAAATCTTATTTTAAGGTTAGTCTTAGTTTAGAAAGCTTGTTTTTGCGGCAATTTGTGAAGCTGCACAATATTAGCCTTCTGATGCATGTTTGAACTCTGATTTCATTGCTGATGCGTACTTGTGAGAATTGTCCTGAAGACCCTGAGGACCAAGAACATGGCTGAGACGTTCAAGCATCTTGATATTTTGTTCACCTTAGTTTGTAGTACCACCACTTGAGACACTTTAATGATTACTGATTTTCAAAATTTAGAAAGCATCCCACTACAAAAAAATCAAACCTCTACAATGTATACCACATATGATACCCCAAAATAGAATCACTGCCTGACGTTACTACTTCTGAAAACCCTACTTATGGGTTAACCTTGGCCTTTTTTTTTTCATTCAGGCACTGAAGTAGATTAAAAAGTATAAGAGAGAAAATCTGATAAAAGCAAAAAAAGGACCGGTGGAAAGCTCCTAGCAGTCTTTCCTTGCTGTCACAACAGCTACTTCTAGCCAAAACCAACAGCACCTTGAAGGTGACATTTTAAATGTGTTAATCTTGACAGCTACCTTAATAAATAATGTATGATTATTAAAATACATAAAATGTATTAAATTACAAATATGATGATAACTTTTGCAAACGAGTAAAGTCACAGAAAAATATCAGCATAACAAAATATCTGTTTGAATCACATTCTAATTTCTTTTCAGTGACTACAGCAATGTTACAGTTAATACTTATCAATTAATATATCAGACTGAACATTTCATATGAAATGTAATAACATCTCCTAAAATTTAACAGTAATAATAATGACAAGATTTTGATTGACATTTTATTATTCCCACCTTTTATTACAAACAATAATAAAGATTAAAGAAAAGCCACTGAAGAATGTCTAATATGAAAGACCATAAGAGAAACAGAAAGTATTTTAATTCTAAGTTATTTTTTTCGGTTGTCAATTAGCACAAAATAAGTGTCAATTAAAGGTGAATGAGACATTTAGCTATACATAGAGCTGAAACACTTTTAGAGATATTTTATTTATTTGTAAATATGAAAACATCTTTATTTTCTCCATTTTTCATAATGATGCAGATTTACTAGTTTACACTTGAAAAATATTTCATAAATATGAATAAATGTTATACTTCTTTAAAACTCTCCAAAAGACTAGCAGTTGCAAGGAAGAGGGGAGGGAGCAGTTAAATATATAGTTTTACGTTCACATTTATACTTATAAAAATATTTTTATTATGTCTCACCCCTCTGCCTGGCAAGATCATGGAGCAGATCCTCTTGGAAACTATACTGAGGCACACGGAAATCAAGAGGGTGATCGGTGACAGCCAACATGGCTTCACCAAGGGCAAATCGTGCCTGACAAATTTGGTGGCCTTCTACGACAGGGTTACAGCACTGGTGGATAGGGGAAGAGCAACTGATGACATCTACCTGGATTTGTGCAAAGCGTTTGACACTGTCCCACACGACATCCTTGTCTCTAAATTGGCGAGACATGGACTTGACCAATGGACCACTCGGTGGATAAGGAATTGGCTGGATGGTCACACTCAAAGAGTTACGGTCAATGGCTCAATGTCCAAGTGGACACCACTGACGACTGGCATTCCTCAGGGGTCGGTATTAGGACCGGTCCTGTTTAACATCTTTGTCGGCGACATGGACAGTGGGATTGAGTGCGCTCTCAGCAAGTTTGCTGACGACACCAAGCTGTGTGGTGTGGTTGACACGCTGGAGGGAAGGGATGCCATCCAGAGGGACCTTGACAGGCTTGAGAGATGGGCCCGTGCGAACCTTATGAAGTTCAATAAGGCCAAGTGCAAGGTCCTGCATGTGGGTCGGGGCAAACCCAAGCACAAATCCAGGCTAGGCGGAGAATGGATTGAGAATAGCCCTGAGGAGAAGGACTTGGGGTTGATGGTTGACGAGAAGCTCAACATGAGCCGGCAGTGTGTGCTTGCAGCCCAGAAGGCCTACAGTATCCTGGGCTGCATCAAAAGAAGCGTGGCCAGCAGGTCAAGGAAGGTGATTCTGCCCCTTTGCTCTCATGAGACCCCACCTGGAATACTGTGTTCAGCTCTGGGGCCCCCAACAGAAGAAGGATATGGAGCTGTTGGAGTGAGTCCAGAGGAAGGCCACGAAGATGAAGGCTGGAGCACCTCTCCTATGAAGAGAGGCTGAGAGAGTTGGGGCTGTTCAGCCTGCAGAAGAGAAGGCTCCGGGGAGACCTCATAGCAGCCTTCCAGTATCTGAAGGGGGCCTACAGGAAAGCAGGAGAGGGGCTTTTTACAAGGGCAAGTAGTGATAGGATGAGGGGTAACAGTTTTAAACTGAAAGAGGTTAGATTTAGATCACAGAATCACAGAATCACAGAATGTTAGGGATTGGAAGGGACCTCGAAAGATCATCTAGTCCAATCCCCCTGCCGGGGCAGGATTGCCTAGACCATATCACACAGGAACGCGTCCAGGCGGGTTTTGAATGTCTCCAGAGAAGGAGACTCCACAACCTCTCTGGGCAGCCTGTTCCAGTGTTCAGTCACCCTCACCGTAAAGAAGTTTTTCCTCAAATTTAAGTGGAACCTCCTGTGCTCCAGCTTGCACCCATTGCCCCTTGTCCTGTCAAGGGATGTCACTGAGAAGAGCCTGGCTCCATCCTCTTGACACTTGCCCTTTACATATTTATAAACATTAATGAGGTCACCCCTCAGTCTCCTCTTCTCTAAGCTAAAGAGACCCAGCTCCCTCAGCCTCTCCTCATAAGGGAGATGTTCCACTCCCTTAATCATCTTTGTGGCTCTGCGCTGGACTCTCTCTAGCAGTTCCCTGTCCTTCTTGAACTGAGGGGCCCAGAACTGGACACAATATTCCAGATGCGGCCTCACCAGGGCAGAGTAGAGGGGGAGGAGAACCTCTCTTGACCTGCTGACCACACCCCTTCTAATACACCCCAGGATGCCATTGGCCTTCTTGGCCACAAGGGCACACTGCTGCCTCATGGTCATCCTGTTGTCCACTAGGACCCCCAGGTCCCTTTCCCCTACGCTGGTCTCCAACAGCTCTGTCCCCAACTTGTACTCATACATGGGGTTGTTCTTGCCCAGATGCAGGACTCTACACTTGCCCTTGTTATATTTCATTAAATTTCTCCCCGCCCAACTCTCCAGCCTGTCAAGGTCTCTCTGAATGGCTGTGCAGCCTTCCCGTGTGTCAGCCACTCCTCCCAGTTTAGTGTCATCAGCGAACTTGCTGACAGCGCACTCTAATCCCTCATCCAAGTCATTAATGAATATTTTGAATAGTACTGGTCCCAGAACCGACCCTTGCGGAACTCCGCTAGACACAGACCTCCAACTGGACTCTGTCCCATTGACCACCACTCTCTGGCTTCTTTCCTTCAGCCACTTCACAATCCACCTCACTACCCGATCATCCAGCCCACACTTCCCCAGTTTAGCTGCGAGGATGCTGTGGGAGACCGTGTCAAACGCTTTACTGAAATCGAGATAGACCACATCCACAGCTTTACCATCATCTATCCACCGGGTAACATCCTCATAAAAGGCTATCAAGTTGGTTGAGCAAGACTTCCCGTTGGTGAAGCCATGCTGAGTGCCCCTAATGATCCCCCTATCCTTGATGTGCCTAGAGACAGCACCAAGAACAAGTTGCTCCATCACCTTTCCGGGGATGGAGGTGAGGCTGACCGGTCTGTAGTTACCCGGGTCCTCCTTCCTGCTAGAACTAGATGATCTTTAAGGTCCCTTCCAACCCAAACCATTCTATGATTCTCTGATTCTATGTTCTCTTTTAAAGATGGATAGTGATTAACAACCCTGTGAAATAAATAAATTTTCTTCATAAATTTAGCCAACTAAGAGTTAGGCACCTAACCTAAGCTAGGTGTCAGTAAAGTCTATGACTAATTCATAAATTCTAGATGCTTGTTAATCCTGTATGTTACATATCAATTTTAGGACATGATGAATTTCCTCTGGAAAGTTAAATGAAATTAATTCTGTCCCAGCTGTTTTAAGATACATAAATATTGATGCAATATAATTTGAAATAAGAGCTGTTAAAGGAAAAAGACATTGGTTCTATATAGCTTGAATTCCACCATTCTTCACTCAGCTTGATTAGATTTTGTTTAGACTTACTGCGTGGGATTCATCTGACCACATGTAGACATCTAAAATAGCTGTCTAAGAAAGTTCAGTCAATTTCCTTTGAAATATATACTACTTTCCACTCTACCGTGAAAGCCTGGCTTAGACTGAGATACTTAATTTTCAGACATAAAAATTTTCATGAAATAAATCTTATCAAAGATGTTGAAGGACATAAAAAATATATATTAAAAAAATATTGGGGCATAATTGCCCAGTACTTCCCTGTCCTGGTTTGGCCTAAACCAGGCCTATTTTCCTTTCAGTGATTTTTACTTTCAGCTAAGTCTCCTCTAAGTAACTGCACTGTTTGTCCTCACTGAGACATTTAAAGTCACTGAGATGCCCATCACCTCTTTGATCACTGATGAAGGATGTAGCTGAACAGTAAGACTTAGTCTTGAAGTCAGCTGTCAAGTGATCCCTATAACAGCGAACAGAATAGCTAAAAGGAAAGCTTTAGACTGAGCATATGAAATTTTCTACCCATTCTATAATTCAGTTTTTAATTTAATTATGGCTAAAAATGAAATAATGGTTTTGATCTAAAATAGAACTGCTATGATTTATTTTCTCCTTAATAACAAGATATACTTATTATGACCCAGAATTTGTATTTCAACAATCGTTTAACTGACTGTACATAAACAAGAATGCTAAACTCTCTAAACTCTGCTAAACTGTAAAGTATTTCATGATATAAACTCTCTCTGCTAGAGAGAGTCCAGCGCAGAGCCACGAAGATGATTAAGGGGGTGGAACATCTCCCTTATGAGGAGAGGCTGAGGGAGCTGGGTCTCTTTAGCTTAGAGAAGAGGAGACTGAGGGGTGACCTCATTAATGTTTATAAATATGTAAAGGGCAAGTGTCAAGAGGATGGAGCCAGGCTCTTCTCAGTGACATCCCTTGACAGGACAAGGGGCAATGGGTGCAAGCTGGAGCACAGGAGGTTCCCCTTAAATTTGAGGAAAAACTTCTTTACTGTAAGGGTGACTGAACACTGGAACAGGCTGCCCAGAGAGGTTGTGGAGTCTCCTTCTCTGGAGACATTCAAAACCCGCCTGGACGCGTTCCTGTGTGATATGGTCTAGGCAATCCTGCCCCGGCAGGGGGATTGGACTAGATGATCTTTCGAGGTCCCTTCCAATCCCTAACATTCTGTGATTCTGTGTGATTCTGTGATTCTGTGAAACCAAAATAAATGGAAATTCCTGTTCAAGTGTCTAAATACATCTGTCTGTTAGGAAGATTCTCATGACTGAAATATTAAATTCAGGAATGTTATTCCTAGTACTTGCAGGTAAAACTGAATTGGGGCAAGGGGAGTGAGAGTGCACTTTGTCAAGGAAGACTGTACGGTTTGGAGTCCATTACCACTACGTATGTCAGTAAGTCCCCAAACACATTAGGGAACAGATTGATCAGTTCCTGAAGCAGTATAGTATCTGAACAAAATAAAACATGTAGCGTTTAAATCTGTGATGTGCTATGAGACTCAAATTGCAAACACAAAAGATCTACAGAATTTCTAAGTTGCAGAAAACATTTTCCTCCTCTGAAAGCCCTTTATTGTATATGGGAGAGCACTGTGATAGATCTCACTTGACAGATAAAGTGTTTGGTAAAAGAAAAAGACCAGCTATTACAAAGTGAACATTATGAATTGGAAAACTTTGAAATTAATTATTTGAGGGGAAAAAAGTATGAGTAGAAATGTATGAACAATAATAGGTAAATATTTAAGACATTTCCAAGCTAATCGATATCTAGAATTGTAAACTCTAGTGTAAAAATAGTGAAAACATACAAGCAAAAAATCCATACTTTCTATGAAGCAAATGGAAAGAAGTTATAAAATATAAATGACACCTCTTTCCCCCAGTGTAGAGCCCTTCATCATATACGGACAGAAAAACATGAAGGTTTTATAAATAAATAATAAACCAGAGGCTAGAAAAGGGTCCAGATAGTGAACGGAGTAAGAAGACACAATAAGGATTTGCCAGAAAAATGTTGCATTATTTAATTTAATATAATGATAATCATATAATTATATATATTACAATAATTTAAAATAATAAAACTATTTCTGTAAAGCATAAATAGTAAATGAAATTTATTTTAATTATTATCTATCACAGTGTGATAGGTTGAACTTGGCTGGCTGACAGACTCCAAACCAGCTGCTCTCTCACTCCCCCTCCTCAAGGTGGGAGGGCACATAAAATGAAAAATCTTGGGGTCAAAATAAAGGCAGGATGATCACTTACCAATAACCAATCACAAGCAGAACAGACTAAACCTGGGGAAAAATAGTTTAATTTATTAGTTAAAAATAGAGTTGGATGGTGAGAAACAAAGCCCAAAATAAAAACACCCTCCTTTCTTCCCAGGCTTAACTTCACTCCTTCCTTCCTGACTCCTCTGCCTCCCCACTTCTACCCCTAGCAGCACAAGGGAGGATGGAGAGTGGGTGGTTGTGGTCAGTCCATAAGAGTACCTCTCTGCCACTCCTTCCTCCTCACACTTGTGGCTCTGTTGCAGAGCTAGCTGGAATCAGCTGCATCTCTTCTGGCAGCCCCTGCAGCCTTCTCACAGAGGCCACCCCTGCAGCCCCCCAACATCCAGAACCCTGCCACATAAACCCAATACATAGTCAAAGGTGGCAGTGACATAACAGGAGTGAACAGTTGTGAAAAAGTAGAGGGCAGCCTCAAGTTTACTGTCTGGAACCTGAAAACACAGGACCGTGTCCAGTAACATCAATTTAGCATGTGTTAAAGACTTTTTTTGTAACCACTAAATACATCCATATTTAGCTATACAGTTGGCAGTTTGGACATATGTATGATAAGTGTACCATGCAATTTACCATGTTTTTCTACAAGCAAACCAACTTATGGCTGCTACTGCATTACTATTACAATTGTTATTACTATTGCATATATCCTGAGTGTTAAAAGAATATGGTAGTTGGCAGGTTAAATAATGACTTAACTTGATAAAAAATGAAGGGTACTAATTGCCCCTCACCACTCCATTTCTATCACTCATTGCGTCTCCTTCACTTGAAAATAGGACAGTCTATAAGTTGCACAGAAAAACATAAACTGGACATATCAAGCCCCTTACATATCTTTCAGCGTACACCAAAAAAACAAGCTCTCATATCCATTCTGTTTTTTCTTATACATGGTCCTACCTGTAGATACCCCTCATAATGACTTTAAGACATATATAATAACTCCTGCTAAAACAGAGCTGCAGAATGTTTACATCTTCATACTCTCTATTAAATATATATAAATACAATTAAAGAAATTAAATTTGGCAAAACTGTCTTAAAAATAAATTTAAAAAACATTTTAACTTCATAATTTCATTTACCTCAGTGCTTGAGATGCATCAGAGGAATAAGAATGCTGCTCTTCGCAAAGCTTCAAACATAATGCATTAATCTGTCACCTTCCCTACTGCTGAATATTACCTTACTTACGTAATATTCTCATAGGAATTGATGCAACTCTGTTCAGCTAAGCATAGCCTATGTTAAGCCATGAAAAACAAGGTCTGCCACTCCATCAGTAGCGTTATACTGTTTCCCTCACACAGATCTGAGATAGCTCCTTGACTTTTGCACTACTGTATACTGTCAAGTAGTGTGTAGATTTTGCTTGAAGTGAAATATTTATAAGCCAAAATAAACTGTAAAGAAGTGATGAAGATATCTTCTAGACTGAATATTGGACTGCCAAGCACCAATCTTAACTTCCCTTCTCTTTATTTATTCACTTAATTTGTGATTTACTTATTTTGGCTGTAAAGATTGGCCGTAGCAGGAAGAACTGAAGTTAAAGTGGAATGTATAGAAGAAGGAAATGAGTAATTAGGGGGAAAAAAAAAGGAGGTCATAGAATTTCCTGACATTTCCAGAACCTTGTGTATTGAAGAACTGGAAAGGAATATTATCTCTTTCAGAGAGTGTGAGATAATAGCGTAATAAAAGACTATGAAGAAAGATTGAAACATTGTATCTCCTTATTCTACAAAGGAGAAACTATGATAATAGTCTTCAAATAGATGAAGGGTTGTTGTGAAGGTGAGGGAGATAAATTGTTTTCCAAGTCTTTTGTAAATAACCTGTAGAACTAATGGACTTAAGCTATAGTGAGGAAGATTCAGAAAATAAAAAGACAACAAACCCAAAACAGGAAAAAACCTAGCAAACTTCCTAAGTCTAGCTGATAGTACCTGACTGATACTTAACATGGGAATTAACTGCCTACAAATTTTGTGGAATAAAACCTACTGGAAAGACAAGTAAAATAAAAGTTAAATACATTATTGTTTCAACAAAACTTTGATAACATTTTAGCAGATGAGTACTCTGCACTAGATAAACATCTACAGGGCACCTAAAGTTCCCAATAAGAATGCTTTTTGACAAACATCAAACACACTCATGAAAAAGACTGCAGAGCAGTATACCAGCCATATGTTAGTTTGATGATTCCATAGCTATGGCAGCCTTGCAGTAGCACCTCTGCTCTCTTCCAAGATACATTAACCTGAGTAACCAAATCATGGCAGGACATGGGTCTGAAAAAAGCCTTCTAGATTTTTTTCTGAAATCTCTTTGTGTGTGTGTTTTTGTGCTTGTGTGTGTGCATTTATATATCTGTTGTAGCATGATACAGTAGCTGGACTGAAAGAACACATCCTGGCACATTGTGAATAAGGTGTTTTACATAAAGCAGGTGCAGTTTCTTTAACTGTAAACCCCTTTCTGCCTTCGAATCTCTACTTTACACGTTCCTTACTGTTAATGATTGCCAGTGCCATGCTATTGAAATAATTGACATTTAGTTACTGGTAATAAACATATTTTTGAACCACAGAATGTCTAACATAGACTGACTGTTGCTAATGTCAGGTATTTCACAGTGCTTTTTCAATTTTAGCACACAATTAAATTAAGAATTTCCAAATATTTTATGCATTTAATAGCACATTTTCCACTGTTGTTTCATATACTCTCCAAGTCCTTGATAAGATAGCTAAAAATGGGGGTTATTTTTTTGTTAGTCTTACTGTATGGTCAGCGAGAGCAAGACACAACCAAAGGTGCAAACAAAAACTGTTCTTTTGTTTTCAGTCCTCATTGTGAGTTGTACAAGACAAGTTTAAGCATTAAGATAGGAAAATGCTGTCTGATTCTTATCCGTTAGTAGTGGTTAACTGAGATGGTCGATGAAATTTAGGAAAAGATCTCTCATTTGAGGTAGAAGTAGCAAAGATTTCTTTCCTTCTACCAAGTTCTCAAAGAATATATATTGCACCTCACATTCCATAACAGAGAATAAAAGCTGAGTTAGTGTGATCACACATTTAGTCTAGTATTACATTAATGTCTACTGTTGCTGTAGCAGGTAACTACTCCCACACAAGTTACCTGTTATCACTATCATTAATTTGCCAAACTAAGGTCAGGTTGAATTGCTGTTGAATTTAAATATTCACAATCATAAAATCATAGAATCATAGAATGGATTCAGTTGGAAGGGACCTTGAAGGTCATCTAGTTTCAACCCCCCTGCCACAGGCAGGGACACCTTTCCACTAGACCAGGTTGCTCAAAACCTCATCCAACCTGGACTTAAACACAGCCAGGGAGGGGGCATCTACAACTTCTCTGGGCAACCTGTTCCAGTGTCTCACTACCCTCATAGTCAAGAAATTCTTCCTGATATCTAATATAAATCTACCCTCTTTCAGTTTAAAACCATTACCCCTCGTCCTATCACCTCATGCCCTTGTAAAAAGTCCCTCTCCAGCTTTCCTGTAGGCCCCCTTCAAGTACTGGAAGGCTGCTATAAGGTCTCCCTGGAGCCTTCTCTCCTCCAGGCTGAAAAGCCCCAACTCTCTCAGCCTGTCTTCATAGGAGAGGTGCTCCAGCCCCCTGATCATCTTCGTGGCCCTCCTCTGGACTCACTACAACAGCTCCATGTCCAAGCAATTAAATTAGATTAGACAGTAATGGCCTGATAGAAAGCTGCAGATAAAACCAGCATGATGGGTAGAAGGGGCTGGGGCTTGGGTGGGTGTACTCTTCAATGGGTTAAAAACTGACTGGATGGCCGAGCCCAGAGAGTGGTGGTGAATGGGGCAAAGTCCAACTGGTGGCCAGTCACTAGCAGTGTTCCCCAAGGCTCATCTGGGGACAGTGCTGTTCATTATCTTTATAGATGGTCTAGACGTAGGGATTGAATGCACCCTCAGCAAATTTGCAGATGACACCAAGCTGGATGGGAGTGTCGATCTGCTGGAGGGTAGGAAGGCCCTACAGAGGGATCTGGGCAGGTTGGATAGATGGGCTGAGACCAACAGCATGAGGTTCAACAAGAACAAGTGCCGGGTCTTACACTTCAGCCACAACAACCCCATGCAGCGCTACAGGCTGTGGGAAGAGTGGTTAGAAAGCGGCCCGGCAGAAAGAGACCTAGGGGTGCTGATCGACAGCCAGCTAAACATGAGCCAGCAGTGTGCTCAGGTGGCCAAGAAGGCCAATAGCATCCTGGCCTCTATTAGGAATAGTGTAGCCAGCCGGTCTAGGGAAGTGATCATCCCTCTGTACTCGGCACTGGTGAGGC
Organism: Nyctibius grandis; assembly: GCF_013368605.1. NCBI lineage: Eukaryota > Metazoa > Chordata > Aves > Nyctibiiformes > Nyctibiidae > Nyctibius > Nyctibius grandis. The sequence continues at coordinate 74,833,084 of NC_090659.1, read as the reverse complement.
CGCACCTTGAGTACTGTGTCCAGTTCTGGGCCCCGCACTTCAAGAAAGATGTTGAGGTGTTGGAGCGAGTCCAGAGGAGGGCAACCAAGCTGGTGAAGGGTCTGGAGGGTCTGACTTACGAGGAACGGTTGAGGGAGCTGGGGTTGTTTAGCCTGGAGAAGAGGAGGCTCAGAGGTGACCTTATTGCAGTCTACAACTACCTGAAGGGAGGTTGTAGTGAAGTGGGAGTTGGCCTCGTCTCCCAGGCAACTAGCGATAGAACAAGAGGACATAGCCTCAAGCTTCACCAGGGGAGGTTCAGGTTGGACATTAGGAAGAGTTTCTTATCAGAAAGGGTCATTAGACATTGGAACGGGCTGCCCAGGGAGGTGGTGGAGTCACCATCTCTGGATGTGTTTAAGAAAAGACTGGACATGGCACTTAGTGCCATGGTCTAGTTGACATGGTGGTGTCAGAACAATGGTTGTACTTGATGATCCCAGAGGTCTCTTCCAACCTGATTGATTGATTCTGTGAAGATACAGACTAAACTACGAGCAGATAGGATGCTAGACAGGGAGAAGTTTGGACTAAGAAATAAGGAGACAGAGAGAATAACATGGAGTAGAAATTGGAACTGATGGAAGCTGGCAACTGAAGGTCCCTCTTCTAAATTGTTCTGGAATAGTTTTTCTTGAATCTTCTACAGTGATGGACTTCTTTGGGAACTCAAAAAGAAAGATCTAATATATTTCTAGCAGTTTGCTTTCTTAAGATGTTATGCAACATTCTAAATGAGCTGCAGTTTCATAAACTCTCAAAGATTCATGTTTAGGGAAATTGATTTTTAAGAGATAATGTAGCTACCATCCAGCTTTCATAAATGAGTCTTTATGACAGTGCGTTTTTTGAAGTTCTGGAAATACTAATGATTTACATCAGAAGCATAGCAGCTAATGTAATATTCCATTTAATATAATATTACAGAATATTTGAACAATGAGAATAACTGAATAGAGATAGCTGGATTCTCATAATAGGTATGTTCTTGCATTATGTACAATCGAAAGCACAAACTCTAGCAATTACACTTAGCATTATCTGAGTCATTATCTCTTCTTTGTTGCCTCCTTATTTCCTGAAAACTTTTAACTATTATTTTGCTGTCCTTGCTAAGTCACGATAGAGAGATAGCCACAGACCCATTTAGTCCTTTTGATCCAGGAAGATAATAAACACATGAGCAGGCCTTCTTATTACAAGGATCCATGAGTTCATGCATGTGGTGTCTGGAGAGGTGAAAACAAAGAACTTCTTGATAGGTCTTATATCGTAATACAGAGGGAGTCATAACTGGCCCAAAGTGGTTTTTTTTTTTGTTAAGCAATAATATATTAATACATCAATACAAGAAATATGTGTAAGAAATCCAAAACTGATTTTAAGCCAAAAATCTTTATTTGTATTATTAAGTAACACTGTTTCTGAATTTTTATAGTTCATATTTTCTTATTGCTTTGACCATGGTCATAAGCTCACAACAGTTAAATGAATATCATTTTTTATGTCAAAGACAGTGGCACTAAAGCAAGAACCCAATTTCTTTGTTCTTTAATTTTGCTAGAAGTTTTAAAAGAGCCAGGTTCTCTCTCTGGGTATGTGTCTATTATAAGAGTTCAGCATAAATGTTCAAGGGCAGTGTTTTGTTTGTTTGAAAAATCCCCACAGTATTATTGAATATATGGCACTATTTCTGCCATCAGGCAACAGGTATCACAAATAACTATAGGAGCTGTACAATGTGTGCCCAGTTATACCACAATAGAAGGCTATAATCTGTTTTCACATTCCTGCTTATGTCAAAGGAATATAAAATTAATCCTTTGATCAGAGAAATGTTTTTTTCCAATTTCTGATAACACATTAATTCTGTGGATGTTGCTTCAGTCCATGAAGTTTGAAATGACCTTTTTCAGTCCTAGTTTGAATTAGTATATTAACAGCAGCAATATTGCAGTCCCAAGACTGATGATGCAGTAATTTTCCAGCCCCAGCCTAATCATACTGAAGTTCAAACATATTCATAGAAATTATATTGAAGTTAGTCTCAGTAGTATTTTTGCAATGTGTGTGAATTACACATGATGGCATAACTGTTAGGCAAGTGTTTGTACAGCTCATTGGAAGTGAAATAAAGGAAGGTACATCGCTAAGGTAAAAGCTCATGTGACCCTTCTCCTTGTCTTTGATCTTATTTAGACCTGAATATAAACCGAAGAAAATAGAAAATCTAAACAAAATATAACCCTTTTCCAGTCATCATTAGCAGCTCATGCCAAGTATTTAAATTGCAAAGCAATAAATAGTTAAAATAATTGTCTCCACACATACACATGACCCACACACATCCACACAACCCGCACACATCCACAGACAACAGACACCATGATGAAGGCTGAGCTGGCAGTGAAACTGCTGCATGTCACTCAGCATTTAGACACCTCGACCAGCTGGAGTGAGTGACCTGATTGTCCAAGACCCTGGTGCTGTCACAGCTGGATCAGACACTATTACTATTGTGAGTGTGTTATCTAAAGACTGCGTGTATGTGTGTGAGACAGAGAGCAGAAATCATTAAAGACCTGCTACACTCATCTCACTCAGGCCTTAGATTTTATGTCACAGAGTGGCTTAGTTCTTGAGGTTACCTAACCCTAAATTTCCCTGTGTCAAGAGAAAACATAATATACTCATGCTCTTTTGATCATTATGGATGACAGAATTGCTGAGGTCAGAGGGGTCCTCCGGAAATCATCTGGTCCAACCTGCCTGACCAAAGCTGGGTCAGCTAAGTTTTGCATCCCCCTCACTGTCCACTTACCAAGTCTGTATTTCATGAGATAGTCTAATAGGATGTTATAGTAAGCCTTAATAAATTAAAGATAAATAACATTCACTGCTCCTCCCTCATGCACAGAGTCAATCAACTCATCATAGAAGGCTATCTCATTGGTTAAGCATGATTTCTAATCCATAAATTCATGCTGATAACCCCCAGTCATCTTCTTGTCCTCTATATCCTTGGAAATCATTTCCAGGATGATTTGCTCCATCATGTTCTCAGGAATCAAGGTGAGACTGAGCAGACTAAAGTTGTCTGGATCTTCCTTTTTCCCCTCTTGGAAATAATAAAGACATTTGCCTTCTTCTGGTCCTCAAGGACCTCTTCTAATCACCATGACTTTTCAAAGATGATCAAGAGTCAAGGATGAGCAGGGTTCTTCTAGAACTTAGGTGGAAAAGCAAAGTTTACGGTCTTTGGAAGCAAAGACAGGTGACATGGGAGGACTACAGAGATGCTGTTCACCACTGTAGAGAGAAAATTCATGTAGCCAAAACTCAGAGTTCAAGCTGGCCAGCACGGTAAAGAACAACACAAAAGGGCTTTTTAAAACATATTAACAACAAAAGGAGGATCAGAGATAACATCGATCAGTTGTTTGACAAGGTTGGTCACCTCACAACTAGGGATTGTAGACAAAGCAGAGATGTTTAATGCCTCTTCACCTCTGTCTTCAACACTGATGATAGGCCTTGGGACCCCTGGAGCCCTGTGTTGGAAGACAGTGACTGGGGCATGATAAACTTTCAGACATCCCTGAACTTGTTCGAGACTTGCTGCTCCAGCTGGTTACACATAAGTCTGTGGGGCCTAAAGGGATTCATCCCAGGGTTCTGAAAGAACTTGCTTATATTATCATGGGATCTGTCTCCAATATTTTTCAATGGTCTTGGGAATCTGGAGAGGTCCCAGTCAACTGCAAGCTGGCAAAAGTTGTCTCAATTTTCAAGAAGGAAGAGAAGGAAGACTCTGGTAATTACAGGCCTGTCAGTCTCACTTCAGTGCCCAGTAAAATTAAGGAGAAGGTTATTCTGGGAGTTACTGAAAAACACTTCAGAGACAACGCAGTCATTGGTCATAGCCAGCACAGGTTCATGAGAGAACAGTCCTGCTTAACCAACTTAATTTCCTTTTATGACAAAGTTGCTCATCTAGGTGATAAAGGGAAGCCAGTAGAAGAGGTGGTTTTGGATTTTATCAAAGCTTTTGATACTGTCTCTCACAGTACCCTTCTGGATAAACTGTCCAGCACACAGCTAGACAAGTCCATAATATGTTGAGTGAACAGTTGGCTAATGGGTAGGGCTCAAAGAGTCATAGTAAATGGGGTTACATCAGGCTGGTGGCCAGATACCAGCGGGATTTCCCAGGGCTCAATTTTAGGGCCATTGCTCTTTTATGTTTCTATAAATGACCTGGATGCAGGAATTGAATGTACATTAAGTAAGTTTGCCGATGATCATAGAATCATAGGATCATAGAATCATAAAATCATAGAATAATAGAATGGTTTAGGTTGGAAGGGACCTTAAAGATTACCTAGTTCCAACACCCCTGCCATGAGCAGTGATATGTTCCACAAGACCAGGTTGCTCAAAGCCCTGTCCAACATGGCCTTGAACACTTCTGGGGAGGGGGCATCCGCAACTTCTCTGGGCAACTTAAGCCAGCGTCTCACCACCCTCACAGTCAAGAATTTCTTCCTAATATCTACTCTAAATCCACCCTCTTGCAGTTTAAAATCGTTACCCTTCGCTGTATCACTACGTGTCCTTCTAAAAAGTCCCTCTCCAGCTTTCCTGTAGGCCCCCTTCAGGTACTGGAAGGCTTCTACGAGGTCTTCCCAGAGCCTTCTCTTCTGCAGGCTGAACAACCCCAACTCTCTCAGCCTGTCTTCATAGGAGAGGTGCTCCAGCCCTCTCATCATCTTCGTGGCCCTCCTCTGGACCTGCTCCAACAGCTCCATGTCCTTCTTCTGTTGGGGGCCCCAGAGCTGAACACAGTACTCCAGCTGGGGTCTCTTGAGAGCGGAGCAGAAGGGGAGAATCACTTCCCTTGACCTGCTGGCCACGCTTCTTTTGACACAGACCAGGAGACGGTTGGCCTTCTGGGCTGCAAGAGCACATTGCTGGCTCATGTTGAGCTTCTCATCACCCATCACCCCCAAGTCCTTCTCCTCAGGGCTGCTCTCAGTCTATTCTCCACCCAGCCTGTATTTGTGCTTGGGATTGCCCTGACCCACATGCAGGACCTTGCACTTGGTCTTGTTGAACTTCATGCTGTCCACACAGGCCCACCTCTCAAGCCTGTCAAGGTCCCTCTGGATGGCATCCCTTCCCTCCAGCATGTTGACCACACCGCACAGCTTGGTATTGTCAACAAACTTGCTGAGGGCGCACTCAATCCCACTGTCCATGTCGCCAACAAAGATGCTAAACAGCACCAATCCCAGTGTGGACCCCTGAGGAATGCCACTTGTCACTGGTTTCCACTAGGACATTGAGCTGTTGACTGTAACTCTCTGAGTGCGACCATCCAGCCAATTCCTTATCCACCGAGTGGTCCATTGGTCAAGTCCATGTCTCTCTAATTTAGAGACGAGGATGCTTGGGACAGCACCAAATGCTTTGCTCAAGTCCACGTAGATGACATCAGTTGCTCTTCCCTTATTCACCAGTGCTGTAACCCCATCGTAGAAGGCCACCAAATTTGTCAGGCATGATTTGCCCTTAGTGAAGACATGATACTAAACTAGGAGGAGTTGTGGACTCCCTCGAGGGTAGAGAGGCCTCACAGAGAGATCTAGATAGACTAGGGAGCTGGGCAATCACCAGCCATATGAAAGCTGGCGGGCTTTAAGCTGAAAATTCAGGGGCCGGGGTCCAGCGTCGCAATGCTCATGCCATCACAGTCAAGAGAGGAATAAGCCAGGCCAACCAGAACAGCGACAGATGTTCCTTAGCTGCCTCCCAAGATGGGAACCAGAAGGCCAATCACCCCAAGGGTATGTAAAGCTATGGTGCATCTCTTGTAGGGGTTTACTACAGGCCACCTGATCAGGAGGAGGAAGTTGATAAGGCATTCTATAGACAGCTGGAAGTAGCCTTACAATCACAGGCACTGGTTCTCTTGGGGAACTTCAACGACTATGATGTCTGCTGGAAAGAAAAAACATCTAGGCACCCACAGTCCAGGAGGTTCCTGAAGAGCATTGATGATAACTTTTTGACACAGGTGGTGGAGGAGACAACAAGGAGAAGTGTGCCATTAGACCTTGTGCTAACAAATGAATGTCTTGTTGGGTATGTGAAGGCTGGGGACATTCTCAGCTGCAGTGACCATGAGACTGTGGAGTTCAGGATCCTGCATGGAGGAAGTGGAGCAGTAAGTAGGATCACAACCCTGGACTTCAGGAGAGCTAACTTTGGCCTCTTCAAGTACGTACCTGGGGATATCCTATGGGTTAGGGCTCTAGAAGGTAGAGGGGGTCCAAGGAGCTGGTTAACATTCAAGCATCACTTCCTCCAAGCTCAAGATCAGTGCATCCTATGAGTAAGAAATCAAGCAAAGGGGGCAGGAGACCTGCATGGACGTGCAAGGAGTTTCTGGCAAAACTCAAATGGAAGAAAGAAGTCTGTAGAATGTGGAAAAAAGGACAGGCCACTTGGGAGGCATATGAGAAAGTTGTCAGAGTATGCAGGGATATGATGAGGAAGGCTAAGACCCACTTGGAATTGAATCTGGCAAGGGACACCAAGGACAACAAGAAGGGCTTTTTCAAGTACATCAGCAGCAAAAGGAAGACTAGGGAAAGTGTACGCTTGCTGCTAAATGAGGTGGGTGCCCTGGTGATGGAGGATATAGAGGAGGCATAGTTACTGAATGACTTCTTTGCTTCAGTCTTTACTGCAAAGGCTGGCTCTCAGGAATCCCAGACCCTAGAGGTAAGAGAGAAAGTCTGAAGAAAGGAAGACTTTCCCTTGGTTGAGGAGGATCAAGTTAGAGATCATTTAGGCAAAATGGACACCCACAAATCCATGGGCCCCGATGGGATGCACCCACAAGTGATGAGGGAGCTGGTAGATGTTATTGCCAAGTCACTCTCCATCATCTTTGAAAGGTCATGGAGAACAGGAGAGGTGCCTGAGGACTGGAGGAAAGACAATGTCACTCCAGTCTTCAAAAAGGGCAAGAAGGAGGACCCAGGAAACTACAGGCCGGTCAGCCTCACTTCCATCCCTGGAAAAGTGATGGAACAGCTCATTCTGGATGTCATCTCTTAGCATGTGGAGGAAAATAAGGTTATCACGTGTAGTCGATATGGATTCACCAAAGGGAAATCATGCTTGACCAATCTGATGGCCGCCTATGAGGACATGACTGGCTGGGTATGTGAGGGGAGAGCAGTGGCTGTTGTCTACCTTGACTTCAAGGCTTTTGACACTGTCTCCCACAACATCCTCATAGCTCAGGAAGTGTGGGTTAGATGAGTGGACAGTGAGATGGATTGAGAATTGGCTGAATGGCAGAGCTCAGAAGGTTGTGATCAGCAGTTCTGAGTTTAGTTGAAGGCCTGTAGCTAGCGGTGTTCCCCAGGGGTCAGTACTGGGTCCAGTCTTGTTCAACTTATTCATCAGTGAGCTGGATGAACGGACAGAGTGTACCCTCATCAAGTCTGCTGATGACACAAACCTAGGAGGAGTGGCTGATACACTAGAAGGCTGTGCTGCCATTCAGCAAGACGTGGACAGGCTAGAGAGTTGGGAGGAGAGGAACCTCATGAAGTTCAACAACAGCAAGTGTAGGGTCCTGCACCTAGGGAGGAATAACCCCATGCACCAGTACAGGTTGGGGGTTGACCTGCTGGAAAGCAGCTCTACAGAGAAGGTCTGTAGAGCTTCTTGTTCACCATGAGCCATCAATGTGCCCTTGTGGCCAAGAAGGGCAATGGTATCCTGGGGTGCATTAGGAAGAATGTGGCCAACAGGTCAAGAGAGGTTATCCTCCCCCTCTACACTGCCTTAGTGAAGCCACACCTGGAGTACTGTGTCCAGTTCTGGGCTCCCATTTCAAAAATAAACAAGAAACTACTAAAGAGAGTCCAGTGGAGGGCTACAAAGATGATTAGAGGACTGGAACATCTCTCTTACGAGGAAAGGCTGAGGGAGCTGGGTCTGTTTAGCCTGGAGAAGAGAAGACTGAAGGGTGATCTTATCAATACTTACAAATACCTTAAGGGCGAGCGAGTGTCAAGAGGATGGGACCAGACTCTTTTCAGTGGTGCCCAGTGACAGTACAAGGGGCAATGAGCACAAAGTGAAACACAGGAAGTTCCATCTGAATATGAGGAGGAAAAAATTCTTTACTCTGAGGGTGATATAGCACTGGAACAGGCTGCCCAGGGAGTTTGTGGAGTCTCCTTATCTGGAGATATTCAAAACCTGTGACCCTATGTAACGTGCTCTAGGGGAACCTATTTTAACAGGGAGTTGGACTAAAGGATCTCCAGAGGTCCCTTCCAACCTTAACCATTCTGTGATTCTGTGGTTCTGTGACTCTGAAATTTAACAAGATGAAGTGCTGGATTCTCCACTTGGGATGGGGTAATCCTGGTTGTATGTACAAGCTGGGGGATGAGAGGCTTGAGAGTAGCCCCATGCAAAGAGATCTGGGGGTCCGAGTTGATGGCAAGTAGAATATGAGTCAAAAGTATGACCTGGCAGCCAAAAGGGCCAACCATGTCCTGGGGTGCATCAAGTACAGCATAGCTAGCAGATTAAGGGAGGTCATTGTCCCACTCTCTGCTGCATTGCTGCAGCCTCACCTTGAGTACTGTGTGGTGTTTTGGGCACCTCAATATAAGAAGATAATCAAACTTTTAGAGCGTGTCTAAAGCAGGATGACCAAGATGTTGAAGGTTCTTGAGGGCAAGATTTACAAGGAGTGGCTGAGGTCACTTGGTTTGTTCAGCTTGGAGAAGAGAAGGCTGAGGGGTGACCTCATCCAAGCCTACACCTTCGTCAAGGAGGGCAGTGAAGGGGGAAATGTTAATCTCTTTCTAGTGACCAGCGACAGGGCACGAGAAAATGTAATGAAGCTGTTTCAGGGGAAGTTCATATTGGATGTTAGGAAAAGGTTCTTCGCTGAGGGGATGCTCGGTTACTGTAACAGTCTCCCTAGGGAAGTAAGTGGTCATGACACCAAGCCTGTCAGAGTTCAAGGAGCGTCTGGATGACTCTCTTAGACATATGGTTTAGTTTTAGGTAGTTCTGTGAGGAGCAGGGAGTTGGACTTGATCATCCTTATGGGTCCCTTCCAAATTGAGATATTCTATGTTTCTAAGAGTTGCCTTACAGTGACATCATCCAGGTTGCTCAGCACTCATGGATGTATGCCATAAAGTCCCATGGACTTGTGTATGTCCAGTTTGTTTAAATGTTTTGTAAATTGATCCTCTGTGAGAGTAAATCTTCCTTGCTCCAGAATTTCAGACAAATGTCATGGGCCTGTATTACCAGTAAAGACCGAGGTGAAGAAGGCACTGAGTACCTTGACCTTTTCCATATCTTCTGGCACAAGTTTACTCACCTGTGAAACATCACCAGCAGTGGATCTACAATTTCCCTACTCTGAGTTTTTCCTCATCATGGAATCACAGAATCATTTAGGTTGGAAAAGACCTTTAAGAACATCAAGTCCAACTGTTTAACTTAGCACTGTCCACCACTAAACCATGCCCCTAAGCATCACATCTACATGTCTTTTAAATACCTCCAGGGATGGTGACTCAACCACTTCCCTGGGCAGCCTGTTCCAATGTTTGATAACCCTTTCAGTGAATAAATTTTTCCTAATATCCAATCTAAACCTCCCCTGGTGAAACCTGAGGCCATTTCCTCTTGTCCTATCACTTACTACTTGGGAAAAGAGACTGACACCCACCTCACTACAAGCCCATCTTGTTCATCCTTGTCTCTCACAGTCCCTGCATGCTCCGACAGTGTCTCTATATTCATCCCCAAAAACTTGACCTTGCTTCTTTATGGTCTCTTTTTACATATGAGTTTAATCAGAAGCCCCTTGATCTAATGATGTAGTACTGTATTACAGTATTGTCATTGTTAGTTGCAGGCCATGAGCTTTGTACTGAGTCTGCAAGGCATCAGTAGTGACACTTGTCAAGCCTGCTCTGTTGGAACTTTTCTTGACCTGCTTGCAGCTTTAGTTTACTTGGTTTAATTGTGACAGCAATTTCTCTAATTGACCAGGTGTCTAAGGCCAATTGGTTTTACTTCTGTTCATCTTTGTATTGTACAATTACCATTTTATATAGAAGGCAGAAATAAGCAGTTATTCTATGCACAAGGTATTTAGAACCCTAGCACAGTGATGGAGTGTAGAGAAAGGCCTGATATGACGGCAGAGGCTTTCAGATGTGGTGTAGCATACCTTCAGGATGTGGTGTAGCATACCTTCAGGATGTGGTGTAGAGAAGGAAACCCATGGATTATAAGAAATGGGACACAGGCTTGGCACTGGAGAGACACAGATATAAATGACTCATCCACAGTCAGTTAAAGATATACTGACTTGGAGATGGATGAAAGCGGTTTTAGTCATAACAACAACATCAAAAAAAAATAGTATCTAACATATGTAAAAGGCACCATATACAATAAAGTAGGAAGTAAAATGGACCTTTAGACCAATGAGGTGTAAAAAAGTGTTAGCAAACATGTCACAATAATCCCAACTTGCCCCTATAGCAAGGAAGAAGAAATCATCAACCTGAACAAGATATTCCTTCTGGCAAAGGACTCTAGATGCTGACAACTCTCTGTACACCCAGAAGAAATACTTTTTTCTTCTGTTTTAAGAGGATATCTCAACTGATTTAATGAGTAACTCTTATTTCTAGTATAGTGAAATTTGGTGAATAACTTCTCTGATCACCATGTCCACTGCTTTCATGATTTCGTAACTCTCAGCTACTTCTTACTTCAGACAACCAAATTAAAGAATAATATATGCTGTAAGGAATATCTGGGGGTCGTCTTTCCCCATCTTTCCCCTTCCCCCAAACCAGACCTACTCAGAGCAGCTGAGGTTTGTCAAGTTTTGACTGTTTCCAAAGATGAAGATTCCACAATCTCTCCAGGTAACCTCTTCCAGGGTTTAAATATCCTTAGGTTAATTTATTCTCCTGTAATGTTTATTGGCAATTTCATACATTTCCTTGCAGCTTCTGACCATTGCCTTTCATCCCCCCATATTCAGGGACAACACCCACTGACCTGCACTGAGGGGTCTGGCGCTGTTGGCCCAAGGGCCCCAAGGACACAGGCCTTTGGGCCTGTAGCTGGACTAACAGAGTTGTTGTTCTGTATATATGCTTCCTTTCTGCCTGTGAAAAGATTTTGAGCATATCAAATCCAGGTACTCTTCCATGCCTGTTGGCTTTTTCTCTGCTTTTACTGAAATCTCCTCCATGACATTTCCATTCTGATTGCCAGCAGATTGACTTTGTTCTCATTAATGTGAAACTAGTTTTTCCTGTACAGTTTCTTCCGATTTTGCATATGTAGCTGGCAGCGTTACACAATTTGTTGCCATGAGACCTGGACTCCTTGCTGGGCAGAACCCTAGCAACGTGAATTTCACCCCTAAAATGTTCCTCCTACGTTTCACTACTTTTTTGTTGCCAGCATGGATGAGGACAATTAGTTCTGCTCTTCCACTTCAAATAGCCTTATTTGGTCATCTTTAGTAACACAAACTCAGCAGTCACTTTGAATAAGTACCAAATTTACTATTACCATCACCACCTTCTTCCACCCCAAAGATTCCCTTTTCTCTTACTCTACAGTACCTCTTCAATAAGTTAACAAAAAAGTGAGGCCTGGTCTTGCTCAGTACTTATACCTCAGGTTGAGACATACCTAAAAGTGCAGAGAAGAGGCCAGGGAGAAGTGAATTTTATACTCTTAGAGATTCCCACTCACAATGCAAACTGACCATTTACTACACTCTCTCTCGTGATTGCTCAGCAGCTGCCTTTTTATCCTCTCAGGCAAAAGGAAGCTCTGCTTCATCATTGGAATAACCTTGACAAGCCAATCCTTTTCACATCCAGAAGCAACCACTTAGCAGGTCTTGGCTAACTCAAGCATTGACCCCAAATGCGATACCACAACCAAAATAACATCCATTGACTGTCCAAACTAGAAACTCACCAAGCTTACTTGCTTCTAGGAGTCATCCTCAGATCTTTTTCCTCTAGCTCTTCCCATGCAAAATTGCCATGAAAACTTTACTGTGCCCTGTTTGGTATTCACTACTTCCTTCAAAGTGCTGAGGAAAAAATGTAAAAAATTAAAGTAGCTATAAATTTAAAAGGTGTTCAGGTGCAACTTAGATTTTTAGCCTTTTGCTCCCTTTGCCAAGACAATAAAACCTACCTAAGTCCATTTTTGCTATTATCAGCTCTGACTTAAACGATATTTAGAGATGAAATTAATAAGAACTGACATAAATAAGTTAGATTTTCTAGTACAGGACAGGACTGCAGTTAGACGCTATCTGTAAAGGCTTTTAAGCAAGCATGAGTGTAAAGCCAATTTTTTCTAGTAAGAACTCTGAATTCAGGCTAGTGTTTTGTTTCCTCTTTTTTTTCACAGTTTAGCCAGTTTCACTCTTGATTAGACATCTTGTCTGTAGCTTATCTCACATACAATACTCACAATATTTCTACTTACATTTTCCCACTCAAGCCCTTCTTTTATTGAATTGGTGGACCATGCTATTAGTGTCTGCTCAATAGTGTTATACATAGTGTTATTCTATCTAAAGTTCAAGTCATCAGCTATGCAGAAGAGAACAGGCATGTATAAAATCTGACAATTTTATTAGAAAAAACTTAAGCAATGCAGATGTATTACTGGAGACATTAAATTCCCAGTTAAATCTTAAAGAATAATAACAACAACAATAAATCATAAAAGAGCAAATCCAATACTAGAACAGGTGAATCTGGGAGAAGGGAAAGGAAGAAATTTGTTCATGGGGAAGCGGGAAGATATCCAGAAGTCTGAAACTTAGCAGTAGAACTTATTTCAAGAGAATTAGAATACTGAAGAAAATCAGTTCATGATCTGTATAACTATGTCGTTCATGACTGTTAATTAAAAAAAAAAGTAAACTATTATAAATAGATTTACATTTAATATGTGTATTCACTGAAAAAATTTGGTAGGATCACAAATAAAAAATATTTGAAAACCACAAAGTTCATCAGCCTCTGATCTAGAATACAAATGTCAAATCTCAGAGTTCTGTCAGACATTTTTGTTATAAAATCGTAAATGTAAAGTTATCTGAATATAAATATTTCAAGAAAGCACACTTCATTGTAATAGTCTGAAGTCAAACTAGTCCAATTTTATCATTCTGTGTTTAAATACATTTAAAGGTCACCTGTGGGGTATTCAGCACTTCTTAAGAGTTCTCATCTATGATTATTTCCTTTTTCATGTATTTACTTATAGCATTACTTCTTAATCTACTTTATGTTCTTATTCTAATTTATGCTAATATATGCTAATACAGCTTAGGACCTATGCAAAAGTCTAAATGTTTGAGAATAAGAGTATCAAACACATACCAGGATATCAGCTGAAACAAAGGATTTCAACATTCTGTTGATCTGCGCCAAGATACTTCATATCTGATAAGCTGTTGCAGTATTTCTATGAAAATGAGCCTGAAATGTAATGCAAATCCAAAGAACATGGCTAAAAACTCATAGTATATTTAAGCCTATGTTTTATTTTGAAGCATGGTTCTTAAAATAAAAGTAAGCTGACGTAGCTTTGAGTGAGCAGGGTAGTGTAAACATATGTCTGAAAGTGTATGCTGACTCAGAATCCATATGTAAGTTCATGATCTGTAGGATCATGACTGCGTGACTCATGTGTGTAAACAACTCCTACACCAAAATGTATTCTTGGTCAAAGGCTTTTTTTTTTTCATTTTGAAGCGATTTTTTTTGGTGTTTGTACTCAGTGCAATTCACTTTCAATCTATCACTTAGTAAAATGATAGATGTCTTGAACTTAGTCCTCAAAGGGCCTCTGTTAAGACTGCAGTGCAAACATCAATTGACATTTTTAAGGTCATGACCAATACCACTTAAAAGCAATATTAAATAAAAGTTCAGTTGGTAACCGAAACAAAACAAAGTGCAGAGTTCCCAAAAGGCTATTAGCTATATTGTAACACCATAAGTTCTAGTGTCTGAATCTGAGGACAAAGGCCATCTTGAAAGACCTATATCTTATCAGCATTTACAAATCAAGAATGCAAGTTCATGAAGGTAAGTTAAGAGAAAATACTGTTGTTTCCCGTTGGGGTTTTTTTTTTCAGTTCTTTTCTATCAGAAAATGTACAACATCTATTTACTAATTTTTAAAGTCCTTTCATAGTGGGCTCTGTATGAGAAGTGTACGTCCTCATATACTGTTCATTTTTGTAAACTCTCTGTAATTTCCAACTATAATTGTCAACAACAATACATATGAAGTAGTAATGGTAGAGTTAAAGAAATTTTAGTAAGTATGGACATATAAGAGCACACTTAAATCATGTATTTAGTATGTACATATTTACCTATTGGATGCCCCAACTTATCAAGTATAATCTAAAACTCTGTTGTGGATTCTTTAAAAAACAGTAGTATGTGATCTTGAACAGAAAGGAATTAAACCAAATTTGGTCTGATGGTGCTCAAAACCTCAGTACTATAGCACATATTGGAAAACAAATAAAAATTTATACAAAACATTTGTATTATTCACAAAATGAGATGAAAAAAAAGCTGTTCTATGTGTTTGTATATTGTTAAAAACACAGTCTTTTTCCCTGCAGTTCCTCATTATGGTTTACATTTATTACTGTCCAGAACAAGAGAAAAAAAACCCACCATAGTACCAATGAAAATATCAGAAAGAGGCTTGCAGGGATATACTGTATTTTGGGGGGTTTTTCAGTTTGCCTTTAAAATACCACATAATCTTATCCAGGAGATGCTGAGATCCAAACAGTTCTGTAATTCTCAGTTCTATCTGCCCTTCTCATCAGCACCAAACATAGCTATTACATGGCAGAAGGATTTTACTATCTCTCCCACTAAGAAGTGTCATTGTCTTTCTAAGTATTGTTTCAGTCCAGTGCTGTCATAAGGTAATGAAAGAACAATAGGTCGACTTATGTTTGTTGTTATTCTGCCATTTTTCCATCTTTATCTTTCCTTATATTATTGTCTTAACTGTGATCTCGAGCAAGTTAAAGATTTGACAAAAGTTGCCATTTTCATTTTCTGCTCATCTACAAGATATCCCTGTCTTGTTACCTTTGGTATTTTCTGCTCATGAGATCTTGACACTGTTCAGTCATTTCTGATTTCCTGATTCTACTTGTACTGACACTAGTCTCTTTCTGAAAATACTCTTCATCTTCCTGGCTATGTTAAAGGATGTGACCGATCCAGTCCTGAAATTTTAGCTGGTATCAAATCCTGCTCCAAATATTAAGGGGTTGCACAGCTTTTTACAGAGCTTTACAAACTATAATACATCAATTTATAAGTTACATTAATATAGAAAACTATAGCAAGAAATTCAGGAGATATATCATTTGTGTTTCAATTATTAATAAATATTGTTTTGGAGGATAAAACAAGCTAGTAAATAAAAGAATTAATTAAAATAAGATTTTAAGACTGGAAGATGTGGTTGTAGATTTTATTTTCAGAAAACTATTGGATACTATTTGTGATGATACATGAAGCATTGAAGTATCAACTTCAAATGAAAATAGTGCAGGTGAGAGAAATGTCCTATTCTAAATGACAGACTCAGAGAGATAATCATAGAATCATAGAATGATTTGGGTTGGAAGGGACCTTAAAGATTACCTAATTCCAACCCCCCTGCCATGGGCAGGGACACCTTCCACTAGATCAGGTTTCCCAAAGCCTCATCCAATCTGGCCTTGAACTCTGCTAGGGAGGGGACAGTCACAACTTCTCTGGGCAACCTGTTCCAGTGTCTCACCACACTCACAGTCAAGAATTTCTTCCTAATATCTCCTCTAAATCTACCCTCTTTCACTTTAAAAGCATTCCCCCTCTTCCTATCACTAAATGCCCTTTTCAAAAGTCCCTCTTCAGCTTTTTTGCAGACACCCTTCTGGTACTGGAAGGCTGCTATAAGATTTTCCCGGAGCCTTCTCTTCTCCAGGCTGAACAACCTCAACTCTCTCAGCCTGTTTTCAGAGGAGAAGTGCTCCAGAATGATGCATGGAGTCTAATTTATAGATGGATCAAAAGAACTCAAAACCAACCAAAAAAAAACAAAAGACTGGCTTCCTACAACATAGAATGGAATTTAAAGTTTGGAGATAAGCATTGACCTTTACTGGGCAGCACAGAGGCCGTAATACAAAAAACAGTATTATCTTGAAAATGGAGGCATTCTGCTAAAAGCAGGCAGGTAAGAATTGACCTAGTAATTCTTGCATGGCTTATGTTTGCACAAAGTGTATTTGCTGGACAGGGCTCTTCAATGACTTTTTCAGCACTTTATGAAATTTGGTAGATTTTTTTAAACAAGAAGGCACCACAAATAGACTGCTTGCACTAGGCAAGTTCTAAGAATGAAAAAAACCCACAGAACTTAAGGTTAGTAGACAATTTGCAGAGGAAATGGAAAGATGTATCTTGAATTTTAATCTTTTTTAATATAAAGTTAAGGCTGTGTGAAATTTGTTAAATTCTGATTTTGGTTTAGGCTGAATGCACACATAAATTTTTTTTTTAGATCCCTCAATTCACTTTTGGATCTGGTTCCTTAGTATCTAGGGCATTAATCGTAAAGGAAGATTCCCAAAAGTGTTTGCAACGCATGATAAATTACAAATGCTTTACAAAATCAGTGGGAGGTATTGTCACTCAAGTGGTATTGAGGGCCTTGTAAACCCACCTGGCTAGATAAAATTACAAGGGAGGAACTGATGAATAGATGATCATTTAAACACAAATGGGCTACTTATCTCTAACCCAGTTTAACGATAACTTAAAATAGATTTAGGAAGTTCTTCTGAAAATTATCACAAGTGAAAAGGAATGTGAAGTGAAGGCTGACTCAGATCTGTAGTGGACAATGTCACACCTGTGCTTAAAAAGAAGTAACTGGTTTTGCACAGCCTCTAGCAAGTTACAAAAAGAGTGATTGTTGTGGTAGGAGAGTGCAGAGATAAAATTAACAGGCTAAGCAGTCCTGGCCTAACATCATCCAAGAACAGTACCAGGACCCAGGAACAAACATTGGACCTCAGCCTTTTCTATGGGGATGTGGAAGATGTGATCAACAGTCTCTTATCCATAACATAACACATTTCTAATAGACATGGAGTTAAATTGACATACCCTGTAGTTGTTCATAAAGTAACCCCACAGGTGACAGGTTGTACTGCTATGTCTGTGATTTTTATGTGTGTTATGGTAAGTCAGAATACATATTCATTGTTATTGTAGGTTTCTTTTGCCCAGTTTCTGAAGGAACTAACTAGTAAGTGCATCCAAAATATTTCCTCAGTCTACTGACTCTGTGATAGCAGTCCTCATGTACTATGAACAGGAGAGCAATTCAGATAATTTATGTTCTAGTAGAAGTGATAAAAGGAAGGTCTTTGGAGAGACTGGAGAATGGGAGGGCTTCCAATCTTTTCTAGGGACTGTTGACTCCTGTGTAGGTAGCATGCTGAAAGAATGATTAGAATATATTATACACAATTTGTGACAATATGCAGAGAGTAGTCCTATCTTGATCCTCCTCATTTTCAAGGTTAGTATTAATCAGAGAGTAAATAGGCATGATTAGAGGCAAATGAAGTAAAAACTCAAAACTTCAAAGGTTAAATCTCTGCAGTCTTCCAAAGCTGTTCATTATATGGAGAAAAAGATAATGAAACAAATCTGTACAGTCAAGATGAGGAAAGAATTTTAACTGTGAGATATAGTTATTTTAGCTCAAAACACTCAATTTCATGCCCTATAGGCTGTTAAGGAAAAATTCCAACACAGGATGAGAGTAAATGGCCTCAAGATGTGCCAGGGGAGGTTTAGATTGGATATCAGGAAATATTTCTTCACTGTAAGTGTTGTCAAGCATTGGAACAGGCTGCCCAGGGAAGTGGTGGAGTCACCATCCCTGGAAGTATTTAAAAAACTTATAGATATGGTGCTTAGGGACATGGTTTAGTGGTGGACTTGACAGTGCTAGGTTAACGGTTGGACTTGATTTTAAAGGTCCTCTCCAACCAAAACAATTCTATGATTTTATGATTCTATATGTCTCAGAAGTTATTATCATGTTGGCCCAAACTGAATGCTGTCTCACAAAGTGATTGCGGAATTAAATTTCTGTGGAATCTCCATTCTCGGGGATACTTAAAACATGACTGGACAAGACCTAGATCAACCTCATCTAGCTTTGAAGTTAAGACACAGTTCAAGCAGGAAGTTAAGCTGGAAGAACTCCAGGGGTTCCTTGCAACCAATTTTTTTTCTATGTTTCTACAGGTCTTCAGAACACACTCGCTCCAAAACAGTACATACAGGGACCCATGTGTAAGAAAGCAATCAGTAAGATCAAAGGAGTTGCCTGATCTTGTTTGTTTTCTTTGGAAATGCATTTATTGTATGGGATGGGGACTGTGGTTTTGTCAGAAACAGAAAAAGATGATGAGATCTTACATATATGTAATTTGTGATACCAAGAGCTGTCTGAAGAGAAAAAGGTTTTTTAAACAAAAAGAATGGAACAAAATAAGAAGCATAAAAATAGAAGACAAAGCTCTAACAATCAGTGGGAATGTGAATTCTATTGTAGCTTTATTTCAAGAATAAATATATGCACTGGGAACACTCTGTTAGTATCCATCTTGTACAAATGTCGAGACTTCTTATTGCTGTTGTGTAGTATGTCAAGATTTACATTGTGAAGCATTCGTTTGCAATCCTTTTTACCCACACTAAGTACTGTAAAAAATGCATCATCTTAGACAAATAATGAAGAGTTCATTGAAAAAATGCTGCATATTTACAACTGACTATGACTTTATTATGAATCACAGACTACACATTACTTAAAATCTGCTCAGTACAGTGACATGCCATGGAAAACAGTGTTTATATCCTACTGGAAGAACAATATTTTTTTTTGCTACAAGGTAGATTACTGGTAAGGACGATCTTCTGAGCGTCTCTGTGGCTGCAGTTCTCCAGAGGTTGCTTGATGAACTTTACAGTGTCAGAAAACCATGATTCTGCATACTATACAATCTTGGACCAGAAATTTTATAGCGACTCACACAGCTTGCTGGATTTTACTTGATACATCAGCTCTCTCTCAGTGGCAATATGTAGAAGCTGTCTGTTTCACCTTAGCAGTATATATCTCATTACTGGTCATGCTGGGCCAGCTTGACTAACTCTCCTTCAACAATATTATCTGTAATACAAAGTCCATCTTCAGAAGATGTTGTCTAAACCTTGTTTAAAGAATGCAGGTGCATTTTCCAGTTCAAAATCCAACCTTATCCACTTCCCAGCTCCACAGCATTGTTAGAACTGAGCGCAAACTACCCCTTGTCCTTGTTTTCATAAAAAGAGAAACTCAGGATGCAGACCAGATGCTATGGCAGACTTCAACAGGCATCTAATCTAGTCAGTTAATGGTCAAAATCCCTGAGTTTTTTTGCAGCATATCTGCAGATAAGAAGTCTAAGCGCATCAGGAAACCGCAGATAAAGAACTTGAAGGGATGAGTTCTGACTTTTCCAGGAGTTGTTTCATATATTAATAAGAAACTATGACTGTACTTGTGTCACTCCAAGAGCTTCTTATCATAAGAGCAACGGCTGTGGTAAAGTTAATGAAAGAACATGTAAAGCAGATTGAAGTCTTGCAGTGCGAAGTCCACTCTCCTTAGTAACTGCACTTTGCTAGAAACAGAAGGTGAATTTTTGGAATATCAAGACAAAAATCATGACAGGCTTCTGAGGGTACAAAAATATTATTCTCTGTAATTAAAATTATTGAAATGTATACTCATGGACTAGTCACAATAATTCATGTTTTGTCCTGATCACACATTATAAATACACCATATGGGCTGAAAATCCCAGGTTTTTCTATCATGAGCTAAACTTGGACGTTTAGACGTTTAGAAAACTTTCCCACGTGTACAAATTCACATTTATTTTATTTCCACATTCAATATGGATTTGTAAAATGGAAAGATATGTGATAATAAAATTTATATACACTTTAACCATAGAGAAGTCTTGTTCACTGAGAGGTGGCTGCTTTTTTCTTCCCTTTGGACTCTCTGAAGGAGCTCTTGAGTCCATGCAGCTGGATTGCTGAGACCTAACTAAACCCACACTGCAGAACATAGAATTGTGTCGGTAGGTTTTACTTAAACAAAAGAATCATTATAGTGTCCTTACGCTAATAGTTATTCCCTGAGGATGATTCCATTTGCGAGTTTTGTTATTCTGTTCACTGCATATGGGTAGATTGTGTTCAGTTACATAAGGACTGAAGTAATTTACATTATTCTAACTTTAGATCAATAACAACAAAATCAGAATCTATTGTTTTGTCTTTAGAAAAGCCTAATTTTTTTTAAATAAAAATTAATATTAGACATAGAATTGCAAATGTGAAATCTGATCTTCAGTTACCATAAATCAGTACAGCTCCATAGAATTAAATTTGAGTTATACAAATTAACCCCCCCTGAGGGTTGTCTAATATTCTGTTATAATTAGGATTGTAATCTCAAACCACTAGCAAGATGTTGTTTAAACAATGGGGAATATTAAGACAGAAGTGGCATATTTACTTATTTTAGGAAACTACATGCGGGCTTCCAAACAACGTCATTCACATGTCTTTGAACAAAGTATAGAACTGTAATTATAGCAGAATTTAAAATAAATGTGAAAATAATTATTTAATTAGCCTGCAATTTCAATTATATTTAGGAGAGTATCCATATAGATGATACAACAAAGTTATCCTTTTATTCTTTTCATTAGAATATCCTACTGTACAGGCATTGACAGGAAAATTGATTTTTAAAGAGACAGAGTCACACTAGGATACATACTGAACACAAAGAAAGTAAGAAATATTTTTTACGTAACGTTATATTGATAATATTTGATGAGAATCTTGACAGGAACAATATTCTTAGATGGTGGAAGGAAAAGTGGTTTTCCTAGGTTTAGTTATAGAAATACGTTGTGGTTCTTATTTACATTCCAGGTTATAATAAAAATAAACTTCACAAGAGGATTGCAATTTACCTGCGAATATTTTCCATAATCGTTCACTTGGTGACTCTGTTCATACTGCTGGAGAGCTCCAAATGTGTGTGTGGGGAGTCCTTTGCCCCGGTATGATAAACTAAAAGTGTAAAGGCAAAAGAAAGTAGAGATTAATGCTACTCTACAATTTTCCCCTGAAGATCAGAACTTATTTCCAGCCATTTCATAGAAAACTTGGGCTTGACTATAAGACAGAGTAAAAAGGAGGCACAACTATTAGAACACTGATCAGCAATATGGAGGAAGGTGATAAGTGTGAGCCCCTAAGTGTATTACTAATGGTAATAAGAATAGTGAAAATCATTGCTCTCAACAGTAGACTTGCATGGAAACTTTCTACAGTCAGTTGTCTATGACTAAACAAAGCACATGACCACTGATATAAAGCATGGGCTGAAATCAAATTTGACTTCACTGAAAGTTATCATCTTTCCTGTTTCTGCCTGTAGCTAACAGTGAGGCTTAAAAACAATCCTTCATTAACTATGCGTTTTCGTCTTCTTCCAGTCGGTAATTTAGGCACTTTCTATTACAGAAGCTAATTAATAACCATGGGTATCATTAATTTGTCCGACAACTCTTAAAACCCATCATGTTTTTTACCTTCACAACATCCTTTTGTACAAAACTTCCCACAATTTAATCATGCCATTCATAAGTCTGTATAAGGCAGGTATCTCTCAAAAGAGGCAAGCACTATCCACATAATAGATTTCTCATTTAAAACATTATTCCTTTCAATAAATCCTCACAAATCTTATAATTATTATTCTCTTCTCCATTAATAACAACTTCCTAACAGCAGGCATCTGACTGAAAGAGGATAAAATATCATCTATTCTTCTTTTGCTGTTGTCTGTTCTGAATCTGCAGAAGACTCATAAAAGCCAGGAGATAAAACACCCACCAAGAACTGCTAATAAAGGCTACTCCTGTGGTTTACTACAAAGAGATTTGACATACATTTTTGAAAATCTGAAAAGAATAAGATGAGAATAAAGAAAAGTGTTGGCATACAGACTTAAAACACCTACACAGGTGCAGTAACTCCTGCTCAGAAGTGACCAGACCTGAAGTCCACATCATCCTCCAAGTCTCCAGATTATCTTGAGTGGCAGTCAACGGCTCAATGTCCTAGTGGAGACCAGTGACATATGGCATTCCTCAGCGGTTGATATTGGGACTGGTGCTGTTAAACATCTTTGTCAGACACATGGACAGTGAGATCGAGTGTGCCCTCAGCAAGTTTGCAGATGACACCAAGCTCTGTGGTGCAGTCAACATGCTGGAGGGAAGGGATGCCATCCAGAGGGACCTTGACAGACTTAAGATCTGGGCCCGTGCAAACCGCATGAAGTTCAACAAGACCAAGTGCAAGGTCCTGCATGTGGGTCAGGGCAACCCCAAGCACAAATACAGGCTGGGCAGAGAATGGATTGAGAGCAGCCCTGAGGAGAAGGACTTGGGGGTGATGGGTGATGAGAAGCTCAACATGAGCCAGCAATGTACTCTTGCAGCCCAGAAAGCCAACCATCTCCTGGTCTGTATCAAAAGCAGCATGGCCAACAGGTCGAGGGAGGTGATTCTCCCCCTCTGCTTTGCTTTCATGAGACCCCAGCTGGAGTACTGTGTCCAGCCCTGGGACCCCTAACAGAAGGACATGGAGCTGTTGGAGTGAGTCCAGAGGAGGGCCACGAAGATGAACAGAGGGCTGGAGCACCTCTCTTATGAAAACAGGCTGAGAGAGTTGGAGTTGTTCAGCATGAAGAAGAGAAGGCTTCAGGGGAAATCTTATAGCAGCCTTCCAGTACCCGAAGGGGGCCTACAGGAAAGCTGGAGAGGGACTTTTTACAAGGACATGTAGTGATAGGACAAGAGGTAGTGGTTTTAAAGTGAAAGAGGGTAGATTTATATTAGATATCAGGAAGAAATTCTTGACTGTGAGGGTAGTGAGACACTGGAACAGGTTGCCCAGAGAAGTTGTGGATGCCCCCTCCCTGGCAGTGTTTAAGTCCAGGTTGGATGAGGCTTTGGGCAACCTGGTCTAGAGGAAAGATGGCAGGGAGGTTGGAACTAGGTAGTCCCTTCCAACCCAAATCATTCCATGATTCTATGATTACCTCTTTTCCTGCTTTTCAATACGAAACTCAGAGTTTCATTTCTGTATCACTAGGCTTTTACACTCCTTTACGTTTTTGAGATTAATTTGTTATCATTTTTAATGTGTTATAATTTTTTAACAAGTTTAATGTCATTTATGTTTACTTTAAATTACCCAACCCATTATATTTGTTGCTTGAGTCTATAATCATACAAAAGCTGAGTCAGGTCCTTAAGTCTTCTTTATGAACTTATTTTCAGATAACCATGGCAATGTTTGGCTCTTGTGGGGGATTTTGTTACTTCTTTCAAAAGCATATGGTTCAGTTAATACATATTAATTCAAGACAATAATAAAGATAAATCATCTGAAAAACGAAAGCATGGCACTCCACCGCAAATCATTGAAATGCAGACATGTAAATTCACTCCTCCAAAAGAAAAAGTAAGCAGCCCTTACAGACTGGATTTGCAAATGCTGAGGTGGAAAAAAATGCTGTGATTTTTTGATAGCTTCTCAGAGTTGCTGGTTTTATCCTCTCTCTTTACCTTTCCTTTCTGGTGGTCTGTCTTTTTTTACCTTCATTTTGATACCTACAAAATCTTTCTCTCTCTTTTTCTCCTCCACTTTCTTCTCTCCACACTGGAGAAGAGTTTTGGCTCCATCTTCTCCACAGTCTCCCTTTTGGTAGTTGTAGACAGCAATAAGCCCCCTGTAGCTTTCTCTTCTTCAGGCTGAACAAACCCAATTGTCTCACCTCATCTCATATTCCATGGGTTCCTGTGGTAATTGGCATGGGTTGGGAATGGCTGAAAAAAAAAAATCCCCCCCCCAAAAAAACAAAAGCCACCAACAAACACTTTCTCTGTGATATCCTTAGTTCTTCCTCACCATGAGAAAAAAGAAACAGACTGCAACTCTTTCACCTTCAAATTTCCTGAGGTTAGCTTTGAACCAATCCAACTACCGTGCTGGGTTTTGCAGGAAGTAGTTGCTTCCCACCATTCCTAGAAGTTTCTCTGAGAAAAAAGAACTATTACTCATTTCTGTGTTGTTAACTTTTAGGCCTGGTTCATGTTGTTCTGATGCTGAACCAGAGGTATAAAATATTTCATTCATACACATGGTTACCAGTGCCACAACCCAGAATGACCAATCTTTCCTGATTTGCTACTAAAGGGAAAAAGTGGAAGCAAGAAGATATTTTAATATAAAAATTACCATCCTGTGATTGGATTCAAGACATTTCCAAAAAGAATTACAGGAATATTAAAGATGAATAAGATAGGAAGTCTACATTTTCTGTACATTTACTTTGTTGAAGATATAGGTATTGCTTTGGTTGTTTATCATCTCATACAACTCCTGGGTCATATGAGGAAAAAACATGCCGTGTATCTCTTTTCTACATCCCTTATACACTTGAACATATCCCTTTTTGTAGTCATAAAACTAGTAGAATCATTCATAATTCTCAAAAACGTAAGAAAATATTTGTAAGTCTACTATACATGATAAACCACATATGACTTTCTTCTTTATTTTTTATATGGACTTTGATTTTAATACCACATATGGATTTTACCTGAAAGTAGATTTTCATTCTTCTCCAATAGATTGACATTTTGTCAAGGCTGACATAATGTTTTACCTAAGCCGACAAGTTCTTGATTTGGTTTCTGTTTCATTACGAAAAATAAAGATATAATGACTTCAAATTAAGATCAAAGATCTTTCTCATCTTCTCTGCTCACTGTAGTAGCTAATAATCCCAAACAGTTTTACAGTTTTTATACACAGATAGTGTTTAGGTATTTTTAAAGTACTACATATTTTAAGCACATTAAAATATTACTCACTTATATTCTCTTAGAGAAACTGTACCCCAGAGAACAATTTGGACAAACGTATTCTCAATTGCAAAGATTTTCTGAAATTCTGTTTTAATTAAAGCATCAAATAGCATCATATGTATTAAAAAATTACTAGTAAGAAATTTTCTACAAGTTCTTTTAATAAAAACAATACGTTTTGATATCTCTTTATTTTATATTATTTTGAGAACAATAAATTTAACTTTTTTTTTGGCTACTTATGCAAAATGAAATGTTCACATAGCAGACTAATGTTGTTTGTATTACTGCGTCCAGAAATCCTAGTACAAGTTTGCGGCACAAGTTCATATTGACTTCATGTAAGAGAAGAGACCAAAATATACATCACCTCATCTTCCCTTCCAGAGGAAAGAGATCTGGATTCTGAGGCTAGTTAGTGTGGAGGCTTGGTTAAGTGAGAGGGGGCATGATTTCATGCCACTGAGCAGTCTGAGTAATCCAGGCTTTGGGCAAGAGTTAGGCCCAGAGCGAGTCACCTTGGACTCTCCTTGAACACTGCAAAAATGCAACAAAACAAGGACTTGACAGTTGTAACAAACAGATAAGAGAAACAGGAAAAGGGGAGGGGGTGCTCATCGCTCTGTGTATCTAAATTTATAGACCAATCATATATGCTACTAGTACACGTGGACAGCAAGGCTTTACCAATGGAAACGCGGGCTTTGGTGCGTGATCAGCGTGCTCTCTGCTTAGAGTCTATATATATCCTGTACGTGTAATCATTAAACGGAGAACTTCCATACTCATATTGGGATTGTGTCGTTACTCCTGAACCGTCGCCCAGCACCCGTGAGCCGCGCCTCCGACCTTCCCCTTTTCTTCAAGTTAGGAAATCTGACATAGGCCAAGTTTGCTAGCACATTTTGAGGGACAGGATGTTAGGATATGTATAGGATTTCTTTCTCAGAGGTTAATCTAAACCTATCCTCAAGAAGAATGTGGGCCTCTAAGGAAAGTTTAGGCCATTTCTTCTTCTAAGGTCACAAGATTTGTAGTATAACAATCAAATAACATGTGCTAAGGTGTACTGAAAAACAGAAATAATAGTTGCTTTGCTACTGAGTTTGGAAAAAAAGTCATAGAAAATGTGGGTATTTGGGACACCTGAGCATGCTACCTTATCTTCTACTGCCATGCCAGAAAGACAGAGATGTAAAATGTCTTGTGCTACCTGCCAGCCATGTGTGGATACCCTGGGGCATCTCATATAACACTAGACACTTATATTTAAGTAATTAAATTTGGTCCTGGGGGTTCCAACATCATATCTGTTTCTTTTAGATGCAGGTTAGCAAGTTAAAAAAACTGCATTCCTTCCCTGTCGTTAAAAGGATAGGCTAGCATTAAGCCTGAAAAGATGTATGGATACAAAATCTGGCGCTTTGAGCATTCACCTGTAATATAGGACACTGCCTTCCAGTGCTGAACTAGCATATGTATTTTAGGCAACATAAAAGAAGAAAAGCAATGGAAAGAATACTTTTAATACAGTGTTAAGAAAAAGCCTGATTTTAATCAGGCATATTGAAGATGAATATAAAAGACTTAGACTGTCTGCCAGCTATAAAAGCGGAAAGGTAGAGGAACTGGAAAATAAAGTGAGTTGGAAGAGGAAAGACAGGGAGGATGGAAGATAAAAAAATGCTGTGCTGCTCATACACCCTTTTAACTCTAGCCTCTGGGTTTTTACTTAAAAAGATTTATGAAACGGTCATCATTAAAAGCCTTTCAGCTATCACAATGGATGGGTCAGACTAAGGATCTGCCTATATTTGTTCTCCATTTCCTGATAGCCATGACTAGATACTTAAGAAGCACTCTAGGAGATTAAAAAAAATTTCAATAACTCTTCCCCTAACTTACTCTTCCAGTGTCTAATCATCAGGGATTCGATGAACTCAATGATATAGCAATTATATATTTATTTATTAATATATAAATATATATTACTACATATTTTACCTATAGGAGTTGAAAACAGTAGTTTCCAATATGAGCACTCTAGGATCTGGTGATTTTTATTGTTCTATATATAAAATATATAGAATACATGTAATAAAAATACAGTTATTTATAGCAATTAGAAACAACAGTTGCCAAGAGGAACACTCTCTATGGATCTGATGATCGCATCCAAAATTATTTTGATTTGATAAAATCACAAACTCTTATTCAATGATCTCAAAATAATTACACTCCAACCATTTCATAGGGGTTTGATGGAAGAACTTCATATGGGAGCTACGGGTTTAATGGATGGGCTATTCAATGGATAAGGAATTGGCTGGATGGCTGTCTCCAAAGGGTTACAGTCAACAGCTCAATGTCCAAGTGAAAACCCTCAAGGGTCTGTACTGGGACAAGTACTGTTCAATATCTTTATTAATGTCATAGAGAGTGGGAATGAGTGCACCTTCAGCAAGTCTGCAGATGACACCAAGCTGAATGCTGCAGTTGATATGTTTGAGAGAAGGGATGCCATCCAGAGGGTTCTTGAGAGGCTTGAGGAGTGGGCCCATGTGAACCTCATGAAGTCAACAAGGCCAAGTGCAAAGTGCTACACACGGGTTGGGGCAATCCGCAGTATTAGTAGAGGTTGGGGCATGAATGGATTGAGAGCAGCCTTGTAGAGAAGGACTTGGGGATTCTGGCAGAGGGAAAACTAGATATGAGTCAGGAATATGTGCTTGCGACCCAGAAGGCCAACCATATCCTGGGCTGCATGAAAAGCAATATGGCCAGCAGGCTGAGGAAGGTGATTCTCCTGCTCTACTCTGCTCTGGTGAGACCCCACCCAGAGTACTGTATCCAGCTCTGGAGTCACCTGTACAAAGAGAGACATGGACTTGGTGGAGTGAGTCTAGAGGAGGGCCACACAAATGATCAAAGGATGGAACACCTCTTCTATGAGGAAAGGCTGAGAGAGCTGGGGTTGTTCAGCCTGGAGAAGAGAAGGCTCCATGGAGAACTTATTGTGGCCTTCCAATTCTTAAAAGGCGTATAAGAAAGGTGGGGAGAGACTTTTTCCAAGGCCTGTAGTGACAGGACAAGGGGTAATGGTTTTAAACTGAAAGAGGTTAGATTTAGATTGGATAGAAGGGAGAAACTCTTTACTGTGGGAGTGGTGAGACACTGTAACAAGTTGCCCAGAGAAGTTGTGGATGTCTCCTGCCTGGAAGTGTTCAAGGTCAGCTTGAATGAGGCTTTCAGCAATCTGATCTAGTAAAAGATGCCCTTTCTCATTGCAGGGGGAGTTGAACTAGATGAACTTTAAAGGTCACTTCCAACCCAAACCATTCTATGATTCTATGATTCGATGATTCGATGATTCGATGATATTTAAATCTGTAATTTACGCAGCCGTAATCACGAGGTGCTTAAAAGAGTTGTGCTCATGGCACAACCCATGACACGTACATGACATTGTACATTGTGATGGCTTCACTAACAAGCAATTATCTACAGGATGTATGTCTGATAACATCTTGACAGTTTATATTAATCTTGAAATAGGAATTTACAGCACATGAGACAAAAGATGAAGGGAGTGGGGTTACTGCATAGTAAAGGTGGAGAAGATTCTTCTATATGATTGTACTGGTTTTGGATGAGATAGAGTTAATTTTCCTCATACTAGCTTCTATGGTGCTATGATTTGGATTTGTGATGAAAACAGTATTGATAACACAGGGATGTTTTAGCTATTGCTGAGCAGTGCTTACACAGAGTCAAGAATTTTTCTGCTTCTCACACTGCCCCACCACCGAGTAGGTCGGAGGTGCACAAGAAGTTGGGAGGGGACACAGCCAGGACAGCTGACCTTAACTGACCAAAAGGATATCCCATACCATATGATGTCATGCTCAGTGATAAACCTTAGAAGAAGAAGAAGGAAGGGAAGGTGTTCAGAGTTATGACATTTGTCTTCCCAAGCAGCCATGTGATGGAGCCCTGATTTCCTGGAGATGGCTGAACACCTGCCTGACGATGGGAAGTAGTGAATGAATTCCCTATTTTACTATGCCTGAGAGCACAGCTTTTACTTAACCTATTAAACTGTCTATATCTCAACTCACGCATTTTCTCACTTTTACTCTTCTGATTCTTTCCCTCATTGCATGGGGCGGGCAGTGAGCAAGTAGCTGCATGAGATTTAACTGCCTGACAGAGTTAAACCATGACAGTCTATTTTAAGTTGGTTTTAAGAACTTTTTGTGCACTAGTTGTGTCAGTAAATTGTTTAAATTCATTAATTTTTAAAAATAAAATATTTGCTATTTTTCTTATAACTATTTACATTGTACACTTAAATACTTGTTAAGGAATTTCTTCTGAGAGCATTGGTGGACCAATACACTGAAAGTGTGTGATTTGAGCACATTTCCGAAGAAAAGTTTCATACCTTTATTTTAGCATTGATATGATCCTATTTTAGTAATATTTTAATAGTTATTTTCAAGTTAGTTATATTTCTTTTGTTTCTGGTAGCAAAGCATCTGTGCTGCAGGGTAAAAGAACTGTTGTCTCTGCAGAGGGTTAAAGAATGGCTTGCATCCCTCTAATATTATAAGACCTCTTTTTTTTTGTAAGTGAAGAAAGCCCTGAAAGACCTATTTTACTTGCACAGTCAAGAGATGGTTCCATATAGACTTTTGTGGATTTCAGTTTCTACAGGGACCCCTCCAAACTACCTGTGGAAGTAGGATTAATCTGTGCTAGGTAAAATGTTGGTGTCAGTCAATAAATGTGTTGAAGCATGAGCTAATTTAGCCACAGTTCAGTTTCTACTTTAATATTTTCATGACCTTCTCCAAGGCTTGTAACCACATTCTAAGATTAAACAGGTATGTTTGTTCAGGACAGTATATTTACAGTGAGATTTCATGAACATAAACCCTAATGATTCCTGATCTTCCTAATTCAACAACAGTTAAACCTACACATGCCTTAGATGTATATAAATAAAATATCAGAGCATTTTATAAATACTTTTATTTCTCCTAAAAGCATCTTAACATGAGTTCAAAACTATCACAGGGACAAAAACACTCCTTTCGCATAGTTTTAACATAGTTTAAGCCAAAACCAGACTTGATAGTTTATTAATTCATTAACAATACATAATTAGCTAGCAATCAGTGATAACTAAGGATCAATATCAATAATAAGAGATAAAGCATGACAATAGGCAGATACAAAATGTTAATCAACACCTAAAAAATTCCTATATGCCCTTCTCTAATTCTACTCCCCTACACGAACATGTAGTTACATGCATACCCCCTTCCACAGGAAGTCTGGATTATAAGTGCAGTTCCCCTCTTCCGGGAGAAGGTTCTCTTACTTGCATACATCTCCTATACAAGCTATGGGTATTCAAGCTTTGCATGCGCTTGTTACTCCCTACAGCTTGCTGCTCCACTCACAGGTGACAAAATGCCTCACAAGGTCTCACATGCACACTCACAGTGGGGTTCCCTAGTTGTTGCGCCACATAATGACAATCTACCAGCTTGATGCAGACTGCTCCTGATGTCCCACAAGGAGGCTGCTGTATCAGGTCTAGGCTGAGGTTGTGATGCTGGTGGTATGACTTCTGGCAATGTCAGATCAGATTTTGACTGCTATTCTTTCCTATCCAAGGTCTCTCCCAACCTGTTATATATTTTCATGCTTCTTTTATACTTCTTTTCAGGCTGACTCCTTCTTTGTTTCAAAAAACCTCCTTGTAATCTCTTGGTTTCTGTTTCATTCAACTGATGGATGTCTTCCTCTTTAACCATGAGAAAAAACAAACACTAAATGGAACTGTTCTAACAGACAAACCTTTGAACACTTTTTCCTCAGCCTGCATGAAATTTTGTATCCCATTCCTCGATACCAAACTCTTCCCAAGCCCTGTACAGGAAGAGTAAGTAAGCATGTAGCATACTTTGTTAGCTCAATGGCCAAGAAATCCACCTCTCTCACCTTATTACATCTAGCCTGGAGAAATCACCATATTACTGAACTCAAGTATAAGGCTCATTTTGTCTGGTGTACTCCCTCTGGTGGAATAGACCCAGATGTTTTATGGTGAAGGGAGATGACAGAATACTCTACATGTTGATATGTGGGAAAGTCTAACATACACATGTTTAACTCAGACTCCTAAAAATTAGAGGAGTTTAAGGCCTGAGAGTAATGTTCCTGCCTTAGACCATTTTCTAGCTAATTACAATAAAATAAGTCTAGGACTAATATATTTTTTTTCTTTAAATTTAAAGTTTCATCCTTTGAGGCTTCTGTGGCAAAGCATTCCAAAATAAACTCTTCAGAGAAAATAGATCATGATTGGCTTCAAAATTCTCAATCTTCAGTTTTAGTGAATGTTCCCTTGTTTATATGCTAGAAGATAAGCAGTTCATTATCTATTTTCTCTGAACCATTCATTAATTTGTAGGCTTATCATATCTTCTCTTTTTTTGGTTTCTTTGTTTTTTTTGGTAACATAAACTCTGACAGCTTCTTCAGTTTTTCTTAATATAGGAGTGTGCCTTTGATTGATTGTTACTGTTACTCATATATAAGCCTCCTCAACTTCTGCAGTGTTCTTCTTGAGATGGGTGAATAATAATACGCAGATAACATTTTGTTATTATTATGTGTCTAAATAATAAATAGTTTTAAATTATATAGGTATTTATATTTATAAATACATACAGCCTAAGTATCACACACAGTATAAATATGCATTAAATATAATTTAAGATAAATAATTGCAATGTGCAATACACACTACATACTAATATTGTGTGTATTATTTACCACATGTTTTCCATTATAGCATCTTACTCAGTTTAGCAGATGACAGAATTTTCCTTTATATTTGGTTTTCTTTTTCAGTTTCTGTTTTGTTTGTTTGATGTTTTTCATTTGCAGTAAGATTTTGATGCATATTTGGAAGAAACAAAAAGGGCTGAAGCAAAAGGATAAGAATAAGGAATCACAGAATCACAGAATCACAGAATGTTAGGGATTGGAAGGGACCTCGAAAGATCATCTAGTCCAATCCCCCTGCCGGGGCAGGATTACCTAGACCATATCACACAGGAACGCGTCCAGGCGGGTTTTGAATGTCTCCAGAGAAGGAGACTCCACAACCTCTCTGGGCAGCCTGTTCCAGTGTTCAGTCACCCTCACCGTAAAGAAGTTTTTCCTCAAATTTAAGTGGAACCTCCTGTGTTCCAGCTTGCACCCATTGCCCCTTGTCCTGTCAAGGGATGTCACTGAGAAGAGCCTGGCTCCATCCTCTTGACACTTGCCCTTTACATATTTATAAACATTAATGAGGTCACCCCTCAGTCTCCTCTTCTCCAAGCTAAAGAGACCCAGCTCCCTCAGCCTCTCCTCAGAAGGGAGATGTTCCACTCCCTTAATCATCTTCGTGGCTCTGCGCTGGACTCTCTCTAGCAGTTCCCTGTCCTTCTTGAACTGAGGGGCCCAGAACTGGACACAATACTCCAGATGCGGCCTCACCAGGGCAGAGTAGAGGGGGAGGAGAACCTCTCTCGACCTACTAACCACACCCCTTCTAATACACCCCAGGATGCCATTGGCCTTCTTGGCCACAAGGGCACATTGCTGGCTCATGGTCATCCTGCTGTCCACTAGGACCCCCAGGTCCCTTTCCCCTATGCTGGTCTCCAACAACTCTGTCCCCAACTTGTACTGGTACATGGGGTTGTTCTTGCCCAGATGCAGGGCTCTACACTTGCCCTTGTTATATTTCATTAAATTTCTCCCTGCCCAGCCTGTCCAGGTCTCTCTGAATGGCTGCGCAGCCTTCCGGCACATCAGCCACTCCTCCCAGTTTTGTGTCATCAGCGAACTTGCTGACAGCGCACTCTAATCCCTCATCCAAGTCATTAATGAATATTTTGAATAGTACTGGTCCCAGAATCGACCCTTGCGGGACTCCGCTAGACACAGACTTCCAACTGGACTCTGTCCCACTGACCACTACTCTCTGGCTTCTTTCCTTCAGCCAGTTCACAATCCACCTCACTACCCGATCATCCAGACCACGCTTCCTCAGTTTAGCTGCGAGGATGCTGTGGGAGACCGTGTCAAACGCTTTACTGAAATCGAGATAGACCACATCCACAGCTTTACCATCATCTATCCACCGGGTAACATCCTCATAAAAGGCTATCAAGTTGGTTGAGCATGACTTCCCGTTGGTGAAGCCATGCTGAGTGCCCCTAATGATCCCCCTATCCTTGATGTGCCTAGAGACAGCACCAAGGACAAGTTGCTCCATCACCTTTCCGGGGATGGAGGTGAGGCTGACCGGTCTATAGTTACCCGGGTCCTCCTTCTTGCCCTTTTTGAAGACTGGAGTGACATTCGCTTTCCTCCAGTCCTCAGGCACCTCTCCCGTTGCCCACGACTTAGCAAAGATGATGGAGAGTGGCCTAGCAATGACTTCTGCCAGCTCCCTCAGCACCCGCAGGTGCATCCCATCAGGGCCCATGGATTTATGGACATCCAGGTTGCTTAATTGGTCCCTGACCCAGCCCTCATCAACCAAGACAGATTCCTCCTCTAACCTGACTTCTTCTGGGGCCTCAGGAGTCCGGGGCTCCTCAGGACAGCCTCCAACAGTATAGACAGAGGCAAAGAAGGCATTCAGTAACTCTGCCTTCTTTTTATCCTCTGTCTCCAGGGCCCCCACCTCATTCATCAGTGGGCCTACATTGCCTCTAGTGTTGGCTTTACCTGCAATGTATTTGAAGAAGCCCTTTCTGTTGTCCATGACCTCTCTTATTCTCATTCTCAGGAACATATGGAGGACTTTGAGACTGGAGGATAGACTGAGCAAACAGTAAAAAACTAGATGATTTAAAGACATTACAGAAAATTGACACTGCCACTGCTAGGAGACTGAGACAAGAAGTTAGTACTGTGTAAAGAACTGAATAATCCCGAGGGACTGAAGGAGTTGAAGTAAAGTCAGAGGATAACAAGAATTAAATGAACAGTACCTAGCTCCTTCATGACAGCTGAGAAAATTTCCAGTTTTTCAGATGCTGGAGTAGAATCTAAGACAATGATGCCTCTTCTTTTCTATGTAGTAAAAACTATCAAGAAAATGAATCTAATTGTCCATGAGTGTTAGTTACATGTGTAAAATTACAAACTTTCAGGTGTATCAAATTGTGTGGCTGATAACAGTTTAAACAGCTTCAAAGAAAGCTGGGAAAAGTTCATGGAAGACAACAGCCCCATGGACTATTAGATACAAAGATAACACTGTGGCTCTGCACCAGAAATTTTTATGACAGCCTGTTAGGGGAAGTATTGACATGTTTGTGCCATGTCTTCACTCTTCCTTAGACATCTACAGCAAGCAATTATAGGTCTTTGATCTGATTTATATAATCATTCTTAGTTCTTATATTTATTTCCTCTTCTATCTGAAGAAAAGTCTGTGCCCTGAACCTAAAATTTCTAGTCGTCTGTAGTGAGTATCACTAGGACAGAGTTAATTTTCTTAATGCTTGTATGGTGCTGTGTTTTGGATTTGAGATTAAAACAGTGTTGATAACACACCAATGTTTTATCTATTGCTGAACAATGTCAAGGCTTTTCCTGTTTTTCACTCTGCCCCCAACAGTGAGTAGGCTAGGGGTGGGCAAGAGGTTCGGAGAGTACACAGCTGGCTCAGCTGACCCAAATTGACCAAAGACATATTTCATACACATAACATCATGCCCAGCAGTTGAAACTGGGGGTTTGGTCTATGTAAGGTAGTTGTTGCTTGGATACTGGCTAGGCATCAGTCTGCTTGTGGGAGGTGGTGAACGATTGCCTTTGCATCACTTGTTTTTTTTCACCTTTATCTTTCCTTATTAAACTGTCTTTATCTTGACCCATGAGATAAAGAATACTTTTGCTGTTTCAGTTCACTCCCCTGTCCTGCTGGAGGGAGAGGAGAAGGTGAGGAGGTGAGCAGCTGGGTGAGTGCTTAGTTACTGGCCAGGGTCAACCCGCTAGATCCTCCTTAATATTTTTTGCTGATGCCGTTATGATGGCATGACATCAGCCGTCATGAAAAAAAAAAATAGTTTTTTTCTTGAGAAGTAAAAATTAAAAAAATCCATAAATTATTTGAAAATAATTTTATTGTGGTTGAGAATTCAATCTTCCGAAAGGAGGAAAAATGAAATGAAGGTTCTCTGCAGGACTGTAAATGTATGTGTAAAGTGCTTGCTCCTAACTGCATGAGCACATGAGTTCCAGTGTGCCTGTTCTTTATTCCATGCACAGTTTACAGTACTCCTCTAATTTACTACCATGTTTTATGTCTATTGTTCATCGAGAAGCAATTGGCTTTATTAACCACATACTTTTCAAAGGTCTACTTTCAAAACAGAATTATTAGTTACTTCACTAACATTTGTGCAGCACTCTGGTATCCAAGTGCCGTATCAGTTATTTTTATTAAAATCCTACAACGCTAATGTCATAAATGGAAAACCAAAATGAGACCCATATTTAACTTTCAGAGTCTCAGAGAGTGATTTGGATACAAAAGTATGGGCATTTAATATCATATATAACAGCCTAGAGCATCCAACACAGTCAGGTGAGGTCCAAAGAACTGGCATAGGATTTCTGAAAGACTCACATCTTTCTGAAGCAGTAGGTGAATGCTGTGAGGAATAATTTAGCATCCAAATGGTACTGCATGCTTACGTGTGGGCAACCAAATCAAGCCAAAGTGTTCCAGTTAGTTAAATTGGCCAAAAATTAGGAAGAATAAGACTGCTTTAGATACCCAAGGATATATTTACAAGGAAGATTGCAGACAGACCAAAGTTTGGCTGAACTTCAGTCAGAGAAAATGAAGTTCAGCCATGTCAGTAGTATACTTTCAGTATTTCCTACGACCAAGAATAACTTATTGGCTTAGGCAACATGAAACAGTGTCTTTGTTTTATCTCCACTGGCTTGTGTCTGGTTAGATGAAATAGAGTGTGGGAATTCTCTCTATGCTTCTTTAAATAAACCCAGTTTGTGCCAGATGAGGAGTAGCTCAAAATCCCTTCTTACAAATCAAGTTACCTAACTCATATAATTGGATATGGATGACTGTCTTTCTCCATTATTGTAAACACTTCCAGAACTTGGCATGTTAGGTGAGTATAACAGTAGTCCAGGAACTGAGATACTGAGGTTTACTTTTCTTCTCAGCTTTGAACTCACACCTGTTAGAAGAAGTAGGGTTGAAGCCAGTCTGGAACACAGACATAAAACAATTTTTCAGTTAAGTATGATCATAACTCACAGAAAACTGTCAGGAAGAAACAAGTGGAATTTAGTTTCTAAAACCTAGCAAGGCTCATTTTAGATATGAATAGTAGTACATTTCAGTTTCTGTTTCCAGGAACATGTATGCTCTACTGTAAAAGTCACATAGAGGAAGGAATTACCTTATCTACTTTGTAAATCCTTAAAAGGCAAAGGTATGAGGTAAGTGTCAATGTGTTCAATTCACTCGAAGGATGCCTCCTGCACTGCAACAGCCACTAAATTCCTTGCTTATGGAGATCAGTATGCAAACTTCTAACAGTATAAATATAAATGTATTGCTTCAGCTAAGCAAAGAGGGATTCTAGAAATCCTTCTTCATCTATAGATTCTCAGGGTGTGCTATTTTTACATTTTGAGTGGCTTACAGTGGTACATCAGGTAACAACATAATATCTGGTTTTCATCTGTTCTTTCTGTCTCCCAATAATACATGCTGTGGGAAACAGCTCAGCAGAAGCAGAAAGATATCAAAGGTATAGACCGTAAGAGAGATCAAAAAAAATTATGCTTGCTTCTCCTGAAAGTTACTTTCATGAGTTCAGCCACACAATATTGAATGCAAATTCTTAATAGTGTATGAAAAAAGTAATATTTTGCTTTTCTTACAAATATGACCATTTCAGCTATTTCATCCACCTGATTTTTTTTTAAATAAAATTGAATATACTTGTTTACAGTATTAAGATTCCTTTATTGAAACTCTAAATAAAAAATGCTATTTCATCATTTGCTCATTCAAACATGCCTAATCGGTTTTGCTGCTATGGTTACTGTCAAATATAGTTTTTCAGAGTCTGGAACAGAGCACATGTGAAACAGGTATCAAATCCTCTTTATCTATCTATCCTTCAATGATTACATGCAAAAGATGCTACGGTGGCATTTCTAAACTGCCAGTTGCTGAATCCCTGTGTAATCTTTTACTTAACTATATGCTAGACCCAGGTGTGATATTTCATTGTCCCAGGAATTGCTACTAATCTCCTTCTCAGACAGAGCATGACCACTCACATTCCCATTATCTGATTTGCAACTTAAAAGGTAATAACGGTGAAATGATTCCATTGGTTGGAAATGAACATACAAGTTGAAATAAACATAGATTGACAAGTCCCTGTGTGCACTAATAGGCCTCAATTGTCTTGACCAGCTTCACCTGGGGCCTTCACCCACACTCATGGGCCCAGGAGCTCTATTTAAGCTCAACCCAAGGGCCTCAGTTCCTATCTGAGCTATGCTGAAGAAGTATTTTACTTTATAGCTGTAGCTACAGCCACAGAGTCCCCTGATCTGGACTTCCACCTGCAGACTGACTTGGACCTGACAGCATGTATGTTTTTTTTTCAACCAATAGAGCTTGACTTAGCCCAGCTATGGACTTGCCCAGTGTTCCCTGGACCTGAGCCTAACTGTGAACTACAGATTGACTTTCCATCCTGAACATGAACTTCCCTCATCATCTTGATACTACTTTATGATCTGGGCTATTGCTTGGACCTGACTGCAATCCCTGGGCCTGTCCTACTTGTCTTGCTTGGGTACTTGTGGGACTGGGCTTTGGTTGGTTAGGCCCCTGCTGGTTGTGTAATACTCCTTGGCACCCTAACCTGCAGGAAGCAGCCCTGTGGTTGCTGTCCCTGAGCCATGATATATCAGAATCCCTGCATCTCAATTTCTGCTACTTCATTCACAGTCTGTTCTAAGTAAGAAATTACACCAAGTAAGAAATCACATATCTCCAATTTACTGCAGTTTAGGGCTTTTTTGTAATGATATGCCCTCTCTACCCCACAAGTGTGATTTATAGAATCTGTAATTACAGTAAGCTCCTTCCTGTAAGAAAAGCAGTTTCAAAAATAGGAGCTCTGGGAATAAAAAAATAGTGGAGTAGCAAGGGAAAAGTACTGAAACAACAACTGCTAAGGTGTTTATGCTACAGACCTATGGATTTTACTGAATGTCAAAGGGCACTCCAAAACACAGATCTTTAAGATACTTGTCAGTAGGATAATCTCAGGTAAGAGGTGACTACACCCTTAAACAATAAAAGCCTAGCACAGCTAGAAGCCAAACTCATTCAAGGCTGTATTATGAATAAGCTTATGCATCTTTTCAAATTCTAATCACTTCTAAACAACTTTAAGGTAAAAATATGTTTTCCAGACTTGCCTCTTATGTTGATTTTTTTCACATGGACTGAAATTACATCACACCTTAGAGAGCAATTTCTATACTTAAACCAACTGGAATTATAAACTCAAAAACGTGAGGGTATCAAGGTCACTCTGCAATGTCAATGTCAAACACAATAATCATCCACTTACTTACATCCTAGAATGCTCAGATGGCTATGCCTTTTAACAGATCTAAAATAATGACAAAAGCTTTGCACCTATGTTAACTAGCAGGAAATGTGGAGGAGGGCAGTAGAAAATCATCTAATTGGGCTGCAGGGAAATTCTTTCTTTCTGTTTGTGATGTATCCTAAACCCTGTCCTGGAACCAGGGACACTGGGAGACCATGCCTGATCAGATACACTCAATGAAGCACACAGCATTCGTTATTTGTTCATTAAATCTTCTTACAATAAAGTTAATGGTCAAAAAGATCAGTGACAAATGTTCTCATTCATTTTCTTATTATAGTGTTGGAATTATTAGATCATAAGCAGAAGCAGCAAAGAACACATTTTTGATAACTTGATATTTTTTATTTCTTTCAGTTATAAGCAATTAGTGTTAGAGGAAGAAAAATCCCAACTCTGTATCAGAACAATTTAACATTCCTTCTAATTTGGACTTCTGCCTCTTTGTAAACATACTAGACACTTGAGTGTGGTTGATTTATGGCACTGTGTATTAAGGTTATTGGAAGGATCACTAATGTTAGAGATAAATTGTGGTTATCATTTCATGGCCTTGAATCCAGACTCCATTGCATGGTGGCAATGGCACTTACTGCAATAGTGTCACTCTTCTTCATACAACCTAAACTCAACTGGTTTTTTTTTAAATTTTCAGTGCTCTTTTTGATGACTGTCAATTTTTGCACACTATCTAAAATATGACCATGACTTCCAAAAACAGTCTCTAGTGTTAGGATCCTTAGTGAAAAGCTGGACTCTCAAAATTGGCAGTATCACCTGCGGACCAAACTGGATTTCTTTTGAAGCACTTGGAAGTCAAGTTTTCTCAAAGAGTACCACTATTCTCCAGTGACTTTCACCAGCTGGAGAAAACCTTGTAATGAGCACATAAGAAATCCAAAAGTTTCTTTGATGTCAGGATGAAGGAGGCTCCGTGATGTTGGTGTTCATTACTTCAAAAAATAAGGGGTAAGTAGTACGTTGCGGCTAGTGAACTAACTGAGCAACTTCCGCTACAGGCCATGGCTGTCTTTATTCTCTCCTTATGTCCAAGCCTACAAGCACATTCACAAATATGCATTTTTTTTAGAGCTGCACAGATAGATACTGGGTGCTATAGAATTTTATCAGAAAGACCATACAGTCTTTCCTACTATGTGCCTAATCACAACACCACTTTGGGTCAGAAGGATATGGAATGATACTGTTTACCTTGCCTCACTACATCAAAGTCAAAACCAAATCTCATTTTATGTCAGCAGCAATTTTACAGTGAGATAAATGATACATATTAATGGCTGATCTTGCTGTAAATACAGTTTGAGTTTGAGTTTGGACAGTGAAAATATCTAGGCTAAGTCATGTGTAGTATCACCTTATTTTTGTTCATGGAGAAACAGTAATGTATTTAATAAAGCCCAATTTCAACACTAATAGCTAACACAGCAGTATAAACAAAATGAGATTTCAGTATATTTTCTACAATAACTTATCCTAAAAGAAAGGTTAATAACAAAAAAACTCACTTCAGCTTAAGCTATTCTATGAGCAATTCAGCATCAAAGGTTTTACTATGTAACTCTCCCATCCATTTAAGAGATATCCCTGTTTAAATACAGAAGTACCTCAGAGACTAGTCTCTAATGAATGTCATTGTGATCATCTGTCACTGCATAGGTCATATCTTTTATTTTGTATCTTTGCAAGATATCATGATTTTGAAAGATTGTCTGACATTTTAGCAAATATAAGCAGATGTAACATTGCTTGCTAACTATTTCCTTCCACTTGGCTCACTGGAGAAAGAAGAAAAAAAAGGCTATATTTAGAGTGAGAAGTAAAATCCAATTCAAATCTTCGAATAGACATAATTTCCCTCTCTAACTTTTCACATAAATTATTACTCAGTTATTAGTCTCAGTGGGAAAACAGTTACTACATTATCCAAATGTTTCAACAGCTGTTTGTCCTAACTAAATTTGAATGATATATGTTAAGTATCCAGAGACAGAATCTTCTCAGTGGTGCCCAGTGAAAGGGCAAGGGACAATGGGCACAAATTGAAATATAATAAATTCTATTTAAACATCAGAAAATTTTTTTACTGTGATGGTGATTGAACACTGACACAGGTTGCCCAGAGATCATAGAATCATAGAATGTCCTGAGTTGGAAGGGACCCACAAGGATCATTGAGTCCAACTCTTGTGCCAGCATAGGACAGCCCCAGAATTCACACCATGTATCTGAGGTCATTGTCCAAATGCTTCTTGAATGCTGTCAGGCTTGGCATCATGACTGCTTCCCTGGGGAGCCTGTTCCAGTGCTCCACCAACCTCTGGGTGAAGAACCTTTTCCTAATATCCAACCTAAACCTCCCATGGCATATCTTCCTGCTATTCCTTCCAGTTCTGTCACTGGTCACCACGGTGAAGAGGTCAGTGCCTACTCCTCCACTTCCCCTTGTGAGGAAGTTGTAGACCTCAATGAGGTCTCCCCTCAGTCTTCTCTTCTCCAAGCTGAACAGACCTAGTGACTTCAGCCGCTCCTCATACGGTTTCCCCTCTAAACCCTTCACCATCTTTGTGGCTCTCTTCTAGACACTCTCTAGTATCTTCATATCCTTTTTATACTGTGGGGCCCAAAACTGCACACAGTACACAAGGTGAGGCCACACCAGTGAAGAGTAGAGCAGGACAATCACTTCCCTCAACAGAGTAGCAATACTATGCTAGATGCACGCCAGGACACGCTTGGCCCTCTTGGTTGCCAGGGCACACTATTGGCTCATGTTCAACGTGCTGTCGACCAGACCCCACAGATCCCTTTCTGCAGGGCTGCTCTCCAGCCTCTCGTTCCTCAGTCTGTATGTACATCTAGGGTTGCCATGTCCCAGGTGCAAAATCTGGCACTTTCCCTTATTAAACTTCATGCAGTTGGTGATCACCCACCTTTCTAATTTACCTAGGTCTCTCTGCAGGGCCTCTCTGCCCTCGAGTGTCAACAGGTCCTCCCAACTTTGTGGATTCTCCATCCTTGGAGACATTCAAAACCTGATAGGAGAAGATACTGATCAGCCTACTGGAGTTGGACCCTACTTTGCACAGATGGGTTAGAAAAGGTGATCTCCAGAGGTACCTTCTGATCTCAACTGTTCTGTGACTCTGTGAAATCCTATATTAATTACACTGCATAAAAAGAGATAGCAAACCACTACTAATCAGGAAGCAGAGCTAATGGTTATAAGCTGACACAGGCACATACTGTGAAATCCCAATTTCCTGTTGCCTGTGTGCTTTTGTGAACGGTATATATATGAACACTTTATATATGAGGAATAACTGATTAGATGCTTCTAATAATCTGTTCAGTCTCCCTGCTTATGTATCTTGACTGCTGTTTCTTCCCATGTTCATATGTTAGAAACAAAAAATCTAACAAGGTAACCTTTGCTGATGATTCCCTTGATTCAGTGAAAAAGCATAATTTATTTCTCCCCCAAACGACAACAGCAGGAGAACTGAGTAATATGGTCTGCAGCACTGACCATAAGCAAAGGGAAGATTTCCAGACAAAGACAAATGGGAAAGGCTGTGCTTAAAGAAAATTTTCTATAGCAGTTTCAAAGGCCCACCAAAGTACATCCATCACCCCAGAAACTCCATGAGAATGGGCACTGTGTTTTTACAAAGTGTTCAGGATAATTGAGTGTAACATCCAAGTCGAGCTAGTTTTGTATGTACTGGGTAGTGAGCAAATGAAACCAAATTAACCACATGTGAAAATGATCAATAACAATGTCACGGGAGATTCTGATTTTTTATCTTTTGGCAGGCTTTACTACATATAGGTATGTGGGATAGTGTCCTCACAGCTCACTTGACAACTTGTCAGTACTATTTGAAATCTTGCATCCAGTCCAGGTTTTTCTCTCACAGTAGCTTGCGTGAAATTGAAGGCATTAGCTTGGGGATGATCTGTCACAGATCATCTGTGGTGGAAATCATGAGGTCTGTGATTAGAAAGAAGTCATAAATTCTGCACAGCCCCTAGCAGATTACAAAGAGCTTGCAAAGAGTGACTGCTGTGGTAGAACAGTGCAGAGGAGAAACCAACAAGCTGAGTGGTCCTAGCCTAACTGCATCCAGGAACAGTACCACAACCGAAGAAGAAACATGAGATCTCAGACGCCCTGTGAGGACATGGAAGATGTGATCAACAGTTTCTTTTCTTTATGTTATGGCTAAGCATATCATAGCTTATTTTTAACATACACAGAGTTAAACTGAGGTGATGGGATGTGTCCCTCTGTGCTTCCTGCTGAATCAGTGCTTTAAATGTGCGATATGGTAAGCTAGAAAAGCTGTATCCTTACTTCAGTGATTCCTTTGACAACCTCACAAAGGAACCAGTGGTGAGTGAACTGAGAGCATTCCCTCAGTCTGGTGGTGCAGTTGGTGTGTGGCAGAAATCCTTGGATAGTATGTGACAGCTATGATTCAAACACAAAGACAAGTTGTATAATTTTATATTTAGTCATATCATTTAACATAGCACAGCTGGAAAGGAGGAAATGTCCCCTGAGATCTCTTCCTAATCTGTCCCTGATATAGTCCAGCATGAAACAGGTTTTTTTTTCTGGTTAATGCAACTGAAAAAGATATATATTATTATTAAATGGGAAGGTCAGCACAGTGAATAAATTAAGTGCAAATATATAGGGACTGCTTCTACAAAGACACATAGGAATAAAGGGGAAAGTATTTAAAAATTGTTTCTATTCAACTCTATGAGAAGGAAGTGCACTTAGTGGGATTAAAAATCTGAACATCACAAAAAGAAACAGTTGATATGGAGCTAAGACTCAAATGTTAGTCCAACTAATGTGCTACCAGTCCAAATTATCTAATGAATACAGAAAAGATTTTGTAGTAATACAGATAAAACTTATACAGCCTCCCACACCAAAACTTCTTAGTATCTACCACTTTGGTCTAGTGCTGAAATCACCCTTCTGCTCTCCCTCTGGACCCAAAGGTGGACAATGTCAGTCATCAGGGTTGCTGGATCTGGATGTGTGATCACACCTTACCAGTATCCTGAACCCTGTGCTGGGAGGAGTGGGATACTTGTGTCAGGTGCAGCCCCTTTGGCATGGGTCCCCTCTTTTTTGGGGTATATTTGAGCAGAATTGCTGCACCCCATCAGCTGGTAATCAGTGTTGTTGGGGGGTACATCTAGACTTCTGAGCATTTAACAAGGATTTTAATAATTATTGTATGACCATGATATAAATCCACGTAATGGAGTTAGAAGAAAATATTCCTGTTGCAAATTAATGTATAAATTCATATTGCAGCTAATACCACTAAAGTCAGTAACCAAATACTAGACTAGACAGATCGCTTTCTCAATTCAGTATGACTTTTTTTATATTCTGGAAGTTTTACTTCAAGGATAAACTGATAATTTGCACTGTAATTTTGGTGGTTTGGGGATATTTTATTTTAAATGCACTTCCTATATATCTGTTCAGGTTCCCA
The DNA here is from genome assembly GCF_013368605.1 of Nyctibius grandis. NCBI lineage: Eukaryota > Metazoa > Chordata > Aves > Nyctibiiformes > Nyctibiidae > Nyctibius > Nyctibius grandis. The sequence goes on along the minus strand of NC_090659.1, from coordinate 74,788,487 downwards.
GTATATTTAAAAGGAGAAGGATTTAAAAGAAAGTAAATGTGGTATTCATGTTATGAACACAAGAAATAAAACAGTGCCTGTATATGAAAACAAATTTTGCCACAATAACATGAATAAATTCTTATCACATATGAATCAATAAATTTTCTTTACATGTTAACATTTCAGCAAGCACTTTAAATCTGTATAGTTATTCTATAATTTTAGCAAGCAAGATTAGAGAGGTAATTGTAACCAAACACTTTGTTGCTCAAATTGAACATCTTTGCCCTAATATCAATATTGTCTTCAGTCACTACTTGGAGTTCAGATTAATTTTTTCCCTTGACATGCTCTGTTTTTTCTTGGCTGTTTTGTCCTGTCCCAAAATGCATTCTCTTAACAGAAAAAACAAATCTCAGAAAATAACTTTTTTTTTCCCCCTTAATTTGTATGCATATAAATAGCAAGAGTTGCAAAAAGATCTACATACTCTAAAAATATGACATAGAATTGTATTGGTCAGAGCTGAACGAGTTCACAAGCAAATGTTAAAAATTGATTTCTCTACTTGAGCAACACTTTTTTCCCACCATCACAACAGATTGGCAAGGCTTAGAAATTGGTTGGCAATGGACAAGTTACTATGGACAACAATTATTATTTCTTCACTTACCTGCCAGGTGTACTCAAATGCAGTCAGCAGTGAAATGACATGTTGGAGGGCTTACAATTATTCAGGTAAGGCAGTTTAAAGTCACTTTTGGGCTAGTGGGTGTGTGTACACCTTTCTCATTCTGTGGAATCAGGTAATAGAAGTAGGGATATGTAAGCCCTCCAACATGTCATTGAGCTGCTGAGTGTAAAGAAACAATATAGGGAACAGACTTTCAAATGCTACTGTTTTACAACATGAAGTAGAGAGGAGTGGGGAATTGCTGCAGCTGGGGTTTGAGTTTCACCTATCCAAGTGCAAGGTCCTACATGAGGGTCAAGGCAACTCCTACTATCAATATAGTCTGGGGGATGAAGAGATTGAGAGCAACTCTGCCAAGAAGGCTTGGGGGCACTGGTGGATGAAAAAATTGGACATCAGCCAACAATGTGCGCTCACAGCCCAGAAAGCCAAATGTATCCTGGGCTGCATCAAAAGAAGCATGGCCAGCAGGTTGAAGGAGGTGATTCTGCCCTTCTTCTCCACTCTGGTGAGACTCCACCTGGAGTACTGCATTCAGCTGTTGGGCCCCCAACATAAGAAGGACACGGACCTGTTGGAGCGGGTCCAGAGTAGGGCTACAAAAATTATTAGAGGGATGGAACACCTCTCCTATGAGGACAGGCTGAAAGAGTTGAGGTTGTTCAGCTTGAAGAAGAGAAGGCTCCAGGAAGACCTTATTGCAGCCTTTCAGTACTTAAAAGGGGCTTATAGGAAAGGTGGGGATAGACTTTTTAGCAGGGCCTGTAGCAATAGGACAAGGGGTAATGGTTTTAAACTAAAAGAGGATACAAATAGACTACATATAAGGAAGAAATTTTTTACAATGAGGGTGGTGAAATACTGGCGCAGGTTGCCCAGAGAGGTGGTAGATGCCTCACACCTGGAAACATTCAAGATCAGGCTGGACAGGGCTCTGAGCAACCTGATCTAGTTGAAGATGTCCCTGCTCATTGCAGGGGGGTTGAACCTTTAAAGGTCCCTTCCAACCCAAACTATTCTATGATTCTATGGTTCTATGATTCTATGATTCTATCCCAACTCATTTCAGTTCTGCTTCTGGAACAATATAACAACTTTCTATTACCAACTTTGGACATGAAAACATAATTTAGTGTTTCCGCCTGCTTAGTAGCATAGAGTGAGGGTAATTCACTGACTTAATCTCCCTTTCTTGTTCAGATTATATATAATTTTAATCCATAAAGAAACCTGTGGTTCATAAGGCACTATCAGTAACTCTCAGGAAAAGCACCAATCTACAAAAGTAAGAGAGAAAGACCTGGAGTTTTAATTTAAACACAAATTACTGTATGGCAGCTAATGTCAAACTGACTGCCAGTCTTCCTTAACAGAGGCATTAATTAGATGAACAAAGGGAGATAACAAAGTACATGATTTGACATTCCATATGAGATGCAGTGCAACGCAGTACAGTGGTTTTACAAGAAAAATAAAAAAAATAATCAGAATGCTAAACTAAGATAATTTTCCTTGCAAATGAGAATTGGTGCAGTAAAATTTTATCAGATGAAAGGAGATGATAGGCTGAAGTTTCCTAGAGACAGTTACTATATATATTTAAATATGTGTCAAATATATGGAAAACAAAGGAAAAATAAGGTTCAAGTTAATTCTATTTTTATATATATATAAATAAAAAATGTGTAAGTATTTAATTGCATGATCTCATACTAGAAAAAAATCCATACTCTTCCTTCATCCCTGTTCTACATGTGATCCCCAGTATTTTTTAGATATTAAAATGGTTTAATAAATATGTATTCAAGGAAGAGTTTAAATTCCTCATAAACCTTACTGTGGTTCTTCTTATCAGAGATAAGTCCTTCATAAATATCAAGGCATTTGTCTTTACAATATATCTGCTAAACAGAATTATATCCATATTATTGTACTGGGTTTACGTGACAAAGTTTTGGTAGTGCAGGAGCTCCAGAGGTGGCTTCTGTGAGAAGACAGCAGAAGCTTCCCTCGTGTCCAACACAGCCAGTTCCAGCTGGCTGCAAGACAGACCCACTGCTGGACAAATCTGAGCCAATCAATGATGTTGGTAGTGCCTCTGTGATAACATATTTAAGAAAGGGTAAAAACTGCTGCACAACCGCAGTTGGGAGAAAAGAGTTAGAATATGTGAGACAAGCAGCCCTTCAGATGCCAAGATCAGTGAAGAAAGAGGGGCAGGAGGTGGTCCAAGCACCAGAGCGGAGATTCCCCTGCATCCTATGGTGAAGACCATGGTGAAGCAGGTTGTCGCCTTCAGCCCGTGGAGGTCCATGATGGAGCAGGTATCCACCCTGCAGCCCACAGAGGACCCCACATCAGAGTAGTTAGATGTGCCCTGAAGGAAGCTGTGACCCCATGGAGAGCCTATGCTGGAGCACGTTCATGGCAGGACCTGTGGCCCATGGAGAGGACCTGATGTTGGAGCAGGTTTTCTGGTAGGACCTGTTGGCCCACTCTGGACCCACGCTGGAGCAGTCTGTTCATGAAAAATAGGAAACGACACATGCTGGAGCAGTTCATGAAGAACTGCAGTCCATGGGAAGGTTCCATGTTGGAGAAGTTCATGAAAGACTGTCTCCCATGGGTAGGAACCCACGCTGGAGCAGGGGAAGAGCATGAGGAGGAAGGAGCGGCAGAGAAAACATGTTATGAACTAACCGCAATCCCCGTTCCCCATGTCCCTGTGATGTTCAGAGGGACGAGGTAGAGAATTTGGGAGTGAATTTGAGCCCAGGAAGAAGGGAGAGGTGGGGGAAAGGTGTTTTTTAGATTTGTTTTTATTTCTCATTATCCTACTATGATTTCACTGGTAATAAGTTAATTTCCCCAAGTCAAGTCTGTTCTGTCCATGATGGTAATTGATAAATTATCTCCCTGTCCTTATCTCGAACCACGAGCCTTTCTTCATATTTTCTTTCCCCTGTCCAGTTGAGGAAAAGAAGTGATAGAGCGGCTTGGTGGGCACCTGGTGGCTAGCCAAGGTCAACCCACTAGAATTATACGTGGAGAAGGAGAATGATCTTCATGTTAAAGCAAAAATGTTGAAATAGAGTGATGATGACAAAATTCTAGGGTTTTAATACGTGATAGCCTAGCCCCTGATTTACTGTGGGGTTTTTTGTTTGTTTGGTTTTTTTTTTTAATTTTTTTTTTTCTGACTATCAGCATTCTAATACTATGCAATATTATCCAATCACACGTCTCATTTGAAGTTGCAAATGCTTAGTAGTTTTGCTGGTGGGAACCCTGATTTTCAATATAAGCACCAGGGAATGAGAAATGCACACTTAATGATCACTTGTGAGCAGTTACATTGCAGTAATTTGTTGAGCATCACATTAAAAATCTACTGAGGAATCAAGGAAATAGTTCAACATTCAGTGCTGACATCCAGATGCCTCAGCCATTTCTTTCCTAGTTATTGTATTAATTCACTATGTACTTTCCAATTTCAATAAGAAAGGAGGCTAGGGACTGATAACACTTACAGCTGTGCTCCTTTGTCAGTCCAAAATGGATTTTAGCTGTGTTGTCACAGTTTCTAACATTTCTTTGGCAAGATTAACAATATAACTTTTTTTTTTGTTCCCCAAGAAGTTTTAAAAATATGCCTACCAAAGAATAAAAATACCATTATAAGAAACCACTTAGGTCTTCTACACTGGTTACTTGCAGGGTTGAAACTTTAAAATTATGACAAACACCAGCTGTACTAAGTGAGGCAATTGGAAGCAACAAAAGGCTGTAACTGAAGAGTGATCAAACACTTTGTTAGTAGGGTGACAAAATGGAGGAGGAAGGGAATCTGTTCCACCTGTAGCAGTATTTTTGGTTTGGGTATTTTTTTTTTTACAGATGCAAACTCAATCATTCAAATTTGATATGTTAAGAAATAAAGATGATATAATACTTGGCCCTATGATGGAATCATAGAATCTGAGGGAGCCTCTAGCTAAACCTGTACTCAAAGTACAGTCAACATTGGTCTCATACCATTTTGCCCAGGAGTTTGCCCAGAAATTGTCAAAAGACAAACTCTCCATCACCTTTCCGGGTAGCCTGTTCCAAAGCTTCTTTATTGTGATAATGAATATTTTTCTTCCAGTCAGAACCTCCCTTTTTGATAGATGACCATTGTCTCATTCACTTGTTGTACATCTCCATAAGGAGGCTGGTTTAATCTTCTCAATAACCTCCTCCTATGTACTGGAAGGCAGCTATTTCTCACACCTGCTTCTCAAATATAAAGGAGGCCACTCAGCTTCTCTTTGTCAGTTTCCAGCCTCTGACCATCATTTGTCCCTCCATTAAACTTGCTATGTTTATCAACATTTTTCATTGTCAATTAAAAACTATATGTCACTGAACATAAACTTTTATTGAAACTTAAAACATACTTTACAAAGCACTATTGGCTTTGTCCTATAATTGCTATCCCTTTAATCCCTCTATGGGATTCTTTGTTTCCTCCAGTATTAAGCCACCCAGAACAAGGCCCTTGTTGACGCCACTTTAAATTTTTATTATTGTTGATATGGTATTACAAAACCCAAAGCATGTACAAATACATGTATAACGTGTACAAAAGCATGAAAACAGTCTGTACAACAACAATTTATTATAGCTACTGGGCTATTACATAGCCCAAAGCAAGTACAACTACATTACTGATTATATTATCATTAACTGAACAGTAAACTGACCCTATTTCAAACTTATCTCTTTAAAAAAAATGAGTAGAAAGGGTTATTATTTCTGACACATGACTGACTGATACGTATCTACCTTCTTACAATATTGCAGGTAGGTGCAACTTCATAGACGCAAGTTCTAGGTGTCTGTCCATGAGGTACCACAAGCAATGGCAATATACAATGCTAGAAAAGTGAACTTCAAAGATGAATAAAGATTTTAATAACAAAAGAGCATTAAATAAGTATTCATTTTTCCAGTTCTTTGTAAAAATAGTTTTCTAAAAGTCAGAGAAGCAGCAGGGGATGGTGATGAAAGCTATGCTCCTTTGAATAAGAAGTTTGAAAGAGTTCAGTGGTATATGAAATGAAGAATGATATTCCAGGTATATTTCAGAAAAAAAGATTTTGAAGTTTTGAAAACAATCTCTGCTTTCTGTTTACCTGCAAAGAGACCTAGTATTCTGTTTTGCTCATTACAGAAAGAACACACTTTCGCAGTTACATCAGTCTTTCTGCTGACTACTTTGGTGACTTCAAGTCACTCAAATGTGTTTGTTTGTTTTTTTCCACCTGTATTTCAGGTCATCTCACCAAAATATACTTCATACGTTGCACAAATTTAGTGTATGGTGACTGCATTAAGGAAAATGTCAGTGTTTGCGTTTATAAAGTACCCACAGAAACAGAAAAATCTGTGAACACAGCAAAGGAAGTTGATTGACTGACTCTATTCTGATCATTCCAACATGTCAGCAACTCACTTTTCCTCCATATTTGATATTAGAAAATACTGTGCTTGTAAGTACATACATTCATTTTAATTCATGTGAAGGGTAAATATTACCTGACAGGCTATCAGGATTTAACACTCTTTTTCTTAGTCTTGTATACATATTGATTTTTAAGTACAATTCTTAGTTCTCAGGTTGAAGATCCTCAGTAATAAGAAACGTTTTAGCAAGATCTTACGTCTACACTAACAGTGCTAAGTCTGCACTAAACGTGCTCAGAACTGTTCCTGGGCACTGAAGGCAACTGCCACGGTACAGCCTGTTTCTATGATGGTAAAGTGCCTTAGGCTCCCAAACACTGCATACCAGGCAAGAAAAATTTAACAGATAAAGCATATCCAGGAATTACTAGGGCAAGTGCTATTTGGAATGGGTCAAATCTGTGTCAGAAAATATTCTAATAGTTTATTAGCAAACTGTCATGGTTTAACCCCAGCCAGCAACTAAGCCCCACACAGCTGCTCGCTCACTGTCCCCCAGTGGGACGGGGGAGAGAATCAGAATAGTAAAAGAGAGAAAATTCATGGGCTAGGATAAAGACACTTTGATAAGTAAAGCAAAAGCTGCACATGCAAGAAAAGCAAAGCAAGTAATTCATTCACTACTTCCCATCGGCAGGCAGATGCTCAGCCATCCCCAGGAAAGCAGGGCTCCATCATGCATAATAGTTACTTGGGAAGACAAATGACATAACTCTGAATGTCTCCTCTTCCTTCTTTCTCCTGCAGCTTTATATGCTGCACATGACATCGTATGGTATGGAATATCCTTTTGGTCATTTGGTGTCAGCTGTCCTGGCTGTGTCCCCTCCCAAATTCTTGTGCACCCCCAGCCTACTCACTGGTGGGGTGGTGCGAGAAGCAGAAAAGGCCTTGACTCTGTGTAAGCACTGCTCAGCAGTAACTAAAACATCCTTGCATCATCAACACTGTTTTCAGCACAAATCCAAAACACAAGCCTGCACTAGCTACTGTGAAGAATATTAACTCTATCCCAGCCAAAACCAGCACACAAACACAGTGCAGTGTATGCTGAATTTAATACTACACATTTGCATTTTCTGTTAACTGTACCCCGGTTTTGACACATTCATCTTGTGTCTGAATTACTAAGATGATATCTTGCAATTTCTTTCTAATTCCCAAGAAAGCTATAAGAAATCCTAATACCAGATTTAAATACCTAAACCTCTGTTTTCAAATATTAGCAATATGAAAGCAAACTAGAGAACATAATCCTGAAGCTGGATTCTAGGATTTATGCTATTGTAATGCCAACTGTGTGTTTTACCTTCTGACAAACCAGCTCCTTGGGATTCCGTTTCTCTCTTCAATAGACTGAAGGATAGTCAAAGGATTGGAACAGGCAATAAAGGGAGATTAAAGTGATTTCCCTAGAACTACAAAAGAAAAGAGTGCAGATGAGAATCAGAACCAAATATTTTGCCCTAGGGAGTCCTTGATCAGTATCAAATCTGTCAGAGTCTCCTAACTCCTATTGAAAGGGGCAGAGTATGAACAAAGATAAGATATGCCTCAGTTAGATTTTAAATTCATACATTTTGAATGTTTTAACAGCATTTATGGTATACCATAAACAAGGTATCATGAAATACAATAAATAGTCAATGTTTGATACCATTTGTTTCATAGTTTAAATATTAGTATTCTATAGTTTAAATATTAGTATTCTATGTACCTATTTCCATCAACACAGTTTGCTTGTCTATGAGATTTTTAACCTTGTTACTTAGTCCCAATTGTCAATCAATCACAAACTTTCAGCAAAAGCTATGAAGTTTTTCAGACTCAAATTATCTGCTATAGAAAACAATTGTTACAGGTAGTGTGTGACAGATTTTTGAGTAATTGTGTTCATCCACAGAAAAATGAGAAAGCAGGACTGAAACTGTAGTTCAATTTCATAATAAAGTAAATGTGGTAAAATGAGTCTGGTTCTTTAAAAAGGAAATATTTATGGGTTGAGTCTAGAAAGTATGTTGTTCTCATTCATTTTTCTTAATGTGTTAAACTGTCAAAACCAATTTGTTAACAGCTTCCCTAAAAAAAACAGACAAACTTTGTAAGATCAGATGAGTTAATTGGTTCAATTTTCTGGATAACTCATCTGTAGTCATCCCAATACATGAAGACAGCTACAAGCAGTCTTTCTTATAGCAGGCCTTACTTGGTTTAGTTTGGAATTCCTCTGAGATTATGGTGCTTATATTAATCTAATTATATCATTAAAAGGGGACTGCCTGGTGTTTATGGAGCAAACACCTTTCAGTATTGTGATTAAACAGAAGTAATGATCACAATTCAAAAGGGCATGTTCAGGACTAATAAAGAAAGATATAAAATGTAATAAATAGTCCACAGTTTTCTATTTGTTGTGGGTTACCCTTAATAAGCAGCTAAGCCCCACACAGCTGCTTGCTCACTCCCCCACGACAGAACTGGAGAGAGGACTGGAACGTAAAAGTGAGAAAACTAGTGGGTTGTGATAAAGACAGATTAATAGCAAAAGCAAAAGCAGCACACGCAAGCAAAGCAAAATAAGGAATTGTTTCACTACTTCCCATTGGCAGGTAGCTGTTTAGCCATTTCCAGGAAAGCAGGGCTCCATCATACATAACATTTTACTTGGGAAGATAAATGCGATAACTCCCCCACTTCCTCCTTCTTTCCCCAGCTTTTATTACTGAGCATGTCGTCATATGGTATGGGTTATCCCTTTGGTCAGTTGGGGTCAGATGTCCCTTACGTGTCCCCTCCTAACTTCTTAGAATCTCAGTCACAGAATGGTTTGGGTTGGAAGGGACATTTAAATATCATCTAGCCCAATCCTCCTGCCATGGACAGCTTCAACTAGGTTAGGTTGCTCAGAGCCCCATCCAACCTGACTGTGAATGCTTCCAGTGATGGTGTGTCTACAACTTATCTGGGCAACCTGTTCCAGTGTCTCACCACCCTCACTGTAAAAAATTTCTTCCTTATGTCCAGTCTCAACCTACCCTCTTTCAGTTTCACTATTGCCCCTTCTCTTGTCACTTCAGGCCTTGGTTAAAAGTCTCTCTCTGTGTGCTCTCCCATCCTACTCACCTGCAGGACAGTATGAGAAGCAGAAAAGGCTTGATTTTGTGAAAGCACTGTTCAGCAAGGACTAAAACATCAGTGTGTTATCAGTCAACATTGTTTTAGTCACAAATCCAAAACATAGCCCCACACTAGCTATTATGAAGAAAACTAACTATCCCAGTCAAAACCAGTACATTACTAAAACCATTAACATTTTACATTACAATTTTTCATACTAAGTGATAAAAGTCTCAAAGAATAACTGACATAAAGAAGGTAGGTAATAACTGCAAACCACGCTAAGGTTCGCATTATTCATGATGATGATACAGAATCATATTAAGGTAATTTGCTTTCTAGGATATTAAGGATATTAATACTAGTGAATAAATAGTTTTCTAAAATTATGGAAAAATAGGTATGTGACAAGCATTAGACAAGTATTTGATATAGTACAGCACTGGAGTAGAACCTATTATATGCTTTTTTATTTAAATTCCACTTTTAAGATCCAGATGCTACAATTAAATTATTTAAAATCTCGCTGCTGACCAAAATTATAGTGCAACAATTATTTTAATAGCTTAAATAAAATTTTTCTTGTATTGCTATTTATTATTTTATGTATATATGATTACCCAGTAACTATTTCACACAGTGAAGTGTACCTAGAAAATATGAAAATAGTACCTGGAAAATAAAATTCTATTTAAAAAAATCCTACATAGATAAGTAGGATAAATGTTAACTGACCAGCCTTTTGATTACATAGGTATTAGAAAGCAGTAAGCCACAACTGACTAGGAATTATTCTTATTACCACATTTATTCTGCAATTCTCACAAAGCCTTACCTACAACTATTTTTCTTTCTAATTACTTGATCACATATTGTATGCAGTAATCTGCATGCTGATGCATGAGAAGAACATTTTATTTAATCAGTAATAACACAAATTACTTAGTGCAGCGTGAGTAGCAATGATTTTGAGGAAGAAGGTAAAATAGAGAGTGGGAAAACACATGTAATTATTACTTACTGTTAAATAAAACGTCAGAGGGAGGGCTAGCAATGTACTACTGTCTTATCAGACACTGGATAAATAAATGGTCCTGACAAAAAGGGAGAGGCTTCATTTGTGTTGTCATGTTAGTTCAAGATGACTACATGTTAGCATGTGTGTGGGCTTGAGTTAGGTACACACATCTGGTTTTCCTCATACAGGAACTTGCTTTAAAAGAGAGACAATTTAGAGAAGGATGTCTATCACTAAACCTTTGATAACGCTCTCTGGTAATGTTTCAACTACTCCAGGAAGAGGAGCAGAGTGTTGCACTCAGGATTGTGTTACAGGCAAAAGGGAACACACCTTATGTGGAAAGCTAAGAATTGAATATAAGACCAATTAATATTTTCTAATCCAAATTATCTGATGAACACCAAGATTTAGTAGTAATACGGATAATACTGTTATACCCACTTACCACATGCACACTTCTGAGTATCTACCACTTTAGTGCTGAGATCACACTTCCACTACCTATTGGGAGAATGGGGAAGAAAGGTGTTGTTTATATAGTTGACTGTTTCTCTCTATCCTCATCTATTTTACTTAGCAAGGAAGTAAATTAATTTTCCTCAAGTCAAGTCTGTTTTGCCCATGACAATCACTGGTAAACAATCTTCTTGCTGCTGTCTCAATCCATGAGCTTTCTACTTTCTCCCCTTGTCCTGCTGAGGAACAGTGGGTGAATGAGAAACCGAGTGGGAGCTTGGCCCTTAGCCAAGGTTAGCCCACCACAGCCCACCTCCCACATCCACTCTTCTGAGTATCTACCCTTTGCTCTGTTGCTGAAATCACCCTTCCACTCTCCCTCTGTGCCCAAAGGTTGTCATTGCCAGACATTCTCAGGGTTGCTGGGCTAGGGGATGTGACCATACCTCACCAGCGCTTCAGGCCCCAGGCCAGAAAGAGCAGGGTGCCCATGGCAGGTGGAGCCCTCTTGGCACAGGGCCCTACTCAGGGCTCTGGGAATGTGTTTCTTCTCTCTCCATGCTGTCTGCCTCCTGGGGCTCTGCAGGGGCCCCCTGCAGGGGAGGATGACAAGCACCCCTGCCCCACCTCCTGATACAAAGGGCTGTTCCTCCCTCCCCGACCCAAGATCTGTCAGTTTGTTGTCCCCAGACAGCAAACTGTGCCCCCCAGGCAAACAGCTGCTCCCACCAGGTGGACGAGAGTTGCAGTGGGGAGTGGGCAGAAGACAGTTGTGTTCCTCTTATGGGCCTTCAAGGCTCTGAACAGAAGCAATTGAGAGTGATTCTTCAAACCAAAGGTCATATAAGAAGCCCAGACTCAGGCTTTTCTGTAGAAAGAACCTTTCCTGAAGACTCTGTTGCAACTGAGTATCTGTACAGGGAATTAGACATATATATGATGAGATTGTTTAGAAGACTAATAAAGAAGGTCAGTCTCATAACACTTGACTAATAATAACGTCACACTGCTAATTTTCGTTCTTGTATTTTATCAGTCATTATGACTGAATTTTCAAAACAGTCAGTCCCTAAGAATCATATCCTACTTTACCAGTGAGTATGCAATAGCATGACTGCAGTTATTATGACAGTCTTAGCCACCAAGGCTGAGGTGGTCAGCCTGGAGAGCTCCTCATTGAGGCAGGTTAGGATTGAGTTTTTGAGGTTGGGATATTTCAATACTGGCTGAAGGAAAGAAGCCAGAGAGTGGTGGTCAATGGGACTGAGTCCAGTTGGAGGCCTGTGTCTAGCGGAGTCCCGCAAGGGTTGGTACTGGGACCAGTTCTATTCAATATATTCATTAATGACTTGGATGAGGGAATAGAGTGCACTGTCAGCAAGTTCACTGATGACACAAAACTGGGAGGAGTGGCTGATGCGCCGGAAGGCTGCGCAGCCATTCAGAGAGACCTGGACAGGCTGGAGAGTTGGGCGGGGAGAAATTTAATGAAATATAACAAGGGCAAGTGTAGAGTCCTGCATCTGGGCAAGAATAACCCCATGTACCAGTACAAGTTGGGGACAGACCTGTTGGAGACCAGCATAGGGGAAAGGGACCTGGGGGTCCTAGTGGACAGCAGGATGACCATGAGCCAGCAATGTGCCCTTGTGGCCAAGAAGGCCAATGGCATCCTGGGGTGTATTAGGAGTGTGGTTAGCAGGTCAAGAGAGGTTCTCCTCCCCCTCTACTCTGCCCTGGTGAGGCCGCATCTGGAATATTGCGTCCAGTTCTGGGCCCCTCAGTTCAAGAAGGACAGGGAACTGCTAGAGAGAGTCCAGCGCAGAGCCACGAAGATGATTAAGGGAGTGGAACATCTCCCTTATGAGGAGAGGCTGAGGGAGCTGAGTCTCTTTAACTTAGAGAAGAGGAGACTGAGGGGTGACCTCATTAATGTTTATAAATATGTAAAGGGCAAGTGTCATGAGGATGGAGCCAGGCTCTTCTCAGTGACATCCCTTGACAGGACAAGGGGCAATGGGTACAAGCTGGAACACAGGAGGTTCCGCATAAATATGAGGAAAAACTTCTTTACGGTGAGGGTGACTAAACACTGGAACAGGCTGCCCAGAGAGGTTGTGGAGTCTCCTTCTCTGGAGACATTCAAAACCCGCCTGGACGCATTCCTGTGTGATATGGTCTATGGAGTATCCTACTCCGGCAGGGGGATTGGACTAGATGATCTTTTGAGGTCCCTTCCAATCCCTAACATTCTGTGATTCTGTGATTCTGTGATTCTGTAATACTTGACCATCTGTCGGAGTCCAATACTTTCTGACCAGGTTCTCTAAGATACTCCATGTATGGAGGGTGTAATGTTTAATATCAAATTTACTTATTTTAAGATAATTGATGTTACATAGGATTTCTGATTTAGCCCAGTGATACAAAACATACTGAAAACACAATACAAATGCAAGTGACACTTAGCAAAATGCAGCAAGTGCAATGCACAGTTCAATCACAGTACCAATGTGATTCCCATTACTGGTCTCTATGAAATGCTAACCATCACTCTGTTCATTTCCCCAGTCACCAGGAAGGAATACATGTGTTGAAGCCTGCTCAAGACCATTGGTGTCTTTGAAACTCTTTTGCTAGTTGTCTAGTTTTCGTACACTATGTTGGGCTGAGCAATGTGTTCACTCCTCCTGTGGTTTGGCAGACTTAGGGAAAGATTTACACCACTAACTGATCCACCCAACTCTTGATAGATGTCTAAAACAAAAGCTACTCTCTGGTCCCCTTTGTGTTGAGATTACAGAATGTTAGGGATGTTAGGGATTGGAAGGGACCTCGAAAGATCATCTAGTCCAATCCCCCTGCCGGAGCAGGATTACCTAGGCCATATCACACAGAAACGCGCCCAGGCGGGTTTTGAATGTCTCCAGAGAAGGAGACTCCACAGCCTCTCTGGGCAGCCTGTTCCAGTGTTCAGTCACCCTCATCGAGATTAAGTCAGCTTCTTCGCATTACTCTCTGAGCTTCACAGGCATATTGCCTTTGCCCATCTCCACTAAGCCTTCTTCCATTATGGGGTCTTATTCAGTGAGTCACATTCCGCCCCTAGGGGCTTAGTCAGTCACACCATCACTACACTGTTTATGGTTCTGGGCCCTCAGCTTTCAATCAGTGCCAATATTTTCAAGGCTTTTACTCTTTTCCCATGCTTAAAATGTACATCATAACAAGAGAGTTGCCTGGTACAAAGCTTTTACACAGCTCACAGTGCATGAGTGAAAATAACTCCTGTAAAGGAATTTTTTTTTATATATTGATTTGAATTTTTTAAGAAGGGTTTGATGTTTTTTCCATAGATCGGTGTCATCCCAGCTTCCAAAAAACATGCATATACTTATGCCTGCAGTAATTTTTAATACTATTGCAAAAAAATAAGATAAATTATAGTGAGAATCAACTATGTAAAAATTTAGAAAAAATAATTTTTAAAGTAATCTGCATATTTAGCTAACCAGCTAGCTATCTCTTCTACTGTTTTCTGGAAATTCGAATTATCTCAATGTCTTCAGATGCGTCCTTAGGACTTTCTTTGTCCAAAGAAGTCTATTCCTTTCACAAATGTTACTTCACTTTCAGGCTATGAAGAGGATCTTGCAACAGGCTTTTTCGGCATGTGCTTGAGGTGCCTTGTCTTCCTTTTCAAACTTCCTTTCAAGGTATCTTGGCAAGCTCCTTTTCTGGAATTATTGAGATTTATTTCTGTTTGTTTCTCCAGCAGCTCTAAACCAAATAAATAATGCAGGAATGTTAGTAACACTATAGAACTAAACATAGCAAACAAGTAAGAAAGCTTTGGGTATTGCTACAAAGCACAGTTAGCTTTTTCTCAGGGGCTTTGAGGACATGTTACCTAAGAAGTAAAATCTTTATGGGAATTAATCGGTGATACCTTGTTTTATTCTGATGAATTTTTAAACCACTATATGCTGTGGTAAAAAAAAAAAAAAAAAAAAAAAAGACAATTTTGTAGTCATAATGCTGAGAGGAAAAAAAATAAGGAAGTTATACAATTTTCTATTTTGATCAGATGATATACTACAAGAGGTTTTATTGATCTCCATCTGCTTTTTCAGCAGTTATATTCCAGGGGGTGGATTATCTAATCTGAATTTATACAGACTGAAAATCCTGAAAGTTTTTCGTAGTGTCTGATCTTGATATATGCACCAGCTACATGCCAGTTCTGTATCAAGCCAACTCACTGACATACCAGTTCCCTTTCCCCTTCTTCTTTGCTGTTGTTTCTATATTTCAGTAGGTCTCTGAGTGATAGCACAGCTGTTGCAGAAAAGTGGAATAATCTTAAATGAAGAAAACTTCCTTTTTAGGGTCTGTAGTTGATGGCATGCACCAACTTAAAGCTACCAGGCAGAAAACAGGGAAGGAAAGGAAAAGAGAATGATAAAGGGAAATCTTTCTCCAGTGGTCAGGTCAGAAGAGCAGCAATGGTATCACCAGAGAAGCATCCTTTGGGCATCCTCTCCAACACACCAGGTGGTGATGACAGTGAAGATGATGATGGTGAATGTTGATTTTCATATTTTCTCCCTAGTAGAATCACATTTTTCATTAAGACTCCCTCAAGCTCCGCAGTGGTATCTTCTGTTTATGACTCTATTAGTGTTGGTTGGAGCAGCTTAATTAGATGTGTGTTACATGCTAATTAATTGTTAAGCTTTGTGCATGTATATTAATTGGGTAATATTTATCAAATATTAAAAGGACTATTACCTTCTTATCTACTAGGATCTATTTATTGTAATATGAATTTATAGACTAAAAGCTATAAGATGAATGGTAAAGGGATATTAGCACAGAGTTATAGACTTATTCCATTTTATACAGATGGGCTTAATTCCATTGTATACAGATGGAAATCTAGTGCTTTTGAGATGTTTAAGGCATTCTAGCTATTCCAGAAGAGCATGGTTCTCCTATACATCCTACATCTGTTCTGCTGGCCCTGTGAGAGTATTTCATATACCCTAAGGAATCTGAGATGTCACCTGAAGTCTTTGTATGTGTAGCCAAATTGAGCTGTAGATATTTGTCTTCTGGATAATTAATGTTATCTAAAATGAGCTCTATTGTCAATTTTCATTAGTCATAGAAAAAAGACTGTCTCTTCCAGGAGGCAACATAGCAGATTTATATGTGTATAAGCCAGGTGCCTTTTCTGAACTTCTTATTGCATGTGACTGCCACACTCCACTGACTGAAGATGGAAAATAAGGAGTGATTCAGTTTTAAATATTGGTGCTTGGTGCTTAGTGCCACTTTTGATACTACAGGGTATCGTATCTGATCTTCAGGCTGGAGATGAAGAATATCATAGTTTCTCACAGAACCTGTATAATATCTGCTAGCATCATGCAAAGGTCTCAAATAACCTCTGCTGTTTCAGCATTTCAGCTTTCTAACAAAGGCACTTAAATTAGGTCTGCAAGTTTTCATGAGTTGAAATACAATCTGTCTGCAAAAGTAATATTCAACTTTTATAATACCTTGTACTGAATATTTTTAATACAGAAACCCCATTGTTATTTACAAAGGTAATTCAAACTGGCACCATCACACTGATGGAAAACTGGCTGAAGGACAATCAGCAAAGTTATGTTAAATTGCAGTGGCCAAGGAGGTGTAGCCAGGATTGGTGTTAGGCTCAGTTTTATTTAGCCACTTTATTTCTGCTTTGGATGGAGGAGTAAATGGCACATTAATTAAATTTTCAGATGATATGAAATTGGAATGTATTGAAAATATAATTGTGGATAAAAAAATAATATAACAAGGCCAAGGGAGGTCAGAATTATTGGCAGGAAATAAAATGATATTTAGTTTGGGGAAATATGCAAGCTGTACATCTGGGGAATAACAATTCAGAAAGACCAGATAGGGGAGGGAGGAAATTTTGTTGGCAATAAAGACTAGGGGTGAAGAGAATAGCAAACCACATGTGTGTTTCAAGGTATTGTAGCAACCAAAAAAGAAAGCAACACTGAACTGCAGAAAGAAAGATGTTGGGAAGTAAACTCAGATACTCTTTGCTTTTTTGGTATTAGAAATTAGTTATTAGAACACTGAGCAGACTGTGACACTTTATAATGAAGAATAGTTTGACTAACTGCTAAAATTTAGAAATTAAAAATAAAACCAATTCACTGTCTGGAAGAACTAATGAGAATATTACAGAATAAAAAATCTTCATTCTGTAAACTATCTACAGGAAATTGCTAATAAGAACAGCAATTTAAAAAATTTTAAGGGCTTAAAAACTGAAAGAGAAGAGTTGTAAATAGGAAAATTAGATGACATTTACTCAAAGAAAAATCAAGCTGAGAAGGTGACCAACACATTGTAGAAATATGTCTATTCTCGAACTCCTCATCTGTAGAGATAATTGCATACACAGTTCCTCTGGTTAATGGTGAATTTCACCCAATAGTTACCATTCAGTATTGAATATTGTTTAGTCATTTTTCCAGTGATTCTTCAGAACTGGATTCTCCCATCTAAAAGTTGAACAAGTAGACAAAGATATTGGTATATGTACCATTTGCAGATGGATCGTTTAGACGTTCTGCTGATGACAAGCATAAGAAAAGATAAAGCAATTTTAAAAGACAACACTTCTTTAGGATCTTTCTTATTCTCACTCAATTATTCTGACTTCTGACTAGAAGTCTCTGTACCAAGAAACTTTGAAAGGCTGAGGCTATACAGTGACCAATGTTTGCAATGTCATTGTTCTACCACTTCTGATTTTGGCATCTGAACCCTGACTGGTTTCTTCACATGTGCATACCACACACACTGTTGACAGCCCAAATCATTTGGTGGAACATCATCAAACCCCAAAAGGAGAGAGAGAGAGAAAGAGAGAGAGAGAGAGAGAGAGAGAGAGAGAGAGAAAATGGGGTTGGCAAGATCCCCTTTAGGTGTCCTCTCTAGAGATCTCCTCCCATACTTCCTCTATACGGATTTATTTAGTTATGTGATTACTGTGAAATATTAGGGCTATCCTTACCTTCTATAGTGTTTTTTTAGTACCAACCCTTGCTTTTCAGTTGATTACATCTTTATTTCCCCTGCTGACTTTCTGCAAGGTAGATTCAGAAAGAAAGGGAGAAAATCACTGTCCTCTCCCGTTCTTTTAAACTCCCATTTCTTAATAGAGTCTGTGTTTATGTATAGTCTGTATGTATTCCATAACGGTGGTTTTCCTGAAAGGAGAATTGGGGTGTCCCTAAGGGGTTCTCATTTACATGACCCATGTTTAGCTATCCACGTTAGCTAAGAAGGCAGAAAAGGCGCCACCAATTCAGCGACACAGCAGAACTAGAAGACAGAAACAGAAAGTGGGGTGCTTATTCAGGATCTGAAGGAGAAATGCTGCACAATTTAAGAAAGCTTTTACATGAGAACCGTTATTTGAATCCTTTAATCCTCTTCCAGCAGATGAAGGGAAGTGATTATTCCTTTCTCTTTGGTGCCTGAAGACTCCATGTGGAGAATTGTGTCCATTCTGGGCTCCACAGTACAAAAAAAGACACTGACAACCTGGAGTGAGTATAGCAGAAGGCCATCAAAGTGTAAAGGGGCTGCAACCCATTATGTGCAAGGAGAGGCTGAGAGGACTGGGTTTGTTCAACCTTGAAAAGTGAAGGCTACCATGGAGACCTTACTGCTGTCTACAACTTCCAATAGTAGAGTATTAGAACAAAACAAAACAAAACAACAAACAATCAAAAACAGAGCCAGAATTTTCTGAGATAAACAGTGGATGACATACAATGTTGATAAAACACAGTGGACAAAAAATGAAACATGGGAAATCCTGCCTTGATATAAGGAAAAGGTGTTTCACTGTGTGAGTGATCGAACTCAGGAACAGGCTTCCTAGTGATATCCTTGGAGATATTCAGAACCTGACTGTCCACGATTCTGAGCAATCTGCTGTAACGGGACCTGCTCTGTGTAGGACCTTGGACTCTGTGACCTCTGGAGATCCTTTTCAACTTGCATACTTCTGTGATTCTGTGAAAACATGAGACTTTATGCCAGTACAGGGAAAATCTGAGGGGAGGAAAATGAGTTTAAATGTTCAGCTGAGATTAAAAGAATATGAATTTCTTATAATGAAAGTTTTTCGTTACAGTACAAGCAGCTGTGCACACAGGATTAATTGTTCTGGGGTGACTGAACTATGACTAAATGTAGATGTTTAAGGAGATGCCTATCTACATTTTCAGTGCTTAATATAAAGTAGGTTAAGCCCTGCTGGTCTTCTATCACAGGGTCTCATATTGATTGGAAGATTGCAGCTAAATCTTTTATCAGCTAAGCTCTCTCATCACAGGGACCTTGTGGAATAATAGCCTTCTCATAGGAGAAAACATTACTAACTGACCCAACTCTCCAAAATCACATGTGGAGACAGGACTGTGAGAAAGAAGTAAAAGCAGGTCTAGTTTTGTGACTAAAAAAATCTAGCTAAATCCAAAATATAGGTGTACATTGAATTTTGGCCTGAGTTCTAGCGAGTGTGTATTCTTAGCACATAATTACTAACTCCCTAATTCACTTTGGACTTAGCTTGCCTTCTGGAACAATTTTTTGCCTGTACCATTAAGATATCACACATTCACTTCTCTCTTTCCTAAATATATTTCCATGTCTGATAGACAGACTTTTTTTTTATTTCTCATCACATCAAATCCTATTGTCTACAAGGTTTCATGTAAGGCAATTATTTCCAATGGTCTGTCATTTATACTTCTAAAATATGAAACTGGCAGTTTTTAAAAAGAATATCAGTCTATTTGCGCACCATATATGTGAGCTCATGAAGATATTAAAGTGAAAATTTGATAACTACATGAATTTTTTTTTAAATGCATCTTTATAGTTGGATCTAATACTGAATTTTGAAGCCCCAATACAATTTTAGAAAAAAGCTTTTAAGTTTCATTTTTTATGGTATTCACAAAAGTCACAAAACAGAGACGAGCCTATGATCTTTGTCCTTCATTAGAGACAAACAGCAATCTGCAAACTGACCTTGCAATGATACTACATTCAGCAAAATGGTACGCTGACTACTAAAGGATGAGCTTAGAGATAGGCTTTGTCTTGTCTAACGTTCAATGGAGTATTTGATGAACACCACAAACTTCATTTGTTAATTCTACACAACGAAATAGATACCTTAAATCAAAGTAAATCTTTGATACAGAATCTGTAAATAGCAAGGCTTTGAACTGGAGGATATACAGTTTAATTACTGTGCTGCTTCTGCCTTCCTGACCGAACTCCTAATCTATAGCAATTGGCAGTCATTGTATAATACCTCTCCTTTGTAGCTGTTTACTTGATTATTCACAACCTATTTTTTAAGCTACTCCGCTAATGTCTGTCTTAAAACATAAGCACAACAATGAATTAAAACAAAATTTTCACACTATTTTAATCCAAATTGCACTGAGCATATAATTTCCTTGTGTCCACTCTGGCCTGTGATGAACTTGCTGGTCCATTGCTGGTGACAAAGGAAACTGGTGGAATACAAGATACGTTGGGTGAAATAATCTGCAAAATACATTGTGTATGCATATCCTCCACATTTTATTCAATACATTCAAGAAAATACAGAATATGTGTTATTGAAGAATAAATAATCTGAGAAAAATATTTTTAACTACCTCATTCAAATGATACTATCAAAGCCTTCATAAATTTAACTAAAACTGAATTATTAGAATGACAATAAATTTCCTAGCTTAATAAACAACCACTTCACTAATGAAGTGTGAAGACAATTGCAAAGAGAAACTTAATTGGATCATTTATAACTCATTAAGTAGCAAACTGCTATAACCTCTGTTGGTTACTGTTAGTGATGAAAACAGATAAAACAGCAGAACTTATTTTTCAGATGTTAAGTTTACATGTTCCAAGCAGCTAGTGTACATGTGTCTCTTCATTTCAGTAGCATCACTTTTTCTGCTGAAGCCTAGTTTACAGGTCTTTAGAATGTGAGAGCTCAAAACCTAGAGAGTGTGCTCTTATTTTGTCTCACTTTGCAACGTTGATTGCACTTCGAATTCAAAATATATACAGAAAACTTCGCTTTGTGAATGTATGAGCAAAAGGTATCTGCCTGTCTACAACAGGACCTTTTGTCTTTTGGAAAGGTGGGTTTAGTCAGGCAACAGTCAGGGTGATATTAGCTTTTCTGAATTTGTGAGTACCAACAAAAAAGTGTTAAGAAAAGGTAATTTCTATCTACTATACTTTACACTGCGGAGCTTGTCAATAAGTAGGTCTTCCAAGTGAAGGTGTGACCAAGATGTCAAAAATGAACACGATACAGTCAGGCCTTCTTTTTTTTTTAACTTTCTGTAAGTTGTAACTCTCCTTCAAATAAAAATGACAGTGAGTTAACTACACCTTAGTGGAAGGACTTAAGCATGTATATTTTCAGTTTATAAGCTTTTGGAGCTTGAATAGTATCCATTAGGATTAATTTAGGTGACTAGCTTAGGTGCTGCCTCACCAAAATATTACACACTTGGCTCAGGTATATGTGTCATTGTAATTTATATGATTACCCTATGATATCAATGAAGAGACTTTAATGTCTCTGAAAATCTGCAAAGTGACAGTCACTTTTAAAACATTTTTTTACCAAGTCCATGGTTGATCCAGTGGGTAAGTTAAATACGTATCTCTATCAATGAGTCTGTGGAGAACTAAATGAAATACAGCATGTGGAAAGTCCTTGGTTCTGTGCTTCATTCTGCCTAAGTGAGAAGCAAGATTCTTTGCATCCTGGGAGACTGTTATGACTATAAAGACATACAACTCTTGGTTAAAAAAGCACAGACTTTTTATTTGCAACTAGGCATAAAAAAGTCATTGATAGGTACTGAAGAAAACACATAATCTGATATTTAAGTTATTTAGCTGAGTTGGAAAATATGGTTCTCTGATTCCTTTTCTCAGCGTCGTTTTTATCTCTCTCTCCAGGTAGGTGGAGACTACGCTTGACTAAAATATTCTTTACTTTAGTGGTTGTCATGTTCTAGAGAAATGCATATGTTTAGCCTTCTTTGAGACTAAGAGCTTCCCATTTGAGACTAAGAGCTTCTGGTTGAATGTTAGAGCTAGGCACCTTCAACACAAATGCTGAAATTAGTTGTGCTGCATGGAAATTCACAAGGTCTTTGACGGGACTTTAATTCTCTTTCCCTGAACATAGATCAATACTAATCTCCCAGGATAGATGCTCCTGAGAATTCCTGGGCAATTAGATGCCCAGGGAATCTCAGGCTAAAAAGGAAGTCATTTATTAATTTTGGATGTAAGTGAGGTTAACAAGTCATGGTAAACATGCAGACAAGATTGCTGTCTTGCTCTTAGTTTAATTTTAAACACCTAATTCACAACATGGACCATGTGTTAGTGAAATAGATGCCACTCCTTGTCATTAGAAAAAGTATCTGGAGCAGAAACTCCTGGCTTTCTGTTGTCCCATAAGCTGACTCTTTGACACTGGTCAGATCACCAGTGTCTTTATCACTTGATAAAGCCAAAGGTAGCTATCTGGTCCTGGAAGAAATTAATTTAATTTAACTTTACCTCCCCTGTAAATTCATAAAGTATAAATATTTTTACTTTAAAATGTATTTTTCTACAGTATAATGATATGACATTTGGAATTATTTCAAAATAATTCAGAATGGCATCACATAGTAAACAGTATGCATAATATGGTAGAAAAAATCATATAGCTAAGCAATGGTTCTCTAAAAGATTCTCCATGGTATTGACTTTCACCATATTGCTCTGCAAAACTTATACTGTTTTGTTGTGTATATTCTAGCTGCTGGAAAAGAAAATATTATTTAAGTTCTGAGTTATGTTTTCTGTTTATGTTTTCTGTTTAAGGTATTTAAGTTGTGGCTAGGTTATGCTTTTTAGATTCTAAAAAAAATAGCAATTGCTTTCTGAATTTTCAAGTTTGAAAAAGCCAAGCAGAAAAAATTAGATTCCTAACAAGACTGAGTTTTTTTGTTTACTTAAATGTACTGGGTTTGGCTGGGATAGAGTTAATTTTCTTCATAGTAGCTTGCATGATGCTACGTCTTGGATTTGTGACCAAAACAGTGTTGATAACACACCTATGTTTTAGCTTTTGCTGAGCAGTGCTTACACAGCATCAAGGCCTTTTCTGCTTCTCACACTGCCCCACCAGTGAGTAGGCTGGGGATGCACAAGAAGCTGGGAGGAGACAGAACTGGGATAGCTGACCCCAACTGACCAAAGGGATATACCTAGGCATATAGTTTAGTGGTGGACTTGGTAGTGTCAGGTGATGGGTGGACTTGATGATCTTAAAGGTCCTTTCCAACCAGAATGATTCTATGATTCTATGATTCTATGATTCTATGGTATCCAATACTATATGACGTCATACTCAGTACATAAAGCTGGGGGAAGAAGGAAGTGGGAGAGGTTAGGAGTTACGGCGTTTATCTTCCCAAAGTAACCTTTACATGTGATGGAGCCCTGATTTCCTGGAGATGGCTGAACACCTGCCTGCTGATGGGAAGTAGTGAATGAAGTCCTTATTTTGCTTTGCTTGCTAGCACAGCTTTTGCTTTACCTGTTAAACTGTCTTTATGTCAACCTCCGAGTTTTCTCACCTTTACCTTTCTGATTCTCTTCCCCATCCCACAGGGGGTGAGGGAGTGAGTGAGTGGGTGTGTGGGGCGGAGCTGCCTAACAGAGCTTAACCAAAACAGAAAGATTCTTGCTTGGTTTTGTTTGTTGTTTTTTTTTTCCTTCTCTTTCTTTTATTTTTTTTTTTTGGAGTCTTGCTGCCTCGTATTCTGCTTTTAAAATCTGTCTAAAACTAACAAGTAAATCGAGGCTACATTATGTAGATGACACAAATCTAGCTTTGGCTAATCAAACCAGTGAAGAATGTAAATCACTTCTGAAGTGATGATGACAAATGACATTTGTTATTGACTAATGCAAAGTAGCATCCACTGAAAGAGTAATTAAGCTCCATGTCTAACTTTTAGACTGGAACAGCTAAAAATAAGCATGGGTATTTTCACGAACACTTTTCAAAGTATAATAATGTATTGAAAAGCTTTTTTTGTCTTTAAAGAAACTCAAGAATAAGAATGAGGAATTAGATTGGGTTAAAATTTATTTTGTGCTCTGCGGTGTAAATTTTCTACTTTACATTGAAAACCAGCAAAATATTATGTTACTAGAAAAATAAGTGTCACGGTTTAAAGCTGGGCTGGCGATTAAACCTGCGGCAGATGCCCTCTGTTATCCCCCCCCCCTCCCCCCAGAGGGAAAGGGAAAGGGAAAAGGGAGAGAGACTTCTGGGTTGGAAAATTAAAACAGTTTTAATAAACTATAATAATGAAAAAAAAGTATAATAATAATAATAGAAATAATCAAATGTATACAAATATATATACAAAACCAAGATTGAACTCCCCTGAAGTCAGCCACGTCACCACCGGCACTGCAGGGCAGGCTCCGGGAAGGCCCAGCCTGGGCCTAGCGACGGTCGAGAGCTGGATTCAGGAACGCACGGATCGGGATCGGGGGCAGCAGGAAAACAGACGGAGTCCTCCCTGGACACCGGCCATAGCAGAAAGAGAGCGAGACCCTCGTGATCCCCCCACTTTATACCGAGAATGACGTGTATGGGATGGAATACCCTCGTTGGTCAATTTTGGGTCACCTGCCCTGTCTGCTCCCCACTGCAGCTGCGACCCCCCTTCGGCTCTTCACTCGTAAGCAATGAGGAATTCAGCAGTGACCTTGGTTTCTCTCAAGAATAAGTACAGCAAGAGCCTTTCTGCACAACATCCCTACCGGTGCCTCAGTGATAACTACAAACTTCGAGCGTTATCAGTCCTGGAAGCAGACACTGTCTGCAAAAACATGCAGTTAGTTAGAGGAGACTTAGCTGAAAGTAAAAATCACTGAAAGGAAAATCGGCCTGGTTTAGGCCAAACCAGGACATTCCACCCCTTATTCCATACCATTCACGTCATACTCAGATCACCACTAACTTTTCATTTTAAAATATATACAGATAACATTAGTTTATGATTCATCTCTATACAAAAAAAAAAGTTCATCAAGTTCATTTAGTTCAGGATTGTGGGTTTCCATCTGGCTAGGAGTCTCCCAGGGTAGGAGAGATGATATGAGCTTTGTCACAGTTCGTGCCCACGGGTTGCAGGTTAAAGATGTCAGTCTCGAGGAGGTTACTGGACGCCACTTGCAGCTAGCTCCGGTCTCATCACCACTGCTTCAACCTGAAAGACACTTATGAACACTGTTAGTATTATGCAGCAATTAACATCATGCAGTTCAGAATTAAGTATTCTCACCCAAGATCAGATCACCTTCAGGGACACATCGGACTCCACCATCCTGCAGCATCACCCACCAAGTACATCCAGGTCCTTGAGCAAAAGCAATCCCATGAATGGGTTTACCTTTGCCCGTAGCAGGAAGAACCCAGACAGTTTTTCCCAACAGATTCCTTTCATGCACCACAGGGACTTTATCCCCTTCTATTGTATGTAAAAGGTCTGACTGAGCAGGGCCAGCTCGGTTGATAGATCCTCTGGTGTTAACTAGCCAGGTAGCTTGTGCCAAATGCTTATCCCAGTTTTTAAAGTTTCCACCCCCCATTGCTTTTAGGGTAGTTTTTAACAGCCCATTATACCGTTCAACTTTCCCAGATGCTGGTGCATGATAGGGGATGTGATATACCCATTCGATGCCATGCTCTTTGGCCCAGTTGTCTATGAGACTGTTTTTGAAATGAGTACCGTTATCCGACTCAATTCTCTCTGGTGTGCCGTGTCGCCACAAGATTTGCTTTTCGAGGCCCAGGATAGTGTTCCGGGCAGTGGCATGGGGCACAGAGTATGTTTCCAGCCATCCGGTGGTCGCCTCCACCATGGTAAGTACATAACGTTTACCCTGGCGGGTCTGAGGGAGTGTGATGTAGTCAATTTGCCAGGCCTCCCCATATTTATATTTCAACCACCGCCCCCCATACCACAAAGGTTTTAACCGTTTGGCTTGCTTAATTGCGGCGCATGTTTCACAATCATGGATAACCTGTGCAATAGAGTCCATAGTTAAGTCCACCCCTCGGTCACGAGCCCATCTGTATGTTGCATCTCTCCCTTGATGACCTGAAGTGTCATGAGCCCACCGAGCTAAAAATAGTTCACCTTTATGTTCCCAGTCCAAATCTATTTGGAACACTTTAGCAGCCTGATCTGCTTGTTGGTTGTTTCGATGTTCCTCAGTTGCCCGACTTTTAGGTACGTGAGCATCTACATGACGTACCTTCACGACTAGTTTCTCTAGCCGAGCAGCAATATCTTGCCACAGTTCAACAGCCCAAATAGGTTTACCTTTACGCTGCCAGTTGCTTCGCTTCCACTGCTTTAACCACCCCCACAAGGCATTTGCCACCATCCATGAGTCAGTATAAAGATACAGCCTTGGCCACTTTTCTCGTTCAGCAATGTCTAAAGCCAGCTGGATGGCTTTTACCTCTGCAAATTGACTTGATTCACCTTGTCCTTCTGTGGCTTCTGTGACTCGTCGTATGGGACTCCATACAGCAGCTTTCCACTTCCGATGCTTTCCTACAAGACGGCAGGATCCATCGGTGAACAGGACATACTGCTTCTCATCCTCTGGTAGTTCATTATATGGTGGGGCTTCTTCAGCACGTGTCACCTCCTTTTCTGGTGGCATTCCGAAGTCTTTGCCTTCTGGCCAGTCCATGATCACTTCTAAGATTCCTGGGCGATTAGGGTTTCCTATTCGAGCCCTCTGTGTAATTAATGCAATCCATTTACTCCATGTAGCATCAGTTGCATGATGAGTAGTAGGAACCTTACCCTTGAACATCCAGCCTAGTACTGGTAATCGGGGTGCCAGGAGAAGCTGTGCTTCAGTACCGATTACCTCTGAGGCAGCTCTAACTCCTTCATATGCTGCCAGTATCTCTTTTTCAGTTGGGGTGTAATTGGCCTCAGAGCCCTTGTATCCTCGACTCCAAAATCCTAGGGGTCGACCTCGAGTCTCCCCTGGCACTTTCTGCCAGAGGCTCCAGGTAGGACCATTGTCCCCAGCTGAGGTGTAGAGCACATTTTTAACATCTTGTCCCATACGGACTGGTCCAAGGGCTACTGCATGCACAATTTCTTGTTTAATCTGTTCAAAAGCCTGTTGTTGTTCAGGGCCCCACTGAAAATCATTTTTCTTTCTGGTCACCTGATAAAGAGGGCGTACAATCTGGCTGTAATCTGGAATATGCATTCTCCAGAAACCCACAACGCCTAAGAAGGCTTGTGTTTCCTTTTTGTTAGTTGGTGGGGACATAGCTGTTATTTTGTTGATCACCTCTATCGGGATCTGGCGACGCCCATCTTGCCATTTAATCCCTAAAAACTGGATCTCCCGGGCAGGCCCCTTGACCTTGCCTCTTTTTATGGCAAAACCAGCTTGCAGAAGAATTTGAATTATTTTCTCCCCTTTGTCAAAAACTTCTGCTGCTGTATCACCCCATACAATGATGTCATCAATATATTGCAAATATTCTGGAGCTCCACCCTCTTCTAGTGCAGTCTGGATCAGTCCGTGGCAAATAGTAGGACTGTGTTTCCACCCCTGGGGCAGTCGATTCCAGGTGTACTGGATACCTCTCCAGGTAAAAGCAAACTGTGGCCTGCACTTTGGTGCCAAAGGAATAGAGAAAAATGCATTAGCAATGTCTATAGTGGCGTACCACTTGGCTGCCTTTGACTCCAGTTCGTATTGAAGTTCTAGCATGTCTGGCACAGCAGCACTCAGAGGTGGTGTAACTTCATTTAGGCCACGATAGTCCACAGTTAATCTCCATTCTCCATTAGACTTTTGCACTGGCCATATAGGACTATTAAAGGGTGAGCGAGTCTTGCTAATCACTCCTTGATTTTCTAATTGTCTAATCAGTTTATGAATGGGGATCAGGGAGTCTCGATTGGTGCGATATTGTCGTCGGTGCACCGTGGCAGTAGCAATTGGCACCTGTTGTTCTTCAACTTTCAGCAACCCCACAACAGAAGGATCCTCTGAGAGGCCAGGCAAGGTAGACAGCTGTTTAATGTCCTCAGTCTCTACAGCTGCTACACCAAAGGCCCATCTATATCCTTTTGGGTCCTTAAAATACCCTTTCTTAAGGTAGTCTATGCCAAGGATGCACGGAGCATCTGGACCAGTCACAATGGGGTGCTTTTTCCATTCATTTTCAGTTAGGCTCACTTCGGCCTCCAATACAGATAACTCTTGAGATCCCCCTGTTATTCCCGAGATACTGACAGATTCTGTCCCTTTATGATTCGATGGCATGAGGGTGCACTGTGCACCAGTGTCTACCAGGGCTCGATACTTTTGTGGTTCTAATGTGCCAGGCCATCGAATCCACACAGTCCAATAAATCCGGTTATCCCTCTCCTCCTCCTGGCTAGAGGCAGGGCCCCTCTAATTAAAGATTGGATTCGTGCTGCTCACGGGGATTGGACCTTCATTTCCTCTATTCACTCTTGGAAAAAAAGGATTTGAGGCCCATCTACCCTGACTGGGGTCCTGCTCATTGGTAACTGGAGCAGCCATCCTCCTAGAAAAATTCTCTCTGGTATTTCTGTTAGCTTGCAACTCACGTACTCGTGCCTGTAGGGTACTGGTAGGTTGTCCATGCCATCTGCTCATGTCCTCCCCATAATCACGCAGGGTAAACCACAGGATACCTCGTGACGTGTTCCGTTTCCTTTGAGCCGGTCCAGTAGGAGGGCGTTGCCTCCTAAAGGCTGCAACGCGGGCCTGTGTAGGTAGAGAGTCAAGTTTATTCTCGATCCTGGACAGTTTGTCTGACAGTTGTTTCAATGAGTCTTTGTTTTCCTTAGTCAGTTTTTCCACAGCCGAGACACGGGCCTGCAGTGGGGAAGAAATACTATCTTCATACTGTCGCATATAGTTAGCCATTTCGCCCACACTAGGTCGTGCCATAGCATCTTCTCCCCAGACTAATATTGACAATGTAGGGGCATGTGTTGGTGGAGCACTCTTCACAACCTTCCGGAACATGGATCGGTTGCATTCCACTTCATCAGGATTTACAGGATCTACAATGTCCTGAGGGTGTTTATAAATGATCTCTTGCACAGCTAGTTCTCTAAGGTAGTTAATACCTTTTTCTATAGTGGTCCATTTGCTTAGGTGGCTCATAACATCATCTTTATAGGGATACCTGCTCTTTACAGCTGACAAGAGTCGCCTCCAGAGACTGATACTGTTCGACCTTCTTGGAAGCATCTTATCAATACCACCATCTCTGGACAGGGATCCCAACTGTCTGGCTTCTCTGCCATCCAATTCTATGCTATCTGCCCCATTATCCCAGCATCGGAGCAACCAGGTAATTATTGGCTCACCGTCATAACGACTAAAATCTTTTCTTATATTTCGCAGTTCTTTCAGGGATAAGGAGTGGTAGGTTATCTCTACTTCCGAGTCCGAGTCCTCCTGTGATTGTTCTGCTTTAGAAGGACCTTTCTTGTCCTTCTTGTGTAATGGGCCTTCTTTAAAAAGACGATCAAGGAAACCCCCCTCTGTGTCAGGCCCTGACTCTGACTGAGAAGGGCCCTCACCTGGGTCCCGTGCTGTCTCTGCCTTAGAAGCCTCTGAGTCATCATCCTTCACTTTACTAGCTGATTTCTTTCGGTGTTTTCTCCTGGTTACAGGGGCAGCATGATACCTCCCGCTGTTGCTGCACTGACATCTAATCACATAGCACACCAGTAATGCATTCAGGACACACGAAAATAACGACATGCCCTGTTCGAATTTTGCAGGAATCAGCTTGGCAAAAAAGGAGCAGATACTATCAAAATCAGTTAAAAGACGCCCGGTGTGCGCAGCTACGGATTCGCGATTAAAGCTGCCCATCATTGTATCATAGAGATAAGAGATCGGAATAATAACTGCCCGGTTTATCATGACATAAATCAGTATCAAAACCCATACCAAAAAGACACATTTCGACCAGCACGCCCTGTTAAACCACATGAAAGCACTAACACACAGCGCATACGGCAAGTAAGGTATCATTACACATAACTCTAAAACAAGCTTTATAAAGAAAAGAGGTAACATAAGGCTCACAAATAACATTATCATCTTAGCTATCTGTTTTAATTTCCAACCCCTCGTAAATCTCAAAGGAAGAAATCTGATACTCTCTTGGCTGAGCTCTCCGGGTCTCCTCCCACGGGAGCTGGGATTCGACTTATCAGAGCAACCTGTCGGAGCTTCTCTCGAGCCCCACGTTGGGCGCCAATAAATCTGTCACGGTTTAAAGCTGGGCTGGCGATTAAACCTGCGGCAGATGCCCTCTGTTATCCCCCCCCCCTCCCCCCAGAGGGAAAGGGAAAGGGAAAAGGGAGAGAGACTTCTGGGTTGGAAAATTAAAACAGTTTTAATAAACTATAATAATGAAAAAAAAGTATAATAATAATAATAGAAATAATCAAATGTATACAAATATATATACAAAACCAAGACTGAGCTCCCCTGAAGTCAGCCACGTCACCACCGGCACTGCAGGGCAGGCTCCGGGAAGGCCCAGCCTGGGCCTAGCGACGGTCGAGAGCTGGATTCAGGAACGCACGGATCGGGATCGGGGGCAGCAGGAAAACAGACGGAGTCCTCCCTGGACACCGGCCATAGCAGAAAGAGAGCGAGACCCTCGTGATCCCCCCACTTTATACCGAGAATGACGTGTATGGGATGGAATACCCTCGTTGGTCAATTTTGGGTCACCTGCCCTGTCTGCTCCCCACTGCAGCTGCGACCCCCCTTCGGCTCTTCACTCGTAAGCAATGAGGAATTCAGCAGTGACCTTGGTTTCTCTCAAGAATAAGTACAGCAAGAGCCTTTCTGCACAACATCCCTACCGGTGCCTCAGTGATAACTACAAACTTCGAGCGTTATCAGTCCTGGAAGCAGACACTGTCTGCAAAAACATGCAGTTAGTTAGAGGAGACTTAGCTGAAAGTAAAAATCACTGAAAGGAAAATCGGCCTGGTTTAGGCCAAACCAGGACAATAAGCATCAACAATCTTTTAAAAAACTTATTTAGAAAAATAATTTTAGAACCATTTTCTATCTAAGAATTAATTTGATGTGAGATGACATAGTATATTTCCTTATGAGGTGACCTGGATAAATGGAATAAAAGCATAAACCTGATATTTCCATTAAAAATCATTATTTAGTGTTAAGGCTACTATATTGTATTCTGAAAAGAGGACTAAGAGAAGACAACATATACTAATAAATTCTATGGTTATGTGTTACTTTTTTTTTTCCATCATGAATAGTTATATCCTGATCTGCTGTGAAAATTCACGATCCTAAAAAGATTAAAAGACAAAGATTTGAAAAGGTGAAATGAGCAGAGAAGGGAAGTTTGGTTAAGCGGAATAGAGAATGAAAATGTAAAGAAATAAAGGAAAGATATATAAGACTGGCACATTTAGCAAAATGGGAGAACCAACACAATATACCATGTGTCTTTGGAAGAGACAACAGTGAAACTCATGAAGTTTTATGTGGCCTAAGGTACCTCAAAATGGGGTTGATTTTTCATGTCCTAGATAACATATATGTAATGATATCATGAGTGGGAGTAGAAATGAGAATTTCAGTTTCTACTTAAACTGTATAAAAGAAATCATATTATGTATCTGAATACCTTATTTTGAAGAGAAAAATCTTAAAGCAAGACAGAAATTAATCCAAAATACTCATAAATCTTTAAATGACACTATGTGATAATATGTCTATGCATTTTATTATAGACCTACATGGAAATTTGAAGCCTTGTGTAAGTTTGCAACTGATAGAAGGACTTCTGATTTTCATGCAATGTTTAAATGGGTCTAGAAGGAAGAGTCCTTTTTCTCCCTCTTACTAGGTGAACTTTTAAGATGGGTTAAAAAAAAGTCTCTCTTTTCTATGGCACTAAACAGTATATTAATACAAAATTTGAATGCTCAAAGATATATTTTTCTATGTAATTTTCTTATAGCTGGAGGGTGAATGGACTGTGATGAAGGTTAAAATAGCCATTATTCCAATGTCCTTTGGAGGGAAAAGAAGGGGAAAGTGTCTAAAGAGAGACCTAATTTATCAGCTAAAAAATCCTAGCTTCACTGGGAATATTCATTGCAATATTTCTGTAATGAACAGTGATAGGCAGTGTAAGAGAGATGAAATATTTGAATGTTAGAGGAGAAATCCTTTGCTTTCATGAGGAACGTGTAGTTTTCTTATACATGTACATTTACATTGACATCATACTGTGAAATATATGTGTTCCAATAATATTTTTAAGGGAAACTTCTATATATTTCTCATTGGAAAAGAATTTAAGATACTGTTTTAACCTCTTCTCCTAAGGCCATGCTCTCTTTGTTAAAGTTTGTGACTTTAGATGTTCTCTGTTTTAAGGAAGAGCTATATAACTTTCAAATGTCATGAACTTTCTAGTCATTCTAGTACATATTTCTGGTTCAACTAGAAGTTTGATGAGAGAAAAAATTTTGGAATATCTGAAATTTGATGTGTCTCTTAAAGTGTTATAAGGACAGTTTCCAATAATATTATTTTTTTTAAAGCATTGTTTAAAAGATTGCTTATTTTCAAGATTACTGTATCTTAAGAATTTTGGAAGTCGGTAGGTAAAAGACTGTAAAATGAAGTTTTACTTCATCACTATGAAGAAATTAATGGCTGGTATCTACTATCATAGAATTAGAAATTATATAGGTAGAGATATTTTGTAAGCAGATACACTTACGAATAACAATAATAAATTAATTAACTGGAAAATTTTTGTCTTTAAAAGTAAAAAGCAAAAATCTTAGACAAAGGGTAATTATGAAGTTAATCATCTAAGATTTAGGGTTTAGTAGCTTGCAGTATATACTTGGCACAGTTGAAAGTCTTTTAAAATGGGTCAAAGTCATAACTCATCACTCGGGGATATTTGATCAAGGATGTTTCTGTGCTTAGAGTTATTAGAGGAAGATATATCATGCCAGATTCAAAACCCAAAGAGAGCTGATGCTGCTGTCACTTCATGTCCCTGGGTCCAGGCAGCAGTGAGCCTGAAGATGTATTCCCGGCATGTATCTATGGAGTACACATATCATAGAACCATAGAATCATAGAATGGTTTGGGTTGGAAGGGACCTTAAAGATCATCTAGTTCCAACCCCCTGCCATGGGCAAGGACACCTTCCACTAGACCAGGTTGCTCAAAGCCCCATCCAACCTGCCCTTAAACACTTCCAGGAAGGGAGCATCCACAACTTCTCTGGACAACCTGTGCCAGTGGCTCACCACCCTCACAGTCAAGAATTTCTTCCTAATAGCTCATCTAAATCTACCCTCTTTCAGTTTAAAACTGTTAGCCCTCATCCTATCACTACATGCACTTGTAAAAAGTCCATCTCCAGCTTTCTTATAGGCTCCCTTCAGGTACTGAAAGGCTGCTAGAAGGTCTCCCTGGAGCCTTCTCTTCTCCAGGCTGAACAGCTCCAACTCTCTCAGCCTGTCTTCATAGGAAGAAGGTGCTCCAGTGCTCTGATCATCTTTGTGGCCCTCCTCTGGACTAACTCCAACAGCTCCATGTCCTTCTTCTGTTGGGAGTCCCAGAGCTGGATGCAGTACTCCAAGTGGGGTCTCACGAGAGCGCAGTAGAGGGGCAGAATCACTTCCCTTGACCTGCTGGTCATGCTTCTTTTGATGCAGCCCAGGATACTGTTGGCTTTCTGGACTGCAAGCAGACATTGTCGGCTCATATTAATCTTCTCATCAACCATCACCCCCAAGTCCTTCTCCTCAGGGCTACTTTTAAACCATTCTCTGCCCAGCCTGTATTTGTGCTTGGGATTGCCCTGACTCATGTGCAGGACCTTGCACTTCTTCTTGTTGAACTTCATGCGGTTTGCACGGTCCCAGCTCCCTAGCCTGTCAAGGTCCCTCTGGATGGCATCCCTTCCCTCCAGCGTGTTGACCTCACCGCACAGCTTAGTGTCATCAGCAAACTTGCTGAGGATGCACTCAATGCCACTGCTCATGTCGCTGACAAAGATATTAAACAGCTCCAATCCCAATACCAACCCCTGAGGAATGTCACTTGTCAGTGGTCTCCACTTGGATATTGAGCCATTGACCGTAACTCTTGGAGTGTGACCATCCAGCCAATTCTTTATCCACCGAGTGGTTCATCTGTTAAGTCCATGTGTCTCCAGTTTAGAGACAAGGATGTCATGCAGGACAGTGTCAAATGCTTTGCACAAGTCCAGGTAGATGACGTCAGTTGCTCTTCACTTACCTGCCAAGGCTGTAACCCCGTTGTAGAAGGCCACCAGATTTGTCAAGCATGTTTTGCCCTTAGTGGAGCTATGTTGGCTGTCACCAATCACCTCCTTGATTTCTGTGTGCCTCAGTATATTTTCCAGGAAGATCTGCTCCATGATCTCGCCAGACACAGAGGTGAGACTGACTGGCCTGTAGTTTCCCGGGTCTTACTTTTTCCCTTTTTAAAAATGGGGGTTATGTTTCCCCTTTTCCAGTCAGTGGGAACTTCTCCAGACTGCCATGACTTCTCAAAAATTATGGATAGTGGCTTAGCAACTTCATCTGCCAGTTCCCTCAGGACCCGTGACATATATACATAAATACATATATACAGGGCCAGCCACACAGATCACAGGCAGACACGCAGAGCAGTCACACAAACACAGGCAGAACTAACAGACTCATTCCATTCCCCTCTCTCACTGAGCAGGATGGAGGCCCGCTAGTCATGCATATATACAATGTAGGTCTCTCCATCAACTGGGCTCAGGCGCTCGTTCTGCCCAGTAACTGACCCTCAGATTCCAGTCTCCCCACTTGCTGGCATTTGGACATGAGCCCTCGAAACCACAGCCCCACTCCAGTTGCTGGTACAGACTGTCACACACATGCACACATAGATGGACAGGACTTCCCGAGCCCAAGCAGCCAACCCTCGAGTGTTCTCATTCACTTCACCCTCCTCATAGGCCACTTCATCCATTCAGCAGCTGCTCCATCTTGATCTTCACTAACAATCATATATGCACTTGCATGCCTACACTTGATCCAGTCACTGCTACCATGGAAACACAGACTTTCAACCCATGGTTTGGCTCCAGTTGCTGGCAGTCAGACACTCATACACACACATGCACACACAGCCCTCACTCAGGAAAGAATCAGAAAGGAGGCAACATCTGGAGTGTCAGGTCCAGGTCTGGACCTGGTATGTAGACATGCTAGAGCAAGTTCAATGAAGGACCATGGGCATGGTTAAGGAATTCGAGCATTTGTTGTACGAGGAAAGGCTGAGAGGGCTGGGACTGTTCTACCTGGAGAAGAGAAGGCTCGGGGTGATCTTATCAATGTGTATAAATATCTGGTGGGTGTGAATAAGGAAGATGGAGCATGGCCCTGACCAACCTGTTCTAGGCAACCCTTCTCTTAGCGGAGAAGTTGGATTAGATATCTCCAGAGGTCCCTTCCCATCTCCATGATTCTGTATTGATGTGATTCTACGAATTATCCATTTCAGAATGGATAATCTGTTTCATTTCACCGCTTTCAGAATATCTAATTCCAGTATATAGTTAATATTTTTTCATTTTTTTTTCCAAGAAAAAAAATCAGTCTTTGACAGGGAATTTAGCTTTTAAGACTTTTAAGTGTATACGAGATACGCATGTGTATTCATATAGATATATGTATATTTTTGTGTATACACAAACACACTCTTAATTGTATCAAACCAAAATAAAATCTTTAGGAGACGCTATATGAAGACAGGAACAGAGTGTTGAAGTGTTTATTTAAAATGAACAGTCAATGGTTCCTGTTCAAAATAATCCTCTTTCTGCATGTATAAACAGTTATTAAAGTCTTTAGTTACCTGATTATAAAGATGAAATTCAATGTGAAACCAAGAGAGCTACATTAAAATGTCTAGATCTGCTTGGAGCCAATCATATCAACTTCTCTCATGATTAAGAGAGGGTAGGTTGTGATCTGGTGTCCCATATGTAAGTTCCTTGTGATTTTATCATTGCTTTAGTGTGTCTCTCCTGATCTTCAGTGGTCATTTCAGGAAGGTACATATTTCCCACGGCTTCTGGTTTTAAACTATTATATCTATATTGAACTATAATAGAATGATTATCAAACTATAATTATTTAAAAAATTAAATAAAAATGAAATAACAACAGTATATATTAAAATAAAGATTATTATGGTAGCCTTTCTTCTTGGAAGGAGAGAAGGGAGAGTCATAGAAATAAGGATAGTAAGGAGCTTGAATACATTAGGAATCAAATAAATCCTGTGAATTACATATGAACAATATTAAATGACAAAGCCAAATTTCTTAATTACAAATAAAAGAGGAAGATAATATATACTTTCATTTTATATTTGGAGAGGAGACACATTATACAAGAGGATCATTAAGTATTTTCCCCTGTATCAGTAGCTAAAATATTAATAATTAGTAGCCCATATCAATTTTTTCCACAATTTCTTAAATACTTGGATCATGAAAGCCACAAAACCTTAAAATTAATAAATAATGACATACTACAGATATTCCCATTCAAAAAAAAAATTGTATAGTGTTAATGGTATACTAAAATTTCAAAAAGGAAAGAATAAAAGTTAGAGATGTGTTTTTAATTTATATCTGCTCCTGGAAAGAGACCAAAAGATGTTTTAACAGAATACATATCAGTAAATGAACATTTAAGCCTTTGTGGAACTAGTGTAACTATACCTGGGGGGTGATAGTATTTATATGCATCTAGGGAAAATAAAATATTTCAATTTTTGCTTAATACATTTACTTGGATATTCTTATAATAGCTTTTCATGACCATGATTTTTTAAGACTGCCTAGTTACGTTTTCAAATGGCTATCTCAAAGATAGGAACACAGCCATTTCTCTTATTTGTTTATGTTATTAGCAAAAATTAGTTTTAATTATTTAATGGCACGACGCTGGCTATTTTATTGCCTTTTTAGTGCTTACATTAATATGATTAAGATCCTCTGTCTCTACTTCTTGTACTGCAGCTTGCTTCATTGTCTCATTGGCATTGGTAGCCTTTTAATGGTTTCCTGTCGTCCTGGAAGACTTCCTATAGGTTTTTACACAATATTAACTTAATTACACATCTGCTTCTATTTGCTGTAGTTGTTGTATTTTTAATTGCTCATGACTTTGTTGTTGAGCTCAGATTATTCTGATCACACCTTGAATGTCTCTTTAAAGCTTTTTGTTTGTTTTTAATGATTCAGACTGGAGGAATAATTAGTGGTTTTAACTGTTCTCAAGAACCAAGCTATTAAAGCAAATGTAGGGCAACTGAATGTTTTCTTAAACTTTGCACATACATCTTGTGCTACCCTGATAATCTCCCATCAAAGGATTTTAAAATGTCGACTGTTATTTCCACATATTTGTAGTTGTTTTATCACTAGAAAGGAACCTTTTATTTACAAACATGTCATAAGACATAGCTGAGGTAATATACATTTCGGTAACAACCAATAGCAATAAAATCACAAAATCACACAGTTCTTGAAATTGGAAGGGACCTTTTGGGATCATCTAGTCCAACTCTCCTGCTCAAGCAGGGTCAGGTAAATTAGGTTGTTTATGGCTGTGTCCAGTCAGGTTTTGAATATCTCCAAGGATGGAGACACAATAACCCTTCAGGCCAACCTGTTTTGACTACCCTCTGAGTAAAAAAGTTTTTTTTTGTGATAAGATGGAAAGTCATGTATTTCAGTTTGTGCCCATTGCCTCTTGTCCTGTCACTAGGCACCACTGAAAATAACATGTCTCCCTCATCTTCCTTCCCTCTCATCAGATATTTTTGTGTCAAAGGAGAAAAATAGTCACTTTCAGAGTGCAAATTGTCTCATTTAACATATATATAACATACATTGGTTAAATTGCATCTTAAATGCCTGAATAGAGAAAGAAACTAGAGTGTCCAGGTCAAAGGTAGGTTTCTATATTACAGATGTCTAAACTTAAGAAATGCAGCCCCACCCTCTGTTTGTAGCCCATCAATACTTCAACTAAATACATACTTATTCCAATTATAAACTCATAATTTCACATCCTTAGAAATTTTCTAGCAGCACAAACACTTTTACTTCCCATACTATGGCTGTAAGGTAAATGTGAGTGCAAGCACAGGCCAACCTTCACATTAGAGAAAGAGCAAAAGCATAGTCTGTGCAGATGGAATTTACTATCTGGGTAAGTATCAGTATGGAGGAAGTTCCCTTTAGTGACACAAGCTGCAGCATATGGAAGGGAAAAAATCTAGAAGTCATTCAGTGCAGCAGAAGAGAAGTTTACACAGTTAAAGTCAAAATGGAAGACTCGGGAAACGGTAGATCCACTTGGAAGGGAAACTTGTTAAAGGGAGACTGAGCCTTATTTCTGTGCAGACTGATCTGCAGATCAATACACTTTTTGTACATGATAACCAAAGAAATACTTGATGCACGAGCAACTTTCTTGCTGTCTCAGATGAAATAGCTTTCCAAAAGAAATTATAGTATCTATCATTGAGTAACAGTACTAACATCAGCCTAAAATCTTTAGCTAAGGCATCTAAAACCTTAGGCTTGGTAATACCAGATTTATCAGTGTTGGCCTGAGAGTCAAATCCTGATTGTCTTATTGATATATCATAGCTACATGGTGAGATCTTGAAGCATCTAGGCACATGAGGAAAGTCAGTAAATCAGATTGAGATACCAAACCCAAGGAGTGAAAGAAAAACTTTTCAGAATAAGGCGGTAGGAACATTCTAAACAAGGCTAAGTCTTCAACTACCTGACAAGATGCCTTGTCTATGGTTTGTAGGAAAGCATCTAGGTCAGATCTTGCACCTCTCCGGAAACAAACATTTAAAACTTTACTTTGAAGAACTGAACAGGATCCAGTCAAGTTTTTGAATAAAATGTGTCAGAGAAAAAAGCAAACGATTAAATTCCAAGTATTTCTTCTTCTTCTTCCAACACAAAATTATGAAACATTAGTATGAAACATGATCTATCTTCTGCTCTTGGCTCGATGGTCTACCAGTACACTGTTAAATGCATGTACTTCAAGTAATGAATCCTGGTCAAGTGAAGTGATAAATAATGGCTCACTAGTCCTTCATGATCAAACTGGCCACATACATGCTGTGTTATTTGGCCCCGTTTTTTTTATATGAACTGCATTCAGTGACCTTGTACATCAGAAAAAGTAACTATTAAGGAGATTGTGTGTGCATGTATTCTTTCAGTTTAAAAAATTTCAAGTAATGCAACTGTTGTATTGCAGATTGTGGAGGCTTGGTTAAGTGAGAGGGGGCATGATTTCATGCTTCTGAGCAGTCTGAGCAATCCAGGCTCTGAGCAAGAGTTAGGCCCAGAGCGAGTCACCTTGGACTCTCCTTGAACGCTGCAAAAATGCAACAAAACAAGAACTTGGCAGTTGTAACAAACAGATAAGAGAAACAGGAAAAGGGGAGGGGGTGCTCATCGCTCTGTGTATCTAAATTTACAGACCAATCATATATGCTACTAGTACGCGTGGACAGCAAGGCTTTACCAATGGAAACGCGGGCTTTGGTGCGTGATCAGCGTGCTCTCTGCTTAGAGTCTATATATATCCTGTAAATATAATCATTAAACGGAGAACTTCCATACTCATATTGGGATTGCGTCGTTACTCTGGGACCGTCGCCCAGCACCCAAGAGCCGCGCCCTCGACTCCCCCTTTTCTTCAGCAGATCATCAGATTGTGCTTTTCTAGCACGAAAGTCAGCCCATACACTATAAGCCTTGAGACGTGGCATGAGGGCCACTAGCTCCAGAACTGCACAGCAATTTTCCTTTTGGAGAGAAGTGTAGGTTCTGAAACAGCAGTTGGAGAACTGGGAGTGAAATAACTTATTTTCATTAAGCACACCTATGAATGCAAAGAATAAACTGGTGAGTTAAATTGTATGATAGTGTAGTCATACTCTGGTATGGTGCCTGTATTAGGGTAGCTGGTGGAGAATATTCACTCTAGTTCTCCAGATCCATTCTCTGTTATAATTTTAACCTGTGGCTACAGAATTACTGGCAACTGTAGTTCTTAAACCCATCACACTGAAGAAAGGTCTAGATATGTCTGTCTAAACTGTTTGGTGAATTCTCTGTATAAATAGCTACATACACAGTGAGGAGTCACCAATTTTTGAATGAAGATGACTACCATGTTTATTACCCGTTAAGAGGCTTAACTTCTGGGTGGGTTTTATTCTCGTGATGAGAATCACGACTTCCTCAAGATCTTAGGCTGAACAATGTCAAGCTTTTGAATTTTAGCTTAGCTCAAATTTGAGATGGTTACTGAACATTAAAATCTTGTAAAATGGTGGCATTTATGTAAATTTGCAGAACTAGCAGCAAGTACTTTTAATATAAAAGCAGACAGCTACATTGTCTGTGAGGTATGGACATATAAAGTGGTAGTTGCACAACAGTTGTGATATTTCTCTTAAGAGCAATAATTCTGCCTAGTTTTAACTGCAACTCCATATACTTTTTTTTTTCCTTTTTTATGTTCTCATTTATAGAGTTTCATTTTGTGAAACTGATGATATAATGATTTATGTGAATTATTATTTTCTGCATTTACAATGTTTTCTTCAAGTTATTTGTGTGATTCTGGAAGTAAACCATTATTTTCTGCTTTTCTATTTCTTTTAATTGTCAATTGTAATAATCTAAAGGTCACAACAATTGCATATGTTTTCTCACGTATTTTGTCATATAATTTGCTCTGATGCATCTGTTGGACAGTCAAATATCTCAAAAGTAATTTGTATGACTGCATTTCACATATAGCAGACATTCCTTAAAAAGTAAGAGTTTCTATTTAATATTTACTGAGAATGTCATATTTAATTTTAAAAATCAGTTTCTGAGGTTTAATTGATACAAATGAGGAATTAAATTTGGAGACAGGTAGAAGACATACGAATTCTAAAATGTATTTGCTTTGGCCTGCATGTTCAAAAATTAATGTCATATAGGTAAGTATACAGCAAGAAAAGAGTCTTCATCAGGAGAATGCTGTAATTTTTCATTTAATTTTAGTCTTTTTGAAAATGCTTATGGAAGGCTGATTACTCATATAAACTTATGCTTGACGTATATACATAAATCCTGCAATTTCAAGTTTTCATCCCTTATAAACATTGATATCATTCAGAACCAAAACAATAACTATGATAGCCATTTGTAAATCAAGAATTCAGTAAAATAAATTGTTAAAGCATGATCTAAATAGCTGGTCTGTAAGCAAACTGTAAATTAGGAAATGCTCATTTCAGGTCAGTTTAGAATAAGTAGCAACCCTTTCCCACCCCAACTGCTTTATTCATAGTTGTCAAAGGTTAACACAGGTGGGAAGTTTGCTGGTTATGTTACATACCTTGCATATATTACCAAAACTGAAAATATGCCATAGCACTGAACTGCACCCCCCCTCAAAAAAAAACCCTCTAAAACCTCAACCAAACCAAACCAAAACCAACATAAGATGTATGGAAAGTTGGTTAAAAAACAGCAACAACATGATGGCTTGTGATTTATGTCTTGTCTGGAGACCACGGACAGACTTAAATCTATATTACATGAAGTACATTAAATAAGGTAAATGTGGTGCTTAGGCACTGTCCTGAGAACCACTAAGCACTGCAGTGGGTTTCTCAGAGAGCCTGTGCAATCTCTGTCTTAGAGGAATTTCAAACCTTGACTGCAGAAGCCCCTGAAAAACCTGATCTAATTTTGAACTTATTCTTGCTTTGAGCAAAGAATTGGACTAGATTATCATAAATTATGAGTTTATAAAATACATAATTATTAATACACACTGATAGTATTCCACAAGATTTTGCATTCTGTTTAATTTAAAATAACTTTTTTTTAAAAGACCTTAGTCATATTGAAGCTACCGTGTTGAAAATATTTTGCAGAGACTCTTCTAATCTTGACTTCAGTCCCAGATTGTTCTAATGAACTCATTCTTTTCAACTTCTTTCTAACCATTCAAATTATATCAAGAGATTCCCTGGATTCATGTATTCCTTGGCAATTCCATACTGCATAAAGAGTTTGGAACAAATTCCTTTCAAATTAATGATGATTAAAGTTCTATGAAGAAAGAGCAATACATTAGATGATATTATGTTTCTGTTTGAATTTCTGTTGTTCTATCTTCACCATACTTCTGTACTGTTTTTGGGACAAGGTTGGTGAAGGAAAGAAAGACCACAATTTGATTTCTGTTGAGTTTAAATTAGAAATTGAATCATAAAAGAAGTATACTTTAAATACTTTGAAAGTAAGTCTTATGAGAGGACTTAAAAAATGGGAAAAAAAAAGTCCTAAGGTAAACAAAAGTGTTCAGTTAAAAAAAAAAGGTGTACCTCAACTTTCAATTTGACTCAGGAGAATAAAGAAGAAGGAGTTATCATTAAGAAAGAACTTTGATGATGCAAAATAAATGCCTGTCTATGACAGAGAATAGAATATTTTTCAGTTGGAATAGACCTGCAACGATCATCTAGCCAAACTGCCTGACCAATTCAGGGCTGTCCAAAAGTTAAAGCATGTTATTAAGGGCATTGTCCAAAAGCCTCTTAAACACCTGCAGGCTTGGGGCATTGACCACCTGTCTAGGAAGCCTGTTCCAGTGTTTGACTACCCTCTCAGTAAAGAAATGTTTCCTAATGTCCAGTCTAAACCTCCCCTGATGCAGCTTTGAACCATTCCCCTGCATCCTATCACTGGATACCAGGGAGAAGTGGTCAGCACCTCCCTCTCCACTTCCCTTCCTCAGGAAGGTTTAGAGAGCAATGAGGTTGCCCCTCAGCCTCCTTTTCTTCAAACTAGACAAACCCACAGTTCTTAACTGCTCCTCTCTTCCTCTCTGACATTGCCAGAGAGAAAAAAGTTCAGAACTGCTCTAAAATATTATTGGAAGAAAAAGCTATAATCTGCTATATTTGTTCTCAAATTCTGGTGGAGAAAGAATTTTTCAGTTTGATAGATTGAAAAAGAACTAAATTGTTGGGGGCTTATGAATTATTTTATACTAAAAATTTTGAAATAAAATCTTTAGAAAATTTCATATTTTCCCTGTAGTTCTAGGGAGCAGAACGGAGAGACAGGATGAAACTGTCATGAACCACCTTCATGAACAGTTGCAGTTGCTAAAAATTTAATCTTCTTGCAAAATTACTCTTAAAAATGCTTGTGATCTGATTTTACACTAGCAAAGAATAAAGAAAATGCCAGATTATAAACCTCTCCAGTGATTTCCACCCCCCATATTGCTACTGAATAGCTTTTCCTCTAGAACACATTTTTTACCCTTTCAAGGTCACTCTTACTAAATTAAGCTGGTGTCTAATTCTTAAGCTGCTCCTTACTTGATGTAGAAGAAAACTCTGTGTGTGAAATAATAATTTTCTCGCCAGTCAGAAGAAATTTTATTTAATGGGCTTTTATCCTGAATCATACCGTTAAACTTCAAGAAGATTCATAACTAATTATTTACAGTGTACATATCCTGCTTCATCCCATTCACAGTCTTAAATGTTTGGACTTCAGAGTACAGTATTTTAACAGTTCTGTTTCTAGCAAAGGAAGGGAATGGACAGACTGAAGGTATATACAACCTTTTAACAAATATTTTCTCTTCTGTAAAGTTAGTGGCAAAGAGAAGCGGTGGTGTAGCATAACTGTCTTCACCTCAAATTCATTTTAAAAGTTTA
The DNA here is from genome assembly GCF_013368605.1 of Nyctibius grandis. Taxonomy (NCBI): domain Eukaryota; kingdom Metazoa; phylum Chordata; class Aves; order Nyctibiiformes; family Nyctibiidae; genus Nyctibius; species Nyctibius grandis. Next base: position 74,744,573 of record NC_090659.1, on the reverse strand, counting down.
GATTTAACAAAGCAGAAGTAACTGTAATAAAACACCCCTGAAAGAGCACAGCATGTCTCCTCCACAGTGTTCTTCATCAGTTCTGATTCAGAAAATGGTGACTGCCTCAAAAGGTGGTCTCTTTAGAAATTTAACAGTGCAGTTCAGAGAAAACTGAGCCACAAGGGTTACAAAGATTCAAACACCACAGGGCCTAGTAGGGAAGCTATTGTAATTGGCTTTCCACTGCTATCCTTAGCTATAAGAAATGTGTCACTATCAGAGATTCTTGGACCCCTTGTGAGCTCCAAGAACATTTGGAGATACGAAATGACAGTGTAGAGGCCTGGAGTGTGTGCAGTAAGAATGGTAGAAGAGGTCTGTTGCATCTGGGTACAATGTTCTGCTCTAACATTTTACAGTAGCAGGGATGTATTTGCAAGAGCTACAGAAGTATAAGTTTCATATGTACTGGCTTTCTTCTAAAGCCATTTTCCAAGTTGAATATTCTCAATAATTATCTATGTTACTGGAAAAATTCTACTGTAAAAGGGACAATCTATCAAATGAAGACAAATGCCCTACGTCATAGCTATGCACGATTAGTACTTTCCTTGATGAAACAGTAATGGTATCAAGTACGTGCTCTCTGCAACAAAAGATCAGCAGATAAATCTTTGGATAAAAGGGAGATGAGGGTCTACCACTACTATTGCTACCACTTCTTTTGTATGGTTGTGTCTGGGCTTGATTAAATTTCTTGTAAGACAATACCAAGCTGATAAAAATCTATCAGCCTCCTTTGTGGAGGACTGTTTCAGCATAGCTACAACATGCTTCTCTTCACCCTAGAATAATCTTATAATCTATGAAAGAGCGAGTTTAGGAAGAAATGGTTTGGGCTCAAACTGGAGTGTTCAGCTAAAAAAGAGCTTTGCATTTAAGCACTTTCAAGTAAAGCTGTTAGCAAAGGTGACTCAACTAACCAGCCAGTCAAAAGAGGTGATTATCCCACTGTATTCAGTGTTGGTATGACCTCACCTTGAATACTGTGTGTAGTTGTGGGGCCCACTGTGGTAGTAACGACAGCACGCGTAGATGAGTTTCAGATCATTGATGATCATTGCAAGCAGCATAGCGCCTTTTGTACAGTACGTGTTTCTACTTTCATGATTATTCTGATGCAGTGCTTTGTTTAATGTTTCATTCTATTTCTTGATACACTTTGTCTATTCATTTTGCAACTATAAGTGAAGCCACATACCAATTCAGCAGTTTGAAGCGCTCCTTACTCCTATCAGCAAGCTGCAACTTTCTTCCTCTTTCTCATGTTAGCCTAGCACCTGCTTGGCAGTCCTCATTGTAGATTCAGCATTTCTCAATCCCTTCTTTGTCATGTTGCAATTTACTCTTGCCCTTGATTTTTCCTGCTAGCTATAAAAATATTGTAACAATATTCCCCAACAGCCCACAATTAAAGAAAGATATTAAGGTCCTTGAATGCATTCAGAGGAGGGCAACAAAGCTGGTGAAGGGCTAGAAGGAGTGTCCTATGAGGACTGGCTAAGGACTTTGGGCTTTTCTAGTTTGGAGAAAAGGAGGCTGAAGAGTGACCTCATTGCTGTCTACAGCTTCCTGAGAAGGGGAAGTGGAGAGGGAGGTGCTGACCACTTCTCCCTGGTATCCAGTGATAGGGCGTAGGGGAATGGTTTAAAGCTGTGCCAGGGGAGATTTAGACTGGACATTGACTCCACCATTTCCTTGCACAGCCTGTTTCAATGCCTGATAACCCTTTCAGTGAAGAAATTTTTCCTGATATCCAATCTAAACCCCCTGGCACAACTTGAGGCTGTTTCCTCTCGTCCTATCCCTTGTTACCTGGGAGAAGAGACCAACACCCGCCTGCCTACCACCTCCTTTCAGGTAGTTGTAGACAGAGATAGGGTCTCCCCTGAGCATCCTTTTCTCCAGACTAAACAAGCCCAGTTACCTCAGCCACTCCTCATAAGACTTATTCTCCAGATCCTTAACCAGCTTTGTTGCCCTTCATTGGACTCTCTCCAGCACCTCAATGTCTTCCTGATTCTAGACCACATTCTAGGTCACTTGCTGGTTCTAGATCACGTTCTAGCTTGCTTGTTGGTTCTAGGACATGTGCTAGAGCAGGTTCTATATAGCTTGTTGGTTCTAGAGTGGGTTCTAGCTCACTCGTTGGCTCTAGCTCATTCTTTAGCATGCCTGTTGGGTCTATATCGGAACCCAGTTTGCTTGTTGTTCTAGCTCACTTATTGGTTCAGGACTGCCTCTTGGCTCTGGAGCACATTCTAGCTTGCTAGTTGTTTCTAGAGAAGGTGCTAAAGCGCATTCTAGCTCGTTGATGGTTCTAGACCACGTTCTAGATCACTTGGTTCTAGCAAACTGGGTTCTGGGTTGGGTTCTAGACCACACAGTGTTTCTAGCTTGCTTGGTTCTAGATCATGTTCCAGCTCACTCGGTGGTTCTAGATCACTTGATGGTTCTAGATCGGGTTCAAAGTCATTGCGTGGTTCTAGAGAAGGAGAGGCAGGGAGTACTCCTGTTTCATCATCACACAAAGATTTGTGGTACTTGCTGAGTTCTTTCCTTTTTTCTTGACTGCTTTTTTTCTTCTCTGTGACTCTTTTGAGTTCAAGGCCCATAGGATAGGGATTCTGTCATCCCATATAGTGCAGCTCTCCCAACTTTCCAGCATGCTGACTCACACTGCCTCACGCTGCTGACTCACACTGCAGTTGGGAGGAGACATAGCTGGGACAGCTGACCCTAACTGACTAAAGGGATATTCCATACCATATGAAATCATTCTCATCATGTACAGCTGGAGGAAGAAGAAGGAATGGGGTGATGTTCAGAGTGATGACATTTGTCTTCCTAAACAACCGTTATGCATGATGGAGCCCTGCTTTCCTGAAGATGGCTGAACACCTGCATGCCGATGAGAAGTAGTGAATTAATTACTTGTTTTGCTTTGCTTGTGCGCACGGCTTTTGCTTTTCCTATTGAACTGTCTTTATCTCAGCTCACAAGTTTTCTCACTTTTACTCTTCTGATTCTCTCCCCCATCCCACTGGAGGGGAGTGAGTGACCAGCTGTGTGGTGCTTAGTTGCTGGCTGGAGTTAAATCGTGACAGTAATGTTTCACCCACTTCAAAGAACTGACTTACTCTGGATATGAAATTCATAGACTTTATTTTGAGTAGAAGACCAGTAAATGTAAATCACTAGCTTGACAACGAAAAAATATTGAGTTTTCATTTGGAGAGGCATAAAAGGTTTTGTGCCTGATCAGCCACTCTACCATGTAATAAAAGAGTGCTTTGCATTACAGTGATCAATATGCTTAGTCTATTATTGGACTCTTGTCATGTGCATAACTAGAACTAATGCAGGTATAATCTAATTTTTGAGAAAAACAAGAGGCAATATTGTCCAGCTCTCTCTTTAAGCAAAATGCAAAGCTCTACCAGTCCCACAGCTCAGAGTCTGCGTTTATGTATTGTCAGATTTACAACTTCATTTTTTTAGTGTAGTTGTTAAGCTACTCTATGAAATGTGCTGTTGCACAACTGTTTTTTTTTTCTGAGCAGCAGAACAGTCCTGAATTTTTAAGTTTATAAAGGACAGTTTTACAGACAGTTATAAAAGCCAAGCATGAGAACATGAATAGACTGATAGTGTGTTAAAAGCAGGACATGACTTTTGGATAAAACAGGGTGCATGTTAATCACTTGGTGGCAAAAGGCTAATCAAACTCCAACAGTAAATTAACATAGCACAGGCTAAGAGAGTACATGCAAGTTATCATTACTGTGTGTAAGATGACAAAGCTTACAGTCAAAATTGTAGCTTTCATGTTCAGACTATAAAATGTACAGGACCCCTCAGTTAGAAGTAACCTAGGACTAAACTCAGTTTTAATTGCTTGATAACAAAAATTGCTGCTTCAGGCATTTTATTTTTCTTTCCTTTTTTTCTTTTTTTCTTTTTCCTTTTTTCTTTTTTTTTTCTTTTTTTTTTTTTTCCTTTTTTTCTTCTTTTTCTGAAAAAGAGGTGGCTGAAACCACCAGGTTTTACAATCAAAGATATCTTTTTTTTTTTCAGGCCTTGAGCGTTTGTTTAGAGTGGAATGACAGTAATGTGTGGTATTGCTGATGAGATAATGCCTGTTAGCACTTTAACAATTTGGTTGTAATTTTCTGTAGCTTTTATTTGTAGTAGGGATAACAGGTTAGTTTCATGAAAAGGATTACTGATGATCACCAAATATATACTGCACAAGCACAGATAATGGCACTGTTTGTTTGCTGTGAGAGCTGACTTTTCCACAAGAATAGCTCTAGATTTTGCTCAGTGTCACCCTTGTATAGCTGGAGGAAAGTACTTATTCCACTTTTCTGGTGTGCAGTAAAAACAGAATTTGGACTTTAAGCCTACAGCTTTAATGACAATCCCAACCCTTCTGGTAACCCATAATGAGGACTAGCAGTAATGAACAGAGAGGTATTTGGTTTAAACTTAGAGGAAATAAAAATATTTCCCTAAAATCTGAACAGTAGTTTGAGCGGCTACATCAGTGAGAATTACGTGGTGTCAAATGCAGATATTTTGGTTGCTAATGATTGCTCCACTTACTCTACTTAGGACCTCGAGGGCACTGCTCAGTCCCACCGAACTTGACAGCCCTCACCTGGGACCTCTGCCCAGGGTATAGGACCTCATTTTGGCTCAGCCAGGCCCCAGGGTGCCTGTGCCCAGACCTGTCTCTGGCCCTGTCTCTGTGGGGAGCTGCTAACCTGGACAGTGGGCTATGTTGCTGGCTGTCAGTTCTGTCCGTTGCATTCAGGCCCTGAGTGATGCCACCCACTGGGGGAGGCACAGTCAGCCCTGAGTCCCCCACATAGTGCCCTGACAGTTCCCCTCTCCTCCCACACCTACAGCATGTGTGCACTCATATATGTCCATGCACAGATACACACACAGAGACATGACTTGCTGTGATGCTCTGTAGGGCTAGACCGACATACTCTTGGTAGGAGGGTTTCACTAGCGGTTTTGCTTAACAATCTCTTTAATCAGAAGCGGTTTTGCTTAACAATCTCTTTAATCAGACGGATACCTTAACTTGGAAAGACTCATATTGATTTTTGTCATATTTCCCTGCTTGACTGCCCTCAAGGTGGAAAGATTTCTCCTTATGCACAGTCTGAGCCTCTCTTATTTCAGTTTATGTCCACCATCTCTCATCATCCTGCCACACACTGCTGCAAAGAAGTTGGATCTATCCCCTTGCTGACCTCCCTGTAGGCACTGGGTGGCTGCTGTCAGGTCCTCCACGGCCATCTCTTCTCCAAGATGAAAGAGACCCAGTACCTCAGTCTCACCACACAGGGCAAGTGCTCTAGCCCCCAACCATCCTAGTGGCCCTTCCTGGACGCATTCAGACTGAACGCAGCCCCGAGCAACCTAGTCTGACCTCAGAGATAGCCCTGCTTTGAGCAGGAGCTTAGACTATAGACATCCTGAAGTCCCCTTCAGCCTGAATTTTTAGAACTAAATAATAACAGTAATAAGAAAACCAAAACCAATAATAATGGATCTTGGATGTAACATCATCATAATTACATTATTCGTGTTATTATTGTTATTTTTATTGTTGTCATTATTGTTGTTGTTATGTTACACTCATGATCCTTCATTTAAAGGTTCAGATTTAACTTACAATTCATACTCTATGGAAGAGAATCCAATATCATCATGATGGCTATGTCATCACAATAAGTATTTTGATGCACCCTCATATACTGTGAATATTCAAGTCTGAAGTACTGTAGCAGCAGCAAATATAATACTGAAATGTCCTCTTCTGCAATGGTCTGTTTTAGTTCCAGAACATGAGCTGTTCTCCTGTAAAAGAAAAAAAAAAAGAGAAAAAATTTTGATATACTAAATGAGTGTCAAAGGAAGTGATAAATATGATGACCTAAAAAAAACCCCTCATCTGATTCTGTCAACAGTAATTTTAAAGAATTAATGTGGAAAATGAAAAAAATCAAAAAAAAACCCAGCAAGATTATATATGCCTTTCCTTACTCCCTGCTGATCTTTTACTGCATCCCCAAAACAATTAAGAAGAGTGAGAGATGATGAAACAATAAATAGTCTGAAAAGTGTTAGAGATCACATAATATATTTTTTTTTCTCATTTTGTTGAACATTTTAAGGTCTTTCCAGTTGTTGCTTGTAACAGGATTTATTCATATTATACTGAGCTTGCAAGGTCTCAAAACTGAGGTTTGTCAGGCTTGAGGTTTGTCTGGGATTATTGTGTCTTGCCTGTAATTTTGCTTTACTTGGCTTAGTTTTGACAGAAATTTTTCTAATTGATCAGGTGTCTATATTTTTTATTTTTTTTAATTTTTACTTTTGTTTATCTTTGTGTGGTACAACTACAGTTTCATATAGATAGGAGTAACAAACACTTGTAAGCAGAATGAAATATTTGCAACTCTAACACAATGACATAGGGTAGAGAAATACACATTTAATATTATAGCAGAGATCTTGAGAAGTGGAGACAGAATGCAGCATAGAGGAGCACAGGCATGAACTGGTACGAGATGGGGCACAGGTTTGGCACTGGAAACCCTACACTATAAACAACTCAATAATGGTCAGTTTAAAAAAAAACCTACAGACGTGGAGCTGGACAAAACTGACTGGGAAGGGAAGGGAAGGGAAGGGAAGGGAAGGGAAGGGAAGGGAAGGGAAGGGAAGGGAAGGAAAGGAAAGGAAAGGAAAGGAAAGGAAAGGAAAGGAAAGGAAAGGAAAGGAAAGGAAAGGAAAGGAAAGGAAAGGAAAGGAAAGGAAAGGAAAGGAAAGGAAAGGAAAGGAAAGGAAAGGAAAGGAAAGGAAAGGGAAGGAAAGGGAAGGAAAGGGAAGGAAAGGGAAGGAAAGGGAAGGAAAGGGAAGGAAAGGGAAGGAAAGGGAAGGAAAGGGAAGGAAAGGGAAGGAAAGGGAAGGAAAGGGAAGGAAAGGGAAGGAAAGGGAAGGAAAGAAAAGAAAAGAAAAGAAAAGAAAAGAAAAGAAAAGAAAAGAAAAGAAAAGAAAAGAAAAGAAAAGAAAAGAAAAGAAAAGAAAAGAAAAGAAAAGAAAAGAAAAGAAAAGAAAAGAAAAGAAAAGAAAAGAAAAGAAAAGAAAAGAAAAGAGAAAAGAAAAAAGAAGAGGAAGAATAAACCATCAACATGAAGATCCTGTTCCTCCCTGCAAAGGACTCCAGGTGCTGACAACTGGCTATAACAGCCCACCACCATCAAAATCAGCGTGAAACAGTTGACCCAGAGGGGCAGTGGAAGGGTAAGCATAACAGCAGGAAAAAGGGCAGAAACTAAGAAAAGTGCAAGTTACAATTTTAAATGTGTTATTGCTATTATTGAGACTTTTTCGGTATATAAATACTCCACCTGCATTATAATTCCTTGTTTCTCTGAAATAATTTGATCTAGACTAACAATGGTTCTTGAATTAGACTGTTATGATTTCCATTAAACTAACCATTAAAGTCTTGGCTTTACTTACATACCTGTAAGTTGTTCTTCCTCTTTGCCCATAAAGGGATTTTGAACATAACGTGCTGTTCAGTTAATTTACGTGTTATTTTAAAACTTCTGTCCTTTGCACTGTGTTAGGTGTTGGAGGCTTCCATCTGCTACTTAAACCTTACTGTTATGACTGCATTAACAGTGAGAGGCACTGGAACTTAATTGTTTATACTGTTAAAATAATAGAATAATTCCCAATACTCTTTAAGCCTGGGCCACCCATCATTTTTCCAAACACTTCCCATTACTAGTTCAGGAGTTAAATGTAAAGGAGACCTTATCCACTAAGCATTTTGCAAGCAACTATACAGCTTGGACAGCAGAAGAGTGTAATAGAATGAACAAGGTATAATCTTGAGATCAGAGATTCATCTGTCTGTGATCCGAAGCACACTTTGGTGCAGTCCAGCTGTTTAACCTCAATTTTGTTCAGAAAGTTGTTGAGGTGTAAAACAGCACATACACTATATCCATGTCAGATAAGAACAGTAAAAATACTGACAGAAGTTTTATTAAGGAGATAATAAATCATACCTCAAAGCTTTAAGAGGAAAGATACTGGCATGAAAAGGTATGCAACCTAAGGAAAAAACACATAACAACATAGGAACATCAAGGATCAGCCTACTCCAAGGAAACAAGTATACCTCACCGATCTGGCACATGCCTGGCCAGCAGAGACTGATTGGATGTCTCATCCAGAGTGCTGAGCATATTAATATAATGTTTAGCTTACTACCATGCTATTCCTAGCTATTTATTGTACGTACCTGCCAATAAATATTGTTGTGTTAATAAATAATTCTTAAGTTGTGTGTTTGAAGAGTCTCTTTGTGTATGGTGAAAGTACTCAAAACAAAAAAGACCCAGTGAGGGAAAACTGCAGGGGGTGCAGGGACTCGAGGTCTTTGCTATCCTCAGTGCTGGTATTGGTCGTAGAATTGTTGAATTTTAAATGACTGACTATTTTTCTCAGTATGCTTAAGAAAACCTGGCTCCTCTACTAAGTTACTTACAACCTACCTATTACATTAACTTCAAAGCATGGTGTAGAGCTAGTGAGGCTGAGCGGCTCCACCCTGACAGCCTCAGAAAATTCATTTCTTTGTGTGCTCACAGGTCTGTGGCAAAGATTGCTGCCCACATGTGCTTTCTTAGTCAGGCTTGACTCTTATAAAGGAGGTAGATAGTACAGAGTTGAGTTTAAGTGAGTTTTTAAAGTTCTTGCTGTCTGATGAGTCTGGCAATTAGTGAAAGTATGGTGGTAAGTTTGTGACACTGGAGCTTGAACTGAAAATCTCTTGTATATAAACCACTGAAATTAATTAGGTAATAAGAGAATTTAATTCTTGCTGAACTGGATGGAACCCAAACCCTACAGGTGAAAGATTTTCTTTATTATTAATAAACTCCCAGTAAGTCATAATTTAATAATCATTGGTAAAAAAAAAAAACAAACCACAAACCGAAAACAACAGAATTAAAAAATTGAGTTATACAAGGTAAATTCATCAAATAAAACTTTCTGAATTTTGGAGAGTAAATAGACAAGTTTGTTAATTATCTGGGCACAAAGACAAAATCTCCCACACATCTCCTGTAAACATACTCAGTTATCCAATGCCCTGCTATAATTTTCTAATTATAGAAATAGTTTTTGTTTCTCCCTTAACCAAACAGGGAAATAGTTTTTGGTTCTCCCTTAACCAAACAGGAATATCAAAAATGCAACCAGGCAAATATAAACACAAAAAACAAACTTTTTTTTTAATATAAAACAGGATGAACAATTTCAAGGATTCAGTGATCACCTGATGCTTGAAAACCACATAAATTAAATGTGCTTAAAGAAGTTTTGTTGAAAAAACAATCTATATGCTTTCTTTCCATTTCAGGAATTATTAGAGGGAAATTTTCTTAGACAAGGCAGCACAGCACTGCAGAATGACTTCTTATGCAGACAATCTGCTATTTTGAATTTACACATTACATAATTGAGACATCACATGCATGATCTATGTATGCATTGCAGAGATCCTTTTCATATTAGAAGTATGCAAGGAAGATGATTATTTTCTTCTACAAAAGTGAAATACAGTGGAACTAATGAAGCTACATATTTTATTAATTAATTGAGAGCACACACTCTAGCTGCTGTCGTAACAACTGGGGAGGCTTCTGTTATATTTTCAAAATGTGATGTAACAAGTTTTCAGGTTAATTAATTGGTCTGAATGAAGTCTCATGACAAATGTGTTATCTTGAACATGGTAACCGGTCACTAAGATAAATCCTCTTTACTATTGGAATCTTTTAGAGGGCTTGTTCTATTTCAAACTAAATACGATATAAAGTTAATATGCTGCTTTGTTTCCTAATATGAGATACAGGCTTTTCTACTGATTTTAAAACTGTATTAAATTACCTAAACTGATAGGGAATACCTATCAGTTGATAGTGGTATGAGAGTAGCTGTACTTCTTTTGAAGCATACAACATCTTCTGATAATGTTCTTTGTTAGGCTTAATGTTTCCTTATCAGGAGATGTAATGGTGGGTTGCAAAGGTCCTTCATGCTGATAACATGTATTAGCTGACAACCTAATGTCAACATTATCTAACACGTGTCTTTAAAGCAGGATGCGTGCTGGATCCATTGGTCTCTGTTTCCCCTCCCAGCAACATGAGTACCACACCAAGGCATGCAGAAAATATATTTCCTCACAGCCTATGGACCCCAATGTTTTACTCTGGCTCTGGATTATGGATATGGAAGGCTGACATTGATCCATGAGACTGGAGAGTATCACACAGAATTTTTTCTACTAGAAGCATCTGTAAAAATCTGCTCCGTAAAAGCCTGCTCCCAAAGGCTACTTTGGTATCCATGTGTAAGCAAGCCATCTTCATTTTTTTTTAACTTGGATTAACACTATTCCCTATGAAAAAGTAGACATTTCTCCTTTTTCAGCATAATGAATCAGCGTATTTCTTATAGATGTTCTGAAGAACCCAGGTGTCTTCAGTGCTCCATGTCATTCCTTTCTAAAAATAGGGTGACAGAGAAAATAGTGGAAAGAAGGGACTGTTTTACAGTCCAGAAAGACTCAGGTTTTTGTAGTAGGTAACCAAAGTGGAGAATCCCTGTGTCAGGATACAGCATAAAGTTATAATGAATATTCTACAAGGCCTTCTGAGACTTATTCAGAGTACCATGAGTAAAACGGGCATACCCAGATTCGGCATACTGTCTCAAGTGTAGGCATAAGTTTTGATATATATGAACGTCATTTCTGTTGTTCTCAAAGGAGCAGAAGCAGAACCTGAGATATCATCAACCTGTAGGGAGAGTGAATGATAAAGGACTTAGACCTGGGTTTAAATATAGGAGTAAAGTTGTACAATAATATGGATATAAATTGTTGTCCTGGTTTGGACTAAAACAGAACTAATTTTCCTTTCAGTGATTTTTCCTTTCAGCTGTTTCTTTTAAGTAACTGCACTTTCTGAAACTAAGTGCATGTTTTGCAGACAGTGCCTGCTTCTAGGGCTGATAATGCTCGAAGTTTGTAGTCATTACTGAGGTAACAGTAGGAATGGTATGCAGAAGGGCTCTTGCTTAGACTTATTCCTAGAGAAACCAAGGTCACTGCTAAATTCCTCACTGATTGCGAGTGAAGAGCCACAGGGGGGTCGCACCTGCAGGGAGGAACGGACAGGACAGGTGACCCAAAATTGACCAACATGGTATTCCATCCCATACATGTCATTCTCAGTATAAAGCTGAGGAATCATGAGGGTCTCACTCTCTTCTTCTATGGACAGCATCAAAAGAGGACTCTGTCCATTTTTCTCCTGCCTTCAATCCCAATCCATGCATTCCTGAATCCAGTTCCTGTCCATCGCTGAGTCCAGTTGGGGACCTCCCAGAGCCTGCTCTGCAGTGCCAGTGGTGATGTGACCGTCCTCGGGGGAGCTCAATCTTGGGTTTGTATATATTTGTATATATTTAATTATTTCCATTATTATTATTATACTATTTTTCTTTGTTACTGTTCATTAAAACTGTTTTAACTTTCCAACCCATAAGTCTCTCTCCCTTTTCTCTTTTCCTTTCCCTTCTCGGGGCAGGGAAGAAGTTAATAGAGAGCATCTACCATCGGTTTAATAGCTAACTCAGCTTTAAACCATGACAAGTGTTCAGAGAAGAATGTATACTGTGAAACAACAAAGTAAAAAGAAGAAAAAAGCCAGAAAGAGAAAAGTGCAAAATTTTGTAGAAAAGAAGTTTCCTTAAAAGTCTTGAATTGCGGGTTCTTGTTCCTGCTTAGGGACTAGATGTTCCTTTTCCTTCTTTATTCTAACTTCAGATTTTCAAAATTTGTCAGGATTTAAAATTAGGGATAGAGTGTAGTCCAATAGAAACTTTTCTTATACCCATTTTTCTAAGGAACAAGATCAGCAGATTGACATTCCTGTAATTGGGGAAAGCTTTCTGGGTTTAAAGGACATCCAGAACAACTCACATGCAAAATGTTTATTGGAACTTCTTTTGTGTTTTCATATAAATGTGACTGTTAATACAGTCTATGAATATATGGTAGACACTCTCAGGATATCTGAGGTTTTCTTGTTGGTTTTTTTTTTATTTATTTACTTCTAAGGCACATTGTTCAAGATCCCCTAAGAAAGGAAGAGGTACAGGTATTTTGACAGGTAAATGGTTTTTTATATGAAACAATAATACAAGGAAACATTTGTTAATCTTTCTAAATTAATTAATTCATTATTAAATTCTAGCCATTTCATTACAAATACCACTTTGTATCCTAAATGCTGAATCTCATGTTGATGCCTATTTGCTGTTGAAATATGACATCTAAGTCAAGAAATTTCTTTACAGCAGTATCTATTTGTATTCACAATGAAACACAGTTCATGTGAAATACTTATTCATTAGTTAAAGGACAAGACATGATTTCACAATATTCTGCTAGCAGTATGCTGGCAGAAGCACCACTTCAAAAAACTAAAATTACGTGGCCCATTACTGAGCATAGGGACAATGAACATGTTTTGGTTGTTTCTGAGCGTCTTTTCCCCTAAAGTGCTGCACTGCTAATTTCAAATAGACTACAAAATCTCCAAGACACTATCTTATACTGTTGAATAAGCTTACAATTTTTTTTCCACATTGTGCACTGAATCAACGTTTCTTCTAGCTCCTCAATGCCTTCTGTGCTACGGAGGCATCTAAAAAGCAGATTTTTAATATCAAGATCCTCTAAAGTGAAAACTCATTTATCTATTTTTCCTAAAATCCTGAAAGGGTCTCTCATCATTGGCAGAGCACCCTATTCTTTTTTTACAAACGTAAATCAATGGGAAATGGAAATATTTAGGCCTCAATTTTGCTGTTAGAGTTGAATTCACAAACTTCATGCTTTCAGAATGACTCACACCCACTCCAAGGAATTGTTTCACCAATGAATAGTACCAAAAGGACTAAAAAATTAGTACTACAGTCTGCAAATTTTGTCATAGTCCTTAAAGATCTCAAAGGAATACTAACATTCTTCACTCTCTCATGGAGACTTTAGATAGCTTTAGGAAAGTAGGATTAAATGGTTGAAGGATGAAGAATCACTTCCTTCAGGAAAGACATTTGTGTGACTTTTACTTAATGAGCAATTGTTTTTTTATTTTAGACTCTCAGGTGTTAAAATAAATAATTTAAGTGTCGTCCTCTTCAGTTTCAAGTCCCAAGTGTAAGAAAAAAAAAGAAAAATTTATCTTTTTTTTTTAGAATTGCAACATCAATATGCTATGTACATATGCAGAACCATACCAGAACTGTTTTATGTGGCGTTATAAATATTTCAAACAGTTGCCTAGAAGCGATGCCCTCAGGTTGTCATAATACTAGCCCGCTACCTTGTTAAGAGTAATGGAATTCCCACAACTGCTACTTTCCAGAAATATGACTTTTTTAACATGACAGTAAATGCATTGTGACAGGCATGTTTGATGGAAACAGAAGAAAAATTATTCTTTTATATAAAGTCCTTGTAGTAATGATTTTTTAATGAATTGTGAAGTAGCACAGATATTGACAGATATCTGAGTCAATATAGTCACATCTTCAAAGATGACCAGAAAAAGAAGGCGTCATCTTTCCATCTGCCATTTCTTTCAGTCTTGCTAAAGCTACTATGTAATTTGTGATTGTGGCAATAAAAACGCTTGCCTTTTCTGTCCCGTTTCTGCTTTTTTCATTCAATCTAGACTGATTGGTCAGAACCAGCCTGTGTCTAATTTAAAATCTATACAAAATGCAGAACAGACTATCAATTTCAGAAGTCAAAGATGAGGGTAATATCACAGCACGATAATAGTATGTAAAAGTAGATTTAGATACTTGTTGTGGTTTGTTGTAGGGGTTTTGTTTTGGTTTGGTTTGCTGTCAAGCAAGAAAACTGCAATATTTGAATAAGATCAAAATTCAGGTCTGTCTCTAACTTCAAAAAAGTATCAGATACATATGACTGATGTACAGTAGGGTCAGATTCTGGTATTGTTTTACTCAGGTTTATCTCCAGTTTGCCTTTGTAATTCAATTCTGATTTACGCCAGTATAAATGAAACTAAAATCTAACCTCATGGAGTCCAGGGATCTAATTATAAATAAAACATTTTTTTTCAGTCAGTAAGCATGGTTAAGACATACTTTTTATACCTGATCACAGAATCACAGATGGTCATTAAAAGATCACAAAAATGTAGATCAAAGAAATCATGCTGTTGAAAGCAGCTCTAAGCGAAATCATGTGGGGCTTCAAGGAATTAATAAAGGACGGTGAGAGAACGGAAGAAAAAGAATGAATTTACATAGGGTCATTGTGACAACCTACTGAGAATATATGGCTGAGTCTCCCAGAATATGACTTTCATTTCAACAGTTTGGTGGGTTTAGGCCTTCTAGAAACTATACTTTCATTTAAAATATATCATCACACTGCACATCATAAGGAAGAAAAATAACACCAAAACTCACTGGGATATGTTTTGCTTCTCCATAATAGTGCATAAATACATAAGAAGAATGGGAGGATAATTCAATTCATCCTTGGATTTATTTGCTCTATAATCTGTTCTGTTTGTCTGCTTGTTTGTTTGTTTTAATTTCAGCTTGGAATACTAGCAGAAATTAATTTTTTTGTACATTTCTCCTTGCTGGCATCCCTTGTTGTTTTTCTTCCTCCAGGGTAGCCTTTCAAGGTGCTTAGGTTTAGCTTCCTTTCCCAGCTAAAGAAAATGAGGCCAAAAGAAACATGTAATTCATGTCCAGACGTAGGGTGAGACTCTAGAAAAGAGAGACTCCAGAATTTAGCTAGTGGAAGAAGTTTATGTAAATCAGTGATGAAACTCAGTCTTGGAGAGAAGGCACTCAAAAGGAAACATAAAGAAATTAAAAGGGGCAGTATGAATTATTCAGAAGGGGTCTACAGTTACTTAAATACAAAAGGGAGAATAAAATGAGTACTTTAGAGTGATCTTTCAGCAAAATTTTGGGTAGGTAGCTACATTTCTTAAGAGGCATATTGAGGGTTACATTCCAGGAAGGAGTACAGATGCAAGACAGTGCAGGAAGGATGAAAAAACTGAACAGACCTTGTAAGAGTAGAAAACTAGAGATGATGTTTAAGGTCAGAATAATCTTTTTAGTAACAGTTACTCTCAGTAGAAGCCTGGTGTATTGATTGGCAGGTAAAATTTTGGATCATCTATTGTCTAAGTGATAATAACCTTTTCTTCCAGACATTGAAATTACTTGCTTGTTTCTGTATGACTATAAAGGTACGTTCCTGTAACACTCATTATGGTCACAATCCTTACCTCATAATGATTTTTGATAAGTCACCTTAAAGATTCTTTATTTACTTGAATTTTACTCACATAGGGAAAATAATTTTAAATTTAGCAGAATACCTCAAGTGCACCAACCTCCCCTTTCACTCCTACCAAACTTATAACTACAAGTCATTGCCTTTGAGCACATTCTGCATGGTCTGTGTTGATTGTTGTGCTAATATACATTGCTTGTGTTTTTATGATTTGGCATGTTTAGATCCAGTTTCCCACCTTTCCAAAACTGAAATGAAAACTTTGCATTAATAAGATGGGTAAGCTTTACAGAAATATTTTTCTTTTTTTTGTATATTCATGTGCAATGGTACAACTATGAACAATTAAGAACAATTTCCTGATAACTCACAAAAAGATAAGAGTCACTTGATAATATATTCTGGATATATATTTTTGTGCATTCAAACACCATCAGGCACTGGATAATGAAACAGCTTTTTAGAAATTGTCTGAATTACACTGATTTGAGTTGACAAATTTGTATGATGCTTAACAAAGGAATATTGATGTCTGTCTTTCAATGTCCACAATGTAATGCATTCTTTTAGCCTTTGTTGTAGATTGTGTATATTAATTGCTTCTTAATTATGTGTAATTCCTCTGGGAAATCTATTTACTGCCTACTCATATGTAGCAAATGATTCATTCCTTTCCTATAGGGAAAAAATTCTCAAGGCCTTTATTTTCCTCTACGGTTTCATTATAGTACAATCACAGAATCACAGAATGTTAGGGTTTGGAAGGGACCTCGAAAGATCATCTAGTCCAATCCCCCTGCCGGAGCAGGATTGCCTAGATCATATCACACAGGAACGCGTCTGGGTGGGTTTTGAATGTCTCCAGAGAAGGAGACTCCACAACCTCTCCGGGCAGCGTGTTCCAGTGTTCAGTTACTCTCACTGTAAAGAAGTTTTTTCTCATATTTATGTGGAACCTCCTGTGTTCCAGCTTGCACCCATTGCCTCTTGTCCTGTCAGTGGATGTCACTGTGAAGAGCCTGGCTCCATCCTCGTGACACTCTATCACAATCTATTAATCATATTGGAAAGTCAGTGCAAGGAAAGAGCTATCCTAACAGAACGGCAGATGAACATTCGTCCACTGAAGAAGTGGTTGGTGGTGGTATGGGAAAACTGGAAAACTTGGAAAGTTGCTCTAATAAATAACTAGCCATTTATTAGAGCATGGTTCTTTCTCCTAATAGGAAAACTATATGTAAACTGTTGTTCAATGACCTAATAGGCTGAAATAAAAGCTTTACAGATTACTGAAAGACTGGCATTTCTCAATACAATCAACCTCATTGTACACTCACTATCATCAAGAATCAACCAACCATCTAGAGCTAAAGATTAGTCACCCAGCCACTGTTAACTTTGCAGAACGTCTCATGACTTTTTATTGTCTAGAGTTAAATAAGATAAATCTTTTTCTTAGTACAGAAAACTTTCTATTTAGGAGAGAATATAAACAGACTAGACAAACTAATATTTTACTGCTGACAATAGTTAAATGACTTCCCTATTATTTTTTTTTTTTCTACTGGGAAGCCTGATACACCACTTTGTGACTGATCAATAAACTTCTGCAATGGAAGAAGGCTCAGTGGAGATGGGCCAAGGTGATGTGTCCAAGCAGCAAAGAAATGCAAAGTAAAGCAAAGAAACTGACTTAATCTCAACACAAAAAGGACCAGAGGCTGGCCTTTGTTTTAGATAAACAACTATCAACAGGTGAGTTGATCAACTGGTGATATAAATGTTTCTCTCTGAGTTCTTCAAAAGTGTGAATGTCTCCCTGAGTCAGCCAGACCAACATGGAGGGAGCGTATATGGGCTCAGCCCAACATAGCACATAAAAATTAGACAACTAGCAAAAGAGTTTCGAAGAGAGCAAAGGGCTTAAGCTTGCTTCAGCCCATGTATTCCTTAATACCACTTAAACACACATGGCTACGAGGCCGGATGGGATCCACCCAAGGGTATTGAGGGAGCTGGCAGAAGTGCTCATCAAGCCACTGCCCATCATTTATCAGCAGTCCTGGTTAACCAGGGAGGTCCCAGTTGACTGGAAATTTGTCAATGATGTGATGCCCATCTACAAAAAGGACCAGAAGGAGCATCTGGGGAACTACAGGCCTGTCAGTTTGACCTCAGTGCTGGGGAAGGTTATGGAACAGATCATCTTGAGTGCCATCATGAGGCACATACAGGACAACCAGGTGATCAGGCCCAGTCAGCATCAGTTTATGAAACGCAGGTCTTGCTTGACTTACCTGATCTCCTTCTATGACAAGATGACCTGCTTAATGGATGAGGGAAAGGCTGTGGATGTTGTCTGGCTAGACTTTAGTAAAGCCTTTGACACCGTGTCCTACAGCATTCTCCTGGAGAAACTGGCTACTCATGGCTTGGATGGGCATACTCTTTGCTGGGTAAAATACGGCTGCATGGCCGGGTCCAAAGAGTTTGTTTCTGTCTCTGCACATTTAAACTGTGTAAATATTAATTTTTACCCAGGTTTTTTGTTGCAACAAGTCAACATATTCCCCCAAAACAAATCCTTGCATAGTTTTAGAAGCTCATTCCAATCCAACCCCTCTCCAAATCCAGCACAGATGAAATAACACTACTGGGTTCTTTCTACTTCAATGAATACACTCAAACCCTAGCAGACCCTAAGTGATGCTCATATTACCTAATACCACTTCCTAAATCAAGAAAAATATAAAAATAATTTTCCTGTAACATAATCTGCACAGTATGTCAGACACTTTGAACAGGAAAAGAAAAAGATTTTGATTCTCAGGAGCTACATGGGACCCCAATTGCCCAGGGTTACATGGCCTGTAGTGCAGATGTCACCAATCTGTTCTGGAAGTAGCTAGTCCTGAGTCAGATAGATATGAATCACTCTGCACCATATAGTAGGGTGACACTGCTCCTGAGACGGATGCAGTCACCAGTGTAGACAGAGACTATGAGTAATGATTTATTTTAAAAATAGCTTCAGTAAAGTCTGAAGTAAGGCAATGGATCTGTTTGGGTAATAAAGGTTGGATCCAAAAAGCAGTTGAGTGCCTTATGTAGGAGATTGGTAGAACTTAGATGTGTGATTTAAAGCTCAGCTGCTATTTGAACCCAGAAAATGCCTATACTCCATAAGCATATCACCTTTTTTTTTTTTTGATAGTTATATTTCTGTAGAAGTTTAAAGTTATGTTTCTTTCCATACTGTGAAGGACTGAGTTGTGAGAGGACTGGAACATTTTTTTTGCACTTTTTTTTCATATCTAAACTTGATTAAGATGCAGGAATGGTGTGTTTCCCAACTAAGATCTTTGGAGATTTGGAGCAAAAAAGGATTCTTTCAGAGCACTGCATGCACATCTGTAGGATGGTGCTCCACAGAGAAGCTATAGAAGCTTGTACCTTCTGAGTCATGGCAGTATTGATCCACATCCTGATACAGGCTATAACATGATGGGATGGGATACTCAGGTTAATTTCCTGCATTATAAATCTTAACTTTTATGATTCTGGAGAGTGATCTAACCACAAAATATAAAGCTGCCATAGCACCTTATTTTCCCTACCTGTGGAAGCTCTACCATTGTCCAGAAGAGAATTCAGGAATCTTTGGGCTAAAGAATTCCCCTGAATGTCCTTTCTTAGTTACCTTGTAAAACCACTATTATAATATGCTAGTCCTTATGCTGCTCATTCCGAGCTGTGTGATTTGGGTAAAATATTCTTTTAAGGCATTTGACTCTTCTCATTCACATTACTGAACACATGACGACTATATTATTGATGACATAATCCTGAAATTATGGGTTAATATGTTTGGGATTGAATAATTGTTTTTAAACTGGCTGGCTGGAGAAATGGGCTGACAGGAACCTCATGAAGTTCAACAAAGGGAAGTGCAAAGGCCTGCACCTGGAAGGAACTACCCCATGCACTAATATATGCTGAGGGCCACCAGCTGGAAAGCGGTTTGACAGAAAAGGACCCAGGGGTGGACACCAGGTTGAACACGAGCCAACAATGTGCCCTTGCAGCAAAGAAGGCTAATGGCATCCTGGGCTGCATTAGGCAAAGTATTGTGAGCAGATAAAGGTAGGTGATCCTTCCCCTCTACTCAGCACTGGTGAGGCTATACTTGGAGTCCTGTGTCCCGTTCTGGGCCCCTCAGTACAACAGAGACATGGATATAGTGGAGAATGAACAATTACTGGACAACCCATGTACACTACAGCCTCATGATATGACCTCCAGATGCACCTAGGAAAAACAATTAGATCTGTAGTAACTTTAGAATTCAGTATATAAATGCTGAAGATATGGATACATTTATGGACACATTAAGCTAGGAAGAAAAAATGGTGAGGAAAGTTTTATAGAAAGATAGCAACAAGAACAGATGACCTGTTTTTCCTCTTAGCACATTGTGTTAAAATACCTGAAAGAAGCTGCAGCCTGTGGAGAGCTCACATAGGAGCAGGTTTTCTGGCAGGAACTGTGGCCCATGGGGGACCCATTCTGGAGCAGTCTTTTCCTGAAGGACTGTACCCCATAGAAAGGATCCATGTTGGAGCAGTTCTTGAAGAAATGCAGCCCATGGGAAGGACCCCCATTGGAGTTTGTGAAGGACTGTATCTCGTGGGAGGTCCCCCACACTGGAGCAGTGTTAAGAAATAATACAAATAAATGGCAAAAGTGTATAACAAATGTATAAACAAGTATATACTGAATAAGTTTTTGCCACACATTTTTTGACAACCTGAATGAAAAGGAATGTTTATTATTTTCAACTGAATCCTACTGAGCATGGTCAATAACCATATTAACTTGTTGATCAAACTAACTTTACCAATAATTACACCAAGAATTTCACTATACCAGATATAAATTCATAAAACTCTAAGGTGAAGGTAAAATGAAACCCTATGATAACAGTGAGGAAAAGTAGAAGTTTGATAAAGTCATCTCATAGCAAAATCACTTTGACACTTTCCTGTTATGTTTATCTTTTTACCCAATGTGAGTGGCCTGAGTAGAAGCAGTTGTTACTGCTTTTTTCAGCTGCACTTTTTCATGAGGTTTCCATTTGGGAATATGTTACATATAACTTCTTTTTCATGTCCTAGATCTCAGAATCCCACTTTCATCAGACTCAGAGAAAATCACAATTCCATCTCCTAAAGGTTTTTGGTGACTTTTTTATTTCTTTTTTCAATAACTTTCATAATACTGCAAAAGAGTGACGGGAGTTGAATAGTTCCCAGTAAGTCTATTCTGCAATGATTTTGTTATTTTGCCCAGTTCATAAGATATTTCTAGAGCTTGTTTTTTTTGGTGGTATATCTTCAGCAAAAACTCCAAAGAGTCATCTGTTTCCTTGAGTTGGCTTAATAGAGCTTTATTAAAGAAGAGCAGGGTGCCATGGCTTTATTTAATCAATTTCTGATTTCACCCGCCAACTGTTCATCCCTCTCAGGAGTAGCTGAATGAACAAAATCTGATTCAGCATTTCTGTGTTGGCTAGCATCTGCAATTAGAGAAAACAGTTCAGTAGACCTAATGTTAAAATATTTAATTTAATTGTTTGCTTGCAATCTAGAGACATTTTATATTTGCAACTCTTTACACTGAAATAGCGTAGTTCTTCTTACGGATTTTGCAAGATTTTAACTATATTACAAGTATCTTATCTGAAGGAGAGTTTTACTGCATGTGTTAACTTGACTAATGTGATAATGAAAAATCTGTCAAAACATGATTTAATATGTCTAGAATTAAAAATTACATATTTTTTCTAGCTGTTTAGTTGCAGCAAAAAACAGACTACATGAACTTTAAAGACTAATATGAAACAGAACAAGTTTTCTAATATATTAATTCTATCTTTTGATCTTTATCCTTTTAATAATAGTTCTCACTTGATAACTGCTGAAATGTACAAGGTTATTTTGAAATACTTTGAGTTCAAGAGCCACCAATATTTTTTAAATCCTAATAAACTGGTACTGCAATACTACTGAGAATAAATGTATTTAATTAGTTGAATAATGTAATATATGAGACATTGAGCATAAGTGAAAAAGCAAGGTATGAAACCTTGATGTTACTGAACTCAAGTGAAGTTTTGGAATTTATTTCTGAAGGAAAAAGACATCACACAAGATGTCCATCGTGGGTGGCTTTCAAAATAAACAGCAACTTATTGACAAAAGAGAAAGATTAGTATATAATGAAACAGTGATGCTTTGTATTTGCTAGTATTTAACTATTAGAGTTTTCAGGACATTGGGAACTTATTTTAAGTAATAAATTGCCTACAAACCTTATTAGGAGGTTCAAAAACTGGAAAAAACCCCACCCCAGAATAGTAGCCCAGCAGACTAAGATAAAAAAAAGGTGGCTTAAGCATTCAAGCAAGCAGTCCTGATAGTGTTCAGTGTGGCTGAAAGACAAAATCTGTTTATGGCTTCAGGCCATCAAGTCAAAGAAATACGTATTCACAGCGATGATAGGAGGGGGCCAGTGACTTGGTGGTATGCCTGCTGTATGACTGGGAATGTTAACATTGTGTTAGCCTCTGTATGCAGGAAGAGCTGGATCCCTCCCCGCACCACAAGTCATTCTATTTCTGTTTGTGTGCATACCAATGTCTCAGACAGAAGTGCTGTCCTCTCTCATCTATTACAAAAATAGTGTAACCACCCAGCTATAGATAGCGATGAAGGTGAAGGTGGAAGGCAGTTTAACTAGAAAGAGGATTTCAAGTTCTCGTGTTAAAAATGAAATGATGCACAAGGGAAGAATAGTCATTGCTACAAAGAAATGAAGAAAGTATACAGATGACTATCTAGATCAGCTGTTACAGTACAAAATAGAAACCTGGATTTTAGCCTTGTCTTACAAAGTTGTTTATACATTTTATAATAAACAGTTGACAGATAAAATGGTACTTTTTTGTGACTTAGTGAATATTATTTTCTTTAAATGTTACATTTATTGTTGGACTTGAAGAGACTGATGGCTAGTAGTGCCTGTTTGGTTCTTCTCTGGAAGTAACCCGTGGTGGAAGAAACACAAATGACGGGCTATGAATTGCATTACAAAGGGAGAACTGATGTGTGGGAGGCAATTAGAATGCTATGATCCATGTTCACATGCAGAATCATAATGGCATTTTTTCTGATGTTCTGTGACTGTCCTGGTTTGGCCTAAACCAGGCCGATTTTCCTTTCAGTGATTTTTACTTTCAGCTAAGTCTCCTCTAAGTAACTGCACTTTCTGAAACTAACTGCATGTTTTCGCAGACAGTGTCTGCTTCCAGGACTGATAACGCTCGAAGTTTGTAGTTATCACTGAGGCACCGGTAGGGATGTTGTGCAGAAAGGCTCTTGCTGTACTTGTTCTTGAGAGAAACCAAGGTCACTGCTGAATTCCTCACTGCTTACGAGTGAAGAGCCGAAGGGGGGTCGCAGCTGCAGGGGGGAGCGGACAGGGCAGGTGACCCAAAATTGACCAACGAGGGTATTCCATCCCATACACGTCATTCTCAGTATAAAGCGGGGGGATCATGAGGGTCTCGCTCTCTTTCTGCTATGGCCGGTGTCCAGGGAGGACTCCGTCTGTTTTCCTGCTGCCCCCTATCCCGATCCGTGCATCCCTGAATCCAGCTCTCGACCGTCGTTAGGCCCAGGCTGGGCCTTCCCGGAGCCTGCCCTGCAGTGCCGGTGGTGACATGGCTGACTTCAGGGGAGCTCAATCTTGGTTTTGTATATATATTTGTATATATTTGATTATTTCTATTATTATTATTATACTTTTTTCATTATTATAGTTTATTAAAACTGTTTTAATTTTCCAACCCAGAAGTCTCTCTCCCTTTTCCCTTTCCCTTTCCCTCTGGGGGGAGGGGGGGTATAACAGAGAGCATCTGCCGCAGGTTTAATAGCTGGCCCAGCTTTAAACGGTGACAGTGACATAATACTGTCCTTGCTTTTGTAAGAAAGGTGAACAGCAAGAAAGAAGTTCAGAGCAGCTTGCAGTCATAGTCAAGATCATTTGTTCCACTTGCCACTTCTACTCCATGACTCTTTATTAAGTTCAGTCTTTGTTACTTGCATTATTTATTTCTCTTTCTCTAGGTCTAGGACGTCACAGGAAATTTACTTCAAAGCTGATGCCAGCATTGAGGAATCATCAGCCTGTCATTTGTTTACCGAAAGACCGTCATTTTTTTCCTAAAAAATTAAGAACTGTCTGCCAAAAATCAATGGCAACTAAAGGATTTCTAGGCTTATTACAAATTTGGTCAGACCGATACATTGTGCTTTACAAGCATGGACACCTTAGGTTATGCATTGCGTTCTTTTTTTCTTTGGAACAGCACGTTAAGCAATTCAGTTCAAATACTGTGTCATTTTAATTGGTGCACGAGAGCAATTAACATTCAATGGCAAAATGTCAGGTGCTTCCTTTGCCTTATCAAAGCCAATCTGTCAGGAAAAGACTATCATCTCATACAAACAACAATCAGTGTAAATAATTTGTATGTTTCAATTAGCTCATGATCTAATTATCCCATGGTCTAACGATAACAGCTAAAGACTTCAAAGAGAAAAAAGTATTTCTTTTATCTGTTTTGGTGTTCTCTATATTGTTGACTCAGATCCATATTCTTGAATAAATCCTCTGTGACAGTTTGTTGAACTTTATAGCTTCATTTCACACCAACTTTCAGCTTAGTTATACTGTGAATCTCAAACCTCAGTGCTACTAAACCGCCAGAGGAATTAAAGCTAGTTCAAGTGATAGAAGACAGACAGACGTTCCACAAAGTTATGATTTTATTTAAATTATTAATGTATTGAGACTAAATCCCAAAGACCTCCTAGCACATTAAGAGAAGTAAATAAAAACTGAAATGAGGCAGAGTGGGACAGAGCCAACAGAAGACTTATGTGTCTGCAATGTAGTTGCTGCTGCTTTGAGATGTGAGTCTCACCTTTAGTATAACATCACGCTATTTGGAACACGAAGAGAGTCTGAGATTTGTTTTCAGTTTGATGGGATATCGGGCTCTGCCTGGAAGAGCGGTTTTGGCACTTTAACTATGGAAAGAATACTTTAACTGTTTCTGAGGTGAAAACTGGATCCCTGGCTCCTTTACTTTTCAAGTAATTTCGAGTAATTACTAGGAAAATTTCAGAGCTCTGCTTCAAACTCTTTTTTCACAATAAAGCTGAAATGTGTTCTCTTGCTAATAGCAGCCAATAATCTGATGATGTTTTCAAAATATGTCTTGTTTTTAACCTTTCACCTTTTCTTAAAATAAATCTTCTACAAAAATGGATGACAATATTGTAATGCAGAATAGTACCGATTAATGTTGGTTAGAAAAGAAAAATGTGATCCTACAAGCAAAACATGTTTATTGCTAAAGACAGTATTTGTCTCAGAATGCTAGAATTCTTAATGGAATTAGAATTAATGTTAATCAAAACAAATATTATCATTTCATTACAAAATTAAATTATGTTTTCTGCCTCATAATATCTTGTACCTTTTTTTTTCTTATTTTTTGCCTTTTCTTTTTATACTTTAGGAGAAGAGCAAAAGTTTGTGGGGTGTGAGCAAAAGAAAAACTGTCAGAATTTTCCTCTGACAGCTTCCTTTGTTAGTTGATAAAAAGTGAGTCTTTCTTCCTCTGTGGTAAGTCCCAGCCTTCCTCAAGATGAGGAGTGGAATAAGCCATCCTGGTTGCTATGGTACAAAAGTTTTCCTACTACACATTTCTCTTGTGAAGTACTGTTGCTGCTGTCTCTCAGAAGTGGAACAGACTTTTATATGGGGTGTACGTACAGTTTGTACTTGTCACCATTTATCCCTAGGTTGACTCTTAGATAAAGGAGTGAAAAAAAGAGTAGAAGTACTTACATTTCATATTAATATCATGCTGCTTGTGTCTCTGAAAGTAGTGATTCTCAAATGATCATTTTTGATATTAAGACTGTAGGCAGACTGATATTACTAAAACATAAAAGTAGAGGCTTTTCATCCAACTGCAGTAGCTTATAATTTGATTCTGGTCATGCCTGTCATTAGATAAAATATAGAAATTCCACCTGAACATATATAAAATGTAGCTCTGTACTCTCCCAAATTAGCACTGTTTTTACTGTGTTGGATTGTTAATGATACTTCTGTATCTCCTCTAATATCCAGCTAACTGTTTTTATTCAGTGTAATTTATTTTGTTAATGTAGATAGCATCAACATGAAAAAAAGATGTTATTGTTCATGGCAGAACAGCATATAGCTCTGGTTGTAATACTTTTTTTGAGAGTACAGAATTCGAACTGTTTTATGAAAACACTGGAACAGGAATCTGTTATATATTACACGAGTGTGCTATTTATTAAAGCTTTTTTCTAAAAGAAGACTCTATTTTCTTATGAAAGAAAGAAGTAAACCTCCTTTGCTGCAGTCTTGCAAACTCCCTAAACGAGGAAAAGCCTGTGGGTTGCAAATTCTGTGCTGAAATAACTTTTCCCTGAAGCCCAGGTCTTTGGGCATCTGTGAAGGGTTGGTCTGGAGACACAGCTCTCTTTACAAAGTCTCCTACTGGCTTTTTCAGGCAATTGTAGGCCAACTGCTATAAATTCTTCCATTCTGAGTCATTTAATTCTTCCATGTATTAGACTAGAAGCTCAGGCAGTCCACACTAGCCGAATTTTGCTTTGGGACTCATATAGGTAAAACCTACATTGTGTGATGCTTGGGGACTCAAACTCTTAATTGTGTGTTGTATCTAGTCCCAAATAATGAGTAGTCTTTGCTATTTTTTCTGATTACATGAATGACTGCCACTTCATTTCGCACTACTCCAAAATATTCCCTATGTTATGTATGGATTATCTTGTTTCTCAGAGTAGTTGTCACTTCTGTGATGTTTCTGGTTTCTTTCAGGATGTTTTTGAGGAAGTATATTTTATGCCTTGCTGATTCATCTGTTTAAATTATTCTATAGCTTTAGTAAGGTTGTCCCTAGACCCATTATTTTGAATCACCTTTTTCTTTAAAGAATTTTCTCCCCAGGTGGTTTTCCTCAAAGTCTTGTTGCTATTATTCAGCATCAGTAAGGTACAAGTTGTGTATTTCAGCTGTTTTTAAAGTTGTATAGTGGAAAATATGCTGTAGTCTAAAAGAAAATATTTTCAGTGGTTCATGGCATTAAAAAAAAAGCAGCAGAAGTATTTTATTAGCACACAGATACTCTAACTCCAAAAATTAAATCAGTCTGCAACTCAGCTCAGAAGCTTTTAAATCCCAACTGGCAGCATTCATTAAAATCATGACAGATCTTTATAGTCCCTGCAATAAACACCTGATTTTTCTTTAACTTCGCTCTGGCATTCCTAGACTTTCAAATTGAGTCTGAAATTAGTAATTCATAGACATTCTAGTAAAATTTTATATTTTTCCTTGTAATTTTCTTGTTTTTCAGGAAATCAAATAGTTGCCCTTTAGCTGCATTATTCTTTATTAGGAGAGGAATAATTAGACTAAAAAGTCCTGTTAGTCACCTGTATTTGTACTGTATTGTTATTTCCAGCATGCCAGTATCAGAGTTTCTGAAAAGTGAGCAGGTCTTGCAACTTTCTAGCTTTTATCCTGATATTTAATTAAAATCAGAGCTCTGCAGGAAAGTCTGGCTCTGATTGAAGATAGAGGACAACTGAAAATGCAGCCCTTATTTCTATTAAGGTTTTCAGCAAAGGAGGACAAAGGATTCAATCAATTTTATTACATTATTATTACTATTAGTTTAAAGGTCCCAGCAAAAGCATATATTTTTGTGTTCTACTGTTCCACGCAAACACTTTTCATCCCTGTCTTAAGCCTCTGCTACTCTACACGTGCGCAGACCTCCCCCCCCCCCCCCACCAAACCTCTTCTTCTCTAATTCTTCACTAAATATAAAAAGGTTACATTTATCTCATGAAAACTCAGAGCACTTCACAAGTTTCAGTATTTGTCCTAGCTGTTTCTTGAACTAATGTACTTTCCCTTTCTCTCCATGTGCTTTCTCTGGGTCCTGAGTGAAATTAAGAATCATTGCTCATCAGATCCTGGGTCCAAATTTCTGAGGGATCAGGAGGTCAAGAATACCACAGAACTGATCTCCCCTATAGCTGAGACACAGTTTAATACATCTTTGAAGGAGAAGATGCTTATTCAAATATTACTCCCTCCTCTCCCACTAACCTCTCTTAGAAAAGTGTAATGACTGGCTTCAAGATCTTGATCATTGTCTACAGTCATTTTGTAACAAGGAAAATAGAAGATTAAAAAGTGTATCTTCTGTTATGGAATCCAGTGTTATCTAATATTATACAGTCTTCTTAAAATTATTTAGATTTTTGTTACCTCTATTCTGATGTGGAAACTAGGTTCTAAAGTATCAGATTTCTGAGGGTTAAAGACTAGACTTATTAATGTCCAGTTTGTGTCCTTTTACTTTAGTGCTAATATTGCTCATTAGCTTATATGTCTTTTTTTAGGAGTGAATAGAATTATCCCCCTCAGTCCTTTTATTAGATTACACTAGCATTTTATTGTCTCATCGTGAAAAACAGGAGTCCCTTTTCCTTACATATCCTGGTTTTAGAAAGTAGGTGACCTGAATTGTCCATAAAAATTTAAGTGCCGTCCCATCAGGTGAGTTTTATTTAAGCAAAGGTAGACATTTATGTTACCATCTCTGCCAGAAATATCTCACCTCATATATTCTAAAAATAAGTTTTTTTTTTCATGGCTGCATCACATTAACGGATTATGGTCATTCTACTCTTAACTCAAGTACATTAGGATTGCTGTATCTCTTCATTTCAAACTGAAGTGGAATGCCCCTTTAATTTGGCTAATTTTACCATACAGAATTTTCATGTAATTAGTCCATGGTTCTGTTTTAATCATACTATTTTATCATTTACTGAACAAATGGCGTCATGTCAATTTCAAGATAGGGTTGCAAGTGTGTGTGAAATTGGAATGATACGTGGAATGTAAGGGTACTTGGTCACCTGTATGGTAAGAACCTCTGGTTTGTGAAAAACAAGAGACAGGAAAATAGGTTAAACACGCAGGTACACAAACCCTAGGATGCAAAGGATAATGGTCACAACACCAAGGCCAGAACTGTTAGATCACTGACTGATGGGTCTTTGAAGGAACCCCTCAGGTGTAGCCTTCTGAACTTTGTAGCTGTTAAGAGAGGGGGAAACAAGATTGTCATGGGCCTCTTGGGAAAGGCAGACTTATCCTGGGATATCTGAAGGGACTTGTGGGATTATGTAAAACTTCTTATGGGAATGTAGAAAACTTGTAATGGGATGTTTAGGGGAAGCACCAGATGCACGGATGTGCTTTGCTGGCTGGACTAGCTGGCCATCAAGCTTGACTAGCCAGTGAGTAGGAGGAAACCTGTGTCTGGAAATACCCAAGGTCTGAGACATTGACCAAGGAAGGGGTCCTGGATCAGACCATGGGTATTGGATGGGTTTAGAGCCCATGTTAATATTTGAGAGATCCATGAATGTGATGTGGTTGTGCATCTAGGCAGTGTGTGCATGTGTTTCTGTGTATGTTTTCACTATGGAATGTCAATCCTGATCAACCGGAGAGGAGGAACAAGTATGGGCAATCCGTGTTCATGTTTACATGAACCTTATAGGTGTTTGCATGACAGCGCATAAAGCGCTCTGCTTATGCTGCCTGTGTTCATATGTGTGTGTGTGTGTGTACCTGCATCTCTGGAACACTTGCTGGAACTAAAAACAGGAGCAGCAGCAAACAAACTGAGAGAATAAATATTCTGGGTCTTAAGTCCACCTGAAACAGCTTCCCTTAAAAATGGTATCATGCAATCCAAGCAGCAGATCATTCCCAAGACAACCTCGTTATGTTTACTAGAAGATAATGTATTTTTCTTAAATATTTACCTCTTCCTTCCCATTGTTCTTTGCAAGCAGTAATTTCTTATGGAAAGATAATTTTCATATAATTATATTTATTTACTTAATATGTTGAGGTAAGCAGTCCGTCATGCCAACATGACACTTCTTAAAGATCACAGCAGTTCTCTTGTGATTTGTACAAAATTTATACATATTAAAACTACTTCATATAAATGTTAGATATAGCACATGCAAACGTCTACTGGATGTAAACATACACTTCTTATTTGCAATTTTAGCTCAAAACCATCACAAATTGTCGAATACTCTTTTGTTGCTCTCCAAGAGTAGACACTAAAGTCATATCTTTGGAAATACACATTACAAAGCACTAAATAAAGGTTTCCAAACATTCTGGCTGACCAGTCTTTTATTATTATTAAAACATGAATCTAAATGAAAATACTCCCAGAACTGACAAACATCCACTGTTCTTTGTGTTACTAAGTACTAATGTGCCCAAAGTGCACACAGTGAAAACTGAAGCAATACTGTTAGTTTTTGTGCTTAAGAGGAAGTAAAAATTGCAGTTATGCAACAAATTGGATAATGAAAAGAAAAGATAATTCAACATCAATTTGACTTCAAATGAAGCCATCTTGCTTTCTAATGATCTGAGAGATCATTTTAAATCCAAATATCAAAGACCAACACCTGGATACTTACAGAAAAATCAAAAGACATCATATTTTCCTTTGAGATAAATGATTTATAGATTTGAGAAAATACTGAACACTGTGTTAAAAGAAAATATAGGAATATCTGTGAGAATAAACATATGTGCTAATATAAAATATGCCTAAGGATTGACAAGTACATGCAAGAAGTTAGAATGAATATACAAGACATGCGAGAGCTTTTTTGGTAATAGGAAATTATGTCTGAGGCTAGATAATGTTAATGCTCAGTGTATCTAAACTATGAAATGTCTGACTGACATTTCATACTTAGTTCACACATAGTATGCATATCAGACAAAATGAAGACCTCACAAAATTAAATTTCATCATATCAATGCACTTTATGTCCAATAAAAATAATTTAAAATAAGTATTTAAAAAACCCTCAGAAATCAAAACATTTTGTATCCATTTTTTTCTAAGTTATATTTGTAAACACAATTATATTTTCTATGGCTAAGTATTTTCTTAGTAAGCAAAATCTAAAAAAAAGTGAAAGCTGTAAGCTTTCAGTGATGTTCAAAATTTATTGCACTGAAAATGTAGAAAAAAAACCCAGTCAACTATTTAACTCTTTGGTGCTCTTTGCTATGTAAATCTCTATGATATATAATACTCTTTACTTTTATGTCACTAAGGCATGATACCAAAAGTCTCAATGACATTTAGCATTACACCAGAAACAAGGCACACGGCACTTTTGAAAGCATTTTTTTGTCACCACTTATTTCTACTGTGTCAGCTATGCTAAGGTTGCCCTTTAACATCTGCTTTAAATCAGTGGGCCACTTCAGTAAATATAGGCCATTTGGCAGTAAAACAGATTTACTCTGTCTGGATGTTGCCAGAATATTTAGCAGAAGTCAAGTGCCTATATAATAAGTGAGCTCTTGAGATGGTGTCTCCATTTTATAAAATGTAGGAAACTCATCATTTGTTGTAATCAAAATGCTTAGTGTTACACTGCTGATACATAAAATCTGAGGAGTTTGCAATGCAAAATTAAATGTGGAAAATATCTGATAAGAACTGTATGAGACCACATTACAACACAAATGTGCTCATGTTTTTCTCCTATTAAAATAGGATAAATAAAATAGGAATTTCTTTGCATTCTGTGGTGTAAAGATGATAATAAAAAATAACTGTTGAAAAATGGCTACTGCTTACTTAACAAAGTCAGTTTTTTACTTCTGTGGCATAGTCCTTCATTTCAGGTCTGCCAAGTATCACTATTGCTCTATCCTTTTAGCTTGTTTCTGCTTACTACCATATATGTCTACTGACCACAGTAACAAGGAAGGAAAGATAATGGTATCGGTTTTGCCCTACCTCTCTTTGGTTACAAGATAGTAATTATTCAGTTTGTACTTCCCCAGAACATGGTCTACAACTCTGCTCCTTTTTTGGCCAGCGAAATTCAGAAGACTCTCAAATTCTTTCCTCATTTTAAGAAAATATTCATCCACTGGCTATGCATGTCTAAGTTTACAATAAATATAGATAGCAAACATATATGCATATATAATACAATTCCTGTGCTTTTTCACATCTCTGTCTCCTGCAAACAAAGCACAAATGTGGCACATAAAACTGGGTTAATTTGTAACTTGTAGCTCCACAATAGGATGGAGACAACAAACACACCTAATCAGAACATTTTTTTAAAAAAATAACCTTCTTTGGGAAATGTCTCAGCAAAGTAGCAATTCATTTTTAATGAAACTTAAACAAAGAAAGAAGTCGCAAATTGTCAGCTTTCCAAAGAGTCTCCTATCATCTCCCACATTAATGACAAGACTTGCCTGAAAGAAAATCCTGGCCCTACATTGAAGGTGTGTTACTGTGTATCAACAATGAGATGTTCGTGTGATCGTGAAAAAAGTTAACATGAAGGAGCATGGCTCTGTGACATGGTACGAGCACACTGGTCTGAGACAGAAAACATTGATTTAAGAGCAGTACTCTGTTCTCAAGTTTTACTGTGCACTTGCACTAAAAAGCAACGAGATGAAAAGAAAAAAAAAAAAAAAGAAAAGCTAGAGTAAGAAAAAATAAATTGAAACCTAACTAACCAACCAACTAACACCAGTTCAGCAGCGAGTATGCCCTCATAGATTTCCTATTGTTCTATTTCAGTTGCCTCTGTTCAGGGGACAGGCTATTATTAGTATCGTTCCTGTATGCCTATCTCCACATATGCCCTGTGAAGGTAATGTAGCTCTTTCACCCACCTTTATGAGTCTGAGAGACCTACAAATGGAGCACCTGTAAATTAGGAGTGTATAAGTGAATTACTCTTACATACAAAATGAGTCTACATGCACACACATCTTTTTTCAATAAATAATACACATAAAAAGTCAGTCATTAATTAGGACATAAATATCCTCTGAAATTCTAAAGTAACACTAATGTTTATGTAATTCCAATGAGAGAAAAAGCTGGCTTCTCTTCTTTTGTCATAAACTGTGGTAAGCTTCACCTTTCATTTTCAAACGCCTTTTTTGTACCTAAAATCTAGACTCGGTACTAATTTGAAATGTCTCAGTATTTATTCAGAACATCTTTCTCCAGAAGCTGGAGTTATAAAGAGGTAAATAACAGTGTTAAGTTTGCAAAGATATTTTGCTTCCTCAGCATTAATTCTCTTGTTCTCACTTTCATAACTGTTACAGAGCAACCTAATTCCATACATTTAAACTAAGATTAGTTTTGGAATCCCCAGATTTTCAATACATTATAAAGAATTTTAGCGTATGCTTCATCATGTAGTGATAGGATGAGGGGGAACAGTTTTAAACTGAAAGAGGGTAGATTTAGATTAGATATTAGGAAGAAATTCTTGACTGTGAGGGTAGTGAGACACTGGCACACGTTGCCCAGAGAAGTTGTGGATGCCCCCTCCCTGGCTGTGTTTAAGGCCAGATTGGATGAGGCTTTGAGCAACCTGGTCTAGTGGCAAGGTGTCCCTGCCTGTGGCAGGGGGGTTCGTACTAGATGGCCTTTAAGGTCCCTTCCAACCCAAACCATTCTATGATTCCACGATCATTTCATTCAGACATCCTTAGCTAATGAAAACAGGAAGGAAACACACAAATCAAGGTAAGAGGTATCACATGAAAGAAGATTCTCCAAAATTTCTGACCTCCTTTTTTATTCAATTTTGTTCCCTAAGTAGAAGGAAAAGGAAGAGCACAAAAAAAGAGTAGTGCAGTTGCATGTGATTAATGACTAAGTGAAGAGAAAAATCTCAGTTGCTATGATTCTCTGTGAAGTTTACTATAATACATTTTAGAGACCAATCTCTTCTTGATGAACAGATAAACCGAAGTCGAAATTCAACTGAATGAATGGTTTTAGAATTGGACTCTCATTACAAGGACATTACTATTTCCTGTTTCTTTTTTTCCCCCTCACAATATGTTAAACACAGTGTAACAGACTACAGAAAAACTAGAAACTACACTAGAAACTTTTTTGTGTGTTTCTAAATTGAAAGTACATTCAATATTTTTTTTAAGTATTAAATGGTTTTAGTCAGTCCTATTTTCTCATTAACCTTTTTCCCCTTCAAACAATATTTCCTTTTAACAAATACAAGCCTCTAGATTTTTATTTTATTTTTAGAATGGGAAACAATATTTTAAAAACAATTTATGGGGTACTATTAGCATGCCTTTTACTGAAAAGATGTGATAAAGTGGCTTTGTTTCTCATGAGTAAGACAATCAGAACCTCTCTAAATTCCTAAGAACAGCTATGCCAAGATGAAAAATTTTTTACCCAAAGAGACACCTTCAGTGCTTCCTATAGACTCAGCATTTGTCTTAAACTGTGATTAATGAAGGCACTGTACATTCAACCCTTTATTCTCTGGTAGGCTTATCACAATGGACATTGTACATACATCATGAAAAACATCTTGTTTCCACTACTATAGCTGTTTTAGTATAGTTCAAGAATGGTTATGATGAGATTTCAAATGCATATGAGTTATAACATATTTTCCATCAGCTAACTAGCTATAACAGTTTAAGATCCATTACCTGCTCTCCCATATCTTCCTCAGCTTTTCTTAGTGTCTCCCTGCTAGAAGCTTCTACCTTTATAACGGAGAGGAAGGAAAGGAGATGAGCCACTTAGGTGAAAATTTTGGGAATTTGCTTTAAAAAATAGCTGGCGATAAGCTGATGGACTTCGTACTGAATCAACTGTGATGAAGACGTATCTGCCAGGAGATTAGCAGTTAGCTAGAAAAATAGAAGGGAAGTCTAACTTGCTCGTTTGTAACAGCTGGATTTGTAAGAGTGTATCCGACAAAGCCTTAATAAAAAAGAGAATAATAGCCAACAAGTTCAAAGCTAGAAGGCTGCCTTGTTAAATGAGGGGTCAGAGGTATCTCACCCAGCTAAACATATTTAAGATAATTAAATATGGACTAGTAATCCTAGATTCCCTTTATAGCGAATGGAAATAATTAGGCGTGCCAATTTTATGCTGAGAAGGTTTTCTTTTGGGGATTTTCCTGTTTATTAATTTGTTATATGCATGTCTTAAGGTTAACAGCTTAGATTTAAATAGTTAACTTTTAGGCCCTGAATTAGAGCAAAATATCAGCCAAAATGATTGAAAAAATCCTATCTAGACTTAAAAGAAAGTAAGATTTCTCTTCAAAAGACTTAGCTTCACGAGTTTATTGTGCATGGAGCTTGAAATTCTAAGCAAAAATGTCTTACTACCTCTTGAGGTTCTTCTGCTAAAGTAGGAATTTGTAGTCGCTCCAATACACTGAAATAAAGTAACTAAGTCATTTAATATAAATGAATCTGTAGTTTCTAGGGAGAATTTTCTCCTACTGAAGTCTATTGGAAGAAAAGCGTAAGAAATATGTGCCAATGGAAACTACTGAAATGTTTTCTGATTTGCAGTGTTGATCTTGAAGAGATCAGGGAGTAACAACTCTTCGTTCATTAGAATTCTTAAGAACCAAAACAAAACCCCAAAACCACTAAGCCCTCCCCAAACCCAGATTTCTATTATTCCTTTGTTATGAAGTGTAATGTTCCCTAAAAGTAACTCCAGTCCTAACCTGAGTGAAAAATGTAAACTTCAAAAACTTGTGGCCACTGTTTCTCCACTAAAAAGTAGATAGAGTCAGTGTGTGTGGAACCTTTAGTCACATAGTTATTTTAAAGGATCATAGAATCATTTACGTTGGAAAAGACCCTTAAGATCATTGAGTCGTCAAACTATATTTGTTTTCTTCATTTATCACCTGTAATCTTCAAGCCTATGAAGTCAGTCCCTCTTTTAAAAAAGCAGTCTGAAAGATCTTCATTAGCATGCAACATCTTCTACAACCAGGTAAGAACTCGGGGCAAAATCAGATTTTGGGAAAATTTTGGAAAAGACTGGGGAAATCAGATCAAAACCTGAGAAAGTTAAACTGTTTCTGCTACTTCTGTGGTGTTAAATAACAGTTTTGTTCGTAATGAGGGGTTTTCTCATGGTTTAACTTTTGCATCTGCAATTGTTGTACCCTGAGATGAGTGTAGATGATACAAGTATCTGAAATATATCTGAATTACTTGACCATTCTACTACTAATGAAAAGGCGATAGATGTAGATGTCATCCCTAAAGAAACTGATGAAGGCATAAGTAACTTACATTTGGGAAAAAACTGCTCCACCAGATATCTTACTAACAATTCTTCTGAGGTTTGTATAAAAGATTTGGATCTACATGTAAGATAGGATTGCACAATCTGTATAACAGGATACTCTTGCCTCTAAACCCTAAAAGGTCACAGAAACACAGCAGTGCTCACCTGTTAGCCTATTTCCCATTGAAGAACATATGATAGTAGCAAAATTAGACTGATAGGCCCAGTATTGTCAAGAGTTTATAGTATTAGTCCGATATTTTGTGACAGAATTATTATCATTAACGAATCAAGCCCTGCAGGGTACTGAGTCACAAAAAGATTTCAAAAAAAGAGGTTCCAATCCATATTGCCATCACGTAACAGTGCCTTTTGGTTTTACAGTATATTCATTGTATACACACACCTTATATGCAGTATGCCCTCTGCAGACAAAATTTGCTAAGAAATCTATCCTTTTCAACAGAATGTACAAACGGGCACCAAAGAAGGAGATGGTTCTTCTGTTTGCTGTAGTTTATATTTAAGGTCAACAGTAAGAACTACTGTATGAACAACTTCATCCCAGGTGAAATGTCAGTTTTTTTCTGTGACTTCTAAGACTAACCTGTTGTCCTGGTTTCATTGAGATTTTGTTCCAGTTTGTGACCAGCCATGGTGATCAAGGCCCTTAGCAGTTAAATGTGCAGCAGCTGACCCAGGCTGGCCCACAGGTGTATTCTATATCATTAACATCAAGCTCACTATAAAAGGGAGGACTTGGTGGGCAGAAGTGTGGTTGGTTTTGTTTTTGTCTTTTCTAGTTTCTTCCCCCTCCCATTTCCAATAATTAATATTCCTGGAACAACCTGCTGCAACTCTGTAGCTAAGTATACTTTTGTGTGTTCTGTGTTATTGTTGATATTGGTTTCTTTATTTTATTACATCTGTTTAATTTTAACCCACGAGTCTCCCTCTTTTTCCCAATTCCCTTCCTCAGTTGGGGAAAAGATACTGGGTGAGAGAAAAACTTATTGTTTAGCCCTGGGTGTGGGCTAAACTAAGACACCTGTTCAACCCACCAAAATCTGGAGAAGTACAGACAAATATACCTACTCAGCCCTTGGAAAGCAAGACTATCAGCTTTCATACTTTCTAACTACTAATATTCTGAAATCTACTTTCAACAACTTATTTGAAAATTAACATCTAAAGGTACATTAACTTGCTATTAGCAAAAAAAAATAAAAAATGCAGGAAAATGTGTTAGTGGGTGCATGCAGGGAAGGTCCCTGGCTGTGTCATGTGGTTCAAATAAAATGAAATTGTTTAAGTGTTCTTTTTCACTTTCAGTTTAGAAAGTTCTTCGTATACTTGCACCAGAAATATGGTCAAGGCAGACTACAAAGTGGTTGTGTTTTGTATTAATTCAGGGCTCAAATTTGCCCTCCTCCAAGGAGCCAACTCCTAGGTCGTCCTCTCAAGCCCAGGCTGACAGCCTGGAACTGCCTGTCTGGTATGTTGCGTACACTTGTAAGAAAGCTGAGAAAGAAGAGTCAGATTGATCCCACTTAAGCTCTATAGACAATTAAGGACCTGACCAAGCATCCCAATGGAAGTACAGACAGATGAGTCTACTGCTGTACATACTCACTAAAAGGAGTAAGCAGTTCAGTCAGAAATTAGGAGGCTATGAGAGACACTGAATGTGCATAAGTCAAACTGATAGTCTGTTGTATAGCCTCGAGCATAAAGAGCAGAGATTTTGTTTCTGTTGACATTGTAGTCTTTGGGAGCAGCATAGAGTGTCTCTGGTTTTCAGAAGGGAATAACATTTTTCCTTTCCACTGCAGCTTTTTCTATTATTGTTTAAAAATAACTTACACTTATTTTCAGAAGCAAGAACTGGTTCAGTTTTTTTATGTTATGTAGTGGTTCACTTAACCAAAATGATACAAAAAATTCTTATGAAGTTTCATTTGTCCTTTTTCTTACAGTAAACAGTAAAAATTTGTTTAAGTGTCTCAAACAGTCACAGGGCCTTTAAAAGTGTATCTTTTCCCTGTACTTACTACAATTAAAATCAGAATCAGATTATTTTATTTTGCAACATTATAGTTACTTAGAATTGCTGTAATTTTCCACTTCAACATAGTTTAACTTTCATTAAAATAGACTGGATTTTTTTGTTGTTGTTTCTTGTTTGTAGTAGAAGTAAAACCGTGTCTTTTTCATTTCATGATTTTCTTTCTCTTGACTCTTTTTTCCCCAGTGTCTTATGCTCAAGATGTCCATATTCTCTTTTACTTGTCCACTGTTGTGTGCAGCTAGCTGAATTTGGACATGTAGTGCTAAATCATATGCAAGTCCCCCTTCTAGTTGGTTTCAAGGTTGGTTGACTTTTAAAGAGACATATTTTAAAAATAGTGACTTCACCATTTCCCTTAACACAATTGCTAATAATGTCACAGCTTAACTACTGATTTTAACTACTCTTTATAGCTCTCTGCTGTTTACTTTTCACAATTTTTGAAGCATGATTAAAAAATTATAAACCACTTTTTCAAAGTTTTTGTAAAAAGCAGTTTTAATATTTTAAAGCATATTAGCTTGCATGGCTATAAAAGCATTTGCACAGAAAAAAAAAATCTAAATTAGAGCAAATATTTCTAAAATGAAATAACCATTAAACAATTTATTCTTCCAAATTTCATTCTATTCTTATACTACTGAATTAATTTTCACACAGAATGAGTGGCAAATAAAGATAGTCATAATTTTGTACATTATGACCTGAACTATGTTAACATTATGTTCATTGAATGTTATGCAAAACACACAACAAAGTAGTAATACTGGCAAAATGCAGCTGGCTCCATTAAAGAGACCTTTCTGTACAGAGAGGAAGAAAATATATATCAGAATTGAGTGAAGAGGGAGGACAGATGTAAGTCACCAGCTGAGCAACTTGTGAAATCCAGTATTTCTGCAGTGCTATAAAGTTTATGTGCACAGTTTTGTGAAGAAAAAAAAATATATATAGTAAGAACTACCCATTTCCTTCAAGTCCTTTCTTATTTCTGGGCTAAAGGACCAAATGTTTGTTCAGTTGGTTGCTGCTACTGTCCAAGCATAAAATGTTGTTTTGCCTTGTTAATTACTTGAAAGATAATTACTGAAAAAAGCATGTAGCTCATGACTTACAATAATTTATAAGCTCCCAAGAGCTACACTAAACTGCAATATTTCGTACTGGTATAACACCTGTTATGTGCAAGTACGCTTATATGCTTTCCATTCTTTTTAAATTAAGGTTTTCTTCAGAAGCTGATGTAACAAGATAAGGCATATGGGTGCAGTCATCTAGAGCTATATGTTTTATTAACAATGGTGTCTCCAACATTTTGATGTTAAGGCAAACCTATAGATCATTTCAGTTCAAGCAGGATCAGTAGAAAATTTCTAGCACAGATAATATCAGATTTTTCATTATACCGTGTAACGTTCTGTCAAAGAAAGAAAAAGCTTTATCTGATTCTAACTCTTTAGAGTATTTGCAGACTAGGTAAAATGAACTATCACATCACCTATGAGTATTTGTGTATATTTTCCTGTGTTCGTTTTAGGTTTATTTTGATAAATTATTTGCATTATTGACATGAACCACATTGAAGACTGTGCATCATTTAACAAGTATATATTTACTGTGAGTGAGGCACAAGATTTTTGACCTGAGATACAGTTAGAGAAAACTTTTGCTTGCTGAATTCAGCATTAAAATATTATTTGCATTTTTGTGATAATTCAGATGGCTTTCTGCAAACAAGGAAGCAATTTGACTGGAAAGGAGAACTTCATACGTTATTGCAATAGGACTCTAACATGGGTTAGGGCTCTAGAAAGTAGAGGGGGTCCAAGACAGCTGGTCAATAATCAAGCATCGCTTCCTTCAAGATCAAGATTGGGGCATCCTTATGAGTAACAAATCAAGCAAAGCGGGGAGGAGACCTGCATGGATGAGCAAGAAGCTTCTGGCAAAACTCAAATGGAAGAAAGAAGTTTACAGACGTGCAAAAAGGGTCAGGCCAGGTGGAAGGAATATAGGAAGGTTGTCAGAGTACGCAGGGGTATGACAAGGAAGGCTAAGGCCCACTTGAAACTGAATCTGGCAAGGAAAGTCAAGAACAACAAGAAAATGGTAAGGCCACATGTTGAATACTGTGTTCAGTTTTGGGCCCCTTACTATGAGAAGGTGCTGGAGAGAGTCAAATAAGGGCAACGAAGCTGGTGAAGGGTCTGGACAACGAATCTTATGAGGAGCAACTGAGGGAACTAGAGTTGTTTAGCCCAGAGAAAAGGAGGCTGTGGGGAGACCTTATTGCTGTGTACAAGTACTTGAAAGGAGGTTGTAGCGAGGAGGGTGTTAGTCTCTTCTCCCAAGTAACAAGCAATAGGATGAGAGGACATGGTCTCAAGTTGTGCCAGGGGAGGTTTAGATTGGATATCAGGAAAAATTTCTTCACAGAAAGGGTTATCAAGCATTGGAACAGGCTGCCCAGGGAAGTGATTGAGTCACCATCCCTGGAGGTATTTAAAAGATGTGTGGATGTGCTGCTTAGGGCTATGGTTTAGTGGTGGACTTGGGATTGCTAGGTTAATAGTTGGACTTGATGATCTTAAAGGTCCTTTCTAACCAAAATGATTCTATGATTTTTCAAGTACATCAGTAGCAAAAGGAAGACTAGGGAAAATATGGGCTCACTGCTGAATAAGGTGGGTGCCCTGGTGATGGAGGATACAGAGAAGGCAGAGATACTGAGTGCAGCCTTTGCTTCAGTCTTTACTGCTAAGGCCAGCCCTCAGGAACCCCAGGCCCTGGAGGTAAGAGAGAAAGTCTGGAGAAAGACAGACGTTCCCTTGGTTGAGGAGGATCAAGTTAGAGATCATTTAGACAAACTGGACACCCACAAACCTATGGGCCCCAATGGGATGCACCCATGAGTGCTGAGGGAGCTGGCAGATGTTATTGCCAAGGCACTCTCCATCATCTTTGAAAGGTCATGGAGAACAAGAGAGGTGCCTGAGGACTGGTGGAAAGCCAAGGTCACTCCAGTCTTCAAAAAGGAGAAGAATGAGGACCCAGGTAACTGCAGGCCAGTAAGCCTCACCTCCATCCCTGGAAAGGTGATGGAACAGCTCATTCTGGATGCCATCTCCAAGCATGTGGAAGAAAACAAGGTTATCAGGAGTAGTCAACATGGATTCACCAAGGAGAAATCACGCTTGACCAATCTGATGGCTGCCTATGAGGATGGGTAGATGAGAGGAGAGCAGTGGATGCTATCTACCTTGACTTCAGCAAGGCTTTTGACACTGTCTCCCATAACATCCTCATAAGTAAGCTCAGGAAGTGTGGGTTAGATGAGTGGACTGTGAGGTGGATTGAGAACTGAATGGCAGAGCTCAGAGGGTTGAGATCAGCAGCCCCAGGGGTCAGTACTAGGTCTAGTCTTGTTTAACTTATTCATTAATGAGCTGATGAAGGGACAGACTGTACCCTCAGCAAGTTTGCTGATGACACAAAACTGGGATGAGTGGCTGATACACCAGAAGGCTGTGCTGCCATTCAGTGAGACCTGGACAAGCTAGGGAGTTGGGTGGAGAGGAACCTCATGAAGTTTAACAAAGGCAAGTGTAGGGTCCTGTACCTAGGGAGGAATAACCCCATGAACCACTACAGGCTGGGGGTTGACCTGCTGGAAAGCAGTTCTGTGGAGAAAGACCTGGGAGTTCTGGTGGACAAGAAGTTCATCATGAGCCAACAATGTGCCTTTGTGTCCAAGAGGGCCAATGGTATCCTGGGGTGCACTAGGAAAAGTGTGACCAGCAGGAGGTTATCCTCCCCATCTACAATGCCCTAGTAAGGCCACACCTGGAGTACTGTGTCCAGTTCTGGGCTCCCATTTCAAAAATAAACAAGGAACTACTGGAGAGAGTCCAGCAGAGGGCTACAAAGATGATTAGAGGACTGGAGCATCTCTCTTATGAGGAGAGGCTGAGAGACCTGGCTCTGTTTAGTGTGGAGAAGAGAAGACTGAGAGGGGATCTTATCAATACTTACAAATACCTTAGGGGCGGGTGTCGAGAGGATGGGACTGGACTGTTCTCAGTGGTACCCAGTGACAGGACAAGGGGCAACGGGCACAAACTGAAACACAGGAAGTTCCATCTGAATATGAGGAAAAACTTCTTTGCTTTGAGGGTGACAGAGCACTGGAACAGGCTGCCCAGAGAGGTTATGAGTATCCTTCTCTGGAAATATTCAAAACTGGCCTAGACGTGACCCTGTGCAACATGCTCTAGGTGAACCTGCTTTGGCAGGGGGTTGAACTAGACGATCTCCAGAGGTCCTTTCCAACTCTAACGATTCTGTGATTCTGTGATTTACAGAGAGTCTTAAACCTGGAATTTTATCAGATGGCTATAAGGACATATTGATGATGGATGAAACACGGAAGATTAAGCTGACATGTACGATAATTGCAGTTCTTATCTCTGATGCTGAGGGCAGCCTACTGAATCTAATGGCAAGATCAACTTTTCCTAGCATTTGTTTCAAACTCTATGTTTAAGCCTAACGGAAAAAAAACATCAGTAGTTTAGGACAACAGGCTGTGTAACTCACAGATGAGAGAAACCTCAGTGAGAGGTTTTATATGCATACTTTTGTATATCTGCTTTTCACAGTGTTTGCAATGCTTGAGAAATCTCTAGGACACAAAGTATGTCTTGGCCAGCTAATACATGGTCAGTGAAGAGAAAAATGGACTAAGATATGGCTCAACAAAATATCTGCTGCTGTCCACAGAGAAATCTTATAGAATCATAGAGTCATAGAATTGTTTTGCTTGGAAAGGACATTTAAGATCATTGAGTCCAACCGTTAACTAACATCCTCCTTATTTTATACATACCAGATAACATTGAAATCAAAAAATGTTTATATCATCATTTCTAAATATTCTCTGGTTATATGAAAGCTCATCTTTGTCACATTGAGAGCAGAACATATTTGAAAGATCTGATATCTTTCACACATATAACGGCCCAGCATAGATTTTGTGGTCTCTTCTGCCCCTTTTGTGATACTTACACTTTGCAAATTTCAGAAACACAAACACCAGCTCTTTTCTCAGGAGTGTGAATCAGCTGATGAAACAGAAAAAACAAAAACTCTCTTCTCCAACCTTGCGGTGCCGCAGCAGTGGGACTGCTATGGGATTTCTCTTGTGAAACAGGAAAGTAGTAGGAACAATTTCAATACCACTTCAGCCATGGCATATTTACCCTTTCAGTGTCCTAGCAAGGCTAGCTCCAGATCGCAAATCAAGCCGTATCTTGTTTACGGAGAGGAAGAAAGGCAGAAGTACTGCACTAAGAAATGAGAAGCTGGCACTGTGAAAGAAGACTCTGAAGAGGAAGACGTAAAGGGCAAGTGTCATGAGGATGGACCCAGGCTCTTCTCAGTGACATCCATTGACAGGACAAGGGGCACTGGGTGCAAGCTGGAACACAGGAGGTTCCACATAAATATGAGGAAAAACTTCTTTACGGTGAGGGTAACCGAACACTGGAACAGGCTGCCCAGAGAGGTTGTGGAGTCTCCTTCTCTGGAGACATTCAAAACCCGCCTGGACGCGTTCCTGTGTGACATGATCTAGGTAATCCTGCCCTGGCAGGGGGATTGGACTAGATGATCTTTCGAGGTCCCTTCCAATCCATAACATTCTGTGATTCTGTGACGCTGAGTAAATATTTCCTCCCTGCAATGTATGAGAATTGGCACATCCACCTTAACTTGAGTTCCTTTCATTTTCTGGGGAAAAGACCTCTGCCAGGACAAACTCTTCTGAAAAAAATATTTGCACAGCCAGTCTGAACCCCTGTTCTCTGGGGCTTCTAACAGGGATGTGTTACAGAGGATTTGTGTTCCTCTCCTGAAATGCAGTGGACTGTCAGTGAATTACAGCTGAATATCTGGAGTAGTAAAAGCAACATTTTTCCATCATCTACTCCGTAGGGCACGTAGCACAGCATAGCTTTCAGCCAAACATTCCATCTCTCTTATGTTCTCCAAAACACGGTGGCATTGTCCATGTTGTTTATTGGGAACAAG
Source organism: Nyctibius grandis (assembly GCF_013368605.1). Taxonomy (NCBI): domain Eukaryota; kingdom Metazoa; phylum Chordata; class Aves; order Nyctibiiformes; family Nyctibiidae; genus Nyctibius; species Nyctibius grandis. The sequence continues at coordinate 74,700,491 of NC_090659.1, read as the reverse complement.
CCTTGCTTTGTATTATTCTTTGACTAAGACTGGGGATTCTCTGTGAGATTGTTGGATATCATTGGTCAAAACCAAACCCAACAGAATGTTACGTTTTAACAGTACTGGGACACAGTGCTTACTCTCATTTTCTGTTTATTAGACTAACACAGGCATAACAGGAGGAACTACAATCACTTGGACAACTCTTAACTGACACAGGAACTAATTAGATCTAAAGCGGTTGTCATATAAGTTGTTAGAATTTAGGTTACATAAGACCACATATAAGAACAGCAAAAACTGGTCAGACCAAGCTGTCCGGCCTGGTGTTATATCTTCAACAGCAGCCATAAGAGGACACTTAGGAAAACTTTAAAAAGGCAAGCATATTTGGTACTGCTTCCCTCCTCAGTTCCAGAATCCTCTCCCAGCTCCTTACTGTTTCCCTCTATGGGGGTGTCCTCAGCCTGATGTGTTTCATCTATTCAGTAACTTCCAGTTAATCTCTCTTCCAAGTATGTTCTAGTCTCCTCATGAACCCATGTGAACTTATGTCAGTGGTGATGTCTTTTAGATAGGAATCCCACATATCTATTATTTGCTGCATTTTTTTTTGTGGGCTTTTTTATTTTTTTGTTTGTACTTGGCATTTATTAGTTTCATTTGATGGTCCCTGGATCCTGTACTGGGAGGATTTGTACACTTGAATATCTGCACTGAAATGCATTGACATTCATCATTTGAATTTATGCATCACTCAGAACTTCAGTCAATGCAGCCTTTTTCATTGGTTGTTGATAAAGTTTTACACTTGCATGTGTATATCAAGGTGGACATCAGAATAAGCCTGATAAGACTTTCCTTAAAAGCATCAGGTTTTTTCCTTTAACTAAAAAGGGAATTTAGGAAGTTACCTCAGCTGCAAAGATTTTCGTTACAGACCTATATAAATTAGATGTGTATACTGTGGAATCACCCTTACTAACCAAATTAATATTCCCTTGAAATAATTACTAGCTCCACTATCACCAGTCTCTGAAGACATTTACGTGATGGAGTGTCAGCAGTGAAATTGTCAATTACAACTGGTATTTTCTAGATTCTGAACATGTTCTGTTTTTTTAGTCATAAAATATTAGGAAGTAGGTGATTAGAGATAAGTGTATAGCTAGATCTTTCAGATACACCCTTGTAGCTTCAGAAGCTACCTTTGTAGCTTCTTGCTTTCTAAAGTCCCAGGTTTTCCTGAGTAGAATATATGTTCTTAGATTTTGGAATATACTGGTCTTCTAATAAACTTGACCAACCACTTTTGATCCTCTTTATTCTTTTCACCTCCACAATCTCACATAAAACCAGGTTTTGCTGTAAAATAATCATAGAATCATAGAATGGTTTCAGTTGGAAGGGACCTTAAAGATCATCTAGTTCCAACCCCTCTGCCACAGGCAGGAACACCTTTCCACTAGACCAGGTTGCTCAATGTATTTCTATTGTTTGTGTTGATAATTTCACTTGCTTTGATAGTCTTTCCATGTCCATAATTTCACGCATTGTAACATTAAAGGATATTCCATGCCTATCCTCTGTTCAGTTTGTGATTTTATAAACCTCTTTCAGGTGAAAGACATGTATTGTGTACTATATTTGAGATTAAGTTCTTTCATGCATTTCTACAGTAAAAAAATAGTCAAAAAGGAGACATTAGAAAAAATAATCTGGTTTAGATTTTCATTAAAAATATACATAGTTTTTTTTAGAAATAATTGTTTATTTTTCAGAAATAGTTGCTCATTTGATTTTATTATTTCAAGATCACATGTATTCTTTTTTCAACATGTTTTTATCAACAGTAAACAACAGTCAGTATTTTTTGGGCATTCTGCAACTGTTCACAGCGAGCTCTTGCAACTGAACTGTGTGTGTATCAGGATACTAGAGAGTGCTGTGATTGGAGTGCTTAGAAGACTGAAAAATCAGGTCAGTCTCAAACTGTTAAAATAAGACTTTACTAGAATGACATTAATTAACATCATACATTGATAATAATTAGTTATTACATATTGCTAATCATTATCACTGCATATTGAAAGCAATCCTCCCTTAACAATTTTATCCTACAGCAGCTGTGAATATGCAACATCACAGAGCTGATGCCATGTAGTAAAGACTAATGGCTGCGGACTGTGATGCTCTTATTCACTGACCTCAAAGTGTGCTCCTCCTGAGGTCCTCTCCCTCCTTCCACCTCCCCATCCCCTAATTAAGGGTTTGGTCCTTTTATAAGAAGGGTGTGTCTTTAGGCAGTCTGCAACTCTTGGCCTCCACCCTGGGGATACACGGTGTGTAATGCCTGGAGGAGTGTCACTTTCCCAGGCTGCAGCAGGTGCCTCATCTTCTTGTGTGGCTTTCCCCACCCCTCTCTCTCATCCCCCCCTCCCACCCCCCTTGATTGGTTGCTTCTAATTTTCTTAAAACAAAAACAGTCTTTATCTAGCTCTTGAGTATACACACAAAACCTCAGGAGGTCTTTAGTCCAACCTCCTTCTCAAAGAAGAGTCAGCTCTGAGTTCACGCCAGGCTGCTCAGAGCTATGTCCAGGCACATCTTGAAAACCTCTAAGGACTGATAAAGCACAACCTCCTTGGGCAATATGTACCACTGCTCAACTGAAAGGAAAAACACTTGACAAGCACCAAGTTGTTTAGGTTGCCAGGGCCTCTGCTTTCAGCCTCTGCTCATATTTTCATGACCGTGTATAAGCTGCACATCGTTACAAGAGCTACTTGCTACCAAGCTCACACAGCCAGTTCCCATAACAAATTGGTAACAAAAGGTCGCGTCTGGGGCCATGCACAGTCAGCATAAGGCACAGCTAGTACAAGGCTTGTGTCCTGTCATTAGCAATGCCAGTAGTATTTTTTGAGCCACTGGATACAGAAAAGCTTCTCCAGTTGTACAATGTCACTGTGCTAATATTTAGGTTTAAAACAAGCTGAACATAGCTAAAATCTGCTTAGTCTGCTTCAACTTTCATGGTTAAAACAGGCCTCCATCTTTAGCTACATAAATTTCTTTATTATCATCCCAAACCATTTTGCATCGTTGCTAAATTTTGTCATCTATGTACTTCATTTTCAAAGTAATTTGAAAATATGTGACACAGTACAAGCATCATCACCTTATGGGACGAAGTCACTGCTGGCATCCTATTACAAATAATGTTACAATCCTTACCTACAGCCTCATCTTAAATTAGTTTCTTCAGACTTCATAAAAAGTTTTTCCTATAAGTCTAAGCATATTGTAGGAACCTGATGACAGTTACCTGTATGCTTATCAACTACTTCAGAGAACTCAAGTTTGATATGCTTCAAACACCTATCTTTGAAAGTGCTGTTAATGTTATTTCCTGTTACATGTTTCTCCACATACCCGATGATTTTACTCCTTTATTAATTATTGTTTCTACTGATTTTACACCTAGTATAGGAGGGCTTTTTTTCCTAAGAATTTCTTTAGTTTCTTGTTTGTCCATGTTGTCTCTTATGGTCATTTTGAAAGACTTTTTAGATAGTATGTATTAGCTCTGAGACTCCAGTGCAGTTTTCTTAAACAAACTCATATCTACATGCTATGATTTGCCTTGGCCCTTAATCCTTTTCAATGAACTTGCTCATTTTTAAGTGCTTCCCTTATTTGGAAATTAAATATTACTGTGTATGCAGAACTGCACTTGCTTATTTTTTCCCTTTTATAATCACATTTCTCACGTATTTATTTAGATTAAATGATTATACACTGTGCCTAGGTGTGCTTACAGTGTTATGAAATATTCATATATCTACATATTGTTGATACAACAAGGTAAATTCTGATTAGGTATTAGGAAAACTTTATTCACTCTGGGGATACTTAAGCACTGGCAAAAACTGCCCAAAGAGACTGAGTAGTCTCCACTGTATGAAATATTCAAAACTGACTGGATGCAGCCCTGGGCACTTGCTTTTTACATGGCCTTGGAAATATCTGGCCCTTATGGGTCTCTTCCAATCTAAATAACTGAGCAGTTCTATTGTCAACAGCTGCCTGAAAAACTTTTATTTACCTCACTGCTTTCCTTTACCTTTGCCATAAATTGCCTTGACTATCTCTCACCATAAGCTTTCCCTCCTCTTCAAGGGCAACCATTGTTCACTACTGAAAATGGAAAAGCTTCTGAAATGTATCAGCTGCTCAGCAAAGTAACATAGAAAGTCAATAGTTTATTTCTGTAGCTGGAGTTTAATTTCCAGATTGCAGTTTTCCAGAAACATCCTCTTTTCTGTTCTCTAAAGGGAGTAATTTCTCATTGCATAGCATAGTTTAGTCATGATTTTAAAAACATAGTACTGTACTGAAAAAAAACCCTTGCTCTATTATTATGTACTGTTATAAACTTCAGTGTGAGTTTGGGTTGCATATGAAATGTAGGATCAGACCTTTTGTGTTGTATTTGATGATATTGTTAATATGCACCTCTGTAGTTTAATGGTGTACGCTCACATTGTAACAGCAAACAAAAAGCAACTTCGTCTTATTTTAACAGAAAATTGCTTTCTTTATAGTATGGAAGAGTTAGATGGTGGAGTTCATATTGCACAAATACAAATTGTAGTTTGTTGAAGTAAAGTACATTTTCTTTCTTGCCGTGGTGCTTATCATTGTTTGTCAAATAATATTGTAAGTCGATTTAACAGACTAAAAAAGATCTAAAATATAAGCCAAATATAACAAAGGTAGTATTGTTAAAACACTTTCTACTATGCAGATTTGTGTGTGTGCAGCAAAGCTGTTCTCATTGTAAATCCTGGATTCAAGATGTCATCAAGTATGCTGTTCTAAGATTACCAAACAATATGCTCTAGTTTAACATAACAAAAATCAACACAAGATTGTCAATATCGCAGCAGAGTTTTTCAAGCATTACACTCTGTGTCAATAATATGCAAACTAAGGAATTTGATGGTGAAGAAACAGCAGTCATCCCAAATCATGCAATTATGAGAAACAAATCTTTTGTTGATTAGATCTACTATATAGCTTCAGCTATTTTTACCTATCTTTTTTCTACATATTTATTTACATTTTTCTCCATAAGAACTCATAAAGAAATTAAATTACATGGGAAAGGCTGAATTATGTTCATTGGGCTAAAATAGATTTTCCGTCTACACATTTGTTTAAGATCAATGTTTTTCTCTGCATTAAGTGTTGCATTTCTTTAAAAAACACTAAGGGATTTTTTTCCCATCAAAAATGTTTGCTACAACCTTGGGGTTTGAGAGGTTGATTTTTTTTTCCTGAGACAGATAATTTTTTTTTTTAAGAATGTCTATGTTTTCTAATTTAACTCTACTTAAAATCTTAGATCGACTGCTTACTGAAGTCTCTGTCTTAAGTTCAGACGTGAAGATTTTTCCTTAGCAAGGACTGACACCTCTGCTCGTTTCTGATTACTCAAAAACAGATCACAGTGAGGAGAAAGAAGAGGAGAAAAGCTGTGAAATCTAACACTGGAATTTGGGAGCAGAGACACTACTCTGTGTTCCACCAGTTACATAGGGCAGAATTAATCTCACTTAATTTTGTAAGGCAATACTGAATCATGAACAGTCTGTGGAAATCAATTATAACATTTAGAATGCAAGTTTTCTTAACAAACAAACGCTTTCAGACAAGCTGAACTGAGCCTAGAAGTGAATATAAAGGAAACCTAAGTTGATTAGCTCAAGTATAGGTATGAACATCATAGCCATCTACATTCAGATGCATTTCATCAGGTTAACAATTATTTTCCTGAATACTTGTTGTGGGTTGACTTTGGTCAGCTGCCCTTTCATTATACCTCCTCAACAGGACAGAGGGGAGAAGATAAAATGAAAAAGACCTTTTAAGATTAAAGCATACCCTTACATCTCATCTATAGGTTGGATTTTTTAGTTACTATTTTCAGTGCTACGTTTCTCCTGGGTCTTCACTCCCTCCCCTCCTCTAAGGTTCTCATTCTGTATCTGCAGAGTTCCTTTTCTGATTTATTACATTTTATCTTTCTCTCTGATTTTTTTTTATAATCACCTTTGGAAGAAGATAAAAAGTAAAGCTGCTAACTGCACCAGACGTATATGCTTGTATGTGTCTATCAATAAAAGAAACTGAGATACTGAGCTTCTTTCATCTCTTAGGATGATGTTGGTTACTAATAGCACTGAAATATAACACGAGAATTCAAGTGGGTTTTTTTCAGAAAAAAGGAGAGACAGTCATAATTTTTTTTCTCTGATACTGACTCGTTAATTGTCTTTGATCTATGAGTCTATACTGCTACCCATCTGAATTTTGTGAAAACACAAAGGTTAATGTCAGTAATGAAGTTCCAGGTGATCTAAGGACTCTCTCCCTTTCTCCCAACTACATTTTTTTTTTCCCAAGAAGAGTTTTTTGTTCTGAATGTTCAGATTCTTTAATACTGTTCATTTTTTCTTCTCTTAGGGATCATCAGCATATGTGACAAAGGACGAATATCAATTTAATGTTTCTGATTACAGAATAACACATCCAGAACATCATTTCAGTGGGAGATGAGATAAAATTCACTGTGTTTAGGAAATGTCTTCTTTTTGGTGAAAAAACAAATGAACCTTTCCACCACATTCAGTTGTCCTCTTGTCTTCTGAAGTACATAATGTTATGTGGATTAAGGCTTGTAAAAGAAATTCAGGGATGAAGGTATTACATAAACTATAATCAGAGTGCCTTATTGGGTATCATTCCATGTTGGTATATCATAGTTTATATCACTTCTAGGCTAAATTTGATGAGTTTTCTGAATTTTTTTTAAAGTCAGATTGCATTAAAAAGTGCAAGTTGTCTTACCATTGTGTTCCGGTTGGAAAATCTAAGTAAGTATGGTTTATTACTATTAGCATAGCATTTCAGTAGAATGAAAATGATCAGCTGCTAACCTGATGTGCTACATTTTCTAGTTGTTCACTTAGTAAAGAGAAAAAAAACTGTTTTCTGCCTGAATAACAGTTTTCTTAACAGTTACATTTTTTTCAGTTATAAATCCATTTGTCCATTCTTTCTTTCAAAATAAATGGCTGAAAATAACAGGGCAAATTGTACAGAGAACTACATAAATTTGATGTAGAGTATACAACAGGATATTTGCTTTTTTCTATGTAGTATGAAGGCAATAGAAGAGAAAGAAATTTTATAAAACAAACTTTTAGCTCAGAACGCTGTTTTAGTTCCATCAGTCTCTACTCCTTTATGTGCCTAACAGGCTGTAGGCTGTGCATTTATGCCATCAGGGTACCCTAAGCTACTAAAGCTCTGCTATTATTGGACACAAGCAATGCAGGAGGTTCTTGGAATGCGTTGTTGATAACTTCCTTCTCCAAGTGATAGAGGAGCCGACGAGAGGTGCCATGTTGGACCTTGTTCTCACCAACAAGGAGGAGCTCATGGGGGATGTGAAGCTCAAGGGCAGCCCTGATGCAGTGACGGTGAAATGGTGCAGTTCAAGATGGTTAGGGCACTGAGGAGGGTGCACAGCAAGTTCAGTACCCTGGGCTTCAGGAGAGCAGACTTCGGGCTCTTCAGGGACCTGCTTGGTAGAGTCCCTTGGGATAAAGCCCTGGAGGGAAGAGGAGCCCAAGAAAGCTGGTTAATATTCAAGGATCACCTCCTCCAAGCTCAGGAGCAAGTCATCACAAGAAAGAGGAAGGCAGGCAAAAATGCCAGGAGGCCTGCATGGATGAACAGGGAGCTCCTGGACAAACTCAGACACAAAAAGAAAGCCTACAGAAGGTGGAAGCAAGGGCAGGTAGCCTGGGAGGAATACAGGGAAATTCTCTGAGCAGCCAGGGATCAGGTTAGGAAAGCTGAAGCCCTGATAGAAATAAATCTGGCCAGGGATGTCAAGGGCAACAAGAAAAGCTTCTATAGGTATGTCAGTGATAAAAGGAAAACTAGGGAAAATGTGGGCCTTCTCCAGAAGAAGACAGGAGACTTGGTTACCCGGGATATGGAGAAGGTTGAGGTACTCAACAACTTTTTTGCCTCAGTCTTCACCAGCAAGTGCTCAAGCCACACTGCCCAAGTCACAGAAGGCAATGGCAGGGACTGGGAGAATGAAGAACTGCCCACTGTAGGAGAAGATCAGATTCGAGACCATCTAAGGAACCTGAAGGTGCACAAGTCCATGGGGCCTGATGAGGTGCATCCATGGGTCCTGAGGGAAGTGGCAGATGAAGTTGCTAAGCTGCTATCCATCATTTTTGAGAAGTTGTGGCAGTCTGGTGAAGTCCCCACTGACTGGAAAAGGGGAAACATAACCCCCATTTTTAAAAAACGAAAACAGGAAAACCTACCTCCTCCCCCTCCCCGAGCAGTGCAGGGAGACGTAGAATAAGGGTTGCAGTCAGTTTGTCACACATTGTTTCTTCCGCTCCTTCCTCCTCACAGGGAGGACTCCTCACGCTCTTCCCCTGCTCCAGCGTGGGGTCCCTTCCATGGGAGACAGTCCTCCACAAACTTCTCCAGCGTGGGTCCTTTCCATGGAGTGCAGTCCTTCAGGAACAGACTGCTTCAGCATGGGTCCCCCATGGGTTCACAGGTCCTGCCACGAGCCTGCTCCAGTGTGGGCTTTCCATAGGATCACAGTGTCCTTCTGGCACCATCCATTTGCTCTGATGTGATGTCCTACATGGGCTGCAGGTGGATATCTGCTCCACTGTTAACCCAATTTAATGAAGTTTAATTTCACAGTTAAAAATAGGCCTGATTTATCAGTTTTCTAAACTCTCCCATCACAGTGCTTTCTAATTCCCTACTTGATAAATAGAGAGACATATAGATAGATGCATAGATACATAGATAGATAGATTCAGTTGCAACATATACTATATCCTAACTTGAATGAACTCAGTAACTTAATCTGCAGCTGATGCAGATAAATGACAAGCCATGAGGTGGGACTAGAGGAACAAATGAATATTCACCTTCCAAAAAAGTTTCATTTTGTTCTTAACCAAGGTTATGATGGATCCACACAGTATTCTGTTGAGGATCATCTACTGCTTTGGATCACAATATGTCTTATATGTCTTTATGAGCTTCTGAAAGAAATAAAAGTTTTAATTAGAGATAAAATGCTACATTATATTCCTTAATGTAACAGTAATATCAAGATTTAAAAATAAATTTAGTAATCTAATAAATTATGTAACTCAAAGAAGAAATAACAACTGTGTCTTACTTTATTAGTAACCAAAAAAATCTCCTAAAGACTGAGAAATGTAAAGTTCTGTCAGTGGAAAACAACATGTCAAGCTTTTGCACGTGTAACATTCCTATATATTTTTGTTTAGATTTTATAATCTGAGGTGATTTAGACTTGCCTTTTTGTACAGGATAAAAATAGTTTTCCAATGCTTCTTAATTACTCATGTGTTTCTTCCTTCATTTTTCAGTTCCATCATCTTTTTTTTATTTTTGGAACTTCTAAATGAAATTCTTGGAGATTAACTTCCATGAAAGTTAACAGTTCAGTATCTGAGCTATTTGAAAAAAGAATATAATGTTGAAAATATCATTCAAAGATAAGTCATGATTATTCCATTTACTTGGAATTACATTGTATGTGAGACATACAATGTTCTCATCACTTGACTGTGTGTCCTGGTTTCACTGGGATTTGGTTTCAGCTTGTGGCCAGCTGTGGTGATCAAGGCCCTCAGCAGTTAAATCCAGGGCAGCTGACCCTGGCTGGCCCACAGGTGTATTTTATATCATTGACATCAAGCTCACTATAAAAGAGAGGGTTTGCTGGGAAGAGGTGGGGCTTTTCCTGCTTTCCTCATCTTTCTTCAATTCTCCCTCTTTGCTGTGATTCCTGGAGCAACTTGAGAGACCTGGGTCTGTTCAGCTTGGAGAAGAGAAGACTGAGAGGGGATCTTATCAACACTTAGGGGTGGGTGTCAAGAGGAGGGGGCCAGACTCTTCTCAGTGTTGCCCAGTGACAGGGTAACGGGCGCAAGCTGAAACATGGGAAGTTCCATCTGAATATGAGAAAGAACTTCTTTTCTGTGAGGGTGCCAGAGCACTGGAACGGGCTGCCCAGGGAGGCTGTGGAGTCTCCTTCTCTGGAGATATTCAAAACCTGCCTGGACACGACTCTGTGCAATGTGCTCTAGGTGAACCTGCTTTAGCAGGGGGTTGGATGAGATGATCTCCAGAGGTCCCTTCCCACCCTTAACCATTCTGTGATTTGTGGATAAGTATACTTTTGTCTGTTTTGTGTTATCATTTATATTGATTTCTTCATTTCATTAAATCTTAACTTCATCCTATGAGTCTCTTTTTTTCCCCATTCCCTTCTTCATTTGGGGAAGGGATATTGGGTGAGAGGAAAAACTGCTATTGTTTAGCCCCAGGTGCAGGCTAAACAAAGACACTATGAAAGCACATTCTATACTACGTAAAGCAGTAAAGCTCACATCTCTTAAACAGGATTCGTTCTTTCATTCAGTCATGCTGGAAAAGAATTTATACAATGATGGGGGGGTTGTTTGTTTGCTTGTTTTTCTACAGCATTAGAATTGAGATTATGACAGTTGTTATTGATCATTTGTCCCCTAGAAAGTCAAAGAAAAAAAGAAATGAGATCAGATCTATGCACTTTTAGGACAGGAAATTTTGTTCTGAATTTATTTTCCCTTCATTCCTGCTAAAATATCACCTAAACATAAATATTTTTAGTGGTTAAAAGGTCAAATCCCTCATGTGTATAGGTAATACACTTCTCATGGATATGTTACTGTTCCTGCTCTTCCAGTGAAAGTCAGATTGCTATATGCAACTTTCCTCTGTCACATTTTCTTAATAGTCTATGTTCAATCAGTTTATGTGATTATTTATTCATAGGGTCCCAAGGTAAAAAGTCATTGTCTAATAAATTCTTCAGCACTTCTTTTTGCATAGCAATTAAAACAGACGAGGTTTTTCATTTAAAATGTATGGAATATGTAATGTTCAGTGACACAAATCAGCTAAAACTCTCACAGAGATTTTTCAAAATCTTTGCCTTTTGAATTCCTCTAATTTAGTGGTTATGTTTCATATATTCTCTTCACATACATTTCAGTTGATGTAAATCCATTTTTTATCTAGATAGACTAAAATGTTTATTAATTTGAAAGTGTCAGTATTTTGTATATCTCAGTTCCTGTATTCTCCTGACTTAGAAGTTTATTTGACATGTCCTACTTTGTCTTCAGCATCATGAACAGTCGAGGAGAGTATTTATGTGTGAAAGGGTATTCAGAATAGAAGTAACTTCTTAATGATTATTCACTCTTAGTATTTTTTGTTGGTTTATATATGCAAATGAAACATTAATTAGTCTTGTGAAGTTAATGGAGACATTTAGGTCAGAAAACCAAGTGTTACATGTTTTTCTTAATTGGTTTCTAAAAATGAACAGCACTTTTCAACCCTTTAAGCCCTGGGTGAAATGGTGACAATTCCAACTGTGCTGTGGAAAAGACAAATAAATACATGGAAATAGTGACATTTCCCTGACATGTAATGAGAAGGTTTGTGCTGTAGAGGGAAAGCTGACCTGAAGGCTCTTCTTAGCCCTATGCTCATGCTGTTTGTCAGATTAAGTTGTTCTAGGGCTTTTGAAGATTTAAAAAAGGAAAGGAGGAAGGGAAGGAATTATTAATAAAAGCATCATTGTCAACTTTTAAGTTATTTTCTTTCTCATATATAACCTTACTAATTTGCACTGGTTGAAAACAACTTTTATTTTAATTCCATATCAAAATTTGTAATGCTTTGGATTAAAACTTAGTTTTACAAAACCCTCTTTCTGTTGTTTCCTTTTTCTGTTTTTGCCTTTCTCCTGTTATGCCAGGACAACTGCTTGTAGAAAGTGCAGTGAACCAAGTTTTAGCTTGAGTATAAAATAATAGTTTCTTTTCTTTTGTTTGTTTATTTTTTCAGCTAAACGTACTTTCTGCTCTGTTTCAGCATGTAGCTTTACAAGCACCTACACTGTTCTAATGGTGTAGGTAGCAGAAAGCGAGAGATAGGAATGAGGAGAGGACTGGGAACTGTTTTGTTGCTTCTGGTTTGCATGTATGCTAAACTCCAGTTTACAGTACTGGAGTTTACAAGTTTGCAAGTAGAATTGTATTCCCCACAGCATTTCAGTAGCCCTTTTCAGATGCAAAATATATTAATAGTGATTCCCTGCCTGTGTTATCTAGTGCCATGTAGAAATACCCTTTGTAGTGTTATCTTGAGCATAGAAATATAGAATGTAGATCTAGAGTACTTGGTAACCATTTTGTGCAACCCTTTTTGTTATCTTATCACACTCTAATTTGAAACCTGTTAGGTTTCTTGTACTTTTGTCTTTTAGACATTCTTCTTCGGGGCTTAGCAGTTTTCTTTCAACATCTTATCAAAATGTATCCGTGGTGAAACTCTATTCACTTGTTCTTGTGTCAGTATTTAATACCTTAAAGTACTCTTCTGTTTCTGTGACATTCCCCCTGTGATGCATTTGCAGAGCAATTCAGTCTCAACCTTAGCTTTTTTTTCATCTTCTTTTATTTTTTTAAGTAGAATAAGCTAGATAAGCTTTAAAGTATCCTGAAGTAAAGCAGGTTATACATGCTACTCCTGATTCTCTGCATCAGTATGAGTTCATCTTCCTTGAATAGGGATCACCAAAATGGTACACAGGACTTCTGTTTGAACAGGGTCTCATACAGTGGTAGTCTGATCTATTCCTACTGGACATATCCTTCATAATGCTTTCTGACATTGTATCTCCCAGTTTTGTGCCATCTATAAAATTTGTTAGATGATTCTTGCTTTTCATGCCAATGTTAAAAAAAATTAGTCTCAGAATCCATCTTTTAATCATACTACTAGAAAATTCCTCAAGATTCATTGCGTCTCTTTTTGGAGATATTTACTGTTGCCTCTTCTATACTCTGGTCTTGGACATCACAACTTTTACCACTTTACAACTGTTATTTGTTAATCCATAACTGCTTAAAGAAAAAAAAAAAACACAACCACTAAACTACTACTAAGTTGTCACTTTAGACTAATAAGTATATCTATACATATGGAAGACAGAAATGCTGAAATCAACACACTCATGTTTCTTGAAATGCAAATTCAGCTTACAAGATGTAATTTTACTCATGTTAATGCAAGTGCCAAGTGTAATCTGATTTAACAAAAGTACAACTCTCTGTGTTATTTTTTTTTCTGCGTGTGTAAAACGAGCTATTGGCAACATTCTGACTGCATTTGGAGGACATGAACTTGTTTAGTCTTTAGCAGGCAGCATATAATAACTGGTTGTGTTATGCATGCTGAGTGCCTTGTTCTTCCTAAATTGAATGACATGTATATCACACAAAATTGTTTGGAGTCAAGGGGGAGTTGCAGCTGGGAAAGGCTCTGACACAAACAAGGAGGATTACAGTTATTTTACACCAACAGCAGAAACTACAGACCTTAGTGGATAAATGTCTGTCTTCAATTTGCAAACAAAATAAGTGAGCCTAAAAAGATGTTGACTATTTCAGCTGTGAAATAGATCCTGTAAGGAGCATTTTTTTTCTTGATGGACCTCAGATAATTCTCAATGGTACAGATTATTACTTCAAAGAACATTTTGAGTAACAAATTTTATGTATGTTTTATCAACAAGACAATAGCTCTACAAGACACTGTAACTGAGCCATAATTACCTTCTGGTTCCTGAAGGGACACAAAGATGCAGCAGTATCTTACTAAAACTTGTGCCAACATACTGCTTACTTTCTCCCATATTGTCATTTTGTTATTCTGATAACTGATTAACTTCTTCTTTCCAAAATTCTCTCTCCCAAAGTTTCCCAGGTTCCCCAGTTCTGCCCATTTTTCTTCCTTGCCTAGTCAAGCGGCCATGTGATGCCATAAACTCAGAAAGGGAATTTGTGTGACCTGTTTGCATTCAGGAAAATGAGAAGAGCCGGTAATGAGAGAGAAAAATCATATTCCTGGACTGAGATTCCACATAAGCCTCCAAGAGAGATAAAAGTTATTATTCCTGATATCTCTATGGGGGACCCAGTTTGTAGGTAGATTAGGGTACGGCGACCGGAAAATCTCGCGTTGTAACGGAAAGGTAGGTGTGGCGAAAGGAGCAGGAAGTGCAAGTATCACGCGAGTTCGTACGGGACAAGACGACTATATAAGGCTGTTACGCAGTTAAATAAACGCCATTTGTTGCATCCTCACATTGGTGTCAGTGCTCAATGGCCCTGGGGTGCGAATAGCCTCAGGCCAGCCAGCAACCGAACGGAGCTTGCCACAGACAAGCGGCAACAAATGGTGACCCCGACGTGATTGCTGGACTGGCGGACGGCAGGCGGTCGGAGTTGGTTCGCGAGACATGGACACCTTAATAAAGGTGATTTCGTTACTGGGCGAGGAGTTTAAGATTTCTGTGAAATCGAAAGACGTAGTCCAGTGTGTGGATCACCTCATTAAAGAAGGGGCGGTGGCAGGACCGGCTGATTGTTTACAGCCGAATGCCTGGGAGCGGTGCTCTATGAAACTCGCTGAGCGAGCTATGGCAGCGGGTTCTGCCAAAGAATTAAAAACATGGGGAGTTATCCTGCGGCTGCTACGGGCTGCGCGGGAGGACCGGGCGGCATGGAATGCGGCTCGGGCGTGCTTATATGGGGAACCAGGGCTGGATACACGTTCATGGGACATGAGTGATCGCGACACGCAAATGGAGCCCTTACCTCAGGAGAAGGAGGGGGAGGAACCCGGGCCGGGGGATGGGCGCGGGGAGGGGGATCAGCGTCCCGAGCCCTCAGCTCCAATGTATGACTGGGGTGAGATGAATGCTCAGCCGCTGGCTCCCCCGGAGGACGGGGTACAGGCGTGGCCGGTGAATGAGCCGACGCCGTTGTATCCCTGGGGTGAGATGCATGATCGGGACCCCGCGGTTCAGCCCCCTGAGTATACTCCACCAGCGGGTAACCCCCCAGCGGAACCAGTGGTAGTGACTGACCCATTAGACTGGCTCCCCGGGACATACATAAAGATGGCACCGGAGGAAGCGGGGGAGGGTCGGTCGCGAGCCTCAGGGGCGTGGCCTAAGACTTGCCCCAACCCACCTTCTGACCATAAAAGGCAACAGAACTTAGAAACCCTGCCCCTCCCGGAACAAAGGAGGGGGCAGGAGGTGGAGGAGCTCACCACCCGCTTGCAACAAGCGTGGAGCCCCGCCTCGGTATAGCGGACGCGCGAGGCGGGGGGGAACCGCCACAACCGACGCGACCGCACCTGGAGGTAGTCGACCAACTCGTGGAGGAATTAGAGGAAATAAAGAGGGAGGTTTAGCACCAAAAACAGGTGTTGCAGCGAGTAGAGAAAGCAGGGGACAGAAAAGAGACCGGGGAGGCTCCAAAGATCCCATTGACTAATTGGAGGATCATTGCAGAAAACTGTGCTTTGGAAGGGATCCAGCTACAACGCATGCCTGCTGTTTTTCCCATCCACGTGCAGGCAGGGGGCGTTGCAGAATGGGTCCCCTTGGAACCCAAGATAGTACAGTCGCTGTTGCAAGGCATAAAAGATCATGTGCTGAAACATCCCTCCACGCGGATACTGTTAGATAGCATACATGCTCAGGGCCTGTTGCCCACAAATATATGACAGCTAGCACAATCTGTACTGACCCCAAACTCATGGGTAATCTGGAAGGAGGCCTGGCAGACAAAGTGTTACCGATTAGCTGCTGCTGCAGCCGCCAGTGAAGACCATCCACTTGCAGGAACCACTTATGACAGGCTTGTGGGGAAAGCTGCGAACATGTTAACACCACAACAGCAGGCAGGAGGCTTGCGGCCTAGAGAAATAACTGCTACAACAGAGGCCTCAAGAATTGCTTATGAGGAAGTGGCTAGGGTGGTGAAATCGGAGCCTCCCTGGACAAAAATCAAGCAGGCAAATGCGGAGCAATTTGAGGTGTTTTGTGATCGGCTACAAAGGGCAATAGAGGACTCTGATTTGCCAGAGGAGGCTCGCACTGCCGTAATGATAGAGTGCATAAAGCAACAGAGTAATGACTCTGTGAAAGATATATTACAGCATTTACCTAAAGGATCCAATTTGGCACAAATAATTAGGTTTGTATTAGAACGTCAGTCCCGAGTTTCTGACACAACTGTCCAGACACTGTTGCAAGTTGCAGCAGCCTTTCCCCGTGATAACCAGTCTAGAGGCAGATGTTACAACTGTGGAGGAAAAGGTCACATAAAGATGCACTGTCCTACTAAAAGAGGATATGAGACCAGAAATGCACCGAGGCCATGTTGGGCATGTGGAAGAACAGGACATATGGCCCGAGATTGTAGAAAAACCCAGGGAAATGGGAGGCGGGGAGGCCAGGCCCGGGGGCCAGCCTTCCCGCAGAACCCAGTTTTTGCCCCCGGAATCCCTTCATACAGCCCTCCGGGCAAGCAGGACCAAATAGGGGGCCATCAGTGGCCCTGGCACTAGATTTTAAACAACGACCGATCACCCGAGTTTGCATGGAAATAATCGAACACCCCGAGGCAGGATCTATAGCTTTGAATATGTTGCTTGATTCCGGAGCAGATGTTTCTGTCGTATCCTTCCATATATGGCCGCCGCAGTGGCAGTTGGAAGGCGCCGGCTACATAGCCGGGGTGGGAGGCACCACCTCCACGTATAAAAGTAAGGAACTCATTCGATTCACCCTGTATGAACCTGATGGGCGCAGACTACAAGCCGTCTCAGAACCTTATGTAACAGATCTGTCAGAGTCCCTGATAGGCCGCGATGTGCTTGCTGCCCTGGGGATGCAAATCACCAGTGTTGCTCCCGGCTTCCAGCATCAAGAGAAAGAGGTAACAAATTTATCCTAAGGGCCACTGCCCCAGCAGTTTCACCGATACCGCTGCAATGGAAAACCAATGATCCTGTCTGGGTGGAGCAGTGGCCATTAAACAAGGAAAAGCTTACAGCCGCGCAGCAAATAATACAACAAGAGTTAGAGCAAGGCCACCTTGAGGAGAGCTTTAGCCCTTGGAACACATCCATATTTGTTATAAAAAAGAAGTCTGGTAAATTTTGTCTTTTGCATGACCTACGAGCAGTGAACCAACAGATGTGTGACATGGGGGCACTGCAACCTGGCCTGCCCCTTTCCTCAGCAATCCCTAGGGGATGGCCAATTGTGGTAATGGATATTCAAGATTGTTTATTCTCCATCCCATTACATCCTAAGGACCGGCACAGGTTTGCATTCTCTGTCCCAGTTATGAATTTGGAGGAGCCAGCTACACGCTATCAATGGAAGGTCCTTCCTCAAGGCATGAAGAACTCACCAACCGTCTGCCAATATGTGGTGGCCCAAGTGCTCTCACCGGTGCGCGCACACTTTCCTGAAGCAGTGATTATTCATTACATGGACGACATCCTGCTGGCGGCCCCAGAAACACCCCAAGTGGAAAAAATGGAGGAAGAAGTAAAAGCATCACTCCAGAGTGTCGGCCTTTTCATCGCAGACGCAAAAACCCAAAGAGGAGATGACGTTTCCTACCTGGGCACCTGTATAACAGGGAACATGGTACGTCCTATGAACATCCAGTTAAATCCAAAAATTTCCACCCTGCATGATATGCAGAAGTTAGTCGGAGCCCTGCAATGGATGCAACCGATCATCGGGATCCCTCCAGAGGTCATGGCACCATTTTATGAGCTGTTAAAAGGGAAACACCTATGGGAACCAAGAACAATGTCAAAAGCGGGAGAAGAGAGCCTGAGAAAAATTGAGAAGCTTCTGGCCATGGCAAGCCTCAGCAGATGGGATCCCAAAGAACCTATTGTTGCCCTGGTCATGTTGGGTTCAGAGGGGGCAACGGGAGCCCTCACACAACAGCTAGGAAGATGTCCTCAAGTCTTATTGTGGCTTTTCTCTAGCCAAATGACGACCGCGTACATGACATACATTAGAGCCACCGCGTTGCTACTCCAAAAGGTTAGAACGGCTGCTGTTCGACACTTTGGACGTGATCCAGAGGAGATTCATGTGCCGTTCAAAAGAAAGGTATGGGATACCTTAGTTGTAACTGATGACGAAATTATGCTAGCTCTGCACACATATCATGGAAGGATAATCCCTGGCCAGTCACACCCCTTGCTCCAGCATCTCCAGACCTGCCAACCCACGATCAGGATTCGAGTGCTTTCAACTCCAAAGCCTGGGACCACCTATTTCACCGATGCATCTTCACATACTAGTACAGCTGCTGTGGCATGGGTCTCAGAAAAACAATGGAGGAAGGTCACATACACGGACAGCAATTCAAGCGTGCAACACCTAGAAGCTAAGGCAGTGTCATTGGCAGTGCAGATGGAACCCAATCAACACATTAACATCGTCACAGACTCCATTTTCGTTTGGAAATTGGCACAAAAAATGACTACTGCAGGATACATCAGTTCAGCCATAGCCTGTATGCTAGAGGTTGCGCTACAGCAGCGCCAACAAACATGTTCAATCATCCACGTTAACGGACATCAACGCTATCCAGGCCCCTTTACGGAAGGCAAAGCGATGGCGGACAAAACAGCGAATAAGATATGGACACTATCTGAAGCCAAAGATCTCCACGGCTTTCTGCATATCCGAGCACGAGCACTCGCAAAATGCTGTGGCATCCCTCTCACGCAGGCTCGAGAGGTCGTTGCGACCTGCCTGTACTGTCAGCATTCACCGTTATGGAGTGCTGGGGTCAACCCCCATGGACTGAAGCCTAACGGCATATGGCAATCAAACTTCACCCTATGTCCTCAGCTCAGACCTCAACCATGGCTGGCAGTCACAGTGGATACTTACAGTATGATGATTGTGGCCACCCCGCATCGGAAACAAACAGCACGCTCCATTCAGCTACATTGGAATCTTGCAATCGCTTGGCTAGGCCTACCTGTCGAGATCAAAACTGATAATGGCCCCTGTTTTATTGCTCATACCACACGTCAGTGGTGCCAGCGGTGGGGTATCACGCTCAAACACGGCATTCCGTATAATTCTACCAGGCAGGCCATTGTAGAGCGTGCTAATCAGACGCTAAAACACAGAATTAAGATTCTTGCGGAGGGGGAAGGATTCCCAGACGTAATTCCTGTCAACTACCAATCTCACATTTTACACCGTGCTCTTTATTCTTTAAATCATTTTGCCCGGGGAGACCAAGAGCATGCCCCAATTGAGCGACATTGGGGTCCAGGGGTGCCAGAAGTGGGCCCCCCAGTCAAGGTTCGTTTCCCTGGGACAGCGGAGTGGGAAACAGGTTGGGAGCTGCTACATCACGGGAGGGGGTATGCCGCCATCATACGGGATGATGTTATACAGTGGGTCCCTACACGCTGTTTACGCCCTGATTTAAAACAAAATCCTAACATGAAGTAATATGTACGCTGTCCGAGCTTTATGTTTTGCAGGAGTACCTGTGGGGGAAGCCGAAACAGCACCAGCCTCGACCTTCGGAAAGGAGGTGTCCCGGCAGCACAGAGAGTCTGGTAAAGCGGCGGGGCGCTAAGAAAGATGAGGAACGGCGACCGTTGCTGAGTGAAACAAAAGCTTTGAACAATGCGCTCACGATTAGCTTGCTTTTACTTTGCATCTCAGGAGTTGCAGGGGAATCTTCCTGGAGAACCTGGGCTCGGGTACATAATCAGACACGGTACTGTCGAGGACCAAAGCTCTGGGGGGAACGTTTCCAGCCAGGGCGGAACACTACTGTAAATATTTCCCTCGTTGTGGATGAAATAGATATAAGGGATACTCCCTTTTTGTCTGCAGCATCCATTAGTATTATTATCATGTAATGGTACTGTTCACAAATGTTTCTACCCAAGAGAACCATATGGGTGGTGCATATTTGGCACTCTAGAACCCACGGGCATCTTCCTGAAACCTGAGAGACGAGGCAGTTGATTGTCTCGATGAAGGAAGAGGGACTTAGGGACATTGAGAGTGGAACTGGATGATGGCAAGGTAATAACCGGTGAGAACTGTTGTGTAGGGGAGTTCTTGTCTTTCCCTGTCTGGAAAGGCACTGCGGGAGTCTTTACGTTAGCTTTAACAGATCCAGGAACGTAATGTAATCCTCCAGAAGGCAGCGGATAGCTTGGTAGAAATAGCTAAGGAGGATCCAGTTAAATGGCAATGGCTAGCTGATATCGGAGCTAGTGTCTGGGGATGGCTAATGTCTTGGTTTTCTTGGGACAAACTCATAATAGTTGTTGCTGTTGTTGTTAGAGTTATTCTCCTAACATATTTTGGTTTTCCTATTTTAGGATGTTTTCACAGCTAGTTACGCTTACGCTTTGACGCAAGGCATCAGAATCAGCAATACGCTTTACTTCGCATGACTTGAAGCATGGGGAGGGGGAAATGTAGGTAGATTAGGGTACGGCGACCGGAAAATCTCGCGTTGTAACAGAAAGGTAGGTGTGGCGAAAGGAGCAGGAAGTGCAAGTATCACGCGAGTTTGTATGGGACAAGATGACTATATAAGGCTGTTACGCAGTTAAATAAACGCCATTTGTTGCATCCTCACATTGGTGTCAGTGCTCAATGGCCCTGGGGTGCGAATAGCCTCAGGCCAGCCAGCAACCGAACGGAGCTTGCCGCAGACAAGCGGCAACACCAGTTGGTGGTCTATTATCTCTTCTTTATAGCTGACCTCATCAGTGGCTTCCTTCAAGTAGCTGTCAAGGCCCTGAGTGCACTAATAGGCCTTAATGGCCCTGGTTAGCCTCCCCCCAAGCCCACCTGGCCTCTGGGGCTCCCCAAAGGTGGCCTGGACCCTTCCTCTCCTCAAGCCCACACAGCCCCTGCAGCTGCCGGAGCTCGCTCCACAGAGAGTTGTCAGCCACCATGGCACCCTCGCAGAGGATCACTGTTTGTTAACACAGTGCTGCTTAATCCATCTCTTCCAGCATAGGCCAAGTAAGCTCTCTGTTATGCTGTACGACTGGCTGTTATGTGTATACCTCAAAAAAAGTCTGAAAGGAAGAGACAATGAGAGTATGAGTTAAACAATTAAAATAATCAGAGATATGACAATCATTAGTAAGAAAAGGTTAAAGAAACTTGATTGCCTAGTCTAAGAAAGAGAAGAACAAGGGAAACCATGATTAAAGTTTTCAATTCATTTTTATGCATGTTATTGAATGAAGAGATACCATGACCACACTGTACCTTGCCTGTGTTTTGAAATAAAACACAGTCCTGCCATTTTTAGTGTAAAATATTCAGCAGTCTATAATCAGGCAAATAGTCTAGTATGTCAGTCTTGGAGCAGTACCAAGCTGTACCAGTATTTCAAGTGTCCACATGAGATAGAATTTCCATCATCTCAGTGTGCCCAGTTGTGTTACTGGGTATCTCTCTCTTAAGTTTCCTAAATCACCCTATATAATGAATGAGTTGTTAGGACCTTTAACACTCCATTATTAAGTGCCTAGAAAATTATGTTGCTGAGTTCTAAGTCTGTGTCTTCTGAAATAAAACCCAGCCACGGAGTCCATGTGGAAACGGTGGTATACTTCATTAAATATGTCTTCAGCACCCAGGGAAAGGTGGGACTGCGGTGATCCCTGAAGGTTCTTGTTGGTGCATACACCATCTTGCCCTCTGTTCATTTATCCTAGGTTCACTGGGACATGGGGCAAGAAAGAGGGATGGTGAAGGGTGTACATGCAGTATCATCTTCATTATCATGTATTCTGAAGCAGCTTGAATGACCTCTTCCCTCCCACAATTCAGACATAGTCAAAGTCGTCTTCTAGGTGGAGCTTAAGCTTCTGCGGTCTCTATATATACATAGAGTAACTTGTGTCCCAGGAGTCCTAATTCTCTTCCATTAGACTTTGAGCTCAAGGAGAAAAGCAAGTTTAGTCTTTATGAAAAAACAATTCTTTATCTTTTTTTTTCTAAAGAAGAATGCAAACAAAATAAATATAGAAACATAAAAAAAAAAACCAAAACATCATAAACCAAACTTAATATTTGATTATTTTATTCTGGGGAAGTTACAGACTCTAACAACTGAAAATCTCAGAATACTGAGTGTAGCCAAAGATGATTTTCAGTTTTGCTACAGGCCACTGGGTCAAAAATGGTCCCAACATCTTTCATACAAGTTCCTACAACTCACATGAAGTGGGTTGTGTTTGCTTGTTTGTTTGTTTCCTATGCCTCCTTGCATCTGTTCTCATCCTCTGCTCTTCTCCATGATGGTTTTGACTTATCCAGAATTACTTACCTGATCTAACTACAGATAGTCTTACAGATAGTTCACTATATAAAAAAGTACTTTTATGGTTAGCAGTCTCAGGATGTTAAAATGGACATAGAGTCAGGATTTTTTTCTCTGTTAAAAATTTTAATCTCCAGAGGGCAGCAAAAGAAGGGAGAGGGAATGAAAAAAATACTCCTTTACCAGAGACGAGTACTATGCATTCAGTAAGTCCCTCAGACATGGCTGAATGCAGTGAATTACACCAATAGATGAAGGACTGTGGATTAAAGAACAAGCAATGCAGCACCTAAAATCCAGTTACTAAACTCCAGCAAGGTAAGCCACACAATCTAATTTAGGTACGAAGATCGTATGTGCAATCAATGAAAGGGTTTAAGAGCCGCTGAAAAAAGTAGAGGGCACCAGCAATAAATCTCTCATTATGGGGAAAACTGCTTTTACTGTTATGATGTTATACAAAAACTGGAGCTGCCTGCTGCCACCTTACTGGTAGATGAACTGAAAATTATTAGATTAATGGTGGTAGTCGAAATAGGATTAAAAGATAAGCCTTTCAAGAGACAGAAGTAGACAGCCTTTGTCACAAGAACAAGGAGCTTCCAAACATTCTCAGAAGCCTTGTTATAAGCGTGTAGAGGGTTAGGATACTCTAGAGGTCTTTCTGGAAATTTTAGCCATCTGAGTTCTCTCAAAGTCCAAACTTTAAAATACCTGTAGCAGTTTTGTCCAGGTTTGTTCTTGACAAAACTAGTGAACTGAAATGTATTTTCAAATCATAGAGTCATCGAATGGTTTGTGTTGGAAGGGACCTTAAAGATCATCTAGTTCCAACACCCCTGCCACAGGCAGGGACACATTTCCACTAGACCAGGTTGCTCAAAGCCCCATCATCCAACCTGACCTTAAACACTGCCAGGGAGGGGGCATCCACAACATCTCTGGCCAACATGTGCCAGTGTCTCACCACCCTCACAGTAAAGAATTTCTTCCTAATAGCTCATCTAAATCTATCCTCTTTCAGTTTAAAACTGTTATCCTTCACCCTATCACTACATGCCCTTGTAAAAAGTCCCTCTCCAGCTTTCCTGTAGGCCCCCTTCAGGTACTGGAAGGTTGCTAGAAGATCTCCCTGGAGCCTTCTCCAAGCTGAACAGACCCAACTCTCTCAGTCTATCTTCATAGGAGAGGTGCTCCAGCCCTCTCGTCATCTTCATGGCCCTCCCTTGGACTCATTCCAACAGCTCCATGTCCTTCTTATCTTGGGGTCCCCAGAGCTGGACTCAGTACTCCAGGTGGGGTCTCATGAGAGCAGAGTAGCGGCGCAGAATCACCTTCCTTGACCTCCTGGTCACTCTGCTTTTGATGCAGCCCAGGATATGGTTGGCTTTCTGGGCTGCAAATGACTGGACTATTTTTTAGTTTGCTTAGGTGTTTTTTTTTTTTGCTATGTAAAAGACAATGCAGCAACAGCATATTATCTAAAGGAATAGATACTTCCTAAATAGGCTTCTGCCTGGATTTTTGTTTGGTTTTGTTTTCTGTTGTGCATTGATTTTTACCCTAAATTCTTATCATAATAACGATGTCGGGGAATGAATCAATACTCTTGGTCATATGTCTGAAAAAGAACTCTGCTTTTCTATTACAACAATAACATTTTTACTATAAGAAATTAAAAATGCACTGAAGCATACTAGACTTATTTTTATTTTAGTTTTTAGTCTGCAGTATTACGTACAAGTATATACTACTTTAACTCTTGCTAGAGATGAATGGTCCATCATTTACCTTTGCATTCAAACTCTATTCCTCTCACCATTGCAGACACCAGAATATTAATAGCTTTTCAAGGAGTTATCTCAGTGGCTCAGCAGAGATTTGGAGTAGTCCTTCTTCTGTAACTAATGTAGGAATTATGAAAGGAGCTTTAGCTGCATCTTTCCAGAAAAACTTCCTGTCACATCAGAAGCTCAGGACCACTGGTTGCTGTGCAATATAAAACAGTTATCAGGATGCTCCAACATCTGTGGAGACATTGTATTGTCGAATTGATGGTCCAGGATCAGACTAGAACAAACATTTCTCAAACCCACATAACCTCTCTGCCCTGAGATGTGTCACATGTCCTACAACCATTGCTGAATAACACACACTTCCATGCATGTGAGCTTTTGGAGGTCAAAAGTTCTGTTTTAACCTGAGTATATTTCACTTAGGAGAGACAGCAAAAATATGACAAAAGAATGGATGCAAGTTAGATGGCTGAGAGGCAAGGTGGTAAAAAATCCAGGCAGAAAATAGCACAGAGTGAAAAAATAAAATGGAAGTTGAAAAAAATATCCATGGCAAAAAAAATCTCATAAGAATCCAAACAGAATAAGCCTAGTTATCCAATGCATATATCCTATTCTAAACTACTGTAACTTCTTCATTGCTATATACAGTCCTTTGACTCATAGCAAACATTTTTCTAAGGAATAAGAGCACTGAAACTTCATTCAAACATATTTGGAACTTTATTAAGCAGCTGAAACCAAAATGCTTTTCTTATTTGTGTCTGGCTAGAAGATCACAGAATCACAGAATGACAGAATGGTTAGGGTTGGAAGGGACCTCTGGAGATCATCTAGTCCAACACCCTGCTAAAACTGGTTCACCTAGAGCATGTTGCACAGATTCACATCCAGGCAGGTTTAGAATATCTCCAGAGCCTCCCTGGGCAACCTGGTCCAGTGCTCTGTCACCCTCACAGTAAAGAAGATTTTTCTCATATTGAGATGGAACTTCCCATGTTTCAGTTTGTACCCACTGCCCCTTGTCCTGTCGCTGGGCACCACCAAAAAGAGTCTGGCCCCCTCCTCTCGACACAAGTATTGATAAGATCACAGAATCACAGAATGTTAGGGATTGGAAGGGACCTCGAAAGATCATCTAGTCCAATCCCCCTGCCGGAGCAGGATTACCTAGACCATATCACACAGGAAAGTGTCCAGATCCCTCCTCAGTCTTGTCTTCTCCAGGCTAAACAGATACAGCGCGCTCAGCCTTTCCTCATAAGAGAGATGCTCCAGTCCTCTAATCATCTTTGTAGCTCTCCGCTGGACTCTCTCCAGTAGTTCCTTGTCTTTCTTGAACTGGGGGGCCGAGAACTGGACACAGTACTCCAGGTGTGGTCTCACTAGGGCAGTCTAAAGGGGGAGGATAACCTCCCTTGGCCTATTGGCCACACTCTTCCTAATGCACCCCAGGATACCATTGCCCTTCTTGGCCACAAGGGCACATTGATGGCTCATGGTGAACTTCTTGTCCACCAGAACTGCCAGGTCTTTCTCCACAGAGCTGCTTTCCAGCAGGTCAACCCCCAACATGTACTGGTGCATGGGGTTATTCCTCCCTAGGTACAGGAGCCTACACTTGCCTTTGTTGAATTTCATTAGGTACCTGTCCACCCAGCTCTCTAGCTTGTCCAGGTCTTCCTGAATGGCAGCACAGCCTTCTAGTGTATCGGCCACTCCTACCAGTTTTGTGTCATTAGCAAACTTGCTGAGTGTATGCTCAGTCCCTTCATCCTTCCTTTGGGGAACACCGCTAGCTGCAGGCTCCAACTAGACTCAGCATTGCTGATCACAACCCTCTGAGCTCTACCATTCAGCCAGTTCTCAGTCCACCTCACTGTCCACTCATCTAACCCACACTTCCTGAGATTTCCTATGAGGATGTTGTGGGAGACAGTGTCAAAAGCCTTGTTGAAGTCAAGGTAGACAATATCCTGTTGCCATTTAAGGATGGGCAGGCAGTTAAACGGATTGCAGACGCTCTCTGTTAACCTTCTCCTTCTCCAGAGGGGAAAGGAAAAGAGAAAAGGGAGAGAGACTTAGGGGTTGGAAAGTTAAAAGAATTTTAATGAACAATAACAAAGAAAAGAAAAAGTATAATAAATAATGAACTGTATGCAAAACCGCTACAGGGCTCCCCCTGATGATAAACACATCACCGCTGACACTGCAGGGCAGGTGCCGGGCAATCCCAGAGCACACGTGGCAGCAGGCGGGAACCGGGTTCAGAAGCACCCGCAGGAGCACCCGCAGGAGCGAGGGCAGGGTCCTCCCAGGATGTCGGCCTTAGGGGAAGAGGGCACGACCCTCGTGGTCCCTCAGCTTTATACTGAGGATGATGTGGGTGGGATGGAATACCCCGCGGGTCAGTTCGGGTCACCTGTCCCGTCCGCCTCTCCCCACAGGTGCAGCACTGTACAGCCTCTTCCTCTGTGGGACAAAGAGAACCAACAGGGACCCTGGTTCCCACGGCAACAGGCCCTTTAGTCCACTTCAGGAAGTCAAGTCACTTAAAGGAAACGTAACCGAAAAGTCCATCCTAATCCAAACCAGGACACATCCACTGGTCTCCCCTCATAGACCCAGCTCATCATGTTCTCATAGAAGGCCATCAGATTGGTCAAGCATGATTTCCCCTTGGTGAATCCATGTTGACAACTCCTGATAACCTTCTTTTCCTCCACAGATGGGAACAATACTGTTGCTACTTTTGTCTTCTGTGGTTCTTTATACCTGGAAACTTGATGAGGTTGCACATTGAGGCATTTAGAACTAAAATAAGTGAATGTATCAGTCTAATGGCTGAATAGCATCTTTGTGTAAAGAGCATATAAAGTAGTACTTCTCGGGAAATGGTGCTGATTCCTGACAATATTTTTGTTGTAGTTCAGTATTTTAACTTACAGAGTTACAATATGTGGGACCTTTTTTGTCTGAGTTAATAGTTTTCACTCTGAAGCTACACTGTCACAGTGGGATCAGCTATGGTATTTGAGCTAGAGCTCTGCAGTGAGTATGAGCCTTCCTCCACGAGGGATCCTCAAGTCTGGAACTTGATTCACTTCTTTTCCCTGCAGCTAGAACTGAGTAGTGCTGGCAGCTTTGAAAGGATGAATGTGTAAGTACACTTATGAAGGAGGAGGCATGATATGCACTGACGAAAAATGAGGCATGATGTCTAACGTCATTATAAAAGGTTGGTAATATTTTTCTGTGAAACAGTTCAAGATGGAGTAGCATAAAAAGGCAGACAAAACTCAAGTCTCTCACAGACAGATAATATCTCCCTCCATCTCATGTTTCTCCTAGCTTTACCCTGCAGAAAAAATGAATGTCAAGAGACAGACATATTTATATTGACTATATGGAAAACATTTAAATATTATCTAAATTGTAGATATGTACATATGTAAATGTACACATACATACATACACATATGTACATATGCAGATTCCCACAGATACGTGCATCATTCTATGTCCCATCGACAAAGACATGAAAAAATCATATGTATGTGTGACTCAATATTGTTTACAATTACACTTACACATTAGACAGCACTTACACATATCAATTCTCATTTCTGTCTGTACATAAAAAGAGTTATTTTTCCCATCATTTCATTTGTAGGTAAAAATATGAACATATCTATTAGTTATAAAACTGAGCATTTTCCAATTTCAAAGTAACTCCAAAAGCTACCACACACTAAGGACCAGATTATGAATCCCTGACTAAAAATGGCAACCAGGTATTCACATGAGATTATACTCATTGATTTAATTTATGTTACTCTTGTGATTAATTATTCCTAATAGTCTTACAACATAGCAATGAAATATCTAGTGATTCTGTTCTTTAAAATCTTACATATGAATAAATACTTAGTAAGCAGTCTGTGGGGAGTTGACCCTGGTTGGAGGCCAGGTGCCCACCAAGCCACTCTGTCACTCCCGCTCCTCAGCTGGACAGCGGGGGAGAAAAATATGACAAAAGGCTCGTGAATCAAGATAAGGACAAGGAGAGATCACTCACCAGTTACCTTCACAGGTTAACTAGAGTTGACTTGGGAAAATTAGTTTAATTTACTACCAATCAAATCACAGTAGGTTAATAAGAAATAAAACTAAATCTTAAAACACTTTATCCCCACCGCTTCCTTCTCCCCAGGCTCAACTTTACTCCCGATTTCTCTATCTCCTCCCCGCAAGCGGCACAAGGGGGTGGGGAATGCTGATTGCAGCCAGTTCATCACACATTGTCTCTGCCGCTCCTTCTTCCTCACACTCTTCCCCTGATCCAGTATGGGGTCCCTCCCATGAGAGACAGTTCTCCACAGACTTCTCCAACATGGATCCTTCCCATGGGCTGCATTTCTCTACCAATTGCTCCAGCATGGATCCCTTCCATGGGGTACAGAACTTCAGGAACAGACTGCTCCAGCATGGGTCCCCCACAGGGTCACAAGTCCTGCCAGCAAACCTGCTCCAGCGTGGGCTCCTCTCCATGGAGCCACAGGTCCTGCCAGGAGCCTGCTCCAGCACAGGCTACCCATGGGGTCACAGCGTCCTTCAGGCATCCATCTGCTCTGGTGTGGTGAACTCCATGGGCTGCAGGTGGACATCTGCTCCACTGTTAACCTTCATTGACTGCAGAGGGACAGCTTGCCTCATCATGGTCTTCACCACAGGATGCAGGGGAATCTCTGCTCCAGTGCCTAGAACACCTTCTCCCCCTTCTTCTTCACTGACCTTGGTGTCTACAGAGTTGTTTCTCTCACATATTCTCACTCCTCTCTTCTGGATGCTGTTGTGCAGGAGTTTTTCCTGCCCCTTCTTAAATGTTTCACAGAGATGCTACCACCATCTCCGATTGGTTCAGCCTTAGCCAGTGGCAGGTCCATCTCGGAGCCAGCTGGCATTGGCTCTACCAGGCATGGGGGAAGCTTCCAGCAGCTTCTCACAGAAGCCATCCCTGTAGTCCTCTTGCTACTAAAACCTTGCCACGCAAACCCAATAAGCAGTCTCACTGACACTATTATTAAAGCTCATGTGCGTATTGTGTCTGGGACAAACTTCTCATATAAAGAAATATTACTCACATTCCTGTTAAATGACTGCCTCAAATATTTACGTTTAACACATAGCTAAAATGTCATCCTCCTATGTAACAGCTGTATTTATCTTCCAAATTCATTAATTAAAATGAGTGCTTAACTTACATAACTACCCTAATAAATTTTCCTTCCTATAATGTACAATATATCCATCTCTAGCATGTAAAAAGTTAAAATAACATTAAAATAACTTTCAAATAAGATTGGGGGAAGCAAACACCCACTACATTTATGAAACTTATCATGACTACAGTTTTTTGTACCAAGTTAATTTCCACATTCAGGAAGACATACTGCCTGTAAATAAAGAAACAGTGCCCAGTACTGAACATGAGCCAAAATGTTGCACCCAAAAAATGCAATAGACATTTCAGAGGTAGCTCTGAAAAGTGCTCTAGGGCACTTACAACTGCAATATGATCATAACATTATAAGGACTGAGAGAATAAGAGAGATGTGTGACATATATACTTTGTCTGATTCACAAAGGTATTACCTAAAAATTAATAACTTCAGTAAAATAAAAAAGGCAGCACGACTGTAATGACGATGGTGTCAATAGGAATCCAAGTCCAGGCTGAAGTAACTGTACAGTTGTCTAGAGACAGAGATTTTAAAATCTGGTCAATTTACCCTTTGACTTATTATAAATCTAAGCTTTTAGTACATTTATACATTATGTTCAAAATATTGTTGCAATTAGCAGTGCTTTGACGTCCTTTTCTTTTAGGTAGGCCTATGTCTGTTGTGCACTTAGTATTATTTAAATATGAGGGCCTATACTCTTTATTCGTTTTTACTTCCAGTAAATCTATTTGTGAAACACCTTTTGATTCAGATGTTATTTTCTTACACATATAGGATCAGATTCAAAGCTTTTAATTCTTTACCTGACCACATTCAGCACTAGATCAGAGCTGTCATAATAAACTGACTCACAGAAGTATTTAACAGTAAAACTTAAAGCAAATGATTCTCTCCCTACTCCAAATTTCAAATGGTTACTTCACTTATCATACCATCTGCAATGTGTCTAGCCGATATCTATGTGATCAGGGACATCAAAACTAAAAGAAACCCACAATTAATTTTCCCTCCCCATCTGACACGTGTTATGCCAATGGAAACAAAAATTAGCATTCTTACCTATTACACATTATTGATACAGGATTGAAATTTCCCACAGATTTTTCAAGTTTTCATAAGCAGGAGTCTTCCTCTGTGAGTAATAAATACTGCTGCATATTGCAGTGCTCCAGAATATTACCCACCAACTCTTATCAGCATTGTCATACACCCTAAAATTACCTGGATACAGAGAGAGCACCTAATAAATTTCCTAACTCTTAATACAACTGTTTTATTTTAGTATTTGCATTCAGTCAGGAAATGCATCTCATTAAGTTTGAAAATATCACTTGTAAAAAAAAGACAAAGACTCTTGATTTTGACTAAAGAGTTAAAGCCAACTGTTAAGCATTTGGCATTAAGGTTGAATCTGAAGAAATGAAAAAAAAATCAGAAAGGCAAAATAATGAAAACTTTCAACGATCCTACAAAAAAACACAAAATGATATAGGCAGAGTAAAGCATGTCAGGCAGGACCCGGAACCAGTCTAGCCAGCATTAAAAAAGTCAAAATACCTGCTAACTTTCCCAGGTTTTTAAATAAGAATATTGTCATTGCTATCAGTTCCAATGAAAGAATAATAGCATGTATTCACCTTTAATCACTAAAATATTTCAGATAAACAATTTGATGAAAGACTCTTGTGGGATTCTTTCTCCAGGCATTTTTCTCATATGCAATTTCGTTTTCTGTTTTTCATAGTTACTTCAGTTCTTCCTGTCCTGTCCTGGATACTCCATTTGAGACAGTAGACAGTTCAGATTCAGAGTGGTATAACATATAGCCTGTCAATATTATATGAATATCTTAAATGAAGTGTTCAGAATCTGAATGAGGGGGCTAATAGTGAAGCTTATAAAAATAATCCAATATTAACTGTGCACTATTATTAGGAGGATTCTAGGGATGGCATTCAGTTCCAAACTGTAGACATCTAAACTTAGCTAGTAGCTTGATTCAGTTGCCAAAGCATAGATGTCTACTGCCACCAGTGATGCACCAGGATATCCTGTCTTTTGTCCAGCTGCTACTCAGAAAAATAGACTTTGTGCTGGTCAGCCCTCTACAGCTGTCTGAAAATTCCTCTTTTTATATGTGCCATACGTGGGTGAGAATTGTTCTGAGTAGGAGCAAGGAGACAGAATAACGAAGAGTCAAATCTCTGTGCCAAGACTTTTGGCTCTTTGACTTATTTTTTTAACTGATTCATCTGAACTAAACTCCAAGAACCAAGGGAAGGGTTTCATGTGCAAATCACACTCTATGTCATCAGCATGTCATGGTTATAGGTGTAATCACAAGAAAAAGTTGTGAAGCTTGTGTACACGGTTACACCATGCCAATTTTAAGACATCATTCTACAATCAACAGTAACTGCATCTGAACAATGGAATTGCATTTTCTCATCTTTACTTCTCTTCCTTTTCTCTCAGCTCATCTTGCTGAATCTGCCTTAGAAGAAAAGTTGAGAATTAATTCTAAATCAGATGCAGGCGAGAGAGAAATGCTCAAGCTCTTCTCAGATGTTCACAAAGAACAGTCTCAAAAGAATATGTTTTCAGAGCAGAATGCTTTCTTTGTGTGCTGCCGGTGTACAACACATCTAGCTTGCTTTCTGATTCCTCCCTGTGCCTTTATACTATACGGCATGTTGATGCTACAGCTGAAAGGCTCACTCCTGCAAATTCTTAGTGATAAAAGTATTTATGCAGAAACCAGGGAGGCTTATCATTTTGTAAAATTTCTTACTGGGCACAGAATTACATTCAAATTAAAGCTCTCAAGGAAAGCCATGTGCACAACCTAGTAGCAGCTGAACTTAAGGACAATGGACTGAATACTTTGACACTGTGTCAAGATAGAAAGAATGACAAGGAGCCTTATCTGTTACTACAAAAAATATGAAACTGGGTGAGATCAAAGAGCTGTCTTGGAGTATGCAGTTTGAAGAGTCGGCAGCAGTAGCTGCTGAGAGAAAGACAGAATTAAAAAAAAAAAAAGAGAAGGATCTTTCTGATGCCCTATCACCCCAGCTTCCATCAGTAAGAAGTTTAGGAACTTCCTGTGCAAAGATTTCATGTGGGTTTAACAATTGTTGATCACGAAACTTTTATTACATACTTATGTAAATACATTCATATTTTTGGCCTCTCTTTGACCAATCTCTTCCCATATTGATGGCTTCAAAAGGTGGGACAGGAACTCAGCGTTTAGTCATTGTATAGCACTAATTTCTCTGTAAAATGCATTAGTTTTTAACACTCATACAGGTCTTTTTAATGACAAGGACTGTTGGAAATCTGTGTACCTTTTGCAGAAACCAGAACTTCCTTTGTCAGGTTCTCTATATCTGCATGAATTAAAAAGGGGCACGTGAGGAAGCCTTGGTTTATGTTAGTTGTAAATTTGACTGTTATTAGCTGTATTTTCATCTTGAATCAATACTAGCCAAATATTCAGCAAAGACTGGTATTTAATGTCTTTGTTGATACCTCTAATAAAAGTAGATACAAAATTTGTAAATTGTATTTATAACTGTCTTGCATTTTCTCTTCCTCTGTTGCTGTTGCCTCATCA
This sequence comes from Nyctibius grandis, assembly GCF_013368605.1. Classification (NCBI taxonomy): domain Eukaryota; kingdom Metazoa; phylum Chordata; class Aves; order Nyctibiiformes; family Nyctibiidae; genus Nyctibius; species Nyctibius grandis. The sequence goes on along the minus strand of NC_090659.1, from coordinate 74,667,415 downwards.
CACATCTCCTCTCTCTATGGTTTATTGTTCCTGCATATTAAAACTTGGTTGCTTTCTCTGGAAGAAAATTATATCCTAGTATATGGTCTTTGTAATATGCAGATGAATCCAAGGGAATTTCTCGATTTCACAGTAGCACAAATATGATTGATCTGTTTGTGGATATGAGCAAGAACATGTGACCATCAACTCCATCTATAATAAATGTAAATAAATTTCTAGGCTGCAGTTCATATGATCTAAATTTAAATGTATCAAATAGATTATGTGAGATGTGGATAGAATGAAACCTATGTCTGCAGTCATTCATCCAGCTTCCGGTAAGTACGTTTTAAGTCTTTTCCTTTCTTTCCTTATGAAAGTAGGAACAAAAAAAAATATTGGGATATTTCTTTCCTGATCTTAAGGGAGCATCTTGCCAAAAGCCACATTAAACAATATATTTGTGGAGTATATAGAGGACTACTAAGGGGCTATGCACTAATACCGTTTCAGTAGCTGGCTGACAAGATCAAGTGAAACGTCTCCTTACCATGTCCTTATGACAATGAAATAAAATACCTTAGTATGCAAGTCTGCTTTCCAGAGAAGAACAGTAAGATAATATTCAGTCTATGTAACATGGAAATATGTTGTGGAGGTAAAGAAAATGAAAGAAACAAGTTTTTGTACCATCTCCCAGGATGAAATTTGCACTTGTTACTTCATCATACTTGTTACTTTAGAGGAAACAATCTAGGAGGTTCCTCGAGTGTGTGGAGGACAACTTCCTCATGCAAGTGGTAAATGATCCCACTAGAGGTGGGGCCCTGCTTGAACTGTTGTTTGTGAACAGAGAAGGACTAGTAGGAGATGTGAGGGTCAGTGGCCGTCTTGGGAATAGTGACCATGAAATGTTAGAGTTTTCGATAGTGGGGGAAGTAAGGAGGGGCAAGAGCAGAACTTCTGCCTTAGATTTCTGCCGGACAGACTTTAGCCTGTTTAAGAGGTTGGTGGACCAAGTCCCTTGGGAGTCGGTCCTGAAGGGCAAAGGAGCCCAGGAAGGCTGGACATGCTTCAAAAGGGAATTGCTAGATATTCAGGAGCAGGCTGTCCCGGTGTGTAGGAAGACAAGCCGTCGGGGAACAAAAACGGCCTGGTTAAACAGGGAACTTAGGCTAGAACTTAAGAAAAAAAAGAGAGCCTACTTGCTCTGGAAGAAAGGTCGGGTAACTGGGGAGGTCTATAGGGATGTTGCCAGGTCGTGTAGGGAGAAGATTAAAAGGGCCAAAGCTCAATTAGCTTTGATTTGGCTGCTACGGTCAAAGACAACAAAAAAAGCTTTTACAAATACATTAACAGCAAAAGGAGGGTCAAGGAGAGCCTCCATCACTTGCTGAATGAGGAGGGTAGTGTAGTGTCAGGGGATGAGGAAAAGGCCGGTCACTAGCAGTGTTCCCCAGGGCTCAGTTCTGGGGCCGGTGCTGTTCAATATCTTTATAGACAATCTAGACGTAGGGATTGAGTGCACCCTCAGCAAATTTGCAGATGACACCAAGCTGGGTGGGAGTGTCGATCTGCTGGAGGGTAGAAAGGCCCTACAGAGGGATCCAGACAGGTTAGATAGATGGGCCGAGACCAACGGCATGAGGTTCAACAAGAACAAGTGCCGGGTCTTACACTTCAGCCACAACAACCCCATGCAGCACTACAGGCTGGGGGAAGAGTGGCTAGAAAGCGGCCCAGCGGAAAGAGACCTGGGGGTGCTGATCAACAGCCGGCTAAACATGAGCCAGCAGTGTGCCCAGGTGGCCAAGAATGCCAATGGCATCCTGCCCTCTATTAGGAATAGTGTAGCCAGCCGGTCTAGGGAAGTGATCATCCCTCTCTACTCGGCACTGGTGAGGCCGCACCTTGAGTACTGTGTTCAGTTCTGGGCCCCGCACTTCAAGAAAGATGTTGAGGTGTTGGAGCGAGTCCAGAGGAGGGTGACCAAGCTGGTGAAGGGTCTAGAGGGTCTGACCTATAAGTAACGGCTGAGGAAGCTGAGTTTGTTTAGCCTGGAGAAGAGGAGGCTCCAAGGTGACCTTATTGCAGTCTACAACTACCTGAAGGGAGGTTGTAGTGAAGTGGGAGTCGGCCTCTTCTCCCGGGCAACTAGTGATAGGACAAGAGAACGTAGCCTCAAGCTTCGCCAGGGGAGGTTCAGGTTGGACATTAGGAAGAATTTATTTTCAGAAAGGCTTATTAGACATTGGAATGGGCTGCCCAGGGAGGTGGTGGAGTCACCATCTCTGGAGGTGTTTAAGAAAAGACTGGACATGGCACTTAGTGCCATGGTCTAGTTAACAGGGTGGTGTCAAGGCAACGGTTGAACTCGATGATCCCTGAGGTGTCTTCCAACCTGGTTGATTCTGTCATTCTGTGATCAGAAATGGCAGGGGATTCTTTTAAAATCACTTCTCATACTAGATCTTCAGACATGAAGTTTTGGTCAAAGATAGCTTTATTTTGGAAAGCAACATGTCTTTGAATGTGGTCTTGTTCACATGTTGCTTTCCAAAATAAAGCTACCTTTGGCTACTGATGTCTTTCTCATTTTAAACTTAGATACAAATACCCACTGTTTGTCTACCCTTTTGTTAGGCTACTGATACTGCTGTAGATATCATTACTCTATAGAGCAAGCTGATGACATTTTCACTTCATAATTTTTCATACAAGTCTTTTCTCTGATCCCCAAGTGATAAACCTGTGATTTTCAGGGATGGTTATTATCTGGGGAGAGGATCTGTTTTTATTGTTTGTTTGTTTGTTTGTTTTCAGTTCACAGAGCCTCGATAGTGTAATTGTGCTGACAGCTACCAGAGTGACCCTAAAGATACGTATGCCATTGCATAACATGGCATGGCAGAAGAGCAAGCAGGGATGTTTGAATGACCAAGACCCTCTGGATTATGGTTTGTTGACTGTGCTGGGAAGACGGAGCTAAACTTGACATAGTACTTTTCTGTTCTTCCAGTGGAGTAGTTCCTATCAGATATGCCTGGGTTTCCTCTTTGAAGGAACGAAGGGCATTGCTCCAGAAGAGAGTCCTGATATGAATTAGCATTTATGCAATGCGTATAGTCAGGGACTAAGAATTTGGAGCAAAGCAGAAAGTGAGACAAAAACTAGTCTAGGTAACACAGTTGAAGGGGTACATCTCAAACCTAATCTGAATTTACCACAAGCATTTGATTCACTGCCTACCTCTATAAGTAGTTTGTCACAATGAGAACACAGAACATCGGAGCACACACTACAAAATTTTCTATGATTACTTTCGTCTGGATAGCTCTTAAGATAATACTTTTGACTGAGAAAGCATATATAGCTAGAATCTCTCTCTTTGAGATTTTATATTTTTCTTGATACTCCAAATGTACTTAGAGCTGATGAGTCTTACAAAATGCTTTAAACAGTCTGAGAAGTTAAATAGTTTTGAAGTACTTTGTGACTCCTTGTGTTCTTTAGTTTGGTCCTGTTCCCTTTTGTACAATGTGTGCATATATTAGATCAACGTGTTATTTAATTACTCTTTCAAGGACATACTGGCCTTTCTAGGGTATGTCTACAGATGGGTACAGATGTACATTAGTTCTCTCTGTACTTCAGGCTGATCACATTCAAACTTACTTTGAAAGCTGCGTAACTGTGAAACTTGGTCTATACCCAGTTAATAAAGCTGTGTGTGCTATACAAATAGAAGTTCACAAATGCCACACTTCAGAAAGCATTCACAACTTTTAGCTTTGAATATCCTTTTTTTCATCCCTTTTATTCCAGAAGAAAGTAATTTAATTAACATTACTACTGAATGCAACCTATTTCACATTTGCAACAGCTTGACACTGCTGTTTTCTGTGCTGGTAAAATCTAGGTCCCACTCTCTGGCCTCTGGCTTGTTTCAGAACATTAAGATTTAGGAATTTTTATATAGAAGTACTGTGTAGAAGATCCTAACATGGACATGTGAAGAGTAAGAGCTCCTTTCCTTTTTTAATAGAATTATATCACAATCTCTTTATTAGATTTACTTTCTTGTTTTTATAATACAGTTTTAAATAGGCATCTGTTGACCAAAAAAACATTTCCCAAACTATATAGTCCAAAAGCTGGCTAACCATTTAGCTCCAAAAGGCTCACTCTTCTATTTAAATCTCTGCCCTAGATCCTTTTGAGACACTGAATTGTCCTATTTTACGTATTGCTTACTAATGAGCCTTTTTTTAACATGGAAAGCCTCCTTGATAAGTCTTTGATTTCTTATAGTTTGTGTTCAAGGCTGTAGTAAGATGAGGGTGTCAGCAATGGATTGTCAAGTAAAAGGTTAATAACATCTCTCTTCTCTCATTGTATTGAGCTTGCAGCTACAGTTATAATTTAGTACTTCAAAATTTGTAATTTGATTTAAAAATCCGGATATGAAAAGGGAAGACCCTCAAACTAATCAAGTATGAACACTCAATCATCTTAAGGTTAATGAGCCATTTACAGTAAGGGTCAGTGTTCCTATCTAAAATAGAAGCAATGCTTTATTTTTCCCACTGTAATCTGTCCTTTGCCAATCTGTCTCTATCATACAAAAGCATTGCATTGAGATAGTGTTACATATCTAGCAAACTGAGATTTTATTTTATTCTTGTAGCAAGCCTGTCTAAGAAATACAGATAGAGATCAAATAAGCATTCATCTTTGAAACTAATGTCAAAAGAAATCCTGGGCTAGAGAGGAACTAAAAATGGAGGACACACAGAGGTTTTCTCCCACTATACTCTTTATGGAAAAGATAAAATTGGAGACCTTTTTTTTTTTCTCTGTCACTACCTTTTATTGGCAGAAAGCAGTGGTACATTGCAGCCAGAATGGTACAGAATATCTTTAATGCTTCCTCTTTAGCTCACTGTAAAGCTGGTGAGCGAGTAAATCTCTGCTGGATGATTTCACAGCTCAGCATGAGCATCATGTAGGAAGGCAGAGCAAATGCTTTTTTTCAATGCTATAGGCAGAAATCCAAGAAAGAGAAGGCATCTCAAGTGGCTAAGTACAAAGGGTGATCACCAGCTAATAATTAAAATATTGAATGATACTCTGAGGGAATGGTGTACAACAATAGTAGCTTCTAATTTCCAACATTTGAAAAGAACTAAGACCAAGTTTCTGACTATTAGTTGAAGAGATGGTGAGCTAATATGCAGAAGTAGTGACATTAGTATGGCAATTTAGACATAATTTAGTTTGCCTAATCTAATCCCTGTGCAGATGTGACAGGATGGGCAGCTGTTTTCTTTTTTTTTAATTCTTGATATTGTCTTAGAGATTTACATATTTGAAATATTTACTTTATTTCAAACTTTAACTCACAAAATCATAATTTCAGGATAGGAGTCAGTGGTTTTATTGAGCTGGTCTGAAGTTAAATCATACAAACCAATGTCAGAAGGTTTATGACCTGTATATCCAATGTCATCTGGATCAAATCTGTTCAGCAAAGAAAATCTTTGATCTTTTCTTGACCAGAAATCCTAGTACATAGCTTCACAATGATCTTACTGGACATGCACAGGTCAGATGTATATATATGTAGTAGGTCTGATGCAGGATATGTTGGACTAAATCTACAATGACCAGACAGATGATCTGCAAATGTTCAGAAAATCCCAAGTGTTAGACTTACTGCATGTGCATATTGATTCCACACTGCATGAAGAGTGAAATGTCTAGTATAGATGTAAACTGAAGTTGTTCTTCATACACTTGATGAATATTTATTATATAGGATATTTGTAGTAGTTTTCTATAAGTATTTATTGGAATGTTAGTGGAAAGAGCTTTTATTAATAATAATAATGCTATAATTCAGCCATTCCAATCCGTAATATTTGCCACTATTCAGGAGACTTTTACATGTGCTTTAAGATAGAAACCTTTAGTATTTTTATACATTTATCTTCTAATTAGCATTTAATTCTCTTTCTCACTGTGTTACGGATCATGGCAGAACAGTGAAGGTAACATGAAAAACACTTCTGTATATAATTTCCATGAAGAGATACTCATCTGACATACTGGGTAATTCAAGACTCATAGAAAGTTGCACAAGTCTCATCCAGAATTAGTTCTTTTTCTTCTTCAAAAGAGGATAAGGCAAGAATAGGATAGTAGTGATGCAGAAACATAGGGTTCTAGTCCCCAAGTGTAACTGTAAACTAGGTCATTCATTACTGGATATCTGAATGCTTGAAGTATTACTTGCTGGTACATCCAGGGTAGCATCAATATTATCTAATTTTAGTGGTCTACCATACAGACATATACAGCTGAGCTAGTCACCCTGAGTTGTCTTTATAGTCAATAGAGAAAAAGAAGCACTTTTTAGGGAGAAATTCACCTGACCTATTTTTGACATCTACTTTAGGATTAAATAATCATGCTAGAAGTACTTATTTCTCTTCACTGAGTAAAGAAGGACCATACAGTGACTAGTTCACCTGTAGAGACTTATTTTGCAAAGGTCTAAGTGAGAGGAGCCTATCGTTTGATACTGGTCCTTGCTTTAATTAGTAAATTATTAGCTGTACCAAAGAAAAGAGCTTTGAACATGTAATTGAAAGCTACATGCTTCAGAATATTCTGACAACTGGTGCCGTATGCACTGCTCAGTGAGCAAGAACAAGGGTTTCATTTAGATGAAATGGAAAATGAACCTGAAAACCAATAGTTTCCTACATCCCAGAGGCTCACCATGATGATTAGGTTTTGAACTAAACTGAAGTGGCATCAAACTCTTCAACATTCTTTCTTGCCCTTACTTTCCTTGAGCATATCACAATCCTATTTTTGCTCTTATTATGAATGATCTGATCGAAATGTTTTGAAAACATCTTAATAAAGACAAAATAATATAAAGCAACATAAAGTACATCTTAATAATTTCAGTTATTTTCATTTTGTCTGAATTTGACAGATTCAATTAAACTTGTAAATTGTTATGAATGTTTCAAACTATAGATTTAAAAATAAAAAAGCTTTAGCATGTATTCCATAGCTCTAATTTTATCCTAACTTGATCTTTACAAAAATATTTCCTTTCTCTTCTTTTGAAAAAAAAAGCCCTAACTTCCTATGAATATCACAAGACTTGATAACACAACTATCCATTTTTCTCTTCTTTTCCCTATAGAAGAGACTATCTTCATATTAAGAATCTTTTAATTGCCATTATTTATTTTGTTTTATCGATATACCTTCAAATCACTAATTTTATAACAGGGAAATGGGAAAAGAATGTATTTTGCCTTTCATATACTTTATGAACATATTTTTCCTTTTTTTTTCTTACTAACTTTTAATATTTACCTGTAGATGACTCATTGCTTGACCTATTCTAATATTCAAAAGGCAATCCCTCGTTCCTTTAGGTATGGCACTGTAGCTGTTATACTGGTAAGCAAATTTCAAGCTTTATCACAGAAATCTGTAGGGATTTCATGTGCAAAATAACAGCTAAATGATCATTGATATTTTGTAAATTAATCTTCTAAATAATAGGTGGTCATTACAATCTTAGTAAACTTTTCATGCCCTGTACATGCACTTTAGCAAATGCATTAGAAGCAACACGAGAACTCTTGCTAGTGTTAACATATAAAAGCTGATCTTTGAGTTTCTAATTACTTTAAGTATTATTAAAACTAAGACTGACTTTGTAATATTTAACTGATTAGACCACTCAGAGACATTAAATACATATGATTTTCTTGTAGAAATTTAAAGGAAATAAAAAAGTCAGTCAGTTTCAATTTGAATGTACTTTCTTCTTTTAGTATTTGTTTTTCCACATGCATATTCATTCTGAGCAATTAGTGTTCAGCCAAATGTTTGCTGCAGGATGTGGAGCTGGTAATTGTTTGAGTATGTTTGTTTTCCAGACAACATGCACATACACAACCAGAGATACTACTGTAGTTATGTTTAATATAAGAGGAGGGAAGGATAAGGGAAAACATAATGCAAAAAAAGACAATTATTTTTAACGCATGACACATTTACTAAGGAGCTTTCAGTTTTGATAGAACAGTGTATATGGCTTTTTTAAATTGATTTTAGAGCTAGAAAATAGCGGTTACCTAGCAAAAACAAACACCTAATTCTTTATAAAAGGGAAAAAAACAGGCTTGCTAGTGATAAGCCGTGGGATGGCACACCAGTGTTTGAGGGACAGTGTGCTAGCGAGGTCCTTCAGTCTGGTCCACGATGTGCTGAGTACACTGGAGCACATTTGAAATGCCTCTGTGCTAATGTTTGCAGCACCTTAGCCATCTCAGGGCATGGGGGATGGAGATCCATGTGGCAGCAAAGATGGAAGCATCTGAGAACAGTCACATAGGAACTAGGGTTTCTCCCCCAAAAATGGTGGTGGGATCAATAGCCCAACTGAAGTGCATCTACACCAACGCACACAGCATGGGCAACAAACAGGAGGAGCTGGAAGACGTTCTGGAGCAGAAAAACTATGACATAGTTGCCATCATGGAAACATGGTGAGACGAGTTGCACAGCTGGAGTGCCGCAATGGTTGTTTATAAACTCTTCAGAAGGGATAGGCAAAGAAGAGAGGTGGTGGGGTGGCCCTGTATTTTAGGGAGTGTTTTGACTGTCTAGAGCTTGAGGATGGTGATGATAGGGTTGAGTGTTTATGGGCAAGATTCAGGGGGAAGGCTAATGAGACAGATATCATGGTGGGAGTCTACTATAGACCACCCAACCAGGATGGAGAAGGCATGTCTTGAGATATAATAGTCTCAAGTGGAAGATTTTCTGTGTTTTTCATCACTTCAGTAGGAAGTAGAGATATTCTGAAGACTAACAAAATTTAGTTTTAAAAATTTTAAATAAGGAAATTATTAATACAACCATGGCATCCTTCTAATGTATTTTTTTTAAAAAAAAAACCTGTTTATCCTTTATTAGATGCGGGAGGAAACATAGTAACAGGCTGAGGAAAAGGCTGAGGTACTTAATGCCTTCTTTGCCTCAGTCTTCAATAGTAAGACCAGTTGTTCTCTAGGTACCCAGCCCCTTGAGCTGGAAGACAAGGAGAAGGAGCAGAATGAAGCCCCCATAACCCAAGGGGAAATGGTTAGTGACCTGCTACACCATTTAGACACACACAAGTCTATGGTGCCAGATGGGATCCAGCCAAGGGTACTGAGGGAGCTGGTGGAAGTGCTCATCAAGCCACTTTCCATCATTTATCAGCACTCACAGAATCACAGAATCACAGAATCAACCAGGTTGGAAGACACCTCAGGGATCATCGAGTCCAACCGTTGCCTTGACACCACCCTGTCAACTAGACCATGGCACTAAGTGCCATGTCCAGTCTTTTCTTAAACACCTCCAGAGATGGTGACTCCACCACCTCCCTGGGCAGCCCAGTCCAATGTCTAATAAGCCTTTCTGAAAATAAATTCTTCCTAATGTCCAACCTGAACCTCCCCTGGTGAAGCTTGAGGCTACGTTCTCTTGTCCTATCACTAGTTGCCTGGGAGAAGAGGCTGACTCCCACTTCACTACAACCTGCCTTCAGGTAGTTGTAGACTGCAATAAGGTCACCTTGGAGCCTCCTCTTCTCCAGGCTAAACAACCCCAGCTCCCTCAGCCATTCCTCGTAGGCTAACCGGGAGGTCCCAGGTGATTGGAAATTAGCAAATATGACACCCATCTACAAGAAGGACTAGAAGGAGGATCTGGGGAATTACAGGCCTGTCAGTCTGACCTTGATACCAGGGAAGGTTATAGAGCAGATCACCTTGAGTGTCATCATGCAGCACGTACAGGACAACCAGGAGATCAGGCCCAGTCAGCATGGGTTTATGAAAGGCAGGTCCTGCTTGACTAACCTCATCTCCTTCTATGACAAGGTGATCTGCTTAGTGGATGAGGGAAAGGCTGTGGATGTTACCCACCCAGACCTTAGTAAAGCCTTTGACACCATTTCCCACAGCATTCTCATGGAGAAACTGGCTGCTCATGTCTTGGAGAGGTGTACTCTTCTCTGGGTAAAAAACTGGCTGAATGGGCCCAAAGACTTGTGGTGAGTGGAGTTAAATCCAGTTGACAACCAGTCGTAAGTGGTGTTTCCCAGGGCCCAGTATTGGGGCCAGTTCTGTTCAATATCTTTATCAATGATCTGGATGAGGGGACAGAGTGCACCCTCAGTAGGTTTGCAGACGACACCAAGTTGGGTGGGAATGTTGATCTGCTTGAGAGTAGGAAGGCTCTACAGAGGGATTTGGACAGACTGGGTCAATGGGCCGAGGCCAACCTTATAAGGTTCAACAAGGCCAAATGTTGGGTCCTGCACTTGGGTCATAACAACCCCATGCAATGGTACAGGCTTGGGGAAAAGTGGCTGGAAAGCTGCCCAGAGGAAAACGACCTGTCGTTATTGGTCGAATATGCTGGCCCATGTGGACAAGAATGCCGACAGCATCCTGGCTTGTGTCAGAACTGGTGTGGCCAGCAGGACTAGGGAAGAAATCGTCCCCCCGTACTCAGCACAGGTGAGGTTGCACCTTGAATAGTGTGTTCAGTTTTGGGCCACTAACTACAAGAAAGACATTGAGGTGCTGGAGCGTGTCCAAAGAAGGGCAATGAAGCTGGTGAAGGGTCTAGAACACAAGTCTTATGAGGAGTGGCTGAGGGAACTGGGGTTGTTTAGTTTGGAGAAAAGGAGGCTGAGGGGAGACCTTAACACTCTCTACAAGTACCTGAAAGGAAGTTGTAGTGAGGCAGGTGTTGGTCTCTTCTCCCCCTCCTCTCCTGCCAGGGGAGGTTTAGATTGAATATCAGGAAAAATTTATTCACTGAAAGTGTCAAGCACTGGATCAGGCCGCCCAGGGAAGTGGTGGAGTCACCATCCCTGGAGGTATTTAAAAGACGTGTAGATGTGGTGCTTCAGGACATGGTTTAGTGGTGGACTTGTCAGTGCTAGGCTAATATCTGGACCTGATGATCTTAAAGGTCTTTTCCAACCAAAAAAATTCCATGATTTTATGATTCTATGATCTGATTTATTTTAATCTGATAGCATTTCTTGTTTGTATTATAGTCATTCATAGAACATTTAATCAAAGGAAAAGGTATTCCTGGCCTCACTCTTCTTAAAGAGTGGCATTTATCTTCAGACAGTAGATACTTGAATTTAAGATTCTGAATTTGGTATGGTTTATGGACTTTTGATTTGGTAAGTTCTAAGGATGCTGGTATCAAGAAGCCTGAAATATATGGCACAGAACACACCATTCTACATCTCTTCATTGCATCTCTATCTCTAGAGTCATAACTTTTCTCAGTCCATGTATTTACCAGTCCATATATTTATTTTGTATTAATGTCTAAATTTATTTATCTATGTTATATAGTGACTTCCTTGACAGAAAAATACTTCACCTGTATCATTCTCGTAAGGTGACTATATCTGCTGAATTCTGACGAGGATCTCCCACAATTCTCCTACCTTTTCTGGATGTGACACTCATTGTGTATTGCTCAGGCTCCTGTGGTTACTACTACAGAGTAGTGCCACCTGGATCTTGGAGACACTATCTGTAATTACTTGAGAAGCAAGACTGTTTCTCAAGTTCAAATGTTGTTATTGCTTTTCATGTTCACTTTAATCATGTGAGTATATATAGACACTTCATCCAGCAATTGGATTAAATGAAAAAATAGACATTCAAGGAGAACTTGACTTTGTTGTACATTATGTCATCAGCAAGGGTCTTCCTGATGCTGAAATACATGGAGTCCTGCCCCAGGATAGCTGGCTTGGGGAAAGATTATTTACACAGACTAATTTTAAGTATTCCATCTGAGGCAAAGCTGATTGAGCACTCTATTGGGATATCTTCAACTTCCATGAGACCCTGTACATCATTGACTGCCTGATATTATTCATGAAGCAGTAGGAAATTATAGGAAATCATGACCAGAACTTTCACAAAGGTTTGAAGCACAACTTGAAAACCAAAGATATTTGTTAAAAGTTCAATACTATGCCTGTGCCAAAGATCATAGCAAACTGTTTTGTACCCACACTGAATGATAATTTCTCTACTAAGTCCCCATTTATGATGCCTGAGAAGCTGGAGTATGAATGGAAAGTTTAGGGGTCCAGGCAATCTTCTTCCTAGGCAATGTCCATAGTTCTTCCAGCCATCTAATGGGGGCTTATGCGAGAATCAATAACAGTTTTGCCTGTGACCTCTCCCTGGGATCTCTATCCCTCTGTGTAACCCAGATCTTTCACGAACTGATCTTGAATCCCTGTCCACATCTTGTCTAGCTATCCAATGATTTGTGAGGAGCTACCTGTTCTATTGCTAAAGTAAGTGTTTCCCCAGTTTGCACCAATCCCTTGCACCAATTCAGTTTATCCACTTCGATCAAAAATCCCAATTTTGTCACTGCCTTCTGCCTCTTCTTTGAAACAATTTTCTAGCTGAAGCTTTGGGATAAGCCCGTATGAACCATACTTTCATAATGGTGTCTGAAACTTGTTAGCAGGTCCAATTCAATTCCAACTTATCAGTGTCAAAAGATCTGGACTAGGACCGAGTTAAGTTCAAAAGCTGTGCTAAAGGAAGGACTTTATAGATAATGAGGGCAGGTTTTGGAATTAGGCAAGCAGCAACTCTTTTATAGAAGAATCTGGGCAGATTAGATATCCCAGTTGTTTGGTAAGAAAGAGCTACACACTTGCCAGTTGTAGAGACATATATATATATCTCTCTAAATATATGGATGTGTAAATGTAGATGGCCATCAGGTGTGAACATGAGGATTATTAAGAGTACCTATTAAACTGTCTTTTTCTCAGCCCACGAGTTTTCTCACTTCTACCCTTCCAAGTCTCTCCCCTATCCCACTGAGGAGGAGTGAGCGAGCAGCTCTGTGGGCTTAGCTGCCTACCTGGGCTAAACCACAACACATACAAATGGGTGATAATAAACTGACATATTTATCAATAGAAACACACAAAAACACTCCCCAAAACAAAACACTTAAAGGAAGATTCCTTGCAGCTGTACTAGATACCTATCTTATGAATGCACATGGAATTGTGGATTTCTCTGATTAGCTGTAAAGGGAATATGTATGACTACCTTTTACTCAGACAACTATCTCTTAGGCAGCAAAAATAGATGAGGTGAATTCCACAATAAAGTACTTTCGTACTTTTGGGATAGATATAAGTAGGAAGAAAATTAAACTACTGAAAAAGAAAGAAGAATCAAAATTGTTCACTGCCAAAGGAAAATTAGATAGCTATGCTATCTAATCAGATAATTAGAAAATTAGATAGCTAAAAAGAGTTAATACAAATATAAGAAAAATTTGAAGATTAAATAGAATTTCAGAAAATTGAAATAGTATTCCTGTATATATTATATTAGTAAAAATGTTGCTAACTCAGCAGAATATTAATGACAGAAAATAGGCTAGGCAACTTTACATTAAGTACCAGACTCTAATATTGGACTACTTATTCAGAGAACTGGACACAAAACTAGTAATTTTAAACACAATGTATTACAAGCATTTAGTAATCTGTATAACCACGGAATGAAATCAATATAATTAGGGATTAATCAGCTAAAATCAATGTTTAGTTGATTTTCTTGTGAATACTCTAAATGGGAATTAAAAATAAACATTTTTTTCTGGATTTTCATTATGGTCTTCTTGTATTGCAAATACACGAGAGACAAAAAAGTCTTCAATATCTTCCATTATTAACCCAAATGTTCATTTTTTTTTTCCAAACCACACCTCAAAATAAAATAGAACACAATCAAACATGTGAAAAAAAAAATGTTTTCTTTTTTTTTTTTTATTTTAGACTTTCTGGAACTTATTTAAAATTTAGTGGTTTTAGCCAGAAGTGATTCCTGAAGTCTGGAATTGCAGAATGTGACACAAAGTTTCTTATGCTTCCTTTTTCACACACAGAGTATTAAATAAATATGACATAGAAGACAGAACAAAGCAAAGCAAAATGAAATATCTTTAATAATTTAAAAATTAATTTACTACATAGACCTTAAGGGCAGAGTTCATCTACTTGGCCCAATAAATGAGGAATTAATTTTCTGAATCATTTGTCACTGGAAATAAGAACACTTATTATTTCTTGACACTACTCCTACTTCTAAAAATTCTGCTTTAGCTGTTATCCAGGATAGTGGCATACATATAAATGCTTGTACAAAGGAAAAACATGAATAATACAAGACATTTTTCAGTTATACTGTAATAAAATTACTATTATATTTATTTTTAAGACGATTATGTACAGTTTTTTAAAGTGATAGGCCAGTATAAACAGAAGAAATCAGAATGGAGCTTGGAAATTTAGTGTACTCGTAGTAGCACACGAGGTGCAGGAGATCAGATACATCGTTGTGTTTCATCCTGGCAATGATTTAACATGCGTAATTAGTCTCTAGAAAAAAATTATCACAGGTAATTGACAGTTGACTGTGCCTGACTTTTGAGATGATGCCAGCATTCATTGTTCTTTACAGTGCTGTAATTAAGTTTTTTTTCCCTAGATAGTAAAGCATTAAATCACTATAGTAAGTACTTTTATGTTTGCAGGTTTGTTTTATGTGTATGGGTGTATTCATTTTTCCCTTTGTATTTTTGTGTCCATTCTGGATAACGGATTGCTATTCTGCATATTTCTACACTTCTGAATAGGAATTTCGACGAGTCAATTCTTAGAATATATAGTTAACAAAAAATTCCAGCAGCTTTTGGGTGGTGGTCTGCTTCTTCCTTCAAAAATCTATGATCCTGATGTTTTTAGACATATTCTATCATGTTTCCATAGGTTGGGCAGACATCAGAAGTCCAAGACAAATGATAATTGTGGAGATACACTATGTGTAATGAGGACAGGGTTTAACTGCCCATGTTTGGAAGATTTTATGTACTTCAATTAATGTTTTTTGACCAGTGAATGAAGACAAGTATGAATGCATCGGAGTAAAATTTTAAGTGTTCATTACATGGAAATTTTTTGCTTTAGCACTTACTTTTTTTCTCAAAAAGTGATCAAATTTAGAAATTACTTTTGTCTTAAAATATAAAATGTTTCCTTTTCTTCCCTGCTTTGGCTAATTATTTTAAACGTTCACATACTCTGAACATAAATACTTAGTCTCTTTGAGTTGTTCTGAAATGTTACAGTCTGAACGATAACAATATTTATTATGCTTTACGATTTTTTTATTTGAGCACAATGTGTATCCCACAATTCTGATTCCCTGGATTTCCTTGTGTTTCTCCCATTACAGTACAGAACAGCAAAAATGATATTCTCAAGACTGTGGACTTGTAAAGAGAGATTAAAAGCTTTTGGAACTTTTTTTGTGTGTGAAGAAACTAATTCCAATGAGTATTTTAAATATTATTTTGAATCTCTGCACAATTTGCTTCTTGATTGAGAAATCATTAGAAATCCTATGAAATACAATACTTATGAAACCTAGAAAACCTCTTTTGCAATAAATATTGTCTTTTAATATTTTAGATTTTCTTCTCTTCCCTTTGCCTCCCTTCCTTGGGTGAAAATGTTCTATTTAATTGGATAAATAACAGAATATAGAATATTGACTACTCCGTTAAGGAGGACATTCTTCATTTTAATCTTGATGCAACTATTACTGTTAAAAGCAATTTCTTTTAGAAAAGAGACACATACTTGGTAATCAAGAATTATTATTCTAAAGAAAAAGTAACATTTTAAAAGTCTAGAAGATAATCAGACTGTCTGATGACATTTTACTCTTGTGATAGTCTGTATAGAGATAATAAGAATCAGTATGGAACTATATAGAGAGAGATTCTTAGAAGATAATGAGTTTTCTTGAAGAAAACTGTAGATCTGCATTGCTATCAATTTACATACTCTGAATATATATCACTTTAACTAAATAATGACTTTTGCACATCATGGGTCTCTTCTATTCTGATATTAACTGAAGCTTAGTTCTTCCAGCTTGTACAAGACAGCCTATATGTATTTTTGTTTTTCTTTCTAGTGATTGATGAATGTAAATGAACGAATATGCTACAAAAAAAAGGATGATAATACCAATGTCTTTGGTATTAGGAGAACCAACCCGATTCCTAGCAGTTAGTACTGTTTGAAATGAATCTGTTCTGTTTAACCGGGACTCATTTCCAAAGTTCTATTGACTTTCCTCACATAGCATAGAGGATATATGAGATTCTTGGGGGGAAAAAAAAAAACATACCCAACAACAAAGCAAACAAAAACCTCAAGTTGACATTTATTACACTATATATATGCATTTATATATGCATTTTCATTTGTACCCTGTCACTCAGAATTTGGCATGGCTGTCCTTTTTTTTGCTACTTTCTTAGCAGCACTAGCAGAATTTTATAATTGGGAGGAGTGTTGCCAGTAGATCAGTGGAGGTGATCCTTCCCCTCTACTCAGCACTGGTAAGATCACATCTGGAGTGCTGTGTCCAGTTCTGGGCTCAGCAAAACAAAGGGCATACTAAAGACAGTTTAACACAGGGCCACTAGTATGAGCTGGGACTGTTTAGCCTGGGTAAGGGAAAGCTCAGGGGGGATCTTATCAATGCATATAAATACTTTAAGGGAGGGTGCCAAGAGGTTAGAGACAGGCTCTTTTCAGTGGTGACAGGACAAGAGCCAATGAACACAAACTGAAACACGGTGTGATCCCTTTGAACATCAGGAAATGCTTTTTTTATGAACAGGGTGACCAAGTACTGGCACAGGTTGCCCAGAGAGGTTGTGGAGTCTCCATTGTTGGAGATATTCAAAAGGTATCTAGATATAGTGCTGGGCAGCTGGCTCTAGGTGGCACTGCTTGAGCAGGGGGTTTGGATCGGGTGACCTCAAGAGGTCCCTTCCAACCTCAGCCATTCCCTGACTCTGTGATAATGACGACTCGGTGTCCAGATATAGTATCTGTAGGCAGTAGTTCTTAGTTCTTCATCTCTCTTGGAAAAATCCTGTAATTCTCTCATTACCAGACCATATCTCTCCAAAGCAGCAATCTGTATCAGATCTGACTGCTCAACAGGTCCAGCTAATTAAGCAGATCTGCAAGCATTCCATTTGGGAGTTTTTTTAAAGTTGAAAACTTTGAGCCTTAAGTGCTTTTCTTTTTTTCCCCAAAAAAAAGCAACAAACTCTACATAAGCAGAACTGTTTACTTAAACTATTAAGTAGACCCCAGAGACTTCCAGACATATCTCAGCCAGAACCCTGGCTTCTGCATCCCTGTTTTTTTGAGCTCATGATCTCAAACACTGTTCTGAAATATAATTTTTCCACCTTCAGGTTATATAGTAGTGCTTATTTCCTGTTCTTTCAAAAATTCATTGTCATAGAAAAATAATCTTTTCTGGTAAGGTATAAGAAATCTAAAGGATTACTCTTGATCAGGAAGGCTGTGATCTTAAAATGAGATAAATTATTTAAAATGCATGCAAATCAGCATTAAAGACAGTGAGATACCAGCAGCTGAGTCAATAGGCTGTGATCTGAGCATACTGGTGTGTAGCCATTGTGTGGCATTTGTAGGCGCTTTTATAAAAGTGAATATCTTAGAGATTTCAACATATTCATCTTTTAGATAGTTGTGGTGGGCTTTCACTAATGGGTTTCATAAAAGCCTGAGATAGTTTGAAAATGCAGTAATGGTATGTGGAAGGCTGATATCATTGTAGAAAGCACTGTTAAAGGAAGAACTGACACGTCAGGGCCCTGAGTACATGACTAGGCTTTGCAAACTCTTTCCTTCCCCTTTTCACAGGGCCGCCTGTGCTCAAAACCAATTCTGATATGGTGCAGCTGTATTACCTTAGATCAAGGCATTGGGAAAGAGATATGAGAAGACCCATTAGAGTCTTGCCTGCTTTGTTTGAAAGCTACATCTGAGCTCAGAGCCTCACCCTTTGTCCTATCTTGTGGTATGTTGCAACTGTGCCTCTGTCTGGCTACCAGCTGCACTGATCTTTAACCATGGACTGACAACCTGGCCTCACCACAGACCTATCTCAACACTATGGACCTATGTGGTGATCACTGAGCTGTGTGGGACCCCATCTGTCATCCACATCACAGCCTTGCTCTCCTGTCTGGATACCATGGGGCTGCACCTGTTGGTGAGACACTGCCCTGCCAGCCTCCCTCTTCCTCAACTCCTGGTTCCCTGCCCTTGCAGGCAGCCCGACCTCATTGGTTCCTACAAGCATGTCAAAAACTGTTCTGGGATGCTATTTTACCCTAGGCTGAACTTATCAACAAACATTTATTTTCAGCTATGATATGATAATACTAAGTAAGGTACTTAGGTCTGGTAACTTCGAACACTTCCAGGGAGGGGGCATCCACAGCTTCTCTGGGCAATTTGCTACAGTGTCTCACCACCACCACCACCTTCGTCATAAAAAATTTCTTCCTTATATCCAATCTGAACCTTTAAAACCATTGCCCCTTGTCCTGTGGGGGGCAGGTAAAAAGGGGCCCTGCTAAAAAGTCCCTCTCCATCTTTCCTGTATGTCCCCTCTAAGTAGTGAAAGGCCACAATCAAGCCTCCCTGGAGCCTTTTCCAGGCTGAACAACCTCAACTCTCTCAGCCTGTCTTTGTAGGAAAGGTGTTCCAGCCCTCTGACCATTTTTGTGGCCCTCCTCTGGACCCACTCTTACAGATCTATGTCTGTCTTGTATTGGGGGCCCCAGAGCTGGACACAATACTCCAAGTGAGGTCTCGCAAGAGTGGAGTAGAGGGGGAGAACCACCTCCCTCAACTGCTGACCATGCTTCTTTTGATGCAGCCCAGGATATGATTGGCTTTCTGATCTTCAAGTGCACATTGCCAGCTCACGTCCAATTTTTCATCTAAGTGTACCCCCAAGTCCTTCTCTGAAGGGCTGCTCTCAATCCATTCATCCTCCTGTCTGTATTGATGCTGGTGATTGCTCCAATCTAGGTACAGGACCTCACACTTCATGAGATTCACATGGGCCAACTTTTCAAGTCTGTTTTGGTCGCTCTGGATGGCATCCTTTCCCTCTAGTGAATCAACTGCACCACTCAGCTTGGTGTCATGTGCAAACTTGCTGAGAGTGCACTCAATCCCACTGTCTATTTCATTGATAAAAATATTAAATAGTATTGGTCCCAATGCAGACCCTTGAGGGACACCAGTGGTTACTAGTTTCCACTTGAATATTGAGCCATTGACTGTAACTTTATGAATACAGCTATCCAGCCAATTCCTTATCCATCTAACAGTCCATCCATCACACCCATCTCTCTCCAATTTAGTGGCAATAATTTTGCAAAATGTAAGTGAAGCAGGTAATTTTTCTCATGTAAGGATTCCCGTAAAATTGATCCCACATACAGGCTTCCTGACAATAGACTGCTCTATACAAAGGATACATAAAATGTAATTGTATTTTACTCAGAATAGAACATTTAAAGTGACAATAAGGACTTTCAAGTTAATAGTAGTTGTGGAACAGTTGTAACATTGCAGTGTAGAAAATTTCTGCTGAACATGGCTATTTTGGTGACATTTAAATATATACACCTTCTTAGCTGTTCATCACACAAAATTGTGTTCAGTGTCATATAATGCACTTACAGATTTTGTTCATAACTTTCCTAGTTTTGTGTTTGAGATAGTATCACAATTTATTCTGCGTATCCTTCTTTTAGACCATGAGGGAACTGGAAGATTTTTGTCAAATTCCACTGAAAATTTGTATTCTGAAAATAGTCAGAACAGCATATTTTAATTAAAAAAAAAAAATTCAGTTTAAATAGTTGTTTCAGTTGAACGTTTCAGGAGCAACCTAACGGAGCACAGTTGGCTACTTTTATATCCAAAGTGTTGGTTTGCTCCCCTCACTGATATTGAAAGTTATTTTCTCTTCAATTCAATGACTCTTCCTAATTTTTACTGTTTAGATTCTCCTTGCCTCTTTGCAATTTGGAGATCTTCCATTGTCATGACATTGTTAATCTAGGTATCAGCCTTAAAGCTCAACATGTTAGGAAAGGCAATAGTCTAATATTTTAACTACATTTTAAAAAATCAATATAATCCATAATTTAGAACATTTTTAACAGTAATGTGAAGACTTCGATTTCAATTATCCATCAAGAGAACTGAATTCTAAACAAAGGCTTACTCTTATTCTCTGTACTACAAGTCAGTTAACCAAACTCCATCAGATCGACTGGTTAACTGACTCCACAATTAGGTATCTACATACCTTACTTCTGCCTTTTTCAGAGTTTCAGGAATTATTTTAAGATGGTTAAAATACCCAGTACTGTGTGCACTAGTTCTACATTGCACCTTTCTTCCTAAATATCTCTGAATGTGATTGACCTTTCATGAGCAGTGGGGCAGACTTGGTAATCAAAGTGTTTTCAGGAAAAATGTGAACCATTCCTTAGGCACCCAGTATTTTAAATTAAGTTAGGTAGCAGCACAAGTCCTTCAAAGTATGGGTTGGACTTGTAATTTTAGTCCTCACAGGTCCAATGTTATGTCAGCTTAGTTCCACACTATTAAAGGCTTTCCTAAACAAGTAGACATGAAGATTTAATTCTTAATCACACTTTCTAAATTTTCATAGGTCAGAATAATCCACAGGCACAGAAACAAATATATCAGCATTTAGCATATCATGCAGATGTACTTTCTTCTTGTACCCATTATGCAATTATGTTCTGACATCTGTTTAAAGAAAAAAAAGAAAAAAAACCCACCTTATCTACATTATTGAACATTCAGCTTTTACTTATTTTCAATTTCAGGACTGCAAATTGCATTCATTTCCTTACAAAAACTAATGGTGGGAAAAAAAAATATCATGCATAAAAGTGTAATCTTGGTATTGTTAGTGTACTGGAGCTAAAGGGCTGTCTGAGTTAATGAATACAGCTCTGATGATGGGTTTCAGGAATAGTGGAAAAGAAAGTAGAAAAATAAATGTTGTATGTACATGGTTTATGATTTGTTATACTGACTGTGATGTTTTGAATGAGAATGAAAATGATTCTGAATGTTGATCCCTTCAGTATACCTAACTTTTAATATTTGTAACTTTTTCAGTAGCAAATTGCTTTACCTAAAGCTAGGCTGACCTTGTAGTATATGTTCTATTTATACATTTACTGAAGACAGATTGCTAGATAATATTGTTATGTCATTTTCCTCACTTTTCAGAATAATATTGAAATTAAATTATCCAACTTTAATAGGAATAGCTGAATGCATGATTTAACTGCAGACTAACCTTTATCAGAATGCACAGCTTCAGAAAAATGATCGATTCAGTTCATAGACATTGATCTAACTTTTTTTCAGCTATTCTCATTGGCATGATGAATTTCTTCATTGAATTTGTCTTTGAATTTACATGACTGAACAATGAAAAAAGCAGTCGAAACTTTATTGAAACACTTAAATTATTCTTTATTTCATATGAAAGATTAAAAACTCTCATGGGCCTGATTCTGAGCTATATAAGAGATACACTGTTTTCAACTATCTGAGGAATCTGTTTACTCATTCATGTATTTGTCTAAATTGGCATAAACTCACACAAATCGTCAACTTTAACATAAACATTTGGCCAACCTTGTCCAGCACTTCATACTGCATTATAAAAATCTCCATCTCAGTTGTTGGATCTCATTCTTAGAGTCATGGGCTTCTTTGTATCAGTTTTTGCCTTTTCACTTTGTCTGTGACTATATTATCTTACACTAAGCACAATTGATTCTCCACTCCATTAGTATGTTCTGGAGTGCTATATTTACAAGAATACCAATTGTTATTCTATGAATAATGTTTGTGGTGTTATCAGTTAAGCAGATCATTTATTTTTTTTATTGGTGAAAGATATATATTCTATTGATTCCAGATAGGAGGGCAAATTCTTCGTCTTATGCCCCTTTGAACAGTCCTGGTTTAACCCATTCTTTTCCTGCTACTCCTACAGACATAAATGAACAGATAAGAGTAAAACCACAGTAATATAGAACACCAAAACTTAAATTCTCATTAGTTTTCACTGTAAAATATAGGATCATAAGCCTCTATACTCCTTCAGTATTTTTCATTGTATCAGAAGTGACCTTTCTGAATAGAAGAGACACATATCGCTCTTTCTTCATGTATAAAATCTAATAGAAGGGAAAACTCCATAGCATTCCAGTGAGGGGAGGAGTGAACACCAGTGTTAGAATCCATGTATTTTTCAATACCATGTATTGTTCTGGAGGGGTTGAACCTAACTGAAGGGGACAAATGGAAAGTGATTTTATCTTGCAATATTATATTGCCTTATTTTAACAAAATCACACTTAAAATTATAACAAAGCTGAGGGTCAGTTTTATTTATAGAGGAAAGAAAAGCGATTAAGGTCAAGTAAGGCCTATCCTTAAGGCATGCTATAAATCTTAAGTTTACTGAGCCCCACAGGATAAGTGCCATGGACCAGGGATATATGAAGGGAAGGTGAGCTGTGAGCCTGCATGACGGGTGATAGATAAGGCTGGCTTCCTGTGCATCTTTACTGTAGTGCGAAAAAGGAGTGAGGAATGAATATGAGCATTGAACTCCTCAGCATCCACACTGCTCAATTATTATCTCCCTTTCTGACTTTGTTTGGAACTGCTACAACTGTCTATCTATAAGGGAAGTCTATTATCAAGATGGTTACATACAATTAATGTGGCTAATCCCACTGCAGAGAGAGGGAGTGATTCCATATCCATTCCTATTTAGCAAGATATATATATATGTATGTATAGCCCACAAGCTTTACCACTTTATTGTATGGAGAGTTACATTGAATGTGCAACTAAATCTGACAGTAACTCAATAACAACAGCTTTACTAGGCCCTGAAGGCTAATTCCCCCCAACAGATTTCCCTAAAAGTGCCTGTGTCAGCAAATTGCCATGCTAGTCACATGAGACACTATGGGTCTTGGTCGTGAGTTATTTCTGAGCCACATTCAGTTCAAGAGCGACAGACCACCACTCTGATTTTAAAAAAAAATAAGATTTCTATCTTTTCAGCACAAACACTGAGAAGAAATGAAATAATTAACAGACTTTTATATGGGAGTTGTTTTCAGGAATTTTGCTTTAAGAGAAAAAAAAAGGACTGATCTAAAAGTAAGATCAAATCCTTTTCAAAAAAAACCCAAAACAATGTATGGATGGAGGGTACTACTTCAGGCCCATGTGGAGATGTATAATTTGATCTAATCTTCAAGCAAACATAATTGTTATGGAGTTTGATTTGAACGCTTCTATTAAGATCCATTTAGAGGGAACTAAGAACATATAAGAATAGGAGATAAAAAGTGAAATTTCAGGAAGCAGTAGATAGAATGCATTTAATAAGTAAACTTCAATCTCTTGGTTCTGTCTAGATCAAGTGGTAAAAGGTGTTATTTTCTTAAGAGGTACTTTGTCTTACCTTGAGAATAAATACAGGTTTAATATGAGTAATAAGGAGTAAAATCTAGCATATGAAAACCCCTCAGGATAATTTGTCAGGTTTACATCGTTTCATACTACAGGCATTCTTCCCTGGGGATATTTTATAGAAGAAGTATAATCAACCAAGAAATGTAACAGATCAACTTATTTAGAACTTAGCCACAGAACAAATCTATCCCTTCCTTCATCAGATTAATGAACAATTCTAGGATGTGTTTTCCTTAGTAATAGGTCTTGTTTCTTTTTCCCTGAAAAAGGTTTTAATTAGCAGATCTTTATTTAAAAACTTTTAATATGTAGCTTTGCAAATGACAGAGAAAGACAAAGAGAGAAAGAGTGTCCAGACTTTCCAAATGTTTGGTAGGACTGTCTGTCTGACAGTAGTGAGTTTGCCTGGACTGTAGTTATGCAATATACAGAGAATGAAACTATCAAGCACAGTCATTCTTTAATGTCAGGATGCATGATAGATGGTTGGTTACTCCACAATGAAGCATCAGTATTCACTGTAATATTCCATTTTTGCCTTGGCAGTCCTTGACTCTCTTATGTCTTTCTTTATGCACAGAAAATATAACAACGAAGAGCACTTGTAAAGTTCTACATCAAACTAATCCAGTTTCTTCTTTCTGTGTATTTGTTGACATTAATTAGTATCAACTACTGCTCTAATAAATATTAACTTTCATCTATTAAGAATGCTGAGATCAACAAATGTCCTAGATACAGTCTCCAGTTTCTGTTATCAGAACACATGCTGGCGGATGAGGCATGGAGACATCAACCTGAAGGCTCATTTTTACTGAAAAGGAAACTGAACAGACTGCAGCTCCAAGAAGTTCTCTGCAAACTTTGTTTTTCTCTGAAAAGTTTATGCCATAACTCAACATACTATCTCTTTATAAAATGTTTAGTCTAGCTAAGCAGTAAAAAGCAAACTCTTAGAGATTAGGGAACAAATCTCCTTACTTGTTATACTCCAAATCTTGCTATAGGCAAAAAGCAAGCATATTTCATATGTAAAAACAATAATTTCTTCTTAGTGTAATTGAAATGTTAACTTTTATACAAATATTTCTTATTAGTCCAGATCTACTTATTGCAGGAAAAATTAAAAATATTTTAAAATATTAATTTTCTATCCATTTTTCTGATGTTATGCTGATCATTATGCTGTTCCTGGCTTCAGTCTGAGGAGTGAGTACAGTGAGTAATCTACATCCTGAGTTCTTCAGCAAGAGGCATGTGATATTGATGGTTTCTTTCTTTTCATTCTAGGATCCGCATAGGTTCATTTTACTTGCTTGTGGACTTGCTTCACACCTTGCTCCATCTTCATTGGTCTGCAAGTCCATGTTACTTTCAAATTTTCTATATATGGTACGTTCTACATATATTAGATTCTTGTTCTTCATTCTCTTTGTTACTCTCAAATACATTTTGCCCAGCTCCTAGGTCTGCACTTCTTTGACTATTGGTGGGTTATTTACAGACTCTGGGCTTCCATTGTCAGCCTGCGTCTTTACTCTTATCATGCAATATCTGTACACCCCTACATTGCAGAAAACCCTCTATGTAGTGGGAACACTGTCTTTCCACTTGTTAAGGCCTCTGCTCTCATCCATCCCATGTTTTTATTTCTCTAGGCTTCATCATTGCATTAGAGTCTTACAGACCTTGCTCTATATCAAATAATTACTTGTTACTACTACCTCTATCAAAATTACAAGCAAAAGTAAAACAAATTATGCAGATACTTTGTCTTTAGAAAAATTCCTGTTATTACTAAACAGTATGAAACAACACTCCAGGAAACTAAGCCAAGGTCAGACAAAACAAGCTTGACAAACTTCAATTCTGAGTCCTTGCAAAGTCAACACAGAACTAATGGCAATGCTGTATTTAGTTGGCTATAGAGCTACAGTCCCCTCTTTGGATAGTCCACAAAGCACATGCTGACACTTCTGACAGGGATGTTTGTTACAAAGCATTCTATGACTCAGGGCTCTTAAGCAAAGCATCTTTTTGGAGGAGTTTCCTCTTTCCTATCCAATCTTGTCTTTTCTTGACCTGCATAAATCTGAGGGTAGTCTGGAGTCTGTTATTGTGATGTATGACCATTACTTGATTTGCTAAGTGCCTGGCTTTTATCCTCAATAGAACACATCAAAACAACAAGACTATTGTAATTGTTAAAATCACTCCCATACCTTGTAAAGTCAACTTCAAAATTCCTGTGTGTGAAAGAGATCAACTCACACACTCTGTGATGAGGAAACATACTTGTCCCTTTGTTAACATCTGAGTTAAACAATTTAGCCATGTCCGTCTTTAGTTCAGGGCTAGCAACTGGTACCAAGCCAGGTTCTTTTGGCAGGCTCTGTGCCTCAACTGCCGGTAGTTGCATACTGAGTAAAACAGTAAGTTGTTCAGTGCTGTGGATCTTTACAGCAATCTGTCCCACCAAAAGTTATTTTCTATGGCTTCAGTTTCTTCAACTATTGAGGCCGGTTCCTTGTGGGTGGAATTGATGGTTAATTCCATTTTATTAAATGATGCACCAGCTTTTTCAATCTGTCTCTTATCTTAAAATCTACTCCACACTGGTTTTCCCTGTAAAGTGCATATACTATTACATTTCCAACTTAGGGCTTAGAAAACTGTCACTTAAGTAACTCTATCTGAATCTGTTCTTTACTGTTCTACTTTACTGTTTTATTTGTCTTATTGCAGAACAGTGCATGTGGCTTGTATTTCAGCTGCATGTATTGAAGGTGGGGAGATTCTCCCTTACAGGGTGTATCCATCACCAAGCCTGCAAGAATACTGCGTACCCTGTGAAGGTCCTTAGCTTCTTTCCTTCTTCTTGTGTGGCTTCCACTGAATCTGGAGTGATTGTTAATTTGAAGCAAAATGGCTGTGCTGGATGAGGGAATCCTAATGCCTGTGCCTGTGTTAACCCAGTTTCTGAGGTTGACTGCTGATCATGTGTTGGCGCCCAGCCCCATTATTGTTTTTCTTCTTAAATAGCTTGGTTAAAAGCCTGCTAACTCCTCTACACATGGATATAAAATCTTGAGAAAATTATATGGTCCCTACAGCAATGTTAACTCATGCAGATTTGCAGGGGCAAAGATTTCTCTTGCTTCTTTTATTTGCTGCTCATTAGTTGTGATCAACATTTATGTCCCACATCTACTTCTGTGCACTTTATTTTGTATTAGTTAAGAAGATTTTTTATTTACATTGGATCTTCTCACAAAACTTTTTATTGTCAGCTCTTTCACCTCTATTTGAATGTGGACAGGGATTAATAAATCTTCTTTATATGAAATTACTTGGGCTTGATTAACTTCTGATATTTTTCATGTGACCAGACAACATGAGCACAGCATGTATCTAGAGCATTGTGAAATCCTTGGATAACTCAAGGAAAGAAGAGCCACTGTTCTTTGAACATGAAGACAAGCTTGTACTAACAATGTTGTCTTAGAAATATGGCAAAAAGCATTTGAAGTTTCTGTTTCTGCCCACATTGTCCTAGATGTTATTTCTTTCAGAACCTTTGATATTTTTGCTACAGCAGCATTTACTCATTGCTAGGCAAAAAGGTCCGTAGGTGGCAATAATCATACTTGGACAGTGTTGTATAGCACGTGGAGAATTACCTTGACAGGATAAAGTCTGACACTGACTGAGTATCATCCTCCAGGCCATGTGGTCTGTATCAAAATATTTCACAGATCTGGGATTTGAGACATTAAATAACTTGAGTATTTTAATGATTTCCTCAGAGTTGTTTAATTCTGCACTGTATCTTTTTCAGCAACGTAGCTCAAAGGTGCCATAAAAAACACAGACCTATCATAGCACAGAATCACAGAATGTTAGGGATTGGAAGGGACCTCGAAAGATCATCTAGTCCAATCCCCCTGCCGGGGCAGGATTGCCTAGACCATATCACACAGGAACACGTCCAGGCGGGTTTTGAATGTCTCCAGAGAAGGAGACTCCACAACCTCTCTGGGCAGCCTGTTCCAGTGTTCAGTCACCCTCACCGTAAAGAAGTTTTTCCTCAAATTTAAGTGGAACCTCCTGTGTTCCAGCTTGCACCCATTGCCCCTTGTCCTGTCAAGGGATGTCACTGAGAAGAGCCTGGCTCCATCCTCATGACACTTGCCCTTTACATATTTATAAACATTAATGAGGTCACCCCTCAGTCTCCTCTTCTCCAAGCTAAAGAGACCCAGCTCCCTCAGCCTCTCCTCATAAGGGAGATGTTCCACTCCCTTAATCATCTTCGTGGCTCTGCGCTGGACTCTCTCTAGCAGTTCCCTGTCCTTCTTGAACTGAGGGGCCCAGAACTGGACACAATACTCCAGATGCGGCCTCACCAGGGCAGAGTAGAGGGGGAGGAGAACCTCTCTTGATCTGCTGACCACACCCCTTCTAATACACCCCAGGATGCCATTGGCCTTCTTGGCCACAAGGGCACACTGCTGGCTCATGGTCATCCTGTTGTCCACTAGGACCCCCAGGTCCCTTTCCCCTACGCTGCTCTCCAACAGCTCTGCCCCCAACTTGTACTGGTACATGGGGTTGTTCTTGCCCAGATGCAGGACTCTACACTTGCCCTTGTTATATTTCATTAAATTTCTCCCCGCCCAACTCTCCAGCCTGTCCAGGTCTCTCTGAATGGCTGTGCAGCCTTCCGGTGCATCAGCCACTCCTCCCAGTTTTGTGTCATGAGCGAACTTGCTGACAGCGCACTCTAATCCCTCATCCAAGTCATTAATGAATATATTGAATAGAACTGGTCCCAGAACCGACCCTTGTGGGACTCCGCTAGACACAGGCCTCCAACTGGACTCTGTCCCACTGACCACCACTCTCTGGCTTCTTTCCTTCAGCCACTTCACAATCCACCTCACTACCCGATCATCCAGACCACACTTCCTCAGTTTAGCTGCGAGGTTGCTGTGGGAGACCGTGTCAAACGCTTTACTGAAATCGAGATAGACCACATCCACAGCTTTACCATCATCTATCCACCGGGTAACATCCTCATAAAAGGCTATCAAGTTGGTTGAGCAAGACTTTCCGTTGGTGAAGCCATGCTGAGTGCCCCTAATGATCCCCCTATCCTTGATGTGCCTAGAGACAGCACCAAGAACAAGTTGCTCCATCACCTTTCCGGGGATGGAGGTGAGGCTGACTGGTCTATAGTTACCCAGGTCCTCCTTCTTGCCCTTTTTGAAGACTGGAGTGACATTCGCTTTCCTCCAGTCCTCAGGCACCTCTCCCGTTGCCCACGACTTAGCAAAGATGATGGACAGTGGCCTAGCAATGACTTCCGCCAGCTCCCTCAGCACCCGCGGGTGCATCCCATCAGGGCCCATGGATTTATGGACGTCCAGGTTGCTTAATTGGTCCCTGACCCAGCCCTCATCAACCAAGACAGATTCCTCCTCTATCCTGACTTCTTCTGGGGCCGCAGGGGTCCGGGGCTCCTCAGGACAGCCTCCAACAGTATAGACAGAGGCAAAGAAGGCATTCAGTAACTCCGCCTTCTTTTTATCCTCTGTCTCCAGGACCCCCACCTCATTCATCAGTGGGCCTACATTGCCTCTAGTGTTGGCTTTACCTGCAATGTATTTGAAGAAGCCCTTTCTGTTGTCCTTGACCTCTCTTGCAAGGTTTAATTCCAAGGAGGCCTTAGCTTTCCTAGTTGCCTCCCTACATCCTCTGACAACAGACTTCTATTCCTCCCAAGTGGCCAGCATCTCCTTCCACGATCTGTACACCCTCTTCTTCCACTTGAGTTTGCCCAGCAGTTCCCTGTTCAACCATGCAGGTCTCCTGGTACCCTTCCTTGACTTCCTACCTGTTGGGATGCTCTGATCTTGAGCACGGAAGAAGCAGTCCTTGAATGCTAACCAACTATCTTGGGCCCCCTTACCTTCTAGTACCCTGTCCCATGGGATTTCCCCTAGCAATTGCCTGAAAAGGCCAAAGTTGGCCCTCCTGAAGTTCAGGGTTGTGATTCTGCTAGCTGTTCTGTTCCTGCCACATGAGATCCTGAACTCTACCATCTCATGGTCACTACAACCAAGGCTGCCCTCAACCTTCACCTCTTCAACCAGACCCTCCTTGTTAGTGAGGATCAGATCCAGCAGCGCTCCTCTCCTAGTTGGCTCATCCACCATTTGCATCAGAAAGTTATCATCAACGCACTGGAGGAACCTCCTGGACTGGGGATGGCTGGCTGAGCAGGCCTCCCAACAAATATGAGGGTAGTTGAAATCCCCCACAACAACCAGGCCCTGTAATTGCGAGACTGCTCTCAGCTGCCTGTAGAAGGCCTCATCACCCTCCTCATCCTGATCCGGTGGCCTGTAATAGACACCCACAACAGTATCACCCCTGACAGCCTGCCCCTTAATTCACACCCACAAACTCTCAACTCGCTCCTGATCTGCCTCTGGACAGAACTCAATACATTCTAGCTGCTCACTCACATAAAGAGCAACTCCACCACCTCTCCTTAGCGGCCTGTCTTTCCTGAACAGGACATAGCCATCCATGACCACATTCCAGTCATGCGAGGTGTCCCACCAAGTCTCTGTAATTGCCACTAGATCATAGCCCCCCGACCGAACACGGATTTCTAACTCCTCCTGCTTATTCCCCATGCTGCGTGCATTGGTGTACAGGCATTTCAGGAAGCGAGCTGGGCACACCGGTTTCATCCCAGATTCACCCCCTGAATTCACCCCAGGGGGATGGGGGGCCTCCTGATCTACCTCAACACTAGAGCGTTGCCCCAGTGGTGCAAGCCCAGCTACCACCCCATCCCCCTTCGAATCTAGTTTAAAGCTCTCCGAATGAGCCCTGCTAATTCCTGTCCCAGAACCCTTTTGCCCCTACGACATAAACCTTTCCCATGTATCACTGTCACGCCTGGTGTCTTATAAAACCAGCCATTATCAAAGAACCCAAAGCCCTGCCTGTAGCACCAGTCTCATAGCCAGGCGTTAATAGAGAGAATCCTACTGTTCCATCCCACGTCATCACCTGAAAATGGAAGGAGAGAGGAGAAAACAACTTGTGCTCCAGACTCTTTCACCAACTGCCCTAGGGCCTTATAGTCTTTCTTCATCCCCCTCAGACTATGGGATGCAGCTTCTTCCCCACCTGTCTGGAAGATCAGCAGGGGGTAGTAGTCTGTGGCCTTCACCAGGTTGGGGAGTTGCCTGGTGATATCCCTGATTCAGGCTCCAGGCAGACTGCAGACCTCCCTGTGATGGGGGTCAGCTCTGCATATTGGGCCCTCACATCCCTTTAGGAAGGAGTCTCCAACCACTAAAACTCTTCTCTTCTTCCTTGTGGAGGAGGTAGCTATACGCCTGTCAGGTTTTTCTGACTGTGGTGGGACCTCTGATATAGGTTGCCTCTCCACCACATCCCCATTGGACCGGCTGTATTCCACTAGGGCTTCATATCTATTGCTCAGAGGCACCTGTGGAGGCAAGGTAGGCAAGGAGGGCACTCGCCTTTTGCCACGGCCATAGACTTGCCTCTACTCACTCCTCTCCTCTAGGTTATTGTTTTCCACCTGAGAGGGGCAGAGTACAGGGGTCCCTCGATCCTGGGAGCTCTCCGGCAGGTGCTCACATTTTTGTTGCAGGGAGGGCAGAGCCTGGCTCCACCAGTCTATCTCCATTTCAGCCTCCCGAATGCTCCTAAGCCTTTCTACTTCGGCTTGAAGCCTTTCAACCTGGCTTTGCAGCTGTGCCGCTCGGCCGAGCAGATCATCTACTTGCTCACAGCGCACACAGCCCCCTGACACCACAGAGACGGTGTAGCATTCCCTGCAGCCTGCAACCTGCACCATCGCCTCCTTCCGTGGGAGCTCTGTCTGGGTTCCCACATCCATTTTGGTCTTCTTCCACCGGGTAGATACCATTGTTCTTCCACTGAACTGGGAAATACCTGTTGGTGGCACCCCTGGTTCACAGCTCCTTGGCACCTTCCTCGCCTTGTGCACTGGGAGGGAGTCAGTGCCCTCCCCAACGAGCTGCAAACAACTGCAGCCTCTCCTGCCCTGGGACACACCCAGTCACTGCTGACTCACACAGGCACTGCTGAGTCTGAGTCTGAGTCTCCCTCTCCCTCTCCCTCTCCCTCTCCCCTCTGGCCAGGGACTAGTCCCTGCCCTCCAGGAGGCTTTTTATCACCCGATAACAGGGGGTGGAGCGTTTAAACCGCTTAAATCGCCCGCGGTGCCTCTGCGGTGCCTCCGGCTACGCCCCCTCCTCTCCTGATTCGTTGCCAGGAACCTCCGGGTCCGGGTCCGGGGTCAGGAGGAAGCAGCTCAGGGCTGATGCTCGCGGGGGGCTCAAGGGGGGCCCAGAGTACGAAAAACTGCCCGGTTAAGCCCGATGTCGCCCTCGCCCCCGCACTAACCTCAAGTCGCTGCCGCCGCTTTCGCTGCTGCCGCCGCTGTCAGCAATCATCTAACATTACAAAAAATCTCTTAGGTTTGTGTGAGACTACACCAGTGCCTAAAATAATTTGTGAGTTTAAATGCATACTTGATTTGGGTCTGTGTAAATAATATCATAGAGTTTTTCAAGACATTAAATAGAGAAGGCTCAGTCCTAAGAAATAATAGAAAGAAAACAAAGTAGGATATATCTGAAACAAAGGTCTGTGAAAACTGAGTGTTTCTGCAAAAAAGTACAGCAAAGGACAATTTTATAAAATTGTAATATGCTTGAAAATTGAAATAACTCTTCTGGTAACATATTGATCACATTCCAACAACTGGCGATGAAGTGCTAAATGCTGGGATATGGTGGACCCAGTCTTTTCGGGGATTAAGTCTGCTGAGAAAATCTTGCAAGTAGAAGAATAGATATCACTCCCTGCCTTCTTAGTGGAAATGTAGAAAATATGTGATACCAAAAGGGTTTTTTTGTGCAGCTTTGGCATCATAAAAAATGACAGAGTACTCAGAAGCTAAACAGGTGATTCAGAGACTGCTAATAGTTTCCCAGAGTTACAGACAAAACTAAACTTTGCTGTCCCAAGAATCAGAAGCTGGGGCTAGGGTACTCCTATTCGGAAAAGGATGAACTGGGATGCACCACTATTAAAATAAATGAGGAAAACGCAAGAACAATTATCTCTAATAAAAACCACATACTTCATTCCCTTATCTAATGGCAGGGGCAGTGGTTGGACAGGGTTTCCAGGGCACTGGAATGCTCAAAGATGTCAACAGTTGCATAGTGCTTCTGCTGCTTCCATCCGTCCACAGCCCTAGGCAATAATCTGTTTTACCGATGCACAGATGCAGCTGTGAGGTGAGTTTTCTAACAACTCTTTTGGAAACTAACACTGAAATCAGTGGATTTATGGCAATTTATATCAGTTTAGGATCTATGTTCCTGCATATGTTCTTATTCTTGAAATGCAGAATGACAGCTGAAAATGCTGTTGTACTCTCTCCAGTAATGTTTGTGTAAGTGTATGTACTGAAACTCTGTGCTTTCATCCACACATATTAACATCTGCTTCCAATTCTAATATTTGCTCATGCACTTGTGTCCAGGAACACTGTTAGGAGTCACAGGGTAAAATTCTGGCAGGATCTTTGTCTACCAAAAACAATCAGCTAATTTTAAATTAGCCCACTAGAGGAGGGGCCCTGCTTGACCTGTTGTTTGTGAACAGAGAAGGACTAGTGGGAGATGTGAGGGTTGGTGGCCATCTTGGGAATAGTGACCATGAAATATTAGAGTTTTCGATAGTGGGGGAAGTAAGGAGGGGCAAGAGCAGAACTTCTGCCTTAGATTTCCGGTGGGCTGACTTTAGCCTGTTTAAGAGGTTGGTGAAGGGCAAGGGAGTCCAGGAAGGCTGGACATGCTTCAAAAGGGAATTGCTAAATATTCAGGAGCAGGCTGTCCCGGTGAGTACGAAGACAAGCCGTCGGGGAAAAAGACCGACCTGGTTAAACAGAGAACTTAGCCTAGAACTTAAGGAAAAAAAGAGAGTCTACTTGCTCTGGAAGAAAGGTCGGGTAACTTGGGAGGTCTATAGGGATGTTGCCAGGTCATGTAGGGAGAAGATTAGAAGGGCCAAAGCTCAGTTAGGGCCTGATTTGGCTGCTGTGGTCAAAGACAACAAAAAAAGCTTCTACAAATACATCAACAGCAAAAGGAGGGTCAAGGAGAACCTCCACCACTTGCTGAATGAGGAGGGTAGTGTAGTGTCAGGGGATGAGGAAAAGGCAGAGGTGCTCAATGCCTTCTTTGCCTCGGTCTTTAATGTCAAGACCGGTTGTCCTCAGGAGACTTGGCCCCCGGAGCCTGAAGTTAGGGACGGGGGGCTGTGTGAACCCCCCCGTAATCCAGGAGGAGACGGTTAGTGACCTGCTGTGCCAGTTGGACACCCACGAGGCTATGGACCCGGATGGGATTCATCCCAGAGTAATGAAGGAACTGGCAGATGAACTTGCCAAACCACTCTCGATTATCTACCGGCAGTCCTGGTTAACTGGAGAAGTTCCAGCTGACTGGAAATTAGCAAATGTAACGTCCATCTACAAGAAGGGCCAGAAGGATGATCCAGGGAACTCTAGGCCTGTCAGCCTGACCTCAGTGCCAGGCAAGGTGATGGAACAGATCATCCTGAGTGCCATTGCACGGCACATGCAGGCCAATCGGGGCATCGGGGCCAGCCAACATGGATTCATGAAAGGCAGGTCCTGCTTGACCAACCTGGTCTCCTTCTATGACAAAGTGACCCGCTTAGTAGATAAGGGCAGGGCTGTGGATGTAGTCTATCTAGACTTCAGTAAGGCATTTGACACTGTCTCCCACAGCATCCTCCTAGACAAACTGGCTGCCTGGGGCTTGGATGGGTGGACTCTTAAATGGGTTAAAAACTGGCTGGATAGCTGAGCCCAGAGAGTGGTGGTGAATGGGGCAAAGTCCAACTGGCGGCCGGTCACTAGCGGTGTTCCCCAGGGCTCAGTTCTGGGGCTGGTACTGTTCAATATCTTTATAGATGATCTAGACGTAGGGATTGAGTGCACCCTCAGCAAATTTGCAGATGACACCAAGCTGGATGGCAGTGTCGATCTGCTGGAGGGTAGGAAGGCCCTACAGAGGGATCTGGACAGGTTAGATAGATGGGCCGAGACCAACGGCATGAGGTTCAACAAGAACAAGTGCCGGGTCTTACACTTGGGCCACAACAACCCCATGCAGCACTATAGGCTGGGGGAAGAGTGGTTAGAAAGCGGCCCAGCGGAAAGAGACCTGGGGGTGCTGGTCGACAGCCAGCTAAACATGAGCCAGCAGTGTGCCCAAGTGGCCAAAAAAGCCAATGGCATCCTGGCCTCTATTAGGAATAGTGTAGCCAGCCGGTCTAGGGAAGTGATCGTCCCTCTGTACTCGGCACTGGTGAGGCCGCACCTTGAATACTGTGTCCAGTTCTGGGCCCCGCACTTCAAGAAAGATGTTGAGGTGTTGGAGTGAGTCAAGAAGAGGGCGACCAAGTTGGTGAAGGGTCTGGAGGGTCTGACCTACGAGGAACGGCTGAGGGAGATGGGGTTGTTTAGCCTGGAGAAGAGGAGGCTCCAAGGTGACCTTATTGCAGTCTACAACTACCTGAAGGCAGGTTGTAGTGAAGTGGGAGTTGGCCTCTTCCCCTGGGCAACTAGCGATAGGACAAGAGGACATAGCCTCAAGCTTCGCCAGGGGAGGTTCAGGTTGGACATTAGGAAGAATTTATTTTCAGAAAGGCTTATTAGACATTGGACTGGGCTGCCCAGGGAGGTGGTGGAGTCACCATCTCTGGAGGTGTTTAAGAAAAGACTGGACATGGCACTTAGTGCCATGGTCTAGTTGACATGGTGGTGTCAGGGCAACGGTTGGACTCGATGATCCCTGAGGTCTCTTCCAACCTGGTTGCTTGATTCTGTGATTCTGTAATAAATGCTTACACCTATACATATGCATTCACTTTGCAAGCACAAATGTTTGGGTGACATTTGCCATCCTAACTTGTCTTTAAAGAGCTCACATGTCACCTTGGAAGCATAAATACAAGCTTAAGTACCCACGTAAAAGCAATGTACTTACGCTACTACATGTTAAATTCAGTATTTCTTTTAGAGAATCTATAGTATACCACTTAAACCTTCAAGAAATTACTATGGAAGACACTGTAAATACTAGGGTCACCTTGTGTTTTTATCAAAGGCAAAAAAGCAAAGCTGACATTTTTTAAAATCAGTTTTGCAGGTGCAAGGCACTTCTTCTGTTCACTGAAGGCAAATAACATATATGAAATATATAAAAAACACTGATTTAGTAGTTTTTGTCTATATTTCTACTATGTTCTCTGTGACTTGAAGAAATAGGTGTTTAATACTCCTCTACATGTATATTTTTGAAACAGCTGTAGAACATTATCAAAACTGAGGTGTAATTAGTTATCAAGGCATAAAGAAAATTTTCATCTTCTTTTCTTTTTTTAAGGAGAAAATGTCCAAGAAATGACTGTTTTTATGATGTATGACCTGCAAATCTCTCTCCCTCTTTCTTTCTAAGAGACTTGGTGGAAGTTGAACAAAATTCAAAGGGAAGAACATAAAGGACTTAACCTTTCTGATCCTATAAAAGGCTGAATCACTAAAACAGTTAAAGAATAATTATTCTTTCACCAAAAGTCAGAAAGAAGATTTTGCAAGGAACAAGTCACCTTAGCAACTCAATCGCAAAGCAGCAGAGGTCAGTTTGAATTACTACTACAACTAGATATGCTGTTATTTTAGAATGGTGTCAGCAGCTCTAGAGCTCAGGTGCTTCCTTAATTTCTGTCAGAAGCTGCTATTCTCAGGGGTTATTAATAAGTTGACCATTGGAAATTGCATCAAAGACTTGGCATATAAGTTGTCAGTCCAGACACTTATTTCTTGTTACATGAAAAAGTTCAAATTTGATAAGATTTTTTTCTTCAGCTCTATGGTAAAATGAAGATATAAGCAATGATTTCTGATACTTTTCAAAAGCACTAACAAATAAATAACTTTCTTTTTCATTGTTGGATAGCAGTGGGATTTTTTGCAACTTCTTGAAGATACGTATATACCTGTCATGATACTCAGAAGTGCTTGTAAACGATATATACATTCAACTATATTGATTTTATAGGTGGACAAGAATTTTAAGTGCCTCTGAAAGTTATCTGATTCCATAAACACTCATTCATATGATTTTGATTTCTTCTGTTATTAAACATGACTAAACATATTTTAATAGTTATGACGAGACAATCAAGAAATGGGTAGAGATGTTCAAAGAGGTCTAGAAGATATATGTTTAACACAGGTGAAACTTACAATAACAGTAGTTAAATATATGAGCTTTTGAAGCTTAAAGAAGTAGTTTCTGATCATAGTCTAATAAAAGAAGTTATGAAATGATTGTGTAAACTGAACTGTTTCACATTATAATTCTATACCGAACTAAACTACATCTAAATTGTGTGTGGATGAAAAACTGGACATGAGCTGGCAACGTGCTCTTGCAGCCCAGAAAGCCAACCATATCCTGGGCTGCATCAAAGAAGAGTGGCCAGCAGGTCAAGGAAAGTGATTCTGCCCCTCTACTCCACTCCGGTGAGATCTCACCTGCAGTACTGTGTTCAGCTCTGGAGTCCTCAGCACAAGAAAGACATGGACCTGTTGGAGTGGGTCCAGAGGAGGGCCACAAAAATGATCAGAAGGCTGGAACACCTCTCCTATGAGGAAAGGCTGAGAGAGTTGGAGTTGTTCAGCCTGGAGAAGAGAAGGCTCCAGGGACACCTTCTTGCGGATTTCAAGGGGGCTTATAAGAAAGATGGGGACAGACTTTTTACCAGGGCCTGTTGTGATAGGACAAGGGGTAATGGCTTTAAACTAAAAGAGGGTAGATTCAGACAAGATATAAGGAAGAAATTTTTTACTACAATGTTGGTGAAATACTGTCACAGGTTGCCCAGAGAGGTGGTAGATACCCCATCTCTGGACACATTCAAGGTCAGGTTGGATTGAGCTCTGAGCAATCGGATCTAGTTGAAGATGCTCCTTCTCATTACAGTGGGGTTGGACTAGATGACCTTTAAAGGTCCTTTCCAACCCAAACCATTCTATGATTCCAAATTGATATCGTGAATTTAGGTAAAGACATATTCCGCAAGGCAGCTGATTTCTTTTAAATATGCTAAATTCAACTGAATGCTGTTTGAAATTATTTTCATAATTAGTTTCACACATTCTCTCAAAGGTCTTTGGTTATTTTGGAGAAAATAGATCTCCTTTCTCAGTATCCAGTTTTATATATGCAATATTTTGGGAAAAACAACAGTGCAGACTGTTATGAAAAGAAATCAGCTTATGATCAGGTAGGAAGTCGATCAAGTAGTAATACCACCTATCCTTGTTTTCAAGCAGTGACCAGATTCTCACACTCTCTTTCTTGCTTTCCTGACATTACAACTCTACTTTCACGTAACTGTGAAATCAGATCCGGCTCCCAAAGAACTATTTAAATGTCTTAGAGAGAAGTCCAGTATCTTAAAATGAATATTCTTTTCTTTGCTTTTTGTCAAATGCTTATAAGTCATGTGGTGTTTTAAATGTTATATATCTAATTTATATCTGAATATATACGGAAAGATGAATTTA
Source organism: Nyctibius grandis (assembly GCF_013368605.1). Classification (NCBI taxonomy): domain Eukaryota; kingdom Metazoa; phylum Chordata; class Aves; order Nyctibiiformes; family Nyctibiidae; genus Nyctibius; species Nyctibius grandis. The sequence continues at coordinate 74,629,034 of NC_090659.1, read as the reverse complement.
GTTTAGAATCGTAACGTGCCCAGGAGTTTAAATGGCTGCTCTAATGCAAACAGCATTTTAGCTTATACGTAGCTTGTTTTTATTGTCACAGGATTTACATTAACCTTCTGGAAAGTTAGAGAATTGCCCATTACATCTCTGCATATAAGGTAGAATAATGTTCAAAAAAATCTTTACACTATGTTATTTTTTTTTTAATCCAGTGACTTGGTCAATCTATTGAATTTATTTTATTCTAATACAAACTTACTCCCATTACTATAATTTATAAAACACTACATGCTGTGAGCTGAATCTCACTCAATGTTAGACATCTAATAGTTGTTAGATATTTGCCATTGACCTAATATGGCTAAATTCACTTTTTAACCCATGGAATGAAATAGGCGCTTTTAGAATGAAGTCCATCTAACTGAATTTGCATGTCTAAATTTGACATGCCTAAAGTTAGGTAAAATTATTTGTGCCCTAAAGGTCTACCCTATATTATCACACCTTGAGGAAAATAACCCTTGTCCTGGTCTTAGTTAATGATGAAAGTTACTTTCATTATTCAGTTTACATGTGCCAGAAGAGTGTTTATATGTTCCTGCGCTCATGGGAAGGATGACTTCAGTACTTTATACTCTCCCTGTATAACTGCAAATAACCATTTCAGAACAGAATTTGTGCAAATTAATCATGAATAATCCAAATTTCTATGTAATTTAAGATCCTCCATTTATCTAGGATTCAATCATTGCAAATCAATTCGGAGAAAAGGGCTTAAGGAGATTTATGTGAGTTGACAGTAACTCAAGCTAAGATATTTTCCTGTATGAAGTTTATATATGTATGTACAATGTATATATATAATTACTGGTATACATGCACACATATATACAGGAGTCTATGGATAAGACTCTCAAAATGGTTACTTTAATAAAAAAAGTGGTGAAGTAGACTAAAAATGGAAAGAATCATAAAATCATAGAACAAAGGAGGCTGAAAGGGACCTCCAAAGGTCACCTAGTCACATCTCTTGCTCAAAGCAGGAGCAACTTCAATATTAGTTCAGATTGTTCACGGCCTTATCTAGATGAGTTTTGAACATCTTCAAAGACAGAAATTCTGTAAGCTCTTGAAGTAAGCTATTCCAGTGCTTAACCTCTCACTGTGAAGAATGTCTGTATCCAGTAGGAATTTCCCTTCTTGCAACCTCATTTTTTTTGCCTCTTGTCCTTTTGCTGTGCACACATGATAACTGTCTGACTTCATCAGGTCTGCAACACCCTTTTAAGTTGTGGTAGAATAATGTGAGCTCCCTGCCCCAGCCTTCTCTTCTTCAGGCTGGACAAGTCCAGCTCTCTCAGCCTCTCTTCATACACCTTATACCCTAGACCCCTGACCACCTTGGTGTCCCTCAGTTGGACTCTCTCCCATTCACTGATGTCTTCCTTGTACTGGGTCCAAAACGACACCGTATTCTAAAGGCAATCTCACAAGTGTCAAACAGAGCAGAATAATAATTTCCTTGACCTGCTGGCTACACTCTTGTTGAGGCAGCCCAGTTAGCCTTCTTGCTGTCAGTGTACACTGCTGGCTCATGTTCAACTTGTTTCACATGAGGACTCACAAGTCCTTTTCCATAAAAATCTTTCTATCCAACCAGTTCTGAGCCTATGCTGAGTTATGAGGTTTTTTTGACTCAGGCAGGACTTCTCATTTTTTGTTGCTGAACTTAATGAGGTGTCTTTTGGCCTATTCCTACAGTTTGCTGAGGTCTCTCTGAATTGCAAACCTGCCCCGCAACATACCATCATCTCCCCCTCATTTAGTATCACCCACAAAATTGCTGCTGGTACATTCCATCTCATTGTTCAGGTGACTGATGAAGGTATTGTCCCTAATTCAGAGAAGAGAGAGGAAGAATGATATCTGGAACTCAAGAAATTGCTGAAAAATATTGTTTGCATTTTCTTCTTCATTGTCTGCAAAAAGGTTAATACTAAGTCTCAAAGTTATGGAAAAAAATAATATTAACTTATCTATTTGGAGAAGATACTGAGAGGAAGAGAGAGTTACATGCTAGTAATCTGAAGTTATCTCTGAAGCAGATTATTGATTGTCTTTTTAAACAAAGTTCTTTCAGAATGACTGAACATTGCTAAGCCTTCAGGTTTTGAAGACAAGAGAATAAACCATCTTACAGAGAATGAAGACTGAAAAATAAGCAAATTATTTTAAAGTCAGCTTAGCATATTTCATTATGAAACTTTTATTTACAGTGTAATTCATTCTGTTTCTCTACTGGATATACAATAATTTATCTTCATCTGAAAGCTGAATCATTTCATAGAAATAGGATGTCTAGCAGCTTTGATGATAAGCATACGGAACAAAAAGAAGCCATGAACGCAATATTCTATATCTGGCAAGTGACAGCCTTAACTAGTCATTTCCCTCTCTGTATTTCTAGAAACTGATTTGAATATAGAATTTTTTCTAATGTTTTAAGAAAATTTAATTTCTCAAAAGCATAGTTTGTTTTGTTTTGTTTTGTTTTGCTAATTACTGTGTTTAGTGACTTGCACTTCCCTCAAAAAAAAACTGCTTGGCAGCATTCAGCCCCAAAGTCTTTGGTTTTCTTCATAAATGCCAACAGCCAGCAGAAAGAGTAGGAATTGCATATGTTGCATGAATATAGCTCCTGGAGGAATCTCTCACATATCCTGTTGTCACGGTTTAAAGCTGTATTCAGGGATGCACGGATCGGGATCGGGGGCAGCAGGAAAACAGACGGAGTCCTCCCTGGACACCGGCCATAGCAGAAAAGAGCGAGACCCTCGTGATCCCCCCACTTTATACCGAGAATGACATGTGTGGGATGGAATACCCTTGTTGGTCAATTTTGGGTCACCTGCCCTGTCTGCTCCCCACTGCAGCTGCAACCCCCCTTCGGCTCTTCACTTGTAAGCAGTGAGGAATTCAGCAGTGACCTTGGTTTCTCTAAGAATAAGTACAGCAAGAGCCTTACTGCACAACATCCCTACCGGTGCCTCAGCGATAACTACAAACTTCGGGCGTTATCAGTCTTGGAGTCAGACACTGTCTGCAAACATGCAGTTAGTTTCAGAAAGTGCAGTTACTTAGAGGAGACTTAGCTGAAAGCAAAAATCACTGAAAGGAAAATCGGCCTCGTTTAGGCCAAACCAGGACACCTGTTTTTTTCACATCTAGTATAAGTTCATTCCCATATCTTTTCATTCTCTTCTTATTTTACTGTGTCATCTCACTTTTTCTTCAGTGTCATTTTCCCTCTTTCTTACTGATCTTTCTCTATTTATCTAGTAAGAATTGCTTAACCTTCCTAATAGGATCTCCTTATCCTTTATTTTCACCTTTTCCCCCTATGGGAAGTTTCTGTTCTCTTCACTGAGAGAAGTTCAGTCATCCTCTAGTCTCTCTTTGTCTTTGTTCATCTCTGCAACTTGTTGAAGACTTTGTGGTATTAAGGTGGAAAAAGACAGGTGCCCTCAACTTAATTTAGCTTTACAATGCATAATTAATAGGTAGCATTCTGCCTTTCTCCAGGATTCATTTTTCAGTTCTTCCACTCTAGGTAAAGAATTTTCTAATTCTAAATACATACTTTTCTTTGGACCCATACTATTAGAGGACTGCAAAGTGAAGACTGTAGTAGATGATGTCATGGCAGAGTATTTTTTCCTTATACTGTAAATAATATCTTATCTTTGACATAAGACGCCCATACCATAGTATTACAGACAGATATAGGGAACATCTTTTTACAGATTTTTTGCAGTTTTCTTGAGTGTTTTACAAAAACATAATTGATAGTAGGTTTTATTTTTAAGAGCATAACTTCTTTAGATTACCTATAGCTATTTCATTGATATTTCATTTCATCCTTCAGCTACAGTACTTGCCATGTGATTAGTATGTGATCTGACAAATCCATTTGCACTGAAAATACTGAAGTTTAATTGTTGAATCTTGAGTTAAGAAATTACAGAAGTCTCTCGTGATGGTTAAAAACAGAAATATGAGATCAAATATGAGGCAGGAAATTACAGTTTTCACTTAATTCCTAATTTAGCTTTTATGAAGAATTTAATAGGGGCTTTCTTCCCTAAACTTAGATATTTTAAAACCACAATATGGTCATTTATAAGTTCCCTATCTACTCTCCTAACATTTTTCTATAGTTAGTGGAAAGCAGGAGGAGCATGCAAAGCATTTTACCTCTGTGTTCAAAATGGGATCAAAAAAAAGGGAGGGCTCTTTTTTCCTCTGTGATGAATCCAGAACTCCCACTTCTTTACAAACCAGTGTTCAATGCAGTGAGTGTGCCTCTGATGGACCCAAATTGTAAAGAATTCATAAATACCTATCTTAGATTTAGAAGAGATTAATTTTATGCTATATGAGTCTAAAAAGCAATGTTGGATTTTTTTAAAATATCCTCTTTTTTCACCATCAATATATCTGAAATATTGACAGCAAGGTGTCAAAAAAGGTAGGACTACTCTCTTACAGAAAAGATCCAAGCAGAAAATACCAGAAGGAGCTAAAAGAAGTGGTAAAAAATCATGAGAAATTGCAATTTCCAGGATAAAAGAAGATGGAGTAAAATGGATTTGGGGCATGGCAATGTTGCATCTGTTTGAAAGGAATCAGAAAGCATCAAGAGTGACATCTGAGAGCTCTGAAGTAGAGGAAGTGGATGTCTGTGGTTGAGAAGTTTTGAATTCTGTCATGAGTCCATGAGAGGGAGCAGAACTTGAGAAATTTGTTGAAATCAGAGTGTACACAAGACAAGACATTTTGTTTTAAATAATAAATATTGTAATATATTTATTTTACAGATTTGCAACAAGCATAGAGACATTTAATGCAGCTGAAATACACAGTAAGGTAGTTGGAGATTTTTTTGTGAAGCCTACCTTTACCAGCCTGGAAATGTGAGTGGAATTTCATTCAGTTCTTACAGGGGAAAAGGTACCATCCCATTTAGGTTTTAGAAGAATATATGTATAAATCTACAATGAAGATGTCTACTTTTGAGCTGATTATCTAGACCCTGTTTATAATAAGTGAAGTAAGGTGAAATTCAACTCATTTTAAAATAGATTATGTTGTGGGTTAACCCTGGTACGCAGCTAAGCCCCACACAGACTCTTGCTCACTCTTCCCCAGCGGGATGGTGGAAAGAATCAGAAGAGTAAAAGTGAGAAAGCTCATGGGTTGAGATAAAGATATTTCAATAGGAAAAGTGAGAGCTATGTGTGCAAGCAAAGCAAAATAAGGAATTCGTTTACTACTTCCCATCAGCAGGGAGATGTTCAGCCATCTCCAGGAAAGCAGAGCTCCATCACGCATAACGGTAACTTGGAAAGACAAACACCGTAACTCCAAACATCCCCCCTTCCTCCTTCTTCCCCCAGCTTTTATTGCTGAGCGTGACATCATATTGTATGGAATAACACTTCGGTCAGTTGCGGCCAGCTGTCCCAGCTGTGTCCCCTCCCCACTTTTTGTGCACCCTCAGCCTACTTGCTGGTGGGGCAGCATGAGAAGCAGAAAATGCCTTGGCGCTGTGTAAGCACTGCTAAGCGACAGCTAAAATATGGGTGTGTTATCAACACAAATGCAAGACATAGCACTACATGAGATGTTATGAAGAAAATTAACGCTATCCTAGACAAAACAAGTATAGATTATTAAATTGTCAGGAGAGATTTCTCTGAAAGTCTTTATTTCACGCTACTCACTACAAAGGAGTTTCCAGAGGTTCCCTCAGATGTAGGCATGTACCTTATAGTTGCCTACAGTTAAATGAAATCAATTCCACCCATCATGTCTAGTCACCAGGGTTCCTCAATAAACAATGGAGACAAGGAATTACATCAAAAATTCAATTAATCTCTTTCTAAGATAGGTGTCTAAGACAGGTAGGATGAATTATACTCTGCTGGTATAAATTACTCTATTTGGAGTGCAGAGAAGCACTTTGTATTATTTGCATAAATTTCATGGAATATAAGTTAGGTGATGAATCCTGGTTTACATGTTAACCACAAAAAAAAAATATTAAAAGTATTGTCAAAGACTTTCTGTCTTTTCTAAAATCTCTCTGAGAGGGCAAGCTGGCCATTAGGAGGAGTTGCACAAGCATATGGAAGTCAAAAAAAAGATCTGACATATCATTCCAAAATTTTATCTCATGAGTTTCTTAATTAACATAAACAATGAAAATAATCAGGAGAGTTTTAAAGTAAAATGAACCCTGTGTTCTAAAATACCCCCTGGTCTGACAGCTTGAGTATCAGGGCTATCACTCTATTATTAATTAATCTTGTTGACCTGCCTGGGAACACAGCAGGAGATTCAGAAAAGTCTACTGTCATACACCAGCCCAGAAATAAAAATGCGCCTCCAAAGTGCACAACTAGTGCTTTTATATGCTCATAATAGTAGTTGGGGGTATTTTTTTTAAATGCTGGACATTTATGTTCAATATCTTTTCCTTTATAAAATAATTATTTCAATAATAGCAGTAATAAAGAATTACTTGCACAGCTACTGCTATGTATTTAAGTATTCGGAAGTACTTGAAAACAGTGACAACAGTGTCACTAAATCTAATTTGCATTGTGAGGATTAACTCCTGCATTTTTCCAGAACCAGTATTTTGGACCCTTCAGGGAAACTACCCTCTGTTGTCATGTGTAAGTCAGAATTTCTGTGCCTTTTTTCCCTCGGTTGCAAGATGAATGTCATGATTTCCAGAAAAAGATATTATTTTTGTAAAGGTGTTTTGAGATCTTGATGTGGGGTGTTTTGGAAATGTTAATTATTAAAAACTTGAATTTAACTCATAAAGTTTTAAATTAAATCCAAACTTCATGAATTTATTTCCCAGAAAGTTTAAAAAACTTTTAAAAATCATCTCACAATGACTGAAAACAACAATTTAAAACTCTGGCTCTTCCTTTTCAGGTTCCTTGTGATTAGTGTTGCCATCTTCTGTCTGTCTGTTAAACAATCAAATTGCTCAATATCCAAGCATAACACCAGGAAAGAAAAGAACATCATAGCATAAGCAGACATAACAGATCAGTCCAAAGGTCTGTCTAGCTTAGAGTCCTGTCTCCAGAAGTGGACAACAACAGAGACATAGGAGCATATAGGAACAGAGTATAAGGAGAAGGTAAGCACTTGGTGATACTTCTCACAAATAGTTTCCCAGCCTCCAACAATCTGCATCTGAGCAACTTGTCAAACTAAACTTTCTAAGTTTTTAGTATCTCTTGGTGAATTTCTTTTGCTCGGACTTGTCCATGATCTCTTGAATGTTCATTAAGCTTTTTAAACTCATCAGGATGCTATGGCAAGAAGTTACGCAATTGAAGTATGCATTTTATAAATACCCATCACCTTATATTTATTCTATATCTACCATCTGCTAGTTTCATTCAATGTTTCCTAATTTGTATTTTGGGATAGACTGTAAACAACTGTCTCCCTCATGCCATTCACAGTTTCAAAGATGTCAGGTTTTTTATTTCATCATTCTTCTCTCTTAGTTAATCTTTACCACAATCCTTGGTCATAATTACTGCTCTTGCATGCACCTTTTCTGAATCTTATATGTATTTCTCTGGAAAGAGGGGAAAGAGAGCAGGTCTGCTCTCAGTAATCAGAACATGGCTAACTGCAAATATGTACAGTGGCATAGCAATGTTTCTAATTCCTTTCCTCATCATTTCTATTATTCTGTTTGGTATTTCTGACTGCTGCTGAGCACAGATCCTTCTTCAGATTGTTCATTCCAGGAACAAGCATTTTCACTAGTGTTGCAGATAAAAATATAGAATCATAGAATCATAGAATCATTTTGGTTGGAAAGGACCTTTAAGATCATCATGTCTAACCTTAAACCTAACACTGCCAAGTCCACCACTAAAGCATGGCTCTAAGCACCACATCTACACATCTTTTAAATACCTCGAGGAATGGTGACTCCATCGCTTCCCTGGTCAGCCTGTTCCAATGTTTGGCAATCCTTTCGGTGAAGAAATTTTTCCTGATATGTGATCTAAACCTCCCCTGGCACATCTTGAGGTTGTTTCCTCTCATCCTATCACTTGTTATCTGGGAGAAGAGACTAACATCTGCCTCGCTACAACCTCCTTTCAGGTAGTTGACAAGGTCGCCCCTGAGCCTCCTTTTCTCCAGACTAAACAACCCCAGTTCCCTCAGCCATTCCTCATAAGACTTGTGCTCTAGATCCTTCACAAGTTTCGCTGACCTTCTTTGGCTCGCTCCAGCACCTCAACGTCTTTCTTGTAGTGAGGGCCCCAAAACTGAGCACAGTATTTGAGGTGCGGCCTCACCAGTGCCGAGCACAGGGGGACGATCACTTCCCTAGATCTGATAGCCACACTGTTTCTTCTACAAGCCAGGATGCTGTTGGCCTTCTTGTCCACCGGGGCACACTGCTGGCTCATATTCAGCTGGCTATAAATCAACACCCCCAGGTCCTTTTCCACCGGGTCGCTTTCCAACCACTCTTCCCCAAGCCTGTACCATTGCATGGGGTTGTTATGACCCAAGTGCAGGACCCAACACTTGGCCTTGTTGAACCTTATAAGGTTGGCCTCAGCCCATTGACCCAGTCTGTCCAAATCCCTCTGTAGAGCCTTCCTACTCTCAAGCAGATCAACACAGCCACCCAACTTGGTGTCGTCTGCAAACTTGCTGAGGGCACACTCGATCCCCTCATCCAGATCATTGATAAAAATATCTAACAGAACTGGCCCCATTACTGAGCCCTGGGGAACACCACTTATGACTTGCTGCCAGCTGGGTTTAACTCCATTCACCATAACTCTTTGGGCCCGGCCATTCAGCACATTTTTTACCCAACAAAGCATATGCCCATTCAAGCCATGAGCAGCCAGTTTCTCCATGAGAATGCTGTGGGAAACAGTGTTAAAGGCTTTACTAAAGTCTAGGTGGACATCCGCAGCCTTTCCCTCATCCACTAAGAAGATCACCTTGTCATAGAAGGAGATGAGGTTAGTCAAGCAGGACCTGCCTTTCATAAACCCATGCTGACTGGGCCTGATCTCCTGGTTGTCCTGTACGTGCTGCATGATGACACTCAAGGTGATCTGCTCCATAATCTTCCCTGGCACTGAGGTCAGACTGACAGACCTGTAGTTCCCCAGATCCTCCTTCCAGTCCTTCTTGTAGATGGGCATCACATTTGCTAATTTCCAGTCACCTGGGACCTCCCTGGTTAGCCAGGAGTACTGATAAATAATGGAAAGTGCCTTGGTGAGCACTTCCACCAGCTCCCTCAGTACCCTTGGCTGGATCCCATCTGGCACCATAAACTTGTGTGTGTCTAAATAGTGTAGCATATAGCTAACCATTTCCCCTTGGATTAATGGGGCTTCATTCTTCTCCTTGTCCCTGTCTTCCAGTTCAGGGGTACCCAGAGAACAACTGGTCTTACTACTAAAGACTGAGACAAAGAAGGCATTAAGTATGTCAGCCTTCTCCTCATCTTTTTCCTCATCCTTTGTCACTATTTTTCCCCCCACATCCGATAAAGAATAAAGATTGTCCTTGGCACTCCTTTTGTTGCTAATGTACTTATAGAAACATATTTTATTGTCTTTTATGGCAGTAGCCATATTAATTTCTACTTGGGCTTTGGCCCTTCTAATTTTCTCCCTGCATAGCCGCACAACATCCTTGGAATCCTCCTGAGTTCCCTGCCCCTTTTTCCAAAGGTCATAAACTCTCATTTTTTTCACGAGTTCCAGCCAAGGCTCTCTGTTCAGCCAGGTCAGTGTTCTTCCCCTCTGACTCGTCTTGCAGCACATGCTTCTGCTCTAGAGCCTGCTCCTGAGCCTTTAAGATTTCCTTCTTGGAGAGTGTCCAGCCTTCCTGGACTGCTTTGCCCTTCAGGACTGCCCCCCAAGGGACTCTGTCCATCAGGTTCCTAAACAGGCCAAAGTCTGCCCTCCTGAAGTCCAATGTAGTAGTTCATAGAATAGAAACTTCTTTTCTCTGACCCCACTCCTTACTTCTCCAAGAATCAAAAACTCTTATCATTTCGTAATCGCTATGCTCAAGACGGCCTCCAACCACCACATCACCTATAAGTCCTTCTCTGTTCACAAACAAGAGATCCAGTGGGGCGTCTTCCCTAGTTGACTCACTCACGAACATATAGCATATACAGCCCAAAGTATATGTAAGTGTATATATATATATAGCCCAACACCACTAGTGAATCTGAAGAGTTTCAGTTTGAGAGATAGTGCAAATATTTTTTCAGTTACAAAACCCCTTCTTAGTGACAATAGAAGTTGATGCAATAGTTCAATTATGTATTATTGTTTCAGAGAATTTAGACATTTCTCAATAATTACAGTATAATTATTGTAACTTACAAAATTTTAAAAGTTTTATTGTCCCAATATAACTTCTTTTAATTTACTTTAAGTTATTTTTTGAATAAGAAGAACATAAAGATCCATAAGGACAAAAAGTTAAATACTTTCAAATACATTTTTAGTGGAAATTCATATTTTAGGCAATAATTGAACACTTCTTAAATAAGGCACACTATTGATTTATATTTTCAGAACTGCATATTTAATGCTGAATGTGCTCAACATTCAATAAAAGCATTTCTAGATTATAATAAAATGAATCAATCAAGAAAATGATAAATGTGGTCTTCCAGTTTCTAATAACATCAACTTTATATTGCAGAAATACCCAGTGCAAATCTCATTGAAAAATCCAAAACATATATTATTTTTAAGATATAACAAAGGAATAGAAAAACTTCTTTCTTTAGTCATCTCTAGAATCCATTTTAGTTGTTCCTTTTCTATCCGTCTGCATTTTCTGAGGGGTGGGTGCAGTAACAGGTCGATTGATTTACATTTTTATCCGGGATTTCTATGTAAACCTAAAAAAATGTTCTTTAACAAACATGCTTTTTATATTAATTTTATAACATTCACTCATCAGAAAAGAAGTCATAGGAGATAGATAGTTTTATGCAAGGCATGAGGGTACTTATTTAAACAAATCTGTCATTAGTTAGAGGCGTGCAATGAATGTGTGCTGCTCTTGAATGCTGATTAAAGTGTACCCCTAAAATGGTTATGCACTTACACATTTGCATGCACAGGTCAAGTTGTTATTTTATCAGAACTGTGATCTGTACTTGACATGAATTGTGTTCTATGTTAGTAATCTTATCCCATTGTTTTCCTTCCCAAAAATGTGGTGTGGCATTTTAAAGAAAAGGTCCTGTGCTCACTAATATCCTAATACTAAATATTTGGCTTAAATTTATGGTTGCAAACTAGAAATGCAATAGCGTATTCAATCCCTTTCTCAGTTTGTGCCTGTTGTGCCTGTAGTGACATTTGGACTCTCTTATTAAACAGAATTCTGTCCTTGGAGAAATTAAATTATTTGATTGTATGGAACAGTACACAATCATCATTAGAGACACCAAAAAAAAGCCTAAATTTTTGCAAACAGATGTCTCAAAAAAACTTCAGCTTGCTAAAAATGTGTAGTAGAAGTATCCCACTTTTGCTTGCAAATTTGCCTGCAGTCAAGCTTCTGCTCAAAAATCCAGAAACCATTAAGAATTTAACTTCTACATTGTGATGTACGTGTACAGTATTTTAACAGAACAGAGAGCCCTCTAAACAGAAAAATTAACTTGGTGGAAGTACAGGTTTAGGAGCTGGAGGGTGAAATTTTGACCCAATCAAGCTTCAGAGGATTTTTACATTTTAATACAAAAGACTAAGGTTGATTTCACCAAGAGGATTTGAGGTTTAGTTTTAGTGTTATCATAGACTCTGTGTGAGTCCTAAAAAACCAGAAGCACTCTGGAACATAGTTTCTCCATCTACAAGATAAGATTATAACTTCCTAAAAATAGTATCAGTCAACACCAGTTAAAATTTTTGAGATCCTTTGACAAAAGCACTAGGCAACAGCAAAGAACAACTATTTCAATTATTATTATTCAGCCCTCACTAAAGAAAACATAGCTACTTTCTAGGCAAAAATGGTCTCAAAACTTGATATGTTTGTACATCAGATTTACTTTATACATTAGTATAAAGTTCAACCCAATCTAAATATTTTCTTACTTAGAAAACGTATATGACAGCTTCATGGTATGATTCCTATCACTTTCATTATTTGAAAATTATGTGATCTACCAGTAGACAGAATATCTTGCATAGTTCACTCTTCTACTACACTTGTTTTGATTGCTTTGATGTTACTTGTAATTAGGAGTGCAATGCTGAATTATAAATATATTAAGCAAGCATAAAAGCTACTGAGTGGAACATTTTATGATGGAGAAAACAAATCTGAGCTTTCAGAAAACTGTCTTAAGGCTGTCTGACATAATGTCAAGTGATGAAGTACTCAGTTAATGAAATGTCAAACTAAGAAAAATACCTATTACATGATGTACCATATAAGTTTCTGTATATTGAAGGTGTGTTTTGTTTTTTTTGTTATTCAGTTCAAACTAGCTGACTGATAATTAGCTCAAAATACCTAATGATTCTGCAAAGTGTTTCAGTTTGAAAGCAAACATCTTTAGATTTCTAACTGAATAGTTATGCCATGGAGATCTAAAAATCACAGAAGAGTTGAAGTTGGAAGGGACCTTTGGATGTCATCTGGTACAACCCCTCAGCTCAAGAAGGGTTACCTAGAGGCAGTTTCCCAGGACCATGTCCAGATGGATTTTAAGTATCTCCAAGGATGGAGACTCCACAACTCCTCTGGGCAACCTGTGCCAGTGCTTAGTCACCCTCACAGTAAAAAAGTGTTTTCTGATGTTCAGATGGAACCTCCTGTGTTTCCATTTGTGCCCATTGCCTCTTGTCCTGTCACTGGGCACCACTGAAAAGAGCTTGGCTCCCTCCTCTTTACACCCTCCCTTTAGGTATTTATACACATTGCTAAGATCCCCCCGCTAAGCCTTCTCTTCTCTAGGCTAAACAATCCCCACTGCCTCAGCATTTCCTCATATGACAGATGCTTCAGTCCCTTCATCATCTTGGTGGCCCTTTACGGGATTCTACCCAAGTCCATGTCCATGTCCATGTCCATGTCTCTCTCTCTCTTGTTTTGGTGAGGCCAGAACTGGACACAAGATTCCAGGTGTGGTCTCACCAGTGCTGAAAAAAGGGTAAGGATAACTTCCCTCGACCTGCTGGCAATACTTTGCCTCATGTAGCCCAGGGAGGTATTTGAAAAATGTGTAGATGTGGCACTTAGGGACATGGTTTAGTGGTGGACTTGGCAGTGTTAGGTTTATGGTTGTACTCAATGATCTTAAAGATCTTTTCCAACATAAATGATTCTATGATACCATTAACCTTCTTTGCTCCAACTGCACTTTGCTGTCTCATGTTCAACCTGGCCTCCACCAGGACCCCCAGGTCCTTGTCTGTCAAACTGCATTCCAGCGGAGTGGCCCTAGCATATGTTGATGCATGGGGTTATTCTTCCCCAGGTGCAGGACTTTGCACTTCTTGTTGAACTTCACGAGACTGCTGTTGGCCCTTTTCTCCAGACTTTCGAGGTCGCTCTGGATGGCAGCACAATCTTCTGGTATAGCAGGCACTCCTATTAGTTTAGTGTCATCAGCAAACTTGCTGAGGGTACACTCTGCCCCACCATCTAGATCATCAATGAAGATGTTAAACAGGACTGGACCCAGCATTGACCCCTGGGGTACACTGCTAGTTACTGGCCTCCAACTAGACTTTGTTCTACTCATCACCACTGTCTGGGCCTGGTCATTCAGACAGTTTTCAATCCATCTCATCATCTGCTCATCCAGCCTGTACATCAACAGCTTCTCTATAAGGGACTTATGGGTGACTGTGTTAAAGGCCTTTCCAAAGTCCAGATACACAATATCCACTGTTCTCCCTTCATCTACCAGGCCAGTCTTTCCATCATAGAAGTTTAACAAGTTGGTCAAACATGACCATGGAGCCATGCTGACTACTCCTGATGACTTTCTTGTCCTTAATGTGCCTGGAAATGGTTGCTAGCATTAGCTGCTCCATCACCTTGCCAGGGACTGAGGTAAGGCTGACTGGCCTGTAGTACCCTGGGTCCTCATTCTTGTACTTCTTGAAGATGGGAGTGACATTTGCTTTCTTTCAGTGTTTGGGCACTTTTCCCAGTCATTATGATTGATCAAAGATTATTGAGAGTGGCCTCACAATGACATCTGTCAGCTCCCTCTGCATGTGTGGGTGCACGCCATCAGAGCCCATGGACTTATGTATGTCCTGTTTGCTTAAGTGTTCTCTGAACTGATCCTCTTCCACCAAGGGTACAGCATTTCCCTTGGTCCCTGGGACCTGGGATTGCTAAAAGCCAATCTTGTTAGCAAAGACTGAAGCAAAGAAGGCATTCAGTACCTCAGCCTTTTCCATGCCCTGTGTAACCAGGTCCCCTGTCCTGTTGAGCAATGGGCCCACATTTTCCCTAGTCTTTCTTTTCTTGCCTATGTACCTATATGAGGAGAAGGAACACGCCTCCACAAAATCCAATGTGAATCAAAGTGAAGACGTTTATTAAGCATAAGCTGTCCCTTTTATACATTTTGTACTTTCCCTGGCTGTAAGCATGTGCATTGCTATTCGTTAATATTACTAAACAGACTCTTCTTTGATGTGTTGATTGGTCACTGCTCTGCCACTGGTCCTTCCTTAATTGGCTCCATCAGTTCTTGTTTCTTCTCCTCCGTGTTCGGTTCCCACCGGCTACTCCCTCAATTCTTGTTTGCTCAGCTGCTGTTTTTCCTCATCTCTCCAAGGTCGGCTTGTTGACACTAGCTACATGAATCTTCTCACACAGCTAGGCCTTCACTCCATACTCTCATACTTCTGGCTCATTATATGACCATTCTGCTCCAAAAACCCCTCTACACCTATAGAAGCCCTTCTTGTTTTCTTTGACATCCCTGGCCAAACTCAATTCCAGTTGGGTTTTAGCTTTCTTAACTCCATCCCTGGATGCTCAAATTACGTTTCTATGTTCCTCCCAGGTTACGCATCTTTGCTTCCGTGCTATGTATGCTTCCTTTTTGTATTTTAGTTTGGCTAGGTGCTCTTTGTTCATCCATGCAAGCCTCCTGGCGTTTTTGCCTGAATTCTCATTCATTGGGATGAAGATCTGTTGAGCTTGGAGGAGGTGATCCTTGAATATTAACCAGCTTTCTTGGGACCACTTCCCTCCATGGCCTTAACCCATGAGATTCTTCCAAGCAGATCTTTGAAGTGGTCAAAGTCTGCCCTCCTGAATTCCAGGGTCGTGAGCTTGATTGTAACTCTCCTCCCTACCCTCAGAATACTGAACTCCACCATCTCATGGTCACTGCATGGTCAAAGGCTTCCTTTGACTTTCACATTTCCAATGAGCTTTTCCTTGTTGGTGAGTATATGGTCCAGCATAACACCTCTCCTCATTGGCTCCTCTATCACTTGGTGAGGAAGTTATTATCAATGAACTCCAAGAACCTTCTGGATTTCTTATGTCCTGCTGTGTTGTCCCTGCAAGAGATGGGGTGGTTGAAGTCCCCCATGAGGACTAAGGCCTGTGAAGAAGAGGTTACTCCTATCTGTCTGTAGAGGGCCTCATCTACTTATTCTTTCTGCCTACAACAGATATCCCTTATAAAGTCACCTTTACCTGTCCTCTCTTTAATCCTAATCCATAAAATCATAGTTGGCTTCCCATCCATCTCCAGGCAGAGCTCCATGCACTCCAGCTGCTCCTGCACATGAAGGTCAACATGCTCTCCTCATCTTCTCATCCTGTGCTTTCTAAAGAACCTGTATCCCTCCATTGCAGTAACTTCAGTCTTGGGAGCCATCCCCTCATGGCTGGCCAGGAACTAAATGTTCCTGCAACAATTCTGGAAGCTACCATTTTCAGACTAACCTTTCAGGGTTGCCTCATATACCACAAAGATAAAACAAAACAAAAAAACCCTTCACTTGCTTTTAGTGCTCACCAGAGCATCTCAGCTATATTGTGCTCAACTGGGTACACAGAAGACATACTCAGTTATAAAAGACTGGTATAATATTTCTACATAAAATAGGTATTGTTGGGTTTATATGTCTTTTTTTTTTACCTGATTAAAGAAGAAATTTATATTGGGAACAAAACAAAACAAAACCTAAGAACATATGTCCTAGGAAAACTACTTCATAATTATTGTTCAATTTGGTTAGTGTGTGAGGCCTGTTCAGTAAGATCCCATACACATCCCCTACATAATACCCATGGCCTATGCCCTACTGCCCTCCCAGCAAGACTCTCCCACATGTCGTAGTAACTTCAGCTTGTCTGACTCCATTACACAGATTTTAAAAAGACTTCTATTTGTCACTACTGTGCAACATTCATACTGATCCCATTTCATGTTTATGCTGTAACAAACCGAACCACTGGGGAGAGTATTACAGGAAGGAAGTAGAAATTACAGACTTCTAGGAAAAAAAGAAAAACTAGTATAGTCTATCTCTGTCTGAGACTACATCCTATGACCCTAACAGATTTGTGTTAAATGAACTTCAGAGTAGATTTATCATAATGGAGTCTGTCACTTCTGAGGTCAGTCCTGACATATCACTGTAACTCTAAGGGTGCACTATTTTCCACATGTGGTATCAGCAACAATAATCATCCCTCTAATTACAGGTTGTCAAAGGTCACCTTCACCCCGCTGTGCTCTATTTTCCCTCTCTTCCTCCCTCCTTCCTTCCTCCTTGACCATGAAGCTAGGCCATACTTCCCAGCTCTGTGTTCATATTCCAGACATGTAGCAAGGTCTCCTTCCCTACAAGATCTTCTCAGCTTCAAGTAAGTTCAGCACTTCTCACGAGGGATCAGAAATGTGAAGGACATTCCAAAGGGCATGCAGCTGGGAAAACAAACATATGCTGTGAAGTACAAAAATGATTCATTATTGCCATTGAAAATCAAAAGAAAAACAAATAAATAATGTACTGTTGCCAAAAGTAAGACAAATTCAATAGCTTCACCTCAAGATGTAAGGGCATGGCGGAAGGCACTTTAATTGCCTAGTGTAGATAAAACCTATGAGGTCAATGCAAGCAAGGCATTGAAAATGCATGGAGAAGCAGAAAATATGAGCAACCTTATACAAAATAGATTGAAGGCCTCACTACCAGGAAGGAAAAAAGATTAGAAATAAAAGAAAAAGGAGCTCCCCACACCAATCTGCATTCATAGCTGAAATTTTTCCTTGGAGGTCCCTTTATCCAATTAATATTTTTTTTTGAAATGTCAGATTCTGAGCAGATAAGGAGGTAGGTATAGTCTGAGTAGAAAAGGTAATATGTAATTGAACTTTTGTCTAACACTTTATATATATATATTCTTTTACCTTATATAATATATCAGGAAGTGAACAAGCCACCCAGTGGGAAAGTGGGCATATGGTTCTAGTCATTTAATAGGCATCAATGCCGTGAAAAATTTTACCCACGGCAATGGATGTGTCATACACCCATAATCAAGCTCAAGGAATTGTGTGACTATGGGGACTGTGCCCTAGTGTCAATGTGCATATAAACCCTGCTAGAATAATCCACGACAGTGTTAAATAATGGTAATGGTACTACGTGTGCAGTGTCCACTTAAGAAAATGACAGTGTAAGTTGAGCACACCCCAGACATGGAGTGTAGGAATGCCAGTACAGTGGTGGTAGATAATAGTCAGATACCGTGTTGAAGACATAGAACAACAGAATCCAGCAGGGATTATGAGAAGAATTCAGTGAGACTTTCTTGAACTTGACCAATCTGATAGCCGCCAATGATGGCATGACTGGCTGGGTAGATGAGGGGAGAACAGTGGATGCTGTCTACGTTGACTTCAGAAAGGCTTTTGACACTGTCTCCCACAACATCCTCACAGGTAAGCTCAGGAAGTGTCAGTTAGATGAGTGGACAGTGAGGTGGATTGAGAACCAGATGAATGGCAGAGCCCAGAGGGTTGTGATCAGCGGTGCTGAGTCTAGTTGGAAGCCTGCAGCTAGTGGTGCTCTCCAGGGGTCAGTACTGGGTCCAGTCTTGTTCAACTTATTCATCAATGACCTGGAGAAAGGGACAGAGTGTACCCTCAGCAAGTTTGCTGATGACACAAAACTGGGAGGAGTGGCTGATACACCAGAAGGCTGTGCTGCCATTCAGCGAGGCCTGGAAAGGCCAGAGAGTTGGGCGGAGAGGAACCTAATGAATTTCAACAAAGGCAGGTGTCGGGTCCTGTACCTAGGGAGGAATAACCTCATGCACCAGTACAGATTAGGGGTTGACCTGCTGGAAAGTAGCTCTGTGGAGAAAGACCTGTGAGTTCTGGTGGACAAGTTCACCATGAGCCATCAATGTGCCCTTGTGGCCAAGAAGGGCAATGGTATCCTGGGGTGCATTAGGAAAAGTGTGGCCAACAGGCCAAGGGAGGTTATCCTCCCCCTCTACACTGCCCTAGCGAGGCCATACCTGGAGTACTGTGTCCAGTTCTGGGCTCCCCAGTTCACGAAAGACAAGGAACTACTAGAGAGAGTCCATCGGAGGGCTACAAAGATGATTAGAGGACTGGAACATCTCTCTTATGAGGAAAGGCTGAGGGAGCTGGGTCTGTTTAGGCTGGAGAAGAGAAGACTGAGAGGGGATCTTATCAATGCTTACAAATACCTTAAGGGCAGGTGTCAAGAGGATGGGGCCAGACTCTTCTCAGTGGTGCCCAGTGACAGGACAGGGGGCAACGGGCACAAACTGAAACACGAGAAGTTCCATCTGAATATGAGGAAAAACTTCTTTCCTTTGAGGGTGACAGAGCACTGGACCAGGCTGCTCAGGGAGGTTGTGGAGTCTCCTTCTCTGGAGATATTCAAAATCCACCTGGACGCAACCCTGTGCAACATGCTCTAGAGGAACCTGCTTTAGCGTGGAGTTGGACTAGGTGATTTCTAGAGATGCCTTCTAACCCTAAACATTCTGTGATTCTGTGAACTAGTGGGAGCTGTACAGGATCATGTACTCAAGTGTAAGAATCTCTTCTAGCAAGTGACACAGAAGTTGCTGAATTAATTGCAGCAGTGGTGTACGACCTCATAATCAAGTCATCCATCATGCTGGAATGACTACCTCCACAAACACAACTTATTTATTACATAACTGCCATTACGTACATTTCCCATCGTTATTGCATCTTTGTCAGACGGCTGCCATCAGCTACCAGACTCTTATGTTTAGCACTACATCCTATCTTAATACTGTTTATATCTGCTGTGGTGTTAGTCTTTATATGTTTCCAGCTGTATCGTTGTGTATTGGTAACAGCACAAAGAGCAGGAAGTCTGCATTGCATCCAAAGTGATCTCTCACCCCTGAAGTAGTCTAGCGCAGAATACAGAGTGGGCAGGTTGCCCTGGATGACACATCAGGTTGCTACCTTGTGTGGAGTGAGAACAGTGTCTGTTGCCAATATCCTGAAAGACAGTGATTCCCTGGGGGAAATCGAGTGGTGGATTGTTGCACAGTGTCACAGATGCCTTATTCTTTGTAATGCTAAGGACTCTTCCATTTGCAATTCTGTGGTTTGTTTTTCACTTGCATCTGCATAACCTTTCACCTAAGTTGCTGTGGCTGTATTTTTCTGAAGCTACTGTAGTAGTATTTTTCCTTTGTTACTTTCATGCATGCTTATGAGTAGCTATGTAGTAAAATATGAGTTGAGTCTATCAAGTAATTTCTCCATGAGCAGTTTTCTGCTGAGTTTTAAAAGATGGCAATAATTTTTTGTGTTCTAAAATGTATTGAAATATAAAAGAAAAAATATGTGAAGATTTGAAAAAAATGTAACAGGTGTTTTTTTTTTTATGTTCTACCTTGTTTTTCTTTCTTTTTTTTTTTACTTTATTTTTCCTTTTATTCTTTGCTATGTATGTATCCTTTAGAATTTCTCTCAGTCAGCTTTAAAATAATCATATGTCCTGTCTGGCTCAAGTCAATTTCTGGATTAGGGGATCAGTTTGAATGCATTTTTTCTTATCCCCTTAATCATAAGCTAACAGATATTGGAAGATATTGAAGTTTCTATGTATGTGTGTTTCTGTTCAACACATGAAAACCCCTTAGAATTCTTCATATACTTGCTTATCTCAGAAGTATGGTTATGGTATGACTATGCAGGTCCAAAGAAATATGACCTTTGCTCCCATATGCCTGTTTTTTTTTCTTTTTTTTTTATAGTTCTTGATTATTGGTATAATTCTGACAGATTATTACAGATTCTTACAGATACAAGGATCAACTTTCTTGTGATGTTCCTGTGAGCCAGTCCTACACGGCTACAAATGAATTCAGGCAAAAGGAAAGATAGGCTTATGGTTATGTCTTGCACTATGGACGCTAGTAGAGCCTTAGCAGCTTGAGATGATGTTATTCCAGCACCTCTGTCTAATGTAAAGGCAAGAGTGAATTAACACTCCAATCTTAAATTTGCATTTGAAATAGATTACTGAATAAGAACAGCAGTCACAGATGAATCTACTCAATTAACTTCAGAGGACTAGTAGTAAGCAGTTTAGCAAACCTTTAGATCCCTCTTAGAAAACAAACAATTCAAAGACTCATCTGAATAATTTCCAATTTCATCCTTATGATACAATGAAAGATAGCTAGAAGTAACTGTTCTTCATTGACATAAAGGGTTTCCGCAAGACTATTTCAGATGTAAGTTCTGAATAAAATTAATACCATTCTTTCTATATGGGAAACAGGTTTAAAAAGATGGCTTCTGCCTCATAATGCGTGGTAGGATAAATTATCCAGGGGTGAAGTATAACGCACTAAGACATTAAATACTAAGGTGTGAAATTACTTAGAAACGAATACCTGCTTCCCAGAAACTGTGGCTATTAGATATGTGATTTCCGCTAAATTCCTGAATATATTTAGAAAAGGAGAAGGGAAAAGGTCAAAACACAGTTTCTTAAGTCTTCATTTAATAAAGCACTGCACTAGATAAACAACTGAACAAGCTTTGAATTCTTGATTTAAAATCCTTCATTTGAAACCAAGAAGGCTTGAAGTCAAATTGAAACACTGAGTTAAAACACCTGCTTGGGAATATGTGATTCTAGATTCTGATGACTGCTCAGGTATAGACAAGAAAACAATGACCTATTCCAGCTAATATTGCACCAAAAGTACAATAACTGGGTATATTTTACCATTCACTTTTTAAGTATTTTGAAGCTTTTATAATTGTGATACAAAATAAGAATCTGTTTCTCTTGCCTTTTTGTGGTGCAGAATGAGAATCTTCCCAACAATATCCCTCTGTCTAAATTGGAGAGATATGGATTTGATGGATGAACTATTTGGTGGATAAACAATGGACTGGATGATCACATCCACAGAGTAGTGGTCAACAGCTTAATGTCCAGATAGAGATCAGTGATGAATGGTGTTCCTCAGGAATCTGTATTAGGACCAGTACTGTTTAATATCTTCATCAATGACATAGACAGTGGGATCAAGTGCACCCTCAGCAGATTTGCAGATGACACCAAGCTGAGTGGTGCAGTTGACAGGCCTGAGGGATGAGGTGTTATTCAGAGGGATCTGGACAAGCTTGAGAACTGAGCCTATGTGAACATCATGAGGTTCAACAAGGCAAAGTGCAAGGTCCTGCATACGGGTCGAGGAAATCCTCAGTATCAATACAGACTGGAGGATGAAAGAATTGAGAGCAGCCCTGCAGAGAAGGACTTGGGGGTACTGGTGGATGACAAGCTGGACATGAGCCGGCAAAGTGTTCTTGCAGCCCAGAAAGCCAGTTGTGACCTGGGCTGCATAAAAAGAAGTGTGGCCAACAGGTCTAGGGAGGTGATTCTTCCCTCTCTACTCCACTCTGGTGAGATCCCACGTGGAGTACTGCATCCAGCTCTGGAGCCCTCAGCACAAGAAAGACATGGACCTGTTGGAGCGGGTCCAGAGGAGGGCTGCAAAAATGATGAGAGGGCTGGAGCACCTCTCCTATGAAGACAGACTGAGAGAGCTGGAGTTGTTCAGCCTGGAGAAGAGAAGGCTCCAGGGAGACCTTCTTGCAGACTGCCAATACTTCAAGGGGGCTTATAGAAAGAGGAGGACAGACTTTTTACCAGGGCCTGCAGCAATAAGACAAGGGATAATGGTTTTAAACTAAAAGAGGGTAGATTCAGGCAAGATATAAGGAAGAAATTTTTTACTATGAGGGTGGTAAAACACTGGAACAGGTTGCCCAGAGAGGCTGTAGATGCCTCATACCTGGCAACATTCAAGGTCAGGTTGGACGCGGCTCTGAGCAACCTAATCTAGTTGAAGATGCCCTTTTTCATTGCGGGGCCATTGGACTAGATGACCTTTAATGGCCCCTTTCAACTCAAACCATTCTATCATTTTATGACTCCATGTTTCTTTTTTTGTCCAGATTAGGGTAGAGAACTGAGAATTAAATACTTGCAAAACAGTATTTGCTGCCCAGATATAGGATTATGAAGTATTCCTAAAAACTACCATGTCATAAAGGGCTATTGTACCATTTTCCTGATGCAATAGATGTCATTCCTGTTTCAAGAATAAAAGTGCAGACTTCCACATTTACAGAAGACATATTCCCATTGTCTTTATTACATGAACATTGTTAAGGAAGTTCAATTTATGCACATATAATATATATGAATATTGACTTAATTCTAGAAAATCCATGTACATTTTCTAAGCTAGTGTTTTCAATACATTATTTTTTGACAATGGGAAAAAAGCTTAATTTGGTGTTACTTGTTCTCAGTTCATAATACGTCAACACTATGTTCATTTATGTTAACTGAATTGTATACGCTAGAATGTTAAAATGAAAGTATTTCTGACCACATATTAATTTACAGAATCATGACACTTCTCTCTCTGAAGACATGAAACATAGAGAGTGCTATCACCCAATATGCTGTGAGAAAGAGATAATGAAGAATTTAAAATCATATTTTCCTCTATAAGTATGCATTCAAGCAAATTCAATGAACTGAATATTTGCCTAATGGTATTGTAGCATTAAAAAAGACGGAAGTATTACAAAATACTTCTTAACTGTGCACAGGATTTTTTTTAAACTCATCTGAAAAGCTTACAGGCATTTAATATTATAGTTGCAATTCTCAGCTGTCTTTAGATGTTGTGTGGGTGGACTGAAAGAAAAAAAGTGATTAGCTGCTTTATTCTTCCTGACTTTAAAACCGTGGATTTCTTTTTCTTTATTTCTCAATATGTCCTTTATGACTAACGCCCAAAGACAGATTCTATCGATTAGGATTTTGTCCTTTAGGTGCAATAAGGTAGTGCAGACTACCAGAATCTTTGAAACCTCTATGGATAAATGAGCACAATAAAAAGGCTGCCATTTCCACATGTACTCTTTTATTGATAATATTAGTGAAAAATGATAGTGTTTTTGAAGATTTTACATAGGGTAAAGCTTATTAAAAAAATATCATGGAGGCATGAAGAATTAAGGTTGAAGATTAAAAAACTAAACTGATATCCACAGAACAAAAATACAACACCGTGAGATAACCTTCTCTATGTAGGAGGTCAGATCAGATAATCTAATGGTTCCTTTTGGCCTTAAGTCTGTGACACTACGAAATTTCCCATCTTGTCACAGTGTAGAATTTTTTTGTGGAAGAAGCAATAGGGTCATCCAGAGACTAAACAAATGGAGAAGAAGAATCTGGGAGGGACAACAGTAATAAGGTTTGGGGAATCATATCCAATATATCAAAAGTGACAAGACATAGGACAAAGAAGTTGTGAATTTGCAACCCAGGAAAATAAATAGCAGGAAAATAAAATGAGGCATTAGAAAGTTTAGCTGTGTTAAATGATCTAAATGCAAACTGTTAGAGAGTTCTAGCTTCCTCTTATATCTTTCATAAGGCACATGCTTCTTTTCGCAGCTCGCTGTGCTTGAGTGCTTACTGCTTCGTTGTGCATACATTGGTGTGATTCTATGAAAGTTTTTCTTGTGCTGTGTATAACCTGGGACGTGCAAGTAAATTGATTAGTCTTGCTGCCTTATACAGTCACCATCCAGCTCAGTAAAGAGCCTGTTTCTTGTGAGATCCATCTGCTCCGCTGGCTGGCAGATCTGTGAAGTGGCAGAAATCCAAGCCCTGGCCAGGTTTCCAAAAGTCAGAAGAAAACACAGCTTTTATAAACCTGACTGGGAGGTCATGACAGGCATCTGACAATGAAAAATAAGGGCTTTCTGGGAAATATAGTCACATTAGCACAGAGTTATTCAATGTGCTTATTGTGATGAGGATTGTATTGCTTCATGGTTAATATTTACACCATAGCAACTATGGTATCAGTGCTCATCTCTTATCAGTGAATGGTAACTCTCAGTATCCATGTCATTCGGCAAAGCGCATGATAGACTTCTGTGAGAGACAAGCATTTTCTAGCCCACTGAGAAGCAAGTTGTTAGCAGAAAGACCCAAATATCCCCTAAAGATTTTGTGAACAGAAGTTTGAACTGGAGTTGAATGCCAATATAAGCAGGGTATTCTAGGCTGCTGGTATAATCACCCTCATCACAGAACAATGGATTTCATCCTGAAGCTGGTTCAGACAAACACAGATAAACTTGCAATTTATGGCAAAATGAAAAACTAAATACCTAAATTAATGTGAAACTCTTTTTTTCCCCCTCTCTTATATGTGCCTTGCTAGTTTTTATTATTTCACAATTTACTTTTCTTGGCCTTAAATACATTTGTGTGTTTTTTTCCTGTGGTTTTTATTTGTTCATTTTGATCCTGTGCACAGTATTATCAAAGTCTGCTCAAGATAAGCACACAAAAGCAGATCTAGAATACACCTATATTTTTACTATTGTTGTGGTTTAACCCCAGTCAGCAACTAAGCACCACCCAGCTGCTTGCTCACTCCCCTGCAGTGGGATAGGGGAGAGAATCAGAAAGGAAAAAGTGAGAAAACTTGCAGGCTGAGATAAAGACAGTTTAATAGGTAAAGCAAAAGCCATGCACGCAAGCAAAGTAAAACAAGGAATTCATTCACTACTTCCCATCAGCAGGCAGCTGTTCAGCCATCTCCAGGAATGCAGGGTTCCATCATGCATAACAGTTACTTGGGAAGACAAACCACAGATCATTTAGGCAAATGGGACACCTACAAAACCATGGGTCCCAATGGGATCTACCCACAAGTGCTGAGGGAACAGGCAGATGTTATTACCAAGCCACTCTACATCATCTTTGAAAGGTCATGGAGAACAGGAGAGGTGCCTGAGGACTGGAAGAAATCTAGTGTCGCTCCAGTTTTCAAAAAGGGCAAGAAGCAGGACCTAGGAAACTACAGACCAGCCAGCCTCACCTCCATCCCTGGAAAGGTGATGGAACAGCTCATTCTGGATGCCATGTCTAAGCATGTGGAGGAAAAGAAGATTATCAGGAGTAGCCAACATGGATTAACCAAGGAGAAGTCATGCTTGACCAATCTGATGGCCTTCTATGATGGCATGACCAGATGGGTAGATGAGGGGAGAACAGTGGATGCTGTCTACGTTGACTTCAGAAAGGCTTTTGACACTGTCTCCCACAACATCCTCACAGGTAAGCTCAGGAAGTGTCAGTTAGATGAGTGGACAGTGAGGTGGATTGAGAACCAGATGAATGGCAGAGCCCAGAGGGTTGTGATCAGTGGTGCTGAGTCTAGTTGGAAGCCTGCAGCTAGCGGTGCTCTCCAGGGGTCAGTACTGGGTCCAGTCTTGTTCAACTTATTCATCAATGACCTGGAGAAAGGGACAGAGTGTACCCTCAGCAAGTTTGCTGATGACACAAAACTGGGAGGAGTGGCTGATACACCAGAAGGCTGTGCTGCCATTTAGTGAGACCTGGAGAGGCTAGAGAGCTGGGCGGAGAGGAACCTAATGAATTTCAACAAAGGCAGGTGTCGGGTCCTGTACCTAGGGAGGAATAACCTCATGCACCAGTACAGGTTAGGGGTTGACCTGCTGGAAAGTAGCTCTGTGGAGAAAGACCTGTGAGTTCTGGTGGACAAGTTCACCATGAGCCATCAATGTGCCCTTGTGGCCAAGAAGGGCAATGGTATCCTGGGGTGCATTAGGAAAAGTGTGGCCAACAGGCCAAGGGAGGTTATCCTCCCCCTCTACACTGCCCTAGCGAGGCCATACCTGGAGTACTGTGTCCAGTTCTGGGCTCCCCAGTTCACGAAAGACAAGGAACTACTAGAGAGAGTCCATCGGAGGGCTACAAAGATGATTAGAGGACTGGAACATCTCTCTTATGAGGAAAGGCTGAGGGAGCTGGGTCTGTTTAGGCTGGAGAAGAGAAGACTGAGAGGGGATCTTATCAATGCTTACAAATACCTTAAGGGCAGGTGTCAAGAGGATGGGGCCAGACTCTTCTCAGTGGTGCCCAGTGACAGGACAGGGGGCAACGGGCACAAACTGAAACATAGGAAGTTCCATCTGAATATGAGGAAAAACTTCTTTCCTTTGAGGGTGACAGAGCACTGGACCAGGCTGCTCAGGGAGGTTGTGGAGTCTCCTTCTCTGGAGATATTCAAAACCCGCCTGGATGCAACCCTGTGCAACATGCTCTAGGGGAACCAGTTTTAGCAGGGAGTTAGACTAGATGATCTCTAGCGGTGCCTTCCAACCTTAACCATTCCGTGATTCTATGGTTCTGTGAAACACCATCCCTCTGAACGTCCCCCCCTTCCTTCTTCTTCCATCAGCTTTATACTGCTGAGCATGACGTCGTAAGTTATGCGATACTCCTTTAGTCAGTTGGGGTCAGTTGTCTAGGCTGTGTCCCCTCCCCGCTTCTTGTGTACCTGAATACTAGTAAAGCATGGGAAGTTGAAAAGTCCTTGATTTCTCAGAAACAACTAAAAACATCAGTATACTATCAACATTCTTCTCATACCAAATCCCGTACTAGATCCAAAACACAACACTATTCTAGCTACTAAGGAGAAAATTAGCTCTATTGCACTTGAAACCAGGACAACCATAAAATTTTTTTCTATTTCACAGCATTCAGATCCCTAAATGTTTTTACACCTATTGTTTTTCAAAGTAAACCATCTACCCCACAATGTCAAGTTCTACCCCAGTCTTAGTTTTGACCCAGGAATAGCAAAAATGCCAAAAATTTCATGGAGTCTAATGGTAAGGTATCTTTTATTTATGACTAATGAGAAAAAATAAGAATTTCAGTGATAAGGAAAAGTAAAAAAATGTAAAGTAGAGTTAGAAAAGCTGTACATTGAAACCAACAACAATAAGAGTGGATTTAGATCCTTTGTAATTATTAAAAACAGTGAGTATAATCTTATTTTATTTTTTTAAGTATGAGAAACTGAGGTAACATACCACTTGTCACTTAAGGAAACATTTTAAAAGTTTATCTACTATATAGATATACTATATAACTGTGTCTGTGGGCAATGCCCTCTGCTGAACTGATGATGTAAGGGAACAGTCAGAAATATTGGATGCTTCCATGCTTTCGGGACAGAGGTCCTTAGAAAATAAGAAACTGGAAGAGATGAAATCGATCACTACCATTTGAAAATCACAGTTTACTAATTACAGAACTTACTTCAAAAAAAGGACATTCTGTTGTTTAAGCTAACATCAGCTTGGATTAATTTGAACAAGTTGTTCTGAAAGGAAAGAGAGCACAGACACCAAGACCAGAAGATTCCCACTTTATGGTTTTGTAATCGAGGTACTCAGCTTTATACAAAAGGTCACCATCACCCCTCAGCAGATTTCATGTATGTATCTACATACACTTCATTTTCTGTAAAGCAAGGAATGGGACATGGGCACCTATCTCTTTATAATTGATACTTTTGTGCATGTAGGATGATCACACACTTAGTAAGTTTAGTCATCTACATGTTTAGACAGTCTTGAACTGATCTGTTTTTATACTGTTTGCTGAGGTTTAGGCAATTATGCCCAATGTGACTAATGCTATTTGTCTTTTTAACAGAAAATACCAGTCATTCAAAGCAGAGCTTCTCTGTAACCATTAGACCAAAAGATACTGCTAGGCATAAAGAAGCATGTCACCCATTGGTTCTGCCTGTAATAAAAGTATTGTTTGATCCTCATCCCCTTACAGTAGGACACATAACATCAGTATGTTCCAGAGAAGAAACAAGTAGATCAAAAATGCAAATAAATATTTGAGCATTACATCAGGTGCCTTCTGTTCCCCTGAATTACTGGCTGTCTGTCAAAAGTCAGTATATTTGCCAAACTCGTTGTGCAGTTTGGCTCACCGGATGTTAATAAAAATGCAAATCCTCCACAGAAATCTAAAGCCATTGACATATTTCAGCACTTGCAGTAATCTCATGCTTACTATTTTATACTTTCACCACTTGACCCGTAGCCTTGTATATTCAACCTAAGTTTTCTGAAACCTTTTGGTGATGCAACGGATATAGAGAAGAGCACTGTTTCCTCCACCATGGATCAGGGCATGTATAATCATATTACCTAAATTTACCTGCTTTTGTTGGTGGAAATACTCATGAAATATCTCAGCATAAATTGCACTTCATGTGTGTTTGCAGCAATAAAGATCATTGTCACAGCTCAGTAAGTCACACTGTGCACTCACTTTTTCAACCTGGCAGTGTAATACTTCTATGGCTACCACACTACCCACAGACATCCTGGAAAGAAAATTACTTATTCAATGCCTATTCTGAGAAGCAAAAATACAAGAATATTGTGATACCTTAGGCTGAAATTCAGGCTGGAAAAGTCTTGCATCAATCCAGTCAGACTTTTTTTGTGGGGGTCTGCTTGGAAACAGATTCTTTGTCTAAAGGGACCAATAGCAGAATATGTGTCTGTCTTGGGATGCCCAGTCCCACTGCTTTTTATGGTTGCCTTCCAGAATAGTAGTTGAATCCCTTCCAAATTCACCAAAATATTAGATGGTGGAGAAAAGGGCAGAAGAAGAAGGTGCGCATTTAGCTCAGTCTGTGATATACAGCTTAGATGGGACTGAAGTGTACCTCTAGACTCAGGAGCACAGATCTTCCAGGTCTCCCATGATACAATTTCTGATTCCTTCTTCATCCTCCTGTAGAGATGTATATTTCCTTTCCTTTCCTTGAGACAGAATGAAATATGCTGTTGTCACTCCTGATATGTTCTCAAAGATGTCTGTAAATTTGCTCTCCACAGACCCTACAGAACCTCTCCAAGTAAGCTATTATTTCTACCATTAAAACGTATTTTCAGGTGCTATGCTGAAATAGTGTATTTCTTTTTTTTTTCTTCCTACACACGATTTGAACCATGAAACACCCTTGGTATTGTTTTTATCGAGACCCATTGGCAGCTCTGCGTTTTGTAACATTCATAAAGACAGTTATATCCAGACTTTCTTAATTGTTTTTTTTTCAAAGAAAGATAGGTGTTGTTATATCAGAAATGTAACCAAGAAATTATATAGACAATAAATCTGAACTTTTTGATATCATTCCAATAGTTGCAAAACAGCAACTGAGTTAAATCAAATATTATCTTAATAGAAAGGATACCATAAATTAAATGGGGCAAAAAAGTCATATTATTCCTGAAAGAAAATTATCAGTAATAGAAAATCAGACAGGAATTTTGATGAAATAAAATTACCTGACTGAAAGGAAATTTATATAACCCATCTTCAAGAATTTAATAAAAGAATAAAATTATCAGCAGAGCTATTTATAAATAAGGAAGAACAAGGACATTGAAGGTCAAGCAGATTGTATTTACCAGTTTAGACTGTGTTACTACCACAAATCATAAGAAGTCAAAAATTACAGATCCAATAGCACTAGCTGTGAGAACTGAAGTTTCACAAAAGGTAAAAAAAAAATTAGTAAAAAAAAGCTAGAGATTGCATTACAAAACAATATACTGTCATGAAACACTAAAATTAACTTGTAATCTGTATTGGAGTGTAACAAGTATAACAATGTGCTACTTTCCAGTATGTACATACAACCACTTTTCAGTACATAAGGGCTCAGTGTGCTTTTAGTATGTTTCTGGGTGTCTTACAGCCTCTGTATATGGATGGAAGATGGATGGACAAGGACAGTTTATTAGCAGAAGGCACAAAGATATGAT
Organism: Nyctibius grandis; assembly: GCF_013368605.1. Lineage (NCBI taxonomy): Eukaryota > Metazoa > Chordata > Aves > Nyctibiiformes > Nyctibiidae > Nyctibius > Nyctibius grandis. The sequence continues at coordinate 74,598,661 of NC_090659.1, read as the reverse complement.
TCAGTACCAGTCAGTAGTACTCTACTGGGTGAACATATAATATAATAGTAAATAGTAACATGAACAGGAAATACTTTATCTTATGGTGAATATACATGGTGGAGATCTGGGGACAGTTCTTTGGTCAAGGGTAGACAAATCTACGTACGTAGACTTCTGTGGTAGTCTTTCTGCTTGCATATGACAGTTTCTTCCATTTTTTGAATATTTAGATATTAATCACTGGGATAACATCTGACTATTTCTATAGAGTAACAAAAAAAGTATAGAGTACCTAAAAACTAAAACTTCTCATGTTGCATATATCCTAGAAATATTATTATAACAACCAGGAATATTTCTTGAACTCTGTAGTCTGTCAGGCCACTGTTTCATAACTCTGTAGAAGATTTGATCATTGCCTGCTGATTGGTCATTGCCTGACCTTTTCAAAAAGTTACTTATTTATTTTTTATGAAACAGTGTATGCACTTGTAGAACTGCAAATATTTAAGTCAAGTGGGTCTATCTTTTCAAATATCTACAATTTATGTTAAGAAATTGTTATTTTTTTCTAAAATCAAAGAATGTCACAATTATCTGAGTATTATAGAATAAAACTGAGTATTTTGCTGATCATTTGACTTTCCTGGTGAATTTGAAATTTTTTTCCCTCCAGGTTCTGTTATATCACATGGGATTATAGCTATTTCAGTTTGTATCAGCTAACTATTTCTCTCACTAAATAGAGCACTAATGTGTATCAAATGGATTATAAGATTTTTTTATTATTAATCCAGTAGTTGTAGTATGACTGGAGGTAGTTGAATTGTACTGGTGAAAGACAAGATTTCAGAAAAAAACAAAAAAATCAGGTATTGTTAAAACTCTCAAAAAAATAATGGAGAGATAACATAGCCCCTGAAAACAACAGTTTAAGAAGCTTTTAAAAAGTTGCTGCCTGTGTATAAAAGGAAAATTATGGAAAAAAAACCCCACAATTTCTGTGTGTATTTCTTGCAAGTAATAGTAAAGAACATGTTTTGAGTGCAGTATGTAAAAGTACAAAGGTCACCACTCTGAGGGCGAGGTTTCTCTTCTACTGGTGAATGACAGCCCCTGGTGAAGCAATCTAAGAGAGCAATATTTGTAAGACAGAAAAACAATCATTTCTTTGAATAATACAACACTGGCATAACAAGAAACAGAAAAGTTCAGTTCTTAATGCAAGATGAATTTGTAACGCAAACCAGACAGAAAGTTTCTCTTCAACAATAAGGAATAAAAAAACCCATGCCTTTGTATTCTTACAATGTTGAAAAATGTATTGTGAACACCACATCTGTAAGAACAGGTTTAGTGAATATGCCAGAGTGATTATTTCTACTTGTCATACCACATATCTTGCCATCTGTGAATATAAATTATAAATAGACTGTGACACAAAGATTTTCCTTCAAAGTCTTCCCAAATTCCTCAGGGCAGTATCCACCACCTTTCTATTATGAAAACTGGAGAATTATTTTTTTTCTTGGAAGGTTTTAAAGTGACCTCTATTGAGATACAGTGCACCCAAATGATTTTCTGCTGTACTTTTATTTATGATACTTCGTTTATCTAAACATGCTAGAAAAAAATATTTAATAAACATGTGTGAAGAAAGTAGAAGAGATTTTCTGTGTTAGCAAGAGTCCACCAAAATGCACTTTTAAACTTACATCATTACGAATTATGTTACCTTAAGGCTATTGCTGATTGTTATTTTTCCATAAAGGATAAATCCATATTTGTGATTTCATTTGTATTTCCATTTCATATTAATTTCATTTTTACTAATATTATAGGTAACAAGTTAAGTTCTGTGTTTTTTTAAGAGCACCTAAATATTTTTTGAAAAAAATAATTGTATGTCTTGAAATAATACATTTTTTATTTTCTACTTGTTCATTTGTTTATACTCTTTTGGAGTTGTTTGGCAAAGGCCCTGGAAAGAAATTCATAGAAAACCAATAGTAAAAAAGCAAACCTCCTCCGTTCTATGGTGAGAATGAAGCATTTTTATTAAGTACAACTGTATCTATAAAAGATAAGACTCCGCTGAGTAAGTGTAAACATTTGTAGATACCTACACAAGAGCTTATGTCCCTGAGCTCCATTTGCTGCTTAAACCTAGGTTTCTACCACTATTTAAGACACTTAACTAGTCCTCCTAGCTTCTCTTCTGCCCCTTCAAAAGAGCATGTTTCTGAGTCCTATCTGCCAATCTCGGGCAGATGTTCTGGAGACTGTAATGTGGGTTAGAAAGCATAAGGTGCCTATATCAAGACAAATGAATTGAGCCTCCATGTTCTTTATAGCTGTGTGACAAGATGTAGTTAACCACAAAAGTAGACATTTCTCTTTATTAATAAAAAAAGAAGCCAAGAATGACTAGTTCATACACAGTCATTCTCACTGGAGATGACAAATTCAGGTCATATGAATGAACTAAAAGTGCTATGAGCTGGCGTATCTACTTGGAAAAAGCAGAATCAGAAAATTAGTTGGAAATCTGCACATTCGGAGTGCTAAGGCTAGAGAAAACTACCTTCACAGATCTTCCACTCACAACTTCTGATGATGACTAAGCACTGCAGAGGTGGCTGTATAATAGCAGTAGGAGTGGAAGGATTTTGAATGCTAAAGCAAATACAGATTGAAATGTCAGATAGGGAACTCTAAGACATCTCTGTCTTTTGCCTTAAGGTAGGCATCCCTGAGGAAAATTTGCACCTATCATTTCTGAAGCACATTGTTGAGTTACAAACGACTGTTTCATAAGGAGCCCTGTGGAGGTCCTTATAACTGCAAAGGAATATTGGGTGCAAGTTTCCCATGACTTAGTTTTTACCAATGATAACTAACGCACAGATTATTGCCTCAGAGTAGTATTCTTGTTGAGAGGCAGATGAGCGACAGCCATGAATCCTCATGTCCTCACTTCATCATAGGATAGAGAAAAGATAAAGAAGAAAAGTTCATAGGAATTTTTATTATGATCAACCCTAACACATTCAGGCAGAAGAGAAAGTTCCTTGGCTACCTTTTCTTCCATTTTGTGGTAGTATAAGAACTAATTAAAGCTTGTCTCTGGGCTAGAAATTTGGGGTTACAAAGTATAAGGAAACCATACACTCTTTTTCTTCTCTCCTGTTCCAAAGCTCTTTTCTTTTAGCTAATGCCTGCTAATGCCTGCTATTTGCTGTGTTCTCACTCTGAACATGGCATTTTGTTTGACCTGTTTCATGCCACAGATAGTAATGACCAAAAATTTCCAGAAAGAAAAATTCACAATGGACATCCTATTGACAAGAAGCAGTACAAGAATAGCATAGCACTTATTTTTCTACTGTGCTTTTAACAATGTATTGATAGCAATTATGATTTATTATGATTAAAATAAAAAAAAATAGAATGAGGTAGTTCATTTAAATAAGAACTGATCACCTCCTAGTTTTTTGGGCCTTTTCAATATTGTTAGCTTGTATGTCAGACTTCAGAAAGCTTTGAAAGTAAATCTTAGATGTATTCCAGGAAAAAAGTTTTCTGCCATAATACCTCAGGACAGATTTTTCAGCTCAGTCAGTGGATCTTGCTGATACAAACCCTCAGAGAATCAGACCCAGTTAATAAATTCTTCCATATATTCAGCCACTTTTTATTTTTACCTGGAGCATTAAAAATTCCCACTGAATTGCAGCTATATAAGCCTTCATTTCATAAATCTAAAGAAAGAGGTATGTAGCCACTTAGTGTGCATGCAAAGTACAAAATCTCTGTCTACTCCAACGATTATAAAAGTCACTCTAATTGGTTAAGGCTGAAGTTCATCAGTAAGTCTTGGACCAATTCTATATGATCTGTGCCCTTTCTGTATTTCCTTCTTTAAAAAAAATATTGTGAGCTGAAATAAATACAAGCTAACTTAAAAAAAAAAAACAAAGTATTACCATTGACAGCTTCTATATATGCTTTCAGTCATCTACCACTATCCCTGTCCCTTTCCCTCTTTGTTACACATGAAAAGGAGCTTCCCACCAAGATGACAACAATGTAGTTAAGCCTAGAGACATCTTTGAGCTGCTTTTTTTACAGGATGCGTATGAGATCTTCTGCATCTACTTGTCCCTGAGTCACAAACAGAAACACCAGCTGTGTTGAAACAGTCCCATCCAACAAGACGAGAATGTAGGCTGAGGGGATGAGGCTTTTTTCCCCAGTTTATTGGAGGTCATGTGTGTAATAATACAGGCAATGCAAGCGAAGTGTGTGCAAGAAGGATTTGCTGTTCCTGGCTGCAGGGGGAAGGTGGATAGACAGGGAAAGTGAGGTTCTCCACTGGGCTGTGTAGGGAGAGTCATACTTTGGGAGGAGCATGCCAGCCTGCAGCTGTTGGGGACTTCCCTGATCAGTGATATGTGGTTCACTGCTCCCATGTCTCTTCTCCCACAGCATCTTTATCTCAGTTTCACTCCATGCTTCTCTATTCCTCTTACTGTCTCCTTCCATTACACTTGTGTTTTCAATGTCATTGTTCTTTTCGCTTTTCTTACCACTGAGCTTATACCTTTCTTAATATTTCTCCATTACCCACTAATATGTATTAATGACATGTTCATGTTTTAAGCTCTTCTCAGACCAGTGTCTGACCTGTCCATTTAGGTCATTAACTCTATCCAATGAACGTGTTTAATTTTAATAAAACCCATTGAAATGGTTGATTTCAGTTAAATACTTTTAGGTTGTGTTTAGGTTAAACACACAAAAATAAACGGAGCTACTCACCTGCTTGCTCCCTCTCTCAAAAAATTAATTAGTAATGTGTACAGTTTTGGATCAACATGTTCTCTTTTATTTGCTGCCTGCTTAACTAAGTCATTACAGGGAGAGAATTTTGTGCTGTCTGTTATCATTGTATCACAGAGATAACAGACGAAAGGAAAATCATCATAACAATGTGACTGATAATATAGTCTCATATTCATTTTCTGCTCTGGAAATGAAAATATGTTTTCCTTCTTATTTTATGATGAAGACCATTTCACTCAGCTGGTTTACAATACGACTGTGACAGTTACACCATCAGCAAATGTCAGTGCATTTGTAGAAACAGGGAGCTGAGAAAGCAAAGTGAGAGGCAGTGAAATTTCTTAAACAGATTTTGCAGTGCAGAAAACATTCAATTAGATTTACTGTCTTAGAACTTCTTAAGAACTATTCTGAAAGGTATGGCTAAAATAACAGCTCAGATTCTGTAAGAAAAACAAAATTCAGTAAAACCACAGTAGGTATTTGAAAAAAGTTTTTGTTCTCCCCTTGCCAAATTCAGGGGTTAGACAGCCAAGGTTTCTCTACATCAGCTCGTTCCACATCACCTCATCCTAATCTCTCTCTCAGGCTGTCCTCCTCTTCCCTTTTCCTTTCAGTATTCCTACAAAAAGAAGTATTCAGCTACAAACTGATGTATTTGAGTCTAAGTGTCTGCATGTGGGTGTTTACACAAAAGCCTAAATTCTCACAAAGTCAAGGACATCCACTCAGCACTTTCATACAAGTCAGAACAACTTTTCATTTCACCCTAGATTAGACATCTCTATTTGGATGGATGAAAATCCCTCTACACACTGTTTGCTATATTGACTAGAAACTTGATTTAATTGTCAGAACACAAATTTTTAGTGGTGCTAGAGATGCAGTAGGACAATCAAGTTGACCTCTAGTCGTTATTCTGGTACCATGGGTCAAAGCGAGAAGAGGTGCCATCTGATATTTTCAAGTCCTTTGTGGATGCTTTGGATGGCACAGGGCATTTCAAATTGTTCTACATGTTTAGCTTTTGGCAATTGAATTGAGCTCCCAGTTTATGTATAAACATTACATTGCAGACAGATACATTTAGATTCTGAGTATCACTGAAGAAATTGAAAGGGCTAAGTCATACTGTAAAACACTGTTCTTGCTGTATCTGCAGCCCTAGATTCCGATATCCTAATTTCTGCTTGCTGAGTAGCCTGATACTTAGCCCTCTTAATGAAGTTAGCTATAACTTTATCAAGATGCAGGAACTGTAACTTTATGTACAGTTATACTTTATACCACTGTAGTTTATTTTCTGAATTTTGAGTTTTCTGCAGATTGGGTTTTATTTTTTGTCATTTTTGTAATATACTTAGCAAAAGTGCTTTCCTTATTCATAAACTTGGCAGATCACTTAACCTTGTAATTGTGGAGTTTCTTCTCAGAAACGTGGTTCATAATCAACTATCTGTTGCCTCAGAGTCCATTACATAAAACTAAAAGACCACACACATGCTTTTTGATATTGGTTAAGCAATATTTTACATTTGATAGGGATGCTAGAAGGAACAGTCAAAATCTATTTAAAATGTCCAGAGAAGTAAACCTACAAGTATGGTAGGTTTAATAAATAGCTTTTATTGCACTGAGTAGTAGCCATTTGCATATTTCTGTGTTTCTAAGATCACATATTTACTTTAATTTCCTTTTTATTATTTTTTCCAGATCCCACACTTAATATTATATTTTACTATTTATTTCCTTGATTGTTTTTTTGTTATTTGTTGTATTTTAACTTTATATAATTCACCAAAGTAGTAACAGCAGTAGTAACAAAAATAAGTAAACAAAAGATTCCTAATGGAATTTGAAGGACAACAAAAAGAATACTTTTATTTTTAGACCTATTCCTTTAATACTTTAGTTGAAGTCTTTGGCCTGTGTTGAAACAGTTTATACTTTGTGTAGTGTATCAATGAACAAAGAAAGATACATTTAGGGTGTGCTCTGTCTACTAAAGATTAATAGAGTTGTTCTTAGAAATATTAGACATCTATCAAAAATCCTTGGGTTGGCAGACTCATTACAATTAGAAGAAGTTCTGAATCTGAACCTAAGTATTTCTTTCTTTTCCTATTCATGCAGGTGACATTACTGTCAGTGTCATGAAGAACTTTCTGGTAAGTATTGCTGCTCTTCAGTGACTGTCCTGAAACAGCAGTAGCAGAACAGAAAAGTTTCTTTTGTTAATGTTGACAGTTCAGACAGGTACTTTTTGCTGGTTTTTTATTCCTTTCAAGAATGAGAATTTGAAAGTAAAATTATTACCTCTTTATTCCCAGCAAGATTTAGCTTTTTGCTAGTCCTGTTGTAATCAGGGTACTTCTCACAGTGATGAAAGTTATCATCATTGTAAATGATCTATATGCTTCAAGCATTATCAAGATGGCTCAATTAAACTGCTTTTGTTGAAGTAAAAGAAACTGAAGTTTCTGGAGCAATGAACTATCTTGGTCACAGACTCTTCAGCACAATCTACATCATGTTTGTAAGAGCAAAGAACACAAATATACCTACCTCTCTCAGACTCGGTTATTTGGTGGTCCTCATTATTTATGAAAATATTTTGATTTGCATTAATTTTTTTTCAGTTGCACTTAAAATTGCTTTACACGCATTTCCCCTCATCCAAAAAGCATACTGTAGCAACTAATACTGAATATGCCAAATGACAACACTCATTTTTGAAAGAATTACAATTTATATAAATTATGGTGTAGTATATGTTTTATTTAAAACCAAATTCCTCTTGTATTTCAGATCCTTGTTCCATGATATGAAAAATTCTTAAAGAAAATGTTTCTGTATTATTCAAATAGCTAGTATAATTAATTTCAATTAAACTTGATTTGTTTAAATTCTATTGTTTTAAAAATCGGAGGCCTAATTCATGTTTATGGTTTCATGTTACAATATTAAATCATCAAATAAGAAAGAATGTGAGAATGCCAGATCCCCATGAGCTAACTACTACAACTAATTCTACAATGTGCTACCCTCAGTCAATTCACTAAATTTATGCGTATAACATATTTCAAATCACAATCTATATTAAAGGAATACAAAACTAGTGTTTGCCCTAAATATATGGAGGGAATTAAAATTTAGGGAACAGAAACATGAAAATGTACTGAATGGACTAGTGTTACACTAAAAATCTTGTAAATCCTGTAGCAGGCATAAATGGAGTATGTCATGCAGATAGAACTTAAATTTGTCATTGGAGTAATCGCCATTTTAACAGTCTCATCAAAATACAACCAATGGCTACAAGTAATCCAGTCTCATAATGCAAAGGGCTATTGTCCCCTCTTTCCCAGGGTTTGTCAGGCCTTTGCTCCCTGGCTTGAGCAATTTAGTAATTCATAAGTATTTTTACCCTCCCCTCTTGCCCCCTGAATAAACAACAACAGCAAACCCCTCATAATCCTGCCTAACTCCGATCCATTGGAAGTTTCTTAAAGGAATGTCAGATGGAAAACTTGTTCAGAAGAATTTTATAGAGTGACTCCTCAAGGCTCCACAGGTAGCCTACTTGGTGGTCCATGAATAAAGGAATGCATTTAATAAAGCCTTGTGATTAGGATCAGTGTCTGGTTAGGCTGATTAGATTTAACACTTGATAATTTGTGGAGAACAGCATGCCTGAGATGGAACAGGATATCAAATATAAAATAACACTGTTAAAAGTTCTGGAAAAGTGGAAAAAAGGAAGTCGTTTAAGAGGAATTGAAAGACAAAAAGGAAAAGATGGGTAAAGGTCCATGTAGATGGCCACAGAAATACTTCGAAAGACCAAAGGAGACAGCATTTATATTACCTAGATTGAAAAAGACACTTGATAATAAAAAGAAACTGGATGTAACTATGAAAACAAAAAGCTGGTGGTAGTATGGAATCAGAAGTGATAAATCTTGGACAAAACATATACGTGTGATAAACACATAAACACCCAAAAGTACAAATCTCTTCACGTTACTTCTCCAAATGCTGCATCACATGGCACCTAACTTTCTAAAAGCTTTGCTAGAAATATTTTTTACACAAAGTTTTCCAATCTCTGTTTCAGTCACTGAAAAAGTGCAAGTACCTTTTGAATTTGAGTATCCTTAAATCAACCCTGTACATTTCTTTCTTTCTCATGTTTTCATTTGAACTGTCAGAACTCTGTTATCACCACTGGAACAAGAATTAAACACAGAAGCACAGAATCACAGAATGTTAGGGATTGGAAGGGACCTCGAAAGATCATCTAGTCCAATCCCCCTGCCGGAGCAGGATTACCTAGACCATATCACACAGGAACGCGTCCAGGTGGGTTTTGAATATCTCCAGAGAAGGAGACTCCACAACCTCTCTGGGCAGCCTGTTCCAGTGTTCGGTCACCCTCACCGTAAAGAAGTTTTTCCTCATATTTATGTGGAACCTCCTGTGTTCCAGCTTGCACCCGTTGCCCCTTGTCCTGTCAAGGGATGTCACTGAGAAGAGCCTGGCTCCATCCTCATGACACTTGCCCTTTACATATTTATAAACATTAATGAGGTCACCCCTCAGTCTCCTCTTCTCCAACCTAAAGAGACTCAGCTCCCTCAGCCTCTCCTCATAAGGGAGATGTTCCACCCCCTTAATCATCTTCGTGGCTCTGCGCTGGACTCTCTCTAGCAGTTCCCTGTCCTTCTTGAACTGAGGGGCCCAGAACTGGACACAATATTCCAGATGCGGCCTCACCAGGGCAGAGTAGAGGGGGAGGAGAACCTCTCTTGACCTACTAACCACACCCCTTCTAATACACCCCAGGATGCCATTGGCCTTCTTGGCCACAAGGGGACATTGCTGGCTCATGGTCATCCTGCTGTCCACTAGGACCCCCAGGTCCCTTTCCCCTATGCTGCTCTCCAACAGCTCTGTCCCCAACTTGTACTGGTACATGGGGTTGTTCTTGCCCAGATGCAGGACTCTACACTTGCCCTTGTTATATTTCATTAAATTTCTCCCCGCCCAACTCTCCAGCCTGTCCAGGTCTCTCTGAATGGCTGCGCAGCCTTCCGGTGCATCAGCCACTCCTCCCAGTTTTGCATCATCAGCGAACTTGCTGACAGTGCACTCTATTCCCTCATCCAAGTCATTAACGAATATATTGAATAGTACTGGTCCCAGTACCGACCCTTGAGGGACTCCACTAGATACAGGCCTCCAACTGGACTCTGTCGCATTGACCACCACTCTCTGGCTTCTTTCCTTCAGCCAGTTCACAATCCACCTCACTACCCAATCATCCAGACCACACTTCCTCAGTTTAGCTGTGAGGATGCTGTGGGAGACTGTGTCAAATGCTTTACTGAAATCGAGATCGACCACATCCACTGCTTTACCATCATCTATCCACCGGCTTATGTCCTCATAAAAGGCTATCAAGTATCAAACTCCCAAAAGCAAGACACTGGATTTTTCTGTGCGCTTCTCTGCCTCTATTTACCATTCTGTATTTTTTGATGCTTTTCTCAGTTGGAAAATCTCATCAAACGATGGCAAAGAGAAGACTATGCGTTCCTCTGGAATCACAGCAGTGGTTAGGGAAAGTGAGTAGAAGGTAAACTCTTTTCTACAGATTTATGTTGAATTTTTATTACATTTTTATATGCATTTTTATAAGCCTTTTGGTTTGCAAATATTGTAGAAAAAGATTTCAAAGCTATGTTGTTTTTAAGACAGCTGGAGAGAAAATGGTGAGTTTTGTCGGGATATATAATTCTTATAGTAATTTACAAGTGATGATAAAAGTAATAAGAGAAGCTGTGCATGTACCCACTAATGCCAACTGAAAAATATACTTGGGCTCTACCAGCAGAAAACTGTATACTTGATCACTTCTGATAGCTACTACCAAACAGTTTGAAGATATTTTCCAGTGTTAATTCCTTTAAAATACTGCGTCTACGCACAAGAAGCTCTGTGTATCTCCTTTGAAGAATCTCTAATTAAATAAATATAATCTAAAAATGAACAACAGAACCATAAAGAGTAGAATCACCAGTCTTCCAAGATTTAGGATGTGCTGCTTTTCACCTGACACACAGTCAAATATTTTGGCCGTATCTAGAAGCAGAGGTTCCAGAAACAACCAAGTAACCTGTTACTATTTTCCTGTCTATATTCATACTACATTGAAACCTCTCAAAAAAAAACCCTTTTTCTGATGACTGTCAAAGATGAGGAGGTATACAAAGTGCAGGGATTTGTCTTAATAATCATACTATTGATGGGTCACTTAAAGAAACTTGCAGCACATATAGAAAATCTTGAAGATGTGATTAAAATATATTGTTTTTCTCAAACTATGTGAGAAATATTCAGAAATTTTACTCCTAACTTATTAAGTTCTCTTCCTTTGTCAACAAACAAATAATATAACAGAGCCAGAAAAGAAAGAAATTCAGAAGTCTGGTCCATGGACAATCCAGCAATACAGTTAGTTATTTAGGTCCAACTAAAGGTGCCATTATACCCTCAATCTCTTTCAGCACTACTGCTTCAAAACATGTCTTTACATCTCTATCAAGGACAGAGGGAGTGCTTTTAATACAATAATTTACTATTGCATAGAAACAGCTGTATATATCCAGTCTCAGAAGTAAACTTATTCTCAGTCTCTCTCACTACATTGCCTAGTAAACTTTTTTAAAAAAGTTTGAAAAAAGTGATAAAACCAGGCTAGTAAGAGATAAGTCTGGGGTCAGCACACCAGTGAGGGACTAGCTAGCAAAGTCCTTCGGTCTGCCATCTCAGTGGAGGGAGGGCATGGAGAGCCATGCGGCAGCAGAGACATAAGGGTTGTTGATGGGTTAGAAGCTATGGAAGAGCCTGAGAATGATCATAGGAATTAGGGCTTCTCCCAGAAATGAGGTGGCAGGATCAATAGCCCAACTGAAGTGCATCAACACCAATTCACACAGCATGGGCAGCAAACAGGAGGAGCTGGAAGACATTGTGCAGCAGAAAAGCTATGATATAGCTGCCATCATGGAAACCTGGTGGGATGACTCTCACAAATGGAGTGCTGCAATGGATGGTTATAAAGTCTTTAGAAGGGATAGGCAAGGTAGGAGAGGCAGTGGGGTGGCCCTGTGTTTTAGGGAGTGTTTTGATTGTCTAGAGCTTGAGGATGGTGATAACTGAGTTGAGTGTTTATGGGTAAGATTCAGGGAGAAGGCCAACAAGACAGATATCATGGTGGGAGTCGGCTATAGACCACCCAACAAGGATGAAGAGGCAGATGAAATACTCTCATGATCAGTAGCTCTTGTTCTTGTGGGGAACTTCAACTTACCAGATGTCTGCTGGAAATGCAATAGAGTAGAGAGGAAACAGTCTCGGAGATTCCTGGAGTGTGTGGAAGATAACTTCCTGACACATCTAGTAAGTCAGCCAATTAGGCAAGGCACCCTGCTGGACATCTTTTTTGCGAACAGAGAAGGACTTGTAGGTGATGTGATGGTTGGAGGCCATCTTGGGCATAGGGATCATGAAATTACAGGGTTTTCGATTCTTGGAGAATTAAGAAGAGGGGTCAGCAGAACTGCTGCCTTCGACTTCCAGAGGGCAGACTTTGGCCTGTTTAGGAGCCTGATTGACAGCAGAATCCCTCAGGTGACAGTGCTGAAGGGCAAAGGAATCTAGGAAGGCTGGACATTCTTCAAGAAAGAAATTTTAAGTTGCAGGAGCAGGCTGTCCCCATGTTCTGAAAGAAGAACAACTATTATTGCATCAGCATGTGTTGTATGTTGTACAAAAGGAAAGAGTAACAAGAACGTCACCTTTTCGCATATATAGTCTAAATATAGAGTAAACATATCAGTCTGAGACGCAATTAAATGTGTTCTCTTTTTGTCTGTTTTTCTGTTTCTTTACCTCTCTATATATGTACATTCATATACATATATTTTTACGCATATGATTAACCAAGAAAAAAAATAGAAAAGCATGTGTTTACCTCCGTGTAAAGACTCTTTGAGCAAGGGGTATATAAAAAATCTGTCCTACTGACCAAAATTACTAAATTTTCTCTCTCTCCTTTGAGTATTTCCTTTAATAAATATTATTATTATAATCTTTGAAGTCTTTTTCATTTTTCCCAGCCATAGAGCCACAGTTTGTAGATAAAATAAAGGAAAAGGAATAAAGTAAAATAGGTAAATGACCTCTCCAGTCTTTTTTAATTGTGAATTTAGCAAGAGAGAGAATTTCTTTGTTTGTGTTTGTTAGTGTTGCAAAATCTTCTTGGATTTTTTTCAAAGCTAGTATTTTAACACTCTTGCCAGGATGAAAAAAATTGCAAGCACAAGCTGCTCTTATGAAAACATCGCTCTTCTAATTCCAGGCTTGTGTTTAGTGTCCCCTTGGGTGCCATTCTCCCGCCCCCGTTTGTTTCTGTTGTGTTCGTGTGATTTCTGTTGATCGCATGTGCATGGCCTCTACCATCTGCCTTCATTAGGTCAAGGAAATAAGCAGTACTGGTAAATACTTTTCTTGACATAAATGCCACTAAACTTTGAGTTAGACAAACAAACAAAATATCCATGTAACATTAAACTTACTGAAATAATCATTCTAGCAGTACTCAAAATTTATATTTGTGTGTTATATGGGGAAAAATCTTAGGAAAAGAAAATTAAACACAGTTTGGATGATATGCCAGTACTACAGATAATTTTGTTAACAATTTGTTTCATCCAAGTTAAAGACTAAATTACCAAACCTCAAAACAAGACTGAGGAAGGGAGAAGGGGAAGAGAAATCCCAATCTAGTCTGTTAGCCAAGATTTATTGGTTAACCCTCATGCAGTTAGTTCCAATGCACCTTTTACACACACACAGGCACACAGATGCACATTAGCTGAGGCAGATGTACATAAAGTATCCACAGTTACTGCAACTACCTTTCTCCCTACATAGGTATAAATTGGAATGAAATATTAATGTTCAGTGCAATACCTATATCCTTTCATAATATCTGTAATAGCTTCCCCAAAACAGCACTATTAAAACAGGTTTATGCAGCAACAGCAGGAACTGCACCTCCAGCTCTTCATTGGCACCCACCTTGTTCACCCTGATATCACTAAAACTGGCTGTAGCTCCTAAGTTTGCATTTGTTTGATGACTACAATTGACAGCTACTGAATTATATATAGCCCTGAGCCCTCTGATGTCATCATGTGCCTGAACTTTCAAAGCCCCTGATATCATCCCAAGCCTGTATTCCTCTATGTTCCATTTTTTACTTTAGGGTTATTCTATACAGAATAACTAGCTGTTATCAGTGTCTGTTATTCAATGTATGCTTATATTCCAAAATTATTGTAACCATAGGCATTATATTATGTAATTGCATTGCACTGAAGCTTGAAGGAGTTTATCCTGCTACAATTTGAAAAAAAAAATTAGTATTAAGCTACTAATAACATTTCTTCCCCTTCCTCTCACATCCCTTCCCCTCTCCTTCCCTCCCCTTCCTTCTTCTTCCCTCCCCACCCCTTCCCTATCTTTTATTTCCTCCCCCTCCCTGTTTCTTTGGGGTTTCTTTCAATGTAAACTGTTTACCTTAATTTTCTTCTTGCTGTTTTTATGGGAATACAGGTCTATGGAAAATAAAGGAATAAAGTTCCATTACTTTACTGAAACAGTACCAAACTATTTTTATAGATAAGCTTATACAGAATCATTAAGAACTTATTCCTCCTCTTTGAGTTCAAGGCCTGAAAAATGACAAAGTTATAAAATGTTTAAAAAAGACTGTGGCCCATAAGAAGAAAATTAATTGTCTTAAGTCATGTTGAATTGTCTTAATTTTCAAGAGCTGTTTGTATTAATATGTATCTAATACCAGAATAATTTGGTTCTGATTCACTGAATTAAGTGCTATGTAGATAGGATTCCATGCAGCAGTAATTTCACACTAATAACAGTAGCAACTTTGGGTTGAGGAAACAGGAAGAGCTGACAGTTGCTTGGTGGAAGCCTTACAAGGTCCAAGGGAAACCTTATTTTCTAAATCCTATTGAAAAGAATATCCAGCAGGAAACAAAAAGGAGGTAATACCTTTAGGCTTCTCATACATTTGTTGGAGAAAACATTAGTTCTGAGCTAGGGTGATGAAACAGTAGCATATTCCCTTAACTTAGTACAACATAAGATTTCAGTTTACAAAATGTTGATCAGATCACTGCATGCAGTACTAAAATTCAATGCAAATATTAGATGTTGCTAACACCTACATATTCCAGCATTCATAAGTCTGTCCTGCCAATTACTGCTGTTTTTAAATGGGATGGATTATACAATTCTATTCTTAAACTATTCGCAAACAACCACATCAATGCTGTATTTTTCTGTTCCAAAGAATTGAATATATAGGCAGTATAAAGATTATCAAGTCAAAGTTATGCTGTAATACATTTCAGCTATGTCACCCCAGGAATTACGTCGATGAAAAAGTAAAATTATACGTACTTTGTTAACCTGTGATAAACCCAAGCCATGGTAAATCTGTGTTTTCATTAAAAAGCCTGGAGAAATGAAGTCTATTCTTACTGTGTACATGCTAATACTTGCCATAGGGCCAAGCTTCAAAGGTTCAAAGTGAAAATGAAGATGAACCTGACGATCATGTGAGTTTTCAGATGGTGAAGGTGAAGAAATAAACCTGCAATTTATAATGGAGAGTTTGGACGTAGCTGCTGAACAAGGAGTATTGAGAGGCCAGCTTCTAGACTAGATGGAAAGATGATCCTGGAAGGATGTTCACACATGACCATGAGGATGAGGCACGTGAAAAGACAGGCTTGTGAGACATAACAGGAGCAGAGTGGCTCCACAAGGGAAGATGAGCCAGTAGCTGAGGCTGACCACAACAAGGGAAAAGGGCAGTAACTGGAGTAGCAAGGGACACAGTCACAGGGTATCTGAACAAAGATGGTTCCCATTGATGTTCTAGTGATCTTCAGATAAGGTGAGGAAACCAGACAGGTCCAGGGTTCATCCAGGAAGTCCAGTCAACAAGTCGGATGCCACGAGACAGGAACAGAGACAGAACTTGCAATTGGACTATTTATCATATAGCTCAGGCAAGACCTGGGAGCCTGAGCCCCCTCACTATTGCAGGAGAGGGGCTGTGGGCAGAGGTCCCAGATAATACTGATGAGAGTAGATAAGGCCTATTGGTTCACACAGGACTCTGACAAATCTAACAGAAATATTTTAAATCTGAGAATTAGGTTTTTAGTCAAATAATTCCTCCTGATACAAACAGGTTTTGTGATGGTGTCCAGTTTGGTAGAATAATTAACAGCTTTCCATAGAAGTGTTCATTCTTTTGCCTTCAATGACTTTGTGATGATGTCTATTAGTTCTCAGCATGTATTCATTCAAATCTATGCAAATACCTTCACAAAAATAATATATAAAGAAGGATATGACAGCAAATATAACAGGAGTTTTTATCTTGTAAGGAGTTTCAACTGCCTTTTGCTCACATAACAATAAATTCTGCAATGCCTACATTGTACATCATCTCTGTCATTAGCTGAATCATATCTTGTAAACATAGTGATCTACAATGCATTCACTTAATAGAAAGCTTGATGTAGCACTGCAATTTGTTTTTCAAATAACATTTTTCAAGTCTTTTGAAATTACGTTTTTGTTTGTTTTTTCAGTTTTTTTTTTTTATCTTCTTTTTAAGAGGACCATAAAAGGAAAATTAGTTTAGCAAAACCTTAATTACCTGGGAATGCTACCAAAGCAACACACTTTTGTATATCCTTAGGTATTTGGAGACCATAATACAAACCAAGAAATTTCATGTCTCTTTAAATAGCTGTAGACCACAATACAGAACAACAGTGTTATAAGTAAAAAATGCTTCCAAAAGAACTGTAGATTATTATTGATAACCTATCATTGGTTAAAAGAATGAGAGATCAGAATGTCTGAATTTTTTCACCTTGTTTTTTTTGGGTTTTTTTTAAGACTGTATTTAAGCTACTCACCCTAAAATCCTTCTATAATTGAGAGAAACAACTACTTTTATTATGCTTTATTTGTCATAATTTTAGATGTTTATAGTAGAATGAGCTGAGGGTAGACATAAATATTTGGGTAGATTAATTTAATCTGATATACCCTATTCACTAACACATGCACAGAGAGTAGAGGACAGAAGAAAGCATTATATAGATATACATTGTATACCCATGTGGAAACATGGGAAACCCGTAGATCTTGGTCCAAAAATCACGGAGAGTAATGGGTAGGTGGTCATTGACAACTGTAAGATTTTGATCAAACTCTTTAATTACCTATACATTTTGCAGAACTAGTGTGCTCTCAATATTAGCTTCTCTATGAAAAGGATGTATAAGGGGTTATTTGCCCTGCTTTAATTCATTCTAGCAAAAGGAAAGTTTGGGAGGAGGAGGAGTCACATCCTATTCTAAAGTGGTTCCTTCTATTATGTAGATTTATTTCACTGTTCTTGCAGACTTCATTCAAAAAGCAAACAAATACTAAATAGCATGAAAAGTAACATGATGAGAACCAAACTTTTGTCTATTGTTGAAGTTGTTCTCTGTTTCAGAAAACTTTCTGAGTTCATTTTAGCTTGATGACATATATGTCTTATTTGGGAAGGGCAAAATTATCTATGTTATTTTCTGCATCATACACTGATTCCCCTCTAAAACTAGGAATTAACATATGTGTCTACACTAGGATCTGTCTCAATATGTTTTCTGAGAGTTCAAATATGTTCAAAACCAATATGATTTTAATTTTAATATATGTCTTTTCTGTTTGTAGAACAAGATCTCCCTATGTTTTACATATTAAACAGAAAGATTAAATAGCAAGTCTAATCTTGTATGTAATTTGGTGGAGATTCAACACAATCCAAGGACAGTGAATAACATGAAAAGATATGTTTTTCATGAATGATTTTTAAAAAAAAATATTTCTAGTGGAAACATTCCAACTAACACATTTAAAAGGTTATAGATGCAAGAATGAAAAAAATATACAATAATTATCTTTGATGCACAGTAAGTCCTTTAAGAGCAACCATTGTTACCACAATATTTTGGTCCAAAGAAAATGGCTTCTTAGAATTTTTGAACGTTTGAAAAGGCTTAAAACACATAGATCTGATAGGTTTATTCTAAATATTAGTCTGTATTCATTAAAAAGAACTAAATTTAAAAAAAAAAAACACAAAAAAAACCCCAAAAAAACAACAAAACAAAACAAAATGTGGGACCGAAGTCTGCCTACTTCAAGATTCCTGATCAAAAGGACACGTTATGGTAACACAACAGCAAGACCTAATCCACATGCAAAATTACTGCGAGAGAAGGATACAGTGGCTACTTATTAACACTATACTCAGTGCTTGATGCCCTGGAGACTAGCATCTGGTAAATGAATCGTGGTCACTGAACGGGTTCATGAAATGTCCTATGATGTTTAATTGCTAGTATGCTTAAACCAGTCTTGGGAGATGAAGACACACTACAGGAGAGATTTCAGACATACAGACATGATCTGTGGCCTGCCTTTTGCTTTTAGGGCTCTGACCCTATTTGATTTAGTAACTCCTTATGTGGTCAAGGCCAGAAGTTTGCTTCTCCTTTTCCTGCAGACAATACAGTTGTTAATGGCATGGCTCAATCCTGTAATTTTTATGGAGGACAGTGTTAACTTTGCAGAATCAAGAGTCTAAATGAAAAAGAGACCAGTCCAAATATAGACTTCTGCTAACTGCATTACATGATGCAAATATGTATCTTGGTATGTAAAACGGAAAGGAAAATTTATGTCCTTGTAAATGTTGGAGGAAAAAGCATACTTCAAAGACAGGATTGCTCTGAAGGATCATATGGATTATTACTGAATTGCTGCTGATAAATTCCACAAGGACTTCTTCAAAGGAGAGAAGAGAATCATTGATCATCAGGGCTTATAGTGACATCTATATGAAACTGCTGCAAAGAAACCTCAAAATATATTAAAAAATAATAAAAAAAACAACACCTTATTTCAGGTTTTGTAAAAAACCTTTGACTCAGCACATCGTTAGGAGAAACTGCTTAGGCTTGCAAATGTTTCCAGTAGATGGGGGGTAATGTATCAATTCAGAGAAAAAAATCTAGGAAACAAAAGAAACTAAATACTGATAGCTGTAAATATCAGAGTGAAGGAAAATGAAATTTATCAATCCTGATGGAATTTATTTTCAAATTTGGGGAATATTAGCCTGAATATTTTGAACCTAAAATAAGTAAGATTTATTAAACCTATTACAGAATCACAGAATCACAGAATCAGAAAATGGTTAGGGTTGGAAGGGACCTCTGGAGATCATCTAGTCCCAACCCCCTGCCAAAGCAGGGTCCCCTAGAGCATGTTGCATAGGGTTATGTCCAGGGGGGTTTTGAATATCTCCAGAGAAGGAGGCTCCACAACCTCCCTGAGCATCCTGGTCCAGTGCTCTCTCACCCTCAAAGGAAAGAAGTTTTTCCTCATATTGAGATGGAAATTCTCAGAAGAAAAGACTGAGGGGAGATCTTATCAATACTTACAAATACCTTAGGGGTGGGTGTCATTGTAGATTTTTTTTTTCCCATCTGACCCCCTGTGTTTCTCTGCTTCAGTCTCTATAATCCACTGATCTAACTTCAGGATCAGATCTCACTCAGGGTTATGACCCTATTCAGTATAGCTGAATAACGAGAAATCAGTGTATCACTGTTGCTTTGCATTCTTGAATTGTTCACTAGCACAAAGCTGTCAAGTATATCTCAGGAACTCCAAGACATTTTTCTTGAAAATCCAGCTCCTGTAGCTGATTCTACAACCCATTATATATAGTCATGACATATCTTCTCATACCCAAATCTTGGTCACTTCTTTCCTGGTTTCATTGGGACTTTGCTTCAGTTTGTGGCCAGCCATAGTGATCAGGGCCACTAGCAGCTAAATCCAGAGCAGCTGACCCAGGCTGGCCCATAGGTGTATTCTATATCATTAACAATCAAGTTCACTATAAAAGGGAGGGCTTGGTGGGGAGAGGTGTGGCTTGTTTTGCTCTTCTCTTTTGGCCTTCCTTTTTCTTCATTTCTGATGATTGATATTCCTGGAGAACCTGCTGCAACTGTAGCTAAGTATACTTTTTTGTGTTTTGTGTTAGCATTTATGTTGGTTTCTTTATTTTATTAAATCTGTTTAATTTTAACCCACGAGTCTCCCTCTTTTTCCCAATTTCCTTCCTCAGTGGGGAAAGGGACATTGGGTGAGAGAAAAACTGTTTATTGTTTAGCCCTGGCTGCAGGCTAAATGAGGACATCTTCAGGGAAAAATTTGTTCAATCACAATTTGTAGATAAAAATTTATCACAACCTGAGCCTGAAAATACAAAGACATACTTGGGTGTAATGGAGAAATTATGACCCACTTTCCAAATGAAATTGAATTTCTTAATCTTTCAGATTAAGAATTTAATTTTTTCTCAATTTAAGCTATAGATGTAAGGTTCAGTCTCTCAGTTCTGATTGTGAGCTTTCATCATCAGTTATTACGGTCAAACTTTCTTACTTTTTGGTCTAAAGACTGATTCATTTTTGAACTGGCAGACTCCCAACAGGAATCACCTCTACTCTTAGAAGGATCAAAAGACATATTATTAGAGCAACCATTTGACAACAGAGTCTGAAGCTTACGCTGCTAGTTTAATTCTAGTTTAAAACACAGACAAGGACAAAAAAAAATTTGCTGATTGCTGGGTTTTGTTGAATGTGAGATTGCACATCATTGACCAGCACATAAATTCCTACAAAGCTACTGCTTTCTTTACACATGTAGCACCTGTACTTCAAATCTATGTATAGATTATTCAATGGTGTTATCTTAGATTTTCTTCTTTGATTTAACAATAAGAAACTAAATCTAGGAAAACAGATTAAATCTGTCTCTCTTATTCCATTTTATTCACAGTGGATATTATGCATTTTTCTGACAGTTGTAAAATCAATTACATAATCTGTCATAATTTGAACAACATAGCTAAACACTGGAAAATGTCTCTGTATTTAACCTTTCTATCAGTTCTTATTAATCACCACCTATTTTGCTCAACACCAGAAATTCTTCATTTAGTGTATATGAGATATTTATTGCAATGAGCAACATCTTCTAAGTCTTTCATATATGGGTCAATCTTTGATGTCCTAATACCATCTAGATTCAAAATACTATTTTGAATACTACTCAAAAGCTATTAGACAATGAATTAGAAGGATTCGGGGTGCTGAGAGAGTGGGAAGATGTCTTTCTCTTTTTTTAGTAACACTCTCTCGCTTGCTTTCTCTCTTTCTGCAGAGGTAATTTGATCTTTTATCAAGAATAGGAGCTTGGAACTTCCCCTGAGGGTTGTTACTCTCTTGCTGGAGACTATTGCACAGAAACATGAAAATCCCCCCAAAGGGAATCCTTTTGGTTTGAGAAACACTATCTTAGTACAGATTAATTCCTCTCCTAATATCTATTGATTGCACACTGATTTCCCAGGGCTCTGTTTTGTTCCAACATTTTGCCAAGGAAAAGAAGAAATATTGCAGCTGCGGTTAGTTAGAACAGAGGGAACTATTGAGGATTTCCAGTCATTTTCCCTATTTCAGTGGAAAAACTAGTAGCCATGCCATCTTTAAAGAAAAGAAATGTAAGAGAAGCTAATTATAATATAGCAGGCTTGAGCTGTGCAGGGTCCAATATAACAGTGAATTGCCATGAAGCAAAGCCATGGAGGTAGCAGCTGGTCTGCCTCAGCTGCTTTAGCAGTATGTGCGCCAAAGGATTTTGCTCCTTGGAAATCACATAATGTAGATCTGTACAACTACCAGTATATTGCCTAATTTCATTGTGCATCCCTTCTGTAAATTAGAAGCTGACTTTCTTATGATATACTTCTTATGGTACATTGAAAAAAATTCAGTTCATACTTACTGTATCTTCCCTGTGCTTCAGCTAATGTATAGCCTATTGCATCAGACTTTTTTATCTTTCAAGGTGATTCATCACATTAAACATTAGCCTTTGATGTGGATGCCACACAAGGGATCTTTAAAAAAATCTTATCAAGCAATGTTTACTGCACCTCTCCATCATTCTGGCAGCTTGATTTACACTGAAATCAAACAAATTAGTAAGACATGACCTTTACTTTTAAAAAAAAAAAAAAAAATCACAACTAAATTGTGTTAATCAAGCTGTATTTTTCCAGATTTGCACTCTTAAAAGTCACTAAGACAGAATTGCTGTGAGTGTGAAAGCTCTGTAACTTCTCGGAGTACTCTGAGGTTTTTTTTCAAGTTATGATATTACATTTGTTCAGTACTCCCAGAAATATTTCTTCTACTGATTTCATAACAAAAGTAATCCAGATTCAACAGTTTCTTTTCCTAATTGTTCACTTTGTTCAGTTGTAAAGACATAAAGTACCAAAAAGTGTCTGTTATGTGTTTGTTTTTTCTTGTTTTGCTTCTATTGTCTTTAAAGCACCTCATAGTTTATCACTTTTCTAACAACATGTATGTACATAAATATGTAAACATTTATTTAAATAAATACTGAAAATAATGTATAGGATGACATTACCATTTATGCAAAGTTTTTTGTTTTTTTTTTTAACATTGGCTCTATATTTCATTTTATTAATTAATACATGATACGCTGTTATAAATGCATTCTTTCATGACTTTCTGCTCTTTGAAGTGAAGACATGACTACAGTAAAACAAGTGTGAACAATTACTGTGGAACACTACATACATAGACTGGTAAGCACATAGTGTGTTCTCTCTATGAACAGTATTGAGAGTACCCAGCTATTACGTGCTGCTTTTCCTCCATGCATATTGATGACCTCTTTAATGGCAGGTAATACCACTGCCTTCGTCTATGAGTAATATACATGAACAGAAGGTTAATGGTTTTTGCTAAGATGTACTATCAGAGCGGTGATGATGAAAGTATTACAAGGTACTACAACTTGGATTTTCTTTGCTTCTGTGTTAATGTGAAATCCTATTTCTATCTTGCAGAAAAGACAGTGTCACCTTCATTTTTCCCTTACAACCACATAGATTTTAGGAGATGATCAGCAGCTAAAGGCCATGTGTGAAAAGGCATTAGAGACCTATGATTACACAACTGAACTGAGCTACAAATAGCCGAGCTCCAAGCCAGAAACTCAAACGTGAAGTTTCTTGAACTGTGTCCTTTTGTAGCAGTTACAAGGCTCTCCTCTGTGCTGAAGGATTCACAGTGCTGAAGTTGTAGAAACATATTTTGGGGGCTGTTTTTTATTCACCTATTTTTTCCAAAACAGGTGCAAAGTTATTGTTGCTGTATGTCTGAATGAGAAAGCTAGTCAGACTGAGAAGTATGACATTTTAAACCAATATAATTTGCTTAACAACTCATTGCTTTAACATACTCTAATTTAAAGCCCAGCCTATGTAATGCATAACTTTCATTTCCAGCTTTCAGACTGATGATATTTTTGTCACTGAATGATGCTGTCTTATATCTAGTGGCTCTTCATTTACTGGAAAGAAGTTCAGAACAACCTGTTCCTGTAGTTACTTAATGAAAATGAAAGAAAATGTTTTACTAATGCTTGGAATATACACCCATGCTTAGTGATAGCAGAACTGTTATCCATGCCATTTCCTCAGGAATTAAAAAATCCCATGATCAGTGTTCTGATCACCTTACAGACATCACGGAATCACAGAATGTTAGGGATTGGAAGGGACCTCGAAAGATCATCTAGTCCAATCCCCCTGCCGGAGCATATTTGTTATGTATTTTCTGTTTGTCTGTTTTGTCTTTTAGTCTTTTCATCACAGTAAAAAATAAATATATTAATTCCTAGATGGCATAACTTATTACTATATTCTTTGGTCTAGTCCTTTTGTAAGCCATTTTCTTTTACATATTATAGACACAGTCAAATTCCTGATGTAGCAAATTATATCTTAAGTCTTTCTGGAGTTTTTTTTCTTACATTTGTTACAGGAAAGATAATCAGTATACAGCTTCCTTTTTATTTCTTCCTTTGAGTATTGATCACTCTGCATTTCAAATCTGTTACCACTTTGCTTCTTGTGGTCCTGATAATTTTTTCTCTGTCTGGAGGTTTTACTGCAGTGTTTCAAACCTTGTGCAATATACACTTTTTATTTTTCTTTTAATATCACATAGTAGCGTGGCGTATGTGCAACAGCTTTATAAATAAGGAAGTTGTGAATATTTCAGTTTGGATGTTGTTGTAGATACATGCAGCATAACATTAGGTATTGAAATTACTGTCCCAGAAGTGAACGATCGAAGCTCATTATGCACGATCTCATGGAAGGCACTTGATGAGCATATACTTCCTTTCTAGCTTTTTCCATACATGATAAAGAAAAACAAGAAATATAAGAAAAAAGACCCACTGAACATATGTCTCTCTAATCTACTTGACCTGATTTGTCAAGAGCTCTTATTGAGCTACTGAAGCGTAGATCTGTCAGATCTTCTGTTTTAAATCTCAGTTTGTTTTCAGAAATAAAAAGAAATGCATTCAAATAGATTCACTTACAGGAAATATTATAAAATTTATAGAACTGAGGGAAAGGCAATAACTGATGGGCCAATAGTCCATTTGTGTCCAAATTTCTTGGATTCCAATGAGCTTTCAAAGAAAAGACTGTAGCAAAGAAGAAATCATGGCTGAACTGCTTTCTTAGTGCAACTGCTGATCTTTGTGTATGGTCATTGTAGATGAAGCTCATTCCAATAATCATTTGTCTTCTAATGTCACAGAAGTCAATATACTTACTGATGTATAGGGGGAAGGCTGCATTCATTTTTAGTTGCATGCTGAAAATTGACAATATAACTTTTTCATTGAATATGGTTTAGCGAATTCTTTGAACTCGATGGTGCAGAAAAAATACAGTGAAAAGTCATTGGAGATAATTGTTGCATAACATATAACAATATGATACATTTTTCAAGGGAATTTATTGAATTGTGCAATAGCAGCTTTTACTGCTCATACAATGCCTTATGCAGTTGTACATATTGCAGATGCCAATCCTGTAACATATTCTGCTCAGTATTTCAAAATAAATTTGCATGGGCAGGAATTCTATAAGCAGTTCTGTCACCTGAAGTCCAATTAGGTGAGATTTACAGGCTGAAGTTCCAGAAACAGGAGGCAGGAAAACCTCATCTAATTTCCTGTGCTTAGTATAGTACTCAGCTTATTAAAAGTAGACATCCACCATGTAAACAATGTGGGCACCTACATAGATCTATTCATTCAGAAATTTCTATATGTGTGCTGGAGATCATTACATTATGTGACAAAAGGCTTGCCTCCACACACACAAAGGAGCACAGAACAGTCACCGGCAGGGTAATCAAAATAATCTAATCAGAAAAGTGAGCATCCCATCCCAGCTACTCTCATGACTGTCACAGGAAAGCCATTACCCTCATGGTCTGGGTATGAAACCCATTAAGATAAGTCAACAGGAGCACCTCACTGGATCACCTTTGAGGCTAGGGAACAAGTATGGAACTCATGGGATGTAGGAGAATATGTAGGGACTTATTATGGTATCTTTAAGGCAGATAAAGGGAGGGATCAAGTGGTTTGGGGGAAGAACAAGCATGGGAATAGAGGGGCAAAGGAATAAAAGGGCCTAATTACATGTAAACAGGCTGGTGGTCAATATGCTTCTCTGGCCATGCCCTGTGCCTGGTTACCAGAAATTGTTCTGTTTTCTTATTAAATTCCATTTCTAAATATTTTCCTGCTGAAAGGACTGTCTATTCCATGTGTGTGTGTATGTGCAGAAGGAGTTTAAAGTGCCAGTAACTAGAATTAGTCCATGGGTTCCAGGAGCCCAGGTGACTCCAGGGCTGTCAATGGAGCAAGTGAGGCTGTGTAAGTAAGTGTGTGATCAGCAGTGAATATGAAGCTGGACTAGCCCGCAAGTAAAAAAAAAGTGGCTTGGAAACAACAAACTGAGGTGGCCATAGATCAGGGGTAGATATGTGTGTATCTCTGTGTGAGAGACTGAAATGTAAGGTGATTGATTGTCTCAAAGTTTGCTTGTGGCGCAGGTTTGACTGGTGAGACAGTGGGGGCTGTGGAGTTCACAAGTTTGTTGATGGTACATACCCCTCTTCTGCTTATCAATCACTGACCATTTGTCCAGGCTGAGCAAGCAGCCCACCAAGAACATCCTGTTTACTCTGAGTGATAAGCGAGGCCTAAGGTATGTTAACAGAGTGTGAGACGTATGTGCATATGCAAAACTAGAGACACAACGTTGTCAAGACACTGTTGTCAAGACGACAAAACCCACTCCCTTGGCCTGCAAGGTATAAAGGAAGACCACCCCCCGACACATGTTGCCCGACCACCACCAAAAAGACTGAACACCGAAGACAAACAGAGGACCTGTGGGACGTCGCTGGATCCTGGGTGGTGTCTATCCTATCCTTGCTATACTCTCCGTAATCTCAGCTTATTTTTCCTTCTGTCTCTTGGTTTCTTTTCCGTATCTTTCCTCCTCTTTCCCAAAATATCGTTATCCACTTATTCTCCAAATAAACTTAGCCCATTGTGAATCAATACCATGCCTAGTTTGTGCTTCATCTTTGTCTCAAGGATCAACTAAGAACCCTTTCATAGGGAAGGGAAATTCTTTGCTGCTCCCGAGTGCACTGGGAAAGAAAGGGGGGGGAAATTGTTCTTAAGGGGGCTCTTGACCTGCATACAGGTGGGGCTGACTCATGCCGGCTGGGCAGGGCTGACTGAGGAGGGCTGCGATCTGATCAGTCATAGCTGGAGACCCCCCCCCTCCCCGGCCCAAGTGGAACCTTATTGGTTCTTGACACTCTGTGAGTGAGACAGATGGAGAACTTGGTTACTGGTCCCTTCCAGAGGGACTGTAGGATCCACGAAACGACTGAGAGACTAATTTACGTGTGTGTGTCTGTGTGTGAGGCAGCTAGATATGAAAGAATCCAAGGCCAGCTACTGGATAGACTTAGTATTCACAGTCATCTATTGTAGAATCCATATTTATGTATTTACATATGCATATATTTCTCACTAGTGGACATTCATCCTGATCAGCCAGAGTGGGAAACAGGATGAGTCTGTCAGCGTTGTTTGTGTTTCCATGAGTGCTGAATCACACAGAATCACAGAATGTTAGGGATTGGAAGGGACCTCGAAAGATCATCTAGTCCAATCCCCCTGCCGGGGCAGGATTGCCTAGACCATATCACACAGGAACGCGTCCAGGCGGGTTTTGAATGTCTCCAGAGAAGGAGACTCCACAACCTCTCTGGGCAGCCTGTTCCAGTGTTCAGTCACCCTCACCGTAAAGAAGTTTTTCCTCAAATTTAAGTGGAACCTCCTGTGCTCCAGCTTGCACCCATTGCCCCTTGTCCTGTCAAGGGATGTCACTGAGAAGAGCCTGGCTCCATCCTCATGACACTTGCCCTTTCCATATTTATAAACATTAATGAGGTCACCCCTCAGTCTCCTCTTCTCCAAGCTAAAGAGACCCAGCTCCCTCAGCCTCTCCTCATAAGGGAGATGTTCCACTCCCTTAATCATCTTCGTGGCTCTGCGCTGGACTCTCTCTAGCAGTTCCCTGTCCTTCTTGAACTGAGGGGCCCAGAACTGGACACAATACTCCAGATGCGGCCTCACCAGGGCAGAGTAGAGGGGGAGGAGAACCTCTCTTGACCTGCTGACCACACCCCTTCTAATACACCCCAGGATGCCATTGGCCTTCTTGGCCACAAGGGCACACTGTTGGCTCATGGTCATCCTGTTGTCCACTAGGACCCCCAGGTCCCTTTCCCCTACGCTGGTCTCCAACAGCTCTGTCCCCAACTTGTACTGGTACATGGGGTTGTTCTTGCCCAGATGCAGGACTCTACACTTGCCCTTGTTATATTTCATTAAATTTCTCCCCGCCCAACTCTCCAGCCTGTCCAGGTCTCTCTGAATGGCTGCGCAGCCTTCCGGCACATCAGCCACTCCTCCCAGTTTTGTGTCATGAGCGAACTTGCTGACAGCGCACTCTAATCCCTCATCCAAGTCATTAATGAATATATTGAATAGAACTGGTCCCAGAACCGACCCTTGCGGGACTCCGCTAGACACAGACCTCCAACTGGACTCTGTCCCACTGACCACTACTCTCTGACTTCTTTCCTTCAGCCAGTTCACAATCCACCTCACTACCCGATCATCCAGACCACACTTCCTCAGTTTAGCTGCGAGGATGCTGTGGGAGACCGTGTCAAACGCTTTACTGAAATCGAGATAGACCACATCCACAGCTTTACCATCATCTATCCACCGGGTAACATCCTCATAAAAGGCTATCAAGTTGGTTGAGCAAGACTTCCCGTTGGTGAAGCCATGCTGAGTGCCCCTAATGATCCCCCTATCCTTGATGTGCCTAAAGACAGCACCAAGAACAAGTTGCTCCATCACCTTTCCGGGGATGGAGGTGAGGCTGACCGGTCTATAGTTCCCCGGGTCCTCCTTCTTGCCCTTTTTGAAGACTGGAGTGACATTCGCTTTCCTCCAGTCCTCAGGCACCTCTCCCGTTGCCCACGACTTAGCAAAGATGATGGAGAGTGGCCTAGCAATGACTTCCGCCAGCTCCCTCAGCACCCGCGGGTGCATCCCATCAGGGCCCATGGATTTACGGACATCCAGGTTGCTTAATTGGTCCCTGACCCAGCCCTCATCAACCAAGACAGATTCCTCCTCTATCCTGACTTCTTCTGAGGCCTCAGGGGTCCGGGGCTCCTCAGGACAGCCTCCAGCAGTATAGACAGAGGCAAAGAAGGCATTCAGTAACTCCGCCTTCTTTTTATCCTCTGTCTCCAGGACCCCCACCTCATTCATCAGTGGGCCTACATTGCCTCTAGTGTTGGCTTTACCTGCAATGTATTTGAAGAAGCCCTTTCCGTTGTCCTTGACCTCTCTTGCAAGGTTTAATTCCAAGGAGGCCTTAGCTTTCCTAGTTGCCTCCCTACATCCTCTGACAACAGACTTCTATTCCTCCCAAGTGGCCAGCATCTCCTTCCACGATCTGTACACCCTCTTCTTCCACTTGAGTTTGCCCAGCAGTTCCCTGTTCAACCATGCAGGTCTCCTGGTACCCTTCCTTGACTTCCTACCTGTTGGGATGCTCTGATCTTAAGCATGGAAGAAGCAGTCCTTGAATGCTAACCAACTATCTTGGGCCCCCTTACCTTCTAGTACCCTGTCCCATGGGATTTCCCCTAGCAATTGCTTGAAAAGGCCAAAGTTGGCCCTCCTGAAGTTCAGGGTTGTGATTCTGCTAGCTATTCTGTTCCTGCCACATGAGATCCTGAACTCTACCATCTCATGGTCACTACAACCAAGGCTGCCCTCAACCTTCACCTCTTCAACCAGACCCTCCTTGTTAGTGAGGATCAGATCCAGCAGCGCTCCTCTCCTAGTTGGCTCATCCACCATTTGCATCAGAAAGTTATCATCAACGCACTGGAGGAACCTCCTGGACTGGGGATGGCTGGCTGAGCAGGCCTCCCAGCAAATATGAGGGTAGTTGAAATCCCCCACAACAACCAGGCCCTGTAATTGCGAGACTGCTCTCAGCTGCCTGTAGAAGGCCTCATCACCCTCCTCATCCTGACCCGGTGGCCTGTAATAGACACCCACAACAGTATCACCCCTGCCAGCCTGCCCCTTAATTCGCACCCACAAACTCTCAACTCGCTCCTGATCTGCCTCTGGACAGAATTCAATACATTCTAGCTGCTCACTCACATAAAGAGCAACTCCACCACCTCTCCTTAGCGGCCTGTCTTTCCTGAACAGGACATAGCCATCCATTACCACATTCCAGTCATGCGAGGTGTCCCACCAAGTCTCTGTAATTGCCACTAGATCATAGCCCCCCGACCGAACACGGATTTCTAACTCCTCCTGCTTATTCCCCATGCTGCGTGCATTGGTGTACAGGCATTTCAGGGAGCGAGCTGGGCACACCGATTTCACCCCAGGGGGATGGGGGGCCTCCTGGTCTACCTCAACACTAGAGCGTTGCCCCAGTGGTGCAAGCCCAGCTACTTCCCCATCCCCCTTCGAATCTAGTTTAAAGCTCTCCGAATGAGCCCTGCTAATTCCTGTCCCAGAACCCTTTTGCCCCTACGACATAAACCTTTCCCATGTATCACTGTCACGCCTGTTGTCTTATAAAACCAGGCATTATCAAAGAACCCAAAGCCCTGCCTGTAGCACCAGTCTCGTAGCCAGGCGTTAATAGAGAGAATCCTACTGTTCCATCCCACGTCATCACCTGAAAATGGAAGGAGAGAGGAGAAAAAAACTTGTGCTCCAGACTCTTTCACCAACCGTCCTAGGGCCTTGTAGTCTTTCTTCATCCCCCTCAGACTACGGGATGCAGCTTCTTCCCCACCTGTCTGGAAGATCAGCAGGGGGTAGTAGTCTGTGGCCTTCACCAGGTTGGGGAGTTGCCTGGTGATATCCCTGATTCGGGCTCCAGGCAGGCTGCAGACCTCCCTGTGATGGGGGTCAGCTCTGCATATTGGGCCCTCACATCCCTTTAGGAAGGAGTCTCCAACCACTAAAACTCTTCTCTTCTTCCTTGTGGAGGAGGTAGCTATACGCCTGTCAGGTTTTTCTGACTGTGGTGGGACCTCTGATATAGGTTGCCTCTCCACCACATCCCCATTGGACCGGCTGTATTCCACTAGGGCTTCATATCTATTGCTCAGAGGCACCTGTGGAGGCAAGGTAGGCAAGGAGGGCACTCGCCTTTTGCCACAGCCATAGACTTGCCTCCACTCACTCCTCTCCTCTAGGTTATCGTTTTCCACCTGAGAGGGGCGGAGTACAGGGGTCCCTCGATCCTGGGAGCTCTCCGGCAGGTGCTCCCATTTTTGTTGCAGGGAAGGCAGAGCCTGGCTCCACCAGTCTATCTCCATTTCAGCCTCCCGAATGCTCCTAAGCCTTTCTACTTCGGCTTGAAGCCTTTCAACCTGGCTTTGCAGCTGTGCCTCTCGGCCGAGCAGATCATCTACTTGCTCACAGCGCACACAGCCCCCTGACACCACAGAGATACTGTAGCATTCCCTGCAGCCCGCAACCTGCACGATCGCCTCCTTCCATGGGAGCTCTGTCTGGGTTCCCACATCCATTTTGGTCTTCTTCCACCGGGTAGATACCATTGTTCTTTCACTGAACTGGGAAATACCTGTTGGTGCCACCCCTGGTTCACAGCTCCTTGGCACCTTCCTCGCCTTGTGCACTGGGAGGGAGTCTGCGCCCTCCCCAACGAGCTGCAAACAACTGCAGCTTCCCCCGCCCTGGGACACACCCAGTCACTGCTGACTCACAGTCACAGCTGAGTCTCCCTCTCCCCTCTGGCCAGGGACTAGTCCCTGCCCTCCAAGAGACTTTTTATCACCCGATAACAGGGGGTGGAGCGTTTAAATCGCCCGTCGTGCCTCCGCGGTGCCTCCGGCTACGCCCCCTCCTCTCCTGATTCGTTGCCGGGAACCTCCGGGTCCGGGTCCGGGGTCAGGAGGAAGCAGCAGCTCGGGGCTGATGCTCACGGGGGGCTCAGGGGGGGCCCAGAGTACAAAAAACCGCCCGGTTAAGCCCGATGTTGCCCTCGCCCCCGCACTAACCTCAAGTCGCTGCCGCCGCTTTCGCTGCTGCCGCTGCTGTCAGCTGTTTGTTCTGGTTTCACCGCGTTTAAATCGCCCGCGGTGCCTCCGCGGTGCCTCCGCGGTGCCTCCGGCTACGCCCCCTCCTCTCCTGATTCGTTGCCGGGAACCTCCAGGTCCGGGTCCGGGGTCAGGAGGAAGCAGCTCGGGGCTGATGCTCGCGGGGGGCTCAAGGGGGGCCCAGAGTACGAAAAACCGCCCGGTTAAGCCCGATGTCGCCCTCGCCCCCGCACTAACCTCAAGTCGCTGCCGCCGCTTTCGCTGCTGCCGCCGCTGTCTGAAATTTCTGTCTGAAATGATCTTCATGTGTAGCTTTGTATATATATACATATATACGGTATATATGTGCTTCTTGGAAATACATGCTCAGATTTGCTACTGGTTAGACATGGAGGCATGGAGCTGTGGCAGCCAGGCCTCTATTGGACTGAACGATTTGGCAACGCTTGACAATGAAAAATGGAGTTTTATAGAAAATGTGGGTTTTGTCATCAAAAGTAACACTATTAGATCAGGTAAATGGATCAGATAAACTTCTCCATAAAACTGTTCGTTCTTCTCTATAAAGCATGAATGTTCAGATAACTAAATCAAGTGTAAATTGCCACACTTAGGTGAGGTACCCATCTCCAAAGCTATGATTGTACCGCTGAAATGTAGCGTAGTTTTCAGTCTTCCCCCCCACTCCATAGGAGATGCATTTCCAAAGCATTATGCATCTTACCCTAACACAGATGCCCACAATGCTTTGGATGAGCTATCTTCTGGAGACTCCTATTTCTTCTCTTTGAGGATGAAGATAGCCTGGAAAAATAGCTTTGCTAGAGGTACTAATTTTAAACAACTAAAGAAAAAGATGAATCATAGTTCCTGAGGCCCATGCTTAAATGGTTGCCATTGAGTATTCAGGTAAAAACTTCTGTTGCTTCATTTAAGGTATTAAATGGTATGATTTAGTATATTTTCTATTATTATTTAATATACTCTACAAAGCAGAAAAAATACACTACTAAAACATTACTTTCTGCAGATTGGGAATTCTAGATACTATTTTGTGCCTTGTATATTAGATTTTGGAAAATCTTGTGACCCTCTTACATGTACATTAAGAGCAGTTGCTGTCATGTTTTGCTCTCTTGCTAGCATTTCATGTATTTGTTAACTATATCAATACCTTGGACCACCATATATTGTTTTCTGTCTTGTTATTTCTTCCTTTTCTGCATACCACTGAAGTTCTAGCCTTGGAGACCATATTCATAAGTACAGTAACCTTGCTATTAATGCGAGACCCTAGTAACTGGAAAAAAATAAACTTCAAGAAAATATATGCCAGACAGGGACAGATTTTTTTTATACAGAAAGAAGATATTGTTCTTTAACCTGAGGGTGAGCTCATTTCTAATTTTCCTCTCTGAGACAAATCTTCTCAACAAGGAATTGGCTGGATGGTCGCACTCAAAGAGTTGCGGTCAACGGCTCGATGTCCAAGTGGAGACCAGTGATGAGTGACATTCTTCAGGGGTCGGTATTGGGACTGGCGCTGTTTAACATCTTTGTCAGAGACATGGACAGTGGGATTGAGTGGGCCCTCAACAAGTTTGCTGATGACACCAAGCTGTGTGGTGCGGTTGACATGCTGGAGGGAAGGGATGCCATCCACAGGGACCTTGACAGGCTTGAGATATGGGCCCATGCAAACTGCGTGAAGTTCAACAAGGCCAAGTGCAAGGTCCTGCACGTGGGTCGAGGCAATCCCAAGCACAAACACCGGCTGGGTGGAGAATGGATTAAGAGCAGCCCTGAGGAGAAGGGCTTGTGGGTGATGGGTGATGAGAAGCTCAACATGAGCTGGCAATGTGCGCTTTCAGCCCAGAGGGCCAACCGTCTCCTGGGATGTATCAGAAGCAGCATGGCCAGCGGGTTGAGGGAGGTGATTCTGAGCCTCTACTCTGCTCTCATGAGACCCCACCTGGAGTACTACATCCAGCTGTGGTGTCCCCAACATAAGAAGGACATGGACCAGTTGGAGTGAGTCCAGAGGAGGGCCATGAAGTTGATCAGAGGGCTGGAGCATCTCTTCTATGAAGAGAGGCTGAGAGAGTTGGGGTTGTTCAGCCTGGAGAAGAGAAGGCTTCTTGGAAACATCTGAGCTTGAGAAATAAAGATCTGGACAGAAAAATTCAGCCTAAGCCCTGAAAGTCCGACATACTTGTAAGCACCTGAAAAATAGGGTTTTATAATGGAAAGCGTTAGGCAGTCTTAACCATAGATTTTACTGCTAGTTTCAGTCATCATCCTTCTCTCAGTGAAAAGGAAGGATGTGGAGAAAGATTTGAAAATACTTAGAGGGAGCTTTGTTCATTTGGAAAGAAAAGAACTGAAAGGAGAGAGGAAACCAAATAATGTATTTTTTCACTCGGAAAAGAACACACATAAAAAAAAAAGATGTCAAATTATTACTTCAGACTGCTAGTTTTCAAATTGTTATTTTGTTATGTGTCCTTTAATTCTCTGGCATACTATCTAGTTCTTCTATTTTCTGTACCTTAATTTTAACACCTAGTTGAGATGCTGCCTTACTTATATTT
This sequence comes from Nyctibius grandis, assembly GCF_013368605.1. Classification (NCBI taxonomy): domain Eukaryota; kingdom Metazoa; phylum Chordata; class Aves; order Nyctibiiformes; family Nyctibiidae; genus Nyctibius; species Nyctibius grandis. The sequence goes on along the minus strand of NC_090659.1, from coordinate 74,564,313 downwards.
TTGGGATATTAATTCATATGGCTTTTCCAGATTTTTTTAAAATGAAAATAATTTGAAAGAGAAACTCTAATGATCATTCATCACCATCTGATGATCTGAAATTCTGAAGACACTCAGCAAAAGCACTGAAATTTTCCATAAAACAATCTCTACATTTTATGTATCCTATAATGTGCTAAATGAGAATGAGGTGCTGAGAAATGGGTTTGATTTTAGTTGTTGTTTGTTTCTAATACAATGTTTAGTATTTTATTTTTAAGATAAAATGGAATTATCCAGATGTGCACATTTTTTGTTGAGCAGCTGTATTTGCTCTGTATCCTTTGTCTTTCATCTGTTCATCCATTCCTTATCACTTGTTACATTCGTTTGTTAGAGCAGATCTAAAATTAGACTGTAAAATAAAGCAAAAAAGTGTCTTGACATGCCTACTTCCTTAAGTGGCAGTACAGGGCCCAAACTAAGAGAATAAAACCAGAAGTCCATCTATCCCATTATTCTGTTTCTGAAAAATAGCTGAATAGGAAGATGGAAAATAGGAAATATAAATACGGAGAGAGTATAAAATAATCTTCTCTTTTGTACAGTCTCACATATTCCAGCAGTCAGTACCTTAAATATTGTCAAAACTTGGGTTAGCTTTACATCATACCTATGTAAGTTATGCTCTAACCATTGTCTAATTTTGACTGTGATTATGACAGTTTGTTTATGTCAGTAGAAATTTCGCTAGGTAGTAGCAGAGAAACCGGGCTTAATAGCTTTTGAACATCTCCATTATGGAGGATAACATGAACCCACACGATGGTTTTAAGTCAAACAATTTTCAGTTTTACAGTAGATCTGTAGCAAATCTATGTCTTGGAGCCTGAAAATCCTGAATATTCTGGATCTGAGGATGTTCGAGGGCTTCCAGACTTTCTGACATTAACCAGGAGCTGAGTTCCTCTTGCAGACTAGATCTTCTGGGTTCCTGAAATTCCAAAGAACCTCAGCTCTGCCAAGTTTCTCTAAACAGGTAGATAAAATCATGTTCTATACCTATAGCAGTAAAGTGATGCTACAGGACATTTCTGGGCCTGGAACTCAACCATCATACTGTTAAATTCTTAGAGAAGTCCCTGTCATGTATTTTGTCTAGGCCAACTGGTACTTTCCCAAAGAATCTCTGAGCATAGGTCAGGGACCACTCGAAACAAGTGGTTTGGATGCAGCCAGCCTGCTTTGGAGATTAAGAGAACTGAATTGTAGGGAGAACAATCATTCCATGAGGGTTGAACTCAGTTGCTGAGAGTAGTCCCACATGCCATCTTTTTTTTTTTTTTCATTCTTTAACATAGACAGAGCTGCAAGGTATTCTACGTAAAAACCCCCATGACTGAGGATTCCAAGGTTACAGAACAGAGCTACAATGGACTGATCCAGGACTGGGAGCTCAAAACTCTTAGCCCAGGTCACTGTACTTTACTGCTGATGTGCCTCTTATTCAAGGAAGAAGAAAATCTAGAGGGGCTTTTCACAGTTGTATTCTAGCTCCTTTCTTGTGTGAGTTTGATTCTGATAACCGGTACTTCACAGAAACTGATCTCTGTCTATGAATTCATTTGGGTGCTACACGCTTTCCCCTGATGTATTGAGAAGCAACTGTGCAAAGGCCTTATTTGTTCCAGATCTGTGAGTGCATAAGGCAGCTGTTGCTAAGAATTATTATAACTGCATGGTTGACTTTTCACTGTTCAGTTCTGCCTACACTTTGTTTATAGAGCACCTTCTATTATAAAACAGGATTTTTTTTCCCTTTACTTTTTCTGCTGCAGATATGAGAGTTGAAAAGAGAGGATGAAAACGGTGGCATAATATATGTGTCCAGATCAACCAAGAGAAAAGCTGTAAGTAAGGACTAAGTTGCAGGGAGTTTGTGTGTTGGTGCTAATGGAAAAATGGCATTATTTTATGCAATATATTTATGCAGTCAGCTATAATGCCTAATAGTTTTTCTTTTTATAATCTAGTATTGTTTCTCCCAAACACTACATTTAGTTGATAAAGTGAGGATGATTTTCTTAATTTGAGTTTAATGACGTAGTGCAAAAAAGGAAACTTGTTCACTGTAAATGTGTTAGCTAAACTGTGATTCTGAGCATACAGTTATGAGCCTCTGGGTTCCACAGTCACAGTTCAATGTAAATACTTGCTGCTGCGAAAAAACTGATATTTTTAGGGGCATGAGGGGCAAGGTTAATTTTCATCCAAATTATTTACCTGATATAGCTCCCAGCAGGGCCTCGAGAATACCAGTGCCAGCACAAGGGAAATAGTGGGAGTGAACATTTGAGAAGTAAAGCAAAACTCTATTTTTATTAGGAACTCTTACTTATGATGCATTAAAGAGGCTGAACTAAAAAAAAAGTAACGTAGAAAAATATGTCTTAGATTTCCCAAATTTGTTTTTCTTTTTTTTTTTAATTTTACCTTTTTTCACCAGAATCAAAACCCTAATCTTTTAGAGTTGTAATACTGTATATCACATTTCAGATTTGGTTGTAAGTTACTTCACTCTCCTTATCCTTCCAGTTTCCTCATAGATATTCTGTCTGGCAAGTATAAGAAAGTCGTGGCTAGCATTTCATTGTCCATTCTCATTTTCCTTCCTATCCACTTGCTTCATACTACACAACAGACAGCAGCTTCACTACAAGTTACAGTCTTGTCCAGATAGGTTGTCACAGCAAGGAAAAAAATCTTACAATTGTGCATTGTTAAAACAGGGTTATAATGATCCCTCAGGTATATTCAAACATTATGCTAATGACCCAAATTCCAGTATATTACATGTTACACGTATTTCACAAAATGCTGTTTATTTTATATACTTACAGACATATATATTTATAGATGCAGAAGAGAAAACCCTTTAGATGACATTATTACAACTGACATTGAAGTGTTTCCTGACTTCTAAGTGCATAACTCTATAACCTTAATGTTTTATTAAGGTGTTTTATTGCATTTAATATATCATCTTATGTACAGATAGGGCATTGTATTACACATTCAGTGAACCAAACAATTTGTTATTTATATATTCAATAAACTCACCTTTGTCCTGCTTTCCTTCAGGCAGTCTGATTAGACCTGGTTTTGGAAGGCCTCCCGCTTGGTGATTGGTGCTGGTATTTTAGCAGTAGGGTAAATTACTCAGTTTAGTAGATAGTGGAGCTTGCAAAATCAGTGATTGTAAAGGTTAGGAACAATAATTCCTGACCATAGTTTCTTCATAATCCCGATGGTAAGATGGTTGCAGGTCAAGCTGGTTACAGGACAAACTAATTCCTTTTATTGACTAAAATGTTACATTTGATATTTTACACTGAGAAGGCAGCTGGTGGTATTTAATTTCTATTCAGTAAACATAGAAAGCAGTCATTATGTAGCAATTAAAAGCATACCCAAAACATTCCACATATTGATTGATTTTGTAATCTGACAGGACATTTATATAAATCATGCAGTGCTTTGTTTTAACAAGACCACTATTTTCTTTCAGTGAAAACTGCAAAAAAATAAAGTTTTATTTGAAACTGAGAAAAACCTTTAATGAGGAGATTATTTTAAGAATATATTAAAACCCCTGAAAACTAATGCCTTCCTTGAATGTAGTCCAGGTCTGATCAAAACAGTAATAATTACAAGATTACGAAGGAAATCAAAATGAAACGAAACAGAAATCTCTTGCTTGCGAGGTCTCCTCCATTTTGATTGGTCAACTTCTTAGTCTTGTTGGACTACTATAATCTTAGATGGAATTAAAGTAACACATGTATGCAATGCTTCTAGATAAATACATATGTACATTCTTTGTATGTGTGGTCAAGTTTTTGTAGACACACTGCTTTCTTGTGCTTCATTATGGTATATAACTTTTCCTGAAAGCACACTATATTGAGTAGTGGAATGGGTATAGCAGCTTTTTTTCAGATGTTTTCAAAGACTCACTTTGTGATTAGTGACAAAATTTCACATCTGCAGCAATATAGAGACCCTGGAGGACATTAAATAGTATATTCCTTTTACTCACAGCCATAGAGCAGAAGACTTACTCTTTTTGCATGTTTTTTCACAATTCTCCAGACAATTTTTTCTTTTCTTCTTCTCTTTTTTTCATCACTGGAGCAAGAATTTCCTTAAGGGGGATTTTAGACATCTTTTCGTTCATATGTCCCAGGAAACAATCAACAATATTCAAAAAACTAAATTCAGATCTGTAAGCTACATCACAGTTTCAGAAATAGGTAACAGTAAATCTGAAAATAATCTGGTTAAAGACAGAAGTCAGCGTTGACGTATAGAGAGATTAAATTTTTTCTGTTATCTACAAACAATGCATCTCATTCTTAATGGTGCAAAAACTAAATATGTTGGCCAGACAATATTATGAAGCGTGAAGCATTTACTTTGTGACAGTGTTAAATCTGAAAAGTCTTTTGTAATGTTGGAAACTATGTGTTTGGTTGGTATTAGAGTAGAATTTTTTCCAGCATGCCGGAAGATTGAACAAAGATCTTTAGGTAAGTAATCCAATTCCAAAGTGGCTTGAAAAATATCACACCTGTGTTTCGAAGGTGCTGAAGGTGTTCTTGGATAAATAAGTTCAGCAAATATGTTACTACCACCAGGAGATCAACAAGTCAATTTCCAATATGTTGTCTATACAAAAAATGCTGATTATTAATCAATAAAAGGTTATGTCCTGTTTCTGGAAGTTTCCTGAAATATTTTTGAATGTCTAGGTATTTAAGAAAAAAAAATATTTGAGAGAATTTACAACTTTTTTGAACAGTCAGTAGTAGAAGGATGGGTTCAAGGGAGAGACAGAAACCTTAAGTGTGGGGTATCAAAAGCCATGCAATTGAGTCTGTAGGATGTTCGATTCAGAGATATTCTTTCTCTTCTGATGTTTGTAAGTGTTATTTGGCTTTTCTGAGCTGTCCCTGCTTAGTAGACTCAGCTAAATTAAGTTAGATTGTGTCCTTCAGCCTTAAATTGCATAAAGAGGTAAGAGGGAAAAAGACCTTTTTTGATCCTCAGCTGTGACTCAAGTCTAAAGGGTACCTAGCAAACTCAAGTCCCTCAAAATCCTTCCATGCATTGAAACTGAGAGGGGAAAGGACACAGCAAGGAGTAAATTTTTTTTCAATGGCATCAGCAGAATTGGATAATGAAAGAAGCATAGTAAAATCCTTTCCCAAAACAAGAGAAATTGCTTCCTTCATTCCTAGAGAGATGTTAAGGGATGTTAAGAGCACGGCCACCTCCTACAGCTGCTCTGGCCCAGGACTCCTCCTGCCCATCTGCTGGAGCCCAGCCTGGTACCTAGGGACCCGGGCCTCTGCCTAGGCTGAGGGACATGGTTGACACTTTCCCATTTGCAGGTTCAACCACACACAGGACTCACACCAGACACAAGCCCAGACAGCCACATCCTCTCCTCCTCTCAGGCTGGCAGAGGCAGGTGGTCACTAGTGCTCACAAACACACGGACATTCATGGAGCTCCCAAGAACCAGGATGGACCCTCTGCCTGCCTGGCACCCCTATCCTGATCCTGACCCCTCTTACCTGCACTGTGTGTCCCCATCTCACCAGCTGATCCATCTGGGTGATCACTGCAAACATGCAGCAATCGCACACTTGTCCCACAAACACCGCACACTCGCAGCTCCCTCCCAAATAGCAGCATGGACCCTTTACCAGCCTGATACCCCTTCCCATACCAGGGTGCCCTACTCGCTGGCTGGTCCAGCTTGGAGTTCACCAGTGGACACACACACGCCTCACACACACAGAGTTTGGGGAAGGTACAGACACTTGCCTCCATCAGCTGATACCACGCATGTGGGCTGTGATACATGGTCCTGCTCCAGCTGCTGGCACTGGGCCTCTCACTTGCCTTGCTAACCCCAGTCCTCCCAGTAGCTGTTTTAGGGAACACACACTGTTCCCACAGTGTCTGGGGGTTAAAAAGACCCCCACTTCATCCAGTAACTGATGCTGAGACCCCACTGGCTCCAGTAACAGATACCACATGCAAGGAGCACCCACATCCCCGTTCTCCAGTGGTTGGCACCAGTTTTCACTCACACACAGAGAGGTCTCTCCGCCAGCTGGCACTGAGTCCTTGCAGCGCACACATATGCACATACATTATACAGAGTGAGATTACACAGAGCCATTGTTAAGAAAAGATTTAATAAGAAGATATAAGAAGACAGGACAGACTGTGGTGATCAGGCACAAGGCTCAGCCAGACAAGCATTCTGACCACCTCTGTTTTATACCCTTTTCTGTCTATTCCTCCTTTGTTCCTCTCTGCTCCCCCTTCCCCTGCACGTTGCCACCTCAGCTGGCACACTCCCACCAACCCCTTCCAACATCCTGGACATTCAGTTTTGCATCCTTATCAGTTGCAAAGTCCTGGATTGCCTACAGTATTTGACAGCCCAACAATTAGTGTGACTGACGAGGTTTGTTTCTGGTTATTGTCTTTGTTAATGCTAACTGGTCACATTAGGGAAGGGAAAGTTGTCTCCTTCCCTTTCCTTAACCTCCCATCTGAAAACACAAACATTTTCACATTCCATATATCCTTGCCAATTAGTGTGGCTGACCAGGTTTGTTCTTATTACGACCTCCCTTATTTCTTGGTTAGGTTTATCTCTGCATGTTTTAGTTTATCGCTCGTTTGACAAGATATCCTTGAAGAAGCAGACACTCTCCTTCTACACACCCTTAAAGAGAGCAGTGGAAAAACTTGTGGAATTTCCTTTCCCTCCTTTTTTCTTCGATTGTCATCCTGACACAATCCAGCTTTCTACCCTACTTTCTACTAATCAGAAGACAGTGTCTTGGTGTTGCATCAAAGTAACATTTCTTTAATGTGTTGTTAAAAATTAAAGGCATTAAAAGAGCTTTTACCTAGTGATGAAAACAGAGGTTAGCCAGAAGTTGGGAGTCTCTTTGCCTGTTTGTTTTTTTAAAAAATCCCAGATCTTCATTTTGGTAGAGAATAATTCACTAAAAGTTATTCTTATCCATATGTCAGAAAAATATGTAAGACTAAGACAGCTAATTGTTTTTCCAGGGATGTAATTATTTTCTTTAAATCCACAGACATTTGAAAGGTTGTGGCTAGGTCGACTGCATCTGTTGAATGTGACTCCATGGAGTACATTCTTTTTTCAGCATGCGTGGATTTTCATGTCTAGCATCCATTAAAGCTCACTTACCAAAGTGAGTAAATAACACACTATTTTTCATCAGTGACTATTTCTGTGGCATTTATGGGTGTAGAGGAGACATGAAGCATTTAAATGTCTTTTCTCAAGCTCTAATAACTAGGCGTTAACCACTTTGAAGCATCATACAAATGTTTAAAAATCAGAGAGCAGTTGTTTGTGCTGTCACACCGAAGTTTTTAGTGTTTCAACTACTCTCTGTGTAACTATGCTGTACACCTCTTTTTCTTTGCTCTAAGAAACAGGGGTTATTTTTCTTCACAGTTTTTTGTTGCCTAGTTGCTTCAATGCTGCACTCTATTTCTAATGTGTTTATTTCAGTATGTACAGTGTAATTTCCGTATGGCTCTGCTTTTGATGGCAATATGAGTCACTGATAATGATAGGTGAAGGAATAGTCCTTTGAATGTGCCTTCCTTTTTCTAAAACTCTGGAGGAGTTAAATCTTAGCTACTATTTTCTTAAAAGCATTAATCAAAATAAGGACTATAAAAATATAAAAAGCTTGTTCTTATAACCATTTTACAGCTACATGCAGCTCATAGAATATATGTGAAAAGACAGAGTATTACAGGGATATTTTGATAGACATCTTTGGCCACCAGGCAACAGAGGACAATCGAGCAGATAATTTTATTCAGTTATGAAGTCAGTGATTTTATCAGACAGGTTTATGGGGAGAGGTGATGTTGTCTGTTAGATCAAGTCATCCAATAGCAGAAAACAGGAAGTTCTCACGTACAAAAGCCCTGCTTCTGGTTTACATCCTCATCTGTATCATACACTTATAAAACCTGTAGGAGGGCTTGCTATTGAAAAACAACTCTGCTTTTTCCAGGTATATTATCTAGTATAATGAACATATTACCTCTCCTTACAAGGTCTGACTTAGCTATTCTCCTCAGACAATCATAGATGCAGCAATATGACTCATATGTGATTATATTGCCGTGACAAACCTTGTATTTGCACAGAAGTCCATTTAGGAGCTTCTATTGGGAGCTGTTAATTTCTTTCAAACCTTTCTCAAAATCGCGCTGTATGATCAGTATCTAAATCGTATCTCCAATCACTATTTGTGTAGCATCACTTTGGGTCTACCCAAAGACTAATGTCTATGGGTAAAGATCAGGGGGAAGGTCGGCAGGGCGGACATTACGGTGGGAGTCTGTTATAGACCACCCAACCAGGATGAACAGGCGGATGAGGTGTTTTACTAGCGGCTGTCAGAAGCCGCCTGGTCGCCGGCCCTTGTACTTGTGGGCGACTTCAACTTGCCGGATGTCTGCAGGAAATAGAGCATGGCAGAAAGGAAGCAATCTAGAAGGTTCCTCGAATGTGTGGAGGACAACTTCCTCATGCAAGTGGTAAATGAGCCCACTAGAGGAGGGGCCCTGCTTGACCTGTTGTTTGTGAACAGAGAAGGACTAGTGGGAGATGTGAAGGTCAGTGGCCGTCTTGGGAATAGTGACCATGAAATGTTAGAGTTTTCAATAGTGGGGGAAGTAAGGAGGGGCAAGAGCAGAACTTCTGCCTTAGATTTCCGGCGGGCAGACTTTAGCCTGTTTAAGAGGTTGGTGGACAGAGTCCCTTGGGAGTTGGTCCTGAAGGGCCAAGCAGTCCAGGAAGGCTGGACATGCTTCAAAAGGGAATTGCTAAATATTCAGGAGCAGGCTGTCCTGATGTGTAGGAAGTCAAGCCGTCAGGGAAAAAGACCGGCCTGGTTAAACAGGGAACTTAAGCTAGAACTTAAGGAAAAAAGGAGAGCCTATTTGCTCTGGAAGAAGGGTCGGGTAACTTGGGAGGTCTATAGGGATGTTGCCAGGTCATGTAGGGAGAAGATTAGAAGGGCCAAAGCTCAATTAGAGCTCGATTTGTCTGCTACAGTCAAAGACAACAAAAAAAGCTTCTACAGATACATTAACAGCAAAAGGAGGGTCAAGGAGAACCTCCACCACTTGCTGAATGAGGAGGGTAGTGTAGTGTCAGGGGACGAGGAAAAGGCAGAGGTGCTCAATGCCTTCTTTGCCTCGGTCTTTAATGTCAAGACCGGTTGTCCTCAGGAGACTTGGCCCCCAGAGCCTGAAGTTAGGGATGTGGGGCTGTGTGAACCCCCCGTAATCCAGGAGGAGACGGTTAGTGACCTGCTGTGCCAGTTGGACACCCACAAGGCTATGTGCCTGGATGGGATTCACCCTAGAGTAATGAAGGAACTGGCAGATGAACTTGCCAAAACACTCTCTATTATTTACCAGCAGTCCTGGTTAACTGGAGAAGTTCCAGCTGACTGGAAATTAGCAAATGTAACGTCCATCTACAAGAAGGGCCGGAAGGATGATCCAGGGAACTCTAGGCCTGTCAGCCTGACCTCGGTGCCAGGCAAGGTGATGGAACAGATCATCCTGAGTGCCACTGCACGGCACATGCAGGACAATGGGGGCATCGGGGCCAGCCAACATGGATTCATGAAAGGCAGGTCCTGCTTGACCAACCAGGTCTCTTTCTATGACCAAGTGACCCGCTTAGTAGATGAGGGCAGGGCTGTGGATGTAGTCTATCTAGACTTCAGTAAGGCATTTGACACTGTCTCCCACAGCATCCTCCTAGACAAACTGGCTGCCTGGGGCTTGGATGGGTGGACTCTTCCATGGGTTAAAAACTGTCTGGATGGCCAAGCCCAGAGAGTGGTGGTGAATGGGGCAAAGTCCAACTGGCGGCCAGTCACTAGCAGTGCTCCCCAGAGCTCAGTTCTGGGGCCAGTGCTGTTCAATATCTTTATAGATGATCTAGACGTAGGGATTGAGTGCACCCTCAGCAAATTTGCAGATGACACCAAGCTGGGTGGGAGTGTCGATCTGCTGGAGGGTAGGAAGACCCTACAGAGGGATCTGGACAGGTTAGATAGATGGGTCGAGACCAACGACAGGAGGTTCAACAAGAACAAGTGCCGGGTCTTACACTTCGGCCACAAAAACCCCATGCGGCCCAGTGGAAAGAGACCTGGGGGTGCTGATCAACAGACGGCTAAACATGAGCCAGCAGTGTGCCCAGGTGGCCAAGAAGGCCAATGGCATCCTGGCCTCTATTAAGAATAGTGTAGCCATCTGGTCTAGGGAAGTGATCGTCCCTCTGTACTCGGCACTGGTGAGGCCGCACCTTGAATACTGTGTCCAGTTCTGGGCCCCGCACTTCAAGAAAGATGCTGAGGTGTTGGAGCGAGTCCAGAGGAGGGTGACCAAGCTGGTGAAGGGTCTGGAGAGTCTGACTTATGAGGAACGGCTGAGGGAGCTGAGGTTGTTTAGCCTGGAGAAGAGGAGGCTCAGAGGTGGCCTTATTGCAGTCTACAACTACCTGAAGGGAGGTTGTAGTGAAGTGGGAGTCGGCCTCTTCTCCCAGGCAACTAGCAATAGGACAAGAGGACATAGCCTCAAGCTTCACCAGGGGAGGTTCAGGTTGGACATTAGGAAGAATTTCTTTTCAGAAAGGGTCACAGAATCACAGAAGGGTCATTAGACATTGGAACGGGCTGCCCAGGGAGGTGGTGAAGTCACCATCTCTGAATGTGTTTAAGAAAAGACTGGACATGGCACTTAGTGCCATGGTCTAGTTGACAGGGTAGTGTCAGGGCAACAGTTGGACTCGATGATCCCAGAGGTCTCTTCCAACCTGGTTGATTCTGTGATTCTGTGATTCTGGGTGGCACCCAAAGTGCTGCTTAGTCCTTCCTCTTTACCTTCACAAAATTACTCCTTGTGTTGTTAGTGTGGGAAGAACTCCCCGAGGACAGTGGCCAGGGAATTTGAGTAAGATGCAGACCTTGTGACTATAGCTGGCAAGGTAGCCCAGAACTCAGCAAGTAGGAGAACCCCAGGTGAACACTGTAATATTCAGCATTCTGGAGTCCAAGTTTGTGGCATCCAAATACTGACATGCATGTAAAGAGGCTGTATGGTAGGTGCACAATCTTTTGTATAGTTACACTTTAAAAACTTAGGTAATTTATTCTGTCTTGCTCTGATCTACTATCTTCTTTTTTACTTTCATGCTGTGTCCTTATTTTCTCTTTTTCCACCTCTTTTTTTTAAAAAAAACAAAACAAACTGTATTTGCAGCAGATCTGAAAGTCTAAAGTCCAATTCCTGGTTCTCTAGAAAGTTATCCCTTGCCCTGATAATTTTCCATGTATTTCTTTCCTCAGGTTTTCCTTCATAGTATATCACAGAATCACAGAATCACAGAATCACAGAATGTTAGGGATTGGAAGGGACCTCGAAAGATCATCTAGTCCAATCCCCCTGCAGGAGCAGGATTACCTAGGCCATATCACACAGGAACGCGTTCAGGCGGGTTTTGAATGTCTCCAGAGAAGGAGACTCCACAACCTCTCTGGGCAGCCTGTTCCAGTGTCAGTCACCCTCACCGTAAAGAAGTTTTTCCTCATATTTATGCGGAACCTCCTGTGTTCCAGCTTGCACCCATTGCCCCTTGTCCTGTCAAGGGATGTCACTGAGAAGAGCCTGGCTCCATCCTCATGACACTTGCCCTTTCCATATTTATAAACATTAATGAGGTCACCCCTCAGTCTCCTCTTCTCTAAGCTAAAGAGACCCAGCTCCCTCAGCCTCTCCTCATAAGGGAGATGTTCCACCCCCTTAATCATCTTCGTGGCTCTGCGCTGGACTCTCTCTAGCAGTTCCCTGTCCTTCTTGAACTGAGGGGCCCAGAACTGGACACAATATTCCAGATGCGGCCTCACCAGGGCAGAGTAGAGGGGGAGGAGAACCTCTCTTGACCTGCTGACCACACCCCTTCTAATACACCCCAGGATGCCATTGGCCTTCTTGGCCACAAGGGCACATTGCTGGCTTATGGTCATCCTGCTGTCCACTAGGACCCCCAGGTCCCTTTCCCCTATGCTGCTCTCCAACAGGTCTGCCCCCAACTTGTACTCATACATGGGGTTGTTCTTGCCCAGATGCAGGACTCTACACTTGCCCTTGTTATATTTCATTAAATTTCTCCCCGCCCAACTCTCCAGCCTGTCTAGGTCTCTCTGAATGGCTGCGCAACTTTCCGGCGCGTCAGCCACTCCTCCCAGTTTAGTGTCATCAGCAAACTTGCTGACAGAGCACTCTATTCCCTCATCCAAGTCATTAATGAATATATTGAATAGAACTGGTCCCAGTACCGACCCTTGAGGGACTCCGCTAGACACAGGCCTCCAACTGGACTCTGTCGCATTGACCACCACTCTCTGGCTTCTTTCCTTCAGCCAGTTCACAATCCACCTCACTACCCGATCATCCAGACCGCACTTCCTCAGTTTAGCTGCAAGGATGCTGTGGGAGACCGTGTCAAACGCTTTACTGAAATCGAGATAGACCACATCCACAGCTTTACCATCATCTATCCACCGGGTTATGTCCTCATAAAAGGCTATCAAGTTGGTTAAGCATGACTTCCCGTTGGTGAAGCCATGCTGAGTGCCCCTAATGATCCCCCTATCCTTGATGTGCCTAGAGACAGCACCAAGGACAAGTTGTTCCATCACCTTGTGATATAGTTCCCCGGGTCCTCCTTCTTGCCCTTTTTGAAGACTGGAGTGACATTCGCTTTCCTCCAGTCCTCAGGCACCTCTCCCGTTGCCCACAAGTTAGCAAAGATGATGGACAGTGGCCTAGCAATGACTTCCGCCAGCTCCCTCAGCACCCGCGGGTGCATCCCATCAGGGCCCATGGATTTATGGACGTCCAGGTTGCTTAATTGGTCCCTGACCCAGCCCTCATCAACCAAGACAGACTCCTCCTCTATCCTGACTTCTTCTGGGGCCTCAGGGGTCCGGGGATCCTCAGGACAGCCTCCAGCAGTATAGACAGAGGCAAAGAAGGCATACAGTAACTCCGCCTTCTTTTCATCCTCTGTCTCCGGGGCACCCACTTCATTCGTCAGTGGGCCTACATTGCCTCTAGTGTTGGTTTTACCTGCAATGTATTTGAAGAAGCCCTTTCTGTTGTCCTTGACCTCTCTTGTAAGGTTTAATTCCAAGGAGGCCTTAGCTTTCCTAGTTGCCTCCCTACATCCTCTGACAGCAGACTTATATTCCTCCCAAGTGGCCAACAGCAATAGTGGGTGGATATATCTTAGACCAACAGCAATAGTGGATGGAATGCCAGATACTCTCTTTTAAATATGTCATTTCTATTTTGTCTATTTCTGCATAAATACAGTTTCTGTTTCTGCTCTAAAGAATTTTCTTCACTAACTTATCTTTTACATTTCTTTAGCTTTGTAGAGATTAAGATACTAATCTTTTTGTCTTTTCTCTATCCTCTTTCTTCAATTCTAATGAAACACCCCTTTAAGCACTGATTATCTCTCATGCTTACAAAAAGATAACAGCTCCCACTTTAGACCTAACCCAAATCTTATTGAAGATGATAGGAGCTACTTCACTGGATATTTGGTATAGGTTTGTGTCCTGGTTTGGCCTAAACCAGGCCGATTTGTTAGATATAAGTTTCATGGAGATCTGCAGCATTTAAAGAGTCAAACAGAACTGATTTTAACTGTGAAACAAGCTTCTCTGGAATTGCAAAAATTCACCTTTAAAATTCACTTTATATTTCCACAGCAATAAATTAAAGGATGATTTCTCTATGAACTGTACTACAAAAGAGTAATAGATGAAAGACTAACTTTTTTGCCTCAGTCTTCACTGGCAAGTGCTCTAGCCACACTGCCGATGTTGCAGAAGGCAAAGGCAGGGACTGGGAGAATGAATAATCTCCAACTGTAGGAGATCAGGTGAAGATCATCTAAGGAACCTGAAGGTGCACAAGTCCATGGGACCTGATAAGGTGTATCCACAGGTCCTGAGGGAAGTGGCAGATAAAGTTGCTGAGCCACTATCCATCATCTTTGAGAAGTCATGGCAGTCTGGTGAAGTCCCCACTGACTGGAAAAGGGGAAACATAACCCCAGAAGATGCGGGGAACTCCAGGCCAGTCAGCCTCACCCCTCTGCCTGGCAAGATCGTGGAGCAGATCCTCCTGGAAACTATACTGAGGCACACGGAAATCAAGGACGTGATTGGTGACAGCCAACATGGCTTCACTAAGGGTAAATAGTGCCTGACAACTTTGGTGGCCTTCTACAAAAGGGTTACAGCACTGGTGGATAAGAGCAACTGATGTCATCTACCTGGACTCGTTCCACACATTTGACACTGTCCCACACAACATCCTTGCCTCTAAATTGGAGAGATACGGACTTGACGGATGGACCACTCAGTGGATAAGGAATTAGCTGGATGGTTGCACTCAAAGAGTTGCGGTCAACAGCTCAATGTCCAAGTGGATGACCAGTGATGAGTGACATTCTTTGGGGGTCGGTATTGGGACTGGCGCTGTTTAACATCTTTGTCAGAGACATGGACAGTGGGATTGAGTGCGCCCTCAGCAAGTTTGCCGACGTTACCAAGCTGTGTGGTGCAGTCGACACACTGGAGGGAAGGGATACCATCCAGAGGGACCTTGACAGGCTTGAGAAGTGAGCCCATAAGAACTGCGTGAAGTTCAACAAGGCCAAGTGCAAGGTCCTGTATGTGGGTCGGGGGCAATCCCAAGCACAAATACAGGCTCGGTGGAGAATGAGTTCAGAGCAGACTTAACGAGAAGGACTTGTGGGTGATGGTTGATGGGAAGCTCAACATGAGCCAACAATGTGAGCTTGCAGTCCAGAAAGCTAACCGTATCCTGGGCTGTATCAAAAGAAGCGTGACCAGCATGTTGAGGGGGGTGATTCTCTCCCTCTACTCTGCCCTTGCGAGACCCCACATGGAGTACTGCATCCAGCTCTGGGGTCTCCCACTGAAGAAGGACATGGACCGGTTGGAGTGAGTCCACAGGAGGGCTACAAAGATGATCAGAGGGCTGGAGCATCTCTTCTATGAAGACAGGCTGAGATAGCTGGCGTTGTTCAGCCTAGAGAAGAGAAGGCTCCAGTGAGACCTTCTAGCAGCCTTACAGAACTTGAAGGGGGCCTACAGGAAAGTTGCAGAGGGACTTTTTACAAGTGCATGTAGTGATAGGATGAGGGGTAACATGTAGAGTGTAGATGTAGATGAGATATTGGGGAGAAATTCTTGACTGTGAAGGTGATGAGACACTGGAACAGGTTTCCCAAAGAAGTTGTGGATGTCCCCTCCCTAGAAGTGTTTATGGCCAGGTTGGATGGGGCTTTGGGCAACCTGGTCTAGTGGAAAGATGTCCCTGCCCATGGCAGAGGGGTTGGAACTAGATGATCTTTAAGATCTCTTCCAACTCAAATCATTCTATGATTCTATGATTCTATGGTATCTTCTTTTCATTAGCCACTTCATGTGTTAATAGGATCTAATTTCTGCAAGTATATGGAGATACATTTAAATACTGAATAAAGTTTTATGTACTGTTTTGCTATTCACTTTTTATTTAATATTACTCTCTTCTAATTTTACTATGAATAAAGAGTTGCTATAGCAATTTCAGTACGAGGATCTTATTCACATTGGTTATCATAGTTATTTAACACAACATTAAATATCAACACAAATTTTAACTATCATGCAGCAGTGAAAGAGACCAGAATGAAATCAGCCTGCTAATACAGAAACTGGTGAACCCACTGCAGTTAAGGGTCTAGTGTAGCTGTCTTTGAGCTCATGTTTGTAATCCTTCTTAAACACAACCTGGACCAAGCAGAATTTCTCAAATGTCTCCATACTGCATCCTCCAAGAAGGGATCATTATGTTGGCACAAGGACAAGCCCAGTCTAGCCCCATGCATTAATACTGCTGCTGCTCTCAAGATAATTGCTGTAAGTACAGGGGACAACAAGGCAAGAGCTTTTACTGTACTTTTCAGCCTTCAGGTAATGTTGCATGGAGATTATTTTGGTCCAACAGGATTTGATAACTTGGCCCCTATACAATGCAAAATAACTAAAAGGGCTTCCAAGCCCAAGTGTAAGCAGAAGATGGTACAGATGTATTTTTATAGCCCTGTGATTAAGCTAATATACAGCTAGCTCAATGTCTTTATTTCTGTGAAACAGTTAATAAGACACACTTCTCACAAATAATTTAGATATTATTATAGTAGGCTTAACATAAAGAGTGGAAGTCTATATTGATGTAGAAATTATTAATAACAGTAACAAAAAAATAGTAAAAATTAAACTCTGAAAGCAGAATAAAACAATTTTAAAATAGGTACTATTTTTTAATGTACAGAAATCTATCACCTCCTTTGATGAGTTGCATCATCTAGGAGTTGTGAATTAAGGCTCTTCTTGTGCAAGTTTTCTGTGTTTGGATGCAGCATGACCTGTCACTTCCAGAAGACTCCCAGTGGGCTTAAAATAAACAGGTGAGAGTTCAGATAGATGATCAGTCTCCTTCAAGTGATATCACCCATTTATTCTTGAATACAAAATGGCCCATCTGTTTTATAGGAATCTATATTCAGAGCTGTTAGTAACTGAAATTTTCATGTTCAAGTCGTGAAGTTAGGGCATGTAGTGGGAAACTGTGGGTTCATTCACCGTTTCCACTCATAAAACAGCAGAATCGCACAGAATCACAGAATCAATCAGGTTGGAAGAGACCTCTGGGATCATCGAGTCCAACCGTTGCCCTGACACCTCTCTGTCAACTAAACCATGGCACTAAGAACAGGCTGGCCTCCTCTGAACTGAATGCCTTATAATACAGAAAAGGCGTAAATTAATTTTTCTCCATTTTTAGATGGACTAAATTGAAGATGCAGTTATGAGCAAAAGAAAATAGCAAACATTTTGAATCTGCCATCAGGATGACTTTTAGCAAAACCTAGTGCATAACATGTGGGAGCAATTGTTGAAGTGTATCATCTGGCCACTTGTTAGTAAAGCCTAGCTATGAAAGCCCAAGCACAGAAATCTTCATTGGTTCTATCTTGCTAAAATTAATAGCTTCCTAATTATATGTTTGCACAATCTGTGCTGTATTGTAAAAGCATCCTGATTATATATATTTTGTTAATAATGGATCATCATGTGTTGCTGGGCAAATCCATGATTTAATGGTCTTTAAAATGTCTGTTGCATTGAAGATACATTAAAAGAAAATTACTACAGCTACATGATGTGTAGTACAAGTTTACATAATAACGGATGTTGAGTGTTCAACTCACATTCACTGTCTACTCTTAACACTTATGATTTAAAATAAACATTAAAAACACTAAACAAAAAAACAGTCTTCCCACAAATAAAAATAAATTTAAAAAACTGAAATCTGAAGGGTTTTTGTTGGTGGGTTTTGGGGTTTTTTTTGGCAGTACTGACAGTGAAATAATATACTGGGTGTTTCCAGAAAAATAAAAATTTTGCAAGATAACCCTTTGATCACCACCTTATACATGACATGCATCATTCAGAGTAAAGGATGAGCTATTAATTTCATCTTCTGTAGTGTTTTAACCACACAATAAAAGAAGCTAAACTGTAAGTAACATTTAAAGAAATATCCCTTACAATCACAGATGTAGGGTTTATTCATGTACGAGCAACATCATCTACTTTACATCTCTTACTGGGCTTCTAGTTTCTATTGTGACAGTACAATTGCAATTATGTCTTAATTCCAAGTGATTTCTTCTCTACCTTTCATTCTTTTCCTTTTATGAGTAGTTAAATACAGTTCTTATTTTTGAATGTGGCTAAAGAAAACAATAAGGGGTTCTATAAGTACATAGGAGAGAAAAGGAAGACTAGGGAAAACGTGGGTCCATTGCTCAACATGGAGGACCTGGTTACACAGGACATGGTGTCACTGTTTAAGGCTGAGCGGGCAGTTAAGCAGATGGCAGATGCTCTCTATAACCTTATCCTTTCCCAGAGGGGAAAAAGAAAAGAGAAAAGGGAGAGAGACTTACAGGCTGGAAAGTTAAAACAGTTTTAATAAACAATAACAAGGGAAAAGAGTATAATAAATAATGAACTAGATACAAAACTGCTGCTGAGCTCCCCCTGATGATGATCACATCACTGCTGACACTGCAGGGCAGGCGCTGGGGAGTCCCAAACCAGATGTGGCAGCAGGCGGGAAATGGATTTGGGAGCGAAGGCAGGAGTGTGGGCAGAGTCTTCCCAGGATGTTGGCCGTGGGGGAAGAGAGTACAACCCTCGTGGTCTCTCAGCTTTAAACTGAGTATCACGTGGGTGGGATGGAATACCCCATTGGTCAGGTTTGGGTAACCTGTTTTGTTTACTCCTCCCCACAGGTGCAACACTTTTACAGTCCTTTTCTTTGTGGGACAAAGAGACCCAACAGGGACCTTAGTTTCCACAGCAACAAGGACATGTGGTCAACTTCAGAAAGTAGTCACTTTAAAGAAACTTAACTGAAAATTCTGTCCTAGTCCAAACCGGGACACCTGGAAAAGACTGGGGTACTGAGTGCTTGCTTTGCTGATCTTTACTAGCAAGACCAGTCTTCAGGAAACACAGATCCCAGAGACCATGGGGAAGTGACAGAGCAAGAAAAATGTACCCTTAGTGGAAGAGGATCAGGTCAGGGAACTTTTAAGCAACCTGGACATACCATGAGACCATGAGTCCATGGGCTCTCATGGGCCACACAAACCCAATACTGATCCATGCACAAATGTTGAGGGAGCTAGCAAATGTTATTGTGAGGCCACTCTCAATAATCTTTGATTGATCCTGGTGACTGGGAGAACTGCACAAACACTGGAAGAAAGCAAATGTCATTCCTATCTTCAAGAAGTGCAAGAAGAAGGACCCAGGGTACTATAGGCTAGTCAGTCTCACCTCAATCCCTGTGAAGGAGATAGAGCAGCTAATCCTACAAACCATTTCCAGGCACATTAAGGACAAGAAAGTCATCAGGAGTAGTCAGCATGGTTTCACCAAGGGGAAGTCAAGCTTGACCAACTTGATAAACTTCTATGATGGAATGATTGGCCTGGTAGACGAAGGGAGAACAGTGGATATTTTGTACCTGAACTTTTGTAAGGCCTTTGACACAGTCTCGCATAAGTTCCTCATAGAGAAGCTGTTGATGTACGGGCTGGATGAGCATACAGTGTGGTGCATTGAAAACTGGCTGAATGGCCAGTCCTAGAGAGTAGTAATCAGTATTACAAAGTCTAGTTGGAGGCCGATAACTAGCAGTGTACCCCAGGGGTCAATACTGGGTCCAATCTTGTTTAAACACTTAATTAATGATGTGGATAATGCAAAAGAATGTACCCTCAGCAGGTTTACAGATGACACCAAACGGAGGAGTGGCTGCTCCACCGGAGGATTGTGTTGCCATCCAGAGTGACCTCAAGAGACTGGAGAAATGGGTCAGCAGGAATCTCATGGACATTAACTTTTCCATCAACAAGAAGTGCAAAGTCCTGCATCTGAGGAAGAATAGCTCCATGCAACAACATATCTTGGGGCTACCCAGCTGGAAAGTAGCTTGGAAGAAAAGGACCTGGGGATTCCAGTGGACATCAGGTTGAACATGAGCCAGCAAAGTGCTGTTGCAGCAAAGACGGCTAACGGCATCCTGGGCTCCATTAGGCCAGTAGGTTGAGGGAAGTGATCCTTCCCCTGTATTCAGCACTAGTGAGACCACATCTGGAATCCTGTGTCATGTTTTGGTCTCCTCAGTACTAGACAGACAATACCATACTGGAGAGAGTCCAACAAAAAAACCCACTACTATGATTAAGTGACTGGAGCATCTCTCCTTTGAGGAAAGGCTGAGAGAGTTGGGACAATGTTGGGACAAAGTTGGGACAGGGAACTGCTAGAGAGAGTCCAGCGCAGAGCCACGAAGATGATTAAGGGAGTGGAACATCTCCCTTATGAGGAGAGGCTGAGGGAACTGGGTCTCTTTAGCTTAGAGAAGAGGAGACTGAGGGGTGACCTCATTAATGTTTATAAATATGGAAAGGGCAAGTGTCATGAGGATGGAGCCAGGCTCTTCTCAGTGACATCCCTTGACAGGACAAGGGGCAATGGGTGCAAGCTGGAACACAGGAGGTTCCGCATAAATATGAGGAAAAACTTCTTTACGGTGAGGGTGACTGAACACTGGAACAGGCTGCCCAGAGAGGTTGTGGAGTCTCCTTCTCTGGAGACATTCAAAACCTGCCTGGACGCATTCCTGTGTGATATGGCCTAGGCAATCCTGCTCTGGCAGGGGGATTGGACTAGATGATCTTTCGAGGTCCCTTCCAATCCCTAACATTCTGTAATTCTATGATTCTGTGATGTAGCCCAGAGAAGAGAAGACTCAGAGGGATCCTATCAATGTCTATAAATACCTGAAGCAAGAGCACAAAGAATAATAGAATTATAGAATTGTTTTGGTTGGAAAAGACCTTTAAGATCATCAAGTCTAACCGTTAACCTAGCACTGCCAAGTCCACCACTAAACCATGCCCCTAAGCACCATGTCTTTCCTATACCTCCAGGGTATATGGACTCACCCACTTCTCTGGGCAGTCTGTTCCAATGCTTGACAACACAGTTGGTGACGAAATTTTTCCTGATATCCAATCTAAATCTCCTCTGGCTCAACTTGAGGCAATTTCATCTCATTTTATCACTTGGTATCTGGGAGAAGAGACCAACACCCATCTCGCTACAACCTCCTTTCAGGTTGTTGTAGAGAGCCATAAGGTCTCCTCTGAGCCACCTTTTCTCCAGACTAAACAACCCCAGCTTCCCCATCTGCTCCTCATAAGACTTCTTTTTCAGACCCTTCACCAGCTTCATTGCCCTTCTTTGGACACCCTCCAGCAACTCAATATCTTTCTTGTAGTGAGGGGCCCAAAACTGAACACAGTATTCGAGGTGCAGCCTCACCAGTGTCGAGTACAGGGGGACAAACACTTCCCTAGTCCTGCTGGCCACACTGTTTCTGATACAAGTCAGGATGCTGTTGGCCTTCTTGGCCACCTGGGCACACTGCTGGCTAATATTCAGCTAGCTATTGATCAATACTGAACACAATACTTTGGCTGAGGTCTCACAAAACAGGCTGAGACCCTTGTGATCCGCCTGTTTTATATTGAGAATGACATGTATGGGATGGAATACTTTCGTTGGTCAATTTTGGGTTACCTGTCCTGTCCGCTCCTCCCTGCAGGTGCGACCCCCCTTCGGCTCTTCACTCATGAGCAGTGAGGAATTTAGCAGTGACCTTGGTTTCTCTAAGAATAAGTACAAACTTCGAGTGTTATCATCGGCCCCGGAAGCAGACACTGTCTGCAAAACATGCAGTTAGTTTCAGAAAGCGCAGTTACTTAGAAGAGACTTAGCTGAAAGTAAAAATCACTGAAAGGAAAATTAACCTGCTTTGGGCCAAACCAGGACAGGGGGTAACTGGGCACTGGCACAGGTTGCCCAGAGTGGATGTGGAGTCTCCATCTTTGGAGATATTCAAAAGCTATTTGGACATGGACCTGGGCAACTGGTTCTAGGTGACCCTGCCAGAGCAGGCAGGGCTTGGACAAGATAACTTTCAATGATTCCTTCCAACCTCAGCGGTTCTTTGATTCAGTGATTCTGTGTAATCTTACAATCCTTTCATTTTCCCCATAACACTTATAAATTTAAAGCACTACAATAAAAATAAATCTCACTTCTTGTTCCCTAAACTTGATCACTTCAAAAATAAAGTGCTTATAAGATGCATCACTAATTTTAATTTGTCTTTTATTAAAGAAGATGATTTAGAGTTATTGGAGTACTTTGTTGCTATTTATTTAATTAATTAATATTCACATTGGAAAGAAATAGCACAGAATTCTAGCACATGCTTATTACTGAGTAGATATTAAAGGAAATGTTCTCATGTACTCTTGAAGGATTTAATCCACTGAGGTGACAACTGAAATACAACAGATGATAACCAGAAAAAATGCCCATGGTTTCATAGCACTACATAGAATAGTAGAATAACAGCATAATAGCATCATAGAATCATAGAATGGTTTGGGTTGGAAGGGGCCTTAAAGATCATCTAGTTCCAACCCCCCCCCACCATGGGCAGGGACACCTTTCCAATAGACCAGATTGCTCAGAGGCCCATCCAGCCTGGCCTTGAACACTGACAGGGAGGGGGCATCCACAACTTCTCTGGGAAATCTGTGCCAGTGTCTCACCACCCTCCCGGTAAAGTATTTCTTCTGAATATCGCATATAAAACTACCCTCTTTCAGTTTAAAACCATTGCCCCTCGCCCTATCACTACATGCCCTTGTAGAAGTCCCTCTCCAGCTTTCCTGTAGGCCCCCTTCAGATACTGTAAGGCTGTTCTAAGGTCTTCTCAGGGCCTTCTCTTCTCCAGGCTGATTAACCTCAACTCTCAGCCCATTCTCGTAGAGGAGGTGCTCCAGCCCCCTGATCACCTTGGTGGCCCTCCTCTAGACCTGCTCAAGCAGGTCCATGTCTTTCTTATGCTGGGGGCCCCAGAGCTGAACACAATACTTCAGCTGAGGTCTCACAAGAGTGGAGCAGAGGGGCAGAATCACCTCCCTTGACCTGCTGGCCGCACTGCTTTTGATGCAGCCCAGGATACGGTTGGCTTTCTGGACCATGAGTGCACATTGCCACCTCATATTCAGATTTTTACCCACCAATACCCCCAAGTCCTTCTCTGCAGGGCTGCTCTCAATCCACTCATTGCTCAGTCTGTATCCATGTTTAGGATTGCTACAACCCAGGTGCAGGACCTTATACTTGTCCTTGTTGAACTTCATGCAATTTGCATGGCCCACCTCTCTAGGCTGTCATGATTCCTCTGGATGGCATCCCTTCCCTCCAGAGTATGAATCACAACACTCAGCTTGGTGGTATCTGCAAACTTTCTGAGGGTGCACTCGATCCCACTGTCCATGTCTCTGACAAAGATGTTAAATAATACTGGTCCCAATACGGACCCCTGAGGGACACCACTCATCACTGGTCTCCACCTGGACATCGAGCTGTTGACCACAAACTCTTTCAGTGGGACCATCCAGCCATTTCCTTATCCACTGAGTTATCCATCCGTCAATTCCATGTCCTCTGTTTTAGAGACAAAGATGTTGTGCAGGACAGTATCAAATGCGTTGCACATATGTACTTGTTAGTATTCTGTGGGAATCATTAAAGGAAACAATATTTAGGAAAGATGAAAAAAAAAAGAAAGTGTTCTCACCTACAGCTGGCACCAACGCTTCTCATCAAATCAAATGTTTTAGACTTTCTTGAAAGCAAAGTAATTTTCTTACAGAACATCAGTAATAGAAAATTTTGAATGCATTTTAATATCTTGCCTTGGTTTGCTCACATCCAGGATACTAGATGCAGTTTTTGTCTCTTCAATTCAAAAAGAACAATTTGAACTCGCAAGTGTTCAGAGAAGAACAGAAAGGATGTCCAAAACTAGGCAATAGCATCTGAATGACAGTATAGTGGGATTCTTCTGCCTGAAAAAAAAAAAAGGATGAATATAGTAAAGATTTATAAAATCATGAGTGGCATAAAGGTAGTGGACAGCAAATTTATTATCTTTTCTTAGAGGATGCGATAGGTTAGTAAGATTTAGGTGCACAGCAAGTAGAGGAAGTCATTACTCATGCAAGAGTTAAGCTCCTTGGCAAAAGATGTTGTGGATATAAAAAATTTATATGGGTTCAAGGAGGCACTGAATAAGTACTTAAAGAGAGCTCTGATGAGAATTTCTCAATAGATACAAATAATCAACCTCAGGACTCCCCATGAGGTGAAAATAATGTGAGGCAGTAAGAATACTCACTACGACATATGCTTGTCTCATCATTGTTCTTCCTGAGGCATCTGTTTATGATCACTTTTTTGAGACAAGACATCAATTTGCAGGATATTGACTAAATAGGTAAATCTGATATTTTGCTCCTTTTTCCCAAGTTAGAAATTGTTTTTTAAACACTCATTAAAAAATCACCTTGAATGGGATAACAGCTATTCTGATACAAGGAAACTGAGCTTTGCAGCTGCTGATTTATCTTTAATTTTGAGAGAAATATGCCAAATGCCAAAGGCTAACAGAAAAAATAGCGTATCTCATTTATAAAATACTTTTTTTGGAGATAGAATGTGAAACCCAAAATCACAAATAAACTTCTAATAGACTTATGAAGGCACTGATTAAGTGCTCACATTCCTGCTTCTTTCTTATTTTCCCTTATACTGATACTTACTATCTTTAGTCTGTAACTGGCCTTCCGTGTGATATATATATCAAGTTAATCAGTGGTGAGTGTATTTATGCATTTCAAACTTTTGGCACAAAACATGAAGTACCTGTAGGCTTTGCCACAGAGTATCCTGCATTGAGATTGCTGGTGTTTGGAGGACAGTTCAGCACAGAAGTCTCTGTGGTTTATTTTGGTTTATTTTAATGGTTTATTTTGCAATTCAAACTATTTCTTGTTTTTCACTTTCTTCATTGTGACATAGATTTAGAAGATATTGTGACCTCTTCTAGAAAACTGGAATACTTCGACGTAACAAACCACCTAGAATCTATTTTGTGTTAGGAAATGTGTGATTCAACATCGGTACAATAAAAAGATGAGTTTTCTGATGTTGCAACTCTCCGCCATAACTGACTTTTAACATCAGTGCCTTGCTGATATTGTTTGTTATTTTGCATTTTTAGAGCACTGGTACTAAAAATCTCTAGATAGTATTACAGAGTGCTGCAAATGAAGACTTAAATTTTCAAATAACCAGAGAACTATTTATATGCTTACCAGTCACATTTGCATGCAGCATCATGCATGGACTAAGTCTATTTTTTACACAGTGGAAGCTGTACATAATAAAGAGTACACATGTTTTTATGCATGCCCTTTTGCAAATATAGAGTTTCTGTTTGCATCCCTTGATGGGATTTGGTCACAGAGCCGTAACTACATTTCAATTTTCTAAATCTCAAGCATTAACTTATTCTTAGTTAACAAGTATAAGGGGGGAAAAAAGTGTATAACGGCAGTAAATTTTTTGAAACTCATAGAATTTAAAAATGGACACACAATTTGCGTGTCAAGTTTTAGCCCAAAGCAAAATTTCATGGATAAATTATAGAATCCTAGAAATACTAGGATTATAACGATGGCAGTGAAATGTTTCTAAGTACAGCAGTACAAACAATGGCCAATTATTATACAGTTTTACTGCTTCAACATGAAAGAAATACTCTTCAACTATCAAATTTTAAATGCCAAGGCAGATTACTATGATTCCAAATGCAGCTTTCAGATAATGTTGTAATCTATAAAGTCCTTTCCTTAATTGTGATAATTTGCAATGAATTAGAGAATTTTTCAGGAAGTTATGGTGTAGTCATTCACAGAGCTTTTAAAGTGATAAATCAAAAATACAAGCTAAATCTGCTGAGTATGACTTTCTGTTATCTGTCACATTTGCTGGAGAATCTGAAAAATGGTAAGCCTGAAATTGTTGTTTCAAACTCACAAAATGAGCAGCAGAACCCTTTACTGACCAAGACTTACCTTTCTACAAGGACTTCAACCTCATAAGCAAATTACAATAAACTATACATAATGTGATAATTAAGAGATACACATTCAAAAGTTGGCATTTGCATAATTGCAAAGAATTAAATGCTCTTAAGATTTTAAGGAAGATCAATACCACATAATTGAGTATTATTCATCAATCTAACTTCATAACATTAAGTATAAATCTATGCTCTTCCAGCCATTATTACTTTGTGTAACCAAAAGTAAAACAGGTATGTAACTATTATTTTCCCATTTTATTTATGAGTGGCAGCAGAAAAGGAGATAGAATCACTGTTGTTAGTGCTGTTGTCTTACATATCAAGACGAAACTCAAAGAAAACCATCCAATTCAAGGTTATAATACCTTAGGAACACACATTCTTGTCTGCAATACCTTAAAGCTCAGATGAAAATATAAAACTGGAAAGTGATTAAAGCAAAGAAAAGAAAATACAAGAAAAGTGTGCATGTTCTGAGCCTTTGTCTGTGGCCTTATTTTGGGGTAGATAGCTGCGAAAGGAATTGAGAACCGGAGCGCTTAGCACCCACAGTTCGTGGGTCCTGCTACAGCACGTTGATTTGTAATTTGTGAGCATTCAGAAGGCCTGAACAAATGTCCACACATGATTGGAATGCACAAACATAATTAATATGATAAAGCCTAAGACAGTAAGATTCAGCAGAAAAGATAGTGGAATTCTGTTGCATAAATACATGCAGTTAGCAATAAAACTACCACTAGCATTTATTCCACATTGTTATAACAAAAATAACTAAATTGTTTGCATAACGTTAGAAAGTTTACTTTCTTTTTTGTCCACTGTGCAAACAATGAGCAATATCTAGGGATATTTTTATTGCTTATAGAGCAATAGGATTAAACTCAGTGTTTACCCAACAAAACATCTATTAATTTAAATTTGCATATTTGTAAGTGCAATAGTCCAAAACCAAGTCTATATTCTGAATAATAGAAATACCAATAAGGATACCTTCAGAACATGCTCATTTTACTCCCAGAACGATCGATTGATTAGGTCATTGTCAGCAAGCACACATAGAAAAATGCAACCAAAAAAATGTAGAAGACAAACACACATACACACACACACCCCCCCCCAAAAGGAAAGGGAAAAAAAGAGAAAATGAAAAAGGAAAAATATAAAGGTAAAAGAGAAGAGCGAGACAAGGGAACAGGTAGCCCATAGCACTCTTACTACTTCATTCTATAACACTTGCTTTCCTGAGGAAAGTGGTACCAGTATTCCAGCTGTAGGAGAAAAGTTGTATCTTCAAGTTTTCTTTATGGTTTGAAAATTACTAAAAAAACAAGCACAGGTGGAAACTTAAGTAATGTAGAGTGAATCTGTAAAACCTAAGGAACAGAGCAGGAAGATTCAGTGATATTAATATTTTCTAGAATTATAACTACAGCAAAACAAAAAGAGAAAAATAGCACATAGTCAACACAAGTCAGTATGTTCCTAGCAGTCATTTGTACTTCTGGAGCCTAATCCATGACAAATTCTTTAGCTATTCTTAACACAATCCTTTTAGAATTTCATATTATTTTTAACCAAATAATCCTACATTAAGAAACAAAACCACAAACAAAGTGAGCTAAGTAATAACATGTTGTACTTAAATAGCTTTGAAGCACAATAAAAATTAGATTAATTTTTATGTCAAAATTCAAATGTCACTCTGGAAAACATTTTTTGTTATGAACATGATTAATATTAGACTTTTTAAAAGTTGGAGCTAACGTTAGAACATCCACAGGCTTTGAGAAATATTGAAGGGAGAGCCTTTATTTGCTTCCAGCATACCAGTTCAGAATAGGAGAGGAAATAGGAATAATCAGGGAGGTGGAGAGAGAAAGATGCATGTTAGGGAGTTTTTATTGTATGCCTTGAGGCAAATTAAGTATATGTTTGTGCTTAAATACATATTAAAAGAAAAACAAAACAAAACAAAACCAAATAAAACCGATGTGTTGGACAGAGTCCTACAAGGTTCTGCAAGGAGTCTGCAAAGATGTGTTACAAGAAAATTCATTATATACTTACATCAGCACCAATCCTGTTAGTGTTGTATGGGGAGCCTCAGGCCGGCCTTGGGTCTATCCCCCAGCACCAGCTCTGCTGCCCAAGGGTGGACCCTGATCGCTCCAATTTCCAGGATGGCTACAAGACAGTGCTGAGGCTGTTCCTTATCTAATTATAGGGAGTCATTCTGCCTTTAGCATCCCTGCTGCCAGCCAGTTTAACCCCTTCTGCAGTTGAGCCTTCGTGTCCTCCATGCCAGATCATTCCTCGGTCATAAATTGCCACTGCAGAGCAGTTACAATTTGAATTTCCTGTTTTTGCATCTTGTGGTATGACTTAATAGAAGTTAGAAAGAAGGAAAATGGCAAGTGTAGAAAGTGAAAAGAGTATAACAAGAAAGGACAGGATAATGGACAGGAATACTTAGTACTGGAAAGTAAAACTATAACAGAAAAAATTATGGATGAGGGTAAGAGATGTCTTGTCTGCTGTCACTGAATTAGAGACCTTCATATACTATATTGATATATGCTATATGATAATTTACATTTATATTCATACTTACTGTGCATATAAAAAGCATTGTGAACTTCGCTGTGCTCTGAAGATAAGGGGACTGGAATGTGTCCAAGCCTGATACTAGAAGAACAAATTTTTGTTCTTATTGATGTTTTGTGTTAGCTAAGTCTCATAGAAAAAAAATCATTGGGAAGAAACCCCTAACAGCCTGATAGCTGGGTGGATTATTTTTGTAAGATTTCATAACAGGAATCTAAAAAAAAAAAGCACTTGAATGAAGGCAATATGGACAAGTGCTTCAGGAAAAACATATAGAAAGGACTGTTAGAAAGAGATTAAGACATGCTCTAGGAAGTCAAATGAGTGGTCCGGCTAGCACACTATTCTGTCTCCGACAGAGGCAACATAAGGTGCTACTAAGCACGTCAGCATATCTACTTCATCAATCTTTTCCTCTCATACTCCTCTAGCATCTAGAATTGTACTAGGAATACTGGAAGGTATATTCCTGCCTAGTCCTTTTAGTACCCATTTATGGACCTTTAGTCCACACATTTGTCTAATTCCTTTTTGAACTGGCTGATAACATCTGCCTCTCATGCATCCTGTAGAATTTCCCCGAATTCAGTACCTGCTTGTAAAAAAATACTTGTGTCACGGTTTAAAGCTGGGCTGGCGATTAAACCTGCAGCAGACGCTCTCTGTTAACCCTCCCCCCCCCACCCGAAGGGAAAGGGAAAGGGAAAAGGGAGAGAGACTTACGGGTTGGAAAGTTAAAACAGTTTTAATAAACCTATAATAATGAAAAAGAGTATAATAATAATATTGGAATAATCAAATATATACAAATATATATACAAAACCAAGATCGAGCTCCCCCGATGTCGGCAACGTCACCACCGGCACTGCAGGGCAGGCTCCGGGAAGGCCCAGGCTGGGCCTAGCGACGGTCGAGAGCTGGATTCAGGGATGCACGGATCGGGATCGGGGGCAGCAGGAAAACAGTCGGAGTCCTCCTTGGACACCGGCCATAGCAGAAAGAGCAAGAGTGAGCAAGAGAAGAGAGACCCTCGTGATCCCCCCGCTTTATACCGAGAATGACGTGTATGGGATGGAATACCCTCGTTGGTCAATTTTGGGTCACCTGCCCTGTCTGCTCCCCCCTGCAGCTGCGACCCCCCCTTCAGCTTTTCACTTGTAAGCAGTGAGGAATCCAGCGGTGACCTTGGTTTCTCTAAGAAAAAAGTACAGCAAGAGCCTTACTGCACAACATCCCTACCGGTGCCTCAGCGATAACTACAAACTTCGAGCGTTATCAGTCCTGGAAGCAGACACTGTCTGCAAAAACATGCAGTTAGTTTCAGAAAGTGCAGTTATTTAGAGGAGACTTAGCTGAAAGTAAAAATCACTGAAAGGAAAATCGGCCTGGTTTAGGCCAAACCAGGACATTCCACCCCTTATTCCATACCATTCACGTCATACTCAGATCACCACTAACTTTTCATTTTAAAATATATACAGATAACATTAGTTTATGATTCATCTCTATACAGAAAAAAAAAAAAAGTTCATCAAGTTCATTTAGTTCAGGATTGTGGGTTTCCATCTGGCTAGGAGTCTCTCAGGGCAGGAGACATGGTATGAGTTTTGTCACAGTTCATGCCCACGGGTTGCAGGTTAAAGATGTCAGTCTCGAGGAGGTTACTGGACGCCACTTGCAGCTAGCTCTGGTCTCGTCACCACTGTCTTAACCTGAAAGACACTTATGAACACTGTTAGTATTATGCAGCAATTAACATCATGCAGTTCAGAATTAAGTATTCTCACCCAAGATCAGATCACCTTCAGGGACACATCGGACTCCACCATCCTGCAGCATCACCCACCAAGTACATCCAGGTCCTTGAGCAAAAGCAATCCCATGAACGGGTTTACCTTTGCCCGTAGCAGGAAGAACCCAGACAGTTTTTCCCAACAGATTCCTTTCATGCACCACAGGGACTTTATCCCCTTCTACTGTATGTAAAAGGTCTGACTGAGCAGGGCCAGCTCGGTTGATAGATCCTCTGGTGTTAACTAGCCAGGTAGCTTGTGCCAAATGCTTATCCCAGTTTTTAAAGGTTCCACCCCCCATTGCTTTTAGGGTAGTTTTTAACAGCCCATTATACCGTTCAATTTTCCCAGATGCTGGTGCATGATAGGGGATATGATATACCCATTCGATACCATGCTCTTTGGCCCAGTTATCTATGAGACTGTTTTTGAAATGAGTCCCATTGTCCGACTCAATTCTCTCTGGTGTGCCGTGTCGCCACAAGATTTGCTTTTCAAGGCCCAGAATAGTGTTCCGGGCAGTGGCATGGGGCACAGAGTATGTTTCCAGCCATCCGGTGGTCGCCTCCACCATGGTAAGTACATAACGTTTACCCTGGTGGGTTTGAGGGAGTGTGATATAGTCAATTTGCCAGGCCTCCCCATATTTATATTTCAACCACCGCCCCCCATACCACAAAGGTTTTAACCGTTTGGTTTGCTTAATTGCGGCGCATGTTTCACAATCATGGATAACCTGTGCAATAGAGTCCATAGTTAAGTCCACCCCTCGGTCACGAGCCCATCTGTATGTTGCATCTCTTCCTTGATGACCTGAAGTGTCATGAGCCCACCGAGCTAAAAATAGTTCACCTTTATGTTCCCAGTCCAAATCTATTTGGAACACTTTAGCAGCCTGATCTGCTTGTTGGTTGTTTCGATGTTCCTCAGTTGCCCGACTTTTAGGTACGTGAGCATCTACATGACGTACCTTCACGACTAGTTTCTCTAGCCGAGCAGCAATATCTTGCCACAGTTCAGCAGCCCAAATAGGTTTACCTTTACGCTGCCAGTTGCTTCGCTTCCACTGCTTTAGCCACCCCCACAAGGCATTTGCCACCATCCATGAGTCAGTATAAAGATACAGCCTTGGCCACTTTTCTCGTTCAGCAATGTCTAGAGCCAGCTGGATGGCTTTTACCTCTGCAAATTGACTTGATTCACCTTGTCCTTCTGTGGCTTCTGTGATTCGTCGTATGGGACTCCATACAGCAGCTTTCCACTTCCGATGCTTTCCTACAAGACGGCAGGATCCATCGGTGAACAGGGCATACTGCTTCTCATCCTCTGGTAGTTCATTATATGGTGGGGCTTCTTCAGCACGTGTCACCTCCTTTTCTGGTGGCATTCCGAAGTCTTTGCCTTCTGGCCAGTCCATGATCACTTCTAAGATTCCTGGGCGATTAGGGTTTCCTATTCGAGCCCTCTGTGTAATTAATGCAATCCATTTACTCCATGTAGCATCAGTTGCATGATGGGTAGTGGGAACCTTACCCTTGAACATCCAGCCTAGTACTGGTAATCGAGGTGCCAGGAGAAGTTGTGCTTCAGTACCAATTACCTCCGAAGCAGCTCTAACTCCTTCATATGCTGCCAGTATCTCTTTTTCAGTTGGGGTGTAATTGGCCTCGGAACCCTTGTATCCTCGACTCCAAAATCCTAGGGGTCGACCTCGAGTCTCCCCTGGTACTTTCTGCCAGAGGCTCCAGGTAGGACCATTGTCCCCAGCTGCGGTGTAGAGCACATTTTTAACATCTTGTCCCGTACGGACTGGTCCAAGGGCTACTGCATGCACAATCTCTTGTTTAATCTGTTCAAAGGCCTGTCGTTGTTCAGGACCCCACTGAAAATCATTCTTCTTTCTGGTCACTTGATAAAGAGGGCGTACAATCTGGCTGTAATCTGGAATATGCATTCTCCAGAAACCCACAACGCCTAAGAAGGCTTGTGTTTCCTTTTTGTTAGTTGGTGCGGACATAGCTGTTATTTTGTTGATCACCTCTATCGGGATCTGGCGACGCCCATCTTGCCATTTAATCCCTAAAAACTGGATCTCCCGGGCAGGCCCCTTGACCTTGCCTCTTTTTATGGCAAAACCAGCTTTCAGAAGAATTTGGATTATTTTCTCCCCTTTGTCAAAAACTTCTGCTGCTGTATCACCCCATACAATGATGTCATCAATGTATTGCAAATGTTCTGGAGCTCCACCCTTTTCTAGTGCAGTCTGGATCAGTCCATGGCAAATAGTAGGACTGTGTTTCCACCCCTGGGGCAGTCGATTCCAGGTGTACTGGATACCTCTCCAGGTAAAAGCAAACTGTGGCCTGCACTTTGGTGCCAAAGGAATAGAGAAAAATGCATTAGCTATGTCTATGGTGGCATACCACTTGGCTGCCTTTGACTCCAGTTCGTATTGAAGTTCTAGCATGTCTGGCACAGCAGCACTCAGCGGTGGCGTAACTTCATTTAGGCCACGATAGTCCACAGTTAATCTCCATTCTCCATCAGACTTTCGCACTGGCCATATAGGACTATTAAAGGGTGAGCGAGTCTTACTAATCACTCCTTGATTTTCTAATTGTCTAATCAGTTTATGAATGGGGATCAGGGAGTCTCGATTGGTGCAATATTGTCGTCGGTGCACCGTGGTAGTAGCAATTGGCACCTGTTGTTCTTCGACCTTCAGCAACCCCACAACAGAAGGATCCTCTGAGAGGCCAGGCAAGGTAGACAGCTGTTTAATGTCCTCAGTCTCTACAGCTGCTACACCAAAGGCCCATCTATACCCTTTTGGGTCCTTAAAATACCCTCTCTTGAGGTAGTCTATGCCAAGGATGCACGGAGCATCTGGGCCAGTCACAATGGGGTGCTTTTTCCATTCATTTTTAGTTAGGCTCACTTCGGCCTCCAATACAGATAACACTTGAGATCCTCCTGTTACTCCTGAAATACTGATAGGTTCTGCCCCTTTATGATCCGATGGCATTAGGGTGCACTGTGCACCAGTGTCTACCAAGGCTCGATACTTTTGTGGTTTTGATGTGCCAGGCCATCGAATCCACACAGTCCAATAAACTCTGTTGTCCCTTTCCTCCACCTGGCTGGAGGCAGGGCCCCCCAATCAAGAAATGGATTTGTGCTGCTCACAGGGACTGGACCTTCATTTCTCCTATTCACACTTGGGAAAAAGGAATTTGAGGCCCATCTACCCTGACTGGGGTCCTGCTCACTGGTAACTGGAGCAGCCATCCTCCTAGAAAAATTCTCTCTGGTATTTCTTTTAGCTTGCAACTCACGTACTCGTGCCTCTAGGGTACTGGTAGGTTGTCCATGCCATCTGTTCATGTCTTCCCCATAACCACGCAGGGCAAACCACAGGATACCTCGTGATGTGTTCCGTTTCCTTTGAGCTGGTCCTGTATGAGGGCGTTTTCTCCTAACAGCTGCAACGCGTGCCTGTGTAGGTAGAGAGTCAAGTTTATTCTCTATCCTGGACAGTTTGTCTGACAGTTGTTTAAATGAGTCCTTGTTTTCCTTTGTCAGTTTTTCCACAGCCGAGACACGGGCCTGCAGTGGGGAAGAAATACTATCTTCATACTGTCGCATACAGTTAGCCATTTCATCCACACTAGGTCGTGCCATAGCATTTTCTCCCCAGACTAATATTGACAATGTATGGGTATATGTTGGTGGAGCATTCTTCACAACCTTCCGGAACATGGATCGGTTGCATTCCACTTCATCAGGATCTACAGGATCTACAATGTCCCGTGGGTGTCTATAAATGATCTCTTGCACAGCTAGTTGTCTAAGGTAGTTAATACCTTTTTCTATAGTGGTCCATTTGCTCAGGTGGCTCATAACATCATCTTTATAGGGATACCTGCTCTTTACAGCTGACAAGAGTCGCCTCCAGAGACTGATAGTGTTTGACTTTCTTGCAAGCGCCTTATCAATACCACCATCTCTGGACAGGGATCCCAACTGTCTGGCTTCTCTACCGTCTAATTGCATGCTATCTGCCCCATTATCCCAGCATCGGAGCAGCCAGGTAATAATTGGCTCACCATCATAACGGC
Source organism: Nyctibius grandis (assembly GCF_013368605.1). Lineage (NCBI taxonomy): Eukaryota > Metazoa > Chordata > Aves > Nyctibiiformes > Nyctibiidae > Nyctibius > Nyctibius grandis. Next base: position 74,529,901 of record NC_090659.1, on the reverse strand, counting down.
TGAAATCTTTCCTTATATTTCTCAGGTCCTTCAGGGATAAGGAGTGGTAGGTTATCTCTACATCCGAGTCCTCCTCCTGTGATAGTTCTGCTTTAGAACGACCTTTCTTCTGTGATGGGTCTGCTTTAAAATGACGATCAAGGGAACCCCCATCTGTGTCGGGCCCTGACTCTGCCTGAGAAGGGCCCTCACCTGGGTCCTGTGATGGCTCTGCCTTAGAAGGCTCTGAGTCATCATCCTCCTCTTCACGAGCTGATTTCTTTCTGTATTTCTTCCTGGTTACAGGAGCAATTGGTACAGATTCGTTAGATGCTGGGGTCTGAGAAGATGCAGTGGCTGTCGTGGGAGTGCTGAGACTCGTTAGAGTCTGAGTAACTGCAGTGGCCATCTTGGGGGGTGTAGCAGCTGCGGTGCGAGCTGTAGCGGCAGCACACGCTGTAGGATCTGAGGTGGCTGCATAACACCTACACCTGTCCCTGCACCGATACTTAATCTTATCCCACATCAGAAACACATTCAGGACAACCGAAAATAAAAACATGCCACCTAGACAGCACCATCCGAATTTCACAAAATCTAGAGGAATCAGCTTGGCAGAAAAGGAGAAGGTACTATTTCCCGAAGTAAAATTGGAAGTGTAATCATTAACATAATCAGCTAAAGGACGCCTGGAGCGTGCAGATGAAGTCGCTGCTACTGATTCGCGATTAAAACTGCCCATCATTGTGTTATAGAGATAAGAGATCGGAATAGTAACTGCCCAGTTTATCACAGCATAAATCAGTATCAAACCCCATACCAAAACAATACATTTCGACCAGCGCCCACTGCTAAACCGCATGTAAACATTCATAAGAAGCAAACAATAACACAGTGCCCACGGCAGGTAAGGCATCATTGCAATACTCAACTGTGAAAGAAACTCTATAAAAAGACGAGATAACACAGTACTCAAAAATGACATCAGCATCTTCCCTATCTGTTTTAATTTCCAACCCCTCGTAAATCTCAAAGGAAGAAATCTGATACTCTCTCAGCTGAGCTCTCCGGGTCTCCTCCCGCCGGAGCTGGGATTCGACTTATCAGAGGAACCTGTTGGAGCTTCTCTCGAGCCCCACGTTGGGCGCCAATAAATCTGTCACGGTTTAAAGCTGGGCTGGCGATTAAACCTGCAGCAGACGCTCTCTGTTAACCCTCCCCCCCACACCCGAAGGGAAAGGGAAAGGGAAAAGGGAGAGAGACTTACGGGTTGGAAAGTTAAAACAGTTTTAATAAACCTATAATAATGAAAAAGAGTATAATAATAATATTGGAATAATCAAATATATACAAATATATATACAAAACCAAGATCGAGCTCCCCCGATGTCGGCAACGTCACCACCGGCACTGCAGGGCAGGCTCCGGGAAGGCCCAGGCTGGGCCTAGCGACGGTCGAGAGCTGGATTCAGGGATGCACGGATCGGGATCGGGGGCAGCAGGAAAACAGTCGGAGTCCTCCTTGGACACCGGCCATAGCAGAAAGAGCAAGAGTGAGCAAGAGAAGAGAGACCCTTGTGATCCCCCCGCTTTATACCGAGAATGACGTGTATGGGATGGAATACCCTCGTTGGTCAATTTTGGGTCACCTGCCCTGTCTGCTCCCCCCTGCAGCTGCGACCCCCCCTTCAGCTTTTCACTTGTAAGCAGTGAGGAATCCAGCGGTGACCTTGGTTTCTCTAAGAAAAAAGTACAGCAAGAGCCTTACTGCACAACATCCCTACCGGTGCCTCAGCGATAACTACAAACTTCGAGCGTTATCAGTCCTGGAAGCAGACACTGTCTGCAAAAACATGCAGTTAGTTTCAGAAAGTGCAGTTATTTAGAGGAGACTTAGCTGAAAGTAAAAATCACTGAAAGGAAAATCGGCCTGGTTTAGGCCAAACCAGGACAACTTGCTTTCAGCAGCTCTAAACATATCTCTCAATAGATTTCTTGAGTTTCACCTAGTTCTTTTATGAAGTCATTTGACAAACAACAGCCACTTCTTGCACACTGGCTGAGGATTGTTGTCAATCACAAACCATGTCAATTTTTAGGTATTCCCTGGTTGTCTTATAGATCTGTCTAGAACAAAGCAGTTCTGGACACAACTAGAGCTAAGCTAAGTGTGAACATCTAGGATTAGACCTTGGCCCTCTTCTGCTTTTATTCATTTATGGAGACACAGCCCTCCATGTATGAACAAGCTCTACAGTTAGGTACCTAAGTTCTCACACTGCTTTCTTCACAATTCTTTACTAACAGAGACATCCTTCTGCCTACTGAACTGGCTGTCATGAATCCACATTATTTGGCACTTAAGTACCTACTTTTTTATATAATGAAAGGTCCATGACTTTGTTTTTCAATGGCACTTTCAACTAAGGAATCTAGCTTGAGGCCATTGCTCTGCCAGAATCACCTTTTATTTGATCTAGCTCTTAGGCCAGAATATAAAATATATTGTGATAGCTAACTCACATTCACATGCCTATAAATGTCTGGTCCTTGCTTTCTAATCAAGACTGGAAACTGAAAAGACTGAATTAGTTGATATTCAGCTGAGAAAATTTTGACAGGAGGGAGGGAAAGATGATGAATTGGTGTCTGTATTTGAAACAATTATTTTCTATTTTACATAAAGAGTCAAAGACAGGTACAGCTTCTAGGTTTTTGAATACATCTGTAACCTATACTTGTATCAGTAACGAAAATTTATTTCTGAGCATTTTCCATTCTTCTGTTACTATTTTCATGCACTCCTTGCCCCTCAATTGCCTTAATACCATGTAAACTTTAAAGGTTGTACAGAAGCTTGAAACAATGTCATCATTCTATTGCTTTACCGTATCATGTGCAGGAATACTTAACTTCTGCTCTCTGGAGCTTGCATCAGATTTCTTTCTTACAAACCACCTGCCAAGGAGTGAGCTGCCATGAGAAAGATGAGCCAACACAGTTAATTTTTAGATCAAAATATTTGGGAGTTGGCAAAAAAAGTTTTATTGATGGAGTTATATAACCTGGAATTTATCTGACTTGTTGATACAGAGACACTCTTTTAATTAGCATTCCTATTAACAATTTCATAAAAGAGACCGTGTGCTGAATACCACTGAGATACCTCAGTACCTCTGAGTTTTATGAGTTTTTATTTTTTTTTTTCTCCCCAGCATAAAGAGTCTAGGCCAAATGGCAAAACTGGAACTGCTGCTGCTTCTAGATTTATGGCTAAAATTAAGAAGTCACTGGCCAGTAATGCTAACCATAGTGCTCACACAGTGCTTTTGTGAGTTCTAACTCTAGCGAAAAAAGGTTTTCTATTTTTCCTTTTAGTGTATAAAATTGTATTAAATCCAGCTTCTATTAAAAGCTGTCAGACCTGAAGCACAAATTCTCAAGTCTTGGTATTGAGCCAAAATAGATGGCTCATCACTTTCTCACTTGCATTACTCATGTGAGAGAAAAATACCACAGACAAACGGAAAAGTAACTTTACCAGCATCAGAAAACATGCAGCAAATTGTGACAATACGCTGATACAGAAGTAATTTCAGTGTTAAATGTTACTCATTGTGAATGTTTCGTTTATATCAGTTTTAGGCAGTTTTGCTTAGTGCTAAGGTTTTAAAGCTAAAATAAATTATTAAATTTCATAGAAAACACACCAAAGATTCATGGGTATCTACTTGCTTCAAAAAGGGGGACAAATGGTGTCTAAGGTGTCTAGCACAGAAGTAAGTGTTTAATTACAGATATCCATTTTTGTAAGGTGAATCACACACTTAAGTACCTTTGTCTTTTGATTAAGGGTTGTAGGAACTCCTGACAAATGCAAACGTAATTAAAACTAGAAAGCCTCAAATTGCTTAAAACTGTTGAGCATAGGTATAGAGAACAGAACTTGCAGATATCCCTCTGCTGGTAGACCTGTTGACCACTCCTCTTCAGTGACACTGGCAATTCATATCTTCTTCCCAGTGTGTCCTGAGAACTGGTTTCTGTCTCTGTCCCGTGAAGCAGATTCAGGGAACTAGAGAAAAGTTGAAGAACTGTTCAGCAAATTAAGAGCTTGTGTCTTTCCTTAGTTACAAACATAAGTAGACCCTGGGCTTGCTATATGATCCAAAGCATGCGTATAATCTTGTCAAGTGATCCAGAATAGAAAGAACATTCCTGCATCACATATCTGGGCCTACATGTTACTAATAATGTGCCACTAATCACAAATTCCAGTGAGCCAATCAAGCTAACACTTGGATAGGCTGGTACCGATTTCTAGGCAAAACTGTGGAAACGATGATGTGTGATTTATTTAGTAAAGAATTATAGAGTATTAATATAAATAATGACATTTGACTTCATTTTATAGAAAACAAGGTTTTTCATACTGATTGCATTCGGCGTTGAAATTACAAGTTTGTTTTACAAATTCAGCTGTCTAAATGAAATAAATTAAATACCATTAAAATTTTGAAAGGCTTGAGTTTTATAACTGTGCCTCATTGTGATTTGAAATACTAAAACTGTCTAATAAACATGACTGTCAATAGGAAATTATCATCAAATGATAATGATCAAATGATGATGATATTTTAGCTTTGCAGAAATGATGAAAAAATAATGGAATTTATCTTCTTTACTGATGAAATTTGAAATACATGAATGAAATTACTGAGCCACAACAGCTGAAATTTCAGCCACATCTATCATAGAGGAAAGAAGACTATACATGGTAATACTAGTATCTTAAACCCCAGGAAAATGCAGCTGTAGTGATTTTAGATATTACTGCCCCCATCCACTTCATCTTTCTTGTAGAGATAGCAGATCGTACAGTGCAGGCTGAAAAAAAAATTGCAGATGTTTTCATCTTAGACGACCCATTTCATAGCCTGGAACACTAATACAAAGACCAAACAGAAGGTTTCTACAAGGCTTTGCACCAGGCACTTGAGTTGTAGGCAGGTTTTTGCAATCCTTTTAAAGATTCCCAGGTTAGGCTGTGCTGCCCTTTCATTGATATTGACTCTGCCTTCCCACGTCAGTGACGAGCTTTGTCATCCTACACCTACAAAAGGTTTTAGCAGCTATATGATAGTCAATTGCGTAACAGCTGTCCTTGATTCATAACCTACTTGTTTCATAACTTACTGTTTTTCCTTCTTGTCCACATCAAGAAAGCCACTAAAACTGAACCAGAATTCATAATGCAAATTTCTATATTTATCTGGAAAATATCTTTATTGCTGATTCTGTCTTGTCACTTAATACATGGAGCAGGTGATGAAGATGGAAGGAACTTAAGAAAAAAGATAAATCTGTAATCTTTGTTGGCACTCACGACTCATCAGCAAACAGTAAAGTCTTCCTTCAAGAAAAACAATTTCCAGCTTTTAAACCAGAGAGTAAACTAGAAAAAGTTTTACACTATTATCTTTGAGTTTTTAGAAACTCAAGTTTGCCTAAGATTACGCAGTAGACTGCTCTGATGAATCAGCACACCTGTACTTAAATAATATTTTTGCTTATAGTGATTCTCTTCATATTTACAGCTGTCAGTATCTCTGACATCTTAGCTTCCATGTTTGTCACACGATAGCCTGGGTGCTGACTATCAATACCTTCAATGACTTGTACCATACACTAAGTATCACACAGGGGCTGTGAATTTTAGTCAGTTAGTGTGGGGGTGGTTATACTAGGGAAACAGATGATCCCTGGATCAATTAAAATATTAATTAAACAATAATAACTAAAATAAATAGTAAAAAATAAAGAATCATAGAATAGTTTGGGTTGGAAGAGACCTTGAAGATCATCTAGTTCCAACCCCACTGCCACATGCAGGGACTCCTTCCACTACATCAGGTTGCTCAAAGCCTCAAGCAACATGGCCTTGAACACTGCCAGGGAGGGGGCAGCCACAACTTCTCTGGGCAACCTGGTCCAGTGTCTCACCACCCTCACAGTAAAGAATTTCTTCCTAACATCTCATCTAAATCTATCCTCTTTCAGTTTAAAACCATTACCCCTCATCCTATTACTATATGCCCTTGTAAAATAGTCTCTCTCCAGCTCTCCTGTAGGCCCCCTTCAGGTACTGGAAGGCTGCTAGAAGGTCTCTCCGGAGCGTTTTGTTCTCCAAGCTAAGTAACCTCAACTCTGTCAGCCTGTCCTCATAGGAAAGGTGCTCCAGCCCTCTGATCATCTTCATGGCCCTCCTCTGGACCTACTCGAGCAGGTCCATGTCTTTCTTATGCTGGGGGCCCCAAAGCTGAACACAATACTTCGGCTGAGGTCTCACAAGAGTGGAGCAGAGGGGCAGAATCACCTCCCTTGACCTGCTGGCCGCACTGCTTTTGATGCAGCCCAGGATACGGTTGGCTTTCTGGGCTGCAAGCACACATTGCCACCTCATATTCAGATTTTTACCCACCAATACCCCCAGGTCCTTCTTTGCTGGGCTGCTCTCAATCCACTCATTGCCCAGCCTGTATCCTTGTTTGGCATTGTTACAGCCCAGGCGCAGGACCTTATACTTATCTTTGTTGAACTTCATACGGTTCACACGGGCCCAACTCTCAAGCCTGTCAAGGTCCCTCTGGATGGCATCTCTTTGCTCCAGAGTATCAACAACAACAGTCAGCCTGGTGTCATCCACAAACTGTCAGAGGGCACACTCAATCCCACTGTCCATGTCTCTGACAAAGATGTTGAATAATACTGGTCCCAATACGGACCCCTGAGGGACACCACTCGTCACTGGTCTCCACTTGGACATCGAGCCGTTGACCGCAACTCTTTGAGTGTGACCATCCAGCCAGTTCCTTATGCACTGAGTCATTCATCCATCACATCCATGTCTCTCCAATTTAAAGGCAAGGATATTGTGTGGGGCAGTGTCAAGTGCGTGGCACAACTCCAGGTAGATGACATCAGTTGCTCTTCCCTTATCCGCCAATACTGTAACCCTGTTGAAGAAGGCCACCAAATTTCTCAGCAAAAATACACAGCAGTAAAATTGCAAGTAAAAACTAAAGTAATTCTACTGAACAAAATACTACTTAAACAACAACTATGACAAATAATAACACAACACATGAGACTCCAATAATTCCTCATGTGGGGTAACACTTCCTGCTCTGGCACAATCACTCTGTGCAGGAGTCAGGCTGCTGGTGACTGTTCCTACAGGCTCTTTGGAGAATCCCTCTCTACTGTCCCACACATCTCACTCTCTATCTCTCTCTGTCTCAAACACACACTTAAAAATGCATACATCAACTTTTATTTATCATTATAGCTTTATATCACCAGTGTTTTGGTCTGAGTGCTACAAGGGCTTTGCAACCAAGAATTACTTTGAATGATTTCAAGTAATTATCTCTTTCATCTTCTGTTTCTGATTCCTTCCCCAAACTACTTTCAGGTCCTAATGTGCAAGCACAGTTATTTACTTCTTCATACTACTTTTAGACATTGCATTCACATATCTCCAGGCAAGCATTGGTTACTTAGTCATTGTCTTAGCTTTCCTTTCAGACATTAACTATAATAAGTGCTATACCCAAATTTGCCTCTGGGAAGTTTGTGGAGCCAAGAGATGGTTGTGTAAACACATTCATGATGTCATTATATCTATAGCAAAACCTGGAACAGTTGAAGTGGTTTACTTTTGGTCACTGCACATGTGTCCATGTCATTATTTTGACAGAACTGTTTGAGCAGATTATAGAGTAAAATAAATCTCTGTTTCTATTTGAATATATAGATAACATTTTCATGTCAGGCAGTCTGACAGGTTGCTTAAAGGCAGACATCATATAGAGGGCAATGACATTTCAGCTAAAGTGAGTGTATATACTTATGACAACAATCAATATCTCGGTTTTATTACTGTAGAGAATATAAGATTATGTCCTTGGCTTCATTAGACCTCGCCAGTGTACAACTACCTTTAAGGTAACTGTACAAAACCCTTATCTAGTTGTTGTTCTTTAATCCCAGTAGGCAGTTACGTGCCACACAGCCACTCAGTCACTGCTCCACAGCAGGATGGGGGAGAGAATCGGAAGGGTAAAAGTGAGAAAACTTGTAGGTTGAGATAAAGACAGTTTAATAGGTAAAGCAAAAGCTGCACATGCAAGCAAAACAGAATGAGGAATTCATTCACTGCTTCCCATCCGCAAGCAGGTGTTCAGCCATCTTCAGGAAAGCAGGGCTCCATCATGCATGATGGTTATCTGGGTAAACAAATGCCTTAACTCCAAATATCCCTCCTTCTTCCCCCAAATTTTATCGCTGAGCACAATGTCATATACATGGTATGGGATATCCTTATGGTCAGTTGGGGTCAGCTGTCCCAGTTGTGTCCCTTCCCAGCTTTTTGCGTATCCCAAGCCTAATTAATGGTGGAGCAATATGAGAAACAGAAAAGGTCTTGATGCTGTGTAAGCACTGCTCACCAATAGCTAAAACATCCCTGTGTTATCAACATTGTTTTGGTCACAAATCCAAACCAGCACCATAGAAGCTACTATGAAGAAAACTAACTCTATTCCAGCCAAAACCAGTACACTAGTTAGTAATTTTAAAAATTAAAAAAAAAAAAAAAGAGAAAGAGAGAGGAAGAAACTAAAAAGTATAATACTGACTTCTTTTTAAACGATTCTTATTATTATAAAATATTTTTCTTAGAAGTACAGAGTGTTGAGATATATAATATATCCCATATAGAGAAACAGTAAAAAAGATACTTTCTGTTTTCATTAGGGAAGCTGGAGTATGCTGTCTATTCGTCACAGATTATCAATGGGAGTTTTATACTGAAGATAGGTGGTTATTCCATATTTTATTTTTAAAGGAGCAGGTGAAATGAATCTCATCTATATTTAATTTTAAAATATTGTCATTTTTCCAGTGCTCTTATGAAAATGTAAGTTGCTGAAATACCGACTGCCATAAACTAAAAAACAGTGATCAGTATTTCACTAAATCTTGACTGAGACCAATATTTTCTTGGATTAATTCCAAAATTAGACCACAGTAAGAGCACTGGGGACTTGACCTAAGGTGCAGCTTCCTGGACACATATCACTGCTGCCAACCAAAATTGCAGCAATGATAGTAAGGAGTCAGGGAATAACATAAACTGACCAAGGGCATAAACAACACCAACACAATATGTCTTAAAGCGGGATTTAAAACTGTCTTCAGAAATCAGTGTAAATTCTTTAGAAGACAGTGATTAGTCCAGTCAGGCACTGGCTGATGACACTTTAGGTTATGCGAGCTTTGCATTTCACAGTACCAAACAGAATTATCAGCTAGCTGGTATGTAACGATGTACTGCACCCCTATGATACACTGTTATACAGTAGATGAATTATGTACAAATTTAAAACCAAATTCTGTCTTTTCTAAAGGAACAAAATATCTCCTTGCTCCGTTTCAGTTAAATTCAACATCAAAGAAAAGGAAATGTAATTAGTTTATGTCCTGTTACGGCAAACTCAGGAGCAGGTGCACAGTTGTGCTCAGTTGAATAGTATTTTTCAAACTAACAGCAGTAAGCATTTCAAGCATTTCCACCTGTCTTGTGATCAAATCCTATCTTGATGACTGCTTCTTATGAGTACACTACTCGTGGGTTGCCTGGGGATAGTCCATCTGGATATGTTCAATGATATGTTAACCTGTGAAACATAGGTGCCCAAGAGAACATTAAAATAGTCTAGGTAGTATGCTTGAGTTTCTAAAGCCAGGCTGTGAGAATGCAAGGTGAAACTGTTCAGGAAGCTAATCTTGGGGCCTTGAGATGCTTTTCATGTAAAACATAGATATAATCCACCAGTCTATTTAAAAAAAAAAATTTTTTTTCTTTCTACACTACAAATAGCCAAAGGATTTAGAGGTTTCTCCTTGCTATTTTCTCTGTGTTCACTTCAGCAAATTTTATCACACTTACTTACTTAAATTAACTTAGTTTCAGATATGTCCCTATTTTTATGTGCAAATTATGTTCCCACCTTGAAAGGTGACATAATAACGTCTTTAAACTTTTGTATTTCATACTGATTGTTTTTCTCTTTCAGTCTTGCTACACTTATCTCACTGCAGCCCCTAGGGAGCTGTGCCTTTTTCCCTGCATTTGAAGGTTTATCTTGGAGACAGGTAGAAGGAAGCAGTCTTTCTTTGTGAATACTCACTCACACACGTCTACTCTGACACAGATTATATTTTATCATTCTACTGAAGGCACAATTTAAAACCACTGGCAGTAAAATGTGATTATCCCAATCCTGAGCAACTTACTCAAGCATCATTTTGATTACCTCTAATGGGAATATGGTTTCAAAGGGAATTTTAAATCAGGATAAATAAATGTGCTATACAATGATGGGGATTACCTTAAATCCCTAGCTGATCTAATATTCCAGAAATATCTCATGTACAAAATATGTTCCTTTTAGATTTGGAATTTTTAAAAAGTTAATTTAGAAAGATATCAAAGTACTTTATTCATTTTTATCAATAATTCTCACTAGAAACAATGTATTGAAATTTAGTTAGAATTTGAAAGCTTACATCACATCAATTCAACAGCTAAATCAGTTTTTTTCACAACTGAAGAGCATACTTAAGCAGTGTATTTTTATAAACAGCTGCCCATAAGATATTTCTGCTAGGTAGCCTCTTTGCAATCTCCTTTTAAATGTAACTGCATTTCCTTGCATGTTTGCTTTGTTTTCAGTATTATTCTGATACAGCATTAACCATTCCAATAGCTATGCATTCTTATATTTTTGTGTAATTTTAGGCAGAAAAAAAATCTTTTTTCCATAAATAACTAATAAATATTCTGTGAAGTGCATTAGAATTATGACATTGAAATATTATAAAGCTTACACATGTTGAACAATGATAAAAGAAAAACTCTATTAAAAATAAAGAACAAAAGAACAAATGCAAATATGAGATAAGTGAGATTAGAATCAGGCACATTACACCTTTCATGAAAAGAATCACGTTAAGAAGTCACTACTGAAATAGCTTTGTGACCTAAACATGATGTACTTTGTGCTGAAGTTACACAAACCTGGAATTTATATTTTATGTTTTTAAATGGCACCACAGAAAACTTAAAAGGCTTTGTCAAGTTACTGTGTTTGCGTCATGTTCCAACCTGAGAAAATGTCTATAACATCATCCTGTTCCAATCCTAGAAATTACATGGTGACATCAGTCTACAGAAGAACATGACAAATGCCAAAGTTTAGAAGGAGCCAGAAATGGAGGAAAATATTCTTCTTACAGAATGTCGTATTGAGAATAATGATAAATTTTATATAAACTGCTGTGTTCAACAGCAGGGTTTTTTTCTATGTGTACTTCAATCACCCATAAAAGTCCATGATGCTTTACAACTCCAAAAACTACTTCAGACTCTGTGAATTCACAAATAACTCAAATTACTAAGATATTTCTGAAAGTAAATAATGGGGAAATATATTTACTAATGCTTTTCATTTTGGAAATCCTATTGATAAGAACTGTGGCTGAAATTTATCATTTCCAAAATTAAGACAGTATTGACTATTGTTGTCCTTCTGTTCCTTTAAACCCATGCGGTGAAATGAAATATGACATTTGAGTGGAAGGCCTCCTGACTTTTGACGGGAATAAGTAGCCTCAACATGCCTATGAAAAACACTGTAACACTTTAAGCTCTAGAAATAAAAGAGATATTACTGAGTCAGCCTAAACTTTGGAATATAAACTTAGAGCCTTTATTTCATCTTCACTTTACTGCATCAGCATCCTGGGAGTAATAAAGATTTCTGATGACATATAACATCAGAACAAAAAATAAATAAAATGCATGAGGCTAATGAAAAACAATGTCTGCAGCTCACAAATACTAAGGTGAGCAAAGTGAGAAAATAGTTTCGGTCTGATGCGGCTTTCCATGCATACAGTGTAGGGATACATTCTCATTTCTTCTGGGAATAGTATCCAGAGCACTGGTTGTCATTAGTGAACTTGCCATACACACTTGAATATAAATACAGGAATATCACTTTTACCCTTTTATTCCTTTTAAGGAAGGTAAATCTTTCCTTGTAGGCATGCAAGGATCTCCTAAGGCTGCACATGCACATCAGAGCCAGTATTAGGAGCTAGTATTAATCTTCATAAAATTCACAGTGCCAAACAGAAAATGTTGAATAAGAGGAGTGAAGAGATTTTCTACTTCTCTTATTTTCAGATATTTTATATAATTCTTTATATTGTACAACCTCAAAAAAAACCATCAGGACCTATTTGCCAGAATGCCTTCTTTAATCATTCTTAATCTGAGAAGAATAAAAATAGGAAAACAAATCAAACAGGGAATGAAATAACTGCATATTGGGTGCAGGTGTCAAGGTGTTGGCAGCAAGGCATTGCAGGGGTGGGCTCTGTCAGGAGAGATGTTGGGAGAGAAGGAGTGAAGTTGAGCCTGGGAAGGGGGAAGAGGAAAGGTGTTATTGTTATGTTTCCCTTTGTTTCTTCCTACTCATGTATATTGTAATTGACAATAAATTAAATTTATTTTCCCCAAGTTGCATCTGTTTTGCCAAAGAGTGTAATTGGTAAGCAATCTCTCTGTCTTTATGTCAACATGCAACATTTCCCATCCTATTTTCTCCGCCTGCCATGCTGAGGAGAGGGAGTGCAGGAGTGACTGGGTGGGAATTTAGCTGTTAGCCAAGTCTAACCCACCCCAAATAGTTAAAATGTCTTTGTTTTCTTGTGTACAAAATTATACTTCAGCTGTGAAATCCCTGTATGTTAATCAATAAATAACAATACACAATTAATAACTAAAATTTTTTTATTCGCATCAAATTTACCTATCATTTAACACAATGCCATTTAAATATACATTTTCTGCACTACTGGAACTTCTCTAAATATATCTTTACTTTTTGTAATAATGATAATAAAGATAATAATAAAATATTACATCATTTAATTCATTCAGCAGTTGCATTTAAAACATGCTTGGCACTTCATAAACACAAGTAGGAACATGTTAATTATGACCTGTTAAGAGCAGTATTTCAGTGAAACTCATTTGAGACAAATTTTAGCAAACTAAAAGGTAGGAGCCTGGATTATGCAAGTCACTTCAGGTCTCTACATAGTTGGTAGAGAAAGATAAGCACCTTTGAAACATAATTCAACCCACTCTAAATTATTTACATAAGACATCCAACTTTGAGCAGCTGAAGTCAGGTGAGACTAACACTTTCACCCCCCAAATAATATTTTTTCAAAGATAAGCACTACATGAACACCAAGAGTAATATTTCATAATCAATATTCTGCTAAATTAATATTCTTTTGGGGAGGATCTTGATATAAATGCTACAAAATACATCTACAGTTAACAAAAGGAGAGGAGACGGACAAAAGTGATGATATATATTTGTTATTCAAATAGTCCATCAGCACGGATAGATCTCATAAAAAGACATACACTAAGTATATACATTCTTCTGTTGTGTTGGGTGTCAGAGATGTGCTGCATAGGACTGAGTACTGAGGATTTGTTACATCTCTCAGCATGATGCAAATGACATTAAATATTTTTTGCTTGTTGCAATGAATCAAAGACAACTGAAAAGGCTGGAACTGGAGCTGGGGCTGGGTGCACATATGGGAAGCAGAGACATTAAAAGTCTTCCTGAGATGAAAAATTCAGAACTAAATAGCTCCTTGAAGATTTTTCTCTGGGATACCAAGACATCTCCTGTATTGCCAAATTACGATGGACAAACCAGTAGAACTGGGACATCTCCAATATTCCCCAGTTACCCTTGACAAACAAAGATTTTTTGTAATTTGTCCGCAATATGTGTACTTTAAAAAAATAATCTGAGAAAAAAACGTACGAAATATAGACTGAAAACCCAGCTGTCCTAACCGAATTTACAGAAACCTGCATAAGTATGCATTACAATGCAAATTTAAGGGGAGGAAGGCATGTTTCACTCAATTTTTATGCAAAACTCAATGAGATATTACCTAAGGCATCCTATGCAACAAACTAACATTCTAGCTCTGTGAAGGTAATTCATGCACTTACACCTCATTTTTCCCTACCTAATTTTCAGTCATGTTACCTCAGTTGGATATCTGCTTCCCCTGTGTACCTCTAATACGTTCTTCAAGGTAACTGGCTTCCAGATGGGGGTACTAGGGCTCAGTTCATCTCATCTTAAAATAGATAGCTAAAATAGGCTAAATTAAATTGAAGGCTAAACTGCCAACTCAGATGGGGATTTCTATACTGTAGGATAGTAGAGTTCAGTGAGGTGAATCCCCCCTCTGGTGTACTATTTTTGGGGTGTTCTATAGCTTATAGAAGTATGTAATTACCAGTGTGCATGTGTGTCTATATGTGCACTGGAGGACTCTTCAATTTCATTGCTGTTCTCTCTTTCTTAACTACAAAGATAAGAGAAATTTAGGTTATCAAACATGAGGAAAAATGGGCACATATATAATTGAAGTAAATAGATCAAAAAAAGTAAAATTCCTTTACCTCAAAACAAAATTTTAAAGGGTAAAGTATTCAGGTATGTCTCCATTTAGCCCACATCCAGGGCTAAACAATAACCAGTTGTTCTGTCACCTAATAACCCCTTCCCAGCCAAGAAAGGGAATTTGGAAAAGGAAGGAGACTCATGTGTTGAAATGGAAACAGGTCTAATAAAATAAGAAAACCAATATTAGTACTAATGCTAATATAAAATACATAGAGTTATACTCAGCTCATATAGTAGTCACAAGTAGAGCGCTCCCAGCAGTGGATGCCAGATGTCAAACACTGCAAGCACCACAGCTCCAGAGAAAGCGCAACATCATAACACACAGGAGAGCAGGCCTTGGGAGCAAGACCCTCCAGGGATGGCAATGATTGAGAAGAGAGGGCCTTCCCCATTAAAGTTTCCAATTTATAGTGAACATGATGTTAACAGTATAGAATACTTCCATTGGCCAGCCTGTGTCAGCTGCCCTGGCTTTCGCTCCTCCTAGCTTAAGCACGTGGCTAACTCAAAACTGCTAATGGCCTTGATCACCATGGAAACCTCCATATCATGGCTGGCCACAAACCAAAGCGAAGTGTCTGATCAACTTTGTTCCCACCATATCCAGTGCTGAAGTTTTCTGAAAAGTGCAACTTTTCTGTAAAAGAAAATTGATTCTATGATTCTATTCCAGCGAAACCAGGACAAAGTACTATTTAACTATTTATCAAACAGATTCTCTAGAGATTTTGAACTATTTCCACAGCTTATCTTAATTCTGATAGATGGCTTCTATGATTATATGACAAGATTTGGGGTTTTGCCTGATTTTTGTATACATATCACATCAACTTTCAAAAGACATAAATTAAGGGATTAAAAACTATATCTAGGTGCCATAGTTGAACATTTTTAGCAGCCCAATGTCCAGGATAGCTCAAAAGAATACATTAGGAAGAAAAAAAAAAAGACTATATTTCTCTTACACTAACTTGTATAATGCAAGCCTAGGGAGAAAAGATGGTTTTGTATTCAGTTTTAGCAGGTAATTGGCTAAATGAGTGTAAAATCTAATGTGTAATAGATATAAAGAAACCTAGAGCTTTCCTTTAAGGAAAGAGCTCTGCTATTTAAAATTCTGTGAAGAAAGCAGAACTAATCAGTGAGGTGGCTGCTTTTTTAGACTATGTTGCTATGTGGGTAAGCTCAATAATACCTTATATGTATTCTTCTGGACATCAAAGAGGGTGAATGTCTGACTACGAATGTTTTTAAAGTACATAGAGACTGTGGCTGTCAGAAAGACGATTTCTGCTATACCTGAGCAGACTAACTGTGGAGATCTTGATTTTGCTTATTTCAGTGTTCTAACTCATTAGAAATAGTTTGTTATTTTATAAAGAACTGAGTAATAGCTAAGTAATCATTTCATCATATGCATTAAGTGTTCATGAAGAGGCGTGTACCAAGGCAATAAAAACACTGACTTCACATATGCCCACAACCTTAGAGCAGCATACATACAATAAAGAAAACAATTTAATTTTAATTGGATAATGGAATATAAGATAAATCATCATGTATAATTATCAGTAACAGTATAAGAAGAACAGATATGGATTGCACAGAAAAGCTGCATATCATAAATTCATCGGTTGTGTTGTTTCTTTGTAATTTTAAGTCTACTCATCTGTAGAAAGAAATGTTCCTTCACTATGTTTCCATTGCTATCTTCCTTATTTTTATCTCTGTTTGACAAGATCCAATCCCTCTGTCCATTTTACGTGATAAAAGAACTCCAGTCACAGCTCTTAGAGCTGAGCAGTCAAATTACGGGGGATGAGTGTGAGGGAAGAGGAGGGGGAGGGGGGAAAAAAAGAGAGAGAATCATATAATTGTTTTGGTTGGAAAGGACCTTCAAGAACATCAAGTCCAACCATTAACCTGACACTGACAACTCCACCACTAAACAACAGCCCTAAACACCACATCTACATGTCCTTTAAATACCTCCAGGGATGGTGACTCCACTGCTTCTCTGGGCAGCCTGTTCCAGTGCTTGACAACACTTTCAGTGAAGAAATTTTTCCTGATATCCAACCTAAACCTCCCCTGACACAACTTGAGGCCATTTCCTCTCATCCTATCACTTGTTACTTGGAAGAAGAGACTGACACTTGCCTCGCTACAACCTCCTTTCAGGGAGTTATAGAGAGCCATAAGGTATCCCCTGAGCCACCTTTTCTCCAGACTAAACAACCCCAGTTCCCTCAGACACTCCTCATAGGACTTGTTCTCCAGACCCTTCACCAGCTTCGTTGCCCTTCATTGGACACCCTCATCACCTCAATGTCTTTCTTGTAGTGAGGGGCTCAAAACTGAACACAGTATTCAAGATGCAGCCTCACCAGTGTCAAGTACAGGGGGACAATCACTTCCCTAGTCCTGCTGGCCACACTATTTCTGATACAAGCCAGGATGCTGTTGGCCTTCTTGGCCACCTGGGCACATTGCTGGCTCATATTCAGCCAGCTATCAATCAACACTCACAGGTCCTTTTCTGCCAGGCAACTTTCCAGACACTCTTCCCCAAGCCTGTAGCATTGCATGGGGTTGTTGTGACCCAAGTGCAGGACCTGACACTTAGCCTTGTTGAACTTCATACAATTGGCCTCAGCCCATTGATCTGGCCTGTCCAGATCCCTCTGCAGAGCCTTCCTACTCTCAAGCAGTTTAACATTCCTGCCTAACTTGATTTGTCTGCAAACTTACTGAGGGCGTACTCGATCCCCTCATCCAGATCATTGATAAAGATATTAAAGAGAACTGGCCCCAATACTGAGCCCTGGGGAGCACCACTTGTGACTGGCCACCAACTGGATTTAACTCCATTCACCACAACTCTTTGGGCCCGGCCATTCAGCCAGTTTTTTTACACAGCAAAACATATGCCCATCCAAGCCATGAGCAGTCAATTTCTCCAGGAGAACGCTGTGGGAAATGGTGTCAAAGGCTTTACTAAAGTCTAGGCGGACAACATCCACAGCCTTTCCCTCATCCACTAAGCAGATCACCTTGTCATAGAAGGAGATGAGGTTAGTCAAGCAGGACCTGCCTTTCATAAACCCATGCTGACTGGGCCTGATCACCTGGTTGTCCTGTATGTGCCATGTGATGGCACTCAAGATGATCTTCTCCATAATCTTCCCTGGCACCGAGGTGAGACTGACAGGCCTGTAGTTCCCCAGGTCCTCCTTCCAGCCCTTCTTGTAGGTGGGTGTCACATATGCTAACTTCCAGTCAACTGAGACCTCCCCGGTTAGCCAGGACTGCTTATAAATGACGGAAAGTGCCTTGGTGAGCACTTCCGCCAGCTCCCTCAGTACCTTTGGTTGGATCCCATACAGCCCCATAGACTTGTGTGTGTTTAAGCAGCATAGCAGTTCACTAACCATTTGCCCTTGGATTGTGGGGGCTTCATTCTGCTCCCCTTTCCTGTCCTCCGGCTCAGGGGGCTGGGTACCCAGAGAACAACTGAGACAAAAGTAGTCTGAGACAAAAAAAGCCTGAGACAAAAAAGGTATTAAGCACTTCAGCCTTTTCGTCAGCCTTTGTCACTATGTTTTCTCCTGCATCCAATAAAGGATGGAGATTCTTCTTAGCTGTCCTGTTCAACATCTTCATCAACAACCTTGATGAAGGTACAGGGTGTCTTCTCAGCATGTTTGCTGATGATACAAAGCTGGGAGGTTTAGCTGATACACCAGAAGGCTGTGCGGCCATTCAGCGTGATTTGGACACACTGGAGAGCTGGGCAAAGAGGAACCTAATGAGGTTCAACAAGAATAAGTGCAGAGTCCTGCACCTGGGAAGGAGTAATAAAATGCACCAGTACAATTTGGGAGGCAACCTGCTAGAGAGCAGCTCCGTGGAGAAGGACCTTGGAGTCCTGGCGGACAACAAGTTAACCGTGGGACATCAATGTGCCCTTGTGGCCAAGAAGGCCAATGGTATCCTGGGGTGCATTAAGAAGAGTGTGTCCAGCAGATCGAGGGAGGTCCTCCTACCCCTCTACTCTACCCTGGTGAGACCTCACCTGGAGTATTGCGTTCAGTTCTGGGCTCCCCAGATCAAGAGGGACATAGATCTACTGGAGAGAGTCCAACAGAGGGCTGCAAGGATGATTAAGGAACTGGAACACCTGCCTTATGAGGAAAGGTTGAGAGACCTGGGGTTTTTTAGTCTGGAGAAGAGAAGACTGAGAGGGGATCTGATTAATGTGTATAAATATATGAGGGCTGGGTGTCAAGAGGAAAGGGGCAACCTCTTTTCACTTGTGCCCTGTGATACGACAAGGAGCAATGGATGCAAGCTAGAGCACAGGAAGTTCAACCTCAACATGAGGAAAAACTTCTTTACCGTAAGGGTTACAGAGCACTGGAACAAGCTCCCCAGAGAGGCTGTGTAGTCTCCTTCTCTGGAGACTTTCAAGACCCATCTGGATGCGTTCCTGTGTAACCTGCCCTAGACTGGTCCTGCTCTGGCAGGGGGGTTGGACTCGATGATCTCCAGAGGTCCCTTCTAACCCCTAACATTCTATGATTCTATGGTTCTATGAACACTTTGTTCTACTGCATATTCCTTCTGTAGACCATATGCATTACTAATAACAGATCATATTAGATGATAAATTTCTGTGACTAAAGGCTGTAATGTTTTTTTTTAAAATATTGTTATTTAAGACAATGAAAAGTATCTGTATTTGTAACTATTGTTAATGTAATAATAAATGTAATAAATGTAAACTTAATTGTATCAGTTCCATCTAATTCTCATTTACTTTCATGAATTTATTGATGAAATTTAATAACATTTCTTATCTTAAAATAATAAAAATCAAAACACCTCATACTTCAACACCCAACCCACCCAGCTTTTAGACCAGTCTAGACTGTAGACCAGAAAGTATGATTTTGCCGCTACTTGGAAAAAACTACAGGCTTTGTCTTGACCTGACAGTGCAGCGCTTCTGGACTTGCCTAGGTTTGTCTTGAGCTAGGCTAAACCCTGAGCTGGGTTTAGCCTGTTTTAGCTGTTATAGTGATTGTCTAGTGGTCAAGTGACTATTATCCAGGTGACTAGTTTAAACTTAATTGTGCGAATACATAAGTCAAATAAATGTATGCATGCAATCAATAAGTAAAAAGTATTAATTCTTTATATTAATTGGCTGGAGAATATATATTGTGTAACTTTAAACTAGTGTTGTAGGTGAAGATAATCAGACTTCAGCTGGAAAGCAGTAAAAAGAAAAAATTGTAAGTGGGTTGTGTTAGAAAAATGCATTAAAATAACCCCAAGTAAGCATAGACTGGATTAAGGAAAAAGAAAAGTCCAACATCAAAATCATATTCCTCTGGTGAAGAACTCAAGATGATGACAATACGCTGAACTTCCCTGACACTCTCATTCTTGAGGAAGACTGTACCTATTGACCTCAGGACTGAGAGCAGCATTTGAATCATGTGCATAACTCAAAAAAAAAACCCAGATACGAGAAAATGCATATGTAAAAATTCAGATTGTATTATTTATGAGGCTTTTCTGTAATAATAACATAGTTTCTATTATTAGTGTTAATAACATTGTAACCAGAATAAAAATATTATCTATGTATTTTGATTGTACTACTAGAAGTTTAATTAACAGCAAATTATTAGTTCTTTATAGGTATGTTCCCTTTTTCCCATAACACTATTTTTACTGTAACAAGATTTGTGAATAATTTGTTGAACATTTCAACATTATTGGATCATCATTTTTTCTAACATAGATAAAATATTTTAGATCTTAATTTAAACAAAGTAGAAATCTTCCCCATGGCTTTCCACAAATAAGTAAGTACATATTGATAAACACTCATTAAGAGGCAAAAAATTAAACTTGTACTTTTTCCTTACAAGGTTCATGTTACATAATTCATGTTTTAGCACTGAGGAATACCAGAGTTAAAGACCTGTAGTAAATATTATCTCAAGATTCGTATGAATGTTTCCATAACATTTTACTAGTCTTCAAAATGACTCATGGGTCCACATTTATTAAGAGAGTTTGATATAAAATAACTTTTACAGAAGTAATCTTCTAATTCACACTGTGGGATTAAAATGACAAACTGAACAGTAGCTCTTTCATCTTGAAAGGCTTGTTATGGTGGAGCATCCTATGCGATCATTGAAATTCTTAGAGGTCAGCTAAACCAAATCCCAAAGGCATAGGACTAGCATAAGTAATTCATGCTTCAAATGACTTAGAAAACATATCTGTTCAGATGTCTGTAGTCTTGTCAGTCATATGTTACGATCTGAAACCAGCCTGGTTAATTACCAGCCAGAAAGAGGATACTTCAACCTGTGCTTAAAGAGGTATGCAACAGTAAATAAAAAAAAAAAAAAAAAAAAAAAAAAGCAGTTACTTTTCATTCCACCTGAAAAAGTAAAATCCAACAAATGATTAATTTACTCTCTGGGATTTATATAAGTGGATCTTCTGTGGAGATAAATTTATCTTGGGTTTTGTATATTTGAGCTAGAAGTTTATGTTATTCTAATCTCTCTGCTTCTGTAGAAAGCCTGGTGAATAAAGTTCTGTTTACATTCATATTTACCAATAAATCTTGAATCACTTGGAATTGATTGGATGATGGAAAACCATATTAATGAAGAAATAATTTGCTGTAGGAAAAAAAAGGTAAATTGTTTATTTAACTAGCTATGCAGCTGCTTAAAAAGAGAACTACATAATAATTGACTAGGGAAAATCATTACTCATGCTAAAATCATAGAATCATAGAATGGTTTGGGTTGGAAAGGGCCTTAAAGATCATCTAGTTCAAACTCCCCCACCATGGACAGGAACACTTTTCCACTATACCAGGCTGCTCAAAGCCTCATCCAACCTGGCCTTAAACACTGCCAGGGAGGAGGCAGCCACAACTTCTCTGAGTAACCTGTTCCAGTGTCTCACTACCCTCACAGTAAAATATTCTATCAGTTCTTTCAGAAAGGGGAGTATAAACCAGAAACATTGGTAATTTGGAGACTCTTGTGTATGGAAATCTCTAGAAACCCCAGGTAATGTAGTTACCAGGTCATGGCATCCTGATCTCCCAATCACTCTGATATCCTGGCCCTACCAAAATGCACTTTAGCATGGTATCTTCACATGTATATCAGGCAATATATGGAGATGGTGCATACTTGGATCTTGGCATAAAGTGCAGCTGGGATGTTGCTAGTGGGACTCTGTGAAAACTATGACTTTGCATATGTCCTAGAGTGCACTTGACCCAAAGTATAAAACATTGTTGAGTAATTTTATAAAGTATATTTTTATAAGTAGCAAATGGCAATATCAAGCAGTTACCAATGTTTTTTATCTCTACATGCATTTATATATATACACATAAATATATATCTTTTAATAGAACATTATTTTTAAACAACAAACTATTCGATGACTTAAAACAAGGTTGCATGTCTGACTAAGTTATGCTAATATAACATTAGATACACTATCAGGAAAAAACAGTATGAAATCTCTTACAAAAAAGTGGGAGATGGCTAATAGAACCCTCCAAAAACACAAGTCCAGTGTAATATCAGAAGCCCTGAAAATGCATGCACAGAATGTTAATAGGACCCCAGGGATATTAGCAAAAATCACCAACGGTCAGTTATTTGTCACTAGTAAATGAAATCTTGCAAACTGAGTAAAAACAGTTTTACAGATGAACTATGTACGCATAGTTACCTTTTCTTCATAACTTATCCCTAAACTGCTTTTACTTGGTTTACAAAGTTGCATTTGCTAGTGACAAGTAATTGACCATTTGTGATTAACATATATAAATAGATACAAAAATGACCCTAAGCAAAGTCAACACAAGAAGACAGAACTTAATACCGTCATCAGACTCTTCAAGGATAAGAAGAAGAAAATCCAACAACCAACACTGTATTCCTCCCTACAAAGGACTCACCGTAGTTCTCCTTCCCCTAGAGCAAAACATTCTTTAGGACCCAGAGTGACAGAGTAAGGGTGAGCATGTTACCAAAGAGGAAGGACCTAGGAAGTGTACGGATAAAAATTTCAACTGTTATTATCATTGATACTTTCTTTGTAGTGCCATTTTTTTAAATTACTTTATTTTTCTATAATATTGGACCTAAGATAATAATTCTTTGACTATACTCTTAAGATATCAGTTACACTATAACAGATTTTCAGTTTCACTTATAAGAAGTGTTTCTGTAGCCCACATACGTTGCATGGGATGATTTGGTTCACCCCCTTGAGTACTGGTTATTAAATCTGACTGCAACAGGAGACAGACCAATTAACTCAGAAAATCTTTAATTTGCTGTGGAATAAGAAATATGTTACTTTAATGGAGGCAGTTTAATGAATTGTATGTCACAGAAGGGAGGCAGTAGAAAGAGGCAAGTGCACAAAATCGTGACATTGAATAGGTGAACGGAATGTTTTTTTTCTCCAGCCCCTGAAAATACTTATTTTTATGTCAGTTGCCAAACTCTGTCATTTTTAATCTTCTAAACCAAGCAATTAGCTCACAAAAGTCAAACTTTTGCCTCAAGAAATATGTTCTCTTTTCAGAAGTTTCTACTATTTTGTAATTATCTGTATTGTTCCTTTACACCTCTGAAAATAGACATAGTGAGCCCAGGAAAAGGAAAAATGGATGACTCCGATATAGAAAAATGAAAGAGGAATGGATACGTGAATGGAGTGATGAGACAGAAAGCAGGACCCTGTGAGTATTGTCGAACTCTGTCTGTGAGGAAGACTGCAAGTTTCTGAGCAGCTCAAGTGACAGGTTAAGGAGCTGAATAGAAGTAAAATATTTAATGGACAATTGAGTTTATAGGAAAGAAAAACAGTTTCCAGAAATAATAAGAGCTGAAAAGGGAGAGGATTTGTATCTAAATGAGAAAGTCAATATAGGTTTGTGATTAAAGTGAAGTTCACTGATGTTAAACCTCTCCTTAGAAGACAAAGTGTGAAGTCAAGGTCTTACCTCATGCCTTTCTCTCAAGGAGAGATCTGTCTTTAGTTAGAAATCCCTCAGGGAAGTATAAACGAATAAACAAACAAACAAATGGGTGGGAAATCCACTGTAAGGAATCAGCATTTTGCCATCTCTCTTGTTTCCTAATTGGTCCACAATTACCTGTATTTGGTAATTTCTGGTTCACTGCAGAAGATACTTAGATGATAGAGGTTTGAGAGATGCTTGAGAGTCCTTTACCCAAGGATAAAAAGATGGAAATACTTTTTGTGGATTGTTGAATTATGTTGTTTTTCAATGTTTCTAAGAGTTTAACTGTTATTAATGAACTCTTCTGTTGCAACTACATATGTCTCAAAATAAGCTTAATATTATGAGGTGGTTGCTGTATTTATTCTTTGTGAAAAGATGAGAAAATATTTTTATCTGGGTTAAATAGGTTTTTTTTTAATTTTCATCAGTAATACACTCTATTTTAAGTTAAATCTGTGGAAGAAATCAAACACCTTTTTTTCCCTTTACAACATGGAATATTTTGGAGAAAAGAACATGAGAGAAAATAGTCTTTCATTAATCAAGTTTAGAGGATATTGATTATTGGAGGAATTATTATTTATATCACAATATCAGTCAAAGATGTTTAAAATACAAACATTTTCATTTTAAATGTCGCGGCCATTATTTTATAGTTCATGGTCAAATTCCTGTGCAACAAAGATGCAGTAGACATGGAAACATATGTTTATAAAACTGACCATTTCCCTTTTAAGATGACAGTTATTGTTCCAGTCAGCTATTATTCAGGGAGGGAGGAGAAAACTGTGATCCAAAGGAAGGGCCTTAGGTTCTTTACCCTTCCAGTTCATGTATGTCTTCTCTATCATGTAGCTGCATGTTAAACTATCCCCAGGGATCTCTTACTGTGTTACAAGATGTGAATGACTTGTCTTGCTGTTGCTAAACTAAATAATTTCTGAGAATCATCATTGCTGTGATTTACCAATGTGGTGTTTCTGTTACCTTTTCAACACTATCTCATCTCCTTTTCCTTCAGGATAAGGAGCATGTTAATGTTATCTTTTTTTTTTTCTTTTTTTTTAATGTGAAAAAGAATGCATAAGTTATTTCTGTGTAACCGCCATCACTACTCAAAAGACCATTTCTCTTCAATCATTAGTTCATCATAAAGTGGGGGAAAGAACAAACATCATTTCTCATTGGTATGTAATGCATTGATGTAATAATTCTGGTTTCTTTAAAATTGTCTATTATTAAATTTTTTTCATAATCACAAGATTCTTGCTCAGAATTTTTCGTATGAACATTAAAATATTTCTTGTAGTGTATGTTATCTTCCCTTATCAAATACCTTGAACAGAGTACATGCTGTAAAATACATTCATACTGCACTACTTTATGCAAATCACCTCAGTATTAATTTTCTCAACCTTTTTGTTAATGTAATACATGTCATGTCCTTTTTCTTGGGGATGATAATAAAGGGATTTCTGCTTTTTGATTATAGGTGTTTCACTACAGAATCAGTTAATGTTTGTAATGTTGCATAATGACATTTACCCCTCAGAAGGAAAATCATTCAAGTTATCTTTGTTTCGTATTTTTGTTTTGAATTTTCTCCCCTTTTGTGTATATGAAAGTATGTCTGTCTTTCTCTTAAAGAGGACTTCATTATTTACCTTCACAGAGAGAATTTTGAAAGCACCTTACAAAATGTGCAGGCCTGTCTGATAACACACAAGAACTCCACTATTGTATACAAAAAAACTGGAGATTGCTTATGCAATTTCACACGTTTTCTGTGTGCTAACACTTTGGTTGCCTGGTGGTAGCTGGTTATCAAGAGTCCAATATTTTCCCTATTGCAATCATGCATAAAACTGGATTGACCCTTTCAATTGAATTAGCTTTCCTAATGACCAGATCTGAACAAACACATATATGTAGATTTTTAATTATATATATACAAACACATTCATATTTCTGGGGAGATGTTAACTAGTGTCTATTCTTGCTGAACTCCAGAAGGGACCGGAGAGTTGGATCTTGTGCAAAGTGCATTAAGTCTTGTCTCAGTCTTTACATATTCATTAATTAGACTCATTTTACAGATATGTTCCCAGAGATCTAAAAACTGATACTTCAATTCTTTCCCTAGGTTTGCATCTCTCACTTTCAAAACTGCTTCATTATTCTGAATAATCTTTCAGCATTCAATTTAATTTCTCAGAATAATTATTTTAATTATTTTAAGAGAATGACTTCAAAAGAAAAGAAACATTCTGTTTCTCACTAACTCTCAGCAACAGACAAACTGTTATATTGGTGGTAGTCACAATATCATTTCCTTCTCCGTTCTTTCTTTTGGCTATATCTGTGCCAAGTCTTCACAGTGCTCTCTGGTGTTATTTTCAAATCTTTCTATGGAAGTTTGATCATCCCTTTTCTATAGATATTTTTTTTTTATTTATTTCCTTTTTCCCACCTTCTTTACTGACATGATATTCACATTATGATGATCAAATTAAACTAGAAATTTCCTTGCTTCCATGGATTTGAATCTCACCAGTGTTTGTTGGAACTGTTCTCTCATTATCGTTTTACTACCTATATGCTTCTTTCTTTTCTACAGAAACAGAATTGCTGCTGAATTGTTCCTCATTTTTTTTTTCAGCTATTGAGCTCTTTTAAAAGCCTCTAGTTGCTTAGGGCAATATCAAAGAAGATTGTGTGCATGTTCAAAGCTTCCTTCACATAACAGGAAAAAATCAAAACAAAGTTACTGACAACATATCAAAGCAATACTGCAACATGGCCTACTGGGGAAAAGTATCATCTGGAAGACTATTAAGGATGCTTATGAAAACAAGGAGTAACATAACCAGATTTACTTTTTTTCCTAGTGAATAAATCTTATTTCTAACATTACTCATTAATAGCCTCTGTGAGTAAACATAAAAGTGGAAGTGAATTAATAGAAAATGATACTGAGGCACTAGGAATTTGTTGTCACTTTCTTAGCTCTTTGTAGATCAATACTATCCTGGAAAAAAAAAAATGGAGAAAATCTTAAAAGTAAGAGAGAGTAAACTCTGATCTGGATCTGGTGGCAAATCTGAGAACAAGTATAAAAGTCAAACATTAACAGAAACAATGTCAAGGTCATTCTAGCCTAAGGCAAGCAAAGCTGGAAACAACTTTTTAAAGAAAATGTGAAATAAAAGAAAAGAAAAAGTAGCTTAGAATCATCTATGTCTGTAAATTAGTTTATCTCTTCACTAAAAAATATGTAAAAATTGCATAAATCAACAAATACCAGCAAAATCTGCCAATACCTTTGAAAATTTTCTCCTGGTTCCCATCACACAAAATGAAGTCAAAGATTCTGAAAATAATTTCATTCTGCATTTATTTTAGTAAGAAAAGTATGCCCATTAATCTTCCAGAGATACTATTAGTAATCAGTGCAGATCTTTATTTTTCTTGTATAACAGAGCAGTGGTTTTATTATTTCATTGCTTGCGTATCAGATATTTTTAGAATCTTTCTTGCCACAGTTAATAAAACGGGTGTCATAAAAAAATAGGGAAGGTGTCTTTGTACATTCCTTTTTTTTACTGCCTATTCCATTTCATTTTCTTAGTGACCATGTTATGAAAAACTAGGTAAGAAAAGAGAAGAAAAGAAGGAAACTAACTGTTAGAGAAAGCAACCCTGAAATTAGATGTTATTCATTCTGGTGCAACTCAGTGACCAAAAGAGAAGCAAGCATAAGGAGAAAGAAACCTAGTGAAAATTCTCAGAATACTGATTTTACATGTTGGGGTTTTTTTTAAAAAAAAGTTTCTGGGAAAATTTAAGGGGAAAAATTAGGTGGCAATTTTTGATAAAACTCTTACACAAACTTCAAATGGAAAACAGTGAAGCTTTAACAGTTATGATCTCCTTAACCACTTAATCACAGTCACATTTCCCCTAATTCTGCTACATTTAACTGCTAGATTGAGGTAAATTCATGATCTCTGCTAATGCGTCATACATACCATCCTTTTTACTGACCTCAGACATATTTATGAAGAAGAGGGCAAGAATATCAATAAGAATCCTTCCAACCCAAACGATTCTATGATTCTACGGTTCTATGAATAAAAACCTATGATAAATAATAATCTTAAAAATAGTTAATAGTAATGTAAAGACTGAAAGTAAACAAACTAACAAAATTAAAAACAGTAACAGCGACACAGAAGAAAATGAACTGGTTGAGATCAGATGGGTAATAAGAGGGAGAGTGATATCATGCCATAGAAAGTCTTATTAACAATTCCACACTGTCCAAGTTGATAGATTTCAAAGTTAACATAAAATCATAAACAGAAAAATTATTTTGTATGAGATATCTTAAAGTATTGTAAATTTTGCCCTAACTATACCAGCTATGGCATATTTTTATTACAAGTTGAAAAAGGCTGTTTTGTTCACACTGTTGCTAGAATAGCGGTCATTAGTGGTGTTCCCCAGGGCTCAGTTCTGGGGCCGGTGCTGTTCAATATCTTTATAGATGACCTAGACGTAGGGATTGAGTGCACCCTCAGTAAATTTGCAGATGACACCAAGCTGGGTGGGAGTGTCGATCTGCTGGAGGGTAGGAAGGCCCTACAGAGGGATCTGGACAGGTTAGATAGATAGGCTGAGACCAACGGCATGAGGTTCAACAAGAACAAGTGCCGGGTCTTACACTTCAGCCACAGCAACCCCATGCAGCGCTACAGGCTGTGGGAAGAGTGGTTAGAAAGCAGCCCAGTGGAAAGAGACTTGGGGAAGCTGATCGACAGCCGGCTAAACATGAGTCAGCAGTGTGCCCAGGTGGCCAAGAAGGCCAATGGCATCCTGCCCTCTATTAAGAATAGTGTAGCCAGCCGGTCTAGGGAAGTGATCGTCCCTCTGTACTCGGCACTGGTGAGGCCGCACCTTGAATACTGTGTCCAGTTCTTGGCCCAGCACTTGAAGAAAGATGTTGAGGTGTTGGAGTGAGCCCAGAGGAGGGCGACCAAGCTGGTGAAGGGTCTGGAGGGTCTGACCTATGAGGAACTCTGAGGGAGCTGGGGTTGTTTAGCGTGGAGAAGAGGAGGCTCAGAGGTGACCTTATTGCAGTCTACAACTACCTGAAGGGAGGTTGTAGCGGACTGGGAGTCGGCCTCTTCTCCCGGGCAACTAGTGATAGGACAAGAGGACACAGCCTCAAGCTTCACCAGGGGAGGTTCAGGTTGGACATTAGGAAGAATTTCTTCACAGAAAGGGTCATTAGACATTGGAACGGGCTGCCCAGGGAGGTGGTGGAGTCACCATCTCTGGATGTGTTTAAGACAAGACTGGACATGGCACTTAGTGCCATGGTCTAGTTGACATGGTGGTGTCAGGGCAATGGTTGGACTCCATGATCCCTGAGGTGTCTTCCAACCTGGTTGATTCTGTGATTCTGTGATTCTGTGAACTAGCATTAGCTGTGGAAAAGGCTGAAAGACAAATAATAGCTATAGGGTCTCATTTTTTAAAACAGGTAAAAAATAAGATTTGCTCTACTTTTTCCTTATTATTCCAGCAACAGACAATGATCTGTGTTTACTAGCAGGCAAAGAATTATTTTTGAAGGCAGAAGAATGAATGATGCAGAACTTCTTGGTTATGACAGTCCTGTAAACAAGACTGGGTTTTGTTAGCTTTCAATTCCTTTTTTTTTTCAGTTGTAAGTGGGTGAATTGCTGTCTTTGCTGCTAAATTGCTCATATATATATATGTTATAAGGACAGAATTGAGCTAATTCAGAAAGGATGTTATATTAAGATTGGATTTTTATAAAGAAAAACTGTTTTAATCTCATAGGATAAGACCTTCAAAAGCAAAATATATCCAAACCTTGCACTGTACCTGCCTACTGCAGGTTTTTTTCTCACTTCCTAGAAAGCATCTGATACAAAACCTCTTTAGAAAGACAGTACACGAGTTTAAATGGGCAATTCCCGATCCAGTACAATGATTTAAATACCCAGCATTACATCATTTCTGGTTTTATTCCTTTCTTGTTGGTAACAGTAGTTACTAATAAGTGGTTATTAGCCTTAATTATTCTCCTAAAGAAAGATTGTATTGTTCTTTAAGCAAACTTTGAAGGATTCTACAGCATCAAATTCAAGTGCAGCCTTCACTGTCTTGTCTGCCATAGCGAAATAGAATTGGCCTTGAGATCTTAGCACTCATAGTAGACGGCAACCTGCGGTCACCTGGATTGATAATTGTTCTTCACAGCTGAGTCAATTCTACAGCAATATTAGTGGTAAGGTTCTTGGTTGATTACTCATCTGCAAAACTGCTTGCTATTAATATATCTACTTTGGTCCTCTGTCCTATGAGTTCTGATTTTAACAGAAAGATTCTGTCTTTATGATATGTTATGCCAGTATTTCATGTTTTTTTTTTTTCTTTTGAAACTAATTAGCTGAATTTCTATTACTGGAAGAACAACTCTTTGCGTACGGTGTCATACTGGTTACTTAAAATCCGTATATTTGTTCTGCTGTCTTAGGAACAGGGAAAAAAGATGGTTCTATGAAATGCAGACTTGTTACATGCTCATTGAACATTTATTAATCTGACTGTGCACTATATACAAAGTTAGAACCTTATGGTCTGAAATAGGTTTCTCCCTTCTCATCCTCCGTATTTATCCACCTCTTCCTTCTTTAGGTAAAACAAACTGAAAATTACCTACCACACAGTAAAGTTTCCTTTCTGTGTGTAGTAAGGACTGAAATTAATTTATTATATTCAGAAATGTCAGAAAAGACTTTGTAGTCATGGCAAATAGCCGCAAAACATGTTCATCCCAAATGCTACCTTGCCTTCACAGTGAAAAGCAGCAGGAAAGGTGCCATAACCAGCTGTCTTGGGATTCCAGCCTTGGCAAGAACATAGCTAGTGTTCCCCAAGGATAACCTGACTGGTTTGGAGACATAGCAAGTCTTGTGAGATGCAACCAGCAGTGTTCTCCAGTGGATAGGAACTCTGAGGGCAACTAGCCTGCATACTTCATTCAGGGTCAGGTAGATACTCTGGAATTCTGTCTAAAATAACATGTTATTTGGTTATCTTGAAATTGCTGAGCTGATGACTTGCTGCCCTGGTACTGGGAGCAGAAAAAGATCTCCAACTCTGGCTCTAAGCAAAAGTGAAGTATTTGAGGAGATGAGGGAAAAAAATAACATTACCATGCATCTAGAGCTGCATCTTTGCAACATTCTCTTTGTTGTAAACTTCTAAGACCCCAGTTTCCTCCCTACTACTTTGTCCCTTTCATTCCCATTTTCTGGTGTACCTATGCCATCCTTTCTCTTGATAACTCTAGAAAACTCATTTGCATGCAAATTCATTTGCAATGTTTTAACTTTAATATATAACATTTTCAAAATTGCTTAAATCTTATGGGTTTTCAGTGAACTTCTTGAGCCAGATTTTAAAAACTATGCTGGGTACTGGTACAAGGACTAGCTACCATGATGCTCAGCACTACAGGAACTAGCTCCAAGATCAATCATGCTATGGAGGTAGGTGCCCAAAGGTCTTCAGATAGTGACTGGAGGTTAGGTGTCTAAGCTAAAGAACAAACAGCTAGAAGGCAAGTATATCAGCATATCACTATTTACTCTAAGAAATCTTACATGCTCACTGAAACTTCAGAGCCAGATACAACTTTCCCTGTGTTACCTTATAGATTATATTTGTGAGTCATGAGAAGGGAAAAAAAGCATTGTGGTCTCTTCATGTTATACCTGGCCTTTAGAACACTCTCTCAGGACATGGAAGGCCTGGGTTAATTTCCTCTCCACATCTTAGGATCCCTGAATTTGCAAATATGTTACAAATCTTTCCAGTTGGATATTTTATTATGGGATTTATAAAATCAGTTTTATGCTCTAATTAGTAGATTACTTGACTAAGTGATTGCATCTCCCTTGATATAGTGTTGCAGTTTTAAATCAACATGTTTATTTCATAGGTAGATGAAAATCACCAGCTTAATCTAGCTGCTGTCACATGTTAAAAGTTTTTCATTGGCCCATTAGGAACAGTGCAAGCATCTGTCAAGTACGTAAGTAAGAAATTCTGTTTTGTGAATATTTGTATTAGAACTAAAGCCAGCTATGCTTTTACGAATCAAGCAAATGTAATTAAATCTGAGAAAATAATAAATACCTTTCTATGACTCTGAAGGTAAGAACTTTCTCCACTTTAAAGCCTTTTTCACCTCTGCTTAGTTCAGTGAGCAGAGCTGCAGCTGGCAATGGAGCCCCCCAGTGCTTTTGTCAAGGGGAGAGCTGGGCCTGACAGGCTCATTCAGGAGATGACCTCTTCAGAGTGCCAGCCAAGGCCAGCCAGAGGCAGGGCTAGAGACTGAAGTGGGCACAGGTACCGCCACATCATCACTGGGGCCAGGCTGGGGCTCTACTGGGATGAAATGGAGTCCTAGTCTTGGATGGGGTGTGTCCCAGGTGAGGCTCATCAAGGAGAGTGAGAATGAGTGGTGTCCTTGGCGCACTGACAATTAGGTGAGATAGCTCTTCCCTTTGGATCCTGAATTCAACATCCAGGTTAGATCTATTCATGATCTTGCTCTTGCTGCCTTTCCATCTACCTTGATTATTCTCATCTATATTATTTTGATGTGCAGTAAGGCATAATAAAGCTCCATATAATTGTCATTACACATGTTATCAGATATTTCTTCTCCACATAAATGGCACTATTTGCAGAGTTATCTAAAAGCAACCTAGCATTATTTCATATCTGCTTTGACCAACAACTAACTGTTTTTCTTCTCCCGTAATGGGTTCTGTTGAGCATCATTAGGGTTTTATTTTGTCATTTAATGTCAAAAGCAGAAGTGCATGTTCAGTCATGCACTTCTCAATGTTTTTAATGGTCCACTGCTAGGATTTAAAGAAAAATACTTCTGTTTTGTTGTTTTGGGTTTTTTTTCCTTCTTCTTCTTTTTGGGGGGCCTTGTACATCTGTAATAAGGCTTCATTCAG
This sequence comes from Nyctibius grandis, assembly GCF_013368605.1. NCBI lineage: Eukaryota > Metazoa > Chordata > Aves > Nyctibiiformes > Nyctibiidae > Nyctibius > Nyctibius grandis. The sequence continues at coordinate 74,497,106 of NC_090659.1, read as the reverse complement.
CATTATTATTATCCCTAGCAGATATGGAATATTTGGTTCAGGGGTTCATCACATAAAGTATCTACTGTTGTAATCCTTTGTCAACAAGACTTTTTTATCAATCCTTGTAAGACTTCAGGCTATATAGAAATGCTGCTGTTTGAAATTAGACTAGTACAAGATTAAATCAGAGAAAGATTAAATCTCAGTAACATGGTTTTTTATTTTTTATCCATGAATACATATCAAGTTTTGTACTAATGTAAAACCTTTTCTGCAAAAACGTAAAACTCTGTGTAAACCCTGTCCCTAAAAACTATAAAGTGAAAAAAGTAGTTGACATATGAATTCAGCTTTCTGCATCAATACATCAACACATTCAAATAGGCAACTGACCATCATAGAAAAAAAGGCCCCAAATATTGTTACAGTAATTAGTGCTGAAGTTGATGATTTTGATTTTTTTTCTGTCTAGTGCCATTTTCAATCCATTTTTAATTGTGTGCCTTAATTTTTCTTTCACTTTTCTAAGTCTTAGAGACAGTTTAATTCATGTTCATACAAAAATAATCCACAAACGGTCAAATATATACTGTGGAGCTTCATTTGAAACAGACTTTAAAGGAATTTTTTTTTCCTTTTTCATAATTAGGGAAAAAAAGCAAACAAATAAGGCATAACAAGTCCATAACTTTATTAATTTAAAATATTTGGAAAAAAATAGTCAAGAAAAAATACAGTCTATGCAGATATGTTCTTCCCTTTTAGAAAGCAAGCTAATTTTTAAGTTTCATGTTCTTTTCCTGCCAAACCATATGGAAGATAAACCTACTCAGAAAACAAGGAAAGAGTCTGGCCTTGCTTTTTCTTTACTTTGTTCATAGTAGTACCAGGTTCACTAAAATTACTCTTGAGGTGATAGGAAAGGATATAAGAATATATTTAGCAGGCTGATTTTAATTTAAAATAAATATTATCAGAAAGCTCTTCCCTTAATTTTTACAAGTAACATTTATCCTATAACAGCCAGACTCCATTGCTACAAAAGTAGTATTACAATGTGCTGTCCATGCATCATTCTTCACCATCTGACAGAACTGCTTTCGCAGCACAGGCAACCTTGGCTGAAATATAATTTATTTCACAAAACCAAGAGGTGGAAAATTAATCACAAAACTCATAATTTACTTTCTTCATGAGGGGGACATCTTAGACTCAACAGGCTAATTGGAACAGTTGTGTCACGTGTCATGCGCCCCCCCCTCTCCAAGGCAGTATTTCTCAAACTTCTCAAATAAATTTCAGCTTCTTTATGAAAGGCTATGAAAATATCTAATAAGGAAAAAAAACTTTTTCCTTTCAAAAGCCTTTCTAATGATGAAGTGGAGGAGACTTGTTAAGTGAACGTGAACAATCAAGAAGACACAGAGGAGATGGGCATAAGAGATGTATTCATGAAGCTCAGGGAAGAAGCAGGGAGTGACTGACTGTTGCAAAGAAAGCTGAATTTATCTCAACACAAAGGGGACCAGAAGGTGGCCTTTATTTTAGATTCAATGAATTTATTTTTATTTTCATTCATATATAATTGCATAGGTTGAACTAAAATAAAACAAAAGGAGGAAAAGTAACAACCAAAAACCCAAAAAAGCACACTGTCTTCCAAAATTTTCATCATTTCAAACATGTTTCAAAAATCACTCTTGTAATCATGCAGTCTGTCCAATATTCATATTGAGAAAAAGGCTGGCTAACCTAAATGTCATCAGGACAATTTTGATTGCTTTATTTAGAATTTTCTTCTGATAATAAGGTAAATAAACTTACTTTTCATTATGCAATATATGGAGGAAATCACTCTATATAGTTGGTTGACATTTCTGAATTTTTTTTTGGCATTTTTATTTCTTCTGGAGGTGGAGATGCTAGCTCTCTTTCGCTGAAACATCAGATATCAGACACTACTCAAGACCAGAAGAAAGAATAAGAACATACAAAATACAAGTGGCGTCCTCCCCCCAACAGAGTGTGAGTAAAAACTGTGCAGCACAGGTTTATTGATTTGAGTCTGAAAGCAATACAACCACATATCAGTCAGTAACTTAACACTGCATCTAATGAAGCTGTCAAATATACCGTTCTTTGAATCTATGCGTGCTTGTGCAAAAATCTCCAATACTGTGAAATCATGGCCAAAAAAAAGAACTTGAGAGACCCAGACAGAGCCGTCAAGTATGCTAAAAGGTCTATAAGAGATTTTCATCTTTTTGGGGCAGCACACTAATATTTGCGGGACAGTGTTCTAGAGAGGTCCTTCAGTCTGCTCCACAATGTGCTGAGTACACTGGAGCACATTTGAAATATCTTTATACTAATGCATGCACCATGAGGAATAAACAAAAGGAGCTAGAAGCTTTGGTCCAGTCCCAGAGCCGTGACACCATTACAGTAAGCAAAATCTGGTGGGATGAGTCCTGTGACTGGTGTGCTGCAATGCATAGTTATAAGCTCTGAAGGAGGGATAGGCAGGGCAGGCAAGGCGGGGGTGGTGGTGCTATATGTAAGGGAGGGGTTGGATTGTATGGTGCTTACAGTTGATGATGACACAGTTCAGAGCTTCTGGGTAAGGATGAAGGGGAGAGCAAATAAAGTGGATGTCGTGGTGGAAGCCTGCTATTGACCACCCAGCCAGGACGACAATACTGATGAATTATTCTACAGGGAATGAAGAGATATCTCTAGATCAACTGCCCTTGGCCTTATGGGTGATTTTAACTTCCCAGACATCAATTGGGAATATCATACAGTGGACACAAACAGGTCCAGGAAATTTCTGAAACATGTTAAAGACAACTTCTTGGTGCAGGTACTAAGGGAGCTGACTAGGAAAGATGCCCTCCTAGATTTGTTGTTTGTAAACAGAGAGACACTCATGAGTGAAGTGGTGATTGGTGGCTGTCTTGGTCACAGTGACCATGAAGTAGTTGAATTTCAAATTGCTGGCAATAGGAGAAAAACATCCAGCAAAATTTCAACCATGGATACGGGGAGAGCAGACTACGGGCTGCTGAAGGAGCTAGTTAGTAAGGTCCCTTGGAAATCTACTTTTGAAGGTATTGGGATCCATGAATGCTGGTTACGTTTTAAGAGCCATTGCTTAAGAGTGCAGGAGCAGGCAACTCCAATGTGTTGGAAGTCAAGCAAGCAGAAGAGAAGGCTGGCTTGGCTGAGCAGGGATCTTATTCTAGAACATACTCAGAAAAGGAAAGTGTATGGACAGGCGACAAGGGAGGACTACAGAGATGGTGTTCGCCACTGTAGGGAGACAATTCATGTGTCCAAAGCTTGATTAGAGTTCAAGCTGGCCAGCACTGTAAAAAACAACACAAAGAGCTTTTAAAAATACGTTAATAGGAAAAGGACGATAACTTCAATCTGTTGTTTGATGAGGTCAGTCACTTCATAAATAGAGGCATAGACAAAGTGGAGATGTTTTATGCCTTCTTTGCCTCTGTTTTCAACACCGATGATGGGTCCTGGGATACTCGGAGCCCTGTGTTGAAGACCATGACTGGTGGAATTATAAACTCTCAGCCAACCCTGAACTTGTTCGAGACTTGCTGCTCCAGCTGGATACGCATAAATCTATGGGGCCCAATGATATTCATCCCAGCATATTGAAAGAGCTGGTCGATGTCATTGTGAGACCTCTCTCCATTATTTTTCAGTGGTCCTGAGAGTCTGGAGAGGTCCAAGTCAACTGGAAGCTGCCAAATGTTGTCCCAATTTTCAAAAAGGGAAAGAAGGAAGATCCTGGTAATTACAGGCCTGTCAATCTCACTTCAGTGACTGGTAAAATTATGGAGAAGATTATTCTGGGAGTTATTAAAAAACACTTCAGAGACAATGCAGTTATTAGTCATAGCCAGCACACATTCACAAGTGGAAAGTCCTGCTTAACTTATCTAGTTGACCAAGGGAAGCCAGTAGATGTGGTGATTTTGGATTTTATCAAAGCTTTTGATACTGTCTCTCACAGTATCCTTCTAGACAAAATGTCCAACACATAGCTAGACAAGTCCATAATACATTGGGTGAGCAATTGGCCGACGCTTTGGGCTCAAAGAGTCATAGTAAATGGAGTTACCTCAGGCTGGTGGCTAGTCGCCAGTGGGGTTCCCCAGGGCTCAGTTTTAGGGCCAGTGCTCTTTAATTTTTTTATGAATTATCTGAATGCAGAAATCGAATGTACATTAAGTTTGCCCATGATGCTAAACTAGGAAGAGCTGTGGACTCCCTTGGGTAGAAAGGCCTTGCAGAGAGATCTGGATAGACTAGAGAGCTGGGCAGTTACCAACCATATGAAATTTAACAAGAGCAAGTGCCAGATTCTCCACCTGGGACAGGGTAATCCTGGTAATAGGTACAAACTAGGGGATGATAAGCTGGAGATCAGGCCCACAGAAAGAGATCTAGGGATTTGGGTTGATGGCAAGTTGAATATGAGTCAACAATGTGACCTGGAAGCCAAAAGGGCCAACCACATCCCAGGGTGCATCAAGCACAGCATAGCTAGCTGGTCAAGGGAGGTGATTGTCCCACTATCCACTGCACTGGTGTGGCCTCACCTTGAGTATAGTGTGTAGTTTTGGTTGCCTCAATATAAGAAGGACACTAAAATATTAGAGTGTGTCCAGAGAAAGGTGACCAAGATGGTGAAAGACCTTGACGGCAAAACTTAAGAGGAGTGGCTGAGGTCACTTGGTTTGTTCAGCTTGGAGAAGAGAAGGCTGAGGGGTGACTTCATCACGGTCTACAACTTCCTTGAGGGGGGAAGCAGAGGGGGAGGTGCTGATCTCCTCTCTCTGGTGACCAGCGATAGGACGCAAGGAAATGGAATGAAGGTGTGTAAGGGGAAGTTCAGATTGAACATTAAGAAAAGGTTCTTCATTAAGAGGGTGGTTGGTCCCTGTAACAGGCTTCCCAAGGAAGTGTTCACGTCACTGAGCCTGTCAGAGTTCAAGGAGCATCTGGATGACACTCTTAGTCATGTGATTTAGTTTTAGGTAGTCCTATGAGAAGCAGGGATTTGGACTCGATGATTCTTATGGGTCCCTTCCGCCTTGAGGTATTCTATGATTCTATGATTCTATGACCTGGGCCCTTCTAAACAACATTAGGTGGATGCTTCATATACTCTAGGACATCTCAAATAACACTAGATGTGTGTGTGTTTAAGCCACCAAACTGAGCCATAGATAGGCTTTCTACACAATGTGATTCATTTTAAGACTGTAATACCTGAATTTAGGTGAGTACAGGCAGATGTGGATGTATGAACTAGGTTTTAATCTCCTATTGTAATCAATGCAGATCTAATCAGTATTGTCACTGGAGCCTAAAAATCAGTTTATTTCACCCAAATATTGAGATTTAGGAGCAGGATTCTGTTCAGCCAAGACAGATGTCTGTTGAAATGTGAGATCTTAAACTGTCTTCAGTGTATTGTAGGTGAGTTGTCTGTCCTTGAGTGTTGTAGAGAGAATATGGGTCCCGAACAGAGTTTTGTGCATTCCTTTACTCAGCTATGCTCCCCGAATTAATCATTCCAGTTTTTGTTTTTATGACATTAAGCTTACCTGTGTGAATCTAGCCTGTGTTTCTAGAAGAAGCACCAATGGCAATGAGCGCACCTAGTTTTTCATGTAGTTGTTTTGTCCCAATAGTTTTTCAAATAGAACTGCACAGGTCGAATCATATACACTCTCCAAATATAAAACAAACAAACAAACAAAAAACCAAATCCTTACTTTCCTTACAGTTTAGAGAGAAAAACTGGCTACCTTTTTTCACTTTTAGAACTTACTGAAAACATCTCAAATTCCTAGAAATGGGATGTTGATCTGAATACATGTAATAGTAGGTGTAGTGCACAATATACACTCCAGTGTTTCAGGAACATGTAACAGTTGGTGAGCCTTGTTAAAACATACTCAGTTGCACAGTCACTCCAAGGAACACATTTGCAACTCTACACTATGAGGAATTTGGGTTTGCTGAAGTTTCTCTTGAGCAAACATATTTTTTAAAAAAAAACCCACACAATGTCTTTTCCTCTTGTGCAGAATGTATTCTAGCAACTAAACAAAGAGTTTCAGTTAAAGTCCTTTTATTTTCCTGAAGTTTCAGATGCCTCCTCAGGACTGCTACTGTATTTTAATGCAAGACAAAAATATCCTCTCCGTCTTGCTCTTCCAAACACATAGAAACTGATGTCATAATTCATTTTAATTGTACTTGTATTTGGTCCAGAAGATAACACCATGTATCCATCCTATTGGTGGTATTTTATGTAAATAAACCCCATTTTTTAGAGTCCATGAATACTGTAAAAATGGATATGACTATGTTTGGCAACGTGGTCCTTAGCTACATCTTCACTTAAAAACAATGATGCTAGCTTTGATATAGTTTGGAATTTTGTTAAGGTGATAAAAGAATTATGAAACACTTATACATTGCAGAAAATGTTTTATTTTATTGTGGTTTTATGTTCTTTTTGTAATTTTCCAATCTAATTCAATGCAGATTTATCAGTTATCTAAAACCTGCTCTGAGGTTTTAGATTATTTATCTATCATTGTGATATTTAGCAATGTTCATATAAAAGCAACTACAGATCTGAAGGTTTTGTTAGACTTCATGGAGTATATATGTTTTGTTACAGACTTGGAATTTTTCCTGGAATGGAAATTTTTGATGGATATTGCATCTATGAATATTTGTGTTAAAAAACACTAACATCTTCAGGTTTTTCTTTGATTATGAATTCAGCTGGAGTTCTCTGAAAGTTTGTCAGTATACAAGTTAGTATGTCTTGTTGAAAACTCTCACATGTTTTTTTAACTTCAGTAGGTGGTTTAGATCCTCCTGGATAAATACAGCTACTATGATTTTCTGTGTTTGGTCTCAGATTATATGAAGATTGATAAAATGAATCTTGATAAACTCCTTCATTGGAAATGAAAGTGAGCACTTAGAACAAAAATTTGACTTTCTGGCAGCTAGGGCTGAGTCTTCTTTGATACAAACTAAGAAGACAAGCTACTTAATCAACTATGCTTAGTGAGGATAATGAAAACTCAGAGACCTCACTCTGCTGAATAAGCTGCAGATCTTTGATGAAAAGTGGAGATGCTATTTTGTCCAACCTACTGAAGTAGATATTTCTTCCAGTCATCAATATTTTGATATTGTCTTGGTCTTATCTTGAGTCAACTGCTCTCTACCTCTGTAGGCTTGGCTGAATGTAGCAATTATAATTTGCAAATAGAACCAATAGCTGAATATCACTGCTGTTCTGCTCTCATTCAAGCCCATCATGGCTTATTCTTAGCCATCAGGGTACACTGAATATGAGTGATGATAACACAGGACACTGCAGATGATGAGAGTAAGAGAAGAGTGATTAGTCTTCCACCCTTTCACCTCTGATAGAAAAATGTTACTTAAAAAAGGGACTTCACTTTTTTTTCTTTTACAACTTTGAAATAGCTTTATCTTTCAACTTTATTTTCAGCAAAAAGAAAGTTTCTTGCATTATCCTTACATAATAATCTTTCTGGGATTTGGGAGTTTGTGTTCCCTCATTTTTGGATAATTCCCATATAATTGCAGGCAACTCTAGTATGAAGTCTTTTTTTTGACCTGATATTCCTTCCAAGCTTAAAGACCATTTTAATTAAAACATAATAATGATAGGCAAATTGCTTAAGAATTTTCAGTTCCCTGACATGGAGAGTTAGAATCATGAGGGTTTATTTTTGAGAGAGAAAGATATTTCTGATTCCTGACTGAAAGACAAACAAGATAATGTACCCTTGCAGCAAAGAAGACAAATGGTATCCTGGGCTGCATTAGGCAAAGTATTGGAGCAGGTCAAGGAAGGAGATCTTTACCCTTTATTCAGCACTGATGAGACCACACCTGGAACCTCGTGTCCAGTTCTGGGCTCCTCAGTACAACAGAGGCATGGACATACTGGAGACAGTCCAATGAAGGGCCACAAAGACGATAAAGGGACTGAAGCATCTCTCCTATGGGGAAAGCCTGAGACACCTGGGACCGTTCAGCCTGGAGAAGAGAAGGGTCAGGAGGAATCTCATCAATGTGTGTAAATATCTGAAGGAAGAGTGTAAAGAAGAAGGAGCCAGACTTTCTTCAGTGGTGCTCAGTGACAGGACCAGAGGCAATGGGCACAAACTGAAACACAGGAGGTTCCATCTGAGCCTCAGGAAACATTTTTTTACTGTGAGAGTAACTGAGCACTGGCACAGGTATGTTCATGAACAACTGAAACTAGGTGGCCCTGCTTCAGCAGGGTGGTTGAACCAAATCATCTCCAGAGGTCCCTTCCAACCTCAACCATTCTGTGATTCTGTGATTCCAAAAACTTTGGGTTTGACCATGTTAAAAAACAAATATGATATAAATCCAATTCATTACATTTATATAGGAATGAAGGTTTCTGTAACACAGTGAGGGGAATGAAGCATTAAGAAAATAATGTGTCATTTTGCCCATTTAAAAGTTACTGATGTTATATAGAATGTTTCATCTTTATATCATAATATCAAAATATTTTTTTACAGTGATTTTAATGGGCATTTCAAAATCCGTTTAAAAAAAAAATTTTTTTACTCACAGTCAGCTGAAACCTGAACAGCTTGACTATAAACCTGGAAGCATTTTAGAATACAGTAAATCAGAAAAAAAGTAGGTTTAGCATTTTGTGATGAGACCTTCACTGCAATCAGTTACATTAAAAAGTAACTAAAACTCCAAGTCAATTATCTATGATAAAAAGGCATTTTCAAAAATAAAGTTATAAAACTATTTTAGATTCTATTGAAATCTGTATCAAGACTTCTTTGACTTGCTTTTATGCTGCGTCAGGGATATTCTTCTTTCACAGTTCAAATACAGACTGTCTTTACCATTAGTTTTGCTTACCATTTACTGGCTCCCCCTAGAAACAAGTGATTGTATTTTCAGTATAATCAATCCATCAGTGAACTCAAACATTTTATCCTTTAAGATTCTGAATAGTGTCTCTCCTATATATTTCACATTAGTGACATCTTTTGTTTTAAGGTTACCCAAACATTTTTATTTAACAGAAGTTTCATATAGGTAAAGTATTTGCTGGATAGAAACAAGATTTTGCTTACATTTGAACTGTGACACAAAGGAGCATTTCCCATTTTGTAAGTCCAAGTGCTCATCTTGACCATTTCTAAATTTCATGATAGTCACAAAGCCACATGCAGTTTCTTATCATGTGTAAAATGCATCAGAAGAAAAACTAGACTAAGGAAGGAGAGAGAAAGGGTGCACAACAAGATATTTTTTGATCTGGATATCACGAGACCAGGACTGTGGTTCATAGCAGAGAGTGTACTTATCTAGCAGTTTAAAAGTAACTGTACTAAAATTGCTTTCACTCTTTAGAATGAAAATTAGGCAGTCAATTTCTTTGTGTGAAGGTCTTTAATTTCAGAGTGGTTTCATCTCCCCATGTTTTTTGTTGCCTGAAATGCAGACTTAAAATCTCAAAGAAAGAAGTAATCATCTCCCAGTTAAGTAGTTTTTTGTATAGTAGGAAATAAGCTTACTGCAACATTCCAAATAAAAAATGCATTAATAAAGTGTAGAGAATGATGTTTCTGAAGAACTCACACAACTACTTCTTTTGTTTGTAATGTAAGAAATACAGAGTTTCAAAGCAAGCTGTATGTTTTTTGTCAATTGTTCCACCATAGTGTATGCAGATATGTAACAGCTTTGTCTCCTTATTAATTAATTGGTGTTGGCTTTTAATAATATGCATTCAGAACATAGAGAAGTTATACAATGCAGAAATTATAAGCTAAAAAAGTTATTTAAAAAATATTAAGCCTCTTGAATTTATACCTTAGAGGCGAAACATTCTATCATGAGTACAAAAGGGGAATTCTTCCTCTCACCCTTCATCTCCCCATCCCACTCTACTTCAATTATTATGATACACCAATTAAATTCATAGAAGATGTTGAGAGATGCTGCCTTCAGCCTAAACTCTCCAGACTCCTTCATGTCCACTGAGGTGATGGTCTCACTTAAGAAAAACAGCGTTCAAAAGATAGGGATGTAGAACAACTAAGTTAGGCTTCTGCTTGAATTCTTTTTTAGTGATTTCTTTCACCAGTGACAACAAAGAACATAAGGAAACTGGCATCCCCAGTCTATAGTAGTTTTTCACTAGCACATACTCCTTACTAGTAATGAGAAGCAGCTACTAAATAAATATTTTCTTCATTAAGGCTGAAGAGACGTGAAATGAGGGAATGTGAATCAGAATACATCCTTTTTTAAAGAAAATTGAAACATATCCAAAGTTTTCATTAACAACAAGAATTTACAATGGAAAACATTTTCACTTTTGGTGCCATTAAAAACAAATCATAACATTACTTTTATTTAGCAATTTGTTTAATAATCAGCTTTCTTCCTAAAACTACTTTTCTTCCAAAATAATTTTGGACTGATTAAAATGCATTGCATAATTATGCCCATAAAAAAAGTCTGCATTGATCCTAATTATAACAGTAAGCTTTTCTAGTAAGAAACATTTAAGACTTCTGATTTGGGGTCCACAGTCTTTTTATTTTGCTATGTTAAGTAGTGACTTCTAAAAGCTAACAACATTTTGATGAGTATTGTCATCACAAGATTTTGGCTTGCCTACATTCTGTCTTTTTTTAATATTTCCTGGTCCTCACTGTTAATGTTATAAAGGCATTAACAAATATTTTATGTGAATTCTAATCATCTTCTTTCTAAAAACAATGTATGACTAGTGATTTTTACCACATTGTTCCATTTATTGTCATGCTGCTCTTGTACCACTAGTGCTCACTCTCAAATTGTGTGAACTATTCCAGGAATGCTACATCTTTTTCATATCATTCTGAGACAGATTTATCTACTATTTTAGCTTTAGGAGGAGGTAAAAGCATTTAATCATTGTGCTTATTAAAAGCATTAGATTTACATTTGGATCCATTTTCTACTTCTCTTGGGGTTTGGTGGTGGTATTCTTAGTCAAAGGCAATGAATTACCTGATAGTGAATACACCTGTACTGTCATACTTCCTCCTCAATATAAAAAAAATATCACCTGCTTCCAGTGTGATTTTTACACAAGTCATAAGAAAAGCTGGCAGGCCCACTTGACAGACTGGCTCTGTACATCACCTTTACATCAGTATTAATAAAAAAAAGAAGGTGAACCCAGTCAATGATTTTCAGTGAACCCAAAACCCTTTAGGTTATTGCATTTATAGTTGACTGAAAGACTTACATGTTGGATTTTTATTCAACTTTTTAAATGTCCCTGAAGAACTGATTTTTGGAGTTCAGTATAAATGGGAAAAAGAAGCAAGGGCAGCTGTACAAAAGATGTTACTGTCAGAAAGTGTTCTGCAACATTAAGAAGTTCAGTGCATAAAAGGGACTTGTCTGCTGAGTTGAAGAAAGTAGTAAGAGCTTCAGATTTCTAACAGGGCTTTAGGACAGTACAACTAAGAGCTGATAACTTTGCTATAAATATGAACTTCAAAAGATGCCTTTCAATCCATTAGTGCCAAAAGAAAATCTGAAAAGACAGATTTCAGCAATTTTTGCGCATTAAACAATTTAAAATAATACAGGAAAGAGAGTGGGTTGTGACACAACCAGGGTTACTCTATATAGCTGTGGGTTTCTAAAGCACACTTCATTCACTCACTCTTTTTGCATTAGCTGCCCAGTTTGAGTTAAGCAATATTAAAGACTTACAACAATTAGGTTAAAAGACTCTTTGTAAGGATTAGGAAGTTAACCACTTACAAAAGTTTAAAAACTACAGTTAAGGTTCTGTCTATGACCTTAATTTTGTCCTTCTGTGTACATATAGTCTTTAATTAAATGCTCTCATATGTTTTTTCCAGAGACTCCCAGCATCACTGAGTACATGGAACAGGCCGTACTTACTTGGCACGCAACAACTCAATAATTTCCTTTCCCTTCACTGATAAACATATGCCTTATTTATGACAAAATATTGAAGGCAGTTTCAGAATACAGGAATAATTCCTCCTGGAATTTTTCCGTGCCCCCCCTTTACTATAATATGCAACATTACATTACATCTCTCCACTGTACATGTGAGGAACAAAGGCACAGAGGTATTATCCTCTGTTTCAGAATTTGAGAGACATGATCTGATTTTTCACCTTAAAAAAACTCAAAACACTAACTGTAATTTAACTGTTCAGAGGACAGGAAAAAAGTGATTTGGCTACCAGCAATGATTGCATGTTTTGGCAATCAGGGTTGTAAAGAATAACTAGTCTCAAGAATCAAGGATGGAATTAATCTCATCTATATATAAAGGTGGGGTTCTGACCCACAGTCTGGACCTAATTTAAATGTCCAAATTAAGATACATGAAAGTTAAGGGCCTGAGTTCCTACTGTCATCAGTGGAGTTCTGGGGACTGAATACAAACTGAATACAGATATTAAGTGCCATTTGAAATATCTTAGGCTATATGACACCTCAGCTCATGGTACAGATTCATGGAAGACCTATGCCTGTCTACATTGGCATCTAGAATTAAGGTCAGATTTGCAAGGGCATCTCAATGTCATTAGACACTTTTGCATACACAAAGCTGAATCCTACCCCCTACTCATTGTATTTGAGGGAAGCTGGACAGCTGTTAGTTCACTCTAAAAATTAAATAGTGAATCTCTTCAGCAGGATCCAGCTGACTGAAAATGTAGGTAACAACTGCTGGATGAGTGATGATGAGGTATCCTATCTGGTCTGCAGTTGCTGTTCCAGGAGAACACATATACCCTGTAGGTCCTTTGTCATATCTACCAGCTGTGTGTAAGACTGTGAAATACTCTTCAGATTTTCAAATTACACAGATACCTATATACAGATAGCTGAGTTGAGTCCCCTAGAGAACAACTGAGTTCATCTTGAGATAGACAGCAAACATAAGCTATTTGAATTTATAACTGAAGTATATTTTGTGGACATTTAATAATGGAGGAGATATTTTCTACAATGTGCCTTGGAAGAATGTGCTACATTGAAGTAGTGGCGCATTTTTTCCCCTTTTCTTTTTCCTGAGGTGACCAATATTGCTTTCTTTAGTCCATATTTCTCTCAGTCAAATTCCTTCCTGGTTTCAACTCCCCATTTTTCTTCTATTCTACTCACACACTGGTGCGCTCTTCCAGCTTCTTATCCTTGTGAAGACTCCAGTAAAATCTACTTGACACCACAGTGACCTACTCATAGCATATATTTTGACTGCTTTGCCCATCTAATTCTTGTTTTGCTCAGTTGTTCTCTTTTTGTTTCAAGTTTTTTGCCTCAGGATATTCACTTTTTCCTTTTGGCCCTGGTTCATCATCAGATTCCTGTATCTTATTTTCTTTTCCTTTCTATCTTTTCCTGGATCTTCTTGAAGATTTAGACACATAGTGTCTGTCTTTAGCATTTTGTACATTCAGCATTGTGTTATCTCTTGTTCCCCAGTATGAGGAACTATAGAGACATTAATGAAATAACAAGAATGTGCTAAGTGTTAAAAGTTGTGATATCTGGATCCATTCTGAGTCAGAAAGAGCAAAATCAATCATGAATATGAAAATCCTTTCTTTGCTCACATTCCCAGACTCGTGTAGGCTAGTATTTTCCAAGGACAGAACTGACATGGAGCTTCTCAGGCAGAATGGCTAAAATTTGGTAGTTTTAAACATCTCATGTTATTCTCATATAAAGTGTTAACTATTTGATAAATACTGTCAGTTTTGCCAATAATATATTTTCATATCAGCTGCCAGAATCTCCATGGGAAAGAGAATAGAGAAGAATCTGAAGGATAACTTGACCAATATATTTCAAAATGTTAGCATGCCTGCACAGAATTATATGTTTTCTTTCACATAAAATTAATATTTTAAAAAATAATTAACTTAGATAAAAAATGTTCTTTATTGTTGTTCTGAATAAGTAGTGGCCTAATTACAGACCTATTTACATCCTTATTCTTGATCTTTTATCACCTTTATTTTTGATCTTTTAACTGTGTCTATCCTCTTACATAAAACAGAACAAGAAACTGATGACTGTGCATCCACAGTTTTTCAGACTATTGCCTTATAAGCAAATTTGTCTTGGATAGAATGCTTTGGAGCTGTTCAACACAGATCCAAGGAGTAAGCTACCACTCGAGCAATGTGATCTGTCAGGACCCCAACTTTTGATCTTATTCTCTGGCTTTCATTCATCTATCACCATATATGTCTCTTCCAGACTCACTTCTTCATGCTATCTCTTATGCTGAAAAGGCATTCTGGCATCCATTCATAGCTATTTTATGTTCAAAGATCCTTGTAGAGGAAAAGGAAAAAAAGGGGGGGGACTTGAGTTTCTACATACCTAAATTTGCAGCTTAATTCAGTTGCCAAAACATGGAAATCTATACTATTTGAGATAACAATAGGTTTTGTGCATGACTTCAGGGTTCTGGTCCAGAAAGACAGGGATCACCCATAGGTCTGCTGGCAAATATGCTCTTCCCCTGTATGTCTTGCATATGCTATAATCCCTCAAATATCAGTAGATGCCTGCATTAGGTAACAGAATTGAACCCATGACTCTAGAAAGTTTTGGCTCCATATCGTGGATGCCTCAAAGTGGCTAAATGCTAGTGTCTTTTGTGAGTTAGATAGCTAAATGACCATCATGGTTAGTGGAGACCTAGTCAACATTGTCAGTGAAGTCTATTGCACCAATAAACTTACATACTTATTACGTTTATGAATAATAACAAACCCATAGCTTGTAAGGCACTTTGGATTATACACATTTATTGAAAGTCAGTAAGCATAAATATACAGAAGAAAATTACTGGAAGCACCGGTCTGATTTTTCCGACAGAATGATGAATGAATGCACTAGCGCAGTTCGTGCAAATAGTGAGCAGACTGGGAAGGGGCAGGGACAGCATGTGTCCTAGTGATGTGTCACATTGCACTATACAAACTGTATTTGTTATTATGTGAAATGGAGTTTAAAGCATATGGATCCTTGTGAGGGAAGGATTTAGTATTTTTCATTTAACTTCCACACAACTAAACCTTGAAAGGTGGTGCACTGAGGACAAAGCAGCTCTCTTCAGACATGCTTTTACAAGTTCCTTGACCTCTCCTGCTGGAAATGTTTACTTCAATAGGAAATTAAAATCACTACAAGAAAGTAAATGACTGCAGATTATCTCCCTTAACGTACTATTGAAATTTTAACAAGAGACTTCCAGAAGGTAAATCCATCAATATTCAGGTTCAAGATAACATAGGATCTGCAGGCAAAATGGATTATATAGGAGGTTGTTCAAAATGGAAGCACATCATTGTCATTGAAAAATAATGTAAGAATATATTACTGCAAAGTGAGCTACAAGGATAACCATGAGACACATTTTAAAATTATAAGCATCATCTCTTATTTGCACCATTATAGTTTAAATATTCGTAGAACTAAATGAAGGAATTGGGTCAACGGAGAAGAAATGTCTGTTGCTGGTAAGCATATGGAGACATATCACATCATATTGAGGGACATGAGGTACATGTTATATTACAGAGTTTTTGAGCCTATTGCCTGTATAACATCTCATAACATAATAAAGATACTTTTAGACTACAAAACAGTTAACTGTTAGCATCTATCAGACTTCTGAAGACATTTCTATTTACATCATTGTCCTCTTTCGCTAAGATAAACTCCATATCTTCATTGAGTCCATTAAATATGGGCCTGCTCTCCAGCTAAGTAAATCCAATGGATTTATCTGTGACTTTCTCATAATTCTCATGCTTCCTTGTGTCTCAGAGGATAAATTACTCCTGCTTACTCTTTTACATAAAATCAACAAGTTATTGTAGATGTTCTAGATTTTTCTGCTGAAACATATGAAGTGAGACTTTTTTAGCTGCTCTCTGGTCATGCAAAACACACTTTTGTGCATCAAAAATGTTGTTTAAGAAATTCAGGCCTGGAGCTTTTTTATCTAAACTTTTGCTTCTTCATATCATCCTTCAACAAATTAATAGGACCAAAATAACTTCATCATACACACAACAAGAAAGTGTTTTCATTCTGTATTTAAATATATGAGGCATGTAATCTAAGAGTTGTTAAATATAATTCCTTTGTAAAAATTTACATATTTAAGTGATTGAACTTTTATTTCTGGGGAAAAAAAAAAGGATATATGTGTCAATACCATGCTTAATTAAAGGTTATTTTAATTACTCTGATTTATAAGAAAATTAAGACAATATAACCATCACCTAGCAACTTGAAAACAATTAATATTACATGGATGGGTATTTTTTATTCATAACAAGGAAAAAATAGAAAAGAATATTCTGTGAAATTCCTTATGGGCCAAATGTTGATTTGCAAAACACACTTGTGTGCAATTGGCTGTGTAATCAGAAAAATTCAACCAAGCAATCAACCTATCAATCAACCAAATCCACAAGAAAAGGGGAGCAATCAAAATTAGGTTTCCAAATCTATTCAGGATATTTACATGTAAAAGAATCCTTAGCACCATCCAGCTCAATAGGACCCTTTTGCACTGAAAGATTCATCAAAATTAACATAGTTAATTTAGGATTCACATTCTATTTCATTACCTCTTTTTCACATCTCTTATGTAATGTAGAATTTAATCAAAGGAATTGACATACTGATGACCAGTGTAATTTGCTTAACTGCAGACTGAACATAATTCAGCTAGATAATATGAACTGCTAATATTTTGTGTATGGTAAAAGTTGTCGGTGTTTTGCATGACTAGAACCTTGCTACTTTCTGTTACAGGATCAAAGAACTAATGTGAAGGAGGGGACATTGTAATGTATTCCCTCCAGACTGAAAAAGGGTAACTAGTCAGAAGTAGAACTTTTAATATTAGCAGAGTATTCCACACATGTCCATTAGGGGATGAAAGATGTTTGTGAATATGCATGTGTCACTCAATTTAAGCTTTAAAGTTCATGTTTGAGAACAGTTGCAGAATATTACATAGCTTCAATTTCTAAGAGATGCAGAAGACCAATTATTTTGTTGAACAGAGACCTCAATGAACAGTAAAATGTTTTTTTACTCTTTTTACATTAACCTGGGCCTTTTTTTGTCAATAAACTCTTTCATTACACCCCTTCCAGCCACTACTTTGTTCTTCTTCTTTCCCCTACAACCACCACTCCTCTCGATTAGACATTTTCTAACAGTTAAATGAAACTTGATGTATGTGTTCTTCTATTTGCTTGCAGTGAATTAGATCTTCTATGGTAAATTCAGAATTTGTACTACTTGTGCACATCAGAAATGCTTACTTACACAGCAAATCATTTTGCTCTGTGACTTTTCCTTTCAGAAACTAAGCCCAAATTTTCAATCATTAAACTCCATATTTTCAAATTCTTCTGTTTGGTGTTACATAGTTATGCTTTTTACATCTTGCTTAACTCTCTTTTCTTCTATCATCTGGATTTCCAGGTCATTGGTCTTACAAAATTAACGTCTAAAATTTTACTTATTAGAGAATTATTATTCATGTTACTCAGCATCTGTTTTCTATTAACAATAATTCATATTAGCAGTTATGGTGCATTCCTTCAGGAACAACTACATAACTACTTATCTTCATATTTGTATTTCAGAAGAGTTACATAAAATTCAAATATTGTGTTCAAACACAGCATTTCACTACATGGCAAAAATACATTGCAGATAGAGTTTTCTTTTTTTCCTACTCATGTTGAAAAGATTATGGATCCTTTAAAAACATTTCCAAGTAAAAATTTGACCATTTGGTTTGCAGATGGAAATAATTTAGATGTAAAATTTTTCAATAACTTATTTTGAGTAGTTTTGATTTTATTCCCCTTGAAAATTAATATTTTGTTTATAAAATGTAAAATCTCCATGAAGATCTAAAGAATTGTAGGCTTGGTCAGGCTAAAAAATGTGTGTTTAGATTTATAAAACATACAGAGTTCTGTTTCAAACAAAATATGATGGATGAAAATGTGGAAGTTTTAGACAATGTAACAGCAATTATCACATTCTAATGAAGAAAAACTCACTATCAGAATAATCTTCTGTTTCTCCACCAGACATCATCTCTAGTGTAATATCAGTTGAGAAACTTGAGAGTGTGCTCAGTAATATATGTGGAGAAAATGGTGAAAAGAAGGGAGGTGCAATGATGATTCATCAGAAGACAATGAAATGTATGCAGAAATTAATAAAAAAACAAACAAACAAAAAAACCCTGTTGACTTGAAAATGTATTGGATGTGTATACATATGTGTCAAATTAGCATGAAGGTGGAAAAAAACATGCTCTCAAATTTCTTCTTTTGTCTAGTGAGTCTTAAATAAAAATGCAGATAACCCTGTGTCAGAGACAGATCACCAAGCTATCTCTAGTTATTTGCCCTGTTATTGCGTGGCTCTTACATTCCATTCTTCCCAATAATTCATACTTCAGAGGAAAGACGTCAAATAATCCAACACCAATTTTTTTTGTAGTCTATAAATTTATCCCTTTTCCAGCAATGTGGGATGGGTAATTGTAATCTATTTGGAAAGAAAAGGTACTTAAAAAACTCACTGGCTGTGTAAGTTTAGCATGTAAAAGATTCCAATAGTTTTCAGTTGAACCCCATTGTCCTGGTTTGGCCTAAACCAGGCCAATTTTCCTTTCAGTGATTTTTATTTTCAGCTAAGTCTCTTCTAAGTAACTGCACTTTCTGAAACTAACAGCTTTAAACTGTGACACCCATGCAGCCCCAGTGAACTGAGCACAGCCTGGCAAGACTAATAGATTAATCTCCATTGGAAACAGAGATCACTCAGTACCTCTCTGAATTGAAGGCAAGCTCAAGTGTAGTACAGAATCTATTCTACAAGGTAGGAATGTTCTTAGCATGCATTGGAACCTGTGTGCCACATGGAAGTGTCAACTGATATTACAAGATGGCAGGATGACAGAGCATAAGGCTTGAATTGCCATATTATTAATAATTGTTATACTACACATTACTTCACTGATTTGACGGAAGTGAGCAGAGTGAGTGAGACTTATAGAAAGGGCACATGCATCTAGATATAATCCATGTACCAAACTTTCCAGTAACACTATACCAGACATGTTCAACAGTATCCATTGTAGTGAGGATTAGGAATTTATTAACTACTTCAGAAAAAAAAAGCACAGAAACTTCAAATTTTACTTTACTTCAGAGAAGAAAATGGGAAAAAGTATATATACTAAGCAGAAAATGAAACAACATGAAAAAAACAGGATTAAATCTTAGCAACTAGAAAATAATTTTTTCATCATTACTTAATACTTGCTTATATTTGTAACTCAAATTACTTATAACCTGAACCCTATAACTCAGTTCTATATGCAGTTACCATTTTTAACTGACGTTGTGCTGCTAACACAGAATGTATATTAGTTTCCACAAAAACTATGCTCAGCACTGTAATTTGCAATTTGTGGAGATCATAAGGCACAGTATCATAACACTATTTACTATACATTCACTGGTAACAGAACAAATAATATATTTTGAAGAATTTGACTCTTCCCTCGTAATCAAGACTCTTTTCAGTCTGAGAACTTAAGAATCTCCAGTTCCTCATTTTTACATGCTTGGCAGTTCTGACAGATTCCAGACTCCCTTAGGCAACAACATATTTTTCACAGTGGATGGGAGAAAGGATATGCCACAGATTGGCCCCTAAACAGAGAGAACATAGAGCAAAGGAATGCCTACAGGTCTGCATACTACTGTGGCCAACACAGAATGTTGAACACTGTATTATAAATCTCACTGTATTTAAAGATATATGTATTTTACATATATATGTGTGTGTGTGTGTGTATTTTACAAAGTTACAAGGAAAATTGAACAGTTTTTTTTCCTCTTCTATCAAAGACATTGTGAGGACTTCAACAAACAGTGGAGCAACAGAAGGAACAGTTCTATGCAGTGATGGTTAATATTGGGCCCAATCCTATTCAACATCCTCATTAATGATCTGGAAGTTGGGCAGAGTATACACTCAGCAAGTTTGCTGATGACAGAAAACTGGGAGGAGTGACTGATACACCACAGAGTCATGCTGCTATCCTGTGGGACCTCGGATGAGAAGACGGAGCCAGGCTCTTTTCAGTGGTGCCCAGTGACAGTGTAAGAGGCAATGGGCACAAACTGAAACACTGGAGGTTCCATCTGAACATAAGGAAATACTTTTTCATTATGAGGGTGACTGAGCACTGGCACGGGTTGCCCAGAGAGGTTGTGGAGTCTCCATCCTTGGAGATATTCAAAAACCATCTAGACATGTTCCTGAACAACTCACTCTATGTGACCCAGATTGTGTAAGGGGGTCGGACCAGATGACCTCCAGAGGTCCGTTCCAACCTCAGCTATTATGTGATTCTGTGAAAAGCACAGTCTGCTAATATCTCACAATTAAGCCTGTAGTTTCACCTTGGTTGATCCTGACAACCTGAAATAATTCTCTACATGGCTGATGAACACCTGAGAAAAGTCAGCCAGAAATGCTACACGATGAACAGCTCCTAGCAGAGCTGTTAGGACTATATTTGAGCTTTTCCCATTTACCTAAAGTAAGTATTGGAATCAGAATGAAAATTATATGCCTTTATCTCCTTAGGACCAACTTCTTTTTTTTTTTTCATTGCAAATACCTAGCAAAGAAAAAAATAGCCTTTTTTTTTTTCTGCAGTAATCCAGTCATAAAGCTACTTGCTCAAGAAAGATATTTTGCAACCAAAACCCAGGCAGACACCTTGCTGCCAGGCTACAGACTATAATAAGAGATGTTAGCCTCATATTTATGAAGCATATTTATGAAACGTATTTATGAATGTGAAGTGTTTACAATGGTCACAAGTACGTGTTTCCAAGTCAGTAGCAAAATCCAGCTATTGATCATAATTCTTTTTCTGGAATGTTTACAGAAGACCATGTGCTTCTTATCTAAAGAGTTGCTAATTTGTGCAAATAGTAACTTATTTGTGTCTCTAGGGGGCAAGAATGTAATTATTCCACATTACTGAAGGAATTACTGGAACTCTGGATCTTTAGGAAAAGTTACCATCATGAGTTTTAGGGAAAGTTTTATTTTTCATAGAAAAGTACTATTCTGAAAATTATAGCTCTATAAAAACTAAATTTATATTGCACCAGAAAGAGATTTGCAGTCACAGCAATTCTGATCTGGTATGAAAAATCTGTTTTTTCTGACTGGTCTCCAAGAACTTCTGAGGAGTACCAAAACCCTGATCACAGCAGACTATTGAATGTCTAATACACCAAATGCAAGTGATGGTAGTTATACCGCAGAAATATGTTTTCCAAACCTGGGTGCTATATAACAGTGATTTCAGAAAAGACTGGCTAGAAAGCTAGTATAATGATTTTAGTATCTACTGCACAAACGTGTATTTAGTGTTTCAATTTCTTTGCAATTTTCAATTATATAGTTGAATCATTTCATATATTCTCCAAGTACTAGTGACAAATCATAAATACTCATGTAGTTCATGAGTACTACAATTCTCTCCTCACAGAAGAACAAATTTAAGATTTTATTATTTTTTATTGCTCTAATCTCATTTTTATGTTATTCTATTTTTAGACATCTATTTGATGCACACATTCTCAAGTGAAGAAAGTATTTCTTCATATTGAGAAGAATATGGGGGCGAGGGCGACATCGGGCTTAACCGGGCTGTTTTTCGTACTCTGAGCCCCCCTTGAGCCCCCCGCGAGCATCAGCCCCGAGCTGCTTCCCTCTGACCCCGGACCCGGACCCGGAGGTTCCCGGCAACGAATCAGGAGAGGAGGGGGCGTAGCCGGAGGCACCGCGGAGGCACCGCGGGCGATTTAAACGCTCCACCCCCTGTTATCGTTGATAAAGAGCCTCCTGGAGGGCAGGGACTAGTCCCTGGCCAGAAGGGAGTGGGAGAGGGAGACTCAGCAGTGCCTGTGTGAATCTGCAGTGACTGGGTGTGTCCCAGGGCAGGGGAGGCCACAGCTCTTTGCAGCTCGTTGGGGAGGGCACTGACTCCCTCCCAGTGCACAAGGCGAGGAAGGTGCCAAGGAGCTGAGAACCAGGGGTGCCACCAACAGGTATTTCCCAGCTCAGTGAAAGAGCAATGGTATCTACCCGGTGGAAGAAGACCAAAATGGATGTGGGAACCCAGACAGAGCTCCCACGGAAGGAGGCGACGGTGCAGGTTGCAGGCTGCAGGGAATGCTACACCGTCTCTGTGGTGTCAGGGGGCTCTGTGCGCTGTGAGCAAGTAGATGATCTGCTTGGCCAAGCGGCACAACTGCAAAGCCAGGTTGAAAGGCTTCAAGCCGAAGTAGAAAGGCTTAGGAGCATTCGGGAGGCTGAAATGGAGATAGACTGGTGGAGCCAGGCTCTGCCCTCCCTGCAACAAAAATGGGAGCACCTGCCGGAGAGCTCCCAGGATCGAGGGACCCCTGTACTCTGCCCCTCTCAGGTGGAAAACAATAACCTAGAGGAGAGGAGTGAGTGGAGGCAAGTCTATGGCCGTGGCAAAAGGCGAGTGCCCTCCTTGCCTACCTTGCCTCCACAGGTGCCTCTGAGCAATAGATATGAAGCCCTAGTGGAATACAGCCGGTCCAATGGGGATGTGGTGGAGAGGCAACCTATATCAGAGGTCCCACCACAGTCAGAAAAACCTGACAGGCGTATAGCTACCTCCTCCACAAGGAAGAAGAGAAGAGTTTTAGTGGTTGGAGACTCCTTCCTAAAGGGATGTGAGGGCCCAATATGCAGAGCTGACCCCCATCACAGGGAGGTCTGCAGCCTGCCTGGAGCCCGAATCAGGGATATCACCATGCAACTCCCCAACCTGGTGAAGGCCACAGACTACTACCCCCTGCTGATCTTCCAGACAGGTGGGGAAGAAGCTGCATCCCGTAGTCTGAGGGGGATGAAGAAAGACTACAAGGCCCTAGGACGGTTGGTGAAAGAGTCTGGAGCACAAGTTGTTTTCTCCTCCCTATTTCCATTTTCAGGTGATGACGTGGGATGGAACAGTAGGATTCTCTCTATTAACGTCTGGCTACGAGACTGGTGCTACAGGCAGGGCTTTGGGTTCGTTGATAATGCCTGGTTTTATAAGACAACAGGCGTGACAGTGATACATGGGAAAGGTTTATGTCGTAGGGGCAAAAGGGTTCTGGGACAGGAATTAGCAGGGCTCATTCGGAGAGCTTTAAACTAGATTCGAAGGGGGATGGGGAAGTAGCTGGGCTTGCACCACTGGGGCAACGCTCTAGTGTTGAGGTAGACCAGGAGGCCCCCCATCCCCCTGGGGTGAAATCAGGGGGTGAATCTGGGATGAAATCGGTGTGCCCAGCTCGCTCCCTGAAATGCCTGTACACCAATGCACGCAGCATGGGGAATAAGCAGGAGGAGTTAGAAATCCGTGTTCGGTCGGGGGGCTATGATCTAGTGGCAATTACAGAGACTTGGTGGGACGCCTCGCATGACTGGAATGTGGTCATGGATGGCTATGTCCTGTTCAGGAAAGACAGGCCGCTAAGGAGAGGTGGTGGAGTTGCTCTTTATGTGAGTGGGCAGCTAGAATGTATTGAGTTCTGTCCAGAGGCAGATCAGGAGCGAGTTGAGAGTTTGTGGGTGTGAATTAAGGGGCAGGCTGGAAGGGGTGATACTGTTGTGGGTGTCTATTACAGGCCACCGGATCAGGATGAGGACGGTGATGAGGCCTTCTACAGGCAGCTGAGAGCAGTCTCGCAATTACAGGGCCTGGTTGTTGTGGGGGATTTCAACTACCCTGATATTTGCTGGGAGGCCTACTCAGCCAGCCATCCCCAGTCCAGGAGGTTCCTCCAGTGCGTTGATAATAACTTTCTGATGCAAATGGTGGATGAGCCAACTAGGAGAGGAGCGCTGCTGGATCTGATCCTCACTAACAAGGAGGGTCTGGTTGAAGAGGTGAAGGTTGAGGGCAGCCTTGGTTGTAGCGACCATGAGATGGTAGAGTTCAGGATCTCATGTGGCAGGAACAGAATAGCTAGCAGAATCACAACCCTGAACTTCAGGAGGGCCAACTTTGGCCTTTTCAGGCAATTGCTAGGGGAAATCCCATGGGACAGGGTACTAGAAGGTAAGGGGGCCCAAGATAGTTGGTTAGCATTCAAGGACTGCTTCTTCCGAGCTCAAGATCAGAGCATCCCAACAGGTAGGAAGCCAAGGAAGGGTACCAGGAGACCTGCATGGTTGAACAGGGAACTGCTGGGCAAACTCAAGTGGAAGAAGAGGGTGTACAGATCGTGGAAGGAGGGGCTGGCCACTTGGGAGGAATATAAGTCTGTTGTCAGAGGATGTAGGGAGGCAACTAGGAAAGCTAAGGCCTCCATGGAATTAAACCTTGCAAGAGAGGTCAAGGACAACAGAAAGGGTTTCTTCAAATACATTGCAGGTAAAGCCAACACTAGAGGCAATGTAGGCCCACTGATGAATGAGGTGGGGGTCCTGGAGACAGAGGATAAAAAGAAGGCGGAGTTACTGAATGTCTTCTTTGCCTCTGTCTATACTGTTGGAGGCTGTCCTGAGGAGCTCCGGACCCCTGAGGCCTCAGAAGAAGTCAGGATAGAGGAGGAATCTGTCTTGGTTGATGAGGGCTGGGTCAGGGACCAATTAAGCAACCTGGACGTCCATAAATCCATGGGCCCTGATGGGATGTACCCGCGGGTGCTGAGGGAGATGGCGGAAGTCATCGCTAGGCCACTCTCCATCATCTTTGCTAAGTCGTGGGCAACGGGAGAGGTGCCTGAGGACTGGAGGAAAGCGAATGTCACTCCAGTCTTCAAAAAGGGCAGGAAGGAGGACCCGGGGAACTATAGACCGGTCAGCCTCACCTCCATCCCCGGAAAGGTGATGGAGCAACTTGTTCTTGGTGCTGTCTCTAGGCACATCAAGGATAGGGGGATCATTAGGGGCACTCAGCATGGCTTCACCAACGGGAAGTCTTGCTCAACCAACTTGATAGCCTTTTATGAGGATGTTACCCGGTGGATAGATGATGGTAAAGCTGTGGATGTGGTCTATCTCGATTTCAGTAAAGCGTTTGACACGGTCTCCCACAGCATCCTCGCAGCTAAACTGGGGAAGTGTGGTCTGGATGATCGGGTAGTGAGGTGGATTGTGAACTGGCTGAAGGAAAGAAGCCAGAGAGTAGTGGTCAGCGGGACAGAGTCCAGTTGGAGGTCTGTGTCTAGCGGAGTTCCGCAAGGGTCGGTTCTGGGACCAGTTCTATTCAATATATTCATTAATGATTTGGATGAGGGATTAGAGTGTGCTGTCAGCAAGTTCGCTGATGACACAAAACTGGGAGGAGTGGCTGATGTGCCGGAAGGCTGCGCAGCCATTCAGAGAGACCTGGACAGGCTGGAGAGTTGGGCGGGGAGAAATTTAATGATATATAACAAGGGCAAGTGTAGAGTCCTGCATCTGGGCAAGAACAACCCCATGTACCAGTACAAGTTGGGGACAGAGCTGTTGGAGAGCAGCGTAGGGGAAAGGGACCTGGGAGTCCTAGTGGACAACAGGATGACCATGAGCCAGCAGTGTGCCCTTGTGGCCAAGAAGGCCAATGGCATCCTGGGGTGTATTAGAAGGGGTGTGGTTAGCAGGTCGAGAGAGGTTCTCCTCCCCCTCTACTCTGCCCTGGTGAGGCCGCATCTGGAATATTGTGTCCAGTTCTGGGCCCCTCAGTTCAAGAAGGACAGGGAACTGCTGGAGAGAGTCCAGCGCAGAGCCATGAAGATGATTAAGCGAGTGGAACATCTCCCTTATGAGGAGAGGCTGAGGGAGCTGGGTCTCTTTAGCTTGGAGAAGAGGAGACTGAGGGGTGACCTCATTAATGTTTATAAATATGTAAAGGGCAAGTGTCAAGAGGATGGAGCCAGGCTCTTCTCAGTGACATCCCTTGACAGGACAAGGGGCAATGTGTACAAGCTGGAACACAGGAGGTTCCACTTAAATTTGAGGAAAAACTTCTTTACGGTGAGGGTGACTGAACACTGGAACAGGCTGCCCAGAGAGGTTGTGGAGTCTCCTTCTCTGGAGACATTCAAAACCCGCCTGGACGCGTTCCTGTGTGATATGGTCTAGGCAATCCTGCTCCGGCAGGGGGATTGGACTAGATGATCTTTCGAGGTCCCTTCCAATCCCTAACATTCTGTGATTCTGTGATTCTGTGATTTCCAACTTCAGTCTAGAAGCTAAGTGAAAAATATAGTCTAATCCTAAAGAGTGGAAGGTTATTCTCATTGTCTCATAAACTTCTCTTCTGCCAGTATTAATGCCTTCCCTAAAACATTACTTTGGGGGAATTACCATTATAGGCATATTTAGTACGTATATTTACATTTTCAGAAGAAGATAAGTGCATGTTAAGTGTATTTATTTAAATTTCCTGAAGAAAATAAGTGTAATAGGTTATGGCACCTTGTAACCACACAGTCAGAAATGGTGATCCTCAACATAACCTTGCAGTACAACATATATTTCATCAAAAAGCTTGAGTATCTTTATATCTCAGGCAGTAATTGTTGCTGAAATATTGCAGCAAACTACGGAAGTTTCTGGTGGTGGGAAAAAAAAAATTATTCTTGACTCAGCAATAAGCAGTATACATGGAAGAAAAGTAGTCACTGCCAGCAGAGTTTTTAGAGGTGAAGTTTTCAAATGGCACAATGTCCAGGAGAATGGCCCACAATAAAAGGAACAACCTCGAATACTGTGTTGGGCTTTGGGCCCCTCAATACAAGAAAGACACTGAGGTGCTGGAGTGAGTCCAAAGGGCAACAAAGCTGGTGAAAGTGTCTAGAGAGCAAGTCTTACGAGGAGCGGCTGAGGGAACTGGGGTTGTTTAGCCTGGAGAAAAGGTGGTTCAGGGGAGGCCTTATCACTCCCTAAAGCTACCTGAAAGGAAGTTGTAGCAAGGGGGGTGTCAATCTCTCGTCCCAAGTAACAAGTGATAGGACGAGAGGAAATGGCCTCAAGTTGTGCCAGGGGAGGTTTAGGTTGGATATTAGGAAAAATTTCTTCACCAAAAGGGTTATCAAGCATTGGAAAAGGCTGCCCAAGGAAGTGGTTGAGTTACAGTCGCTGGAGGTATTTAAAGGATGCGTAGATGTGGTGCTTAGGGATATGGTTTAGTGGCGGACTTGTCAGTGCCAGGTTAACGATTGGACTTGATGATATCAGAGGTTTTCCAACCAAAAGGATTCTATGCTTCTATGATTCTAAGTTACTATAAATTGTTTGGCTTAAAAGGAGCTATGACTTCTTCTGTGTTGTCTGAATGGTGTCCCAAGCACATTACCAGTGTCAAGGCACTCTGAGGGCCAGTGGCTCCATGGCGCTGGAGCACTACAGGTGTCGGGGCCTCCCTTGGGCCTGTCAGGGCAGCACCTGGTAGTCAGGGCCAGTCCCACCTCCCCAGCTAGGAACAGGGCAGCCAGGGATACCAGGGCAACCCCAGCCCTAGGCATTGGGCACCTCCCTGGGGACAGGCCGAGGTTGGGTTGGGACTTGCACCTGCAGGTGGGCCTGGCTCAGAAGAGCCCATGGCCAGGCAGGGCAGGGCTGTGGGGAGCTGGAGACTGGCCTTGCTGTGGTGTTGCTGGGGCAGTGGCTGATGGCCCTGGGGCACTGAAATGAGATCCTGGGCTGTGGGCAGGGTGGCAGGAGACCCAGGGAGTTGTGTAGGGCCAGACAGGCCTGGTGGTGCCTCCAGGGCCCTGACAATATCTTGGTCAAACAGACTTGCAAGTGTAACATCTCATTTAAGTAAAAGTGCAATTTAAGTTTATTTGTAATTTACTATAATCTCTGATCAGGCTTTCATTTCCTTGAGAAAACACAAGTGACCTTTTTATATTTTAAAAAGCTGGAGTTTTTTAAAAGCTGATTTTAACAATACTTGTATTTCCAAGCGACAAAGGTTAAAATAATCATCTATTCTAACTTCATATCCTGTTATGATGGGATTTTATGTTTCATTAAGAATATCTTTAAAGCAAATACATTTATAAATGGCGTTTATAATGCTCAGTTTCAGGTTTGAGGAGAGAGAGTGTTATGAAGAGACAGAGAACATTTCCACTGGTGACAAATTCAATGCAAACTCTGAAACCACTTGATATACGTACAAATTATCTCGTGTTAAGGGTGACAAATAGCGTATCTTTTTTTTGTTGTGTTTCCTCTTTTACCATACTTTGTGTTTTGCTGGAAGGTGCAGCTCAACAGAAAGGAGAAAAGCCACCTACTTCCTCACTGCTGGCTATCACATACTGGATCAATTTACAGTCCTTTGTAGTAAGGGGACCAGCGGTCCTCTCTTGAGAGAGGGTGACAGAGCAGGAGGACTCCCAAGTCTATATACAAGTGTGTATTCCCAAGAACAGGAAGAAGACACTCTATAAAGATGCAGAGGTGATACAAAGAGTTTCCAGAGGTCTCCAGTGTGCTGCTTAGAATTATTCACAACTCAGCAAACCACTAAACATTACTGTACTGAAAGCAAGAGTGAAGTGAAGGACCTGTCTTTGAGGTGAAACAGTGGGCAGTGAGGACTTCTAATACTGCTTTCATTTTGATTTGATCTGACCCAGCTAATCTGAGCTTCTGTTCTACAGAAGTCATTGTGTTGTAGTTTATCTTCCAATAAAATGTACTGTCAGCAGTTCAGAGCCCTTCAGTATGTTTAGTATCATCATGTTAAAGAAAAGGCATTGATATCCACAGCTGAATTTGACAGTCAGGATCCCTGAATATTCAGCTACACATCCCAAAAGGAATGGTATGGAATCTCTTGAAGATGCGATTAATTCCATTAAGTAGAAGTCAATAAGACATTCCTTGGTCCCACACTCACAAAGCTGAGATTTATTAGTATCCTTCTTGACTCAAGAAATGCTTTTTATATGTATAACTTAAGTGCTGTATCAGTATTTTTCAGGATATACTATTTAAATGGAAGATAATAGGACCTGCAGATGAATCTGCCTGAGGGCATTACCAGATTACAAATACTTAAAATTAATATTAAAATTGTAATATGATTTCCTCCCTTTAAATTAATGGAAAATAAAATGCTATTGAGAAAGTGAGAGAAAGAAAAAGAAAGAAAGATTTAGCTAATGTTATTATGACAAGCTATCAAAACAGGATTTCTTACAGGCTCATTTTCTTGAACAAATCCTTTTTTCAAATGTATCAGAATTATTAGGTGGTATTCCCCCTTTGCTTCATTATATTCTTGTAAAATATTTCATAACTTTTAACAGGAAATAATCAGAATCTATTTCACTCATTTCCCTTTAGGTAATGGAATAATGAAGAGATTGCAGGTTGTATAGACCTCTCAGGAACAATATTAATAATTATAAAAAAAGTTAAATATCTGGCAGAACAGGGACTTGCAATTAAATGTTACAGATTATGTTTAAAATAACATTTGTTCCACATCTAATGTGAGCCAAGAGACTCACTAAAAATTGCTTTCTAGATTATACTCTATTCCCAGTAAATTAAAATAAATTACTTATAATCTTTCTCTCATGTGCTGAGAAGAATTGCATTGAAGAAACAACTTTGTTACATCTTTTTTGGTCTTTTCCTTCTAATATTCCATTTTGTGATAGCTACTCAGAAGCACAAGTTTTCCAATTACTGGGTTAACTTATTCATTCTAACCATCTATAGTATGTGAATATTTATGTGAGTATGAATTTGCGAAAATTCCAGAGACACTGTCACAATTTTTTATGTGTGACCATCAAGGTAAAAATAAATCAATCTTGGACTCAAAAGTCCTTCACTAGGAAATTCCAAGTAGATCGATGAAATGTTCATGAATGATGGATATAAACTGGTATTTTGTTACTCTTGCATTGTCTTGACTTTGTTTAATAGTTCAGTTGTGGCATGCCAAATAGTAAAAGAGATGATACTATGAAGACAGGCTGAGAGAGTTGGAGCTCTTCAGCCTGGAGAAGAGAAGGCTCTGGGGAGACCTTCTAGCAGCCTTCCAGTACCTGAAGGGGGCCTACAGGAAAACTGGAGAGGGACTTTTTACAACGGCATGTAGTGATAAGATGAGGGGTAATGGTTTTAAACTGAAAGAGGGTGGATTTAGACTAGATATTAGGAAGAAATTCTTGACTGTGAGGGTAGTTAAGACACTGGAACAGGTTTCCCAGAGAAGTTGTGGATGCCCCCTCCCTGGCAGTGTTTAAGGCCAGACTGGATGAGGCTTTGAGCAACCTGGTCTAGTGGCAAGGTGTCCCTGCCCATGGCAGGGGGATTGGAACTGGATGATCTTTAAGGTCCCTTCCAACCCAAACCATCGTATGATTCTCTTTTCCAGTATGTGCCTTGGGTAGCTTTTGTATTTCATTAAAGGTGACAAAATGCATTACTACACAAATTCCTAAAAGTATTTGCTTCACACCCTTCGTTTATGAAAGTGTCTGTTCATCCAGTTTCTTTTTTATGTGTAATTCTGTCTTTGACCTTGTAATATGTATCTTGCTGGAAACCATTAGCCTAAAGATATGGACTCTATGTATACTATAAGTTAGTACTAGGTGGTCAGTCTGTTCCTTCAAGATGACAGAAATGATTTAATAAGGAACTCTTTATCAAGAGGTGTCCGCAAAGAGGAACTCCTAATCCGAAACTGCTGTCCTTGAAGGCCAGAACATCCTTGAACATATGTGCTTTGTTAATCCTGTCTCATGCGCAGTACTCTGAAAGATTGTGGAACCAGATATGTAAATTACTAAACTATTCTCGGAAGGGGGTGGAAACATAGGGAGGTGCTAACAAATATTTGAAAGCATAAAATGTGTAATCCTTTTTGAAGAGGGGTGCTGGCTTTGTGGCAAGACCACCTAGCACCCGATCTTGCGCAACATCAGCAATAAACTGATATCTCGGCTCTGTGTGCAATCAGCTTGCTGCACACCAGGTATTGAACCCCGATTGTGGGACAACAACCTGTATTCATATATCTTATCTTTCTTTATTTTCAGCGGCTGATTTCCATTAAGATTTTATGGACAGGTTTGAAGTATTTGTTCCTTGCTAGTTATAAAGTTAACATAAAGTGAACCATAATGCTCTCTTCTGTGAGTATTTCATGAAGTTGGCTGAAGCCAAGTTAATGATTGATATTTTGGCCAATATAAGACTAAAATGTTCCTTCTTTAAACATGCTATTAATTTCCTTTTTTTTTTTTTTGTGTTGTCAACAGTAATTGACTTGCATTTTAATGTAACAAAGCATCATCTAATATAACTCTACAGCATCAATTGTGTTCTTGGGTTCCTGTGTAAAGCAGTAACTTTGCTTTTGTCAGCAGACTGTAAGAAGGTATGACAGACTGCTTCTGCACTACCTGTTGGAGAATCTGAGTCATAATACAGCAGAAGAGGGGATTTAATTTTTTTTTCTTTTCCTTAGAAACTATGTTAATGCTAAATCTCCAGAGAGGGGCTAGCTTTTTTTTGCCTGAAAGATAGTTATTTAAAGGACATAGGACCATTCCTTTAATGTTAGATATCTGAAGAGACACTGTGGAACTCCACTTGCAGAACCTGCGGAATCTTCTTCAACCATTGTAATACAAGCTTTATATTAAATCCCCTCGCAGTCTCTTGAGAGCTGTGCATATCCTGCACATATCCTTGCAATTACAATGATGTGACTTAGAAGGCATCCAGCCATATACTAACAGGCTATTGGTAAGGTGCTCCATCTGGTATTGCTTCCCTCCTTTCCCTGTTTCTCCTTATTCCTTCATATTCAGACCAAAAAACAAATGTTGTAAATGGAAACAGGCATTGAGTGGTGAAGCAGTGAACAGGAGTGTGTATGATGGTCTGCTATATATTCCTCAGACAGCTAAAATTCAGTCTAGATCTTCCACCTTGTCTTTGTTAAAGAGGTGGTCTCTTTCCATTTGCAAACAACTCCTCAATTTCTATAAAATATCCTGCCTGTCTATGCATGAGACAATATAGCCCACTATAATACTTTAATTTTTAAACTTGTGAATATTTTCTTCTTAAACTAAACAAAAGGAGTTTTTGTGGAACAGAGAGAGGTTTTCAGAGCAAAATTAAAATCAATATACTGTTTCTCATTCATAGTAATTATTGTAGTAACTATTAGTAACTATTATACCAATTATTACAGAAATTGTTATGACGTAAATATGCAGAGATTATGTCAGATTAGATCTTTTATTTATTAATTCAAATTTTGATGAAACATTCAGAAAATTCCTCTTTTCTCTCAAGACATAAATAGGCAAAAAAACCCACGATACTGCGAAACCATCTCTTTAAACATTGAAAATGCTTTGGTTCAACTACATGGCTACCTTTGAAGTACTTGAATCACTATATAAAATGAACAATTATGAGCTACTTAAAAATATGCTTGTGTTGTGGCCCTTAAAGACCATCTGAACTGAAAGTGAAGATTAAGAAAGTAATTTAGGTTCCTGATAGAGTCAGGAAATGTCTGTCAGCAGTGTCCAGCAAGCCTCTGAGATTGAGGACTGGAGAATCAAGCTACACCTTGATACAGTTTGGATGCAGTGTTAGTGCCTACTGTTGCAGTGCTAAAAATACCGGGGACATAATTCTGGCTTCAGTTCAGCTGGAGTCAAGTAACTACACTAAATGTTGTCCGTATCCTGTGAAGCAGTATGTTGTCTTAAAGTACAATTAATCTGTCTCAAAATCATTTAGATCTTGAGCTGATGCCTTGACTTTATATCAGCAGCAAGGAAGCTGAATGACTCTACAACCTTGTAGTTAGATCTCTCATTGGGAGATGAAGTTATAGGCCTGGATCAAAGCAACATTTTTATATTTAATAAGGAAACACTGCAATAATCCCAGAAACAGGGAATTAATCCTAACCCTTTAGCTGAGCTCTTTAACATGAGGCTTCTGAGTCAAACACACACATACATACATGTCTGCATTCTTTTCTCCTAATCTGCCTCTTCTTCCCTGCACCTCTATCCTACCACTGCACCCTAACTCTTTTCCACAGAAAAAAGCTGTGAAAATAAGATGAGAAAAAAATATATCCTACCTTGTTGATGAGCACTTTAATGACTGAGTTATGACATAAACATCTTGACATAAAACCACCCTTATGATGTCATGCAAGTGTTTAAAGAATTCCTTTGCATTCGAGGATGAGACTGCCAAGCTATCAATTGCCAGTGGGAAGAAGCATCACAGAGTACCAATAAAACAGAAGGGTAAGATTAAAGACATATTCAGTGTCTCTATTAGCCAGCTCTCTGTTCCTTTGGACTCATCATGTCATTATCTCAATTCTGTTACACTGATAGCCAGGTTGTGCAATTGCAAAATGAACAAGGAAAGACCCTTAACTTCAAATTCCTTGTTGCAAAGCTAATTTTTAGTTGCCCATTACTATATTCTTATACATATTTTTTAATATATAAAAAGAATATAATTCTTTGATTTGGAGCAATACTTTTAATAGGACAGGGAAGATGGGAATTTATTTTACATTTTTCTTTTTTCATCTTTCCTGCAGGTTAAAAATGAGAATACAAATTTCACTTTGTGGGTTTTGATATCTAAATCTATGCTTGAGGTCTTCATCCTTGGTTACCTATATAGTCAATAAAGATGTGGTCAATATAGTTAGTGGAGTTAAGGGCATGATTCTTCTTATTCTAAAGTAGATATCTAAACCAAGCTAAATGAACCATAAGCTGAAAGAGTCTTTTTCTTTTTCCTTGTCTATAAAGGAAGTCAGTCTAC
This sequence comes from Nyctibius grandis, assembly GCF_013368605.1. Classification (NCBI taxonomy): domain Eukaryota; kingdom Metazoa; phylum Chordata; class Aves; order Nyctibiiformes; family Nyctibiidae; genus Nyctibius; species Nyctibius grandis. The sequence goes on along the minus strand of NC_090659.1, from coordinate 74,463,008 downwards.
AGTGACTGTCATCTCCAGACATCTGTTTTGTAGTAATCTAAAGTTTGATTATTGTAATCACACTCACAATGTTTGGGTAGCTAAACTTACATGAGTTTAGCCCTGGTTTTGCTTTTTCCATTCAATGTTCTGAGTATTCCTTTCTAATTTTTCACTTTATTAGGTAATATCTATGGAATGAAATAGAGAGAAGATTAATGGACTGGAAATCAGAGTAACAAAAGCTGTAGAAGACAGATGAATATGTGTAGATTTGTCATATAACCTATTTAATAATAAGGAAATTACTTCCAGATACCTAAATCTTAAGCTGTAAAAATCAGATTCTAAAAGTTGGAGTTAAAAACTTGTAAAAAAATATATAAGAAAAAAAATAAAAGAGACACTACAGAGAAAACAGATCTGTAAAGCTGTCAACACAAGCCAAAAAGGGAAAGCACTGCAGGTATATAAACATGCCAGTAGAAACCTTGGAGATTTATCTCGTTTGGGGTTCTGTCTAGTACGAATCTGAGTTCCACATGGTGAACACCCACGCAGACAATGTAATACCTCTTCCTTAACTTGCATGAAAGATTCTTCTATTGAAGAAAATGTCAGTTAAATCTAGTCTCAAATTAGAACTATTATTACTACACTTTTCTTATTATAAACTTAATAGAACTTTGTAATTGAAGTGCTGCTTCATTCTCTCTCATCATCGTATGTTTCTTTGCAAGGTAAGGGGTAAAAAGCTGTTTTAAGCAGAACACAAACTTGAGAATATTCAATTAAACTTTTACTTTATCTAAATACTAAAATATATTTTTTTGTTCTCTGGAATGCATTCTTAATAATATAGAAGAGTAATAATTATCTGTAGGGGGCTGTTGTATTTGTGAGTCTGTCTCAGGCCCTGAAATATTGCAGCCAGCCATTAGGTATTAGGAAATGGTTTCTTCCCGTCATGCATTATATCATCATGATTTATTAATCATTATTATTAAAACATTGATCTTATGTCTATGCAGTGTGTGCTAAGAGACTGGATATAAGTAATCTTAAGAAAATATTAGCATGCAGGTATTATTTTCAGCTGCCTTACTCTCTGTAATCCTTTTAGCCATATATCAATCAATCAATCAATCTGATTAACCATTGCAAGTGTTTCAAAACAAGAAATAAGAGAGTGGAAATAAGAATGATCTGTCTGGTGAAACTTTATAGATCAAATGATCTTGAGATCATTCCATTAGTGATGACTGCGGCCTTAGGCAAATTAAAAATAACAAACAAAGAAAAAAACCCCAAAGAAAATAGAAAAAAAAAAAAGAAGTCTTTGAAGTTAAGTTCCACTCAAACTTTGAAGAAGCTTCTCTGTTCAGTCTGGTGTAATGCCCTTTTTCTGTAGCAAGTAAAATAGCTCCTGATGAGCTACAGATCTTCCATTTGTGAGCAATGCTTATTAAATTAAGAGTTTACATCAGGAATAATAATTTTACATGAAAATGCCTACAACCAAACTGCCAAAACTTTTGCTATAATCTTGCAATCACGGCTGATTAGCCATAATCGGCCTATAACCTTAACAAAAAGGATATAATTCGCTGAATCACACAGATACTAAACAATTTGCATAAAGATGAGAAAATATTCTTTAACTTATGGAGTATTGAATAACTTTTCTAAAGACTGTTTAGTTTTTCCTAATATTAGAAAATTACTGTTTTCTTTCCTCAGGTTTTAGTATTGAATACAACGTAATTTTTGCTAACTGAATAATTCAGTCTTAGTTATAGAAAAGTAAAATAGGAAGTCAGGCTACAAAATATGCATACTGTGTGGTGCTTTTTTTTTCAAAAAGTAATGCATTCTATCTATGTGCAAGACCAAATGAAGCTGACTTTCCTCCCCAGGCTTAACCAAAGAGATCATCAAGACTTCATTTTGCCTCTTACAGACAAGTACATGAAATTAAAATAAATCTAATATATACTTGCAAGTTGTTGCTTTTACAAAGTTTTGAAGATAGAACTTTGTATACAGGAAAGCAAAGAGAATGGCTGTCATATTTTTGCACGACATGCCTAGAGGACATTTAAGAAAAGGCATTTACCAGTGAAAGTAGATACAGGCAACACATGGAAAACAACAGAAGGATGGAAGAAAAAGTAAACTTATCCCTATTCTTAACTGGTAAGGGACTATAAGAAGTAGAAGATCTGGATTCTGCTTCTTGAAATTTTTAAGAAGTCTAATGCTCATAATGCAAAAATGTACATAAACACATGTACACTTTCTTTATTCTCATAGGAAGAAAAGTGTAAAGATAACCTTTGCATTAATATAATGCCTCTACTTTGACCTTTTTTTAGGCTAGTCTTTCAAAATAACTTTGAATAGCTAGAAGAATTTTTTAAATTAAAATATACAGACCACCAAACTATAGAGAGAATTTACTCTTTCCCTTCATCAACAGCATCTTCAGTTATTCTTTGCTTCTGTATTACTGAAGATATTGTACCCATAAGTGAGCCTGTAAAGTTACTTTGGTCCTGGAGTCCACTAATCACAAGACTTAATTCGTCTTTGACCTTGATTTTGTAATATGTTCTCCATGCTGCATGTGATTTACAGCACAGTACTTAGACAAGTCCTATAGATCACATCTCTGGAAATTATTATTTTTAAATTTTAAAAGAAAGAAAAAATAAGTGGTTAAAATTCAATTCTTTCAACCTCTTCCACCTACTTCTGAATATTTCTTCCAAATAATAACCCCAAAACCTGCATAAAATCAGCTAGTAAAAAAGGGGAAAACAGAGTGGTTTCGAAAATATCTCAACTGTTTACTTGACTTGAAAATTAAATTTTGAACATTTTAAAGTCATTATGACTGCTAATATAGCAATACCTTCAAAAAATTCCTTCAACTATTTCATTTTCAATAACAGTTAAATCTTTTGAGGTCTTTAGGGAGAACTCTAAAACCTTGTTATTCAAAATCCAAGACCTTTGTTGGGGCTATATAAATAACAATTGTGTTATACATAGTGCCAAAATGTTTACAGATACACCAATTTGTTCATTAGTATCAGGTAAAATGCATTCTAATGAGAATATATAAACTTTATATTGTAAAAATTAACAGTAAGATCTCTGTGCAACATCACTCATTGCTGTACTTAAAATTTGAGTGATAACATATCTGGACTTTAGGAAAAAAGACTGACTTATGCAGGAAATTAGCAAGCAGGATTCCATGGGAGGCAGCTCTGAAGGAGCTCAGGAAAGCTGGCAAGTCTTCAGGGACAGCATCCTTCAAGAACAAGAATGGTCCATACCAACCTCAGGAAATTCAAGTAGACATGTCAGGGGAACAGCTTGCACATGACTAAGCATCAATCAAAAAAAAAAAAAAAACAGTATATGGAGGTGAAAGCAGAGACAGGCCATAAAGCAGGAATTTAGAAATGTTGCTTGCGCACATAGAAAAGCCAAAGCTCAACTAAAGCTGACACTTGCAAGTGATGTCAAAGTCAAAAAAGAAGATCATCAGTGGCTGCATTAGTAGTAAAAGGCTGGATGGCTGGACAAGGAAAATGTCTTATCATTGCTAAGTGGAGCAGGTGATGATGACAATGGAGACAGGTGCAGCTGAAGTACTCTATGCTTCCTTTGCCTCAGTATGTGCTCTCATCAAACCTGCACATGGTACCAAACTGGGGAGACCAATCAATCCACTGGAAAGCAGGGCTGCCCTCCAGAGGGACCTGGACAGGCTGGAGGTAAGGGAAATTCCTGAAATTCAGCAAAGACAGGCAAATACAAAATCCTGCCCCCAGGAAGGAAGACTCTCAGGCAGTGATACAGTCTGGGGACTGATAGGCTGGGGAGCAGTTCTGGGGAAAAAGCCCTGGGGGCCCTGGAATACAGCAAGCAGTATACCCAGGCAGTAGAGACAGCCAACAGCATCCAAGGTTGTATTATAGGAGCACAGGCAGTTGGCAAAAGGAAGAGATATTTACCCTCTTCTTAGCACCTATTAGACCACAGCTAGATACTACATCCCAGTTTGGGTCCTGCAGTACAAGAAAGAAGACATCAATAAACTGAGGTGAATTCAGCCCATGATGGTTGGGGCTGGAGCACTTGCCCTGTGAGCAGAGACTGAAGGACTGGGACTTGTTCAGCATGGAGAAGAGAAGGCTGCAGACTGACCTAACAACAGCTCCATGTTGTCTGCAGGGAGGCAGGTCATCAAGGGGGCCAGAGCCAGGCTTTTCACAGTGTACATGGTGACCTTACAAAGGACAACAGACATAACTTCAAAGAGCTGAAATTCAGACTGGATATAATGAAAACCTCTTTCTCCATGAGTTGAGTTGAGCAGTGGAGCAGGATGGCTAAATGGACTAAAGACTTCGTGAGGTAGTACCCTACCTGAATTGTTCTATAAACCCACGATTCTAAAGGGAACAGAGATTTTTACCTATACAGTTATCACAATCTGAATAATCAGAAAACATATGCAAGTGGATAGGATACTCTGCTCTCATGAACTGAAAGATATGTATCAAAAAACACTGCACAAGTAGGCAGAATATATAAGCGTATATGTATCAGTCTAGATTATTTTCAATCTGAAAAGGTGCATTCCTTTATGATATAAAAGTCCTTGATGTCTTAACTGCACAAACAGACGTTTATTTCATCAGCAGATAATAGCTCTGCTGCTTCTCAGCAAAGTCATAAGGAGTCAACTCTTCTTGCTGGAGGTTTCAGGCTTCTAAAGCTTAGTAATGCAGAATTAATTTATCTCATAGAAAAAAGTTGTCAGTATTATCAAACTAAGGATACTGTAAAAATCATTGCCGTTTTCATTAAACCTCATTGTATCAACGGTCATGAAGTGTTTCCAAAACTATGATTAAATAGGTCTGGACGTCAGCTAATTAGACAATACTCTTTGATTGAATTCCAGTCTATTATTCATTGACAGTGCATGTAGACAATTTTAGCTCTTTGTGGAAACCTTAGGGCAGGTATTTTGGGTATTGTCTGCCAGGGAGTAGTGAGGCCAGTGCTCTTAAAGACAGGGGAGCCAAGGGTGAGAAGCAGCAACTCACTGAGAGGTGCAGTCCCACAGTACCGCACTAGGAGAGCAGGGCTGGGCTGGGGACAATGAGATCAGCTCAGTGCTTGGCGATCGCTACGCAAGTCTTCACTGACCAGGCAGGCCAAGCCAGGAAGTCAGGACAGCAAGTCAAGTTTAGGGTTAGCAAGAAACAGCTCAGCACAGAATGCCTGTGACATAGCCTCAGGCAAGGATTGAGCCTAAATGTGGCTCCCAGGCCAATAGGAACAATGTGTCTGGATGGATGACCAGGGAAGGCATCTGATATAGCTCTTCTAAGATATATCAGTTTCCACTTCTCACTGATCTTTCTTACAACTTAGCTATATTTATAGAAGTCTGACACAAGGTGACACAGCTGTACCCTACCAGAGCTGGCCTTCAATACAGGTAGCCAAACCCTCAAGAGGAGCAAAGTCATATTCAAGAGAAAGACAGTGATAGACTGGTCAGGTCAGTTAGAGCCTCTTGGTGTGCTCCAGACTGAAATTATTTGAAGAAGCTATAGGTGTGCCTTGTATGTACACAAGGAGGAAGAAAACAAGGAATCTTTTACAGATGTTCAGAAGAATAATAACAATGTCAGTCTAATAATCATGCTTACTTCAGCTTCCATGGAGTAGTACAAGAGAGATAAGAAGTCAAAGAGGACTACTAAAATGAAGATTTTTCGATTTTGAGGTCCGTTGATTCCTCAGCCTGGGAATGAATCACCACAATGGGAAAAGTGACTGAAAGCACTGTTATAGATATGAGATTTTCGAGCTCTGAAGTATAAAGCCTGCAGGAATCTGAATACCTTGCACTTTCTACTAAAATATCTTTTTGCATGTTTGGTTTCTTCTGCAGTTACGAAGCAGTATTCTGTTTTTAAAAGGTTAATATTTCACTGAATTTTCACTCTGTTCATAAGCTCCAAAGGAAAGAATTAGAAGAGAGATGTATTGGACTCTCAAGGAGTTACAGCTGTTACTCTGTAGTAGCTGCTACAGCTACTACAGGTATAATTTGGGTGGGTGGGTGAATGTCCAGATTCTACTCTTCAGAGCTAAAGGCAACATACCTGTCACATGAGGTTAGCACACACCAAGAAAGAATGAAAGAGCTCAAAGCTGTATCCTTAGACTATCACTGCACTCACTTTAGTATCTATATATTCAAGTAGGATATTGAAATGAGCCTAGACAACAGGAAAAATCTTTGAAAATTAATGGCTTTCTGTGTGTTATCCTTTCCCAAATCCTGGAAGAATATCCTTTATTAAAAATATCAGTTATATGTTAAAAACTATCCTTTCGTTTTCATTTATTGTTCTTAAGTTCTTGACACAGAGCTATGTCACATAATTATGACTGGGCAAATAATTTACATGGTTCCTGTCCTGTGAATTAGACAAGCATAACTCTTATAATCCTCTGTAAGTGAAATACATTCACATGTACTAATCTGATCTCCTTCTATGACAAGGTGATCTGCTTAGTGGATGAAGGAAAGGCTGTGGATGTTGTCTACCTAGATTTTAGTAAAGCATTTGAAACCGTTTCCCACAGCATTTTCCTGGAGAAATTGACTGTTCATGGCTTGGAGAGGCGTACGCTTCGCTAGGTAAAAAAACGACTGCAAGGCCAGGCCCAAAGAGTTGTGGTGAATGGAGTTAAATTGAGTTGGTGGCTGGTCACAAGTGGTGTTCACCAGGGCTCAGTATTGGGGCCAGTTCTCTTTAATATCTTTATCAGTGATCTGGATGAGGGGATCGAGTGCACCCTCAGTAAATTCGCAGACAAATCCAAGTTGGGCAGGATTGTTAATCTGCTTGAGAGTGGGAGGACTCTGCAGAGGGATCTGGACAGGCTTGATCAGTGGGCTGAGGCCAATTGTATGAGGTTCAACAAGGCTAAGTGTCAGGTCCTGCACTTGGGTCGCAACAACCCCATGCAATGCTACAGGCTTGGGGAAGAGTGTCTGGAAAGTTGCCTGGCAGAAAAGGACCTGTGAGTGTTGATTGATAGCTGGCTGAATATGAGCCAGCAATGTGCCCAGGTGGCCAAGAAGGCCAACAGCATCCTGGCTTGTATCAGAAATAGTGTGGCCAGCAGGGCTAGGGAAGTGTTTGTCCCCCTGTACTCAACACTGGTAAGGCCACACCTCGGATACTGTGTTCAGTTTTGGGCCTCTCACTACAAGAAGACATTGAGGTGCTGGAGGGTGTCCAAAGAAGGGCAATGAAGCTGGTGAAGGGTCTGGAGAAGAAGTCTTATGAGGAGCGGCTGAGGGATCTGGAGTTGTTTAATCTGGAGAAAAGAAGGCTCAGGGGATACCTTATGGCTCTCTATAACTACCTGAAAGAAGGTTGTAGCGAGGCAGGTGTCAGTCTCTTCTTCCAAGTAACAAGTGATAGGATAAGAGGAAACGGCCTCAAGTTGTGCCAGGGGAGGTTTAGGTTGGATATCAGGAAAAATTTCTTCACTGGAAGGGTCATCAAGCATTGGAAAAGGCTGCCCAGGGAAATGGTGGAGTCACCATCCCTGGAGGTATTTAATAGACATGTAGATGTGGTGCTTAGGGTTATGGTTTAGTGGCAGACTTGTCAGTGCTAGGTTAATGGTTGGACTTGATGATCTCAAGGTCCTTTCCAACCAAAACGATTCTATGATTCTATGATTTATGTCCTCTAAGGCTCTCACCGTACAATGTAGAGTGTGAACCTTCGCTCAAGTCAAGTGGGAATTGCTAACATGAACTTGAAATCAGCCTTTGTGGTCCTCACAGCTTGGATTAGGACCTCTGTTATTTTTCGGAACACAGCCCAACACTTTTAACCTTCTCATCTGGAATTTCTTAATAATAGATGTGTAAATCAAACATAAAAGTGATATGGACACCATAAAACTGAAAATAATGGTTTTGCTATTCTATTAATTTCAACAGTTGATGCCAGTTTTAAGATAATCCTCTCAGAAAAAAAAGGGCTTAGGTTAGGTTCAAAGGCTGTGGGTAGCCTGTTGAAATTTTCCAGTATATACAATACAAAATACATTTCAGAAAAATGGCTTGCAACTTAATTCTGCCAAGGCTGTACCCGAATTACTGTCAAATCTGTGTTTGCTATTGATTATGTGTTTGTTCATTCCCAGAAAGATAAAATGAACCATCCTTTCAGTGTAGACTTGCAAGGCTCTACCAAGCATATTATACAAAATGAGATGGGAAAAATGTTGACTTCTAAGACATGAAAAAATGAAGAAAAAAAATTGAGATTATTATCACAGATTTAATATGGAGAGATTAGAAAATATTAATATACATTTTGAAAAATGGTCAAAAAGTGTATGCTATTTATGTAACATGTTAAGTGGAAAGGTTTATTGAACAGGACAAGGGGGAACAAAACATGAAATAGTAGAATTGGACAGTGTGAGCTCCAATAGCTTCGATTTAAGTAAGTTTAGAATTTAAAAATATATATAGCCTTCCCAAATAACTGACATTGATTTATACGTGTTGAATGCAGTGCGATGTGTTCAATGACAGAAAGAAACAAAGAAATTAGCATCCATGCCTGCAGATTCAGTGAAATATAGTGGACGAAGATGAAGATTATGCTTTGGCCTGCAAACCACTACCATCGCTTTTACCTTCTATTTGCTAATATTATTAGCTCTTTTCCAGATCATAAATTTATCTTTTTGATCTGGGCCAATAAGCCTCTCACCCAAGTAGAAACCAAGTATAGCACAAATAAAACGCATCAGTCTTTAAGGGTTTTTTTTCTCTCTTACCAAAATAAAATTCGGCTTTCTGATTGACATAAAGTCTGTTGGAACAACGCCTGCTGGGTACGTTATAAAACTTGTATCAAAGAAAATTATTCTTCCAAAATCCAAACTGGACTCTGGTTTCTTTTAAAACCTAATTTTCAGGAATTACAAATTATCCACAAATACTCATAGAAAGTAAATATTTATAGCAGTGATTCTGAAATTAAGTATCTTAAAAGATGACAAATAAATAAACATTTCAAATGGTAAATATGTCAAATAAAGTAAAATATGTCAAGTCCGGCCAGGAATCAAAATGTAGAAACATTTGTTCTCTTTTTTTCTTTTTAAAAAGTATTTTACATTATAGCTCTTTTGAAATACTTTTTTTCAACAGTCAAATACTTTTTTGGTCTCATAAATCCTTTTTTTCTATTTGATAGTATTTTTACATAGTTCTGAAAATGTGTTAATGAGAAGTCCTCCATTTTTCTGCCAACACAGCTTTAAAATAATCTGTATAATTAGTAGGTGTGTGAAAAAGGTTTGATATATAAAGAGCTGATATTATTAAATTCAAATGCAAATATGCATATGCGGGAAATACTTAGCCTTTTGCATATAAGAATAAACACCTTGTTCGTTGAGTCAGAACTATTACCAAAATCTACCATCAATGGCACTTAGATGTATTTCCAAAGCACTGAATAAACTTCGACACACTAAAAGGGAAAAAAAATGTTCTGTAATCTATAGAAAAAGATTGAAAATCTTCTTATTGCCAAGGCTATTAAAGTCATGTGTAATGCACACTCTGTTTTGTGTGGTTTGTTGTTTTTTTTTTTTACGTTGTTAGTCTTGTGCTTTGTATTTTTTAAAAAATATACAGCAAAGAGCATAAATATGGGTGTACCATGTGATGATGTGCAGACATACAGACATTTATTTGATTTTAATGGCCTATAAAAATAATCTGAAGAATGTATACTGATCTTCATGATGATATATTCTACTGTGTAATATTTCTAACATCCATATTTCATGAGTACAATTTATTTTGGGAAGAGTGATGCATTTATTTACATTTACAGTCTTCTGAAGAGAATGATTGTGCTTCTGTCAGCCTTTTATGTCAATTTTCTCCTCTGCATATTTTATGAAGGCTTTTTTTTACAACAGGTTTCCTTCTCCATTGTGAAATTGATTTCAAAATGTTGAATGGTGCCTGACTCGTCAAAAACAAGGCTACATAGATAATTTCAATATACACAAATAATTACAACAATTTCAGACATGTCTTATATATGTCTCCAAACATCCCTGAAATTTCATTAAGAATTAGTCAATTCAGGAAAGGTCTAAAATTAATAACACGAATTTTCTAGAACCAAATTTTAAGCATTTTTATTCCGAAGTTAAATCCCTGACTTCTACATTTACACGCTCAGCGTTATAGTTATACATTTTTACCCATATGTGTCCATTCCAAATAATCTCTGCTTACCCAGCACTATTGAAAGCGTCTTAGTTTACCCACCACACTATTAATGACATATATCGGAAAAACTGGAAGATAAAAAATAATCCATAAATAATAATTGTAGCTGTTAGAAATCCTAAATATTCATAAAGTCCATAGTGAGATAAGTAATTTATGAACATAATGGTCAATCTAAATTTTCATTAATTCATTAATCTGGGGACTCTAGGTACTGACAAAATGGAATTCATCTTCACAGAATCACAGAATCACAGAATCACAGAATGTTAGGGATTGGAAGGGACCTCGAAAGATCATCTAGTCCAATCCCCCTGCCGGAGCAGGATTGCCTAGACCATATCACACAGGAACGCGTCCAGGCGGGTTTTGAATGTCTCCAGAGAAGGAGACTCCACAACCTCTCTGGGCAGCCTGTTCCAGTGTTCAGTCACCCTTACAGTAAAGAAGTTTTTCCTCAAATTTAAGTGGAACCTCCTGTGCTCCAGCTTGCACCCATTGCCCCTTGTCCTGTCAAGGGATGTCACTGAGAAGAGCCTGGCTCCATCCTCTTGACACTTCCCTTTACATATTTATAAACATTAATGAGGTCACCCCTCAGTCTCCTCTTCTCCAAGCTAAAGAGACCCAGCTCCCTCAGCCTCTCCTCATAAGGGAGATGTTCCACCCCCTTAATCATCTTCGTGGCTCTGCGCTGGACTCTCTCTAGCAGTTCCCTGTCCTTCTTGAACTGAGGGGCCCAGAACTGGACACAATATTCCAGATGCGGCCTCACCAGGGCAGAGTAGAGGGGGAGGAGAACCTCTCTCGACCTGCTGACCACACCCCTTCTAATACAACCCAGGATGCCATTGGCCTTCTTGGCCACAAGGGCACACTGCTGGCTCATGGTCATCCTGTTGTCCACTAGGACCCCCAGGTCCCTTTCCCCTACGCTGCTCTCCAACAGCTCTGTCCCCAACTTGTACTGGTACATGGGGTTGTTCTTGCCCAGATGCAGGACTCTACACTTGCCCTTGTTATATTTCATTAAATTTCTCCCCGCCCAACTCTCCAGCCTGTCCAGGTCTCTCTGAATGGCTGCGCAGCCTTCCGGCATCTCAGCCACTCCTCCCAGTTTTGTGTCATCAGCGAACTTGCTGACAGCGCACTCTAATCCCTCATCCAAGTCATTAATGAATATATTGAATAGAACTGGTCCCAGAACCGACCCTTGCGGAACTCCGCTAGACACAGACCTCCAACTGGACTCTGTCCCGCTGACCACTACTCTCTGGCTTCTTTCCTTCAGCCAGTTCACAATCCACCTCACTACCCGATCATCCAGACCACACTTCCTCAGTTTAGCTGCGAGGATGCTGTGGGAGACCGTGTCAAACGCTTTACTGAAATCGAGATAGACCACATCCACAGCTTTACCATCATCTATCCACAGGGTAACATCCTCATAAAAGGCTATCAAGTTGGTTGAGCAAGACTTCCCGTTGGTGAAGCCATGTTGACTGCCCCTAATGATCCCCCTATCCTTGATGTGCCTAGAGACAGCACCAAGAACAAGTTGCTCCATCACCTTTCCGGGGATGGAGGTGAGGCTGACCGGTCTATTGTTACCCAGGTCCTCCTTCCTGCCCTTTTTGAAGACTGGAGTGACATTCGCTTTCCTCCAGTCCTCAGGCACCTCTCCCGTTGCCCATGACTTAGCAAAGATGATGGAGAGTGGCCTAGCAATGACTTCCGCCAGCTCCCTCAGCACCAGCGGGTGCATCCCATCAGGGCCCATGGATTTATGGACATCCAGGTTGCTTAATTGGTCCCTGACCCAGCCCTCATCAACCAAGACAGATTCCTCCTCTATCCTGACTTCTTCTGAGGCCGCAGGGGTCCAGGGCTCCTCAGGACAGCTTCCAACAGTATAGACAGAGGCAAAGAAGGCATTCAGTAACTCCGCCTTCTTTTTATCCTCTGTCTCCAGGACCCCCACCTCATTCATCAGTGGGCCTACATTGCCTCTAGTGTTGGCTTTACCTGCAATGTATTTGAAGAAGCCCTTTCTGTTGTCCTTGACCTCTCTTGCAAGGTTTAATTCCAAGGAGGCCTTAGCTTTCCTAGTTGCCTCCCTACATCCTCTGACAACAGACTTCTATTCCTCCCAAGTGGCCAGCCCCTCCTTCCACGATCTGTACACATATCTTCATAACAACTTTTCTCCGTTAGAATTTCTCCACCATGACAGATATCTAAGCTGTAAAAGGTGGTATAGCTGGAGCCTACGAGAATTGTTCCTTAGTGCTGCTGTGGGTTTAGCGTGATGTTTGCAGGAGTCAGAGGGGTGGTGCATAGTGAAACTGTATTCCATCTGCATCTTGGCATATGTTCTCTTGGGAACACACAGGTTGATGGGAAGAGGAAGAAGAAGAAGAGGAAGAGGTGAAAGGGCAAGGCAGGGCAGGGAAAGGAAGAGGAAAAGTAGGGAAAGGGAAACAGAAGGAAAAAAAGGAAAAAAGAAAGCAGAAAAAGAAAAGGAAAAAGAAAAAGGGGAAAAAGGGAAGAGAGAAAGGGTGACAGCAAAAAAAAAGGGCAAAATGGAAAAAGGAAGAAGGAAAAAAGAAAAAAAAGAAAAAAGGAAAAAAGAAAAAGGAACAGCTCTGAGATTTCTGTAATGTATCTGGAACATGGTCAAAGCCATGTAGAGATTGTAGAGACGGATTTAAACAACTCTCTTCTGTCCTTTGTTTTCACCCCGTTTCACTCAGCAAATCTTGTCATGAGAATAAACCTGAGTCAGCATTTGCAATTGCTTCATTAATGAATAAACAAGTTATGCAGTAGACTACAGTAAGAACTAAAGACTCTTACTTGCTTGCTTGATTTGACTGTCTGTAGTTTTACAACTCCTCCTTTGTCATATAGCTGTTTCCATTACTCTAGAAAAGCTTGTTTTGTTTATTTTTCTGTCCTTCTTGAAAAAGAGAATTCTGAGCATAGCTGAAAAAAAGCGTCTACAATCTATTTTAAAACAAAGCAGTAAATCAATACATTGGCTGCCTTTACCATTCTAATAAACTGTAACACCACATTCTATTTGTACAAGAGTCTCTATCATATACTTCTTTCTTTTTTTTTTTTAAATAACCCTTTGAGCTCCTAATATTTTGTTTGCAGAATCTCCTTATTTTCCCACATTAGTCAACCTACTTCTTTTAAGGTTGAAATACACATAGAAGGAAATAATGACCTAATTAAACTAGACATAAAGTGGAAGATGCTAGTAGCTGGTTGCCTTTTCAGTTAAATAAATAAACAATTTTAAAATTTTACTTTCTTAGCCCTGATCTGAAGTAATTAATTTATACTCTACATATTGTTCATTATTAATAATAAATCCAAATGTTATTTGCATGCATAAAAATATGCAGATCCTTCTTAGTATCATTAAATCAGGAACAATTTCCTAAGAAAGATTTAACTATTTATACCAGTTCAAAACACGTTACTTGTCATTATTCTGATTTCCACAAAATTACAATTTGTGCAAAAACTAGGCTTAACATAATCTACTGTAAAACAGAGTATGACATTTCATGAGTAGATATGGCTGCCTCACATTTTCTGCTACAAGTCCTTTTTAAAATTGATCAGAGTTTTGGGGTTTTATGTTTGCTGTTTGTTTTTCTTTCAAATAGAAACAATTCAGTTACTTCCCAGAATGCCTTTGTGTTCTCACTAATAAAATCTCATAAGCAACTAATCAAAAATCTCAAATGATTGATGAATGGATTTGATACTCTGAAGTGGGGTGATATGGGCAGAAAGGTGCCTGATACTTTTTCTTTCTGGTAAAGCAGCTGGAATATATTTATTTGAAACTGTTGGATGATTCTCTGAGTGTTTTCTGTTCTCTCTCCTCTCATATATTCTGATCAAACAGTAAAAGTACACCCATCCTGTTTAAAAAAAAAAAGAAAAAAAAATTTAAACAAGAAAAAAAAAAAAAAGAAAAAAATCCAGACCCATTGGGCTAGGCTGAGTAACAGATCCCATTCTTTCATTCTCTTTTCATTCATTTTTAGCATGCTCCCTGGCATGGTTTTGGTTCATACCAACCAGCAATCTCTGACATTGTGCCTAGGCACAGGTCAAGGGGTCAAAGGCATCCAAACCCACTCCCATTGGGCAACATGGTTGAGTCCATACATTAGGTCCATGTCACCATGCTCAATTTTGTAACATTATTTCAGGAAGTTTTATTTTCAAAATCTCTTACATATCCTCTGCTTCACCCCGATCATGCCCCAGATAGTTCGGTCTCACTCCTTATAAACATAATTTAATGGGTTGCAACACAGCCCTCACAATTTTTTAATACTTTGAACTGCAAATGATAAAGACCGTGCAAGGGTCACTTGGGTTCTAGATGGGGCTTAGGTGCTGCTCATTGCCACCTGTTGTAGTGTTAAAGTAGTCAGTGTTTACTCATCCTCAGGGCCAGACTGCAGTGTCTACTGAGTTTCTGTAATAGGCATAGGCTGAGCAGCTGTCATGGAGCTCAGTAAAACTTCACTGACATTTTTTTCTCTAGTCAAAAATCATTTTGACAGTGTGTTCACCATCTTCTTACTATTAAGCAAGCTGCAAAGTGTGAGAGGGAAGGAGAGAAGGATAAACTCAAATGCAAGAGGCCAAGAAGGAAAGAGATGCTGACAGTGTTAAAACAGGAGTAAAATGAGCAGAAGGAGCAGATCAGAAAAGTGAATCAGAGAGGTCTGCTCAAGCTGCTCTTTGAACAGATAAAATGTTACGAACTGCTAAATATGCTGAAAATTTGGACTGTAGGCATATCAAGTGGGATCATCCAGAGTTAATGGACATTTGAATATTCTGGTATTAAGCTCCTTGTATCTCAGATGCATATGGTAGCATTATCCTTCTTCAAAGTGATGTTGTGTATGCAAAATTATGTTTGTGACCTACTCAGATATCACAGCGATGTGCATAACACAAAAATGCCTCAAAGGAATTTAATAATTCTGAATTCAGTGTACAGTTGAAATGGTGTCCTGTATGTAATATATGGATGACATACTGAATGATGAAGCTAAAAAATATTTGGTTGGCTAGATAGCTAGCTATTTTGTGCATATACTCTATTCTTTGGCCGGAATTGTCTCAAGGAAAAAAGAAAAATTAAATGGTTATATAATTACAGTCTGTATCATAATGCATATGTAAGCTGAAATTAAAGTTGTACAGGAAATTCTAAGCTGATATTGCTTGCCTTTTGAGTATTTGGCTTTATACTGTTGTTAGAGATCTGTTTTCAGTCCCTTTCTCTCATCTTCACACAGTAAAATATTAAGTTTCTCTTTTATATTTATATTTTTTATATGTGAGATGCATCTATTTGCCTGACCAAATCTGGCAGAGGACATGACTGACATTAGCTGATCACATTACTTTGCAATACCTTCCCCTGTGGAGCAGAGGGCATGAATCTTTTTTAGTTCATCTGACAGTCCAGGTGCTCAGAAGTTACAACCCTAAGCAGAAGGGATACATTGGGTTCGTGTAGCCCTAATAGCCATGTAGACTGCAGATTTTGCAGCGATGAAGAGAAAGAACAATTCTTCTGTAAATGCTATTCAAGGAAGAAACCTAGTTATTTTGGGTTCAGTTCCAGTGAATAAGGTTTGTGCTAAACAGTATCCTTATTATCAGTGTGCCTATTTGCATGGCTAATTCCTTCTCTTTGCGTGTATAAGTAAAATATAAGCAGCTCAGTGTAAAAAATATCTATAACAGTATATGGGAATAAAAAGAAATACAAATTCATTTGTAAGCCCTCGAAAGCAAAGTCTGTACTTTTTATGTTTGCTCAGCATCAAATACAGTAGAGCCACAATCCTTGTTGTGCACTTGGGAAAAACATCCAAGATTATTACTATAAAATTGTTGGTGTTTGATTATATTCTCAGTTTTTGTTGCAGTTCCTGTTCAAATTACAAGAATGACCAGAACTCAAAGAGAAAAATAAAGTATTGTTTAATTTCATCAATTTTCCAGTCACAGTCTTTTAAATTCTCTTTACCTCCATGGGACAATGAATTCCACAACTTCATAATTACTTTGAGATTTGTGAGTGAGTTGTGAGGTTTTAGAGTTTTGCACTGCCTTCATATTCTATTTACCATTTAGAGGAATGGTGAGGCACCAGTTAGCCATTTATTCCAGTCATTTGTCAAAACAATCTTTAAAGTTACGATGCCTCACATTGCAGACACACAAGTTATAATGAAAGAATCTGATTATGATATCTCAGTATCCATCATGACATAACACTACGTTGAACAGTGAAAATTATGTGTTAGGGGATTTTCAGCTAGGAAAGAGGAGGAGGGTGTAATAGACTGCTTCTTCATGAAAGAGGTGCTTTGTCCAGCATGCTAAAAATGATCTACTTGTTGGTGTTCAGAGCTGGCATCAGTCCAGAGTCTTCAGACCTCACATTTTCTTAGCTTTTCCTTGTCTCAGACACTGAACAGTATTTCTAACTGGTGTAAAGATATCTGACATTCTTCTTGCATCAAAAAGAACAATAAGGAAAATAATATTAACAGAGAATAGCATTTTGTAACTCATTTACACATAGCAGGAGGAGTCTCTTCATCTCATTTGATAATAGATGTTAAACCAGAATCAACACTTTTTGTCCTGATTTTAGGAGATAGTCTTATGTTAAAATCAAAAATTGCAGTTAACACTCCTTCATCATTCCTTATAATGACTTTTTTTTCTTTTTTTTAGAGTTACAAATACATACATTACTTAAATTAATATTTGCTATTGTGTTTATTTTAATTCAGAGTGGTCAGGTTTTTTTTTTCCTCCTTTCTTTTGGTGTTGGGTGAGAGGTTCAGAAGTACTTCAAATTCCCATAATTTTATGAAGTCTTTTTTTTTTATATGCTTTACTGAAAAAAGGGGTTTCATAAAATTAGGCGTGAATACAGGTGGAGGGGGAACAGATTTTAACGCAATTAAAATGGTGAACATAAAAAAAGACACAACACAACAACCCACTGCCTCAATTCAAAAGTTGAAAAGTTTGTGAAAAGTCAAAATTGACTTTTGTCTATTAAAGTGTTCTGTTTCTGTACCTACTTTGTCCTTTTATTTTTTTTACAATTTTCTATGGAAAAACTAATCGAAGCTGACCTTTCCTTATGAAAAATCTTTGTTTCTGACGGAAAAGTATTTTGGTCTTATCATCATTATTATTAACACATTCTTCCAACAGTCTCAACAGTCACCCTTTAATTTCCAGAAAAATTCATTCAAGTAATTCTAAACATGAATGTGCACATTCTTGGAAAACCACCAAGCAGGTATGCTCTTAATGAGAAATGAGTTAGCAATTTGACTTGACTTCTGACCTATTTCTGTAAGTTTCTGTTATCCCCTCAACAAGAAAACAAAAAAACAAAAAACAAACTAAAAAAAAACAAAAAAAAAACACAAAAAAAAAACCAAACAAGCAAAAATAGACGTTTTGAGCTTTCAAAAGAAGAATGAAGAAGAGATAACAAAAGCCTCTGTTAGGCCCCATAAGGTATCTCTGCAAATACATTACAAGGCAAAATACCTATAAAAACCCAAAGCTTTCCTACAATTTCTTCAAACACTGGAAATAAACACAGTACATTCATGGCTGTATTTCTAAGAGTTCATGTTGGCCTAATTCCTCTGTCTTTTGAACCAGTGGAGTTTTCATGGTTAAATCAGTATATACTTCTCAGTGCAATCTCTGTGTAGCTGAGACTCTTAGATGTGCCTGCAAACTTCTTAAACTTATTAAACAATTAATTTTACAGAACATGTAGTGTATTGTATATTTTGGGGTTTAAAATTCTTTAGCTCTACTGAAGACACTACAAATGATTTTTTCTTTTAACCTAGCCAATATTTTTTAAAATATAGGTTATCATATCAGAACACATCAAATGATGTCTGGGATCCAGTATAAAAAACTCCACTAGAAACCTATAATCTTATTCACTGAAGTGTGAACTGAAAAAAGTCTCTTAAATAAAATCTTTAATTTTAAATGCTGTTACATTGTGTCAGATATCAAATGGTCACACACTTAGAATAAATTTTATGTAGAGGAATTCAAACATTTAAGCATGTATATTTCCTTTTATATGTATATATTTCTTTTTATGACAAGGTTACCCATCTAGCTGACCAACACTACACCAACATTCAACTTTTTCTTCTTCTTTAACTTTTTATTCCAAATTATCCATAAACGTAAAATGAAAAAATTGAAAGTGGAATCTGACCAAGACCAGCATGCTATTTCAAGAGGATTAACATGAGTAGCAATTTAATCAATCTTTACAGTTGTTGGTTTATTTTGTTTCAAAATTATAGAAGCCAGAGCTTTATTCAGTGCTCTTCAACATAACTTCTCTTGATAGTACCAGGAACATAAAATCTCCATCATTTGATCTGTGTCTGGCCATCTGGCTGAACCGCCACAATATATTACAGCTGAAAAATCCATGTTATTGTCTGTATTTATTTTACATTAAGCAAAAATTTATTGATATAGCCCATTGATATCTAATTACATTATGTCTCAACTCCAAAATATTTTGATCTGTGTAACAAATAGCCTCAAAAAGATGATTTGGCCCAATTATTAATTACAAGGTAGGTATCTACACATAATAACCATTTAAAACATTTCTTTTTCCTTTGGAACCAATGCATTTCATTAGTAGACTTGTGAACAGTAGCACAAACATAAAGGACACAGCCAGATTTCAGAGCCCTGCTGCTGGGTACAGCAAACCAAAGAAGGATGAACTAAACCTACACATGCAGGTAGCACAATATAAGACCCTACATTTTTACTTTTCAAAATTGAAAACCAAATGCAGTGAGTGACATGACAGTAGACACAAATTATCATCATCATCATCATCATCATCCAGATATTTTAAAAGTTTGTTATTAAAAAAATCCCAACAAACCACAAATATTTTGTTGAACTCTGCAATAAAAAGGAAATTGCTGATATATCAGAGGCTTTCTTGTTTCAGTGGTGTTGTTTCCTGGGTTTTGTATTCGTTTGCTTTTGTTTTTAACATATTTTACTCAAGTTCCAGGAATTAATATGATTCTGAGAATCTATAGGTTGGCTTATTTTCTTATTAACTATTTTTAATAGTTAAAGCATTGAAATAAATTAATATTTTTCAAGAAGCAGTGTCACAGTTTAAAATATTGAAGTTCAGGTTAAAAGCCCACATACCAAGTAAGATCTTGTTTAAGTTTCACAATAATCCCCTTTGCACTGACCTTGGTAAGCAGAGGATGGGTCTATATGATAGGACACACTGACTAGGCTTTTGGTCTTAGTAAAAGAACATGTACTAAGAGGGTCACAATGAGGTGTTCAGTTGTTAGTAGGCACCACAGGATATCAGATCATTTGTGGAAAAAAGGTGCTGCCTATGTGATTTCTTTTAAAAAAGCATCTGATGATGGTATTTTTTTTCTGCACAGTGAAAAAAAAAACTTAAAAAATAACAAAGCCCAAAAAATCCCAAATACACAAAAGCCTGAAGAATTAATTAATAACAAAGATAATGGCAAAGATAATGTATATATATTTGTTTATTTAGAAGAATAACATTCCTTCACTAAAAATCTTAATGATTATCTTTTTTCTCTGTTGTATATCTTTTAACTTTTACAAGATCTGTGAGATCAGGACTTCCTAAACTAAAAACAAAGAAACAAACAAAAAAAACCTGCAAAACTTAGGTTGCTATTGCATGGATCAGAACTGTATGTAGTTCAGTCAATTGCTGAAAACTGCCAGGGAACTAGGGAATGTGAACTCCTCTACCTTAAGTTTACAAGAAAAGTATTCACTTTTAAAGGAGGAGGTGGAAACAGAGATTATCAAACCATCAGAAGGCAAACTAATGATACATCTAGATGGTTATGAATAAAACAGAAGTCCGCAGAAGACTGAAATTACAGTGTGAACAGTCTCCTTATGCTTTAATGGTTATAGTAATCCTTCAGCAAACAGCAGTAAAAGCTAAACCAAGAAAAATTAACAATTAATTTGTGATTGAAAGTCCTATTTTTATGAGAGGAATAAAGTATCAGTTGGTTAGAGGAAAATACAGAGAAAGATGAAATTTGTTTTGGCTTCAGTAAAGATGAATCAGGAACTAATTTGTTATTCTAAAGCAAAATTAAAAAATGTGTTTATAAGTTTAATAATAAAATTGCCTATTCTCAGCACTCTTGCATTTTTCTGTATCCAGAGGAAATGGATGTCTGTAGAAATAGAAGAGCCATATCAAATATTTTTGTGGAGAAGCTTTTTTGAGATACTCTATGGGTTCCCAGTGACACAAACTGGTTAGAACAGGTAGCATGGTTAACATCTCAAAGAAACTCTGCCAGATAACACTGGTCATAACAGTGTTACAGTCTATAACACCATAGAAAAATGGAGGTAGAAGTAATCTTATCAGATAGACAGTAGACTGGTTTTATTCTGTTGTTGCAAATAATTTGAACTCTTTGAGTACAGTATACTGCCGTATTTATCTCTTATGCTGCAATACTGTTTTTCCATATTCATAAAGAGAAATTAGGACATGTGTATTTCTAAATCAGAGTGAAAAAAATCCTATAGTTTCATAATATTTTTTTAAAAAAATAAAGTTATGTTTTTCATTTAGTGATACTTGAACTGTCTAGGCTGATTGTTGAGTGAGATTGTAGATATACTTGAATCATTCAGAAGCAGTTTGACAGCTATTTAAAACTCTGATAATGGAGGGAAAAAGATACAAGATGAGCAATGGAAAGGATGACCCAAGATTAGCTGCTCTTTGAAATTTGAATTTCAGAGTGCAGTCTGCTTAATGGACAGCACATCCATTGACATGCTTACAAACTTGCATATGGCATCCTACTGAGTATCCTATCAGCTTAAAAATTAGCCAGATTATCTTTTCTTTCCAGTTAAGAAAGACCCTTCGCTGCATCCACAATGAAAACCCCAATTAATCCCTTGCCAAATTAGTTTCATTACAGTGACATGTCATACTGACGTAATATGAATATCAGATTCAATTTCATCTCTACAATCTGAAATTTTAAGTAATTATATTGAAGTATTTTTCACATCTATAACACAGTGGAATAAAAAAGGAGCATTTTGAGAGGAGAGAAGGTAGGAAATAACTAATATGAACAGAAATAATATGTTCTGTTTGAAGGACAACCTAGTCTACTTCTGAATGCCATTCAAATAACTGTTGTGCTATATATATAGGATTTTTATGAGTTCAGCATCACGATCCCCAAGATTCCTTCTCCCTCAGTCATTCTGTTCTCTCCCCCTCAGCACTACAGCTTTTCTCAAAAGAGCAACTCTAACTAAGGAACCAAAATTTAGTGATCAGATTTACAGGAGTCTTCAGTATGCAGGAGCTCACTTTGAAAAACTTGGCCACTCCAATTAAATGCCTAACCAGAAGCTACTGAGTGCTCTTTGGAAAATCTATCAACTCATTGGTTCTAGAGGCTAGCTTCTCAGGCTGAAAGTAGTTATTTTTGAAGATTGGGTGCAATTCATCTATATTTGCCTGCTGTCTGCTTAGAGGCAGCAGATGATAAAATGTTGATTCCACAGCATTATACTTTCATGCTGTGAACAGAGGTAGATAACACCAAAATTCTCCAAATTCCTAAAGTTGTAATACATACAAATATTCTCCAGTTAGTTAGACTATGAGGATTGAATGTATATAGTATTTTTTCCAGAGAAAAGACTGGATTTTTACCAAACACATATACAAAAATATTTTAAAATATGTACCTATATATACACAAACACATATATTTTACAAATTTTTAAATTAAATAAACAGAAAGCTAATAGATAAATCACTATGAAATAATTCAGTCTGGCCAATTAAAAGACATCATACATATTCAGATATCTATTTCAAAGTTCTAATTTACATAGGTCATACGAGCAATCCTGCCTATTCCATATTACTGAAATTCAAAGACAGAAAACAGAGTTAGGGGGAAAAAAGCATGGTTTACTCAAATGTGCACCATATGATGTGTAGGTGTGTCTATAGAGCTGACTAAGAGATACAGAATAGAAAAAAATAACCAATTCACCCTCAAAACCAGAAAAAAAAAGATATTCATCATAGTCTAATTCTTTTGTAATAAGTTATACATTGACTTAAAGTATTCGACTTTTTTATTATTAGATTTTTCTCTTATTAGCAAAACCTTATACCTTGCTGTGACTTCTGAAATCATAGAGACCACATTCTTGATTTCTGCTTAATTTTAGATGATTCACAGTACTATTTTTCAAGGTAGTTCCCTACTTCACTTTCTATCAGTAAAGAGTTCTGAGAAATCCTTACATCTCTAAGTAGATATGCTAATGTATAAAAATGGTAAAATATGCAGGGACTTCATTCTCCTATAACATATTTGCTCATATACATCACCCACTTTTCTGTGCACTAACAACCTGCCTAGAGTCAATGTGAATACTCCCTGTCTTGAATTAGACCATGAGAGAATAAAATAACTATACTGCACAGAATAAAAAAGGAATCTTCCCTGATCTAAGAGCCTGTGTGAGATCTGGTTAACAGAGAATTCAAAGGTGTACACATTCCTCTGTTTAATTTGTGCAATGTACTTCCATCCATCCTAATGAAGTCCAAAGTTCAGACTTAGAAGTAAGAAGGCAATTGCCATCATTTTGCTGTAAGAAGTGAATACTTAGCTTCATATAATAAGGTACAAGGTCTGCCTCAGGACAAACTATACTTACTGTTCTAATGCTACCATTCTTAGAGCCTGGGGAAAAGAAATCCTTAATTTTTCTTTCATTACATCTGAAGCTTTTGAAACCAAGGAAAGAGCAGAGAACTCTTATTTTGGTGTTTGATGGCAGAAATAAATTTCAAAACCTAACAGAAGAAATTACTTGCACAGATATTAATTAAGTGGCACTAGTCACTTACTACATTGAGATGTCCCTGGAGTCTTTGTAAGCAGTTGCAAATGCCGGGTAATCTATTTTATTCCTTTATTTATGTTTGATCTCTGATACAAAAACCTGCAGCTACTGTATTTAGCTTTTTTAATAAATCACCTCAAAAGTCTTAGGATTTTTGTTTTTCATAGCCAAGGCCTTCCATTTTAAAAATATAACAAAGCTTTCCTTTGCTTTGTATTAATGCTCCAACATCCCTAATGCTTTTCAGATACTTTCTTTTCACCTTGCTTTAACAGACATTTCTGTTTGTAACATCATCTTCATTCTTCCACAAATTTCCTTCTCTTGTAATGGAAGCATGCTACTGAAGATATCTTAAAGTTACTTATGGTCATTACCAAGCTTAGAAAATAAACTTTAGTCCAATTAAGAAGGATATAAGGTCCTGGAGTGCAACTCAGGCATGATCCAGATGTCTAAGTCCAAGAAAAAATCCAGCCTCAGAAAAACCTATTTTAAGTCACTGCAGTAGAGTTCATCCTATCTAACTTCATGTGCCTACACTTTAAATGTCTTTACTTGGTCAGATGAATCCTACTACCATTGCTTCTGCCTCTTCAGTTCCCATGTGGTTTAAAATAATACTGAATTGACCATATTTTCCTGCAGTCCTCTTCTCCTCTGGTAATATCGCAGTCGGACTTCCTATTTCCAATGGCAAATGCATATCCTAAGTAAAACTTACACATGGCCTCAAGTGAGACTTTAATTGTGAATTTGTTGTTCTTTTGGACAAGTGGTGCTTATAAAACCATTGTTGACTATTCTTATTTTAAAAGCAAGCAATGAAGATAATCTAGGTGCTCTACATAAAGATGTAAACACACAATGCATGCATAAAAGGTCAAAAGAAATGTTTCCTTTATGTTTATCTATATCTCACATTCCAACTTTTTCTCTGTGTCCTTTAATATCTTCTTTCACTTCAAAAAATGGACATCTTTGGCTGTTTCTTCCCCTTATTTATATTTTTTGCTTCACTGGTCTACTTGGTGTTTTAGGTCCTATTTTTCTCTAAGTAAATTAGTTTCTGCCTGAATTTCCTCTTTTTGACTGTTCCATTTATTTTTTGCTGTTTCTTCAGTCTGAACAGTTTGATATTTCACTATATCAAAACTTCATTACTCTGAATGCCACTATTTAGGTCACCTAAAGAGAACAAATCCACAATTTTCACTACTGCATAGATTGCTGAACTGTATTATTATCACCTTATATTATTCTCTGTCTAGAGCAATAATGTCCTTGAAAAAAAGGTGAATGGAAAGAACTAAACATATTATTCTAAATAGCCCTCAATTAAGTGTTAAACAGAACCAACCCCTTGCATATATGTAATGATTCTTTTAATTTGTGCTGTGTACTTTTGCTTATTTATCCTGTGATCCTTTTTACCTTTTCAACTACAGCTACAAACTGGATTAATGGTTTCAATAATTTTTTTACAATAACTCCTTAATTTTGGGGGAGAATGATATGATGCATGACTCTTTTATGTAACGCATACAATACTTTTTAATATTTCTCATCCTAGCTGGTCTGTATTCTGCAGCATTTATTGGCATAGTTTTTCCAATATCCCAAATGTTGATAATTGTTATTGTCCTGAGTCTTATTCTTCCTCTCATTATACTCATTAATATACATAGACATATAAGTTTGGTGTAATCCTATAACCTCTTGCTTTGTACCTTTCAAAGTTACATAATCTATCTAGATAAATGAGTAAATCTGAAAATGTACCTGAAAAAAAAAGACTGACCTTCTGAATAGAAACTCAGTCTCTGACAAAAATAATTTTGTTAAATAAACTTGGAAAGAGAAAGAAGCAGAAAAAAATATGATAATCTAGACCTTTCTTGGTAAAGAAAAATGTACTTGCTCATGAAAAGTAAACACGCACACATGCACATTTGCACACAGGCATGAATGCATGCAGTGAAAAAAAAACATAATACAAGAAATTAATAATCTTCCCAACTAGCAAATATGCTTTTTGTAAAATAATTCACATTTTCCTTGACCAGAGAATATCTCCTTGCTCCCTTTTATTTTATCATTTCATAACCCATATTTGCTGAGGTTCCAAAGGATTATTATTTTAGAGGGAAGGAGGAAGCAATGAAGACAGGCAGGGAGGAAGAGAGGGAAGAAAAGTGATATTTGATCCGTTTGATTCAATTTCCTCTCAAACACCTACAAATGATTTTGAGAATCAGAGATTCTGATATTACACAGACCATTGCGTGCATGTATGGTTGGCTGTATGTTCCATCACTCCGTTTTTCCAGTCTCCATTTCTCACCACTGCAAAAGCCCCTTCATGGGTTTAAAGTAAATAAACTCCTTCTACCCAGCTCTGCAAAGCATATCAGTCATTCATTAAGGACTTTCTTTTCCTCTTCAAATGTGTGTTTTTCCCACTCATTACATTAACAGTCATGATTTCATAGAATCATAGAATCACAGAATGATAGAATACCAGCTTGGAAGGGACCTCAAGGATCATCTCATCCAACCTTTCTCAGCAAAAGCATGGTCTAAACAAAATGGCCCAGCACCCTGTCCAGCTGAATCTTAAAAGCGTGCAATTTTGGGGAATCCACTACTTTCTTGGCTAGATTATTCCAATGGCTGATTGTTCTTATTGTGAAAAATTTTCCTCTTGTGTGTAATTGGAATGTCCCCAGGAGTAACTTGTACCCATTACCCCTCATCTTTCCCATGTGACTCCTTGTAAAAAGAGAGTCTCCATCTTCTTTGTAGCCACCCTTTAAATAGTGAAACATAGTGATAAGGTCTCCCCTAAGCCTTCTTTTCTCAAGGCTGAACAAGCCCTATTCTCTCAGCCTTTCCTTGTATGGCAGGCTTCCCAGTCCTTTGATCATCTTTGTGGCCCTTCTCTGGTCCCTCTCCAGCCTGTCCACATCTTTTTGTATAGAGGCGACCAGAACTGAATACAATATTCTAGATGTGCCCTGACAAGTACCGAGTAGAGTGGGATAATGATTTCTTTACCTCTGCTGGTGATGCCCTCATTGACGCAATCCACCATCCTGTTGGCTTTCTTTGCCACAGCAGCACACTGTTCACTCATATTGAGCTTGTTGTCCACCAGGACCCCCAGGTCCCTTTCCACAGAGCTGCTCTCCAGCCAGGTCGATCCCAGCTTGTGCTGCACTTCTGGATTATGTTTTCCTGGGTGCAAGACCTTGCAGTTGTCATTGTTGAACTTCATAAGGTTCTTGTTAGCCCACTCTTCAAGCCTATCCAGGTCTTCCTGCAGGGTGGTTCTCCCTTCCGGAGTGTCCACTTCCCCACTCAGTTTGGTATCATTGGCAAACTTCATCAGGGTGCACTTAATCCCATCATTCAAATCACCTATGAATATACTGAAAATCATTGGGCCCAATATCGATCCCTGAGCGACCCCATTTGTAACAGGTTGCCAGCTTGAAAAAAAGCTGTTTCCCACCTCCTTCTTGGTGCCGCCTGTCAGCCAGAGCCCCACTGTTACGACCTGGTCGCAACTAGTTCATAAATCCCTTGGAGTAAATTAAGGTGAAACGACACCAAATAACTGGTATGAAATTAAGAACAATTTATTAATACAGGGAAAGTGGCATGGTTGTAAGTGTCTTGGGTTTCTAAAGGCATTGAGAAAAGAGAGAAAAGGAAAAAGGAAAAGAGAAAGAGGATAGAGACTATGAGAGAGAGGAAAAGAGAGATCACCACCCTTGGATCCAGCGATGTAAGTTGTCTATAGAGTTGGTAAGTTGCTTGCAGAGTTGCTCCTCCGGTAAATCGCTTGCAGGATTGGTCCTCAGGTGGCGGGCGGGAGCGCTCACCAGCATCCCAAGCGAGAAGTTCTAAATACTTTAGGTCATTTGCATGCGAGATAGGAGAGGGTGGTAACATCCCTCTTGTCTCCCCCCCTCTACTCGCTTCTCATGCTAATTGGGACGCCTGCGCTTTGTAGTCTTAGATTGTTCTCGAAATGAGTCGGTGCCAAGGGGTGTCTGGTGGTCATGATCCCCCCTAGTTGTGGTGTCCGCTGTATGACCCCGCTTCTGCACACGCGTGGTTGAGGCCTTGCAAAGTTGTTGCACATGTAGGCTGGCCCCAAGGAAAAGATACCATCCTGCCTCCGCAGGACTTATCTCTTCCTCCAGCCAGAGTTGTGAATCACAACAGTTAAGGCACAGCAGGGCTATTGTTCTGTTCCCAAGGCCCTTATCTCTTGCCAGACTTGCAGGTCTCTGTAGTACACATACCCTCCTCCAGCCAGAGTTGTCAAACAAGTAGTTTAAGGCATAAAAACTCTGTCCGTCACACCCACCCACCACACAGATCACTTGTCTAGACAATAATGCAGATCCAGACAGCTCTATAGTTCAACATAACAAAAATGGAGAAGAATTAAAAAACTGTGATTATCGTTTTGTGTTAGATCCAGACAGTTTCCACCAAGTAATAAGTCATGAGGTCAGTCTGTTAAAAGTTCTGAAAGGTCTCGTTTCATAAGGAATATATGGTCAAGTGAGTGGATTGTACAGTATTTTGCAGGGTGAAAAAACCCTTATGCTCTGTCAGATCACAGAACCATAGAATCACAGAATCAACCAGGTTGGAAGAGACCTCAGGGATCATCGAGTCCAACCGTTGCCCTGACACCACCCTGTCAACTAGACCATGGCACTAAGTGCCATGTCCAGTCTTTTCTTAAACACCTCCAGAGATGGTGACTCCACCACCTCCCTGGGCAGCCCATTCCAATGTCTAATAACCCTTTCTGTAAAGAAATTCTTCCTGATGTCCAACCTGAACAAGCTTGAGGCTGTGCCCTCTTGTCCTATTGCTAGTTGCCCGGGAGAAGAGGCCAATTCCCACTTCACTAACAACCTCCCTTCAGGTAGTTGTAGATGAAGGGTGTTGCTCAATTTTACATTTATTTCTCAAGGAAAAGTCATAATTTGAAGAAAGAAAATAATTTAATACTGAAACAGTAGCCTTCTTTTCACCACTCATGTGAATCTGTCACTTCAGGGTTTTTTTGTGGGATTATTCCAGCAAGTCCTTTCATATTAAAATTCTGACCTTCTTACTAACTTTGCATAGCTGTAAAAACATTTGCCAATTTACTTCCTCTAACAGCCTGCAGTTCTCTCGCACTATCCAGAAATTACCTGATTTCTTTTCAATGTCCTCAGCTTCTCTCTAAAACAGCTATGCTGTGTCAGCCAAGATATTTTTAGCATCTTTTCCTTCATCCTCAATATTATTCTCCAAAAATCTTGTCATCCAGTCCTCCTGCTTTGTTTTACCACTCATTTCCATAGAAATTCTAACTTGTGTTTTAAACACCGAGACGTTTTTCTAGATCACCTGTTTCTGTCATTCCATTGATGTCATACACTGCTTAAAAAGTACTTCAAAACCACTCAGTATCAGTTTGCCAATTTTAGTTTGCAGACTGTGCTTTTTTTCCATTTGTTTTCACTGCAGATATTTAACCATTTCCTGTATCACCCAACTTTACCTTATTTCCCCTCATCTTTGATGACAGTAGCCTGTAAAAACAGTACATACCCATGGAACCTCCGTACAGAGTTATTTAACAGTAAAGGATTATATAAGTCAAGCACTGTTCTTGCAATTAATCTGATCAGTGTTACAAACCTTTTTTCTCAGAAAATGCATGTCAAACGTGTTTTGTGAGAGACTGTGAAAAGACACATTTTCTGCATACGTGTAACAAAGCTCCTAGATGTGAGTATAGTCATCCTAACTTGGAAACCGCAGATTGTGATATAATATGGTGACATTTCTTCCCAAGAAAAGAAATCAATGTTAAATCGGGAAAAGCATGGAAAAAAAAAAGTGAAGAGTAGAAGAATATAAGTTCACCATGATGTATCTCCAGAATTGAAGATTTTGACAGATTTTGTAGATGTGCATGCAGAGCAACAGCAAAATGCGTAAGCGTACATTACCTGATAAACAGATTAACCATCTTTGTTAGCTTCTGCTGACATCACTTACAAGTACAGTCTTATATATCATATAAAAGACGTATCTCAAATATGTAAGTAACTCTTTTATTTCAAATCCCACTCCATAATAATGACATAATGATTGCCAATGTATTGTATGTGTTTTATCCTTTTCACAAAGGGGAGAATGTACCTGTATGTATATATGTGAATGTGTGACAGAGAAAGAAAAAATGAGAGAGATGAAAATTTCTTTTTACTTAGTGAGAAAAACCTTCTATTCACCCTTTTTCTACTAACCTTTACCTACACCTTGGGTTTCTCTGAGCTATCACAGTAGACTGCAGGGGCCTGAGGACCTGATTTAAGGTTACTGCAAAAAAATTTTTAATGTTGCCTTCCTCCCTATGAACATTACAGCACTTGAGACCCAAGAGTATCACAGAGAGACAAGGCTCTGCAACTCCTAGACTTCCATTTAATGATTTTGAGATAAGGGTTTCTGCTCAGTGTCCATCTAATGTTGCATACTTTTATCTGTACAAAAGGAAGAAAATATAAAAAGCATCAGTTCCTATGTTTTCTAGAGTATCAAAAAATACATATTTTGACCTATATAACAGCAACTTATTTTAAGTGAAATAGTTTAGCTATGTATATTCAGGACAACTCTACCAAATGAAGCTCTCTTCAATGCAATATGATAGCCCATAGTTAATCAATGTTTTGAACGGGGCAATTAGTGCTAAAAGTTGGTCCATTCTAAGGCTGAATAAACCATCCTTATACATGTATTTTAAAATGTTGCTGTACCGTTGCAAATGAAACATTAGTCTTTCCTTTACAACATAAGAAATAGCTTTTAAACTGAAGAAGTTTACTTGATTACAGAAAAAAATGTACTGATACACTAGCTCAGACAATAATCTTCAGCATTTGTCTTGTTTATGTAGAAAAGTACATTTCTGATGAAGTAACACTGTATATCAACATGAACTGAGGATATTTAAAAAGGGTAAACTAATCACCTCTTCCATACATTTATGATTTACTATAAATCAACCCTAAATTTTACTGAATATTTTCAAATTGACTCTTTTCCATTGAAACATACCCCTAAATATTTTGTCTCATAATGTTGTAAATGAACACATTTAAATGATGTATTGAAGTATCCCCATCACCCCTAAAGCATTAAATATGGTTTTCTTAAGCCTGCTTGTTACGTCTACAAGGCACGAACTAAAAATACTGATTGCTGAAGAGTGCTCAGTTCAGTGTTACTTTGCATTTTTGCATCCAATATTGGGATGCAGAAGAGTGTGCCTCTGTTTTAGGAACTTAATTTCATTGATGTTTGTCCCTTCAGACCTTTCTTGAACGATGAGGGTAGGCACTATCAAATCTGTAGCCATGGCTGAATACAATTTAGTAATGTATTTCCTGAGTTCTTTATGCTAATTTAATGAGCTACATCATAGCTGAAAATCAAGATGTAGAAGCTGTTTTCTTGTCAGCGTAAAGCATATCTGTATTGAAAAAGTAAACCTTTTCTAAAGGTACATGTTTTTGTAAATCAGAGATTGAAATTTTGTTTAACTGTATAGAGTTTAGAAGCTAGAAATACATAACAAAAGAAGTACATGGGGTGCCTTTGTTGAAATTCAACTATTCAGAATAAACAAGCACTGTAATATAATTTCAATGTGTAAAGTGTCTAATAAAAGTACTGTTTTGAACTGTCTTCCAGTTTCTAACTTACAGGAACAAACTGTTTTTTTCTAAATGCTGTTTGGTTTATATTCTTTAATTTTATATTATAACATCAAAATCTGAATATAAGAGTGAGCTGATCCCAGGAAAGTATCTGTGAATGTTTATCATCTGCTTTCCCACCCTACTCCTTTTATAAAGCTGAATGACTGAACCTAAAATATACTTTAATTAAATTTTGGTTATATCTCCTTTACCTTCAGAATAGCATCATAATTATCTGCAAACATTAATGGACAGAGACCAAGTACTTACATAAGCGGTGTTAGTTATTTAGAAAATGCACACTTATTTCCAGGCTACTATGCTTTTGTGTGTGTTCATTTCCATAGTCAGGAAAAATATGAGAGTGTATGCACTTGGAGACTTGTAAGTGCTGACTCCCTTTCATAGATATTGCTAGGTAACAAATTATCCCAAAGGTAGTCAGGAAAATAAAATCTTCTACCTGTCCAGCCAGCTTTCTAAGTCAGTGGTCATCCCAGCAGCAGATGTATGGAAGCAGCTCAGCTGGAGTTTGGGGGCCAATTAAGAAGTAAAAGGAACTCCAGAAATATGTTAGAATTAAAGACAGGAATGGATTAATGGAAGCTGAATAGCTTGTCAGACAACTCTTAAATGTTTATTTGTATCTTAGTTATGGTTAATTAAGGAATGGATAGATAAACATGTTGAGAGAATTAGAAACGTGAAATTACTTTTGGAATATTATTTTTACCTTCATATATTCCATGTAAAACAGAGTATCTGCAGTACTCCATTGTTCTGAAGGTCATTGTGGCATAAGAGATTGAATTACAAGTGCTTGAAATTAGAATCTTAAATTCCTAATTAGAGATCTAAATATGTGGTCCTATTTTGAAATAGTTCAAAACCTTGCAGTTCCAATTTAAATCTCATTCCTGCATTGCCTATTTATAGAAAGGCTGGGGTCCTTTTGCACCACTGCATCAGAAGAAAATTATTTCAGGAGGACCAGGGACTGGCCTTGACTTTGAATAAATAGTAGCTAGAGATAAAACTTACTTTGTACCATTAATGAACGCAATAGTTTGGTTGCATGCTGTGTGGAAGAACTTGTTCCCTTGAAGGTGCAGTAAACTTGCCATTTTTCACCTAGTGGGAAAGCAGTTCAAGGAGCTAAAGGATGGATAAACGTGATTGAACTGATGAACTGGCAAGCGATGGCGTGTTCAGATATCTGATTTAAGATGCTTTCATTTTAAATTCCTTTCCAGGTTCACAAAGAGTGCACACATATTTGTCATTGTGACAAAGCCCTTGTTGTGCAATATGCATTTTAAACTGTGCTCAGTGAACATAAAATCTTAGTATGAATTGCCTCAGCACAAGCTGCTCTTGTGTTGTATAACTACTAGAAATCCAAAGACATTTATGTTCATATGCCTGACATTCATTCTCAGGAAATAAAGACTCTTTGGATAGCAGTGTGTCACAGTGAGTGAAATTAGTGTACCATTCCTCTGGTTTTTCTGCATACACACACACATACACACACTTATATACTACAAAAATATTTTTTTTTTCTCCAAAAGCAAGTTCCAATTATATTGGACTTATAATTTAATGTTCCAGAAAAGAACAGAATTTTTTAAAAAATAATTAGTTTATTACCTCTGGGATTGCTGTTAAATATCAAAGGAAACATAATATTAATAGAGAGTTAGCTTTTCTTTTCAAAGAGCGTAGCTGTACTTGTTTAAAAAAAATAGAAAGCAGAGATCTTCATGCTTAAATGAGTAGGCCAGCCTCACTATGCTCCATGTACTTGTGAAAAATATGTGCACAATTTTCTTGTGAAACTAGTAAAAATTATGTGAGATCCCTGATACTCTAAGTACAACTTTACAAAGAAAAACTGAAAAGTTTCAGAATCCCTTATCTGTTCCTCTAAGACAGCACAGCAAAGTAAAACTTTGAAATGAAGATGTACTTTATAAACCTGTTGTGCCCTCTCCTTCCCAATATTTGCTTTGGTTGTTAAAATGAAGTTTTTGAGCCAGTGTCATGACTAGCATTTCTTTCAGAGATGGATCAGGTCTTTAAATTTCAACTTATGAAAATTGATTTGGGTTCCATTTATGTAATTGAGAACAGGATTTTTGCCAGCAAAATTAAACTCTTCTGATCATTTGAATAAGGAAGTTTTGTACAGTCATCTATATTATATTTGTACTGTGGTAGAACTGTCTGGGACTGAATGATTCTCTTCTTCCTCTCTAAATCAATTCCATTATGATTCAGAGCCAAAAGAAAATGCAGTCCCCCAAGTCCTGTGTAATTCACATTTATACATGTTGAAATACATACCTAAAATCTGAAAGTGAATATTTATATACATATATTTCAAGTTCTCAGGTGCACAAAAGCTTGATTGTCAACATAATGAGAAAAAGGTCTAGTCTTGACGGTAGTGAGCAGCTCTATGTACAGAATGGCTGCCTCCAGCAGCTGGAGTTACTGGAGTTTAACACAGTAGAGCTCCTCAAATGTTTTGTCTTAGCTAACCATGTGTGTCCTCCATGCAGATCCAAATTAGAGACTGCTCCCATTTAGCTCAATGTCTTTCCCTGGAGAAGGTAGGAACTGTTTGTTTAGGCAAAAAAAATGAAGCTTCAGCAGCTAAATGCTGCCCAGGCTCTGCCTTCCACAGAGCAAAAGAAAGATCCTGCCAGCTGATGGTGTCCTGCAATCTCATGGCCACCCATTGTTTGCATTGTGCAAGAGCAGCTGCCATGCACCTCAGCTAGACTTAACCAAGAGAGGCAGCAGCCAAGTGCTTTGGACTGGTATAAGGCAGAAAGAGCAGAGAGAGTTTTGTAGCTTCTTTTGGGGCACTGGCAACCTCAACTCTGAATGTAGTTCAAGTGCTGCTGATAATGTTGTTGATATGCTTTTATGAAATCTCAATACCCTCAACCCACTGAGTTCCAAACCAGATGTTACTTCAGAAACACAAAGCACAATAGAGCATTTGACAATCAAGGTAGTAATTGCTCAAAATTACCCATAGATTTTGTGGAATTAACCAAAAAGGTTTGGGGATTTTTAATTATTTTTCCCCAATGCTTAGGTCAAAAATAATTGTCCAAGGATGGAAAAAGAAGGAAGGAAGAGCATGGTAAAAACTCAAAGTTGGATTTAATATAATCATCAGAAACCAATAGCAGGTAATACTTTTCTTCTGAACTTAAGTGCTTATTTTTGGAGGGTAGAATGACTTCAGCTTTAAAAAGCTGAAGCTGGATGAGGTGAATCCCACTCCACATAAGACCATAGCATAGGTGCCAAATTAAAGTTTGATCTATTCTCAGACATATCAGAGGGATAAAGTGCAGTTAGATCACTGAGAAACAGTGGGAAATTAATCCTTTCTGTGATACTACATTTTTTATTGTTATATAGGTTAACACAGGCTTAATCCCCTCCTTCTTTTACAACTCCCTTCTCCCCCCCCAAAAAAAAACCCACCAGCTTGTCAAGTTTCCATGACAATAGTTAATTTAAAACCTACAGGAATTTGAAGAGTATACTCTCTACAGTATAACTGTAGCAGTATCACTGCTACAGTTTGGAAAGATTGGATGGGTTATCCACTCAGCATAAGGAATAATGAAGAGCAGAAGAGAGATGAAAACTCATAGCATCCTTCCTCCCCTCACATTCTCCCTGGGAATCCAGTCATCAGACAAGAAAAGTAAGGGAGTTCTTATATGTGGCTTAGAAAAGTAATCCTGGTTGGAGGCAACCCAGTAGTCAGCAGGAGAATGGGATGAAAACAGCCAGTAGAGAAGGAAAAGAGAGATACAGAGAAAAAGTAAATAAAATGTGCAAGACATGAGATAGAAATAATATTACTTTCAATTTAATCAAAGGACATACAGTTGTGATTCATGGACCTCTGCACTCAAACTCAAGTGTAAATATAAGTACACTGTTTTGAAAGAAAGTGGGGAATTGAGTTTGAAAACTACTGCTGAAAATATGAACACCTACTGTGTTTTACTAATGAGGAAAGGCAAGGCAAAGAAAGAAAAGAAAAAGAAAAGAAAGGATAAAGTATAATACTATCATAATATGTGGAAAATCAGATGAGACTTTTTCTAAAAGTAGTACTCCTCAAATAAAGACTATGTGGTCTCCAGAAGAAAAGCAAGCCCTTTGTCTTAAAAATATGTCAAGAAAAACTGAAAATCACTGCTGTAGCATCTTTCAAGACAAAAGACATTGTTTTTTTAATGACAGTTTTCTTCAAAAGAATAATGGAAATGTCTTCAGCAAAAATAACCCAAAGAAGCAATGTATTATGTAACTAACAACCTATAGAATGCATATATTTTTAGGGAAAAGAAACAAAGTTTATACTTGCTAATGATTAAAAAATATTTAATGATGTGTGTATCATTGGTTTAAATGGGAATATTTGCATGTGGGATAGTTCAAGTGAGCCAGTAAAAAATATTTTGAGGACACAAATAATGAAGAAGAATCAGACAGAAAGATAATTATGTTGAGTTCAAGTATGCTATTAAATGCAAAATAATGATGATGAAACTGGTTTCTATAACAACAGATGGAACACCATGAATCCAAAGTTTCACGGCTCATCATCATCAACAAGCACTCAGAGGAAAAGTGATAGACTTGACACACAGTAAGGGAGTAGTGATATAAAAAAGCTAACTCCATTCAGGTCAAAGGCCTTTAATATTACAGGTCATACAATATGCTATAGAGAGTCTTCAAAGACAGAATTTTGCAAAATGAGGTGAGATTTTTGAGTGAAATTAATGTTCTAAGAAAACATATTGATCTTTTTTTCCAGAGGTTGAGATAACAATATGATCAATAAACAAAGAAGTTGGTGAACTTTTCTGCTTCACTTTGCCAAGTTCATGGCTGACCAAGTTCAGTCAAGAGCTAACGGAGAAAGAAAAGTTTATTACACACATGATAAGATGAAAGCACTTCCAAGTGCCTTGCAAGTGAAAGCATTCAAAGTGAGGTTTTGTGCGTAGATACAATAAATGAAAAAATAAGAACCTCAACACTCTGGCCTTAAAGTGCTTCCGGTTACAGCATGAAAATAAATTTGGAAAACTAAGAAAAATATTATAAAAATTGATTTCTTAAAGACAGTGCTGCAAACTTGAAAACTAATTAGCTGTATACATTAAAGAGTATCTAGAGTGAACAGTGGAATTTGTATCATCTTTTTCATGACAGTAATAGTCTGTGTGCTGAGTGAATTAACTGTTACATTTGGACGCCAGTGTATTAAAAAGGAAACTTTCACAAAGTAAATGAATATCTGCTTGGAAGACTGGAGCAAGAAGGATAAAATGTGGGTGTGAGGTGAAACCTGCAGACCTTTTTCAACTGTCCCAGCTGACTCCTCAGATCTACCTACCATATTATTTGCAAATAAAACTTTTAAATTTATATGTTTGGGTAGATCTAAATGACGTGCATGAGAGGGCATGTTACCCCTCATATTTCAACAAATTTTCAACAGCAACAACAGAAAGCTTGTTGTATCAAATATCCCAGTAGTCATTTAGTTGCCATTGCCAATACATCTGAACACTTATCCAGCTTCTTACGCTGCTGAATATAACTTGAACTTTATTCCAGTTGACACACAATTATTAGCAAAATGATGATGGTTAAACCAGACAATTAGGAGTCAAAACAGCTGTTTGTGTTCCCAGCTCTACAGCTGTTTTCTTCATTTGGGGCAATTAACCACCTTATTTTTAAAACGTATGCTTAAAATTAAATGCCCTTCACCTACCATTTTCTCTGCAACTCTGTATTTAAATAAAAAGGTCCAGATTGTCCTGGAAATCTCTTCCTCCACTAAGTCAAAATAATTGGAGTTGTTCATCTGTGGAAAACAGACCCTTACTTAAAGTTTGTTTCTTTTAAAAATATATGTAAAATGCTGGACTTAAACAATCTATATTTGTAGTATTTTACCCTATGTTGCCTTAGCATCCACAACTATTTGTGCATTCTTCCGTTGAGTCTGACTCTCATAAATTGTGCTAAATTTGGAGGAGGAGGAACTCTAAAAAAATGAAGACAAAATGTGCCAATAAATATTTATTTAAACTAAATTCCCTCCTTTTTTTCTAGCTGCTCCCAAAGGTTCCTTCAGTTTTTCTCAGTAACGTTAAATTAACTACAAAGCATTTGGTGCTAAAAATGCCCTGAAACTAGGTATCCCAGCCAAAGCTTGTACATCTACATGAATGGCAAAATAATTATCCGTAATTAGTGAGTCATGTTATCATATTACACCAAGCACCAAGAAGAGCAATGACTATTTATTATAATTATTAATTTAAAAACACCATTCATGAGTATGGTGCTTTAACAGAATTGGTAAAGGTAAATTCCATGACCCTAAAACTAGATAACTGGAGGCAATGGGACCAGCTGAACGGGGCAGGTGTGTGTGTGTGTGTGTGTGTGTGTGTGCAGAAACAAAAACAGCAAAGGGGAGTGAAAAATAACAAATTATAGAAAAAGTGCTAGAAACATGTAATTGATATTCTCTTGACTCCAGAACTATCTCTTGAAGTAACTTAATTTAAAAAAGACTTATTTTTTTTTCTGAGTATGTCTTGTTAGGTCTGTGGAAAGTCTGCAACAGTACATTAAATAAGACAGGCCTCATTTTTTGGCTGTGAGGGCAAGAAACATGTCACAGCTCACTGCCATATTGCTGAACTCTCTTACTCTCCAGAACAGAGAGGCTACATCTAGTCGACTGTTGTGAATTGTCCCTGGTCCACATTAGCCTCTGAAAAGGGCCAGCCCTTGTTTGGTCAGGCTCCAAATCAACTTCTTGCTAGTCGGTCCAGGACATGTTAGGGTTAGTGTTTATTAATTGTATAGATGTGCATACATTTCCTTTATATAGTAACCTTCATTTCATTTAGTTTACTACTGAAGATATAGATGGAGAGATCAGACAACTAACCTGAAGCCACAGGCAGTTCTGGATACAGACAGACACTTTATATATAAGTATATGACTACATTCTGATCACTCAGACATTCAGATCAGATATATAGGAAAAATATGTACCATCAGCTTTCCAGCTAACATGCCTATATTTATTTTCTAAGAAATCAGGATGTGAGCATAGCAGAAGCTGCTTGCATAGAACATACTCTGACATGGAGGTAAGATGCTCAGATTCTACATTTGGATTCATCAGACTGGAAGCTTTTCAAATACTACTATTCAGGCATAATCTTACTAAACACATCCTCGTGTCTTAATTACAAAATACTTCCTATCTCTGAAGTTAATAATCATGTTAATGATTAATAACAATGACAATGACAATAATAATAATTAATAATAATAATGTGCCCTGCTTCTTGGAACAAATGCCTGTTTTTAACATTATGATCTTTTTGAAATAGACAAATAACTAGCTTAAACAACCTGTGTTTGTTTATAAACATCTCTTTTCTTCTTTATATTTAGATGTGCCTCTATGCAGAGAGAGCAAGTGTATACACATCTGTGTATATATGTGTTTTTATGTGTGTGTGTTTTTTTTTATATACACACTTCTTATAATACAGAGTACTGCTTGTACGTATATGTAAATCAACCTGTTCATAAACACATTCATATATCTATATATACCTACATATATGTATACACATATATATGTGTATATGCATGTATGTGTATGTATTCTTTTTTTTAAGTATGGCTTAAAGCAGTCTTTTTCTTTCCTATCCTCAAGTCTTCCTCCTTTTCCCTTCCCTGAGTTGTCTGTAAAATTCATTGTAAGCCTGCCAAAGGAGACTCACTTCTTTCTCTCAGCAAAAACAATGATGCAGCAGTTTTTGGACACTACCACAGAGGCTGAGTATTTTTGAAGCTGAACAGGTTTGTCCCCAGTGCAGTATTCTAGTAGCATGACTTAATCCAACAAAGCACCTCTTGTGAATTCTTGGAGGTAGAAAAAATATTTGCCTACTCAAGAGATCCTATTAGGCTACTTTACTCACATGGAACCACATTTAGTATGAGTAGAAGTCTCACTGATTTCCACAGAGTAATCAACGTGCTTGCTGAATATGAACTGCAAAACTGGAAGCCTAGGGTTCAGACACACTGTGAAAGTGATTTCAGTAGAAGCTGACAAGGTATTTGAAACAGATTCCCTTTCAAAGACTTTTAAATCTGACTGTTTGAAACATAATTACTGTTATCTTTCAAATTTACGATGCATTTCTATCTAGCTGTCTGTCCTTCTATGTTATTTTACTAATAGACTGTACTGCTATGTCACCTGGTGATGCAAATACAGTATTTTGCATTGTATTAAATATGCAGTAAACTAAATAAAAATCAAGTTCTTACTTTAATCTCTATCATTTTATTGTTCATAGCTGTGGGCTGAAGTCTAGCCTTTCCTTCATCATGCATCTGAGGTTTGACTCAAGTCAGTTCAACAGACACTACTGAGGAAGGTAAGGAAGAAAAAGCATTTCTTGATATGGAGGTTCTGCAGCATCCAGCACAATTCTGACTCTCCTAGAATATCCCTAGCAGCTGCTACAATCTGCATTCCGGAAATCAGTGACCTGCGATCAGACTTAGACAATGCCCTCTACAAGATTCTCTCCTTTAAAAAGTTTCTCACCTCACATCCTTGTGATGCATTACCTGCATCTCACACATGTTCATTGAAACTATTCCCCACATACACAGGCTCATAACAGCTGTTCATCCATATCATGCTGTTTCACACATCGAGATCCCAGGATTTAAAAGCTATTCATGTGTATGCCATACATGCAAAGTTGTCAATTTTTCCAGGACACTGCTTTTTAGAGCCTAATATTATTACATGGCGGAGGTCTCTAAGTCATAATTAAGTAACTTTGCTTTGAGTGCCTTAATAATGTGGGGTAGCTAATAGCTACCCAGACTGGACAACAGCTGCCAAGTGCCCTCAAAAAATCCTAAAGCTGATGCTTACAGTCTATGCTATTATTAGGGTCACTAAAGCTTTAGCACAAGGAACAAATAGATGGGCTGGAACACCTCAACCTGTAAAGAGGCTCACTAGGGTGGGGAATTGTGATAATGGTCTTTAACACATGTAGCATGGAAAAGCTGTGAGTGAGCAGTTGTTTACAGTTCCTTCTAATACAAGTACTAGCAGACATCAAATAAGACTAGCAGGTTGCATATTCAGAAAAATCAAGAGGAACCATCTCTGCAGGCTGCATAATGCATAGTTAAGTTTTGGAATGTTTTACTTCAAGTCTTTTGTATATGCTAAAATTTTATGTGGTTCTGCAAAATTATTGTAAAATAAATCATGGAAGAAAGTTGCTTTGAGAGATTTAAATACAGACACAATCCAGTTTGCAAAGCATGCACAGCATGATTGGTGGTAAAATACTATTTTGAAATGTGTTACTATCTGCTTGTACCTGTTCTTCTACTCTTCCATGTGCTAACACTATTGCACATGTGAAACTTCTGGTGGATCTCACCTGACTGACCTACCGCTAGATTTGGCAAGACTGTTCTTATGTTCTGCTCTTTGAATAATTCATTCTGACTCTGCACAAGACGGGTGTCAGTGGCCTCCTTCAAATTCTGTTTTCCCATCAATCATAGAAATGCATTATACTATAGTGTGCTATTTTTATGTAACTTCCATTAACACCTTCTACACATTTACAAACTCAAGAAAAGTTATTTTCATTTTGTTATGAAATGGTGTGATCATACAACATAGGTCATGCAATCATTATTTCTTGTTTGTATAATTATTATATCATCAATTATAGATTCTAAGCCATACAAATCTTAGGTTTACTCCTGCTAGAATTTCAAAGATCATGAATTCTTGAATGTTCCTGTTGCATATCAATGTCTTCATGCATTTATTGCAGCTATATGGTAACTAATTAAAAAATAAAAAAAAAACAACACTGTATCTAAAACCAAAGCAATTGAAAAACATAAAGCCAGCAGATCCTTCTTTTAAATGAGTATCACAGCAAAAGGTTAAACAATAGCAAAGTGCATTGAGAAATGCAAAGTTTATGCTGTGAACCACATAAAGATAATACATTACATACTTTAAGCCAATACAGTATCACAGATTTGCCCACTTTGAAAGCTAGAGACTATCAACATGACAGCAAAAAGAGAAATGTGTGGTAGAACTCAAATCTTTGTTTGATAGTAAGCAAGTATTTCTGTTAGAAACGGCAAGTCATCATGAAAATTGAATGTTTTTTCTATTAAACAGAACATCATGCGTCTTAAGTGTGGTCAAAGTCAGGAAAAATGCTATGTAGGAAAAACATTTTTTCAGCTAACATACCTATGTGCTTTCAACTTATATCTACCTGCTTTGCTGGCAAATAAAAGTTAGTGCAAAAGTAAGGCCCTCAAGAGAATATCTGTCCTCCTGAACTCTTGTAATAAATATCCCCTACATTTTAATTGTAGAATCAGTATTTCCAGGATTACCGTACGAAATATGATTGGTTTTAACTGCATACTGTCTTTTTTCACTTTTTCTTGAAATATTATAGTCTGTATAATTACACTAAAAAGTTCGTCTAAATAAGTAGAAAATCAAGTGTGTAGTGCCAGAATTAAGTCTGGAACTAGGTCTCGGATTATATCTGCTGTTGAAAGTTGAGTGGCAAGGAAACTGTTGCAGGAAAACTAAAATTCAAGCACACACTGTTTTTTTCAGGCCTTACCCCATCCTGATCTTCCTCCTCTTCTGTTTATCTCTTTTCTTTTACTGCATCACCTAGCCCATAGCATTTCTCATTCACAGAGGCTACACTCACACAGATGCTTACATCGTAAGTACTCCATTTGGAGATGTTTCTTTTCCCTTTTGGGTGTTGACAGAAAGAAACTGCTATGTAAGAATTATCACCTTTAATTAGTGAACTCTCAAACTGACAGCATGTAGAAAAGCTATGACAGCATGTGCCAGAGTTTGTATGCCTTAAACAACTTGTTTGACAACTCTGGCTGGAGGAGGGTATGGGTGCTACAGAGGCTTGCAAGTCTGGCAAGAGACTTGCCAACAATAGCCCTGCTGTGCCTTAACTGTTGTGATTCACAACTCTGGCTGGAGGAAGAGATAAGTCCTGCGGAGGCAGGATGGTATCTTTTCCTTGGGGCCAGCCTACATGTGCAACAACTTTGCAAGGCCTCAACCACGCGTGTGCAGAAGCGGGGTCATACAGCGGACACCACAACTAGGGGGGATCACGACCACCAGACACCCCTTGGGGGACCACCGACTCATTTCGAGAACAATCTAAGACTACAAAGCGCAGGCGTCCCAATTAGCATGAGAAGCGAGTAGAGGGGGGGAGACAAGAGGGATGTTACCACCCTCTCCTATCTCGCATG
This sequence comes from Nyctibius grandis, assembly GCF_013368605.1. Classification (NCBI taxonomy): domain Eukaryota; kingdom Metazoa; phylum Chordata; class Aves; order Nyctibiiformes; family Nyctibiidae; genus Nyctibius; species Nyctibius grandis. Next base: position 74,420,278 of record NC_090659.1, on the reverse strand, counting down.
CAAATGACCTAAAGTATTTAGAACTTCTCGCTTGGGATGCTGGTGAGCACTCCCGCCCGCCACCTGAGGACCGATCCTGCAAGCTATTTACCGGAGGAGCAACTCTGCAGACAACTCTATAGACAACTTACATCGCTGGATCCAAGGGTGGTGATCTCTCTTTTCCTCTCTCTCATAGTCTCTATCCTCTTTCTCTTTTCCTTTTTCCTTTTCTCTCTTTTCTCAATGCCTTTAGAAACCCAAGACACTTACAACCATGCCACTTTCCCTGTATTAATAAATTGTTCTTAATTTCATACCAGTTATTTGGTGTCGTTTCACCTTAATTTACTCCAAGGGATTTATGAACTAGTTGCGACCAGGTCGTAACACAGCAAAAGGAAATGGGATGATTTTAACAGTGATAATCATTATACAGCCAAGAAACCTTCACAGCAGTTCATTAGAGGGGCGATTTGTGATTTAGGCAAGACTGAAACATACTGGCTACAATGGTAGTGCTCAACACATAAGAACTAAGTCTTGGAGCCCAGGAGACAAAGAGTCTCTCTCCATTTTCTCTTTTCCTTCCGCTTCTAGGAGGGTTAATAGAGAATGTCTACCATTGGTTTAATAGCTAGCCCAGCTCCAAACCGTGACAGATTCACGCACGCTGCTTAAGTGTGGGCTCCTCTGTGCAAGCAGGGTAAATTCCTCTGTCCACCCTATTCTGCCCTCTGTTTCCTCTGAGTCCTGTGATTGTATGACATAATAGAGGGGTTTTTTTTCAGTTCACAGTGTGAATAATAACATGAAGACTGTGATATTTTTACAGCTGAAACGAGGTGTATACATTGCATACCTTGGGCTATACTTTGATTGTGGAAGGATTCAGAGACTTCTGGGAATTAGAGGATTTTGCAAGCTAGGAGCAATGATATTGCCTACCAATTACTGACAAGCCTGCTTCATTGAATTAAGATACCATCAACAAGAAAAGTACTAGTGAGCAAGAATTATACTTTCCTACCTTCTATTTCCAAATACTCATACCTGTCCCCATACTGACCACAAGGTAGTGTGTTGGCCTGTCTTCAGGCATTTTGAATGGTTCCTCTTTTGTCTTCACTGTAGACTGTAGTGCCCACCAGTTCTTCAATGTAGACATCTGATGTTATCCAATTCTTCAGGGATTCGTATTGCTGAGTAATTTTACTATCTGAACTACATGAAACCAAAGTAATTAGAGGTGAGTGCAGGGCTAGGGCGAGATCAGGCTGTACCGGGTGGTTTTCATACTCTGGGCCCCCCAAGCAGCAGCCCCGAGCTGCTTCCCCCTGGACCCGGAAGTTCCCGGCAACGAATCAGGAGAGGAGGGGGCTTAGCACCTCCCCCTGTCGATCGGGTGATAAAGAGCCTCTGGGAGGGCAGGACTAGTCCCTGCCCACAGGGGACAGGGTGAGTAAGCAGTGACTGGGTGTGTGTCCCAGGGCGGGGGAGGCCACAGCCGTTTGCAGCTTGTTGGGGAGGGCGCTGACTCCCTCCCAGTGCACAAGGCCAGGAAGGCGCCAAGGAGCTGTGAACCAGGGGTGTCACCAGCAGGTATTTCCCAGCTCAGTGAAAGAACAATGGTCTCCACCTGGCGGAAGAAGACCAAAATGGATATGGGAACCCAGACAGAGCTCCCACAGAAGGAGGCAATTGTGCAGGTTGCAGGCTGCAGGGAGTGCTACAGCATCTCTGTGGTGACAGGGGACTGTGTGCACTGTGAGCAGTAGATGATCTGCTCGGCCGAGAGGCACAGCTGCAAAGCCAGGTTGAAAGGCTTCAAGCTGAAGTAGAAAGGCTTAGAAGCATTCGGGAGGCTGAAATGGAGATAGACTGGTGGAGCCAGGCTTTGCCCTCCCTGCAACAAAAATGGGAGCACCTGCCGGAGAGCTCCCAGGATCGAGGGACCCCTGTACTCTGCCCCTCTCAGGTGGAAAACAATAACCTAGAGGAAAGGAGTGAGTGGAGGCAAGTCTATGGCCGTGGCAAAAGGCGAGTGCCCTCCTCGCCTACCTCGCCTCCACAGGTGCCTCTGAGCAATAGATATGAAGCCCTAGTGGAATACAGCCGGTCCAATGGGGATGTGGTGGAGAGGCAACCTATATCAGAGGTCCCACCACAGTCAGAAAAACCTGACAGGCGTATAGCTACCTCCTCCACAAGGAAGAAGAGAAGAGTTTTAGTGGTTGGAGACTCCTTCCTAAAGGGATGTGAGGGCCCAATATGCAGAGCTGATCCCCATCACAGGGAGGTCTGCAGTCTGCCTGGAGCCCGAATCAGGGATATCACCATGCAACTCCCCAACCTGGTGAAGGCCACAGACTACTACCCCCTGCTGATCTTCCAGACAGGTGGGGAAGAAGCTGCATCCCATAGTCTGAGGGGGATGAAGAAAGACTACAAGGCCCTAGGACGGTTGGTGAAAGAGTCTGGGGCACAAGTTGTTTTCTCCTCCCTCCTTCCATTTTCAGGTGATGACGTGGGATGGAATAGTAGGATTCTCTCTATAAATGCCTGGCTACGAGACTGGTGCTACAGGCAGGGCTTTGGGTTCGTTGATAATGCCTGGTTTTATAAGACACCAGGTGTGATGGTAATACATGGGAAAGGTTTATGTTGTAGGGGCAAAAGGCTTCTGGGACAGGAATTAACAGGGTTCATTCAGAGAGCTTTAAACTAGATTCGAAGGGGGATGGGGTAGTAGCTGGGCTTGCACCACTGGGGCAACGCTCTAGTGTTGAGGTAGACCAGGAGGCCCCCCATCCCCCTGGGGTGAAATTGGTGTACTCAGCTCGCTCCCTGAAATGCCTGTACACCAATGCACGCAGCATGGGGAATAAACAAGAGGAGTTAGAAATCCGTGTTCGGTCGGGGGGCTATGATCTAGTGGCAATTACAGAGACTTGGTGGGACACCTCGCATGACTGGAATGTGGTCATGGATGGCTATGTCCTGTTCAGGAAAGACAGGCCACTAAGGAGAGGTGGTGGAGTTGCTCTTTATGTGAGTGAGCAGCTAGAATGTATTGAGTTCTATCCAGGGGCGGATCAGGAGCGAGTTGAGAGTTTGTGGGTGCGAATTAAGGGGCAGGCTGGCAGGGGTGATACTGTTGTGGGTGTCTATTACAGGCCACCGGATCAGGATGAGGAGGATGATGAGGCCTTCTACAGGCAGCTGAGAGCAGTCTCGCAATTACAGGGCCTGGTTGTCATGGGGGATTTCAACTACCCTGATATTTGCTGGGAGGCCTACTCAGCCAGCCATCGTCAGTCCAGGAGGTTCCTCCAGTGCGTTGATGATAACTTTCTGATGCAAATGGTGGATGAGCCAACTAGGAGAGGAGCGCTGCTGGATCTGATCCTCACTAACAAGGAGGGTCTGGTTGAAGAGGTGAAGGTTGAGGGCAGCCTTGGTTGTAGTGACCATGAGATGGTAGAGTTCAGGATCTCATGTGGCAGGAACAGAATAGCTAGCAGAGTCACAACCCTGGACTTCAGGAGGGCCAACTCTGGCCTTTTCAAGCAATTGCTAGGGGAAATCCCATGGGACAGGGTACTAGAAGGTAAGGGGGCCCAAGATAGTTGGTTAGCATTCAAGGACTGCTTCTTCCGAGCTCAAGATCAGAGCATCCCAGCAGGTAGGAAGTCAAGGAAGGGTACCAGGAGACCTGCATGGTTAAACAGGGAACTGCTGGGCAAATTCAAGTGGAAGAAGAGGGTGTACAGATCATGGAAGGAGGGGCTGGCCACTTGGGAGGAATAGAAGTCTGTTGTCAGAGGATGTAGGGAGGCAACTAGGAAAGCTAAGGCCTCCTTGGAATTAAACCTTGCAAGAGAGGTCAAGGACAACAGAAAGGGCTTCTTCAAATACATTGCAGGTAAAACCAACACTAGAGGCAATGTAGGCCCACTGATGAATGAGGTGGGGGCCCTGGAGACAGAGGATAAGAAGAAGGCAGAGTTATTGAATGCCTTCTTTGCCTCTGTCTATATTGCTGGAGGCTGTCCTGAGGAGCCCCGGACCCCTGAGATCCCAGATGAAGTGAGGATAGAGGAGGAATCTGTCTTGGAAGATGAGGGCTGGGTCAGGGACCAATTAAGCAATCTGGACGTCCATAAATCCATGGGCCCTGATGGGATGCACCCGCGGGTGCTGAGGGAGCTGGCGGAAGTCATTGCTAGGCCACTGTCCATCATCTTTGCTAACTTGTGGGCAACGGGAGAGGTGCCTGAGAACTGGAGGAAAGCAAATGTCACTCCAGTTTTCAAAAAGGGCAAGAAGGAGGACCTGGGTAACTATAGGCCGGTCAGCCTCACCTCCATCCCCGGAAAGGTGATGCAACAACTTGTCCTTGGCGCTGTCTCTAGGCACATCAAGGATAGGGGGATCATTAGGGGCACTCAGCATGGCTTCACCAAGGGGAAGTCATGCTTAACCAACTTGATAGCCTTTTATGAGGACATAACCCGGTGGACAGATGATGGTAAAGCTGTGGATGTGGTCTATCTTGATTTCAGTAAAGCGTTTGACATGGTCTCCCACAGCATCCTCGCAGCTAAACTGAGGAAGTGTGGTCTGGATGATCGGGTAGTGAGGTGGATTGTGAACTGGCTGAAGGAAAGAAGCCAGAGAGTGGTGGTCAATGTGACAGAGTCCAGTTGGAGGCCTGTGTCTAGTGGAGTCCCTCAAGGGTCGGTACTGGGACCAGTACTATTCAATATATTCATTAATGACTTGGATGAGGGATTAGAGTGCGCTGTCAGCAAGTTCGCTGATGACACAAAACTGGGAGGAGCGGCTGACGCGCCGGAAGGCTGCGCAGTCATTCAGAGAGACCTGGACAGGCTGGAGAGTTGGGTGAGTAGAAATTTAATGAAATATAACAAAGGTAAGTGTAGAGTCCTGCATCTGGGCAAGAATAACCCCATGTACCAGTACAAGTTGGGGGCAGAGCTGTTGGAGAGCAGCGTAGGGGAAAGGGACCTGGGGGTCCTAGTGGACAGCAGGATGACCATGAGCCAGCAGTGTGCCCTTGTGGCCAAGAAGGCCAATGGCATCCTGGGGTGTATTAGAAGGGGTGTGGTCAGCAGGTCAAGAGAGGTTCTCCTCCCCCTCTACTCTGCCCTGGTGAGGCTGCATCTGGAGTATTGTGTCCAGTTCTGGGCCCCTCAGTTCAAGAAGGACAGGTGTCCTGGTTTGGCCCAAACCAGGCCAATTAGTCTTAGAGAAACCAAGGTCACTGCTAAATTCCTCACTGCTTACGAGTGAAGAGCCAAAGGGGGGTCGCAGCTGCAGGGGGGAGCAGACAGGGCAGGTGACCCAAGATTGACCAACAAGGTATTCCATCCCACACACGTCATTCTCACTTTCCTATTTATCACTAACCCACTGCCTCCTGGAGGTGGGGCCCAGGAGGGAGGGGCCCTCCTGTCTCCCACTGATTGGTACCAGCTTTGCCAATTCTCCAGTTAAAAGCCTGCAGGTGTGATGGCAGGGGGAGCTATTGCATTTTCCCCTCTGCCTGTGCTGGGGGGAGCTACTGCATTTTCCCCTCTGCCTGGGCTGGGGGAGCAACTCTGCCTGAGGAGGATTTCGAAGCTCTCAGTCTTGGCTTTGTATATATTTGTATATATTTGTGTATATATTTGATTATTTCTATTATTATTGTTATTATACTCTTTTTCATTATTATAGTTTATTAAAACTGTTTTAACTTTTCAACCCATAAGTCTCTCTCCCTTTTCCCTTTCCCTTTCCCTTGAGGGGGGGGGGAGAGGGTTAACAGAGAGCATCTGCCACCTGGTTAATAGCCAGCCCAGCTTTAAACCGTGACAGATTTAATTGGTGCCCAACTTGGGGCTCGAGAGATGCTCCAACAGGTTACTCTGATAAGTTGAATCCTGGCTCTGGTGGGAGGAGACCTGGAGAGCTCAGCTGAGAGAATATCAGATTTCTTCCTTTGAGATTTACAAGGGGTTTGAAAGTTAAAACAGATAGTGAAGATGGTGATGTCATTTTTGAATGCTGTGTTATCTCATCTTTTTATGGAGTTTCTTTCACAATTGAGTATTGCAATGATGCCCACCAGCCGTGGGCACTGTGTTATTGCTTGCTTCTTATGAATGTTTACATGCAGTTTAGCAGTGGGCGCTGGTCGAAATGTATTGTTTTGGTATGGGGTTTGATACTGATTTATGCTGTGATAAACTGGGAAGTTAATATTCCGATCTCTTATCTCTATGACACAATGATGGGCAGCTTTAATCGCGAATCAGTAGCAGCGACTTCATCTGCACGCTCCAGGCATCCTTTAGCTGATTCTGTTAATGATTACACTTCCAGTTTTACTTCGGGAAATAGCACCTTCTCCTTTTCTGCCAAGCTGATTCCACTAGATTTTGCGAAATTAGGATGGTGCTGTCTAGGTGGCATGTTTTTATTTTTGGTTGTCCTGAATGTGTTTCTGATGTGGGATAAGATTAAATATCGGTGCAGGGACAGTTGTAGGTGTTATGCAGCCACCTCAGATCCTACAGTGTGTACTACCGCTACAGCCACTACACCCACTGAAGCCTCGGCAGCCTGTACCACAGCTGCTACACCCCCCAAGATGGCCACTGTAGCTACTCAGACTCTCAGCACTCCCAAGACAGCCACTGCATCTACTCAGACTCCAGCATCTATCGAATCTGTACCAATTGCTCCTGTAACCAGGAAGAAATACCAAAAGAAATCAGCTCATGAAGTGAAGGATGATGACTCAGAGCCTTCTAAGGCAGAGCCATCATATGACCCAGGTGAGGGCCCTTCTCAGGCAGAGATAGGGCCCGACACAGATGGGGGTTTCCTCGATCATCCTTTTAAAGCAGACCCATCACAGAAGAAAGGTCCTTCTAAAGCAGAACTATCACAAGAGGGGGACTCGGACGTAGAGATAACCTACCACTCCTTATCCCTGAAGGATCTGAGAAATATAAGGAAAGACTTCAGCCGTTATGACGGTGAACCTATTATTACCTGGTTACTCCGATGCTGGGATAATGGGGCAGATAGCATGCAATTGGATGGCAGAGAAGCCAGACAGTTGGGATCCCTGTCCAGAGATGGTGGTATTGATAAGGCGCTTGCAAGAAAGTCAAACACTATCAGTCTCTGGAGGCGACTCTTGTCAGCTGTAAAGAGCAGGTATCCCTATAAAGATGATGTTATGAGTCACCTAAGCAAATGGACCACTATAGAAAAAGGTATTAACTACCTTAGAGAACTGGCTGTGCAAGAGATCATTTATAGACACCCACGGGAAGTTGTAGATCCTGTAGATCCTGATGAAGTGGAATGCAACCGATCCATGTTCCGGAAGGTTGTGAAGAATGCTCCACCGACATATACCCATACATTGTCAATATTAGTATGGGGAGAAGATGATATGGCACGTTCTACTGTGGGTAAAATGGCTAACTGTATGCGACAGTATGAAGATAGTATTTCTTCCCCACTGCAGGCACGCATCTCAGCTGTGGAAAAACTGACTAAGGAAAACAAGGACTCATTTGAACAACTGTCAGACAAACTGTCCATGATCGAGAATAAACTTGACTCTCTACCTACACAGGCACGCGTTGCAGCTGTTAGGAGAAAACGCTCTCCTACAGGACCAGCTCAAAGGAAACGGAACACATCACGAGGTATCCTGTGGTTTGCCCTGCGTGGTTATGGGGAGGACATGAGCAGATGGCATGGACAACCTACCAGTACCCTAGAGGCACGAGTACGTGAGTTGCAAGCTAAAAGAAATACCAGAGAGAATTTTTCTAGAAGGATGGCTGCTCCAGTTACCAGTGAGCAGGACCCCAGCCAGGGTAGATGGGCCTCAAATCACTTTTTCCCAAGTGTGAATAGGAGAAATGAAGGTTCAGTCCCTGTGAGCAGCACGAATCCATTTCTTAATTAGGGGGGCCCTGCCTCCAGCCAGGTGGAGGAGAGGGACAACCGAGTTTATTGGACTGTGGGGATTCGATGGCCTGGCACATCAAAACCACAAAGGTATCGAGCCTTGGTAGACACTGGTGCACAGTGCACCCTAATGCCATCGGATCATAAAGGGGCAGAATCTATCAGTATTTCAGGAGTAACAGGAGGATCTCAAGTGTTATCTGTATTGGAGGCTGAAGTGAGCCTAACTAAAAATGAATGGAAAAAGCACCCCATTGTGACTGGCCCAGGTGCTCCGTGCATCCTTGGCATAGACTACCTCAAGAGAGGGTATTTTAAGGACCCAAAAGGGTATAGATGGGCCTTTGGTGTAGCAGCTGTAGAGACTGAGGACATTAAACAGCTGTCTACCTTGCCTGGCCTCTCAGAAGATCCTTCTGTTGTGGGATTGCTGAAGGTTGAAGAACAACAGGTGCCAATTGCTACTGCCACGGTGCACCGACGACAATATCGCACCAATCGAGACTCCCTGATCCCCATTCATAAACTGATTAGACAATTAGAAAATCAAGGAGTGATTAGTAAGACTCGCTCACCCTTTAATAGTCCCATATGGCCAGTGCGAAAGTCTGATGGAGAATGGAGATTAACTGTGGACTATCGTGGCCTAAATGAAGTTACGCCACCGCTGAGTGCTGCTGTGCCAGACATGCTAGAACTTCAATACGAACTGGAGTCAAAGGCAGCCAAATGGTATGCCACCATAGACATAGCTAATGCATTTTTCTCTATTCCTTTGGCACCAAAGTGCAGGCCACAGTTTGCTTTCACCTGGAGAGGTATCTAGTATACCTGGAATCGACTGCCCCAGGGGTGGAAACACAGTCCTACTATTTGCCATGGACTGATCCAGACTGCACTAGAAAAGGGCGGAGCTCCAGAACATTTGCAATACATTGATGACATCATTGTATGGGGTGATACAGCAGCAGAAGTTTTTGACAAAGGAGAGAAAATCATCCAAATGCTTCTGAAAGCTGGTTTTGCCATAAAAAGAGGCAAGGTCAAGGGACCTGCCCGGGAGATCCAGTTTTTAGGGATTAAATGGCAAGATGGGCGTCGCCAGATCCCGATAGAGGTGATCAACAAAATAACAGCTATGTCCCCACCAACTAACAAAAAGGAAACACAAGCCTTCTTAGGTGTTGTGGGTTTCTGGAGAATGCATATTCCAGATTACAGACAGATTGTACACCCTCTTTATCAAGTGACCAGAAAGAAGAATGATTTTCAGTGGGGCCCTGAACAACGACAGGCTTTTGAACAGATTAAACAAGAGATTGTGCATGCAGTAGCCCTTGGACCAGTCCGTATGGGACAAGATGTTAAAAATGTGCTCTACACCTCAGCTGGGGACAATGGTCCTACCTGGAGCCTCTGGAAGAAAGTACCAGGGGAGACTCGAGGTCGACCCCTAGGATTTTGGAGTCGAGGATACAAGGGCTCTGAGGCCAATTACACTCCAACTGAAAAAGAGATACTGGCAGCATATGAAGGAGTTAGAGCTGCTTCAGAGGTATTGGTACTGAAGCACAACTTCTCCTGGCACCTCGATTACCAGTACTAGGCTGGATGTTCAAGGGTAAGGTTCCCACTACCCATCATGCAACTGATGTGACGTGGAGTAAATGGATTGCATTAATTACACAGAGGGCTCGAATAGGAAACCCTAATCGCCCAGGAATCTTAGAAGTGATCATGGACTGGCCAGACGGCAAAGACTTCGGAATGCCACCAGAAAAGGAGGTGACACGTGCTGAAGAAGCCCCACCATATAATGAACTACCAGAGGATGAGAAGCAGTATGCCCTGTTCACCGATGGATCCTGCCGTCTTGTAGGAAAGCATCGGAAGTGGAAAGCTGCTGTATGGAGTCCCATACGACGAGTCACGGAAGCCACAGAAGGACAAGGTGAATCAAGTCAATTTGCAGAGGTAAAAGCCATCCAGCTGGCTTTAGACATTGCTAAACGAGAAAAGTGGCCAAGGCTGTATCTTTATACTGACTCATGGATGGTAGCAAATGCCTTGTGGGGGTGGTTAAAGCAGTGGAAGCGAAGCAACTGGCAGCGTAAAGGTAAACCTATTTGGGCTGCTGAACTGTGGCAAGATATTGCTGCTCGGCTAGAGAAACTAGTCGTGAAGGTACGTCATGTAGATGCTCATGTACCTAAAAGTCGGGCAACTGAGGAACATCGAAACAACCAACAAGCGGATCAAGCTGCTAAAGTGTTCCAAATAGATTTGGACTGGGAACATAAAGGTGAACTATTTTTAGCTCGGTGGGCTCATGACACTTCAGGTCATCAAGGGAGAGATGCAACATACAGATGGGCTCGTGACCGAGGGGTGGACTTAACCATGGACTCTATTGCACAGGTTATCCATGATTGTGAAACATGCGCCGCAATTAAGCAAGCCAAACGGTTAAAACCTTTGTGGTATGGGGGGCGATGGTTGAAATATAAATATGGGGAGGCCTGGCAAATTGACTACATCACACTCCCTCAAACCCACCAGGGTAAACGTTATGTGCTTACCATGGTGGAGGCAACCACCGGATGGTTGGAAACATACTCTGTGCCCCATGCCACTGCCCGGAACACTATTCTGGGCCTTGAAAAGCAAATCTTGTGGCGACACGGCACGCCAGAGAGAATTGAGTCGGACAATGGGACTCATTTCAAAAACAGTCTCATAGACAACTGGGCCAAAGAGCATGGCATTGAATGGGTATATCACATCCCCTATCATGCACCAGCCTCTGAGAAAATTGAACGGTATAATGGGCTGTTAAAAACTACCCTGAAAGCAATGGGGGGTGGAACCTTTAAAAACTGGGATAAACATCTGGCACAAGCTACCTGGTTAGTTAACACCAGGGGATCTATCAATCGAGCTGGCCCTGCTCAGTCAGACCTTCTACATACAGTAGAAGGAGATAAAGTCCCTGTGGTGCATGAAAGGAATCTATTGGGAAAAACTGTCTGGATTCTTCCTGTAATGGGCAAAGGTAAACCCATTCGTGGGATTGCTTTTGCTCAAGGACCTGGATGTACTTGGTGGGTGATGTTGCAAAATGGTGAAGTCCGATGTGTCCCTGAAGGTGATCTGATTCTGGGTGAGAATACTTAATTCTGAACTGTATGTTGTTACTGCATAAGTGTCTTTCAGGTTAAGACAGCGGTGATGAGACCGGAGCTAGCTTCATCAAGTGGCGTTCAGTAACCTCCTCGAGTCTGACATCTTTACCCTGCAACCCGTGGGCACGAACCATGACAAAAGAGAGACTGCTAGCCAGAGAGACTGCTGAGAGACTGCTAGCCAGATGGAAACCCACAATCCTGAACCAAATGAACTTAATGGACTTTTTGTATAGAGAAGAATCATAAACTAGTGATATGTGTATATATATTTGAAAATGAAAAGGTAGTGGTGATCTGAGTATGACGTGAATGGTATGGAATAAGGGGTGGAATGTCCTGGTTTGGCCCAAACCAGGCCCGTTAGTCTTAGAGAAACCAAGGTCACTGCTAAATTCCTCACTGCTTACGAGTGAAGAGCCAAAGGGGGGTCGCAGCTGCAGGGGGGAGCAGACAGGGCAGGTGACCCAAGATTGACCAACAAGGTATTCCATCCCACACACGTCATTCTCACTTTCCTATTTATCACTAACCCACTGCCTCCTGGAGGTGGGGCCCAGGAGGGAGGGGCCCTCCTGTCTCCCACTGATTGGTACCAGCTTTGCCAATTCTCCAGTTAAAAGCCTGCAGGTGTGATGGCAGGGGGAGCTATTGCATTTTCCCCTCTGCCTGTGCTGGGGGGAGCTACTGCATTTTCCCCTCTGCCTGGGCTGGGGGAGCAACTCTGCCTGAGGAGGATTTCGAAGCTCTCAGTCTTGGCTTTGTATATATTTGTATATATTTGTGTATATATTTGATTATTTCTATTATTATTGTTATTATACTCTTTTTCATTATTATAGTTTATTAAAACTGTTTTAACTTTTCAACCCATAAGTCTCTCTCCCTTTTCCCTTTCCCTTTCCCTTGAGGGGGGGGAGAGGGTTAACAGAGAGCATCTGCCACCTGGTTAATAGCCAGCCCAGCTTTAAACCGTGACAACAGGGAACTGCTAGAGAGAGTCCAGCGCAGAGCCACGAAGATGATTAAGGGAGTGGAACATCTCCTTATGAGGAGAGGCTGAGGGAGCTTAGAGAAGAGGAGACTGAGGGGGGACCTCATTAATGTTTATAAATATGTAAAGGGCAAGTGTCATGAGGATGGAGCCAGGCTCTTCTCAGTGACATCCCTTGACAGGACAAGGGGCAATCGGTGCAAGCTAGAACACAGGAGGTTCTACATAAATATGAGGAAAAACTTCTTTACGGTGAGGGTGACCGAACACTGGAACAGGCTGCCCAGAGAGGTTGTGGAGTCTCCTTCTCTGGAGACATTCAAAACCCGCCTGGACGCGTTCTTGTGTGATATGGTCTAGGTAATCCTGCTCCTGCAGGGGGATTGGACTAGATGATCTTTCGAGGTCCCTTCCAATCCCTAACATTCTGTGATTCTGTGATTAAAGATCATTTACAATCTAGCTTTTTTTAATTAAAATTGTTCTGGATAAAAGTGTCCCTGTCTTTTATACAATGAAAATTAAAGTTAAATATCTAGGCAGTATAATATTGAAATCCCTACATTAAATTAGTATTGAAAACATTGTCACAAAGTATGAGAAATATTAAACAATATTTCTATTTTATTACTTAAATAAACTTGAATCTCTTCATTGTAAGAATCATCTCTGGATATACATACATTTAAAACCAGGTGCATGAGAACGTATTTTGCCCTCAGTCTTTCTAGGGGAACTTTTTACAACGTAGCAAAATCATTGCAGAATCATAGAATTCAAAACTTTGAAAGAGCACTGGATCAAATTCAAACGAAAAATAAATTTTCTAACATGTATATTTCAAATTATATGTAACTGTAGTTTTTAAAGTTATTATTGTAAATATTGTAAGAAGATGTTATAACCACAGAGTTAATGCCACTGCCTACAGCAAAATGGTAGAGAGCCTGATGGAAGGGGAACTTTCTCTTCTCATAACAGCCTGTACTGGAAGCTGAGCTAGTTCCTTAATTTTACTCAACCTTTGAGACCCTTTTTGACAGCCATGTTTTCAGGGATAGATTTGCGCATGAAAATAGACCCGCCTAGCTTCATGTCTTTCGGCACAGTGTACAAGTAATAGAACAACAGAAGAAAACTGAGAAAGTGTAAGAGTACACAATCAGTACAATTTTTACAAATCAAGGACTATAACAACCTAATGGTAAGGCAGAATTTACTCCTTGCAAACCAGGTTTAATACCAGTGCAAGTAACCACATTTTCATCTATCCTTGGGAATATCCAGATAGGACAACACCTATATTGCATATTTAAATGGTGGCATGGAATTATGCCTATGTATTTACTCTGAGAAATGGACATAATTTTATGCAATGTAGGTTTCAGTATTTTTTTTAATAGATGCAAAGAAGAATCCTAGCACTAGATCACCAAGAAAATTTTTTATCTTACCTGCTACATGGTCATTTTTTGACTTCAAAAAACCTGAATGTTAGCAGTCCAAAAATCTTGGAGTGAATAGTTTCACATATAATAAAGTTAATATCGTCTAAGTAGACTAAATTTACTGAGGTGGCAATTCTCATCTCATTTGAGGTCTTTATTTGTAATCAGTTTTGAAAATTCTAGTGCTAGAATGAAAGATGACAAAAGGATTTTTAGACTCCTTTACAAGCTAGAATTTAAAAGATAAGTAGAGAGGCTTCAATGACCTATGTCTTTAGACTGTAAACTTAACCTGGGAGTTACATAAAATGCTGATATTCATCATTCTTTTTCCTAGAAGCCAGGATATATTTAGGTATCTCTTCATTTGGCTATAGAAAAAAGGTGTATCATTTCTTTTCAGTTTTGTTTTTTTTTTCTCATGTCTTAAATAGAAGAAAAGCCTTTCTTTTTGCTTGTGAGACAAATTGAAAAAAAATATTCACCAGCTGTCGCAACCACAGTCTTTGTCTTTTGTGACAGCCTTTGAAATCTTATCTTGATTGAGCCTCAGTATACTTATTTCACACATGGGAGCACACATGGATCTCGATTCTCCTTGTTTATTTCAGATATATAATGACATTTATTTCCATCTGTTCATGAGCAGTATAATGTGGGGGAAAAAATCCCCCTTGGGTTTATGAGTAAAAAAACCCCAAACCCAACAAAACCTAAAATAAATACATCTGAGAGAGCTAAACTGGGTGAATGCTTAGATCTTTGGCTGAGCTCAAGGTTATACTTGTTCTAAGGAATGTATTCAAAGCTGAAAGGCATCTTGCTGCTGTCTTTGATTCATCTCCTTTGTTCTTACATTTGTGGGGGTGTAAGTTACCTTTGAGATCTCCTCACCATTACAATAATGAATATTAAAGCACAGGAAAAAAAAATAAAGTTAGAAGTCCATGGAACTGCCACGAAAGACGTCTTTCTCCTTCTGTATAGGTGTCAGTCCTGAGACAGTAATTTTTATGGCATAGCTATAATATCCACCTCTTTATATGAGGATATTTGCATTAACTACTTGCTTATGGGGTTAAGTTATATTGGCCTGTGTACTACTGTTAACTATAAATGAGGTGTTAAACCGCCTTCAACCTTATTCTTCTGGTGACATTAGAGATCTGAGAGAAAACACACCAATCTGACAAACCAAGTTACCAAACTTCTCAATTCAAGAAAAAAAACCCCACAACAGTGCTTCTCCTAAAGACAGTTCCTCAAACCCATACTTCTCCTCTTGCATATGAAGAGGGAATATTCTTGAGCTTACCAGTCATCATGCTGGTGGAAATCATGGGAAAGTTTTTTGTTGTATTTTTTTTAACTTTGGGAAATAATTATTCAATGTTTTGCAAAAGAGTAGGATTTCTTTCCTTGTGACGACTCATTTTTCCCTATAAAATTCAAAAATTATATTTCACAAGTTATTATGTATTAGTGGAAGCCATTAAAGCTACATGTCACGCTTAAAAAGCAATTAACAAAAGCACAGTTTCTGGCAAAACCCAAATGGAAGAAGGAAGTCTACAGAATGTGGAAAAATGGACAGGCTACTTGTGAGGAATATAGGAAGGTTGTCAGAGTATGCAGGGATGCGACGAGGAAGGCTAAAGCCCACTTGGAACTAAATCTGGCAAGGGACATCAAGCGCCATAAGAAGTACATCAGCAGCAAAAGGAAGACTAGGGAAAATATGGGCCCACTGCTGAATGAGAAGAGTGCCCTGGTGATGGAGGATACAGAGAAGACGGAATTACTGAATGCCTTCTTTGCTTCAGTCTTTACTGCTAAGGCCAGCCCTCAGGAGTCCCGGTCCCTGGAGGTAAGACAGAAAGTCTGGAGGAAGGAAGACTTCCCCTTGGTTGAGAAGGATCAAGTTAGAGATCATTTAGACAAACTGGACACCCACAAATCTATGGGCCCCGACGGGATGCACCCATGAGTGCTGAGGGAGCTAGCAGATGTTATTACCAAGCCACTCTCCATCATCTTTGACAGGTCATGGAGAAGAGGAGAAGTGCCTGAGGACTGGAGGAAGGCAAATGTCACTCCAGTCTTCAAAAAGGGCAAGAAGGGGGACCCAGGAAACTACAGGCCAGACAGTCTCACCTCCATCCCTGGAAAGGTGATGGAACAGCTCATCCTGGATGCCATCTCTAAGCATGTGGAGGAAAAGAAGGTTATGAGGAGTAGTCAACATAGATTCACCAAGGGGAAATCATGCTTGACCAATCTGATGGCCTTCTATGATGGCATGACCAGATGGGTAGATGAGGGGAGAACAGTGGATGTTGTCTACCTTGACTTCCGCAAGGCTTTTGACACTGTCTCCCACAACATCCTCATAGGAAAGCTCAGGAAGTGTGGGTTAGATGAGCAGACAGTGAGGTGGATTGAGAACTGGCTGAATGGCAGATCTCAGAGGGTTGTGATCAGCAGTGCTGAGTCTAGTTGGAGGCCTGTAGCTAGTGGTGTTCCTCAGGGGTCAGTACTGGGTCCAGTCCTGTTTATCTTATTCATCAATGACCTGGATGAAGGGACTGAGTGTGCCCTCAGCAAGTTTGCTAATGACACAAAACTGGGAGGAGTGGGTGATACACCAGAAGTCTGTGCTGCCATTCAGTGAGACCTGGAGAGGCTAGAGAGCTGGGCAGAGAGGAACCTAATGAAGTTCAACAAAGTCAAGTGTCGGGTCCTGCACCTCGGGAGGAATAACGCAGTGTACCAGTATAGGTTGGGGGTTGACCTGCTAGAAAGAAGCTCTGCAGAGAAGGACCTGGGTGTTCTGGTTGAAAACAAGTTCACCATGAGCCAACAGCGTTCCCTTGTGGCCAAGAAGGCCAATGGTATCCTGTGGTGCATTAGGAAGAGTGTGGTGAGCAGGTCAAGGGAAGTTCTCCTCCCCATCTACAGTGCCCTAGTGAGGCCACACCTGGAGTACTGTGTCCAGTTCTGGGCCCCCCAGTTCAAGAAAGACAAGGAACTACTGGACAGAGTCCAGCAGAGGGCCATGAAGATGATTAGAGGACTGAAGCATCTCTCTTATGAGGAAAGGCTGAGGGAGCTGGGTCTGTTTAGCCTGTAGAAGAGAAGATTGAGGGGGGATCTTATCAACACTTACAAATACCTCAAGGGAGGGTGTTGAGAGGATGGGGCCAGACTCTTCTTAGTGGTGCCCAGTGACAGGACAAGGGGCAATGGGCAAAAACTGAAACATGTGAAGTTCCATCTGAATATGAGGAAAAACTTCTTTACTTTGAGGGTGACAGACCACTGAACCAGGCTGCCCAGGGAGGCTGTGGAGTCTCCTTCTCCGGAGATATTCAAAATCCGCCTGGACGCAACCCTGTGCAACCTGCTCTAGGTGAACCTGCTTTAGCAGGTGGTTGGACTAGATGACCTCCAGAGGTCCCTTTCAACCCTTACCATTCTGTAATTCTGTGATTCACAGCATTTCAGATCCTTATGATTTGAATACCTGCATATGTCAGGTTTATACATACACTTCATAGTAAAATAATGACTATTGAAACAACACATTCTCAGGGACAACTGACCAGGCACAAAAATGCTTTTCCTATTCCAAAGTACTAAGATTCACTTCCATTGTGGCAAAGTAACTGCTGTGATGTGCAGACCTCTTTGAGCTGGGAACACAGCAACTTAAAAGGGGTTTTGGAGAGTGTTCTCTGGTAGGGCTTATTGACTTGCAGCTTCTGAAAGAAATAAACCAAATTTGGTGCCCTTCTAGACATACCACATAGTTTCAGGTTTAAAACTGGGGAGACCAGACTGGTGAAGAAACAGCTATTGTTATGAGAAAGGTGCAAAACTGTTTTTCTCTAGTATGAATATTTTAGTTGTTTGTAATGACCATGTACATATTCACATAGTAATGTTTGTATCAAAGGATTTGTTAGAAGTGACTTCTTTTTTTTTTTTTTTCTGTTGGTACACACTGAAATAAACCATCTGCCATGGAATATGATAAGTAGAACTGAAGAGAGCAAGTCAGGTTTTAGAAAGAACATATATCATAAGGGATTTGAGCCTAAGAAATGTAACCTTTAAAATTGCTGTTACATGTAATTTGGAGGAAAATACCAAAGTGGAAGCACTAACATGGCCTCTCACCAGATTTAATAATACACTGTTTTGTATGACAATTCTGTTTTATGATACATTTTCAGTGAAACAGAAAGCTCATATGGGTGCCCTTTGAGTGTGGCATATCACACAGTTCTGATAAAATGCTTTCTTGGGAGCAAAAGATATGCAGAACTCAAAACCATAAGAATTATTAGAAATTCTTTGTGTCTGTGTATTTTCTATTTATAAGTTGCCCCCAGAAGCAAATAACACCTAAAGTATATTTTGATATCAGTTCTCATTGTCTAGGTAAAGTCACATTCATTTTTAACCTATAGTAGCATTACCAAAAACAAATAAAACAAATACTTTTTTGTAATGCACATAGAACTAGGTATGACTTTTCATCTGAAACTATCCTACAAGTTTAAAAATATATATTAATTAGTTTCTAAATACACTGAGTCTTAGGGTCTGTCCAGATGTGTAAACTGAGTTAATTTCAAATGTCTGTATCGAATATCAATCAGTTACTAAAAGTAGCAGGTACAGAATATTTTCACCTCTCATTTAATAGCGTAAGAACAATGTAGTGGTGTTCATCTGTGAAAATTTTTGGTTTTATTTTCTAAATACATATTGGCACAGCAAATCATGGCAACTTAGAGTTTTGAAATTTATATTTCTAAGTCTAAGGCCGTGTTTTAATGTTTTAGCTCTAGAAATATGCAGTAAATGGGAATAGTTGCTCATAATCTTGATGTCTAGTTCATGTATCTGGCTTGTAGACAGTACTGCTTCTCCCAATATTAAAGGCATAAATTCCAGATTTTATATAGAAGACATTTCTGTATGAACTTCAAGAAGCTGCTTTTCAGCATTCAAGGTTAACAGGCACATAAATATTATGGAGGAGATGAAGTCTAGACACTAATAAGTGGAGCAGTCATTATTAGTACGTTTCTTTTTTCTGATGTTAAAATACGTGATGGGCTACAAGGATCAGTTTTTCCTAAGTATTTAAACTGAATAATTATCTTCCAGAATTTTAGCAAAAAGGACTTTAAATTAAAAGTTTCTCTATGTTCGGACAGGATAACTTTTAAGCTGTTATTTTTAAAGTCTCTCTTGTAAGAAAGTACATTATGTTGAATTGATCAATCTAAATATTACTTTCCATAGTCAGCCTCCTAGCAGCACTGGTAGCCTGAGCACTAATTGTGTGTAAGTGTTGAACCCAAGCCAGTTCTGCTTGCAGTCCCATTAGCATATTCATAAGTCACAGCTTCACGCAGGTGCCAGAAAGCTGCGAAATGTTTTGTGACTATTCACTGCCACAATAGTTGAAATACTGAATTACTCTTAAAAAGCTATTATATGCTATAAAATAAACTGTCTAATACTGTAAAGTAGGTTCAAAAACTCTTGAGCAATCACTCCTTAAAGAAATGAACCAAGATTTTTTTGTCTTTTCTTTTTTTCCTGTCTCCTGCTTTTCCTTCTCTCTCTCCCATCCCCCTTCCCTGCCCCTCCCCTTTGCCCTACAGAGTGGAATATTCAGATCAGGCAGATTAAAAAGAATGTTTCTTGCTTCACCTCCTTTTGAAAACCGTCTCTGGTTTTCTTAATAGAGGCCAAGGAAGACAGTGTGATAATTACTAGATTAGGCATCTACAGACCCTGCTGCATGAGTGATAAACGAGAAGAATGGAACTAAGCTTCTTCTAAATGAATTGGAGCAATCCAGACCCTCACTAAATCAAATAAATTAAAAATAAAAGCACACTCTCAACATGCTGCTGCCAATAGTGACAGCTTGATAAAAGGATCAGTCTGGATCAGTATATCTCTTCACTGCAGGTTGCTTTTGACCCTTTCATCATTAAAATTTTATCTTTCTGTAATGCAAAAACAATTGATTCAATTGAAATTATATTTCAAAACCTTGGTAAAGCAAGGTAAAATTTTAAAGGATTTTCCAGCATTGTTAAATCCAGAGAACAAGGGCCCAGTTTACCATTCAAGCATATCCAGCAGTCTGCTTTTGCAAATAAAATTGCATGACTGGTAAGAATAAGAAATTCTTAATTTAGTTAATTCTACCATTGATCTTGCAGAGAATGTTCAATTATTTCTATGCTGTATATTACATTAGAATGCATATTTTATTTCACCTTAATGGATCCTGTTAAGTCATCCTTTCTCTAGACACAGATTAGCAGGACCTCAGTGACCTACACTTTAATCATAGAAACATAGAATCACAGAATTGTTTTGTTTGGAAAGGACCTTTAAGATCATCAAGTCCAACCATTAACCTAACACTACCAAGTCCACCACTAAACCATATCCCTTAGCACCACATCTTCTCGTCTTTTAAATACCTCCAGGGATGGTGACTCCACCACTTCCCTGGGCAGCCTGTTCCACTGCTTAATAACCCTTTCAGTGAATAAATTTTTCCTGATATCCAATCTAAACCTTCCCTGGCACAACTTGAGGCTGTTTCCTCTAGTCCTATCCCTTGTTACCTGAGACAAGAGACTAACACCTTCCTCACTACAACCTCCTTTCAGGTACTTATAGATAGCAATAAGGTCTTCCCTCAGCCTCCTTTTCTTCAGACTAAACAACCCCAGCTTCCCCATCTGCTCCTCATAAGACTTGTTCTTCAGACCCTTCATCAGCTTCGTTGCCCTTTATTGGACACCCTCCAACATCTCAATGTCTTTCTTATAGTGAGGGGCCCAAAACTGAACACAGTATTCAAGGTGCAGCCTCACCCGTACCTCACAGTACACTTTCCTTGCCCTGCTGGCCACAATATTTCTGATGCAGGCTAGGAAGCTGTTGGCCTTCTCGGCCACCTGGGCACGCTGCTGGCTCATATTCAGCCAGCCATTGATAAACACCCCCAGATCCTTTTCCACTGGGCAGCTTTCCAGCCACTCTTCCCCAAGCCTGTAGTGGTGCATAGTGTTGTTGTGCCTCAAGTGCAGAAACCAACACTTCGCCTTGTTGAACCTAATACAGTTGGCCTCAGTCCATGGATCCAACCTGTCGAGATCCCTCTGCAGATCCTCCTATCCTCAAGCAGATCAACGCTCCTTAATACACAGTGATCCACAACTAAAGCATACACTCAGATTTTTTTTTTAGGCAAAGAAACTACCCTAATCACACCACTATGTTTAAGAAACATGCACTATTCATCAGGATTTTGGAATATGTATTAATTACTATCCTCTCATGAAGGGACAGATTTAAAATTGTGAAATACTCATTTCCTTTTGCAATGTCCTATATATCCTTTACAAATGTGTACATTTCTTGTTTTAATGGGAGGAATATTTATGTGAAAGCTATAAAAATCCATGTACATAAAAACTATTAAAAAATAAGACAACTACAAGGTACCTGCAGAAGCATCTGTATTTTGATGTTTCACCCTGTAGTCATACCTATGTCTTGCATAAAGTGTTCGAGCTTTTTATTCAATGTGTGAGGAGAATTTGACATTGACTAGCTATTTCCTAGATATTTCTAGTATTTCGGCTAGAAAAGCCTTGGAGGCCTAGGGACCCACATTCATTCCCATTACAAAGCTAGAAGTTGCCAGTCAAGTGACAAAACATGTCTCTGCTTTAGCCTGAACAAGGAGGGAGCCCTGAGCATAAAGAGCCCTAGGGATCAGGCTGTGAGCTGCCAAAAGAGTTCACCCATCACAGTCCACTCCTTGATGAGATTTGGGTGTCCTCAGAGAGAACGGCATCAGGAAGCAGGTTGCAGACTGCATTATAAGCTATTTCTGGTCTCTGGTGTGTGCATCACAGCCCCTTTACCCCTCAGACTCACGAGTAAGTAGAGTTGTGTTCAGAAAAGTCTCCCTGCAAGTGAGTTGTAAGAGTTTGAATTCCTCAGACTGGTGAAGGAAATATACAGCTTTGTTTTGTTTGGTTTGGGTTTTCTTTTCCTGAGTTCTTAATTCTAAGTATCAGGCTACCTACTCTATCAAGAAGAGGGATTGTCTCTATTTTAGAAGAAAATGGAGATCACCCCAGGTGCTGACTGCTTTTGGACAGGTTTGGGTGGCTCAGTCCTGCCAAGAAGGAAGATCCTCTGCTGTGTTATCAAGGCACAAACTGAGGTCACTGGGGAAAATTTTAAACTGAAGTATAAGGTTTAAAGAGTGTCTGGGTACTCTGTTCTCAGGCTACAGTGAGCTAAATTCAGGAATTCAATTTCATATTTAGGAACAGTAGCGGACTTGAACTCAGCAGTAGCTGAGGGATGTGGTTTATAGCTGAGGGACTGGCTATAGACAGCTACAGGTTTGCCTGGTCTGTGTATTGACCCGAAGCACCCTGAAGCCAGGTAGGTTCATTAGTGTATCATCACCCTGCCTGAGCTATTGCATAGTTCTGCAGGAGCCCTCTGAAAAGGAAGGCATGTTAAGTGGGCTGGCACACAGTGCCATAATAGCACAGACACACAGCTTCTGGAACAAACCTGGAGTACAGTGTAATTAGAAGTATGGGCAGGGTATGTCTACATTTGCTAATGCCAAATCATGTAAATATAATCATGCTCCATTACTGGGCATGACCACTGGACCAAACAAGTGTCCTGCCCATTTGAACTGTGTGCAAGCCTTAGAGTGCAAGAAGGAGCCAGACCATTACACCTTAAGCAGACATAATGTCCTAATTTCCATCTCTTGAACTTCCCTCATTTATATTTGTAGAGGTTGAATTCTAATTCAAAACAAAACTATGGTTTTTTGTGTGTTTCAGTTACGACCAATGCTGGAATACAACTGTTTTGCTTATGCTGCAGAGATGGTTTGAAACAATGAAACTTTGTGCTCAGTTTCACTCACGCAAACTGATTTAGTGGGTGTTGTCTCAACAAATTGGAACATGAGCTTTAATATACCGAGCCTTGAGAAAAAATGATAGCAAGTTTTGCTCTCCAAGGAGAATGCCTGGTTAAAGTAAAATATCCCCACCATATCCTAGGGAGTACTATCACTGTGGTTGTTCCCTTTATAGCTAAATGGAAAGGAACAAGCATCTCTAGAGAGCCATTAATCTCATCATAAGATAGAACAGATTAATATCCCTGGAGAAGCCTATTTTTCTCCATTAACTATAAGGGGATCCTAAAATGCCTGGCTCAGATTTTAGATGTCTAACTTTCAGATGTTATATTACAACTGATTAAGTCAATCACATGTTGTCCCTTAGCAGAATATATTTATTCCCTTCACAACCAGTCAACTCAGTCAGCATTCACACAGAAAAGGCTGGAAAGAGAAAATAATTCCTAAATCTTCCCTGAACCTCCTCACACATTTGCAGTAATTGTCATCTGTTACTGCACCTAGTGGCTATCATCTGGCCAGCATTAAGGATGTAAAAAGTATTTTGCACCTGTTTTGCACATCATTAAAAACATCAGATACAATTTTCTCTTGTATACCAACATCAGTATTATCACTAGAAAAATTATATTTCTGGCAGTTGGCTATTTGAGTTGTGGTGCATTCACTTTCTACCTGACATGTACAGGTAGAAGTCTGTTGCTGTGTCACTTGCAGGAATTCACCACAGTTTTGCTGTTACGTTCATAAGACTTCCATTTTCATAAAATGCCTATAATCAAATGTTCTATGAGCTTTCATACAGAAATATTCTTTAAAGTTGAAAAGAAACCCAATTATTGTGCCAATACAAGTTGTTTCAAATGCAAACTTAGCTGCAGAAATGTGATGACCACTTAGATGCTACCTTTTACTAGTATTTGTATACTATATGCAAGGGAATACATATTTCTATTTATAGAAATCTTCACTCTTCATGACTATGTATTATTTTTCTTCATATCTTTTTTATTATGAAACAAATAAACAAACAAATTCTGTTCTTCCTTATTGTGAGGATTACTGTTTACATGACTACCCAGGCTGCCACAGAGCCTTACTGAGGTCAGCTCTGAATCCCAAAATCTGCAGAAGTCAGACAGAAAATAACTGCACATGGAAATGTATGAAGATGCATATTTTCAAAAACTGTATTTTCATTGTAACTACTGAAAATTAAACTACCAAAGGACGTCTATTATCCTAAAACCTAAAACTTCTGAAGTCTTAAAACTTACGAAAACCTCTTTCTCCATTGCTAAACATTAAACTACTCTCTTTTTGATCTGTTTTTTGTTTGTATGTACACACACACATGTATGCACAGTGTCTCTCTATCTGTCTGTCTACCTACCTGCCTATACATGTATGTATATATATGGTAGCCTCTTTAGTTCCAAAAGTGCAATTACAGGTCATTTAATGTGAAAATGGCAAGGAGAAACTCTAATTTACCCATCTGAATTTCTCATCATTGTTATGGACTTTTTGTCACAATTATGTTGTAGGATATAAAAGTCCATTCAAGGCTGGTGAAAGAAAAGAAAATCCACAGTCTGAAAACCACTAAAAATTGCACAATATTGTAGCACCTGGATGCATAAGGTAAAACTGCACCTAGGTATACTTGTTAACGTGACTGGAACATATGCAGGAAGATATAAAGACCCATGGACCTCAGCAGCACTACAGAAGTAACAGAATAAACAGCTTCTGAAAAATGTCATCAATGTATTATGCATAAAATAGATTTGTACTCCACTTCAGTGTCACCCATGCATGACTTTTTGTTCCTCTGCTATCTTTACTTAGCATAGGCAAGGAAAGGTAATTTCCATTTGTTTGGGGCTTCTCTAAAAAAGCAATAGCTTTTTAAATAATATCCTAGGGAACTTCTGAGAAAATACAAAACTAGACCAGAGAGTTCTCAAGTTTACGAGTAAAAATTTCCTGGGACAATACAACTCGGAAAAGCTGTATGTACCTTGAGAAAAACATATAGACAGAAAGTACTTAGCTATTTTGCATGATTTTTTGGCTGGTGATCTTCATAATAAAAAACAGCAGGAGGCATCTGATGGGGAGAGTAATAACACAGTCTTAGCAGTTTAACAGGAACAGCTTAAGAAGATGCCACTACACTGCTTAGCTGGAAACTACTGTCCTGACATCCGTGACTCCAAAACAAACCACATGATTATTCAAAATCCATTTCAGTGGAAAGTCACAAGGTTATCTTAAATCACTACTGAATGTAATTTCAGATTACAAGTTTTTGGTTTATATATTAACTGATAAACCAGTGTTTATAATGCAGAATTTCCTTCATAACAGGTAGATAGTGATGAATTTCTGAAGTTCTTTATTGATTTTAATTAATTGAGGTATTGCTGTGAAGATTTCATTTTATCTGCAGGCGTCTTCTGTAAATGTAAAAAGTTTCCTCTACAGTCAGCAGGGAGAGACAGGTCCACACTGGATTTGGCATGATTCATGCCCATTAAAGTGTTTACCATTTGTGACTATTTTAAAAGTAAAAATTTTATGCTTCAAAATTTTGGTCATATTCTAAATTTTGTTAATTAAAGAAAATTAATAAAACGTTATCTTAAGTACTGCAGAGCTTTTCTTCAGCCATCCACTGTAGCTGTATGGTATAGGAATAAAACATACGACACTGTGTGAAACTATAATGTTCTTTGTGCTATGAATTCCTGATGATATACTAAACTTTCTGGTCTATAGAATCACCTCATTACAGATACAATGCATAAATGAAAGAGTGAAGTTCTGTGTTGATGTGAAATAAGTCACATTTGATATTCATAAAGTTGTTCTCCCTTTAAAGATCTATATGCCTCTCATGATACCTGTCCATTTTGTAAAATAATAAGACTGACTAAACAGATCAATGTTGTGTCACTTATGTCATTGTTTTTATGTTTTTATGAGGATTATATACGCTAGTGTGTGTATAGGTTCATTCAAACGGATGGTACTCCTGGTATGGATCTCTGCAGAAGCAGCAGAAGCTGACTTGCAGATCTGTCTCCCATTCGTCATGAGTGTTAAGTCAAAATTTTTTGAAATGTTGTCACAGATGCAGGAAAAAAAAAGTGTTATATAGTATATGATTTCTACATCTTGTAGCAGAGAATATTATGCAACCTATCCAAGGTGGGTATTTCTGTGGGTGTATGTGTATGAGCGCGCAGTCTGTCTGTCTGACAGGCTAGCTGTGTTTTTTGGAATGTTCTCAACAGCTAAGTCAACATTACTAGGGAAAATATATGAATAAACAACAACAACATAACAGAACTCTTTCATCTCTTTTAAGCATTGACTAGACCCATGTGCTGTGAGCATGATAAGTGGTTGTAGGTTGCTGCATTGAAACAATACTTCTCAGGGATCATTTAAAACAACTGTGATCCATCATACTTCCATTTCATGAAAAGAGTAACAGTGCTATTGCTACTTTTTGACCTCAAGAGGTGCCTAAAGATCTGTCAACACTTCTGCTAAGTTACCTGCAAAAATGAGTTTTGAGTGGCTTTGTTCTGTTGTGAAAGAGAACTGGTACATGTACAAGCTGTTTAGCTGGCCTTGCTTTGGAAACTGCTGAACTGACAGCAGAAAAGGCAGGCAATCAGACAGGAGATGTGCAGGCTGCAGAATGAAAAATTTAATAGCTTGTAAATGGTGAAAGAAGGAAAGAGGAGGTTGAAAGAGAAGGAAGAAGGATAACCTTAGCTTTCAAAAAGACATTTTGCCTTTCTAAAATTACCCTCTTTACTTCCAGACTTAACAGGAGAAGCATTTAGTATTTTCAGAATACTGCATTTGATCTTAAAAATGTAGAAATAAATTTAATATAAAAAATAAATCTATGTCACAACAATAAAAGAATGTATAAAAAACCTTGTCATTACTGTACAAGATGCATTTACAGTGTCCATTAGTATTACCATCTCAGAAAATCACGCTATTTCCTTCAATACTTAAATGTGGTTTGATGGTGCCTACTCTTAAGCAATCAGGTTTAAAAAAACATATTCTTTTTGCTTATGATGAGAAGAGATGTGATGCACTCTGGAAGACTGTCAAGTGAAAAAAAGATATCATTCTGCAGAGAAACGATTTTTAAAATTACAAATGTAATTTATAAAAAAGCAAATTGAATACATCAGCATTAATATATATACAATAGATATTTAACTTTATAACCATCATAGTCAAACATGAATCCCATATTCCTGTGCAGGAAGCGCAAATAGAAATGCAGGTGAGTGCATGGCGTACTTCACTCGTTTGTGTGGGTTGCTTGGGTGTCAGGAAACCTGGCTAGTGTCTGGGAGTCTCACAATCACTGCTCTAAGGTACTAACAGCAAGGCAAAAGTAAAACTCCCTGGTAAGTCTTTTGATGTCAATGGCAGCACAATGTAAGTTATATAAACACTCAAGAAAAACTGAGTAGAACTGGGAAACTTTGGTATAAAACTTTTGTAGAATGTACTGAGTTAATTTCAAGAAAATATTATTGAATACCTAGGAATCTTTCAACAACTATCAGGTATGTTGTCCTAGTATTTTATGTATACAGGTATATAAGCGTGTAAACACATTTATGTACTTATATTTAAAAATGAATGTAATTAAATGTGCCCTGTAGACAAAAATATTTAAAAATCACACATGCAATTCAGAAATAGGAAAGCATTATATAGCTAAAATGCACTTTGCAATATGTCAAGACAACAAAAAGGATTATCTCCACATCATGCAAAAGAAAAATAATGAAGAAATAAGAAGCAAAATAAATGGTGAAATTGAGAAATAGCAACAAATGGAGAAAAGATGAATGAGTTAAGAGGAAGGTGTTAAATGTCACTTCTACTATATCAGGAAAAAATCACTTGTAATGCAGATTATACTAAATCAATGCATTGGCAAGTAACACTTGGATATGCATTTAGGAAGAAACCAAAAGAAACTTCTCCAACTATAGAAAGATATGTAAATAAATAGCATTTAGCTATACACAGCTGGATATAGCATAGTACCCACATCTCCATAAAACATCTTAAGACAAATGAAGGATCTGGTAAATAATGAGTCTGTTCTCCCTTTGTTCTGCATGTCGTTCTCCCAGTGAGATCAGTGGCAAATATGTTTAGGATATCCATAGGATCAGACTAACAAAACACTGATTACAGGGAACTTACGCATCTTAAAAAGATGCATGCTTTCTCTTTCCACAAAATCACTTATAACACTGAAGAATTAAAATGCTATCTTTTCACTGGAGCAAAAAGGTAACTATTTTCATCAATTTCATTCTGAGTAACGTGGAAAGGTTTTATTGCACAACACGTATTATAATGCCTTATTATATGGGAAAAATAGAGCCATAGATCCAAATGTCTTGTATACTGAAGGCATTTGTATGGATGAATACAGTTCTAGAATTTTTAAGTTGTGCTCAAATCTAGGAGGAGGCTTTGAAAGTTTCACTGTTGGTATTATCATTCAGAGAAAACCTTAGAATGTCTGTGAGTCCCAAGAAACTTTGCATAATGTATTACAAATCAGGTCTTATAGCTACAGTCAGAGCTACAAGACACAAAGGTGAACTGAACCTGCCTGATAACAAAATTAATATTTTAGATCCCTATATTGAAAATGAATACATTTATGTGCATAGGTCCAGAAAAGTGATCCAGAAAGTTCTCATTTCAGTAGCTATCTAGTCTAAGAAGTGCTTGCTTTTTACAATGTGCCCTATTTATTCAGACTGATAAATCAATAAGTGTCAATACTGCACCTAAGTTATTGAATTCTAGATTGGCCCATAAGAGTTGTCTCATTTGTTAACTGTGAAACAAAAACTGAAATCAGAAAAAAACATGCATCATTTTCATCAAAACACATAAATGATGATGCCTAGCAAGTAGCAAATTTCATCGTTGTTTCCTCTTCTCCACGTTTTTATTTAATCCAGTGACTAATACAACATGGGTGAAGACAAGACTGCAAATTCTGGGAGTAGTGACTAGAAAACTGTTTTTGTTATTCCACAGACTTGTATGCTCCAAAGTAATGTTTCTTCATGATTAATCTCCATGTGATTCTATCAGTTTTTCAGTTTCTTATGCAGTGATCCATGTATAGCAAAATGGACTACTTTCCTGTTCATACTGTAAGATATGATCTTGAATTCCAGTAACCTGAAATCAGCCATAAGTATAGGTTTCCAGTTTCTGAGGTAAAATCTCTAAACAAACAAAAAAATGTAGGTACAATATGTACCTTCATATGTATTTTGTACCATATTTTGAAACGAGTGAATCAAGCTCCGTTGAGTTTCTAACCAGATGAAACACTCCCATGAATAGACAGAGGTATTAGATGTTCTGGTATGAGTCAAATACCTTATTTCAGAGACAGGATTTCAGGTTTATGTTAGCAGTTCGGATGTTAACTTCATGCCTTCCAACCACCTCTAAAGCCTAGACAACGACCTTCTATGTAGAGAAATGATTTGCTAGGTACACTGCATTACCTCAGTACCAGAAAAACTCCAATGCATGACAAAGTTCAAATATGCTCCCTATATTACAGAGAATATTGCCAAATAGTGTCTCCTATTTCTACACACAGTTATTCTGTGCATGTAAATCAGCTATTCAAATAAGCATTTTGTATATTTGCATTTTTTTTAAAAAAAAGTTATACCCTCAGATCAATGCACATGAAATTTTAATTATGTGAAACTCAACTGCCCATACCAGTAGTAAGTTTAAAAAATGTATTTAATGCTGAATGTCAAAGTAAGGTCTCTGTTAGGTAATCATAGCAGGTTAGGTAACCACATAGTTGTGTAACCACTTCCAAGAAGAAAATATTTCAGAAATATCTTTGAAACCTGGTGACAAACATTAACAGTCAGAGATTCCAGTAATATGAAATCAAACATGAGAGGGAATCCTGTTATAAAATCAGGCTACCTTTTGGACACTTTTCAAGTTTTTTTTCATTTTGAAAACATTGATAACTTAAAATATATTAAATTCTGTCTGAAATTTATTTCATGTTTCTTTTTGTAAATTTATTCCCTATGATAAATGAAAAAAAAAAAAGATGAAAAGATCATTATTTAAAGGTAATTTTGCTTCTAGACCTCTACCAGCTAATAGCTTCAGTCTTTGTAGAATTATGAATATATATCAGTCAGCCACCATATAATCCATCTTATTCCAATAACATGTGCCATGCTACTGACTGTGGTTTTACTTTCAGATAACACTCATAGTCAATTGCTTTAATTTGGGATCCATAATACATTTTAAAAATTTTATTTTACACCTCACCTTTCCTCAATGTTAGCAAAGGTCCTAGTTCATGGTGAAGTACAATCACACTCTAAATTGTGGTCCATATTGTTATTTTTCCACGTGGTTATTCTGCTTTGTAAATTAATTTCTCCCTCCTAAGTTTCAGAAACATCAATGTTTTTATAGTTGTTTTTCCTTCCTTTAAGTGTGATCTGCAATTTTCATTCAGTGGCAACTTACATGTGACACATCATCTTATCCAAGGAAATTTATTGTAGTGTATAATATAGATGCTTCCAGTAAGGAAGTGAATGTTATAGTACAAAACTAATAGAATATAGATACTGTAAATTCTAGCTTATTTATCCTTTGAAAATTTCAAAAATATCTTCAAAAATTCTCTAAGTATCTCATCACTTCTATGCAGGTGTTGGTGTTTCTTTGTTTGCTTTTTTTTTGTTTTTTTCCTGGTAAGTATCACAAAAAAAGGAACCTTGTCTAGTGGAAGGTGTTGCAGGTTGAGCAACCTGGTCTAGTGGAAGGTGTCCCTGTTCATGGCAGGAGGGTTGGAGCTAGATGATCTTTAAGGTGCCCACAACCCAAACTATTCTATGAGTTTATGATTCTATGAAAAAGTTTATTTGTACATTGATTTATCCATATTTATCCATGGGCTAAAGTTTTACCAAAAAAGCGCATAGTTGTATATGGCAATCATTTTAGAATGCATATGTTAATGAAATTCAAACGAATAAAAAGAGTACTTGCCTAGGACGGTTATCACAATATAAATAAATTTTTAAAATCTTGTCAACAGAATAATTTAGACATTAGTAAACACTATAAAATTACAAGTATGTACTATTACTAATTATGTGTAAATAACAAACATCTTTAAAATTCACAGTTATGGGATGGAAAATATGCATGCATTTAACATCACTTTGATGAGACTGGTATAAATCATAGAAAAATACACTGAAACCATACAAAAAGCATACTCTTCATACTGCTCAAGTGATTCAAAAGGTAATTTATTGGCCAACAATATTAATTAGTATGAGCATCTACTTCTGTAGTATGTAGTATACTTTGCACATATAAAATACATTTGCAGTCCTTCTAGTCACTATTCTTTTCTCTCTCTACCATTTAAGGATCTCATTCATTTTTCATTGAGGTAATAGAGGTCTTCAGACTCAGCACAATGTATTCTCTAGTAGTTCAATAAATATAAAGAGATATTTGGTTTGGGAATCAGTTAAGTTCTGTACATAATACACATATAATCTGTACATATGTATAGTAGACCTGATAATACACCTACTGTAAACATTGCAAAGACTGCTATTAACTTCAAATGGCTTTTGATCTAGCATTTTAAGTATATGGTATCAGAAGGCGTACTAAATCCAGGTGTTCAAAATTCTGATATTTCTCGTACCTGAAAAGTTCTTTGCATATGCCCCCATGCACTGCATAGTGGAACAGGCTCATATTGCACTTTTGCCTCTATTATATATGTGCAATAAATATTATGCACGGTCTTGAGAAGGTTGACAGTGAATTTTGGTATTTGTTACTTTGACAATAGACAGAGGTACACACCTCATTCTCCACAGCAAAAGCCCACTCTCATACAGCTAACACATCTGTCTAATTACACAGGGTAAATGATGTAAATGTAACCTGTCAGTAAATATCAGAAGACATTTGTACCTGAAGTCACAAAAATGCACTTTGTCCTACTTATATAGTGTCACCTATACAATATATTGAAGAGAAGGAATTATACAAAGCAAAACCAGATGAAGAAACAAAATTTGAGCTCATCTATTAGCCCTCTATTCTTGGAAGTGCCAGGTGGAATTTTTAACCCTTACATTTGAAAGTGGTGCACAAATTCTTTTGTTTTCCAACATTAAAGAAAATGCTTTAGCAAAGCCTTCACAAAGGTCTTTGAAAAATCAACATGTTTATGATGTCTATCATGTTTCTTAATGAAACATCCTTTCTGATTTTGATGAAATTTATTTGTGTATTGTGTTGGTACTTTGGAAACAAAAAGCTAAAAAAAGAAAGAACTTTGTCATCATTATAGAACCTTATCCTCTGAGAAATTACGGATAAAACGTTATTTAAATATATAGTCTTTCTATTGAAACAGGGCATCAGGCAACTCTCTATCACTAGATTTTGTCTGCAGTCATCCGAAGCTGCCAAAGATGCCCCTTAGTCCTGGCTCTGAAGTAGATTGACCAACGTAGCAGGTAAAGCTATTTGCTGTGGAAGCCAACTAAGAGTAAAATAATTTCTGTGGTGATAAGTGACAATGACATGACTTGGACACATGCTTCTTTTCTCCTAGACACTACTGAGCCAAATTCTTTGGAGACTTGTTAAGATCTACTCGCTCTTCCATGTTTAAGTGTAAGAGTTATGGTTCTGCACAGAATCAGAAAGACAGGTGTCCTCAGCAGACCACTTTGTTCTTCTCAAATTCATAATAATGCGAGAGCCTCAGGCACTTTATGGCTTCTCTCTACTCATTGTTCTCATTTTAACTACAAAAATAAGAGCATGCATGCAGAGCTATATAAATATGTCTCATCGAGCTTATGATATACTTATGATATATTTTAACACTGCTGCTAATCCATTTATGCTGAACACTTGAAAACTACTTTTTTACAAATACAATGTAAATATTTTTAGATAAATCCTCCTTTCTCTCCCCAGCTGTGAAATTACATCATATAGTCCTATAATCTTTGATGTAACTGGGTTGCATTAGGGACAATATTTGATTCCTAATAATGCTGTCACCCAAAAATCAAGTATTTGAACCGTTTTCATTGAACTACATACATTCATGAACTACATTGTTCATATATATTCACTTTTATTTTCATACTCAAACAACAACTGCATATGTCTAAATAGACTCTTTAAGATGTTATTTTTGCTAGGTAACTCCCTGTCCCTGATACTAACCAAGATGTACAGTATTTGCCTTTTTTAAACATGACCGAAACTCTGATACCTTTATAATATAATTACACTGATTTTTTGGGAGGAAGAAGAGATTCTAGAAAAGTACGTGTGATGGAGGACCCCTTGTGTTTCTGCAAGCTGCTGAAAACTCATGGATGTATCCTTATGTCAGGAATCTAGGTAAAAAAAAAAGAGATAAAATAGCTTTTGCATTATATCCGTTAAGTCTTTCAGGCTGGGATTCAGCTTTCAAAATACATGAATTTAGGTGTTACCTAAATTCGTGTTTGGATGGCTACAGATTAAATAGATGCGTAATATCCCCCAGCCAACACATATCTAGGTGTGCTTCAGCTAACCACCAGCAGGCATCCCACACCACTGGAAGTGCTCTAGCATACTGGAGGTACCTGCAGGGCTGACAGACATGTCGGAGGATCTGCTGGGGGCAGGGGGTGGTAGACTATCATAGGGCATTTCAGACCTACCTAGTTGTGGACAACTGAATGCTTCTGCCTCTTTATCAAGAAAGAGAGGCTGCTCTTTTCCATATGATGAAGATAGTCATGCTTTGACTAGAAGACATTCTTTCTTTGTCTTTGCCCAACGTGTTACGCAATACGAAACAAAGTGTTTCTATCTTAATATGGCTAAGCTGATTAAGGTTTGAAACTAAAATAAACTAGTAGGAACTAAGGAAATAAAATAAGGAAAAACCTAAGAGAATACAAGGAACAGGAAATCTTAAAGGTGGAATAAGAAAGGAAGTAAAGCCTTATGTGAAACTGGCATAATTACTTAAAATTAATTGGTCAAGACTTTCACTGAACAGAATTATTTTTGCATAGGTCCCCAGTCAATGAGAATCATTTGCTGGTCACTTATTTACATATTTTAATTGTCAAGATTTTTGAAAATGGAAAGTAAGTCCCTTCATTTCTGAACACTTTATAATGGTTAATTTTATTAGTGTTTTCCTCAAACTCTGACTTTTCTGAGGAACACTGAAATGGTTCCCTTGAGGGCACTATTTCAGCTTATTTCTTCTATTTTACCATACCTTCCCAGTTCTACATGTGTCTGCTCACCAAAGTTAAATAGTGTTTGTGTATCAACTCCATTGTATTAGTAAAAATCAATACAGTAAGACTCAGTGAAAACCCTTACAAGTTTAGAGGGAGACGGAAGAGAAGCAGAGAAGTTGTAAAACAATTAAATACTATACAATTAGTAACTATTTTTTTTTACAAATTGTGGTTTCACTCCTCACTGCGCCTATCCTGCTTTTTACTGCATATCTATTTCTCCATTTTAGTGAATGGAATATCCCAGGTTTGCAGAAAAATAAAACATGAAATTTCACAGCCCTTTCCTTCTAACAGTCACATCTGACCATCAAAATTTATCTATTTTTCTATTGAAAATTTTCTAACTCAATTAGGCTTATGGATAAGTGTTGTAAATACATTAAAACTTGGAAATACCAGAGCACCGTCTCTGTCCAGAAAGATGCATCAGCTGCTAAAAGCTAGAGGTTTCATTTTGATGGTATATCTAAAATATGGATTAAAAAAATTAATGGGAGAATACGAAACCAAGCCCTAGAAAAAAATCAGCTAAGCATAGCAAGGACTCATCAAATTATAAAATCACTCTGAAAATGAATATGGTACAGGTAAAAAGGGAAACTGACGTTTTCCAATAGAAGACAAAAATATATTTTTAATAGAAAAAAAATGTCTTTAGTCAATCCATTTCTATTTCTGGAACTTGGCATAATGCTGAACGGAAAAAATGTACAAGCTTCAGCTAGCTGGAGAAACATTGTGTTATCAGCAGCTAACAATATTTATTCAACATATTTCAAGTTTCTCCTGTGAACAAAGCAAGTTAATTACATTTACAAATACTATGGGCAGTAGAAGAACAAATGATGGTATCTGAAAAGATTTTGAGCTTCAGATGACACATTTACTGCAAGTATATAATCCCTGCAAGTCAATTGTGTCAAATTAAACCTATTCATGCTGAAGTATTAGCAGATAGTAGTTGCAGAGTATTAAAAAAAGTTTGAACTTAGACAAATGCATGAAAAATAAGCTGCAAGTCATCTGGTAAATTAATAACTCATACCAATTTTTCATGTTGTAAGTGTCCAGGCAACAGCAATGTTAGAGCAAATGTTTTGAGGTAAGTATTCTTGA
Source organism: Nyctibius grandis (assembly GCF_013368605.1). Classification (NCBI taxonomy): domain Eukaryota; kingdom Metazoa; phylum Chordata; class Aves; order Nyctibiiformes; family Nyctibiidae; genus Nyctibius; species Nyctibius grandis. Next base: position 74,385,086 of record NC_090659.1, on the reverse strand, counting down.
GTAATATATTGAATACAAAATGGAATTAAATTACAAATAGACTTGTTGATTTATCTACTGAGAAACAGTTAGTATGATGGTACTTAGACCTAACAACACAACATCCTGACAACAGAAAAAACACCTGTAAACTTTTTCACTCTGATGTTTTGATGATTTGAAGCTCTGTGGCCAATAATGAGAGCACAATATATTAACTATTTGCTACATACTGATAAAGTAGCAAAAAACGTATGGAGTGAAAAAAAAACAACAAAATTTTGTCACAATACTTGGTTCCTCAAAATCTGAAAGTATATCTGCTTATTGAAGTATGTGCATCTGAATTTTCTCGTTACAAAAAAAACCGGAAAAAAACCCTCAGTTTTTGACTCAGAAAAAAAAATTACAGTCCTTGACAAAAAATTACTTGTAGGATATTATTCTTGTGTGATAGAAAAATAGTATGTGAATCATTATTGAAGTGTCCTCCTAGCAGAGATAGTTTTTAACCGAGGAAAAAAGCAAAATTGTTCAATTACTTATTAAAGAATTCAAATGTAAATATAAACCAAAATATTATAAAATATTTTAATGTGTTGCAGTTTTCAGATAGAAAGAGACTGAATTACTCTGAGAAAAGCTCTGCATGGGTTTTCCTCGAAATTAGCATGTTTATAGAAATACCATCCATACTCAACTGTAAGGTTTCCACAGCTTTACTGTGGAGCTTTTTAAAGAGGTACACCTAGTAGCTGGCAAAGCCAGCGTCTGCTCACTTCCACTCACAGTCACAACCATAGATACCTATTTATTTTTTAAAGTAATAATTATATCAGCATCTTAGCTTATATTATTATTTGGTTAACTTCAATTCAGCTAGCTACCTGTGAAAAAAATTAGTGTGCCAACAGAGATGAACATAAGTAACTTATAAAAAATAATTATAAGCCAACTAGCTAATAATTATTAGCCCAATACTTGCATTTATTCATTTTGCTAAGTTTTCAGTTGTACAGTTACCAGAGACATGAATAAAGTACCAGGACAGGACTACTTTTTGCCTACTTTTATAACTTAACTCCTCATTACGATACTGAGAAAACTCACTTCCTTTTCTTGACACGTTTATCTGCCTAAAAAAAATGATAATTGCCTGTATAAATCAAGAGTTCATGGCTTTGGGGTTCGAGTGTTTTTGTTTTTTTTTTTTGGTTATTTCCTCAGTGGAAAAGGCAGTCAAATAAAGCACTTGCCTTTAAATTCAGCCCTCATAGATGTAAGTTTTCAGTTGTACTGAGGGATTAAAAGCCATGTTCTGCCTGCATGACATTTATTGCAAGATCGAGGTATTAACTTGTAGATGAGTGTAAGAGAATGCACATAAGCATGCTGAATCCCTGTGCTAAAAACTCCTGAAATGCTTTTTCACTGAGGATGTGAAACATTTTTTATTAAGATAATAAAAAGGATTAGTCACATTACAGATTAATTGCCAGCACAATTTATAAACCATATTATAAAATGAAGCTCTTCATTTAGCTGAATTCAGAAATCCATCTGAAAATGTAATCTTCCCTTACGTTTGCAGGTCTGTAAAACAAAAATTAATGCTTTTCTGTGTTAAAAATTTTGCTTAGCAGTGAGACATATGCCATGCTTTAGCCTGGAGAAAAGTTTTCTGGGAAACAAATGTTTTTAATTAAAATGAAAAATCTGGCTGTTTACTTGAGACAATAAAATTATCATTATTTCATGGAAATTTTGAAAAGAATGTCAAATGTTAAATATCTATATGGATGAACTTATCCAAGCTCTAGCACTACCATCTTTTTTAAAAGTATATCACTGTGTCAAATATGCAAACTATGAAAAAAAAATGTGTCCAATAAAGGTGAAATCCTGAAATCCTGCATTTGCTCTAACTTCCTTCTTTCATTTATTCGTCACTAGACTGGTACCTTGAGAGAACTGGCTTACATATTTAGAAGTACCAACGTGGATGTTTTTCCTGATATACCACCGTTCCATCCCTTTTGTGCCCATGAAAAAGTGCTACCATCTCTTTCAAGAGCTGATAAGTAGGATGCATAGGTAGTTAGGCCTGGTTTTTGCCTCTTCTCCATGAACTCTTACATGGAAAAGGTAACTTCTTTGGGATTGTTTCATGAGCCCACACAGAGCAGAGTATATTTTACCCATATTCCCCTTCACTCTGGTGGATCTGTCATATTTCATGATGATCAGGAATGAATGAATGAATGAAGAAATGAATGAGAGAGAGAGATTTATGCCAGCTCATATTTCAACAGTTTCTTAAAAGGAATTTTTCCATTCACCTTTTTAGGAAAAGTCTACAGTGTGCAATCTGAAATGCCTCACAGTGTACAACTGAAACGTCTCTGAAAGGATTCAGAATAAACACAGAACCTGGCTTTCAAGATTTGGGCATGAACAGTTTTAAGAACTTTACTGAAATTTAGAAAGTTTTTTTTTCTCTCTGAGATAGTTTCTGCACACTTAAAAAGAAATATTATGAGATTTTATATCTCTGCCTATCTTATACATACCTTTAAATCTATCCCAAAACAGATAAACCAGATAATAAAAACATGAAGAACTGTTATGTGCATTACAAACACACAGAAAAATAAGTAAGATATAAGTTGTGTTGCACTGAAATATGCCAAATCCTGCTAATGAATGAAAAGGATCTGGAAATAAAAGACTAGAAGTACTTCAACTGAATACAGAAAATATATCAGCTTGAAAGATTATTTAGTGTAACTAATAATTCACTAAGACTATTAAGTAAGATTTTAATAAAAGGCAAAAGAGTTCCTGCAGTGAGAGAAAAATACAATACATTACAAATCCTATACAGGTAACACTGAAAGTCAAAAGCCAACTCTTTCAAACTTGAGTGCTTAACTTTTAGATGTATATTTGTGAGTGGATCTTAATATTCAAGAGAATTGAATCCCTACACATATATGTTTCAGGGAGAGTAAAGTAAGCTGGCTTTTCCAAAAGAAAAAAAAATATTTATAATTATGTAATTAAACAGAAAATTCTAAGCTTTTAAATAGCAAGTCATAGATTCGTCCTGGTTAATGTTAGGCACTTCTGCTTACTTAAGATCTCACCTCTAGTGAAATCAGCCTTCGGCAATACCTCTCTTGCTCTCTGTTAACCATAGAAATAACTATAAATGGTTTGATTCTTCGTTTAGGTACCTTTGATAGGTGCCATAATTTATTTGATATAAACCCAGCCCAAGGGTTTAAAAAGATTAGCTAGAGTCTAAACTGTGTTTCACTTATACTAACCCCCTATGAAGAATTTTAAAACTACATACACTTCTACTTCTAACATAAATGTTTTCTCTAGTTAACCTGAATGTTTCATAAAGGAAGACTTAGAATATTTTTGAGATCTCACTCCTTTATTTTGTTGTAGAACTACAAGCATTTTTCTTCAATTAATGCTATTTGGTTTTACATTTTTGTAAAAAAACATGCCTCAAAAGGTTAATAGAGAGACTGATACTGTTACCTTTTCCAAAGCTTTCAAAGTAAAGCTCTTGTTCTACTATCAGTTATCAGACGCAAAAGAAGAAGGTACTTGAAATTCATATATAATTTATGTTATATTAGGTGAAAATAAGATTCCTGTGTGCAGTCTATCTACAAATAAAAGCTTAATTCATGAGAAAGAATAGAAAAATAAGAAGCCATGTAACTTTTGAAAAGATTAAGAAAAGTCCTGGGTAGGAATCTTAGAATCATAAAGTCATAGACTAGAATGTTTTGGGTTGGAAGGAACCTTTAAAGATCATTACTCCCAATGCCCTGCCATGGTCAGGGGCATCTTTCATGAGGTTTGCATGAGCCCATTCCTCAAGGTCTCTCTGGATAGCATCCCTTCCCTCGAGAGTGTGAACTACACCACTCAGCTTGATATCATCTGCAAACATGCTGAGGGTGCACTCAATCCCACTGTCTATGTCATTGCTGAAGACAGGGAATAGTATTAGTCCCAATATGGACCCTTGAGGGACATCGCTTTTTACTGGTTTCCACTTGGACATTGAGCTGTTGACTGTAACTCTTTGGACATGGCTATCCAGTCAATTCCTTATCCATCTAACAGCCTATCTGTCAAACCCACACCTCTCCAATTCAGGGGCAAGGATGTTACGAGGGACCATACCAAAATCTTTACAGAAGTCCAGGCAGATGACAACAGCAGCTCTTCCCTTGTTCACTGATACAGCCTCTCCATCACAGAAGGTCACTAGGTTGGTCAGGCACGATTTGCCCTTGGCGAAACCATGTTGGCTGTCTTTAATCTCCTCCCTGTCTTCCATATGTTTCAACATAGCTTCCAGGAGGATGTGCTTCATGATCTCAGCAGGCACAGAGATGAGGCTGACTGCTCGGTAGTTCCCAGGGTCCTCATCTTTACCCTTTTTAAAAATGGATGCAATGTTTCACTTTTTCCAGTCACTGAGGACTTTTCCTGACTGCCATGACTTTTGAAATATGATAGAGAGTAGTCTGGCAACTAAATCAGCCAGTTCCCTCAGGACTCTGGGATGCATCTTATCAGATCCCATGGACTTGTGTATATTCATATTCCTCAGGTGGTCTCAAACTGGACTTTCTCCTATGATGACAGGTGCTTTTTTCCCCTAGTCCCTGCTTTGAGTTTCAGATAGAAATAGGGAAGGAATCTTTCTGATAGAAATAGAGATAGGAATCTTGAACCAACTGATATTAGTGTCAGTGTGTCCTTCTCATTCAAGTGCTTTGACATATGTCAGTGACATTTTAGGTATCCTAGAACATGGTATCTGGTCTCCAGCTTTCTCTCCAGAAGGATATGAGGTTCTCATAAGTCTTGTGTCACATCCACCATCACTATATAGATTTCTCAGCTACCCTAAGGTATCTTAAATGATGCTAGGCACATATATTAGGGTCCTAATTTACTTGCTTTATTCCACACTTCTGACATCAACATGGACAAGATTTCTTCCCTGTATATAGTTATTCAGTTCCCAAAGTAGGAAAAAGTTTCTGATGAACACACCACTTCTCTCCACTAACCACAATATCATAACTGTATCGGCTCCAATTCAAAACATATGCTCTAGATATTATATTAATATAATTCAACACTGGCACTTAACTAAGAGCAGAATCTGCTGGTCAAAGATTTGCCCACCATTTCTGCATTACTTGCACTGAATACATGGAATTTTTGAATGTGCAATGAATATGGATCTATAGTATCATCACGGCCAAGCAAACAGAGTATTAACTTTGATTAGGCCTCATTTATGATGATTTTTCCATTAATGTAAAATACCATACATAGGCATAAGTCAATTCTACTATTAGAGAGCATGACAATCCTTGATTTGAATGCCAATTTACAGAACTATATATCAAAGTAAAATCAGATTATCATATTTTATATGTGGGCGGGTGTATGATATACTAAAGGCATGTTAATAGCATCCTTATGTAAAGATCAGTAGGAAGAAAGTGGTTATGGAAGAAGTTAAATCCTGTTGCATGTGTCTGGCAATTTACAAAGTATTAATTTAATTTTTTTTTTACTTAAATACAATACCATTTATTTACTTTTCTCCATTCTATTGTTAACCTTATTGCTGCTTCTGAATTGAAATTCTGTATTTATTTGAGTTGATTTTCTATTATACAGTATCAAAGTACAGATGTGCAGAAGTGAGACTGCTTTTGAATTAGCCTTCCCTATGCATATGATCTGAAAGTTCAGAAACAGCTCAAACTTTGAGTACAAAACAAAGATTATCATTTTGTAAAGTAACTCTCAGGTTTTACACTAACGCATTATTATTATAATGTCTGTTGAACTGACAAGGCAAAAGTCTTCCTTCATGGTTTTGAAGACTTATATACATGTTGCAATCAATTTTCCACATGACTATTTCAAAGTACTGTGCAACTGCTAAAAATATAACACTCGATTTAAAAAGCTGCACCAGGATCTACCCAGTCATTTACAAATAGCATGTTACATGAATGATATGATAGAATCCAAGCTTAAAACTTTATTTTGATAGATAGAGAAATGAGAGAAAAGTTAATGAACTGAAACTGTTCTACCATTCTGTAGGGCAATTCAATGAAAATTTTAGTAACACACGGAACATGATGAGCAAGATAGTGTGATGATGAACATATAGCAGTCATGTACAGTATCTGGTTTGAAGTATTATATTAACATGAAAAATAATTAAAACTTGCTTACAGAACTATGTTCGTATGCATAATTTGCAAGGAATCAGAGTTCATTCAATTAGGAATGAAAACTTGAGCTGTTTTTGTTTGTCACACACAGGCTGCCTAATGTAGTGAAAAATCCAGCATGAAATTCTTCATTCTGCTTCACCCTCCTCAGACTTCTCTTCAAGTGAAAACTGTATTTCAACACAGACTTTTGGGGGGGTTGATTTTTTTTTCCAAATCATTTTCTATGGATTATGTATGGTGGTTATGTTGTATGGCCTTGTTCATGAGAGACAGGAGGCAGACGTCAACATTTACTTTGTTTAAAATCGTAGCTGATATTTCTGAAGCTAAGTAACTTAGGCTAATTCATTCTCATTTTAACTCTGTTTCTTGAAATCTTTTAAATCTGTCTGAAGATAACAGGCCATATAGTTAATTACTATAAATCCAAAGATATTTCTAGTGACTAACTTGGATTTTACAATCTGTTTCTGAACCATGCAAGGGAACTTTTTTATTAGTTTTGACTCCTGTTAACAAATTGTGCTTGTCTGCCAAGATTTCCACTAATCCTTCTCATAACTTCAACATTATTTTCAGGAGGAATGTTCAAACTTTTCTTCACCATGCAATTTTGTGCAATAAATACCACATGGATACATGAAAGGAGGAAAACAATACTTCCATTATCAGCCATCAGAATGATTTCTTTGAAGTTGACATGACGTTTCTGCATATATGCTTTTCCTGAGACAAGAAACTACTTTCATGTATTTTCATATTTTTATTTGCGTTTTTCATATCCCTGAGATATTCAGAGCAAAAATTTCCATATTCCTACCCCTTGCCCCTCTCGCCCCTTCAAAGATATAATCCAGAACAAAGATGTCTGTACTCAATAGGGCTCTTTCCTCATAGAGTCAGACTCCTTGAAGTGAGCCTTTGTGGTCTGAGAGCTCAGATGTATAGTGGGGCCAGTGCTTTCCAGATGTGCTGGCTGCTGGGGCTAGGGAGGAGAGGGAAGAAGGAGAGGCCAGACACCTGAATCCTTGTCTCTCTATTCAGGAAGATCAATGAAACTAAGCCATTTTACAACAAAGGAATATATGGTCCAAGTGAAAGATTCAAAGTGTGGAATTATTTTGAGGAAATGCAGCTGTTTATGGTTGTAGATATACGTATTCGGACTAGGTGCCCCAGATTCCTGTTAGAGTCAGTGGAAAGAAATATAACTTTTAAAACATGCATTATGTCTTTTTAAATACGGATAAGGCTTATTTAGAGGCTTGCAAACATAGGTGTCCAAATGTGAACTAAGTACCTAAGTTCCAGATACAGTCAATTAAAAACTTGGTCTTGGCTGAAGCATAAATGACTGGTACCATCTGAGATGCCTTAGGATATCTTGGACATCCAGGACACTCATGGAGCTCACAGGTATGACACAGCACCTGTGAAAGAACTTCAGCCTTCTAGAGCGGCAGCTAGAGGTCAGGTGGGATACCCCAGGAAACACAAAGTAATACTACATTTTAAAGCTGGGTTCCATGTTAAGTGTCTGTTTAAACTGATCTGAGACACTGTCTATTCTCTACTGACTGTACTGACTAGACCTTTGATGACTGTAATAAGAGTTTAGACACCCAGTTCACACCCGTATGACAGTATTTAGTCGCCTAAATTTGGTGTTTCAGTCTACAATTGAACTGTTCTTGTCATCCCAAAATGTCACATGCACCTTAAAAGTTCCCATTTCTCCCAACTGACTGTGCAGAAAGCCAAAGGTGACTTGCTCAGCAGGCCTCTATGCTGCAGGTGTGAGAAATTCAGCAGAATGAGTATACAGAAACTCAGCTTCAGAACTTAATCACGAAAAAATCTCAATAGCCATATCTATTGATCTGATGCACATAATCTATAATCTATGTTTTCAGGAAGTTTAGATCTTTTATCAGAATCAGTGCATCACAGAGAGAGAAGGAAAAAAAAAAAAGGTTTAGTATTTGGTTTCCTGGCCTCTGCCCTAATACTGTTAATTTGGCTTGTCTGTTAGTGTCGATTGTGGTTATATTGATCTGTGTGCTTTATGGATTCTACCTAGAATTAGACTCATTCTGCAAACTCAGATACTACAGCAAAGTCCATGGCTTCTAACTTTCAGTGACTACTGAATTAAATATTAAGGCTTCTTGTTTAAGAAGGTGTCAGGCTTACGTATTTTCATCTTTCTCCTTTATATACTGATTTTTTTGTTGTTGAATTGTTGTTAGTAAAATGAGTAAAATTTTACCCTGTTTATTGGGGGCAATATTACAGAAATTATTATTTACTGATTTCATAATTAAGCATACTATGATATTATGAAAGTAAGTTAGCTGATATTCTTTGTCTTACTGTGATCTCATTTGTATTGTACTAAAATGAGGATATTCTTCTGAAGCCAACAGAGGGACACTCCAGGGGAAAAAAAAAAAGAAAAGAAAAAAAAAACCCACAAAATCTCATTTTTATTGCTGCTGTTGTTATTATTTTACTGGAATATTATCCTACTTTCTGATATGAAGTAATGTAACATTAAATACTAATACAGTGTAAAAACTTTACAAGGAAATATATATCTGTCTGTGTCCTAATGTTACAACAAACATCACCAAAGATAATCAATTGTACGTATCATCTGTAATATTTTGGTTTTCTTTTAATAAATTGTGATTTGACAGGGAAAAAAAATATTTGAAGAATACTCTTTGGCTGCCTTCTTATATGTGTATTCTTATTTTTAATTGAAATAATTCTTATTCTTATTTTTAATTGAAAGTTCCATCCTAAGGATGTTATTCATAAGTGTGAGATTCATCACCCTTAACTTTAGTAACATAAAAGTTAAATAGCTTAGCTGTGATTTAGCTCACCCAACCTTAGAAGCTGCAATTCAGTTATAGACTGAGATGTCTAAATTCATGTGCTCACAATACAGCTGTTACATTTCAGCCAGGGAACACTTAAGATGCCTTAATATAATCATCCATAACACTTAAGGTATGCTAAAGTATCTTGACTGGACTCCAGCTGCCAGTCCAGAAAAGAAAATGTGTTAAGCCTGTGCAGGTATCTCAGGTACCCGAGGATGCCTTAAAGACTGTCTAAGTATGCACAACAATTTAAATTAACCCTGCTAACCCATTCTAGTAGTTTTAATATAAAATATTAGCCCACATGACAAAAAAAAATCCTATTTTTTATTGCTGTAATTAGACAGAAATTCTCACTGATATATTCTTGTCTGCTTGTCCAGTCAGGCAATGTCAGTCAAAGCCAAAGGCAGGAACATCAAAGGTAGTTGCAGATATCCAACAGGATTTCTGAGAAGGAATTGCATAATCAAACTCTAGTGAGCAGGAAGAGGGGGGAAAAACTACAACAACAAAAAAACACAACTTTTAAACCCACTAATCAATCTCTGGACCAAATCCTGAGCCCATAGGAGACACACTGTGCATATTCACACTTCTAAATGAGCAAGAAGTAGAATTAAATCCTAGGCTCAAAGTCCAAGTACAAATTGGCTCATGTTCACATTACCAAGGGCTAGTCCCCTCTGCAGCAATTTTGTCTTGGACAGAGCTAGTGGAGAACTTCCAAAAAGAGCTGAGTTATGATATAACAGTTATTCAGCAGGGATTCTCCATTATGGATTATCTATTATGGATTATAGCTCCAATGCTTGAGTTCACTTAGGCTCTGGTTTCATTAATTTAGCAGGATAGAGAACCCTGTTCCAGACAAAGAGGTATGGGCCACACAGTCTAATGCAAAAGGATCTATGTCACGCAATTTATGTTTTCAAAATTTTCTTTCTTCCACTACTGCTTGACAATTTGGTCCTGCATGAGAGATTAATATTGATTCCTCATCAATCCAGACAGAGAAGGGATTTGCAACTGACTTTCTTCTCTCTACAGGAATAACTGGTTTTGAATTTAGTAAACCCTGACATTTGGAAAAAAGTGTTAATTCGGTGAAAACTACAGAAACTTATATATGTTCTGATGCTACATATATGTTAATAATTTCCATTTACTTTCTGTATCATGCTAGATATTATTAAGGTTCCATTAATACCAGTACTATCAACCTTTCTATAGCAATTACCTTAAATTTAGCATTCTTTACTAAATGTCTTTATCATAAGCTTGTTGCTTCATAATCAGAAATGTATTGCTTTCAAATAACCAACTGCACTGATAAAATCCATGTAATTGAAGCATATTGCAACATTATCTGACCAATACTCTGTTAGTGATGTAACACTAGTAGCCATAACTGATCCTTTAAAACGTGCAACCTATTTTTAACCTTATTAGCAAAAATTTTTCCTAATTTATATTTCATTCCTAATTTCATTCATATAACATAATGGACATGCTCAGGTATGATACTAAACGAGGCTAAGAATCCTTACATTTATTATTCTGACTGGAACTTATGAATACTATGAATTTGTTCAAAGCACAAACAGGCCTAATTTAATATATATGTCTGCAACTGAGCTAATAAGTTTGGGCAGACAGCAATTTATGAATCTGTAGTAAGAACCACTTCCTTCTCAGCTTAATTTCAATATTGCCTTATTATAAGGCCCAAATCAACAGTCTAATCATTATCCTAAATATACCTTCTCATTTATTTAGTTCCAGAGAACTATTGTCTTATACTAAAATTTTAGTTAGTTAAGATCATCTTTCATTAATAGCAGCATAGTCATAGAAAGACCTTTCAAAAACATAAGTGCTTCCTGTTCCCATAGGCACCTTTAGTCAGCATCAGTAACATCTTTCACTCTGTCGTTCAGACCTGCAGTTCTTCTTACTGAGTAATTTCAGCAAATCTGCAGAGGCTAGTACCTGTATTTAGTGCATTCCTCTTGTTCGTTCTTACACTGTCATATTTTGTCTGTGCATCATGTTCTTACATTCAAAAGTATGTATATCTAAATTAGAGCACAAAAAAAAAGACAAAGGAGAAAAATAGAAGAACAAAATAAGGCAGAGAGAGAGAAAATAAATAGGTTTGAGTGTTTTTCTCCCTATAGGATATATGCATCTTGATTTACTATACGAGTAAGAAAACAGAACACCCTTAAACGTGAAAGGTATCATTACTATTTTTACTGCCATTAATATTATTATTCTCTGCCACACATGATGTCATAGGGAAGAATACAATTTCTGATAGGGATCTAAGATTATCGCAACAGTGAAAATGCACCCAAAAATTTAGAAAATTGTTTCTATTTCAGTGGTTTAGCAGTATCCATCGACCTAGCTTTTTGAAGAATGTTTCCAGGAAAGGAACATCTTTTCATTCACACACTTATTTTTCAACTACCATGATCTTCACCACATACAAGAAAATTATTATTATGCTTATATTTTTAGCAGATACTATTTATCAATATTTTCTTACCACGTTAACTAAAATAGAGAAACTTCCACAATAAAGACAACTGATAAAATAACCTTTATAACCACAGTAACGAATTTTGAAATATTTGCTTCCCAAACTGTAACAGTGGAAAAAATCTTATACTGTTTTTATGCTTTCATTCTCTCCATTTGTATCCAAACAAAGTTCTGACACTTCTCTCTAAAAGTTCATATTGTTTACAGAATGCCCAGTACACAATACTGCCAACTTTGTTGTGCCATATTTATCCTGGGCAACTTGATAGATCTATTTACAATATGACTAATAGTCTCTGGGGTCTAGCCACATATTCTACATCCTGCACTTAAATCTTTCCTACCATCCGTCTTCCTTTTAAGATATCTCATGTGAATAGTTTGTTACTGTGTGTCCATAATTAAATTATATTTTTCTCTTTTCAGTCCTCCTGTGAAAAACCACTTACAGTTTAGCATTTTCTTTTCACAAACCAGATTTTTTCTGAAACACTTTCTGCAGTATTTTCTCATCCATTACTAGCATTTATCTCTCATTGTGATTATCTTAATGACTTCAATAATGACTACAACCTTGGAGTATTTTATTCGTCATTTATATTTCAAGCTTGACCCAAGAACCAGCTATTTACTATTACGGTAGCAGCAATAACTGTCAGGATTTTTTTGTCGTTGCTACATTTCTCTTTCCTGAGCCTTCTATTACTTTATGATGTTTGTATTATAGTTATTATGTACTATAGCAATTTCTAAAACCATCATCTGAAATAGGAGTCCCATCCAAAGGCAACCACTAGGATGCAATTCCCAAGTCAAAGAGCTAGCAATTTGAAAAGACAAAAATAAAATCCAAGTTAGGAAAACAGATGGAAAAAGTGTGTGGGACACATCTGACCTAATTGATACCCTCTGAAAATTAATAGTTGTCCTTTAAAAATTAATTGTCATGACTCAGCTAACCACCTCTGATATAATTTATTTTGTATAATTTCAAGAGTTCGATTTAGTTCTCATGTGCATTTAATTATCTACAGTGCAGGTGTATATAACTGAGATACACTTAGGATTCAACTCGTCTGCCCATTCATAGACATGCAGTGCCATTTTTGGTATCTTAAAGTACCTTGCCTGGGTACCAGCCGGCCATATGGCCTACAAGCCTTGAGTTTTTTTCTGTCAGCACCATGTAGACAGCTCAGCTGCCAACGTAATTCAAATTTCTTATGTGGACCAAGTGAACCAAGCCACCAGCCTCTCAGTGTAGATCCAGAGTTCAATCCAGTTGTAACCACATGGGTGGCTACTCCTATTTCAAATGCCTTAATGTATCCCACCTAGGCTCCAGCTGCCACTCCAGAAGTACATGAGTGTGCCCTAGTCCTTATTTTGTATCTACCAGCCTCATGCACACGTCTCAGATATTCCAGTTCACCTCTTAGAGCACTACTGGCTTGTGCTAGAGCGATCCAGAAAAGGAGTCACATTCCCTAATTTTTTCCACCAGACTATACTACTTCTTAATTTCATGATACCTGTTCTGTATTACGTTTTCGACTGGTCTCCAAAGTTTTCATTGTGTTTTCCCAGCCCATCTTTACTATTTGAATTCTCATTTAAAGGAAAAAGAACCATTATCTTCCCTTTTTTTTTTTCTTCCTCAAGTCACATTTCTATGCACCTTGTTTGCTAAACTTCCCACTTGCAAGAGAGTTGCAATTGATTCAGGAATGATAAAGTAATACAAACCAACCATTACAACCTATGTTTAGACATGCTTTGAGACCAAAGCTTGAGGAGCCTGTCTGAACAGTCATGATATCAATAAAAGTCATTAATAGCTAAGAGAACTTGTTCTACTGGCTTAGTTGGAAACTATCTGAGGGGGATCAATCTTGCTACCTAATGTAAAGAGAGAAGGATGGTGAAGGAGTTCTGATGGCACTGATATTTCTATGGGGCAAATATGAGAGCACTTTGTGCCACTGATACCACTAAAACAATGGCACTCAAAGCAATCATTCACTTAGAGTCAACTCGTCATCTTCTACAATGGGCTGTTTCTGTCCATTCTTTCCTCTGCTATGAATTTTCAGTCTTAGCTTTCAAGTGCTTTATGCAGGAGACTGTTGTTTCCTTCAGGGGAATTTCTGCTGACTTTGTTCCTCTCTCACATAACTGAAGAATGTATTTAAGAAGTATACACAGAAATTGATTCAGAAACTTCAGCTGATAAATGAAACCTTTTTGTATGACAATACGTCAATTGATCTAGTAATTAATCTTGGAGAAGTATTACTGATGGATCTCATTTATATTTCTCCACCTATAAGATAATATCATAAAAGTTTCTGAAACTCTCAGACAATTTTGTTGAATATCATCTTCTGTTACAAGTTAACCCGTTAAGGTACCATTACTAAACATAATCATAATGAATGTAATGTAATCTAACACAATACATACAATGTTTTTTAGTCTATACTTTTTCCATTCCTCTATCTGGGAAAAGCTGAGGACGATAAAAAAGATTCTTGTAATTTTGATTGGCCATGTCCATACTCCTAATACAGTTTAAACAGATTATATATTATACTTTTTAAACAGATTATACAAATAGCTGGGTGATCTTAGGGCAATTGTAACTTGCCAACACAAACCATTAATTCTTCACTTTCTGACTTGTTCCCAAATACCAAAAGAATATACTTATTCAGCAACCAGCTCAGAAGTCCTGCCCATTGCCTGGAAATTTCTGTACCATAAATCACAAAGAATACCCACGAATTTGAACTGCACAAACACATGGAATAAGACTCAGCCACAGTTATTGTCCTACTTCATGTATATACCTATGGAAACTTTTCTAAATACCTGCTGATGTCCATAATCCTCTAAGAATGCTCGCTTTCAATCACACATGAGTAAAAACGTAGTAAAACCCGCTCTGACTAATCCAAATAGTATAAACAATTACACTAAACACTCGAACAAAACCCTGGTTTGTTTTGCAATTGAACAAGCCACTGACAAAAATACAAAGAGAAAGAGGTTGCCCCTTTACTAAGAGCTACTTGTCTTTGGGAGACTTTCATGTTTGAGACCTACAAAAGTTTTCATGGGTAGTGGAAGCTAGAGATTATTCTATTGGGTAAGGGGAGCATTTCACAGCTTCTTGCTGCCCTAACTTTCACCCTAATGAGTTTTGCTACCACGTTAAGAAAGTGTGAAATGTTCACCTTTTGTAGTTAATGGCTATTTTACCCGAGTAAAGACTAGTACACAAAGCCTTTTCTTCTCCGTCAGATAAAATCTGACCTCGATCTTGCTAAAAAAAGAAGTTTATGGCACCTTAGTTTTCAAGCAGATCTGAAACAGTGTACTTTCAATGACACCGCACTGAAGTTATAAAATAACCTGGCACAACCAATAAATTCAGTAAAGCAATATAATAATGCATTTCTCTGCAGTTCCAATAGTACACTTCCGCTCAAAATGATACAGATCACCTACGGGTATTAACTTAAAATTTTATCAGGTTGCTCCTAGAGTTCCATTCAGTCTTCTGCAATGGCATGCAAGACGCTACCATGCATACAGGTATATATTTCTACGGCAACAACTTAAATTCTAAGCTATTATTAGTTGAAGTGTTTGCAGAAAAGAAAAACAATTTTTTTTTTAGCTAACTAAACAAAATATCTGTTCCTTTCCTGTCTGTCCTTTCTGAAACAAGAGAAATCTCTTTACTCTGATGACTAAGAAGAGACAAGACGTAACTGAATGTGATATGTTATGCCTGAAGTTACGAGATTCTTCTGAAGTTAGCAGAAAAAAATGCACGTTTTGACACAAAGTGGATATTATATAGGCTTCTAATGTTAGGAGTATTATCACGACAGTTAGACTTTATCAAAATAAGTAAAACATTTAATTTTTGTTGTTATTGTTTTTAATGCCGTACAGCAAAACACATTTAATGTATTTGCACATCACTCTCCTTCAATACATCCTCAATCATCCCTTTTCTTTCTCTTATTTTTGTCTTTGAGTGTTTTGTTTTGATAAAAATAACCTTGGAAGTGCTAACCATGCAAATAAGATAAACATCGTAATTCAAAGCCTGGTAATTATTATATGATCTCAGAGAGTTCGGTGACCTGTGTGTCTTAAGAGTGAGTGTCTGTAAGATGGAAGAAAGAATCGCGTGAATGTTAAAATCAGAAAATTACATAGAAACAGAAAGGGTAATTTTGTTTTTTCCCCCAACCCAACCCAGAAACAGGGTAGTAAATGCGTATCTTCAACACTTCAATTGAACTGATATTGATATTTAAGTGTGCCAATGAACTAGCACTTTAAGGAAAGTAAAAGAGCAAAGTTACAAGTTTATGTTACTTCTCGATGAAAAATCAAAATGACATATATTTAGGGTTGTATTCTCTGGAACGAATGCAAGTCTGATCTTAATCAGTGATTTGACATCTTTAATTTAATATATCTTTTATCTTAACTTCCATAACAGTGCTTGTAACATAACTATGATTTTTTTAGCATGGGATGTATCCTTAATGCTCTCAGTTCGTCAATTTTGTCACAATATCGTGGAGAAGGCAAGACTTAGGTAGTCACCTAGGGGTGCACTGGCTTATTCTTAAATGCTTTTTTTGGATTATGCCTAAACTAAAATTGATGTCCTCCCGAGGACAGAAATACTGGCTCACATGTGAATGCATTTTCTTTTCTTCTCAATCTGGTAGATTGCACAATGCACAATAGGAAACTAGTGCCTCTACTGCCATCACTTTGTCTTACACAGAATGTCCTGGCAGAGCAATCAGTCTAATAAAGCAGCAAGAGGGAATAAAGAACAACCCCCGAAATAGGAACTGCTTGTATAGTGGCCCCCGAAATAGGAACTGTTTGTATAGTGAACCAGGACATCCCGTTTTCAGAGCTACACAACAAAACTTCAAGGTATTTTCTAGGGGACTGCAGACCTTTCCACAGTGATAAAGGATTCTGGAGGAATGATCTATTCTCCACGTTTAATACTTCATGAACACACGGGATCAGGCTTCTGCCTCGTTTTCAAGACTATATCTATTGCAATGTGTGTGTATGTATGTCTGTTTTCTCCTCACATGTCCCAAAGGTGGGCATTTTCTGTAAAGCAAACCGAATAAGTATTTGAAGTTTAGCAAGTCCCTTATGGTGTTTTACTCTTTCAAAGGATCCTCTGCCTGGAGAAAGCCAGAAGCAACGTGACTGAAATTCTCCATATCTCCACTGGGACTTCAGCTGTGAGTTACAAGTGGTCTGCAGGGGCTTTCGCCTTTACAGGTTTTACTGAGTTGAGGGGCACGTTCCCTTACAGGAACGGGATCAAATACGAGCTGCCTGAAGTCCATCTGCAGCACTGCGCCGTGGGTTTTTTTCAGCATTTAATATCAAAGGGTGCAGCTACCCAGAGCAGGGGTGGGAAAGCCCTTTCGCTCTTTAGTTTTCCCACTTGCAGCAGCTGCTGCAGCACAGCCGCCCGCAGCAGCCCCGCCTCGCCGGCAGTCCGGCAAGCTGCCTACGGGCCCGAAGTGCTGACCGGTGAAATCCGGCTCCGGCTTAATGAGACCGAGCTAGGCAGAGTCAATTAAATCAAATTCCCACTAACGTCCCTAATATATCTGCAGTGTGTGCATCAGAGGCGGAGGCAGCGGCGGCAGCAGCAGAGAGATTCACAGTGTTAATAAAGGGATTCACTGCCGCATTATTAAAAAAAAAAAAAAAAAAAAAAAAACACGAAAAAGGAAAAAGAGGCGAGGGAGAGGGGAGGAGGCAGGAAACTTCTCTGTGTTATTTACATTGGGGAAGGGGTGAGGGAAGGGTGTTTGTGCCTCTGTGTGTGAATGAATGAGAGAGGAAGGGAGGGGAAGGAGGGGGGGAGGAGAGAGAAACACACACTGAGAGCACTGAAAGGAGGCTCTGTCCCCTAAACCCAGATAACCCCTTGCAAGAACTGATGCTGGAAAAATGGTAAGGACCCGGAGTTGAAAACATTTTCACTTTAATACTGAAAAAATATGCCATTATAAAATCCTCGAATAGAATTAGTAAGTTCCACTTGTTTCCTCACTTCTGGTTTCCTCAAGTTATAGTAAGATTTACAACAGCACAGAATTTTCTACCATTAAACTTTGCAGCCTAAGCACTAGAGTGACATTAATTGGTCATGCTTAACTGCCTTGGATTTTTTTTTTTCGAATGTTTACACTGTTACCATAATAGAAATCAAGGGTACTAATCTTTACATTCAAATGGAAAGGCAATACTGAATATGTATATTGAAAAAGAAGAGAGAGAAAAGAAAACCAAAGCCTCCCCTCCCCCCCCCAAAAAAAATGAAACACAACCCACCATCAACAAAGCAAATCTCTCCCAGCAAATTAATTCCCACCTCAAAAAAATAAAAAATCCAATGAGAATATTCATGCAACTATGTCTTAAATAAAACCTTTACAATTTTTTCCACGGTAAAAGTACGATCTCTACTGCCTATTGATCACACAAAAATGGCGAAATGGCACTTTTTATTATTATACTGTATTTCGTATATAGAAGGTTTGATATGAAGGGACTTATCAGGAAAGAGGGATGATGGTGTGAACTAGACGTTACTTCCAGTCGGGGGCTGGAGCGTCCCTGGGGTGCGTTGTATCCATGCGAGCCATGCAGCACTTTTTTTTTGTCCATTTGTCTGTTTGTGTCGGAGTCATTTATTTACATTACATTCATGCCTTCGTGCAACTTTCCACTCCTGCTTTGCTGTCAGGACGAGGCCGACACCAGCCTTTCCTCCGCCCCCCTCCTCTTCCCGGCCTCTCGGAGAGGGGTCGGTCCACAAGGGACGAGGGCAAAAAAGCAAAACAAACCCCAACACAACAGAACAAAAACCCAACAAAACCAGGAGCTGTGTTTCGCCCTGCCGGAGCCGAAGGAAGTGGGTCCTTGCTTGTCCATTGCAACCCCGGCAGCGCACGGGCGGAGGTTGCACCCACCGCGCCGGGCTGCGCGGAGTTGCGGGGATGCGCCCCGGCGCCGGGCTTCCCCCACTGTGTACCGGGCGTCGGTGCTTGCTGTGGGGGTAGTGAGGGGGGCGTGCGGGCGTACGTGTGTGTGTTTTGTTTCTCACAAACGAGAGCCGAGGTGCGGAGCCGTCCCCGGCCCACCGGCCAGGGCACGAAGGGCCGGTCCCGGGTGGCGGCCGCCCCCGCCCCTCCCGCCGCCTCAGTCCGACAGGGAGTGGGAGCCGCAGTCGTAAACCCTGTGGGCCCCGTCGGTGCTGTAAGGCCCGTTGTGCCAGTAGGACGAGTCGCAGACCGTCTGCAAGGAGTTGATTTCGGATGCCGAGGAATTGGCGTCCCTCCTCTTGGACCGCTTTCTGTTCCTCAGGATGAACACCAGCATGCCAACCACCGTGAAGGCAGAGGTCACAAAAACCAGCAGGAGCCCTGGCACCAGCACCGAAATAGAGACCCGGCTGGTCTCCAAGTAGGAATTGGAGTGAGTACCTGTCTCTGTCAACCCGGTGCTGTTTTTGTTAGTAGAAGTTAATGTGGGCGAGATTTTTAACTGAGGGCAAATCACGTCGTTGGAGAGAGACTCGAAATCCTCCTTGAAGAAATCTTCAGGGGACTCACACCTCAGGTCGCTCATAATCACCTTGGGGCGCAGCATCTCCGCCCACTGTTTGAAAGGCACTATAGGGCAAGTGCAGTCCCACGGGTTGCCGTGCAGGTCGATCTGGGTGATGGAGGTGAGCTGATCCAGCACCCCCGCCACCGGGAGGTACATAAAGTAATTGTTGTGTATGCTCAACTTGGAAAGCGAGACTCCGGCGAACACGTCTACTGGGAGAGACCTCAGGAGGTTGTTGTTGAGGATGAGGACTCTCAGTTTGGGCATCGCATTGAAGGTGCCGGGCATGATCAGCTGGATCCCATTAAACTCCACGTTCAGATACTCCAGGTTTTGCAGCCCAGCGAATTTCTCCCGGGACAGGGTGTCTAAGTAGTTGCTATCCATGTAGAGCCATCGGAGATCAAAGAGGTTCTTGAAGGTGTTGTTCTCGACAGTGGCGATGTTGTTGTTGCCCAGATCGAGTAAATTAAGCTTCCGGTAATCCAGAAAGTGCGATTTCCTGATGGTGTGTATCTTGTTGTCTCTCAGAAACAGCTCCTGCACATTGGACGGCTTGGGCTTCAGATCCACCAAGCTGCTCACATTCCTGTCATTGCAATTAACCTTTAAGCCCGAGACGGGGATCTGATCGCAGCTGCAGATATGCGGGCAGGAGACAGTAGCCGGTAGCTTGCTTTTCGCGCTGACTGTCGACACGGCAGCAGTGGGTCTGGTCTTGATTTGCCAGTTGACAGGAATCTTTGTACCTCCGTTTGGACCAGATCCTGGCGTGGCAGGGTCGTCTTTGCCCTGTATTTTAAAGGGGGTTGGAATGGGACCAGGATCGCAGGTTTCTTCTTCGGCAGGGGGAGCAGCTAGGCTAGAATCCACTCTGTTCTTTTTGCACAGCTCTTGCTCTGTCGTCTCATTTAAATCTTTGCCTTGCAACCTAGTGGGAGCCTCACAAATCACTCTGCCGATCAAAGCGTTTTTGGGTATGTTTTCCAGCCATTCCTTCAACGACAGCAGATCGCAAGTGCAGTCCCAGGGGTTATCCTCTAGCAGGATTTCAGCAATGCCTGGGATCTGCTCCAGGACCTCCTCGTAAGGCAAGGTTTTAAGACGGTTTCCCCGGAGGTCGAGGTGGGTGATTGGCACATACTGAAACACGTTGGGGGGCAAGGTGCTGATAAGATTGTCATTTAAAATCAGCACCTCTAGCTTGTTTAAGTCCCTAAATGCTCCCGGGTCAATATCCCGCAATAGATTAAAATCTGCCTGAAGGTATTCCAGATCGTCCAGCCCCAGGAAAGTCTGCTTCCTGAATGATTTGATCTTGTTGTTGTTTATGTGCAATCTTTTCACCAGCTGCAGCCCAAGGAAAGCCCCGGGAACAATCTCATGCAAACCGTTGTTTTCCATGTGCAAACTGACTGCATTGTAGAAGTTAGCAAACTCATTAGGGAAAAGTCGAGTCAGGGAATTTCCATGCAGGAATAAATGGTAAAACTGGGAAGTTGGGGCGGTGAAATGTTGCAGGCTGGTAAATCCCTTTTTCTCACAGTCTACGTGCAAATCCCCTTCTATCTCGTTGCAGGCACAGATCTTCTCTTTGCAAACGTCCCCTGTAACGTTTCCAGCAGCAAAACAAAGAGACGTCTCCAGCAACAGAATCCAAAGCAGCATTTTTAAACCGAGCAATTCATTCCCGATCTCATCACAAAGTAACAGCAACCATCCTCCTCACACGGAAAGCAATTCCAGTTCGTTCAATACATGAAATGTCCGAACCACCACCAAAGGAGGGGAAAAAAAATGTGGGAAGGGGGAGCAGTGAGGGTCGGCGGAGGAGGGGGGACGCTTTCTTTTCTCCTCTCTCCCTCTCTCCCCCCCACGTACAACTGCAACAGCCCAGATTCCAGTCAATAATTATATCCACGAACTATCCAGGCACGTACTGCAAGGCACGCAAAAAAAAAAAAAAAAAAAAAAAAAGTAGAAGGTAAAAAAAAAATCCCCCTCGTCGATCTCCCTCCCTGACGCCTCCCGGGAAGCTAAGTGGAGGTCTGCTGGCCGGGCTGGCTCACCGGCACGGGGGCACGGTGCTGCTAGCCACCGGCCGCCGCTGCATGTTAGAGAGGCGCCGGCGGAGAGCGCGGCGGTGGCCGCGGAGGCTGCCGCTGTGCACGGCTCCGCGCCGGGCTGACCTTGCCGCGCGGCCGCGTAGCCGCGCTGCTCGCCCGCCGCCCGCCGGGCGCTGTCCAGCGCCCCGGTGCTGAAAGCGCGCCCCAGCCTAGGCGCTGGCCGCCGAGCCGCCGGCGCTGCGCGGCGCCCGCCCCCGCTGCGGTGCACGGCTGCCCATGCCTGCCGGCGGCCGGAGCCTGCCGCGGGGCCGGGGCCGCCCGACCGCCCGCGCCGCGCCGCGCCGCGCCTCGCCTCGCCTCGCCTCGCCTCGCCCTGCCGGCCGCGCTGCCTCCCCTCCTCGCTTGCTCGCTCGCTCCCTGGCTCTTCTTTCCTTTTTCTTCTGCTGCTGCCGAGTCGCACGCTCGCACACACTCACATGCACGCAGAGGGAGAGTTGCTAAGAGGCTCTGCTCGTTTCAACCTGGTGCACTCTGAAAGATCTGACACCCTCTGCTGAGCTGCAGTGGCAAAAATCCATCTGCTGAGGGAATGCTGGAGAAAAAAAAAATCAATCCACGTACAGGGCAAGCGTTAAAAACGTTGGCATTAAAAGCTGTCGATCTATTTAGATGCTTTCTCCTAAATGGACTATTTAATTTATTTCTTTTCTTTTAAGATGGAAAGTTTAGCATTCCCCTCCTCCCGACCAGTTCCCGATTGTCCCCATTCACACACACTCACACCTGCACAAGCAGGCGAGGAAGGTGTGTTTGCCTTATTGTATTTCCCAATGGCCTGAACAGAATTAGTGTCAGGGTGTCAAGCGAATAGCAATTTGAGGTAATTATTCTGCACGCCATTTTTATCGTTGCTTTAAATGCGTTTCTTCCTCCCCTGCAGTCTGTAGTGTTTCATGCTGGATTTGGTCTCTTGCTGGCGTTCTCTATGCAATGTTGAACCGTGGATTATTGCATTATATATATATATAATAATTTAAATGATCGCAGAGAAGAAGGAGGGTAGGGAGGAGGGGATTGCTGCACTGTTAACAATTCACGCTACCTGTTCCCACAGAGTATAGTGTCTCCCTTAAGGAGGGGAGGAGAGGGCTGAAACTGACAATTGTGCATCTTGACATTCTAATCAATATATGAAAATCTAGAGATGCACGTATGCACATGCACAGATATTTCTCTACGGATGTTCTTAATTTCCTCTCATTGGAAATAAAACGCCTGCTTCCCTCGCCCCCCACCCCACCCCCCGCCGTCCTTTCCAACTCCCACCCTTCTGACAAAAGAGATTACACAGCGGAAAAATCGGTGCCTGGCCTTCGAGAAAGGAGCCAAGCATACAAAAGTTTCTGCATCATTTGGATTGGTTTCAGATGGCTACGAGCGAAGAACCAGTTGCACCTCTGGTGGTACAAATGGAAACCCGCGTTTCCCCCTGCCTTGTCAAATCGCGCTGAGGAGGAGGTGGAGGAGGTGGAGGACGAGAAGGCGGAGGTGGAGGAGGAGGAGGTGGAGGAGGAGGAGGCGGGGGCGGGAGAGGCAGCCCGGCCGCCGGGTGCCTCCTGCAGCCCGGGGCTGTACCTCTCCCGTCCGGCGCTGCTGGTAAACTTTGGGGCATACTGGGGGCGGGGGTGGGGAACGTAACCGCGGTGGGAGGGGGGGGGGGGGGGGGGGGGGGGGGGGGGGCGGGGCTGGAGGAGGGTTATTTATAGGGAAAGCCAGGGAGCCATATGGAGCCTGCATCCCCTGGTCCCGGCGGTATGCTAATTTGGTCAAAGCTTTTCCCTGGCTGCCGCTTGCAAGTAAATTAGACATCCTGCCGACGATGATCTTATCAAATTAATGTAATTAGACCACAGACAAGTTACAACAGTTGCTGTGGTCATTTCGAGTCTTCAGGATGAAGATTTGGCCTTTCGGTTCGTTACGGTGGGCAAAGACTACGCGGGGCGGGGGGGGGTGGGGGCGTGGGGGCGGGGAGCCGAGGGAGGAAACGGGACGGGAGGAGGAAACGAAACAGACAAAAAGAGAGAAATCCTGGCCCTGAAAAAGCCTGCCCAATAAATTACAAACGGGTCAGAGGAGATAAAATGCCACTGAGACAGAAAGCACTACAAGAAATATACTAGTGGTTTCATTAGGTAGAAAAAGAGGGAAAGGAAACTTGGCGCCACGCTGAGGCCTGTTAATTCATTTCTCCTGACGGTTTCTTTGACTTTGTCTCTCCGTGATGGCGGGGGGGCGGGGGGCCGTGTTAGGCTGACTGGAAACCTTCCGTGGATCAAAAATTGCAGCCTCGAAGTGCAAGGGGAGACGGAGGCAGGGAAGCCCCCAGGAAACTCCGTGGAGGGAGGCGCGAGAGTCAGGGGAAGGGGCAAGGGTCGGGGAGGGGGTCGAGGACCCACTCACTGGGTGTCAGCAGCAGTGACAAGATCTGCATGAGTAAAGGCTCGGGACAGGAAAGGTGGAAAATCTGGAGACTGGTGAACACTCACTGGGTTGTGGGGCAGGAGGACTAAAGAGTTTGTTCTCCTTCCCCCTTAGAATAAAGCTTCTGAGCACCTTTACCTTCGTGTTATTAAAATTGCTCAGACACCGTAAAAACAACAAAAATGCAACCAGAGGACCTGAACATTAACAAGATATTAAATAAATAAATACGCATCAAATAAGAGGAAGGAGACAATGACCTGTTGTAAAAGCGTGAAGGACAAATTGCCTGCTTCTTCCAAGGGATCTGTTGAGAGGTGGGAACTAGTGGAAGCTATCTGCTGCCCTAGAATTTCAAAGTGGAAAAAAAAAAGTTAAAAAATCTGCCAGAAGATGTAAGAGGGTTTATGAGTGCTATGTAACTTCCAAAAGAGTATTTAGATAAAGAGCCAATTGTGTTTTCAGCTGTATACTTTGAAACTATATTTATAGATTTCTGTCTCATATAGCTGACATATATATTGTGAGAGCATCTGCCATGCAAAGGTTAGCATCTACAAGACAAGTCAGAGAGGAAGAAAAGAGGCATCATCCATTTTAGATTTGGTATCTGAAGTTTTGCTTTTGTAAGTCAAATTACACAGGAAAGGTGTGTCAGAGCCAGGAAATTAATCTGTCATTATTCAGTGCCATAATCTTAAATTTCTAGATTTCCTCATCTTCTTAAATTAAGTTTGGAAATATGTATCTTAAGAGAAGAGGCTTGCTTCTAAGTGTTTTGAAGAAATACCTGCTCCAGGATCAGGTTGATCAGGATCTCTTTGACTGAAATTTTTTACTCTTTCATTTAGAGAGTGTGGTAAAGTGAGAAATCATGCAGTACTGAAATGCTAATGAATCTGGGTCTTTAAAATTCAGCATATGCATCCCATTTCACAATCCATACACAGGTTGAATAACCAGGGCTCACATTATCCCCTCCAAATTATTCAGTAGATCAGATAGGAGAAAGAGCACCCAAGTCTATTTTCCTTGACTCCTTTCCTTATCTGATGTCTTTTACTTCCTGTTTGCCTCTGCAACTTCTAGAAGCCTAAGACAATGGAACTTCCTACTTATACCTTTCTTCTGAGTGTAAAGTCCCATATTTAACCAAACACAAGCAAATTGGCTTGGGCATCAGTTGCCTTTTGAATAAGAATGGTTTTACTCCTAATATGGAAAATGCCTTGAAACAGGAAAAGGTACTGGGACACTTTTACACTTTCCCAACCAGTAATCTCCTATCTCCCAGTTGCTACTACTTCCTGGACAGGGGCATGTTTGTGCTATATTGGAACACGTTAAAGAACTAGTTACCTCATCTAACATTGTAGGTCTTGCGAAGGAGAACTCAGAGCATTCACAAAGTTTCTACAGAACAAAAATTTATTACTGTCGATACCCTTCTTGCAATACTTGTGCTATGTGCCTTAAAATCATCTTCATTATTTCTATGGGAGATATAATCACAATAACGACATCCTACCCTGTAGATGTGATGCTCTCTGTGTGTATACATGCACACACACATATATATACACACGTATATAAAGGTATGGGTGTGTGTATGTGCACTACAAATTATGATGGACTCAGCAAATAGAAAAGCCATAGGTTCATTATTTCATTTGAAATTGTGGCTTTTTTCAGGTTTTGGCTATGCTAGGAGTGAAAGTTAACATAGGTGCCTCTATATGTTGATGCAACTCCTGCAGAAACTATGCTTCCCAATGAATACAGTGACTTTAAATCAGTTCAGATTATTTTTTACTAAGGGTAGGAGGGGTTAAACCAATACAAGGCTCTCTTCCTAGGATTTTCTATCTTAGTGTTTCACAGGCCAGTCTTCACAGAAATACTGGATTTCTACCTAGATTGCATTTAGGCCTAACAAAGTTTCTGAAACTAGACATTTTTCTTCTTCATTTTCCTGAGGGCAGTGACGTGTGAGAGTGTTCCACATCTCCCTGTGATATGTTCACCAGATGGAGCTTTGCAAAATGATGCAGTGGCGGATGATGATGATTGTAGGAAAAAAAAAAAAAAGAAAAGAAAGTTAGAGAAGTGGTTTGCCTACTTCTGTCTAGTGGATAGGAGACTGGCTCAGGATGAGAAAATAAAAATTCTCTATCTTTTGCAGTGTAAGAACCAGCCCACATGTTCCTCTTTCTTGGCTCATACCCTCAACCACCAGGCTACCAGCCCTCTTGCTGCAGCTGTTCTACTTTACAAGAAAAATAATTTTGAGAACCTTTGAACCAGAGAAAGGCAGCGGGGGAGCAAGAGTTCACAGGCTGTTGCGTACAGCACCCACCAGGGTTTGCAGAGCCCTGGGAGGACTTGCTTGCATTGTGCTTTCCTATGAGACTGAGCTTGACCTATCAGATACACATGCCAGATGTTTAGACTATGGAGCTGGTAGCAAAACACATAGACATTCTTTCTCCAGTATACATACTCATCAGACCTTGTGATAATTTTATGTTGGAAACATTGGCTCGAATAGGACACAGGGTTAGTCTTAAAAGCTTCAAACACTAGGTGTCAGAAAAGTGAATAGGAGTCACAAAGGTGGACAAATTGTGCATCCAGCCTGAGTAGTCTGTCATAAGAGCCATATAGTTATTTCACTTCGAGATTCTGTTGATGTGGAAGCAAGAGGTGTATTTAGCGAGTAGGCCAGGCTAAGGTCCTCACCAGAATTTCTTATTTAAACTACATATATTGACCTGAGTTTCTGACCAAGTTTCCACTGTGATTGTTTGCATTAAAATCATTAAAACATCTGAGCATTTCTTAGGACAGGACTGAGCCCCAGAACTGCTGTCCTTACTGGTGAGATTATCCAGAATAGCTGTTTGGCGAAGGACTGAATTCACACAGATGTTTATATTTTATCTTCCTTTCTCTGTTCCTTTCACTTTTCCCTCCCCGCCCCCCCGCCCCACCCTGTAACCTAGAGTCTCCAGCAAAGTCTTTGGGAGTGGCATGTTTTCAAATGGAAAGGGTACTGTAGGGAGGTCAAGGGACAGACTTAAGCCCCTTCCAACTTGGCAGTAAATTGACCCTGTGTCTCCACCAGGAAAGTGTATTCTGCCCACTATGCTCTTGGTTAGAAGGAGACAGATAGGGAGCTGCGTCATCCACCTCCTTTTATTGCTCTCATCTCAAAACTCACTCACACACACACACTCTCACACACACACACTTTAAAAGTTTGATATAACAGAACTGGGTTGCCTTTTTTCAGGGGAGAATATGAAGTTGTGGAGCCCAGATGGAGGGAGATGGTTTTGCTGCAACCCTGACCCCAGGACGTGAACTGAGATTCCACTGCAGCATTTCACTGAAATGTCCTCCGAGCTGCATCTTCGATGCTCTCGATCCTGATGTGAAGGCCTGATTTCTGCCTTTCCTAGTGAAGTATGTGAGATGGTTGGTTGCCTGACTTGGGGACTGGGATTTCACTCCAGGCTTCTGCTTCCTAAGTTGAGCATTGCAGTGTTCAGCACTGAAGCACTCAAGTATACAGATTTTTTTTTCTTTGTGATAAAAGACATACATTTAGGCTGGGGAAAATATTACAGGGAAATTAACTGGAGCTGTGAGAAATATTTGTTCTTTTCGTCAGCTATAGCAGGGAAAGTACTAGTATAATGTTATAGCCCGTAATAAGAAGTGATAACATTTGCACCATATTCTAACCTCAGCACAATTTTTTTTTAACAGATTCCAGTGTTATCGTTTTGAGTACTTGTTACAACAATTCTCAACATCGTGCAAGATTTGACCCCCGTGTAGTGTGATCAATACACAATACAGTACTGCACTTTTACTAATGTGACCTTTTTGTAGTTTGATTGCTTGCTTGTTTCAGAGCAGAGACTGCAAACAAGCAAAAGGTTGAAATAGCTGGTCATTCTGCAACATGTTTAGCTGACTGAGGTAGTTTAGTAAAGTGCATTCATACAATTTAAAGTCAGTTAAAAATTACTTTCATCCTTTTAATAAAACTCATATGTCAAGACAGGAAGAGCGTGAGTTAACTCAAGCAAAACAAGTCACAGTGCCATTTAGGTCTACACTAGGCATTAAAAAGTTTCTTTCTCAACCAAAGAAAGAAAAAAAATGTGTCCAAACTTTCAGTCTGTTGCTTACACAAGTAATCCCACTGAATCACATCAGCTTGAATAATAGACCTATAATGTGTTTTCAATAATTAATTATTTTCTTATCCATTTTCATGGTACAGTCTCAGAACAACATAAGGATTGTTTAAATGGACAAAAACAGATACGAGTTTATGTCTCTGCTCTCTCTAACTATAACATATTTCTGTTGTTCAATAATGGAGAGGGAAATGCTTCTCAGAGTGCGGAACACACCACTAGCCAAAGGCCTGCCCTATTCCTGCTTCCACCAATAGTTTACTGACATGACTCTGGGCAACTCATTTCTCTTTCCCGTGCCTCAGTTTCCCAGACTGAGGAAGTAGAAGGAATTATACAGCCCAAAGGTGCTTTGAAATCTGTGATGAACAAACATGGTAACTGGGGTAATCATCATCATTACTCAGGGGTACAACGCAAAAAGTCAAATCTTATATAAAAGTAATACCCAGTTCTTCCTCTTTTTATCAACCCATCTCAGAGGCTTTTACAATGGAATACAGTATAATTTTATATGCTCAACAAATCGGAAAACAGAAGCACTGACCTTGGGAAGGTCACATGTCAAGCTGCTGACAGCTCTAGAAATAGACCCAAATCTCAGAAGGCCCAGCCCTGTCTTTCACCCCAGTATTTTAGAGATGCAGAACTACTGATCTATAGAAAGAAGCCTGTTCCAAAAGAAAAGCTAAAGGCTTCCTGCCTCCTTTTCCTCCTCTCTCAGACTTGATTTTATGCATCAAAGGTTTCATATGCCAGTCATTTTCTTTCTGGAGGCCTAATGTAGTTATGTGGTGTGACAGTAATACCGAGCCTTGGTTTTCTTATTAATTCATATCTTAATTCACTGTAATTGAATTATTTTAACTGGGGAAAAGGAATGTTTTCATTCTTCAGTCTTTTCCTGACTCAGACTTCAGACTTCAAAAAACACAGGGATTTCAGAGACAAATAATAAACAATTTGAAGCACAAAGTACCTCTCACTTAAAAAACATTTCAGAAAAAAAAAACCCAACCCTATTTAAGCATGAGAACTGTAAAGAAGTGGTTTTGTTTTCAGGAAGTCTATCAGTTCCTTTTTTCTGCTACAAAACAAAACAAAGACAACTAACCAGGTAAAGGGGCAAACCAAATTAGTAATTTTTAGTGTATTTCAGAATAGAAACCTGAAACAAACCATTTGAGTTGATTAAAATATAAAATGTTTTGTTCTGGTTTTGTTATTTTTATTTTCTAATATAAAACAAAGCACATTTTGAAATAGAAAATCAGAATGGAATACCAGGAAATCACAATTTGATCTCTTTTATTGTCATCCATAATTTTTTTTCAAAATTGTATTTTGTCAAAATTATTTTTGCTTTCCTTTGATTAACTTGAATTGGAATTTTCTGATAGAAAATTACTGAAAAGCTTTCTGTAACTGTCCATTAGGAGAGCATCCAGTGGTGTCTGCACATTAAAAGGAGAATTGCTGGACATCACCAAACTGTGGGAAGACTGAATAGATGAAGCATTATTAAAAATAATAAGTTTTTCCTATTTATGCAGTGTTTAGAAACCATACCGTAGGACTAATCCCACATGGCATTTTAGTTTTAATTAAATAACATTTTAGACACATAAGGGAGAAGAGGTTGGTGACCCGATTAATCATTATACTGCTCAATTTTACATCACAGAACCCCAAACGATTTCAAATGTATTTCTGATGCAAAGCTAGAGTATTGCAGTGGTGACTCAGGATGTAGTTTGTTCTTTTTTTCTCCATTGGCAAAGCTGATCTGAGAAATCCCTTACTGTCTTCACTAGCCTCCAGCCACTAGTTCTAACTTCTTGAGGCTTTTTATTTAACCAAGATCATTTTATTGATCCAGTTCACATTGTGGTCCACAAACAATTCCGTCCTTCCTGAGTTGATGAGAAGGTCAAATCAGCATTGTTGCTGAGGTGGCTAAGGAATGATCCCTATACCTAGAGGGGAAGGATACATACTGAAGTCCAGGATTCAGCACCCACAAAACCCTAGCTTGGATGAATCTGGACCTTATTATCTCTAAATTATTACACACAATATACAGAATCTAAAATATAGTTTCACATGAGTCTCTTGCATCTGAGTATATGTGTGCATGTACAGATGTAGGTGTACGTATATATCGAGGAGTTGGATGTGACTGTGATGGGAGTATTAAAAAGACAAAAATCAGGCCAGCATCATAGTGTTTTACTAGACTGTCACTCATTAACACCGCACATTTTCCAATGGTAAGTTCTTACACATTATTAGTTATAATTACTGCATAGTCAAATGGTCCTTAATAACCATCTCCTACATTAGCTGTGTGTATTCAATACAGAATCACAGAATGCTTAGGGTTGGAAGGGACCTCTGGAGATCATCTAGTCCAACCCCCTGCTATACAGATCTGATGCCATGCAGTCAGCAGGGATGTCTGCAGTCAGGTTTGGGGATCAGTTTTGAGATCTCTTTGATGGTGTAAGCTGGAGCCAAAGTTGAGTTATTTTTCTTCCTCTTTTTTTTTTTCGCATGCATCCGTGGTATTTTTATGATCCTCACAACCTCCCCAAAAGAAAAGGTGAATCTCTTCTGCTCCCAACTCAGATTATTTTATTTCCAGGAGCAGGACTTGTTAATTTTTCCAGTCATGTTTCCTGCCTGTTCTACATCCACTGTTCATAACTTGCACAGTTTATGCCTTGTACATGATATTCATTGTACCCTGTTTGTGCAATTACATCACAGAAGTCTCCTTTTGCCTCTTGAAGTTACGTATTACCTTTACATGTACAGTTAGTTATGTCCAAGTGCTCAGATATTGTTGTTTGTTATGCCCTTAGTAGCATCACAAAATGTACAATCTCACAAATAGTTATAGTGTTGCTGTTTAGTCATTTTAGTGTGCTTATGTTTAGATTCCAGGCAAACAAATACCAAATATGCCCTCCTCAGTCTGTTTTGACTTTATCAGTGCAACAGGCCTCTGCTTTGTCAGCAAGACTTCTATTTAAGCAACATAAATATTTACCCTATAAGCTACTCCATGAGCTACATAGATATTTAGAATTCATAAATGTGTCATAACTTCTGCTGAAGTTACTTGAAAATAATTTACTTCAGATTTGCTTTTAATACTTGGCATAAGAATTGGGCCATTATTTATTAAGTAGGCTTGTATTCTCTCTTTCTCCTTTGGATGGAAGTTCCTTTCTTACTGTTACATATAAGGCCTTCTCTAGCATGTTCTCAGTTGGAGAGACTGAGGAAAATCAAGATAGTTTACCATGTGATTCAAATAATGTTCACTTTCACTGTTTTACTTTCTTTGACAAGAATATTTATTTACATTTTAGAGTTTCAGCATTTATAACTAGAAAAAAAATTTCATAAGCTGTAGACCAGGTCTGCATTATATGGTCCTGTACGATATGTGATCTGGGATCCATGGGCTTGGCTCTCAAACACATAATTATTTTTGTGCACAGGATGCAGCATTTGCTCTGCAGAACCACGCAAGTGGGTCTTAGGTGAATCAATAGACATCAGACAGACACAACAGACCCGCTATGCTACACACTTGCAGACCAGTTCATGCTACCAGAGATCGTATGAACCTGTACAAAAGTATATTCCCTCCATTCTTGGACCAAGAGAAATTAAGTGGCCTAACCACCCTGTGAAGGCAGCACGGACACACCATAGTCCAAATATACCCCTCCAACAGTAGGAATGCTGCACTTCTTTATTTTTATTGCATCTGGTTGTGAGTAGCATCACTAGAATGTAGTAGTGCTGCCCTCTCTATGGGCTTGTAACAGATTGCTAAAGAACTCCAGGGCCACAAGTGGGAAATACCTGTAGGAGGTCATGCAGGGTCAGTGCTGAAGGACCCACTTAACTTCTCTCTGACACTCTTCTTCATTTTCCTTCCCCGTAACACTCATCATGAAAGTTCAAGTCATTGAAGATTGACTCAATAACTTGTGTACTTTCGCTCTAACCATGGAAGGTCAACTAAAGGTAAAGCAAAAACAAAGTGAAAAAGAGATCAGCTGAAAATATAAAGCTTTTTGTCTGAGGACTGAGTAACAGCTCCTTTTTTTTTGGTGGATTTCTCAAAATCTAAAGAGATTAAAGGGCAGAGGTACATTTCTCTGAAAAATTGATTTTTTTTTTTTATTTAGGTCACTGCTGGAATATAAAAAAAGTTGATTTTTAGATTAAAGCATTTTCTTGGTTTTTCTTAATTAATATGGTTTCTGGCTTTTTTTTTTTGAGAGGGAAGTGGGAAGAGATTACAAAATGCTTTGGTTTTAATTAGATACTTAAATCATTTAAATGAAATACTTTGCTGCTTTTAAACTTAGCTTTTAAAAGCAAAACTGAAGCAAATCTGTGATGGAACACTTCAGCAGTCTGGTGATAGTTTTAGCCTTTAGCATCTAGTCTGAGATACCCACCTAGGCATCCTTACAGTCAGTGGACAGAAATTAGTCATTCAGCTTATACTAAAATATGTATGAAATAAGTAGAATTGATTGTATTGGGAAAGTATTATTTGTGACACTTGATTACAAAGACTCTTACACTACAACTAACTAACTTTCAGATGACTAATTCTAGATGTGGCTAATCCCATTCAAGGGATTAACTCTGACATCAATGGGATATTTATAAGAAAAAATATTTCATTGAAAAATATACATACACAATTTTAATTTTTTTTTAAGGTCTGTTTTTTCACTCATTTTTTGAACAGAATGAAGTTTAAATGTTTTAGTTCATTAGTGTATTTCAAGAATAGATGAACAGAAAGTTGGAGTCTAGGTGTAGCCAGATATTCAATATAAAAATAAGATATTATTTTTCAAAGCAGAATAAGGAGAAGACAAGACATCAAGTTGTGTCTTCAAAATTTAATTTGGAAGTATAAATATACAAGAGGAATGTTACATTGTTATTTCTTACCTTTCAATATTACAGGGGGGTGTTCACTTATTTTCTCTCTTACATCTCTACAAGCATAGCAGAGAGAAATGAGGGGTGAAAGGAAAGAGTGCTCTGTTGATGACTGTTATAAAAGCTGGATTTTATTGATTATACTATGTGTATTAGTAGCTTTATTGTTCTGAATCTTGACTCATAAAAAAAATTATTCTTGGGAAGCAATTTTCCTGATTATTACAAAAACTCCTTGAATTTTTGTTTTTCTGTGAATACTTAGGAATATTTTCTTCCATACATTATTTATTACAAACACTTTGAATATTATCTGTTTTATAAGTTAAAGTTAGCTTGTTAACATCGAAGAAATCAACCTCTTTTAAGATCTCGACATTATTTCGAAGTAGCTGAGTGTTCAGACACTCTGAAGAGTCAAGGATATTTAAAATAGTAATGATTAAAAAAAAAGGAAAAGAAGAAATTACATCTTAATGGCATTGCTGTTGCTAGGAGATTCCATCTAGTCTTTATGAGATGAATGTGTCCTTTTTTTTAATTAAAAAATTGATTAATGAATAGATAAACAACTAAAATGCCAACCTTTTAGTAAATTTGTGTAGAAGCTTCCAATGTATAATCTGATTAAGCAGCAGCAACAACAAAAAATCTTGAAAACAAATTGATCACACAAAGGACAGGGGACAAAAAGTAGGCCACGCTTTCAATTGTTCCTTTAACCTGTCAAGCTACACCTTCTTGGTGCTGCAAACAACCACCGTAATTAATATTGGTCACTGTGAGAAATCGGATTTAGGGTTAGATGGACAATTTGTCCGATGTAGTACAATGTTTATTATGCTCTTCAGCCTGTGTGTAATTCAAAACTATAATTAATTTAGCTATCACCACCTAGCTCAGTAGATATAATGGGATTTTGTTAACAGCTTAGAAGCTGTCAAGGTTTCACAAAGAAGCTAAAAGGCAAAACATTGCTCAAGAAGACCTGCTTGGCAAGTTTCAAGTTTTTCTGCAACAGACTAGAAATTCTAACTTCTTAAAAAATGTGTTCTTAAATATAATTTAACAAGATATCACAGTGAGATAAATAACAAAAATATTTTAACTTAAACTTTCATTTTCCAAACATCCAGTCCAACTTAGTAACAAAATACACCAGCTTAATAGTTTCAGTTTGGCAAAGGTGTAAAAAACTAAAAACAAGGATCTATTACAAAACTATGTTAGAACATCATAGCTATAATCACCACCACCACTAATGTGAATGTTCTAGAACTTGGAGAATCTTAAAAATAGCCCATAAAAATTGAATATTGTTAAAAAATAAAAATTGTTATTGTCACGTGCCCTTTCTCCAAGCTTTGTCATTGCATGTGTTAGAATGAAAAACAAAGAACAAACAAACAAGCTTGGCTGCTCCCACAAGTCACTTGAGGAAGAGCTGAGAATTTTTATCTTTTACTCATTCATGCTCACAGCCCTAGTCCTTAAACCAGGAATAGATTT
The DNA here is from genome assembly GCF_013368605.1 of Nyctibius grandis. Classification (NCBI taxonomy): domain Eukaryota; kingdom Metazoa; phylum Chordata; class Aves; order Nyctibiiformes; family Nyctibiidae; genus Nyctibius; species Nyctibius grandis. Next base: position 74,350,419 of record NC_090659.1, on the reverse strand, counting down.
GTTGTTTATATTACTGACATTTTCAAAGTGTTTCATGATCTTGGTATGTAGTCTAGGGCAACAATATATATTTTATTTGTAAAGCACTTAGGTAGCCTTAGGGCTCTCTGAACAAGCTGTCTTGATATCAAAAACAATATAGACACACTGCCGCTAAAAGTTTAAACCTGGTAATCTTATCCATCCGTTGTGCCTCTATAAACATATACAACCACAGAATTTATATGCCGTACATCCTTTTACAAATGCAGGTTCTGTAAGTGGAAAAAACAACCCCAAAACAACATCGTGGTTTCTTGTAACTATTTACACATCTTTAAACATGTTTTTGTTTGGTTTTTTTATTATTATTATTTTTTTGGGTGGGGTTGGTTTTGTAGTTTTATTAATATGGAAGCTGATCTCAAAAGACATGGGGTGTCCACAATTCCCAGTGAATTCTTGGGAGAATGGAGTTGCTCAGTAGTTTGCTGGGTCAAACCAATAGAGAACTATATGTGGTTGTTTGGGTTGTTTTATTTTTTAGAATTTCTGTACAATATGAAGAAAGGCCTGTAGGACTTTTTTGGCCTGGTGATACCATTTTCAGTTCAGTCAGGAGTTTGCAAATTATTACCAGAATAACTGCTAAAACAGCACTTTTCTGACAGAAATGCACAGGATGTTTTGACCTTTATGTGTTTGTTTCATAAATTGTTAATTTGATATTTGTTTTCTGAACATCTGGTACTGTATTTAAGAATCTGCTGTTGGCCTACACTGTTTTCTTTTTGGATTTCAGATATAATGCATTCTGATATTGTTTAGACATGTGCCTTCTCCTATAATCCAAATATAAACAAGTTGAATCAAAGATGCAAAATACTGCAAAATAACTCCTTCACTTTCTCCTTATGCATTTAGCGTAACTGAATGATAAAACGATACTGATGATGATAGTATAAAAAATGAACTAAAAATTAAATCACAGGGGAGAGACTTTGACTGGGTGGGTGGGAGCTATTTTGTTTGGCACTCTTCCCTGTGTTGTGACCTTCTGTCTGTTAAAGAGAGAAAGTGAGAAGGTGTGTGAGAGAGAGAGAATGAGAGAGAGAAGAGTAGACAAGAGAGAGGAGGAGGAAGGAAGGAAGACAGGCAGGCAGACAGTTACAAAAGAAGGAAGGAAGGCAGTCACTAAAGAAGGAAGGGAAGGAGGAAGGGAGGAAGGGAGGAAGGGAGGAAGGGAGGGAATAACAAAAGAGCAGTATCAAAAATAATATGTTTTGGGACAGGAATATTAATCTGATGAGATTTTAAATGAATCATTGTGTTGCTCACCCATATGTGAAACAACTGAGGTATAGCTTAGGCAGTCGTGCTTTAGGTCAAGAATTAAATTGATTAGTGGAATAATACAAGAAATAACTAATCTTTTGTCTGTACTAATGTTAATTCTTTTTTTCACACATATAAATCCCCTGTATTCACAACCTTGGGCAATTAATATAATGTTTTTAAAGACTAAAATATGTAAAATTAATGTATTTTCAAACGAATTCTTAGTACCGATGTTGCCTGGGAATAATACACATATAAGTAATAACAGCACATATTTGCTAACAGTATAAGAATTCTCTCTGTTTATCTGCATGGAAGAAGGCCTGCCTTCTTATTTTTGTAAGAGATGTGGAATAACTTTGATGCCTGTGATTAAAGTAAATATACAAATAACAAAGCTAAACAACATCTTATCAGATGTAATCAAAACAACTTGGCAATTATCAACAAACAAGTTAACAAAGATTTATCACTTGCAAGAAACAAGCAGTATACTACATCTCAACACTATCAAGTTAGAATTTAAAATTACTTTGAATTTTGTTTAACATTTTGCAGCCCAGTAATATCCTGGAGACTTGATCCTTATGCTGAGGACAACTTTGGTGTCAGGAGATCCCATTCCCTTTAATGGTAGTGGATGTCCCTGTACAAATAAGAGGCATAAATTGGTCCAGATCAGGAAGACAGCAAATGGCTTTAAGACGCAGGGGACGGATGTGCTGTGATAGCCATGACTTAACATAAAAAGCCTAAAAAGAGAAAATAACTGAACTAGAACAGAAGAGTGGAGGAATGTATTCAGACTGAAAGAACATGGTGATAAAGCAAAGATATGTTTTCCTTTTTAATTTTTTTTTTACATTTTTTTCATTAAACTAGTCTGAACCAGCAGATCTGTTTAATAATATTCTGTTTAGAAAGGGACCTTGCTTTAAACTCTAATCCATCCTAAAAAATCAGAGGTGCTTTGACATCTTTTATGTACACTGTACAAGAAGAATGTTGCTGTGTTTTTAGGTTTTGAAAGAGTAAAGATCCTATTGCAAAAGTAATAACTAATTTTGAAACACCAAATATAGGATGTGCACTAATGATGTTTAGGGGTCACTCATCCATGAAGGCTGGTTTTGTCCATGAGGGATGTTTTCTTTTTTGGTGGTCTAAATGTCAAGTCTGCATTATTTCCAGTACAATATTCCGTACAACCTGTTGGATTCAAGATATAAATAAAGGTGGATTAGCAAATGAGGGAAGGATCTTGGCAGAGTAGAACAAATGAAACTCTGCTATTTGAGGAAGAGAGCAATGAAAAAATATTTGTTAGCAGGCTCCACAGCTACTCACCAGATTCTCTTTTGCACAAATGCACACATATAGCTGTACACATCTATGTATATGTTTGCAGCTTATACATGCAAATTCATCAGAACGAAAAGTGTGATGCAAATATGTATAGGCTAATAAAATAAAATAGCATAAGTAGTCGTCCCTCAACTCTACCTTAGACTAAACTCTAACTGCCCAAAAGACTGTATTTTCTATAGGGAGATAAAAATGGACATCAAGTCTATCACTATCAAATTATAGTGGAGGCAGGTCTCTGTTGCTTTATTAGAAGTAAATATATGAGGTTAATTCCTGGCATATGAGTAGGGACTTAGGGCTGTCTCACTTTTTTGTCTGGCAGTTTGATTCAGTTGCAAAAGTATAAAAGACAGTGTATCGTGTATCATATATCATATGCATGATTATCTAACAGCTAAACCAGTCCAAACTAAACTTATTTTTCAATGATTCCTTAACAGACACTATGTTACTACTGCTAAATCCAACAAACAACAGCAACATTTAATCTGCACTAACGAACAGACAGATAGGATGTATGGTAGTCATGGTTGATGTTCTGTCTTCACGGCAACACATAACCATTGGATCCTCACACACTGGATGTTTTAGGTCTTCATCTACAGAATACTCTCTGTTTGGGTACGAGCCCTCTTAACTAAAATAGCACATCTCTGTCAAGCAAGTTGCACCAAAACCAGAAACAGTCAGGTCTGGTTCAGGTTAATGATGATACTTCTGCAGTTAAATCAGTTAATATGTAGGCTATACATTCCTGCACCCTCTGCCCTCTAGAGTATAAAGGAAATTACACAGAGGAAAGTATTTCTTTCCCATATTATTTTCAGCACAAACCCCATGACATTGTTTTGTGCAGGCTTCTGAGTCACGAGAGGGGGGAATGCCCCTATTTGTCTCTGTGTTGTGTTAATATTCAAGTGCTTTCTCTGAGTTGCATTAACATTCCGGTGCAAATAAAGCTATTTCAAGTCAATGGACTTGATTCAACAAGGGAGTGCTCTAGTTTTAGGTGACTCCAAGGAGCATAGCTGGATTGATTTCATTGTACTACAGTGGTTAGCCAAGATCAATATTGGTAAGTAGTTGTAAGAAGGCAATATCCGCAAAAGATTTTCTTCGCTGGCCAGGGCTGAACACAGACTCATCTACTCCTAACTTCTACCAACTACCCTCACAGACAGTATTGATTTTTTTTTTGCAGAACTGTGCAAATGTTGCTCAGCAAAACTGTACAATTAAAAAAAATAAAAGTTTGCTAGTTGATCTTTACCTGAAACTTTGACACGATAATTCAACATTATATTGTAAGAACTGACTACGTTACTGTAACTGAGGGTAATGCTTGGCTCCTCAGTTTCTCCAAAATAACCAGAGCCTATTATCTCTCTTAATTTCATAATTCCTGAGAATTAAATAAAATTTTCAATTATTTTTAATTGAGAGTCCACTCCACACAATAGTCTCTTTGTGGCAGAATTGAAAAGAAAATGACCTTCCAAAAGAGCCTGTCCTTCTAATGTAGCAAGAATTTGCAAAAGTGTTTAGTTGAAAAAATTAAAAATATATCAGAACTGCTGATGAAAATTTAGGCCTACTACGGTGATACAGATGCTCATCATTGTTGCCTTTTATTGCCATCTTCTCTATTTGCCTCTGTGGATTCTTAAGTGTATTTGTTTTGGGTTCTTTTCCCTTCTACTTCCTGGATTATAGGAATTGTGATTGGTTTTGCTAAGCTGCTTCTTACAGTTCCTCGTGAGCTGCCAATTAGCAGCACTCTACAGAAGACATTTTTGCAGCTGTAATCCAGAATGCTTAAGAAAAAGGAAACAGAATTCATAAAACACTGTTATTAATTTAAAAAAATATTTAAAGGATGAAAGGGAACAAAGTAAAACTTTGTAGTACTAGAAAACAATGTGTCACATATTACATACTGCAGAGATGTTTCTCTTTTTTCTTAATACAAAAAAAAATACCAGGGGGCTTGATCCTCTGGGCTGCTAAACTCTGCTGCAGGAGAGAACTAAAGCATTGTCACTTGGCCTTATTTTTTCACTCATAAATTGCCCCAATTGCAGGCATCGGTGGAGCTGAAGAGATGTAGCAAAGCAAGATCTTATTTCCACTGTTTCTCAAGCCTGCCTGAACTGAAAACTTGCCTGTCAGAAAATGAGCTGTGCAACTGGAGCTACATCAATGCCTGACTCTCTAAAGTATACAGGACCTCGGTGTAACTTCAGCAGCTGTTCAAGAGATTTGCTATGTGATCTCATTCTCAATTTAATACGAATCAAAGGCATTCAGTACCTGGCAGGATTATCTCCCTTGTTTTTTGCACTGATAAGGGAGGTAAGATGTTATATAACAAGAAAGGAAGAAAAGGAGTAGGGAAGGTAGTACTGTTAAAAGGTAAGGCAGTGAAGGCCTATGATGCATGTAATAGCCATTTTTAGTAGCTTCATTGGGTTTTGCTTACTGTTGATTATTTAGGGTTTGTACTCACAAGAAAGCAGCAGTGGTGGAAGTCAGATAGCGTTGCTTCCAGAAGTCCCCTGGAAATGGTATGCTTCAGCCAGAAGCTCAGTGTCTCATGACTAGATACAGTTGGGAAATAAAATATCTAAGAGGCTTCCATGAGAAAATGCCAATTTAACAACAAAAATAATTAACGAATTTTGATTCAGGCAGTATTTAATTTAGAGGAAACAGAAAGGTGTATATGGAGGACATTTCTGAACCTTAAAATCCTAGTTTGACATTTCACAATGAAAAGTTTAGATTTTCATTCTGAAATTATTTTGCTTTGAATTGTAGATAGAAACACACACATGAATGAAAAGAATACCAGAGATTACAAATGCAGAAAAGTATTCTGACTTCTTTTGGAAAGGAAATATTCAATATTTTGGCTTTTTAACCTGAATTGAGATTATTTAAATAAATATATATATTTTTTTTTCATGAAGTAGGTAACCAGTTTTGGCTACTACGTGGGCTGGTTCAATGCTTTTCCTGGTCCCAAGAATATTCCCTTTTCTCTTAGTGTTCAGCATCATCTACCAATGTGTCAAAGATGCTCTGATCTCCTATTTAAGTTTCTGCAAACTTTTAAATTCTGAGTTATTGTCCTTTCTCAGGGTTGGGTAGTGAATTATTCCTCAAGTAGTCCTCATGTTCAGTAAGCCCAGTTTCTGGAACACATGGACCTAATCGTGTGTCTTAAGCTTCAGATTAGTTTTATTGCACTTCTTGTACACAAGGCCACACAATACACCGGTGATTAGACTAGTGCCTTTCAGAGGATTAAAAGATCCTCTAATAGCCCACTGGAGCCATTAAATTTTAACCCTTTTACTGTTTAAACATGCCCGAGTCAGGACTCAAAAGAGAGATGTAAATCGGTATGCTGTGCTACATGATATCTGAGGAACAGTCAGGTGACCGTCTAGAATATTCTGTTCAGCAGTAGAAATAAAAACGAGTCCTATATAGAATCACAGAATCATAGAATCACAGAATCAACCAGGTTAGAAGAGACCTCTGGGATCATCGAGTCCAATCATTGCACTGACACCACCATGTCAACTAGACCATGGCACTTAGTGCCATGTCCAGTCTTGTCTTAAACACATCCAGAGATGGTGACTCCACCACCTCCCTGGGCAGCCCGTTCCAATGTCTAATGACCCTTGCTGAGAAGAAATTCTTCCTAATGTCCAACCTGAACCTCCCCTGGCGAAGCTTGAGCCTATGTCCTCTTGTCCTATCACTGGTTGCCTGGGAGAAGAGGCTGACTCCCACTCCGCTACAACCTCCCTTCAGGTAGTTGTAGACTGCAATAAGGTCACCTCTGAGCCTCCTCTTCTGCATGCTAAACAACCCCAGCTCCCTCAGCCGTTCCTCATAGGTCATACCCTCCAGACCCTTCACCAGCTTGGTCGTCCTCCTCTGGACTCGCTCCAACACCTCAACATCTTTCTTGAAGTGCGAGGCCCAGAATTGGACACAGTATTCAAGGTGCGGCCTCACCAGTGCCGAGTACAGAGGGACGACCACTTTCCTAGACCGGCTGGCAACAATATTCCTAATAGAGGCCAGAGTGTCGTTGGGCCGCCTTGGCCACCTGGGCACACTGCTGGCTAATGTTTAGCTGGCTGTCGATCAGCACCCCCAGGGCTCTTTCTGCCAGGCCGCTTTCTAACCACTCTTCCCCCAGCCTGTAGAGCTGCATGGGGTTGTTGTGGCCGAAGTGTAGGACTCGGCACTTGGTCTTGTTGCACCTCATGCGTTGGTCTCGGCCCATCTATCTAACCCGACCATGAGAAGACTCATGTGGATAGCAGATCAGGTCCTAAACACACACACCCCCCCCCATACGTGCACATTATTATCTTTGGGAGACCCAATACAGCAGAGGGATTGATCCTCTTTTTCAGCATGAAAAAAAATCTGATATCCAGAAGGTACCCACAGACACAAGCACATGGGCATGTATAAATCAGGAATTTCCTGAAACCATACACCAACCCTACCCTAGTTAACTAACAGAAAAGGCTTTATTTGAAAAAGTTTTGGATCATAACCTTTTTGTATTCTCTTCCTCACTGGTTAGTGATTGATCTTGAGCTAGAAAGAAAACTTTATGGTGTCAGAGCTACAGATAAAAAAAACCCTGATATCTGTAGCTATGAAAGAAAAAAAAGTAGGCACATTTGCCACTTTTGCCTAATTGTAATTCTTATGACTCTCCTGCAAGTTTCCTAACCTTTTTATGTAAAAAAAACCCCTGAGCTGGTAAACATTTATGCACATTAACAGCTTTTCTTACAAGTGTGTTCCCTATGATACTCATTGTATGTACGACTGAATAAAGGACACTATTGTCCAGTGTTGTAACATCAGTAGAACCTGAAGTAAATTACTTACTTTAATTACAATGGTTGGGGTTGTAAGGTCTAAAATTATTTTTTGTTTTGGATTTTGTTTTCTTCTTCTTGTAATCTGTAAAGACTTTAACACATTTCTAACTCCTATGAAATACTAGCTAATAATAGGGACTGGTTCTTGTCATGTGCAGGGAGATAAGCCTTTCACAGTATTTATCCAGAACGACATATACAAATACACATTTTCCATTTCTTTCTGGACCTGCTGAATCAGAGATTAAGAACTCGGTACACCTAATGTGTGTGATTTTTCCCCCATGTACTATAGAAAGATTGGAGAAATGGAGTAAATAACAGATCGGGCCCTATGTTGCTAGGTAACATAACATCTATGCATATAGCTGTTTCCTGCAGTATTATGATCTAGCCCTCTTCTCCTTTCTGATCTTGTAAAAATATTCATCCAATATAATCCAGACACTTTTTAGGTGATTTTCAGAGGGGATATTTGTATTGTTAAATGCAAAGGTATTCTGTATAGAACTCAACTCTAAGTGTTTAATTACACTTTCTTCTGTATACTTTTTTTTACAGGTTAGTGTGTGGATGCATTTGCTCTACCTCATATGCATAGCAATACATAGTTGTACAGTAAAATAATGAAAAATGTTAAGAAAATGCAAAGAAGTTATTATTCACAAATTTAGATTTAAAGTTAAAAATCCTTGTCTTTCTGTGCAAATGCTAGCAAGCAGACCTATAAAACATCCACTCATCAACTCAGGCATAGGAGGGTTGGGGGAAAGGAAGAACTTCCTTATTATTAGCAAGTTACTGAAGTGTAAAGTGTGCAATCTGATCAAAATTAAGATGGGGATTTTTTAATAAAAAGTGGAGTGAGAAGGTAGGTAAAAAACAAGCAGAGATTAATCAAATGAGTCAGAAGAATATTTACTTCCCTGAGGAAGATAATGAAAACCGAAATATAGATATCATATTACCTAGGGAAGCTGAAGTAAAGAAATGTGCAGATTATTTTAATGAAAGGATTTATCTACCTGGTGCATCCTCATGTTTACATTTTCTTGTGGTGACAATAACTCTGTCAGGTAGATTTCAAGAAGAGCATGTGCCATTGTTGTTAACAAGGCTAGTTCACAGAATCACAGAATCACAGAATGTTAGGGATTGTAAGGGACCTCGAAAGATCATCTAGTCCAATCCCCCTGCTGGAGCAGGATTACCTAGACCATATCACACAGGAACGCGTCCAGGCGGGTTTTGAATGTCTCCAGAGAAGGAGACTCCACAACCTCTCTGGGCAGCCTGTTCCAGTTAGTGTAATACAGGCCACAGAACAGTAATTGCTGTGCTCTAGCTGTTAGTTCCAGTTCTGTCTAGCAGAGCATACTCGCTTAATCTTGGCTAGAGGAAAGCAGAGAAAAAATAAAATCTCAACATGAATCATAGGGTTAGGGCTTCTGATTGCTATCACTGTACTTATCATCCACAAATCCCAGCCTGAGGCAGTTCCAGAAGTCTTGGAAAAAAGTTTACATTCTGGAAGAAGAAATAGGATAGCAATACACGTAATTCTTATGGCTGTAAATATATTTCTTATGCTAATCAATTAAGATATATGTATCAAAATTATACCAGTTTGGCGTGCCTAAGCTCCCTCTGGAATTATTAATAATAAGAGATAGATGATGTAGGCAAGGAAAGAAGGAATTTTGTTTCCTTTCAGGATTTGAGAGACCTTTTTTTGGCTATTTATACTTTTCACTCTCTCCTTTAGGTTGGATAGGAGTAATAAAATTCTTTTTTCTGCTAGGTTCCATGACAACTAATTTCTTTTACCTTTCTCCTTTTTGTTTAATCTCCCTCAAAACCCAGAAAGCTAGCTTGCAGTCTTGACCACTGACTTTCATGGGGAAAAAAAGAAAAGAAAACACTGGAAGGTGAAAGGAGATTTATTACTTCTCACAAATAGAAACATTGCTTTCATTAGCAGAATTTCCCTTTCTTTCCCTATTTCTTCACATTGTTCTCTATTGGCCTGAAGACCACAACTGTAAAAAATCAAAGAGCAAATAAGCCCTCTCCAATAAAGATTCTGTCCTCTCTTAATATACTTTAATCCCTTTAGTACCTTCACCTCTCTGAAACTCTCCACCCACTGAAGGCTACATAGTAGAACCACCTCAAAAAATCCCCTCCTAAGTGTTCATCTTCTTTTCCACAGAGAAATTGTAATGCATAAGTTAGTTGTCCTGAGGTCCATCTATCCATTTGCTCTTCACTTTATGAGAGTGAAAGGATATCTAACAGTGATCATAGTCTGAACAGGAGGCTGAATGAGACTCCCTCAAAGAACTTTACCCTTATGTGTGGTTCTGCAACTGTGCTCATGACATCTCTTAATCTTTTTGCTCATGTGCTTAAAAGGAAACCCACACATATTTTAGGTTAGTTAGATTTCATAATTTCATAATTTCTCTTTTTTTCCCTTAAAAACCTCGCAATTAGAGATTTCAGATAAATCATTAAGTGATCAGAAAAGCAGTCAGAAAAATATAACTTCTTTTATATGATGAGGAGCAACTAATCTGTAGCAGTTTACCTGACACTTATTTTGAAAGCCATCAGATTGGCCTATATGAATAACAAAGTAAAAACTTGATCTTTTTTATATCAGGCTATTTATTTTTTAATTTATATATGTATCATGTTAATGTCTTAATTCTTCAAATAATATGAACGTCCTTCTTTAAGAAGTATGTTGTGTAGTACTTCAAAAGTAAATTTCAAGAACGCAGGGTGTATCAAGATTTTTTTCACACCTGTACAACTTTAAAAATATGTTTTGGTTATCCATCTCCACACTTACTTACATAAAACAGCCTCAGGGGAGTTATGTAATAACACTTAATTTTTATAGTGTTAGATAAACAAAAAAAAAAAGAGAGAAGTAACCTCGCAACAATCCTTTTAAAATCTGAACTGCCTTCCTTTCATTCTAAACAGAGCACACATCATACAAAATGAAAATGTTTACATCATACAGAGCAACAGACAGATTTGAAATATAAAGTGCAATTCATTTTCAAGGTTAGTTTGAAACTGAATGTTGGAAATAATTCCAAACATAAACCTAACAAATATGCTTAACAATAATTGCAGTCCATGTTTCCTCTGAAAATGTTCTCTGCTTATTGTTCAGCATGAAATGTAACGTTATTTTTCCATTTGACAAAAATGTATCACGTAAGTTATTTTTCCATTATATGTATTTCAGATTCTGACATAAATCAGGCAAAAAGGAAGCCAAAGTCAACAGCGTATGGGCAAAATGAATAGATATTTACAAAGTCTGGGTATGCAACTCATAATTTTTTTTTTAATTTCAAGGAAAAAAAGGGCAACCATTCATTTTAGTCTTGCATAAGACTAAATATTTGTCAATTTGGCAACTGTTTTCCACTTTATGTAATTGTTTCTACAACAAATAAAAAAGCATGAGTTGAGGTTACTGAAAGAAACACTAAAAAGGAGAATCTTCGTTATAGAAGGAAGATTAATAAATTTCTTTTTTTCTTTGTTTCCAGATAATTAGCTGTTGATATTTATGTTTTATACTCTTCCTTGTTTTATATTTTCCATCAATATCAGGCAATCAGAATTATTTTTCAAAGAACTGCTTTAGCAGTTACTCTAAATCATTGAAATATAATGTTTTTTTTGTAGGAGATAACAGATCCTAGTTCCAGGATTTTTTTAATAGCATATATCAAGTCATAAGAAGGAAAAAAAAATCAGGTTGCTTCCACCTTTTTCACTGTCCTTTGAGTTAAGACTGTAAATGGCTTCTGGTTTAAACATCTGTTTTCATCTGCAGACCCATTTTAATTTGGGATGTAAGTTTGAAGAAAAATTTCTTACAATAGGGTTTATTACTAATATTAGAAAACTCTATCAGACACTGATTGATAAAATGGAAAAAATGCAGCTTCTTAACATCTGTTCCTAAATCAAAAAGCATACTTTCCTGTCATTTGCAATTTCAGAATTAGATTGCACAGAGCAGCAACTGGCTTATTAAAAGCTTGTATGTTGAATGTTTTGCTGCCCTCACCAGGACACTGTATAATTTTGCATTTTATTTGGTAAACTCCTGGTTAAATGGACTAACAGTCGTATTCTCTGCAATAAATCAGCTATAATGAACAATTCAGTGATTAATGTCACATATATATGTACAACTGCTATCAGCTCAAATGGTTTTAACAGAAATTAGGAGAGGTCCAGTTGATCAAAGACCTATAACAATATGAAGTAAAAACAAACTTCCTGAAAATGTCTAAGGCAGATATTTTAAAATCTATTGATGCAGAAGCAGAAAAAAGTGATCATTCATTCATTGACTAAAACAATAAATATATTAGCAAGCTTTCCTTGTGCAGATACTTTCTGCAGAAGAGCTGGGATTCAAAACTCGCTGTTTTATCCTCAATGTTTACATCTCTGATCATCCTCTAAATAGAAGAGAAAAACATCAGCTTGCTGGCAAAAAAATGTTCAGCTGGTGGCAGAAGCATATCTCTAATCAAAGCAGAGGAAAAAGTTCATTGCCATTAAGACAATACTTTAGAGAATTTATAACTACAGTACTATAATACTTCCCTGTGGCAATGAATTATATAGAAATTAGCACATAAAATACTCTTTGTGATCGATTGTTACCTGTGGCTTTTTCTTCAAGTTCACATATTTTACAAGTTTCAGTGATAGGGAATCCATTACTTCTGGCATAAGATGTCTAGTGAATCTGTGTGTTATCCCTTAATCACTGAATTACTTTGTATTTAACATGATAGAAAATTTATTGTTAAGGCAAACAGAAATTATTATTAGTTATAGACTTATTAAAAAAAATCTTCTGAATTCCAGATTCTTTCTATAACAAATCTTCTGTTATTTACAAAGGTTATAAGGCACCAATATTAAAAAGACACTGTTTTAGCAATGAATTTTTTAGCCTCAGTTTGAAATATAAAAGAGAGAAAAGCAAATACATTTCTCTAGGCAGATCATTGACCATTAATGGATAACATGAAGTTCAATAGTGAACGATAAACGTTCTCTCTCCTTGCCTTTTTTCCCTGTGAAATAAAACCCTTGCATGACAACTGACAGATTTTCTAACAAATACCCTAGTCTGAGAAACTGGGAACAAGCCTTCAAGGTACACCAGAGATCATATTTGCCCCACAGTAGACAAAACCTAAAATAAATATTCTAATATCAGATGGATCAGCCTCCAAAATTTTTCAGTGTATTTGGTCTCTATGGTATTAATAAAAGTATAAGAAAAAGACATTGTAATAATTTTGCTGTAACTGCATAACATGCAAAAAAAAAAAAAAAAAAAGAAGATTAAATCCTCAGATATCTCTGAAATTTTTTAAAGATAGAACATCTTTTCCATTCAAATCTATCTCCAGGAAGCTTGTGTAGCTGAAATGCTAACTTAGGTATTGCTCTTTCCAGGCTTCATGCTATACTAATATTTTACCATCTAAGAAATCTGTTTCCAATCTAGGACAACTAAAAGAGTAATTGTCTTCAGTTACTGCTTCAAGGAGACTCCAGAATGGAGGGCTCCAGGTTTTGCCAGTCTCTGGGTCTAGTTCTGACTTTTAAAAAGTCATAATTGTTGTATACAGTAACTTTGGACATGCTGCCTGAACAGAATAAAGGCAGTAAAAGTCATCACACAGGAGCTCTAAATCAGCATAAATGATTCCTTTACTTTCATCTTTCTACTTAGTGTAGAGGGGCACCTGAAGAAAGAGGAACAGCCGACGTGCGAGGAGTGCTGTTTAATCCCTGTAAGGAGAGGCTAGAATTCTTTTTTTCTTCGTGGGGGACTGGGCCAAAAAATATGAGGGATGACTTGTGATTTTCTTTTTTCTCTCTCCTGGTCTGTCTTCAGTTATTCTGTGGGGAAGAACAACACACTTTTATTAGTCCTTTCCAAGGCTGAGCTGTGGTTTCAACAGTGTTTCCACAGTCTGACATGTAAAAAAATACTACAATAACCAGAATGACTTTCTTTCTTTCTTTCTCCACACCCTCCCGCAGTGTAGCTTGCCAGCAATGCTGCAATAAGGGAGAACTCTCATTATAGCATAGGTACTTCTGGAAATCCAACAGGGCTGTTGAAAAACACTTGGAGAAGTCCAAATACCCCATGCCCCACCTCAACTCGTTTTCCAACAGCTGGATAGAATAAAATATTTTGCTTAAATAATGCAAAGGAAACTTTATAATTCTCAATGAATGTGCTCAAATTAGGCATGTTTACTTTTTTTTTTTTTTTTGGTTTTAACAGGATTGACTTCAAGGGCCACAAGTGGAAGCTAGGATTCAGGTTGGGATTGTTTTCTTGTTTGCTTCCCTCCCTCCCACTGTGTCTTTTCTTCAACCTCAAGGAGCTACTTTAAAAAGTGACTAGACATACAGTACTACTAATTCAAGCATTTATATGGTCCACGACCTTCTTGCTGGCAGTGAAATAAAGAATGACAGTCAGTGTCAATGTCCAGTAAACTTGAAAGCTGTGCAGCAAAAATTGACACCTGATGTTTCAGATAGGGTAGAAAGACATCAGATGATCCAATAATCATCAGAAGAAAAATGTGCTTGTTACCACTGTCCTGGACTTTACTCTTATTGATCATGTATACATGACAAAATATGGGTTTTTTTAGTTTTCTTTGATAAATATGCTTGAAATTTTTCTTATGGTTCATGATTAAACTATTGAGCTTTCATGATCCTGTTAAGCAACATAATGAAGGAATCTCTGCGCACGTAACAGCATAACAAGTGTGTTTGACTATAAGAGTAAAAGATGAATACACATCCCAGGACAATTTTCCTCCATATAATTATCATAACATTATGTAGGAGTAGCAATTTGGTAATTTCTCCATTACATGTTTGTGGGTTTTTTTGCCTTGTCATTTATTGCTTTAAAAAATAAAAAGCATTAAATGGAATAAAACTGACCCTAATCTGTTAGTTGATCTTAAAATCCATCTTGCCCGTTAATAAGTTATATTAACTGTACTATATAGATTTTTATGGCATTGGTATTGCACTTGGATATGTGGAAATTCTACCAGCAATCCAAAGACAAATTATGCTTCTGAATGGGGTCCATTTCTTCTCCATTGGATAGAAAGAGCCAAATAAGATTTAGATATCAAAAGTTAACTGCTGCAGCTTCTAACAGTTAGATACCTGTCCACTGAAGTTGAAACCAGAGTCATGAGTAAGGTATCCACCTGCTTTATAATGTATACAGAGAGTTACTCAGAGTGGTGCCTTTCAGAAAGAGATTTTAAACATTGTAATATTGTGGGCATTTTAAATAAAATAACTATGGTAGGTGAAAATATTCCTGAAATTAGGACACTTGATGTAAAACTGTAGAAGAATTCATGAAGAGAGGACAATGGAAGATTTCCTTCGTTCATCCTTCAAAGATTAGCTTATCCTTTTACGGTAGATTTAGTCCATTTATTTATTTATTTATTTTATTTATTTATTTATTTATTTTGTTTATCTATTTATTTGTTTATTTATTTGAATGGATGGAAGGGATCTTTTAGTAGAGAGTGGAAAAAAAATAATATGGGCTTGGTATTTTTAGATGTATCTTAGAACATCGATTCAGGCAGTTGGTGACTTAGCGGTCTATTCTACACTCCACAGAAAAGAACATAAACCAGCACGCATCTGTCATATTGAGCACATATTATATATTGCACAATGCCAAATGTGAGTTATTTTCTCTCCTTCCAGAATGTTTTGGATATTTTTTTGTGAAATGGAGTTGGGATTAAAAACATGAAAGCTTCTTTGACACAGTGACTGAATACCAGGACTTCTCCTTCCAGACTACTGAAAAGTGCTCAAATGTCTGTTTTCTGCACATCTCAAGGACTACACACAGAAGCTAGGAAAACATAAAATTATATAACCCATGAGTACGGGTTTTTCAGATTGCAGTTTTGGATTTAGCACTTTGGTGTTTCTGAAACCTATGTTCTTATTTAGGATATTTTCTGTGCGTTGATTTCAGTTTTATGTTTTCCTTTTTTTCTTCTTTTTAATAATAAAGTGCTATCGCCAAACCAAATCTTGTCAAACAATTCAACATTTTATTAGTTTTATAGGAAACTACTTATTTCTATTTTCTCTGAAGGTAAATTATTGTTTGGGAGTGAATGTAAGAATGAGAGGAAAGATAGAAAGTAGAGAATCAGGTAAAATGATAGAAAATATAAGAGGACAATACAACACAATGTAATAAAATATAAATGAAAGCTTTCGCTGCTATAGGAACCTGCACAAATGGTCAAAGGAACATCACATCTTCTCATCAGCATGTTTCCAGCCCCCTAGACACCAATATGGTTCTGATGATCCTCCCACTCAAGCACATTAGTCAGTGTCCCTATTATCTGCTGCTAATGTTTTGTGCCTAAGTTTTTGTGCCTAAACAAGTGTCAGGATTTAATTATCTGATTGTGTGTCATTTCAGACACCCTGCTTCTGAGGGAGGTTGTCAGTTTTGACACAAAACCTCCATGGAGGTCTGAAAACATTGGGCAATGGAAAGCAGGAAGCACTGCAAGAGCTTGTCTCACTTGTGTGTGGGTCAAGCTTGGCACTGGCCTATTCACACAGAACATACGTTATCAAAGGTGTCACATGCTGGAAAAGGCTGTCTTGAGATCTTTAGCTATTTTCAGATACCTTTAGCTCTTACTTAATATAAATAGAGACATTTTTGTGGTTAAGAGAATTTGCCAAAACTATTTTTTGCTTTACTGCTTTATTATCCTATGAGAAATTAAACCAGAAAGCTGCTATGCCCAAAACGGAGATGGTGATGGGAGATCCATTTGTAAATAACTAATAAATAGGAGGTACAGATGGTAAATTCAGGCCTGTATCCCAAACTATGACTCAGGCAAAAGGGATTAGATTGCATTCTGTGTCCCTAGATATGGAAAGAGCAACTGAAATTTTGATAATGAATTGGACTGAATTATTCCATTCGGCTGATTACAGACAATATAAATAGTGCTTTTAAAAATAGTGATGCACGGACCTGTAAGGGCTTATGAAGTATATAAAAGGAGTCTGTGAAAGATAAGTGAGAAAAACAATCCACTACTTCAACTGTCAGTTGATTTAACTATTTTATAAAGGGTCCAGTCAAAATTCTGTAGGGGTCTGTAGAATGAAGAAGGCTGAAAGCTACTGTTGCAGAGGAACATAGGTCTTATAATTGTTAACAGCAGTTAGGAGAAATGGACAGAGAAGTAAAGGAAGAAGCAGAAATATTTTTAATCAATATGGAAATTATAAAAGTTTTTTAGAGTTAAACACAGTTACCATAATTTAGGATTCTTTATTTTACCTTTTGTATACTAGAGGAACTAAGGATCTTTTTTTGACTTTTCATGCACCTGAAGTGATGATACTGCTTTTACTTCAAAACAACAAACAGTTATTAATAGCTTAACCAAACAGTATAATCCAAGGCTAACAGGTATTCACATTTTACAGTTCATTTACCCCTTTAAAAGTTCTTAAAGCATCTTGATGATTAACATTAAATCTTTTTACCATAGCTAATGATGTCCATTAAATTGATATCATAACAACCTGCACTTTAAGTACTGAAATCAAAAATAATATTGGTACATATTTTTCTCCATCAAAAGGAAATCTCAGTCCTTCAAAAGCAAGACATCAGTGATTTCTACCAAATTTTTACTTTAGCAAAACACAGACAATCAGATTGAGAAATCTGCATCTTATTAAAAACAATAAGAATTAGATGCCTAAAATCCATTGTGAATCTGTGCTGTAGATCTTGAAGCTTCACAGAAATGTGTTATTTTAATGAGGTAAAAATCAACACAAAAAACACTTAATGGAAGTTAACCTAGAACAACAGAATATTAAATTAACAACGAACAACAGTATATTTAGTGCTGGCTCCAAAGATCAATTATCAAAGCTCAACCTGAATGGAAGCCTGTAGTAATAGGTTCTCTAACAACTTGTTCTAAAGATCACAAAAGAGAATTTTTCCAATCTGTTTCAGAACTGAGCTTTTCTTACTGAGTACACTCTACTGGCAGCTTACTCCCTCTTAAATTACAGCTCTGCTGAGCCACGTGTGAGAAAATTTGCTGTGACTCAGAATGCATAGGAGGAAATATTCTGAGTACCTCTGCCAGCCAAAGCTGTGAGAGTGTCCCAGAAGGAAAAATGTAACCACTCTGGTAGCAGTTGGTGTTCATATTGAGCATTTTAAATGTCTCTGCAAAAGTGACCAAAAATGCACAGCCAATGAATAATTAAAAACTAAAATAGAAATATTCCCCACACAATGAGTAACAATTCCAAAATATACATTTAAACCACATTCTGAAACCAACAGAGATCCTGGAGCAGTAGTGGCAAAGGCTGTCACTGAGATGTACCAGTTAATACACTATTCATTCTGAGCTGCAGTAAGTTTTGTCAGAAATGGTACCACGATGTCAGGAAGCAAAATGGCATACATTGATATACCAAAGAAACATCAGAAAGAAACATTTACAAATTTTTACAAAGGCATACTGTCCTTTAAATGCATAAAAAGTATTGATTCTTCAGTCAGTAGATAGTAATACTATGAATTCCTTTTAAAGAATTCCTTGTGGATGCAAAATATTACATAGGCTCAAAAAGATGATCTTGGACCAAAAAGCCCCAGCATTGACAGAGACAAAATGTGCAGAACAAAAACCAGCTCAATAAATTCTCTTAATTGAAAACGACAAGAAAATGAAAGAATATTAGGGGGAATATCACATATGCTTTTGCTGTTCTTGCTTTTCCTTAAGGGTCTGTCTATGGCTCCTGCTATGTGGCCTGAATACTGGTCACCTTTGGTTTGATTCTCTACCCTGTTCTTATAGCTTGTGTGTCAATGTAATCAACAAGTAATAACAGACAATCAAACACAGCCTTCTCAAAAAGATGCAACTTACAAATACTACATCTATAACCTCCCTTAAAGAAGTCCCCTTTGTCATTTTTCCAAATGTTTCTGCTAATTTAGAATGAAAAAGAATCATCAGACTCTTACATGAAGTGAATTGTAAACCGTAATACTGTGGCTGCACCCTACTGTCACAAGGCAGCAGAATATCTTTGTAACCTTAATATGCAGAATTTTATTTTTTAAATGGAAACATACCTTTTACAGCACAAGTTGACAAAGAGAAAGTATTCACTTTATTGCTGCATGTCTGTCATTCTGAAGTCATTTCTCCCTTGTTCTGTGCACTAAAAGTATGTGGTTCTCTTAATGCTGTTGGTGTAACATTAAACAATGTAAATAGTTTTTCAAAAATGAAAATAAATAATTTAAAAAGTCCTGCTCTATAAAAATCTGTTCTGTCAGAAGAGGGAGATGACTGAGGGAGAAAGAAGTGAAAAAACCCTCTGCAGCTTTGAAGTGGTTAAGATTGATAACACTAGCTTGAAGAAGGATTCCAGAGTTTCAGAAAGAAACTGAAGGTTAACACAGGGAAAGATATTACTGCTAATGGTATTTTACTGTTAATGGTATCTCACTACTGTATTTTTCAAAATAATCATCTCCTTCATTATTTTGCCAGTGCAGAAAGGGAGTTAAGTTTTTGCATTTTATTTGTAACATGAATAAGAAGGAAAGCATTTAGTTAAATATCGTGCAGAATTTATGCCTGTACTTTTAGTTAAAAAAACAAATTATTTTGTCAAGCAGCAGTTTAATCTGTGTAAGCATCTATGGCATAGGAAGAGCTCTGAACTGAGCATTTAATGATGCTACCAGGACCACACAGTTCAAATGTAAACAACATACTACCAACAAAAAATGGCTTTGACAAAAATGGTTATACTAGAGACAGATTGTCTGTAAATGTTGAGATAAGAAAGTAATAGACTAGCTAAGGCAAGGCAACTTATAGTGAGAATCTAGCACCTCCAGAAAACACAGTGGTGACTTTAAAACAATCTTGTGCATTGGTTTGTTGTGCAAAAATAATCATAAAAACCCTACGGATGATTGTTTAAGCCAAAAGAAGCTTAACAAATTCATAGCATCAAATGAGTATATTTTGTTCTTAACTTTACAAGAAATAATGGCAGAGTGGTTAAAGCCAGACATGGCTCCATTGTGTCTAGATTGCTACAAAAGGAAATCTCAGCAGACACCATGCTCTGCATTTTAATGCTTAGTGTCTTTAAAGTACTCCTTGTACTGCCATTGCAGCAATTAGAAACTACAGGTATTGCTGCATTTTTATTGATAAATTTCCAGAGGGAAGTTTTAATAAAGCCACTGTAAGGAGACAGAATGGAGATCAAATTCTGGAGTATAATTTGATTGGATAAATGCTCTCTTAGAGGACTTTACCTATTTATAGTGACTGTAAGGGAATCCTAGAGGACTGCTCTTAGAGCTTAGGCAGATCAGTTGTATAGAAACCAGGGAGAGCTGTTGTCATCACAAAGGTCTCCGATAAAGCCAAGAGATGTGCTGAGTCTCAGCCATAGCAGACGTGTTTGCCAGAACCTGAGCGCAAAACACATGAAGCACAAGTGAATCCGATATTGCTAATATTGCTAAAATGCATTTCAAAAGTGAAAATACATAGTTACAGATAGATGGACACATGCATACACATAAACACACACACACTTCACAGGCTGGTAGAAGCAAAGGTTTGTGTTTGGTTCTTACTTCCATATCACTGGAATGTTCCTGATGAGTTAACGTTTGTTGTCAATATGTCTTACAAGAAAAAATAAATAGCAAGCCCATGCAGCATGAGGAAACAGCCTGTGACTTCAAAGTAAAAGAGGTCAGTCAATATGTTTTACCAAGGTCTTTGTGTTGTTTGTGAAGGATGTAATAGTTGTTTAGGATGTTTTGATAGACACGTTTGACACACTGAGCATTTCAAATCATATCATCAGTCTACAAGTCTCCAAAAGGATTTCTGGTCTTTTACATAAGCTTAGGCCCTAATGTCCTTCCTAAATGTGACAAAGATTTCAGTATTTCCATAGTGATAGCTGTCTTTTATTCACATTCCTTTGAGAATTTCATATTCAGCAGAATGACTGTTTTTTGCTCAAGTCCATGAGGACTGTTATTTATTAGTTTTATATTACCCATGGGTACGATTAGTACTTTGCAGAAACATGGATACTATAGCAAGTAAATTATTTATTAAATGAGTTCAAATGTAGCACCAAAAAAAAGGAGAAAAATGAGCGTAAGAATAATCCCTCACGTAAATTTGAGCTACAGTGTTATTTTTTCCTCTCTTTTTTCTTCATATATACTTCATTTTTTTTTCATTTTTCTGCACACATATAAGAATGTATACCCACATGGACATTCTTTTAGATTCTTTCCTCCTGTCTTTACTCCAGAATGTTTCTGCTTATCCACACAATATTATTAGGATATTCTGAGAGTTTGTCCATATATGTGAGTGTATAGAGAAATATATATACATACATATACATGTACATATACATGTACATATACATTAACAGCTTAATCAAATGACATACAATTGCAGTGCCATTTCAGGTATTCTAGGTTATCTTGCCACTCCAAAAGGTATGACTTTCTCTTAAAGCCTGTGTCAGCAAGATGTCACACAAGTCAACAGTTACCTTTCGTATACTAAAACATCTAAAAGAGTACTAAGTGCTTATGGGTGATTTCTTCCGTTAATCTCTCCTGAGTATGATGGGAGCTCAAGCAACTAGTTCACATAAAGGTACCTTCATTGTAGACACGTAAAGTCAGGGCAAGCTGAGTCCCACCTAGATGCCTAATCATAGATGTGTAACGTCATTTTACATGCTCAAAGTTGTTCCACCTTCTAGTTATTACTTCAGAAGGGGATCCATCCCCTTTGGGTCCTGTGTCATATCTACTAATCCTAAACAGGTATCTTGGAATCTCAATAATATCTCAAGCAGTTTAGGATGTGTGCTGTTTTAAAATTGAATCCCGTCCCTGAAGTCTTTATTCATTTAATAAAGATGATCTCAATCAAAAAGAAAAGGGGTGAGATGTACAGATACTCATGCTTTCTCTAAAGTTTGCTTGTTTCTTCTATAATTTTAGAATTTTGTGAACGTTCAGGCAGCAGAACAGCTGTGATTACATTTAAAAAAATTCCTATTCTTGATTTCATTTTACCAATTTAAGCACCTATGTCTGAATCTTAGCTAGGCACTTCATGATTCCTTATAGGCAACAAAGAAAGAAGGCATCTCCTGGGAGTAACTTTTTTAATCTATCATAGATAGCTGTGAGATGAGATGAGATCAGCTGTGTTCTGAAGGTGTACATTTCTATTGACTAAACAGACAGCTTAGATAACTAGCTCAGGCTTAAATAGATAATTTTATGACAGACTAAAGTTTTTCTTTGTTTATTTTCTTCTTTTCCCAAAGAAAATTTTCCACTGTATGGATGTGGAACTATCAAGGTTACCTAAGCTCTCTTCACTGGTGAATAGGAGTTGTCAGCTTCAAAGGAGTAGAAGATATTGAGGCATGGTTTAGATTATCTAGAACTTGCAAGATTTCTTTCTCTTATGTTTCCGCAGAGGAAAAATCAGTCTGGAACAAAATTTATAAAAAATGAAAAAGTTGTGATTTTAATAAATATACTAAGATTGAATTACCTCTCAATTGCTTCTTTAATCACACACAAATCTGCATAATATTGAAACATTAGGCTTGCTTGTGAAGCAACACTATAGAATTTTCCTTTTTCTTATTTTACGTTCAGTCCTACTCTGTTTGTTTTTAATAAAGTGGAAAGTACGTATCTCTTCTACACAGAAATTAGAAAAACTACAAAGTTAATTAAAAAAATCCTATTATAACTTTAATTGTTTTTCTTCATGAATAACTACAGTGGTAATCTGTTCATCTCTTCTACTTGTCTGATATGTCAGAAATATTGCTGCAGTAATAATAAAAAAGATAGAAACTCTTCTGCTGCAGGCAGAGGTAAACTATTGCCACAAAAGTCTCCTTCAAAATCCTATGAACCAAAATTAACTTAAGTAAAAGACAGCTGCTTGTTCATGTGTAAAGAAAGTAAGCTAATGTTGGAGCAAATTTAGTAGAATTTATGTAAATCAAGTACCTTCTGTAGGACATGAGGGAATAAAAACATCCACAAAAAGATTGGAAAGAGGACAGTGGTAGACACAAAAAGAATCCTATGAGATAATTCTGAGAGTTTACCTTACTCCATACACAGACCAGCCATGAAGAGCAAGGAGAATGATTACTTCAGAACTCAATGAAAGGTTATCTAAGGTCTCTGTTACAAATGCATTTTGCCGGACCTTC
Organism: Nyctibius grandis; assembly: GCF_013368605.1. Classification (NCBI taxonomy): domain Eukaryota; kingdom Metazoa; phylum Chordata; class Aves; order Nyctibiiformes; family Nyctibiidae; genus Nyctibius; species Nyctibius grandis. The sequence goes on along the minus strand of NC_090659.1, from coordinate 74,327,326 downwards.
CCTCATCATGACCAGAAAATCAATTAAGTATATAGTTGTTCTATAACTATTTTTTTTTCATTCCCTCAACCCCCACAATGGACAGAAAATTTTCCAATATGAGCAATAGCAACAGCTCACATACTGGTGAAACATGTTCTCCCATTGAGGTTTAGTTGCAAAATTGTAATTGGCTCAGAAAACTGCTTTACAGGATTTTTTTTTCTTTTAATGAAAAAGTTGTCAGACAACATTAGGAATAAAACAAAAATCAATCAGTCTTCAGGACAGATAGAAAGAATGAACAGAACCATCCAACTATGAGAGAAAAATTCTGTCTGTTAAACGGAATAGACCTAAAGAGCAGCAATCTATTATTCCTTGTACCAATGAGGGTTCCACGTCATAGCACAACAAATCACATACATTTCAAAGTAGTAATGATAGGGAAAATGAAAATTGTAAGACATTTGCTGTGGGGAAACTATTACTTCATGTGTTTGAAGGTATTACAATGACTTCTTCAAACCAAGCCATTCTATGATTCTATGATTCCATGATTCATGAAAAGATTGTAGGAATGCCTACCAGTGCATTGTAACAAGTGCATTGGTTTGAAGAAAAAGCATTAAAAAAACAAAAGACTAAACCAAAATATACTTTGCGTATATATTACATATCCACCAGATATGACTCACCAGAATGGCCTGAGGTTATGAACAAGCAGCTACTTAAATCATATCCCTCCTGTATTGTTTTGTTACTCTGTTTCATTTAAGCTGGAAATAAATCAGTGTATCTCATATAACAAAAATGATACTGGATCTTGCTTATCATTACTGCCTTCTTATTATTTTTGGTTTAATATTTGAGATTGGTTATGGTCTTTACACTCTGACTCAAGAATTGGATCGTGTGAGTTATACCTTGTAATTCCTAAAAAAAATCTCAAATCACCCAAACCAAACAATTCATGTCAGTTAATTTTAGATAACTAAAAGGGAAACAGTTTTTACAAGGACTGATTTCTCTGAGTTATTTTGGATACTGATTTAGGATGGAATAATTTTTTTCTTGGAAACACTGATTTTTATTTTTTCTTAAAAGGATAACTAGCCTTGACTTAGCATTTGACCACGTGAGATGCATGACACCTTGTGAGCTTCATGCACCTGGGTTCCATTGATAGTCCATTAAGTTAGATTAATCCAAAGCATAAGCCAGAAAGTCCATGTGCTCAATGAAGCCCTTCGTAGAGATAGCTGAAAGAAATGTTTGCTATAGATGACTGTCCTTCAGTAGGTGCTGAACTGCATGTGTGCATTTATCAAAGATAGCCAGGGTTGATATCCATCAGTTAAATAACAAAAAGCTGCTAGGGTCCTGTGCTCATAAATGTGAAACCTGGATTCTGTTTTCCTCTAAATCCTGAGGAAAATTCAACTTCTCTCAATGCCGGGAAATATCTTAATCATTAGACTATAAAACATTCTGGGAAAAGGTGCTGCCATTTCCTTTATTTGAAGCTGGGTCACTATACAGTCAGGAATGTGGGAGTCATACAGGATGAATGGAATGCACCATTGACAAACAATTAGGTAATTTGCTTGGGAGCAGGGAGCTATAGGGTCAATACAACATCTCTATATATATTTTGAATTAGTCAAATCACTACATAAAGAAAAAGACAAAGGGAGATTTAGTGTGTTACCTTTAATTGGTCCAACCAACTAGAATATCTCACAGAATAAAATATAAAATTTTTTTAAGGGTGGAGGCCAAATAAAAGGCCGTGGAAAAGTAACGAGGATTTGGAAGAGAATATAAACAGCCTTACATAATAAGTACTGCATGAATCATAAAGTGAGTCATAACACTGGAGAGTTCACATTAAGAACAAGTTGATGTTTTTCACATCTGTATTCTTAAAAAGATACTATGGCGCAGTTGCTCCCATTTGTATTTCTACACACTTTAGGATAATTATCCAGCAATTGGAAATTATTCTCCTTCACATATATAGAAACTTGTAGAAGTCAAAGAATATAGCCCTGGTTTCAGCTGGGATAGAGCTAATTTTCTTCTTAGTACCTAGAATAGCACTATGTTTTCCATTTAGTATGGGATTTGGTATGAGAAGAATGTTGCTAATACGTTAATGTTTTTAGTTGTTGCTAAGAAATCAAGGACTTTTCAACTTCTCCTGCTTTGCTAGTGTGCAGGTGCACAAGAAGTTGGGAGGGAACAAAGCCAGAGCAACAGATCCAAAGTGGCCAATGGAATATTCTGTTGCATGCAACTTATGCTCAGTATATAGATGAGCATGACGGCCAGGAAGCGCTCTCTCTCTCTCTCCCAGGATTGTGTTTTTGGGATTTCTCTCCTCTGCGATCGCCAGACAGGGATGGGCTGGGCATTGGTCAGCGGGTGGTGAGTAGTTACACTGTGCATCACTTGCTTGTATATTCTAGTATTATTATTTCCCCCCCGCTTCCTTTTCTGTCCTATTAAACTGTCTTTGTCTCAAGCTACGAGTTTTACTTTTTCTTTTCAATTCTCTCCTGCATCCCACCGGGGAGAGGGAGTGAGCAAGTGGCTGTGTGATGTTTAGTTACTGGCTGGGGTTAAACCACAACTATAAACATAAATGTACATTTTTCCTTCTCAAAGAAATATTTGCTTTCTGGAATATGCTGTTACTCCTAGTGCAAGATTCCTTAGCAGTATCATTCATAAGGTGGAGGATTTCATGGCTTTCATTCATTCTTCAGAGAAATTAGCTCAGTTCTTCAACATTTTGGTTGCATCTTAGCTGTGGGCAGGCACTTGGGTCTCATACTAAAAGGAGGCCAGGACGCCTCTAGCGTCAGCAGCTAAAAATCAATCCCAGAGGCCCCAGTTTAACCTCTATGACTCATTTTACTGCTGCTCATCTAGAATCACTGCTGTGGGAAACAGCTTGCCATTGGCCATCCAGAATACATTATGGAATACGTCCTTCGCCAAGGAAATACATCCACGGCAAGACACAGGGACACATTATGGAGAATGTATTTCTTTTCTTACCACTTTTTTACATTTTCTGAAGCAATTTGGGAGTTTCTGCAATGAGAGGAAATCTCTTGAGATTATGGAAAATATATTGATATACTGCTCCATTCTGTTTTCATTTTTTTCTTTCTGGGTGTCACAACAGAGACCTGTGTAGGACAAATGTACAGTTATTTAGAATGGATTTTGGGGAGTGAAAGAAGTTATACTATAGTAAGTAGCTGTCCATACTCCAGTAGGCAGAGATAATACATGTCTGGTAAAAGCGAAAATATTGTAGCAGTCTCAAATAAGTTCCCAGAAGTTATGTTCCATCTTGCTAGTGTTCTGATAGAAGCAGAAAAAGATATTTCATTTCCTCCTCCTTTATCACAGGAGTAATTTATGATGCTTTGCAGCTTGTTGTGTTTTGTCACTTTTACTCTGCATTCCTATTCTCTTTTTTTTTCCTTTGCCTTTCTGTCTGTGAGTACTTCTGACATACATCACTGTCATAGGCTGCATGAGGATTAGCTATACTAACCTTAATTAGCTTCTCCATTTTGTATTTTATTAAACCAAGAATCCAAGGATGGAAATTGTTTAAATTGTTAGAAAATAATTACCTTTCTATCGATGGCTTGAATGGCTTTCTTGTTTCTTTTTTTTTTTTTTTTAATTAAAAATCCCTATAATTCAGAGTTCTAACCATCAGTACCTTTTCTTCATATTATACTTTTTAGAGACAAGTGAAATTCCACTTCAGAGGAGCAACTTTTTTTCTGTAGATTTTCAACAGAACCAAAATATATATCTTCTGGAATAGCTGGCTAGGATGATGAGTAGTGCTGTATGAAGTGCTAATGAACAGAAAACATAAAAAGGAGATTGACAGTCAATGGAAATGGCAAAAAGCCTATTTATGAAATGTAACAGTGATGTTCTAAGATTTTTGGAATCTGCCTGAATTCCACAGCTCTATCTACATTAATATTCCCATTTCTTTCTCTTCATTCACATTTTGCCTCTAAATTGGAGTGCAATGTGCCTACGCACTCTCCTCTTTCCACCCATCACAGAAAAGAAATGGTGTTTGAAGGAGATGTATACTTTACCCAAACAGACCACAAGCAATTAGACTGGGCCTTTGGGGTTTGTGCCCCAAAATATCAAAGCAGGGTAGGATACCAGACAGACCCATCAAATCTGCTTCATGAGTTTCAGAATGGATATTGGAGAACAAGTCTACAAAAAACTAAATTTCAACATTATAAATAAATAGATAGGTGGATAGATAGATAGATAAAGATATTTTACAGCGTAACTTAAGGGCCAGACTGTACGTGATATATAGCCACACAGGAGAAAATCCAACAGAATACAGTGTAAGACAAAAAACTTATGGAAATGTGAATCTACCAGTGATATAAAAACTGAGCTGCAGCAGCAAGTTTAAAATTGTCGTGTATTCCACAGGATGTGGTGTAGCACTCTGACTCGACAAACGCAAGCCGAGACAACTGAGTCAGAAAATAAAGCCAGTGAGATAAAAGCAGAAATGACAAAGCACTTCTACATTATTTTCTTATTTTCTTTTTATATTACATTATATTATTTGATATTATTTGACATGCTTTTATTATTATTATTTTATTTGTTGTTTTATTTTGTATTGTTCTTACCTTGTTTTAGGAAAATTCAGGTCAATTTACAGTAACTCGTGTATATAAATCCAGTTACCTTCCAGCAATTATTGGATTGCTCAGAGAAGTAAGTACTTCTCAAAGATGTTACAGAAACTGACCTTAATGAGTCTATCTCTATCCAAGCAGAGTTATGATGCAATGATAAAAAGCTAATGGTGAAAATATAATCATAAGCAAAACCCATGGACATTTGTTTAAAGCACAGCCTGGGAAAATAAAGAACCAATGGATTCTTAAGTTCTTACTTAGCCCAATATAAGAGGATTTGCATTCAGTAATGAATCTTATCGTCTATAGGGAGCCTTACATACATTAACAGAAACAGTTTTCCTTCATCTTTTTAGGATGCACAATAAAGCTAATAGTAAAAACAAACACAAACGAACCCTCTGTTAAAAGTATTCAAGGATACCCTATGTATTCATCCATTGACAGAGAATCAAAACCACAGTTCTGCAGAAGGAAAAAAGATAACTTCTTGAAAAAATAAACAAAAGCCCATTCAGTCCTTAAAAGAAAAGGACATTAACGATTTTATAATAATAATAAACAAACTCAAATGAGGCATCAATCTAAGAATGTATTAGAATAAGATTGTAATTTGCTACCTGCAGCACACAACAAAATTGCATATATGGTCTTAAAGAAAGGTCATATTATTTTGTACAAGGAATCAACTTGCTAAGCTGCTCTCCATTATTTATTATCAGTCCTGGCTAATCAGGAAGGTCCCAGATGACTGGAGGCTGGCCAATGTAACGCCCATCCACAAGAAGGGCCGGAAGCAGGATCCCTTCTACAGGCCTGTCAGCCTGACCTCAGTGCCTGGCAGGTCCTGCCTGACCAACCTGATCTCTTTTTATGACCAGGTGACCCGCCTAGTGGATGAGGGAAAGGCTGTGGATGTAGTATACTTGGACTTCAGCAAAGCCTTTGATATTGTCTCCCATGGCATTCTCCTGGATAAGCTGGCAGCCCATGGCTTGGACATGTGCACTCTTCACTGAGTTAAGAACTGGCTGGATGGCCGGGCACAGAGAGTGGTGGTGAACGGGGTACTGCATCCAGTTGGTGTCCAGTCACAAGTGATGTCCCTCAGGGCTCAGTACTGGGCCCAGTCCTGTTTAATATCTTTATTGATGATCTGGATAGGGTATCGAGTGCACCTTCAGTAAATTCGTGGACGACACCAAGTTGTGTGGGAGTGTTGATCTGCCTGAGAGTAGGAAGACTCTGCAGAGGCATCCGGACAGGTTAGGTATAGATGAGCCAAGACCAATGGCATGAAGTTCAACAAGGCCAAGTGCTGGCTTCTACACTTTGGCCACAACAACCCCATACAGGCTGGGGGAAGAGTGGTTGGAAAGTGGCCCGGTGGAAAAGGACCTGCGGGTATTGGTGGATAGCTGGCTCAACATGAGCCAGCAGTGTGCCCAGGTGGCCAAGAAGGCCAACAGCGTCCTGGCTTGTATCAGGAATAGTGTTGCCACCAGGACTAGCAAAGTGATCATCCCCCTCTACTTGGCACTGGTGAGGCCACACTTTGAGTACTGTGTCCAGTTTTGGGCCACTCACTACAAGAAAGACATTGAGGTGCTGGAGCGAGTCCAGAGGAGGGCAACAAAGCTGGTGAAGGGTCTAGAGGGTATGTCCTATGTGGAGCAGCTGAGGGAACTGGGATTGTTTAGCCTGCAGAAAAGAAGGCTGAGGGGAGACCTTATTGCTCTGTACAACTACCTGAAAGGAGGTTGTAGTGAGGTGGGGGTCAGCCTATTCTCCCAGGCAACTAGCGACAGGACTAGAAGACATAGCCTCAAGCTGCGCCAGGTTGGACATTAGGAAAAATTTCTTCACAGAAAGGGTTATTAGGCATTGGAATGGGCTACCCAGGCGGAGTCATAATCCCTGGATGTGTTTAAGAAAAGAGTGGATGTGGCACTTAGTGCCATGGTCTAGTTGACACAGTGGTGTTAGGACAAAGGCTGGACTCGATGATCCCAGAGGCCTCTTCCAACCTAGTCGATTCCATGGTTCTATGATTCTGTATAGCAATGAATCTACACATTTCTATTTCTGTATATGAACAATCACAAAGTTCATGGTTCTGTAAGAGTGTTCAGTAGTCAAGATGGAAGTGTTCAATTTGTATAATGGGTTCAATTGTTATTCTGAGAAAATGAAATTTTTTAAAAGTATCAGGATTATTTTCGCCACTGAAATATTTCAACTTTATAAAAAATATTTCAATAGCAGATAAAGAATCAAAACAGAGGTCTGTTTCCTTCAGTTTTATTTATACTACAGAAGGAAAGAAGATCTAGAGGAAACTATTTCTTTCTCTTAGCAGGTTTCATGATTAAAAATATTGACTTGGCCTTACAAGGCAAATTGACTTGTATTTTACAACAAGTCAAAACTGTCTTTTACCTTAAATGTAGTAATGCTGTAAAAACTGGCACAGGTTCCATCTGTGGCTTTGATTTGTTCTCTTCTAAAAAAATCTGTTATCGTTTCACTTTAGAATGTTGCCTTGTAATTTTATCACAAAATATTCACACAGAGCAGTCCTCTATGTCAGTTAATTTATGCACACACATGCATGCGCATGCGTACGCACGCACACACTGACACACATTTTATATGCTTTATCACATCTACAAGATAGAAGCAAGACTTCATTTCTACAGTTATTTATCTTAAAGTGTAGGCCCAGAAGTTGGCACGTATGTGATTTTGCATGTCTTATTGACTAGTGCCTTTCATGACCAAGGCATTAACTTTCCATTCAACATACAGCAATCACCAGGTTAGGGGAAGGTTACAGATAATGTTATGAAAGGTAATTTTTTTTTGTCTTGTGTCTTGAAGATGAAATATTTTTACTGAAACTTCTGATGACAAGAAAATCAAAATCTCTCAAGCATATAACCAGCAAAAGTTTCCCAGAACATGTTTTCCAGAAAATCACAATTACTGGATATTTGATGTTAGAAAGATGTTGCAAATTTGAAATATGAATGATTTATCATTGACCACATGAGTGCTACTAATTTTTATATCAGGTTTTCTTTATTTTCCTTTTTTTTTCAGTAAAATGTATTTTTTTCCATAACACCAGATAAACTCCATTTGGACTTTAACACATAAAATTAGCTTTCCTTATCCAATGTATTACAATAAGAAAACCAAAATGATTTTTTAACTAAATTATGTGTACAACTATAACTTTGCACATGTAATTTTGGACACAATTTAGAGACAAATCAGTTGCAAAAGTGTATGGGAGGTTATACTTTGAGAAATTTCTTTTGCTGGCTTTGTTTTATAAAATGTAAACCAAAAAAACACAGACACATTTAACTTGTGTGTCAGATCCCTGCTTGAATTTGCAAGAATATCTATTAGAAAAAAGAAGTAAAAACCAAATTCTTCTTCAGTCAATATGTAGTTTGTCAATCACATTACTGTAACAAGGAATTTCATCCACTCTCTTTTAAGTCCGTGTTTGGGGATGGGAAAATAGTCTACCTTTCCTGCACCCATAGGTGAGATGCTTTGTCCACAGCCTGCTCATGCATTTTTGAAGCAGGCTGCTATGCATACCTGCCCTGTAATTAGAACTACCTACCTTTGCGGGTTTATATTAATCCAGTGTAAACTCAGGAGTTGTTGTAGGAGTATATCAAAAGATAACTTGGGAACTGGACTACTGAAACCTGTTCTTTTGTTGGTGCTCCTGTAATGTAGTTCATATCCTTGATTAAGGCATCAAATTAGACAGCTTGCTTAGGAGTATTGATATCGTACTACATATTCAGAACATGCTCTTTGTCTTGGGCTTAAGTACCCAAATTATAAACAGTTTTGCCACCTAGGTAGGTGGCATTCCAAGAACATTACACAATAGATTTCTTACAAAGTAATCATGCAGGATGTGGAAGACCTGGGTGTCATGGCTACTTCATTTTTAACAACAAATTAACAATCTTTTTAGGGCCAAGCGATACATTCAGCAAGGTGACACAGTATCATTATAAGAAAATGAAATGTTTACTCCATTATTCAGTGTCATTCACTGAAGGGAATTTGTTTGGGCTGAAGGAGAGCATAAAACGCAGGTCACAGAACACAGCTAAGTTGTGGAACTGAGTGCCAGATATTTGTGATACCAAATATTTATACTGGTTCAAAATGCAACTGTGGAAATTGAAGAAATAATCTAAATCTGAGGTAGTCACCACAGTCTCTGTGGTTTCTTTAACCTGCTCCAGAGTTTCTGTTTCTCTCCATGGACTACTGAGGTTGAATAAGGACACTAGCTGAGATGTAGAGCTGCCTGTATAGATTGCAGACACCTAAAATTAGGCAATATGTGCTGTAGTAAGATACTGCTTCTTTACTAAGAAGTCTAAGTCACTAATCTCTCAAAGCAGTCGGTGGATAGCAAGGAAGTAGACATTTATGGATTTACTGTTGTTTAGGCTTCTGTATTGGCTAGTTTCAGAGATGGGATAATGTTCCAGAAGAACATTGAGATGTCTTTTATTTTTGGAACAAGTGTTGACCTTCCTACCCCACAATGAAAACTGATGTGGTTGTGGGGAGCAATAGATTTCAGACATATTAGGAAATATGAAAACTTGTGTATCTGCATACTTTAATATGAGTTTCTGAAGATGCTAATGTGCCCAGGATCTTTTTCAAGAATCCTACCTGTGTATTGTATTTGGACCTACCTTTTCTCGTTATGCCTCTATTTTAACGTTGGACGGCATATCTGAGAGTAATGTACCATCTTGCCACAGCTAGTTACGTCCACATTACCTGTAAGAGGAAGGCTGAACCTTGAAAGTGTCTCTGTATAGATTTGAGGTGTAGTGGTAGGACACAATGTGCTTGGAGGATAAACCTTGAAAACAGTATGTGGCCTTCAAGTATGATGACACCGTGCATATACCTTTGGAAGATACATCAGTAGGAATAGATGTACCCACTCCCTGTTGTAGGTTGGCCAGGCTCCAAAAGTAAAATAGTCTATTCTCATTCTCACTAAAGCTCCCACACCATTATGGAAGTCCTTTTACACATGACAACATATCCTAAGCCAGTAAAAATTAAGGTAATTACTTTGACTTCCATGTAATATTCTTTTTCTCTACTTTTTGTTTAGAACACCTTAATTCAATTTTTCAATTTCTTTTCACATTCCCCTGATTTCTTCCTTTGTACTTATTCAGGGGATTTTTTTTTTCTTTTACTCCGGTGTCATTTTGAATGAGGGAGCCAGCGTGGCTTTTGTATCCTAACTGTAAAACCTGTGGCTGGGATTTCTGAGTCTAATCTGTAATAGTCTACAGAGAAAGAATAGTTATTCTGACTGGGCTGTGTAACAGCTGGAATCCTGAACAGAAATGGCTGTTGCGTATATGCAGTTTAATAACATAGCACAAACTCGATGAGTTCAATGTACTGATGTGTTGGGGATGCATTTAGTGTACTACAAATTCCCAGTGAATTTGGTTTGCTCGGGCATAGTAACTCTGATGCCGTTTTGATGTAGTGCATGACCTGCAGAATTGACTTGCAGTCCTTCAGAATGTTTTACAATTATAGCATATCCTCTATTTCAGCTTCACTGTTCAGAGAGTTGTACAGCACATGCGTGAGTGACATAGACACATATCTTTCATGGAGTTTTCTAGACAGAAATATCAAAGTTTCATGAATGCTTTCACGTGACTCAGGTGCAACCACTCATAACCCTTTCCCACCTTGTGGTTTGTGGTTATTTCTGCCCTTCATTTCACCTCTTATGGGATTAGATTCCAGTTTAATCTCTTCAGTTCATTCTTCAAACACTACATGTTCAGTTCTTTTAATTACTATTATGGCAATACATCCTTTCTTTTTCTTTTCAGTGGTAATTGGCTTCTGTTACATTATAATTTTTCACTGCCTAAATCCACCTGTTTTATTAGAATACAGTGAATCAATTTAACATCCTTTCAGTGGAACAGATTTAACACCAAGAGAGAATATCTTCAGTGCTGGAAGCCCAAGTATAAGATTTAGACGTAAAAATACTACAGCTGGGCACCTCCCTCACCCACTAAAGTGATAAAGCTGTATTTAAAGTTAAGAAACTCTATACACAACAGATTGTTGCTATGGTAGTAATTCTGTTATTTCGCATCAAATCTCTCCTTTGTGTGCTAAGTTGCATTTTGTTTGCAGTTTCTTCTATTCCTGTGTCATTTCTTGGCGTTATGTCATGGTAAACCAGAATTTTAATCAAAATTTCCAACTGAATGAAATAGGGATGTATGGATATTATATTGTAATTGTATTAGTAATTCTATTGACAATAAGAAGTTCTACCTGTTTGTTCCTAGTCACATGCAATTAGTTTCCGTACAGAATAATTCCATCATACATTAAGGAATTTCTCGATTCTCCCACTGTAGTATTTTTCCCCTGAAGACCAACAAACAAAATATTTTTCTAGTTCCCAAATTAATCCCAAACTGGTAACACTGTGAAATCACAAAGCATGACACAAATACATATCAGGACAGCTACTGCAGAAAGGTGTCATCACAGACATCATCTTCCCATCTCTTTCCCTTTTTCTTCTATCCTTTGAGAGTACAGAAGCCTCTTCCTGAAACAGTGCCCACATACTGTTTGAGTGTTTTTAAATTTAAGTACATTGTTTAGATGTCTACCCTCACTGGGTGCTTTCTAGAATGAATATAAATCTTCATAATGGGTAATCACACAGGTGTAATAGACCACAACTGCCTTGCCCAGGTGTGTGCCTTTGAGGCACAAAAGAGGGTTATGGTTGTCCTGGTTTGGCCTAAACCAGGCCGATTTTCCTTTCAGTGATTTTTACTTTCAGCTAAGTCTCCTCTAAGTAACTGCACTTTCTGAAACTAACTACATGTTTTGCAGACAGTGTCTGCTTCCAGGACTGATAACGCTCGAAGTTTGTAGTTATCGCTGAGGCACCGGTAGGGATGTTGTGCAGTAAGGCTCTTGCTGTACTTAGTCTTAGAGAAACCAAGGTCACTGCTGAATTCCTCACTGCTTATGAGTGAAGAGCCGAAGGGGGGTCGCAGCTGCAGGGGGGAGCAGACAGGGCAGGTGACTCAAAATTGACCAACAAGGGTATTCCATCCCATACACGTCATTCTCAGTATAAAGCGGGGGGATCACGAGGGTCTCGCTCTTGCTCGCTCTTGCTTTTTCTGCTATGGCCGGTGTCCAAGGAGGACTCCGACTGTTTTCCTGCTGCCCCCGATCCCGATCTGTGCATCCCTGAATCCAGCTCTCGACCGTTGCTAGGCCCAGCCTGGGCCTTCCCAGAGCCTGCCCTGCAGTGCCGGTGGTGACGTTGCCGACATCGGGGGAGCTCGATCTTGGTTTTGTATATATATTTGTATATATTTGATTATTTCTATTATTATTATTGTACTCTTTTTCATTATTATAGTTTATTAAAACTGTTTTAACTTTCCAACCCGTAAGTCTCTCTCCCTTTTCCCTTTCCCTTTCCCTTCGGGCTGGGGGGGGAGGGTTAACAGGGAGCGTCTGCTGCAGGTTTAATAGCCAGCCCAGCTTTAAACCATGACATGGTCCAACCATACGAAGACATGATTTCTCCCTTTCTAAGACTTGAGCACCATGATCTTTAGTGATCAAAGTCAAGGAATCTGAGAAAAGTAATTTTTATCAAGAGTTTTTGTTTTAGCTGATCAGCATGGGATAAAACGAGCACTTACATTACATAACAACTACTTCTAAATGACTCTGGAGAGTATCTTAAAGATACATTCCCTCAATCTACCTTTCCTACAATAAATAGATTATTAACAAACAACAGAATTTTCTAAAAATAAATGCATCAAAGAAATATAATGACATTTTTGACAGGATGACTAACGAAAGTGTCTCTTAGGCTATGTGTACATAACCATCTACAGGTCTTTTTCAAACTGAATAGCAATAAACCATCATCTAAAAAGCCTGACACTATCAAAAGTGTATATGAATGTCTCTTTCTTCCGAGTTCAATTTTAAGTATGTTCAGTATACTTATATTGTCAAAGACTATAACAGGATCTTCATGGAGCATCATGGTGATGCTTTCAGTTAACTAAAACCTGTAAAAGATCTAAATAATCACATTTTGCTAGAATTGCTGTTTCTGGTTTTCTTTTTTTGCTGATGCTTCTGGATTTGGGGTGAATTGCTTTTAAAGTCTTCTTTATCCAGATTTCCAGATTTCATCCAGGATGAAGATGCTTCTTTCTTTCTTATTTGATAGTTTTTGTTGTTCAGCAGTTACTCAGAGCCAAGGAAATCTGACAAGAGTCTACTTATTTCACGTCTCAGGATTTAGGCCCAGATCCAACCACCTGGGAACACTAACTTCTTGTTTTCCAGTTAGTGCAAAGATTAATATGAGTTAATAAATTACTAACTTAAATAAATCATTGGCTGCTTACAGGTTTGGCTGAACAGCGCTATGTAGTCTAAGCACTGCATACCTTTAACTAACCTCTTTCAAAAGTTGTTTTAGGAAAACCATCCCCCTACATACCTGACCAAACTTTTACCCTACTGAAATGGCATGACAATGAAAATATTTACATATATTTTCACCTAGATTAATAGACTTTTTGTAGTGATGTTAGTTTTTTATAGCTTTCATGTGACTCCAACTTTTTCTTACTTAGGACATTTGCTGTAACTTTCCTGCCAGCAAACAACCAACCAAACAAGTCTCATGACTATAGTTGAAGACAATAATTCTTCCCATCTTTTCCAGATACAAAATGTAGAATATACAGAAAAATCTCCCTTCATTCGTAAATCATACTTTTAGTTTGTTTACATTCATTTTTCATACCAATGCATTTATTTTATTTAAAGCCATTTTATAAGATAACTGTCTGCTACTTCTAACTTAGGACAAGGAAATGTCAAAAATTCTTTCAGTTCATCATTCTATAACAATGGTAGCACATTTTTTTATGAATTAATTGCCCTAAAGACACTTAAAGTGCAAACCACTTACATTGTCCTGTTGTTCTTTACATAGTCTTCTTGTATGTTTGAGTTATATTATATTATTCAGATGCCAGAAAAGGCACTTTTTGCCATTTCTCCCTTCTCAAATATTGTTCTTCTATCTAAGTATTTTTAAACATATGTAGAATGTTAGCCTTCTTGGGTGTATTCTAACTATCTTTTGTATGGCAAATGCAGGATTTTTTGTACCTCTGCCATCACTATGAGATCATTGGTGCAACCAAGACAGCAGGTTGTATTATCGATTTATAGCTCAATGAACATCATCAATTATAAAACCAAATTTATGTTTGAACAGATAGTGAAGAGATACTGTATAAGATAGCATTACTTTCAGCTTATGTCATTTTAGACAAACTACTACATTTTTTCCTAGAATGAAAATGCAAAACACTAAAATATATTGCAAACTTTCTGTATATTTCAGTAACTATATAAATTGGCAACAACAATAACTTCCATGTAAATGTTTTTTTTGCTTTCTGCTCCCTAGCATTTTTGAAAGAAACTTTTAAATGAAAAAAGATCATTTCTCAAGTTTGTTGTTTTTGTCATTTTTAATTCTACTCAAACTATTTTTTTGAAAATGCTGAGTGCTTCAACATCATGACTGAATGCATACACATGTTCAGAGCCTTTATTAATTCCTCTGGGCAATGACTCACTCTTTCTTGTAGTTCATCTGCAAAGATCTTTAAGAATGTTATTGAACACTTCTACTGGCTTTTGATGAGGCATTTAAATATGGTTAAAAATAAAATAACTGATTTGGATTTTTTTTTTACTCATTTTTGCATAAGAATTACAAGCTTCCTGTTAAAATAAATATTAAAGTAACTTTTAAATTTCTGAAGTAATTTTTCTATTATACATAATATAACTCAATATGAAGGGCTGATTCAGACAATTTCATGTCACATAACAAAATGTACTCACTTCCCACATATCTCTATACAGTCATTTACTTTTCCCATTGTAAATACTAGATTTGATTATATCCTTAGCACACTTTAGGGTGAAGATCACACTCTTTTATGAGTCTGTTACAGAGCTTCATAGTAATTCATTTATTTTTTGTAATTTTAGAACTTTTTCTACTTGTTCAAGTAATAGATCGAGATCAAAGCAAATTTCAGAAAGCAGAGCCAAAGACTCCAAAGATCCCTTAGTTTAAACTTTCACTGTATAGACTGAGTATTACGTATCCATTTATCTATCAAATTTACGTCTGTAACAGCAGTTGACAGAATTTGTTCACTCACGTATGCACCACCATCACAAAATAGAAACTGTATTGTACCAGCTTTAAGTGGGGTATTACATCACACATATGGGCAAAGTAAAGCATACTTTGAGCCCACATTTGCCTTCTAATTAGGCAGTAGCTGCCCCATCTCCTGACTCTTTGGTAAACTATGATTAAGAAATATCAGATCCCTTCCGCATGACAACTTTTGATGCTGTATCCTTGAAACAGTAAGGAATCCATTCTTTATGAACACACTTTGGACAACGACCAAGTCACTTCTTACTTTCTGGGTAAATTGCATAGACTGAATTACGTTTGCTTTTCACTAGACAGCCTGTTTTCCAAATCTCATATCAGGTGTACTTATAAATCTTTTCTATTGATCTATTCTTTTAACTGTCTTTGTGGTGAGTGGTTTTTACTTTCAGGATGTTTACCATTCATCAAGTTAAATATGAAATATAAAATAATTTTTGTCAGTATAAGTTGACTGCATTTTTTTTACTACAGAATAAATGTATTCTTTGCATATGTTTATTGTATCTGAATTATTAATGCCTTTCTTACTCCTTATCTACTGGATCTCTCTGTACCAAAATTACTACCTTACTTCCTCTGAACATATATTAAGAAATTTATGATTATTGGCCTTATTTCCGCTACCCACAGTTTTTTTTTTCCCCCATTGGTATTTTCTTTGTGTCCTTAACCATAATTTAAGTTAAACTGCTGAAAAAATATTGAATTATGGAATCACAGAAAAAAACAGTTTGAAAGAGACTACTGGAGGTAGTAATCAGTTTGAACCTCCTGCCTAAAACCCAGCTAACTTTAAGGTTAGACCAGATTACTGAGAGAACAAGTGCCGGGTCTTACACTTCGGACACAACAACCCCATGCAGCGCTACAGGCTGAGGGAAGAGTGGTTAGAAAGCGGCCTGGCAGAAAGAGCCCTGGGGGTGCTGATCGACAGCCGGCTAAACATGAGCCAGCAGTGTGCCCAGGTGGCCAAGAAGGCCAATGGCATCGTGGCCTCTATTAGGAATAGTGTAGCCAGCCGGTCTAAGGAAGTGATCGTCCCTCTGTACTCGGCACTGGTGAGGCCGCACCTTGAATACTGTGTCCAGTTCTGGGCCCCACACTTCAAGAAAGATGTTGAGGTGTTGGAGCGAGTCCAGAGGAGGACAACCAAGCTGGTGAAGGGTCTGGAGGGTCTGTCCTACGAGGAACGGCTGAGGGAGCTGGGGTTGTTTAGCATGGAGAAGAGGAGGCTCAGAGGTGACCTTATTGCAGTCTACAACTACCTGAAGGGAGGTTGTAGCGGAGTGGGAGTCAGCCTGACAGAGTAGTGTCAGGGCAATGGTTGGACTTGATGGTCCTAGAGGTCTCTTCCAACCTGACTGATTGATGGATTGATCGATTGATCTAATCATATTTTGAATAACTCCAAAGACAGAGATTCCACAGCATCTCTGGACAAACTATTCCATTGCTTATCCATTCTCATTGTGTTTTTTTTGTTTGTTCCCCCGCCTTGTATCTTACCAGAATCCCTTTGTGTGCCTTGTGATCACTGTCCTTTGTTCTTCCACTGTGCACCCCTGAAAGGAGTCTGACACTCTTTTGTCTATACCCCTCCTTTAGGCAGTAGAAGACTGCTATTAAATCGACCCTTAGCCATCTGTTCTCCAAGCTGTTCAGCCACCCCTCGCATGTCATGTGCTCTTTAGCGTCTCTTCACTGTACTCTCCCGTTTTTCAGTATCTTTGAGGCCTCAAATGCAACACAAACCAGAAATGCGTAGGCACACACTTCTTCCCTGCTTTGCTTTGTTTTCTATATATGTTTTGTATTTCAGGTACAGACTTCACACTTTTAATTAATCTTCCCTTAAAAACAGCTTTGCATGTTTTTCAGTCTTTCTTGTTACCAGTTTTACAGAACAGCACTGTTATGAACGTAGAATCTTGATCAATCAAATCATAGAATCATAGAATTGTAGAATGGATTGGGTTGGAAGGGACCTTCAAAGATCATCTAGTCCAAGCCTCCCTGCCATGGGCAGGAACATCTTTCACTAGATCAGGTTGCTTAGAGCCCCATCCAACCTGACCTTGAACAATTCCAGTGACGGGGCATCCACAGCTGCTCTGGGCACCTTGTTCCACTGTCTCACCACCCTCACAGTCAAGAATTTCTTCCTTATATCCAATCTAAATATACCCTCTTTCACTTTAAAACTATTGCTCCTTGTCCTGTAAAAAGTCTTTCTCCATCTTTCTTATAAGCCACTTTTAAGTATTTAAAGGTTGCTACAAGGTATCCCCAGACCCTTCTCTTTTCCAGGCTGAACAACCCCAACTGTCAGTTATTCTTCATAGGAGAAGTGTTCCATCCCTCCGACCATTTTTTTCGTCCTCCTCTGGACCTGTTCCAGCAGGTCCATGTCTTTCCTGTGCTAAGGACTCCAAATCTGAACACAGTACTCCAGTTGGGGTCTCACCAGAGTGGAGTAGAGGGGTAGAATCACCTCCCTTGACCTGCTGGCCACGCTTCTTTTGATGCAGGCCAGGATACAGTCGGCTTTCCTGGCTGTGAGAACACTTTACCAGCTGAAGTTCAGTTTTTCATGCGCCAATATTCCAAAGTCCTTGTCCTCAGGGCTGCTCTCAATTTATTCATTGCCCAGTCTATATTAATACTGGTGATTGCCCTCACCCAGGTGCAGGATCTTGCATTTGGCCTTGTTGCATTTCATGGAGTTTTCATGGGCCCACTCTTCAGGCCTGTCAAGCTTCCTCTGAATAACATCCCTTCCCTCAAGCATACCTGCTGCACCACTCAGCTTGGTGTTATCTACAAACTTGCTGAGAGTGCACTCAGTCCTACTGTCTATGTCATTGATAAAGATATTGTACAGTACTGGTCCTAATATAGAATGCTGAGGACACCACTTTTTACTATCTCCATTTGGACACCGAGCCATTGACTGTAACTCTTTGGACATGGCTATCCAGCCAATTCCTTATCCATCAAACAGTCCATCTATCCCACCTATATATCTCTCCAATTTAGCAACAAGGATGTTGTGGGGGACTGTATCAAGGGCCTTACAGAAGTCCAAGTAGATCACATCAGTTGCTCTTCCCTTGTCTGCTGGTGCAGTCACTCCATTGCAGAAGACCAAGAGAACAGTCAGGCACGATTTGCCTTTTGTGAAGCCATGTTGGCTGTCTCTAATGATATCCGTGTCATCCGTATGCCTTGATATAACTTCCAAGGTCAGATTTGTTACCAAAGAGAGGACTGAAATAAATAGGGGAGAAAAAAATAAGCTGGAAGAATAATGCCGTCATTGAGTAAATGTTCGTATGAAAGGATTTAGCAGATTTCAGTGCCCCTGTGAATGGAAAGATGCTATACAACAATTACTTTTTTTTGAAAAAAAAAGGAAAAAACCTTATATTTATCAGAGAAAAAGAATCTTTAATGATAGATCATCATTTCAAATTAAATATGGCATGCTGACCAGATGGTTTAAAGCAAAAACTTTTCAGGGAAAAAAAGGTGAATTAAGGACAATCCAAAAAGTGATGTGGACTCAAACCTGAAAACAGTTTTATGATTCTACAAATTCCATTTTCTTAGATCCCAAGCTTTAACAGAAAGGTCTTCTAAACAAGGAATTATGGCAATATATGAAATAGAAACTTAGAGGTTTACAAATCTTTTGCTGGAAAGTGTCTGGTGTTTTGGTTTTCCTTTTAGTTTAACTGGAACATGATCTAATCTCTCAGCGGGAGAGATCAGGTAACAGATAAGCAGGAGAACCATCACAGTCTTTTCAATCTCTTCTCTGACAACCACAATTCAGAAGGCAAATAGCAAGTCCATGTAATTCTTGAAAGGATCCTTCTATCCACTTATTTTCATGACGGGGGTCTGGATGTGGCTGTACTGCCACCTTGCCTGAAATAGTCCATGAGTAGTAACTGGCAAAGTCTTTGCCTGCTCTCTCCTGGTTTCTGTTTCTGCAGTTAGCTCAGATGAAGCAAGTTTGCTTGTATTTATACCTCAGCCACAGACCTCAGGAAATCTAATACACTATAAAATCATATTCTAACAGTATGAAGGATATAGTGCCTTTTAACATCATTATACAAGTCATCATGCAAGGTTTTTATCGCTTCTTCATTCTCATTGATTCTTTTAGCCCTCCCGCTTCCAGACAGAAGTCATCACTAGCACAAATCCTCCTCTGATGTCACAGGTCCCTGTCTGGTGCTAGCCTGAGGGGTGCACCTCTCCCCTGCTCACCCCACCACCCATTGGCTACTCCCGTGGGCCCCATGGGGGAGGCGGAAGGTGACCCCACTCCATGACACAAAGGGCTGTTGTTCCCCCTACACCCAGGGTCTGTCAGGCTGTTGGCCCCAAATGAGTAGCAGCCCCCTCTGGGTGGGCAACAGTCACCTGAGGGTTGGGGAAACCATCTCCAACCATCTCCAACCATCTCCAACCACCTCCAACTAGCCAAGGCCACTCCAGCTCCCTGAGAGAGACCTGTCTTGTCCCTGCTGGGGCTGTTTTGGTGCTGGGGACCACCAGGGGCAGGAGGCAGCATAAAATAAGTACACGCATATGCAATTCATGCAGTGTGCTTCAAGGTAGAAGAAAGAATATAGGCAAATTTAATGTCATAGTGACTTAACTAGGAGCTACACAAAGAGTGAACAGCTGAGGTTGGGATCAGCTCTAGGACTTGTCAGTTTAAGATTCTTAAGCAACTCTAGCAGAAAGATGGTAATACTGTTATTTTGGAGAGCATGACATAAGGTGCATTGTAATCCCATTTTAGACCTGCCAAAAGCTTGTCATTTTTTCTATTAATAAATTTCAGGTATAACATCTTCCTTGTGTTTAGTGTCTAGGCATGGTATTGAGGTCACCACAGTGGATTATATCCCTATAGTTAAAGTGTACCATTTATTTCAGCATGTGGAAGAGTACAAAGCCTTGTGGTTTGCTTTCTGCTTGACTTTCTGGAGCAAAGGGAGGTAAAGCACAAGGAGGATAGCATTTTAGTTTTTGAAATACTCATCCTGGGTTTCTCAAGATGGGGGGACTGCATAATCTGTCAGTTTCTGATCAGACTGTGGAGTTACTTTACATTAGTTCTGCCTTTAAGAAATCACAGGCCTATAGGGTTACATACTGAAACAGAATTTTTAGAAAACAACAGTAATTGTAGCAAATGACATCGTTAGTCTACATTCATCAGCATAATATTTGACAATGAAATAATTACTTTTATGTAGAGACTATAAGTAATGTTATTGGCTTAATTATGTCAGAACATTCTTGTGAACAGCGTTTTAGAAAATAAAGTAAATCACTTTTCCAAAAAGCCATGTTATAATGACATGAGAAAATGAGCTTTGAATGTAACATCTGAGGCTACAGAGCTGCAATTTGTATTAATACTAATAGCTCTAATGCAGGTAGAAAGTCACCAACAGAACATTAAATATTCAACTGTGTTGTTACATTTTTGAGAGGAAAGAAGACTTTGGTCCAGTGTTTCTTATATGCTTTGTAGATATTAAACTGTTCAGTGTACTTGTTCATTTTCCTTTTATTTTTGTTTCATTATATTTTCTTTGTATGGAAAAAAAAATATTTGAAAATGGACTGATTCTACAGCAAAGTTCTTAAAAGTTATAGACCATTTCAGCATATAAATTTTTAACTTGTGTACACTATCAAAGTGAAAGACTAAAATGTTTGATTTAAGATAAGTAAAAGGTATTCAAACCTTTTTTGATTATTTGATTATTTTTTATTTCTAAGGATCTTTATGAGCACTTTTACTCAGGGAAGATAGTAGACTAAGTGGCAGCCCCCAGTAGTTGGTATCCAGAACCTGAAAACTTCCTTTTTACATGACCTTCATAGGTGTTTACAGTGATATTTGGAGTACACTCCTCTTAAAACAAAACTACAGAAAAAGGTAATCAGGGCAGAGCTTTACTGATATTGTGTTAATAACAATCTACTAAACAAATATGTTGAATGTAAAATAGAATACTGTGGTTTAATTTGTTCCTCATCTTGAAAAACAAAAAGTCTCAAAAACCAGCCGTGTTCTAGTTAGTTATGGGGAAAAAGGGACTTAAGTGGCAGTCCTACATGCTTTCTACTGAAACTGACTTACTATTCAACAAAATCCAGAGCCTCCTAAGGAATAGATAAAAGGCATAATCCAGTGGTTATGGTACTCAGCTGCAATGTGAGACAGAAGACCTTGACTTCTCCATCAGATTTCCTAGGATTATTTTTTGATATTTTTTCTCTTTAATTTTTATTTTGAATCCAGTTATTGCTTAACGTAAAATGCATTAATAGTCTGAAGAACGTGATAGTAACATCTGAAAACAGTTTTTATTGCTTATTATAGCATACCTAATATCTACACAGGTCTCACAAGTATAGTCCACAATGGTCCCTCAAATGTGATGCAGAAGTGGATGTATTTAGCTCAAGAATTCTCCCAATACTTAAAAGCTGTGAAGGCTAATGCCCTGCTGTTTCCATACTGACACAGATTACCTTAGTGAAAAAGAGAAAAGAATTTTCAGAGAAATATTTTTTAAACTAATGTATTGATAGTTCACCTACCACTGGAACAACTATGCAATTATTGACCAAATTAAAACCCAGAAATCTCCCACCAGTCAGTGACACTGAGGAACTGATGTTGATGCTTCAAGGAATTTTAGCAACAAAATTGTCTTTTTGTTAGAAAAATAAAAATATAAAAATGAAACAGACAAAAAGCAGAGTAGAATATCTTTCTTCTCCTCCTGCCACCAAGTAATTCAACAGTGCAACATGCTGACAGGCAAATGGCTTTAGAAGATTAGATTGCATTTAGGTGAATTATGTGTGTACTGTCATCATTTAACCAGAATTTTATCAGTATTAGTTTTATATTCAGAGAAATACCATATAAGAAATGAAAGGAAAAGTTATCTAAATGAATTCCATAATTGGTCTAGAAATTCAACATTTAATTAACTAATATAAAGTAGCTGAAATCTAATTCAATGTGCATCACATTGTATGAAACTAAAGACACTAATTACTAATGAATATCCATGTATGTAAAAAGATCTCAGCTACATGGTTCATCTAAAAAAGGAAAAACACTTGGCCAGAAATCAGTATCTCTGCTTCATAAAATAAAGATCAGGGTTTCAAAAGAGGAAAAAAAAATCATAAAATAGAAAATAAGACCTTCTAAAGTTTTTGTAGGAAAAATCTAATAGAAAATTAAGAAGCACCATTTGAATTAACAGCATGGCAATATTCAGAGTAGGAGGGTCCCTAGACAAATCACTGCTCCTCAACCATTGCTTTTGTCAAAAGGTTTGACAGGACTGGGAGAAGTGTTAGAGCCTGTTGAAGTAGGATCTTAAGTTGGAAAAGTGAAAAGTTGTTGTAAAGTGAATTTTTCTGCTCTATAACTTCATTGGGTATATACGGCAAGGTTTTGGTAGCAGCGGGCTGCAAATGTGACCTATGTGGGAAAAGTAGGGGCTTCCCTGTGCCAGGGGTAGCCAGTTCCAGCTGGTTCTGCAATGAACCCACTGCAGGACACAGCTGAGTCCATAAGCAAAGTTGGTGGCGCTTCTGTGAAAGCATGTTTAAGAAAGGGCAGAAAATGCTGGATGGGCAGAAAATGACGGACAGGCAGAAAAGAAAGGAAAACAGAGTGAGAAACAACAGAGGGAACACCAAGATCAGAAGGAGAAGAAGGAGAAGGAGAAGAAGAAGAAGAAGGAGAACTAGAAGGAGAAAAAAGAGGAAAAAGAGGAGGAGGAGGAGGAAGAAGAGGAACAGGAAAGGGCCATCTGCAGCAGATGGATATTTCCTGAAGGAACTACAGCCTGTGGGAGAACACACTCCAGAGTAGATTATTTTTCCAGAAGGACTGACTACAGCCCATGGGAGAGCTCACACCAGGTCAAGGGAAAAATGTGAGAAGGAAGGAGTGGCAGAGAGGAGCCACCCATACCTATTTCCCCCTATACCCCACCCTGCTGCTCAGGGGAGGAGCAGAAGAGGCTGGAGTGAAGGTGTGAAATTAGGCTTGGGAGAGCGGGGAAGAAATATGTTGGTTTAATGTTTGTCTTTCTTTCTCCCTACCCGAATTTATTTTAAATTTTCCCCAATACTTGGTAAAAAATCTCACTGTCTTTATCTCAGTCCACGAGCTTTTTCATTCTATTTTCTACCTCTGTCTTGCTAAGGGAGTGGAGTGAATGAGTGGCTGGGTTGGTGTTTGGCTGTTAGTCAAAGCTAACCCACCAAAACAATAAAAATATTCTACTGAAATAATCTTACTAGAAAGGCGTAAACTTCTGCATAATCAGATACCACTGCAATAAGCACTGTTCAACCAAAAGACGGAAGTATTTGGCTTGAAATTCCTAAGAATAATACAATGTTTTACTTTTTCTCTTGAGATAATTCTGGCTTTGTTATACAATCCCAGTTCTGGAAACAGCTGAATCCAAAATATTTACAGTTAATTATCAGCAATGACTGGCTTATTTCCAAAGAATGCATTACCACTCAAGTGATTTACGAATGCCTTTCACTACATATTGCAGCTACCTATCATTCATTTTTGCATTTGCATTTGAAGATAATCGTCGCTGCGTCCTTCATGTAGGTACAAACACACTCACAAACACGTTATTGTAGCCTCCTTCTCTCGTTGCTTGACCGTATTGTTTATTTTTTGTGTTATATATGAATGTATTGATGGCATTCTCATCTGTAATTTAAATATTCATCAGAATCACATTATGATGCATTTGCTTATAGAAGATCTGTTCTAACAACAGAGAAAATAGTTCTTTTTCAACACAACATAATGATATATAGACTTTCCATTTATGTACAAATAAGGAAAACTCAGAAGTTCTTATAGTGAATATATTTAAATACAGGATAAAATCTCTATGTACTGATGCTTGGGGAAGGATTCACTTAAGCATAGGTGGCAAGCCACATTTAAAATGTTCAGTGGCATCCAAGATACCTGCACGGGGGTTAAAAATGTGGTAAAGAATTTAGTGTTCTGTCACCCACTTCTGGATACCTCAAAGAATTGGGAGTGACAATCATAGTCTTTGCATAGGCAGTTGAATTTATTACTGGTATTTCTTCTAGTTCAGAGAAACTAAGTGTAACTTCCCTGTTTTATATTACTGGGTTTCCAGTAAGATTAAATTTTACCAGTAAGAGGGGTTTTGATTTCCCCTCCTCCCCCATCGACTCTCTCAATGAAAGAAAGAAGGGTTAGTTCTTGGAAAGTATTGTCTTTTTGGTGAAGTCACAGAAAACTACGCTAAACACCTGTCTCTCCACCCCACATCAAACCATCCTCATATTTCGAATAGAACTCCAAAAAGAGAGACATGCAAGAGAAAGCCAGGATAGACTGAGGAATTCTTAAGATGTTGAATTTTTTAAATCTGTGTATCTGGAGGTGAGGAGTACCATTAGAAACCAACTCCCCCACTGTGTTTGCTGTTCAAGACCTTTAATTACAACACTGCTAAATCCTTAGGTTTCACTCTGCTCTAGGGAGGATTGGGAGTGGTGATTTGCTATGGATTCACTCTTCAACATTCTTTCACAAAAGAAAGAAAAATTGCAGTATTTAAACCTTTAGGACTGTGAGAATTACTTCAGTTCATACTATACACACACCAAAAGGAACAGTTTGATTTTTCAGTGGGTAAATATTAACTTTCACTATCATTACATTAAGGACTTCAATTAATACGAAAGCAATCATATTTCAGAAACTTTTTATACATATCAATTCTCCATTTCTATAGCATCAAACTAGATTGACTTCATTAAATTCCATGTTAGCTCTTTCCTGAATAAAAAGACTGCCAGACTGGGCCAAAAGGCAAATTGTACAATGAATTGCTTATGAATAAACCCTCATTTGTGATTAAATTTGAAAATTTCTGGCATATTAGCCTGTACAATTTGAACAAGTTACAGAGGTGGTGAATGTTGTTATTAAGTCCTGCTGATGGGTTCACAGAGTTATGCACATATCCAGGTGTACTGTTTTCAATGCTGATAGCTGACAGTAGCTTTTATTAGTAGAAGAATTTTTTTAGAAGTTAAACACCACCGGACAAAACACAGACAAATAGTTAAATAACAGGCAACTGATAGAAAATACCTTAGAAACAAATATTTACCTGGAAATGTTAAAGCATTTACACATCTGTCACAATGTTTTAAAACTGATAAAATAACCTCTTTTAAAACTTAAATACAGACAGCTATATTCAAGAACAACTCTGTGAGAGGAGTAATGAGAAAAAGGCATCTGAGGATAATAAAGAACTGTAGTTGGAGCTAAAACTGTCAAGTCTAAGTGCTTATAAATTCATATTTAGACATCAGATATGAAGAACCACGTCTTTATACTGTTCATCAACCAGAAGCTTCCATGCAGATACTGAAAGGAAAAGGCCAGACTTTCAAAAATTATCATATAAAGCAGCTCTTCTTAGTATCTCATAGGATTTTGTAGTATAGAGACTGCTGATTTTTTTTTTAAAGCAAGTGCTCTTCTGTTTTGACTTTCACCAAACACTACAGAGTTGTCCAAATGAGATTACATTTTAGACATAATCATGTCTATTATGATGATTTAGGAGATGTGTCTCACCTTTATGTGTCCAGAGAATCAATGGCATACAAAGCCCTGCTTTCTGTCTGGCACAAGGGATACACATAAACAGACCAGAACAGACTCAGTAGGAGAGGCAATGTCCATGTCTGAAAAGTGCAATGTAGTTTCGTATCTGAGATCTGTGAGCAACTTAATGTGTCAGTGAAGCATGATGCATCATGCTGTAGTGATGCTGACTAAGATTCAAAACACAGGTAGTCTTCGGAGTGTGGCACTGGGGTGAGACTCATTATGCCTTTCCCTAACTAATAAGTTCTGATACAATGTTACATTCATATAGATATTCTGTATTTATTTGTGAAGTTAGCTCTGTTAACATTACTAAGAAGTCTTTGTAAGAGTCTATAACAATTTTAAATTATTTTAAGATCAGATGGTTAAATTAATTATCTTGGTTTTGGCAAAAAGTATTTCAAATCTCTGTAATATGAATCTGAACATACTTTGAATATAAAAATGTCATTCTTGCAGTATCAATCAGATTCAAATACTAGTTGGGAAGGAAACTGAGAAAAATAGCTTGTTTGTGATTATGGTTTTTTAACAACATCGCAGCCAGATGCCTACCCAGCCTTTTGCTCACTTGACCTCCTCAACAAGACAGGGGGAAAAAACAGAAAGAAAAAGCTCATGAGTCACGATAAAGATAGTGAGACTGTTTACTATTTGCCGTCATGGACAAAACAAACTAAACTTGGGGAAAATTAATTTAATTTTTTGCCAAGTAAAATAGATTCAGGTAATGGGAAACAAAGACAAAAAATTAAAACAACAATTCTCCCCTGACCCTGCTTCCCCAGACTCAACTTCACTTCTCTCCTGACTTCTCTACATGACCCCCCCAGAGTGGTGAATGTGGGATGGACAATTGAGTGTTACGGGTCTATATCAGCTCCTCTCTGCCTCTCCTTCCTCCTCACACTTTTCTCCTGCTCCGGCATGGGTCCTTCCACAGACCATTATAGACCCATCTGGAGCTTTTATCTTTGGCATAGGGCAGGTCCAACGTCTTCTCACAGAGGTCACCCCTGCAGCACCCCTGCTACCAAAACTTTGTCCTGTACACCCAATACAGTGATAGAGCAGAGTGTGGAAAAGCCATTTGAATGTCTGACTAAGGACCACTTATGTTCTTCTTTCTGAATTTTTACAGAAATTCAAAATGTCTTGTTGTCATTCTGATATGAAAAAGAACAACTTTCAACAAGTTTCACTAGGAACACGCATATACATGCACTCATGTTGTCTGAACAGTCCTAATTTGTCGAAAGGTAGACTGGGTCCTTTCTGCGATGTAACAGGTTACTCGAAGAGCAAGACAACACAATGATGTCATATTTAAGAAAGGAACTTCCATAAATTTTTATCAGAATTCTTATGGAGATCTTAATTCAAATTCCTAGAGGTAGATGTCTCCCCAGAGCCTTTTCTTCTCCAAACTGAACAACCCCAACTCTCTCAGCCTGTCTTCATAGGAGAGATGTTCCACCCTTCTGATCATTTTTGTGGCCCTCCTCTGGACTTGTTCCAACAGGTCTATGTCTTTCTTGTGCTGAGGACTCCAGAGCTGGACACAGTAGCCCAGGTGGGATCTCATGAGAGAGGAGTAGAGGGGAAGAATCACCTCCTTCAATCTGATGGTCGCACTTCTTTTGATGCAGCCCAGGGTACAGTTGGCTTTCTGGGCTGTGAGTGTACATTGTTGGCTCATGTCCAACTTTTCATCCATCAGTACCTCCAAGTGCTTGTCCGTAGGGCTGCTCTCAATCCCTTCATACTCCAGGCTGTATTGATACCAGGGGTTGCCCTCACCCAGGTGTGGGTCCTTGCACTTGACCTTATTGAACCTCATGATGTTCACATGGGCCCTCTTCTCAAGCTTGTCCAGGTGCCTCTATATGGCATTGCCTCCTTCAAGTGAATCAACTGTACCACTCAGCTTGGTGTCATCTGCAAACTTGTTGAGAGTGCACTTGATCCCACTGTCTGTCATTGATGAAGATACTAAACAGTACTGGTCCCAATATGGATCCCTGAGGGACACCACTCGTCACTGATCTCCATCTTGACATTGAGCCATTGACCACTACCCTATGGATGTGACCATCCAACCAATTCCTTATGCACCTAACAGTCCATCCATCAAATCCATATCTCTCCAATTTAGGGAGAAGGATGTTGTGGGGGACCGTGTCAAAAGCCTTACAGAATTCCAGATAGATAACATCTGTAGCTCTTCCCTTGTCCACTGATGTAGTGACTCCTTCATAGAAGGCCACTAGGTTGATCACGCAAGACTTGCCCTTGGTGAAGTCATGCTGGCTGTCTCGAATCACCTCCCTGTCCTCTATGTGCCTTAGCATAGCTTCTAGGAGGATCTGCTCCACGATCTGCCCAGGCACAGAGGTGAGGCTGACAGGTTGGTAGTTCCCAGGGTCCTCGTTTCTACCCTTTTCAAAAATGGGTGCAGTTTCCTTTTTTTTTTCCCCTAGAGTACTGCAAATGGCATTTTGTTGATGTGTGTGTAGGCAGGTGCATCAGGTGTTACATGCATATCAGCTGACTGAAAGATATATCAAGAGTTTTTTTGACAGTTTTGGTCAACTTTGTTTGCCTAAACATACTACTACCCTTTAAGCATCTTATTGTATTCCAACCTAGCTTCCAAGTGATCATTTAAGACACTGTTATGAACGGGTGATTTAGATCGTTTAAAGAATCACCGTCAAAGGTATTAGCAAAAGTGGTTTTAATATGATGTTGTAAAAGTGCGACTTAACAAAGTTTGATGGCAAGGTTCACTCTATTACAGTACGCCACAACTCTTTGAACAATGATTCAAAACTACCAAGGCACAAATCAAAGTTACCAAGACAAAATCAAAGTTACTAAGGCATAAATCAAAGTTACCATACTACAACGTTATGCGCGATATCGGTCACTTACCAAAGATCTGCCATTGGTAAAAGGTCTCTCTGCCTCAAGGAGCAACCTTGAGAGGTGTCCCAGCTCACGGGTAGATCACCACCATGCAGCCACACTGCCTAGAAGGAAGAGCTCAAAGAAGGCTCGCATAGGCTGTCATATTTATGGAATAAAGTGGTTGGCTTGTAGTCAAATTACATGCGATGGGAAATGTATGCATGAGATTCCTTGTACCCACAACTTTCTTTGTTCCTTGATAAATTAGTCTTGGAAAAGCCACCTACAATTCATGTGTTAATTGCATTATTAGTGTTCCAAGCTCTCATGCATTGATGCTCACTCTGTCACTCTGCTCCTTTGTGGGTTTTCAGAGAACAGATTGGAAGTAAAAAATTAGAAGGGCCAAAGCCCAACAAGAACTTAATCTGGCGACTGCCATAAAAGGCAATAAAATACATTTCTATAAATATATTAGCAACAAGAGGAGGGCCAAGGAGAATCTCCATCCTTTATTGGATGTGGATGAAACATAGTGACAAAGGACAAAGAAAAGGCTGAGGTGCCTAATGCCTTCTTTGCCTCTGTCTTTAATAGTAAGACCAGTTGTAGTCTGGGAACCCAGCCCCGAGAGCTGGAAGACAGGTACGGGGAGCAGAATGAACCCCCCATAATCCAAGGGGAAATGGTTAATGACCTGCTACACCACTTAGACACACACAAGTCTATGAAGCAGGATGGGATGCACCCAAGGGTACTGAGGGAGCTGGCGGAAGTGCTCACCAAGGCACTTTCCATCATTTATCAGCAGTCCTGGCTAACCAGGGAGGTCTCATTTGACTGTAAATTAGCAAATGTGGTGGCCTTCTACAAGAAGGGCCGGAAGGAAGATCCAGGGAACTACAAGCCTGTCAGTCTAACAGTATCTTCTCATATAGTAAACTTTTGATTTCCACCATTATCACAGAATCTCTTCTCTCCACCTGTCAGTTTGAATTAGTGTTGTTTCAATATGAATGACCAGAGCACATATTTCAGAGACGATCTCACCAGAATATTGTATAATAAAACTGATATTGTCTTAACTCAGCTGACAAATTCTACTACACAATTTACTTTTTTCACAGTTGCAACTTATTCATACCTCATAGGACTGAGTATGACACAGTTCCTTCCCTAAGCCTGAATTTCTGCCCTCAGGTTTTGTCAGTGTTTTTCTTACTAGTTTCCAGATTCCTAACAGAGATTTTGTACTATGAAATGTTGTATTATTATGTCTATCTCTTTGATCCCATTATTCACCAAATTTTTCTACTGTGAGTAGGAACAGACAACTTTTAAAAAATCAGCTTACAGTTGCTGAAGTTACCAGCCTGTCAGCTAGAACTGATTCATCAGTTACTCACCAGTTAGTGAAATGTACACATCTGTACAAGTAACTTTCGACAATACAAAGAAGACTATGTTAGCTGAAATTGGCATTGAAATTCAAAGTAACCAATTTTATTTTATAAAACAGAAGGGCAAACACAGGCAAAGAAAAGTTGCTTCCCGCTTTGCTTGTATTTTCTTCAACAACTCTATTCTGATTACTTTTAATTATTTGAGCAGAACATGCATGGAATGAATCTTCATTACGTCTAGGATTGCAATTACTACTGCCTTTACACCGTTGGCAAAATTCATCTAGATATTTCTGATTCATATGCAAGATCATTAATTTCACATGAGAGTATTACCAACCCAACCCTTGAGAAACACTGTTATTTCATTTTTATTTCATCACATTTAATATCAAGAATTTCTTCTGTCTTCTCTCCTCTAATCAAAACCTTGATAATTTTGCAGTTCTACTAATTTTTATCTTTTCTAATCTGACGTGTAGTTTTCCATATGATGCTATATCAAGTACTTTGTTGAAGTCCAGGCAGATGGATCCTTTGCATTTCATTCCTCTGATAGATTCAAGCACATATACCTTATGTTCTATATATATGTCATCAAGTGATGGCAAACCCCCTTAATTTTCTTTGAAATCCTTTTAATATTTTTCAGCTTTTCTTGTATTCAAATTTGTCCTAGGCCTTGTGTACTGGGATGTTCAGATCCATGTGCCTGTAGTAGGACAGATGCTTTTTTATTTTGGTGTAAATAATACATTAAATATTTGTCACTCCTATAGTGGAAACTAATAGTCTTTGTTGTTTGAATCAGGACGGCATACAATCATCCCTTTGAAAACTATCTAAATACAAAATAGTAAATGTTCCCTTTACATTTTTTGCCCAAAGACAAGATTTTTTAGAAGATCCACTGTTAAGAAAATAATGCTGACTGGCATTAGTTATGTTATTATCCTGTAATTCATTTCTAATAGAGCCTGAACTTTATTATTTTGTTCAGGATGGCTGTAGACTTACATAGAAAGACAGCTAGAGTATTAGCATTCCCAAGTAACCATAGCACTCAGACAAAGTAAGCAACGGTTTCTGATTCCAGTTTCACAGTTGGCTCTGAGTAAAGGACGATACTGAAGTTTCACAGAACAGGCAGATTCTATACATACCAAGTACTTCTCTATCCAGGTTTGAAATGCCAGAAAGCTACCATATCACTTTCCATTAAGATATTACTTGTAAAGTTCCCAGTAGGAAACATTAAAATAAAGACGTGCAAAAAATCTACGTATTCTGTTGAAGCCTAGAAAGCTTTTAGTGTTTCAAGAAGATTCTTTCAAAGGATACTGTGATAACTATTTCATAGACCCTTATTAGAGCAAGATAGTTAGATTGCTTTAAATTAAGCAGTTGTTGGATAAAAGATGGAAAATATGATATTTTTAGAAACATTTCCCTTTGCTCTAAGACTGATATTAGAATAGATACTTTGAAAAACGTTAACAAGCTTTGAGTGAAGGGACCTGACTGGTTCTGGAAAATGTGGCTTGACAGGAAAAGGCTGAAAGACTTTGATGAGATCTAAGGGAGATTCTCTGTCTAAAGTTGACAAATAGGTAAGAGCTCTGTATCAAGTATGTCAGGACTGTTTCTAATAAGTGAAATATCTATGCTTTTGTTTATGTTTATGTCTATGTCTATTCAAAATACACATAATTTACACATATGCACATGCATACAGTTACTTAAGCAGACTCTTTTGAAAATTGAACATTATATTCCCCCTCATTTCTTGGTAGAAACTAGGCAATTAAAGACTCTGAGTCATCAAGCAAGGGTGAAGAATATCACATTTCTCTTTTTAGAAGGTGTCCCAGAGAACTGTAGTTTCAATTTCAATGAACTTTACACAAACTAATAATGAAGAGAGATTTAACTTCAACTTTAGCAGAAAGCAGCACACTTCAAAAATAATTTCTATATATTGTATTTTCTAAACAACCTCTATCATAGACGGTTGAATCTGAATGAGATTAATCTACTTGCTTACAAGATTATATAGGTTTTGAGCAGAAAGGCCATAGTGAGAGATAAGGGAAGTTTATTTTTTTATTTGTTATTTATTATGCCTGATTTTTTTTTCAAAAAAAAAAAAGAATGGCTTAAGGATTTTTTCTTTGTGGTTTTTTTTTTTGTTTGTTTTTTAATTTTTCAACTTAGTTTTAACATACTGCTTTATTTATTTATTAGGAATGTCATACAGTACCTTTACACGTAAGTTTTTCTGTATAGTTACAAATGTTAAATACACATTAGATTAGATTACTTAATATTTTGCATTCAACACTTTACATCTCTTCAGTGATAACAGTAAACTGTGCTATAAGGTCCACAGAGAAAAGACTGTTAAAGAATGTTTACTGTGAAAAGACTGATGTTTGCAACATAGAAGACACTAAGAGTAAACATAGTATGCTAGAGCAGTAGCCTATTAAAAATTGAAGAGCTTGAGAAGATTGCATTTGCAAAGACAACCATGCTACACCATTATGATTGTTTATGGCAATCATTCATAAAACCATGTGCATATTAAATCTGACTGTTTGAAATATTTCAATATTTCAAGTGATAGTTTCAATTTCAATAAACAGAGCATAAATGATAGTCAAAAATGTTTGTCTAGACTTCATTTTATAAGAAAGGAAAAAAAGGTATTTTCTACTAATTTGTTAAATTTGCTGTATCACATTTTATACAGTGAGTATCCAGAGTAACAACATGATTTGAGGTGCAGTACCAGTGACAAATGTGGGGGCCTTCTACAGTGGGGTTACAGCATCGGTGAATAAGGGAAGAACGACTGGTATAATCTACCTGGACTTGTGCAAAGCATTTGACACTGTCCCACATGACATCCTTGTCTCTAAATTGGAGAGACATGGACGTGACGGATGGACCACTCAGTGGATAAGGAATTGTCTGGATGGTTGCACTCAAAGAGTTGTGGTCAACGGCTCAATGTCCATGTGGAGACCTGTGACAAATGACGTTCCTCAGGGGTCAGTATTGGGACTGGCGCTGTTTAACATCTTTGCCAGTGACACGGACAGTGGGACTGAGCATTCCCTCGGCAAGTTTGCTGATGACACCAAGCTGTGTGGTGCGTTTGACACGCTGGAGGGAAGGGATGCCATCCAGAGGGACCTTGACAGGCTTGAGAGCTGGGCCTGTGCAAACCACAGAAGTTCAACAAGGCCAAGAGAAAGGTCCTGCACATGGGTCGAGGCAATCCCAAGAACAAACACAGGCTGCGTGGAGAATGGATTTGGAGCAACCCTGAGGAGAATGACTTGTGGGTGATTGTTGATGAGAAGCTGAACATGAGCCGCCAATGTGCACTTGCAGCCCAGAAAGCCAACTGTACCCTGGGCTGCATCAAAAGCAGCATGGCCAGCAGGTCAAGGAACGTGATTCTCCCCCTCTACTCCACTCTCCTGGAACTCCACCTAGAGTACTGTGTTCAGCTCTGGCGTCACAGAATCACAGAACCACAGAATCAATCAGGTTGGAAGAGACCTCTGGGATCATTGAGTCCAACCATTGCCCTGACACCATCATGTCAACTAGACCATGGCACTAAGTGCCATGTCCAGTCTTTTCTTAAACACATCCAGCGATGGTGACTTCACCACCTCCCTGGGCAGCCTGTTCCGATGTCTAATGACCCTTTCTGAGAAGAAATGCTTCCTAATATCTAACCT
The DNA here is from genome assembly GCF_013368605.1 of Nyctibius grandis. Lineage (NCBI taxonomy): Eukaryota > Metazoa > Chordata > Aves > Nyctibiiformes > Nyctibiidae > Nyctibius > Nyctibius grandis. The sequence continues at coordinate 74,293,391 of NC_090659.1, read as the reverse complement.
GAACCTCCCCTGGTGAAGCTTGAGCCTATGTCCTCTTGTCGTATCGCTAGTTGCCTGGGAGAAGAGGCTGACTCCCACTCTGCTACAACCTCCCTTCAGGTAGTTGTAGACTGCGATAAGGTCACCTCTGAGCCTCCTCTTCTCCAGGTCCCCAACATAAGAAGGACATGGAGCTGTTGGAGTGATTCCAGAGGAGGGCCACGAAGATGATCAGAGGGCTGGAGCACCTCTCCTATGGAGATAGGCTGAGAGAGTTGGGGTTGTTTAACCTGGAGAGGAGAAGGCTCCAGGGAGACCTTCCAGCAGCCTTCCAGTACCTGAAGGGGGCCTACAGGAAAGCTGGAGAGGGACTTTTTACAAGGGCATGTAGGGGATGAGGGGTAATGTTTTTAAACTGAAAGAGGGTAGATTTAGATTACACATTAGGAAGAAATTCTTGACTGTGAGGTTGGTGAGAGACTGGCACAGGTTGCCCAGAGAAGTTGTGGATGCACTCTTCCTGGAAGTGTTCAAGGCCAGGTTAATGTGGCTTTGAGCAACCTGGTCTAGTGAAAAGGTGTCCCTGGACGTGGCAGGGGGTTTGAAACTAAGCTAGATGGTCTTTAAGGTTCCTTCCAACACAAACCATTCTATATTTCTATGATTCTTTTATAAAGTTTTACATTGTGGCAAAATATGAGAAACACCCAACCTGTTATATACACTGGTAATAGGAAAATTATATCATATCTAAAAGGATTCAGGTTAATGCATAAGAGAATCCTGTGCTTTTTTGTCAGAATGTGTAAACAGACTAAAGAGATGAAAGCAAATAAAGACTTGTAAATAAAGTCTTTATCTTTCCTCTGTGAACAAAATTCTAAATGTAGAAATGTTTTTACAAATATATATATTATAGCTATTTTTACAATAATTTCTACAGATTGATTTTATCCTCTCAGTTACTTTACAATGAACTTATTGTAGTCCAGGGACACGATATTAGAAGTGGTATGATATATAATGACAAAAAAATATGAAAAAATAGATTTGCTGTTGTTAATACTTTGGCAAGTCTTACAAGTAGTAACGTATAAATTGCATTTCTGATGCTTTTGAGTAACCATAAATTCTTACATAAATCATATAACATATGAAAATATGGAAATATAACTGCACTGACATAGAGAAGCCAGTACAGATATTATCTGTGACCATGAATTATAGGTGTTTCATTCTGAAAAACAAGCAATTAATATGTTCCCTTAAGAAGGAGTTTTAATCACTTCCTCTTCTATCCAGTCTAGACATTGCTTTCTAGTTGTTTATGATATCAAAAAATATGCAGATTTGTTCATTTTTCACTTCTTGATAAGTAATCGGAAATGTCCTTTGTCTCTAGTCCTACACCTTATCATCTGTTATTTTATCTTACATAAAAACCATCATGTTAAAGTAATTAAACAATTTCCTTTTATATAATCATGGTTAAAGGCTTTCTGTTCTGTCTTAAATGGCAGAAAACAAATCTGCATGAATAAAAGAGGAAAAAAGATCTCAGAAACATCATTTGTCAGGAACTGGGTTCCACTTCGTTCAGTAGCATTCCAGCCTTCACATACCACTCCTCTCATAAACTTACTACCCTCCACTCTGCAAATCTTGCTTCATCTAATATTAAGTCACATTCTACTAATTTTTTTTCATCATCTTTTGAGTTGTTCACCAGCTCTGTTGACATGGAAACACTGAAGAGAGCTTAGGAAGAGTAACTGGGAGCTATTTAAACAAGGAATTACTGAAAATTGTGGAAACAAGGAAGACAAGAACAAGATATGGATAAGTCAGAATGAATTTTCCCCAGTGTCTTAACTGAATTCTACCTTTCTTAGTGTCTTTGTCTAAGTCATCTAACCTGAACTATTAGAGGGGATTCTTCTGAAAAACCGGATAACCATAGTACTACGGGAACTGTGACAGATGGAACCATCTTCTGATAATTAATGCTAAGACACAGATAATGAAAACTCAGAAGATGTGTACTATATAATGAGGACTTTGGAAACAGAATTGCAGAATACCTAGTAGTGAAGAAAAATGACGATTGAAGTTCAGCTGTGTAAAATCTGAGTCGTACTACTTAAGAAATGTCCTAACTATTCCTTTAGACTATGTCACAGTATGAATATAACAAAAGATATAATTATTATGTCTGAATTGCAGAGGATGTTTGTTGAATGTGACTTAAACATTTCAAAGAGCTTCAAGATTATATTTTGAATTGTCTATATTATTCCATTGTTTAAACTTTTAATTCACAGTAGATTAGCCATTTATCTCATGTTTTGCCTATCTGTCCATTGAAATCTTTGCTCCATCTATTTGGAATAGTTACTATCTAGCCAAAACATTAAAGCAATTGACAGATAATTAATTAATCAAGTATCTGTCAGATTTTATTTAAAAATTTGTTCAGGTGTGAGTGAGCTTTTACAGAAATCCTTCTTGGACCTTTTTTTAAAAATTGAATAAAAATCCAACTAAACCAACTAAACAAAATCAAAGAATATTTAACACCATGAGTGCATTACAACAGTGTACCTAATTTTTAACTTTGTGAAAGGACCAAATCACGCCTAAGCAAGGCCCACTGCTTAAAACTTTCAAAAAATAAATTATCATAGAAATGTTACTGAACAATTATACATAAACAGTGAACTATACCAATTATTCTTTTTCATCCTAGATATTGGGCTTTCAAAATATTCTGAAAGGATAAGGTAAAAGAGAAATTTTATACAGTTTATTAAAATTTGTGATATGTTTAAATATCAAATATGTTTCACAGATGATGTCAACAATGTCACTTCCTTCTGAAATCAGAATACTTTCATTAAAACAAGTGACAACTGTACACTCCTGTCCAATCTAAAACAGGCTCTTCAGGACTTTATTCCCTAATGTTACTTGCAATCCCTACCCTCCCCCTGTTTTTCTACAGTGTCCACTTATTTTCTAGAAAAGCCCTGTATTCAATTGCTTTTGTCATCAGTCCAGAAACCAAATCCTGTGAGAATTTGTCTTTTGTAGCAATGGCAAATTTCCCAAAATGACAAGAAAGCAAACAAACAAAAAAGTATAAACCAATAGGACAGCTATTCTGTAAAGGGACTTAGCTCATTATCCACTACAGCACCCTCAGAAACAGGCCTGAAGTGTCTAGAATATACACTTGTAATCTGATTCACTTTTTTCTTTGGAGGTTGGAACAATTAAATTTGTCTGAATAGCCTTTTTTCCCACACAACTTAATGCTTAGGAGCTGAGGGACCACTAGGAAACCACTGTAGAGGCCCCGGGCTTTGCTGAACTCACCAGAGAAATTTGATCTTACCAGAGAAACCAGAGAACTCAGAAAAACTCTGGTATGTCCACACTGAAATATGGCTTCAAGTAATTGGCTGAGCTACCTGAGAACAAGGACTGTCAGAATCACACACATAGAAGGGGGGAGGGGGGCGGGATGGACAAGAGGGATGTTACCACCCTCTCCTATCTCACATGCAAATGACCTAAAGTATTTAGAACTTCTCTCTTGGGATGTTGGCGGGCGGGAGCCGATCCTGCAAGCGATTTATTGGAGGACCAATCCTGACCGGAGGACTGATCCTGCACACAATTTACCAGAGGAGCAACTCTGCAAGCAATTTACCAGCTACAAACAACTTACATTGATGGATCCAAGGGTGGTGATATCTCTTTCTCTCTCGCTTATTCTCTATCCTCTTTCTCTTTTTTTCCTTTTCTCTTTTCTCTCTTTTCTCAGTGCCTTTAGAAACCGAAGACACTTATGACTATGCTACTTTCCCTGTATTAATAAATTGTTCTTAATTCCATACCAGTTATTTGGTGTCGTTTCACCTTAATTTACTCCAAGGGATTTATGAACTAGTTGCGACCAGGTCGTAACAGCTGATAACAAAGAGAATATGTACATAGCCTTGTAAACCTTCTATACAGATAACAGAAACTTCATTTATAACTGTTCTTGAAGATCAGCAGTATTTACTGCTAGGAGAAATATTTAGACAGAAGTAAATTATCAGAAATATTAAAGAATTGATGATGGTATGAATAAATGCAATCCTGTAAAAAGAAACAAAATTAAGTTTGTTTATGATATATTCTTGGTCTCAAAAGACTATCTATCTTCATTGTTTGCAAAATTGTATGTCTTACAGTACATACCACAAATATATGATAATAAAATTAATCCACTAAAAATATTGATGACATCAGGACATTTGATGATTTTTTAAAAAAAATTTGTAGCAAATTGTCTTGATCTGAAAGTTGAAAGTAAAAAAAAAAAGCCTAATAAAAAACAGCGTGCTTTAAACTGAATGTGTGACTATTCCTTACATCCATTAACAAAGGTTATTCATACTAAACTAAATTTCAATATAGGCTATAGGAATTCTCGAATTAGAAAGCCTAGTTTTTCAGATTTGAAATCTACCTTGAGAAATCCAGAGAATGTCACTCCCCCATTCACACTTACCTTGTGGACATACAATCTTAAAAATGTTTCCTTCCTACCAATCAAGTGTCAAAAACTAAACAAGTTGTACCAGAACTCTTGCAGTTAAAGTTCACTTCATTCAGAAAGCATGAAAGATTGATAACTTTGAGAATGTTATGTCAAGACAAGAGTTTGAGTAATGTTTTATTTTCCCTTTGTTTCCAAGCTGTCATTTGTACAAATCTTAAGCATAGTTTGAACAACAGTTTTGTGAACTGTGGAGAAAAAACCCCCCACCTTTCTACAGCAAATGGATAGAGTCCATAAAAACAATTTCAGAAATAAATAGTGCAAGGCACATCTTTCAGATATGACCAGAAAGAAGCAGTTCTTCATCTAGTCTTTTTTTTTTCCATTTCTGCCGACCCTAGTTCAAAACATTCTGTGGAATATCTAAATTTACTTATGAACCATCAAAAGTTATCCATGAGCTGTAAACCTCCAAGAAATGATAAATATTTGTATGGTTGAACCTTTCCCCCCACCAAATCTGAATTCCTGAATCCTGTTCAGTCTCCATTTCTCTGAACTCTATTTCCATTCTCAAAGTTCCCCAGAAGCCTACCATTTAGCTTTTGCTTCAGATCAGAAGCAGTTCAGCCTTGACAGAGATGAGCAGTTAGGTGCCTACAGCTATAAGGAGAATCAGAGTTAACATTGGTCCGGTGCTTGATGAGTCCTCCTCACAAATAGGGACATAGACAAAGCAGAGACATTTAATGTCTCCTTCGCCGCTGTCTTCAACACTGATGATAGGTCCTGGGACCCCTGGATCCCTGTGTTGGAAGACCATGACTGGGGGATGATAAACTCCCATCCAACTCTGAACTTTATTGAGACTTGCTGCTCCACCTGGATGTGCATAAATCTATGGGGCCCAATGGGATTCATCGCAGAGTACTGAAAGAGCTGGTCAATGTCATCGCAGGACTTCTCTCTACATTATTTTTCAATGGTCTTAGGAGTCTGGACAGGTCCAAGTCAACTGGAAGCTGGCAAATGTTGTCCCAATTTTCAAGAAGGGAAAGAAGGAAGACCCTGGTAACTACAGGCCTGTCAATCTCACTTCAGTGTCTGGTAAAACTATGGAGATGGTTATTCTGGGAGTTATTGAAGAACACTTGAGAGACAATGCAGTCATTGGTCATAGCTAGCATGAGTTCATGAGAGGAAAGTCCTGCTTACCCAGCTTAATTTCCTTTTATGATAAGGTCACCCATCTAATTGACAAAGGGAAGCCAGTAGATGTGGTGGTTTTGGATTTTATCAAAGCTTTTGTTATTGTCTCTCACAGTATCCTTCTGAATAAACTGTCCAGCACACAGATAGACAAGTCCATAATAGGTTGGGTGAGCGATTGGCAGACGTGTCAGGCTCAAAGACTTATAGTAAATGGGGTTACATCAGGCTGGTGGCTAGTCACCAGTGGGGTTCCCCAGGGCTCAATTTTAGGACCAGTGCTCTTTTATGCTTTTATAAATTACTTGCATGCAGGAATTGAATGTACATTAAGTAAGTTTGCCGATGATACTAAACTAGGAGGAGCTGTGGACTCCCTTGAGGGTAGAGAGGCCTTACAGAGAGATCTGGATAGATTAGAGAGCTGGGAAATCACCAACTGTATGAAATTTAGCAAGAGCAAGTGCCGAATTCTTCACCTGGGACAAGGTAATCCTGGTTATACATACAAATTGGGGGCCTAGAGGCTGGAGAACAGCCCTGTGGAAACAGATCTAGGGGTTTGGGTTGATGGCAAGTTGAATATGAGTCAACAATGTGGCCTGACAGCCAAAAGGGCCAACCGTGTCCTGGGGTTCATCAACCACAACATAGATAGCTGGTTGAGGAAGGTGATTGTCCCATTCTCCACTGCACTGGGTGTGGCCTCACCTCACATACTGTCAAGGTTTAAAGCTGGGCTGGCGATTAAACCTGCAGCAGACGCTCTCTGTTAACCCTCCCCCCTCTACCCGAAGGGAAAGGGAAAGGGAAAAGGGAGAGAGACTTACGGGTTGGAAAGTTAAAACAGTTTTAATAAACCTATAATAATGAAAAAAAGTATAATAATAATATTGGAATAATCAAATATATGCAAATATATATACAAAACCAAGATCGAGCTCCCCCGATGTCGGCAACGTCCCCAGCGGCACTGCAGGGCAGGCTCCGGGAAGGCCCAGGCTGGGCCTAGCGACGGTCGAGAGCTGGATTCAGGGATGCAGATCAGAATCGGGGGCAGCAGGAAAACAGTCGGAGTCCTCCTTGGACACCAGCCATAGCAGAAAAAGCAAGAGCGAGCAAGAGCGAGACCCTCGTGATCCCCCCGCTTTATACCGAGAATGACGTGTATGGGATGGAATACCCTCGTTGGTCAATTTTGGGTCACCTGCCCTGTCTGCTCCCCCCTGCAGCTGCGACCCCCCTTCGGCTTTTCACTTGTAAGCAGTGAGGAATTCAGCGGTGACCTTGGTTTCTCTAAGAAAAAGTACAGCAAGAGCCTTACTGCACAACATCCCTACCGGTGCCTCAGCGATAACTACAAACTTCGAGCGTTATCAGTCCTGGAAGCAGACACTGTCTGCAAAACATGTAGTTAGTTTCAGAAAGTGCAGTTACTTAGAGGAGACTTAGCTGAAAGTAAAAATCACTGAAAGGAAAATCGGCCTGGTTTAGGCCAAACCAAGACATTCCACCCCTTATTCCATACCATTCACGTCATACTCAGATCACCACTAACTTTTCATTTTAAAATATATACAGATAACATTAGTTTATGATTCATCTCTATACAGAAAAAAAAAGTTCATCAAGTTCATTTAGTTCAGGATTGTGGGTTTCCATCTGGCTAGGAGTCTCTCAGGGCAGGAGACATGGTATGAGTTTTGTCACGGTTCATGCCCACGGGTTGCAGGTTAAAGATGTCAGTCTCGAGGAGGTTACTGGACACCACTTGCAGCTAGCTCTATTCCCATCACCACTGCTTCAACCTGAAAGACACTTATGAACACTGTTAGTATTATGCAGCAATTAACATCATACAGTTCAGAATTAAGTATTCTCACCCAAGATCAGATCACCTTCAGGGACACATCGGACTCCACCATCCTGCAGCATCACCCACCAAGTACATCCAGGTCCTTGAGCAAAAGCAATCCCACGAATGGGTTTACCTTTGCCCGTTACAGGAAGAACCCAGACAGTTTTTCCCAATAGATTCCTTTCATGCACCACAGGGACTTTATCCCCTTCTACTGTATGTAAAAGATCTGACTGAGCAGGGCCAGCTCGGTTGATAGATCCTCTGGTGTTAACCAGCCAGGTAGCTTGTGCCAAATGCTTATCCCAGTTTTTAAAGGTTCCACCCCCCATTGCTTTTAGGGTAGTTTTTAACACCCCATTATACCGTTCAACTTTCCCAGCTGCTGGTGCATGATAGGGGATGTGATATACCCATTCGATGCCATGCTCTTTGGCCCAGTTGTCTATGAGACTGTTTTTGAAATGAGTCCCATTGTCTGACTCAATTCTTTCTGGCGTGCCATGTCGCCACAAGATTTGCTTTTCAAGGCCCAGAATAGTGTTCCGGGCAGTGGCATGGGGCACAGAGTATGGTTCCAGCCATCCGGTGGTCGCCTCCACCATGGTAAGCACATAGCGTTTACCCTGGCGGGTTTGAGGGAGTGTGATGTAGTCAATTTGCCAGGCCTCCCCATATTTATATTTCAACCACCTCCCCCCACACCACAAAGGTTTTAACCGTTTGGCTTGCTTAATTGCGGCGCATGTTTCACAATCATGGATAACCTGTGCAATAGAGTCCATAGTTAAGTCCACCCCTCGGTCACGAGCCCATCTGTATGTTGCATCTCTTCCTTGATGACCTGAAGTGTCATGAGCCCACCGAGCTAAAAATAGTTCACCTTTATGTTCCCAGTCCAAGTCTATTTGGAACACTTTAGCAGCCTGATCTGCTTGTTGGTTGTTTCGATGTTCCTCAGTTGCCCGACTTTTAGGTACGTGAGCATCTACATGACGTACCTTCACGACTAGTTTCTCTAGCCGAGCAGCAATATCTTGCCACAGTTCAGCAGCCCAAATAGGTTTACCTTTACGCTGCCAGTTGCTTCGCTTCCACTGCTTTAACCACCCCCACGAGGCATTTGCCACCATCCATGAGTCAGTATAAAGATACAGCCTTGGCCACTTTTCTCGTTCAGCAATGTCTAGAGCCAGCTGGATGGCTTTTACCTCTGCAAATTGACTTGATTCACCTTGTCCTTCTGTGGCTTCTGTGACTCGTCGTATGGGACTCCATACAGCAGCTTTCCACTTCCGATGCTTTCCTCCAAGACGGCAGGATCCATCGGTGAACAGGGCATACTGCTTCTCATCCTCTGGTAGTTCATTATATGGTGGGGCTTCTTCAGCACGTGTCACCTCCTTTTCTGGTGGCATTCCGAAGTCTTTGCCTTCTGGCCAGTCCATGATCACTTCTAAGATTCCTGGGCGATTAGGGTTTCCTATTCGAGCCCTCTGTGTAATTAATGCAATCCATTTACTCCATGTAGCATCAGTTGCATGATGAGTAGTAGGAACCTTACCCTTGAACATCCAGCCTAGTACTGGTAATCAGGGTGCCAGGAGAAGCTGTGCTTCAGCACCGATTACCTCTGAGGCAGCTCTAACTCCTTCATATGCTGCCAGTATCTCTTTTTCAGTTGGGGTGTAATTGGCCTCAGAGCCCTTGTATCCTCGACTCCAAAATCCTAGGGGTCGACCTCGAGTCTCCCCTGGTACTTTCTGCCAGAGGCTCCAGGTAGGACCATTGTCCCCAGCTGAGGTGTAGAGCACATTTTTAACATCTTGTCCCATACGGACTGGTCCAAGGGCTACTGCATGCACAATCTCTTGTTTAATCTGTTCAAAAGCCTGTCGTTGTTCAGGGCCCCACTGAAAATCATTCTTCTTTCTGGTCACTTGATAAAGAGGGCGTACAATCTGGCTGTAATCTGGAATATGCATTCTCCAGAAACCCACAACACCTAAGAAGGCTTGTGTTTCCTTTTTGCTAGTTGGTGGGGACATAGCTGTTATTTTGTTGATCACCTCTATCGGGATCTGGCGACGCCCATCTTGCCATTTAATCCCTAAAAACTGGATCTCCCGGGCAGGTCCCTTGACCTTGCCTCTTTTTATGGCAAAACCAGCTTTCAGAAGAATTTGGATTATTTTCTCCCCTTTGTCAAAAACTTCTGCTGCTGTATCACCCCATACAATGATGTCATCAATGTATTGCAAATGTTCTGGAGCTCCACCCTTTTCTAGTGCAGTCTGGATCAGTCCATGGCAAATAGTAGGACTGTGTTTCCAACCCTGGGGCAGTCGATTCCAGGTATACTGGATACCTCTCCAGGTGAAAGCAAACTGTGGCCTGCACTTTGGTGCCAAAGGAATAGAGAAAAATGCATTAGCTATGTCTATGGTGGCGTACCACTTGGCTGCCTTTGACTCCAGTTCGTATTGAAGTTCTAGCATGTCTGGCACAGCAGTACTCAGCGGTGGCGTAACTTCATTTAGGCCACGATAGTCCACAGTTAATCTCCATTCTCCATCAGACTTTCACACTGGTCATATAGGACTATTAAAGGGTGAGCGAGTCTTACTAATCACTCCTTGATTTTCTAATTGTCTAATCAGTTTATGAATGGGGATCAGGGAGTCTCGATTGGTGCGATATTGTTGTCGGTGCACCGTGGTAGTAGCAATTGGCACCTGTTGTTCTTCGACCTTCAGCAACCCCACAACAGAAGGATCCTCTGAGAGGCCAGGCAAGGTAAACAGCTGTTTAATGTCCTCAGTCTCTACAGCTGCTACACCAAAGGCCCATCTATACACTTTTGGGTCCTTAAAATACCCTCTCTTGAGGTAGTCTATGCCAAGGATGCACGGAGCATCTGGGCCAGTCACAATGGGGTGCTTTTTCCATTCATTTTTAGTTAGGCTCACTTCGGCCTCCAATACAGATAACACTTGAGATCCTCCTGTTACTCCTGAAATACTGATAGATTCTGCCCCTTTATGATCCGATGGCATTAGGGTGCACTGTGCACCTGTGTCTACCAAGGCTCGATACCTTTGTGGTTTTGATGTGCCAGGCCATCGAATCCACACAGTCCAATAAACTCGGTTGTCCCTCTCTTCCACCTGGCTGGAGGCAGGGCCCCCCTAATTAAGAAATGGATTCGTGCTGCTCACAGGGACTGGACCTTCATTTCTCCTATTCACACTTTGGAAAAAGGGATTTGAGGCCCATCTACCCTGACTGGGGTCCTGCTCACTGGTAACTGGAGCAGCCATCCTCCTAGAAAAATTCTCTCTGGTATTTCTTTTAGCTTGCAACTCACGTACTCGTGCCTGTAGGGTACTGGTAGGTTGTCCATGCCATCTGCTCATGTCCTCCCCATAACCACGCAGGGCAAACCACAGGATACCTCGTGATGTGTTCCGTTTCCTTTGAGCTGGTCCTGTAGGAGGGCGTTTTCTCTTAACAGCTGCAACGCGGGCCTGTGTAGGTAGAGAGTCAAGTTTATTCTCTATCCTGGACAGTTTGTCTGACAGTTGTTTAAATGAGTCCTTGTTTTCCTTTGTCAGTTTTTCCACAGCCGAGACACGGGCCTGCAGTGGGGAAGAAATACTATCTTCATACTGTCACATACAGTTAGCCATTTTACCCACAGTAGAACGTGCCATATCATCTTCTCCCCAGACTAATATTGACAATGTATGGGTGTATGTCGGTGGAGCATTCTTCACAACCTTCCGGAACATGGATCGGTTGCATTCCACTTCATCAGGATCTACAGGATCTACAATTTCCTGTGGGTGTCTATAAATGATCTCTTGCACAGCTAGTTGTCTAAGGTAGTTAATACCTTTTTCTATAGTGGTCCATTTGCTTAGGTGGCTCAGAACATCATCTTTAAAGGGATACCTGCTCTTTACAGCTGACAAGAGTCGCCTCCAGAGACTGATAGTGTTTGACTTTCTTGCGAGCGCCTTATCAATACCACCATCTCTGGACAGGGATCCCAACTGTCTGGCTTCTCTGCCGTCTAATTGCATGCTATCTGCCCCATTATCCCAGCATCAGAGCAGCCAGGTAATAATTGGCTCACCATCATAACGGCTGAAATCTTTCCTTATATTTCTTAGGTCCTTCAGGGATAAGGAGTGGTAGGTTATCTCTACATCCGAGTCCTCCTCCTGTGATAGTTCTGCTTTAGAACGACCTTTCTTCTGTGATGGGTCTGCTTTAAAATGACGATCAAGGGAACCCCCCTCTGTGTCAGGTCCTGACTCTGCCTGAGAAGGGCCTTCACCTGGGTCATATGATGGCTCTGCCTTAGAAGGCTCTGAGTCATCATCCTCCTCTTCATGAGCTGATTTCTTTTGGTATTTCTTCCTGGTTACAGGAGCAATTGGTACAGATTCGTTAGATGCTGGGGTCTGAGTAGATGCAGTGGCTGTTGTGGGAGTGCTGAGACTCGTTAGAGTCTGAGTAGCTGCAGTGGCCATCTTGGGGGGTGTAGCAGCTGTGGTGCAGGCTGCCGAGGTTTCAGTGGATTTAGTGGCTGTAGCGGCAGCACACGCGGTAGGATCTGAGGTGGCTGCACAACACCTACAACTGTCCCTGCACCGATATTTAATCTTATCCCACATCAGAAACACATTCAGGACAACCGAAAATAAAAACATGCCACCTAGACAGCACCATCCGAATTTCACAAAATCTAGAGGAATCAGCTTGGCAGAAAAGGAGAAGGTACTATTTCCTGCAGTAAAACTGGAAGTGTAATCATTAACAGAATCAGCTAAAGGACGCCTAGAGCGTGCAGATGAAGTCGCTGCTACTGATTCGTGATTAAAACTGCCCATCATTGTGTCATAGAGATAAGAGATTGGAATAGTAACTGCCCAGTTTATCACAGCATAAATCAGTATCAAACCCCATACCAAAACAATACATTTCGACCAGCGCCCACTGCTAAACCGCATGTAAACATTCATAAGAAGCAAGCAATAACACAGTGCCCACGGCAGGTAAGGCATCATTGCAATACTCAACTGTGAAAGAAACTCTATAAAAAGACGAGATAACACAGTACTCAAAAATGACATCAGCATCTTCACTATCTGTTTTAATTTCCAACCCCTCGTAAATCTCAAAGGAAGAAATCTGATACTCTCTCAGCTGAGCTCTCTGGGTCTCCTCCCGCCGGAGCCGGGATTCGACTTATCAGAGGAACCTGTTGGAGCTTCTCTCGTGCCCCACGTTGGGCGCCAATAAATCTGTCAAGGTTTAAAGCTGGGCTGGCGATTAAACCTGCAGCAGACGCTCTCTGTTAACCCTCCCCCCCCCACCCGAAGGGAAAGGGAAAGGGAAAAGGGAGAGAGACTTACGGGTTGGAAAGTTAAAACAGTTTTAATAAACCTATAATAATGAAAAAAAGTATAATAATAATATTGGAATAATCAAATATATGCAAATATATATACAAAACCAAGATCGAGCTCCCCCGATGTCGGCAACGTCACCACCGGCACTGCAGGGCAGGCTCCGGGAAGGCCCAGGCTGGGCCTAGCAACGGTCGAGAGCTGGATTCAGGGATGCAGATCAGAATCGGGGGCAGCAGGAAAACAGTCGGAGTCCTCCTTGGACACCGGCCATAGCAGAAAAAGCAAGAGCGAGCAAGAGCGAGACCCTCGTGATCCCCCCGCTTTATACCGAGAATGACGTGTATGGGATGGAATACCCTCGTTGGTCAATTTTGGGTCACCTGCCCTGTCTGCTCCCCCCTGCAGCTGCGACCCCCCTTCGGCTTTTCACTTGTAAGCAGTGAGGAATTCAGCGGTGACCTTGGTTTCTCTAAGAAAAAGTACAGCAAGAGCCTTACTGCACAACATCCCTACCGGTGCCTCAGCGATAACTACAAACTTCGAGCGTTATCAGTCCTGGAAGCAGACACTGTCTGCAAAACATGTAGTTAGTTTCAGAAAGTGCAGTTACTTAGAGGAGACTTAGCTGAAAGTAAAAATCACTGAAAGGAAAATCGGCCTGGTTTAGGCCAAACCAAGACATTCCACCCCTTATTCCATACCATTCACGTCATACTCAGATCACCACTAACTTTTCATTTTAAAATATATACAGATAACATTAGTTTATGATTCATCTCTATACAGAAAAAAAAAGTTCATCAAGTTCATTTAGTTCAGGATTGTGGGTTTCCATCTGGCTAGGAGTCTCTCAGGGCAGGAGACATGGTATGAGTTTTGTCACGGTTCATGCCCACGGGTTGCAGGTTAAAGATGTCAGTCTCGAGGAGGTTACTGGACACCACTTGCAGCTAGCTCTATTCCCATCACCACTGCTTCAACCTGAAAGACACTTATGAACACTGTTAGTATTATGCAGCAATTAACATCATACAGTTCAGAATTAAGTATTCTCACCCAAGATCAGATCACCTTCAGGGACACATCGGACTCCACCATCCTGCAGCATCACCCACCAAGTACATCCAGGTCCTTGAGCAAAAGCAATCCCACGAATGGGTTTACCTTTGCCCGTTACAGGAAGAACCCAGACAGTTTTTCCCAACAGATTCCTTTCATGCACCACAGGGACTTTATCCCCTTCTACTGTATGTAAAAGATCTGACTGAGCAGGGCCAGCTCGGTTGATAGATCCTCTGGTGTTAACCAGCCAGGTAGCTTGTGCCAAATGCTTATCCCAGTTTTTAAAGGTTCCACCCCCCATTGCTTTTAGGGTAGTTTTTAACACCCCATTATACCGTTCAACTTTCCCAGCTGCTGGTGCATGATAGGGGATGTGATATACCCATTCGATGCCATGCTCTTTGGCCCAGTTGTCTATGAGACTGTTTTTGAAATGAGTCCCATTGTCTGACTCAATTCTTTCTGGCGTGCCATGTCGCCACAAGATTTGCTTTTCAAGGCCCAGAATAGTGTTCCGGGCAGTGGCATGGGGCACAGAGTATGGTTCCAGCCATCCGGTGGTCGCCTCCACCATGGTAAGCACATAGCGTTTACCCTGGCGGGTTTGAGGGAGTGTGATGTAGTCAATTTGCCAGGCCTCCCCATATTTATATTTCAACCACCTCCCCCCACACCACAAAGGTTTTAACCGTTTGGCTTGCTTAATTGCGGCGCATGTTTCACAATCATGGATAACCTGTGCAATAGAGTCCATAGTTAAGTCCACCCCTCGGTCACGAGCCCATCTGTATGTTGCATCTCTTCCTTGATGACCTGAAGTGTCATGAGCCCACCGAGCTAAAAATAGTTCACCTTTATGTTCCCAGTCCAAGTCTATTTGGAACACTTTAGCAGCCTGATCTGCTTGTTGGTTGTTTCGATGTTCCTCAGTTGCCCGACTTTTAGGTACGTGAGCATCTACATGACGTACCTTCACGACTAGTTTCTCTAGCCGAGCAGCAATATCTTGCCACAGTTCAGCAGCCCAAATAGGTTTACCTTTACGCTGCCAGTTGCTTCGCTTCCACTGCTTTAACCACCCCCACGAGGCATTTGCCACCATCCATGAGTCAGTATAAAGATACAGCCTTGGCCACTTTTCTCGTTCAGCAATGTCTAGAGCCAGCTGGATGGCTTTTACCTCTGCAAATTGACTTGATTCACCTTGTCCTTCTGTGGCTTCTGTGACTCGTCGTATGGGACTCCATACAGCAGCTTTCCACTTCCGATGCTTTCCTCCAAGACGGCAGGATCCATCGGTGAACAGGGCATACTGCTTCTCATCCTCTGGTAGTTCATTATATGGTGGGGCTTCTTCAGCACGTGTCACCTCCTTTTCTGGTGGCATTCCGAAGTCTTTGCCTTCTGGCCAGTCCATGATCACTTCTAAGATTCCTGGGCGATTAGGGTTTCCTATTCGAGCCCTCTGTGTAATTAATGCAATCCATTTACTCCATGTAGCATCAGTTGCATGATGAGTAGTAGGAACCTTACCCTTGAACATCCAGCCTAGTACTGGTAATCAGGGTGCCAGGAGAAGCTGTGCTTCAGCACCGATTACCTCTGAGGCAGCTCTAACTCCTTCATATGCTGCCAGTATCTCTTTTTCAGTTGGGGTGTAATTGGCCTCAGAGCCCTTGTATCCTCGACTCCAAAATCCTAGGGGTCGACCTCGAGTCTCCCCTGGTACTTTCTGCCAGAGGCTCCAGGTAGGACCATTGTCCCCAGCTGAGGTGTAGAGCACATTTTTAACATCTTGTCCCATACGGACTGGTCCAAGGGCTACTGCATGCACAATCTCTTGTTTAATCTGTTCAAAAGCCTGTCGTTGTTCAGGGCCCCACTGAAAATCATTCTTCTTTCTGGTCACTTGATAAAGAGGGCGTACAATCTGGCTGTAATCTGGAATATGCATTCTCCAGAAACCCACAACACCTAAGAAGGCTTGTGTTTCCTTTTTGCTAGTTGGTGGGGACATAGCTGTTATTTTGTTGATCACCTCTATCGGGATCTGGCGACGCCCATCTTGCCATTTAATCCCTAAAAACTGGATCTCCCGGGCAGGTCCCTTGACCTTGCCTCTTTTTATGGCAAAACCAGCTTTCAGAAGAATTTGGATTATTTTCTCCCCTTTGTCAAAAACTTCTGCTGCTGTATCACCCCATACAATGATGTCATCAATGTATTGCAAATGTTCTGGAGCTCCACCCTTTTCTAGTGCAGTCTGGATCAGTCCATGGCAAATAGTAGGACTGTGTTTCCAACCCTGGGGCAGTCGATTCCAGGTATACTGGATACCTCTCCAGGTGAAAGCAAACTGTGGCCTGCACTTTGGTGCCAAAGGAATAGAGAAAAATGCATTAGCTATGTCTATGGTGGCGTACCACTTGGCTGCCTTTGACTCCAGTTCGTATTGAAGTTCTAGCATGTCTGGCACAGCAGTACTCAGCGGTGGCGTAACTTCATTTAGGCCACGATAGTCCACAGTTAATCTCCATTCTCCATCAGACTTTCACACTGGTCATATAGGACTATTAAAGGGTGAGCGAGTCTTACTAATCACTCCTTGATTTTCTAATTGTCTAATCAGTTTATGAATGGGGATCAGGGAGTCTCGATTGGTGCGATATTGTTGTCGGTGCACCGTGGTAGTAGCAATTGGCACCTGTTGTTCTTCGACCTTCAGCAACCCCACAACAGAAGGATCCTCTGAGAGGCCAGGCAAGGTAAACAGCTGTTTAATGTCCTCAGTCTCTACAGCTGCTACACCAAAGGCCCATCTATACACTTTTGGGTCCTTAAAATACCCTCTCTTGAGGTAGTCTATGCCAAGGATGCACGGAGCATCTGGGCCAGTCACAATGGGGTGCTTTTTCCATTCATTTTTAGTTAGGCTCACTTCGGCCTCCAATACAGATAACACTTGAGATCCTCCTGTTACTCCTGAAATACTGATAGATTCTGCCCCTTTATGATCCGATGGCATTAGGGTGCACTGTGCACCTGTGTCTACCAAGGCTCGATACCTTTGTGGTTTTGATGTGCCAGGCCATCGAATCCACACAGTCCAATAAACTCGGTTGTCCCTCTCTTCCACCTGGCTGGAGGCAGGGCCCCCCTAATTAAGAAATGGATTCGTGCTGCTCACAGGGACTGGACCTTCATTTCTCCTATTCACACTTTGGAAAAAGGGATTTGAGGCCCATCTACCCTGACTGGGGTCCTGCTCACTGGTAACTGGAGCAGCCATCCTCCTAGAAAAATTCTCTCTGGTATTTCTTTTAGCTTGCAACTCACGTACTCGTGCCTGTAGGGTACTGGTAGGTTGTCCATGCCATCTGCTCATGTCCTCCCCATAACCACGCAGGGCAAACCACAGGATACCTCGTGATGTGTTCCGTTTCCTTTGAGCTGGTCCTGTAGGAGGGCGTTTTCTCTTAACAGCTGCAACGCGGGCCTGTGTAGGTAGAGAGTCAAGTTTATTCTCTATCCTGGACAGTTTGTCTGACAGTTGTTTAAATGAGTCCTTGTTTTCCTTTGTCAGTTTTTCCACAGCCGAGACACGGGCCTGCAGTGGGGAAGAAATACTATCTTCATACTGTCACATACAGTTAGCCATTTTACCCACAGTAGAACGTGCCATATCATCTTCTCCCCAGACTAATATTGACAATGTATGGGTGTATGTCGGTGGAGCATTCTTCACAACCTTCCGGAACATGGATCGGTTGCATTCCACTTCATCAGGATCTACAGGATCTACAATTTCCTGTGGGTGTCTATAAATGATCTCTTGCACAGCTAGTTGTCTAAGGTAGTTAATACCTTTTTCTATAGTGGTCCATTTGCTTAGGTGGCTCAGAACATCATCTTTAAAGGGATACCTGCTCTTTACAGCTGACAAGAGTCGCCTCCAGAGACTGATAGTGTTTGACTTTCTTGCGAGCGCCTTATCAATACCACCATCTCTGGACAGGGATCCCAACTGTCTGGCTTCTCTGCCGTCTAATTGCATGCTATCTGCCCCATTATCCCAGCATCAGAGCAGCCAGGTAATAATTGGCTCACCATCATAACGGCTGAAATCTTTCCTTATATTTCTTAGGTCCTTCAGGGATAAGGAGTGGTAGGTTATCTCTACATCCGAGTCCTCCTCCTGTGATAGTTCTGCTTTAGAACGACCTTTCTTCTGTGATGGGTCTGCTTTAAAATGACGATCAAGGGAACCCCCCTCTGTGTCAGGTCCTGACTCTGCCTGAGAAGGGCCTTCACCTGGGTCATATGATGGCTCTGCCTTAGAAGGCTCTGAGTCATCATCCTCCTCTTCATGAGCTGATTTCTTTTGGTATTTCTTCCTGGTTACAGGAGCAATTGGTACAGATTCGTTAGATGCTGGGGTCTGAGTAGATGCAGTGGCTGTTGTGGGAGTGCTGAGACTCGTTAGAGTCTGAGTAGCTGCAGTGGCCATCTTGGGGGGTGTAGCAGCTGTGGTGCAGGCTGCCGAGGTTTCAGTGGATTTAGTGGCTGTAGCGGCAGCACACGCGGTAGGATCTGAGGTGGCTGCACAACACCTACAACTGTCCCTGCACCGATATTTAATCTTATCCCACATCAGAAACACATTCAGGACAACCGAAAATAAAAACATGCCACCTAGACAGCACCATCCGAATTTCACAAAATCTAGAGGAATCAGCTTGGCAGAAAAGGAGAAGGTACTATTTCCTGCAGTAAAACTGGAAGTGTAATCATTAACAGAATCAGCTAAAGGACGCCTAGAGCGTGCAGATGAAGTCGCTGCTACTGATTCGTGATTAAAACTGCCCATCATTGTGTCATAGAGATAAGAGATTGGAATAGTAACTGCCCAGTTTATCACAGCATAAATCAGTATCAAACCCCATACCAAAACAATACATTTCGACCAGCGCCCACTGCTAAACCGCATGTAAACATTCATAAGAAGCAAGCAATAACACAGTGCCCACGGCAGGTAAGGCATCATTGCAATACTCAACTGTGAAAGAAACTCTATAAAAAGACGAGATAACACAGTACTCAAAAATGACATCAGCATCTTCACTATCTGTTTTAATTTCCAACCCCTCGTAAATCTCAAAGGAAGAAATCTGATACTCTCTCAGCTGAGCTCTCTGGGTCTCCTCCCGCCGGAGCCGGGATTCGACTTATCAGAGGAACCTGTTGGAGCTTCTCTCGTGCCCCACGTTGGGCGCCAATAAATCTGTCAAGGTTTAAAGCTGGGCTGGCGATTAAACCTGCAGCAGACGCTCTCTGTTAACCCTCCCCCCCCCACCCGAAGGGAAAGGGAAAGGGAAAAGGGAGAGAGACTTACGGGGTGGAAAGTTAAAACAGTTTTAATAAACCTATAATAATGAAAAAAAGTATAATAATAATATTGGAATAATCAAATATATGCAAATATATATACAAAACCAAGATCGAGCTCCCCCGATGTCGGCAACGTCCCCAGCGGCACTGCAGGGCAGGCTCCGGGAAGGCCCAGGCTGGGCCTAGCAACGGTCGAGAGCTGGATTCAGGGATGCAGATCAGAATCGGGGGCAGCAGGAAAACAGTCGGAGTCCTCCTTGGACACCGGCCATAGCAGAAAAAGCAAGAGCGAGCAAGAGCGAGACCCTCGTGATCCCCCCGCTTTATACCGAGAATGACGTGTATGGGATGGAATACCCTCGTTGGTCAATTTTGGGTCACCTGCCCTGTCTGCTCCCCCCTGCAGCTGCGACCCCCCTTCGGCTTTTCACTTGTAAGCAGTGAGGAATTCAGCGGTGACCTTGGTTTCTCTAAGAAAAAGTACAGCAAGAGCCTTACTGCACAACATCCCTACCGGTGCCTCAGCGATAACTACAAACTTCGAGCGTTATCAGTCCTGGAAGCAGACACTGTCTGCAAAACATGTAGTTAGTTTCAGAAAGTGCAGTTACTTAGAGGAGACTTAGCTGAAAGTAAAAATCACTGAAAGGAAAATCGGCCTGGTTTAGGCCAAACCAAGACATTCCACCCCTTATTCCATACCATTCACGTCATACTCAGATCACCACTAACTTTTCATTTTAAAATATATACAGATAACATTAGTTTATGATTCATCTCTATACAGAAAAAAAAAGTTCATCAAGTTCATTTAGTTCAGGATTGTGGGTTTCCATCTGGCTAGGAGTCTCTCAGGGCAGGAGACATGGTATGAGTTTTGTCACGGTTCATGCCCACGGGTTGCAGGTTAAAGATGTCAGTCTCGAGGAGGTTACTGGACACCACTTGCAGCTAGCTCTATTCCCATCACCACTGCTTCAACCTGAAAGACACTTATGAACACTGTTAGTATTATGCAGCAATTAACATCATACAGTTCAGAATTAAGTATTCTCACCCAAGATCAGATCACCTTCAGGGACACATCGGACTCCACCATCCTGCAGCATCACCCACCAAGTACATCCAGGTCCTTGAGCAAAAGCAATCCCACGAATGGGTTTACCTTTGCCCGTTACAGGAAGAACCCAGACAGTTTTTCCCAACAGATTCCTTTCATGCACCACAGGGACTTTATCCCCTTCTACTGTATGTAAAAGATCTGACTGAGCAGGGCCAGCTCGGTTGATAGATCCTCTGGTGTTAACCAGCCAGGTAGCTTGTGCCAAATGCTTATCCCAGTTTTTAAAGGTTCCACCCCCCATTGCTTTTAGGGTAGTTTTTAACACCCCATTATACCGTTCAACTTTCCCAGCTGCTGGTGCATGATAGGGGATGTGATATACCCATTCGATGCCATGCTCTTTGGCCCAGTTGTCTATGAGACTGTTTTTGAAATGAGTCCCATTGTCTGACTCAATTCTTTCTGGCGTGCCATGTCGCCACAAGATTTGCTTTTCAAGGCCCAGAATAGTGTTCCGGGCAGTGGCATGGGGCACAGAGTATGGTTCCAGCCATCCGGTGGTCGCCTCCACCATGGTAAGCACATAGCGTTTACCCTGGCGGGTTTGAGGGAGTGTGATGTAGTCAATTTGCCAGGCCTCCCCATATTTATATTTCAACCACCTCCCCCCACACCACAAAGGTTTTAACCGTTTGGCTTGCTTAATTGCGGCGCATGTTTCACAATCATGGATAACCTGTGCAATAGAGTCCATAGTTAAGTCCACCCCTCGGTCACGAGCCCATCTGTATGTTGCATCTCTTCCTTGATGACCTGAAGTGTCATGAGCCCACCGAGCTAAAAATAGTTCACCTTTATGTTCCCAGTCCAAGTCTATTTGGAACACTTTAGCAGCCTGATCTGCTTGTTGGTTGTTTCGATGTTCCTCAGTTGCCCGACTTTTAGGTACGTGAGCATCTACATGACGTACCTTCACGACTAGTTTCTCTAGCCGAGCAGCAATATCTTGCCACAGTTCAGCAGCCCAAATAGGTTTACCTTTACGCTGCCAGTTGCTTCGCTTCCACTGCTTTAACCACCCCCACGAGGCATTTGCCACCATCCATGAGTCAGTATAAAGATACAGCCTTGGCCACTTTTCTCGTTCAGCAATGTCTAGAGCCAGCTGGATGGCTTTTACCTCTGCAAATTGACTTGATTCACCTTGTCCTTCTGTGGCTTCTGTGACTCGTCGTATGGGACTCCATACAGCAGCTTTCCACTTCCGATGCTTTCCTCCAAGACGGCAGGATCCATCGGTGAACAGGGCATACTGCTTCTCATCCTCTGGTAGTTCATTATATGGTGGGGCTTCTTCAGCACGTGTCACCTCCTTTTCTGGTGGCATTCCGAAGTCTTTGCCTTCTGGCCAGTCCATGATCACTTCTAAGATTCCTGGGCGATTAGGGTTTCCTATTCGAGCCCTCTGTGTAATTAATGCAATCCATTTACTCCATGTAGCATCAGTTGCATGATGAGTAGTAGGAACCTTACCCTTGAACATCCAGCCTAGTACTGGTAATCAGGGTGCCAGGAGAAGCTGTGCTTCAGCACCGATTACCTCTGAGGCAGCTCTAACTCCTTCATATGCTGCCAGTATCTCTTTTTCAGTTGGGGTGTAATTGGCCTCAGAGCCCTTGTATCCTCGACTCCAAAATCCTAGGGGTCGACCTCGAGTCTCCCCTGGTACTTTCTGCCAGAGGCTCCAGGTAGGACCATTGTCCCCAGCTGAGGTGTAGAGCACATTTTTAACATCTTGTCCCATACGGACTGGTCCAAGGGCTACTGCATGCACAATCTCTTGTTTAATCTGTTCAAAAGCCTGTCGTTGTTCAGGGCCCCACTGAAAATCATTCTTCTTTCTGGTCACTTGATAAAGAGGGCGTACAATCTGGCTGTAATCTGGAATATGCATTCTCCAGAAACCCACAACACCTAAGAAGGCTTGTGTTTCCTTTTTGCTAGTTGGTGGGGACATAGCTGTTATTTTGTTGATCACCTCTATCGGGATCTGGCGACGCCCATCTTGCCATTTAATCCCTAAAAACTGGATCTCCCGGGCAGGTCCCTTGACCTTGCCTCTTTTTATGGCAAAACCAGCTTTCAGAAGAATTTGGATTATTTTCTCCCCTTTGTCAAAAACTTCTGCTGCTGTATCACCCCATACAATGATGTCATCAATGTATTGCAAATGTTCTGGAGCTCCACCCTTTTCTAGTGCAGTCTGGATCAGTCCATGGCAAATAGTAGGACTGTGTTTCCAACCCTGGGGCAGTCGATTCCAGGTATACTGGATACCTCTCCAGGTGAAAGCAAACTGTGGCCTGCACTTTGGTGCCAAAGGAATAGAGAAAAATGCATTAGCTATGTCTATGGTGGCGTACCACTTGGCTGCCTTTGACTCCAGTTCGTATTGAAGTTCTAGCATGTCTGGCACAGCAGTACTCAGCGGTGGCGTAACTTCATTTAGGCCACGATAGTCCACAGTTAATCTCCATTCTCCATCAGACTTTCACACTGGTCATATAGGACTATTAAAGGGTGAGCGAGTCTTACTAATCACTCCTTGATTTTCTAATTGTCTAATCAGTTTATGAATGGGGATCAGGGAGTCTCGATTGGTGCGATATTGTTGTCGGTGCACCGTGGTAGTAGCAATTGGCACCTGTTGTTCTTCGACCTTCAGCAACCCCACAACAGAAGGATCCTCTGAGAGGCCAGGCAAGGTAAACAGCTGTTTAATGTCCTCAGTCTCTACAGCTGCTACACCAAAGGCCCATCTATACACTTTTGGGTCCTTAAAATACCCTCTCTTGAGGTAGTCTATGCCAAGGATGCACGGAGCATCTGGGCCAGTCACAATGGGGTGCTTTTTCCATTCATTTTTAGTTAGGCTCACTTCGGCCTCCAATACAGATAACACTTGAGATCCTCCTGTTACTCCTGAAATACTGATAGATTCTGCCCCTTTATGATCCGATGGCATTAGGGTGCACTGTGCACCTGTGTCTACCAAGGCTCGATACCTTTGTGGTTTTGATGTGCCAGGCCATCGAATCCACACAGTCCAATAAACTCGGTTGTCCCTCTCTTCCACCTGGCTGGAGGCAGGGCCCCCCTAATTAAGAAATGGATTCGTGCTGCTCACAGGGACTGGACCTTCATTTCTCCTATTCACACTTTGGAAAAAGGGATTTGAGGCCCATCTACCCTGACTGGGGTCCTGCTCACTGGTAACTGGAGCAGCCATCCTCCTAGAAAAATTCTCTCTGGTATTTCTTTTAGCTTGCAACTCACGTACTCGTGCCTGTAGGGTACTGGTAGGTTGTCCATGCCATCTGCTCATGTCCTCCCCATAACCACGCAGGGCAAACCACAGGATACCTCGTGATGTGTTCCGTTTCCTTTGAGCTGGTCCTGTAGGAGGGCGTTTTCTCTTAACAGCTGCAACGCGGGCCTGTGTAGGTAGAGAGTCAAGTTTATTCTCTATCCTGGACAGTTTGTCTGACAGTTGTTTAAATGAGTCCTTGTTTTCCTTTGTCAGTTTTTCCACAGCCGAGACACGGGCCTGCAGTGGGGAAGAAATACTATCTTCATACTGTCACATACAGTTAGCCATTTTACCCACAGTAGAACGTGCCATATCATCTTCTCCCCAGACTAATATTGACAATGTATGGGTGTATGTCGGTGGAGCATTCTTCACAACCTTCCGGAACATGGATCGGTTGCATTCCACTTCATCAGGATCTACAGGATCTACAATTTCCTGTGGGTGTCTATAAATGATCTCTTGCACAGCTAGTTGTCTAAGGTAGTTAATACCTTTTTCTATAGTGGTCCATTTGCTTAGGTGGCTCAGAACATCATCTTTAAAGGGATACCTGCTCTTTACAGCTGACAAGAGTCGCCTCCAGAGACTGATAGTGTTTGACTTTCTTGCGAGCGCCTTATCAATACCACCATCTCTGGACAGGGATCCCAACTGTCTGGCTTCTCTGCCGTCTAATTGCATGCTATCTGCCCCATTATCCCAGCATCAGAGCAGCCAGGTAATAATTGGCTCACCATCATAACGGCTGAAATCTTTCCTTATATTTCTTAGGTCCTTCAGGGATAAGGAGTGGTAGGTTATCTCTACATCCGAGTCCTCCTCCTGTGATAGTTCTGCTTTAGAACGACCTTTCTTCTGTGATGGGTCTGCTTTAAAATGACGATCAAGGGAACCCCCCTCTGTGTCAGGTCCTGACTCTGCCTGAGAAGGGCCTTCACCTGGGTCATATGATGGCTCTGCCTTAGAAGGCTCTGAGTCATCATCCTCCTCTTCATGAGCTGATTTCTTTTGGTATTTCTTCCTGGTTACAGGAGCAATTGGTACAGATTCGTTAGATGCTGGGGTCTGAGTAGATGCAGTGGCTGTTGTGGGAGTGCTGAGACTCGTTAGAGTCTGAGTAGCTGCAGTGGCCATCTTGGGGGGTGTAGCAGCTGTGGTGCAGGCTGCCGAGGTTTCAGTGGATTTAGTGGCTGTAGCGGCAGCACACGCGGTAGGATCTGAGGTGGCTGCACAACACCTACAACTGTCCCTGCACCGATATTTAATCTTATCCCACATCAGAAACACATTCAGGACAACCGAAAATAAAAACATGCCACCTAGACAGCACCATCCGAATTTCACAAAATCTAGAGGAATCAGCTTGGCAGAAAAGGAGAAGGTACTATTTCCTGCAGTAAAACTGGAAGTGTAATCATTAACAGAATCAGCTAAAGGACGCCTAGAGCGTGCAGATGAAGTCGCTGCTACTGATTCGTGATTAAAACTGCCCATCATTGTGTCATAGAGATAAGAGATTGGAATAGTAACTGCCCAGTTTATCACAGCATAAATCAGTATCAAACCCCATACCAAAACAATACATTTCGACCAGCGCCCACTGCTAAACCGCATGTAAACATTCATAAGAAGCAAGCAATAACACAGTGCCCACGGCAGGTAAGGCATCATTGCAATACTCAACTGTGAAAGAAACTCTATAAAAAGACGAGATAACACAGTACTCAAAAATGACATCAGCATCTTCACTATCTGTTTTAATTTCCAACCCCTCGTAAATCTCAAAGGAAGAAATCTGATACTCTCTCAGCTGAGCTCTCTGGGTCTCCTCCCGCCGGAGCCGGGATTCGACTTATCAGAGGAACCTGTTGGAGCTTCTCTCGTGCCCCACGTTGGGCGCCAATAAATCTGTCAAGGTTTAAAGCTGGGCTGGCGATTAAACCTGCAGCAGACGCTCTCTGTTAACCCTCCCCCCCCCACCCGAAGGGAAAGGGAAAGGGAAAAGGGAGAGAGACTTACGGGTTGGAAAGTTAAAACAGTTTTAATAAACCTATAATAATGAAAAAAAGTATAATAATAATATTGGAATAATCAAATATATGCAAATATATATACAAAACCAAGATCGAGCTCCCCCGATGTCGGCAACGTCACCACCGGCACTGCAGGGCAGGCTCCGGGAAGGCCCAGGCTGGGCCTAGCAACGGTCGAGAGCTGGATTCAGGGATGCAGATCAGAATCGGGGGCAGCAGGAAAACAGTCGGAGTCCTCCTTGGACACCGGCCATAGCAGAAAAAGCAAGAGCGAGCAAGAGCGAGACCCTCGTGATCCCCCCGCTTTATACCGAGAATGACGTGTATGGGATGGAATACCCTCGTTGGTCAATTTTGGGTCACCTGCCCTGTCTGCTCCCCCCTGCAGCTGCGACCCCCCTTCGGCTTTTCACTTGTAAGCAGTGAGGAATTCAGCGGTGACCTTGGTTTCTCTAAGAAAAAGTACAGCAAGAGCCTTACTGCACAACATCCCTACCGGTGCCTCAGCGATAACTACAAACTTCGAGCGTTATCAGTCCTGGAAGCAGACACTGTCTGCAAAACATGTAGTTAGTTTCAGAAAGTGCAGTTACTTAGAGGAGACTTAGCTGAAAGTAAAAATCACTGAAAGGAAAATCGGCCTGGTTTAGGCCAAACCAAGACACATACTGTGGGCAGTTTTGGGTGCCTTAATATTAGAACATCAAACTATTAGAGCGTGTCCAGAGGAAGGCAACCAAGATGGTTAAAGATCTCAAGGGCAAGACTTAGGAGGAGTGGCTGAGGTCACTTGTCTTATCCAGCTTGGAGAAGAGAAGGCTGAGGGGTGGGAAGATTCTGCATTTTGTGAATCTGTTCCAAAAAGCATAAATGATACTTTCAGTCTTTCTGTCCTGTAAGCTTTAGTCATACATGTCAAAAAGATGATCATTTATGCTACTTTCTTAAGATTTTTTTTCTTCATTGTAAGAGGAAGCGTAAGGTAAGGAAACTGTACTTGAGAATGTCTGTTGTATTCTGAAAAAGATTTTTCTGATTTGTCATCTCAAAATATCTAAGAGAAAACTATAAAGGAAGAGAAAGACTGACATTGCAGTTGTATAAAAAGCATGTAACATTATACTTTTGCATCATCTATAAAAATGTTACTTGACTCTATCATGAATAACCAACTTGGAGAGAAAATGATATTTTAAGAAACACATTGGCAGTGTCTGGCTTTTATATTGAATTAGAACCATTATTTTACATGAAGTAATATATTCTGATTTGCAGAAACTGAACAGGAAAAGCAAAATGAACTGGTTGCCCAGCTCCATAGTGGTCCAAAGTAATGATCAGGTTTATGCTTACCAGTTCATCCAATTAAAAGGCTTCTCTGACTGTGAAAAAATGAGATTTGGGATTTCACCACAGAAATAATTTGTGACAGCTATTTATGCCATCTAACAACTGTAAGTAGTGTCTGACTTTATTATCAGTACAACTGGAATAGGTGTCCATGCGTTTTGCATTTGAGGTTTTCTTGTAATTTGTTCTAGGGTTCTGTTTAGATATTTTTTGGAAGACTATCTTAGATTTCAAAATAACCTGTTTCGTTCAAAGCAATGGTCCATGTGCAAGGGGATGTGTGCATAAACGTGTGCATGTATGTGTGTCCACTGTCCAGCTCTCCAAAGGAGGATAGCTAAAGGAGGATAAGTTTAAACTAATAAAGCTCTTCCAGGTGTATGGGTTTCAACCTGAGCATGTCAGTGTGGGATGGTGTTTATTCCTCAGTGATGAGTTGCTGGAATGAAGAGGAAACTGTGAGATGACAGTATGGGGAGTGACATCTGTTGAGTGGGAGGACAGTCATGTGGCATTGAAGCAACCGTCCTGGGAATGGTAAGAAGAAGTGTTCAGATGCAGTGAAAAAAGTTCAGATCACAGTTTTAGTGTTTCATTTGCCTTCTCTCAAACTTGCAATTGAAGTAAATTATGAAATTCATTTGTGGCCACATGAGAGGAAGATATTTCACAGACAGAGGTGGGTGGTAGAAGGGACTGACCTCAGCAGCAGGCAGTGGGCCAAAATGTTTGAGCCAGTTATTGATGAAGTAGTTTTAAATGGGAAATGAAAATCAGTTTCATGAGACTACTAAAGATCTAAGTTAGAAAAGGCAAATTTGAGGACGTACTGTTACTCTAGTTTTCTATTTTTAAATGAAATTTGTCTAAAATATCAATCATTTAACAGGTGAATAAATCTAGTTATTGAAGAAAAAAAAATGAAGCTCATTTTGACTTTTCAGGTACTCCTAAACACAGTTCCTTAAAAAAATTAGGTTGTATTTCTTATACGGATATTCGAAGTTATCACTTACTTTTGAAAATATTGTCTGAATGCTATAAATTCATCCTTTGCATGTTGTGTTCAACTCTGGAAAGTTGTGTGAGACTTTGAGGAATGGAAGATTTTCTGGGGAAATTAATCTCTTCATAACCATCAATGTTTTCTTATATTCAACAATTACATATAAGCACAGTTATTCTGTTTGCAGTAGAGCATTGGCACCTGCCCTCTGAATGCACAGAGGTATTTGATCTAAATCAGAAATTACTAATTTATAACAGAAAATAATGCATTAATAACAGAAAGTGACTAAAAATACATAATGGACTCTCTACTTTCTTATGTTTTCCTCAGGACAGCCACTAGGAGTGGGGGAAAAAATACAACAGGTCGGTAGAAGGAACAATTTCTTCTTTTCAACTAAACACAGTGAAGTAGGTTTTCCTTGATTCTTACCTCCTTACCACTCATACCTGGAAGTATAAGCTGGAGAAGAATTTCTGCCATAAAAAAGAGATTTGTCTTAAAAAAAAGGAAAATCAACGTAAATCTAGTCTTTCCAGAAATTGTTAGCATGATAATCGTTTCTACTAAAATTAGATCTTTTGTGTGTGTTTATGTGTATCTTGATATGCGCACATGCTTATGCATGCATCCATCCACTAGACATGTATTTGCTTACACCATCATCTTCTATACCTAACTTCTGTCTTCTGCTGTTTTTCCCAGTTCGGCAAAATCACAGTCTTAAATAATGTGGTCAAAGGTTCTCAATGAAGTATATAAAACTGACACATCTTATAAAATCAGTTGTAAATAAATGTCTGTGTGTTCTGTTTCAAAGAAAGCATGGTGAAAATAAAAAATGTGTTTGAAATTATAGTAGAAATAAATAATTAAGAAGTTCTATTATAAAAAGGAAATTAAAAGCACCAATAAACATTGTTCCCTATACAAATTGATCTGCAATGGAGCAAGGTCTCTGTAAAATCTGAAAGAGCAGAGGATGATGCTTTAGGAGGCTTTTGTGGTTAACAGTTTTGGTAGGAGTGTTTTTAATAATGAATGAAAGCAACTTCAATTAATTGATTTTTTCTCTCATTTCCCTTTTCAGACTAATACTCCGATATATAACATCTTGACGGGAGAGCAAAAGTGTCATCTGATGAATGACTAAATAAGGGCCAATTCTATTCAAATCAGTCTTGCATCTCTTTGAACTGAAGTTTCTGGAAAAAGTTCTCTTTGCATCTATATGGTCTTTATAACTCTGATGATGCAAAATATTTGACAAAGCATAGAAGTGACTAATTAAGTACTTGTTTGTCTCAATTGTTTCAAAGACTAAATGAAAGGAAACTAAAATTCTAAATGACTAAAAAAATATATTTCTGCATGATAAAAGCACATTAGTCATATGGCTAGAATATAAATCGCAAGAAAGGATGGAACAGAACCAGTCTAACTTAAGTACTTAAACTTAGTTTCACAGATGTGTCTCTGGAGGACTCGAAGACAGCCACATCACTTCATTTTTGTGTGAAGAAAACAGTACTTGACTTAAAAAAAACCCACAAAAAAACCCCAAAACATCCATTTAAACATCTGAAGTTTAGGCACAAGTTAATTGTCTAATTAATTTCACCCTTGTATCCAAAATCATATAGGAACCTTTTTTCCTCCAAGGTTAATATAACTATATTGTAAAATTTCTAAGTGGCATACTGATACTGAATTTCTGAAGAGAGTTAACTGGTTTATGTTGTAAAAAATATTACATCTGGAATTAAAAAAACAAACACACACTCGCACCCCACCCCAGTTTACTCCAGAATTATTTGAGGAATAATATAGGGAATTTTTCATTCATAACTATATTTATGCCTGAAATTTCTAGAATTTTATTTAAAATCTACAGTGTTATTTGAAGAGGTTCAGTCACACTGAAAATCAAGCCAGTTACTCAGTAAACATGATTTAGCATAGGTTTAACAGCCTACAGGTATGTCCAGTCCACAGTGTGGTGTCTTGTGCAAAAATGCCTTAGATCGTTATGGAGGAGCTAGTTATGAAATTGGAACTGTATCAGCTCTGGGCGAACAGTGCCCTGTTGACCTGACTATACTGTTTATGCACCATGAGTTAGTATCCTTAAAGAGTTCTGTACTAACTCATGCAAACTTACCAACAAATTTGAGCTCTTAAGGTATCTCTAGTCAGTGCTCCATTTTGTGGTAGAAAAATATCCAAAACTCAGGCATCTGTAAAAACAGACTTTATAAAATCTTTTGCACTAAATTGTTTCAATTTTTCTTCAGATTAAATTGAATACATTTATTGTTGGTTGTGCTACAGGTATGTCCTCATTGGTCTAAGCACCACAGAGGTGAAAAACAGGGATAGAATTTTATGTCCTAGCTTGTTTTCGGACAAAACACCAAACTAAAGACGTCTAACAGAAATTACTAAATTAGTAATATCCAGGGTCTCATCTATAGACACTGGAGAGAGCTAGCCACTTCTATGAAATTCAATAGGCTGTACAGCGGTGCTAGTGTCAATATATGACAGCCTCATCATATAAGTGCCTATATAAAGATTATGTCAATCCATGAATCAGTATTAAAATATTAATAAGGAATAAGACAATTAAGACCGTGTTGTAAATGAGATAAGAATTTTTTTTTCACAGAAGTGATATAATTATAGCTTAACAGGTTATATTTTTCTCACTTTCCAAGGATTTTAATGAATTTTAAATTAATCATTTTCAACTCAAAGTGCTATTTATTTAATCTGTCTGTAAAAATGCATTCCTTCTACCACAGAGGAGATTCTGCATAAGAAGATGATGAGTCTTCATACAACTGCATGTACAAACAACTCACCATCAAACTATTTCTCAGTTGTGAAACATGGTGAGTAATTGAACCCCCGGAAAAAATATCAAAGGATCATTTTTCTAATTGTAAAAAAACAGTTGGGATTTTTTCATAAATACAATATAACAATATATATTTTTAAAAATATATGAATGTATTAATTCGCAGATACAGTTGTTCTACACTGTTAGGGTTTTGCACTATCTGTTTTTTCAGACATGTTTATCCCTTTATTCTAGTGTTGCTTAAATGGAATATATTTTGCCTTAGGTTATCCTAGAGGAACGTAGTGAATTTGGGAATTACAGGGGTAGAACAGAAAGTAAAACCTGGATCATAAAATTTTTCATCTGCATCAAAAATTTACTGACCATGATAGTTGAACAACATCCTGAACAAGAGAGCCATCACTAATTAATGTGTGCCACTATTAACGGAGAAGTGATAGCTGACAGCTTTTATCCTGAGTTGGCTTAAGAATTTTGTTTGTTCACAAAATATATAACAATGTGTTATCAAATATTCTTTGATATTGGAGACAATACAAGTCCTGGCATATATAACCACTATTAGGAATGATCTATTATTTTGTG
This sequence comes from Nyctibius grandis, assembly GCF_013368605.1. Classification (NCBI taxonomy): domain Eukaryota; kingdom Metazoa; phylum Chordata; class Aves; order Nyctibiiformes; family Nyctibiidae; genus Nyctibius; species Nyctibius grandis. The sequence goes on along the minus strand of NC_090659.1, from coordinate 74,261,644 downwards.
TCCTAGTTTTCAGCACTCTTGAGAAGAGGCAAATAAAATGAACAAAGTACAACAGAGCTCTTGTTAATGAATTTATTTCATAGGCATGTTAGAGATACAAAAGTCCAAAGCGAGTGTCAAAAAGCATAGTTGAAAGTTTTACCAGCGCTTTGTTCTAACAAGCATAGATAGTAGTTTCCATTTTGTTTTTTCTTGTCTACAGAGTGTATTAAAAATCTCCAGAGCCAGATGTTTCAAAAAAATTGTTAGAAACAACAAAGAGTAATTGAGGTTTTTTGTACTCAAAGAAGGATTTGCTTACAAACACATTTTCCCCATTAACATATTTTAAAAGCAAGCTAGGTAATTATTACTTTACATATGGCTCAGTTCTGAAGTAATTCCTAAATTGTTAATTTTCTTTTCTGTATTGTAACTAGCATGTTGATCTCTAGGATAAGTGCTACCTTTTCAGACAGTACAATAGCTCTCTAATAGCTGTCCATTGAAAAGCAAGGCATCAAGTCCTAAGGTCTTAGTCTTTAGGCTCTCCGAATAACTAATAGAGAGAGATGTTCTTCCAAAAGGCAATTTTACTCTAATTAATATAGGGAACAAATTTGGTTGTAATAAGCACATGGAAAAACTTCTCACAGACTTATTTTGGAGATCTTGAAGTGACATGGCTTGTGTTTCTGCACAGAAACCTCTTAACCTCACAAGAAGTGAAGAATCATCAAGGCTATTCCTAGAATTCAAGTTTGTGTAGCATAAATGAATATCTCTTAATTGAAAATATTTTAATTTACTGCATATACCGATATGTGCAATATACTTACTAATATATTGGATTAAATATCCTTATATTGGATTAAATAGCCTTACTAAGCTTACTAGACTTACTAGACTTAAGCTTTCATTACACTGTTGTCTAGACTTGTCTTACTAGATGAATGTTAGAACAAAAAAAATATATTTGCTCTTTGTTTAAAGACTTCCAGGTGAAGCTGCAAAACAACTAGAGACACACTTTTTAAATATGTTATCAAGAGCCTTGCAAGAACAGGCACATGACTTGACCCAGAGCTTTTTTTGGTTTGCATTCTTCTTCTGGTTATAAATCACCTGTGAATAAAAAGAAATATTTGCTTTCCAAAATGCAAAAGATTGATGACCTTGGTGAATATTTTCTGTACAAACCTGTACAGAGTCTGATAATACAGTCCCAGTCATGGCTAGTCCTACTGTAAGTATGCAACACATTCTGTGGACCCCCTAGAAACAGAATGGAAGTGCTTCTCCTGTGACATAAGACATATAGCCTAACTTGTTACTTTATTTTATTTCACTTCATTTGTGAATTGTTCATCGTAAAACTGAAACAGATATAGCAATATTGCTCTCGTCTTTTTTTTCAGGTCTGGCAGGTTCCATTTCTTCTTTGGTACAATAGAGGAAATTGGGAAATGTAGACTTCTATTTCTGTGACATCTCCCCTAGCATATTTAAGCAGGCCAAAAAGATTACTTTAAGTTTTCACAGGATTTAGTAAGAAGAGTAATGAAAAGCAGCTAGGCAAGGGTTGTGCAAAAATACTAGTTAATGTACTGGTGAGCAGTACCTAATAGCAATTTTTTGTCTGTGATATGTGATCATGACTTGTGGAATGTTACTATTATTCATTTGCCTCACCTTGCTATAGCTTATGGCTGTAGCCAATTCAGAGATACTATATAGAATGGAGATTGAAAATGTTACTGAATTCTGCCACATTTTTGACAATAGTTTACAAATGTATGAGGCAAAGGAACATGATGACTTTGTCAGTTCCAAAGTGGACACTGGCATAGACTTTTGAGATGCCTTCTGACATATGAGAAATGTGCACGAGGCTAGAAGTTATGACGGAATCATAGAATCGTAGAATCGTTTTTGTTGGAAAGGACCTTTAAGATCATTGGGTCCAACCGTTAACCTAGCGCTGCCAAGTCCACCACTAAATCATGGCCCTAAGCACCACATCTACATGTCTTTTAAATACGTCCAGCCATGGTGACCCCACCATTTCTCTGGCAGCCTGTTCCAATGCTTGATAACCGTTTTGGTGAAGAAATTTTTCCTGATATCCAGTCTAAACCTCCCCTGGCACAACTTGAGGCTGTTTCTTCTTATCCTATCACTTGTTACTTGGGAAAAGAGACCTACACCTGCCTCGCTACAACATCTTTTCAGGTAGTTTTAGAGAATGATAAGGTCTCCCCTCAGCCTCCTTTTCTCCAGACTAAACAACGCCAGGTCCCTCAGACACTCCTCATAAGACTTGTTCTCCAGACCCTTCACCAGCTTCGTCGCCCTTCTTTGGACTCGCCAGTGCCAAATACAGTGGGACAATCACTTCCCTAGTCCTGCTGGCCACACTAGTTCTGATACAAGCCAGGATGCTGCTGGCCTTCTTGGCCACCTGGGCACACTGCTGGCTCGTATTCTTCTGGCTGCTGAGCAACACTCCCAGGTCCTTTTCTGTCAGGCAGCGTTCCAGCCACTCTTTCACAAGCCTGTAGTGTTGCATGGGATTGTTGTGACCCAAGTGTAGGACCTGACACTGAGCCTTGTTGAACATCATACTGTTGGCCTTGGCCCGTTGCTCCAGCCTTTTCAGATTTCTCTGCAGAGCCTTCCTACCCTCCAGCAGATCAACACTCCCAGAATATGCATGGTAGACCTATATCAACACAACAGAAAATGCATGGTAGACCTATATCCTCTCTGAGAAGCATCTGAAAGTCAGGGTGGATGGTTTTGTGCATCTTAAATGGCTCCTGATACCTATGTTGAGGCTACTGAATTGCACCTCTAGAAGCTCCATTGACTATATTCTTTAAATCATTCTTCAAATAATTCTTCAAGTCATTCTTCTTTTTAAAAAATAAAATAAATATTTAATCACTTAGATTGTGTGAATTCATCTAACTTCCAATATTTTCTCGTGAATTGAATCTCACCCCCACAACTTAATTTAGTTGCCTGAACACAAAAAAATAGAGTTATATGAGATGCCCCAAGGAGATGTCTCAGCCTAGGGCTGGTAAGCCAAGAGATGCATAAACATAGACACACATTGGCTAAGGTCTTCATGTTTCCTTGCGAGGATTCTAGTAGAAGGTCAGTTCTAATCCTGACATATATAAGCCTACACATAGCAAGTACCTGATATGGATTTATTTCACAGGAATTGTCCCAGAGGCCAGGAACCAAGCTGATTGTTTCAGACATTGTCCCTGCACTGGCTGTGGAATTGAAGATAGTGTCCTCTATATCTATTTGACCCAGAGGGCTGTTTTTACTCTCTGTAAACTTCTCTTAGCATACCACTGTCTCTTTATCTTCATTAATCAGGAAGAAAGCCTAAAGTAACTTGGTCAGACTAGTCATCTGCACTACAAATATCTGCATCTAGTCGACATTTTTTCATCCTTCAATTCCCTTTATAATCTACAGTATCTTCAAGGAATTGTTTGTTTCTTCCTAAAATAGATACCTAATATAGGTCACATGAATTGTTTAAGAGAATTCTTTTAGTCTTTGTTAATGATAAAGAGCATCCAGACAAATAGCTCAAATGTAGATTATTCCTACAACATAGGATTCTAAAGCTGGTCAAGATGAACACCTTCATTGTTCTTATATTTAATATAATCAATCTGTCATAATACAAGAAATGTTTAGAGTTTCAGATTTTGAACTTGCTATTTTGATATCATTGTATAGACAGATTTGTATGGTGAAGATAGTCACATAAAAGGAAAGGACTTGAAGACTGAAGAAACAAGGACTGTTTGATCTACTCAGTAAAATTAAAAAAAAAAAAGAGGGTTTTTCTTATGTGTTTCAAAACTTCTTTTAAAACAAGGATTGCTAAATGCTTAAGACTGATGAAAGAGTCATTTGTAGGTTTCATCTGGCAGCCAATGATCACAGTAAAAGTGCTATTCACAAAATCAAAGAAGAAATAGAGTCTGTGTAGTTAGATATTTTCCATACATAGGATAAGATTTTTATCTGAGCAGTTAAGAATTTACAACATAGTTTAAGTGGTTTAATGTAAAGATGACACATTTCCAGCGGAAGATCTGTGAATGCTTTTATATGTAAATGCAAAAACACAAGGATGAGGAGTTATTTATAGCCAAGATTTTTAAATTTTACACAAAGTAAGGCTCCTAAATCTATTTAAAAACATATTTTTAAAGCCTGGAACCTCCAACTTCTGTTACATCCAAGGAGATCTGTATTTTCTTGTCTAGATTCAAATTATATTTAAAAGCTTAAATGTACCTGGGTACCAGCATGTGGATAGTATAAATTTTCATGGCTCTGTAGACATCAATGCCGGTTTATACAGATATAAAAATATTTTTTTTTCTTCGAGGGAAAAGTAAATATTAAATAGATTTAATTTCATTAAGAAAAGTATTTAAAGGAGGAATTTATAGTAGAGTAGTTAATGGATAAAGACCAAACTGTAGAAAAGTGGAGGAATGGAGGGCAGGGAGAAAAGATCTAAGGAGAACATGATAAGGGAGGCTCTCACATTTCCCCTCAGCAAGTGGCACAGCTGATGTTCATCTCAACTGCCAGTACATGAGTGCATACAACCTGAGAAACATGACGGGAGTTCTGGATAGATACAGGCTTTTGGGAAGAACTGGCAAGGAAAACAAAAATGGAAAGATGGTGCTGTAGGCAAAGGAGCAGTACAAGTGCACAGAACTTTGCTATTGAATGGATGACGACTGTTTGAGAATTTATGGGCCAGGATCAGAGGGGAGATCAGCAAGGAAAATATGGTGGGTGTCTGCTACAAACAGACAAATTGAGAAGAATAAGTGGGCAAAGACTTTCTTAAATAGTGAGAAGAGGCACAGTCATAAGCTCTGGTTCTTATAAGCTCTGGTTCTCATTGGCTACTTTAACAACCCTGTTATCTATGAGAAGGGCAATGTGGCATTATATAAGCATTCAAGAGACTTCTGAATTTAACTGAGGACAATTTTTTGATGGAGGTGCTAGATAGCCAACTAGGGATATGCTCTTCTGAGATAATGAATTAAAAAAATTTTTATTGGCAAAAAGAGAACACACTATACATACAGATCCAGTACTTTATTGTCAAACTATAATATTAATGTTTTAAATGCCTAATAAAAATACAACAAAAGTTATTATCAATCCAGTTAAAATTATATTAGCATTTATAGTCCAAATTGTCTAATTAATTCAGAAAAAAAAATCATTAATAACAAAGTCAAAATTGTTCCACATAAACTTTTTGATATCTACCTCTTTTCTGCTATAAGGGGTACTATGCCTTCCAGAGCCCCTGTATAACCTACTGTTGATAGTATCAGCCTCCCAGGAAGGATGGGAGAGTTATGAGGAGTTGATAGTATTCCAATTTTTTGCCAGGAGGGGTGTGAAGTTAACTGTGGAAGTTTGTTCCTTCTGTCTTGGATCTGCCTTGGTTAGTTGTATAGCCTGATTATTTGCTCTTTCCTTATTGGTTCCCAAATAAAATTTTATTACATTTTTCTGGTTAGCTGTTAGGCAGTTACCTAATAGCACCGCCCTGGCCACTGTTAACCTAAAGAGCTAATGTGGCTCAGTGACTACCCAAGTTTTTATACAACACATGTTATTCGGCAAGTTCAGTTAATAACAAGATAGGCAACGATCACCTGACTTAGACAGTTGTTAGTCACAGGCAGAATAAGTTGAAGCCTACACCCAGAACAATCTAATGTCTGTTCAGGACAAAGTGTGTCCAAATAAGATATGAGGCCTACATTGGTGACAATACAAAGGCTGTGGCCTGCTGCTAGCAGTGTTACTAGGTTTTTACTCACTTTTTAACTACTCACTTAAAAGGGAGAACTGGTTAAAGATGTGAAAGCTGACAGTAAACTTCACTGAAGCAACCATGAGATGGGGGAATTTACAATCCTGAAGGAAGCATGAAAAACAAGTAGCAGAATAACAGCTCTGGATTCAGAAGAGCAGACTTGGTCTGGTTCAGGGAACTAGTAAGAGAGGCTGCTCCGAAGGGCAGAGGAGCCAAGGCATGCTTGTTGAACTTAAAGGACCTGTTAATCTTCTCAAAGCTCAAAAATGGTCCATTTTGGCATACAGAGTGTTGAGCAAGCATGGCCAGAATGGTTGAAAAGGACCTCCTGACTAAGCCAAAAAAAAAAAAAGGTGGAAGCTATCCAGGAAGCTATCCTGGAAGATTATGGAAACACTGCCAAGGCATGCAGGGAATGAGAAAAGCCTAAACTCAGCTGAAGCTAAAATTACTGAGGAATCTGAAGGGCAACAAGGACTCTCAGAGGTATATCAATAGCAAAAGAAAAAACAAGGAAAACATAGGGCTGCTCTTGAGTGGTGTGGGTAATCTAATGACAAATGACACCAAAAAGGTAAGATACTTGATGCCTTCTTCATTGCTTTTAGGGTCTTTGCATGGACAGCCAATCCTGACTTGCAGCTATACTAGCAAGATAACTTGAGAAATTGTAAGGTGTTACAAATAGCAAGCTAGAATTTACCATCTATGTCACAAATAACACATAAGGATTCTGGGCTCATTGTGAAAGACCAGAACCGTTTGGGGTGTGTGTGGGGGGGAAGAGAATTTAAAGGGAAACAAATCACGTCATTTGGGCTGTTCTGGAGTACCTGTTGAACAGCCCTGCATTTTATCAACATAGAGAAGTGAAAATCACAGAATAATTTAGATTGGGAAAGCTCTTCAGAGATCTCTAGTCCAATCCTCTGCTCAAAGCAAGTCTAATCGGATGAGTCTGTTCAGGGTGGTATCCAGTTGAGTCTTGGACAGCTCCAAGGATGGAAGCTTCGCATCATGTATGGACAACCTGCTCCAGTGTTTGACTACCCTCGTAGTATAGACAATAAATCCTTTGTTTTAACCATATGTCTGACTTACTTCCACAGTCTAGGAAGACCTGTGGTGGTTTCTCTTGCACCCCTAAGGGAATATGCAAAAAATGGCCTTCCTGTCAGTTTTTAATGCTGTCTGGTCTCCCAGGTACCCTGTACCTAATATTATGGGAAAGTAAAATTTACTACTCATGGTAAATTAATGTAGAGTTTGGAATCGCATAAGCAAATTAGTCATGTAGAACTTCATAGGACCAGATAGGATTCATCTGAGAATGCTGAGAGAGCTGATGTACTAGTTTTGGCTGGGATAAAGTTAATTTTCTTCATAGTAGTTTGCATGGGGCTATGTTTTGGGTTTGTGACCAAAACCATGTTGATAACATGCCTATGTTTTAGTTATTGCTGAACAGTGCTTACACAGCATCAAGGACTTTTCTGCTTCTCACACTGCCCTGCCAGTGTATAGGCTGGGGATGCACTAGAAGCTGGGAGGAGAAGGAGCCACAACAACTGCCCCCAACTGACCAAAGGTATATCCCCTACCATATGATGTCATGCTCAGCAATAAAAGCTGGGAGAAGAAGGAAGAAGGAAGGACATTTGGAATTATGGTGTTCATCTTCCCAAGTAACTGTTATACATGATGGAGCCCTGCTTTCCTGCTGATGGGCAGTAGAGAATGAATTCCTTATTTTGCTTTGCTTGAGCATGCAGCTTTTGCTTTACATGTTAAACTATCTTTATCTCAACCTATGAGTTTTCTCACTTTTACCCTTCTGATTTTCTCCTCCATCCCACTCTGGGGGAATGAATGAGCATCTGTGTGGGGCATAGCTGCTTACCAGGGCTAACCCACGACAGCTGACAACATGGTGAGGTTACTCTCAAAATGGAAAACTGGAAATTTCACATCTATTTTCAAGAAAAAAAGGAAGGAAGATCTGGAGAATGAAATTATAATCAGCTTCACCTCATTACCCTGGAAGATTTTGAAGCAAATCCAGCTGTAAGTCATTTACACCTACACAAAGAAGGAGATTGGGAACAGCCAGCATGTATTTTACAAAGCTGCTTTAGCACTCTGTTGATCTTCACTGGTGAGGTGTCTGGCTGTGTGGGTGAGGGGAGAGCCATGTATGTAAATTGCTTTGATTTTAGCAATATTCTCACAGCCAGCCATAATATCTTTGCAGCCAAATCTCCTGAAGTTCAACAAAATTTGCAAAGTTTTGTACTTGGGATGGAATAATTTCATGCTCCATCACAGTTTTGGCATTGCCAATTGTCTAGAGAGTAGGTTTCCAGATAATATATCCTGTGTGGTATGGTCTAGGCAATCCTGCTCCGTCAGGGGGATTGGACTAGATGATCTTTCAAGGTCCCTTCCAATCCCTAATGTTCTGTGATTCTGTGATTCTGTGATAATGACCTGGGAATCCTGGTGGGCAAGAAGTTAAACATAAGCCAACAAAGTAATTCTTATGGCAAAGACATCCAACAATCTACTGTGCTGCATTAGCAAGCACGCAGGCAGAGGGTCAAAAAATGCTATTCCTTTCTGCCTGGTATTGAGAAATTGCATCTGGAGTACTGTGTCCAGTTTTGGACTTCCCTTTACAAGGAAGATACTGACAAACTGGAACAAGTTTGTCTGGGAAAGAATCACTAAAATGACTTGGAGGCAGAAGTACGATGTATAAGAAACAGTTTTGCTGAGATCTCCTCCTTGGAGGTGCACAGTGAAAGCTCAAGAGGGAATGTACACGCTTTGCATTTAGAAAAAAATCTAATTAGATATAAGGACAACACTCTTCGTAGTGAGCTTAGCTAAGCATTAGAGCGTCCTGCTTGGAGACGCTGTGTAATATGCATCCTTGGAGATATTCAGAACTCGATGGGACAAGCCTTGAGCGAACAAATCTTAAGCTAATTGCAGTTTTGAAGTTGGCCCAGGTTTGAGCAGGTATTTGCCTCCTATGCCCTCCAAAAAATCCTACCTAAATTTATCCGATTTTATAGTTTTGATATATCTAAGTCTTATGAATGAATTATAAGTGAACATGCATGTGTGTGTTAGTATATTGCATGTTTCCCTATAACAATAAAATTATATCACAGTTTGAAACTATTTGAAGTGAGCTCAAGATCACATAAAAAAGGAGACAATGAGTTAAGGAACTAAAGCAAAAAATGGTGGGCATTAACCAGAAAATGAGGAGAATGTTTCAACAGTTTGGATAAGTTTGTTAGAACAAAATTAATTTCTGTGCCCTTTAACCTTATAGTAAAAAGCAGAGCAATGGACTAGATTTTCTAACCAGTGTAATAATATGTCGCAAGGATTTACAGAAATACAAACTGTAAGATAGAATACAATGGCAATGTGACATGTGGTGGCTATTGTGGTTTTACATCTAAATGAGAAAGAAGGAGGAAAATCTTAAACATACAGTCTTCTGAATAATTAATTCAATTTTTCTCATTCATTTTTAAAATGAAGATACAGTAAGAAAGTAAATTTTTTTCTTATGTGTCCTAAAAGTTTGTGAATTAATATTGGATAGTTGCATCTATCATCAATGTTTTGTGAAAACCTAAGCAAATATGTTTTAAGGTAATTGCTAACACCATGAAAAATATTAATAGCAGGAATTACTTGAGGATAAAATTCAGAAATAATAAATGATTGCATATGGTGTCTAATTTAATTTTTTTGCTTAATATTTCATATAAATGGCACAATCACAACTATAATCTTTAAATAACATTTGCGTTCCCTCAGGATCCCAAACTTTGCCTATCTAATATAGGCAAAAATAATAATTAAAAAAAATGCTTTCCTGTTCATCATAGCTGATGTTTATGTGTAAGTGAAAAAGAAAGTTTAATAAACCAATGTGCTTTTATCCAAGAAGCATAATTAGTCTGCTTTACTGCCATGAATAATTAAGAGGGACATTTTAAAAGCAAACAATATGTTAAAGGCTAATTAAAGCTTTGGAACTTATATGACAAGCACGTTTTATGTGTTACTATAAAACATTTTAAGAGTCAGGGTCACCGCTTCATAATTGATACAATCTACAATGCCTTTTTTTTAAGCAATATTTCTAGCCAGAGTTTTAAATGCTCTATGTTTCTGAGTAAAAACGCCAATTCATTTTTACTTGCATTTTAACATTTTTATGCCACATTTGTGAATTATAAGATAATTTCTTGTGAGATACACAAATCTGGAACCAAACTTTATTTTAAGCAAGCATGAATGAGAAGACCTAATTTGCAAAGAATATTGCCAATAGCATTTGTATATTGGCAATTATGTGAACCTTTTTTGTATTGCATCATCTGTGGGTAACAAAAACTAAAACAATTTATTCACATGCAAATTATTCAGGTCCATTTGGTACAATTTTTATCATTTATACATGAATGATGATGTACACAAAATCTGTGCAAATATTACCATTCTTCTTCTGTTTTCTTTACACCGAACAAGTAGAGCTATTTCCTCAAATATTTATAGTAAAAATACCATTATATTTTCCTCCTAGGTCAATTCTAATCTGATTAAATGTGAGAATATATCAATATTTATGTAATTACAGCAGAGGTGGCAGTGTCTTAGCAAGAACAAGTGACAATACAATATGAGAACTGGAGGCTGTCTTCTGTTGGCAGTAAGAGTTTAAACAGGCACATAATAGGATGGTGATAAATATTTGAAAAGAACTTTCATTTGGAGATGCCTCTTTCTGTCTACTGACTATAAAGTCTAGTTGACTTAGATGAAATGCCTAATTTTTAGGCAACTGAATTTAGTTGAGATGAACCCCACCTTTTGTGTCAATGATACATACTTTTCATGAAAATTAAAAATATGAACTACTAAAATTGAAGCATGACAATTACCATACCCTGGCATGCATTAAGCCCAGTATAGTTAACTGGTCAAAAGAAATGATTGTTCTACTGTACTCAACACTACTGTGTCTCACCTTGAGTTCTGTGTGCAGTTTTGGGCTCCACGGTATTAGAAGGATATAAAAATATTAGAATGTGTCCAAAGGAGGGCAGCAAACATGGCGAAAGGACTTAGAGGGCATGACTTATGAGAAGTAGCTGAAGATACTAGGTTTGTTCAGTGTAGAAAAGAGAAGACTGAGGGGAGATATTGGTATCTAAAGCTTCCTCATGAGGGGGAACAGAGAGGGAGGTACTGATTTCTTCTCTCTGGTGTCTGGTGATAGGACGCAAAGGAACGCCTTAGAGTTATATCAAAGAAAGTTCAGACTGGATATTAAGAAAAAGTTCTTCACTGACAGGGTGGCCAAACACCGGAACAAGCTCCCTGGTGAAGTGGTCATGGCTGCAAACTTGTTGGTCTTCAAGAAGTGTTTGAACAATGCTCTTGGATACATGGTTTAACTTTTAGGTTGCCCTGTGTAGAGTCAAGAGTTGGACTCAACTTAGGACCCTTCCAGTTCAGGATATTCTATGATTCTATGAATTATGTGACATATGTTGATAGAAAGCATTAATAGTGCATAATAAGAACCTATTATGCCATGAAATACTGTCAAATTATACATTCAAAAGAAGAAAACATTTTGTCTTTCTATAAAAAAATTACAATTTGAAAATTTGCTGCTATTTTCAAAAAAACCTGTTTCATGGGAAATGATGAGAAAAATGTCTTTATTTGATTTGGAACAACAACAAATTTTGAAATGCCAGTTTTCAATTAAATAAGAAGTAACATCTTGCACAGCTCCAATGATATCTGTGTGTGATATAAAGACTAACAGTAGACATTTAAAAATGTGGTTTTTGGCAGTAGAGCAAATAGCATTTGAAACTATTCCAGTCTTTAAAGGCTTATTCATGATTACTGGCTACTAGAACATTTCTTAAGATGTTCCAGAACTCAGTTGTTTACATAAAACTGAGTATTTAATTTAAAGATAATTCTTTATACCCACACAATCACTCTAGTAAATACAGAGGATATATCCAATTAAGATACATAGGGAGAAGGTTGATCTTACTGTCGTCAATGAAAAAGGGAGATCCAGGAGAAAGGCAGGAACAAGTGAAGGAAACACTGGTGTGAGACAACTGAACTATTCTGAGGATATTCTGAATTCTCAATTTGAATGTTTTAGAAACTGACAGCTTTTACAGCTGTGAGAGATAAAGGTGAAGTAAAACCATATTTGCCTCCCAGATGAGCTCTCTGTCTTTTAGGCTTTAGGGAGACAGAGAGTGAATTCTTCTAAGAGGCTGACACACAAAAAGCCCAACAGTGCTACAGTGGTGAATGTGTTTTGTACTGATTGAAAAACTAAACCATGTCAAAATTCCTGTGAGACCAGATGTTTTATTTCAAGCTAGAGTAATTCATAGGAAAATATGTCAAAGTTATGCTGCTGAGGAACTAAAAAACATCCACTGGCAGGTTTCATCAACGTCTACTAAAACTTAAAATTATAAAACTAAAATAAACCAACCAAAAAAAAAACCCCTATGATGAAGTCCTAGTAGTTGCTCTGGTCAACTTCGATTTAGATACTTTAATGTACAGATATAATTCGGTTAGTGTCTTAGACTGTTCTCTTCTTACACCTCTTTCATTAAACAGAGCTCTGCTCTCACATTTTCATCTCTCCTTCACATTATTATGCAAGAGTACAGTTATACAAATAAATTATTTTGTAAAATAAAACAGATTTATTACTGTGTCCTTCAGTTACTTTCCTGCTGGTACAGAATGCTGTCTTTGTAGTCTGACTATGCTGTCATTTCACTCCATAACTGGCTGGAGCAGAGAGCTCTATCCTTCTAGTGAGCTAGTAAAGACTAAGAGTCCCACAGGAAGTTTGATTTTTGTTTCACTGCCAAAATATGTTATATTTAAACAGTATCTTTCAGAAAGCAACTGATAAAATTTGATCCTTTGCATTGCAAGGTGACATAAAGTTTCTGAAAATTATTCCCACAAAACTGCTCTAGCTGCCCTCCCCAGTGTTGTTTGACTGCCCTGGCCAAAATCCTTTTTCAAAGGATTTCACCAGGTTTTCCATTAAAGACAGCTTCCAGAGTTCCTCATCCCTTAACCAGTTGTCACGGTTTAAAGCTGGGCCAGCTATTAACCCAGTGGCAGATGCTCTCTATTAACCCTCTTCCCCCCCCACCCTAAGGGAAAGGGAAAAGGGAGAGAGACTTATGGGTTGGAAAGTTAAAACAGTTTTAATAAACTATAGTAATGAAAAAGAGTATAATAGTAATAATAGAAATAATCAAATATATACAAATATACACAAAACCAAGATCGAGAGCTTGGAAATCCTCCTCAGGCAGAGTTGCTCCCCCCAGCACAAGCAGAGGGGAAAATGCAGTAGCTCCCCCCAGCACGGGCAGAGGGGAAAATGCAGTAGCTCCCACTGCCATCACACCTGCAGGCTTTTAACTGGAGATTTGGCAAAGCTGGTACCAATCAGTGGGAGACAAGAGGGCCCCTCCCTCCTGGGCCCCACCTCCAGGAGGCAGTGGGTTAGTGATAAATAGGAAAGTAAGAATGACGTGTGTGGGATGGAATACCCTCGTTGGTCAATCTTGGGTCACCTGCCCTGTCTGCTCCCTCCTGCAGCTGCGACCCCCCTTCGGCTCTTCACTCATAAGCAGTGAGGAATTTAGCAGTGACCTTGTTTTTTTTTAAGACTAATTGGCCTGGTTTGGGCCAAACCAGGACACCAGTCTTGCATCCTAAAGGCAGAAGGACAGCACAGTAATGTGTTTTGACTATATATAGGAAATGACCTTGCCTTCTGTTTCTCTACATTTTTCTAAAGGTTTGTCTTACAGAGCATTTCTTTTTCCCTATTTTCCTCTTGCTGTTTTCTTTCACTTAGTTATCCTCTTTGTCATTTTATTTCTTTTTTGTCTTTTTTTTTTGTTCTTCTTGCACTGTTTACCAGAGATGGGGACTATCTGATGGTTTGAATTTCAAGTATGCAGTCGTCTACTGAAGAGTAATGTTTAAGGTTCAGGATTTTACGAAAATTTGTGTTCCAGTATGAGTAACAAATCAAGCCTAGATTGTATTTGGTCCGTATTTGAAATGTGTGTATTCAAGCTGAGCTCTCATTTGCAATTCACGGTTAAGGCTACCTTGAATCTTTTACATTACTTAGTAGGTCTGAATGCAAAAAAAGGTAGCAATAATTATTTATGCCTCCTGAGGACCTGAACACAATTGTAGATTTCTCCAATTTTTTTTTAAACCGTTATTTACTTTTTCTTTAATTAGGCTTCCTGTTTTTCTATGATTTGGCCACTTTAAAACTCTATTGCAATAGATCATTCTTCTGTTACTTTTTTTTTGGCTTCCTTTATCTCTTTTGCTAAATTGTCTTGCTTGCTTTTTTGCTATGCTTGATTCTTCTATTTTCCACTGAACAACCTATAAAAGAGCCAGTGAAATATTCTTAAAAAAATGCTTGTTTTATGTCAAAGGAAAAAATGATCCACAAATATTACTAAGAAATGGATAGTCAAAAATACATATATGATTTATAGATGCACATTGAAAACTTGTAAGCCTGTCTGATCTTAAAAAGAGCAATGTACTTGAAAATAAGATTAATTCACTTGTGAAAGGTCAGTGCAACAACTTCAAGAACCTGATCATTGAAAGCATGCTAAATATGCCTCGAGGAAGTAATTCATGAGTTGTTACAAAACAGAAAACAATGAATAACAACTCCTTTTAACTGAAAGCTCCTAAAAGCAGAGAATTAAAACTTACTTGATGAAAATGGATTTTTTTATATTTCAGAGGATACTTTTGAAAACTCAACTGTATCTACACCAATACTAAAAGATAATATGATCAGCATCAAGATTAAATAAATTTATCGGAAAAGGGGAGGATAAGTTTGTGATTAAGGCACTAATCCAAGAAATAGTTCTATACAGATATATTTAACTGGTAAAGAAACGTGCTTTCTTCTCATTTCTGTTCCTTTTAAAAATATGATCATAAAATATCAACATATCTCATTTTAACTTAAAAATCTTCGGGTTTTTTAAATATTTCAGAATTGAATATTTGCATCATAATGTTCTGTTTGGGAACTAAATGCTTTTTATCCAAAAGAAAAACTGAAATAAACCAAAGATAACAGTCTGAGCTAAAGGAGAAAAAGATCACCACTTTGACATACTGTTCCTGTCTAAGCAAAGTACCTTCAGTAGAATTTTCCAAACAAATTAATGTGTTTATAAGTTTAGATGTTACCACTTTCAGTTGTTTCCTTCATCTTTCTGTGCCTTGAATTACAACCAGTAAACTGTGAAAATCCCCTTTCTGGTTTTAATTTTTCTCTGCTGTTGCTTTTCTGTAATATGACAAGCCCTGGACATCATCTCCTTAAAATACAACTGGTATAGATATTTTAATGACTTAAAAGAGAAGAGTTAGATTAATTCTTGAAAAAAATAACAAGACAATAACAACAAAAATGCACTCATATATTACAATATTAAGGTGAAATGAAAAACAAGAACAGTAAAGATACGGTCATGGTCAAAGTTCAGATTAGATTATTTGCAATATAGAACAGGCACATAGCAGAAGGAAGATTTAAGCCACATATTATAACTGTTTTCCTGTTCTTCAGGCAATTGGAAGATGGAATAAACTGATAAGAGACTACGAGAATCAGAAAAGCTGAGTTCATCTAAAGTGCAAAATGGGCTGTGTGAGTGTTGAGGAACAATGTCCAATGCATACCACCAGATGAAGGCTGGTCACAATTCAGCGTAATGGCAAGGTAGGAACACTGACTGTTTCATCTGTGCTTTTTCTCTTATGTACCCACATACATACAGATCATGTATAGGCAACTAAAAAAATAGCTGCATTTTTTTTCTCTCCGTTCTGTAGCCACAGGATTTTTCCACTGTAAACTGCCTAAAATTCTACCTCTAGTTGCTCTGGGTTTTTTGTTTCTTTTTCAGGTAGCTTGTATTGCTCCTGATCTGAGTATTTGTCATGTATTATTAACTTCCCCAAAATCAGAGAGAGTTTCTTCTTGGTCTTTTGAATGAACCATTTGAGCTTCATTCCTTCTTTCATTTCCTTTGCCCTTTTCTTCCTTACACATTTAGTTGATACTGTCTTGCCATTTTAAGAAATTCTTTCTTTTCTAGACACTTCTGTACAAATACCCCTTGTGTTTGTCTCAATGATTGTACTGCTTGAGCGGTAGACCATCACCTCATTCAGAACAGGGTATTTGAACGAAAGGCAGAAGGGAAAAAGGAAGTTTGGATAGACATATGTAAGAGAATTGCCAACTCTAACACATTCAGAATCACTTAAGAGATGGCTGCGCTTTGTTAGGAAGTTCATATTCCTTGGCATGCTCTCCTGTACCATTTGCTGCCTTAGCAGTGTCTTGGCTCAGAGCCTTTTGCATTACCTGCTTATGCTGCAGGCTCTTTTTAGTCAGAAAAGTGGTCTGACCTTCTTAGTATACGTCAGATATAAGAAGTTATGAACATCCCTGAATAAAAATAAAATTATTTCTGCAAATGTATTTGAAATATTAATTAGATAAAGCTGTCTCCATGGTATGAAAAAAAAATTTTAAATGGCAGCCATAACCAAAAAATACCAAATGCTCTTTTCATCTTGAATCCATTCAAATTAAAAAACTCCAAAGCATGTAGACTATTTTACTACAAAGCCTGCATTGACATGGCTGTCACGTTAAACTGTCACTTCACCTTTGGGCCAAATTAACTGCCTTTGAATCAACTACAGCCTGTTCATCCCCTTAAAACTCCAGCAGTTGCAGGAGAGACTCTAACAAGTTTGCCAAGCTCTAAACTTTCTATCAAAGTGCATCTGGCTTGGCTGGCAGAATAAACTGTTGATTGCACTGTATTTGAAGTACTTGGCTTGAAGTACCTCCACAGACTTTAAATATCAGTCTGCCTGAAAGACTACTGAGATGATCTTAACTACAGCCTTTTCCCTTATCAATATGTTTCTTTCTCAGCAATACGTTTCTAATTTATCCTTGTCACCTTCAAAATCATTGCTACGCTGCCTGAAGCTAATTTGCCTTGACTCCTCCCTTCTGGTTTTGAAGTCAGCTCTATCACTCACGTCAGTTTTCCACTTTGAGGAGCAGTTTAGTTTGCTTTGTAGATAACTGCTTTTGCACTCTCTTATTAGAATTTGACGGCAATATACTTAACCAGTCGTCTTCACTCAATTTTTTCTTTTAACAAACAGCTCCACTTTGAGAACAAAAGATTTTAAAGTACAATTTTGGTCTCCTGAGATAACTCAGATATATTATCCTCTCTCCCTCAGCTCCAATGCCTTATCCTGCCTACAGGACCGACCACTGGGAACTGTTGTTGCTATAATCTTCCCAGCCCTACCAGAGTCACACCCTCTTCATACCCATCTAGAAAAAAAGCAAAAGCTATCTGTCTATGCTACTACTCATCCTGAGAATCTCCTTAATAACTTTGCACACAAAGAACTACTGAGAATGAAATAACACAAAGTATATAAACAGAATTTTTCATGATGAGGCCTAAAACCATGGGATTTTTTTCTCCACAGTAGAAGTTAAGGGAACAACGGAATCAAAGGCTTAATTTTAAAATTAAATACTCTAGATAGATTCAAATGGAGCTATCAGTGTTAATAGGTGATGAAGTCCTTACTAATGACAAAACTCAAGAGCCCATGAACAGGAAACTCTAACAGAAGTTAGAATTTGAATTTAAAACACATCATTTTGGCTAGCTTGGGAGTACTCTTATCCAGCAGTAAGTCTCAGGTATCTTACATCTCAAAAAAAGAGAAGTTGAATGGATTAACAGGAGAGAGTGCATTACCTCGTATTGTCTAAATTGAGGATAGTAAAAGATTATGTGGATGGCCTTTGCAGTGCAGAAGTTGATGTAGGTGATATTTCAACCTAACTTGCATCACCATGAGAGAATAGAATGGACAACATGGGTCTGATTAGGACTCTGGAAGAGAGTAAGGTTTCTGAACATGTGAATCATAAACAGGACACTGGATAGCAAAAGAAAACAGAAGAAATACAAATTATATATGTAACACTATATATATATATATAAAATTAGCTATTGAAAATTAATTTTTAAAAATTAAGTTTAGAATGCTAAGACGGTAAAATACTAGTATCACACAAAAAAAACATAGAAGACCATAAGATTACAGTCCTCGAGTGGAAGGATCCAAATATTAACAGGTAACATAGGAATCATGCTTAATCTGATGAATTAGAAGAAGAAGGAATGTACCTCCACATATGCCCAGGCATGAAGATAAGGACAGAACACGTGAATCTGTGTGTTTGTGCTTTATTCTGAAAGAGGATGAAGAAGCAGCTGCTCTGGCCAAGACCAGAATCGCAGCTTGTACCTGGAGTCACGACTGAGCACCAGAGGAAGCAGTCATAGACAGGGATAGCACACATAAAATGCAGGGTCATATCTGTCCCTCATGTGTTGTAAACACCACAATGTTATTCAAATAAAAATAAGCCTGTCACCTCCTAGATTTCAGTTATTGAGACTTCAGTGACAATAGGGGGCTACTCTCTAAAAGTAAACATCTGATCTATGCTATTCTGCTCTTTAGTTCCATCTGGAGAAGATTCAATGTAAATGAATAAAGGCCTTATATCTAAAGTTTAATGGATATCCCTTTCAGGTTTTGGAGTTTAGCTGTCATTTTATCACTTCAGCATATCATTACATAAAGCAGACTGGGAGTGTAACACCATGAAAGGCAGAAATTTTGCTTCAGTCTAAAATTCTTTGAGATAATAGACACTTTTTGCAGCTGCTAACACTTGAAAAATGTTTTTTAATTACTTCCTCCTTTTTTCCCTGCTTTAAATAACAAGCTAGAGATAGACCAATTTCTACACAATACATAACCCAGAACACGTTATGACTACCAATGTACTTTTTTCCTAAGAATATATTTTTCCACCCTGAATGGAACATAAAATGTACAATTTATTAATCAGTAGAATTTCTTACAAAACTGATTTTTTGCTGTTTAAATAACCTTAAAAACACCAGAACTTCAACTTTTCTCCTTTAAAAAAAAGGACACCCCCCACCTTCTGATGGCGTACGTTATGAAATGCTGTATCACATAGCATTCAATAGTTAGTGAGGGAGAAAATATCTGTTGTTCTTGCAATTAGCATTATGGTATTTTTAGACTACCACCACAGAGAAAAAAACTATTATATTATCAATCTTCTAAGTAACGCAGGCCAATGAAATTCAGCATATTAGTCCTATATTAAATTGAACTATTCATGCTTGATTGAAGTATTCATTACATATATATGGACCCACTGGTCATATTTATACTGACTGTAAATTTAGCAACTTTGTCATTGAAGTGCATATCATCCATATGGTGCTAATTATCATTGTCAAGAAGCAGATTTTTTTGCTGCTGTTGTTGTGGTTATTTTCTAGTAGTTACATGCAGCTGTGAATGTTTTAGAAAAGCAGATCCTGTGTCCACAAGAGTTTTCTCCAGGCACATAATTTCAACTTAGTTTGGCAAATTTACAACAAGAATATTAGTTGCACTTTCCTAAATCTCATGCAAGAGAAATAAATAACAATTCTTTAAGAAGTACTATGGTGAAATGCAAAAGTGATTTCCAAGATACTTTTTAAGCTAAACAAAATACTTATAACATCTTAAATCAAGAATTTCTAGGTATGTCTGTGAAAGAGAATGTGAAACAGGATTTTCAACTCTATGTTCTTTCTTACAGCTTATTTATTGAGCTGGATCTTACAATAAGTCTATTTTTTTTCTAAAAAATAATTGAAAATATTATGACAGAAGGTTTTTCTACTGGAGCTTTAGAGACAGCAAAGGTTAAGTAGTTGTTGAAGTGGTTCAATTTGCTCTAATTTCCAAAAGGGCAGGGATCCTAAAGCTTTGAAGTTCCCTAGGTCTCAGGCAGCTATTCAAGCAGTTTTACACTGTGGTCCATTCTGTTTCATAATACAGATACTTTTTTAAACTGCTAAGTAGGTATAAAAATAATTTATAATGCTTTTGACACTATTATACTAAATACACTACTGTACATTCATATAGGGCTACTATATAAATTCAGATTATCTAGCATACACATTTTAGTATTTTACCTCATATTGTAATACAAATAGAAAAATGATTGTGACTGATAATGACTGAACAATTGAGTTATTCAGAAATATTAGGATTCAAACTTCTGTAAGATAGTGCTCACTTAAGCATGGAATGTAATGTAGAGGAATACTGTGGTACAATCAGTGTGTTGTAGTTAGTGTTTTTTGGAAAGGAGGACTTAAGGATTCTATTTTAAGACAACATTATAATGTGTAAAAGTTTCTGCAGAGGGAGGCTTTTTGATCACTGTGGAAAATTTTATTGTTGCTACTGCTGTTTTCAGAATTTTCCTTTTTGGGAAATTTAAAAAAGTGGTCTCTTATTTTTTTTCATTCCATATGGTGATGGAGGAGCATAGTAAATGCACAATTTCTTACAGAACAGAAATCTGATCCTTATTCAACTGTCATGTTCACTATGTACTTACACTCTTTAAAATATTTCTTTCAGGGAACACTAAAATAATTTCTTAAAACTTCTATTCTGCTAAATGTTTCAGAACAATCTGTGACAAGATGAATCATAGTGTCATAGAATAATTTGGATTGGAAGTAGCTCCTGGAGGTCATTTAGTCCGACCTCGTGCTGAAAGCAGGCTAGCTTCAAGGTTAGAGTGGGTAGTTCAGTCTTATTCGGCTTGGCTTTGACTGTCTCCAGGGCTGCAATTCCACAGCGTTCCTGGGTAACTGTTTCCAATGCTTTTACCATGTCTTTAACTGAGACGAGTTACTGATGTTTAGAGCAGGGGTTTGGTACTATCCTCCTTCTTGCACAGAAGTACCTTTAGGTATTCTATTCATAACTTTTCATCCTGCTAATAATTTGTTTTTCTAACTCAAACTATTTGTCTTTAACTTCCATAACATTCATAGCGTACCCTCCTATTACATGCCTCCCCTAAACCATATTGTCACTCTAATAACCTCTATGATCCTAAAATAATTTTTCAAGCGCCTTCAGAGCTTTTTCTCACACACAGCTTTTTGCACCCAGAAATAACTCTTTAGAAATCTCTCATGTAACTGTTTTATTGTTCTTGCTAATGTGCCTTTTTTGTTATTCCCTGTCTGAAGCAGTAGCATCTGTGGCACAATTAATAATGGTGAGGCCTTTGTTCATCTTACTGAACACAACTATTTCCTGTATTCATATACCAGAAGTGATCTACTATATTTCTTTACTGTTTCCTTACTTGCATTATCACACATAAGAATCATAGAACCATGGAATCATAGAATTGTTTTGGTTGGAAAGGGCCTTTAAGATCATCGAGTCCATCCATTAACGTAACACTGCAAAGTCCACCACTAAAACATGTCCCTAAGCACCACATCTACAAGTCTTTTAAATACGTCCAGGGATGGTAACTCCACCGTTTCCATGGGCAGCCTGTTCCAATGTTTGATAACCCTTTCGGTGAATAAATTTTTCCTGATATCGAATCTAAACCTCCCTTGGCACCACTTGAGGCTGTTCCTCTCATCCTATCACTTGTTTCCTGGGAGAAGAGACTAACACCCACCTCACTACAACCTCCTTTGAGGTAGTTGTGAAGAGCGATAAGGTCTCCCCTCAGCCTCCTTTTCTCCAGACTAAACAAGCCCAGGGTCCCTCAGCTACTTCTCGGAAGACTTGTGCTCTAGAACCTTCACCAGCTTCGTTGTCTTTCTTTGGACTCACTCCAGCACCTCAACATCTGTCTTGTAGTGAGGGACCCAAAACTGAACACAGTATTTGAGGTGCCACCTCACCACTGCTGAGTACAGGGGGACAATCACTTCCCTAGTCCTGCTGGCCACACTGTTTCTTCTACAAGCCAGGATGCTGTTGGACTTCTTGGCCACCTGCACGCACTGCTGGCTCATATTCAGCTGGCCATCGCTCAACACCGCCAGGTCCTTTTCTGTTGGGCAATTTTCCAGTCACTCTTCCCCCAGGCTGTAGTGTTGCATGGGGTTGTTGTGACCCAAGTGCAGGACCCAACACTTAGCCTTGTTGAAACTCATACAATTGGCCTTGGCCCATTGATCCAGCCTGTCCAGATCCCTCTGCAGAGCCTTCCTACTCTGAAGCAGATCAACACCCCCGTTCAACTTGGTGTCATCTGCGAACTTACTGAGGGTGCAATCGATCTCCTTGTCCAGATCATTGATAAAGATATTAAAAGAGAACTGGCCCCTGGGGAACAATCATTAGTTCTCAAGAGCAGGGTGAAGTGTATACATAAACAAAAGTTTGGTCTTTGAACCCTTGAAAATAAAAACAACAATAAGAAAATACAATAATTCTTATTCTCTTATGCTTCCATCTCTGATGGACAGTAGTACAAAATTAATAGCTGGAAAAAAATAGCTGTTTACCTTGCCCAGTGCTTGAAACTCAGGTTGGTGATGGAGTTGTAAAGTAAATTAAGGATCACTTCTTACTAGGTTAACAGCTTTAGTAGCGATTGCAGATAATCATTCCTGCTTCCAGCAGGAGAGCAGCTGGACATGAACAAGCATGAAAAAAGCATGAAAAACAATGGTTTTGCCAGAACACACAAGATTCTGCTATTGCCTTGAATCACTTACATTTTTGTTATAAATGCAAATGTGAGTTTACAGAATGCCAGTAGATTAATATTTCCTT
Source organism: Nyctibius grandis (assembly GCF_013368605.1). NCBI lineage: Eukaryota > Metazoa > Chordata > Aves > Nyctibiiformes > Nyctibiidae > Nyctibius > Nyctibius grandis. Next base: position 74,238,825 of record NC_090659.1, on the reverse strand, counting down.
AAGGGAAGGAGAGAGTGGGGAAAAGTTGTGATCAGAGACCTCTGCTGAAGGGGAGAATTCCCCCTCCTACTGAAACAAATAGCAAAACCTTACTGGTTTCAGTGGGATAAAAAATGATCATGAAGTTACACCTTCATGTTACACCTGAACATCTGAATAACTGAATTTTGATTGATGACTTGACTGGAAAATTACTAATTTTGGAACTGATTTTTTTCCAGCATTCTTCTTTCCAAAATGAAAACCACACAGATTTCATTTGTTTTATGTGAAACATTCCTCTTCATACAAAACAGAACAGTAACTTTGGAAAACTCAGAAAGAGAGTGATGCTAATGCATAAAAAATGTATGTTATCATAGAACATTTTTGGTGTCTCCTTATATCAAAACATCCAACAATTGGCTCCTGTTTTGCTCTCATTAGGCTATTTGGGGGAACCAAATATATATAAGTACACTAAAATGAAGACGCACATGTAACAATTAGCCAGCATAAGAAAGATGCACCAATATACACTGCTCTATGCCTGAGGAAATGTAAGAACTGTCACTTTGACTTTATTGTATTTTCAAATTAGTGCTATCTAAAACAGGAAGAGGCTTCAAGGCTACAAAATCCCCTAATTTGTCTTTTCTAAAAGTGAATGCTTTTACTTCTGACTTCATTTATACAACTAATTTTGTGTCGTAATGGTTAGAAAAGAAAAGGTTTGTTTTCTTTTGGTTTTCTTGTCTCAGAGTGAAGCAATTTAATATGTCACTGGAGATACAAAAGGGCAGCTTTATGCCTTCTGTTGTAAAATCCTTGACACAAAGCACTTGCTCCTCCCCATTCTACATCACTTCATAGAAGTGCTTAGCTCCTTTCCTGATTGAGAAATCAACAGATCTGCTTTGAGTAAACATCCTCAATTGTGAATTCATTAAATTATTTTTCAGATATAGCATCTTGATGCATGCGCTGCGCAAGTTAAAAAATGGAGATACGAGGTTTTGGTGTCACTTGTAACGTATCCTCCCAAGACTGAAATTCTAACACTTGATTTGCCTGTCAGTCTGGCTTTTGTTTACCCAATATTCACAATGTGGTACTGTATGTCATATATGTGATGGTGAACTACAGACTAGTCATTTTCTGAAAAGGCAAGTTCTTTACATTTTTCTATGTCGTGAAGAAACTTTATGTCAGAATTAATGCTACTTACAAAACAAAATATGAATATAAAGTACATTGTAATGTATCTACAATTGTTGGTCAGTCAAATACACAACCACAAGTTTTGCATACACTTTATTGTATTAAAGTGAATGAGTTTCTACTGAAATGTGATATATTGCCTGACTTACAGAATCACAGAATCACAGAATGCTTAAGGTTGGAAGGGCCCTCTGGAGATCACCTAGTCCAACCCCCTGTTAAAGCAGGTTCACCTACAGCACATTGCACAGGGTCGTGTCCAGGCGGGTTTTGAATATCTCCAGAGAAGGAGACTCCACAACCCCCTGGGCAGCCTGTTCCAGTGCTCTGCCACCCTCAAAGTGAAGAAGTTTTTTCTCATATTCAGAGGGAACTTCCCATGTTTCAGTTTGTGCCCATTGCCCCTTGTCCTGACGCTGGACAGCACTGAGAAGAGTCTGGTCCCCTCCTCTTGACACCCGCCCCTAAGGTATTTGTAAGCATTGATAAGATCCCCTCTCAGTCTTCTCTTCTCCAGGCTAAACAGACCCATCTCCCTCAGCCTCTCCTCATAAGAGAGATGCACAAGTACTGCCGTAAGTCATTCTGAAGTACACACAATGATGTTCTGTGTCCCACAACAACATGCAATTGAAATGACCTGTGAAAGGAAAACAATTAAAATAAATGTCTGCAACAATGGAAAATGTATTTATTTGAAGCAAATCTAGTTCCAAATTCTAAGGATATGGACTCCCTCTACATTTGATATTAATTTTCTGTTTTATAGAGATAGAAATATCTTGAGTATTCATTTTAAATTCATAAATATGCATGTCCACAACTTGTTTCTTAGATTATTTGTATTTCTAATATTATGTGCCAAAATTTGCTATAAATTAGCAACACTTAAAATTTATACTCAGCACAGGGTGAAGGTTTGATAACGAAAAAAGAATTTTAAAAATTGGATACTGCTAAGGAAAATTACATCTAACAGGATAGTTCTAACATTGAAAGGGTTGACACTGCAAGGAAAACACAAAACGTGCAAAACAAATGTTTTAAGATTCGTAGGCAATTTATAAGCTATTTACTCTGCCTGTTCTGTAAAATCTTTAAAAATGCGACCTGACAGATTGTTTACTGATTTATTTATTAAGTCGTGGGCAACGGGAGAGGTGCCTGAGGACTGGAGGAAAGCGAATGTCACTCCAGTCTTCAAAAAGGGCAGGAAGGAGGACCCGGGGAACTATAGACCGGTCAGCCTCACCTCCATCCCCGGAAAGGTGATGGAGCAACTTGTCCTTGGTGCTGTCTCTAGGCACATTAAGGATAGGGGGATCATTAGGGGCACTCAGCATGGCTTCACCAACGGGAAGTCATGCTCAACCAACTTGATAGCCTTTTATGAGGATGTTACCCGGTGGATAGATGATGGTAAAGCTGTGGATGTGGTCTATCTCGATTTCAGTAAAGCGTTTGACACGGTCTCCCACAGCATCCTCGCAGCTAAACTGAGGAAGTGTGGTCTGGATGATCGGGTAGTGAGGTGGATTGTAAACTGGCTGAAGGAAAGAAGCCAGAGAGTAGTGGTCAGCGGGACAGAGTCCAGTTGGAGGTCTGTGTCTAGCGGAGTTCCGCAAGGGTCGGTTCTGGGACCAGTTCTATTCAATATATTCATTAATGACTTGGATGAGGGATTAGAGTGCGCTGTCAGCAAGTTCGCTGATGACACAAAACTGGGAGGAGTGGCTGACACAACGGAAGGCTGCGCAGCCATTCAGAGAGACCTGGACAGGCTGGAGAGTTGGGCGGGGAGAAATTTAATGAAATATAACAAGGGCAAGTGTAGAGTCCTGCATCTGGGCAAGAACAACCCCATGTACCAGTACAAGTTGGGGACAGAGCTATTGGAGAGCAGCGTAGGGGAAAGGGACCTGGGGGTCCTAGTGGACAACAGGATGACCATGAGCCAGCAGTGTGCCCTTGTGGCCAAGAAGGCCAATGGCATCCTGGGGTGTATTAGAAGGGGTGTGGTCAGCAGGTCGAGAGAGGTTCTCCTCCACCTCTACTCTGCCCTGGTGAGGCCGCATCTGGAGTATTGTGTCCAGTTCTGGGCCCCTCAGTTCAAGAAGGACAGGGAACTGCTAGAGAGAGTCCAGCGCAGAGCCACGAAGATGATTAAGGGAGTGGAACATCTCCCTTATGAGGAGAGGCTGAGGGAGCTGGGTCTCTTTAGCTTGGAGAAGAGGAGACTGAGGGGTGACCTCATCAATGTTTATAAATATGGAAAGGGCAAGTGTCAAGAGGATGGAGCCAGGCTCTTCTCAGTGACATCCCTTGACAGGACAAGGGGCAATGGGTGCAAGCTGGAGCACAGGAGGTTCCACTTAAATTTGAGGAAAAACTTCTTTACGGTGAGGGTGACTGAACACTGGAACAGGCTGCCCAGAGAGGTTGTGGAGTCTCCTTCTCTGGAGACATTCAAAACCCACCTGGACGCGTTCCTGTGTGATATGGTCTAGGCAATCCTGGTCTGGCAGGGGGATTGGACTAGATGATCTTTCGAGGTCCCTTCCAATCCCTAACATTCTGTGATTCTGTGATTCTGTGATTTATCGTTTATCTCCAGGTTAAGAAGTACAAGTTAAGAGTAGGTTTTCAGGTTAAGAGAAAGTGCCTGTGTTAGGAGAGTTTATAATGTTTTTTGTTCTCTGTGAATAGTTTACTTTTTTTTTTTCCTACAAGCATATGAGAAAACAACATCTTCCAGAAGAGTAAGGACCATGCTTTGAAAGGGAGGACATTGCAAAAAGAGAAACACAGTTCATAATATTCTACAAAATGCCAAAATACACACAACTCCATAAAGTCACCTAAAAGAATTTATCCGCGAAATGAATCTATGTTCCTAGAAGCATATAGACACAGTGATCAAAATGTCCTTTACAGAGACTAAAGTGGAAGCATTTTAAAATGTTCAGAAACTCTTGATTATCTGCTTCTGGAGAAGATTCTTTAAGTCAACTCAAGCCAAACATGCAAAGAATTACTGAGTTCTAAAAATATTGGATAGAATTTTTCTATGTCTTTATGTGAAATATTACCTAAGCTATGAAGTACAACCACACTTTAGCTTAATGTATCTTAGAGACTGTAATTAATAATGTTTTCAAATGAGGCAAGATGCATTACTTTATTTGTCTTTCCCCTGAAGAAGACATCTAATGTAAAAAAAATAAAACCAACATAAAACAATCCATTACATATGTTTCACAGGGCATTTATACAAAATGAATTTGCTTTCTGATGACTTTTTTTTTGCTGTGAAGATCTTACAGTAGTTACTATACCAGATTTCCTGATCTGAAAAAGCTCTTTTATTCATCATCCCAAATCAGGTCTCCCTCCCACACAGCTGAATGATGCAGAATTGTCACAGCAATGGAAAAGATAAGTGCAAGCAGAATGTTTTATATTTTGTTGATTCTGGCTTCTGCTGTCTTCTTGCAGCTGCTATGATCTGAAGCATTAGACACTTGCTTGAGCTGGGTTTCAGATTAATATTTATTTGCTTGTAACTTAACCAAAGAAAGAAAGAAAGAAAAATTTTAAAAGTTTGTCGGTTATGTCTGCCTTCAGGAGTGAATGCACTGGGATAAATATCAGAACAAGCAAGACAGATTTTCAAGATTAGTCACAAAAATCACTGACAAATATCATGGTTCAATACATAGTATGAAATGTTAATTGGGATAATATGGTTGTACATAGGCTAGGCAAAACAGAAATGAATTAAAGACGATCAGATTTTTCTTGCTATCAGACTAGTAAGCAATTTAAAGAGGGTCTATAGCATTACTTGAGAAGCAAAAGTCTAAGTTTTCAGAAATTTTCTGACTATTTAGGAAGGGAAGAATTAAATCATTGAGAGCTTTTAGAAAGTTTCATCTATCAAGACTGTTGCTCCTATTAGGAAACACTGAGGCAGTTTCTGATTCAGCCATTGGTACATCACATTAGGACAATGAACTTTAAAGTTTTAACCGTACTAACCCAAGACTAATCAGTAGCCTTCTGTCAGTTGTTTTTTCTTTAAATCTAGACATAATAAAAAGCCTGTGGTTACAGTCTATCACCCCTTATATTGTAGCTCCTAACATTATAGGACTTGACTAGTGATGTTCCTGCACTGCTATTTTACATTACCAGTTAAGAAATCTAACACATTAAATATGAAATATTATATCAGAGTTTGTCCAGAATGTCTCTGTGGTCTCTCTACTGTCTACAAAGCTTTGCAAAAAAGACACGGTTTAGATGGTGTGTGAACTTAACGCATTTAACATATGACTGCACACTACAGGCAGGCAGGGGTTATTCTCCAGCTCCTTGGATTATATAAACAGGATCTGGTCTCTTAGGACATCCTTCTATTTTATTGACTACTGGCACCACATATGTGTAACAGTGAAACAAACAAACAAGAAGTTTTATTTAGTAAAACTTGTAGTGCAGCATCCATCTCAGGGAAATTTTTATATAAGCAGTATAGATATCTAAAATTGCCCTAGTTACTATTCTCCAGAGAAACAGAAATTTCTAGAGAACAATTCTTCTGATCTAATTTAGACTGTTACAGCAGGATGAGTTAAATTTTTCCTCATGTTTGTTTCACTCTATTGATTAGAAAGTGATGCCAGAAATATCAGTTTATATATAAACTGCATAGTAAATATCTAAAGGTGGATTAAATTAATCCCAGTGTTAGTTACAAATTTAAGCAACAAAGATTGCATCTTAAGCAAATCCAAATAATAGTTTCACTTAAAATTTTGTTACTGGATACAGCTGTCTTTGCTCTACAGAATTTCCCTGAGTTGTATTGCCAGTCTTAGATCTGCAGACTTGGGGTTCAAAGCAACTTCTTATTTTCCTCTGAATGCCCTCCACCTGCCTCTACTCCCACATATATTCTTTAGAAAAAAGAAGCAGAAGTAAATTACTTCTCTTTGGTGCCAAATTTTGTACATTTAAAGATCTGCCCCCCTCATTTTCACTGGCAAGCACAGGAAGTTTTCCTCAGCCACCTATATAGTCAGCAAGGAAGGTATCTGCATTATATAATTGAATGAATATTTTTTTCTTGCAATCACTTTCCTGTAACTTCCAGTTATTCATCTGACTAACTACCCAGTGTAATCAGGGCTGTTCATTTGCTATTAAAAGTTCCCTATGAGTCTAAAGAAAGTTTATATTGCTACTTGAAAACATACAGAATTTATAACCTGTATGATAATTTGGCACTAAAAATCACTGCTTCTTCAATTGCAAAAGGAGGTTATATTCCTCATATTCCTACTTACCATCTGACATTCAGGTCACAGATCCTATGCCCTTCTCAAAAAGCAGCAGATGATAGCAACCTTGTATAAAAAGCCTAGTCTAATACGTCCCACCTCATCTATAGAAAATGAATTCCATTCTATTCTTGATATCCATAGGACTGTTCTGTAAAACATGTAAGCCTTTTGATAATAACTGTACTTGTGGGAATTGCATTGTCCTTGTAACACAGTGATGTATATGCAGCATATCAAAGTTTCACAGGATACTTGGTGCGAGTTTCAGCACTGAGCGCTGGCATAGATTGCCCAGAGAGCTGTGGAGTCTCCATCCGTGGAGATACTCAAAAGCCATCTGGCCATAGTCAGAGGCAGCTAGCTTTAGGTGGCTCTGCTTGAATAGGGGGTTTGGATAAGATAACCTCCAGAGGTCCATTCCAACCTCAACCATTATGTGATTCTGTGCTTTTGTGATTCTTGGCCTATGTGAGGAAAAAGGACACAACTCTTGTACAGTCAGACTCTTTGTTGATTTGTACAGAACTTAGTTTTTACCAGGCATGGGCCACAGAGAATTGGAGGTTCAAGGGATGGAGAAGCAAAGTGAAAAAATGGAACTGAACTAAGAAAGAATTATCTGGGAGCTAAATACTGAGATGGGAAGGACGCAAACATAGGAAGCAATTATTACTTACTGCATCCATTTACTTTGTTCATCATAGCTATAGGATTTTTATGGAATTTTTAATGATTGTGTTCCAAAGATTTATTGCTGAAAGTTGATGAATAGCTCTAATATATTCCAAAGGACCAAATAACTAATCAGAACATAGCTTTGAAGTGTCAATCATGTCCTAAAGTGGATTACTGCAGTACAATTATGATTCATTAATTTTGAATTTTAAAAAGTATGTATGAATAGTTTTATAGGGTTTGTGCGTACCTCCTTCTGCTGTGGAAGATAGGACCAAATAAAAGGATAAGAGAAAAGTTGAAAATTTAATTTCTCCTCTATTTTGAATAAAATGTTCTTTTTCCTAATTCTTCTTTTGTGCCTTTTTGTTTAATCCTCGCATGTTTTGTGATTTCATATGAACTTGTATGTTCAATGAGAGGAAAGAAAGCCCAGCAGCTCACAGAATGCTCTACACATTGCGCAACTGAGCGCTTTTTTTACTTCCTCAGGACTCTGGCTTCTTTCTGTGTTTCCATCTGCGAACCTTAGTGTTCTCCTGAAGAAGGGATTTGTTTGGGATTATTGCTTTTCCCTACTTTGTTTAATTTGCAATAAAAAAATTAAAGTGAGTAGTATGTCTTTTAAAAAGTGAATTTAATGCCAAAAAAATCCATAAAGTGTTCCAGAAATGCTAATTTCATTCTTTATTGGGAAAAAATAGGTTGGTGATTTACCTTCTACTCCTTTTGTCCATCTCTATTGTCCTCCTAATCTGTCTCTTTGCAATTCTTCCTCTCAAAAAAGAAAACCAAAAGCCCTTTTATGATGTTGATGTGGATACATTCCACCACCAGCTGGTTTGAAACTATCCTAGATACTCTTGAATACCTCAGAAGAGGAGCTGTCTGTAAAGGATAGTGTTCTCCCAACAAGAGGGAGAAGGTATAACCAAAACCTGAAACCTTGTCTTGTCAGGAGAGGAAATGCAAAATATGAGAAAGGCAGACTTTTCTGATGTAATCATCATGTAAATAGATTAGCAATGTTTTTATTTCTTCATCTGTTTCTTCTACAACTGGTTTTATAGACATATTACCTATTTTGGAAGTTATCAATAAAACTTGGGTTTATCTTTTAGTTTTACCCTAATCTGGTTTGACTTGCATGTGATTTCAGGCAGCTGGGTGACTCTGAGCTATTCTTTATTCAGGATATTTATCCACACTGCCACAAACTGAGGCTCTGGGAAACTTAGCAAGTGTCCTAGCTCTCACAGCAGACCCTCAGCTCTACCCAAAATGTTACCAAGTGGCTTGCTGTTGAGCCACACAAGCTAGAAGGTGAACTAGCACTACAAGGGTTTGAGATGCAGAGCTGCCTGCCACAAACCATGTGGTGACATTGAAGGCTCTCTGTCATACTGTTTGGATACATGAAGCTTGGCAGGGGGTGGAGGGTGTGTGTAACAGGGAGTGTATTACAAAAATTCTCCTTTACGCAGTTTATTTGTGGATGGACTTTTTTGCTTATTGACATATCCATTAATCTCTAAATAGCCATTTCAGAACAACTATTCAGAGAGGATCTGATTCAGTCTAAAGAAATCAATTAAAAGCATGCAGCTGCTGTCTGGAATTGACTTAAGAACAGATCTGAAAAAAGGTAACATGAATGGCCTATAAGAAGACATGCCTAGGTTCTGAATACCAGAGGCAGGTATATGGAGACCATCTTTTAAAAACAGATAGGGTCAAACATTGAAACTGTGTTCTAAGGTTGGAAAATAAAAGAAAGCAAGTTGGTGTTATTTATGCAACAGGATACCAGTTCCTTAGGAAATTCTTAGCATGAATTACTGCACATCCTCCTATTTCTCTCACTCTTTCACTTCAGTACTATTGAGAAATGGCCATATTCATTGAAGTAATGCAAAGGTAACACTAGCAATTAGTTTTAAATTAAAAATACATTAAAATATTCTCAAGCAATTGATTTAGTCTACAATGATGGTTGTTCATGACTTCTGTGTATAAACTAGGTTTTTGTATCTCCTACACAGATATTCATTTGAAATAGTCTGGATAAAACATTTTTATCCTTATGAATGAGTTAACCTGCAGATGCTAAGACAAATTTTGTTCTAGTCAGAGCTTTATTTTGAGAAGATTTTTTTCTAAATAAGTAACATTTGAGCTTGATACTGTAACTCTTTTAATAAAATCTCTTTTATATATATATTTTAATTTATTTTCCATTACATGTTGCCTTGGATGTAAGAATCTGAATTATTTTACAGTATAAAGAAAAATATCATTGTGTTCTTTGTATTATAATACAAAAACTGCAGTGATATTTTTCTTTATACTCTTAAATTATATCTTTCCTGGTGGAATGGCATATCTTTGTACATTACATATTTATTCTGGTAAGCAAAAACTGAATGCAGATTTTATTTGTGACTTTTAGTAAATAATTTACTAATCTAATCAGTTCTGTACAAGCAAGATAATATTGATTCACTTTATATGATAATGTTCAGTTTAGAAAGATCTTTTAATGACAACCCTGAACTTCAGGAGGGCCAACTTTGGCCTTTTCAAGCAATTGCTAGGGGAAATCCCATGGGACAGGGTACTAGAAGGTAAGGGGGCCCAAGATAGTTGGTTAGCATTCAAGGACTGCTTCTTCCGTGCTCAAGATCAGAGCATCCCAACAGGTAGGAAGTCAAGGAAGGGTACCAGGAGACCTGCATGGTTGAACAGGGAACTGCTGGGCAAACTCAAGTGGAAGAAGAGGGTGTACAGATCGTGGAAGGAGGGGCTGGCCACTTGGGAGGAATATAAGTCTGTTGTCAGAGGATGTAGGGAGGCAACTAGGAAAGCTAAGGCCTCCTTGGAATTAAACCTTGCAAGAGAGGTCAAGGACAACAGAAAAGGCTTCTTCAAATACATTGCAGGTAAAGCCAACACTAGAGGCAATGTAGGCCCACTGATGAATGAGGTGGGGGCCCTGGAGACAGAGGATAAAAAGAAGGCAGAGTTACTGAATGCCTTCTTTGCCTCTGTCTATACTGCTGGAGGCTGTCCTGAGGAGCCCCGGACCCCTGAGGCCCCAGAAGAAGTCAGGTTAGAGGAGGAATCTGTCTTGGTTGATGAGGGCTGGGTCAGGGACCAATTAAGCAACCTGGACGTCCATAAATCCATGGGCCCTGATGGGATGCACCCGCGGGTGCTGAGGGAGCTGGCGGAAGTCATTGCTAGGCCACTCTCCATCATCTTTGCTAAGTCGTGGGCAACGGGAGAGGTGCCTGAGGACTGGAGGAAAGCGATAGTCACTCCAGTCTTCAAAAAGGGCAAGAAAGAGGACCCGGGGAACTATAGACCGGTCAGCCTCACCTCCATCCCTGGTAAGGTGATGGAGCAACTTGTCCTTGGTGCTGTCTCTAGGCACATCAAGGATAGGGGGATCATTAGGGGCACTCAGCATGGCTTCACCAACGGGAAGTCATGCTCAACCAACTTGATAGCCTTTTATGAGGATGTTACCCGGTGGATAGATGATGGTAAAGCTGTGGATGTGGTCTATCTCGATTTCAGTAAAGCGTTTGACACGGTCTCCCACAGCATCCTCGCAGCTAAACTGGGGAAGTGTGGTCTGGATGATCGGGTAGTGAGGTGGATTGTGAAGTGGCTGAAGGAAAGAAGCCAGAGAGTAGTGGTCAGTGGGACAGAGTCCAGTTGGAGGTCTGTGTCTAGCGGAGTCCCGCAAGGGTCGGTTCTGGGACCAGTTCTATTCAATATATTCATTAATGACTTGGATGAGGGATTAGAGTGCACTGTCAGCAAGTTCGCTGATGACACAAAACTGGGAGGAGTGGCTGACACAACGGAAGGCTGCGCAGCCATTCAGAGAGATCTGGACAGGCTGGAGAGTTGGGCAGGGAGAAATTTAATGAAATATAACAAGGGCAAGTGTAGAGTCCTGCATCTGGGCAAGAACAACCCCATGTACCAGTACAAGTTGGGGACAGAGCTGTTGGAGAGCAGCGTAGGGGAAAGGGACCTGGGGGTCCTAGTGGACAGCAGGATGACCATGAGCCAGCAATGTGCCCTTGTGGCCAAGAAGGCCAATGGCATCCTGGGGTGTATTAGAAGGGGTGTGGTTAGTAGGTCGAGAGAGGTTCTCCTCCCCCTCTACTCTGCCCTGGTGAGGCCTCATCTGGAGTATTGTGTCCAGTTCTGGGCCCCTCAGTTCAAGAAGGACAGGGAACTGCTAGAGAGAGTCCAGCGCAGAGCCACGAAGAAGATTAAGGGAGTGGAACATCTCCCTTATGAGGAGAGGCTGAGGGAGCTGGGTCTCTTTAGCTTGGAGAAGAGGAGACTGAGGGGTGACCTCATCAATGTTTATAAATATGGAAAGGGCAAGTGTCAAGAGGATGGAGCCAGGCTCTTCTCAGTGACATCCCTTGACAGGACAAGGGGCAATGGGTGCAAGCTGGAACACAGGAGGTTCCACTTAAATTTGAGGAAAAACTTCTTTACGGTGAGGGTGACTGAACACTGGAACAGGCTGCCCAGAGAGGTTGTGGAGTCTCCTCTCTGGAGACATTCAAAACCCACCTGGACGCGTTCCTGTGTGATATGGTCTAGGTAATCCTGCCCCGGCAGGGGGATTGGACTAGATGATCTTTCGAGGTCCCTTCCAATCCCTAACATTCTGTGATTCTGTGATTCTGTGAAATGAAAATAAATGGATTGGCATACTGCTGGTACTGAGAAAAAAAAAAAAAAGGAGAATGAAAGAAAACAATAAACCAAGTTCTTAGCTCTAATCTGTGTACATTTTTACTTTAAAGACGTATAAAATCGATAAATAAATGAATATTTAAACACACAAAAAGGAAAAATGAGTGACCAATTATCCAATGATTAATAGCTTAGGAAACCTTGTGTATTGTGAGATCATAAAACTAAATAACACTCCCAGTCATAGAACTTGAAGCATGTGTTCCTGCTTGGCTTTGTTTTTCATAGTTATGTACAGGAATGGCCACACTTGCTGCCCTGAGTATGAGACTTAAATCACTGCAGAGGGACTGGGATGGAAGCTATCTGTTGTTTTAAATGAGTACATTATGATAATCTTGATAAAAGAAATAGCAGTATCATATCTTGCCATGTAAAGCAGGAACTTTTGCCATAAGCTGTAACATGTACTAATTTTAAGAGAGCTATGCAGTTGGAAGACACAGAGTAATAAGAGAATTATGAGAGCAATGATACTGATATGTGAGATCAAATACTTTTCAACATCAGCCACATGTAAAAAACCTCCTGTTGGCTGATCATTGCTGCAAACAGAGTTTGGAAGTAGAGTAATGTTGCCTTGGAAAACAAACAATACAGATACAACTGAAATAGGAAGCAAAAACCTTTTTACCAAGGCAGAAACCTTCAGAGTTTGCTGCCTGAACAATACTTAAGCATGTCTTTTTTATTTCAAGTAATTGTTGAGTGGTAAAATAGCATTATAAAGAGCACGAATATTGACTGCAAAACGCTTTCTTAATTTCATAGTTAGAAATGCAGCAGGTTAAGAATAGCAAGCTAGTTCATTTAACTCTTGCTATAGGGGCCCCGATATATGGCCCATTATCTTTTGCCTGTGCCTTATATGATACAGCATCTGGTATTACAGCTGTATGAAAAATGACATTAAAGTGCTCAGCAGAACAAGAAAACCCACAGCTAAGAGGGAAAAATGGAAATGAATGGATACAGCAGTGATTAAAACTGGAGCTGAACCAGCTGCCTTCAAATTAAGATCCTCTGGAGACCACACATTTGTGACAGTTAAGATTCCAGCTAAAGCTCTGTAGAAAAGATCAGGAAGTAAAAAAATACGGATCTTTTCATAGCTGGCAAAATTTAGACAGAAGTACTCTATATCAGAACGAAACATGAAGTTTTACACTGTGTTTTCATAATGGAATCAATGATGCACACTGAAAAAGCTGTACCACTTATATATATAACACCTATGCAAACAATGTGATCACTCCAATTCCTCTTTAAAAAGTCCTGTAATGACAGTGGTCAAGTTTTATTTAACCCCTAGCATTATGGAATGTATAGTTCACTACCACTAAGTAGTGCTACTCAAAGTTGGTGAGTCCCCTGTGCAAACAGAAAAAATATATTGTTAAACACTCTCTGCTATCTTTATTATCAAGGTAAAGGTATTTACCTTTATTATGAGTATCAAAGTATTATATATTCAAACAGTAATGACACTAGCAGCCAAGAGTGTACCAGTTTTTCAGGAATATTGCCTAGAACTAGCAAATCAGTTACTCTTCCTAGAAATATCATACTGGTTTCAAGTACCGAATGAAAATAAGGTGTAGCAAGTTGACTCTTGTTAGCAAGATCAATGTGTCAGTGAATAGTACCTGCTGGTACTTATGCTGCTTATCAGTGTAGAATAATTAACACGGGGTAGGTGGAGGTATCACTAAAATCTTTGTACGAAGTAGTGTTCTACACCAATTTAGGAGGAAGGCAGCATGACAAGGATGTTGTATGGCTCAATAATGTTAAAATGGAGAGGGAGTTTATGGGAGATCATCTCCGTTATTATTTTCTAGGAAAGCTGCTCTGATACATTAGCACAGGACCGTCTGAATGCCAGACATTGGCATGGCACATCAAGTCTCAAGACTTCTGTGAACTAAGGTAAGAACCTGACTTCCCAAGGTTGTATCTGAAATAAATTGCATGCCTTGTGTATGGGCCACTGAAGTGGGAGATACTAAAGAATACTTACATGAAGTAGTGAAAAGGAAGTCACAGGAAGTTAACACCCCTACAAAAAGTGTTGGCTTTCATCGTGATAGCAGATCTGTTGAGAACAGAATTCAGTAACCCAGCAGATGCTACATGAAAAAGATGTTCCCTGCTTGCTTTGCAAGAGGCAAAAGTGTTTTTTTCCTTATTACTGCATTTTATTTGAATTGAAGAATTGCCCATATTACTCTGAACAGTTTGAATGCATTTCATGCATAGTACTGTGTTTTTGTTAAAAAGTGATGCATTAAATGGATTTTACTGAATCCAACTCTGAATTTCTGCTATTTGAGACATATAAATCTGATCTAATCCCTTTAAAGTTCATTCATAGACAATGAGAAGGTGCCACTAATGTCTGAAAATAGATTCTCACAGTGTCTATTTGTCTCTATTGACTTTTTTGTTTTAAGAAGACAAATCAAATGTCAGTATGACCTGCATTTTGTATTAGGAAGTGTGGTTTGCTGAAATAGTTCATATTAATTACTAATAACTTGATTTTGTTAAGTCATATTTGTTGAATTGATTCTTAAAAGCAATACCTTGAAGTCTGAGCATTAGCAAAATTTAAATTTATTTCCCATTTTCTGATGGATTCACCCTCTTTCTGACATTATGTATTCCTGATATTTAAGGGTACTTTTGAAGATTCTTTTTCTATCACTTGCTTTCAGATAAATAGAGAGTTCAAATGCCAAAATAAGATCACAAGAAAAAAAAATCTCTTGAGGATTACTGCAGGTCATTGTGTCCACAGTCCAGTTTCAAATATACAAGCAGAATACTTGTGCTCTGCCTTCAATATTTGATGGGGAACACAAGAGTAGACCCTTGTTTTATTGATAGATATTGAGTTTATCTAATTGCGAGATACGTTGCTTCCTTCCTTGATGAAGCTTTTAAGAAAGCTTCTTGTTTGTTTATTTTCATTTCTCTCTTTGAATGATTCCCAAACACATATTTTCTGCAAGCAGATATAAGCCTAGCTAGGAAGGAGTATGTTTGCTGAGACTCCCTTTGATTTTGGTAACATATATTTGTTGTTTCAGATGGAAGAGGTTGACCTTATTTATGCAGATATCTACTTTCTCTGAAAGATTTCTGTTGCTTGGCTGGACACTGACAAGTAACTGAGTTCTCTACTTGGGACCTTTATTTACACTTTTAAATTACATGCACATAAATAGTTTTATAAAAGAGCTAGGGCTTTAGCATCTAATAGTTATAAAAGTAAAAAAATTATCCTGTTCCTTTTACCAGAGCAATTAACACCCTCATTAGATTTTGTCCATTATAATTAATAATTTATTTCTGAAAATGTCAATATGCAATGGGGAAAATAGCAGAAAGGCAGCAACTTGGAAAATTGGGACATAAGAGTGTGGAGTATGACAACATAATCAGTGGATAATGATGAAGGGGGATTAATAAGATGGCAGCAAAAGGGATCAAGTTCTAAAGACACTGAACTGTAAGACCAAAATTTTATGTACAAAAAAAATGGATGAGAGTTAGTGTAGTGACTGAAAAGATAGATAATGTAAACAGGACAATGGATACAGGCGATGGTTGCAATAACTGCTTTATTTTTTTCTATTGTTCATAGTGAAAGTTATGAAAATTCCAAGGTCAAGTGAGTGATTATAGCAATCAAAGGGAAGATAAGATATAGTGGTCTGAGTAATGTCACTTAGTTATAGAAAAGGATTTCTAATCTGGAATGAATTTGGAAAGAAGCTGGGGAGTGTGCATGCATTTAACATCTTCATTACTAATTCTAACAATCTAAGTTCAAAAAATTTTGCAGTCAAATTTAATTTGATTAAAGAAAATGACCAAAGACTTTCTCAGGAACAAAAAAAAATGGTACCTGCTAAACATCATCATATTGTTGTTTGTATGGGTTGCTTCAGTGTGTCAATTTATACTATTCAGGTATACTAGTAAATAGTTTCTGTAATGCCCTCATCCAACATATTTGTGCATAAAGGGCTAACATAGATAATGAGATTCATTTCACCTCAGTTTAAGTATCTAAAAATTAGACATATTTGCTATTCATTTAAATTTCCTCCACATACATTAAATAGAGAAAGATCTCCAGAGATACATTTATCATGCTTCTAATAGATACCTATTTAAAGATGAATTAATCACTTTCTGGAAATCTCATTCTTTCTCTCTTTCCATTGATTATATGGAAAGTATAGACAACAATTTGGACTGCATGCCCAACTTTTAAATGACTCAAGTGAGATGAAATGAATCTCATTCACGGTCACTTGTCCCATAGTGAGTTGAATTTCTCCAAGAATAATTCCAGTTTCTATTATACTACTCAAGATTTTATTGTTTTATCCATATTGAAAGCTATGGAAAGAGACTGTTTTGAAAATTCCATGTGGAAACTTTATTCCTTTATTGCTTTACCATGAGAATGTTCTTTATTGTTTCTTTAATTAGACATTGTTGCTAGCAGGGAAATATTTTGAGTTTTGAATACTCTTTGTTCTAAAAAAACCAACCAAATTGACAGATTGGCAGAAGAAGCAAATAAAAACATTTGTTATATCTTGGAGAGAGTTTTCCTTTATGCTGAATTCCTGAGACATTTGAGTTTGGTATTGATAAATCCTTGTGACTACTATATATTGTGTGTATGTAATTAATACCACAAAAAAAAAAAAATTAGTTTAAATCTCACAAATAGACACAAACACACACATAAATACACATACACACACTTCATCCTACTCCTCACTTTATAGTTTTCATTCAAAATAATAGTAGCAAAATAAACACCTCAGATTTCAGAAGTGCAGATTTCAACTCCTAGAAGAGTCTTTGCTCAGGGAACACTTAGGACTGCCATGAGAGTGTCTTGGTGGGCAAAGGTGCTCAGAAGTGCTCAGAAATTTTCAGAGGCAGCTTTCTCAAAGCACAAGAGCTGTCCATCCCCCTAAATGGGATTTAGGACCCTCCAGACCCTTCACCAGCTTCATTGCCCTTCTTTGGACTCGCTACAGTACCTCAGTGTCTTTCATGTAGTGAGGGACCCAAAACTGAACACAGTATTTGAGGTGCAGCCTCACCACTGCTGAGTACAGGGGGACAATCACTTCCCTAGTCCTGCTGGCTACACTAGTTCTGATATAAGCCAGGATACTGTTGGCCTTCTTGGCCACTTGGGCACAATGCTGGCTCATATTCAGCCGGCTATCGATCACACCCCCAGGTCTTTTTTCTGTCGGGCAACTTTCCAGCCACTCTTCCCCCAGCCTGTCGCATTGCATGGGGTTGTTGTGCTCCAAGTGCAGGACCCAGCACTTAGCCTTGTTGAACCTCATACAGTTGGCCTTGGCCCATTGATCCAGCCTGTCTAGATCACTCTGCAGATCCTTTCTACCCTGAGGCAGATAAACACTCTCGCCCAACTTGGTGTCATCTGTGAACTTACTGAGGGTGCACTTAATCCCCTCATCCAGATCATTGATAAAGACAGTAAAGAGAACTTGATCCAATACTGAGCACTGGGGAACATCACTTTTGACCATTGGCCATCCAGCCAGTTTTTTACCCAGCAAAGCATACGCCCATCCAAGCCATGACCAGTTAGTTTCTCCAGGAGAATACTGTGGGAAATAGTGTCAAAAATCAACCAGCCTTGTAGGCAGATAGCACTCAAAGAGCTCAAGTATGAAAAAGAAATATGTGAGAGATGGGAAAGGGGGCTGACACCTAAAGACGAATATAAAAAATATTGCTTGAATGAAAAAGAGGAATACAAAAAATATTGCTTGAGCTTGCAGAGATGTAGTTAGGAAGGCAAAAGCTCAGCTGGAGCTCTAACTAGCAAGAGAGGCCTCTATAGGTGTGTTAGTATTGAGTGCAAGTACAAGGAAGACACAAGACTGCTGCTGAATGGAGCTGGCAAGTTAGTTAGAAATGACACACAAAAGAAGTACTCAGTGTTGTTTTCACCTCAGTCTTTAAGAGTGATGTCAGCTCCCAAGTCTCCATTCCAAGATTATATGACAAACCAAATGGTGAGTCACTGACAGTAGAGGAGGGTTGAGCTAGGGATCATCTGTTCCAATCGGACAGGTAGAGGTTCCTGGGAAAATTATAGAACTGGTCCAAATGGAAGCTTTTTCCACACACGAAGGACAAGAAGGAGATTGGAAAAAAACAACACAGATTTACCAAGGTTAAATTGTACTGACCCAATCTGACTGCCTTCTATGATGAAATGGCTTCCTCAGTTAATGGACGAGAGCAGTGGATATCCATATACCTTGACTTTTGCAAGATGTTTGACATGATCTCTCACATCCTTGTTAAAGCTGATAAGATATGACCTGGACAAATAAGTCTCAAGATGGATGGAAAATTGTCTAAAGTGTTGAACTCAAAATATAATGGCTAATATCTCAGAGTCAAACTGACAGCTCATCATGAGTGGAATTCCTCAGGGTCTTTAAAAACAACCTGGGTGATGGGATTGAGTACACTATCACCAAGTTTGCAAGTGACACCACATTGGGAGAACAGGTAAATAACATTGGATAGAAGAGGTAAAATGCAGAGTCCTCAACAGTCTAGAAAATAAGGCCAAAAGGAATTGTATGAGATTTAACAATGACAAATGTGAAGTCCTGCAGCAGTGATGGAAAAATCCCAATCAGTAGTACAGGCTGGGGACTAACTGGCTGGGCAGCAGCTCTGCTAGAAAGGATGTGGGGTACTGGTGGACAGTGAGCTGAATGTTAGTTAACAGTGTGCCTTTGCAGCACTGGAGACAAACCATGTCTGAAACTTCAGCAGCAACTGCATCACAAGGGATGTGATTATTGCACTCTACTCAGCTCTTGTTAGGCCATACCTGGCATATTGTGCCCAGTTTTGGTACACCCAATAAAAGATAGACTGAACAGAGAGGGATTGGAGGAGAGGCCTCAAGATGATAGAGTGCTGGAGAATTTGATGTATGAAGAAAAGTTGAAGGAACTGGATTTTTTCAGCTGAGGGAAGAGAAAGCTCAGGAGGTATCCAATCACAGTTTTCCGTTAACAGAATGGTAGTTATATTGGAGATGGAGGTAGTCTTCTCAAAAGGCTGTGAAGTGAACAGACAAGAGACAACATGCATGAGTCACTTCAGGGGAAATTCCATTTGGATGTAAGGGGGAAAAAAAAGTCCTTAGGACAGTTAAACATTGGATAGGCTGCTCAGACCAGTGGTCGAATCTCCTTTGCTGGAAACATACAAGATGGCTTGACAGGGCCATGGCTAGCCTAGTCTAAGGCCCTGCTTTCCACAGAGGACTGGATCAGAGGGTATCCAGAGGTCCTTTCCAGCCTAAACTTTTATATGATTCTATAATTGTATCTTTTGCCCCCCAAAATGTATTTGATTCATGGAGGACCATCAGTCAAATTCATCTGAATTTATTAGAGAAGTAAATTTAAAGTGGACTAGTTTACTGCATCAAACTCCTCTGTGGATACTCTCATTCACCATTTAAGGGGTCTTATGTTGATTTACTGTAATTCACTTTCCTTACAGTTAATTGAAAGGACAAAATTTTCTTGAAAGTGTGGACATGCTACATTTTTTAATGTTCATATTTAAATTTTGAATATATGCTCAGAATATTGGTCAATCACATTTAAATAAATAAATACATGTTCAGAAAATTGCAGCTCTCTCCAGTCAGAACATTAAGATACCTCTGATAGTCACACTATCTATCATCAGGGGATAATAAAGGGTTATATTTGTAGTGTACCAATCTGGTCACTTAATGAAAACATCTCAGTTGGTACATCTTCATTCAGACATTTATGTTGTACTGGTACAGATGCCACTTTATTTGACTAACAGTCCATTTGCAACAGACACATTATGATTTGGAAATACTGGTGAATTTGGAATGACACAGACATTAATCATTACAGAAAAATGTACCTTGCCACCTTCAAATGAATAGCACCATAAACTTAAAAATGTCTAGCATCACCCATTAATCATGTCTCAGTCTGTTTAAACTCAGATGCAGCATGGATATTCATATGACTTGCTGCTTTGTTGGAATATTGTAAAACACGGACATTTAAGAAGGAGACCTGGGGATGCAGCATGAATGCTGATTTTCACTGATACATAACCATAAAGAGGGGAGCAGTAGACATCTCATAAATCTATCTGTCTTCTCTGCAGTAATTTTTAATCTCATGGAAACATCTTGTCGTGGCCCACTTAATCTACACAGCAGAATACTTGTCCTGAAGAGGCACAAACTATATCATGTCAGCTTCTTTCACCTTAATTGCTCCCTTTTTTTTGCTGCATGGAAATGAATACTTGAAGACGCATAGTGACCTCTTGAACTGATCTGCAGGCCTATATGAAATATGTACCTCACTGTACTTTGCGTGATATGAAAAATGACCCTGAAAATGAATGCAAAGTAGATTGTGTCAATGCTACAAAGGAAAAAATGCCTAGGATAGAGTTAGCAGGTTTTGCCCAGTTCAATTCAATTTCTTGGAATTTTGTTTTGGATTTCAATCCTTCTTTAAAGAATGTTTGCACCTTGTAGAAAGAGGTGTGCTTTCAGAGTAGGGTAATGCATAAACTGACTGCTTTGAAGCTTTGTTAGAAACCCTTTGAAGCTTGTGGCTAATCTGGATATAGGCACTACAGAGACAGGCAGAGTTGATCAGACAAAATAATAAAAAAAAAAAGCTTTCAAGTTCTCCTCATTACTATGCACCAGGGCAACTAATTCACATTTCTTACGCAGTCTGTAACCTGTGTCAATCTCCAAGAACAGTGATGCTTCTGTAAGAGCTGATTCAGCAGAACAAAACTAGCAAGTACAGCCCTGCCATATTTAAAGTCATGAATACAAAAGCAAATGAGGGCTTGAACTACACTCCCTGTTCTGAACTTCTCCAGTGCAGAAATACCTTTGTTTTGCATATACTCTTTAACAATGAGCTGTATGTAAGCAGTGTCAAATTTAAAACATTTTAAATATTACAAATGTCTTCAGCACTTCATTTTTATGCACAGCTGCTGTGAGAGTTCAACTCAAAAAAAATATAATCTCAACCTCTAAGAGTACACACTGATGAAAGAAGGAGAGTTCCCCTTCCTTTTATTATCGTTAAAAAGAAATTGTTTTCTACTTTATATTGTGAAAGGCTGGTGAAGTGACTTCATTTACACTGGGGACTTGTCATTAACAGATCTTCTCTTAACAGATCCAGAGTTCCTTTTGATTAGACCACTGGCTCACTTAGCACAACACACTTTCTGCAGCCAGGGCTTATATTTCTAATGTTGCAGCAGCAAGAAGAGTCATCCTAGAGGGCAAGAACATCAACTAGATGTTCTACAGAAAACTTTCTATTACAATGTACTAAATATAATTATTATTTCTGTAGTGCATAAAGGACTAACATTAGAGTTCTTTTCTGCTGTGAACTGTGCAGAATTGTGAAAAACCAAAAGCATGAAAAGCAATTGGGGCCAGAGAGGTTAAACGTGCAGCAGTTTGTGTTCAGGTAGGAAAAGTGACAGTACTGAGAGTATAAATATACAACTGGAGTGTCCTGGCTCACACTCAAGTGTCTTCTTTATTGGGCCTTGTCACTTCCCTGCAGCTTTCACCTGATGTCTGATTGATAGAAAAATATAAAGTTCACATTGTAGATAGGTAATTATGCACTACTATATCCACATGAGAGAGTTCTTTTGGCCTTCACAAAACTAGTGGGATGCTTGTGTTTGGGATTGTCTTTTGCACTTTTCTTCTGCCAAATTTATCTACTAACATTCTTGGAAGTATAACAAATCCAAAAGGAAAATAATAAAAATAAGAATATACACATTCCTTAAAATTCTTTTAGCACATTAGAGATGCAGTTAATGATGTGAGTAAAAACATGTTACAGTGATTGTGTGCATGATTCATATGACCAAAAGCAGATAATTACAATACAGACATCTAATGGAAGCTAGTCATCTTAAACTTTCTTTATAGAGAGGACAAAAAACCCCAGTCCCCAGTAGGATATGATTGATCTCATTCTAAAGTAAGTATCTCAAACAGGTCAGATGAGCCAAAACCAAATAGTTGTTCTGTTTTGGTTTGGGGTTTTTTCCCTATTGATTACAAAGGATGTTTAAGGTGTCCAGCTCAGACCCATCCATTTTCCATGCAGGCATCTTAGCTTGGGTAAGATGAATCTCTCTTTGGAAGTCTGTTCAGAGAAGCATTGAAAGTAAAATAAGTAATTATGGAAAATTAAGCATTCTGTTTTTCTTATATTACTCTTAGAACTTTGTTTCATTGTAATTATTGAAAAATATTTTCTAAAATTACTAAGCTCAACGTACTTTTGTAAGTGCTACTTTCTCTCCTTTCCGTATTATCTATATCCATATATTCAGATTCTTTTACCAAAGTTAACCAGATTTTCTTAAGTATGTATTATTTCAGTAGTCTTACTGTCATCATCTGCATTTAAGCTGACAATACATTTTTATAAATACTGTATTTAAAAAGGTAAACTCACAACCAAAATAGTCCTATGAAAAATAACTAATTATACTTTGGAGATAAGTAATTATATGCCCAAATTTTATTATTTCACATTGTAGGGAGAGATTGCTATACTTAAAGAGCTGTTGTTGCTGTACTTAAAGGCATGCTGTGAGAAGGACAATGCTTATGTTCATAAGACAGTAAGACCTGAATCACTCATCTTGAAGTTATCTTGACGATTAGTTCATGAAACTGTACTGATGGCACTCTCAGGTAACATTGGCTATATTTAAATTCCTAGGTGGATTGGAAGAAATTTGCTTATTATAAAAAATAGGAACAGCATGTACCTGTAAGTTCACCCAGTCTATCTCCAGTCAATGCACTGTACTTAAATTCACACACTGATGTTTTCTTACAAATATATCCTGTACTAATTCTCTCGTAGGGAAGATGGGAGTGGCAGGGAAACTGTACAGCCACTAAATCATAGCATATGATGAGGGGGTACCTTCTGCATGATGTCAGGGAGACCTGAGGTGTCCCCACCTGCTGCATGCTATAGCTTCTCTCCTGTTGTGCCAATCCAGTCACCATGAAATGTGGGTCAACATGCCAATGAGCTGTGTCTAACTTGGAAAGGGGAGAAAGCAGGGAAATAGGAGATATTTGGGCAAAGGCGATGTCTAATGCTCTTTTATTTCTATCACAAATTCACAGCACAGTGTGTGGGAGTTTCCCTGAAGAAATTATTAAGACTTCTTCATTTTAAAAATGTTTTTACCTCAGACTTTGTAACTCAGAGCCCTGTTTTGCCAAAAGGAGACAACAATCCACAGTTATCACTGTTATCTTTGTAAGCGAGAGAGCATGTAGCTATGTGAGACAAGAAAGAAGAAATACAGAACAAACAGAGGTGAGACTGGCGAGTTAGAGTCCTTTAGTCCCATTTCAGAACATAGATGTGAAATCATCAGAGGCAATAAAAAAAAGATGCTCCAGCCCTCTCATCATCTTCGTGGCCCTCTTCTGGACTCGCTCCAACAGGTCCACGTCCTTCTTATGTTGGGGACCCCAGGGCTGGACACAGTACTCCAGATGGGGTTCTCACGAGAGTGGAGTAGAGGGGCAGAATCACCTCCCTCAACCTGTTGGCCACGCTGCTTTTGATGCAGTCCAGGACTGGCTTTCTGTTCTGCAAACACACATTGCCAGCTCATATTACTTTCTCATCAATCAACACCTGCAAGTCCTTCTCCTCAGGGCTGCTCTCAATCTGTTCTCCACCCAGCCTGTATTTGTGTTTGGGATTGTCTTGACCCACGTGCAGGACCTTGCACTTGGTCTTGTTGAACTTCATGCAGTTCACAAGGGCCTACTTCTCAAGCTCGTCAAGGTCCCTCTGAATGGCATCCCTTCCCTCTAGCTTGTTGACCGCACTACACAGTTTGGTGTTGTCGTCAAACTTGCTGAGGGTGCACTCAATCCCACTGTCCACGTTGCTGACAAAGATGTTAAACAGGGACAGTCCCAATACCAAACCCTGAGGAATGCCGGGTCTTCCTTTTCTTCCCTTTTTAAAAATGGTGATTATGTTTCCCCTTTTCCAGTCAATGGGAACTTCACTGGACTGTCATGACTTTTCAAAAAGGATAGATAGTGGCTTATCAACTTTGTCCGCCAGTTCCCTCAGGACCTGCAGATGCACCTCATCAGGTTCCCATGGACTTGTACACTTTCGGGTGCCTTAGATGGTCTCGAACCTGATATTCTCCTACAGTAGGCAGTTCTTCGTTCTCCCAGTCCCTGCATTTGCCTTCTGTGACTTGGGTGGTGAGGCTAGAGCACTTGTCAGTGAAGACTGAGGCAAAAAAGTCGTTGAGTACCTCAGCCTTCTCCATGTCCCGGGTAAGCCGGTCTCCTGTTTCCTTCCAGAGAGGACCCATATTTTCCCTAGTCTTCCTTTTATCACTGACATAACTATAGAAGCTTTTCTTGTTGCCATTGACATCCCTGGCCAGATTTAATTCTATCAGGGCTTTAGCTTTCCTAACCTGATCCCTGGCTGCTCAGACAATTCCTCTGTATTCCTCCCATGCTACCTTCCTTTGCTTCCGCCTTCTGTAGGCTTCCTTCTTGTGCCTGAGTTTGTCCAGGAGCTCCTTGTTTATCCATGCAGGCCTCCTGGCATTTTTGCCTGCCTTCCTCTTTGTTGGGGTGTATCGCTTCTGAGCCTGGAGGAGGTGGTCCTTGAATAATAACCAGCTTTCTTGGGCCCCTCTTCCCTCCAGGGCTTTATCCTATGGTACTCTACCAAGCAGGTCCCTGAAGAGCTCTAAGTCTCCTCTCCTGAATTCCAGGGTGGTGAGCTTACTGTGGACCCTCCTCACTGCTCTAAGGATCTTGAACTCCACCTTTTCATGGTCACTACAGCCAAGGCTACCCTTGAGCTTCACATTCCCCACCAGCCCCTCCTTGTTGGTGAGAACAAGGTCCGGCATGACACCTCTCCTCATCAGCTCCTCTATCACTTGGAGAAGGAAGTTATCATCCACACATTCCAGGAACCTCCTGGATTGCTTGTGCCCAGCTGTGTTGTCCTTCCAACAGATACCAGGGTGGTTGAAGTCCCCCATGAGGATCAGGGCCTGTGAACATGAGGCTACATCTATCTGTCTGTAGAGGGCCTCAACCGCTCAGTCTTCCTGGTTAGGTGACCTGTAGCAGACACCCACTATAATGTCTCTCGCCCCTGCCCGCCCTTTAATCCTGACCCATAAACTTTCCATCATCTCCTCCTCCATCCCCAGGCTCCTTGCAGTCAAATTGGTCATTGACATAGAGCGCAACACCCCCTCCTCATCTCCCCTGTCATCATCTTCCTTGCTCATCTTGAAGCTTGACTTCTATGGATGATTGTACACGCTGAAATTTGTATCTTCAAAATCACTATGATGTTAGTGTCTGCTCTGGAAAGAAAAAAAAAATTTCTCTGTTAAGGTAAAAGAAACTTTAATTGGAGATTGCTATTTCTTTTTTCTGGCTTGGAGAAATTTAAAGATCTGAACTGAACTGAATCTAAAAATAGTTATTGCTAGCTTAAGTCAGAGCAACTATGCTTTTTTCTTGTAGTCATTATAATGCTGGATCTTGGAGTCAGAGTTGCTTTCCAAGCTAGGAAAGATTTCCCTCTACGGTCTTTTGGAGGGTACTGCTGCAGGAATAGTCAATGAAAAAACAGAAGGAAATGTTGGAAGCTAAAACTGTATTTTAGAAGTTCAACCAGTCAGTAACTTAAATACCTATTCCTGTGTAAGATCTTAACCTAGTTCCGTGTTCTTAAGTTGTCCTTTAATACAGCAAGAACTAGTTCAACATCGACATTGTTCAAAATGGTATCTCATCCAAAGAAGAAAATTACTAAGTAAAAATATCACTTTACTTGAGTCTACTTTATATTTCTTAAAACTAACACATACTTAGAAAATTACTTACTACATTTAATCATTCCATAAAGGAATTTTAAAGCAGGAAGTCTACAAATACAATCCTGAGAAAATGAATTAATTAGAATGTGTTAGAAATTGCTATCGATTACAGAAAATCGTCTCTGTAATAAAAACAATTATTTTACTAGCATTAACAACTTAAACCACCAATTTTATGTAACCCTGAGAGCATTGCGCTCATACATATACATAAAGATATAACACTGAGAAAACTCAGCTGTTCATTTTTTTCTTTTTTTTTGGCTTCTGAGCATATATCATTACTGCAGAAGTCAATCAGAATAATAGTATTTTTTTTTCTCCCATGAGGCTGTTTTTCAGTTGTCCATACTTGAGCTTCATTCATAAAAGAAACATTGCTTTGTTTTGCTTTTCTTAGGCTTATTCATAATTCAGAGATAACTTTTAGAAGAAGCATAAAATAAAGCTCCAAGAACGACTGTATGAAGCACTCTGAATCTTGGAATTCCAGAACAACATAAGTCACAGCAGAACCCTACAGTTCAAGCTCAAGTAGCCTATATTATATTTGGAGAACTAAAGAAGAAAGCATTTCAGCACTATTTTATTCTCTTTGGACTATAACAAAGAATCTGAGGAGAAAGGAAAGGAAAGGAAAGGAAAGGAAAGGAAAGGAAAGGAAAGGAAAGGAAAGGAAAGGAAAGGAAAGGAAAGGAAAGGAAAGGAAAGGAAAGGAAAGGAAAGGAAAGGAAAGGAAAGGAAAGGAAGGGAAAATAGAAGTGTTCCTTGCCAAAACCAAACCTTGATCATACTTTATATGTTTTACAAAATTATCCAGTCAGCTTTAAATACTTAATTTCTGAAATTAAAAGACAAACACTCTCTTACTGGTGGGTGATAGGGGAAGGGATCTCTCACCTTCTGTTTTTTAGAGGTTTGTTCCCAGTGAGGCCTGATGCATTCTAAGCGAGTAAAGTTACAAAAGAAATCATGTCTTCTTATGGTAAGATCATTCAAACAAGCTTAAAATATATTTTTATCTTGAAACCTGACATTATTTCCCAGACAGCAGTTTTCCTTAAACATATAAAAGAAGGATAAAAGAAGAGTCATTAATATTGCTTAGGAACTGAATATCCAGAGCCAAATTTGAATTAGCTTCTTTATTAAAAGACATTCAAGCAACTTCTGTGATTGCTTGCTAAAATGGAATAATTTGTTACAGAATTACACAGTTGGTGTACAAAATTATTTTATGTAAACAAATGTCACAAACCAAATGTGTAGGGTCACTAACGATTTTCTGGATGAATGATTCTCAGCAATTCCAAGGTGGTGATCTATTAGTTGAAGAAAACAACCACTAAATTACATTCACTGTGAATGCAAAAGTATATTGTTAACAAGCTCAGTTAACTTTTCATATATTTCAGGACACTGGCAAAGACTAGTTGAACTAGAAGAATAAAATGCTATGAAAATGTAAGGGTTGGGGTTTTCTTTGCTTACTTTTTGTTTTAGTTTGCTGAGTGTTTTTGAAACCCTGTTATTTTTTGTGATCCACTGTTGTTGTGTTTTTGATACAAGAGCTGAGAGACACTGATCTAGAAGTAAATTTTTATTTCTAGTTTAGTATATTCCCTTCCAAATCTGCAGATAGAAAGAAATCTGTGCCCATGAGAAACATAAAGATACATTTCTGCAGTATAAAAAATCTCAAAGTGGATGTCAGTATAATAAAGATTGTGTCCTCAGACAAAGAACACTACAACATGCTTATAAAATTTGTATTAGAGATAAAAGAGAAAAAAAACTCAAAAGGCAGATGTAAGTATAAGAAAGAAAAACTTTAGGTAGTAGTTTCTCCCTGATCTCAGTTTATTTTACTCCAGTAAAAAGCACCAAACTGAGCTGTCCATCTTTACAGACACATGCAGAGACATAACCTCATGTCCCTTTCAGAGAGGAATTTAATTAAAATCATTGGGTTATGCCCCCCTCCAAACAAAAAAAACCCAATACACTCCACAGTGTAGAATCTAGCAGTTCCTGCATTAAATAGAATTTCCCATAGGAAATGCATTACTTCTGTCATTTGCGTTTCTCACTATCTACTGGCTGATTTCAGGTAAAAGTTTAAGGCATTAAAGCCTTGAATGGTTTTCTGTATTTGTTTAGAAAACCAGCATAGCATTGATCTAGGTTTACCTTTCCGAGTGGCTGTTTTCCATGACTCCTTGACAGTTCTATCTGTATAATTGTTGAATTGATGAATAAGGGTTTTCTGAGGGTTTTTTTGCCTGTTTTAGTGTTTCTTTTCTCCTGCCACATGCTGCTTCTTTCCCACAGCAATTAAATCACCTATGACACTTGAGCTAATGGCTTAGTAGATTAAATCAAGGGGAGTCTTTGCACAGCCCAGTCTTTTTGAGGCATAATCAGCTCTGGGAATTGATTTGATTAAAGTCTGATTGTCTTCACACCCTGGAGTAATACTATAACTTCAAAAAAAACTAACATATCCGAAAAGGTGTCAATATTTCCCATGTAAGTTGGTCTAATAAAATATTTTTTTTCCCATTACAGACCTGATCTTATTCAGAACATCACTGAATGACAGCATTGTATTTAGATTTTGTATGAAACCACTGCAGTCTCATGGAGGATAGATCATGAAACTGAGTGGCTGAAAGAGTGATTTGGTACAGCTTGGAGAGTTTGATTTTGTGTGGAATTTCTGTGGACTAATGTGCACAGATTGTTTTTATTACATTCATGTGGTCTATATCATAAACTTTCTTACAGCTTTACAAGATTCTCAAGCATATTTTGATCCTGTTCTCAATAGAAGCACTTCATCAAATGAGACAGAGTAAAGTTCAGACTTTCATGTGGCATTTTAGCTTAGAGCTGATGGAGAAAGACAGACTGTTTCAACAGATGATACAGAACATGTAATGTAGGATATTTGCTCTGAATGAATATAAGGTAAGGAATCGCATATCTCAGGCTGCTAAGCTCGAGGAAGTTAGCAACTTTTTATAGAGAATCTCTAAAATATTTAAGAGAATGTCACCTTATATATAGATACAATGTCTAATTCAGATGTGATTTGGTTGAACTTGCAAATAATACTGCAACACCAGTAGAGATACTATTGTCAGTAGAGATAACTAAACAGTAAACCCTCTGGAAAGCTGCTCATCACTTTCAAACATCAATTTTAAAAGCAGATTTAAAATTATTTAAAACCAAGATAAGGAGGTCAGCAGACAGTATAACAAAGAATGATAATACAACCCTTTTCCTAAATGTCTTTAAAAGTCTTGCTTTTTAGAGTTGTGTTTGTACTTAACAAAATTCTGTTTATCTACATTGATTTATTCAATATTTCAGTTCTGAATTGTATATAATGGATAGCAACTTCAGGCCTTCAGTTATGACTTGGCTCAACTGCCTACTACAATTTGTGTTTTCAGTAAATTAGTTTCATCCTCGAATAAAAACACTTGCATCAGCTGTACTTCTGAAGACGTTGCAATACTTGTAGCAAATCTACTGAAAGCTCTTCTATACTGCTAATAAGGGATATTCAGGTCACTTGTTTATAAACTTTCTGAGTCTACAGTGTTGCGAATATCTAATATGTGTAAAAGCTGGTTCTTATCTTGTAATACAGAAGTTATATAGCCTCAACCAAATGGGACTTGCATCAAACATTTTTAAAACTGTATAAATATTGAGGGAAGAAATGAGAATGAGGGGAAATATGAGAAAACTACTGTTTGCTGCTATAATGTGCATCATCCAGTGACAGCTGTAAATGTGCTTAGAAACTCAAGAAAATGCAATTGGAATCTTGCTGACTGCATGCTGTCATCAAACAGGAAATTACAAAAGGTAATAACAAAAATTAAATATAATATACACAAAGCACAGAAAAAGAAAAAGAAAATTAGACCCATTACAATAAGAAAAGTGTGAAGAAAAAAATAAAAAATATAGAGAACAAATGAAAAATTCTTAAAGGAATACAGCATGACAGGCTGCCAATAAGATGGAGAAAAGATAATACAATGGATAGCCTTGAAAAGTGATGTCAGATAAGAGATACAACGGTAGACAATATAGAGAAAAATACCTACTGGAAAGATGAATAGAATCCATCTAACCATGACTAGAATATGAACGGCAAAAGGCGTATTTGGAAGATGTACTGTATCCATCCAGCAGTGAAATGAACGCAGTTTTCCCTTTGCTGTTTCAGATATGAAAAGGTAATGCCATTATGTACCTTTGAAAAGGAAGTTTTAGAGCAGATCTACACTTTGTGGTCATGGTATTAATTATATGTTAACTGCCATTACATGGACTCTAAAATTTCCATTTCCTTCTCCTGTACACCTGTGCTGCTCCAGCTCTCAGAACATGTTTGCTTCGTTCTTTCCAGGCACTATGCTTTTCACTCCAAGTGAACTGCATGCAAAAAGGAAAAGTAATGGTGTACTGATATTGGGAAGCAAGATACAAAGTAGAATGCATTGGATATAAAAAAGGAACTTTGACAAGATAAAAAGATTGACATTGTTATAAATTGCATCCAATTTTCAGAAACATGAGTAAATAGAGCCTTGGGCTTGATCTACAGAATGAACTGGAATAATTCATATTGACTTAATTTAGCAGGACTGTGGGGACTTTATTATATAATGCAGAGATACTCTCAAATCTTTAGGACCTAAAATTCCTATTGAAGCATGATGAAAACTTCCAGTGAAAATGCTAAAAACAGTCAAAGGCAACCCTGAAAATGCACATATTTGCTATTAAATTTCCAAGATTCAGATTTCTTATTGAAATAGTCTTCAAGAAAAATTAAATGTTTTTATTTTTCCATGGTGGAATTAGATATGATTTTAAAACATGTCTGGTGATTGTCTTTTCAGTGGGTTGCCTCTGTCCCCTCTGTAAAGACAGATATGCTTTTCTGAAATATCTATAACATTTATATTTTAAAATTATTTTTAGGCAGGCACTTAATTTTCCTGAATGTTCATAAAGATCAAGACACAGACAAGATTTTATAAAGTGTAATTAATAATGAAGTACCTCATCACAGGACCCAAAAACTTGAGCTTGTGTTGCTTTCAGAGAAGGACATGCCCTTCAGAAAGAGATACTTGGATTTCATCGTAGTAGAAATGAAATGACAGAATGGCCATAACAGCAAATAATCATATACAGAGAGGCAAGAGAAAGATAGAGGAGCAAGCTCTAAACTGGTGTAACTGTGGCAGTTTATACCAGGCAAGAATTAAGCTGACAGCCTTAAGGCACATATTCCATTCCTGAAAATGAAAACAGTTTAGAAGAGGTGCATTTGAGTGAAAGGGAAAATAAAAATGGTGACTGTGCTGCACCTGATCTTTAGAGACAGGGAATGGGGAGTAGAAAGAAC
Source organism: Nyctibius grandis (assembly GCF_013368605.1). Classification (NCBI taxonomy): domain Eukaryota; kingdom Metazoa; phylum Chordata; class Aves; order Nyctibiiformes; family Nyctibiidae; genus Nyctibius; species Nyctibius grandis. Next base: position 74,207,292 of record NC_090659.1, on the reverse strand, counting down.
AATCAGTGGAGGAGATGCAATTGTGCACGTATCAGTTTACATCAGTTTTTATCTGATTTCTAGGACAAATTACTGCCTGAAGCTGATGTACACAGGGCTGCTAACTAGTTTCTTTAATTGGTTGCTTTACATGGAGTCAGATAATATTATTAGACAACAGAATGTTATAATGAACTGAGGATTGCACTTGAAAAAAAAGCTATGCTGTTTTTTTCTGGCTGGTGAAACGCAGATTGCTTTCAGTTATTTTTATTGGCAGGACTGTTGTTTCTCTCCATAGCCTGTAAAGCTAGCATAGTACCCAGATGGTTATAAGGCTCTAGGGCACCTGTATAATTCACATCAGAGTCTAACAGAAATGCAGTGAGCAATATTTATATATTTACATTTCAGATCCTCCTCCATTCAAAGCAAAACACAGCTGTTACATTTTCACCCTGACCATTATCCTGTGATATCCCACTCAGCCTGTATCTCCACTTAATGCCAGTTTGCAGTAATGCTGCTGCATTTCCCTTCCTTCTAACTCTTGTGGAAAGCCTTCTCTGAACTAACATATCTCCTATAGCCCAAGTAAGAAAGCAGTCTACCAGGAGATTGTTTTGCTATGTAATGGTCTAACATAATATTTTTTTAAGGTATTCTTTTTTACACCACTCAGACTTACCAATAAGGTTTTATTTCTTTTATCTTCAAACCTGCTTTCTGCCTGCCTTCCTGTTTGCCATGTGCATCATCTGCACCATCTAGGGTGACCTTTCTACAATGACTGAGAGCACAACACAGTCATAGTTTAACCCCAGACAACAACTAAGCCCCACACAGCCGCTTGCTCACTCCCCGATGATGCAATGGGGGAGAGAATTGGAAGAGTAAAAGTGAGAAAACTTGTGGGTTGAGATAAAACAGTTTAATAGGTAAAGCAAAAGATGCACGCACAGCAAAGCAAAACAAGGAATTCATTCACTACTTCCCATTGGCAGGCAGGTGTTCGGCCATCCCCAGGAAAACAGGGCTCCATCGTGTGTAACAATTACTTGGGAAGACAAATGCCATCTCTCCAAATGTTCCCCCTTTCCTTCTTTTTACCTCAGCTTTATATGATGAGTGTGACATCATGTGGTATGGGATATCCCTTTAGTCAGTTGGTGTCAGCTGTCCCAGCTGTGCCCCCTCCCAACTTTTTGTGCACTCCCAGCCTACTCACTGGTGGGGTGGTGTGAGAAGCAGAAAAGGCCTTGACTGTGTGTAAGCACTGCTCAGCTGTAATAAAAACATCTCTGCTTTATCAACACTGTTTTCAACATAAATCCATAAGATAGTCACATACTAGCTACTATGAAGAAAATTAATTCTATCCCAGTCAAAACCATCACAAGCACTAAAATGTCTGAATTCCCTTATTGACAACTGACAAAGTTACTTCTCAGACTTGTTAAACGGTTTTCTTTTTATTATTTTGTGACTAGTAGGAACTTAGCATATCAAAATTATATGATAAGCTTACTCTGTGCATAAGGAAAACATAAATATTTTGGATTTTGGTGGATATATACCTGTAACATAGAATTTTATAACTCCTCAGATAAAGAATGACTTTTCAGTAAGTAAATACAGTGTTGATTGTGAAATAGTCTCCTCAAAAAGCTGTGTTTTGTCTATCCTTATCCTCATTTAAGCATGAGAGAATCTATATTTAAATTTGATACTAATTTTAGAAGCCTACAGTTTCTTATATTCACTGACACTATTCATATTAATCACATGATTTAAAGACAGAAGAATGTACCCAAGTATTTATACAAATAATTATGAATCTTTGAGGAAAAAAAAAGTTGTCTCAAGAGTGTAAAGAAAACATACATTTAGCTCTAGGTGGTAAGTTATCAAGGAAATGTTCTATGCTGACATGTAAGATGTGTGGTATCCTTTAGAAACATATTGAAAAGCAGTTTGAAAATGTGAATTATAAACTGAACGAAACCCACAAAACTAAGGCAATGAGACATTGAAATAATGAGTTCATTTCTGGTAAACTGCATTTAATGAGACTACTTCTCAGTGTTCAGTTAGATTTTGGAGGTGATATTTGATTACAAAACCTAACAAAAGTATGTTACTGTTGGGAGTTCTTGTTGCTTAAGGTTTTTGTTATGAAATGCTACACTGCCTTGTTTTACTGCGATAAATTATGTTCTTAAGATCAGATCTCTCTGCTTGCAAGGATGCTGCGGTAGGTAGAAAATGAAGAAACTGGACGGAGGATTTCTGTGTGTAATGATATTTTTTTTAATATATTAGAATACATACATTAATTACTTCTTTTCCCTATCTGTTCTATTGAATAGACTCACAACTTGAATGAGTCTGAGAACTGTTCTGTGTGTTTACCTGCCAGTTACCATTTAATAACCTAAGGACCTGAGGCAGTTTTACTTAGGACTCTTTCTAAACTGTTTGCTAGAATGATAAGATTTCTAGTAAGTATTTCAGATATACTTTTTTTTTTTCTTCAATTCAAATGTTACAGTACCAGAAAAGATGAACAGGAAAGCATTAGGAATTAATCCAGAAAGTACAGAATTAAAAGAGGACTAAAGACAAGGTTCTTACATTTAAGGTTATTGAACATCAGTCTATTTTATTTGGAGTAGGCTTATCTTAGGTGTGGAGCACAATGACCCACAGCATAACACTGATGTCCCATTGGCTCCACAAAGATCTTTCCAGAACTTTCCTAGGTCTTTGGCCTCTTCTCTTTGTTAATGAATGAAAATGCAGAAGAAAATAGAAGGTACCTTTTTAATTTTAGGGTAAGTTTAGACCCCTCTGTTGTAAGAGTAAGTGATATAGATTATTTTAAATAAATCATAATTATAACACTGGAAGCAATTCTAAGCTTTAGGGAACAGTAAAAGCTCTGTGTTGTTGTCACGGTTTAAAGCTGGGCTGGCGATTAAACCTGCAGCAGACGCTCTCTGTTAACCCTCCCCCCCACCCGAAGGGAAAGGGAAAGGGAAAAGGGAGAGAGACTTACGGGTTGGAAAGTTAAAACAGTTTTAATAAACCTATAATAATGAAAAAGAGTATAATAATAATATTGGAATAATCAAATATATACAAATATGTATACAAAACCAAGATCGAGCTCCCCCGATGTCGGCAACGTCACCACCAGCACTGCAGGGCAGGCTCCGGGAAGGCCCAGGCTGGGCCTAGCGACGGTCGAGAGCTGGATTCAGGGATGCAGATCAGAATCGGGGGCAGCAGGAAAACAGTCGGAGTCCTCCTTGGACACTGGCCATAGCAGAAAGAGCAAGAGCGAGCAAGAGGAGCGAGACCCTCGTGATCCCCCCGCTTTATACCGAGAATGACGTGTATGGGATGGAATACCCTCGTTGGTCAATTTTGGGTCACCTGCCCTGTCTGCTCCCCCCTGCAGCTGCGACCCCCCCTTCAGCTTTTCACTTGTAAGCAGTGAGGAATCCAGCGGTGACCTTGGTTTCTCTAAGAAAAAAGTACAGCAAGAGCCTTACTGCACAACATCCCTACCGGTGCCTCAGCGATAACTACAAACTTCGAGCGTTATCAGTCCTGGAAGCAGACACTGTCTGCAAAAACATGCAGTTAGTTTCAGAAAGTGCAGTTATTTAGAGGAGACTTAGCTGAAAGTAAAAATCACTGAAAGGAAAATCGGCCTGGTTTAGGCCAAACCAGGACATTCCACCCCTTATTCCATACCATTCACGTCATACTCAGATCACCACTAACTTTTCATTTTAAAATATATACAGATAACGTTAGTTTATGATTCATTTCTATACAGAAAAAAAAAAAGTTCATCAAGTTCATTTAGTTCAGGATTGTGGGTTTCCATCTGGCTAGGAGTCTCTCAGGGCAGGAGACATGGTATGAGTTTTGTCACAGTTTGTGCCCACGGGTTGCAGGTTAAAGATGTCAGTCTTGAGGAGGTTACTGGACGCCACTTGCAGTTAGCTCTGGTCTCGTCACCACTGTCTTAACCTGAAAGACACTTATGAACACTGTTAGTATTATGCAGCAATTAACATCATGCAGTTCAGAATTAAGTATTCTCACCCAAGATCAGATCACCTTCAGGGACACATCGGACTCCACCATCCTGCAGCATCACCCACCAAGTACATCCAGGTCCTTGAGCAAAAGCAATCCCATGAATGGGTTTACCTTTGCCTGTAGCAGGAAGAACCCAGACAGTTTTTCCCAACAGATTCCTTTCATGCACCACAGGGACTTTATCCCCTTCTACTGTATGTAAAAGATCTGACTGAGCAGGGCCAGCTCGGTTGATAGATCCTCTGGTGTTAACTAGCCAGGTAGCTTGTGCCAAATGCTTATCCCAGTTTTTAAAGGTTCCACCCCCCATTGCTTTTAGGGTAGTTTTTAACAGCCCATTATACCGTTCAATTTTCCCAGATGCTGGTGCATGATAGGGGATATGATATACCCATTCGATGCCATGCACTTTGGCCCAGTTATCTATGAGACTGTTTTTGAAATGAGTCCCATTATCCGACTCAATTCTCTCTGGTGTGCCATGTCGCCACAAGATTTGCTTTTCAAGGCCCAGAATAGTGTTCCGGGCAGTGGCATGGGGCACAGAGTATGTTTCCAGCCATCCGGTGGTCGCCTCCACCATGGTAAGCACATAACGTTTACCCTGGTGGGTTTGAGGGAGTGTGATATAGTCAATTTGCCAGGCCTCCCCATATTTATATTTCAACCACCGCCCCCCATACCACAGAGGTTTTAACCGTTTGGCTTGCTTAATTGCGGCGCATGTTTCACAATCATGGATAACCTGTGCAATAGAGTCCATAGTTAAGTCCACCCCTCGGTCACGAGCCCATCTGTATGTTGCATCTCTTCCTTGATGACCTGAAGTGTCATGAGCCCACCGAGCTAAAAATAGTTCACCTTTATGTTCCCAGTCCAAATCTATTTGGAACACTTTAGCAGCCTGATCTGCTTGTTGGTTGTTTCGATGTTCCTCAGTTGCCCGACTTTTAGGTACGTGGGCATCTACATGACGTACCTTCATGACTAGTTTCTCTAGCCGAGTAGCAATATCTTGCCACAGTTCAGCAGCCCAAATAGGTTTCCCTTTACGCTGCCAGTTGCTTCGCTTCCACTGCTTTAACCACCCCCACAAGGCATTTGCCACCATCCATGAGTCAGTATAAAGATACAGCCTTGGCCACTTTTCTCGTTCAGCAATGTCTAAAGCCAGCTGGATGGCTTTTACCTCTGCAAATTGACTTGATTCACCTTGTCCTTCTGTGGCTTCCGTGACTCGTCGTATGGGACTCCATACAGCAGCTTTCCACTTCCGATGCTTTCCTCCAAGACGGCAGGATCCATCGGTGAACAGGGCATACTGCTTCTCATCCTCTGGTAGCTCATTATATGGTGGGGCTTCTTCAGCACGTGTCACCTCCTTTTCTGGTGGCATTCCGAAGTCTTTGCCTTCTGGCCAGTCCATGATCACTTCTAAGATTCCTGGGCGATTAGGGTTTCCTATTCGAGCCCTCTGTGTAATTAATGCAATCCATTTACTCCATGTAGCATCAGTTGCATGATGGGTAGTGGGAACCTTACCCTTGAACATCCAGCCTAGTACTGGTAATCGAGGTGCCAGGAGAAGTTGTGCCTCAGTACCAATTACCTCTGAGGCAGCTCTAACTCCTTCATATGCTGCCAGTATCTCTTTTTCAGTTGGGGTGTAATTGGCCTCGGAACCCTTGTATCCTCGACTCCAAAATCCTAGGGGTCGACCTCGAGTCTCCCCTGGTACTTTCTGCCAGAGGCTCCAGGTAGGACCATTGTCCCCAGCTGAGGTGTAGAGCACATTTTTAACATCTTGTCCCGTACGGACTGGTCCAAGGGCTACTGCATGCACAATCTCTTGTTTAATCTGTTCAAAGGCCTGTCGTTGTTCAGGACCCCACTGAAAATCATTCTTCTTTCTGGTCACTTGATAAAGAGGGCGTACAATCTGGCTGTAATCTGGAATATGCATTCTCCAGAAACCCACAACGCCTAAGAAGGCTTGTGTTTCCTTTTTGTTAGTAGGTGGGGACATAGCTGTTATTTTGTTGATCACCTCTATCGGGATCTGGCGACGCCCATCTTGCCATTTAATCCCTAAAAACTGGATCTCCCGGGCAGGTCCCTTGACCTTGCCTCTTTTTATGGCAAAACCAGCTTTCAGAAGAATTTGGATTATTTTCTCCCCTTTGTCAAAAACTTCTGCTGCTGTATCACCCCATACAATGATGTCATCAATGTATTGCAAATGTTCTGGAGATCCACCCTTTTCTAGTGCAGTCTGGATCAGTCCATGGCAAATAGTAGGACTGTGTTTCCACCCCTGGGGCAGTCGATTCCAGGTGTACTGGATACCTCTCCAGGTGAAAGCAAACTGTGGCCTGCACTTTGGTGCCAAAGGAATAGAGAAAAATGCATTAGCAATGTCTATGGTGGCGTACCACTTGGCTGCCTTTGACTCCAGTTCGTATTGAAGTTCTAGCATGTCTGGCACAGCAGCACTCAGTGGTGGCGTAACTTCATTTAGGCCACGATAGTCCACAGTTAATCTCCATTCTCCATCAGACTTTCGCACTGGCCATATAGGACTATTAAAGGGTGAGCGAGTCTTACTAATCACTCCTTGATTTTCTAATTGTCTAATCAGTTTATGAATGGGGATCAGGGAGTCTCGATTGGTGCGATATTGTCGTCGGTGCACCGTGGTAGTAGCAATTGGCACCTGTTGTTCTTCAACCTTCAGCAACCCCACAACAGAAGGATCCTCTGAGAGGCCAGGCAAGGTAGACAGCTGTTTAATGTCCTCAGTCTCTACAGCTGCTATACCAAAGGCCCATCTATACCCTTTTGGGTCCTTAAAATACCCTCTCTTGAGGTAGTCTATGCCAAGGATGCACGGAGCATCTGGGCCAGTCACAATGGGGTGCTTTTTCCATTCATTTTTAGTTAGGCTCACTTCGGCTTCCAATACAGATAACACTTGAGATCCTCCTGTTACTCCTGAAATACTGATAGATTCTGCCCCTTTATGATCCGATGGCATTAGGGTGCACTGTGCACCAGTGTCTACCAAGGCTCGATACCTTTGTGGTTTTGATGTGCCAGGCCATCGAATCCACACAGTCCAATAAACTCTGTTGTCCCTTTCCTCCACCTGGCTGGAGGCAGGGCCCCCCTAATCAAGAAATGGATTCGTGCTGCTCACAGGGACTGGACCTTCATTTCTCCTATTCACACTTTGGAAAAAGGAATTTGAGGCCCATCTACCCTGACTGGGGTCCTGCTCACTGGTAACTGGAGCAGCCATCCTCCTAGAAAAATTCTCTCTGGTATTTCTTTTAGCTTGCAACTCACGTACTCGTGCCTGTAGGGTACTGGTAGGTTGTCCATGCCATCTGTTCATGTCTTCCCCATAACCACGCAGGGCAAACCACAGGATACCTCGTGATGTGTTCCGTTTCCTTTGAGCTGGTCCTGTAGGAGGGCGTTTTCTCTTAACAGCTGCAACGCGTGCCTGTGTAGGTAGAGAGTCAAGTTTATTCTCGATCCTGGACAGTTTGTCTGACAGTTGTTTAAATGAGTCCTTGTTTTCCTTTGTCAGTTTTTCCACAGCCGAGACACGGGCCTGCAGTGGGGAAGAAATACTATCTTCATACTGTCGCATACAGTTAGCCATTTCATCCACACTAGGTCGTGCCATAGCATTTTCTCCCCAGACTAATATTGACAATGTATGGGTATATGTCGGTGGAGCATTCTTCACAACCTTCCGGAACATGGATCGGTTGCATTCCACTTCATCAGGATCTACAGGATCTACAATTTCCCGTGGGTGTCTATAAATGATCTCTTGCACAGCTAGTTGTCTAAGGTAGTTAATACCTTTTTCTATAGTGGTCCATTTGCTCAGGTGGCTCATAACATCATCTTTATAGGGATACCTGCTCTTTACAGCTGACAAGAGTCGCCTCCAGAGACTGATAGTGTTTGACTTTCTTGCAAGCGCCTTATCAATACCACCATCTCTGGACAGGGATCCCAACTGTCTGGCTTCTCTGCCATCTAATTGCATGCTATCTGCCCCATTATCCCAGCATCGGAGCAGCCAGGTAATAATTGGCTCACCATCATAACGGCTGAAATCTTTCCTTATATTTCTCAGGTCCTTCAGGGATAAGGAGTGGTAGGTTATCTCTACATCCGAGTCCTCCTCCTGTGATAGTTCTGCTTTAGAACGACCTTTCTTCTGTGATGGGTCTGCTTTAAAATGACGATCAAGGGAACCCCCATCTGTGTCGGGCCCTGACTCTGCCTGAGAAGGGCCCTCACCTGGGTCATGTGATGGCTCTGCCTTAGAAGGCTCTGAGTCATCATCCTCCTCTTCACGAGCTGATTTCTTTTGGTATTTCTTCCTGGTTACAGGAGCAATTGGTACAGATTCGTTAGATGCTGGGGTCTGAGTAGATGCAGTGGCTGTTGTGGGAGTGCTGAGACTCGTTAGAGTCTGAGTAGGTGCAGTGGCCATCTTGGGGGGTGTAGCAGCTGCGGTGCGAGCTGTAGCGGCAGCACACGCTGTAGGATCTGAGGTGGCTGCATAACACCTACACCTGTCCCTGCACCGATACTTAATCTTATCCCACATCAGAAACACATTCAGGACAACTGAAAATAAAAACATGCCACCTAGACAGCACCATCCGAATTTCACAAAATCTAGAGGAATCAGCTTGGCAGAAAAGGAGAAGGTACTATTTCCCAAAGTAAAATTGGAAGTGTAATCATTAACACAATCAGCTAAAGGACGCCCGGAGCCCGCAGATAAAGTCGCTGCTACTGATTCGCGATTAAAACTGCCCATCATTGTGTTATAGAGATAAGAGATCGGAATAGTAACTGCCCAGTTTATCACAGCATAAATCAGTATCAAACCCCATACCAAAACAATACATTTCGACCAGCGCCCACTGCTAAACCGCATGTAAACATTCATAAGAAGCAAACAATAACACAGTGCCCACGGCAGGTAAGGCATCATTGCAATACTCAACTGTGAAAGAAACTCTATAAAAAGACGAGATAACACAGTACTCAAAAATGACATCAGCATCTTCCCTATCTGTTTTAATTTCCAACCCCTCGTAAATCTCAAAGGAAGAAATCTGATACTCTCTCAGCTGAGCTCTCCGGGTCTCCTCCTGCCGGAGCTGGGATTCGACTTATCAGAGGAACCTGTTGGAGCTTCTCTCGAGCCCCACGTTGGGCGCCAATAAATCTGTCACGGTTTAAAGCTGGGCTGGCGATTAAACCTGCAGCAGACGCTCTCTGTTAACCCTCCCCCCCACCCGAAGGGAAAGGGAAAGGGAAAAGGGAGAGAGACTTACGGGTTGGAAAGTTAAAACAGTTTTAATAAACCTATAATAATGAAAAAGAGTATAATAATAATATTGGAATAATCAAATATATACAAATATGTATACAAAACCAAGATCGAGCTCCCCCGATGTCGGCAACGTCACCACCAGCACTGCAGGGCAGGCTCCGGGAAGGCCCAGGCTGGGCCTAGCGACGGTCGAGAGCTGGATTCAGGGATGCAGATCAGAATCGGGGGCAGCAGGAAAACAGTCGGAGTCCTCCTTGGACACTGGCCATAGCAGAAAGAGCAAGAGCGAGCAAGAGGAGCGAGACCCTCGTGATCCCCCCGCTTTATACCAAGAATGACGTGTATGGGATGGAATACCCTCGTTGGTCAATTTTGGGTCACCTGCCCTGTCTGCTCCCCCCTGCAGCTGCGACCCCCCCTTCAGCTTTTCACTTGTAAGCAGTGAGGAATCCAGCGGTGACCTTGGTTTCTCTAAGAAAAAAGTACAGCAAGAGCCTTACTGCACAACATCCCTACCGGTGCCTCAGCGATAACTACAAACTTCGAGCGTTATCAGTCCTGGAAGCAGACACTGTCTGCAAAAACATGCAGTTAGTTTCAGAAAGTGCAGTTATTTAGAGGAGACTTAGCTGAAAGTAAAAATCACTGAAAGGAAAATCGGCCTGGTTTAGGCCAAACCAGGACAGTTGTCATGTAGGTGCTTGTGCACATACACACAAACAAGACATAAGCGCAAAAATTGCTAGTATGGAGGGCTCAAGACCTGACATCAGGTTGAGAAAATAACTTTCATCAAGAAGTACATTTAGTATCAGATAGATTAGTGTGTCTAAAAATATTAGCCATTCTTAGTTAATTTTCTAGTCGTCTTTTTAAAAATAAAGTTTATAACAACAAAACCCTTGCAGGGTGGACTCACTGTATAAGAGAATGATTGTTTATTACTTCAAAGAAGAAAAATTATTCTCTGAAAGATTGTGCATATAAAATAATATAGTTAAAATAATTCTTATATATACACATATATTTTAGAGTGTGTATATATATGTACACACAAAAGTAGGCTACCGAAATCAGTCCCTACTTTATGATTGACTTTATTTCAATTGTAGCTATACAAGATGTGATAGTTTGCATATTTTTTACTTGTTTCTTAAATATTTACTGTTACCAAGAGCTAAATGTTATCTTTCTGTTGAGTTAATCAAATTGCTAAACAAGAAATACTTTTTACTTCAGGAACTCCTCAGTTGCCTCTGAGCACAGAAATTCTGGAAAGAGTTATTTTCTTTCATAAATAGGGAGAAATTTTATTGTTATTAGATGATATAGGTGGGCAAAATAGATCAGCTGTCAACACAAAAGTTCCTCTTCAGATCTGAAACAGAAGCAGCAAATCAAGCTGATTACAGATTGGAAGTACATGTTTCAAGTTCAAGTTTTGTTGTAAATTCAACCATTTAAAATAAAAGTGCATTTAGTTTAGAACAAAAAGAATGTTAGCAAAGACAGTAGTGTTGTTATTATCCTCTGGGCTCACGGCAAAAATAGAAAGTGAAATAGAAGGATGTTAGATGGAAATGCAGGTAAAAGGGTATACAGCAATGCCAGTGTTCATGGTACAGTTCCACATGAAGGTCTTTGGGGGGTAACACTGTTTTCAGGGATCAAAGACTTTTGTTTTCTACTGGCTGCTTATTCTTGCCCTTCTAATGCGTCTTTCACTTTTCCAGCGAACCTTTTGTGCAAGCACATACTGAACTAGATCAGGAAACTAGTCAAAATCTGATGGTTTGTTTTTTGTGCTCTTTTTTTTTCCCTTTGGCTGGTTCATTTCCCCAATCCAGTTCAGACATGGGTACAGAAACAGATTGGCCAGCTGATGTAGAGGCAGTATCTTGCAGTCAGATGAGATGAAGGAAGGAGATACTAAAACCAAACCCAAAGGTGGAAAACTTCACTGGAGACCTCATCTTTAACAAAGATATTCTTTCTTAATAGCACATGGCAATTTTTCTCACAATCTATCTCCTTTCATTTAAAGTGTAATTGTAGCTTTGCTCATGGTTTTTCATCTCCAATAGAGATGAAAATTTTAGTTCAGTAAAAATAAAATAATTTAATGAAAATTATAAGAGTTTTAATTTCTTGTAAGAAGAACAACTAGTACTTTATTGATTCAGCTAATAAAACAATTTTAGACCAACAGAGTGTCCTGGTTTGGCCTAAACCAGGCTGATTTTCCTTTCAGTGATTTTTACTTTCAGCTAAGTCTCTTCTAAGTAACTGCACTTTCTGAAACTAACTACATGTTTTGCAGACAGTGTCTGCTTCCAGGACTGATAACGCTCGAAGTTTGTAGTTATCGCTGAGGCACCGGTAGGGATGTTGTGCAGTAAGGCTCTTGCTGTACTTAGTCTTAGAGAAACCAAGGTCACTGCTGAATTCCTCACTGCTTACAAGTGAAGAGCCGAAGGGGGGTCGCAGCTGCAGGGGGGAGCAGACAGGGCAGGTGACTCAAAATTGACCAACGAGGGTATTCCATCCCATACACGTCATTCTCGGTATAAAGCAGGGGGATCACGAGGGTCTCGCTCTCTTGCTCTTTCTGCTATGGCCGGTGTCCAAGGAGGACTCCGACTGTTTTCCTGCTGCCACCGATCCCGATCCGTGCATCCCTGAATCCAGCTCTCGACCGTCGCTAGGCCCAGCCTGGGCCTTCCCAGAGCCTGCCCTGCAGTGCCGGTGGTGACGTTGCAGACATCGGGGGAGCTCGATCTTGGTTTTGTATATATATTTGTATATATTTGATTATTCCAATATTATTATTATACTCTTTTTCATTATTATAGGTTTATTAAAACTGTTTTAACTTTCCAACCCGTAAGTCTCTCTCCCTTTTCCCTTTCCCTTTCCCTTCGGGCTGGGGGGGGAGGGTTAACAGAGAGCATCTGCCGCAGGTTTAATAGCTGGCCCAGCTTTAAACCGTGACACAGAGGAAAACAGATCAGTTGAGAAAAAAGATCATAGAAACAAAATGCAAAAAGGATGAGTATGTAAGTAAATAGAAAGATCTACTTGCTCACTGCCAAGGAGAAAACGACTCAGAACTTGCTGGATTCCGCAGATTTTTAGTTTTGTCTTCAGTCTTACATAGAGAGCAAATCGAATGTAACAGTATCTTTTGACCAGAGTCCAACACTTCTAATTGAAGGGCCAAATAAGGTCACAATGAACTTAAATGTCTAAAGAAATCTACAGTGAAGAGCAAAAGGACTTTTTATCCCATAAAGACAATGTTTCTTTTGTTTTACTTCTTCACAGCAAGGTTTTGATAAATTTCCTCAATCATTTCAGTGGCAGCAAACTGTAATATTTTTAATTTAAGATAGACAATGATGATCTATTTATTGCAGTAAAAAATGTGTTCTGGCAAAATAAGACTTCTGAAGGATCTTTGCCCAGCTGTATAAACGAAGTACAACTACTGGATTCTTTGAAAAGTTATAAAGTTGTTTGAGTCTTACCTTTTATAAAATATTGTGTTCCTCTGATAGTATAATAAAACCTATTATTCTTTAGCCTTTTAAAAACACAAAAGGCCTTGAAATTGCACGCAATTATCTATCCAGAACTTTTAAACTTTTTATTTAGCAAGTTAATGCAACTTAACAATAAGACAACTCACCACAGAGGTCAGAACACATATTCAGAGGAAATTTTTATTAGCTTAGGACTAAGAGTTGTCATCAAATTGAATTTTTCTCATTAGCTGGGGTATGACAAAAAGACTCTGGCATCTAAAATTGTCTGTTTTTCTCACCTTTAAGACACCTTTGATAAGATGGCATAAATCACAGTAAACAAATTTTATTTAAGTGACTGAAATCCTCCAGCAACCCCACTGCAGTAGACCAAATCTCCAAATACAAAACTAATAAAGAAGACAAGATGGAAGAGGTAGTGTTCATGCTTACACATAATTCTTCAGATACTAATAAAGAAGATTCTGACAAAGTGAATGCAGTGTAAAAGGAAACATCTTTTCCCATCATCTTTATTCTCTGTTTTTGCCTTTCTCTCATAGCTCTTTTTTCCATCTAACATGTAGCCGAGCAAACTGAATTTCCTAAAGAATGGGCTGATGGACTCTAAACTGAGGTATGCTAATATGGCTAACAGAAGAAAAATGGCATAATTCTAGACTGAATGTGACTTTCTAGACTGAAACTGTTCCCCTCATCAAGGATAATTTTACAACCATTAAGATTATTTGACTGTTACTAATTAAAATTCTCTTCATCAGAATGTTCAGCTGCTGGGTAAAATTTCCTCATTTCATTTATTTCAACCCTTGGAGTTCAAAGCTGTAGAATTTTAACTTTTCATCTTGTAAAGTTAGAACTCTTCCTTTCTTGCTTTTTTTCTTCTAAAATATCTCAGAAAAATGCTGCTTGTAAGCAGCCACATGTGTCAGTGTCCTAGTTCCACTGATGTCTTTCAATCACAATGAGGAATGATGATGCAACAAGTTAAACTTGCAGGAGTAGAAAAAAACACTTTTTCTTTGATAATGAAACAGCATGCTTTTTTAGTTCTTAGTTCTTTTGCAAAATGGGAATTGGTGGAATTTCATGCATACAGCATGGAACCAGATGGAATTAAATAGTTACTACATATTTCATGCAGCAGCTAGGTCAAAACCGTAGAGTACATGATAAAGGTAAACTCTTATCTAAAAACTGTTGCTTATGACTTTTTTTTTTCATTGAAGCTGTCATTTGTTTTTCAGCTTAACAAATAAAATGCACAGAATTCAAACTGCTATATGTTTCTAATAGTTAATTATCACCATGGATAACGTGACAAACTACAAAGAAATTGATCTTTTTCAGTACTGACTTTAAATGAAATAGAACAAAAACCAAACTATGTTAGAAATGAAACAAAGGTGAACAGAAATCCCTGTTTAGTCTTGGGTCAAGATGATAAAGTCAAATGAAATAATTCTATCAATGTTTCCAAACTAGAGACTGTATTTATTTAAAGAATGCGGTTTTAATTATCATTTTCCAAAGTGTTACCTAGTTGTAATCAGAATGTAACTGTGGAGTTTTCATTGCAACTAATATTTACCCAGTTTTGAAATCTGTGAAGAAAACAATGAGACACTATTTTCTTTTCATTTCTTGTTTTCTTTTTTTTTTCTTTCTGTGCCTTACATATAAACCCTGTTTCATTATGGATCACTTATAAGTAGATAGAAGTAAAATCATTGGGGAAAGCATCTAATCAGTTTACAAGTAGTGGGCAACACTGTTGAACATGAAAAACAGCAAGTCTTTTGCACAAAATTCTGCTTCATCTTTTAAAACAGTCAAATACTAGCTGTTAACAGATGTGCAGTTCATCCTGGCACAAATGTGAATAGACTAAGCCACATTTAACCTTTATAATAATACAGACACAATTGTCACCCCAAAATGGAAAATTTACCTCTAGAAAAACTGGGACAATGAGTGTTTTAAAATGTCTGCATTAACAATACACCTACTTCTCTTATTCTCAACTACACAACTGTCATAGTGTTTATTGGGTACAGGTGCCCAGGTGTTGGCAGCAGGGAGGCTTTAGGGGTGGCCTCTGAGAGAAGAGGCTGGGGCTGCCCTGTGCGGGACACAGTCAGTTCCAGCCAGCTCCAATGGACTCACTGCAGGGCATGGCTGAGCCCTTCAGCCAAGATGGTTGGTGCCTCTGAAAAAAGCATATTTAAGAAAGGGCAAAACCACTGCACATAGGCAATGCACCCATCAAGCCACTCTCTCACTCCTCCTTCTCAAAAGGATGACAGGGAAAATAAGATGAAGAAGCTCATGGGTCAAGACAAAGGCAAAGAGATCACTTACCAATTACTATCAGGGGCAGCATAGACTAGACTTGGGGAAAATTAATTTAATTTATTGCCAAATAAAATAGAGCTGGATAGTGAGAAACAAAGAGAAATTTAAACAGCACTTTCTCCCCCCACCTCCTTTTTCCCAGGCTCAGCTTCATTCCTTCATTCCTGGCTCCTCTGCCTCCCCCCTCCCCAGGCAGCACAAGGGGAACAGAAAATGGGGAGATACAGTCAGTTCATAAAAGTTTCTCTCTGCTGCTCCTTCCTCTTTCACACTTTTCCCCTGCTACAGCGTGGGTCCCCTTTATCTATGGGCTGCAACCCATAGATATGGGTATATAACCCATAGTTATGGGCATAACCCACAACATAGTGGAAAGCTTTTTACTAACTAAATCTGACATAATCTTAAAAAAAAACAAGGAAGCAAGCAATAGGAGAGTATTTTAAAAGTATCTTCAGAAATACCTGATCCAGTTAAAATTCACTTGTCCTATGGACATCAAAAGAAGACTGTAAAAAACTACTGTAAGACAGATCTATAGAATGACTATACAGCATTTTGTTTTCCTATCAGACATTCATGCAAGAAAAGTTTTTGTCATTTCACTTTGCTTTCAGACTCACCAGAAGTTTGTAAATTACTCAAGACACAGGAGAGACTTAGCCAAGAAATGAAGAAAACAGATCTACATCAGATGAAGTTTAAATTTATTTTCTTCACATAAACTTAAGTAGTATTTCAGTAGAGGTTAAAAAAAAAACAATAAAGAAAAAGGCAATCATGCTTATAGCAGAAATTGTCTGTCCCTTTCATTGTCAGGATCCAGATATCCCTCAAAAGGAACAAAAAGAAATCCTTCTGTCTTGAGATTGTGTGAATGACAAAATTCAGAAAAAACCCACCCTATGAAAGACAAGCTAAGGACTGAAGACAATCCCCCTGCGCCCCCTACCCTGTCAAAAGAAAAATACTTCAAATGCTGAAATGTTTTGCTCAAACTCTGCAGTATTCATTTAGAGCAGAAACATCACTAACCATTACATGGTCGGTATTGACCTGTATTGGCAAATTTAGAGAGATTCCTAGTTACAATCGTCAAGGTTAAATTTTGAAGTTTCATCCTGAGTAAGAGATGACACATCATTCCACTGCCTCATCAAGTAAGAAAGAGATGCCCAGAGAGAAAGAGATGGGAGTTCACCAGGCAGTCAGTTATTATGCCCAGGTAGCATTTTTGTGCCAATGTTTTCATCATCAGAGTCTGAAGTAGCTCTCTTCACAAAAGATGGTGTATCAGCAGAGATTTGCTAAGTGAAGCAAGTTCTTGTTTCTATTTCTGATATGCCTTTGCACATGATGGTGCAAGAAGTGAGTGAGAGGTTTTATGTAGTCTCAAATAACCCCACATGTGGAATTCTCAATCTTCCAGGTGTAGACAAGTAGATATAGAACAAAACAAAGCTAGTTATTTGGAAGTGTCCCTTAGACTGAAAGTTAGCATGATCCATTTTTATTCAAACTAATTTTAGAATTATTCTCCTGTGTTTCAAGTGATGAATGTTGTGCCAGTTTTGTCTGGGATAGAGTTAATTTTCTTTGTGGTGGCTGGTATGGGGCTGTGTTTTGGATTTGTGCTGAAAACAGTGTTGATAATGCGGAGATGATTTTATTACAGCTGAGCAGTGCTTACACAGAGTCAAGGCCTTTTCTGCTTCTCACACCACCCCACCAGCAAGTAAGCTGGGGGTGCACAAAAAGTTGGGAGGGGGCACAGCTGGGACAGCTAATGCCAACTGACCAAAAGGATATTCCATACCATATGACAACACGCTCAGCATATAAATCTGAGGTAAAAAGAAGGAAAGGAGGGACATTTGGAGTGATGGCATTTGTCTTCCCAAGTAACTGTTACACATGATGGAGCCCTGCTTTCCTGGAGATGTCTGAACACCTGCTTGCCGATGGGAAGTAGTGAATGAATTCCTTGTTTTGCTTTGCCTGTGCGTGCAGCTTTTGCTTTGCCTATTAAACTGTTTTATCTCAACCCACAAGTTTTCTCACTTCTATTCTTCCAGTTCTCCCCCCCATCCCAGCTGGGGGAAGGGAGCAAGTGGCTGTGTGATGCTTAGTTGCTGGCTGGGGTTAAACTACGACAAATGTAATTTGAAGTATAATTTTATTTAAAATTAAAATATTGATGGTATTCTATTATATCAGTGTCAGTCAATTATTTCTTCATATTACTTCAAGAATAATGCATAATATAATTTATTCTTAAGGTCTGAATAATTAAAGAGAACCAGAAATTGAGTAGTATTATTCATTTTATAACAGGAAAAATACACAGCAATTAGTGAATGTGAGCAATGTGATTGATCCTATATGAAATAGAATGTTTTATACCTGAAAAAAAAATAGTTTAATCAATTAGCAAGTCAGTCAGATAATGATTCTTCTCAACATACATAATGTGGTTTATTAAAGGCCTGATTCAGAATTTGTTGTAGTCAGAGGAATAAATACAGCTGGTATAGGAAAGGCCTCCGATTTTATCTCAAACATTCGTTTCACAAAGTCTATATCTTCTGATACAACAAGGAATAGGTATAGTATGTGCAGCTGTTTCATTAATTTAATTTATTTCTTGCTAAACAAAAGTGATTACTGTGGCCAATCTCATAATATTAAACCTCAAGATATTTTGAACTGGTTTTGTTTGTTTGTTTGAACTCCTTTTCCCTTGTGGTCACAGCTGCTGCATTCACATGCTTTTAGAGATAATTTTCAGGTTATAATGTTTGTTTGTCTTTATAAAGTAGTGTTCTATCATTCCTGGCTGCATCTCCAAAGTACTTTCGGTTCATGGAAGGCTCACAATCCAGAAAAAATTAGGTTTTTCTGTGAGTGTGTATGTGTGTGTTTGTTTTGTTATTACAATTCATTGCAATTAGTTTCTTTCTTTGCTTGTTTTAATCTTAAAATTTTGGATGTCAAACATATACTCTCTGTTTCCACGTTATATTTACTCTACCACAAGCAATTTTGAAAATAGTGCTCACTGAAGTATTTCTAATGTCATCTGTCTGGGAATTTTAATAGTGTTCCTGTGTGCATAATAAATAAATAAAAATATAAATTAGAAGAAAAAGTACTGTTTATTCAAACCAGACAGAGGAAGGGAATCTTTAGATTTTATAGCAAATGGACACCTTTGTTCCTGCTGCTCTTGATTTAAAATCATATACATTCGTGGCAAAAATTACTTTGTTGTGATGCTTCAGAGTTCTCCAGAATTTTACTCACATTGTGGAATTCATGTAGAATTCATCTTACCTAAAATTTAGTCATTAAGAAGTAAGGATATAATCTAAGCCATTTGTCTAGGTTTTCTTGTACTAAATGGGAAAGATAGGCATGATTTGTTCCTTCAAGGTAATTCATTCCATCCTGAAATATGTGGGATGAATTGTCCTCTCAAAGTGACTTTTTATTTTTACCAAATACAGTAGGTACATAAACACACTGTGTGGGTAGAATGAATGCCATTTATTTTAAGACCGTAAAAAGGCCCTGAGTATTTTTTCACTTCCAACTTAGTACATTTGACCACAACTAGTTTTGAGCTAGCTGTTTTCTAGTCACTCCCCTGTTTTTTTTTTTCCTGGTTCTGTTTGCCGGGTCTTTTATAGCTCTAGGTTGCTTCAGCCACAGTGACTGGTAATTTTTCAGGAACTTTCTACTGTCAGAGTTGTTGCCAATGTGGAAATAACTTGTTGGGATAACTGCCAGATGACAATTTTTGTTGCTGCCTGAGAGGACTATTTTCGAAAGAGAGTATCTACTTAAAGCAAAAAAAAAGGAACTGGGATATTTGATCAATTGTCTTTTCAGATGCAGGTGATGAAACAAGCAACCCAACAGAGAAAGTGGCATCTTAAATGACCTAAAAATAGATTTTTTTTAAAGATATGTTCTTTGTATCTCTTAAAGCGTACTGTCTAAACATTATGTTTCTATTTAATTAGAACCGAAGTGATTTAACTGTGACTGTGCTTCTGAGAAACTGTGAATTATCAGTTAAAGGAAAGAGGCACTTGAAAAGTATAAAAGGATAGGAAATCAGTAAAAGTCTTGAGAAACAGAATTAGCACTTGAGTTGAAACAATACATATAACACTTGAGAGCACTTCCAGACCAAGAGGGAAAGCAGAGAACAGTATGCTTACTATCAAGGCCAATGTTATAATACAATACCTGATTTTCAAGGGAACATTGTATCTCTAACTCAAATGCCATCTACTGTTGATTTCATATTAGCTGGAAAAACATGCCCGAGTTATACAAGGAATATATATAAACAGTTTCTTTCAAGCACTTTCTAGTTCAATAGTTCATAAGAAAAAGTCTTATTGAGCCAATGCCACCAGTTCTTCATATTAAGATGAACCGTTAGTGAACCATTACTGAGTGAAATATTTTACTGTAAACACCCATAATTTTAAAATTGTATTGGAAGCACAGAAGACAAATTATTTTTATTCCAAAAAGAGGATCAATGCATTTTGAAGGATTATCATTAATTTTACAACATTATTCCAGGTGCTTGTTTACTTACAAAAGTTCAATAACAACAAAAAAAAAAAGAAAAAAAAGAAAAAAGAAGACATATACTTTGGACAAAATTACTCTACTGAAAACTACTCTACTGAAATCTTAGAAGCATAAAACTTTCAAGCATATGGCTTTTGAAAGAAGACTTGGACAGAGGTGTTCTAATGTGGAAGAATGTAGTATTGTTCATTTGAATAATTATTTATAAAAACAAGACTAAGCATCTCAAGTTGTATTTGGGAGCAACTTTAAAAAAAATTGTTACAAAGTGACATTCAATATTTTTTTTTCTCATAACAGACAAATGTTGATGGTATAAGGCCTAGTAGAACTCTGATGACACAATATTGGTATAAAAACACTCCAAACACACTGTGGAATAAATAGCAATGAAAATTAAAACAAACAAAAAATTTTTGATATAAGCAAAAGGAACAAGAAGCAGAAGAAGGAAATATGGGATGAATAGTATGGTCACAAAGTAGGACAAGAACATTGTAGTTGTACGTGTGATAACATAAAATATCTGAGATGATTGGTATGATATACACATAAGGATGTAATGCTGAGATTTTACAGCCTTTGAGGCAGAATAACAGGCTGATGCAAGATGAGAAAATACAACACAAGGAATTTGCAGTAGTAAATCTAACAGGAATTTCAGATAGTGAAGCAATAAGTAAAGGACTTGATATTCAAAGAGATGATAGCCATCTTGCAACTTGATAAGAGAGCGCCATACTTCAACTATATTTAACAGTTGATACAAGTATGTATTTCTGGATAGTTTTGTTTTCTGTATCTGTCCCTGTGGTTCATTTACTACCACAAACGACCTTTTTTATTCAAACTGCATTTTGATCTTGTCCATGTGCTTAAACACTTTGAATGAGGAAGACTGTAATCTGATGTATTACGTAAACGGGAATAAATTTAAAATATCTATATCTTTTATTATTATTTAGTCTGTGAAATAAGCAGTTTCATCATCAGTTCCAGTCCTCACAACCTCGTAATTATAAATATCTTAACTGTAGACCCACATTTTCATTCATTCTTCAAAAACCTTGGATGCTACTAAAAGAGGGGAACAGGTTTTGGGAGGAGGGAATGGCATATGGAAAGCAAGTGCAAGAAAAGAGCAAACATAGAATAAAGCATTTGGAAAAATGTCTGTATGGAATAAATCACGTTAGCCTTGCGGAAGTTATCTTTGGCCTCTCTTGACTTTTATTTATGTCTCTGACTAGCAATAGCCTACATCTTATCCTTTACCAATGCTGAGGAAAGAGAAAAAAAAGGAATTAAAATTAAGTTACTGGAAAATAAACAAAATGTGCCTGAATGGAGAATTTTCAATTTCCTGATGAGATAACCTTCAGATAGAACAGCACAAGAACTTTGGTTGGGGTTATGAATATGCTGCCCTTTAAAGTAGATGAACTTTCAGAACCCTTTAAAATGCATTACTTGTTATAGAAGTATATTTTTCCACCAGTAGCAAGTTAATTTTGCATTATGTTTTAGTACTTCAAATACAAATAATGAAAAGATAAGGACAATATTTCATAAATTGAGTGCTAGATTGCAATGTTGTTTTTTGTAAAATAAAATTCCAATATTTCATATCCATAGCTATTGCCAAAATAATGGAAAAGTCAGATAGTTTATTGAAAATGTTTTCAATGCAGCACCTTGTTTTTGCTGTTGTTTTATAAAATGACAGAACACACCAATCTAGCATATTTTCTAGTAACAATTTGGAATATTCTTTTGTGGGTAATCAATACGTTATATTTTAGATAGTGTGAGGTCTGAATAATCTAGAAGATTATCTGGAAATTCAATCAAATATCTAGTTGGATTCTGGCACGTGTATTTAGAAATCTCCCTTTCAATGTCTTAATATATGAGCTTATTTCCACCCCAATGGACCTGGGATGACATTATTAACTTGGAAATAGGTTTTAATAGGTTGCAATAGGTTCTTGGAATAGAAATAGAATTGGCTGATAGCAGACCAAAGGCTGGCTCTGCCACACTGCAAAGAAATTTTCTAATCACAACATTATTCCGGGTTGGCAAAAGCCAATAAATTTCATGCTAGCCAGATGTAGAATGTATGTTCTCCAGATGATTTTCTGACTATACAGTTATAGCATAACTGCTATAACATTGCAACTACCACTTACAATGGCAATCTTTAATACCTTACTTCAGGATGAACATGCAAATTGTTGCAATGCTAGCCGACAGTCTTCTGCCTTAGTTAAATTAATTATAAACAGAAGTCAACAACTAAGCATAAAGAACACAAGTAGTTAAACCTACAGAGATGAGTTTCTCAAGTAGGTATATCTTTCCCAAGAAATATATGCAAAAACATGGACTGAAAAGAATTTACCCCCAATGGAACATCAGAAATGTTAACTAGCTTGCAGAACAGTACAACAGCTAGATACTTAAAAGTCAGGTTATTTAATTCAGTATTGTAGTCATTATTCTGTATACTGAGACACTTGTGTTGGGTAAAATCATCTTTGAGATCTGAAGCCAAAGGAAGCAGGGCACACAAAAAAGTGTCTTCAACTGGTATATAATAAATTTAATAACTGATTCTATTTTTTTAAGAGTAGAATTCACAGTAATGAATTACATGTCTAAGTCTGCTAAGTGAATAGGCAAATGAAAAAATAAGAAACACTGAAACTAAATGAGGCATGCACCTGAAATTCTGACTGTCATGAAGACTTTGGTAACCTAATACAGCCTGAACAAAACATCTTTGAATGGTTAGGAATCTACAGGCTTCCTACATTTATGTGACTAAGTTGTATCTATAGCAACAGATGACTAGCACAATCTTTTATTTCAAAAAAGGCAGCAGAAAATATTCTTTGCATAGTGCAAAAGGTTCAACACTGTCTAAATGATGAGAAATCTCAAATCTAGGCATTTCTTGGTTGGAAGTTCTTCAAATCCAAACCTAAGGACTAGGTGACACTGTGAAGGCCTTTTCTTTGCTTTTTTCTCCTTAATTTCCAGTAAGATATACATTGTCATCCACCTTCAACAGGAAAATGACATTTTCATCTTTAGGTTGGCGGTAAAATCTTCTTCTAATTCCCCTCCTCCCCACCGCCTCCATTCAGTTTGGAAAGTATCCTGGCTTCACATTTTTTCTGGCTAAGTTCTTTTAAGTACTTTTAAGTACTTTTAAGTAAGGATACCTCTATGTGTGTTTCCAAATAAGCTTAACAATACCAAAGCTAATCTTTGAAATGAACCTCAGTACTGCTTGTGATATTTATGTTCTGAAAATATCTACAGATATGGACTACTTGGTGCATAATTATGTACAGTAGTAATTGTCTCACATAATTTTAAATTTTACCTACACAGGCAACTGTATATCCAATTCAGACTAATTAGTAAGTTCTTAAGTGCATTTAAGACTTATACACTATATACATTATATACACTATATACACTATATACACTTATACACTAGACTTCATATCCTTATTCAGAGATAAAATTTTAAGGAGAAAAATAGACCACTCTAGGGTACAATTAATCTGATTTAATTTCTAATTCTATTTTTGAATAAGTTAAATCACTTCTTCCAGAAATATTATTTTGTTTTACTCTCACAGACTGTGGTAAAAGCCAAGGAAGCAAGTCAGTGACTAAAAAGTAAGCATGTATTGCCACTGTGGATGGCTAAGGGCACTAGAGCACACTGAGGCTGACCTCATGGAGCCAATACACTCAACGCAGTCTTGTACAGATAGTTATCCAGTGTTGTTCGAGAAAGCCCAGAGCACATGACTTACACACCTGGTGGTTATGAGGTGATAGCTCTGCCTTCCTGGAGGGAAGGCTAAAGGCCAAGCTACATAACTAAAAAAGCAATCTCAAGTAGCACCACATCAAGGCAACAGAAGCTTGCTGCTGCTGGCAGGTCACATGAAGACCTCTTTCTCCATGTGTCCAGTCTACCCCTATTTTTTGAAACCCAAATGCCACTGAACAAGAGAGTCATGCTCACATGTTTCATAGCCTTATGTGAAAAAACCTTGGTGGTTTTTCTAGTGAACATTGCATACATGTATTTTATAAGAAATATTTGGACAGTTCAGTTAGTTTTGTATCTAAATTCTACTTAAATTATGTAAACCCATTTTATGTCTTAATTGAATTTAATTTATTCAGTGTTTATACAAACGTGGAAATATGAAATTCTTATATAGTACAGAGCAGATTTTAGGTAGAATCAAGTTATACAATAAGACAGATTTTATTTCTGAATACCAAATGCATACAATAGAAACTATTCTTTGGAACTAAAGTTATATTTTATATTATGTAGGTTGGATTCTGAGGGACTAGTTTTTAATAATTCTTTTATTGGTATGGGGATATATAGTTGACAAAAATATACAAGAAATTGACATGCTAAGAAAGATCACCTGTTTATTGTTCTGTTAGGTATTTCAGGAATTTCTTTACAGAGAAAGAAATATATGTGTAAGCTATAAAAGGAGATTTTCTAATGGATGCACTGTCCATTACATACTGGCCTGTATACCTAAATCTATTATCATAAAAGAAAGTGGGCTATCAGTCATAGAAATCAGCTATTCATGACCTTAACCTTATAGCTATTCTGAACTTCCCTAAAAGTGTTTTAGTTTATAGATTTACAAGACTAAAAGGCACCACTCTAATAATCTACTTCAATCAGACATAGAAATTGATCATGGTATTATAATGAATTAATTCCTATTTAACTGGACTCTTCTGTTTATTAGCAATTCTTCCCCTACTCCCAGGAAAAATAAAAACCACGAAAACACAGTCAGGAGTATAATCTAAAAGGTTATCCTAATAATCTTATGTAATAAAAGTAGTTTGACAGGAATTGACATCACTGTTAAGAATATTGAGCGTTACCTACACTGCCTAACTTAGACTTCCAGGTTTTTGCCTAAAGTTACGTACCTAGTGGCTTTTATATGACATATTCAGTGAGGAGAGAGTTGGATGACTTTAAAGAGGTCCAAAGGGCTATCCTGTCTACTTTATCTGAATATATATACTTAGGTGTCCAGAATCCCTCTATGAAGGCTTTTGACAGCATATTCTTTTTCCACTAACCAGTTACGGAATATGAACACTTGCTTTTTTTGACAAAGTTCCTATAGTTTTAGGGCAAGTCAGGTGTCTGAGAGTATCTTCTTTCTCAGGTTTATTCCTTATTGTCTCTGTTTCACTATCAATTAAATATTCAAAACCTCTGTCATCTCTTTCAGCATAGCACAACTTTAGTTTCCTAGCAGCAGGAATTCCTTAATGCTATCATTTTAACTGCTTTTTTTTAAGTGTCTAACATCATGGTTTATCTCTTGTATTGTTGATATTGATCCTGATTATACAGGTCAGTGATTTCCAATTAATTACACATCATTAATAAATCTATAAACTTCTTTGATCTTTATCAGATTTAAACCACTTGAGCTACTTGTGTAAACCACCTGCAACTATATCAATATTAGTTTACCAATCATTACCCCCATGAAAAACTGTTGAGTACATCCTTATGCTTCTCAGCCTACAGTCCAGCACAGAACCAGCATATTCAAATATTTCTAGAGAAATTGAAGCTTCCTTAGACTGTTTCTCTGCCTGAGAAAATGCACTAGTTCCTTGACATGATTTCTTGGGTTATAAACATATTCAGCACTGACTTAGTTTAAACACTAGCTTGTTTACTGGTCAGTTTTTCTGTTTCAGATACCCAAACCGTTCAGTTCATCTTAATGTAGTAATATCTGAACTAGCTATGTCTCATTTCTTTTTTAATCATGGGTCTCTGGATTGTGACAAAGTAATAATAATATATAATTCAGTTAGGCACCCACAGTCCAGGAGGTTCTTGCAGAGTGTTGATGATAACTTTTTAACACAGGTGGTGGAGGAACCAACAAGGAGAGGTGCGCTGCTAGACCTTGTGCTAACAAACAAAGGTCTTGTTGGGGATGTGAAGGTGGGGGGCAGCCTTGGCTGCAGTGACCATGAGCTGGTGGAGTTCAGGATCCTGCGTGGAGGAAGCAGGGCAAGAAGTAGGATCACAACCCTGGAGTTCAGGAGAGTTGACTTTGGCCTCTTCAAGGACCTACTTTGGGGTATCCCACAGGTTAGGGCTCTAGAAGGTAGAGGGGGTCCAAGAGAGCTGGTCAATATTTAAGTATCACTTCCTCCAAGCTCAAGATCAGTGCATCCCTATGAATAAGGAATCTAGCAAAGGAGGCAGGAGACCTGCATGGATGTGCAAGGAGCTTCTGGAAAAACTCAAATGGAGGAAGGAAGACTATGGAAAGTGGAAAAAGGGACAGGTCACTTGGGGGGAATATAGGGAGGTTGTCAGAGTATACAGGGATGCGACGAGGAAGGCTAAGGCCCACTTGGAATTAAATCTCACAAGGGACATCCAGGAAAATAAGAAGGGCTTCTTCAAGTATATCAACAGCAAAAGGAAGACTAGGGAAAATGTGGGCCTGCTGCTGAATGACAGGGGTGCCCTGGTGATGGAGGATACAGAGAAGGCTGAGTTACTGAATGCCTTCTTTGCTTCAGTCTTTACTGCTAAGATCGGCCTTCAGGAATCCCAGACCCTGGAGGTACGAGAGAAAGTCTGGAGAAAGGAAAACTTTCCCTTGGTTGAGGAGGATCAAGTTAGAGATCATTTAGACAAACTGGACCATGCCTGGAGGTATTTAAAAGACATGTAGATGTGGTGCTTAGGGACGGTTTAGTGGTGGGCTTGGCAGTGTTAAGTTTACATTTGGACTTGATGATCTTAAGGGTCCTTTCCAACCAAAACAATTCTATGATTCTATGAAAAGTCACTTAAACAACAAAACCATAGGAAATCATCTGTCTGCTGGATTATAGGAAGAAAGCCACATCAAATTGAAATATTAAGTAATAATACAAGAAAAAAAATACTAATCTGTTATTAGTCTTCTGTGACAGCTGACAGTTTTTTTATGTTCACAAAGGTTGGAAAAGAAGGTAGCAGCAGCAACAGACTGATATCTATCTCCTACTTCAGAAAAGAGCTCAGTGCTTTTGTGGAATGATGAGAGCTATGGAGTGAGAAAGAATGGAGCAACTTCAACAGAGTAAATGACATGAAGTCTCATAACAATGTGACTGTGACCCATTATAAATTTGATTTTATTTTTATACTAACTATCTCAAAATATGAGAGCAATTTTAAAGCCCACATAAGGACAGTTCCCACTCTTACGAGTGAATGAGGTGAATGAGTTTTACTAATTCACTAATCACTTGTTCTCCATTTACTGTAAACACTATTTATCTCCTGAAACACAGTTTGAATGTGTTAGAGCTGCAGAAAAAACACTAGACATGACATGAGAAATTGCTGGTCATGACAAATAACAGTGTCAATATCTGAGAGATTGCACAGGTGATTAAGGGAGAAGCATATGAGAAATAGCCAGATGTCACAGGCAGCTGAAGGGAAGTGCTGGGACCTTCGGGGGAGCAGAGTCCTCCAAGGCCAGCAGTACCTTGGTAACCCCATCTGTGACATCATGAGAGGCAGAGATGATCCAGGTCATGTGCCATGGTTTAAAGCTGGGCTGGCTATTAAACCTGTGGCAGATGCTCTCTGTTAACTACTCTCCCCCTCCAAGAAGGGGAAGGAAAAGAGAAAAGGGAGAGACACTTATGGGTTGGAAAGTTAAAACAGTTTTAATAAACTATAAATATGAAAAAGAGTAAAATAATAATAATAACAGAAATAATTGAATATATACAAATATATACAAATATATACAAATATATACAAGACCAAGATCGAGCTCCCCAATAACGGTCACGTCACCACTGGCACTGCAGGGCAGGCTCTGGGAAGGCCCAGACTGGGCCCAGCGATGGACAGGAGCAGGATTCAGGAACGCACAGATTGGCATCAAGGACAGGAGAAAAATGGACAGAGTCCTCTTCGGACGCTGGCCATAGAAGAAGAGAGTGAGACCCTCGTCATCTCCCCGCTTTATACTGATACCTTCTTGGTCAATTTTGGGTCTCCTGTCCTGTCTGCTCCTCCCTGGAGCTGCGACCCTTCTCCGGCTCTTCACTTGTAATTAGTGAGGAATTTAGCAGTGACCTTGGTTTCTCTAGGAATAAAAATAAGCAAGAGCCTTTCTGCATAACATCCCTACTGGTGCCTCAGTGATAACTATAAACTTCGAGCATTATCAGTCCTGGAAGCAGACACTGTCTGCAAAACATGCAGTTAGTTTCAGAAAGTGCAGTTACTTAGAAGAAACTTAGCTGAAAGGAAAAATCGCTGAAAGGAAAATTGGTTCTGTTTTAGTCCAAACCAGGACATCATGGTATCAGAACTATCAGCACTGGATACAGATGAAGCAAAATTGAGTCCAAGGGGGGAAATGTAATTAGGGGCAGGTCATTTATTTGGAGGAGATTTGAAAGCGGAAAGGGCAGTACAAGGGCAACAAAAAGGATGGTTAAGAAACAGGATAAAAGGAGGATATACAAGTTGGGTGACTGGACCTTTTTTTTTGCCTTGCTGGGCAGCCCTGTGCTTAATCACTGCAAGCTGCAGTCTAAATAAATGATGAACCAAATTTCTTGTTCTTATCAGACTCCAGGTGTCAAGTCTGCTTCCAGGATCAGAAGAGGGATCAACAGGGTGCTTTTTTTGCCTACACATGGGTACTTAGATGATTGGATCCAATGGTCAAATTGAATACTAGTACCGTCATGATAGTGCCTGTTCTGAGAGGTCTGAGAACATCAGCAGCTACCTGCCACTTTCTACCTGAATTTGTCTATTGAAGTGTTAGGGGAAAAATCCTGTAAGCTTTGCTTGTTATCTGGCATGCTTTCCAATTTGCAGCTACCTATATCATTTAGAACTATTCAGCATATTTCCAAGATAGATTTTCCCCTTTCAGAAAACACAGCAAAGAATAAAAAGCTACCTCAAAAGTTCATGGTGTGGTCTGGTGTTTTTGAAGCAGGGGAATGCTGTAATTTGTAATTTTCAGCTGCACAATACAAAATCAACTGTGTTAAATAGTTTTGTATGACAAGACTAATTGTCACTGTTTCGGTAAAGCAAAAATGTATGGTACTTCTTTACAGAGTAGGTGGGAATTAAAGAAAGCTGGAAGCATTTTGTACCTTTTTCCTATGCTACCACTGAACAGCTGTGACTGAGATACTAATAGAGTTATTTATCCTTGGCTTTATTCAGAGAAAGCTAATAAAGGAATTATTCCCAAACTTAGTGTAATTCCACAATTAATATTAAATAATTAAGCAGTGTTCATTGGTTTATCATGATTCACTAGTCCTTATATGCCACACAGCAATTTCAAGTGGGCAGCAAATGATATTTGCCATTTTAGGAGATTAAAATTTCTATCCCACTGCCTCTCAAAATCCACCAATTCGTTTTGACAAATCAGTTTCATTCTGTTATGTATTAAACCAGTAACAATATCAAGCATCTTAACTGAGATGTCACCTCAATGAGATCATTCATATAACAATGTTTTCAAACAACATACTGATGACTGATACGTGAAACCTTTATTTATCATTAGGGTTAAAAAAATCACAACCTGGAGTACCATCAAGCACTCAGATATTTACCTGGTGTGTGAGTTTGCTTTGGTATTCTCTCTTTTGAATGGAATATACTGCAAAAGAAGTTCCATAATTTTCTTCAAGATTCAGGTTTCCTCTTTCTCATCATCTTGCCTTTGCTAGAAAGTTTATCAAACTAACTGTTACACATATGGTAGATAATCTTTTAGGAGTGTGATGCATTTGTTCATTAGACACAAATACCTAGAGACTTTCGAAAGCTTAAATGTGCAGATATGATAATGCGACAGTTTTAATATTGCTCCTCATAATTTACAGGTTTCCCATGACATATATTTCTAACTTTCTTGTTAAGTCCTCAAGGATACTTTCAGTGGCAAAAATCTTCAGCAACTCAGAAGAAACCCACCAAAGATTTATGTGTCAGCAACTTCAAGTAATAGCATCATTCCAATTATTTCCCACAATGTTTAACTATGAAAATCAAAATCTGTTTTAGTGTATATGATCAGGACTGAACTTTATGAAATTGGAAAAGAATAACTAGATCCCAAATTTATTTAAAACTTCAATGTAAGACACATGATAGCAAGAAAGAGAGAAGGTATGGAGATAAAAACCATATAATACTGATCTGCACAACGGCATACGAAGATAGCTTAACCATCAGCAGAGTCATCACAACAATCTTGAGGTGGCCTGAACAGCTACTGAGCATTTCTGGGAGCTTGCTGGTGGTGGCAAAAATATACTCGTGAGCCTTCACTGAGGCCTAAAGTCAGAAAAGGGCAGCACAAAAACCTAAACACATTAATTTGCCTGTTTGGAAGATGAAGGTGATAGAAACTAGTGCAATGGAACAAATGGACCCATCCATCAACTTTTTAAAGTGAGTAAGAGATCATAGCAGCTTCTGAAGTAGTTTATACTTCATGTGATGGAAGAGGAGGAGCTGGAAAAATGACTGTGGGATGCAGGGTAATGATATATATTTTGAAGGTTATAAAACTTCAGTTGTGCTTACCACAGACCTTAAGTGCTAGTCTGCACTCTGGATTTCACCCAAAATTTACAGACTGTAAAAAACTCAGCCACAGGTTATTATACTCATTTAATCCATATCCTGAAATCCTAGAAGTAGACGCAAGAAATACAGCTTCCTGAAGTAGTCTGACTGTCCTGCATGATCCAATACCATCTAAGAAAATCTTCTCCTCCTCCTAGAGTTTTTAATTTCCAGTGCTTTCTCAAGAGGAGTTCTCTCACACCCTTTTCTATTGCTTACTTCTTCAACTTGCCCAAAAGAGGAACAGAACAAAAACCACAGATCACACACATATATGTCCTTATTTCATATTTAATTCCATGTGTCAAATGCTTTAATTGAATCTCTGATGTTGAAATCAAACACATCAAAGAGTAGAGAGGAATTTCAAATAATTACAGCCAGGAGACCTCACCCTCCACCCTCCGAATCCTTATTCAAAGGTGACGTACACAGTATTCTCAAAAGACAAGCCTGTGAACTAAATTATAGTTCTACTTGGTACTAAAAATTGCAGACTCAGTAGAGATACCAGTTTGATAGCACACTGATTTTGCCTGGCCTTCATCCTCCTTTTCATTACACCAAAAGTAATAATTAACTGCCTCTTTCTTTCCTGTAGGAGCTAGGAATCTCACCCACACCCCCCTCAGCTCCACCAGTGCTAGATGTCTTTTCTTCAAATTGTCTAAATGATTAACATAATAAAGTTAAACCCAGGGCAATTGCTCTTCCCTAGTATTTAGCTTGAAGGCTTCTGTTTCTATTTTAAACCTGAAGAAGGGCTTGCACGCCCAAAAGCTTGTAGTCTTTTTTCCCAGCTATACTTAGTCTAATAAAAAAACATTATACACCTCTAAAAATCCTTCCTCATTAGCTAGTAGGAACACTTTCTGTTGTATTTTAGAATTAACCACAATTTAAAAACCAATGCAAACCCCAAAAATGAATAGTTGACCCCATCTGTTGCTTTTTTGCTTAAATACACACCAGCAACTATCAAGTGAAGAGTGGACATAAAAAAAAAATCTTCAGTACCATATTTTGTATCTGAGAGTTCTCTGTAGCCCCTCTATAGTAGGGTTAGAGCCACTGATGACATTTCAGTTCATTGTTACAACTGAGAGTTAGTTCTGTGTTTGCTTTCGAGAGTTCAGACTTCATTCTGGCAACTTAAAATTATGTGTGTTCTGAAGACAGAAGTGCCTGTAGAGGGTATGAGTTCAAGGTTAGACCCACAAATTAATACTGTAAAAATGTACATGGCCTACAGGAAACACAAATTTCATTTATGACTTCATTGCCTAATACAGTAGTAAGTGTTTCACAGTAACTATGATGAACACAGAAGAGGACAAAACAAGGAAGAGACCAGTGTGATATTTTACATGTGTGCATGCTTAATAGCTGTATGAACTTAAGAATATATTTACCATGTATCACTTTGAAATAGAAAAATATGAAACAATTTTCTGTAATTTATAAAGTATCAGTAGGCATCAGAGAATATTTGGAAACAAATACCAAAATGTGGGATCCTGAAAATAAACTGAATAAACAAACAAATTAAACTTAAGTGATGCAGGCTATAATTATTCTATGTTAGAAGTGGGAATCAGTTTGAAATTAAACCACTTAAAATTCAGCTGTCAGTACGCTGATATAAATTCAGTTACTTAAATCGCAAACCTAGTGCCATTTGCAATGTCCCAGGGCCTTCTACATCATTTTCACCTGCCAACCCCAAAAATGCAGAGGTCTTTTACCAGCCTTGTGTCACTTCTGTTAGTCTGTGTAGGTGCCAGCAGATAGGACATGGGGTCAAAAGAAGACTTGTGCCCTCTTTAGCAGCTTCTGCAGGACAGATAGGGTATCCTAGGGTAGCTTCAGCTACTGTGACGACCTGTGTGTTAGATACTAAATTGACCCTACTGTACCTAGAGGTGAGTTTAACATCTAACATGATGGTTGTTTTTTTTCTGGTCAGCTTAGAGTGTGGAGCCTAATGAGACTCAGGTGACCTTCTCCTCTGCATGGCCAAGAGCTGGATCCCTCATCAGCCTCTACTGGTTGAACAGACAAGATCTTCAGTAACTAAAAGGGGAAACTGAAAACCTGCTCGCTTGTAGATACCTATACTTAGACATATGAATGAAGGCATCACATCCTGAAACAAAGTCTTTCTCTGCCAGACTCAACGTGGTGAAACTTGAGAAGAATGCTGATGCCAACTCTGTTCAGTGAACTACTTAACACATTCCCATGAGGACTGCTCAACAACATTTAATGCCATTTCTCCCTCTGCTAGAACTTTCAAGCCAAGCTTTGCAAATGTTTCAATTTTAGGCAGTTTATGAAAAAGTGTTTTTTTTCTATGGGTGATATCAAATTTCACAGTATGTGTAAATCCAGCGAGTGATATTGTGAGGATATATTACCATTACTGTGCTAACTAGAAGAAAATGGCATACTCTGTGGTTTGTATGGATCTAAATCTTATTTATACTAGATCAAAATTATAACATCTCTTCTATCTATCTCCAAACCTGGACTTTAATAGGACAGAATAATGCCAAATGATAATACACAAAAGAACACCAGATGAAACAGAGTCTCCAACATTTTCTTTGGCTAAAGAGATGTGAGAACAGGTTTCATGAAAATATATATTTTTAGGGAACAATTTGCAATCATTATGAACACAAGCACTTTGCTGAGATAAAGGGCCATCATGATGGTGAAGTTCACTTTACATTTATGCATTAGTGGTATCCTGGGGCATATTTATTTATCAAAAAGTAGGCTAGGTTCAGACTTGCATGATATCTAGCCGATATTAAAAATGGTATAGAGATACTCTATCCCAGAAATAGCATCTAAATCCATTTTACTGGAAATACATTTTTGGAAAACATTTCCATAAGAGCTTCCTACCCTATTTTTTGAGACATTTTGTATCAAAGAAGCTCATTTTTCCTTATTTCTTTATTGGTTTCCAAGACACCAATGGGTGTTATGTTTAAAAAAAACCACTTGGGAACTCCTTGCTTAATATATACCATAAATTTATGTAAATACATATATATATATATAATTATATGTCGTATAATAAGATTAATATCTGAAAAAGGGGAAATAGCAAACTGCATTTTGGAACATTTGGAACATTTCCATTTTTATACCTAGAAGGGGGTAGCACAGTTTAATTCATAGTATTAGTAAGATTTAGCCATACATGTAAGGGAGAAAATCCTAATTAGATATTCATTTTGGTACATTATTCCTAGTTTTTTACTGACTTGAGTAGCCTTATGAGAAGAACATCTACTTTTTTATGAGGTTCCTAATTTGAGTAGTTTCTTACCCAGTGAACACAAAACTCAGGATATTAGAGGACAGCTCTCTCTATGTGGTTAAAAAGAGCCATTCCATACATGCTTTAAGCAGCTTTCCTGTTTAAGTGAACTAGGAGGCAGTCACTATTATCTTCAACTAGGTAACAAAACCTACAGGCTAAAACTTTTATACTAGCTATATACTCAGATTAGGCTGTTTCAATTTAAGCACACAGTGTAGTCTGTGTGATTATTCATTCTAGTCTATAACACAACAAAAGAAGAAATTTTTACTTCCACATTGAAGCCACATAATACCTCCTACAAGACATATGGAAACTTTTTTTCAGGCTAAGAACTGAACAACTAATTAATTGACTTAATTGTAAGTCAGTGCCATTATAGACAGACAATTCAACTGCCACCCAGAGTCACAAAGAGACATCCTCCACTGTAAGATATATTTTGCGGGGCGGGGGGGGGAGTGGGTAGCTGTAAGTGGTGTATAATTTGGAAAGAAGCAGGTGGAATCATAGAATAGCAGAATAATTTGTGTTGGAAGGGGGCATCTGGAGGTCATCGATTCTAACATCCTCCTCAAATCTGGTCAGATTAGCTTAAGGTGTTCAGGGCCTTGTCCAAGTTGGAGTTTTGAATATCTCCACTCACAGAATTTCCACAGCTTCTCTGGGCAGCCCATTCCTGGGCTTAATCATCCACATGACAAAGTATTTTCTTATACGTAGTCAGATTTTTAAGTGTTTCACCTTCTGTCCTATCACTGAATCTCTGAGAGGAGTCCCACTTTGTTTTTATTACACCCTCATATTAAGTAGCTGTAGACAGCAATGAAACTTCTCATTAGCTTACTCTTCTCCAGCCTGCACAAACCCAGTTACCTTAGCATCTCTTTATACAGCCCCTGGCCATCTAGGCGGTCTCTGCCGAACTCACTCCAGTCTATCCACGTCTTTTGTGTACTAGGAAATCCAGTATTGAACACAGTACTCTGTATGTAGACTCAGTGCTGAACAGAGAGGAAGGTACATTTTTCTTGACCTGATGGCTATACCCTTGCTAATGCAACCCAGGATGCCGTTGGCCTTTGCTGCAAGGGCACATTGTGAGCAGCAAGAGCTAATAGCCTGAAGACTGGAAAAGCCTTAACAATCTCTCAGCAGCATCCCACATCTGAGCACCCACCAAACAGCAAAACTCCTAGGACATCAAGTCAGGTTACAAGATGGTTGCTTCCATCCCCTGCAGGACATATAGTCTCCAGTCACTATCATCTGCCACCATGTTTGGTGCAGACACTTGTTTCAGCATCAGCTGACACTGGTTCTTCCATTCTGTTCCTCCTCACCTGTTGCTAGGACAATATATTTCTTCTGAAGCTGCTAACATGAATGTAGAGAATAAGTCCTCTCTGCTGCCAGAAATTACATACTTCCTGCCTTTCTTGTCGTTGTCCCTACTGCTCCCTCCAGTGTGGTCTCTACCTGTGGCATATTCTTTGCAGCATGGGGCTCGGGCTTTTGACTCTGCAGGGTCTCTGCACAGACATTGTTGATTTATGTGTGTTGTGTTTTAACTCTGGTAGACAGGTAAGCCCCACACAGACATTCATTCACTGTCCCTGAAGAGGGACTAGGAAGATAATAGGAAAGGCAAAAGCAAGAAAAACTCATGGGTTGAGATAAAGACAGTTTAATAGCAAAAGCCAAATATGCATGTGTAAGCAAAGCAAAATGAGGAATTCATTCACTATTTCCCATCAGCAGGCAGGTGTTCAGCCGTTTCCAGGAAAGCAGGGCTCCATCACACATAAAGGTGACTTGGGAAGACAAGCACCCTAACCTTCAGTGTCCCCCCTCTTCCTTCTTCTTCCCCCAGGTTTTATTACTGAGTACGATGTCATATGATATGGAATATCCCTTTGGTCAGTTGGGGTCAGCTGTTCCAGCTGTGTCCCTTCCCAACCTCTTGCACACCCCCAGCCTACTCACTGGTGGGGTAGTATGAGAAGTAGAAAAGGCCTTGACGCTGTGCAAACACTGCTCAGCAATAACTAAATCATGGGTGTATTATCAGCATAAATTATCAGTGTAAGTCATGGTAACAGATCCAAAACATAACAACATACAAACTACTATGAAGAAAATTAACTTTATCCCAGTCAAAACCAGTACAAAGTGATTCTGTGAGTCTGTCATCACCTGTTCTCCCTTCACTGATGTTACAAGGGAGAAGACCAAATGAAAGATTTTAGTTATCTGTTGGATGTGAAAGTATTGACATTTTCATTGTTATCCCTGCAATAAAAAGAGAGGATAAAGAAGACAATGCATATTCTAGAAATCTAAACATTTATGTCCCTAGAGCAAATGCAGGTGATTAGTTAACCCTTAGGAAAATGGATGGGAAATCATTTAAGGCATTACAAAGGCAGTAGAAATGGCAGACAGTCAAGAACGGTCTAGATGGCCAAAAATTAGAAGAGTACCATTCCCAGAGGGAACAAAAGGAGGGGACAGAAAAATCATAACTATGAAGAGCTCTCCCTATTTCAATAACATTAAGAGCTTCTCTAATGAATACAATTGGCAAGGGATGTATTTAGCAATGTATAGAACTACTTAAGACATATTAAGCACTTACATTTCCTTATGACTGTTCCTCTGAGATATTTTGAAGGACAAAAGGTCTCTTTTGGCAGGGTAGAAAGTATGTTTTCGTATTTTTTTTCTTTATGAATGTGGCAGAAGTAAAGAAATCTTCCTGTGCAGATACTTTATCAGTTGTAAGAGAAACAAAGTTTACAACTGACAAAGCTGATCTGTCTTTAGAAGACAGATTAGTACAGAAGAAGGATATCAAAATGGGTAGCAGGGCTAAATTCTGCATTAGTGAGGGAACACAAACAGAATCTGGTGGGTCCTTTACATATCTACCAGCATATAATGCATTTTTGTCCTATATTGCTCTGCACTTCTTGCAGCTACACAGTGTTTAACTTCAATTCTAACAATATCGTTACAGAAATCAGAAACTCACGCCTTTTCAAAGACCTTCTAGCACGAAGGCAATCTACTATCTGCTACTGAAGTACTTAAAAAATCTTTTCTCTCTGTTGTGTGTAAGTACAGGTGAGACTTGTACAGTGAATAATTCCTAATGAGACAGGAGGACATTGTATTACCATAGTTTGCACAACCTTGCTAGATTTTAGGTGAGGATCACCACTTCTACTTCCGTGTCACCACACTGCCTTACCCAAATCCACACTCAGGAGTGATGAGTGAATAGCAGGCTCTGCACCATGAAGAAAAGAGAGCCTGCTCTGTATCAGAATAGGCAGTTTTGTTATCAGTGCATTCATATACGTCTGCAACTAAGCAAATTAAGTAAAAAAAAAGACCAGTGTACCTTGCCTCCTTTCTGAAATGTAGGACAGAGAATGTTAGCTGGCAGTAAAGCTATAGGGGCCTTTCTTTAGAAGGCATCCAGTCTTATTGAAAGGGAGAGAGAATTCACCAAAACTCTAGGCCATAGATAATTCACTTATTAGTTAAAAAAATGTTCTCCTTATTCCCTGTCTGAATACCTTCCCTTCTTTTTTCCAGCATTGTGTATCATCAGGTCCTGCCTTTTAGACACGGATTGTAAAACCTTACTCAGATTATATCAAAGGTGAGACCACCTAAATAAGGGGTGTGAGCAAAAAGATTTTCAAAGGAATCTAAAGGAAGTAAAAACCTGTGAGAGTTTTTAAATCAAATATACACACAAACACCTTGTTGGGACAAACATGTTCGATTAATACTCTATATTTAATAAATCTAGGCAAGTCTCTGCTGATAAATTTAACAAGGTTCATCCCACAATATCTGAATTCCAGATATTCTGGAAATATCTGAATTCCAGATATTCTGATAAATTTAACAAGGTTCATCCCAGAATATCTGAAGATGTGCGGAAATGCAGGGTTCTGCGACTATGGCATTGGAAAGACACATGAATGACTGCAGACAACAACTGGTAAGAGACGACACCTAACTCATACAAATAGAATTTCCAAATGAAATCTCAGTTTTGTTTTGTTTTATCTTACTTTAATGATGATTTAATTTAATTTATTTATCATATTGTTTATTAATATGGTCAGTTTTAATGACCATCAAGAACACTGCCAAACTGCTTGTGTGACAGGCTCTTTTGGACATGTTGAACATATAGTCCTGAGGACTTTACAGGGGATATATTGATGTTCTCTTTCTATGTTAGTATGTTGAAAAACATTGTTGAACTGCTGAACAGTCATAATTTTTTAATCCATGCAATCACTAGTTCTGAAAATTTAGCTTTTGAAAGGTTTTTCTTGGATTTATAGTCTGAATAAAAAAGCAAGACAATTTTTTTCTTTTTTTCTTAAATATTTTTCCAGGCATAACTTTTGCACTCAGGTCAAGCTGTCTGTAAAGACTACATATTATTGTTGAACTTGCAAGCATGATATTTTAAAGGAGGAAGCTTCTGTTACTTTTTCGTCCAACAGTGGCCTTGAAATTCTTGCTATGTTTATCATACATGTCAGTCAGGTTCACTAGACACCCACTCAAAACACTTCTCAATCTTGCTTGTAGGGAGTCCCAACCATACCGTGAGAAGGTCATCTAGCCTCAGAGACTGCCAAAATGAAGTTTGGCTGCCAGTCAAGCAAGCATTTAAAAAGAAATATGACTGCAAAGGCCCAAAAACATTTCAAAAAAGTGATGGCAAATTAAAATCTCTCCAGCAGATGGAAAGTGAGACCACCTGGCAATAGGCCAGAAATAATCTTTTTTTTTTTCATTTAAGTTTTTTTGGATGCATGCCATCAAACCAAATCCAGCATCTGCCTCTGCAGCTGCTGCACAGGGCAGCAATAATTCCTCAGGCTAAAAGTTGCACAACAAGAAATATCAGAGTAACTCAATTGATGAGTGGTCAGTAAGGGACAGGAGACTTCCTAATTATCACCCATATGACCTGTGAATTGAAATACAAGCAGTGAATTTAAAGATACCTGATTTAAAGCAAATCTTATTATCAATAGAAGCTAGTTTTGCATTCTCAAAGAATATTTTCCCATTTTAATTCAGTTATACATAGATGTATATGTGTAAAGGACTTAGCATATGAATGGAAAAGAAAAGCCATCTTTCATAAGCCATTCCATCTCCCATAGAATCCCTTTTAACTCTGGGTTTAACACGTAGCTCAGCACCCTAGAAATCAAAGCTCTGACTGTGAAATGATTCGTTTGGTCTTCTCTATTGGTTTAATAAGGCTGATAAGCTGTTGCTTTCTGTAAACTGATACAAGAAACCTTAAACTAACTATACTATAAAGAGGATCAGTGCGAAGGGTGGAGTGAGACAAGATCCTTATTGTGTAGATAGGACACCTTAGTGATAAGTGAGATAACAGGAAATTAATAGCTCTTGCTTAGCAAAATTCTCCTTCCTTCCTTGTTACACTTAAAATCTTGTTAAGAGTAAAAAGGAACACACCTTATATGTGCAATAAATAATTTTTTATTACTCTAATTAAGGCCTTAGGAGTCTAATCAAAATGAAGCAAGGAGTTATTGTTATTCTGGTTACACTGAAGCTAACACTTATAGTCAGTAATACAATTCAAATACATACATATTATATCCACTGGAGTATTTTTCTCTAGTGTTATGTTTATTCTTCCAAGGGTCGTTGTCCTGGTTGGGCCTAAAACGGACCAATATTCCTCAGTGATTTTTCCTTTCATCTAAGTCTCTTCTAAGTAACTGAACTTTCTGAAACTAACTGCATGTTTTGCAGACAGTGTCTGCTTCCAGGACTGATAATGCTCGAAGTTTATAGCTATTACTGAGGTAATGGTAGGAATGGTATGCAGAAAGGCTCTTGCTTATTTTTATTCCTAGAGAAACCAAGGTCACTGCTAAATTCCTCACTAATTACAAGTCAAGAGCCATAGAAGGGTCGCAGGTCCAGGGAGGAACGGACAGGAGACCCAAAGTTGACCAATGAGGTATTCCATCTCATACACATCATTTTCAGTATAAAGCAGGGGGATCATGAGGGTCTCACTCTCTTCTTCTATGGCCGGCATCCGAAGAGGACTCTGTCCATTTTTCTCCTGCTCTTGATGCCAATCTGTGCGTTCCTGAATCCTGTTTCTGTCCGTCGCTGGGCCCAGTCTGGGCCTTCCCAGAGCCTGCCCTGCAGCGCCAGTGGTGACGTGACCATCATTGGGGAGCTTGATCTTGGTCTTGTATATATTTGTGTATATTTAAGTCCATTATTATTATTATTATACTCTTCTATATTGTTAGAGTTTATTAAAACTGTTTTAACTTTCCAACCCATAAGTGTCTCTCCCTTTTCTCTTTTCCTTCCCCTTCTTGTGGGGGAGAGAGTTAATAGAGAGAATCTGTCACTGGTTTAATAGCCAGCCCAGCTTTAAACCGTGTCAGTCTTCTGAGTCCTAAGGTCTACAGCTTTTGTCTTTAAAACAAATTGGGCCAGTGAATTATTAAAACAAGTCACCAGTATCCTGAGGGTCTTGCTCAGCAGAATATGATGCTGATGGGGACAATTTTTTCCTCCTTGGTCTTGGGCCCACTTTTTTTTTAATTAATATTTATTTTCTTTATACGTCTATGTTTATATATGTTATAATGATATGAAAAGAGCGAGCTCCATAAGAGCTTTTAGGAGAACTGAAGCTTCTAGAATAAAAACCAAGTAGGGTATATTGTGTGAAATATATGTGGGGTCTTCAGTCAATGCACTCTAAACAGAGTTATACTCATTTTAATTTAATCCAATTGTCTGTCCTTTCACACTGTAGAGTTTAGCTGGCATGTCCCATACTGTATATCATTTTGTAGTCATACCTTATTTTCTGTTTTCATTTTGATATCTTTCAAAGCCTTCTTATTAATATTTCAAACCTTTTTGGATCTGTTTAGTTCAAAATGGTAGTCATTACAACTTGTATCATCTCCCTTGTTTTCCAGTCTCCTGCAGCTACTTTCATAAGCTTGGCATCACTGCTGCTATCTATGAGTGTAAATACACTTCAGCACCATCTTGGCTTGGGGATGGGATGCTGTCAGCCTCCTGCTCTTGCCTTTAGTTCATGGAACAGTAACTCATCCACAATCCGTGATTGAGAAATAAAGTTTTCATAGAATGTAAAGTACATAGAAGTACATAGAATGCCCTGAGTTGGAAGGGACCCACAAGGATCATCGAGTCCAACTCATGTCCCAGCATAGGACAACCTCAGAATTCACACCATGTGTCTGAGGTCATTGTCCAAATGTTTCCTGAATGCCATCAGGCTTGGCGCCATGACTGCTTCCCTGGGGAGACAGTTCCAGTGCTCCACCAACCTCTGGGTGAAGAACCTTTTCCTAATATCCAACCTAAACCTCCCATGGCATATCTTCCTGCCATTCCCTCGAGTTCTTTCACTGGTCACCAGGGTGAAGAGGTCAGTGCCTACTCCTCCTCTTCCCCTTGTGAGGAAGTTGTAGACTGCAATGAGGTCTCCCCTCAGTCTTCTCCAGGCTGAACAGATCTAGTGACTTCAGTCACTTCTCGTACGGCTTCCTCTCTATATCCTTCACCATCTTTGTGGCTCTCTTCTGGACACTCTCTAGTATCTTCATATCCTTTTCATACTGTGGCGCCTAAAACTGCACATAGTACTCAAGGTGAGGCCGCACCAGTGCAGAGTAGAGTGGGACAATTCCCTCCCTCGACCGGCTAGCAATACTATGCTTGATGCACGCCAGGACACGGTTGGCCCTCTTGGCTGCCAGGGCATACTGTTGGCTCATGTTCGACTTGCTGTCAACCAGAACCCCCAGATCCTTTTCCATGGGGCTGCTCTCCAGCCTCTCACTCCCCAGTCTGTATGTACATCTAGGGTTGCCATGTCCCAGGTGCAAAATCCAGCACTTTCCCTTGCTAAAATTCATGTGGTTTGTGATCGCTCACCTTTCTAATTTATCCAGGTCTCTCTGCAGGGCCTCTCTGCCCTCGGGAGTGTCAACAGCTCCTCCCAATTTTGTGTCACCACTGAATTTGGATAGTAGCGCTTCAAGTCCTGCATCCAAACCATTAATGAAGATATTGAAGAGCACTGGCCCCAAGATGGATCCCTGAGGAACCCCACTAGTGACTGGTCATCAGCCCAATGTAGCCCCATTTACTATAACTCT
The DNA here is from genome assembly GCF_013368605.1 of Nyctibius grandis. Taxonomy (NCBI): domain Eukaryota; kingdom Metazoa; phylum Chordata; class Aves; order Nyctibiiformes; family Nyctibiidae; genus Nyctibius; species Nyctibius grandis. The sequence goes on along the minus strand of NC_090659.1, from coordinate 74,164,988 downwards.
TTGAGCTCTACATCAGCCAACTGTTCACCCATTGCATTATGTGTTTATCCAGCTGTATGCTGGACATTTTGCCCAAGAGGATACTGTAAGAGACAGTATCGAAAGCTTTACTGAAATCCAAAAAGATTACATCGACTGGCTTCCCTTGGTCAACAAGGTGGGTAACCTAGTCATAGAAAGAAATTAAATTTGTCAAACAGGACTTTCCCCTCATGAACCCGTGCTGGCTTGGACCAATGACTGAGTTTTTGAGATGTGTTTCAATAACTCCCAGAATAATTTTCTCCATAGTTTTGCCAGGCACCGAGGTGAGACTAACAGGGCTGTAGTTACCAGGGTCATCCCTGCTGCCCTTCCTGAAGATTGGGACAACGTTTGCCAACTTCCAGTCAACTGGGACCTCTCCAGATTGCCAAGAATGTTGAAAAATCATTGAGAGAGGTCTCACTGTGATGTCAGCCAGTTCTTTAAGTGCCCTTGGATGAATCCCGTCGAGCCCCATTGACTTGTAGGGATCCAGCTGGAGCAGCAAATCCCACACAAGTTCGGGGTTGATTAGGAGTGTATCATTCTCACAGTCATGGATCTCAGGCACAGGGTTCTGGGGGTCCCAGCACCCATCATTGGTGTTGAAAACCGAGGCGAAGAAAGCTTTAAACTTCTCCACTTTATCTATGTCCTTGTATGTGAAGTGACTATGCTTGTCGAGTACCAGGCCAATATTATTTCTAGCCTGTCTTTTGCTACCAATATATTTTAAAAAAACGCTTTTTATTGTCCTTCATAGTACTGGCCAGCTTCAACTCTAATTGAGCTTTGGCTGCGCAAATTTCCTCCCTAAAGTGGCGAACAGCATCTCTGTAATCCTCCCATGTCACCTGACCCTGCTTCCAGCAGTTGTACACTTTCTTTTTTTGCCTTAGTTCAAGAAGAAGATCCCTGCTCAGCCAGGCCAGCCTTTTGCCTTATCTGTTTGACTTTTGACATTTTGGAATTGCTTGATCCTGTGCTCTTAGGAGGTGGTACTTAAAAAGTGACCAGCACTGATGGATCCCGGGCCCTTCAAAAGATTTTTTCCAAGGAACCTTATTAAGTAGTTCCCTGAGCAGCCTGAAGTCTGCTCTCCTCGTATCCAGAGTAGAGGTCTTGCTGGTAGTCTTCCTTCTGTTACCATAAATTTTAACTTCACAGCTTCGTGGTCGCTATGGCAAAGGCAGCCACCAGTCGCCACTTCACCCACAAGACCCTCTCTGTTAACAAGCAACAAATCAAGGAAGGCCCCTTTCCTGGTTGGTTCCCTTAACACCTGAACCAAGAAGTCGAGATGGTTTAGAAATCTTCTGGACCTGTTTGTACCAGTTGTGTGGTATTCCCAATTAACATCTGGCAAATTGAAGTCCCCCACATAAGGATAAGGGCAGATGACTTAGATGCATCCCTCAGTTCCTTAAAGAATAACTCATCTGCATCATCATCCTGGCTGGGTGGCCTACAGTAGACTCCCACAACAACATCCGCTTTATTTGTCTGTCCTTTAATCCTTACCCATAAGCTCTCAACTGTGCCATCACGGACTGTAAGCTCCATACATTCCAGCCCCTCCACTACATACAGTGCCACTCCCCCGCCTTGCCTGCCCTGCTTATCCCTCCTGAAGAGTCTGTAACTATCCATCACGGCACACCAGTCACAGGACTCATCCCACCAGATTTTGCTTATGCCAATGATATTGTATCACTGCCATTTATTCAACACAGCCATTTATTCAAACAGGCTCTACATAGAAACCATCCTCAGACTAAATCAACATAAACAAATACATCAACTTCACCAAATTGCAGATTAGGAAAAACCATAGCATCTCAGTTGAAGGAGTCGAAGTCTATTATTTCTCCCACACTTGACAAAATAAAGATCACACTGTTGTAGAATAACTGCATTTCAGTAACCTTGAAAATACTTGGATTATTAAACTATTTCCTCTTTCTACATTTCTAGATGGACATGAGTAGTTGGTCCACTTTCACAAGGGCATTGAGAAGAAAACAAAAGGATCAAACTGAAATGCTATTGCCTCGAGGGCAAGACTTAGGAGGAGTGGGTGAGGTCACTTGTCTTGTTCAGCTTGGAGAAGAGAAGGCTGAGGGGTGACATCACAGTCTACAACTTCCTCAAGGGAGGTAGAGAAGGGGGAGGAGCTGATCTCCTCCCTCTGATGACCAACGATAGGTCATGAGGAAATGTAATGAAGCTGCATCAGGGGAAGTTCAGAATGGATGTTAGGAAAAGGTTCTTCATTGAGAGGGTGGTCTGTCACTGGAATAGGCTCCCCAGGGAAGTGGTCATGACACCAAGCCTGTCAGAGTTTAAGGAGCATCTGAATGACACTCTTGGTCATATGGTTTAGTTTGAAGTAGTCCTGTGAGGAGCAGGGAGTTGGACTTGATGATCCTTATTGATCCCTTCCAACTTGAGATATTCTATGATTCTTTTCCCCCAAACAGAAAAAAATATCATAGAGAAGAGCTGCAATATGAAGGTTGCTAGACCTCAGCTGGGGTCTGAAGTATACCTTTTTTGAATTTTGTTTGGCTCTAAATGACATTTTTTCCACTGATCTCTGCTTTGAGTTAGGTCTGAAGAAAAGTAAAAAATCTTTTTACAAAACAATGACATGGGAGTTTGTTTTCTTGTTTTCCTTCAGAAATCTTTCTCTCAAATTCCTCCTTCCTTAATGTTATGCAAATAATCTGTAGATTATGGAACTCTATACGAAGTCTGCTATTCAAAACAAAGGCTTAAATTTAGGGCTTTTAGTTTACAGCCTTGTATATTAAGAGGACTATCTATCAAAAAGCCATCCTACTAAAAAATCACTTTGTTGGGGTTCATGCGAGGAACGGACTACAGCACACCAATGTGATGCTCTGATAGCCATTTTATTGCAGTTAACACAGCTCTTTTATAACATACATACTTCCTTATCTCGCGATCACACCTTAAGCTATTGGCTGCAAGCACTGTGCACGTTCTGTCCACCCGCCTCTTCTGCTGTTCCGATTGGATACTTGCTATGAGCCTAAGCAAAGCCACATCCTTATACTGTCTTGCTGTCTCATGCTGCCTCAGCACATACACAACAGTGTACTCGTATGTCCTCTCTATAATTCTTCCACGACCCAGGCCCCAACATCCCTTGAAACTATTCTTTTTCCACATGCATATAAGTTCGCATTTCAGCAATTCAGCTTTAGTTAACAGCTCCCCAGTGAACTAAAATTAATTCCACAATACAGATCTTCAACTGCTGACTTCTTAGACCTCCTAAAAGTTTATCATCATTCCACCTTTTCCATCCAGAAACACACTTTCTTGATTGTTTAGTTAGCAAATAAATCAAAGTATTATTTTGTTTGTGAAGGTACCATGGACATCATATTTCTTGTAGTATTTTCAGAGAAATACTAAATTTGAAATGTGAACACGATCTTAAAAACTGAGATTGCTGCTTCTAAAAAAAAAGTCAAAACTTTTTTTAAATTTTGTATTATTTGTCTCACATTTTGTTTGTTCCAAACCTTAGTAAATTTATAAATTACTACGAATGTAGAGAGTACTCTTGCTGGAAATCTAAAAAAATCACAATCAATATTTTCTGTATTAAAAGTTTTTAGTTTTCTTTTTATTTAAGCTATGCAGATAATGTTCTTACCCATACATGAACAGGAAACATATTCTTGGTCATTCTAGATAGATGGCAATATTCTAGAAAGAGGGGGATTAACTGATAATTTCTTCTTTTAGAAAAAATATCCATATTTTACTTCTCTTATTTCCTAGAAGTTAAAATAATGAGATAGTTTGACATCAGTAAGAACCAGGTTGTAGTTATTGTTATAAAAGGAATTTTATGAATGAAATTAAAAGAGCAAGATGGTTAAATTCAAATCAAAATCTGTATTACAATGTAGACTAATGAACACTTTCTTTTCATAAATCTTAATGAATTCATTATTTATCAAAAAGAGTATTGTATAAAAAAGAGTAATTTCAAATACTGGAAAAAAGATGTAGTACAGGCATTAAAGCTGAAAAGAAGATATCCTTTTCACACCACCAACTTCTTCATCTGGATAAATAGCAAAATATTGGCTTTTGCTTGCTATACTATACAACCAGCATTCTTCAGCTTGGTTGTAGGCACAAAGAGCAGATGTTTGATTTAAAACAAGTATGTAATGCCATGCCATAGCGAAACAGGGCAGCTTAAGAAAATGACAGCACTAACGTTCTGCTAACACGCTAATGAGAGTTGGCAATGTAACAGTGTATGTCATTATAAGCTGTCATCATGAAAAATTATGAGACGCACCAAGCTGACAAAGCTGCTACATTTACTGAGGCCCTTACTATTTAAGTTATTTTTCTGTTTGCAGAAGGGAACAAAACAAAGACAATTCAGAAAAGTCTTATAACAGCCATTTAAAAGAAGATTATTTCACAGAATCAACCAGGTTGGAAGAGACCTCTGGGATCATCGAGTCCAACCATTGCTCTGACACGACCCTGTCAACTAGACCTTGAATCTAAGTGCCATGTCCAGTCTTTTCTTAAACCCCTCCAGAGATGGTGACTCCACCACCTCCCTGGGCAGCCCATTCCAATGTCTAATAACCCTTTCTGGAAAGAAATTCTTCCTAATGTCCAACCTGAACCTCCCCTGGCGAAGCTTGAGGCTGTGTCCTCTTGTCCTATCGCTAGTTGCCCGGGAGAAGAGGCCAACTCCCACTTCACTACAACCTCCCTCCAGGTAGTTGTAGACTGCTATAAGGTCACCTCGGAGCCTCCTCTTCTCCAGGCTAAACAACCCCAGCTCCCTCAGCCATTCCTTGTAGGTCAGACCCTCCAGACCCTTCACCAACTTGGACGCCCTCCTCTGGACTCGCTCCAACACCTCAACATCTTTCTTGAAGTGCGGGGCCCAGAACTGAACACAGTATTCAAGGTGCAGCCTCACCAGTGCCGAGTACAGAGGGACGATCACTTCCCTAGACTGGCTGGCTACACTATTCCTAATAGAGGCCAGGATGCCATTGGCCTTCTTGGCCACCTGGGCACACTGCTGGCTCATGTTTAGCTGGCTGTCGATCAGCACCCCCAGGTCTCTTTCTGCCGGGATGCTTTCTAACCATTCTTCCTCCAGCCTGTAGTGTTGCATGGGGTTGTTGTGGCCAAAGTGTAAGACCCGGCACTTGTTCTTGTTGAACCTCATGCCGTTGGTCTCAGCCCATCTATCTAACCTGTCCAGATCCCTCTGTAGGGCCTATATTTCCTATAATTTTTTCTGTTTCTTATACATTCCTGCATGCTGTACAGCTTATACACTAAAAAAGAACTTTAGATTTTCGTGCATGCAATGGACAAGATAAGCATATAAGTTTTCAAGTATGAAAAATTCGTATTAAAAAATGTAAAATTTAATAGAATCTGTGGTGTCCTCAATAGTATAACAAGGGAACTTTTTTCAAAAATGCACAACTTAGGTTTAGATTTGTTAATTGTAGAACTGGAAGAAAACTAGAAATGCCAAACCACGAATCCATCTGAGCTGTTGTAACAGGCACCTGAGACAAAGCTATTTTCTCTGTCATAATGGCATAACGCCATTATGCCATGTAGACATACTTACTGACTTGGTGATAATGTGTGTATTTCTAGAGTAGGTCTATAAATTTATCCCCTTTCTAAGATATTCAGAAAAAAACAGAGAGAAATTCAGGATGAGAACGCAGAAATGTGTTCTACTTCCAAATCACCATTGTCCCTCAGGGGTCCATATCGGGACTGGTACTGTTCAATATCTTTATTCATGACACCATAGACAGTGAGACTGAGTGCACTCTCAGCAAGTTTGTATATGACACCAAGCTGAGTGGTACAGTTGATTCAATTGAAGGAAGCAATGCCATACAGAGGGATCTTGACAGGCTTGAGGAGTGGGCCCATGTGAACCTCATGAAGTTCAACAACGCCAAATGCAAGGTCTTGCACATGGGTCAGGGCAATCCCAAGCACAAACACAGGCTGGGGGATGAACGGGTTGAAAGCAGTCCTGCAGAGAAGGACTTGGGGATACTGGTGGATGAAAAACTGGACATGAACCATCAATGTGAGCTTGGAGCCCAGAAAGCCAACCGTATCCTAGGTTGCATCAAAAGAAGTGTGGCCAGCAGGTTGAGGAAGGTGATTTTCCCCTTCCACTCTGTTTTTGAGAGACACCCACCTGGAGTATTGCATCCAGTTCTGGGTCCCTCAATACAAGGAAGACATGGAGCTGTTGGAGTGAGTCCAGAGGAGGGCCACTGAAATGATCAGAGGGCTGGAGCACCTCTCCTACAAAGACAGACTGAGAGAGTTGGGGTTGTTCAGCTTGGAGAAGAGAAGGCGCCAGGGAGACCTGTCTCCTGGCTTCTAGCTGTCTTCCAGTACCTGAAGGGGGCCTACAAGAAAGCTGGAGAGAACTTCTAGCAGCATTCAATACACTGCCACTTACAAAATTACAAGACCATATTCCCTTGATATTTTATATGCAACTAGAAAAAGCTCCAAAATCTGTGCAAACACAGTACTCATCAAAATACTATATCTAATAGACAATTTCTTAACTATTTTAATCTCAGACCGATTATGCTGATTATTTGCAGATTATTAATAGACAAATGATAGCAATCAATCATTTTCATTTCTGGCTGATTTATGGATGACCCATATGACAAAGCCTACACATAATTTTAGTCTTAACAAAAGAAAGAAATTAGAAACTGCAGTTGTCAATTCTATTAACTGAACACGCTAAGTTTGATGCTGTACATTTTCCAGTGACTTTTGTAAAAATTTGAAGTGGGATTAATTTTACCAAACTTTAGATGGCCACAGCATAGAAGTGTCTATGTCTGAGACAGAAATCTAGTCTTTTTCAGTCAGAGAAGAAAAATAAGAGATTTATCTGAACTCTTTTAAATGTTACTTAGAAATGACTTATACTCTGGAAATGACTGTTTCATTCTTTTGATTATAAGGAGAGTGAAGACTCTTCGCTCATATGGAGAATGAATAAGGAAAACACTTGAAGAAAAATATAAATGCATTCTTTAAATTGGTCTTCATTACCAAAGAAAATATTTAAGTATTAACTTAGTACACAGATTTACTTTTTGCGAGATGTCCAGCAGGGAAACCATTCTCAAAAAACACAGAAGTTAAAAAGGAAGATGAATCCAATGTTCTAAATCTTGACAAGTGTGCTTACCATTACAAACCAAAGTACCACTGAAACACTGAAAATCTTACATAACTCTGTGCAAAAATGTTGATAAAACAAAGTTGTAGTCCTCCGATCCCATCAAGTCCAGGAATTTTATAGCATTCAAGTCCCCTATCATGCCAGCAAAGAAAACTGAGGAATACTGTCTTTCTGTAAAAAACTATAATGTATCAGTAAACTATTATAGTAGGGACTTGGAGAAGACCAGCATTATAACTCTCTAATAAACTTCTTAATAAGTTTGAATAATTGAGTAAAAGGCAGAAAAAGAATGTTCTGTTGCACGTAGGTAATATTGAAAATGAATTTTATAACATGCCTATCTATTAATGCATTTTTATGCCACTATCTCAGTGAAAGAATTCTCTGTGTGTGTGTATATATGTGTATTTAAATCATAAAAATAAATGAATCTCCTGCCTGTACGTAAAGGAATACATTAAGAAATATTTATATTGACATTTATCAGTTTGTAAAATTTGTGTTTAATTGAAGAAAATAGTGCTCTATGCCAATGGCATAATATAAACAAAACCACAGTTCTAAATGAAACAGAACAAACCGATGACTGAACCAACAGTAACAAGAAGCAGCAGGTTTGTTTAAGAATATAGAGACTTTGTTGGTTTAGATATTGACATACGAGAAAGAGAAAACAAAGCAGCAAAGTTAGAGATGAACTCATTAAAATAAGTTTCTTTCCCAGTAAATGAGATAAATAGTCCTTGTGAAAATTAGCTTAGTTTTAATGCATCACATAAAGGTCATTGGGTTTTTCTTTTCTTTTTTCTTTTTTTTTTTTTCTCCACTTGATTGCCCCTTTAACTTCTGTCTCAACAGAAAGATATACCACTTCATCATACTAACACGATCAGCTAGTTGAGTTTCCTCCAGTGAAAAAGTAATGTAACATCTGAACACCAAACAACACTTTCTTTAACTGACTGAAGACACCAAGCACTTCTGAGACTTCAAGATGACTCACAAACATATCAAGACGACAGGACAGATAGAAAGGAGCAATGGCTACAGGCAGTGCTCTTCTACTGGTACCCTATAGACTCAACAAAATGTACTTTGGCCCTCTGTAGCCTAAGGCATCAGCCGTAACTTATCTCTCTGTAACAGAAGACAGTTTCATAAAAAGCAGATCTCAGATAATCAAAGGGGATTATTGGACACACTTGCCTAAGAAAAGGAAACAAGCAACATAGTTGACCTCTGAGACTAAGTAGTATAGGTCTCAAACGAAAACAAAATACTGTGCAAAACGTTAGATTACTTGGAAGCACGTAAAAAATCCCCTTATTCTGCCTTCTGGTCTTGGAAGAGCTGAGCTCCTCATGATTCCTGACCGAATGCATAATCATAGCTCATGAATGTGAACAACCATCAATCTGGAAAATACTAAATGGGAGCTGGAAGAAAATTAACTGGTAGCCTCTGGAGTTTCAAAATTCTCTTCAGAAGATGGGAGAGCACTTAGTGAGGGTGGGGCTGTTTCAGTTGGCTTCTGCAAATTTTCTGTTAACACCAGCATCTCAAAATTACTGAACATTTCAGAACTATTGGACACTTTGGGTTTTTGGGGACTTTGATTAGATACAGGTTGCCCTGTGCTATTTGTTATAAAAATGTTTCTGTCAACACTTCATTTAATTTTTTTATTAGCTTGTTTTCCTATAAGCAATTAGCAATAGCGATCACTTTCTTACCTATCCCATTACATCTAAGATTCTCAGAGATGCATTGTTTTTCTAGGCTGTGTATTAGAGGCAAAAGGGTCTCCTTGCTCATGAACTCCCAGCTTTGATCTGCACTCTTTTGAGAGACTCCTAAGGCCCTAGAAAATATTTTCAAACTCTTCCTTATTTGTGTTTGATCCCTGAACCTTCAGGTGCAGAACCTTTTCTAGGATGCTATTACAAATGGTTTCATTACGTATTTTGATATATATTGTAAATATAGTTTATATATGCCTATAGTAGGATAAACTTACTCTAAGCAATGTATTTTACCCCTTTACTCTTCTTCATTTCCTACTTTTATTTCAATGCTACTACAAAAAATCGAGCTTGTACACCTGTGTATAAGGGTAAAAATAATTAATTAAACAAGATTCCTACTTTTATCCAGAATAATATACCATTTACCTTCTGATGCAATGACGTTCACTACTCCCACGGGAATTTCTGTGGAGCTTCCTCCTTTTCCACAGTTTTTACTTTCTTTTCTATGGTTCTTGCCCTAGTTCTAGACTGGAAATGAGTCATTGTCTTATGTTGTGTCATGTATCAGAAATACTACACCTACACTAGCAGATAAAACAGGCTGGAGACCATTTGATAGCCCTTCAGGTCAGGACAATGTTGTGACTCATGTCTGAACAACTACATTGTATTGCAACATCCAAGTTATCTACCACAAATGAAGTCACCTGTGTGGAAGACTGCTAGTTTGTCATGGGCCATAATGGTACTGATGTCCATGCTAATAATTTGATAAGATGAACAACCATCTGTGAGTGCGTAGACTGTGTCTGGTATTTTTAATTCTCAGCTGTAACTGAAATGTGCCACCATATGTGCTGTTTTGTGAACCCAGTGTATCTTGCTCTCTTAATATTTTGGATTCTTTAGAAAGCTATTGTGGCTAATGCACAATTTTCAGGGTAGTCAAGCTAACCCTCATCCAGAAAGATTTTCTCAAGGACTGATTTTCTTACTGGCTATTAATTAGTCTCAACTATATTTAAGAAACTTTCAATTTTGACTGTTTTTTCCTAAGCCTTAGCACTTTTTAATTTATTTTTTTTTCAGATTAAAATCCTCTCTGGTTTTGCATTCCTCACATATTATGGATTCATAGTTAAACTCCTCTGTCAGCATTAGCTGAAACTATTAAAAACTTTAACTTGTTTTCCAGTGAACGGATGCTTGTCAGAAATTAAGTTGCCTTCCAGATGTCTTCTTTCCTAATGACACTCGCTCTTTACTTAATTAAGTGCTTTTTCTTATCTTTGAGATTATCCCCGATTTATCTAAAAATTTGAAATTTGTTGAGTCTTTAAACTAATCCCTCAAACTCCTTTGAGTTTCATGTTTTTTCTGTTGGGGGGTTTGTTTGTTTATTTGTCTGCTTTTGTTTGTGGTTTTTTTTTTTTTTCTTTTTTTTTCTGGTTCATTTTAGTTTTGGTACTTGATTTTGTTCAGTTACCACTAAGATTTCTGAAAGCTGCCAGGTCTGCCTTCATTCAGTGCCTGAGATCCAGCTAGTAGAAAGGACTAGTACAGAGAGTTCAAATAAAGCCTGAAAGTGGAAGAGGGTTTAAGACACCTGTAAGAAGATACTTGAATGCAATGTGAAAGGAAACAATACTATTTTATATATAAAAATGTAAAAAGGAGGAAATAGAACCAAAAAAACCCATTGTGTACAAAATAGTTGCTGGCTCAAGATGAAGACATTTGTGGGAAACGAGAACAGGAGTGAGGGTGCCTTAAAGATTAATGTTATGATGAAATTTACTGTGAAATTAACTCTTGATTCTATTTACCTTTATGAAAGGAATCTAATATTTAAAAATCCATTACTAACCTTGCATGTTTGCACATTACACTTGTTTCTCACATCCTTGTATTCCTGCTTTGTATTGTCACTCCAGTCCAGCTTCCCTGTAATCCTGTTTTCTGTTAAACTAAACTAATAAATTTCATTTGCTTCTGGTCAAATTTTTTTAGTCTAGTTTCTAACAGCTAAGTTTTAACAGTCTTTATCTGAACTTATTAGCAAGAATTCACTGTTATACCTTACGGGTAAAACAATTCCTAAACATAGCAAATGAAATAATAATCTTGAAAAACTGTAATTCACATTTACTAGTACAGGTACAAAAGCTACACTCGCTCCAAATTTTAATGATGTACATGATTATGACAGCATGCATTAACTGACAATCTAAAATATATGTAACAATTATTTACTCAGAATGAGCCACCAATGTAAGTTGTTGTCCTGGTTTGGCCTAAACCAGGCCGATTTTCCTTTCAGTGATTTTTGCTTTCAGCTAAGTCTCCTCTAAGTAACTGCATGTTTGCAGACAGTGTCTGCCTCCAAGACTGATAACGCCCGAAGTTTGTAGTTATCGCTGAGGCACCGGTAGGGATGTTGTGCAGTAAGGCTCTTGCTGTACTTATTCTTAGAGAAACCAAGGTCACTGCTGAATTCCTCACTGCTTACAAGTGAAGAGCCGAAGGGGGGTTGCAGCTGCAGGGGGGAGCAGACAGGGCAGGTGACCCAAAATTGACCAATGAGGGTATTCCATCCCACACATGTCATTCTCGGTATAAAGGGGGGGGGATCACGAGGGTCGCGCCCCTTTCTGCTATGGCCGGTGTCCAAGGAGGACTCCGTCTGTTTTCCTGCTGCCCCCGATCCCGATCCGTGCATCCCTGAATCCAGCTCTCGACCGTTGCTAGGCCCAGCCTGGGCCTTCCCGGAGCCTGCCCTGCAGTGCCGGTGGTGACGTGGCTGACTTCAGGGGAGCTCAATCTTGGTTTTGTATATATATTTGTATATATTTGATTATTTCTATTATTATTATTATATTTTTTTTTCATTATTATAGTTTATTAAAACTGTTTTAACTTTCCAACCCGGAAGCCTCTCTCCCTTTTCCCTTTCCCTTTCCCTTTGGGGGGAGGGGCGGGGGGGGATAACAGAGGGCATCTGCCACAGGTTTAATAACTGGCCCAGCTTTAAACCGTGACAGTTGTGAAAGACAAATCTTATCTGTATTAAATATAAGCAATTATAAAACTACTTACTATGTAAGAGGTAAGATTGGAGCTGAGAGTCCTAACAACTATCCTAGTATTCATTCTGTAGCTGTAACAGTGCCACACGGCTGAAACTGTAATAATAGCCTGAATAAACAAATGAAGAAAGAAAATTCCTTTGATTACTACTTGCCTTAGAATGCACTGGATGCAAAACAATGATAAAATTTCTTCTTTTTTTTTTTAATATATCTCTCAGAGCTTCTAACAGGTATTCAGCAACAGGTAGTACACATGTAAAAATCCCATTACAATGCACTGTATTTCAAATAATTGTTCTGTTTTGTTGTCTTTGTACAGTCCATAAAACTTTTATTTTGCAATGCTGTTTCCCCTCAGAGGAAAAGAAATAAAAAACAATGAATTACAGAGACTCTAAATTCTTAGCAACGTTTACAAAATAAACTAGTAAGTTACTATATCAATTTTTAGGTGCGTGAAATCTAAACATCAATTTCTTTCACTTCATGCAGGATTATGTTATTTCCCTTTAGGCTACAAAACCCATTGAGATCAATGGGAAACTTGATCAGGTTTAGCTCAGGTCTTTTTTATGCACATTACAGCAATAAGATTTTATGGTGCTTGCACAAAAGCTAATAAAAATAAGTTTTGAACTTATTTTCCCAAATGATCCACAAACCCATCATCTGATCCATGAGAAAGCAATGGTTAAATCAGGAGATTAGAATTTTACTATCTGCTTTTTAGCCCAGACCACATCTGTCTACACAGTGAGCCAGACATGTGACTTGTGCAAATAATCATAGAACAAACAAATTCAGGGTAGTTAAGTCAATTATACTAACTGAGGATTTGGCTCAGTAACTTGCATTAGTACTTAAGTGCAAGAGGAGCTATACACATATTCACTTAAAATAACTTATTATTCTGGCTGAGCTGTTGTTACCCTGCATAACTGATGTAAACTCATTTTTAGTGATTTTGTTTATCAGCAAAGAACAAAGTTGCCTCTTACAATAAGTGTGGATTTGAGGAGTGCATTAGATTTGATAATTTGCTTACTTATTTGATGCATTAACTTACTGGTACCTGACAGCAATGGGAACTGCGATATCTCAGGTGATATATTTTTTTCCACACTCATTTCAGACCCTTGCAGCTGGAAGCACTCTCAAATGCTTGTAGTGTTAACAGTTATTAATATTTTCTTTCGTTTCACATTAAAGGCCACAGCACACTCAGGAGCAAGGCTATGGGTTCACTGATATTGGTACTCACTTCCCAGGGAAAGGGTTCATTCTGTGCTGACCTCCATCAGAGTCACTCTGGTCTTTAGCTTATTCCCTTTTGAGTTAAGAACTGGTCTTGTAAGTACCAGCAAGCTGCACTCTCATGGGACATGCAATCTGACATTTCCCTCCTTGGGCAGCGTTTATACTTTTCAGAGTCTCTCACTTTAATTCAAGCTGTCTTTTCAAGAGCCAGAAGTGCTGGATGACACTTCTATTTACGCTTTTCTCTATTTTTGGAACTTATCCACGCTATGTGATTTTAAAATGTATATTTAAAGTAGGCTGTATCAAGGATTTTAGCATGTTCAGAAGGTGGAACAAATTCCCAGCAATAGTTCAGCTTTCTTTGAATTATCTGCAGACACATTGTCTTCACCATGTTCAGGCCTAGTAACACTCACTGATGCAAAATTGTCTTAAGGTCAGTGTTTAAGAGACCTGGATTCACTGTGCAGAAATAACAGAATATAAGAATTTCCTGCAAGAGCCTCCACAGTGAGATCTCAGGGGCTTCTTGCAAAGTACTTCTGAGGAGCATGAACAGTCTAGACAAGGAGTAATTTGCAAAGAAGGTCCACACTAAAACTGTGTGCAACGAAAACATGTCCAGCGACTGTATGGCAATCTGTACTAAACCTCAAGCTCTCCCTGCCACAGTAACAGAAACATTGCTTGTTGCTCAGGTGCTGTTCCTAGGCTGATGTATAGAGTCTCCCCTCTCTGGAGGGAGATATTGCTCTTCAATGCAAAGCTATCATTGTACAGCCAGATGAGGAAGGGCACCTTTCACATATGGCTTTTCCCATTGTACACGTGTATATTTTTCCTAATTTAACTTTTAATGAACAAGCTAACCTAAACTCTGTGACTTTTCTTCCTTCATAAGCATTTAAATATCATAAATATTATTTGTACTGTAAGTTGATTTTATTGGGACATGTCCTACTGGGGAAGAGGCCTTATTCTCCCATACAGGCTTGTGGATGCTCCAGGGGGGAAAAAAAAATGAAGCAATCCTCCAAATACAAAAGGCAAACAATAATTAACATTGTGATCTGAAAATATGTGAAATAGGTTCCCTTCCTGCACAAAGAAAAGAAAGCCAGGTTCCTTGCAACTAAAACTAGTCAAGTCATACTTGTGAATCCAGCACTTAAATTATTTAGTACTGTTATGCATAAGCTAGTCCTAAAGCTTGATGTCTTTTGTTCATTGGCATTCAAACTTTATGAGAAGAACAATTGTTCTGTGGGTTGCTCATAAGCTGTTCATGAATTTGTTACTTGGACTCTATACAATATTATTTGAACTACATGATAGATCACTGAAATTTCTGCTTTATAACATAAAACAAGCAGTGAACAGCAAACAGCTTATGGAAAATGTAAACATGAAACTAGAACAAGTTAGTAAGTTAAATATTTACAAGTTTAAAGCGTCTGATAGTCATCTGAATATTCATGACTGCTCTGATCCAGCAAACACTTGCATTCATATTAACAGACATATTTGCGTATATTATTTGGTAGTCTTTAACTTTCATGGGTAAATTCCGATATCTTCCTTTGTCTCCCCTATCTTCTGACCTCAGAAACGGTGTTCTAGTTACACATACATTACCTTTTATAGTCATACATAAACCTGTATGTATCAACAATTTTCTTCTGTTGTATTTCCCTTCAAATCTTCCTTCCCCCAGGGAGATGACATCTTTTTTTTTTCCTCTGTAGTCTAAAAGAAACAGAGGTTTTCCTTTCAGTTTCTGGCTTTTGAGGGATTGAGATTTGCAACTTCTTTGTTCAGGTGAATACAGAAGGAAACTGCTTTTGGCCCATTTAGCAATTTTCTCTTCAGAAAGATAGTAACTGTCCAGCTGTCGGCCTTCATTTCTTTGTTTTAGCAAGCCATCAAGAGCAAGTATGACTGTTCTTTCTTCTGAAATAATCAGCTATCAGTTAAAGAAAGAAGAAATATCAGGAAATATCAAGTAAGGAAACCTTTAAAATATGTGAACACATATACATCACATGTTAACTTGAAAAAGTGACAGCAAAAAGATTAAGCAACTCTGTCTCTACAGGAGTCCAAAACATGAACTTAAAAGCTAATAGTTTCCATACAGGACAAGAATATTTTTCATATTGCAGAAGTAATGAATGGTATGAACTTAAGGAAAAGACACCACTGTGACTTTCTAAATACAGGGCACCAAAAAAAAAAAACCTGGGAAAGAATCTGACAGAAAAGCACCAAATAAAAAAAAAACCAACATATCCAGGTCTCCTTACACCTAACCACATCCAAATAAAACACACACGACTGTTTATTCCTGTGGTTATCTAATATTTTGATTCAGAAGAAAAAATTAGGGGTAAAACCAAGCATTTTTTGTTTTTTCTTCTCTTTGGGAAGGCTCAGCTTGCATTTCAACAACAGAAAAGAAATAGGCCTTGTAATTCCTGATGGTAAGTCAGTTGGCCAAGTGCTTTGGAGTTGCTTTCCTGCTTCAAAAAGGTGTAAGGCGAGCCTAAAATGCAAGCAATCACAACATGGACTCTTACCATCAACAACACTGAAGGATTGCTGAAACACGATCAGTCACATTTCCTGATTTGATGAAGTATGAGCACAGTAAAACTAACTGTAACTCCTTCCTTCTAGGAATTCTCTTGAATAATTTTTTTTTTCCTTTGCTTTCATCCCTTCATTATTGGCTTGAGAAAACTTTATTTTACAGCCCTGGCAAATATCTGGCCACTTTCTGCCAATGTCCACACACCATAGACTACCCTCCAAAGTGGGGACACAGACTGCCTATGAAGCAGTTATTTTTTAATTTTTCGTCTTTCATTTTCTACTTTGTCTTTCTAAGCACTCACTGTTTGCTGTCCACTGTGTTATCCAACATATTCTCTAACCAGTAGTGCTGGAATAAAAACACTGAAGTGAAGATCCCGAAGTAGGGATGCAAATACAAATGTGTCACAGGGGTGGGTGCCACTAGCAAGGACTGGCATGATATTTTTTTTTTTTCCTTTTCAGTTACATCTAGGCAGCAAGTTAGGTGGAAGGATATTATTTTATTCAGATGCAAAGGTTACTTTATGAACCAAAACCAGATCCTGGAAACACAGGGCAAAAAAATTCTGAGTCACAGTGACATGATGGAGGAGCTTTGAAGGACAATCTCCACAATAAGGTTTATTATAAGATTTGGTGGTTCTTCCTAGTCCCATGGTTTAGTTACTGTGAGAAGACAAAAAACCTCTAGCAATAAAGTTGGTATATTCCTTGCAATATTGATGAGGACCCCAGTTTCTCACTATCAGAAGTATCTCACCTTGAATCCTCATTCATAGGATGCCGGAGTAGTTGCCCAAGGAATGAGAGAACTATTTTGCAGCCCACCAAACTATGTATTTTGTACTGGTAATCTGAGGGAAGCACAAGGTTGCAGCAATATGAAGAGAAAATGAGGATCAAAGTGATGGTGCCTTTTTCCATGTTTGAAAATCAATATGGTCTTGTGTGATTACAGCTCTCATTTAACATGCTGACCTAGCCAAATAAAGAGGACAAAACTTAAGACATACGATTTTGCATTAACTTCTCCCTCTGTCATCTTGGGTGACTCAAATCAAGTAGAAAGCTCCACTTCGCAGAGAATGACCTTTGATGATACTGCTGTTTTTAAAAAGCTGGGCTTGAATAGGTCAGTGATGCATCAGTAACATTTGTAACAACAGTCTAGTCTTAAGATTCAATTGTTTCATTGAATTATTTAAATTTGCTGAAGGAATCAGTAATCTCCCACATTCTCCTGGATTAATGGCTTGTTTTCAGAGTTCCACGTCAGACATAAATCTTTGTGAACAAAAAAATAAACCAAACCAAAAATCCACACTAAATATCTCTGGAGAAGAAGAAAGAAAAAACAATACATTTAAAAAAAAAATCACATCTGCAATGTGGAAGCATATCTTTGTATGAAGAGATCCTCTAATCACATTGAATGATACTCAGTGATCCCAAGATTAAGATTCACTTAAAAGAACTGTCAAGAGTCTACTTCAAGGGACTCTAGTGAGAATTCATAAGAGTGAGAGGAAAGTGTGAGGAGTGAAAAAATGATTTTGCATTCAGTCTTTCTGCCTCAGAGGAAGAGACAGACTTGCACAGAATGAGCAATATACTGATTAACATAAGAAATGGTTCCTCTATCAAGACCATTCACTTCTAAGTAAGTGTTATGAACTACGTCTTCCTTCAGAGGGCAAACCTTCAATGTCCTCTTTTGTAAATTTAGGGTACTTAGGCTTCATGGTAAAAGATTTGTTTCGGGCCATCTCAGCTGCAAAGGGCTTTTTAATCCACTACATTTTGAGTACACTTACGCATAGATTAAGTGATTACTGAAGAGGTTATTCCACCCCCACCTCTTTCCTAAATGAAGCACAAACCCTGTGATTAATCTTGCAGAGGTCACTGAAGGGGCTCTAAGAGGATCTTATCATAGCACCATCAGCTTCTGCTGGTTTAACTTTTCCCAGTCAGAGAAGCAAACAAAGATGGAATGTCTTTGTTTTTTCTTCCAGACAGTTTATTAATACAAACAGCTGTCCAACAAATCTCCCCAGCCTTCTTCTCAAGGCTGAACAAACCTTCACGTGGTTTATGACAATTTAGTTTGGTTTAATATTTTAGTTTCCCATGTTCCATCTCCTTTTGTCCACAGAACTCTCACTTCTATTCTTTTATATAGATGGAATAGTATGATAGAATGGGATGGAATAGTAGGATTATCTCTATAAATGCCTGGCTACGAGACTGGTGCTACAGGCAGGGCTTTGGGTTCTTTGATAATGGCTGGTTTTATAAGACACCAGGCGTGACCGTAATACATGGGAAAGGTTTATGTTGTAAGGGCAAAAGGGTTCTTGGACAGGAATTAGCAGGGCTCATTCGGAGAGCTTTAAACTAGATTCGAAGGGGGATGGGGAAGTATCTGGACTTGCACCACTGGGGCAACGCTCTAGTGTTGAGGCAGACCAGGAGGCCTCCCATCCCCCTGGGGTGAAAATCGTATGCTCAGCTCGCTCCCTGAAATGCCTGTACACCAATGCACGCAGCATGGGGAATAAACAGGAGGAGTTGGAAGTCCGTGTTCGGTTGGGGGGCTATGATCTAGTGGCAATCACAGAGACTTGGTGGGATGCCTTGCATGACTGGAATGTGGTCGTGGATGGCTATGTCCTGTTCAGGAAAGACAGGCCACTAAGGAGAGGTGGTGGAGTTGCTCTTTATGTGAGTGAGCAGCTACAATGTATTGAGTTCTGTCCAGGGGCGGATCAGGAGCCAGTTGAGAGTTTGTGGGTGCGAATTAAGGGGCAGGCTGGCAGGGGTGATACTGTTGTGGGTGTCTATTACAGGCCACAGGATCAGGATGAGGAGGGTGATGAGGCCTGCTACAGGCAGCTGAGAGCAGTCTCGTAATTACAGGGCCTGGTTGTCATGAGGGATTTCAACTACCCTGATATTTGCTGGGAGGACTACTCAGCCAGCCATCCTCAGTCCAGGAGGTTCCTCCAGTGCATTGATGATAACTTTCTGATGCAAATGGTGGATGAGCCAACTAGGAGAGGAGCGCTGCTGGATCTTATCCTCTCTAACAAGGAGGGTCTGGTTGAAGAGGTGAAGGTTGAGGGCAGCCTTGGTTGTAGTGACCATGAGATGGTGGAGTCCAGGATCTCATGTGACAGGAACAGAATAGCTAGCAGAATTACAACCCTGGACTTCAGGAGGGCCAACTTTGGCCTTTTCAAGCAATTGCTAGGAGAAATCCCATGGGACAGGGTACTAGAAGGTAAGGGGGCTCAAGATAGTTGGTTAGCATTCAAGGACTGCTTCTTCCGAGCTCAAGATCAGAGCATCCCAGCAGGTAGGAAGTCAAGGAAGGGTAGCAGGAGACCTGCATGGTTAAACAGGGAACTGCTGGGCAAACTCGAGTGGAAGAAGAGGGTGTACAGAACATGGAAGGAGGGGCTGACCACTTGGGAGGAATATAAGTCTGTTGTCAGAGGATGTAGGGAGGCAACTAGGAAAGCTAAGACTTCCTTGGAATTAAACCTTGCAAGAGAGGTCAAGGACAACAGAAAGGGCTTCTTCAAATACACTGCAGGTAAAACCAACACTAGAGGCAATGTAGGCCCACTGATGAATGAGGTGGGGACCCTGGAGACAGGATAAAAAGAAGGCGAAGTTACTGAATGCCTTCTTTGCCTCTGTCTATACTGCTGGAGGCTGTCCTGAGGAGCCCCGGACCCCTGAGATCCCAGAAGAAGTCAGGATAGAGGAGGAATCTGTCTTGGTTGATGAGGGCTGGGTCAGGGACCAATTAAGCAACCTGGACGTCCATAAATCCATGGGCCCTGATGGGATGCACCCGCGGGTGCTGAGGGAGCTGGCGGAAGTCATTGCTAGGCCACTCCACTCTCCATCATCTTTGCTAAGTCGTGGACAACGGGAGAGGTGCCTGAGGACTGGAGGAAAGCGAATGTCACTCCAGTCTTCAAAAAGGGCAAGAAGGAGGACCCGGATAACTATAGACCGGTCAGCCTCACCTCCATCCCTGGAAAGGTGAGGGAACAACTTGTTCTTGGTGCTGTCTCTAGGCACATCAAGGATAGGGGGATCATTAGGGGCACTCAACATGGCTTCACCAAGGGGAAGTCATGCTTAACCAACTTGATAGCCTTTTTTATGAGGACATAACCCGCTGGATAGATGATGGTAAAGCTGTGGATGTGGTCTATCTTGATTTCAGTAAAGCGTTTGACACGGTCTCCCACAGCATCCTCGCAGCTAAACTGAGGAAGTGTGCTCTGGATGATTGGGTAGTGAGGTGGATTGTGAACTGGCTGAAGGAAAGAAGCCAGAGAGTGGTGGTCAATGGGACAGAGTCCAGCTGGAGGTCTGTGTCTAGCGGAGTCCCTCAAGGGTCGGTTCTGGGACCAGTTCTATTCAATATATTCATTAATGACTTGGATGAGGGAATAGAGTGCACTGTCAGCAAGTTCGCTGATGACACAAAACTGGGAGGAGTGGCTGACACACTGGAAGGCTGCGCAGCCATTCAGAGAGACCTGGACAGGCTGGAGAGTTGGGCGGGGAGAAATTTAATGAAATATAACAAGGGCAAGTGTAGAGTCCTGCACCTGGGCAAGAACAACCCCAGGTATGAGTACAAGTTGGGGACAGAGCTGTTGGAGAGCAGCGTAGGGGAAAGGGACCTGGGGGTCCTAGTGGACAACAGGATGACCATGAGCCAGCAATGTGCCCTTGTGGCCAAGAAGGCCAATGGCATCCTGGGTTGTATTAGAAGGTGTCCTGGTTTGGCTCAAACCAGGCCAAATAGTCTTAGAGAACCCAAGGTCACTGCTTACGAGTAAAGAGCCGAAGGGGGTTGTACCTGCAGGGAGTAGTGGACGGGGCAGGTGACCCAGGATTGACCAGCAAGGTATTCCATCCCATACATGTCATTCTCACTTTCCTGTTTATCACTAACCCACTGCCTCCTGGAGGTGGGGCCCAGGAGGGAGGGGCCCTCCTGTCTCCCACTGATTGGTACCAGCTTTGCCAAATCTCCAGTTAAAAGCCTGCAGGTGTGATGGCAGTGGAGCTTCTGCATTTTGCTTTCTGTCTGTGCTGGGGGGAGGTACTGCCTTTTCCCCTCTGCCTGTACTGGGGGGAGCAACTCTGCCTGAGGAGGATTTCCAAGCTCTTGATCTTGGTTTTGTACATATTTGTATATATTTGGTTATTTCTATTATTATTGTTATTATATTCTTTTTCATTATTATAGTTTATTAAAACTGTTTTAACTTTCCAACCCATAAGTCTCTCTCCCTTTTCCCTTTCCCTTTCCCTTAGGTGGGGGGGAGAGGGTTAACAGAGAGCATCTGCCACCAGGTTTAATAGCCAGCCCAGCTTTAAACCGTGACAGATTTATTGGCGCCCAACGTGGGGCTCGAGAGAAGCTCCAACAGGTTGCTCTGATAAGTTGAATCCTGGCTCTGGTGGGAGGAGACCCAGAGAGCTCAGCTGAGAGAATATCAGATTTCTTCCTTTGAGATTTACGAGGGGTTGGAAAGTTAAAACAGATAGTGAAGATGGTGATGTCATTTTTGAATGCTGTGTTATCTCATCTTTTTATGGAGTTTCTTTCACAATTGAGTATTGCAATGATGCCTTACCTGCCGTGGGCACTGTGTTATTGCTTGCTTCTTATGAATGTTTACATGCAGTTTAGCAGTGGGCGCTGGTCGAAATGTATTGTTTTGGTATGGGGTTTGATACTGATTTATGCTGTGATAAACTGGGCAGTTAATATTCCGATCTCTTATCTCTATGACACAATGATGGGCAGCTTTAATCGCGAATCAGTAGCAGCGACTTCATCTGCACGCTCCAGGCATCCTTTAGCTGATTCTGTTAATGATTACACTTCCAGTTTTACTTTGGGAAATAGTACCTTCTCCTTTTCTGCCAAGCTGATTCCACTAGATTTTGCGAAATTAGGATGGTGCTGTCTAGGTGGCATGTTTTTATTTTTGGTTGTCCTGAATGTGTTTCTGATGTGGGATAAGATTAAATATCGGTGCAGGGACAGTTGTAGGTTTTATGCAGCCACCTCAGATCCTACAGTGTGTACTGCCGCTACAGCCTCAGATCCTACAGTGTGTACTGCCGCTACAGCCACTAAACCCACTGAAACCTCGGCAGCCTGTACCACAGCTGCTACACCCCCCAAGATGGCCACTGTAGCTACTCAGACTCTCAGCACTCCCAAGACAGCCACTGCATCTACTCAGACTCCAGCATCTATCGAATCTCTGCCAATTGCTCCTGTAACCAGGAAGAAATACCAAAAGAAATCAGCTCGTGAAGTGAAGGATGATGACTCAGAGCCTTCTAAGGCAGAGCCATCATATGACCCAGGTGAAGGCCCTTCTCAGGCAGAGTTAGGGCCTGACACAGATGGGGGTTTCCTCGATCGTCCTTTTAAAGCAGACCCATCACAGAAGAAAGGTCCTTCTAAAGCAGAACTATCACAAGAGGACTCGGACGTAGAGATAACCTACCACTCCTTATCCCTGAAGGACCTGAGAAATATAAGGAAAGACTTCAGCCGTTATGACAGTGAACCTATTATTACCTGGTTGCTCCGATGCTGGGATAATGGGGCAGACAGCATGCAATTAGATGGCAGAGAAGCCAGACAGTTGGGATCCCTGTCCAGAGATGGTGGTATTGATAAAGCGCTCGCAAGAAAGTCAAACACTGTCAGTCTCTGGAGGCGACTCTTGTCAGCTGTAAAGAGCAGGTATCCCTATAAAGATGATGTTATGAGCCACCTAAGCAAATGGACCACTATAGAAAAAGGTATTAACTACCTTAGAGAACTGGCTGTGCAAGAGATCATTTATAGACACCCACGGGACATTGTAGATCCTGTAGATCCTGATGAAGTGGAATGCAACCGATCCATGTTCCGGAAGGTTGTGAAGAATGCTCCACCGACATATACCCATACATTGTCAATATTAGTATGGGGAGAAGATGATATGGCACATTCTACTGTGGGCGAAATGGCTAACTGTATGCGACAGTATGAAGATAGTATTTCTTCCCCACTGCAGGCACGCATCTCGGCTGTGGAAAAACTGACTAAGGAGAACAAGGACTCATTTAAACAACTGTCAGACAAACTGTCCAGGATCGAGAATAAACTTGACTCTCTACCTACACAGGCGCGTGTTGCAGCTGTTAAGACAAAACGTTCTCCTACAGGACCAGCTCAAAGGAAAAGGAACACATCACGAGGTATCCTGTGGTTTGCCCTGCGTGGTTATGGGGAGGACATGAGCAGATGGCACGGACAACCTACCAGTACCCTACAGGCACGAGTACGTGAGTTGCAAGCTAAAAGAAATACCAGAGAGAATTTTTCTAGGAGGATGGCTGCTCCAGTTACCAGTGAGCAGGACCCCAGTCAGGGGAGATGGGCCTCAAATCACTTTTTCCCAAGTGTGAATAGGAGAAATGAAGGTCCAGTCCCTGTGAGCAGCACGAATCCATTTCTTAATTAGGGGGGCCCTGCCTCCAGCCAGGTGGAGGAGAGGGACAACCGAATTTATTGGACTGTGTGGATTCGATGGCCTGGCACATTAAAACCACAAAGGTATCGAGCCCTGGTAGACACTGGTGCACAGTGCACCCTAATGCCATCGGATCATAAAGGGGCAGAATCTATCAGCATTTCAGGAGTAACAGGAGGATCTCAAGTGTTATCTGTATTGGAGGCCGAAGTGAGCCTAACTAAAAATGAATGGAAAAAGCACCCCATTGTGACTGGCCCAGATGCTCCGTGCATCCTTGGCATAGACTACCTCAAGAGAGGGTATTTCAAGGACCCAAAAGGGTATAGATGGGCCTTTGGTATAGCAGCTGTAGAGACTGAGCACATTAAACAGCTGTCTACCTTGCCTGGCCTCTCAGAAGATCCTTCTGTTGTGGGGTTGCTGAAGGTTGAAGAACAACAGGTGCCAATTGCTACTACCACGGTGCACCGACGACAATATCGCACCAATCGAGACTCCCTGATCCCCATTCATAAACTGATTAGACAATTAGAAAATCAAGGAGTGATTACCAAGACTCGCTCACCCTTTAATAGTCCTATATGGCCAGTGCGAAAGTCTGATGGAGAATGGAGATTAACTGTGGACTATCGTGGCCTAAATGAAGTTACGCCACCGCTGAGTGCTGCTGTGCCAGACATGCTAGAACTTCAATACGAACTGGAGTCAAAGGCAGCCAAGTGGTACGCCACCATAGACATTGCTAATGCCTTTTTCTCTATTCCTTTGGCACCAAAGTGCAGGCCACAGTTTGCTTTTACCTGGAGAGGTATCCAGTACACCTGGAATCGACTGCCCCAGGGGTGGAAACACAGTCCTACTATTTGCCATGGACTGATCCAGACTGCACTAGAAAAGGGTGGAGCTCCAGAACATTTGCAATACATTGATGACATCATTGTGTGGGGTGATACAGCAGCAGAAGTTTTTGACAAAGGGGAGAAAATAATCCAAATTCTTCTGAAAGCTGGTTTTGCCATAAAAAGGGGCAAGGTCAAGGGACCTGCCCGGGAGATCCAGTTTTTAGGGATTAAATGGCAAGATGGGCGTCGCCAGATCCCGATAGAGGTGATCAACAAAATAACAGCAATGTCCGCACCAACTAACAAAAAGGAAACACAAGCCTTCTTAGGTGTTGTGGGTTTCTGGAGAATGCATATTCCAGATTACAGCCAGATTGTACGCCCTCTTTATCAAGTGACCAGAAAGAAGAATGATTTTCAGTGGGGCCCTGAACAACGACAGGCTTTTGAACAGATTAAACAAGAGATTGTGCATGCAGTAGCCCTTGGACCAGTCCGTACGGGACAAGATGTTAAAAATGTGCTCTACACCTCAGCTGGGGACAATGGTCCTACCTGGAGCCTCTGGCAGAAAGTGCCAGGGGAGACTCGAGGTCGACCCCTAGGATTTTGGAGTCGAGGATACAAGGGCTCCGAGGCCAATTACACTCCAACTGAAAAAGAGATACTGGCAGCATATGAAGGAGTTAGAGCTGCTTCAGAGGTAATTGGTACTGAAGCACAACTTCTCCTAGCACCTCGACTACCAGTACTAGGCTGGATGTTCAAGGGTAAGGTTCCCACTACCCATCATGCAACTGATGCGACGTGGAGTAAATGGATTGCATTAATTACGCAGAGGGCTCGAATAGGAAACCCTAATCGCCCAGGAATCTTAGAAGTAATCATGGACTGGCCAGAAGGCAAAGACTTCGGAATGCCACCAGAAAAGGAGGTGACACGTGCTGAAGAAGCCCCACCATATAATGAACTACCAGAGGATGAGAAGCAGTATGCGCTGTTCACCGATGGATCCTGCCGTCTTGTAGGAAAGCATCGGAAGTGGAAAGCTGCTGTATGGAGTCCTATACGACGAGTCACAGAAGCCACAGAAGGACAAGGTGAATCAAGTCAATTTGCAGAAGTAAAAGCCATCCAGCTGGCTTTAGACATTGCTAAACGAGAAAAGTGGCCAAGGCTGTATCTTTATACTGACTCATGGATGGTGGCAAATGCCTTGTGGGGGTGGTTAAAGCAGTGGAAGCAAAGCAACTGGCAGCGCAAAGGGAAACCTATTTGGGCTGCTAAATTGTGGCAAGATATTGCTGCTCGGCTAGAGAAACTAGTCGTGAAGGCACGTCATGTAGATGCTCACGTACCTAAAAGTCGGGCAACTGAGGAACATCGAAACAACCAACAAGCGGATCAAGCTGCTAAAGTGTTCCAAATAGATTTGGACTGGGAACACAAAGGTGAACTATTTTTAGCTCGGTGGGCTCATGACACTTCAGGTCATCAAGGGAGAGATGCAACATACAGATGGGCTCGTGACCGAGGGGTGGACTTAACCATGGACTCTATTGCACAGGTTATCCATGATTGTGAAACATGCGCCGCAATTAAGCAAGCCAAACGGTTGAAACCTTTGTGGTATGGGGGACGGTGGTTGAAATATAAATATGGGGAGGCCTGGCAAATTGACTATATCACATCCCCTATCATGCACCAGCCTCTGGGAAAATTGAACGGTATAATGGGCTGTTAAAAACTACCCTGAAAGCAATGGGGGGTGGAACCTTTAAAAACTGGGATAAACATCTGGCACAAGCTACCTGGTTAGTTAACACCAGGGGATCTATCAATCGAGCTGGCCCTGCTCAGTCAGACCTTCTACATACAGTAGAAGGAGATAAAGTCCCGGTGGTGCATGAAAGGAATCTATTGGGAAAAACTGTCTGGATTCTTCCTGTAACGGGCAAAGGTAAACCCATTCGTGGGATTGCTTTTGCTCAGGGACCTGGATGTACTTGGTGGGTGATGTTGCAAGATGGTGAAGTCCGATGTGTCCCTGAAGGTGATCTGATTCTGGGTGAGACTACTTAATTTTGAACTGTATGTTGTTGCTGCATAAGTGTCTTTTAGGTTAAGACAGTGGTGATGCGACCGGAGCTAGCTTCATCAAGTGGCGTCCAGTAACCTCCTCGAGTCTGACATCTTTAACCTGCAACCCGTGGGCACGAACCATGACAAAAGAGAGACTGCTAGCCAGAAAGACTGCTGAGAGACTGCTAACCAGATGCAAACCCACAATCCTGAACCAAATGAACTTGATGGACTTTTTGCATAAAGATGAATCATAGACTAGTGATATGTATATATATATTTGAAAATGAAAAGGTAGTGGTGATCTGAGTATGACATGAATGGTATGGAATAAGGGGTGGAATGTCCTGGTTTGGCTCAAACCAGGCCAAATAGTCTTAGAGAACCCAAGGTCACTGCTTACGAGTAAAGAGCCGAAGGGGGTTGTACCTGCAGGGAGTAGTGGACGGGGCAGGTGACCCAGGATTGACCAGCAAGGTATTCCATCCCATACATGTCATTCTCACTTTCCTGTTTATCACTAACCCACTGCCTCCTGGAGGTGGGGCCCAGGAGGGAGGGGCCCTCCTGTCTCCCACTGATTGGTACCAGCTTTGCCAAATCTCCAGTTAAAAGCCTGCAGGTGTGATGGCAGTGGAGCTTCTGCATTTTGCTTTCTGTCTGTGCTGGGGGGAGGTACTGCCTTTTCCCCTCTGCCTGTACTGGGGGGAGCAACTCTGCCTGAGGAGGATTTCCAAGCTCTTGATCTTGGTTTTGTACATATTTGTATATATTTGGTTATTTCTATTATTATTGTTATTATATTCTTTTTCATTATTATAGTTTATTAAAACTGTTTTAACTTTCCAACCCATAAGTCTCTCTCCCTTTTCCCTTTCCCTTTCCCTTAGGTGGGGGGGAGAGGGTTAACAGAGAGCATCTGCCACCAGGTTTAATAGCCAGCCCAGCTTTAAACCGTGACAGAAGGGGTGTGGTCAGCAGGTCAAGAGAGGTTCTCCTCCCCCTCTACTCTGCCCTGGTGAGGCCGCATCTGGAGTATTGTGTCCAGTTCTGGGCCCCTCAGTTCAAGAAGGACAGGGAACTGCTAGAGAGAGTCCAGCGCAGAGCCATGGAAATGATTAAGGGGGTGGAACATCTCCCTTATGAGGAGAGGCTGAGGGAGCTGGGTCTCTTTAGCTTAGAGAAGAGGAGACTGAGGGGTGACCTCATCAATGTTTATAAATATGGAAAGGGCAAGTGTCATGAGGATGGAGCCAGGCTCTTCTCAGTGCCATCCCTTGACAGGACAAGGGGCAATGGGTGCAAGCTGGAACACAGGAGGTTCCGCATAAATATGAGGAAAAACTTCTTTACGGTGAGGGTGACTGAACACTGGAACAGGCTGCCCAGAGAGGTTGTGGAGTCTCCTTCTCTGGAGACATTCAAAACCCGCCTGGACGCGTTCCTGTGTGATATGGTCTAGGTAATCCTGCTCCTGCAGGGGGATTGGACTAGATGATCTTTCGAGGTCCCTTCCAATCCCTAACGTTCTGTGATTCTGTGATTAACCTCTAGTCTTCCAAGCAGAATGTGTCTCTCCAAATATCCAAAAATCCAGACCACAAATACTTGTGACTTTCTGAAGAAAGTATTGCTTTATGGAAGGTAATGCATCCAGACTACTGTTCTGTGATTTGTCTGATTTAACAAAAATCTTGCTGTGGTTTAACCCTGGTGGGCAGCTCAGCCCCACACAGCCACTCACTCACTCCCCTCCAGTGCAACGGTGGAGAATATTGGAAGAGTAAAAGCGAGAAAACTCATGGGTTGAGATAAAGACAATTTAATAGGAAAAGCTGCGCATACAAACAAAGCAAAACAAGGAATTCATTCACTACTTCTCATCAGCAGGCAGGTCTTTAGCCATTTCCACAAAGACAGGGCTCCATTATGTGTAACAGTCACTTGGGAAGACAAATGCCAGAACCCCAAACATAGAATCACAGAATCACATAATCAACCAGGTTGGAAGAGACCTCAGGCATCATCAAGTCCAACCATTGCCCTGACACCACCATGTCAACTAGACCATAGCACTAAGTGCCATGTCCAGTCTTTTTTTAAACACATCCAGAGATGGTGACTCCACCACCTCCCTGGGCATCCCATTCCAATGTCTAATAACCCTTTCTGAGAAGAAAAATATGCCCCCTTCCTTCTTCCCCCAACATTATATTGCTGAGCATGACATCATATGGTATGGAATATCCCTTTGGTCAGTTGGGGTCAGCTGTCCCAGCTGTGTCCCTTCCCAACCTCTTGCACACCCCCAGCCTACTCATTGGTGGGGCAATGAGAGAAGCAGAAAAGGCCTTGAGTCTGTGTAAGCACTGCTCAGCAATAGCTAAAACATGGGTGTGTTATCAAGAATGTTTTGATCACAAATCCAAGACATGGCACCATACAAGCCACTATGAAGAAAATAAACTCTATTGCAATCAATCAAAACCAGTACAAATCTCCTCCTCAATTAATAATTAGGCATTGGGGAGACAGAAAAGGACCAGCCTTTCCTGGCACAGGCATTTGCTGGAATAAAAATATAGCTTATGTTTAAAAATAAGGAATTATTGAGGCTTAAGTTCACTATGCGTTAAATGGATAAGTAACATTAGCATATATTTTATTAGTTGACATTTGCAGAATGTTTGAATAAATGGTGTGAATTTAAATAAATCAAAAGCATAGTGATAAATTGAAGTAATGAGAGGTACTCTATACCTCTTATTTCCCCTATAGAAGGGAAAAAAATATATTTCATGTATCATAGTTATTTGTCTCCCTATGCAACAGCAAATTTATTCTCTTCACATTTCTGTGGCAGTGATACAAATCTAAATTTACAAATGTTTTCAATTTTCATTGTCAGGATGGGAGGTATGCTGAGTTTTGTGAGGAGCTCAGCTAGTCAGATTTTACATTTAGTTTTGAAGATTCTTAAATATGATAAATGAATTCTATCTTGGCTGGCACATGTCCATTTATTGGTGCAATCTGAGGGACAGAACAACTTAAAATACTTGATGGACCATATGAGATGAGAACTAATTGCAGTGGAAAGCTGGACATTAAAGACTCCCAGAAGTGCATAATCTTGTAGCAAATTTTTATTCTGATTTTTATCTTGCCTTTTTTTACTTCATTTTTACTCAGGTGTGACCTATATTTGTGATACAAAAAGCCACATAACAGCATCTTTAGAGAGCCATGGTCCGCAGGACACAATCTGCAAGACTTGAAGAATAAAAAGAGTTTTCTAGGATCAAGTTGTAAGTAATGACAATTTGCAGGAGACTGTGAGGAATCACTGAAAACAAAACTGAACCCAGACCTGAAGGATGTTAGCCCTGAAATCCATTCTTCCCAAAGACTTTGTCCTCTTGTCATTTGTCTGTAGGACATCTGTTCGAGGGCTATGTCATCAGCCCTCATGGTAAGACAGGTCTACATTCACTTGCACAAAATAACTCCAGTATGAGAACTACACTTGGACTGGGACATCATATATTTTATTCGCTTTGTTCTCCTACAGCATGAAACAACGCTGAAAAAACATCTGCAGCATTCTGACTTCATCTGGATAGACTCAAGTGAGTGTGAATTCAAGAGATTTACAGGAATCTGAATGAATCAGTACATAGCATTAGTTTAATCTGAAATATTATTCTCTTCATGTTGTAGCCTCTCTTAGGTTGAGATCCATCTAATCTAAATTAGATATTGAAGTTAAAGCAAATTTTTGGAGCTTTATTTCTAATCAGTAGAAAAAGATAGTAATCTTCAAAGGAGATCTTCTAGGTCCCCTTTCACTGCAAGCGTGAGCTGGATACTGAACGGTGACCTTTGCTGAATCAGCTGAACCCTAGTGATGAGGGGACAGCTCAGCAACTCTCAGCAACTCTCAGATTAGAAAGTGAAATGTGCAAACTCCAAACAGAAGCTTTGTAGAATTTATACATCTCTGTGCTTAGGCAATGTCCAAAAAATAATCACAATATTAGATTTAAAAGTTTTCTTCCACTTCAGATACTAAGGTATTCTTTGTATCTCGTCTTTGTGTCCTGTCAGTATCTGTCTTAACTGTAAAAGAATTTTTTCACTCTTAACATCCTATATTTACTTTTATAGTTAGTTCCATTTAATTTCAATAAGTTTTGGGGTATTAATGAAAAATGACCACATTTCCACTTGCAGAACCTCTTGTCCAACTGGTTCTCCAAGCCAAATGGTGTTTGGCTGACTACACCTTGTATTATTTTAATAGTTCCATGTTGCTAGGAGTGATGGAAGAGAAAGAGACCTTCATACCTCTCTAAGAAATTATAATTAGGAAAGAATTCAAGAAACACCAGAATATTTAAACTTATTTTTTTTACAACATCCTTCAGGAATAATATATTTTATGAGAGGTGTAGCATGGGAGATTAATAAAAACAGTGGCTGTGCAAAAGGATTATTATAGTTTTTTCATATGCATACTAAAAAGCCAGTAGAAAGCAAGCAGGAAACAAAGGAACTGCACTGTAAGCTTCAAATGTTTATGAAGTGTTTTCTAAACTAAAATCCATTTGCTATTAAGGATTCTCTTAACTTCTATTAAGTTTCAGTCTATAGTAATTTTAGAACAGCTTTGTTAGAAACTTGTTAATATATGAATTTTAAAGGAAACACCAATACATTCTTAAAGTTAGCTATGTCAATGGTGCCACCGTTAATACAGTCCATGCTAGATAATGCTGGTGATGGTAAAATAATTGTAAACTGTGCTTCTGCTGACAAATAATCTTCATTATATTGTACTTACATACTATGTACAAATCTATTGTAGTTCATTGAATTGAGTGCACCCTGATCACTTACTATGAAAGTCATCAGTTATATGATGTTAAATAAGTGCTGTGGTAAGAGATTTTACAGTGCTTTCCATAAACTAAAATTTCACAAAAATAATATCTTTTGTATTTTCATTTGAACTAGAAATTGCCTATATGAAAAAAACATCTGAAATAAGCATGTGAGTGTGAATTAAGCATACAGCAAGACCTATATAATTTTTACCAAAAAGTCCTTAGTACAACATATTTTCAAAAATAATTAATGGATCATTCTTTATTCCACATATTTCAACATGAATAGCCAAGCTAAAAAAATGAAAGATAACATACAAACAAAATAACCAACACATGCTCAAAGACATAGAAAAAACCCCAACCAACCATGCACATAGAACCACAGAAACATGTTCAAGTATTGTTTATAAACATGTTCATAAGTGAGCAGCCTGCCAAAATAAACACCTACACCCGATGAGATTTCACAATTGACAAATTTGGAGCTTAGGATCCAAATTTGTAGCCTTAACAAGACAAAGCAACATTACTATGTTTCTAAGTACAAAGACATAATAATAAGAAATTACTTTTATATAATGCTTGCTGAATATTGAACTGCTATAAGAAGTAAACTGATATCATACAGGAAGTATCTTCTTAACAATAGGACCTGTTGATGATAATCTTCAGGATCATGAAGCTGTACTAGTAGGTTTCATACTAGCTTAAATTCCTGATTCTATATACATCTCTGTCTGGATGTTCATTCCTCAGCCTGCTGTGTTCTGTCTGTACATTAACATTAATTGAAGAGAATGGCATCTGAGCAGATAAATATTTTGGAAATAGTTAAAACATACAATTCAAAAACACCTCCTCAGTAGTATCACCAAGTAGCCTATTCTGACAGGTAACCATTCTCTATCATCCTTTTTGCCTTCATTTAGCCCACATCCAGGGCTAAACAATAAGCAGTTGTTTTATCATCCAATGTCCCTTCCCTGACAGAGAAAAGGAATTGGGAAAAGGAGAGAGACTCATGGGTTAACCTTTAAACAGATATAATAAAATAAGGAAACCAATATCAATGCTAATACAAAAGAAACAAAATTATATTTAACTCACAGACTGGTGTCAAGTTTCTCCAGGGATAACAATCATTGAGAAGAGAGGAGCAAGGAGTGAGGAGCAAGGAGGGAAGAGAAGGGAGGAAGAGAAGGGAGGAAGAGAAGGGAGGAAGAGAAGGGAGGAAGAGAAGGGAGGAAGAGAAGGGAGGAAGAGAAGGGAGGAAGAGAAGGGAGGAAGAGAAGGGAGGAAGAGAAGGGAGGAAGAGAAGGGAGGAAGAGAAGGGAGGAAGAGAAGGGAGGAAGAGAAGGGAGGAAGAGAAGGGAGGAAGAGAAAGGAGGAAGAGAAAGGAGGAAGAGAAAGGAGGAAGAGAAAGGAGGAAGAGAAAGGAGGAAGAGAAAGGAGGAAGAGAAAGGAGGAAGAGAAAGGAGGAAGAGAAGGAGGAAGAGAAGGAGGAAGAGAAGGAGGAAGAGAAGGAGGAAGAGAAGGAGGAAGAGAAGGAGGAAGAGAAAGGAGGAAGAGAAAGGAGGAAGAGAAAGGAGGAAGAGAAAGGAGGAAGAGAAAGGAGGAAGAGAAAGGAGGAAGAGAAAGGAGGAAGAGAAAGGAGGAAGAGAAAGGAGGAAGAGAAAGGAGGAAGAGAAAGGAGGAAGAGAAAGGAAGAAAGGGTATAGCAAATAGCCCCACTCATGCCCAGCAAGCTTTCCCACTGCTTAATTGGTCCCCGACCCAGCCCTCATCAACCAAGACAGATTCCTCCTCTATCCTGACTTCTTCTGGGGCCTCAGGGGTCCGGGGCTCCTCAGGACAGCCTCCAGCAGTATAGACAGAGGCAAAGAAGGCATTCAGTAACTCTGCCTTCTTTTTGTCCTCTGTCTCCAGGGCCCCCACCTCATTCATCAGTGGGCCTACATTGCCTCTAGTGTTGGTTTTACCTGCAGTGTATTTGAAGAAGCCCTTTCTGTTGTCCTTGACCTCTCTTGCAAGGTTTAATTCCAAGGAGGCCTTAGCTTTCCTAGTTGCCTCCCTACATCCTCTGACAACAGACTTATATTCCTCCCAAGTGGCCAGCCCCTCCTTCCATGATCTGTACACCCTCTTCTTCCACTTGAGTTTGCCCAGCAGTTCCCTGTTTAACCATGCAGGTCTCCTGCTACCCTTCCTTGACTTCCTACCTGCTGGGATGCTCTGATCTTGAGCTCAGAAGAAGCAGTCCTTGAATGCTAACCAACTATCTTGGGCCCCCTTACCTTCTAGTACCCTGTCCCATGGGATTTCCCCTAGCAATTGCTTGAAAAGGCTAAAGTTGCCCTACTAAATTCCAGGGTTGTGATTCTGCTAGCTATTCTGTTCCTGCCACATGAGATCCTGAACTCTACCATCTCATGGTCACTACAACCAAGCCTGCCTTTTTTTATTTAAAAAATAAATTTTTTAAATTCATACTGTTAAAGGAATTTTATGGCACATTACTCGCAATGTTTCAAGTAAGAAGTTAAGTCTGTGTTTATCTAATGTATACCTGATTTTATAGCACAAACCTAGAAATCTCCATGTGAGTAAATTCAGAAGCTTTAAATGTATTTAATGAAATTTAGTCCCGTGAAGAGGTCTGGTTGAAAACTCATCTTTACCCTTTTGGAATGAATAACCTAGATCAGTATCAGGTAAAATCTGAGATTACCTGACAGCTGTAGTCCAGTTTCATTTCCTATACGGACAAATATTTTAGGTGCTCTTGTCATCCATGTGGCTAATTGTAATCAATTTCCTTTTCTAGGTTGAAATGAGTTTTGGGCAATCTATTTGGAGAACACGTTTGGAGAAAGGCTTTCAAATGAGCAATTCTATAATAGCTGACATGATAGTCAGGGAACTGTCTCTGTTCAGCCCACACCCAGGGCTAAACAAGAACCAGTTGTTCTACCACCCAATCTCCCCTCCGCAACTGAGAAAGGGAACTGGGAGGGAGACTCGTGGGCTGAAATTTAAACTGATTTAATACAGTAAGAAAACCAGTATCAATAATAATACAATAGGCACAAAATTATACTTAGCTCATAGAGTGCTGCTAAGTCCTTCCAGGGATAGTGAGAGGAGAGGAGAGGAGAGGAGAGGTTTCCCATTTATAGTGAACCTGATGTTAATGTTATAGAATACACCTGTGGGCCCGCCTGGGCCAGCTGCTCTGTCTTTCACTGCTAATGGCCTTGATCACCATACCACAACTGACCACAAACTGAAACAAAATGTAACAGAAAATTGATTATATAAATTTTATCCCTGCAGAACCAGGACACTTTTTCATAAGTTTACCAACTTTTTTGATATTCATCTTCAAAGCAGATTTTTTAAATTACTTTTTTACTTACTTGACTCTTCTATCATCAAACTTTGTCCAAGGAAAAGTACTCTTATGAGGATTAGATTTAGGAGGGGTGTGTATGTATGATTTTCCCATCTAAATGTCTTTACTATCAAATTGTATGTCTGTTCTTTGAAAGAAATTGCTCTTTGCTTACTTGGCTCATTCTCTTCCTTTATTTATAACTCTTGATGCAATTTTATTAGACTTCATTTTGCCAGACTGTTCAAACAGAATTCTTCAAAACTCTTCTGATTTCCTTTCTATTATTCCCCACTGTCCTTCTCAGCATGTGTTTTGGTTATTTTCCTGATCAAGGAAATTATCAGAATTATCTGGTTATTCAAATGAGGCTTCACAAGTTTTTGTGATCACACTAACACATTCATGACAATTCTGTTCCTGATACTTTCTGGGAAATGTTTGCTTTCTTGCAACTGCTTTACATTATTTTTTTCAGAATCACATTGTGATAGCCTGTTCTTTTTCCACCTCGTCTTTTATAAACAAAAAAAATCCCATCTCTCATATTGTTTCACTGTTCATGATCTCCTATTTTCTGAATAAAGTTCATTCTCCTTCTGTTATTCTTGTCCTGAGAGTAATCTAAGTCCATCCACTAAATTACCCGATTCCTCTCTGTATTTGTGATTCTTCTTAAACTTCAATCATTAGCAAATGAATGTTCACTATAGAAAATAAGACAAAACTTGAGACTATTTTCAAAAACAACTGATTCGCAACAAATAATTTCTTTGCACCATAATCTCCCATTTATCATTTTCTGATATTGTTTGCCTTTGAGCATGCTCCTTATTCACTTTGTAACTCAACTCCTCCATAACTGAAACTAGTAAATGTCAGTCGTCTCCAGTATAACTAGTAGTTTCTTATTTAGCAACATATGCATTAGTAATGCTCAGATAGGTGACATCAAATGAATTTTAGTAGTCTATAAAGTTGCTATCTTATGAAGAAACTTGTTAGACAATCTAGCAAAATCTTTGTTTAACTCACAGTTTGTTTTAGCCTATTGCTCATTTATCTTCAAATATGTAATCATACTTTTATTAAAAAATGTATCTAAGGCCTCGTATACCATTGAGGTCAGATATGTAAGTTTAGCCAGATCTCTTTTTGTTTTCTTTCAGATATGCCCAATAACTTTGCTATTCTTGGGCAATAAACTTGACTTTATAGATTTATTAAAAATGTTAATTACCAGACCTCAAATACCATGTTCATGTTCTTTCAAAATCTGGGGAAGGAAATTACTTGATCCCTCCCCCTAATTGCATCAAGCTTTTTGATTATCCTACCTTTATCTCTGGGATCTGCACAATTATCTTCACTGAAAATGGAGACAATACTTTCGTATTACTTAGAATTTACCTCTTCTTATTTGCACACATATATCACTGTATTTCTCTCTTTTTTTTTTTTTTTCCTACAGAAAGTATTTTAATCAGGTTTGGGATTTTATTTGGTTGGTTGGTTGGTTTTTAATCACTAGCATGTGACATGCTGCCTGTTGATTTAAAAAATTTTTAGGTAGAAAATTCCTAAGAACATGCCTATTTAGTCAGCCATCTAGTTTGTCTACATTTTGGGGATTTGGATCTACATCTTTGTTTATATATGTGTCTGTGCAAACACTAGTCTTCCAAATTCATCATTTTAATTAGAGTTGAAATTTACTATACCTAGTTGAAAGAGCTATTTAAGCAAACATCTGGATTAAGTCTGTCATCTAGCCTACCTCTGCCGAGGGCAATTCTTCCCACACATCTTGCAAATTAATCTTGGAATAAGGATAGTGTAGTCGAGAAATGTCCTCTGGAGTGACTGTGTTTGTCCTTTGGCTTTCTAAGGTATCTAATTTTTTTTTTTTTAAACAGCTAATTTTTAGAAAATACAAGATTGTTGAGAAGAATACTACAATTCTTATCTCAGTAATGTTGCTAATCTGTAACAGAAGATTAAAAAGAAACCTTCTTATTTCCGGAATGTCAAGAAGATTAAAACTACTGAAATTTCATGGGAAAGATAGTATTTTCCCAGACTAAATATATTTGTTTCCCAAGATACAGTCTAAAGACAGAAGGCTTAATTCAGTTGTCCATACACAGGTATTTAGTGCCATTTTGGCTGTCTCAAGAGATAAAAAGTATTTAAGAAGAGCTGATTAATTTGATGCACAATACATGATTGTCTCTTGCTCCTACAGAGCAGCAGCTGGAATCTGAGTTGAACACCACCAGACATCTCAAACACCACTATGTGCAAATGTGTAGGAAATGTCACACTTAAAATCTTGTTACAGGCAAGAAAATCTGCGAAGAACGAAAGCCAACAATTTATTCTTAGTCAATCTTTACAGTTTATTTAGAGAATTATTATTATTCCAAATATAGTTAATACAGAAATGAGAAAAAAAAAGTAAAAAAAGAAAAGAAAATATACTACTGTAGAAAAAGTCTCGACAAAAATAATTTGGTTAAAAGTGTTACACACACACTTCCTAGTTACTGTTACTTTTCTTCTGGTGTCATGCTCACCCTTATGTTACCCTCTCTAGGTACCAAGGGTTTATGGTACCAGTTATCATCACACAAGAAGGGAGAAATTCCAGTAAGTCTTTGCTGGAAGGAGTGAGATGTGAATTATAAAGTCTCTTCTTTCTCTTCCTCTTCCCTCTATGATTCACTCTGGACTATTTGTCTAACTCACTTTTACACCTTGATCTTTCTTTGTTGGTCTGAATCTCCACATTGCATCCAAATTTAGTACACCAGCTGCATTTTACGTATATTGAAGGCTTGTTCTTTGTTTTCTTGTTATTCCAATAACTGTTTTTGTCCAGATGCTACTTCTTTCACTGATGATTGCTGAGTTATTCATAGCCTTAGAATCTCCAGTAACAACCTGTGCTTCCCATCTTATCATGCCGTGCCTGTTCTCATTTCTACTGCATGCTCTGACCTTACTTTCAAGGCCCTTGTTATAATGCCAAGCATTTATTGCTCTATGCTACATCAATATGTTAGAGCTATAAATACTGTTTTATACAGAATAATGACTTGCTACCACTATCTATATAAAAATTATGTTTATAACAAATTAAGTGTGACTACCTCCTAATTAGAAAAAAATGTTGTTTCCACTAAATCAAGTAAAACCAAAATTCCAGACAGGTCAAGAAAAGCTCAGACAAAACCTGACAAGTCTCAGGCCTGAAGCCTTGCAAACTAAGTACTAAGCCTGTGGCTGGCAA
The DNA here is from genome assembly GCF_013368605.1 of Nyctibius grandis. Lineage (NCBI taxonomy): Eukaryota > Metazoa > Chordata > Aves > Nyctibiiformes > Nyctibiidae > Nyctibius > Nyctibius grandis. The sequence goes on along the minus strand of NC_090659.1, from coordinate 74,126,914 downwards.
TTAATAATAGCAATGTTATATTTACTGGGTTGCTGGGCTAGAGAAATTAATTAAGTCATAAACAACTGGAGGAGAGAAAGGGGAATCAAGCCAGTGAATGATACCCACGTTGATATTCTGTGTTTGCTTAATCCTTTGCTGTTCGGCTGTCACAGTCTTCTCTCCACCTCAATATTCCTTTCACTTCTGTTGCACCAGCTTTTCCTTTATCATGCTAGTTTTTTTTTACATTTTGGTAAGCTGAAAGAGTCTGCAAACCATGAAGAAAAGTACCTGAGCTGGTGCGAGTCAGGAAGAAATGATATGCATCCAAATTAGGGGGAAACTGGGACTTCAATGGGCAGAGGTTAGATATCAGTAAATTGCTATAGAATAGCCTAAATTCTGAAGTGTTATGCCATGCCTCGGTTAATACGGTCTTTTAGAAGGTCTTCCACATATCAGTTCCATGGTATTTTTTCCCAAATACAATGCAGAAACATCTTAAGTGATATACAGGGACTTGTGCTCTTATGTTACTTAGGCATTCTTGAAAGTCCCTACACTTCCCAAAATCCAAATTAAAAAATTAAAAAAAAACGTGAAGCAAACATAATTAAGAGAAAGTTCTTATTGCTAATCTCAACACAGAGCTGTATTTATCTGTTCATATTTCTATAGAAATCTGAGTTGTAAAGTTCATACCCTGTCCTGGATTTAATGTAGGAAAAAAATTAAATTTAAAAATAAATGACAAAATCTGGTAAGGCAGCTTGAAAAGGAATGAGAAATGTCCTCTCTCAAAAGACACAGTAAGAAATGCTTTAGAAAAGTATGTAAGTGAATTGACACCATTTCAAAAGTTTTAAATGCATAGTCTCAGTTCACTCATATAGAGTTTTCTGTTGTTAACTTCAGACAGCAGCATTTGATTTATGTACAAAATTTTTGCTAAAAGCCCCAAAATGGCCTATAATACAAAAGGATTTTGAAGCACACACTCTGCAAAATGCACTGTATGTGCAGCAATGTATATGATGTTACACAACTCTGATATAACAGAATTCTGTAAAGGGTTCATTGTCAATGAGCCCACTAAGAGGAACTCATTTATGGATATGTATATGCCCACATGGATACCTGTATATTTTTGTCTTTCTCTTAACTTAGAACATTGTGTGGTTCTGACCTGTTGCTTTACATTTGAAATTACTAGATTTTTCAAAAAGGTCCTTGATTTTTAAAAACATTTCAGCTTTTGCAGTAAAGGCTTAGTTCCACAGATCCTCGAGGATCTTCTTTACTCTGTGTTCCATCTGTGCCAACTGGGAATGTCCAAGATATGTCAAGAAAACACCCACATTTCTGCAGCATCAGTTTTCCATTTTTTTCATGGGTAAACTATGACTCTGTTTTCTTTGCAGGATAAACAATGAAGGTACTAAAACAATAATAATAGGCAATGCAAAACCAGGATACAATATAGCATGCTATTTCAGAAGAATTCAGACTGATATGTACTATTATATTTTGAAACTTATGAATAAATCAGGGAGGTCTATTAAGATAGTATGGAGAAAAAAAGTGTAAGATATGACAGAAGTGTAAGAGAATGTCTATACCAAATAGCAGACAGTAGTATAGAAATGTCTGAAATAGCATTAAACTCAACTAGTGTTTCCAATTTATGCAAAAGACTCCTCTTGAAGACATTGTATTAACTCTGAAAACAGGTTTGTTTTCTCAGACTGGTACTGTTCTTGTGGATCAGAGCTTACTTTCTTGAGCATTTTCGTACCCTCACACAGTGATGTATCTTTGTGATACTATCTTTTCAGTGATTCCCAGTGACACAAACAGACGCAATTGTGAGAAACAGAAACACAGGAGGTTCTGAATGAACATCAGGAAACACTTTTTTATTGCAAGGGTGACTTAGCCCTGGCACCCAGGTTGCCCAGAGAGATTGTGGAGTCTCCCTCCTTAAAGATATTCAAAATCATCTAGACATTGTCCTGAGTAGGCTGCTATAGGTGGTCCTGCTTGAGCAGGGTGGTTGGAGCAGATGACCTCCAGAAGTCCCTTCCATCACCCATTCCCATCAACCATCAACCATCTTCTGGTTTTGGAGAAGTTTCTGTCAATAGCAACTTCAGTGCTTTCTTCATCGTCATCCACTGTAGAAAATAGTCATGGCCCAAAAAGCACTTGTTTTGTTAAAAGTGGAAAAATAAAGGCGGAGAGAAAACACAACTGCTGTCTATAAATATAGTTGCAGAATTAACACCAGGGAAGAAAGAGGACCAATGTAAGCAAATGAAAAAAGAACAAAAAAAAACAAACTGATTGTGCTGGGCAAGGAGCATTTGCATAGAAAAATATCATCTGAGTGTTGGAGAATAGGAAAAGAATATATCAGTGGGATGCCTGAAAGTTTAGCTTCCTACAGTAAGAGCTTAGCAGATACTTAAGATTATCTAATTCAAATATCTAAGACAAAAACTGGGATCCTGAAAAATTTACAGTTGTTAACACAGGAGATTAAGCTCCATAGAAGTCTCAAGTTTTCATTGTGAAATGTCTCAGGCATCAAATTTTCTTTTTTCATAAATGCTCAGAAGTGTTTCACCTTGACAGGCAGAAGAATTCAATACTTCTACGATGACTAAATAGAGTCCATGTCTAGAAACTGGGCATTCATCCACAAAGACACTCACAGTTTTCAACCTACTGGGCATGCCGTGTGCATGAATAACCAATTAAGTTTTACACAGTATGAAGCTACAATGGCTACTTTCTTTCAAAAACTTTCTGGAGAATATTTCTTGGTTTTATACAGAATTTTTATGCTTATTACACTTACACAGCTTCTAAGCAACAAAAATTTAGTTACCCACTTCTGTTTTAGAATATTCCCTATGACTACTTCAGCATCAATATATGGATCATTCATAGATGAAGCACTCTATAAATACACTCAAAAATATTTCAGTTCTCAAAAAAGAATGAATGATGAATTAGGTGATAAATAAAGATGTAGAGAACATGAATAAGTGTAATCTTACTGCCCCTTATTTAATAAACTTCCCTAAGAAGGAAAGTCAAAACCATTTACACATATAGCACGGAATATATATTATTCAAGATGGACATCAATCCATCCATCAAAAGAAGAGCAAGACAAGCTAGGCCACTAAGTTCCATGAAGGAACAGAATTTAGGATTTGAGAATTCATACTGTTTCCCCAATATGTAACCTGAACCAGCTTCCCAGTCAGTGTGTTAGCTACTTTGAATATTAATTTAGTGAAATGCTGAATTTTCTTAGACACAATATAGGAGACTTTAACCAACACAGAGCATCAGGTGATTAAAACCCATAAATTTCAGAACCCAACAATGTTATCCATCTTAGTTGTTACTGTCTCAACATAGGTGCATCCTGAAGCACAGTTCTAACTGATTTACCACCTTTTTGCACTGTGGTCCCAGAAGAGATGTGCTACAACTATTAGTGCAACACATGAAGACCATCTGCAAAAACCTTTATCTTGCACTTGAAAATAGCCAGGCACAAGGAACTCCAAGCTGCCACTCAAGCTTACAGGTCTATCAGAATAAATCCCAATATTGGCAACTACCCTTTACTTTACTGGGAGAAAAGGAAGAGGGATTTTTTTTTAGAAAGGAAAAAAATAGGAACTTTCAGAATATCACCTGATTTTAAACTGGAATAGATTTAAATATAATATTTGCAAAGCCCTAATCGTTCTATGTCTAAACGCAAAAGATGCTGTGTATTTAGTCTTTCTTTAAGCTAATGGCAAAGAATACCATGGTAGATGTACCACCATATTTATCATAACAGTCTACACATAATGCTCTCATATATCCTACTGTATCCTGACCGCACACTACAGATGCTGCAGCAGCAGGTGGTCCTATAGTTCAGCTCAAAATCCCCAAGCTCTCTACTATCTCACGGTACATAATGGAGTGAACAAAATAAATGCTTTGAAACTGCTAGTAGCTATGATTTTGCACCATGCTTTCCAATTTTCATGCATGTAAAATCTGTAGATGTTGATTTTTTAGTTCAGTGCATACTCTGCAAACAACTGCTGAAACACAATTTGCCATATGGAAGAGTGTGAGATTGCAGGTTATTGAGGCTTGGATATTAATATGCTTGAGCAGCCCTTGGAACATTGGTAAGCCTTGCACAGTGAAGCAGAAAAGTGCCATCATTTGTCTTCAGTGAAGACTTTGGATAGATGATTCGCATAACCTTTTAGTATCATACTAAGAGATTCCTTGAAATAATGGACCTCCAAACTAACTAAATATAGTCAGCCATAGCTATGTGAATAGTGTCTTCCACATTAACTAATTCAGTTAGTTAATTAACTTCCAAATTAATTAATTCAGTACTATCTGAAAATCAGAACCAAGTCAATCCCAGAAACATTTAGCTCTTTAAAATGAAGATGTCTAGCTTAAGCTAGTGACACAAACTTCCTCTATGTTCAACAATATAAGCTTTCTATCTAAAAAATAATGTAAGATAGGTGAATAAAACTCCCATATCTGCAGACATAAGACTACTTTAACATTCCTGGATCCAAGTGTGCATACTGAGGGCCAACTGATTGTATACAACAGCCTGAAGGGAATGTACATCAGCATTTTTCTCCATTCCATTCTCTGCTTATACTTATATATAGAGTATATAAATAGAAACTAACTTTTATCTAAGAGTTAACCTTTAAAAGGTACCATAGGTAAAAATTTGTGTCCTCAACTTACTGCCTTTTAATGTAAAAGACATACTAGACTTGAATTTGTGTGATAATTCTGACAGGAAAACTAGTAAAAATGATTATTTTTTCCTCTAAATGTCCTGACTGATTGAATGTTCTGTCATATGTGGTCAGCATAGAGATACTGCTGGTTTATACCCTACTCTGTTAGATTTCCAACAAGAATTAATTTGTGAGGTTAAAACGCAAATTGAATATGCTTTATAAATAGTGAAGCATTAAATATTAATATACATATTAGAATATCTGTTGCATATAGTATATATTAAAGTATATTATTAATTTATACACATAAATATTGTAAGAGTATGTTGGGAATAGATATAAGCACAACAATAGAACGTATGGAATGGTGGTTTAAGACCACAGTTTTAGGCAGGCTGCTCACTTGTAGAACAGTAAAAGTGGGATTAATTTTACCTTACTTTAGATGTCTAAAGCTCAGCTATAATTCTGGTGAGTAAAGAAAGTCATGCACTAGTCTTCTCATCCTTTCAGTAGCTGTCTAATGTCAACATCTAAGTATGATGAGGTGAATCCCATAGCAAAATCTATGGGAATTGAGTAAACTTACAAAGACCTTATTTAATTATGTTTAATATTATTTATATTGCTGACTGGAATCACATTTCAAAATAGAACTTCTCAACAAGTTCACTTTCTAGAAATAAACTTTTATGTTTCAAGCTAAAGAAATACTTTTGTATGTTATGTTATATAAAAGAAGTCTATGAAGCCAAATAGCTAAAAATAGTTTCATAAGACATTGAGAAACATACACTTTTCTGTAACTAAAATATGTATATGAAGAATATCTTTATCCTCAGTCATTTGTGTGGGATTAGTCTTACTTAAGTTTAGTCATCTAAAAGATGGATATCTTCCCTACACCAGTTACTCAGACTTCATTTATTGACTAATAGAAGTAGAAACTTTTTAAAGGTGCTTCATCAAACATGGGATATATGTCAAATTTTTAGACGGCAAAAACAGTGAAATGGTTTCCCCTTAAGATTCTACACTTCTATTAACCAAATAATGAAGATATATTGGTGATGATACTCATTTTAATTTTTTTAAGCATTTAGAAATCCAGGATGGAATTTTATGTAATTTATCACCTGTGATGAAACTCTTGTTGATTAGATTATTTTAGAATGTAAATGAATCTTCCTATGGACAAAATAATAAGCAAAAAAATAAATTTGAGCCTATATTCTCTGTAAATACTGTGTTCAATTCTCTGAAACATGCAAAGTGTATAACCTTGTATATTAAAACTATTATGTAACTGGTTTTATACCATAACTGGATGCCAAATTCTGACATAGGAGCTTGTGCCTGTTTGCTTGGGGTGGGGAGCTGCTGTGTGTATTTTTTTTTTGTTTTGCTTTGTTTTGTTTTTTAAAGCTTCACATGAATGTGAGAATATTCCAGAAATCAAATCTCTGACTAATAGAATATTTTAGGAGCTCTCTAATTCAACATCCTGCTCAAAGCAAGGCAAACTTCAGAATTAGATTAGGTTGGTAAGGGGTTTATCCAGTCAAGTTTCAAATATCTACAATGACAGAGACGGCAATTTTTTTCTGAGTCACTTGTCCAAATGCTTAATTACTCTCAATGCAAATGGCTTCTCTGTCCTTCAGAACATCTTCCCATGGCATCCTCTCTACCAGTTCCCAGAGGAAGCCAAAGTCTCCTCTCCTGAAGTCAAGGTTCTTTATTCTCTTACTGGCTTTCCCCACTTCCTTCTCTATCTGAAGCTCTACCATCTCACAGTCACTGCAGTCAGGGCTGCCACTGACAATCACATCTCTGAGCAGTTCCTCATTTTATGTGAGTAGCCGACCCAGGAGAACATCTTCCCTAGTAGGGCCATACATAAAGATCCCACCTCAAAAAAAAATGTATCAAAGCGCTCCAGGAATGTCCTGGATTGCTTGTATCCCACCATGCTTCTAGCTGTTATTGGACTGGTTAAAGTCCCACAAGAAATGTAAGACATGCAATTGGAAGACTATGTTGAGCTGTTTACAGAAGGCTTCACTCACTTCATCTTCTCCATCAGATACTCTGTAGCAGATGCTCACTGTGACCACCTCCTTGTTGGCCTCTTCTCTGATCCTGGTCCATGCATGCAAGCTGTTCCTTTGCATAGAGCACAATCCTCCTACCTTGTTTCCCCTTCCCATTTTTCCTAAAGGGCCTGCGTCCATTCAGTGCTTCATTCATGTAAATTACTCTACCACATCTCTGTGATCCTTTGTGATGAGGTCATAGATGTGCAACTACTCATAGGTTTTCAGTTCCTTCTTTTTGTATCTCATGCTGCCATAATTCATATAGGCCTCTAGGCACACCACTTTTTCAAAGGGGTTTGAGATTTTCCCCTATAGTTCTGCCCCAGTGTGCTTCCTGCAATCCCCCTCCCCCACTAATCTGCAGGCGTTGGTCTCCGATGCCTGAAGACCCTGGTTTAAATAACTCCTCACAAAGTTAGCAGGCCTGGTGGGAAAACCACTGGGATTTAGGAGCCATATAGTCACTCTATCCATTCAAGGTCTCCCCTGGTAGTATCATCGGTGCCTGTGCAGAGGAGCAGCAAATGGGCCAACATGACATTTGGACTCTTGGTCCTGTAGAGCCTCCACAAAAATCCTATTGATTTACCCTTCATCTACTGCTATGCAGTCTTCCTACCTCATTCCTCAGCTTCATCAGCTGGTGTCTGTCTCGATCAGAGTGCACCTCCTGAAGAAGGGGCACTCAACACTCCAAACCCTGGCTTCAGGAGCACCAGGCAGTACCTGCAGTCTGTGACTGGACAGCTGTGTTCTTCCCTAAGATTTCCTCCCAGACTAAGGCCTTTGACATGGCAGGGGTGGTCACAACATCATTGGAGGAGGCCATACCTTGTGGTTACCACTACTGCCCCACCAATTTTTGCAGCATTGAGCAGCACCTAGAGATCCCCTGTGCACCACCGTGTACTCCAACTGAAATGGTAGGTGCCTTGTACCTGTATGTATGCCCTAGTTATTGTGCTTTTCGTCACTGATGTTACCTAGGTGTTAGATAGGAAGCTGGACGTAAGCCTCCCCAGCTCCTGCATAATTTCCCACTCAGCAGGCAACTTCTTACCATCTCTTGGTTCCCAGCTACTGTGAATGCTGAGTTCTTCACACTCTCCCATCTGTGCTGTTCTCCCCTTCCTCCTGCACTGTGCTTATCACACAATACATCTGTAAAGACCCTCTGATGAGAATAAAAGGATTCAATAGCTATCTTTAAGACCTGTCTTTTGGTAAAAGAAAGCAGGAAGAAATGTTTTCAAGCCTAAAGGATTCAGGCAATGTCTAGAACTAGAGATTCAGATCAGAAATCTGGACTCATCTTTCATCTAGCTCTGTGCTAGATGTTGCTGTCATTGAAGTCAAAGTAAAAAAAAAGTTAAAAAAAATAAACTGAATAAAAATTCTAATTGAATTTAGTGGGAGAAGATCAAATCCTTTGCAGACTCCCAGTCTTGCATATTTACAGCTTTGAAAGACCATGGCTTTGGGGGCAGTCATTTTGTAATTTTTTTCATCTTTAAACAAAATGCTCCTGTTGTGCTTTTGAGGGCCGACTAAATCATTAGGTATAGTTTGAATGTCTCTTCTTGTTAGGGGACATCAGATGGGGGCAAAAAATCCATTACCACCCCAGGCCAAACAGCTTGAGCTAATTTTGATATTAATTTTAATAGTTATCACACCAAAGCGACCTTGATGGAGTTAGCTAATAATTTAGCCTGCATGATCATAGAGTTCTGAGCTTCTGTTAGAAGTCAAGTGGTATGCTAAATATAGCAGCACTAATTATTTTGATGACTGCTTTCGTTGTGTATGGACAAGTCTTCACTCTATATTTGTCAGACTGGACAATCACTAGGAGAGTCACCTATGATGATCTCCAAATTGGGATCATACACTATAGCCTATGTTCACTGCTAGGCAGATTACACAATTGTGGCTCATGGTGTAAGTTATCTTGTGTTTTTTTCTGCCTTGTCTTCAGTACCCTTTAGTTCTAACAAACATGACCATCACTTTAACTTCATTTTAACATGCATGACAATGAAAAGCTACTTGTTAAAAAAAAATAAACTGTGCAAGCATTTTCCTATCAGCAGTCTAGCATGCCTTCTAACATCCAGGACCTTGTATCATAAAACCATAGGACCACGTGAAAATTCAGGTTGAAGGGGATTTTAGGAGGTTCTAGTCCAACCTCCTGCTCAAAGCAGTGCCAGCTTTGAGGTCAGAGCATCTTGCTCAGGTTGTGCCCATTTGGGTCTTGAAAAACTTCAAGGATGGAGGTGGCAAAGGCTCTCTGGGCAACCTGTTCCACTGACTGGTTGTCCACATGCAGTATATTTTCTCTTTGTATCCAGTTTGAGTCTGTCCTGGTTTAACTTATGCCCCTTGTCTCTCATCTTCCCATAATGAACCACTGTGAAGGGCCTGGCTCTGTCCCTTTTATGACCTCCCCATAGTCACTGAGGGCTACTGTTAGGTCTCCCTGCAGCTGTCTCTTGTGGTGGCTGAAAAAGCCCCAGTCCCTCTACTATTTCACAGGTCACCACATCCAAGGCTTCCATTGATTATTATGTCACCAATCATTTTTTCCTTATTAGTGAATAGGAGATACAGCTGTGTGTCTCTCTTGCTGTCCTATCCAGTACTTGAATCAAAAATGTATACCTGAAACTGTCCAGAAATCTTGGCACCTTGCATTTCACCACGTTTTCCTTTCCAGCAGTTGGCAGGCGGGTGAATTCCCCCATAAGAACAAGGATCTGTGATCCAGAGGCTTCCTCATGTTGTAGAAATTTCATCCGTTTCCTTGCCCTGATCAGGTGGTCTGTAACAAACTCCCACCACAATGTTATCCACAATGGCCTCTTCTCTGTTCATTATGCACAAACTCTCATCCAGCCTGTTGCCTGCTTCATAGAAGATCTTGGTGTATTTTAGCTGCTTCTTCACACAAAGGTCAAAACCCCTTGTTCCAATCACCCTTTGCTTTCCACCCTGCCGAACTTTTCCTTACTTAACTGTGCATTGTAATGTCCCTCCTCCATTGTCTCTAGTTTAAAGCTCTTTTCACCAAGTTGGCTGGACTGTTGGCAAAGATGTTCCTGTCCCACTTAGATGGATATAATCTCTTCTCCAGCAGTCTTCAATCCTCAAAGAAGGTCTCATAGCTGTAAAAACCTAAGCCTTGTTGACAGCACCAGCTGTGTAGCCAGGTATTGATCTGCACTATCTATCCTCTCCCCTCTTCACCAGCAGGACTGAGGAGACACCAGCTGAACCTCTGGGCTCTTCAGTAACAGTTTAGTAACTTTTGATGCTCTCAAGGTCTCTCCTGGCAGTGCTGTTGGTGCTCACATGGGTGAATAACAGATGGTACGAGTCCAAAGGGAAGACAAGTCTCAGCAGCCTCTCCACAATATCTTTACATCTGAAGAGCTACTAAGCGGCAAATCTCCGGAGACGTCAAGTCAGGTTGGCAGATGATCATCTCTATCCCCCAGAGGAAGTAGTCTCCAGCAATATCACCTTTGTTTTCTTCTTTGTGTACACAGTTGGCTGAGGCTCAGTTGACTCTGACAGGTTCCCTAAAGGGAGGTCATCATCCTCCATTCTTGCCAGGACACTGTTCCTTTTCTGTGATAACTAGAGGAGTAGAACAAGCCTTTACTGTGCTGCTGGAGATGATGTATCCAGTCTCAATCCTTTTCACAGAACCACAGAATGGTCCAGGTTGGGAGGAACCTCTGGCATCTGATTCAACCACCTTGCTCAAGCAGGGCTACCTAGAGCAGCCTGCCCAGGATGATATCCACATGGATTTTTAATATCTCCAAGAAGCGAGACTCTACAACTTCTCTGGGTAACCTGTGCCATTGCTCGGTCACCATCACAGTGAAAAAGTGTTTCCTGATGTTCCTGGTGTTTCTGTTTGTGCCCATTGCCTCTGGTTCTGTCACTGAGCACCACTGAAAAGAGCTTGGCTCCATCCTCTTTGCACCCTCCCTTCAGGTATTTATACACATTGATAAAATCCACCCCTGAGCCTTTACTTCTCTAGACTATGCAGTCCCAGCTGTCAGCCTTTCCTCATAGGAGAGATGTCCCACTCCCTTCAAAATCTTCATGGCCCTTCGCTGAACTCTCTCCAGTATGTCCATGTCTCTCTTATACTGAGGAGCCCAGAACCGCACATGGTAGTCCAAATGTGGCCTCAACAGTGGTGGGTAGATGGGAAGGATCACCTCTCTTGACCTGCTGCCAATACTTTTCATAATGCAGTCCAGGATACCATTAACTTTTTTGTGGCAAGGGCACATTGCTGTCTGATGTTCAACTCGGTGTCCACCAAGACCCCCACATGCTTTTCTGACAAGTTACTTTCCAGATGGTAGGCCCCCGAGCATATACTCATGCATGAGGTTACTTGTCCTCAGGTGCAGGACTTTGCACTTCACTTTATTGAACTTTATGAGGTTTCTGTCAGCCCACTTGTCCATCCTGTCAAGGCTCCTTGCAAGTGGAATCTTGCAAGTTTCTGTTGACTGCCCCTTTAGGGATTGTCTCCAGCTGTTCATCCTTCACAACACAGGACATAGATTCTTGGCACTGGAGGTTTTCTGTGAAGACCGTGTCAATCCTCACAGATGGTGCAGTCTGCTCACTTCCTCCCTCAGTTCCTTCACATGGCAACTCAGTGTTTTGATGACCTGTGGTAGGAAAGCAGTCATCTCCAGACACAAGAAAGACACCAGATCCTCCCTACCTACAGCCTGAGATCTGCGTGGCAGCACCCTCCATGTGTGGTCTGCCTGAGTCAAGCTTTCTGATGTACTAGAGTCAATTGTTCCAGCTGGTGATGGGGACCATGCCATGTGGTATGTCACTGAAATTCCTGTACAGTCTTCAGTAAAGATTTTGGGGACCTTTGAGCCAACTGCCGCAATGATGTTAGCTGTCTCTGCCATCCTTTTCTCTGCTGATCTCTGTTTGCTGCACTACATCCTTATATAACCACCAAGAAAATGACCAGGATTTACAGCAATGATCCACATTTTCTATCTCAACTGACAGGAATGAATTACCAGCTGTCTCCAAAGAAGCAGAATATCAGAATGCATCCTGTCTTCGTCTTCCTTGGCTGTCTTTCAGTAATTCAGGTCATTTGCACTACACCAGCTGTAAGAGAACATGGCTGTATTAATTAAATATTTTTTCTGATTTTGTGCATATGATCATTTTGTGCATACACAAATACACATACAAATAGATGCACACACTGTTGTCAGAAGCTAGATGCACTGCCAGTAGTCATCATTTATGTACCTCAGTGCAGATCCATTCCCAGATTCCACTTTTCTTCTTTTTTTCCACAGAAATAAATAACCTCAACAGCTCCACACACAACATTCTTCTATCCTCAGCTTTCTCCTAGTTAGACTGTACTTATCTGTGATTTCATCTCCCAATCCAGGAAGAACTTAGTGGCTCTTTCCTTTCCTACCCATTTCTCCTTCCTTGTGAGCTGTCTTCAGCAAGTACATTCCACCTTCTTTCTTCAAGTTCCCAGCAAACTCTTATCTCCCTTTGATCTCTTCACTTGCCTTTGGCCACAGCCATCAGCATGGAAGTAAATCCAAGAAAGCAAATGCAGTCACACTTGCGGGAAGAACTATAGCTCTCTTTCCCCAAAGTTCATGATAAATCCACAGGTTCATATTTCTCCATTCTGGGGGGGGGAGAGAAAAAAAAGAAAAAAAAAAGAGAGGGAGTTAAGTAGAAATGTTCACTGAGAATAGAATAGGAACATAGAATAGAAACATTTTCTGGACATTTTTCTTTCATAGGAAATGTAGCAGGCTCAATACAGCCAGCTACAGTATGAGTACCATGCTGTACAGTATGATTAAAAAAGTAAGGCACAATGACAAATTTTATATTATATTGTATACGTTTCTGGGCTTCCCTGGATTTGATTAACTTTTTCTAGTTTTCTACAACATGAGCTTTTGTCACAGGCTAAAGACTTGTTGCAAATTATTAGGTCTTCATAGTGGTGATCAGCTGCCTCTGCTTCCTGCAGTTCTTCACTGATTGTGGGCAAAATCCCTTGCATCACAAGAAACACCTACATCCAAAATGCCTTATTCTGAGAGAGAGACTGGCTTACAGCTGCAGTAGTGTGGATGGCAAGCAGGTGGTGATATTCTGAACAGTCCAACATATTTTGTGACTTAGAAACATGCCATTAAACACATGTGTTGTGGTAACACGTTGTCACTGCAAGACCTGTTTAAACAAAAAGCAGACTGCAATATACAATTTTTTCTTAATGTATGCGATTACCTTAATACAATAAGAGTAAATATAGCAAAAATGTTTTAAGATAGCATTGTAGACAACTGATTTTAAATAATTACAGTACATTAACAAACAATGAAAATATAAAATATTTAAAATCAATATTTTATCGATGTTTTAGGAATTGTAGTCATAATCATACTTTGATAACTGATTTATTACACAAGATAAGACTAGGCAGATGGCATTTTATAGTAAGTCCAAAACTTCCTGAGAGACCTAACCTTTTTTTGTTGTTCAAGTTCTGTTGATGCTATCCTTTTAAGTCTTTCAATTAAGTAGTCATTCCCAGAAGTAAGGTCTTTTTAAGGCAGCACTTTTGAGAATTATTTTATATAGCCAGCAGATCAGCATTTTCAGCCTAAAAAATGCCATTTCTAGAAATACTGTGTACTGAAAGCATCACTTACAGGAATTGTTAAAGAAAGGTACAGCTTTGCTCCCTCATGTAGACAAACTCTCAAATAATGAAATTACCAATATACTTGTGGGTCAATATATGCCTGGATAGCCTAAGGTTAATTAATGTCTTTGGATGAATCAGAATTCAGTATGTAACACCAGCACTGGATTACCCCTGAAAAAAAAAAAAAAAAAAAAAAAAACACACCACAAAAAAAAGCCAAAAAAGAGTAGCTGTCTTAAAAACAATATACAAACAATGTATCTTGAAATCTGTAGCTATCAAAGTAATTATCCAAATTACCATTAGAGAGGACTTCATAAAACTTTTCTAGTTAGATTTATTCTTGGGTTTCTTTCTTGGGTTTGTTTGTCTACAGGATGATACTGATCATAGAATACCAAGTTGGAAGGGACCTCAAGCATCATCTGGTCCAACTTTTCTTGGCAAAAGCACGGTCTAGACAAGATGGTCCAGTACCCTGTCCAGCCCAATCCTAAAAGTGTCCAATGTTGGGGAATCCACTACTTCCCTAGGGAGGTTATTCCAGTGGTTTATTGTTCTCATTGTGAGAAAATGATGATGATTATTATTTTAAAGGTAAGATTTTCCTCTTTATTTTTAAAATATTTGAAAAGATAAAATTCTTCTTATATATGTGTGCTTTTGTGTACGTATCTGTGTAAGTCCCAGATAGGGATACAACTCTGATATTAATTAGGGAGCTGAGAGAGAGGCTGTAACTGAATGATCAATCACATTTCCATACAGAGTATCTGAAGTATGTCCTGACTACAGATTACACAAAAGCACAATTTTGCTGTGTACAAAATGAGTCAGGAAAGGAATGGGGAGTCATCTTACAGGTTTCGAAGACCTAAACTGCATAGCCTTTGGTGCTGCTTGACCACTAGAAATATCAGTTGCCAGTTGTCACTGCAAGGAAACAAACAGGTAGTGGAACAGGAGCCAAAAACTAATGGAAGAGAGACATTAAATATGGACAGAGACTCAGTCAGCGAGGTATACAGTGGCAGCAATGGTAAGTTCTGTGGCTGAGCACTAGATTGAGGTGGACAGGGGGATTCCTGGAGCCAGGGAAACCCAAGGAAGAACAGAGAGATGCACCAGGAGCTGGCTGCTCTCCCGAGCGAGGCTGACATGACGTGGGCATTGCCAAGAGCAATCGTGGGTGATTTAAACAGCCGTAGGGAGCACCAGTGACCAGGAACGCATGAACAGGGCAGGTAAACAGTGTGGCATGTCAGCCAGGACGTGGCCAGCAATTTGCACATAAGGGCACACAGGAAGGACCCTACAAACTGCTTGTAATTCCACAGCCCAGGGAAGTGCTCAAGAGGTCTCTGCCATAATGGTGGTCACTTACCTCAGAGTCAAAATCAGTGTTTCTGCAGAGAAAGTCCCTGAAATGTCTGATGCTTCCACCCAGACAGAATGGGTAAGGAAGGAGACTTCAGCACAGGCAGTAGGTTGCAACAAGTGCTCAGACTCTTCTCCTGGAGAAAAGGTAAATACTTGTATAAGACATGCACAGGTTGATGATCTGTTACTTCAAGTGGCCAAGCTGCAGGAAACAGTTAAAAAGCTGTGCAGTATTAGAGGAGACAAGATGGAGATAGATAGGTGGTTTCAGAACCATGCTCCTGTAGCAGACACCACTGAGAAAGAGGCACCCTGGACCCTGGTGACCCACAAAAGCAGGACTCCACTTCAGTCTCCACCCTCCAGCATCACAACCAAAAACAGATATGAAGCTTTAACAGCTGTAGACACCCATAAGCAAGGTCTGCAAGGAGAAACTGTACCAGCAGCACACTGGGTACCATAAAAAGAAACTGAGTGCTTGTAATGGGTGTCTCTCTGTTGAGGAGCACCAGGCGCCCATCTGCCAGCCTGACAGGGAGTCACGTGAAGTATTCTTCTCCCAGGAGCTAAGGTCCAAGATATTGCTGAGAAGGTGCCACAATTTGTCAAGAACACAGGCTACTATCCATTGCTACTCTTTCTTGTGGGCACGAATAACACCTCAAACCAGAACCTGGGCAGAATCAAGGAAGTCTATAAAGCCCTGAGGGTGCAAGTGAAAAGTATTGGTGCTCAAGTTATCTTTTCCACCATTTTACCTGTTAGAGGAAAGGGAGCAACCAGAAATAGATGTATAATAGAAATCAACTTCTAGCTTTGTGGGTGGTGCTGTTGCGAGGGTTTTGGCTTTTATGACAATGGGACATTCTTTGATGACTATAACCTGTTAGGGAGGGATGGAATCCACCTGTCTAGAAGAGGCAAGGGAATAATTGGCAGCAGGCTGATCAACTTGGTGAGGTGGGCTTTAAACTGAAGGACTTGGGGAGTAGGGTCCAAAGTGACAATGCTCACACCATCGCATCCAACTGGGGAATAAGCCAGGCCAACCAGAGCAGTGGCAAAAGTTCCTTAGCTGCCTCCCAAGATGAAAATCAGAAGGCTAACCACCTCAAGGGTATGTATGGCTATGGTGGATCCTCTTGCACTCCTCCTGGGAAACCTGCATGCTCGATTACCTCCCTGAAATGGCTGTACACTAATGCACATAGCATGGGAAATACAAAGGAAGAATTAGAGATCTATGTGCAGTCGCAGTGCCATGATCTCATTGCATTTATGCAGACATGGCGAGATAGCTCTCATGACTGGAATGCTGTCATGGACGGATATGTACTTTTTAGGAAGGACAGGCCAGCAAAGCAAGGAGGTGGAGTTGCTCTTTATGTGAGAGAGCAACTGAAATGTATCAAGCTCTGCCTAGAGGTGACCGAAAAATGAGTTGAGAGCTTATGGGTAAGAATTAGGGGCAGGCTAATAGAGGTGACACTGTTATAGGGGTTTACTGCAGGCCACCTGATCAGGAAGAGGAAGTCGATGAGGCCTTCTAGAGACAGCTGGAAGTAGCTTCACAATCACAGGCACTGGTTTTCTTGGGGAACTTTAACCACTCTGATGTCTGCTGGAAAGACAACACAGCTAGGCACCCACAGTCCAGGGGGTTCCTGCAGAGCATTTTTGATAACTTTTTGATACAGGTGGTGGAGGAGTCAATGTGGAGAAGTGTGCTGCTAGACCTTGTGCTAACAAATGAATGTCTTGTTGGGTATGTGAAGGTTGGAGACAGTCTTGGCTGCAGTGACCATGAGATAGTGGAATTCAAGATCCTGAGTGGAGGAAGCAGGGCAAGAAGTAGGATTACAGCCTTGGACTTCATAAGAGCTAACTTTGGCCTCTTCAAGGACCTGCTTGAGGGAATCCCATGGGTTAGGGCTTTAGAAGGTAGGGGTGGGGGGGTCCAAGAGAGCTGGTCAGTATTCAAGCATCACTTCCTCCAAGCTCAAGATCGGTGCGTCCCCATGAGTAAGAAATCAAGCAAACGAGTTGGGAGACCTTCATGGATGAGCAAGGACCTGCTGGCAAAACTCAAATAGAAGGAAGTTGAAGGAATGTGGAAAAAGGGACAGACCACTTGGGAGGAATATAGGAAGGTTGTCAGATTATGCAGGGATGTGACAAGGAAGGCTAAGGACAACTTGTAATTAAATCTGATAAGGGATGTCAAGGACAACAAGAAGGACTTCTTCAAGTTCTTCAGCAGCAAAAGTAAGACTAGGGAAAATATGGGCCCGCTGCTGAATGAAGTGGATGCCTTGGTGACAGAGGATACAAAGAAGGTGGAGTTACTGAATGCTGCCTTTGCTTCAGCCTTTACTGCTAAGGCCAGCCCTCAGGAATCACGGACCATGGAGTTAAGAAAGTCTGGAGAAAGGAAGACTTTCCCTTGGTTGAGGAGGACCATGTTAGAGATCATTTAGGCAAACTGGACACCCACAAATCCATGGGCCCCGATAGGATGCATCCACGAGTGCTGAGGGAGCTGGCAGCTGTTATTGCCAAGGCACTCTTCATCATCTTTGAAAGGTCATGGGGAACAGGAGAGGTGCCTGAGGACTGGAGCAAAGACAAGGTCACTTCAGTGTTCAAAAAGGGCAAAAAGGAGGACCAAGGAAACTACAGGCCGGTCAGCCTCACCACCATCCCTGAAAAGGTGATGGAACAGCTCATCCTGGATGCCAACCCTAAGCATGGTGATGAGGGGAGAGCAGTGGACATTGCTTACCTTGCCTTCAGCAAGGCTTTTGACGCTGTTTCCCATAATATCGTCATAGGAAAGCTCAAGAAGTGTGGGTTAGATGAGCAGACAGTGAGGTGGATTGAGAACTCACTGTAGGGCAGAGCTCAGAGTGTTGTGATCAGCAGTGCTGAGTCTAGTTGGAGGCCTGTAGCCTCAGGGGTCAGTATTAGGTCCAGTCCTGTTTAGCTTATTCATCAGTGAGCTGGATGAAGGGACAGAGTGTACCCTCAGCAAGTCTGCTGATGACACAAAACTGGGAGGAGTGGGTGATACACCAGAAGGCTGTGCTGCCATTCAGCGAGACCTGTGCAGGTCAGAGAGCTGGGCGGAGAGGAACCTCATGAATTTTAACAAAGGCAAGTGTAGGTTCCTACACCTAGGGAGGAATAACCCCATGCACCAGTACAGTTTGGGGGGTGACTGACTGGAAAGCAGCTCTGCAGAGAAGGACCTAGGAGTCCCTGGTAGACAAGAAGTTCACCATAAGCCAACAATGAGAAAAGTTAGTTCCAGGGAACACTACCATAAAACAATGTGAATGAGACTGCACTAGGTTTAGCTCCAAGAGCCCTGCAGAGTCTGCCACCATTACTCACCACTAACCATATTTTTCACATCTTTAAACAGAATTACTTTACCACTGATAAAATGCAAAGGATATAAATTCAAAATGTATTTCTACATATTAATTGTATACGCTCAATGATGTTGTACCTAAAGAAGTAAGTTTTCAAATGTGTCTATTTTACATCATATGATATCATCAGTATCATAAATTTGACACATTAAATGGGGCACAGTATTTTCAGTCTGCTGGCAGATAAAGTGATAATGATCCAAGTGTATGCTTTTAAGACTTTTTTTTATTTGTTATCCTCAGATCCCTATGTGGATCATGAGTATGACAATGACATAAGGTGACAATATCAAATAAAATAACCATTTGATACATGGTTTTAAAATAGGAAGCATCAAATTATTTTTTCCTGAATTAAAAAAGATAGCAGCCATTGCCATTAGTCTTATTCATGGGGGAACCATCAGATGTCGGACACTATGTAAACAGAGTACATACTAAAAAAATATTCTACAGTGCTTCTAGAAAGTTTTGCAACTGGACAAAAATGGGAAAAATAATTACAAAAATAGTGAGGGCTGCAATACAAAATTGAACTGTAGTAGTAACTTTAGTAGGTTATTTGACTGATAGCAGATTTTTTTTCTCCTGATTCATTTACTGTCTTGTGCACATCTGTATGACAAGATCTTTATGCGTTACCACAGAAATTATCTCTTTCACCTGGGAAAGCAACTAAACAGATACAATTATTTTTCTTTTTCTTTACGATTACTTATGTCTCAAATTAAGCATCAAAATATGTGTTTTAGTTTACTACTGCACAACTAGAAGTAGTACTACTTGCTCAATTGATTATCAGGAAGACAAAACTGAAGTGTATTAAGAATATTTAAAAGATGCAAAAGGTTTGTACAGTCAAATTGTGTGAACTTCAGCATTATATAACCACTTTAACAAACAATACTACTTATAACTTTGGGAGAAATTACTTCATCTAAGATGAAAGTAAAGTGAGAATTAAGACTTTATCCAGCTAATTACTCTGAAGATATATTGCATAAAACAGAAATTGGGAAGTTAAGCTTCCACTACAGGGTTATAGCACTATTTATATCCCTCTTCCTCACCTTCCAAAATTGGAGTTATCTTTTTTATCAGTTGCAACAGAAATAAAGGACATTAAGTCATATTACCATCACTTTGATCAAAAGAAACTCAGGATATTTTTTGGCTATTAGACATTGCTTTTGTACAGTAGATAATTATCTTGTTCATTAGGTAAGCAATTTTTATTGATGACTACAATGATGCCTAAGTTATAATAAAAAGATAGTTTCAGTTTCTGAATATTTAATTCACATTTTAAATACCAGAATTCACATTTTGCTTTTAGAAAATAAATTTTCCCTAATCCATACAAGACTTTTTTCTTGTGAAGGGTTTGGCAGTGTCACAGTTTAGAGCTGGGTGGGCTATTAAATTGATGGCAGATGCTCTCTATTAACCCTCATTCCCCCTCAAGAAGGTGAAGGAAAAGAGAAAAGAGAGAGAGACTTACAAGTTGGAAAGTTAAAACAGTTTTAATAAACTATAATAATGAAAAAAAAGTATAATAATAGTAATGTAAATAATTAAATAGCAACAAATATATACAAAACCCCGAATGAGCTCCCTGGATGTCGGTCACTTCCCCACCGGCACTGCAGGGCAGGCTCTGGGAAGGCCCAGG
This sequence comes from Nyctibius grandis, assembly GCF_013368605.1. NCBI lineage: Eukaryota > Metazoa > Chordata > Aves > Nyctibiiformes > Nyctibiidae > Nyctibius > Nyctibius grandis. The sequence goes on along the minus strand of NC_090659.1, from coordinate 74,106,779 downwards.
CTGGGCCCAGCGATGGACGGGAACTGGATTCAGGGATCTATGGATCGGGATCGAGGGCAGCAGGAAAACAAAGTCCTCTTTGGACACTGACCATAGCAGAAGGGGGTGAGACCCTTGTGATTCCCCCTGCTTTATCCTGAGAATGACGTGAATGGGATGGAATACCTTCGTTGGTCAATTTTGGGTCACCTGTCCTGTCTGCTCCTCCCTGCAGGTGCAACCCCCCTGTGGCTCTTCGCTCGTAAGCAGTGAGGAATTTAGCAGTGACCTTGGTTTCTCTAAGAATAAGTACAGCAAGAGCCTTTCTGCATAATATCCCTACCGGTGCCCCAGTGATAACTATAAACTTTGAGCATTATCATTAGCCCTAGAAGCAGACACTGTCTGCAAAACATGCAGTTAGTTTCAGAAAGTGCAGTTACTTAGAAGAAACTTAGCTGAAAGGAAAAATCACTGAAAGGAAAATTGGTTTTGTTTTAGTCCAAACCAGGACAGGCAGGTAGAAGCTGATCTCTCAGGAAACCATGTTGAATGACTAAAACTTGAGAAAAAGCTACATATAGACTGCATGATGAATAGTCTATCTCAAGAGAGATTTAATAAAATGTGTATGCATTATTTAGAAGATATTTCCTAGAAAATGTTCTACTACAATATCATGAAATCTTAATTACTTAAAATACATAGAATTTATTATGTGCACTGCTACTTGTAGTGCAAAATTAGAAAGTCTGTTTGGATATGTAAAAAACTTAAATATATTGCAGAAAACTTAAAAATATCAATTCTGTGGAGTCTGAGTTTCAAGCTGAAGATAAATCCTGTTCTGGAGATTGAGTAGCATAGGTAGTGATTAAAAAAACCTGCATAAATATATATGCAGACACATTTAAAGTGTTACCAAATGTAATTTTGTGATAATTATATTTCTGAAGGAGGGAGGAAAGCATATTGAAAATGAATGTATGTTAATCTCAAAGAAATATTTCCTTTCTAAAATCTTCTTGAAAAAATTATGTTCTTAATTTTTCAGGTGAATATTCCCTGTTCCTCTTAAAAACCTTCTCCTCCAAGAAGCATATCTCTGTGCTGCAATACAGATTTAGAACTTCTTGTAAAGCTACTGCTTTCATTTCTGTTTTTCCACATGAGATTATTTTTATTATTATTATTTTTTTTAATATGTGTTTATCTTAAATCTTCACATTGTTTCTGATCTCAGAATAAATCCTCGTTTAAATATTAATCAAATTTTAAAGACATTATCTTTATTTTTAACTGTTTTTGTTTTAAAATGGAAGACAACAATATTACAATGTTTTGAGATATGTGCCAGAAACATCAGAATACGGTAGGACTGGATATTTAATTTAGAAATGGTGGTTCAAACATAAATCATTACTAAAACGGTATGTCCACACATAAGGTCAGGAAATGCACTTGGGATAGATATAGGAGAGGGCAGAAAATGAGTTAAGTAGTCATATATCTTCTGGTAAAATTGTTTTCCTGTCCTTGAGCAGATGAGATTCTCTGTGTTATAGGCAATGAATATAGTTTTAGCTCATCATTCTGTAAATTTTATTAAACTTTCAGATCATCATTCCTGAAATCCTAATTTACTAAAGATGATAAAATAATTGGAAGTTATTCACTTAATGCTATTATATTTTCTGATTGTCTTTGTTCCGTATTTCTTATGATTTGTGTAAAGGAGATGATATTACAAACCTTGAACCAGTATATGCTGGGGGGCCTACTATCTGGAAAGCAACTTGCCAGAAAAGCATGTGGGGGTCCTGGTGGACACCAAGTTGAACATCAGCCAGTAATGTGCCCTTGCCACAAAAAAAAGGCTAATGGTATCCTGGGCTGCATTAGGCAAAGTACTGGCAGCAGGTCAAGGGAGGTGATCCTTCCCATCTACCCACCACTGCTGAGGCCACATCTGGAGTATCGTGTCCAGTTCTGGGCTCCTTGATATAATAGAGATGTAGACATAGAGTCCAAGGAAGGGCCATGAAGATTTTGAAGAGAGTGGGACATCTCTCCTATGAGGAAAGGCTGACAGCTGGGACTGCATAGTCTAGAGAAGAGAAGGCTCAGGGCGGGGGGGGCGGATTTTATCAATGTGTGTAAATACCTGAAAGGAGGGTACAAAGAGGATGGAGCCAAGCTCTTTTCAGTGGTGCCCAGTGACAGGACCAGAGGCGATGGGTACAAACTGAAATACAGAAGGTTCCCTCTGAACATCAGGAAACAGTTTTTTACTGTGAGGGTGACTGAGCTCTGACACAGGTTTCCCAGAGAGGTTGTGGAGTCTCCGTCCTTGGAGTTATTCAAAAGCTACCTGGACACTGCTCTGGGTAGTCTGCTTGAGCAGGGTGGTTGGAACAGACATCCTTTAGAGGTCCCTTCCAATCTCAACCATTCTGTGATTCTGCGATTATGTGATTGTCACTGCTTAAGGAAATTGCTAAGGTTCATCAACATTTGGACACAAAATGGAAAACAGGATGTCTGAATGGAAACTAAATATAACTTTTTCTATTTTTTCAACAAGTCTAATAAAAAATAAATTACCCATTGATAGAAGAAATAAAAGGAAGCAGAAACAGAGTACCATGCACTTAACTTACTGCTTATTTTACATTTATAAGTAAGTATTTTTATTATCCTCAGGGGAAAAAAAAAAGAGATTTGGTTCCTCAAAGTCAAGTGAATATGTCTACATGAAGTCAATTGAGAACACTGACCATTTAATAGTCACTTATATTAAAAGCTAAGACCTCTAGCAAACTAGATTCTGTTTATGTATACCAGTTGTCTGAGAATTATTGCTCAATGGAGAAAATCTGTGTCTTTTTTTTAAAATAAGAGAGCATCCACACACATGGAGCTGAGAGGGAGGTCAGGCACAGTCCTTATCATAAAATTTTACAGTACTACTGTATGAAAAATAAAGTTAAACAAAACTGCATGAATGCGATTCTTATGTCTCATCACAACCGTCACTCTCTCCTAGCTGATTGTCCAACCTGCTGGAATCAAGCTGTCTTTTCTGCTCCCTGTTTCTTGTACTCCTGTCTGACCACAACACAGCTTCAGGAGAAGGGATACAGCGATTTTGAGACGCTTCTTAGTTGGTGGGTATGCCAGGCCTTGAAAGCTACATCATAGGCACAGTGTGCACCTGTTGTAGTGTGGATGTCTTGTTTGGGTGGGTGGGGAGGCTGGGTTTGGTGCTAGTATTGGTACAGACTGCAGTTTGAGCAAGAAACAAACAATATTCAGAAAGATTTTACTGAATATTTTAAAGTTTTTATGGGAATGCACCACACTAGCGTCAAGGCAAAAGCTAGTCCTGAATGCATGGCTTTCCTTTTTATCTGAATGCCTTGAAACTTAGTCAATAGAGCACTTTCCCAAAATGTGAGAGATGAGAATTTTATTCCCTCTAAGTTGAGAGTTTTATTTCCTCAGAGTTCATACCAGAAATCAAGTCTTTCACATCCAGAATAAGTGCTTTAATCATAAAACTTCAATTCATAAGGCAGAGAGGTAGCATTCTGTCATCACTATGCTCACTTGACCTGGTAGGCATTTGAGAGTCTGTGTGGACATGGCAAGAGTTAAGTTAAGAGAGAGGGGAGGTACTGATCAACTATAGATGTCTGCAAATTAAATAATACTAGACATTAAGCAATAGTTGAATTCCCATATGGACATTAAACCAATACTGGAGGTGGACATCACCTTATCTAATTTTAAGCACCTTCAAAATAGATCAATGTCTGAGCTACTCACCCTCAGTCATATTTACAGCCAAGAGAGACATCGAGAAATTTTAGAAATCCTTCTAACTGACGTGTTTTCGGTATCTTCTCTTGAATTATAATTGATTCATCCTTCCATGTGTAACAGCTACATCTCCATTGCTGATAAAGGCTCAGATGTAAGCGAACTTAGGTACATTGCATCTCCAGTGTAGAATATTTTTTACCATTATTAGAGGCATGAGTTTTCTGAGACAGAAGAACTAGGCAGCTTTAGTAAGTCTTGGAAAAAAACCAGTCAGAATCCGTAACTAAGAAAAAGTCAAGTTAGTAGAGCAAGGTACAGGGAGAAAAAAGGACATGTTAGGATTCTTAAAAAATTCTGAAGAACAGTGAAGGAAATGGAAGCGTGTGGGATGGCAGCACTCATTATATATTTGTTTTGACAATGTCTATGTCTCTTTTGTGAACTGTCAACAGGTAATGTAATCTTATTTCAGTAATTCTCTGAAAATGTGTATGATACGTGTTTTACCTAATACACTTCTGTGGAAGGTTAAGTTACACTAAGCAGAAGCATATGTGTAGTTAAGCTACCTACATGACATCTTTGGCTGTTAAACTGCAAGCTGTGTATTTAAGATTTTTTTAGAAAACAAGCCAAAACCAGAAAGACAATCTGGACCTAACTCAGATGGCCTGAGAACGCATAAACCATGAACTAGAACCCAAGCAAATAATGCAGACAGGTGACCAAAGAAGCAAAACCTGCTAGATCAGAATTTTAACAAGTGTAATTTAAACACACACTGGGTTGGGCTTTTTACCTTTAGAGCTTAAGGAGGATACCTCTTGAAACATCCATAAGCTATATCTTTTTAATGACACATCCACTCTTTTTCACAGAGAGTTACAGAAAACTGCAGCTCAATATGAAATAAAGCCTTCTAGCAGGACCATCCTGTGTTGGAGAAGTTACAAAAGAACAAATTGTGCTATGCTAGCAAGGCAAATAGCTATATATTAAGGCTATATAGACTCACCTGTGCTAGTTATTGACTGTTTAAGGCTATAGTAAGTCTTTCCCTTATGCACTCAGTGGATTCCGTCTCCTGAGATGCTCAGTGATCTAAAAGTCCATCCATATAAAGGACAGTTGACATACTTAAACATTGTATGTGCTTAAGACACCTTGCCATCTTGGACTCTATAAATGTAATGCATGGCTGCTGTCTGTATGTTTATGTTGAAAGGAACAGAGTTCCAAGTGGACATAGTTCCAACTCAGGAACCTGAGTTGGACATAGTTCCTCTGGATATAGTTCCAACTCAGAGAGGTAGCCAGAATGTGAATCAAAGCTATAGAAAAACAGTACTGCTTTCAAAAAAACAGTCTGGCGGATCCTGACTAAAAAGGCTGCAGGATTAGTTTATTTTGCAGTTAACTTTATGTACATATATTCACATTATACACCTACACCATACACATTGGTGTTAAAATTTATCCTGAAAACAACAGAATTAAGGACATTTTTTTTCTCATGATTCTGAGTCTGGTTAACTACTGTGATTTTTATCATGGAGTAAGCTAAGACTGAAGTTTTGTTCTGTAGTTGTGATTTTGTGTTTGTGTATGTGTTGCCCTGAAAAGTGGAATCTAAAATCCTTTCTCTCGGTGAGAGTGTTACTGACATTTACCTTCTCTACCTGGATTATTATTTTCACAAAACATACGAAGAGTTAATTCATTTTAGATTTTTTATGTTTCTGTCTAATTTAATTAATAAAAGCCTATTAGTTCAGAAGCTACAAGAGAGAGAGAAACATACAAAAGCAAGTGATAAGAAGCAATTGAAGAAAAGTGTCCACACAATTAATTAATGTCCCACACACATTCCAGTATTTACATCTACAGAATTGCTCCTTGGCCTTGATCCCACAGAATTCACATGCAAAGCAGCACGTGCATTAACAAGTGTAATTTAAAACCCTGGAAGCACACAGGAATTTATATTAATGAGAACCCTGCTGGAAGTCATTGCTGAGAGCCTTAGAAAAAGTAAAGCCTCTGAGAGCAACAAGAACCCAAACATCTTATTAGCATGAGAAAGCTTTTTCTTTTTTTTTCCATCTTCTTTTTTTTTCTTTTTTCTTTTTTTTTTCTGTCTGTATGTTCCTCTTGTATTTACTTTGAATAGTTGCAATAAAAGAAAGCTACTCAGCTTTAAACAGAAAATCCAGCGCCTAGCATTTAAACTTCTCTGAGCCCTTACTTTTACTCCACTCTCAGTAATGTTGAGGTCAGCAACCTTGTATCATCTGTTGTTTGTCATGAAAGAGCATGTGGAATAAGGATTTTTATTTCCGTATTCAAAATCACCTGTTTCTGAATATATCAGAAGGTACAGCCTGTCATAGTTTCACCAGCCTTGATAGATCTCTAGCTATTGAATGCCTGCTTTGACTGCTGAATATCTGCAACTGAGGTTGCTACACTCAGAATCTTCCTGTAAGCCAAAGTGAACATACCGTATACACAGAGAGAAGAAAGTATGGCTAGACTAACTAATGTTTTAACAGTCTTATACCTAGACTGTTACTGAAGACCTAGACCAATACCAAACTACCTAATTAATGCAGAAAAGTCCAATTTATAATGAAGTTAAAATTCATTATAAGATAATGAAAAAATGAAAAAATAGTTATGTTCATCAAAGTGTTCCTCTTGATCCTAAAGCTGCAGCTTCAAACATCTTCAAGAAGAATAGGTACAGAAAGGGTAGGTTATGATGAATTGTCATCATGTTACCTAGATTGGTCAGACTTTTAACATGTGTATCCCTAGACGAAAAGCTGGGACAGGTCAAGCAATAGTCACTTGACTCTTAAACAAGTGTGGAAACACCTGCTCAGGCCAAGGTAAGCCCAAACAAGTCCTGAGACTCTTCACTCTAAGCCCACAGTAAAAAGCCTATGGACTCTTAGCAGCAATGGCAAAAATCTTATCCATTTGGCTAAAAGCTTTCATTAGATTTGTGACAGCAATCGTCTACTCAGCAACCAAAACCAGCAGTCAGTGTAATCCGTAAGATGAAGTCATTAAGAGACAGTATAGTTTCAAGTGATTTCCTTCACACTGAATCTCAGAATGGAGTGTCTTCCTGTACTTTATAAATTCAGTTGTTTTAAATACTTATTTATGTGCATGTGTGTGTGTACATATATTCATACAGTACCACTTCAGGTTACAGAAACATTTAATTACACCATAGTCATTATTGTAAGAGATAATATATTAAAAAGAAATTTTTGTATATGTAACATGTTCAAGTCCTTACTAGAAGTGGAGCATTCTTATCCTTCTCAGAATTCACATATTAACAGAAATAACTTGATGTACAGTTCAGAGAAAATCCATATGCAATAGATGACATAGAAGTAAGAAAAGCTATAACCTATTGTCTCATCATCATAGAACTCCAGTAATAATTTTGGTCATTAGATAAGGGGAATCAGACTGTTTAAATTACATTAAAGTACATTTTGGATTCACAGAAACTTAAACAATTATACTTTGTCACAAGGGAAAACTGCTGAGCTTGCACAGCTTAAATCAAATCAGGATCAAAGTGGTTTATTCACAGAATTACAGAATCAGCTAGGTTGGAAGACACCTCTGGGATCATCGAGTCCAACCTTTGACCTAACACCACCCTGTCAAATAGACCATGGCACTAAGTTCCACGTCTAGTCTTCTCTTAAACACCTCCAGGGATGGTGACTCCACCACCTCCCTGGGTAGCCCATACCAATGCCTAATAACCCTTTCTGTGAAGAAATTTTTCCTAATGTCTAACCTGAACCTCCCCTGGCTCAGCTTGAGGCTATGCCCTCTAGTCCTGTTGCTAGTTGCCTGGGAGAAGAGGCCAACCCCCATCCTGCTACAACCTCCTTTCAGGTAGTTGTAGAGAGCGATAAGGTCTCCCCTCAGCCTCCTTTTCTCCAGGCTAAACAATCCCAGTTCCCCCAGCCACTCCTCATAGGACATACCCTCTAGACCCTTCACCAGCTTTGTTGCCCTCCTCTGGACTCTCTCCAGCACCTCAATGTCTTTCTTGAAGTGAGGGGTCCAGGATTGGACACAGTACTCCAGGTGCAGCCTCACCAGTGCCGAGTACAGGGGGACAATCACTTCCATAGTCCTGTTGGCCACACTATTTCCGATAGAAGTCAGGATGCTGTTGGCCTTCTTGGCCACCTGGGCACACTGCTGTCTCATGTTCAGCCGGCTGTCTACCAATACCCCCAGGTCCTTTTCCACCGGGCCGCTTTCCAACCACTCTTCCCCCAGCCTGTAGCACTGTATGGGGCTGTTGTGGCCAAAGGGTAGGAGCTGGCACTTGGCCTTGTTGAACTTCATGCCATTGGTCTCCGCCCATCTATCTAACCTGTCCAGATTTCTCTGCAGAACCTTCTTACCGTCAGGCAGACCAACACTCCCACACAACTTAGTGTCATCCACGAATTTACTGAGGGTGCACTCAATACCCTCATCCAGATCAACAATAAAGATATTAAACAGGACTGGGCCCAGTACTGAGCCCTGAGGGACACCACTAATGACCGGATGCCAACTGGATGCAGTACTGTTCACCACCACTCTCTGGGCCTGGCCATCTAGCCAGTTCTTAACCCAGTGACATGTGCACCTGTCCAAGCTCTGGGCTGCCAGCTTATCCAGGAGAATGCCATGGGAGGCAGTATCAAAGGCTTTGCTGAAGTCCAGGTATACTACATCCACAACCTTTCCCTCATCCACTAGGTGGGTCACCTGGTCATAAAAAGAGATCAGGTTGGTCAGGCAGGACCTGCCTTTCCTAAACCCATGCTGACTAGGCCTGATCTCCTGGTTGTCCTCTATGTGCTGCGTAATCGCACTCAAGATGATCTGTTCCATGACCTTGCCGGGCACCGAGGTCAGGCTGACAGGCCTGTAGTTCCCAGGATCCTCCTTCTAGCCCTTCTTGTGGCTGGGCGTCACATTGACCAGCCTCCAGTCATCTGGGACCTCCCCGGTTAGCCAGGACTGATAATAAACAATGGAGTGAGGCTTAGCAAGCTCTTCCACCAGCTCCCTCAGTACCCTTGGGTGGATACCATCCAGTCCCATAGACTTGTGAGCGTCCAAGCAGCACAGAAAGTTGCTAACTACTTCCTCCTGAATTACAGGGGATCTATTCTGCTCCCCGTCCCTGTCTACTGGCTCAGGGGGGCGGTTGCCTTGAGGATAACTGGCCTTACTGTGAAAAACTGAGGCAAAAATGGTATTAAGCACCTCAGCCTTTTCCTCATCCCTGGTCACAATGTTCCCCCCGCATCCAATAAAGAATGGAGATATTCCCTTGATCTCCTTTTATTGTTTATGTATTTGTAAAAACACTTCTTATTATCTTTTACTGCAGTGTGTAAAATGAGTTCTAGTTGAGCTTTCACCTTTCTAATTTTCTTTCTACATGACCTAGTGACACCCTTGTACTCTTCCTGAGTTGCCTGCCCCTTTTTCCAAAGATCATAAACCTTCTTTTTTTCCCTAAGTTCCTGCAAAAGGTCCCTGTTCAACCAAGCCAGAATTCTTCCCCCACGACTCGTCTTTCAACTTATGGGGATGGCCCGCTCCTGTGCCTTTAAGATTTCTTTCTTAAAGTATGCCCAGCTTTCCTGGACCCCTTAGTTATCAAGAACTATTTCCCATGGGACTTTCTGAACCAGTGTCCTAAATAGGCCAAAGTCCACCCTCTGGAAGTCCAAAGTAGAGGTTTTGTTTACACCTTTCCTTTTTTCCCCAAGAATCAAAAACTCTGTCATTTCGTGGTCGCTGTGCCCAAGACGGCCTCCAACCACCACATTTCCCACCAGACATTCTCTGTTCATAAACAGCAGGTCTAGTGGGGCACCTTCGCTGGTGGGCTCACTAACCAATCGTGTTAGGAAGTTATCTTCCACACACTCCAGGAACCTCCTAGACTGCCTCCTTGCTGCTGAATTGAGTTTCCAGCAGACATCCGGCAAGTTAAAGTCTCCTACTAGAACAAGAGCTAGCGATCATGAAACATCAGCCAGCTGCTTGTAGAATAGCTCATCTGCCTCTTCATCCTAGTTGGGCGGTCTATAACAGACTCCCACCAGGATATCTGCCTTGCTGGCCTTCCCCCTGATTCTTACCCATAGGCACTCAACCTTATCACCACTATCCTTAAGCTCTATAGAATCGAAATACTCCCAAAAGTAAAGAGCCACCCTGCCGCCTCTCTTTCCTCTCCTGTCCCTTCTGAAAAGCTTGTAGCCATCCATTACAGCACTCCAGTCATGCAAGTCATCCCATCATGTTTCCATGATGGCGACTACGTCATATCTTTCCTGCTGTGCAACGACTTCCAGCTCCTCCTGTTTGTTACCCATGCTGCATGCGATGGTGTAGATGCACTTCAGCTGGGCTATTGGTTTCTCCTCCATCTCTGGCATTCCACCCCTAGGCTCACTCCCAGCAAGCCTGGTCTTACCCCCCCTCCCCCTTAAAGCCTAATTTAAAGCCCTCTCAATTAGCCCTGCCAATTTACAGACTAGAATCCTTTTGCCCCTATTAGACAGGTGAACCCCATTCATTTATTATAATGACATTCAAGTAACTAACAATCAGTGAACTGTACATTCAGGATCAATATAAGCAATGCAACAGATAAACTACAATGCTAGATACTCACAAAATGCAAACATACACCTACAGATTTCAAACATTCTTCTATGACTAATCTCAAGTTCTAAACTTGCTTTCCTCCCACACAGTCACATAAAGATGCACTCCTAACCCAGCAAATGTGGGTTACAAGCACAAAACCCATCTTCTGTGAGTACAGGTTTTGCACAATCCACTAGCTACTCACTACTTGGATGTGTGTATTCACTTCACGGATGTTGTGAGTAGCTACTTTTGGTACCCTGCAAGGAAACATAGACTGCTCACAGTGGAGGATGCTCTATCAAGCCTAGACAGAGGTCATCAAGCTACAAGGAGAATTCTCGCAGTGCCAAACCAGATGAGGCTGCCACTCTTCTATCACTTTCCCACCTCATCGTCCCACTCCACAATCATGAATCTCCATGCTGCTTTTGTACTTCTTTTCAAGTTGACTCCTTGTCTTCCTCAAAAGTGTCCCAGTAATCTTCTGATTAATTTGGTTGACTGTCATCTTAAGCAAACTTTGTGCTTGCTAATCTCTTAGTAGTTTTATGAGTTAATGGGCAATCACTGCCTCAGACCAGGCAGTTTTGGGTATTGTGCCTTCACACACTGTTTGCACTCCTATTTCTATCTTATCAACTATTGTTACCCATGTCATATTACCTAGAGGGAGTTGTGTAGACTTCCTCGTAGCACACATTAAATATGTGCTTGACAACTGATAATAAAAGCTATGATTCTCCATCCCTTTCAGGCTTATTAGATAGAGGGGCAAAACTTTGTATACTTCTTTGGAATAAACCAATACCTACCATAGCAATTATTAAAAAACAACCCCCCTCCCTCAGTTAAACTAACCCTCGCATTCATTGTCAGTGTCCAGCCAGACTTACTGTGAAATTTCTTCTGTCCTTCAGTTCTATTGAAGGACACTATTCTATTGACCACACTATTCTATTTTATAAGTCTACATTAAAAAGAAGTAGAGAAGATGAGGGTCATAATCAGCCTTTGGTGACTGATTTGTGTTCCAAAGGGAAAAAAAAAAACACAAAAAAACACACGCACATACACACACACAAGACTAACAGCCAGAATGGTAATGTAGAGCAGGTAATATGCAGAACTGGCTAATCATGTGATGGCTTGTGTATTCTATCAATAAAAGGATTTTTCATAAGGCTTTTCTATAAGGCTTTTCTTGCATTTGAGAAATTCAGGGAGAATTCATCCTAAAGTTATTTCAGATGAAATTGAGTTGAGAACATTCATCAATAAGTTAAAGAAAAAAACAAACCCGGAAAACAAAGGTTGCAGCTATTTCATAAACCACAAAACCAGATTCTGAAATTTCAGTTATATGAATGTTTTTAAAAGCATAAACATGCTAAAGGATGAAAATGCACCACAATAATTATTTTAGGAACTCTTTGATTCAAGACTACAAATACTAGGTACTTTAATAATCATTCTGGTTTACATTACATCAGTATTTATGTTTACTGACATGCTCACATATTCCTTAAGTCTCAACTAACCCTGAATTTTCCAAGAATTAATTGCTTCATCATTTTAAATTTCTGAGGGTTTTCTTCCTTAAATGAAGTATTTATGTATTCAACTTCAGTTGTGATCACCATCTGCAGTTGTGGATTTTGTTGTTCTTTTATTCTGTCTGGGAATCTAATTATGATTATTAGATATGTTAGTATCTCACTTTTTAAAAAATCATGGTTGTTCAGATACAGTTTGGATATAAGAGCTTAATGAATTCTCAATATGCATAAAATTTGAGGTATGTGTTCTTTCAGATAAAAGAGTATTTTCTTCTTTAGGAAATAGAAAGTTTGATAATGCAGCTATATTTCATGAAGGATTTACATTTTGAGTTCTTTTAACTCATAATCACTTGCAAATTCTCAGAAAGCTCATCTTGTCCTCAAAGGAAAGACCTAGATATATCTCTAGACATTAAGATATCTAATTTAAGAAACTGTCTTATTCAGAATAGACAGTTCACGTAGCAAAATAGCCACCTCAGGACAAGAATTAACATCTTCAGAATAGTGGAACTGGTCCCTGAAAGGACCTATCCTCCTTCATTATATTGGAAGCTTAGATAAAGTGACTGTTAGTGAAGTGCCTCAAGTTAGGTAAGATGTATATAGTACTAGGGTTCATGGAACAAGGTTACACAATATATCATTTTTATGACCTTTGTAGAGCTGTTGGTTAAAATGATGATATGAACTTCACGATCAAACACGGGAAAAAGTTAAAAACAGGACCATCTATCTCATCCAAAAGGTTTAGGCAACTCCGAACTACTACATAGGATCTTCAGTCTTCGAAAAACTGGATATTTGTGAATGTTGTTTTGCATGCATGGAGGACAGACACATGCAAATTTCCAATTTGTAGATTGTCAGGGCTGGCAGCTCCCTGGGTCTGAGGTGCTGGGAGCTATGATGTCAGGACCAGGCCCAGTGAGGGGAACCAGGGTCAGACACACGCTTGGGGTTGCCACGGAGGGCCACAGGGATGGGGATGTGCAAGGCCAAGCTAGGCGGTTAGCCCATCAGACAGGACAGGGCTGCATCGCAGCACTGGCAGGGCCAGGGAGAACCTCAGATGAAGGCAGCGCTCAAGGGCTGGGGGTGGACCTCTGTTGTGGTCATCCTGCAGCACTGCCTGGAAATCTCTCCCCACCACCACTGGCTCTCTACCCTTGGCTACACTGGCTCCACCTTGACCTTGAGTCCCCAAAACCAAGTCTCTGGAGAAGGCCAGCCATAGAATTCTCTCAGAACCCTTCCACTGATTACCCTTGCATCTGTGCAGCTCTGTTTCATTTGGCATTAATTGTTGCTCTTTTTTTTGAGCTGGTCTCTTTGACAGGTAAAATAATTTTGAAAAAGACTGGCCTTAATGACTAGAACTTCTTTATATCAGGAAAAATTGCCATTTTCACGATTTGCACATCACAAAGCAAAACAGGATGCTCAGAAGAGTCTGATTCAGTAGTTCTTAACATCAATAAATAATTCTGAAACCAAGAGCAACTATAAGAAAACATCAACCATAAAATGGTTCACGCTCTATCATATTTTGTAAGGTACATCCTGATTCTCTTACAGCTTATGCAAATAACTTCAAAAATGGTAAATGGATTTTCTATATTTGACTGCAACTATTCATGAAGTGAAAAGCAAATTAAAGATGTTTATTGTTACTTACTCCATATTTCAAAATTAATCTAAATGAAATCTTCTTCCATTTTTCCCTTGTTGACCGTCAAAATTTTAAAACTAGTTGGTTGGTATCTCATATGATTTATGCTTGTCAATGTCTGTATGTGGAAAGTTAGAAGCAGCATAAAGAATTCTTTCTCATATACCCAGCTTTCAATGTAAACAATACCTAAAGATTAAATAACTGCAGGCAGGTAAACAACACACAGCCATTCACTCACTCCCCTCCAGCAGGATGGGAAAGACTCAGAAGGGTAAAAGTGCAAAAACCCGTGGGTTGAGATAAAGACAGTTTAAAAGGGAAATACAAAGCTGCACGCACAAGCAAAGCAAAATAAGGAATTAATTCACTACTTCCCCTCAGCAGGCAGGTGTTTAGCCATCTCCATGAAAGCGGGGTTTCATCATGCATATCAGTTACTTGGGAAGATAAAAGACCATGACTGCAAATGTTACCCCCTTCCTCCTTCTTCTCCCAGATTTTATTGCTGAGTACGATGCCATATAGTGTAGAATATCCCTGTGGTCAATTCAGGTCATCTGTCCCAGCTGTGTCCCCTCCCAACTTCTTGTGCACCCCCAGCCTACTCACTGGCAGGGCAGCACGGGAAGAGGTAGAAAGGGCCTTGACGCTGGGTAAGCACTGCTCAGCAATAGCTAAAATATCGGTGTATCATCAACACTGTTTTTATCACAAATCAAAAACATAGCACCATAGAAGCTACTATGAAGGAAACTAACTCTATTGCAGCCAAAATCAGTACAGCCAGTTACAATACTTACTTGCATTAGTGGTATTAAAAGATTAATCTCATGTGTCACGCTATCCTGCTTACATTGGCAGGGAAAGAGCAACTGCTTCTCAGATACAAACAGAAGTGTATTTATTAAAAGCTACAATCATCCAAAGACAAACAGATGGCTGCTATTCAAGCAGGGCAAGGCAGTGATTATACACATCTGTACAATACCAGTAAACGCTAATATATCCGGAAGCAATTAGCTGCTTTTTTTAGAATAAAACAAAGAGTTATTCAGAACAGCTTTCATTTCATTATTTGTTCAATTTTACATAGAAGATGTAACTATGTATAAATGATTTTCATCATAGTGAACACAGTAGTCTTCAATGATTGCATACTGTATATGGGAAAATGTATCTACAGCTCACACAGAAGAATATCATAATTACTTCGTGCCACAACCCACCCACTTTTTCTGATTTGCTGTTAACAGGAATTTGCGTCAAGATCACTTTGCACAATTACTGCCCTGTTGTCTCTTAGACCTTCACTGGACTGACTTGCCAAAAAGTTAGCCCAAAATCACATTGTATGTCAGACTGGAAATATTCATAGGAGATGAAAACTGAAAACTCTTGCCTCAAGACTAGTGCTCTTGTGAGCTTTCATGTACTGGCATTTATACCTACTACTGAACTTGAGTTTCACAGTTCATAGCACAGAAACAAAAGTTCAGCCATCTGGACAGCTATGTTGATGGGTTTTAATATCCAACTACATTCCTGCACAGCTTTTCCAATAAACCTTTGAACAACTAAATTATCTTTCTAGAATGAAAATCTATTGGCAATGAATAGTTGTGAAAGTAAATTATTATTCTTTGCCTAACTAACTTTATTTTCATCAACACCCAACTGGCTTTTACTGTCCAATCCAGCAAGATGTTTTCTGTTCACAAATTTTGACTTATATCCAAAAGGTACACCTAAACTTCTGAAAAATCAAGGTCAGAAAACAAGCTATAATAGTGGACTCCAACTGCCTGCTATCTTAAAGAGTTATTTTGGCTCTTGGCTCCATTTTAGAACATCCAAGTTATTACATCTAGGGCAAATTTGCTATACACAGGACTAGTTTTATGCAACAGGGAGGTAAGGTAGTCAGTCTTAATCGGCTTCAGTGTTTGAAACAGGTTCTTTATCAGTTCTTTATCTTCTTTTTTTAGTGATACAGTCATGGAAATCTAGGTCAACAAGAATATCACCTTATTCAATTTGACTTTATGAATATAATATACTTTTATGTTTCACACACGTATTTGATACTGAGCCCAGTTATACTAGGTATCTTTGCTTGTATTTATATAAACAGGCCAGATCTCTTTTGTTCGGACATAAGTCAGATTTGGTTTAGAAGCCACATGACTGTGTTAATGTAGACCTCTGAGAATATGCTGATTATGTGGAATTTCCCTGTTCTTTAAAGTAGGGACAAAGCTTCAAGAACAGATGTGACTTTCATCCCATTAGGTGTAAGTCAAGTCAAAGGAGTGTGTGTCTGTAATCTTTTAGCGGTAGTAAATATTCATGATCCCCTAGTAAGTCACCTTATATTCTTCTGATCTAAACAAGAAACTAATTCGAATTAGTTGGTTTGTTCTGAACCATTAATCTGACAGACCTTGTTTTAATCTGTTTGTTTATTTTTAACAATTGTACAGCTTTGAATCGTTTTTAAATTTTCTCAGCAATGATTTTCCAAAACCAAACCCGACATAGCTAAACCCAGCGAACGATTTCGCAGGGACTTCAGGAGAGTAGGGTATCTTCTCATTATAACTAGGCTGGGTATTTGTCAGCAAGCTAGCTTTTGTCTCATCTAATACACATACTGTCAATTCCACATAATTTACATTTTTAATGTTATATAATAGTAAGTTGTCTGTTCTGCAGTTATCCAGCTATATTGAATCTTCTGTTACTTCCATCAAGCAGATGTAAGCCTATAGAAAATAAAACCACAAACAGCAGAAATTCCAAAAGGCTTTAAATTTCTATTTAATAAAGATATAAAGACACACTGGGGTCAATTAGCATTCTTCATGTTTATACAGCATAAGTGTTTATATATCCAAATTGAGGAGTCCAGTCTTGTATTATCTGCCTGAGATATGATTAAGAATATTAATTTATAAGGAAAAATATTATTTGTTAATGCAAAAAAAATCCTTGATTATGTAAGCTGAATATTAAAGCTGGAGAAAATCTGATTGATAGATGAAATACATTCATGGACACATGTCAATTGCAACTACATTATTTTTTGTAGGATGAGTGGGAGATAGAAGAGGAAACTTGAAAATCAAATTTTAAGAGTTAATTTGGTTTTGAAAGCAAGAAACATTTTAAGATCTGAAAAAAATAAACCAATCCCAAAACAAACAAAAAACCCCCAAACTCTTAATGTAGCATATTGCAAGAGAGAAGGAATATACTGTAACAGGGATTCCTGAAAGCATAAGCATAGAGAAGACGATGGAAGACCTAGGGGTAAAAACAGGGGACCTTAAAGGAATTCAGACTTGACAAGTGGATAGAACTGACTTTAAGTATAGAAAAAGGAAGCATATATAAAACATTTCATATACGGTGAAAATACACAGGAGATAAAATGTTATGAAAGAGTCACACTCTCCATAAGAAAGGGAACACAGGATGGACAGAGAGAGAAATTCTTTCAACATTAAGCATGCTGTGCCTGATCAGTGCAACTACTTCTCTGTAGCAGGTCCTCCATCTCCTCCAGCAAAGAAAGCTTTGCTTTTTGACTTGCCACTCAGCACATTTTGCAGAATGTATGTAAATATTCACCCACATAACTCATACTGTCAAAACTGCACACACATACAGAGATGCCTGGGGCACAAACTAAGTTTTCAGAGGTGTCAAAAGTACTTTAACTAAAGCTGCAATCAATTCTGAAGCAATATTAATTTCCAGGAAGCCAATCTTTCAGCAGTAAGAAGTTCCGAATTACTTTGAATAAGAAGTGTGTAGGGACATATCAACTTTCCTGCACTTCGTAGCCTTCTGTTACTTTATTGTACTAGTATTCTAATAAAGATGCAACATGGGGGACAATATGAAGTGGGAACACAGCAAAGAGTTTTGATTGTTTGAGAATCCATTAGATTTTGAACTACAGACACATTAAGAACTGTCATCGTATGTGGGAAAAGAATTGTCCAAATTAGAAATTCAGTCAGTATCTGTTTAACAGAATATCTCTTCTCTGTCCTTCAAGGAAATCAGAGAGGATAACAAAGGCTTGTCAGTACAAGGTCTTCATGCCCTTTATAGAAGCTTCTGTGCAGGGGAGAGAGCCCATAATTTATGGTTTTCCTGTAAATCTGGAAAATAGAACAGATAAAGACTCATATTTCAGTATTAACCAAACAAGCTCTTTTATACCTTATTGACAAATTGAAAATAATTCAGAAAGCTCAAAATCTAGAGAACTAATGTGATAAACTGGATTTATTTCTGGCCAACTGAAAAACACGCCATCCTAATAACCATGCCAGTTAATATCACACCAACACATTAAATCATAGGTAGGTCACAAAGCCGTTGTCTTGGACAGAATTCAAACAAAACCATGAATGATCTGGAGTCAGTGAAGTTATGGACACAAGAGCTTTGCTATCCCAGGAAAATTCTAGCCTTTCTGTTCATATTCTTAGTACTCAAGTGCAACTTTATTTTCCACTTTAACTACTTTAGTTATTCCTAACTGTAACTAGTATAATCCCTTCTTATTGACCTTGGTTACTGTAGGCATTTTTTTGTTTAAAGGGATACCACACATTCAGTTATTTTTCAAAAGTTAAATGAAAAAAGGAAGAAACAAAATTTTGAAAGAGTAACTGAAAAGAAAATAAACCATTTTGCTTTGTTTCTGCTTCCCCAACTTTTTAAACTGAACATACGAATATTTACCTAGCATTGGTTACATGTTTGAACTTCCCTGTTTAAGCTGTGTCAAAAATGAACTGTGGCCATCTGTTGGCATCCTAGACTCATGTCTGGATGGAAATCTGGTAGAATGTGCTGCAGGACTTCTTCACCCTGGAGTACCAGTTTTGTTTTTAAAGGGAAACTGTAGCTTGGGTCTTTACCTAATCTCATGTTGTACCCAAATCTTAATTGTAAATTTACAGAATTGTAGCAGGTTAGAACAATAGTAAATTAGAGAAAAAGTCTTAAAGATGTCCTCTTCACATAGACATCTTTCAAAGGACATAAGGGTATTGAATATATTCAAGATATATTCCACATAAATATGAGGAAAATCTTCTTTACAGTGAGGGTAACCGAACACTGGAACAGGCTGCCCAGAGAGGTTGTGGAGTCTCCTTCTCCGGAGACATTCAAAACCTGCCTGGACACGTTCCTGTGTGATATGATCTAGGTAATCCTGCTCCGGCAGGGGGATTGGACTAGATGATCTTTCGAGGTCCCTTCCAATCCCTAACATTCTGTGATTCTGTGATTCTGTGATATTAATCTCTCAGACCTAACAGAAATTCAAAATTTAAGAGACTTAGGTAACAAGAAAAAAAGCTCAACACATTGTCCTTGAAAAAGCATATTCTTTGCATAAATATTTCTGGAAGATATTTCTTACAATATAAACAGTTTAATTTACAATAAACATTGAAGAAAATAAAAAGAAACAAAGATTTTATATTTTGTTACTTCCTGCTGATACTTTTTTGTTTATAGCAGAAAACATACTACTTCCAGTGACAGTCCCATTAGCTTATTTCTTTTTCTTTTTTTTTTTTTCTCCACTTGCTAATATTTCTTTTGTATTTGCTGTAAACCTAAAAGTGATTTGGTTTATATTGCAATGTTGTTCAGAATCTCCTAGATGAGCGTCCCATCATTGATAGTAATTGATGTTGGCTTCCATGGAAATGCTAATTTTGTAGCAGTCAGTGTCAATCAGTCCTCATCAGTTACGTTCACACGAAATACATGGTGATCACTGTGAAGTCTCTAACAAGTAATCAAGCCTACTGACAGAAGGGGAAGCTCTTAAATTACAATTGTGCATGTAGGTTCTTGGTCTTTTTTTTCCCTACCATGCTCATTTAAGCATTATAAATTGGAGTGATATGTAGCAGAATATTTTAAAATGAGTGTGAAAATTTCCTTGTCTCATATGAAAAAGCAAGCAAACCTCTACTTTTGAACTTCAAGAAATCCATCAGTGTATAAAAATAGCCTGCCTACTTTAGCATTTGTAAATCATGAACTTTAGACTATATTTTGTACAGCTGGAAAGAGAGAGGAGCATGTGGATATGTGGGATGATTCAGGGTGCGAGAGTCCAACTTGTCTGATAGGATTCAGTTGGAGGACTAGGTAAGATACAAGCAGTTGAACCAGGTGTGGTCCTGTCCATTTTACTTTTTGGAAGCAGTCCCTAGAACGACCAATCCTCATAACTGTTCCTACATTCCATCTAGGACAAACTGAGTTGGGTTTGTCCAAAACAGAAGGGAACACTGTAATATTTAAACAGCAGTATTATGACGGTCAAGCTCAGTTCTTTGTTCTATTTTCCACATCAGTATAGATGCACCATGAATCTTCTGAGTTCCAGTTTGCACGGTCCAGAAGTTGAGTGAAATAAAAAATGAGAGAATGGTATCTGAGTTAACTGGAAAATTTGAAATAATTTTGATAACATTTTGTGTTTGCAGTCTTTCAGTAATCAAATATGATTAGTGGGGCAAGAAAAGGGAATTTTATTTGTATAGCAATACAGAATCATCTGTTTAGCTATTTGAGGATGTTCATTTTCATAGAAAGCCCTTCCTTTGACACAGACTTCTGTGGCATTTAAGAATCACTGAAGAACATCAATGATTATCAAAGTCAATGTTCAGATTATTTATTCATTGTTGATTGCTATTTTTGATGAAAGCTTCTTCCTCCATCTTGGAGATAACTAAAAATATGACTATTTTAGACAGTAAGATATAGTACTTAAGGTCTGCACCAAATTAAGAAGTATAGAGTTCTTTTTGCAGTTGAATATAATGGAAGAATAATTAGAGAAAACACATGGAGACGGCTGGAAGAGACAGATAATAAAATTCAAAAAACAGAGGTCATTGATATTTTTTAAAACCCTCCAGAGTAAAAATAAAATTGATAGGGATAAAAGAATACTGGTTAAAAAGAGTCTGAACAAAAATGATTATATGTGAAATTTATATAATTTCAGGATAATAATCTCTGAAAAGACAAATTATGGTCAAGAGCATGAGGTTCATTAACATTAAAGTATGATCATTCTATAGTATCTACTTCTGATATACTCAGGTTTTAAAGAGTCTTTCAGAATATCATAAGCAACTAAGAAAACGGCATAGTGACCCCTGAACTTTATGTGGGTTTTAATTTCCGTCTCCATATCTTATGTACTTCATGATACTTCTTCAAATTGTCCGGAGGAAAAGAACCTGCTCAGGAATTTCCTATATTTATTCTGAATGGCTTTTCCAAAATAGTACAGGACGAAGATTTTCCTCCTGTTTCATAACCTTTTCCTTTCCTTTTTCCTTTTTTCAGCTCAGTGTCAGTTTCGCCTACATCAGCTTTATCTTCACCTGAATACTCTCATAGAAGTCAAAACAGTCATGAGTAAGACTTCCTGCACTGAAGATTGTTCCCTGCTACCAGTCATTCAAGAACAGCAAAACATAATCCACACCCAACAATAAAGACACCATAATGGGGAGATTACAAGAAGTCAGTCTGACATCTCTTCACAGGTTATAGAAAGACTACTGTACATATTGGTTTAACTGTACATATTGGTAAGGAAGATCATATCATACACCTAAATGATCAAAAGCCCTTGGTACAGAAAAGTCATGGTCTAGCAATTTGTTAGCTTTGAATCAGTTGCTTTTACTTGTTAGCACCAACACCACCAAGAACAGGTCTGTAGGAGAAACTTTCTCTATTTTCATCACTATATAGCTTGACAAAATCAGTACTGATTCTCCCTGTCGAGGAAGTCCAGAGACCATGCTCTAAAAGTCAGAAGGAACTTACCACTGGCTACCTCCAAGGTTAAATTAGTATGCTCCTTTCAAAAAATTCATTAAAATACAAATGAAAAATCATTAATAAAATAATCAGAAGAGTGACATCCTAAAAGGCAGCTTATCCTTGAGATAGAGACTTAGAAAGGAAAAAATAGTCATAGCTAATTAAAAACATACTGAAAAGACTATTCAAAATTTTGAAAAGTGTACTTTTATAGATTACCCACATTTGCACATACAAAAAAAAATGTGAGTTCATCTTAGATGATATATGAATATATCTCAGTAATTTTCGTAAGTGTCAGTGTATGGGGATGTAGGTGTATGTGTGTAGATGTAGAGGTGTGCAATTTAGCACATATACTGTTCAGAATTTGTCCTAGGGTCAATTCTTATCCTGAATGATACTACCATTTTATGTAGTATCATTTTTCCTGGAAATGGCTAAACATCTGCCTGTCAATGGGAAGCAGTGAATTAGTTCCTTATTTGCTTTGCTTGCATGTGCAGCTTTTGCTTTCCCTATTAAACTGTCTTTATCTCAACCTATGAATTTTCTCACTTTTACCCTTCCCATTTGCTTCCCTATCCCAGTTGGTGGAGAGTGAGCAAGACAGCAGTAATGTTAACTTTGGCAAGCAAGTTGAAGCGGGATGATGGTGTCAGAGGACCCTGTGCATCCAATCCAGCTTCTGATTCAACTCGGAGGGTGTCTGTGCGAGATAAGTTACTTGTTAAAGAGGTTGCAGAACTTGAAGCTAATTTACCTTGTTACATGTTTACCTGCTTACTGGGGTTAAACCGCAAAACACTTGCTTTTTGTTCCATTTGTTACCTCCGACTCTCAAGTCTGCATTTCTCTAACTGACCACTGATGAATTCTTCACAACCCCGGAGACTCCTTTGCCAGCTTATATGTGCCTCTTAACATCCCGTGCCTGCATGTCCTGTATATCCCCCTAAATATATCCTATGTTTCCCACTTGCGAGGCCTCTGCTATCATACTATGCCCATGTTCTTGTACACTAAACTGTTTTACTGGTTATAAATATTCCATTCTACATGGCATAACTACTTGTTGCTACCAGCTGTATAAAAAATACAGTAATACAATTTAAAGATTAGCAAAAGTGTAAAAATAAGGAAAAAAAAAAAAAAGAACAGTCATTAAAAGAATGGCAGATGTACTTATACATGCTAAAACAAAGTTCCAGGCAGGTCAAGGCAGCCCAGAGAAAACCTGGTGAACCTCAGACCTGAGGCCTTGCAAAATCAGTGATAAGCTGGTGACCTGTTATGGCCAATGGCAATGATATGTTTAGGGGGTTACAAGGCTACATATTCTTTGTATCTTTGATCAGTCGTTCACTCCATCTTACCAGTATTATGCTGTTTGTCAGCACAGTGTTACCTTGCCATCTCTCTTTTCATACCAATAGATGGAAAAATTAAGTTTGTGTTATTTTTTGTAAGATTTCAAGTGCATGGTAGCATTTACTATACCAGAAAATTTTATGCTTCTCTTCAACTGTTTGTAAGGGGAGAAGCATCAGCCTTATGTAAGACTAAACTGAAGACACCCGGTGCAGCTGGAATCTTCATGGGCTTGAATCAAGTTGGCGTGACAGTATTACATTGCTATTGGCTGTTCATACAGCTATTCAGACAAATTTTACCATGACACCATGTTCTGTTTCATCTAGTGACAAAGACAATTCTGCACCTGGGGCATCTAGAAATATACCAGGTTGAATACAAGGAATTTTCTGGTAGGTTATTTGAAATATTCTGTTTGAAGGATCTACAGTATATTTGAAAAAAAACCCAGCAACATCATCTTCCTGGTTTGAACAACAGATGAATGAAGGAAAGAAGAAGAAGAAAGATCTTCTCTAAATTAAATATAAAATAATCCTAATGCAATATAACATAATAAAAAGTTGTGCTTCGTCAAAATTCAAAGCACAGGTTTCTGAGGGATTTTGTTTGTTAGTTTTCTAATATAAATCTTTGTCTTTTATTTATTAGTATATATTACTTATTGAAATTTAAACATGTTTGTGAAAGTTTTTACAGTTCTTAAAAACAAAAGGTTTTTGTTTTGCAATAACCAGATTTATTTATGCCTTATGTACAGGCATATTCTCCCATGATAGACCATGCAATTAATAGCCTTGAGCTCAGAATCATCCATTTGGAGCTGGACTTCCACAGCAATGAAACCAGCACTTTAGTGTTGCATCTGTGTTTTGGTGGAGGGTCATCTCAGTTAACTGTTACCAAGTTAAGGGACTGGTCTCTTTCACTCATCTTCAGAATATAATCTAGAATGAAAAGCATCAATGTACTGCATATTATCTAAGAATCAAGAAAAAGTGTCATTGGATTTGTTAGGTAAGTCAGTCATCTTAAGACTTTCCTTCTCATATCCAAGACATTGAACTTTTAACAAAATCATCTTACACCTGAAAAATATCCAGTACTGCAATCTTGAGATGGAACAACTCTAGTGCCAGTGAGGATCTCCTCTGTTCTTTTGAACAGCATCCAGCATCCAGCATCCTCCTGGACAAACTGGCTGCCCGGGGCTTGGGTGGGTGGACTCTTCAGTGGGTTAAAAACTGGCTGGATGGCCAGGCCCAGAGAGTGGTGGTGAATGGGGCAAAGTCCAACTGGCGGCCGGTCACTAGCGGTGTTCTCCAGGGCTCAGTTCTGGGGCCGGCGCTGTTCAATATCTTTATAGATGATCTAGACGTAGGGATTGAGTGCACCCTCAGTAAATTTGCAGATGACACCAAGCTGGGTGGGAGTGTCGATCTGCTGGAGGGTAGGAAGGCCCTTCAGAGGGATTTGGACAGGTTAGATAGATGGGCTGAGACCAACGGCATGAGGTTCAACAAGAACAAGTGCCGGGTCTTACATTTGGGCCACAACAACCCCATGCAGCTCTACAGGCTGGGGGAAGAGTGGTTAGAAAGCGGCCCGGTGGAAAGAGACCTGGGGGTGCTGATCGACAGCCGGCTAAACATGAGCCAGAAGTGTGCCCAGGTGGCCAAGAAGGCCAATGGCATCCTGGCCTCTATTAGGAATAGTGTAGCCAGCCGGTCTAGGGAAGTGATCGTCCCCCTCTACTCGGCACTGGTGAGGCTGCACCTTGAGTACTGTGTTCAGTTCTGGGCCCTGCACTTCAAGAAAGATGTTGAGGTGTTGGAGCGAGTCCAGAGGAGGGCGACCAAGCTGGTGAAGGGTCTGGAGGGTCTGACCTATGAGGACCGGCTGAGGGAGCTGAGGTTGTTTAGCCTGGAGAAGAGGAGGCTCCGAGGTGACCTTATTGCAGTCTACAACTACCTGAAGGGAGGTTGTAGTGAAGTGGGAGCTGGCCTCTTCTCCTGGGCAACTAGCGATAGGACAAGCGGGCACAGCCTCAAACTTTGCCAGGGGAAGTTCAGGTTGGACATCAGGAAGAATTTCTTTTCAGAAAGGGTTATTAGACATTGGAATGGGCTGCCCAGGGAGGTGGTGGAGTCACCATCTCTGGATGTGTTTAAGAAAAGACTGGACATGGCACTTAGATCCATGGTCTAGTTGACAGGGTGGTGTAAGGGCAACGGTTGGACTCGATGATCCCAGAGGTCTCTTCCAACCTGGTTGATTCTTTGATTCTGTGATTAAAAGATAAAGAAGCAAAAATAGCCATGCCCTGGGTGGACAGATTATATAGAAACCTTAAGGTTCAAAACTGTATCTGATGCACAAGACTTATCAAACTCTTTTACCAAGAACTTCTACCAAACTCTTTTACCATTCTATTTCATGATGATACTGTATGCCAGTTTAATGGGAGTGAAACCAAATCTGTGTGGTGCCAATGAAACTCTGCAATTTTATGACAGAATTACTTTCTCACCTAAAAGCTTTATTTCAACTAATACTGTATGCAGATGTTAAAAAACCTCTGCATTTTGACTCTGTATTCCTATTGTGTTTGTTAAGTGATCATTCATTTCAGTTTTGATAACATGGCATATAGCATGAGCATCTTTTATCCCACTGCAATATTTCATCACATAAACAACTATTATACTTTTAAAGGAGTCAGCAGCTAGACTTCAGATCTGCATAAGGCTCAAACATGAAATGTCAACTTAGTAAGTTATGAAAGTAGGAATGAGTGTATAGATTTAACAGCGATGAACACTTAGAGTTTAAAATGACTCAGTCACACATATGTACTGTCAAGATAGCTATCCTAAACTTAGATCACTAATTAGAATATTTATACATTCTGTTGTTTTCAGTTGCAAAAACATTCTTTCTGGTATAAGCCTGATATGGGAATATCATATAGAGTCTCTGATTTCACACATAGAGATAACAAGATAGTTACTTTCTTAGCTTATGAATCTACATACACAAGAAAAGTATGTAGATAAATTGCTGACAGTTATTGGATAACACATTATTTTCTGATTTTATTTTTCAGGATGAAGGACAACTCCCTGAGATGTTTATTAATATGAAACACAGCTACAATTTTGTCTGTCAGCATCCTTACTAAACATTCAAAAGTACCCTGCTAAAGTATTTATAGGGCTTGTGGATCAACTGAGACCTAGTATATTAAGATGTGCATACCTTAAAAAATATTTATCTCTTGAATAACAAGTTCTCTGCTAATAGTCATCTCTCACTCAGCACAAATATCAATATGGACACATTGGCATGGATGAGGTCAGAGTACTACAAACCATGATCATGTGTGGGAAACTAAGAAGGTCGAAGGGATATCCCAGGGCTGTATCTGTGGATGCTTGCAATCCCAGTTACCCACTGAGAGGATCAATGACAGTGGCACCTTACAGCTACAGCAGAGAAGATATCTTTGGTGTCAAAAGAAAAGGGCTAGCGGTTGAGGTCTCCAGTGCTAGAAATGAGATGAAAGTACACAGTAACAGTTATTTAACTCTTGCAATATGCATAGATCTAATGGGATGATCTGCAGAGATTGTGATCCTAGCTAACTCTTCTGATAGATCTAACACTTGAGAGTTCAGTTTTTTGTTTTTTCTTTTTTCTTGTGGTTCTGCAGCTGCATCTGGAATGGTGAAGTAAATGCTGCTAGTATAATAATGCCACAGAGGGAACTAGGAACAAAGGATGCTGTTTGGTCACCAGGGCAGTAATGTTGTTAAAAAAAATGAAAAAAATGTTCAGGAGGGAAGAGGCAACCTCTGAAATGTGGCATGTTCATTTGAAACCCTATATATTAATTTTACTTCTTTGTGAGAATTTCTCCTCACAGCCCTGCAAGACTTGCTTCAAATATAGTACAAGCAAGAAGGTATGCAGAGACCCAGATTCAATTCTATAATGCATCTGAGTAGCTAAAATGCCAGGCAGTACAGTTGTGAGGCTTCAACTCATCTTACTTCCTATCTACCTTTCCACACTACTGAACCCTCCTTCTCCAATATGTTCCTATCCAGTTAGTTACTTCAACGGCAGCACTTGTCTGTAGGTTTGGCATTGTACCTTAACAATAGAAAGGTTAATAATAACTTTAAACAGCCAATTTTCTTAAAAGAAAAAAAGAAAAATGAAAAATAAGTAAAAAGAAACATTCATGCCAAAATTCTTAGCAACACAAAAATAACTTCAGAAAATAATCTGTTAAAATACAATGGAATCAGAATTGTCTCAGTAATTGCTTCTGTAAAGCGTTCTAGCATGAAGCTACAGCCATTATCGAAAAACATTATCCTTGAAGTACTTTTGTTATTTTTACATCTGAAAGAAAATAATAAAAATAAAAAGAACAAAACAGAAGCAAGTAAAACTAAACCAAAACAAAAACCCACCAACAGCTACTCAAGTCAACAGAATGCTAAGGAAACAACATAAGTTTTTAGAGAGATGTTTCAATGGAATGGATAACCTTAATCTGGAATACAGAGAATGCCAATAAGGTTAAAAACTGCAATTATCATTTGGACGATGAGAAGATTTTCATACAAACACTTTGAAATCAAAGACATTATATTTAGTTAATAGTTTTGCTTGTTTTAGTGGTAAGCACTGATTCATAAATGTCAGAAGAATATAAAGAAACTGCCAGTATTTCAATAAACAGAATGATACACAACATACTAATATTGTCCCAATTCAAATTTTCTTTCCTGATTTTCTGATTAATTCTATTTAGTGTACAATTACAGGGAGGTAAAGGCTGGGAGACAAAGATGGAGAATACGTAGCTATCATGATTTCCGAATCTAGGTATCAGATAAGAATCACAGAGGTTGCAGATTCCAGATCTAAGTTAAACACATCAAGGAAACACCTCATTAATGTTGTTCTGCTCTTACACCCGAAGTTGTCATTCTGGTATCTGAAAAATATGATTTATCCAAATAAGTTTTCTTTGATATTTCATTTCACTCTCTCTGAGGTTTAAGAGTATGTGGAGAGAAATACAAGGATTCTGGTATCTGTATGCCAATTTAGGATTTTGTTTAGGGAATACATTCTACTGGCTGTTTATACTGCTAGTCTGTACAAATTGGTCTTTACCCAATTCTTTTTGTGCAAACACAATTCTTTCCTCTACGGGATGCTGAGCTCTACAGCACCAAATACCATTGGAAATCAAGATATACATATGAATGTATGTGTATGTGTGAAATCTATAAAAATCTGTCTGCCCAAAGCAAGATTTTTAAATTATTTTTTTCCTCAGTAGGAGAATTAGATGACATACTTTAAATTTTGAGTGGACAGTAGGGAGGTAAAAATTCCTTAGGTAAAAATCAGCCTACTCCAGCTATTATATAAACAAAAGCAATTTACTAGCTAACGCTTTGATTTAAATTACACTTTTTTTTCACCTTTTAGGAGCTTAAACTTCACATATGATGTCAGTCTAACGACGTGATTAATTTACCTGATTCGAAATATCCTACAGTTAGGTACCTAAAGCCCTAAACCCAAGTTATTCATCCATGCCTTCATTTATGGTCAATGGAGGCACCTTTAAGTGTAAGTCATCTGATCAAACCTAGAAGTCAGTTTTAGCATGATGTGATTGCCTCCTGGAGGTGCCTATATATCTTTATCAATTACAGTCCACTTATCTTAGTTGACTGTCTCTGACAATAGCCTCTTACAGAACTGGGCCTAAAAAAAAATCCTGTCATATTAGCAATTAGTATAGAGTGTGTTCTTCCAGCAATTAGTAGCTTGATTTTTTTTTTCCAGAAATTAGTAGAGACTATATTTTTCATCAAACTTCTTATTTTCTTCCTTGTTGAAATTGTTACAAATCTTTTAAATGGGGAAAATAGTAACATTTTTTCTTCTCCAGATAAATAAAAATTGTATTTTTAAAATATACATTCTTTTAAAATTATAAAATCTCTTGAGTTTTATAGCTTCCTCCAGTTTTCACTGTACTAATGTGACAAAGGACAAAATATTTTTGACCTTTCATTTAGTCAGAAAAACCTTATTCTGATTCATTAGTGTCAAAACTGCCAATTGCTCAAGGAACTTTTGCTAAAGAAAAAAAGCATCTATTATGAAATAAATGAGGCTGGAAAAATAAGTCACAGTGTAACAGTGAACTTTGGTATATATTAAAGGGCTATGGTTCACAATTTTAGCATGTCCTGGTCAGTGTGGGAAACCTCACTCATAGGATCTGACAGCAACCAAGTTGCTTATTGCTACACTTCAGTAGTACACGGCTCCAGTGTAGATCTATTTGAGCTATGATAAATACCTACAGCAATCTATTCACAGCAGCCAGAATTTCAGTGCAGGCTAGTTTATTCCTACTTCTGTGAGTCTGACAGATGCATCCTCAGGGTAGAAACATCTCACATAATTTGAGGTGTCTTAAAGGTAGAGTTTAAGTCTGAGCTATTCATTCCTCACTCCATAGTAAAAAGAGAGGAATAGCAATTTTTTTCAATTAACAACTTAGATGCCTATGTTGGTATATGGTGAATCATCATCTAGAGACAAATAGCTTAAAATTTTGAGGCCATCCTCTGTAATTTAGAATCTAACAAAAGTGTTGGATGTTTATGGGTCTTTATTAGATACTGCCAAAATATAAATGTAGAGAGTACTCAAAAATATCATAGTTAGTCTTAAGATTAGAGAGTAAGGCAGTGTTCTTGATCGGATAAGAAGTATAGAAGAGCCACAAAACATCTGCAGCATAACATAAGGTTGCTTTAAATGTATTTATGTGAGACAACACTTTTAAATAAGTTTAATGATCATATTTAAACTACTTAATTATTGAAACTGAATAGAAGGGAAGTATAACTTCTGTCTAAATGTGCAAGAAAAAGGCTTTGTGAACCTGTGACACTTTTCTATCCCCCTATGTACCAGTATTTTTCTATCTATCTTAGCTATATTCATTACTTTTCTATGAGCCAAAAATCCAGGCATCACGGTATTTTACTAAGAAATGGGTTGGATAGTCAGTCTAACTTTGAGGAATTTCAAAGAGGTTTATCATTTAAAAAACAAATAAAAAACCCCAAACAAACAAATGACTAATTGCAGGCAAGTATTTCTTTTGAAAGATTCTATCTTAAATTACATTATAGTGTACTGTCTGAAATGGGCTCAGACATGAAGACTGGTAGGCTGGAAGGAGACAGTTGTAAAAGAAAATAGTTTTAAAGAGATTATGAAGGAGAGTCCTGATTTACTGAGTTCACTAGCTAGTGAAAAGTAAACTCTGATTCCTGTATTTTATTGTTCCACTTTCTAGTTTCAAAATACTATATGAAATAACTTCCCAAAGTACAATGGAAATTCCTCCTACATATATACAAAAAAATATTTCTTTTGTTACACTGTTGCTTTTTCAACGTGACTGCAGAAATTACACCCACAAACCTGGCCAAAATGAAAACAAAAGAAAACAAAACTGTTTGCATTCCAGTCTCACCCTGAAGCAGAATATGCTTTTGTCGCTGGAATCTTTTGCCTCTGAGAAAGTGCAGTGTTTGGTATTATTATACCAATTAAAGCATAGATCTTCTCAGGTAATGAATGGATTTTAGATTAGATTTCTGTATTCAAAAGCACATAGCTGTGTAGTTTAGAGAGAATTCATAACTGATATTCCACTTTTGTCAGAAAAGAAGTCCTATTTTCCACCCCACAGGTACTAAAATTAATTCTCTAATGAAGATGATACATAAAGTGCACCCAGAAAAGACCCCACCCCACACACACAAATTAAGCAACCAAAAAACTAAATAAACAGAAAAAACAT
Organism: Nyctibius grandis; assembly: GCF_013368605.1. Lineage (NCBI taxonomy): Eukaryota > Metazoa > Chordata > Aves > Nyctibiiformes > Nyctibiidae > Nyctibius > Nyctibius grandis. The sequence continues at coordinate 74,075,845 of NC_090659.1, read as the reverse complement.
CCATAAAGGAAGGTTACACACATTGATTTTTTTGTATTTGCATTCTGATTAATTGGTAGATTCTAACCATCCATCAAATTCCGAATTTATGCTAAATAAACCCCTACCACTAAAATGAAATTGCTCCTGTATAAATGAAAAGTACAACCAGCAGGGTTTGGAAAGGCAGGACCTGCTTAAAATAATTAACAGCAAAATAGCAATTGATCTTGCTTTTTGCAAATGAAGACTACTATCTGTGAAGATGAGTAGACTGTCTATAAATGTATCTTTTCTACATTAAGGTTGAGAAGATTTTAATAATTAAGAGTATTTGAAAGGTAGCTCATAGGAACACTTCCAAAATCAAATGCCTGTTGTGCCTGTTACTGTACTATTGCACAGAAGTTAGGCAGAGCAAATTCTGCAAGAGATACCTCAAGTTCCCTATGAAGAATCTGTTTTTTTAACTATCAAGTTTGAAGTGTAGGTGATGGCATAAAAATACTTTTGCTATTTTATCTTGGGAGGAAAATGCTTTTTCTACCCCTGATTTATAGTAGAAATATTTGCCTGTTTAACATTTAAATATGGTACCTTAATTAATTTTTGTAAATGGCTTTTGGATACATTCAATATTAAAATTTTAATGTAGTCTATATGCACCCGTTTAATATGTTATTATAATGTATGAAATAATAATACTGACGTAAAATGCACTGTACTAAAGCAATATATTGTAATTCTAAAGGGATATATTTTGGTTGAGTTGCCAAATGTTTAACAAAAACTTTGTCTTGAAGTTGCCTCTGAATCCTCTTCATCAACAATAAGAGCTTAGCAACAAGACGTATTTTGGTACTTTTGTTCTTTTTATGCTTGAGTTAAAAGAACAATGGCTTAAGGCATAGCATGACATGCAGTCTTCCAAAATAAAGCAAGGATGGTGAGGGTATAATTTACTAAGTATACACTGTTTGTGAAACAAAAAAAAAAAAAAAAGAAGAAGAAAAAAGAAAAAAGGAATCAACATGAGAACTTCAATTTTTAACTTTTTTTCTTTTATTAGATGGTGTCATGTATGTGTGTCATTGGGGTCATTGCTACATTTGGGTCTCTGCTTCAGAGACATGACATTTGTAATAATATAAGACTTATTTCTGAAACTGGTGATGAGACAATAATACAATAATATTCATCTATAAAACTGTTTACATTGAGATAATATCTATCTGAAATAAAGGGATTAAAGTGCAGGATACTGTACTCACATTGCACTGGTATTTTACTTATACTAAACATGTACCTGTTGAGAGAACTATCTCTGATATAGTTTTATTTTGTTGCTGATTTTTGTGACTCAGTTTAAGTACAAATTATATTTTCAATGGTAAGTGCTAACAAGAGAGCAGCATTCTGGAACTGTTAGGCATGTAAACACAACAGAACAAGTAGAGTATGATGTACTACTAACTAAACATGTACGCAAAAATATGCTGATGTATATTTGACAAATATTTTTCTCTTATGCCCTTTGAAAAGTAACTTTTTGGTGAAAGTTATTTATTATTCTGAAATTCCAGACTTTGCTGCCTCTTCTAGACTTATATAACTTATCTACCTGCTTCCCTCACCATCATTACCTCTGTACTAAACAAAACACCTTATTTTCAAATGCATAAAAATTAGCAGGTTTTGGTGGACTCTATGTCTACAGTAGCTATTACTTCAGATTTTGTTCTAACAATGAGGTTCTCTTTGCACACAAATAATTATATCTGTGTCCCTAAAACATGGCACATGGCTTCTCCTCTTATTGGAAAGTTTTCTATAGATTAATGATTATAATTTACTTAAGTGTGTTTTCCATGCTTTTTGTTTTGGTATTTGGAAAGTAAATATTGAGACCTGTTAAAAATTAAAGGTAAGGGAGAGGAAAGGGAAGGGGGAGAGGGTCAGGGCAGGAGAAGGGGAAGAGGAGGAAGAGGAAAAATAGAAGTGGGAAAGCAAGGGGAAGTGGAGGGCCAGGGGATGGAAGGGAAAGAAAACCAAGGAAAAAAGCAAAAAGATAAAAACCCCAAGAAATTTGAGCTTGGATGATGGATAAATTGAGTAGGAAGCTGAGAGATAATTTTCCAGGAAAGTAAGATGCTAGATGCAGTAAGTGGAGTTCTTCAATCAGTAACAATGCCAGATGCACTACTAAATATTCACTTAGAACAGACATTCAGAAGTGGGCAAGTTAGTTTGGAACGCTAAACAATCCTACAGCTGCTTTCTGCCTTTCTTTTGCATTAAAAATCATGCTTTTTTGGGGAGAAAATTATATTGCATATGCCAGTGTTTTTCTATCATGAATGAAGATATTTTTATTTTCTGTGGTCAGCTGAAGGGCTAAAAGCCTTTAGGTATGTTTCCCTTCTCCACTAACAGCATCAGCTGTGACTGGCAAGCGTTGCGCTGCAGGCATTTTTTTGTCAGATGCTGAGAGTTTCATTTTAATTTATATGATGCATTACTTCTCTCCCACTCCAAATGCTTCATCTGACTTCTAACACTATCTCCAAAAGAGAGATTGGTCAATTTGGCAGCTGGTAGAATAGAAGAGACTGGTCTTTATTATGCTTGTCTTCTCTCTTACTCAGGCCTCCCAGATACTCAGGCAGTATCTTCCGACCTTGTGAAGATCTTTGGAGGCTTGAATACTACTCAACACTTGGATATATTGCTACTATGTTCAAACTGTTAGTGACTTACTGGTGTTTAGGAAATGAACTGTGCCCTGGAAATCCAAATAATGTGATCAGTGAGTCCTAGAAGGCAATGTTACTTAATAACCACCTAGGGACTTGATTCAGTCATCTTGACATAGTTTCCCAGTTCATCTGAGATGCCCTAAAGTTTACTATTCAGGAGGACACAGGTGTCCTACAGAAACTGCCTTATCTGCCAGTCACATGCAAGTATCTTTGATTCTGCAGAGACAATATTTTGTAACACTGGGCATGTTGCTCTAACGGGAATAATTACAAAAATATACTTTCTGTGTTTCAGTGGATCCTCTTTGGTTGTGTAAAACTGACATTCTTTCAATAAATTTTCTTCATGAAAAGAAAGAAACATCTTAGTGGTATACCTATATAGAAATACATACAGATGAATATCAATGCAGGGCTAACAGAGCTTGTAGAAGAGATTCTCTCATTTGGGTAATACTGCAAAAATAAAGACCTGTGTGCTGTTATGGAAAATCAAATACTAATGTCAGGAAGCCCCAGAAGTGTGACTATACTAGCACTAGCAGAAATAAAAGCATAGATGATTGCAATTTGTAAATGTGGGATGTGCTTCAGTAAAAACAAATATACGAATGAAAGTTAAATCTAGACCTAAATTTTATTTTTCAAGAAGGAGCAGTCATGAAGATGTAGTATAATATATTGGAACTGAAATCTGTCAGTATTGTTTCTGATTTTTTTCAATAATATTAATTAGACAGAAAATATCAGTGTTTCTATCAATTTCTTTTAGAATGCTTTGCTTTTTGAGTATCTTGAGTGTGCAGGAAGCTTCCTAGGGACACTTCACTCAAACAGTGCCATCTAGGGTCAGGGAGATGTCAGCATTATGTCTAATCACATGCATACATTGAAGCGTGCTACACGTCAAAATAGTACTTTTGATCGTAGACAAAATTTTATGGATTTGATAAATACTTATCTTTTTATGAAAACTTTTTATCTACCAAGTTGTCACTGTTGGTGACAATGTTGGTGTTCTTCATTTATAAGCTATATAACATATAAAATTGGACATACCTATAAATCTCTATTTCTGGAATACAGTTTTATTGTTAAAAGCACTAAATATTCCCCCTTGATGTGTACAGTGATTTTAACACAGTTTCAGAACTTGGAAGTCCTCTGGGGCAGATTTTGCCTGTGAGGGAAATCTTACTTTCACAGTTGACAGAATTTATTCTCCTTATATTTTGATTGCTGCTGCTTCTGTTTTAATAATAATAAAAAAGAAAAATAATATTAAAACTGTCTTTTGACAGAAGTGTCAGAGAAAAGATGTCTTCAATGATGCACCTTCAGAGTTGAGACACTGACAAGGTGACAGAAGAAAGCAGACGCTGCCACAGGCTATGCTGTACCTGCTTTTTAGCTGAGCAGATAACTACAGCATGCTGGAATATGTCTGACTGAATTACCTTTGAATGTACTTAAAATAATTACAGTAATAATCACACAAATGGATATCTAGATAGCTTTAGAAATATACATTGCTAGAATTTGCATATTGTTTTATACTTGTTACATCATTTCTATAAGCATGGATGCTGGAAAAGCAGCATGTCAAAATGGTCACATAGATTGCTGGCTGCCTTTGGACAGAAGGTAAGCACAATGTAAACAGCATGCATGTAGCCTTAATCGTGTTTTTTGTAGAGACTAGCTGGAGAAATTTGCTTGCATTTTCTGCTCCTAAAACTTTTACCTTTGTACATTTAAGAAGAGAAGACAGTGTATCAAGCCAAATACATTTTATTAGTTTTGGGAGACTGCTGTGCTTCAGCCATTGCTGCCTGACAGGGGCTATCTTTGCAGGAACAGGTAATGCAAACAAATAGAAGTTATTCTGTTAAGCAGAACAGGTGAAATTGAGGACCAAGCATCCCCACCACAGGTATTCCAGCATTTTTGTTTCTTCAGGCCAGCTGTAGGCTGGTTCTAAGCAGTGCAACATTCAATTCATTCCCAAAAGGCAACCATGATGCCCCAAATCTTGTTCTGCATCCAAGGAACACATCATATGTATGGAGCTATGAGTCTACAGTTAATCCAGTTAATGTTTTAACAGCCTAAGATCAATCCAGAAAAATTCTCTTAATGGCAGAGTCTAAAGGGCTCTACTAAGAACTCTGGCCTCTGATGTTGCAGTCCAGGAGGAGCAGGGTGTCTGCAGCAGGTGCAGCCCTCTCAGCCTGCGGTCCTGCTCATGGCTCTGGGGGTGCATCTCTTCCCTGTCCTCCCAAATGGCTGTACCCTGGGATCCCATGGGAGAGGTGACAGGTGCCCCGCACACACTGTGACACAAAGGGCTTTTCTCCACCCCTCCCCAGTGTCTGTTAGGACATTGCCCCCAGGCGGCTGGTGGTACTCCCTGAGCCTGTGGCAGCTCCTAGTGGAGCTATGTGTATACCTATGCCACAAATCTTACCGTTCTTGTTTTAGGTGTATTTCAAAGAACAGATTCTATTCAAGCAGTGAGTACTTTGTTTCTCACAACTTTTGTGGCCCATGGCTGAGCCATATATACTATATAACCCTGGAAAGACAACCGAAAATGAAGAAAAAAAAAACACCAAGAAAAACTATGTTCAAACAGTCTAAAGATAGGTATTACACTAGAGAAAAATAGTGTCTCCAATGGGTTAAAAATCAAGGCTGCTTTCAAGTAAGAGATGCACATACAGAGAAATGCTGCAGATCAGCAAACCTGTTAGGAGAAAAACACAGGCCTTGCGTATCAAGCAGCGATGCAAGGAAGAGCAGGGCTCTGACAACAACCAGGCAGATCAGTTTGCTGCCCTCCTGAAAGATCCGTCTAGTTTGATACCTTTGGCACTTAGCGGCATTCCTCTGTAGCCTGCACATCCCACTGTGTTAACAAGATAGAAACCTGTTGCTGTTTCTTCCTGTTACTTATTAGGGTAATAAAGGTGTCAGCTGATGTATGCTGTGGTTGCACGACCATCTGTTCAGGAGTAAACAAGTCACTTGGACACTGGAATAGGCATCGAGAAGCTTCTCTGTATTACTGCTTCTGCAATAATCCCCGCCTCACAAAATGCAGTCACCATTTCAGACATTTCAAGATAACACGCTAGCAACAGCTACAGATATCCTGAATTTACCTGCATAGAATAACATCCCAAAACAATCTGGTGTTTTGTAAGAGAAAAGATGCTGATTTTGCTGGACAAACTCCTCCACAGATGGCACATGTTTAGCTACATTTATGCAGTTGCTTGCCCTAGAATAGATTTTGTGCCAGCACTCTTGCTCCCGGAGGATGTGTTTTTATTTTAGTGGTTTTATTTTGCTGGGTGGCTCTTGGAAACTGATGTTACTTACTCTCTGACCAAAGGCCTGGATAAGTAACTAATCTCAATGGTGTTCCTTGAACATTGGAAAGTGTAAGGGCTGTAAATAATTTAACTGGGTTATTATTACAGTATTTTTTATAAATTTGTAACAAACAAGAAAGAGCTTTCCTGTTTTTACAAAATTCTGTGTTTTAATTTTTTTTTCTGTAAATTATAAAACCCCCAAAGTTTATCAGAATTTCCCAGATGTACACAAAATAATTATTGCTAATAAAAAATAATGCATTTAGGTAAAAGATGATCAATTATGTTTAATTCTGATCATTGTATAATGTGAACTACATTTCACAGATGAAAATAATTTCAAATTAAGCTATCAAAATGTTCCATTCCATTTCAAAAGGGAACACACTGACATTAACATGCTCCATTTAAAGAAGTTATCAAAATAGTCATTTATCTTAAGATACATTTAGCACAAGTCACTGTTTTCAAACTCCTTTTTAACTTTCCTAGACTTACATTATAGTCACAAACTACTTATTTTAAGTGTTAAACTTGTCTTTAATTTGAGTATGCTAAACATATATTTTTTTCACCTAGATAAAGAGTATCTGTTTTCATAGACTACGGTTTGGCTCAGTACCATTTTCTTTCCTGACAGGCAAAAAACTCTGTATCTAGTCTGTATTCAGATGGGATATGTATTATTCATGACAGTATAGCATTGCTGGGATTCATAATAGGGCAGAATTATGGTTTGACTATATATTCCCAAATCTTCCTCTCCCCCTTCCTCCCAAACTCATTGCTAAGCCTGAAACTTGTGGGCCTGTGACTGTGAGTGAAGACTTTTATAGCCATGGAAGACATAATGGGACAACTAGTAACTTGAGTAATCAGTACCTTTAATGATTTCTGTAATAACATTTTTTCATGTATATATATGTATACATATATATAAATATATCAATTTGGCAGATGGTCCCACACTATACATACGCAATGAGGATAATGTCTGTAATTTCCAGTTACACTGAGATAATGGGGAGAAATGCAGCCATGGTGTACATGTTTTGTTTTAGTAATTGCTAAAAAAAATTACAATTTTTTTTTTGCAAACAAAGAGGGCTGAGATTTTTCTAATTAGTTCAGGGACTTAGTCACATGACTTACTTTGAAAATCTGTCCTAAGTGCCATATTCTAAGTAATGACACAGCATGTCGTTTTGATGCCTAGAACATGTTCTCTCTCTATCATTCCCTTCCTTTCCAACTCCCTGCCCCAGTTACACCATCTACTCACCTCACACTATGCCCTCACACACACAGTACTCACAAATTCCTCTAGTTCCCTGAGGCTGCTGCTGCAGCTGGAGAGTCAGAAAGAAGCTGCAGCTTGAACCAGTCAGTGGTGACAGTGGGTTCTTTTAGCCAGGATGCTACCTGCAAGCACTTCTGTTTCACTATGTGGTGTCGCTGCTTGCTTTGTCTCCCTCAACAATTGAATTTTTCCCTTTCACCAAGACTTCTCACAGCTTTTCATTTAATACCTTGGTGTTAATGGCACCCTGTAGCTGCCAGAAGTGCAGGGCAGGAGAGGGAAGAGGCTGTGGTAAGTTTGAGATCCTTATTTTCACAGAATCAGAAATAGCAAGAGGTAATGAAGCAAACTCTTACCCATGTTGTATTTCCATCTAAGCTCTGTTTTAGATACTCATTTTTAGATATGTCCCTTTCCTCTCTTTGCTACTTCTCTTGCTTTATGTATATAGTTTTTAGATAATAGAGTAGTAATTACTGAATGATCTGTCTTCACAAGTAAAAACTGAAATATGACTGCTCCCTGCCTCCTTTTTCCCACTTCTGAAGTAGTATGCAGAGAAAGAAGGGGAAAAAGGCAAAGGTCTTTTACGTCAGTTATATTTTTCCTGCTTTATTTTCCTCTCTGCTTTCAAAAGCCTAGAAACATCTGTCTAGAAGTTATAAGGATAAGAGAATAGGAAGATCTGACTTTTGATTTTAATTCTAAAAGTAAATTTTTAATGAAGAAAAAATGTGCTTGTTTTTATAATTCAGTTTGTCTATCTTTTAAGAAAATAATGGAGCTAATCTATTTTTAAGAAAAAAAAATCTATTTTTTAAGAAAAAATCTATTTAAGAAAATAATGGAGCTGATCTATTTTTCAAATATTAGCTCCATTTGTGACTCCTTCTTTCCTAGTTTTTCCCTCATATGCTCCCTGTAACTGTTTTCATCTGCCCCAGGGGTAATAAGTAGATAAAAGAAGCAAGGATGGGAATATGAGATGACAACTCTCATATTCATATTTGGAAACCAAAATAATAAATTTCTTTTCTGCTGCTGATTAAATGCATGGTGTCAAAGCACCTTTTTTCCCAAATAATCTTTCTAGTGACTTAATGCATACTGAAGCAGAACAGTGAGGCACACTAGGTTCACTGCATTGTAAAACACCATAGACTGACAAAATGCTGAATAATAACAGTGTGTGATAAAGTGAGTTCAAGCATTTCTAAAGGATACAGGAGCTTCCATTAACTTAATGGCTGTTCTAAGCTTGCAGTGGCAGAAATATGATCAAAAGTGAGCTAAATCCTTACCATTGTAAATCTATGCCACCCTACTGATATGATTGTGACATTACACTTGGCTACAGCAGTTGTGCTTGTCCAGTCTGAAATGTCAAGAGACCATTGAAAATTAAACAAACAAGGAATAAGCCAATGTGAAGCAAGTGCCGTACCTTGTTTGCGTTTTGTTTATTTGTTTGTTCACTCAGTTGGTTTTTTGCATCTGTTTAAAGACTAACCTATTCTTTTAGAGATAGAACCTTACCCCTAGTATTGAACAAAAAGTGAAAAGGCAACATTAGCCACTGCAACTGGAAATTACAGGCTACAATGAAGAAATATTGCGTTAACATAAATTATAAGTGCTGCTAATTCTCTGTGACATTCACTCAGTGCTATGATAAATAGTGAACAACTCCATATCTGCCAGAACTGGTATGTTCTCCACCACTTAAGAATTTTCAATTTCATGTTCAGTTCCAAATGTTTTAGACCAGTTATGGCATTCAAAATGGTACTGCCTAAAATGTATGCTATCAGGCTAATATACGTAGTCTTTCAATAGGGCTGTTAGAAAAGCAGTTTAAACTGAATATTCAGACACAGTTCCTGCACAACAGTTCTGACTTAGAAATTATTTCTGTGTGAATAATGGCCCCCATGTCTCTCCTGAGCTGAACACCACGGGCTTGCTGTAGGGCTTTCCCATGGCACTGAACCCAAACCCCACCACAAGCTCCATCAGTGACACCCCGCACCTCCACCACAGCCACAGTTCCAGTTTCCACAGTTGCAGCCTGAACCCCTCTGCTGGCTCTCACTGATATTTAAGCTGTAATGACTATCTTTAACACAGAGATATTTGTTTCTAATTCCTTCATATCATTTTTACTCTTACAGTACAGTAATGGAATAGCCTACTTCTTAAAAAAACCTGTTCAAATGCATGATTGAAACATGTACGTACTCTTGTTACTTTTTCTGTAGAAAGCTGAGGACATTCTTTGAATTCTCAGCCATTTACTAAAATTATAAGACTATACTTGCCGACATGTTAAAATAGGTATAAAAATAGATTGTCTTGTCATGCAGTTTGGCCATTCAGTCAGTCATGAGCCATTGGTGAGATTAAGGCAAGTCTATATGAGTTGTAAGTCAGAGAAGTCCAAATATTTCCACTTAGCCTTTTATGAACTGCTTTATAGCAGGTGAAGATCTGGTTCAGCACATGAAATCACAAACTGTGAGGTATATTTCTCATGTATTCTTGTATTTTCATTCTTTCTTGGAACATGTACTGTCAGAATTTGCATATGCACAGTCATCATTTGTCTAATGATAGTTCATCCAAGAATATATAAAAAAAAACAACTATGAGGTAGATTAGCTAAGACAGCATTGGCATTGTTTTATTGTAGATAGTCAAAAATAAGAACAAAACTAAAGCCATGTTCCCCCCACCTCCTTCTTCCCAGGACCAACTTCACTCCTGACTCATCTACCTCCTCCCTCTCCCCTGAGCAGTGCAGGGGTTGTGGGGAATGGGGGTTGTGGTCAGTTCATCACACATTGTCTCTGCCGCTCCTCCACTTCTCCAGTGTGAGGGTCTTTTCCATGGGATACAGTCCTCCCATGGGATACAGTCCTCCCATGGGATACAGTCCCCAAATTTCTACAATGTGGGTCCTTCCCATGGGCTACAGTTCTTCAAGAAATGCTCCAACATAAGTTCTTTCTATGAGATACTGTCCTTCAGGAACAGACTACTCCAGCATGGGTCCTCCATGGGTTCACCGTTCCTACCAGAAAATCAGCTCCAGTGTGGGGTCTCCATGAGGTCAGAGCCTCCTTTGGACACATGCACCAGATTAAACACAGGGTTCTTCACAGACTGCAGGTGGATATCTGCTCCACTGTGATGCTCCATGGGCTGCAGGGGGACAACCTTCTTCACCATGGTCTTCATCAGGGGCTGCAGGGGAATCTGCTCTGACTCCTGGAGCACCTCCTTCTCTTCCTCCTTCTTCACTGACCTGAGTGTTTGCAGGGCTGTCTCTCTCAAATTTTTTCACTCCTCTCTCCCGGCTGCTGTTGCACAGTGTTTTTTACCTTTTCTAAATAAGTTATCACAGAGGCTTTACCAACACCATTGATTGGCTCAGCTTTGGCCAGTGGTGGGTCTGTCTTGGAGCCAGCTGGATCTGGCTCTGTCTGACATGGAGGTAACTCCTAGTGTCTTCTCACTGAAGCCACTCCTGCAGCCTCCTCGCAACCAAAACCTTGCCATGGAAACCCCATACAATCAGCAAAATGAATTTCCTACACCAAAGTCAAAATAACGTCATAAAAACATTGACAAAGGTGGACAAGTTACACACACTCCACCCCTCGTCCTTTCATCACAATTAAAAAATTTCCCCACAAGGCAATGTTCCATCCATGTTTTACCTGTTACCTCTCCCAGTTACTGTCCTTACCTCAAATTCTTCAAGTGCCCCATCTTGGGCATCAAAAAAGACTGTAGTGGGCTGACTTTGGCTGGCCACCATTTGCCCACCAAGCCGCTCTGTCACTCCCCTCCCCAGTAGGACAGGGGGAGAAAATAAGATGAAAAACTCGTGTGTCATGATGAAGGCAGTTTAATGAAGAAAAGCAAAGGACACACAGAAGCAAAGCAAAACAAAAAGATTTATTCTCTACTTCCCATCAGCAGGTGAAGTCCAGCAACTTGTTGGGAAGTAGGGCCTCAATATGTGTAGCAGTTGCTTCTGAAGACAAACACCTTAATAACAAACACCTCCCTTCTTCTCCTTTACCTTGGCTTTTATTGCTGAGCATGACATCATATGATATGGAATATCCCTTTGGTCAGTTTGGGTCAGCAACCCTGGCTGTGTCCCCTCCCAACCTCTTGCCTACCCCCAGCCTACTGGCCTTTGGAGCAGGGGTGCGGGGTGGTTGGAGAGACAGCCTTGATGCTGTGTGAGCACTGCTCAGGAGTAGCCAAACTGGTGTGGTGTCAACACCATTCTGGCTAAAATAATAAGCACAGCACTATGAGGGTTGCTGTAGGGAAAGTTAATTCCATTCCAGCCACACCTCAGACACCAGCAATGAGGTTATAGTGAAGAGAATGTTTGATTTAAACCATTGTCTAGTCTTCCTATTCAGATGAGACATTATGCTGAAAAGGAGTTGAAGTTGGGCTGAAAAAAGATGAACGAGAAAAAAATTAGCTGTTTCACTTACTGTTGTGGCATTTGACAAAAAGAAAGGAATCCTTGTCTGTATTTCTGGGAATCCTTATGTATTATATTGTATAAGACATTGAATGAAATACACAGAAAATATTAAGTAAAACCACCAGAGTTTTCTGTAGGTCTTATGCCAAGAATGTGTGGATATCGGGCTAGATACACCTTTACCAAGTTGCCAGAAGAATAACTGGACCTCATGTTAACAAAATAGCCCAGTGATATTAAACTCTTTCTGGTTAGCATCCCTCAAAACACTTCGTATCTTTAAATACATGTTAAAATTATTTCAAATGTTTAAATCATGTGTGAAAGGGAGTATATTTTCATGAAATCTACTTTTAACATTAAAATGTTTTCCCTCCATGTTTATATTTCTCTTACAAAAACCACTTACAATTAAAACAAAAAGTTAATAGTGTGCATTAATGAAATCACAAGCTTTGATTTCTTCCTCTAGGAGACAAAATGCTTCAGATTTTAGCCTGGTACATCTCAGTGGTAGTCCTAATATCACAATCAAGCTCTATAATGAGCCTTCTTGAGTAAAGGAAATCAGCGACAGGTCCTTCCTCTGATTAATGTTTGAAATACTGATTAGGTATGTAGTACTGGATTTTTAAAAGCTCATACAAGTATTATACAGATTCCTAGCCATTTGTATGGTAATAATCTGATCATTCATCCATTCCATCTTCCTAATAATCTTCCATGATTTTTCCCCTTCCTTTTGCTTTTGGAAGTTTGAGCATCTGTAGATAGATGCCCCAAATACATGCCACAGTTTTCTTTCTGAGTCTTTACCACCTCCAAAGACATCAACCAGTCATAAAAAAATTCTGCACAGTCTTTTTTTTTTTTTAATTCAAGATCTTTATTTCCAGAAATAAATCTTATCATACTAAGCAAGTGTCTTTCATTTCTGAGAATTTCTATTCTTCCACTGTCTATGCAGTGTCCATGTCATAACTGAGCCTCTTTTCTGGCAAGCTGTTTGATATGATAATCATGTCTGCATGGAGCAAAAATTAGCATTAGACTTCCATGGAGTCATGGCAGAAATATTAATCAGTAATCTTATTTATCACATAATTAATTATAAATATTGAGCTGCACATGTCTCCTTCCTGTCTACCCTCAGTTAACTCTCTAAACAAATTCCTGACCATTTTGTGATTTATTTCTTGGTTCCTTTTGATTTATCACTATTATTCTGTTTATAACATTCATAGAATTCACAGTAGTATTTTTAGCTGTATTTACCACAATGCTGTATGCAAAAGAATTTTTCACTGCTAGTTTTATGAGGAATACTACTGGTTATGCAGTGCAGGCCCAACTGCAAATTCATAGTGAAATTTCCAACAAACTGTCACGTCTTATTCTCCTTTAGTCTTCGTGTTCTCCAATTTTTCTCTTTAAATTGAATACCAGTGTTTCAAATAAAGATTCAATATCATTCAGGACTTTTTCTCCCTAGTGTAATAAGTAATTCTTTCTAACTTGTTGTTTTATGTTATCTTTCTGTCTTAGCAAATGTTTTCACTATTACTCAATTTAGAAAAAAAAAATAACTTTCTGTTTTCCTAATTTATTTTCCTAAAAGAAAAGATGCTAAATAATGCTAAATAATATATATATTCCTTGACTGTCCCATTAGACGAATCTTTTAGTTAAATACATTTACATTTATGCTCTCTTTACAACCATTTAATTTTGAGTTCCTGTGACAGCATAAGATGCAAATCAATCAGCTTGTCTTTTAAGATTAATATTTCAAGGTAGCATCAAATAATTTACTGGGAATGGTGGGTTTTTTTTCAAACGTACATGGTGCAATTTTGTAATTATATTGAAAATGCTACACTGTATTTGAAATTATGCTTCATTTAAACAAGCTACATAAAACTGGGTTGGTTCACCATGTCCTTATGACATCCAGCAAAGCAAGGCATTTACGTTCAGGTTGACTGGAAATGTAAAGGAAATTCTTCCTTTCTCAAATCCGAAGTCTTCTACTTTATCTTTTTAAAACAACAGTTCACAGTCTATATCACATGATCTGAATCATCTACAACTTTGATTTTCTCACTTTGAGAAATTATCAGTAATGATCTTTCAAGTCTAATTCAAAATATGCAGGTCATATAAATTTTTAACTTGTTTTGTTGTAGCTTTATATATATAAACATGTTTTCCAGTAAACATTTTCTTAGGATGAAAAGACCTCAGTAGATTTTCCTGTCTGTTTGGACACTGTTAAGGAAAAGTTTTACCATTCATTTTATCTTCCTACTATTTTTAAACCAGACAAACAGTTAATGCTTTCAACAGTAAGATTGGTTAAGTTCCAGAAACAGTTTAGATGAAAAAACAGGCTTTACATTTTTGTTTTGTTGATATCTGCTTTAGTCATTGCTTTTCAGTTCACAACTCATAATGAATTCAGTAATGCTTTTCGAGTGCAAAAGAAAGGATATAAAAATTGTAAGTAGTTACAATATTTATCATTTTTCATGACATACAGGCATTTTATTGCTCACTGTCAAACAGCAGACAATAACACAAGAAAAGCCGGAGGCAAATATTCCTTGAAGGTGGTCTAAGGCTCTACTCTACCTGGAAAACCAATGTATACCCAAGTGGCAGAAAATACTCCATTGTTTTTTCAACATTTTCATACTGTGTAACACTCTGTGACAGAACGGAACATCTTTTTATTGTAAAATACCTGCTTCCCAAATAATTTCAAAATATTGCACACTACTTTATAGTTCCAAGTCCTCTACAGTGATGAATAATGCTGAAATACAACAAATTAAATTAGAACGAAACACAGCAGATAAATGTTAGCTAGTTTCACATTTGCAGGACAGGCCAGGTATACAAGTGTTGAAATTACCAGTGAGGCATGTTCAACCAACTTCTGATTGTTCCTTTAGTCAAAGGCACATTGTCTTCAAAATACTTGCTGCTTTTCTCTGAACTACAGGAGGTGGGTATCTAAGCAATATTTATGAGTTAAAAAAGCAACCTGATTTAATCCCCGCCTTTCTTTGAAGACAGTTTAAAACAAAGTTTAAATGTCACTATAAAGCAAGATCAACTCAAACATTATCTTCCCTGGAAATAATTGTAGTTCTTGAAAGGGTGCCTGGCAGTCTATAACTGCTTATTGGAAAACATGATAACAACTCCACTACCACTTGAATGAAGACCACCAGAAGGACTAGCAGGAGGCGTTTTACCTCAAAGAGCAGGGGACCTGCAGGTTGGCTTAAGGTTTTCGCATGATCTGAAAATAAGGATTCTAAACCAGCTCATATATTTAATAATGATGAGGACAGTCTGCAGAGCATCTATAAAGGATGGAAACAGACTGACTCTACCAGCTGATTCGTTGCATTGCATTGGAGATCCTGTTTCTCCCTGCCAAACTTCCCACTGAAGAAAGCATGTAGATCACAAGTAACATGGGTCATAAATTGCTCACTGTTATTTTAGATGACATCGCAAAAATAGGTTAGTTGAATAATTATGAAATAACGTTACCAAAGGCAGAAGAGACCTCTGAGTCCTATCTCTTTCAGGCAAAAACCACTTCTAACTAACAGTTAATAAGACTATATCACTAGTGTGGGAAGATAATGAGGCAAAGGCATTGTCTTAATCAGCGTTGGGTAGAGACTGGTTTACTTTTGAACAAAAGGAGGGTTTTGTCTCTTGTACAATCCATGAGTCTTACCAAATTCAAGATTAGTTATTTCTGATTAAACATCAAATTTCTTTCCAAGGTCATGATAATATACATGTTCAGTTCAGTTTTTATAGGGAGAAATTAAGAAATTACTTATTTAGTAGAGACCAACAGACTGGCTCAGAAACAGGTGACTCATGTAACTTAATGAAGCATATGATAATAATAAAATACATGACAAAATAGCCACAGTACTGTGAAAAATCGTACCACTGCAACTCCAAGCTTGTTCCATATATCTAAACTGTGAAAGTAAAAAGGACAGATACACTAGGCTGGTGAGAATACCAGTTTAGCCAGGATATTTCTACACCATATGTCTTTTCAGAGGAAAACGTATGTCATTATTTAGTCCTAGAGGAAAATTGTTCCCTTTTTCTCCATCTCATGCCATAACTCCGGAAAATTATCTATTCACAGTCCTTCAACAGGAAAGCAAGAGGCTGAGCCCATAGCCCTTTGCTGCTCTAGGGCAGGGCATTTGTGTATCAAGCATGCAACTTCCATCTCTTCTTAAACAAGTAAAATAAAAAGCCTGTCTGTGTTAATGTAGACAAGTTACAGCAATGAACTATTCAGGATTAAAGAACAAGTTTATCTGGGAGATTTACGTGGACGGTCACTTGATTTTAGTCCACTTCAGGTTTCCTACCATCTGTTACTGTTGAGCTAGCGGTTCAATGGTTTGATCTAGTAGCATGATTTCTATATCTCTACAGGAGTTTACACAGTTGGTAAACTTTCCAGTTACCCAGAATGCTATCAATAATATTGTAACATTTTCAGCAGATTTTATCAGTATTCTAAGAACAAAACATCTGACTTGACAATATATCTCTTTGATGCACATGGGTATTGATATCAATTATACCACCATCTGAAGCTACTTTGAATAGTCTAGTTTTCCTTCTTCTAAATCATTTCCCTTTTTAAAAAGAAAAGAACAAGAATGAGAAACAAGGAAGATGATAACATTTTTTCTGTGCTTCATGGTTTTGAAATTGACACACCATAAAGGTTTTTAAAAACCACAGTAATTAGAACTTTTCAATGTACAGGCCAGTGAGAGCTCATTCAAATCTCAGTTTAACATCTGGAAAACAAAAACAAACAAAAAAAAAAGGCATAAAAAGAAGCACTAGTCACCAACTGCCAATAACACTTCAAAACAATGAAATCTTCTGTTACTTACAAAAAATTTTCAGTCTGACAGCTGAAAGCAAGGAGCTTGCATGAACTGCTCTATTAGGGAAACAAGACATAAATAGAGAAAGTGTTCCAGTTCAGAAGGCAAATTTCTTGACAAATGTAAATAGATTATGTGTAAATTGGGGAAATTAATCACAGGTTAATTTTGCAAGGAAGACTAGTTATCAAAACTTTTAAAAAAATTATTTTTGCTTGAAATAAGTGTTATTCCTTGACAATTTAACTTTTAAGTTAAGCGCTAATTTTTTGGAAGTGTTTATCTTTGTCCTTTTTTATGTATGGAATTTAATGTTTTAGCTTAGGTGTGCCACAGAAATGAAGATAGCCAGATTAAGTCTGGACTCTCAAATGTATGATGATTAGATTCTAATTCAAATCTATAGAAATAAGTATATATTTATTTACATGTTTATATACGTGTGTATATGTGTTTATATATATAAAATGTTAGGAGCAGTAGTTGAACGATTCATAAACTAGAAAAAAATGCTAAAAATATCGTCAAAAATTAATAAACTTTGGACACTAGGAACTGAGACAGGAAAAAAGCAACAACAAGAAGTAATATTACAAAAATTAAACCACTGGAATGAAAGAAAAGAATATCTACCAGACGAATGTTCTCGGATCTGCTAAGGGAAATGTTGAAAGATACAGAAGGAATTGAGAGCAGGTAAAAAGCTCTTTGAAATCCACAATGTGAAAATGTAAATCAATGAAGCCAGAAGTGATAATGCCTTTTTCACTTTTCTGTATGTTTCAAAGAAACTAATAAGTTTGTTCTTTAAAATAATGAATTTACTGATCTTCTATTTTTGAGGATAAAGTACTAATAGTAGCTATTGCATTATTAAAAGTTATAAGCATTTTGGATGTCTTACTAAGTATTATATTATAAATTGGACCTTAGATTCATTGTGGCAAGTATGTTTTTCCATTTCAGTTCTGTTAAGTTCCCACATAATTTAAAAGAATACATAAAATGATTACATCCACTTATGTGACAAGATCTGATAGCCTTGTTTTTCTGGGCCTGAGTGGTAAGTGGATGCCTGTCTCATTCTCCCAGAAGTGAGATTTGGCTGCAGTTCAGTCCAGTCATAAATATAATGTCACCTACCTTAAAGTTACTTCTATTTGTGCTTGTGCTCACAGCCCAGAGGTTTATTCTGGCAGCAAGAGGTCTTTGACTAACCCCATTTTATGAGGGAACCTTCTCTGGGCATAAACCCAAAACATACAACATTACAGAAGCTCTATAGGGAATCCTCAGGATCTTACTGACTCAGCTTTTCGACTTCTTTGCACTGAAACATTACAAATTAGTTATGGAGTATCAGTGAATCTAACCCAAGAATTAATGTTATTGACTGGCTTTGTATTATTATTGCAGAAGTGAAGTTTAATCTAGAATTAAAGGAAAGGGTTTTTTTGACTAGAATCGGATCCAAATAGGCAATTTTAAATTAAGATTTATAAACATTCATTCAAACTTGACAGAAGTTTGTGGAACTTGCATGAAACTTCTGTGACTATAAGTGTAAAAATACTTAATCTATTTACTTGGGTTCATGCTGCAACATTTGTATTAGAAATGGAACCTGTAAATATTTTGGATGTCACTGCCTCCCCCTGACTTCAGTGAGAAATTAGGTTACTCAGAGTATCACGAGTATGGGACTTCTGTTACTCTGTAATGTTATTAAAGTTTTTGACTCAGTTTAAAATATCTGTTAAAGTTATAAAACTGTTAACTAGTGCATTTGTTGAATTTAACTTTGAATGCAAGTAACTCTGTTATAGTTTACTCCAGCATAAATATTTTTTCTACTCTAATCTACATTGAGTAGATGATTTAATTTCCTATTTAATTTAATTTCCTATTTTAGTGACAAGATAATTCTTTTACTTACTAAGCTGAAGTGTCCTTAATATTTGTACTCAAAGCCAGTATTTCCGAAAGTGTACTGTATTAGCTGTTTTCCTGACAGCTTGGAGACAGGGCCTGCTAATGGGGCATTAATATATAATGTGAGCTTTTTCTGGTGAGGTTCATTCTTATTTGGAAGACACATAACATCATGATAAATGGCATCCACGATATTATAGATAAACATGTCTAAAAGGGTACATAATGTTCAAGTGGTGTTGAAAGAGATGGGGAGAGCTAGTATTATTTTTTTTTTGCTGTAACAGTTTTTGCTTGAATACATTTTGTGAGGTTTGTACTCTATTGTGAAATTCTAACACTTTAAAAAAAAAGGTTATTTGTTTTCATCTTGTTTTCAAAATTATTTCTTAAGAGATTACATTCACTAAAAAGAAAATGCTTGAATACACAGAGATCATGTTGACCTTTGAGTCTAAAACACTAAAGAAAGTAACTGCTTTCTGAAGGAGGGTTGTTGGCCTTCTGATTCTTCTTTCCAATATACTATAATTTACTGCTTAATACTGTTGCTCAAAAATTAAATAGTGCGTCCCTTGCACTTCTGGGACTTTGCAGGGGTCAAATAGCTTTTTGTATCTGAGTTAAAGCCAGATTGTTAAACTATTTCACAGTATTTTGGGGAAAAGGGAGAGACAGCTTTATTGAAGAATTTATACTAACTGCTCTGTTGAAATAATGAATATAACACTGAAAACTAAGGAAAATTCATCCACTCTGTAACTCTTGTTGCTAGCTTGGTTTATAATCATAGCACACAAAAAGTGCTCACACACATAGATCAAGTAGTCAAGTTGGTATGTTGTCATTCATGAGCATGACCATGCATACAGCCAGTGAATGGAGGGAAGTCAGTATTCCTCTCTGCTAGGCATTTCTGAATCCACATCTGAAATATTGGGACCAATTTTAGTTTCCCCCATACAAGAGAGAGATGAAAGGCCATTAAGATGGTTAAAGCAAGTACAAAAGAGGCTGAGTGGGTTCTTTTAGCAGGGCGGGGGGCAGAGATAAGAAAGAAAGGAAGGTAGAGGAGAGGAGGGGAGGGGAGAGGAAGGGGAGAGGAAGGGGAGAGGAAGGGGAGGGGAGAGGAAGGGGAGGGGAAGGGAAGGGAAGGGAAGGGAAGGGAAGGGAAGGGAAGGAAAGGAAAGGAAAGGAAAGGAAAGGAAAGGAAAGGAAAGGAAAGGAAAGGAAAGGAAAGGAAAGGAAAGGAAAGGAAAGGAAAGGGAAAGAGGAAAGGGAAAGGGGAAGGGAAAGAGGAAAGGGAAAGGGGAAGGGAAAGGGGAAGGGAAAGAGGAAAGGGGAAGGGGAAGGGGAAGGGGAAGGGGAAGGGGAAGGGAAAGGGAAAGGGAAAGGGAAAGGGAAAGGGAAAGGGAAAGGGAAAAGGAAAGGGAAAGGGAAAGGGAAAAAGGTCCACTGGAGCATTTACAGTCTTCCACTATCTAAAGGGAAGTTATACAGAAGACAGAGCCATACTCTTCTACTCTTCTCACAGGCACACAGAAGGAATCACACAGTCACAAGCTGCAACACAGAAAAACACAAGAGGCAGTAAGGAAGCAATTCTTCACAATGAGAGTGGCCAAGCACTGAAACAAGTTGTCCAAAAAGGATGTGAAATCTCCATCCTGAGAAATCATTTGGATAATGTCCTGAACAATCTGATGTCATCTTGAGGGTAGACCTACAACTGAGCAGAAGGTTGGACTAGGTGACCTTCAGAGATCTCTTTCAGCCTACATTTTTCTATTATTACATGAACTGTTGTGTTACAGTGTTTTAAGGACATAAAAAATGTCAGATTTACAAAACTGAAGCCTTCTGGGGCAGAATAAGTATTAAACTAATTTGCATCAATCATTAAACCTGAACGCAGGGTTTTCACATCAAAGTACTCTTGTGGTTGATATTCTGTGTACAATATAGAAAATTACTAATTTACATAGTGCAAAAAACTGCAAAGCAGCCCCTTCTCATATGTAATATACCATTTTCATTGTCTTTCCCTTGCATCCCTCATGTAAAATAAAATAGAATTGAAGATTTTGTTTGCCTATCTGTCAACAAGCCCAGTAAGTGGACATTCAGAAGAAATGGAATTGTTCTTTCAAGTTAAGTTAATAGGATGTTTTGTGAAACCTTAAGTAGTTTCATTTTTTTCATGAACAGAATAAAGCATCACTTCTAATTCAATGGGTTTTAGTCATTCTTATTTTTATTGACAAGTGATAAAAATTATTTGATGGAAAGGTATTTGTGGAACAGGGAAATAACAACTGAACTGAATAAAGAAAACAGTAGAAAGAGATAAATTTCTCAATAATTTTATCAACTGGTAGACTTAGCACTTACTTTTCCACTTTGTATCACCTCAGTATTTATCAAAATATCTGCTACTATTTAGTTTATTATAAACTGGATTTACCTGGAGGAGGGAAAGGATTTAAATATCGAATGTGGTTTTTGAACTTGTCTGAACTTTCTTTCCTACCTTAGAGGCATCTCAATCAGCTTGAAGAATGACTGAAGTTGGAGATTTTTAATTGTTTTATTGTAGTTTTATAGAAGATTTGCATTTTGAATTCTATATATTGTATGTCTCACAGTGAAAAACGTACTTATACATGCAGGCCCACTTTTAACTGAAATAGTGGCAGTAAGGTTAGCAATTTCTTTTCACAATTTGAGGGTGTCTAGGCAACTATCTCAGGTATAGCCACAAGGCTCTTACCCACTGCACATACATGACTATGCCACAAAGCTGTAATTTGCACCTAGTGGTTGAACAAGCCACTACAGTTGTAGCGTGCTCTGCTGCACCTCTCTGAAACATTTCATGTGGTTAAGAAGCATTGGTAAAAATAAGAGATCAAAGACCTTTGTCATGGAGCAGCTGGCAGCAGTCATATACCACTTACCTTCTATTCCTGCTTAATATCCAAAGCACTCCATGCTACTGCCTGTAGAAAGCCACTGCTGAGAAATAATCTCAAAGTCTCAGATACTGTATATGCAGTTTTTCTAGCACATTGGTAGTTATACTTTAGGTGTTACTAACTAGTTCTGGTAAGACTCATAGAGTAAAAACAGATTTCTTTTTCAGATAATAGCAGCATTTATATCAATTTAGGTTTGAATATTTTTATCAAGTTTCACCAATATGTGCCTAAAATCATATGACTTTTTTTTTTTTTCCCTGTGTTGCCAGAAAACTTTTTTGGTAGCTCAGAAGTAACGAGAGGTTAGGTGTCAAGGATGTGAAGCAAAACACAGGGATCAGATCAAATTGACCTGTACTGTGATTGAATCTGCCGGTGACAATGTTGGGTAAAAGGGAGGAATGAGGAGACAAGCAGGAAACAGTCAAAAAGAGGACAGATAGGAGGAGCTGCTCTTTGTCTGTCACTAGGACTGGCCCTCTACTTATCTATTGCTGGTCTGAATCGCACTACTGATTTAAGAGACAGCTAGAAACTTAAGTGTGCATTTCAGACTAGCAATAAAGTGCCAACTGTATTTGTGGTAGGGTTGTTCTATGGAAAGTTGCTTTCCAAAGAGATACAAAAGAAACCTTTGTGTTCAAATTGCAATGGTTTAGTGTTTGCAGGCCACTAATGTTGTTTTGGGATAACCTGAAGTTGTTATTTCATGAAAAATTTGCCAATGTAACCTTTTCTTAATAGTATCTGCCAAATTGTGACACTGTTCTGTCTGGACCAAGAGTTTTGGTGATCCATAGAGAACTTGCTGGAGTGTGTCCCAGAGACAAACTGTTTGTTGCACATGGTTTAAATAAAATCAGGCATTAAAGTAATTTATTGATTTATTGATGACATTCAACTGCCAATCAGTGAACCATATGTTCAGGATCGATATCAGCAATAACATAGATATCGTTATTAGAACAAGACTTAGAAAATGTCAGTAAACTCCTGTACATTTCTAAACACGTTTTTATAACTAATGCCAAAGCACTCTAATCCCCATACACATCCATAGTTATGTGTACACACATACTCCCTCCACAGGGTATGTGGATGCACATCCACCTCTCCTGTGAATGTAGGTTCCCCTGCTTAATTGCACCTTTTCTGGGAGATAGCGGTATTCTTGCTCTATATGCATCCAGCTCCCTACAATCTGCTAATGCATGTGTCTGGGAGAAAGTCCCCCATGAGTTACCTGAGGTAGGGTCCCTGCTTGTTGAGTCTTTCATTTTGAGGCTACTAGCTGGATGCAGACTACTTACAGAGTCCAACTGAGAGGCAGCTCTGACTGTTCTTGTTGGAGGTTGTGCTGACATGGGGCAACTGATGGCAGTGTCAAGCCAGGTGTGGACTACTGCTGTGTTACCCTCTTCTCTATGCCCCATCACAAACTTCCATGCTTTCTTTGTATTAATTTTCAAGCTGACACCTCTGTTGCAAAAAATCTCTATGTAATTCCCTGGTTACTGTTTAATTTCTCTTATGGTTTCTTTCCTCTTTGGTATTAAGGATTTTGGGAAACTGCCTTCTCAGACAGGTCACTATGTTGTTCCATTCAGAGCACTAAAACTGAGTGCTTGTCACTTCCTTTAGCAAGTTGTTGCACTATTCTACAAGCTCTTCTTTAGTTCAGCTGAAGGTGGTAGTATAAACAAATTAATAATTTCTATATCTTATTTACTTTCCATGGAAAAAAAATAATGCAGAGATTTTAATATGTAGAAGAAAGTAAGGTTTGACCAGTTCTGCTCTCTTTTTACACTGGTACAAAGGAATATATTGGCAGACTACAAAACTAGAGGGAAACCAAAACAACACAACCAAAACAAACAAAAAAATCCAACAAAAAAAAAACCCCAGACAGTATAAATAATGTGGATCAAACCCAAATACTGGGGGAATATCTTTCATTTCACTTCTGTGTTGAGAGACAACAATTAAACTGAATGAAAAAGACCTACTTATGAATCTTTTGCAAAGCTCTGAAAAATTAAGGCAGCTTTTCATAATACTGATAAAGGTAGTGGTGACATCATTGTAAATTAGACATTAGAAAATCCTATGAAATACTGTAAGAATAGGAATCAGCTTTGTCAGATACCAGCTGTTAGACAAAAACATATTCTGTGGGACCTGACAGCCCGAAAGAGGTGAGGTTGCTGCACCTCCATGCCCCCAGGTCCAGCCAGTAGCAAGGCTGAAGATCATAAAATCATAGAATTGTTTTGGTTGGAAAGGACCTTTACGATCATCTAGTTCAACCGTTAACCTAACACTACCAAGTCCACCACTAAACCATGTCCCTAAGCACCACATCTACTCGTCTTTTAAATCCCTCCACGAATGGTGACTCAACCACGTCCCTGGGCAGCCTGTTCCAACTCTTCACAACCCTTTCGGTGAAGAAATTTTTCCAGATATCCAATCTAAACCTCCCCTGGCACAACTTGAGGCTGTTTCTTCTTGTCCTATCACTTATTACTTGGGAGAAGAGACAAATACCCACCTTGCTAAAACCTCTTTTCAGGTAGTTGTAGAGAGTGACAAGGTTGTCCCTCAGCCTCCTTTTCTCCAGACTAAACAAGCCCAGGTCCCTCAGCCACTCCTCATAGAACTTGTGCTCTAGACCCTACACCAGCTTCGTTGCTCTTCTTTGGACACACTCCAGCACCTCAATGTCTTTCTTGTAGTGAGGGTCCCAAAACTGAACACGGTATTCAAGGTGTGGCCTCAGCAGTGCCGAATACAAGGGGATGATCACTTCCTTTGTCCTGCTGGCCACACTATTTCTGATACAAGCCAGGATGTTGTTGGCTGCCTTGGCCACCTGGGCACACGGCTGGCTCATATTCAGCTGGCCATCGATCAACACCCCCAGATCTATTTCTGCCAGGCAGCTTTCCAGCCACTCTTCCTCGAGCCTGTAGTGTTGCATGGGGTTGTTGTGACCCAAGTACAGGACCTGACACTCAGCCTTGTTGAACTTCTTACAATCGGCCTCAGCCCATCGATCCAGCCTGTCCAGATCCCTCTGCAGAGCCTTCCCACCCTCAAGCAAATTAACACTCCCGCCCAACTCGGTGTTGTCTGCGAACTTACTGAGGGTGCATTCGATCCCTTTTTCCAGATCATTGCTAAAGATATTAAACAGAACTGGCCCCAGCTCTGAGCCCTGGGGAACACCACTTGTGACCGGCCGCCAACTGGATTTAACTCCATTAACCACAACACTTTGGGCGCAGCCGTCCAGCCAGTTTTTTATCCAGCAAAGAGTATGCCCTTACAAGCCATGAGCAGCCAGTTTCTCCACGAGAATGCTGGGTGAAACAGTGTCAAAGGCTTTACTGAAGTCTAGGTAGACAACATTCACAGCCTTTCCCTCACCCAGTAAGAGGGTCATCTTGTCATAGAAGGAGATGAGGTTAGTCAAGCAGGACCTGCCTCTCATAAACCCATGCTGACTGGGCCTGATCACCTGGTTGTCCTGTATGTGCCACATGATGGCACTCAAGATGATTTGTTCCATAATCTTCCCTGGCACCAAGTCAGAATGACAGGCTTGTAGTTCCCTGGATCTTCCTTCCAGCCCTTCTTGTAGATGGGTGTTACATTTGCTAATTTTCAGTCATCTGGGACCTCCTTGGTTAACCAGGAATGCTGATAAATGATGGAAAGTTGCTTGGTGAGCACTTCCACCATCTTTCTCAGTACCCTTGGGTGGATCCCATCCAGCCCCATAGACTTGTGTATGTCTAAGTGGTGTAGTAGCTCACGAATGAGTTCCATTGGATTATGGGGGCTTCATTCTACTCCCTGTCCCTGTCTTCCAGCTGAGGGGGCTGGGTACCCAGTGAACAACTGGTTTTACTGCTAAAGACTGAGGGAAAGAAGGCATCAAGCACCTCAGACTTTTCCTCATCCTTTGCCACTGTGTTTCCCCCCCCATCCAATAAGGATGGCAATTCTTCTTGGCACTCTTCTTGTTACTACTGTATTTATAG
This sequence comes from Nyctibius grandis, assembly GCF_013368605.1. Classification (NCBI taxonomy): domain Eukaryota; kingdom Metazoa; phylum Chordata; class Aves; order Nyctibiiformes; family Nyctibiidae; genus Nyctibius; species Nyctibius grandis. Next base: position 74,050,000 of record NC_090659.1, on the reverse strand, counting down.
AAACATTTTTTATTGCCTTTTATGGCAGTAGTCAGATTAAGTTCTAGTTGGGCTTTAGCCCTTCTAATTTTCTCCCTGCATAGTCTCACAACATCCTCATAGTCCTCCTGAGTTGCCTGCCCCTTCTTCCAAAGCTCATAAACTCTCCTTTTTTTCCAGAGTTCCAGCCAAAGCTCTCTGTTCAGCCAGGCTAGTCTTCTTCCCCACCGGCTCATCTTTTGGCTCATGGGGACAGCCTGCTCCTACGCCTTTAAGATTTCTTTCTTGAAGAGTGTCCAGGGTAGGATGCTTTCTCTTTGTGTTTTTAATCTGGGCCCCAGGGAGGCAGCAGACTTCCCTGTGAAGTGGGTCCAGTCTGCCTATTGGGCCTTCTGTTCCCTTCAGAAGGGAGTCTCCTGTGACAATGACCCATCTTTTTCCTTCATGGAAACAGTTTTGATGCAGGGCTTGGGTTGACTTAACCTCGGCAACACCTCTGAGCTAGCTGAACCATCATCCTCTTTACTGTCCTGGTCCCCTTGCAGAGCCTCATACCTGTTACACAGGGGCACCAGGGAAGGTGGGGTAGTCATGGAGGAGATGCACCTGCTGTGCCGGGCAGGAACTTGTTGCCATTGCCCCTTATCCCTTACGTCACTGTTTTCAGCTGGGCAGAGAGAAGACAGGGAATCCCCCTTGTCATGTGCCCTGTCTGCCTGTCAAGCCTGTCCCAGGGAAGGTAGGGTGCAATTTGCATAGTCTGTCTCTCTCTCACCCTCCCTGATACTCCTCAACCTTCTTACCTCCTCCTGGATCTATGTCACTAAGCGGACGAGTTCCTTTATGTGGGTGCACCTCCCACAGGTGTGGTCACTACTGCCGTCCAGTACTGTCACAAGAGCAGGGCACACCCCGCATCCTGACACCTGGGTGGCAGCATGTTCCCACTAAAGTTCTGTCTGGGAAGCTGCATTGTTTGTGGCGGGTGCAGAGCTTAGAGAGGTCATGGCTTTCTGCCGGGTGGATACTATTTCTCCCTGGTCAAGCTTGTAGAGCTTCAGTGCCACTGTTAAATAAGTTATCAGCATAACAATTCTGTTTAGTTTAAAATCTGTACATATTAACTTTCAAACAAGCTGTAACCTTGTTCATGATGCACTGTGCACTGTTTCTCTCTGTTTAGTTGAAGCAATTAATCTTATGTTAGAAAAGGCAGATTCAGCAAATGAGGTTTTGAGAAATCTAGCTTGTGCAGATCTGAGACCCTGAAACACCTGCTCCCACAGCTTCTCTGAGTGTGAAAGGCTGATCAAGCACTACGTAATTACTTTGAGCCACTGCACTGCTCAGATTATAGAATGACCCTGCTTCCTTTCAGATCTCTAGGAAGTTTTATGCCTCAAGGGTTTCTCGATGACCCTGTGGGGACTTCAGGACGATGGCTCTTCAGAACCCAATGACCCTTCAGTCCTCGGGGACTGAACGTTCCTCAGAGGACACTATTGGGGAATTCTGAGGATGAAGACGGCTTCAACTGCAGCTAGTCCCTGCATGAGGATTACTAGGAAAAAAAAAACCTGTGCATTTTTTTATCCTACTCTTCACTGGCACAAAAATTCAACATGAGGTACAGTATCTAATGAATCAAAATATTTTTTGAAGATCTATTACTGTTTCCACAGCTTGCTAAACAGTGATCTCAACAGATTTTTAAAGGATAAACAATACTGTGCTAAAGCAGAAGATTTATGAATACACACGAGAAACAGGTGCAAGGGACACAGCAGGAAAGATGCTGAGACCATATTATGTGAAACTATAGCATTGTATTTCATGATACATGTTAGCTTAAGTCCTTGCTGAAGGATAAACCAGATTTCTGTTTTAACTTTGTGGATCTTCAAGATAACTTTCAAGTAAAGTCCATCACAGTTTCCTACTAAATTAAACACAATACAAAACAAAACAAAAAATAACATCTTGGATATTGTGGAGACTTTCAAAAGATGTGGAGAGTAAAAGCCCTGGGATTTCTCATGCAGGTTTATTCTCTTTGTTGTTACTGTGGGGTTTTTTTCTTTCAAAAATTGTTTAATCGTCATATTTGACACACAGATTCCTCTCTAGCCTTCATTCAGAACTAGTGTCTCAGTATTTATGGCATGTAATCAGTATGACCCAGACTGTTGAACAGTACATTCTCAGTTTGCTTCTGTTCACTACAGAATATAGGTGTAAATTGATATTTAATGTCTTCTCATCTAGAAAAAAATAATCCAGGGATTGGAACGGAATCTAAGTAATCTCTTCAGTATCTGGTGGAAAGGAAAGCTACAGCCTACAGCACAGGCATTGTGCTCAATGAACACAGTATCATCTTGACAAGATCAATACAAATTCTATTCTCTCTTCACAAGCCTGGAAGTACACAAGCTCAACTCTGCTTCACACTAGCTGTAACAAAAAAAACAAATTCATCTTCAGATCAGTCAGACAATAGTTATCATTAATTTCATACAGTGTAAGAACTGTAGAGCTTAGAACTGATTTAAATCCACATCTGAGTCCGTAAATCCATGGTGGTAGATTAAATATTCTATGGACGGTTTTCCTCTGTAAGTAAAGCTAAAAGAATACGAACTTATATCCAGAGTTTAACAGCTACTCAGCTCTCTGTCTTTCATTCTAGCCTGACTTCTAGATGGACAGCTAGAATGAATCTACCACATGGGGTGTCTTTCAGATGATTGCCACAGCTCATTCTATCTGATCCCTGCCACTTACATACTTTTCCAGGTCTCTGATTCTTCATGTATGTACTTATACAGGGTCTACCTCTGTACTGATGAATTTAAAGTGATAGGGCGTGTTTGCATCGAGACTATCACTGAAACTGGTCATTTATGTAGTTAAAATGTTAAAATAGTTTCTCATATAAAAATGCCATGTGTCAATTAACACTTTCCCAAACAAATTCCAAGCTTGGTCCAAGACTTGACATAACCCATGGCCTATTTCTAACAGACAATTTGCAAATATCCACACTAACTGGAGTGGGCTTGAGAATTTAAATCTTGGACATAGGTAATTTCATATTACTTGGACCGAGCACATGACTAACAAATTTTACTGAAAGCGCAGACATGACCAATGTTCTGACTAAAATGCCTATGATCTCCACACTGTTATTTCTTTTGAGTGGACCAAAATTGAAAATCTGGAAGCATGTAAGTAGCACAAAGGATTTGGTGTATGAAGATACCCCCTTTGCCTTACTATTCAACATTGTGCTATGCCACAGGAGCATCCCAGCCTTGCCTTGATCAAGAGTCAAGTAACTGAGTGCAGCGAGCTGTGGCTGACATAGCTATGCAAAGAATTTAGTGTGACAAACCTTGATATGGGCCATGGATCAACAGGTGATACTGTGCCAACACCCAAGGTGTTGGTGGCAAGCCCTGCCCAGAAACTTACGTAGAAACTATCCAGAGTGAGCACACTGTTGCCGCAGGCTGGGTTATACCAACTCACTAGTTTGGTGATTGGGGAATGTCTCTGTTAACTCTACCAGTGTGTGTGCGTCTATGTGTGTGAGTACAAGTTTTTCCTGTACCAGCTTATACTTCTCTTGGTCCTCTTCGCATACTGAAGAGGTTAGCAGTATCACATGGTCTAGTGTTTCTTTTCCCTCCTTGACACAGCAGGGGAAGATAATTTGGAATGAAGTATCATATTGCATTTCTGTAAGTTATGTGCCAAACTCCATTATATTCTCCAAGTGTAACTCTAACTTCTATGTCTTTGGTAAGTAACAGTTTCACTTTAATAGTTTAAAAATTACATCATATTTTACTGAAATGTTAGGCCTAACTTCCCGCCCCAAGAAGTTACATTTTGCTACACATTTAAAAAACTTAGTATTTATGTGGACACATTTTTCAAGTGGGTGTTTTGCCAATGGATGGGGTCAGCACAAAGGACACAGACACCAAGTTCAAAAGATAAGCTTACTTTTATTTTAGTTTAAAGTAGCAATAGAATAGTAAGGGAGATAATAAAGCAAGAACAAAACAAAGCAAGGTAATGCACCTAATCATTACTACATAGAATTAAGCACAGTGATTAAGAAAGATTCATCACCAATTGCCTTAATACTTTACCATCATCCACATCCCCAGTTGCTGGGGGAGCCCCAGTTGCAACGAAGATTTGGAGAGCCTTTCCCGGCAATTGGGAGGTCCTACGCAGTGCGTCCACTCATAGATGAGGTCTCCAAAATTGCTGTAAGAGTATAAAATAGCTTTTATACTATTGAATAAACAAGCTTACATAACTTCAAATGCAGAAAAGTCTGGTTTCTCTCTGTTAGATGCCACCCAAAGACTGGCCAGGACTCAAGGAGGAACTAAAGAAGTTTGTTTATCTATTTGGCTCTGATTGCATGTTCCCAGACAAGGCCCGACACCTGGTTTCATGGCCTTGACAGCCAGCCTCTAAGCAAGGAAAGATAGATACATTCTCATGACTTTTCATTTTCACTAATAATTATATTTTACTTGAGCTACATCTTTCGTTAATGATCATGCATATTTCACTAATGATCAGATACTAATATTATCTAATGTGTGGTTGGAGGTTCATCTAGAGGTCAACTTTGGTTTGGGGCCTATTGCTCAGGCCTCAGCACTTCAGTGGGTAACAATTTTCATTTTAAATGAAAAAAAACATTATCGAAATGAGGATATTAGCATATAAGAAAAATGTTTCAAGATATTCAGATTTTAATAAACAGATTATTCTTTCCCCAACTGTCTCCCTGGTATTGCAAAGATTGAGTAGACTGCTAAGCAGACTATTCAATATTTCTCAGATAAAATTCTGCCTCAAGTTAACAAAAACTTGACTGTATCTCTGAGCAGTGGAAATAGATCCATCTCCATCATTCAGAAAGCAGGCTTTCCTCTGTACATCAGTATTTCTCATTGTGGTTATAATAACAATTCCAAAAGTACTTAAAACTTTTATTACAAACTTCGTTACTTTGAGACCTATACAAGCAGCACATTTATGATGAGACGTAGTACAGCTTTTCAAAACAAGTCTGGCTTTATTACTCAACTGGAATGTAAAGTTTTATGGGTTGGAATTGAAAAACAAAAGATTTGATGTCCATATTGGCAGTATTGTGTTATGGTGAGTATGAGGCTTCATCTCTGTCTCATTCCTGAGCAGCAGAGTTTTTATCACTAATACCCTATTGAGACAATCTTTTGTTCTAAATTCTGCCTATGCTGTTTTAACATGCTTCCTCAGTCAGGTATTCATTAAAACTTGATATACATTCATTCATCTTTCATTGTATTGTTAAAGCAATTGCAATCTAATGTTCAGATTTGTGTAGTTCTTTTGTACCAATACAGACATGCTCATCTGAATAATGCCAATTTCATATTTCCTTTTTTTTAGGCATGGAATTATCTCCTCAGCCATTAAAAACAATAATAAAATAGAATTAAAAAAAAAAAAGATAGATATAGAAAAATGAGACCTGCTTACCTCTTAAAGAAAATAGTGCAGAGGCTCTTAATACTCTGCACACTACCTATGTCTCACTGATTTGTCATGGCATTATGTGCACAGCATGCTCAAGTAACAACTGAAAGTCCTGTTGATTGAATATCTGCCCGTTTATGTGGCAAGTAGGACTTTATGAGATCTTTGAGGCTTTCAAATCTAGGCTTGTGCTTCAATACCTCCAAACTCCAGGTGGATTGGGAACCCCCCAAAACTCCTCCTTTCTCTTTGCATCTTCCTTGTCTTCCCTAAACTACCTTCTCATCTTGTGTTTGTTCCTACTGATAGAAAACCTAAGTATATTTCTTAATTAGATCTTTAACGTGAAAAGATAAGGTGACTAGAATCTTGGAATGTACTGCTGTACAAATCGGAAGTTAGACTGTATGATCAAACACTGTGGGAATGACTTCAGTGCAAGTGATTTCCTTTAGTGTCTTATGGGGAACATCCTGTAATATGGCATGTGTAGAGTCTTAAAGCCCCTAAAAATACTATAGTTATAAGAGATTCACAAGGATACCAAAGCTAGGTTTCTCTTCCTCCTTTACTGTTTAATTCCTCCCCTTTGAAATAAAGATTATTTTTATTTATTAAGAAATTAAATTTCAGTAATAATGTAATTTTGCAAGTACATTTCGCCTAATTATGGTGAAGCTAGGCAGTTACAACGTAATGAGTTATCATATATACCTAATCAAGGTGCATATGATTTCTTTCTGTCAATCTAGCTTACTGTCTGTTTAGCCATTTATAATGTCAATAGTAGATATTAGAACAGGATTTTATTTATATTTTATTAGTGAATGCTTTTCACAGAATCACAGACTGGTTGAGGTTGGAAAGGAACGTCTGCAGGTCATCTGCTACAGCCCCCCTGCTCAAGCAGGGCCACTAAAAGCCAGTTTTCCAGGATAGCGTCTAGATGTCTTTTTTGATATCTCCAAGGATGGAGACTCCACAATCTTCCTGGGAAACCTATTCCAGCGCTCAGTCACCCTCACAGTAAAAAAAAAAAGTGTTTCCTGCTATTCAGAGGGAACGTCCCGTGTTTCAGTTTATTCCCATTGCCTCTTGTCCTATCACTGGGCACCACTGAAAGAACCTGGCTGCATCTTCTTTGTGCCCTCCCTTCGGGTATTTATGTATGCTGATAAGATCCCCTCAAACCTTCTCTTCTTCAGGCCGGACAGTCACAGCTCTCTCAGCCTTTCCTCACAGGAGAGATGCTCCAGTCCCTTCATCATCTTCGTGGCCCTTTGTTGGACTTTCTCCAATATGTCCATATCTGAGGAGCCCAGAACTGGATGCAACACTCCATGTGAAGCATCACCAGCACTAGAGTAAGGATCACCTCCCTCATTCTGCTGGCAATACTTTGCCTAATGCAGCTGAGGATACCACTAGCCTGCTTTGCAACAGGGCACATTGCTGGTTTGTGCTCTACTTGGTGTCCACCGGGACTTTCAGGTCCTTTTCTGCCAAGCTGCTTTCCAGCTGGATGGCCTTCAACATGTATTGGTGCATAGAGTTGTTCCTTCCCAGGTGCAGGACTTTGTGTATCCCCTTGTCAAACTTCTTGAGATTCTTGTCAGCTTATTTCTCCAGCCTGTCCAGGTCCCAGTGGATGGCAGCACAACCTTCTAGCATATCAGCCACTCCTTTCAGTTTGGTCTACAAACTTTCTGAGGGTACGCTCTACCCTAACATCCAGATTGTTAATGAACAGGTTAAACAGGACTAGACTCAGTATTAACCCCCTGGGTTCACCACTAGTCTCTGGCCTCCGGGTAGATTTTGTGCCACTGATGACAACCCTCTGGTTCCAGCCATACAGCTAATTTTCAATCCATTTCACACTTCTCACTGTTTGTTTACTGGTTTCATCTTTAAAATGAATTTGTAACATAGACAGGTGCTTTTAATAAAAAAATAATTTTTGCAATTCAGCTGCATAGAGTAACACTTTAACTTTTTCATAATGTGCTGATTGAACTGTGCACTTTGATATTCCAACAAAGAGTAGTTGCTGAGGCTCTGAATACATCATGGCTAATATTAACATGCTTATAGGCCTTCCTGGTTCATAACTTCCTAAATCAGATTAATACTGTGGCCCTGATGCATGCATTGTTTGCATGATTTTTAATATATTTATTCTAATGCATTGTCTTATTATTCACATTCATACAAAAGATAAAGACTTGAAAGCTTACTTCTTGATACCTGTTAAGAAAATAATTAATCAATTTCATTTCAATGCATGAATAATAACATTTTGGTCTACACCTGTTGCCTGGAATATGTATAGAAGGAGAAGTTGTAAAAAAGGTCTGTGGTCATACATACAGTCCGTATATTCCAAGTGTTTTCATAGCTACAGAACACTGACATTCAAGTGAATGTTCTGTTCAGGAAGGAAAAATCTTACATGGAAACTTGTCCCCAAAGACTGAGAGTGAATCAGAAAGATTACTCCCATGTCTTCCCTTTGGTTTCGTTGTTTTAAACTAAAATATATAAAACATAGGGAGCAGTTTTATTATAGACTAAATGCACTCTTACTAAATTACTGAAATAATCTTAAACAAATGTTCAGTAATGATACCATCTTGGCTAAATGTAACATGTAAGTACTTACACTTAAGACCATTTTTGTTTCAGGGTTGACAACTTTGTGTATGAGTCCACTAAGGCTATGACTCTTCTGTGAATTAAAAACCAGGGTCAGGGGCTTCTTGTGGGAGTGATAACATGTCATATATATCCAGACAAGGACGCAGGACTATCTTTTCTGACTCATTTGCATTATCCTGTAGGTATAAATACAGCAGAGCAAGAAAGTAATCCTAATTTGAGTATTTATGCTCAATAACTAACTTTCCTATGAAGGCATGAATAAGATCAAAACCATGTACATGTTCACAGACATGCTGGAGAATGTAAAGGTGGAAGTGAAAACAGAAATTAGTTCAAAGTTATCAGGAAAAAGAAATAACTTTGCATTCCAAACTGTGACCTGCTTTCATAGGCTTCACTGTGAAATCAGTAATGAGCATCAAAGTATAGATTTATAACAGAGGAATGTGATGCTTGCTTTACATAACAGCCAAAAGCACATTCCTATCACATCCACAATATTGTCTTTAGTCTTCCCAAATTGTGGAGAATATGGTTCCTAGCAGTGTAGAACTTGTGTCTGCTTATCAGGAGATGTTAGACAGGTTTTCACAAACATCACTCTTCTTTCATCATAGTAGGGAATTTACCTGTTCACTTTTAAGAGAACTGTTCATTTCTGTGTTTTCCTAAAGGGTCTAAATTTTGGAATTACATACATCGTATCTGAGTCCTGGCAAATGAAAAAGGTCTGTAAATAGTTTGAACAAGCTTTAATCACATGTACATCAGGGGACAGACAGAGCAGGTGTCAGAGAAAGCCATGAAAGTAACACTCCTTACTTTTTTCCCCCCTCATAAAAAAAATGCAAGTGCACAAGGCAATCAGTGTATATGTAAATTCTGTTACTAAAATATTCAGTTTAATCAGGAAAGCAGGCACAAACTCAACAGTTAGAGTGTGCAGCTGAATCTGTGATAAATATCAAGGCATGAAGCACGAGTCATAAAGAAAGAAAATGCAGTGTATCTAAATATTTCTGACTAGTATATATTAGCTTCAGCCAATTATGTAAATAGCAATATGACCTGCAAAGTGAGTAGTCATTTGAATGAGTTTGAGTTGACAAGGAAAATACAGTTTGATCACATTTTGAAACCTGATTTCTAGGGTGGCTATGAGTTGCTCTCCTTCAGAATGGCACTGAATAAAGCCTGTATTTTGCGATTCTTCCCCAGTGAAGAAAATTAGGATCAGGACCCAGGCTTCTTGCTATATACTCAGAGGTCTCTGCTATCTGGTTATGGAGGTTCTCCTGTCTCATCTTGTATTCCCTTCATTTGCCCCTCTGCACAGCCCCCCCCCCCCCCCCCCCCCCGACATCTTAATTGCTTTCTTAACTAGTGACATGTTTCTTGAAGTGGTTCTGTGGAATTAAAGAGCAAAAATTCTTGATTTCTCTTATTTTAATTTACGAAGAAATTATTTTCAGTATATATCACAGAATCATTAATTTTTTCCTGCATACCTATGTAATCTGCTTGGATTCAAACTTAGGGAAATTTCTTAGATCTAGTAAAGTGAATGCCTGAGAGGTTCTTAGTCTTAACTGAAGCTTCTTATTAAACATTTATGTAGATTTTTCAGTGACAGATTAAATAAAGAGGAGGAATAACAGCCTCATAGCTGACATTCTTAACCGTACCACCACACTTTATGGTCACCTTGATAACCTATGTGTTGCACAATTACATTCTTCGGCTAGGTGGATTCTGTCTTAGAAATAAAACAGTTCAAACTGTCTAGCATTTCAATCTGGCAAACAGGCATGCCCTTCCTTCCAGAAACTATATGAGCTTTTGAAGGACACAAGATCATTTTCTTGAGATTTTTAAAAAAGTTGAGACATTAAAAGACAGTAAATCTGTTTTAACTAACTTGGTTTCTTGGGCATATGCCTATCAAAATTGTTATTAGACATGAGCTCTTATCATTAAAATACACAGAAATCTGGTTATTAAAGTTAATAGGAATTGGAGAGTACCTTTAGGAAATAATTTGCAAATATATTTATCTTTCTAAGGAGGCAGATAAGTCATATCTAGTGTTTTTAAAATAAAATAAATAAAAAAGAAAAACAAGAACAAGAAAATAACCTACAATAACCTGTTTAATTTTTGCCTAAATCACTATCAAATAGAAACCTTAGATTCTAGATTTCTAGGAAAATGTATTTTTATATGTTATTAGAAGTATATACAGGCAGAGAAAGTAACTTCAGAAACTTTACTACGTTCCTGAAATGAAAATGCATTTTTTTGTTTTAAAGGTCAGATTATTTTTTGTTTGTTTGTTTTTCAGAAAGCATAAATGAAAATTTTGAGCAGACATGGCTAAGAGAGTGATAATAAATAATCAATATCAGGAATATATGTAAAACTAATTTCCAGGAATGCATAAGTGTCATGGGTTTTACTCACTTTTAATGTTTCATCATCTACTTTCCTTGACCACATAACTTTTTGATACATGGGGTGACACAAAAATATTTAATTTACGTAAAGAAAGGGAAGAATCCATCCTTTCCATTCATTGAGTTTTCCTGGAGTCTTAAAATAACTTCAAAGAACATTATGTCTTTTAACACCACAATTCGAACTTGCTTCCATGGCCGTTTAAGCTGTCTCCAGGCTCATTAAGATCAATAGAAGATAATACCCATACTGAGAGTGTTCATTTTATAACCTTCTTAATTTTTATATCATTGTTTAAATCCTTGTTAATTTTATAATTCCTCACTAATACACAAATATTTCTTTACATTTTAAAAAATTTCTAATTTTATCTTTAAAAATATTAAAAATCCATAAAAATAGATACAATAAAGTTATCAGTGCCCAGGCTTAATACTTTTTTTAATTGAAAAAAAATAAAAAGAGTTTGAGGCATCAGTCTGACACCTACATACAAGTTTCATCCAAAAAGAAAATTAAATAGTGATCACTTGAAATTAGTTAACACAAGCACAACATAAGAAAATAAAATTACAGAAAAATCTAGAAGATGTAACCCCCCGTAACATTACAGTTTTACACTAAAAATTATAAATATAATGACAGATCAGAAACATATGCCTTATTTTAACAGCATTTCTGAAAGTAAACCTCGATGTTAACAGTAACAGTGCTAATAAAACTGACTCATACTATCTTTAGTGATTTGATTTAAAAATAAAAATCTGAAAACAGATTTGACAGTAATTAATAACATCACTACATATCAAAGTTACAAACTGGTCACCTTTTGTGCGTTGTTTGTTTAAAGAATTCACTCTATCTAGAAAAAAGGTAAGCTTTAAAAAATTGAGATACTCGGTCTTCTATTTTACCAGTTATTTGTTCCTTGTAAATTCCTGAAAAATATTGCATTTTAGCAAGTAGAATGAAAACCTGGATATAGAAGGAAAAAAGATATCAGAAATAGCACCAAGACAAGGGAGCTGAAAAGAGCATAGCAGAATGGCAAAGAAAGGAGAAGAGCACTTAACTGTTGTAAAAAGCAGCATATTTCCTGAATTCATTTTCATCTCTATATACAAGTTGTGGAAAGGAAGACAACTGAAAGCTGGCATTTTTACCACAGAGTTTTACTTCACATTCTTTTCACCATTTTATATGTTTTGATTCCAACTACTTTCCATTTTGTCTATAGTTGAAAAAGAGTTTTCACTGAAGAAAAGTAGAATGGAGAATTAATCAAAATTTAGTATATTAAATAGGTCAATGAAGGAACGTAGACTAATAAATTCAGTTTAGAATTAGAATTCAGACATCTTATTCTTACATACTAGAATGAACAGAAAATGTTGCACTAATACCATTTTGTGTTTTTGAACATGTTGCCTTATCTGATTTTGACACAGTAATTATGACAGACATTGAGTGGCATCGAATGAGGTTTTCCCTTCTTCTTTTTTTAGCAATGAATACAATTTTTCCCTTCCATCCACATTTATTTGCTGTTCAGTCCTGTAAGTACTAACTTCTTTACTAATTATGATTTCTTACCTCATAATTTGATTAGACTACAGCAAAGAGAATCTAACAGTTCCATAGTCTGTGCAGGTTTGCTTCTCTTCCCATGCACCAACATGTAGATAGCTAGAGATGACAGAATATATACAAAAGATATCTCTGCGTTTACATACTTACAGGTGATGCTTGGTATGTAAGATATATTCAAGTAGTTAAGAATTTATATAACAAGTAAAAAGAGTCTGAGGTATTATAGAATAAAAGATGTTGTCTTTGCATGTCCGAGCAGTGAAAGATTCAGACAGTCCATACACCCATAAATAAACCCACTGCCCTTAGATTTATACAACAGATTATAAATAAGGGACAATTGTAAAGTCACAGGTTTTGAAAAGAAGAAAAAAAAATCAAAAACGAATCAAACAAAAAGCTTGAAACTAGTGCAGCTAGGGGCTGGGGGAGGGATTTTTTTTGAACCTTGACTCAAGAGCCTGGATACCTTGTAATCTAATTTAAGGCCTGATTCAAGTAAAGAATATTCCTATTAGCTCTACGTGTGTGTGTTTTATCTTCATAGAAACCAAAACAGAAAGACAAGATCTTGTATAAGGGTAGCTTTTTCTTGATGGGGGGTCAAGCTGTGGCTGGGATAGTTGTTTTGACCTGGCAAATTTGAAGCACTTCTGGGACAAGTGGTTGCGAGGTATCCAAAAAAGCCTCAAATAAAATGTTTATAGGATTAAACATGTTAGCAAAATTGCACTAGTATTTACTTTGTTGAGTGGGAAATAAAGAAGAGTACTTTGAACTCAATAGGGAGTATCATAGACCTGCCTTCACTTGTATCACAAGTCACAATACTACAGGATTGAAGGACATGTCACTAAATAATTTAATTTCACCAAAACTTCACTAAAGTGAACTTTTTTATTAATTCAATTTATGCTAAGATACATTAGCTTTGAAATTCAATATTTCTTACTTTTTAGAAACATAAGTAGTATCTCTAAGATTCAAGACTAAGATAAATACACTAATTTAAAGAAACTCTAAATCTTGATGCAATTTATCTATCAAAGGTGCTTACGGAATGGATATGTGCAATTAAGCTATGTGATTTGTAATCTTTTTTCCAATATCTACTTTGTGTTTCTTCATGAAAAAATAAAATTACACAAACAATTGTTAAAGTTATTACCAAAATCTATCTACCTTCAGTAATTGCTAAAATGTTTATTGCAGAGTTGTAAGAGCAAATTGCACCTGACAGGAAGGCGGGGGGCAGGGGTGGGGGGCGACAGGGAGAACAAAATAAAAGCCTTTCAGAGATTTAAAATCTTAAAATAAAGGAAAATTAAAACTATTAAATATGAGCATAAGCATGACGATTAAGAACTAGTCAATATGTCTGGTATCTGATAGAATTGTTGAGCAGACAAGGCAAGGGAACCCCTGAGGATTACACAGAAAAGTGGAAAATTTTGGATTCTTGTTTACTCATTCTAACTGATAATATTCCCTTCATGGACATATATTTAGAAGAAAATATTACATCTAGGTAGATGGTGATGCACATAAAATCTATATTAAAAGGTTGCTACACCTCTAGTACTGTAGTAATGTCTAATAAGGTTCAATCTAGGGAACAGGAATTCAAGAAATTTATAATTCAGTTTCTATTTAGACATATGAGGTGAAGTTGATGCACAAATGAAATAATTTACTCATTTACAAGTTGATTATCCATATCTTTCTTTGGAGATAAATAAGCATTTCCTGAGAAAGATTAATCTTATTCTTATATAAGCATAATAAATCACATTAAACACATTCTGGTCTTAAATGTGCACTCATAGAGGTTTAAACTGAAATGCTCCTAATTTCTGGTCCCATTACCACAATCCAAAGTATACAAAAACCCTGAGAAATTAGAGTGAAATTGTTATAACAGCATCTGAAAAAGACTATGGAGGAATAGTCTGATTCATACTGAGTTATTAAATTACAGGATGTTACCAATGAAGTAGCCTTCTTGTAATAACAAACAAAAAGGTTGAAAGAATGTGTGATAGCATAAAGCATAACAAGACAGATATAAACCAGGTGGCGAAACAAATCAATAAGAGCTGAGAAAAGTCATGAGAACTTTATTCTATATATCAGTGATCACAACCAGTGGCTGTACACAGCACAGCAGTGATGTCAAATGAGTTGCCTAGCTATCACATACAGTTGTCCTTTTCCCAGTCTCCCCTCCTCTCCAACAAAAATAAATTTCAGATTAGAAGATAATTCCTTTGTTTGCAAAACAGAGAGAGACTGGGGGAAATACTTTGCCACTTTGCCTGAGAATGTGCCAGGTAACAATTATAAATTGCTGTTGAAATGAATGAACACACAACAATAGTACTGTATTTTGGTGAACATCTGTAAGTCTAAGAAAGAAGGGTTTTGAACTTCAACAGTGTACATTCAGTAAAGTTTGTAAGTTGGTTTTAAGCTTTGGAATTTTGTCACACATACACACACAGACACACACATACATATCAATATGTGTATAGGCTGTCTGTTAAAAAAATGCATTTGGCCTGTGAAAATATGCAGTACTGTGAGTCATACATTTGAGGGAATGTTTTCTGAAGGCAGACATAAGTTCGCCATATGCACCAATCTCTCCAGCAACCACTTAAGAGTAACTGCTGCAGTACTTAGCCTGTGTTAGCAAGTCCTTCTCTGTGGTGGAGTTTAAACATTGTACCATACAAAAATAGCAGCACATCTTCCAGTTATCTCAGAGCAAAAGCAAAGTAGGCTTTTATTGCTGATATCACATAGACCTTGTGGTGTGCATTCCCACGCAGAAAGGCTGGGAAAGGGGCTGAGCTGAGTAATGTTCTATTATGTCAAAGACTTCAGGAAACTGTCACTGAACAGACTAGATAATTGTCATGTATCTTATTCCCAAAGCAGTTATCAAAGGCTAAAATCTGCATTATCAGACATTTACTCACTCTTAAACATCTAGACAATTTACACCGAGCAACAGAGAGAACCCATAGCACAGCAAAGAATTAAACTAAGATTATCCGAGCAGCAAGCTATAGACTAAGTCATTAGAACACTCCTTGTCTTTTTATTGGCTTAAAATGAATGAAGAACATTTCTGTTGTTACTACTGGTTGCTCTTAAAGAAAAGAAACAGAAGAAATACATGCAATTGTAATGGTCACTTAGTTTTGGAGTAGAACATTCTTGTGCTACAAACAAATGTTTTTCATTTCTGCTTACTTGATCAGTTTGACCAAAATGCAAGCAATTACTTTCTTTTCCCACAGGCAAAAGTCATAAGAAGATGTGTAATATATTTTCATCTCATATATCATATTAGAATACTAACAGAAAGAAAACATGAAAGGCTAGGAATTACAGGCATACATAGACCATTAATTAGATAAAAGATTAAATCTGCAATAGTTGCTTATGTTATTTGTGCAAGTCTTATGAGCACTTGTATGGCACTGTGCTTTTTGGATGTCATTTCTGTTCATTATACCCTAGTGTCTCAGAGCTGTCTAAATTAACCAAGAGCTACTTAAAGGCAAGAACCAGAATATCATTATGATTAACCCTCTCTTCTTTCAAGTGTATAAGTTCAAGCACCTAGAAGCCACTACAGAACAAAGTACTAAGAATTCAACATCTGCTTTTAAATTCAAGGAATGTTTTTGAGGAACTAGAACCCAAACCAAAAAATTTTAGAAATAATTAAAAATTAACCTGAAGCTTCATATAATGTTAAAGCATAAGGAAAGAAATGTTGAGCCTGAAATAAAAATGAAATATAATTCAGTTCAGATAAACAAAAGTTTTCCATTGTGACTCACTGAGTGGTTGATTTTACTGCTGTCCTTCAAAGGCTTTTTGATATGACAATTAAAGTTATGGAAGATAGTATGTCCTAATTTCAAATCATTCCTTGTTGTATGATTTTATCCTGAAATACTACATGTGCTGAAGCTCTAGGAATCACATACTTGTGCTAGAAAAGTGATGTGGCTTTTTTGACTTACAGTTTTAATTATTATGGGGGGCGGTCATGTTAGTTTTAATACTGGTTTTGCCCCCGTAGTTCTTATGAAATACTATTTTAGACTCTTAATTTCTAATCTAACTGTTAGAAATCTTTTTCAAGCTTCTAGCCTGGCTTTTGAGTCAGGGTGACCTTTAGTATTAGTAGCCTTTTTCTTCCTAATATTTACTTCAAGTCAGTGGAATACTTAGAGGTCAACTCTGTGCCAACGCAGTGGCAAGGACATTATGTCTGATAAAACTCTTAACCATTAGAATCAAAAGCTAGAAAAACAAGAGTTTAATAATGAGTTTATTAGTTGCCACAGATTTTTAACCTGTTTTTCCGTGAAAGTCATCAACAATTCAGTCCCTGACAGTTAATGTTGTCTAAGCCAGATCCACTCTTGCATTGCTGTTATTTGAGAAAATACTCCTACTGTTTTGAAACTCATCCTAATTCACTGTTATAGTGATACAGGTTTGTAAATTATAGAGTCAGCACAGACTTTTTATCTTTTTGAGGGACAACCTGAGTGACCTCATTTTAATTTACCTTTATCACACACTTTCTTATTTGATTGTTTCCCTAGGCATGATCTAAAATAAATATATAACAAGAATAATAATTAATAAAATTCCCAACCTAACATGACTGCAACACAACTATATACCACTGACGTCACCAATTAGCTAAGTATAATTTTCCAGTCTGACAACAAATTTAGAAAGACAAAACATATTGCATATAACCGAAAACCATCATGAAGGCTCATCAAAATTCTATGTGGAGAATAGGAAGGCTCAGTGAAGAATCATAAAATTTCAGAACTGCTACATAATCTCAATAACTGATGAAGTTATTCAAAAGAAAATTAGAATAACTTGTTTCATCTCTCCTTTGAGTTTTCTGAAACTAATAATATTACAAAATCTATATAAAATTGTGAAACTTGGTAGATATATGAGAGATTGAACAGAGTAGTAAAATAAACCTATAATTTTCATGGCAATTAGAAATACCACATAAAATTATGTCTATGCAATATTTACAGGAGGGACTCTTTCCCAGTGATCACAAACAAATACAGCACATACTGTTGAACATCATATAAAACTATCTGTTTGTAGAAAGGTCAGGGAGAAAAGAACTTCTGTAGCTCATTTTTTTCTTGTGAGGCACATACATATCTTGTTGTCATGAATGTCATAATTCTTACCTGGGCTTTTGTTCTCATTGGATGTGATGACAAACAAAACTGGGGAACTGATTTCTCTCAGTGACAGATCAATAAGGTCTCCCCTCGGCCTCCTTTTCTCCATAATAAACAACGCTGGTTCCCTCAGCTTCTCCTCATAAGACTTGTGCTCTAGACCCTTCACCAGCTTCGTTGCATCACTTTGGACTCGCTCCAACACCTCAAGGTCTTTCTTGTAGTGATTGGACTTGGTTTTTATTCTTGTGTTTATAACTACCTATATCACTTGCATTGTCGAGTGCAAGTGAACCTTCAAATTAAGGTCTAAAAACCTGGATAGCGAGTATGACGAAGGAACCGTAGCTAGGTGAGACAGTGAGTTTCAACATTGCTAGTCAAAAGCCATACACCAGAGCTCAAGCACTTCTGTGTGACAGAATTTACTATTTACACAGTGTAGTTTCACCTAGGGTCTCCCTGGAAGCAGTAAGGTTAATAATGCATTTCCCTCAGATGCACAGGTAAGCCTGTGCTCAGAAATACATTTTTCCTGTAAAGGAATACCTTGAAATAAGCTTTTGTTGATAAAACAATGTAGGATGCTCTGGGCTGGTTACCTTCTTCCTCTTCAGAGAAGTGAGAGAAAGTAAGCTGCAGACCACATGAATCATTTTACTATTAGCAGTCAGCCTCTAGGCTTTTCCTATTTTTTCTTCTCTCCCCTAGTATGTCACTGTGTATATTTACCGCATGACAGGACAACCTCCTCCTGGTGGTTGTCAATACAGTAGAAGTGAACCTCCCCAACAGTCATCTTTCAGGAAACACCTGGGAAAAAGGGGGAGCAAGAGTAGTTCTCAGTGAACTGCTTTGGCTAGCCCCTGAGCTGTAAGGTAAGGCCTCCTTCACATCTGTGACACTCACTGTAATGACTTACCTATCTCATGAGAAAAATCCTGCTAGTGTAGTCATTTACCTCTGAAAGTAGTGTTAGTTTCCCTTTGACTTTAACAGAAGCATCATAGAATAATTTAGTGGCAAGCAGGATACACACCCAAAGGTACCTCAGTGAATTAATTTCCCAATTCCTTTCTGCTAAACAGCTTCCAGTGCTTAGACTAGCCCTTTTACAGGCCACTCGTACTTTTCTACACTGAAGCATAGCATGCAATGTAGGCAAATGCTTGAAGCTGACTTCTTTTAAGCCCTAGACAAATAAGATGTGTAAGAGTACCAGGTGCTCAGGGCTAGGACACTAAAGAGTTCATGAGCACTTACAGCTCCCATTGACTTCAGGGGCAGCTGAGAGTGCTTAGCACCTCTCAGGAAGAGTTCAGCAATTTACAGGACATTAGAACTATGTTTTTTAAAAAAATCTCTTTTTCTTTTTTTTTTTTCTTAGAATGACATTTTATTCATAAGATATTTATTGCCTTAATTTGATAGCTACTGACAGTTTTAAATAGTGATGAGTAAAACTATTCTACAAAGTAAACAAATAAAAGTTAGACTTTTGAGTAAATAACAGGACAACTGTATGTTAGAATTTATTTATAAGAAAAACGTTATACTTGGCAAAAGGCATCTGTAATTTGTGATTCCATCATTTTATAAAGCTTCTTTTAATGGATTAAAATAACTTCTGGCAGCTTTTTCCCTTATGCTGCCATAAATCCCAACTAAACCCAAATCTTTACTTTGGGGAAGATAGCTGTTAGAAATGCAAACAGAAAGATCTAATAGGAATAAGTAAAAGTAATACCATGATTGCTTCATTTTTTAATACCCAAATTATTTCATAAGATGCTTTACATTGCTATAAAACAAGCTTTTCACATCTTTGCATCTATTTCATGTGTACCTCAAGGAATATAAATATACTCTATCTATCTAGTCTTACAAAGTATTAATCATTATCATACCTCCATAATAAATGGAAAAATATGTATTTCTTTTTTTTTCTAATTAAATATAATAAAGCTTTTGATCAAGCCTGGAAATCTGTAAAACAGATAGCTATATGCACTTTTCTGAGACAAATAACACAGCACTGCAGGAACCAGCCTCAGGAAGAAAAAAAAAAAAGAAATGTTCTTTGCTATAATTTTTCTGCTCTTTGTAAATTAGTTTTTTTTCTGTTAATTCCTTAAAGTTAGAGTTAATATTAATAATCCAAGAAAAATGTGCACTGTAGAGAGTTTCTGCCACACATATTGGTGTCTTGAAATGCCAAACCAGCACTGTAGCTCTGTATTTGAAATATGAATAAACAGCATTACATTCTTGTTCACTAGTAGAAATATACAACATTCCACTGAGGTGGAGGGTAGTATGAATATAATTTTTCCAGAAATATAATTGGTATAATGCCAGAGCATGCCTCTTTTCTACAGACTAAGACTGTAGCTCCAAAAAAATTGGACATTTATAGATAGATGATGTGAACTCAAAGAACTATTTTTAGAAAGCATAGTTTGTATAAAAATGCAGTGAAGAAGTACCAAAAAGTTTTGAAAAATATTTATATGTACAGTAAATATAAATAATGTCTATAAATATCTATCAATACACAAAGCACAATTCTATATAGTTTTGTTTTGTTTTCTAGGGCTATAATAGATCACGGAATATATAAAATGTATAGTAGTTCAGCTATTTCAGTAATGGAAACACCTCAGGGAAATCTTGTGCTAGATTCTCCAATATAG
Organism: Nyctibius grandis; assembly: GCF_013368605.1. NCBI lineage: Eukaryota > Metazoa > Chordata > Aves > Nyctibiiformes > Nyctibiidae > Nyctibius > Nyctibius grandis. The sequence continues at coordinate 74,029,818 of NC_090659.1, read as the reverse complement.
TTATGATCCCACTGTGCCACTCAGCTGCTGCAAATGAACCATAACCTAGCTGCAAATCACTGGCAGAGGATTTCCTGTCTTCAGCAAATTCTTTTCTGACATATATATATCATTCCAGGTACTATAGTTTTATGTCTTCACTGGGAAAAGACATATCTTAACAGTAAGAAAGTTCGTGGTACAGCCTTGCTATACTCTTTCTCCATTGGTATAAAAACCCTATGGAAGTTCAGAAGCACCAGCAGAATTAGACCAAGGACTCAAAATAACTGAGACAGGTGGGGATCCTTGATATCTTTTTATCCCCTGTGTTGAACCAGTCACAGCTAGAGAGAGAACAACTTCTCTAAGGAATTTTCTTTCATATACTTCCCTTTTTTATTCTTTTAAAATTAAAAATATATTTCTAAGTAATTTTAAAAAAATATCTATATAAAACTACTCTGTTTACTATGCTAGTTACAGAGGAAATATCATACATATTCAGCTTTGGTTTTGAGCACTTAAATACCTGGGACTTTTTTTTTTTAATCTGAGGATTTTCTCTAAGAAGATATTTTATCTATCATAAAAAGAAACAAGCTGTGCTTGTTTGTTTAGCTTTGTATCTTTTCTTATCAGAGAATTTACCTTTACGGACTTTGTCACACATCTTGCTTTACCTTTTCTGCCTCTTTTGAGATCTCTCTCTTGTTTCCTTAATGTACATCATGAAAACAAACAAAAGCCCCAAGGTCATGCTTTTTTGGGTATCATAAGTTCAAAAGGGTGCAACAAAACTGTCAGTCTCAGTATCAGTGGCAGCAGAGCTGTTCTTTAATTATATAGAAAACGGGATTGTTCTCTCTCCCCCCCAAAAAAGACAAAGATACTAAATTCTGAATAATACATTTCTCCATGACATTCAACCTCAGAATAAATGGATGGAGATGTTATCCACCCGTTAGGAAACAATAATGTACAAAACATGGCATTTATAGTAAATATAAAATCTATAATCGTATGGAATCTGGAATTGTCCATGATTACGTCTCTATATTAGTGGTAAAAGCTTGTAAAAATAAAAAAGTAACACAGTTAAAAGCTCAAACACAACACAGCACAATAGAAGAGATTTTCATTTTTTAATTCCAGGAAAGATGTAAATGCCATGACATTTAACATTGCTGAGCAATAACAGTTATTAAGGTAGTCCAGGATGAAGATAATTACATTACTATGTAGTATTGTTTGGTAAAGGAAACAAGGAAATAACTGTGTAGGCTTGAAATCTATTTATAATTCTCACATGTGACTCTGTGACCACTGAAAGGCAATGAGCAATTTCTAGATAAAATCTGTGTCATTATTCTCATATTGCAAGAAGAGAACACAGGGCACAAAGAAAGACAGCAAACAGTGTAGTCACTCAAATAGTTATTGTCAGAGCTAAAACCAGAACCTAAAATATTTCCAATTTGGGCATGGAGAAAGGGGGTACTAAAACATCATAATTTTAATTCCATAAAAAGTGGGGAGCACTAGAGCATTTTCAAGTGTGTTTGAAATGGTAAAATTCAAGAAATTGACTTTGCAGAGAACTGTTCATGATAGTTTACTATGTAGGAAAATATTTAATAGTAATCTCTGGATGAATTAAAAAATTGAAATAGGTCAGGATTCCAAAGAAGAGAAGAGGGAAGAAAAATAGAAAGGAAAAGGGTGCAAAATGCTAGATACAAACCCAAAGGTTACAGCACTTAACTCCATGAACAAACAACTGAACCCAAAGTACAAGTTATGTTGTGTTAGAAAATTAAAAGCATAATGGTGCGCTGATCGTTGAACATGACTCAACTCAGCATTGTACCAACAGAAATACAAGCAGTTTTGTCACACCTCAGAAGATCTGCAAAGCTTGATGCCTTTTCAACTGTGTCATAAGCTATTGGGTCAAATATAAGTACCCCAAGGAATGAAAAAATCAAATCAAATAAATCCAAACACCTGTAAAATCAGTTTGGTTGTATTGCTATTTCATATAACTACTGTGAAATGTCTTAATCTCTAGAGAGAAATGAAAAGTCTGCCTTTAAGAACTAAATGTTACAGCAAATAGAGGTGTTACATGTGCCTGGAGAGAAAGGGCAAAAAAAAAGAAGAAAGAAAAGAAGAAAGAAACTACACAAACTAAAACAAAAGAAGTCTAAACATTGTATGAGTTAAAAATGCATTGCATGTAAAGTCAGGTTTTACAAAATTTAGTTTGAAAGAATCTGTATTTTTGAGATCACTGAAAAACAAAGATATTAAATAAATATAACCTGACTTCCTTTATTTCTTTCTTCCTTTCTAAATATACTTTACAAGCTAGTCTCATCAGAGAAAAAACACCTGTAAGATAACTGGCATATATTAAATAATTGCTTGATGCAGCAGTTACAGCAAAACTTTCTATCAATCAAGGTGATAAATTGTGGGGTTTTTTAAAAATAAACGCAGGTGCTAACATTTATGTAGAAAAAAAATAAATATTTTAGAGCATATGTTAATATACTCTTTGTTTTCTACACAAAAGAAGCTATTTCCTCTCCACTTACCCTTTCCCTGGACCACTTTGATTTCATTATTCAAAATAGAGACTTGAGTGAAAGTGTAAGAGATCCAAAGCAAAATGAAAGTCAGTCACAACAGAATAGACCTTAAGTATGCTGATACCTAAAAATGCTTATGGTACAAGTATTTTTAAAAGGAGATCTTTACAGGAAAAACAGAAAAAAAACCACAAACAACCACCTTCCAGTGTTTTGTAGTGTACAATTGTGTGAATAAAAGTGTCTGGTTTTAGCCAGAAAAAAAGAAATAAAGGAAGTCAGGTTATACCCTCAGTGAAGATCATATGTAAGATTTTATTTATAGCACCTTTGTTTTCAATATTCAGGGTTATCTAAAGAAAAAAGTAAACATTGTCCAGATGACACTTTTAAAAATATAGATCAAAAGTATACTTTGCTTGAAAGTTATCTGAACAAGATGAACTATCTCTACTACATGCCCAGGTTATTATTCTATTACCTAAACCAAGGCTACTGTGTTACTTTCATCTCTTCACCTCTGATGTACGTTTATTGATTCAAGAGTGCCAAGCATAGGAGTTTAACAAGAAACTATCTGGTAGCTATTCACCTGATAATGAGTCCCAGTTGCATCTAGACTCTGTGTCCCCTGCTTATTTACAAAATACAGGTATGAAGGCAAAGCATAAGTAGCTAGAGATGTTTTCTACATGCATAATGGGGAACGTGAACTGAGCCAGTAAATCAGTCAGACCAGAAGAAAGCTTTAATATTACCAGAGTGCCCAGACAGTCTTACAAACTACCATCTAATCCTCTCAGGATTGTTTAAAAGATTCATTATGATGTTTAAAGCACCAGGAAAAAAAGTTAATTTGCTCAAAGAAAAATGTTTTGCAAAATTTGTCAGGTTTTGGTAAAAACTTCAAAGCACTGTTCTGCAGCTTATCTGGAAACTTAATTCAATTTCATGACAGTTTCTTCAAAGAATCCCTCATCCTCCTGCCTAATAGAACACCATGCCTTGAGGGACCCCACTGCTCTCTCTAGACCAATGCACTTTGCAAACTGGTTTGGAGATGGAAAGCTGTGCTCCTTCTAACTTAGACACCCTGAGTTACTCTGCTGCATGAGAACCACAAATAATAAGGATATGGAAACTCGTTTGGCAAATTTTCAAAATAGAGCAATTAGATTATACCAAATTGTTGTTTTGAAAAAAAATCCTATGAACAATTAATGCTAGAATTTTCTAGTTTAAGACTTTTAGAGTAACACAGATCTTTGTTTGTCTTCTTGAGAGAGGGATGGTTTAATTTCTTACTGCTGTGCTATTAAAGATTATACTTTTATGACTAAAACCAGCATGACATTATGTGTTGATAAATTATGTACCTGAAAGAAGAAGATAAGATTTATTTATTTATTAGTCTGTTTTTCTTCATTAAGCCAATGGTTTGCAGTGGTGTTTGGAACATTTAAACTTCAGAAGACCAATTGTAAATGATCACATAGACATTATAGCATCAGAGTCCTCAGCTGCATGGTAAAAATTAAATATACTGGCAGTCACACTTGAACTATATCCCCCCTGATTTGTTGGGACATACAGAAATAACATGAGGGAGATGTTTGTTATTCATTCCTCTGAGTTAAAAAAAGAAGTTTCTGCTGCATGACATAGATGTTACACTTGTGTGTAATAAAAATATTTAAAACATTTTCACCATGTACTGAAAAACAGGCCTGGGGATGTAGACGATAGGAGCAAAAGATTCTCTGCATAATTCCTTAATGGGGTGTAGAGTATCTCCAGAGAATATAGCTACATCAAAATTCATACATTAAAATTGTGATCTTTAGTATTGCATTTACAGTACTATTGAATTTATTCAAGCTTTGAGATTGGTTCTGTGAGATAAAAAGCAGTATATAAGCCTTAGGAGAAAGAATTCCAGCTGTTTACAAAGCACAGTCAGACAGAGAGTGACAACTGACTGATCAGACTTTCTGGAGCAGCAAAGTTTACAATTGCATTCTCCCGAAAGCTATATCTCAGGAGGAGAATTACAGTGCTTTATCACAGTATTTACAATGTTGTGAATTAAAAACTTGCAATGTTGACAACAATTCATATCACCAGGCAAATAAGGATTAATGCAGTTTTAAGAACATAAATCTGATGCAAGTATGCGTTTTGTCTTTGCTTGCAGAACAATTTCTGCTGAAAAGAGCAAGCAACGAATGCTTAAATGATTAAGAGAGATCTTCAAATATCTGAATGATTGTTACAACCTAGAAGAACCAAGTGAGTGTTAAATTTTTTATAATTTTATATAAGAACACCATTGTAGTGTTCATGTACTTATGTTATTTCTTTACTCAATAATAGGTCTCATTCCTCTCATGATATCAAAATACAGCTAATTAACAGAATAAAGGTCACAAACTACATCAAAGAGAATTTAAAAATAGAGAGTACACACAGATTTGCTAGAGAGAAGGCACAAGAAATCTAAGGGTGTTTTAGCTTGTCTCTTTGGTTGCTCTGTCCCATTTGCTCGTCTATTGTGTTTTCTAGTCCCAACTGGAACTGGCTGTTCTTGACTGTCTTGTCTCTTCATCTTTATGTATTATATGTAGAGGAACTGCAGTACTATATGGTGGCCTGTGCTTGGTGGGAGGCTTATACCATGATACCTTCATTATTGACTGTTGTAATAGCAAAAAAAAGAGGTGCTTCTGTCGTTCCTACTACCCTCTATTTTCATTGAGACTATATCCTCATTTCTAGTAAATGGTCAGCTGCCATTAACTTCAGTCTTGCATAGACTTATGGTCAGAATCAGAAAAATATAACAGTAACATAATAATCATAGAATCATAGAATGGTTTGGGTTGGAAGGGACCTTAAAGATCATATAGTTCCAACCCCCCGGCCACAGGCAGGGACACCTTTCCTCTAGACCAGGTTGCTCAAAGCCCCATCCAACCTGGCCTTAAACACTGCCAGGGAGGGGGCATCCAAAACTGCTCTGGGCAACCTGTTCCAATGTCTCACCACCCTCACAGGAAATAATTTCTTCCTAAGATCTAATCTAAATCTACCCTCTTTCAGTCTAAAACTGTTCCCCCTCATCCTGTCACTACTTGCCCTTGTAAAAAGTCCCTCTCCTGCTTTCCTGTAGGCCTTCCATGTACTGGAAGGCTGCTATGAGGTCTCCCCAGAACCTTCTCTTCTCCAGGCTGAAGAGCCCCAACTCTCAGCCTGTCTTCATAGGAGAGGTGCTCCAGCTCTCTGATCATCTTCGTGGCCCTCCTCTGGACTCACTCCAACAGCTCCATGTCCTTCTTTTGTTGGGGGCCCCAGAGCTGAACACAGTATTCCAGGTGGGGTCTCACGAGAGTGGAGTAGAGGGGCAGAATCACCTCCCTTGACCTGCTGGCCATGCTTCTTTTGATGCAGCCCAGGATACAGTTGCCTTTCTGGGCTGCAAGCGCACACTGCTGGCTCATGTTGAGCTTCTCATCAACCATCACCCACAAGTCCTTCTCCTCAGGGCTGCTCTCAATCCATTCTCTGCCTAGCCTGTATTTGTGCTTGGGATTGCCCCGACCCACTTGCAGGACCTTGCACTTGGCCTTGTTGAACTTCATGCGGTTCACACAGGCCCAGCTCTCAAGCCTGTCAAGGTCCTGCTGGATGTCATCCCTTCCCTCCAGCATGTCAACTGCACCACACAGCTTTGTGTCGTCAGCAAACTTGCTGAGGACACACTCAATCCTACTGTCCATGTCACCGACAAAGATATTAAACAGCACTGGTCCCAATACCGACCCCTGAGGAATGCCACTTGTCAGTGGTCTCCACTTGGACATTGAGCCATTGGCCGCAACACTTTGAGTGCGACCATCCACCCAATTCCTTACCCACTGAGTGCTCTGTCCATCAAGTCCATGTCTCTCCAATTTAGAGGCAAGGGTGTCATGTGGGATAGTGTCAAATGCTTTGCACAAGTCCAGGTAGATTACATCAGTTGCTCTTCCCTTATCCACCAGCATTGTAACCCCGTCGTAGAAGGCCACCAAATTTGTCAGGCATGATTTGCCCTTAGTGAAGCCATGTTGGCTATCACCAATCACCTCCTTGATTTCCATGTGCCTTGTTATAGTTTCCAGGAGAGTCTGCTCCATGAGTCTGACTGGCCTGTAGTTCCCCAGGTCTTCCTTTTTTCTCTTCTTAAAGATAGGGGTTATGTTTCCCCTTTTCCAGTCAGTGGGAACTTCACCAGACTGCCATGACTTCTCAAAAATGATGGATAGCAGCTTAGCAGCTTCATCCACCAGTTCCCTCAGGACCCATGGATGCATCTCATCGGGTCCCATGCACTTGTGCAACTTCAGGTTCCTTAGGTGGTCTTGAACCTGATCTTCTCCTATATTGAGCAGTTCTTCTTCATCCTCCCTGTCCTTGCCTCTGTCTTCTGGGACTTGGACAGTGTGGCTAGAGCACTGACCGATGAAGACTGAGGCAAAAAAGTCATTGGCTACCTCAGCCTTCTCCGTATCCCAGGTAACCAGGTCTCCCGGTTCCTTCCAGAGAGGGCCCACATTTCCCTAGTCTTCCTTTTACCACTGACATACCTATAGAAGCACTCCTTGTTGCCCTTGACATCCCTGGACAGATTTAATTCTATCAGGGCTTTAGCTTTCCCAACGTGCTCCCTGGCTGCTCGGACAGTTTCTCTGTATTCCTGCCAGGCTACCAGCCCTTGCTTCCACCCTCTGTAGGCTTCCTTCTTGTGCATGAGTTTATCCAGGAGATTCTTGTTCATCCATGCAGGCCTCCTGGCATTTTTGCCTGCCTTCCTCTTTGTTGGGATGCATCAGTCCTGAGCCTGGAGGAGGTGGTCCTTGAATACTAACCAGCTTTCTTGGGCCCCTCTTCCCTTCAGGGCTTTATCTCATGGGACTCTACCAAGCGGTCCCTGAAGAGGCCAAAATCTGCTCTCCTGAAGTCCAGGGTGGCGAGCTTGCTGCGCCCCCTCCTTGCTGCCTTATGGATCTTGAACTCTACCATTTCATGGTCGCTGCAGCCAAGGTTGCCCTCGAGCTTCATGTCCCTCACCAGCCCCTCCTTGTCGGTGAGAACAAGGTCCAGCATGGCACCTCTCCTCCTTGGCTTCTCTATAACTTGCAGAAGGAAGTTATCATCCACGCATTCCAGGAACCTTCTGGATTGCTTGTGCCCAGCTGTGTTGTCCTTCCAACAGATATCGGGGTGGTTGATGTCCCCCATGAGGACCAGGACCTGTGAACGTGATGCTATACCTAACTGTATGTAGAGAGCCTTGTTTGCTCAGTCTTCCTGGTCAGGTGGCCTGTAGCAGACCCCCGCTATAATGTCACCCCTCCCTTCCTTCCCTTTAATCCTGACCCATAAGCTCTCCATCAGCTCCTCCTCCTCCATCCCCAGGCAGAGCTCCAGGCACTCCACCTAGTCATTGACATAGAGGGCAACACCCCTTCCTCATCTCCCCTGTCTGTCCTTCCTAAAAAGGCTGTATCCTTCCGTTCCAACCCTCCAGTCATAGGAGCCGTCCCACCGCGTCTCCATGATGCCAATGAGGTCGTAGCCTTGCAGGTATGCGCACGTCTCTTGTTCCTCTTGTTTGTTCCCCATGCTACCTGCATTTGCATAGAGGCATTTCAGTTAGGCCCCCGACAAAGCTGATTTACTGCCTGAAATTCCTTTCCACTGCTCTTCTGGTGCTCTGCTGCTGACCTTTGATATTTTAATGCTCAGCATTTGTGCTTTATTTTCCATTTACTCAGTTTACCAGTGTTGAAAATGTTATTTTCAAAAGACTATTAAGTTTTAGTGACCTTTTTGTATCAAATTTTGTTCTCCTATTCATCTATGAAATAGACTCCCCTCCAAAGTGACTTTTGGCTTCTGTGACAGCTTCCTTCCTAAAACTCAGTTTTCCTATTCTAGAAATTTTCAGGTTACAGTCAATCCCTTACCACACCCCCGTTAATCTTAGAAAATCCCTTCCTAAAACCTTCTTTTGAGCTCTATGACTCTGAGTGATAATGTTATACATAGTTTTTTAAATGATTGTGAAACAATGCCTACATCTCACTACAGTTTGCTTTCAACTCACTTTAAGACTACTAATGCTGTCAGCAGCACTGGCCTCAAGAAGTTAGTACAAAGATTAAAGTATTGCCCCTTACTTTGAACTTTTGGATTAACCCAAACTGACTATAATCTAGCCCAAAGTGTTTACAATTTCAACTGTATTCTTGTAGAAATTTTAGTAATGTCTACACTGTTTGTTTGTTTTAGTTCAGAACAGAATATGGTTTTGAAGTGATTGTCTGATCACCTCAGTGGCAGTGAAGTGCAGTAACTGTATGAAACTAAACTGGAAGATATGTTTCAGAAACCACTGTATACATCCTAGGCATTAATGGGCATTTAGTCTAGGTGAGCAGACTAGAGTTATCTTGAACGAAAACCCCTGAAATAAGTAGGGCAGGCATCATATCATCATATCCTCACAGCTATTTTGTTTTTCAGATTTGCTCCTGTTATACCCTGGTTGATATTATTAATTTAGATATAGCCCTTGGTTACCTCTATTATATTGACATGATTTCATGGTGCCTAATTTCCTCAAACTTTAACATTTCTCAGTGACAACTGGCAGAGTCTCTTTTATGGGAAATTCTGAAGAATATTGACATGCATGAGCGTTCTTGTACATTTGCATAAATATATGCATGAATACTCACACATACTGTTCTGGATTAAAACAAACAAACATTTTGATTTTTTTTTTTTTTTTTTTTTTTAATAGGACCAGGTTAAGCAGGGTTTCCTAAATTTTCTTTGGAGAGAAGTGAACTGACATTTCAGAGCTTTCCAAAATGACCTACTTCTCTTTCCTTTCACTCCATAAAGTTCAGAGTCTATCAGTCTAGAACAACTAGATCTACTGTTCTTAAACTAGGAGACAGACTAGGTCACATCTGAACATAATCTACAAGGTCCTGCTAGGCTGCTACCTGAGCATTTTGGAAAAGGTTCTTTAGAAATCTTCCAGCTCTTTTTCTCTGGTACCTGTTAGAAAATCAGATAGGAGCATACATCAAATTGCTATTTTCTAATGGGAAACCATTTTACTGACAAATTCTGATCAGTTCTGTTCTCAGTGCTCTGTTTCTTTTTATGTCCAGATGCATTTGTGAAATTAATCTCCCTCATATATGTTGATATGACAGGGCATCAAGGCTCCAATGAAGCAGTAATAGAGTAGAGTGTCAGTAATTTGACAGATTAAGGACTCCTCAAAGACTATAATGAACAATGTCTATTCATTTTTCTCTTACATATGCATACTCATATTAGCTTGTTCAAAGTTTCTATGCAGTCTCTGTTAGGACTGTAATGATGTTATTGACATTCAGTTTATTCTGTGTAGATTTCAAGCTGTCATTATAATAAAATCAAGTTTTGTCTGGATCAAGTATAATTTCAGATAAAAAATATAATACATTACATTAGAGAATAAAACACTTGTGCTGAGTGAGGTTTCTTTTAAAAATAAACCAAATAATGAACATATCATTATGTTTACATATAATTAATAGTTTAATTTCTGTCAATGAAAACATGCATCTTCAGAATCAGAGCTCTAGCTTTCAGCTAAACTCTACCCTTGTTTCTCAGCAGGCAAACTCACTTCATTAGGGATTTCTACCAAAGGCTGTCACTTCAGGGTTTTGCACACTATCAAAGCCAGGATTTATCCCTCTATCCATAGCTCAGATGTACCTAGCACTGCAGAGAGCATTCAACAGTATGTGATGTTAAACTGATAGTGCCACTGTGACTGCAGGATCATGCATTTCTAAGTAGTCATACAGCACACGCAGTGTGATAAGACACAGCCAATGCCATGACTTCCTGAGGTCCTGCCAACCCTACAAGGCAATTTTAGAAATAGAAGCTTTCCATCCTTCTTAGGTTTGTGTTCCTCACAATTACTGACTTGTAAGTTCCAGCTCATAGGATTCAAGCCTTGTGATAAGATTGTTAGCCCAAATTCATTAAAAGCTTTGTATATCACACATTTTAGGGCAATCATAGTCCCACAGAATTTAATCTTCACTGCAGTGAGTATCAGCTTCCTTACTCTTCATATATGTAAAGGAATGGCTGTTGGCTTCCAGACATTCTAACACTTCTATTAACTTGCATTTGCATTAAAAATATGGATATTCTCAAACCTTTTAAAGACTGCGAAAGATGCAAGTTCAAAAATATGACTGTAATGCTGTTGCCCTAAAATGTGTAGGAATATACAATAAAAACACAGTGAGACATTATTAAATTAATTTCGTGCATTATTCTTGCTGAATTAGTATGTTTTAAATAAAACTTTCCTCTAAAGATATAATACTTCTGTGAAACTAGCATGTAGTATACATCTTAAATGAGCTATGAATAGAAAAAATGTTTCACAAAACAGTTGAAGTCTCATAATATTCTTTTGTTTTCGAGATTTTTTTTTCTAGATGACTTTGTTCCATTTCAGTAGGGATAATCTGACTGTGAATACAAAAATGAAGAAAAAAAAAGCTCTTGGATATGTCCGTGGGAGTTAATAATAAACTGGTGTTAAGGTGTTTGGGAATTAACATTTTACATTGGTTTTGGTGTCTGAATGAGTTTTTACATTATTGATCTTTCTTATGAAGTGACATCTACACAAGTGACATGAATTTTCAGTGCTATATGTACGTTCTGTCAACAATCTAAAACTTTTTTTTAAATAATTACTTGCACACAGTATATTACTCCATCATATAAAAAAATATTATATTTTTCGTGCCTTCAAATCATATACCTATGCCCACTACTGTTTAATTTTCTGGTCTGTATTAGCTCTGAGGATTTTAACTGTGGAGCAGAGTTATTTTTCTTCATCCTTCTTATTCAGTTATGTACAATAATTGCAGAATGCGTGTATGTTTTCTTCCCACTTTTTATTTATATCTCTTATTTTTATTTGTCTCTCTCTCCTTGTGAAAAAATCCAGCCCCTCCCAAAAATATGATAGAAACCATCTGCTTCTGCCTTGCATAGTGTGAGTGACCCTTATTTTCTGTATTGCTGGAACTGAAGGGAGATGTTGGCCCTTTATTAACTGAAGATATGGCATATCATCTTGTTATTAGGAGTATACTTAGTCTCATTGAACTCTAGGGGATGGTGAACTCTAGGGGATGGTGAACTCTAGGGGATGCCATTCTGCTCATCCTGATTTAGATGTCTACTATATAAGTAGCTAAATGTAAACTAAGCCTCCATATGTTGTATAACTCTCATACAGCACGTGTGTCAAAGAAAAGCAGCTTACAAATAAAGCCAACAATTTATTCTTAGTTTCAATAAAATCTGAATGCAGAATTCACATGCAGTCCATTTACAGTAATACTAACAATTATACTCCAAATTATCAAATTAAAAAGCCTCATTACTAGTAACATTGATTATCCTTTTCCCTAAAGGGCAATGAATACCCTTTCCTCTGGTGATATGATCACGCTTTCTATGTCCCTTTGGGTCCTAGAGTTGATGGTGTAACTCTTTTTCATGAAGAATGACGTGGTTTGCAATTGGCACACTTTAATGACAGGAACATGATGTTTATGGTGGAGGGTTCCTTCTTAGACCTGGGATCACCTGAGGCTGTTTTTATTTGTTCTTAAGCAGTTTGTTCAGAATTTTTTCCTCTCCTTATTAGTCAACAAGTTGGTTACACAATTACTCCACTTTGTTAGATTTTTACCATGTATGATTGAACAATATTATTGCAGAACCAACGCTATGCCTTAGCAAAATAAGCCTACTGCCTTAAACTATAGGAAATAGATCATCACAGAGTCAGCTTTTGGCTATAGGAGATAGATAGCCTTCTCAATCCTTTCATAACCCCTATGAAATTTTGCAGTTTCAGCTAAAACAGGCCTTCAGCTGCTGAAGACAATCCCTGATTGAGTCCAGAAGTCTAAGTTAATACAAAACTAGTAGCCTGCTGACAACAATAGCAACATGGTGTATTCTGGTCCGTACAAAATAGACTTTGGGGTTCTGGTTAATGCCTGCATTAACCAGAAATTCAGAGAAGTATTCAGCTCACCGTAAGCAGATGTCTACATTTTGCCAGGTGAATACCTCTCTCTACAATGGAAGTATACCTTTCACCCCTGTGGTCACCTATTTTGCAGATATCTCAAAAGAAGCAGGCTAATCTCATTCCAAGGGCTTGATTCAGCCTACACATAGGTGTCTAGTGTCACTTGACACACAGTATGGTATCTGAAATAACCTTGTCTGATAGGCAGGTGTCCTGGTTTGGCCTAAACCAGACCAATTTTCCTTTCAGTGATTTTTACTTTCAGCTAAGTCTCCTCTAAGTAACTGCACTTTCTGAAACTAACTGCATGTTTTGCAGACAGTGTCTGCTTCTAGGATTGATAATGTTCAAAGTTTATAGTTATCACTGAGGCACTGGTAGGGATGGTACGCAGAAAGGCTCTTGCTGGTACTTATTCTTAGAGAAACCAAGGTCACTGCTAAATTCCTCATTAATTATGAGTGAAGAGTCACAGGAGGGTTGCACCTCCAGGGAGGAGAGGACAGGACAGGTGACCCAAAATTGACCAAAGAGGTATTCCATCCCGTACACGTCATTCTCAGTAGAAAGCAGGGGTATCACGAGGGTCTCTCCCCTTTCTGCTATGGCCAGTGTCCAAAGAGGACTCTGTCCATTTCCCTGCTGCCCCAGATTCTGATCCATGCATCCCTGAATCCAGTTCCTGTCCGTCGCTGGGCCTTCCTGGAGCCTGCCCTGCAGTGCCCATGGTGATGTGACAGACATCGAGGGAGCTCAATCTTGGTTTTGTATACATTTGTATATATTTAGTTATTTCTATTATTATTATTATACTCTTTGTCATTATTATAGTTCTTTAAAACTGTTTTAACTTTCCAACCCATAAGTCTCTCTCCCTTTTCCCTTTCCCTTCCCCTTTGCTGGGGGGGGTGGGCAGTTAACAGAGCGTCTGCCACTGGTTTAATAGCCAGCCCAGCCTTAAACCAAGACACCAAGAAAAAAAAAAATACATGCATGAGACTTTCAGCCATTTGGAGTGTCAGACATTGGTGTCTAGGTAGTTGGGACCCTGCCCTATTGTTGACATCCAGAGATCAATTCAGTTGCCTACACATTAAGTGTCATTTGGCATGCCTTAGCGTATCTCTCTTGGCTTCCAGCTGCCACTCCAAAATGACACAGGCCAACCACAAGCACTGTGTTATACCTGCCAGCCCTAAGGATATCGTAGGCTATGGTAGAGAATCTCTGATGGTAATAGGGAACCATGTGTGGATAACTGAATCCCAGTTTCTGAACTAGTAGATTAGGCTCCTGTAATATTAATTAAAGAACAATAATCACTTACTGGTTATGTTTAATCTCATTAGAAAGTAGATGTCTAAAATGTTACAGATTAAATATACAGAGTGTCTCTGTATAAATGTACAAAAATGTCTCTGTTTCCTACAAAATCCTTCAATGATTGTAAAGGCAGCATGAGGTTAATATTAGATGTGGGCACCCTACACATTACCTGCGTGAGAGGTCTCCGTATGAAAAATTCTTCTGAAAGATCTGAACACCATAGTTGAACAAGTTTATTAATATTGATTATTGCATATTTAATAATACCATGATCATACTGAACAACTAAATCAGACAAGTTTTGTACATTAGATGCATACAAAAGCCCATGGGGCCCAATGAGATGCAACTCAGGGTCCTGAAGGAATTGGCTAATATAGTTGCCAAGCCACTCTCCATCATATTTCGAAAGTCGTGGCAGTCAGGCAAAATCCTCAGTGACTGAAGAAAAGGAAAATATCATGCCCATTTTTAAAAAGGTACAAAGGAGGACCCTGGAAGCTTCTGACAAGTTAGCCTCCTGGAAGCTGTCAAAGCATATAGAAGATAGGTGATTAGACACAGCCAACATAGCTTCACCAAGGGCAAATCATGTCTGAGTAACCTGGTGGCCTTCTACAATGCAATGACTGTGTTGATGGATAATGAAAGAGCTACTGATATCACCCACTTTGATGACCGTAAGGTCTTTGACACCGTCCCACGCAACATCCTCGTCTCTAAATTGGAGAGACATGGGTTTGATGGGTGGACTGTTAGATGGATCAGGAATTGGATGTGAACCTCCTGTGTGAACCTCAGGTACTAACCTCATGAAATTCAACAAGGCCAAGTGCAATCCCCAATATCAATACAGACTGGGGGATGAATGGTTTGAGAGCAGTCACACAGAGAAGGACTTGGGGATACTGGTGGATGAAAAGCTGGATATGAGCCATCAATGTGCGCTTGCAGCCCAGAAAGCTGATCATATCCTGGGCTGCATAAAAAGCAGTGTGACCAGCAGGTCAAGGAAGGTGATTCTCTCCCTCTACTCTTCTTTCCTGTGACCCCACCTGGAGTACTGCATCCAGTTTAGGGGCTCCTAGTACAAGCAAGACATGGACTTCTTAGAGCAGGTCCAGAGGAAGTCCATGAAAATGGTCAATGGGCTGGAACACCTCTCCTATGAGGAAAGTTTGAGAGAGTTGGGATTGTTCAGCATGGAGAAAAGAAGACTCTGAGGACACCTTATTGTGGCCTTTCAATACTTAAAGGGGGCTTATAAGAAAGGTGGAGAAAGACCTTTTACCTGTAGTGACAGGACAAGGGGCAACGATTTTAAACGGAAAGAGGGTACGTTCAGATTGGAGATAAGGAAGAATTTTTTTATGATGAGGGTGATGAGACGCTGGAACAGGTTGCCCAGAGCAGTTGTGGATGTCTCATCCCTGGAAGTGTTCAAATTCAGGTTGGATGGGGCCTTGAGGAACCTCATCTAGTGGAAGATGTCCCTGCCCATGGTAGGGGGGTTGGACTAGCTAATTTTTAAAGGTGCCTTTCTACCCAAACCATTCTATGATTCTATGCCAAAATTAATTAATTTCAGAATTTTTCAGATTAATTTAATTATATACATCCAAAAGTTCTTCTCCCCTTTTGATGCTGAATTATTGAGCTAATACAAATCTTATGCTGATTTTAAGTTCATCTCTCATAAGTAAAGCAGAGACATATGTCTTTCTTAACACAGAATAAGAGCTTTGAATATGCTTAAAACTGACATGCATTAGATATATCTTGTCTTTTTGATACATGTGCCTTGATTTTTAAAGCTTTGTCTTTCAGGTCATTGCAAAATATATGTGAAATTACACTTGCAGTATAGAGTTGCTTCAGTTAGCTCCAATCTGAATCAAATGGCCTAGTCAAAGAATCATGAAGGTATAAATTTGGCTAAATTAATATCCTTGAGATGTTCATTTGGTCTAATTTGAGTATCTCTGATTCTGCTGTGGCATACAGACTGCAATACCCAGTCATTCTCTGACCTGGTGTTATTTGCACTCATTTTAACATTTAATGGTAAAATAATACTTCAAGTACATGGCAGTGAGCACAATCTGTTCCCAATGAACAAATATTTAAGTGCTTAAAATATAATGGTTTAAAAAGAATTTTATTTCTTTTTCCCCTAGCATTGAAGGTAATCTGATAAAATGCCTAGGTATACTATATTCTCTTCTAGTTTTGGAAAGGTTGACTACCTTGCTGGTAATTGTTTAGGAAGAAGATGTTTTATGCAGCCTGGAAAATTGTAGAGATTTATGTTAGAATGTACAGAAGTATCAATTTAATTGAGAATGTACCAGTTACCAACAGAATCATGAAAAGAATGAAAGTGTGGTTTACTGTTAACCTGTCAAGTCAGGAGAAAATATTTGAAGTTAGTATGGAGCTCTCTGTTTTCTTCTGTTGGTCAGAAGGTATACACAGTCCTCATTTCTCTTGTGTGTTGACCTTGACTGACTGCCAGACACCCACCCAGCTGCTCTCTCACTCCCTCTCCTCAACAGGACCAGGAGGAAAAAATGAGATGAAAAAAAATCCACATCGTGGGTCAAGATAAGGACAGGAAGACCACATACCAGTTACCATCACAGGCAAAACAGACTCGACTTGGGGAAAATTATTTTAATTTATTATCAATTAAAAATAGAATAGGATAATGAGAAACAAGGACAAATATAAAAACACCTTCCCCCCCTTGCCACCCCCCCTTCCCAGGCTCAATGTCATTTGTTCATTCTTAACTCTTCTACCTTCCCCAACCCACCCGAGTGGCTCAAGGGAGATGGGATATAGAGGTTGTGGTCAGTTCATAACAGCTCCTCTCAGTCTCTCCTTCCTCCTCACACTTCCCCTGCTCCAGTGTGGGTCCTCTCCATGGGCCACAGCTCCTGACAGGAGAGCCTGGTCCTGTGTGGTGTCTCCACAAGCCACAGTTTCCTTCAGGGCATATCTACCTTCTCTAGCATGGGATCCTCCACAGGCTGTAGTGTGGATAGCTGCTTCAGCATGGGCTGCAAGGAAATCTCTGCTGCTCAGTGTTTTTTACTCTTTTGTTCTGATACTTTGCTTTTCAATGAGCAGCATTCCTGACCATGTCAGAATCTTGTTATTGTTCCCATCCATACTCATGGCACCTGTTTCACAGAGCTTCCAATGTTTTTCCTTTAAATCACGTTGCGTTTTGTGTGTAAACTTGTCGTGGTTTAACCCCAGCCAGCAACTAAGCATCACACAGCTGCTCGCTCACTTCCTCCCAGTGCAATAGGAGACAAAATCAGAAGGGTAAAAGTAAGAAAACTTGTGGGTTGAGATAAAGATGGTATAATAGGTAAAGCAAAGCAATACACACGAGCAAAGCAAAACATGAATTAATTCATTACTTCCCAATGGCAGGCAGGTGTTTAGACATTTCCAGGAAAGCAGAGCTCCATCATGTGTAATGGTTACTTGGGAAGACAAACGCCATCACGCTGAAAGTTCCCACCTTCATTCTTCTACCCCCATCTTTGTATGCTGAGCATGACATCATATGGTATGGAATATCCCTTTGGTCAGTTAGGGTCAGCTGTTCCAGCTGTGTCCCCTCCCAACTTCTTGTGCAACCCCAGATTATTCACTGGTGGGGCAGTGTGAGAAGCAGAAAAGGCCTTGACTCTGTGTAAGTACTGCTCAGCAGTAACAGAAACATCTCTGCATTATCAGCACTATTTCCAGCACAAATCCAAATGACATCACCATAATAGCTACTCTGAAGAAAATTAACTCTATCCCAGGCAAAACCAGCCCAAAACTTTACACAGAACTGAAAAGATTTTAATGGACTGTCCTTGACAGTCCACTACAGAGCCCTACTCCAAGTGAAAGAAGGTGGCAATGACATGACCGCAGTGGGCTCTGCATTTGTCTCTCTCTGCCTGACCAGCTCTTGTTCTGGCAGAGGAGAACTCACTAGAAAACTGCTGGGTTCTTCCTTTTAAAACGTTTTCTAACTGATAATTTTGTCATAGAAGTGATGCTGTTAGCTCATAAGGTGACACCTGCACTGTCACAGAAAAGAGGAGCAGGAAGCAGACTTTAGCACTGTTCACACCATTTGAAGGTTAGCTCACTCCCCAACACAAAACTAATTTCTCTGAGGTACACACAGTGTAAAGTGTGTAAGCACAACACCTACTCTGGGTTCATTCGTCTTCAGGATTTCCTTTGAAAATTTAGTATTTACTCCAATTTTCTCCTTGGAAGAAGGAACCGTTCTGAGATGGTTTCAGATTCTCCTCCAGTCTATCTATATGTTCTCTGAAGTGTCCCCCTGAGTGTCCTTCTCCTGCATACATGGTTGTTCAGCCTGGAGAAGAGGAGGCTCCGAGGTGACCTTATTACAGTCTACAACTACCTGAAGGGAGGTTGTAGTGAAGTGGGAGTTGGCCTCTTCTCCCAGGCAACTAGCGATAGGACAAGAGGGCACAGCCTCAAGCTTCGCCAGGGGAGGTTCAGGTTGGCCATCAGGAAGAATTTCTTTCCAGAAAGGGTTATTAGACATTGGAATGGGCTCCCCAGGGAGGTGGTGGAGTCACCATCTGTCCTGGTTTGGCCTAAACCAGGCCGATTTTCCTTTCAGTGATTTTTACTTTCAGCTAAGTCTCCTCTAAGTAACTGCACTTTCTGAAACTAACTGCATGTTTTGCAGACAGTGTCTGCTTCCAGGACTGATAACGCTCGAAGTTTATAGTTATCACTGAGGCACCGGCAGGGATGTTGTGCAGAAAGGCTCTTGCTGTACTTTTTCTTGAGAGAAACCAAGGTCACTGCTGAATTTCTCACTGCTTACAAGTGAAGAGCTGAAGGGGGGTCGCAGCTGCAGGGGGGAGCAGACAGGGCAGGTGACCCAAAATTGACCAACGAGGGTATTCTATCCCATACATGTCATTCTCAGTATAAAGCGGGGGGATCACGAGGGTCTCGCTCTCTTTCTGCTATGGCCGGTGTCCAAGGAGGACTCCGTCTGTTTTCCTGCTGCCCCCGATCCCGATCCGTGCATCCCTGAATCCAGCTCTCGACCGTCGCTAGGCCCAGCCTGGGCCTTCCCAGAGCCTGCCCGGCAGTGCCGGTGGTGACGTGGCTGATTTCAGGGGAGCTCAATCTTGGTTTTGTATATATATTTGTATATATTTGATTATTTCTATTATTGTTATTATACTCTTTTTCATTATTATAGTTTATTAAAACTGTTTTAACTTTCCAACCCGGAAGCCTCTCTCTCTTTTCCCTTTCCCTTTCCCTTTGCGGGGGGCGGGGAAGGGTTACCAGAGAGCATCTGCCACAGGTTTAATAGCCGGCCCAGCTTTAAACCATGACACCATCTCTGGATGTGTTTAAGAAAAGACTGGACATGGCACTTAGTGCCATGGTCTAGTTGACAGGGTGGTGTAGGGGCAGCGGTTGGACTCGATGATCCCTGAGGTCTCTTCCAACCTGGTTGATTCTGTGATTCTGTGTGATTCTGTGATTCTGTATGTTCCTAATAATCTCTGACATTGTACAATAAGTCTACAATGTCAAGGAGACGAAGCAATTTCATAGTGAGGAGATTTAATGCGAAAGCCTCTTGGAAAGATGATGTCCTGGTTTGGCCTAAACCAGGCCGATTTTCCTTTCAGTGATTTTTCCTTTCAGCTAAGTCTCCTCTAAGTAACTGCACTTTCTGAAACTAACTGCATGTTTTTGCAGACAGTGTCTGCTTCCAGGACTGATAACGCTCGAAGTTTGTAGTTATCACTGAGGCACCGGTAGGGATGTTGTGCAGAAAGGCTCTTGCTGTACTTGTTCTTGAGAGAAACCAAGGTCACTGCTGAATTCCTCACTGCTTACAAGTGAAGAGCTGAAGGGGGGTCGCAGATGCAGGGGGAAGCGGACAGGGCAGGTGACCCAAAATTGACCAACGAGGGTATTCCATCCCATACACGTCATTCTCAGTATAAAGCGGGGGGACCACGAGGGTCTCGCTCTCTTTCTGCTATGGCCGGTGTCCAGGGAGGACTCCGTCTGTTTTCCTGCTGCCCCCGATCCCGATCCGTGCATCCCTGAATCCAGCTCTCGACCATCGCTAGGCCCAGGCTGGGCCTTCCCGGAGCCTGCCCTGCAGTGCCGGTGGTGACGTGGCTGACTTCAGGGGAGCTCAATCTTGGTTTTGTATATATATTTGTATATATTTGATTATTTCTATTACTATTATTATACTTTTTTTCATTATTATAGTTTATTAAAACTGTTTTAATTTTCCAACCCAGAAGTCTCTCTCCCTTTTCCCTTTCCCTTTCCCTCTGGGGGGGGAGGAGAGATAACAGAGAGCGTCTGCTGCAGGTTTAATAGCCAGCCCAGCTTTAAACCGTAACAGATTTATTGGCGCCCAACGTGGGGCTCGAGAGAAGCTCCGACAGGTTGCTCTGATAAGTCGAATCCCAGCTCCAGTGGGAGGAGATCCGGAGAGCTCAGCCAAGAGAGTATCAGATTTCTTCCTTTGAGATTTACGAGGGGTTGGAAATTAAAACAGATAGCTAAGATGGTAATGTCATTTGTGAGCATTGTGTTACCTCTTTTCTTTATAAAGCTTGTTTTAGAGTTATGTGTAATGATACCTTACTTGCCATATGCGCTGTGTGTTAGTGCTTTCATGTGGTTTAACAGGGCGTGCTGGTCGAAATGTGTCATTTTGGTATGGGTTTTGATGCTGATTTATGTCGTGATAAACTGGGCAGTCATTATTCCGATCTCTTATCTCTATGATACAATGATGGGCAGCTTTAATCGCGAATCGGTAGCTGTGCACACCGGGCGTCTTTTAACTGATTTTGATAGTATCTGCTCCTTTTTTGCCAAGCTGATTCCTGCAAAATTCGAACAGGGCATGTCGTTATTTTCGTGTGTCCTGAATGTGTTACTGGTGTGCTATGTGATTAGATGTCAGTGCAGCAACAGCGGGAGGTATCATGCTGCCCCTGTAACCAGGAGAAAACACCGAAAGAAATCAGCTAGTAAAGTGAAGGATGATGACTCAGAGGCTTCTAAGGCAGAGCCAGCACAGGACCCAGGTGAGGGCCCTTCTCAGTCAGAGTCAGGGCCTGACACAGAGGGGGGTTTCCTTGATCGTCTTTTTAAAGAAGGCCCATTACACAAGAAGGACAAGAAAGGTCCTTCTAAAGCAGAACAATCACAGGAGGACTCAGACTCGGAAGTAGAGATAACCTACCACTCCTTATCCCTGAAAGAACTGTGAAATATAAGAAAAGATTTTAGTCGTTATGACGGTGAGCCAATAATTACCTGGCTGCTCCGATGCTGGGATAATGGGGCAGATAGCATAGAATTGGATGGTAGAGAAGCCAGACAGTTGGGATCCCTGTCCAGAGATGGTGGTATTGATAAGATGCTTCCAAGAAGGTCGAACACTATCAGTCTCTGGAGGCGACTCTTGTCAGCTGTAAAGAGCAGGTATCCCTATAAAGATGATGTTATGAGCCACCTAAGCAAATGGACCACTATAGAAAAAGGTATTAACTACCTTAGAGAACTAGCTGTGCAAGAGATCATTTATAAACACCCACAGGACATTGTAGATCCTGTAAATCCTGATGAAGTGGAATGCAACCGATCCATGTTCCGGAAGGTTGTGAAGAGTGCTCCACCAACACATACCCATACATTGTCAATATTAGTCTGGGGAGAAGATGCTATGGCACGACCTAGTGTGGGTGAAATGGCTAACTATATGCGACAGTATGAAGATAGTATTTCTTCCCCACTGCAGGCCCGTGTCTCGGCCGTGGAAAAAATGACTAAGGAAAACAAGGACTCATTTAAACAACTGTCAGACAAACTGTCCAGGATAGAGAATAAACTTGACTCTCTACCTACACAGGCACGTGTTGCAGCCTTTAGGAGGAAACGCCCTCCTACTGGACCGGCTCAAAGGAAACGGAACACGTCACGAGGTATCCTGTGGTTTACCCTGCGTGATTATGGGGAGGACATGAACAGATGGCATGGACAACCTACCAGTACCCTACAGGCACGAGTACGTGAGTTGCAAGCTAACAGAAATACCAGAGAGAATTTTCCTAGGAGGATGGATGCTCCAGTTACCAATGAGCAGGACCCCAGTCAGGGTAGATGGGCCTCAAATCCCTTTTTTCCAAGAGTGAATAGGGGAAATGAAGGTCCAGTCCCCGAGAGCTGCACAAATCCAGTCTTTAATTAGAGGGGCCCTGCCTCTAGCCAGGAGGAGGAGAGGGATAACCGGATTTATTGGACTGTGTGGATTTGATGGCCTGGCACATTAGAACCACAAAAGTATCGAGCCCTGGTAGACACTGGTGCACAGTGCACCCTCATGCCATCGAATCATAAAGGGACAGAATCTGTCAGTATTTCGGGAATAACAGGGGGATCTCAAGAGTTATCTGTATTGGAGGCTGAAGTGAGCCTAACTGAAAATGAATGGAAAAAGCACCCCATTGTGACTGGTCCAGATGCTCCATGCATCCTTGGCATAGACTACCTTAAGAAAGGTTATTTTAAGGACCCAAAAGGATATAGATGGGCCTTTGGTGTAGCAGCTGTAGAGACTGAGGACATTAAACAGCTGTTTACTTTGCCTGGCCTCTCAGAGGATCCTTCTGTTGTGGGGTTGCTGAAAGTTGAAGAACAACAGGTGCCAATTGCTACTGCCACG
This sequence comes from Nyctibius grandis, assembly GCF_013368605.1. Taxonomy (NCBI): domain Eukaryota; kingdom Metazoa; phylum Chordata; class Aves; order Nyctibiiformes; family Nyctibiidae; genus Nyctibius; species Nyctibius grandis. The sequence continues at coordinate 74,006,948 of NC_090659.1, read as the reverse complement.
GTGCACCGACGACAATATCGCACCAATCGAGACTCCCTGATCCCCATTCATAAACTGATTAGACAATTAGAAAATCAAGGAGTGATTAGCAAGACTCGCTCACCCTTTAATAGTCCTATATGGCCAGTGCAAAAGTCTAATGGAGACTGGAGATTAACTGTGGACTATCGTGGCCTAAATGAAGTTACACCACCTCTGAGTGCTGCTGTGCCAGACATGCTAGAACTTCAATACGAACTGGAGTCAAAGGCAGCCAAGTGGTACGCCACCACAGACATTGCTAATGCATTTTTCTCTATTCCCTTGGCACCAAAGTGCAGGCCACAGTTTGCTTTTACCTGGAGAGGTATCCAGTACACCTGGAATCGACTGCCCCAGGGGTGGAAACACAGTCCTACTATTTGCCACGGACTGATCCAGACTGCACTAGAAGAGGGTGGAGCTCCAGAACATTTGCAATATATTGATGACATCATTGTATGGGGTGATACAGCAGCAGAAGTTTTTGACAAAGGAGAGAAAATCATCCAAATTCTTCTGCAAGCTGGTTTTGCCATAAAAAGAGGCAAGGTCAAGGGACCTGCCCGGGAGATCCAGTTTTTAGGGATTAAATGGCAAGATGGGCGTCGCCAGATCCCGATAGAGGTGATCAACAAAATAACAGCTATGTCCCCACCAACTAACAAAAAGGAAACACAAGCCTTCTTAGGTGTTGTGGGTTTCTGGAGAATGCATATTCCAGATTACAGCCAGATTGTACACCCTCTTTATCAAGTGACCAGAAAGAAAAATGATTTTCAGTGGGGCCCTGAACAACAACAGGCTTTTGAACAGATTAAACAAGAAATTGTGCATGCAGTAGCCCTTGGACCAGTCCGTATGGGACAAGATGTTAAAAATGTGCTCTACACCGCAGCTGGGGACAATGGTCCTACCTGGAGCCTCTGGCAGAAAGTGCCAGGGGAGACTCGAGGTCGACCCCTAGGATTTTGGAGTCGAGGATACAAGGGCTCTGAGGCCAATTACACCCCAACTGAAAAAGAGATACTGGCAGCATATGAAGGAGTTAGAGCTGCCTCAGAGGTAATCGGTACTGAAGCACAGCTTCTCCTGGCACCCCGATTACCAGTACTAGGCTGGATGTTCAAGGGTAAGGTTCCTACTACTCATCATGCAACTGATGCTACATGGAGTAAATGGATTGCATTAATTACACAGAGGGCTCGAATAGGAAACCCTAATCACCCAGGAATCTTAGAAGTGATCATGGACTGGCCAGAAGGCAAAGACTTCGGAATGCCACCAGAAAAGGAGGTGACACGTGCTGAAGAAGCCCCACCGTATAATGAACTACCAGAGGATGAGAAGCAGTATGCCCTGTTCACCGATGGATCCTGCCGTCTTGTAGGAAAGCATCGGAAGTGGAAAGCTGCTGTATGGAGTCCCATACGACGAGTCACAGAAGCCACAGAAGGACAAGGTGAATCAAGTCAATTCGCAGAGGTAAAAGCCATCCAGCTGGCTTTAGACATTGCTGAACGAGAAAAGTGGCCAAGGCTGTATGTTTATACTGACTCATGGATGGTGGCAAATGCCTCGTGGGGGTGGTTAAAGCAGTGGAAGCGAAGCAACTGGCAGCGTAAAGGTAAACCTATTTGGGCTGTTGAACTGTGGCAAGATATTGCTGCTCGGCTAGAGAAACTAGTCGTGAAGGTACGTCATGTAGATGCTCATGTACCTAAAAGTCGGGCAACTGAGGAACATCGAAACAACCAACAAGCAGATCAGGCTGCTAAAGTGTTCCAAATAGATTTGGACTGGGAACATAAAGGTGAACTATTTTTAGCTCGGTGGGCTCATGACACTTCAGGTCATCAAGGGAGAGATGCAACATACAGATGGGCTCGTGACCGAGGGGTGGACTTAACTATGGACTCTATTGCACAGGTTATCCATGATTGTGAAACATGCGCCGCAATTAAGCAAGCCAAACGGTTAAAACCTTTGTGGTATGGGGGACGGTGGTTGAAATATAAATATGGGGAGGCCTGGCAAATTGACTATATCACACTCCCTCAAACCCGCCAGGGTAAACGCTATGTGCTTACCATGGGGGAGGCGACCACCGGATGGCTGGAAACATACTCTGTGCCCCATGCCACTGCCCGGAACACTATCCTGGGCCTAGAAAAGCAAATCTTGTGGCGACATGGCACACCAGAGAGAATTGAGTCGGACAATGGTACTCATTTCAAAAACAGTCTCATAGACAACTGGGCCAAAGAGCATGGCATCGAATGGGTATATCACATCCCCTATCATGCACCAGCAGCTGGGAAAGTTGAACGGTATAATGGGCCGTTAAAAACTACCCTAAAAGCAATGGGGGGTGGAACCTTTAAAAACTGGGATAAGCATTTGGCACAAGCTACCTGGCTAGTCAACACCAGAGGATCTATCAACCGAGCTGGCCCTGCTCAGTCAGACCTTTTACATATAGTAGAAGGGGATAAAGTCCCTGTGGTGCATGAAAGGAATCTATTGGGAAGAACTGTCTGGGTTCTTCCTGCTACGGGCAAAGGTAAACCCATTCATGGGATTGCTTTTGCTCAAGGACCTGGATGTACTTGGTGGGTGATGCTGTAGGATGGTGGAGTCCGATGTGTCCCTGAAGGTGATCTGATCTTGGGTGAGAATACTTAATTCCGAACTGCATGATGTTAATTGCTGCATAATACTAACAGTGTTCATAAGTGTCTTTCAGGTTGAAGCAGTGGTGATGAGACCGGAGCTAGCTGCAAGTGGCGTCCAGTAACCTCCTCGAGACTGACATCTTTAACCTGCAACCCGTGGGCACGAACTGTGACAAAGCTCATACCATCTCTTCTACCCTGGAAGACTCCTAGCCAGATGGAAACCCACAATCCTGAACTAAATGAACTTGATGAACTTTTTTTTTGTATAGAGATGAATCATAAACTAATGTTATCTGTATATATTTTAAAATGAAAAGTTAGTGGTGATCTGAGTATGACGTGAATGGTATGGAATAAGGGGTGGAATGTCCTGGTTTGGCCTAAACCAGGCCGATTTTCCTTTCAGTGATTTTTCCTTTCAGCTAAGTCTCCTCTAAGTAACTGCACTTTCTGAAACTAACTGCATGTTTTTGCAGACAGTGTCTGCTTCCAGGACTGATAACGCTCGAAGTTTGTAGTTATCGCTGAGGCACCGGTAGGGATGTTGTGCAGAAAGGCTCTTGCTGTACTTATTCTTGAGAGAAACCAAGGTCACTGCTGAATTTCTCACTGCTTACGAGTGAAGAGCTGAAGGGGGGTCGCAGCTGCAGGGGGGAGCGGACAGGGCAGGTGACCCAAAATTGACCAACGAGGGTATTCCATCCCATACACGTCATTCTCAGTATAAAGCGGGGGGACCACGAGGGTCTCGCTCTCTTTCTGCTATGGCCGGTGTCCAGGGAGGACTCCGTCTGTTTTCCTGCTGCCCCCGATCCCGATCCGTGCGTTCCTGAATCCAGCTCTCGACCATCGCTAGGCCCAGGCTGGGCCTTCCCGGAGCCTGCCCTGCAGTGCCGGTGGTGACGTGGCTGACTTCAGGGGAGCTCAATCTTGGTTTTGTATATATATTTGTATATATTTGATTATTTCTATTATTATTATTATACTTTTTTTTTCATTATTATAGTTTATTAAAACTGTTTTAACTTTCCAACACAGAAGTCTCTCTCCCTTTTCCCTTTCCCTTTCCCTTTGGGGGGGGAGGGGGGATAACAGAGGGCATCTGCCGCAGGTTTAATAGCCAGCCCAGCTTTAAACCGTGACAGATGACTACATGCATCCAAGGCCAGAATGATGAATGAGCAGAAGTATTAGATTGCCTAATATTTTTAAATGTGTAATATGCTATTAGTATGGACTTGGCATATTAAACCAAGCAGAGTTGAAAGGATCTGAAGAGCCTTTAGCCAGATTTGGAACTTCTTACACTAAAAGAATCTCACCAGAACAGAAGATACCCACAAAACTAGTTTATGGGGTTGCTGGGTCTTTCTACATATTGAGTTCATATGTCTTGTCAAAAAAAGATTTTATTGGCACATATTTGATGTGTGACCCATAGTTGAGAGTGAATAGTTATCACTAAAAGCTAAGAGGCAAGACTAAAAAGTATAGAAAGTCTAACCTCAGTCAAGCCAAAGTTTGTGGAAGCCATCATCGACTCTGTTATTCCATAAAAATTTGATAGACTTACGGAGGAAGACTACACTACAACACAAGAGATGATGGATTAAGTTTCACATTGGTCTACTGGATCAGTTTGGTCATTCAATATAATTTTTACTTTTCCATCTTGCCTCCTAGCTTTTTTTCTTCAGTTCTTAAACCATGTAAGAAGAACAAGACTCCACATTTCTTTGAGAGTTATAATCACATTTTTAAGAAAGATTGTATCCTGAGCTATGTTGTCAAAAAATGCTCCACTACAACCCTTGAGTTATGTTAATTTGATTTAAGTTTTTGGTTGGTTGGGTTATTTTACAGTTTTTAACAAAACTTTCTATGGGAAATTAAATGCAGCTTTAAAAACTTGCTTTAGAATTAGAGATGCATTTTTCTCAGGAAGTAAAAATGAACAATACAGCGTACTACCTGTAAAGTGAGAATTATTTTCCCAGTAGGTTCTTACAAAAATGTGAACAGAAGTCTGGTTGTTGCTGTTCATACAACTTCCTATTTTCACTCTTCTTTATTACTTTCATTATAACAACGATGACATGGAAACATTGAACAAATTCTGAACTTCAGAAAGTATCCTTTACTAAAGCACAGAATCTTATTAGAAGTCCAGTATTGCCAAGTATTGTTTGCCACTGCTGTTTGAGTACTTCATGGCAAATACAATAACTTGCCAATATTTTTACAACAGGAAACAAAATCAACTTGATGAAGACTAGTCTTAATATATGTCTCTCTATGTATTTATTAACATACACATATCTAAGGAGAGTGAGAGGAACTATTTTAATAAAAAACCCAATGAAAAGCACAACCTATGAGTGTATATACTCCAGTAATACCAGCAACATGCAAACATTTTCTGACCATATTTCAAATTAAGTAACTAAGATACATGAGCTTGATATTTGTTATTGGCACACTTGTTAAAGATCAACTTCTTTCTCTGGCCAGTTGAGAAGTAAAAAAAGATTTGGAATTTGGTAACATTTTTAATACTATACCTCACAAAATCAGACTTAGAAATTTAATTTTTCCTTGAATTATCAACATATGTATTGAAATTGTCTGAAACATATGAAGGGTAAATTGCACTGTATAAAATAGGTATGAACAGGTTCTACAACACCACCTTTATTAGATTTAGTTTTTGTTAACTTGTCAATCAGGAAGAACTGCAAACAAAATCACATAGTGTTAAATTTGTTGACTCTTCCAAGCTCATTGAGAAAAAACTAAAGGGGCTTAGAGAGATCATAAATATAGGTAGAAACAACAAAATGAGATTACACCTTGGGGAAGGTAGGATAATACCTCCAGAGGAAAAATAATAAGAAAGGCAGATTATTCTTGTGAGCTGTATCTGGAATATTGCATTTAGTTCTGGGCATCTCACTCCTTGCGATGTTCAGAAAAATTGAACAAAAATTATTAAAGGGCTAAAGAAACTGATGTATTATAAGATTATAAGGATTAATATTGTGCATTTCCAACCAAGCCTGAAGCTCAGCCCTTAATTTTGTTGTGTAAATTTGTTGTTATGTTTATGCATGTAATTGATTTGCAAGAAATGAAAAGTGAAGGACAAATCTTGACTACCATCAAGTTCTCATTGTGCAATATACCTTTTTATATATCACTAAATGTACATAGCTTTGACTAGAAGCATTAACTGAATGACCTTTAATGGTTAAATAATGACAAGAGAATACTGTTATTAGCTAGGGAATTTTATTTGCAAATTATTGTTAAGAATGTCTGTTTATCACATGACCTAGGGGACAACACCTAGTATCAACGTTACCTCTCTCTTTCACAGTAAGATATTGCTCAAAATTGTAATTATGCATATGATTTTGATTCAGTGTCTTTGTGCACGTACATTTGAAAAAATCTATAATTTTGTTCATTTTATAGCAATAATGCTTTTTAAAACGTATAATCTTATGGATTAGGTGGCTTTTTTTGAGAAACAATGACATCTAGAGATATACTGGAGACCTTCTAAATTCCAGTACAGGGCTTGGGTTCATAAACCATCCACATCTCATGTATATGTCATTCAGAAAAACCTGAACTCACTTACACCCTATGACTCTTCATGTTTATGGAAAGAAATCTGGACATGGATCACAAATTGGAATTGTCTTCAAGAGGTGCTCAGTAAGAGTAACAGATGCAGCTGTACTACTAGGGTGGATTCTGATCTCAGATGCACAAGTGGGCAGAGGTATGCTGGTCTCTGAGAGTGACTCTGATTGATAGTGTCTGATTTGTTTGCATATTTTGTTCCTTTACAATGACAGTGACAGACCTAGTTTGACTACTGTTCCAGAGCCTGCAGTAAGAAGCTGAATAAAGAGTTAAAGCAAGGAACTGGAGCTTGGAGATCACGTGGCAACAGAGAGGCTTCTGTGAGAAACAGTGAACAGATCAGTCAAACCTCAGCCATTATGGAAAGAGCCTTCCTACAAAGAAAAGAAGACAGTCCCTGTTGTGGCCCAGAAAATTAATGTCTTGGCTGAAACTGAGCCAAGAAGCTGGATGTTCCTGCAAGGATGCAGTCAACAGGGGCAGATGGGTTATAATGCTTTTTGTAGTCTTATCTAGTCATTTCAACATTTCTTTATTTAAAAAAATGAAGCAGTCTAGTGCTGAAGATTTATCATTGTAACCTAAAGAAGAATAGACAGGGGCTACAGTGAGTTGTCAAGGTTACTGAATTCATTGTTAGGAGGAGTTTGATGTTACAGTTGGGTTTTCTATCCTCTTAAGTCTTGGGGCTACTTGTGTATTTCTCTCTCCTGCCAGTTTCCTTCATGGTAGCCCCCACCCTGTCCCATGAAGCAAAGGACTATTTTTTGTCTGGCAGGGAGGTTCTTGGTCTGTCAGGCTTTTGCCACAGGCAGCAGTCATATAGCTGCAGCTACAAAAGGGCAGGCAGTAGTCACTTGACTAAAAGACAATTGTCACAGTTTGTGGTCTTGTAATAGCAAAAATTGTATTTGTTAGGCTACACTTTGGAGGAAAAATTATTTTCAGATTGCTCTTAATTGGGAGCACAATCACCTGAGAGAAGCCTGCCTGATCACCTGATAGAGGTTGAACATCTGTTTCAAGGATCAAAATTTATCAGGGGAAAAAAAACATGAGAGGAAAATAATTCATCTTTTTAATCTGCTTTCAGCAACTCAAGTGGAGTGGTAAAGGTTTACATTAGGATAACAATGTGGCAAATGGAAACCCTGCTTTTATGAATTCTGATGCATTCTCAGAGACTCTCTAAATTATATTTGTGTCATTAGAGCTTAACTTTTGGAAAGTTGTTTTAGGGAAGACTTTCCTTTTTTTTCCTTCTTTTTTTCTTTTTTTCTCTTTTTTCATTTTTTCTTTTTTTTTTTTCCCTCTGAAGTCTTCTTTGAGCTTTAACTTTAAATAAAATAATAGTGAGTTAAAGAACGCAATGCAAAGCCTTTCTTGCATCCGTTTGCAGCTGTTACAACCTGTTACAATTTTAATGTGAAAAGTTCAAATCTATGGTGAAAGGCTGGGAAAGAACATCTTACAGTTACAGGTTACATCAAGATCTGGCAGTCCTTGGTTCCCACCACCATCATCAATCCTTGTTACTTAAGATCTGATCTCTACTACTCACAAGGCTTTCACTGCATACTAGTTTTGGATAATGAACATGTACAAAGTCAACTGGTGTTCTTCACACATAGTCCTCAAAGTTTGTTGACACAGTTGAAAGTATGTATATGCTTAGCTACTGACCTCCCCCTCCCCTGCCATCACCAGCAAAACCTATCATGTTGCAAGTCACTTATTTTATGACCACTGATATTCTACAGCCCTCATCTACAGTAATCTGGTAAAATTAATGGGAACATGTCTTAACCACTTGTGATAACTAGCCACACTTCCTACCTGCTGCTCTCCTGAATCAACAGATCTTTCATCTACAAAGAACAGGACCTCTTTTAATTGTTGCCTAACAGCTCCTGTATGGTGAAGAATATGCATCTGGCTGTTTGAAGACTTTTAATGTCAAATGTGAGTCTGATCTCTCATTTCTTTTTAATTCTTTTTTTTTCCCCTGCTGCATCATAGACTTAACTGCAAGAGTAGAGGGGAATCAGCAGAAAGATGGAACCATGAAGCACAAACACAACCACTCTTATTAGTGAGAAATAGAAGGGCCTAAGCCTGATGAATGGTCTGAATTCCTGTTTTAGGCAAAACTTTCTATATCTTCAAGCAATAATGTGGAACTATGCTTATGTCAGGTGCAAGCTATAATTAATTCTGCATCTCCCTCTAGCCAGTGTTATTTTCCTGTTAGCTTCTCTAAATCTATGGAAATGTCTTATGTTTCTGAAAGTTCAACCCTGTAGCCCAACCTCTACCAGACAAGGCAACCTAGACCTGTATTTCCATAGGGCAGGCCCCACTTGAACAGATTTTGACTATTCTTAGCTTGAGAACTTCAAGAACGATGACTGCAACTTTTCTGCTGGAAAAATGAAAAGCACAAAGTTTTACTACAAAGTGAATCCTGAAGACAAAACAAACAAGCAAAACTCCCCTCTATTTAAAGTTCTGTGAAACTTTGAAAAGGAGGCTAGAAGGTCATGTGGATATTTTGTCATAAGGGTCTTCTACCTGTATTAGTTTCTACTGGATGTCCTGCTGTTGTCTGTACAGTCACCCGCAACCTGCCATTGCACAAGTGGGTGTTCTCCACTGGCTGCAAGATATGTAGAAGATAAGTTGAGAGGGCAGGCATTTCAAGGGAATAAAGGAATGTTGAATATAACAGAGATGCTGAGGGGGTGACAGATTTGAAGTTGACTTCTAGCTGACAAGAATGACTTTCATGAGTGATTGCCTTTTTTACTTGCAGGTGTGTATGGTCTTGATTGATATTTCAGTTGTTAGAATAGAAGCAGCAAAATAATCTAGATTGAAAGAGATGTTTGGAAGTCTCCAGCTCCCCAGGGCCAACTTTGAAGTTAATTCCAGATTCAGAGTTAGGTCAAGTTCCTCACTATCCTGTTCACCTGAGTTTTGAACGGATGCAATCAAGGGTGGAGATTCCACAAACTCTTTGTGCAGCTTTTTCCGATATTTGGCTACCTATTCTCATTTAAAAAAAAAATTAAAAATCTTGATGTTTGACTGAAATTTCCATTTCTGGAACATATGTCTGCTGGCTTTTGTTCTTTTGCTGTATGAGTCCCATTAAGCATTTGTAGGCAGCAATAAGATCCCCCTATAACCTTTTCCTCTTAAGACTGATCAAATCCATTTGTCTCAGCTTCTTGTTACAGATGATGAGCTGCAGTTCCCTAATGATCTCAGTCACTTTCCATTGGACTTGCTCCAGTTTCCTGATATCTTTCTTGTACTAGCTAGCCTCAAACTGGACATAGTACTCCAAATGTATTCTCACAAGAGCTACATAGAGGGGTATAACCACTTTTCTCGATCTGCTGTCTATGTTCTTGTTAATACAGTCCAGAATGCAGCTGGCCTTTGTTGCATGGGCACATACATACTCATGTTCAACTGGTTGTCCAGCAGGACCTCCATGTTATTTTCTGCAAAACTGTTTTCTATGCAGCTGATACCTAGCCTGTACTATTGCATGGGTTTATTCCATCTGTCTTAGGGGCACTGCAAGTGATAGACCACCAGTCAAAAAATTGACACTAACCTTTGAGCCCAAGCAGTTTGGTGAGTTTTCCATCTAGTTTACAGTTTTCCACTAGATCTTGCAGTCCGCTCTTGCTGTTGCTAGCTGATAATCTGTGGTTGCTAAGGAATGCTCTCTTCTCTGTAGGAAAGCACATAATCACTTTTGCTTTATTCTCTTTTATTACAGCAGCCTATTTGTTCATGTTGTTCTTCCTTGACATCCTCTGAGTTGTACTTGTCCTTGGCTGCCTAACTTTGACTACAGGAGAACTAGACTTCATAAGAAAGGAGACATTATTATTTTTCTCTTTCATCTTCTGTTACTATATAGTTAAACTTTTTTCATAAAACTGAAGACCCCATCTCTAATTTTTCTTCACTGTGTGGGATGATGTTTGTGATCAGAGGTTCTATTGCATACTGAGTTGAGTGGTATGAGTTGTTTAAGTGAAGAAAAGAAACAGGGATATGGGTCAGACCTACTGCCCTAGGCGTAAGGCAGTGGCAGTCAATTGTGATCAAAGATTTTTTCAGTTCAGTGATGAAGTGTAGTTTCTGATCATGGCTATGTTTGTGCAGTCCTGTGACTCCAATCTTGGGCAGAAAGAGGTGGATCAAGGAAAACCAGTGATACTTTTGACCCATTGCAAACAGCCTTGCTGTTGGATGACTATATACTAGTCAGTGTCACTCCAAAACAGTTAAATAATATCTTAATTTATATCCAGGAGAGACCAATTAATCTGTTTTGATACTTAAAGTGCTTGAGGAGTAACTGAATTTTTACAGGAAAAAACAACCTTTGCAGGGTCATCTTCCAGTCTGCCAGGAATGCTAATCAGCTATTTTGAATGCATGTTCCATTTAGCTGAAATTCACCAAATGCATTTCTGATTCTCATTCAATAATTTATTCTAGGTCCATGTCTGTTTGCAGTTTCTGTGGGTTTTTTAGGTTGCTGGAGAGAGATCAAATGAGAATTTGCACATAGTATAGAATTATCCAAAGTCCCTGTGATGAGATATTTTGGAAGGGAGTATTCCTAGCCTTAAAGGGACTTGTACATGGTATGGGATTGAGTCATGACCTCAGGGTGAGGATATCAGGATGAACTGTGTTCTTGAGTCCTGACAAAATCCGAGTAAAGCATATGATACAGTCCAAAAATGATCCCAAGTTAGAAGTGTTCAGAAGAAGTGTGGATTGCTTAGGTGCACTGTATCCAAAGCCATGATTTCAGACTTCCTGGTAGAGGCCTAAGAAAAGATTACATCTAGACAGATGATATCAGTCAGGACACGGGGATGATGTAACTATCATGTTGCATGGACCCATTTTCAAAGTATAGGATGTAGCTACATTCTCAGAGAAAGAGAAAAAAAGCATAAGGCAGCAATGGGATCTCAAAACAGCTTCCTTGATTGTTTATGGCACACTATTTGCTCCACTCATCTTTGGATTCTTTCAAAGTGGGGAACTAGAGGAGGTTCCAGTTTCCTTCTTTCATAGGAATCTAACCATTGTTCCTTAAGTCCCTGTCATGGAAGAGATGAACTTGCATTTTACAAATCTGAAAGTCTCATATCCTCTGCCATGGAAACCCTGTAGTACTCTGGAACTATATCCATGACAGACTAAAGGGCTGGTAAGCTTCCTTGCTGTATGAACAAAATGTCCTCCTGGCTGTAGCTTTCATCAGAATCTAGATAACTTGTAGGTGCCTTTGCTACCCATGATGAAACATGCATTCAGAGATATTGTGGTAGGTTGTAATACTAATATATATGGCCTGTAGGGAATAGTGACTTTCCCTGACAAGGCAGTCTCAATATATTTGCCTTGTTCCAGTTTGATTCATAACAGATACCTCTGCAAATCTGACTCAGGATGGCATAGATGTATTCTACAGCAGGTCTGGCTCTGATTCAGGACTAGAGTCTGGACAGTACTAACTGATACGTTTCCATTCTAGGTACTGGCTGCTGGGACAATGCTAAAAGGTCCAATACCATAATTCATTACGAGAAAGTAGTGTCCCAAATCTGCATCTAAAGAAGGATAGCAACTGTCCCCAGAAACATTCCACAGCAGTAAATTTGAAGAGTGAGTAGTGTGATTAGGAAGTGTGTGTGAAAAAGACTAGGTCTGAGGAAGCCAGTAAACTTTTAGCATAGGCACAAAACAGTGGAACCGATATAAACATGCCAATATAAACTCATAAAAACTATTTCCCTAAAAGGAAAATGAAGGTGGTTTTTGCAAGCAATTTAACTTACAAATCTGGAGGCACTCTTGAGTTTGGTGTCATGTTTTTATGGTCAGTATGGTAATATGACTGTGCAGTGTAGATGCTCTCCTATTGATAAAGGAGAAGAAGTACTCCAAAGCAGACTGAAATCGAATAATGACACAGTGAGAGCAATTGATTACTGCTCTTTCTCTCTCCTACTTGCAAAACTGTGTGGTGTATTCTAGCTCAGAGATTTCCATTGTGATTTTGGTAGTTTTATGAGTCTTCTTGAATTTTACTAATAATTTTAAAATGGAAGATGGTTTGGACATGAGACATCCAACTATCAAAAGGCGTAAGGAGAACTTATGTTGTAAATTTTGTACTCGTGGTGGTAATGTATGCAAAAAAATAATCATAATGGTGAGGATGAGAGGAAATGTAACGAGATGAAGACATAAATGTGAAGATGGAAACAGTCAAAACAGGAGCTTTCATGTGCTAATGATTCAGAAATCATTCAGTGCACCCAAAAAAACATGCTTATAGGAGACAGAAAAAAAATCTGGTCTGAATTTAGTGGTGGTCATAGTTTGAGTAGGAGGGTAGACTAGATGTTACATTCCAATCTGAATTCTGTGGCTCTAAGATGTGGAATTTGCACATATTCAAACAAGAGATGAAGCCCAGTTACTCGAGAAATCATTAAACTGAAAGATCAGGAAATATCATAAGCACAAAATATTCCAGAGCAAGAAGGCAAGTGACAGTAGAGCTGAATAGGAATGATGTATTTTCATTTTTTTTGCCTTTGGGAGAAACCTTTTCTTTGCCAACATCTACCTTCTGACTTCACCAAAAAGGTCATTGCATTCCAGCAGTATGTGACTGGATTATGTAAAGATCGTGACTATCTGCTTAGTCAAATGGGTAACGCAGTTGAAACATCAAGTTGCATTGCTGAAGAAAGAGGCATCAAATCCATCATAATAAAAATTTAGAAAATAAAAAACACACATTACAGTAACATTGTCAGTGTCAACATATGATATAACATTACCATCTTATGTGTACTTGATACATAAAACAATGCCAAAGGAACAGCTGCCTACTGGAATAGTTGTCAAGTGTCAAAACCAAGATGAACATCTACAGATTTAGTGAAGGACTGCCTGAATGTCATTTGAAGTAGAAAATGTGTGCTGCTAAGAAAAAGAGGAATGCTTGTTCTAGAAGCATTCAAAGAATATCTGTCATCAACAGTGAAGAATACTATTAGAGAAAGGAGTACTGATTTTGTCACGCTAGAAGGAAAGATGTTACTACTACAAGTCCTCTAAACAGGAGACCATTCAGTCTTTATAATCAAAATGGATGCTGGAATAGGATTCTGCTTTAACCCCTGCAAGGAAAATGAAGGAGCCTTATGCCACACAGTTTTGTCATTGGATTAAAAAGAAAGAGATTATACAAAGCCTGAAGTTGTAGCAAAGGAGTTTAAGAAATGCTATTTTTCAAATCCCATAGATGGAACTGAAGATGATTTGTATGAATTAGAAGAAATTCAGAATGATGAAGACATCAGAAGTGAGAAAAAAAGTTGAAGATTATAAAGATAATGACAGCACATGAAATAATGAAGAGATGTGATATGTAAAAACTGAAAAGCAATAGTAATAAAATATGAGAGAAGAAAATAGACTGACTTCATGGCCTGTCATTAATGAAAAGTTGCTTTGTATTAGTTAAAGATAACAGACATCTAATAAAACCTTTTTGTATATAACCACCCTTTTCAGGAGTTGATAAGGTTAGTACAGTACATTGTATGTAGCACTATACCATATTGGTGTTCTGTGCCATTAGACTGCAATGTGACAAGTTCAGTACTAGCATTTCTAAAGCCAGATTTATCATCTCATGAGATGAGGGCTCCAGATCATGAAAGGTGTATACTCTCCAACATTTATCCTTTGATTTTTGTGAATGTCTTAGGAAACATATACATAAGCTTGTCTAATAAAATTAATTATTTTTTCTTGTAAACTCCACGTTATTTAACCTTTGTCAGTTAACTCTGTTTCTGTGTAAACTAACATACAGCCTAAACCAATAGAGTCCTGATCAAAGACTAGAGCCCCGTGGTGCTAATATAAAACAGATAAGTACATTGTAAAATATAAACTGTATGACATGGTAGAAATAAGAGGTTCAAATACCATTTTTTTTTCTTTCATATTCTCTCATATTCTTATTTTAAAAGCTGACTCCAATACCATCCAATAATGACAGTTCAAACGGTATCGAATTTTGAAAAAAAAATTATCTTTTAAAATTAGGGTAATTATGACCTAATTTCATGACACCCTAGTTTCATCCATTAGTTATTTACTGGATTTTAGAATTTGTATTATTTGTTCTATAAACGAATTTCTCAAGTCCCTTTCATTTGAATTTTCCCAGTGCTAGTTTTGAGACTCTGTATACACTTCTTTCTGCTATCTTCTAAATTAAATGTTTATTTGAGATACTTCATTTAAACTGTTTTGATTTACTCCTTATTCTCAGTTGTTTCAGTTAAAAAAATTAATCATGCAGTCATAGCTAGGATGTCTTCTCTGGCAGCACTGTTCTCATTTGTGCTCAAGTGTGGTGATGGAGGGTTGATTAATCTAAAATGAAAAAGACAAACAAGCAAATTGCAGTTTTTCAATCCACAGCAGAACCATAGTGTAATAGATGAGCAAGACACAGAAAGAATGTTTGGGAGAAATCTTAAGCTGTAAGCATTCTGGTTTATAGAAAATTTTGCTCTGTTAAGGCGAAGAATAACATTCACTGGAATGAGAAAACTTTGTTTTCAGTATAGGTGAGGTGAATAATTCATCTTCGGTTGTTATTGAAATAATCAATATATTTACCGTAAAAAGAGAATGAGAGAAGAGTTTTCTCAAAAGACAAAGCAGTTCTGACAACGGAGACTTGATACTTCTGTTATGATGATTATGGTTAGAGTTGAATGTGATCTAAACAGCCGGAGCACCTCTGGCTTCCTCACATTCATTTAATGTAATTTAATTCATGGTGGGTTTTTTTGTGCTGCATGAAAAACCAAGGGAGAAGAAAAAAAATATGATTAGTGTAGAGAGCAGCTTTTGAATTGGATTAATTTGTCAGCTGTCATAATTTTCTCCTATGCTCATCTCCCCTTGGTCTAACAGACAATCTTTCTTACCTGATTAAAACCAGTATCCCTCCAGCTATATTTTCATTTTGTTTTGTATCCTTCCCCATGTTTATGCAGAACAGCTTTTGTTTTACTTTATTTAAATAAGGATCTGATCGTGTTCTGAGAGATGTGGGATCGTGTTTTTCAATACTGATTGACCAGTTTTTAAGACAAGAACTTAGTAATGTTATCAGACATATTATCACTGTAATTCAGATGGAGAAGCACATATTAAAACTATTAGATCATATTATCAGAGGCACCCATGAAAAATGTAGCCACCATTTACAGGAGCTCAGTTCTATTTCTACTGTGTATTACTTCACAGACTCAGTCTGGGTCAGACACGGGATTTGGTGATGACTGGTATTTGGATGAGAACAGGCTAGATATTTGGAGAGGGACTTTGCTTCTGTAGATGATAAATGTTCTTTGAGGTAATGAAATAATTGGATTTATTTTGGGGTTCTGAATTTTACCTTCATTCATAACTTAAAATCATTCCAGTTATTTTAACTACCATTAAGCCACTATGTACATTGGCAAGTTGACTTAAATATTGACCTCTAGAGCCACGCTGGTTCCCCAGAGGGTTGGAATATCAGGTTGGCCAGTCTATTCCCTCTGAGTGTTTCCTCACTAATTTCAGCATTCCAAGTCCCCCTGACTGTAAAGAAAAAGTAAGATATACGTGTTGTTTGGTCAACAACAGATTTAATGTTCTCTTCCAAATAGCAGTGATCATGTGCAAGACTGCTTGAGAAGGGCCCTGAGCAGCCTTGATCATATGATTTGCTTCACTTTATGTTACCTTTTCCTCTTTTTTTAACTTCCCAGGTTCTTCAACTTAACAACTGCACACCTCCTCCCAAAGAAATAGCACGCCCCTGTTCATCCCTTCCCTATTGACCCTTGTTCTGATGACATTATATCCTTACTTGCTATTTGAAGTATCAATGCTCTGATGATTTCTCCCTCAGTAACCAGTTACTAGCAACTGTTAACTAGAAACCCTTTTACGTTTTCTGTAGTGTTCTGCTCTTTTCATGAGAGCTTACTATCTTGTTAGTAGTGCCACAGTCAGAGTGTGTGATCTTCATATGCATTAATCTCTTTCTGTCATTTGTAAAATCTTGAAATTCCTTTTGTTTCTACCTTGTTGATGGTACCACAGGTTGGGATTAGCCACTTGTATGGATACACAAACTATTACACAGAGATAGTAATGCATCTTTGCTATTTTTTGGATTCCCATGTTTTGATTTTTGAAAAGCTTTTTAACTGAAGAAATATTATTTTTTGTAATTCCCTTTTATCAGTTCATTATCAGATCAAATTTCAACATTTATACACATTCTGAATCTTCACTGATATAAACCAGATTAATTATTTGTCATGGAAATTGTTACTGATCTTTATTTAGTTCACATTGAAGAAAATTTATGAAATGTTGTCTGGAGCTGCTTAATGATCATCATTCCTTATGTTCATGAAAACTAAATTCTCTTGGAGTGCTACTTAAAAAAAAAAATATAAACCTCCTTGTCCTTCTTCCCTTATCCCAAGAACAACACATATTTGAAGTGATCAGTCTGACGTGTTTTTCCGCAGCTGAATGCTTTTCTTAACATTCAACAGATGGTAATTTCCCTTGGATAAGAAAATCTTAATTTACTGTCATCTAATAAGGCAGTAGGTGTTGAGTCAAATATCTGTGCATATATGTTGTCCATAAGCTGCCCTGGTTCACTTGGAGTATCAGAAGATTCCTACATCAAGGACTGGATCCAATTTGGAGACTGAGATAAGCAGCAAAAATTTCATAAAGGGCTAACTATACCTCCTAAACCAGTAATATTCCTCATTCTGGAAGGAATATTCTGGATATTAATGTCATAAATCTCAGTGTGCAGGAATATTCAAAGGCAGTTAGTTGTTGAAACAATATATAATTATATTTACAATGTAGTTTATTTTCTCGAGGACTGATGGTCTAAGTCTGCTGCAAATATCAGCCAAACTGATAGTGAGGAAACAGAAACTAGTGTTTTGCCAACATTTTGTCTCTGAAATTTTCTGAAGTGTGCTATCTGAATGGTGCTCCAAATGTTGGTTTGTATTCTTGCTTTTTTTATATAGTCTTAGTCTTTTTTTATATAGTCTTAAAATTTTCAGCTGCTTAAAATCAAGAGGGACAAAACTTTTAATGTAGTTTTCTGAATGCACTTTAGCCTGAAAGTCATTCTGTTACTTAGAACATGATTTATTAGGTGTTTGTATTATCACCTTCAAATAACTTGGTTTACCCTGTTACACGGCTCCACATTGATCATTTGTCAGCAGAACTGCAGCTGTGTGCGTTACTGTATTTTTGCCCTTATTATTGAAACATATTGTTGTTCATAGTTTACTACTAAAATAACAGTAATAAATGAAAACATATAGGTATAGATACAATTTCTAATTTCAACAGATGAAATGCTAATCTCTAGACTGGTGCATTCAAAGTAGTAAGGTGTCCTGAAGTTATACTTTTTGCTGGCTGTTTTAAAATGATTCAGACATCATTGATGCTGAATTAAATATAGAATAAATGATCTTCTATATAATTTATAATTGTCTGAATTTATGTTGATCCAAACATTTGCTGTAAGGATTCATAGAAATGTGATATCTGGAAAAGGCTGGTGTACGTTTTTATACAAATGTTTCAAGTGGATGTGTTATCTCTTTTAGGGACAAAAAACAAGACAAAGAGGGTGTGCTAGAACTTCAAAATGACCATATTGCTACTGCTAAACTTGCAGTGTTTTTTTTTAGTAAGCAAGATATGACAAATAAGTTTTCTTAAGCTGAATTTTTTTTTTGCATTTTAAAACTAAGCATTTTTTACACTTTAAATTTTAAACGAGTATGGAAGGGGGAAGGGGATAAAACCAGTCTTGCTAGAGAAAAGCCTGGGTGCGGCACACTAGTGTTTGAGGGACGGTGTGCTAGCGAGGTCCTTCCGTCTGCCAGCTCAGTGGTGGCAGGGGATGGAGACCCATGCGGCAACAAGAATGCAAGAGTTAGTGATGATTTAGAAACCACGGAAGTGCCCCAGATTGGACATACAGGAATTAGGGCTTCTTCCTCCACAAAGGTGGCAGGATCAATAGCCCAACGGAAGTGCATCTACGCCAATTCATGCAGCATGGGCAACAAACAGGACGAGCTGGAAGCCCTTGTGCAGCATGAAAACTATGACATAGTTGCTGTCACAGAAACATGGTGGGATGACTCTCACAACTGGAGTGCTGCAATGGATAGCTATGAACTCTTCAGAAAGGATAGACAAGGTATGATAAGTGGTGGGATGGCCCTGCATGTTAGGGAGTGTTTTGATTGTCTAGAGATTGAGGATGGTGATGATAGGGTGAAGTGTTTATGGGTCAGGATTGGGGAAAGGCCAACAAGACAGATATGATGGTAGGAGTCTGCTATAGACCTCCCAGTCAGGATGAAAAGGGAGATGAAATATTCTATAAGCAGCTGGGAGAAGTTGCACGATCAGTTGCCCTTGTTCTTGTGGGGGACTTTAACTTATCAGATGTTTGCTGGACATACAATACAGCAGAGAGAATCACAGAATCACGGAATCAATCAGGTTGGAAGAGACCTCTGGGATCATAGAGTCCAACCATTGCCCTGACACCACCCTGTCAAATAGACCATGGCACTAAGTGCCATGTCCAGTCTTTTCTTAAACACATCCGGAGATGGTGACTCCACCACCTCCCTGGGCAGCCTGTTCCAATGTCTAATGACCCTTTCTGAGAATAAATGCTTTCTAATGTCTAACCTGAACCTTCCCTGGCCAAGCTTGAGGCTGTGTCCTCTTGTCCTATCACTAGTTGCCCAGGAGAAGAGGCCAACTCCCACTCCGCTACAACCTCCCTTCAGGTAGTTGTAGACTGCAATAAGGTCACCACGGAGCCTCCTCTTCTCCAGGCTAAACAACCCCAGCTCCCTCAGCCGTTCCTCATAGGTTAGACCCTCCAGACCCTTCACCAGCTTGGTCGCCCTCCTCTGGACTCGCTCCAACACCTCAACATCTTTCTTGAAGTGCGGGGCCCAGAACTGAACACAGTACTCAAGGTGAGGCCTCACCAGTGCCGAGTACAGAGGGACGATCACTTCCCTAGACCGGCTGGCTACACTATTCTTAATAGAGGCCAGGATGCCATCGGCCTTCTTGGCCACCTGGGCACACTGCTGGCTCATATTTAGCTGGCTGTCGATCAGCACCCCCAGGTCTCTTTCTGCCAGGCCACTTTCTAACCACTCTTCCCCCAGTCTGTAGAGCTGCATGGGGTTGTTGTGGCCCAAGTGTAAGACCCAGCACTTGTTCTTGTTGAACCTCATGCTGTTGGTCTCGGCCCATCTATCTAACCTGTCCAGATCCCTCTGTAGGGCCTGCCTACCCTCCAGCAGATCGACACTCCCACCCAGCTTGGTGTCATCTGCAAATTTACTGAGGGTGCACTCAATCCTTACATCTAGGTAATCTATAAAGATATTGAACAGCACTGGCCCCAGAACTGAGCCCTGGGGAACACCACTAGTGACCGGCCGCCAGTTGGACTTTGCCCCGTTCACCACCACTCTCTGGGCTCGGCCATCCAACCAGTTTTTAACTCATCGAAGGGATTGGGGAAGAGTGGCTGGAAAGCCACTGGACTTGAGGGTGTTGTTCAATGGCTGGCTGAATATGAGCCAGCAGTGTGCCCAGGTGGCCAAGAAGGCCAACAACATCCTGGCTTGTATCAGAAACAGTGTGACCAGCAGGACTAGGGAAGTGATTTTCCCCCTGTACTCAGCAAAGGTGAGGCTGCACCTTGAATACTGTGTTCAGTTTTGGGCCCCTCACTACAAGAAAGACATTGAGATGCTGGAGGATGTCCAAAGAAGGACAACGAGGCTAGTGAAGGATCTAGAGCACAAGTCTTATGAGGAGAAGCTGAGGGAACTGGGGTTGTTTAGTCTGGAGAAAAGGAGGCTGAGGGTAGACCTTATCAGTCCTCTACAACTACCTGAAAGGAGGTTGTAGTGAGATGGGTGTTGGTCTCTTTCTACACTTTCACTATACTTTTTGGAACCTTCACCCTTTTTATAAATACTGTAATTTAAATAAAAATAAATAATTTAAATTTTGAAATATACTACAATGTAACATTTTGAGTCATTTTCTGGACATACAAATTGTATGCTTTTGGGGAATTGCTTTCATATCTTCTGTTGCTACATTACCAGAAAGGGAGAATGGAACTAAAAAAGAAATAAAACATTCCAGGTTAATTATTATATATTTTCAATACAGATGTAAAACTGTAAATGTAAGAATTGTCTTTCATATTATATGTTTCATAATCAGGTAATTTAAATTCCGTACATCATTAGTGTGTCAGACAGTATTACAGAAGGCCAAAATACATTCTTCCCGTCAGGAGGTGAGCTTAAATGTTTTAATTTCCCTGATTACATATATACAGAACTTTTCCTTATAATTATCATGATGATAGCACAACATACACTGAAAGGTAACATACGTATATGTTTCATCATAGGTATGATTAAATGGATCAAATATTAAACAATTCTATCTACTCTAAACTTCTTTATGGGGTAAATTACATGAAAGTACCTTACATGTTTGCTGGCTAAGTGTATGTGTGTTACAGATTCTGAAGCTCAGCCAATATGCAGGAACACTTAATTGTGTCAGACTTAGAGTTTAAGATTAGGACTTTTTCGTTATTTGAATTTACTTACTTATTTTGTTACCTCCAATAAAAATAATGTTAATTTTGACATAAGATACTGAAATCTTGTTCTCAGTGGAGTAATGTTTTCTATGTTAAATCATCTCCACTGCAGTCACCTTATTTCTTCATCGCTCTCATGATTTCCTCTTTCTTACAATATTGCATTCCTCCCCATAACATTTCTCCACCTGCCACCACACACATAGGTATACCAATGGCTGAACAGAAGGTCAAAGATAGTAACATTGGATCCGTGTGCACTGAGCAGCCAAGAGAAAAACTGCTGATTTCAAACCAAATCTCTTTCTCAATGGAACTGTTAACTTGGATCTATTACATCTACCCAGCTGCCAGTTTCAAGGAACTTGCAGAAACTTAGTAGTTTCACTGATATATCTACTCTTCATCAAATTTGACTGAACCTGTGAAAATTTCTGATGGGGAAATTAGTAGCAGAAGTCTCTTTTCCATGGAGAAACAGTTGAACACTTGCTACAACAGAACTTATCTGAAAATAATGAGTTCTTGATAGAGAATCAGTTTGAATATGATTTTTCTCCTGTCAAAGGAAGTCAGAAGATACTAAACAGTTTTATTGTTT
This sequence comes from Nyctibius grandis, assembly GCF_013368605.1. NCBI lineage: Eukaryota > Metazoa > Chordata > Aves > Nyctibiiformes > Nyctibiidae > Nyctibius > Nyctibius grandis. Next base: position 73,985,131 of record NC_090659.1, on the reverse strand, counting down.
AGGCTATATATCTCGATAAATACTACTTTAGAAGAACTTTTAAAAGATATTGTCAAAGAGGCAATCTGAAGGGGGATAAAGAAACATTTTTATTTTGTGACATCCATTGATGATTACAAGGTTCCCAGTATATGAATAGCCCATTCTTAGTGCAGGTTTTGGATGGAGTCCAAATAACTTGTCTTTTTACATAGTAAGATTTACACACACACACACACACACCCCCTGGCATTTATATAACTGTTTTTACATGCTTTGTGAGAGGTCTTTACATAGGCAATCACTCTCAGTGAATTAGTTGAGAGAGCTGATTAATGGTTCCACAGATTTAGCACTCAGTTATAATTCATCTAGGGGGATTTAGGACTTCTAGTTCATATTGCTGAAGAAAGGACTTCCATATTTAGTATGAAGAATTCACTTTTGGAATAGGTAAAAAAAAAAAATATTTGTAACCAGACCTGATAACTTTGCATAAACATGAATTATGAGAATACAAGGTATTCCTTCCCTGAAAAGCTCTTCTACATAATTTGCACAGTGGACATGTATCGATTAATTTATCTGAGTGTCAGGAGTCACTAATTTCTGGGTTAAATGCTGGTATCTGAAATTATTTATGTTGCCAGATAGTAGCCCATAAATAAGGTCCACTTTTGTTTACCTGACATTTTCTAACGAAAATACTTTACAGGCAACAAGTAAACAAACAAAAACAAGCTAATAAAAATTACTTTTTTTGATGTTTCTATCTTCTTTGCAAAAACCAGAATAACCTCAGATTTCACCTATCCCAAATGTATGCACATTTAAGATATACATGTTGGGATCTAGCTTGTTCTTTTTTTTTCTTGAAGTAAAGGAAGATTTGGCTTTTGCTATTACTAAAGAGTGGTTATCTCACTAAACTAGAGGTGCATATTCTCTTTCACACAATTTTTGCAGCCATAAACTCATGTTTTCTTTTCTGCCTATTTGGTGCTGAACACAGCATTAAAAAGCAATTCCAGGAAAGGAAGGCCTACTCTTCAAATTTATATTTTGCAGTTTAAATTTTAAATCAAAATTATCTGAACAGCATTTGCATTTTTCACCAAGTGTTTGCATTCAGCATATTTTACAGGAAATATTGTTTTCTATTAAAAAAAAAAGGTTGAAATAATCTTAGTAAATCCTATACTGCTAAAGAATTTTCTTGAGGAAAATCAATTTGCTTGTATAGTGTCTTGATAATTGTCCTTAATGTAACTTGCCAGCATTTCTGGCCTTTTCCTAGCTTTTGGTAATAGCGTTTAGTTAACATTAAGGGACCAAGTAATACATATGAAGAAAGCTTAATCACCAGCAGAAAGTAGCATATGCCGCCCCTGTTCAACACATGCTCCAACTAGTACTAGCACATCATAAGCAGAAACAATCATAGAGAGTTTGAATAGATCCTGATGGAAATGATATAGTTACTATGTGAAAAAACGTTATGGAGGATGACCTGCTGCAATGGAGACGATGCTCAGGGGAAGATCTTATCTGGGAATCCCATCACTTCTGTTCCCAACTGTCCAATGGGGAAAGTTTTCCTTCTCTCTTTCCCTCTCCCTCTTACACCCTCTCTCCCTCCCTCCCTACAACTCCATCTCTGTTTTCAAAATTCCTTAAAAGTAACTTTCACCACTGGAGTGGATATATGCCATCAGTTATCAAACACTCTAATCTTTCTTTATTTTGTGAAACATTTCTCATTCATATCCAGAAAAGGACAAATTCTGTTGTATCCTCAAAATATAAGTTTACCTAAATATATGTGTGGGTAATAGGCGCAGAGAGAGAGAGAGAGAGAGAGTCCTGGTATATGCAGTTTGAGCATGACAAAATAGTTCCTTCAGCTTACCTTTTTTAAAAAGAAAATTCTAATTTTGTCTGTGGGAAGCAGCTGTTTCATGTGACTGTGGAAATTTTTCTACCAGGGAATAAACTGTGGGTTTTCATGACTCTTCATAAAAAACTTGTAGACCACAATTTTTTGTCAGATGAGAGATGTGGCAAGAACTGATGTTAAGATGAATAGACAGTGTACTTCTGGAGCTACTTATGGAAACTTCTGCACATGATCTTATAATGAAGATGAATTTAATAAATCAGAAAGTAGATTGGCAAAGAAAAGTAGCTAAGAGGAAGATGGATCTCAGTAAATTGGAATGTATCTTTAAAAAGTCTTTTTTTCCTAACAAAATATATAAGTATACACATTAAATATTCTCAGTTGTATTATCAGTGCGGTAAAAGCCAAGTTTCTTTTCTGACCACATCATTGTGGCCACGGTGCGTGCTAAAAGAGAAGACTGAAATAATCTTGGGGAAACATTTACAGCATTATCCACTATTCCTCCTCTGGCAATCTAGATGACTCCATAACTAAGAGTGCTAGCAGCACTCAGAAGTGAGAAGCAGCACAGATAATCAACACATAGCTCAAAACGGTATACAGGAGAAAATGCAACATATTACTATGTGTGGTCAAATGTCTTCACTCCCCTATTGTTTCTTCAAAAACACCATAGCATAAGGAGAAGACCAAACCATCTCATTTAGCTGACTGTCCAGGCTTGTATGCCAGGATTACTTTGTCTGACAGAAAGTATCTCTCACATGTCACAGAAGAATCCAATGACAAATATTCAATATCCATGGCCACTATCAGAGCCAGAATCTCTTTTATTCCTACAGCAATGAGTTAAGTTTTACTTGACTGGACCAATCTTGTACATCTACATGTCAGTGTTTCTTCAGAAGTGAAAAAATTGTACCTTTACAGTTCTCAACAACATCCTGTGGACTTTCTATGGCCATCATACTTTATTTATGCAACAAACTAACACCTGCACTCTAACTTGCTTTATTTGGGTGCCAAAATTCATGTAAAATGCACTTCCCAGGTAGGACTGATAAATAGGCTGTACTCTTTTATAGTGCAACCTATTTGTGGACAACATTTCAGTTGCAGGAATGCAATGAAGAAAAGGGGAGCTTCCTGTATCACTCCAGGACACGCAAGAGTCAGCAAAACTGAGGGATAATAATCTCATGCAGAAATTCCCATGCTTACAGCTATCATGAGTTGTCATAGTGTTTACAAAAAGTAAGCTAAAAACCAACCATGTTTTACTCTCCCAGGAAATTCAGAAGAGAGATTTTTTTAGCAATATGTATCTAAACTAGTTCTTTAAAAGGACAGCTACGACAACACAGGGAAACAATCAATCTAAAAGTGTGAACAATTATTTCCTATTTATGACCAAAAACATTTTTTTGTATACCTCAGTCTTTACAAAACTAAGAATTGAGAAGATTCCTGCACAGTTCATTCAGATCAGCTGCACCTGACTATAAAGAAGGTAACAAACAGAATGCTCTCTCCTCATCTCCAGGGGATGTTTAAGTAGGCATAGACAAAAAAAATAAGACTGGGAATTGTCATATTGTAATGGGAGAAACTGGTGTACAGTAAGCTCAGTACAATCAAAATTGTCATGCAGTAGTTAGTGGTATTAATAAAGATTTTAGCATGCTTAAGTTTCATTTAGAAACAAAATATGTAATGCTAAATAACACAAAAAATATCATTGAGTCAAAAAAAAAACCTTATCAACTGCTTTAAAGGAGATGTTTGGCACTAGCAACCATCAGAAATACAATATTGTAAATACTCACTCTTGGTCTGTCTTATTAAAAATAAACAAGTAAATTCTAGTTAGACATTTCATAATTCCTTAGCATTTCAAAATAAATGTGACATTGAAAGTAGGAATCCTAATGGCTCATTCCACGCAAAAGACAAAAATGTGTTTGATAGAAGGGAGTGTTCACTCTCATAGTTTATACATACCTCTAGCTGAGGGGAAAACAAAGACTGTCTCTTTTTACAGAGCCATTCAATGAAAAGAAATTATATACAGAATTCAGTTCCTGGCTTTAAATATGATGTCATTGAAGGAAAGATCTGTGATGAATAGAGTATGTACATTAGTGTGATAATGGAAAAGTGGAAATGGCACAATTTTGTTACAATAAAATTTCTCAGTAATTTTGTAAATGCAGGACATTTATGCAAATTTTAAACAATCATTCTTTGCAGATTCACAATAACATTTACAAAATATTGGACGAGATAATTCTATGTTTCCTTAGCTACAGCATGTTAGTTGTGGTTAGAATACAATTAATACATCATTTCAAACTTGATGCATGTAATTTAACTTGTTTTCATTTAAAAAACCCAAAAGCCAGCACAAACAAACAAAACCCCCAAAACCAGGCTTCTTTCCAGGAAGCTGTGAGAGGTCAGAATTTTCATTAAACTAACAAAGACTACTAGTAATCTGGGAAAAAAATAAACAAAAATGAAAGTTGAATTTTTGTGTTCTTTTAAGGGAAAATGGGTAAGCAAAGACCATGAAAAACACAAAAATTGTCTGAAGGCTGGTAGTCGTATGCTTAACTTAATCTTTTGTCACTGCATTTGCACAGATGTCAGTTCTGCAACGATGTATTTGGTGTTTCACCAAGTTGATATATATGTTTATTTCACTCAATACTTCTAGCTGTATAGCTTCAAGAAAGTGTTAGAAAATCTTACAGAGAGGTCCTTAAACAAATAGATTATGGTTTAAGAGTTAGTTTCATCTAAGTATACCTTCTCATCTTCAGTGAGATTTTCTTGTTTTCTTTGCTGTTATGATTATGCCTCTGACCTGTATTCTGGATATAGTCTTACGATGATAGGATAATTCAGGTGGGAAAGGATCTCATGAAGTCTCTAGTCCAACTTGCTGCAAGAGCAGATCTGAAGTCAGAGCTGGTTGCTCAGATCTGCTCAGGTCTGCTCATGTAACACCCAGTCAGGTTTTGAAAATCACAGAATCACAGAATCACAGAATCACAGAATCAGCCAGGTTGGAAGAGACCTCTGGGATCATCGAGTCCAACCGTTGCCCTGACACCACCCTGTCAACTAGACAATGGCACTAAGTGCCATGTCCAGTCTTTTCTTAAACACATCCAGAGATGGTGACTCCACTACCTCTCTGGGCAGCCCATTCCAATGTCTAATAACCCTTTCTGTACGCCATTATTTTACAATCTTTTTGGGCAAGCCACTCCAACACTTCGCTGTCTTATTTGGAATATTCTTTTAATTGTACTCAACCTGAATGTCTCCTTTTCCAACATATGTCCATTGTGTCTCATACTCTCACTACACACAGCTGTGAAGAGACTAGTTCCATCTCCTTGCTGACCTTCCCGTAGGCACTGGGAGGTTGCTGTTAGAATCCCCCCCTAGAGCCATCTCTTCTCCAGGCTGAACAATCCCTGGTCCCTCATCCTCTTCTCACAAGCCAAGTACTCCAGCCCAATACAGACCCTGTGAAACCACCTAATAACCTGTGCCCATTAAGCCAACCACCCAACTACCTGTTTTACTCCTCTAATTCTTCACTCATCCAGACCATAATATCTCAACTTGGATACAAATAGGTTCTGATGTGGTTAAAAACTTCAGACCTACCTGAAGTACTAGGTAAATTGTTTAAAACTAGTTCAGGCCTTCTTTTTTACTAAATGTTTGATATTAATCATTTCAACAGAGATTTTATAGTGCTGCTTTTAAGAACTGGATTCATACCACTGTGACAGGACTAACAGGGCAAGAACGAAATGCAAATTCTGTGGTATCCATAGGACAATGAATGACCTATTGAACCATTTTCCCTCTTTTTGCATTAACAGGTGATACTGATGATAAAGAGATCACTAAACCATGCAATAATTTCGCCCCCTTTCTCCTTCTCAGTAAAACAAGAAAACTTAGAAACGGTATGGTAAAATCAAGCACACCTCAACTTTACTCAGAAGTCTATATTTTGGCTTATCCTTAAGAAGAAATGATATTTATATATGTGCTATCAATCTCAGTTAGATTTTAAAGGGTGATATCAAGCTGAAGTTCTTTTTTTATAAGATTAATTTTTATTAAATTCCACAGCTACTAAACCCAAGACTATTCTCAAATTAAATGGACTACCAATTAATTGTATAGTAGAGGAAATACACAAAGTGGAAACCAATTAAATCAGCTAGTGTTCCGGTTAACAGTGTTGATATTGAAGTTCCAGATATTCTCTCACATGATTGTATCAGAAGCCAAAATTTTAAATTTTTTGTTATAATAGAAATGATTTGATCCTCTCTTTAAAAAAGCAATAAAGGATAGGAAATTTCTTGTCATTTTTTATGTTTTTGTTCACCTTTATGTTTTTGTGTCTGAGATGCCTATTTATTTGCATAAATATCAAATCTCACAGAATCACACAGAATCACAGAATGGTTAGGGTTGAAAGGGACCTCTGGAGATCAGGTAGTCCAACTGCCTGCTAAAGCAGGTTCACCTAGAGCACATTGCACAGGGTTGTGTCCAGGCGGTGGTTGCTGATCACAACCCTCTGAGCTCTGCCATTCAGCCAGTTCTCAATCCACTTCCCTGTCTACTCATCTAACTCACACTTCCTGAGCTTTCCTATGAGGATGTTGTGGGAGACAGTGTCAAAAGCCTTGCTGAAGTCAAGGTAGACAACATCCACTGCTCTCCCCTCATCTACCCAGCCAGTCAGGCCATCATAGAAGGCCATCAGATTGGTCAAGTATGAGTCAGATTGGTCAAGCATGAAAATACATGTATTCTAAAAAACTGAGCTAAAGTGACCAAAAATATTTGATTCTGTATTAAGCCCGACTTTACTCTTAAATTTTGAATGAGCTAGTTCTCTTAATACTTTATTTTCTACTGCATTAAACTGTTGAAATTTTCTGTATATAATTCTTTCAGGTTTTGTTGTCTCTGAAAAGAAAAAGTATTTGCCCTTGGTAACTATTTTTCATAATGGATTTTTAATATGTGATGTTAATGGTTATTGACTTATGGAGATCATTAAAATATCAAAATAATGAAGTTAACACAAAATGCAAATATATTTCTAAAGTGTACTTGAATATTTGAAAACAGTCTAGGAGACACCTTTATTATTTTATTTCTATTTGATATTAGTGATGTTAGAGAAAGAAGAAAAAGCACAGTAAAAACAATGTGAAGTAGATGAAGTAAATATTTTTAACAGCATTTAACTAATTCCTTTCTGGACCCTGTTTAATAATGGGATTATTGGAAAATATTTGATAAATTTAAAGGAACATTACTTTTATCAACTGCATCACATAAAAAAATATAATTAAATAGAGGAATGATACTTTAAAAATAGCAACGGACACATAATAGTTACTTGTTGCATATAACTTCTTAAAATCATACTGAGGTCCTTATTATACAGTATGATAGAATACAATAATCTTTGGACTTCCTACTTCCTCTCATTTATCATGAAAATAAATTCACAGTAGCATTCAAAAGATTTGTTTTTCGCAATATTTCAATGCAAAAAGCCATCATTTGCAAAGGTTATGAAAGGCTAAAATCTCTATTCCCCAATTTTAAAAAATTGTAAAATGTAAAATTGTGTACTGTAAATTGTACACATACAGTTGTTCCAGATACATAAAAAACAACTTTATTATTTATTTATTCATGAAAACTGTGCTGTCATAAAAGTGACATCAAACTTCTGTTTTGCCAAAGTGATTTAAAGTCTGCTGAAGCTCCAAAGAGGAAGACAGAATCACAGAAACACAGAATCACACAGAATCACAGAATCACAGAGTGGTTAGGGTTGGAAGGGACCTCTGGAGATCATCTAGTCCAACCCCCTGCCAAAGCAGGTTCACCTAGAGCATGTTGTACAGGGTCGTGTCCAGGCAGTGGTTTTGAATATCTCCAGAGAAAGAGACTCCACAACCTCCTTGGGCAGCCTGTGCTACTGCTGTCACCCTCAAAGTAAAGAAGCTTTTCCTCATATTGAAATGGAGCTTCCCGTGTTTCTGTTTATGCCCATTGCCTCTTGTTCTGTCGCTGGGTACAATTGAGAAAAGTCTGGCCCAATCCTCTTGACACCCACCTCTGTGGTATTTGTAAGTATTGATAAGATACCCCCTCAGTCTTATCTTCTCCAGGCTAACCAGACACAGCTCCCTCAGCCTTTCCTCATAAGAGAGATGCTCCAGTCCTCTGACCATCTTTCTTATGAGGCTGTTGTGGGAGAAAGTGTCAAAAGCCTTGCTGAAGTCAAGGTAGACAACATCCACTGCTCTCCCCTCATCTACCCAGTCAGTCATGCCAACATAGAAGGCCATCAGATTGGTCAAGCATGATTTCCCCTTGGTGAATCCATGTTGACTATTCCTCTTAACCTTCTATTCCTCCACATGATTAGAGATGGCATCCAGGATGAGCTGTTCCATCACCTTTCCAGGGATGGGGGTGAGGCTGACCAGCCTGTAGTTTCCTTGGTCCTCCTTCTTGCCCTCCTTGAAGACTGGAGTGACATTGGCCTTCCTCCAGTCCTCAGGAACCTCTCCTGTTCTCCATGACCTTTCAAAGATGATGGAGAGTGGCTTGGCAATAATATCTGCCAGCTCCCTCAGCACTTGTGGATGCATCCCTTTGGAGCCCATAGATTTGTGGGTGTCCAGTTTGCCTAAATAATCTCTAACTTGATCTTCCTTGACCAAGGGGAAGTCTTTCTTTCTTCAGACTTTCTCTTGCACCTCATGGCCTGGGGTTCCTGAGGGCTGGCTTTAGCAGTAAAGACTGAAGCAAAGGCGGCATTCAGTAACTCCGCCTTCTCTGTACCCTCTTTCACCAGGACACCCTCCTCATTCAGCAGTGGACCCACATTTTCCCTGGTCTTCCTTTTGCTGCTGATGTACTTAATAAGCCCTTCCTTTTGTCCTTGATGTCCCTTACCAAATTTAATTCCAAGTGGACCTTAGCCTTCCTCGTTGCATCCCTGCATACTCTGACAACCTTCCTATATTCCTCCCAAGTGGCCTGTCCCTTTTTCCCCATTCCATAGACTTTCTTCCTCCATTTGAGTTTTGCCAGAAACTCCTTGCTCATCCATGCCAGTCTCCTGCCTGCTTTGCTTGATTTCTTACTCACGGGGATGCACCAATCTTGAGCTAGGAGGAAGTGATGCTTGAATATTGACTGGCTCTCACGGACCCCCCTACCTTCTAGAGCCCTAACCCATGGGATACCCCCAAGTAGATCCTTGAAGAGGTCAAAGTCAGCTCTCCTGAACTCCAGGGCTGTGATCCTATTTCTTGCCCTACTTCCTCCACGCAGGATCCTGATCTCCGTCATCTCATGGTCTCTGCAACCAAGGCTACCCCCTGCCTTCACATGCCCAACAAGGTCTTCGTTATTTTTCAGCACAAGGTCTAGCAGTGCACCTCTCCTTGTTGGCTCCTCCACCACCTGTGTCAAAAAGTTATCATCGTCAATGCTCTGCAGGAACCTCCTGCACTGTGGGTGCATAGCTGTGTTGTCTTTATTACAGAATATTGCCTATATGAAAAAGATTGAAACATGTTTGAATTGAAGAAAGTCTAGTGTAAAATTGCACTCTTTAGGTTTTGGTTGTGGTAAAAACATCTGAATTAAGACTAAAACACATTAATTAGAAGAACGAGAAGTGGCAAATTTCTGTAAATATAAAAGTTTCAATTTTATGTTGATTTTTGTAAAGTCATAGTCTTACCTCTTACTCAAATATCATTTTGCAAACAGATCACATAGAAATAATTCCTTATACTGTATCGTGCATATCCATTATGTATATCCTTTAAGACATGATGGTTTTACAGTACTATTTATTTTCAAGATTCCAACTTACCTTATATTTTTGGAAAAAAAAAAAACAAACAACTTTTTCTATGTGCATTACACAGAAATTAGTTTGCTGCCATAGAAACAGTAATTTCTGGACAGGACAAGGATGCTGTTTAAATGTACATAGCAATGAACAAGAGATGGATAATAACACATTCAGTCTGCTGAGGTTAAAAGCTTGTTTAAAAGATGGAATGAAAAATGAAATCAGCTGAGGTTAACTTTTCTGTCATGAAAAATCACTAAATATTTAAATATTTTGATTACTCCAGAAGTTGTTTTTTATTATGCATTGAACTGCCAGAGCTTTAAATTTTCTTTTCTTCCTCTCCCTCTTCCCTTATGCAGGGGTATTTCTATAATAAGAAATTAGAGAAATTGTATTTTTCTTTATCACCAAAGCTGATGTCTACATATTTAGGGATTTCTTTCGAAGGTGCCTCATCCTGACGCCCCTTACCTTGTGAAATCTGACAAATGTGCAGCCAGAGGTGCTCTGACTCTAGCCATAGTAATGTCATTGAAGATGACTCACACTTTTATGCAAGGAAAGTATTAATCAGTAAATCCTGTCAGGCCTTTTTCCTAAAATAAAAGGTAATTCTTTCTATTTCTGCTGCAATCACAGAATGAACAGCAGCTAATCCTGATGTCTAATTCTGAACAAAATGATTCTTCTTCTTCCAGTAATCCACCATCTGATGAGTCACTTCTTACTTTCTGACTGTTGGATAGGCAGATCTCCTACAAGAAGGAAATGTTTCACACATCAAGGTCAATAATATTGATATTTCAAGCCTACTTAAGAGGCATACTGTCAGTTACCATGAATCAGCTTCTGTTCTCATCACATCCCTGTTCCTTTTTAAGGACTGTTCTTGTGACAGAAAGCAACAGTATGTCTTGCAATTACTTAAAGTTGGGGAATGTCACAAAATTAGACTTATTCACTAACACCAATCTTACTTGCTATGAAACTGTCAACTAAGTAAGCATTGCTGATTTCATGATGCCAAGGCTTAATATCAATGCTAGCCTTCATGGCCAGTGTATGCTTTTAATCCACAGAGATAACATACTTGATAAACAAAAAGATTGTGAAATTAACATTAATTGCTGCAAACAGATACACTGAAAATTAAGTCTAACTGCAGGATTCAATAAGGTATTCTAATGATCACCATTTTCTAGAAACTGCAATTTAGCTTGGAAGCTGATAACTGGACTGGGCTACTTTAATGTAATACCTTCTATACCTTCAAATCTCCTAAAATGTACATAGATCCAACATAACACCATTTTGTCAATGAGCAAGAGTCTGAGCAATAACCTAACCAAAATGAAGCAGAGATGCAAATCCAGATGACATCCAGAAATGTCAGCTAAAACCTTAGTTTTGCATAGAGTACGTAACCTTTGCGCCTTACCCCAGATTCACAGTATCTAACATAAAGTATATAACAGAGCACTTAAAATACAAATTACCTCGTCACCCACTGTGTTCTCAGATAAATTTCTGAAAGATAAAGAAGGAAGGTGGGTTCCCTCTTCTGTATGTGTTTTGTTTTCTCTGTTGTCTTCTTTCTCTTTTTTTTTTTCTTTTTAATTTGGGTTTAATAACCTTCCAGCTTAGCTAACAAGAGAGTATTCTCTGACACACTGCTGAGAACTGCTGAGGACACAAGCAGCTAAAAGCAATGTTTAACAGAGCTTGATGCTTCTATGAGTTTGCTTGGTCTTTGCTAGGCTGATAAAAGAGTGTGTGTGCACGCGAGTACTTCTCTAAGAAAAAATATGCAAGTTAAATGTCATCACTAGCAGGAAGTATTACAGTTTAACCTTTCTGCTTCCGTTTTATTTTTGTCTTCTTTTTTTCTTTAAGAAAACTGGAATGCAATCAGCAAAAGCAACAACAGATCCAAACTGTCTCACCTGCCTTTTTTCCTTAAAATATAGGATCTTTTGGCGTTTTCAATATATTTTAAAATAAAACCAGGCAATGTATCACACTTTATATCTAAATATTATATGCATATACACAATTGAGGCAAAAAAGGTATATTGTTAATATAAAAACTATATTAACATTTCAGTGTTATCTCATGCTTGTTTTCTGCTCTTTTTTATGGTTCTGATAAAAGTTTTTAAAGAAGTTACTAATGAAAATAGATGAAGCAGAAGCACATATTGATGTGAAAACCATGAATATATGTAAAAGTAATTATGTTCAGTAACACAAGATGACATGAGTACATGTTCAGGTTCTGTGATAGTTTTTGGATGCTCTATTAATCTGGACATAAGGCTGTACTAAGACTATGAGTAGAATTCATCTCAAGAATCAGACATCTTAACATAGGTGTTTGCTTGAATCCGAATGTCTCTTTTTTTTTGACACTTTTCCATCTTTAACAAATAAAAGGTCTCTGACATAAACTTTAAAGTGGCAATTGAAAAAAATTATGAGTTTTTTTTTATGAAGACAGATGAACATCAATCTTTCCTAGCTAGAAAGCTTGTCCAAAATTTCTCCCACAGTTCACTATCTGTAAAAAGAAGATAGTGCTGTTCTGTACCTTGCATTAAAGTAGATACATTTTTGTCTGATGATCTTAACTGCAGAAGTACAGAGTGCTGTCTATAAGAAAATATGATTTATTAGATATATTTTACTGTAAAACAAAGTGTAACATATATGTATAGGCTTACTCATAGTCAGTAAATCCTATCTGTTGTTTCTCGTGTATTATACTTCCAATGTATGGATCATGGTACTTGGAATGATCAGATTTTACAAAATGGCATGTATTTTTAAAGCACTTTTTTTTCAGTAAGCTGGCAAAGGAAATAATCAAAATGCACATGACGCAAATAGCCGGCAGAAAAAAGTGCTAGATAATAATTGCACTTTACATTTTTCAGTTCTTCAGGATCATCCTTTTTTACAAAATTTGATGACAACTAATGTCTCTACTCATAGGTGGTAGGTGTGTTTGAAACCTGAGATCTCTTCAGTAACTGTTACTGACGATATGAAGGATTATTGGGCTTTTGTTTTGTTTTGTTTTCATTTTCTGTTTGAAAAGCCTGATCTTAGTAATTTTTTCCTGGTAATACTGTTATAGCAATGGTTTAGTGCAATCAGTAATCTCACTTTTTTGTATTTTAAAGATAAATATTTCTGTTTGAATAAGTTTTTTATTATTTTGCTTATAGTTTTTTGTTTGGTTTTGTTTGTTTGTTTGTTCTTTTAATTTATCCTTGAATGAGGAGGTACTACTCCTTTAACTGTATGTCTCACACCAAGAAATTTCTCCACCATCTAGCATGAAAAGTTATTGCTCTTTTCATCTACTAACTCAGTGTGAAAGCCTTGCTGTGCTGAGGCTGTGCAAGAAAAATTATATTTAAATATCCCAACATATTGTTTGTTATTTTCCAGCTTTTCTAACCTGTTATATTACACAAATATCTTAAGAGCATCATAATATTAAAAATTTGGGTGCCACCCACTAATAACAAAAAATCTATATCCTAGAAACTTAAAAGTGTTACCTTTTTTTTTCCCCCCCGAAAGATCCTATAAAGGTAACATGTTGTATTCAGAAGATCAGTGAAACTGGAAATGGAAACAGAAATATCTTTGATGGTCATATTGTCTCTCTCTGTCTTCTTCATTTCTTTCCCTATCCAGTTATCAATTTAGATGTGCAAAAGGGCCCAGCTACTTACTTCAGGTCCTTTCAACCTTGTTTTGTATAGGGTAATAGAGGTTCTGAGTATGTGATCATGGTAAATGATATAAGCAGATAGAATCTCCTTGTGTCCATGGTTTAAACAGACATGAGTTGTGTCTGAATAATCTAAAAACCATCATACTGGTATGAAGTTGACCTGAATTAACGAACTGTAATTGAAGTCTGAGCCCATCTGATTCTGTTTGATTGGCTCATGCAAGGATCTCGTAGAAACATGATCCTGCAATTTATGAATAACAGGTAAACATGAGTGCCAAGTCACTTATGGCTGGTATTGCATCATGTGACACTGTACTGCACAGACAAGCTTCTTTTAGCCTTGACATGCAGCTAAGGCTCAGATCAGAAAGGCATGTCTATATTGCAAGATAAATGAAGGTTAAGGAGAGTCACCTGGCACTGAGGCCAGTAGTTTGAAATTATTTTCCCCCACACTGCCTTGAGTCCATGCTCTGTAGGGCTAGTCCTTTTTGCAGATAAATTTCCGAGTCCACATTGAGTCAACACTAGATGAGGCATTTGCCTCATCCGAGTTCCACCTTTTTGGTTTTTACTATAATTTTATAAATGTATTATAATCATAAATGTGTTTCTTCAGTTGCATAGTGGCCTGTCAAAATGGTGTTCTTACAGAGTGAAAGTGAGGGCATAGGCTGCTGCAACCAGGTTTGCTAACCCAGTTGGGAGTTTTTAAAGACAGACACTAAAGCCTAGAAGCAAGAGATGGAGTCACAAATGGAGAAGATACATGAAGAGGAAGGCCAGAAAGGAGTGCTTTCATGTCACTTCTCTGAGGAGGAAGATTTAAAGGCTTCCCTTAGACTTCTGTACACTCATGTGCAGAGCATGGCCAGCAGACAGAAGGAACTGCAAGCCCAGGTACAGAGCTACAAAACTGTCAAAACTATCAGAATCACAGGGATTGGGCAGGGTAGCATGTACAAATGTGACATGGCTATAACTTCAGGGAAAATAGGCAAGGGGAAGAGGAAAGGGAAGTTTTGTCTTATGTTAAGGACTTCCTTGACTGTACAGAGTTCCTGTTCAAAATGGAAGATGTGTCTCTTGCCAGTCTCTGAGTCAAGATCAGGAGGAAGCAATCCTGGGGATGTTGTGAAAGAATTAATTTGTGGTCAGTTCCAGACTGCTTGCCCAAGAAGCATGTTCAGGTTAGAGAAAAGGAGACTGAGGAGTGACATCATTGCTTCCTCATGAAGGGGGACAGAGAGGGAGATGCTGATCTCTTCTCTCTGGTGTCTGCTGATAGAATGTGAGGGAATGGCTTAAAGCTGCATCAGGGAAAGTTCGTATCAGATATTAGGAAAAAGTTTCTTACTGAGAGGGTAGTCAAGCACTGGAACAAGCTCCCTAGGGAAGCGGTCACGGCCCCGAGCCTGTCGGTGTTCAAGAAGCATTTGGACAACGCCCTTAGATAAACAGTTTAACTTTTAGGTTGCCCTTTGTGGAGTCAGGGCATCCTCATGGGTCCCTTCCAACACAGGATATTCTATGATTCTATAAGAAGAGGTTATGTACAAGGCTTTCTAGAACTAATTGGAAGTATCCTGGTCACAGACCCTTATCTGCCTCTAAAAGTTCCTGGACAGCACTAATGATACTGGTTCAAATGCCAGAAGGACTTTTTGATCATAATGCTGTGCTTGACCTGCTGCTCCTAAACTGGTGGTGAATGAAAACATATATGTCAGCCTGGGCTGCAGAAATCAAGGGATGATTGAGCTAAGGATCTGAAGGGAGTCTGGGAAGAAAAGCAGCAGTTAGGACTCTGGGCCTCACAAGAGAAGAATCTGGCTTGTTTAGGGAATTGCTAGGCAGAACTCCCTGAGAAACAATCATGAAGGGCAAGGCTGCCCAGGAAAGATGGCTGATTTTTTTGGTTTTTTTTTTAATAAAACTTAATACGTTTAATAAAATAACTCAACAGTGAATAATCCCATGGTGCACAAAGACTAGGACCTTCAGCAGAAAACCCTTGTTGATGAACTGGTACACAAACACAGAGCATAACAGAGATGGAAACTAGGGTAGGTAAGAAAAGAGGACACTAAAAGCATTACTTGAGTAATCAGGAATTCTATTCCCAGACCTCTGTGTGTACCATTATATTTTGGGAAGGACAGGGCAGCCAGCAGTGGGGCAGCAACAGTATTATACTTAAGACTTCTTAGAGAAGCTGGGCATATTCATATCCGTGGAACTGAGTAGTATTCACCCAGCGGTACTGAAAGAGTTGACTGATGTGACTGAGACCAATGTCTATCTTTTAGAAAAAATATGATGACTAGGGAGGTCCTTGATGACAGGGAGAATCTGAAATCATGCCCATCTTTTAAAAGTATGTAGGAGGACCTGAAATTGTATGCCGGCCAGTTTTATCTCAGTTCCTGGAGGTATTAAAAAGGATATTCTCCTGGAATCCATTCCCAAGTGTATAAAGAGGATAGTCAGAACATCAGTTCAGTGTACCAAAGGCAAATCATGCTTGACCAAATGATTGCCATGCTCAGTGCAATGGCTGGCTATGTGAACAAGGGAACAGTGGTATTTCTTGACAACAGAGAGGTTTCTGACTCCATTTCCCACAGTATTCTTTTTTGGAAAATTGACAGGTGGACAGAGGTGAATTGTAAAGAGTTTGGACATCTGGGCCTAAAGCATGTTGAACAATGGCTGGACCTCCAGTTTGCAGCTGGATGAGAGTTCCCCAGCCATCAATAATGAGGTCCATATTGTTCACCATCTTCATCAATGACCTGGATGATGACAAAGAGTATACTCTCAGTAAATTCAGAAACAGCATTCTATCAGAGAGAGTGGCTGATGCAATAAATAGCAGCCCTTGGCAGTTACCAAGAGTGCATTGTA
Organism: Nyctibius grandis; assembly: GCF_013368605.1. NCBI lineage: Eukaryota > Metazoa > Chordata > Aves > Nyctibiiformes > Nyctibiidae > Nyctibius > Nyctibius grandis. The sequence continues at coordinate 73,968,652 of NC_090659.1, read as the reverse complement.
AACCATTTGAGAAAACTCATGAATTTCAGTAAGGAGAAACATAACCTTCATACAGACTAAGGAACTAGTGGCTGAATAGGACCTGGGAGACACAGTGGACACCAAGCTGAGTATGCTGCAGCAGTTCACTCATTACAAATGGGATGAACTGCTTACTACAGTAAGTGCAAGTACATCTTATTGCAGTTCAATAAGAGTGTGTCCAGCAGACAGATGGAAGGCTCCTCTACCTAGGAGGCCTGGAACGTGAGGCCTGGAATATTGTGTCCTGTTTGGAGCCCAGAGTTCAAGGAAGAAGTGGAAAATTGGAGAGGGTCCAGCAGAGAGTTATCAAGATGATCAGTCCTAAACCATATGGTCTAGGATGAGAAACTGAGGGCACTGGACTTGTTTGGTCTGGGGAAGAGGAGGCTAAGGGATGCTCTAGCAGGAGATTCAATTACTTGAAAGTTAGTTCCAAACATGATAAAACTAAGCTTCTCTCAGTACTGCCAGATTATATAACAAGGGACAATGGCCAGAAATTTTATTTTGAGAGAATCTGATATTAGGAGAAGATTTGTTGTTAGGAGAATATTCTAAGTATAAGACTAAGGGGGAAAAAATGAAAAAAAAAAAAACATTTTCAAGTATCAGTCTCTTTCACATAAATACCTATTCTTCACCTATAGACACCTAAGGGAATGCATGAACTTTGCCATTCTTCTCAGTCTTACTTTGACTAGAGACCTTCCAGGAACCCTTTCTTTTCAGAAAGAGGCTCTGATTCTCCAGGTCTGGCATTTATGCCTGTGCAAAGTTGATGGATTTCTATAATAGCAAAAGCATTCCTTTTACATGTAGTCCAGATGGACAGATATAAATGATACAACAGGTCAAGGCAGTTGTGGCTCAGTGCTTTAAAAAGAGCTTGGTGTCCAATGTACCTTGCAAGAGACAGTCAGTCAGCAACAGATACAGCATATAATATGTCTCTGATTAAGGTTAGATTCAAGGTCTATATTTATTAACAGGCAATTGTTTTCACTGTAACTACCTTTATATTGTATCCCACATATTTACTCAAAACAAATGTAAAAAATGCAAAGGACTGGGATTCATATACTCAAAGAGATATTTCAGTGAAGAAGAGATGATATGTGGTGCCTTTATCTCCCATTTACTCTGCATTAAAAAAATGCAGTATTCTGTGAACCTGATAGTGATACAATACTTGACTTTAATATGGCTAGTATTTCAGTATGTGATTTTAACTGGTAGCCTCTGTAATCTCCTGTACTTTTAAGAAATATCTGTATAAATTGCTGTATTTGTATAGATCATGGGTTTATGTGTTCCATTTCTAGACATCCTCTGAGGCGTCATTCTACTAGCAGTAGTTAAGATATATGTGAACAAGGAATTTGAATGTCACATTGGAACACGTGATAAGGTCAAACTTAAAGTATGTATTTTTAGGGTTTTTTTTCTCTTTTTTTGTAGACAATGTATATGATGGATAGAATCACCAGAATTCGTGTTACAACCCATTAAAATAGGAGCATTCTTATTGTGCTTTTTTTCTAGTTAAAAAGAGCACACAACTCCTTTGTTAGGGAAAGGATTTTATCCAGAATTATTAATAGGAACACGTTAATTTCTTGCAAACAAACCTGCAAGAGTCAACAGGAGCAGGAGCCGTCACTCTTCAGGGCTGAATAAAACTGCCAATCATCTGATCAGTGGCATCTTGCATGTGTGAAATACTTTCTGTCAAGATCTGGTTTCTGTAAGCAGCAAAAGCTATGTCTAAAGTGAGCTGGTCTGGGTCTTCTAACTGTTCACACAGATTATTTATTTTTTTTTAATGTGATCTGTAACATAACTCTTTTCCAATACACTATAAAGCAGAAATGAGGGAGTATTGATATGTGCTTGGGTCTTAATTTTAAAAAGAGTTAGGGCGAATGAGCTCTGAGACATGAGATACTGGGAGTCCTCCAGTGTCCACAGGACTCCTCAGCCTCTGATACCAGAATTTACTGGGAGCTGTGATCCACATCTTTCTGTGAGGTGCCATGGTTGATAACTTCCCTCTCACACTGATTTCACAGCTCAATGGCAGCCTAAAGTCCCTGCCTTTCACTATAAGATCTTACTTGTGCAAATGATTTTGCTTTTAATTCCCTATTCTTATTGAACTCAGCACTCAGTATGAGCTTCTGCAACACAGAGACTCTTACACATACGAATAGCTGTCATAAATCCTTCCTCTTTTACTACTTCTCATAAGAATCCTTGTCTCACGTAAAGCAGATTATTGTCTGCAGGAAAGCAGCTGTCCCTAGCTCCCAGATCATGCTGAGCTCTGTAGCAGCTGACCTCCTGTTGAGCTTGGATGTGTATCCTGCCTTTTGCCCCCACTTTGCACACTGAGAATGCACAGACATGCCTTGCTTGTCCAGCTTACTCTATAGGCAATGATGTCTGGGAGGAATCTGAAGAAATATGTCTTATGGAAATAAATATTACAATAGAACTTGTTTATTATTTCGATTTAACATTTTCTCTCGGTTGAACTATTTCATATTCTTGCAGGATATGACCAGGCGAGAATAAAAAAGTCACATGGTATTGGGATATTATAATGTATAAGAATATTACAAATAGTAATGATCAGAGTGAACCTGCAGCTTAATTCAGTCTTTACTTTCTGGAGAGTCGAGTACAAAAGTGTGAGGGAATTGCTATAAGATACAGTATTCTCTCATAAAGTGGAACTTCCACAGACTACTTAAAAAATACAGTATTTAGTCTGAAAGACAGGGACACTTCACTAGTGTTGTTTAGGAATAAGAAGATAAATAAGCTGTTGTTTAAGGTTTATCTAAGCAATATTCTGTTAGTAATACACGGCAGTTATTTTGGGCCAAGCTCTTTAATGATCTGTTCAATTAATCTATTTTTATTTAACTTTAATTTTATGCTGCCTTTTTTTTTTTTTGGTGCTACAGTAATACAATTTGCACTTGCTAAACTGGGCCAATATTTGGCCATCTCTAGGAACTGACAGACAGAGGAAAATGTCATCCTTTCACACTCCTGTTACAGGAAACTATGGTGTACACCGTGCATGACTGATGCGTACTTCCCTTTATCAATCAATCCTTGCAAACCAATTTGCTTACATGCTGCAGTGAGCTGATTTACAAGAGAGGGTTCAATTCTTAAGAGGATTATGTGTAAAAATAAGACATAGTTCAGTAACAAACAATTTTGTAGGAGCAGCTCAAGATAACAAGTAGCTGAACAGCTTATTGTATCACTGCTGTTTGTGAACGTCTCTTTCTCTCTCTCTGTGTTCTACTTAACTGCTCCTTGGTTGTTTATTTGTGAAGCTTAATAAGACATTATTTAACATAAATTTGAGGAGACTAATAAAGATAATTGTCAATGAAAGTTACTTTTCAAAATTTAGCTAGGATCTATATCAACGTAGTCTACTATTAGTTCAAAACAATCATAAATTTTAAAACTAACAATACAGTAATATCTGACCCTTTAATCTGCATTATAAAAATATTATGATGCAATGTTTAAAGGTTAGATTCAACTGATGAAATGTAAAGATCTGCATCTAAGCTAGACAACAGTTTTCCGATATAATCAATTAAAGAAACAGTCATCTCTAGAACACCATTGGCCTCATTATGAAGTAAAGTATCTTAAATATCAGATAAAGTATTGTCCTGGTTTCACTGGGATTTTGTTTCAGTTTGTGGCCAGCCATGGTGATCAAGGCCCTTAGCAGGTAAATGCAGGGCAGCTGACCCAGGCTGGCCCACAGGTGTATTTTGTATCATTAACATCAAGCTCACTATAAAAGGGAGGGCTTGCTGGAGAAAGGTGGGGCTGTTTTTGCTCTCCTCTGTTCTAGCCTACTTTTTTTTTTTTTTTTTGCATTCCCAGCAATTGACATTCCTGGAACAACCTACTGCAACTCTGTATCTGTGTAATTTTGTGTGTTTTGTGTTATCATTGATATTGGTTTCTTGATTTTATTAAATTTGTTCAATTTTAACCCATGAGTCTCCCTCCTTTTTCCAGTTTCCTTCCTCAGTTGGGGAAGGGACATGGGGTGAGAGAAAAACTATAATTGTGTAGCCCCAGGTGCGGGCAAAATGAAGACAAGTATAAATGACAAGTGCTTACTTCTGTCCATTGTGTGTATAATCTAATCACTTGCTAATACATAAATATTTGCATGATTGATATCTAAAATTAAAATTAAATAAATAGCACATAATTATCTCATTATATATATTACAGAAACAAAAAAAAATAAGCTGTCTGCTCATGAATGCAAAGAACTTAAATTTTTAACTTAATCTGCCACAGTAATTCTGATATTAAGGTCTTAGCTTTCTAGCGCTATTTCTTACTAATCATGCAGCCTAAGATTGCTCTACACATCTCTGCCGAAAAGGATGCATTTTTTTGGGCTGACAGCTCCAAAGAAAACCCTGGAGGGCAGTGTACTTGTTCTTGTCCAGCTATTCTGGCTCCCTGGCAAACTGATAAATAGGAGGAAGACAGAAGATGATGATGTATTCTAAGACCTTCCTTTATTAATGTGCTTGCTGCTCTAACTGTCCCCTTGACACATCTTTTTATATGACTATCAATTAACTTAAAACAAGTAGGTTTTTAATTATCCAGAAATTAATAAAGGGAAAACATAATGTCACTCCTTTGAGAGCAATCGATGTTCCCCTCCTCCCACTCTTTCTCATAGCAGCCTGTGCATAGCATCTTTCTCTAAGGACCAGCTTAGAAATAAGTCATAAAATTTGTGATTTGCTTCTAGTTAAATTAAGAAAATCACAACTTAAAGTCATTTTTGTGTATCAGTAACTTATTTCACAATGTTTATAATAAAGATATCAAATCCTTAGAAAAAATCCCTCTAGAAGGTTCCCAGTGGTAACCCATTCCAGAGAGAAACCAGCAATTAGACTCCCAGCAATGAGGAGTGAATTTGTGTGAATAGCATTAAGTAAAAATACTAGGCTTGAGTTATAGGAGAAATCCGTCAACTCTGAGGTAGTAGTATGTTATACCACTGGAAATGGCAACCTCAGCAAGACACCATCTCTGTCCTTAAATCATTATGGCCTACCTACCTGTGTAAGGACGCTTGCTATGACCATCAGAGATCAACAGATTTGCTTCTAGTTAAATTAAGAAAATCACAACTTAAAGTGATTTTTGTGTATCAGTGACTTATTTCACAATGTTAAAATCATTGCAACGTGAGATGCAACGTGTTGCATTGATTTTTGCAAGACTCTGAAGATAAGAACAATGCTATTATATGTCAGAATGAACCTAGAACCTCCATGACTAAATTAAGTGTTTCTTCTGCATGAGAGATGCTGTTTCTATGAGCACATTATGACACAGGAAAGTAGTTTACACAGTTTCAGCTAGTGAGCAGAATTGTGGACAATTTCAAAAGACCTGCATTCAAGGCAGCTTTCACTACTTTGAAAGTAAAATAAGCTACCTCAGTCTTAGTGAACTCAAAGTGTGCACACTTGGGAAATGAGTCCAGAAAATTTAACAGCATATTAGCATTTTGGCCTATTAAGAATTTTTCATTTTGCTACTCCATGAATGACTGAAATTCAACGAATTCAGTCAGCTGGCTGAATCATCAGTTTCTCTACTAAAAGTTGATGAAGATCATGATGAGAGAACTGATCTATTGCTCCTTAGTTTCTCTGGAAACACAAGCCATAAAAGTGACCTCCTTTAGCTGTGAGGCAGTTGTCTGTGCTGTTGCTAAGCCAGTCACAGATCACAGAATCACAGAATCACAGAATCAACCAGATTGGAAGAGACCTCAGGGATCATCGAGTCCAACCGTTGCCCTGACACCACCCTGTCAAATAGACCATGGCACTAAGTGCCATGTCCAGTCTTTTCTTAAACACATCCAGACATGGTGACTCCACCACCTCCCTGGGCAGCCCATTCCAATGTCTAATAACCCTTTCTGGAAAGAAATTCTTCCTAATGTCCAACCTGAACCTCCCCTGGCCAAGCTTGAGGCTGTGTCCTCTTGTCCTATCGCTAGTTGCCCGGGAGAAGAGGCCAACTCCCACTTCACTACAACCTCCCTTCAGGTAGTTGTAGACTGCAATAAGGTCACCTCGGAGCCTCCTCTTCTCCACGCTAAACAACCCCAGCTCCCTCAGCCGCTCCTCGTAGGTCAGACCCTCCAGACCCTTCACCAGCTTGGTCGCCCTCCTCTGGACTCGCTCCAACACCTCAACATCTTTCTTGAAGTGCAGGGCCCAAAACTGAACACAGTACTCAAGATGCGGCCTCACCAGTGCCGAGGAGAGAGGGATGATCACTTCCCTAGACCGGCTGGCTACACTATTCTTAATAGAGGCCAGGATGCTATTGGCCTTCTTGGCCACCTGGGCACACTGCTGGCTCATGTTTAGCCGGCTGGCGATCAGCACCCCCAGGTCTCTTTCCGCCAGGCCGCTTTCTAACCACTCTTCCTCCAGCCTGTAGTGCTGCATGGGGTTGTTGTGGCCGAAGTGTAAGACCCGGCACTTGTTCTTGTTGAACCTCATGCCGTTGGTCTCGGCCCATCTATCTAACCTGTCCAAATCCCTCTGAAGGGCCTTCCTACCCTCCAGCAGATCGACACTCCCACCCAGCTTGGTGTCATCTGCAAATTTACTGAGGGTGCACTCAATCCCTACGTCTAGATCATCTATAAAGATACTGAACAGCACTGGCCCCAGAACTGAGCCCTGGGGAACACCACTAGTGACCGGCCGCCAGTTGGACTTTGCCCCATTCACCACCACTCTCTGGGCTCGGCCATCCAGCCAGTTTTTAACCCATCAAAGAGTCCACCCATCCAAGCCCCGGGCAGACAGTTTGTCCAGGAGGATGCTGTGGGAGACAGTGTCGAATGCCTTACTGAAGTCTAGATAGACTACATCCACAGCCCTGCCCTCATCTACTAAGCAGGTCACTTGGTCATAGAAGGAGACCAGGTTGGTTGAGCAGGACCTGCCTTTCATGAATCCATGTTGGCTGGCCCCGATGCCCCGATTGGCCTGCATGTGCCATGTAATGGCACTCAGGATGATCTGTTCCATCACCTTGCCTGGCACTGAGGTCAGGCTGACAGGCCTAGAGTTCCCTGGATCGTCCTTCCGACCCTTCTTGTAGATGGGCGTTACGTTTGCTAATTTCCAGTCAGCTGGAACTTCTCCAGTTAACCAGGACTGCCGGTAGATAATCGAGAGTGGTTTGGCAAGTTCGTTTGCCAGTTCTTTCATTACTCTGGGGTGAATCCCATCCGGGCCCATAGCCTTGTGGGTGTCCAACTGGCACAGCAGGTCACTAACCGTCTCCTCCTGGATCCTGGGAGGTTCACACAGACCCCCGTCCCTAACTTCAGGCTCTGGGGGCCGAGTCTCCTGAGGACAACTGGTCTTGACATTAAAGACCGAGGCAAAGAAGGCATTGAGCACCTCTGCCTTTTCCTCATCCCCTGACACTACACTACCCTCCTCATTCAGCAAGTGGTGGAGGCTCTTCTTGACCCTCCTTTTGCTGTTGATGTATTTGTAAAAGCTTTTTTTGTTGTCTTTGACTGTAGCAGCCAAATCGAGCTCTAATTGAGCTTTGGCCCTTCTAATCTTCTCCCTACACGACCTGGCAACGTCCCTATAGACCTCCCAAGTTACCCGACCCTTCTTCCAGAGCAAGTAGGTTCTCTTTTTTTCCTTAAGTTCTAGCCTAAGTACCCTGTTTAACCAGGCCGGTCTTTTTCCCCGACGGCTTGTCTTCCTACAGACTGGGACAGCCTGCTCCTGAATATTTAGCAATTCCCTTTTGAAGCATGTCCAGCCTTCCTGGACTCCTTTGCCCTTCAGGACCGATTGCCAAGGGACTCGGTCCACCAGCCTCTTAAACAGGCTAAAGTCAGCCCGCCGGAAATCTAAGGCAGAAGTTCTACTCTTGCCCCTCCTTACTTCCCCCACTATCGAAAACTCTAACATTTCGTGGTCGCTACTCCCAAGACAGCCACCGACCCTCACATCTCCCACTAGTCCTTCTCTGTTCACAAACAACAGGTCAAGCAGGGCCCCTCCTCTAGTGGGCTCATTTACCACTTGCATGAGGAAGTTGTCCTCCTCACATTCGAGGAACCTCCTAAATTGCTTCCTCTCTGCCATGTTGTATTTCCAGCAGACATCCGGCAAGTTGAAGTCGCCCATGAGTACAAGGGCCGGCGACCGGGCAGCTTCCGACAGCTGCTTGTAAAGCGCCTCATCCGCCTGCTCATCCTGGTTGGGTGGTCTATAACAGACTCCCACCGTAATGTCCGCCCTGACGACCTTCCCCCTGATCTTCACCCATAAACATTCAACCTTGTCATCCTCACCATCTTCCTCAATTTCAACACAGTCCAAGCACTCCCTAACATACAGCGCTACCCCACCGCCTCTCCTGCTTCGCCTGTGCCTCTTAAAGAGCCTATAGCCATCCATAGCTGCACTCCAGTCATGAGAGTCATCCCACCATGTTTCTGTGATGGCAACCACATCATAACCTTCCTGCTGTACAGTGGCTTCTAGCTCTTCCTGTTTGTTGCCCATACTGCGTGTATTGGTGTAAACCCACTTCAGCTGGGCTAGCGGCCTTGCCCCTGACGCAGGCATGTCACCCCTAGGTTCATTTGTGGCTGCCCTGGTCTTATGCCTCTCCCCCATCGAACTTAGTTTAAAGACGTCTTGATCAGCCCTGCCAACTTCTGGGACATAACCCTTTTCCCCTCCTGATTCAGCTGTTCCCCACCCGGCATAAGCAGGCCCGGTGTCATGAAAGCCGCCCCGTGGTCAATGCACCCAAAATCCCACCTACGGCACCAGTCTCTTAGCCACATATTAATCAGATATGTGTTGCCGCTTGTCTGCGGCAAGCTCCGTTCGGTTGCTGGCTGGCCTGAGGCTATCCGCACCCCAGGGCCATTGAGCATTGACACCAATGTGAGGATGCAACAAATGGCATTTATTTAACTGCGCAACAGCCTTATATAGTCGTCTTGTCCCGTACGAACTCGCACGATACTTGCACATCCTGCTCCTTTCGCCACGCCTACCTTCTGTTACAGCCCGAGATTTTCCGGTCGCCGTACCCTAATCTACCTACATTTCCCCGTCCCCATGCTTCAAGTCATGCGAAGTAAAGCGTATCGCTGATTCTGGAGCCTTGCGTCAAAGCGTAAGCGTAGCTGGCGGATACAACATCCCGAGCCCAGGTTCTCCAGTAAGATTCCCCTGCAACTCCTGAGATGCAAAGCAAAAGCAAGCTAATCATGAGCGCATTGTTCAAAGCTTTTGTTTCACTCGGCAACGGTCGCCGTTCCTCATCTTTCTTGGCGCCCCGCCACTTTACCAGACTCTCTGTACTGTCATGACTCCTCACGTCTGAAGGTCGAGGCTGGTGCTGTTTCGGCTTCCCCCACAGGTACTCCTGCAAAACATAAAGCTCGGACAGCGTACATATTACTTCGGGTTAGGATTTTGTTTTAAATCAGGGCGCAAACAGCGTGTAGGGACCCACTGTACAACATCATCCCGTTTGATGGCGGCATACTCCCTCCCGTGATGTAGCAGCTCCCAACCTGTTTCCCACTCTGCTGTCCCAGGGAACTGAACCTTGACTGGGGGGCCCACTTCTGGCACCCCTGGACCCCAATGTCGCTCAATTGGGGCATGCTCTTGGTCTCCCCGGGCAAAATGATTTAAAGAATAAAGAGCGCGATGTAAAATGTGAGATTGGTAGTTGACAGGAATTACGTCTGGGAATCCTTCCCCCTCCCCAAGAATCTTAATTCTGTGTTTTTGTTTCTTACTCAAACCTGGTTCCCTGTGTCTCGCAGAGCCCAGTCAGAGAATCCCAGCCTTGGTTACCCATAAATCCTGCTCTCTGTTGTTGAGCCACAAAGGCTGTATTGACCATTCGTTGCACAGTTTTCTGCAAACATGCAAACAAACAGGGTAACACAAGTAGGATAATGCCTATTATAAACATTCCCATAAGCAGACTCTATCTACAAAACATGCAGTTTACTTCAGAACATACTGTTATTCTCTATTATTCTAGCTGAAAGGAAAATTACTGACAGGAAAGCTGATTCTGTTTAAAGGTAACACAGAGCAGGCCTTTTAGAGCCTACTCTGAGGCCTACTCTTGCTAAACCGTTGCTAAACCATCCGGTATCAATTTCCCCCTTTGGAAGTAGTTAGATTTATTATCTCACTACTTCCATATACTATTCTCAATGATTGCCTCAACACAACCCACGCAGATCCCTATGATAATTATAATCACAACTATATAAACTATTCCCTCTAACAATGTGGCTAACCATCCTTTTAGAGACAATCCACCGTACTCCTGCGCCTGTAGAGACAGAAGCATAACCTCGATCCATTAGTAATAGTTCCCCTGGTCTCAACCATTCGTTAGTACCTGGTTCCCTATACCACACTTTGCCCTTGTTTTGCACATAGCTTGCTCCCTGTCGAACTGCCTCCCAATGTATTACAATTGGGGGTCGCTCCTTATCTCCTGCTAAAGTTAAATGGTTAAGTATATAAACAGCTTTTGCAAGTCTCTCAGAAGGTTCAGTCTCCTCTCCCCCTTTTTGTTTTTGCAGAAGCTGTTTCAATGTACTATGAGCACGTTCCACAATCGCCTGACCCGTAGGCGAATGCGGAATCCCAGTGACATGTGTAATACCCCATAGTTGACAAAATTGATGAAAAATCTATGAACAGTATGCTGGTCCATTATCAGTCTTAAGTTGTTGTGGAACCCCAAGACTTGTAAAGCAAGCAAGTAAATGTCGTTTGACATGACGACCTGTTTCCCCAGTTTGTGCTGTTGCCCATATTACATGTGAAAACGTATCAACAGATACATGAACATATTTGAGCCTTCCAAATTCTGCAATGTGAGTAACATCCATTTGCCACAGTTGCAACGCACTCAGTCCTCGAGGATTTACCCCTATTCCAATTCCCATGCCAATTTTCTGACAACTAGGACAAACACTAACTAATTCACGTGCTTGTGCCACGGTGAGGTGAAATTGTTTCGCTAACATTTTCGCTGATTGATGAAAGAACTGATGGGATAGGTGTACTTGTTCAAATAAATTTGGTGATATTTGCGTATAGGACACAAGTGTGTCTGCTTTATTATTTCCAATGCTCAAACCTTGATCAAATTGATGACTACAAATGTGGGTGACAAAATAAGGTATCTCTCTGAGGTTTATTGCTTGATGCAACTGTAGCAAAATGGTGTAAAGTCGCATATTTCTTATTGGTCGTATAAAAGCTTTTTCAATTCGATTTACAATGCCTGCTGCATAAAGAGAGTCTGTTACAATATTGACAGGTAAATCCTTCCATTTTAGAAAAACCTGATATATCGCAAAAAATTCAAGTGTCTGCAATGAGTCCTCAGTTTGTCCTGAGAATTTACAATGTTTCCATTGTCCATCCTCTTGCCAGGTAATAACTGCTGAATGTGATCGCTTTCCTGCATCAGTAAAAAGTTAGTCCAGTCACAGGTATCTCTGATCTGATAGGTTTTTCTTCCCAATCCTGTTTGCAAATAAACTGTAGCTTTTTATCTCTTGGCAAATGTGTTACCAATTGTCCAGTAAAGTCCTGTAAGGCCATTTGAAAAAGAGTTGACAGATTTGTTAACCACTGTAGATATTCCTTTCTGATAGGTAAATAGATAGCATCTGAGTCTAGTCCGGTAATGTCTGTAATCCTTTTATGTACTTTGATAAGCAATTGTGCTATTGCTTCCACTCTGGTACAAAGTGTTGTTTTAGGATGAAAAACCAAAGAGTCCACTCGAGCATTGTCTTCTGCAATAAACCCAGGCAAATTAGTATGATTTCTTACATGTAAAACATAAAACAATGCAGTTCGGATTTGAATTTTTTGCCACAGAGCTCGCAGCAATTCAAAAACACACTGATTACATATATGCTCTATAACAGATCTATCCAATTGCTTTATAATGCCAGCTACATATGCTGAATCAGTAATCAAATTAAAGGGAATGGGAAAATTCTGAAATATTTTTAATACAGCTCGTAATTCTACCACCTGAGGTGAACCCTTTTGTTGTACTACCATAGATTCCCACTTGCCATCAGAATACCAGACAAGGCCTGTCTTGCCTGTGTTCCCAGATCCATCCGTAAAAATGGTAGTTTGTAAAAATGTTGTAAAAATGTTGTCTGCGCACAACACTCCTGTGGCAATTGGAAGTTCCACGCTCAATTTTATAACAGGATGGGAGGGCAAGTGGTAAACAACCTGTCCCGAGAAATTCTCCATAGCTGTTTGCAAAGCAAAGCTATTAGCCATACACTACTCAAAATATTGAGCTGCAATAGGAACGGTTAGTGATGCAGGGATCTCTGGCCACAAGCTCCCGACATCGCATCCGACCTTTGATGATAATCTGTGCCAATAGCTCTGCAATCAGGAGAACAGTTTTCTTTGTTCTTAAAGGTAGAAACAACCATTCCAATACATGTAACGAATTCGATCATTCTGAATTCCATTGACCAATTATTGCATACGGAATTTGCCTATCAAACAAAGTGATAATTTGTATTTCCTGATTCAAATCAATACGATGTACAAATTTGGAATGTAGCCTGCTTTCTATTTCTGTAATCAGTTGCTGTACCTCTTCAGTAGTCTGTCGTGGTGCTGTTAAAGTTGTGTCCCCTGCTAACAGTTGGAATATAGGCTGCAATTGTGATGACGTAAGCCCCAACTACGGCCGCAGCCATAACTTGAGCCTTATGTTCCACAGTACCCACTTTTGCACATGCCTTTATCAAAGCATTCAAATCTGTTTTTCCAGGTAAAGCTTCAATGATCTTTTGACAATCAGCATTAGCATTATCCCTGTTTGCCACAGGTCCAAGGCTTGGCAGCCGCACAGGTTAACCCCATGTGGAAACACCAGTCCTGCGCTCCCTGCGGTTCGGGCTGCGAGTTAACTGCATAGGCCTGGAACTGGTTGGGAAGATTCATTTGTGTCAGCATACAGTTCCCCCCCTGCATTCTTTCTCCAGTTTCCCTGTATTCTGCAGCTGGTTGTTATCAGCTGACCTTGAGCATTATACTGAGACCTGCACAGCTTCACAAGATGCCCTAGCTTCCCACAGCAATGACACATCAAAACAGAGTTATCTCTCCCACTCAGCTTCAACTTCTTAAGGCAGTTTTTCTTAAAGTGACCTTCCTGTTCGCATGTATAACAACGATGAACTACCTTAATTGCCGCCGCAAAAGTTTTTGCTAAATGCTCCATCTGAAATGTGGTGGTTCCTACTTTCTCACAAGCATCCATTAGCTCAGTTAAGGTGGCATTACTATTTGCCATCCCTGCAACAACTTTTCTGCAGTCCTCACCTGTGTTGTCTTTCGCTAACTATAGTGGTAATGCTTCTTTTACAATTTTCCAATCTAACAGTTGCCAAATATTTCTTCCCTCAGGACCCGCACCCACAATCACCGGATATGCTTGTGGAATTATAACTCCTTCTAATAACGCATCTCGAATGACCCCTTTCCATTTCATTCCTCCCTCACCTCCCCCCCCTTCCCCTGTATACACGGGCGGACGCTGACCCTCTCCCTCACCTCCCACATTACCAGATGGACGCAAACCTCCCCCCCCGCCCTGATCTAAAGGTGGAGTAGGGAGTTGTAAAGGAGGTTGAGGTGGCCCTAATACTTGTCCCGAACACAGAGGGGGGTTTTGGGGGAGACATAGTCATGTGTCCCGAGGCGTTGGCTGAACGATGCTGCTGCAATTCCGTCTTTAATTCTTCCAGTCGTCTACCAAGCTCTGTCATGTCAAGTTCGTGTCCATTTCATGATGGTAACAGTCCTTTAAGTCCTTGTGACTCTGGTACTGCTGACTCCGTAAATGGTGAATCCGGTAAAGGTGGGTACAAAGCATGTTTACCCTCCTTCTTGTCCTCCTGCTCAGCCTCATCCGTAGAGAGATCAATGAGAGGGAGGGGGTTTCGGAGGGGTTTCTGCCAAGTCTCCTGTTCAGCGTCTGAATCAATTAGTCCAAATCGAGTTCGTGTTTTAGAGCACACTACCGGTTCTGATGGATCTGTATCTATTTTTCTCGCTCCCCGCTCCTCAGCTTTTTTCGGAGCAGTCCGTACCCACGGCGATAAAGGAGCTGCCACTGGTACAGCCACCGGGGCCGTGGGAGGTGTTGGTCCCGCAAACAGTGAGGGGGTAGTAGGCGCTTGCGGTCCTAAAGCCATAAAAGCTGAATGTGTGACTTCTCTCTCTGCTTTTATTCCTTTTAACTCTTCGCTAACCAGCCTCCATGTAGCAGACAATTTAAAGGCTTCCTTATCACCACTTGACACCGCATTCCAGAGAGAGTCACCAATCTTCTCCCATAAAGGCACTTCAAAGACATCATTAAAGGTTGTAAAATGACCTTTAACTTTTGCCCAGAACAGTAACTGCTTTAACGCAGCTTCATCGTATTTAATTCCTCTCTCAGAGAGTATATGTTGGAGGAGTTTCACCACTGCCACTTCTGTCTTGGTCAGGGTAGACCCCATGTAAACACGTCCGAGCCGCATCCCATGTCGCCAGTCCTCCCGCGCAGCCCGTAGCAGCCACAAGATAACTCCCCATGTTTTTAATTCTTTGGCAGAACCCGCTGCCATAGCTCGCTCAGCGAGCTGCATCGAGCACCGCTCCCAGGTATTCGGCTGTAAACAATCAGCCGGTCCTGCCACCGCACCCCCCTTTAACAAGACGGTCCACACACTGGGCTACGTCTTTCGATTTCACAGAAATCTTAAATTCCCCACCCAGTAACGAGATCACCTTTATCAAGGTTTCCATGGCTCGCGAACCCACTCCGACCGCCTGCGGTCCGCCAGCCCCGCAATCACGTCGGGGTCACCACTTGTTGCCGCTTGTCTGCGGCAAGCTCCGTTCTGTTGCTGGCTGGCCTGAGGCTATCCGCACCCCAGGGCCATTGAGCACTGACACCAATGTGAGGATGCAACAAATGGCGTTTATTTAACTGCGCAACAGCCTTATATAGTCGTCTTGTCCCGTACGAACTCGCACGATACTTGCACATCCTGCTCCTTTCGCCACGCCTACCTTCCGTTACAGCTCGAGATTTTCCGGTCGCCGTACCCTAATCTAACTACAGATATGACAACATATATTGATGCAAAGGAGGAGAAATTAATCAATCAAATACATCTGAGCTAATGTCCTTGTGCTGCCTTAATATTTAACAGAATAAGTGAGAGGGTATATTTCCAGGACATAATTAATCTTGCCTTAATGTAGACATCTCAAACAGTTCAGATGAATTTTGCCCGATATGTGTGCATTTATCCCTTCTTAATCTGAAATAAAATTAGGAAGACTAGCTTATCTACAACACTGGTGCCTAACATTACATAACTGATCTCTAATATTAATTATAAATCTTACAGTTTCAAATTTTTTTGTTTCTCTCCCCTCAAAAGCACAATAGAATACTTCAGTCTCTGTGAAGATGTCTCAATAAAACAGCTATTTCTTACATATCTTTTAGAAAAAACACATAATTTTCCACTTTGGATTATATTCTAAATTGATGAAATATATAGTAAATTATAAACTTACTTTTATTTGTTATTTTGTTTTTCCTGATAGAGCTTTTAATACACTAATAATATTTTAACTGATGACCAGTTTTCCAAAACAATAGCTCTAGGTTATTTCTAATAAATTTTTGGCTTTCCAGTAACAACTTTCAAATTTCAGATTCACACAAGAGAAAGAAGAAACATTCTTTCCAATTGAGCTTTCAGTAGCACAAGATATTAGTCTAAAATATATTTTTTAGAAATAGTGGCAAAATTTAAGCATGTACCCAAATTGAAAGCTTAGCAGTTCTCTTGAGAAAATAGTTTTAAAAACAATGCTGCAAGCACAACACATCTGATGACCTCACTTTCCAATAAGAGATGAGAACATTTTGATGTTGCCAAATGGATTTATATCTCTTTACAAGCTAGCAAAAAGTGGGTTAACATAACCCAGATATATTGCCTACTTGTGACAAATCATTTTGTTCTTCTAAGCAGTCTAAGGAACCTGAAGGTGCACAAGTCCATGGGACTTGATGAGGTGCATCCATGGGTCCTGAGGGAAGTGGCAGATGAAGTTGTTAAGTCACTATCCATCATTTTTGAGAAATCATGGCAGTCTGGTGAAGTTCCCACTAATTGGAAAAACAGAAACATAATCCCCATTTTCATAAAGAAAAAAGGAAGACCTGGGAAACTACAGGCCAGTCAGTCTCAACTCTGTGCCTGGCAAGATCATGGAGCAGACCTTCCTGGAAACTATGCTAAGGCACATACAAAATAAGGAGATGATTGGTGACAGCCAACATGGCTTCACTAAGGGCAAATCATGCCTGACAAATTTGGTGGCCTTCTACGACGGGGTTACAGCGCTGGTGGATAAGGGAAGAGCAACTGATGTAATCTACCTGGACTTGTGCAAAGCATTTAACACTGTCCCACATGACACCCTTGCCTCTAAATTGGAGAGACATGGACTTGATGGACAGAGCACTCAGTGGGTAAGGAATTGGGTGATGGTCGCACTCAAAGAGTTGTGGCCAATGGCTCAATGTCCAAGTGGAGACCACTGACAAGTGGCATTCCTCAGGGGTCGGTATTGGGACCAGTGCTGTTTAATATCTTTGTCGGTGACATGGACAGTAGGATTGAGTGTGTCCTCAGCAAGTTTGCTGACGACACAAAGCTGTGTGGTGCAGTTGACATGCTGGAGGGAAGGGATGTCATCCAGAGGGACCTTGACAGGCTTGAGAGCTGGGCCTGTGTGAACCGCATGAAGTTCAACAAGGCCAAGTGCAAGGTCCTGCATGTGGGTTGGGGTAATCCCAAGCACAAATACAGGCTAGGCAGAGAATGGATTGAGAGCAGCCCTGAGGAGAAGGACTTGTGGGTGATGGTTGATGAGAAGCTCAACATGAGCCAGCAGTGTGCGCTTGCAGCCCAGAAAGGCAACTGTATCCTGGGCTGCATCAAAAGAAGCATGGCCAGCAGGTCAAGGGAGGTGATTCTGCCCCTCTACTCCACTCTCGTGAGACCCCACCTGGAATACTGTGTTCAGCTCTGGGGCCCCCAACAAAAGAAGGACATGGAGCTGTTGGAGTGAGTCCAGAGGAGGGCCACGAAGATGATCAGAGAGCTGGAGCACCTCTCCTATGAAGACAGGCTGAGAGTTGGGGCTCTTCAGCCTGGAGAAGAGATGACTCCGGGGAGACCTCATAGCAGCCTTCCAGTACCTGAAGGGGGCCTACAGGAAAGCGAGAGAGGGGCTTTTTACAAGGGACTGCAGTGACAGGATGAGGGGTAACGGTTTTAAACTGAAAGAGGGTAGATTTAGATTAGATCTTAGGAAGAAATTATTTCCTGTGAGGGTGGTGAGACATTGGAACAGGTTGCCCAGAGAGGTTGTGGCTGCCCCCTCCCTGGCTGTGTTTAAGGCCAGGTTGGATGAGGCTTTGAGCAACCTGGTCTAGAGGAAAGGTGTCCCTGACTGTGGCAGAGGGGTTGGAACTAAATGATCTTTAAGGTCCCTTCCAACCCAAACCATTCTATGATTCTATGATTCAAAAGTTTCTGAAATTGACCCTGAGATGGAGGAATGCGTTACTATGTAAGAAGATAAATCAACATAAACAGAAAGCCAACAATCAGAAATGTCATCAGATAGAGCAAAAATCCATGACAAACATATCCATATAGAAGGTTTTACTGCTTTTGCACTCTCCTTTTCCACTGTAGCCATTGTGCTATTGAAATTTAATCTTGTTGAGTGTAGTCTGTAAATTACACACTGTGAATCCTGAAAGTGATTCACTGAGATCCATGTGTGACAGTGTTTAGGGGTGACAGGTGGACTTTCATCCAACTGGCAGAGAATCAATGACATACGACAGAACAAAAATGTACCTCAGTATGGTCTAGCCAAAATACTGGCAGCCGAGAGTGGAACAGATTAAATAGCCATGAACATTCTTACCCAGGATCAACAGATAGAAAACTTCAGTACATTAGATGATGAGCCCAGCCCACCACAACACACTTGTTTCTTGATATTGCTTGTCTTACATGTGTTTAATTGATCCATACTCTCAGTGAACATCCAGAGAAAACACAGCTTTCAGCAGGACAGTGATGCAAACATTGTTTGCATGATGGAGATCTGAGATCCTTTAGAAGACATGCGGTAGCATTGTGGCTGTTCTGAGTTATCCACTGTTAGTGTACACATGTGGAGACACTTGAAGAAGCAAGTTCACTTACCTCTAAATGCTGTCCTGTATGAATTTATATCAACATGTACACTTGCATTCCACTAGACTTTTCTCTTTTTCTTAGTCTCTTTCAGCTTTGTCTTTGTCATAAAATGGACTGTTAAGGATGTGTTCCTTTCTACAGGTTCTACACTGAGCAAGATGTGTAAGGAATGGGATAGGAGGCCAGGATCCATCATTGATAAATAATGGATTCTTGTCTTAAGTGGTAAAGTATGATTTATTGACTCTTATAGACTGGGACATTTGACTACATTTATCAAAAAACATATATTGCTTGTAAGAAGCCTTTCTTTTCAGATTTCAAAGCTTCCAATGCCATATCTGAGAATTACTATTTATTTCCAGTTTTCAATCTGAATTTTAAAATTTCTGTTTTGACAATAATTCAAAAATAAAAAACAAAAAACTGTTTAGAAATTGTTTTATGCTATCCAGATTTCCAGTATCAGGAATGTGTAGATATAATCAAGAATTTAGAGACCGCTGTGATGGGCATGTTTAGAAGACTTATAAATAGGGCAAGTCTTAAGCTTCAAAACAAAACTTTACTAGACTGACATTCACTAACACATAATACTAATGGATAATTCAATCCATTATCATACATTATTAATCATTATCACTATGTATTAAAAGCAACCACTCTTCAATAAACATAGCCTACATTATCTGTCAGCATGCTGTACCACAAACTTGGTGTTGAATTGTTCTTTCTGATTGGTACAGGTTGGTTTCAGTCACTGACATCAAGGTGGCCAGACTGAAGAGCCCTTCAAGGGAAGAACCCGAAGTAGAAGTGATCTCTTTCTTTTTTCCCCATCCCAAACTTGGGATCTTGTCCTTCTACAAGTTTCCAGAAAGTACCATTCCTCTCCTCTGCTCCTGAGCTACATGCTGCATGAAGCTTGGGAGGCAAGGTGGAGGTTATTTTTCCAAGCCTAGCAGATGTCTTATTCTCTTCCTTGGCTGTTTTTTAGTTGGTTGGTTGGTAGGTTGGTTTTTGGTTTGAGTTGGGTTTGGTTTTTTTTCCTCTTTTTTTTCCTTACTTAGCTGCTGCTTCTTTCCTTAAAGCAAAAGCTGTCTTTTCTGATCTCTTCATGTCGAGCTTCTCTTGACGTTGAGATTCTCTTGATGTTGAGCTGCTTCAGTGATGAACTCTTGACTGTCACTGAGCTGTTTATGGTTCTGAGGCCTCTGCTTTTGATCTGTGTCATATTTTCAAAACCTTTTCCATGATCCCACCCTTAAACTGCACATCGCAACAACTGACGTGCAGCACAAGCTCACACAGCCAGTTCTGATAATAAATTGATAACAGCTGGTCAAGACTGGGGTCTTGCACAGTCAGCATAAGACAGAGTCAGTACAAGTCCTGTGGCCTGTAATTAGCAATGGCAATCCTATTTTTTATGGGCCACTGCATAAAAAAATGCTTTCCATTTCTACTATATTAACATGTTTATTTCCGGGAACAAAACAAGCTAAAGTATGCTAAATGGGTTTCTATTCTTATGGGTGTGAGTGGCCTCTGCTGCAGTTACAGTCTCAGTAACTAGATTGTGTTTCAATCCCTAATACATCGTTCATATATTCCATTACATCTGTCCAGGTATTACACCTACATTTTCACCCTTACACAATATTTGAATACTGCTCAAATTTTTTATTCTAGAAAGTATTTCTGTCTATATTTTGTAAATGAAGGCACAGAGAACATAAGAAACTAAGCCCCAGTGTAGCAATACAGTATAAACCATGCATAATTTTATATTTTATGTGTTTTTTGTTGGGTACATGACTGACTGTTGGAGTTATAACCTAAGAGATTTAATGCAAGTCAGGTAAGAAATATTTGGAAGAGCCAGGTATGAAATCTAAATATTCTGAGTCATGCAATGTCTTTTTTTTCACAAGATTGTCCCAGTCAAAATTCTGTAAAAGTATTACTAAAACTATGTATATTAATGTTTTCTTACACCTGTCATCAGAATTCCCATCACTTACCTGATACCATCTTCTTATAATGGACATCGAATCACTTATTAGTGTTCTGCTGTTCAGGGTAGTGTCAGGGTTTAACCCCAGTTGGCAACTAAGCATCATACAGCTGCTCGTTCACTCTGCCCCCTGCCGTGGGATGGGGGAAAGAATCAGAAAAAAAAAAGTAAAACTCATGGGTTGAGATAAAAAGTTTACTAGAACAGAAAAGGAAAGGCAAATAATGATAATAATAATGATAATAATAATGACAATGGAATATACATAACAAGTGATACACAATACAATTGCTCACCACCCGCTGATCGGTGCCCAGCCAATCCCCGAACTGCAGTGTCCCCCAGCCAAGCCCCCCCCAGTCTACATACTGGGTATGATGTCGTATGGTATGGAATACCCCTTTGGCTTGTTTGGGTAAGCTGTCCTTTCTGTGTCCCCTCCCAGCTTCTTGTGCACTCCTAGCCCATGCAATGCCACAGGCTTGGGGAAGAGTGGCTAGAAAGCTGCCTGGCAGAAAAAGACGTGGGGGTGTTGATCGATGGCCGGCTGAATATGAGCCAGCAGTGCGTGCAGGTGGCCAAGAAGGCCAACACATCCTGGCTGTATCAGAAATAGTGTGGCCAGCAGGACTAGGGAAGTGATTGTCCCCCTGTACTCGGCACTGGTGAGGCCGCACCTTGAATACTGTGTTCAGTTTTGGGCCCCTCACTACAAGAAAGACATTGAGGTGCTGGAGTGAGTCCTGAGAAGGGCAACAAAGCTGGTGAAGGGTCTAGAGCACAAGTCTTATGAGGAGCGGCTGAGGGAACTGGGGCTGTTTAGTCTGGAGAAAAGGAGGCTGAGGGGAGACCTTATCGCTCTCTATAACTACCTGAAAGGAGGCTGTAGCGAGGTGGGTGTTGGTCTCTTCTCCCAGGTAACAAGAGATAGGACGAGAGGAAATGACCTCAAGTTTTGCTAGGGGAGGTTTAGATTGGATATTAGGAAAAATTTCTCCACTGAATGGGTTATCAAGCATTGAAACAGGCTGCCCAGGGATGTGGTTGCATCACCATGCCTGGAGATATTTAAAAGTTGTGTTGACATGGTGCTTAGGGACATGGTCTAGTGGTGGAGTTGACAATGCTAGGTTAATGGTTGGACTTGATGATCTTAAAGGTCCTTTCCAACCAAAACGATTCTATGATTCTATGGTTCTATAATTCTATGATTCTGAACACTGATTGGCAACAACTAAAACATCAGTGTTATCAACATTATTCTCATCCTAAATCCAAAACACAGCACTATACCAGTAACTAGGAAGAAAATTAACTTTATTCCAGGCAAAACCATGACAGGTAGTCATAACTCCTATCTGCTTTTTGCTCTTCTCATTAAGATTTTTAAATAAACATGGTACAGCCTTAATATTTGGTATTTCAGATTTCTGCAATGGAAATAGATGTTCCTTTTCAATAAAACAAACAAAAAAAAAACAAACAAAAAATACACAGAACTAAACTGTCCCACCTACTACCCCCATAAACCTTTCCAAGGTACTTAGAGTTCTTCAAAAAAGAGTAAAGAATTGCTTTTCATCTCACTCTGTACAGATCTCCAACCTATAATCTTAAGGTGGCCATACCACATTTTTAGTGATATGTTGGCATTTAGACCATAGTGGATGTATTTAAACTGTGTGATCTTTGAACTGCAGTTTTCACATCAATTCCACAGTGTAGAAATGCCCTAATTATTTGCTTATTTTAACCATATCTCCCTGAAGTTGTTTTCTGTGGCCTCTTCCATTATCCCTTTTCTTCAGTTTTGATACATCACTTATGCAAGGTATTTTAAGATCAGTTTCTAAGGTTATCATCAGCTTGTTTATCTTGTCTTGCTTCAGTAAAGGATATATCCTCAGGTTTCCTCTTCAGTAAATCATCATGTAGAAAGGAAATAATTTGCTATACTTCTATCTTTAAATCTTCCATTTCCCCCAGCAATATTCACATGTAGAGTTGAATAAGGATTTGGGAACGTCTAGTTCTGTAGATACTCCAATCTTTGTTGCAATCTGAAAGCAATAGAAGAAAATTTAGAATTTCTTCTGAAGTTTTCAGAGGGATGAAATAAAATTAAGTCTTGAAAAACATGGAATTTTGTTAGAAAACAAAAAATCAAACCCAATTATGAAATTAAATAAATGTGAAACTACAGACCATACTATGGTCTAGGTAATGGGTATGGGTAATACTGAGAAAAATCTTTCAGAGTTATGTTTATACTAGGGATTATTGTTTCAATAAAAATGAAAATAATTGCTGGTAATTATTTTATGAAAGAAAACAGGCTCTGCCATACTGTCAATTTGAATACAAAACTAACAAGAATAAGATACTTCATTGATTTGACTGAAAAATGGATACTTATACATTCTACTTTTAATCTTATTTATGAATGTCTTTATCCTGGCTATATCTACAATGGCCAGTTGTTTTATAATCTACATTGAAAGACAGACAGTGAAAATGTTTATACATTAGTCTGTGGATTAGTTAAGTTCTTGATGTAATAGCTAACTAATTTTCGTTATACCACTGCACATTGTCTTGTTTTAATTCTATAGGAGAGACATTGAGACAAGAGTCAAGTGTCAAGGAAGGTTTTTAAAACATGAATTGGTCATCTTTCTAATTCTTGCTCTAAGTACAGCTGTCTCAGGAGATGAGAAATAACCATTTTAGATCCTGATAGCAGGAAATGGTAATACATAGGTTTTATCTTTTGGTATTACCTCTGTTTCATTCTGCTTTAAACTTCAATTGCTTGACAATGAACCTGTCATACTTTATGTGGTATATTGGACATGATGCCCTCTGAAACTTGTCAAAGATCCTAAATCAGACGGGTTGATTATAATAAAGTCTTTCCTGGCCCAGGAAGGAGGAGCTGGGGATCTATCATCTAGCTCAAGTCTGTTGAACAAAGTGATACCGAATACTAATGAGCAGATCAGGTCTTTCAGCTTTCATATCTGAACTTGTGCTCCAAATGAGTTTCCTGAAAAAAAAAAAAAAACACATCATTTTGAGATCTAAAGAAACAGAAGAAAAGTAAAAAGCAGACTGGAGTTATAATTATCCTGAACTTCAAATTACTAATAACCAGTACTATGCTATCTCTGTTATAGGAAGATGGAATCAAATTTCAAAGCACCCATCTGAAATAACTGGTCACCATTCAACACAGGTAGTGTTGAGCCAGCGGAAGGGAAAAAGTAGGTTTTGATGCAATGGCGTACAATGGAAAAATTGATTCTTCAAGGATTAAAATACATCACCATTAACACAGGTATAGATTGAAGCACATCCCTAAAATGCTAAATTAAAATATACATCTTATTGTGTCTTTGTTCATGGTTAGAAAAAGAATCATAAGATAGAATAAATAGGTGGTTCAATATGGTAATTCAGGAAGAGTTCAGTTAAACGTGACTTTTGAACTTTCACAAGCACTTTTCTATTAAACACAAATGCTGACTACAATTTCCACTTCAACTGGTCAAAGTGATAAAATGACCTCTGTTTACTGCCATATGGCTCGGGGTGAAAAGTAGAGTATATTTTTATGATATAACTTTAATGTAGGAGGCTTGGTTGTCATGAATTTTGATTAGACTGTAACATTTGAGATGACAATTTTTCTTCAGTCCTCAATTTTCCACTTTTCTTAAAAAATATAACTCTATTAAAGTACACAGATTATCAAACACAACTATTTGAAAAACTCATTGAATTCACAAACATTTTTTGTCCTGTTTCTTCCACACTACCATTATTTGACTTCAAAACAAAATAAGAACTAGAAGACCATTCTGAAAATAACAGTTAAATAAAAGTCCTTTGGATTGGACACCATATATGTGCAAAAGATTTTAAAAGCAATAAGTTTTATTCCAGCAAGTTATGTAACTAGGAATTATGGCAGTTCTTTCAGTGTAAGCCTGCAAGACAATTTTCTTTGCTTTGTATACATCTATACAGTAAGATGTTTTATCTTTATTGAATTTTCATCTGCTTTAATAAATATTATTTCAACAGGTAAATTACTTTATCATATATAGTAAAAATAGCAATTAAAATTGCAAAAATATAATAATTGACTGGATTGTGATTTATTATAAATAGACTCAGCTTTGATTACCTTCAGACAGAGCACAATCTGGATTCAGTTATTAATGTAACATGGATTTCAATGAAAATTAGTCATGGCATTGGAGTTATGCCAGAACTGACAGGATGCTTTGGACATAATTTTTGTTGAAAATGGCTAATTTCTCTGACCGTACTTTAAAGATATAGCAATAGAGCTGAGAGTAGAATTTGTCTTTTTTAATATTTTAGTAAAGTTAATAAATGAAGATGAAAGAATTAATCACTTCACCAGTGATTGCTGAGCTGTTTATTAAATGTATTACCTTTTCATATGTTTTGAGTGCTGTATTGGAAGTGCAACTTCTCCCTGCCTCCCCAGGAGTATATACAAAGCCTAGTCTAATTTGTGTCATCTTAATCAAAAGTTTCTCTTTAATGAATAAGCCATTCTGCCTTTTTCAGTAGAGAGACTGATAGCAGACAGCCTTCTCAAGATTTCGTTATTTTTAGAAGAGTGTTATACTAAATAAAATAGATTTTTAATTTACTGTTTTCAGAAGCTGATATCCAGTTTGGGTTGTTCTGTCTTTTGTGAGTTTTTTCAGGCAACATGGAGATTCTTTACTTTTTCTGGGTAGAAACTGAATTCACAAAAACAAGAATGGAAACAACAGAAATTCTCAGAAGAAATAACTTCTTTTCATATTGTCTCAGAGGAGCTGCATCATTCTATACATCTAAACTTGCTTGAGAAACTTCCTGGACACTAGGACCATATATCATGGAAGTAGCTCATAGCAATGCTTATCACACACATTGACCTCCAAAGCAGAGTTTCTGAATGCAAGACAGCATGTTGGACAGTCGACTGTCCATTCTAATGATCAAAGTTCAGACAGTTTGTTAAGGGAGAGTGCTATTTAGAAAGACCAAAATATAGGCACAGCTTTATTGCTAGATGCCTTTATCTGCTGCCATTTCTTGGCACATAGCTGTATCAAGGCACAGTGATACAGCTATAATGGAGTGTGTGACAATCAAACTCAGGTGTCAGTACATTAAGTAAAAGGTGTGAGAAAGTAGAAATGTGATATAACTAAAGTTAAAAATTAAATTGGAATCAGTAAATTAAAATTTTGCAAATTTTTATGAGATCTAGAATCTCACAAAATTCCAGATCTTAAAATATCAGAATGTTGATTCAGGTTACCAGGACACAAAATATTTATTTTATTATATATTTTAAATATATATTATGGATATATATGCTCTTGCATATCTTCTGCAGCATCTGTCTAGGAACTAGCTGATAAGACTTTTTAGATTCAGAATCCAAAACAATACGCAAGTTTAGGTGATAAATTCTGAAACCCATTCCTTTCTTGTCCCTGAAGTTTGAAATAAGACATGTAACGGTTATCTTGTGTATCACACATACTTCGGTTTTCTAGGTAACTAACTTTTTGTTTAGGAGTATGCACCTTTTAGAATCCATTTGTTTATAATTTCTTTGCTTCATTCTACTTTTCTATAGAGAATTTTCACAATTACATTTGTTAAAATAATGCTATATGTAATGTGTTACATTCAAAACAAATATTATGAAACACAATTTCTAGCTGATATATGTTCCTTATTTCACTTAAGCTGAAACTAGTATTTGGAAAAGGTGAGTGAATACAATCTCATCCCATTTACTTCAAATCTTTCTTTAGCTGGAGAAGAAGCTAGTCACTGGGATGAGTTAGAGCAAAGTCATATTTAAATAACTCTGTCCTTAGGCTATACAGTTCAGGTTTACAACTATGGACTCTTACGAATATAATTTTTCTTTCTTGTTTTAGGCACATTAGTTTGGTTTAAGGTAAGATCTAGAGCTATAGCAGTCCAAACTTGTGGGAAGATTCTCTCATGTTAGAGAAAGCCTCTGTTCCCCTAGTAGGGTCCATTCATTATTATTTTGGATCACAAGAACAAAATAGCATCTAGAGGTTTGTTGTCACTCTGGCCCTTAAAAATATTTGTTCCATCATAAATATTTAAAATAATTTTTCATCAGAAAATTATGTTGGTATATGGTTTCCATGCCAAAATCATTAAGTTCAAGATAAAGAGTCTAAAGGTTACTCCCAAATTTAGGCACCTGTTTTCTGACAAAGATGGAGGTAGTGCTCAAGTCGAAATGTATTTCAAGTATTTTGTTTTAAGTTAAGTTTTTCCTAATTTGACTAGAAGGAGAAATATTAAGTTTCAACATTGGTACCTTTCTTATTCTGGCAGTATATATATTAAATTCTGATGGGACTTATGTGACTTTATAGCCAGAATACTTGTATCTTCAGGCTGTAGTAGGCCTACTTTATTACTGACACATATTACTATCATTAATAAATCTTTTGTTGTCAGTTCTGTAAAATTATTGAAAACTATTTAATTACTTATTTATTAATAAAAGGATATTAATTTAAAATATTTTACAAGCCTTAAATTTCTACTATTAATTCAAAGCAATTATCTGAGAAACTGCAACATATCCCAACCTAAAAAGTCCTGGCTTTTCATAAGAAAATGGGAGAAAATGTGCTTTAAAAATTGTTATGGAAAAAATAAAATAGAGGGTTTTTTTCTGGTATAAAATAATTATATTTTAACTATTCAAATAATTTCAATGTTAGGAACATTTGACTGAATTAATGCTGATAGTTGTTTAAAAATGCACATAAATGTAATTATTTTTCTTCCATATGATTATTTATTTACCAGGTTTAGCATTGAACACTAACAGAATTATTCTTCAGCAAATACATAGATACAAATATCCCATTCTCAGAGTAGATGCTTGACCTCTGACAGTGAAGATAAAGTAACAATTAACCATTATAGTAAGAAAGTTGAAAAATCTAGGAAAAAGATGTCTGTGAGCTAGCATTTTGGTTTTGTACTAACTTCCATTTCAGGGCTTAAAGCTCACTAATCATGTGCACTAGACAGGAAAGAAAACTAATGTAGACTAACATTTACAGTACATCCAGTAGAAGTTACTACGCACAAGGTTTTGCACAGTGAGGTACAGACTGTGCCATCACTGCCGATTTGAACATTTTCTTACAGAATGAGTGTGCTAGTGTTCTGCCCTTCAGCATTGCATTGAGCACAGCTAGCTGATGCAAAGGGTGTCAGTGGATGTCATTTTTTTTCCTCTAAGCAAGCAGAAATAGGGAAAGAGATATATGTAGGAGTGAGAGCACACAGTCTTGAGAGAGCAATTTGTGCCTAAGAGCAAATTAAGCATTTCAGCATGTACATATTTTCCTCTACCTAGAAAAACAAGGAGAGAAATGTTCTATCGTTCATTTCCTTTTATTTAAGAAACTTCCAGATTAAAAGAGGTCATGTATTAGGTATATAGGATATTTCTAATATTATGAGTTAGATAGCTACACAAAGTAATTAATTTGCTTTAAAAATTGTTAGTCACTCTAGTAAACAGTTTTTTGACCTTTAATGAAAGGTTGATGAAGAGCTGGATATTGTGTCACTGTAAATGAAAGTGTTGATAAGAACCTGTGCGGAGATCTTTCATATTAAAGATGGAAAGATATGAGCAAGTATCTTTCCCTCATTACTGAAGCAAAGTCACAAACTTTCTTTTTAAGGATAAAGAGAAGAGTGTAAATCGGATGTTTTCTTCTAATCATACCCCATTGGCTATGAAGCACAACAAATCAGTGGGCTGATTTCTAACTAACTGAGATTATGTTATCAAATCCCATTCCATTTCTCCTTTCCCCACTGTGTTTAGTCTTCTAGTTCCTAGATTAAATCCTATCTTTATCTATAGCTGAGGGCTCATTTCTAATTTTTGTGCACTATAAGTACCCTTTTGATTTTTTCCAACTTGTCCACATTTTTTAATTTTTTATTATTAGTTGGAACTTTTAAAATTAGCATTTTAGTGCCCAGAAGCAAATTTAATATACCAGTTAGTATATCATCAACCTCAAAAAAGAGAAAATTGCCTGTTATGTCACACATACAAAATTCTTCCTAACAAATCCCAGAAGATTTACTGGTTTTGCCATTGCATGAGACCTCTGATTCACAATCAAGTTTTGGTATTTGATAGCATCTTGAACTTTTTCACAAATACTGATATTTTGCCTTCGGGTTATCACCCACTTAAATTGTATTTGCTTCCTCCTCCTTCATGCAGTAATTTTCACTTTTATTTTTTTATTTTAAAATTTATTTGATTTATTATTATTATCAGCTATGTCCCCAATTTATCATTCTGAATTTTGATCCTACCTTCTCATTTGCTTTCACCTCTTCCAGCTTGATGTCATCCACAAATTTTATAAGTCTTTTCTCTATTCCATCATTCAGCTTGTTAGAGAAAATATTTAATAAAACCACCTCAAAAGATATAGTCTATAGGATCTCAGTTGAAATGCTCTACAAGTCTGATGATAAGACATCAATGACTAACCTTTATGGCTATTTTTAAAGAAGTAGGACTTTCATCTTTATATCACTCAAGAGGCTCTTATTTGACTCGTCTTTGTCTTGATAAATCCATTTTGTATCTTTTTCTTCATCCTTTTCAACATGTAAGATTGAATTGCATAGTTTGTTCAAGATCTGTATAGATATTAAAGTTAACTGGGCGACATTTTACCAGAACATCCTTTTTTTTTCTTCGAGTTTGTTGAAGACTGCTTTTTGAATTCTATTATTGTTATTCAATAGCTTTCATTCGTTCTTTCTTTCAGAATAGTGAGACCTTTCTTTGTGATCACTTTCACCAAAATTAGCTTGCAACTTTAGATTTTTAATTAGTTCTTCTCTTGTAACTGGAACAAATTCTAGAACAGCTACATCTTTCTGAATTAATATTTTACAAACCAAGGAACAAGTTTCTTCCATCATGTTCCAGAAACTTGTTGGCTTTGTGTCCTGTAATATTGCTTGGAATGTTACTGGAGTTGCAATTAAAACTTCACTTATATAAGTTTTATCCTTTGCACACGTTGATATTCAGCAAGTCAGCTTCTGAAGTACATTTTTCTGTAATTTTCAAATAAATTGTCTGTATAATACAGTATTTGTCACTTTCATAAATGAACTACAATTTTGGAACAGATAGCCTAGTTTTGCAATATTTTCATTGAATTTGAGTTGCATCAGGATGAAAAAGTAATTTGTTTTCTTACGCCTGATCATGACATTGCTCATTTTTTATGAGAAGTTTTGCATGGTTTTTCATTGCATTTTTTTAATGTGTCCATTGACATTAATTTAAAATGTTGGCCCTGTGTCAACTTACAAAAAGACATTTTATTGAAAACTCCTAGCTACCTCAATGTAGCCACTTTTATAAAACCAATCATGATGAAAAATCACATAACTAGACAGCTTCTTAGAACAGTAAAAATGTACAGATAAATTATTGTGGATCCATTAGGCTATAAACAGAAAAGGAAGACATTATTTTGAAGCTTCCAATTTTTCTTTGTATTAAATTAAAATGGCCTTTAAACTATGTTTTTTGAGATTTTTCTGTACATCATAATAAAGAGTTAATTTGTGTGCCAAAACTGGTGCAGCTGCAGCTGCATGGGTCATCTGAAATAAACAGATATGCTGAGAAGCACAGTAAGACCTGAATAAGAAAGAATAGGGATCATATTAATGAAAAATATAGTTCAACGTAATATTTTTAGGCTCACACTAGAAAATATAGATAGATGCTACATAAAAAAACTTCCCTTTTGTCCTCCAAATGACAACATGCTTATATTTACTTTAATTAGCCACAGAAACTAATCAAGGCTTGGGCTGATAGGCAACTTAACAGCATACCTGCCAAATCAGACCTCATAGATCATATGATGTCAGTTTATGAATCCTAAGGTAATTCCGATATAGCTAAAAGCAAATATTTAAACACCCTGTTTGTTCAGATGGAACAGGGAGGAATTTACCTACAGGCTTTAGAAGATGATTCAGCCCACCTACTAAGCAAGACTGCCAGGTCCTGGAGAACTCGTCTTTAATTGGCACTTTGCTTCCATTTCCTGAACACTCAGTCATATATAGTCTTTCATGTTCAGAAGCATCACAGCTCATGCTAGATGCTTACTGCCTACACTTTAATGTGATTCAGAGATAGGTACAGAAGTATGAAAAATCCCTATAATTCACTTGGGGGTCTTGACATGATAAGCATGGTCTAAAACCACTTAATTCGCTCAGACAGCATTAACTTCAGCTCAAAACAGAGCCAGAGGCACAAAAAGTAGAGCTTTACCACAACTTGCTATAAGTGTGATATTCTAGTTGTTAGAAAACGTAAATCAGATTTGGTTTTTGGTTCTCCTAACTCAGCTGGATGAGCCACTCTCTAGTCCCTCAGACACTTCATTTTGTTGATTGTCAGGGAGTGACCAGCATACTAATCTGACATATCTTGGCACCTTCTGTTTCTTACTGTCTTACCAAAGGACTACCTTTTTTGGTGAGCACTGAAGAGTTTTATGAAAGCACCTGTTACACAGTAAATGGAGAAAAGGAAATATCTCACTTTAGCAATACAATTCTGCAGATTTTTCACATCTCCCTGCAACTGCAGAGGGAGCCAAGGTCCTGACTCAGTATTGTATCAGATTAGATGTACAGCTGAACTGTTCCCCAGGGCAGCAGAAGAGTAGAAACATACAGAAAAATAGGCAGATCCCACTCTGCCTATTTTTCTACAGGGGAGATAATCTTCCAGTAACAGGATAGCACAGTAGCATATTTAAATGTTACAGATACATCTTGCAGCATTGAACTGCCAGCAGTAAGTAGTATGAATCACTTGACTGACGGGTATATCCTTTTTATACAGCTTAGGCTCCTATAGATGATTTCCACATAGAGTATAATATTGGCAGAAACTTGACTGACAACAGAATACAGGTAGATCAGGAGTTAGATCATACAAAAGAAAGAAAAAGAAGAATAAGAAGAATATGATTTATTTAGATTTTGAGAATCTATATATTGACAACAAACATTTTATATGTAAAAATAATCATAGAATCATAGAATGGTTTCCATTGGAAGGGACCTTAAAGACCATCTAGTTCCAATCCCCCTGCCATGGGCAGGGACACCTTGCCACTAGACCAGGTTGCTCAAAGCCTCATACAATCTAGCCTTGAAAACTGCCAGGGAGAGGGCATCCACAGCTTCTCTGGGCAACCTGCTCCAGGGTCTCATCACCCTCACAGTCAAGAATTTCTTCCTCATATCTAATCTAAATCTACCCTCTTTCAGTTTAAAACCATTACCACTCGTCCTATCACTACATACCCTTGTAAAAAGCCCCTCTCCAGTTTTCTTGTAGGCCCCTTCAGGTACTGGAAGGCTGCTAGAAGGTCTCCCCGGAGTCATCTCTTCTCCAGGCTGAACAGCCCCAACTCTCTCAGCCTGTCTTCAGAGAAGAGGTGCTCCAGCCCTCTGATCATGTTCATGGCCCTCCTCTGGACTCACTCCAACAAGTCCATGTCCTTCTTCTGTGGGGGTCCCAGAGCTGGATGCAGTACTCCATGTGGGGTCTCACAAGAGCAGGGTAGAAGGGCAGAATCACCTCCTTTGACCTGCTGGCCACGCTGCTTTTGATGCAGCTCAGGATACGTTTGGCTTTCTGGGATGCAAGTGCACATTGTCAACTCATGTTGAGCTTCTCATCAACTATCACCCCCAAGTCCTTCTCTTCAGGGCTGCTCTCAATCCATTCTCCACCCAGCCTGTATCTATGCTTGGGATTACCCCGACCCACATGCAGGATCTTGCACTTGGCCTTGTTAAACTTCATGTGATTCACACAGGCCCAGCTCTCAAGCCTGTCAAGGTCCCTCTGGATGGCATCCCTTCCCTCCAGCATGTCAACCGCACCACACAGCATTCTGTAGAAGTAAATTCTTTGGTGCAAAGAGTCTCTGGAATTTTATTATACTGTACCAAGCACATGTCCAGTGTGTTATAGCTTTATAGATATTTCTTTAGATCTTTGTTTGTAATAATTAATAATGAATGTTGATTGTTCTCAGTGTAAACAGTAACAGCGGAGATTTTATTCAGAAAGCCATAATTGCTAGGAATTTTACAAAAAGACAGGTCTAAAAAATGGCACTCTGACCACTGTAAGTCAGTCAGTGCAAAAGATTGTACTTATATGATGAAATGTAGCTTGACACTTCAAAGTTCCTCTGTACCTGCAGCCATTAATCACTCTCTCTCCAAGATTTTTCCAGAGATCACAGTCAACTGGGCAACAGGTGCCTTCTGGGAAACTGCACTTAGGGGCGAAGGAGCTGAACAGAGCTGGCAGCTTTTTAAGGACAGTTTTCTTAGAGCACAGGAGCTCTTGATTTCCATGTGTAAGAAATAGGGCAAGGAAGGCAGGAGACCAGCATGGCTGAGTAGGGACCTCCTGGTCAGACTAAGGTGTAAGAAGGAAATGCAGAACCAGGATCAAGTGTCCTGGGAAGAATATAGGGTGTGTAGGGATGGGATCAGGAAAGCTAAGGCCCAGCTGGATCTGAATTGGGCAAGGGATGCAAAGAATAATAAGAAGGGCTTCTACAGTTACATTGGTCAGAAAAGGAAGAGTAAAGAAAATGTACCTGTCCAATAAATAAGACAGGAGAACTTGTGACAACTAGCATGGAGAAGGCTGAGGTACTCAACAATTTTTTTGCCTCAATTTTCAATGCCAATCTCTCTTCACACATCTCTCAAGCCTCTTTTTAAAAAGGAGGACCTTGAGAACTAGCAACCACTCAGCCTCACTGCTGTGCCCAGTAAGATAATGGAACATATCCTCCTGGATGCTATGTCAAAGCATATGGAAGACAGGGAGGTGAGGAGAGATAGCCAATACGGCTTCACCAAGGGCAAATTGTGCCTGACTAATCTGGTGGCCCATGACAGAGTGATTTTATTGGTGAATAAAAGAAGAGCTCATGATGTCATCCACCTTGATGTCTGTAAGGCCTTTGACACCATCCCACACAATTTCTCTCTAAACTGGAGAGAGATGCGTCTGATTGGTGGACTGTTAGATGGATAGGGAATTGACTGGGTGGCCATGTCTAAAGAGTTGCAGTCAAAATCTCAATTTCCAAATGGAAACCAGTAACGAGTGGTGTCTCTCAAGGGTCCATACTGGGACCAGTACTGTTTAATATCTTTATTAATGACATAGACGGTAGGAATGAGTGCATCCTCAGCAAGTTTGCAGATGACACCAAGCTGAGTGGTACAGCTGATTTGCTAGAGGAATGGGATGCCATTCAGAGGAACCTTGACAGGTTAGTGGAGTGGGCCCATGCAAACCTCATGAAGTTCAACAAGGTGAAGTGCAAGGTCCAGCACCCGGGTAATCCTTAGTATCAATACAGACTTGGAGATGAATGGATTGAGAACAGCCGCACAGAAGCTCTTGGGGTTGCTGGTGGATGAAAAATTGGGCATAACCTGGCTATGTGCACTTGCAGCCCAGAAGGACAATCATATCCTGGGCTGCATCAAAGGAAGCATGACCACCTGGTTGAGGGAGGGGATTTTCTCCCTCTTCTCTGCTCTCATGAGACCCCACCTGGAGTACTGCATCCAGTTCAGGGCCCCCAGGACAAGAAAGACATGGACCTGTTAGAGCAGGTTCAGAGGAGGGCCACAAAAATGGTCGGAGGGCTGGAAAACCTCTCCTATGAAAAAAGGCTGAGAGAGTTGGGGTTATTCAGCCTGGAGAAGAGAAGGCTCCGGGGACACTTGATAGTGGCCTTTCAATACTTAAAGGGAGCTCATAAGAGCGACAGAGGAAGACTTTTTACCAGGGCCTGTAGTGACAAGACAAGGGGCATTGGTTTTAAAATGAAAGAGGGTACGTTCAGATTGGTCATAAGGAAGAAATTTTTTATAATGGGGTGGAGAGAAACAAGATCAGGTTTCCTAGGGAAATGGTGGAGGTCTCATCCCTGGAAGTGTTCAAACTCAGGCTGGATGAGGCTTTGAGGAACCTGACCTGAAAGATATCCCTACCCATGGCCAGGGGGTTGGACTAGATGATCTTTAAAGGTGCCTTCCAACCGAAACCATTCTGCGATCATAGAGGCGTAAATAGATATTCAGATATTTAGATTATTTCTTTGGGGATATTTGTAATTTATTTTTAATGGCCTACTCTCTCTTGCCTCCACAAATTACTTAGTTTAATGTCTGCCTTCACATTTTCTGAGGGATAATATTTTGTGTAATAATACCACTTTCTTGTAAAATTGATTCCTTGAAATATTATACAAAATTCTCCATTTTCTACCCTCTTGTAAATTTCACGTTACATTTTTATGCCATATTTACATAACCTGCAGAAGAATCTCACATTGAATGAAAAACTGGTCCCTCTCTTTATAACAACTGAGTAAGAGATCAGGTAGATATCCTTGATATGAACCAGATCATCTAGAATATGCATATTTCATGCATTTTTGTGGATTCAAATTAAATTTCTACTAACTATGTGAGGCTAATATCAATCATATTCTATGAATGGATTTGATTTTTAGGTCTTTTCAGTAACTTTATTGATTGACTTCTCTTTCATAGTTTATTATAAGTGTAGTATCTTTACAGTGATGTTATGTCTTTCATTACAACCTTACTGGAATCTCAATTATTGCATCACTTTGTATTCCTCTAGATGTAAATCTAGTAGTAAGAACATGTTGTATCAGGTGGATGAATTAGTTTGAGAGTAAGCAGTCACACATTTCTCTACATCAACTTCATTTTTAGCCTTAGAAAATCTTTTAAACAGGTGTCTAAACACCTGCAGCTCTTATCTGCCTCTCTCAACCCCAACAACAAATGAAGAAACAAAAAAAACCAAACCAAACAAAACCGAAAAGAACCAAACCAAACAAACTCAACTTTTAATTCTGTAAAAAGGGGATACATTCAATTCACTTAGACATGTAACACCAGAACATCCTGAATTTAATCCAAGATCATTGCTACCTTTCATATTTAGATTGGAATATCTATATGATGAATTTTATTGCTATGTTGAATTTGAAAAAATAGGTGATTAAAGGGTAAACAACATCCAAATATGTCAAGCCTTATTCCAGTTTGTGATTCCCATAACTGTGTCTACCTTGCAATGTAAAAATACCAAAAAGTAGACTTAAATGACTTAAGTCAGATTCTGGAAGCAGCTTAATTGTATTAATGTATAGGTCCATATAGACTATTATACCTTACTGAGTAGTTAATACATTTGAACATTCATTTTTGACTTAGAAAGGTCACAGACATATTGGATCAGTATAGAGGGAACTTTTCATTATGTTCTAAAAGTGATATAATCTTACAGAAAGAACACATGCCCCAAGGTTTGCAGTGATTCATTTCTCAAAAGAACATTTCTTCATAAGTTTTGG
Source organism: Nyctibius grandis (assembly GCF_013368605.1). Taxonomy (NCBI): domain Eukaryota; kingdom Metazoa; phylum Chordata; class Aves; order Nyctibiiformes; family Nyctibiidae; genus Nyctibius; species Nyctibius grandis. The sequence continues at coordinate 73,932,492 of NC_090659.1, read as the reverse complement.
GAAAATCAAGGATAAATAAAAGCAAGCACTGATGAGATTTATCAACAAAGCGTTTTTTCCCAGCACTAATGGAAACACTATTATGATCCTAATATAACGAAGGGATAACTAATGCACATTGGTTACTCATTGTCTTAGATTTCATTTGGCTTCTGGGGTATTTAAACTGATGTACTTGATTCAGAATGTAATCTGTAGCATATTATGCTATGAAAGCTGGTCTTTGACTAACATAAAACATACTTCTTTAGAGATAATGTAAGATCTTAATTTAGTAACAAGTAGCAGATAACGGAGTGCATGCCAAGTTATGCTAGGGTCAGTAATCTATATATAAAGTGAAACTAAAACATAATGATAGTACAATCCTGTTGGTACTTGGAAGCTACATGTCTTAGGATGAATGTTGAAAGACCAAAATAAGCGATTGTGAGTAGAAGCTAAGTTAATAGAGAGCTAGCCCAAGCTCATAATAACCATGGGACATAATAACCATTCTAAAAACATCCTACAAACATTTGAGGGATTTCAAAGTTTATTCCCATCTAACTCTGACAGTTGAATATTTTGCCTTACCATGTATTCTTCTTAAATTTTAACTCTGAGATTTGCACTGCTCTTCCGCTGTCCCTAAGATGTTTATGCATGGTATTCAAAAAACAAAATTTTATACGTAACCTTCCTTTTGAAACTATTTATCCTCCAAGATTCTATTAAAAAATATTTTATTTGAAAGTCCCACGGCAATACACAGAGACAAATGGTTGTTCCAAAAGCTGAGTACCTAAAAATAAACATTGTCTTACAAAATTAGCAGCAGTCAACATAAAGCTTACACATCCAGTAGCATATCCAGGCAAAAAAATGTTTTATTGTTTCCTGCTAAATAATAGAAGACAAAGAGAGATGCTCTTTTATAAAATGTAGTAAGTTTAAGGTGTTTGGGATATTCTTTGTTTATTCTATTTTTAAAAAATTATTATAACCATTTCATTGTCTTTATGTATATTATACGTCCAAAGCTCTTTTTAAAGAGTATCTCGTTTTAAAGCTAACTGCCCAAGATTATTTGGTATGTTGAGTATTAATTACAGATATACAGCACTGAGAATTCTACAAAGTTCCCACTATTTTACAACACACGTTAATGGTTACATTTGAGTCCTAAAGATTTTTAGTTTTGTACATTAAGCAACATAAAATATTGTAACTAGCATTTAAATAGCATTAATTGCTTTACTTTTGTAGATTAAAAAAGCTTTTGAATTTCAGTGGGAGTATCTCAGTATATTATAAGTTGACTGATTCTTTCTTTTGTGTTCTTTATTATTTGATAGCATAGTAATGAGCCTTAGGAGACATCCTACTACTGCAATCGGGAAAAAGTGAAATTATTTGATTAACCTGTATAGTGGATTTTAATTATAGAACAAAGGTAATATGTTCCCTGTGTTCTAAGGAAAAAAGAAAAAATGTATTACATTTTAAATTCATAGTGACATCTAGTGCTGAATAGAAATGTAAAAAGAAGCCATATTTAAGCTGAACAAATACACCTTTTAAATCAATGTATGTCATCAAGATCTTAAAGCCCATAAAAATAAAAATTAAGTATGTGTATGCTTAACAAAGTACATTATAGGAAATGATTTTTTAAAATATGATATATTGGCTCTTAAAAAGGTCGCAAAAGTTTTGTCTGGAAAATCTCTAATATATCACTGTGCTTTCACTTCAAAATATCTGAAGCACAACGTAAGGAATTCGAGTATTTCTTTGCCAGTATGCAGAAACCACTTCATATGAATTCATCGTGGTCTCACATTCTGTTTTTTTCCTTGATGAACTATATCAGAATTTTTTTTTTTTGTCTTTTTCAGTTGTGGAACACAGTTGCTGTTATGTTGTTTTTGTTTTTATTTCTCCCAGTATCAGTGAAAGGTATTGAACCTATCAGTTTCTCTTATTTGGTATGTCGGATAGAATTCCTTGGTCAATAAATTATATTTCTTGGGAAATGCTTATACAGCGTTGATAAAAACATAAGAAAATCTCAAGTCTTTGACTCAAAGATATCAGTAGGATTGTTTACAATATTTATTTTGTTTGTTTGTGTGTTTTAAAGTTTGGTAGTCAAAAGCTGTACCAGAATCCAGGATTCAGAAAAAGAAACTTTTTTTCTGGAAGGTTAGTCACAAAATCTAAAAAAATGTAGGCCAAAATATTAGTCATTTTCTTTTACCAGAAAAGCTCCAAACTAAAGGAATAATGTGTTTGATAAATGTGCTCCTACTCTATCAGTGAAATTTTGGCTGTCTTTCACATCCTCTGGAAATATCAAATATTCTATGAGCAAACAGCTCTCATTCTTTCTTGCTGACACTCCATTTTTAACAAGACACCTCAAAAAAGCACTGAACGAAGAACTAGAGCTTTTATATATAAGATTCTGCTTTACACAGCTGCAGTTAAATACTATGCTCAACAGCTCTGTCTGTAGTCCTTAGAGCAGGAGTCTCACTTTATGAACTTCTCCCCCTTCTGCTTTCCTTCCGTTCCTCACCACAACTCAACAACAGGTGCAGTTTTTGTTAAAAATACCTCAAATTAAAATGCGATACAAAATAATTAGGAGTATGTTCTCAGTCCCTCCTACATTTAACCCAATCATTTACTTCAAGAAAATAAGTAAACCATGTATATTTTTTAAGGAAAATAAAGTTTTTACTAGAAGGGTATTTTAGGCCATCAAATAAGTAAATGTCTTGACAGAATTATTCTTTATTGTACAATAATGAACAATAAGTCCAGTTCAGAACAGTGCATGTTTATCTGGAATCTCTTACCGAGTGTTGTGATTTTAAACCAGCAGGCAGCTAAATACCACGCAGCCACTCGCTCATTCTCCCCTGCTCCCGGGAAATGGGGAAGGGAATCTAAAGGTAAAGGTAAAGAGACTCGTGGGTTGAGATAAAAACAATTTAATAAGGAAAATAAAGTAATATAATAATAATAATAAATAATAATAATAATAATAATATACAAACAAGTGATGCACAGTGCAACTGCTCACCACCCACTGACCAATGTCTAGCCTGTCCCTGGTTAGCGATCCCAGAGGAGAGAAATACTGAAACTGCAATCCTAGAAGAACGAAAGCCAGCTTCCTGGTCAACTCTCATTTATATACTGAGCATGATGTTGCATGATATGGAATATTCCTTTGGACAATTTGGACTCGTTACTCTGGCTATGCTTCTTCTCAGCTCCTTGTGCACCCGCTCACTAGCAAAGCATGGGAGATTGAAAAGTCCTTGATTTCTTTGCAACAACTAAAAATATCAGTGTATTATCAATATTCTTCTCATATAAAATCCCACACTAAATCCAAAACACAGCACTATTCTAGCTACTAAGAAGAAAATTGTCTCTATCTCAGACGAAACCAGGACATCAAGTGAATACACTTGACCTGCACTAACTTCTTACTGTTAGGAATATGCATTTCAGCCTTGATCACACAGCACTTTTTACTACGTGTAAAAAGTGAGTGGTTAAGGAAGGCTGTAAGATAAGTACTGTAGAAATCCCACCAGAAGAATTTTAAAGACAGATGCAATGCAACACCGAATCTGTTTCATAACTCTTCTCTACCACTTTTATTCCTGCACTTGTGAACAATTTATCCTGGTAAAAAATCCTGTCTCCAGACAGGCTGCCTGTTAGAGACCAATAGGTGATGGGTCATTTGGTATTTATTTATTTTTAAGTCCAAAATGATAACAAATGACCTGTAGGTTAAACAAATAAAGAAAAAAATCTCAGATTAAGACTTTCTTCCATATGTTTGGAACTGATTGCAAGGAAATTGAAACACTCCCATACGATTATCTTTAGAATTGGGAGAAAGTTGTACAGATGGGCTTTACAGACAAACCAGCTGATCATTTCAACTCTTTGGCTCTTATTTTTCTTGTTGCTTAAGAAAGATAAATTACTTCCAAACTGAATCCAATTAGGTTTCAATTAACAAAATAGTCATTAGTTTCATATTTTCTAAATGGAAAATACCCTCTCCCTCTAAAATACCACGTGGATGTATTTGTGTAAACCGTCTTCTCCTTCATCACTCAGCTTGTCATTGTTCATGTAAATAAAAAACAGGAAGAAGCAATCCAGTCTTATGTCCATCTTACAACATGTTTTGTCATAACTATTTTTGTTTATTTTATGCAAAATACACTTATTTTCCTCCTAGGTCTCACAAACAATCCTTATTTCCCATGAGTTAGATGAAATCCCTTTTCTGAGTTAAAAAAATTTAGACACCAATTCTCCACTTGGGACATTTGCAGTTCTGTTGATGGTCATAAAGAATTGGCAGCATATTTATCAACTTGTGTTTCAAAATGCCTGTGCTGTAGAAAATATTGATTTGCTAAAAATTAATATTTATATTTTAAAATAATAAAATAATTGATATATAGAAATATTTCCAGAACTATAAGGGAGTGAGAGTTTCTAGCATAAATTAAGCATTTTGAAGATTTGATGTCTAGTCTGGTACTCAAACCTGATTTGGTGCCAACAGAGGGAAGTAGAAACTCCAGGGTACAATTCGTGCCTGAATCTTCCATAGGCATTGACTTTAGAAAACTAAAGCTAGTGAGTTTTTTTTTCTGTAGACATCTTGCTGCTGACTCCTAATAGTGTAAGTATCTAATTTAAATGCAATGGTCCTTATTTTGTTGGACTTCAAAAGTGGGTGTAGGTGACCCTACTTGAGCAGAGAGTTTGGACAAGGTAACTTCCAAAGGTCCCTTCCAACCTCAACCATTCTCTGATTCTTTGATTCTATGAAGTCACCACTGTGTCTTGGACAACCATTTTGTGATAGGATGAATCACCTTATGAAAATTCTTAGCTTTCCCCACTGATGAAACAAGAAGATTAGATGACCAGTTAAGCATAAAGTCTAGTTTCATCAGGACTAAGATTAAGTAAAATAATTCACATGCAGTGTCTGGGGGTTTAGTATAAACAATACTGAAAAAGGCCATCATTATATACTGAACGATCTGAATATAATGAATGTAATGCAGCCAATAAGTAATTATCTATTGAACTAAGAATGAAGTATGAAACCGTAGACATTGAGACTTAGTAGTGACTGAAAAATTGCATGAAGTAAATATTGCATTCCTGGTTCCCCAACCCCTATCTGTTTGAGTGCACCATAGTCACTTCTTCCTCTAAGGAAGAATAATGATGTATGAAAGCAGGAGACCCCTAATGTACATCATCATGTATCCAGGAAGAGATGGGCAGGAAGCTGGAAAGCACTTAAGGTTTGAAAAGTTTAGATGCAGCCAAAGTTGATCTGGGATCATCATAGACTTCCTCTAATGTCTGTACTGGTTTTGGCTGAGATAGAGTTAATTTTCTTCATAGAGGCTTGTGTGGTACTATGTTTAGGATTTGTGACCACAACAGTGTTGATAATGCATCAGTGTTTTAGCTGTTGCTGAGAAGTGCTTACACAGGGTCAAGGGCTTTTCTGCTTCTCACTTTGCCCCACTAGCGAGTAGGCTGGGGATGCACACACAAGAAGTTGGAAGGGGACACAGCCAGGACAGCTGACCCCAACTAACCAAAGGGATATCCCATACCATATGATGTCATGCTCAGCAATAAAAGCTGGGGGAAAGAAAGGGGAAAGGACTAACATTCACAGTCATGGCATTTGTCTTCCTCAGAAACCATTATGCGTGATGAAGCCCTTCTTTCCTGCAAATGTTTAAACACCTGCCTGCCAAAGGGGAGTAGTGAATGAATTCCTTATTTTGCTTTGCTTGCATGTGCAGCTTTTGCTTTATCTATTAAACTGTCTTTATCTCAACACATGAGTTTTTGCACTTTTACCCTTATGATTCTCTTCCCCATCCCACTGTGGGAGAGTGAGCAAGTGGCTGTGTGGGGCTGAGCTGCTGACCAGGGTTAAACGACGACATCTTCCAAATGTGGATTGCTAATACTGAATACATACATATATATATATATACATATATATATATATGGAACCTACGGTAGCAACAAAATCTGTTCTGCTAACTGATAGCTCTTTCTTTTACCCCCGAATTCATCAGGCTTTTTCCATCTTAGAATAAGAAAGTAGTTTGTTTGTTTGTGCTTTAAAAAGGGGGAATAAAACAGAAATAAGAAAGAGAACTTTAAAAATCCCTGTTGCTCCTGCAAAACTGATCCTAAAATACAAGACCTGAGAACCTGTACAGTGTGAGTTAATTGAGCTGTACTAAGCCAAGAAACTTCAAAATGCAAAGATAGCCTCAAAAATGAATGAGAATATCTTATTCTTGGTGCAAAGGAATATATGGCAGAAGTCAACAACACGTCTAGAAAACAACTGGTTTACAAGGCTGCTGCCTTCTTCTCCAAACACATTGAGACCTTAGACTTTTTCCAGTGAATGACATTATAAAATAACTACACTTTTTTCAGGACAACTTTTTGGTAAGTCTAAGAGTTGTGTGTTTAGATTTTTTTTTTCAGTCTTTGGCATGTGTGACATCTTTGCTATTTCTACCTGTATAGGACATTGGGCAAATGTATTTGTCGGCTTTAATGAAAGAAAACATAGAAGACAAAAATGTCAGTCCAGTCACACTGACATTCCAAGAAAGAGGAAAACTCTCAATTACCCTGTTTTTGATGTTAATATTGCTGGCAGTTCATCTCTTTTCCTTACAGTTATCCTGAAAAGCAGACATAAGAAACACAAGTCAGCCGGTAAATTCTTTTAATTCCTATACACTCATACATACATATATACACACAGAGATATGCTGACATATTGGCATACATATTAATATAAGAATTTATATTATAAATTTACTGAAGTAAGAATAGACATTTATATTGTGTTTTGAATAGAAGGATTCCTCTTTATTAATTTAAGAGTTGCTTGGTGTCATTAATAAGAGCCCAAGAGAAATAACATGTTCCAATTAATTCTACTTAAGGCATTGTTATTTTTCTCCAGCCTTTTAAGTAATAACACTTCTCAGGTTAAGTAATAACTAATAAACTTCTGCTTCCTTCACTGTCTACTTTATAGCTGGCATCTGCCTCAAGATAGTAACTAACAAGCTGGTAATTAAAAGCCCAAATTCAATGAAAACATCAGTTTCAAAGTCTGAACAGAATTATATTTTAGGACTGCATAAAGGCCCTGTTGTTACTTTTTTAGTAAATGAAAAAATGCCCATACAATGACAATTTATTATTTTCTCAATAGGAAGTATTGAGCTCTGCAATTATTTTATAGACATTTAATTCAAATAATATTCCAGGGGTTTTATGTTTTTGAGTCCCATAGAACAATTCTTTAACCAAACTATTATTTTCTGACACCTATGATTTTTCCATTGAAATGCTTCACATATTATAAAATTAAAAGCAGGTAATATTTTCAAAACACAAAAGTGACTTAATTGTTTACATCTTATTATTAAAAGAAATTGGAGTCTTCACTTTCAACTACTTAGACACATTTATTTAGGTCATCTTTAGCCATCACAAAGTTATTAATCAAAGACAGAGCCTAACTCACCTGTAGTGAGTATCTTTCTTAGATTAGGAGCAATCCATTGGAAGTGTTTCTTTCCTTTCTCTCTCTTTCCCCTAAGGACAGATTTTCATCCAGAATGCCTAGCCTTCCAGGGGATAAACTTCCTTCTGAGCTATCTGCTTGACATCACCAGCAAATTTTGTCATCAGTGATAACCTATAGTGCTGATAAAGAACATGAATAATGTTGAATTTATTAGCTGTTTTTAATCCCAGTTGCATGTTCCTGATTTAAAAAAAAATTTCCCTTTTAGCATCCACATAGTCCTTTTGAGAGGCACTAATCTTTTTTTTACCTTTGATTCTTAATTGATGGAGATAGTTGACATCCTGTTCTGCTTTTTTTTTTTTTCAATTTCATCTTCCTAGTTTATGGTTCCGTTTATCATTTTTAAGTATTAGAGTTAAGATGGTTGATCTTACTATTTACATCAGACATTCAGTTCTAGTAGAAGCATAACTTTGATCTAACTTTAGTCCTATAAAAGCCTAGGCTTTTAGACTTCCTGCAGAGTTGATGAAATCCTTCTGGAGATCAAAGAATCTATCCTTTAACAGAAGGAGTGAATTGTTCCTTGTAATTGACTATATTTCAAAATTATTAATTTCCTGGCAAATACATTCTGTGGCACATCCCAGAGACTTGATGACATAAAAGAAGAACTCTATTGGAGTCTGTTGCAGCTCCCAGCAGGCTGAGGGAGCCTGCTTTTCTTTCCATGGAAATCAAAAGAAAGATGAAGGAATGATACATAAGCAAGTTTATTCTGATGTTAATTTGGAATACAGACATTATGTATATGTAGGTGATTCAGGAGGTATGAAGCTCTCTGAAGCCCCAGTATATAGTCATAGCCTATCCAGTATATACGCTCACCTGCATCTGAGCTATTCATTTCATCCTTCCTTTAGAGCTGAAGAAGTAAAATAAGCTTCCTCACTGTTCAATTCATTTTAGAATCTAAACATCCTGACAATGTGTCTTTACATGCAAGAAGTATAAAAGAAGACTGGAGTGACTACTTCTGGTGTAGATACCTACATTTAGTCAGATGAATCTCACTTGTAATATGTAGAATCAATAACTTTTATGTTATGAGTCCCACTTTTGGATTTCCTGAGTAATCAATAGAGAATGGACCTCCTATAGACATCTTCTAGTTCTGAGGGTCATTCAGAACACCCAATTTAGACTTTTTCTGTGTATCATTTTTCAGACCCATCAAGATCCTCCAATGGCTACTAACTGACAGACAAAGGGTCAGAAGTTTTTATTTACAAATCAATTGCTACTGAGCAAGGGCACAGAAATTTTTAATTTAAAAAATGAAGTCATCCTACTATAGCCCCTAACATTCTACAGGATGAGTCACTCAGTGCTACAAGCTTACACACTGGCAGATCCTCTCGCTTTAAAATATTTTGTAATATTTGCATAAATAAAAACAGTGGTTCAGTGTAGTTTTTCTGTAATACCTTTTACGATTCTTGCCTCCAAGATCTCACAGCTATTGATTTGAAAATGCTTAGATTTAGTAGACTTTTAAAACCTTTTCATTTGCTGCAAATATATTCTATCCTATTTGAATAATATATGATTGATATGCCATCCTAGATTCTAAATAAAAATTATATGATATACTTATAACACCCATTTAACTTATTTTTCATTCAACATCAAAACCACCTATACTTTATCCTGACCATTTAATGATGCTGATTTTCTGTGTTCATAAATTCCTAGCATTTAAAATTGAATATAATTTTTATATAACTTAAGCAGAATGTTTGTATTTAATGGACACTGAGGTATTTTTAATTCTTCAACATCTTTTCTTAGTCATCTACATTCCTGAACACAGAACACAAATACATGCCTTCATAGAAATGTTTTCCGAGTTTGTTCTTTTGTATCTCTGTCTAACCAAAATAACTCTTTTCCCACTATAAGGGGAGATTATTTTTTTGTGTTTGTAAGTAAAGTTTTGGGGGCAGGGAATATAAAAAGAGATGTTTTTTCTGTCTTTGGATGGAAGATCTATGGTTTTAGTGGAATATCTTCCAGTATTTCCATACTTTTTATCTTATAATATATGGTCCTATGCTATGTGACATCATTCTTGAATTTTAAAAAATAAATTAAACCAGACTATAATTATTCAAAACTAAGTAATGCATAATTTCTTATTCAGAAATTAATGCTGTTTTTTATTTCAGATGAGAGAAGTTCTTTAATATACTTTGATTACAGTGCCAGAATTTGCGTTAGGAAACCTCTTCTTTCTATGTATTGTACCACGTATATTTTGTTATTGTCAACATGAGTTTTCCAGAAAGTTTTCCCATGTCTTAGCAACAACAATACAGTCTTTTTTCCCTTCTACATGGCAGATAACAGATGGCCAGTGAGCAGCTTGGTTCTATTTTAATGAGATAAATAAGATGGTTAGGAATGGTATGATGATGTCCCATTGTTGTTGAGCAGAACTTCATTCTGTAAACGTTTTACTTTTTAGAAAATAAAACAAATTAGATTGTTTTCCATTTTTCACAGAGGTCAACATAACTACACATTACGAGAATTATTTTCTTTAATTTGTTTTGATTTTACCATTTTCTACTTTCACTAGAAAACTCTCGGTTCTTGTAACAGAAAACTTAACAAGCCCTCATTCTCAAAACCACATTATTCATGCCACTCTTTTTCTATGACATTACTGCAATAACGCCCTCCCATATGCACCTCCTTTAGGTCTTTTCCAGGTGAAGTATACTCATATTTAAACATGAACTTACTCATTTTTCAAATGGAAGCTGTTTTGCATCATCATACTACTGTATACGTGTGTCCTTCAGTTCTGCTATGGACTTTAAAACAGCATAAAAATGCTTTCTTTTTCCATTCTCAGTTACTTCCCCAATAATTCCTAACATCTGAACCTTTTAAACATTACTGTACTTATATTTTTATATACGCCTGACAATTATAAGTTCAAGACCTCATTTAGTATGATAATCATCTCCTCAGAACCAGTTATTGTGTGTAAAAAGATGGGATTTTCCACATTGCTTTATGCTTATATTAATTTCCTTTCATTTGTTGCTTTTTGAATACCTACTTGGCATTCTGAAGTTATTCTGCAGTTCTTCATACTTGCCTGCTACTTTAATAGCAGCAGGTTTGTCACTTCAGTATTTATCACTTTTTGTAGCTTTTGCAATTATGCTGAATAGGCAGACAGAAGCCTAGAATTATAGAATCATTGTCTGGGTTGGAAGGGACCTTCAAAATCATCTGGTCCAACCCCCAGGACATGGGCAGGGACATCTTTCACTTGGTCAGGTTCCTCGACGCTCCCTTACAATCTGACCTTGAACACTTCTAATGATGAATCATCCACAACTTCTCTGTGCAACCTGTTCCAGTGTCTCACTGAATCACAGAATCACAGAATCACAGAATTAATCAGGTTGGAAGAGACCTCAGGGATCATCGAGTCCAACCGTTGCCCTGACACCACCCTGTCAACTAGACCATGGCACTAAGTGCCATGTCCAGTCTTTTCTTAAACACATCCAGACATGGTGACTCCACCACCTCCCTGGGCAGCCCATTCCAATGTCTAATAACCCTTTCTGGAAAGAAATTCTTCCTGATGTCCAACCTGAACCTCCCCTGGTGAAGCTTGAGGCTGTGTCCTCTTGTCCTATCACTAGTTGCCCGGGAGAAGAGGCCAACTCCCACTTCACTACAACCTCCCTTCAGGTAGTTGTAGACTGCAATAAGGTCACCTCGGAGCCTCCTCTTCTCCAGGCTAAACAACCCCAGCTCCCTCAGCCGTTCCTCGTAGGACAGACCCTCCAGACCCTCCACCAGCCTGGTCGCCCTCCTCTGGACTCGCTCCAACACCTCAACATCTTTCTTGAAGTGCGGGGCCCAGAACTGAACACAGTACTCAAGATGCGGCCTCACCAGTGCCGAGTACAGAGGGACGATCACTTCCCTAGACCGGCTGGCTACACTATTCCTAATAGAGGCCAGGATGCCGTTGGCCTTCTTGGCCACCTGGGCACACTGCTGGCTCATGTTTAGCCGGCTGTTGATCAGCACCCCCAGGTCTCTTTCCACCGGGCTGCTTTCTAACCACTCTTCCCCCAGTCTGTAGAGCTGCATGGGATTGTTGTGGCCCAAGTGTAAGACCCGGCACTTGTTCTTGTTGAACCTCATGCCGTTGGTCTCAGCCCATCTATCTAACCTGTCCAAATCCCTCTGAAGGGCCTTCCTACCCTCCAGCAGATCGACACTCCCACCCAGCTTGGTGTCATCTGCAAATTTACTGAGGGTGCACTCAATCCCTACGTCTAGATCATCTAGAAAGATATTGAACAGCACTGGCCCCAGAACTGAGCCCTGGGGAACACCACTAGTGACCGGCCGCCAGTTGGACTTTGCCCCATTCACCACCAATCTCTGGGCTCGGCCATCCAGCCAGTTTTTAACCCATCGAAGAGTCCACCCATCCAAGCCCCGGGCAGACAGTTTGTCTAGGCGGATGCTGTGGGTGACAGTGTCGAATGCCTTACTGAAGTCTACATAGACTACATCCACAGCCCTGCCCTCATCTACTAAGCGGGTCACTTGGTCATAGAAGGAGACCAGGTTGGTCGAGCAGGACCTGCCTTTCATGAATCCATGTTGGCTGGCCCCGATGCCCCGATTGGCCTGCATGTGCCATGTAATGGCACTCAGGATGATCTGTTCCATCACCTTGCCTGGCACTGAGGTCAGGCTGACAGGCCTAGAGTTCCCTGGATCGTCCTTCCGACCCTTCTTGTAGATGGGCGTTACGTTTGCTAATTTCCAGTCAGCTGGAACTTCTCCAGTTAACCAGGACTGCCGGTAGATAATCGAGAGTGGTTTGGCAAGTTCATCTGCCAGTTCTTTCATTACTCTGGGGTGAATCCCACCCGGGCCCATAGCCTTGTGGGTGTCCAACTGGCACAGCAGGTCACTAACCGTCTCCTCCTGGATTACGGGGGGTTCACACAGCCCCCCGTCCCTAACTTCAGGCTCTGGGGGCCGAGTCTCCTGAGGACAACCAGTCTTGACATTAAAGACTGCCTTCACTGTAAAAAATTTCTTCCTTATGTCTAATTTAAACCTAACCTCTTTCAGATAAAAAACATTACCCTTGTCCTGTCACTACAGGTCCTGGTGAAAAGTCTCTCTCTGTCTTTCTTATAAGCCTCCTTTAAGTATTAAAATGCCACAAGAAGGTCTTTCCTGAGACTTCTAATCTCCAGGCTGAATAACACCAACTCTCTCAACCCATTTCCATATGAGAGGTGTTCCAGCCTTCTGATCATTTTTGTGTCTGTCTTCTAGACCCACTCCAACAGATTCATGTCTGTCTTGTGCTGAGGGCCCTGGACTGGATGCAGTATTCCAGGTGGGGTCTCACAAGAGCAGAGTAGAGGGGGACAATCACCTCCCTCAACCTGATGGTCACACTGCTTTTTATGCAACCCAGGATAGGATTGGTTTTCTGGGCTGCAAGAGCACATTACAGGCTCAGTGTCCAATTTTTCCTCCACCAGTATCCTCAAGTCCTTCTCTGCAGGGCCACTCTCGATCCTTTCCTCCCGTGGTCTGGGGGATTTATGTTCCCATCTGCCTTTGTTCCTCTGTACTTCTCTGAGCTTGTGGAGATGGGCCTTCGATGGTTTGATGGATCTTGCGATTGGCTTAGGAGCAGCAAGAGCAGGGTATTATTTGGGCTCTTTCATCTGCCCTTGTTTCTGTGTGCTTCTTTTATGGGTGTGCAGATGAGCTGCTATCACACAACCTAACATAAAATGTAACTAATTATTCAGGTATTTAATCTGTCACTTCCTATAGGATTTGGACTAAATACCATATGGTTACAGAAAGCTGTTTCTTTTAACTTTTTTTTTCCTCATAATTTACTGAGACTAAAATACCAGACAAATCTGTGGTACAATGCTCACCACCCCCCCCAAAAAAAAAAAAATTGCCAAAGTGGTGAAACTTTCAAGTCTTCTTCACTGCGAGTCAAGATGGAAAATAAATTCTTATACTTTTCTGCTCTGACATTATCTTCTCTGAAGACTCCTCTCAGGTTTTGATCATCTACTGACCTTATTAAGTTCCTATCAAGCTTTGTTCACCTAATCTGCTTGAAGAATGACTTACTGTTATTTTTTTATGCACTCTTCTAGTATTACCTCAATGCTTTTTTGTCCTGATTTACGGTATTTTTAAATTTAACCTGTCAGATTTTAAGGTCTTCCGTGATTTTTTTTTAAACTTGAATTTAATCACTTTCTTTCCCTGCTATTTAGCCAGGACACTTTCTTTGACATATTTTTCAGACTTTATCCTGAAATAGTATAAATTGCTTTTGAACCTCCAGCAGAGTATCTTCTCAAAGCTCCTGACATTTGAAAATGTTTTACTCTTTTCCTGTATTTGCTTTATCATCTTCTTTATGAGCTTCCTAATTTTCATGTAGTCCATACTTTTTTTCCCTGAAATTAAACACAACATAGGGGTTTTTGGCTTTTGGTAATCCTGGAAATCATTGACTCTAAGTACGTTGTAGTCACTGTTATAGATCAGATTTGGGCAGTAATATTATAAATCTGTGGCATTGACCAGGATCAGGACCAGGACCAAATGCATACATATATATTTGTGTTTTCAGGTATCTACCTGCTCCATTCCTGGTCTGTCTAAAAATTCAGTCTTACTGTCCTTCCTTGGTTTATGGTTAGCCCTGTTCACATGATGGTCATCAACATATGACATTGTGTTTCCTTCTTTCATAGCATGGATGATTTCATTCAGATTCAGTGTGTCATAGTTTCTGTTAAAATTCTCATGACTGTCTCATAAAATGGTACTAGTATTACTTTTTTCCTAATTTGGACAGGAATTTAAATGTTGTTGAAATGGAATATCCTTGAGTTTATTTCTGCAAATAGAAATATTCTTTCACCAGCCAAAGGAAGCTCTTTCCAGCTTATACTTTGCACCTAGTGTCCTACAGATTGTGTCCTATATATCTTTCTTTAACAAAGTTTCTGTTATGCTATGAAGTCATTACCTTAACTTAAAACTAGGCATCACAAAATGCATTTCTGTTATTTACTGGCAGTATGTTCAGGTGTTTCAAAAAGCTGTTCACTTTTGGATGTGGCTACTGTAACTTGCTGCTGTTTTAAACCTAACTATGTAATAGCTTGAAAACCAAATCAAAAATATTCCTGCCTTTTGGCAGATACCACCAGTGCAAAGGAGTATGTTGCCACTTTCCAATGGAGAACATTGACACCACAGTTGTTTGTTGTGCAAGTCTCCTTGAAGTCCTTTTTACATGAAGTTGAGTACGTTAACCTGGAGACAAAGCTGTTCCATTCTTAGAACATTTCCTTGATGAGTTTCTGCATTTCCCTTGCTCCTTCTTCAGTAGCACTGATATTGTTCTGGATGTTGGTCTACTCAAATGCATCTTTTGGGGCATTGCTTATCTACCTCTATAACTTCTTGAGCTCTTCTTGATCGGCCACCCTAGTCTCAAGAGTTAATTCCTTGTTTCAGGGGACATAAGTTAGTTACCTGGATTCACCTTATTTTCCTGTAGGAAGAATGTCACTCATACAGTAAGTCAGAAGCATTCTGTCTACCATTTAACACCTACCTGGAATATTAATTGCATTTATTAGTTTAACCTCCTTTTTACTTTATTGTGTCATTCTTCAGCAAAGAAGACATATGTATAGCTCTGTAAAGAACAAAAACTCTTCAACATGAAGTGTCACCCTATTGCCTTTTTCAACTTGGTCCTTCCTGAAAAAGATGTCATGACAAATATTCATATTTATTTCTTGCAATTTTTCTTTCAAAGTTTTGATAATAACACTTACAAAAGAAATATATATTCTTTTACTTTGTTTATAATTCTTCGGCTAAGTATAGGGGTTTTATTGCATTTTATACACACTGAGACTGAAGACAATTTTTTAACTCCTATATAGGTATATTATATAATTATATTTTTGTTGCTGCTTGTCTGCGGCAAGCTCCGTTCGGTTGCTGGCTGGCCTGAGGCTATCCGCACCCCAGGGCCATTGAGCACTGACACCAATGTGAGGATGCAACAAATGGCGTTTATTTAACTGCGCAACAGCCTTATATAGTTGTCTTGTCCCGTACGAACTCGCACGATACTTGCACATCCTGCTCCTTTCGCCACGCCTACCTTCCGTTACAGCCCGAGATTTTCCAGTCGCCGTACCCTAATCTACCTACATTTCCCCCTCCCCATGCTTCAAGTCATGCGAAGTAAAGCGTATCGCTGATTCTGGAGCCTTGCATCAAAGCGTAAGCGTAGCTGGCGGATACAACATCCCGAGCCCAGGTTCTCCAGTAAGATTCCCCTGCAACTCCTGAGATGCAAAGCAAAAGCAAGCTAATCACGAGCGCATTGTTCAAAGCTTTTGTTTCACTCAGCAACGGTCGCCGCTCCTCATCGTTCTTGGTGCCCCGCCGCTTCACCAGACCCTCTGTACTGTCATGACTCCTCATGTCTGAAGGTCGAGGCTGGTGCTGTTTCGGCTTCCCCCACAGGTACTCTCAAACCTGGTTTCCTGTGTCTCGCAGAGCCCAGTCAGAGAATCCCAGCCTTGGTTACCCATAAATCCTGCTCTCTGTTGTTGAGCCACAAAGGCTGTATTGACCATTCGTTGCACAGTTTTCTGCAAACATGCAAACAAACAGGGTAACACAAGTAGGATAATGCCTATTATAAACATTCCCATAAGCAGACTCTATCTACAAAACATGCAGTTTACTTCAGAACATACTGTTATTCTCTATTATTCTAGCTGAAAGGAAAATTACTGACAGGAAAGCTGATTCTGTTTAAAGGTAACACAGAGCAGGCCTTTTAGAGCCTACTCTGAGGCCTACTCTTGCTAAACCGTTGCTAAACCATCCGGTATCAATTTCCCCCTTTGGAAGTAGTTAGATTTATTATCTCACTACTTCCATATACTATTCTCAATGATTGCCTCAACACAACCCACGCAGATCCCTATGATAATTATAATCACAACTATATAAACTATTCCCTCTAACAATGTGGCTAACCATCCTTTTAGAGACAATCCACCGTACTCCTGCGCCTGTAGAGACAGAAGCATAACCTCGATCCATTAGTAATAGTTCCCCTGGTCTCAACCATTCGTTAGTACCTGGTTCCCTATACCACACTTTGCCCTTGTTTTGCACATAGCTTGCTCTCTGTCGAACTGCCTCCCAATGTATTACAATTGGGGGTCGCTCCTTATCTCCTGCTAAAGTTAAATGGTTAAGTATATAAACAGCTTTTGCAAGTCTCTCAGAAGGTTCAGTCTCCTCTCCCCCTTTTTGTTTTTGCAGAAGCTGTTTCAATGTACTATGAGCACGTTCCACAATCGCCTGACCCGTAGGCGAATGCGGAATCCCAGTGACATGTGTAATACCCCATAGTTGACAAAATTGATGAAAAATCTATGAACAGTATGCTGGTCCATTATCAGTCTTAAGTTGTTGTGGAACCCCAAGACTTGTAAAGCAAGCAAGTAAATGTCGTTTGACATGACGACCTGTTTCCCCAGTTTGTGCTGTTGCCCATATTACATGTGAAAACGTATCAACAGATACATGAACATATTTGAGCCTTCCAAATTCTGCAATGTGAGTAACATCCATTTGCCACAGTTGCAACGCACTCAGTCCTCGAGGATTTACCCCTATTCCAATTCCCATGCCAATTTTCTGACAACTAGGACAAACACTAACTAATTCACGTGCTTGTGCCACGGTGAGGTGAAATTGTTTCGCTAACATTTTCGCTGATTGATGAAAGAACTGATGGGATAGGTGTACTTGTTCAAATAAATTTGGTGATATTTGCGTATAGGACACAAGTGTGTCTGCTTTATTATTTCCAATGCTCAAACCTTGATCAAATTGATGACTACAAATGTGGGTGACAAAATAAGGTATCTCTCTGAGGTTTATTGCTTGATGCAACTGTAGCAAAATGGTGTAAAGTCGCATATTTCTTATTGGTCGTATAAAAGCTTTTTCAATTCGATTTACAATGCCTGCTGCATAAAGAGAGTCTGTTACAATATTGACAGGTAAATCCTTCCATTTTAGAAAAACCTGATATATCGCAAAAAATTCAAGTGTCTGCAATGAGTCCTCAGTTTGTCCTGAGAATTTACAATGTTTCCATTGTCCATCCTCTTGCCAGGTAATAACTGCTGAATGTGATCGCTTTCCTGCATCAGTAAAAAGTTAGTCCAGTCACAGGTATCTCTGATCTGATAGGTTTTTCTTCCCAATCCTGTTTGCAAATAAACTGTAGCTTTTTATCTCTTGGCAAATGTGTTACCAATTGTCCAGTAAAGTCCTGTAAGGCCATTTGAAAAAGAGTTGACAGATTTGTTAACCACTGTAGATATTCCTTTCTGATAGGTAAATAGATAGCATCTGAGTCTAGTCCGGTAATGTCTGTAATCCTTTTATGTACTTTGATAAGCAATTGTGCTATTGCTTCCACTCTGGTACAAAGTGTTGTTTTAGGATGAAAAACCAAAGAGTCCACTCGAGCATTGTCTTCTGCAATAAACCCAGGCAAATTAGTATGATTTCTTACATGTAAAACATAAAACAATGCAGTTCGGATTTGAATTTTTTGCCACAGAGCTCGCAGCAATTCAAAAACACACTGATTACATATATGCTCTATAACAGATCTATCCAATTGCTTTATAATGCCAGCTACATATGCTGAATCAGTAATCAAATTAAAGGGAATGGGAAAATTCTGAAATATTTTTAATACAGCTCGTAATTCTACCACCTGAGGTGAACCCTTTTGTTGTACTACCATAGATTCCCACTTGCCATCAGAATACCAGACAAGGCCTGTCTTGCCTGTGTTCCCAGATCCATCCGTAAAAATGGTAGTTCCATCCACAGGAGCGTCTGCGCACAACACTCCTGTGGCAATTGGAAGTTCCACGCTCAATTTTATAACAGGATGGGAGGGCAAGTGGTAAACAACCTGTCCCGAGAAATTCTCCATAGCTGTTTGCAAAGCAAAGCTATTAGCCATACACTACTCAAAATATTGAGCTGCAATAGGAACGGTTAGTGATGCAGGGATCTCTGGCCACAAGCTCCCGACATCGCATCCGACCTTTGATGATAATCTGTGCCAATAGCTCTGCAATCAGGAGAACAGTTTTCTTTGTTCTTAAAGGTAGAAACAACCATTCCAATACATGTAACGAATTCGATCATTCTGAATTCCATTGACCAATTATTGCATACGGAATTTGCCTATCAAACAAAGTGATAATTTGTATTTCCTGATTCAAATCAATACGATGTACAAATTTGGAATGTAGCCTGCTTTCTATTTCTGTAATCAGTTGCTGTACCTCTTCAGTAGTCTGTCGTGGTGCTGTTAAAGTTGTGTCCCCTGCTAACAGTTGGAATATAGGCTGCAATTGTGATGACGTAAGCCCCAACTACGGCCGCAGCCATAACTTGAGCCTTATGTTCCACAGTACCCACTTTTGCACATGCCTTTATCAAAGCATTCAAATCTGTTTTTCCAGGTAAAGCTTCAATGATCTTTTGACAATCAGCATTAGCATTATCCCTGTTTGCCACAGGTCCAAGGCTTGGCAGCCGCACAGGTTAACCCCATGTGGAAACACCAGTCCTGCGCTCCCTGCGGTTCGGGCTGCGAGTTAACTGCATAGGCCTGGAACTGGTTGGGAAGATTCATTTGTGTCAGCATACAGTTCCCCCCCTGCATTCTTTCTCCAGTTTCCCTGTATTCTGCAGCTGGTTGTTATCAGCTGACCTTGAGCATTATACTGAGACCTGCACAGCTTCACAAGATGCCCTAGCTTCCCACAGCAATGACACATCAAAACAGAGTTATCTCTCCCACTCAGCTTCAACTTCTTAAGGCAGTTTTTCTTAAAGTGACCTTCCTGTTCGCATGTATAACAACGATGAACTACCTTAATTGCCGCCGCAAAAGTTTTTGCTAAATGCTCCATCTGAAATGTGGTGGTTCCTACTTTCTCACAAGCATCCATTAGCTCAGTTAAGGTGGCATTACTATTTGCCATCCCTGCAACAACTTTTCTGCAGTCCTCACCTGTGTTGTCTTTCGCTAACTATAGTGGTAATGCTTCTTTTTACAATTTTCCAATCTAACAGTTGCCAAATATTTCTTCCCTCAGGACCCGCACCCACAATCACCGGATATGCTTGTGGAATTATAACTCCTTCTAATAACGCATCTCGAATGACCCCTTTCCATTTCATTCCTCCCTCACCTCCCCCCCCTTCCCCTGTATACACGGGCGGACGCTGACCCTCTCCCTCACCTCCCACATTACCAGATGGACGCAAACCTCCCCCCCCGCCCTGATCTAAAGGTGGAGTAGGGAGTTGTAAAGGAGGTTGAGGTGGCCCCAATACTTGTCCCGAACACAGAGGGGGGTTTTGGGGGAGACATAGTCATGTGTCCCGAGGCGTTGGCTGAACGATGCTGCTGCAATTCCGTCTTTAATTCTTCCAGTCGTCTACCAAGCTCTGTCATGTCAAGTTCGTGTCCATTTCATGATGGTAACAGTCCTTTAAGTCCTTGTGACTCTGGTACTGCTGACTCCGTAAATGGTGAATCCGGTAAAGGTGGGTACAAAGCATGTTTACCCTCCTTCTTGTCCTCCTGCTCAGCCTCATCCGTAGAGAGATCAATGAGAGGGAGGGGGTTTCGGAGGGGGTTTCTGCCAAGTCTCCTGTTCAGCGTCTGAATCAATTAGTCCAAATCGAGTTCGTGTTTTAGAGCACACTACCGGTTCTGATGGATCTGTATCTATTTTTCTCGCTCCCCGCTCCTCAGCTTTTTTCGGAGCAGTCCGTACCCACGGCGATAAAGGAGCTGCCACTGGTACAGCCACCGGGGCCGTGGGAGGTGTTGGTCCCGCAAACAGTGAGGGGGTAGTAGGCGCTTGCGGTCCTAAAGCCATAAAAGCTGAATGTGTGACTTCTCTCTCTGCTTTTATTCCTTTTAACTCTTCGCTAACCAGCCTCCATGTAGCAGACAATTTAAAGGCTTCCTTATCACCACTTGACACCGCATTCCAGAGAGAGTCACCAATCTTCTCCCATAAAGGCACTTCAAAGACATCATTAAAGGTTGTAAAATGACCTTTAACTTTTGCCCAGAACAGTAACTGCTTTAACGCAGCTTCATCGTATTTAATTCCTCTCTCAGAGAGTATATGTTGGAGGAGTTTCACCACTGCCACTTCTGTCTTGGTCAGGGTAGACCCCATGTAAACACGTCCGAGCCGCATCCCATGTCGCCAGTCCTCCCGCGCAGCCCGTAGCAGCCACAAGATAACTCCCCATGTTTTTAATTCTTTGGCAGAACCCGCTGCCATAGCTCGCTCAGCGAGCTGCATCGAGCACCGCTCCCAGGTATTCGGCTGTAAACAATCAGCCGGTCCTGCCACCGCACCCCCCTTTAACAAGACGGTCCACACACTGGGCTACGTCTTTCGATTTCACAGAAATCTTAAATTCCCCACCCAGTAACGAGATCACCTTTATCAAGGTTTCCATGGCTCGCGAACCCACTCCGACCGCCTGCGGTCCGCCAGCCCCGCAATCACGTCGGGGTCACCACTTGTTGCCGCTTGTCTGCGGCAAGCTCCGTTCGGTTGCTGGCTGGCCTGAGGCTATCCGCACCCCAGGGCCATTGAGCACTGACACCAATGTGAGGATGCAACAAATGGCGTTTATTTAACTGCGCAACAGCCTTATATAGTCGTCTTGTCCCGTACGAACTCGCACGATACTTGCACATCCTGCTCCTTTCACCACGCCTACCTTCCGTTACAGCCCGAGATTTTCCGGTCGCCGTACCCTAATCTACCTACATATTTTTAAGTTTGTCAGGGAGCTCAAAGAAGGGCTGTTCCAGGAAGGGGAATAAGATGGGAGCTGATGGTAACCCCAGCACAGGCAATGCCTTCACTGACCAGAGTGAAGTCTCACAGCACCCAGGTAAAGGGATGAACCAGGGCCCAAGTCAGGCTAGGGGTAGACTGTCGGGAGTGGGATAGAGATGGGGCCAGACACAAGTTATGGTGCAGGCCCAAGGGGCCCATCCAGGAGACAAATCCCCCATGGTACTGGGCCCAGGCCTGGCCAGAGGCAGGGCCAGAGACTGGACTGGGTATGGGCACCCCTGCAGCATCACTGGGGCCAGTCTGTAGTTCAACGTATGCTGATACTTTTCTTTGAGCAGAGAAAACATCAAAGTCTCAAAACAAAAACAATCTGAAAATGCAGTAGACTAAAAGCTCCTCTGCAATTTAAGTGTTCTACTTTAATAAGACCAATCTTCATGAATAAAAGAACTATACAACTTAATTATTAGTAGTATTATCTTTAAAAACACTAGCATTATGCTTCAGCAATGCTGATTTTTTCATCCTGTTTATAACAAGAGGGGTTTGCATTAATTCATGAGAAAGGGTACCATCTAACTCATGGCATTAAGTGTAGCTCAGGTATTAGTCTCATGTTGCATATGTATAATTTCTAAAAGTTGGAGGAAAATATTCACCACTTTCTTCCAGCCCTGAAAAAAAAGGTGAACTGCTAAAGAAGGAACATTTATTTTTCTTTATTTTGTTTTTTTGTCCAATAACAAAGAAGTTATTACAGAATGCTTGTTATATCACATGTTATGAAAGATGGAGGAATGTAGATTTGTTTTCACATATTAGTCCATATAATAGTAAGTCAGACTTGAACTTCATTTCAGGTAAAACAAATTTGGTATTTGAAAGAAAAAAAAAAAGAAGGCAGAGAACCATATTCTGTGGGGAGCTGACCTTCCCTAACTGCCAGGTGCCCACCAAGCCTCTCTATCACTCCCTATCCTTAAAAAGACAGGGTGAGAAAATATGATGAAAAGCTTGTGATTCGAGGTAATAACAGGTAGATCACTTATCAATTACTGTCACAGGCAAAACAGACTCAACTTGGGAAAATTATTTTATTGCCAATTAATTGTAACAGAGTAGGATAGTGAGAAATAAAGCTAAAAACACCTTCCCCCCCCCCCCGCCTCCCTTCTTCCCATGCTCAACTTCATGCCTAACTCTTCTATCTTCTTCCCTGAGCAGTGCATGGGGATGAGGACTGCGGGTTGCAGTCAGTCCAGAACACATTGTCTCTGCTGCTCCTTCCTCCTCATGCTCTTCCCCTGTTGCAGCATGGGGTCCCACTCATGGGAAACAGTCCTTCATAGACTTCTCCAGTGTGGGTCCTTCCCATGGGGTTCCTCAAAAACTGCTACAGCATGGGTCCTTTCCATGAGGTACAGTGTTCTTCAGGAATGGACTGATCCAGCATGCGTTCCCCATGGGGTCACAGGTCCTGCTGGAGAATACGCTCCTGCATGGGCTCCTCTCCAGGGGCCACAGCCCCTGCCAGGAGCCTGCTCTGGCACAGCTCTCCATGGGTTACAGCTTCCTTCAGGGCATATCCACCTGCTCCAATGTGGGGTCCTCCGTGGGCTGCAGTGTGAGTATCTGCTCCACCACAGTCCTCCATGGGCTGCAGGGGGGCAACCTGCATCACCATGGTCTTCTTCAAGGACAATATATGCCACAGTACATCAAGTGACAGTAGGTATCTATTTTTATGCACTTCAGTTGCACTTTTTCTCACCACTGGTAATAATGAAGGTCTGATATGCTAGCTCGGATTACACATCCGTCCAGATGAATCCTCTCCTTCAGCATTTGGTCTATCTTAAGATACAGCAATTCTGTCTCTAGAAGTCCTTCACTCCACCAATTGTTCTTTCTCCCCTAACTTTAAGTAAAAAGGACAGAATAGATGTTAAACTAGTCTACAACTAAAACTAAGTGAAAAGAATCCAACTCAAGAAAACAACTTGCTGAATGAAGTACTACTGCATGAGCAAAGGAATTGGAAACTGACTTTCACTCTACTTATCTATGATGCTGGTTTTTATAGGATAAACTTCCAATCTACACTTGGGCTAAACTCCTATTAAGTTAGAGTGAGATTACACAATAACAGCTGAGAAAATAAGAGAAAGAGAGGGACTGACTGAGGAAAGGAGTTCATGAAGATATGTAAATTTCCCTGATTTACAAACATCCCTTACTCTCTTTACAAAGTATACTCTTTATCCTCTTGAGGGTAGAAGGAATGAAGGATCTGGTATAAATTTGCTCTTCCTTGGAAAGGAAAAAAGAGTAGATTAGAAGAAAAAGTATGACTCACAATCTGAATTTTTGTAAAATAAAGAAATCAGAGCATTGATTTAAAGCACATCCTTTAGGGACTATTTTCAGGAAATTACATGGTTGCTCTCTAAGTGTTCAGAAGCATTCCTATGCTTTGTGCAATAAGACAGCCACTTTCAATTATTTTCAAACGAGAATTACTTAAAAATGACAATCTTTTTTCCCTGTTTTGTTCTAAGAAACATTTAAATAGTGTCTTAAAGGTATGAATTTTCTTTTATCAATATAGACATTTGTCAAGGAGGAGGAGGTTTACTCCATATTTGTTTTAAATTTCTCAGTCATCTGCCTCTTATAATAAAGGGAGAGCATAGAAAAAAGAGATGATATTACTTTAATAAATACTAATTCCAACCTGTGAATGCTATCTGTGACATGGAATAATATGGCAGTTTCATTTCTGATGCTGTAATGAGCTGTTAAAGGTGGAACAAAGCTAGTTATAATCAGATTTTTCAACTTGGCTAGCTGCCAGTGTTTTTGACATAAAGTAATTCAATCATTTAATAATTTGATGTTGCAGTCTGCTTAAACCCCATTCGGTTTAAGGTGGGTTTTAGATGACTGAGTCCACAACAGCCATCTAATCTGTCTTCTTTTCAAGACTTCCCAGATCTGTAGGCCTCTAATTTCATTGGACATTTTCCTATTTAGCCTGAAAGCTCCCTGAACATCTAACTGTAGTCACACATGACTGTTCTGGAGAGACAGATGCCAATATTTTAGTTGGAGCTGACCAAAAAGTTTGATGTGATTAGGGCTACAGCCAAGCTTGTGACTACTTTTTAGATAACATCAATGAAAGTGAAAGAATTAGATCTTAAACTTTTCTCATCTTGAGGAAGGTTGAACCTACATCTTCCACATGTTAAAAAGGTGTCTTAGCTACCAGACCATGAAAAATAATTTGTCTGCCTCACCTGCTTGAAGCTGGGCTGTCACAAACAAGGCAGGGAGAGGAGAGGAGAGGAGAGGAGAGGAGAGGAGAGGAGAGGAGAGGAGAGGAGAGGAGAGGAGAGGAGAGGAGAGGAGAGGAGAGGAGAGGAGAGGAGAGGAGAGGAGAGGAGAGGGAAAAAGAAAAGCCTAAAATTTTTCAAGCAATAAGAAATTTAAGCAACTTTCATTCCCAGTGGGGCAGGAGAAATATTTATTATGCATGTTGATGAAAAATAAAATAAAACAAAAAAGAACTCCAAACCAAGTACGATAAAATACAGTGCACCAATCATAAAATTTAACCTAAAATGAAAATCAATAAGCATAATAAAATGTAGACTCATATGTTCTGATGAAGGACTAACAGTGCTTTAGTGTTTTCTTGCTCTTTTCTTCCTGTCCATAATGACAACATAACACAAAGCTGACAGTGGAAGCTTAAAGTATTAAATCACTGGAAAACCTTGGTCTTCAGTAGTGTTTGAATTAAATTTATCAAAAAGGTAAAATATAAATTTAAAATAAACATCTACGTGCCCATTGTGTCAGATAATCTTATTATATTATTAAGGAATTTTATCAAAATTAAGGGACCTTTTCAATAGTTGACAAAAGCTGGGACTTGGTTCTTATTATTTATAATAATTTGAATATTTGGTTTATGCATGTAACCATATGTATGTCATCAGAAAGTTTACAAATTTTTGAAAAGACTGAAATAGATTTGGGGGTTTTTTGCTTTTTTTTCTTATTTCTCCCATTGCATACTAACACTATCCTCTGGTGCAGCCTCTGCATTAGAAGATAACCAAACCTTGATGACAGACTTTTTAAGAAGTCAAACATTGTGCATATATCACAGTTCAAACCATGGGAAGCCAAGGCTAGCAGTAGCAGTTGCCATGTGATGAGAGGCATGTGAGACTTACGAGGTACTCAAGGGAGAGTGTCTGAGGGGGTTTCTAAGCCGTTGAAACCTTGGGCTGTGTGTGAGGAGGGACCAGGCAGCAGCAAGGATGACCATCTGCTGAAGGATACCAAGATGCTGGGGGACTGCAGCCTCACCAGCCAGAATGCCTGCTCCCAGGCTCCTGCCTCCAGTCATAGTCTCCTCACAGGGAGCTCAAGCAATGGTGACCACCCAATAGAAAGTTATGTCATCTGCATCCCCTGTGGTATTAGCACCCACTGGGACTGATGCAGCTACCCAGACAGAGCTCCCAGTAAAACATGCAGCCATCCAGGTCTCCAGCTGCAGAGTGTGCCTGAGTTTTCCACTGGTGTCTGAAGGCAGCAGTGAGAATGCCTGTGAGAGGCATGCCCAGACAGAAGAACTGCTCTGCTTGGTGGCTGAGCTTCAGAACAAAGTTGACAACTTGAGTAGCATCCGAGAGTCAAAGGAAGAGATCAACTGGTGGAACCATACTCTGCTGTCACTGGCACAGAAATGCCAGCTAGGCTTAACACAGGACGAGAGGGATCTCTCTCCACCATGCAGAAGGCAGTGATATAAGGGACAGAGGTGAACAGGAATAAGTTTCTGCTCAGGACAGCAGGATAAGCTTCTGCTTATTTACATTGCCTTCCTGGGTGTCCTTACACAACAAATACGAGGCTCTGGAATTGGAAGAATTGTCTTGGGAATCAGGAGAGGTTCCAGTCAACTGGAAGCTAGCAAATATTATTCCAATTTTCAAGAAGTACAAGAAGGTAATCATAGGCCTGTCAGTCTCACTTTGGTGCCAGGTAAAATTATGGAGAAGATTATTCTGGGAGTTATTGAAAAACACTGATCTGAGCGTTTTGGTTGATGGTAAGCTTGATATGAGTCAACAACATGCCCTGTTGGCCAAAAGCCTGGCAGTCAACCATATCCTGGGGTGTTTTAAGCACAATATAGCTAACCAGTCGAAAGAAGTGATCATCCTACTATACTCAGTACTAGTGTGGCCTCATCTCAGGTACTGTGTGCAGTTTTGGGCTCCACAATATAAGAAGGATATAAAAATATTAGAATGTGCCCAAAGGTGAGTAACAAAGATGGAGAAAGGACTAGAGGGCATGACTTACAGGGAGTGGTTGAGGACACTAGGTTTGTTCAGCTTAGAGAAGAGGAGACTGAGGGGTGACCTCATTGCTGTCTACAACTTCCTCATGAAGGGACTGGACAGGGAGGTGTTCAGCTCTCCTCTCTCTTATCTGGTGATAGGACATGAGGGAATGGCTTAAAGCTGTGTCAGGGACCACCACTGAGAGGGTGGTCAAGTACCAGAACACTCAACCTGTTAAAGCATGTCCAGAGGAGGGCCACAAAGATGATCAGAGGGCTGGAGCACCTCTCCTGTGAAGAAAGGCTGAGAGAGTTGGAGCTGCTCAGCCTGGAGAAGAGAAGGCTCCAGGGAGACCTTATAGCAGCATTCCAGTACCTGAAGGGGGCCTACAAGAAAGCTGGAGAGGAACTTTTTACAAGGGACTGTAGTGACAGGACAAGGAACAATGGTTTTAAACTGAAAGAGGGTAGATTTAGATTAGATATGAGGAAGAAATTCTTTACTGTGGGCGTGGTGAGACACTGGAACAGGTTGCTCAGAGAAGTTGTGGATGGCTCCTCCCTGGAAGTGTTCAAGGTCAGGTTGGATGAGGCTTTGAGCAACCTCATCTATTGGAAAGGTGTCCCTGCACATGGCAGGGGGGTTGGAACTGATGATCTTTAAGGTCCCTTCTAACCCAAACCATTCTATGATTCTAAGTTCCCCAGGAA
Source organism: Nyctibius grandis (assembly GCF_013368605.1). Lineage (NCBI taxonomy): Eukaryota > Metazoa > Chordata > Aves > Nyctibiiformes > Nyctibiidae > Nyctibius > Nyctibius grandis. The sequence goes on along the minus strand of NC_090659.1, from coordinate 73,904,690 downwards.
AGTGGTCATGGCCCCCAGCCTGTTGGTGTTCAAGAGGTATTTGGACAGTGCTCTTAGATAGAATCATAGAATCATTTTGGTTGGAAAGGACCTTTAAGATCATCAAGTCCAGCCATTAACGTAGCACTGCCAGGTCCACCACTAAACCATGTCCCTAAGCACCACATCTACATGTCTTTTACATACCTCCAGGGATGGTGACTCAACCACTTCCCTGGGCAGCCTGTTCCAATGCTTGACAACCCTTTCAGTGAAAAAATTTTTCCTGATATCCAATCTAAAACTCCCCTGGCACAACTTGAGGCTGTTTCCTCTTGTCCTATCACTTGTTACTTGGGAGAAGAGACTGACACCCACCTGGCTACAACCTCCTTTCAGGTGGTTGTAGACAGTGATAAGGTCTCCCCTCAGCCTCCTTTTCTCCAGACTAAACAACCCCAGTTCCGTCAGCTTCTCCTCATAAGACTTGTGCTCTAGACCTTCACCAGCTTCGTTGCCCTTCTTTGGACTCACTCCAGCACCTCAATGACTTTCTTGTAGTGAGGGGCTCAAAACCGAATGCAGTATTTGAGATGCAGCCTCGCCAGTGCCGAGTACAGGGGGACAATCACTCCTGTAGTCCGGCTGGCCACACTATTTCTGATAGAAACCAGGATGCTGTTGGCCGCCTTGGCTACCTGGGCACACTGCTGGCTCATATCCAGCTGGCTATCAATCAACACCCCCAGGTCCTTTTCTGCACGCAGCATTCCAGCCACTCTTCCCCAAGCCTGTAGCATTGCATAGGGTTGTTGTGACCCAAGTGTAAGACCTGGCACTTAAGCTTGTTGAACCTCATACAGTTGGCCTCGACCCATTGATTCAGCCTGTCCAGATCCCTCTTCAGAGCCTTCCTACCCTCAAATGTGTAGGAAGATAGTTGTTCTAACTTTTAGGTTGCCCTATGTGGAGCCAGGAGTTGGACTCAATGATCCTCAAAGGTCCCTTCCAACTGAATGTATTATATGATTCTATGGTTCCAGTTAATATTTGTTAAAGTGATTTTTTCAAATGGAATTCCTACACTTAATGAAACCAAGATACAGGTATAGATGTAAAGGAGACTGGTGGAATTAATATTTTTCATCAATCACAAACAAACCTATAAAGTTGTCTTGCAGAATGTTTGCCATTGTTAAAGTTTAGCAAAGCCATGCCTCAAACATCTGCTTCCACCCACTGTAAAAAATACTATGCCACGAAATCTGTGCAGTTTCACATATAATCAGGGATGTTCCCACAAGATATTTTTGGTTAGTGAAAAATGAAAAGGAAGTAATCAACATAAGAAGTACCAGACATGTTAAATCTTGCAAAATAAAGTACTTTATAGTATTATTATTATTCATAATCACTTCATCATATCTCATGACTACTTGTGATAATATAGCATATAGCAAAGACTTAGATTTCATGAAGTTAACAGCTACTCAAACAAACACTAAAAGAAAATTTATCTTGTACAGTGCCCCAAAGGTAACAAAAGCAACATGGACACTGAGTGATAGGAAAGAAAATATTAAGGATGAGAAAATCAACAGGAATGGTCAGCATGGCTTCACCACAGGGAACACATGCTTGACCAACTTGATAAACTTCTGTGATGAAATAACTGGCCTAGTAGATGAGGCCAGAGCAGTAGACATTGTCTACCTGGACTTCAATAAGGCCTTTGACATTGTCTCCCATAAGATCCTCACAGACAAACTGTTCATTTAGGGGTTGGATGAGTACAGAGGAAGGTGGGTTGAAAACTGTCTGAAAGGCAGGGCCAAGAGAGTGGTGATCAGTAGAACAAAGTCTAGTTGGAGGCCAATAACTAGCAATGTACCCTAATGGTGAATGCTATGTCCAGTCCAGTTTAACATCTCCATTAATGATCTGGATGATGGGGCAGAGTGTACCCTCAGTAAGTCTGCATATGATACATAACTGATGATAGATAACCTGCTCTAGGTGAACCTGCTTGTGCATGGAGTCAGACATGATGACCTCCAGAGGTCCCTTCCAACCTCAATCACTCTGTGATTCTGTGCCTACCCTTATCTTCAAATTATTTAAATGGTGTAAAGAATTGTTCAGTTTTTAGCAATGTTGAATTGTTCAGTTTTTAGCAATGTTTTCCTTTTCTCTTGTTATCAATTAAGTTTGTCCTAGAAGTATCACTGCTTTTTCACTCATTTCCTTTCCCTTTCTTTTCTTAGTTCACAGTCCTCCTGCTCCATACTCGTAAATTACCTCTTATGCTGCTCTCCGAACTGCTTTCTGATTCTCGCATTTCATTCTCTTCCACATATACACTGCTGCAAAGTTTTGTCTGAATGCTATCCAATAGTCTTCTCTTTTGGGCTTTCTTATTTTTCTCTGCTCTTCAAAACTTTTCAGTCTGCAAAACTTTTTACCTTGGATCTTCCATACCACCTGCAGCAGCTGCTGGGTCTATGCTGCTTAAATACTGTCCTGTAGGTCACATATGACATGTATCTCATATATATAATATGTATTTATGACATTAAAACACAGCATAATAAAAACAATAATGTAATTGGTTTTCTAATATAAACTAACAAAATAAATTAAAATAAGGCACTTCAGCAGGTAATGGAGTAAGCAGTGGAGGCCTCCAGTAAGAATAAGAAAAATCAGTAAGAGAGGGACATAGGCTTTCTGAAGCCAAGATTTGTTTTGCACTGCTTTGTAATTTAAGTTCAACAGAACTACTATATCAGAATAGCTTTTAGCTCAGGGGTTCATCTGCTCTTTCAAGATGTGAGTTGAAATCATCGCAGATTTAGGGATGCCTGCTATCCAAGTCCTCTAAGCATAGCTAATTATTTCAATGTGGACTGTCACAGTACGCTTTTTGTTAAACTGGATAAGAATACTGAGACTATTTCTTAACTCTAAAATGCCCAATTTGACTACTCGGTTAAGCAAGGAAAGATGTCTACCTGGAAAATTCAATAGACATTACATCTCTGGCATGTTTTAAACTTCTCATCTCATCAGATCCAGGAATACCTATTCCTGGATATCTCATCTGGTCTTAAAACATACTTCAAGGTTTTAGGGCTTGGCTCATTGGCCTAAATGTAGGTGCTTAGTGCAATTTAAGATACCCTAGGATATTTAAGACATTTTTATGGAACTGTCAGATATGACACAGGACTTACAGGAGACTCGAACTTTTCTGGAATGGCAGAGGAAAATGGAGTTGAGTATTTGTCCTGGTTTGGCCTAAACCAGGCCGATTTTCCTTTCAGTGATTTTTACCTTTGAAAGGAAAATCGGCCTCGTTTAGGCCAAACCAGGACAGTATTTTAGAGGACCTTAACTGTCACTGTGTTTAGGTAACTGAATTTAGCTTTTAAATTCTCAATTAATATGGGTGTCTCACTAGCCTATTTGAAAATGAGGATAAGAGTACTTTATTCCCCATGGGACATTTTAAGAATAAAAATTAAAGGTATTGAATTGTTCTGATACTATGTCAATGAGGCATTTAAAACACTACATTGTATAGGTATCTGTTGCCATACTCGATGCTGACTAGAAAGGTTGGCAGTAAAGATTAAGTGCTAACATAGTAGCAGAAGCCTATGATCAACAAAGTCAAATTTCAAAGCCCATAAGAAGGATTGAATCTGTTAATGCTTTCAAGGACTGAATGTGTTCTAAATAAGTAGCTGGCCTAGCCAGTTATAAAATTTTACCCATACTATTAGGTATTAAAGGTATTAAGAGATCATTAACCATTAGTAGACCTATAAAATAACAAAATACAGAATAAAATATGTGAGAAAAGACATGCCATGTCTTTCCAGAAACTAAGCAAACAGCGAAAAACCTACTTCTTCAGCAGTGTGCTCCAAAAAAGATTTTTATAATGAAAAGACTACAGAAAGGACAAGTACATTATTGGCAGTTAAAGAATATAGAAAAATATTTCAGATAACAACATAACTTACTTTTCTGTATTTACCTGTTTGCTTGATTTATATCAAGAGATTTCCAGTGAATCTTCCTAGTCAATGAAAGACATTAGCCATTGTTAATATACATGAATAATAACCATACAATGAGAAAGGAAAAAACAGTAATCAAAAATGGGAAGACAGGAAATTAAGAAAAAACAGGAAGTATCGTTAATTCAGTTAATAGAACAACACTTGTTATTGTGGTTCAGATTCATCCTTCTTGGCATTAGACAAGTGTCAAGACTCTTTATGCAACCAATAAAGAGAGAGAAACATCTGCCGAGAGTAATTTGGATCTTAGATGGAGTGTCCCTCTGGAGATTTTTTATTTCTTCCTACTGACTGTAAAGTGAGTGTGCAATACTATTCATTTAACAGGTTTCTTGATTTAAAGACATAAATTTCAATGCAAAAAAATCATATTTATATAGATGTTGCTTAGAATCCTATAACATAGAGAAATAATAAATTAGAAGATTTGAATATATACTAATATAGCTACTTCATTTCTTGAAAAATGAGATATCTATTTTTAATAAACACTTCAGTAATACTTTTGCTATAATTTTTAATTAAAACCAGCTCACATTTGTGCTTCTGGAGCATTTTTATTCTGGCAAAAGCAGAACTCAGCTCAGGGTTAAGGCTTCAGTACACATTTGCTGAAAAAAATATATCAGCTTTATTTAAGGAATGTAACTGTCTTGATCATAGAATCGAAGTGATGCATGCATTTTAATGGTTATTTAATCTAGGTGGAGATTCATTTCATCCCACATGTCTATGAGCAGATTGGAATCAGTGACCAGCTCTCTAGTGGTACCTTCAGTTATTTATTGTACCAGGAATCTGTACAAGTATTTACACTAAATATCTACCCTGATAATGGAAAAAGTCAGACATAAACAGCTTTAGGAATCTGTAGGAATCTGTAGAAATCTCTAGGATTGTTTTAGCTTTAATCAGAAGGGCACTTTTTAAGTCTTCTGAATTTGCCCACATACCTTACTTTAGTTATGTCACAGAATAGTTTACGAGTGGGTAAACTATATTTTTTTAAAATAAAACTATTGTGATTTACTTTCAGCTGGCAAATAAGCACCATACAGTCACTCACTCACTCCCTCCGCAGCAGGATGAGGAAAAGAATCAGAAGGGTAAAAGTGAGAAAATATGTGGGTTGAGACAAAAATAGTTTAATAATTTAAATAAAATAAAATAATAATAATAATAATAATGAATTGTAATGAAAAGGAAAATAACAAAGAGACAAATAAAATCCAAGAAAGACAAGTTATGCAAATGAAAACAATTGCTCACCACCAACCAACTGATGCTCAGCCAGTCCCTAAGCAGTGCCCCCCTCTGCCAAGCTTCCCCCTAGTTTTATTGCTGAGCATGATGTCATATGGTATGGGTTATCCCTTTGGTCAGCTGGGGTCAGCTGTGCCAGCTGTGTCCCCTCCCAACTTCTTGTGCACCCACAGCCTACTTGCTAGAGGGATGGTGTGAGAAGCAGAAGAGGCCTTGACTCTGTGTAAGTACTGCTCAGGAGTAACTAAAAAATTCCTGTGTTATCAACACTGTTTTCAGCAAAAATCCAAAACATAGCCCCTTCACAGCTACTCTGAAGAAAATTAACTCTATCCCAGCCAAAACCAGCATAACTATACAAGAAGTGTATCCAATGCCTTCTGGCATATAGTAGGCATGCAGTCTACAGGACCAGATAAGAGTTTGTTCAAAGAAATCACTCCCTTATTGCAGACAGTATGAACATCTCGGTCACAGCACTACCTGTTTCACTTTACAGGGCTGTTTTTAATTTGGTGGCTTGACCTTGGCTAGCTGTCAGGTGCGCAGCAAGCCGCTCTATCACTCCCAGATCTCAACAGACAGGGGGAGAAAATACAACGAAAAGATTGTGGGTCAAGATAAGGACAGGAAGATCACTTACCATTTACTATCATAGGCAAAATAGACTTGGATTGGGGAAATTAATTTATTGCCTCCGCATAAGCCAGAGTTCTGGGGATGCTGCCTGTTGAAAAAGAGATAAAGATGGAGTTCTGCAGAAACTCCATCTCTGGACTCTGTTACCAAGGTGCCTTTCTTTCTTCCTGTCCCATAAAAGAGAGAGTCTTTCAATTTGAACCCCTGTTTTGGCCAGAGAAAACATGCCTTTCTCACCCTCACGGCAGTGGCACAGAGAGACCTGCAGAAAGAGTTTGGAACCAACTGCAGATGGCATCAGTACAGATATAAAGCATCCAGGGAAACATCCACATATACTCATGAGCAAAAGTAGCTTGGCAAAGCTGCTGAAAAGCAGCACAGCAGAAAAGGACCTAGGGGGTCCTGGTGGACACCAAGTTGAAGAGGAACCAGCAGGGTGCCTGTGTGGGAAACACAGAGAGTGGTACTCTGGGCTGCACTGGGCAAAGCATTGCCAGCAGCTGGAGGGAGGTGACCCTTTCCCTCTGCTCAGCTCTGGTGAGGTCATGCCTGCAGTGCTGTGCCCAGGTCTGGGCTCCCCAGTGTCTCTGCACGGCCCTCAGATGCTGCTCCAGCCCAGCATCAGGTGCATCACTTCTCACCTACTGCTCTTTTCCACTTGCTCAGGTGATGACACTACAGGCCAGCAGCCTGGAGAGACTGGGCAAGGGCCAGGCAAAGGTGAGGATTGCTCAGGGTGTGATGTGTCTCAGGTCAACAGGCTGAGCTTTGAAAAGAGGCCCCCCTGTCCTAGCCTTCCCCAACGCTGGCATCCTGCCCTGCTGGGCATGTCCCAGGTCTCTGACTACAGCAAACTCTCTCAGTTGTCCCCACCTCTCACACACGGCCAGGGGCTGATGCAGCTTACTAGTGGCTCTTACTGTTGCAGGGCTGCTCAGTGAGCGCAGCATGTTTCTTGCAGGCTGGTCCCAAGCAGTGGCCACCATCTGCTCTCTCTGGCAGCGAAGGTGAACTTGGCCACTCAGCTGACGAGTTTGGAGAAGACAGACAGGATGGTCCAGCCAACATGGATTCATGAAAGGCAGGTCCTGCTCAACCAACCTGATCTCCTTCTATGACAAAGTGACCCGCTTAGTAGATGAGGGCAGGGCTGTGGATGTAGTCTATCTAGATTTCAGTAAGGCATTCGACACTGTCACCCACAGCATCCTCCTGGACAAACTGGCTGCCCAGGGCTTGGATGGGTGGACTCTTTGATGGGTTAAAAACTGGCTGGATGGCCGAGCCCAGAGAGTGGTGGTGAATGGGGCAAAGTCCAGCTGGCGGCCAGTCACTAGCGGTGTTCCCCAGGGCTCAGTTCTGGGGCCGGTGCTGTTCAATATCTTTATAGATGATCTAGACGTAGGGACTGAATGCACCCTCAGTAAATTTGCAGATGACACCAAGCTGGGTGGGAGTGTCGATCTGCTGGAGGGTAGGAAGGTCCTTCAGAGGGATTTGGACAGGTTAGATAGATGGGCTGAGACCAACGGCATGAGGTTCAACAAGAACAAGTGCCGGGTCTTACACTTGGGCCACAACAATCCCATGCAGAGCTACAGGCTGGGGGAAGAGTGGTTAGAAAGCGGCCTGGTGGAAAGAGACCTGGGGGTGCTGATCGACAGCCGGCTAAACTTGAGCCAGCAGTGTGCCCAGGTGGCCAAGAAGGCCAATGGCATCCTGGCCTCTATTAGGAATATTGTAGCCAGCCAGTCTAGGGAAGTGATCGTCCCTATGTACTTGGCACTGGTGAGGCTGCACCTTGAGTACTGTGTCCAGTTCTGGGCCCTGCACTTCAAGAAAGATGTTGAGGTGTTGGAGCGAGTCCAGAGGAGGGCGACCAGGCTGGTGGAGGGTCTGGAGGGTCTGTCCTACGAGGAACGGCTGAGGGAGCTGGGGTTGTTTAGCGTGGAGAAGAGGAGGCTCCGAGGTGACCTTATTGCAGTCTACAACTACTTGAAGGGAGGTTGTAGTGAAGTGGGAGTTGGCCTCTTCTCCTGGGAAATTAGTGATAGGACAAGAGGACACAGCCTCAAGCTTGGCCAGGGGAGGTTCAGGTTGGACATTAGGAAGAATTTCTTTCCAGAAAGGGTTATTAGACATTGGAATGGGCTGCCCAGGGAGGTGGTGGAGTCACCATGTCTGGATGTGTTTAAGAAAAGACTGGACATGGCACTTAGTGCCATGGTCTAGTTGACAGGGTGGTGTCAGAGCAATGGTTGGACTCGATGATCCCAGAGGTCTCTTCTAACCTGATTGATTCTGTGATTCTGTGATTCCTTCTCTCCTTCTCTCACAAACGGGCACTTGTGATGCACTGGGACTGCTGCTGCCCTTCCCGCAGGACATGTCCATCCCCATCGCTGTGTGGCAGGAGAGAGCTGAGGCCCCAGGACTTCTTGTTCCCAAACAATGCCTCTCCCTTGCTTTCAGCAGCAGGGGGACAGCTCTGAGAGGGTCCGTGAGTGCTGGCCTGGAGCTTCTCCTCCACAGCTCTTTGCTCTCTTTTTCTTGGCAACAGGGGTGACTCAAAGAAAGAGGGGAGGACGGCCCTGGCCCTTTGCATGGTGATGGATCTTGGCCACTGCAGAGCCGCCTGGGCTGTCAGGCTCTGGCAGCAGGGGAGGTCTCTTTCCTTGGACCATTGAAGCCCTCTTGCTGCCAGGATGGCACGCTGCACCAGCCCATCCAGGTAAGCAAGCCTGGCCAGGGGGTCTCCATCCTGCTGGCTCCTCCAGAGAGGTGGTGTCCTCAGCAGAGGGACTGTAGGTGGGGGCTGAGGACAAAGCTGTCTCCTCCCCATGTCACCCACCTGCAGCCACCCCTCCATCCTGCTCCAGTAAGAGCCACAGAGCCATCCACACTTGCTCCTGCCCCTTAGGAAGATTAACCTGTCTCCAGACAAGCAACTGTCCTCCTCTGTCCCCTGCAGGTCCTACTGACCCTCCTGCACGAGCAAGAACTATCCACGGAGCAGATCTTCCGACTTGCAGCCAGTGAGCACACTTCTTGGGAGCTGAGGGAGGCCCTCAACAGAAGAGTGCAAGTCCACCTCGAAAGCCAGTCTGTGCACCTGCTGGCTGTCATCTTGAAGGTGAACCCTTTCTCACCTGGAACCCTAGCAGCTTCCAGCTCTCTTGGTGCTGACGGGCACCTGCAAGAGCAGGAGCTGAAACCCAGACACTTGCTTGTCACCGAGAGTGCTGGGGATGATGCCTGTGCTCCCAGTCGGAGTGCTCAAAGCCTCATCCGCAGCCCTTGGCTTTGCAGGACTTCCTCCATAAGTTCCTCTCCAAGCTCCTTGAGGTAAAGCTCTATGAGGAGTGAATGAGAACCCTGTAGAAGACCAGCAGTCAGGGGAGGCCGGCAGGACTGAAAGAGTAAGTGTGGCGAGCAGCCTGCCTGTTCCACAGGGACTGGTAGAGGCTGGGACTTGCTTGTAAAGTGACAGCTTCCTTTAAAAAGATGTGTTTTCTGCCAGTTACCTCTTGCTGTTGTAGGGTGGGGTTTTGGGGGAAAGTGGCACAGAAAAGCATTTCTCTCTTTGGAGCTCTTGCTGAGGGCATTGGAGGTTGCTCCACAAAGGAATTCTTGCCAAAATGGCAGGGGAGGAGGTGGCTGGGCTAGGCTGGGCTATCTCAGTGAAGGTACTGCGTGTGTTGAGAAGGGGCCAAAGTAACACTGTAGTTGCTGCCCATAAGTGTTCACTCTTCTATGCTAGGAATGACTCCTTTTACATTGCACTTCCCAAAGAAAGGGGGACAAAGTGATGCTTGTTCCTGCTTCTGTGGTTTTATCTGCGCTTTCTGACTCCGTCATTGCAGGTGCCCTGCTGCTCTGGCTGGCAGATTTATTCCTGCTCCCCTGAACCAGAGAGAGAAGGACAGTCCTGCACCACCCTCACATCCATCCAACTCACTTGGACAAACATTTTCATATATCAGTCAGAATATCCTTTCTACTTTCCAGTCACAAGAGAAAAAGGCAAGCAAACAAAAAACTTATCTACAGCTGACTCGTACGTTGTTCTAGTTCACAGCTTTATTCTCACAGGACATTGAAATAAAAGATACTCAGGTCTAGTGAAACTCAGTCATATGTTCCTCTGAGGAATGGTATGACTGCTTATACAGGGATATAGTTTAATCAGTCTTTATTATTATTATTGTCTTCTGTCAGATTATAATTACTCAGTAGTAAGGTATTGTAAATGTGAGATCTATTTATTGTGAATCATATATAAGAAGTATAATACATACATATTGCAAAAAGTTGGGGCAGAGAAGAGATCCAGATAATGATCAAATGTCTCATATAGTTTTCACTACTGAAAATGATTTCTGCATATAATAGAAACAGCAGCATTTTATTTTAACATCAGGGCAGATGCAGATCTTCTCTCAGCAGCATAGCTCTGTAGAACAGACACAGAATAAAGACACCCTCACCTGGACTAGATATCTGAATCTGCAGTGTGCAGGATAACAACATAGATGTATTGGGTTTAGGTGGCAGTAGAGCTGCAGGAGTGGCTTCTGCAAGAAGATGCCAGAAGCTTCCCCCATGTCCGACAGAGACAGTTCCAGCCAGCTCCAAGATGGACCCATTGCCGGCCAAAGTTGAGCCCATCAATGATGTAGGTAGAGCCTCTGTGATGATAACATATTTAAGAAAGGGTAAAAAATGCTGCTCATCAGTAGTTAAAAATCAGGATACCAGTACACTACCCAGTCTTTTCTCTCTTCTCTCTACTATGCTGCTGACATGAGAGGATGCTACAAGTGAAATAGGATTTCCCCTAAAATGGACCACTTCCAAGATATCGGACTTTTTCCCAAGAAAAGCAGTACAGATGTAGCCTCAGAAGTTCTGTCATTCTGTTAAATTTCACAGCCACCAATGAATGAATAAATTGCTATGGGAAAACACAAAGCCAGGCAGATACACACAACACAGACAGTATGACTAAGTCTAATTTTCAATGGAAAAAGGAATAAAAAATTGTTCGGGTAAGACATTAAAGAAAGAAAACTTCTATTCTATGCACAGGTCCATTAGTTACATGAACAGCAGTAATTCTTTCTTGTTAAATACATTGCAATCTAGCAAATCATGGCTGTGATGTTAAACATCATAAGAAGAATTTTGCCCAATTGAATTTGGGAGAATTCTGTCACTGTCCATAGTGAAAACAAGACTGTACATCTGAACACAATTTGACATTGTGATTCTACATGAAATTTTTGAGGAATCATTCAAAATTCATGCATTTATTACATGATTAAGTTTTTTTTTCTGGATGAGGGTCAAAGTAATCAGCATTCAGACTGTGGCTTGTTCTAGATAATTTGTCATCTTCTGGTGTAGAGGGTGATAAATTAGAGCATATGCAGACATTTCTTTTTCTGTTGAACAGGTATTTGAAGACTGAGGCAAATGCATTTCAACAGTGGAACTTTAATGTCAACAGAAAACCACAGGACAAATATGATAAAAGCATCATAGAGTATTTCATAACTTTACTCGGACATCCTTAATGCTCCTAACTCTGTGCTTGCATGTCTCCATTTACATGTTCAACAAATTTTTTAAAGTCTTTATTAGATTTGAATTTGGCAGTATAAATTATGTAACTGTTATACAGTTATTAGTAAGGGAATGCTTTATCCTTTCAACTTTCTATTCTTTTTTCCAGCACAGTGGTTGGGAGCATAGTGGGCTGGCATGCAATTATTTGTTACCAATGGTTACTTACCCACGTAGGAACTTGTAAATAGCCATTTTATAATTACAAATATGTTTTATGCCTTAAATGTGCACCTGTCATTGACTGAGCCAAATTGCAGTACATGTGTCACATTCATTCTTCATGTTCATTATGAATTAAAAGTAAAATCAGTGTGCATTTAAGCCTAGACAGCAGATGGCATTCAATGGTACAAGCATACTGCACCATATGTCTGCAAAATGCTTTCAAAAAGTACTTGGCAGTTCTCGACATTGTAAAATAAAATTAGATAGTAAAAATAATATATAATTTTGATTCATTTAACCAAAAATATTTTAATTAATCTATTGAAATTTACTCCCACTCACATTTGGTGTGATGAGAATTAAATTATCAGAAGGTGTTTAGAAAGAGATCTCTTTTTTATATTCAAAAAGTCATCATCTCATTTCCTTAGTTTCTGTTGAAAATCTAAACTTTTCTGTTGAAAGCTCATGAAAAAAATTAACTCCTATTAGTACTAGCAAAAATCTCATCATTTTATTTAGCTGTCATATTTCTGTGCTAATTCTGCTTACATTTAGAGATAATTCTGCTTATATTTAGTGTTTTCTTGTCCATATCCTATGCACTTCACTATGGTATTCCAGAGCATCATGGCAAGCATGAGGATTACAACCCTTTTTTAAAGTGACAATTTAAATTCTTTAAAAACAGATGGAGCTGAAATATTTTCTGGGCTTGTGTTAAAACCTCTCCATCATAAAGTCTAAATCATTCTCTTTTGCTATAAAAGGAATGTGTAACAACTGTCAGCAAAAATGTACAAATCCCATTAGAGAATGTAAGTCCAAAGATAAAGTTCAGAGTTAAGCTTCACAGAACCAGTGAGGATTCTTTAAACTAGAAAGTTTACTCAGATATCACATTTTGCTAAAAGATTATTCTTATATCAATGGGAGAACTTTATGTTAGGTGCTTTGTACACAAAACAAAGGTCAGAAAGGTCTGGTCTAAAGAAACATGAACATTCCTATGAATAAGTGTGGATAGATCAACAGATAGATAAAGATACAAATATTTTTTTACACCTTTTAATGACAATTTGTTTAGAAATGTGTGGCTTGGAAAGGTCCTTGCAATATAAAGCCAAACGTAAATCATTTAAGTCATCTTCATACCACTACTGAAGTAGAAATTAGTAAAATCAGTGGGTGAGAAAATGAAATGAAAAAGGTAAATTCCATGTAATTTTGACTTAAAAAATGCAAATTTGTAAGTCGCATGATTTAATTAGATTTTGTTGACTAGTTCAGCAGTTTTAAAGGTCTCTTTTAAGTTGAATGCAGATTTCTAGACATGGTGTATTCTATATTTTCTCCATGGTACAGAGGAGCTCATTAGTGTTAGTAATGTACATTTATTAATAGATTTACATTGCTTTTCACACAATTCAAGCATATAAAGGAATGCATTCCACCTGACGCATTTCTTTGAGCTGCTGCAGAGAGAGACTGATTTGCATCCTCAGTTCTCACAAGATGTGACAAGTTGTGAATGCTTAAACTGACAGCAGACTCTGAATAATAGCTAACTTTCCTCTTACATTCCTATTGTTTGTGTAGGAAATCACAGACTGTCAAAGTCAAACAGTAAACAAAAGATGGCATTTGCACAAACTGTCCTGTAAGGCATATACCAAATTTTTCTTATCAGAAATAATAAGCTCCTAGGACAGACACAAATGGTCAACATGGTCCTCAATCCTGTCACTTCCACACCTCACTAGAGAGAAAGAGTTTTCAAAGTTGCACAAAGTCTTTTGGTTGTCTCCTGTCAGTGTCAGCCTACATAAAAGGGAAAACACCTTTTTCTGAAGTATTTCAGAAATTATACTTAGTGAGTAACTCATGTGGTACATGCAGACTGTTGATAGCATTCCTGAAGATGTCTCCTTCTCTCTTTTGCAAGAAAAATACACTGTTATTGCTGAATTGTCACCTTTGCTCTAGGGATATTCATAGTAATTATAGGAGCTGTGATACACAAAGTAGTGAAAGTGGCAGCATCTTCCAATTAGATGTCAACAAAATTGAGTACATACAGATTTCTCTTTCTCATTATTCCAACAAGAAGTGCTGTTTTATTGCAATTCTTAATCCCACTTTGAAGCTGACATTGTATTCCCTCTTGTGTTTCTGCTCTCAGTCATCCTCTAGCTCTTTAACATGACCCCCAAAAGGCCTTGAAATCTGAAACAACTATAGGCTGCAGGGTCACAATCCAAATATGTGTCCTATGACAATCTGATTGCTTACATAATAATTTCATTATCTAACAAAATCTAATGAATTAATTTGTTCTTGAAGTCCAGCAACTGGACTTGAATTAGAGCATATCTTAATATAAATCAAAATATATCGAATCTCAAAGAAACAAATTCTAGCGGTAGTGAATCAAGATTAATTGGCATAATGTTCCAGTGTTATTTGCTGTCACTCATGCCAGAAAATGGGTAAATAGCTTTAGTTTAACTTTGTCTAATTTCAGCTTCCAGACAGGGAATTTGTTATACCATTGCTTTCCAAAGAGGAGTCATAGAATCATAGAATATTTTGGGTTGGAAGGGACATTTAAAGGTGATCTACTCCCACTCCCTGCAGTGAGCAGGGACATCTTCAACTAGACCAGGTTGCTCAGAGCCCTGTCCAACCTGACCTTGAATATTTCCAGGAATATTTCCATCTACCACCTCCCTGGGCAACCTGTTCTAGAGTTTTACCACCCTTATCGTAAAAAAATTCCTTTCTTTAGTTCTGAATCCTTCAATTCTGTTTCCAAAACAACTTGATTTTTAATTTGTTTTAACCAATAAAGTCTTCTTTCTCAACTATAGACATTTAAGGCTTGACATCATTGCATGGGAAATCCGTGGTTATCCGAGACAGCCTCTTGGGACTGGTGCATACAACACAGAAATCCGTATCGTTCTGGATCAGCAGACAGGAAAGTTTCCCTATAGCAATTCAAATAACACCAGTTGTCCATTCTTAGATGACTGAATTGAGGTCAGGAGTGTTGTTCAAATGACTCTCAAGTAATATGAACTCCTATATTTGTTCTGCTAAATAGCTCTCTGGACTCTTCACTGACTGTGTTGACAATGTGTAGGATTCAGTTGCCTAAACACAGGCATCTAACACCATTTTCAGCCCTGTGGAGTGTTGATTTTGCCTTCCATATTACTCCAGAAGGAGGTGTATCTCTTGGACATACAATGTCATATATGTCAGCACTGTACAGACACCTTGATAAAACCCAGAGCATCTCAGGTTACACTGCATACCTATGTTTAGGCAACCAAACCCCCCAGGTTTCCATTGACTTGCAGCTTAGACACTGAGGTTAGCTGGGAACACCTATGTTATACAACAGTGTATAAGTGTTTGAAGTGCCATCCCACTTTGAATAAAATATGCTGTCCCTAATCAATGTTTGACTTTAAAACTACTTTCTATACAGAACTTGACTTAGAATTATTTAAAGTTTCATAAATTGATCAAGCAGTTTTGGGGTCTGCATCCATTCCCTTAATCTCAGAATTCCATATTGAATTCAATTCAATATATCAAAGGCATTGTCACTTAAGGAATATACTTACTTCGCTAAGAGTACCCACTGAAATATGAAAAAATTGTCAGGCAGTATTTTAAAAAAATGCTTAATTTGTTTCATCTCTTAAAGTGAGAAAACAATGAAATGTTAGTGGAAGGATTATGTACAAAATACAGATTTTTCTATCTTAAATCTGAGGTCTATAGTCAGCTACAGAAATGTTTAGAAGCGTGATACTAGCATCGGCTTAACAGACAACATCAAGATAATATTCACTCTACAATCATTACCAACTTTTTGTTCTGTTATCCTACCCTCTGTCTCTTGACTTCAACTAAGTCTATGCCACCTATGCATTCAGGTCAATATTTTATTTTGTGAATTTTTTACGCTTAGAGCAGTCATTTTCAAAACACTTCTCCTATACCTTCCATAATCTTTCCTTCTTGACATCTGCAAATCTTGTCAAACTGCAAATTTGTAATAAATATAAAGCTATCAGTGTACTTCCTAACTCTTGGGTTTCTAGAAGCTGCCTTGATTCATGACATAATTTAAAATAGCCATAGTGGTGCTGCTAATCAAGCTGGATTGCAACAATATATAGGAAGCATTATACTGGTTGATTAAAATGAAATACCCTCCCAGTCAAATACATCAGAGAAAGGAAAGAAAAGGCTAATAATAAACTGTCTACCAGCTGTTTTGGGGCAAATCCCCAACAATCAATTAGGGCAGAGTTACTACCTGTGCATCACTATACCCGAAGAAAGTAGGAATAGACCCAGTGGCTGGCTTGCAAATAGATTATTAGTCTATATCTGGAAATGTATGTTAAAATGTGGTTTATTAATACATTCTAAGAACATATATCCATAACATCTCTCCCCAGCACCATCATCTCCCACTGCATTTGCATTAGTACAAGGAGTCTTTGATTTTCTTCTTTCAGCAACCCTATCTGTTTGATCTTCTCTCCCGAGCTACTTTGCCTGCTTCAGTCCCCAAACTTTTACAGAACTTTATTCTTCTGACTGTTCTAGGCAACTGATTCTCTCTGGGCTCCTAAGATTATCATAGTTTCAACATCCAGCTATTCTAGATGCTCAGTCTCATTTCTAGTAATATTTTGATTTTATGGGCTAGCATTTCCATGGTTCTGGATCTTTTAACCCTAATTTTAGCTGTGTTAAGTTCTCTAGGTCTTTTATGAAACTGTACGGCCACCTATTAATTTCCCTTGAGTGTTTTGGGTCTGCTATACAATTTCTCTCACTCTGTCACTGGAATTATGATTTAACATACCTGATTTATTTAAAATGAGAGGGTTGTGTAGGAAGTGTAAGTAAACAATGCTTCCTCTAGATTATTTAAATCTTTTTTTCTTTTTTTTTCCCCTAAGACCTTGGGAAGTAATGAGAAACATATATGTATTAGAAAGTTAGTTAAGAGGAATAGATAATAAAAATTGTAGAATAGAGCTTGCTGTAGTCTGTATGAATTAACATTAGGAAATATTAACTAGCACAATGTTAAACTCAGTTTTGCCCTTAGGCAGAATGAGGACAAAGCTATTAAGAAAATGCTGATCCATTTTTAAACATCACTGACCTTTCAAAGAATCATGTTTTGCAGTGGGTTTATTTCTGTGTTTTCTTACACAGTGCTTTTCTATAATGTATGCAAGGATAGAAAGGATCAGATTATGTAGGCATAACTTACTCATTATTCGTCACCCAGACATTTTCTGTTCCTGGGTAATCTCCAATATGATTTCTTACTGAAAAATGTCCTCAATTTAAATTCCTTAGCATAGAAGACTCTACGGAGCCTTTATTGTTAAAAAAATATATATATTAAAAAAATACATGTGGATTAAATTGTTTTCTAAGCAGCAGAAGACCTAGCAGACATAACAATTTCCCACAAACAGTTATTGCTGGCTACACTGGTTGTAGTATGGTGTTAAAATAAGATATTTAAAATTATGCTTTACATTTTTGAATTAACAGCTTACAACACAGTACCATAAATACATCTGGTTTCAATTAGCCTGGGAGATGAAAGGTGATTGCAGGTTTTTAAAGTTCATTAAATAGGTGAATTCATCTTTTTAATTAATTCAATCATGACATACTGCAAGCTATAAGTGGTAAGGTGATCCAGTTGGGATTTATTATTAGCCTTTCCTGCACCTTAACATTTTATGTAATTGTAAGCACTGTTTAAATTAATGTTTAAAGTTGAATTGCACTGGAAGAAAGTTCTTTCCCCTCTTGAACCTAAATTTCTCCTTTGATTACATTTCATGGGACAAACTATATCGTGACTTCTGAAGTTTCCTAGATTTATTCCAGTACCTGAAGTGAGAATTTCTCTTTTCTGTGATTATTGAGAACAACGGGTAGAAGGACAAAAAACACAATTCAGCCTCATGAGTTTGGTCTTAGGTACCAAATTGTCTCAAATGGCACTGATGTCTATATTTGGGCAACCAAAAACTTCCCCAAGGAAAATGGAAGCATAAGATGTCCCATGTTTTCAATGGAAGGGAGGCTAGCAATTTAAAACCCAGTTTTGGGCTCAGAAGACAGGTACATCATAAAAATGCAATGCAAAATCTTAGATAATGGATAATGCTGCTGTTTGTTGGATTTCTTGTTTGCTTTGTTGTCCTGAAGCACTTAACCCACTGTAGCTGTGGTGGGTTGACCTTGGCTGACTACCAGGTGCCAGCAGGCCACTCTATCACTCCCCCTTTTCAGCAGGTCAGGGGAAGGAAATACGATGAAAACCTTGTGGGTCAAGATAACAACAGGGAGATCACTTATCAGTTACCATCACACGCAACATATGTTGTACCAAACAGACTCAACTTGGGGAAATTAATTTAATTTATTGCCAATTAATTTTAACAAAGTAGGATAGTGAGAAAAAAAACAAAGCTAAAAACACCTTCCCTCCACCCCTCCCTTCTTCCCAAGCTCAACTTCATGCCTAACTCTTCTATCTTCTTCCCCCAGCACCACAGGGGAATGAGGGATGGGGGCTGCAGATAGCCCAGAACACATTGTCTCTGCTGCTCCTTCCTCCTCACACTGTTTCCCTGTTCCACTGTGGGGTTGCTCCCATGGGATAGAGTCCTTTGTAAACTTCTCTAACCTGGGTCTTTCCCATGGGCTGCAGTTCTTCAAGAACTGCTCCAGCATGGGTCCTTTCCATGGGGTGCAGTCCTTCAGGAATGGACTGCTCCAGTGTGAGTCCCCACACAGGCCACAGTTCCTGTCAGAAAACCTGCTCCTGTGTGGACTCCTCTCCAAGAGCTGCAGCTCCTACCAGGAGTCTGCTCCTGTCTGAGTTCTCCATGGGCTGTAGCTTTATTATGGTTTTGATCCATCAGGCAGCTAAATACCCCGCAGCCTCTTGCTCACTCTCCCCCACCCCCCCGGGGAATGGGAGAGAGAATCAGAAAAGTCAAGGTAAAGAGACTCATGCCTTGAGATAAAAACAATTTAATAATTAAAATAAAATATAATATTAATAATAATGATAATAATAAAACAAGTGATGCACAGTGCAACTGTTCACCACCCAGTGACCAATGCCTATCCCATCCCTGGCTAGTGATACCGGAGGAGAGAAATCCCAAAACCACAATCCCAGAAGAGAGAGAGAGAGCTTCCTGGCCAACTCTCTTCTATATACTGAGCGTGATGTTGTATGATATGGAATATTCCATTGGCCAGTTTGGATCTATTGCTCTGGCTACGCTCCCTTCCAGCTTCTTGTGCACCTGCACAGTAGCAAAGCATGGGAAGTTGCAGAGTCCTTGATTTCTTAGCAAGAACTAAAAACATCAATATATTATCAACATTCTTCTTATACCAAATCTGATACTAAATCCAAAACATAGCGCTATTCTCGATACTAAGAAGAAAGTTAGGTCTATCCCAGCTGAAACCAGGACAAGCTTTGTTCAGGGTATATGCACCTAATGTGGCATGAGGTCCTCCACAGGCTGCAGTGTAGATATCTGCTCCACCACGGTCCTCCATGGGCTGTAGGCAGACAACCTCCATCACCATGTTCTTCTTCATGGGCTGCAAGGGAATCTCTGCTCTGGTGCCTGGAGCACCTCCTCCCCCTCCTTCTTCACTGATCTGAGTGTCTGCAGGGCTGTTTCACTCACATTTTCTCAATCGTCTCTCACACAGCAGCTGCATAGTGTTTTTTACCCTTTCTTAAATATGTTATTATAGAGGTGCTACCAGCGTCACTTATTGGCTCAGCTTTGGCCAGCAGTGGGTTCATCTTGGAGCCGGCTGAAACTGACTCTGTCCTATATGGGGGTAGCTTCTGGTGTCTTCTCACAGAAGTCACCACTGCAGCCCCCCTGCTACCAAAACCTTGCCACACAACCCCAATAAAATAGCCTATAAAACTACTTGATAAAAATGCTGACAATCATATAATAATAAATAATAAAAATTAGTTGAAATAATTTGGGTCCTGATTGAATATTTTTAGAATGGATCACTTCCTTTTATTAGTAGGAAGTTGATGTTCTCATGGACAGTAAACACAATACAAAATTTTTCAAAGGAATTAAATTTTCCTTTGAGAAAAAAAACCTGAAAAATATGCAATAATTTGCTGCAGTAATGACAGGTTTGGCAATTCAGTAATGGGCACACCATGAACGTGTACTAACAATTTGGCCATTTGCTAACATCAAAAATGTACTTAGACACAATGGACAAAAGTTGTAAAAGACAAAGCAAACCAGACTAATATAAGTAGTAAGAAGGTGTTACACACACCAGTACTTTCTCCTTTGTGATTATTAACGTGACACGAGGCAGAATGGATAACTGCTGTGTATTGTCTGTGCTCTAGATATATTTCCTTACAGACCTCCATGGGAATGGTCTGAGGCAAACACACCAAAGCTACAAAAGACACACATCACAAACACAGTAATATCATGGTGTCTTCAGAAACTTTCACTCAGGGGAATTTGAGTCCTTCAGTTAGTTGTTTAGGTTTATGGGGTCAGACTCAGATTACTTTCATCTTGTTTCTTTGGTCTCTTTTACCCTTGATAAGTCTAAAGACTGAATCACTCTCTGAAGGTCTCAATCTTTCCTTTGAAATCTCAATTTCAATATCTCCATTGAAAATGTATGTCAATTGCTGTACATTACTTATTGTCTATTTAATTTGTGTCTTAGCCACTTAGCCACTTATATGCCTAATATTAGATAGGCTGAGTTTGGTCTTGGCCTCCAAAACAGAAACCCAACCCTTTTAATTTTCTGCATTTTGTTTCATTTCAAAAATAATATGCTGCAGCTCCCCATAAGAATACTGATTTTGATCATAGTCACATTAATGATGTGCCTTATATTTTGAGGAAGTAAAATTTCATCACACACTCCATGCAGAGCCAATGCAGGATTCTTCCTTTCAACCTACCAATGCCTTTGAAGTTGTACATGCAAAGCTTACTGTTGTGGTTTCCAATTATTTTTAAAACTGTCTTCATTAATATATATTCTATATATTCATACTATAGATGTTATATGCTATAATCTCTGTGTAGAAACTGTGTAACTACATATATCTTGCATACTGTATGTACAAACTGTATATTTATACATATATACACATATAAAACTATCCAACTTTTTATCCTTTTTTGTTCTATTGTAAATGTTTTGGCCTGCCACACCACTGCTTCATTTAGCTTGTTGAGATTCTGCCTCTGTTTACCTCATCATTTTGTAGCTGACTGTATCTTGTTGGGAAACCAGCAAATGCAAACTGTCTGGCAGTGCAATGGGACAGACTGAAGACAAGAGTGCAAATTGGTAAAGGCATTTTTTCATCTTAGAATTAATCATAGAAAGGTTTGAGTTGGAAGGGACCTTAAAAGATCACCTAGTCCAACCCCCTGGCCATGGACAGGGACATCTTGCACTAGGTCAGATTCCTCAAAGCCCCATTCCAATCTGACCTTGAACAATTCCAATGATGGGGCATCCACAACTGCTCTGGGAAACACGTTCCTGTGTCTCACCACCCTCATCATAAAACCTACCCTTTTTCAGCTTAAAACCTTTGCCCCTTGTCCTGTCACTACAGATCCTGGTAAAAAGTCTTTCTCCATCTTTCTTATAGGCCCCTTTTAAGTATTGAAAGGTTGCTACAAGGTATCCCTGGAGACTTCTCTTCTCCAGGCTGAACAACCCCAACTCTCTCAGCCTTTCTTCATAGCATAGATGTTCCATTCCTCTGGTCATTTTTGTGGCCCTCCTCTAGACTCACTCGATCAGGTCCATATCTTTCTTGTACCAGGGGCCCCAAAGCAGGATGATCCAAGTGAGGTCTCACAAGAGCGGAGTATAGGCAAGGAAAATCACCTCATTCAACTCGTTGGCCACACTGCTTTTTATGCAGCCTAGGATACGATTGTCTTTCTGGGCAGCAAGTGCTCATTGTTCACAGGGCTGCTCTCAATTCATTCATCCCCTAGTCTGTATTGATACTGGTGATTACCCTGACCGGAGTGCAGGACCTTGCATTTGGCCTTGTTGAACTTCATGAGGTTCATATGGGCCCACTCCTCAAGCCTGCCAAGGTCCCTTGGAATGGCATCCTCTCCCTCTAGCGAATCAACTGCGCCACTTAGCTTGGTGTCATCTTCAAGCTTGCCAAGAGCGCACTCAATCCCACTGTCTATGCCACTGATGAAGTATTATATAGCATTGGTTCCAGTACAGACACCTAAGGGACACGACTCTGTTACTGATCTCCTTTTAGGCATTGAGCCATTGATCGTAACGGCTCTTTGGATAAAGCCTTCCAGCCAATTTCCTTATCCATCTAACAGTCTATCCATCAAAACCATATCTCTCCATTGCAGGGGTAAGAATCTTCCTTGTAAAGCATTGAAAAAAAAGGAGCATTCTTGTGCAGGGAGTGGTAGTGAGAGCATGTGAGTCCCAAGAAGGAACTTTGTGGTGCTGGGCACCTTGTACCTTTGTGGAAAGCATCTGTTTGCTGATGAGACATAGGTTTTAACCCCTCAGAGAAATCAGACAAAGTGGAAAGTTTAAGGTAACTGAGAGGGGATGAAAAATATAATAACAGGAAAATTATATTTTTGAAGTTGTGAAACTTGATAGTATTGTGATACTTTTTTCAGTACTGGTGGTGCGAAATTATTAAGTGGAATAATTCATGTCTCTTCAAAGCCCCTAGAGAAGCCTTGGCTGGGTATATAGGGAAAATATCAAAATTCAGTAGAATGCTTTTGCACAAATCTCTAGACATATTTCTGCCTGAAATCAACAGGAATTTTATTAGTACTACATCAATTTCCCAGCAAGTAAATAGGTGACCATGTGGCTTCTGAAACAGCTGTGTGCAAATATGATGATGAATGGTTTGAGGAGACTTCACAATGTAATCAATTTTGCAATAGGAGGTCATTGTAGAATTGGAGGCATTGTGACCTTAGATCCTTTATCTTTTGGTAAACAGATTCAACAGAAACTTTAGCAGTATTTCACCATCTATGAGAAAAAAAAATGATTGCTTCATCCACTTGGCCATTTGTTAAAATTGTTGGGAAGCAAGTAAAATTCACCACAATCATCTAAGTCAACCGATTACTCAAAATTTATGTCACTTCTCACTAGCTAAAAAAATTTAGAGCTGAAAAATGAAAAGCAGAACCGCAAAAAAAACCCAAAACATAGCTGTGGTGTTCTCTGCCTGTCTAAGCACACTATAATGGAACTAATCTGAGGTTCACGTCAGAAGATCTGACATTTTTTTGAAGTGCAGTGAACCATTATAAGTTTGTTTCTTTTTATGCCGTTTGGAAAGAAGCAATGAAGCACTTTGTTCTTGGTTTGAAGAAAACTCTGGGGACGCATAAAGCAACTGACAGATTCTTGCATACCACTTTGTTTGGTTAATTTTAGTTGAACTGCACAATCAAAACAAGTTAGAAATAAAACCAAAACACAAGTTTGATCAAATATTTTTAAGTGATGATCCCATTTGCTTATTCTTAAGTTTAATTTCCAGAAAGGAGGAGAAATATTATGTTAACACAGCATTTTGCTAATGGTTGAAAGTGTCACTTAGATGGCTTTACCCTTAATAAAAGTGTAGAACATTTTCAAAATGATATGTAGGTGCCTGATAAGACTAACGGTGAAGCAGTAATAAATATGAAAAAGAGTATAATATAGACTTATAATGGAAAATAAATGAAGAAACAGTAGCGCTCCTAGACATTATCCTCAAAAGATGATACATGGCTTTCATGTAAGTACTCATAAGATGTTTGTGTGTATATGTATGTGTACATGCATACAGGCAAACACATATACCTGCATGTGTTTGTATATGTGTATATACCCTAAAAAACAGGGATCAGAGAACTTGGTTTACATGGTATAAACAATTATGGTAATGACAAATCAGTGAAGTTGCCTTTTAAGAATATAACTGAAAATGAGAAGCATTTAATTAGTCAGTAGGACAAGTATAAATATCACAACTACAACAGCTGCAGTGTAGGCAACATTAATAGTAATATTAATAATTTCCCATCTCCAAGAAGGGTAAAAACGGAAGACCCGGGGAACTACAGGTCAGTCAGTCTCAGCTCTGTGCCTGGTAAGATCAGGGAGCAGACCCTCCTGGAAACTATACCAAGGCACACAGAAATCAAGGAGGTGATTGGTGACAGCCAACATGGCTTCACTAAGGGCAAATCATGCCTGAACAGAATTGGTGGCCTTCTACGACGGGGTTACAGCACTGGTGGATAGGGGAAGAGCAATTGATGTCATCTACCTGGACTTGTGCAGAGCATTTGACGCTGTCCTGCATGACATCCTTGTCTCTAAATTGGAGAGACATGGACTTGACGGATGAACCACTCAGTAGATAAGGAATTGGTTGGATGGTCACACTCAAAGAGTTACGGTCAACAGCTCGATGTCCAAGTGGACACCAGTGACGAGTGGCATTCCTCAGGCGTCAGTGTTGGAACTGGTCCTATTTAACATCTTTGTCGGCAACATGGACAGTGGGATTGAGTGTGCCCTCAGCAAGTTTGCTGATGATACCAAGCTGTGTGGTGCAGTCGACATGCTGGAGGGAAGGGATGCCATCCAAAGGGACCTTGACAGGCTTGAGACATGGGCCTGTGTGAACCACATGAAGTTCAACAAGGCCAAGTGCAAGGTCCTGCATGTGGGTCGGGGCAATCCCAAGCACAAATACAGGCTGGGCGGAGAATGGATTGAGAGCAGCCCTGAGGAGAAGGACTTGTGGGTGGTGGTTGACAAGAAGCTCAACATGAGCTGGCCATGTGCGCTTGCAGAACAGAAAGCCAACTGTACCCTGGGCTGCATCAAAAGCAGCGTGGCCAGCAGGTCGAGGGAGGTGATTCTGCCCCTCTACTCCGCTCTCATGAGACCCCACCTAGAGTACTGCATCCAGCTCTGGGGCCCCCAAGGTAAGAAGGACATGGAGCTGTTGGAGTGAGTCCAGAGGAGGGCCATGAAGATGATCAGAGGGCTGGAGCGCCTCTCCTATGAAGAGAGGCTGAGAGAGTTGGGGCTCTTCAGCCTGGAGAAGAGAAGGCTCCGGGGAGACCTCATAGCAGCCTTCCAGTACCTGAAGGGGGCCTACAGGAAAGCTGGAGAGGGACTTTTTACAAGGGCATGAGGTGATAGGACGAGGGGGAACAGTTTTAAACTGGAAGAGCGTAGATTTAGATTAGGTATGAGGAAGAAATTCTTTACTGTGAGGGTGGTGAGACATTGGAACAGGTTGCCCAGAGAGGTTGTGGATGCCTCCTCCCTGGCAGTGTTTAAGGCCAGGCTGGATGAGGCTTTGAGCAACCTGGTCTAGTGGAAAGGTGCCCCTGCCTGTGGCAGGGGGGTTGGAACTAAATGACCTTTACAGTCCCTTCCAACTGAAACCATTCTATGATTCTATGAATAATAAAAGCTAGAATAATACTGCTTATATAACAGTCTTTCCCTGTGCAGACCAGACTGCAAAGCAGTTTACAAAAAGAATACAATATCATTATCCCCATTTTACAGAAAATGAGGTATAGAGATGTGAAATGCCTTGGGAACAAGAGACAGAACCAGGAATAACACATAGGTCTTTTGATTTCTAATTCAATGCACAATTACTCTGTGTTTTGATAGCTATTCATTCAGTTTCTGCTATAACTTTTAAATTTAGTAACTACTCATAAGAAAGAATCATGTAAATCTAATCTAATTACTCTAACAGTTTTTGTACATTTTAAAGAGAAATTGGCTGACAAAATGTAAATTTGCAAAACATTTTTTGAAATAGTAATAATTGTTCATAATATGATAGTTGTAGGCTTATTTTCCCTTTCACCCTGCCACCAGGATAAGCAGCTCACATAATACAATAAGAATATGAAACTGAACATTTAACTTCAAACAGAAATTTTACAAAAAACTTTACCCTATATTAAAATTCAACCATTACTTCTTTGATATGATTCAGAGATAACTTTGCAAAGCTTTCTGTATACATCTTAGTATACATACTGCAGCTACTAAAATTTATGAAACAATGACTCAATTGATCTTTTAGGAAAATAGTATGCCACATGTTCCATTCATAGAGCTCTGTGGTGGTTCAGGAAAAATTTGTACCACCTTTTGATGACACCATTGTGTTTTAGGCATAGAAAACAGTAGGTGTAACAGTAGTTGCACTAACAGTAGTGTAATTTCAGGTCTAATGCTCAAACAGTATTTTATCCCACAAAGCAAATAGTAACTTTTAGCTTCTTTGCTACAAGAATCTCTAGTGTCATTTTCTTTAATAGATCCTTTTATTCAGATTACAACATGCATTTTTTTTACTAATAGGTTTTAATTATTTGGTGACTTCTAGTAAGTGTAACAAAGGTATGACGCTTCTTGCAATGCTTACCTGTTCAAAGGCAGAGCACAGTGTTTTATCAGATATGCCTACCTGAAACACATTTTAGTGGGCTTTACAGATTGAAGATGCTCAGGAATAAACTTCCTCTCTCTGGAGATGTTATTAGGTAAATTGATCCTCCTTGAATTTCTGTAAGATTTCCGACCACCTTTAGTTTTTAATATCTAGTGATGTTGGGCATAAGTTCAGCTCTTCCTCTGTAGTACTTTTCTTACTGGTTTCTACAGTCAGCTTCCTGGTTTTAGCTCTTCTTAAGTGTAACATTACTTCACCTTTAAGTCTATCACACTTTCTTCATCCTGATTTCTTGTTTTACCAAACATAGTTCAGTTTCTAAGTGAGTTTCATTTGGTTAAATATTTCCAGGTAGGTTGAAAAGTATTTCTTGGTAAGAACTTCATACTTTCTTTTCCCTTCCTAGAATACAATACTCAATGTCTTTTTAAGAACAAAATATGTATGCTAAAAACTTGAGTCTGCCATTAGACAGCACACTTCTAATGTACTTCAATATGCAGTAGTATATGCACATCACAGAATCACAGAACATTAGGGACATTAGGGATTGGAAGGGACCTCGAAAGATCATCTAGTCCAATCCCCCTGCCGGAGCAGGATTGCCTAGACCATATCACACAGGAACGCATCCAGGCGGGTTTTGAATGTCTCCAGAGAAGGAGACTCCACAACCTCTCTGGGCAGCCTGTTCCAGTGTTCGGTCACCCTCACCGTAAAGAAGTTTTTCCTCATATTTAAGTGGAACCTCCTGTGTTCCAGCTTGCACCCATTGCCCCTTGTCCTGTCAAGGGATGGCACTGAGAAGAGCCTGGCTCCATCCTCATGACACTTGCCCTTTCCATATTTATAAACATTAATGAGGTCACCCCTCAGTCTCCTCTTCTCTAAGCTAAAGAGACCCAGCTCCCTCAGCCTCTCCTCATAAGGGACATGTTCCACTCCCTTAATCATCTTCGTGGCTCTGCGCTGGACTCTCTCTAGCAGTTCCCTGTCCTTCTTGAACTGAGGGGCCCAGAACTGGACACAATATTCCACATGCGGCCTCACAAGGGCAGAGTAGAGGGAGAGAAGAGCCTCTCTTGACCTGCTAACCACACCCCTTCTAATACACCTCAGGATGCCAATGGCCTTCTTGGCCACAAGGGCACACTGCTGGCTCATGGTCATCCTGTTGTCCACTAGGACCCCCAGGTCCCTTTCCCCTACGCTGGTCTCCAACAGCTTGTCCCCAACTTGTACTAGTACATGGGGTTGTTCTTGCCCAGATGCAGGACTCTACACTTGCCCTTGTTATATTTCATTAAATTTCTCCCCGCCCAACTCTCCAGCCTGTCTAGGTCTCTCTGAATGGCTGCGCAGCCTTCCGGCACATCAGCCACTCCTCCCAGTTTTGTGTCATCAGCGAACTTGCTGACAGCGCACTCTAATCCCTCATCCAAGTCATTAATGAATATATTGAATAGAACTGGTCCCAGTACCGACCCTTGAGGGACTCCTCTAGACAGAGGCCTCCAACTGGACTCTGTCCCATTGACCACCACTCTCTGGCTTCTTTCCTTCAGCCAGTTCACAATCCACCTCACTACCCGATCATCCAGACCACACTTCCTCAGTTTAGCTGCGAGGATGCTGTGGGAGACCGTGTCAAACGCTTTACTGAAATCGAGATAGATCACATCCACAGCTTTACCATCATCTATCCACCGGGTTATGTCCTCATAAAAGGCTATCAAGTTGGTTAAGCATGACTTCCCCTTGGTGAAGCCATGCTGAGTGCCCCTAATGATCCCCCTATCCTTGATGTGCCTAGAGACAGCACCAAGGACAAATTGTCCCATCACCTTTCCGGGGATGGAGGTGAGGCTGACCGGTCTATAGTTACCCGGGTCCTCCTTCTTGCCCTTTTTGAAGACTGGAGTGACATTCACTTTCCTCCAGTCCTCAGGCACCTCTCCCGTTGCCCACGACTTTGCAAAGATGATGGAGAGTGGCCTAGCAATGACTTCCGCCAGCTCCCTCAGCACCCACGGATCCATCCCATCAGGGCCCATGGATTTATGGACGTCCAGATTGCTTAATTGGTCCCTGACCCAGCCCTCATCTACCAAGACAGATTCCTCCTCTATCCTGACTTCTTCTGGGGCCTCAGGGGTCCGGGGCTCCTCAGGACAGCCTCCAGCAGTATAGACAGAGTATAGACAGCCTGGGCCACTGCTCTGACATCCTCAAAGAAGTTTTTCCTCATATTGAGATGGAACTCCCATGCTACAGTTTGTGCTCGTTGCCCCTTGTCCTGTTGCTGGGTACCATTGAGAAGAGTCTGGCCCCATCCTCTTGACACCTGCCCCTAAGGTATTTGTAAGAGTTGATAAGATCCCCCTTCAGTCTTCTCTTCTCCAGACTAAACAGACCCATCTCCTTCAGCCTTTCCTCACAAGAGAGGTATTTCAGTCCTCTGATCATCTTTGTAGCCCTCTGCTCAACTCTCTCCAATAGTTCCTTGTCTTTCTTGAACTGGGGGGCCCAGAACTGGACACAGTACTCCATCTGTGGCCTCACTAGGGCAGAGTAGGGGAGGAGGAGAACTTCCCTTGACCTGCTGGCCACACTCTTCCTAATGCACCCCAGGATACCAGTGGCATTCCTGGCCATAGGGGCACATTGCTGGCTCAGGGTGAACTTGTCCACCAGAACTCCCAGTTCTTTCTCAGCAGAGCTGCTTTCCAGCAGGTCAACCCCCAGCCTGTACTGGTGCATGGGATTATTCCTCCCTAGGTGCAGGAGCCTACACTTGCCTTAGTTGAACCTCATGAGGTTCCTCTCTGTCCAGCTCTCTAGCCTGTCTAGGTCTCGCTGAATGGCAGCACAGCCTTCTGGTGTATCGGCCACTCCTCCCAGTTTTGTGTCATCAGCAAACTTGATGAGGGTACAGTCTGTCCCTTCATCCAGGTCATTGATGAATAAGTTAAACAAGACTGGACCCAGTACTGACCCCTGAGGAACACCACTAGCTACAGGCCTACAAGTAGACTCAGCACTGCTGATTACAACCCTCTGAGCTCTGCCATTCAGCCAGTTCTCAGTCCACCTCACTGTCCACTCATCTAACCCACACTTCCTGAGCTTACCTATGAGGATGTTGTGGGAGACAGTGTCAAAAGCCTTGCTGAAGTCAAGGTAGACAACTTCCACTGCTTTCCCTTCATCTACCCAGCTAGTCATGTCCTCACAGAAGGCCGTCAGATTGGTCAAGCATGATTTCCCCTTGGTGAATCCATGTTGACTACTCCTGATAACCTCCTTTTCCTCCACTTGCTTAGAGATGGCACTTGGAATGAGCTGTTCCATCACCTTTCCAGGGACGGCGGTGAGGCTGACTGGCCTGTAGTGTCCTACCAAAGTCCTAACATTGTTTTGCATTGCTAAATGTTCTGTTACCTGACATTTGCAATCACTTATGACATGGCTTCATGTGCCACAGTTTGTTTTTCTACCTCACAGATCACTTGTGTTCAGAAGGTTACAGACATGATTTGCCTCTAGACTCCAACAAAAAATGTCAATACACAAATTCACTACATTTTTATTATTCCTTTCCTAATGGCTTCTTTTTTTGAAACCTAGACACAGTGCCTTTCAGGCATTGTCATTAATTGATCTAACTATCCAACATTTAGGGAATACAAAGAGGCACAATCATATTGTAAGAACACAACATATTCTGCTATGGTACATACACAGACTCACAGAATCAGCCAGGTTGGAAGAGACCTCAGGGATCATCTAGTCCAACCGCTGCCCCTACACCACCCTGTCAACTAGACCATGGCACTAAGTGCCATGTCCAGTCTTTTCTTAAACACATCCAGACATGGTGACTCCACCACCTCCCTGGGCAGCCCATTCCAATGTCTAATAACCCTTTCTGGAAAGAAATTCTTCCTGATGGCCAACCTGAACCTCCCCTGGCGAAGCTTGAGGCTATGCCCTCTTGTCCTATCGCTAGTTGCCCTGGAGAAGAGGCCAACTCCCACTTCACTACAACCTCCCTTCAGGTAGTTGTAGACTGCAATAAGGTCACCTCGGAGCCTCCTCTTCTCCACGCTAAACAACCCCAGCTCCCTCAGCCGTTCCTCGTAGGTCAGACCCTCCAGACCCTCCACCAGCTTGGTCGACCTCCTCTGGACTCTCTCCAACACCTCAACATCTTTCTTGAAGTGCGGGGCCCAGAACTGAACACAGTACTCAAGATGCGGCCTCACCAGTGCCGAGTACAGAGGGACGATCACTTCCCTAGACCGGCTGGCTACACTATTCTTAATAGAGGCCAGGATGCCATTGGCCTTCCTGGCCACCTGGGCACACTGCTGGCTCAAGTTTAGCCGGCTGTCGATCAGCACCCCCAGGTCTCTTTCCGCCAGGCCGCTTTCTAACCACTCTTCCTCCAGCCTGTAGTGCTGCATGGGGTTGTTGTGGCCGAAGTGTAAGACCCGGCACTTGTTCTTGTTGAACCTCATGCCGTTGGTCTCGGCCCATCTATCTAACCTGTCCAAATCCCTCTGAAGGGCCTTCCTACCCTCCAGCAGATCGACACTCCCACCCAGCTTGGTGTCATCTGCAAATTTACTGAGGGTGCACTCAATCCCTACGTCTAGATCATCTATAAAGATATTGAACAGCACTGGCCCCAGAACTGAGCCCTGGGGAACACCGCTAGTGACCGGCCGCCAGTTGGACTTTGCCCCATTCACCACCACTCTCTGGGCTCAGCCATCCAGTCAGTTTTTAACCCATCGAAAAGTCCACACATCCAAGCCCCGGGCAGACAGTTTGTCCAGGAAGATGCTGTGGGAGAGTGTCGAATGCCTTACTGAAGTCTAGATAGACTACATCCACAGCCCTGCCCTCATCTACTAAGCGGGTCACTTGGTCATAGAAGGAGACCAGGTTGGTTGAGCAGGACCTGCCTTTCATGAATCCATGCTGGCTGGCCCCGATGCCCCGATTGGCCTGCATGTGCCATGTAATGGCACTCAGGATGATCTGTTCCATCACCTTGCCTGGCACTGAGGTCAGGCTGACAGGCCTAGAGTTCCCTGGATCGTCCTTCCGACCCTTCTTGTAGATGGGCGTTACGTTTGCTAATTTCCAGTCAGCTGGAACTTCTCCAGTTAACCAGGACTGCCGGTAGATAATCAAGAGTGGTTTGGCAAGTTCGTTTGCCAGTTCCTTCATTACTCTGGGGTGAATCCCATCCGGGCCCATAGCCTTGTGGGTGTCCAACTGGCACAGCAGGTCACTAACCGTCTCCTCCTGGATCCTGGGAGGTTCACACAGACCCCCGTCCCTAACTTCAGGCTCTGGGGGCCGAGTCTCCTGAGGACAACTGGTCTTGACATTAAAGACCGAGGCAAAGAAGGCATTGAGCACCTCTGCCTTTTCCTCATCCCCTGACACTACACTACCCTCCTCATTCAGCAAGTGGTGGAGGCTCTTCTTGACCCTCCTTTTGCTGTTGATGTATTTGTAAAAGCTTTTTTTGTTGTCTTTGACTGTAGCAGCCAAATCGAGCTCTAATTGAGCTTTGGCCCTTCTAATCTTCTCCCTACACGACCTGGCAACGTCCCTATAGACCTCCCAAGTTACCCGACCCTTCTTCCAGAGCAAGTAGGCACTCTTTTTTCCTTAAGTTCTAGTCTAAGTTCCCTGTTTAACCAGGCCAGTCTTTTTCCCCGACGGCTTACCTTCCTGCAGACTGGGACAGCCTGCTCCTGAATATTTAACAATTCCCTTTTGAAGCATGTCCAGCCTTCCTGGACTCCTTTGCCCTTCAGGACCGATTGCCAAGGGACTCGGTCCACCAGCCTCTTAAACAGGCTAAAGTCAGCCCGCCGGAAATCTAAGGCAGAAGTTCTACTCTTGCCCCTCCTTACTTCCCCCACTATCGAAAACTCTAACATTTCGTGGTCGCTACTCCCAAGACGGCCACCGACCCTCACATCTCCCACTAGTCCTTCTCTGTTCACAAACAACAGGTCAAGCAGGGCCCCTCCTCTAGTGGGCTCATTTACCACTTGCATGAGGAAGTTGTCCTCCACACATTCGAGGAACCTCCTAGATTGCTTCCTCTCTGCCATGTTGTATTTCCAGCAGACATCCGGCAAGTTGAAGTCGCCCATGAGTACAAGGGCCGACGACCGGGCGGCTTCTGACAGGTGCTTGTAAAGCGCCTCATCCGCCTGCTCATCCTGGTTGGGTGGTCTATAACAGACTCCCACCGTAATGTCCGCCCTGACGACCTTCCCCCTGATCTTCACCCATAAACATTCAACCTTGTCATCCTCACCATCTTCCTCAATTTCAACACAGTCCAAGCACTCCCTAACATACAGCGCTACCGCACCGCCTCTCCTGCTTCGCCTGTCCCTCTTAAAGAGCTTATAGCCATCCATAGCTGCACTCCAGTCATGAGAGTCATCCCACCATGTTTCTGTGATGGCAACCACATCATAACCTTCCTGCTGTACAGTGGCTTCTAGCTCTTCCTGTTTGTTGCCCATACTGCGTGCATTGGTGTAAACCCACTTCAGCTGGGCTAGCGGCCTTGCCCCCAACACAGGCCTGTCACCCTTAGGTTCATTTGTGGCTGCCCTGGTCTTAACCCCCTCCCCCATCGCACCTAGTTTAAAGACCTCTTGATCAGCCCTGCCAACTTCTGGGCCATAACCCTTTTTCCCTTCTGACTCAGCTGTTCCCCATCCGCCATAAGCAGGCCCGGTGTCTTGAAAGCCGCCCCATGGTCAACAAACCCAAAATCCCACCTACGGCACCAGTCTCTTAGCCACATATTAATCTGCTGTACTTTCATAGTCTTTTCCCTATTTTCACCAAATACCAAAGGAATTGAAGAGTATATAACCTGCGCACCTACCCCCTTTACCAAACGCCCCAGGGCCCTGAAGTCCCTTTCGATAGCCCTGGGACTTCTCTCTTCAATCTCATCCCTACCCACCTGGAATACAAATAGTGGGTAGTAGTCAGAGGGCCTCACCAGTTGAGGAATCCTCCTGGCAACATCCCTTACCCGTGCCCCTGGGAGGCAGCAGACTTCCCTGTGAGTCGGGTCTGGCCTGCATATGGGGCCCTCCGTTCCCCTTAGCAGGGAGTCGCCTATAACAATTACTTTTCTTTTCTCCTTTTTGGAGCTGGTTGCAACCCTCTTACTCAGTTGCTTCTGTTTACGTAGCCCCGTAGAGGATCTAGATTTGTATCTTCCTGACACGCAGGAAGACGCTCAGGCTCCAGTGCCTCATACCTATTCTGCAGGGGGACGTGGGGAGGGGAGGAAGGTCGGGATGGGATTTGCCTGCCACCCCGAGCAGGGACCTGCCTCCATTCCTCCCCATCCCCTAGGTCTCCTCCTGCTCCTTGTGGAAGAGGAAGAGGATCCTCCACTACCCAGGGAGCATTAGGCCCGTCCGTTTTCTCGAGGACAGGCAGGGAACAGCACTGCCCGCCATCCTCTTCCTGGGATGCTCTTGCACTCCTTAACCTTTCCACCTCCTCCTTGAGCTGGGCCACCAAGGAGATCAGGTCGTCGACCTGTTCACACCTCACACAGGCGAGGTCTCCGTTACCCTCGAGTGCCAGGGCCAGGCTCTGGCACTCCCTGCAGCCTGCCACCTGCACCTCCGCATGCTTCCGCAGCGGGTCCGTTTGGGTTGCCATGTCTTTTCTGGCACCCGCAAGGGACTTAGGGCCTCGCCGAGTGGAAACCATACCTGCCTGCCCGCCTACCCTGCTTGCCGCCCTGCCTGCGAGAACTGCTGCGCAAACTGCCACGCCCCTGGGGCTGTGCCCTCCCCCGCCCCAGGACACACCCACAGTCACTGCTGACTCCTCCTCTCCCCTCTGGGCAGGGACTAGTCTCTGCCCACCCAGAGGCTCTTTATCACCCGATCACAGGGGGTGGTGCTACGCCCCCTCCTCTCCTGATTCGTTGCCGGGAACTTCCGGGTCCAGGCGGGTCTCGGGCTGCTGCTCCGGGCCCCCCCCAAGCACGGAAACCGCATGGAAACCGCCCGCCCACCACAGCCCGATCTCTCCCCGCACCAACCTCAGCCGCTGCCGCCGCCGCCACTGCCGACTCAAATGCTTCTGTCAATATTGTAAAAAAAAACAAGTTACCTAGAAACATATCAACTTTCCACATTTTTAACCTTCATATTAAAAATATCTAGGTCATTCTGACCTGCCTTGAAACTCTGATTAGCATTTTTCTAATTTTTTTCTTTCTCTCATCTCTCACTGACAACCAGACCTCAAGGATGAGTTCTAAAGGTGCTGAATACCTGCACTTTTAATTGATATCAAAGTATAGATCACTGACATTTATTTTTAACCTATCATTCCTTTAATTTGCAGCCTCATTTTTGCACATCTTATTTAACAGTTTTAACTGTCAAGCCAAAAGATGGTATAAAATGTGGTGAGCAGTACTTCATATTAACAGAATGCAGAAGTTAAAATGCACATGAAAAACATTGCAAGCTGGAGTCTTCAGGAACGTCATAGGTCTACATCTATGGTACAAAGGTACTTTCCATCATGTAATCTCTTCTCCATAAACCAACAGTGAGGAATTTCAGCTTCTCTGTTTTCTCAATTCATCTCCTTAGGAATTAATATAAAGTCAAAGTAATCAGAACTCCTTCCTGGAGTCTGGTCATATAAATCAATATACATTGATTTATTATTTTTTTCTGCTTTCCTCATCTTTCTCTACCTCAATATTTGCTCCCAACTAGCCCTCACAATTTCTTACCCTTGTAAGGTCCTGTACTTATGCCTTCTATAAATCTGTCTCCTCAATAACATTTCTAGACACATTCTTTTCCCTTCATTGATACAAGGAGTTCCTATTAAAAGTTTTATGTCCAGATATCTCCACTATCTTCCTGTTTTTAAAAGATGTTCATAATTTACTATCATCAGTTAAAAGCTGATGTAGTTTCTCAGCCAGTGGTAATCAGCACAAAACACAAATATGTTGTCTTATATGACTGTCAAATTCTTTTGGGTAAAGCTGCCATCTTTTGAAGCTAAAACTTGGGGATTGTAATAACATAGAAAGAAAATGAACCAAAAAAAAAAAAGTCTTTATTACCACTTATCATGTAGAGATACAACAAACTCAAGTACAGGTAAAATACTCTTATATGAATTTTTGTAATTTAAAAGAAGTAGAAAGAGGCCTTACAAAAGTTACCCTTCATCAGTCACTGAATCTTATTGCTTTTCATCTTTGGAAGGACTAGCACAGGTCATATAAGAAAATTTGCATAATAGAATAGTGGCAATAAGGGTCTGAAAAATGAAAACAGAGAATAAATTCTCCAAATATTATTATTCTGAAATTTGCTTTAGGAGGACACAATAGGATATTTCATACACTTTCAGTAACTTTATTTATCCAAAACAGTATTATAAACTATGTAGAATTATACAACAGCCCAGGTTGGAAGGGACCTTGAAAGATCATTTGGTCCAACATTTTGTGAGAAAGGGAACCTAGATGACATTATCTAGCACCCTGTCCAGTTGCTTCTTTAAAACCTCCAGTGATGGGGACTCCACCATGTCCCTTGGAGGTTGTTCCAGTGGTTGACTGTTCTCACTGTGAAAAATTTCTTTCTTATGTCAAGATGAAACCTCTCCTTATTCAGCTTGCACCCGTTGCCTCTTGTCCTCATCACATAGCTCCTTGGGAAGAGAGAACTTCCATCTTCTCTGTAGCCACCCTTTAAGTACTGGAAAACTGTGATGGAGTCTTCCTGAGCCTTCTCTTCTCCATGGTGAAAAGACCTAACTGTCTGCATCTTGGTTGAATTGTGGGGACCAGAACTGGACACAATACTCCAGGTGTGGCTTAACAAGCACTGAGTAGAGTGGGATGATCATGTCTCTATCTCTGCTAGTAATGGCCCCATGGATGCAGCCCAGAATCTAATTTGCCTTTGTTGCTGCAGCAGCGCACTGCTGACTCATGTTTAGTTTGTTGTCCATTAGATCCCCCAGGTCCCTTTCAGCAAGGCTGCTCCCCAGCCACACAGATCCTAGCCTGTACTGGGTTCTTTGATTGTGTCATTCCAGGTGTCTAACCTTGCACTTGTCTTTGCTAAACTTCATACTGTTCTTGCTTGCCCACTCTTTCAGCCTGTATAGGTGTCTGTAAGATGGCTCTCCCTTCTGACATGTCCACAGTACCACCCAGTTTAGTTTCATCAGCAAATTTGGTGAAGGTGCTTTCAATCCTATCATCCAGATTATCCATGACACACATGTCATTAATGAAATTCCCAATGTCTATATATTGGTAGTTAAATAAATTCTTCTTATCTTTCTGGTACCTGTATGCTTAATGATTCTCTCTTATCTTGGTTCTATAATTTAGTTACTAAAACTTAGAAAGTTTTTGTTATAATTTTCTTATTCTAGACTGAAAACTATAGGCTGATTATGAGGAAACCACTGTCAAACTTTCTGAAGAGTTGCAGGGTGTTTTCCTTGAGAATTGAAGAATAATGAAGACATGCAAAATTGTTTCAGACTGCTGTAAAACCGGGAGATGTGTCCAGCAGCAAGTGTCTCTATTGGCCAACTAGTGTTTTATACCAAATAATGTTCCAGAACATTACATCAAAATAGGGGAAATTCTGTTCTTGCTCTTGGATATGCACTTTATAGCAGCTGCAGATTGTCATGAGTGTATGTCTGACATCAGGTGCCAAAAAATTAGTAGTTCTACCTACCATTGTGTGCCAGATGATTGATATGATCTCTTGAGTAGTTGCTAAGCATAATACTTTTGTGCCAGTTTTCACTTTGCCACTGATGTTACCCTTCCAGATTAAGTGAGCCCTTCAAATGATCCCTCCTTCTGTTGACCTTATTGAAAGAGAAAGCTGTAAATTAGCTTTCAATCTCTTTTTCTTCAATGCTATGATTAAAACAATCTGTAACTGTTATCAGCATCTGCTTCTTTTCTCAGTCAAATTGGCAAATTCCATTAGCTTTACTGGATGTTACTGACATCAATCTATTTGGATTGAAGTATTGAACAAAAATGGCTAAAATTTATCACATCTTGACACAGTTGTGCAGAGTTGCATATCCAGGACTCAGGAATATTGGTTCATTCAACTCAGGTCTAGTTTCTTCTCAAGAAATAGGATCAGTATGGCAGAAAAAAAAAGAAGGACCAAATATTTTGAGATTAGCTTGGAATGAAGTGAATAGATGTTTAGTTTTTTTGTTGGGTTTTTTAATTTTGGATTTTTTTTTTTCCCCCACAACGACAAACTGACTTTCGGATTGCCTGGGGCTCTTTCAATTTTATAAATAGTGTAGACAAAATTCACTGACTGAATAAATAAATACATAGCTTTCTTGTGGATGTTTTGACATTTTTGGTGTGAGTGGCTGTCTCAGCTT
Organism: Nyctibius grandis; assembly: GCF_013368605.1. Taxonomy (NCBI): domain Eukaryota; kingdom Metazoa; phylum Chordata; class Aves; order Nyctibiiformes; family Nyctibiidae; genus Nyctibius; species Nyctibius grandis. Next base: position 73,866,797 of record NC_090659.1, on the reverse strand, counting down.
TTCTTGCATAAACACTAGAGGACTGAGTTAAACTTCTTGCAGAATTTTCTGCTTCAACAGTTCTCAAGAGCTGGATATTCTTTTTTTGCTATTCTATTCCCCATACACATTGCTGTTTTCTGGAAATACTTAACAAAAAAAAACCAAACCCACAACAAACAAACAAATAAACACCCTCCCCACATACACACACCTTTTACCTCAGTTTAATGAAATGTAGCGTTTGGATCCTGCTCACAAAGAACGACTGCCAGAAGACTTCCAGGAACAAAATGTGCAAAGCAGGTGGATGAAGTTACCTCAATTATCATTGATCAACTCCACAGTAATGCTGAAGTCGACTAATATTTACATCAGTCTGTCACACCTGTGATTGATAGTGGCTCAGCTATAGCCAAATACAAACATTTATGAAAAGAAACAAAATAAAGCTATAGCTAAAATGAAACAAAACACACACATACACAGACCCCCAAAACCAAAACAACCACCCTAGGACATAGTACCTAAAACCGGGACGACTGCAGACAGCAAATATCATTATTTTTGCTCAGAAATTAAAAAGCTGAGATCACTGTCAGCACACAAAACAACATGCTATATAGCACAGTGAAGTGGGAATGTTTTCATCCCAGTTATATCACCAAAAAAATAACCATAACTATACTTTTAATTCCCTTTCCCTCCTTCTTCCACTGAGCACTGTTATACTTGATACATTTTTAACAACCTAAACTTCAACTCTGGCTCCAAACCCTAGTCTAGATTAGCTCGTTTTTCACGCCTTCTGGTACCTATCTACATGTTCCAGTAAAATGAACATCAAGTAATGAGTTGTACAATCAGACAATTCAAAAATAAATAGAGCTATTTTAAAATTTTTGTTTTCGTGGTGTGAAATAATTCCTATTCACCTCAGTGTCTCTGAGAAAATAGTAGCCATTTATTGTTATAATAAGTGGATATGGAAGTGATTTACAAACCTAATTTGCCAAGATCATTTCATATCTTAATACACTCTTCTACCAACCTGTCTGCTTTAAGTTAGTACCATTTCTGGCAGAGTTTTAAGGCTCAGATCTGAATTGGAACAAGTCATAACTTTTTATGTCATAATGCTTTAACATTCATCCCACACTGAAAATATAAGACATACATAGAAGAGAAAAAGGGGGGGATCTTTTCCACAAAATAATAAAAATAGCTGCAGTTCAAACCAGAGAGGTGAAAACATTTGTGCAAATAAGCAATGTCTGTGAGTTTGGGACCTATTTTTATGAATCATCATCTGTAGGAAATATTTACCAGTAAAAATGTTATGGAGCTATGCTTCAGGAACCATCACTCTGAATGAGTGATGAAACATGCCTTGATCTGGTACATGACCAGGTTCTAGTTCTCCTTCAACCCAACAGAAAGCTTTTCTCTGATTTCTCTCATCTGTAAATTATCATTGTAATATCAAAAGGTAGTGTATAAATCTGAAAATTAACTTGAAATTGAGGAAAAACAAACTACTGGGAATTAACAAAATATGTAACTTCACCAGTGAGACAGCTGCAAATTTTTTTTGGTATTAAAAATTATGCAGATAGATTGAATTTTATTCACTTACAGGTTTCTTTGTTTTCAGGCCAAATCCTAATAATTTTAGTCTAATAGTTATACCATTGACTTAACTGACATAAATACAACTCTGCTTCTAACTCCATGCTGCGTTTAATGTGGAATTTATGCACAGAGTTTATCAATTTAAAGGTGCTTGCCTTGAAGAAAACATGGTGCTCTGGCTTGTCTTTTATATTCTGTTACAGGCAGATCAATTAACAACTGTTTTCAAGGTTCCTTGAAACTTTGATTTTAGGACCAGATTTCAGATGCTTGTGATTTACTCGGACTTTAACCAATGAAGAGTTACCTCAAGCTGGAATTTTGACAATACTGGGATATTTTTACCTTTTAGCAAAAAATGCTTCAGCTACTGTATGAACTTAAGGAAAAAGACTTTTTTTTTTTTTCTCTGAATGCTAATGGGAATTCTGGCAATCTGTTCCTTGGAATGCTGTTTGTCTTCCTTTAGCCCACACCCAGGGCTAAACAATAACAATTTTTCTCTCACCCAGTGTCCCTTCCCCAACCGATGAAGGAAATTGGGAAAAAGAGAGAGACTCATGGGTTAAAATTAAACAGATTTAATAAAATAAAGAAACCAACAAAAATGCTAACACAAATCACACGAAAGTATACTTAGCTACAGGGTTGCAGCAGATTGTCCATGAATACCAGTCATCATCAATGAGGGGGAGGGGGATGGAATAACACCACAGAGAGGACGACAAAACCAGCCCCACCTCCCCCCAGCAAGCCCTCCCTTTTATAGTGAACTTGATCTTAATGATGTAGAATACACCTGTGGGTCAGCCGGGGTCAGCTGCTCTGGATTTAACTGCTAATGGCCCTGATCACCATGGCTGCCCACAAACTGAAACAAAATCCAAATGAAATTAGGACACTGTTATAACACCAAGCCATAGGATAAGGACTTGAAATTTGGCAGAGAACTGACTTTTGCGTAATAGATGTCTTTTTTGCCAGTCTCTAAAATATAATCTTTTAAGGTAGGTGGGTGGAATTTGGCCCCTACAGTTTTTTGGAATAATCTCTACCTCGTGTTTTGGCTTTTGTGTATGTTGGAGAAAGTGTATTGTTTATTTACCTATGCAGAAATCATGCAGAAACTGTGATGCTGATATTTCCTAGTTAAGGATTTTCTTTGGAAGGAAACACTGCCCTCAAGGCTATTTCTTTAATTCAATCAACTGTTGTTTAACAAAATAACATATCTCACAGAACTGCAAAAAAAAAGTGACATTGCTAACAACCGGTATCTGCCTTATTGCACTGTTTTAGCAGGACAAATTCAAGGATGTAGGCCCTTCTAATCTGATTCATCTGACTAAAATCGACTGAGACGTAAGCTAGCACAAGATTTTAAATCATTAGTAATGAGAGTGACATTAATATAGAATCATAGAATGGTTTGGGTTGGAAGGGACCTTAAAGATCATCTAGTTCCAACCCCCCTGCCACAGGCAGGGACACCTTTCCTCTAGGCCAGGTTGCTCAAAGCCTCATCCAATCTGGCCTTAACACTGCCAGGGAGGAGGCATCCACAACTGCTCTGGGCAACCTGTTCCAATGTCTCACTACCCTCACAGTAAAGAATTTCTTCCTAATATCTAATCTAAATCAGTTTAAAACCGTTCCCCCTCATCCTATCACCTCATGCCCTTGTAAAAAGTCCCTCTCCAGCTTTCCTGTAGGCCCCCTTCAGGTACTGGAAGGCTGCTATGAGGTCTCCCCGGAGCCTTCTCTTCTCCAGGCTGAAGAACCCCAACTCTCTCAGCCTCTCTTCATAGGAGAGGCGCTCCAGCCCTCTGATCATCTTCATGGCCCTCCTCTGGACTCACTTCAACAGCTCCATGTCCTTCTTACCTTGGGGGCCCCAGAGCTGGATGCAGTACTCTAGGTGGGGTCTCATGAGAGCGGAGTAAAGGGGCAGAATCACCTCCCTCGACCTGCTGGCCACGCTGCTTTTGATGCAGCCCAGGGTACAGTTGGCTTTCTGTTCTGCAAGCGCACATGGCCAGCTCATGTTGAGCTTCTTGTCAACCACCACCCACAAGTCCTTCTCCTCAGGGCTGCTCTCAATCCATTCTCCGCCCAGCCTGTATTTGTGCTTGGGATTGCCCCGACCCACATGCAGGACCTTGCACTTGGCCTTGTTGAACTTCATGTGGTTCACACAGGCCCATGTCTCAAGCCTGTCAAGGTCCCTTTGGATGGCATCCCTTCCCTCCAGCATGTCGACTGCACCACACAGCTTGGTATCATCAGCAAACTTGCTAAGGGCGCACTCAATCCCACTGTCCATGTTGCCGACAAAGATGTTAAATAGGACCAGTTCCAACACTGACGCCTGAGGAATGCCACTCGTCACTGGTGTCCACTTGGACATCGAGCTGTTGACCGTAACTCTTTGAGTGTGACCATCCAACCAATTCCTTATCTACTGAGTGGTCCATCCGTCAAGTCCATGTCTCTCCAATTTAGAGACAAGGATGTCATGCGGGACAGCGTCAAATGCTCTGCACAAGTCCAGGTAGATGACAGCCATGTTGGCTGTCACCAATCACCTACTTGATTTCCGTGTGCCTCAGTATAGTTTCCAAGAGGATCTGCTCCATGATCTTGCCAGGCACAGAGGTGAGACTGACTGGCCTGTAGTTCCCCGGGTCTTCCTTTTTCCCCTTCTTGAAGATGGGGATTATGTTTCCCCTTTTCCAGTCAGTGGAAATATTTAATGATAATAACAACAATAATAAAAAGAAACCATATTAAGAAATAGCTGTTGCATTAAATTCCAAGAAATGAATATTGAATATAAGCATGAAAAAATTCAAACAATAGCGGAACTCATCAGCTTATTTTCACGGGTTTAACAAAATTGTTGCAGAGAAAGCAAAAATTCATAGTAGCCCTGACTTTTGCACTGTAGCTATTACTCATCATCAATATTTCAAACATGATTTAACACATTTTTTATAGGATACAACCAGTTTCACGGTGCAGTGAACCTTTTTGCATGTATAATAATTTCCCTTCAATGTTTTATGACCATTGCCTTTATATTTTGCAATGATTTACGCTAGAGAGTTCAGAACACATACACCCAAAGCCCAAAACCCATGATTGCTTATATTTAGGGAACTTAGCAACATTAGAAGTGAGCTGGAAAATCATAGAATCATAGAATGATTTGTGTTGGAAGGGACCTTTAGTCCCTTCTAGTCCACCCGCCTCAGCTGTGAGTAGTGACATCTCGCACTGTATCAGGTTGCTCAAATCTGTATCCATCCTGACCTTGAACACTTACAATGATGAGGCATCCACAGCTTCTCTGGGAAACCTGTTCCAGTGTCTCACCACCGTCAACATAAAAAATTTCTTCCTTATATCCGATCTAAATCTACCCTCTTTCTAAATCTTCCCTCTTTCATTTTAAAACTATTGCCCCTTGTCTTGTCATTAGAGTCTCTGTTAAAAAGTCTTTCTCCAAATTTCTTATAAGCCCCTTTGAGTATTGAAGGGCTACAACAAGATCTTCCCAGAGTCCCAGCTCTCTCAGTCTTTCCTCATAAATGAGGTTTTTCTGCCCCCTGACTATTTTTGTGGCTGTCTTCTGGAACTGCTCTAACAGGTCCATGTCTCTTGTACTGGGAGCTCCTGAACTGGGTGCAGGTGGGGTCTCATTAGAGCAAAGTAGAGGGGGAGAATCGCCACCCTCGACCTGCTGGCCATACTGCTTTTGATACAGCCCAGGATATGATTGTCTTTCTGGGCTGCAAGCACATGTTGCCAGCTCATGTCCAATTTTTCATCCACCAGTATCCCCAAGTCCTCAGCAGGGCGGCTCTCAATCCATTCATCCCACAGTCTGTATTGTTAGTGGTGATTGCTGTGACCCAGGTGCAGGACCTTGCACTTGTCCTTGTCGAACTTCATGAGGTGCACATTGGCCCAGTCCTCAAACCTGTCAAGGTCCCTCTGGATGGCATCCCTTCCCTCTAGTGAAGCAACTGCCTCACTTAGCTTGGTGTCATCTGCAAACTTGCTAAGAGTGCAATCAATATCACTATGTCATTAATAAAGATATTGAACAGTACCAGTACCAATACGCACCCCTGAGGGACACCATTTGCTGCCAATCTCCATTTGGACATTGACTATAACTCTTAGAATGTAGCCATACAGCCAATTGCTTATACATCTGACAGTTCATCCATCAAACCTGTATCTCTCCAATTTAGAGACAAGGATGTTGGGTGGGACATGGTCAAAGGCCTTACAGAAGCCCAGGTAGATGACATCAGAAATTCCTCCCTTACCCACTGATGCAGACACATCATCACAAAAGGTCATTAGATTAGTCAAGCACAGTTTGCCCTTGGTGAAGTCATGTTGACTTTCACTAATCCTCTCCCTTGTCTTCTATATGTTCTGACATGTCTTCCAGGAGGATTTGTTCCATGATCTCACCAGGCACGGAGGTGAGGCTGACTAGTTGGTAGTTCCCAGGGTCCTCATTATTACCCTTTTAAAAATGGGTGTGATATTCCCTTTTCTTCAGTCACTGAGGACTTTGCCTGACTGGCATGACTTTTGAAATACGATGAAGAGTTCCTTGGCAACTACATCAGACAATTCCCTCAGGACCCTGTGATGCATCTCATCGGATCCCATGGACTTATGTATGTTTACATTCCTCAGGTGGTCTCAAACCTGATCTTCTACAACTGGAGGGACTTTGTTCCCCCAGTACTTGCTTTGAGGTTCAGGGTCTTGAGAGATGTGGGAAGGGAGGCTGCCATTGAAAACTTAGGCAAAAAAATTGATGAGTACCTTAGCCTTCTCCATGTCAATTGACACTAGTTCACTTGTTTTATTTATTGGAGGGTACATTTTCATTAATATTCCTTTTCTGGCCGATGTATCTATAGAGCCCTTCTTATTAACACATTGCTTGCCATATTCAGCTCCATCTCTGCCTTACCTTTCCTGATCCCATCCCTACACCTCTGGTCATCCCATCCCTACACCTCTGAGCATCCCAGCCCCACACATTCTTCCCAGGATACACATCCCTGGTTCCACTGCCTGTTCATTTTAGCTTGACCAGGAGGTCCTTACTTAGCCATGCTGGTCTCCTGCCTTCCTTGCCCGATTTCTGTGATGTGGAAGTTGAGAACTCTTGTGCCCTAAGAAAAATGTCCTTAAAGAGCTGCCAGATTTCTTCATCTCCTTTGCTCTTAAGAGAAGCTCCCAGGGGCCCCATCCACTAATTCCTAAACAATCGAAAGTTTGGTTTCCTAAAATTCAGGGTCCTGACTATACTCTCCATCTGGCCCATAAGCCTCAAGATTGTGAATTCCACCAGGGCATGATCACTGTAGCCCAGGCTGCCACCAGTCTTGACCTCTCTAATTAGTTAATCTGTGCTGATAAGCAACATGTCCATTAATGCTTTTCTTCTGATTGAGCTGTCTATTACCTGGATTAAGAAGTTATCCTTGATGCACTCCAAGAGTCTCCTAGACCACTTACAGCTTGGTCAGGCAGCCTGTAATAAACACCAACCATGAGGTTTCCTTTGTTTGCTTGGCCCCTAACTTTTACCCATAAACTCTCTATCTGTTCATCACTGTTTTTCAAAGACAACTCTTGCAGTCAATCCATTTTTTTACATAGAGGGAACACTCCTCCTTCCTTGCCTGTCCCTTCTGAACAGTTTATAGCCATCACTTGCAGTGCTTCAGTTGTGTAGTTAATCCCATCACATTTCAACAACAGTGATTAGATCGTTGTTTTCTAGCTGCACAGTGGCTTCCAGCTCCTACTGTTCGTTACCCATGCTGCATGCATTGGTATAGAGGCCCTTCAACTGGGCTATGGACTGTGTCACCTTTTTAGAGGAACACTTTTAAGTCACCTTCTCTTGCAATTCCATTGCTTGAATTTGAAAAGACATGTATCTCCAGCACATACCCAAGTTTATTTTTGCTTTTGTCATCACAGAAAATGTAAGAAACTTTGCATCTTGCATTTAGGACTTATATTTAGGAGCAGACCTTAAACAAATTTTCAATTTGCCATTATATTAATCTATTGAGAGACAGAGTCTGTGTAAGATTAGATCTGATACAGTACTGAGTATCTTGTAATATCAATAATAAAATCAGTCCAATTAAGTACAGGGTATATGATTTGAACCTTAGAATGAATATCATTTTGTTATATTTTATCATTCTCATGTTTAAAATCTTAGAACCTTAGGAATTTAAAATTCAGAAGTTAATCCTGTATAGAATTTACTGACAATGAGAAATCTAATCAGTAGGAACAAGATATATGTTCACTTTATAAAAAAAATACTTACTATTGGAAATTTACTTTGCTAATTTTTGCAATTAGTATGAAATGTCATGGAAAGCTTCTGGCTACATTTAGCTGTCTGAAGACAAAATAAGAGGTATTACATTAGAGTTGATCTGCAATTCAGAATCATCTTCCTGTGGCAAATTCTGAAATGTCAAAATTTGGTTCATTCTTATAGTCTGACAAGAAGTTAAATCTTAATTATTTACTTAAAGTGAAATATCCATGAACTATTTCATTTTGCCATCATCAACAGTTAAAATATACTTTTAAATATTTTTATAGAAATAACAACATTGCACTCATAGTATTTCAGTCATAAAAGGAGTCATGAAACAGCATTTTCTAAATGGAAGATATCCTATACAAAAAAAATTTCACCATACCTATACCTTCCTGAGAAAGAGTTTCACTTTATTATGAATTTATGTTTATTACTGAGTGAATATTTGTTCTTCTGTAGGACTTCAATTTTGTGTTGCTATAATTTCATTAGGGCTCATGAGAAGATTGCTTTGAAGAAAATCTTTGTCAACACACCTGGCTGAACTAGAATGCATCAGACTTTCTCTCTCTCATCTGCAGTGAAGAATAAGGTACTATTTAGAATTCCAATACGTTTCAATCAGATTCCCTGAAGCAGAGACCCTGAGTCTGAAAAAAGTTATGGGTTTTTCTTATTTTTACAAACTGCATATATTCATTGACTTAAAGATTATTCCATTTGCCTGAGCTCACTTATTTTCTTTTCAGAGGCCCTCCTAAAATGGTCAGTACAGTAGTGGACTTTTCCCTTTCCCTGGCCTTTGTATTTTTTTGTGCTGTTGGCCATTTGATAGATTTAGCAGATAATAGGGGAAGATAAGTTTTAGTGTATTATGTGGTGGAAAAAGTATGGGGAGAATGGGAGCCATAATGACAATAACAAATAAAATAATTATTATTATATTTAGTAATAGTATATTATTAAATATAACTATATTTAATAATAATTAATATAATATATACTACTAATAATATAAGAATTCTCATAGAGGTTTGCAAAAGAGTTAATTTCACAGAATCACAGAATGGTAAGGGTTGGAAGGCACCTCTGGAGATCATCTAGTCCAACCCCCTGCCAAAGCAGATTCCCCTAGAGTACATTGCTCAGGGTCGAGTCCAGGCAGGTTTTGAGTATCTCCAGAGAAGGAGACTCAACAACCTCCCCGGGCAGCCTGGGCCACTGCTCTGTCACCCTCAAAGTAAAGAAGTTTTTCCTCATATTCAAATGGAACTTCCCATGTTTCAGTTTGCGCCCGTTGCCCCTCGTCCTGTCACTGGGCACCATTGAGAAGAGTCTGGCCCCATCCTCTTGACACCTGCCCCTAAGGTATTTGTGAGTATTGATAAGATCCTCTTTCAGTCTTCTCCAGACTAAACAGACCCAGCTCCCTCAGCCTTTCCTTACAAGAGAGATGCTCCAGTCCTCTGATCATCTTTGTAGCCCTCTGCTCAACTCTCTCCAGTAGTTCCTTGTCTTTCTGGAAGTGGGGAAACCAGAACTGGACACGGTACTCCAGCTGTGGACTCACTAGAGCAGAGTAGAGGAGAAGGAGAACTTTCCTTGACCTGCTGGCCACACTCTTCCTAATGCACCCCAGGATACCAGTGGCATTCCTGGCCACAAGGGCACATTGCTGGCTCATGATGAGCTTGTTGTCCACCAGAACTGCCAGGTCCTTCTCCACAGAGTTGCTTTCCAGCAGGTTAACCCCCAACCTGTACTGGTGCATGGGATTATTCCTCCCTAGGTGCAGGAGCCTACACTTGCCTTAGTTGAACCTCATGAGGTTCCTCTCTGTCCAGCTCTCTAGCCTGTCTAGGTCTCGCTGAATGGCAGCACAGCCTTCTGGTGTATTGGCCACTCCTCCCAGTTTTGTGTCATCAGCAAACTTGCTGAGTGTACACTCTGTCCCTTCATCCAAGTCATTGATGAATAAGTTAAACATGATTGGCTCCAGTACTGACCCCTGGGGAACACCACTAGCTACAGGCCTCCAACTAGATTCAGCACCACTGATTACAACCCTCTGATCTCTGTCATTCAGCCAGTTCTCAATCCACCTCACTGTCCATTCATCTAACCCACACTTCCTGAGTTTTCCTATGAGGATGTTGTGGGAGACAGTGTCAAAAGTTTTGCTGAAGTCAATGTAGACAACATCCACTGCTCTCCCATCATCTACCCAGCCAGTCATGCCATCATTAAAGGCTATCAGATGTCATTGAATACCTCAGCCTTCTCCATATCCTGGGTAAACAGGTCTCCCGTTTCCTTCCGGAGAGGGCCCACAATTTCCCTAGTCTTTCTTTTATCACTGTTTTCCTATAGAACTTTTTCTTGTTGTCCTTGACATCCCTGGCCAGATTTAACTCCATCAGGGCTTTAGCTTTCTGGACATGCTCCCTGGCTGCATGTTTCTTTGTATTCCTGCCAGGCTACCTGCCCTTGCTTCCACCCTCTTTAGGCTTCGTTCTTGTGTCTGAGTTTGTCCAGGAGCTCCTTGTTCATCCACGCAGGCCTCCTGGTGTTTTTGCCTGACTTTCTCTTTGTTGGGATGCATCGCTCCTGAGTTCACCTTTATCATTTAAATTTGTTATCACGTGTTCAAAGGGATCATCACAGGCTGGTAGATACCAGATCATTTACTATCAATCCACACCAACATAATTGTATGCCAGATCAGGAATGTTGTTTCCACACAACACTGATATGGTTTTCTTTGGTTTCTTCAGTAAAAACATGATTCTATTGTTAAATATGATTCATGTTGTCTTTACACTGATAGCTGGTCTGATATTATACATATCCAACATAAATTATCATGGAACTCCATCATGAATATGTTTTCTACTTTTATTTTTAAAGGACATTAATTTTCCCTTGGAAGATATTCATCTGTGAGTCTTAATGGCCTTCCTATAAGGTGTGGATAAAAGTCTTTTTTTATACTGTTTTATGTGATTTGTTCTTTCCGTAGGTAAATAGGCATACTGCTTGGTTTGGTTTTTTTTATATATATATATGGCCTTAATAGAATATTCACCATTACATTTCAGTGACTTGAAAGCAGTAACTGAAAATGCTGAACGTTAATGTGAGGGTTTTTATGGTCAATGTTGTGTCTGCCTTGCTCTTATTATCTTGTGTTATAAAAAATTATGTGAAATAAAGAAGGAAATGGTAAAACTAAGACATCATATATCAATGATCCCCAAGTTAAAATCAAAATCCAGATTTGCATATGATAATTAATAATTTTCCCCTACTTTTTGTTCTTTCAAATTCCATGCCTAGGCAAAGAAACAACCTTTGTGTTGTTAACATGTATTCTGGACTGAAAACTGACATAAATAATAACTTCATATTTTTTTTAGAAATTAAATTATTTAAAGTGTTTGTGGGTACGTACTGAATTTTTTACTTAAATTCAAAACTTTCATCTAACTTTGGTTAAAAGTTAACAGTATACTACACCTATTTTATGTTTTTCACTTTCAGAATGAAGTAGATACTGATATTCAGGATATATTTAAATTTTATTGATCCAGCCCTTCGAAAGGGTTAATTTGGTTAACTAGAAATTCTCTTGTTTAAAAAGTTCAACCATTCCTAGAAAGAATAAGTCATGTTTCCTGGGGAAAAAAACATGTTTACTCTGTTATGCATTTTATTTACTATAACCTGTATTAACACATAATTATTTTTTTTAAATTAATTGAAAAAGCAAAGTGCAAAATAATCCAAAAGCATAATAATGGAAATATTGAAAAAAACCCCCACAAATAAACTATGACCATCAAAATAAAGCCCTTCCCTCTTTTCATTGTTTGAGGATCATGCCTTTAGTGTGATTCAAATAGCTGATGCATTTAAATTATTTTTGAAGGAAAAAGTATTATTCGCTCACACAACTGCACTTTGCCCTTCTCTTTGCATCACAGGAATCATTCTGATATTTCTGTGTCTTCAGCTTTTGAAAGGACCTGAAGGAAAAGACCTCTGGAAAAAAAATTCTTCTTTTTCCCAGGCTCTGCTATCATATATTTGTCATTATAAAGAAAGGTGAAGGTCGAAAGAAAGTGTTGGAGGTTATCTTTACAAGTATCCTAAAGGATAGTTTGTATGCTATTTGTTTCCATTCTTCACCTTACACTATCCCCAAGTCATACTAGAAAAACAGCAGAATAAATAGAATATAGTCATCCAGCATAGTACTTATAGGAAGTTCTCTTCTTAGGTTACAGAGGAGAAAGCCAAAGAATGCCATTGACATTGAAAATCCAGGATCATGCCACAATTTCTCCAAGAAGGTGATGTCATGTTGCTGCTTGTCTGCAGCAAGCTCCGTTCGGTTGCTGGCTGGCCTGAGGCTATCCGCACCCCAGGGCCATTGAGCACTGACACCAATGTGAGGATGCAACAAATGGCGTTTATTTAACTGCGCAACAGCCTTATATAGTCGTCTTGTCCCGTACGAACTCGCACGATACTTGCACATCCTGCTCCTTTCGCCACGCCCGCCTTCCGTTACAGCCCAAGATTTTCCAGTCGCCGTACCCTAATCTACCTACATTTCCCCCTCCCCATGCTTCAAGTCATGCGAAGTAAAGCGTATCGCTGATTCTGGAGCCTTACGTCAAAGCGTAAGCGTAGCTGGCGGATACAACATCCCGAGCCCAGGTTCTCCAGTAAGATTCCCCTGCAACTCCTGAGATGCAAAGCAAAAGCAAGCTAATCATGAGCGCATTGTTCAAAGCTTTTGTTTCACTCGGCAACGGTCGCCGTTCCTCATCTTTCTTGGCGCCCCGCCGCTTTACCAGACTCTCTGTACTGTCATGACTCCTCACGTCTGAAGGTCGAGGCTGGTGCTGTTTCGGCTTCCCCCACAGGTACTCCTGCAAAACATAAAGCTCGGACAGCGTACATATTACTTCGGGTTAGGATTTTGTTTTAAATCAGGGCGCAAACAGCGTGTAGGGACCCACTGTATAACATCATCCCGTTTGATGGTGCCATACCCCCTCCCGTGATGTAGCAGCTCCCAACCTGTTTCCCACTCTGCTGTCCCAGGGAACCGAACCTTGACTGGGGGGCCCACTTCTGGCACCCCTGGACCCCAATGTTGCTCAATTGGGGCACGCTCTTGGTCTCCCCGGGCAAAATGATTTCACGAATAAAGAGCGCGATGTAAAGTGTGAGATTGGTAGTTGACAGGAATTACGTCTGGGAATCCTTCCCCCTCCCCAAGAATCTTAATTCTGTGTTTTAGCGTCTGATTAGCGCGCTCTACAATGGCCTGCCTGGTAGAATTATACGGAATGCCGTGTTTGAGCGTGATACCCCACCACTGGCACCACTGACGTGTGGTATGAGTAATAAAACAGGGGTCATTATCAGTTTTGATCTTGACAGGTAGGCCTAGCCAAGCGATTGCAAGATTCCAATGTAGCTGAATGGAGCGTGCTGTTTGTTTCCGATGCGGGGTGGTCACAATCATCATACTGTAAGTGTTCACACGCCTCTATATTAGTTCTGATTGGCTTATGCTAAAAAGCTATATCTTGCAGGTGCAGCATTCTTTCTTATTTTTCAACTTCCCCCATAGCTTGTTGGTCTCATAGCCAAGGCCCTTGTTCTGTATTATGATTGGCTAGTTCATCACCACCCTATTACCACCCTCTGGACATGCCTGGACATAGCTCGTTCAGTACCTCATTCCCACTATTGTCCCGTGGGAACCCCACAAATCCCCCTTTTTGTTTTTGAACGAGCTATGTCCTATCTCGTCCTTTTTGTTTTTGTTTCTTACTCAAACCCGGTTCCCTGTGTTTCGCAGAGCCCAGTCAGAGAATCCCAGCCTTGGTTACCCATAAATCCTGCTCTCTGTTGTTGTGCCACAAAGGTTGTATTGACCATTCGTTGCACAGTTTTCTGCAAACATGCAAACAAACAGGGTAACACAAGTAGGATAATGCCTATTATAAACATTCCCATAAGCAGACTCTATCTACAAAACATGCAGTTTACTTCAGAACATACTGTTATTCTCTATTATTCTAGCTGAAAGGAAAATTACTGACAGGAAAGCTGATTCTGTTTAAAGGTAACACAGAGCAGGCCTTTTAGAGCCTACTCTGAGGCCTACTCTTGCTAAACCGTTGCTAAACCATCCGGTATCAATTTCCCCCTTTGGAAGTAGTTAGATTTATTATCTCACTACTTCCATATACTCTTCTCAATGATTGTCTTAACACAACCCACGCAGATCCCTATGATAACTATAATCACAACTACATAAACTATTCCCTCTAATAATGTGGCTAACCATCCTTTTAGAGGCAATCCACCGTACTCCTGCGCCTGTAGAGACAGAAGCATAACCTCGATCCATTAGTAATAGTTCCCCTGGTCTCAACCATTCGTTAGTACCTGGTTCCCTATACCACACTTTGCCTTTGTTTTTCACATAGCTTGCTCCCTGTCAAACTGCCTCCCGATGTATTACAATTGGGGGTCGCTCCTTATCTCCTGCTAAAGTTAAATGGTTAAGTACATAAACAGCTTTTGCAAGTCTCTCAGAAGGTTCAGTCTCCTCTCCCCCTTTTTGTTTTTGCAGAAGCTGTTTCAATGTACCATGAGCACGTTCCACAATCGCCTGACCCGTAGGCGAATGAGGAATCCCAGTGACATGTGTAATACCCCATAGTTGACAAAATTGACGAAAAATCTATGAACAGTATGCTGGTCTATTATCAGTCTTAAGTTGTTGTTTTAGGATGAAAAAGTGGAAAAAACCATTCTATGATTTGCTGTTTAATGTCCGGCACCTGCACAGTCATTGCAGTAGAATTTGTAAGGTCAGAAACCAGAGTCCACTCGAGCATTGCCTTCTGCAATAAACCCAGGCAAATTAGTATGATTTCTTACATATAAAACATAAAACAATGTAGTTCAGATTTGAATTTCTTGCCACAGAGCTCGCAGCAATTCAAAAACACACTGATTACATATATGCTCTATAACAGATCTATCCAATTGCTTTATAATGCCAGCTACATATGCTGAATCAGTAATCAAATTAAAGGGAATGGGAAAATTCTGAAATATTTTTAATACAGCTCGTAATTCTACCACCTGAGGTGAACCCTTTTGTTGTACTACCATAGATTCCCACTTGCCATCAGAATACCAGACAAGGCCTGTCTTGCCTGTGTTCCCAGATCCATCCGTAAAAATGGTAATTCCATCCACAGGAGTGTCTGCGCACCACACTCCTGTGGCAATTGGAAGTTCCACGCTCAATTTTATAACAGGATGGGAGGGCAAGTGGTAAACAACCTGTCCTGAGAAATTCTCCATAGCTGTTTGCAAAGCAAAGCTATTAGCCATACACCACTTAAAATATTGAGCTGCAATAGGAACGGTTAGTGATGCAGGGATCTCTGGCCACAAGCTCCCGACATCGCATCCGTCCTTTGATGAATAATCTGTGCCAATAGCTCTGTAATGAATCTGATCATTCTGAATTCCATTGACCAATTATTGCATACAGAATTTGCCTATCAAACAAAGTGATAATTTGTATTTCCTGATTCAAATCAATACGATGTACAAATTTGGAATGTAGCCTGCTTTCTATTTCTGTAATCAGTTGCTGTACCTCTGAAGTAGTGTGTCGTGGTGCTGTTAAAGTTGTGTCCCCTGCTAACAATTGGAATAGAGACTGCAATTGTGACGACGTAAGCCCCAACTACGGCCGCAGCCATAACTTGAGCCTTATGTTCCACAGTACCCACTTTTGCACATGCCTTTATCAAAGCATTCAAATCTGTCTTTCCAGGTAAAGCTTCAATGATCTTTTGACAATCAGCATTAGCATTATCCCTGTTTGCCACAGGTCCAAGGCCTGGCAGCCGCACAGGTTAACCCTGTGTGGAAACACCAGTCCTGCGCTCCCTGCGGTTCAGGCTGCGAGTCAACTGCTTAGGCCTGGAACTGGTTGGGAAGATTCATTTGTGTCAGCACACGGTTCCTCCCCCGTGTTCTTTCTCCAGTTTCCCTGTACTCTGCAGCTGGTTGTTATCAGCTGACCTTGAGCATTATACTGAGACCTGCACAGCTTCACAAGATGCCCTAGCTTCCCACAGCAATGACACATCAAAACAGAGTTATCTCTCCCACTCAGCTTCAACTTCTTAAGGCAGTTTTTCTTAAAGTGACCTTCCTGTTCGCATGTATAACAACGATGAACTACCTTAACTGCCGCCGCAAAAGTTTTTGCTAAATGTTCCATCTGAAATGTGGTGGTTCCTACTTTCTCACAAGCATCCATTAGCTCAGTTAAGGTGGGGTTACGATTTGCCATCCCTGCAACAACTTTCCTGCAGTCCTCACCTGTGTTGTCCTTCGCTGACTGTAGTGGCAATGCTTCTTTTACAATTTTCCAATCTAACAGTTGCCAAATATTTCTCCCCTCAGGACCCACACCCACAATCACCGGATATGCTTGTGGAATTATAACTCCTTCTAATAACGCATCTCGAATGACCCCTTTCCATTTCGCTTATCCCTCACCTCCCCCCCCTTCCCCTGTATACGCGGGCGGACGCTGACCCTCTCCCTCACCTCCCACATTACCAGATGGACACAAACCTCCCCCCCCGCCCTGATCTAAAGGTGGAGTAGGGAGTTGTAAAGGAGCTTGAGGTGGCCCTAATACGTGTCCCGAACACAGAGGGAGGTTTTGGGGGAGACATAGTCACGTGTCCCGAGGCATTGGCTGAACGATGCTGCTGCAATTCCATCTTTAATTCTTCCAGTCATCTACCAAGCTCTGTCATGTCAAGTTCGTGTCCATTTCGTGATGGTAACAGTCCTTTAAGTCCTTGTGACTCTGGTACTGCTGACTCCGTAAATGGCGAATCCAGTAAAGGTGGATACGAAGCAGGTTTACCCTCCTTCTTGTCCTCCTGCTCAGCCTCATCCGTAGAGAGATCAATGAGAGGGAGGGGGTTTCGGAGGGGTTTCTGCCAAGTCTCCTGTTCAGCGTCTGAATCAATTAGTCCAAATCGAGTTTGTGTTTTAGGGCGCACTACCGGTTCTAATGGATCTGTATCTATTTTACTCGCTCCCTGCTCCTCAGCTTTTTTCGGAGCCGTCCGTACCCACGGTGATAAAGGAGCTGCCACCGGTACAGCCACCGGGGCCGTGGGAGGTGTTGGTCCTGCAAACAGTGAGGGGGTAGTAGGCGCTTGCGGTCCTAAAGCCATAAAAGCTGTATGTGTGACTTCTCTCTCTGCTTTTATTCCTTTTAACTCTTCGCTAACCAGCCTCTGTGTAGTAGACAGTTTAAAGGCTTCCTTATCAGACTTGACACCGCATTCCAGAGAGAGTCACCAATCTTCTCCCATAAAGGCACTTCAAAGACATCATTAAAGGTTGTAAAATGTCCTTTATCTTTTGCCCAAAACAGTAACTGCTTTAACGCAGCTTCATCGTATTTAATTCCTCTCTCAGAGAGTATATGTTGGAGGAGTTTCACCACTGCCACTTCTGTCTTGGTCAGGGTAGACCCCATGTAAACACGCCCGAGCCGCATCCCATGTCGCCCGGTCCTCCCGCGCAGCCCATAGCAGCCACAAGATAACTCCCCATGTTTTTAATTCTTTGGCAGAACCCGCTGCCATAGCTCGCTCAGCGAGCTGCATCAAGCACCGCTCCCAGGTATTCGGCTGTAAACAATCAGCCGGTCCTGCCACCGCCCCCCCCCTTTAACGAGACGGTCCACACACTGGGCTACGTCTTTTGATTTCACAGAAATCTTAAATTCCCCGCCCAGTAACGAGATCAATTTATCAAGGTTTCCATGGTTCATGAACACACTCCGACCGCCTGCGGTCCACCAGCCCAGCAATCACGTCGGGGTCACCATTTGTTGCCGCTTGTCTGCGGCAAGCTCTGTTCGGTTGCTGGCTGGCCTGAGGCTATCCGCACCCCAGGGCCATTGAGCACTGACACCAATGTGAGGATGCAACAAATGGCGTTTATTTAACTGCGCAACAGCCTTATATAGTCGTCTTGTCCCGTACGAACTCGCACGATACTTGCACACCTGCTCCTTTCACCACGCCCACCTTCCGTTACAGCCCGAGATTTTCCGGTCACCGTACCCTAATCTACCTACAACGTCATTCCTATATTCACTGTGGCATTTCCTATTAATGATGATTATATTAAGAATTTTTAGGAATGTTTAAGATGTTTAAGAAATTAAATTTGAACCAGAGCTTTTTTTATATCTTTGTTTCTCTTCATAATATTTTGCACATTCTTAATTCTTTTGTACTTCAGAAATAAGCATTAACCACTGCTTCTTTTCCCATATACTTTATCACAGTTATAAATTTGTGTTCTGAATTTTGAGTTTGTGGCAAAAGTAAGATAAATATGAAATCCTTATTCCTTATATTCATGTTCCAGTGTCGTGGTTATCACAGTAATATTTTAACAACTTCTTACAAACCACAAGCTCAGGAGTGTTCAGATTTAGGAATCTGAGCCCTAGCTCTGTAAAATGCCTATGAATATTTTTTCAGCACTAGAAAAAAAAAAGATGCAAAAACCAGATGAACAGTACTTTTATAAGTTTATCTACAGTATAATATACACTATTGCAGTATTTAAGTCTCTCTCCCACTAGTCAACTTATAACAAATGACTAATCATTAATTAAGAACTTAGAACTAAAAGGCTTAGAACTTAGCCTTTTAGAACTAAAAATCAAAGATAGTAAGTCTTTCAACTTTTCCCTATCAAAAATGTAAACAAGGAGAGGAACTTGTGATTAATTGTAACACCAAACTCTCCATTATTGGTGTTGCAGAGGCATTTCTTACATTTAGGAATTATAAATGCATTCATTTTTAAAAAGAAGCCCTGATATGTATTTTTTTCATCTTTTTATCTTTAGGAATCATGATCCTCAAATCATTACTCATGTGAGAAATCCTTGCTATGCAAATAATTACATTCACTTGCAAAGTCACTGACTGCATGAGTAAAATGCATATGATTGACCTTTCTATAATGCTATTACCTACTTCACAAAATGGAGCAAGAATCTAAGAGCTCAAGGCTACATCATGTCAATCGGGATTTTCCCACTGATTTCAGCAGAAGCCAAGCAGGGTCTCAAACACTCCAAAAGAACATTACCCCTAATCTATACTGCTGGCTCACAGCAAACTTTGACCTCTCCCTCAGTCTGGAACTTTGCCTCTTGAAAGTATACCAATTTGATCTTTATTGAACATAATGAACTTTGCTGTCACATCTCACCTGAAAGATATGCTCTTTTACTGTTCAAAGACAGAACACAGCAGGTTAAGCATAAACCTTATTTCAGTCTGTTGAGCAAAAATTTAATAGTTATTGTCACTTGTTAAATTTCTCGATATGAATGAAGATTACTCTCCAGCTCTGGAAAAAAGGCAGTTAGACATGCTGATATTCAGCTGTCTTGTTCTTTTCAGCAGCTGTTGATCCTTTGTACATTTCTACACTTAAGAACATGTCGTTGATGCAGTGTATTTTCATGATACAAGTGATAAAGAAAGCGAAAAAAAATCTGGTTTGACTGACACAGTAGTTTGCGGCACTACACTAACATCTAACACACCATAGTGCTTTAATTGTACCATATTTAATAGATAATCTCAGAAAGGAGTTTTCGTTCAGTTTTAACCCATTTAAACTGTAATGCTGAGAATATCGTTTAAGCTTATAAATCTTGGAGCTCCATAATAACCATTATCAAGGCCTAATAGTTTCAAACTTCATTAAACTATATGTTCCCTTTGAGATAACCTAGGCAAACTGAATATTGGTTTCTTTATCAGTATTCTGTTTTCCTTCACAGCAAAGAACTCATGAGTTATAGTCTGTCAAGGACAGAATACCTACTATGCACAAAATAATAGTTTTGAATTATATAATTTAGAAGATTGTCAAAAGAGTTTTTCTTGATACCATCTGGAAAGTAGTCCATACATTATTTGCTATAGAAGAGGAAATTTTTTTTTTTTTTAAGATTTCTTCTTGATTAATGTTCCTAATATTATACTGATCAGCTTATGCTGAAGATTGTAGAAGCTACACATCACTTTACTTATATAAAAAAATCTTAACATTGCTGGGAACACTAAATAAAGGACAATTTATGTTTTCTGCTTTACACATCTTTTTGTGAAGAAGTTACAAATATTTGTATATTACAATGTATAAACTCTATGTTTATGACAAATCAAATATATACAGTATGCATTCTTTAAATAATGAAAATATAAGTAAGTAAATAAATAAATAAATATATTCTGTATTTTGTTTTAGGTCTTCCCAGAGAAACAGGAGACCCCATCCTAAAACACACCGAACAGGGACGTTTTTGTTTGCTATTTTATATGGGGTTTTTGGTTAAAGCAACAAAGTATTCTCAGTAACCTTTCTGGAAATATATAATTTAAAAAATGTTTCGGCATTCTTCTGTATCAATTTTAAATTATAAAAGAATCCAGCTATGCAGTAGAAAACAAAATTCAATGAATGTAGAATTCAGTCCTCCAGTCAGATTTCTGGATGATGTAGCACTTATCTATCTTACTTCTTCCTTATTCTCTGGATTTATTTAAGAATTTATTTCATTCTCTTTCTTTTTTGTCTCAGGATGTTAGTAAGGAAAGCAGAAAGAGCATTAAAAAAAACCCAAAATTCCTGACTTAAATGGTCCGGTCAGAATGAATTATTCAAGGAAAAATTTCCTAACTCCTTGAATTAGTGGGATAGCAAGTGCTCAATCACTCTCAGAGAAAGGTATATGCAGAGGTCAATCAAAAATTTGCAGGTGTTCAATGCAGTTGGCAATTTCAGAATTTAGCTGTAGAATTCTAAAAAATGTCTGAATATATATAGAGAGATTTTTTTAGTTCTTATATTTTGATGTTATTAACTGAATAATAAAAAATGTTAAGGATGTCAAGGTGTTACGTTTAAGAGGGTTAATTTGGCAGATGCTAAACCCTCTTGCATTCCAGGCTGTCCTCAGATATTAGAGAGGCTGGGGGTGGCTGAGCTTAGTCTCTGAGTGATGCCCCATCAGACACCATAAATTTTGGCTGAAATAGGCCAAAATTGGCACTATCAGTCTGGCTGCGTTCAACAGCTAATATGTTGAACTAATACAGGTCTGGATGCACTAATAGTGCAGGGCCCAGTCACGGTCGATGAACTAACACGGTTCCAGGTTATGCCATAAATCTAGATGCATCCACTGAAAAAAATCCACAGTTAAGGTGATTTATTTAAGCAACAGATACAGATTCTTTTAGATTGCTGGTGATGAATACACTGTCTGCAAAGCATACTTAGGTACCTATGAACATATATATGTTGCAAGATGACTATATAGCACTACCAAGACAATTACAAATACAAGCTTGATTTCTAAGTTTCCCAGGGAAGCACCTGGTATAACCAAGTGTATGAATCTTACCCGAAGGCATCCCTATGGGTGGGGAAGAGAGGTTCAGCCCATCGACTGCTCCCAGAAGTCTGTAGTGATGTCTCCCTGACTTCTCAGAGGTGGTATCTTCTCTACCTTGCCTCATTCTTAAGGGTTTTTTATACTATTTTCCTATGTTTAAGTGGAGCTTGAGTGACTGTAGTCATACGTACCTTTATTTTTGATTGGTGCAAAATTCTCTCGCTTTGATTTTAAAGGTATAGGCTAAGAAAAATTCAGAGAGTATGCTCGGGGTAGAGGGAGGGCAGGTAGCTTTTGGGATGGAGGTCTGTTTTGGTATTATAATGAGACTATAATGAGCAAAGTTCATCCACAGGACATGATTTCGACACAATCACTGGCTCAGCGACCAGTATTCTGGGTGGAATGGAGTATTATCTCTTATTTGGCAGTAGCTATGTGATTTATCAGCTACGAGGTACCATCTAGTTCCTGTACCTGCCTCGTTTACACAGAGCCTGTCCATAGTTACCTCCACACTGTTCCACCATCCATTTTCTCGAGTTATTGCACCAAGCTTCCTTGATGCCAAACATCTGAGAATGCAGGCCAGGTTGCCTGGGGAACCATCACAGAGCAGATTCCTTACATGCCGACCATGTCCTACACTAGGTGCTTTCTTACTTCTATAAGATGTGGATATAACTTTACTCTCAATAAGTGTGCCTCCAATAATTAATTTCAATAAGTTACCCCCCCGTAATTACTCCACACAAGATGACTGCCCTGGGAAATTAAAAAGGAAGACATTCATGCTTCTGAAGATGTCAAAAAGTGTTGGCGCTTCAAGAGAATTATTTTCTTTTTTTGTGTGTGTTGGAGTCTTACTATTTTTCCCTCCCTATCACATTCTGAAAAAGTGCTTGAGGAGTTTGATTGAAACTTTCTCAAGTATTTAGCAGGAGATAGCATATGTAAACTATTTCGTCCCAAATGTTTTAAACTTGGCAAAATTCCAAGCAGTGGAAAACAGGGTCATAAAAGTTGAGATTCCAGGAAAATTAAAAATAGACACTTCTACCTACCTCACCTATGATCAACAAGAAAAGTAATTAATTTGCCAGGAAATTGAATGCTGGCAGGAAGATTTACTTTAGTCATCATTTGAATCTGCACCAAAATAATGTTATAAAACCGATGGAGGAAAAAAGCCCCCTCGAAGCCCTCAAATCTATTTTCTATGATGTCCTTTAAAATATTCAGTACCTCTGATTTTGTGGATCACAAATTTCACCCCTTTCAAAACTTTTATGATTATGGTATTTTAATTATAAATAACAATATACTCAACTATTTCTGAAGTTAAGGTGAAGCACCGATAAAAAAAGGGAATCAAGAAAATTCTGTAGTTAGTTGTATTACAAAACATGCAAAACCCAGGAGACGGATCCCTCTATGTTCATATTGTCATTGATTGTTTGCTAAACAACTGCTTGCTGATGAGTAAGTGATCTACTGTTCCCCTGCAGTGGGGACACCTCTTTAGCAGGTGAGTGGGACCACAACGCCCAGAAAGCAGGGCATGCTAACAGGGACTTTGGCTGTTTGTGGGGCACTTTACTTGGCAGTGGGTGCAAAGGGAATCCAGAAACTCTGCTCCAGACAGGGTGGGACTTCACAGCAATGGCTGTGTCCTCACCAGCATCAGTGCCCAGCCTTGACTGGAGGAAGCACCCTGGCACATTGAAGGCCATGGGTCAGACAGGGTGTGAGAGGGAGGATGCTGTCTCCCAGGGCTCAAGTCTGTTGCTTTACCTGAGGCAGGATGGAGTCAGAGTGATGGTGACCTCAACTGTGATGGGAGGCGATCAACCTGATGGTGACCTCACCTGTGATGGGAGGCAATCAAACTGTGTAGCATCAGGGAGGATTAGTAGGAGGTTTGTGTGATCCTCATGGAGACTGCAGAGGCAAGAGGCTGAGCTATAGAATGCAAAGAAGGAGGGAGAATGAAAGACTACACTTGAATGAATGTGGATGGACACTCCTAAGATAGGGATGGATGGGAACTTCTGTTCTATGGCAGCAAGAGTAAGGCTTCTCAGCCTTCAGTTCTGAATTTACAGAATAGGTACATTGCACTAATAGTCAAGGAGAGGGAACAGACTCCATTAAAGGAGACTTCAAAGCCAGCTGGGCCTGAACCAAGAATTAGTGCCAAGAGGAAGCAGCAGGCAGTAATCTTTTGAGACTCTCTTCTGCAGGACATGAAAACACCCACCTGACAACCAGAACTGTTACCACAGGAGGTTTGTTGTTTGCTGAGGCTTGGATCGAGGATGTTGTATAGAGGCTGACAAGGCTCATGTGGCCTTCAGACTTTTTGCTCTTCAATGCAATACTGCCAAGGGAGACCTGGAGCATTCAAGAGTGAGTACAGAGCGGTGGGGGCAAAGGTGGTTTTCTCATTGGTCCTATGGGTGATGAGAAAGGCTCAGGTAGGACTGGATGCATCCTGAGAGACAACAAGTGGATGTGTGGCTGTTGTCACAAGCAGTACTTTCATTTTTATGACAGAGATTTCTGAGGAACAAGGACTGCTAGTGAGACATGAGATCTATTGGACAAAGTGTGATATGAGCATTCTTGCCAACAGGACTTGCCAGACCGGTGATGAAGGCTTTAAACTATTCATATCAGCAGATGGTGACAGCTTGCAGTTAAGTGAGGGAACGTAAGACAAGGGTACATGGGGAAAAGTGATGGGTGTAAGTGTGGTCTTGTGAAGAATAAAGCAAGTTAGAATGTGCAGGTGCCCAAATGCACACAGCCTGGGAAATTAACAGGAGGAGCTGAAGTTCCATGTGTGAATGAAGAACTGTGACAACGCTGGCCTTGGAGGTTTTCAAGGCTCAGCTGGATAAAGCCCTGAGCAACATGGACTGAATTCAGTGTTGACCTTTCTTTGAGTGGAGGTTGGATTAGAGACTTCCTGACGTCCCTTCCAACCTGGATGATTCTGTAGTTCTCTTATTCTGATAAACTATAGTAGTCTAACTACTAAAATGGAAAGCCCTTTGTTTGCTAAACAGAATACTTAATACAATACCTTCAGTTTCATTAGTTCAGTGCAGTGAGAAAATAGCATAATACTGTGCAAAAGCATGTAAGCTATCTGCAAAAAGCTAAATATTTTTGTCAGTGCATGCTTTGCTTCAACTAACAAACTGATTCTTGTACATAGCTTCTTGGGTTTGAGATTAAAATTTTAGTCCAAGCAATAAAGACCTTAAATGAAGTCAAGACTACAGCACAGATGGATAGAAACACTTCTGCATCAGAACTCCATATTAGACAAGATTATTTAGAACTGTGATATAGGCTTTATACTGGTAGCTACCTTTCCTCAAACCAAACAACAGATTATTTATAATTCCAGCAGAAGTCATTCTTGTATGACCTTTGCAACAAGAGCTCAGGTGGGTGGACTCCCAGTGATATTATCACTTGCAAATGTAATGTAAAATGTTGCTTTACAGTTTATCTCACTTCAGCTTTCAACATCAGTTGAAACTTCAACGTTCAATGTTATTTCTTTGTGAAGCAGTGTTTGGATCACATTAACTCCCTCTCAGTTCACTTTAAAGACTCACATCCAGGATGGACACTCCTGTCTTTCTGTGGATACATGTGAATTGCATTAGTGGATATCAGTGATGATCATCCACTATTTTAAGCAATAAAAAGTCCTGCCAAGGACTTTGGATAAGCTGAAATAAACTTGAGTTCTGTGAAAGTGGGAAAATAACTGAGAAAGCTTTAATCAGGATTAGAAAAGTTTACTATTACCACAACTAAAACATCTGTTCTAAGTTGAAATTGACCTTTATAAAGTAAATCATCTTTATTGTAATCAACTTGAATAGACATAGTTTCTGGTTAGATGGTATACTTCAAAGTGCCTAATACTATGCATGTGATTTGTCCCAGATGCTACAGTAAGAATATTCACATCGTCACAGCAAAGGAGATATTTAAATGCTTTCAGAGTATGGTAGCAGGCTGGTATAAATGTTGTGTATCTGCTTCTGAAATAAAAGTTGTCAATTTTCTCAGACAAGTAGAGAAAAAAATGAATATTGAGAGGCCAGTGACAGTAGCAACATTGCAAAATTGCTAAAAAATACCAAACCCAAAACTAACCTTCCCCTCGCCCACAACTTGCTAATAGTGTAACACTATCAGTTTGGAACCAGAAAATTGCATTTATTGGAAGTACAGAAGTACAGAAAATTTGCTCTACTTTCTACTTAACATGTTACAAAAAATAATTTAATCACTAGAAAAAGTAATCAACATATAGGCTTTACTTTCTTATTGAGCTGAAAATAGGAAGCTATATTTCAATTTTCTAAGTATAGAAGCCATACAATTTGAGATCACCCTAAGCTACCCTGTCTCATTTATTTGAGTCAATACTGTCAGTGGAGTAAGGAGAACTATTCTGCTGTCCAGATCTGGATGCCAAATTTAAGCAAAGCAGAAATGCTCTTCAGCTTCTACTGTCTGTATTGATTTGGGACATGACTCACTGCTTCACAAAAAGGCTAACATTTGAGATGCCATAGCAGAACTAAGGAAGACCTTAGGAAGCTACCTTAAGGAAGCACTTGTCTAGATGGCAGCTACAGCAGAACATCTTGGGGGTTTAAAACGAGAGACATGCCTATATTTAGGCAACTGCATCACATCTTGGATTTCCGTTGTCTATAATAGGAGTTTAAGTGTGTGTATCACAGGTTGCCTTCTCCCTTATAAAATGGTAAATTTAGGTGATCATAATCTGCAGCTGAAGAGCACTCAAGCACAGGTATAATATGATAAAGGTAGCTACTTATGTCCTCAAAAGATAATTAGGTAAACATCTCTGTAATTTGAATGAAGAAGCATTGGACACGTATTTGCACTTACAAGCAACTTACCAAGGGTAAAGCCTACCTGAAAGCACTGCTTAAATAAATGAGACCTTGACTATATCTGCCCAGCTCTAACTGACTAGATTAATATGATAAGAACTGAAACCAAAGGAAATATAAGACTAACTTTGTTATGTAAGTGTTGTTAAGATCAAGTTTCTTATAACAAATTTGGGGAAGGACACAGAAAGTGGTAGAAATCATGGTGACAACCATTAATGTGGCCTTAGAGATGAAAAAGGTAAAAGAAGATGAGCCAGTGCTACATGATTAGTGAGGCCATTGGCAGTATATGCTGCAAGCTAATATAGAAAGTAATAGATCGTTAAGGCAATAGCTCCTGGAGGGAACCCATCCACCAACATCTGACTCACATCAAAGACTGAGTCCTTCTGCATAGGGGCCAGGCCATCAGACAGGACATGGACAGGTCAAGCAGTCCAGGCAAGTGCTCTGTGGACTGAGGGTAGACTGGAGGGGCTGGACCTTGATCTGTGGGAGCATGAAATGTGTGTGCCATGGAATAGAAAACTTTACCCATCCTGTTCAATAAATAAATTTAAAATTATATGTCACAGAGTGTTATGGTTCTCTTTTTGCATCTTCCCCTGCAAAATTCCCCCATGACATTAGGGTAAGTAGGTTACCTTGTCAATAGACCTGGCTTTCACAGCCTTTCAAGGATACTGTTCTGCTTACAAATATATCAGCTACTTCTACAAAGGCCCTTCTGGAAGTAGCATGAAGTGAAAACACACAGCTCCGTCTCCTAAACTAAATATTCAAGGCAGTGTTTAAAGATAGACTAATGAATGCCACTACAGCTTTGTGAGGTAGGTGGCTATTATTAATCCTATTTTTCAGATGCTGACATTGAGATATGAAGCAGTAAACCGGCTGAGGGCCACACAAGTCATTGGCAAAGACAGACAAGAACACAGGTGTTTCTGGCCTCTTGACCCTCACAAAATCCATAAAACGAAGCCCTCTCTGTGAATGGATGATGTTATATCAGCTTGTGAGCACAGCGCTCTTGGAGGTAGCAGAAAATTAGGAAAAAAAAAAGAAAAAGAAATGTTTGTCATACTAACGTTGAGCTTCTGTTAACATTTTAATTGTTTGTGTCGAAATTCAATGTTCTACAGCTCCTAATAGAAAACTCTTCATTCATTTTCTCTTTTTTAATTTTTTTTTTCTTTCTTTTGCTCAGGAAAGCCTTTCAGCCTAGTAAATAGAAGTTTGCAAAAATATTAAAATAGGGGGAAATAAGTCATGTATAATTTTTCAGCCATAATATAAAATATAGAAAACTGTTTAAAGGGTATAACCCTTAGTACAGTTCTACATGTCAGTCACCGAGGGGAGCTGCTCCAGAGCTGGTCCGTCCCGCAGCGGAGCAGCAGATCTGCGTGCACAGGGGATTTTCCTGAGGCAGGGAAGCGCCAGAGCAGCAGAGAGACCGGCCCGGAGCCGGCAGCTCTCGCGGGAGAGTCGCTGACGAGGCGGGGGTGTTGCCAGAGTAACCGCGGCCCCTCCTACAAACGGCGGCCCCGGAGCGCCAGGGACCAGGAGCGCCGGGAACAGAGGGGGAAAGAGTGCGGTGGGTCAGCCAGGGCACGGCGCGGCGGTTCGTGCGGCAGTTCACGCGGGAGGGCGCGCTGGGAGGGTGCCTCTTCGAAGGAGGGGCATTCCACTGGCCGAGTGGGAGCCTGGAGTACACAGAACCCATCAACCATTTTGTGACCATTGGCACAGGTCAAGCACATACACCCTACCTGACCCTCAAGGCAGAATTGTGGGCACTGGCCTGAGAGCAAGGGCTGCAGCTCCTGCTCGGGGATCTGCACCATCTACCCCAGTGGTGGCCGATGCCTCCACCCAGATGGAGCTGCTGAAGGGAGAAGCTGCAGTGCAGACCTCAGGCTGCAGGAAGTGCCTTGACCTTTCTCATGGGGCAGGGATGGGTAGCAGCAGACCTGCCTGTAATAGGTGTGCCCAAGTGGAGGACCTCCTGCAACAGGTGGCTGAGCTGCAGGAGGCAGTGAGGAGGCTGCATGATATCAGGGAGGCTGAGGAGTTAGATAACTGGGTCCAAGCACAGTGTGCAGTGGCCCCACAGTCCATGGCCAAACAGCCAAATACACACCCAGTGGCACACACAGAAGGAAGGAGGGATAATACTGCAGAGGAATGGAAGGTTGCAAAGGCAAGGACCAGCAGGAGGAAGAGACTTCACCTGAAGCCTGAGGTGCCCCTGCAGAACCACCTGACTGCTCTGCAGACTGAAGAGGAAAGAATTGTGGCATCAGGAGAGACGCTGGAGCTCAGTAAGACAGCCCAATGCGCTCCCTGTATAATGACCAGATCTACCAAGAAAAAGCAACGGGTGATAGTGGGAGGCAACTCTCTTCTGAGAGGCACCCATTTGTCAACCTGATGCACTATCTAGAGAGGTGTGGTGCTTACTGGGGTCTTGCATCAGGGATGTCACTGAGAGACCACTGAGCCTCGTGCAGCCCACTGGTTATTACCCGCCACTGCTGTTTCATGTGGGCACCAGTGACGCAGCCAGGAGCAGTCTGAGCAGTATCAAGAAGGACTACAGAGCCCTGGGACCAGCAGTAAAGGACTCTGGAGCACAGGCAGTTTTTTCATCAGTCCTCCCAGTCAAAGGGAAGGGATTTGAAAGGGCCAGTTGAATTGAGCAAATCAACAAATGGTTACAGGACTGGTGTCACAGCCAGAGGTTTGGCTACTTAGACCATGGGACTCACTTTGAGAAACCTGGTATACTGGCAGCCAATGGGGTTCATCTGACAGAGAAGGGGAAGAGCATCTTCGGTCATAGGCTTGCCAAGCTAGTGAAGAGGGCTTTAAAATAGAGTTGACGGGGAGGGGAACCTCAGTCCATCCCAATCCAGCCAGCTTGATGACAGGGCCAGCAATAGATGCCCAGAGCCTGGAGAAGGATCGCAGGTTAGCAGGAGAGTGTGGAAGAGGAGCAGAAAGGAAATTCAGCCAGTAAGTCATCATCGTCAGGGGCCCAACTTAAATGCCTCCATGCAAACGCACATAGCATGGGGAACAAAGAAGAAGAACTGGAGACGTGCTTGCCTGTAGGACTATGATATTACTGGCATCACGGAGATGTGGTGGGACGGCTCCTATGACTGGAGGGTTGGAATGGAAGGATACAGGCTCTTTAGGAAGGATACGTGGGGGAGACAAGGAGGGGGTGTTGCCCTCTATGTCAGTGACTGGCTGGAGTGCATAGAGCTCTACCTGGGGATGGAGGAAGAGCCGATGGAGAGCTTATGAGTCAGGATTAATGGGGGGGCAGGGAGTGGAGACATTATAGTGGACATCTGCTACAGGCCACCAGACAAGTAAGACCAAGTGGATGAG
The DNA here is from genome assembly GCF_013368605.1 of Nyctibius grandis. Taxonomy (NCBI): domain Eukaryota; kingdom Metazoa; phylum Chordata; class Aves; order Nyctibiiformes; family Nyctibiidae; genus Nyctibius; species Nyctibius grandis. Next base: position 73,836,859 of record NC_090659.1, on the reverse strand, counting down.
GCCCTCTATAGACAGACAGGAGGAGCTTCACATTTACAAGACCTGGTCCTCATGGGGGACTTCAACTACCCTGATATCTCTTGGAGGGACAACACAGCAGGGCACAAGCAATCCAGGAGGTTCCTGGAATGCGTGGACGATACTTCCTTCTCCAAGTGATAGAGGAGCTGATGAGGAGAGGTGCCATGCTGGACCTTGCTCTCACCAACAAGGAGGGACTGGTGGGGAGTGTGAAGCTCAAGGGCAGCCTTGACTGCAGTGACCATGTACTGGTAAGAGTTAAAACCCTTAGGGCAGCAAGGAGGGTGCACAGCAAGCTCACTACCCTGGTCTTCAAGAGAGCAGACTTTGGGCTCCTCAGGGACCTGCTTGGTAGAGTCCCTTGGGATAAAGCCCTAGAGGGAAGAGGGGCCCAAGAAAGCTGGTTAATATTCAAGGATCACCTCCTCCAGGCTCAGGAGTGGTGCATCCCAACAAAGAGGAAGGCAAGCAAAAATGCCAGGAGGCCTGCATGGATGAACAAGGAGATCCTGGACAAACTCAGACCAAAAAGGAAGCCTACAGAGGGTGGAAGCAAGGGCAGGTAGCCTGGCAGGAATACAAAGAAATTGTTCGAGCAGCCAGGAAGCATGTCCAGAAAGCTAAAGCCCTGATGGAATTAAATTTGGCCGGGATGTCAAGGGCAACAAGAAAAGCTTCTATAGGTATGTCAGTGATAAAAGGAAGACTAAGGAAAATATGGGCCCTCTCCAGAAGGAAACGGGAGACCCGGCTACCCAGGATATGGAGAAGGCTGAGGTATTCAATGAGTTGCGGTCAACGGCTCGATGTCCAAGTGGACACCAGTGACGGATGATGTTCCTCAGGGGTCAGTATTGGGACCAGCGCTGTTTAATATCTTTGTTGCTGACATGGACAGTGGGATTGAATGCCCCCTTGGCAAGTTTGCTGACGAAACCAAGCTGTGTGGTTCAGTCAACATGCTGGTTGAGACGGATACCATCCAGAGGGACCTTGATAGGCTTGAGAAATGGGCCTGTGTGAACTGCGTGAAGTTCAACAAGGCCAAATGCAAGGTCCTGGGAGAAGTTACATCAGGCTTCCAGTACCTGAAGGGGACCTACAGGAAAACTGAAATGGTTCTTTTTACAAGGGCATGTAGTGATAGGATGAGAGGTAATGGTTTTAAAGTGAAAGAGAGTAGATTTAGATTAGATATTAGGAAGATTTTTTTTTACCATGAGGGTGGTGAGACATTGGATTAGGTTGCCCAGAGAAGTTGTGGATGCCCTCTCCCTGGAAGTGTTTAAGGCCAGGTTGGATGAGGCTTTGAGCAACCTGGTCTAGTGGAAAGGTGTCCCTGCCCATGACAGGGGAGTTGGAATTAGATGATCTTTAATGTCCCTTCCAACCCAAACCATTCTATGATTCTATGATTCTATGTTTCAAAGTAATTTCATTAGAACTCTGTATTCAACAATTCCCTAATGATTTTATGCCTAATTCCACAAAAAAAATTCTGTGAAGGAAAAATCATGACAACAACTGATATATATTATTTCTACATCTTTAGAACAGGTACTCCTTTAAGAAGTAGGATATGTTGTCTGAGACATGTTATTCCAGCTTAACTGTGGCTTAGTAAGTCATATCTGAATTTTATCATTAAATATTAGACTAGTATAATTCTAGGAATTAACATCAATTCTATAACCAAAATCCAGTCCATATCAGAGAAATGATGATTTAAGTACAACTCTTCTTCATTCTGATTGGAGGAGTTAGTTCAGGTAGCTAGTTTTTGTGAAGCATACATGTACCTCACAAGGCAATACAATACCTGCCTGAACAGTGATTTTTCTCTGTCTCTATAAAGTCTAACACTAGAAGTGTTTGATCTGGTGACTTGTAATGCAAAAGTCTTCATTTCTTAAATAGATTATTTGGTGACTGTATATACAGGATAGAAATCCTCCTTTTAAATAAATAGTCTTTAATGGAGAAAAGTATATGGCTACTCTGTGTTAGAGAGCACTTAATAAAAAAATCTCTTTTTAACAATGAAACAAATTAAAACAAGGGTTGACTTAAAAGGTAAGGTGTAAGTATGAGCCCTAAAATAAGTATATTTTTTCTATGGAAAAAGGAAAAATTAGACCATACGTTTTCTATACCTTCCCTCATTCTTTACTAAACCTTTAAGTGTTCTTTTCTGGTGGTTACAAGCAAGCTTCAATTATTTTCAAAGTGTTGGTTCCTAGTTGCCTAGCAACTCCTGTTGTGAGGCTAATATATCTCTGAGGTTTTTTTGCAAAATAACAAGGAACATAGTGATGGTTATGTACACATTCAGACTGCTACAATGATACTTTTATCCAAGCTAAAAATTTGTCCTTTTTCATATCACTTTTATCTGTAGATGAAGGTATAAGTTAGTTACTGGTTTTTTTTTTTTACTCTAAGTCTTGCATGCATGTCTCCTGTCTTATGGGAGATTTTCTGAAATTTAGGATGAGATACTGACATTTTAACTGTCAGTATTCAAACTACTCAGACAGCAATGCAATTATGGTGAATGGCAGTGGAGAGAATAGACTTTTTATATTTAAATTCATAAGACTATAGTAATATTTTTCCTTATCAAAGGGTTCTCCTTTCACAACCCGTGAATTAAACTGCATTTATGCAGGAGGCATTTCAGAAAGGTTCTAAGTCCATTTTATTTTCTTATGCTAAAGTTGTCCTTGGGGGATACTCAGACTCAATTACACTGACTGACTAAAACATGATGTTCTTTATAGCTTTTTCATATTTTCCTCTGAAAGTTAAATATACCTAGAGGATAAATATTTAATTATCTTGGAGATTTTTAGATGATCTGACTTTCCAAAATACTTTAAGTCACTGTAATGATCCTGACCAGGAAGCTGCTGTATGTTGAGGAATTAGTGATCCACAATACAGTTAACCTGAGCAGATGCAAGCCTCTGCTGTGCTATGCTGCATGTCCAGCATGACCTTCAGGCTGTGTTGGGCTGCACAGATCTCTTGGCCACAGGATAAATTTCGAAGAAGCAGCTCCAGGCAGCTCTCACTTGGTACTGGAAATTTTACCACCTGCATGGCTTTACCTTTATCTAAAAGTGTAGCAAGAAGTTCTCGTGCAGATATCCTTTATTAATCGAGCTTGTTTATTGTAAGAAAATTATGTAATAGATTGAATAACCAAAAAGGAGGAACTTCTCTCTGTTGAGGGATCTGCGCAACATGAATTGGGAAGATCCATCCAGTGTCCATCTGATGCTGCACAAATGCCGCATGAATGGGTTCCCAGCATCTGAATGTGTGTAAGATTTACTTGTTACGTATATTTGCCTTCTTATTCTGTCTTATTAAACTCACATTTTTATCTTGCCATTTATAGTTGTGCCTTTCTTATTAAAAGCCAGAAATAAATCTGCAACCTCTCTGCCTCTCTCTCTCTCTCAGTCCCCCACTCCCTTTTCTGGTGCAGAACAGTAACTAAACATTTTTTACATCATTTCTTTTTACTTCCAAGAAAACTGCATGTTAACCCAGTGCAATTTCTATGGACAAGAAAGAAAGGACTCAAACTGATTTAAAAAAGAGGTCCACCAGTAACATACTTGAAGCATGACAGAAATTTACTGCAGATTGTTCCTGCACAATAGATGTCTGGTTTTGTGTTGCTGGTTGGTTTTGTGGTGTGGTTTTTTTTTTTTTAATTTTGATAAAACACATTCTCTATGAATGAAGAATTCTAAAATTTATTTTTATACCTTTTCTACATAAAAGAAGTTTTTTCTCTTCCATTTTAAGGTAATCTCTTATAAAATCTGGCAGAATTCTAGAAAAAATCCTTGGGATACTAGATTATAAAATTTAGAATCCAAAATAATTCTTCTAACTTTATAAAAGATTAGACGGAATGTTTTTTTTCAAATAGCCCTTTGATCACTTACATCACCAATGTGGTGCCTGATCCTTAATTTCTTTGCTGGATTTGCAAGTAACCAATATGTGCCATTTATGAGGGTATTGTTTTGGAATGTCCAAAAAACTCCATTTGCCTATTTTCTCAGGAGCTGGAAATCAAACCATTCTAGTCTGAAACAGTAAAATAAAATTAAAAATATTTTTAAGCATATTTCTAACTTCAAACATGCAGCTGAGATCCCAGTCTGCATTTTTTCTGTTGCGTTTAAGGTGTGCTGCGTTTAGGAGGGTTAATCTGGCAGAAGCTAAACCCCCTTGCGTTCCAGCCTGTGCTCAGATATTAGAGGGGCTGGGGGTGGCTGAGCTCAGCCTCTGAGTGATGCCCGATTTGACACCATAAATTTTGGCTGAAATAGGCTAAAATCGGCATTATCAGTCTGGCTGCATTGAACAGCTAATATGTTGAACTAACACAGGTCCGGATGTGCTAATAGTGCAGGGCCCAGTTGTGGCTGATGAACTACTACAGTTCCAGATTATGCCATAAATCTGGGTGCACCCATCAAAATAAAATCCTTGTGACCAGTTCTACAGTTAAGGTAATTTATTCAAGCAACAGATACAGATGAATGAATATACTGTCTGCAAAGCACACTTAGATACCTATGATACCTAGCAAATATACTGTCTGCAAAGCACACTTAGATACCTATGATACCTAGCAAATATACTGTCTGCAAAGCACACTTAGATACCTAAGCACACTTAGATACCATGCAACATATGTATGTTGCAAGATGACTATATAGCACTACCAAGACAATTACAAATACAAGCTTGATTTCTAAGTTTCCCAGGGAAGCACCTGGTATAACCAAGTGTACGAATCTTACCCGAAGGCATCCCTATGGGTGGGGAAGAGAGGTTCAGCCCATCGACTGCTCCCAGAAGTCCGTAGTGATGTCTCCCTGACTTCTCAGAGGTGGTATCTTCCCTACCTTGCCTCATTATTAAGGATTTTTTTATACTATTTTCCTATGTTTAGGAGGAGCGTGAGTGACTGTAGTCATACGTACCTTTATTTTTGATTGGTGCAAAATTCTCTCGCTTTGATTTTAAAGGTATAGGCTAAGAAAAATTCAGAGAGCATGCTCAGGGGTAGAGGGAGGGCAGGTAGCTTTTGGGATGGAGGTCTGTTTTGGTATTATAATGAGCAAGGTTCATCCACAGGACACGATTTCACCACAATCGCTGGCTGAGCAACCAACATTCCGGGTGGAATAGGGTTATTATCTCTCATTTGACAGTAGCTATGTAATTTATCTGCCACGAGGTACTATCGAGTTCCTGTACCTGCCTCATTAGTACAGAACCTGGCCATGGTTATCTCTACACTGTTCCACCCTCCCTTCTCTCAGAGTTATCACACCAAGCTCCCTTGATGCCGAACATCTGAGAATGCAGGCCAGGTTGCCTGGGGAACCATCACAGAGCAGATTCCTTACATGCTGACCACGTTCCACCCTAGATGCTTTCTTAGTTGTATAAGATGTGGATATAACTTTACATACTTACTTTCAGTAAGTGTGCCCCCAATAATTGGTTTCAATAAGTTGCCCCCGATAGTCACTCCACAGCATTGTCCCCTATATTTTAGCCTACACAGCATGAAATAAACAGAAATCCTAAAATAGGTTTTGAAATAGTGAGTAGCATTCTTTCCTGGGTAGAATTTCAGTAGCTTCTTCTAAATTTCTGTGGACCTAACTGTAGTCAGGACTCTGTAGAAGCATACTGTGATGAAAATCCAAGGCTTTATTTTCATTTGCATCATTTCACAGTGTGAAGTAGCCCTAAAAATATTTCATTTCATTTTAAGTGAATCTAACACAAGTACAATGGCATTCTGTACCAGCTGAGTGGAAGTGAGAATCAGGTCACTGGCTTGTTAACCCACTGTATCTTCTTACTCCAGGAATATCAGTTACCAATATTGCTTGCATTTGTAATGCATAAGGTTTGTGGAAAAATAAATCTATAGACAGTGCTAAAGCTTGTTATCTTTGTTGTAGCTTAATAGACAGAAGCAATGACAGCAAAATAAATGCTGTAAAGATTGCAACATCTAATCTAACATGCAAGGAGGCCTTTTTGAGTTGGTGTGTTACATATAATTAGCACTATTTTTGTGTGTTGAGGCCATCATCAAGACCCTTAAGTGTTTTTCCACAGTTAAACATGAAGGTTCAATTTCCTTGCCTAAATAAGTGTCCATTGCTATTTGAGACAAAAACCTGAAATGTCCACATAGTGTGGCAAGATTACAAAGTAACCTTGGCCTTTTGGAGGAGCATCTAGAGGCTCAAGAGTTTACCCACAAATATCTTCAAGATGTAAACAGTTACACATCCAAATCAAGCCCTGACTAAAACTAGCATGAAACAAGATGGACTCCAATGTACATTAAGGGAATTTAGGGGGAAAGAAACCTAAATGGAAGATTTGTATAATGGAGGATGTAAACTATCTGCCACACTTCTACTGACTGTTTGTTTGCTTTAGTCACAATAATTGGGATTCAGCTTGTCAAAAAATCACACACACGTATATTTATCTAGATATGTATGCAAGCCCCTTACATTTCATAGAATCATAGAATATCTCAAGTTGGAAGGGACCCATAAAGATCACTACATCCAGTGGTAACTTGCCCATAGATAGAAAATCAACGCATTTTGAAATGTCCTTAGGTCTTGCGTGAAAGATACGGATTCTCTGCAGGTCTCATCTGCCAGCCCTAAGAATCTGTCTCAGATTCTCTGTATTTCAGATAGATAGTACAAAAGTGCTTATATGTGTGCACCTAAATCAAACCTTTAGTCAGTACAATCAATGTTACCTTGAAAGCTGATCATGTCACCCTAAATTAGGCACCTTCATTTGGTCAGCTGAATAGCTCTTAAGCTCCATTACCTATACTGATTAGGAGCTTTGTTAACTTGTCCACATATATATGTTTAGTGGCATCTGAGATCTGCACAAGTCTGACAGATATGGCACGAGATTACAGGAGACCTGCCCTCTCTGGAAAGGCAGTTGGAGTATACGTGGGACGGTCTCAGGGAAAGAAGACGGCACTGGACACCTATGTTTAGGCACATGTACAGATTTATATTACAGTTAAACAGCCTAATCTTGAATCCCATCTAACATACGCTTCTAAGTTATTCACAGACATACAAACAAACCATTCATAAACATATGCTTGTATCATTCTCTTCCTCATAAAGTAGGTCACTAAGAACCTTATTTAAAATTAAAGGTAGGAATGTTTCTATTCTTATCCACTAGAGAACATGACTTCCACAGGTCACTTTTTACACAGTTTATTTCTTTCTTTGATTATTTTCCTTTCCTGCTTTTAAAATTGGGGGTATTTTCAGCCCCTTTTCAACTAAATTCATAAAGAAAGTTTATGTAACTATCCTCAGATAATTTACTTTCTAATGTCTTCTGGTTGCATATTATTGTGTTACTGGGCACAGATATGCTTACTGGTTCTTGGGTCGAGATGTGTCTCTCATGTTCTCAAACCACACCACTCTTCCTACCCTGTGGTTAGGTTTCTACGTAAACCAAACCTGTCAAAGCAAACTGAATAAGAGGTGTGATATGTACACATAGATTCCTGACCTTGATGAATAGGGACTGCCCTGAGATTTTACCACAGCACTTGCTAGAATGGGAGTTTATTTTCAGCCTCATTTTATAATGAATGGATTGAGATCTGCCTACAGCAACCATATCTGATCCCCAGTATTGTTACATTACAAATACTTTGTAATGTATTGTTACATTACATTACAAATACTTTGAATGTCTGTAGCATCATTTTTGGGAAATGTATACAGCTGCTCCAGAATATTTTTCTGTGTATGCAAAACTGAAACTGTGGGCAGAAATAAAAAGTAGCATTAGTATGGTAGTAGTACAGTAATATTAATCAGTGAAGAACTCTACCTTCAGGGAAAAGATCAGGCACAGTCTGCTTTCAGATGTGAAGACAGAGCCCCTAGCTAAATAATATGGAATTTTATTTTAAGAGTTCAAGAAAATGTCAAGAGTTTTTGTTTGCTTTCAGAGAAATACACAAAAGCTGAAGTTTTCATTTTTTCAGTAAAATCTGATTACATTGATTTGGAAGGAAATAGAAAGAGATTTTCAAAAAAGGATATTTCAGCCTGAGATATGGAGAAAGAAAGCAAGCTGTAATATTCAGAGAGATTTTCTAACCTTAACCTCAAGCTAAAGCCATCAAGACTCGCCCAATAATGGTGACAGCACATGATTCATTTCACTTATTTCATCTTGCCAAGGACAATTGTACAAAGACAGGGAAAAAAAAAGCAGTCTGTGCCTTTTCTTGTCTATTACATTTCATATGTGGCTTCAAAGTTAAATCTTTTTAGACAAATTCTGTAGCTGAAAATGCTCAGGGAACAAAATAAAACTTAATAATATTTATTTTTTTTACTAAAGAAATAGTAAGAACTGGAAAAGTGTGAGAAATTTTACTAAAAGCTTTTGGTTTTATTTAATAACATTAGTCACAGTGTACAGTAATCCAAGTGGATGTTAAACGGTTGCATGTTATTTCATAGTCTTTTGAATTGTAGCATAAATAAATGAATCTGCATGAGGGCATTTTTTCAAGCATCATTATACAAATGTCTTGTGATACTTGGTACATAACTTTGAATTCTTTAGCATACCTCCAGTAAAATTATTCATGGCTCCGACTCACCTACGCCAGCACTATATTCTTCTTGCTACTGAAGCATGAGAATAACTTTCCTTTCTAATGTATTTGTTCTCATAAAGCTGCTGTACTGAAGGAAGTGAAATATTATCCCAAATTTACAATTAGGAAATTACATTAGAGAAATATCAAAGCCTTAAGCTTACAATGACTTAGACATCATGGAACAGAATATTGGAAAGTCTCTTAATGCCTAAGAGCCTCCTTGGTCTAAGATTAAGTTTTTCTTAATGTAGCACTTACAGAGAATGAGTGAAATTGGATTACTCACCTTTTGGAAAATTAGATCCTTTGAATATTCAAATTTTTATTTGAAACGGGGAGAGGAAAAAAATAAAAGGAAGAAAAACACCCACAAAAAACAAACCAAGCTTTTCTTACTGTTATTTTGCAACTGTATTAACTTCCAAAAATCTTTCAGGGATTCAGTAAAATTGTACTCATCTTTGATGTTAACAAAAACAATTTCATCATTAGCAAGCATTCTTCAAACTCCCAATGTACATTGCTATCACAGAATGAGAGGCAAAGGATGTAAGTAATAGGGCTCTTTCAGGTCTCTGAGATACCTACAGCTACTGATCATATCTTCAGCTTAATCTTCTTGGTTCTTTGTAGAACCCACATACATAAAAATCAATATGTTGTACTAGGAAAACGAACATAGACACTGTTAAAATAGCTTTGCCTGATGCACACCTGTGCTTTCTGAAATAGAAGTTCTTCCAATAAACATGACGTTTGCCACACATAATTGCACAGTATGACCTTGTATCAAAACATAATTTGTCCTCAAACATTGAGATGATTTCTCTAATGATTTCTGTTTCTTTTAAACTTATGTTTAATCATTTGTCTATGGTAGCTATTTAAGAAGTCGATCGTTGACATGTAAGTAGTGCTATAGGCGAGTCAGAGGTCTAACACTCTCCTGATGTGCGTTCCAAATGGATATGGGATTAGAGGTTCAATAGCAGCCCTTTTTTGCATATATTTTGAAATGCTCCTTGAAAACTGATTATTCCAGAGCAAGCACAACTATGTGAAGATAAGAAACAAGCTTTCCCACATTATGCAAATTCCCACCCAAGTCAGAGAATGTCACTTCGCTTCTAGAGCTGGGAGGGTTTGCACGTTTGAACTTCACAGAGTTCATCTCAGCTCTGTCCTTTTCTTTGCTCTTCAGTAATTATTCTTAACTGTGGCATTGTAACTCTAAGATACTTGTGAGCAAGTGCATGCAAAATCAATCTTCACTTAGGCTTTCTTCAGAATTTTTTGCTCTTTCTATTCCTCTCACTAATGAGTAGGTTATGACATTTAAATGTGCTTATGTTGGGGTTCAACTCAGTCATTCTTAGAGGTTAAGGAATCATTTAAAATACAGGCTGTGGCAAATGAGTACTGTGACTGAGACAAGCTCTTCTAAGTACAGTTTCTGTTCATTGTCATTCTAATTGTGGAAAAAAGCAACACATCTGCAAAGTAAGAAAACCTTTTTGCTGACAGTAATGCATAGGCATTGTACAAACATAAAAGTACTCTGTTTTTTTTTTAAATATTTTAAAATCCAAATAAATAAATGAGAGGAGAGCCAAAGTCTAATTTTGATAATAAATTGCAAATACACTTCAGCAAGACATCAAGCTCCATAAAATGTACATGGAAAAGCCTGATAGTGATAGAACAGCTTGCCTTCACCCACCTTGGTGGAAAAAAACCATCAGATTGAGCTCCACCAAAGATCCGCAGTGAAAAGAGATATTTTTTGTTGTTTGGCTGGCCTGATTTGTTTTGATTAGTCTCCGGAAAGATCTGTGTCCCTGAATGTTTGTTTAGGCCAAATGTAAGGGTTTTTTCACTGGAAAGATGAAAAACTGGGGCAGAGTTCAGTTTCTTCTACTGCAGAAAAGGAACATGTAGGAATTGAGGGAGTGAGCTCCAAAGAGACTGCTGTGCTGTTCCTGTTGTGCATAAGGGATGGGATCGTCAACTACTATTACTGAAAAGACTATACACACCTTTCTTCCTCCACCTGTGGCAGACAGAGTGATTTTCCGGGGTACTAACACAAGCGAAGGAGGCATTTGGGGCTGTAGTCTGCTGTAGGTCTTCTGGTAAGTGCTAGCCTGAATCCTTCATTGAAATTGTAACTTCAGTAAAGTCAGTGGGAGCTTTGTCACTGACTTGCAGGGAGATAGAATTTCATGCATACTCTGAAGAGCTTAGCTTTGAGCTTAAATGCAAACACTAACAAAACCAGGCAGGTATAAAGACACTCTTTTTTTAATAGTGACTCCTTTGTGTGGAACTGTCTCTGCAGTAGAATGTGATGGAATAAAATAAAATGGAAGAAAACTGAATTATTTTGCTTTTCTCCTGCACCAGTTAACCAGGTTGAACATGTAGAGCTGGAGGAAACTGCACTATCATAAAAACTACAAAGTACTTCACTGAGCTGCTTTTTAGAACATTTGCCCTCTATTAGAACAAAGTTTTTGGGAACATTATTATGAGAATTCAAGAGGGACTGTCTGAGACAATAGTGGGCTTGGAGGCTATGTCAAAGCGTGTAATAACCTACTCAGTCTTGAAAGGCTGCTATTAAGAACTGAGAAAGCACAATGCAACATGAATATGGCAGATCTGAAGGACTGCCTACTTAATAATTTAGTAAAATGTTTAATTTTATTAAGGTAAATACTATTCACATTTTCTTTCCTGAGTAAGAAACATTTCTTCCTTTCAGATTTTGAACAACTAAAATTTATCCCATATTTTCATAATTCAATGAGAATCTACTGAAGTGAAGATTCATACATAGGAATTTAGTAACCCTGGAAAATTCCAGGGTTACTCAGTGAGATAAAGTGAAGGGTTATTGGTACCTGATAATTTATTTAAAACAAGTAGAGGTCTTAAATTTCTTCTGTAGGTGACCTGCACAATGCAGTAGTTAAATGGATAAAATTACAGAAAAGTAAAATAATTTTAACTTATAAGTAAGACATTAAAGGAAAAGAATTTACAATGAGCAATCAAAAAAATATCAGTTATTTTTTATTTTCACTCCTATTATTATCGTGTTATGCCATGAAATAACAAGCAACAAGTTTAGCACATTAAGTTCTATGGAACCTTTACAAAAGTTGTTTTTTTTTTAGTTTTAACACTTAATGTTAGAATATAATTACAGTATTTTAACGTAATAGCTCAAAATGCTTCAGTGTGCCATTCAAGAGATTAGCTTTATGGAAATAAAACCAGAGTTTACTTCAGATTTCAGGATCAAGACTCTACAGTTCATTTATCCTGTGAAATGTAAAGCCACCTTGGAGTAGTTTGGACAGTACCTTTGGTTACAATGACTAGTGGGCTTCTGAAATAACAGCTCTAGACCCTTGAATAGATTAAGAAAAATGTTCTTATGGATGGCTGGGTGGCTTTTCTACATTATTATTAGTTTTAAACAGGCAAGAAGAAACCTCAGACCTGACACGGTCAATTAAATGCGTAACATAGGTGTGCCATCGTTAGTTATTTGGTGGAAAGGGTAGGTATGAATTTAAAAGAAAGCCGTGTTCACACCTCTTCAAACAAAATCAAAACCTTTTAAATTTCAGATGTAGCCACAGTTTGAACAGAAGCATGGATAAAAGTAATCCCATGAAGGCACAGGGAAGCTCACATAACCCATGACAATCTTTCAGAATCCTACTCTTGTAAAGTGACAGTACTGGAGATAATAGCTGTATACTGAATGCAGGAAAAGGTGGTAAAAATGTGGAAGGAGAAGACAGAGTTTGGAGCGTTTGAAGTGCTCACACAATATTGCTGTAATTTGCAGAATCGTCCCATTGAGTTTGCATTGGGTTAATGAGAAAACCAGTTAAAAATTGAAAAGTATTGACATCCTAATCATAGCTCTAAAGGCTGTGTATATTAAGAAGAAATATATGGTTGAATGCTGTATCTTAGCTAAAGTCCACTTTAGCAAACTTAGAATAATGTTCATAAACTCTTACTAAAATCATCATTGCATTATTTCCCAAAGTATGCACAATAGCAAGAGAAATGTAGTTTCAGACAGCTACTTTTCTGGACTGTATAAATGCACTAAATGAATACTATGGACACAGATGTCAAGCAGGTGAGAGATTTCACATATTGTACAAGAGTTGAAATAATACCTCAAAGAAATAATTGAAGAACAAAATACCAGAAACAAAGGAAAACAAGTCAAAACAAGAGTGAGAACAGTAGCAGCAACATTGATATGCAAACCATCTGTACTGATGATAACATTGAGACGTCATTGAAAAGTAAAATCTGAAATTACAGAACTGAGTAGTTCAGGTTTCAAGGACTGCACAATAACGATGAATGAAACATTAGCCATTTCAGTCTTGCCTAAAGTGGATATACTACAACCAGGAGTTATTTCAAGACAGTTAGGATTTCCTTAAAGTTTTCAACATGACGATAAACAAAGGTGATGAAAAGAATATCTTTTTCATATCCAAATAAAAATAAAGAAATTCTGTCTTCCTTCTTCACTCCATTATCTCAGCAGCATGTATTAATGATTTAAGAAACATGCTGTGATAGTCCCCACAGAATTCCAGTATGTCAAGTCTCATTCATGCGGTGCACTGCACAAGAAACAAGAACAAATTTGACCACCACAATATAATTTGTTGTCAATATAGTACAAGCAAGAGAAATTGGGCTGAATAGAGTGTTATGTCATTGTGGTTAGTCCAATCCAGAGAATTATCTCAGATAATTTTGTAACTCACTGAATATAACAAATAGGTATGCATTCAAAAGATACCTGTTCCGATTGCTCTTACAATTTTAAAACAAGTAAAAAGATCATATAAAGAAAACATAAACACAAAACCTACATAACATGCCTTTATAACAGCAGCAGTTTTAATCAAGAAATGCCAATCTTCTTTAAAATCCTCAACGCTTTCTTTGAATTTTCCTTACTTAGTGCTGTCTTCCTCAAAGTATCCAAGAAATACTTGGAAATCTGTTTGTTCTTTCAACCTTACTCAAAAAATATTTTAACTTCTTTCTTTCTCTCTTTGATATGGTGATTTCATAAAACCAGAAGATTGTAGTGAAAAAACATTCTTAGTTAAATATTATCATTACAGAAAGTGTGGACTATGGAAACAAAAAAATGAGAGCCCTTGTAGAAAATCACAAAAATCAATACAGTAAGGCATGAGGTTGGTTAAGATTCTTGACTGAGCAAAGCAAAAGGAAGTTGGACTGAAAAATGTTAAGACACTGAAATTTATGTTTCACTCTCATACATAAAATCTTCAGATTGTCTTTGAATATCAGAGGAGTATTTTGATTTCTGTTGCTCCTGGTTCCTACACATTTAAAAAGAACAGAGTGTAAAATGAGTTTAGGATTTTCTCTTTGAAATCCTCAACATTTTCCCCTGTCTACAAGAAGAGAGAAGAGAGAGAAAAGCCAGTATTTAAAGGGATACTAATTACTGTCTGTGGTTGCTCTCCTTATATTAATTCTCCAAGAGTACGTGGTCTTGAGCGTATCTAATAAACACAACTATACAAATTTTGTGAAGCAGAAAGGGGAAAATTCTTCATTTGTAAAAATCCTGAAAATGAAAATGCAAATGGTAAATGATCTGCAAGTTAGGGAGAGGTTCAGCCACCTTTTTCATGAGGAGTATGAGCTCATTTTATTTGTCCGGATGATTTAATTGCAGATTGTTTGCTGAGGTATGAAACTGGGCTGGACTGGAAAGTTTTTTATTTTTCCAGCAGAAACACAGGTGCATTGGAAGAAAATAATGTACCAAAACCAAACACATTTTGTAGAAATCTTTAATAAACCACATATCAATATGAAAGGAAATGGAAAAATATATTAGAATACAGAATTTAAATTAAGTCATGCACACATGCCTATAAAATGAAAATGGAATCAGAATATACAAGAGCTGAGATGCAGAGTAAGGTAAGCTTTTTTTAGCACTAGCCCTCATGTTATTTTATGAAAGAAAACCAACAACAACAAAGAGAAGTGTTAAATCTACTGGTGTTGACATCTGCCCCATCTAAGGTACTTCTCACATCTCAGTGATTGATTCTATGATGTTATGAATTAATCTGCAGTGTCAGTTGTCTATTCCTATTTTTCTCTGTTATGACATTCCTCTTTCCACCACATCCACTTACTTCCTAATGAATTTCTACTCGTTCTTTTTTCAACAGGGGCTCAGCATTTTGCAATGTGTACTAGTGCTAAGAAACATTTTTTGAGACTGGGTGCTCAGGACTACAGCTCAAAAAAAGATAAACAACACATCACTGCCCCAAATACAGAAATTAGAAATCCACATACAAAGTTACCCTGAAATCTGGGCTTTCTAGCAAAAATAAAAAAAAAAAAAGTGAAAGAATAAAAAAATTATCTGTTAGAGAACTACTTAGCATACATTACTCAAATTAATAGTAGTGCAGATGTTACATATATGTGACAGAGTCCTGAGGCCTGGATGATCCCATCTAGCCCCTCCAGGGCTCCCTCCACTCTACCCACGGCCCAGGACCCCATTTCAGCCTCCCAGGGCCGTCAGCCCCTGCCCCAGCAGTGCCACAGCAGAGCTGATCACCAGCTCCCCACAGCCCTGCCCTGCCCAGCCATGGACCCCATCGAGCCAGGCCCACCTGCAGGCCCATGTTCTAGCACAGCCTCAGCCTGTCACTGTCCTCAGGGAGATATCTGATGCCTGGGGCTGCCCCAGTGCTCCCTGGCTGCCCTGCTGCTGGCTGGGTCAATGGGATGGTCCCTGGCTACCAGGCTCTGCCTTGCCTGTTCCACCGGAACCCCTGCTTCTTCTCGCCCCCACCATTACCAAGGCACCTCCAGACCACAGTGCACCCTGAGAGTCAGCTCCTGCCATGCCTAGACGACAGCATGGAGCATCATGGAGCCTGACCCACAGCTGTTTAGAGCCTTGCCCGTCTGTCGAGGTTTAAAGCTGGGCTGGCTATTAAACCAATGGCAGATGCTCTCTATTAACCCTCTCCCTGCCCCTCCCCCCCAAGAACGGGAAGTAAAAGAGAAAAGGGAGAGAGACGTATGGGTTGCAAAGTTAAAACAGTTTTAATAAACTATAACAATATAAAAGAGTATAATAAAAATAATAGAAAATAATTAAATATCTACAAATATATACAAAATCAACATTGAGCTCCCCCCGATGACAGTCACATTACCACCTGCACTGCAGGGCAGGCTCCAGGGAGGCCCAGACTGGGCTCAGCGATGGACAGGAACTGGATTCAAGAATGCGTGGATTGCGATCGAGGGCAGGAGGAAAATGGGCAGAGTCCTCTTTGGACGCAGGCCAAAGCAGAAGAGAGCGAGACCCTTGTGATCTCCCTGCTTTATACTGAGAATGATGTGTATGGGATGGAATACCTTCGTTGGTCAATTTTGGGTCACCTGTCCTGTCCGCTCCTCTCTGGAGCTGCAACCCTTCTACGGCTCTTCACTCATAAGCAGTGAGGAATTTAGCAGCGACCTTGCAAGAGCCTTTCTGCATACTATTCCTACCGCTACCTCAGTGATAACTACAAACTTCGAGCATTATCAGTCATAGAGGCAGATGCTGTCTGCAAAACATGCAGTTAGTTTCAGAAAGTGCAGTTACTTAGAAGCAGCTTAGCTGAAAGTAAAAATCACTGAAAGGAAAATTGTTTGGTTTAGTCCAAACCAGGACACCCTCTAACGCCTCCTGAGGGATTAGCCTGGTACTGGCCCCTGCGTACCTCCCCCCTCCCCAGTACTAACTCCTTGCCCAACCCCAGTGAGCCCACCTGTCCTCCTGAAGACATCATGGGCAACCTGATACCACTGTCCTTAATTCCAGCACCAAGTGTCCCCTGCTGTGTCCCTTTCCCAGTTTGTTCTCCCTGCCCTAGCTCCGTGTCCCCTGGGAGGGCCCTGTGACAACTCACAGCAATTAAGTCTCCCTTCTGAGCCAAATCTGTGTGCCCTGACAAAATGCTCAGACCTTCGCATGTCCCAACTTTCAAATAGCGTAGGATGGAAATCATCAGACCTCTCCAGGACTCCTGCACGCTAAAGAATTTAACACTGGTGTTAACTGGCCCCATCCATATTATTATATTCCTTAGACTCCATCTTAAGGTTGTCTAACACACGTGCCATGTTGTTAGTGGTATCTGACTCATGTTAACTCCCAAACCCTGTCAGGGATCAGTGAGGTTGGGCAGGGCTGAAACCCAGAAGTCGAATTTGAAGGAGGCTGGCAGGGCACTAAATCACTGAAAGGCACTGTCTTAATGTTACCCTACCAGGAGAGCAGGTCCAGGATGGGGACAGTGACAGGTACCATTCAGGAGCTTGGCAATGGCCAGGCAAGTCCACAGTGGCCAGGCAAGCCCAGGTTCAAGCTGGGAAGTCAAGACTCGCATCAACAAGGTGGGTGACCTTGAGTAGCATGCTGGCTTGCAGCTCAGGCAGAGACTGGGTAGGAGTGTTTGAGTTCCTGAGCAGAGAGGAAAGACCCTTATCACTCCCTCTTTCTCAGTAGCCTGATCACAGATGACCAAGCTGCACCACATCAATGCTCGGGTCAGGCATCATCAGCTGAAGCCCTGGAGCAGGGACAGAGTGTGCTCAGGGCCACGACACACTGCTTGCAAATTGCATTATAACAACTGAACAGCAGAGAAAGCCATGCTCCAAAGTCAGGGCCATCCCTTGACATCATTCAATATGTTAGTACAGACTGACACCTTATTTCTATGGATCCCCTCATCTCAAGCTGTGTCACAAGAGAAAAATATTTAATGCTCCTACACTAGCGAAGACAAAAAAAATTCTCTTATTTTCTTCCTATTTGCAGTAAAATCCATGTAGTCACACTAGATGTCCTACAACGTGGATGTAGAGGGAACTCCCAGAAAGCAACATAGATACCACTTATTCAGCCGAAAAAGATGGGTAATCAGCTTCATCTTTTTCTATATGTGTAGCTCTATTTGTAGCTTTTCGTATATTTGTAGCAACTTGGTTACATGATAATTCTATTCTTGTCCCACAGATAGGTTCCTGCTTTTATGTGAAACCTGAATTACAAAATAGGACTGCAACTGAGCTGGGTGATCCTATTCCTGGGTGAGTATCTCAATTAATGGAAGTCAGCTAACATACTCAGACATAAATTGTCAATATGTTGTGCCAAATTTTCCCCATAAAGAATTTCTAGTTTTCTCTTCCATGTCCTCAGTGTTCTTGCCCATACAAGTGTACTTCACTCTCATCCATGAGGCTCTGAAAAAGAAAGATCTCTAAGGTTTCTATTGTGGAGATTATCTTTCAATACAGTCCATAATATTTATTGTTCAGGAATCTTGTCCTTACATCCAGGAGTTTTGCAATTAATTTCTTTAGGTCTAAAAGTAAAAATAAAAGTGTTGTGATGACTGATCTGTCTTAGTAGGGATTCGCAAAGAACAAATGTTCACTACTGCTTTAATGCAGAAACCAAGATATGTTTTCGAGTCATTCAAACCGTGAAAGTGAATGTAGAGGCAGAATTTGTAGTTGCACACATACGGACAAGATGAATAAATGATCTGTGTTTGTATTGAACTCTCCTTAGATTTTATTAGTACTTATCTCCAGGAACAAGCCATTTTTCTGCCTATGGTAAAGTCAGCTTTATGGGGAAAAAGTGCTTATAGTGCTATTCTGTAAGTTCTCATAAAACTGAGCAACGTGGGTCAGACTTTATATCACATAATGTTTTGACTTAATAAAGATGAAAAGATTATTATTATGGAATAAGTTTTGCCAGACAGCATTTGTACAGTGAAGAGGAAATTATCCTTACCACTTTTGTGCAGTGAATTTGAAGGCAAGATGTGCCAATGGGTCAGCATTCAGTGAATTACGGGGACTGTTCTCTCTGAAACAGCTTTCACTACAGCTAGAGGGTAGAGAGTTCAGTGTGACACTATGAGGTCCATGCTTTATTATACGTTGTATGTGAAAGAAGAAAAGCTTAGAATATATGGGTTTGTCCAGAAAAAAGAAAATTGATGCACAGACAGGACGAAAAAACTTTATGAGATAAAAGTATGCCACAAAAGGGTAAGCTTTCCCCTTTGCTCAGAACAGAAAAATAAGTAATTGAACTGAGGCACAGAACCGTTAGTGTAGATAGTAGTTGAGAAAAAATGAGAATTTTTAATGAGACAAATGATTAAATCACTAAACATAATTCTGGAGAGTTTTGGATGTTATAAAGGTCGCAACAGAAATATTTTAAGAAATGGATAGAAAAATATCTGCAAGAAAAAATTTACTTACTTAAACCTAATTGATTCTGCCTTCAGCAAAAGATGGACCAGATGATATCTTAAGGTGCCTTCCAATTCTGTATTTAACAACAACTCTATCACAAACTGGGGGGGTGTTGTTTGAGGGGTTTTTTTGTTTGTTTCAGAGCATGTTCAAGAAATACATTTGGGTTTCGTTTTGTTGTTTGTGTTTTTTAAAAAAGCTGTCTTTACTCCTTGTTCTAGTCTAGTTAAGATATTTTATCCCCATCTCAATATCAGAACTTTGACTCAGTTGATCTAAGCATAACCTCTTCCAACATTTTCCATAAGATTGCTTGAATAGCAGTTTGAGTCATAAAATGTTTGATGGGCCTGTGCATTTGGTTTCTTGGAGGAGTTGTGTGTGGGATTAGCATGTTCAAGATCTTAAGTCAGTGTTCATATTTTTCACTGTATAGAATGGTTTTATCTCTACAAAATGCCTCTAAGCTAACATCTGCATCAATCTTCTGTCACAGCCCTTGCATGTTTAAGTAGAAAAATAAATGGGAAAATAAATTCTACTGTGTATGACTGACTTACTTAATAAGGACTCGGACTAAGGACAAAGTGCTGGTTGTTTCTCTAGTTTGTGAGTGTTAAGGAAGAGAGAGTTTCTACTCCTCATACTGTTTATGCATTTTTGCATTTGACAATGCCAGGAAAAAAAATAAAACTAATGCTGTAGTTGGGCACAAAAACATTGTACTTTTTTTCCTGTGTAAATAAAACAACTTCTCTCTCCATAACTAGTTTCCTTACTTCCAAGGAAAGACTGCTCACAGAGTTGCTGTTCAGTTCTGTCAAATAATACCATATTCATCAAAAGCAGTAATTTGCTGTATGCTTGGAGTTCATTCCTGAGAAGAACTGAATATTGCCATTCCCATGAGCAATGCTTAAATGCAGTATTCTATGCATCATCATTAATTTTTGCCCCCTAAAAAATGTCTGTAGTTATATTAACTTGAGTGTAAATTTCCATCCAAGGTTTTAACCTGACAAAAAGCTAATGTCAGAAATACACATTTCTCTATGTCGTCTTTACTACAGACATTTTCATTTTCCTTAATAGATAGAGCATAGGCCACAACCAGAGGCGTTGCATCAGTTAAGAGTAGCTATAGCTCTATTGCGTCATGACAACTCTTCTATTGCTGTGTCATCTGCGTAAAAAATTATAACCTCAACTGAAAATAAAAATCCCTGTTCCATGCAGTGGGCACCATTATAAATTAATTTAGTAGGAAAATACAATGCTAAAGGTAGAATGTTAGTTTTTCCTTCCTTTTTGATTCCAAAAGTGATATATCAGAATGTGACAGTATGTTTTTGGTGAAAAAACAGATGATACAAAGTTCTAATTTAAGTGACTATGAGAGTGTCACCAGTGCAATCACAGAAAATACAACCGTGGCATTGGCAAAAGCTTCTTATCCACTTTAAAAAACATAAAATGGAACAGTTATTGCAGTAAGTTTAACTTCAAATCTCTCTGTGCACTAATTTAAAATTGTAAAGGAAAGCATATAGTCTACAGAACTAAAAAAGGTGTATTGTAACTGGAATCTGCATTTAAAAGTAGTTTGGTGGGGTTTTGTTGGTACCACAATCAGAGCTGTTCTGCTTCACTGAAATAATTCAATATGCACCCAACAACAGAAATAGTATTTCCTGATACAATGCAATACAATACAAACCTTCCCAATGCAAAGCTACACAATTTTATAAAGTATTGAATTGCATTCTTCAAAGTTATGCAAGATAAGTGATGTTGTTCAAATTTAAGTCTTGTTCTACACCATATTTCTTTATTAAAGTAAATGTGTATAACTTCCTGATTCTGAAAGAGTTTTCTTGCATGATGCACTTGTTACTTTTTTGCTGGAGGTAGTCCACTTCATAACTTGCTTATATCTCTTAAAAAATCCAATGGTAACTATACTAAAATAAAGCATGGTACCAAATGTTTGGGTTTTTTTCCCTGTTATGCTACTGTTATTGGTCTATAGGGAACTGGCTGAGAGGGTAGCAACATTAGCAGGCCCTTATACAAAAAAGTCTCCAGGACGATGTGTTAAGAAGCATCTATATGATCAGACAGACATATTGCAGTCTGTTAAAAGTTTTGAAAGAAATCACTAGAGAGCACTTAGCAGAAGCTGTAAACATCCTTAGTATTGAACAGATAAGGCTCTCCAAACCCTTTAATGCCAACTCCAGAGACAAGCCTGAGAAAGCTTGATTGAGTTCAGAATATTTTAGCTTTTATGTTGACAAACTGATGTTACCAGAACGGTAAAAATGAAGCTTAGCTGACAAAGTTGGCAGTAACAGTATTATTCACAGCAAAGGAAGCATTACCTGCTTGCTATACCTAAAAGAATAAGTAACAAATGGGATATAAAGTAAATTTGGGGCTGCCAAAAATTTAAAAGAACATTTAAAGCACACAGTCTGTTCATTCGCACTTGTTTTCAGCAAGACTTTTTATGTTTGTTGCACCTGACTTTCTGAGATTTTTCTTTTGTGTGCATCAACTTTGAATGAAAACATGACAATACTGAAACAGAAAATAACATACGGAAATCGGCTTAAGACTCTCAAGGATTAGTTTTTATTTTATATTACCATAAGCTCTGCTAGGATGTCTAAGATTGTTTTTAATTTTTCTTCTGCCTGAATCAATAACTAGCTGTTCTCCCAAAGAGCACCCACCAGTGGCATAAAACCAAAACATTATTTTTGGTATACTATACACCTCTCTCCCCTCCACAGGTGACATTTCAGTATCTACATCGTTGCATCAGTGAGCTGAAGGGAATATTTTTTAACACACAAATTCACTCTAAGTCAGATGTGTGATACACTTTATCATATAGGCTTTCTTGGGTAGAAAAACAACTTATTTTTTCCAGTAGTCCCCTGCATCATGACAGGAAAATTTGATAACTGTTTTACAAAACTGGAGAAAAATACATCTTTCATAATTTTTTTCTATCAGCATATTTCTATATATGTGTGCACAATATGCCTCAGGATTTGATTCTATAACTAGGCCATGAATACATTTGGGAATTCAGTAAACATGCAAAAGAACATCTGCCTTCATATCTGTCTTTTTACCTTAAGGTAAAAATTTCAAAAATTTATCCATTTGTGATGAATTTCAAGAATAATTATAATGAAGTGACAGAGAATTTCTAGTTTCTTTCCAAGAGAGAAAAATTACAAATACCACCTTGTAGCTGTGTAGCTATTTATAGAAATTATATGTCAAGTACCATTATTTTAAATACATCTCTGCCATCTGCTCCAGTCCCAGATTTCAAAATAGAAAGATTCTACAGTTATGATACATGAGTCTAAGATAAAATGTGTCTATAATCAAAACATTCCAGTCCAGCTGAGTCTAAAAAATTATGTTCTTATTAGTCGTATGCCTCATGTTTGCAACACAGACAGGAGGATTGTTGTACCTTTCAAACATCAACAGTAGCTTTATTAAAACGAAAATTTAATGCACAACTCTATTACAGAGTGGGCAAGCAACTTTTATGCAAGGTTACTGCAAGATTCCTACTAAGAATGAATCTCCAGTGTTACGGCGTCTGGAAAATGCACAGGCAGATTATTTCCTGCAAGAGGTTACATTCTAAGTTGAGAAAGCTTTCATCAGTTGCAGCTCATATTAAAAAAAAAAAGTAGACAGTTTATGCAAGAAATTCATTAACTCATCAACATATTTTATCTTGAAACTAGTCACCTCATACAACTAATTGTATGTGTGTGTTCTGAGCTAGAGATGCAATGTACACTCCTACAATGGCATCATGAGCCAAAGGAAATTTGTTGCTTTCCTTGAAGCCTTAATGCTTACATTCACCCTGAATACGTAAGACCCATTTTTCATTACAAAAGAAACATGTTTCTTCTTCCTTCACTTGCAGAGAAAAGCTTCAGAAAGTGACTTGTCTACATTGGTAAGCTCCCTCCCAAAAGAGGAACAGCACATGAAAAGCATTCAAAATTTGTTCTACAAGTGCCTTATTTTTGAACTGTGTATAGGTTCATGTATATGACACAGAAATACTAGCATAACACTTTAAATAAGATACAGTCAAAACAAGATAACTGCTAAAAAAACCCCACAAAACCAACAGGAACTTTATTTTCTGGAATCTGAAAAAGATAGAGTGGGTTTATCCTTTTGATAAAATCTGAGGTTTATTTGGTGAAGTTACATAATTTGACATTTACAGCGATTTCTGTAAGAAGAAAAATACTGGATGAACGGTAGAAATAAATAGTGATATATAGTTTACATATATATAGTTTTACCTTTTGGTTTTAACATAGGGTATTAGGCTACAAACTTTCTCCCTAAAACTTAGCATTATTTATTCTCATGAGACTAATCCTTTTCGCTGACACTATAATTTCAATAGTCTCTACTGGAGTTTTTCTGTTTCGTTTTTTTTTAATTATTGCCATACTGCTTTAACATGAGAAAGACTGATCTCCACAGATCTGAACAGAAAAACTATGAAATAGTTCCCACAGATCAATATACCTGTATGTGTATACGTGTACATGGTTAAAACAAAACTTCACTGTAATCATCTAGGAAGAAAGTTGTGATTATGAACACTTTTGCTTCTAAGAAGTCACTTATTCTGCTAACTTCTAAATTGCATTGCACTTTCCACATACACAAATGTAACTGACAAGCATCACTAGATCTTTTAATTGCATCACATTATTTACACAAAATTTCCTTATTCTTAGTGTTGAAAAGAAACACAGAATCTAATTCATATCTCAGTCTGTTTAAACCATCTGAAAGCTGTAATTCTTAAGAGTGCTTCACAGTATAGTGGCATGATGGGAGTTCTTAGTAGTGGGCTTATTCTTTTCATACAGTAATAGCTTATGAACAGTGGCTTACTTCTCTGTGACAAAATGAAAAATTGTTTATGCAAGAATGATATTTGTTATTATATGTACTATACACACTGTGTTCCCTTCCCCCTTCTTCATGCTTTGTGTGAGATCTCAAATCCCTATTTCAATGCTCCTCTCAGTGTGAAAATCTCACCTCCATTATCCCCATGAAAGGGCTCCAACTGTTTTCAAAGAAAATGGCTGCAACTGCATTTCACTGCATTTTAAATATTTCAGCTGTGAGAACACCTACAAGTCCTCTAGTTATATTGTCAGAAAAACACCAGTCACTGATTACTGAGAAGGTAATCCCTAGAACACTCAGATTTGGGCAGTTCTTAGTATGCAAGTACTCAGAAACGTTGAAGCTAAACATGAAAGCAACAGCCAAGTTACTGACAGGGTTAAGCAACAGTACAGCAGGTTTTTCCCCTCCCTGTCACTTTGGATCTGCACACTAAAATACCCAGGAGGTTAATTTTAAGTACTTAAATCCCTTGGTGAATCTAGTACATAAAAATCATGGAATAGAGTAAACCAAATGTTGCAGCAGCACCTTTACTGTTGTTATTACTGTGAACCTTCACTTGACTAGCATATACAGTTAGGAAAGAGTCTGGTGGTTTCCGTCTTACATTCTCTTCCTGTGAAAGGATTCTGTAGCAGATAAAAAAAATTTCTTTTGTTCATCAGCTGGGTTATTTTGCAGGGGCATGTAATAAACTGCTTATGAACATGGCTCCCTCTAGTGACTGCCTTTAGAGACTCCAAGAGCTTAATTTTCCCAGGTTTATTAGGAAAAGAGCAGGTGTGTTTTGTGCCTCCGAGTTTCTTCATCTCTGTATACAGGAAACATTTAAATTTCATGCAGTAAGTATAAAATGCACAGAGCAAGTAGACTTTCTGAAGTTTCTTCTATTCCTCAAAGCAAGGATTTTCTTTTAAAATTGTGTGGGTTTGTTTTTTTTTTTTAATATTACATGCTACTTGGCCCAAGCCTTTATTTCTTTAAGTCCAACATTTCAATCTGTTGTTAGGGCACTCCTGCCAGTTCACAACAAGCTTTAAAGAGCCTCAAAAGGGTCTCTAACAAGCTCATTGGCGAGATTTGCATTTGCTACGCAGTGCCTGCAGTCCCATTTATTTAAAAATGTAGAAATACAAAAAAAGTCAAAGGTTGAAAACTAAGAAACAAAGAGATGGCTGAGGAAAGCCAGTAACTAATAGAGTTCTCCTGGAATAGGTCATCAGTTTATACAAGCTCACAAAAAATACCTCCAACATTCAGCAAGCTAGAGATAGTATCACCTTTCATTTCATGCTTAAAACATCATATGTAGTTAGCAACAGTCACTTGAGGAGAGGTTTGTCTCATTCATAGGTATCTTTACCATAGACACACACATTTGAGGGACAGTCAAGGTTTCCTTTCTAGTCATTCCAGGGAAACGGTCAGCATAGCAAGAATGGGTCTCTGACAAATTTTAGATGTCTTCTTTACAGTATTAGGAATCATCCAGGGTTTCCTATAGCTTTTCATTGACTAACCCACTGACCTGGTTAGCTACCTCATATGTAAACATTTATATTATAGAAATCTAAAATTAGACAAGATTAAGTTCACCTTAAATCTGTGATTAAAAAAAAAATAATTCTGCACCCAAACTGTTGAATGTGTCTTGTGGTTTTATTATATTGTTATCTGATACAACAAAGAAAGTGTCTAGGCAGCTTGCATTAGAAAACCCCAGTGTCCTTTAATCTTAACTGTTTGTTAACCCCACATTAGAAGATATAGTGCAGTGCAGTTTTTCATGCAGACAACATATCAGCTATACACTACTTTGCAAATAGAATATCATCTGCTTACCTAAGTATTGTTTTGGTTTTAAAGGAAGACAGAAATGGAAGAATACTGAAAACAATATTTTAAGAATGATATATTTTCCAAGAAACAAAGAAAACCAATATGAATTTTTATTTTGTAGTAGAAGAGAAGGCCTCTTAGGTCATTAACTCCATTTCATTTAAACTTGTGTATAAAGATACAAGCTCTATTTTCGAACTATCAAGAGATGAATTGTTCTCATGGTTCCTAGTAGAAGATTGTTTCAAAACCTCGTTCATCTGAGGAAGAGAAAATTTAAGTAATTAGAAATAATTTAGGTTTTAAAATTAAAAAACAAGAGAGATCAGTCACCCAGTTCTTTCCAAACTCCAGTTACACATCAGCTTTCCTATTCATGTTTTTTTTTTTGCAGACCCTCCTGGAAACTATAATAAGGCACATGGTAATCAAGGAGGTGATTGGTGACAGCCAACATGGCTTCACTAAGGGCAAATCATGCCTGACAAATTTGGTGGCCTTCTATGACAGGATTACAGTGTTGGTGAATAAGGGAAGAACAACTGACGTCATCTACCTGGACTTGTGCAAAGCATTTGATACTGTCCCGCATGGCATCCTTTTCTCTAAATTGGAGAGACATGGACTTGATGGATGGACCACTCGGTGGATAAGGAATTGGCTGGATGGTCACACTCAAAGAGTTACAGTCAACAGCTCAATGTCCAAGAGGACAACAGTGACGAGTGGCATTCCTCAGGGGTTGGTATTGGGACCAGCGCTGTTTAACATCTTTGTCAGTGACATGGACAGTGGGATTGAGTGCACCCTCAGCAGGTTTGCTGACAACCGCTGTGGTGCGGTTGACATGCTGGAGGGAAGGGATGCCATCCAGAGGGACCCTGACAGGCTTGAGAAGTGGACTTGTGTGAACCGCATGAAGTTCAACAAGGCCAAGTGCAAGGTCCTGCATGTAGGGCAATCCCAATTATAAATACAGGCTGGGTAGAGAACGGATTGACAGCAATCCAGAGGAGAAGTACTTGGGGGTGATGGTTAACGAGAAGCTCAAAATGAGTCGACAATGTGTGCTTGCAGCCCAGAAGGCCAACCACATCCTGAGCTGCATCAAAAGAAGCATGGCCAGCAGGTTGAGGGAGGTGATTCTGCCCCTCTACTCCGCTCTCGTGAGACCCTGCGTGGAGTACTGCATCCAGCTCTGGGGTCCCCAACATAAGAAGGACATGGAGCTGTTGGAACGAGTCCAGAGGAGGGCCACGAAGATGATGAGAGGGCTGGAGCACCTCTCTTATGAAGACAGGCTGAGAGAGTTGGGGCTGTTCAGCCTGGAGAAGAGAAGGCTCTGGGAAAACCTTCTAGCAGCCTTCCAGTACCGGAAGGGGGCCTACAGGAAAACTGGAGAGGGACTTTTTAGAAGGGCATGTAGTGACAGGACGAGGGGTAATGGTTTTAGACTGAAAGAGGGTAGATTTAGATTAGATCCTAGGAAGAAATTCTTTACTGTGAGGGTGGTGAGACATTGGAACAGGTTGCCCAGAGAAGCTGTGGATGCCCCCTCCCTGTCAGTGTTTAAGGCCAGGTTGGATGAGGCTTTGAGCAACATGGTCTAGTGGAAAGGTGTCCCTGCCCATGGCAGGGGGGTTGGAACTAGATGATCTTTAAGGTCCCTTCCAACTGAAACCATTCTATGATTCTATGGTATGATTAATCACTATTAGCAGGCTAATTCAGAATTAATATCTTGGAAAATAAGATGGAAACTACAGAATCATGCTTATCTGAGATTCATAACTAAACCCAAGCAAAGAAAGAATGCAACATGAACTCAGTGCGCAACTGATAGAGGATGATCACATTTTCTTTGTAGATATGTAGCTCTCAACAAACTGAAATATTCTTGCAAATGGTGAAAGACTGGATCTGATAAAGGTGTTAGTATCTGAAATGATATGGCATATGCAGTGGAGGCATAGCACTTCATTTGGCAAGCTGCATCTAGGGTTTTTTACCAGATGTTAGTAAATTCTTTTCTGCTTTTAATCTTAGAGAAAAGAAGGGAAAATTAAATTTATCTTAGGTCTGAAGTTGTAACTATACACGCAAGTTTACCCAAAATAGCACAAATATAGATGTCTTGAATAGAAGCAACACTGAAAATACAGGAAAATGTTCAATAGGGAGAAGACTGGGAGAATAAGCTGAGAAAGTGTAATTATAAAAACATTTTAAAAAGTACCTATACCCTTCTCAATCTCAAGAATGACAATTGACCTAAGGTTGCTTGCTTCTTGCTTCTTGTCAGGTGGTGAAGAACACATTACAAGACCAACTATACTTAAAAATAGAGTAACGTATAAGCACAGTTCTAAAATAAACCTAGCTGTTGGCCGCCTTTGCTGCAAGTGTACATTGCTGACTCATGGTCAACTTGGTTGCCATGTATTCACAAAATCAGAGACTTGTTTAGACTGGAAGGGACCTCTTGAGAGAGTGAGTTGGCCTCTCTGGCTAACCTGTCCAAATACTTGAGCACCCTCACAGTAAAAAGTTTTTCTTTTGTTCAGGTATAATTTCACAGTCAGTCAGTATCCACTAGTTATTTCTCCATAAATGCACACAAAAGACTGCTTGTTGTCTGCTTTACTATGTACTGTTTTCAAGAATGATGATGTGTTTTTTAAACTATTTTCAAGTTGAGTGTATCACAGGCCAAGCAAGTGCTCTAATTGCTAGGCTTATAATTGCACACACATGGAAGTATTAGTTGCTTTGCACTGTGTTTTAAAAGAAAGGGATGATACGGTCCATTTTCCAAAGAGAAAATGGGACTGACTGCAAAAGCTTGCTCTTGTCTATGAATTGTCACTGTACATAGGTGTCTCTTTGAGGCTGAGAGATAATTCCTCCATCCCAGAAGAATATTAGGCCCACATTCATAAGGGAATTGTATGAAGTGGAACTTGGAAAAAAATTCAATGTCTAATTCCAAAAGGGCTATTCACATAGCATTGGGCTATGTGAATCCAGGTAAGAGCAACCAAAACTCAAAGTTACTTTCACTTTAATAGGTTGCTTTCTGTTCAGGACTGTTTTGAACCAGGTCTGAGATGTCTTACCATACCTTGTAGGTGATGGCTAAAGATGTAAATTCTGCTCTGGGGACCAGGAATGAGATTAACTAGGTCTGACTTTACATAATTATAGCATCAAACATCCACAGCTGGGCCATTCCCTTTGGGCTTCTTTTGCAGCAATTGAAAGATTAATATTTTTTCAGAAATCACACATTGTAGATGTCTATTTTGATCCATGGATAAAGGGAAACTTGAGTGACTATCTCAGATGATATCTGCATTGTAGATAACTAGAAAGAGGTGAGAAGAATATTTAAAAATTAATGGGTTTGATGCCTATAATGACAAAATGTGTACAAATGTGTAGATACGCTCTTTGTTTTTATTCCATGTAAGGGAAAACTGCAGATGTTCCTTATTTCGATATTTTTAGGTCAAGGTTCAGTACAGAGATAAACACAGCTAACAGAAAGGCACATTACTATTTACAGTGGTGATTTTTCATGCCAGATGTACTACATTTTAAAAACTGAAAAATAAAAATTAATTTCTCAATATTTCAGAAGTTAGCATTATGTCCCAGTTTATATTTAACATTTACAAAGAGTAACAGAGACAGGATCTTTGTAATTAACTTGTCACTAAGTCAGAATAATATTTTATCAGACTCTTATCCAGTTCTCTTTTCAGTATCCCTGCACTGTTGTACGAAACTTATAAAAAAAAAGAAGGAAAAAAATAGAGTCACCTTGCTTCATGAAGTGTCATCTCTGATGCTATCACTCACTGTATTGTGTTAAACAAGTTGATTTTATGAGCTGGAGAAAACCCATGGCTCATAAACTCAGCAAAGGTGAGTGAGTTATGACAGTCTTTCAAATACGTTAATGAAATTCCTAAAACATCAGTATGGTACATTAGTCTTCCTAACATTTAGCTTTATTAAGCACACAGATCGATGAGAAGCTGTCTTGTATGCCAATTGTTTAGCTTCTTTAAAATGGCATCAATTTTTAAACTGCTTTTCCCCTATAACTGAGAAGAAACTTTAATGGTCAAATTTCAAATTTTGGATGAATCTGAGAATTTGTAGATGTACATTGGAGCTAAACCAAATGTTGATTTTAAGAAGTTGTGAATGTGAAGACATTTGTTCACTAATGCTAGTCCTGACATTATTTCCACATATTGTTTATCTACAGCTCTTAAATTCCATTAAATTTGGAAGCGCTCATGTGTTCCAGAATCAGTTTTGGAGCTACCTACACATACTTTCCATTTCTACCCTTGTGAAAGTGAAATGTGATGTCATGATATATATTGTCAAGGTACCGACACTTCTGTGATCACAAAATAACAAAAAGTTTTCAGATATAGAAGAATGATGATTTTTTTGAGTGAGATTTGAAGTGAATCTGTAGTAAAACACTCAAGAAATTCACCACATTGTAAATAAAATAAACTGCATTTCTATTCTGAAAGCATTAAATGACAATTTGAAATATGAATAATCTTTGTCATAGAAACATACTTATGTGGAATACTTATTGACTACATCAATAAAGAACAATTAGGAAACAGTATAACACTTTGCATTTGAATTTGAAGAAATTGGTTAAAAAATATGTAAAGTTATGTTGCCCATCAGGTAGCAAATCAGTTATTCAATAATAAAGAAAATTCTCTCTCTTTATACAAATCTGAACAACAGACCACACTGTTCTGCACTTTGCAACACAAAACACACTTCTCAGTTTGATTTTTATGCATTTTTCTTCTCTTCCTTGCTTTATCCTTTTTGGTTATTTATTCTGAGTAGAACAAAACAAACAACACAAAGAACCCATACAAAAAAGAGAAAAAACTGCTGTTTCTTGTGGATATAAATGAAGGGCATGTAAAAATTCTCCACTTCAGATACCTACATCCTCTGATTTAAATTTGTGTCAATTGTTTTTAAAAGATGAATATTAAATACTTCAGTAAAATTCTGGAATGATACAATGATACAAGATCAGCAGATTAAAAAATGACCAAGTGACAAATCTGGAACAGTAGCCAGTGGTGAGAAATCTTTGTTTGATGATGGTTTTTCCAAAAATGTTGTGAAACAACCAGTATTGGACATTTCATAGTAATTAATAGATTCTCATAGCAATCAAGAATCAACCAATTCTAACAACGGATATAACAAAGAATGATGCATCATAAATAGTGATAGTAATAGAAATACTAAATAATAAGGAGAAAGAGTTGATTCAGAAAAAATAGTATGGATCACTTGGTAATTTCAAAGTAAGGGAACACACTCAAATTCGAAGAAATATATTCAATAAGAATAAATAGACAAATTTAGTAAGCAATGATTCTGTAAAAGATTTAAAGATGACTGCTATTTATCATGAGTACCTATTGCAACGTTGGCAGAAAAGAATATTGGAAGGCGTAAACAGGAGAGCAGTAAGAGAAAAAGAGGTAATACTACCTCTGATCAGTACAGTGAGACCAATATACGTTAGTGCACATATTTTTAAAAGATAATAAATTGTAGACGGTACAGAAAAGAGATATTCAAGAGCCGAACCAAATGGTTCATGGTGGAAGATTTAGAGGACAGTCTGTTTGGTTGATCAAAAAGATTAAGTGGTTTCATTACAGTCATAAGTACTTACACAGAGGCAAAATGCCCATTGCTAAAGGCTTCAGTCTGGCAGAAAAAGGCCTATCAAGGACCTATGCCTGGAAGCTAAAGCCAGATAAATTCCAATTAGAATTTAGGCACATCTTTTTAATGCAAGGACAATTAATCACTCCCAAGGGATGAAGTAGATTTCTCTCTCTCTGGGAAGTTACCTTCCTGGGAGATACGCTTCAGCCAAACACAAGTTATTGTCTACGCAAATAGAAGTTATTGAGCTCAGAAGAGGTATAACTGGGCAAAGTTTAGAGTTTTGTAATTGAAAAATGGACAGGATTGATGATTTAATGGTACTGTTTGACCTTAATCTGAAAGATTTTGTGGTGGGTATCTTTAGCCATTTCTGTGCCTCTTGTAATGTGTTTACACATAAAAATATCTGACCAGCAAACTCAACCTGGTACCTGAAAAATCTCTATTTTTCTTATTTTGCATTTGCAGACTAGGTATACCATTTACTGCTATGCAACTGTTGTTTTTAGTGGAGTCATGAACAGGCAACACAGTAGTGTTTGCAATTGTTATCATATATATATATTTCACATATATAAATAACCTAAATCTGTATCCATTTTAGTAGATTCAAATATAGTTCAAGTATTAAAAAATAAAACAGAAGAAGACTGTAGAGTTCAAGGCATCACGGAGATAAATACGGTTATCTTTACCCCACTGAAGTCAGCCAGTGAAGTCAATGGAACTAATCACAGTTAAGTACATGTATAAATCTCTGAAGGATCAAAGTTCTAGTTTTATCACTGTAATGATGTGACATGACTTTGAATGCACAAAGGAAATGGGCATATAGAATAAAACAATGTACTGTTTAGACCACTACTAACAAAAAAGAGATATCTTTAAAGAGGTGGAGGTTAGGTGGAATGTAAGTCCAGGCATCACTTCCCTAGTCCTACTGATTATGCTAGTTCTGATACAAGCCAGGATGCTGTTGGCTGCCTTGGCCACCTGCACATACTGCTGGCTCATATTCAGTTGGCCATCAATCAACACCCCCAGGTCCTTTTCCGCCAGGCAGCGTTCCAGCCACTCTTCCCCAAGCCTGTAATGTTGCATGGGGTTGTTGTGACCCAAGTGCAGGACCTGACACATAGCATTGTTGAACCCCATACAATTGGCCTTGGTCCATCGATCCAGCCTGTCCAGATCCCTCTGCAGAGCCTTCCTACCCTCCAGGAGATCAACACTCCTGCCCAACTTGGTGTCATCTGCAAACTTACTGAGAGTGCACTCGATCCCCTCCTCCAGATCATTGATACAGATATTAAAGGGAACTGGTCCCAATACTGAGCCCTGGGGAACATCACTTGTGACCAGCCACCAACTGGATTTAACTCCATTCACCACAACTCTTTAGGCCCTGCCATCTAGCCAGTTTTTTACCCAGCGAAGCGTATACCCATCCAAGCCACGAGCAGTCAGTTTCTCCAGGAGAATGCTGTGGGAAACAGTGTCAAAATGAGGAATTGTGTGAAGACTTGCCATGACATGAAAATGTATTTGACACTCCTGCTCTGAGATATATATATTTTTAAGAAAAGTAAACAGTAAAGCCCTTTACACACACCATCCAGAAATAAAAAAATCCTTGAAACAACTTTACTTACTTCTCTGTTCTGAAAATTATGACATTGATTATTATTCCTATTGTGAATGTTGCACAGTGATGATAGTGCTTACAGCACTTACCTCATATATGTTAATTTCTTCTGAACTTGCTTTGTGACATTTATTTATTTTATTCAGTTACCAAACTAATATTTATGGCAACGTGAGAACTATATTTTAAAAATAAACTGGGATTTGGAAGTCTTTCACATATAAGGGCCAATCTTGCAGTAAGAATACCTTAGGATGTCTATGGAGATTTCACTTGTGATCCACATGGCATGGATGATCTTTCCAGCACTATATGTAATAGGACAGAAAAAATTATCCTTGAAGAGGAGGGAAAGAATAGAGGTAGTATCCTCCTTCACAGTAGTCTCAGGGATGGTTTAAACATAGAGAACTTATCCTGTATCCTTCAAATGTCATTCAGTAAATGTCACTGAAATGGCTTAAGAAATAAAATATTTCATCATTATATTGCCAAACTTCTTCGATATTCAAATTGTTATAAGACATTTCTGACAACAGAAGTCTGACACAAAGTATGTCAAATGCATTTTGAGGTCATTCCTATTAATCAAATGTATTTTTCAATACTGAAAAATGCATATTGAAGTCTTCAGGGGTTTCTAAACCAGTCCATACAGTTTCTAATTTAAAGACATGAACACTTAATACACATCAATAATTCTTCAAGTAAAATCGTAGCTTAAATGCTGAACATGATGATAATTGTCTCCATTGGAAAACAGATTCCAAATAGCTAATCTGCTTAAATAAATGCTTTGTAGAAACGTCTGATAAGACTGTTTTGAATAATGCATTCCACCTCTAGTTCTAAAAGGAATATGGCATCAGAATGCACACATTTCATCAGTCCTCACATCTGGTTTCAAACCGTCTCTCTATTCATTTTGCAGAAAAGGAGTTTACGTATTAGAAGATAATACATGTGCGTGAGCATGCATACACACAGACACAGGTATTTTCTCAACTGGAATGAAGGCTGCTTTGTAATTATTTTTTAAGTAGCTTACAAAACACAATGCATAGCTTTAATTCTAGACGAATTCTGCATATACCTTTTAAAATTAAGATTAATTCAATTTTTTTGTTCAATAATCTATTAGTTTGCATAGAAAATGGTGACAGTTATGTTGATGCGGCAATTGCTTCCACAGCTATTAATAAATTCAGTTGAATATTGGAGTTATTAGAGGTAAAATATTCAAATACAGAAATAACTCAACTTAAAAACTATGGAGGCTGGATGAAAAGGTAATTGGTATTATTTGTACTACAGGATTGCTACAGTTTTGATACCGCTTAACCATTAGAGTAGTTTAAGTATAGCACAACATCATTTCTACATCAAATATATTAACGTGTATGAGAGAAGACTGTTACTACAGCTGTCAGAAGAGGGCATGGAAAGAATATAAGACTTAAATGAAATACATTCACAAGGAATTTGGAGAATATATATTTTATGTGCCTGCTTCACCTATGACTACTTTCGCTGTTTTTGACTAATACATGAATGATTAATAGCTTGATTCTTACAATCGCCTTATTAACTCAGAAGGTAAGTATGTGATATTATTCAAGACAATAAAAACTCAAAATAAGATATTTTACAAAGATTAAAAAAATATTATTCATTTTTTTTAAATAGGGAATGAAAAAAATTATTTTATCTAGAAATATCTTACTGAAACAAAGAAATTTCTGAAACGACTTTTCGAAACCTCCTGTTTGAATCTTTTCTCTTTCTTCCCCCCCCCCACCCCCAGTCTTGAAAGCATAGCTATTCAGATCCTTAACAGATTCTCTTTCTAAGGGAGTATCTTTCCTTGAATAACATATTTCAGGACAATATAGGTTATTGACACTGAAATCCCTTTGCAAACATTAATAGTTAAATCCTTGGAGATGTCGGTAAAAAAGAGTAGGTCAGAAGCCAGTTGATTAGTTGTGAATTCTTAAGGAAAGCAATCTCAAGTACGTAATGGATTATATGCCTATCCAGATTTTCTGAACATCAGTCATTATTTCTTAATTGGAGTTTTTTGTTTTACAGTGATACTATTCAGGGGAACTGAGAACAAATTTATTGTATTTCTGAAGCAATAAAGCTCTTAGCCAATATAGCACCATGACTGAAATAAAGTACAAAGTAGCCGGTAATTGCTGTCTCTCAGCAAGTACTCAGAAACAGTAGCTCTAAATGACTGAGAAACATTTGAGAAATACTCATATGTGTATTGTCAGGAGCCATCTGGGATATCTGGTCATAGAAAGTTCAGTACTTCCAAAAATGACTGCAAAATATTTAAGCTTTTCATACAGATTGTCAGTTTAAAAGGAAAAAAATAAAGCGAACATCCATGGTCAGTTAAATGTTTGGTGTTTTCCATGTGTGAAAGGTTGGTTTGTAGGGCTGTGGCCAGAGATATAAAAGGTATTTATATCTATGTCCAGCCAGAAAATTATATAACCTCTACGTAGATATTGGTAAATTTTAGTTTCAGAAAACTGGGATTTAGGGTAATAGATAAATCATTCAATGATTCAATGACAAACAAATTTTGCCAAAAAAAAAAAAATTATATGGTAACAAAATGAAATATTTTGGGTATCAAAATGACATCAAAACCAAAATTAATCTAATATTTCCATTAGAATTTCATTGAACCTGCATATATCTTCAAAATATGTAACCCCCTTTTTCAGTAAATTGTCTTCTGACAAAGCAGAAAAGCAAAAATGCCCAAATAGTTTTATATTCATTCTGTTTGTCCAATGAATCACATATTGCTTCAGACAGGCTGAAATGTCTTCTTTTGCAGTTGGTAAACAAACACAGAATATTTTTTCATGTTTTGTCTGACTGATGATTAACTGAAAAGAAATTATTCATTTTGACATCTTTTGGGTTCATAGTTCTAACGATTGTAAGTGACAAATATCTCCCTGTTACTTGAGCATGTCTGCACATGTAGTATTTGAATAACTATTATTTTTACATGATACTTCCTATTTATTTAAAAAATTACAAAAGCTTTTACAGTTGCTGATAAATTTCCGTGAAGGGTTAGATCATGCAATTGGGTTGTGCTGCCTCAAAGGCTGGTAACTCACTTAGCTGTAGAAGGAGGTAAGGACAACAAAGATCAATGAGGCCAAGTTTGCTGGTTCCCCTGGAATCCAATTCCATGCACAGATCAGTACACAGCAGCGCAGGATTGCCCAAGGGCAGCCTTTCTGTAGCCCAGAAAATATGATGTTTTGTCATTACTTGTAAAAAGCCTCAGGCTTTGAATCGACCTGGTAGTGCTGTCTCTCAAGACTCACTTGCACTTGCCTTATAGAGAGCTGCTGTTAGCTTGCTTTCCCTGTGGTAGGAATTGTCTAACAATCAGGTAGCTATTGCCTCAATTTTTTTCAAATTTATAGCAGTTCTTCATGGGGGGAACTGCTGGTCACATCAGAGGTTCCAGATTGTGAAAACAAAACACAGTGGTCAAAAGCTGATCAATGCAGGAGTGCACCTGTGTAAGCCAGGTAAAACCAACTTCAGAGAAAAAGCACAAAACAGAAACATCAAAGACCAAGGCAGAAGCAGACCCCAACATTAACAACCTACTTCTTCTGGCAAAAACCTCAGGGGACTAACGAGTTGTTATAACCCCCTACTTCTAAGAAAGACTGATGCTCTTGACCTTCGTACCCAGTGGGACAGTGGAAAGGTGAGCGTAACATCAGAAGAAAAGACTATGTAGTAGGAAGTTAATATATTTTAACAGTTTTTTATTGAGTCAGTGTGTCATGGTTTAAGGCTGGGTTGGCTATTAAATTGGTGGCAGATGCTCTCTATTAACCCTCTCCCCCACCCAGAAGGGGAAGGAAAAGAGAAAAGGAAGAGCAGCTTATGGGTTGGAAATTAAAACAGTTTTAATAAACTGTAACAATATAAAAGAGTATAATAATAATAATAACAGAAAAAATTTAAATATCTACAAATATATACAAAATCAACATTGAGCTCCCCCCGATGACAGTCACATTACCACCTGCACTGCAGGGCAGGCTCCAGGGAGGCCCAGACTGGGCTCAGCGATGGACAGGAACTGGATTCAAGAATGCGTGGATTGCGATCGAGGGCAGGAGGAAAATGGGCAGAGTCCTCTTTGGACACAGGCCAAAGCAGAAGAGAGCGAGACCCTTGTGATCTCCCTGCTTTATACTGAGAATGATGTGTATGGGATGGAATACCTTCGTTGGTCAATTTTGGGTCACCTGTCCTGTCCGCTCCTCTCTGGAGCTGCAACCCTTCTACGGCTCTTCACTCATAAGCAGTGAGGAATTTAGCAGCGACCTTGGTTTCTCTAAGAGTAAGTACAGCAAGAGCCTTTCTGCTTAACATCCCTACCAGTGCCCCAGTGATAACTACAAACTTCGAGTGTTATCATCAGCCCCGGAAGCAGACACTGTCTGCAAAACATGCAGTTAGTTTCAGAAAGTGCTGTTACTTAGAAGGGACTTAGCTGAAAGTAAAAATCACTGAAAATTGTTTCTATTTTTGGCCAAACCAAGACAGTGTTCTCTCTCTTCATTTTTACTTTTACTGATTGAGCTTTACTGTCATTGGAATTGTAACTGTTTGTAATTATTCCTTGTATTTTTATTAGATTGCTGAAACATTAATTAGAGATAAATCCTTAACCCCATATATAATGTATATTACCTTTTGTCCTGAACAAGATTTTCATGTATGTTTCTCTTCTCTGTCCTGTGAATGTCTTTCAGACATCTCCTTCCTAGGATTGTGCTGTGATTCTTATGGCTCTCAGACACCGATTTTTGCATACTGCTGAAGGTTGGCCATCTTAATGTCATTGACTTACATTGTTATGTAACAGCTGCTATTAAAAAACTGTACTAAGTCAGGCAATAGCCAAATAGGCATAAGGAAGTTATTATTGCTTTGCACAGGAGGACAGCTTTGATTTTGTAAAAAAGACAGTCCTTTTGGAAAGGAAGTGGAACACAAAAGTTAATTTAAGACTTTCAGTTGAATAATTAAATAAGAGTAACATAGTTTTCTTTTTTCTTAAGGAAATGCACTCTAGTTATAACGAAGATACACTTTGCTGTAAAATTGTTTTAGTAAAGTATATCTTGCTTTTTATCTGGTATGTCCTTTTTTACTGACTGATAAAAAAAAGATAAATAAATATTAATATTAATGTCACAGAGTGAGAAATCTTCTACTCAGTCATATTCTTAGCTGTTGTAAATCAAGTTAGTTACGGAGTCAATAAGCTATATCACCAGCCTATAAACTATCTCTTAAATAATTTTGTAAAGTGAGCATCTGTAAAATAACAAAAAACTTTTTCAAAGTATGACTGAGGAATTGTGAAATTTAATAAAAACCCACAGAATTATGTGGTTTAAGCATAAATTAAACATAGTCCAGTTCATCAAACAGTTATTAGTCACTTCTATGATTGTGTAAACCAAAACGAATTTTTAAATAAAGCTTTTATTGATTTAGTGTTCTCCAAATAAAGGCTTTAAAGACTGTTCCTTTTAGTTATACTGTAATAATGTTTAAATAAGAACAAATTCATTTCCATAGCCTCAGTCATTTTAATTCTGTGGTTTTAAGAGTAGTATTAGCTTGCTTATACTGTTAAGTAATGTAACAGTTTGTGTGCCATAAAAGTATATATCCTTATTGGGTAGACATGGTAATCTAGTTATTCTGCTCCTAGTTCCCTGCCCATTGTGCTGTGGATTCAACATCGCTCCAGTCTCCTTCTGGAAAAAGTAGACTTTTTCATTCAAAGGACAATAAAAACTCAAGATAGATAACACCTTTTCCTGCCGACTTCTACATTCAGATTTATACAAAGTTGATGGAGTATGAAAACTCTTCACCAGCCACATTGTATTCTTGAATTCAACTGTTAAAATCCCAAGATCTTTTAATTCTTTAAAGCTCTATTTACTTGCTTTTTGTTTTTACAGTCTCAACTTGATTTATGAGAAGTCTTCACACAGTCAGGATAGAGGGACTATATTTTTAAAGAAATTAAATGCAGAAATCTGTATGTAATCATTATCATACAGAATTGCGTTGACATTCATCTCACCTAACTGTAACTAAATGCATAATCATCTAAATTATTTCATGGTTAACTGGAGAAGTTCCAGCTGACTGGAAATTAGCAAACATAACGCCCATCTACAAGAAGGGCCGGAAGGATGATCAAGGGAACTATAGGCCTGTCAGCCTGACCTCGGTGCCAGGCAAGGTGATGGAACAGATCATCCTGAGTGCCATTACATGGCACATGCAGGCCAATCGGGGCATCGGGGCCAGCCAACATGGATTCATGAAAGGCAGGTCCTGCTCAACCAACCTGGTCTCCTTCTATGACAAAGTGACCTGCTTAGTAGATGAGGGCAGGGCTGTGGATGTAGTCTATCTAGACTTCAGTAAGGCATTCGACACTGTCTCCCACAGCATCCTCCTGGACAAACTGGCTGCCCGGGGCTTGGATGGGTGGACTCTTTGATGGGTTAAAAACTGGCTGGATGGCCGAGCCCAGAGAGTGGTGGTGAATGGGGCAAAGTCCAACTGGCGGCCGGTCACTAGTGGTGTTCCCCAGGGCTCAGTTCTGGGGCCGGTGCTGTTCAATATCTTTATAGATGATCTAGACGTAGGGTTTGAGTGCACCCTCAGTAAATTTGCAGATGACACCAAGCTGGGTGGGAGTGTCAATCTGCTGGAGGGTAGGAAGGCCCTTCAGAGGGATTTGGACAGATTAGATAGATGGGGCCGAGACCAACGGCATGAGGTTCAACAAGAACAAGTGCCGGGTCTTACACTTGGGCCACAACAACCCCATGCAGCTCTACAGGCTGGGGGAAGAGTGGTTAGAAAGCGGCCTGGTGGAAAGAGACCTGGGGGTGCTGATCGACAGCCGGCTAAACATGAGCCAGCAGTGTGCCCAGGTGGCCAAGAAGACCAATGGCATCGTGGCCTCTATTAGGAATAGTGTAGCCAGCCAGTCTAGGGAAGTGATCGTCCCTCTCTACTCGGCACTGGTGAGGCCGCATCTTGAGTACTGTGTTCAGTTCTGGGCCCCACACTTCAAGAAAGATGTTGAGGTGTTGGAGCGAGTCCAGAGGAGGGCAACCAAGCTGGTGAAGGGTCTGGAGGGTCTGACCTATGAGGACCGGCTGAGGGAGCTGGGGTTGTTTAGCCTGGAGAAGAGGAGGCTCCGAGGTGACCTTATTGCAGTCTACAACTACCTGAAGGGAGGTTGTAGTGAAGTGGGAGCTGGCCTCTTCTCCCGGGCAACTAGCGATAGGACAAGAGGGCACAGCCTCAAGCTTCACCAGGGGAGGTTCAGGTTGGACATCAGGAAGAATTTCTTTCCAGAAAGGGTTATTAGACATTGGAATGGGCTGCCCAGGGAGGTGGTGGAGTCACCATCTCTGGATGTGTTTAAGAAAAGACTGGACATGGCACTTAGTGCCATGGTCTATTTGACAGGGTGGTGTCAGGGCAACGGTTGGACTCGATGATCCCTGAGGTCTCTTCCAACCTGGTTGATTCTGTGTGATTCTGTGAAATTAT
This sequence comes from Nyctibius grandis, assembly GCF_013368605.1. Classification (NCBI taxonomy): domain Eukaryota; kingdom Metazoa; phylum Chordata; class Aves; order Nyctibiiformes; family Nyctibiidae; genus Nyctibius; species Nyctibius grandis. The sequence goes on along the minus strand of NC_090659.1, from coordinate 73,795,811 downwards.
TTTAGTGCCCCTTATAAATCAGTGAGAATAAAGAATATTCCAAAGGTTACTGTAAATGAGCTAACTAAGGATACTGTGGGGGTGCTTATCCCTTTCTATTGTCAATAGAGGGAAGGGAAGGTCAGAGCTTTTAGCTTTTTGATTAGTAGAGCTAGATGAGATAAATCCCATCCCTTTTATTTTATCACACACTGTCAAATGAGATTTGGAGACACTATAGGCTGAGTAGAAAACTTTCTTCCCAAAAATGTAATTTTCTCCAAGATAAAGTAAAACAAAAATCGCCCAGAATCTTTCACTAGATGGAGATAAACCTTGTGTCCAATGGAGATGTTGCAGTGATCCTCACTGGAAGACCACTGTACATGAAAGAGTTAGTGATCCACATAACAACTAGCTGACCCAGGTCTGTGTCATCCTTTGCTGTGCTGTGCTGGATGTACAGCTTGGCCTTCAGGACTTCACTGTGCTGAGCATATCACTTGTCTGCAGGATAAAATTAGCCAGCTCATTGTAACAGAGAAGCTATAGGCAGCTCCCACTTGGTACTGGCAATTTCATCACCTATATGGCCTTGCCTTTACCTAAAAATATAGCAAGAAGTTCTCATGAAAACATCCTTTCTGTTTGACAGTAGAAATGATGACTAGAGTTGTTTTTTCAGAAGAAAATCATGTAACAGCTTGAATATCCAAAATGGGGCAACCCTTTCCACAGATGGGGTCTTCATGGTATGCTGCGTGTGGATTGGAGACCTGTTCAATGCTGCACATCTCAGGGTTCTCACCATCTGAAGAGATCTATGATTGTTTATATATTATTCTCTCTTTCTTTATAGTGTTAGTTCTAATAAATGGCATTTTAAATTATACTTTACAAAGTCTGAGTGCCTTTCTTCCTTGTATGATAAGGCCCCAGCACTTCCTGGTGCAAACAGATGATCAAAAGTTTATTGTATAAACACAGAGAATAAGATAGTCTAATAATTTAGAATTCTTCAAGAAAGTATTCAAAACTATTTTATTTTCCTAGAAACAGAAAGTTCTTATAAACTGTCATCATTGTGCTGTCTGAACATTTTCCAAGTTGTGTAGTACTAAATATATAAAAACGAAGACAGTTCTTTCTTTTGTGAAAGAAATTGTGCAGGTCTGCAGTTTATTTTTTTCAATATGTACAATTTTCTATCTGTGTAAAATGGTTATTTTTATGCAAGAATGCCAAAATTATATTCTTTATATTTGCTAAGCTTTCTGGAAGCTTTCTTACGCCCTACAGGGACTTTTACCATTGTCATCTGCACAGGGAAGCATTACCCTTCTGAATAAAAGTTCTGTTGACTCAAGGAGCAATGCTGACTGCTCTGATTGTCTCTTGCGAGGCTTAGGTTGCTATTTTAGGTAGTGTTTGATCTGTTAATTGAACATAGAGTATTATACTTGATGTATTTGCAGGACCCTCCACTGCTGAGAAATGCGTTGCAACGGTTTTAAAAGATCTGATTACTTAATTCCCAAATGCAAACGGATTTTATTCGTACTACAGGAAACAAATACACATGCAACCAAATATAAATACAATCAAAACAAGGACATTGGCCTCTCGAATCTTCTCAATGAACAGTTGACAGTAGAGAATATATATGTGGTTACTGAGAGAGAAAGAAAGTGCTATTTTCTGATGTACCTACATGGTCTTTTCTGTGACTCATCTATGGAATTTTTTAGGGCAAATGAGTAAAGAAAATGGTAGGATGTATAATAATAAGTGAAATGAGGTATAAAATTGCTCTGTATTTTGGCTATAAAGTCTTTAATGATAATCCTATTATTTTTCTGCTCTAGTTGTTAAAAATTTGAGATTTATTTAGCTCATTACCTGAGTTTACAGTTGCTTTTGCTAAAATTGAAGACATTAGAGTTTTACCAGCACAAATACTGAGTTTTCTCAGGGCTTTCTGTCTATTCAGTGGGCAGACAATTTCAGTTGATAATTAGATAACCTCTGTGGAATTTTCAATCTTAATTACTGAACTAGTCTTGTTTTAACCTGCTTTATAAGTAGGTATTTAGGCACTGATTGTCCCTCAGTCTAAAAGCATAAATTTCTGACCATTTGCATATTTATTTTCAAGAGATGCTGTGGCTATTGATGGATAGAAGCAAAACATAAAGGAATTTATGTCATCTCTTCTTAAACTAAACAATATTCTCAACCTTCTGTGAAAGTCCATTTTTTCTCCTCAGATTTAGGATGAAATAGCAGCTGATACAAGATTATGTACAGTTGCCGTCTCTAAAGGTTTTACCCAAGGGCATATGGATTTGCATTGTTCTAAATTGGTCTGGGTTGATACATAGAAGGAATTCAAAAAGGCCTTAGCAACTGGAGAAACCAGATCTTAGATACTTGCTGAGACCACATGGCAGAGATCTCCAACAGGAATGATAACAGCCTAAAAAGCAGCACAGAGAATCTGACTTCACTGAAACAGTGGTAACTTCAAAAAAAAGAAAATTATTGAAACCGAGTCAGACAGTGCTCATCTTCAATATATCTCAGCTCATTCCATCTGAAAACAAGAGACGCTTGAGAATTGTCAGTTACAGCATGCTTGAACATATTCCTGTAGTAAAAAGCTCTCTAATTTAATTGTAAATCAACAAAACCTTCCCCCTTACAGCTGTAATGAGTTGAACGTATGAGCCATCAAAAACTAAAATGAAACCAAACTTAAGTTATTTTAATGTTAAATTGTATTAAAAAGCAAATTTTAATGTTAAATTATCCATTTTTAATTATAGTATTAAATTCAAAACTGTAAATGTAAATTAAAAAATTCAGGTGTTAAATTCCACTAGATTTTTTTTTAATTATTATTTCTATTTTGTGTTTCCTGGTCACATTCAGTTTTCTCTTTCTAAAGAGGCAAAGACTTTATAGTTCTTATTCACCTCCCTCCATAACCTTTTGAGTTCAAAGCCTTTCAGAATTTGTGGGACTGTTCATTAGAGGACAGAATCTAGGCAGATTCACCTCAAACCTGGGGCAGACTTAGGGTCCTGTTACAAGTGTATATGTATTATCAGATATGATTCAGCTGTATTTTTATACAAATGCACACAGAAAAAAATGCACAGTAGAGATCAATTTTATTAATCGAGTTTACAGTCAATGGCCCATGTTAATTTCTGATAATCATAATATTACTATCACATTATATCACATTTTATTCGAAAACTGTGTAGGACAGCTTCTTGTAAAGTATATGTTATGTAATTATTAAAAGGAGAAGATACTGCTTTGAAACAGTGAAGTAATGAGATTCACTTTGAGGAGCCGGTTAGATTTTTTCTAGTATAACTTTTGAAGAATTGATAGCAACCAGTAAAAAGGCAGAATACGATTTTCTTATTGCTACTATCTCTAAACTGGTTAAATTGCTGCTGAATAGAATGGAAAGAGACAAGCTCTGAAGCGGAATGTTTTGAAGTAGACTGTTACTCAGTGCTGAAACTAGGAGACTGAAATTAACAAGACAACTGTTCCTATTCATAAAATTTATGTGAAGATTTGGTACTTTGTTTATTTACAGTTGATAGAAGTTGCTAAACTTTTGAATAGCTTTCCTTAAGATAATTATTAACAGTGGGAAACATTGTGTGTATATATAGGTAGAGAGAAAGATGCAATTTTCTTTCAGTTGATATTTAAGATTCCTGATGTTTTGTTTTGAATATCTAGAAATGCTGTGGTGGGTTGATCCTAGACAGCAATTAAGCACCCACCAGCTGCTCGCTCAGTCACCTCCCCCACCCCCTGGAGGTTGCTGGAAAGAATTGGAAGAACAAAAGTCAGAAAAGACTGTAGGTCAAGATAAATTCAGTTTAATAAGTGAAGGGGAGGAAAAATGGGAAAACTAAAAAAAAAGTAATGCAAAAACAGTCACTCACAATCTCCCATTGGTCAGTCTCTGAGCAAAGGATAACTTGGAAAGGCTCCTGCTTCCCCCACCCCTCTCAAGTTTTTACTGCTGAGCATTGTGTTATATGATATGGAACATTCCTCTGGACAATTGGAGTCAGCTATCTCAGCTGTGTCCCCTCCCAGCAACTTGCCCATGCCCAGCCTACTTGCTGGGGGGTAGAGTGAGAAACAAGAGAAGGCCTTGATATTGTGTAGTGTTCAGCAATAGCTAAAACACCAGTCTGTTATCAACAGTGTTTTAGTCACAAATCCAAAACACAGATGCATATGGCCTGCTTATGAAGAAAATTGTCTCTCTCAGATGGACCCAGTGGAAATGCTCATGTTAAATAGTTCACTACACAACTTATTTCCAGGAAACTGACTCACATAAAACAATAATTGCAAAAAATTGAATGAAAATGTATTCTCGCTTGCTGTATATTTCATGTATCTTTTAGCTTATTCATGTAGCAGTCGATTTGCCATTGAAGACTGACAGTCATGCGAAGCTGAGCAAAATTGTCATTTACATCCCCGCTATGACATTCTCTGCAAGGCCAAAAAAGTGTCTTTTTAAGGTTTGTGTGGGCAATAATGTAAATAAATAGGATTTGCCTATTTCCTCAAGAACAGTTACAGGAAACTATTTTCCAGGGTCTAGTCAGCAGTTTTTATTAACAACTGCAAGAATCTTCTTTGTTTCTTTACTTTAGAAGTTTCAGCTTACACATAAAAAGCAATGAAGCAAAAACACCAAAAAAATGTTGACCTTAGAAAAATGCAAAGTCCTGTTGTATAAAAGACTAGTTTTTCCTTCAGCTCAATAGCCTGTCACTGTGTACACTATTTGTACCAATACATTCACAAGTATTTAGGGCCCTTTCAAATATTTTTTAAAGTTCAGGACCATGAAATGAATTTCTTTGCATTATGAATTTCTCAAGCAGTTCCATGTGCTTTATTTCAACAAAATGTCACAGAAAAACCACAATGATTCTAAAAGTGAAAATCATGCTGCAATTGGGTATTTTGATTCTGAAAGAGATAGGGGAATTTACAAAGGGTTGCTGGTTTTACAAGTTCTTAATTAACTGAACATTTAAGTTGAAAATTGAGTTATGTAAATATGAATTAAAACATTGTGCGATTTATTTTTCTGTCTTTTGCAGACTTGAAAATTAAGGCTGTACAAGGAAGGGCTTCATTAATATAAAAGACCCCATAAGCTGGAGGTAATTTCAGTATGCAGTATCTTGGTTTTGTATATTTTATTTTATTGTAGCAGAATGTTACTATGTTATATTCATATACAGAATCTTTATTTTATTATGAAGTGAAATTAATATGTAAATATATATACTTTTTGTGAGTGATACAAATATTTGTAAATATACATTAATTAACATCAAATTGTTGGATGTTTTTAATGGATAAAAATTATTTCAGAAATAATAAAGCTATACGTCAATTTGCCAATAATGTTCATTAGGTGTTGAATTCTACCAAAAATATTTATCTATAAATTAAAATAATTTTGAAGATTTGATCACAGATATTAAAATGCAAACGAGAACATTTTAAAGTAACTTTTGAAGGTGAAAGTTTGATTTGTCATCTTTCTTTCTCCTTCTCTCTCCCCATCTTTTGTCTCATTCCCAGTAGAATTGAGGAGAGAAATGATTTCCTTTTTCATGGTGACTTCCTTGGAAAGCATTATTACTCATTGGTGTACATCTACAGTACATGACTGTCTAAATGAAGGGCTTTCCATCACAGTGTTCTTTCCTTGAACAGTGACTACCGTAGAGTATTATTGATTTGCTTGGTGTATGATGATTCAGAGGTTAGACAGCTCAGAGTACAGCTGTTGTAGAATCTTTATGTCAGATAAACTCAGATGTGATTCTGTAGTTGACAAACCTCAGGCATTTTCTGCCCTCTACTGAAATTATACTTTTTAGGTTTTGTAATTCCTTTGTATGTAAATTATTTCTTTTTGACCCCAAACAAAAGAAATACAAATCAAGAAAAAATAAGTGGTTTTACAATTGTTACATGTAATGTAAAAGCCTCTTACTAAAATATATTTGTCAAAAATAATGTTAGCACAAGTACAGTCTACTTGTTTTCCAAGCTTTACGGAAATTTAAAAATATACCGTCAAAAAAATACAGCATCAAGCCTTAATTTTTTTATATAGCTCAGTGTTTAGTAACAGAAGCCAAATGTTTACAGGATTTCAGCATGAACAGTCATTTCCTTTTTTGCATTTTTGTAGAACTGTCCCAGACACTACTAGTACTTGAAATGGAGAGATTTATTCATCAACATACTAACCTAGGATAGGAGGGAAGCCAAAAGTCAACATAAATCTTTCTGATTCAGAGATGAGGCTTGTTTCACACCAGTTGGGTAAATTTTGTGTAGGCTGTCACCCAGACTTTGCAGGAGTGTCACTGAATCAGGCACAGCTGCCATCCATATGGTTGTGCTCTGCTGCTTTGAGTTATATCACAAAATAAGAACAAGGCCAACACAGGAGTTTGCACCTGCATCTACGTGCTGTCTCAGTGTGTCTCTCGGTTTAGGAGACCATCTACCAGATTTACTTTCTTGGCAGGCTGGCCAGAAGTATCTGGGATAGAAGCACCTTGAGAAAGTAGAGAAGATGAAAAACTGGGATTAAAGGAGAAGCATACATTCAGTTGAGAAATGTTGGGGTTAAGGTTAAATAAGTCAAAAGGCTCTTTAAATGCCTCCTAAGCCCTTATCTGGTCTCAAATCCCTCTTCCAAATCATGCACAAGAAAGACATAGGTCAGTGTCTTCCAAAGCCAGCTGAGTGCTCTAACCCCTGTGCTATTAATTGTTCATTATATCGTTTTTCAAAGTGCCTTTTTCATTTTGATGTAGTGCAAAACCAAAATTTTTAACATAATCATTTCCTTTTTGAAAATGGAATTATTGTTTTCAAGCCAATCCATACTAAAATGGCAATGTAGGCATTAAAATTAAGTGAAACCAAAATATTCAAGACTTTAGGTTTGGAATGCTTGTTCCTATCTTTCAAAAACTGCTTAACACCAAGATCATTAAAGCCTTTGTTTTTGCAATAGCATTTGTTGTGACTGGGTCACACAATTAAAATTATCCCAAAAGAGAGAGGAAAATATAAAAGCAGATAAATCTTTATAAGACTTTACAGGGCAAACAGCTGAGGTCCATAAAACTTCAATTCATAAAGGTCAGAGACACAGACAGAGCAATTCAGAACCACACAAATCACAAGTCCTTCCCATCATGCTCCATGTCCTAGGAGCAAGTGTTTAATATAAATCTGAACCTTTCTCTTACAGTGATAAACAATAATAAACTATTCACCTCCTTTCATTAATATTGTAGTGGTGCCAGTTTTGGCCCCAGGGGAAGCTATAAAACTGTAGTGAGGACAGATGAGAGTACCCTCCTCGTGCCATTGCAGGGGCATTCATAACAAATAGATGTCTGATGACTGCAAAAGGGAACAGGAGGGAAAGCAGCTGTAACAGGAGATCACAGGCGGGAGATACAGGTTTTGGAAGAGAAAGACAAACTCTAGCTGACTGCAGAGGGAAAGTCTATTGCACGATTCAGAAATTTCAAGGGTGGCATATTTTCTCTACCTCGTCACGAATCCTTAGATGAGCTTTCTCTTCTGTGTCATTGTCAGGTTCCAGATTAAGCTCATATCTGCCTTATTGGTAAATCTAGAAATTAAATGCAGTCAGTCCTGAGAGGGACCCGCCTTATTAGTAACTTCAATGCAGTCAGTCCCGAGAGGGACCTGCCTGATTCAATGTAGTCAGTCCACGTGGGACCCACCTGATAAATCACCCGGTATAAATCACCCCCAAAATCGTGATCAAAGATAAAATAGATTCGTGATCCTTGAGTTTGGACAAAGCACCACCAAGGCACGGTATCAATAAACTTAACTTTGACTTATATTAAGTCCAACAATGAGGCAACTTAGAGAGCAAGGAAGGGAGAGAGAGAGAGAGAGAGAGAGCAAGCGCGAGAGCAAGAGCGAGCGCGAGAAGTAAAAGGAAGAGAGGAAAAGAGATCAGCTGAGAGGGAAAGGATAGTCGCTACCCTGGATCCCACGGCGTCCCGTGGGTCCTCTGTTGATTCTCAGCAGTCAGGGGTGGGCGCGCGCATGGTGGGGCAAAACGGCCTCTTTTATAGAGAATTTTTGCAGAGTCCTGCTGACGTGGAGCCACCAGTCACAGTTCGCACCACTCACAGGCCCGAGGGCGGGACAGGTCCGGTTCCCACGCTGTAGGATTGGCCCATTGCCAGTCTGTCACCCGATGTCCCAGATGGGTCTCTCCGGAGGGGGTGGAGGGCTGCAGGGTGTAGATGTCACTCACCCCTAGCCGGCGACTAACTTCTTGCCTCAGAAAATGTTGTCAAGGTCGGGTAGTCCTTTACCTCAGAAGATGGTGTCTGAGCACGTGGGATAGGACGGTTTCTGAGACAATGCCGGAAAAAAAGGGGGGGCAAGGAACAGATCCACACAGTCATACACTACAGAATCTGTCTCACAATATTTCTTATAGTCAGTCATCACAAATATCAAACACAAATAAAAGTAAACAAAAAGATCAGTACCACATAAAACCCAACAGACCTTCCCAAAAGTAATAAATACTCTCTCAGAGATGTAGTTCTCGTTGCCATTCATTATGGTGTCAGTAAAGGGCCATTGGATCATACCAGTCCCTTACATGGGGAATCGGAAACATCTGTCAGGCTATGAAAAAATGACTGGATGTTCATGCTATCCTCATTGAACTACATTAATGCAGTAAGTAAAATACTTTTTCTGCAAGTATTTTTAAATCACTATTGCATTATTAAACTGTTAAAACTAGGAAAATTCCCATGAGCATACATCTCAGTGAAAAACAGTGAAGACCTTAAAATGGTAGTGTATTGTGTTTACGGATTGCGGAGCTGACTTCAGGTTATTAGAAACCAGTAATAGCTAATGTATTTTTACCAGCTATGTTCTTAAATTTCTTCACAAAATGTACTAAGGATTTCTTTTCTTCTGCTTCTTCTTGAAGAAGGATTTAATTTATTATGAGAAAAGCAAAAGAAAGACAACTGTAAAGCAGCAGATAATTCTTGTCGATTCTGTTAAGATTATATCAGTGTGTTTGGTTTATAATACATAGTTTTCTTTTGCAGTTGCATTTGCCCCTAGTGTATACATTCTCAGAAGAGCAAGCTCCCTCAATTATTAACTCTCTGGCTGTGACTCTTCTGAATATAATGCATCTTTCCCTATGCAGTGCCTCAGCAATAAGGATTTATTTGTGTCACAGAAGCCTTGGTGACTTCTAAGTACTTAGGTCAACAAATGCTTTGAAATTGTATGTTTTTGTTCACTCTAGACTTTCTCTTTATTCACAAAATAAAATCCAAACAGAATAAAAAAGCTTAAAGGGGAAGAGGAGGGGAGAGATAAGGAGATGGAATAATGAGGAAGTCAAGTCTTAATTTTTTTATCTTTACCTTGGAGTTGACTTTTCTGATTCCCCTTTGCATTTTCTCTTGCCAGACATTACAGCAGGGACTCACTTCTTCACTGTGTACTACCAGTGATGTATGGTTATCTGTTAGCTTTCGACAACATAAAAAATAATATCTAAATACAAATAAAATGATATTGCAACAGAGAACACAATGTGGATCTAAGATGCAAGATCCATTAATTATTCAAAGTGCATATTACTCCTGATATTACTGCTGGTTTCAAAGGTATTATGTAAATGTAAAGGAAGACCCGGGGAACTAAAGGCCAGTTAGTCTCACCTGTGTGTCTGGAAAGATCATGGAGCAGATCCTCATGGAAAATATACTGAGGCACATGGAAATCAAGGAAGTGATTGGTGACAGCCAACATGGCTTCACTAAGGGCAAATCATGCCTGACAAATTTGGTGGCCTTCTACGACGGGGTTACAGCACTGGTGGATAAGGGAAGAGCAACTGATGTCATCTACCTGTACTTGTGCAAAGCATTTGACACTGTCCCGCATGACATCCTTGTCTCTAAATCAGAGAGACATGGACTTGACAGATGGACTACTTGGGGGACAAAGAATTAACTGGATGGTCGCACTCAAAGATTTACAGTCAACGGCTCAATGTCCAAGTGGACACCAGTGATGAGTGGCGTTCCTCAGGGGCTGGTATTGGGACCGGTCCTGTTTAACACCTTTGTCAGCAACAAGGACAGTGGGATTGAGTGTGCCCTCAGCAAGTTTGTCACCAACACCAAGCTGTGTGGTATAGCCGACACGCTGGAGGGAAGGGATGCCATCCAGAGGGACCTTGACAGGCTTGAGAGCTGGGCCTGTGCGAACTGCATGAAGTTCAACAAGGCCAAGTGCAAGGTCCTGCATGTGGGTCGGGGCAATCCCCAGCATAAATACAGGCTGGGGGGAGAATGGATTGAGAGCAGTCCTGAGGAGAAGGACTTGGGGGTGATGGTTGATGAGAAGCTCAACTTGAGCTGGCAATGTGTGCTTGCAGCCCAGAAGGCCAACCGTATCCTGGGCTGCAGCAAAAAAAGTATGGCCAGCAGGTCAAGGGTGGTGATTCTGCCCCTCTACTCCGCTCTCGTGAGACCCTACGTGGAGTACTGCGTCCAGCTCTGGGGCCCTCAACATAAGAAGGACATGAAGCTGTTGGAACGAGTCCAGAGGAGGGCCACGAAGGTGATCAGAGGGCTGAAGCACCTCTCCTATGAAGAGAGGCTGAGAGAGTTGGGGTTCTTCAGCCTGGAGAAGACAAGGCTCTGGGAAAACCTAGCAGCTTTCCAGTACCTGAAGGGGGCCTACAGGAAAACTGGAGAGGGACTTTTTAGAAGGGCATGTAGTGACAGGACTAGGGGTAATGGTTTTAAACTGAAAGAGGGTAGATTTAGATTAGATCTTAGGAAGAAATTCTTTACTGTGAGGGTACTGAGACACTGGAACAGGTTGCCCAGAGAAGTTGTGGATGCCCTCTCCCTGGCAGTGTTTAAGGCCAGGTTGGATGAGGCTTTGAGCAACATGGTCTAGTGGAAAGGTGTCCCTGCCCATGCCAGGGGAGTTGGAACTAGATGATCTTTAAGGTCCCTTCCAACCGAAACCATTCTATGATTCTATGATTCTATTTTACTTCACATTTCCTATTCTATTTCTGCAGCGTAGATATCAGCCTTCAGTCTTTTAATGAAATATTTTCATTTCTTTCTCAGCAAGACTAAATTCCTCTCATGTGCAACATCATCTTAAATGCAGAGTGAATACTGCTAACCAGTGGGGATGTATCAATTCCGCTTTAATCTTTAACTGAAGATTAATGAAACAGTGTCCATTCATTTCAAATAACACACTAAAAATACTACATTCAGATAAAGAACCAGTGCAGATGGGAACATCTCTCAATCCACTGTGGAATTGACTCTTGACTTCACTTCATACCTAAGTGCATAAATTTGAGGTGGGAACAGGAGGGAGTGAAATTGAGCTTTAGTGTCTCCCCTCCAGAGACTCTGCTTTCATCTACTTCCCGGTCTTTTGCTTCCTTACCTAAAGACTTAATCTTTACCTCCCCATCTCAGTCTTTCCCTTCATAGTCCATAATAGAGTATGTTTCCTGACTCTTGATGACTGAAGAAATACTTCAAAGAAATTAAAATTCCCATTGTAATTTTGAGTACAGTCTATACCCTGACTCTGAAACTTTCAGGCCAAAGAGAACTGATATTGGATTAAACCTTACTTACTCTCTCAGCAACCAAACCACAAGAAAGATTTTTTTTTCTAGGGAATTAAGATTCTTAATTCTAAAAATTATATTGATAAGTTTTCATTTTATGTTGAGGGGCTTTGACATATTTAATATGTAGACATTAACTATTTGCTATATGTAAGTTTGAAAAATGTAAGGCACCAGGATTTAGAGCTATTAAAATGTATGCATGTACAGATATTTGTTTGAGCTTTCATTATTTGCTTGAGTTGACTGTGCTTGTGAATGGTCCTAGATTATCATATTGCATCATCAAATCCTGCCAGTCTATAACGGCAAAAACAGACAATATTTTTCTCTTTTTCTTTAATACAGGATACATAGAAATAAGAAAGATAGGACCTTTTCATGTATACAAATTGGGATATTTGATTCCAGGTTACCTTTTCCTGTAATACCTGTCAATGTTTTGTAAGCTATTATTACAGATTCATATTCAAAATTAAAATCCACTTATTCTATCTAGTTGCAATGTCTATGTAACACTCCTTGCAGGACATTTTTACATATTTATGAAAAATGTAAAAATGTCCATACAAAGACAAAACAAGATGACTATGGCCACTCCATCTCTGCTTCAACAAAATGGAGATACAGTAATAATCCTGCAGATGCCCAGAGGAAGGCTTCTTGTGGCACTGTAGTCTCTTCCAAAGGAAGAGAAACTGCTTTGGCAGGGCAGGGTGCTGGGATGTGCAGCTTGAATACAGGGCAGTGGCCAAGGTGAGAAGTAAGGGTCAGAAAATGTGCTTTCAGCCCCTGCAGCAGTTCCAGCTGAATTACCGGCTTAGATGATAAATTCAAAATGGCAGACTTCATATAGCTAAGCTTTATGTCACTTATGATACAGATTACTCAGATTTAAAGTGACAATACAAGATTCAGGAGATGATAAAACTGACAGAATGCATTACTGAAACACACTGAAAACACCTACTTTGGTGACTTATTTCTCTTCTATGAAGTCAATGGGCAAACTCCCACTGAATTAAAGAGCAGAAAGAGCCCTTAATGCTTTAAGTTAAATGTTGTTTAGGATGGGGAATAGAGTGATAAAGTGCCTTTCACACTTCTCCTTTCCCCACAACCAAGTTCTGTATCACTCCATTCATCATGTCAGAAAAACAGCTTAGAGAAATAACTATTTTGACCAAAGCTGAAAAAAAAGCAGTGTTTTAAGTAGCCTTCTAACTCTCTACTTCTTTGGGAGGTGAAAAAAAAAAAAAATAAAAGGTTTAGTTGTTATGCACAACTCAAATGATTCTCTAAATTGGAGAAGTGATTTGAAATATTTCTGGACCATTACTGTTAAAAGACTGTCTGTCTTTGTTAAATGAGCTTTTGCTCTTATTTTTATTCTCATGGAGCAAGTCAAATAATTAAATTCACGATTAAATTCGTATTTCCATCAAAGAATAGCCATTCTCAGCACTGACATTTCTTGTGGCTGTTTCAGAGACAAAAAAAAAATCCCTCCCCCTTTCTGTTCTATATTTAACCTTCCTATTTCACAGCTGAGGTATTATGCTGATGTAACATGGGGAAAACAAGTTCGGTGTAAGTGGTTGCAAGATTATATGATATTTTTCCCAACTCTGATCACACAGAAACTTCAGCAATCTATTATAACTTTCTACTTAAATTAAAAAGAAATTAAAACAAAAAACAAATTAACAGTAAATTTCAGTTCTATTTGCTTTTTTTTTTCTTAAGGAAGATTTAAAGAAAGCAAAATTAGTAAAAGTAATAATTTAAATTTTGAAGATTAGCTTAAATGTATTCGATGTTTAAGATCAGAAACTAGCATTTTTTTATGAAGTTCAGAGAAAGGACATGAACCTCTACAGACTTAATCTAAATCTTTACACATCACTGACATTTGCAAATGCTTTTTCTTAAACTTCAGTGACATCTTTGTCACATTTTCACATATCAAACTCCTTGTGGATTCTAATTCTGCAGAGTTTTATTTATTTTGCAGTTGAATAGCAAAATAGATAAATATAGGTGGAAAAATTAAATGGGAAATGTTATTACATAAAGGATTGAGTAAGTATGTAGTTATCTGCCTGGACATGTTTGTCAGCTTTAAACCAACAAAATATTTAGGAACAGTAACTCACTTGGCTTTCCTGTGCCTTTAAACAAAGAAAAAGAGCAATTAGAATGCCAGGGAAAAAATAAGATTGTTGGTTGTTTTTTCTAAAGAAATTTTGAGCACTAAATGTTTTCTCACTGCAGCCCTGAGAAAGCAGGAATAGTAAGCATTTGAATGAGATGTGAAAGCTAGGCTTAAAGGAGTACCAGGAAAATACCAATTTCTAAGTGGGGGTGATAGCATGTTAAGGAAGACACAGGTGAACTAGACGAATTATCACCAGGTATGTGCACCAGAATGTTTTTAATTTTTAACTCAAACATGCAAAAACACCTTTGTCTCATTGTTTAGACATTAAAAAAAAAAAGTGGATCATTGTAACAGTTTTCCCTGGTTTTTACATTCATAAGTGTTGTCAACATGAGAGAATACGTCACTAAATACCACATTTGTCAGAAACAGGTTGATGAATTAGCCAGAGCCTTAATCCCCATTTGTAAACATATGTAATTTATGAGACTATACTATATTAACTCTTAAAAAACCAGAATCTCAGGCCTGCAGGATGACATAGGCTTGATATTGAAAGGTGTCTGACTTCTGCATCTTTGCCCCTGCTCATCTTTTCTGTTCGGCAATTTTAATGGCTTTGTATATCGTAATAAATTACAGATGGGCTCATTTTTCTCCCTGGGAAAGCCTTCTCTTCATTGCTTCTGAAGGTGATTCAGGATCCTCTCCCTGGTACTAAGATATTCTTTTTTCCTCCCAGAAGCCTTCAGTTCTCCAACAAATTCCCTGTTCTACCATTCAATACAAAACTTCTCCCACCTGAGCATGTTGTTTTGATCTTAAGGAAGTGTAATTTCTCTCAACCCTGACTCAGTACAAGGCAGTGAAGCTAAGGCAGGCAGGCAGCCTTCTTCCCTAACCATCTTCTTCCTTCCAACAAAGTAGGCAATGTACGATGTGCATACATACAACTATGTATACATATAATGGCATATATGTACTATATAATTGATTGTTGATTAGTTTCACCACTCATCCTTACAAACAATATCTTAACTACCAGGGGAAAAAAAGAAAATTAAAAAAAGGAAAGTTAAAGGAAAAAAAAATTACTTACAAATATTATGACTTAAAAAAACAGTAGACACTTTGGCTGAGTTTTTAGAATGAATTTTCAAAATAAAAAAAAATGAAATTTAGAAATTTAGAAATTAAATCTTTTCAACTTATTTCTAATGTTATAAGGTCTAGCAATATACTGTTATTTTAGATGAAAGTTGAGTTTCTTACAGTGGACTCAAGAATCTGGAATTCTTAGAGGAAAACAACAAATTTAGTAAACCTTTTGAAAAAAAAATCGTTAATGTTGGTAACACTTATGTTGGTACCACAAAGTTCTGTGGAGACACTTGAGTTACCTATAAATTTCTGCAGAACATTAAGTTTTCTTACCCAGAGACCCTTGATGCCTTATCTGGCAACACTGTTTTTGGTGGCAAAACCAGCAGGTTAGACTGGATAACAATTTATTTAATTAATGCAACTGCATTGGAGACCTAATTTTCCTTTCCACCACAAGTTAGATTCTTGAGGCAGACCTGCTGATTATGCCACCTTCATAGTCCAAAAAGGGACCAGTCTTAACATGCTCCGAGGACTTGAGTTTTAGAAAACCTTTTTTTGAGGTTTCAGTTTCATAGGGGTGATGGAAGGAATGAACATAGTGCTGTTCTTTGGAGTAATTTTCCTCTAAAGAGTGACTTTTTTCTCTGTGTTATTCAGTTCAGGTCAGCTGCCTGTGTGCAGAGGCAGGCAGACCTTCACCTTCACTTGCAAGTGTGAATGCCCACCATTTTTTCAGTCTGACAATTTTGCTTAAGGGCAGTTACTATTGGCACAGCAACAGTCAATCTCCAGAGTGTTTCTGGAAGGCCAGAGAAAGTGGAAGGTGCTCTTCTTACATTCACCTGCTATTTCAAACTCTTCCACTTGCAGCCCATGCAAGAGAAGCCCAGATCATTTTCTGTGTGTTGAAAGCTAGGCCAAGAGACATGGCCACACCACTAAGTGTCTTAAGCAGCTTCCAAAGGACCACAAAAGAGAGAATCTGTAGAGGGGTTCTCCTCCCCCTCTACTCTGCCCTGGTGAGGCTGCATCTAGAATATTGTGTCCAGTTCTGGGCCCCTCGGTTCAAGAAGGACAGGGAACTGCTAGAGAGAGTCCAGTGCAGAGCCACGAAGATGATTAAGGGAGTGGAACACCTCCCTTATGAGGAGAGGCTGAGGCAGATGGGTCTCTTTAGCTTGGAGAACAGGAGACTGAGGGGTGACCTCATTAATGTTTATAAATATGTAAAGGGCAAGTGTCATGAGGATAGAGCCAGGCTCTTCTCAGTGACACCCATTGACAGGACAAGGGGCAATGGGTGCAAGCTGGAACACAGAAGGTTCCACTTAAATATGAGGAAAAACTTCTTTACAGTGAGGGTAACTGAACACTGGAACAGGCTGCCCAGAGAGGTTGCGGAGTCTCCTTCTCGGGAGACATTCAAAACCTGCCTGGATGCGTTCCTGTGTGATGTGATCTAGGTAATCCTGCTCCAGCAGGGGGATTGGACTAGATGATCTTTCGAGGTCCCTTCCAATCCCTAACATTCTGTGATTCTGTGTGATTCTGTAATTCTTTTCCTGGTCCTTGGAAGATGACTGTTAGCTTTTTCTTTCCTGAAAAATATTTTTAAACTGCATAATGATGATTTAGGGTTCAAAACATGAATAAAATATGTTACATTTGACAACATGCTTTGTTTCCTGAAGAAAAGACAAACCACCCTCTCCTTTTGCCATAATCACTTTTGTCATTATGGGTCTGGCAAAAGGAAAGGGCATTTAGCACCTGGGCCAAATAGGAGGGAGATGCGGGAAGATGGCTGTAGGACATACAGGTTCATGTAAGTAAACACTCCATAAACATGGAAAATGGTTCTAAAATCTGCTCAATTCAAGTAATCACAGCAGAAGGAAATATCTTTGCAAATAATTTTATCTACCATATCTGAGTTTGATTTCCTATGAACAGTAACATAACTTGGACAAAAAAAACCCTTAAGACATTTTTCCTCCTGTGGCCAACAAGCTTTTTACAAACAATGCCAAAATTCACTAATTATTGCTACAGAGAAGCATGTAAATTCAGGTTCCCCAAAGGTACATTCCGACTGCCCAAAATGTGACAAGTACCATGGAAACAGTAGAAGTTACTACAAGATGAATGAGCATTGCTCTTTAATGAACTTGAGCTTTTACTTAAATACAGAGATTTTATACGATAACATTTTTTTCATCTTATCCTTAGCTTATTCCTTATGTCACTGGTCTATTTTGTTTCCTCTCCAGGGGACATTTACTCTCATCAGAGCACCATTAATTAGTTTGTTTGTGGCATTAGCTGTCACTCATTATGAGGTTCTAGGCTCCTGATAAAAGCATTTTTCCTTATTCCTTTCACAGCCTTTCTTTTAAGTCCTTAATGTTCCATCCATCCCTCGTTTCTTCCTAAGGAAATAAGGCAGTTGTAAAAATAAGGCTATTCTTTTTTCCCTAATATGTGTTTTTTAAAGAATCTATTGTCAGCCCCCATAATGAAGCCTATTGTTGCCAAGGTACTGTTTCTTATGGGAGCAGATGCAGATAGTTCTGCTGAAGAAGAAATATTTTGTTTTATAGTTGTGAAGCTGGAGAGAGTATCAAGGGCACTCATGACACAGGAGTCAATGTAAAGCAACAGTAAAAGCAGCAGTACAATTTTTTTCCCTAGGTAGTATGAGGTAAGACAGACCAGGAGTAAGCTGAAAGTCCTCTTCTTACAAATAAAATATAGACATTCTTTTGTATTTATATTTTTTAAATAATGCTTTTTCTGTGTTAAAAAGAAATTTACACCACCTTAGAAATAAAAAATAAATAAATCTGAACAACAGTTGTATTTTAGATCACATCTTGTTTAAGAAATGTAAGAAAAATTATTGCAAATTATTCAAATCTTGTCAGATGTGGTAAAATTATATACTTGTGGCCTGAATTACAATTATCCTAGTCTGAGTACTCCTCATCCTCTAACAAATTTTCAGTAGGCTGGGTGTCACATAAGAAATAACTCGTGGGAGCATAAGTTTTAAGTACTAAGAACATTAACACTTCCGTCTTTTCCTTTTTTTTTTTAATCCAGACTTTTTTATGTCAATTGTTAGAGATAATGAACTCAAGCTCTGAGCCTTGGCATTAACTGTGAACCTAAATTGAAGATATAATTTGAAAAACAGCTTTTGCAAAATATCTAATGGATATGCAACATGTTGCCAGAGCACATGGGAGTTTGAAACAGAAGGGCAGGGCACAGCTGCCAGCTTGGAGTATTTCCTAATGAGCTGAGACTGGAATGTATTTTAGCACCTGATCTTTTGGCCACAATGACATGCCTTTTTTTTAAAGTGTGTTTTAGATCGTAGATCACTCTTCTTTCACAGTTTTGCTATGCTGTGGAATTGCATTTCAAGAGAATAATATACCAAAGAGGATCAGCTGCTACAGAAAATGTTGTTATTACTTCGGAGGAAAAAATGATGTCATCTGTTCTCATATCAGATCTGAAATGCTATACTGATTATTCCTAACCAAAGCAAATAGAGTATTTGTTATTATGTCAAGCATACCATACAGTGTAGCCATTGTTGTTTGTTTGTTTGTTTTTTAATCTGGATTACTTGTTAACTCACTATATCTCTTGACCCTTTTGGGTCAACAGTGTATGAAAATTTTTCATGGAATTTATGGGGAATATTTTAGTAAAAGTTTGAAAGTTTTTAGACTTTGCAAACATCCAGTTTCAGGATTTCATAATTTCTAAAAGTGAAAACCAGAGGAATTTTTATAAGGTTATTATAAGGAAAAAAAAAAAAGTGATTTATTTAGAGACAAAGGAAAAGAAAACTGGATTTTTAACTTGCAGAATGATCTGGATCTTATGTCTTTTTTGATGTATTCCTTGGACTGTTAGTTCAGGAAATACAGTGGCTAGACTGGTGCATTTGATTTTTGTTTATAATATTGGAAAAGGTTTCAGAAGCTGACAATTAATGTGATCATATAAAATAAAATGCAGAAATTCCCAGACTCAAAGAGGCATGCTATAATACAGCACCAAAAAGTAATTTCTTATAAGGGGTTTTGTTTGGTTTTTTTGTTTCTTTGTTTCGGGATACTTTTCATCCTGAATTTGTCTCCTTATAATATTCTACTTTGGATTATGTCTCATGAGAAACTAAAAGTTAAACCTTCCCAGTAGAAAAATATAAGAAAAGCAAACCTAATCAATGGCTTTACACCTCAGTCGTGTTCTGCCTTATAGTTGACATCTTCTGTGTTTCCTTCTGTTTATTATATAGCACTTGTGGAGTGACGAGAATACTTTCCTCAAAAAAATATTTGTATAAACATGTAAACAAATTATTATAAAACTGTATGTTAGATGTTTCACAACAATCAGTTCACATTGGGGCTAAGAAGCTGAATATGATGGAAGACTGAACTGTAAATTTCTTCATTTTTGGAATGAGCTTTAAAGCCTATCTTTTGACTTGTTTGTTGTCAGGAAGCTTTAATATAAATTTTGTCCTTCTCAGTCTATACTTTACTTTTTTTTTCCCCTGCTGTTTTTCATTCCTAACTGTTCACTAGAAATTGCTGTTTTTCTAGATCCAGTCTGATAATACTCATCAAAGCCGTATGACAAATAGTGACCTAACCGTTTCTTTCCTCACGCACAGACACACGTGGTCACATACACACTGGTACATCCCATCTTCAGTCAGTGATTCAGGCTGCAGAAACAACAGGGTCCGTTAAAGTAATTAGAAGCAGCCAATACTCAGCATTTTTGAAAGTCAACACTGGAAGCCTTCTACAGTCTGAATGCTTTGCTGGCCTCAGAACTGTTTCTGACTCTGAAAAGGAGCAATCCACAGCTCTGAAAGAGCGGCAGTTACACTTTCTCCGTGACATTCTCTGTTGGCTGTATAGTGTGGTGTCTTTGAACATGCTGGATTTTCTGAATGCCATTCATATGTGCTCTTCTTCCACAAAATATCATTGTCTCAGACATTAGAAACTCTGCATTATGAATACTACTCTGGAAGCCCAGTCCCTAACTTTAAATACTGCAGCTCTGTGTGTCACAATACCTAAATTATTTTTTCGAAGTCTAGCCACAGAAGATTAGTTTTACAGGCAAGGTCATAAAGTGAATCATGAAAAGAGTCTTAATTCCAGTCTTAATTTCACTCTTAGCAGCAGGAAAGATACCGAGTACATATATACTGATAAATAAAAAGGGCAAAGAAGCAAATTAGAGCAATTGGATCCCTGATCCTCAACGCTACCAGGTAGCTTGCTCCCAGGTTTTATTTGGGACCGCTCCAGCTAACTTTCTCCAAGACAAATCTGTCTGTAAGGTATTAATCAGTTGAGGCCTTTTGGCCTCATTGCCAGAATCCATTTCCATAATCCTTTGTAGCCAGCACAGAGGGATGGGATGCGATGGGATGGGATGGGGTTAGGTGAATTAGGGTGGAAAGGGATGTCTGCTCTTGAATGACCAGTGTAAAACTAGCCTCAGTGGCTACTCATGAGAGTGCGGGGCAGAGACTCCTGCTGGCTCCAGTAGCCCAGGGAAAAGACAAGATGAAGCACCAAGTTCCATCCACTTAGCCCAGTTGATTGACAAGTCACCTTCAACAAAGAGGACAAGATCTCCCTGCATATTTTATACAGTAGTGTAACTCCTTGATACCTGCTACGTAAAAGTAAAATAAGCAAATCTAGCTACTGATACTGTCTTTTAGATAGACAAATGTAGTCTTTGATAATTTAGTCCATTGCTTTTGACATAAAGATTAATGGAAGAGTGCTATTTGCAATATTTTTAAAGATTTCAAGAAGAAACAAAAGGAAAAATAGAGGCTGTCTGAAAAATGAATGAGATGATTGTGATACTGATGTTGGTGTTTGTTGATGAAATATATATAAGAAACCTAATAAAATACATATGTAATTACTGCACACAAGTTGATTTAGTAACAATTACACTAAGGCTGTACATCACTGACTATATATTAACATTGTAGCAAAAAATAATATACAACATAACTGTAGACTGAATGTCAGATTGTTTAAAATTCACAAGACAGCTATTAGTCTTCACAGTCTGATAGGTGGGCCAGCACCTCAACACCACTCCCATCCAGACAGATTTCGCCTCAGGCAAATGCCTCAAAAGAAACAGAGAGACCACTTTAAGCATTTTTTGTGGTTTAACCCCAGTAGGCAGCTAAGCACAATACAACTGCTCACTCACTCCCCCACAGCCAGATGGGGAAGAGTTGGAAGGGTAAAAGTGAGAAGATTCATGGATTGAGATAAAAACAGTTTAATAGATAAAACAAAAGCTGTGTGTGCAAGCAAAGCAAAACAAGGAATTCATTCACTGCTTCCCATTGGCAGGCAGGTGTTCAGCCATTTCCAGGAAAGCAGGGCTGCATCATACGTAACGGTTACTTAGGAAGAAAATAAACCATCACTCAAAATGTTGCCCCTTGCTCCTTCTTCCCCCAGCTTTTATTGCTGAGCATGACATCATATGGTATAGGATATCCCTTTGGTCAGTTAGCGTCAACTGACCCAGCTGTGTCCCCTCCCAACTCATGCACCCCCGCCCTACTCACTGGTGGGGCAGTGTGAGGATCAGAAAAGATTTTGACTATGTGTATGAACTGTTCAGCAATAACTAAAACATGGGTGCATTATCAACACTTTTTTGGTCACAAATCCAAAACGTAGCACCATACAAGCTGCTATGAAGAAAATTAACTCTAACCCAGCCAAAATCAGTACAGCGCTTAAACCAGTTGTGCTTACCACTGTTGCAGCTGACTTGGGTCTTACACTCTTTATAGTGTATTTAAGACACGTTCCCACTAATTTATTCCTACTAGTCTTACATGATGACCTCTCAAGACGTCCAGAGCTATTTCCCATCCTCAGTCCAACAAGATGCTTTTCTTTATATGTACTGTTACTGGTGTCCTTCTCTGTCCTTATCATAGCAATGTCACTCTGCACTGCTCTATTCTGTTATCTTCTGGGAAAGTGCTATATAGCACTGCCACCCAGGGGAAAGGAGGCAGGCAAGCATCGGTCAGTGTGTGCTTGTGTTCAACCACAGGCAAAGCCTGGCAGCAGAAAGCACATTCCTCTCACCAGAGGTGGCAGGGGAATGATTGAGTGACAGCCCCTTTGAAGGATTTAGGAGCTGCCTAAAAATACAACTGTACCTGTTGAGAAATACAGGTGTAATAAACTTCAGATAAAAAGTATTACTTGGATAAATGGTGTTGAAATGAAGTTTGCCTGTCACAGTTTTTTTCTAAACTGTAGCAGGATAATTTTTTTTTCAGAATGATTTTATTTCATGGGGTTTTTTTGTGGTTTTTTGTTTGTTTTTTTTTTAAGAATGAAAAGTCATACTTAGAATTCCATCCTTAATTGTTTCTCAGAAACATTTGAAAACTTTAAGGTGCACTTAACTTGCTACGTCTTCTCATTTCATTTAAATGTCCCTGACATAAGTGCCTCTCTTTTCAGCCCTCAAAGCCTCTGTTCAAAATAGCCAAAACACAATTATGTGTACAGATAAAAATCTTTGTAAGTTATAGCTGGGGAAAAAAACAAAAAACAAATCAAAACTAAAGTATATATTCATGCATAGAAGCCTTCTTCAGCACTTTTTATTTCCCTCAGAATTAACCAGCCAAACTTTTAAGTGCTGTAAGTTCATGTTTAGATTTGGTACGCTTCCACAACCCTTTCTCCAGAAATGTATGATGGCAGCCTACTTCTTGCTTATAAACTTGGTGCCTATTCATGCTGCTAAGGAACTGAATTTGCACAGGCATATTGTGAAGGGAAATACGTTGTTGTCTACATTGGAAAGCAAGTGGGATAGCTTCTGTTCTTGGGCTTACTCACAGTGTGGCCTGGATCCTATTCTGCAGAGCATGTCCCTGCTCTACTTTCCCTTTGCCCATTTTTCTAGTCTATTCAATGGAAACAGTTCCTGGACTGGACTTTTCATACCTCAGTTGTATCTTAGGAGATTGCCAGTGTACACCCTGTCAACAAGAAGTTCAAGAGTTTCAACATCTGCATATGGCCATTGCCCAGTGACTCCCTGTCAAGACGAAATGTGTCATATGGCAACATCTGACAGCCTGACCAACCTTATCACCTTCTACAACACAGTAGCATTTTCTGTAGACAAGGGGCAAGTGGTGGATATTGTTTACCTGGACTTAAGCAAAGTGTTTGACACTGTTTCCCATAGCCTCCTCCTAGACAAACTGGCAAGAGTGGATGGGCAGTCTGTGAGATGGGTAGGATATTGTCTAACAGGCCACAATCAGAGGGTGGTGATCAATCATTTTTGCTCACACTGGCAGCCTGTCACATGTAAGGTCCCCCAGGGACTGACAATGGTCCCAACACTGTTCAACATCTTCATAAATTATCTGGAGGGTGGGACTGAAAGCATCCTCTCCAAGTTTGCTGATGAAAATAAACTGAGTAGTGAGGTGGACATGTCAGAAGGGAGAGCTATCTTACAGAGAAACCTGGGCAGGCTGGACAATTGGGCTAGCAAGAACAGCATGAAGTTTAACAAAGACAAGTGCAAACTCCTGCACCTGGGATGATATAACCAATAAGCCCAGTACAGACTAGGGTCTGTGTGGTTGGGGAGCAGCCTTGCTGAAAGGGACCTGGGGGTCCTGGTGGACAACAAGCTGAACAAGAGTCAGCAGTGCACTGCTGCAGCAACAAAGGAATCAACAAAGGCTGCATCCATGGGGCTCTTACTAGCAGAGATAAAGACGTGACCATCCCACTCAGCATTTGTCAGGCCACATCTGGAGTACTGTGTCCAGTTCTGGTCCCCACAATTCAAAAAAGACATGGACGGACTGGAGATGGTCTAAAGTAGGGCCACAAGGATGATCAGAGTGCTGGAGAACCTGCCCTATGAGGAAAGACTGAAGAAGTCAGGTCTTTTCACCCTGGAGAAGAAAAGGCTTAGGTAGACCTCATCATAGTTTTCCAGTCCTTAAAGCGTGGCTAAAAGAGGACAGAGGCTTTCTCTTCACAAGGATCCACATGGAGAGGAAAAGGGGCAAGTCACACTGGAAGAGGTTTCATCTTGATATAAGAAAAAAAATATTCACAGTGAGAACAATCAATCAGTCACTGGAACAACCTCCCCAGGGACATGGGGGAGTCTCTGTCACTGGAGGTTTTCAAGATGTGACTGGGCAGCATACTAGATAATGTCATCTAGTCTCCTTTTCCCACAAAAGATTGGACCAGATGATCTTTCAAGGTCCCTTCCAATCTGTGCTGTTTCTATGATTCTATGGTCTGGAGAAGGATTATGCCTTGCCTTGGAAAGCAAATGTAGATGCTCTAGAGCAAAATATAATAAGAATTCAGGGTATTAAAGGGGGAAAATGAGAGGAGTTACTGTGAGGGGATAGAGTCTGCACCTCAAGAAGAGACTGGGATCACTGTGAGACAGATAGGAGACAACAAATTGCCTGGCCAGGAGGACTGTAAGGAGGAACATCCCAGATACTGAAGGCAACCAAGCTCAGATTGCTGCAACTACAAGAGAAACAAAACCAAAACCACACAAAACAAAATAAAACCAAAAAGCAAAACCCAAAATACCATGTTGACAGAAACCCAGACTGGAAATAAAAAGGTCTTAGAGGACAAAGGGAGAGTTGATTGCTAGTTCCTTAACTTAATCATAGGTAAACCTATTAAACTTTCTCTACACACAACCAAAGTGGGGGGAAAAAAAAAGATTTATTGTTAAATTTTAATAAAACTTACTTATCTGTTACTTCAGAACTCTGGGCATCTGGTGGTCTTTTCTGAGGCACATACATGCACACACACAAAGACTAAAATAGATGACAGCTGCTGGGCTTTCCAGATTGCTGATTGTGTCCGTTCTGCTTCAGATCTGGCTCATGGAAATGGCACAGCGGGAAAGATTGTGAAGAAAAGAGCAGGGTCCTGTGTGTGGATTTGGTTTGTAATATTCCATTTGGCCCTGTTCAGAAGAAAAATGTACCATTTTGCAATTTGACAGATACTATGTTCTTTGTAAATAAAATACCAAATGGATTAAAATGGGTGTGTCTAACAATATGTGAGACATGCACTATCCAGTCTCCAGGAAAAACAAAAGAAAATAATAAATAAGTCAAAAGTTCTATGAGGAAGTAGAAGCAGCTCAAAATATGCCATCAAAAGCCTTATCTCCTTGTAACCACTAGAAGTTTGTTCAAAATCTCTCATGTCACAGCTGAGATAAAATATGTGTCCATATGTTTTGTTTGCCTCTGGAAAATGAGAGGTTATTTTGGTTTGGTCCAGAAATAAAAATTGTAAGCCAAGTCACATTATCATGACTTAGAAATAGAAAAACAGTAAATAAACAGCTACGAAATATTAGCTATTCCATGTTAACTTCTATAGTTAATAATTTATGTTTCTGATTCCTATGTTCCATTGCCTATGTATGTGAATAATACTCCTTTTACCATTATTTAATTAATTTCCTTTGTAATTTCAGTGAGTATTGATTTATAATTTTTTATGCCATGAAATAAAACAGATGTCTATATTCTATACATAATTTATATTTTTGTACATATCTTTCCTCTCATTTATTTTCACATAAAGTAAAATACAATATAATTTAAATCTCTGATGAAATTTATTTACATTCTAATTATTAGCATTCTCTCTGAACTCCCTGTAATTCTGTTTTTTTGCTTATTCTGACACAGAACAACTGGTATTAACCAGAAACTAAGAGATGATGGTGAACAACCGATATGAAAATACTAATAAAAAATTATAATGGCTAATCTTTAAACATCCATATGCTTGATTTCCTATTTAAACCACAGAGTCAGCAGAAATATTTATGAAAATGGCTACAATGATAATTTATTTTTTAAAAAATTGTTAATAAATGTAAGAATAATCACAGTATTATTCAGTGAAAACAGTGACATTGTGGATTAGCATTTTACTCTGCAGAAAATTAATAATTTTTCCTCTTTCCCATATTTCAGCTAGATTCTAATCTCTATATTTGCCTTTCACTATATGATTTAGCTTTAAGGGATCTGTTTTCTGTGTTATTCTACCAATAGTCTTTTGAAAGTCTTAAGCCATTCATTTCCCTTTTATCTACTGCTTTATTGTGAACTGAATATAAAAGACGTTCAAAAAATTCTAATATATTAGCAAACCACAATCTCCTTTTGAAATACTGTCGGTGCGTATGTGAAGATAACCCAGATGTTTTACTAGTTTGTAATTTCAACCATTTTTCTAATTCTCACATAAACCCTGTTGATCTCTTATTCCTCACTTGATATCTAAGACATAACCTTTTATTGTTTTACATTGTAATTCTCTAGTGTAATAACTGTGCTCAGAGAAGACGGCAAATCTTTGCTAACATCTCACTTCAAAAGTTTTCAGAATTATATGGTGCTCAGACAAGAACTATGAAAGTGGTATTTTAGATGGAGGCCACTTTGAGACATTTAAGCTCCATCGTAATTCTGGGCCACAAAGTTCCATAAAAAATCTCAAGTAAAACTCAGTCTCTTCATATGTGTATTGACCTTTTGGATTTATCTTACAAGTTGAACTCATCAGGCTGGTTCAGATATGACTAAGCCTCATTTACTGAAGGAATTTTGGTACTCTGAAGTGCTGTGTTATCGTAACAGAAGTAGCGGTTCTGGTTGTAAGCTGGTGCAGCTGTATGAAAGGTATCTGAGTTTAAAGTAGGAACTAATAACTACATCTATTTCAGTAAATTAAATAGTGCCACAATACTTTCTTGGGCACAAACACTTAATCATCTCTACAGTTAAATTATTTCACCGTCCCTGGCATGGTTTCATTCTAAGGCAACTCATCCTTTTCCAAAGACTATCTGAGCACGAGTGAGTATGAGCAAAACACTGTTCCCAAAAGTCTTTTTGGAGGTGACTACTCTCTTTCCGTTATTCAGCCTCAGGGCAAGAGAACAGGCACAGGCACACTGAATTGAATAGTCTAGAGGGAGATGCAGGCTCTCATTCAGAAATAAATAGGTGCCTCCCCAAAACAATTCACCTTTTTTCTTAGGCAAATGTGCAGGATGGCTTTATCCAATCTATTTCAAAAGCAGTCTATTTTTCCCCATTGATGATAAGGGAATTATAGGAAGACTAGATCAGACATATGTAACTTTTAGGTGACTAAAGCTATGTGTAAGGATTCTTATCTGATCTCTGATTCTTCATATTTGTGTAAAATATGCACTGTCACCAATCTGATTTTTAACAACATCTGCAACTGGTTCAGCCTCTGTTCCCTTTTTTGAACTGTGAGGGGAAAAATGAAATGTAGGGTTAAGCATAATGAACTCCCTATTTTTGTAAACTACCTTTGTATTTAATGCAGAGCATTCTAACTTTGTAAACCATTGCATGAAGAGTTCATTATTCAGAATTTTTGGCTTAGTTTTTAAGTTTTTTAATCATTATACTAAAGTGTTGTGTTGTGAAGATTAATAAAATAATACAGAATGAATAATGTGTTAAGTAAATGTTAAAGAGGTATAAGGTTTTGGATGTTTTTCAGAACCAAGTTAAACATTTAATGTGTGAATGTTTCTCTACCATGTTTGTACAGGCAGAACTCGTGGCTTTTTTTACTTATGTCGATGCATTTCTTCAAAGGTTAGGTTTAAGAGACAGCTATATACAGAATAAATTCATATGCACTACTAAGTGAAAGCAATATAAAAAAAACTTAGAAAAAATATAGTTCTTTATGCATGCACTGAGTAACTCAGATATGTTTTCTTCTGTATAGCAGTGTATCTTATCACAGGTCTTATCACAGACTAATAAATAGTATATATAAAGTCTGTAGAATTTTCAGTAATGATTCAAAAATGTCATAGTTATCCTACAGGATGGCAACTGAAAATTTGTTTTGTTTTTCCTGAGATATCCATTTTAAAATCTTCTATAAGGTCATATAAAAATTCTTTGCACCCTTGGGTCAGGATTTTTTTTTTTTCAGTCTTATCTAGAATAAGAAAGCTTGAGAGAATTTATAGAAAAATATTTTCATCTGACTTTTTCAAACTCTAGTTTTCTAAGACCTGCACTGAACACCTCATAGAATAAACAATAAGCTTCCAAAAGAAAGAAGAGTTAATCAGCTATCATAACAGTCGATTGTTGCCTGATCATGAAAAACATTATGAAGAAAAAGTAAAAACACTAGAAGTAACAAGAATTCATAGGGATTTTTACAATTTATGGTATCTTTTATCCTCAGAAATGCAAGTTTTCAGAGATTCTCCTTTCAGTGAAATCACAGAATCACAACTGAAGTTGGGAGAGACCTCTGGAGATCTCCCTGCACGAGCAGGGCTGCTTAGAGCTAGGTTACCCAGGACCATGTCCAGACAGCTTTTGAAGATCTCCAAGGATGGAGACTGCAGGCTCTCTGGGCAACCTGTGCCACTGCTCGGTCACCCTCACAGTGAAAAAGAGTTTCCTGCTATGTTTCAGTTTGCACCCATTGCTTATTTAGTGAATAAAGCACTACAGACATGATTTGTCTATGTGTCCTCTTCATTTAGAAGGTATTCAGACATGCAGGTCACTGAAGAGTAACAAGAGGCATGCTATCAGGGATGTGATTACGCTGTCTTTCCTAGAAACTCTGAAATTAAGCTAGCACATATAATTTGGGCCTTCTGTTGAGATTTTGTTACAAAGTCACTAAATTAGGGCAGAATTTCTGTGAACCGGAAGTTGGTCAAAGAGCTGACAGCAAGCAGTAGCTAGACCACCAGTTATCTATTATTAATTCTACATTTCTTCCAACATTTTAAGAATGGGTGTGACAGAAAGACTTGGAACCCAATTGATGTTTCTTGTCCAGTGTCTCTGTTAGGTGTTAGATTGCTCATGTGCCTTTTGTCAATTCCAAGTTGCTGTCATGAAAGTTTATGATTAAGTGAGAGGAGTTAATTAACACCAAAACCAGTGAATTAAAAGAAAAAGAAGATTTTCTCAGTGATGATTTTCCAGTGAGCACCATTTTATTTATAACAGTTAAACAAATATTAGCTTATTGGTTTAGAATCATAAATCTCAGGATCTGAAAATATTAGCTAGTCTAGACTTCAAGAGAAGAGAACTCTTGATTTAGCTATCTGATGCAGAATACACAGTTTAACAAATTAACTACACATATAATTTTAAATCCAAATATTTTTCTTTATTCTTCCCCACCCCCCACAGAATCCCAGTAAAGTCAGAATCATTTGCCTTTATTAATGTGGGAAAAATCTGATAGTTCTTGTGTCATCTGATCTAGATCTGCCAAGCATAAATAAAAATGTTTTGCTATATAATCTGAGAAATTAGAGAAAACTAATTAAAATTCTATCAGCATCTTCTTTAAGAAACTGTATTCCCATCTTTAAAAATACTCTTATTAGCTTATAGTACAGGCAGAGAACACATTTTCCTAGTTTTTAATTATTTCTTTATATTATAAAAATAACTATATTTGTAATTCTTTTTTATAGTGAAAAGTTAATGACAATGTTACATGTTGTCCAATTAACCACCAAGTGGAGCTCTAACCTAGCAAAAGAATTTATCATTTTATAACCAGTGCAGATGCCAACAGCAGTTTTTCATAAAGCAAGCTAAAGTAAAAAAAAAAACACACACAAAACAGCTGCACCCTGTGCCAGTTACACCTGCTTTACATCTTCAGAATCTGTTTTGTTCGTAACTCACAGTTACAATCAAACG
Source organism: Nyctibius grandis (assembly GCF_013368605.1). Classification (NCBI taxonomy): domain Eukaryota; kingdom Metazoa; phylum Chordata; class Aves; order Nyctibiiformes; family Nyctibiidae; genus Nyctibius; species Nyctibius grandis. The sequence continues at coordinate 73,765,859 of NC_090659.1, read as the reverse complement.
CTGTAAAAATAAAGCTCCTTGCAGGCAAAACAGAGCAGTGATTCAAATTAACATGGAATTATACTTCAATAGACTGAAGATTTTACTTGAAAGCAATTATAGTTAATGAAAATAATGCTCAATCCCTCAAGTGTTCTGCTTTCATGGATTCAAGTTACAGATAAAAGAAACTGACTTATAAACTGTACAAGGATTAAAAGAACTGAGTAAAGCCTGAATAATACACATTTAATTGTGCTGATTTGATTGAGAGAGACGACTACTTACATTTGAATGTTGAATGACCTATTTTAGAGGACCATCAAGTGTTTAAATAAACTGGGACAAATTCTAATGATTGACATTCATAAAACATTTTGTTATGGTTTGATTAGTTGGCTGATTGTCTTTATAATATATCCTTATGATTACTTAAAATCATATTTGGAACTGAATTACTGACTTAATGTATGCAATACAGTGCATTGTGTTTGAATTGCTGCTGGTTTTTGGTTTTGTTTGTTCTTTTTGTTTTTCCAGAAAGGTTCTGCTTAACTTACCTGATTTCTTTTAGCTTCTTCCACAGGCCAACTATATTCTGTTGCACTTATTCTATACACATGTGCGTACAGGACTTGGGAGAGCTTCCAACTTCCCAGGTCAATTTGTGCACCTCAGTTAATTTCTGACAACATGTGCATACATTCACTCCTATCTCTTCCTCTTCCGTTCTGCAAACATACTTACTCTTACTGAAGGCAATCCTGAGGTCATGCCTCACAGAAAGCCATGGTGCTATAGGTGTGCCAGTGCGGGCAGGTGGGAGACTACAACTGAGGACATTGAACAGAATAAACCAACTCTGCAGGGTGGGTGTGAGCATATCACAGAGGTGCATATGAACATACATGTATGTGATTATTAGTGACTGTCAACCTGGACTAATCTGCAAATAGGGTAAGCAGTGTGGGAGGCAGGCATCAAAGAGGCTGTAAGTCTGTGCCAGATACTGGAGAGACCGGAGGGTCTGCAAATTGGCTACTGAAGGGACCAGAAGGTCCAAGTCAAGTATTGTGGGGCTTGGGGGTTGACCGAGAGACCCATCTGCATGTGCTGTGTGTGAGGCAGCTGGAGCTGAGAGGATCCAAGGGCCAGCTGCTGTGTAGATTGTCTAAGGGCAGTTGAGAGAGAGAGAGAGAGAGTGTTCATGTGTGCAAGGAGGTCTGAACACTTGCAGCCGGAGTGGGGCTGAGTTGGTGTGAGATACAGAGAAAAAATGAATGGAAGCAGTTTTGATAATGGAAGTTTTACCTTGGACCACACCTTACTCTAGGAAGAGAATATCTTCTAAAGCATTTTGATGATTATGGAATAACCTTTACTTAATTGTATATGCTTTTGGACTACTTCTTCATAACAACCTTCCCTAGGCCCTTATGCTTCCAGACCGATAGTCATGACTTTGTAGCAGATAACCTAAAACCATAGTAAGAACCTGGTTTGTGGGGTCTTACTATGAAGAAGCCCTGAGACCCACCAGCTGTGCAGCTTGTAGTTTTCTGTGGTTGGCAGCCCAGGACCTGTGGCATTGTTTGCTCTCTTGAATCTGTGTATTGCAGAAACATCAGGATGCACAGCAGCACACTGCATCCAGTAAGAGATATTCTGAAAACTGCTTTCCATTTCCTAATTATTTCTGGGTAAATACTTCAAGCAAAATGCTGTAGTCTTACAATGTTTTTTATTATGAAGCAATGTTTTTTATTAAATTCTCTTTCATCATGTTTCCCTAAATAGCTGTAGCTGGCAGACCTCCACTTTCTCTCTGTTCCCCATCAGGGTATAATTTCCAATCACTTTTTGGTATGTAGATAGCAATCAGGTTTTTGTTTAAATCTCTTGGTTAGCTTTTTTGGTCATGGGTGGACTCATATGCACTCATATGTACCATAGCTAAAGGCAGCTTAAATTAATTGATGCCATGACCAATAGAGACAATTTCAATGGTAGAAGGCCCTAGTGTTTTCCTGTTCTCTTTACCCTGAATGAGGCAATGATCTCAGACAGATGTAAACACAGGAGACAACACTTCAAACAGATTTCAAGAAAGTGAGGAAACTTTTGAAGGACCCCCTGAACCAACTTATATCCAGGAGATACTGGAAACATCAGATTATACTATAATACTACAGGCCAGATTGTGCCATACATCATCACATCAAGTAATACTCCCTAACATCTTTGCCTTTAAATAAATTGTTGTGTAGTCATGCATTTTTCAGTGTAAAGAAGATTATCAGCACAAGTTCTAAGCGATTCAGTATAAATACTTAAGTAGTGCCATTCTATGACTGTGTGAAAATGATGTTGCTGTTTATTGCCATCAACACTTATGAAATAGTACTCCATGGGCTAGAAAAGAATACGTAGAAGTTCTGTATGACACAGACTCTCACATACTTGCATCCTTCCAGTGATATTGAATTTCAAAGTGATTTTCAAATTCTTACCCTCCGGAGGTACAGCAGCTTAATGGTTCCATGGCTGTTACTCCTTCTGCAGAATATTAGTCCCATGACCCCCCAAATATATTCTAATAGAGTTTGTTTGTTGATGATTTAGAATGAAATCAGTACACATTGCAAATTAACCTAGGGTAAAAAAGACTGATTGAAAAAATAAGTGAATTTTTCACATTAAAAATTAAGTCCTATTAAAAAAAAAAGCAATTACTTTTAAGCAAAGACAATGTTCAAATAATTGATGGTACTGGAACACAGAGGAAATAACCTTGGAGTTAACTTTGTTTCTTTGTGGTCTATGTCCCATTATGGATCTTTTTTCATTACTCAAACTTAATCTCAGTGTTATTTTTTTTATACCTTTTTTCCTTGCAATTTTTACCTTGGTATCTTTTATCTTGTTTCTGCCAATTTGTGATCTAGCACCAGTGATCCCCCTACTCATACTGTTTGCACTTGAAACCACAAGATTTGCTCAAGGCTTTCCAGACTGTGTTAAGGGCTGCAACAGCTCCAATAACTGCATCAGAGAATGGGAAGTGGAAAATATTTTAAAGTTTCACTAACAGTGAAAATGGTCTGTTACTCAGGTTTCAGAAGTCATGTAATATTCACATCTGGCCTTATTACCTCAGTTCTCAATCAAATTTTGAAGTCTTTCTTTTGTTGGAAAGTTTTAACCAGAATTTCAATTTATTTTAGTGTTGTCAAGATATAGTAGGAAACTATGATAAGATACTCCAGTATTAAGTACTCTAAAATGTCTCATGTTAATCTTTACTAACCTTTATTAGTCATTAGAGACCAGTCTGTCTAATCACTTAAACTATACTCTTAGATACTGTAAATTATTCCTAACTATTGTAGTAGATATGGCCCTGAACAAGGACACGCTTTACAAACTTACTCAGCTGTAGAAATAATATGAGAGACATTTTATCTGACTATCCTGGCTTTGACTGCCCTTGAGAGCACATTCACTGTTTGTTCAGTCAGCAAGCCTGCAGGTACAGATGAAGGTCATTCCTAAAATATATGGGATTCTGTGTGCCTTGAAGTTTTTACCATGTTCACAAACCGTGTCCACCTTAATATGTCTGCAGGCATGTCCTGGGAGGCTGTCTGCAGGCTGCTCACAAGGCCATGGGTCATTACAAACATAGTATTGACATAATAGTATTTTCTGCTTCCTCCTTGTGCTTTGCAAGGTTATGTGTGAGAAAAGCAAGCCAATGCTTTTCTCTGCTGCCTCTACTCTTTTTCTCATCATCATCCTCTGTTACTCTACTTTCTCTGGCAAGTATGGAAGTGTGTGCAGAAGGCAGATTCATAGGGTCTATTTCTAGAGACAGAGTTCTTCCAGAGAATAAAGTAACTCTGTTTATTACATACCTCATATTTATACCTGAACTTAAGTTAACTTCATATTGGTGGCTTACTGCTTGCCCAAGCTTTCTCAGTAGTGATGGATGCAGCCTTAAACATAGGAAAAGAACTTGCATTCTTGTACAGTCTTTGTGTTATACTGTGGGAGTCCTGGCCAATGATGCAACAAATGAATAAGTTAAAAATCCTCTGTAGCCTTGTACTACTGTGCTGTACCACCATTTTCAGACTTTAAGCTACTACATTTCTTCCTAAAAAAAAAAAAAAAAACACAGAGGAGAGAGAGATGGGAGAGAGAAGCAGAGTTTTAATACTACCCTCCCCCTGTGACTGACAAATTATGTAGTAGACGAACCTGATGCCAAGAAAAAATTATTTCGGTCTTAGAGAAAAAGAGATTCTGAAGGAAAAAGTGACGGATCATGCTTTAGTTTTCCTGTCCAGCAGATACAATACACTTTGTATTAATTTAATTTGTTTTAATTTTATGTCACAAACTAGTCCTAAGCATCTAGAGCTTTATTTCATCAGTCTTCCTATGTATTTTACATACACATTTATAGCTATTTCACTGTTTTTCCATATGCATAACAAAGTTCTTGTAGCCAGATCTCTGTGTTTACAAAGTATACTGGGGCACAAAACCAGTTCATGTTGTTCCTGCTTTTGCAGTATGTACTTATTTTAAATATTGAGATGCAATGAAAAAATAGGTATTTGCCATACCTATAACAAATACAGAGGTAAAGCAAGACAAAATGCACTGTCAAAATCTACTTCAGAAAGTAAATATACTGGTTTTAAATCAGTACTTATCAGAAATGTAATCAGCACCTTGGTTAGTAGAAATTCTTTAGGTTCTGAATGATGGCTTATTGCGTATGCACTTCCAGCTATCTCTCTAAATAAGGGATGGCTGTGAAGTGCTTATTTGCTCACTTAATATTGCAGTTTAGATATTCACTATCTATCTGCAGTACACCCAGAAAATTAAAAGGAACTTTTTCATTTCCTTCAGAAAGCTTTGAAACAGAGCTTTGATTCTCTCATTTTTATGGATAATAGATAATTTAGGCTACTAGATATTATGACTACCAGAAAATTTTGTATTCATGAAACAATAATGTGACTCATATTTTCTTTGGTACTTAAAAATAATAGATATGAGTTTATAGGTTAAAACTATCTTTCATAGTACTAGAAAAGAAGCTGTGAGACTACCTTCAGAAAACTCTTGGGTAGTAGAATTATTCAAAATTATGCATGCTATGAAAAGGAAAGGAAATCTAGCCAGATGTTCACAGATCATTAATTTATCTTGAGTAAGTTAAGCAACTTTTCCTTTCCCTGCCTTGAAAAAACTTTATCTTAAAAGTAGACCAATTTCATCACTATTTATTTTCAAAAATTTCTACTTATTAAAGGTGTTGATGGTTCTAATAATAATATACAGCTAAGTTCTCATTTAATGAGGATTCAACACACTGACTACAGTGTAAAAGTTAGAGCAAATAAAAGATTAAGCTGATCCAGTGACATATCTCCTAGTTCACTTGTTAAAAGCTTGAGTTTAACAGTTATTTATTTCCTAAAAAGAAAGAAGAAAGAAAAAATAAAGGAAAAAAAGGAAGAAAAAGGAAAAAAAAAAGGAAAGAAAAAATTCAACACACTATAGTTAATGCTTTTTTCAATTTACCTTTTCTTTTCCAGCTTTCATACAGACGTTTTAGATGGTTCATATTTCCACTTTGGATATTTAAACCAGTTTCATGATTTAAATAATCTCTTGGTACAGAGATCATTTTGTTTGAATTCACAAAGGCGTAGTGATTTCTGCTAGCATGTGTTGGTTGATGTTCTTCTCAATCCTTTGTAGTGTTGCTTTATTTGATCCCCCTGATCAGAGTTGTCTTTGACTAAGGCACATATCTGAAGTGCACTGACCAGTACCAAGTTGTTGTCACACCAGTGAAAGGCAGGGAAAATCACAAAAGAAAACTTACTCTTATGCCTTTTTCTTCCATGGGCATTCTATTTTTTTAACTACTATTGCTCACAGAGTCCAGAGCTGAATTTTGCTGCTTTGAATCCCTGAAATCTGGCAGCCTAACTACTGCTAGTCAAATCTGAAAAAGCTAGGTAATTTTACTCCAGTATACCGTAAAACAGAGTTGTGTTTTAGTGAATCAGACTTTTACAATGTTTAAAGGAAATTAACATTAATTATGTAAATTTTATTATTTTATTTGATTACTGATGGAATTCCCCTTTGCACAATAAGAAAGGTTAGAATAAACTCAAGCTGAATTTCTGAAGACACCATCTTAGTTTAGAGGCTATAGTCACTTGGAAAAAATTTTTTAGAGGACAAGTGGGTGATACAATTGGCCATTTTTGTTTGTGCTATCACAACCAGCAAGGAAACTAAACATAAAGGTTCAGTTAAAAATAAGCTTCTGCTTCATTCATTATTTATGAGATTTGAATAAGTGTTTGAATGAGTCTTAAATGAGGAGAAAAAGGGCTGTATCTAATACTTTCTGACGTGGTGTCCTGAAGTGGGATCATGGAGGTGAAGGATTAAATTTACAAGTGATTTTCACTTCCTAGAACGTGATTTATAGAGAGGTTTCAATTTATTCGTAACCATGAAATGGTTTGCACATGCTGAAGTAGTTTTCAAGCAGACTCCAATTCCTTTGACATTCTTTGTAGCCTTCTACACCCTTCCAGTTGCAGATACGGAAGTAACTTACTACTTTGCAGCCTTCTAGTATCATTACTACTAGCAGGAAGTAATACTGTGAGAAGATTACAGCTACATCAAAGACATGAAGACAGAATTATTTCTTACAGCAACAGCAGTAATAATCTTACTGTTTAAAGTCCGATCTCCCCTTCAGTATCCTCTGAGCACAGATGAAAAAAGGGTGCAGCAGAATGACTTAACATGTGGGGAGGAGTATTTGAAAACTCTAATTAGGAACTGGTAGTCAAGGGTTAGTGGATAGAATAAGGCTATGAACAACAATCAAGTTTCATCATTCATGTTAAAAACAGAATAGATTGTAGAACAGAGTAACACCAATATTTCTCTTCTTAGTGCTGGCCTCTTTTTTTAAAACATTTTGTTGGAAGCTGGACAAGTTATCTAATCTTTCTACAAGAGGCAAATGGATGTAGACATGCAGGAGTGAAAGCAACTTCCATGGCAGGAAGCCTGATCTTCCTCTCTCAACAAGAACATCATAGAATAATCTTTGAATGGTATCGGTTGGAAGGGAACTTAAAGGTCATCTAGTTCCAACCCCCCTGCCATGGACAGGGACACCTTTGCACTAGACGAGGTTGCTCAAAGCCTCATCCAACCTGGCCTTGAACACTGCCAGAGAGGGGGCATCCACAACTTCTCTGGGAAACCGCTTCCAGTGTCTCACCACCCTCACAGGAAATAATTTCTTCCTAAGATCTAATCTAAATCTACCCTCTTTCAGTTTAAAACCGTTACCCCTCGTCCTGTCACTATATGCCCTTGTAAAAAGCCCCTCTCCAGTTTTCCTGTAGGCCCCCTTCAGGTACTGGAAGGCTGCTAGAAAGTCTCCCTGGAGCCGTCTTCTCCAGGCTGAACAGCCCCAACTCTCTCAGCCTGTCTTCATAGGAGAGGTGCTCCAGCCCTCTCATCATCTTCGTGGCCCTCCTCTGGACTCGTTCCAACAGCTCCATGTCCTTCTTACGTTGGGGGCCCCAAAGCTGAACGCAGTACACCAGGTGGGGTCTCATGAGAGTGGAGTAGAGGGTCAGAATCACCTCCCTCGACCTGCTGGCCACGCTGCTTTTGATGCAGCCCAGGATACGGTTGGCCTTTTGAGCTGCAAGCACACATTGCCAGCTCATGTTGAGCTTCTCGTCAGCCATCACCCCCAAGGCCTTCTCCTCAGGACTGCTCTCAATCCATTCTCCCCCCAGCCTGTATTTATGCTGGGGATTGCCCCGACCCACATGCAGGACCTTGCACTTGGCCTTGTTGAACTTCATGCAGTTCGCACAGGCCCAGCTCTCAAGCCTGTCAAGGTCCCTCTGGATGGCATCCCTTCCCTCCAGCGCATCAACCGCACTACACAGCTTGGTGTCATCAGCAAACTTGCTGAGGGCACACTCAATCCCACTGTCCATGTCGCTGATAAAGATGTTAAACAGGACCGGTCCCAATACTGACCCCCTGAGGAATGCCACTCGTCACTGGTGTCCACTTGGGACATTGAGCCGTTGACCACAACTCTTTGAGTGAGACCATCCAGCCAATTCTTTATCCACTGAGTGGTCCAGCTGTCAAGTCCATGTCTCTCCAATTTGGAGACAAGGATGTTGTGCGGGACACTGTCAAATGCTTTGCACAAGTCCAGGCAGATGACATCAGTTGCTTTTCCCCCATCCACCAGCGCTGTAACCCTGTCATAGAAGGCCACCAAATTTGTCAGGCACAATTTGCCCTTAGTGAAGCCATGCTGGGCTGTCACCAATCACCTCGTTCTTTTCCATGTGCCTCAGTATAGTTTCCAGGAGGATCTGCTCCATGATCTTTCCAGACACACAGGTGAGACTGACTGGCCTGTAGTTCCCTGCATCTTCCTTTTTTCCCTTCTTGAAAATGGGGGTTATGTTTCCCGTTTTTTAGTCAGTGGGAACTTCACTAGATTGCCATGACTTCTCAAAAATTATGGATAGTGGCTTAGCAACTTCATCAGCCAGTTCCCTCAGGACCCGTGGATGCACTTCATCAGGTTCCATGGACTTGTGCATCTTCAGGTTCTTTATGTGGTCTCAAACCTTGTCTTCAGGGCAACAGTTGGACTTCAGGGCAACAGTTGGTCTCAATGATCCCTGAGGTCTCTTCCAACTTGGTTGATTCTGTGATTCTGTGATTCTCCTACAGTGGATGGTTCTTCATTCTTCTAATCCCTGCCTCTTCCTTCTGCGACTTGGGTGGTGAGGCTAGAGCACTTGCCAGTGAAGACTGAGACAAAAAAGTCACTGAGTACCTCAGCCTTCTCCATATCCCAGGTAAGCAGGTCTCCTGTTTCCTTCTGGAGAGGGCCCACATTTTGTCTAGTCTTCCTTTTAGTAGGAGGATCAGGGACATGAAGTTTATGTAATGAAGTCGAACAAAGTGCCAGAACTGGACTTGAAATACAGAGCAGCTTTTTAAGTGACATAGCAGAGAGTTATATAGAAGGGAAGCATATTTCTTTAAAATAGATCTCATGCACACAAGCATGCACAGAGATTTTGGAACTGGTTATTAAATTGAAGAAAAGATAAACCTAATAACGGAAAGCATAAAACGAGCTGCTATTGTTGTTCTGCCATCTTTCTCTTAAATAATAAAACAACTGTTATAAAATCTCTCTTTTGTCATTGGTAGTTGGTGACTATTGCTTTCGTATTTATACTAAAACTTAAAGAACGAACCAAAAAAACCCAACCCTTTAGGAACTGAAAGCCCTGTTTTCATTTTTGTTCTGTAAAACAATAAGACCAACTGCCAAGTCCTGCTTTAAAACATTATAAGAGCTGAGTGGTGCAGAGTGAGCTGATGCTTTAATTTGGGAACAAAAAAAAAGGATGTTAAGATATTCTTCAGTATTCTTCAGGGCTTTTCATTCCCGATCACCTTTTTTTACATGATACGTGTTATATCCAAATGAGTTGCATAGTCTTCATGAAAGATGCCAAAGTAATGGCAATAAGATAGAAATTGATCAAAACACCCCTGAATCATAGCATTCTTTCTCCTTCCTTCTTTCTTTTTTTTTTGTTTGCTTTCAAAGTATTTTTATGGGAACGGTTATCGATATCATATACAACTTATATCAGAGACAACATTGTTTTGTTTTATTTTCTAAAAAAATGTTTTAAACAACCATTTTTTCACATACCTACCTTGAGAGGTACAGATAAACTTTCTGTATGTGTGCACAACTACAAGAACTGAGGTATGGTGTTCATTTAGTAGGGAGGTTATCTTAGATGCAAAATAGGAGAGTCACACTTCCAAAGTTATCCAGAGACATGTGGAACTGCTTCTTGGTGAAGGGATAATATTGCTTTGCCACCAAATATGTCTGACTAGGCAGGTTCATAAACACATCATTTTAGAGGATACTATTCTTAAAATCACCAACATTTCCAAGAAGACAAAGTAATAAGTCCTTGGTAACTGCTTTCACTTAAAGAAGTGTCAGTGCAGGGTATAAATATACAGGGTATAAGTTTAAAAGCTACAGCTTCAATAGCTATTACCTATTCTTGAGGACTGGCACTACAGTGAGATTAGAGGTTTGTAAATAAATTAGCAAACAGAAAGGAAGCATATGCTGTGGGTGATCTTCCTCCTTTTTCCAGCAACCATTTCATCTCAGTAAACAGGGTAGGGGGAGGAATCAAGAGTTTACTTTCTGTCTATGGGGTCTAGGATATACCACTGGTTTCAGCCCTTCAAACTTTACTTTTTATTAGCACAGAGTAGTGAAAGTCTGTTTCAGGATGCTCTCCCCTTGTGCTGTGCTGAGGGAAAGGAGCTGTCTGGGTGGGAAACAGCTGCACAGGCTTCACCACCTCTGTGTCATAAAAAAATTTTCAGGAGTACTGCAAATTCACTGTCCGCTGCCAAACAGGACTTGAGTAGTCAGTTCCCTCTGAGGGACAAAAATTGGCCATAACAGTTGTACAAATGCATGCAATATCCCACTCAGCCAGTTCAGTTGTATTTGACCTTACCTGAAAACTAGCTCTCTTGTAAACTACGTAACTGAATGCATTTTTATTAATTTATCGAGTTTATTAAGACACTTTGTTAAGTAGAAAGGTCAAATATAAGAAATCAAATAGGAGAAATAAATTGTTGTATCCTCTCTTCCAAAAAGAATAAAAAAGAATAGAATTGATTGTTTTTTCCTTTATATAACTGTCAGTGACAAGAAATGATGGTAGCAGATTCTTTTCAGTGTAGGATGTGGATGAAAAATGTTAGATTTAGAACCCTTATTCTTTCTAACATTGCATAGATTAGAAAAATAATTAACAATTAATTAATTTTTACTCTGTAGAGTGAAAAGGGTGTTTCTTTTGTATCAAACAGAAAATGAATAGCATGCTTGTTTCATACTCTGTTTTGCCAAGATGTTTTCTTCTGAAGGTGACAGTATTTTGCTGTTTGTAATATCCCTCCTAAATATTCAATCAAACAATTAGACAAATTTATTAACTGTGAGAAAGAGTTCTCTCTTGCTGAGGATACTCAAAACTCTCTAAGCCATGTCTAGAAAGAATTTATGAATAGCAGATTTCAGACTTTCTACCATGCTGAGGATACAGATATGGCAGAAAAAGCTTAGCAAATTTCTAAGCGAATGTCCTAGTAGAATAGTATAGAACATAAAGATCCTTTCTTTTTGTTGTTGTTCTTTTTTTCTTTCCTTTAAAACAAAACAACCCGAAATCAGATTGTTAGCTCCCAAAAATCAATAATTTCCTTCAGAGCCAGACACAGTTGATACATATGCTTCAGATATTACATACTGATTATTGATTTAGTGGATTATGGGGACATAAAGAAGGTAATTTATTTTTTTTTTTTAAAAAAAGAAACATAACAAAATCAAAACACACAATACTTCTGTTTGCTTGATGAAAAAAATAATTGATAAGATAATGCAACAATTTTCTGTTCTTTGTAATTAGTGGAACAAGACTTGAACAAAACAATCCCATCTCCCCCATGCAGCAATCTTAAGCTAATATTTCAGGAATAAGATTCTTCTCTCATCCTTCTGAATTAGTGATAGTGTGTATTATTTTCTCAGGCTTTTTCAGAGGCAACTAGTAAATGTGGCTACTCTAAAGTTTTCAAAATTGTAATATGTAAAATATGTCATTTTCACCTGGAAAATATAGATACTTTGAAACCTTATTTTACTTGCAGTTTGTCTCTTAGTAAAGGTTACATATAGTAGAGCCTCCTTGGTCTGGATGGAACCATCTCGTAGAATCATAGAATTGATTTGGTTGAAAAAGACCTTTGAGCTCAACGAGTCCAACCGTTAACCTAGCACTGCTAAGTCCACCACTAAACCATGTTCCCCTGCACCACATCTACAAGTCTTTTAAATGCCTCCAGGGATGGTGACTTCACTATTTCCCTGGGCAGCCTGTTCCAATACTTGATAACCCTTTCAGTGAAGAAATTTTTCCTGATACCCAATCGAAACTTCCCCTGGTGTAACTTGAGGCCATTTCCTCTTGTCCTATCGCTTGTTACTTGGGAGAAGAGACGACTTCATTAGAAGTCCGATCTCATTAGAACAATGAGACACATCTCATTAGAACAATCCATGCTTCAGTATTTTGCTTTACTCAATGTAGGTCAATTACAAGAAAATTAAGAATTAAGTTTAAAACAATTAGCAACTAAAACAAAACAAATAAAAAAGTCAACCTAATAGATATACAGGAGAGTGCTTTTAACATGTCAGGATACCTGGTCCAGGAGTGCTCTCTCACAACTCCTTTTATCAGTTCTTTTTAATTTTGCAAAAATAATTATCCTTAATTCAAATGGTTGTTGAATCTTATAGCACAATGCTGATGATATTTACCCAGGAAGAAAAGATAGATGCTTCAAGTATCAGTGAAAATGCATGTCTGATACAGCTGACTGTTAATCTCCAAGGTAAATTAAGGACTTAAAGCTGTATGTTCCACACCCCAGGTGAGTTCATCAACTGGAATGCTTCACAGTGAAAGAAACCCTCCCTAATATCCTGCTAATGGTGTTTTAATTTGTGTAAACCACCAAGTATTCACTAGACCACAAAGAAACTGTCAGCCAGAGACTAATATACACACCTGGAAACTGGGGGATCTCAGATTGATTGATGTCCTTACTCTGGACACAGATCAGAAGAACCATGAAAAAAAAGGACTGAACAAATCTCTTTTCAAAGCATGTTTTAGGAAAGGAAAAAACCTCACTGTAAACCAGAACATTTGAGACAGGATTTTGTAGCCTAACAAATGCTAGTTAAGTAAGTGGTGGTAAAGAGAGAAGTAGAGGCATGAAGAAAACAAACTGACAGAATGAGTTAGGAGAAAAATCTAATAAATAAAATGGGTTTCTATTTCAGAATACAACATTATTTTTTGAGTTATTTTCTAGCCTTTTGCACCTGAGGTTGAGAACAATGATATTGCAGTAAGTTTTATCTCACGAAGGGCAAGATTTAGAGATTTTTCTTGGATTATTTTCTTCTGTTGTAGTTTAGCAAACAGGTTACTGCCCCCCCAAACAGGGAAAGTCTTTCTCTTCTTTCTGCTCACATTTCTACTCAATACTTCTCTTGTATTTGGTGTAGCTTTTATGGAACATTATGACCTAATGAAACTCACTAATTCATCAGAAAATTAGTTACTTTTTTCAAATAAGTTTTATACACAACCATCTATTGGCACTTTGATGAGTTGAATCATCTCTATGAAGAACCCAGTGAGTACCTGAGTAAGGGTATGGCGAAAGTAAGAAAGAAAAAAGGACAGTGCAAAATCACCATTTCAGCAATAAATCACTAGATCAAATCAAGCTGTAGCAAATAATTTTATCTTCACTTAAGTTGATTTGTCTTGCATATGATACAAGGGTGTCTTAGAGAAGACAGTGCTCCCCACAAAATAACATATTACTGTAGTTCATTATAAAATGAAGTGTAATATAATTCAATAGTTGCACAGCAAGAGTGAAATCTCATGCTGCTTATATAATACAAAAAAAAATTGAGAAACATATTAATAACAAAAAAGTCTGTGTTCTATCATTAGAAGGCTCTTAGACTCCATATCCCTCAAACAATGCTAGTGAATAACTAAAACAAGGTACATACTAACTTGCAATATCAAGATAGAGGCTTACAATAAGCTAATGCATCTGTTGCCATTTAGCACTGAGACTTATTTAGCAGTGTGAAAATTAAACTTTAACCTTTTATTGTAACTAGTCATTGTCGTTTGCAGCATTAAAATCTATCAACAAAATGAATACTTTTTTTTTTACTGTAACATTCATCATATCCTTATTGCTGCTTCAAATCTGTATCTTGCTGCCAAACTCTAATTTCTTGTCTTGTCCATCTGCTACAGGGAGAAACTTTTACTGGAAAAACAGTGGTAATAAAAAGCAGCATTCTTTATAGCGAACACAAAAAGCAAACTTACCTGTGGAGCGCATTCAAGCACCAATGTAAAAACTAAATACTTTCTTCTTGCTTGGATGAAAACACTCTAAAGGATCTTTCATTTATTTCATATATGAAAGTATTGAAGAAGAGAAGCATGAGGTTCATGGATGAACCTCAGCACTATCAGTTATATAAAAGAAGAACAAATGGAGGAACACAAAAGTGTTTGCAGCAAAAACCATCTATCTTATCCTTTGTCCTGTCTCCATCAGGGACCAAAGGCAAACGCCTAGTAACATACCTAAGAACAAGGCAATTATGAAATCATGCTGCTCCTGAATATTCTCCCAGCAATCAAAAAGTTTATGCCTGGAAAATACCTAAAGAAGAAGTCACATTTCTGTATTTGTTTGGCCTCTATGGATTTTTCTCCCCTTTTTTTTTTTCCTCTTAACGACTTCTTGAATTTTTGTAAACTTAGTATCCACAGCATTCTGAAGTAAAAAGGTCTACTGCTTAATGCTTGTTTAAAAGTGGTACCTGTTTCAAACTGTCAGCCACTAGTTTCTTTTGAATTCTGTCTTCTATTTGAAGAGAAAGTGAATATTGTTCACTCTTCATCATCTTTATGCCTTTCATGATTTGGTATAATTCTATCATATATGTCCTTGGTAACCTGCTCTTATCGGAAGTGTGTCATCATTCTGCATACAGAGGCTGTTCTAAACCCTTGATCATCTTTCTTCAACTCTCTGAACTTTCCCTTTCTGGGACAGGGTTAATTTTCTTCATAGCAGCCTGTATGGTGCTATGTTTTGGATTTGTGACCAAAACAGTGTTGATAACACACCTATGTTTCAGATCTTGCTGAACAGTGTTTATACAGCATCAAGGCCTTTTCTGTTTCTCAGTCTGCTCTCCCCTTCACCCAAGGAGAGTTGGCTGGTGGTGCACAAGATGCTGGGAGGCAGCACAGCCAGGACAGCTGACCTCATCTGAACAAAGGGATATTCCATACCATATGATATTGTGCTCAGGAATAAAAGCTGGGGAAGAGTTTTCCAAAGGATACCATTGCTCAGGGACTGACTGGACATCAGCTGGCTGATGGTGAGCTATTACTTTTGCATTACTTTTATTTTTTCTTTTCTTTTTTTCTTTTTTCTTTTTCTTGTTTCTCTTTTACCTATTAAATTGTCTTTATCTCAACCCACAAGTTTTCTCACTTTTACCCTTTTGATTCTCTCCCCCACCCTGCTGTGGGAGAGTGAGTGAGTAGCTATGTGGGGCTTAGCTCATATCTCATTTAATCCACAGCAGTGCATTACTTAATATTTATTTTCATTGACTTTAATTTGTTACTTTTTTTGAACTTTGTCATCACCAAGTCCAAATATAATCCGTTTAGTCTTGATCCTAGAATGCCAGGCTGTGTATTTAGAGTTTAACTATTAATAATTTATTCTTCTTTGCAATTAATTAGTTTCTTAAGAGGCTTTCTAACTATTCTCAAAGCCCTGACTTTTATCTGAGCTTTTCTTCCTTTGAAAAAAAAAAATTTTTTAAAAAAAATATATATATATATGCTTTTTTTTTTTTTTAAGATATCCTTCTTCAGGAAAAACCTATTTTTGTATCATTATTGATAAATGAGAGCCCACTACACAGATAAAAGTAATCAGTATGCACAACAAAGGTCTGTAGTAACATTGAAGCACCTTGTTGAACCCTTTGACCAATTCTGTACCTGAATACACAAACATTTCTGGTTATGAAGTAAGGTGTTAATAGAAATTTTGCTTAATCTGCTTTTCTTTTAGTATTAGAACAGCTCTGCCTCCAGATTTTTGCTTAAAGGATACAGGCTCTTCAATCCTATTCTCAAGCCCAATTAAACAATTACAAACATATCTAACTTTTTTCCCCTGGGGAAAAACCAACAAAACAACAACAACAACAAGGTGAATTTAGAAACTCTCACAAAGCATGGATTTTGACTGTGAATTCATCTGGAAACAACAGAAACATTAAAAAAAAAATCAGTGACTGTGGGAAGAAATGTGAGTATTCAGGCAGGAAATATTTGCTTTTTTTTTTCCTCTTTATTCAAACAAGAAATGGACTGGGCAGTGGTATAATTTACTTAGTTTCACAGAATGATGCTGATATAAGCCAAGAAGTTGGGCCTATTACTGTTTAAAATTTTAATATTGAACAAATTCATTTAAACCATTCGGGAATGTTTTGAAATAAAATATGGTTATGACTTCACAATTTAATTAAATATTTGTTAACCCTCCCACTGTAACTGCCAGATAGCTGTAAAGCTGAGCATAGAGAGAAATTAGAAGAATCATTTGGGAAACTAGATTAAATATTGAGGGACAGATCTTCAGCCTATGTGATTTTGCCTGCTTCCACTAGTTTTAATGAATCTGTGTTGCATTACACCTGCTGAGCATTCAACCTTAAGAATTTATAAGCTCATGAATTCAAACGAAGACCTTACCTCCCACAAGTGATCATGTATTATAACTCTAGAATTTTAGCAGAATTGGAATGTTTCTTGAAATCACATTATATTTGTATTATATGTACACAGAGAAAAACTTCAAAAACTTAAACAAGTGACAATTGGATTCATTATAGGAATAGACGCATGGCATTCTGAAGTTTATATTACACCATGGGACACAATAAAGAATCCCTGAACACAGTTAAAAGACTATCAAGGACTTTAACTGATATGGAAAAAGTCAAAGATGGGCGTGTTTTATCTTGACTGGTTAAACAGAGTAAACTAGGCCTCCATCTAGCTTGATGTTTAAGTTATTATCTATCCAGAATGCAAATAAACTCACTGACTTCTAAATTAAAATTTGTACATTAATTTATGAATACATTTATATATTCCTTGCTGAATCAAGACTTGGTTAGGAATTAACTCCATTTTCAAAGCAGTTTATATTTTAGTGTTTTGATGAGAAAGTAATCTGGTGTAACATCAGAAAAAAAGTGGAAGGATGGTCACAGAAGGATCCTCAGCTATAAAAATATGAAAAGAGTCATATTCTGATTCCCAGATAATGCCTTGAAGAAAATAACAGCATAAATTGAAACTGGGAACAACATACTGACAGGAATATTGTTCCTTTTAGTCTCCATTTAGGAAACATTATCAAAAAACTGTCCTGTTGTCCAACAAAGTTAAGAGGCAATGTAATTTTTTCCCTATAACCGCTGACATATAATTTGAGAAACATAAATTTGTCCTTTAGTAATTTCATCATCCACTTAATCCACATGAAACATTAAAGGTCATTAGGAGAGATAATGGGGAGTTCAATTTCACAACAGTCATTTGAAAAAGTATCAAATTTAATCAAACTTCCATTTATGAAGTGATCTTTGACATTAACTTTCAAAATTGTCCCTGGGATGTACTGGACACTAGTTAAGCAATTACAAAATATATTTAAGCAAATGAGACAAGGTTAGGACAGCGGCCTAGAAGTCAAAGACACTCAAATCCAGTTTTCACCTGTGCCTGACTGCCTGCAAATCACTTAGGTTCTGTAGTTCTCATTAGCTGTATAATTTCTTTGGATTATTAAACTTTCTTGGACAGGAACTGTCCCTTACTATGTGATTTTAGGTCTTACAGTATGGTCTAGACACTTCTCATAATCTTTTAAAATGTGTTCCTTACACATACACCTAGTCATTGAGTACCTGAATAACACTAATAAAGCAGGGATTTTTGAAATAAGATGTCTGATAGTTCTGTAAAATTATTTTCTACCAGTAAATTTCAAAGTAAGATTTAAACAGTCACAGATTTGCTGCATTTCATGTTGTGATCATGAAATTCTGGACATCTAGGAGTTTAATTCTGCTTTTAGTTGCTATAGAATACAGTGTGTCTTCAATCAGATTTAATTTGAGTTACATCACCACAGCTAAGTCAGTAAGTGTGTATGTCACATTGATCAATTGGGACATTAAACAAGAACTGCACTGATCAAACACATAGGGAATTGAAACAAAACACTCATTAAGATGCACGTGTTCAGCTCCTGAAGACATCTAGGGAAAGCCTACGTGCAGAAAATTTGTGTGGATTTGGCATTTTGTGTTTATTAAATAAATAGAGCATAAACAGAAAAAAAACCCACAAAAAAAAACACAAACACCAAACCAAAACAAATCCCCAATTCCTGAAATAGTATATAGAGTCTATGTGATGTGAGTGTGTGTGAGAGCACAAAACACCCTATTGTGTATGATATTTTTACCTTCTTAGAAGGACACAGAATGATTGAGTGAGGCATTATCTACCCATCCTCTGAAGTGCTCATTGAGGTGACCTAGCTTTTATCATTGTCTTTTGTATCAAGCTTGACTTGCACAAAATGGCTTGCCTGTTTGAGACTGTATATTAATCTGTAGATTTTTTGAAAGCTATTTTTTCTATTCCAGTTAAAGAGGAAGAAGAAATTGCAAGCAATTTGTCCTTTCTTCTTTGGAGTGGAAGATTTACTGAAAGCGAAAAAAAACATGACTAAAACTTGAAAATGTGATGAAGTTGCAAGCAATTTGTCATTTTACACTGAAAATTTTCTTAAAATAAAAAGCTTGTACATTCAAAGTATAAAAACTCTAATGAACAGCCTATGTCTCTGTGCCACCTGAAATAAAGATCTCATGATATAATGAGTAGAATACTTAGATATAGTATTAGTTCAATTGTGTCCATTTTCATATCTGCTCTTTTTAAAGAAAGGTTGGTTCTCAATTTTCTCTTTCCCTCCAAATGTTAAAAAATGAATTACTAAAGCATTCTGTAAAGTTATCTTTTAAAAGTTTCAGTAAAAGAATATAAGCAAGAAAACTTACCTAAAGTATAGGGGTTTTCTGTTTTGTTCTTTTTTTAATTAAAAAAAAGATTTCAAAAGATTGGCTCTACTTCTGTGTAGAACTCTTCTCTAAATGCATCCCACATGGTAGAATAATAGAATAGTTTGGGTTGGAAGAGACCTTTAAAGATCATCTAGTCCAACCTCCCTGCCATGGGCAGGGACATCTTCCACTAGATCAGGTTGCTCAAAGCCCCATCCAACCTGACCTTGAACACCTCCACGGATGGAGCATTCGCAACTTATCTGGGCAACCTGTTCCAGTGTCTCACCACCGGCATCATAACAAAATTTTTCCTTATGTCCAATCTGAACCTACCCTCTTTCAGTTTAAAACTGCTGTGCCTTGCCCTGTCACTACAGGCCTTGGTAAAAAGCCTCTCTCCATCTTGCTTATATGCCTCCTGTAAGTATTGAAAGGCCACAATAAGGTGTCTCTGGTGCCTTCTCTTCTCCAGGCTGAACAACCCCAACTCTCTCAGCCCTTCTTCAGAGGAGAGGTGTTCCAGCCCTCTGATCATTTCCATGGCCCTCATCTTGTCTTGCACTAACATGTCAATGTCTTTCTTGTACCGGGGACCACAGAGTTGCTTGCAAATGTATGCAGTGCTCATATTTTAAAAAACAACAATACTGTAGGCTGTAGACAAACTAGAATTTAGCAACCAAGCTATCAACTTTGTATCGTAGACTGCTTCCTCTGAGTAATAAAGTGAGAAAATACATTAATAGAAATAAGCAAAACTGGATTTATTCCACTTAATACATTTCTACCGTTGTGACCTAATAATCTTCTGATCAAGGACAGAAAATTGGTGAGTGATGAGAAGCCTCTTACAGAATTCATATGAAGCACAACTTGTTTCTGGAAATTACAGAAGTCTTTAAAGTACATTTAGTCCATTTCGTGGAATATAGATATAGAGTGCATTCATCCAATATACAATTGCAAAACTTGCTCACTGAGGTTAAGTTCTGAATCTTCATAGTCCCTGTCAATCACAGAATGAGTGAATGCAGGAACACAGACCAATGAAAGAATCAGAGTAATTCTCCTGCAATTGTTGGCAAATGAGATATTAAGAATTTAGTCCAGGACTGAAAACCCTTTTGATGCATCTTAGACTACCATGCATCTTTACAGCTGGGTTTTCACCTTTGGCACAATGAGTCTCAAAAAATGAAATAGGAAATAGCTCAGACTTTGCTAATGTCATGTTTCAGTGCTAGAAAGAATGTTTTAAATTAATCTTCCTAAATGTTACTCTGAAGTCTATCATATTCTACAGTAAAAAGTGGTTGTGCTTTTGAGTGGGACAAATATGCTTGTCTACCCGTTTTACTGGACTATCATATGTCTTACTGAATGTTGATGAGTAAGTTACTTACAATGTTGATGAGTAAATTACTGAAAGATACTTCGAACCAACTTTGTACAGAAAAAAAAAAGCCAAAAATATTCGTTCAGATTTTCTTACTTATATAAGAGTTTGGTTTTTTTTTTAAATCTAAAACTATCAGAAGATTTAGGCATGTGTTTTGTTTTACCGACCCCACTATAGGCATACCACTACAGTTGCTGGGATATTTTAAAGTGAAAACAGCATCAAAAGTCACAGGATGTAAAGCTGGAAGTGACCATAATGATCCTATATATAAAGAAAGACAGTACAAAGCAGAGCTTCGCTCAGTCACTAATTCCCCGAGTCAACTTATAAGATAAATGCCCAACAGTGCAGCAACTATATTTACATGAAGGTGGATAAGTATTTTATACTATCTTTGGCAATGCTTCTAATGTGTAAAATCAAAAAGTGGGATGAACTTTATGAAGCCTGTATTCAAGACTGATGGACATTGCAAAATATCTCTTTTGCAGCTCAGTGAATAAACAGTTCACCTTTTGGCAGCAGCAGAATACCCTGGGAAGATTAACTTTCAGTATCTCCTAACATTTCTATTGCTTTTTACTTAGCTATATGACATCTGAGTCCTAAATTAGCCCTTTTTAAACAGAAATGCCTTCTCCATTCCAATATTCCTCCTCTTTTCCATCCCCCTGGGTAACACATAACAGGACTTTACTATAACTGAGCAAGATGGTAACTAATTAAATAAATTAAAAGCATAACCCTTAAGGTTGACCTGAGAGTAGAAATTGCTCTGACCTCTCAGTGACACAGAATGTGATTACTGAAAAAATAACAACGGGAAAGACAGCTAAAGAAACCACACAGATAGTCAAAAGATGCATTTCCACTCTATTAGACCAAAAGCCATCCAGCTGGATCTTATCAGATGGTCTCAGTCTCTTCTAAAATATTAAAGTAATCCTTAATTCTATCATAGGATTTCTACTGAAGAAAGAGCCTCAATTTATTGTACTTTTACTGCTGAGAGCAATAGACCATTGAAGTGGCAGTGAGAGCACAGGGGGACACTGGGGTTACTCTGTCTTTCTGGATAGGTGCCCACAAAGGCAAGGAAGTCACTGCTATTGTAATGCAGACGACAGAAAGCAAAGCACACACTGCAGCTGAATTAATTGAAAGAAATTAACTGCACACCCAAACAGAATTTCAGCTTTAAAAATAAATTTTGGCATCGTAATTAGCATCTCATGCTTCTGAGAGATCAACACCCAACTGAATAATTAAGCTGTGCTGAACAGAAGTGCAGCATTTTAAAATAATCAGAGTTTTATGCAATAGCCAGAGTTTGGAAAACCCTATTTAGCTTTTTTTTTTTTTTTTTTTAAGAGGGGAGGAGGAAAGAAAGGGAACCCTAGAAGGATTAAGTGAGGAAGCATTAGTCTCCTTTGTATTTTCTCAACTCTAGTTCCAAACAGCACTCTGTGACCAGAGGACTTTTCAAAGTAAATGGACTGTAATGATTTAGATATGCAATCCACTTAAAGACATGATCTGAGACTCAACTACGTACCAGCTTTATGAAGAATAAGTTTACTGACTTCAGAGGAATTATTCTTTATTTGTATCAGCTTAACAGAAAACAGACTTTTGTTCTTACTACTATGCAATCCAACAGCCAAAAATTCCCATAATATGTATCCTTCCGATTCCTGAGATTTAATATTGATTGAAAAAAAAAGAGTTAATCAACAAGATTTTAGGACTAGATATTTTCTCAGGATACTTTAATATTTAATTGCAGAAAAGGTTTATTAAAAGAAAGGAAAAGTAAAATTCTTATTGAAAAAGCATAGAGTATCTCTCTATTCCACTCCCATACAGCTAGCTTTGTCATCTTCGAAACAGAGAAGCCCCTTAATCTTGGGCAGATGACTACTAGACACAGTTAGTTCAATCTGTATGTGTATTTTGGCAACAAATATGATGAAACTCCATTTGTCTTTTTCTGTAAGGCACATAATGCCTCATAGAGGCTTTTTGTCAATCTCACATCCTTATTAGTAAAATCCTGAGTGACCATAGAGACACCAGAAGCTCACGTAGGTACACTGGTTGCAAAGATTCATTTCAGCATATATACTGATAAAAAAGTGAATATAGTACAGAGACCTGTAGTTCAGAAATATGTATATATTAAAAAAACTGTTGCACTTAATACAACCACCCCCTGCACTTTGAATAGAATTTTGGGAGTATGGATTTTCTGACATAAACTATAAAAGCATCCTTCATATTTTTCCATCAAATGGTATGTTGTGGTATTACAAAGATTTAAGGCATTAATTACAATACAGAAATCTATCTAATGATATGTCTCTAACTGAAAAGGATTAACCAAAAAATAAAATAAGAGTGTAGCTTTTCACATTAACTGAAAGGAATCAATCTGGTACACTGCATCTGAAGTTTGTAGTCTTGGAATTTGAATTTCAGTTTTTCATCTACATTTGGTTAGAACCAAGGGGTTACAAGATACTGTTGTTATGATTCGATGTTAACTCCCGAGGGAAGAAATATTAGTGTATGGAGAATGAGATTTTCTGTTGGTTACCCAAGAAGCAGGAGTTTGCCACAAATAGAGTTTCAGTAATCACAGGATAGGTTGGAAAGGAGCTCTGGAGATCACCTGGAACAGCTTCCTGTTCAAAGCAGGGCCAAACAAAGAAGGGGGCTCTAGGCCATGTCAAGTTGAGCTCTGATGACCTCCAGGGATGGAGACTCCAAAGTCTTTCTGGGCAACCTCTTCCTGTGTTTGACCTCCCTCACAAGGAAGTAGTTGTTCTAATGTCTAACTCAAACTTACTGTTTTTCTAACTTGTTCCTGTTACTTCTTATCCTTCCCTGATGCCCGTAGAAGGGAACGGCAACATCGAGCAGCTCTCAAGAGCAGGGATACAGGTGCTGAGAGCGAGGACACAGTAGTGACTCACCAAGGGATGTAGTCCCATGGTACCTGTCCAGGAGAGCAGGGCTGGGATGGGGATGATGACTGGGGTCAGCTGGGACCTCACTGATGTCCAGGGAAGTCCACAGTGACCAGGCAGGCCTGAGGCCAACTTCAGAAGTCAAGGTTGGCATGAACACAGCAGATGACCAAGTACAGCACACTTGGCATGCAGCTCAAGCAGAGATCAGGCAGTAGTGCTTGAGCTCAAATAGAATCACAGAATCATAAAATGGTTTCAGTTGGAAGAGACCTTAAAGATCATTAGCCTGCAACCAGGGCTAAACAATAAGTTTTTCTCTCACCCAATGTCCCTTCTCCAACCAAGGAAGGAAATTGGGAAAAAGAGGGAGACTCATGGGTTAAAATTAAACAGATTTAATAAAATAAAGAAACCAATATAAATGCTAACACAAAACACACAAAAGTATACTTAGCTACAGAGTTGCAGCAGGTTGTTCCAGGAATAGAAATCATCAGCAATGAAAAGAAGAAAGGCTAGAAGAGAGGAGAGCAAAAACAGCCCCACCCCTCCCCACCAAGCCCTCCCGTTTATAATAAACTTGATTGTCAATGATATAGAATACACCTGTGGGCCAGCCTGGGTCAGCTGTCCTGCATTTAACTTCTAAGGGCCTTGATCACCATGGCTGGCCACAAACTGAAACAAAATCCTGATGAAACCAGGAGAGGACTCCACCTTTTATTCTATATCATTTACATCAAGTCACTACTATTTTCCTCATCCCTCAACATACATACACATCCACATATACACACAGATGTTCTCTCCAGTTCATGGGCCATTGGATCAATTCAGTCCAAATCCGTGGGTTCCATTTCTCGTAATAGTCTCTCAGGGCAGGAAAAACATTGGTGTGGGATTCACTCAGTTGGCAGATCAGGACCAGGCCTCAATACGGTGTCATGGACTGTTGAAGTTGGGCACAGCAGGATGATGTGTTGCATCTTGATCTTCCAGCTGTTGTATCTGGTGCAGCCCATGTTCACAGTCTGGGGTGATTGTTACTGTAATAAATGACACTTAGCATCATACAGTCCAAGTTATTGGCTATTCTCGCCCAGAATCAAATCTCCTTGGGGTACACATTTAACTTCCCCATCCTCCTGCAAAATCCACCACGTGCATTCAGGTCCTTGAGCAAAACCAATTCCACACATGGGTTTACCTTTGCTTGAGGCAGGAGTAATCCAAACTTTTTTCCTCAATATATTCCTTGCGTGAACCACAGGGACTTTATCCCCCTCTACGGTGCGCAACAGTTTGGATTGAGCAGGATACCTGTTCCTTACGCTTCGCAGGAGTCGCTGCCAGTGAGGGGCTGTGCACCAGTTGCAAACCCCCTATCAGTACCCACTTCTCTAGCCACTGGTCCCAGCTGCTTGGCTTCTCTACCATCTAACTCGAGACCATCGGCTCTGTTATCCCAGCAGCGGAGCAGCCAAATAACAAGGTGCTCACTTCATGACAGCTGTAACCTTTATGTATATCTCGCAGCTCACTCAAGGATAAAGATCGAGTGGTTACCTCTGGCTCGTCACCCTTTGATGTCCCTGGTTGGCCATCACAACCTCCTCTTTTTGTGGTTTTCGTCTTCTGTACAGGGGCGACCGATACCAGCAGTGGTTGAGTCCCTAGGTTAGCTGCATCCCCCATCACTGGGGGCTGTTTAGCTGCAGCCCTTGTTGCCAAAGTCTGGGTCATCGCAGCAAGTGCTTCCTGGAGTTGGGTGATCGCAGTACCCAGTGCAGAAATCTGAATGGCCTCTGTGGTAGCCGGGGTGACTGCTATAGGGACTGGCAGTGTCTGAATATCTGCAATGCCAGTTGTGGGTGCTGGGGCAGCTATGGTGTCTGTCATAGGGGCTGGAGCTGCTGTGGGGCTCATTACAGTGGTTGCAGCAGCTGTGCTGTATCCACACTTTCACCAATGTTTAAGTGAGAGCAAGAACTGAAAGACATTCAAAAGATTTGACAATACGAGCATGGTGGTTGAAATATCCCACGGGTATTCAAAATTCTCAAAACCCATTGAGATCAGCTTCAAGGGAAAAGTAAAGTGCATGTCACACACTCCCATTTCATAAAAATCAGAAATGGTCACTGTTCAAAAGAATTTATAATACCATAAACCAATGCCAAACAACATAACAGAGTGATACCCCTAAGTCCATGCCCAGAAGTGATAAACTGCACAAAAGCAGTGACAAACAGTGGCAAAGCCACACATTTGATAAGCCATCATAAAAGCAACTGTAAAACCAAACCCCAGAGAATTCCACCCAGCAGCCCTGCTACCGACACCAACATAATGAAACAGTCAAATCTGTGAAAACTTCAACCCTCCGAGACTCTTCTTGATGAGAAGCTCAACATGAGCCAACAATGTGCACTTGCAGCCCAGAAAGCCAACTGTATCCTGGGCTGCATCAAAAGAAGCCTGGCCAGCAGGTCGAGGGAGGTGATTCTGCCCCTTTACTCCACTCTTGTGAGACCTCACCTGGTGTACTGCGTCCAGTTCTGGGGTCCCCACCATAAGAAGAACATGGACCTGTTGGAACAAATCCAGAGAAGAGCCACGAACATGATGAGGGCTGGAGCACCTCTCTTATGAAGACAGGCTGAGAGAGTTGGGGTTGTTCAGCCTGGAGAAGAGAAGGCTCTGGGGAGACCTTCTAGCAGTCTTCCAGTACCTGAAGGGAGCCTACAGGAAAGCTAAAGAGGGACTTTTTACAAGGGCAAGTAGTGATAGGACGAGAGGGAATGGTTTTAAAGCGAAAGAGGATAGATTTAGATTAGAACTTAGGAAGAAATTCTTTACTGTGAGGGTGGTGAGGCACGGGACCAGCTTGCCTAGAGAAGTTGTGGATGCTCCCTCCCTGGCCGTGTTCAAGGCCAGGCTGGTTGGGGCTTTGAGCAACCTGGTCTAGTGGAAAGGTGTCCCTGCCTGTGGCAGGGGGGTTGGAACTAGATGATCTTTAAGATCCCTTCCAACCCAAACCATTCTATGATTCTATGATTCTATAAAATTCCCAAAAGATCAGTTCTGTCTGGTTCTTCTTTGAATCCAAGTTTCATTCTACTGGTGAATACTGCAATTGCTGCTGCATAAGCTTTGTAATTTTGCAAGCCTACAAACAACACAGCTGATTATATTGTCTCCCTAAATAATATTATGTATGGAATTAACTATACTGTCACTTACCTGTCCAGGAGAAAAAAGCTATTAATTACTGTGAGAATTAAAAACATCTCACAATCATATCAAACCCCATTATTCCCTCAAGATTCTGATTCTGTTCTTCAATATAATTTCATAAAATCCTGTGCACTGGAATACAAAAAGCACACCCTTGTTTCCATCTCCACCCTTGCTTTGGAGAGCTTACTGCAGCCTTTCAATACTTTAAGGGGGCTATAAGGGTGACATAAGGAAGAATTTTTTTTACGATGAGGGTGGTGAGACACTGGAACAGGTTGCTCAGAGAACTCATGGATGCCCCCTCCCTGGAAGTGTTCAAGGCCAGGTTGGATGGGGCTTTGAGCAACCTGGTCTAGTGGAAGGTGTCCATGCCCATGGCAGGGGGGACTGGAACTAGATGATCTTTAAGGACCCTTTCCAACTCAAACGATTTTATGATTCTATGGTTCTGTGATATAAATAAAACACTAGATCTCATTCCCGCATTCGAAAACAGAAGAAAAAAGCAATAGAGTTACATTTATGATAAATGTGACCTACATGATTTGTTGTATTGCTAGAAAACATTTATTTTA
Source organism: Nyctibius grandis (assembly GCF_013368605.1). Lineage (NCBI taxonomy): Eukaryota > Metazoa > Chordata > Aves > Nyctibiiformes > Nyctibiidae > Nyctibius > Nyctibius grandis. The sequence continues at coordinate 73,738,655 of NC_090659.1, read as the reverse complement.
TTATTCTGAAAGGTATAGAATAGAATCTATATAAAATGGAGAATTTCAATCAATATAGTCTAAAACTTGTCTTCACAAATAATAGTTATTACTGAAATGAAGTAGACTGCATGTTATGTGAAAATTATATTGAAGAAAATATGAAATAATCTATGAAATTCTTTAACGATGACAATGAATAAAGAAAAATTTGTTTGATATATGTTTTCATTAAATATTTGCCTCATGCTACTTGGCTTTTTTTGACAAAATTGAATACCTCGCTGGTCATTTACAAACAAAAAAGTGACCAAAACTATTAAGAAGTTGTCTTCTTTAATCCTGTCCACGCTGCGATGATCTACAGTGACATACTTCTGCAAAGTTCTGAGCTTTTCAGAACAGCCCAGAAAAAAAGTTGCTTTGTATAATTATGGAAACATGTTTTAATGGAATCACATTGATTCTACAGTCAATCATTTACCTACATTTATGTCCCTCCATAACGTTTGTCTATAGATCCTGTGCTCAGTGTTTTTTCCAAATCAGGCCTCTTACAATATTACCTGCTTTTTATGAACTTCTACTGCTTAGTTGAGATAGTACAGTACAAATGAAAATTGCATAAAATTCCATCTCATTTTCTACAAGGAAAAAATCTCTAGGTACCCTATAAATAATAATTTCTTTTTAAGAAGAGTTTGGGATAAAGGGCACAAGAGCTTATCACTTCTTGATGAATTAGAAATAGGATATGAACAAATTAGCTGAGATCAGGTCTCTGAAGCTGAGGGCTGTAGAAGAGAAAAAAAAGTCAATAGTCCTTGCCCATGAAAACTATACAAAGATAGTGAGGCTGGACTTTTGCAATGGGAAACTGTGAGAAAGCTATATTACTAAAATTTGCTAGCTGGAGTGCAAAACTTTTGATCCTGCCAAATTTGAAGTTCACACTTCAAAGGGCACTAGTTTCTGTTACAGAAACATTTGAAAAAAATTATTATGTTAAAAGCATTTATTAAAAATTATTATTAAATACAACCAAATGAAGAGCTGTAAGAATCTAGGCAATAGTTACTTAAAAAAATTCCAACAGAAAAACAAAATATATATTAAATACTCAACTGATTTCCCAGGAGTTTGTTCTAGCTCATAGTTGTAGCCATTTGAATCTTTTAGTTAAGATCTATTTAATCATAAAAAACAAGAATATTAAATATTTGACATTTTATTTCTAGAAAAGCATTTCTCCCATTCTGTCTGCAGATAGCAGCAAATATTCACTGAACAGCAGAGCTTTTTCCAGTAAGAGTCATTAAAGTACATATACTACATCATATTTTTGGGAAGATTAAGTTAACTATCATACATTTTATTAAGAAAATGATCATAATATTTAGATAAAATTTCAAATACACATCCAAAATCCAAAAGTATTAACTTAATTAATGTGTTTTCCTCTAATGATTAAAACAGAGTAAAATAAGTAGACCTCATCTGCAGGAGCAAATGTATATGGCTATGTAGTTTTGTAGGAGTAAAATAGGTAGGGCTTTACTTAAGAGCGAAATTAAAAACACAGTATTGAAGTTATTAATCAGCTGAATAAATTTCTTGTGTCACAGGTGCCAGTATTTCTTATCTCTGCCATTTAGATTATTCCCATATTTAGAAATCCCCCTTGGTCATAAACCCTTTCTAACAGATACCATGCAAAAATAGCAAAAAGATCCAACTGTACAGGCTCATTCAGGGAAGAAATCTATTTCTGAATCATTTGAGACATTTCTGCTCTTAACAAAGATTTTTTTTCTTGAGGGGAGATTAGACTTTAGTACATCTTCCAAAGACTAGGTATAATTTTCACAGCAAATTCTGAAGAGTCTAAGAATACACAGCTACATTTAGAGTTATCATTTCTCCATCAGATAATTAATAGAGTTAACTTCTATGGCTATTCTTTTTTCTGTGACTGAGCAGCTGAAGTTCACATGTGTGTTTTGTAAAGAAAATGTGTAGTCTAGGTATAATATCAGCCTTAGATTTTTTGAGGCTGTTGCAAAAAAAAAAAAAAGATAGATGTTGGATTTCCATATACATAGGAATAATTTTTCTCTTCATAAAGAAAGCATTGTAGGAGATACCACGGTCCTACCTGCCAGCTAACCACATTGACGCTAAGTGTTTGTAGCTGCTGACATAAATGTTGCTATGAAGTAGAATGAAATTACTGGATAAGGTGATTGCTGCTGCTTCAGTAGCTATAGGCAATCTACGAATTATAGTCGCAATTGAGGAGCAACATAACTGAAAACAATCAGCCACTGGAACAATCTCCCCAGGAATGTGGTAGTCTTGATGTTTTCAAGGCACAACTGGACAGGGAGCTAGATAATCTCATCTAGGCTTCCTTTGCCATGAAAGGCTGGACAAGTTCATCTTTGAGGGTACCTTCTAATCTGGGCTATTCCATGATTCTGTGAACATCAATATGTGGAAGTGGAATCTTTTTTTTTTTTAAGTTTGTGGGCATCCTATGTGCTTTAAGTTCATTCTTCACACATCTGTCCTATCAAAGTAACTGAGATCTTTGATCCCATTCTGTCACAAAAATGTCAAAGGAATGTACTTTAAAACTGGAGTGGGAAAAACCTTCCCTGGCACAGAAATTCTTGACTTGCACTTGATACTTTCAGAGCTTTTCATCAATCAGTTGGGTTATATTAAGAAATATTATTTCAAAATCTTCTTTATGGGTGAAAAACAGATAAAATAATTAGTTCCATTATACTGAAATTCAGGATAATGATGTCGGTCTGTTGTGGCCTAAAATTCACAGTGAAATATTGCCTTTATGTAGATTACTGTCAAAATCTTGAATTTAACTCAGTAATCTTTTTTTCTCATTTTCATTTAGAATACTTGTTTTCTTGTACAAGCATCCTTCTACAGATGAAGATAATCTGATAAATTAAAAGACTTTAAGGAGTATTCAAGCAGGTTGTATCTTTAGATTGCATTCATTCCTTTCAAAACCACTTATTCCTTATTTGTCTATATAAACAAAAATTTTCTTCAACTTCATTTTCTTTGTAGTGCGCTCTGATTCTTTTTTTAACGCACTCATTCAAGAGTTTTTGAGTTCCTACTAAAAGTTAAAAACCTCACCCCAAAACACAGAAAAAATTAATCCAGATCATATGACATTAATCTATGTAATCTTTTCTGCTTTCTCACTCCTTTGAATATTGTGTATGCTGAGCCTTAGTTGATATTGCTAGTTCCATTGCAGTAGCAAGCAATCAAAAGTCCATACAATTCCCGTGTGGCACTGATTCTGATTTCAGTTTTAATTTTCTTTTTAAAACTCTCTATTTCTGGTGTGATACTGTATATCTAACTAATAAATAGTGATGTTTCCCAATAGGTTTTTTTGTGACATTGATTTATAATAAATTCGGAGGAGAAAAAAATGGCTGGCAAATATTACTGTCTTATTACGAGCACAGTGAAACTGAGTAGAGACAATTAGAATATCATTGCCTGAACAGCTGTGCATACTAATACTGCAGTTTTAAGCAAACAAAAAAAAATTCCCTTGGGTAGCAACCAGCTAATCCTGGAAATATTTAAGACTTCCTACTTGTTTCCCTGTTGAATTAGAAATTCCTTTGTTGTCAAGACAATTCCACCTCTGACTGTGCCTGAGTTTGCCCAAGCTTGGGCATCTTGACACTTCTCTCAGCTAATTCCAATTTGAATCCAGCAGTAAGTATTCCTCTACTTAGATGCCCTAACCTGACTTAATTTATAGCAAGGGAGGCTGTCTTCAAGGAATTCCTATCTCGAATGCTTCCAGTTGTCAGTAAAACTTCCTTATGTAGTAACATCTTTTAGATCATTATTATGTGGCTCTTAAAGAGGAGTACGTGTGTGTATGAGGGGAAAACAAGCATATTAAGAAGACTTCATAAGGGATTCTTTGGAAACTAACCTCTGACTAACGATACTGTTGTTTATAAGGAGACACTTGTCCAGAAGTCAGTTGGTCAGGATGATAAATTACCCGATATGAATGATGCAAGGAGGGAGTGTTTGTCACTTATACAAGGAGGTTAGTTTGCTCAAGCTGAAGTTACTTTTTGTGCTATCTGCCATTACATTTTTCCATAATAAAAGATTTGAGGATGCACAGCCTAAACTGAAAGATCCTACATCTTTTACTAATCTGGCCATTGGGCAATTAGGACTTTTTGAAAGGCAATAGATGAGAGCACTCCAGGTGTCAAATTTAAAAACAATTTAGCTACCTAAATAGTAAATATATACATAGAGAAATACAGTAAACAAAAAACATACACAGTTTTCAAACTTTTGCATCTGCATATGTATGAGCCTTCACACCATGAAAAGTTGGCTTTTACGCACATTAAATCAGTGATTTAATATATCTCAAATAAGGAGTATACCTTAAAGAAAATACTACCCTTCTTGCTAGCATCCCTTAAAATTCAGCTTATTAATTCTAACAGGAATGTACGAAGCAAGTGAACCTTCTTATGGCATTGTTTTTTTTCTCAATAAAATAACAGAGATTAAAGCAAATGCATTTATTCACTTGCCTAGAAGGCTCCATGAGATTTTTTTTTCCACTTGGAGAATTTTCTTTTCAATTTGATTAGGTTTGCAGCTGTGCTGTTTTGTAATTGCTGCACATATATCCAAAGACTAGGCACAGCTATTAGAAAATGAAACAAAATTAATCCACCATAGGCGCTTCCTGTTACCTTACAATGATCTGTGGACACTATATATCATGCAGGTTATTGTGAATGATGGATTCAAACATAATGATTATGGAATACAGGGAACAAAAATTCCGACATTCAGTCCTCCCCTATGAATGCAAGAACTTTTTGTCATGTTTGTGTACTTAAACTCTCTCAATGCAGATCAGTCTTTATAAGATTTACTCATATCATAGAAGTGCTTGTTTCATATCGACTTTTCCTACGGATTTTATTATATAGCATTTTATGTTACAGGAGGGGTTTGGCATTAAATAAACACAATATCAGTATCCTGAACTTCTTAAAATATAATGATGAAGAATAGATAGTAAAACTTACAGTGATACAAAGAATATGCATACAATATGATTAAAATAATCTAGCATACTTAAAAGTTTGTGTTACAGCAAAATAAGAGAATAGCATGCTGGGTGGCAAAAGTAGCAATACAATGGAGGCCCATAAATTAGTTTCTTTCAAATATTATTCCATTACCTAATCCCTGTTACAGAAGAGTATAATCCATTACCTGCCAAAACCTAAAGAAATTAAGGACTGATGGTTCACTTTGCTCATGGTAAAACATAATCCCTGAGCTTTTGCACAAAAAAAAAACCCACCACGGTCCCTCGAGTAAAGGGTTTTATTTATTTGTTTTCCAACGTAAAGGTGTTTATGTATGATATCATACTGTAAAAACCCAGGCTCATTTTAATAATTTATAGAATAAAAGGAAGAAACAGAGGTAAATATTGGGGTTTTTTTCCCTTTCCATCACTGACTGTATTCAACAATAAAATTTCCAGTATTTCATCCACCCTATTTTATGAAGACGTCAAACTTTCTAAACCTGTCTTCTTTTGTGTCTGTGTGTGTGTTGTGGTTTTTTCTTTATTCACTTTCATATCTGCTAGTAATGCTTCTTTAGTTACACTTATAACCATTTTTATTTTGACATTTATTGATCTGGGAATTTCATAAACTGCTTCAGTTTAGTATAATATATATTTAGTAGACACATTGTACACTATAGCAGATATTAAGGAAGATTTATACATGTTCTAAACTCCTTTGCAATTTTTCAGTTTACTGAGATCCTCATTTTAACATTTTATCCAGAAAAACACAGACACTATACCAAATAAGCTTACCATGGTTGTCTGCCCTGGCACAGAAAGTCTGTGAGCATAGCACTATGTGTTTCAGGTTTTTTGTACATTTTCCTGTCATGTGTCTTTATAAATTCCTCAACTATGTGAACTTACAGTGTAAGAATATACATCCATTGTAAAGGTATAACTTTGCCCGGGGACCAGACCAGATCAGATATGAGATTTTGATTCTTACCAATTTGTCCTTGATTCTCCCTTTGCTTCAGGAAATAGTAATAAAGTAGGAACTGGTAATGGGAGGGATCAGTTCTTGCCCTGGATTCACAGGATACTTTGTGCTTTTCTGCAGTGCTGTCTGAAAGAAGGTATTTGCATAGCCATGTGCATTCACAGAACCACAGAATCAACCAGGTTGGAAGAGACCTCTCGGATCATCGAGTCCAACCGTTGCCCTGACACCACCCTGTCAACTAGACCATGGCACTAAGTGCCATGTCCAGTCTTGTCTTAAACACATCCAGAGATGGTGACTCCACCACCTCCCTGGGCAGCCCATCCCAATGTCTAATAACCCTTTCTGTAAAGAAATTCTTCCTGGTGTCCAACCTGAACCTCCCCTGGCGAAGCTTGAGGCTGTGTCCTCTTATTCTATCACTAGTTGCCCGGGAGAAGAGGCTGACTCCCACTTCACTACAACCTCCCTTCAGGTAGTTGTAGACTGCAATAAGGTCACCTCGGAGCCTCCTCTTCTCCAGGCTAAACAACCCCAGCTCCCTCAGCCGTTCCTCGTAGGTCAGACCCTCCAGACCCTTCACCAGCTTGGACGCCCTCCTCTGGACTCGCTCCAACACCTCAACATCTTTCTTGAAGTGCGGGGCCCAGAACTGGACACAGTATTCAAGGTGCGGCCTCACCAGTGCCAAGTACAGAGGGACGATCACTTCCCTAGACCGGCTGGCTACAATATTCCTAATAGAGGCCACGATGCCATTGGCCTTCTTGGCCACCTGGGCACACTGCTGGCTCATGTTTAGCCGGCTGTCGATCAGCACCCCCAGGTCTCTTTCCGCTGGGCCGCTTTCTAACCGCTCTTACCCCAGCCTGTAGTGCTGCATGGGGTTGTTGTGGCCAAAGTGTAAGACCCGGCACTTGTTCTTGTTGAACCTCATGCCGCTGGTCTCGGCCCATCTATCTAACCTGTCCAGATCCCTCTGTAGGGCCTGCCTACCCTCCAGCAGATCGACACTCCCACCCAGCTTGGCGTCATCTGCAAATTTACTGAGGGTGCACTCAATCCCTACGTCTAGATCATCTATAAAGATATTGAACAGCATCGGCCCCAGAACTGAGCCCTGGGGAACACCACTAGTGACCGGCCGCCAGTTGGACTTTGCCCCATTCACCACCACTCTCTGGGCTCGGCCATCCAGTCAGTTTTTAACCCATCGAAGAGTCCACCCATCCAAGCCCCGGGTAGCCAGTTTGTCTAGGAGGATGCTGTGGGAGACAGTGTCGAATGCCTTACTGAAGTCTAGATAGACTACATCCACAGCCCTGCCCTCATCTACTAAGCGGGTCACTTGGTCATAGAAGGAGACCAGGTTGGTCGAGCAGGACCTGCCTTTCATGAATCCATGTTGGCTGGCCCCGATGCCCCGATTGGCCTGCATGTGCCGTGTAATGGCACTCAGGATGATCTGTTCCATCACCTTGCCTGGCACTGAGGTCAGGCTGACAGGCCTAGAGTTCCCTGGATCATCCTTCCGGCCCTTCTTGTAGATGGGCGTTACATTTGCTAATTTCTGGTCAGCTGGAACTTCTCCAGTTAACCAGGACTGCCGGTAGATAATCGAGAGTGGTTTGGCAAGTTCATCTGCCAGTTCTTTCATTACTCTGGGGTGAATCCCATCCGGGCCCATAGCCTTGTGGGTGTCCAGCTGGCACAGCAGGTCACTAACCGTCTCCTCCTGGATTACAGGGGGTTCACACAGCCCCCCCGTCCCTAACTTCAGGCTCTGGGGGCTGAGTCTCCTGAGGACAACCGGTCTTGACATTAAAGACCGAGGCAAAGAAGGCATTGAGCACCTCTGCCTTTTCCTCATCCCCTGACACTACACTACCTTCCTCATTCCGCAACCGGTGGAGGCTCTCCTTGACCCTCCTTTTGCTGTTGATGTATTTGTAGAAGCTTTTTTTGTTGTCTTTGACCGTAGCAGCCAAATCAAGCTCTAATTGAGCTTTGGCCCTTCTAATCTTCTCCCTACACAACCTGGCAACGTCCCTATAGACTTCCCAAGTTACCCGACCCTTCTTCCAGAGCAAATAGGCTCTCTTTTCTTCCTTAAGTTCTAGCCTAAGTTCTCTGTTTAACCAGGCCGGTCTTTTTCCCCGACGGCTTGTCTTCCTACACACCAGGACAGCCTGCTCCTGAATATTTAGCAATTCCCTTTTGAAGCATGTCCAGCCTTCCTGGACTCCTTTGCCCTTCAGGACTGACTCCCAAGGGACTCGGTCCACCAACCTCTTAAACAGGCTAAAGCCTGCCCGCCAGAAATCTAAGGCAGAAGTTCTGCTCTTGCCCCTCCTTACTTCCCCCACTATCGAAAACTCTAACATTTCATGGTTGCTATTCCCAAGACGGCCGCATTCCCTTCACATCAGCCCATTAAACCTACTTTCCCTCTACCAGGAGCCAAAAATGCTGGCTCATTAAGAGGATTCCTCTACAGTGTCCAAAGTGAGGGTACAGGTCTGGCATAGACCTTCCCTTCACTGTCTGCTTATTTCCTTCTTCCCTGGTGAACCACTGCTCTACCAGTACGTAGGAAGCATAGAGAAAAACTTCGGTAAAGGGAAATACATTGAGTAGAAATGTAAAGCCTAACAGCAAAAGGAATAGCAAACATTTCTACAATATTTTGTATAATCAGAATAATGTCTTGGTTCCTCATTTTCTCTAAGAAATTGAAAAGTTAATTTTAAAATTTTCATTAATATAGCAACTAGAGTAATTTGAATATCCCAGAATTTGCCTATTTATAAGCAAATAGTTCAGAATAGTATTCTTAATTACACTTTAAGCTTATATTAATTACATTTTAAGCATTTTTTTTAGGAAATGTGTATTATATAATCAACTTATGCTGACTGGAAAACAAGCATTGTAATAACAGGAAACATTTTACTCCTTTTTTACCAAGATAAGCTAAAAACTAAAATATGTAGTCAGTAATTTAGATTTTTGCATTTTATACACTATAACTAACAGTGACATTAAAGTCAAATTGCTTTCAGTGATATAAGAGAACATCCTATAATAACACTTTAAACTGGGAAATAAAATAGAAATATATTATCTTTATATTGTCCATATAATGCCTGTCCAAACATTACTTTACAGAATCACAGAATCACAGAATGTTAGGGATTGGAAGGGACCTCGGAAGATCATCTAGTCCAATCCCCCTGCTGGAGCAGGATTGCCTAGACCATATCACACAGGAACGCGTCCAGGTGGGTTTTGAATGTCTCCAGAGAAGGAGACTCCACAACCTCTCTGGGCAGCGTGTTCCAGTATTCGGTCACCCTCACCATAAAGAAGTTTTTCCTCATATTTAAGTGGAACCTCCTGTGTTCCAGCTTGTACCCATTGCCCCTTGTCCTGTCAAGGGATGTCACTGAGAAGAGCCTGGCTCCATCCTCATGACACTTGCCCTTTCCATATTTATAAACATTAATGAGGTCACCCCTCAGTCTCCTCTTCTCCAAGCTAAAGAGACCCAGCTCCCTCAGCCTCTCCTCATAAGGGACATGTTCCACTCCCTTAATCATCTTCGTGGCTCTGCGCTGGATTCTCTCTAGCAGTTCCCTGTCCTTCTTGAACTGGGGGGCCCAGAACTGGACACAATATTCCAGATGCGGCCTCACCAGGGCAGAGTAGAGGGGGAGGAGAACCTCTCTCAACCTGCTGACCACACCCCTTCTAATACACCCCAGGATGCCAATGGCCTTCTTGGCCACAAGGGCACACTGCTGGCTCATGGTCATCCTGCTGTCCACTAGGACCCCCAGGTCCCTTTCCCCTACACTGCTCTCCAACAGGTCTGCCCCCAACTTGTACTGGTACATGGGGTTATTCTTGCCCAGATGCAGGACTCTACACTTGCCCTTGTTATATTTCATTAAATTTCTCTCCGCCCAACTCTCCAGCCTGTCCAGGTCTCTCTGAATGGCTGCGCAGCCTTCCGGCACGTCAGCCACTCCTCCCAGTTTTGTGTCATCAGCGAACTTGCTGACAGCGCACTCTAATCCCTCATCCAAGTCATTAATGAATATATTGAATAGAACTGGTCCCAGTACCGACCCTTGAGGGACTCCGCTAGACACAGGCCTCCAGCTGGACTCTGTCCCATTGACCACCACTCTCTGGCTTCTTTCCTTCAGCCAGTTCACAATCCACCTCACTACCCGATCATCCAGACCACACTTCCTCAGTTTAGCTGCGAGGATGCTGTGGGAGACCGTGTCAAACGCTTTACTGAAATCGAGATAGACCACATCCACAGCTTTACCATCATCTATCCACCGGGTTACATCCAGCTACGCCCCCTCCTCTCCTGATTTGTTGCCGGGAACCTCTGGGTCCGGGGCCGGGGGGGGAAGCAGGGGAAGCAGCTCGGGGCTGATGCTCGCGAGGGGCTCGGGGGGGGCCCAGAGTACGAAAACTGCCCGGTTAAGCCCTATGTCGCCCTTGCCCCCGCACTAACCTCAAGTCGCTGCCGCCGCTGTCTCTACTGCCGCCGCTGTCAACTTTAAAGTGTTCTTTTACATATTTTATGTTTAGTGATTCTGTATTCACTGTAAAGAAATATTGTGTTTTGATGGCAAGTTGACAATCAGAACTTCACTGACAATTTGCAATGTGAAGGTGCACAACTGCAGTTACATTAGATGCCTAATTCGTATGTAGAGACCATTAGATGGCCTAACTATTTCAATACTTCTGATCACATAATTCCAGAATCTGAGATCATAGAATAATAGAACAATTTGGGTTGGAAGGGACCTTAAAGACCATCTAGTTCCAAATCCCCTGTCATGGCCAGGGACACCTTTCCACTAAACCAGGTTGCTCAAAGCCCCATCCAACCCAGACTTGAATACTTCCAGGCAGGGTGCATCCACAATTTCTCTGGGCAACCTGTTCCAGTGTCTCACCACCCTCACAGTATCAGGAATTTCTTCCTAAGTTCTAATCTAAATCTACCCTCTTTCATGTTAAAATCATTACCCCTCATCCTATCACTAAAAAGACCCTCTCTAGCTTTCCTGTAGGCCCCCTTCAGGTACTGGAAGGATGCTAGAAAGTCTCCCCAGAGCCTTCTCTTCTCCAGGCTGAAGAGTCCCAACTCACTCAGCCTGTCTTCATAGGAGAGGTGCTTCAGCTCTCTCATCATCTTCGTGGCCCTCCTCTGGACTCATTCCAACAGGTCCATGTTCTTCTTATGTTGGGGACCCCAGATCTGGACGCAGTACTCTAGGTGGGGTCTCATGAGAGCAGAGTAGAGGGGCAGAATCACCTCCATCAACCTGCTGGCCATGCTGCTTTTGATGCAGCCCAGGAAATGGTTGGCTTTCTGAGCTGCAAGCGCACACTGCCAGCTCATGTTGAGCTTCTCATCAACCATCACCCACAAGTCCTTCTCCTCAGGGCTGCTCTCAATCCATTCTCCACCCAGCCTGTATTTGTACTTGGGATTGCCCCAAGCCTCATGCAGGACCTTACACTTGGCCTTGCTGAACTTCATGAGGTTCTCACAGGCCCAGCTCTCAAGCCTGTCAAGGTTCCTTTGGATAGCATCCCTTCCCTCCAGCATGCTAGCCGCACCACTCTGCTTGGTGTCGTTGGCAAACGTGCTGAGGATGCACTCAATCTCACTGTCCATGTCGCAGACAAAGATATTAAACAGCACTGGTCCCAATACGGGCTCCTCAGGAATGTCCAGACTCGTCACTGGTCTCCACTTGGACATTGAGCCATTGACCAGACTCTTTGAGTGTGACCATCCTGACAATTCCTTATCCACTGACTGGTCCACCTATCAAGTCCATGTCTCTCCAATTTAGAGACAAGGAAGTCATGTGGGAGAGCGTCAAATGCTTTGCACAAGTCCAGGCAGATGACGTCAGTTGTTCTTCCCTCATTCACCAACACTGTAACCCTGTCATAGAAGGCCACTAAATTTGTCAGACATGATTTGCCCTTAGTGAAGCCATGTTGGCTGTCACCAGTCACCTCGTTCTTTTCCATATGCCTCAGTATAGTTTCCAGAAAGATCTGCTCCATGATCTTGCTGTGCACAGAGGTAAGACTGACTGGCCTGTAGTTCCCTTCATCTTCCTTTTTTCCCTTCTTGAAGATGGTGGTTATGTTTCCCCTTTTTCAGTCAGTGGGAACTTCACCAGCCTGCCACGACTTCTCAAAGCTGATGAATAGCGGCTTAGCAACTTCATTCGCCACTTCCCTCAGGACCTGCAGATGCACTTCATCAGGTTCCATGGACTTGTACATCTTCAGCTTCCTTAGATAGTCTTGAACCTGATCTCCTACAGTGGGTGGTTCTTCATTCTCCCAGTCCCTGCTTTTGCCTTCTACAACTTGGGCAGTGTGGCTAGAGCACTTGTCAGTGAAGACTGAGCCAAAAAAGTAACTGAACACTTGAGCCTTCTCCATATCCCAGGTAACCAGGTCTCCTGTTTCCTTCTGGAGAGGACCCACATTTTCCCAAGTCTAAAATCTCTAAGTTCCATTGAGACAACTACTTCACATTCTGCATCATTTTGTGCTCATGGACTGGACCTATTTGGGTCATAACGCTAAACACTATTTTGAGTGCAATCTGATCTTTGCTTTCTATGTTTTTATCTGCCATCTGAGGCTAAAATTCTTACGTGATGTTGGTACAGGACCAACAGTGCAAGATCTTAAATAACACGACAGCTCATCACAGAAGAGATGGGGTGTCTTGGGAAACAGGCAGTGTTGGACTGCTGTGCCACAGTCACAGAGTCACCAGCTATCTGCAGCTAATGGAAATTGTAGATAGGGATAATACTCCACTGTGAAATAAAACAGGATCAGAGACTGATTCATGAACTTGAAGCAAATTTTTAGGGGTCAGTTTATATACTAATCAGGGATAAATTGCCTTACAGCATGTCAGTCAAGTCAATACTATCTGGTATTTGTCCTTTCTTTTCTTCAGAAGCCCACATAGTGCCTTTTTATCACTAAGATGCACTTTATTAGGTTTTCCTCATTTGAAATATCCAAAAGAATGGAAGGCAGAGTTTCAGTCTACCAGGGAAGCGTATTTACAGCAGGAAGCTGAGGATATGTGGCATGGCCTGGAGTGCAGCGAGGGGACATATGAAAAATGGCCTGCCAGGAATTTTCAAGGGAGTACTGAACCAGAATAAATGGCACTGCTGTGGGAAAGTTTGGGTGTTTGAGTTTTCTTTTGTTTGTTTTTCTAGTGGTCTCTTATTACTTGTAAAAGTGATGATGTATTCACAGAATCACAGAAACACAGAATGTTAGGGATTGGAAGGGACCTCGAAAGATCATTTAGTCCAATCCCCCTGCCGGAGCAGGATTACCTAGATCATGTCACACAGGAACGCGTCCAGGTGGGTTTTGAATGTCTCCAGAGAAGGAGACTCCACAACCCCTCTGGGCAGCCTGTTCCAGTGTTCAGTTACCCTCACTGTAAAGAAGTTTTTCCTCATATTTATGTGGAACCTCCTGTGTTCCAGGATGTTTCAGATGGACAAAAGTCTTTTTGCAACTGTATAAGCATTTATGACTTCTTGTTATATGCCTCCTGAAATGCCACAAAGCAGTAAATTTACACATGCACTGAAATTTTTTGGAAAAGATTCCTGCTCTCCCATCTTTCGAAAGCTGATAGATAATACTGGAAAGAGATCTATACTCTTACTTAGTCAATTGTTCTCATATCAGAAGCTTTAAAAGATCAGTGTATTCAGTAGATCCCAACAGCAAAGTGCTGAGGGAGCTACAGGAAACATTTAACCAGATCCTATCAGACATCACCCAAATAAATGTAATTCTAGTTTTGAGGCTTCTTGCACTGTTGCCATCTAGACACAACTACTTACAACTAGACTTTGTAATCATGGGAAGGAGATGACAAGTAAGCTATAATTTAAGCATACAATGAAGATGAAATTTCTGTCTTCTTTTTCTCAGAAAGATGCTTTTGAAACTTCTATACAGAAGAATATTGAAACAGTAACATGGTCTTTGAGTAGGGATTATATGTACTATCTTTACCTACTTAAAAAACTTGATTTGCTACGAGTTTCTAACTCATTCAAAGGAAAAGATTTGTGCATTTTATAACTCTCTGCTTTAACCCAGATTCATCATGAAGGACTGAACCCAGATCATCAATATAAGCCTCTATATTTGCACCAGAAGCAGACTGAAGTAAATCTAATGCTTTGTCCATACAGAATCACAGAATCACAGAATCAGCCAGGTTGGAAGAGACCTCAGGGATCATCAAGTCCAACCGCTGCCCCTACACCACCCTGTCAACTAGACCATGGCACTAAGTGCCATGTCCAGTCTTTTCTTAAACACATCCAGACATGGTGACTCCACCACCTCCCTGGGCAGCCCATTCCAATGTCTAATAACCCTTTCTGTAAAGAAATTCTTCCTGATGTCCAACCTGAACCTCCCCTGGGGAAGCTTGAGGCTGTGCCCTCTTGTCCTATCGCTAGTTGCCCGGGAGAAGAGGCCAACTCCCACTTCACATACAACACAGGAGAAAAAAGAAGGCATTATATATGTAACTCAAATCTCCTTAAGTAAAGTTTCCCCCATATATTTCAAAACTAAATTTACCAAAATCTCCATTAAAATAATTTTTAAGACACTATCCATTACAAATGACTAGTCACAATCAGATTTTCCAGATCAGAAGCACAGTCCCATAGTACTTAAAGAAAAGCTTTGTTCATATTCCTCTGGCTGATTAGTTACTAATCACTGTATGGGAACATTTCAAGGTTAATGTAATACCACAGAAGGACAAAGCCTCTAACTAAAGAGGACCCAGGAAACTACAGGCCGGTCAGCCTCACCTCCACCCCTGGAAAGGTGATGGGACAGCTCATTCTAGATGCCATCTCTAAGCATGTGGCGGAAAAGAAATTTATCAGGAGTAGTCAACATGGATTCACCAAGGGGAAATCATGCTTGACCAATCTGATGGCCTTCTATGAGAACATGATGAGCTGGGTCTATGAGGGGAGACCAGTGGATGTTGTCTACCTTGACTTCAGCAAGGCTTTTGACACTGTCTCCGATAACATCCTCATAGGAAAGCTGAGGGAGTGTGTGTTAGATGAGTGGACAGTGAGATGGATTGAGAGCTGAATGGCAGAGCTCAGAGGGTTGTGACCAGCAGTGCTGAGTCTACTTGTAGGCCTGTAGCTAGCGGTGTTCCCCAGGGGTTAGTACTGGGTCCAGTCCTGTTTAACTTATTCATCAGCGACCTGGATGAAGGGACAGATTGTACCCTCAGCAAGTTTGCTGATGACACAGAACTGGAATGGCTGATACACCAGAAGGCTGTGCTGCCATTTAGTGAGACATGGACAGGCCAGAGAGTTCAGCGGAGAGTAACCTAATGAAGTTCAACAAAGGCAAGTG
This sequence comes from Nyctibius grandis, assembly GCF_013368605.1. Classification (NCBI taxonomy): domain Eukaryota; kingdom Metazoa; phylum Chordata; class Aves; order Nyctibiiformes; family Nyctibiidae; genus Nyctibius; species Nyctibius grandis. The sequence continues at coordinate 73,723,029 of NC_090659.1, read as the reverse complement.
TAGGGTCCTGTACTTAGGGAGGATTAATGCCATGCACCAGTACAGGTTGGGGGTTGACCTACTGGAAAGCAGTTCTGCAGAGAAGGACCTGGGAGTTCTGGTGGACAAGTTCACCATGAGCCAGCAATGTGCCCTTGTGGCCAAGAAGACCAATGGCATCCTGGGGTGCATTAGGAAAAGTGTGGCCAGCAGGTCGAGGGAAGTTCTCCTCCTCTACACTGCCCTAGTAAGGCCACACCTGGAGTACTGTGTGCAGTTCTGGGCCCCCCAGTCCAAGAAAGACAAGGCACTACTGGAGAGAGTCCAGCGGAGGGCTACAAAGATGATCAGAGGACTGGAGCATCTCTCTTATGAGGAAAGGCTGAGGGAGCTGGGTCTGTTTAGCTTGGAGAAGGTGAGGGTGAGGTGATCACTTGAGGGGTGATCTTACCAATGCTTACAAACACCTTAGGGGTAGGTCTCAAGAGGATGGGGCCAGATTCTTCTCAGTGGTGCCCAGCCACAGGACAAGGGGCTGAGATGCAAATTTAAATATGGCAAGTTCCATTTGAATATGAGAAAAAACTTCTTTCCTTTGAGGGTGACAGAGCACTGGAACAGGCTGCCCAGGGAGGTTGTGGAGTCTCCTTCTCTGGAGATATTCAAAACCCGCTTGGATGCAACCTGTGCAACATGCTCTAGGTGAACCTGCTTTAGCAGGTGGTTGGACTAGATGATATCCAGAGGTCCCTTCCAACCCTTACCATTCTGTGATTCTGTTATTCTGTAAAGGGGAAGGAGAAAGAATCTCTACTATATCTACAGTCACATCGAACAGTATAGCAGGTGTTCACAACAGAAGACTTCCATATTCCTATAACTAGACAGTCTCAATTGCACAAACATTGGTGCCTGCGCCTGTGTAGAATGCATGATATGTTTATACTGATAAATAGAAAAGCGTGAGGGAATGAGCTCAAGCAATGTTCAAGTGTGGATCAAGTGACGATCCACACTGCTTAACTGTAAGCTCACTCTATCACTCATTTTTTAACTGCTCCAACTAGCACTCTCAAAAACAAATCTGGTATAAAAGGTTCTACCCCTAAACAAAGAGGGAAAAAAATAACCAAACCCACAGTGGTGCTTGTCACTCCTGGGGCAAGGGAGTACTAGCTACAGTACTTGGTATAGCACTGTAGACATAACCAGTGCAGCTGATGCTTGAAGGACACATTAGACCTTCTTCACACAAAATACATAGATAGTGGAACATATGCAGCAAATCAGTGTGTTCCAGGTACCTTGGACCTCCTATTCAGTAGGTATTACTGAGCACAAAGACCAAACGTTGTGGAACATATGGATCTCAATAAGACTAATTGAAATAATGTCAGCAGATCAAATTGCTACTGGCATCCAAAAATTTTTCACAAATATTCTGACCAAATATTGTTTAAAGTGGTGCTAGCACTTCAATCCTTGCCTAAAAATCTGCATCTGCTTCTCTTGAAGTTATTTACTCTCTCTGAACCAGACGAGATCAGCTTTTCAGTTCTGTCTTCTAACTGATCCTTCCAACCCAATTTAACTTGCATTAACTGTTTACTCTTAAAAAATAGAAAGACATCTCAAAAGCATTGGTGAGATAGCATAAATAATATATGCATGAATTTTTGAAAATGCTGCAGTCAAAAAGCACGTCAAGCTTAATTGAATACAAACACATGAAATTAAGATGCTGACAGAAAACAAACAAACAAACAAACCAACCCTTCATGTTGAAAAAGAGAGTAGAAACAAAAGGGATAATGCATGGACTGAATCTATTTGAAATGGAAGAAAGTAGTCCACAAAGCTATTGAAGAATGCAGATGCTGGGAAATATTATTCAAGGTAGTTAAAAATAGAAATGTCATTCCTTTATAAGAAGCTTATGAGTTGAAAGGCACAGAATAAATAAGTTATAATAAATAATATATAACTAATATTCATATATCCTACTCTGAAGTAACAGTGAGAGGTTTTTTGCAAGAATGTCAACATTACAATTTTTCTGAAAAAATGTACACTGTTAACATAAGCTCCTGTTTACATGTTTTAAGTCCTTCGGTATATATATCAAACGTTTCCACATATAAGCTTACCTAATAAATAAGTGAAGACCAAATGAGGGAGAGCCCAAGAAAGTTTTCACTTGACTTTCATAATCTGTAGGTTAAATAATTGAAATGAAATCTTTATAGGGACATGCTCAAGGGTCCTTCCTGTAAAAGATTCACAGTTACTTCTGAAAGCCACTAAAAATGAGTATTAATGCACATTTCTGTATTTATTTTAAGCTAAGATTTAATGGGGTTTCAGCAGAGGGTTGAAATTTGCTGTGTTAGTGTAAATTGTTTAAGAATGGAACTATGTGCTTTATTGTCATTACCCTCTGAAAATTTCAAAAGATTCTCTTCAACAAATGAACAAATGTTTGTTTTACTGTGATAATTGTGGACACTCAGCTGAAACTAATTATAATTTTTAAAAAGCATTAAGTGTTTAGGTCACGCATTTTTAAAGCTTGCTTTCTGGTTAATGAAGAAGTCATGCTCATGAGGCTAAGTTGATTTTTTAAGACAAATTTTTGTTGCAGACCTTAAGGAACGTGGAATGTATACCAGGTACCAAAGCATAGATTTCAAATATACATACATCAGAGATGTATCTCAGGATGTGGTGCAAAGGAGCACAGGCACGGGGTGGTGATGAGAAATGGGGCATAGGCTTGGCACTGGAGACATCACAACTGTAAACAATTCACCCATGGTCAGTTAAAGAAGTGCAGATCTGGAGCTGGTCAACATTGGTTTCAGAAGTAAAAAAGTGAACAAAAGCATGGTATCTAACATATGCAAAAGACACTACAAATTTTTAATTTGAATTAACAAGAAGCTGCAGGCCAATGAGGAAAAACAAAGGCACAGAATCATACTAAAGAACAGAAGAATGACCCCAAGTGAATCATAGATTGAGAAAGAAGAAACCGTCAACATGACCAGTATTATTTCCCCTGATTAAGGACTGCAGACGATCCATTTTACCCTCTCCCCTCCCTTCCCACATACACGAGAATGAAGCCACCAGCCTCAGGGTCCAGAGGAGCAGAGAAGGGTAAGTATAACACCAGGAGCAGGGGTAGTAACTAGGTGTGTGTAAAACAATTTTAACTGCATTAATATTCTTTCTTTTCCTGTAACAATTAGCTCTGGACTAACAATAGTTAGTATTTCTATTCCTGTACTGAAAAAAGGTGTTTTACAGTGAGGATATATTACATTTTAAAAACTAAAAAAAAAAAAAAGAAAAAAAAAAGGCTAATCCTTGGTATCTTTCTATTTAATTACTGTGCCCTACAAAACACCTGGTTTAAGGAACTGCAGAAACCTGTAGGGAGACATAATAGCTGAAAACCCTTAAGTATTCATTGTGAACTCAAACAAAAAGAGAAAGGGTTTATTTGCCTCTCATCTCTTTTTTATGGTACAAATTACAATGTTCACAAAGTTAAGTAATATTATTCACAATAATTATAATAAAAGTACAGATATAATAGTTACAGATTTAATAAATTTCTGCCTCAGAATTCTACTAATCCCCTCAGTAAAAACTAGTCAGTATGGAGTTTTTAAGATATATTGATTACAAGAAGCACAAGTATTCTGTATTCTCTTGATCTACTTCTTGGTTTAGCTCTAGAGTTACACGGCAATACAAACAATTGCTTGTATCTAATAAAATGGGGTTTTTTTGTTATCCAGATGATGTACTTGCTATAAGGAACAGAAATCTTGATACTTTTAGATACTCTGAAATTCACATTTCTGTTTTTCCCAATTACTATCTTGTGTTTGTAAGTGAACTCTCTCTTTGTCCTTTTCCTTTCCTTCCCTGAGAGGCTGTATACTGCTCATCTACAGCAAATCTCCAGAATTTCCCTCTGAGGTGATTTCTAAAGAGATGATTTCCTGGTACATGAGACCTTTCTGGAAAACAGCAACACCTGAAAGCTGCTGTGTCATCTCAGTGGACTAAATATAAAGGACATAGATGTGTTCATTAACCTGTGTGGTGCGTGATTCTTTTTCTTTACTATTGTTATTATTATTGTTACTGTTATTATCATTATCATTGCCATTAATATTCGTGCATTTTCACTATGATGTCTTGAAGGTGTTGCAAACTTCAAAACTCAGACTCAGCAAAATTTAAATATTGTTACTGCTTTTGACAGATCAGAGTTGGCTTGATGTTGGTTTTTATTGGATTTTTTTTAACTCCATGAGGAAACATTCAATTTGCCACTGAAATGTTAAAAAAAAGTATTTATAAAAAAAAGGGCAGACTTTTGCCTGTTTAGGAGCCTGGTTGACAGAATCCCTTGGGAGGCAGTCCTGAAGAGCAAAGGAGTCCAGGAAGGCTAAGCACTCTTCAAGAAGAAAATCTTAAAGGAGCAGGCACAGGCTGTCTCCAAGTGCAGAAAGACAAGCCGGCAGGAAGGACCGGCCTGGCTGAATAGAGAGCTTTGGCTGGAACTCAGGAAAAAAAGCAGAGTTTATGACATTTGGAAGAAGGGGCAGGTGACTCAGGAGGACTACAAGGATGTTGTGAGACCATGCAGGGAGAAAATTAGAGGAGCCAAAGCCCAACTAGAACTTAATCTGGCCACTGCTGTAAAAGGCAATAAAAAATGTTTCTATAAATACATTTGCAACAAAAGGAGGATCTCCATCCTTTATCGGATGCAGGAGGAAACATAGTGACAAAGGATGAGGAAAAGGCTGAGGTACCTTGTAGAGGTTTGGTTAAGTGAGAAGGGGCACGATCTTGTGCCACTGAGCAGTCTGAGCAACCCAGGCTTTGATCAGGGGTTAAGCCCAGAGCTAGCGACCTTGGACTCCCCTTGAACAGTGCAAAACAAAGAACCCCGTGGTGCCTGCTTCGGCGGGAAGCAGAGCTGCGTCTTGGGGGGGGGCGGTCACGGCTCTGAATATGTAAACCTATGGACCAATCACAAGTGCGATCGGGGCGCGTGATTAACATATACATAGTCTATATAACCACTGCTTTCTTTGTTAATAAATGAGAAGCTTCCATACTCACATTGAGATTGTATAGTTTACTCCGGACCGTTCCCCAGCACCCACGAGCGCGCCCCCCCCCGTTTTTCCCCTTACTTCTACTGGTAGCAGAGGGTGGTTCCCTTCGGCGTACTCTCTCCGAGGCTGCGGTAAGCAGCGAAAAGGAGGTGTTGGGAAAAACACAGCTGGGAGCGGTGCTGTTCGGGTTCAAGAAAGGGCAGAGCAGACACTGGAAGAGTTGGCCACTCAGCTCCCAGAATTCAGGTGCTGTTCGGGTTCAGGAAAGGACAGAGCAGACACTGGTTGGTGCTGTTCAGGTCAAATAGGACAGAGCAGACACTGGAAAAAGGGCAGCCATGGAGACAGAGGCTGCAGCCGCGTTACTCGCAGGTATCCTCTCTAAGAGAGGGAGCGAAACAGCGGAGAAACAGCTAATTAAGCTGATAAAGTTGGACCAGCACTGGGGACATTTTAAAGACACAGCGCTTGTATTTTTTGTGGAGGAATGGAGGGAAGTGGGAGACATTATGTGGGAAAAGACTGTTGAGAGGGACCCCGAGGAAAAGGAAATTAAGGAGGTGCATGGACTCTGGCAAAACGTGATAGAGACTTTAAAAACTATAAGGGCAGAAAGAGAGGTCACCCGCGCGGCTGCTGAGATGCGGCCGGCGCCGCCGGAGCCCACCCCCCCCGCTAAAACAGAAAAAACTCGGGTTCTGGCTCGTTTCTTCGGGTTACCGGCAGTTAAGAGCATGGCAGCTAAGATAAAACCATCTATCACTGAGGTCCGTACGGTGGTAGAAGCGGCGAACTCCCAGGAGAAATGGCGCAGTAAGAATTTAGAGGAGGAGGTTGCAAACAAAGAGACACGTGGCGCTCAGAGAACCGCGCGGCAAAGGGAGCGGAAACAGGAGGGGGAGGGGTGGTCAGCTCTTCTGGACGCTGCGCGGCTGGCCGGCGGAGAGGCAGGGGGGCTCATCCCCTCCGCGCCGCCGGAGTACTCGCCCCTTCCGCCCTCGCCCTGTCAATCAAGATTGACGGCATCTACACCACCTGACCGTGGGAACCCGGAAACGGATGCCACGACCCTTTTGCAGCAGGTTTTGCGGGAATTACAGGATTTAAAGGTACAGCGACCCGAATTAAGAGCATCCGCTCCTGGATTACAAAACAGAGACAACTCCAGAGATGCTCCGCTTCCACCTGCACCTAGGGCACCGAGGTGGAGTGGGGTGATTCATGATGCCATATTAGAAGGACACTGGAGTGCAGCTGCAGATCTAGGAGGAGTAGGAGCTTTTCCAGTGCTACAACAGAATGGAGTAGCTACTTGGGAACCACATGATTGGAAAATTCTCCAACAAGCAAAAGCTGCAGTTACCCAGTATGGAGTAAAATCAGATGCTACAAGGAATATAGTCTCCTGGATTTTTTCTGCGGATCTTTTATGCCCGCATGACTCCCGAAATTTAATGAAACTGTTGCTGACACCTACTCAGTTCCTGTTGTGGGGTTCAGAATGGGCACAACGAGCAGCCAATGAAGCTGCGCGAAGGATGAACGATCCAAATGATCCTTTACATGGAATTACTATGGACATTCTCACAGGACAAGGAGCTTATTCTACGGTGCAAGCACAGTTACAGTTACCAGCAGTAGTCCTACAAAAATCTGCACAGCTTGCATTTGAAGCATTCCAAGCCTTGCCTGGCTCCGCGATCCCGTCATTCGGATCGGTGGTTCAAGAAGCTACGGAGAAATATGAGAACTTTATTAATAAACTATGGGAAGCCATAATGAATCATCCTGATCTTGATGATGATAACAGGCAGCAGATGTTAAAGATTTTGGCTTTTGATAACGCGAACAGACAAACTAAACAGTTGCTCGCTAGCTTACCTAAAGGTGCAGGAGTGGAAGAAATGGTGAAGCGAGTAGAATGTGCTGATATGCAAAGAGCTAACAATACCGTTGCTGCTGCCGTACAAAGTGCCGTTAAGGAGGTGGTTCAACCTTTGGCAGCGCTGGTACAACAAAGAGGGACATGACGACCAACACGAGCGGGACAATCCTTTCAAGGAAATTGCTATCGATGTGGAGAGAACGGAAATGTCAGAAAAGATTGACGAGCTGCTGTCTGGTGTGATACCTGCCAGAGGAATAATCATTCAACTAAGGCGTGTCAGGGAAACTTCCAAAGGAGCGCGGAGAGGGGCCGCGTGAGGAGACAAGTCAACCCATCATACGAACCAAAGGCTTTTTACAACAGCACCAACCACTGGGGTTCGACGTGGAAATTACAGTAGATGTCACCTTGCGAAGTCAAGAAGTACAGAAGGTCCCTACTAATGTACAGGGTCCGCTAAGCGGGGATTTCAATCCCATGGGAGGACTTTTGTTAGGACGATCTTCTGCTGGTATAAAAGGACTTATAATACTTGCAGGAATCATAGATGCAGACTATACAGGGATCGTATATATTATGATGTATACACTTAATCCACCTATGTTTGTGCCAAAAGGTAGTCGAGTTGGACAAATAATCCCCGTTTCTGCCTATCAACAAGGTGCTAATACGACTACCTACCGTGGAGATCGTGGATTTGGCTCCACAGGACCAGCGGTATGTTTTACCACGAGAATGGACAACAGACCAAATATGTCAATCACAATGTCTCAGAACAACACTCGTATAAAGGTACAGGCCTTGCTGGATACAGGTGCCGACGTCACCATTGTCAGTCGACGTGTCTGGCCAAGGAATTGGACACTAGAAACACCTGATTCACATATTGCTGGCGTTGGCGGGAATTCTATGACAGCTGTTAGTCATCACCCTGTGACCTTACACTTTCCAGAGGGACAGCGTGTAACTTTGAAAGTTTATGTCTTGTCCTTGCCTGGGGTTTTGGAAGCACTCATAGGGCGAGATGTTTTAAGTCAGATTGGTGCGGTTCTTACAACCACCCATTTTTGATAATGGCCACTGGAGAGCAGTCGCCCAATCCACCCTTGACTTGGTTATCAGATGAGCCTGTGTGGGTTGACCAGTGGCCTATGACGGAAGAGCGACTGCAGATTACTAAGGGACTGGTAGAGGAACAGTTAAAAGCAGGACATATCAAACCCTCAGTTAGTCCTTGGAATACACCCATTTTTGTCATCCCTAAGAAAAGTGGAAAGTGGAGATTATTACATGATTTACGGAAAATTAATGAGCAAATGCAAGCAATGGGAGCATCGCAACCAGGTATTCTGTCACTTAACATGTTACCAGCAGGATGGCATATATTGATTGTAGACTTGAAGGACTGTTTTTTTACCATATCTTTACATCCTCAGGACACCATGAGGTTTGCCTTTTCTATTCCTGTTATCAACAAAGCGGAACCAGCTCAGAGGTATGAATGGGTAGTTCTACCGCAGGGCATGAAAAATTCACCTACGTTATGTCAGCTTTATGTGGCATGGGCACTGAAACCATTGCGCCAGCTATGGCCACAGACTATCATCTATCATTATATGGATGATATTTTGTTATGTCAGGCCGATCCTTTTTCAGAAGAAAGTCTCCACAAACTAACAACAACGTTGGCGGAGAAAGGTCTCATGATTGCACCAGAAAAGATTCAACGAACTGATCCCTGGAAATACTTAGGATGGACAATTTCGGATGCTCAAATCCGGCCTCAAAAGGTGGAGCTACATACAGATTTGAAGAACCTGAAGGATGTACAAACACTTCTCGGAGATATTCAGTGGGTCCGTAACTGTGTTGGTATCTCGAATACCGAGATTGCCCCCCTCACCGAACTGCTGCGACGATCACACCCTGCTGACACGATATAGCTGTCTGAGACTCAACAAAGCGCGTTGCGGTCAATCATCGCCAAATTACAAACTGCATGGTCATCGCGACGCATTCGTGAACTACCTGTGTCTCTGCTTGTAATTAACAGTGAAAATATGGTTTGTGGTGTCATTTGTCAGTGGCAAAACAAAAAGGGGGAACTCCCCCAGGGCTACAACCAATGCCACTACAAATGCCACGATAAAGATGAAGCTTTTTGGGTGTTGGAATGGGTATTCCTTAGTGCACAACCGAAGACAAGCATACAGACTAGACCAGAAGCCATAGGGGAACTAGTGAGAAAGGGTAGATCTAGGATTATAGAATTAACGGGACTGGATCCAGCGGGTATTAGTATTCCTGTTAATGCTGTAGACCTAGAATGGTGGTTCCGCAATTCTCGACCCATTCAGGAGGCGTTTTTGGGGTACGAAGGAAGAGTCCATTCACAGCAACCGAAAGGCAAATTATGGCAGATATTACAGAAAAATCAATGGATAGAAAAATCTAAAGTACAGAAAACACCAATAGTGGAAGGGTTAACAGTCTATACAGATGCGGGAAAGAAACATCACAAAGCGGTGTGTGTGTGGCAGGAAAAAGGGGATTGGGTACACCACATGCTGTATGGTCAGACTGATGATACCTTACAGACTCTGGAACTATCTGCCGTAGGCTGGGCCTTGACAAATTGGCTGGATGGGGCTATAAATATAGTCACAGATTCTATGTACGTAACAGGTGTCATCCCACGCTTGGAGGAGGCATTGCTCCGAAACACACAAAATCCCCGCCTTGGGCAGTTATTCTTGCAATTACGGTCTATTATGCGACAATGCAGTGCGCCTTGTTGCATAATACATGTGCGGAGTCATCAATGGGATCTTGGTTTGGGGAAGGGCAATCAGGTGGCAGACTCTCTGGTTAGTCCTGCTTGCCATATTCCTCCTTTAGACAAATTTCAACAAGCTAGACAAAGTCATGAGCATTTCCATCAAAATGCAAAAGGAATACAGAGACAATTTGGAATAACAGAAAATGAGGCAAAATCTATTGTTCAAGCATGTCCGAGGTGTGGGGCTCAGGAACCAGGCATTGGTATTGGTGTAAACCCAAAGGGTTTGGCAGCACTTGAGCTATGGCAGATGGATGTAACACATATTCCAGAGTTTGGGAGACAAAAATATGTACATGTCACAGTAGATACTTTCTCAAAGGTAATCTGGGCATCTGCAATGTCCGGAGAAAAGGCGCAACAGGTTTGTAAACATTTGTTGGCGTGTTTTGCCATTATGGGGGTGCCAGAACAGATCAAAACAGATAATGGGCCAGCATACACCAGCCAAAAGTTTCGTGTATTTTTAACACGCTGGGGAGTGAAACATGTTACTGGTATACCACACTCCCCGACAGGTCAAGGGATCATCGAACACACCCATAGAACCATAAAGGAATATTTAAGGAGACAGAAGGAGGTAGATACTGATCCAACATCGCAGTTGCATAAAGTGTTGTTTACTTTGAATTTTCTGTGTTTAACAGGGGACCGAGAAGAACCACCGGTTGTTGTACATCACCAGCAGTTGAAATTTAATAACAACACCATTATACCTCAGTTACAGGTGATTTATCGGGAACCTGCTACAGGGGAGTGGAAAGGACCGGTGCCAGTGATCCTTAGTGGCCGGGGATATATGTGCGTGGCCACCGACCAGGGACCACTTTAGGTGCTGAGCCGATCGGTAAAACCACACCTCCCTGAGAAATCGGATGGGTGATGGAACTGGAAAAAATGGTTCTTACAGGAGTTTTTGTGATTGCAGTTATCTTGTTAATGTTACCATGTTTATTTTCTTGTTTGCAGAAAGCGTTAATGAAACTTGTGAATCAGGCCTGGCTTGCTCACAAACAAGAAAGGGGAATTGTAGAGGTTTGGTTAAGTGAGAAGGGGCATGATCTTGTGCCACTAAGCAGTCTGAGCAACCCAGGCTTTGAGCAAGGGTTAAGCCCAGAGCTGGCGACCTTGGACTCCCCTTGAACAGTGCAAAACAAAGAACCCCATGGTGCCTGCTTCGGCGGGAAGCAGAGCTGCGTCTGGGGGGGGGGTGGTCACGGCTCTGAATATGTAAACCTATGGACCAATCACAAGTGCGATCGGGGCGCGTGATTAACATATGCATAGTCTATATAACCGCTGCTTTCTTTGTTAATAAACGAGAAGCTTCCATACTCACATTGAGATTTTGTAGTTTACTCCGGACCGTTCCCCAGCACCCGCGAGCGCGCCTCCCCCCGTTTTTCCCCTTACTTCAGTACCTAATGCCTTCTTTGACTCAGTCTTTAGTAGTAAGACCAGTTGTTCTCTGGGTACCCAGCCCCCTGAGCAGAAAGACAGGGATGAGGAGCAGAACGAAGCCCCATAATCCAAGGGGAAATAGTTAGCGACCTGCTACACCACTTAGACACACACAAGTCTATGGAGCTGGATGGGATCCACCCAAGGGTACTGATGGAGCTGGCGGAAGTGCTCACCAACCAACTTTCATAATTTATCAGCAGTCTTGCCTAACCGGGAAGGTCCCAGGTTACTGGAAGTTAGCAAATGTGATGCCCATCTACAATAAGGGCTGGAAGGAAGATCTGGGGAACTATAGGCCCGTTAGTCTGACCTAGGTACCAGGGAAGGTTATGGAGCAGATCATCTTGACTGCCACCATGTGGCACATACAGGACAACCAGGCGATCAGACCCAGTCAGCATGGGTTTATGAAAGGCAGGTCCTGCTTGACTAACCTGATCTCCTTCTGTGACAAGGCGACCCATTTAATGGATGAGGGAAAGACTGCGGATGTTTTGCCTACCTAACCTTCAGTAAAGCCTTTGACACCATTTCCCACAGCATTCTCCTGGAGACACTGGCTGCTCATGGCTTCGATGGGCATACTCTTCGCTGGGTGAAAAACTGGCTAGATGGCCAGGCCCAAAACGTTGTAGTGAATGGAGCTAAAACCAGTTGGTGGCCGGTCACAAGTGGTGTTCCCCAGGACTCGGTATTTGGGCCAGTTCTCCTTAATATCTCGATGAAGGGATCGAGTGCACCCTCAGTAAGTTCGCAGATGACACCAAGTTATACGGGAGTGTTGATCTGCTTGAGGGTAGGAAGGATCTGCAAAGGGATCTGGACAGGCTGGATCGATGGGCTGAGGCCAACTGTATGAGGTTCAATAATGCTATATGTCAGGTCCTGCACCTGGGTCATAACAACCCCATGCAATGCTATAGGCTTGGGGAAGAGTGGCTGGAAAGCTGCACAGTGGAAAGGGACCTGGGTGTGTTGATCAATAGCCATTGAGACTCCTTTTATTTCCGAAAGAATAATTTAACATTAAAACAATTTAGATCCACTTTAGTTAAAATATTCTGTTGGTTTACATTTCGATATACTATACATTTATGTTTAAGTGTTAGGAAGAGTACATAAAAACTACAAAAGACATGTTATGCCATGTCATATATTACAAAATTATTTCATTCTCTTATAGACCTCGTTTACAAACAAAGCAAAAAATGAGTTCAGCCTTTTCCCTTCCAATAAAAAATATGTTTCAAGTAAGTTTTACTCCTCAGGAGTAATTAAGAAAATATGCACTTGACTACATCGTACGGTAAGAGCCTAGATGACCCACAGAAACCTACTGCAACCTGATTTATTCTATAACAATGTAGTAGAAGTTTATTACTGAAAAAGAAGAGAAAAATTTGACAGTCTAGAAAACTACCATAGGAGTGTATAACTTAAGAGTTATATTGACTATTTCAAGACAAGGACACGAATATCATAAATAATGCCTTCTGAAATCTTTCCTGAGACACACGGTATTTCTCATTAAAAAAACTCACAAACCTATACATATGTATATTTACCTGAATTAGTATTAAAGAAGACTTAGATACTGATAGTAGAGTAGCTGAACATCTTTCCTGCCTTTCTTCTCCAACACTGTCTCAAAAAAATCTCACTTATTTTACTACATTTAAAGATATTATTGACATCCCAACAAAGACATTCCTTAGTAGAAATTAAATACAACACTTCTTGGTTAGTCATTGGGGGCAAGGAACAACATCTCATTTTTTCATTTTTGACTTTACAATAGTCTTTTAAAAACTGAAACGTTTATCAGTCCTCCTTATCAGTTGTCTTTTCACCAAATATCTTTACTATTGGATGAATCACTATTAGAGAAAACATGACTTAATAACTTAATCCACAAATCTTAGTCTATTGCTCATGTATTTAAAACCATGAACACAGGAGATTCCAAAGAAACAGGGCTAATTTTACCTAGAAAAAAAATATGATGTGTAATAATATTCTACATTAATGAAGAAGCTTTCTTGTACGAGATGACCTTTTTGGGTGAGGGTGACTTTTTCAGCTGTATGTGCTCTAGTCTCCAGAAACATTTAAAAGTCTTTGTAGTCTCCCTGTGGGGCTTTGAGGACTATAACACAAAATCTTTTGTGATCCTTTATTTCAAATGTTTAATTCTGCATAGAAGGTCATCCAATTCCTAAAGACCCAGAACATCATATTTGTTGCCTTGACACAGTGCACAAAAACCACCAAAGAATGTAGCTTATCTCAGGCACTAGAGAGACTTAAAAATGATATTCAGGAAAACATCAGAACTTCAGCCATGAAGCTAGAGCAACATATTTTAACACGTTTAATCTCTTGAGAACTGTGTGTACCTGTTACACATGCTAGCAACATGCTACCTAAGAATAGAACTGGGTGGTCCAGCTACAGGACATTAAAGTGTACAGATATAAACCACAAAGGTTCTCCGAAAAAGCTGCAGCAGGGGAGCTGCAAATGGGTACTAACGGGGAGCTATAGGTGTCATCAAAATTTTTTTCTATTTCCTATAGTACCAGTTTCTACAAACTAATACCTTTGAAATATTGGTTGCAAAACATTGCACAAAGGATTGAAAAAATTTAGAGGTCAGATGCCAGCGCTGTGGTGGTTAGGCTAAGGGTTCAGAGACACACAAAGCCTACAGCTCCAGGGACACTGGGGCTAGAAAATGTTTGCCAAGGGGAGCACGGCACTGCACCAACATTGCTCCCACCACACATTTCTTATCAGGGCCATCAAGGTCCTTGTGACGTCCATCTCTGCCCCAACATCCCATTATTCTTAGGGTTAGGGTTGGGGTTCAGAGAGCCACAAAGCCTACAGCTCCACGGACACTGGGGCTGGAAAAGGCATGACAAGGGGAGCACTGCACTGCAGCAACATTGCTCCCTCCACACATTTCTTATCAGGGCCATCCAAGGTCCTTGTGACGTCCATCTCCGACCCAACATCCCATTATTCTTCGGGTTAGGGTTGGGGTTCTGAGAACCACAAAGCCTACAGCTACAGGGACACTGGCACTGGAAAAGGCATGCCAAGGGGAGCACGGCACTGCACCTGCATCGCTCCCTCCACACATTTCTTATCAGGGCCATCCATGGAGATTGTGTCGTCAGCCTCCGCCCCAACATCCCATTACTCTTAGGGTTAGGGTTCAGAAAGCCACAAGGCCTACAGCTCCAGGGACACTGGCGCTGGAAAAGGCATGCCAAGTTGAGCATGGCACTGCACCAACATTGTTCTCTCCACATGTCTCTTGTCAGGGCCATCCACGGAGACTGTGACATCAGCCTCAGGCCCAACATCCCATTATTCTTAGGGTTAGGGTTCTGAGAACCACAAAGCCTACAGCTCCAGGGACACTGGCGCTGGAAAAGGCACGCCAAGTGGGGCACGGCACTGCCCCAACATTGCTCCCTCCACACAAGTCTTATCAGGGCCATCCATGGAGTTTGTGTCGTCAACCTCCGCCCCAACATCCCATTACTCTTAGGGTTAGGGTTAGGGTTCTGAGAACCACAAAAGCCTACAGCTCCAGGGACACTGGCGCTGGAAAAGGCATGACAAGTTGAGCACGGCACTCCACCAACATTGCTCCCTCCACACAATTCTTATCAGGGCCATCCAAGGTCCTTGTGACGTCTGTCTCCGCCCCAACATCCCATTATTCTTAGGGTTAGGGTTAGGATTCAGAAAGCCACAAAGCTTACAGCTGCAGGGACACTGGCGCTGGAAAAGGCATGCCAAGGGGAGCACAGCACTGCACCAACATTGCTCCCTCCACACATTTCTTATCAGGGCCATCCAAGGTCCTTGTGACGTCCGTCTCCGACCCAACATCCCATTATTCTTAGGGTTAGCGTTAGGGTTAGGGTTCTGAGAACCACAAAGCCTACAGCTCCAGGGACACTGGGGCTCGAAAAGGCATGCCAAGTTGAGCATGGCACTGCACCAACATTGCTCCCTCCACACATTTCTTATCAGGGCCATCCAAGGTCCTTGTGACATCAGCCTCAGGCCCAACATCCCATTATTCTTAGGATTAGGGTTAGGGTTCAGAAAACCACAAAGCTTACAGCTCCAGGGACACTGGCGCTGGAAAATGCATGCCAAGGGGAGCACGGCACTGCACCAACATGGCTCCCTCCACACATTTCTTATCAGGGCCATCCATGGAGATTATGTCGTCAGCCTCCGCCCCAACATCCCATTTTTCTTAGGGTTAGGGTTGGGGTTCAGAAAACCACAAAGCCTACAGCTCCAGGGACACTGGGGCTGGAAAAGGCATGCCAAGGGGAGCACAGCACTGCACCAACATTGCTCCCTCCACACATTTCTTATCAGGTGTTAAAAAAAATTGGCAGAGTCCGGGTCTCTAGGTTTGCTGGTTTTATTAAACAGCTCAGAGTTGGACCACCACCGCAGTGACTGGTACCTGACTCAAATTCACTATCGGTTTATATAGAAACTAATAATCAATTACATCATAAACATTTCATAAGCTTCTGTTAATAATCTACTAACTATTTCAATTCCTCTTTCTTCCTTCGTCAAGAGTCCACAAAAGTCCATTCTTTTCCATTGGTTAGCTGATCTTTATGTTCTGGTTCTGCTCCAACTTCGGTCGACACCCCGTCCTTGATGTTCTTGCTGTGATTGGTGTCCTTAATGTTCTTGCCGTGATCAGCGTCCCGTCCTGATCCAGGCTGACCATAGTCCGTTTCCCACCGCCAGTGTCTCCTAAACATTCAACCTTAAAAACAACTAAAGTTATATTTAAAACCTTATCTATACTAATTTTTATTTCTAAGTGTCCTATATTTCTTTTAAGGTAAAGAAAAGGTTAACCATACACCCCCTTTACTAAAATCATCAGAAGGTAATACTTCTAGGCCTACTCCTGCTTAGCTACTCATTAAGCTTTGATTGATGATTTGTTCAGTCATAGGTCAGGATTACACAAGGAGCTCTGAGAACAATATTCGTGGATTGTGAAAGCCCACCTGTGTTTATTCAGATAGACTTATATTAATTATTCTATTCTTCATTCTATTTCACCCTTATTGATCCTTGTCTCCCTAACTCATAAGAACTTTTACATTAATTACGTGAAAATTTCTATAACAATTCCCTCCTTTTGTTTTTATTGCATCCCTGCAATTATTTGTATCTCCATGATGATCCTATTCTTGAAGCAAAGGAATAAAAACATCTCATACAGCACTGTCCTAACACTAGTATAATCACAAAGATATTAATTATAAACAAGACAATTACAATCAGCTGCTTTATCCATAAAGCTAAGTCTGGGAACCAAGATGTGAGCCAAGAGAGTGTTTCAGTAGATCCTCACGAGGTATCATCTTTTTCTACTTTTTGCATCATAGAACTCACTTCCCAAATTTTGTGCACATCTGTGAGCAGTTCTCCAGATCAGTCTGTGTACGTATAGCAACTGATACTTAAAACTGTACACACTCCTCCTTGTGAGGTTAATATCACATCTAGAGTCATTCTGTTTTGAATTGTAATTTTAGAGAGTTTTGTAATTTCTTTTTGCCGTGTCAGAAATCCACGCATTGAGGCATTGGCTAATTTTTCTATCATCTCCCCAGATATATTTATTATCGTTTTTTCCAAATTGATAAATAATTCCTCTGGGCTCAATCTTTGGATAGCTAGATGTAAAAATGAGTTCCCCAGTCTTTGTCTTAATTGCTATAACGAAGCCTGCAGATCACCAAGAACAATTATTATAAAGCACACGAGAGGCATTGGTATTGGAATCTTGGTAACGAATAGCAAATCTTACACAAGGTGAAACAGCAACATTTACAGATGGAAAAAAAAAAAGGAACAAACTAAAATATTTCATCTTTCCTCGGGTTCCTTGCGGACATGAGAATGATGGATCCAGGTTTCTTTCCCTGCAACTCTGACAGCATAAAAAAGAAGTTAAAAGTACAACATAGGGTCCTTCCCATTTTGCTTCAAATCTATTTTTCCTCTTAAAGTTTTTTATCAATACTTTGTTTCCTGGTTGAATATTATGTACTTGTATCTCAGGAGATCCACCTCGATACCAATAGGCATGCTTTCGCATTTCAAAGAAAGAATTTTGTAAGTATAGTATATATTGTGTCACTCGTTCATCTCCATCCAATAAACTTTTTTTTTTGCTGGTAAGTAAGTGCCTGGAACAGCCAAAACTCGCCCAAACAATACTTCTGCTGGCGATAACCCAACAGGTTGTCTGGGTGTGTTCCGAATGTCCCACAGAACCAAATTCAAAGCCTCTAGTCATTTCAATCCTGTTGTTTTACACACTTTAACAATCTTTTCCTTTATGGTCCTGTTCATTCTCTCTACCTGTCCAGAGGACTCAGGGTGATAGCGTGTATGTAACTTCCCTGTGACTCCTAAAGGATTATAAACTTGGAACAGAATCGCTGCTGAAAAATGAGCTCCTCTATCTGAATTAATTACTTCAGGAACTCCATATCGGGGTATTAACTCTTTCAACAGCGCTTTCACTACAGTTTTTGAATCATTCTTTCTTGCTGGGAAGGCTTCTACCCATCCTGATAATTGATCTACAATCACTAACAAGTATGAATACCCCATTGCTTTTGGCATTTCAGCATAATCACTTTGTAATCCTTGAAAAGGAAACACCGCGGGCGGTCTTTTACCTTGAGGTGGCTGAATCCTAGTGGTAGCCTACTGTCGGCAAAGTTTACAGCTTTCAGTAATCCTTTTCACTGCAAAGCAGACTCCGTGTGCAGCCCACAGCCGTTGAATTCTTTGTGCAAGAACCTCAGGTCCCCCATGGCATTTTTCATGAAACCACTGAACAACAGGTAGTAAATACCTTTTCGGGAGTAGGGGTTTGTTGCCCAATGTCCATTGTCCATCCCGTTGTTCCACTCCAAGTCGTCTCCAAAATTTCATTTCTTCCTCTGGAAGAGCCTCATACATCTCCTCTGCACTTGGAAGCCTGTCAGGTTTCTCTGCTGCACACATAACTGCCATAATAAGGTGAATTTGTTTGGCTGCAGCTTTCGCAGCCTGATCAGCCAAGCGATTTCCTCGCGACAGTGCATCTTGGTGGTTTGTGTGAGCTTTTATATAACTGTATAGCTTCTAAAAGTTCATGTACCTCCTTCCCGGGTGCAATGTTTTTTCCAGCTGAAGTCAAAAATCCTCTTTCTTTCCACAGGATACCTGTAGCATGACAAACTCCAAAAGCATATTTAGAGTCTATGTAAATGTTAGCTTTTAACCCTCTTGCCAACCTTGCAGCCTCAGTAAGCACTATGATTTCCGCGCCTTGTGCCCCCGCAGCACTAGGAAGAGGGTTAGCTTTTAACACAGTTTTTTCTGTTGTTACTGCAAGCCAGTATACCTTTTTCCTTCTTCATAAAAGGATGAGCCGTCTGTCAAAAGGTTGATGTCTGGGTCACTCAGGGGTTGGTCTTGAAAATCATTACGTGGCTTACTGGATACTGCTAACACCTGGGTAAGGTCATGTTGATCCTTTTCCCCTTCAGTCAGCAAAGGTATTGAAGTGGCTGGATTCAAAGTATTGCACCTTTGAAGTGTGATGTTGTCAGCCAAAAGTAAAACCAGTTCATATCTATGTGCCCATTGCAGTGAAAGTGATTTTTCTGCATATTGTTTCAATAATATTTCAACTTCATGGGGTACGCATACGGTTAGGGGATGTCCCAGCACTATTGATCTACATTTTTTCTACCATTTCTGCTGCCGCAGCTACTGATTTTATACAAAATGGTGTTCCTTGTATAACCGGATCTAACTGAGCAGAAAAATATGCTACTGGTCTTTCATGTGGTCCTAAAGTTTGGACTAAAACTCCTCTAGCGTTTCCTTTTCGCCCATCACAATATAATTTGAAAGGTTTACTATAATCTGGTAAACCTGAAGCCGGTGCTTGCATTAAGGCACCTTTCAGAGTTGTAAAAGCTTTTTGCCTCTCCGGACCCCATTTGATGGACTGCAATTTTGATGGAGATGCTCGGTGACCTTTTACAACCAATTTATTACACAAATACCGAGCATCTGTAATACAATCCTTCCTTGAACGACATACTAACAATAACTCATCTACATATTGTATCAATTCAGACTTACACGGAAAAAACAGACCAGCCAAATCCCCTTTCAAAATTTGGGAGGATTTAGTTGGTGAGCTTGTAAATCCCTGGAGTAACCGAGTCCAGGTTAATTGTTTCCCTTGCCAAGTGAAGGCAAATATGTGCTGGCTTTCCTCAGCCACAGGTATGCTAAAGAAAGCTCCAGTCAAATTCAATACAGTGTAAAATTTTCCCCAAATAGGTATTTCAGTAACAATCAAATTTGGATCAGGTACTACTGGATGGGGAACAATTACAAATACAAATCTATATTCTGGATCCCCATCTTTGTAACTTTGACATTCTTTTAAAATCCCCTTTTCCAAAAATGATTTTATTTGTTTTCCAATACTTGGGATAGCTTCTGTCACAACTGGGTATTGCCTAATAGATGGGGGAGTCCCTCCTTTTGTTTTAATCACTACAAGTTCTGCAGATTTTAACAGTCCAATATCATCTCCGGAGAGACTCCATAATTTTTAAGGTACATTCTTTAACTCTTTTGGGATTTTAAGCTCACCTTCTTGAATTTCTATAGTTTGCATTCCCATTATGATCAATCAAATTCCCAACCTCATATCAAATGATCATCAAAAACAATAGGAAGGGGAAGAGAAAGCAATAACTTCTCTTCACCCAAAACCCCAGTAACCTTTACAAATTCATCAGATAGCTGTGACACATGAAAATTTAACAATGATAAAGTTGCACCAGTATCTATTAAGAATTTAACAGGAATGCCATTTACCTTAGCTGTGATAAGTCCCTCGTTATCTACCTTAATCCCAGAGTCCCGATCCATAAATTTCTCAGCGAGAATGTGGATGCCCCGGTCTTTCCGCTCCGTCTCTCCCACCGTTGTTGGAAGGTGGTCTCAGAGGACAACACCGGACAATGTGCCCTAAATTACCACAGTAAAAAAAACATTCCAAAGTATCAGTTCGAGAGGGAATGAATCTTTGTCTTCCTCGGTCTCCCCTTCCACAACCTTGTGAAAAACCTCTTCTCCTGCCGCGCTGGTAATTCTGAGTAGTTGCGGTGCTGAAAGGTTGATCTCTCTCTCTCTCTCGCTCCTTTCTCTCTTTTCTTTGATCTTGTTTCTTTTGCTCTTCACTTCTCCCGTCATATACAAAGGTGGCAATACCAAGAATCTTTGTGAGGCTTTCGCCTTGCCACCCTGGCATATGTTTCTTGAAATATTTATTAATATCAGGTGCAGACTGATCCACAAATACACTGATTGCAAGGGGTTCCTGAAAATTGTCCCTTGTCATTCCTCCGTATTTCAGGAGAGTAGCTTTTAACCGACTCCAGTAATCACTGGGATGTTCATCAGGTTTTTGCCTATATTCCATTACCTTTGTCCAATTAGTAATTTTTTTTCGCCAGCTTGCCGAACAGCCTCCACCAGTTGCTGTAAGGCTTCTTGTTGGAGTCTGGCGCCATCCTCAGTGGCCAAATTCCAATTTGGGTTTTGATCGGGCCAGGGCTGTAGCCCTTGAGTTTGACCTCTTTGTGCAATTTCCCGATCCTTTTGTAAGGTTTTTTCCCTCTCTTCTGCTGTAAAGAGCTCTCTCATGAGGGTCTTTACATCATTCCAATGTGGAGAATATTCAGTAAAAATGCCAGATAGCATCTCAGCACATTTTTCAGCATCCTTTCTTATGCGTGGCATTTTGATTGCCAGTTTACTAAATCTCCTTGTTTCCAAGGTTCATGTCTCACAACAGCTTGGACTGCTGGAACCTCTGGCGGAGCTCCAGGTCCAGCTCTAGGGTTTGGGATGTATTCCAACCTCATGGGATACATGCCAAATCCCTTGTCAGTGAAAGAATTCGATTCCTCCAGCACGGGCGCTGAAGGAATGGAAGATTTCACTTGTTTGGGCTCTTTTTGCCTTTCTTTGCATTTGCCCAATAATACCAAATATACCAAAAATCAATATCTTGACTCCCTTCATCCTCGAGGATTACCCTTAAAAATTTCAACTTTGTGCATCAAAGGTCCCTTTAGAGGGCCAGATGCCTCTAGGTCCTCCACCTCGGATCCTACTTAAAAATGGCCATTCTTCTTGACACAGCAAAATAAATCTCTTTTTCCCACATGTCCCGGTCGACGGGATTCTATTCCAATTCTCAAAAACCTCAGCAAGGGGCGTCCCCCTTTCAATGCTGGGTCCAATTCCCATTTTATCTTTTCCTTAATTTCCCGGGGTACCTTTGTTTCAAAAATTCCTCAGCAATTTTAAACACACAGGCTCCTAGTGTCTGAGTATACCCGCTCCCAAGACCACCAGGTGAACTCACCCTTGTTGCCAGCAATTAGGCGTTGGAGACGGGAATGCTCAGAGAATCGGAGCAGTGTCCTAGAGTCCCACCTGGGGTGCCAAATTCTGTTAAAGAAAATTGGCAGAGTCCGGGTCTCTAGTTTGCTGGTTTTATTAAACAACTCAGAGTTGGACCACCACCGCAGTGACTGGTACCTGACTCAAATTCACTATCGGTTTATATAGAAACTAATAATCAATTACATCATAAACATTTCATAAGCTTCTGTTAATAATCCACTAACTATTTCAATTCCTCTTTCTTCCTTCGTCAAGAGTCCACAAAAGTCCATTCTTTTCCATTGGTTAGCTGATCTTTATGTTCTGGTTCTGCTCCAACTTCGGTCGACACCCCGTCCTTGATGTTCTTGCTGTGATTGGTGTCCTTAATGTTCTTGCCGTGATCAGCGTCCCGTCCTGATCCAGGCTGACCATAGTCCGTTTCCCACCGCCAGTGTCTCCTAAACATTCAACCTTAAAAACAACTAAAGTTATATTTAAAACCTTATCTATACTAATTTTTATTTCTAAGTGTCCTATATTTCTTTTAAGGTAAAGAAAAGGTTAACCATACACCCCCTTTACTAAAATCATCAGAAGGTAATACTTCTAGGCCTACTCCTGCTTAGCTACTCATTAAACTTTGATTGATGATTTGTTCAGTCATAGGTCAGGATTACACAAGGAGCTCTGAGAACAATATTCATGGATTGTGAAAGCCCACCTGTGTTTATTCAGATAGACTTATATTAATTATTCTATTCTTCATTCTATTTCACCCTTATTAATCCTTGTCTCCCAAACTCATAAGAATTTTTATATTAAGTATGTGAAAATTTCTATAACATCAGGGCCATCCAAGCTCCTTGTGACATCAGCCTCAGGCCCAACATCCCATTATTCTTAGGATTAGGGATGGGGTCCAGAAAACCACAAAAGCCTACAGCTGCAGGGACACTGGGGCTGGAAAAGGCATGCCAAGATGAGCACGGCACTGCACCAACATTGCTCTCTCCACACTTCTCTTGTCAGGGCCATCCACGGAGACCGTGACATCAGCTTCCGCCCCAACATCCCATTATTCTTAGGGTTAGGGTTGGGGTTCAGAAAACCACAAAGCCTACAGCGCCAGGGACACTGGCGCTAGAAAAGGCATGCCAAGGGGAGCACGGCACTGCACCAGCATCGCTCCCTCCACACATTTATTTCAGGGCCAATCATGGATATTCTGTCGTCAGCCTCCACCCCAACATCCCATTATTCTTAGGGTTGGGGTTCAGAAAACCACAAAGCCTACAGCTACAGGGACACTGGCCCTGGAAAACGCATGCCAAGTTGAGCATGGCACTGCACCAACATTGTTCCCTCCACACATTTCTTATCAGGGCCATCCATGGAGATTGAGTCGTCAGCCTCCGCCCCAACATCCCATTACTCTTAGGGTTAAGGTTAGGGTTAGGGTTCAGAAAACCACAAAGCCTACAGCTCCAGGGACACTGGCGCTGGAAAAGTCATGCCAAGTAGAGCACGGCACTGCACCAACATTTTCCCTCCACACATTTCTTATCAGGGCCATCCAAGGTCCTTGTGACATCAGCCTCAGGCCCCAACATCCCATTATTCTTAGGGTTAGGGTTGGGGTTCAGAAAACCACAAAGCCTACAGCTCCATGGACAACAGGGTGGAAAAGGCATGCCAAGGGGAGCACGGCACTCCACCAACATTGCTCCCTCCACACTTTTCCAATCTTGGACACCTGTGGGGATCTGTTCCGTGTCCCCCTTTTTTTTTTTTCCTTTCGGCATTGTCTCAGAAATCGTCCTATGCCATGTGCTCAGACGCCATCTGGTGGAGGCCCGGACTGCCTGACATTGGCGACGTTTTATGACGCAATAAGTTAGGCGCCAAATTGAGAGGGAGGTCTCCGCCCTCTCCGCCTCTCCGCCCTCCACCCGCCTCCGGAGAGACACATCCGGAGACACATCCGGTGACAGCCTGACAATCGGCCAATCCTACGGCGCAGGAACCGGGCATGTCCCGCCCTCGGACCTGTGATTGGTGCGAACTGTTGACTGGCGGCTCCAAGTCACATGACTCTGTCGAAAAACTCTATAAAAGTGGCTGGACCGCCCGACCACGCGGGACCCCACCGCCATCTTCCGAGAAGGAACAAAGGATTCCGCGGGACGCCGCTGGATCTCAGGGTGGTGACTACCCTTTCCCTCTCAACTGTTCTCTTTTCCTCTCTTTCTTTTACTCCTCTCTCTCTCTCTCTCTCTCTCTTCCTTGCTCACTGAGTTGCCTCATTGTTGGACTTAATAAAGTCAGAGTTAAGTTTATTGATACCGTGCCTCGGTTGTGCTTTGTCCGAACTCAAGGATCACGAATCTATTTTATTTCGGGTCAGGATTTTGGGGGGTGCTTTACCTGCAGGCAGGTTAAGCATACCGGGTGATTTATAATTTGGCGGGCCCCGCGTGGGGGCTGACTGCATTGAACCATGCACGCCGCACGTGGGCTGCACAGGAGTTACTAATCAGGCGGGTCCCCTTCAGGGAACGACTTCATTGTATTTCTAGATTTACTCCTTTTTACTAACTAGGCGGGCCCACGTAGGCTGTCTGTATTTTCTTTCTAGATTTACTCCTTTTTTACTAATTAGGCGGGCCCACGTAGGATGTCTGCATTTTATTTCTAGATTTGCTTTTGAGGCAGACCTTAATCTGGAACCCGACAACACCCACGGTGCTTGTGAGGTCCGTCTCCGCCCCAAATTCCCATTATTCTTCGGGTTAGGGTTGGGGTTCAGAAAACCACAAAGTCTAAAGCTCCAGGTACACTGGCGCTGGAAAAGGCTTGCCAAGTTGAGCACGGCACTGCACCAACATGGCTCCCTCCACACATTTCTTATCAGGGCCATCCATGGATATTGTGTCGTCAGCCTCCACCCCAACATCCCATTACTCTTAGGGTTAGGGTTAGGGTTAGGGTTCAGAAAACCACAAATCCTACAGCTCCAGGGACACTGGCGCTGGAAAAGGCATGCCAAGTTGAGCACGGCACTGCACCAACATGGCTCCCTCCACACAGTTCTTATCAGGGTCATCCATGGAGATTGTATCGTCAGCCTCTGCCACAAGATCCCATTATTCTTAGGGTTAGGGTCATGGTTCAGAGAACCACAAAGCCTAAAGCTCCAGGGACACCGGGGTGGAAAAGGCATGCCAAGTTGAGCACGGCACTGCACCACCATTGATCCCTCCACACATTTCTTATCAGGGCCATCCATGGTCCTTGTGACATCAGCCTCAGGCCCCAACATCCCATTATTCTTAGGGTTAGGGTTCAGAAAGCCACAAAGCCTCCAGCTCCGGGGACACTGGGGCTGGAAAATGCTTGCCAAGTTGAGCACGGCACTGGACCAACATTGCCCCCTCCACACGTTTCCAATCTTGGACACCCACGGTGCTTGTGACGTCCGTCTCCGCCCCAAAATCCCATTATTCTTAGGGTTAGGGTTTTGAGAACCACAAAGCCTACAGCTCCAGGGACACTGGCGCTGGAAAATGCATGACAAGGGGAGCACGGCACTGCACCAACATTGCTCCCTCCACACATTTCTTATCAGGGCCAATTATAGAAACTCTGTCGTCAGCCTCCGCCCCAACATCCCATTACTCTTAGGGTTAGGGTTATGGTTCTAAGAACCACAAAGCCTACAGCTCCAGGGACACTGGCCCTGGAAAAGTCATGCCAAGGGGAGCACGGCACTCCAACAACATGGCCACCTCCACACATTTCTTATCAGGGCCATCCAAAGTCCTTCTGACAGAAGCCTCAGGCCCAACATCCCATTATTCTTAGGGTTGGGGTTCAGAAAACCACAAAGCCTACAGCTCCAGGGACACTGGCCCTGGAAAACGCATGCCAAGTTGAGCATGGCACTGCACCAACATTGTTCCCTCCACACATTTCTTCTCAGGGCCATCCATGGAGATTGAGTCGTCAGCCTCTGCCCCAACATCCCATTACTCTTAGGGTTAGGGTTAGGGTTCAGAAAACCACAAAGCCTCCAGCTCCAGGGACACTGGCGCTGGAAAAGTCATGCCAAGTAGAGCACAGCACTGCACCAACATTTTTCTCTACACACATTTCTTATCAGGGCCATCCAAGGTCCTTGTGACATCAGCCTCAGGCCCCAACATCCCGTTATTCTTAGGGTTAGGGTTGGGGTTCAGAAAACCACAAAGCCTACAGCTCCAGGGACACTGGGGCTGGAAAAGGCATGCAAAGGGGAGCACGGCACTGCACCAACATTGCTCCCTCCAAAAATTTTTTATCAGGGCCACCCATGGAGATTGTGTGGTCAGCCTCCACCCCAACATCCCATTACTCTTAGGGTTACGGTTAGGCTTAGGGTTCAGAGAATCACAAAGCCTACAGCTCCAGGGACACTGGGACTTTGAAAGGCATGCAAAGGGGAGCACGGCACTGCACCAACATTGCTCCCTCCACACATTTCTTATCACGGCCCTCCAAGGTCCTTGTGACATCAGCCTCAGGCACAACACCCCATTATGCTTAGGGTTTGGTTTCTGAGAACCACAAAGCTTACAGCTCCAGAGACACTGGGGCTTTAAAAGGCATGCAAAGGGGAGCACGGCACTCCACCAACATTGCTTCCTCCACACATTTCTTATCACGGCCATCCATGGAGATTGTGTAGTCAGCCTCAGGCCCAACATCCCATTACTCTTAGGGCTAGGGTTAGGGTTAGGGTTCAGAAAACCACAAAGCCTACAGCTCCAGGGACACCGGGGCTGGAAAAAGCATGCCAAGGGGAGCACGGCACTGTACCAACATTCCTCCCTCCACACATTTCTTGTCAAGGCCATCAAAGGTCCTTGTGACATCAGCCTCAAGCCCAACATCCCATTATTCTTAGTGTTAGGGTTAGGGTTCAGAAAACCACAAAGCCTCCAGCTCCAGGGACACTGGGGTGGAAAAGGCATGCCAAGGGGAGCACGGCACTCCACCAACATTGCTCCCTCCACACATTTCTTATCAGGGCCATCCATGGAGATTGTGTAGTCAGCCTCAGGCCCAACATCCCATTACTCTTAGAGTTAGGGTTAGGGTTCTAAGAACCACAAAGCCTACAGCTCCAGGGACACTGGCCCTGGAAAAGTCATGCCAAGGGGAGCACAGCACTGCACCAACATTGTTCCCTCCACACATTTCTTATCAGGGCCAATTATGGAGATTGTGTTGTCAGCCTCCGCCCCAACATCCCATTACTCTTAGGGTTAGGGTTAGGGTTGAGAAAACCACAAAGCCTACACATCAAGGGACACTGGGGCTGGAAAAGGCATGCCAAGGGGAGCACGGCACTGCACCAACATTGCTTCCTCCACACTTCTACAATCTTGGACACCCACAGCGCTTGTCATGTCCGTCTCCGCCCTAAAACCCCATTATTCTTAGGGTTAGGGTTAGGGTTCAGAAAACCACAAAGCCTACAGCTCCAGAGACACTGGCGCTGGAAAAGGCATGTCACGGGGAGCACGGCACTCCAACAACATGGCTCCCTCCACACATTTCTTATCAGGGCCAATTATAGAAATTGTGTCGTCAGCCTCCGCCCCAACATCCCATTACTCTTAGGGTTAGGGTTAGGGTTAGGGTTCAGAAAACCACAAAGCCTACAGCTCCAGGGACACTGGCCCTGGAAAAGGCATGCCAAGGGGAGCACGGCACTGCACCAACAGTGCTCCCTCCACACTTTTCCAATCTTGGACACCCACAGCGCTTGTCATGTCCGTCTCCGCCCCAAAATCCCATTATTCTTAGGGTTAGGGTTAGGGTTCAGAAAACCACAAAGACTACAGCTCCAGGGACACTGGGGTTCGAAAAGGCATGCCAAGGGGAGCACAGCACTGCACCAACATTGTTCCCTCCACACATTTCTTATCAGGGCCAATTATGGAGATTGTGTCGTCAGCCTCCGCCCCAACATCCCATTATTCTTAGGGTTAGGGTTGAGAAAACCACAAAGCCTACAGCTCCATGGACACCGGGGCTGGAAAAGGCATGCCAAGGGGAGCACGGCACTGCACCAACATTGCTTCCTCCACACATTTCTTATCAGGGCCAATTATGGAGATTGTGTAGTCAGCCTCAGGCCCAACATCCCATTACTCTTAGGGCTAGGGTTAGGGTTAGGGTTCAGGAAACCACAAAGCCTACAGCTCCAGGGACACCGGGGCTGGAAAAAGCATGCCAAGGGGAGCACGGCACTGTACCAACATTCCTCCCTCCACACATTTCTTGTCAAGGCCATCAAAGGTCCTTGTGACATCAGCCTCAAGCCCAACATCCCATTATTCTGAGGGTTAGGGTTAGGGTTCAGAAAACCACAAAGCCTCCAGCTCCAGGGACACTGGGGTGGAAAAGGCATGCCAAGGGGAGCACGGCACTCCACCAACATTGCTCCCTCCACACATTTCTTATCAGGGCCATCCATGGAGATTGTGTAGTCAGCCTCAGGCCCAACATCCCATTACTCTTAGGGTTAGGGTTAGGGTTCTAAGAACCACAAAGCCTACAGCTCCAGGGACACTGGCCCTGGAAAAGGCATGCCAAGGGGAGCACAGCACTGCACCAACATTGTTCCCTCCACACATTTCTTATCAGGGCCAGTTATGGAGATTGAGTCGTCAGCCTCCGCCCCAACATCCCATTACTCTTAGGGTTAGGGTTAGGGTTGAGAAAACCACAAAGCCTACACATCAAGGGACACTGGGGCTGGAAAAGGCATGCCAAGGGGAGCACGGCACTCCAACAACATTGCTTCCTCCACACTTCTACAATCTTGGACACCCACAGCGCTTGTCATGTCCGTCTCCGCCCCAAAATCCCATTATTCTTAGGGTTAGGGTTAGGGTTCAGAAAACCACAAAGCCTACAGCTCCAGAGACACTGGCGCTGGAAAAGGCATGTCACGGGGAGCACGGCACTCCAACAACATGGCTCCCTCCACACATTTCTTATCAGGGCCAATTATAGAAATTGTGTCCTCAGCCTCCGCCCCAACATCCCATTACTCTTAGGGTTAGGGTTAGGGTTAGGGTTCAGAAAACCACAAAGCCTACAGCTCCAGGGACACTGGCCATGGAAAGGGCATGCCAAGGGGAGCACGGCACTGCACCAACAGTGCTCCCTCCACACTTTTCCAATCTTGGACACCCACAGCGCTTGTCATGTCCGTCTCCGCCCCAAAATCCCATTATTCTTAGGGTTAGGGTTGGGGTTCAGAAAACCACAAAGCCTACAGTTCCAGGGACACTGGGGCTCGAAAAGGCATGCCAAGGGGAGCACAGCACTGCACCAACATTGTTCCCTCCACACATTTCTTATCAGGGCCAATTATGGAGATTGTGTCGTCAGCCTCCGCCCCAACATCCCATTACTCTTAGGGTTAGGGTTAGGGTTGAGAAAACCACAAAGCCTACACATCAAGGGACACTGGGGCTGGAAAAGGCATGCCAAGGGGAGCACGGCACTCCAACAACATTGCTTCCTCCACACTTCTACAATCTTGGACACCCACAGCGCTTGTCATGTACGTCTCCACCCCAAGATCCCATTATTCTTAGGGTTAGGGTTAGGGTTCAGAAAACCACAAAGCCTACAGCTCCAGGGACACTGGGGTGGAAAAGGCATGCCAAGGGGAGCACGGCACTGCACCAACATTGCTTCCTCCACACATTTCTTATCACGGCCATCCATGGAGATTGTGTAGTCAGCCTCAGGCCCAACATCCCATTACTCTTAGGGCTAGGGTTAGGGTTAGGGTTCAGAAAACCACAAAGCCTACAGCTCCAGGGACACCGGGGCTGGAAAAAGCATGCCAAGGGGAGCACGGCACTGTACCAACATTCCTCCCTCCACACATTTCTTGTCAAGGCCATCAAAGGTCCTTGTGACATCAGCCTCAAGCCCAACATCCCATTATTCTTAGTGTTAGGGTTAGGGTTCAGAAAACCACAGAGCCTACAGCTCCAGGGACACTGGGGTGGAAAAGGCATGCCAAGGGGAGCACGGCACTCCACCAACATTGCTCCCTCCACACATTTCTTATCAGGGCCATCCATGGAGATTGTGTAGTCAGCCTCAGGCCCAACATCCCATTACTCTTACCGTTAGGGTTAGGGTTCTAAGAACCACAAAGCCTACAGCTCCAGGGACACTGGCCCTGGAAAAGGCATGCCAAGGGGAGCACAGCACTGCACCAACATTGTTCCCTCCACACATTTCTTATCAGGGCCAATTATGGAGATTGTGTCGTCAGCCTCCGCCCCAACATCCCATTACTCTTAGGGTTAGGGTTAGGGTTGAGAAAACCACAAAGCCTACACATCAAGGGACACTGGGGCTGGAAAAGGCATGCCAAGGGGAGCACGGCACTCCAACAACATTGCTCCCTCCACACTTTTCCAATCTTGGACACCCACAGCGCTTGTCATGTCCGTCTCCGCCCCAAAATCCCATTATTCTTAGGGTTAGGGTTGGGGTTCAGAAAACCACAAAGCCTAAAGCTCCAGGGACACCGGGGTGGAAAAGGCATGCCAAGTTGAGCACGGCACTGCACCACCATTGATCCCTCCACACATTTCTTATCAGGGCCATCCATGGTCCTTGTGACATCAGCCTCAGGCCCCAACATCCCATTATTCTTAGGGTTAGGGTTAGGGTTGAGAAAACCACAAAGCCTACACATCAAGGGACACTGGCGCTGGAAAAG
Source organism: Nyctibius grandis (assembly GCF_013368605.1). Taxonomy (NCBI): domain Eukaryota; kingdom Metazoa; phylum Chordata; class Aves; order Nyctibiiformes; family Nyctibiidae; genus Nyctibius; species Nyctibius grandis. The sequence goes on along the minus strand of NC_090659.1, from coordinate 73,692,364 downwards.
GCATGCCAAGGGGAGCACGGCACTGCACCAACATTGCTTCCTCCACACTTCTACAATCTTGGACACCCACAGCGCTTGTCATGTCCGTCTCCACCCCAAGATCCCATTATTCTTAGGGTTAGGGTTAGGGTTCAGAAAACCACAAAGCCTACAGCTCCAGGGACACTAGGGCTGGAAAAGGCATGCCACGGGGAGCACGGCACTGCACCAACATTGTTGCCTCCACACATTTCTTATCAGGGCCAATTATAGAAACTCTGTCGTCAGCCTCCGCCCCAACATCCCATTACTCTTAGGGTTAGGGTTATGGTTCTAAGAACCACAAAGCCTACAGCTCCAGGGACACTGGCCCTGGAAAAGTCATGCCAAGGGGAGCACGGCACTCCAACAACATGGCTCCCTCCACACATTTCTTATCAGGGCCATCCAAAGTCCTTCTGACAGAAGCCTCAGGCCCAACATCCCATTATTCTTAGGGTTGGGGTTCAGAAAACAACAAAGCCTACAGCTACAGGGACACTGGCCCTGGAAAACGCATGCCAAGTTGAGCATGGCACTGCACCAACATTGTTCCCTCCACACATTTCTTATCAGGGCCATCCATGGAGATTGAGTCGTCAGCCTCTGCCCCAACATCCCATTACTCTTAGGGTTAGGGTTAGGGTTAGGGTTCAGAAAACCACAAAGCCTCCAGCTCCAGGGACACTGGCGCTGTAAAAGTCATGCCAAGTAGAGCACAGCACTGCACCAACATTTTTCTCTACACACATTTCTTATCAGGGCCATCCAAGGTCCTTGTGACATCAGCCTCAGGCCCCAACATCCCATTATTCTTAGGGTTAGGGTTGGGGTTCAGAAAACCACAAAGCCTACAGCTCCAGGGACACTGGCGCTGGAAAAGGCATGCAAAGGGGAGCACGGCACTGCACCAACATTGCTCCCTCCACACATTTCTTATCACGGCCCTCCAAGGTCCTTGTGACATCAGCCTCAGGCACAACATCCCATTATTCTTAGGGTTTGGTTTCTGAGAACCACAAAGCTTACAGCTCCAGAGACACTGGTGCTGGAAAAGGCATGCCAAGGGGAGCACGGCACTGCACCAACATTGCTTCCTCCACACATTTCTTATCAGGGCCATCCATGGAGATTGTGTAGTCAGCCTCAGGCCCAACATCCCATTACTCTTAGGGCTAGGGTTAGGGTTAGGGTTCAGAAAACCACAAAGCCTACAGCTCCAGGGACACCGGGGCTGGAAAAAGCATGCCAAGGGGAGCACGGCACTGTACCAACATTCCTCCCTCCACACATTTCTTGGCAAGGCCATCAAAGGTCCTTGTGACATCAGCCTCAAGCCCAACATCCCATTATTCTTAGGGTTAGGGTTAGGGTTCAGAAAACCACAAAGCCTACAGCTCCAGGGACACTGGGGTGGAAAAGGCATGCCAAGGGGAGCACGGCACTCCACCAACATTGCTCCCTCCACACATTTCTTATCAGGGCCATCCATGGAGATTGTGTAGTCAGCCTCAGGCCCAACAGCCCATTATTCTTAGGGTTAGGGTTAGGGTTCTAAGAACCACAAAGCCTACAGCTCCAGGGACACTGGCCCTGGAAAAGTCATGCCAAGGGGAGCACAGAACTGCACCAACGTTGTTCCCTCCACACATTTCTTATCAGGGCCAATTATGGAGATTGTGTCGTCAGCCTCCGCCCCAACATCCCATTACTCTTAGGGTTAGGGTTAGGGTTGAGAAAACCACAAAGCCTACACATCAAGGGACACTGGGGCTGGAAAAGGCATGCCAAGGGGGGCACGGCACTCCAACAACATTGCTTCCTCCACACTTTTCCAATCTTGGACACCCACAGCGCTTGTCATGTCCGTCTCCGCCCCAAAATCCCATTATTCTTAGGGTTAGGGTTAGGGTTCAGAAAACCACAAAGCCTACAGCTCCAGAGACACTGGCGCTGGAAAAGGCATGTCACGGGGAGCACGGCACTCCAACAACATGGCTCCCTCCACACATTTCTTATAAGGGCCAATTATAGAAATTGTGTCGTCAGCCTCCGCCCCAACATCCCATTACTCTTAGGGTTAGGGTTAGGGTTAGGGTTCAGAAAACCACAAAGCCTACAGCTCCAGGGACACTGGGGCTCGAAAAGGCATGCCAAGGGGAGCACAGCACTGCACCAACATTGTTCCCTCCACACATTTCTTATCAGGGCCAATTATGGAGATTGTGTCGTCAGCCTCCGCCCCAACATCCCATTACTCTTAGGGTTAGGGTTAGGGTTGAGAAAACCACAAAGCCTACACATCAAGGGACACTGGCGCTGGAAAAGGCATGCCAAGGGGAGCACGGCACTGCACCAACATTGCTTCCTCCACACTTCTACAATCTTGGACACCCACAGCGCTTGTCATGTCCGTCTCCACCCCAAGATCCCATTATTCTTAGGGTTAGGGTTAGGGTTCAGAAAACCACAAAGCCTACAGCTCCAGGGACACTGGGGCTGGAAAAGGCATGCAAAGGGGAGCACGGCACTGCACCAACATTGTTGCCTCCACACATTTCTTATCAGGGCCAATTATAGAAACTCTGTCGTCAGCCTCCGCCCCAACATCCCATTACTCTTAGGGTTAGGGTTATGGTTCTAAGAACCACAAAGCCTACAGCTCCAGGGACACTGGCCCTGGAAAAGGCATGCCAAGGGGAGCACGGCACTCCAACAACATGGCTCCCTCCACACATTTCTTATCAGGGCCATCCAAAGTCCTTCTGACAGAAGCCTCAGGCCCAACATCCCATTATTCTTAGGGTTGGGGTTCAGAAAACAACAAAGCCTACAGCTCCAGGGACACTGGCCCTGGAAAACGCATGCCAAGTTGAGCATGGCACTGCACCAACATTGTTCCCTCCACACATTTCTTATCAGGGCCATCCATGGAGATTGAGTCGTCAGCCTCTGCCCCAACATCCCATTACTCTTAGGGTTAGGGTTAGGGTTAGGGTTCAGAAAACCACAAAGCCTACAGCTCCAGGGACACTGGCGCTGGAAAAGTCATGCCAAGTAGAGCACAGCACTGCACCAACATTTTTCTCTACACACATTTCTTATCAGGGCCATCCAAGGTCCTTGTGACATCAGCCTCAGGCCCCAACATCCCATTATTCTTAGGGTTAGGGTTGGGGTTCAGAAAACCACAAAGCCTACAGCTCCAGGGACACTGGGGCTGGAAAAGGCATGCAAAGGGGAGCACGGCACTGCACCAACATTGTTCCCTCCACACATTTCTTATCAGGGCCATCCATGGAGATTGTGTGGTCAGCCTCCACCCCAACATCCCATTACTCTTAGGGTTACGGTTAGGCTTAGGGTTCAGAGAATCACAAAGCCTACAGCTCCAGGGACACTGGGGATTTAAAAGGCATGCAAAGGGGAGCACGACACTGCACCAACATTGCTCCCTCCACACATTTCTTATCAGGGCCATCCAAAGTCCTTCTGACAGAAGCCTCAGGCCCAGCATCCCATTATTCTTAGGGTTGGGGTTCAGAAAACCACAAAGCCTACAGCTCCAGGGACACTGGGGCTGGAAAACGCATGCCAAGTTGAGCATGGCACTGCACCAACATTGTTCCCTCCACACATTTCTTATCAGGGCCATCCATGGAGATTGAGTCGTCAGCCTCTGCCCCAACATCCCATTACTCTTAGGGTTAGGGTTAGGGTTAGGGTTCAGAAAACCACAAAGCCTACAGCTCCAGGGACACTGGCGCTGGAAAAGTCATGCCAACTAGAGCACAGCACTGCACCAACATTTTTCTCTCCACATATTTCTTATCAGGGCCATCCAAGGTCCTTGTGACATCAGCCTCAGGCCCCAACATCCCATTATTCTTAAGGTTGGGGTTCAGAAAACCACAAAGCCTACAGCTCCAGGGACACCGGGGCTGGAAAAAGCATGCCAAGGGGAGCACGGCACTGTACCAACATTCCTCCCTCCACACATTTCTTGTCAAGGCCATCAAAGGTCCTTGTGACATCAGCCTCAAGCCCAACATCCCATTATTCTTAGTGTTAGGGTTAGGGTTCAGAAAACCACAGAGCCTCCAGTTCCAGGGACACTGGGGTGGAAAAGGCATGCCAAGGGGAGCACGGCACTCCACCAACATTGCTCCCTCCACACATTTCTTATCAGGGCCATCCATGGAGATTGTGTAGTCAGCCTCAGGCCCAACATCCCATTACTCTTACCGTTAGGGTTAGGGTTCTAAGAACCACAAAGCCTACAGCTCCAGGGACACTGGCCCTGGAAAAGGCATGCCAAGGGGAGCACAGCACTGCACCAACATTGTTCCCTCCACACATTTCTTATCAGGGCCAATTATGGAGATTGTGTCGTCAGCCTCCGCCCCAACATCCCATTACTCTTAGGGTTAGGGTTAGGGTTGAGAAAACCACAAAGCCTACACATCAAGGGACACTGGGGCTGGAAAAGGCATGCCAAGGGGAGCACGGCACTCCAACAACATTGCTCCCTCCACACTTTTCCAATCTTGGACACCCACAGCGCTTGTCATGTCCGTCTCCGCCCCAAAATCCCATTATTCTTAGGGTTAGGGTTGGGGTTCAGAAAACCACAAAGCCTACAGCTCCAGCGACACTGGGGCTCGAAAAGGCATGCCAAGGGGAGCACAGCACTGCACCAACATTGTTCCCTCCACACATTTCTTATCAGGGCCAATTATGGAGATTGTGTCGTCAGCCTCCGCCCCAACATCCCATTACTCTTAGGGTTAGGGTTAGGGTTGAGAAAACCACAAAGCCTACACATCAAGGGACACTGGCGCTGGAAAAGGCATGCCAAGGGGAGCACGGCACTGCACCAACATTGCTTCCTCCACACTTCTACAATCTTGGACACCCACAGCGCTTGTCATGTCCGTCTCCACCCCAAGATCCCATTATTCTTAGGGTTAGGGTTAGGGTTCAGAAAACCACAAAGCCTACAGCTCCAGGGACACTAGGGCTGGAAAAGGCATGCCACGGGGAGCACGGCACTGCACCAACATTGTTGCCTCCACACATTTCTTATCAGGGCCAATTATAGAAACTCTGTCGTCAGCCTCCGCCCCAACATCCCATTACTCTTAGGGTTAGGGTTATGGTTCTAAGAACCACAAAGCCTACAGCTCCAGGGACACTGGCCCTGGAAAAGGCATGCCAAGGGGAGCACGGCACTCCAACAACATGGCCACCTCCACACATTTCTTATCAGGGCCATCCAAAGTCCTTCTGACAGAAGCCTCAGGCCCAGCATCCCATTATTCTTAGGGTTGGGGTTCAGAAAACCACAAAGCCTACAGCTCCAGGGACACTGGGGCTGGAAAACGCATGCCAAGTTGAGCATGGCACTGCACCAACATTGTTCCCTCCACACATTTCTTATCAGGGCCATCCATGGAGATTGAGTCGTCAGCCTCTGCCCCAACATCCCATTACTCTTAGGGTTAGGGTTAGGGTTAGGGTTCAGAAAACCACAAAGCCTACAGCTCCAGGGACACTGGCGCTGGAAAAGTCATGCCAACTAGAGCACAGCACTGCACCAACATTTTTCTCTCCACATATTTCTTATCAGGGCCATCCAAGGTCCTTGTGACATCAGCCTCAGGCCCCAACATCCCATTATTCTTAAGGTTGGGGTTCAGAAAACCACAAAGCCTACAGCTCCAGGGACACCGGGGCTGGAAAAAGCATGCCAAGGGGAGCACGGCACTGTACCAACATTCCTCCCTCCACACATTTCTTGTCAAGGCCATCAAAGGTCCTTGTGACATCAGCCTCAAGCCCAACATCCCATTATTCTTAGTGTTAGGGTTAGGGTTCAGAAAACCACAGAGCCTCCAGTTCCAGGGACACTGGGGTGGAAAAGGCATGCCAAGGGGAGCACGGCACTCCACCAACATTGCTCCCTCCACACATTTCTTATCAGGGCCATCCATGGAGATTGTGTAGTCAGCCTCAGGCCCAACATCCCATTACTCTTACCGTTAGGGTTAGGGTTCTAAGAACCACAAAGCCTACAGCTCCAGGGACACTGGCCCTGGAAAAGGCATGCCAAGGGGAGCACAGCACTGCACCAACATTGTTCCCTCCACACATTTCTTATCAGGGCCAATTATGGAGATTGTGTCGTCAGCCTCCGCCCCAACATCCCATTACTCTTAGGGTTAGGGTTAGGGTTGAGAAAACCACAAAGCCTACACATCAAGGGACACTGGGGCTGGAAAAGGCATGCCAAGGGGAGCACGGCACTCCAACAACATTGCTCCCTCCACACTTTTCCAATCTTGGACACCCACAGCGCTTGTCATGTCCGTCTCCGCCCCAAAATCCCATTATTCTTAGGGTTAGGGTTGGGGTTCAGAAAACCACAAAGCCTACAGCTCCAGCGACACTGGGGCTCGAAAAGGCATGCCAAGGGGAGCACAGCACTGCACCAACATTGTTCCCTCCACACATTTCTTATCAGGGCCAATTATGGAGATTGTGTCGTCAGCCTCCGCCCCAACATCCCATTACTCTTAGGGTTAGGGTTAGGGTTGAGAAAACCACAAAGCCTACACATCAAGGGACACTGGCGCTGGAAAAGGCATGCCAAGGGGAGCACGGCACTGCACCAACATTGCTTCCTCCACACTTCTACAATCTTGGACACCCACAGCGCTTGTCATGTCCGTCTCCACCCCAAGATCCCATTATTCTTAGGGTTAGGGTTAGGGTTCAGAAAACCACAAAGCCTACAGCTCCAGGGACACTAGGGCTGGAAAAGGCATGCCACGGGGAGCACGGCACTGCACCAACATTGTTGCCTCCACACATTTCTTATCAGGGCCAATTATAGAAACTCTGTCGTCAGCCTCCGCCCCAACATCCCATTACTCTTAGGGTTAGGGTTATGGTTCTAAGAACCACAAAGCCTACAGCTCCAGGGACACTGGCCCTGGAAAAGTCATGCCAAGGGGAGCACGGCACTCCAACAACATGGCTCCCTCCACACATTTCTTATCAGGGCCATCCAAAGTCCTTCTGACAGAAGCCTCAGGCCCAACATCCCATTATTCTTAGGGTTGGGGTTCAGAAAACAACAAAGCCTACAGCTACAGGGACACTGGCCCTGGAAAACGCATGCCAAGTTGAGCATGGCACTGCACCAACATTGTTCCCTCCACACATTTCTTATCAGGGCCATCCATGGAGATTGAGTCGTCAGCCTCTGCCCCAACATCCCATTACTCTTAGGGTTAGGGTTAGGGTTAGGGTTCAGAAAACCACAAAGCCTCCAGCTCCAGGGACACTGGCGCTGTAAAAGTCATGCCAAGTAGAGCACAGCACTGCACCAACATTTTTCTCTACACACATTTCTTATCAGGGCCATCCAAGGTCCTTGTGACATCAGCCTCAGGCCCCAACATCCCATTATTCTTAGGGTTAGGGTTGGGGTTCAGAAAACCACAAAGCCTACAGCTCCAGGGACACTGGCGCTGGAAAAGGCATGCAAAGGGGAGCACGGCACTGCACCAACATTGCTCCCTCCACACATTTCTTATCACGGCCCTCCAAGGTCCTTGTGACATCAGCCTCAGGCACAACATCCCATTATTCTTAGGGTTTGGTTTCTGAGAACCACAAAGCTTACAGCTCCAGAGACACTGGTGCTGGAAAAGGCATGCCAAGGGGAGCACGGCACTGCACCAACATTGCTTCCTCCACACATTTCTTATCAGGGCCATCCATGGAGATTGTGTAGTCAGCCTCAGGCCCAACATCCCATTACTCTTAGGGCTAGGGTTAGGGTTAGGGTTCAGAAAACCACAAAGCCTACAGCTCCAGGGACACCGGGGCTGGAAAAAGCATGCCAAGGGGAGCACGGCACTGTACCAACATTCCTCCCTCCACACATTTCTTGGCAAGGCCATCAAAGGTCCTTGTGACATCAGCCTCAAGCCCAACATCCCATTATTCTTAGGGTTAGGGTTAGGGTTCAGAAAACCACAAAGCCTACAGCTCCAGGGACACTGGGGTGGAAAAGGCATGCCAAGGGGAGCACGGCACTCCACCAACATTGCTCCCTCCACACATTTCTTATCAGGGCCATCCATGGAGATTGTGTAGTCAGCCTCAGGCCCAACAGCCCATTATTCTTAGGGTTAGGGTTAGGGTTCTAAGAACCACAAAGCCTACAGCTCCAGGGACACTGGCCCTGGAAAAGTCATGCCAAGGGGAGCACAGAACTGCACCAACATTGTTCCCTCCACACATTTCTTATCAGGGCCAATTATGGAGATTGTGTCGTCAGCCTCCGCCCCAACATCCCATTACTCTTAGGGTTAGGGTTAGGGTTGAGAAAACCACAAAGCCTACACATCAAGGGACACTGGCGCTGGAAAAGGCATGCCAAGGGGGACACGGCACTCCAACAACATTGCTTCCTCCACACTTCTACAATCTTGGATACCCACAGCGCTTGTCATGTCCGTCTCCGCCCCAAAATCCCATTATTCTTAGGGTTAGGGTTAGGGTTCAGAAAACCACAAAGCCTACAGCTCCAGAGACACTGGCGCTGGAAAAGGCATGTCACGGGGAGCACGGCACTCCAACAACATGGCTCCCTCCACACATTTCTTATAAGGGCCAATTATAGAAATTGTGTCGTCAGCCTCCGCCCCAACATCCCATTACTCTTAGGGTTAGGGTTAGGGTTAGGGTTCAGAAAACCACAAAGCCTACAGCTCCAGGGACACTGGCGCTGGAAAAGTCATGCCAACTAGAGCACAGCACTGCACCAACATTTTTCTCTCCACACATTTCTTATCAGGGCCATCCAAGGTCCTTGTGACATCAGCCTCAGGCCCCAACATCCCATTATTCTTAAGGTTGGGGTTCAGAAAACCACAAAGCCTACAGCTCCAGGGACACCGGGGCTGGAAAAAGCATGCCAAGGGGAGCACGGCACTGTACCAACATTCCTCCCTCCACACATTTCTTGTCAAGGCCATCAAAGGTCCTTGTGACATCAGCCTCAAGCCCAACATCCCATTATTCTTAGTGTTAGGGTTAGGGTTCAGAAAACCACAAAGCCTCCAGCTCCAGGGACACTGGGGTGGAAAAGGCATGCCAAGGGGAGCACGGCACTCCACCAACATTGCTCCCTCCACACATTTCTTATCAGGGCCATCCATGGAGATTGTGTAGTCAGCCTCAGGCCCAACATCCCATTACTCTTAGGGTTAGGGTTAGGGTTCTAAGAACCACAAAGCCTACAGCTCCAGGGACACTGGCCCTGGAAAAGTCATGCCAAGGGGAGCACAGCACTGCACCAACATTGTTCCCTCCACACATTTCTTATCAGGGCCAATTATGGAGATTGTGTCGTCAGCCTCCACCCCAACATCCCATTACTCTTAGGGTTAGGGTTAGGGTTAGGGTTCAGAAAACCACAAAGCCTACAGCTCCAGGGACACTGGCCCTGGAAAAGGCATGCCAAGGGGAGCACGGCACTGCACCAACAGTGCTCCCTCCACACTTTTCCAATCTTGGACACCCACAGCGCTTGTCATGTCCGTATCCGCCCCAAAATCCCATTATTCTTAGGGTTAGGGTTGGGGTTCAGAAAACCACAAAGCCTACAGCTCCAGGGACACTGGGGCTCGAAAAGGCATGCCAAGGGGAGCACAGCACTGCACCAACATTGTTCCCTCCACACATTTCTTATCAGGGCCAATTATGGAGATTGTGTCGTCAGCCTCCGCCCCAACATCCCATTACTCTTAGGGTTAGGGTTAGGGTTAGGGTTGAGAAAACCACAAAGCCTACAGCTCCAGGGACACTGGCCCTGGAAAACGCATGCCAAGTTGAGCATGGCACTGCACCAACATTGTTCCCTCCACACATTTCTTATCAGGGCCATCCATGGAGATTGAGTCGTCAGCCTCTGCCCCAACATCCCATTACTCTTAGGGTTAGGGTTAGGGTTAGGGTTCAGAAAACCACAAAGCCTACAGCTCCAGGGACACTGGCGCTGGAAAAGTCATGCCAAGTAGAGCACAGCACTGCACCAACATTTTTCTCTACACACATTTCTTATCAGGGCCATCCAAGGTCCTTGTGACATCAGCCTCAGGCCCCAACATCCCATTATTCTTAGGGTTAGGGTTGGGGTTCAGAAAACCACAAAGCCTACAGCTCCAGGGACACTGGCGCTGGAAAAGGCATGCCACGGGGAGCACGGCACTGCACCAACATTGTTGCCTCCACACATTTCTTATCAGGGCCATCCATGGAGATTGTGTGGTCAGCCTCCACCCCAACATCCCATTACTCTTAGGGTTACGGTTAGGCTTAGGGTTCAGAGAATCACAAAGCCTACAGCTCCAGGGACACTGGGGCTTTAAAAGGCATGCAAAGGGGAGCACGGCACTGCACCAACATTGCTCCCTCCACACATTTCTTATCAGGGCCATCCAAAGTCCTTCTGACAGAAGCCTCAGGCCCAGCATCCCATTATTCTTAGGGTTGGGGTTCAGAAAACCACAAAGCCTACAGCTACAGGGACACTGGCCCTGGAAAACGCATGCCAAGTTGAGCATGGCACTGCACCAACATTGTTCCCTCCACACATTTCTTATCAGGGCCATCCATGGAGATTGAGTCGTCAGCCTCTGCCCCAACATCCCATTACTCTTAGGGTTAGGGTTAGGGTTAGGGTTCAGAAAACCACAAAGCCTACAGCTCCAGGGACACTGGCGCTGGAAAAGTCATGCCAACTAGAGCACAGCACTGCACCAACATTTTTCTCTCCACACATTTCTTATCAGGGCCATCCAAGGTCCTTGTGACATCAGCCTCAGGCCCCAACATCCCATTACTCTTAGGGTTAGGGTTAGGGTTCTAAGAACCACAAAGCCTACAGCTCCAGGGACACTGGCCCTGGAAAAGGCATGCCAAGGGGAGCACAGCACTGCACCAACATTGTTCCATCCACACATTTCTTATCAGGGCCAATTATGGAGATTGTGTCGTCAGCCTCCGCCCCAACATCCCATTACTCTTAGGGTTAGGGTTAGGGTTAGGGTTCAGAAAACCACAAAGCCTACAGCTCCAGGGACACTGGCGCTGGAAAAGTCATGCCAACTAGAGCACAGCACTGCACCAACATTTTTCTCTCCACACATTTCTTATCAGGGCCATCCAAGGTCCTTGTGACATCAGCCTCAGGCCCCAACATCCCATTACTCTTAGGGTTAGGGTTAGGGTTCTAAGAACCACAAAGCCTACAGCTCCAGGGACACTGGCCCTGGAAAAGGCATGCCAAGGGGAGCACAGCACTGCACCAACATTGTTCCCTCCACACATTTCTTATCAGGGCCAATTATGGAGATTGTGTCGTCAGCCTCCGCCCCAACATCCCATTACTCTTAGGGTTAGGGTTATGGTTCTAAGAACCACAAAGCCTACAGCTCCAGGGACACTGGCCCTGGAAAAGTCATGCCAAGGGCAGCACGGCACTCCAACAACATGGCTCCCTCCACACATTTCTTATCAGGGCCATCCAAAGTCCTTCTGACAGAAGCCTCAGGCCCAACATCCCATTATTCTTAGGGTTGGGGTTCAGAAAACAACAAAGCCTACAGCTCCAGGGACACTGGCCCTGGAAAACGCATGCCAAGTTGAGCATGGCACTGCACCAACATTGTTCCCTCCACACATTTCTTATCAGAGCCATCCATGGAGATTGAGTCGTCAGCCTCTGCCCCAACATCCCATTACTCTTAGGGTTAGGGTTAGGGTTAGGGTTCAGAAAACCACAAAGCCTACAGCTCCAGGGACACTGGCGCTGGAAAAGTCATGTCAAGTAGAGCACAGCACTGCACCAACATTTTTCTCTACACACATTTCTTATCAGGGCCATCCAAGGTCCTTGTGACATCAGCCTCAGGCACAACATCCCATTATTCTTAGGGTTACGGTTGGGGTTCAGAAAACCACAAAGCCTACAGCTCCAGGGACACTGGGGCTGGAAAAGGCATGCCAAGGGGAGCACGGCACTGCACCAACATTGCTTCCTCCACACATTTCTTATCAGGGCCATCCATGGAGATTGTGTAGTCAGCCTCAGGCCCAACATCCCATTACTCTTAGGGCTAGGGTTAGGGTTAGGGTTCAGAAAACCACAAATCCTACAGCTCCAGGGACACCGGGGCTGGAAAAAGCATGCCAAGGGGAGCACGGCACTGTACCAACATTCCTCCCTCCACACATTTCTTGTCAAGGCCATCAAAGGTCCTTGTGACATCAGCCTCAAGCCCAACATCCCATTATTCTTAGGGTTAGGGTTAGGGTTCAGAAAACCACAAAGCCTCCAGCTCCAGGGACACTGGGGTGGAAAAGGCATGCCAAGGGGAGCACGGCACTCCAACAACATTGCTCCCTCCACACGTTTCTTATCAGGGCCATCCATGGAGATTGTGTAATCAGCCTCAGGCCCAACATCCCATTATTCTTAGGGTTAGGGTTAGGGTTCTAAGAACCACAAAGCCTACAGCTCCAGGGACACTGGGGCTCGAAAAGGCATGCCAAGGGGAGCACAGCACTACACCAACATTGTTCCCTCCACACATTTCTTATCAGGGCCAATTATGGAGATTGTGTCGTCAGCCTCCGCCCCAACATCCCATTACTCTTAGGGTTAGGGTTAGGGTTGAGAAAACCACAAAGCCTACACATCAAGGGACACTGGCGCTGGAAAAGGCATGCCAAGGGGAGCACTGCACTGCACCAACATTGCTTCCTCCACACTTCTACAATCTTGGACACCCACAGCGCTTGTCATGTCCGTCTCCACCCCAAGATCCCATTATTCTTAGGGTTAGGGTTAGGGTTCAGAAAACCACAAAGCCTACAGCTCCAGGGACACTGGCGCTGGAAAAGGCATGCCACGGGGAGCACGGCACTGCACCAACATTGTTGCCTCCACACATTTCTTATCAGGGCCAATTATAGAAACTCTGTCGTCAGCCTCCGCCCCAACATCCCATTACTCTTAGGGTTAGGGTTATGGTTCTAAGAACCACAAAGCCTACAGCTCCAGGGACACTGGCCCTGGAAAAGTCATGCCAAGGGGAGCACGGCACTCCAACAACATGGCTCCCTCCACACATTTCTTATCAGGGCCATCCAAAGTCCTTCTGACAGAAGCCTCAGGCCCAACATCCCATTATTCTTAGGGTTGGGGTTCAGAAAACAACAAAGCCTACAGCTCCAGGGACACTGGCCCTGGAAAACGCATGCCAAGTTGAGCATGGCACTGCACCAACATTGTTCCCTCCACACATTTCTTATCAGAGCCATCCATGGAGATTGAGTCGTCAGCCTCTGCCCCAACATCCCATTACTCTTAGGGTTAGGGTTAGGGTTAGGGTTCAGAAAACCACAAAGCCTACAGCTCCAGGGACACTGGCGCTGGAAAAGTCATGCCAAGTAGAGCACAGCACTGCACCAACATGTTTCTCTACACACATTTCTTATCAGGGCCATCCAAGGTCCTTGTGACATCAGCCTCAGGCCCCAACATCCCATTATTCTTAGGGTTAGGGTTGGGGTTCAGAAAACCACAAAGCCTACAGCTCCAGGGACACTGGCGCTGGAAAAGGCATGCAAAGGGGAGCACGGCACTCCACCAACATTGCTCCCTCCACACATTTCTTATCACGGCCCTCCAAGGTCCTTGTGACATCAGCCTCAGGCACAACATCCCATTATTAGGGTTTGGTTTCTGAGAACCACAAAGCTTACAGTTCCACAGACAATGGTGCTGGAAAAGGCATGCCAAGGGGAGCACGGCACTGCACCAACATTGCTTCCTCCACACATTTCTTATCAGGGCCATCCATGGAGATTGTGTAGTCAGCCTCAGGCACAACATCCCATTACTCTTAGGGCTAGGGTTAGGGTTAGGGTTCAGAAAACCACAAAGCCTACAGCTCCAGGGACACCGGGGCTGGAAAAAGCATGCCAAGGGGAGCACGGCACTGTACCAACATTCCTCCCTCCACACATTTCTTGTCAAGGCCATCAAAGGTCCTTGTGACATCAGCCTCAAGCCCAACATCCCATTATTCTTAGTGTTAGGGTTAGGGTTCAGAAAACCACAAAGCCTCCAGCTCCAGGGACACTGGGGTGGAAAAGGCATGCCAAGGGGAGCACGGCACTCCAACAACATTGCTCCCTCCACACATTTCTTATCAGGGCCATCCATGGAGATTGTGTAGTCAGCCTCAGGCCCAACATCCCATTACTCTTAGGGTTAGGGTTAGGGTTCTAAGAACCACAAAGCCTACAGCTCCAGGGACACTGGCCCTGGAAAAGTCATGCCAAGGGGAGCACAGCACTGCACCAACATTGTTCCCTCCACACATTTCTTATCAGGGACAATTATGGAGATTGTGTCGTCAGCCTCCGCCCCAACATCCCATTACTCTTAGGGTTAGGGTTAGGGTTGAGAAAACCACAAAGCCTACACATCAAGGGACACTGGGGCTGGAAAAGGCATGCCAAGGGGAGCACGGCACTCCAACAACATTGCTTCCTCCACACTTCTACAATCTTGGACACCCACAGCGCTTGTCATGTCCGTCTCCGCCCCAAAATCCCATTATTCTTAGGGTTAGGGTTAGGGTTCAGAAAACCACAAAGCCTACAGCTCCAGAGACACTGGCGCTGGAAAAGGCATGTCACGGGGAGCACGGCACTCCAACAACATGGCTCCCTCCACACATTTCTTATCAGGGCCAATTATAGAAATTGTGTCGTCAGCCTCCGCCCCAACATCCCATTACTCTTAGGGTTAGGGTTAGGGTTAGGGTTCAGAAAACCACAAAGCCTACAGCTCCAGGGACACTGGCCCTGGAAAAGGCATGCCAAGGGGAGCACGGCACTGCACCAACAGTGCTCCCTCCACACTTTTCCAATCTTGGACACCCACAGCGCTTGTCATGTCCGTCTCCGCCCCAAAATCCCATTATTCTTAGGGTTAGGGTTGGGGTTCAGAAAACCACAAAGCCTACAGCTCCAGGGACACTGGGGCTCGAAAAGGCATGCCAAGGGGAGCACAGCACTGCACCAATATTATTCCCTCCACACATTTCTTATCAGGGCCAATTATGAAGATTGTGTCATCAGCCTCCGCCCCAACATCCCATTATTCTTAGGGTTAGGGTTGAGAAAACCACAAAGCCTACAGCTCCAGGGACACTGGCGCTGGAAAAGGCATGCCACGGGGAGCACGGCACTGCACCAACATTGTTGCCTCCACACATTTCTTATCAGAGCCAATTATAGAAACTCTGTCGTCAGCCTCCGCCCCAACATCCCATTACTCTTAGGGTTAGGGTTATGGTTCTAAGAACCACAAAGCCTACAGCTCCAGGGACACTGGCCCTGGAAAAGGCATGCCAAGGGGAGCACGGCACTCCAACAACATGGCTACCTCCACACATTTCTTATCAGGGCCATCCAAAGTCCTTCTGACAGAAGCCTCAGGCCCAACATCCCATTATTCTTAGGGTTGGGGTTCAGAAAACCACAAAGCCTACAGCTACAGGGACACTGGCCCTTGAAAACACATGCCAAGTTGAGCATGGCACTGCACCAACATTGTTCCCTCCACACATTACTTATCAGGGCCATCCATGGAGATTGAGTCGTCAGCCTCTGCCCCAACATCCCATTATTCTTAGGGTTAGGGTTGGGGTTCAGAAAACCACAAAGCCTACAGCTCCAGGGACACTGGCGCTGGAAAAGGCATGCAAAGGGGAGCACGGCACTCCACCAACATTGCTCCCTCCACACATTTCTTATCACGGCCCTCCAAGGTCCTTGTGACATCGGCCTCAGGCACAACATCCCATTAATCTTAGGGTTTGGTTTCTGAGAACCACAAAGCCTCCAGCTCCAGGGACACTGGGGCTGGAAAAGGCATGCAAAGGGGAGCACGGCACTCCACCAACATTGCTCCCTCCACACATTTCTTATCACGGCCCTCCAAGGTCCTTGTGACATCGGCCTCAGGCACAACATCCCATTATTCTTAGGGTTTGGTTTCTGAGAACCACAAAGCCTCCAGCTCCAGGGACACTGGGGATGTAAAAGGCATGCAAAGGGGAGCACGGCACTCCACCAACATTGCTCCCTCCACACATTTCTTATCACGGCCCTCCAAGGTCCTTGTGACATCGGCCTCAGGCACAACATCCCATTATTCTTAGGGTTTGGTTTCTGAGAACCACAAAGCCTACAGCTCCAGGGACACTGGCGCTGGAAAAATCATGCCAAGGGGAGCACGGCACTCCACCAACATTGCTCCCTCCACACTTTTCCAATCTTGGACACCTGTGGGGATCTGTTCCATGTCCCCCTTTTTTTTTTTTCCTTTCGGCATTGTCTCAGAAATCGTCCTATGCCATGTGCTCAGACGCCATCTGGTGGAGGCCCGGACTGCCTGACATTGGCGACGTTTTATGACGCAATAAGTTAGGCGCCAAATTGAGAGGGAGGTCTCCGCCCTCTCCGCCTCTCCGCCCTCCACCCGCCTCCGGAGAGACACATCCGGAGACACATCCGGTGACAGCCTGACAATCGGCCAATCCTACGGCGCAGGAACCGGGCATGTCCCGCCCTCGGACCTGTGATTGGTGCGAACTGTTGACTGGCGGCTCCAAGTCACATGACTCTGTCGAAAAACTCTATAAAAGTGGCTGGACCGCCCGACCACGCGGGACCCCACCGCCATCTTCCGAGAAGGAACAAAGGATTCCGCGGGACGCCGCTGGATCTCAGGGTGGTGACTACCCTTTCCCTCTCAACTGTTCTCTTTTCCTCTCTTTCTTTTACTCCTCTCTCTCTCTCTCTCTCTCTCTCTTCCTTGCTCACTGAGTTGCCTCATTGTTGGACTTAATAAAGTCAGAGTTAAGTTTATTGATACCATGCCTCGGTTGTGCTTTGTCCGAACTCAAGGATCACGAATCTATTTTATTTCGGGTCAGGATTTTGGGGGGTGCTTTACCTGCAGGCAGGTTAAGCATACCGGGTGATTTATAATTTGGCGGGCCCCGCGTGGGGGCTGACTGCATTGAACCATGCACGCCGCACGTGGGCTGCACTGGAGTTACTAATCAGGCGGGTCCCCCTCAGGGAACGACTGCATTGTATTTCTAGATTTACTCCTTTTTACTAACTCGGCGGGCCCACGTAGGCTGTCTGCATTTTATTTCTAGATTTGCTTTTGAGGCAGACCTTAATCTGGAACCCGACAACACCCACGGTGCTTGTGAGGTCTCTCTCGGCCCCAAATTCCCATTATTCTTCGGGTTAGGGTTGGGGTTCAGAAAACCACAAAGCCTAAAGCTCCAGGGACACTGGGGCTGGAAAAGGCTTGCCAAGTTGAGCATGGCACTGCACCAACATTGTTCCCTCCACACATTTCTTATCAGGGCCATCCATGGATACTGTGTCGTCAGCCTCCACCCCAACATCCCATTACTCTTAGGGTTAGGGTTAGGGTTCAGAAAACCACAAATCCTACAGCTCCAGGGACACTGGCGCTGGAAAAGGCATGCCAAGGGGAGCACGGCACTCCAACAACATGGCTCCCTCCACACATTTCTTATCAGGGCCATCCATGGAGATTGTGTCGTCAGCCTCCACCCCAACATCCCATTATTCTTAGGGTTAGGGTTAGGGTTCAGAGAACCACAAAGCCTACAGCTCCAGGGACACTGGGGCTGGAAAAGCCATGCTAAGGGGAGCACAGCACTGCACCAACATTTCTCCCTCCACAAATTTCTGCTCTGGGACAACCAAGGAGATTGTGACGTCCATCTCCGCCCCAACATGCCATTATTCTTAGGGTTAGGGTTGGGGTTCAGAGAACCACAAAGCCTAAAGCTACAGGGAGACGGGGGTGGAAAAGGCATGCCAAGTTGAGCACGGCACTGCACCACCATTGATCCCTCCACACATTTCTTATCAGGGCCATCCATGGTCCTTGTGACATCAGCCTCAGGCCCAAAATCCCATTATTTTTAGGGTTAGGGATCAGAAAGCCACAAAGCCTCCAGCTCCGGGGACACTGGGGCTGGAAAAGGCTTGCCAAGTTGAGCACGGCACTGCACCACCATTGATCCCTCCACACATTTCTTATCAGGGCCATCCATGGTCCTTGTGACATCAGCCTCAGGACCAACATCCCATTATTCTTAGAGTTAGGGTTCAGAAAGCCACAAAGCCTACAGCTCCAGGGACACCAAGGCTGGAAAAGGCATGCCAACAGGAGCACGGCACTGTACCAACATTCCTCCCTCCACACATTTCTTGTCAAGGCCATCAAAGGTCCTTGTGACATCAGCCGCAGGCCCAACATCCCATTATTCTTAGTGTTACGGTTAGGGTTCAGAAAACCACAAAGCCTCCAGCTCCAGGGACACTGGGGTGGAAAATGCATGCCAAGGGGAGCACGGCACTCCACCAACATTGCTCCCTCCACACTTTTCCAATCTTGGACACCCACAGCGCTTGTCACGTCCGTCTCCGTCCAAAATCCCATTATTCTTAGGGTTAGGGTTAGGGTTCAGAAAACCACAAAGCCTACAGCTCCAGGGACACTGGGGCTTTAAAAGGCATGCCAAGGGGAGCACGGCACTCCAACAACATGGCTCCCTCCACACATTTCTTATCAGGGCCATACAAAGTCCTTCTGACAGAAGCCTCAGGCCCAACATCCCATTATTCTTAGGGTTGGGGTTCAGAAAACCACAAAGCCTACAGCTCCAGGGACACTGGCCCTGGAAAAGTCATGCCAAGTAGAGCACGGCACTGCACCAACATTTTTCTCTCCACACATTTCTTATCAGGGCCATCCAAGGTCCTTGTGACATCAGCCTCAGGCCCCAACATCCCATTATTCTTAGGGTTAGGGTTGGGGTTCAGAAAACCACAAAGCCTCCAGCTCCAGGGACACTGGGGTGGAAAAGGCATGCCAAGGGGAGCACGGCACGGCACCAACAGTGCTCCCTCCACACTTTTCCAATCTTGGACACCCACAGCGCTTGTCAAGTCCGTCTCCGCCCCAAAATCCCATTATTCTTAGGGTTAGGGTTGGGGTTCAGAAAACCACAAAGCCTACAGCTCCAGGGACACTAGGGCTCGAAAAGGCATGCCAAGGGGAGCACAGCACTGCACCAACATTGTTCCCTCCACACTTTTCTTATCAGGGCCAATTATGGAGATTGTGTCGTCAGCCTCCGCCCCAACATCCCATTACTCTTAGGGTTAGGGTTAGGGTTGAGAAAACCACAAAGCCTACACATCAAGGGACACTGGCGCTGGAAAAGGCATGCCAAGGGGAGCACGGCACTGCACCAACATTGCTTCCTCCACACTTCTACAATCTTGGACACCCACAGCGCTTGTCATGTCCGTCTCCGCCCCAAAATCCCATTATTCTTAGGGTTAGGGTTAGGGTTCAGAAAACCACAAAGCCTACAGCTCCAGAGACACTGGGGCTGGAAAATCCATGACAAAGGGAGCACGGCACTGCACCAACATTGTTGCCTCCACACATTTCTTATCAGGGCCATCCATGGAGATTGAGTCGTCAGCCTCCGCCCCAACATCCCATTACTCTTAGGGTTAGGGTTCTAAGAACCACAAAGCCTACAGCTCCAGGGATACTGGCCCTTGAAATGTCATGCCAAGGGGAGCACGGCACTCCAACAACATGGCTCCCTCCACACATTTCTTATCAGGGCCATCCAAAGTCCTTCTGACAGAAGCCTCAGCCCCAACATCCCATTATTCTTAGGGTTAGGGTTTAGAAAACCACAAAGCCTACAGCTCCAGGACACTGGGGCTGAAAAAGGCATGCCAAGGGGAGCACGGCACTGCACCAACATTGCTCACACCACACATTTCTAATCTGGGCCACCCACGGTGCTTGGGACCTCAGCCAGATGTACCACAGTTGCATAGACGCAAACAGCTTTCTACATTGACAAATTTCAAATGAAGCGTTTAGGAAATAATATTTTGTAGTGGATAAGACAGTGGTTTTATAGTGTGCACCAGTTTCATATGCTTCTGTACACTGGAATTTATTTTTCCTTAGCTCAGGGTAAAAAAAAAGGAAAACAAAATATTTAGTCCTAGTTTCATCCCTTTTTTGCTGATATGCAGCGAATAAACAAAAGGAGTCAGAGTGTTATTAAACAGCTCTAATGTTCTCAATAGCCAAAATCTATAATAGAAACCCCAAGTGATTGGGGAAGAACAAATTGAGAGTCAGTATTTGACCATGTGGCAATTATATCATATATCTAAGAATGGATATTTACAGTTTAAAATATAACCTCAGAAGACTCAAGGTCTCTTTCAGTCTACATGTATCACAGAGACAGGAGATCCGAATAAGATGCAGTGAACAATAATTCTGAAAGAACTTCAAAATGAAGATTCATTTTGTTTCCTCTGTTAGATTAAGTAAATAAAATATTCAGCTCATCAGGACCTTTTAATATTTATTAAGAAACTATAGTTGATGTGGGTGGATGCTTTCCTTTCTTGTTTTTTCCCTCCTTCCTTTCCTCTTTTCATTTAAACCCACAGCTCCTGGCCTCCAAGAACACGGCTCAGTGGTGGCTGAATGACTAGAGGAGTTAATTGTTCTAAATATACAATTTTAATCTCTGAGAATGTCCAGATGTTTGAATTTTTGTTACTCAAGGCGTGACAGCCCCATTTTCACTTAGTCATGTTTTACAGGTAGTATTGGCTGCCACTATATTTGGGTAGACCCAGCATCTCTAATTGTTTTCTGAACATACCTGTTAGATCAACTGTGCAGAACAATTAGGCAGAGGAACGCATCATTTTTCTAGATCATTCTCAGGCATGTTTGGGACATAGGTGCCAAGATGCTGTCAAAATTGAAGTGCTTCTTAGCAAGTGTAAAGAGAGCCTTTCAGCGACTGTGGAACTCAGGCAAAAATTAAGATGTGTAGAAATTAGGTGCTGCCTGGGTAGGCTTGTTTGAAACTAAATTCCACATTATCCCTGTATTACGTAGCTATGAATACATGTAAACTGCAAAAATAAAGTAGTCATGCTTTAGCTAGCTTTAAATAAGCTGGAGAGGTGTCCTGGTTTCATTGGGATTTTGTTTCAGTTTGTGGCCAGCCACTGTGATCAGGGCCATTAGCAGTTAAATCCAGAGCAGCTGACCCAGGCTGGCCCACAGGTGTATTCTATAGCATCAAGTTCACTATAAAAGGGAGGGCTTGGGGGGGAGAAGAGAGGTGGGGCTGTTTTTGCTCTCCTCTTTTCTAGCTTCTCCTTTATCCTCATTGCTGATGATTGGTATCTCTGGAACAATCTGCTGCAACTCTGTAGTTAAGTATACTTCTGTGTGTTTTGTGTTAGCATTTTTATTGGTTTCTTTATTTTATCCAATCTGTTTAATTTTAACCCATAAGACTCCCTCTTTTTCCCAATTTCCTTCCTTGGTCGGGGAAGGGACACTGGGTGAGAGAAAAACTGCTGTTGTTTAGCCCTGGATGCAGGCTAAATGAAAACAATAGGACATTACACTTAGCCTAGTCATCGTAGCACAATATTTTACTCTACCTTTGCATAAATGTGCGAGTCTTGCTTTAAATTCCCTCATTTGACTGAGGATATTCAAACATGTATTTGCCATCCTCCAACTTACAGCTTCAATGTATTTTATGAAAGAACTTTACTATGAAGAATATGAGAGAACATATGTCCATTTTACTGTATGTCCAAAAGTCCAAGGAATGGAATGATGCAACAGCATAGAAAGATCAAAGATTGTCTGCAGCATAAAAGAACAAGAAAGTGAGAGCCACTAAAGCACTGTGTTGAGTAGCCCATCAGTGACCAGGGTGTCTTACCTGATAGTAGCTGCAAAGCATTCTTTTCCCCAGTGTTATTTTCTTGCAGCAGATACATTTACAATACTTTGGATATTACATATCATGTAACAGTGACATAAACAAAAGTACTACATAAGAATTAATATAAGATTTTAGAGTACTGTTTTCATTGTATTTAAAAACAGCTGCAGAAATTTCAGACCTTTTGTCCTTATGAAAAACATTGGAATCAGCATTGCGAAGTTCACAGAATGTGTAAGATCAGCCAAAACTTAATCTATATGTGATTTTACTGATGTTGTATGCAAGAATGTTATATGACGTGATTTCAGATACTCGTGTCTAGAAATAAAAGGAGACAACATTTTATGCAGTAAAGCATAAAACCACCAATAGTTAGCATATTTCTTAGAAACTTACCATTTAAGTCAGGTTTATCTGTAGAAATTTCAATAGTGACTGTACCTGTGATGAATTAAGTCATATATGAAACTAGTTTTGTAAGGGAAATTACATGCATCTCATTGCATTTTGTTGCATGTCTAATGTCAGGATAGACAAATTTTCTCCTTCCAGTAAAGACACTGGTACTTACTACAGGTTTTTTGAATCGTGAGTATTTGTGGTTATTCTCTAAGGATAATTTTATTCTGTATGAATGCTTTCCACTTACTGCATTCAGAAGAGTTACTAGCATATGCAGTTCTAAAGAAGGAAATGGTAAATATAGAATATTCAATGGCAATTAATAATAGGGTATCTGGATCATTAGAAATTATCTGTCTCATGAATGTATATAAGTTGTTTTTTTTTTTCAGACCAGATATCTGACTGACTTCGAAACTTTGTGATGAGGGAGACTCTTGTATGAATATTTATATTTATTCACCATACCTCTAGAAAGGTTAAATTTGTCAGGTGTTTTCTGAATCCAAAGCAGAGACATGATGTAACTTTTCCTGTACCCCCATGGTGCAATCCAAGCGGTGTTGATTTCAGGATCCAGACAACTGGGAGTGGACACAGAGTCTGACCAGGTATTGGAGTATCTGGGGACCCCAAGTGCAGAATAACATCAGTACGATTTAGGACAGGTCTCACAGAAGCTTTACTAACTATGACCACAGCAAGATAAAATTCAGACAGCATCTCCCCCTCTGCTCCCCTGTTGTTTGCTAAGTGATTGCAGAGACCCAACCTAGACACCATTTCAGAAAAAGGAGAGAGAAGAGGAAAAGCAATAATTTCTATGTTACAAAGCGAGGTCCTTACAAAATGCCCCTTTGCTCAAAAAGCACTAAGGCATAAGGGACCGCCAGTAATATCTAGAAATTTATTTCTCATGTTTTTCTCACACTCCTTTTCAGTTATGTGCAGAATACCTAGTGGCAGCACCAAGTGCATATCCCACTTTCAGAAAGCAAACCTAACATTATCCCTGAGTTCGCTGTGATCTTACAGAACCCTACACAGATAGAAGTAGGTCCAAGGAGGAGAGAGAAAAAAGGCTACTAGAATTCCTTGTGATTTCAACTGAAAAGCCAGCTCCACAGCTCCTTCTATGTGCTATTTTTCATTGCTACTGACCAGCCTAGCCTATTTCACATCATCTTTATATATTCTGTTCCCTTCTGCTCCAATCCCCCCTCCCCTTAGCCCCCTAGGACAGCAGGCTCAATAGTCTCTTTGCAGAAACAGTAATTCCAGAAACCTCAGCATAATGCCAATGTCTTGCTACATTAGAGACAACTACCTGTGCCTTAATAGTGAAAATCCCTGTGTTTTTCAGAGAATGAGTTAGGGACAGCATGCAAGATTGTAATTCTGGTAATACTGGTAATGCCAGAACTTTCTCAAATGAGAACTAGGAGAAAGACACTTACTTTACTGTGAGGAAAGGGATTAACTAGATGACCTCTAACTTCATTTCCAAATCTATTTTCCATTATTTATTGCCTTTCCTCACCTCACTTCCCCCAGGAAACAGCTTGCCTTTCCCCAGGACACACTAATTAAATGCATCAGACTCCCACAGCACAAACAAGTCAGCTGCAACACATGCAAAAGAATCACATTCACCAAGCCACCACTTCAGGGAAACCTTTTGCATTACAAACAGTTTCAAAAGCACAAAAAGCTGGCTGCAAGTGGCAGGGCATGCCAAGCATCCAAGGTTATAGCTTGAAGGAAGCTGGTTTCTTTGCTAGAGTTGGTAAATTTGCCATTTTACTCAATGTGCTCCTTCCCTAAATCTGCAAATTATTTTCTGCTAGAGATTATAGTGACCATCTGATGTTATCTCTGCATGATAGCTTTAGCAAAGCACAAGGATCAAAATATACATAACAATTCCCTCCGTACACCCTGGTCAACAATGCTCCATGCATTAGCAGACTTTACATGTGGGAGATATACTGGATGTTGTTTGGAGTTTTTTCCAACTTATTACCCTACCCCTTGAGTAAAATGTATTCTTGGCAAACTGCAGAACAAAATCCATGGCTCACAGTACTGGGTGAAAATTACATAGATTATTTTCTGAGATGCTTGTCCCTTCAGTCTTCCCAATTTCAGAAAACCCTTTAGCTGTAGTCACATTCTTAAGAACCTAAAGATATGTACCCACACAAATAAATTTTTACTCAATGGGAAAGATATGGAGAAACAAAGTAGAGCATTAACAAACACACCTGCTATCATCTTCCCTCCAACACTTGGGAATTCTCAGTAAGAGGAAGTCCCAGCCCCACATTCCTTTTCAGCACTAAATGCCCTGAGTCCTCAAACCCCGGTGTAAGAGAAAGTTTCTTCAGCTACTAGCTCTCTCAAGCAGTACCCATCTCTGTTGCAGATTTAATGATTCAGAAAATGGGACTACTGAAAGGTACATATTGCTGGATCTTTTACTTTAAAGAAAATAAGGCAAAGAATAAAAATATAGGAAAATATTCACAAAATAAAAACTGTTGCATACTCTTAAAGTTGCAAAGTCTTAGAAAGCTAGAAAATCAAATTTATGTTGGCTTGAGAAATTTTGGCACTTTCCTCATGTATAGATACAATGCTAAAGCTCTTAATTGTATATTCACAAACTATTCTCACCAACCTACTGTCTCACAAGGACAATCTCTCATTCAGTGCTCAAACAACCTGAAGTCTGTTGTTTTCCCACATTCTAGACATTTGTTTTAGAATTTAAATATTTTGTTTGTGTGTAACTGACCTCTGGAAAGGGAAGAGCTAATGATGAGCATTATTATATTATAAATTGTTTCTTTAACATGTGGTCTGCTGCCCACTTAAAAAAAAAAATCTGTAAATGGTGAAATGCTATTAAAATTATAATATGACTTTATCTTGAAGGCTATTCTCCCCAGTATTTGTGTTACTTGCCCCAGTGTGCTTGTCTTAGTAAACTTTTTTTGCTTGCAAGTTAACATAAGGCACTTGCTTCCACTGCTACAGAACATTGCCTTTCACAGGATGGTAAGCATCATACAACTGTGCAGTATTTGCCCTTCCTTTTCCATACAGTACCAATAAGGGTAGAGGTGTAAACTATAGAAAGCATTTTCTTCTTTCTTTTGCTCATCTTAGTCTCTTCTTTGTCACTTGCTTTCCCAACGTATTTGTGCTGTTACTGAATTCACTCCAACTTCTGACACCTTCATCATCACAATATCACTAACTCAATATGGTCTTAGCTCTAAATTCATGTCTTATCCTCAGAACCCAGCAAACATGACATTGTGATTCAGACTGATATCTAATACTGATTGGAGAAGAGCCTCTTATACAGTTGGAACTGAAATCTATCTAAAATATCACTGAAGTGTTAAAGATGAGGATAGGATAAAGAAGTAAAGATATTCTTTTTGGGGGGTATTCAGGATTTCTGAAAAAAAAAGTTAACATTCTTCAGCAAACTCAAAATTATAACATTCTGTACATGGCTATTCACCTTCCTAAATCATTGGGGGAAAGAACTGAAGGAATGTTCTATGCTATAAATTCATTCTAAAATGCAAATAAACTGTCACTTTATAGCAGCATGAGCTCCTAAATGCTATTACCTGTGCCTGACAGCAACCCCATAAAGCTCAACTTTTAAGGACTGCAATTTAAGCGAGTGAACACGTGTTCTTCTGTTATTTCTTCATGAAAGTTTCACTAGGTGGAGCTCTAGGCCAAACATCCTTCCAGTTACCTTGAATACTTCCTCGTAATGATTTTGGAGATTTTTTTTTTTTTAATATCCTCAGTTCACCACATCTGTTGCTATAAAATGAGGTGCAGAAACTGCATTGGCTTTACTTTTTTTGTCACTTTATATTCACTGTTTATGTAAAAGCGCAATTGTCATGAATGATGAGAGGATTAAATAGAAAATCACAGAACCTATCAACCTAACAGGACTGTTGCTGCAATTTAATGGCATGTACAGACACATCAGATTTGTCATGGTTCACATTTTTCTTAGCTGTGCTATAATGCTTCTGCACTGATGGCTTATTAAGTAATAATTCTCGAAGTTCATAAAAATTCAGTTCTTCAAGACATATTCAAATTATTGATCTGCCTTAATTGTGCATAAGAGATGACCTGTTAGACTATAAAAAGAATAAAGATGCCAAACAGCAAATGAAATTTTTTAGTTAACATATGCGTATAACATGGCATACAGTGCTTTTTCAGGAAAGACCAAGAACATCAATATCTTTTAAAAAGTATAAGTCTCTAAGATAACAGTCATAAATCAAGTAAGAGATACATGTTCACGGTGTGTGTTTGTTGGTTTGTTTTCTGCCCCAAAATAAATGCTTGGTTTAATGGCAACTTTCTATTAAAATTTAGAAAGCCCACTTTTTTAGAAAAGCTACTGATTTTGGGGGGCTTTGTTTTATTCCATGGAGAAACCTTAAAAACTAAAAATGAAAAATAAAAAAAGTTATCATTCTATATCTTTTTTTATAGCGGTTAACACAACTATGAACTTGTTCTTCATTCAGAATTCCATTAAATATTACATTATTGGAAAGTTTCTGTAGCAAGAATGCAAGGAAAAATAATATTATCAGGGATATTCAGCTACCTTTGAAACAAAAATCTTCCAAACAAATGCTCCACTCCACGGGGCGGGGGGGGAGTGAAAGGCAGTATTGTACTATCCATGGTGCATGAATATCAGCAAAAGCCCACAACTAATAGCTCACATTTTCTCCTACAAATACTGTCCTTTCATTAGTTGGTTCTTAAAATTTGGCTTCTTAAAACAATCTATCTCCTTTTCTAACGTTTTGGGTCAGGCTATTAGGTAAATGCACTTGCTGGATCTTTTGTCTTTGCTTCTTTTGTTGTCTCTGAAAGATGAGGGAAATCAAGCGAAAATGAAAATCAGATTGCTTTATAAAATAATCATTCCACTACTATGTAAAATTGAGTCCTTGCTGAGTCCTTAGCCTAACTGTTAAATAGTGTGCTCCTGTCACATGAAGCCTTAGGAAAAAAAAAGTGACCTATTACTGTATTTCTGGAACATGACCTCTTTGCAAAGTAATAAGAATCACTCTACCATACAGAAATCAGTTCTTTTTAATGTCTCCTCCCAACTTTGCTCTCCTGTGCAAGAATGCCTTGTACTCAAGGACATGCTTGCCCATATGTGGGTGGGTGTGTGAGGAAAAGGGTGAAAGAATCGAGTTTCCCATGGTTTACATTATCTGCCTGTTCAGTCAGATGACATTTTTGGTGCACAATTATAATAGTTGGGAAAAAAAGGAAAAATAATAATTAAAAAAATTAGTTATTCTTACAGATATTTTGAAGACAGGTGTGAGTTTGCTTTGCTTACTTGAAGCTAGATGGACATAAGCCGTGTGACCTGTTAGCACAAACACAGCACTACACTTGTGTGCTTTAATTAGAGGTCACACATACTAGATCAAGCTCAGCCATGTTAACACAGTTATCTGGCTTCTAGTCAGCTCACAGCAAAGGTGGAATAAGTTTGCATTTCTCTGCAAATAACCTAATCCTTCATCATTGTCCTGTGCAGACTTGTTTATGGGAAAACATGAACATCCCTAAACAAGTACTTTGTGCACAGTGATGATGCCTCTTGGCTTTACCATATAATCTAGAGGGGAAAAAAACAGAAATAGTATCAGTTGACCTTTATTCTTCCTTTGTTCATGCAGGTGTTCAAATCTATACTAAAGATTAATGTGTGGAGATACTTTTAAGGAAGTAAAACTTTGCTAGTGCTGGCAGAATAAGTGAAAATTCTACTAAAATAATTTACCAATGACAAAGGTGGTTAGCACTTCAGTGGACCAACTGAAATAATAAAGAACAAGTAAATTTCATTTGCTAGCTAGACATGGCACCATGCTGCTTAGAGATGAAACTACGTAAACAAGACACTGCTGAATGCTGTTGGAGAAAACAACAGAATTGTCAGCACAGTATTTTTGCAGTACTGTATGGCATTGAGAGACAAATGCCAGGAACAAGTTGATGAGAAACGTGATCAAGGTCTGAATAAATCATGAATGCTGAAGTTTGTAAGTACTTCATACCTTTATACTTCCTCCACTAGAACCTAACTCCTGCAGGCAAGGAACTGACCTCCTACTGCTCCAGTTTCAGAGCAAATTGCTACATCTATGGGTTGCCTCTGTTAGCCAAGACATCTTGTTAACATATTAGTGCTTCGGAAGGAAATCGAGGCAAAGAATGGAACAGTAAGTGGCACGTATTTCCTTCAGTGGACCAAGACAATAGAAAAAAAACAAAGGACAAAAAAAAAGGGGGGGGGGGTGGATTCCAGATATTACAACAGATTAAGACAACTAAATGTAGGTGTCTTCCTTAGATGATCTGTATGTTAAAGCTCCCATCATCATTAGTGGAAAACTAGGGCTGGATCCACTGTCCAGGTACTAGTTCCCGTAAATTTTCAGTCGTATCTAAGCCTACCTGCACATCTCAAATACCCGAGCATAGGACACACTGTACAAGGATACAGCAGGGTAAACACAGGTACTGAATGGCCTGAAGGCAGCTGAAACATGCTTATTTCGGTTTAGTTAAGGCAGCAAGGAGAACAATTCAGTTCATGTTAAGGCAAGTATTAGGAAGTTGATTCTGTTGCCCAGACTGTCTCTCTCTGAAAACTGTTTTCTTTGCTATTAGCAAGTTTATTGGTTTAGGTTATTCCAATTTCAATGAAAGGCAATCTAATTTTTTTTCTTAATTCTTACCTAAATCTTTGCACGTGTTCTAGAATCTCAGTTCAACAGAGTTAAAAGACATCAGCTGATGAAACTACAGTGGCCAAATGTTATTACAAATCAAAACACAATTTGCAGGGAAAATTTAGATATTCTTTAATCAGACGCATAAGTTTTTTTTCTTTTCTTTTTTCAGCTGCAGTGCATGACATAAATTTGGTTTACACCTATCAATCAAAATAGAAGTTTGTCACTGATAAGTTTCTTGTAGAGCATAAGCATACAACATAAAATGACATTACAAACCAGACACACATGATCAGTCTTCTTGGAAATACACAATATTTTATTAAAGGTTAGGTTTGCATAAGTTCAGTACATGTGACTTATTCACCACAAAACTTATTCATGCATGATGGTAAGTAGTCATATGAAATGCTGAGTTACCCAACTTCCAGTAAATTCAGCCAAGAGTAGTACTTGGCATTTTTTTTTCTTTTTAAATATCAATTAAAGCAACTAAGTTCAGAGATAATGTTGGTCATTTTAATTATCACAGTCATAAAGAACTTCTTTTAAATCATCCAAACATTTTTCTATGCTATATTCAATGTATTAGACACAATAATCACAGGATCACAGAATCACATAATAACATTTAGCAATTTTTAAGAGGTCCTTGCTCTCCTTTTCATTGCTAAATTCACTTGAGAAGTTGTCTTACAGTCAGTAGGTTTTCAGAACTTTATTCTTCATGTTGGCTTAGGCTAGCATTACAGAGACTTTTCATTAGTCTAAGAAATTAGTATTGCTCATAAATCTTACCTGTTCACATTGCTGAAAAATACAATGTAGTAAAATTTACAGGTTTGTAAACAACTACTTTATGTCTGTCTCTTTCCCAGTAGACTTTATTTACACTGTTTTAGAACTTTCTGCCACTTCAGCTGCTTTTTTACTCTCAGAATGGCAACATTTATTTTTTCCTTAGTTTTACTTTTTGCTTCAATACTTAAATTACCTGTTATAATGAATTTTATTTTTTTTTTCCAGATTGAGCAGATGATTTGTGAGGTCAAGCTTTCTTGACAAATTAATGCAGTGTTTTCTATGGTTGGCTCTGAGCATTTTATGTATTTAGACTCTTAACTCAAGACTTTCACCTAATGTAGTCTTGGAGGTTGGCTAATGGGCAGTACTGTCAGGCTATACAAAAGGTAACAAAGGTTTCAGAAATAAGCTTGACACACTTCACAGATATTTTATCCTCAAGTACTTATTATGCAGATGACTGAAATTTCAGAGGAATCTATTTAAAAAACTAAACGAACAAACTGAAAGTCAGCAACATCCTCTTTACAAAATTTCTAAGCTTTTTAAAGTTTGTAAGGCTCTGAAAATTCCTGTCTCATATCAGACTAAGATCTTCCTCTGAACAAAGTTTCCCACTGAACAAATAAGAAAAGATCAATCTATGAATCACTAATCATACAATCAGTTATTGATATGAAGTTAGTTTTGCTTCCTCATTTTGTTTTTCATGAGTTATTGTGAATTTAATTAATTTTCATTCTAATATATAAATTCCAAAACTGCATAATGTTATTTTAATAACTTTAAAATCCCTTTCAGTTTCACCTGGTACTGCAGCGTCATCTGTGTACCTCATTGTCATTGGACATATACAAAGAAGGATATCAGTATTTAACTAGATATAGAGAGTCCCACAGTAACTGAACAGTTTTCAGATATGTACGTATGTACATTCTTATCCCTAGCAAGTGCTGAACTGAGGTTCAATGAAAGATTCAGTGATTTCTTTATGTTTTTAAAGTAGCATATGACATGTACAGGGAAGGATTCTGTTTTCCTTATTTCTAGTTCAGTGTTTTGGCCATGAGCACACGTAATCATGTGGTCTAACTATGCCTGGAGTTCAGACTACAAGTGTATTTTAGCTATAACTGAGTTAGCTTTACATGGACTAGTCTTAGGAAAGAAGCAGACCAATTCAGGTAGTTTCTCAGGTTATCACAGCCTGACCTACAATTGTAACTGGACAGTAGTCACTATCTGACCTTGTTTACAAAAAGCTTAGGTAACTTTACTGTTACTGTACTATACAGTGCAGTCATCCCTGAAGGAATCATCTGAAAAAGTCAGGAGATAGAAATCTAGTCTACAGACTAAACCCTAACTTTATGCACACTGTTGTATTGTCTTTGGTTCCTTTCCTTTGTAGATGGGGTAGAAAAAGAAAGCATAATATGCTTTCCTCAAGTCTTCCCTATGCCATGCCTTCTTCATACTGTTCTCTTCCCTGCTGCAGTGTGAACTGCCTGTATCTTTTCTGGAGGTTTCTCCACAAAGGTTTGCTACAAACAGATTCACGGACTAATCACTGAAGTCTTACATTCTAGGCATTTTTGGACACAAATTACTTGTTCTCAGAAATGTACAAATATGACACAATGGACAATACCTACAACTATATAAATATATCATAATAATAAGCACTGGGAGACTATGATAAAGGACGTATAAATTTCTGTCAACAACGAATTGAATTTTCTGCCTTTAATAGTAAATTTCACAACTTCTCCTCCAGTCCTATGTTTTCAAAGTGTGGGTATGATACCCAAGAGGTGTTGCGAAACCTCACAAAACCAAGCCAAACCGAATAACAAACTAAAACCAGGATTTAGTTTACAAAATGATAACAAGATCGAGCTAAGTTTTACTCTAACCAAAACTGCTTGAGGCTCCAGCAGACATTAACAACCCACAGGTTCAGAATGTCGGTTGGGAATTAATACTACACGACTGACTTAAGAATTCTTAAGATTTTTGCGGCCGATAATCCAAAATGCGCAATCACTCACCTAATGAAGGGAGGGCTCTCGACCTCGAGGAGTTTCCTTAGGCGGTGTCCCAACCTCAGCGGAGAGTCCCTGCGGCCCGCTGCTCCGAGGAGGACTGGCTCAAAATGGCCCCCGGCTGCGCTCCTCGTCGAATCTGATCCGTGCTCAAACGTGGTCATGCAGCTCCCTGCTGGCTGAGGGCCCGGAGCCGTTGGGCCGAGGCGCGTGGGTGTTGTCTGCCACCACGTGGGGGCGACAGGAGCTGTGGGGGAGAGTTTTTCGCGGGCTTTTGCCAGCTCCTTGTCAGGCCTTTGTCAGGGCCGGTGCATCTGCCACAAGTGGGTCAGAGGAGGATTCAGAGAATATTACAAAGCGTTTAGACTATCTGGGTAGCATTAATTAGCCAGCTGTTTCCAGCAATTAAAGGCAGTTAGCTGTTCCCAGGCTAATGGTACACTTGTAGACAATAATTAGAGCAGCTTTTTGGAGCACCTAAGCAGCAGCCCTATGTTTTGAGAGAGAAAGGAGGAAGAGGTTTCATCTGAGGGATTTGTCCTCAAAAATAGAAGAACCTTAAAGAAAGTTGTGTTAGCAAAAACATGTAAGAAGTGCTGATCTGCTGCTGTGAAAAGTATTAATGTGACAATATCTTTTTTAAAAATATGTATTTAATTGTGAAATACCAGTCTAGCCGAGGTCACACAACTAATTTAAAGCAGTTTGTAACAGCAATTTTCTTTGTGCAAGCACATGCATGATCAGGTCACAAAAGTCTTCTCTTTTTGATTTGCTTTTTAGAAAATAGTTTATGTTTATCCTAAAGTGTATTACAACTTCTGTAGCATAAAAAACAAACAGCAAGTCTTACCACAAAACCAAGTCTGCTGCAGGTGGTTTATAAAAATATCTTTAAATGAGAGAAAAATTTAGATATAATTTAGTTTTCTATTTCCACTTTGCTAATGCGTTCTCTTATACCACTCAGATGGTATTTACTACTTGCAGGACTTTCTATTAGGTAAAAATCTGATATCCAATCTCCTATTTCATGTTGGATCTTAAAGTGATATTATGTTTCAGTAACTAGTAATTTTCCTTCCAATGCCTGTTACTGCAACAGTCAATAAATACCCAGGACAGTGGCTTATGTTGAGACACAGCAAAGCGTTTAAGTGGCATGTGTGTTGCTCTGCTATCCTGACTGAAAGGTCATATTCTCAAAATCTGGTAAACATTTAGGCATCTGAAAACTGAAGAGGATTCTCTAGGGTTCCAGTTCTCAGCATGCACAGGATCACAGCATTGAATTCAACACATCACAGGTCTAAATAGATGTTCTTTCACCCTCTTCACACAGTAATTACAAGAATGCTTAATACCTGGCAATAACAGGTACAAGCAATTTCACTTAAAATGGTGCTAATGCTGGACAGATTTGACACAATAAGATACCCATATCTGGTACCTACCTTAAGTTTTCCCTTCAGCCTGTACTGCATCAACCATGTGCATGTCATAACTACGTGACTGGAGGCATTCTCTATTCTCTTTCAGCTACTTTGATTGAATTGTTGAATTGAAGATTCATTAATTTATAGAACTATTAACATAAACAACATTTTCTAGCCCAGTGAGTGGGCCATTCACTTTGGAAGTGGGAATCCCAAATTCTACTCCCTGTCCTCTGTTTCTTCTAGATTCTGAATGAGTATGTCAACTTCAGCAATATAAACCCAATCGCTATGTACGATGTATAGAGTACCACCATTTCTGGCAAAACAAACCAACAAGCAAACAAAACCAAACCAAAACAAAAATCTTTTAAAATAAAAGAAAGAATCTGTCATTTGTAAAATAGTGATATATTTCATTTAAATCCAGGAGAGGATTTGGGGCTGTCATCTCAGTCTCTAACAGTGATTTGTCCCATGTTTGCAATTATTAAATCCCTAAAAAATTATAGATACCATCTGCTACCTACTGGCTAGCTGAAGCACTCTTTTTCTCAGCAAGTCCACCATTAAAAAGGTGGTAAAGGGATTTGATGGAAACATCAAATGTCTCACAAGACTGACTGATTGCTTAACTCCATATAGATTCAGAAAAGGACTCTGACTGTTCCCTGAAGTTAAAGTTCCACTGAAGTCACTGGACTCCTCACCTGTGTCCATTCTTGAGGCCTTTTGCAAGCACTATGAATATTACAGTTATATCTCCTTTGACAGCTGTAGGGGGAATCCTGTGAAAACCTTCTTGCATGTTTACAAAGTTCCTTTTAGCACTGTCTCCTATACCACACGCAGCTTCTGCATCCTTTCATGACCAGCTGTACTGGGAACTGTGTTAGAACAAAACCAGACAAGATCAAACTCCAACGTTTATGTCCTGTGCCTACGCCAACGTTCTGTATCATAAGTACTATGGTGAATATCAAGTCTGGGTGCATACCACAAGGTGGCCAAGGCAAAACTGATGTGACAAATGATTTCAATCGGAGCCTTCCAGTTGACGGAGGTCTTCACCAGAGCCTTCAGTTCTCACCTTTCAAATAAGGGACCCTGCTGTCCTGTTCCTCCCTTCAAATTAAACTTAACACTCAATTACCTCAGACCTCTGAGATTAACAGAGGATCCTCTGAGTAATCACACAGTGCACACTGAGTGCATTACCTAGGAAGGTGTTATTGCCTTCATTTGGGACACAACAAAGTGGACGTCCCTTACAATAGATCTTCATTCTTTTTGCATGAGAAGGGTATCTAACCCTCCAGAAAAGGAAGACATAAAGAAGGCCCAGATGTCAGGCTAGTCAAAAAAGGATTGAGTGAGCGTTGACAGACTAGTGCTGAGCGCAGAAGGAGACCTGGCTTCTCTGTTGTCAGTGTGCCGCTGGCAGCCATGAGTACATCAGTGTCAGAATGAGAAGAAGCTTTCTTTCAAATAGCTTACCTGGGGCTGATATATGAACACCCTTACTGGATCGTTATAACTCCATGCAGTGTGATGACCTCCACAATAATGAGCTAACATTTGATTTCTGTGTGAAGTATTTGTTGCTGGCATTGACTGATAGTGGTCTAACTAACATGGCACTGATCAGTGGATGTCTTGGGATTGTTATACAGATCCTGCAAACTTTTTAAGAAATAAATGTGAATTAGATGAAACTAAAGGCAAATACTGAGAAAAATAAGAATTCTATTGACATGAAAATGTTTTCTTTCTCCCCATGAGGGTTTAGGAAGCATTTCTTCTCAGAAAGGGTCATTAGACATTGGAACGGGCTGCCCAGGGAGGTGGTGGAGTCACCATCTCTGGATGTGTTTAAGAAAAGACTGGACATGGCACTTAGTGCCATGGTCTAGTCGACATGGTGGTGTCAGGGCAATGGTTGGACTTGATGATCCCAGAGGTCTCTTCCAACCTGATTGATTCTGTGATTCTGTTAAAGAACAAGTTTTACATGGCTTTGTTTTAACAGAAAGTGTGGTCTGAAGGCATACACATATGGAGCTGAAAATAATAGCAGTTTTATTAAAACCACAAAAGACTGACATATTATACTGAACTACCAAAGCCTCCAGTTTTTGAGCCTTGGAATTCAATTTTTCCTAAAAATATGAAGAGTAATTAGATGACAGTTACTGAAAAATAAAGCCTAGGTGGAATAGTGATTCCAAAAGGATGGAAGAATTTATAGGGTCAGATTTTACTCAAGACTTGGAGGTGTTTTTTCTCTCAAGACTGGTAGAGTCACAAGGTGATTTTATTCAAGGTGATTTTACTCAAGCCTGGTGGAGGTTTGAACAACAGAGAACAAAATCTGTACTAGTTACAGGCAAAGCAAAAACAGCAAAAGCAAAAAAAAAAAAAAAAAAACAAAAAAAAAATGTGGGTATTGAATCAAGAAAATGAATAGCAGGTAGGAGATAAATTCTGAAGGAAAATACTTTTACTTATTTTTACTGCATTGCTCAGATCTATCCAGACAAAGGCCGTTCCAGTGTTTCATCATTCCTAACACCAGCAAGCCTAATATTGCCTCTATCCATTCCCAATGTCTTGTAATGCTCAAACCATATCTGTCAAGTTTAATCAAGAAAAAGGACTTCAGCAACATGATACTTACACCACACCTATTCCTCAGGGAGCAGGAGTCTCTGTGGATTGCATTGCATGTTAGCATTAGTCTGTGGGACAGGTTCTCTTCTCTTTCTCACTTTATAAGCAGCAGTTAGATTTCAGTTTGCCCTAGGGCTACTAAATGAAATGAAAATAGACTTGCATTAGATGTTTAAAAACAGAAAGTAAAAGTAGTGTCAAGTCAGAAAATATTAATG
The DNA here is from genome assembly GCF_013368605.1 of Nyctibius grandis. NCBI lineage: Eukaryota > Metazoa > Chordata > Aves > Nyctibiiformes > Nyctibiidae > Nyctibius > Nyctibius grandis. Next base: position 73,655,916 of record NC_090659.1, on the reverse strand, counting down.
CTGATTTGCTATGTGAGGCATCATTCAGAAAAAAAACGACTCTAGATCCAGATTTTCTATTATACTCCAAATACATTTCCATTGTGGATGGCTTTATGTCCACTAGACTACCTTGTCTTTGGAAAAAAATAAAAACAACTCACCTAATAATAATAATAAAGCCCCTCACACGCTGTTTGCTAATACAAGAAACTAGTCTCAGATCCAGTTTCCAGCCCTTGTAGCACTCCAGCTTAAATAAATGGACTAGCATGCCATGTGTTGAGTGAAATGTATTAAAATCATATACATACTTTATATCAAGGATATCTCATTATGGAAGAGATTAAAGATATGTCTTGAAGAATGTAAAAATCTGTGTTTGGACTTTCTGAATATAACATATACAATTGATAAAGCTCTAAAAATAGGAATACAGAGAGTGGTTTTAAGCCATCTTCTCACCGTTGCTGAGACCAACCATCAGCAGAGACAATCTTCAAGTAATATTTTTGAGATTTTATATTTTTAAAAAGCAATTATTTGTTTTATAGTTTTGATCAGCTATATTTAGCCAGTTCTGCCATGATAATAATGGATGAATGAATTTCATGGTAATGTTATTTTTTGCTTTGGCATGCCTTTTGTTCACTGTACAGGAAAGAAGAGGTAAAGCATAACATCCATGCTAGGCCTATGATCTTTGAGGTTTTACAATCAAAGGGATCATCCCACAGACTTAACTACAGTCAAGGTCATTAGATCAAAATGACATACTTTATCATGTTATTCATAATTGTGTTGCTCCATTAAGTGTCTTTATTAGGTCACAAAAGGAAATTTAAAACTAGGCTCTTCAGTGAGAGAATCTCCTAAGAGTGAAATTTTCAAAATAACTAAATAATTTAGGAACACCATTTCTATTGACAAGATAATAAAAAAATTGGATAGGAAGATCCAGAGTGATTAAGTTATGACCAGTTCTCCTGTTCATTCTATGAACAGGATGGTTCTGTCCTACCACAATGGAACATTTTGTGATTTTCTGGAAAACTGCAACAGAAACTGACTGGTAGTTTATACCTTCACACTTTTGTATTTCACTTTTGCACAGCACGTGTAACATTAATGAAGTGCAAATTCAGATATAAACATATAGTGTGTTCCAAACTAGTCTGAGGTAGTGTTTACACTATGAAGTTATATATGCATATACCGGATGAGGAAATACTGGTTTACATATAATGATTTCAAAACTCAAGACAACTACCTTTTAGTCACTCACTGACAGTGTCTAAGAAACGTTTTGGAGAAGGTAGATCCTTATAGAAATTAAATCTAATGAAGATAGCTGTCATCTCTGAAATAGTTAATTGGTATCTATGTCAGCTAAAATTGTGGAATAGGCCTAATTAAACATGATTAAGAAGGTATTTTTTTCTCCTTGACGTGATCAGCAAGTTATTCTAGCACAAATATGGGCATCAGGATCTCTTTGTGCTTTCTACTAATCAGGAACAGAATCAAAGTATTAATCTGAGTGGATCAATGACCTAAATTACCCAACAAACTAATTTGTCTCATGGAAAATGAAATAGGCACTATCAGGTTTTTTTTATACTTACCCTAAACTTTGTCAACTCTGAAGATTCCAGCTGTATCATAACGTGTGGATAGATAGATAATGGTCCTCTGAAGTGCTAGAAGGCTCTGCTATTGCAATTATAGGAAAAAATAGAGAAAATTAAATACCATGCTTCATCTGAAAAAGGAATATTCATTGTGTAAAAATAATTGCTGAAAATCAAAGCTTTAACATTCATTCTGCTATTGGAAAACCGAATAAAAAATGTTCAGAAAGACACAGCGCGTTTCTTACGTGTAGTAACATTTTAATTTGATTTTCTTGTACATCTTTTCCAGGATAGATTGTAACTGTTTATAGTTGCAAGACTACAGAGACTTGATTATTATATAATTTGTAACTGTTTTATTCAACTTTGATGTAAAAACATTTCAAAGGGAAAAAACCTCCAAAACTTACTTCGGAATGTTCCATGCTGCCAAGACTCTGTTCCCATTGTAGAGAAATGCAAAAAGATTATGTAAGTTCTAAGGGTGAGAGTTTAGACCAATATTTACCAAAATTTACCATTTACAAACCTACTATCCTATTTTTTTTTAATCAGTGTCTGGCAACAAAATATTTTTCATTCCCATAATATTCTCTTTAAGTTCCTCAACAGTGTCATAAGGTTGCAAAGATGACCGTTTTGTTTAACAAGGCACAAGCTTATATGAAGGGGGTAAGCTGATTTTGAACTATGCTATGTATGCTACATCATTAAGTTTCCATGTGGATAATGCAATCTAAGCGTGAGCCAAAGACCACGTATAAATCCAGGCTTATCTACTGCTTATGTGCTTTAAATTTAAACAGGAATTGCTCCAGAATACTATCACGGTGGGAAAAGTCGGTCACAGTTTGTGGTGGGTTGAACTTGGTTGGCTATCAAGTGCCCACCAAGACGCCCTATCACTCTCCCTCCTCAGTAGGACAGGTGGGGAGAATATATGACGAAAATCTCATGGGTCGAAAAGGACAGGGAGATCACTCAGCAATTACCGTCACAGGCAAAACAGACTTGTCTTGGGGAAATTAATTTATTTTTTTGCCAGTCAAATCAGAGTAGGTTAATGAGAAATAAGAACAAATCTTAAAAAAACCTTCCCTCCCGCCCTCTCTTCTTCCCAGGCTTAACTTCACTCCCAATTTCTCTACCTTCTTCCTCCAAGCAGTGCAGGCCGATGGGGAATGGGGGTTTCAGTCAGTTCATCACACATTGTCTCTGCTGCTCCTTTGCTCCAGCATGGGGTCCCACCCATGACAGACAGTCCTTCATGAACTTCTCCAATGTGAATCATTCCCATGGGGTGCAGTCCTGCAGGAACTCCAGTGTGGGTCCTCTACAGGGCCACAGGCCGTTCCAGAAAACCTGCTCCAGCATGGGCTCCTCTCCACAGGGTAACAGGTCTTGACAGGAGCTTGCTCCAGTGAGGGCTTCCCATGGAGTCACACCTTCCTTTGGGAACATCCACTTGCTCCGGCGTGGGGTCCTTCACGGGCTGCAGGATGGATATTTTCTCCACTGTGGTCCTCCATGGGCTGCAAGGGGACAGCCTGCTTCACTATGGTCTTCATCACAGGCTGCAGGGGAATGTCTATTCCAGCACCTGGAGCACCTCCTCTCCCTCCTTCTTCACAGACTGTCATGGTTTAACCCCAGCTGGCAACTAAGCACCACACAGCTGCTTGCTCACTCCCCCGCAGCCAGATGGGGGGAGAATCGGAGGGGCAAAACAAAGAATTCATTCACTATTTCCCATCAGCAGGCAGGTGTTCAGCCATCTCCAGGAAAGCAGGGCTCTATCACATGTAACGGTTACTTGGAAAGACAAATGCCATCACTCCAAACGTCCCCCCCTTCCTTCTTCTTCCCTCAGCTTTATATTGCTGAGCATGACGTCATATGGTGTGGTCAGCTGTCCCAGCTCTGTCCCCTCCCAGCATCTTGTGCAGCCCCAACCTACTCACTGGTGGGGTGGTGTGAGAAGCAGAAAAGGCCTTGACTCTGTGTAAGCACTGCTCAGCAATAACGAAAACATCCCTGTATTATCAACACTGTTTTCAGCACAAATCCAAAACATAGACGCATACTAGCTACTCTGAAGAAAATTAACTCTATCCCAGCCAAAAACAGCACGCTGACCTTGGTGTCTGCAGGGCTGTTCCTCTCATATATTCTCACTCCTTTCTCGCAGCTGTCGTGCTGCATTTTTTACTCTTTCTTAAATACGGGCTGACGGGCTCAGCTTTGGCCCACGGCAGGTCCATCTTGGAGCCAGCTGGAACTGGCTCTGTCAGACATGAGGGCAGCCTTTGGTTTCTTCTCACAGAAGCCAACCCTGTAACCCCTTCTGCTACCAAAAACTTGCCACGTAAAGCCAATACATTGTTATTTCTTTAGCATACAGCGTAACTGTCATTTTTTTTCTTTTGGAACAATCAGCAGAAAAAAAGCCCAGTGCACCGCTTTTGTATACCAGCTAAAGTCATAAACTGAGCACAGCGTAGCTATCTTGAACCAGAGCTGCTGAAGTACAAACAGCCTGGAACATGGCATAAAGGGTATGAGTTGTGAGTCTAATTATGCTTAAGGCCCTTTGTAACTTCACTGTGTGGATAAAGTTGAGGTGGTCGTTAAGGACCTTTCATGATCATACTAATACAGTCGCAGGCCTACGCCTGAGCTTTACTTTTCCTGTAAGTCTCATAGGTCTCTGTACTGCACTCCACCAGTTCAGCGCAGAATGCATATACAACAGCAGAAAAGTAAGAATACTAGAAACATGATGAAAAATTATTTCATAAGCTATTCTACATGGAAAATCAGGTCCGTTATCTAGTCGTTACTGCTTGGTTTCCAGACAGTAGCTGTAACTTTGAAGTTTAGCAAATGTAATACCATTTTTTTTCACTGTTTTGTCAGCTTGAATTACCTTTGCACAAAATTTTTCTTCATGATATTGTCACAAGCATTCGTTGTGTCAAACTATCTTGAAATACTGTCATGTTAGTACTTTCCAAGATGTTAATATTTATAATTTGACAGAAGAACATATACATGATATCACAAATCTGCCAAAACCAGACTGAAATGCACTATTTCTCTTTAAATCTGGTAAAATTTTTTTGTGTTGCACTGCTTTATACTGTAGGCTATAGAATTTTGTACTTCCTTTGACTGCCACATGATTTATGATCCAGATCTTTCAAGATTATAAAAAGAACCTGTCTAACAGGTGATTTTAGTTTAAAAAAAAAATGAGTGGGAACAAGGTTTGGGTCAACCACTGCACAGACTATCAGAAGAATCTGGAGAAACTCACACAGAGCGCTCTATATGTGATAGTCTGTAAGGAAGTTATAAACTTATTTTTAAGAGTTGACAGAAGATCAGGAAAATTTTCTTCTTTTTTTTTTCCTTTGACATAACTCAGTTTTCTTTTCATACCATATACAGCTACAGTTACCTGTCTAAAAAGGTATAGAAAAATGTCCTTCAGAATGTCAACCCAGAAGTCTGGAATACACTTTATGGAAATACCAAAATATTGTATCAACCTTCATAGCATGAAGGTATGAAACATTATGCCAAACCAATCCAAAACACTTGTGAAATTTATATGTAAACTGAAAATGGAAAGTTTTTTTTATCACACAAAGAAAATCCTTGAATATGAAGAAAGCATTTCTACTGCTATTGTATTCAGTAGTGGAAGTGACACTGAAAGGCTTTTTAAAACAGAACTTTTTTTTTTTTTCACTTTTCTTTTTATGAAAGTATGCCATGGAAGGAAAGAAGGCAGGCACGGAGGTCAGTGATATTAAATATTAAATCAAACTAAACATAGAGAATTTATGCTGAAAGGGAACCTTATAGAAAGCTGTGAGCGTGTGAAAATTCTGCATCTTGAAGAAAGACCTGGTATAATCACATGTAAAAATTATTGTCTGGCTATGTCTGACTCCTGAAAGTATTCTATTTCCTAATTTTCTGTAGTGTGTTGCAGTCTCTGTTCCTTGGCTTACTTAGCAGTAGGAGTTGAACATTAGGACTTCGCTCAGTTTTAACCTCACACTCACAAAACCAGGACATTCTTCGGAGAACTACTATAGCAGAAATCTGGAAACGCCTTCTCGATTCTGCTCAGAAAATGTGAAGCCCATTCATTCGCATCCTTATTTGTAAAGGAGTTTGGGGTAAATGTGCAGCCCCCTCTGAATTTGCAATTATCTCAGTTACCCATAAAAAAGATTTTTTGGCAGTATTGTTCTGGAAATAGTTTAAGTTATTTGATCGTAAAAAGTCATCTACAATATCCACCAGAAAGCACTTTATCTTTTTTAAAAAAACAATGGCATGATACAGCACATGAAAAAAGAATATGAAATGGCAGAGCAACTAAATTTTGCTTGTTCAAAAGTAATGACATGCTGGGGTTTGGCATTATAAAAGCTTGAATGATGTGATATCAATAGCTTTCTTAATGGGAGAATGGCATTTCCCATATCTGTGGAGTTCCTTAGTTCAGTCATCTACAAAATAAGGATGGCAGCTGTTCATGACATTTTGCCACCACCTAGCTGAGATGTTACTTGAAACACTTCTGAAAGACAAAGGTCTAAAAAGATGTCATAAGAGCAACAAAAAAAATCAAAATTACTAAGGATCTTTAAATTCTGTACCTTGATGAAATTAAACTGTGTGCTTAATCTGAAGAAGACTTCACAATTAGAAAACAGTGAAAAAATCAAATTGTAAAATAGATATTCTGCAAAGAAAGAAAGAAGCATCCTTGTTTTCTAGTTCAGCTCAGCAGCTTCCTTCTCACACAAATAACTGTGGTACAAACAGCACAGTTTTCTTACTAGACCCAACTGTGGTGTTACGAGCAAGCATAGATTCTTCAGATGAAGTAAGCTGCATTTATCAGCTTCTTAGGGAGTTCAGAGACACTGTACCCACCTCTGGGAGTGATCCTCGGATGAAACCTTACTGTCACTAAAATGGGTCATGAAATTCTGTTTGACTCCAGTAGGACAAGGATTTGCACATTTTCTGGCACTCCCTTTCCTTCTGTGCAGCCTGGCTCCCAAGTCTACTGTCCTGAGTTTTGGTGGGGTTTTTTTTTGGTGGGGGAGGATAAGGGAATTACAGCTGCTTAAAACAAAGTTTTTAGACTTCCAGATCTTTGCAAGGATATGACTAGAGCTCAGGTGCAAATGCATAAGGGAGAGGAAGCTGAATATAAATGTGCACCTGAACTGGCTCTCTTGTTCTGGCCTGCAGTCTCCCAGTGTACGCACAGGTCATCTGGCTGTGTTAAAGCTAAGCTCCATTCTGTTTCTGTTTCCAAAGTTGGCTTTCATGGAGTCTGTTTGAGCTCCTTTATTTGCACAGTGTAAATAAAGTATGTGACATTCTCCTTTTACTTTGCACATGGAAAAATCTGAATACAGTTCTGTGTGCTTCTTGTTGGAAAGTTGTGGGGGCAGGTCGTCCACACCTCTCAGCGCTTGCTGTGAAGCCAGGTCATAAATACTTGAGAGAGGAGGAGCTTCAAACATATTTTCATTGAAAATAGTTCCTCTTCAAACTGATGATTTTGTGGATTTATTTTTGTAAATGCCAATTTAGCTGCTTAATTCCCTTCTCTAGAATTAAGGGTGAGAAGACCTAACTCAGGGTAATGTTTTGCATAAGGCAGAAAAATGAGCTGGCTGAAACTCCGCTTCATCCTTTACAAGTTTACATTCAAATGTCAGAACAGAGACATACGTACAACGTGTTTCACTATATGGCAGCAAACTTCCCAATGTACTTCTGAATTATTTTAGAAAGTCTTAATCTGCTTTCTTTGAACGTTATTGATGTTGATTTGGCTTTCCATTTTACTGCTTCTGTTGTCTTGTTCTCTTGGTTTTCTTTTCTTCTGTAACAGGTTTTATTTTCCTTCCACATCTTTTGGGGAAGTCTATCTTGTTAAATAACAGAGTGAGGTTGAACAGTGCAGACTTAATTGCCCGTGCTGCTTAAGTGGCTCCATTTGGAACCTGTCCAAAAATCCCTCTGAGAGAAATCTGATGTAAAGTGGACTAGCTCTAAGCAGTGTGCACATGAGCTAGCTGGTGGCACATGATCTCAAACAAGGAGTCAGTGCTTGGCTGTCTTATTTAGGAATAAAAGCATAGTCTTTCAGACCACATTTACTGCATTGAATTCTTTGGTTTTGGGAAATCTTAATTTAAATTCCTTTTCAAGATATTTATTTCTCCCTGTTAAACCTTCCTTTCTCTCTTGCCTATTTTGCATCACTGCCATTTCTGTCTATCAGTCTTTCTTTCATCTACTTTTTCTAACTTTACTTGTCTAGCTTTCTATTGGGTTCTTCTAATCATCTCTCCCCCTGCTTACCTCCTTATCTACAATCTCTCCTACACTGTTATGTGTTCTTTCCTCACAAACTATTCCCCTTAATTTTTGGCTTGATCCTGCATATTGACAATAAGGAAAAAAAAATCTGGATCACTTCACTGATGAAATATGAAATAATGATCTGTCCTTGCACTGCAGTTCCACTGGTACATTAAAGAATGGTGATGAATAATGTCTTTGTTGTCCTGTCTCCAATTCAGAAAGATTACTGGGTAAGAACAGAAATGGATGAAGAGAAGATGGCAGAGACAGGCTTAAACAAAACTTATAACAAACTGACTCTGATATTCTTCCTGACAGTCCCAGACGAGGGAGTAAAGCTTTGAGTTTGAATGCCTACAAGAGTTAATGTAATTAATGCTCTAGTCGCTGACGCTTGTAAGAGTTCATTACGTGGCAACAGGAGAATTTATTTATTTATATGAGATACAAGAACAAAAAATGTCCTTCCTGAGCGCTTGGGAATTTAACCCTATCTTATTATTTTTTAAAGGCCTTATGAGTGTTTGACCTTACTTAGAAACATAACTGCTCTAATTTTCTGATTCAAGTTCACTATGAAAAATAAGCATTTAGCAAAAAGAAATTTTGCTGATTTTGGTGCAGTTTAATGTTGACACCAATTAAATTAATTCCTGAGGAATTTTGGATGGACAGTACATAGAAGTAATTATTTAAAAAACCAACCAAACAAAACATCACTACCAAAGAGATACAGGAAATACATGTATACATGTGGTTTGGTGTTTGTATAAATAAATACATATACCAATGTATATATAACAGACAGTATAAGTAAGTATATAATATAAGATAGAGGTTTAGCACAATTCTTATCTTAAATGGAAGACAGGCATTCCAAACTGTATTGCCTTTATTTGTCATGGGTTTAACGCCGAAAGCTATGCCTTCTAGCATTTCATTATTTACATGTAAATAGATTTCTTGTGTCACTGAAGCGTGAACAAACATTTAAATAGCTTTGAGAAGAGGGGGTTTCCCCATGGCATTATTTCGCTGATGTGTTAAACAACATAGTATCTGAAGGGCAAGTTCAAATTTCTCTGAATAGTTATATGCTGACCTCTAAGTTGACAGAATATTCATTCCATTCCTGCCTCTTCTGGATGGCACATCAAACAAAACACTCAGATTTTTAAAACATGTAATGTACAAGAAATTTGAACTATAAAGATTTTTATGTGGTATTTAGGTATTTTAGTGTCCATAGACAATGCAAGGCAAAATGAATTTAGGTTTTTGAAGACTTTGGTTATAGAAACATTGTGGATTTTTCATGATTACTAAACACAAAGGACAGAAACTGCAATATGCTTTATTAGACCATGCAAGAATTTTTTACCAGCTGTGCAAGTGAATTGGTTACTCTTGGGCTATTCTGGAGAGTTCACAGACTTTTGAATACTAGGCTTTTCTGTGAGGGAAGAAGATGCTGTTCTTTTGCTTTAAAGTTTTTAAGAAAATTCCTTATTTTCCTTTTCTCCTCCAGGAGGACAGATGTTCCTCACTGGTGAAGCAATCTGTATTGATAAAATGCACTGCAGAAGACCTGCTTATGCACACATGAACATTAATCATAGAATCATAGAACAGAATCATAGAATGGTTTGTGTTGGAAGGGACCTTAAAGACCATCTAGTTCCAACCCCCCGGCCACAGGCAGGGACACCTTTCCTCTAGACCAGGTTGCTCAAAGCCTCATCCAACCTGGCCTTAAACACGGCCAGGGAGGGGGCAGCCACAACTTCTCTGGGAAACTGCTTCCAGTGTCTCACCACCCTCACAGTCAAGAATTTCTTGCTAATATCTAATCTAAATCTACCCTCTTTCAGTTTAAAACCATTGCCCCTCGTCCTGTCACTACTTGTCCTTGTAAAAAGCCCCTCTCCTGCTTTCCTATAGGCCGCCTTCAGGTACTGGAAGGCTGCTATGAGGTCTCCCCGGAACCTTCTCTTCTCCAGGCTGAACAGCCCCAACTCTTTCAGCCTGTCTTCATAGGAGAGGTGCTTCAGCCCTCTGATCATCTTCATAGCCCTCCTCTGGACTCACTCCAACAGCTCCATGTCCTTCTTATGTTGGGGGCCCCGGAGCTGAAAGCAGTACTCCAGGTGGGGTCTCACAAGAGCAGAGTAAAGGGGCAGTATCACCTCCCTCGACCTGCTGGCCACGCTTCTTTTGATGCAGCCCAGGATGCAGTTGGCCTTCTGGGCTGCAAGTGCACATTGCAGGCTCATGTTGAGCTTCTCAACAGCCACCACCTCCAAGTCCTTCTCTTCAGGGCTGCTCTCAATCCACTCTCCGCCCAGCCTGTATTTGTGCTTGGGATTGCCCCGACCCATGTGCAGGACCTTGCACTTGGCCTTGATGAACTTCATGCGGTTTGCACAGGCCCATCTCTCAAGCCTGTCAAGGTCCCTCTGGATGGCATCCCTTCCCTCCAGCGTGTCGACCATACCACACAGCTTGGTGTCGTCGGCAAACTTTCTGAGGGCGCACTCAATCTCACTGTCCATGTCGCCGACAAAGATGTTGAACAGGACCGGTCTCAATACCGACCCCTGAGGAACGCCACTCGTCACTGGTGTCCGCTTGGACATTGAGACTTTGACCACCACTCTTTGAGTGTGAACATCCAGCCAATTCTTTATCCACTGAGTGGTCCATCTGTCAGGTCCATGTCTCTCCAATTTGGAGACAAGGATGTTGTGCGGGACAGTGTCAAATGCTTTGCACAAGTCCAGGTAGATGACATCAGTTGCTCTTCCCCTATCCACCAGTGTTATAACCCCGCTGTAGAAGGCCACCAAATTTGTCAGGCATGATTTGCCCTTAGTGAAGTCATGTTGGCTGTCACCAATCGCACTCCGAGTGCCTCAGTATAGTTTCCAAGAGGATCTGCTCCATGATCTTGCCAGGCACAGAGGTGAGGCTGACTGGCCTGTAGTTCCCCGAGTCTTCCCTTTTCCCTTTCTTGAAGATGGGGGATATGTTTCCCCTTTTCCAGTCAGTGGGAACTTCACTGGACTGCCATGGCTTCTCAAAAATGATGAATAGCAGCTTAGCAACTTCATCCGCCAGTTCCCTCATGACCTGTGGATGCAGCTCATCAGGTCCCATGGACTTGTGCACCTTCAGGTTCCTTACATGGTCTCGAACCTGATCTTCTCCTACAGTGGGTGGTTCTTCATCCTTTCAATCCCTGCCTCTGCCTTCTGCAACTTGGGTGGTGACGCTAGAGCTGTTGCCAGTGAAGACTGAGGCAAAAAAGTCATTGAGTACATCAGCCTTCTCCATATCCCAGGTAACCAGGTCTCCCGTTTCCTTCCGGAGAGGGCCCACATTTTCCCTAGTCTTCCTTTTACCACTGACGTACCTATAGAAGCATTTCTTGTTGTCTTTGACATCCCTGGCCAGGTTTAATTCTATCAGGGCTTTAGCTTTCCTAACCTGGTCCCTGGCTTCTCGGACCATTTCCCTGTATTCCTCCCAGGCTACCTGCCCTTGCTTCCACCCTCTGTAGGCTTCCTTCTTGTGCCTGAGTTTATCCAGAAGCTCCTTGTTCATCCATGCAGGCCTGGTGTTTTTGCCTGCCTTCCTCTTTGTTGGGATGCATCGCTCCTGAGCCTGGAGGAGGTGGTCCTTGAATACTAACCAGCTTTCTTGGGCCCCTCTTCCCTCCAGGGCTTTATCCCAAGGGACTTTCCCAAGCAGGTCCCTGAAGAGGTCAAAGTCCGCTCTCCTGAAATCCAGGGTGGTGAGCTGGCTGTTTCATGGTCGCTGCAGGCAAGGCTACCCTTGAGCTTCACATTCCCCATGAGCCCCTCCTTGCTGGTGAGAACAAGGTCCAGCATAGCACCTCTCCTCATCGGCTCCTCTGTCACTTGGAGAAAGAACCTCTTGGATTGCTTGTGCCCAGCTGTGTTGTCCTTCCAACAGATGTCAGGGTGGTTGAAGTCCCCCATGAGGACCAGGGCCTGTGAACATGAAGCTACATCTATCTGTCTGTGGAGGGCCTCATCCGCTTGGCCATCCTGGTCAGGTGGCCTGTAGCAGACATCCACTACAATGTCTCCTGTCCCTTAAACTTGATGTGTGTGCATGGATGAGTGTTTGAGTAGATCCACAAACTCTAAATCAGTTCCATCTAATAGTAAGTGTGTGGTGTACTCCTGTAATTATTTCTTTTGTGATTGTGCAGCTGGTCAATATCCCATCTAAGGGACACTGACATTGATGTTATAGTCTATCCTAAGCCAATTTCATTCTCAAAACAGGTTGTTAGATTATTTTGCCACTAAATTAATTTCTGCAGTTTGCCACAAGCAAAGGACAACAAAATGGAATTTAAATATGTGGCACAGCTCAGTTTAAAATCTGTATTTACAAATACTTGAAAATTTCAGAAAATTGTATCTTTAAGAACAGGGATCAATTCAGAAGTTGTATAAGAACAAGACAAATAACAAAGGATTTAACTTCTAGATTTAGGAAATGGGATCCACCCTAGCTAATTTAAACACTGAATATCTGTCTGTGTACTTACTTGTATGGAGAAAAAAATGTAGCAAGAAAGTGTATACTATTAGCTGTACTCCTGATGAAAGAGGGACAGGAAGATAAATTAATCTCTGAATGCCTGATCTTAGCTGTTAGCTCAAGTCTGACTCTACTTTGAACAGCTCCTACGAGCTTTCTCCAGAAAAATATTCAGGAAAAGTCCTAGGATTATTTCATTTCCAGAACCTCATGGCATAAGGCCAATGTAGTAATAAATTGTACTAAAATTCTAACTTCTATCAGATTCTCCAAGTTGAAAAAAAACCCACACAAAATGATAACTGAGGGCAAAGGAACACTATCTTGCCAAAGAAGATGCCAAATGACATTGCACTAGTAAAGACAACTTTCTCTAGGGGCAAATAGGCAAAAGCAACAATACCTTGTTTCTCTTGGCCTCTTGGACAAGAATTAATCCTTGTCCTATTTTACTTAGTTCTACATAGTTCATGGCTCCTGTTCAGTGTGTGAAGTGCAGCAGATAGATATCAGATATCACCCAGCTTGGTTTGGGAGAATTTCCCTATGCTAACCTGTCCTTGTTGACTATACAGAGAATAAAGTACTGCTGCAGGCGTCTAATCTTTCAGACACAAGAAGGATTCCTAAAGTTAGGGATACTGGTTCACAGACACTGTTTTTGGTTTAATTTACCTTTCAAATTATTATGAAAAGCTCCCAAATGATGACAATTAATTCAACCTGTAGCTGTTACTGTTGAAGCCAAGTGAAGTTTCTCCATGAATAATTTTCCTTATGTTTTGTAGTTTTCTGTCAATAAGAGTAAATGATAAAATTATGTGTTATTCCCAGTAGAACTAATGAGATGATTGCTAACAGAATCTCTTCCACATCAGTCACCTAAGTCAGTGAATAACATGTCTTCTGGAAGTGGAGCACTCCAAAAACATGCAATGATCCTAAACAGATTATCACTGAACCATCTATTTCTAAAATCCTTTTGCTTACTGATGAATAGTAGTAAGACAAACAGGTGTCCTAAAAATGAATTGACAGCAATTTTCCAGTCTGCTGTCCTTTTTCTTTTGAAAACATTTCATACAAGTTCCCACATTACTCCCTAAGCCCCGTACCTCTCATTTTTTTTTTATATTATGGCATACTTTTTCTGATATGCAACTGCATGTTGCATATTTTTCCAGCATAGTCACAAGCAAGACGGCTAGTCAGCAGTGCCTTGATCAGTCACTGGGACTATGATTAATGCATCATTCCCCTCAGTTCAGAGCCACTTATCCCTGCCAAACTCTTAGGCCTGGTGGATAAGGACAGCCAAGTCAAGCACACTGTCTACAGTCACTGCAGCATGCTAGTGTGACATGCCCTTTAGGGTCATTGCCTTTTCTCCAAGTCCTTTCCAGAGTCTGGCTATTTCTACTATATCATCAGCAAATATGTGTTATGTGTTAATTAGAGAAATGAAAATAATTGGGCATCACCTATAAATAAAAAAATAAAATTATGTTATGATCTCATGTAACCACTTAACAGCTTAGATTTCAGGCTGTATGATTTATTAATCTTTTTTATGTTTTCTGCAAGACTTTAGATCTCTCATTTCCTTGGAAACACATACCATATCTCATTTCAGAACTTATTTTATATTTCTAGCCATATATAAATGTCATGGGTATTCAGAGTTTTCCTTTGAAGGAGAAGTGAACCTGCATGAGACCTCAAATTTGAGTTTCTGGCCACATTTTTATTTTACAGAAACTGATTAACATGCCAAAGGCAGAGGAAGGTAGAAAGTATACTTAGTACTCCATGAATACTGATGATGAACTTGCATTGTCATTGAAAGATAAAAGCAGTAGGCATAAAATACTATATTTTCTGATCTTGCAACCATCAACCAATTTTAAGTGCAATTTTTTTGTCAACTTTTTTTTAATGAAAATAATTCAAAGCATCTAAAAGTATTTCCAATATCATGATATTTGATCCTTCTACTTAGTTATCCAGGCATTTTACAGTTATTTATTATTCACATGAGAGTTTTATCTTAAGCATTTCCTATAAATTTATGAAAGTGTCTCCATTTAGTCCACACCCAGGGCTAAACAGTAACCAGTTATTCTATCACCCCTCCCCAGCTGAGAAAGGGAATTAGGAAAAGGAGGGAGACTCATGGGTTTAAATTTAAACAGATCTAATAAAATAAGAAAACCAATATCAATACTAATACAAATGACACAAAGTTATACTCAGCCCCTGTAGTGGTGGCAAGTTCACCCAGGGATCACAACCTTTGAGAAGAGAGGAGAAAGATTTAAAAAAAAAAAAAAAAAGCTTTCACTGCTAATGGCCTTGATCACCATGGCTGGCTGCAAACTGAAACAAAATATAACGGAAAATTGATTCTGTAAATTTTTTCTCCACAAAACCAGGACAGAACGGAATAACAAGCAAATGTTAAACTATCAGTTCTTGAGTATTTGCCAGTGTTTTCCCTATTAATTTTGCAATATGAACACATCAAAAGATTAATTCATATGTAGCAAAATCATCATTTTTAACTTTCAAAGAGATAATTCAACATTCATAAGATGTTCCTGCATATGAATAACAGAAGACAAAAGACATGCAATATGTGTGTAGACAAACATACATTCATATAATTACTCATTCACAATGTGTTTGTGTAAAAACATAGATACACATATATACATGTGTATGTTGGATAAATACAAGCATGCACACATGCACATATATAACCACTCATACACCAGAAGGACATAAAAAAGCATTTCACATTTATTTGTTGATATGTGATTTTACTCCATTTTCTTAAACATTTTGAAATACAAACGTAAACAATGCTCTGAATTCAACATTATGCTTCGAAAGAAGAATAGTAAGTGAAACAAAGCAGCAGTACAGATTTCGTACATTCCAGGAACATCAGCCTCTGTTACCATGAATTGGACATTCCCAACTTTCATTGAACTTTTTCTTGCAGACAGAGCCTTACACATTTCAGAAGTGTATTCTTCTAAAATGACAGGAATTCTGACATAATTACTACTTAGAAACTGACAATTGTCCTTGTACTTTTTATAACAGTACTTCTCATCAGTGTATCTGCATGCTTTTGACATGATGACCAGTTTGATCTGAAAGTAAAAATGCATAATTTAGTGACATGTGATTGATAACTGCACAAACAACATAGCAGGACAGGCCCAAGCTAAGCTTGTGTACAGTCTGAAAAATTATTTTCTAAAAGCTATACACCATCAAGACATGGCAACTAGTAGGGAAGAGAGACATCAGAAATTCTACCTAAATAGACCCTACACTGACTATGATGTGGTGAGGCATCCCTGAATAGTCACTACAATTGCTCTGTAGTGAGCAGTCTGTTAATATAGCTAGTAAAATTCATTTCACAGTGCAATTCATCACCTCCTAAAGCAGATGGCTACATTTGTTCAGACTCAGTGACTTCATAGCTAGAACTACCTTATGTATTATGGCTAGTTTGGGCAACCAGTTCAAGTTTAGACATGTAAAAATAAGTGAAATTAATCCTACCCTCATTGAAGACTTTTGTGAATGTATGGTATTACAGACAGAATCTTTTCAATTTAACAAACCCAGCATCATCTCTGGATGACAGTCTGTTCTCTGTCTATAGTTATTTGATATCTGAAGGTGAATTCTTTCAGTAGGAAAGTGAAAAAGATGAAAGATGTATATTATGAAAAGAAGCTATACTATGGATGCAACTGACCTATGTTAAAAACAATGTCACACAAATTACAGAATCACAGAATCATCTGAGTTGGTAAGGACCTTTAAGGTCATCGAGTCCAACCATTAACCAGTTAGCTCTGTTGCAAGAGTCTGGAATCAACCTTACAGATATTTTCTTCTAGTAAAAAGTGCTTTGAAGTTTCCCCCCCCCTATTTTAAAATATTTGGCAATTTTATATGGTTGTTTATACTCTTTTTCTTTAAACAGATATATGTGCTATCAGACAAGATTGCTTTACTTCATAATACCAGCTACATCTCCTGAAGTCACAAACATGCATTCTTTTTATTTATTGTACAATTTGTCTTTGTGTTCCTATTTGTTGTCAGAACTCCTAAGGTCCTGCAGCAGGCAAACTGACTGATTTTATCAGACATAGTGCATGGTGATGGATGTGGCAAAGCTGACCCTCTTTTGGGTTTTAACCACATTATTGAGTCTGCCTAACGTCTCTCACAAAGTCAGGGAAATCAAGATTATAATAGCTGATGTGAGGTTGACATATTTTGTAAGCATGCAGTTGTAAGATTGAGCTCTATACACTTTGAAGTAACATCTCAACGTTTTTTTCCCCTGCAACCCTTGTAGCAGGGTATTTTTCTGGAGATATCCATTCTATGCCAAAGTCTCTAATAAAATGATTTAAGAAGCTCTAAACCCAGCACAGATAAGGATCAGCCTAATGAGAAAAAGGGCGTTTTGACCTATGTTTTCTTTGACTCCTGGCCATGCCTGAGAAGACAAGATATGTCAGCTAAGATAATCACCAAATGAAAATAGTAACACTCTTCATCTACTTCACTAATAGCTGTCAAGAGACTCTTCAAGAAGCAGGAAACCACTGAAATTAACAGAAATTTTGTTCAAGAAGTGTTTATAAGATCTTAAGGTTCAGACTGCTTTGAGCATTTTAATTATAAGCCAGCAAAAAGGCCTGCCAGTTTTATCACAAATACGTGAAAAAAAGAAACAAAATAAAACCAAATAAAATAAATAAAGCTAAATAACAAAAAGCTGTACCTACTGTGCCCAAAAAAACTAGCTGATTCTGTTAGAATCATGCTATCTGTCTGTGTAATTTATAATTCTTGCATGAAATCCACCTGTCATGACTTGCTGGGTCTCCAGTAAGCCTGTAGCAAAAAGATAGTAAACCATTTTGCATGTTTCAGTTTGTTTACAAATGAAGTAATCAATCAGATCAAAAGATATAAACTGCATTTAAATCAAAAGAGTATCCATATTAATCAATTATTTGCAGTGCTATTACAATGCAATACAACATTATTTTAAAACTTTGTTTTACTGTCTATGTGAAAGGTGTAAATGTTTTATTTAGGTGCTTACAATTTAGTGTATGTTAATATAAGCTATTAAGTATGAAAAGTGAGTGCCTGGAACGCAGGGAGGATGGAGGCTTACAAGCTTACAGGCCTTGCCTAAAAGGACAAAATTACTGAAGAGATAGGGATATTGATTCTTCATTAAGGGCATGCACAGCTTAAAGTAACTTCCAGATGAAACAGGCAAGGACAAAGCTAGTCAAGGAGCAATTTTAGCTTATTGAATTCATTCACTGAAAAAAAAACAGGTGCAAAGGACCTGGCCTTCAAGAACATCAGAAGGATGTTTTTCAGCCTTTTTACTTAATCCAGCTTAAAAACAGATTTAGGATATCATTATTACTATTGTTATTACTATTATTATTAATAATAATAATCAAGTTATCTTGCTTTAATTTGTAATTAAAGTTTTAATGAAACTTTGAAGCCTTTAACATCATTAGTTTTATCTTCTGATGTTACCGTATTTCTAAAAGCCTTAGCTATTAAACTTGAAATAAATTTTGAAGCTAGGCTGCATATACATTGTGAAAATGCTTGAGAAGATGAAAGTAATAAAGAGGGCACATGTGAAATATAAAACCAGTATTTCATCACAAACAGTCATACTAATGTCAATTGTTGTCAACAGCTGATATCAAGAACAAAATTAAGCTATATGGAGTCTTTAGAGCACATACTTTGGGCTTTGCTAAATGAGGAATTAAGTTGTATATTCTTGAAATTTATCAGCCAGTACATTCTTTAATAATTAATTACTTGTATATGCACAGACACCAACATAAATGTTACAATTACAGACACCAGTTCAGCATGCTATTCACCTCATGTAAATATATTCTACAGAGCTTCATAATGTTTCATCACATTCTTGCAGTGACATATTAAGTAGTGAATTACAACTATCTTGAAGTAACAGTCTGCCTCAACTGCATTCTGTACCTGCCAGTATAGCCAGCTGTAGGCAGAGTGCAATTATGTAGATGTAAGCATTTAGTGTTAGAATTTAGATGGGAGGGATATACCTTCTGGCATTCAACTCCAGCTCCAGAAGCATGATAGTCTCCTGTAAGACCTGTGTGATATCTGTCAGACCTATGCAGATGTCTAGAATGACACTTGAACAGCTCTAGGTGTAGATATTTAGGGAACTAAGTAACGTTTTAGGTGTGCACTTCAAGTGAACTAAATAATTCATTTGACTGTCTGGACTGCACTTACTTCATTAACTAGATGTTCATCAACTATATGGGGAGCTTAGATACCTAACAAACCTATAGACACCTGAACGTAATTCTTTTACCCTCAGATTTATTTCATCCTGAGATTTGTGCGTTTCCTTCTCTCAGTTACTTCTTAATTTTATGCATTCATTTCATAGTAATCACTATCTTCTCCTTTCAGAGTAAAACAGGATGTAATTTACCAATCAGATTTAGACACCTACATGGTAAACATCTTTACTTGAGCTAATCACCACAGACTCCCTTTACAGTCCCTAAGAAGAAACACCATTGTAAGATTTAATCTCATCCTCATATACACACCTCAACATAATTCAGTTACTTCTGTATAGTTGTCTAATGACAGTAAATGCATTCTATGATGTCCCACCTGAGCTTTAGCTGTCAGTTTAGAAAGTCATTTGTCCTGTTTTTTTCCTTGCAAACGCTGTGTGAATGTCAAAAATATCCTAGGGGATCTCAAATGGTGCCTGACATCAATGCTGAAATAATAGAATTAAGTTGCTAACAGAAGTCATGTTTATTGTAGAAATGTCTGCTGCTTTCCACTGACTGTGATAGGCACACAGGATGATTTTCCACTTGTCACTGTCTACATGGTAGGCATTTGAATTTGATATTTAAATTTAAAGTTCATAATTTTTTTTTCAAGTTCTGGTGATCTCTATAGCCAAAAGACTTCCTTAGTTTCAAGTAATGGAGTGCCTAATCTTAAAGTGAGACTCTGACTAAGGACTTTATTCCAAGCTCTTTAACTTACTGAGAAAGTTATGCTTGTTCTTTCTTCAGTACTACCTATAGGACTTTGCCTGTTTGTTTTGTTTGCCATCACAATGAATGTGTCTGTATCAGAAGCAGATGTGCCATTTGATGAGAATATGTCACTCCTAAGACAGAAGAGTTCCTCTCACTCAGTTTGGAATCTTAGCACTTATTGTTCATATAAACCTTATGTCCTGAGGTTTAGAGGTAGCTCTACATTCTCATATGTGAATGAAAGTTTGGAGGGAGACTAGAAATAGAATTTCTTAAATGCAGATCTTGCTTATCCAGGATCCAGAAAAGGAAGGATCTTTCTGCTTGCTTCTGTTGTTGAAGTACTATGGAGATATAATTTCACAGAGATCTTGTGCTTAAATTTTCAGCCCAGAATTTATCTGCTGACTTATGATACCAGTACAGACATTAAGCACTATGCATCTTATCAAAAATAGCTGAACTTACCTGAGAAATGGGGAAGAAGAGCTTGTAAGTGGATCACAGGGGATAATGCTTTCTGTCATGATTGTTATTTCTGAGTATGAAAGTTCTTTTGCTATGAAAAGGACTCTCTGATAAGAAACAACTAGTTCAAACAGAAACATGCCCGAAAGAGTCATGTTAAACTGAAAAGCCTGAAAATTAAATAAATACATTCACTGTCTATCTGCCCTACTAAAAATTAAATGAAACTGAAATCATTAGAGCTTCATGAGATGGTGAAGCTTTACCATACAGTTGACCTTGCATAGTGATTTAGAGGAATACTTACCAGAGAAAACTAAAACTATACTAACCATTAGTGCCAGACTCTGATGAGGTTTGAGATATGGATAATAACAACCACGTATAAAGCTGTCTGCTGGAAATTTACATCAGCATATAAATAGTTAAATTCAGAGACTAGTGTCAAAGCATGGAAGTGGGAATTTTACCATTATTTAGGTATATATGCAAGAATAGATATATATGCATATACATACATATATATAATATGTTATTCCAAATATACATGTAATATATACTTTTCTGTCTTTGAATTCACATTGCAAATCACTTCCCTAACATATTACTTCCTGTTCTATACACAGATTCTCTTTTTCAAAACGTGACATTATTACTACAAAAATAGTGAAGCCTAAAATTCTAACCTGATCTTCCAGCTGACAGGCTTCAGTAGATGTGCTGAGACCCAAAAAAGGCCCTTATTGCCCAGTGCTTCGTCATAATGGGTTAGTTTTGTAGGATTTAATAATATCATTAAGACAGCAACTTAATTCCTTAATTCTTTCAGTTGAATCTAAAGGAATGAGAAAACAAATATGAAATATTTGGCTTAAAAAAAACCCCACAAGGCTTATAGTAATTGCTTCTTGCAAGTTCTCTGTTGTTCATCTTCTCTATTTCCATCCAGAACTGTTTGTGCCCTTTTCACTTCTACTGAAGTCTAATGCTATGTTAATAGAAACTTAATAGCCAGTTGTTGCCTTTTCCTTGCTTTTTTGACATGTGATTTTCTTAAAGAGACTCAGAATAAGATACAAACATTTCAAAGGAACTGAAATCAACATGCTTCAAAATACCTTCCTTTGTACTGCTGAAATTGCTCTTTCTGAGAAGAAAGGCAAGAAGTAGCTTTCATACTTCTCATTTGTAGCATTCACACCTGACTTGTGCTATGAATGTTTTGGTAGAATCTTCAATAGAAATACCACTGTTAAACAAGTAGGCAAAATGTAAGAGTGAAATCAAAAAAGTCATAAGGGATTTTGACAGCAGAGGACTTGATTTTTCCATTCTCATTCAAGGTGAATACTATGTTATTTATGAGCGGCTTCACTGATTTATTGGGGCTTTTCTCAAGCTTGAGCTCTGTCGGAAGTGGTGGAACCAGGCCCAGAATGAATTATGATATCATTGCCATTTTCAGAAATAATTAACCTTCAGAGAACATTGATATAAATAATATTGCTGCCAAAAATATATACTCTAACCCTTGGAGAATCAGTGATACAAATAAGCTTGTAGTGAACCTCCAAACACTGGTACACAATAGATGAGACCCACATTAAATAGGAGAATAACACACATTTTACTAGTTCAATTTAGCAGTTCAAGTGTGACAAAGCTAGTCAGACAATTTGGGAATTTGTCAAATATATTCACCTTTTGTCCCACCCACTAGAATCATAGACTCATAGAATCATGTAGGTTGGAAAACACCTTTAAGATCATCAAGTCCAACCATTAACCTAGCACTGCCAAGTCCACCACTAAACCATGTCCCTAAGCACCACATCTACACATCTTTTAAAGACCTCCAGGGATGGTCACTCCACCACTTCCCTGGGCAGCCTGTTCCAATGTTTGATAACCCTTTCAGTAAAGACATTTTTCCTAGTATCCAACCTAAACCTCCCTGGCACAATTTGAGGCCGTTTCCTCTTGTCCTATCATTTGTTACTTGGGAGAAGAGACTAACACCCACCTTGCTACAACCTCCTTTCAGGTACTTGTAGACAGCGATAAGGTCTCCCCTCAGCCTCCTTTTCTCCAGACTGAACAACTCCAGATCCCTCAGCTGCTCCTCAGAAGATTTGTGCTCTAGACCCTTCATCAGTTTCGTTGCCCTTCTTTGAACTTGCTCCAGCGCCTCAATGTCTTTCTTGTAGTGAGGGGCCCAAAACTGAACACAGTATTCGAGGTGCGGCCTCACCAGTGCCATGTACAGGGGGACGATCACTTCCCTAGTCCTGCTGTCCACACTATTTCTGATCCAAGCCAGGATGCTGTTGGCGTTCTTGGCCACCTGGGCACACTGCTGGCTCATATTCAGCTGGCTTTTGATCAACACCCCCAGGTCCCTTTCCACTGGGCAGCTTTCCAGCCACTCTTCCCCAAACCTGTAGCTTTGCATGGGGTTGTTGTGGCCCAAGTGCAGGACCCCACACTTGGCCTTGTTGAATGTCACACAATTGGCCTTGGCCCATTGATCCAGCCTGTCCAGATCCCTCTGCAGAGCCTTCCTACCCTCAAGCATATCAACATTCCTGCCCAAATTGGTGTCATCTGCAAATTAGCTAAGTAGCGTGCAATTAGAAACAATTCTTCACATGCAACACTGACTGAAAAAAAAAGCCCCTAGTAATTTGACTGAAACACTACATTACTGGCTAGACATCATTACTTCTTTTTGAGCAGATACCATAAATGGTACCATCTACCATTCTCCAGAAAGCAAAACGCCTAACTCCTTCCACACACCAGTGGTAATCAATTGAATTTCTTGTCATTATAGTTTTGTCTTTTAAAGAAATACTACTGCAGCTACCAGTCATAGAACTTGGTGATGACATGTGTCAAAAGAGAAAAACACAGGAAAATATTTTTTCTCTTAAAGATCACACCTACACTGTTAATCACTAACTATTCCATTTTTGTAGTCTTCCCTTTTCGGAAGACAAACACTGGTCATGCAGAGTCTTTTTAACTTCACTTGCGTGATTTAACAACCTGTCATTTCCATTTGAGGAAAAGACATTGCAGATTTCAGACATAAATACATACTTACTTAAGCAAAAGTGTTCTGAAAAGCCCTTTGATCAGATTTTACAGAAAATGGAATATTGGCATGTATTGAGCATAAGTACATCATTGAGATTCTAAATGTCCTTGTTAGCATACTAACAGTATGCTTAACTATACTGTATTCCTCCTATTTGATGGGAAGGTATTGGCAGCTTTGCAGGACCACTTTCAGTAATGCAAAAACATGGGTGCTGCTGCACTCTCTTGTCCATTCACATTTTTTTACTCAACAGTTATTACTGTTATTACAAGGCCTTGTATTATGCCATGCACAACCCAACCCTCCTCTTTCCTTATTGTAATTTTTCTTGCCTCAGGAGGAATCCTGAGATTAAAAAAAAAATAATAATTTTTTTTTCTTCTCATTCCAATACAGTTTTAATATTGTTAACTACTGAATAATGAATTACAGTTAGGCTGAAGTTTTAAGCCTTTCCATACCTGTAAGGGCATTCAAACACAATGAAACAATAATGCATATGGTCCAGGTTCATCTTTGTTTGTTTTGTCAATGCATTCTTCCCAGTATTGTGAGTCATAAATGCTGTCTGGATTGAGATACTTATAGGAGGAGTAGGATAGTTTTATAACACAGATAAGACACATAATGTGGATCCTGCAATTATACCTTCTTTCCCTCTCTCCCTCTGAGGTGAGCAGCCAAAAAGGTAACCTTGTTAGAAGGGGAAAATTACTGAACAGAAGAAAATGCCTGCTGAAATACTTGCAGAGAAATTGCCTGCCAGTCTGGGAGCTGTGAGCCTGAGAACGAGGCCTGGGAACCAGAAGCATCCTTGAAAAGTGCAACTGGCATCTTTGAAGTACAGCTGGGTACCTAGAAACCGGATACATCCTAATTGCAAAATCAAGGAACTGTAACGACAAGTTATCGTTTGAAAAGGGGAAAAAATAGTCTGTAAAAAAAGGGTAAAACATCCTGAGAAAGTAAGAATCGGTACCTGCCACTGGCTGTTCTAACTGCAAGAACAGCAAAAACAGTCTGGAAAAAAAATTGTTCTGAAAGAACAGAAAATATCATCATCTATTGGCTGCTACAGGTGAAAAATAGAAATTAACAGCATCTATTGGCTGCTTAAAGTGGTGATGTTCTGCACCCTCTTATGTCTCTATGATATAAAAAGGACTTATTTTTTATCCAAAATGTAGCCTCTCTCTCTGAGAACTTCCGGTGCTGCACATACTTTTCCTTTCCTAAACAGGCTGAACTCCCCACACAAACTTTCTGTGAGATCTTGGACCCTTGTAGGCACACCTGGCTGACTCCAAACTCCCTGATGTGGATCATCTTTGAAGTGAGACTGTCATTTTACTGGTCTGACTCTGGGCCCACTTCTGGGGTCAGTTCGGTTTATCCTCCCACTTTGCTTGGGTCCATTTTGGAGGATGAAGCCTCTGTGTCCTTGCATATTACGGAATCCTATGAACCCACCGCAGTTGCAATCTCTAGACACCTGCAGGCTGGATAACCCTTCATGTCGTAACATCCTCTAACATAATGACTGCTTCTAGTGAAGTAGATTTCCTTATTGGCTTCTGAACACCCTGCTCGTGATGACTGAATTGGTATAACGGTGGAAATCCCATAATGGTGGAAAACCCACCAGGCTTTTTACTCTATTCCTTTCAATTCATTCTGTGCAGGGTCAGAGCAGTATCTGCCCTGTTTTATTTAGCAGAGCTAAACATTTTGAATTCACAAATAGTATTCTGTACGAGAATAGGAGGCTGTATTAAAGCATTGCTTATATTTATTTTCACATTTGCATTAGTGTCCCCAAGATAAAAATTAGTATGTAAGACTAATTAGATAAACTGAAAAGCCAAGTATACAAATGCCATCTTGATTCAGGTTGCACATTGCTATCACTAGACACATTAGTATAAATCATCGGTCTTAAAAAGATGCTATATTACTGTTTTCTTAGAAAAACGTGTGACTCTACACAGCTGTGTGTCTATATGTATCTATATACACAGAAATAATCAGTTTACAAATCTTACCTCTGTGAAAAGAGATATGGATCAGATAGTAGCATACCTGCAAACTGTATGAACTTCATGCATCAGGATTTACTGTCTGCACTCTTCTTCATCTCTCTTGTGAAGTCTGAGATATATATATACAGTCTATATAAGAGTCTTTCAATTCATTTTGTCTAAGTGAAATGAAGCAAAGTGAAGCCTTTGGCATATCTAATTCTTTTTTGTGTGGATTTGTCAGAGACTTCCCTTTGTAATCTACATTTTAGCATATCTGTCAGAATGTTATATGGCAGAACTGTTCAAATGTCAAAGCAAACATTAACACCAAGACGAGTACAAAAAAACAACAACAGAACAAAATGACCCTTACATCTGAAAAACTACACTAGCACCTTGCATTTGGAAAAAACAAAAAGCCTCTCTACAGTACTATTGACGTTTACTTTGAAGAATTCTGTAATATCTTTATTGCTGGATTTTAAAAAAAGAATCTTGAAAATTCGATTTTCTCTGACTGAAATCAGTGATGACAGCCCTTAAGAATAATAAAAAAGAAAGATACTTTTCTTAGCAAAGTAGCAGTTCAGTGACATGTGCATCACTACCAGAATCAAGGCTGTAGTCTGGGCTTCTAGACTCCAGGCCATCATTAACTCACAGAACAAAAAGCAGGATAAATTTATACTTGGAGTGCCATTGTCCTGTATTTTGCTGTTTTCTAAAAGAATGTAGCTCTGAAGACTGCTTCTCTAATACCAAAGGATTGCTGTTGTTGATTTGTTTTGCTTTGTCTTTTTTGTGGTTAAGATGACTCTTTGTTAATCATAAACTTCTTGATTTCCTGTCACACTGTCCCTGAAGTTCTTAAATAGAAACAAGAGCTCTTTTTTGCTGTGTAGCTGATGAGAAAAAGAATGTCAAGGCAACTGCGGGCTTGGGAAGATTTCTGAAGTGTTTCTGAAGCCTAAAAGTAATGAGACTGTGGAATACCAGTGCCCTAGAAGGTGTCAGACATAAGCTCTGCACTAAATCTGACTCAATAATAGGGTTTGAACTTCATGGGAAGCTTTCTAAAATTTGGGATTACTCCAAAAACAGACTGAAGTTAAATAGCAAGCAAACAAAGAAACACAGCATTTCTCATGGGCTGATCTGCAGCTGTCCCATGAAACTGGCATTCCCAGACCAGCAAAGAGCAGATCAAAGGTAAATGACAGAGCATTCTACTGTCCAGCTGGAAAAGAACTGTAGAGTGTCCACTTCTGCTTTGTTGCATGATCAGACTTACCTATTTCATGCCTGTCAAACATATTTTTAGGCTACCCTCAAAGGCCTTCAGTTTTAGAAACTCATAATATCCTTTGGGAAATCTCTTCTGGTTTTCCTAATGTCCAATCAAAATCTCCATTGCTGTACTTAAGCCCATTATTTCTTCTCCTATTCATCCTGGACGTGGAGATCAACATGTTTGTGTGAAAGTAAGAAAATCAGAGAAACTACTATTCGTACTGTACATATTTATTGGTTTTACATTTCTTCTACAGTCCCCATTAACCCCCATTAATCTAGATGTTGGTATCCCATATTTATAGTGTTGTGATTTTTTTCAGTCATTGCAATATAACAAGTCTAATCTTTTTCTCATGTTGACGTTTTCAGTGAAAAGTAAAAGACATGCTAACTAAAGTAAGTATTCTATGGGTTTCGGAAAGAGGTTGATAAATCTGAATAACTATTAGGCACAATAGTGAAACAATTATGAGTTGTAAAAATATAAGAACATTTTACGTAGCCATGTTTTCATCAAAAATAAACAACTGATATATTTTAAAGTTCTTTTATCTGTTTTTCTGAAGTAAGCTTAAGGGAATTGGTGCTTATAACTTACTGAAGATTAAGAAGAACTGAGAAATCTTTTATTTTTTTTTTATATCTCTTTATAAATAACATATTGTAGATATTTGCATACCTAGGATGCAACCATTATTTTTAATGAAAGTGAGTTTATCATCTTTAAAGCTAGTGCTGTTCATCCTTATACAAGGGAACTTAATTCTGCCTTCTGGAGTATTCACAGTGACTCTTGATGCTTTGCTTGAAACAGAGGACATAATTTTGTTCATAATAGCCAAATTTTCTGCAACACCGAAAAAAATAGACAAAAGAAGAGTGTGAACTATTCTTCAATATTCTTAGATTTCTATAAAAGAAATACCTCTGCTTATAAAGTATTTTAATGCAATGAAAATAATAAAATACTGTCTTACTATCGTTTAGTAAATGACACATTGAAGTACCAAAATTGTCTGAAAATATAGAGTTGGAAGGGTGTCCTGGTTTCATTGGGATTTTGTTTCAGTTTGTGGCCAGCCATGGTGATCAAGGCCAATAGCAGTTAAATCCAGGGCAGTTGACCCAGGCTGGCCCATCGGTGTATTCTATATCATTGACATCAAGTTCACTACAAAAGGGAAAGTTTGCTGGGGAAAGGTGGGGCTCTTTTTGCTCCCTTCTTCCTCCCTTTGGAGCAACTTGCCAGTGCTCTGTAGATAAGTATAATTTTGGGTGTTTTGTGTTGTTATTGACATTGGTTTCTTTATTTTATTATATCTGTTTAACTTCAAACCCATGAGTCTCCTTTTCCCAATTCCCTTCCTCGGCTGGGGAAGGGACATTGGGTGAGAAAAACTGTTATTGTTTAGCCCCAGGTGCAGGCTGAATGAAGCCAGTTTATTTGGCACCAAGCGTAAATAGATCACACGGAAGAACCACAGACTTTTGTTCTAAGAGTCTTGGAGGGTTGAAGTTTTCACAGATTTGACTGTTTCATTATGTTGGTGTCGGTAGCAGGGCTGCTGGGTGGAATTCTCTGGGGTTTGGTTTTACCGTTGCTTTTGGGGTGGCTTATCAAATGTGTGGCTTTGCCACTGTTTGTTACTGGTTTTGTGCAGTTTATCACTTCTGGGCATGGACTTAGAGGTTTCACTCTGCTATGTTGTTTGGCATTGGTTTTTGGTATTATAAATTATTTTGGAACTGTGCCACTTTCTGATTTCTATGGCATGGGAATGGGTAACATGCACTTTCCTTTTCCCTCAAGGCTGATCTCAATGGCTTTTGAGAATTTTGAATACCCGTGGGATATTTCAACCACCATGCTCATGTTGTCAGGCCTTTTGAAAGTCTTTCAGTTCTTGCTCTTGCTTAAGCATGGGTATAAGGGTGGATACAGCACAGCTGCTGCAACCACTGTAATGAGCCCCACAGCAGCTCCAGCCCCTATGACAGACACCACAGCTGCCCCAGCACCCACAACTGGCATTGCAGATATTCAGACGCTGCCAGTCCTACAGCACACACCCTGGCTACCACAGAGGCCATTCAGATCTCTGCACTGGGTACTGCGATCACCCAACTCCAGGAAGCACTTGCTGCGATGACCCAGACTTTGTCAACAAGGGCTGCAGCTAATCAGCCCCCAGTGATGGGGGATGCAGCTAACCTAGGGACTCAACCAGTGCCGGTATCGGTCGCCCCGGTACAGAAGATGAAAACCACAAAAAGAGCAGGTCATGCTGGCTGACCAGGGACATTAAAGGAGGACGAGCCACAGGTAACCACTCAACCCCTATCCCTGAGTGAGCTGTGAGATATACGTAAAGGTTACAGCCATCATGAAGGTGAGCAACTTGTTACTTGGCTGCTCCGCTGCTGGGATAACAGAGCCGATGGTCTCGAGTTAGATGGTAGAGAAGCCAAGCAGCTGGGACCAGTGGCTAGAGAAGTGGGTATTGATAGGGGTCTTGCAACTGGTGCAAAGCCCCTCACTCTCTGGCAGTGACTCCTGCGAAGCGTAAGGAACAGGTATCCCTTTAGGGATGATGTCATATACCACCCAGGCAAGTGGACAACCATTGAGAGAGGTGTTAAGAATCTAAGGGAAATAGCTGTGCGGGAGATGATTTTTGAGGACCTGGATGACCCTCAGACACCAGTAGATACAGATGCACTCAAAGTTACCAGACCCATGTGGCACCAATGGCACTTAGTGCCATGGTCTAGTTGACACAGTGGTGTTAGGTCAAAGGTTGGACTCGATGATTCCAGAGGTCTCCTCCAACCTAGTTGATTCTGTGATTGAGAGCGCCACCGTAGTATGGTAACACATTAGCATTATTTAGCTGGGCAGATGCTGACAGGGTTCGGATTTGAGGCTGGGCCCTGGGAAGGTTCTTTGTGATCCCAAGAGGTGAGATTAAGGCACAAACACGGCCAAATGCTGCCAAACGAGCTGCTTTACTGAACAAAGGCAGGGGGAAACCGAGCGATAGGAAAGGTGGGAAATAAAAGGGGGAAAAATAAGCGAGCATTCCGAGAGAGTGAGAAAGATGCGCAGGGATAGTCACCACCATGGGTCCAGCGACGTCTTCTGTCTTCCAGCAGTGAGTGACGCAGCGGGGTAAAGGCAACAGCACACACAGACAAGGTAGTGGCAGTGGAAAAGCGGGGGCTGCAGGCCTGTCTGCATAGTTCTTTTTATGGGGAGTGAGGGTGAGCGTGCATACCTGTCCCGTCCAATGGGAGTGTGCCCGTGCTTTCTCCATCCAATGGATGTGTCCATGCGTCCCGGGCCTGAATGTTGACAGGCAGGTGATGGAGACCAGTGCTCGCTCCAGTGTAACAAGTTTGAGTAACAGGGACAAGTGGCTGTCTAGACACGTCTAGACAAGTCCTCCTCCACACAAGTGTCTAGGTGCACTCGCATAGGCAAACTTTGAGACATCTATTTGCTAATTTGGTCCCTCACAGATGCTGATGCACCAGCCATGGGAGACATAGATAATCGGATGCAGCAATATGCTGGCAATCTCTTTTCCTCTTCACGGGCCAGCATCTCCGCTGTGGAAAAAACGTCTAACAAATCCACAGAACTATTCAGTAAGGTGTTGGAAAAATTGTCCCAGATGGAGGAAAAACCCTGCTCCCCACCTGTACCGAAGAATGTCTCAGCCATCAGGAGATAGAGTTCCCCTGCAAGACCTGCTCAGGAGAGACAGTACACATCATGAGGTGCCCTGTGGTTTTTCCTGCGTGACCATGGGGAGGACATGAGGAAATGGGACGGAAAACCTACCTCGGCTTTACAGACATGAGTTGAAAGGTGAACTGATTAGGAATAGGGCTTCTTCCAGGAGATTTGTTGCTCCAGTTTTCAATGGGAAGTTCTCCAGACAGCGTAGATGGGTTTCGATCCCTATTTACCAGACGTGAATAATGGGGATCAAATTTACGTGAGCCCCATGCATTCTTGGTATAGATTACCTGAGAAGAGGGTATTTCAAGGACCCGAGGGGGTACCGCTGGGTGTTTGGTGTAGCAGCTGTGGAGACAGAAGAAATTAAACAGCTGTCTACCCTGCCCAGTCTATCAGAGGACCCTTCTATTGTGGGGCTGCTGAGGGTCGAGGAGCAAAAGGTGCCCGTTGCTACTACAACAGTCCACCGATGGCAATATCACCTGATAGAGACTCACTGATCCCCATCCATGAGCTGAGCCGTCAACTGGAGAACCAAGGAGTGATGAGCAAAACGCGCTCACCCTTCAACAGTCCCATATGGCCAGTACAAAAGTCTAATGGGGAATGGAGACTAACTGTGGACTATAGTGGCCTGAACGAAGTCCCACCACCGCTGAGTGCTGCCGTACTGGACATGTTAGAACTCCATTACGAACTGGAGTCAAAGGCAGCAAAGTGGTATGCCATGACTGATATCGCAAATGCATTTTTCTCCATTCCTTTGGTAGTGGAGTGTAGGAAACAGTTTGCCTTCACCTGGAGGGGCATCCAGTACATGTGGAATAGGCTGCCCCAGGGGTGGAAACAGCTCCACGATTTGCCATGGACTGGTCCAGACTGCACTGGAGAAGGGTGGAGCTCCAGAACACCTGCAGTACATTGATGACATCATTGTATGGGGTAACACAGCAGGAGAAGTTTTTGAAAAAGGGGAAAAAGTAATTCAAATCCTTCTAGAAGCTGGTTTTGCCATCAAATGTGCTAAGGTCAAGGGACCTGCAAAAGAGATACAGTATTTAGGGGTCAAGTGGCAAGATGGCCACTGTCAGATCCCAATAGATGTGATCAACAAAATAACAGCCATGTCTCCACCAACTAACAAAAAGGAGACACAAGCTTCCTTAGGCGTAGTAGGCTTCTGGAGGATGCACATTCCCCATTACAGTCTGATTGTGAGCCCTCTCTGCAAAGTAACTTGGAAGAAGAATGACTTTAAATGGGGCCCTGAGCAACAACAGGCTTTTGAGAAAATTAAACAAGAGATAGTCCATGCAGTGGCCCATGGACCAGTCCGGATGGGACCAGATGTAAAGAATGTCCTCTATACTGCAGCTGGGGAGAACGGTCCTACCTGGAGCCTCTGGCAAAAGGCACCAGGGGAGACTCAAGGTCAACCCCTAGGGTTTTGGAGCTGGAGATACAGAGGATCAGAGGACTGTTATACTCCAACTGAAAAAGAGATACTGGCAGCCTGTGAAGGAGTTCAAGCTGCCTCAGAAGTAATTGGTACTGAGACACAGCTCCTCCTGGTACCCTGATTGCCAGTGTTGCATTGATTACTCAGTGAGCCTGAATAGGGAACCTCAATCGCCCAGCAATTCTGGAAGTAATAATGGACTGGCCAGAAAGCAAAGATTTTGGAATGTTGCCAGAGGAGGAGAGTCTAGGTATTGCTGAGTGAGAAAAATGGCCAGTACTCTACCTGTATACTGACTCATGGGTGGTAGCAAATGCCCTGTGGGGATGGCTGAAGCAATGGAAGAAAAAAAAAACGGCAGTGCAGAGGCAAACCCATCTGGGCAGCCGAATTATGGCAGGGTATTGCTACCCGATTAGAGAAGGTGGTTGTGAAGGTACATCATATAGATGCTCACGTACCGAAGTGTCGAGCCATTGAGGAACATTAAAACAACCAGCAGGTGGATCAAGCTGCTAAGATCAAAGTGTCCCAAGTAGTTCTGGGCTGTCAGCATAAAGGTGAACTTGCTGAGAGTGCACTCGATCCCACCGGCTATGTCATTAATGAAGATATTAAATGGTACTAGTCCCAAAACAGACCCTTGAGGGACACCACTTGCCACTGATCTCCATCTGGATATCGAGCCGTTGACCACTACCCTCTGGATGCGACCATCCAACCAATTCTTCATCCACCAAACAGTCCATCCATCAAATCTCTCTCTCTCCAATTTAGAGTGAAGGATGTTTTGGGGGACCGTGTCAAAGGCCTTACAGAAGTCCAGATAGGTGACATCTGTAGCTCTTCCCTTGTCCACTGGTGTAGTCACTACATCATAGAAGGCCACTAGGTTGGTCAGGCAGGACTTGCCCTTGGTGAAGCCATGGTGACTGTCTTGAATCACCTCCCTGTCCTCCATGTGCCTTAGTATAGCTTCTAGGAGGATCTGTTCCATGATCTTCCCAGGCACAGAGGTGAGGCTGACAGGTCAGTAGTTCCCTGTGTCCTCTTTTCTACCCTTTGTAAAAATGGGTGCAATGTTCCCCTTTTTTCAGTCACCAGGGACTTCACCTGACTGCCATGACTTTTGAAATATGATGGAGAGTGCCCTGGCAACCACATCAGCCAATTCCCTTAGGACTCTGGGATGCATCTCATCAGGTCTGATAGACTTAGGTGTGTTCAGGTTCCTCAGGTGGTCACAAACCTGATGTTCTCTTACAGTGGGAGGGACTTTGCTCCCATAGTCCCTGTCTTGCAGCCCATCCACTTGAGAGGCGTGGGAAGAGAGGCTGCCAGTGAGTATTGAGAAATTTGTTGAGTACTTCAGCCTTCTCCTTGTCTGTTGTTACCAGTTTACCAGTCTTGTTCATTGGAGGGGGGGTACGCTTTCTTTGACCTTCCTTTTCTGGCTGACATACCTATAGAAGCCCTTCTTATTATTCTTTGCATTCCTTGCCAAGTTCAGCTTCAGTCATGCCTTGACCTTCCTGACCCCATCCCTAAACAACCGGGCAGCGTCCCTATACTCTTCCCAGGATACCTGTCTCTGCTTCTGTTGCCTGTGCATTTCCTTCTTGCCCTTTAGTTTGACCAGCAGGTCTCAACTCAGCTGTGCTGGTCTCTTGCCTTTCTTGCCTGATTTCTTACACCTGGGGAGAGAGAGCTCTTTTACTCTATGGAAAGTGTCCTTAAAGATCTGCAGCTCTCTTCTGCTCCCTTGTCCCTGAGGGCAGTTTCCCAGGGGTCCTATTGACTAACTCCTTGAACATATTTAATTTAATCCAAACATTTTCCCTTCAAAATATATTTTCCTCAAAATTTCTCTTAAAAAATATTTCTGGCTCCCTTGTCTCTTGTGGCATTTAATACCATATTCATATCTAAACTGATCTTAATTGCACTGAACACAGAAGGGTTTTTAAAAACCCAAGCTCTACATATTTCAGTGTCAATACCAACCTCACTCCTTATGAATGTAATGCAACAACTAATTCCATTAACCTTGGCTTGTTTTAGTGGTCCTACTGAACAACCTGGGTTTTTTTGACTATACAGTTTCAAGTAGTGTCTATGTAGATCTCGGAAGAAAATTTCTTGCTGAACATTTCTTCAAGATGGTTATTGATTAAAATGTTTATACAGGCTTATGTTCAGGGTTTTTTTTCCCCAAACCACATAAAATAACTCAAATTCTTTAGAATTGGTGACAGTAAGATGCACATTTTACTGCTAAAATGATTTGATAACACAATGGTTATCAAGTAATGTAAAGTCATTACAGGATACCTAAATTTGCTGTACTCAAATCTTGCTGAAGGCCAAGAAGTGTGAGCACCTTGTATGTAAGTAAAGCCAAGAATTTATTGTTAGTATAAATGAAGTATTAAGATTCTAATCATTATTAGTGTAGATCTAATTGTTACCGAAAAAGAAAATATGTAGATAAAATAATTGTGCACATGGTTCTCAGATTCAGCCCCTGTTCCTGGTCTTACGCGCACCCTCGCAATGCTTCTCTCGGCCCTAATGTTGATAGTTTCGTTCTGGTATGTGTGAGTTGTGGGCGAGGAGGTTGACAGTGACTTATGAGCCTCTGGAGTCCTTTACAGGAAGGACTACGATGTTCACGTTGATGGGTATCCCTTCCTCTCTCTAAGGGTCCAGTCAGGGTCATTTTGACGTGTTTACTAACACACTTCTACAGCCTTGCTCTTTCTTCATTGGTTTGCAGCTCCGTGTTACATCCAAATTCACTACATATGGTGCCCTTTACATGTTAGATATATATTTTTGTTCTTTGTTACCCCTAAAACCAATGTTGTCCAGCTCCAGGTCTGCACTTTTTAACTGTCTATGGGTGAATTGCTCACAGTTGTGGTGTCTCTAGCACCAAGTCTATGCCCTGTCTGTTATCATCCCCATGCCTGAGCTCCTCTGCACCATG
This sequence comes from Nyctibius grandis, assembly GCF_013368605.1. Classification (NCBI taxonomy): domain Eukaryota; kingdom Metazoa; phylum Chordata; class Aves; order Nyctibiiformes; family Nyctibiidae; genus Nyctibius; species Nyctibius grandis. The sequence continues at coordinate 73,621,097 of NC_090659.1, read as the reverse complement.
TCCTGTGTCCCCATTTCTCCAGGTCTGTGCTGTCCTACCATATCTGTATTTCTCTACACTATGTCACTGTATTAGAGCCATATATATCTCATTCTATGCTGAATAACTACTCATTACAACTGCGGCTGTACTGCTTTAAAAGTAGAGCAAATAAGCTGTAGGCATCTGATCAATTAGGGAAATAACTGTCACAGCTAAACCAAGCAAAACAAACCTGCAGGCGGGTCAACAACTGTTCAGACAGAGCAGGCCTGACAAGCCTCAGCCCTGAGGCCTTGCAGACTCAGTACAAAGCTCATGGCCTGTTACCAGCAATGGCAATGCTGTATTTCAGTGCTACATCACTTCAAACTGTTCTGCTCACATACTCCTTTTTTTTTTTTTTGACTAGAAAATCATGAAGGAGAGGTGCAGTGGAGAAATATAGGATTGAGGTGGCCACAAGGAGAGAACCACAATGCTCAGTTGCATAAGACTTTAGGTTGGATATTATGAAAAATTTATTCACCGAAAAGGTTGTCAAGAATTGGAACAGGCTGCCCAGGGAAGTTACCATTCCTGGAGGTATTTAAAAGGTATGTAGATGTGGCGCTTAGGGATATAGTTTAGGGGTGCACTTGGCCGTAGTAGGTTAACAGTTGGACTCAATGAACTTAAAAGTCCTTTCTAACCTGGGTGAGTGAGTCTGTGGGTGGGTGAGTGAGTCTGTGGGTGGGTGAGAAAACATGGGTATAGTGGGGAGATTATTATTTCTATTCCAAGGTCTCTATCCTACAACACATACACTTTCTGCACAGAATACAAGCTCATGCAAAACACTGTGGTCCACCTGTGACAGGCTAGCACCACAGATTTGAGGAAAAAGCACTCTATCCAACCCGTCAATATATCTGATTTGTCTGGTGGCCTGGCCATCACACACAGCAGCTCAACCCTAGGCTCAGTCTTCTTCAAGATTTTGGTTGTCTGTAGATTTCCCACCAAAGGGCTGTTGTTTTCATAATTTTTTGCTTTCCAACTCACATGTTAACCATATGCTGACAGCAGCCTTATTGGTCCCATCACTCCTGAACAATCTAAAGCATATTAGCTGTTGTTGCTTGGTTTACTATTACATTCTGATCTCTCACCCTAAACATGTTATAAATATGTAAATATGTTAAGAATTAATTTTTACTTCTTTTTTTTTATTTCCTGTACATAGATACATACCAAGGTTTTTGGTAAACCTCTCCATAATAATTTTCTGTTCCTCGTTTTTTTTCCCAGTGGAGAGTTTCGAGCTGGGCAGCTGTAGTCAATGTGTCACTTGCCTGAGCAGTGCCTTTGGTTACCTTTCACCCCACAACAATATTTTAATACAGAATGCAGACAGTATTGAACTTTTTTTTAATAATTTCAGTCCAGCTCCATGTATGTGTATATATATGCATGATTTTCATACAGTTCTTTCACAAATTACTTAGGGCAGCTTTGCAGATTCAGAGTAACTATCACTCATTTGCTTTATATCTGAAAAATCAATAGTTCCTCAGAAAGCAATGTTTTATCCTTGCTGCTCATTGAAAGCATTTTCCCCTGTTCAAGTAAATTAAAGCAAGTAGGTTTTAGCTGCTTAAGTCCTGCTGTCAAGTTCAACATCTCTAGAGCAAATGAATTTTCATAATCATCGTTTTCTGAATATTATCATTGCAAGCTAGAATTTACAACCTATGTCCATTCAGACATCATAGCAACTGTGCCACATAGAAAAGGGAATTGTATTTATCAAGAGGTGCTATAAAAAGCCAGGGTCTAATATCAAGACAGAAAAGTAGGTTTGAGTCACTGATGAGATCAAATCAGTCATAAGAGACAGAATTTGACTGAAAACAAGGTGTTTCATCAGCCCAGCAGAACGTAAGCACTATTTAAAAAAAACTGGATACTAGATATTCTGAAGGAATAAGTGTGAAAAAACTTTTTCTAAAGTATGTTATTCAAACTAGAAGAATGATTAGAAAGAGACCAATGTGTCAACAGCCTCTAAAGGCTAAATTCTACTGATGCTCAGTTTTATCTTCTCTGTTGTAAATATTTTTTTCTTTAACTTGACCCTCTTCAGGATTTGAAAATGTTATGACTGTTTACTTAACTACTCCAAGAGGTTTAAAGGTTAATTATATCTCTGTTATTCTTTACTTACATGTATTCCAAAATAGGAGGCAGAACATAACTTTGTCCATCTTTTATAAATATATTCTTTTTAAAGGGGAGAGTTTTTTCAGCTGAACACTTGTTATGGAATCAAAGCTACTGTGAATGGAGAAAATAACTTGTTTCCTAAGTCTTGCAACAATGAAAAAAAGGAAAAACTTGAATTTCTAAAAAGAACACATGTCAAGGATAGCTACCAAGGTAAAAGATTAGGGTAGTGGTGGCATAGAGCAGCTGGCTTTACCTCTAAAGTATTGGCAAAAAATGGAGAAGAAACACATTTTTCACACATCTTTGCAAGTGGGGGAAAAGTACAAGCGATGCCTGAAGCTCGAATATTCTACAAAAGAGAGAAGTATTGTAAAAAAAAAAAAAAAAAAGGTCAACCCAGCTGGATAACATTGAAAACTTACACAGAGGGGAGGTATGAATTCAAGAATTTATTCAGAAAGTTTTTGAAGAGTTGCTTCATTAACAAAACGCAGAGGAAATCGTAATTGACAGACATTGTACCTTCCCTCCAGTTCTGGCAGAAGGCCAATGTATGTTATAGGGAGGTGCTGTTATGATTACCAATGCAGGTCATTTTGAGAAAAACGGGAACTGAGTATAAGACATTTTCAAGGTCATATAATATAGAGAGGATCCTCTATCTTAATCTTCAAAATGGGCAAGACACCAAATGTAATAAAAGCAGGCTTCAAAGAAGCAGACTGATGAACACCATGAATTTTACTTGGAGATCTTGTTCATACACTGTGAAATAATCTCGCATACTAGCAGGAAAAAGGAGAGGTTGTCTGAAATTTCAGATACTGATTTTTTTAAAAATAAAAGCACAGCCAGAAAAGCTGAGAAAATCATCCAGAAGTGGGACAGGCATGGGGTGGGAGTGAGAGGCAGGTAGGAGTGGAAGCAGCTAAAAGAACCACTTATGACTGCTGTGCATCTGGAGGACTGAATGGTCTTAATAAACAGATTCCCTCCCATTCCTCCCAGTTTTCTTAATCCACTGAGTTAGAAGTGTTTCCCCATAACAGAGTTTTAGTTTTCTCTTTATTTTCAGAAACATAAACACCTCTCATAATTTAAAAAGTATGCATATTTTACCTGATCATTTTATCACCCGCATAAGATGTCCAGTGGATCTGATTGTTTCTAAATTTTTAATGTCAGATATTTTCATATTTTAGGTAAATATTCTGAGTATTCTTTATCATTCAAATCTTTCAAGGAGAGAAAAAGACAAACACTAGGGGAAAGTGTTATTCCTCTGTTTAGAAAAGTTTTGTCGCTTACTTCCCTATTAAGCAAAAAAAAAAAAAAAAAAAGCTAATAAACAAAGCATTTTATCAGACATCAGCACTGACTGTTTTCCCCAGTATATGCATATGCAAGCCCTGCTTGGAAACATTGCAGAAAAAAACACTGAGTACAGCAATACAAAAATAAATTCCACAGATCAAGAATAGTGTATACTCTACATTTATAATTTCTGTAAGTTCTTTCACTCTGAATAAAAGAAAAAAAAAAAAAAGAAGAAACATTTCTTCTCTTGGGTAGTCTAACCAAAAGAATGGTTTACTGTGGAGTAAAGATGAAGACAGTTGAAGGTTATTGACTAAAAATATAAAAATAGCAGCATCAAAAAGGAGGGACACATGCAGGAAAATCCTTGGAGTAAATCCAGTTAAGACAGCAAGAGCCTTGAATCATGTCGTCTGTATCTCAAGCAAATGTTTTACTTCTAGGTAAAGGGAGTAAAAATAAAAGAGAGAACAACATTATGTTTTCACAAATAGAATTCCTCTGGTGAATGGAGGTGCTCTTCAAGTTTTCTTCTGGATTAGGTCCTGCAGATGACTTTGGCAGTGAAATGCCAAGGACTAGTGCATGATCCAGTCACAGTCATGTTATTATTCTAATAAGCAACAAATAGTTCTACAATGGGCTTTACTGTAAAAATGTAAGTAGCTGGAGAATTTATGCATATCATTTTAAGGATCATAATTTTATATAACAATGTTCAATTTCACAAATATGTGCTTACACTGTACTCCCTCAGCTCACAAATCAAGCTCCATATTACAGCCTCTATAAATCTAGTCTGTCGGGAGATGATGATAAAACTTGACATTTAGTAACAGATGCCTCAGAAAGTCTGTGACTAGGGTAAAGCCACATGCCTTTCTGGAATTTCTGGCTCAGCACATACAGATTTTTTTAGCATATATGAAGACATGACGTATTATGAGATGACCAATTCAGTATCCCTGGTTTTACCACATTGGGATTAATATTGAAACCTCTGAGTTCACTAGGTTGCTTGCCTTCCTGGAAGTATGAAAATGGACAGTTTTCCATGTGGTTACTTCAGAAACTTTTTCTGGACCACTGTCAGAGGTTTTAATGAAGAAGCACTAGAGCTTCTTAGAAGAGAGCGTGGGAGGAAATAAACAAAACTTCAAAAAAAATTTCAATGCACTTTAGATCCTTTTTTTTAATAAATGACTGATTTATGTCTGAATAGCTGAAAACCACTAAAAAGAGTTTTTTAAAACTTGAAACATTTTAATTGAATTTTCACAATGAAGTGATGTTTTCTTCCCATTGAAACTGTCCTGAATAGTACTCATTACTTATGCACTGGGACAAATGGTGAATTCTCTGGTAAAAAAAAAAAAACACAACACAAAAAAACCCCAAAATATATAGTAAGTCAAAGGTAACTGTAAAGATGAGAAGAAATTCTGATAATAAGAAATCTTTAAGAGATGAGCAGAATGAACTCTGAAAATCCTGCTATGCCTGTTTCCATTCTGGCTTCCTTCTGAGTAGCCAAACAAGATAGTGCAAGTTTTACAGAACAGTCTAAATTCATCCAGCATTTGCAAGATACCGTATCACAAGTAGGCATAAATATTTGTGAGTACTTAATCTTAGGATATATGCAAATCGTCTGCCAATGATACGAGTAGGAATTGTAAAGAGAAAACAACACTCATACAATTCATCTTGTTCTCTACCACTGCACTTTTTTTATTTGAATGCATATTTGTGGTATAAATCTGCCACTTAAAAGCATTCTACCAAACTTAAGCTTTGTAGTCTTTATACTGTTTAAGATTTTCAAAGTCTTTTTTCTCTTGACTTATTCATTCCAGTGAATAAGTTAGATAGAACTGCATGATGCACCCAACAATGATAAAAATTCTATCGAAACTGTCTTGGAATTGTTTTGGAAACTGCAAGCTTGTGAGTGAAGGAAAAAAAGGTATTTTAAAGTAATTTGTTTTTATTACTGTGAAATGATTCCTCAGTGATCTGAAACTGTCTCAGTCTCTCAGAATTTAATAAAATAAACTGACAAGGACAGTTATGGTCCAGTTTGTGGTAATATGTGACATAAACCTTCGCTATTAGCAATATTTAGGAAAGGTTTTTCAGAAAAGGCAGAGTAGTTAGTGCAATGTAATTAATTTCTAATTAAATGTATTTGTCAATATAGAAAAGATATTTTCTGCTCTGTGATTCAACAGAACCATTTAAAATACAGGAAACTTACACTTGTGTTTCTTCACACAGAGGAATATATCATGACACATTAAATGCTAGGATAATTCTTACTAATTCTATAAATGGTTCTATCAACTTTTTAAAACACTCACTACAGTTGGTAAAAATGTGAATTCACATTATATTGTTTTATTCCAAAAAGAACTATATAAATGTAGATAGTGTTTTATATGCTCTGGTTTTGCTGGGATTTAAACTGTCTACTGTAACAAAAAGCAGCACCTGGCTATAAGACATTTACTAGGGTAGCCTTCCAAACCTTAAACTTTTCCAGTTTGGTTTTTTTTTTTTAAAGTGATCTTCAAGCAAGTAGGGAAAAACAATCAATAGAGTAAAAAAGCCTAAGATACCACAGCATAAAAAGAGTACATTTTGCTGATTTCGGCTACTGGTTAGTATATGTCTGATGTTATATGTGCACCTATTCAGTCTGAAGGTATTTCATTAAAATAAAAAAAAGTTGTTATCTTCAGTTTATCAGCAAAATATGTCAAATGTACCATTTTTTGAAGAGAACAGTAGGCAATGTAAATGTAATTATGAGAATTCTGTTATTTTGAAATGGAATACTATTTTACATTGAAATAATTTTCTTATTTTTAGATAACATTTAATCTAATAACTTGATTGAAATTTGAATGCTTAAAATCAATAACATCCCTCCACATTTAAAAGATCTTAATGGGGACCACTCTGATTGTGCTCCCCAACTGCATTAATGACAGAGACCAAAGTATGTCTTCCAGAAAATTCCCTGTGTCAAGCATGAAACTTCTGTGTGAGCTATTGTGCAATATTCAGAGTCATCCAGACCTGGATGTCTAATGAAGGACTTCATGTAGTGGGAATTCCTTAACATATTGTATCTCTAGACAGACTCATCCAATGATTAATCATGTTTAAAACAGTAAGTTATGCATTATAGCTATATTGTCTGCTTTATTTTGCTTTTGTTTCCAACCAACAATTACAAATCTGAGATAACACCTATTTGCAGAACTGTTTTTTTTTATTTTATGCTCAATTTTAAACTATGAATAAGTCATGATTTAAGACGTTTCATAAGCTTCTCATGTACAAGCTTCCTAGCACTCATATCATCATTACAATACTTTTCGGTGCTCCTTCTTGAAGTGAATTTAGTATTCCAATAGTAGCTTCTGTATTATTGCATACAGAATTCCTGCTACTTTCCAAAACTCTTTCAGTTACTCAGTTTGGAAATCATTCTGTTTCCATTAACCATTAGGTGATTACAGCATGGACTGCTTGATTATCTGACAATCCAAGGAGCTTCTAAAAGTCAATTCTCATTTTGTGGGAATTGAGGATATCAGTACCAGATCAAACAAGCTGCTAGCAGGTCAGCACATGATTTCAGTGTTCATAAAGAACTCTCCTGGGTAATCCACAACTAAAATTAAACTGTATGACTGTAATTCAGACAGAAGTAAGGCATTCATTGTAGTCCTAGTTTCTTCTTACATAGGTAATACAGAGGGAACTAATCAAAACCCTCTATTGTTACACTAAAATCTTGTTATTGTCAAAAATGGCACACAGCTTTTACCTGGAAATCAGAATATCTTCTTAGCCCAGTTAAAATCTTAGTAACTTCCAAAAAAAAATAGAGCAAACATTAGTACTGTTACAATAACACTAATATTCTCACTCCGAATTCATACAGAATAGCTCATTATTACTAACATTAAAATTGTTATACAAGAAAAATGCCTAACACCAGCCTCTCCTTTCTGGTATTATGTGTCCCTGCCCATGTACCTGAGGTCCCCGGGGCTGATGGTGCTAGTCTACATCAGCCTGGGGAGGTGGGTGTCACTGTGAGGGACAGAACTCCATAGTCCCTGCTCTGACAAGTGGGGTGTCCATGGCAGGTGTGTGGCCCCCTCAGACCAGGCCCCCGCCTGGAGCTCTGGGGGTGTATCTCTGGAAATACACAATGCTGTGTGTTATTCACAGAATACTGTCAATCAGAAAGGACCTTTGGAGGTGTCTAGTCCAAACCTGCTCAAAGGAAGTCTAATCGGGTCAGGTTGCTCAGGGCTGTGTCCAGTCCAGTCTTGAACACCTCCAAGGACAGACATCCCAGAAACTCTGAACAACATGTTCCAGTGTTTGATTACCCTTATAGTAATATATGCTTTATCATATTTAATTGGAATTTTCATGTTCCAGCCTGTGTCCATCGCTTTTTATTGAACTTCTGTTAAGAGTCTGGTACTGTCTTCTCTGTGTCTTCTGACCGGGTACTTGTAGACAGCTGTGAAGGACAGAGTTTGTATGCCTTAAACAACTTGTCTGACAGCTCTGGCCAGAGGAGGGGATGGGTGCTACAGAGGCCTGCAAGTCTGGCAAGAGATAAGGGCCTTGGGAACAGAACAATACCTTTGCTGTGTCTTAATTGATGTGATTTACAACTCTGGCTGGAGGAAGAGATAAGTCCTGCTGAGGCCAGATAGTATCTTTTCCTTGGGGCTAGCCTACATGTGCAACAACTTTGCAAGGCATCAGCCACGCTTGTGCAGAAGCGGGGTCATACAGTGGACACACAACTAGGGGGGATCACAACCACCAGTCGGTGGTCCTCAGACTCATTTCGAGAACAATCTAAGACTACAAATGTGCAGGCGTCCCAATTAGCATGAGAAGCAAGCGGAGGAGGGAGACAAGAAGGATGTTACCACCCTCTCCTATCTCGCATGCAAATGACCTAAAGTATTTAGAACTTCTCGCTTGGGATGCTGATGCACACTCCTGCCTGCCACCTGAGGACCGATCCTGACCAGAGGACCGATCCTGCACGCAATTTACCAGAGGGGCAACTCTGCAAGCAATTTAGCAACTCTACAAACAACTTACATCGCTGGATCCAAGGGTGGTGATCTCTCTTTTCCTCTCTCTCATATTCTCCATCTTCTTTCTCTTTTTCCTTTTCTTTTCCTCTCTTTTCTCAATGCCTTTAGAAACCCAAGACACTTACAACCATGTCACTTTCCCTGTATTAATAAATTGTTCTTAATTTCATGCCAGTTATTTGGTGTCATTTCACCTTAATTTACTCCAAGGGATTTATGAACTAGTTGCGACCAGGTCATAACAACAGCAATAAAATCTTCCTGTAGTCTTTTCTTCTCCAGGCTGAACAGTCCCAAGTCTCGCAGCTTTCCCTCATATGACGGATGCTCCAATATCTTAATTACCTTCATGGCCTTTTGCTGGACCTCCTCCGTTATATCCATATCTCTTTTATGCTGGGAAACTCAGACTGAGACACAGCACTCCACATGTGGCCTCACAAGGACTGAGGAGAGGGAAAGGATCACCTCCCTCAATCTACTAGTAACACTTTTCATAATGCAGCTGGGATGCTGTTGGCCGTCTTTGACACAAGGGCACATTACTGGCTAATGATAAACTTACTATCCACCAGGACTCTCAGGTTCTTCTCTGCAGAGCTGCTTTCCAGTCTGTTGGCCCCCAGCCAGTAGTACAGGTGCATGGGTTATCCCTCCCCAAGTGCAAGACTCTGCATTCACTTTTGCCAAACTTCATGAGGTTTTCCAGCCTGTCCAGGTCCTTCTGAATAGCAGCCTCCAGTGTACTATCCACTTCTCCCATTTTGGTGTTGTCCACAAACTTGCTGAGAATGTACTCCATCCCATTGTCTAGGTCATTAATGAAGATAACAGATGATACTAATCCCAGCACTGATGCCTGAAGGGCTAGTTACTTGTCATCTGCTGGACTTTGCACCTCTGATCACAACTCTGAGCCCAGCAGTCTGGGTAGTTTTCCACATCATCCACTTACCCAGCTCATATCTCACCAATTTGGTGATAAGAAGACCATTAGAGACTGTGTCAAAGCTCTTGCTAAAGTGAGGATATACAGTGTTGTTATGATTTAAAGCTGGGCTGGCTAGTAAACTGATGGCAGATGCTCTCTGTTAACCCTTTCCTCTTCCCAGAAGGGGATGGAAAGGAGAAAAGGGAGAGGGACTTGGGGGTTGGAAAGTTAAAACAGTTTTAATAAAATATAATCATGAAAAAGAGTATAATAATAATAATAATGGAAATAATTAGATATATACAAATATATACAAAACCAAGATTGAGCTCCTCCGATGACGATCACCACCAGCACCGCAGGGCAGGCTTCGGGAAGTCCTGGACTGAACTCAGTGACAGACAGAAACTGGATTCAGGAATGCATGGATTGGAATCAAAGGTAGGAGGAAAATGGACAGAGTCCTCCTCAGACGCCAGCCATTGAAGAACAGAGAGCGACCCTCACAATCCTTCAGCTTTAAATTGAGAATGACGTGTATGGGGTGGAATACTTAACTGGTAAATTTTGGGTCACCTGTCCTGTCCGCTTCTCCCCAGAGGTGTGACTCTTCTATGGCCCTTCACTTGTAATTTGTGAGGAATTTGGCAGTGACTTTGATTTCTCTAGGAATAAGTATAAGCAAGAGCCTTCCTACATACCATTCCTACCATTACCTTAGTAATAACTATAAACTTCAAGCACTATCAATCCTAGAAGCGGACACTGTCTGAAAAATATGTGGTTAGCTTCAGAAAGTGCAGTTACTTAGAAGAAACTTAACTGAAAGGAAAAAATCTCTGAAAGGAGAATTGGTTCTTTTCTAGTCCAAACCAGAACAAGTGTGAACAGAAAGGAGTGTATAGAAGCTACATGTTCCTACGGTGAGTATTTTCATGCCACAAGTCACAGAATCACAGAATCACAGAATCAATCAGGTTGGAAGAGACCTCAGGGATCATCGAGTCCAACCATTGCCCTGACACCACCATGTCAACTAGACCATGGCACTAAGTGCCATGTCCAGTCTTTTCTTAAACACATCCAGAGATGGTGACTCCACCACCTCCCTGGGCAGCCCATTCCAATGTCTAATAACCCTTTCTGGAAAGAAATTCTTCCTGATGTCCAACCTGAACCTCCCCTGGCGAAGCTTGAGGCTGTGTCCTCTTGTCCTATTGCTAGTTGCCCGGGAGAAGAGGCCAACTCCCACTTCACTACACCCTCCCTTCAGGTAGTTGTAGACTGCAATAAGGTCACCTCGGAGCCTCCTCTTCTCCAGGCTAAACAACCCCAGCTCCCTCAGCCATTCCTCGTAGGTCAGACCCTCCAGACCCTTCACCAGCTTGGTTGCCCTCCTCTGGACTCGCTCCAACACCTCAACATCTTTCTTGAAGTGCGGGGCCCAGAACCAGACACAGTACTCAAGATGCGGCCTCACCAGTGCCGAGTACAGAGGGACGATCACTTCCCTAGACCGGCTGGCTACACTGTTCCTAATAGAGGCCAGGATGACATTGGCCACCTTGGCCACCTGGGCACACTGCTGGCTCATGTCTAGCCGGCTGTCGATCAGCACCCCCAGGTCTCTTTCCACCAGGCCGCTTTCTAACCGCTCTTACCCCAACCTGTAGAGCTGCATGGGGTTGTTGTGGCCCAAGTGTAAGACCCGGCACTTGTTCTTGTTGAACCTCATGCCGTTGGTCTTGGCCCATCTATCTAACCTGTCCAGATCCCTCTGTAGGGCCTTCCTACCCTCCAGCAGATCGACACTGCCACCCAGCTTGGTGTCATCTGCAAATTTACTGAGGGTGCACTCAATCCCTATGTCTAGATCATCTATAAAGATATTGAACAGCACCGGCCCCAGAACTGAGCCCTGGGGAACACCGCTAGTGACCGGCCGCCAGTTGGACTTTGCCCCATTCACCACCACTCTCTGGGCTCGGCCATCCAGCCAGTTTTTAACCCAGCGAAGAGTCCACCCATCCAAGCCCCGGGCAGCCAGTTTGTCCAGGAGGATGCTGTGGGAGACAGTGTCGAATGCCTTACTGAAGTCTAGATAGACTACATCCACAGCCCTGCCCTCATCTACTAAGCAGGTCACTTGGTCATAGAAGGAGACCATGTTGGTTGAGCAGGACCTGCCTTTCATGAATCCATGTTGGCTGGCCCCGATGCCCCAATTGGCCTGCATGTGCCGTGTAATGGCACTCAGGATGATCTGTTCCATCACCTTGCCTGGCACTGAGGTCAAGCTGACAGGCCTAGAGTTCCCTGGATCGTCCTTACGGCCCTTCTTGTAGATGGGCGTTACATTTGCTAATTTCTGGTCAGCTGGAACTTCTCCAGTTAACCAGGACTGCCGGTAGATAATCAAGAGTGGTTTGGCAAGTTCATTTGCCAGTTCTTTCATTACTCTGGGGTGAATCCCATCCGGGCCCATAGCCTTGTGGGTGTCCAGCTGGCACAGCAGGTCACTGACTGTCTCCTCCTGGATCATGGGAGGTTCACACAGAGCCCCGTCCCTAACTTCAGGCTCTGGGGGCTGAGTCTCCTGAGGACAACTGGTCTTGACATTAAAGACTGAGGCAAAGAAGGCATTGAGCACCTCTGCCTTTTCCTCATCCCCTGACACTACACTACCCTCCTCATTCAGCAAGTGGTGGAGGCTCTCCTTGACCCTCCTTTTGCTGTTGATGTATTTGTAGAAGCTTTTTTTGTTGTCTTTGACTGTAGCAGCCAAATCGAGCTCTAACTGAGCTTTGGCTCTTCTAATCTTCTCCCTACACGACCTGGCAACGTCCCTATAGACTTCCCAAGTTACCCGACCCTTCTTCCAGAGCAAGTAGGCTCTCTTTTTTCCTTAAGTTCTAGTCTAAGTTCTCTGTTTAACCAGGCCGGTCTTTTTCCCCGACGGCTTGCCTTCCTACAGACTGGGACAGCCTGCTCCTGAATATTTAGCAATTCCCTTTAGAAGCATGTCCAGCCTTCCTGGACTCCTTTGCCCTTCAGGACTGATTGCCAAGGGACTCGGTCCACCAGCCTCTTAAACAGGCTAAAGTTAGCCCGCCAGAAATCTAAGGCAGAAGTTCTGCTCTTGCCCTTCCTTACTTCCCCCACTATAGAAAACTCTAACATTTCATGGTCGCTACTCCCAAGATGGCCACCGACCCTCACATCTCCCACTAGTCCTTCTCTGTTCACAAACAACAGATCAAGCAGGGCCCCTCCTCTAGTGGGCTCATTTACCACTTGCATGAGGAAGTTGTCCTCCACACATTCGAGGAACCTCCTAGATTGCTTCCTCTCTGCCATGTTGTATTTCCAGCAGACATCCGGCAAGTTAAAGTCGCCCATGAGTACAAGGGCTGGCGACCGGGCGGCTTCTGACAGCCGCTTGTAAAACGCCTCGTCCGCCTGCTCATCCTGGTTGGGTGGTCTATAACAGACTCCCACCGTAATGTCCGCCCTGCTGACCTTCCCCCTGATCTTCACCCATAAACATTCAACCTTGTCATCCTCACCATCTTCCTCAATTTCAACACAGTCCAAGCACTCCCTAACATACAGCGCTACCCCACCGCCTCTCCTGCTTCACCTGTCCCTCTTAAAGAGCTTATAGCCATCCATAGCTGCACTCCAGTCATGAGAGTCATCCCACCATGTTTCTGTGATGGCAACCACATCATAACCTTCCTGCTGTACAGTGGCTTCTAGCTCTTCCTGTTTGTTGCCCATACTGCGTGCATTGGTGTAAACGCACTTCAGCTGGGCTAGCGGCCTTGCCCCCGACGCAGGCCTGTCACCCCTAGGTTAATTTGCGGTTGCCCTGGTCTTATCCCCCTCCCCCATCGAACCTAGTTTAAAGACCTCTTGATCAGCCCTGCCAACTTCTGGGCCATAACCCTTTTCCCCTTCTGATTCAGCTGTTCCCCATCCGCCATCCGCCATAAGCAGGCCCGGTGCCATGAAAGCCGCCCTGTGGTCAACAAACCCAAAATCCCACCTACGGCACCAGTCTCTTAGCCACATATTAATCTGCTGTACTTTCATAGTCTTTTCCCTATTTTCACCAAATACCAAAGGAATTGAAGAGTATATAACCTGCGCACCTACCCCCTTTACCAAACGCCCCAGGGCCCTGAAGTCCCTTTCGATAGCCCTGGGACTTCTCTCTTCAATCTCATCCCTACCCACCTGGAATACTAATAGTGGGTAGTAGTCAGAGGGCCTCACCAGTTGAGGAATCCTCCTGGCAACATCCTTTACCCGTGCCCCTGGGAGGCAGCAGACTTCCCTGTGAGTCGGGTCTGGCCTGCATATGGGGCCCTCCGTTCCCCTTAGCAGGGAGTCGCCTATAACAATTACTTTTCTTTTCTCCTTTTTGGAGCTGGTTGCAACCCTCTTACTTGGTTGCTTCTGTTTACATAGCCCTGTAGAGGGTCTTTCACCTAGATTTGTATCTTCCTGACACGCAGGAAGACACTCAGGCTCCAGCACCTTATACCTATTCTGCAGGGGGACGTGGGGAGGGGAGGAAGGTCGGGATGGGATTCGCCTGCCACCCTGAGCAGGGACCTGCCTCCATTCCCCCCCATCCCCTAGGTCTCCTCCTGCTCCATGTGGAGGAGGAAGAGGATCCTCCACTACCTGGGGAGCATTAGGCCCATCCGTTTTCCCCAGGACAGGCAGGGAACTTACTACAGTGTACTTACTAGGAACTTAGTCAGTGTACTTACTACAATAAAGCTACAGTCATATTTGAATCGAAGTTTACTATTGTATTCAAACAACTATGCTAAACAAGTGCTTTAAAGAAAATAGTTTTGCATAGTTTTGAACCGAGGAGATTACAGACACAAAATGCTGCTATAATTCTGAATACTGTCCTTGTACATGGTAAACAATAACCATGACAGGAGATGTCTCATGGGTTTGGAAGCTCATTTGCATCCTATTCAGTCAGGCAGTAAGGAAAAACAGAGCATTACACATGAGTCTGTGACTAAAACAATATCTCAGAGCACAGACCCTAACCTGTCCTGCTCCTAATAGGCAGTAAGCTTCAGGGCTAATTAGTTCACCCTTTTGCATTGCTCAAATGGTATAGAAGACAGATGATACATATAAACCATCAGTTTGACAGCATTTTTTTTCCCCTAACATAGAAAGTGGTTTCCTAGATTTAAGTGAGAAACATTTAAATGTCATACAGAAAACAGCGTTGCTGGAGAGATAAGTTTTCCAGAAAACAGAAATGATGTTGACTGTTCGAAATAAAATTAGTGTGACATTGAGGTTATAAGGAGATTTTACTATTTAAATCTGATAGCTTTGTGACAATTGCTTAAAGGAAGGATATAACATAGTTATTTCTTATTATATGTGATGTATATAAAATGCATAATTCTTTAAAACAGATGCATGACTCATGCTTGACCATAGTCTGACATAAACCTCAAACTTATGGTTTCCTTTGATTTTCCTGTGGAAGGACTTCTAACCGCTATTATGCCTAACATAAGCGGCAGACCCACTGGGTCCAGTTCCCTGTTCCCCTTTGGAGGCGTTCTTTAACAGTCAGTGAAATATTTGATGGTGTAGGTCTATTCAGTCACCGAGTTTCAAGGTAGACCCTCTCTCAAGCCAGCCTGCTAGATCACATCTGCAGGTGACTGGTTGGGAAGATCCTGGACCACCCGGAGAATTAATGACTGAAATACTTGGGATGTGCACACAGACACAGCCTTGATACCCAGCTACAGCCCAGTTATAACTGTAGGAGAAACTTGATTTTCATACTTACAACTCATGTATTATTTAAATCACATAGTTCTTGCATTTATACTTCAAAGTCACTGTGTTGTTGAGTCTTTACTGTGTTATAACACTGAGAGATAATTTTCCTGTTTAATTTTATACTCCAAGAAAAAGACTAGTTGGCAAAAAGAAATAAACAAACAATACTGAATTAGGTAAAAACTTTTCTTTATGAAATGTATTTTATAGAATGCAGTGAACATACCTAGGTGTGCATATATCTATACGCATATATATCAGTCACAGGATCATATAATCATAGAATGGTTTGGGTTTGAAGGGACCTTTAAAGATCACATAGTTTCGAACCCCTCATCATGGGCAAGAACATCTTTTACTAGAACAGGTTGCTCAAAGCCTCATACAACCTGACTTTGAACATTTTCAACAGTGAGGCATCCACAACTTCTCTGGGCAGCCTGTTCCAGTGTCTCACCACCCTCATCCTAAAAAATGTCTTCATTATATCTAAACCTACCTTCTTTCAGTTTAAAACCATTGCTCCTTGTCCTGTCACTACAGGCCCTGGTAAAAAGTCTCTTTCCATCTTTCTTGTAAGCTCCTTTTCTATATTGAAAAGCCACAATCAGGTGTCCCCAGAGCCTTCTCTTCTCTATGCTGAACAACCCCAACTCTCTCAGGCTTTCTTCTTAGGAGAGATATTGCATCCGTCTGATTATTTCTGTGGTCCTCCTCTGGACCTGCTTTAACAGGTCCATGTTCTTGTGCTGAGGATCCCAGAGCTGGATGCAGTACTCCAAGTAGGGTCTCACAAGAGTGGAGTAGAAGGGCAGAATCACCTTCCTTGACCTGCTGGCCATGCTTCTTTTGATGTAGCCCAGGTTATGATTGGCTTTCTGGGCTGCAAGTGCACATTGATGGCTCATATTCAGTTTTTCTTTCACCAGTATCCAAGTCCTTCTCTGCAGGGCCGCTCTCAATCCATTCATCATAGAATCATAGAACCATTTTAGTTGGAAACGACCTTTAAGATCATCGAGGCCAACCATTAACCTAACATCCCCAGTCTGTATTGATACTGAGGATTGCCCCAACCCTGGTGCTGGACTTTCTACTTGGCCTTGTTGAACTTCATGAGGTTCATCTGGGCACACATTTCAAGAGGCTATCAAAGTTCCTCTCTTTAGAGAATCAACTGCACCACTAGACTTGGTATCATCCACAAAGTTGCTGAGGGTGCATTCAATTATGTCATTAAGATATTAAATTTTATTGGTCCCAATAGGGACCCTTGAGGGATCGTTACTGGTTTCCACTTGGACGTTGAGACATTGACTAACATTTTGGATGCAACCATCCAGCCAGTTCATTATCAATCTTGTATACCATCCATCAAATCTATATCTATCCAATTTAGCAGGCAGAATGTTGTGAGGGATCAGATCAAAGACCTTACAGACATCCAGGTAGAGGGCATCCATAGGCTTCCCCTGTCCGCTGATGTAGTTACTTCATTGTAGAAGGCCACTTGACTAGTCAGGTACGATTTGCCTTTGGTGAAGCCATGTTGGGTGTCAGGATATGTTATGGAATCTAAGATTCATTTTGCATGCTGTATGAGAGCTGATTGTTTGATTGCTCTAATTAAAGAAGACATTTTTGACCTACATTTCCATTTCAAATCAATATACAGTAGAAGAATAGCAAGCTACTATGCTTCCTGTACTTCCTTCTTCATGTATTCCATTTAGTGAATAGACATTCCGTAAAATCCAGATGAACAAAATCAAATTATTTATTGTCAGTAATAATTTATACTTGTCTAAGGCCATAGGAAATCATGATGTAAAGAAGTTCTATGTCAGAGTTCTATGTCAGAGGATATATCTTCAGTGAAATGGTTAGAGCTAAAGACAGAACAATAATGTTATTTGTATTTAAGGGATTTTACTTTGGACTGCCTCTGGTCTGGTCCCATAGTGTAGGAGTGCATTAAGCAGAAACCTGGAGCTCATTTTCCTTTTTAATGTTTTCCTAAAAGAATTCTGATTGATAGTTCTGAGACTGTTCAATGGTGTGAACAAGAGTACGGTAAGTGGGAATAATAATATTCTCTTCATAGGTAAATTCAGTGTCTAAACTACAGTGTAAACACAGATGCATATGGTCAAGATGCTGCTGTTTGAACTTTTTTCACTTTCATATATAAAATATATTACAAAAGGGACTGATTTTACTTTGCTCTCATAAATGTCTAAAAATGGCGAGGAACAAGAAAATGTCAACAGTAAATGGTAAATCATCCCTGAACAGTATGTAAGCAATGGAGAATCTGTACATTAAATCATAGGATTTGAGTACTTTAACTCTTCATATTATTCTAACTTTTTTTTAGTAATATACTCTGTATTGTTAAGAAAGTAATTATGCTTCCAAAAGCATCCCATCTCCTGGGAGAAAAAAGTGCTTTTTGACATTTCAAATCCTACTCACACCATTAACTCCTTCAATGCTTGAAAGCAGTGGATGAGCCTTTTAAGTATCATAAGTATAGAAAAATTATTAAGTTATCTATGGACAAAATAGATTACTTTTTACATTGTGAAGTAATTTTATTCTGGAATCCTATTTATTTGATTTTTTTTTCAGTGAAATTTCTCGACCAGTCTTCACAATAAGGTAAGCGACACAGGAAACTGAGTTATTAATCCTGTTTATGAAACTTCCATAACAAGAGTAAATAATATCCTGGATTTTCATCTTCTTGTATTTTGAATAACTATTTGTATATTTGTAATAAACAAAAAAAAAAAGCTGATGCATGTATGCAAAACTTGGCCATCTGAATAGCATTTTCCATTGACATCACAAAAGAGAAAATTGCTGTTTAAATGGCAAAGTGGGGAATCTCAGACTCCTTATGGTAAAATAGAGCTACCAAACACGTATTCATGCTCATCAGCTGGTGCACATATAATTGATGCTGTTTTTATCTGGCTGACAGAGTAAGAGTAAGAAAGAAAACCTTCTGAGATGATAAAAGAGAAGAACTGAGGAAGATTAATTGGAAGAAAGGACAAATGTAAGGACATAGGAGAAGCATAGGCGTAGAATAAGCAATGATTTTAAAAAAGAAGGAAAAGCATCTGAAAACAAACAAAGTATGAATTTGGTCTACCTAACTGGCATGGAACTTTGCATTATTTCCTTCTCAATACATTTTTGTTCTGCAGTTCATGCTTCATTTCCTGTGAGGTTTCCAACTATAATAATGAGCAACATGTATAAAGTAGTGCCTTAGAAACTTTCTTATTACAGAAAAGGAACTGTAAGTATCTGATTCAATATTGCGTGCAAGAAATAAAAATATAAATGTATCAAGGAAATATAGTTTATATGAATGTAGGATAAATTTCTATAAAAATAAAGGATATCTGTTCTGCACTAGAGAGGGTACAAGTTTCTTTACGGATACCAATAAAAAAGGCACAACAGCATAGTAAAATTCCTTTAATAATAAAATAGAAATAGGCAGAGAAATATAGATGGTGAATAAATCTTACATCCCTTCAGGTGCTGGGAACCCCACTTTCATGCAGCTTTGGACAGATGCCCATTGGACAGACAAAGCACACTATGCAGAATTCCCATCCATGGAGAGTTTCAGTCTCCCTCCCATACCATGGTGCCCTTTATTTAGTGAAACAAACAAAACTATATTTCTTGTCTGGACACATAGGAGTGTTGTCTCTTTCTATCCACAAGAGCATATCCAGCTGCATGTATCTGGGAGCTATATCCAGGAGCAGCACATGTTCTGGTCATCCCAGCATGTTCTCTGGCATTGTTACATAGGTAAGGCTATAGAGTGGTCACTCGTGCTAACATAGGGGTTATTAGGCCTAATACAGGTGACATGGCTTGCCTGAGATCACTAATTCCTCAAATACAGTATATTCCACAATACAATATCATATGCAGAATCAATCAATATACTGCAGAAAGATGCAAAAATCTTAAATATATATATATTTTACAAGTGTTTAGCAGCAGTAATAATCTATAACATCTAAGAAAATAAATGTTTGTATAGCTAACCTCTATTTCTTTCTTAAGTGTGAAATTTTACCCTACAAATCTGCAAACTGACAGAATATATGTACACACATATGTACATATAAATATTTCTATCCATATTTAACAGCTTCCTTCAAAAGCCTTTTAAGTTTGGAAACCCTGAAGGGTGTCTTTATTGTCTCATTTATTTACACAATAGTTCTGTTAGAGAAAATTAATTTCTCATTGTGTTAGCCTACTTGAGTATTAATATGAAACAAAGGTCAGCATATTACTGCTAACCAAAGCTTCAACAGTTTATTGTGGATAATTACTTCTCTGATGAAGATATATCAAGTATATTGTATCGCTTACAATTATATACATGTACATGTACAAATACAAATGCAAATACAAATACATATGGAAATACAAATACATATGACAGTACAAATACAATTTCCAGTCTGTCTAGCTGGACAATTTTTCTAGTTCACAGATGTTTCTGTGGTACACTGAAGATTGTCAGAGTTCAGTTTTCAGCCAGGTGCTTGAGAGAGACTATTTCTAGAATTACTTTGCCTGTGCGTTTTTATACAGATACTCACTTTTTTTCTCAATGGAACTGGTCTTTCTCCTTTTTCTTCTCTTTTTGCATGAAATGCAAATGCTTCATGAAAATGCTGCTTCTGTGCTTCAGGAATCTCAGTTAAATCTTAAAATTGGTATATAGAAATCTAGTACTAGTAATACTTTTGGACCACTGAGTCAGTTCCATCCTCTTGAAGACAATCACAGTATGTAATTCTTTTCATGATATATCAAACGATTGCTTGAATGTAGCTATAGTTTTTTTGCTCGTACTTCACTGAGAGTGAAGCTGCTATAGAGTATCACTGTATGATGGATGCAAAATGTCCTTTCCAGTCTGAATGTATTCGTGGGCAGTTTATAACAATTTATTCTTGTGTCAAGATTGTTCTTAGTTTCAATAGCTATCTTCCATCATCTGTAGATGTACAGATTGCAGTTATATCTCATAAACAGATCTATTAGCCTCTCATTATTCTATTATTCCTTGCATGCATATATTCCAGTGTAAATTCATTTTTCTTGAAGTGCACTACCAGAAACAACTGCTGTATTTTAGACAATGTCACATGAGTGACTTGTATAATGCCATTATAACTATGGCTTTTTCTGCATTACCTATAATTATTAATTTTCCTAATATGTAACTTTAGTTCTGCTCTGGGGATAATTAATTCTAATTCTCATTTTACTATAACACAATTGTTAATTTTAAGTATCTCTGTTCCAGTCAATGGAACAGTGTTGGTATGAGAGAAGCCTTCGCACTGATGACTTTGGCAGGTTCCTGTCTGCTCTAGGCTGGGATGACTACTGAGAAGTCTGTCTACTGTGACTTGGTATTCTGCTAGTACAAATTAAAATCTCATGTGTTAGTGTAATATTTAACTTGCAGATAGAGAAAGACTTGAAAGACCAGGAGAGGCTAGCATCCCAGATGAGTAAATGCCTTATAGAAGAATGCAGTACTGGTGAAGAATTGCCAAAATTGCTCGTCTTGTGAGAAAAAATTGTGACCCGTACTTCAAGTGATGAAAATATCACACAGACAAATTAAGGCACAATCTTCTCAAAAAAACAAGGCACAATGACCTAAGTCATAGGTTCCCTTGCAACTCCTGTGATCTCTTAGAAAATACACGTGAGGAGTCCTCCAAGAGAAATTCTTCGTCACTTTAAAAGGGAAGATGGACAGAGAACAATACTTCCTCGTCACCCCTCTGGCAACTTTACGTCCAAAAGGGAACAGAAGCAACAACAAAGAGGATTACACTCTGCCTACTCCATGGACGAACTCAAGAATGCAGCTCAGACCATAATCCCACAATATTTATGCCATATGTGTCCATGAGAGGATTATTCAACTGGACAAATTCAACTCTGATTCTGCATGTACAGAAATGTGTTACTGTTAAGATAGCCAGGGCAAACAATATAAGCCTACTCCTGCTGACTGTGTGGTTATACCACATTTATCCTGTCTCTAGAGGACAGATGATGCATTACTCTTTATAAAGCTAACTGGCAAAAATTTCAGCTTTTAAAAGTAATAAACCCAGTTTGAGCAGTCAAGGTGTTTTTTTATATGAGATCAATGTTTTCTCATCTGGCTATGGGGTTTTTCATGTGGCAGCAGAATTCCTAAAGCTGGAACAGCCCTTTTAGGAAAACATGGCCTCAAAAGTGTGTTGTAATTGATAGTTCTGGAGTGCTTTGAAGCGCTCCATGAATATTACCCCCAAGAAAGCAAAGGTGTGCTTTCCAACACTCTCATACCTAGCAGCAAACCATACCATTGTGTAGGACTTCTGCTACCCTAAAGCTGGTGTGTTGGTGGGAGGGTGGTCAAGCTAGTGGCTTTTGCCCACGCCTGCCCAACTGCCAGGTTCTTCTTCCTTTTCATCACTTTTCCTGCTTTAAGAAGTGACTGGTTTTTGTCCCTTTTGAAGTAATCCATGAAGTAAACCATCCCTGAGGGAAAGATGTCCACTTAACCCAGGCACGTTAAAGTTGCAATGTCATGGGATGACCACGTGGACTGTTTATAATTGCAAGTAAGTTTGCATTGGTTTGCCTCTCTCCATAAAGACTTTCCTTGTTTATTTATGTACTTATTTATGTAGCATGATTTAACCCATTTTGCAAGTGTAATAATCCAAAATTTTACAGAATGGCTCCACAGACTCTCTTTGAACCACTCTTTTTTTTTTTTCACTTCTTGATAACACTGCTGATCTAATGCTGCAAAGCTCAGAAAATCTGTCCCTTTGCTTGCCTCTCTTTGAGACTTATATGGTTCTAAGAGTTGTCTTGTCCCTTTCACAGAATCACAGAATTACAGAATGGTTGGGGTTGGAAGGGACCTCTGGAGACCATCTAGTCCAACCCTCTGCCAAAGCAGGTTCCCCTAGAGCATGTTGCACAAGGTCGTATCCAGGTGGGTTTTGAATATCTCCAGAGAAGGAGACTCCACAACTTTTTATCTCAGGGATGGCACAGGCAGCTACATGTGCCCCTCTATGACTCCCTGTAATAGAAGTTTGCACATCTGGAGACACATACTCATTGTAGCAGCCATGTCTTACAAATCCATAATATTCTTTGCTGATGCCCTAGGCTTCCTTGGTCTCTGGGAACCTGGGCAATTCACTGCTATTTTATGGCAGTCACTGAAATGTTAACATGAATGAGAAAATATGAAACAAGCATGGTTTAAAGGCAATGGAATTTTAATAACAAGAGCTCCAGGCTTAACGTATTTGTCAAAGGTTTATACCAGAGATTAAAATGACAATAATAAAAAATCCAGTCTTTATGCATGCAGTATAACTAAAACCTTTTACAGCAGCATATAGATTAATTGCTTTTAGCCATACATAGGAGGAATAGGAAGCATCCTTGATTGTCTGTCAACAGTTAATAAATAATATTTTAATATTACATTATTATATGCATAGATTAATATTATAATATTGCACTATATTATATAAGTGCATAAGTATTATAATGCAATAGTGCTATAATTATATAGCATATAATAAATATATACTATATCAATCATAACATATAATGCAACATAATCATTATGTTAATATAGTATTGTTAAAATATTTATGTATTATATTTTCTAATATTTTCTTATTGAAATATAATAAAATGTAATATATACTATAAATTATAATTTATAATTTAATATATAAATTATATAATATAATTTGCTATTTAAGTATATAACTATACTGGCTTATTTTATATTACATTACATTAACATATTTTTATTTATTTAAATTTTATAATTTAATGTTTTGTTTTTCAAAAGAATGTATACCCTAATTACAGCAATACTGTTTGTATTTACAGCTATTGGACTCATAGTATCAGATATGAACTGATAGCAATCTGAAATAAATCCGTGCTTTAAATTTCTCTTTTGATATTAACTTCCAGAGCTGTAGTGATCTTCAGCAGATATTGCAGAATATAAGAAAAATTCCACAATGTTTAAAGCCTGCCAGGTAAATAATAGTAAATATTTCTGTGCAAGATTTGCCATACTGCTTTTTAAAAGTCTAAACAAACTTAAGATGCTTATATGGTAGGATGTCATTTAAACTGATACAACAGCACAGCATAGATGTGTTTATTTTGAAATTATTTCCCATGAATTAACTTTAAAGTAGAAAAAGGCTTATCAATGTAACTACTGAAAACTTAAAGTGTTGTAACTAGAAATAATAATTTTGTAAGAGTTGTTATCAAGGGAGGAAAAAGTGAACTTTTCTACTTATTTCTCTTCCTTTAATCTGGAGAATATGAACTTCAGTCATTCTCTGAGAGTTATTTTCAAAGGCTTCCAAGATTTTCAGCTACCTTGGCTGGCTCTTAGAGGATTAGGAAAAAGATATTATTTTATCTATTTACACTTATGATATAAATTAAGGGATGATCAAAATATATTTGAGTGCATACATTTAAAGATGTGTTAAGAGGATGTTTCATGCTTGTAGACCTCTGTACCAAGAGTCTCTTAATGATAGCAGGAAACATAAACTGCTTCATGGATCAATACATCCTCAGCCTAAATGGGAGAGGAAGAAGGATGCACAGCCTTGACGACATCTGATGTTCCGTATCTCATGCATTACTGCCGCATTCATGGTAGTAATGCAACTACAGCCCTGTTAAACGCACAGCTAACTAGTCTCTTCATGTTCATGAGAATAAAACAGGAATTTCAGATATTATATCCTAATAACAGTCACTCTTGGCTGATAACACACATAAAGTCATTCCCCTAGAAACTGATATTCCGCTGATATTCCTCCTTTACCTACATTTGGCAAGTTTCTCTGCCACTTCCAGTCAATCTTATGCATATGATAAATGGTCAAAAAGACTGCTAAAGTTAACTTTTCTCTTTTAAAATTTTTTCCACTGTGGCATGGAGATGGCAGAAAACAAAATCTACAATCCTTTACAAGTGTTTTTCATGTACATTAATAAGTAAGTTACCAATTTTTTTGTGAAGAATTTGAAATATATTGCAAAAAAGCAGATGTGTCACCATTTGGATTCTATACTTTTTTTTTTTATAACTCTATACTAAATGAAATAACAGCAACAATGTGTCTTCACATTTTCTAGGCCCATTTCTTAAATTGCTATAACCGATATGCTGCTGCTCTTCACATTTTATTTAATTTTAATTTGATTTTATTCGAGATAATGAGACCTTTTCACTGAGAAGTTGTACCTATTAAATTTGTAAGTACTCATTCAGCTGTTATCTTTCTGATGCCTGCCGAAAAGCACGGACAATGATGGGAATAAGTAATGTCCTAGATAAACTCTTTTATTTTAATGGCTTTCATTTAGAAAAAAAATCCAAACACCTCAGACTTCACTGAATAGCGCTATTTTCCAGTTGGCTTCCCAACAATTTCCTTTATAGACCCTGTTTGGATGGTGTTTAAGTGAACACTACATTTTTATTTATCTAAATTGAAAGCAATAACTATATGAAATAAAACTGGACTACTTGTTGCAGTATTAATATAGTTCACTAGGTAAAGCATGAACACAAGTGAAATACTATGTGTAATGTTAACAGTGAATATAAATAAAAAAATGAAAAATAACTCTGAAAAATTATTACTTAGGGAATTACACAGGGACCTACGGACCCGTCGGCCTCACCTCTGTGCCTGGGAAGATCATGGAACAGATCCTCCTAGAAGCTATGCTAAGGCACATGGAGGACAGGGAGGTGATTCAAGATAGTCATCATGGCTTCACCAAGGGCAAGTCCTGCCTGACCAACCTAGTGGCTTTCTATGATGTAGTGACTACACCAGCAGACAAGGAAAGAGCTACAGATGTCACCTATCTGGACTTCCGTAAGGCCTTTGACACGGTCCCCTAAAACATCCTTCACTCTAGATTGGAGAGAGATAGATTTGATGGATGGACTGTTTGGTGGATGAAGAATTGGTCAGATGGTCACATCCAGAGGGTAGTGGTCAACAGCTTAATATCCAGATGGAGATCAGTGGCAAGTGGTGTCCCTCAAGGGTCTGTATTGGGACCAGTACTATTTAATATCTCCATTAATGACATGACATAATGGGATTGAGTGCACCCTCAGCAAGTTTGCAGATGACACCAAGCTGAGTGGTGTGGTTGACATGCCTGAGGGACAGGATGCCATCCAGAGGGACTTGGAAAAGCTTGAGAATTGGGCCTATGTGATCCTCATGAGGTTAAACAAGGCCAAGTGCAAGGTCCTGCACCTGGGTTGGGGCAACCCCTGGTATCAATACAGGCTGGGAGGATGAAGGGATTGAGAGCGGCCCTGCAGAGAAGGACTTGGGGGTACTGGTGGATGAAAAGATGGACATAAGCTGACAATGTGTGTTTGCAGGCCACAAGGACAACCATATCCTGGGCTGCATCAAAGGAAAGGTGGCCAGCAGGTCGAGGGACGTGATTCTGCCCCTCTAATCTGGTCTGGTGATACCACACCTGCATCCAGCTCCAGAGTCCTCAGTACAGGAAAGACATGGACTTGTTGTAGCGGGTCCTGAGGAAGGCCACAAAAATGATCAGAAAGATGGAACACCTCTCCTATGAAGACAGGCTGAGAGAGTTGGGGTTGTTCAGCCTGGATAAGAGAAGGCTCTGGGGAGACCTTATTGCAGCCTTTCAGTACTTAAAGAAGGCATATAAGAAAGACTGGGACAGACTTTTCAGCAGGGCCTGTTGTGATAGGACAAGGGGTAATGGTTTTAAACTGAAAAAGTGTCAATTCAGACTAGACAGAAAGAAGAAATTTTTCACAATGAGAGTGGTGGAACTGGTTGCCCAGAGGCATGGTAGATGTCCTATCCCTGGAAACATTCAAGGTCAGGTTGGCTGGGGCTCTGAGCAACCTGATCTAGTTGAAGATGTCCCTGCTTATTGCAGGGGCTGTTGCACTAGATAAAGGTCCCTTACAACCCAAACCATTCTATGATTCCATGATTCTATGATTACAGTGTCTCGTGACAATTTGTCAGCATTTCTGTGGCATAAGTACATGTAAGATATAAAATATGATAATCAGATACTTTGCGTCATCTATGTATTTTAGCCTGGTTTGTTTTGTTAACTATGGTTTTTGTCAATCAGCTAAATCTTGTTAAAAAATATTGCAAGGTAGTGTGACATAACATGATTTGAAATTGAGATCAAACAAATCACGTGTTGTGTTCCACTGTGTATACTATAGCTTTTACTATCTGACCTGTTTGTTGGGTGGTTTTGGTGAATATCCAGTTGGTCACAATACAATGAAGACAAGATTAAGTATGTGAAAATGTTGAATGTTACTTGCTTAGTAATTTTAGATTTCTTTGACTTATCCGTATTCTGAGATAATCAATAGAGAGCATCATACTGTATAACAAACAAGCAAATAAAATCCTTGTGAATTCAAATAATGTTTTGTTTGGGGATTTTTTTGTATGCATTTCTTAGTTGTTACGCTTTTAATTTTTTAAGAGTTCTGTGATTTAATTTGGCATTTTGGCATATTAATGCATGTAGTATCTCTAAGCTTGGTCTATTTTTGTTAAGAAAAGACGGTGACTTTCTTAAGCCAGCAAAGGCTTCATTTTGCATTTTAATGGCTGGGACTACTGATCTAGAAGGGAAAATACCTGCTTTCTATGCTCTTAAGATTGTTTATCAATTTATATTAAGCAATCACTCCATTTAATGTATGGACTGTCCTAGGAGCGTGGACCAGAAGTCAGGTCTTTTCGTTTATCAAGGGAAGGATCTTTTTTACGAAGTGGCATGATCTCACTTCAGAAGAGCCTTTCCAGTAGTCAAGGCATTCACCTGGGTTTTGAGAGGTGGGTGTGAGTTTGTCTTCTCCCTCATATACTTCCTCTTCACTGTTTATTTCACAGAATTTTCTGTACTAGCCCTGCTGCCTCAAGTAATCTGACAGTTATTTGGAGGATTTCTTACAGTGATACCAACACAGTCATCCTCAGAGTTCTAAAAAACTCTTTGTACAAATTGCAAAATGTGAGAAATACCTGATTATCATAAACATCTGAAATTCACTTGAGCTAATTTGATTAATCAAGCAGTAATGAAGCTGTTATTCTAAACAGACAATACAAAGTTTTATTCATGGTAATATTGTGTATACCAGAATATATTTTCCTTTTATTGCTACTTAAAACAAGAAGGAATTAAACATTGTATGAATTGGCAACTGTAAATATTTCTCTGTAGCAAGTGTATACTTAAAAGCTGTTATGTTTCTTTTACTGCTATTAATGTTCCATCAACAATTTTCATTTGCAGGGACTGCCAAATCAAATTACACAGGACAATGATAGGTAATTTGTAAAATGACACTGTAATTTTAAATCTACAGTAGCCAAGGTTCTGATAGTGGTTACATCAGAAACCTGTTTTTAATTACTTTTACATCAGATATAAGAAACCAGTCCAGATTTAAAACTTATAATACTTGCTAAGGGATGCAAAGCTTTTTTTTTTAAAAAAAATTTTTGATTAATTTTAGGCTTATAGTGTTAATTACGTATACAAATAAAAATATATTACTATTCAAAATTTAAATTTGTAGCTTTCTGCAGTATTGCAAACCAATTAAAAAAATTCTCCAATTAAAAAAAAAAAACAACAACCAAAACCCCACAAAACATAAGCATAATTTTAAATCTACCTTTACGGAGCTCTGCCTGGGGATGGAGGAGGAGCCAGCCAAGAGCTTATGGTCAGGACTAAAGGGAATGCAGGGACGGGAGACATTATAGTGGGTGTCTGCTACAGGCCACCTGACCAGGATGGCCAAGCAGATGAGGCCCTCCACAGACAGATAGTTGTAGCCTCATGTTCACAGGCCCTGGTCCTCATGGGGGACTTCAACCACCCTGACATCTGTTGGAAGGACAACACAGCTGAGCACAAGCAATCCAGGAGGTTCCCAGAATGCGTGGATGACAACTTCCTTCTCCAAGTGACAGAGGAGCCAACGAGGAGAGCTGCCATGCTGGACCTTGTTCTCACCAACAAGGAGGGGCTGGTGGGGGACGTGAAGCTCAAGGGCAGCCTTGGCTGCAGCGACCATGAAATGGTGGAGTTCAAGATCCATAGGGCAGCAAGGAGGGCACACAGCCAGCTCACCACCCTGGACTTCAGGAGAGCAGACTTTGACCTCTTCAGGGACCTGCTTGGGAAAGTCCCTTGGGATAAAGCCCTGGAGGGAAGAGGGGCCCAAGAAAGATGGTTAATATTCAAGGATCACCTCCTCCAGGCTCAGGAGCGATGCATCCCAACAAAGAGGAAGGCAGGCAAAAACACCAGGAGGTCTGCATGGATGAACAAGGAGCTTCTGGATAAACTCAGGCACAAGAAGGAAGCCTACAGAGGGTGGAAACAAGAGCAGGTAGCCTGGGAGGAATACAGGGAAATTGTCCGAGAAGCCAGGGACCAGGTTAGGAAAGCTAAAGCCCTGATAGAATTAAACCTGGCCAGGGATGTCAAGGACAACAAGAAATGCTTCTATAGGTATGTCAGTGGTAAAAGGAAGACTAGGGAAATGTGGGCCCTCTCCGGAAGGAAACGGGAGACCTGGTTACCTGAGATATGGAGAAGGCTGATGTACTCAATGACTTTTTTGCCTCAGTCTTCACTGGCAACAGCTCTAGCGTCACCACCCAAGTTGCAGAAGGCAGAGGCAGGGATTGAAAGGATGAAGAACCACCCACTGTAGGAGAAGATCAGGTTCGAGACCATGTAAGGAACCTGAAGGTGCACAAGTCCATGGGACCTGATGAGCTGCATCCACAGGTCATGAGGGAACTGGCGGATGAAGTTGCTAAGCTGCTATTCATCATTTTTGAGAAGCCATGGCAGTCCAGTGAAGTTCCCACTGACTGGAAAAGGGGAAACATATCCCCCATCTTCAAGAAAGGGAAAAGGGAAGACTCGGGGAACTACAGGCCAGTCAGCCTCACCTCTGTGCCTGGCAAGATCATGGAGCAGATCCTCTTGGAAACTATACTGAGGCACTCGGAGTGCGATTGGTGACAGCCAACATGACTTCACTAAGGGCAAATCATGCCTGACAAATTTGGTGGCCTTCTACAGCGGGGTTATAACACTGGTGGATAGGGGAAGAGCAACTGATGTCATCTACCTGGACTTGTGCAAAGCATTTGACACTGTCCCGCACAACATCCTTGTCTCCAAATTGGAGAGACATGGACCTGACAGATGGACCACTCAGTGGATAAAGAATTGGCTGGATGTTCACACTCAAAGAGTGGTGGTCAAAGTCTCAATGTCCAAGCGGACACCAGTGACGAGTGGCGTTCCTCAGGGGTCGGTATTGAGACCGGTCCTGTTCAACATCTTTGTCGGCGACATGGACAGTGAGATTGAGTGCGCCCTCAGAAAGTTTGCCGACGACACCAAGCTGTGTGGTATGGTCGACACGCTGGAGGGAAGGGATGCCATCCAGAGGGACCTTGACAGGCTTGAGAGATGGGCCTGTGCAAACCGCATGAAGTTCATCAAGGCCAAGTGCAAGGTCCTGCACATGGGTCGGGGCAATCCCAAGCACAAATACAGGCTGGGCGGAGAGTGGATTGAGAGCAGCCCTGAAGAGAAGGACTTGGAGGTGGTGGCTGTTGAGAAGCTCAACATGAGCCTGCAATGTGCACTTGCAGCCCAGAAGGCCAACTGCATCCTGGGCTGCATCAAAAGAAGCGTGGCCAGCAGGTCGAGGGAGGTGATACTGCCCCTTTACTCTGCTCTTGTGAGACCCCACCTGGAGTACTGCTTTCAGCTCCGGGGCCCCCAACATAAGAAGGACATGGAGCTGTTGGAGTGAGTCCAGAGGAGGGCTATGAAGATGATCAGAGGGCTGAAGCACCTCTCCTATGAAGACAGGCTGAAAGAGTTGGGGCTGTTCAGCCTGGAGAAGAGAAGGTTCCGGGGAGACCTCATAGCAGCCTTCCAGTACCTGAAGGCGGCCTATAGGAAAGCAGGAGAGGGGCTTTTTACAAGGACAAGTAGTGACAGGACGAGGGGCAATGGTTTTAAACTGAAAGAGGGTAGATTTAGATTAGATATTAGCAAGAAATTCTTGACTGTGAGGGTGGTGAGACACTGGAAGCAGTTTCCCAGAGAAGTTGTGGCTGCCCCCTCCCTGGCCGTGTTTAAGGCCAGGTTGGATGAGGCTTTGAGCAACCTGGTCTAAAGGAAAGGTGTCCCTGCCTGTGGCCGGGGGGTTGGAACTAGATGGTCTTTAAGGTCCCTTCCAACACAAACCATTCTATGATTCTGTTCTATGATTCTATGATTAATGTTCATGTGTGCATAAGCAGGTCTTCTGCAGTGCATTTTATCAATACAGATTGCTTCACCAGTGAGGAACATCTGTCCTCCTGGAGGAGAAAAGGAAAATAAGGAATTATCTTAAAAACTTTAAAGCAAAAGAACAGCATCTTCTTCCCTCACAGAAAAGCCTAGTATTCAAAAGTCTGTGAACTCTCCAGAATAGCCCAAGAGTAACCAATTCACTTGCACAGCTGGTAAAAAATTCTTGCATGGTCTAATAAAGCATATTGCAGTTTCTGTCCTTTGTGTTTAGTAATCATGAAAAATCCACAATGTTTCTATAACCAAAGTCTTCAAAAACCTAAATTCATTTTGCCTTGCATTGTCTATGGACACTAAAATACCTAAATACCACATAAAAATCTTTATAGTTCAAATTTCTTGTACATTACATGTTTTAAAAATCTGAGTGTTTTGTTTGATGTGCCATCCAGAAGAGGCAGGAATGGAATGAATATTCTGTCAACTTAGAGGTCAGCATATAACTATTCAGAGAAATTTGAACTTGCCCTTCAGATACTATGTTGTTTAACACATCAGCGAAATAATGCCATGGGGAAACCCCCTCTTCTCAAAGCTATTTAAATGTTTGTTCACGCTTCAGTGACACAAGAAATCTATTTACATGTAAATAATGAAATGCTAGAAGGCATAGCTTTCGGCGTTAAACCCATGACAAATAAAGGCAATACAGTTTGGAATGCCTGTCTTCCATTTAAGATAAGAATTGTGCTAAACCTCTATCTTATATTATATACTTACTTATACTGTCTGTTATATATACATTGGTATATGTATTTATTTATACAAACACCAAACCACATGTATACATGTATTTCCTGTATCTCTTTGGTAGTGATGTTTTGTTTGGTTGGTTTTTTAAATAATTACTTCTATGTACTGTCCATCCAAAATTCCTCAGGAATTAATTTAATTGGTGTCAACATTAAACTGCACCAAAATCAGCAAAATTTCTTTTTGCTAAATGCTTATTTTTCATAGTGAACTTGAATCAGAAAATTAGAGCAGTTATGTTTCTAAGTAAGGTCAAACACTCATAAGGCCTTTAAAAAATAATAAGATAGGGTTAAATTCCCAAGCGCTCAGGAAGGACATTTTTTGTTCTTGTATCTCATATAAATAAATAAATTCTCCTGTTGCCACGTAATGAACTCTTACAAGCGTCAGCGACTAGAGCATTAATTACATTAACTCTTGTAGGCATTCAAACTCAAAGCTTTACTCCCTCGTCTGGGACTGTCAGGAAGAATATCAGAGTCAGTTTGTTATAAGTTTTGTTTAAGCCTGTCTCTGCCATCTTCTCTTCATCCATTTCTGTTCTTACCCAGTAATCTTTCTGAATTGGAGACAGGACAACAAAGACATTATTCATCACCATTCTTTAATGTACCAGTGGAACTGCAGTGCAAGGACAGATCATTATTTCATATTTCATCAGTGAAGTGATCCAGATTTTTTTTTCCTTATTGTCAATATGCAGGATCAAGCCAAAAATTAAGGGGAATAGTTTGTGAGGAAAGAACACATAACAGTGTAGGAGAGATTGTAGATAAGGAGGTAAGCAGGGGGAGAGATGATTAGAAGAACCCAATAGAAAGCTAGACAAGTAAAGTTAGAAAAAGTAGATGAAAGAAAGACTGATAGACAGAAATGGCAGTGATGCAAAATAGGCAAGAGAGAAAGGAAGGTTTAACAGGGAGAAATAAATATCTTGAAAAGGAATTTAAATTAAGATTTCCCAAAACCAAAGAATTCAATGCAGTAAATGTGGTCTGAAAGACTATGCTTTTATTCCTAAATAAGACAGCCAAGCACTGACTCCTTGTTTGAGATCATGTGCCACCAGCTAGCTCATGTGCACACTGCTTAGAGCTAGTCCACTTTACATCAGATTTCTCTCAGAGGGATTTTTGGACAGGTTCCAAATGGAGCCACTTAAGCAGCACGGGCAATTAAGTCTGCACTGTTCAACCTCACTCTGTTATTTAACAAGATAGACTTCCCCAAAAGATGTGGAAGGAAAATAAAACCTGTTACAGAAGAAAAGAAAACCAAGAGAACAAGACAACAGAAGCAGTAAAATGGAAAGCCAAATCAACATCAATAACGTTCAAAGAAAGCAGATTAAGACTTTCTAAAATAATTCAGAAGTACATTGGGAAGTTTGCTGCCATATAGTGAAACACGTTGTACGTATGTCTCTGTTCTGACATTTGAATGTAAATTTGTAAAGGATGAAGCGGAGTTTCAGCCAGCTCATTTTTCTGCCTTATGCAAAACATTACCCTGAGTTAGGTCTTCTCACCCTTAATTCTAGAGAAGGGAATTAAGCAGCTAAATTGGCATTTACAAAAATAAATCCACAAAATCATCAGTTTGAAGAGGAACTATTTTCAATGAAAATATGTTTGAAGCTCCTCCTCTCTCAAGTATTTATGACCTGGCTTCACAGCAAGCGCTGAGAGGTGTGGACGACCTGCCCCCACAACTTTCCAACAAGAAGCACACAGAACTGTATTCAGATTTTTCCATGTGCAAAGTAAAAGGAGAATGTCACATACTTTATTTACACTGTGCAAATAAAGAAGCTCAAACAGACTCCATGAAAGCCAACTTTGGAAACAGAAACAGAATGGAGCTTAGCTTTAACACAGCCAGATGACCTGTGCGTACACTGGGAGACTGCAGGCCAGAACAAGAGAGCCAGTTCAGGTGCACATTTATATTCAGCTTCCTCTCCCTTATGCATTTGCACCTGAGCTCTAGTCATATCCTTGCAAAGATCTGGAAGTCTAAAAACTTTGTTTTAAGCAGCTGTAATTCCCTTATCCTCCCCCACCAAAAAAAAACCCCACCAAAACTCAGGACAGTAGACTTGGGAGCCAGGCTGCACAGAAGGAAAGGGAGTGCCAGAAAATGTGCAAATCCTTGTCCTACTGGAGTCAAACAGAATTTCATGACCCATTTTAGTGACAGTAAGGTTTCATCTGAGGATCACTCCCAGAGGTGGGTACAGTGTCTCTGAACTCCCTAAGAAGCTGATAAATGCAGCTTACTTCATCTGAAGAATCTATGCTTGCTCGTAACACCACAGTTGGGTCTAGTAAGAAAACTGTGCTGTTTGTACCACAGTTATTTGTGTGAGAAGGAAGCTGCTGAGCTGAACTAGAAAACAAGGATGCTTCTTTCTTTCTTTGCAGAATATCTATTTTACAATTTGATTTTTTCACTGTTTTCTAATTGTGAAGTCTTCTTCAGATTAAGCACACAGTTTAATTTCATCAAGGTACAGAATTTAAAGATCCTTAGTAATTTTGATTTTTTTTGTTGCTCTTATGACATCTTTTTAGACCTTTGTCTTTCAGAAGTGTTTCAAGTAACATCTCAGCTAGGTGGTGGCAAAATGTCATGAACAGCTGCCATCCTTATTTTGTAGATGACTGAACTAAGGAACTCCACAGATATGGGAAATGCCATTCTCCCATTAAGAAAGCTATTGATATCACATCATTCAAGCTTTTATAATGCCAAACCCCAGCATGTCATTACTTTTGAACAAGCAAAATTTAGTTGCTCTGCCATTTCATATTCTTTTTTCATGTGCTGTATCATGCCATTGTTTTTTTAAAAAAGATAAAGTGCTTTCTGGTGGATATTGTAGATGACTTTTTTACGATCAAATAACTTAAACTATTTCCAGAACAATACTGCCAAAAAATCTTTTTTATGGGTAACTGAGATAATTGCAAATTCAGAGGGGGCTGCACATTTACCCCAAACTCCTTTACAAATAAGGATGCGAATGAATGGGCTTCACATTTTCTGAGCAGAATCGAGAAGGCGTTTCCAGATTTCTGCTATAGTAGTTCTCCGAAGAATGTCCTGGTTTTGTGAGTGTGAGGTTAAAACTGAGCGAAGTCCTAATGTTCAACTCCTACTGCTAAGTAAGCCAAGGAACAGAGACTGCAACACACTACAGAAAATTAGGAAATAGAATACTTTCAGGAGTCAGACATAGCCAGACAATAATTTTTACATGTGATTATACCAGGTCTTTCTTCAAGATGCAGAATTTTCACACGCTCACAGCTTTCTATAAGGTTCCCTTTCAGCATAAATTCTCTATGTTTAGTTTGATTTAATATTTAATATCACTGACCTCCGTGCCTGCCTTCTTTCCTTCCATGGCATACTTTCATAAAAAGAAAAGTGAAAAAAAAAAAAAGTTCTGTTTTAAAAAGCCTTTCAGTGTCACTTCCACTACTGAATACAATAGCAGTAGAAATGCTTTCTTCATATTCAAGGATTTTCTTTGTGTGATAAAAAAAACTTTCCATTTTCAGTTTACATATAAATTTCACAAGTGTTTTGGATTGGTTTGGCATAATGTTTCATACCTTCATGCTATGAAGGTTGATACAATATTTTGGTATTTCCATAAAGTGTATTCCAGACTTCTGGGTTGACATTCTGAAGGACATTTTTCTATACCTTTTTAGACAGGTAACTGTAGCTGTATATGGTATGAAAAGAAAACTGAGTTATGTCAAAGGAAAAAAAAAAGAAGAAAATTTTCCTGATCTTCTGTCAACTCTTAAAAATAAGTTTATAACTTCCTTACAGACTATCACATATAGAGCGCTCTGTGTGAGTTTCTCCAGATTCTTCTGATAGTCTGTGCAGTGGTTGACCCAAACCTTGTTCCCACTCATTTTTTTTTTAAACTAAAATCACCTGTTAGACAGGTTCTTTTTATAATCTTGAAAGATCTGGATCATAAATCATGTGGCAGTCAAAGGAAGTACAAAATTCTATAGCCTACAGTATAAAGCAGTGCAACACAAAAAAAATTTTACCAGATTTAAAGAGAAATAGTGCATTTCAGTCTGGTTTTGGCAGATTTGTGATATCATGTATATGTTCTTCTGTCAAATTATAAATATTAACATCTTGGAAAGTACTAACATGACAGTATTTCAAGATAGTTTGACACAACGAATGCTTGTGACAATATCATGAAGAAAAATTTTGTGCAAAGGTAATTCAAGCTGACAAAACAGTGAAAAAAAATGGTATTACATTTGCTAAACTTCAAAGTTACAGCTACTGTCTGGAAACCAAGCAGTAACGACTAGATAACGGACCTGATTTTCCATGTAGAATAGCTTATGAAATAATTTTTCATCATGTTTCTAGTATTCTTACTTTTCTGCTGTTGTATATGCATTCTGCGCTGAACTGGTGGAGTGCAGTACAGAGACCTATGAGACTTACAGGAAAAGTAAAGCTCAGGCGTAGGCCTGCGACTGTATTAGTATGATCATGAAAGGTCCTTAACGACCACCTCAACTTTATCCACACAGTGAAGTTACAAAGGGCCTTAAGCATAATTAGACTCACAACTCATACCCTTTATGCCATGTTCCAGGCTGTTTGTACTTCAGCAGCTCTGGTTCAAGATAGCTACGCTGTGCTCAGTTTATGACTTTAGCTGGTATACAAAAGCGGTGCACTGGGCTTTTTTCTGCTGATTGTTCCAAAAGAAAAAAAATGACAGTTACGCTGTATGCTAAAGAAATAACAATGTATTGGCTTTACGTGGCAAGTTTTTGGTAGCAGAAGGGGTTACAGGGTTGGCTTCTGTGAGAAGAAACCAAAGGCTGCCCTCATGTCTGACAGAGCCAGTTCCAGCTGGCTCCAAGATGGACCTGCCGTGGGCCAAAGCTGAGCCCGTCAGCCCGTATTTAAGAAAGAGTAAAAAATGCAGCACGACAGCTGCGAGAAAGGAGTGAGAATATATGAGAGGAACAGCCCTGCAGACACCAAGGTCAGCGTGCTGTTTTTGGCTGGGATAGAGTTAATTTTCTTCAGAGTAGCTAGTATGCGTCTATGTTTTGGATTTGTGCTGAAAACAGTGTTGATAATACAGGGATGTTTTCGTTATTGCTGAGCAGTGCTTACACAGAGTCAAGGCCTTTTCTGCTTCTCACACCACCCCACCAGTGAGTAGGTTGGGGCTGCACAAGATGCTGGGAGGGGACAGAGCTGGGACAGCTGACCACACCATATGACGTCATGCTCAGCAATATAAAGCTGAGGGAAGAAGAAGGAAGGGGGGGACGTTTGGAGTGATGGCATTTGTCTTTCCAAGTAACCGTTACATGTGATAGAGCCCTGCTTTCCTGGAGATGGCTGAACACCTGCCTGCTGATGGGAAATAGTGAATGAATTCTTTGTTTTGCCCCTCCGATTCTCCCCCCATCTGGCTGCGGGGGAGTGAGCAAGCAGCTGTGTGGTGCTTAGTTGCCAGCTGGGGTTAAACCATGACAGTCTGTGAAGAAGGAGGGAGAGGAGGTGCTCCAGGTGCTGGAATAGACATTCCCCTGCAGCCTGTGATGAAGACCATAGTGAAGCAGGCTGTCCCCTTGCAGCCCATGGAGGACCACAGTGGAGAAAATATCCATCCTGCAGCCCGTGAAGGACCCCACGCCGGAGCAAGTGGATGTTCCCAAAGGAAGGTGTGACTCCATGGGAAGCCCTCACTGGAGCAAGCTCCTGTCAAGACCTGTTACCCTGTGGAGAGGAGCCCATGCTGGAGCAGGTTTTCTGGAACGGCCTGTGGCCCTGTAGAGGACCCACACTGGAGTTCCTGCAGGACTGCACCCCATGGGAATGATTCACATTGGAGAAGTTCATGAAGGACTGTCTGTCATGGGTGGGACCCCATGCTGGAGCAAAGGAGCAGCAGAGACAATGTGTGATGAACTGACTGAAACCCCCATTCCCCATCGGCCTGCACTGCTTGGAGGAAGAAGGTAGAGAAATTGGGAGTGAAGTTAAGCCTGGGAAGAAGAGAGGGGCGGGAGGAAGGTTTTTTAAGATTTGTTCTTATTTCTCATTAACCTACTCTGATTTGACTGGCAAAAAAATAAATTAATTTCCCCAAGACAAGTCTGTTTTGCCTGTGACGGTAATTGCTGAGTGATCTCCCTGTCCTTTTCGACCCATGAGATTTTCGTCATATATTCTCCCCACCTGTCCTACTGAGGAGGGAGAGTGATAGGGCGTCTTGGTGGGCACTTGATAGCCAACCAAGTTCAACCCACCACAAACTGTGACCGACTTTTCCCACCGTGATAGTATTCTGGAGCAATTCCTGTTTAAATTTAAAGCACATAAGCAGTAGATAAGCCTGGATTTATACGTGGTCTTTGGCTCACGCTTAGATTGCATTATCCACATGGAAACTTAATGATGTAGCATACATAGCATAGTTCAAAATCAGCTTACCCCCTTCATATAAGCTTGTGCCTTGTTAAACAAAACGGTCATCTTTGCAACCTTATGACACTGTTGAGGAACTTAAAGAGAATATTATGGGAATGAAAAATATTTTGTTGCCAGACACTGATTAAAAAAAAATAGGATAGTAGGTTTGTAAATGGTAAATTTTGGTAAATATTGGTCTAAACTCTCACCCTTAGAACTTACATAATCTTTTTGCATTTCTCTACAATGGGAACAGAGTCTTGGCAGCATGGAACATTCCGAAGTAAGTTTTGGAGGTTTTTTCCCTTTGAAATGTTTTTACATCAAAGTTGAATAAAACAGTTACAAATTATATAATAATCAAGTCTCTGTAGTCTTGCAACTATAAACAGTTACAATCTATCCTGGAAAAGATGTACAAGAAAATCAAATTAAAATGTTACTACACGTAAGAAACGCGCTGTGTCTTTCTGAACATTTTTTATTCGGTTTTCCAATAGCAGAATGAATGTTAAAGCTTTGATTTTCAGCAATTATTTTTACACAATGAATATTCCTTTTTCAGATGAAGCATGGTATTTAATTTTCTCTATTTTTTCCTATAATTGCAATAGCAGAGCCTTCTAGCACTTCAGAGGACCATTATCTATCTATCCACACGTTATGATACAGCTGGAATCTTCAGAGTTGACAAAGTTTAGGGTAAGTATAAAAAAAACCTGATAGTGCCTATTTCATTTTCCATGAGACAAATTAGTTTGTTGGGTAATTTAGGTCATTGATCCACTCAGATTAATACTTTGATTCTGTTCCTGATTAGTAGAAAGCACAAAGAGATCCTGATGCCCATATTTGTGCTAGAATAACTTGCTGATCACGTCAAGGAGAAAAAAAATACCTTCTTAATCATGTTTAATTAGGCCTATTCCACAATTTTAGCTGACATAGATACCAATTAACTATTTCAGAGATGACAGCTATCTTCATTAGATTTAATTTCTATAAGGATCTACCTTCTCCAAAACGTTTCTTAGACACTGTCAGTGAGTGACTAAAAGGTAGTTGTCTTGAGTTTTGAAATCATTATATGTAAACCAGTATTTCCTCATCCGGTATATGCATATATAACTTCATAGTGTAAACACTACCTCAGACTAGTTTGGAACACACTATATGTTTATATCTGAATTTGCACTTCATTAATGTTACACGTGCTGTGCAAAAGTGAAATACAAAAGTGTGAAGGTATAAACTACCAGTCAGTTTCTGTTGCAGTTTTCCAGAAAATCACAAAATGTTCCATTGTGGTAGGACAGAACCATCCTGTTCATAGAATGAACAGGAGAACTGGTCATAACTTAATCACTCTGGATCTTCCTATCCAATTTTTTTATTATCTTGTCAATAGAAATGGTGTTCCTAAATTATTTAGTTATTTTGAAAATTTCACTCTTAGGAGATTCTCTCACTGAAGAGCCTAGTTTTAAATTTCCTTTTGTGACCTAATAAAGACACTTAATGGAGCAACACAATTATGAATAACATGATAAAGTATGTCATTTTGATCTAATGACCTTGACTGTAGTTAAGTCTGTGGGATGATCCCTTTGATTGTAAAACCTCAAAGATCATAGGCCTAGCATGGATGTTATGCTTTACCTCTTCTTTCCTGTACAGTGAACAAAAGGCATGCCAAAGCAAAAAAATAACATTACCATGAAATTCATTCATCCATTATTATCATGGCAGAACTGGCTAAATATAGCTGATCAAAACTATAAAACAAATAATTGCTTTTTAAAAATATAAAATCTCAAAAATATTACTTGAAGATTGTCTCTGCTGATGGTTGGTCTCAGCAACGGTGAGAAGATGGCTTAAAACCACTCTCTGTATTCCTATTTTTAGAGCTTTATCAATTGTATATGTTATATTCAGAAAGTCCAAACACAGATTTTTACATTCTTCAAGACATATCTTTAATCTCTTCCATAATGAGATATCCTTGATATAAAGTATGTATATGATTTTAATACATTTCACTCAAACACATGGCATGCTAGTCCATTTATTTAAGCTGGAGTGCTACAAGGGCTGGAAAACTGGATCTGAGACTAGTTTCTTGTATTAGCAAACAGCGTGTGAGGGGCTTTATTATTATTATTAGGTGAGTTGTTTTTATTTTTTTCCAAAGACAAGGTAGTCTAGTGGACATAAAGCCATCCACAATGGAAATGTATTTGGAGTATAATAGAAAATCTGGATCTAGAGTCGTTTTTTTTCTGAATGATGCCTCACATAGCAAATCAGCATTAATATTTTCTGACTTGACACTACTTTTACTTTCTGTTTTTAAACATCTAATGCAAGTCTATTTTCATTTCATTTAGTAGCCCTAGGGCAAACTGAAATCTAACTGCTGCTTATAAAGTGAGAAAGAGAAGAGAACCTGTCC
Source organism: Nyctibius grandis (assembly GCF_013368605.1). NCBI lineage: Eukaryota > Metazoa > Chordata > Aves > Nyctibiiformes > Nyctibiidae > Nyctibius > Nyctibius grandis. Next base: position 73,580,380 of record NC_090659.1, on the reverse strand, counting down.
CACAGACTAATGCTAACATGCAATGCAATCCACAGAGACTCCTGCTCCCTGAGGAATAGGTGTGGTGTAAGTATCATGTTGCTGAAGTCCTTTTTCTTGATTAAACTTGACAGATATGGTTTGAGCATTACAAGACATTGGGAATGGATAGAGGCAATATTAGGCTTGCTGGTGTTAGGAATGATGAAACACTGGAACGGCCTTTGTCTGGATAGATCTGAGCAATGCAGTAAAAATAAGTAAAAGTATTTTCCTTCAGAATTTATCTCCTACCTGCTATTCATTTTCTTGATTCAATACCCACATTTTTTTTTTGTTTTTTTTTTTTTTTTTGCTTTTGCTGTTTTTGCTTTGCCTGTAACTAGTACAGATTTTGTTCTCTGTTGTTCAAACCTCCACCAGGCTTGAGTAAAATCACCTTGAATAAAATCACCTTGTGACTCTACCAGTCTTGAGAGAAAAAACACCTCCAAGTCTTGAGTAAAATCTGACCCTATAAATTCTTCCATCCTTTTGGAATCACTATTCCACCTAGGCTTTATTTTTCAGTAACTGTCATCTAATTACTCTTCATATTTTTAGGAAAAATTGAATTCCAAGGCTCAAAAACTGGAGGCTTTGGTAGTTCAGTATAATATGTCAGTCTTTTGTGGTTTTAATAAAACTGCTATTATTTTCAGCTCCATATGTGTATGCCTTCAGACCACACTTTCTGTTAAAACAAAGCCATGTAAAACTTGTTCTTTAACAGAATCACAGAATCAATCGGGTTGGAAGAGACCTCTGGGATCATCAAGTCCAACCATTGCCCTGACACCACCATGTCGACTAGACCATGGCACTAAGTGCCATGTCCAGTCTTTTCTTAAACACATCCAGAGATGGTGACTCCACCACCTCCCTGGGCAGCCCGTTCCAATGTCTAATGACCCTTTCTGAGAAGAAATGCTTCCTAAACCCTCATGGGGAGAAAGAAAACATTTTCATGTCAATAGAATTCTTATTTTTCTCAGTATTTGCCTTTAGTTTCATCTAATTCACATTTATTTCTTAAAAAGTTTGCAGGATCTGTATAACAATCCCAAGACATCCACTGATCAGTGCCATGTTAGTTAGACCACTATCAGTCAATGCCAGCAACAAATACTTCACACAGAAATCAAATGTTAGCTCATTATTGTGGAGGTCATCACACTGCATGGAGTTATAACGATCCAGTAAGGGTGTTCATATATCAGCCCCAGGTAAGCTATTTGAAAGAAAGCTTCCTTCTCATTCTGACACTGATGTACTCATGGCTGCCAGCGGCACACTGACAACAGAGAAGCCAGGTCTCCTTCTGCGCTCAGCACTAGTCTGTCAACGCTCACTCAATCCTTTTTTGACTAGCCTGACATCTGGGCCTTCTTTATGTCTTCCTTTTCTGGAGGGTTAGATACCCTTCTCATGCAAAAAGAATGAAGATCTATTGTAAGGGACGTCCACTTTGTTGTGTCCCAAATGAAGGCAATAACACCTTCCTAGGTAATGCACTCAGTGTGCACTGTGTGATTACTCAGAGGATCCTCTGTTAATCTCAGAGGTCTGAGGTAATTGAGTGTTAAGTTTAATTTGAAGGGAGGAACAGGACAGCAGGGTCCCTTATTTGAAAAGGTGAGAACTGAAGGCTCTGGTGAAGACCTCCGTCAACTGGAAGGCTCCGATTGAAATCATTTGTCACATCAGTTTTGCCTTGGCCACCTTGTGGTATGCACCCAGACTTGATATTCACCATAGTACTTATGATACAGAACGTTGGCGTAGGCACAGGACATAAACGTTGGAGTTTGATCTTGTCTGGTTTTGTTCTAACACAGTTCCCAGTACAGCTGGTCATGAAAGGATGCAGAAGCTGCGTGTGGTATAGGAGACAGTGCTAAAAGGAACTTTGTAAACATGCAAGAAGGTTTTCACAGGATTCCCCCTACAGCTGTCAAAGGAGATATAACTGTAATATTCATAGTGCTTGCAAAAGGCCTCAAGAATGGACACAGGTGAGGAGTCCAGTGACTTCAGTGGAAACTTTAACTTCAGGGAACAGTCAGAGTCCTTTCTGAATCTATATGGAGTTAAGCAATCAGTCAATCTTGTGAGACATTTGATGTTTCCATCAAATCCCTTTACCACCTTTTTAATGGTGGACTTGCTGAGAAAAAGAGTGCTTCAGCTAGCCAGTAGGTAGCAGATGGTATCTATAATTTTTTAGGGATTTAATAATTGCAAACATGGGACAAATCACTGTTAGAGACTGAGATGACAGCCCCAAATCCTCTCCTGGATTTAAATGAAATATATCACTATTTTACAAATGACAGATTCTTTCTTTTATTTTAAAAGATTTTTGTTTTGGTTTGGTTTTGTTTGCTTGTTGGTTTGTTTTGCCAGAAATGGTGGTACTCTATACATCGTACATAGCGATTGGGTTTATATTGCTGAAGTTGACATACTCATTCAGAATCTAGAAGAAACAGAGGACAGGGAGTAGAATTTGGGATTCCCACTTCCAAAGTGAATGGCCCACTCACTGGGCTAGAAAATGTTGTTTATGTTAATAGTTCTATAAATTAATGAATCTTCAATTCAACAATTCAATCAAAGTAGCTGAAAGAGAATAGAGAATGCCTCCAGTCACGTAGTTATGACATGCACATGGTTGATGCAGTACAGGCTGAAGGGAAAACTTAAGGTAGGTACCAGATATGGGTATCTTATTGTGTCAAATCTGTCCAGCTTTAGCACCATTTTAAGTGAAATTGCTTGTACCTGTTATTGCCAGGTATTAAGCATTCTTGTAATTACTGTGTGAAGAGGGTGAAAGAACATCTATTTAGACCTGTGATGTGTTGAATTCAATGCTGTGATCCTGTGCATGCTGAGAACTGGAACCCTAGAGAATCCTCTTCAGTTTTCAGATGCCTAAATGTTTACCAGATTTTGAGAATATGACCTTTCAGTCAGGATAGCAGAGCAACACACATGCCACTTAAACGCTTTGCTGTGTCTCAACATAAGCCACTGTCCTGGGTATTTATTGACTGTTGCAGTAACAGGCATTGGAAGGAAAATTACTAGTTACTGAAACATAATATCACTTTAAGATCCAACATGAAATAGGAGATTGGATATCAGATTTTTACCTAATAGAAAGTCCTGCAAGTAGTAAATACCATCTGAGTGGTATAAGAGAACGCATTAGCAAAGTGGAATAGAAAACTAAATTATATCTAAATTTTTCTCTCATTTAAAGATATTTTATAAACCACTGCAGCAGACTTGGTTTTGTGGTAAGACTTGCTGTTTGTTTTTTATGCTACAGAAGTTGTAATACACTTTAGGATAAACATAAACTATTTTCTAAAAAGCAAATCAAAAAGAGAAGACTTTTGTGACCTGATCATGCATGTGCTTGCACAAAGAAAATTGCTGTTACAAACTGCTTTAAATTAGTTGTGTGACCTCAGCTAGACTGGTATTTCACAATTAAATACATATTTTTAAAAAAGATATTGTCACATTAATACTTTTCACAGCAGCAGATCAGCACTTCTTACATGTTTTTGCTAACACAACTTTCTTTAAGGTTCTTCTATTTTTGAGGACAAATCCCTCAGATGAAACCTCTTCCTCCTTTCTCTCTCAAAACATAGGGCTGCTGCTTAGGTGCTCCAAAAAGCTGTGCTTAGGTGCTCCAAAAAGCTGCTCTAATTATTGTCTACAAGTGTACCATTAGCCTGGGAACAGCTAACTGCCTTTAATTGCTGGAAACAGCTGGCTAATTAATGCTACCCAGATATCTAAACGCTTTGTAATATTCTCTGAATCCTCCTCTGACCCACTTGTGGCAGATGCACCGGCCCTGACAAAGGCCTGACAAGGAGCTGGCAAAAGCCCGCGAAAAACTCTCCCCCACAGCTCCTGTCGCCCCCACGTGGTGGCAGACAACACCCACGCGCCTCGGCCCAACGGCTCCGGGCCCTCAGCCAGCGGGGAGCTACATGACCACGTTTGAGCACGGATCAGATTCGACGACGAGCGCAGCCGGGGGCCATTTTGAGCCAGTCCTCCTCGGAGCAGCGGGCCGCAGGGACTCTCCGCTGAGGTTGGGACACCGCCTAAGGAAACTCCTCGAGGTCGAGAGCCCTCCCTTGATTAGGTGAGTGATTGCGCATTTTGGATTATCGGCCGCAAAAACCTTAAGAATTCTTAAGTCAGTCGTGTAGTATTAATTCCCAACCGACATTCTGAACCTGTGGGTTGTTAATGTCTGCTGGAGTCTCAAGCAGTTTTGGTTAGAGTAAAACTTAGTTTGATTTTGTTATCATTTTGTAAACTAAATCCTGGTTTTAGTTTGTTATTCAGTTTGGCTTGGTTTTGTGAGGTTTTGCAACATTTAAATTGGCGTAGTCGGCAGGATGTCTATAGAGGAATTATTCCGGAGGCACTGCTGTAGCCCTTCTCTCCCGGGGATGGAATGGGCAAAGGAGAAGTGGTCAGACCCAGCAGCAGTTGTGGAGAGAACAGAACATGCTGTGGAAGGAGTCGAGATGGGAAAAGGACAGGAGCTATTTGTGCCATCCTAGGCGCCTGCTTGATTCAAGCGCAGGAACAAAACAATGATTGTGACAGGTTGCGTAAGGACAGTTTGAGGAAACGATTAGAAATAGATTGCTTAGAAGGAGAATTAAAAAGAGAAAGAGAGAGGACGCGTCTATTACAAGAAAAAATTGAAATAATGCTAACAAAAGCGGGAAGACCCCCTAGCATTGTCCAAATCCGAAAACTGATCGTGGCATCAGATCCTGAGGACTGGGATGGGGACATCTGGGGACACCCTAATGAAAATAGCTCTGAAGAGGAGGAGGAGTTGGAGGAAAGGGATATGCGACCCTTTATTAAAACAGAAAGGCATATGGGTCCGCAAGGCGGAAACCCCCGCACTGGAGTTCGAGTCCCTGGAGAGGACCCGAGCTCAGTGAATTGCAAACGACGTTTTCGCGTCAGTCGGGTGAAACAGAAACCGAGTATTTGTGGAGAGTCTCTTTAACTGGTGGTGGTCGGATCCTGCCGAGTGATGATGAAGCAGGGGGGTTTTGGGGCCCCAGGGTGTTTCTGAGTGACGGGCCGGCAGGCGACCAGTCAGTAACGTCTCGAGTAGCTTACTGGGCTGGGGGTGTGGACCCCAAAGAGCAGGAGAGCCTGTTACTATTAAAGTGGAGGGATTGTCGGAGATAGGAGGAGTACAAAAGGCTGCTTGCATCCAGGCAATGTATGAGAGGGCGCAGCATGGGGTACCGATGGCTGCACCCGTGGACCCCAGCCACCTTAGACCTCTCATTAGAGAGCTACCAGATGCTTTGAAAATACATGTTCAATCACTTTAAGAATTAAGAGGGCCATAGAGCACAATCAGCGAAATGCTCAGACCCCACCGGTACACGTGTTGACTTGGGCGGAGAAGTTACACGATACTATATTACACGATACTATATTACACGATACTATATACTATAACTTACGGGCGCGAGATGGGATGGACTGATCCGGGCGGTGGTGCAGACGGGGAGCAGGAGGGTCCGACAAGCCAGTCGCCGACTGCACCCAGGATGACCCTCCCCCAGGGAGCCTGCACCTCCCGGAGATAAACAGGGTGGAACAAAGGATTCTTATCTTTGGCAAAAGGCATTAGCGTTGGGAATGCCTCGGGCGATGTTGCATGGGCGATCCACCGACCATAGACGGCAAGTGCTGGAGTTGCTGGGGGAGGAAACTAAGGACCGAAGGGAAGCGCTGGCAGCCGCACTGTCTCGGGAGGGGAGACTTAACCCTTTCGCGCCTCTGTGAGAGGAGTTGCAGGAGTTAAAAAACGAGAAGCCGCAGTTTGGGGTTCGGGCCTCCCACTCCGCATGGTGAATTCCTGCCAATGGTCCGCTGACAGGGAACCTTATATACGTATTCCTGTGGGTCCAAAACGGCTAAGTTTGGAATTTTTAATTGATACAGGGGCCCAAATTAGCGTTTTGAATAAGCAACAGACTAAGGAATTGGGGATTAAACCCTCAAGGAAGGCGATAAACATAATAGGGGTAACAGGTATGGCAGAAAAATGTCCTTCAGCGCGGACTCAGCTTTGGCTACCTGGGGAGAAAAGAGTGATGGCTGTGGAGGTGGCTCTAAGTCCTTATGTCACAGTTTAAAGCTGGGCCGGCTATTAAACTGGTGGCAGATGCTTGCTGTTAACCCTCCCCCCAGCCCTCCAGAAGGGAAAGGGAAAAGGGAGAGAGACTTATGGGTTGGAAAGTCAAAACAGTTTTAATAAACTATAATAATGAAAAAGAGTATAATAATAATATTGGAATAATTAAATATATACAAATATATGCAAAACCAAGATCGAGCTCCCCCGATGTCGGCTACATCACCACCGGCACTGCAGGGCAGGCCCCGGGAAGGCCCAGGCTGGGCCCAGCGATGGATGGGAACCGGATTCAGGGATCGGGGGGCGGCAGGAAAACAGACAGAGCCCTCTTTGGACACTGGCCATAGCAGAAGGGCGAGAAGGGAGAAGAAAGGGCTGAAGGCTCAAGCAGAAGCAGGCCCAAGCAGCAGGCCCAGACCCCTTTTGATCCCCCCGCTTTATACTGAGAATGACGTGTATAGGATGGAATACCTTTGTTGATCAATTTTGGGTTACCTGTCCTGTCCGCTCCTCCCTCGAGGTGTGACCCCCCTGTGGCTCTTCCCTTGTGAGCAGTGAGGAATTTAGCAGTGACCTTGGTTTCTCTAAGAATAAGTACAGCAAGAGCCTTTCTCCATAACATCCCTACTGGTGTCTCAGTGATAACTACAAACTTTGAGAGTTATCAGCCCTAGAAGCAGACACTGTCTGCGAAACATGCAGTTAGTTTCAGAAAGTGCAGTTACTTAGACTTAGCTGAAAGGAAAAATCACTGAAAGGAAAATTGGCGTGGTTTAGGTCAAACCAGGACGTTCCACCCCTATTCCATACCATTCACGTCATACTCAGATCACCACTACCTTTTCATTTTCAAATATGTACAGATATCACTAGTTTATGATTCATCTCTATACAAAAAGTTTGTTAAGTTCATTTAGTTCAGGATTCTGGATTTCTATCTGGCTAGCAGTCTCTCAGGACAGGAGACATGGTATGAATTTTTGTCATGGTTGGTGCCCAGGGGTTGCAGGTTGAAGATGTCAGTCTCAAGGAGGTTACTGGACGCCACTTGATGAAGCTAGCTCCGGTCTCATCACCACTGCCTTAACCTGAAAGACACCTATGAACACTGTTAGTATTATGCAGTAATTAACATCATACAGTTCAGAATTAAGTATTCTCACACAGAATTAGATTACCTTCAGGGACACATTGGACTTCACCATCCTGCAGCATCACCCGCCAAGTACATCCAAGCCCTTGAGCGAAAGCAATCCCACGAATGGGTTTGCCTTTGCCCAAATCAGGAAGAATCCAGACAGTTTTTCCCAACAGATACCTTTCATGCACTACAGGGACTTTATCTCCTCCTACTGTATGTAAAAGGTCCAACTGAGCAGGGCCAGCTCGACTGATGGATCCCCTGGTGTTAACTAACCAGGTAGCTTGTGCCAAATGCTTATCCCAATTTTTAAAGGTTCCACCCCCAATTGCTTTTAGGGTAGTTTTTAACAGCCCATTATACCGTTCAATGTTCCCAGAGGCTGGTGCATGATAGGGGATATGATATACCCATTCTATGCCACGCTCTTTGGCCCAGTTGTCTATGAGACTGTTTTTGAAATGAGTCCCATTGTCGAACTCAATTCTCTGTGGCGTGCCGTGTCGCCATAAGATTTGCTTTTCAAGGCCCAGAATAGTGTTATGGCTATATCCTCCTGTTAAAAAAGCTCTGATGCAGAGCTGTTTGTGCAGTAATACCATCTACTCACAACCCTCTCTTTTAGATTGTAGTAAGAAAGGCTATTGTCCTCCTCCTACTGCCATACCAGGTTCATGCCAGACATTCACCATCCATGCACCCCTCAACTTAGTATGGGCATGCTCTGACAGCCACCTATATTCCCGATTATATGCAGTCATCCCTGGGCTAGCCTGTACACGGGCTGTGCTGTCTCTTTGCCCCATTTACTGGGAAGGGTCCATGCCACGTAAGTGGTGGGATCATAGACCGAGGGATTTATGGAAGGGATGGCAAGAAGCCCCAACACAAACTGGGTGGTGGATGGAATCATTATTTGAAGTAGGAATTGCCCCGGTATGAAACCGGCAAGCCATTTTGGAACTAGGCCTACAACTATCGGCTTTAGCCAATGCTACATCTGATAGTCTGAAGCTTTTAAATGATCAATTGCAACATACCAGTAAGATGACCATTCAAAATCGAGCTGTATTAGACCTGATGTTATGAAAGGACAAAGGTGTATGTGGAGTTCTGAATCTGTCAATGAATGAGTGTTGTGTCCACATGCCGAACGTATCAGTGCTGCTTCAAGACCAAATCAACAAAATGAAGAAAGTAGCCAGAGATTCTGAAGTGATCGTTGCTGGACTAGGGATGAAGTGGTTGGGAAAAGTTTTTGACATCTTTGGATTTTCTCTTTCTGGGTGGCTAACCAGCCTCCTTCGATCTTTGATAATGCTTGTAAGTTAAGATAGTTGCAATTTGTATTATGATAAGTTGTATTAAGCGCGTGATAGTAAGATCTGTGTCAGTTGTGCATTATACCCCCTTAGAACCTGTTCGTGCAGTTGATATCCCTGTACAACCATAGAACAACTGAAGCTGATGATCCACAGTGAGCATTAAAACTCACCGAGACTGTGCTCCCTTTTAGCTTTGGAGGCAAGAGGTGACTGCACCACCACTCCAAGGGAGCCAGTCAAATTCTAACTGTGGTCACGGGGTGGATTGTGTGGCAGATGCCCCCGCCCTGACAAAGGCCTGAAAAGGACCTGGCAAAAGCCCGCGAAAAACTCTCCCCCACAGCTCCTGTCTCCCACCGCGAGGTGGCAGACAACACCCACGCGCCTCGGCCCAACGGCTCCGGGTCCTCAGCCAGCAGGGAGCTACATGACCACGTTTGAGCACGGATCAGATTCGACGAGGGCATAAACGGAGCGCCGCCGGGGGCCATTTTGAGTCAATCCTCCTCGGAGCAGCGGGCCTGCAGTCTGGGACTCTCCGCTGAGGTTGGGACACCGCCTAAGGAAACTCCTCGAGGTCGAGAGCCCTCCCTTCATTAGGTGAGTGATTGCGCATTTTGGATTATCGGCCGCAAAAATCTTAAGAATTCTTAAGTCAGTCGTGTAGTATTAATTCCCACCGACATTCTGAACCAGTGGGTTGTTAATGTCTGCTGGAGTCTCAAGCAGTTTTGGTTAGAGTAAAACTTAGTTTGATCTTGTTATCATTTTGTAAACTAAATCCTGGTTTTAGTTTGTTATTCGGTTTGGCTTGGTTTTGTGAGGTTTCGCAACACCTCTTGGGTATCATACCCACACTTTGAAAACATAGGACTGGAGGAGAAGTTGTGAAATTTACTATTAAAGGCAGAAAATTCAATTCGTTGTTGACAGAAATTTATACATCCTTTATCATAGTCTCCCAGTGCTTATTATTATGATATATTTGTATATGTTTATGTAGTTGTAGCTATTGTCCATTGTGTCGTGTTTATACATTTCTGAGAACAAGTAATTTGTGTCCAAAAATGCCTAGAATGTAAGACTTCAGTGATTAGTCCATGAATCTGTTTGTCTGTAGCAAACCTTTGTGGAGAAACCTCCAGAAAAGATACAGGCAGTTCACACTGCAGCAGGGAAGAGAACAGTATGAAGAAGGCATGGCATAGGGAAGACTTGAGGAAAGCATGTTATGCTTTCTTTTTCTACCCCATCTACAAAGGAAAGGAACCAAAGACAATACAACAGTGTGCATAAAGTTAGGGTTTAGTCTGTAGACTAGATTTCTATCTCCTGACTTTTTCAGATGATTCCTTCAGGGATGTCTGCACTGTATAGTACAGTAACAGTAAAGTTACCTAAGCTTTTTGTAAACAAGGTCAGATAGTGACTACTGTCCAGTTACAATTGTAGGTCAGGCTGTGATAACCTGAGAAACTACCTGAATTGGTCTGCTTCTTTCCTAAGACTAGTTCATGTAAAGCTAACTCAGTTATAGCTAAAATACACTTGTAGTCTGAACTCCAGGCATAGTTAGACCACATGATTACGTGTGCTCATGGCCAAAACACTGAACTAGAAATAAGGAAAACAGAATCCTTCCCTGTACATGTCATATGCTACTTTAAAAACATAAAGAAATCACTGAATCTTTCATTGAACCTCAGTTCAGCACTTGCTAGGGATAACAATGTACATATGTAAATATCTGAAAACTCTGCAGTTTCTGCACCTCATTTTATAGCAACAGATGTGGTGAACTGAGGATATTAAAAAAAAAAAATCTCCAAAATCAGTATGAGGAAGTATTCAAGGTAACTGGAAGGATGTTTGGCCTAGAGCTCCACCTAGTGAAACTTTCATGAAGAAATAACAGAAGAACACGTGTTCACTCGCTTAAATTGCAGTCCTTAAAAGTTGAGCTTTATGGGGTTGCTGTCAGGCACAGGTAATAGCATTTAGGAGCTCATGCTGCTATAAAGTGACAGTTTATTTGCATTTTAGAATGAATTTATAGCATAGAACATTCCTTCAGTTCTTTCCCCCAATGATTTAGGAAGGTGAATAGCCATGTACAGAATGTTATAATTTTGAGTTTGCTGAAGAATGTTAACTTTTTTTTTCAGAAATCCTGAATACCCCCCAAAAAGAATATCTTTACTTCTTTATCCTATCCTCATCTTTAACACTTCAGTGATATTTTAGATAGATTTCAGTTCCAACTGTATAAGAGGCTCTTCTCCAATCAGTATTAGATATCAGTCTGAATCACAATGTCATGTTTGCTGGGTTCTGAGGATAAGACATGAATTTAGAGCTAAGACCATATTGAGTTAGTGATATTGTGATGATGAAGGTGTCAGAAGTTGGAGTGAATTCAGTAACAGCACAAATACGTTGGGAAAGCAAGTGACAAAGAAGAGACTAAGATGAGCAAAAGAAAGAAGAAAATGCTTTCTATAGTTTACACCTCTACCCTTATTGGTACTGTATGGAAAAGGAAGGGCAAATACTGCACAGTTGTATGATGCTTACCATCCTGTGAAAGGCAATGTTCTGTAGCAGTGGAAGCAAGTGCCTTATGTTAACTTGCAAGCAAAAAAAGTTTACTAAGACAAGCACACTGGGGCAAGTAACACAAATACTGGGGAGAATAGCCTTCAAGATAAAGTCATATTATAATTTTAATAGCATTTCACCATTTACAGATTTTTTTTTTTTTAAGTGGGCAGCAGACCACATGTTAAAGAAACAATTTATAATATAATAATGCTCATCATTAGCCCTTCCCTTTCCAGAGGTCAGTTACACACAAACAAAATATTTAAATTCTAAAACAAATGTCTAGAATGTGGGAAAACAACAGACTTCAGGTTGTTTGAGCACTGAATGAGAGATTGTCCTTGTGAGACAGTAGGTTGGTGAGAATAGTTTGTGAATATACAATTAAGAGCTTTAGCATTGTATCTATACATGAGGAAAGTGCCAAAATTTCTCAAGCCAACATAAATTTGATTTTCTAGCTTTCTAAGACTTTGCAACTTTAAGAGTATGCAACAGTTTTTATTTTGTGAATATTTTCCTATATTTTTATTCTTTGCCTTATTTTCTTTAAAGTAAAAGATCCAGCAATATGTACCTTTCAGTAGTCCCATTTTCTGAGTCATTAAATCTGCAACAGAGATGGGTACTGCTTGAGAGAGCTAGTAGCTGAAGAAACTTTCTCTTACACCGGGGTTTGAGGACTCAGGGCATTTAGTGCTGAAAAGGAATGTGGGGCTGGGACTTCCTCTTACTGAGAATTCCCAAGTGTTGGAGGGAAGATGATAGCAGGTGTGTTTGTTAATGCTCTACTTTGTTTCTCCATATCTTTCCCATTGAGTAAAAATTTATTTGTGTGGGTACATATCTTTAGGTTCTTAAGAATGTGACTACAGCTAAAGGGTTTTCTGAAATTGGGAAGACTGAAGGGACAAGCATCTCAGAAAATAATCTATGTAATTTTCACCCAGTACTGTGAGCCATGGATTTTGTTCTGCAGTTTGCCAAGAATACATTTTACTCAAGGGGTAGGGTAATAAGTTGGAAAAAACTCCAAACAACATCCAGTATATCTCCCACATGTAAAGTCTGCTAATGCATGGAGCATTGTTGACCAGGGTGTACGGAGGGAATTGTTATGTATATTTTGATCCTTGTGCTTTGCTAAAGCTATCATGCAGAGATAACATCAGATGGTCACTATAATCTCTAGCAGAAAATAATTTGCAGATTTAGGGAAGGAGCACATTGAGTAAAATGGCAAATTTACCAACTCTAGCAAAGAAACCAGCTTCCTTCAAGCTATAACCTTGGATGCTTGGCATGCCCTGCCACTTGCAGCCAGCTTTTTGTGCTTTTGAAACTGTTTGTAATGCAAAAGGTTTCCCTGAAGTGGTGGCTTGGTGAATGTGATTCTTTTGCATGTGTTGCAGCTGACTTGTTTGTGCTGTGGGAGTCTGATGCATTTAATTAGTGTGTCCTGGGGAAAGGCAAGCTGTTTCCTGGGGGAAGTGAGGTGAGGAAAGGCAATAAATAATGGAAAATAGATTTGGAAATGAAGTTAGAGGTCATCTAGTTAATCCCTTTCCTCACAGTAAAGTAAGTGTCTTTCTCCTAGTTCTCATTTGAGAAAGTTCTGGCATTACCAGTATTACCAGAATTACAATCTTGCATGCTGTCCCTAACTCATTCTCTGAAAAACACAGGGATTTTCACTATTAAGGCACAGGTAGTTGTCTCTAATGTAGCAAGACATTGGCATTATGCTGAGGTTTCTGGAATTACTGTTTCTGCAAAGAGACTATTGAGCCTGCTGTCCTAGGGGGCTAAGGGGAGGGGGGATTGGAGCAGAAGGGAACAGAATATATAAAGATGATGTGAAATAGGCTAGGCTGGTCAGTAGCAATGAAAAATAGCACATAGAAGGAGCTGTGGAGCTGGCTTTTCAGTTGAAATCACAAGGAATTCTAGTAGCCTTTTTTCTCTCTCCTCCTTGGACCTACTTCTATCTGTGTAGGGTTCTGTAAGATCACAGCGAACTCAGGGATAATGTTAGGTTTGCTTTCTGAAAGTGGGATATGCACTTGGTGCTGCCACTAGGTATTCTGCACATAACTGAAAAGGAGTGTGAGAAAAACATGAGAAATAAATTTCTAGATATTACTGGCGGTCCCTTATGCCTTAGTGCTTTTTGAGCAAAGGGGCATTTTGTAAGGACCTCGCTTTGTAACATAGAAATTATTGCTTTTCCTCTTCTCTCTCCTTTTTCTGAAATGGTGTCTAGGTTGGGTCTCTGCAATCACTTAGCAAACAACAGGGGAGCAGAGGGGGAGATGCTGTCTGAATTTTATCTTGCTGTGGTCATAGTTAGTAAAGCTTCTGTGAGACCTGTCCTAAATCGTACTGATGTTATTCTGCACTTGGGGTCCCCAGATACTCCAATACCTGGTCAGACTCTGTGTCCACTCCCAGTTGTCTGGATCCTGAAATCAACACCGCTTGGATTGCACCATGGGGGTACAGGAAAAGTTACATCATGTCTCTGCTTTGGATTCAGAAAACACCTGACAAATTTAACCTTTCTAGAGGTATGGTGAATAAATATAAATATTCATACAAGAGTCTCCCTCATCACAAAGTTTCGAAGTCAGTCAGATATCTGGTCTGAAAAAAAAAAACAACTTATATACATTCATGAGACAGATAATTTCTAATGATCCAGATACCCTATTATTAATTGCCATTGAATATTCTATATTTACCATTTCCTTCTTTAGAACTGCATATGCTAGTAACTCTTCTGAATGCAGTAAGTGGAAAGCATTCATACAGAATAAAATTATCCTTAGAGAATAACCACAAATACTCACGATTCAAAAAACCTGTAGTAAGTACCAGTGTCTTTACTGGAAGGAGAAAATTTGTCTATCCTGACATTAGACATGCAACAAAATGCAATGAGATGCATGTAATTTCCCTTACAAAACTAGTTTCATATATGACTTAATTCATCACAGGTACAGTCACTATTGAAATTTCTACAGATAAACCTGACTTAAATGGTAAGTTTCTAAGAAATATGCTAACTATTGGTGGTTTTATGCTTTACTGCATAAAATGTTGTCTCCTTTTATTTCTAGACACGAGTATCTGAAATCACGTCATATAACATTCTTGCATACAACATCAGTAAAATCACATATAGATTAAGTTTTGGCTGATCTTACACATTCTGTGAACTTCGCAATGCTGATTCCAATGTTTTTCATAAGGACAAAAGGTCTGAAATTTCTGCAGCTGTTTTTAAATACAATGAAAACAGTACTCTAAAATCTTATATTAATTCTTATGTAGTACTTTTGTTTATGTCACTGTTACATGATATGTAATATCCAAAGTATTGTAAATGTATCTGCTGCAAGAAAATAACACTGGGGAAAAGAATGCTTTGCAGCTACTATCAGGTAAGACACCCTGGTCACTGATGGGCTACTCAACACAGTGCTTTAGTGGCTCTCACTTTCTTGTTCTTTTATGCTGCAGACAATCTTTGATCTTTCTATGCTGTTGCATCATTCCATTCCTTGGACTTTTGGACATACAGTAAAATGGACATATGTTCTCTCATATTCTTCATAGTAAAGTTCTTTCATAAAATACATTGAAGCTGTAAGTTGGAGGATGGCAAATACATGTTTGAATATCCTCAGTCAAATGAGGGAATTTAAAGCAAGACTCGCACATTTATGCAAAGGTAGAGTAAAATATTGTGCTACGATGACTAGGCTAAGTGTAATGTCCTATTGTTTTCATTTAGCCTGCATCCAGGGCTAAACAACAGCAGTTTTTCTCTCACCCAGTGTCCCTTCCCCGACCAAGGAAGGAAATTGGGAAAAAGAGGGAGTCTTATGGGTTAAAATTAAACAGATTGGATAAAATAAAGAAACCAATAAAAATGCTAACACAAAACACACAGAAGTATACTTAACTACAGAGTTGCAGCAGATTGTTCCAGAGATACCAATCATCAGCAATGAGGATAAAGGAGAAGCTAGAAAAGAGGAGAGCAAAAACAGCCCCACCTCTCTTCTCCCCCCCAAGCCCTCCCTTTTATAGTGAACTTGATGCTATAGAATACACCTGTGGGCCAGCCTGGGTCAGCTGCTCTGGATTTAACTGCTAATGGCCCTGATCACAGTGGCTGGCCACAAACTGAAACAAAATCCCAATGAAACCAGGACACCTCTCCAGCTTATTTAAAGCTAGCTAAAGCATGACTACTTTATTTTTGCAGTTTACATGTATTCATAGCTACGTAATACAGGGATAATGTGGAATTTAGTTTCAAACAAGCCTACCCAGGCAGCACCTAATTTCTACACATCTTAATTTTTGCCTGAGTTCCACAGTCGCTGAAAGGCTCTCTTTACACTTGCTAAGAAGCACTTCAATTTTGACAGCATCTTGGCACCTATGTCCCAAACATGCCTGAGAATGATCTAGAAAAATGATGCGTTCCTCTGCCTAATTGTTCTGCACAGTTGATCTAACAGGTATGTTCAGAAAACAATTAGAGATGCTGGGTCTACCCAAATATAGTGGCAGCCAATACTACCTGTAAAACATGACTAAGTGAAAATGGGGCTGTCACGCCTTGAGTAACAAAAATTCAAACATCTGGACATTCTCAGAGATTAAAATTGTATATTTAGAACAATTAACTCCTCTAGTCATTCAGCCACCACTGAGCCGTGTTCTTGGAGGCCAGGAGCTGTGGGTTTAAATGAAAAGAGGAAAGGAAGGAGGGAAAAAACAAGAAAGGAAAGCATCCACCCACATCAACTATAGTTTCTTAATAAATATTAAAAGGTCCTGATGAGCTGAATATTTTATTTACTTAATCTAACAGAGGAAACAAAATGAATCTTCATTTTGAAGTTCTTTCAGAATTATTGTTCACTGCATCTTATTCGGATCTCCTGTCTCTGTGATACATGTAGACTGAAAGAGACCTTGAGTCTTCTGAGGTTATATTTTAAACTGTAAATATCCATTCTTAGATATATGATATAATTGCCACATGGTCAAATACTGACTCTCAATTTGTTCTTCCCCAATCACTTGGGGTTTCTATTATAGATTTTGGCTATTGAGAACATTAGAGCTGTTTAATAACACTCTGACTCCTTTTGTTTATTCGCTGCATATCAGCAAAAAAGGGATGAAACTAGGACTAAATATTTTGTTTTCCTTTTTTTTTACCCTGAGCTAAGGAAAAATAAATTCCAGTGTACAGAAGCATATGAAACTGGTGCACACTATAAAACCAATGTCTTATCCACTACAAAATATTATTTCCTAAACGCTTGATTTGAAATTTGTCAATGTAGAAAGCTGTTTGCGTCTATGCAACTGTGGTGCATCTGGCTGAGGTCCCAAGCACCGTGGGTGGCCCAGATTAGAAATGTGTGGTGTGAGCAATGTTGGTGCAGTGCCGTGCTCCCCTTGGCATGCCTTTCCCAGCCCCAGTGTCCTGGAGCAGTAGGCTTTGTGTCTCTCTGAACCCTAACACTAGGAGTAACGGGATCTTGGGGCTGAGGCTGAGGTCCTCAGCAGCGTGGGTGTCCAAGCTTGGAAAACTGTGGAGGGAGCAATGATGCTGCAGTGCAGTGCTCAATGTGGCATGCCTTTTTCAGCCCCAGTGTCTCTGGAGCTGTAGGCTTTGTGGTTCTCTGAACCTCAACCCTAACCCTACGAATAATGGGATGTTGCGGCGGAGACTGACATCACAATCTCCATGGTTGGCCCTGATAATAAAAGTCTTGGAGGAAGCAATGTTTGGTGCAGTGCTGTGCTGAACTTGACATGCCTTTTCCAGCCCCAGTGTCCCTGGAGCTGTAGGCTTTGTGGTTTTCTGAACCCCAATCCTAACCCTAAGAATAATGGGATGTTGGGGCGGAGACGGACGTCACAATCTCCGTGGTTAGCCCTGATAAGAAATGTGTGGAGGGAGTAATATTAGTGCAGTGCCGTGCTGCCCTTGGCATGCCTTTTCCAGCACCAGTGTCCCTGGAGCTGTAGGCTTTGTGGTTTTCTGAACCCCAACCCTAACCCTAAGAATAATGCGATGTTGGGGCGGAGACGGATGTCACAAGCACCGTGGGTGTCCAAGACTGGAAAAGTGTAGAGGGAGCAATGTTGGTGCAGTGCTATACTCCCCTTGGCAAGCCTTTTCCAGCGCCAGTGTTCCTGGAGCTGGAGACTTTGTGGTTTTCTGAACCCTAACCCTAAGAGTAATGGGATGTTGGGGCGGAGGCTGACGACACAGTCTCCATAATTGGCCCTGATAAGAAATGTGTGGAGGGAGAAATGTTGGTGCAGTGCCGTGCTCCCCTTGGCATGCCTTTTCCAGCGCCAGTGTCCCTGGAGCTGTAGGCTTTGTGGTTTTCTGAACCCTAACCCTAACCCTAAGAATAATGGGATGTTGGGCCTGAGGCTGATGTGACAAAGACCTTGGATGGCCTTGCCAAGAAATGTGTGAAGGGAGCAATTTTGGTGCAGTGCCGTGCTCCCCTTGGCATGCCTTTTCCAGCGCCAGTGTCCCTGGAGCTGTAGGCTTTGTGGTTTTCTGAACCCTAACACTAACCCTAAGAGTAATGGGATGTTCGGCCTGAGGCTGACGACATAATCTCCATGGATGGCCCTGATAAGAAATGTGTGGAGGGAACAATGTTGGTGCAGTGCCGTGCTCCGGTTTTCATGCATTTTCCAGCCCCAGTGTCCCTGGAGCTGTAGGCTTTGTGGTTTTCTGAACCCCGACCCTAACCCTAAGAATAATGGATGTTGGGGCCGAGACGGACGTCACAAGAACCTTGGATGGTCCTGATAAGAAATGTGTGGAGGGAGCAATGTTGGTACAGTGCCGTGCTCCCCTTTTCATGCCTTTTCCAGCCCCAGTGTCCCTGGAGCTGTAGGCTTTGTGGTTCTCAGAACCCTAACCCTAACCCTAAGAATAATGGGACGTTGGGCCTGAGGCTGATGTGACAAGAACCTTGGATGGCCTTGCCAAGAAATGTGTGGAGGGAGCAATGTTGGTGCAGTGCCGTGCTCCCCTTGGCATGCATTTTCGAGCCCCATTTTACCTGGAGCTGTAGGCTTTGTGGTTCTCAGAACCCTAACCCTAACCCTAAGTATAATGGGATGTTGGGCCTGAGGCTGATGTCAGAAGGACCTTGGATGGCCTTGACAAGAAATTTGTGGAGGGAGCAATGTTGGTACAGTGCCGTGCTCCCCTTTTCATGCCTTTTCCAGCGCCAGTGTCCCTGTAGCTGTAGGCTTTGTGGTTTTCTGAACCCTAACCATAACCCTAACCCTAACCCTAAGAGTAATGGGATGTTGGGCCTGAGGCTGACGACACAATCTCCATGGATGGCCCTGATAAGAAATGTGTGGAGGGAGCAATGTTGGTGCAGTGCCGTGCTCCCCTTGTCATGCCTTTTCCAGCGCCAGTGTCCCTGGAGCTGTAGGCTTTGTGGTTTTCTGAACCCCAACCCTAACCCTAAGAATAATGGGATGTTGGGCCTGAGGCTGACAACACAGTCTCCATGGATGGCTCTGATAAGAAATGTGTGAAGGGAGCAATGTTGGTGCAGTGCCGTGCTCCCCTTGGCATGACTTTTCCAGCGCCAGTGTCCCTGGAGCTGGAGGCTTTGCGGTTCTCAGAACCCTAACCCTAACCCTAAGAATGGGACGTTGGGCCTGAGGCTGATGTCACAAGGACCTTGGATGGCCTTGCCAAGAAATGTGTGGAGGGAGCAATGTTGGTGCAGTGCCGTGCTCCCCTTTTCATGCCTTTTCCAGCGCCAGTGTCCCTGGAGCTGTAGGCTTTGTGGTTTTCTGAATCCTAACCCTAACCCTAACCATAAGAGCAATGGGATGTTCGGCCTGAGGCTAACGACACAATCTCCATGGATGGCCCTGATAAGAAATGTGTGGTGGGAGCAATGTTGGTGCAGTGCCGTGCTCCCTTTTTCATGCCTTTTCCAGCCCCAGTGTCCCTGGAGCTGTAGGCTTTGTGGTTTTCTCAACCCTAACCCTAAGAATAATGCGATGTTGGGGTGGAGACTGACGACACAGTCTCCATGGATGGCCCTGATAAGAAATGTTTGGAGGGAGCGATGCTGGTGCAGTGCTGTGCTCAACTTGGCATGCCTTTTCCACCCCATTGTCCCTGGAGCTGTAGGCTTTGTGGTTTTCTGAACCCCAACCCTAACCCTAAGAATAATGGGATGTTGGGGCGGAGACGGACGTCACAAGGACCTTGGATGGCCCTGATAAGAAATGTGTGGAGGGAGCAATGTTGGTGGAGTGCCGTGCTCAACTTGGCATGCCTTTTCCAGCCCCAGTGTCCATGGAGCTGGAGGCTTTGTGGTTTTCTCAACCCTAACCCTGAGGGAAATGGGATGTTGGGGTGGAGGCTGATGACACAATCTCCATGGATGGCCCTGATAAGAAATGTGTGGAGGGAACAATGTTGGTGGAGTGCCGTGCTCCCCTTGGCATGCCTGTTGCAGCCCCAGTGTCCCTGGAGCTGTAGGCTTTGTGGTTTTCTGAACCCTAACCCTAACCCTAAGAGTAATGGGATGTTGGGGCGGAGGCTGACGACACAATCTCCATAATTGGCCTTGACAAGAAATGCGTGGAGGGAGAAATATTGGTGCAGTGCCGTGCTCAACTTGGCATGCCTTTTCCAGCGCCAGTGTCCCTGGAGCTGTAGGCTTTGTGGTTTTCTGAACCCCAACCCTAACCCTGTGAACAACGGGATGTTGGAGCGGAGACTGACGACACAGTCTTCATGGTTGGCCGTGATATGAAAAGTCTGGAGGCAGCAATGTTGGTGCAGTGCCGTGCTCAACTTGGCATGCCTTTTCCATCCCCAGTGTCCCTGGAGCTGTAGGATTTGTGGCTCCCTGAACCCTAAGCCTAACCCTAAGAGTAATGGCATGTTGGGTCACAGGCTGAGGTCCCCATTAGCGTGGGTGGCCCAGAGCTGAATGATGTTATGGGAGCAATGTTGGTGCAGTGCCGTGCTGCCCTTGGCATGCCTTTTCCAGCCGCAGTGTCCCTGGAGCGGTAGGCTTTGTGTCTCTTTTAACGCTAACCATGACCCTAACCCTAAGTGTAATGGGTTCTTGGGTGTTTGGCTGAGGTCCCCAGCATTGTGTTTGGCCCAGATTAGAAAGGTGTGGTGTGACCACCGTTGGTGCAGTGCCGTGCTCCCCCTGAAATGTCTTTCCCATCCCCAGTGTCCCTGGAGCTGTAGGCTTTTTGTCTCTCTGAACCGTAACCCTAACCCTAACAGTACCGGGATCTTGGGTCTCAGGCTGAGATCCCCAGCAGCTTGGGTGGCCCAGAGTAGAAAGTTTTGGTGGGAGCAATGTTGGTTCAGTGCCGTGCTGCCCTTGGTATGCCTTTCCCAGCCCTAGTGACCCTGGAGCTGTAAGCTTTGTGTCTCTCTCAACCCTAAACGTAACTCTAAGAGTACCGGGATCTTCGGTCTCAGTCTGAGGTCCCAAACAGTGTGGGTGGCCCATATTAGCACGGTTTGTAGGGAGCACTGTTGGTGCAGTGCCGAACTCACCTTGGCATGCCTTTCCCAGCCCCAGTATCCCTGGAGCTGTAGGCTTTGTGTCTCTCTGAACCCTAACCCTAAGAGTAATGGGATCTTGGGGCTGAGGCCAGGAGGCCTGCATGGATGAACAAGGAGCTTCTGGATAAACTCAGGCACAAGAAGGAAGCCTACAGAGGGTAGAAGCAAGGGCAGGTAGCCTGGGAGGAATACAGAGAAACTGTCCGAACAGCCAGGGTTCAGGTTCAGAAATCTAAAGTCCTGATAGAATTAAATCTGGCCAGGGATGTCAATGGCAACAAGAAAAGTTTCTACAGGTATGTCAGTGATAGAAGGAAGACTAAGGAAAATGTGGGCCCTCTCTGGAAGGAAGCGGAAGACCTGGCTACCCGGGATTTGGAGATGGCTGAGGTACTCAATGACTTTTTTGCCTCATTCTTCACTGGCAAGTGCTCTAGCCTCACCACCCAATTCGCAGAAGGCAGAGGCAGGGACTGGGAGGATGAAGAACTGCCCAGTGTAGGAGAAGATCAGGTCTGAGACCATCTAATGAACCTGAAGGTGCACAAGTCCATGGGACCTTGTGAGCTGCATCCACAGGTCCTGAGGGAACTGGTGGATGAAGTTGCTAAGTCACTATCCATAATTCGAGAAATCGTGGCAGTCTGGTGTAGATCCCAGTGACTGGAAAAAGGGAAACGTAACCCCCATTTTTAAAAAGGCAAAAAGGAAGACCCAGGGAACTACAGGCCAGTCAGTCTCACCTCTGTGCCTGTCAAGATCATGGATCAAATCCTCCTGGAAACTATGCTAAGACAGATGAAAATCAAAGAGGTGATTGGTGTCAGCCAACAAATCGTGCCTGACAAATTTGGTGGCCTTCTACGGTGGGGTTGCAGCACTGGTGGATAGGGGAAGAGCAACTGACATCATCTGCATGGACTTGTGCAATGCATTTGACACTGTCCTGCACGACATCCTTGACTCCAAATTGGAGAGACATGGACTTGATGGATGGACCACTTGGTGGATAAGGAATTGGCTGTATGGTCGCACTCAAAGAGTTACGGTCAACGGCTTGATGTCCAAGTGGACACCAGTGATTAGTGACGTTCCTCAGGGGTCAGTATTGGGACCGGCGCCGTTTAACATCTTTGTCTGCAACACGGACAGTGGGGTTGAGTGTGCCCTCAGTAAGTTTGCTGATTGCACCAAGCTGTGTGGTGCGGTCGACATGTTGGAGGGAAGGGATGTCATTCAGAGGGACCTTGACAGGCTTGAGAAGTGGGCCTGTGCAAACCACATGAAGTTCAACAAGGTCAAGTGCAAGGTCCTGCATGTGGGTTGGGGCAATCCCAAGCATAAATACAGGCTGGGTGGAGAATGAATTGAGAGCAGCCCTGAGGAGAAGGCCTTGGGGGTGATGGTTGAAGAGAAGGTCAAAATGAGCCGACAGCGTGCGCTTGCAGCCCAGAAGGTCAACCATATCCTGGCAGCATCAGAAGTAGCATGGCCAGCAGGTCGAGGGAGCTGATTCTGCCCCTCTACTCCAGTCTTGTGACACCCAACGTGGATTGCTGCGTCCAGCTCTTGGGCCCCCAACATAAGAAGGACATAGAGCTGTTGGAGTTGGTCCAGATGAGGGCCACGAAGATGATCAGAGGGCTGAAGCACCTCTCGTATGAAGACAGGCTGAGAGAGTTGGGCTTGTTCAGCCTGGAGAAGAGAAGGCTCCAGGGAGACCTTCTATCAGCCTTCCACTACCTGAAGGGGGCCTACAGAAAAGCAGGAGAGGGACTTTTTACAAGGTCATGTAGTGATAGAATGAGGGGTACTGGATTTAAACTGAAAAACGGTAGATTTAGATTAGATATTAGGAAGAAATTCTTGACTGTGAGGGTGGTGAGACACTGGAACAAGCAGTGTTCAAGGCCAGGTTGGATGGGGCTTTGAGCAACCTGGTCTAGTGGAAAGGTGTCCCTGCCCATGGCAAGGGGGTTGGAACTAGATGATCTTTAAGGTCCCTTCCAACCCAAACTATTCTACAATTCTATGGTTCTATACACAATTAGGAATTTGTGTTCATAGTTATTATATATGCATAACTTAAGGAAACAATGCAATACACATTTGGGACTGGAGAGGAAGCATGGGAGCATAACTGAGTGTTTTACAGATTGGAAGACACTGAATATACAGACTGTGTTTCCTTATCTAGTAGAAGCAGACTGAAGTTTCTGTTGAAATTTCAACCTGTCTGGGAAAACGTGGTGTGTGGATATAAAAGTATCCTAAAAATGTTCTTCAGTTTGTCAGTTCCTTGGATTTAAATTATGACAGAGTGAATGTCATTTCTATAAACTGCAATCCCCTTCAAATAAGGATTTTTTTGCTTCTTTTCTGGAGCAGCTCAGTTTTATCCCCACACAACTGATGAATAACTACCTGTATATAGAATACGTGCCCTTTCAGTACATTTTCTTTTTCAACTTGTTTAAATAAGACCCAAACAATTTCTCACGGGTCGTTGTTTCATTGTCAGTGTCTCTGTAGCAGAACACAATAGGTGCTACTCTGTGGAGGTTTAGGCAAGCTTGAGTGGAAGCCAGTTCCGTGATATTTCAGGATTGCACTGAAACAGAATATCACACATTTAGGCCTAGTGGTTTTCCTGTATCCCCATGACCACAAAAAGTAAAGCTTTTTTTGTCTAATTTCAGCATATGGTGTCAGCCTGACATACAGTCTATTTTTGCAGCAACTCTATTGTTGCATATCATGATAGTAGTAATGCACTGACAATGCAATGCTTCCCTCAGTGAAGCTCTGAAGCTGACTTCTCTTTCCTGTGCCAGTAACGACTCATAAGGCTGTAGAATTAAAATGTAGAGTTACTCATAAATAGAATGTGTAAGTGGTCCTATTTTGTGCAAGAGTAGTCTGAATATTTTATGCCACTATTAATGTCGAAAAACAAGCCTGAAATGGGGTATGTGTCCTTCAGTATATATAAATTACGTAAATAGTTTTTCCCTTTGAGAAATTAAAACTCTTTTAAACAAAAAGGCCAGAAGAATTGTTATGAAAGGTGTGATGCCTTGTGTTGTGTTTGACCTTGGCTGACTGCCAAACCCCCTATCTTGCCACTTTCACACTCCCCCTCCTCAAGAGGATAGGAGAAAATAAGACGGAAAAGCTTGTGAGTCGAAATAAGGACAGGGACATCACTCACTAACTACTGTCATAGGAAAAAAAAGATTCCACTTGGGGAAAATTAATTTAATTTATTGCCCATTAAAAATAGAGTAGGATGGTGAGAAACAACAATAAAAATTTAAACAAACAACACCTTCTGCCCACCCCTCCCTTCTTCCCAGGCGTAACTTTGCTCACAATTTCTCTACCTCTTCCCATTGAGTGGTACAGGGGGACAGGGAATGGGACTTGCGGTCAGTTCATAAGACTTCGTCTCTGCTGCTCCTTCCCCCTCACGCTCATTCCCTGCTCCAGTGGGGGGTTGCTCCCACAGGAGACAGTTATCCATGAAATTCTCCAATGGGAGTCCTTCCCGCGGTCTGCAGTTCTTCAAGAACTGCTCCAGCACACGTCCTTTCCACAGGGTACAGTCCTTCAGGAAGAGTCTGCTACACCGTGGGTCCCCCATGGCTTCACACGTCCTGCTGGAAAACTCGCTCCTCTCCCTGGGCCCCATGGGCCCTCCATGGGCTGCATCTTCCTTCAGGGCATATCCACCTACTGCGGCATGAAGTACTCCACAGGCTGCAGTGTGGATATCATCTGTTAACTACAATGAAAATTTCCCTGTAGAGGTTTGGTTGAGTGAGAAGGGGCACGATCCTGTGTCAGTCACCGAGCAGTCTGAGCAACCCAGGCTTTGAGCAAGGGTTAAGCCCAGAGCTAGCGACCTTGCACTCCCCTTGCACGGAGCAGAACAAAGAACCTCGTGGTGCCTGCTTCGCGGGAAGCAAAACTACGTCCGGGAGGGGAGGGGGCGGTCACGGCTCTGAATATGTAAACCTATGGACCAATCACAAGTGCGATCGGGGCGCGCGATTAACATATGCATAGCCTATATAACTACTGCTTTCTTTGTTAATAAACGAGAAGCTTCCATACTCACATTGAGATCGCGTAGCTTACTTCCAGACCGTTCCCCAGCACCCGCGAGCGCGCCTCCCCCGGTTTTCCCCGTACTACATTTCCCTAGTTTATATATAAAAAAACAATTGTCCAAACTCCTCCAATATTCCCATTCAAATATCTTAGAGTGTTCTGTGTTATATTAAACCATATGAAACTGAACAATATAAGCAGGCATCTTTTATTTCAACCTGTAGCTCAAGGTGAAACACAAAGTGTGCAAACTGTATTTAGTGAGCATAAGGAAAAGTATTTATTGTGAAGTTTGGTTAAACAGTATAACTTACTGACGCAAAATTCTAAGTGCATTTATTGCTTCAATTTCTCAATTAGTACATCAAATACTCAAATGTTCTTCTGAATTTGTGACCAAGAGGATATGTTTAATGATTCTTGCGTATAATATACACTCTCAGACACCAGCTGTCTCTTGAAATGAGTGCAAAGAATACATTAATAGAGACAATGGAAAGGTACCCTAGAACATCTGGCACATAGATCCACGCACAAGACACTCTAAGAAATGTGATATACCATATGTGAAGCAAAGATTTGAAGAGATAAGAATGGCTTGGAACAAACATGGCTTTAAAAGGAAAAAGCACATGACCAGAAGAAAGACATGAAGGAAATCAGTGAAGGGTAAAGGTTATAATATTCAGAGCCTTCAATATGTAAATATGCACTAGTGGTACATCTTTTACAGAAACAAGTGAAAACTCCCAAAAGTAGTAGTTCATAAGTTTATATTGTCATATATGTTTATTATATGTATCTTAGTTATTCATCACTGAAAATGTGGTTGTTTTTTTTTTTTTTTTTTCTACCCATGGAAAGAAAGTTTTCTCCACCATTTACTTCACAACGAAATACAGTAAAACTCTTCCTTGGGGTTTTCAGACCTGTCAAGTTTTTAAACATAGTTTATTTTTTTCAATTTTCTTTTTATTCTTAGTTTTCAAAAATACTCCTTTTCTTGTTGTTTTGGGTTCCCCCCACCCCCCCGCCTCCCTTAATTTACCATTATGATTAGGGCTTTTTTTTTTAGATCTTTGTGGTCCAAGGCAAGGTGATACACAAAGAAACATGACAAAAAGCATAAAGAGACTTCACCTTTCCAGTTCCTTCTTCTTTGCTGTGGGTATCCCTATTCTTTTTAACTCCCCAACAGTGTCTATTAGAAGGAAATTATGGAAGCACTACGCAAAGCTTGATTTTATTTGAAATATCTTCATCAGTTTAACACTGCTGTAGCTCAAGATATTTGACATTTTTTTCTATCTAAAAGGTGTTGGTGTGGAACATAATAACCTGATGAGCATTTGGATCTCTAGCTCATCTTCAGTAGGGAGATTTCCCTAAGTATGCAAAATGCTAATTCATGTCAACACCTAAAAGTCTTGCCCATTTATATCGACATTGACAAAACTGTAAAAGTGGAAACTGTGTTTTTTCCAGAGTTGGTTTCTTAGATTTCCCTCTGACTTACAAATTACCCTGAATCTAAAACAGGTTATCTTGACTGTCAAGCAGAGTGAAGCAAAATTAACGTGTAATGGAGAAGGAACCAGAGGTCTCGTGAATAAAATATATGAAACTTACATATGAATGATGACACTGAAGCGTGCACACAGACATTTAATATTGTTTTGGATTGCCCTGTTTTTTTCTATAAAATACCGTTATTTTTCTCCATAAAAGAACTCCTAAAAATACATTTTCAAAGAAGCTTGAAAGTTGCTTATCTAGTTTGAACAGAATAAGTCACTGAAAGCAGTAAACAAGAGTCTGAGCATGTATTCCAGAAGGGAATTTAGTAATATGGTTTTAATTTCAATAGTAATAATTTTAGTCATATATAACAAAGTGTAGCTTATGGAAAATGTGAGACTCATTAAAGAAAACAAAATCAAATAACTCAATAACCATTCATATTTTTATTAATTTGTTAAGTTATTATATATAGTAAAAAATAAAATATAATTCATAGCTTTAATGACTCTATACAAGCTCTTATATTGTTAATTATTGTGTGCATGTGAATAAGTGAAACAAAGAGCTGTTTTTCAAGATATAAGGAATACCAGCTATTGACTTTCCCCCCTCCTTTGAAACACTGAAAACTTCTCTTTCTGGAACTCTGAACTGTATCACTAATTCTTAATCACTAGTTCTAATCACTAGTTCTGGGGCTGGTGCTGTTCAATATCTTTATAGATGATCTAGACGTAGGGATTGAGTGCACCCTCAGTAAATTTGCAGATGACACCAAGCTGGGTGGCAGTGTCGATCTGCTGGAAGGTAGGAAGGCCCTACAGAGGGATCTGGACAGGTTAGATAGATGGGCCGAGACCAACGGCATGAGGTTCAACAAGAACAAGTGCCGGGTCTTACACTTGGGCCACAACAACCCCATGCAGCTCTACAGGCTGGGGGAAGAGTGGTTAGAAAGCGGCCTGGTAGAAAGAGACCTGGGGGTGCTGATCGACAGCCGGCTAAACATGAGCCAGCAGTGTGCCCAGGTGGCCAAGAAGGCCAATGGCATCCTGGCCTCTATTAGGAATAGTAGCCAGCCGGTCTAGGGAAGTGATCGTCCCTCTGTACTCGGCACTGGTGAGGCCGCATCTTGAGTACTGTGTCTGGTTCTGGGCCCCGCACTTCAAGAAAGATGTTGAGGTGTTGGAGCCAGTCCAGAGGAGGGCGACCAAGCTGGTGAAGGGTCTGGAGGGTCTGACCTATGAGGAACGGCTGAGGGAGCTGGGGTTGTTTAGCGTGGAGAAGAGGAGGCTCCAAGGTGACCTTATTGCAGTCTACAACTACCTGAAGGGAGGTTGTAGTGAAGTGGGTGTTGGCCTCTTCTCCCGGGCAACTAGCGATAGGATAAGAGGGCACAGCCTCAAGCTTGGCCAGGGGAGGTTCAGGTTGGACATCAGGAAGAATTTCTTTCCAGAAGGGGTTATTAGACATTGGAATGGGCTGCCCAGGGAGGTGGTGGAGTCACCATCTCTGGATGTGTTTAAGAAAAGACTGGACATGGCACTTAGTGCCATGGTCTAGTTGACATGGTGGTGTCAGGGCAACGGTTGGACTCGATGATCCCAGAGGTCTCTTCCAACCTGGTTGATTCTGTGATTCTGTGTGATTCTGTAATTTTTAATTCTAAGAAAATGAAGAGAAGCAAAAAAAACCCACTACTTGTAAATTTACCAAAATTTCTTGTCAGATGAAGTAGTATTACTGCATTATCCTGTTCCTCCTAAGAAATGAGAAACAGGTCCAACAGCAGCAATGTTCCTTCTTGGATCTCTGCCAATGTGAGGAAATCAGAGACTTAGTGAAAGAGTCATTGGCTGGGTGATTACACTGAACCTTATAGTATCCATTCACTGAAAATGCTGTAGCTCAGATCGACTTCATATTATCCTATGTGAAAATATGATTTTGCTGATTCAAATAGCTCATGAAATTTTCTAGACATCTGCTTTTGCTAGTGAATGGTGATGCTTCCCATTCTTAAATCACAGTTTTCTGTGCTGTTGGTTTTTTATAGACTGAGTGGCTACTTCAAGAACCAGTCCCTAATCCAAGAGAATCCTGGGGTTTTGTATAGAATTTCAAAACCTAATAAGCCATTCTACTCTTTTATTTTATGCAGTTCTTATTTCAACACTGAAAGTTAACACGGAAAAAATTACTACCTGCTTTTAATCTGACATTTACTTAGCAACTTTTTAAAAGAAAAAAAGAAATTAAAAAGAAAGATCACACCTGCAATGTAATACTAATCTTTAAACAAGGTTTCAGGACACTGAAACTCCTTACAATGCTGATATAAATAAAATATCTTACTTAAGCTATTTTCCCAGCAATACTTAGAGGTATTCTTTTCTCTTTCTGAGGCAAATCAGAGGTCTGCCTATTTGTAAACAGTTATCTACTGCAGCACTAAGATGTCATAAAAAGATGAAGGAGAATTATACTATTTATAAGCCTATATTTGAAGTTTCATTACTACTGCCACTGGCCTTGCTGAAATGTTTTATTAAAAGGATTAGAAAAAAAATGTACAGACATATTGTAGAAAACCAGCATTTTCTAGTAAATTTTTTTTGGCATTTACATCTTGTTGCCGCTTGTCTGCAGCAAGCTCCGTTCGGTTGCTGGCTGGCCTGAGGCTATCCGCACCCCAGGGCCATTGAGCACTGACACCAATGTGAGGATGCAACAAATGGCGTTTATTTAACTGCGCAACAGCCTTATATAGTTGTCTTGTCCCGTACGAACTCGCACGATACTTGCACATCCTGCTCCTTTCGCCACACCTACCTTCCGTTACAGCCCGAGATTTTCCGGTCGCCGTACCCTAATCTACCTACAACATCTGGCTGTTGTATCTCTGTCACAGATTTATGTAAAGTTGTTAATTAGTAAAACACCTATGAAGAAGGGAGAGGTAAGATAAAAAAGTGGAAAACTGGAAAAATTGAGTATCAGTTTCCATCACATTAACCCTGTACTTCAAGCAACTTTGTATTCTTTCATTCCAGACTGTCCAGGTAGTTTAAAACAAATGTCACTTGTGTTCTGATTAGTTGCACCTTTGCTACCAGAAGTTCATTAAAGAGAATATTTCAGTGGCAGTCTGTCCACACCTCTAGTACAGTATTACTATAGAAAAATCTTTTGTATAAAGAATGATCTTGGAAAGAACATTTTGCCAGAGTTTGGCATCTTTACATTGCCAGAATGACACAAATGTGTATATGTGTGTATATATATATATATATATATACAGCTGAGAGCTGACTCCATTGGAATAAACACAGAAGACAAACAAGAGCAGAATCAGACTGAAAATATTAATTTTGCTTTAAGCTTAAAGATAAAAAATGTTGTTTTATATCATGAGACTTCCAATTTTTTAAATGTAGTTAGGGCTAAATCCAAACTTGACACACTTTAGAGCTTTCCAAATTGATTTATTTTCTTAAGCATTAAATTCCAACACCTAAAGTGTTCTTTTGTCTATTTAATATTCCTCTTTCTGTGCATTGTTTCCTGCTTGGTTTTTTTTTCTGGGGGGGTTGTTAGGTTGTATTTGTTCTTTTGTGATGTTGTCTACAATGAAATAATCATCAGCTTTAAGGAATAACATGTAACAGTAAGAAGCCACTGCTAGGGCACTGGTTTTCCAAGTGACAAGCACTTTCTCTCATAAGCTGTTGAGTGTTCGTTCCCCGCTTATCCTAGCTTCAATGATAACATTTATTTCTCCATTTGAGGCTCCATGTCAACATTTTGTACCTCTTAGTTCCTTTTAACTGTTTCTTCCAATTTGTGCAAGTGTACATTTATAATGGGAATAATTAGAAAGAGACCAGTGATTCATGAATCCTCTGAACTTCCAAGTATTTGTTTTACATGCTCTGTCCTGCCTGAAATGATTCTCCATATCATGGACTTCAAGGAAATATCTTGCCTTTATGCTGAAAGTATTCATTTCCTTATTGTGATTATAAATTAAAATGGATTAATTCATTCTCTTTTAGTCGTCCAGGATTTACCTTATAGAAAACAAATGCCATTGGTTCAGATGTGCCTATATCTATTGTGCTGATTACAGTATCATAAAATAGGCTAAAAGTTTTCATTTAGCATACTGGCAAGAGAAGTAGTGGACAAGTGCTGCAGTCTAAACCACAGAGTAGCATGCTAATAAACTGGAGAAAAGGAATGAGAGGAATTAAAATTGAATGATAGGAAAACTCCTTAGTTTTTTTGTGTTTTTTTTTTCTTACTTCATTATCAAAGAATATAAAATACAGCTCAGTTAACAAGTTGCTTTAGAGAATCACAGAATGGTTAGGGTTGGAAGGGACCTCTGGAGATCATCTAGTCCAACCCCCTGCCAAAGCAGGTTCACCTAGAGCATGTTGCACAGGGTCGCGTCCAGGCGGGTTTTGAATATCTCCAGAGAAGGAGACTCAACAACCTCCCTGGGCAGCCCATTCCACTGCTCTGTCACCCTCAAAGTAAGAAGTTTTTCCTCATATTTAGATGGAACTTCCCATGTTTCAGTTTGTGCCCGTTGCCCCTTGTCCTGTTGCTGGGCACCACTGAGAAGAGTCTGGCCCCATCCTCTCGACACCCGCCCCTAAGGTATTTGTAAGTATTGATAAGATCCCCCCTCAGCCTTCTCTTCTCCAGGCTAAACGGACCCAGCTCCTTCAGCCTTTCCTCATAAGAGAGATGCTCCAGTCCTCTGATCATCTTTGTAGGCCTCCACTGGACTCTTTCCAGTAGTTCCTTGTCTTTCTTGAGCTGTGGGGGCCCAGAACTGGACACAGTACTCCATCTGTGGCCTCACTAGGGCAGTGTAGAGGAGGAGGAGAACTTCCCTTGACCTGCTGGCCACACTCTTCCTGATGCACCCCAGGATACCGTTGGCCTTCTTCGTCACAAGGGCACATTGCTGGCTCATGGTGAACTTGTTGTCCACCAGGACTCCCAGGTCTTTCTCCGCAGAACTTCTTTCCAGCAGGTCAACCCCTAACCTGTACTGGTGCATGGGGTTATTCCTCCCTAGGTGCAGGAACCTACACTTGCCTTTGTTGAACTGCATTAGGTTCCTCTCTGCCCAACTCTCTGGCCTGTCCAGGTCTCCCTGAATGGCAGCACAGCCTTCTGGTGTATCAGCCACTCCTCCCAGTTTTGTGTCATCAGCATACTGGCTGAGGGTACGCTCTGTCCTTTCGTCCAAGTCATTGATGAATAAGTTAAACAGGACTGGACCCAGTACTAACCCCTGGGGAGCACCGCTATCTACGGGCCTCCAAGTATACTCAGCATGGCTGGTCACAACCTTCTGAGCTCTGCTATTCAGCCAGTTCTCGATACACCTCACTGTCCACTCATCTAACCCACATTTCCTGAGTTTTTCTATGAGGATGTTATGGGAGACAGTGTCAAAAGGCTTGCTGAAGTCAAGGTAGACAACATCCACTGCTCTCCCCTCATCAACTCAAGTTAATTAAATTACATTCATTAATTAAATAAATTAATAAATTAAATTAATTTACAAGTTAATTTAAAAAAAATAGCTTGATATCTTAAGGGGTTTATCATCCCCTCAAATAAACAAATGTAAACAAAAAATATACCAAAAACTTGAAAGTGAATCTTACTGAAAATTACTCATCATTGCAATTGCACGGTGCATTCGCAGTTACTTAATTTTGCTATGTTAATTTTGACAGTGCCTGAGTTTGTGTATGTGTATGTTTATGTGTGTGTGTATGTGTGTGTGTATGTATATGTATAGAGAAAGAGTACTTTATGTCAAAACAATGTAAAGAATACTTGAAATAACATGTAATGATGAGAGTAGGATGTTTGTTTGGCATATGGAAGATGAAAAAGCCATAATTGGAAGAAATAAATTAAATAGGACTGTATTATTACTAGCAAATAACAGAGAATTGAATTGAAAGAAATATAGATCATGAGACAGAGATGAAAGCTTGGAGCATGAAATCGAGACAAGTGATAAACTGGAAACGAAAGTAATTTTTATAAGATAAAATAGCACAGGAACTGTATGTGAAAGATTTTTAAAATTTATTTTATTGTTATTAATGTTTTTTTTTAACTGATAATTGAATAGATTATCATATAATAACGGGTGAGTGGAATGGGTGCAGACAGAAAAAAAAACACAAATGAGGTAGATCTGAAATGTTATGTAATTTCAGGTAAGGAATATATGGCAGATACTTTGTTCATTTTTCAGCAGAAATCTTAGTCAGATGATTTTGATTCAATCAGCTCAAAGTCTGAACAGTATTATGCGCAAGTAATTCAAAATTCTACATTATTTAGAAGTCTATCTTTTTTATTAGAATTGATACAGTAGTTCATTATTTTTGTCTGTTTCAGACTGACTTTTAATTTCTTCCAGTTCCTTTTATTTAAGGGAGCATTTTGTTTCTTCTTAATGTCAAGCAGATTTTCTGTAATTCTAATAATTATGAGGGAGAAATTGTTATTCTATTGTTGGAAATAGATGGAAAAAGATAATTAAAGTAAAAAGATTGTAACTTAAAAAAAAAGAGAGAAAAGAAGAAAAAAACCACATTTTTTTCTTGAAATTGCTGGAATGTCCTTGCAATCTCTCTATCTTTTTTGCAATTAATAAAGAAAAGGGAGGACTAGCTCCAGATAAACACCTCAATTACATGAATTTTATTGAAGGTTAAAGTAGTTTGAAGATAACCATTTATTAGGTTGTACTCTTGCAAATATTTTTTACTAGTACTGTTAATTAATGAATAGCAACATAGCTACAGTGCACAAAGTGTTTCAAATGATAAAACATGGTTGTCTCTGCTCTGGAATATTGGAACATTTTCCGCATTTGCTTTCCTCTATCAATATTTCTTTTCATAAATTGCACTATGCTGTTACTCAGTTAAACCTTATTAATTTGTTCTTTACTGGTTCACTGCTTTTAATTCAGCTCTTGTGTTTTGCTATCTGGGCTCTTACCTCTCTGTACAGAAACATTCTGTTACAGCTGCTGTTGTGGTCTTAAATAATAACTGGGAAACAATTTTGAAGAGATAATTGAAATGACATTGCTCAACTCATGCCAACATTATAAACGTCTGTTTAGCATATCAGCCTTGTTGCTAAGCTTCAGAAGAATTGTTTCTACTTGCAAGGAGACCTCACTGACTTCTTCATAAATGAAACAATAAAAACTAATACTCATTTAAAAAAAAACCCCTACCACCCTCTATGGCTACAGATAGCACTAGCAATATGAAGATGAAACTCTTCAAGCATCATTTCCACTTACACTTAGTATAGGTGCACCTGTTACTTGGCAAAAAAAGTGTTGGTCTTTCAGACCTTTCAGTCTTTTCATATAACACTGGAATGATGTTGAAAGAAGGGCAAGTCATGGTGCAGTACTAATTCAACTCCAAGAGGAAACATAGCTCAACTTGATGCTTGCCTGGTTGTACAGGTTCACATTTTAAATAGTATTACAAAGAATTCTTTAAAGTGCTACCAGCTCTGATTGATAGGTAAGATGACTCAGCAGACTTAACTGGGAAGCTTAACTGTGTTTTTGTAACTTAAGGTACTTTTATTTTTCCTCAGTTTAATAAGCAATGCTGTATATTCTTTGATTAAAGCTACTGTTTTCAGTTCTTTTGTTTACAAATTATTTGCAAATTTACTTGTGAATTTTTTGCTTTAGTTACAAAGTATTTCTTGAAATATACTTTTAAAGTAGTAGTTCTGTTAACTTAATAGCTATAGTTCTTTTTAAGTACCAGAAACTTGCTGATAGTTAAAGTGCATGACAGATATTAAAAGGTATGCACATATCTTTCAAAGTCATAATAAAAAGACCTCAAACTTGGTTTCAAACATCTTGCCAAATTACAGGTCAAGTTGTTCATTCCATGTCCACACTGACACACTGAGCTCTTTAATTTTGCTTCTTAAATCACTAGATAGTAGTGATAGTAGCTCTAATACTGTACAGTTTCTTCTCGCTTATTTTTTAATTGAATTATCAAGGAGTAATGGATATTTCCTCTCTTTTGAGCCTCACAAGTTAGTGAGCTTGATAGCACTCCACTGAGCAGTCCCCACGTGTATACAACATCCCTTGGTTTACTACAGTGTCTGTTGCCAAAAAAAAGATAACATTCTTTTAGAGTCCTTGCTCTGAGCTCAATGATTTACTGTTACAAAAATGGTAAGCTGCAATGTATCTTAGGGGATGTCTTCCTGCAGAAGAAGTAGCAGAGCCAAATGCCCAGCCCTTCCTTTGTGACATTAAACTTTGAGGGAAACACTAAATGGGAGCAGACCCCATGCTGTAAAACCAGGCGCAGGTACCAATCAGATAGAATTCTTCAGAATACAATACAGCTTGAAAGAGGAAGGAAATGTAACTTTCTCAACACTGAGCAAGAAAGACTCTACAGGACAGTAACCACAGGAAAGACTGGTGATCTAGAAAATTCTAACTGAAATCCCTATGTAGATCTACACTAGAAAAGTCAAGAGAGCAATGTGAAAACAGCTAAGTTATGAGCACAAGCACAGTCCTGCCATCATTCAGCCAGGCTTAATTGTCAGGAGGTTCCGAGGTACGGTTTTGGCATGTGCCATCTGCTCTCCCACTGTTAGAGGACAGCATGGGCCAAGGACAGTTCCAGTTTGACCACATATATATTTTTTCAGAGGTATAGGGTGGGGGAAAATAAGAGTTTAGTAATCTTGACTGTGCTCTTCCATTTACCTCAGGACCAGTAAGTGGTCCATGGTTCATTTTAATTACTGATACAGACAAAGTTTAAGGGCCTAAAATGGAAGGAAAGCTGTGGGAAAAAAAGTTATTAGAGAATTCATGAGCTTCTGTGAGACTGGAAAAAGTTTCCTGCATCAGGGAGGAACTGGAGAAGTTGTGAACTGAAATCTTGGAACAAAAGTGATACAAAAACCCCAGGAGATAAAGATCTTGAGCTGAGAAAGGAAGGAAGATTTATTTATAAAGACAGGATTAATTAGATTCCCAAGAATAAAATGTTTCTTTTAGTCTTCTGTACTGTGATCATGCAAGAAAACACTGGAAGTCATAAAGGACAGCCAGAATATTTCGTGTGACAGAGGAGTTTGGCAGAAATTATTTGACTTTGACAAGTCCGTGTCTGTTCCAAAGTTGGATGAAGTGAAACTTCCCATGTACTCCAGAAGGTCTTAACTTATCCCTTAAACAAACAAGACTTTACGCAAGGTTTCATACTGACGAAGAATTTCAAATTGCTAACTGTAAGATCAGCTTTGTTATCCATGGTTTAATATTTATTCTATTTCTGACTATGAGGTGATTTTTTATAGGAAGCAGCATATTTTGGTGAAAAAATTCTGCATTTAATTTGGAGACATACTGTGGAAAGGGCAATTAACTATTTGGGAAAAGGAATTGTCATGTTAATGAATTTACATATGTGAAAGATTTGGAATAGCAAATAGTATATATACTTACAAAATTGTACTTGCTTACTGGCTGCAGCGGCACTACTTATAAGCTACGCTTAATTTGTGAAAATTTGATTTGATTCATTCTCTAAGCTTCTAGAGTCTCCCCTTCTTACAACTTTAGAATTCATTGCAAGCACATGTTCAGAGAAGTTTGATGTTCTGATGCACACAGCTGTTTTCTTAGGCTATGTACATATTACATTTCAGTATTACACTTGGGCACTTATCGGTATTCTGCTAAGAGTCCCCTGAGGAACTGAACTCATGTTTGTACATTATTCAGAAGCTTGTAATTCATAGTTTTATAAATTTTTTGTACATTAATGATCAGACTTGGTGGTCTGTAAAGATCAAAAATTGATTTTTTTCTAATTTAAATAAGTGCATCAGAGAAAATATAATTATTATTATTTTTTTTTTAATTTGCAGCATGTCTAATTGGCTTAACTGCATCAGAACAAGATTGAATAATCTTAATACTGAAGAGGAGCAAGTTACTTAGTAGAGAATTTTTTGCTGTTACAGGACATAAAGAGTTTGGTTGGGTTAAATGTGATTCTGTTTGCAAAAGCAGTTCCTTCTCAGCATGGGAATTTGGAAGGATCGTACTAGGAGGTTTTAAATAATGATGTTTGTTTCCTGAAGATGACAGTATTATACTGTTGTTAAACTGATAAGGAGTGAAGAAGGCTGACAAGGCTAGATAATAGTTTTCTGCAGTAGATCAATTCATTAGAGTGTCCCTGCCATACTCTTAAGAACTCAGAGTTGATGGCCTCCTTTCTTTACATTCCTCCAAACAAATCAGTACAGTCTAAAATTATTTTGAACTATTCAAAATCTGAGAGGATTTTGCTCATCTAGAGAGTTCAGCTTGCAACAAGAAGTTCAAGATTGTATATGCTTGATTTGTCCAACTTAGTACCTCTTCTTGTCTTTGTATGCGAGAAAGATGTTGAGGTGTTGGAGCCAGTCCAGAGGAGGGCGACCAAGCTGGTGAAGGGTCTGGAGGGTCTGACCTACAAGGAACGGCTGAGGGAGCTGTTTAGCCTGGATAAGAGGAGGCTCAGAGGTGACCTTATTGCAGTCTACAACTACCTGAAGGGAGGTTGTAGTGAAGTGGGAGTCGGCCTCTTCTCCCGGGCAACTAGCGATAGGACAAGAGGACACAGCCTCAAGGTTGGCCAGGGGAGGTTCAGGTTGGACATTAGGAAGAATTTCTTTCCAGAAAGGGTCATTAGACATTGGAACAGGCTGCCCAGGGAGGTGGTGGAGTCACCATGTCTGGATGTGTTTAAGAAAAGACTGGACATGGCACTTAGTGCCATGGTAGTTGACATGGTGGTGTAAGGGCAACGGTTGGACTCGATGATCCCAGAGGTCTCTTCCAGCCTGGTTGATTCTGTGTGATTCTGTGAACCCACTGAATCATATTGCAATTTCCCTTAGAAGTTCTCTGAAGACCACTCTCACCTATTTCTATTTCGTATAAAGCATAGGCTGTGTTTTTTGTAGCCTGCTGCACGGTAGTCCTTCTTTATCTATAGTTAATTGAAACCTGTTTTCACTGCGTCCTTGCCCAGTGCAATAGATGGTATAATTTCCATTTGTTTTGGCACTGTTTACTATATGTGTAATACATATATATATATATTTAATAAGTTTGTGAAGCAGAAATTAAATCACCTGCTTATCTTGCCTTACAACTGAGTTGTGACTAAGTAAGGCCAAGTAAAGGGTTGTTCATTTTTTGGAGTAACTAAGGATAACTGTTGGTAGCATATCCTGGAGTGCAAAGTAGGGCAGGTACACAACAAGGCATGAAAAGTAAGGAGCCTGCAATGTAGTTAAAGACAGGAAGACTCCTTGGTAATGACAAATATGGAACAAACCTTGGTGACAGGAAGAATATGGTTCCAAAAGGAGACCATGTTGTGTTACAACCAAGAAATCCGTTGATAATTGTTGATAATCCACTGGTGCAACGACAGATTTACTTTTAAATCTTTCTGACTCAGCTGATTTGAGTGTTTCCCATTTCAAAAAAAATCTTATTTCACGTTGTATTATGACAGAAAATAGGAATGGAGGTGGAAAACCACTCTGCAGTTTTAAACAATCTCGTTTCAATGAATTTCTCACCGACCTTGTGCTAGTCCTAGACAACTACCTTGTTCCATCAGGAAGAAAAGATTAAAGATCAGGATCCTGCCAACTGTGAGACTTACTTTTTCCTTGTCTCATCTCTAGGTAGAACACCATTAAGCCCGTAGAGGTTGCTCTGCTCAGTGTCCACCTATTTTTCCTCATTTTTACATTTTTGACCTGTTAACACCTTCCCTTCCCTCCACCTTTTTTTTTTTCCAGCTATTTTCTCCCATAATAATTTCGTTTCTCTCCAGATTCCTGTAGAGATGGTTTACACTCATTTCTACCAACAGGAATTATGACCAGAGAAAAAAAAGTCAACCCACCCATTTCCAGCCCTACAGGGAAGAACTGCTGGCCTCAGCAGTACCAAATACAGCTGATCATTCTCTTAAAGACATTCCTGACCCCTCTCCCATCAAAGGAGAAGGCATAGACCACCATGGCAGGGACTGACACCTCCATGATGCCACAACTGACCACTGTTGCTGTGCCTGTCATCACCATACCATTCTCACTACTGTTTCTGAAGACTATACAGAATAGGTAGTGGAATGGGCAGTACTTCTTACATTCATCGTAATCATCACCTCCAGTTGTGGCCTATAAAGATGTTTAGGGAAAAAATTAAGGGTGAATATTTTCTAATTACATTCTTGTCTTCCAGTGTTTTATCATTGTGAGAATCAAGAAGAGTGAAAAAGGAATGAGTTTGGATTCAGTCTGACACTTACTAGATGTTCAGAACGGGATGCATATGCTATTTCTGGAAATGTTACATATAGGGATTCTTTAGAAAATAAGTTTTTCATGAAAAGAGTTGGTAGTTGATTCTCTATTTCGTCTCTGTTCCTATGAGGCAGAATGGTTTAACAGTAAAGCACTGAAATTGCTTTGAAATTGAAATTGAACTCTTTCACGGTTGGTGAAAGAGTCTGGGGCACAAGTTGTTTTCTCCTCCCTACTTCAATTTTCAGGTGATGACGTGGGATGGAATAGTAGGATTCTCTCTATAAATGCCTGGCTACGAGACTGGTGCTACAGGCAGGGCTTTGGGTTCTTTGATAATGCCTGGTTTTATAAGACACCAGGCGTGATGGTAATACATGGGAAAGGTTTATGTCGCAGGGGCAAAAGGGTTCTGGGACAGGAATTAACAGGGCTCATTCGGAGAGCTTTAAACTAGATTCGAAGGGGGATGGGGTAGTAGCTGGGCTTGCACCACTGGGGCAATGCTCTAGTGTTGAGGTAGACCAGGAGGCCTCCCATCCCCCTGGGGTGAAATCGGTGTGCCCAGCTCGCTCCCTGAAATGCCTGTACACCAATGCACGCAGCATGGGGAATAAACAGGAGGAGTTGGAAATCCGTGTTCGGTCGGGGGGCTATGATCTAGTGGCAATTACAGAGACTTGGTGGGACACCTCACATGACTGGAATGTGGTCATGGATGGCTATGTCCTGTTCAGGAAAGACAGGCCACTAAGGAGAGGTGGTGGAATTGCTCTTTATGTGAGTGAGCAGCTAGAATGTATTGAGTTCTGTCTAGGGGCGGATCAGGAGCGAGTTGAGAGTTTGTGGGTGCGAATTAAGGCAGGCTGGCAGGGGTGATACTGTTGTGGGTGTCTATTACAGGCCACCGGATCAGGATGAGGAGGGTGATGAGGCCTTCTACAGGCAGCTGAGAGCAGTCTCGCAATTACAGGGCCTGGTTGTCATGGGGGATTTCAACTACCCTGATATTTGCTGGGAGGCCTACTCAGCCAGCCATCCTCAGTCCAGGAGGTTCCTCCAGTGCATTGATGATAACTTTCTGATGCAAATGGTGGATGAGCCAAGTAGGAGAGGAGCGCTGCCGGATCTTATTCTCACCAACAAGGAGGGTCTGGTTGAAGCGGTGAAGGTTGAGGGCAGCCTTGGTTGTAGTGACCATGAGATGGTAGAGTTCAGGATCTCATGTGGCAGGAACAGAATAGCTAGCAGAATCGCAACCCTGGACTTCAGGAGGGCCAACTTTGGCCTTTTCAAGCAATTGCTAGGGGAAATCCCATGGGACAGGGTACTAGAAGGTAAGGGGGCTCAAGATAGTTGGTTAGCATTCAAGGACTGCTTCTTCAGAGCTCAAGATCAGAGCATCCCAGCAGGTAGGAAGTCAAGGAAGGGTACCAGGAGACCTGCATGGTTAAACAGGGAACTGCTGGGCAAACTCAAGTGGAAGAAGAGGGTGTACAGATCATGGAAGGAGGGGCTGGCCACTTGGGAGGAATATAAGTCTGTTGTCAGAGGATGTAGGGAGGCAATTAGGAAAGCTAAGGCCTCCTTGGAATTAAACCTTGCAAGAAAGGTCAAGGACAACAGAAAGGGCTTCTTCAAATACATTGCAGGTAAAACCAACACTAGAGGCAATGTAGGCCCACTGATGAATGAGGTGGGGGCCCTGGAGACAGAGGATGCAAAGAAGGCAGAGTTACTGAATGCCTTCTTTGCCTCTGTCTATACTGCTGGAGGCTGTCCTGAGGAGCCCCGGACCCCTGAGGCCCCAGAAGAAGTAAGGATAGAGGAGGAATCTGTCTTGGTTGATGAGGGCTGGGTCAGGGACCAATTAAGCAACCTGGACATCTATAAATCCATGGGCCCTGATGGGATGGATCCGCGGGTGCTAAGGGAGCTGGCGGAAGTCATTGCTAGGCCACTCTCCATCATCTTTGCTAAGTCGTGGGCAACGGGAGAGGTGCCTGAGGACTGGAGGGAAGCGAATGTCACTCCAGTCTTGAAAAAGGGCAAGAAGGAGGACACGGGTAACTATAGACCGGTCAGCCTCACCTCCATCCCCAGAAAGGTGATGGAACAATTTGTCCTTGGTGCTGTCTCTAGGCACATCAAGGATAGGGGGATCATTAGGGGCACTCAACATGGCTACACCAAGGGGAAGTCATGCTTAACCAACTTGATAGCCTTTTATGAGGACATAACCCGGTGGATAGATAATGGTAAAGCTGTGGATGTGGTCTATCTTGATTTCAGTAAAGCGTTTGACACTGTCTCCCACAGCATCCTCGCAGCTAAACTGAGGAAGTGTGGTCTGGATGATCGGGTAGTGAGGTGGATTGTGAACTGGCTGAAGGAAAGAAGCCAGAGAGTGGTGGTCAATGGGACAGAGTCCAGTTGGAGGCCTGTGTCTAGCGGAGTCCCTCAAGGGTCGGTACTGGGACCAGTTCTATTCAGTATATGCATTAATGACTTGGATGAGGGAATAGAGTGCACTGTCAGCAAGTTCGCTGATGACACCAAACTGGGAGGAGTGGCTGACACGCCGGAAGGCTGCGCAGCCATTCAGAGAGACCTGGACAGGCTGGAGAGTTGGGCGGGGAGTAATTTAATGAAATATAACAAGGGCAAGTGTAGAGTCCTGCATCTGGGCAAGAACAACCCCATGTACCAGTACAAGTTGGGGACAGAGCTGTTGGAGAGCAGCGTAGGGGAAAGGGACCTGGGGGTCCTAGTGGACAGCAGGATGACCATGAGCCAGCAGTGTGCCCTTGTGGCCAAGAAGGCCATTGGCATCCTGGGGTGTATTAGAAGGGGTGTGGTTAGCAGGTCAAGAGAGGTTCTCCTCCCCCTCTACTCTGCCCTGGTGAGGCCGCATCTGGAATATTGTGTCAATTTCTGGGCCCCTCAGTTCAAGAAGGACAGGGAACTGCTAGAGAGAGTCCAGCGCAGAGCCACGAAGATGATTAAGGTGGTGGAACTTCTCCCTTACAAGGAGAGGCTGAGGGAGCTGGGTCTCTTTAACTTGGAGAAGAGGAGACTGAGGGGTGACCTCATTAATGTTTATAAATATGTAAAGGGCAAGTGTCATGAGGATGGAGCCAGGCTCTTCTCAGTGACATCCATTGACAGGACAAGGGGCAATGGGTGCAAGCTGGAACACAGGAGGTTCCACATAAATATGAGGAAAAACTTCTTTACGGTGAGGGTGACCGAACACTGGAACAGGCTGTCCAGAGAGGTTGTGGAGTCTCCTTCTCTGGAGACATTCAAAACCCGCCTGGACGCGTTCCTGTGTGATATGGTCTAGGCAATCCTGCTCCGGCAGGGGGATTGGACTAGATGATCTTTCGAGGTCCCTTCCAATCCCTAACATTCTGTGATTCTGTGAAATGGGACTTTGAAATCTTGATTCTCACCTTCGCTAATAAGCACCTTGGGACCTTAAGCATTTCATTTCCCTTTTGTTACTTTTGTATAAGATGATGTTTCATTAGTTTTCACACAAAATATGGCAAAATATTGAATAGATGTCTGACTTTTTATATATGCAATTTATATTTTTAAAAACTCTGTTTAAGTTTAAAGCACTGAAACAGTTCCGTTAGTCTTTTGCCACTGTAGTTTGATTTATAAAAATTTGAAATATTGAAATGATTATGCAGTAATTCAAGCATGTCTAGAGAAAGGATAAACAATTTAGATTTAGCTAAATCTAAAAAAGTTTTCATTGTTAATGACTTACTATCCCACCATTATAAACTGAATCCAGATGATTCTTATCTCTTTGCTACCACAAACAAGTTTTTTCTGTAAGAATGCATAGCACAGAATTGTTTGGGAATATTTTCATTATCATAAATATAAAGCTATTTTTATAGAAGAGGTACTTTAATCTGAATGTGTATTTGGATAGAAGACAAGAATCTTCAAATGAACTGGGTTTTTTTTAGAGATGATGCTTATACTTTCCTCCTCCCAATAACAAACTTTAGCCAAGACAAGTTTACAAAATGTGCAATAAGATGGAAAGAAAGTCACAGAATCTCTTCTAACATGATCTGTAAGTACAAGTTCAAGCTTCTGGTCCATTTAAAGTATTTGTGATACGTTCTTTGAAATTTACTTTAAATTAACATTTCAAAAATTGCTCAAGGTATATCAAAGTATATAGTGTGATGATCACATAAAATAGAAGGTTTTTGGACAGAAAATATATTCCCATAGGAAATATAATTTCTGAGTTGAATTAGCATTAATACAAATCTCAGACTTTCACACTATGGACTGTAGAGTAGCTGTTATAAACCTTGGTCTTCAGTCTGCAAACACTTAAGCAATGCGTAATTTCATGCATTTGGACCCAAACACAGTAAAATTACTTAGTAAGAACAATACTTTGAGTCTCACTGAAGTCAATGGAAAGCAATTCCAAATTTCAGCTGGCTTTGGATCACGCCATACATGAAAATATGAATGAAACGAAACTGTAGGTTTGTATATCCATTTGAGTTTGGGGTTTCTCTAGGCATTCTGCAGATAGTATATGATTGCTTTGTCTTCAGTCTTATAAAGAGGTGTGTTATAATACCTTATGAAAACTTTTCACAGATCATTTAAGCACATATTTACTTTTAATAGATAATATTACAAGGACTCATAACTCGCAAAGAAAAAATGTTTTCTGATTGATAAGTATTTTTTTCATGTTTTAATTATATATAATATGCTATTTCCTAATATAACTCTTGTTTCTCTGAAATTACAGCAGGGCTGACCAGTGGCATTTTTTTGCCAACAAACATCATGGCAGAAGGATTATCTGAAATAAGAATCTGAATTTAAAATTGTCATTCTCTTATGTATTCTTAGTGATGCCACCCTAAGTGATGCCACCCACTACACACCTAGCTAGACCGTCCTGCTTAATGGATAAGCACAACTATAGCTTTATTCACTGTAGTAAATCTACTGATAAAGAACACAAATTACATAAAAAGAAAGATAGTTCTACGGCAGCCTGCAGGTCTTGCAGACTAAAAGAATAAGGCCAGCTCAGGGGTGATAAAACTGAGCTAAAGATCTCATTTCTCTCTCTAAACTTCCGAGTGAAAGTATTAAGACAGTCTTTTACCTGCCTTCATTTTCCATGAACTGTGAGGAATTTGGGAAAAGAGCTGAAGACGCTGTAGGTGACATAATGCTAAGTGCTGCAATGACTAATATTCA
Organism: Nyctibius grandis; assembly: GCF_013368605.1. Lineage (NCBI taxonomy): Eukaryota > Metazoa > Chordata > Aves > Nyctibiiformes > Nyctibiidae > Nyctibius > Nyctibius grandis. Next base: position 73,536,104 of record NC_090659.1, on the reverse strand, counting down.
GGAACCTGTGTTCCAGACCCCTGGGCCAGGCACCTGCTCTTCATGCACATGTAAATCCCAAACAACTTGTATGCACAGTGTGAGAAGTTACTTGGTGTTAACTACACAGGAAGCGTTTGGTGAGAATAATGGAAGAACAGCATAATCGGCTCCTTTAGCAGATACTTAGAAACACCACTGTGCATTTCAGACTTATCCTGAAGACATTCTCTGATGTTCTTTCTTTCACAAACAAAGAAAAAATATATTTCCATCTGTGTGATTCTGCTTCCTTATTAAACAGTAATTAAAGGAGATAAAGCACTTGCCTAATTCCATTTTCTTCTCAGCGGCAAGATACACCTGCCCAGAATAAAATAAAAATCAAGCATCTATAGGCAGTCGTAGCAGTTTCTATTCTTATTTTGCAGTTGTCTATTCCTCCTTTTTTTGTGAGTGTGCGGAAAATGTGTAGTTCCTTAAAAATAAATTAGACAAATCAAAAGTTTCCAAAGTAAAAGAAGTACAAAACAGAGGCCAATCTCATGCCTAGTGGAACTAATTGAAGTCATTACTTCAAATCTAATGACTGACTCTTGGAACTGCAGGGTTTTCTCACTTTATCCAAAACATTTTATCAAATCAAACTGAAAAGTGACCAAAAACTTTAAATCAATCAGTCTAGATAAGCTTCTCTCCTTAGCCATGTATTTGAGAAGAAATAACTAATCAAAAAGACACTTTGTGGGGAGGTTTATACTAGCTAAGCATGATTTTACAATTACCTACTATGCAGTCTTCTGCCATTTTTGCAGTATCTAAGTATATACAATTAATAAATACTGAATCAATCACTTCTATGGAAAGCCTGTGTTATGCTTAAAATTTTTCCTTGAATCTGACTCTAGGTTCATCTACCCAATATAAAAGCATAGTTCCATTTGTCAAAAATAGTTGTGAAAGTAAATTCAGAGTGACAGCAAAACAAGGGGAATTGATGAGTATATCATTATAGAGAAGACATGTGAAACAGTGCTGAAGCCATTTGACATCCATACTTTTGTGACTTGTCCCAGACTTTTTCTTCAATAAGTTATTGTAATAATCTTTTTTTTTTTTTGGTAGGTAAAATGTTCCTTTTTAGAGAAATTGGTGGAAGCAGATTGTGAATTTTAACATTATATTAAAACTTCCGATTTTCTTGGTGGAAGATCTACAGTCAGTCATAAAGCTGATATTTAATTATGATAGCTTAAAGGGCATTTGACAGAGTTGACAATAAAATAGTTCTGTTATGCCCAGAATATTTCTTTGGGGAGTATTGGCAAAGCACAGAAGTGACCTTATAGAATCATAGAATGGTTTGGGTTGGAAGGGACCTTAAAGATCATCTAGTTCCAACCCCCCTGCCACAGGCAGGGGCACATTTCCACTAGACCTGGTTGCTCAAAGCCTCATCCAAACTGGCTTTAAAAACTGCCAGGGAGGGGGCATCCACAACTTTTCTGGGCAACCTGTTCCAATGTCTCACCACCCTCACAGTAAAGAATTTCTCCCTAATATCTAATCTAAATCTACCCTCTTTCAGTTTAAAACCGTTCCCCCTCGTCCTATCACTACATGCACTTGTAAAAAGTCTTGCTGTTTCTTATTAAATATATGTCTGTTTTGATAGCTTTTATCCCTTGTTTAGAAGGCAAAACTCATTACAATAATATGACAAAATAAAACACTCAAAAAAATTACAAATAATATCAGCTTCTCTCTTAGAATGAAGTTAAATTTTTCAGATTTAAGGGATGGTTTCATTTATTTCTTCCTTTATTGACCTTTTTTTTTAACTAAAATTTTTTTCAGTTATCTAATTTTTTAGCTTAGGAGGAGAGTGAAATAAAAATGTCAGAAAGCAGTATGAATATATTTTTCCAGCTGCTAGAATACTGTTTTATTTGCTTGTGTGCAAATTAGTATACTCTGGATGAATACTGCCCTACAAATATGTAGATCCATTTCATACAAAAGCAGTTGAAATGAGCTTGAGATAAGGCCAGAACTAGAACAGCATGTATGATGGACAGACACATGACAGGGGCAGAAGTTGCCTGATAATTCTTAATCTACCTAACTCCTCCTGAAGTTTTCAGCCTGCTTCGGTCAGTAAATCATCCCAATTCAAAATTAACAACAAAATTAATCTAGCAGCTGCTATTGAACGTATTTTTTACCCCTAACAGTTTCTCACAGATAACACAGTGGAATAATGAAGAAAATATGATGAGACTCCATTTTGTTTTATCAGCAATTGTGAGGAAAGGAGTAATTCTAGTCCTATACAAACGAAACAAACTTTTTACTGGGTTTCCAGGAAGCAAATCATTCTCCTAATTGTAGACTTGTGACTGAGACGCTATTACTGTGAAAGGAGGATCATCACTGAGATAATGCTGTTAGCACTACAACTGCGCTAACAACCCCTGAATATTAGATTTCTGTTTTCTGTGAAAAGGAACAGAAAAGGAAATAAACCCAATACATTTCTTATGTGGAAGGAAATATATTTTACAAATAAGTCATATGTTATCTTGAAAGATTACACTTAAACTTGGTTGTCATGAGCATGGGTCTGTCATTACCATGACACTAAATAGCAAGCTTCTAATACTAATCTGTTATTGGAAACCCTTTTATTTTTCTTTAATCAGAATGTTGAAGTATAAAATGACCTTATTCATGACCTTGAGATCCATGAATTTAAGTGACTGTAAATGCAGATCTTCTGGAAGACAGGAAATTATTTATTATGTTGTCAAATAGATTTAAACAACTTCATGTAAGTGGCCATTTCCAAGTTAAGGTGAGCTTTGACTTTCCTAAATCAATCCCTGCATGCCCAGGCAATGCTATAACATACCTCTAAGGAAGCCACCTGCCACACACTTTCTTTCTGTATTTGAGCTCATCCAAGAGTTTCCTGCTCAGGCAAGCTGGCCTCGTATTGAAGGTGTATGCACCTTCTTGTCATAGATAGGGAGAGTTCACAAACCAGTTTGTGACACCCTGATTCTAATATTGCTTAAAACTAATTTGCTGTGACAGTTGGTTCTAGTGAGGAGAGAACAAAGTATTGGTGACGCCATAGATCTTTGTAACAGCTCAGAAGGGAAAGAATACAAAATTGCTGTTGTCACAGTTTCTTCTTTCAGGAGAAAAAACAAGGTTGAAGAATAAGTTTACAGTTGGTAAGTCCAGACACTTTGCATCTTTATCCATACGACTTTTATAGACAAGCAAATCATGTTACCTATTACAGAAATGTATCTACTTCTAGGTGCAGCACCTGAATAAGTAGAGATATGTTGAGATGGAATTCAAAGTTCTTTAGAAGAGTGTCATTTATGAATTAGGTCATTTTGCCCTATTTGTCTTCTCATGGTTATATTTCAAATATAATATATACAATGATAATGTTATACTTTATTCTTAGCAAACCCAGCTTTTAGTGTGAACAAAGGCAGGGCTGTGTCCTCCTCATGCTTTTGAGAAGTGGAATACAGGAAGAATGGGGAAGGGAATCTAGGAAATTGTGAGCTAGTTTGGTTTCTATCTTTTTCTAAATCTCTCCTTTAAATTCTTTAGCCATACCACCCATAAAAAAGTGAACTGATGTTAGAGGTTAAAATTTGGTGTTATTATTCCCCTCTCCCCGCCATAATAGTCAGATAATATCAAAATTTTCCACTGCCATTGGAAAAGATTCTTCTGGTTCTTTACGGATGCATCCGACCTTCTGAACTGTAGGGTAGAAACACTGCTATACTGACTGCTATGCTGACTGCCCATTTTTCAAGTGGAAATGAAAAGGAAGATTTATGATGGCCTTTTGAGAAATACTTTCACAGAATCAAAATGGTCCAGATCAGGGGTCATGAAGACTGCATGAGGGAGCAGATAGAACACCCTAGATGTTTTATTTCCATAATATGTCAGCATAGTCCTCACAAGATTCATCCACACTACTGTATCAGTCTGGATCAGGAGCAGGCTTTTGGAATAAATCTCTGGTTATCCCTGGTACTGTCCTTTAGTTTGCATCATGGAGTGGTACCTGAGCACTTAAAATGAATTCCCTTCAGACGAAGCTGAAAAAAGGGATTTAGGACTCTACCAAAATACCATGCATGCAGTTCATGACACCAGAATGGAACTAGTTTGAAGAAATAAAAAAAATCAGTGAAATATGTACATTGTGGACATCAGGGCTTCAGTTCTTCCCCCACTGTGTTGATTCCAAACAGCTGTGCTTTAATATTGATTGGTTTTCATCAAGACAGACCCTTAAAGCTCATTCTTTGCTCTGAGTAAAACTGACCTTGAGGAAAAAAGGAGCATAATAAATGAAAAGCATTTAGTTTGTAAAATTTAGAAAGTCTTATTTCCCAAAAGTTCATGTGAGGTATAAATGCATGATTCACTGAAGATCAAAGAGAACAGTCATGTACAGTTCTGGATGTTCACAGGAAAGATATTTGCACTGAACTATAGCCTAAAGCACCAAAAGCTAGGGAGTGTCTCATTTTCTTATAGAACAAGGATTTCTTCAGAAAATGAATTAATTTAATACAATTCTTTTGTGCTTTTGCAAACTTTGTTAAAGGCGTAAGGATCATAATTTTCATTGTTGCAAAACTGTTAGTGGCAAATATACACTTTTATCTATGGAATATTTATTGAACCTAAAATGCAGATTGTCACTTTCAAATAATAGGAGGGAAAAGAAGTAATCAGAAAAGAGGAAGAGTGAAAATGACAAATGGAATGAAGAACTGTGAAAGCTTACGTTGTTTGCCTTCCTTCTAAGTTTCTGGTAACTAAACCTTATAGAAATTTACAATAAAATAAATTTTATTTGCAATATTTTACAACATAGTTCCTTACTTAAGGTTGCTAATGTGTATCTATCTTCTTCATGTAACTTCATCGGACTGGGAAAGCAAGAACAGCAGAAGCTGTTTACTATACACAGGATGAGTTCTAAATGCATCTGTATATATCTGATATAACTTATTGGTACAGAATCACAGAATCATTCAGGTTGGAAGAGACCTCTGGGATCATTGAGTCCAACCATTGCCCTGACACCACCATGTCAACTAGACCATAGCACTAAGTGCCATGTCCAGTCTTTCCTTAAACACATCCAGAGATGGTGACTCCACCACCTCCCTGGGCAGCCCATTCCAATGTCTAATGACCCTTTCTGAGAAGAAATTCTTCCTAATGTCCAACCTGAACCTCCCCTGGCGAAGCCTGAGGCTGTGTCCTCTTGTCCTGTCGCTAGTTGCCCAGGAGAAGAGGCCAACACCCACTTCACTACAACTTCCCTTCAGGTAGTTGTAGACTGCAATAAGGTCACCTCTGAGCCTCCTCTTCTCCACGCTAAACAACCCCAGCTCCCTCAGCCGTTCCTCATAGGTCAGACCCTTCAGACCCTTCACCAGCTTGGTCGCCCTCCTCTGGACTGGCTCCAACACCTCAACATCTTTCTTGAAGTGCGGGGCCCGGAACTGGACACAGTATTCAAGGTGCGGCCTCACCAGTGCCAAGTACAGAGGGACGATCACTTCCCTAGACCGGCTGGCTACACTATTCCTAATAGAGGCCAGGATGCCATTGGCCTTCTTGGCCACCTGGGCACACTGCTGGCTCATGTTTAGCCGGCTGTCGATCAGCACCCCCAGGTCTCTTTCCGCCGGGCCGCTCTCTAACCACTCTTCCCCCAGCCTGTAGCACTGCATGGGGTTGTTGTGGCCGAAGTGTAAGACCCGGCACTTATTCTTGTTGAACCTCATGCCATTGGTCTCGGCCCATCTATCTAACCTGTCCAAATCCCTCTGTAGGGCCTGCCTACCCTCCAGCAGATCGACACTCCCACACGGCTTGGTGTTATCTGCAAATTTACTGAGGGTGCACTCAATCCCTACGTCTAGATCATCTATAAAGATATTGAACAGCGCTGGCCCCAGAACTGAGCCCTGGGGAACACCACTAGTGACCCCAGCACTTTTGACTAGTTTTCAGCAAATGGCTCAGTATGCAGAGAAAGCAGTGATGCTCCAACTATGTTTCCTCTTTCTTATCTGACAGCTGAACCCAATGAAAGATGTTCACTGATCTGAAAGGGATTTGGTCAGTCTCTCACTGGCAGTCACTCAGAATTTAGACATGCTTGATTTTTCCTGGTGCAACACTGATTTAGGGAAACACTGAGGGGAAAAAAGCCAACAACATTCTTTCAGTGAAGAAAACAAGCTGGAAAGAAGTTTTACTTATGTATGTGCATATGGTACTTGATTTCATTTTTTATCTGCCAATTATCAAATAAGTTTCATTTCATGAATCATATTTTCATCATCTATTAATGTTAGTACTCTGTTAATGCTTTTGGGAAAAAAAAAAAAACACACACAAAAAAAACCCCACCAAAATCTTGCTAGGGAGAAAAGGGATTAATTTTCAAATAAGATGTATACATTTAAAGAGGTAATTTAGTTCATGTTGCTCCTGCTGGAATTGTGCTCCCAAAATTGGATAAAGGATCCCGTACTGAAAAAAAAAAATATCTACCTTCATGATAAAGAGGGATTACCAAAACAAAAGTATATTTGAAAGAAAGTACATCAATAATCTTTTCAAAAGTGCTCTCCCGCTACACAATTTCTGTTAAAACTATGCTTTCCTCTTTTAAAGTTCTTCCTGGCACATGTTAAATCACTTGCTGTGTGGTTGTTTTGGACGAGATGTTTTTGCTGCCAGAACTGGCTTGAAAGCAGTGGTTTTCTCCACAGTATTTGGAGAAATAAGGATAAGAAGCTTCAGTTTTGCCAAACATGAACTTCAAAGCTTGGCCCACAGATGGTTACACATGTGTGAAGTACTTGCACTTCATATGTTGTAACATCATTTCACTTCCTCGTCTGTCTTTTCAAGTGTTTTCTGAATGGCCTGCAACAAAAGAAGTGTGGAGTATGGGTGGGAGACATTTGAAAGAGAGTCATTTTAAATAAGCTTTGCATGTCAAAGAAGATGTGGTTATGGTGTGACAGATGACACTGCTTGTTCATGGAAGATTTCATTTTAAACAATAGAGCTGGTCTAAAAACTTGAAAGAGGAAATTTTTGACTGTAGTTTTCTTCTAGCACAATCGTTAACGGATTCAAGGCTTCTCTGGGTATAATCACTTGGCTTTTCAAAGACTCATTAATATTAGAATAAGAATAAAATTAAATTAAAATCAATTTGGAAACATATAAAACACTTCAAGAGAGTTTAAGTGATCTTATGGCCATAGTTTTTGTAAGTAATAAGGAAACTTAACAGTTTCATTCAGAAAACAAATTACATTAAGAAAAAGTACATATTTTATAATATTAATACACACCCATGATATCCTCATATACACACGTATATATTTACATATATACATCCTGAAATAGGTCTGAAAGGTTCCTGAAAGACATAACTGAGTTAAAATATTTAAACGTGATAGATAAAGCTACGAAATAAGTTCAATCAAGCCTCTACAGTAGGTGTGGCTAGATCTTTAAAAGAGATATTTTGCATTCTACTATTTAAATTACATTTACAGAAAGTTATCCATCAGAAAATCTAACTCAAAATTTTATTTTATTTTATTTTATTTTATTTTATTTTATTTTATTTTATTTTATTTTAAGGATGAGATAATGAAGTATAAGTGACATTCTGTTTCTGAAACTATTTTTCTTTTTAATATTAAAATTATTATGCTTGGTTTGATTTTTTTCCCCCCTTGGGGCATTCTGAATGTTATACTGAGCTGTATGTTCACACGGATCGTAACAGACTGTCATTTCTCTTAAGCCTGAGTATAAATTCTTGCTTATAATACATATGGGAATATATAAACAACTGTAAAAATGAGGAAAAAAAAAAGGAATCTACTTATATGTACTGAGAAACACTGCTTTTTAGGGGAAAAAAACACATGCCTGAAGTCCTGCCAGTATTATTTTGAAGGACAGAAATAAAAATGTGTGTTCTATTTCAAGGGACACTGCACAGATTTAAGAAAACATTATTTTTAGAGAATAGAAAGCAACAAGAAATATAAATAATACTTCAGATTTTCCATAAAGTTCTTAAGACTGGATTATTGAAAACTAGATTCTGAATGTTGCATTTAATTCTGGAACTTCTGTCCTTTATCTTTGTGGGAGGACAATATTGACAGTCTGATTATTTCCAAGATGCCTCTTCAGTTTCCCACCCTCCCTTATTTCAGAATTCTAATCAAAGTCTAAACACTACCCTCCAATCCTAATTTCTATAAATTTTCATATCATGGTCTATGCTGTTATTTAACTTTGAAAGACTGACTTTTCTGTATTTGACTTTTCTTCATTATTCATAATCATGTTTAATGAGCTTGAAACAATAAAAATGCAATTTTAATTCTGCATATTCTAGGTTCACACACTTTCATTCTCATGAAAATTAAAATTTCTGTAGTTCTTTCACCCTGCTATGTCTTTCATTCTTACATACTGGTACTTTATATAGTTTTTTGCGTGGCAGTTCTCAGATTTTACAAATGCTTTCTCTCGTTTAGTCAAAGAAGTCACACTGTACTTAATTTATGCATCATGCCTTCCTAAGTAGATAAATATTGTGAAATTATTGGTAGTACCAACAATAGATATGTCAGTAAAGAGTAGATACATTTTTTTTTTTATTTCAGAAGGAATTCAGACCTTCTTTCTGTTCGTGTCTTATCAACAACAGTGGAAAACCTCTTGGCAAAATGGTGTATCTGTTATGAGTTACAGGAGAATATTAATCAGTGTTTGCTGTCTTGGTTTAGAATATCTTTTAACTTCATTTTACAGTAAGAAAAGTAAGTATTCCCACTCAATTGAGAAAAAGAAAAAAAAAAGACACAGCTCATAACCGAAGACGATCATGCTTCAGCTAATACTGAAGAAAGAATACAGTAATAATGAATAGCAGAACTAACTGACTAGTAAGCCATAGATACTCAATCATGGCTTAGTTCCATAAACTCAATGAATCAGTAGTCTGATGAATTTCAAATTGAGTTACTCAGGTTATGTTGGATATTAATTACTTATATTTTCTGGGAAAGGGGCATTTGACCAGCTTTTGTTTTTTCCTTTAAGGTGAAATGAATCACGGCCATGAAATTAACCTTTCTGCCCTTTGATTATAAAAGGACCTTTAGATGAAGGTAGCTTATTTGTAGGTATCTAAAACTTAGGTTTTAGACTTCTTTGTCTGTTCTTTTTAAATTCAACCTTATGAAAAGCTTGAATCAACCATTTCAGTTCTGTCAGGGAGTTCAGCCTCCTTAACACATAGAGAGGTGTGAAATGGTGGAGTTCAAGATCCTCAGGACAGAGAAGAGGGTGCACAGCAAGCTCACCACCCTGGACTTCAGGAGAGCAGACTTTGGCCTCTTCAGGGACCTGCTTGGGAAAGTCCTTTGGGATAAAGCCCTGGAGGGAAGAAGGGCCCAAGAAAGCTGGTTAGGATTAAAGGATCACCTCCCCCAAGCTCAGGAGCTATGCAGCCCAACAAAGAGGAAGTCGGGCAAAAACACCAGGAGGCCCACATGGATGTACAAGGAGCTCCTGGACAAATTCAGGCACAAAAAGGAAGCCTACAGAGGGTGGAAGCAAGGGCAGGTAGGCTGGGAGGAATACGGAGAAACTGTCCGAGCAGCCAGGGAGCATGTTGGGAAAGCTAAAGCCCTGATAGAATTAAATATGGCCAGGGGTGTCAAGGGCAACAAGGAATGCTTCTATAGGTATGTCAGTGGTAAAAGGAAGACTAGGGAAATGTGGGCCCTCTCCAGAAGGAACTGGGAGACCTGGTTACCCGGGATATGGAGAAGGCTGATGTACTCAACGACTTTTTTGTCTCAGTCTTCACCGGCAAGTGCTCTAGCCTCACCACCCAAGTCTCAGAAGACAGAGGCAGGGACTGGGAGGATGAAGAAGTGCCCACTGTAGGAGAAGATCAGGTTCGAGACCATGTAAGGAACCTGAAGGTGCACAAGTCCATGGGACCTGATGAGATGCATGGGATCTGGTGGATGAAGTTGCTAAGCCACTATACATCATTTTTGAGATGTTTTGGTAGTTTGGTGAAGTCCCCACTGATGGGAAAAGGGGAAACATAACCCCCATTTTCAAGAAGGGAAAAAAGGAAGATGCAGGGAACTACAGGCCAGTCAGTCTCCTCTGTGTGTCTGGAAAGATCATGGAGCAGATCCTCCTGGAAACTATACTGAGGCACATGGAAATCAAGGAGGTGATTTGTGACAGTCAACATGGCTTCACTAAGGGCAAATCATGCCAGACAAATTTGGGGGCCTTCTATGATGGGGTTACAGCATTGGTGGGCAAGGGAAGAGCGACTGACATCATCTGCCTGGACTTGTGCAAAGCATTTGATACTGTCCCACACGACATCCTTTTCTCTAAATTGGAGAGACATGGACTTGATGGATGGACCACTCAGTTGGTAAAGAATTGGCTGGATGGTCGCACTCAAAGAGTTGTGGTCACTGCCTCAATGTCTAAGTGGAGACCAGTGACGAGTGGCGTTCCTCAGGGCTCAGTATTGGGACTGGCACTGTTTAAATCTTTGTCAGTGACATGGACAGTGGGATTGAGTGTGCCCTCAGCAAGTTCGCCAATGACACCAAGCTGTGTGGTATGGTCGACACGCTGGAGGGAAGGGATGTCATCCAGAGGGACCTTGACAGGCTTGAGAAGTGGGCCTGTGCAAACCACATGAAGTTCAACAAGGCCAAGTGCAAGGTCCTGCACATGGGTTGGGGCAATCCCAAGCACAAATACAGGCTGGGTGGAGAATGGATTGAGAGCAGCCCTGAGGAGAAGGACTTGGGGGTGATGGTTGATGAGAAGCTCAACATGAGCTGTCAGTGCGTGCTTGCAGCCCAGAAGGCCAACTGTATCCTGGACTGCATCAAAGAAGCATGACCAGCACGTTGAGGGAGGTGATTCTTCCCCTCTACTCCAGTCTCATGAGACCCCACCTGGAGTACTGCGTCCAGCTTTGGGGCCCCCAGCAAAAGGACATAGAGCTGTTGGAGCGAGTCCAGGGGAGGGCCATGAAGATGATGAGAGGGCTGGAGCACCTCTCCTATGAAGACAGGCTGAGACAGTTGGGGTTGTTCAGCCTGGAGAAGAGAAGGCTCCTGGGAGACGTCATAGCAGCCTTCCAGTACCTGAAGGGGGCCTATAGGAAAGTGGGAGAGGGACTTTTTACAAGGGCATGTAGTGATAGGATGAGGGGGAATGTTTTAAACTGAAAAAGGTTAGATTTAGATTAGATATTAGGAAGAAATTCTTTGCTGTGAGCGTGATGAGACACTGGAACAGGTTGCCCAGAGAAGTTGTGGATTCTCCTCCCTGGCCGTGTTCAAGGCAAGGTTGGATGAGGCTTTGAGCAGCCTGGTCTAGTGGAAAGGTGTCACTGCCCGTGGCAGGGGGGTTGGAACTAGATGATCTTTAAGGTCCCTTCCAACCCAAATCATTCTATGATTCTATGAAGTATGGTCTGAGGTTGGCCAATGACAGCTGATGTAATAAAAAAAAAATTAGGGTGGTCAGTCACTTGAGGTACTGTTGAAAGACAGAGATACATAAAAATCTGAAATGACTCCTAGGAGGAAAATGGAGTCATCTGCAATAATTCAGGAACGGATTTATTTCCCAGGAGCCATACCGTAAGCATAAAGTAGAATATTTTTTTTAATCTCACTTCAACTAAAAGGACTGAAATATCCTTGATATCTCTGAAATAACTGATGATATTGCCAGCTTTCCACAGCTATATAACAATTCACTCCTGATAGAAATAAGAAGGTATCTAAATTTTATAAAGGTAGAGTCATCTGTTATCTTGAATTTACTGAAAAGTTAAGCTAACATGGAGCAGCTCCTTGTGGAATTTGACCAATTAAAATTGCCAGAAAATGTAACATGTTTATTCATCCTTAGTTGGAGTAAATCAGTGCAACTAATTATTTTCTTTTTTTTTTCAGAACATGAAGTTATCACTCCTGTCTGGTCAGTTCATTGATGGTAACCACTTCAGGGTAAAAAAAAAAACAAAACAGAACTTTTTCAATATCTTAACCACTACTGGTACTGCAGATGCAGCATTTACAGAAGGCTAAGTCTAGATTTTTTATTTTCTTGTTTATTTTTTCAACAGACTTTGTAATAAAATGCAATTTGCAAGATTATCATCCCTCTGATGGAATCTGGCCTGTTTGTGTTCCGTGTGAGTCTAGGCTGCACCTGGATGAAAACATGAGGGATGCTTGGCTGCCAAAACATAGGTTACATTATTAAGAGAATATTATTTATATATTCTAATTACGGAATGAACACAAATCATTAAGAAAAAGTACTAAGACAGTATTCTGCTATGTCAGAATGATATTTCATTAGAAGTAATGCAGGCATGAGTGAAATCTTTTGTGTGTTTTTTTAGATAGATCATCTGTTCCTTGGTTTCTGTGACATTTTCTCCATCTCAGTAGCTTCATGCTGGATACCTGGTCTTTCTCTGATATTGCTTGGTTGTATGGGGATTTTCCTTATGCTGCATCCTGTGTGATCCTCCTGTCTCATACAGGGAACAGATAAGAGAGGGGTTTTCAGTAGTGAATGAGCAATATGTATATTAAGCATTGCCAGATCACAAGTAAAATTTGGAGAAGATTCATGTGTTTGGCAAGTGATACGAGAGGGAACTAAGACTTAGTGGGTAGAAATGGGCATGTAATAGACTTTTGTAATTAAAAGGATATGTTAAACTATGAAACTATCTCATATGCTATCCAAACAGAACAGAGAGTAAGCACTGCTTGTGTGCCAGTGCTCAGCATGGATTCTCCCATTTTGCTGAAGTAGAATTTCTAATTAAATCTTAAGGCAGATGAGGTAGTTCATTTCCCTGTACGCATTAAATTATAAAATGGTGGAAAAAGCGGCAGAGGTGGACAATAGAAGTATAAAATTAAGAAGTGGAAAGCAATAGAGAGTAATAGATCTGGAAATAAGAGGTGGTGAGAGAAGAGGACTTAAGTAGGAAAAAGGGAAATAAAGAAAGTGTTAGGCTATCTATTTAAAGTCTAATACTATGAACACAGGGACCCCAGCAAAGATGATAATAATGACTGTGGAGGAACCTAGTAAGATATTCAGTGAACAGGGAACACACAGAATTGGCTGCTCCTTATGTCCAACCAGAAAGACTGATTAATGCATTGGTAATCTGCAATAAGAAACAGGGCAACTTACACCAGGAGGCGTTGCAAACAAAGGAGAACAGTTTATGGGCCTTATCATGGGGTGAAGTGGAGATTTGGAAATGGAACAGAATTTATTACAGGGTGACCTAAGTGGATTGTGGGAATGTACAAGACTGGTTATAGGATGCCACAAAAAACATTTGAGGATTGTGCAAGGCATGTTATTGGAAGTTTAGTGGAGGAGCCAAAGACAGGGAAACATACAGATCAAATAGGTTTGGGGAAGAACAGGTATGGGGAAATAGAGGGAGAAAGGCATAAAAAGGGCTGGTCATGTGTAAACAGGTTGCCAATCTGTATGCTTTTTGTGGGTAAGGGACTCTACTCCATGTGCATGGGTGTCTATGGGGGTTTACATGCCAGCCACTGGACCAGGGGTCAGAGGGACCATGTGTCACAGATGCCAGCAACTAGAGATGCCATAGTACATGCATATTGTGAGGGTACATGTGCTCATGTGCCAATACTAAAAAATATCAAGCCAGAATAGCTGATGAGTACGATAAGCAGCTTGGAAGCCAAATATTGAAGTGGTCATAAGTCTGCGGCAGATACTGGAGAGAACAGAGGGACTGTGAGTTGGCTGCTGGAGGTACCAGGAGGTCCAAGCCAACTATAATGCAGTCTAGGGGTTGGCTACTGGTCAGATCATAAGTCTGGATCAGCTGTCAGAGATACCCATTTGCATGTGTGTGTGTCTGTGCATGAGGCAACAGAGAGATGAGGGGATCCAGCTGCTGGGTGGACTGAGTGAAAAAAACCCACTCTGCCTTCAACTGAGTATATATAAAACCTCTCACTGAAATTAAATTATCTGAGGGCAGTTACTAGAGAGACTTGTAGTGTGTCTGTGTGCACGTTGTTGGTGTGTGAAAGGGGGTATGAATATTAGCGACCAGAAAGGGGTTGTGGGGCTGGGGCCTTGGGGGCTCATATGTCCAGGTACCTTCAACCGTTGTTCTGATCAGTCAGAGAGGGGAACAGGATATGGCTGTTGGTTCCGTCTGTGTCCGTGTGAGTGCTGATTGTTTTCTGTCTGTGTTGATTGGTGTGTCTGGCCGTGCATATGTGTGCTCAGCAATACATGCTCAGCCTCTCTGCTGGTTGTACTTCGGGAATTGTGACTGCCTCGCCTCTATGTGACAACTGATTTTGGTAACTGGTAACAGAAATGAGGTTAAAGGATTAAAAATCAAGAGTTATAGGGAGGGCATAGAATTTGAAATAGAAAATTGGGAAGGAAAAAAAGACAAGGAACGGTCCATAAGTGACAAGAGGCAGAGAGGGGGGAAGAGGGAAACTCTTCTGGGCAGCAGCAAATCTAGCAGTCAGAGAGGCAAAAGCACTGTAGATGAGCAGTGCTAGAGAGGAAAAGATGCGTAAATCTGTAGATCCTTTAGCCCGAAAAGAACGAGGTACAGGAGCTCCCGTATTGTACCATGAGTAGATAATGAGAATTTACTCATTATCTACTTTACTTTAACTTAGAGAGAATTTACTTTAACTTAGAGGAAATCTCTTTACTACTAAGGCCAGCCCTCAAGAATCCCAGACCCTGGAGGTACAAGAGAAAGTCTGGAGAAAGGAAGACTTCCCCTTGGTTGAGGAGGACCAAGTTAGAGATCATTTAGACAAACTGGACACCCACAAATCTATGGGCCCCTATGGGATACACCCATGAGTATTGAGGGAACTGGCAGATGTTATTGCCCAGCCACTCTCTATCATCTTTGAAAGGTCATGGAGAACAGGAGAGGTTCCTGAGAACTGGAGGAAGGCCAATGTCACTCCAGTCTTTAAAAAGGGTAAGAAGGAGGATCCAGGAAACTACAGGCCGGTCAGCCTCACCTCCATCCCTGGAAAGATGATGGAGCAGCTCATTCTGGATGCCATCTCTAAGCATGTGAAGAAGGTCATCAGAAGTAGTCAACATGGATTCACCAAGGGGAAATCATGCTTGACCAATCTGACAGCCTTCTATGACCACATGACTGGCTGGGTTGATGAGGGGAGAGCAGTGGTTGTTGTCTACCTTGACTTCAGCAAGGCTTTTGACACTGTCTCCGATAACATCTGCATAGGAAAGCTCAAGAAGTGTGGGTTAGATGAGTGGACAGTGAGGTGGATCAAGAACTGGCTGAACAACAGAGCCCAGAGGGTTGTGATCAGCAGTGCTGAGTCTAGGTGAAGGCCTGTAGCTAGTGGTGTTCTCCAGGGGTCAGTACTGGGTCTGGTCCTGTTCAACTTATTCATCAATGACCTGGATGAAGGGACAGAGTGTACACTCAGCAAATTTGCTGATGACACAAAACGGGGAGGGGTGGCCGGTACACCAGAAGGCTGTGCTGCCATTCAGTGAGACCTGGACAGGCTGGAGAGCTGGGCGGAGAGGAACCTAATGAAGTTCAACAAAGGCAAGTGTAGAGTCCTGCACCTTGGGAGGAATAACCCCATGCACCAGTACAGGTTGGGGGCTGATCTACTGGAGAGCAGCTCTGCAGAGAAGGACCTGGGAGTTCTGGTGGACAAGAAGTTCACCATGAGCCAGCAATGTGCCCTTGTGGCCAGGAAGGCCAATGGTATCCTGTGGTGCATTACGAAAAGTGTGGCTAGAAGGTCAAGGGAAGTTATCCTCCCCCTCTACACGGCCCTGATGAGGCTACACCTGGAGTACTGTGTCCAGTTCTGAGCCCCCCAGTTCAAGAAAGATAAGGAATTACTGAAGAGAGTCCAGCGGAGGCCTACAAAGATGATCAGAGGACTGGAGCATCTCTCTTATAAGGAGAGGCTGAGAGAGCTGGGTCTGTTCAGCTTGGAGAAGACTGAGAGGGGATCTTATCAACACTTACAAATACCTTAGGGGTGGGTGTCAAGAGGAGGGGGCCAGACTCTTCTCAGT
This sequence comes from Nyctibius grandis, assembly GCF_013368605.1. Lineage (NCBI taxonomy): Eukaryota > Metazoa > Chordata > Aves > Nyctibiiformes > Nyctibiidae > Nyctibius > Nyctibius grandis. The sequence continues at coordinate 73,519,817 of NC_090659.1, read as the reverse complement.
GGTGCCCAGTGACAGGACAAGGGACAACGGGCACAAGCTGAAACATGGGAAGTTCCGTCTGAATATGAGGAGGAACTTCTGTACTTTGAGGGTGGCAGAGCACTGGAACAGGCTGCCCAGGGAGGTTGTGGAGTCTCCTTCTCTGGAGATATTCAAAACCCGCCTGGACGCGACCCTGTGCAACATGCTCTAGGTGAACCTACTTTGGCAGGGGGTTGGACTAGATGATCTCCAGAGGTCCCTTCCAACCCTTAACCATTCTGTGATTCTGTGATTCTGTGAAATCTTGCCAGTGTTCAACTACATTAAAGATCTAGCAACATCCAAAACTGCTTTGATTTATACTAGCTGAAAGCTTGGTGAATAACTTGGTAGGGAAAGACTGCCCATAATTTAAGGCTTAAGAGCTGTCTTTGTAGTGGATTTCCTGGAAACAAAATGAAGCAACCTTTTACACCTACCCAACTTCCCTGCATAGCTGTCAGTAAGATGCTGAATTAATGTGCTGTTCGTTTAAAGGATATTAGATATGTTTAGATCAGTTTTTAGAGAGATAAAATTATAAAGTGGTCATTATAAAGTGACTTAAGTATCAATGCAGTGACAAATGCAGATATCAGCAATGGGAATAAACTCTAAGTTGCCAGCTGTGGAGAAACAAATGAATCCTCACATTATAAAGAATGATCTGGGTATTAAATACTAGTGCTTGCAAAGTTAGCTTGAATCCTAGTGTCTCTGAGAAAAATATGTTTAATTAGAAAAACAAGACTTGATAAAACATAAATGTGGCATGTTTTGTGTTGTGTACACAATGCAATCTCCCAACACTATTTTCTCTTGTGAATACAAAGTTAAAAAAAGAAACAAAACAAAATCCAAAAAAAAACCCACTCTGCCTCCAACTGAGTATATATAAAACCTCTCACTGAAATAAAATTATGTAAACCTTATGGTCTTGTTTTGGTTTTGTGCAGGCAATTAGAACATCTTTACATAAACTCTATTTATAAATTTTCTGTCCTATACTGCTATGAAACACTGTTGCTTTTAAGCACAGATCTGCAAACTCCTAATTATAAACAACAAATGCTTTACTAGGATAGCTCTTACATCTTATTACTCCACATCCTCATAAGAAGTGCTTCCCTAATGAAGGGAAGAAGGCCCTTTTTAACCTCAGGAGGCCTGCTGTTAACTTAAAGTTTTCATTTTGCTTGCTGTACTGAATTAACATCATTCTTGACGTGGGTGTTGACACACATTATCCAGCTCTCACACACAACCCAATTAAATGGGTGCCATATTTTGATTACCTGAAATGAAGAGTGATAAAAAGTACCTTATTGCACTGCTTTATGCTGTTTTCCCTGTGTTAGTAATAACGAAGCCTGTGCATGCTGTCTCTGAAATTCAAGCTCTAGGCAACAGCATTTTACTCTAGGAATAGCTTCCTGCTCTTAGTTACCAGAGTAATTTAGGGCAGAATATGGAGAGACTGTATCTATCTAGTCCTCTAGCACTTGTTTTTTTCAATATCTCACATCTCACAGCTCTGAGCAAGGTCTTAGAGAAGGGAAATCCTTCCTGTATAGCAGGTCACAGTGGACAGTGAGTTATTTTGCTGACAAAATTGACACCCAGGAATAGTTACCTTCACTAAATATATTATGCTTTTTTAATGCATTATGCTGGCATTTAGAATCAAATCTCTTTACACAATCGGAAATACCAAGATTCTCAGGCTAACTCATAATGAAATATTCTGTTCTACAAGTATCTGAGAAAAAAAAATAGACAAAAAATAAAATAGAATCATAAGACTGGATCGTCAAATCCTTTTTACTCCAATAATGTTTGTTGGACTGTAATTGTACCACCTAAAACTTTCACCCAAAGAGCAGGTTATTGATCTTAGATCATCTTTCTTGACCAATAAATACAGAAGCTTTTCACTGTTTCAGTTGTCATTGTAGGAGCTTTTCGGGTCTCTTGAGTTCCAACATCAAGAAAAACAGAGACTAAATCATAGTTAAAAATGACACTGAGGTTGAGAGACAAGGGTCTTTGTTGGTTGAATATTTCAGGTGGCATGATGTCACTATGCATTAGTTTCATGATGATATGACCTACACAATCTAAACCATACTCTAGCCTTATTTTATTTATTTATTTCTGGGAAAAAAATGAAGATAAAGATGCATGCTGTAAAAAGACTGGAAGCATGAGTATTAGACTTTTTTATGATCCACTTCACTTCTTTTTTGCCTTAAAATTTCATGGATGTTAGTGGGTGTTGTACTTTAACCACAGCTGGCAGCTAAGCACCACACAGCCTCTTGTTCACTCCCACTCGGTGGGATGGGGGAAAGAATCGGAAGAGTAAAAGTGAGAAAACTCATGGGTTGAAAGAGGTAAAGCAAAAGCTGTGCATGCAAGCAAAGCAAAACAAGGAATTCACTACTTCCCATCAGCAGGCAGGTGTTCAGCCATCTCCAGGAAAGCAGGGCTCCATCATGCATAAGGGTTACTTGGGAAGACAAATGCCATCACTCCATATGTTCCCTCCCCGCCTTCCTTCTTCTTTTCCCAGCTTTATATGCTGAGCATAACACCATATGGTATGGGATATCCCTTTGGTCAGTTGGGGTCAGCTGTCCCAGCTGTGTCCCCTCCCAACTTCTTGTGCACCCCCAGCTGGCTCACTGGTGGGGTGGCGCGAGAAGCAGAAAAGGCCTTGACTGTGTGTAAGCACTGCTCAGCAATAACAAAAATGTTTCTGTATTATAAACACTGTTTTCAGCCCAAATCCAAAATGTAGCCCTATACTAGCTACCACAAAGAAAATTAACTCAATCCCAGCCAAAACCAGCAAAGTGGGAAAGTCATATAATTTTTTTCTTCACAGTGCAACTAGTTGTGTTTGAGCTTTAGAACTTTGTGGTAACTAGCTAAATAAGGAAGCCATAAGGAAAGATTTCAATTCCTAAAATTAATATAATTTCCTAGATTAGCAAAGCAATAAAAACCATATGCTGTACATACATACAAATGTATATACACACACCCCTTGCTTCTCTGCCTCTCTCTTTGTGTGTATATGTATGTATATATTTCAGTATTAAATTTTTCAGATTCTGTTTCATGTAAGTATTACACTATGTTGAAAACTAATGGTTATGCACAATTTATTATTAATCTGAATATTATACTTGTGCATGCGTTGTCTGTGTTTGAATCATGCATTTTTTTGTAACAATATCCTGCAATGTTAATTCAAAGATAGTTTAATTCTTTCCTTATTGTAATTTTCGTTCTTTTAAAATTTCATTTACTTCCTTTTTTTTCAGGAGTAACATGAGAATAGGAAGCCTCTGGTTATCAGCTCTTCTTTTTACTCATTTAGAAATTATATCTGCATTTAATGATCTTATTATTTTTTATTAAGCATGGTTAATCCTGAAAATTTGATTTATTGAGCTTTAAATTTTGGCCTGACCAAAAGCTTTGTTGAGTAAAACAGAGTAACTTGTACTGACTTCAGTTGTCTTTGAACTGTCTTGAGATTTAAAATCCTTATAATATATGTTTATTTCTTATGATATTTCTTACCAGTAAACTTCATTTACAGGCCTCAGAAATATTTAGACTGCTACCTATGGGATTATTCTTTCTGAAGCTTAATTATTCAAATTGAATAATAATAACGTGCACTTTCTTAAAAAGAGCCCACAACTTGCTGTGACAGTTTTTCTGGACTAGAGCATGTAAGACTCAAACATGAAGTACATAATAGATTTTTTTTTTCTTGGTAATATTTATATCCATCTGTTAGCATGGCATTTTGCCTGTTCAGAAGATACAAGACCGCTATTTACAGAACATTAGCCCTATGCAAAGATAGAAAGACAGCCTGAAATATACTACAGAAATCAGTTTCTCTGCCAGAAGATCCTCCTGTTTGCAAATAATGCCAATGTGAAGCTACATACTTCATTAGATGGGCAAATGTATCTGTAGATACATTTCAGCCTGCACTGTCAGCCTGTTTTTCTTCTCTATGTCACTATTTATTCTCTTTTTTATTTTTCTTTTCTAAAAATCTGAATCTGCATTTTGACTTTTTGTCAAAGTGAAGTAAAAGGCTTATGGCTTCTTAACAGATACAAATATAATATACCTGAGCACTCCCTTATTGCTTTTATTCTGTTAAAATAAAATTTAGGAATAGAAAGAACTTCCTCTCAAAATCAGTTACTTTTATGCTATTTTAGATCCCTCTTTTTCCATTTTTCTGCCACATTTTCTCAATTTCCCATACATCATTGTCAATTCTATATTTCTTTGGGAAATTAATAGAGTATCCTAAAAGTTTCTAAAATTTAATCTTTCTGTTAGATTGTTTATCTTGGATATTTTATGAAGCGTTTTGAATACTTCATCAAGATTTTAAATCTGCTACTAATGCATACTATGTATGTCTATGAAAACAACAGCAAAAATAGCTTGAAGTAACAGAAACACAAAGAAAAAGTTGTTTAATGATATGGTGTCTTTCTGTCATAAAGCTATATAAATTACTACAGGACTACTTGTGCAAAAAGCTATCATACCAGATCAGCAGCAAAGTCAGCATTACTTGGCAGCTGGACATCCCATCAGGCCATTATACAAATTTCAAATAAAAATTGTCAAAACACAGAAGTAAAAAGTGTAATTCTATTTCTCTGAGCCAAAGAATATCAAATGAGCTATCAGTTAGTCACAGTGATAAAAGTATTGTATCAAACAGAGAGGAGTAAACAGAGACATTAACTGTTTTTTTAGGAGCATTGGAGCCAATGGAGTACAGGATGGGGCTACAACATTATGGAAAAACCTTCCAATTGCCTGTACATATAGTTGTTTCTGAGGTATTACAGAATTAATAATAAAAGCTCTTTCAGTCTTAGGAATGTCACGCTTTTCACAGATCCCAAGATCTCTACTAAATTTTGTGCATATTAGCAATATAAACTTAAATACCATGTCAGAGAGTCTGGGTAGGGTTTTGGACCTAAAGCACAAGGACAACTGTATAAAACATACTCACCTACTTGGCAGTACTCCCAGAAAAAGTGTGAAGGCTCGTACAACCTGGCATACATTGTGTACGTAACTGGTTGGCCTACTCTTGTTTTCAGTAAACTTGTGTGTTCAGTACTGAGTCTCAGATCTATGTGGAAAAATAAAATATATTTTAAAATGGAAGGGTTTTTTTATCAGTGCAAAATATCTGTTTGGACATCATAAAGTAAAACATAATGATTTAATGAGAAAATTAATAGTGACTGGATGTTTGGGCCCAGCTATATTGTAGGTCTACATATACTTACTACAACATCTTCTGTAAATATGTGAGTCTCAAACCAATTCTGCCAGAAGTCCAAAAGTCACTCATCTTTGAAGTGAAAAAACAGAACATACATTTGCACCAGATTTCAGCAGGAATTCATTATTTTAACACATGTGCATAGAGTAAACAAATGTTTTTACAAGCCAAAAGAGGAAGATGAAAAAATCCACAGCCATCAGGAAATTGGTTTTATACTAAAAGGCAAGACCTATTTAAAGTTAATACATAATTAATGCCAACAATTTATATCCCACTCAGAAGCCATAATATGACCTAAATTATAAGCACAATTTAATTGCCTTTAAATTCCATGTCTCTGAAGACTATAAAGATTAGGAGTATGTGATTTTCAGACGCAGTTATAAGGTGATTATTTTGAAAGCAGCAAATATATATTCCTTAGAAAAGATTCTGTCACCAGAAAAAAACACTGTATGTATCTACTAAGACTTTTCAATAAGGTTAACAATCAGATGAACAAAGAAAAAACAGATTATGTACACAAGTGGTGTCATTTTTATATTGTACATTGTCTGAAAAGGTTTTATGTAATTCTCATTGTTCCTTGAATTAAAAAAACAGTGTTTATGTTACATTTTCCATATTTTGATTCTTGCATTTCTCCTCCTTTTTGATTTGAAGCAAAACTGTATTCATTACATCATTCTGGAAGTACATACCTTTTAATTGTCACTGGTATTTTTTCCTACTTATCCTGGCTGCTGAAGTTGAAACTTTTGTTCTTTTTTGATTATTCTCACTAATTGCTTTTCTTTGGTTTGGGTTTTTTTGGTTTTGGGGGTTTTAGGAGTTTTGGTGTGGTGTTTGTTATTTTTGGTTTTCTTTGGGGTTTTTTGTTTTGTTTTGTTGTTGTTGTTGTTGTTTACATTTTTAGATAAAAAAAATCTGTATAATTTTTTTTTAAGACTGTACTGATTCCTGGTGGATTCTTCTGCACTTGTTTAGACTCATTTCTACTATGGTAGTTCATGAACTAGCAGATGTTTCAGCAGTTTCTGGCATTGTTAAAAAAGAAATACAAACAAACCAAAACTTTTCCAGACCAAAAGTAAAAAAACATTTACATTGAAAAGTAAATTGAAAAAAATGACATAAAATAAGCCCCATAGTGTTCCTGTGATTTTCTTATGATAGGTAATTAAAACAAGGGTGCAACATTGTCTGTACTAAGAACATGTCAGGAGAAAGAGATTTCTTTCTTCTGGAAGGAAACATGCCTTCTAGGCAGTCATTTAAGAGTCAAGTGGGCTAGTGTTTTGCTGAGACCAGGGATTGTCTGGGTATGTGTTGTGGTCTCTAGTCACAGATGGTCTCCAGATTTCTGTCTGAATGCAACTGCCAGCAAACTTCTAATTCTATTTTCTTAAGTAAGAATAGCTTTGATATTAAAAAAAAATGAATAAACCTTTATGAATAGACATTTTAGAGGAATGAATGAATGCTTAATAAAACTGTGTGTGTAGAGGGGAATGTATGCACATGTATCAAAGCTTGAATTACAACTGTGGTACTAAACAACAAAAAAGAAGAACATTCAGAGATTTTTTTTCTTGTTTACTGCTGGATTCGTTTTCTCATTAATAATATTTGGTGTTTAGGTAATTTCAGTGTTGGGTCTTGAGCAGCTGTCCAGATACGTGGCCAATAACACTGTCTAAATAAAACACTGTTTTAGTTAGAAATATGAAATTCTGGAGAGAATAATCTAGGTTTTAGCTATCCTTCAATTAAAACAAAATTCCAGTTCAAATCTTATCTTTATGTTGTTATATCTTCAATGAAAAACTGTAACCAAAGGAAGTTATATTGTCCAAATTAGCATGTCAGCATTGACTCTCAGAATCTGTTTCTTGCCTGAGGAGTCAGCAGTTTGGAAAGGACTCTTAGTTATTATATAACACAGTTAATGCTTCCTTGGGTAAAATGTAGTTCCAGAGGGTCAATTTCTAAACTTAGATATGCAAATGTAGCTGGCTAAATATGACACGTGTGTGTATGTATGTGTCTGTGTGTGTATATATATTAAAAATACCTTCTTACATATATTTGAATCTCTCTTCAATTGTCATTTGCAAAGATATCTAGTAACATTTAGGATACGCTGGTGAATTTGAAAGTATGATGCTAACAGATACCCATGACAGCTGAGGGTGTTTGAAATTACATTAGAAACCTATATACATGGCAGCTGAATTGAGACCCTGCTCCGTATATCGGAAGACTACAGAGAGTTTATTCAGATTAATGAGTTGGCTACATATAGACTGCTGTAATCGTTCTAGATGCCCTAGGGTATTTGTCCTGGTGTCCAGCTGCCACTCCAAAAAGTCCATGGCTCCCCCATAAATCCTGTTATATCTGCAAGGCTATGGTGTTATATCAGATACCTCTGAGCATTTGATTTTTATGATTGATGACATCTTTATGCAATGGGAGAAAGCCTTAGATGTCTAGTTTGAGGTAAGCTGAACCACACACTCCATTGGCTTCATCACTAAGGCTGAACGTTGGTACTGTGAGGTATCACACTGGGCCATCAACCATTCCTCTGGGGCTCTGGTTCTCCTACATGTCCTCTGTTATAACTGAAAGCATGTTCTACATGTCTTGGATAACCTACAGTTATCCAACTTATCAAATTTCACTGAGCACCTGATCTGGGTAGATGAATCCCACATTAGGTATGAATTGATTGTAATAGGAGCTTAGACATCTATTTCACACAGGGAGGCCTTGGCATTGCTTCAATTACTTATACATAGTGATTTAATGCCATTTGAGGTGCCCTACAGTATTCAAGACATCTGACTAGAGTTGGTAGATAATGCACAGGATGTAAGGGAGACTCATGGTCTTGGGAAGAGACACATGGAGGCAAGGCAGGATAGGACCATAGGATAATTCAGGCTGCAAGGGACACAAGGAGTTCTTTAGCCTGACTTCCAGTTCAAAGTAGAGCCAGCTCTTATGTCAGATCAGGACATTCAGGGCCTTGTCCAGCCAGATCTTCAAAATCCTCTGAGGATGACCCTGCACAGTCTCTCTGGGCAACCTGATTCACTGCATGGTGTACATTTACACCTCATGGTGTAAATGTTTCTCCTGATATCCCTTTGGACCTCCTTTGTTTCTATTTACATTCATGTCTCTTTTGTCCTCCCATCACACACTTTTGTGAAGAGCTTGGCTCCATCTTCTCAAAAAACAACTTGCAAGCATTGGCGGGCTGCTGTTAGGTCTGTAGCCTTCTTTTCTCCAGGCTAAACAAACTCCACTCTCTCAGTCTCTCCTCATATGAAACATGTGTCAGTCCCTTAATTTGTAGCCCTTTTTTTGGACTCACTCCAGTATGTCTATATCTCTGTTGTCCTGCAGAACCCAAACCTGGAAACAGCACTCCAGATGTAGCCTCACCAGGGATGAGGAGAGGTGAAGGATCACCTCCATCAACCAACTGTCAACACTTTGTAATGCATCTGAAATGCTGTTGACCTTTGCTACAAGGACGTATTTCTAGTTCATGTTCAGCTTGTCACCCACCAACACTACCAGGTACTTCTCTGCAAAGCTGCTTTTGATCCATTTGGTCCCCAGTGTGGAGATCAAGTACAACATTACATGAAAAACTTCTAAACAATCTTTTCCATGATGTCTTGCTAAATGATCATATATTTTCTTAAGAAAGTGTTTCTTATTGAAGGCTGTTTATAGGATTGAATAACAATGAATATTAAATTTCTGATAATGAATTGACAATGAATGAAGAGTATAAATATGCCTGGGATAGCTGGATTGTTTAGCGAGTCATTGTAGGAGGAAACATAGTCTCTTCCACCTATCTCAAGAATATGGTAGAAATTTACTTGTGACAAAAATTCCACTGTAATAACAGTAAGGAGACTGTAGAGATGGACTGGCTGCTGTAATGAAATGTATCTGTTCTTTTTGTGGTTCATTGTTCATCAAATATTGTTTTCTGTCAAGTATTGAAATCTACATTTCAAGATGCAAAGTAATTTTTTTTTAAACTTGGTACTTTACTTTATGGAAAGGGTGCAAATAAACTTACCTCAAAGCTCTGAATAAGTCAGGATGTTATCACAGTCACTTTTGCAAGATGCCTAATGCTCAGCTACACAAGGTAGAAAAAGGAAAGCCTAAAATAAATTCAGAAAATAACAACTTTTAGGTAAATCTAACACTTCTTGTTAATATAGAAAAAAAAAAAGTCTTCACAAATTTTAGACTGCATAGCCATATGAAAATTTATAGACACAATCAATATGGAGCATAATTGTTTGGTCATCATTACCAACAGTGAAAGATACTAGTTTTTTATGAGGAGAAGCGCCATGTTATAGGAGTTGCATTTTTATGAGAATTTCATCTAGGCAACTTGCCACTCTGTATTATGGAAACAAACAGTTAAAAATCAGAATAGAAAATGAAACAAACAAACCAACCAACCAACCCCCCTCCAAATCAAATATGGAATGATTATTCTATTTTCTTATGTGGGCCCTTGCTTCTGTTTAATGTAAGAGTGGAATAATCTCTTGTTTCATTTAAAAATCCTGAATTCCTAGTGATACTGTGAAGCAAAACAAAACATTGAAATTATTAGTAATATGTGCTTTATGATAAAAAAAGAATCCGCACCAGAAGGGGGTTATTGTATTGTGGGTTTTTTAAGTAGTGGCCACTATGAGTGTCTTTTAACTAGAAAGCTAAGGTCGAAATGTATTTACAGCTGGTTGTAGGTCTTCACTGATTAAGCGGGAGACAGGAGCAGAATCTATGCTCTGTTGCTGAGATGGGTTGTGCTCATAGCAAGAACAGCAAAATAAACAAACGAGAAAACTTATGTAAAGGTATTGTCTAGAAAGAAATACTGGACTTGCAGTTCTCATCACTGTCTTTGAGTGTCTCTAGTTTCAAGTAATGGGAAAGGACTAAACGGTTCTGAGCTTCAGCTTTTGTGTTCTTTCTAGTTTGATCTAGGCTTACATGGGGTTGTCTTTTCCAAACATCACTTAAGGAAGTATAAGCTACAATCAAGAAGGGTGATGAGAGTCCACAAATATTCTTGAGTTATCTTTCAGTACTTTGGCATAGAAAAAACAATGTAGCAGAATGGCTTAGGCTTTATGAACTGAGTTCAAGTTTCATGAATATGAATACGTATTCCTTCCTATGTTTACATAGCTTCCTGTCATCATGTATAGTTTGCTATTAAAATCTAATTTTGCTAACTTTAAAACATGATATATGAATGTGACTTTTTATCCTGTGCAGAACCTGTCATTCTAACTTTACTCCACATTCATCTCTCTCTGGAAATATTTGAACCCAGTAACTTTTTCTTTGCTTACTCTATAGAACACCTACTTTAAGAGAAATTGCTTTAATAGGCTGTTATTTCAGGAGGACTAATTCATCTAGCACCCAAAATAATTTGAGCCTAATTTAATTTTCATGCTTTCACAAACATGCAGACATTATCTGTTTGCATCATAAAAAAATACGTAGTAAAACCAGGGTAGATGAACATAGCCAATACTTTTCTTATAGCAATGGAATAAACTCGTATTTTACTGCTAATATCTAACACTCTTATCCTAAAAAATGAAAAAAGTGCAAACGTCGTTCTTTTCATAACAATTAAGATTTATAGCAAAACTAATTGGCGTTATAGGTAGAAATTCCACATTTCAGAGTGTCAAGCTGTTTTTTGTTCAGTGTGCCAAGATTCAAGGACATAAACAGCATTATTTTAAAAACAGGAACTTTTTTTTTTAAAGACAAATAGAAAAAACATGCCAAACAGCACAAATGAGACTTGTTACAGCATCACTATAACTGATATTCAGCTGTTTCATTGTGTGTGCAATTTTAAGAATGGTGTGGGCTAAAGAATTTAACAGTTTATCCTCATGACATTCCTTGCATCATTTGATGTTTAAATTGTACTTTTGAAAAAGCAGAACATGCTTCTAAAAAACACATGCACATAGAAATATTTAATGCTATTTTTATTAGTCATCTTTTGAAAGGAAAGAACTATTTAACACTGAGCAGACTTATTCCCCTGATGCCCCTTTTTTAAACATTGGTTTAGGTTCATATTGTAGACTGCTCTTTACATTTGAAAGAAAATTAAAAAGAAGGGTGTCACAAAAGAAAAGAGTAAAAAGTGAATGTCACAAGAAATAGAACAGTCAGTTCTGATAGGAAAATTGCTTCAATGTGACAATATTATTACCCAGCTTAGAAAGCATCAAGGTGAATTAATACTGGCACTTGTATCCCATTGCTACAGAGCACAGAGTTTTCTAGATTTTATTCAGGTTTTTGAATAGTTCAGAAAATTCAACACGTAAAGTTTTGTACCTAAGAATGAAGATCATCTCATTTTTATCTCCATGTAAAAACAGAGTTGATGATTCATGGTTGCCAGAGGTTGGTGCTGGTTTTTATGTTACAAATAATTAATTTTTATATATATGTGTTTGTAGAAGCACAAAAATATGATGGGTAATTTTCTGTTTTGCCTTTCCTTTTAATTGCAGTGCTATCTGCCAGCAAAGATATTCTGGAATTGTAGATTTTGAAATTTAGGTTTTATGTAATATTGTTCTAAAATGATTACAGAAAACTATTGGAAATAATACATTATATCTATGCTGAGTTTACGACTCTGAGCTGTTTTGTTCTGTGTTGCTCCACATATGGTTGAGTTTTACACGCTGAAGAAAGAGAGTAACAAAGACCTTTTTAACCTGTCAAAAAAGGCACAAAACCAACAGTGGTCAATATTGTATCCATACAAAGTTAAATGTAAAACAGGAATCACATTTAATGTTGTGGCAATTAATCATCATTAAAAAAAATCACTAAGGGAAATCATGGAGTGTCTGTGACGCCAGTAATATTTATATAACTTTCTAGAAGATATGGTCTCAGTTCAAGGTAACCTAGAAATAGTGGAATGTGTTGTGAACAGTAGTTCTGTTAAAGGATCTTCTCTGCTCTTTGGCTATATGCCTTTTCAGAAAGGCTGAAACACTATGCTTCAGTTTGGAATCACTGGGAAAACTTCTGTAAAACTAAGCTGCAAAAAGTTTCAGTGTTACTGTACACTGTAAAACATCTAAGTTGCAGGAAGAAATCTAGAGGAACCTTCTTCAGAATAATTTCAAGTAAATTGATCCTGATGCTCATTAAATTTTTCTTCAGTTTATAAATATATATATGACTGTATATACATTACAACAGTTGCTTATATCTGTCCATTCCCTCCACAGAACTCGTTACTTGAGGAGTCATCTTCTCTTTTGTATGTTGCACAGATCAAATAGTGAGATTTGCCATTGATTATTTTTCTAAAAACATTAAATATAAAAGAAGATAAATACATTGAGCTAGCAGATTAGCTTTAGACTACTCTGTTGTCAAGTATTTTACTTCGTCAAGCACCAGTTTCTTATAATTTGGGTGTATGGTTATCTGTGGAATTATAATTGGTCATTAGCTAATATACAGTTTCAGATTGAAGTGATTATTTTTAATTAATCATTTATTTTATAATTTATTATTTATAATTTAATTTATATTTATTTGTTTAATTAATTGTTTTTAATTAATTATTTCTCTTTTTATTTGTTTCAGTTTGAATGACTCAGAGAAAATTTAAATAAAAGTTGAGAAATTTCTCCCTATGATTCATCTATGTGATAAAAAATATTTGAGAATAAACTATTTATTATTATAGCCAATACAAATTGTGTTGATCAGTATTATAAATAATATAGACATGGTTTCATTTTAATGTGATTAATTAATTAGAAAGATATATGTGTTTAAATATAAATACTAAGTCCCTGATTTATGAATTTTGTAAATAAATATAAATGTATAACACATCAGCAGGATTCCCAAACCAGCATAATCGCTATGAGTAGAATCTTAAATATCTAGCATATAAATATTAAATAATGTGCTGCAGGGAACTGAACAACTACATACTTGTCAACTTTATTTATAAAGTACGGGAGAAAAATTACAAAGTTTCCATTAGAAAAGATTCAATTTTACCTGTCCAGTTTTTTTATCTAATAAATTTGAAGGTTGAGTTACAGGAAACATGACAGGATAGAATGAGAATTTTTAGAAAATACTTTGTTTAGAATTTAAAAAAAAAAAATTCTTCTGTTCCAAATATGACTATTACATCCATGCATATCTGCTCCAACTTGAATTTCCCTATAAACAATAATATGTATTTTCAAATAAAATTATAATTCTCCTCTAAAAAATAAATGCTTTATTTTTATCCAGAATCTGATGGATCCAGAATTGGACTTATGGTAAGTACACATTAATGTAAACCATTCTTATTTAAGAATTTGAACTAGTATTCAATTATCTGATTGAATTGCACTAGTCAAGGATTTAAGCAGTAATGATTTGTAGTTAATGTATAAATAAGGCAGTGAAATGTTTATATTTTAAAAAAAACTATCTTTATGTTAAGTATGAACCCAACAGATTTAATCTCCTTACTTCTTCAGTGTTCACCCTTTAGAAAACATCATTTGCACACAAAATCTTTTATTTACAACCTTTCTAAATGAAAACACAAAATTCTTTGAAAACTTGATAGAGTATTCTTTTTGATAAATCTTTTTTTTACTGTCACTTGTAGACAAAGGCAATAAGTGTCTTTCAGAGTGGGATAATTAACATATATGTTTCTGGAGACTAAGAAAGCAACATAGAGAGTATTGCTCTCTATACACTCTAACTCACATATTTTATTATTAATTATAACAATTCAACTTTTTTACCATGAAAAATCATAATATTCCATCTGACAGTGATACATGCAATTACAGAAATCAACAGAAAAGACAAGGAAGAGGGATTACATGCTGTCCCTAGCTCTTCAGCTTGCAGACTGAAAGAAACAGCTTGTGATAAATGCAGCCTCTGTGGAAGGTCTGGGCGAGGTTGAATACAGAGTATAATATTGACGTTCAAGAATTTTAGATTCCTGATAAATTGCCCTCTGTGACTCAAAATGTGGGACCTTTGGATAATGACAAGCTTCTGAATTATCTGTTATCTGCAGGTCCCAGGCCCGTTTGTTATGAACTGAAGACATCTAAAAATCTCTTTAATATCTTGATTAGACAGAGAAGCAGGAAAAATTGTCAAGATAAAAAAATGCAGAAGCAAGTACTCAATACTGATTATTTTTCTTCAGAAACTATTTTTTTCCCCAGATAATACTTGTATATCCTTTCTATTTTCTTCCACTCTTCTATCTATGTTTCTTTTCTCCTGTTAAGCAGAATAATGGTAATTCCACATAGCCTGCTGCCATAGAATTCTAATCTCACTTCATACAATTTGCACTACCTGAGATCATTGGACAATTGAAATTTTTGCTTACAGTGAAATTAATTTCTGGTATCATTCTGTATTCATTCCTTCTGTACATGATCTTCACTTAAAACACAGTGGAAAAGGTTTTTGGATCCTGTCTGTTATTCCATTAATACTTCTGCCTCGCCTTTTTAGTAAAAAGACTTTCCTTTTATATATGTTATATATGTGTATATTGCATACGTGTTGTGCCATTACCCAAGGGATTATTGATTGTTAATGGGAAAGGGTTTTAAATAGCAGTAGACTCTATGTTCATCCTTAAACAAAGCTTGTTAATTCAAGGTCAGATTTATCCTGCATGTCTTGAGAGTTCTTTGAGGTGCTTAAATTAGGAATCAGTCCTGTTTCTTCTCTCTAATTTCATAAGGTGAACAACTTGCTTGTGCAGTGTCACTGAGAGCAGATTTGCCCTCTGGGCCTGCCAGTGTCTCTCCCCTGAATATAACATGCACTTGACAGAGTACACCCTTATTCAGTTGTATTAGCTAAATGCCTGAAGTTCAGTGTAACGAATCTGGGCATAAATAAGTAACTTGAAACCAGGCTTCCCCTGTGTGAACAAACTCTTTATGGTAAAGAATAATTAAAAACAAGTTAGCGTTATGTTCAAAATATTGTTTATGGGCAAAGAGGAAGCAAAATACATATATCTGTAAAAGTAAAGCCAAGATGTTATTGTTAAGGTAATGAAAATCTTAACAGTTTAGTTCAAGGATTACCATTAGTCTAGATGTAATTATTAGAGAAAAAAAAATTTCCATTTTATTTACAAGTGGAAAAAGTCACAATAATACTCATAAGACAATTAAAAATGCAACAGTCAGGTTTGTGTACATCTATGTTCCTGTTTACAGCTTCCTCCCTTTTTTATCATCCATTGTTACATTGAAAAAGGTCCTTGGCCAGATAACCTTAAAGGAAGCACTTTGCTTCCACATACACTTACAGGTAAAACTCTCAGTTGTCGGCTTCTGGAGTCCTTTGCTGTGAGGAATATGCTCTTTATAGCTTTTTCTTTCTCCTCCAATATCCAGTTGGTGTCATTTTTATGTGCTTGTTAGTGAGCTTCTACACCTTTCTCTTTCCTCATTGGTCTGCAGTGTCATGTTACATCCAAGTTTACTATATGTGGTGCCCTTTTATGTAGGTAGATTAGGGTACGGCGACCGGAAAATCTCGGGCTGTAACGGAAGGTAGGCGTGGCGAAAGGAGCAGGATGTGTCATTATCGTGCGAGTTCGTACGGGACAAGACGACTGTATAAGGCTGTTGCGCAGTTAAATAAACGCCATTTGTTGCATCCTCACATTGGTGTCAGTGCTCAATGGCCCTGGGGTGCGGATAGCCTCAGGCCAGCCAGCAACCGAACGGAGCTTGCTGCAGACAAGCGGCAACACTTTTATATATATGTTAGATATTATTTTTTGTTCTGTTCGTTACCCCAAAACCCATTTTTTTCCATCTCCAGGTCTGCATTTCTTTAACTGACCATAGGTGAGTTGTTTATAGCTGTGGCATCTCCAGTGCCAAGCCTGTGCCCCATCTCTTGTCACCCTGTGCCTGAGCTCCTCTGCACCATGTTCTGTCTCCACTTCTCAGAGTCTTTGCTACTGTACCGGAACAGTATTTCTCTATGTTACATCACTGCATTAGAGCTATAAATACCTCATTCTATGCGGAAATTTTTTTTATTACTACTATCTATATAAAACTATGGTTGTACTGTGCAAGGATAAAATTAACCATTGCTGCCTGATCAGTTAGGGAGATGGCTGTCACAGCTAAACCCAGGTAAAACAAAGCTGCAGGCAGGTAAAGAAAAAGTCAGACAAAGCAAGCCTGGCAAGCCTCAGTCCTGAGGCCTTGCAAGCATAATACAAAGCTTATGGCCTGTTACTAACAATGGCAATACTATATGACTGGGCTATGCAATTACATCATGACTAAATATGCAACAGGAATTAGGCTCATATTCAGAAAGGAGCTAGGAGCTGCAGGTTTTTTGCCCTGAAAGAACAAGCTGCTAGTGCCTTTTTTCTCTCCAGCAGAACAAGCATCAAATGGGCATGTAGGTTTTCAACACACTGCCTGAGAAGAGTTACATACCATAAATTGTCATGGATAGCAATCAATAGGTTGAGCAGGGAGCTGTCTGTACCTGTGTGAGAAACTCAGGATGGTCCTAATGTGGACTCATGTAACTCTTTCAGTGCCAGTAGGTGGTATCCATTCAAACTCATCCTGACCTAGCAGCTATGTGCAGGTTGTGATAATGAAATTCACTCTAATCTCTTCAAGCCTAGGACAGACCTAAAGCCGTGTGTCCTATTTCCACTGAGTTACTGGGTAAAAATCAGCAAGAGTAACAGCTTTTTGAAGACTGATTAATTAAGAATAAATGATGATCCTGAGATCTGATGTAATATAGCAAGAAGTGTTTGTGAATCAAACCATCAGAATTAATCTAGTAATACATTCTCTATGTAAGTGAATAAATGGATAAAGACCTTTGTAAAAGCTCTTTGCAAAATCTACTGGGATGAGTCAAAGGGAAGGCTTATTTCATCTTCTTCTGAAATTGTGCACTTGTTTTGGCATCCATTTTGTAGTCTCTATTCTGCCTCTTGTGCCTTTTTTTTGTGTTGCTTCTGGCAACATTTTACAATACCCCTAATTTTAATCTTGATTCTTAAAAGGAAAGAAAATCCTTTTGAGACTGATACTGTTTATTTTTCAAAATATTTTTCCCTATCCAATATAAATACTAAATTTTACGGAGAACAGAAATAGATTAGTTTTTAAAAAGATAATTATTAATGGAAAAAAATGAAAACTAGAATACAATTTCAAAGCCATTATAATTTTTAATTTCAAATTAAATGTAAAATAATTATGTATGTTTTTATATATAATATATATAATAATCCAACTCTAAAGAATGTGTGATTGATGCGAGTAAATGTATATACATGCATCAATCACATTCTTTAGGTTTGGACTATTATTTCAAGAAAACTATACATTGTGTGAGAGATTTTTATTTTTTTTAAGCTTTGGAACAAGTGGAGTTGGAGACATGACTTCCATTTACATGTTACAAAATGATGAAAAAAATTGTAGATTGTGTAATTCTTACTCCGTGCATGGAACACATAGAACATCTATATCCTGTACTTCAAAGTCTGTTTGATTTACAGCCCATGCAAGTAACAAAATATCAAACAAATCTTAAGCGTAGTTCCCAGAGTGCAAAGGGCCTTGCCTGCTCCACATACTTGGTGGAATGGTATATGTGTCTTAAAACTCCTACCAAATGGCATTTATTTATCTTCAGGGGAGGTATAGAGAATATCGTGTTCCTGGTTGCATTAAAGTCTGAAAATTGCAACAGGCCGGTATGTCCCGTGAAAATTAAATAAACTATTAGTAGTATGCAATGCAGCATATATGTGCTCAGTTACATGGCATGTAGGCCATGGCCATGAAGGGTGTAACGCTCTCTGTTTTACACCATCTTCATTTATGTGGACAAAGTTTCTTTGATAACACTTCTGAATGTCAGTTGGGCTCAGATTCCTGTCCTGAAATGCATTCAATAGAAATACCGTACTACTTACTACTAGGTTTAATTTTTCTCTTGGCAAAGAGATCAAAAGTCGATGCAACTTTTTTTTCTTTCTGACTGGTATTTATTATTGTTTTAAACACAGTGAAGAAGTCATTTGACTTCAGTCAGTAGACATCAATGAGATGTTTAAAAAAAATCTCAGTGAATCTCACTGTTAAAGATATTTCTTATTTTAAAATACACTTTATAAGAAAAGATGTTGCTTTGGCCTTTTTCCAGGTGTGTGGCTTGCAGATAACATAAGAAACATTTCAGTGTGCAAGGGGGAGTTAATTATTGTTGGGAATGATTTTGAACCTGGTTCAGGATTGTTTAATATTTAACATGAAGGGCTGGCTGATGTTTAAAACAGGTGATTATGTTCTTTACATTTCATTTAAAGACATGTGTTCCTACCTTTTTATAAAAACTTCAAATATCCAGAGTCTGTTGTACGTAAATGTAGGCATGCTCCACCATCTGTAAATTATATTTGTCAGTTCTGAGTTATTTTTATTACTCGGCACAAATTTTAAGCAGGTATATTTAATTTATAATTAGCTGAAATTATAGCCCCATTCAAATATAGTGTACTTTGTTTTCAGCAGAATTAGCAGTTCTGTTAAATACAGGGTATATATCCATGAGGCTGTACATGGAGCATACGTGATAGATAAATAGGCAATGTTCACTTTGCAGTGCAGTGTTCCGTTTCTGACAAATTAAAATTGTATGCAGAACCTCTTCCCTTCTGAGGTGAAATTACAGAAGCAGAAGTGATTTCTTAGCCTACTGCTAAAGTGTTTAATATCAGTATTATGGATGTAACTGTTCTGAAAATGTCTGCTAAGAGGTTTCAGAGGTGTGGTGTACAGACCATACGAGGGTTGTCCATGGGGAACTGTTTAAGTCCACCACATTACATTTATTCCTTATTTACACTTGTAAATCCCCCTGAACATTACAAAATAATTCCTTAATAATATTACAAGAAAATAAATTCTTTCAGTGATCCAAGATGTTGTTCATTACTCATAGGAGGAAGTCTACTGGTTCAGATACAGAAAACATCAAGTACCACATTTCAGGAGAAATCAAAAAATTCATCTTAATATAGACATTCTTGGGTGCAGTGAAGACTGTCTCATCTGTATTAAGATCCTACCTAGTGAAAGAGAGAAATATATAAACACTAAAATAAAAAGGTATTGTTTCTGTTACGTTAATGTTAATATACACCATAACATTCTCTGTTATTTCCTAGATATACTGTAAGAAGAAAATGCGCTAGATTGGAAGAAAAATGAAGGATTAATAGAAAAGTAGCTGAACAAACGTGAAAGGATCATCAAGGGCACAAGCACCAAATGACGATTTCCAGTTACAGTACTTGAAAGGATGTAGACTGAGGACAGGTATTGCTCTGTTTATTCTCTAGCTGAAGAGGTATTTGTGTCATATACTACAACTCAGTTTTGAGTTCCTCTTAGCGGCAGAAAGAGTTGCAAGCAAAGGAGGCAGAACAGTTCTGGGTCTCTTAGACAAATGATTTTGCTACTTTCATTTATGCCTTTGGCTGTAAAATGCCTCTGATGGAATTGAGTTCAATGGAAAAAAAATATTTATTGTTGTTGTTCTTATATTTGAAATAACTTGCATAGTGAATGGGGTCCATGACAAAGAAAAGGAATTAAAGGAGAGCAAGAGTAGGTGTATCATGTATGTGAACATTTACCTTTTGGTATTTTTTTAAATTGTAAACATGCAAACAGTTTAATTAACAAAATGAGAAAACAACAACAAAAGAAATAAAAGCTCTTTGGTTTTTTTCCTTAATAACTGAATGTCAGATTTTATTTCCTTTTACCTGTAATGCGCTTCCTTCCTCATCAAGGAAACAAGAAATTCTTTAAGGAAAAAAATAAATCCAATGATGCCATGGGGAGAGTTCGTATTAATGCTCACAACACAGTTCTTTCTTTTTATTCAGCAGTGTTTCCTCTTTATTTGACATGGTGTACCACTGATATAGCACTGTTAGGGACAGAAGCACAATTATATCAGCATCTTAGGAAAAGTAGAAGCAGTATTTTTTGACATGTTTACCTTTTAGGAATATATTCTGTATGCCATGCATTGTAAATACTCAGATTCACTTTGCAGCTCATAATCATGCCACAGCTTCCTTATTTTCAAAATTATTCTGAGTAGGTACTGAAAGAAGGAAAGGAGAGATGTGTTGCAACACTACTAAGTGAAAAAAGCCATAGCCATTTATTTGTACGTGACTCTGCTACTGTTAGTTACTTACTGTCATCTGAGTAGCTGCTTCTGTGGGAAAACTGAATGTGGGATATAGATCTCAAAATACATGTTAGGTTGGAATCCTAAAATCTGGGGATACAGAGAGAACAGCTCATGTTACCAACCCAAACTCAATAAAATTACCTTCCCCTGACTATTTGAGGCTGCTGAATTCCAACATCTGCAAGCCAGCTAGGGAAAACCGTATGAAATAGTGTCTCTGCTGCAGAAAAAATAATATTTTTCGTTTTTCCTTTTTTACTTAAAATGAATGTGATAACATAAATCAGAATTTATGAATAAAAATTTATGGTGGGTCATGTAATTCACACATTCAATTTGAGGCCAGAGCTAACATTTTTGCATAAATGCTTTTTTCTTTTCCTTTATTATCACAAAGGGTTTGAGTATTTTTTTATTGGAAATGTTTTCAGGTCCTTAAATTCATCATTATATTCAGTGGGAGTACAATTGAAATTGAAAGGATGATCTCTTCAAATAGTAATTTAAATGCTTTGATACTATAATATAGTTATTCAGTGTCTTGTCTCAGTTTAAAAAAATTGTTTGAGAACAGTCAGCATTGCTACATCATTCTAGTGATTTGCATGTCAATTATTTTGCTTTCCATTTTAGAATTTTGAGTGTTGGTAAAGCTAATCAATTTTTCTGCTCTTTAAAAAGTCTATCTTGTCATGAAATCACATATATATAAAAGATCATAAAAGTACATATATAGTCTTCAGATTAATTGAAATTCTGGGCACATTATTTTTACAACTAAAATAAGTGGCATCCTAGCCGTTAATACCTTGATTCACGTACTAAAAATATATGAGTTACTGGTGAGGATTCATATGGTACCCTTGAATCTAATCTTGTAATTCTGCAAAAAGAATCTGTTGTATGAAAGTAAACTGCTTCCCTTCAATATTTGCTGCTCAGATGCCCACTTCTTTAAAGTAACATTTGAAAAATTATTCCTATTTTCAAAGCTCAGCTCTATTACAAATAGCCGCTAGACTCATGCTCCATGCAGGGACTTGAAGGTTTTGCTAAAAGAAACAAATACGTTATTTCAAATTAGATCAGGTGCCATCACTGTCAACACACAATAAATATCAGCAGGCTGTAGGGCCAGTGGGTTTTTCTTGCAGCTGCAAAGTACATTGATTTTGCTCCTCAGCGTGGAACTCTGGTTAAAGTAATTAAACTTACTCATATGAGAACAGGAAGTCCTAGTGAGAGGTTGATTGGAAGAATGAGCATGGTTGAATGATTTCTGTAAGTACAAAGATAGCAGAGAATCTAGTTGAAAGTGATACGTGTATGTATAAGAATCTAATAAGCAATAATTGAAGTAAATTGAAACATTAGCTTATATAGGTGTATGTATAATTTCTAAGTATCTGTCTAAGTATTGAAAGACTTCTTGAATAAAATTACTCTAAAATGATGCTAGTAGCCACTTCAAAATATAGCACAAAGATATTAAGTGTTTTAAATATAATATTGAATGTCTCATTATGTAGACGTGGTGAAAAATATGCCTCATTTCTCTTGCCCCTTTGCTTCTCTTAAAGAAACAAACATTTGAATTAGAAATTAAAAAAAAAACACCCAAACAACAGGACTGAGAGTATTACAGAGAAGAGAAATCATGAATGAATAAAAAAGAAAAAAAAAATAATTTTAAAGTACATAAAACTTCTAAAGGACTAGTAAGCATGCAAAGGGCATAACAGTGATCTTTTGGCCATAAAGAATCGCTAATAAAGGACAAACAATTCCTGATGAACAGTGTTTCTTTTGGTCTTTATCTTTGAGACTTTTAGTGTTTTTAACTTATGTTTACATCAATATCCTTTTCTTTGCTTATATATAAAATTATATATAAAAATGCACACATATATACATAATATAAACATATATGTATATATAATATTTATATCTAGAAGGAACTTTTCCAATCAGATTTTGCATTAGTACTGTAAGTGTTTTGTTTGTTTTAATTTAGGTGTTATTTTCACTGGGGTACTACACTTTTTATCTTTTGTGATGCAATTTGAGAATTTCTATTTGTTGTTTGATTCTCAGGATTATTTTTATTTACAGTTTCAAAAATGAAGAAAAAACCTGGTCAAGCTCTGTGTGATAACCAATACAAACAAGATAATTTGTGACAAAACGGGTGATACACATTCATTAAATACTTTCTCTGCACTATTATTATTACATTGACAGCAGCCTCAAGTTAGAACTGCATAGAGAAAATGAGTGTGGGAATCAATTGCCTAAACGTAGTCATCCGGTTCTATTTGATCACATCACATGCCATAAAGGATTCAAGATATGCACATGTGGTTGGCAGACATGATACAGAGCTTGCAGGACACCCATGTCATTATGGAGCATCAACAGAAGGCTTGGATGGAAAACATAAGAGTACTTCAAATGACCCTGGATACATATTTGACAAGTAAATCACTGCCTGGCTATGGGTCACCAGTAATTGGCCTGCAGTAGTGCAGATATGCAACAGACACTGCTATGAGTTAGCTCATGGTTTTGATTTGAAGTAACAACCAAGTTTTTGAGTATAATACAGCTGTAGAAATCTATGCTTAGCACAATACAGAATGTATAGTGATTCATATATACAAATAAAAGTGGCATGCTTTTCTAAGATAGATGTCTAAGATCTTGCACGGTTTTTTTATTCACTACACCTTCTACAGTTTAAGTGCAGTTCTGACATCAAAACGGGTGTCATGCTATAGTATGACACACATAACCAGTGTGCCACACCATATGGTGCACAGTGCCCTAAGCCATTTAAATCAGATTGTCTACTAAGCTTTTCTATTAAAACCAAAACCAGACAAATCCAGTCAAACAAAAAAAACAAACCCAGAACTAAAAAATACATTATACACTGAAGGGTGAGCATTCATCAGGTCATAGATGCACATTCTGAGCATGTTCCAACATAAAGACACATTGATGGTGAATTCATATCCTCTCATCAGTGTAATTCTACTACTGAACTATTGCATGCTCCAGAAGAGAAATATGTAATAGGCTGAAGCAAAACGTAAACAAAAATGTATTAATCATGAGGTTAATTTTCAAGAAGATTTTTTCTTGTATCTACTAAAGCATTGATGAAACTGCCTGTTTCATCATCTTCTTAGATCACTTAGATCATCCTCTTAGACCTCTTGAACAAATATTTCGCATAAGAGAAGATACAAATAGTAATATAAATATGTGCATAAGCAAACTCTTTTCCTTTGGATCTAAATATAGTAAAATGCTTTGTTCAGGTTTACAGTTCTTAATTTCTGACAAAAATATCTCGACATTGTTCTGGCTCTTATTTAGACTGATGCCCTGAAAAAAAAAACTGATAAAAGACATTCCTGCCCTGCCAAAGACCGTTGGGTGATATTTCTTTTTTCATTCTCTAAAAATCTACTTAAAAATATCAAACAATTGTTCTTTAGTCAAACAATGCTATTAATATGCATGGGATCCTTCAGGCATTTACATTTTCATCCATAGAGGCTCTATTTTACCTTCAAAGCATGTAAATATTTTTATTTCTTCCAGGGGAAAAAAAAGGTATGACTTGTTCAAAACCTGAGAAAGCTTTGCTCAGAGATGGAAAAGTCCAATTTCCTTTCAAAAAAAATAAAAAGAAAATACAATTCTCTTAAAGCAGAAATTCACCTCATGACCTACCTTGCTTTTGGTAAAGCCAGTGGTTATTAACCATTGCAAGATTTCCAGCTGTTAATGAGTAAAATAATTCCTCAGCATTATGTGCACGTCATATCATAATTTCATAATTAAGAGAGAGTTACTATTGTTGAGGTTCTCAGCTAGGGATAACAGAGTATATATAGGAAATCAGAGGGGAAGAAAGGCAGGGAAGATTTCCTTCACTCTCAGACATAAGTTAACACTGCCAGAAATACCTTAAAGAAAATAAAATATTTTCTATTTTCAGTTAAATATCTGTCAATGTTTACAAATGTGGAAATATACAACTATTTAAATGAATGATGCAATATCTTTAGCGCTTTGATATCTGCAGAGGTTTCCTAAAGGCTGAGGGATCTCACCACAGTTTTCAGAATGGCTTTGTTTTCTTGGTTGTAGGTCACTCATTGGACTTTTTCTTCCTTGTGACATTCTGAAAAGTTGTTTCTAAATAAGGTCACAGCCAAAAGGATTAATTCTGCTCAGAATAAAGAATTCTGGATTTTTGGAAAATACGTGGAGTTGAGAAGAAAAACCCCTTCTCACTAATTTACAGTTAAACTGATATTATCTATGCAGACAAACTGTGCAGGATTCATTTTACCTAACTTTATATGTTTCTGAGTTTAATATCTAGCTGAGAGCTAGCTAATCTAGCCTTCCTTTCTATTCAGTGAAAAGAGTTAAGTGCCCAAAAAATAAATCTCATTCTAAGTTAGGTGCCTAGCAGAAATCAGTTGAAACACCTTTTAGAAGTTATTCATTACTTATTTATTTAGAGTTTATTCACTATTTATTAAAGACATAGGTTCATAGTCAGATGTCTCTATTTCAGACAACTAAGTCACAGCACATTGAGTCCATTAGTTACGTCTACCAGGATGCAACAAGGACCTAGGAAATACATGTAGCCCTATGCTTTTGTCTGACTTGGGTTTGTGAATATATGTTTTACAGAATCTTTCTACTAATGTCCTGAAAATACTTTATGTTTTCCCACGCAATGAGAAGACCTCAGAGTTCTGTGGCATGTCTTGTCCCTAGACAACATTGTTTTGGAACATCCATTTTGCTGTAAGTTGGCCATGCTGCAGAGGTCTTCAAATGCCTTTCATAATTGCATTTGTAAAGCCATTAGAGATGGAAGCATGTGATTTAGGTCTGAGTTTGTTCCAGTGATAGAATATAGTTCATAGACATTGTTGAACTACAGGCTCCTCATTTTTGGAGCCAGTAAGTTGACTGTAACAAAATCTGCAGTATTTTAAAATTAAACTCTGTGGAATTTTGCTTGAGCTACCTGTCCTTACCAACTGGTGTGATATGAGTACTCACATTTCAGCAATGGTTGTGTAAAAGGTACATATATCTCAATATTACTGAAGGGTTGATTACTTGAGAACTGCTGTCATCTTTGTAAACAGAGACAACAATTGCAAAGAAAACATGCCTGCATGATACAGCATGTAATCCCAAGGAGTGTACTGAGAGCAGGTCAGCTAAAACATAACTAATATTATAAATGGCAAACTATCAAGTGCCACTGTAGATGTACAGAACTTCAGTGTTACCACCAAGCAGTATCACCAATGTTTATGAATTGTTTCCTTTATCAAATGTGAACTGTGATTACTTTCCATACAATCAATAAAATTAGTCCTTTTTGAACTAGTGCTACTATATATGTGCATAAATGTTAAATAAATTCTTTTTAAGGGTACAAGTTTTAAAAAGCTCCACGATGATGTAAGATCTTTAAAGTCTTTGAAAGTTTGTAGGACATGAGACTCCCTAATTTGTTTAAGAGCTATTAAAATCCCTTCCTGATTTTTTTAACTCAATTTTAAATGATTTTCTAGTTTTAATCTGATTGTTTGCTATAGAATATAAAGTGTTAAAACCCTTTTATTATTATTAGTGTAATGTATCTTCATGCATTGAATGTCTTGATGCACTAAGAATTTTGAATAACCATCTTTAGGCTTCAGCTTGAAATCAAATATTGATCATTTCAGACAGCATGCTGTGATGCTGAGAGCAGTAAGTGAGTGCTGTTGATATGACTATATGAAAGGAAAATAGGTCACTAAAGCATCTCAAAGTGCATTGTTTTTATTTCAGACAAAA
Source organism: Nyctibius grandis (assembly GCF_013368605.1). Lineage (NCBI taxonomy): Eukaryota > Metazoa > Chordata > Aves > Nyctibiiformes > Nyctibiidae > Nyctibius > Nyctibius grandis. Next base: position 73,493,149 of record NC_090659.1, on the reverse strand, counting down.
AAGCAAGAACTTTCTTGTGAACATTGTAATACAACTTTTCCATGAGTCCACCTGTTCCCTATTCCACATTATAAATCCTATTGCTTAATACATGCACATATGAATACAAGGAAACATATTTCAAAGAAGGTAGTTTTTCATTTCTGTGGTAAAAGTTAGATTGTTAATCCAGAATTATCTTGGTGTATTAATTCAAGCTTAGCATCAGGTATCTCTTGGGGTCTTCCTCCAACCACAGTCTAATACTTCTTTTAGTTCTCTCTTCCCCTTAGGAGCAGGCAGCAATTAGCTGTCAGGATTTTATTTCTTCCAACAGAGACGGGAGCTGGCCTTTCTTGGTAAACTAACTTTGGAGTGAATCAGGACTTCTGTAAAAGAGCACCTCTTTCCCTTGACATTGTCTTGGAAGCAGGAACAGTGACTGTTAGGCTGGTTCTGGTTCACTTAATTTTGGGCAGTGGGAATCATAGAAGGGGGCTGTAATGGATGAACTCGACCCCCCCTTAACCAAATCAGCAGCAGTTTGGTACAGGCTCCAAAGGAGGCAAAGGTCTGAGCTGTAGCTGGTCCAAGAACTCCTCTAGGAAACCCACAAAGAAGCAGATCAACACAGCGAACACAGATAAGTTGTGGGTACAAAGAGTCTCGTGCATACCTCGCCCGTTGTATGCAATTTGACTACAAGCTAACCACTTTATCCCATAAATACAACAGCCTAAGTGAGCCTTCTTTGAGCTCACCTTGCTAGGCAGTGTGGCTGCATCATGATGATCTCCCCTTGAGCTGGGATGTCTCTCAAGGCTGCTCCTCAAAGTAATGAGGTCTTTTACCAATGATAGATCACTGGATGAGCCCAATTTGAATTCTCCCTGGCAGCAACTGGACTGCACACCAGGCAACTATCCCCTTTAGTGGGGATGCCTCTCAACGTTGAGATATTAGTTGCTTAGCTTAAATAAGTAAGTTTTCAATAGAATGAATCACTTAGAGTTATAATGTTGTGTGATTTGGTATGCTGTTTGCTTAGCTTTAGTCACTCAGCATGAGTAGCTAGATTTGCTGAAGCATTAGGCTGCAAGCTGTAAATTTCCACTTAGATTTACTGAATATGTACCTACTCAGTCAAAACAAGGCATCCCGAGCCAGCATAAATCAGAAGATACGGAGGCTTCAAGGCTACAAACCATCAGCAGTAGCTGCAACTAGACAAGATAATGGCCTGTCAGAAAACAGTGAAGGAATCCAATGAGGAACAAGACCACCCCATGTCACGGTTTAAAGCTGGGCCAGCTATTAAACCTGTGGCAGACGTTCTCTGTTAACCCTCCCCCCCCCCCCACCCAAAGGGAAAGGGAAAGGGAAAAGGGAGAGAGACTTACGGGTTGGAAAGTTAAAACAGTTTTAATAAACTATAGTAATGAAAAAAAGAGTATAATAACAATAATAATAGAAATAATCAAATATGTACAAATATATACAAAACCAAGATTGAGAGCTTGGAAATTCCTCCTCAGGCAGAGCTGCTCCCCCCAGCACAGGCAGAGGGGAAATTGCAGTAGCTCCCCTGCCATCACACCTGCAGGCTTTTAACTGGAGAATTGGCAAAGCTGGTACCAATCAGTGGAAGACAGGAGGGCCCCTCCCTCCTGGGCCCCACCTCCAGGAGGCAGTGGGTTAGTGATAAATAGGAAAGTGAGAATGACGTGTATGGGATGGAATACCTCGTTGGTCAATCTTGGGTCACCTGTCCTGTCTGTTCCTCCCTGCAGGTGCGACCTCCCCTTTGGCTCTTCACTTGTAAACAGTGAGGAATTTAGCAGTGACCTTGGTTTCTTTAAGACTAATTGGCCTGGTTTGGGTCAAACCAGGACATTCCACCCCTTATTCCATACCATTCACATCATACTCAGATCACCACTACCTTTTCATTTTCAAATATATATATACATATCACTAGTTTATGATTCATCTTTATGCAAAAAGTTCACCAAGTTCATTTAGTTCAGGATTGTGGGTTTCCATCTGGCTAGCAGTCTCTCAGGGCAGGAGACATGGTATGAGTTTTGTCACGGTTCCCACGGGTTGCAGGTTCAAAATGACAGTCTCGAGGAGGTTACTGGACGCCACTTGCAGCTAGCTCCGGTCTCATCACCACTGTCTTAACCTGAAAGACACTTATGCAGCAACAACATACAGTTCAGAATTAAGTAGTCTCACCCAGAATCAGATCACCTTCAGGGACACATCGGACTTCACCATCTTGCAACATCACCCACCAAGTACATTCAGGTCCCTGAGCAAAAGCAATCCCATGAATGGGTTTACCTTTGCCCGTTGCAGGAAGAACCCAGACAGTTTTTCCCAATAGATTCCTTTCATGCACCACAGGGACTTTATCTCCTTCTACTGTATGTAGAAGGTCTGACTGAGCAGGGCCCGCTCAATTGATAGATCCCCTGGTGTTAACTAACCAGGTAGCTTGTGCCAGATGCTTATCCCAGTTTTTAAAGGTTCCACCCCCCATTGTTTTCAGGGTAGTTTTTAACAGCCCATTATACCGTTCAATTTTCCCAGAGGCTGGTGCATGATAGGGGATGCGATATACCCATTCGATGCCATGCTCTTTGGCCCAGTTGTCTATGAGACTGTTTTTGAAATGAGTCCCATTGTCCGACTCCATTCCCTCTGGTGTGCCGTGTCACCACAAGATTTGCTTTTCAAGGCCCAGAATAGTGTTCCGGGCAGTGGCATGGGGCACAGAGTATGTTTCCAACCATCCGGTGGTCGCCTCCACCATGGTAAGCACATAGTGTTTACCCTGGCGGGTTTGAGGGAGTGTGATGTAGTCAATTTGCCAGGCCTCCCCATATTTATATTTCAACCAAATATTACTACTAGAACAAACCATCACGTGAGGGGCAGGTGAATAGTCTGTAAGGGTATAATTGCCCAGGGATTTCTTTGTTAGTGTCGGCCCCATTGGCCCCATCGGACCCATTGGGCCCCCTCTCCTTTCTTCATTTGGGTTGGCACCTCTTCAGAAGCACCCAGCTCGAGCTGACCCTGCTGCTGTCCCACTATATTAAATTATTTATTTTTATAATATCCTATGCCTGAAAGTCTGCTTCGGGAAACCTGGAGTTCAAACTTTGGAACAAACTAACACCAGACGGAAGATAAGTGAATTGGGAATAAGCATGATGAAACTTTAAAATCTTATCTAAGTGATATAAAGAATTGGGGGTGCACATGAAATTCTTTAGCTATAAACACATATAATCCTTCAGCTATAAACCGTTGACCAAGTCTGGGACTAGGAGTGGATCCAGCCACACCAAGACTCCTCTCTGAGAAGGAGTTCAGAAAGCAAGCGGGTCCATTCTGAACCTTGTGACTCAGTGAGAGGGTCTCCTTTATATTTTTGCATCTCCACTCCTTGTGTAAATCATTCTAAATCGATTCTAACCTGACTTTCCCTCTGTATGTTTCCTCCACGTAGTAATAGAGTGAAACTTGCCATCGAACTCTGTTAAGTTGCACTTTTATCTAAATCCTCCTCTGCGACGGGGGCACAAGTCTGAGATGTTAACTACACAAAGACCTATCAAAAGTCACTTTCCACAGGTTCAATCTGACATCAGTACTCACATACATGGCACATCAGTGCCGGCTTGGTCTGTATTTTTGGGCAGGCAGCTGAAAGACCTCTGCCTGAAACATGTAGGAGAATGTAACGTGTCTCTTGTTATAGAAGCATATGCTGTAACTCCACAATGGAAGGCAGCCTTGTCCTATAGTGACCAGGTATTGTCAGTGAATGTTGTTTGACTGTATTTGTGATGTTGCTGGTGTACAAAACAGCTTCTCATGTGGATGCCTCCGTACCCTCCCATGTATAACTCATGCCTTTGTCTGATGTCAAGCTTCTTCACTTTCTCTTCCCCATAGTTTTTCTAAACTCTCTTTTTCAAAGCATGTTTATTTCCCTTTGCCTCTCTTTGCCACCATTTTCGCTCTAAAGATGTCAGATTTTCCTCTCTTATGACATAATAAGTAGAATCCCAAAGTGAGTTTTTCACCTTCTACAGTTACAGGCATATTCTTACAGGAAAAGCAAAGTTGCTTCTTACTATAAAGGAAGGAGACTTGCTCTGTCTTGGGATATATGCCTTCCTGTGGCCTGTGGCAAGGGGTGTGAGGTATTAGAGATGACGATAAATAGCATGGGAAGAACAAGCAATGAAAGGCAAGGGTCATGGGTGTGGGGATACAAGGAATGTAGAATAGGGTATGCTAATGTTTAAGAGTCAGTGTCAGCAACCCTTTGTTTATTATCTCATGTCTGAAAAATAAAGCAGTCCTATATTTCTTTCTCATATTCTCGGATTTGCTGAGGCTGGAGACTAAAGCTCAGGCTCACTGCAGGACACAGCTGAGCCCATTAACCAAGCTGGTGACACCTCAGGGAAAACTTGTTTAAAAAAGGCTGATAAACACTGCACAGAAGCTGTGGGAGAGAGGAACGAGGAAAAAAAAAGTGAAACAATCCTGCAGACTCCAAGGTCAGAGAAGAAGGAGGGGAAGGAGGTGCTCCATGGCAGAGACCATGCTGGAGCCGATATCCACTGCAGCTTGTGGAGGAGCCATGCTAGAGAAGATGGAAGGAAGTGAAGATCATGGAGCCCCCATGCTAGAACAGATTTTCCTGATGGGAACTGTGGCATGTGGAGGCCCCATGCTGGAACAGAATTTTTACTCAGGAACTGCAGCTCATGGAGAGGATCCATGCTGGAGCGGGGGAAAAGTGTGATGTTGAAAGAGTAACAGAGAGAAATCACTATGTACTGACCATAATCCCCCATACCCCCACCCTCCCCCCGCTGTTGCTTCTGGCAGGGGAAGTAGAGGAGTGAAACATGGTGTTTTAGTGTTTTGTTTTTGTTTCTCACCAGCCAAATGTAAATTAAATTAATCTTCTCCAAGTCGAGTCTGTTTTGACTGTGATGGTAATTGATAAGTTCTTTCCCTGTTTTCATCTCAACCCACAAGCTTCTTTGTCCTATTTCTTCCCCTGTCCCGCTGAGGAGGGGGAATGAGCATTTGGCTGTGTGCCAAAGCTAACCCACCACAAGGTAGGCTACTGGTCATCCAGTGGAAATCCTCAAGACCATTTCTTTCAGTGTGGTGAGTTGTCACCCTCTTTTTCCGTCCCCAAAACTAGAGATTTCAGCTTTTCATGAATGACTGCTGCAGTAGCATAGGTGTGAATACTGAAGGGCAACAGCTAGCTGGGCCTCCGGCAGGGGCTATGCAGCTGAGTTGTGTGATATGAAAGTTGCATTTGGCATTGGAAAGCTACTAGAAGGAGCTTTACATGGTGCTATGAGATCTCTGAGATAACGCTTGGCTCTCTAGATACCTCATCTGATTTTCAGTTCATGGATCCACAGTATGCAGTCGTATAAGACTTAAATGATCATGGGGAGTTACCTGGCAGTGACAAAGTAGCCACTGAGGACAAGGTGGTTATAATCAAACTAAGGCAAAAAAATGCTAATCAAAATTCCAGAGTTAAAAGTGCATAGCTAACTGACAAATCTGTTGTAAATAGGTAATAGTTAAAAGGATAATTTTCATTAACTTTGGTCAGTGTTCTATGAATTAAGAGAATAACATATTCAAGTCTAAAATAAAAGACATTCTAAACAGACCTAATGACCACATGAATAATGCTTAATTAGCAGACTTATAAAACTTATAAAGGTTTGGCATTTCTCTTGCAATTACAAAAATATTGTCATGCACCAAACTGGAACTGTATTGGTTGCCTTTGTACATTTTTCCACCCCCTCCCTCCCAAAACTCAGTCTACTTTGCTGTGCACTACTGGATTCTCCAGAGTAATCATATTGATTAAATGAGGTTTGCAAGGCTGAGATCAATAATTTCTATATGAAAAAAAAAGGTATTTGTAGGAAATACTGATTTGAGTTTCTGAGAAAAAATGACAACAGAGAACAGAGGAAACCCTAAAATATTCAAAATGACCTTTTAAATAAAGCATGACTGAAATAAACGTTTGTGTCATTTGAAAACCATTAACATCTCACAGATGTGCAAGCAAGATAAGAGTGTTACGAGGTAATCAGATGAGGTAATTGCATATGAGGACAAAGCAATAAGTCAAGAAAAAATTTTTCTTCTTGTGCTGCCCTGAAAATTTGCCAGGCTGGGTCTATGATCTCGGTAGGAGGAACCTCACCACTCTGAGTTTGTTCACTTCACTTCACTTTACACAACTAAGTGCAAATCTGTTTAGATTGTGTTGACACTTGTCTTCTTGTGCAGCAAGGGTTGGGACAGGATTTGTCACTATGTAACGTCATTATAATTACCCATTTAATAGGGAGGATACCACAAAGTACTTATTTGGGCTCAAGAAGGTCCATCACAAAAGATCTGAGATAATTTTCCATAGCTCATTATAGGATAAGTGATGGTTTGGACTAAATTCAACATCTTTGAGATATGCTGTGCTTTGGCTACTATGAACACAATAACTTTTCTGTAGAAGCTTGAGGGCCACACAATAGTACTTTTTGTTTAACACTCCTGTGCTCAGTTTGGTATTCCCACAGAGATCCTGGGTAGACTGGGGGGGTTGTGTCCGGGTCACACATTTTAGAATCTTACAATAAAAATTACTGGCAGCTTCATGAAATTCAAAGAGTTCTGTGTTCTCTCTTATTAAATGTTTATCACAGTACTGTTTTTTGCATGAAATTAACTTAGAAAATAGTTCTTGATTACCCTTATTCTCACTGTGGGAACACAGATTATATCTGACTTGAAATGAAAGAAACCATTTGTTTGCAGTTACTGACGAAAAGTTATCTCTTAGATTTGCACGGCTAACATAGTCATTCGGCTCCTATTGTATAGAAGGGAATAATTTCATTTTTTCTCTGTGAAGATGGAGATGTTTCATCATCTTTTGCTACCCCAGCTTTTCCCTGTTCTCTTTTCATGAAGGAGTGACTCTAGTTCATTTTTCTTTAATAATAATACTAATTTTTAGAAAACAATGAACTGACAACCAAAGAATAAAAAGGTGACACTTTAGTTGGAAAACACAGAAGCAAAATAGTTTTATGTCTGGGAAATAAATTTTGCCATTTTTTCTGTATATTTTTTTTTTAAAAAGCGTAATTCTGTTTTTGTTTCTGGGGATTTTTTTGTTTGTTTTATAGAATTTTTCCTCTGTCCCTCCCCCCTCCAATTTGGTTGTTTTTCTGTTTTACCTAAAATTCAGAACACTTGTCTTTTTTTGAAAAAATCCATTTTCATAGATCTCATACTAAATACTTCATACATCTCAAAACCAGACTTAAAAGTTCTTACTATCATTACCATTTATTTCAGAGTAATTTTTTTTTCTTTTTTGGTCACAAATTAGATTGTCAGCACAAACTAGCATGTTGGTAGGACAGACAGCTACTCTAGTATGAGTTATCACGATGTTTAGTTATTAAGATCTGGCATTTCAGTAAACAGAGGCAAGAATCATTTAGAAACAGACTGTTCAGCTCCTTAGGAAGAGTACATCTTCATTCATATTAAAATAGCTAAATGGTATTTTGCAAAAGATATAAGGATGATGGATTACTTCATTTCAAGGCCTGACAAAAAAAAGGGGGAAAATGAAACAGAAGAGGCTGGTAAAGATGCTACAAAGTAGTATATATAGGTAGAAACTGGTAAATGTGAATTACTTCGAATTTGCTTTCAGTGTGCAATAGAACTTCCTGATCATGTATAAACTATTTAAACCAAAGTGACTGTAAGAACCTGGGCTTTAGTTTCGTGTTGTACAGTTTTGTTCACACTCCTACATACGTGTCCTTCAGTTACAGGAAGATACTTAACCATCTCATTCTTCCATCAAGAATTTAGCGTCTTGCACTTTCAGAAGACCAGGAGACTGGAGAATTTTCACAGGCTCAATTCCTATATTGTCACAAAAAATACAGATTCTTTCATATCACTTTTGAACAATTTTATACAACGTAGAAATCTGAAACTGACTTTAAAAATGAAGGTCTTTGTCATTCTATGATTTTCAAAGAACAGTAGATATGAAGGCAGGCAAGAAACCTCAGCAGTTTAAGACGGGTTGTAAATTCTATGCTTATTTAAAAGTCGGTATTTTACAAACCACTCATAGATGAACCTCAATGTGATATCTAGACTTTTTCAAGTCCCAGGCTAAGGAACTTTGTCTTGTGTTGGCAACATGAAACCAGGGCATCACTTTAAACTCTAAAAAAAAAAAAATGTTCAGGTTGTTGCTCAGTTTTATTCAAGGTAAGGTAGGTAAACCTATTGCTGCTTTTTCTGCACAGATATAAATTCTGTCCAAGGAGGATTGAGTTTCAAAGTTGTAATTATAAGGACATAAATATGCAGATTTTTTTTGCGGATTCACAAGGTTGCATATGTAAGGAAGTACTCTGCCTTAAGACCAGATCTATTTACTTTTACTGTTTTCTGCCAGTGGCAAAATTTCTGAAATTAGGGATCTAAAAGTTTGTATGAGGCACAGGATCTGTCTAACTTAGGCTTCCAATTTTCACTTAAACTTTTTGTACCAAGTGAGACAGAGTTTTTTTTTCTAAAATAAGAACTTAAGTTGCTTTTGTAGACAGTGTTGAATATCTAATTATTGAGCTGAAGAACCTAACTCAAGGTAATTGAAATTCCAGAAAGTCCCAGTCTCACTGAAGTTCCAGAAAACTGACTATTTCTTGACACTGATTCTAGAGTGAATTTATGCATTTAAGAATAAATATTTTACCAGCTGACTAAAATAAAAGAGAAATTTAGGAGAAGATATCCGAAGGCAAAACCAAAAGCAGATGAAGACTCAATTTGGAGTCTTTCTCAATCAGTATGAGACTGCTATATATCATAATTTGAGGAAATTCCTTGTATAGTAAAGCACCAAAGAGAAAAAGTGCAAATAAAATGCATTCTCAGAATGTAATTTCAGTATTTTTAAAGCTGATTTTGCAAGTACACTTCCAGAACTCTCTGGGCATCATGTCCACTGCTAGAAGTAGTTTAACCAAACCTACAGTAAAAAGAACTCGTGAAGTATAGCAGCGAATATATGTTTAATGTGCCAAGTCAAGTGGCAAATAAGACACTACTGATGACTTTGGGTAAGTAAAATGAGATATTTCTGAAAACTAATGAAAACAGTAGGAAAACAGGACCCAGATATCATGAAAAACAGGAAAACTCCTATCTAAAATGTCTGAAGTCCAAGGAAAGGAGACTTTTAAAAGTTTTTCTTTCCAAATTTAATACATGATCAAGCATTGTTTAGAAGTTTAGCTGACTTGGAATGGAGTTTCATTAGAATTTGGTATCCCTCAGCATCCAAATATTTCTCAGAAACACTTTGGGTCTGTAGGCTTTAAATGTCAAAGACACTGAGTTCTCATAGTCCATATGTCAGAGTTCAACACTCTGACCAGGTTCTTTAGATCTCCCATAGGAGGAGAGTTTAATGTTTAATCCCAAATTCACTTTTTTGAAGATATTTGATGTTTCACAAGATTTTGATGTAGCAGAGTGATGCAGCAACATAGTGCAATCACAATACAAGCACAATATAGCATTCAGCTGGATCCAGCGTACTGGTATATCACAATACAAACATGATTCCCATTACTAGTTTCTATGTGCTCACCATCAAAATACTGGGTGTCCTCTGTTGCCAAAGATGAATACATGGGTTGAAGGCAGCTAAAGCCCATGTCTCTCTTCAAATATAATTTTGTTGTTTTTTTTAACTTTTATACTTTATTTTGGGCAGATCCACATGTATATTTGCCCCATGCTGATCTGGTAGTTTGGGAAGACATATGCTCTTTTGATTTATTCAGGGAAAACCATTACAAAACCAGTTGTTCCACTCAACTGATATAGTTTGTCTAAAACAAAGGCCACCATCTAGTCCCCTTTGTGTTAAGTTCAGCTTTCTTTGCAACAGTCAGTCACTCCCTGCATTCTTCCCTGAGCTCCATTGGCACATTGTCCTTACCCATCTTCTCTGAGTCGTCTTCTGTTATAGGGGTTTGTTGATTTGCCACACCATGTCAATGCAAGATCGCAATCTTGTGAGCTAATTAATCTACATATTAGCACATTAAATCCTTCACCCAATATTATGTGCATTCAGAATTCATAAAAAGTCCCAAACTCAGAAAACTGTGTTTTGTTGAATGCTTAAACATTTGTCCAAGTTCTGAATCTGGCCATTCTTATCCAGATGGAGAAAATTCTGTTTTTCTCAGTCAAATCAAGAAATCTGAGCAAAATACTCTTTGACTCTGAGCAACACAGCTATGTCATTGTTATATGAAGAAAGGGTGATGCCTAACTGACAAAGCTGTCAAACACCCCTATTAAAGTCTCTTTTAAGTTTCTGCATCACAGTTTTATTGGTGTAGCTTGCTTAGTTAAGAGTAACAATAAATGCTATTATATAACTTTTTTTTTAGCAGAGGTTTCCCACTGTTTACTGCATTAAAAACAATTTGCTAATGTTTTCGTAATCCTCTTGATGTAGAAGTAATTTCATAGATGAAGTAGTGTCATGAACAGGAGGAAAGAACTAAATTTTCTTCCTGGTTAAACATCCTTTAGCTTTACATTCAAATAGTTGGGTGTTTCTGTGATAGTAATTCACATTAAGTGCTTTCTGCAAAACAAGAAATGTTTATACCCCTCTCTATACTTCAGCCCCATGGTTTTCTATAAGATTGTCCAACATCACTTGAAAAAAAGGAGGAAATAGTTTCTTTATTATTTGATGTTTTCAAAAAACAGCTTTTTAATCAACTATTTAATTGTTACTCTTTATGACTCACTCATGTGAAGTTAATCATTTAGTCTGGTGATAAGGGTAAGGAAAAATCCCCAAACCTTGAATAATAATTCTATGAGTAGTCAAAGCTTCATAAAGAAAATTTCACAAAAATGCTTTACATGTTTTACATTACTTCAAAAAAAGTAGTTCTTCAGAATTTCTCTGGTTTTGAAATTTAGCTAAAAACTGACTTCTCAGTTGACTTTTTGATGGTTGAAAGAGACAATCATTAATGATGAAAGAAAAAAGTAAATTAAAATACTGAGAAACAGACAAGTTTCCAAACAAAATTGTTCACTGGTATACCAAAATTACTAATATAGAAAAGTAATCAAGGATCATGGTAACTTTGTAATAAATAAATAAATAAAATTATGGTGTCAATGCTCTCATAAATAATTCCATTAATAAATCTTACCCATTCTGAAGCAGTGAGAGAGATTAATGATTTAATTGCGGGGGGGTCTGTTTTGGGAACTCACTGCAAGCTTGGACTGTGGTACTGTGGTACATAGGTATAGCTATGAGCAAATTCTGGCTTCAAAGTATATTTATCTCAAAATGGAATTTATTGAAAATTGTTGTTAAAATAAACAATTTAAAAATGGTAGCTGCAACCACTTATTACTCTAGCGTTTTCTTCTTGTCCTTGATGAACAAAGGATGGATTTCACTCTTTCTGTGTTTGTGTCTCAGTATCCTCTTGCAGACTGACTTAGATCTAAGGCCTTAGGCCTCTTAAACTATAACATAAAATGTACACTAGGTGTATTTCCATAGAAACAACATTTCTTCATTAGTTTAAATCTTAGCTGAGACCTAATGAGAAAACTCTAAAGGCTATATGGCCTCCTTAATATATTCATAGTTTTTGTTTATGAATTTTAACCTGAATCATATAGCATTGAAATGAAGGAATAGGCATATGAATGAGATTTTAGATTTTGCTATTGGATTTCCATTCTGGTAGTTAAACATGCTTTACAATCTTTCAGGTTAATTACATGATTCATATCTTACATTCACATAAAATAAACAGATGAAGAATGTTTTTCAAAGTGCTCCTCTCCATATATAAAACAACACCTGCAAATAAACAAAATCGCATCCCCCAAAGGAAAAGTAAATGCAAGGCGAAACATGAGGGTTAATAGTCAAACTCCATGTGTAATTTTAACTACAATAACTTCAGCTGCAAATATAATAGTATTTGAAATGAAAACGTGGCAGGAACCCATCCAGCTGCATTCTATGTACCTGTTTACTAGAGGCTAGTATATTCTTGGCAGTTGCTCACGCAGGTTTATTCTGTCAGATGATCAACATATGTGGGCCTCACAGCAGCAGCCCTTGTGCTGCTGATCCAAACGTGGATTTACCTTCCTAAAGCAGAATAGCAAAAAATGACTTCACATATGAGACTGGACAGATTGGCAGGATATTTAAAATAATTTTTGCAGGAACTAGAGGTTATTATTTCTCTTTTAAACTTTAGCTTTGAAAGGTTCAAATTACTAGATAATATCCTGACTTCCTAATACCCGAGAAACATCAGTGACATTCAAGCAGCAGACTTTTTTTTCAGTGCACATTTATATGAAAATATATGCATCTAGATATAGAGTGACAGCCAATATGCATAAAAGTGATATTACGTGGAATTTTACTGAAATTTTTACTTTGATACATTTTAGCTGAAGGCTTTTACTTGAATTGTATATGAGATAGATACATAAATTATTGTTGTAGAACTCTGAATAACTTTATCTGAATTTCAATCAAAATCCCCCCAAACACATATATGCATGTGACAAGCAAACACATACACATAAACACTGATCTATATATAAAACGATCTGCCTCAAAGTTCACCTAATCATACATGAAAAATATTCATTTCCCAAAATGAGATGATGTGGATAAAATGTACTTGAGTTCACATGAAATTTTGAGTATCACTCCTTAGAGATATTCAGAAAACAGCTAGACACTGTTTAGCTAGAAAAATGCTCTTGAAACAATAAATGCAACATATTTTGACATTTCAGTGACGTGGTATGTGGTTCTGTAAATGTATGAATCCCTAATTAGATTATTTTTCTTACACATGCCTACTCTTAAGATTCCTGATGCTTCTCATTATAGGATTTCATTTTCAGTTGCTTATAACTTAACTAATTTTCCTAGTTGCCTCCCTTACAGTAAAGTGTTCTGAAAATGTTTTAGCCAGAATGGTCCATTATTTTTCTGATACAAATGTATAAATTAGATTATAGAAAAGATATGCATGTTATTTATAAGCTCTTATTGCACAAAGCATGCAGCCGTGACTCGAATTTTTTCAAGATTACTTGTTAGTGAGAAGTTGTCATTTACAGCTCCTGTGAAAGATATCCTAATTCGGTTGACATATGCTTGGCTATTAATTAGGCCGCTCTATCTAACCTCTCAGATCTTCTGTGGGCAGGGTGGACTGTGAATGCATCACCCTGCTGGGTAACAAAGTAAATTCTCTTCTATAGTTGTAATGGCCCAGAATGGATTTTCATTGGAGCTGTTCTTTCTGCCTATTGAGAGCTGCTGCATCATGAGCTACAGGGATTGATGAAAAGGATTTCTGGTCCATCAAAAGGCTCTTCTGTCTCTAGTAGGGCTCATAGACTATGGGTGATGGAAACAGCTATTTAGAAATTTGGAACAGTAAGAGAAAGAAAAGAATAAGAATTCCAGGAGACAAAAAGTCTGGAGAAGCAAAGGAAAAACAAAACAAAACCAAAACAAAGAAAAACTACAATTAATGGGACTAGAATATAAAGTGTGTGTGTGTGTAGGCCAAAAGAAAACAGAGTTCAGGTGGTCAAAGCAATGATCTTGGACCTCAGAGAAAGAAAAGGTTGCTGAAGTCACAACAAATACTAGTCTAAGGATTAGGAAAACCAGATCCTCAGCTATTATAGAACTTTATGGGAATTAGTATTTTTTGGTTTATAAATCTCGCATCTGAGAAGCATCAACAAGTTGAGGAGGACCAAGTAGAATTATTAATGAAAAGGCTAAAACAGCTAGGGGGTATCTGGCTGCACACTGCTAAAGTTATCACAAAGTCACCGTTAGTCAGAGCAGCAACATCGAAACTAAAATTGTCAGGAAGTGCTAGCAGCATTTTCAAAGTCTGTTAAAAACTGTCAGGTGATACTTCCTAAAGCTTTGACTGTGTAATCAAAGGGTTTCCCTAGTTCACAGAATCACAGAATCACAGAATGTTAGGGATTGGAAGGGATCTCGAAAGATCATCTAGTCCAATCCCCCTGCCGGAGCAGGATTACCTAGACCATATCACACAGGAACACATCCAGGCGGGTTTTGAATGTCTCCAGAGAAGGAGACTCCACAACCTCTCTGGGCAGCCTGTTCCAGTGTTCGGTCACCCTCACCGTAAAGAAGTTTTTCCTCATATTTATGTGGAACCTCCTGTGTTCCAGCTTGCACCCATTGCCCCTTGTCCTGTCAAGGGATGTCACTGGGAAGAGCCTGGCTCCATCCTCATGACACTTGCCCTTTACATATTTATAAACATTAATGAGGTCACCCCTCAGTCTCCTCTTCTCCAAGTTAAAGAGACCCAGCTCCCTCAGCCTCTCCTCATAAGGGAGATGTTCCACCCCTATATAGTTATATATATGTTATAAAACATATATAGTTATAAAATATATAATTATAAAATAATATAAATATATACATGTTTTATAACATATATGTTATAAAACTTATATTGTTGCTTATATATGTTATAAAACATGCTAATCCAGGAACTTCAAGGACCATATGTAAAGTCATGGATCAGTGACTTCTTCACTGGGAAAAAAAAAAGGGAGGAAACTAGAAAATAATGAACTGTAAATGGATTATATTACATATCAAGGTTAGCAGAAGAGCCATTATTTTTCTGATACATATGTATAACAAATTTCAACTGATGTAGAAATTTCTACTGATGATTGAATGCTATGTATGAAACAGCCAACATAGTATTTGCGTTCTGTTTGTGTATTTCTCTTCAATTCTATGAGATAAAGTAGAACATAAGTTCCATCAGTTATTTTCTTGGTGTGCTTCAAATTCAGACTTGTGGCAAGTTGTTTGATCTTGCGCTAACCAATGTTAAGAAACAGAATCAGTACAAGGGCTATGATCCCACGTTCTTTACTTAGTGGCTGTGAAATGGAATGAAAGAGGTAACTGATTGATTAACGAAATTGATAACTGCACTGAGATAACGGAGATTCAGGCCTGACACATTCTAGTGAAAAAAAGAGAGAGGAAACTCACACTGTTAATGAAACATTTCCACTGTTACAGATTTCCAGGGGTGATTGGCTTAAATTAATTTAGTACCTGAAGAGTGCAATGTTGTTTGAAATTAGTGAAACAGATAAGAAAGATGTAGGAACTCATCTTACACACACACATACATATACATGAAGAAAAACTGAGAACCCATGCCTCTAAGATTTAGAGAGCTATGTCAGCTCGTGTTATTGAGAATGATGTTTTTTCATGACACTTTCACTACTTCCTGGGGTCAGTCACAGAAAGTCTGAAAGATGCTAGCCCTGATAGGAACTGAATTTTAATAACTGTATTGATATTCTTCTGATGAAAACAATGCATTTATATTTGTGAAACTACATTAGAAACTGAATAAGGAAAGTTTAGAGAACACTGCAGGAGCATCAACATTTTAGTCACATGTAAGGATACGGAACTCTTATAACTACAATGCTGGTCATGTTATTTTAATCATTAAGTATATTGTTGAAATGTATTTGCCAATTTGAACAACTAAAGTAGGTGGAAAGAATGTAAAACAAAAATTCTTTCCAGAAAATTGTTATCAAGTCTTACTTGATCTAAAATTTTTACAGCACTTAACATTTATATGACCCTGTCATTGTTTACTACTGTTTGCCTCATTATATTGTAAAATTGCACTGAGCTTAGAATTAAAATATAACTGAAGGTTTGCTTCCATAGATAGTGAAGATTTCTGAGAAGTTTTGTCTAAGACACCAGATTTTTTTAAAGATAATTTTCATATGTGATTAAAAGGTAGGTAGCAAATGGGATGAAGCATGAATGTATGTTTTCTGCATATGACTTGCAAAGTTTACTATTCACAAACAGCACGTGGGTATTTAAAAGGTGTTCTTGGGAAGCTAAGATATGGAAAAATTAATTGTATGTATTCATATATAATGCTGCCTGTAATGTTTTTGCTTTATATCCCTGATAAAAATATAGTACTGGTGTAGTGCTACACTTTGGGAATGGTCAAGCACTTTGTCTCAACTGATTTGTTGAATTTCATAAAATGAAAATGGGTGACATTGAGAAATGCCTGCTCTTTGACATTGGGCTAATGTTTTCCTCACATTCTTAGCTAATGGCATTTTCACATCTGTCATAAGAAAAGGCAAATGGATTCTGAAATTAGGTACTATGCCCTCGTTCTACATCTCAGGGCATGTACCATACCAGAAGTTTTCTGTTAAAATACCTTTTATTTACTGAAGCATTAGACAGAACCATTTTCTGACCACAGATATATACTAATAAGCACTAAGGTACTTAATGCCTTTGACAATGTGCAAAAACTTGCTTAAAAATTGTAGCTAAAAACAAAACTAGCAAACAGGATACGATAATAAATCTCTCCTATAAGGACAAAAACCTTTGCCATATGATATTGTAATAAAGGAACAGTAGAATATCAACCAGTAAGGAATACAAAAATACTTCAACATATATTCTTTTTTAATCAACGCTAAAATAAATATTTGGAAGATAAGTCACTGTAATATCTTTTTTACTTACTAGAACTAACCTTTGTATTAGTAAGTCCAGCCTTAAAACAAAAAGCAACAGAAGAGACATAAGAGTAATTTATTTAAAGATGTAGAAAATTGGATTGTCTTCCTAAAACAGCGAATGCAATACCTGTTATGTAACTTCTGCAGAATAATTATTCAACACAACATCGTTCAAAACCTGAGAAAGTTTTTTGGCAGTCTTCATACTCTTTCTGTCCACATGTGTGATGATTAAAAAAAAAAAAAAAAAGAAGAAAAGACTCATATCTTCTCTTTTGGCATTGTAACATTATTAATACTTTTATTTCTCCCTACCTATAATGCTGCACCTTTGAAAGGTAATTTAGTAAAAAAATAGATATATTTGATGTCCAATCTCTAAATTCAGGTTTTAATAATTTACCCCAAACTTCTGAAACCAAGTTCCAAAACTGCTCTGAAAATGTCACCAACAAGCAACATGACAGAGATTTAAACAGAATTTGTAACAAGGCAAGAAATAATTCAAAACTATTATAAATAGTTGAAAGTTTATCAGTCTTCTGGCTGTATGTAATATCAGATACAGACACGTTTGCATATTGAAATTTGCATGGAATTTGTCGCAACTCTTCAATAAGAAGAAAATCAAAGTTCATTATTCTTAATTAAAACTTACATAGTGATAGACATGTATTGATAAGTTTTTGCTATATCTGTAATAAAATAATTTCCTACATTTCTCAGGACTGATTCTCATATGAGGTATTACAGCCTGCTTGAGCAGTGTATTCAATTATTACTGAACTTTAGCAGAACTACACAGATTTTGCCATGTTTAGAGTTAAACTGGGTATTTTTTGACACCGTGTTTTTTATTCAAAAAAAGAATACGTCAGCCTCTTTCCTTGTTGTGGGTTTTTTTCTTTTTCCTTTCTTTCCTCTCTCTCTCTCTCGTGGTGAGTTTACTGAACTTTTCTCAAATGAAAGGCAAATTTGCAATGAAATCTGTCTTGGTTTTTGGCCTATGAAAATGAGAGTGAAGAAAGTAGAATGGTGTTCTGGAATGCTACTTGCCCATGTCATGCAGCAATGCGTTTTTTAAGCTCTCTGCCATGGAGCCTGGAGCTTAAAAATTCCAGGATTTCTACATCTGATTATCATTTAGCTCTCCCAAATCATCTCAGGGACCCTGGTATCTATGCATTTCCAAAGCTGAGGACAAGGATGGTTACTAGATCACGACGAGAAGCCTGGGAATTTACAGGACAAATCTATATTGAAAAATAGCTGTTCTCTAAATTCACTTCTGGGTCCTGGTTCCTTGCTCATGTACATTGGATAAATGTTAGTTTATTCTTGGGTCTCTTGTACTTCATCGCAAACAAATCTTAAGAGAGAGTACAATAAAGGTGACATGGTTAACACTGTGGTACTACACATTTTTCACTGTCTCTACCGTCCAAAGGCTTTTAAACTGTCTCACAGTGGTTTACAGCTTCAGCAGCTCTCACTGCATGTAACATATCAGCAGTTTCAAGATAATAAAACATTAGTAGGCTACAGAATTGCCTTTACATTATTTCAGAGACTTTAAACAGGAAAGAGCAGAAAACAGTAATTGCAGATTAGGGACATGAGGGCATCTGGTGGGGAGCAGAGGTGCTCCATGGACAAATGCAATGCAATGTGGATAAAATTTGTTTGTTCTAATCTTGAACAGATTTAGGACTCTTCTGTATTTGGAAGAAGACAAGCCTAGAGTTCCTGAGAGGAATCTACTTTCTCAGAGCTAACCTTCACAACTGTGTCTATCCAGGCTTTCAGAACTATTTCTACAAAGTCCTCCAGGTTACAAATCTGGACCAGTTCTCTCCTTGTGTTGCCTAACACTGCAAATATTGTGAGCACTGAAATGGAAAAAAATGCTCATTTTATTTAGTAGTTCTAATTAAAAGATTTCATTTTAGATGCATGTGCCAGAAAGCAAATTTATCCAACAGTCTAGTTTTAGTAACTTGTCAGAAAACATCTACATCACAAACTGGCCAGAAATCCTGTATTCATCCACTTTTCGTTACTTCTGTTTTCCAAATTGACATTACTTGAATTACCTTTAAAAAGTGCATCTCTAAACACCATTCTCTTAATATAGGCTCTTAATCAATTTCCTTGAAACTTTTCAATTTGAAAAATACTTAGAAATATTTAAAACCACTTAAAGAAATACAGAAAATCTTCTTTAAATCAATAGCTAAGGAACATACAAAGATTTGTTGTTCAAGTATTTGTCCATTGGACTAGACATTTGATTCATTTTGTTGTGCATTGTAAGTATCATAGATTTCCCATAGACTGAGACTCAAGTTTACTCAGGACATCTGGTTTCTTTGTAGAAGAATGTGTATTTTTCTTCCCTCAGTCACAGTTCAGATCACTCCAGCATCTCAAATTATATCTGTCACTTTGTTTATTTCCAATCAAACTTAAAGACTTTAAGGATTAGGTCCATTTTTAATTACACGAAAAGATCAAAGAAAGGATAGCCTAGGATAACCCAATTTGAGTCTTGATCAGAGACATTATTGCTTAAAAACTTGTTTGGAAAGGGGCTACTAGACAGAGGACTGGGAAACAAATGTCCATAGAATTTGACTAACACCAAAAAGATGTATACTGGGCATGTAGTAGGGAATAAATCACCAATTACAGGAAAGTAGCAGGGAAACTGGGAGTAGAATAATTCTGAAATGGCTGGACTACAAAGACAGAAAAGCTGCATTTTAAAAGATAATCAGTGATGAGAATATGGAAGAAGAGATGGTAAATACTGTCATTTTATCTTTCTTCCATTTTTTTTGGTTGTTTTTTTCTTTTCAGTGCAAGTGTATACACAAGTGAAACAAAAGAGCTTAAACAGGTGCTAAAACTCAAGCCTTAATTCATCCAAGTAGGATGAAACTACTTAATAACAAGTTTATTATTCCATTCACCTACATGATTAGACTTTAACTTTGTGTATCTTTTTAAAAATATGTTACATTCACTTATCTTTTAAACAATCATACCTCCACTGGATATGTGTGCACATTTTACATTCAGTGTGGCTTTCATATACTTTCAATAGAAAGGAAGACAATAAATCACTGAAAGATAACAATAGCATGGATGCAGACAACTGCAGGAAAATTCGATTTGCTTTAACTTCTTTTCTTTTTAACTTTCTTTCTATATTATTACTGCTGCTGGTATTTATCCTTTTGTCAAATCTAAATCAGTCTAACTTTCAGGAATCTTTTCTGTTGGGAATACATGGTGACTTAAGTCACTGTCCACTACTGCTGTGCAATTTCTATCCATTTCACAGAATCATTTAGGTTGGAAGGGTCCTCTTGAGATAATCTACTCCAATTCCCCAAGCAAGGTCAGCTAGAATAGGTTTCCTAGGACTGTATCTGGTCAGGCTTTGAATATCTTCAATATTTGTGCAAGTGTAATTCGCTCTGCCACTAACTCTAATGCACCCATCTATCAAATGTGGAACAACCTGTCTTTGCACAGAAATAATGACTAAACAATGTATTAGACAGCAGAGATTCAAAGTGCTGGAGTTTTTATAGTAGTCCAGCAAAAAAACTTTCCAGCACATAGGAATGAAGCCTATAATTTTGTTGTAAATTTTGTTGCAGGCTATTATTTCTTCTTGATGAAAACTATATGACATCAAACATTTTTAAATGTTTCAGAAGGATTATAGGCCTTTTACTATCCCTAGAACAGGAAAAAAACAACAACAAAAAAACCTCCGAACATTAAGTATATTGGCCATTCTGTTTATCCTTAGGAAATATTCAGTGAGAACTGTTTGTACTCATAAACTGACTGATATTTCTTGTTAAATTAGGGGAATAAATCTAACATTTAAACAGCAAGGCAAAATTTGGAGGACAGTCAGGGAAGTGTGAACCAGGAAAAGCCTATATTCTATCTAAATTCATACAATAACCAAAGAGGTAACACCTCAGATGCATGCATCTAACTAACAAAAAAATTTCTTTCAGGATCCCCTAGAATAGAACACACATAATTTAAAACTGGGACTGGAAAAGAATGAAAGTATAGACTTTTTTATAATAGATATTATGTATTATTAACTCTAATAATATTAATCACATATTTGCATATCTTACAGTGATTTTGATCACTTAATGAACTGAAAAATAGATACTAGTCAAAATAACTGTTCAATCTGAATGCAATAAATACTGATTATGAAAATATAAATCTTCCTAGAAATATGGCTAAACAATATGAAAGCCAGTTCACAAATTAACATATATTTCTGATTTTATCTGTATGGCTTATCAACACATGTTTTTATGGTACACTTTCTTTTGTGAAATATGTATATTTATTTGCTATTCAATAAATAGTTACAACTAGTTTCCATAAAATCAAGAAATGTTTTGTTAGCCTCTCTTAACATGGGGTCTGTAAGATAACTAGTTTTTAAAATCCTATCTATCTCCATACATTTTTATCCTTTTACTGCAATCCTTTCTCCCAGTTTAAGATCTATTTTGTGATATTTTAAAAAAAATAGTTCTGCGTAATTTACATTTGAGGCCAGTGTTTGTCCTCTCATTGTGTATTGCTGTGTATTTGTCAACATTAAATTTCATTTGCCATGTCTCAGCCCAATTACATAAATCAAAACCTCTTCGGATTTTCCATGCTGCTTGTTCTGAAGCTTCTTAACACCCAAACTTGATCACTGGTAACTTCTTTTAAAATATTTCCCATCGATCTGTCTAGTTGATTTATTAGTCCCAGACTAGACGACTTCAGGTGATGACTTCTGGTGGAACTGTACTCAAAATGTTTTAGCAGTTACACATATTTCTTTCATCTTGCTTTACATGTTGTGTTCAGAGTGGACATGCATTATTTCATATCCCTCTACAGACTGTGAAAACTTTCTCTTTCTCCTGATCCATAAAATATCTGTATAAAATTTTAGATAGCGATCACATCTGAGAATATTAATTATACAGAATACAGAAAGATATGCTGAATAAAAGCAATGCTGGTCACAAGGAAGATAAACTGTGAAGAGAAGATCTGTTATTTTGCAAACAGTTAATGTAGCTCAAAGATGTGAACACTGCTGTGATTGAAACACTAGCCTCGAGTGAACTCACATATTTTTGCTGATTATGAAAATACTAGAGTAAATTCTGAAGGCAGCAGGGGTAACATGATTACATGACCTACTATATAATCAGAAATACTTTTTTGTCTACTTGCTGCATTATCAATAATGATTTGAGATGCTACTGCCCTGAACAAGAACAGTCTACATAAAATACATCCATTTCAGTACATTGCTGTACACGTGAATTTGTCTGAAAGATTCCCACAAACACTTCATAGGAAACATTAACATCTGATACTTTAATTCAAATACATTCAGGCAAACTGCACACTTTTTTAATTATAGAACTGATGGAAATTAATAAGAACAGATAGGTCACAGTTATAGCTATTATAAAGCTTTTATTAATCAGATCAAATTTCAGTATCTCTTTTTTTAATGTTGTTATTAATTTTTTTAGATTAAACATTCTGAGTCTTTTTAGTGATAACCTCAAAGAGTCCTCAAGATCTGTGAAGGGAGAAAGGATAAGAATTTTGGGTTCTAAGGCTGTGCTGAAAGTGGCTCATACCAGTTTGGTTTCATGAATGTTAAACTTCTGTGCTGATTCAGAACTGTTATTCATCGAGTGTCATCTAGAGCTGCCATTCTTCTGTGAGGATTTTCTGAAAATGCTAATTTGTACCCATTAACCATATATAGATACCTTAGGTACTCTAGATTATCCTAATGACACAAACCAACTGTGTAATAATCCTATTTTAACATCGTCTCAGCTACATTTCACTCTGGCTTCCATTTGCTACATTGATTATTTTTCCATTGGGAATTGGGAAATATAGCTGATTTAAAGATACTTTTATGTAGACGCCTCCATTTAGATGTCTTAATCTTGGACCAGATCTCACTGTATATGTTTCTCCAATGAAAGCCAACACTTTATTTATTTACACAAAACATAAAGTACAAATAACAGAAATTAATTTAATGCATTAGACTGAAACTGAACTGAATTAATTCCAAGACAATGGAATTAAATTTTTTTCTCTTTAGGTACAACAGAACCAGCCCTTAATCAAAAGTAACTAAAGGAAGGATATGATATATAAACCTACCTATAACAGTCCTGAAACAGAAATTCAAGACATGCCAATAACAGTGGAAGTCTTTATGCGTTCTGTGTACCTAGAAGGAATGACTCATAGGACTAATCTCTTCAAGCAGAGGGAGAGCAAAAAGTGCACGTGCTTCCTTATACCAGGTAGCAGCATCAAGTAGATGATTAACTGCTTTGCTGACCCAGTTAAAATAGTTCCCTCCTGACTTACAGAAAACATTCCAAGGCATCATTCTCTTTGAATTGCCAATATTGACCGTGCTAATGGATAAATTGGAAGCTACAGTTGTTTGTTTTAAACCCCCATATTTTCTAACTGAATAAAAGCCTTCTTAGCACTTACCTGTAAGTTAAATGTACTTTAGACCCTACAAAAGCTATACTGAGAAAGGTGCCTTCTTAGGAAAGTTGTCATATTTATTTCTTTTGGTTTAATTTTAAATATTTTGCGTGTTTTGTCATATATAATTTCTCCAAGCCTTTCTTTAAAATATTGATAAATAATGACACATACATCTGGAAATTACCAAATGTGATGCCCATCTACAAGAAGGGCCAGAAGAAGGATCTGGGGATCTATAGGCCTGTCAGTCTGATCTCGGTGCCAGGGAAGATTATGGAGCAAATAATCTTGATTGCCTTCACGCGGCACATACAGGACAACCAGGTGATAAGCCCCAGTCAGCATGGGTTTACGAAAGGCAGGTCCTGCTTGACTAAACTGATCTCCTTCTATGACAAGGTGACCCACTTTCTGGATGAGGGAAAGGCTGTGGATGTTGTCTACCTAGACTTTAGTAAAGCCTTTGACACAATTTCGCATGGCATTCACCTGGAGAAACTGTCTGCTCATGGCTTCGACTGACATATACGTCACTAGATAAAAAACTGGCTGGATGGCTGGGCCCAAAGGGTTGTGGTGAATGGAGTTAAATCGAGTTGGCAGCCGGTCACAAGTGGTGTTCCCCAGGGCTCAGTATTAGGGCTAGTTCTGTTTAATATCTTTATCAATGATCCAGACAAGGGGATTGAGTGCACCCTCAGTAAGTTCACAGACAACACCAAGTTGGGTGGGAGTGTTAATCTGCTTGAGGGTAGGAAGGCTCTGCAGAGGCCAATTGTATGAGGTTCAACAAGGCTAAGTGTCGGGTCCTGCACTTGGGTCACAACAACCCCATGCAACGTTCAGTTTTGGGCCCCTCACTACAAGACAGACATAGAGGTGTTGGAGCATGACCAAAGAAGGACAACAAAGCTGGTGAAGGGTCTGGAGAACAAGTCTTATGAGGAGCAGCTCAGGGAACTCACATTGTTTAGTCTAGAGAAAAGGAAGCTGAAGGGAGACCTTATTGCTCGCTACAACTACATGAAAGGAGGTTGTAATGAAGAGGATGTTAGTCTCTTCTCCCAAGTAACAAGTGATAGGACAAGAGGAAATGGCCTCAAGTTGTGCCAGGGGAGTTTAGATTGGATATCAGGAAAAATGTCTTCACGGAAAGGGTTTATCAAACATTGGAACAGGCTGCCGAGGGAAGTAGTGGAGAGACCATCCCTGAAGGTATTTAAAAGACGTGTAGATGTGGTGCTTAGGGACATTGTTTAGTGGTGGACTTTGCAGTGTTAGGTTAATGGTTGGACTCAATGACCTTAAAGGTCCTTTCCAACCAAAATGATTCTATGATTCTGTGATTCAACATCCTGGCATGCTTATAACAGCCTAAATGCCTAGATTTAACAGGCCTAAATAGAATAAAAAAAAAGAAATCCTGTCACATCTATGTTATGCCTGTCTTGTCTTGTTAATTTACTGATGTCTGAACTTCTGTTCCAAGGTTTGTATCAAGCTCTGTATGCAGCTGAGGTTACAGATATTTATCTGGAATGGCTACTACAGTAATTTCCTGGCTTAGTCTGTTGCTGCTCTTTTGATATTAGTACTACTTAAGTGTTTTTAACATTCTTTGGAATCCTGTATATTAAAGGAGAACTATTCGAAGTATTTGCTACTATTATATCTTTATTTACCTTTCTTCAATGATTAGGAATAAATCATAGCCATCTCAAAAGACTTGTTGTATTTCTCTATATATCATTATTTTGAGTATAGTATCATCAGTCTAGCTTGACATAATCATAACCAAAGTTGTTAAACCCATTAGAGGATTGTGAGTGCTACTGTTTTCTCTCTATTCACTGTAACTTCTTTTTTCATCAATTATGAGTTTAATTATTGATGTCCTGTAAAATATTTTGCTCAATGGTGACTTAGCTTGTTTCCTCACTTTTTATCAGCAATCATAAAAAAGTGATTAAGTGAAGCAGACTATTTAATTTATTTAAGATATATTTCAGTTCACAGTTTTTTGTACATCATAATGCTTAACACGTACATATGTAGCTGGAGTAGTAAGCCAATTTAAATACAGAAAATATGGCATAGTAAAAATAAAACAGAGTGATGCTTACTGGGAATATAGGAACCTATTCTTCTATTATGGATTGCAAACTGGCAATGTTAAAAGCACAGATACAGTATTCTGTTTGTACTGGGCTTAGAGGTAAGAAAATAACAATAAATTGATACTAAAATCAGAAGAAAAATGTTATGATGCTTCTGGGGTTTTGTTGGTTTGTTTTCCCTGCATTATTGGTAAGATGTGTTTACTCTGCTGCTTTCTGACTGAAAAGTAAATAAAAAATAAGTTAAATCATCTTGAGGCAAATCCCTAGGACACTACGTAGTCATGACAGAGATTCCTCAAGACATATGGATTAAAATGATATGCTTGTTTTGTCTTGTCATCTCACCTGTGTTAATCAGCATTGCTTCTGATTACAGCTACTTGGACAGCACACAGAGCTACATTTTTATTCTGTGCTGATTTTGGGATCTTCTTCCTTGCTGTTGAGGTATACATATGTTTGAGGACTGAATGCTGTGCTCAGTGCTAGATCTCCATTCTTCATACGAGACTGTAATATGTTGTAGGATGTCTACAGAATTTTAGCTGTTGTTCAACTGCATGCTTTTCAAGACTTGTTTCCTCAGTTTTGCAGTAAACAGTGCTTGAAATTATAAACTTTCATATTCCATTGTTGTGAATCAAACATGTTTTCTGAGGTATTTCATAATCTTGAACTTTACCTCACTACTTCAAAGCATAAATTTACAAGACACTAGTAAATGGATTCAAAATTTGAGAAGGCTTGTATCCACTGTTTCAATTCAGTTTCTGCTGAACATTGTAACGTTTCCTGAAGTGACTGGAAATTATCAGTCATAGAATGACATGTTATATTCTCCCTACCAGATCTGCTCTGGACTCCTGCATTCCTCTGTGAATATATACAATGCATCAAATTTAGATTAGATATTAGGAAGAAATTCTTTACCGTGAGGGTAGTGAGACACTGGAACAGGATGCCCAGAGAAGCTGTGGCTGCCCCCTCCCTGGAAGTGTTTAACGCCAGGTTGGATGAGGCTTTGCGCAACCTGGTCTAGTGAAAAGGTGTCCCTGCCCATGGCAGGGGGGTTGGAACTAGATGATCTTTAAGGTCCCTTCCAACCCAAACCATTCTATGATTCTATGATTCTATGATTATATGAAATTATGAAAAAAAGAGAAAAATTCTTTAAACAGAAACAACCGTAAGAAGATGAAACACTAATTCAATACAGTGCACAGCAAGTAAAGCCTAAGAGTTCAAGAAAGAGAAGAGGAGAGCTGTAAATAAGGCAGCATCTTTGCAAAAGACAGTTGTTGATTACCTATTTGTTTAAGTTAAAAGACTGATGTCGCCTTTTCTGGAAATAAATGTGCCTTTTCTGCTTCAACATTTGTGCAGCAGAAGGGTGACATTGTCCTGATACAAGAACCTATTTTAATACTGTTTTCTCACGTTTGACACTAAATAAAAAAATACTGTTTATTGTAAATAAGTCTGAATATTATATCCAGTCTTTAATCACAAATTAGTAGTGGCTTCCAAAGATCACTTATAACATTTTTCATATCATCTTAATTTATCACTGCGTCCCTGGGAACTAAATGATAATGTCATGTACTGCGGAGAAAAAAAAAAAAATTAACCCTTGTAAGCCTACCACAACAAGTGCACAATCTCAATGTTAAGTGTTCATGTTTTACTAAAATTAAACTAAAACTTTAAGTATCTGCTTGCTTTGAATAAAAACAGGAATTACTGTCAGAATATCTGTCTTTAAAGATATGTGGATTAGTTTGGCTTGGAAACTTGTAAAATTTCAATTTCTCAAGAAATTCTGCTGGCTCATGACTCTGGGAGTGAATTACTGTGAAAAGCAATTTTCTTCTATTTTCAGAGTTTGAGAATTGTTGCAACTAGTTCATTAAAAGCAATGGGGGCAAAGAGGGGAAGCATAAGGCTAAGTGCTACCTCTCCATAACAGCTGTCATCCATTGGAAGAATGGATCTGTTAATCTCAAGAACGCAGCTTGCGTAGGCGGTTTCCTCCAAAAACAAAGCCTAAAAATCTGGAAGGGATCAAGATGCTATGAAATTCTTTCCTGTCAGATCAAAGTGAGCTATATGCTAACTTCAGTGCTTGCAAAACTTAGTAATAGTATGATTACAATGACATGAAAATCCAGGAGACCCTTACAAACGTACCTTAATAAAAAAAAAACAATTAAATGAAATATGAAATGAAATAAATGAAATGAAATGAAATGAAATGAAATGAAATGAAATGAAATGAAATGAAATGAAGGACTTCTGAGTGATGTGATGGTTGGAGGCCATCTTGGGCATAGGGATCATGAAACGATAAGTTTTTGATTCTTAGAGAAGTAAGGAGGAGGGTCAGCAGAACTGCTACCTTGGACTTCCAGAGGGGACACTTTGGCCTGTTTGGGAGCCTTGTTGACAAAGTCCCTTGGGAGGCAGTCCTGAAGGGCAAGGCAGTCCAGGAAGGCTGGACACTCTTCAAGAAAGAAATCTTAAAGGCACAAGAGCAGGCTGTCTTCATGTGGGCATAAACTGGCTGCTTATGGCTTGGAGAGGCATATGCTTTGCTGGGTAAAAAACTGGCTGGATGGCTGGGCCCAAAGAGTTGTGGTGAATGGAGTTAAATTCAGTTGGAGGCTGGTGACAAGTGGTGTTCCCCAGGGCTCAGTATTGGGATCAGTTCTGTTTAATATCTTTATCAATGATGCAGACAAGGGGATTGAGTGCACTCAAAAGTTTGAAGATGACACCAAGTTGGGTGGGAGTGTTAATCTGCTTGAGGGTAAGAAGGCTCTGCAGAGGGATCTGGACAGGCTGGATTGATGGCCTGAGGTCAATTGTATGAGGTGTAACAAGGCCAAGTGTTGGGTCCTGCACTTGGGTCACAACAACCCCATGCACCACTATAGGCTTGGGGAAGAGTGACTGGAAAGCTGCCTGATTGATAGAAACCTGGGGGTGTTGATCGATAGCCAGCTGAATATGAGCCAGCAGTGTGTCAACAGCATCCTGGCTTGTATCAGAAATAGTGTGGCCAGCAGGACTAGGGAAGTGATTGTCCCCCTGTACTCAGCACTGGTGAGGCCGCATCTCGTATACTGGGTTGAGTTTTGGGCCCCTCACTACAAGAAAGACATAGAGGTGTTGGAGCGAGTCCAAAGAAGGACAGCGAAGCTGGTAAAGGGTCTAGAGCACAAGTCTTATGAGGAGCGGCTGAGGGAACTGGGGTTGTTTAGTCTGGAGAAAAGGAGCCTGAGGGGAGATCTTATCACTCTCTACAACTACCTGAAAGGAGGCTGTAATGAGGAGGGTGTTAGTCTGTTCTCCCAAGTAACAAGTGACAGGACAAGAGGAAATGGCCTCAGGTTGCACCAGGGGAGGTTCAGATTGGACATTAGGAAAAATGTCTTTACTGAAAGGGTTATCAAACATTGGAACAGGCTGTCCAGGGAAGTGGTGGAGTGACCATCCCTGCAGGTATTTAAAAGATGTGTAGATGTGGTGCTTAGGGACATGGTTTAGTGGTGGACTTTGCAGTGCTAGGTTAACGGTTGGACTCGATGATCTTAAGGGTCTTCTCCAACCAGACTGATTCTATGATTCTATGAAATTAAATGAAATGAAAGGAAATTAAAATACTCCATCAGTGTTCCTTAGCATCATGCTATTATATTGAAAAAAATACTGGCCTAGGCTGGTTTTCTAGTTGACGTGGTACTCCATGACGTCTGTTGCATCTACTGCTTAGAAACTATTTGAACTTTGATAAAAAAAAGCTTATTTCTTATTTCATGAAAAATGTATGAATACAATACAGTCTCCTACAGCCCATTATGAAAAAGTTTGCATTTCTTTCAGCAGAATAACTTGCCTCAAAACTTATCTCATGAATAATTAAATATCTCTGTAAGGAGAGAATTATCTCACCAGTAGCAGTGGACATAAAACTATTCTAAATAAAAGACAATTCTGTAAGGGACATAAACCACTGAGGTGTTAGCTAATCTAACTAGTTAACCTCCAGCTAATCATCAAAAAGTTAAAATAGAATAATCTGAAGTAAATTTATGTGTGTGAAGGAAACTTAGGCAAAACATATTTTTAAAAATACTGTGTTTTTGTATTTGTGCCTTGTATGTAAAAATCCATTTTAAAGATGTTTTGTTAACGTTATTTGATTAAGTATATGAATTAAAGTGGATTCTGATTACAAATTCTATACAAGGCTATACAGTAATATAAGCTATTAAAAAATAAAACATAGATGACACTTTAATATAATGCATACCATACCTTGTTATGATACATGTATATAACACACTTTACTGCTATGGAGCTATCTAGTAAGTATCTGGGCAAAAGTGCTAATAGTTTAATATTTACTTGTACATAGCATTAATGCTCTGAGTTATGGGATGTCTTTCTCTCTTCAATAGAGAACTACTTCTGGTTGGAGCAGGAAACTAATGATGGAACTGAATTTTCACAAGTAGTTCTAAGGAGCACATGATATATATATTAGTGCAGCAGTAAGGAATAGTAACTGAGTCACATGAAATATGAAAGACTGTTCTTGAGAACATGGAATACTTCTCACAGACTGAGAGTAACAAACAGAATAAAAGAGAAAGAAACAAATTCTTTGTGAATTTGGGGGTTTTGTTCAGCTGACCTTGAGGATACAGATGTATCTATGAAATGAACAATAGTAATCTACTTTCAGTGGCGTTATATGGGTAAAATTGGTAAAAAGCAAACAATATATATAAAAATAATATTCATAATACAGAATGAAATAGTTATCAAAAATGTTGGCATGTGTTGAAATAATGTATATACTTTTACATAAACAGATACTGATCTGGCTAATAAAGTTATTTTTGACATTAAATTCTTCAACATTACAAAAAATAATTATGCTTAAATTAAATCAGAAATTTAAATATTGACAATAGAGTTCAGTTTTCAGTTTTTTTTGTTTTGTTTTTTTTTACAGATATATAAATTTTCATGCTTCCTGGTCTTAGTCTGTCCA
The DNA here is from genome assembly GCF_013368605.1 of Nyctibius grandis. Lineage (NCBI taxonomy): Eukaryota > Metazoa > Chordata > Aves > Nyctibiiformes > Nyctibiidae > Nyctibius > Nyctibius grandis. The sequence goes on along the minus strand of NC_090659.1, from coordinate 73,462,570 downwards.
CTGAAGGAAAAACATATTTACTTCATTTATATAAATATTTCCTCTTATTTGATTGGAGATTCTCAGTAAAATGAGAAAGATTTAGTCTGATATGCTGCTTAATAAACTCATTTTACATCTGGAAATCTGTGGATATAACTGGAACTGTGAATTTATTTTATGATGTGATTTGATGTCTGCAAACACAGTTCTTGGGCAAGATCACCACTCACCAATCTCAGTAAGCCTTTGAGAAAATTTAACATGTTCTTTTAATACGGCAAGTAATGATATGAACAATAAATATAACTCTCTTGTGAAACTTGTTGGAGGAAAAAAGATATGTATAGCTTAGAAGAGACAGTAAATGATGGATATAGGTTGTTTTCTCAACACAGGAGCAACATACCTTTTTCAGTAAAACCTTACGGTACACCTTCATTCTTTTAATATACAATTTTGATGGGATGATGTAAATATTTAACTTCTTAAAAGCTTTTGATATATATTATATAATGTTCATCCTGTATAACATTCAAGGCAAAAAAAAAAGAAAAAAACCCTTCACCTTGATTTCACAGCTATAAGCGATTAAAAGAAACCACTTATGCTGTTACAGAAGCACTGTAAAAATTCCATACTGCTTCATTGTGCCTACACTATAACCCTAGATTTCAAAAAATGAAATAAAAATGTATTAGTTTGAAAGAGGCATCTGGAGTCAGCAGGGATAGCAACATGCCAATGGATCATAATTTTAACTGTTTCTGTGTGAATCAAGTCTGAGCTGCATTTTTATCTCTAAAGAATCTGTTACTTCAGCTAAATGCATGATGTTAGGTTACATGAATATTTCAACAGGGCATTTGAAGAAGTTGTTGATTCATTCGGGGAAGATTATCTGCTAGGGATCCTTTGTCTCATTGTGCTGGTATAAAAATCATCACAACTTCTTACTGTCCTAATCCTTTACTTCTTTGCTCTGTAAGGAAGGAAGTGGTAATCCTTATACCATGAAATATCAAAAAGACATGTTTAGATTTGGCTCAGGCTAAACTTTGAAGGTATTCAAACTCTTCCTGACTTGCCTATCTCATTTATGAAATGTCTTTTTTCTTTATCTGTTATCATCTTCCCTGTCACCTGTGTCTTACAGAGTATTTCTGGTATGTTTAGGTAATACGAAACTTTAATTTTTACTGTATATTGTGTAACCCAGTGCTTTGGAAGGCAGATGTCTGTCCATCTGCTCATATTGAGAAGACTATTTTGCGAAGAAGTGATTAATTAATACAGAAATTAAGTTGTAATTACACTTCTCACTGCAAAGCTGAACCACTAGGCTGTACACTCTAACTTTGAAGGGCAGGGAATGGAAAGCTTGCTATCAGCTCGCTCTTCATTCAGTAGAAAGGTAACTAATCCTGAATCCTATAATTTGCTTTACATTGCTTTTCAGAACAGTGATTAATTGTAGCTTGTATTGATATATAGTTGACAGGTACTTGTCACCGGCTTCATTAGATCATCATCAGAGTGTCTGCCGTGAGGTATGTAGCAAAGTAGAGTACAGGAGTGGGACGGTTATTATAGCTAATCTGATTCAAGCTCACTGTTTTGCACGGCAAGGAACAAAGAGGAATATTTTAGAAAACAGATAAATATTATAGCAGTTTTTTATAAATTTATTACATTTTATATTAGACAGTCTCCTTTAAAAATAAGGATGAGTAGTTCATCTTGCCTTGGAACATGAGTATGAACTAGACACCACTCAGCAACCATTCTAAACCCTGTTTTCTATTATTTTGATTATTTTGTGTAAAAAAAGTTCTAAATTCTTTAAAGTCTTTTCTAAACTGAAGAAACTGCATGACCTCATTCAATGAGAGATAGTAAAGTTTTATCTGCTGCAAGTTTCAACTGTTTCTGAAGGAGAAGATTGTAAAAGTAGTCAAGAAAGACACTAAAAAAACAGCTGAAAGACTTGACATGAATTTAGGATATTGCACATAACATAAAGTTGCTGCATATGGATTTAACTCTCTAATCCTACTTTTTTTTTTTTAAATAAACTGTAGGTCCAAATATTTATATAATTTGGGCAACATGATTGATCTACTGATAGATTTGGTTTACTTTTTCCATCCTGTTTCATCCCATCTGCCATCATATGTTTGTGTATGTTTTCTCAACATTGTACACTCCTCAAAATATATACCTTGTGTCTTTAATTTGACATTGAAATAAGCAGCACTCATCAGTTGGTTATCTAAATAATTATTAGATGTCTAAATGCTTCAGCTTCTTTTCAGAGAAAGCATCTGAATGATCACTTTTTTAATTAGCTTTGCCATTATACCAGCATTATTTTGTTTCTCTCAGGACTGATCTTCAACCAGCTGGACTTACCTATGCCCAGTTTTCTTCAGAAAATACAAATGAGTTGTTTAGTCCTCAGTGCCAAATAAAATGCAAGTCAACTGCCTCCTTTACAGTCAAACTGAATTTTAAAAAAATTTAATGATCTCCTGTACTGTCTTCATTATATATTGCCTCAATTTTCAATGAAATATGCTATTCTTCTTGTTTGAAAGTATAAAACAGAATAATGTAAAGAAGTTCTTGGGGTTTCTTGAAGTAGCAACTGTAGTATGTGACTTAAAAATCAAATGCACTTGCATAGCTAACAATGGCTTTCTGTAGTTTAGGGTAAGAATTGCAGAGGTCACATTGATTTTAATCAAACCTCTTCTGTGCAGTAACAATGTGTGTCCTATTACATATTACAATAATTTTAACTCATTTTATTGGAGCTCATTTAGGTGGTAGGTAGGTATCCCTAAATACAGTCAAAGAACTTCAAATTAAACTCAGAAGCAATCTTCCCTTTTATTTTTTTTTAGATGGTTCTTATAAAGAATATGATCATAGCCTTCAATAAGTGATGCTGTGCTTTAGAACTAATCTTTCCATTGACTGCAGAGTGTAAGCTGCAGTCAGACTGAAAACTGAACAAAAAGGTTGCAATATAGATAACATTGCTCTTCTGTCTTTCATTTCCTATAGCTCCATCTGTATTTGAGTCTGTGGGATGAACTGATTGAAGTCTGTGGTGTTTCACCTACTTTCAAGAAGTCTGAATAGCCAATTATATTTCTTATGATAAAGAATCAGAGTGGCAGAAAAGTTCATCTATGTAGGATGACTGAGTACCTCATTAGAGCATGAACATTGTGCAACTAAGAACAGGAAAAGACTTGTATGTTTTCATACTGCAGTTATAGTAAATGCTTCCTTTAGCATATGCCTTAAAGTTCTAAACAGCCTACATATGGACATATCCATAAATAAGTAAATTATATATTAAATCATGAAAGAATATGTGCTGCCATGCATATTATAGAAGACAACATAATATGGGAGCTTTTGTTTTTTTTACTGATGCTTTTATACTTTTCTTTCTTACATTTAGGAAAACACATATATGAAGTGCAAAAGGTCTAAGTCAACATTACTTGCAGAAACTAATATTCCTATACTACAAGTACTCTTAATTTCAACCTGATTCTTGGTAAATTGTCCCAATAACAAGAAACACATGGATTCCATGATGGATTACACAATTCTGGTAAAAATGCTTCAGAAAAATCCTGGCTTTGTATTTGGCCAAGCTGTGAGTGACGTCTTCCTTCTATGTACTGTATTTCCTTTGGGAAGAGATAATGATGAATAGGGCGGATGGGTCTCACTACCTTCAAGGATAGTTACAATGTTTGGGATTTTTTTATGTAAGTTGATGAAAGTACTTCAAAAAGACTATTAAAAGAAATTACCAGTGTACAACAAGGGAAAAAATGGTTGTATTGAAATTTCATGAACGATTTTGCATTAGATTTCAGCTTTTCTGGGATTTTTTTTTTTTTAGCAAAATAGCTATCTATCATCTTCAGTGTCTTCTATCTAAATTAGCTTGTGGAAGAGAAATGACAACACGTTAGAGATTTCAACTCAGATATCATGAATGCCTGCATACTAGATAATTTCTTATATAGTCTTCATTAGCTTCAGTCCTGTTTGCTAATGTAAAGGAACTTGGTTTAATCCAAAAGCTAAACAATCCCAGACATAGCATGCCACCAGTGGATCATGTCCAGGTCCATATGGAATGTCCAACCAAGAGCCACAGGAGATGGCACCAGAGAAAGCTCTGGAGACAAGATATTACATAGATCCAGAGTCTATTGAGGAGACAGGGCTGCAGACAAGCTACAACCTATGTCCAAGGGATCCACATAAGAAATTAGCTGTCTACAGCACAGTGTTGTAGATCTGTAGATCTAGCATCTGGGATGCTAGGCCAGAGACAGGGCCAGAGATGAGGCTACAGTGGGGGTCCAAATGCTCCATCCAGGTGGCAGAGCTGGAGAAAGGCACACCTACAACACTGCTCAGATCAGGACTTGATGATCATGTCTGAGGTGAAATGGGGTCCTGGGCCATGGGCAGGGGTGGGAGAAGGCCCCAGTGGAGGCTGAGCAGGAGCAGTGACTGCTTTTAGTGCCCTCAGGGCCCTGACAGAAGCCCCCCTTCACCCTCCCCTGAGCAAGTGTTGTCCTCCCATCTCACAGAGCTCTGGGCTGAGAAGAGATGTGCTGTACAGTGATCCAATTGCTATGGGGCATCAGTGGTCTGTTTCAGGGGTTGCAGAGGTGGGACAAGGAACTGGGAAAGGGACATGGCTCAGACTGGAGCTCAGAGCCAGGTCAGGATCACAGCAGGGCCATGGTGTCACAGTAGGGCCATGGCAAAGGGCATTTGGGAGTGGGACAGGGAACATGGAATTGATACAGAGACAAGGCAGATTTTTAAGCTGGGACAGGGACATGACACTCGGGACTTGGAGTTGTGTCAGGACCATGGCAGGTGCAACGTATGGCTTTTGGAGCTGGACAGGGCATCCAAGCTGTTCCTGATGTGCCTTGAGGGGAGAGGGGGCAGTGTTCCAGCTGCCCCTAAGGAGCCCTGAGTCTGAGGATGACAGGGGAGAGAGGACTCATTCAGGTGCTAGGGCCTGGTCAGCAGTTTGGCTCTATGGGGAGATTAGAGCTCAGGGCTAGACTGTTCACTTAGGGGAAGCCACAGGGGCAAGGCCCTGCACTGCTATGGGCCAGTCCCCATGGTGTTTGGCTCAGAGACGTGAACTGGCTGCCAGGGCATAGCCAGGGTTGACAGCCTACCAACAGTCCCTTAAACCTTTGGTAAGCATCGAGGCAAGGTTGAAATTGGTTCCCACCAGGAGCATGGGGCTACTAAATGGTGGTCTGAGAAGTCCATCCAAGGGCTCCATCCAGGCATCAGTGAATGGAGACAAGTTAATTGCGGTGTAGAACTGAAGGGTCTGTCCAGGAGACACAGCTGGAGACAGGCACACCTACAACAGGTCTCACCAAGCCTGGGTTGAAATGGATATCCTGGGCTCATGTGTAGACAGGGCGTATGGGGACTTGGTTGAAGCTGGCCAGGGCTATTAAGACCTATTTGGTGCACTTCAGACCCTCACATGGATGTTAACCTCTACTTCTGTTTTGAGCTCATTGTCTGTTACTGACATTTCTGAAGTGCAAAGATTTTTCTACAGGCAATTGAATTTTCTCATGGACAAGTCTAGATTTGCTTTTTGACTTCAAAAATGAAATCTCGGGTATGTTAGTAAGAACCATTTGCTCTGCAGCATGTATATTACAGTTATCCTAACAACTGTGAACATCTCTGGTGCTCTAAAACACTTTTAAAATTAATTGTAAAAAGCAGAACAGAATGTGAGCACTATTCTGACCAAGAGTCTTGGAACTGACTAAGAGTTTGTAGCTGGGTGACTGCCAGATGAGAACATTGAGAATATAGACCCTGTCCACAAAAATGAGATTTCCAGACAACCTGGCAGAAACTTGACAAGTGCACTCTTGCTATTAATGTACATTTTCCGGCTAAAAGTTACAACTTCTGAATTAGTAAAGTGAAGTTTAACGAAGTAGAAGGAAATGTGGTCTTTCCAGAAAGGTCAAAGGAAAACTAGATGAAAGCTGGATGAATTTCAGAGGTTCAAAGACGTAGTAGTGAAGCTGGCAAGAATATGTTCAAAGTCCAACAAGTACTTTTATTTTCTCTTTTAGTTAAAACATGCAATGTTGAAACTGGCTGGAATCCTGCCTGCTACCATATAATGAAGGCTTCCTGTAAAGCTTAAACACAGAAGGGCTATCAGAAATATCAAATTTGAATATGGGTTTAACTAAACTGGGACAAACTGGAAAAAGGTAATTAGGGACGGTTTTCTTGAGAGGAGACAAGCTGGAGAAAAGGAGGGATCAAACAGGATCACAGAAGTACAAACACGGAAAATGGAGACAAGGGGGAATAGAAGGGGCTAGTTGTATGTAAACAAGCTGCTGAGCAGTACACTTGTTTGACTGAGCCTTGCACCTGATCACTGCAGTCTGTCCTATCTTCTTATTACGTCATGTTCTTCACTATTTTCTGTGAAGTTCCACTGTCTGTTCTCCGTGTGTATGTACCTAGATGCTAGCACCTGGAGAAGGGGACAGTGATTACAGGGAGGCTGTAGGCCAAGGATGCTTGCAACTGTAGAGGCTGGAGTGTGTTTTCCACTAGGGAGTTTCAATCCTCTGTGTGTATATGTGCTTTCACCAGCAAACTCCAAATGTGATTATCAGACAGCACTGGCTGGCTTTGTTCATGTATGTGAGAGCTGTAGGTGTTTATGTGGGTGCCATGACAACACTGCTTTCTGTCTGTGTTAGTTTTTGTGGCCAAACACACTGGTGGGGAGTGTGTGTTTGTGTACACATGCACACACCTCTCCAGCTGCATCGCTGGAATTCAGTCTTGCTATTTCCCAGACCTGCCAACGGGAACAGCAGCAGCCACATCCATCGCACTGAGATGGGAGAAGCCTCCTGGGTCTGACAGCACACAAGTTTCAGCTCCAGGGGCATGGGAAGGCAGAATCCCCACAGCCCAAAGTCCAATGCATACGGCAACTCCCTTGACAGGGTTTGTTTCTGACAGTCTGCTCTAAAGTCGAAGGAGGTACATATTTAAACAACAAAATAAGGTCTGAGATTGTCAGCGGAAGTTTGAAAACTGGTAAGACAAGGAAGATACGAGCATTTGTTTAAATGGCATAAGTAAGCAATCCAAGTGCCAAAGAAGTTTTCTTGTGAAATTTTCTCATGCTTGCACTTGGCACACCTATGTGCATACACAACTGAGCACACCAGGAGAAGCTTGTAGGGCTTGGCCAATCATTTGTCAGTGTTACCAGACTCCGATTAGTTAATTTAATGTGACACTTCTAAACTAACCCATGTATAAACTGTGTAGTTTTGTTTAGTAAAGTTCATTTTACTATAAGCTGAGTTTCTTAATAATATGATAAATATCCCCTCCTCTCTCCTTGACTGTGATATTTTCTTGCATATCATATCCAACAGATCCCACATGGCTAATGAAAAGTACAGATGAAGGAACTTTAGTATGGACTAAACTTAGCAAGTCCAGAGTTAATGTCTGGGCTCAGCATGGCTGACTGTTCCCTGTGGACTTGTCAGGGGGACCCCAAGGAGTCTGTCAGGGCAGGGACCTGGCAGCCTGGGCAGAGCAACTTGGGGGCACCTGGCTCAGTGGGGTCCATGGCTGGACAGGGCAGGGCTGTGGGAGCTGGAGATCAGCCCTGCTGTGAAATGGCTGAGGCAGGCGCTGACGGCTGGGGGGCCTAAATGGGGTCCTGGGCCGTGGGCAGGGTGGGGGGAGCCCTGGGACTTGGGCAGGGACAGCTGGGCCTGGTGGTGCCTGCAGGGCCCTGACAGCTAAAAGCTGAACTTAAAATCTCAAGTTCAAAATCTTTATTTTGAGGTTCTATGATTTATCTGAGTATTGTGTTTCATTTCTATGCTTTTCAGAGATTGAGTTTGATCAACTGTATTCTGACTAATCAGAGAAGAAATATATGTGATTACTTGTCTCCTTAATGCATTTTCTAAATAAAATGGAAGAACAGTTTCTTATACATTGTTACAGACACCAGGGGACTCTTTCTATCATCTCACCAATTTCATGTTTCCATGCTGTTTCTTTATTCTTGATCTTTACTACTACTGTAATACAAATTTAAGATAACATGCAATCCATCATGTGAACCACTCACTATAGAATACACTTTTCTTTTTTTCTTGATAATATTATCAAATATTTGCCATCACTCACCAGAGCTGCAGTTAAGGTTCTGTCTTATATGGTCTGTGAGACAGAACTAGACTATGTTATGGGAGATGGATGAGTATGAAACCTGCTACAGATTTTGCAGTAATGATTGTTCTTACTTGGAGGGCACTCAGAATTGATGTGTAACAATAAAAAATTCCAAAGGTCAGTAAAAGAAGAATGGCACATGGAATGGATGGGCAATTTTCTACATTTCTAATAACTGTAACAATGAGGTTTTTATAGGGGCAATCTAAAAATAAACCCTGGGTTTTTTTTCTTTATTTTTTAATCATTTTTAATCTGAAAATATGTTAGATAGTACCTAATGCTATATTCAAAAGTAAATTTTTTACAGTTGTTGATGAAATGTCTTTGTCTGTTACGACTCTTACAGCACTTGTTTAACATTGTAAAAACCTTTTTACTTCAAATGTCATACACCTGGAATATTACAGAGAGTGTAGATTTTCAGGTGGACCAGAAAAAAAAGCCTAAATACTTAAGTACAATAAATATTAATGTGAATTTATCTTAGAATATACGCATTAAGGTTTGAAGAGTTCAAAATTATATTTCTCCTATATTTTGTTCTTCCATAAACTGATAATATTTCCAGAGTTTGAGGCTTTGTTGTAATCTCTTCTGACATACATATTTCAAATTATTTTCTTCGAACTAGATAATGCTGTATATATTACTCTCTCATCTTGAAAGATGATATATTACTTTTTTTTTTTAATATAAAACCTAATCTAAGATACAAGGATGGATAAAAAAAGATAGAATTTTCTGCATATTTTCTCTTTCCACATGTACCGAACTGGGCAAAAACATTTCCTGCAGAAAACTGTCTAACCTACTTTCAAGTCACGCATTTAAATGTAGTATAGATTTACTTAAATAAGAAAGCAAGAGTCATATGGCTCGCTTTCTTTTATGATATGAAAAGAAGAGCATCTGTAGTTTCAAGAGCAAAGATTATTTTCTAATTTACTGTTTTAAACTGGCAGTCAAAGGACTAGCATATTGATTTTATTATTGATATTACTATTGACCTAGAAGAAAATCCGGTGCTCACATAAAGATTGTCTTACTTAGGGTCAATTTAGGGTTTGCAATACATGCAAAGAATATTTAAAATGAATTGAATACACTTCATGTGCAATGCGTATTTGAAGTCCTGCTGTTTAACAACAGTATGGTCTACTGCGTATGCCATACACCTGAGGCTCATTGTGCTTTCCATGTATTTGCCTTCGAACAAGTAACAGTTCCTTCATTATAAGGTACAAATCATGATTCTTAATTACTAGGTGTGAAAATGTACTATGGAGATGCTGGATTTTGTGGGCAAAAGTAAAAAAAAATATTATTATACTTGTAAACTGTATCATGAGATAACCCATAGATCTTCAGAAGCATTCTTTTCTCAGCTTTGCAGAAATACATACAAGATGGGGAAGATAAAAGGTAGGGGAATGTTGAGACCAAAGGTCAATAGGTTAAAGATGATCAGAAGCTGGGGGTTCATTTGAAGACAGCTGTGGAACAAACTGACTCTTCTGTTACATGCACAGATATAATTGATACCTCTCTTGAATCACAGATGAGAAAAAGAATTATCCATGGATTGCTGAAAACATAGTAATAATTTCTGGATTTTTTTTTCACTTATGTTATCTGCTGTTCTCTATTTTCTCTGATATAAATTTTCTACTAAAAATAAATGTCAAAAAACATTTTAAAAGATATTGTCAGTGCCATCCTATCTTCTTCTCATTCTGGTTCTTCTTTGTATTATAAAAAAGGTGTACTCACACTGCGAAGCTACCAGTTTATGGTAATCAGTTTCAACATCTACATCATCTGATGAGTGATGCGCTGTAAATTATGTACGTGTTATCCTCAGTTTTCTTAGAATTTGTTTCCTTAAATCAGTCATCTTTTTGTCCTAGAGGCAAAGCTGTAAAAAACAAAATATTGGTGCTTGTTTCTCTATGTACTTGCACTTTGGATAGTCATTTATACCCAGGCAAGCATAAAACAAATCAAATCTCTTTATGTCCTGAAAGGCTTCTATTCGCGTTTTGCATTTAAGGTAACATTCCACACCACCTGATAGGTATAGTGAAGATTCAACCTCCTGCAGTCTAAGCACTAACTATCTCTGAAAGAAAATTTTTATCTGCCATTTATCATCAAAGGAGATGCTGCGCTTCATCCTTCAAATCATGTAAGTGACAATAAGGGGTAAAGGACAAAAAAACCACAATCACCAATTCTTTGCAAATGTGCTGATATTGTACGGAAAGACGAAAGAATATTGTAAAAATAAGCATTATTTAACATTAGCTATTGCAGCAAGACAAGCATGATCACTCAGTAAACAAGCAAAAAAGGGATATTTAAAGTGTCTTTCTGCAAAGCAGAGAGGCTGTGTTGTCTCTAGATTTAATAAAGTGAAACTATCTCTAGCTCTAGTAAAGAAAAAAATCTGTTCTGCATGGTTGCTGCAGTGAGTGTGGATCACTGCTCTGAGAGGTCATACAGCTTCTTCATCACTTCATGAGTTTTAGCTGCATCAGCAGCAGAGGTCTTTGTCTCAGTGAGTAACAGGTCATTCTTAAAAACCTTTAATAAATGGAATATTCATAGTAGGCAACATTTTCAAAAGTAGGTAGCCTAGTTCATAGTTAAGGACTCAAATAACTTTTAATGTCTAAATATTCTTTGACACTGACAGTCTTGTTTCTTTAATACTCTTGAAAAGCTATCATTGCCACTTTGGTTAAAAAGAAATAAAAATTATAACACTAAAAGTATCTCCTACCTTCTGAGAAAAAAGGTTGTTAAAATTACCTTTGACTATTGCATGCAAGTACATTTCCACTATGTATATATCCAACTGAAGACTTGCCTTGTAGTAATGCCTCTAAAAAGAAGAGTGGCTGATGCCCAGATGAAGTGCTCTGATAATAGGATGCACCTTAAGACATGAACCCAAGATTGTCAGCTTAGCTTAGTATTCACTGTTGGCTTTCCTGAGAGAAACATATCTTCGTTTCTCTTCTGGGCTTAGCGTAGAGAAAATCAGGCTGTGAAAGGATGAGGGAACAGTCATCCCTGTTAGAAATATTTTTTTTTCTCTACGATGCTAGAACATTTTTTAATCTACAAAATAAAATAGTAAAGTGCTTCCTGCAATCTTGTGCTTTTCTTAGAAAGAATGTGGTATAATCTATCTATGCACGTGGAATAAGCATTAATCATCCTATGAATGGTAATCATTATGCAACAGTCCTAAAACCAATTTACGAATGTGCTTAATTTCAACTCCCTATAAAATCATTTTGATTTCATTGAACAAATCAAGTTTGTTCTTCAACTATAGTAGTGGTGTAGTTGAGTATCAGGACTATGCTTGTATGTTTATTGACAGTCACCTAAGTTGTTAATTCCTTGGGTGGTCCAGGAACTCCCTAGCCAGTCATCTGTATAGATTAGGTAATGGACTGGTGTGAGACAACAGACCAGCTTGAAACAAGGTGGACCTTCATTATTAATATTAGACAGGAAGTCTCCAGGTAGGAATTTTGGACAGTTCTATAATTTCTCCCCCCCAACCCCCCAGGTGGTTGCGACTGCATCTAGTGCAATTTGCATGCCTGAATGTGTTGATTAATATCCTGGGTGCAGTGTCATAGAATCATAGATTCATAGAATGTTAGGGGTTGGAAGGGACCTCTGGAGATCATTGAGTCCAACCCCCCTGCCAGAGCAGGACCAATCTAGGGCAGGTTACACAGGAACGCATCCAGACGTGTCTTGAAAGTCTCCAGAGAAGGAGACTCCACAACCTCTCTGGGGAGCCTGTTCCAGTGCTCTGTCACCCTCAAAGTAAAGAAGTTCCTTCTCATGTTGAGGTTGAACTTCTTGTGCTCTAGCTTGTCCCAAAGACTTACTCCAGAAGTGATCAAGGTGTGCATAGATATAATATTAGTAAAAAGTTAGTAGAAAATATTTCTTCAGAAATGACCATGTCAGATAGTCTTTTGTGTGTAACTAAGATATTTAAGAGATGTCTTGTACGTAGTTAAGGTGTATTGAGTGATTAAGGTGTATTAAGTGATGCATATGTTGAGGAGGTCACATGGGACCTGGGGCCACATAAATTACAAGCACTGAGTAGATCAGTGGTTTGAAGAGTTTCTCCCAGTCCAGCTGAAAACGCCAGTGCAAGAACCCCTTGCAGCAGAGGGTCCCATTGCCAGTGAACAGTGACTGACCATCCTCTTTGAGAGATTTGATTCCCTGCAAAAGTGTTACCCTATTCCAATAGCTCAATAAATCAGTTTTCACTTCTTAACACTCTGAGTGTCTATGAAAAACAGAAAAAGTAGAAATGCACAATTAAACTGTAATGTGACTAGCCTTGTTGACAATACAGTCATATTAACATATCAACTCATCAGACTGATGCTGTCTTAGATTTTTTTCTCGATATGACATTAGCTGATTTCATGTTAGTTATTCCATTAATTTACTATAAGACCTTGAGTAGATCATTTCTTTCAGTGCTGGTGTTTCTCTTTGCAGATAAAGTAAGTTATTCTTACCATTTGGTTCAATTAATTCTGACAAGAAAAAGAAACTGCTTCTCAGTAAAAGGTAAGATGTTATAATTCAGATCTATAAAAGCTATGAGATGTTGGCAAAGTTGATAGATGGTGTGAACTAACTTTAGAGATGAAAACTTGGAAACTGCATTTACAGACTGATTTAATAATATATTGGAATTCAAAGAATCATTATTGGAAAGAAAAAATACAATTTGATTTGTAATATTAATTTTAAATACATTTGCAGTAAGTCAAGATCTTATTTTTGATGATAGTTGTTGTATGGCTGCCTACGGGAATAGCTCCCTGCAGTGCAGGCTTTCTCGATGAAAAGCTATGTTGAAATATCGGACAAGTAGTCGTAGCGTGATTCCTTTGATAAATGGAGTATACCTCCAGATTTTAAGAACTGTATTTTATATAGTTTTTCTGGTGAACATTTTGGGCCCATCACTGTGGAACTCATCAATGGCAATAAAATTTTACTTGGTGTTGTTAAATGGTCTGAAAACAATATTATCTGTTGTGTTGCAGTTCTACAAATGCTACATTTTGGTTTTGGACATGTGATTATATAACAGCTGATGAGCTGATAAAAAAGTTAAACTACCACAGTCATGGTTTATATTTTTTTAAATTTTAATTAATTTACATTAATTGAGAGCTCTTGTTGACTCAAAATCTCATTAATGATCAACTTAATGTCACATCCTTTGGTACTCAGATTTGATACTATTACACAAAAGGTGAGATCTTTTTGCTGTTGGGATCCTGCCAAAGGCCAGTATCTATTAATTGAGAAGATCACCAATACTATTTGTTGCTAGTATGGAGAAAAATATCCTGTGGTAGAATTAACTCCAGATGCTTTTTTATTTTACCTTAATCCTGAGTATTTCAGGCCTTATATCTAGTATAAAGTAGAAGTCACATGCTTGTGGGTAATAGTAATAATCTAGAACTTGGTTGTTCTTATAGTAACTACATTTAGGGAAGAGCATAGGGGATCTCTCCATATGGGGTGGGTTAGAACCTTATAAATACAACAGAAGCCAGGAACTGACTCATGGAGTTATCTGACTCATGGAGTAGACAACAAAAAATTCACGCAAAGCGTAACTCTTAAGAAGCCGGGGATGTAAACAAGATGAAATCTCTTTACTTAGTTTCTTTTTTTTTTTTTAGAAAATTAAAGTTTGGCTTTCTGAAGATGCTTGAAGAAAAATCTGGAAGTTAAAGGATAAAAAAGGGATTACATGTTAACAATAATCAACACATTTCAAAATAAAATATCTTGATTTGAACTCTAAATTCTACTGTTGACTTTGTTTACTTCTGTTAATTGAATAGCCTTAACCTTGGACAATATTTCCAATACCCAAAAAAAGAGGTCACATCAACCTTTTCTTGTGGAGCTACTCCTCATCAATTATAGTAATTAGGTAATCGTCTCTGGTTTCCAGTTATGAAGAGTGATACCTCTCCAGAATTCCACAACATTCCTTTCCGAGTAAAATTTAGAACACAAGATTCCATCTCAAGATAATTTTCATTCTAGATTTCTTCCTCATGGACTTGAAGTTGTTTCTGTACTTATAAGGTTCTAAAAACTGAAATTCTACAAGTCCTCAGCCATAGCAGCTAAACATTTTTTAGTATCTCCAGAGAGCAAAACATAAACATCTTATTGTTTACTTAGAGAAAAGCTTCAACTATGAGAAGAAAGTATCTCCTTTCAGACAAAATTTCACTAAATAACTATATATATAAATTATTAAATATTATGAGCATACATCTGTAAATAACATACTGTAGAATGGGGATTGACTTCCTGAGGAAGGTACAAAAAAGTACTGCTGAAGAAGGTACAAAAAAGTACTGCTTGGTACAGCTGAGAAGAAGTGGTGATGTAAAGGTGACTTTAAGCTTTGAAAGTGGTTGCCTGGTCCTGGGTTTCGCCTCGTAAGCCTTTTATAGAGTAGCCTTGGAGTTCCTCAACATCGTGCTATTTGTGAACAACTCCTTAGAGTCATTCTGGTGATTAGAGAATCATAGCAGCAGAGAGAAATTTAATTATGCCCTTTTTCCTCATGATGTACTATGTACCGAAGACGGGTTAAATTAGCGGTTTTAAGGTAGTTCCATATGGACTCAAAAATTTTCAGGCAATGTTTAAATCCTTAGTTTATTTTAAAATCATATTCATAGCTCCACTATGCTGCAAATAAATTAATGAAACATACTTTTTATTTTTTATAGTGAGTTTTCTTTAAACACATGTACTGGATCTGCCTGGGATGGGCTTGATTTTCTTCATAGCAGCCAGTAGGGTGCAGTTTTAGATTTGTGACTAAAATGGCATTGATAGCACACCAATGCTGTAGCTATTTCATATTTTTCACAGCACCAAGGCCTTCTCTGTTTATCACTCTGCCCACTCCCCAACCCCCACCAAGAGAGTGGGCTATGGGTGGTCAATATCTGGGACAGCTGACCTGAAATGACCAAAGAGATATCCCATGTCATATAACATCATGCTCAGCTATAAAAACTAAAGGGTAGTTTTCCCAGCGTAGCTGTTTCTCAGAGACTGCTGGTGGGAGGTGGCAAGGACATCATGGTATTTCCATTTCTATGATAAAGACATATGAAGACAGAGACAACATGAAGCACCATTTGGGCACCATTTGGATTGGAAAGGAAAGGAAGCATAGTTAAAGTCAATTTCAGTGGAATTTTCAGATGTTAAAGTAGTTTACAAATATGCTTTTCAAAAATAGAATTATATACAGAAGAGGAAATTTTGTAGAGAATTCCTCCCCAATGCATAGCTTGTACCAATACTTTTCCCATAACCTCACCAGCATTGTTTTTAATCAATTCAACAAAAAATACGAACTGGGGTGGCCAGAACTGTAATCCAGATTGACAGAGGAAGCAAAATACAATGCCGCTTGGAGCAATTTGTTCAATATTGTGTTCCCAGGCCAGCAGTTAAGGTTAATGCATTTAGGAGAATCAGGCAGCAGTGAAGCAAAGAGATTTGTCTTTCAGAATCTCTCTTGCTTTCTGAGCAGCTCTACTTCCTTGACTCAGTCCAAGTGACTTAGTTTCTGGGGAAGGGAGTACATGGCTGATAGGGAAGTGGATTAGGCAGATATACAGTGAGTTGCTTTCAGTGAATCATTATTGCCTGTTTCCTCAGAGAAAAAAATGGATTGATCACCCCTGCAATATCTATTCAGTGGCCTTTTGGGACTTGAGGCTTGGAAAGCTGGAGAGATGGTATGCTAGACTGAAGCCTAGGACTTTAACATGGGTAATTGGTTCATTTATTGATAGTGGTGAATTTAGTGCTTACACTCAAAGGTATTGCTCATCTGCTATAATCTATTTCAGAGGTAGTGAGGCTCGAAAATCCAGTCTGACATCCCGTGAAAACCTGACATCTAATAAAAAATGTGTAAGCTAACAAACGCTGAATGGGTGTCAGAAATGTGGAAGGCTTTTTCTATTTATTTAGTAGGAATAGTTCATTATCTGCTCTATGTCTGAACTTTGGCAACAGTTTGGAAATTGCAACCAAGATTTTTGGACATTTTAAAAGGGCTGGTAACAACTGTTTCAGTGTTCTCGGTTGTGCTTTGACAAATGCTTGACTCTAATACTTGCATACTACAACTGAGCAGGTGGACAGAGTATTTCTTTCCAATTTTTTTTCCCCTGTTCAATTCCATTGTTACATGATAGCTAAATAGGATGTATTGCTATTTTAATTTCTTGGCTTTATATACTGGCTTCAAAGTTTTGTAGGGAATAACATCAGGATAGTTCTATAAGTTCCAAAATAGATCAGAATAAGTAGTATAGAAGCTTATTACAGACTTCTGTAGTATTAAAAATGGATGTATGACAGATAATGGTCTGATATACATAGATGTACTTGCAATAACTCACCTGAAAATAAGAGAATTGCTAGAAAAGAAAAGAATTAGTTTGAACTTAATATCAGAAAAAGATGGACAAAACTTTCACACAGTGAATTTCTGCTTTTTTGATGCAGCAAAATGAAATAAAATAATGCAGTCTAAAAATAATCTTTAAATGAGCACCTTTATATTATAAGAGACTTTTGATTTGGGAAAAAACAACCAAACGCCACAACTTAATTTTGCTGTATTGTTGCAAACTCTATGAAAACACTTATCCTAATTCTCATCTGGAATAAACCATACATATCACTGCAATTTTTCTAGATTTGTTTACATAGATGTTCTACATTTGGCTCTCAGTTGGGTATCCTAAAACAGTAGACCTTTCCTCATGTGAGCCAAATCCGTCTCTGATCTATAGCATTATAAAGGTGATAAATGTGCAATAATCGTTGTCTTCTAAGCCACTTATTTAACAAGGGTTTGTGGCATGCAAACTCACTCTGAAATTTGAGAAGTACATTGTGAGTAGATGCTTTACTGTACTATGTGTGTTGCAAGAGCAAATTTTAGTTGTATGCCAGTGTTTGAACAGATGTGAAATAGAAAATATGCTAACCCAAAAACATGTTGTGAAAAATAGAATTATGTCTCTGGGTCTTTGGTTGGTTGGCTATTAGAGAATCATATGTTGTGGGTTTGGTTTTTTTCTTTATATGTGATAATAAAGGCATAAACTTGTGTCTGCGTTTCATAATGCAATGGGATGTAGAGAACTTTATGTTCCTCTGATATAGGCATTGATGGCAATATGAGATCTTTAATTCAACTTGACAGCCAATTCACTGGCAAATGCTCCCAGTGAATCCTTTCTCATTCTGAGCCTCAGAGGAACAATGCATACTAATCACCAGTAGAAGAGTGAGTGGAAGAGTGATTAAAGATATCAGAGAATTCTTATTTGGTCACGAAATACTGTATGTTCTCGACTGAGATTTCCTCACACAGAATTAATATGCTGCTCAATTTTCTAGCATGGAAAGGAAAACTGAGAGCAATGCAATCAACAATATTATGGTAACCAAACAGACGACAGTGTTTCTCTTGTTCCTGTTCTCCTACTCTATAATCTTACACTTTATTACAGTGTGTCCATGATCTTTAAAAAGTTAAATCTCCCTGATTTTTCTCTCCTATTGAATATGTTTAAATGTATCTTGCTTTTCTGATCAAGTGTGCATTCTTAAATAAAATTGACAAACAGCTACCACTATCAACATAGTTGATATGACTGAAATTCAAGATATCAGAGTGCAAGATTATTTCTGATCAAGCACAGTAATTTTTGTTTTCATATTCTGAATATTTTAATCACCATAATAGAGGTCTCTAAGCACGTAGTTATAGAACAGATTGAAATAGCTTCAAATCTCTTTGTATAAAAAAGGCCTTAATCAGATCAGTGCTGATTTTAGGTTACATGCACTTTATATTTATTTCATAAATTGTCTAAGTACATTCAGTAAATAGAGTAAGATCTTTTGGGAAATAGCCAAGCCAGGGGTATAGTCAGGAAAATGTCACCCTCATCTTCAAAAAAAGCAAGAAGAAGGATCCAGGGAACTACAGGCCAATCAGTATAACCTCAGTCCCAGGATGATTTTGGAGCAATTTTTCCTGAAAGTATGTCTAGGCACATAAAGGAAAGAAGGAGTTTGGGAACAGTCAGCATGGATTTACCAAGGGCATACACTGCCTGGTGGACTTGACAGTTTTCCATGATGAGATGACATACTCAGTGACTATAGAAAGAACACTGGATGTTGATTTTAGAACTGGACAGTGTTATAGATAAAGAAACCTCTATGCATTTGTTTTAAATTTTAATAAAACCCTGTTAAACTCTTGAACAAGTGAACATCATTATTAGAACTTAAATTATCTGTTTTCTTTTCAAATAAATTACCCTCTATTTCCAAATTCAGATTTTAACTTATATTTGCCTAAGAATTTGAAAATATTCCAATATAACAACACAACACACACTTGCTCTAATAGTCCACTATTGTTTTGTTTATCCACACATTTTTATATTGTGGACAGTTATTGGGACAATCTGCATTCCTTCTAATTTTTAAATGTAGAATAGATTCAGATGCCCTTCACAAAACTGTTAAACATCAGTTTAAACTGATGTTAATCTACCTAGATTATTCTTTTTTTTCCTTGAATGTTTAGAAATCCTTTACATCTGACCTTTGAAACAAGAAAGTGTTTCAATTTTTATTTAAGATGTGTTGAATAAACTGGAGCATGATTTATTAATGATATGAAGCATCTACAATTTAAGAAAGGTTCTGTTATGGCACCCTGGTGCACCATTTAAAATGTATACCAAGCTGGAAGATTACAGAAACAATCAGAGCTTTACAGAACCATAGTCTTCATTAGGATAGAAAGCATTATTAATGATATGCTACTTAATTTGCTCTTTCACTTACTCTTCTGATCTTCATGCAGTGCTGAAAAGGTCAGTTTTAACGCAAAGCTACCTTGAAAGATTCAGGGGATATGTGTTGATGGGTAGAGATGCTGATGTCAGCAGCCATAAAGGTTAGAAGGGAAAAATTACTGAACAGAAGAAAATGCCTGTTCAGAAATACCTACAGAGAAATTGCTTGCCAGCCTGGGAGTTGTGAGCCTGAGAACCACAAACATCCTTGAAAAGTACAGCTGGCCCTTTGAAATACAGCTGGGTACCTAGAAATGGGAGACATCCTGAGATAGCATTGATAAGCGTAAAAACAAAAAACTGTAATGGCAACTTATCATCTGAAAAAGTGGAAACAGTCCAGGAAAATAAAATTGTTCTGAAAGAACAGAAAACATCATCATCTATTGGCTGCTACAGGTGAAAAACTGAAGTTAATAGCATCTATTAGCTGCTCAAAGTTGTGATGTCCTATGCCCTCTTATGCCTCTGTGATATAAAAAGGACTTAATTTTTACCCAAAATGAAGCTTCTCTCTCTGAGAACTTCACGAACTGCACATACTTTTTCTTTCCTAGAGAGGCTGAATTCCACATGAACTTTTTACACGATCTTGGACTCTCACCAGGAGTGCCTGTCTGACTCCGCATTCTGTATTGTGAATCATCTTTGAAATGAGACTGAAGTCTGTTTTACTGTACCCTCTCTGGGCCCACTTCTGGGGTTAGTTCAGTTTGACCTCCCACCTCTGGAATGATTGGGTCTCCCTCTGGGATGGTTTGGCCCCTTCTGAAATGGAAATCGCTTGATACTGGTATTATATATCCATATAAATTATCTATCATAAGCATATGTGTTGCTATATTATTGTAAGTTGCTTCACTAATGAGAAGTTTTTAGTAACCTGTAATAGTATGTACCTGCTTAGTTCTTACTGTTATTAGTTGTTTTTATACGATTGGTTGCTGCTATTATTAACTGCTGTCGTACTATTGATTGATACTATATTACTGATTGCTAATAGTAATTTGTAAAAGCCTGAGATTTCTTATCTTTATTAATCACAGATATACCTGCTAGTGTGTTTTTTCTGTGATAGTTTACATGTTAGTGGTGATTTTTGTGGTATTTGTGGTAACCTGTAATAAAGTAGAGAAATTTAGAGGATAGATGCCTCCATGTTCTTGTGTATTACGGAATCCTGTGTACCCATGGTTGTGATCCCTACACACCTGCAGGCTGGGTAACCCTCTAGGTCATGACAGACGCAAAGGGAAACAGATAGAACTCTGCTTTTGTTCTGAACTTCAGACTGGAATTCCCTATCCGGGGAAATTAAGAAGGATGAAAATCTTAACAATTGATTCACAGAATATGTGCTTACACCTGTCACTTATTTACTGGTTATGACTTATTAAACCATGACGTGCTAAAAAGGGTTAAAAGACTTGACAGAAATATTTGTAGAACCTTTAATACTGTTTTAAAAGGAATGACTCAAGAGAGGATTCTTTTGGGCATAAACCAGAATTTAACAGCTGACATTTTTTTCCTTCAGTATTTACAGTGAAAAAGAATTTAAACTGTAACTGAGCAGTGATATGAAACCTGCCTAGATGATGCGGCTGCAGCATTGTGTCAGCCTGTAAGTAGCAGAGAGACAGAGCTTGCTTATGAAACACAAAGTAAGCAGAAGCACTAACTACAATTTTACAACGGAACTGAATTTGTTACGTCCAAAAAATGATGGAAACCGTTCTCACTTCAACATCATGGTAGTTAAAATTATACCTAGAGATGAAATAACAGGTGTAAACGGTAAGCAGAAAGGGAACAGTTGTGCCTTTAAGGCAAGCAAAAATATGGAACTTTGTAGTCTTTTCACTGAGGATTTTCAGTTCTCATGTAAGGAATATAAAAATTAGAATTAAAAATAACTTATGATGTGGACAGTTTCAGTGGACAGAATAGTAAAAATGACAGCCGTGACTTGATATTTGGCTCTGCAAGAAATAAATTAATAGCTTTTCTTTACAAGGTTCTTTACTAGATACTTGTTATTTTTTCCTTTTTTTCAGGAAGGCTTTAATTATTTTTTTCATTTGTTCCTTTATTTATCTCAGATTAGATGTGACCTGATTTTGGAAGATGACTAAATATGGACATGACTAAATATAAACAAGAATTGTAAAAAGTCTGCATTTCAATGAATAATTTGAAAAGGTATGTGAAATGATCTGTTAATTTTTGTTTACAGTAGAAAAAAAATGTAGCAAGTATCAGAAGTCCTATACCCAGATTTAAAAGATGCTTTTGTTTGCAGGGCTTAACTAGCTCTTTAAAATTTCTGAATATTATAAGTTTTGTGCTTTGTTGGTGTTATGTAGAAGTCTGGTATTTATTTGTAAATAAACCACTGGAACTTGAGAGTCAGGTTCTAATGTCCAATTCAGGATTGGAATAATTTGACTGAAAAAGTCACTGTGTAGAATCCAGCATCTAACACTTTGTATTTCAGTGACTTTGGAAGTAGATGCATCACCTGCCTTCCAACTTTTAATATGCAGCAGGAACATGCTTTCCTAATGAGCCAGAGTAGATGACATCTTCAGGGCTGAGATGGTCTTTGTGGAACTCTGAAAAAGGCACCAAGAAAAACAATCCCTCGTGTATCTTCAAAACTGCAAACACTGCGTATGTGGCACTGTCTTCTTAAGCACATTCTCCAGAAAAAAAAATGTTTTATTGCTGGTGTCTGTGGTGACTCTTTCTTGAAAAAAGGCAACAGTTTTCAAACAGGATATAGGGTGTGTTACAGTTCATCAAAATTCAGATGTTATGTCTCATGAGGAAATAAAGTTTCACATGTATTTTTTTGATAATGACACTAGTAGAACTTAATGTGGTCTCACTGTGACAGGTCTCTTGTATGATAATAGATTTTTGTTGATTCCCAACATCTGCCAATTTGTACAGTTTGTTTAAATGCATATTTAATATGTATCTGTTTCTTTTAGAGAGAAGGGAGGAGTCATTTTCAACAGAGCAGTAGAAAATCTAAATGTACTATCTGAACACTACTGCCTCAATGTATGGGCTTCTCTAGAGAAATGGTAAGATGTAGCTGGGCCAGGAATGGCAGAAAAGTGCTGTTAATCCCCAGTTATGAACACCAGATTACCAAAAGCAAATGTTTAAAAATATAATTAGGGCTATAGCACTTTTTTTTTTTCCCTGAAATATATAGAAGCACTTATAAGTAGAATTATGAAAAAAACATTTAGTCACTAATTTCTGCTTTTGGTGTTTCTCTGTAAAACGTGTGTCTCTAATCTGCAACCACCTAGACGTACCTAACATACTTGTAAAATCTACATCAGTTTCCTGAGGATCTGAACTCCTTTAATTATCATACTCATAATCAGAATGCTGAGCAGATGTCTACAGCTCAATTACATTAGAATATTTCAGCTTACAAAAGCAGTTTCAGTGGGCATTTCAGTGTTTGAATCATTCATATGGTAGTAGAGAGAGGACAGCATCATATCATCTAAATCAGATTGTTTAAAAGTCTGATGTCTAAATCTGAGCTTCCTTCTCTGAGAATCCTTTATAGTCAATGGAGACAAGCCAGCAGCTCTAGAGGAATGTTTATGCATCCAGTCTTAGACAGCTGCATCAACACGAAGTGAATAATTTCTAGAGGTATGTACACTGACTATAAACAAAGCCTAGGGTGTCTAGATCAGGCTTCTGTGTGCCTAGTATGTGCAGATGAATCGAACCCTTAGTGCTTCTACAGAAAATAAGTAGTTCATATTAATTCATGTTTTTTCATAGAAACACAGAATATCCTGAGTTGGAAGGGACACACACGGTTCATTAACTCCTGACTCCACGCAGGGCAACCTGAAAGTTAAACCATGCAAGTGAGATCATTGTCCAAATGTTTCTTGAACACCAACAAGTTTGGGGCCATGACCAATTCCCTGGGAAGCTTGTTCCAGTGTTTGTCTCAGTGATGGTTTCTGACACAGCCTTAAGCCATTCCTTCACATCCTCTCACTGGACAGAAGAGAAGCAACCAACCCCTCCCTCTCTGCTTCCCCTCCTTAGGAAGTTGTAGAGAGCAATGTCTCCCCTCAGTTTCCTCTTCTCTAAGCTGAACAAACCTACTATCTTCAGCTGCTCCTCATAAGTCATGCCCTGTAGTCCTTTCACCATTTTTGCTGCCCTCCTTTGGACACATTCTAATATTTTTACATCCTTCTTATATTGTGGAGATGCAAACTGCATACAGTACTCAAGGTGAGGCTGCAACAGTGCTGAGTATAGTGGGACAATCACCTCTTTCCACTGGTTAGCTATGTTGTGCTTAATGCTCCCCCAGGTATGGTTGTCTGCCAGGCTGTTGGCTGCCAGGGCACATCATTAACTCATATTGAGCTGACTCATATTGAGCTTACCATCAATCAAAACCCCCAGATCCCTTTCTGCAGGGCTGTACTCCAGTCTCTTGTCCCCCAGTCTATACGTATATCTAGGATTACACCAACCCAGGTACAGAATCCAGAATTTCTCCTTGTTAAATTTCATGCGGTTGGTGATTGCCCAGCACTCTAATCTATCGAGATCTCTCTGTAAGGCCTCTCTACCCTTGAGGGAATCAGTGGCTTCTTCTGCATTTAGTATCATCAGCAAAGTTACTTCATATGCACTCAACTCTTGTGTCCAGGTCATTGATAAAAACATTGAAGAGAACTGGCCCTAAAACTGATCCCTGGGGAGTACCACTAATGACTGGCCACCAGCCAGGTGTTACCCCATTTGCTACAACTCTTTGAGCCCAATCCTTCAGCCAATTGTTCACACGGCATACTGTTTACATATCTAGCTGTATGCTGGACTTTTTGTCCAGAAGGATACTCTAAGAGACAGTATTAAAACTTTGCTAAAATCTCTCAAAGCCCCTGCCCATTCACTGCCTTCCCTTCATCTATTAGATGGGTAACCTTGTCACAAAATGATATCAAGTTAGTAAGGCATAACTTTCCTTTCATGAACCCATGGTAGCTTTGACCAATGACTGCATTGTCTTTCAAGTGTTTTTCAATAACTCCCAGAATAATCTTCTCCATAATTTTACCAAGCACTGAAGTGAGACTGACAGGCCTATACTTAACAGGGTCTTCCTTCTTGCCCTTCTTAAAAGTTGGAATAATATTTGCGAACTTCCAGTCAACTGGGACCTCTCCAAATGCCCAAGACCATTGATAAATAACTGAGACACGTCTCACAATAACATTGGCCAACTTTCTCAGTTCCCCTGAATGAATCACACGGGGCTCTGTAGACTTATGTGCATTCAGTTGCAGCTGCAAATTCTATGCAAGTTCAAAGTCAATTGGGAGCGTATCACTCTCCCAGTCACAGTCCTCCAACAGAGGGCTCTGGGGGTCCCAGAGCTCATCACTGGCTTTAAAGACAGAAGCAAAGAAGATATTAAATGTCTCTGCTTTGTCGTCATCCCTATTTGTGACATGACGAACCTCATCAAGTAATGGAACAAAGTTTTCTTTAGTCCTCCTTTTGCTGTTAACATACTTTTAGAAGCTTTTTTTTTCTCTGGGAAGATTTGCATTGTCTTTGAAAACTAATTAACAGTTCTTCTTTCATGATACACTTTATGATAGATAGATAAGTTAATTTAAAAATTGTTATTTTGAAATTCTGGATAAAACAATGTTCTGCACTTAAGAGATATGTGGAATATGCAGCAGCTTGCATAGATGTATAGAATACACTGATACCAGCTGTCTGCAGTTTTGTAACTTAGTTACAGAATCACAGAATCAATCAGGTTGGAAGAGACCTCTGGGATCATCGACTCCAACCATTGCCCTGACACCACCATGTCAACTAGACCATGGCACTAAGTACCATGTCCAGTCTTTTGTTAAACACATCCAGAGATGGTGACTCCACCACGTCCCTGGGCAGCCCATCCCAATGTCTAATAACCCTTTCTGTAAAGAAATTCTTCCTGATGGCCAACCTGAACCTCCCCTGGCAAAGCTTGAGGCTATGTCCTCTTGTCCTATCACTAGTTGCCTGGAAGAAGAGGCCAACTCCCACTCCACTACAACCTCCCTTCAGGTAGTTGTAGACTGCAATAAGGTCACCTTGGAGCCTCCTCTTCTCCAGGCTAAACAACCCCAGCTCCCTCAGCCATTCCTCGTAGGTCATACCCTCCAGACCCTTCACGAGCTTGGTTGCCCTCCTCTGGACTCACTCCAACACCTCAACATCTTTCTTGAAGTGCGGGGCCCAGAACTGAACACAGTACTCAAGATGCGGCCTCACCAGTGCCGAGTACAGAGGGACGATCACTTCCCTAGACCGGCTGGCTACACTATTCCTAATAGAGGCCAGGATGCCATTGGCCTTCTTGGCCACCTGGGCACACTGCTGGCTCATGTTTAGCCGGCTGTCGATCAGCACCCCCAGGTGTCTTTCCGCTGGGCCGCTTTCTAACCACTCTTCCCCCAGCCTGTAGCGCTGCATGGGGTTGTTGTGGCCAAAGTGTAAGACCCGGCACTTGTTCTTGTTGAACATCATGCTGTTGGTCTCGGCCCATCTATCTAACCTGTCCAAATCCCTCTGTAGGGCCTGCCTACCCTCCAGCAGATCGACACTCCCACCCAGCTTGGTGTCATCTGCAAATTTACTGAGGGTGCACTCAATCCCTACGTCTAGATCATCTATAAAGATATTGAACAGCACCGGCCCCAGAACTGAGCCCTGGGGAACACCGCTAGTGACCGGCCGCCAGTTGGACTTTGCCCCATTCACCACCACTCTCTGGGCTCGGCCATCCAGCCAGTTTTTAACCCATTGAAGAGTCCACCCATCCAAGCCCCGGGCAGCCAGTTTGTCTAGGAGGATGCTGTGGGAGACAGTGTCGAATGCCTTACTGAAGTCTAGATAGACTACATCCACAGCCCTGCCCTCATCTACTAAGTGGGTCACTGTGTCATAGAAGGAGATCAGGTTGGTCAAGCAGGACCTGCCTTTCATGAATCCATGTTGGCTGGCCCCGATGCCCCGATTGGCCTGCATGTGCCATGTAATGGCACTCAGGATGATCTGTTCCATCACCTTGCCTGGCACCGAGGTCAAGCTGACAGGCCTAGAGTTCCCTGGATCGTCCTTCCGACCCTTCTTGTAGATGGGCGTTACGTTTGCTAATTTCCGGTCAGCTGGAACTTCTCCAGTTAACCAGGACTGCCGGTAGATAATCGAGAGTGGTTTGGCAAGTTCGTTTGCCAGTTCCTTCATTACTCTGGGGTGAATCCCATCCGGGCCCATAGCCTTGTGGGTGTCCAGCTGGCACAGCAGGTCACTAACCATCTCCTCCTGGATTACGGGGGGTTCACACAGCCCCCTGTCCCTAACTTCAGGCTCTGGGGGCTGAGTCCCCAGAGGACAACCGGTCTTGACATTAAAGACCGAGGCAAAGAAGGCATTGAGCACCTCTGTCTTTTCTTCATCCCCTGACACTACACTACCCTCCTCATTCAGCAAGTGGTGGAGGCTCTCCTTGACCCTTCTTTTGCTCTTAATGTATTTGTAGAAACTTTGTTATCTTTTGTTGCTGCATTACTGAGCAGTTTTGGCAGCAGCTACAACATTCACAGCTAAAGCCTCCCCTGCCACCTCCAGCAGCTTCAGGAAGAGAATGGAGAAAAGAACAGAGCAATATGGCAAGATTACACAGCTGTTTCAGGAGGGACATTGCTTAGAATAGTTTCATTTTGGGATTTCAGAACAAGCATGACTGGATGAAGACTGTCTATGGATTAACAATGTGTATGTTAGAAGGATCTCTGTTTCTTGACATACTGTAAATCAGTCACCAGAAGGAAGGAAAAGGGTAAAGCAAAGGAGAACTCACATGTCTGTTCTGATGCACATGTCCATTCCATTGCCATTTGGATGTTCACTGCTCAGAAAATTCGTATCAAATCAAACTGGTGTAATAAATCAACCATCAGCCTGTTGTAGAAATATTTGCTATTATTCAAGAGAGCTGTTGCCCTGTACTTTAGGATTTGCCTGTCTCCAAGAAATTATTAAGAGTTTTATTTACCTGCCACTATTAGAGAGAGATTCACATCTGAACAAGTTGGCATTAACCAGATCTTTGAATAGAAATATTCCTGTGACAGAAACTGATCCATGAAATACAAATCTCATAACTTACGGTTAAGGCAAATTTAATGATAGTGCAAGGGTCTCCACTGTATAACAAATAGATCAAGTTCTTGCTTTTTCTAGGGATGGAAGACAAGCTGACTGTTCAGATTGATTTACATTTATTCTGAATCAGTTATGTGTACTGAAGACAACTCACCTGCTAGTCCTGTCTTTTTGCAAGGTGATTCTGCCCCTCTGATCCGCTCTTCTGAGACCCCACCTAGAGTACTGCGCCCAGCTCTGGGGTCCCTAACATACGAAGGACATGCAGCTGTTGGAATGAGTCCAGAGGAAGGTCATGAAGATGATGAGAGGGCTAGAGAACCTCTCCTATGAAGACAGGCTGAGAGTTAAGACTGTTCAGCCTGGAGAAGAGAAGGCTCCAGGGGGACCTTCCATCAGCCTTCCAGTGCCTGAAGGGGGCCTACAGAAAAGATGGAGAGGGGCTTTTTACAAGGGCATGTAGTGATAGGACGAGGGGGAACGGTTTTAAACCGAAAGAAGGTAGATTTAGATTAGATATTAGGAAGAAATTCTTTGCTCTGAGGGTAGTGAGACACTGGAACGGGTTGCCCAGAGAAGTTGTGGATGTCCCCTCCCTGGCAGTGTTTAAGGTCAGATTGGATGAGGCTTTGAGCAACTTGGTCTAGTGGAAAGGTGTCCCTGCCCATGGCAGGGGGCTTGGAACTAGATGGTCTTTAAGGTCCCTTCCAACCCAAACCATTCTACAATTCTATCATTCTATGATCATTTGTCCCACAGTCCTCTATATACTCTTGTACATGGTGGTATTTCCACTGAAGTCAGGGTCACTGTCAGGAACTGGTCCTAGGACTGTGTCCATCTGACTGCTGTCAGAGGTCTCAGTTTTGCCTTTTGACGCTTGTAAAAAAATACTATTTTTTAATGTGACATTAGATGAAAACCTACGGAGATACCGTATTTCAGGTTTTCTCTTGAATTCTTTTTCCACCTTTAAACTAAACAAAAATAAGGGGGAGGAACATCTCCCTTATGAGGAGAGGCTGAGGGAGCTGGGTCTCTTTAGCTTAGAGAAGAGGAGACTGAGGGGTGACCTCATTAATGTTTACAAATATGTAAAGGGCAAGTGTCATGAGGATGGAGCCAGGCTCTTCTCAGTGACATCCATTGACAGGACAAGGGACAATGGGTGCAAGCTGGAACACAGGAGGTTCCACATAAATATGAGGAAAAACTTCTTTACGGTGAGGGTAACCAAACACTGGAACAGGCTGCCCAGAGAGGTTGTGGAGTCTCCTTCTCTGGAGACATTCAAAACCCGCCTGGATGTGTTCCTGTGTGATATGGTCTAGGTAATCCTGCTCCGGCAGGGGGATTGGACTAGATGATCTTTCGAGGTCCCTTCCAATCCCTAACAATTCTGTGATTCTGTGATTCTGTGATAAAAGACAATAAGAAACAGTATGAGAACAAATAATTACATATGTCATATCTGGTAGTGTATAAATGACATGTGACTGTTCCTACATGACCCCCGTATTTAATTGAGATGTTGCATTCAATTATTGTAAATTCAAAGCACCAAGGCAGCATATAGTTCATGTGAGGCAGGTGGCAATTTTTAGCATATTTTTAGCATAAACCTTACTTCTAAATATAGCAGCTGGAGCGGGGGGGTGGGTGGGAAAGACTTGTTTTCCCATTATTTTAGACTAAGGAATTGTGCGTTATGGATACCGACCTTTTTACCTTATTTCAATGTAATTTTTATCCATATAGAGAAGTTAATGAATTCTTGAAATCACACTGGAATAAGTTCCTGGAAACGTGAAAATTAAAGCCTTTGTGCAAAGATTTGAAAGCTCTTAAAATTCACTTGTAGTTAATATCAGTGTAGTACCGATCTTTCTCTCTTTGCATATATTCTTGAACTCTATGCCAGTAACTCTTCTCAAATATATTCAGGAGATTAAGTTTACATATATTCCCCTCTCCAATAAAGAAAAAGTTTGTGAGTACACCATGGCTTTTTCTCTGGATAGAGTGCTACTTTTGCATCATAATTCTTTCTTTCTGCAGTACTACTTGGAAATTGTTAAGGAGTAAAACCATCTAGCTTTCATACAGTAGAACAGATTCCCATCAAATCCCTTTGGGGAAGGATGATAAAACAGAGTCTAGTGAGGCTGAGCTTTTCAGCTTTTTTTTTGGTAGACTTGTGTTGTGTATTTCAATGTGACGTAGTGTGATGGGGATAAATAATACCATGGATATGGATTCTTCTATGAAATAATTTAATTTTTGGAATGTTAATTGGAAAACAGAACTAATAAAAATGGAAAGATATGGATGTCGTAAAAAAATTCTTCATCAATTAGTTATTGAACCATTAAGGAGTGATGCTATTTTAGACATGTTTTGGGTTTTATTTTTCTAATGAGGACATTATAGAAGGGCCATAAAAAACAATCTTGGACTGTGTGTTGAAGTTTGATTCAATTTAAATTAAATGGAAGAAAAGCAGGTCTGTAATTAAAGCTTTGGTTTCAAGAAAAGGGCAAAGTTCGATATACCAAGAAAAAGAACAGTTAAGCCCAAAGACTTGAATGTGATAGACCTTAAGTGTCTGCATGTGAAAGGACTTTAAACTGTGAAGCATCTGTACCCAGAGGACTGTTGTAAAGAAATGTTTGGAATGTTCTGATCTGTAGATTGGTGATACAAGGTCAAGAATCACCATTAGTATAGATTAGTATATGATCTTGAAGAATGTGGTAAGAGAATAGAAATAGGACAGATATAGGGTCATGCATTTGGTGCAGTATTCAAAATATTATTTTCTTAGCTTTCCAAAACTGGGACTGAGATATGAATGCAATCTGTAGCACCTTACAGAAGAAAGAAAACTTTATTTTAAATTGAAAGAAAATTTTATTTTAAACTGAAGAATAGTGCATCAAATATAACTGCTTATTAATAAATATAGATACAAAATTAGAAAAATGTTTCTCACCATCAAGTTCCAGAATAGTGATGGCAAAATCAAAGAAACAGAAAATCCATAGCTGTGTGTTAAGTGGATTTCCATAAGTTTATAGAAAGGCTTATATGGGTTACTGGAGTTGTCTGAGAATTTTCTTGAAAACCAGTGCAAAAGTCTTCTCGTGGAGAAGGTGGAAAAACCCAAACCATATTTTTAATATGCAGTAGTTTGCACAGATCAGTTTTAATATTTAGATCATGACTCCCATTAAAAATCATGTTAATGTAACTTGTGCATGAAAGCAGAAAAGAAAACAAGAGATGGCCATATAAAGACTTACAGGAGAGAGATTCTTTTTTCCAAACTATTAGAAGTCTCAAGTAACAGTGTTGCAGGTCAAAAGACTCAGAACACAAACTTAATTTATAAATTAGGAATACTATCAACACAGAGGAAACTGTTATTTTCTCACAGAGGAAATATTTTACAGCGATAGTTTTAAATTATACAGAAGTGCTATATGGAGAAGATTGGCTAAGAGAAAAGGCTAAAACTGGTAGCATATTTTTTACCAGCTAAATTAAAGTAATACCTCTACATTTTATCTGGTATCTGCACTACATTTACTACATCCCAGGAAGAAAAGAAAAGAAACACA
Organism: Nyctibius grandis; assembly: GCF_013368605.1. Lineage (NCBI taxonomy): Eukaryota > Metazoa > Chordata > Aves > Nyctibiiformes > Nyctibiidae > Nyctibius > Nyctibius grandis. The sequence continues at coordinate 73,431,381 of NC_090659.1, read as the reverse complement.
GCAGTGTATAATGCAATTGGTAGGTCAATAACTGAAAGTGTGCCAACGTTTTCACATCTGCTAAAAAATCAGGAAGCCAGTGAAATTATTCCAGTGAAATGCTTTCTCTTTTCACCCCTAAAACACTGATTTGATTTGTTGCAATTAAGCTTTCCACACTGTGTTTCAAAACATCTTTGGAAGAAAAACCTGGTAAATTTGTCAATGGTTTTCCATTAAATGTGTAAAAAGCAATGATTTATGTTTCAGGAAAAAAAGTAGCCACACACATTGCAATATAATGATTGTAAAGTGCAATGAAGGTATCTACATTCTAGTAAGCACCTGATTCACAGAACTTAAAGATGCCTAATGATATATCATATTGTCATTGTGTTTGTGCTTGTGCACAATATACGTGTATGGTGTGTATTCAGTTTTAATTATTGAGATCAGCTTAGACACTTAAAAAAAGACTCTATATGTAATTACATTATATTTGTGCACTTTCATCTGGATCACTCACTCCACATGACAATTTTTTCTTTTTTTCCCAATTTATTTTTAGTGTTCAGAATGATTATAGAAGGGCATTTAATTTTCTCATAACTGTCATATGAAAGCTCTTAAATTTTAATTTTTTTGAAAATATTGCAATATTTTATTATCTCCCTGGAAAATGTACTGTTTCTGTCCACCCAATAAATATTTTTAGAAAAGAGCCCTCTTGACTGCCTGCAGCCAGTAGACTACTGATTAATATATGCCTCTTTTACTTTGCAAGAGATAATTATCTCTATTATAGAGGATGAAAACAAATAAAACAACAAAACAACTATATCATAAGAAATTGTTGCCAAATATTGGCTTTTAATATTAGTCATTTTATTTGTGCTATAAAAATACCTCAAACTGAGAGAAGATATCATTTCCTTTATATATAGACAATTAAATGCTTGTTTGTTTAAATACCTGTTCTTTTCAGCTGACCAAAAAGATACAACAAGTCTTCCTTTAAATATATTTTTCTTTTATCCTTAGGTTGTCCTTTTTACAATGGTATTACTACACTATAATCTGTGCTTGAGAAATGGCTGTAAAAGCAAAGGTCCCTTTTATGGAAGTGTAGACATTCATACATATTGAAATACTTGAAGGCATGCCATTATTCTGTTTGGTTAATCAAATTAAACACAAGGACTTCTCTGTTTAGTTTTGAGTCTTTTACACCTTTCAAAAATGAAAAGGAAAGTCTCAGATTCCTGAAACAAACACAACTCCAAAAGATGAAAATCAGAGTATGTGACTTGATTAAGTAATCTGAAACAGAAAGCAAGAGAATAAATATCAGAACTCTTTGTGGCAACTTTTAAGGGCTAACACATTTGAATTTTTTAACAAATATTTTAAAACCCACAAGTATCCTACTGACTCAGTTTGTGATCTAAATCTAGAAAGTAATTCACTCATTGACTTCAAACTGCAGCCAAATTAAATGAGTCACATGAGATGCCAGAAAAAAGATGCTAAGACATGAAGCTAAAATCCTCTATGCAGTAGTAAAAACATTGTATACCTTTTTATGCTTCTGACTTTAAACATTATAAAAATGGGCAAAATGCTAGGAATTACATAGCTTTTATCTGCCATTGTAAGTACATTACATGATTAGCAGACAGATCTCACACAGTCATCAGGTTATAAAGGTTTAATGTAAATAGATAACTCTGAATTTTCTAGTCTTTACCCTCTGCTTCACTGACATTTTTCATCCCAATCTCAAGTGATTAATGACCATTACATCAGTATGTGTGTGGGAGTGTGTGTGTGTGCACAATGACTAGAAAGCCTCACAATGACTAGAAAGCCATATCAATAAGAGGAAAATCAGGCTCCTCCAACTATGGAGGCCAAGGCGCACACATGAAAACAGTAGTTAATAATGAGGTTATTAATTCCTGGATTGTCTCTTTATGTCTCAAGCAATAATTAGTGCTATTATGATTTCTTTAGCATCGTCATCACTAGTAATAATATTGTTGAGTAGAACTTAATAAAAATGCTATCCGTCATTCTTTTACAGATACATGCTCACCTGCTGTTAAATCTCTACTTTTCTTATAAAATAGACAAGAATGTATAGTTAAATTCTATGCCTAAATTCTACTAGCAAAAAATGGAAATGGATAAAATGGTTAAAGGTTTACAGTGATGATATTGCTCTCTCTTGAACTGCAATTAGAAAGAAAGCAACATACTTAAAACATGAACATTTTCAGTAGCACATGTTGACCCAAATTTCTAGTTTTCTATCTCCATGGAAATTTGGAAAATATTCTAACATTTGCTTCCAATCAGTTTTAAACTATTTTTGTATTTTTTAGAAGACATTACTGTTTGGTCTTAATTTTATTATCTGAAACTACAAACTGAAATCAGGTATCTGAGACATAATATATGGGAAAAAAAACCCAAATTTAATTACTTCTATTTTCCCAAAGTATATCTTTAAACAGATTATGATAAAAATATCCCTAATCTTTTTCAAATACCTTTTAATTAATGTTTTATATCTCTGATATATTGAAGATAAGTTTTCTAATTTTAAGACAGAATATAAAATATTTTAGCTACTGAGGAAAAAGAAGAAGCAATAGCCAGTGATCAAAGGTCTCTAACACTCCCTGTCTTTGTTTTTCTTAAAAAAAAAACAAAAACAAAAACAGGAATCACAGAAGAAAAACTTACCTGATATAGAGAAACAACTGCAATACCTAGAAAACACTTTCAAGGCTATAGAGATTACTATCTTGTAAGAACATGCCTCAGTTGATTCACATGTTTCTAGGTAAAAAATTCAGTACTGAACTTGAATCGTTTTATAGAAAGTTTCAAGAGACAGTTATCTAAAAAACATTTTGCTGATGATAAGTAGTATGTGAAATGAAAGTTACCTGAAAACATATATTGGTTATTGTCACATTAATTTGTGGACTTCATCTGAGTATGGTCTAGGCAATCCTGCTTCGGCAGGGAAATTGGACTAGATGATCTTTCGAGGTCCCTTCCAATCCCTAACATTCTGTGATTCTGTGATTCTGTGAGTATCTTCCAAACTTATGTTCATATTGTTACATGCAAAAGGAGGTACCTTGTGAAAGTTCAAACCAATTGTACTGTTATGCTCTTTTAAATCGATTTTCAAATATCATTCGTACAATTTCTTTTATAACTTGAAAATAATCAAGAAATAATGGCCAATTCAAATACAAATTCACTATCCATGCATTTTTATGTTTTCATGCTTTAAGGCATTTTTAAATGTTGTGAAGAATATGTGTTTTCCAAAACATCTTTAATTGTTTTCACAGTGGAGAGAGGGATTAGTTTATAGTTCGTTTGGCAATACATAGAGATTTTAGATTAGCAAGATGTATTACTTTAAGTGTAGGTGAAGCTATAACAACAGTATTATTTTATGTGCATTTTTGGGTGTTGTGCTTTTTTAATGTGTTGTTGTAAACAGTTGGTCTATGCAAACAATCATGGATTATACTATGTTATGCTTTGTATTACGCACTCCAGTGTAAGTAGTCAGCAATATCCAGGGAGCAATTCAGCCCCAGAATAAGACATATAGGTTGTCTACAGCATCTGCCTATTAGTCAGATGTCTTCCTATACATTGTAGTTGGTCTGAGCAGTACAGTCAGTGGAATCGAGAGCTGTTCAGCTCATCCTAAAATACATGTGCACATGTGGTGGTTGAACACTTTTTTCAGGCAACACTAGGCTCTCCATATTTAATCATAAATTGGCATCTAGTACCAGCTGTTTTGGCCTGTGTTTTCCTACTTTGTCTTCCTTTGCTGCAGACAACAAAATTTAGGCATCTGATTTTGAAATTGATTTCTTCAAAAGATATTGTGACTTTTTTGGGCTTAGAACATAATATGTGCATAAGATAAAATATAATTTTTACTTCATGGAAGTTTGCATAGATAAAACATTCCTATCTTCAGCTCTTTTAAAAGAAAAAAGCTATTTCAAACATTTTTTTGCATTCCAATGGTGATTTCTGGCATTACTGTAAGAGCTTTTCTAAAACAATTTATTTGGGGGACTTGAAGATAATTCGTAAGTGTAAAATATATTCTCTCAGGACAGAAAAATAGGAATTTATCTGAAGCAAGTGGTTGGATTGGGGTAAAGATCAAAAATTAAAATAAAATTTCCAGAAAAAATCCAATCATATTCAGCTATTTAGAGGTTTGGATGACAATGCTTCTTGTGTTTACCTACAATTTCCTACTGTTGGCTGGCCAAATTCTTTCATCTTTAAGCAGCATAATGAATGCAAAGTTTAAAAGTGAGATTCTAGCTGCACAACCTTTCTTTTTTTTTTCCTTTTTTCTTCATTTTTGTGGGGCTAACCCTCCTGTTTCTGCTTTTTGTGTCCCACCTTGTCTTTTGTAAAATTCAAAGGAAACATGGCCTTTTTCCATTGCTACCCACAAGATTTTGAGGATTCCCTGCAAACTCTTCATCTGATTTAAACACACAAGCAGCATACTACACCAAAGCTCCTTAAAGACTGGTGTCCTCTTCTATTTTTAAGCTACTGAAATTCACTAAAATTTTTCAGATCTCTTTGGAAAGACTTGTAAAATTCCTCCCATCTGCCAGAAAGATCTAGCATGCCACCATGGTTCAGACTCCACTTACACACAGAAAGCATTGGACCTTAACAATAAAACAAATGCTAGTTTACACTTATTATCTATATATTAAGTAACAACATTTTCTGGAAGCTTCTCTTCTTGCACTTATTTTCATCACTTGAGTTAGATTTGTTTAAAACCCCAGTCTGCATAACATCATATATTTTAGAAAAAGTCATATATATGTTGGCAATTTTGTAATTGTTATTTCAAGTATGTAAATCACTGAAGTTGTAGCGTAGCAAGCAATCTTTATGTTCTGTAAAAAGGCAAGTTTGTGAGGTTGAATTCTACATTAAAAATGAAAATTAGTCAACATTTTCACTGCTTAATGTTGCTTTGAAAAAGATAACTTTCTGATACTCTTGTGAGAAATAAATGAAATCAAAGGACATTTTAAATTGGTCAAACTGATGAACAAATACAAAGAGAAACAAATACGACAGTGACTCAAAATAAGGAAGAAGTTGCCTTGGCTAGCAATGAGTTTTGGTTGGAAAGTTTATCTGGCTTTTACTGAGTTTTGTTTTGTTTGTTTTGTTTTGTTTTGTTTTTCACTAGGAATCTTGCAAAATATGAAATATATGGAGGAACCAGTGTGAATCAGTAACCACCTATGACAGAACATCTAGGTTTTAAAAGATCTTGATGTAAACTTCCTGTTCCCTGTAGAAACCATGACATCTTGTGAACCACTGATTAAGTAATTTTCAACATGAAGCTACTTTGTTACTGTAGGTAATAGCATAAAGAGAAAATGAGGTGCATGTAACAAGTGAGTCGTTAGTGCCACAGTTTTTCAGCAGAGAATAAAGAGTCTCTATAGCTTTTGAACTCTATTCTTAAAATTTTGTATTTTATCTTACACAGCACTAAACTAATTAGTGATGCCAGTATATCTACACATAGATTATCCTTAAGCTTATATGAGTGATTTATACAGTTGTGAAATTAAATCTACTAACACAATTAGATAATAATAATTAGACCAACCTGGTCTCCTTCTATGACACAGTGACCTGCTTAGTAGATGAGGGCAGGGCTGTGGATGTAGTCTATCTAGACTTCAGTAGGGCATTCGACACTGTCTCCCACAGCATCCTCCTAGACAAACTGGCTGCCCGGGGCTTGGATGGGTGGACTCTTCAATGGGTTAAAAACTGGCTGGATGGCCGAGCCCAGAGAGTGGTAGTGAATGGGGCAAAGTCCAACTGGCGGCCGGTCACTAGCGGTGTTCCCCAGGGCTCAGTTCTGGGGCCGGTGCTGTTCAATATCTTTATAGATGATCTAGACGTAGGGATTGAGTGCACCCTCAGTAAATTTGCAGATGACACCAAGCTGGGTGGGAGTGTCGATCTGCTGGAGGGTAGGCAGGCCCTACAGAGGGATTTGGACAGGTTAGATAGATGGGCCGAGACCAACGGCATGAGGTTCAACAAGAACAAGTGCCGGGTCTTACACTTCGGCCACAGCAACCCCATGCAGCTCTACAGGCTGGGGGAAGAGTGGTTAGAAAGCGGCCCAGCGGAAAGACACCTGGGGGTGCTGATCGACAGCTGGCTAAACATGAGCCAGCAGTGTGCCCAGGTGGCCAAGAAGGCCAATGGCATCCTGGCCTGTATTAGGAATAGTGTAGCCAGCCGGTCTAGGGAAGTGATCGTCCCTCTGTACTCGGCACTGGTGAGGCCGCATCTTGAGTACTGTGTCTGGTTCTGGGCCCCGCACTTCAAGAAAGATGTTGAGGTGTTGGAGCGAGTCCAGAGGAGGGCGACCAAGCTGGTGAAGGGTCTGGAGGGTCTGACCTATGAGGAATGGCTGAGGGAGCTGGGGTTGTTTAGCATGGAGAAGAGGAGGCTCCGAGGTGACCTTATTGCAGTCTACAACTACCTGAAGGGAGGTTGTAGTGAAGTGGGAGTTGGCCTCTTCTCCCGGGCAACTAGCGATAGAACAAGAGGGCACAGCCTCAGGCTTCGCCAGGGGAGGTTCAGGTTGGACATCAGGAAGAATTTCTTTCCAGAAAGGGTTATTAGACATTGGAATGGGCTACCCAGGGAGGTGGTGGAGTCACCATCTCTGGATGTGCTTAAGAAAAGACTGGACATGGCACTTAGTGCCATGGTCTAGTTGATAGGGTGGTGTCAGGGCAACGGTTGGACTCGATGATCCCAGAGGTCTCTTCCAACCTGACTGTTTCTGTGATTCTGTGATTATTTATAATAATAATAAAGGAAGAGGAAGAGAAAGGGGAATGGAAAGGAAAAGGGGAAGTAAAGAAGAACAGAAGACAGGAGGTTATGTAGTTGCGTTACTATTTAGATACTAAGATAAATCTGTACAACTGTGTCCTAAAATATGACAAAGACTTTTATTTTTTGATACAGTGATATCCATAAGCATTTAGGTTTATGCCTAATTGTGCATTCAGTTTACAAGGTACTCTAGCTATCTAAAGTAGGATTTCCAAGCAAGCATTCCTTGTGTGGCTTTGGAAAATAAATAATGTGAAAATGTTACAATTCAGCCTTTTTTCTCAGGCCATATTATAAAGCTTTTTTTTTTATATCTACATGATATATGTTAATGTAGAATATTCGGACTGACTAAAACTCTGCATCAATAAAACTCTCATTCAGCAAGGAAACCATATGGCTTGTTGTTGCCAACTGATTGTACGCTTACAATAACACTTTCACAAAAGGATTTTAATGTATGTAGAAATTACTTTCCTCTGTTGTTTAAGTTGCTAACATCTGTGCACAATTAAACTGTTGCATTAATACCTACTGAGCAAGCCATTATGTCACATTTAAGGGCTACAACTGATATTTAAATTAATTTTATGATTGATTTTTGGAGAACGTGATCAGTTTGCTTATTAAGGGAATATAATCATATACTATCAACTGAGCTGTCTTCAGTTTGGAATTTAGAGCAAATGTGATGCTTGGGGTTTCACTGCTGTTCGCACTGTGGGAGAACTTTGTAGTTCTCACTTCCTTTTTTTCAAGGTCATAGAGATCAATTAAAAAAACTTAGCAACATAAATTTCTCATAATAACCTTTACTTCTGAATGCATGCTAGCTGTTGGCATTAAACAAATAAACTATTATGATATCTGAGATGAGGGAACTTTAGAAGCACAATATATATCTCCATCCACTGTAAATTACAGTCCACCACGTATACGTTTTACTTGAGATCATGTTTTACACATGATTCTTCATGATTTTGTTGCACCGTGAGGTCATCAAGTATTTAGAAGGTTACAGGGCATATACACTCATGGAACAATAAAAAGTTCTCTTTTTACCAAGGCCTGTAGTGACAGGACAAAGAGCACTGATTTTAAACTGAAAAAGGGTAGATTTAGATTGGCTATAAGGAAGACATTTTTTTAGGATGAGGGTGATGAGAGCCTGGAACAGGTTGCCAAGAGAAGTTGTGGATGCCCCATCACTGGAAGCGTTAAAGGTCAGGTTGGATGGGTCTTTGAGCAATGTGATCTAGTGAAAGATGCCCCTGCCTGCAGCAGGGGGGTTGGACTAGATGATCTCTAAAAGTCGCTTTCAACCCAAACCATTCTATAATTCTAAAAATTACATTTTTCTGAAAGGGTTGGTATTGTTTCTATGATACATGTTACGCAATGATGGCTGAGATAGGTAACATCTGAGTTTGCAATAATATATTGCCTTCCTTTGCTCTTTCTGTTCTCTTTCAGTCTTCTAGACTGTAACAAAAAACAGTCACAGCAATCATACCAAGTCAACATTTATCAATGAACGAGTATGGAACATGTACATTTGTTTAAAAGGGTTGATTTAAATAATGGTCTTAAGCAGAGCAATATTCATTGAACATGCTTTTCCTCTTTTTCTAAGTATATAGGATTTCTACAGCATTGATTTAGGACTAAATGCTATAAATTCTTAAACCAGTTATATTTAAACTATCAGTTTAATTCTACCAAGCATTATAATGCCTTGCTCTGTTCCCTGGAGGGGAATCCAAAACATAGCATTTCACTCTTAAGTTCCCTATACAATTAATGAAGAGAGATAACCATCTCATAGAAAATCCAAAAAACAGTTGAATGCTGAAGAGGGAACCATGATCTTCTGTCTAAAGTAAATGCTAAACACAATAACCTTTCTGAAACATTTATTTGTCCAACTGCCACTGCACTAACTTCCCGCATCCAGTAGGCTGGGAAGGTTTTATCCAGCTGATCAGGTCTAGATGCAATGAGCTTGAGCAAACCTGAACTACATCCTCTCCTTTGAATTTCTTAAGCTGAAAAAAAAAAAACTAACCACCCTCACAAAAAATAGTGGTTAGGCTTACAAGTTAATTATAGACCATGGAAATTTAGGATCTTTTAATCAATCTAAATGCTTTTTTTCATGTGCTACATCCTAAAATTTATTCTTTTTAATTACACTATTTTCATTACCAGCATAAGTAAAAGATGAAAGATTACATTAATTTACAGTTTCCCCTTACATTTAATCTCAGCAAATACTAACCAGTGGCTAAGTCAAATCCTGTTCATTCAAACACTGGTCAAAGCAATATATAAACAATGCTACATTTTTGACTCTAATGGTGCCAACCTGTAAAGATTTAATAATCATTTATGCTGCAGCATGGATTGAGAGATACAAAGTTGATGTAGTGGCATGGGTTAAAATGGTTGCCATTTCTATTGAAAAAATGTGCCTTGTCTATATTGGCAATACTCTACATGCAAAACTAAGTCTAGTGAGTTTCTTTTACACTAACATTTGTAACACATCATTCTGAGAAATATGATCACAGAATCACAGAATGGTTGAGGATGGAAGGTACCCCTGGAGATCATTTAGTCCAACCCCTCTGCTCAGAGTGGTATCAGCTCAAGCAGGTTGCTCAGGGATCTTTCCAGTCAGCTTTTAAATATCTCCAAGCACAAAGATTCTGCAGCCTCTCTGTGCAACCTGTTCCAGTGTTTAACCACCTTCACAATAAGAAAGTGCTTCCTTATATTCAGACAGAATTTAATTTGTTTTCATCTGTGCTCATTGCTTCTTGTCCTGTGAGCACTATTGCAAAGAGTCTGGCTTCCTTTTCCTCATTGCTCCCCCCTTTCATGTATTTATATACATCAAGAAGATCCTCCTCGAGCCTTCTCTTCTCCAGACTAAACAACCCAAACTCCTCAGCAACTCCTCATACAACAGATGCTCCAATGCTTTAATCACCTTTTTGGCCATCCACTGGACACTCACCAGTTAGTCCATGACTCTCTGGTACTGAGGTACTCAGACCTGGACACAGAACTTCAGATGTGGCCTCACAAGGGCTGTAGAGAGGGGAAGGATCAACTCCCTCAACCTGCTGACAACATGAGCCAAAAACTCTCAAGGTTTATGCAGCTGGAATTAAAGGTCAAATTAAAGGTATTTTTGGGGAAAGGATTTTCCTGCTAAATTAATACTAAGTACCAATGTATTGGTATAAGAGAAAAATTTAACTTGAGGAAATTATTTTGAGTGAGTATTGCTGTTACTTTATTCAGGGCATAATTTTAATTATTGTCCTGGTTTCTTATTGGTTACCGTTGCCAGTGATGAGATAAAGTACTTAGAAAGTACATTTCATGCAAACTTTAGGAAATTGCTTAAATTAAATTTAGAAAGCATGTTTATTACAAGTATGCCTTTGGAGAATTAGTCTTTGAACAATAGTCAGACAAGTACAATGATATCTCACATTAATGTTCACTGTTGATGACCATCAATTAAGTTACATCACTACTACAGAAAAGGAAAATCATTCAGTACGTAGCTGCATTGGGACAAATTAAAAGTCTTTAATATTAAACTAAGGATTGAGATGCAAACATTTTCCATTTTATGCAGAATATTTCATACTGTGAAGCAGAAATAGAAGGTTCTAAGCATAGATGCATCTTCTAGGTAACAATGAAAGCATCTTGCATAGGATCTATTTTATAGCATCTACCATACTGTATGCTTGTCTTCTACTCTGAATTCCACACCTTAAAATACTCCAGTAGTCAAAAGGTAATAAGCAAAATCTTCTTGTCCTCTGAAGTTCTCTGAAACTTTTTAGAGATTGTAACTTGATTGGGTTGAAAATATAACTGAACTTCTTTAGCTCTCCATACATTTCTAGGCTAAGGTGTTTTCAGGCTCACAGATATTCCTGCAATAGTCTGGTAAATTTTATAGACAGTAGGTTTTAACAGAATTAATTCGCTAATGTTAAGATCTAATTAAATAATGATATGAGTCATAAGGGTTGATTTAGCACATCCTCCTGCCCTAACTCATGATCAATTATGTCTTTGGTATTTTTAACATTTTCTAGATGGCTTTTAAATAATTTCAATTTTGATCCTTCAATAGCTTAGGAACTTCTCTCTTTTTTTATGTTTACTCTGCAACTTTTGTTCAAATTAATTTATTGCTTCTTGCATTCACCATAAATTTAGAAAACAGTTAATTTCCTCCCTTTTACGACCAATATACTCATATTTGGAGGTCCAGGGTTCTCTCTTCACATATCTCCCCACTGTTCTCTTTTCACATTGAATAACCTCAATTTCTACTTTTTTGCAGGAAAGCGGGGGGAGATATCCAACTATTCTGTCTTGGGGTCCTCTCCACAGGCTGCAGGGAAACAGCCGTTCCAGCACCTGTAGCACCTTCTTCCCCTCCTTCTCTCACCTTGGTGTCTACAAGGTCATTTCTCACTTTTCCTCACTCCGCACTGCCTGTACAGCTTTTTTCCTTTTCTTAAATATCTTTTCCTGAGACTGCCACCAGCTTTACTGGTGGGCTCAGCTGTGTCCTGTGGTGGGGCCATTTTGGAGCCAGCTGGAACTGTCTGTGTCTGGCATGGGGCAGCCCATGGTCTCTTCTCATAGAGGCATCCCTTACATCTCCCCATGTCCCCCTCTCCAAAATTCTTTCCATCTGTGTCCAATACGTATATACACAATATGCATATACTACAATACCTATATACCCAATCTTTTTGTTGACCCACATTTTTCTGGAACATAGTTTCCCAAAATAAACTTTTCTAAGGTCTTGTCAGTTCTATATAGAATAGAATATTTATGTACATCATATGTCTGACAGACAACAACTTATTTTATACTCACTGGTATGATATTTGGCTTTTTTCCGACAGTAAGATATTGACTCATTCAATGTTTGATCCACTGTAGGCCCTAGACTCTGTTCTTTCTAGCTACTATGTCCCCAGATAGTCTCCAATCCATATTTCTGGATTAGTGTTTCTCAAGAATAAACCTTATTAGAACATATTTATTTTACATTAAACTTCTATGGAGTGGAGCACAGAAGCCACCTCTGAGGAACCACTTTGGTTGAGAATCTACAGCACATCATGGCTTTTGTTTACTCTTTCTTCTACAAGGGATATTGAATTATTTCCTTCAAATTCTTACAGCTTGAACAGCACCCACTTTAAAACTGCCGGTAATTTTACTCAAGAAAACAACTTATTTTTGCTTATTGCATTTGTGTGGCTAGGGAATTCCCCTAGGGAATTTTCTGACATCCTTGGTTGATTTCATACAACAAAGATAGTGATGGCTGTTCTACTGTCTAAATAAACAACTTGGGGTTTTTTTAACCCTTGAAAATGAGTACGATGCTGAGAGGTTCCAAAAATAGTAGAAATACAAAATAGCAAACTCACATGGGGCAACAAGGGAAAATTCCAATTTTGTAGTAGTTTTTAGAAAGTAATATATATAATATTAGTCCTCTTAGGTAACTTAACTTGAATTCATACTATGCAAACAGATTTTCTATTCCTAATGAACAAGGTTTGATATGAGAATTATGGGAGGGGGAATGAAAACCAAAACAATAACAAAAAAATCAAGCAAGGTAGCAAACCAACAGAGCCTTAAAGATAAGTCTTTTCTGTATTTCATTCGAATCAATACGGAGGAACTGCTTGACAGTGAGTTGCAGGATGTTTGAATTAGAAAAATCAGGAAGGCTATAACAAAGTCTGCGCTGGAAATATATGCCCCTCTTTAAATCATCTGAGGGAGAAAAATAGGAATCTGTGCTGTTTGACTGAGGTGTAGACAAATGTGAGAAATCAAAAACATAGCCAGGTATGGCAAAAGTGTTTGAATGTAAAAATAAAAAAGAAAAGAAAAAAAGGAAAATTTTTTCTGTCTGCTGGCCTGAGGCAAATGATGGAGCTGACCTAGGTGCTGAGTGAAGTTATCGTCACGGGGGTGATTCAGTCGGGGAGTCAGCAATGATCCAGAGTGAAGGAAGTTCTCTTGATTGTGTTAATCTCAGAAAAAAAAGGACCAACTCTTCTCAAACAATTTCAAGCAGCCAAAAAAATGTGCTGAGCCTTTCCCTACCTTTGTATCATAGTGTTTTTTAGTAAGGAAAGGAAGAAAAAAAAAGGAAGAAAAGCTTGGAATTCAAAATATAACCCTCAAGTTCTGCTAAGTAAGAGACCAACCTGGCTAAATTGCAAGTTCTTCATTATTTACAGTCTCAAAAAGAAAATACACAGAAGCTGTAACACTTGCATCTTGAAAACACGAATAGACAAAGTAAAGTGGCCAAGGCACAAATGAAATATAATCACGAAGGGACCAAGAACAGCATCTTTTTCCAGATGTACATTAGTAATAATTCATATTAAAAAGAGGAAAATATTAGTTTCCTTAGTACTAGTTCTTGAGTTGACAAATTTGATCTTTGACTCAGATCATTTTAGCAGTTAGCAAGAAGCATGTTTTATTTTACAGCTCCCTTCTGCAGTCAGTTTGCTTTAAAAACATCTTTAAAGGAGATGTACTTCAATATAAAGATCTGATATGTAGTAAACAGGAATATTTTTTCTCTTCTCTTATTTGTTTGGATTATTATTAAACAATATGGTCTTATTTATACACACTATGTATATACATTTCATCCATTCATATAAAACAATATGATCTTGTTTATATATGCTATATATACACAAATACACACTATAACCAAACTTTCGTAACTCAATTTTTTTTTTAAACAAATAGAAAAGAGAAAATGAAAGCCTCAAGAACAACCCTCTAAGAGAAAAAGTCAATGATTAGATTTGGAGTAATTACGTTGTACTGCATTTACAGAAATACACATAAGTCATTTTACTTTCTTCATTGTTATGAACACATAATAAACAGATTTTTGCAAAAATCCTGAGGCAAAGATCCTATCCTAGTGTCAGGAGACTACTGTCTCATATTGGTTTTTTTACCCACAGACTAAGCTGTCCCCTGACGCATAACAAAGAACTTCATGTTTGTGGTTTAGTTCACACTTTTAAATACATCCCTGTCTTTTTCTTTACTGTAGAAAGGAGCTTCAGCTGTGAATCAATCTTCCCTTAACACCAGATAAGTTACTTAATACCTCAATTAATACAGGGAAATTAATTAAAATGACTTTCTGTAGTATCCAGCAATTCTGGTCAGCAACTGAACTTCATATTGACTTTAAGGATATTTTTCAAAGTAAATTCAACATAGATAGCAAGAAAAAAAAAAACAAACAAAATTGCCTTGAAATCTATGGATTCATGTTATGATGAATTTTTTAATGGAATGATTAAGAAAAAAAGATCTAGCATTTCAGTTGTATTTATCAAAATGCACAAACTACTGAGGAATATGTATAGACTACAATATTCTATGGTTCTGTGTGTACTGAAGCTGATTTCAGCCAGAGACTTTAAGTCTTCCATAAAACTAATGTCTATTCTAAATCACTGTTATACAGTTACTGTCTCTTCTAAAGCTGCTGTATCTGGTATAAGTAAGAAATAGCTACTGCATACGTCACAGAGAAGCTATTAGGTGCCAGTGGAAGGGGGTGGTCTGGGATCATTTCACAGGTCTGGAAACAACTTCTAGTCACATCTCAACTTCATCCCCAACTGCTCAGTTTCTGCAGGAAAACAAACAAAACATAGCTGATGTAGGATTTGGAAGTGAGGACTGGGTTCCGCTTCGTTCAGATTTTACACAATAGGGGCCAAGGCACTGTGAAGAGTGCCTCTGTCTCATTGTTTACATGTAGGTAGAGACAATGATGCTATAGCTTAGTATTTATATCAATCTCTCAGGATAGACTTAGATTCCCAAATATGAGTCCAGTGTGTTCAGTCAAACAGGAGTCACATTCATTCTAGGTACATTGTTGTGTTAACATCAAGAAAACAAATGGAATCATGAATCAAAAAGTGAGAATATGAATTCCTCACTGTGAAACTTTATAAAACTTATGTAAGGTTCAGGATTCTGAATACAATGACTTCACCCTATGAGTAAAAATATTATTACGAGATTTGAAGACATGTATTAAAGATGCAGTAAAGAAGGAAGGACAATCATAGTATTGTAATGTAAAGTATTAGTCAAAGATACATTTTTCATGCTATTTTTAATTTCTTTTTCTTTTGCTATGGTTTTGTGTGTGTATGTGAAGAGACTAGGGAGAGTGTTAACTGTCTGATTAGCTTTTTTTCCTTATAAAGAAGGGAAGGTAATAATTAAAACCTTTTGATTATTTTAGATAAAATATTCTTATAGTTGAAAAAAAGTGAAAACTTTGATGAGGTGCGGCAGAACTACTGCTGCTTATGTGTAAATATGAGATCCAGAACAAGAATTTATACTCCTTAGTCCTGAACTTCAAGCATCTTGATTTGGAACTGTCTAACCATTGTAATTCTTAATCTTATTAGATGATTCTCCTGTTTAACTAAAAAAAAACCCCTAAGATAATTAAATTTCGCATAGTGCACATGTCCAGAATCATCCTGATTCAAGAACTGAGGCAGAAAATTCCCTTATTGCAACAGACATTTCTCAGCTGTGACAGGGGGAAGCACAACCAGCTCTGGAGCACAGGTATGTAGCTGGGCTGTGTTCTGCCTGCAGGACATCACCTGGGGCTCTTTCCTCACTTTTCACTTCTCACTTTTCTTCTCAACAATTCATTTAAGGTTGCCAGCAGAAGAAAATCTTGGCACATAGGCAAAAATGAGGCTACGCTGTACTTCTACAAGTCTGGATCCTGAGAATTAGGTCTGTGTCAAGCATCATAAATTCTACTTCTCATCAGAGTTCAGTATTGTCCAGAAACTTGGAACACGAGATATGGAATTTCTTGGAAAGGAACAGTAGAGTAATGTGTTTTTTTTTCACACATTAACACTAGACACTTCAAAGCTAGCAGTTATGGCTCCTTTCTTTTTAAAATGTTGCTGTCAAAAAAAAGACATCCATCTTTAACAAAAGAGCTTCCTTTTTTCCTTGTCTTACGGAGAATATCTAAATCCGCTTCCTGAAACCTTGACTTATGTCATTTTGCTATCTTTATTCTTTGTTGAAGATGTGCTGTTGAGATGATCAGACTGTAAGTTTCCAGACTGCTGCAGGAAACAAATAGGGGGAGAAAAATATGATTCTCCAAGCTAAACATGAGACCATCCAGCTTCTAAGGGATGGATACATTCCAGCCTTTTTGATCATGACTGTGTAAACCCAATATATAATGCTAAATACAGTCTTCTGCTTTCACTAATGGGAATAATGACATAGACCAAGATGAATTATCCTTGATCAGAGAATCAGAAGTGCATTGTAAGCTACCCTAGAAAATGGAATGCTGAATTCTTATTCTTTGAGATATCTTTTTAATTAACTCCATACTTATCAAGCTTTTTGTTCACCTGTTGTTATGTGGAAATGAAAACAGTATTTTTATTGCTTTTAGAGCATTTTGACACATTTTAGGAATAGTGCATTATCAAGAACAAGACTGTTAGTGTAATCCATCTCTCCCATTTGAAGTGGTTTCAGTAACTTCTGTAGTTCAAGTTAAGGTCAAAAAAATAATTATGTTAATTATCCATCTAAGTAGTTGCCCGAGTTCTGCATATAATTCCGCTTTGTTGACTGAAAGATAAAATCCATTTCTGTATTTCTGAACCAATCTACCCTGAAATACATAAATTCAATAGACTGAAATATATTTTTTTTTCTGAAGAACAAATTTTGTGTTCAGTTGAAACTACCCTGATTCTGGAAAACAATAAACTAGAGAGACCAATAGTGAATTCTCTGGGATAACGAATCATCTGTATGATGCCTAAATAACAAAGTTCTTTATATTGACTGTTAAATGGCTGTGAAGACAGCAATATAAACAGACACTTTTGAAGAAGAAATATCAAGGTTAATTTTGAACTCTTTTAAAAAATATTGCTGGACTTTTTTTCCATTTACTGGAGATTATACATAGCAGAAATTATTTCATACGGATTATAAGATGTTGTTATCTTCCTTTTATTTATTCATGACCTGACTTTTGGTGTTGATACCCTTTTTCCATGTTTCATTTTCCAGAAGTCGTCAGCAGTCTGTGGCTGAGAGTGTCTAAATTCCACCCCCCCCACACACACTGTTCATGGCTCAGAAACATTGGCCATGGGCCACTACCCTTCTGGGGTAGTTCCAATGTCAACTGCCTGTACAAAAGCAAACTCATTCCTGTAGAGCCAAGAACGTGACACCAGTAGGGCAACTGAAGAGTAAAACTAATAGTCAGGAATCTCCAGGTCTGTCATAAAGCACCCACAAAACTCAGATTCTGGAAATCAGCACGTCACAAAGGAAAACCAGTTTCAGGGGATCTTGCCATGTGCTTTCATTCAAGTCAAAGTGCTTACAAAAATTAGTTTTGCTCTGTGTAAAACAGGATTAGTTATAGCTCTTGCTATTTATTTTTCAAGGGGATGGATGACAACCCTGAAAATCTATATTTAGTATCTCTCTCATCTATTCTTTGTATCAAGTGAATCGGTTAAACTGTGGAGTCTGATATATTTGCTATCAGATAAAAAAGTTGTTGCAGATCCAGTAAAACCTTCTGTGCTGTCCTTTCTGGATTGGATTTCTGAAACTTCACATGATGGGGAAGGAAATAAACAAGGAAAAAATTATAAAGTTGTCTTATCACAAAGAAATGGTCATCACTCCTGAAAGAGAGCCTCCTTGAGGCTGAGAGAAAATCACAAGCGATGGAGAATAACTGAAGGACTGAGTTAAACTCCCTGTATAATGGCTAATGTTTTCCTGTCTCTCACCCCTGAACTAATAACTTATTCTTCTACTTGGTAGTTAAAGTCAGAATACAGAGTTTTATTTTGCTTACTTCTTGCTTATTAATATTTTATATCATTAATGGATTATTTTTCTTAAGACTAGAGAGGAATTTTCCCCTGAGTTTCAGACTGATTTTTGAGTGGTATGAGGAGGTTCTCTGTCTTCTCAGAGAAAATTCTGCATTTAGTATATGCTAAATCTGACACAATAATTTATCAAGTGTCAGGTACTAATTCCAAAATGGATCAATTCCTTCACAGCAGTCAGAAAAAGGTTGAGACAACAGCGACTCACAGAAACAACAAGGAGTGGTGTAACAACTTGTGCATGCAGCTGCCTTTCCCTTGTATGAGAAGATTAATGTGTCCTAGGCACAGGCTGAGGGTAGTTTTTCTCAAAAAAGAAGAAGAAAGGAAAGGAGTGAAGGCCTGCATTACTAAATAATTCCTAGATTAATTGGTAAGGTCACAGTTTAATTGAACAACATCCCTCACATCTTTTCTTCTGACTTGCAAATCAGAGACAGTACTGGCAAGAAAAACAAAGCAGTTCTTGAGCATTTAGAAAAAAGAAATGTTTGGGCAGGTTTGAAAACTCCCCGAAAAAAGTGAAAAGGCTTTCTGAAGGGTATTATTTTCTTATTTGAAAATGATACATATTCTCAAACCAGCAAATCGAAAGGCTGATATCCCAGCAGACCATGTTTGATTACTTGCCCAGAATGCAACAAAAAGATAGGCCTGGAATTCTTTTATTTTCACAGACTAAAGAGACATAGTCAGTGAGGAGCTGAGTGCTTCTTTTAAGGTATTTCAAAATGTCTTGGGAGAAAATCCTATCCTTTAAAATTTTGGCTCTGAGGTTAAATTGGAGGACAATAGTACTAATTAGAATTTAAGAGTCTTCATGTCGTATCCATTTGTGTGGGATTTCACATCACATTGTTAGTGCAAATGAAAAGTAGCTGGGTTTTGATCTGGTTTGATGCACGCTTATCAAATGACAGTTAAAAAGATGTGTTTATATTAAGATTCCTTCTTTGTCTCTTTTGAGTGGTGAAATCTAATCTTATCTGCTTATTTACAGAGTGAGACAGAAGTATTCCTCAGTGAATTACACAGAGGAGGCTGGACATTTTGCCAAAGAGTACCAATAGATCTTCTGAATGGAAATGTACATATTTTTTATAATACAGAATCACAGAATCACAGAATGTTAGGGATTGGAAGGGACCTCGAAAGATCATCTAGTCCAATCCCTATATACAATCTACTTTTGAGGAGACTTTGCTTGCCCTTGCAAGGTTATTAAAATTATTCAAGAGATCTTTCTTCCATGTCTGTCCCATATGCAAACATCACAAATACAAGTGGCTGAGCACCTTGTGCTTTGGACCAACACTATAGGTACTTTTGCTTAAAACAATCATGCAAAAGATAACATCAACGAAACTTAATAACTAAGTCACGAAATGTATATTGAAATACTTCAGAGTAATTTACATCATTAAACCTGTATTATGGTGCTTGCTAAAGAGACAATGATAAATAAGTTATAAGGCACAAAATGGGTGCTTCAAGCAATGGAACAAACAAAACCAGAATGCAAACAAAACCAAAATGGTCTTGAGTAGTATGAGGTATTTTTTTATGTAAAAGACTGTTTCCTTACATTTTTTACAGTTTCTGTCTACTTTTGGAGATAAATTGATATTTTTTCATTGTTGTTTTCTACATTCAACAGTTTTAGATGAAAGTTTTATTAAATGAAACAGAAAGAAAAAATAGTTTTCTTTAGGTGAGTATACTCGTGTACATTTGGGAACTGAAGTTTTACATCTATGATAATAGTTTGGCTAACCTATAAAGATAGAATGCCAGATTATTTTTTATTATCCAGTATTTGTATTTACAGTAAGCTTCAATTCCATATAGGACTTAAAACAGTAATTTTTGTGCATATTTCTAATTTTTTACATGTTCTTGTAATGCTTGGAGTTGTGAAGCACATTATACTAAGCACTGTAAGTATGCCAGTGCCATCTGAATGTCAAAAAATGAAGTATGTGGAATTGTATTACATGCCTGTGCGTGGGCTGAAATCAAACCTAGCTCTCTGCTGACTATAGTCATCATCTGGACCTGACAGTCACAAAACAAGACCTGACTTTCAGGATGCTTGTGCCTTTCTGGACCAGGAACTGGAAGCCATGAAGTGCCCCTAAGTGTATCTATCTGAGATAGCACTAGAGACCAGAATTATATGCAACTGCATCGAGACCTAGTTTTCCATTAAGTGTAATACATGCTTGGACACAAGTGGAAACCCAGTTTGCAGAGTTTACGTGCTGGAAGTGATTCCATTTTAAAGTCCGGTAAGGACCATTTTGCCCAAAAGTAGGTCAATTCTCTTGCCACAGATCACTGGCTCTTCAGCTGAAGTGTTATTAGATAACTTTCACATTCAAAAATATAATTCTACTCTTTTCACTCATTCATCAGGTTTTATGAAAAGTTTCCTCAATATTTCAGATAGAAAGAGATATCTGACCTATATTCTTGTGTATTCCTCCTAGCAAAGCTATTTAAAAAAATGCTTTCAGGTAGTTTTATGAAGTTATTTCTGAGCCTGATTTTAGGAAAAAATCATGAACAGTTATTTCTAAAATTGCTGCCAGAAGAATCTATTTTTACCCCGATTTTTTTTTATCACAGCTATGACCATTTTCCTAGCTGTGTATTACAGTAACAGGGCAGGGCAGGATATAGATACAAGTAGACATAATCTAAAGACTGGTGCCTATGTATGACCCAGAGTGCTGAATATCTTTATTTTTATGCATAACTGTTTGGACAAAATATATAGGAACCACATTGAGGGCTGCTTTTCCCCAAAATTTGTACATTTTTATCCTTTATGCATCCTTTGGGATGGAGTTGACTTTTTGAGCCAAACTTCTGGCTTCAGATGAGAATACATAATATTAAATCTTTTACTTCATTTTTAAATCACACCATGGTACCTGTTATTTTTATTTCACAGTTCTTACTTAGGAATTTTAACTTCCTGGGGTAAGTATTTGTGTTATATCCTTCTGTCTTTCATCTGTTTACAACCTTCTTCCCTTCTTTAATTGCTTTTGGTAAAGTTACTTTTTTAGTCTCTTTTCAGATAATGTGCCCCTCAGTGATAACAATTCAAGCTTGACTTATTCTGTGTAATTACTCAATGAAGTTTAACTCGTTTTCTCAACCCTCTAATAGAGAATGTGAAGGATGATATTGATTTTCATGTTTGATTGAGTAGAAACAAATTAAAATAATATTGTTTAACTTGGAAAGTGACAATAGAATTATTTAATTGGAAATCATCTCTGTCTGTTTTGCAGTGCCTAAAATTCTTTTATCAATGCAGTATTTTCTTATAACTTTTACATGAACAAACAGCTGCTACACGTAAGATTAAAACAAATGGAAGAACAAATATTTTCTTATAACTAAAGTGATTGACTATATACTCTACTACATAAATAGTAAAATTTAATACAAAATTTAAAAAGTATACTTGTTAAAAATTCTTAGTAGAATGTGGGGTTTTTCTTCAGTCTGAAAAAAAATAATTCTAACAAGAATGTTTTTTTGCGTTTGCATTTGCAGTTATTTTGTACTTTAAAATTTAATTCAGGGAGATTTTAGCAACTGTTCACATACGCCAGATTTAATGTACTGATCATCAGCATGAAAAAATAGATAAGAAGCTGGGAAAAAAAAGAATTTTATATATTCACCGCAGTTACTGAATTCCAAAACTAATAGGGATTCTAAAGAGTTTTTAAAAGCCTATCTATCTCACTTACATACAGTAAACCATTTTGTGACTACTGCTTCATTTCCTTTCCTTTCCAAGGCAAGATCCTATTAATAGGGAAAATACATTGCAGTCAGGTAAGTCAAATGAATACAAATCATAGGGTATTCCAAGAAACACTGTTTTTTTTCTAGTAGAAAAACTCAGTAACTTACATTTATTAATTGATTTTGTATTTTAAGTATCATCTTTTCTTATAAATCACAATTGTGCTGATGATTTTTGACTACTCATGACTTTGCCAAACATACACAATTGGCTGTCATAGGGGAGAGAAGGGGAAGGATATAAAATCTCCTCTCCTTTTTGTCCAGGAAGAGAGTAAACATATGTGATCCAAACAGTAATTGAGTCTGACAACACTTTGTAAACCAAACTTCATTGAGGCAGTAAGAAACATAAGGAACAATGCGCCCATATGGCAACTCACCCAATCACCGATAGCAAACACAGGGTCATAAGTGATGCCCTGACTCCCTCAGACTGCCAGGGACAGTCGGTGACCAGGTCATCTGACAGTAACAGCCAATTGTGCAAATGCCTTTTGAATGCAGGTAAGAGTCACACCACCCCTTGGTTCCACCAATGACAGTGTGGTTTGAGAGAATCATACCTTACATGGATAATGTAGGCAGCATCCTGCCTACACTGCAAATATTTATCAAGGAACAGGGTGTCAGGGGGCAGGGTGTCAGCAGCCTGCCTGCACTGACAATGTTAATCAAGGGGCAGGGTGTCAACATACCGCATTTTTCTATCATTACAGAAAGACCTTCAAGTAATGAAGAAATGAAAAGCAGATGAGGTGCACACAGATAGTAAGTGCATTTGGATGTGCTGTAATTTTATGACCAATGTCCAGACTGAAGACTATTTTTGATATCAAATAGATCCTGAAAGAACCATAAGAACCACTCTGAACTAGGCAAAAATAGGTCTGGTAGCCTGAATGACTCCATCAGGTAACACTCTGTGACTACTCAACAACGAGAAAAATTATTTTGCTATTAAGACCAACTGCTAATTTAAAGATGTAGGTGGATACCTATTAATAAATATAGAATGCTGCTTGAGTGAAGCTTATGGATGAAGCTCATGGGTAAAATTCTCAAATTATTTATTATGCTTATAGTTCTAGTCTGAGTTGTCAAGTAATTGATTCCTTTAATTATAAAAAGTGTTTTTCTTTCAAAGGTTAATTGGCTTATAAACCTAAAGCACCAGAGAAACATGTCCTTCATCTAGAGAAACTGGCATATTCCCATTTTTATCCAAAACTCTTATTCACTTCATTCTGTGCTGCAATTATTACGTACTTTGTGTATGTGTATGTGTGAAAATATGTACATCTATGTATATTTTCTCTTCCAGTTTCACAGCCAAGGTCGAACTCTTTGTCTTGCATGACTCAGAAAATCAGACAAACCAATTTTAACTCTAAAATTGATTAAATAATTTCAAGTCAATTTATATCTGTTTAACGGTCATCCAAAGAGTATTTGTATCTCATTAATGTTTATAAATATGTAAAGGGCAAGTGTCATGAGGATGGAGCCAGGCTCTTCTCAGTGACATCCCTTGACAGGACAAGGGGCAATGGGTGCAAGCTGGAACACAGGAGGTTCCACATAAATATGAGGAAAAACTTCTTTACGGTGAGGGTGACTGAACACTGGAACAGGCTGCCCAGAGAGGTTGTGGAGTCTCCTTCTCTGGAGACATTCAAAACCCGCCTGGACGCGTTCCTGTGTGATATGGTCTAGGCAATCCTGCTCCGGCAGGGGGATTGGACTAGATGATCTTTCGAGGTCCCTTCCAATCCCTAATGTTATGTGATTCTGTGATTCTGTGATTTGTATCTATATGAACAGGGAATCTGCGTAAAGGGATTTCTGGGAAAGAAGATGCAGAGAGCTATCTTTCTTCTACATATGAACTTTACAGACCCTGAGAAGATATCTGTGCACTGGTATGAGCAGTTCTACTAATGTGTTTTGCTCTCTACAAAAAAATTGAGAATACTTTCTGAGTTTAAACATATGAACATATTTATATGTGAACTATGCTTTTTGTGTTATGCTTAAATAGTAATCAGACTAGATTTCATTTGCCTTGCCTTTTTAACTAGTTCTGATCACTCATTTGGTCATCTTGTAAATTACAGACTAGAAATAAACATAAGCTTCAGATAAAACTAGACAAAAATAACTTTCTAATAGACAGTTCTTCTTTAGGATGTTCCTCTACAATATTGTCACTGTCTTTTATTTCATTGTGAAAGAGCTCATAGTATTTCCTGTTAATGCCCATGTAGATTCGTCCAGTGTTACATCTTTCAGTCTTCAAGAAAAGAGTAGATGCAAGAAACCAAGCTTTGGAATATTACCCCTTGTTGCTCCTCCATGTAGGAATCAATGATACTTCTACGAGAGATCATGAAAATGTCAAGCTTAACTATATACGGCTCAGGGGCAAGGGTGAAGAGCTCAGGAGCCAAGGTCATTCTCTTTTGTATTTTGCTAGTAAAGGGGAAAGGCTCAGGTAGGAGCAGAGACACCCTGTAGGTCAAAATCTGAGTGTACAGCAGGTATTACAGGCAAAGTTTTGTTTCTTATGACCGCTCTACCAAGAATGAGGACTGCTGGGGACATAGAATCCATCTGACAAAGTAAAGCAGGAACAACTTTGCCAACAGGCTTGCTAACCTACTGAGGTGGACTTTAAAGTGGGTTTCTTGGGGGATAGTGACCAATGTCTGAAGAAGAATTCAGACTCAAAAGACAGAGTAAATCCGTGGAGGACAGCATACTTAGGGATGTTGTTACATTTTCTCTGCAAAAAAGGCATCACTGAGGGCCAAGTGAAAATGCCAGTTAACAAACTCTTGCAGCATGGAAAACAAATAGGTGGACTTAGAAGTCTATGAGCAGTCACAGAGCAATATTCTCCTCATGATTACAGACCCATTGTGGAAAAGCTCTTGTCACTCAAGTTCTGCAGTGGATAGATGCAAGTACTTTTGGAAGGACAGGACAGGCAGGCAGGGAATCTATGTAAAGGAGTCTCCAATGCATGGAGTTTTGCCTTGAAACTGGTGATAAGCCAGTCAAGAACTTATGAATAAAGATATGAGGACAGATTTAATCACACTGGTATCTGCTCGAAGGAAAACATAGTGGTCACAAGCAACTAGGGAGATTTCTGAGAAGGATCAAGGACAATTTTTATGCAGGTGATCAACAAACCATTAAGGAAGGCATCCTACTGGACCTGCTAATCATAAACAAGAAAGAACTTTTTGAGGATGTAAAAACAGAGGCCAGCCTTGGCTGTAGTGAACATGAGGCTTAATATTCTAAGAGAAGTGAACAAAAGCAATAGTAGCATCACAACATACTCTTTGAAAAACATGCTTAATATTATCTGAGAAATGTCTATACTATAATTAAAATGAAAGTTGGAAAGTAGTCTAATTTTGTTGACACTTTTCCTCCATTTTCTTTGTTAAGAAAACAGAGTAGAATGGAACATAAGACATTCCTTAAATCTACTTGGAATCTCTTCATTTAAGCTGGCCACCTAATAACTCTCAGTTGAGACTTTTCACAGATTTGCATTTTGAAGATGTGTATCTAGGGGAAGAGGAAAACAAACGTAGGTACAAACTGAAGCAGAACTTTCTTGGAATTATATTTGACAAAATCAGTCCATTTTTCAGACCGACAACCTAGATGTTCTGTCACTATGTTAAACAGAGAGAAGATTCCATTGGATTTATGTGTAATAGCACAGAAGAGTAGGGAGCAGACCCTGTGCCAGGTGAAACAATGAATGGGATCTCTGAGAATTGGAGTTTATTCTGATAATCATGTAATGTGAACTAATTCCATAAGCATTTGAAGACAGAGGGAGATATTTGGTTTCACACTTGGTTTTAATGAGAGTTACCCTCTGGCAGTGGTATTTCACTGTGGGTCCTAAAAAAAAAAAAATAAAGTAAAATTAAATATTCTCTGTCAAAAGGCAGACAGAAATACAGAAGACAACACTCTAATATGGTCAATGTCTTCCACTTATGTGTGAGTCTGCCTTCAGCATCAGATTATGGATATATGCAAGAGTCCATTCACTCATTGATTCTCTGACCGAGAAGAGAAATCTTGACCTTCTTCCTCTAGTCAAACTGTCTGTGAAGCTGAAGAATGGAAGACATGCTGATATTTTTTTTTCTTTCAATATGCAAGAGGCAAATGTTTATTTTTTGGCTCAGTTGATGGCTAGCTGTCTCTTTGGCATGATCAGTTTTGGGCAAACACCCTCTCAGACAGATTTTACTGTCCCGTTCACACACACAATTTACATTCACATTTGTATCTTACCAGTCGTAATTTGACCAAGAGATAGCTTTCAAGTCACCCATGCAAACAAATTTTGCCCTGAGAAAGAGAGAAAAAGAACGTGAGATAGAAATTGTAATGGTGAAAAAAATGAAATATATTGTGAAAGAGTAGTACAAAAACCAAAAAAGAAATACTTGGGGAAAAAATATCCTGAGGAAGGGAAAAATTTACTTAAGAGAGAGAAACCCTGATTAGAGAGCAGTAGGTGTTCTATCTATGATGCTTAAAAAAAAAGAAGATAAAATGTGGAGAAACATTACATTCCTAATGTAATTCACATTCTTCATTTTGGCTT
Organism: Nyctibius grandis; assembly: GCF_013368605.1. Taxonomy (NCBI): domain Eukaryota; kingdom Metazoa; phylum Chordata; class Aves; order Nyctibiiformes; family Nyctibiidae; genus Nyctibius; species Nyctibius grandis. The sequence goes on along the minus strand of NC_090659.1, from coordinate 73,404,897 downwards.
TAAGATGGACTTTAAGCATGTACAATGTTTGCAAAGAAGAAAGCACTGTGAAAGAAAACTGCTAGTACAACTAAGTGCTGAATAGCAATTTCTTGACTATTGTTTGGACTACTTCATGCTCTGAAGGTGGCATAGGAGTTGCCCCTTTCAAACAGTCCCAGTGAGTCAGCTTTCTTTCATTAGACAGGAGCTGTATAGATCTGAGACTAGAACAGTGATTTGGATGTTCCTTAGAATATGTTTTTGCATAAAAGGAAAGTGCAGATTCTCAAATTTTGTGTGCTGCGTTTTCACATCTCTAAACAATCTGTGTCAGATGAAGGAAAGCTTCTCTGTGTTGTGTGCATACAGCTTTCAGAGGGGTATCATGGAGGTCAGAAGAATCAGTCCATGCAGATAAACAGTTTTTCTGAGAAGAATAATTATATGATTTTACATCTGAAATGCCTATGTATATCTTAGCATCCTCCTATTGTATTTCAAATCTTGCGTAAGTTTTTATCTGATGCAGCCTAATGGAAAATGATATTATTATATTCTATAGGCAGTATGAGCAAAGCGATAGAATGAGGGTAGTCTTTCTTTGAAATTTCTGTAGAATTTCTATAGAATAGAATGTCAATAGAATAGAATAGAATAGAATAGAATAGAATAGAATAGAATAGAATAGAATAGAATAGAATAGATTTCTGTAGTTGGAAGGGACCTACAACAGTCATCTAGTCCAACTGCCAGACCAATTCGGGGCTAACCAAGTTAAAGCATCTTATTAAAGGCATTGTCTAAATGCCTCTCAAACACTGACAGGCTTGGGGCATTGACCACCTCTCTAGGAAGCCTGTTCCAGTGTTTGACCATCCTCTCGGTAAATAAATGCTTCCTAATGTTCAGTCTAAACTTCCCCTGGTGCAGCTTTGAACCATTCTCACACATCACTGGATACCAGGGAGAAGAGAATAGCACCTCCCTCTTCACTTCCTCTCCTCAAGAAGCTGTAGAGAGCAACGAGGTCACCCTTCAACCTCCTTTTCTCCAAACTAGACAAGCTCAAAGTCCTTAGCCACTCCTAATAGGACATTCCTTCCAGCCCTTTCACTAGCTTTATTGCCCTCCTCTGAACACATTCAAGGACCTCAACATCCTTCTCAAATTATGGGGTCCAGAACTGCACATAGTATTCAAGGTGAGGCTGCACCAACGGTGAATACAGTGGGTTAATCACCTGTTTTGGCCGGCTGGTTATACTGTGTTTGATGCACCTCGGGATGCGGTTTGCCCTCTTGGCTGCCAGGGCACACTGCTAACTCCTATTGAGCCTGCTGTCAACTAGCACCCTCAGATCCCTTTCTGCAGGGCTGCTCTCCAGCCATTCCTTTCCCAGTTTTCAATTGTGCCTGGTGTTACTCTGTCCTAGGTGCAGAATTTGGCATTTGAACTAAGTTTCATCCCACTAATCATTGCCTAATGCTCCAATCTATCTAGATCCTTCTGCAAGGCCTCTTGTCCCTCAAGAGAGTCACCAGCATGTCCCAGTTTGGTATCATCAGCAAACTTACTAATGGTGCATTCAAATCCTTCATCCAGATCATTGATAAATATATTGAACAGAACTGGCCCTAGACTTGAACCCTGAGGAACACTGCTGGTGACCGATCGCCAGCCAGCTGTAGCCCCATTCACTACAACCCTGTGAGCCCTGCTGTTCAGCCAGTTCTTCACACAGTGCACTGTGAATCTGCTCATCCCACAGCTGGGCAACTTGTCCAGAAGGATGCTGTGAGGGACAGTATCATAAACCTTACTAAAACCCAGAAAAACTACATCCACCACCTTCCCTTCATCTGCTAAGTGGGTGACCTTATCGGAGAAGGATATCAAATTAGTTAAAAAGGACTTTCTCTTTGTGAATCCATGGTAATGGTGCCTGATGATTGAATTATTCTTTAAATGTCTTTCAATAGTACCCAGTAAAATCTTCTCCATAATTTTTCCAGAAGCTGAGGTTAGACTAACAGGTCTGTAGTTCCCTGGGTCTTCCCTCACACCCTTTTTGTAAATTTGAATAACATTGGCCAGCTTCCAGTCAGCAGGGACCTCCCCAGACTCCTAAGACCTTTGGTAGATGATCGAGAGGGATCTGACACAGCTGGTCACTTACAATTTCAGTGTCCACAAATGGAAAGTCATTGTTCCCACACTCATGGTCCTCTGACTCAGAGGACCAGGCAGCCCAAGGTTTATAAGTATTATAAAAAACTGAGGCAAAAAAAGCATTGAATGACTCCACTTTTTCTCATCCTTGTTAGTCAGATGACCATCTTCAATAAGTATCGGTCCAATGTTTTCTTTAGACCTCCTCTTGCTATTAACATACTTTAAAAAGTCCTTCTTGTTATCTGAAACACTGGCTAGCTTCAACTCTAACTGAACCTTCGCCTTTTGTGTCTTCTCCCTGCATATATGAACCATGGCTCTGTAATCTTCCTGTGAAGCCTGATCTCGCTTCCAGAGATCACACAATTTCTTTTTCCTCTGGAGCTCCATAAGGAGTACCAAGCTGATCTTCTGCCCTGCTTGCTTGACTTACAACACAGTGGAATGGCCTGTTCCCGTGCTTCTGAAACACGGTTCTTAAAGACTGACCAGCACTTGTGGACTCCTAAGCCTTCAAAAGTGGATTCCCAGTAGGGTCTGCTAAATAGCTCCCTAAATATCTTAAAGTTTGCTCTCTTGAAGTCCAAGGTAGCAACCCTGCTGTCTTTTTTTTCTCATTACACTGAAAATTTTAAACTCAACCATTTTATGATCATTGTGGCCAAGACAGCCACCTACCATAACATCTCACATGAGTCCTTCTGTATTCACAAATAGCAAGTCTAGGAGGGCATCTTTCCTAGTTGGCTCAGAGTACCTGTGACAAGAAGTTATCTCCTAAAAATGTCAAGAATTTCCAAGACCTGCTCATCTCAGTATTGCTATATTCCCAGGTGATGTCTGGGAGGTTGAAATCTCCCATAAGGACAAGGGCTACTGATCCAGAAATTTCTCCTACGTACCTATAGAATAACTTATCAGTGCTTACATCCTGGCTGGGTGATTGGTAGTAGATACCCACTACAACATCTCCTTTGTTTTCCATCCCCCTAATCCTCACCCAGAGGTTCTCAACCATATCATCACTATCTGTAAGGGCTGTACAGTCAAACCTCTCCCTTAAGTGTAGTGCAACACCTCCACCTTGCCTGCCCTGCCTACCCCTCCCAAACAGCCCGTATCTTTGACAACACATCTGAAAACAGTTACACAGCACTGAGGCTAATTTATGAGTTGAATGTTTTGGCAATATAATAATGTCATTCCTAGAAGAGCCTGCCCTGATTTGTTGTTCTTCTAGGAAACCTTTTCTAAGTTTGTTTTTTGGGCTTTTTTTGTTTGTTCGTTTCTGCACACAAGACACGTTTTCAAAGGAAACTTTTTCATTTAACCCCACATGAAACTAATAAGGATTATTCTTGAATGTCAGCAAACCTGTCTTATTTTTTTCCACTTGCTGACTATTAGAGACACCAAATAATCTTGACTGAATAGGACAAGTAATGGAATCTTCCAACAGAATAGAAATCTGAGGTGTTCTGAAGTCTGACTAGGTGCTACTACTTGCAACTACTTCACAGGGAAGTTATATGTTTGTCCATAGATTTTAGTGAAGGAATGGTATACGGATCAATATATGTGCAGTATTCTGCACATAGTATTATGATGCAAATGGTATAATTTACCTTTATGTTTCAAAGAATTTGACAGTACCTCTTACAGCTGTGCAAAGTTGGTGTGGAAACACACCCTTCTGATTTCTCTGCAGCTTCCTCTATTCCCAGTTCTCTAATGCTTTGGACAGAATGTGTTATAGCATGTTCATCAACTTGTATATACTATTATAAGTAAATTGTATTTAAACATTATTACAAAAAAAAAAAAAAGGAAAAAAAGAAGGAAAATTCTAAATGTGAATACATCATTATACACAATGGGGAACATGTATTCAGAAAATAATATAGGCTGTCTGAAAAACACTTGTCATTGCCATATTTCAACAACATTTTAATATGTGGCTCTGTTTATAACAATGACTCTATATAAATTGCATTGAGGAAGTTGAATTGTTGTTGCTTCACTGCCTTTGAATCAAGTTTGCTGATGTACATTTTCTAGCTGTCAGCTCTGAGCTTGGAGAATCAGGCTGGGTCCATTCCACATCACAAATCATCACCTGTAAATTGGATCTTGTCAGCCAAATTATGCTCTGAATTTTACTCCCCCCCCTCCTCGGATTTTCTTCTTCAATGACATTCCACAAATACTTTTCAGGCAACAGCCTCATGGGTATAATTTGGGTTCCAGGATGCCGACTATTTGTGAAATCAGGCTAAATGCAAAGAAACTAACAAGTCAGTTGAATCAGTTATGACAATTACTGCAAAATTATAAGTTAAGTCTAAAGAGCAAAAGGAGATCTGGTGCTGGAGAAGCCATTGAAGAAAAAGGAGGCTCTATTTCCCACAGTTTCACAGTGTCAGCAAGTGAAAGCATCAGGCTTGGAAAGCTTTACACTTACTAGCTCAGCAGAAAAGTAGTCAGTCATTTATTATATATACTGCTTCACAGTGTAATCTCTTATTGTTTAGCAGTAGTAGAACCATCAGATTAAAAATAAATATTTCATGACTAGTAACATTAATGAGTTCTTGCTTTGATGTATAATCCATTATTAAACTCACCAAATGTTTTTAGACTAGCTTATGTGGGTCAGCATTAGACCTTTGTAAAATACAGCTTTCTAGCCAGATGGTTAGAGGTTGTCATTAAATTAGCCTGAATCAGTTGGTATCCCATCAGTTAATCTCATGTACTATAAATGGCAGATGAGTTTTCTTTGTACTGATTATGCAACTCTTGGCATCTGCCCATTTTCTGCTTGACTGTGTCCCGTCTGAAATGGTCATTTCCCCAAACCTGCTAGAACCAATCAAAAACCTGCCCAGTTTACAAGAAGACTGAAGGCACATGGCTATTCAGCTTGTATTTTCACCGTAGGGTACTTTAGCTATTATGTATGAGTACGGCAAACCATGTAGGATAAAGTAATTAGAGTGCTGAACAGTAAGAATTATGGCCATGTTACACATTATGACAGCACTACAGAAAATGTTCATCCGTGTATATTTTCCAGTTGAATTGTTATTTTATGAATGGCACTTAGTTTCTTATGATATGGGAGAAAGCCGACTTTATTGAATGATCTGATTCATATGAATCATATGAATGTAGTTAAATTTTCTTGCAATAAATTTCTTATTTTATTCATGCCTTTTGGGGTCATAGGTTTATAGGTTTGCTTATAGGTTCCTAAAAGAAATTCTCAGATATCCAGAACAGAATTGACTGGAAAATAGGTAAAAAGATAGATACAACCACCCTTTGATGGTTAATGTCAGAATAACACACCATCAATTATTTTCCCATTTCCTTCTGCAGAACTGTATAACAGATGCAGAACTGCTATATGGATGCTAAGAATAAAATCTTAACATGGGAATCTGCTATCTTATTAACAGAGTGACAATCACAAATATTCTCCATAATTTTTTGTGCTTAATAATAACACTTAAGTAGACCTTAACTAGTAAAAAAGGAATATCTGAAGTACATCTGTTATCCAAGTATCACACTTGACACTACGGTACAGTAGCTACAGTATGGTGGCAATCAACAGTGGTAGTATATTAAGGATGCATTTATAAGACAAAAGTATTGCACTCCTAATAGCAGTAATAAAAAAAAGGTACGTACTCCCTACCTATGTTCATACCTATGTTCATACCTATGAGATTAAAAAGAAAACAATGACTTCTGAGCAGGATATCACTGGATAATTACAGAAAATATGGTGGTTCAGGGTTCTTTAGTTTTACATGTTAAATGTTAATACTACAGCTACATGTTGTAATAATATTGTACCTGCTCTTTGTTACTGTGTCTATTTTAAGCCTGTAGAATCTTACTCAGGTGACTGGAAACATAAAGCCAAATTTATTTCACTGCATTTCAGTTGTAGAGCAGAAAAATGCTCATAACTAAGATTTTTATGTTCTGTGCATATTTTTGACCCAATATGTGTCTATTTTCCTAAGAAACAGAAACAGTCAAGTCCTACAGAAACATTCTTTAAATTCTTATCTTCAGAAGTAATTACAGGGTTAAGTAGAAAATTCTTAGCTCAATAATATATTAGACTATATGCACATTACAAATATAACTTCATTTATGCCACTGCTTGCTATTCTGTGGCAGACCAATTGTCTGGACAAGATGTTTCACAGAGAAATGCTTTTATCCAAAGAACAGTCTGTCTAAAGAAGAAATTCCTGACTCTCAAGTTATGCCCTTGAATAGGAAGGTTAATAACACCTGTAGTGTGTTTTGTATATTTATTTCAAGGCAAACTATATTTCATTTCATGACAGTTTGCAGCTACATAAACATCCGAAAGTGACAGTATTCCTGAATTTCTTTCCATATACTTATTGACAGCACTGTAGACAATAACACACTCTAGCACTCTGTATAACCTTTATTTCCACCTCAGTGATACCACAAAGTAGCTAATATTCGAACTACAGATTCATACTTTCCCCAAAAAATCAGTAGTAACTTAATCAGTTCATACAGTAATGAACTTCCATGCCTGTCCCAGGCTGGGCTGAAGGTGGAAGTGCTGTGAGGAGGCATCAGAAGATTTGTATATGAAGGAGTAATATTTTGGTGAGCTCTGCTGCCTGTGGCACGAGAAAGGGAAGTTCTAAGGGAAACACTACCAATCTCTGGCATTGATATTGATATTTCCTTCTTCTGTTCTTTGTATCACACTTCTATTGAAATTCTAAGGCGGTTTTCAGAAGTACCCACGTCCTAGACATCTTTCCCAGGGAAGAAATGGATCATGAGCACAGCTGCACTGAGATTTTCTGTTAAGATATTTTTGAAAAATATGTGATTTTCTAAGGGAGAGCATACTTATAACTGGATGCAAATATGATTGTAAACAAACAAGCAAACAGGTCCCTCACTATTTCCCTGTTGTTGCATCGTGTTTAAAAAAACATAAGTGGATTTAGGAAGCATTTAGTTTTGTTGATCTGAAAAAAAGTGCAAAGACTTGTATTTCTCCTTTTTCTTAGTTAAAGTTAGAATTGCACCTACCTAAAGTGCAGTATAGCCTCAGAGGCTATATATTACTTATTCATGGCACTAAGCTCTCTGGGTTGCATAACAGTCTTGTTTTGACTGAGTCATGTACTTCATTGGGTTTGCAATCCAGTGACGAAGACTGCCTGTGCAGACAACACAAGAGGCACTGGAATGTCAAGTCTCATCAGGCACTGTGTCAGGGTGCAACACAGGCGGGTGTCTCCCTGGGCCATCAGGGGCTCCCCAAGGGCTTGGGCCAGGCAGGGCCTGCCAGTACGGGTCCATCCCACCCCTCAGCCAAGACTAGGGCAGCTGGGACAGTGGGCACCAGGGGCAGCCCCAGACTCAGGCATCAGACACCTCCCTGGGGACAGGAACAGGACAAGGCTGGGATGGGACATGGGCCCATGGGTGGTCTCATGTTAGCAGGGCTCATGGCCAGGCAGGGCAGAGGTGTGGGGAGCTGGATACTGGCCCTTCTGTGGTGTCACTGGGGCAGGGGCTGATGACCCCAGAGGACTGAAATGGGGTCCTGGGCTGTGGTCAAGGTGAAGGGAGTCCCGAGGGGGCTGGGCAGGGACAGCCAGGCCTGTGGTGCCTGCAGGGCAACGGCAATCTGAAATATAGGAACGTGCAGTAGAGGGAAGTAGAATAGCTGAATGTATTGAAATAAATAAAAAAAAAAGTCAGTATATGAAAAATCGTAAGATACTTTAACTGTTTTCCCCAGTTCTTAACTGACTGAATCTATCTATCTGGAGAAAATCCTTTTCCCATAAAATCCACAGCTGAAACAATTGGTAGCTAATATACAACCAGAAGTTACTTCTGAACCAGAAATGGTGCAATCCACAGACAGAAAAGAGTTCCAGTGTTTTGTCAAAAAAAAATACGAAAAAAGATAGTCATCTGTGAAGAAATGCCACCTTAATAGCACAATAATATACAAACTTCAGCTCTGCTTCACCTAGCAGTGTATCAACTACTACTGCAATTTGATAGTGAACACTAGAAAATAGAGGCCTTCACTAGAACTAAATAACCCCCTCTTTGTGCCTTACCCACCTCATTTATGTTAGGAGTGCTCTTACCTAAGATATTTCTTAAGTAACTCTGTTTTCAGTACTGATATGTTTAATTTTCTTTTTGTCTTTGTGGTGAATTTTTCTTCATAATATAACTAATACACATTCTACCATGGTATGAGGCTCACAATTTTGATGGTTTTAAAAAGTCTCCTCCTCCATTCACACAGTAAATGAAATAATAAAATGAAACTACACAAAGCTTGGTTGTTATTAAGCAGGTACATAATTTATTAGTGCTTTGCTGTTTTTTACAGCTAAATTCACAAAGACCCCAGGACTTAGAAAAACTCTCATCAATAATAGATAGCAATAAAAAAATAAAGTCTCAGACTAATAGATTAAAGAGTGCAAGAGAAACAAGTTGCTTGCTTTTTGCCTACTGAAATGAGGAAAACAACCTAGCTTAAACTTTTCATTAAATATTACAGAATATTAAGTTTTGCTAATTTTCATGGAGGTATATTTAAACTTTGTAACTTGCCAGGAATACATCTATTTACAGACTCTTATGTGGATCTTACATTATTTTTAAACTTTGTCTGGCAGTTAAAATACCACAAAAATAAATGACCTAAAAGAATGAGTAGACTATGTAGATATATTAAAAAAGAGAAGGCCTTCTCTCTTACCATCACTCCCTTCCTTCCTGTTTTCCTCCCACTTCACACTCTAAATAGTTATTAGGATTATTGAGAACTATCCTATCAAACTATTTTTCATCTGAGTCTCTGAGGCCTGAATTAGTCCGCTTAATTTTAAGCTATTAATGAGTACATAAATTAGAATAGTTAAACTCAAGAAAGAAATCAAGGTATCAATTAGATTAATAAGAGGAAGCAGCTTTATACTGTCAAACAATAGTTCAGCCCATCTAAGGTCTCACTGTCCCTCTAGATGTGACATTTTTCTTCATTAACAGAGGGTTCCAAGGACAACTGTATTTTTTAATTTAAGTTTCTCAGTCAAGCACTTAACTTCAAGGTAGATGATTCACTGAAGTGTGTTCGCCATCAGGGGTTGATTATATTACAGTGTGATTACATTGGGAGATGTCAATACCAGTGAGAAAACAGAAATTTCATTCAATGAAAATTCTCAATCTAAAGAGCAAACACAAAGTATTTTTCCTCCTTTTCAAGGTGATATTATAAAAAACTCAAACCACTAGAAGTAATTTACAGGTTGTGAACATGCTCAGCCTTGTGAAGGTTAGAATTTGGGGAACACACTTGGATGGCTGAAGTTGGAAGAGAAGGACTTTGGAAGCTGGCTGGGTCATTCATTCTTGTTGCCCATGCTGTCTACCTTTGACATTTAATCTGCAAGAGATCAGGGCAACAGCCATCTGTATGTCTACAAATAAAAGCCCTCATCAATTAAGTTTTATGCTTACAACATGCCATTATTATTTTAATAATAAGAAATTAATTTCATTTTAGAAAATTACATATCTATTGCTTAGAATTTTAGATTTGCAAAGCGAAAAATTTCTACTGTAATGTCAGTGTACTAGAAAATCCTTCAAAAGCTCTAAGTCAATTGCTTTAAGGTGGTAAAATCCCTAAGTAATTTTTACATTCAGCTTTGCTGTTAACTCAAAGCAATAGCTCCTGTGAGCAGTTTCATTAAAACCAAAGGTCATTGGTGACTATAAATTCCCAGTGCCAAGGATGATATCTTGATTATCCAAATATACAAAGTCAAGCATATTACAAGAGTCCACAAGATACTGAGAATCTCTTTAAATTATCTTCTTAACAAATGTTAGAGAAGACAATATATGAATATAAGAATTTACTAAATGGACAACATAGTGAATCTTTCGTGGAATAGTTTCATTTAGTAAACAAATGTACCCCTGTATGAAATACCGACACATTCAGAACTGATACTGTAACAGTGAAAAGCATTGCAATTTTATTCTGCAACTAGCAACAGGACTAGAGGACATAGCCTCAAGCTGCACCAGGGGAGGTTCAGGTTGGACATTAGGAAGAATTTCTTCTCAGAAAGGGTCATTAGGCATTGGAATGGGCTACCCAGGGAGGTGGTGGAGTCACCATCCCTAGAGGTGTTTAAAAGAAGACTGGACATGGCACTTAGTGCCAGGGTCTAGTTGACATAGTGGTGTCAGGTCAAAGGTTGGACTCAATGATCCCAGAGCTCTCTTCCAACCTAGTTGATTCTGTGATTCCTTGGTCTCAGATAAAAAGCAAGGCAGTGTGGAAGTGCAGTGGTTGCTGCTGGTGAAGGAACATATAATCTTACTTTGTACAATCACAGGAATGGAGAGAATGAAATTAATTTTACATATAGAATTTCAAAATCACAGAATCACAGAATGGTTGATCTTGGACAGGACCTCTGGAGGTCATCTGGTCCAATTCCGTGTCTCAAACAGGGCCACTTACAGCCAGTAGCCCAGGACTGTGTCCAGATAGCTTTTGAAATAATGGATATAATAATGTCTATATAATAATATATAATGAAACTAAAGCAGAAAATTAATTTTTATTTGCAAGAGATCAAATGATCAGACAGTGCCTAAATCGACCAAAACAGAGCAGAGAAGAAACAAGAAAAATTATAATGAATCTGTACATATAAGTACATATCTTTCTCTAGAAAAATGATCTTTAAAATTTATCAGCTGTTTTACTCCTTTATTAACAATATCACTAACACTATAAATTTGTAGGTAGCATTAGCTTATGTTATTATTAGCTCAGAGGTGACCTTATTGCAGTCTACAACTACCTGAAGGGAGGCTGTAGTGAAGTGGGAGTTGGCCTCTTCTCCCGGGCAACTAGCGATAGGACAAGAGGACACAGCCTCAAGCTTCGCCAGGGGAGGTTCAGGTTGGACATTAGGAAGAATTTCTTTTCAGAAAGGGTTATTAGACATTGGAATGGGCTTCCCAGGGAGGTGGTGGAGTCACCATCTCCGGATGTGTTTAAGAAAAGACTGGACATGGCACTTAGTGCCATGGTCTAGTTGACATGGTGGTGTCAGGGCGACGGTTGGACTCGATGATCCCTGAGGTCTCCCCCAACCTGGTTGATTCTGTGATTCTGTGATGATGAATACCAGGGCATTGGTTTCCCATTCTGTGAGTGCCACTTAAATTTGTACAGTTTGTATTCTGTGATTCTGTGATTCTGTGATCTTGTAGGGTCCACTTCTGTTAACACAAAGTACATTAATAACTCACATGTAGGCTCAACTCAGAAGACATAGGGAAAGCTAATTATTTGTTTGAATATTAGTATCATAAATAAATTTCACAAAGTTTAGTGTTTCATGCAAATTGCACTTCGTTAGCATATTACTACAGATAATCCATTTTACATTAAGAAATTAGTTTTCTAAACTTTGTTTCTGAAGAAATATTTAAATGGTATTCTCTTGTAATTTACAGTTCTGCCAGTGGAATTTCAGGCTTTCCTGCAAGCAAAAACGTGGCCTCTAAACCATGGCCTATCCCCTCTCTAAAATAAAGGCTCTTCGGTCCTAATCTAAGATCCAAAAGGCTTTAAAGAAAATCAAAATTAGTTAATATTGGAAAACATCTTCTATACTCTGATAATTTCAGTGCTTGAAACATTGACCTATCTTTGCTAAAAACAGGCAAAAGTATGTTCTACAGGACAAGCCATGATAATTTCAGACATCAACAGTTATACTTGGCAAGAAAATAGGAGAGAAGTATAGATTAAAGTAGTAAGCAGTGCAACATTGCTAATTCAAATGTGGATGAATATGCATGAATAGGTGAAAGTAAATTATATCTGGATCTGTATGTGCATGTATGATTATTCTTCTGCTTGTGTCATTGTTTGTGTGCATAATACAATAACACACTACTATTTAATGTTTCTTACAACACATCTATGATTGTTACTTACACTTTCAACTTTGCATCCATGAAATTGAGTTTATCCTATGCTGCAAACAAAACTATTACTGTTTACATTAAAAGCTAGCTGACCATGACCCTAATTCAATAAAGCACTTATATTTTTATTTCAGTCTCACTTAAATTGGTAGAGATCATATACATATTTACATGCTTTGCTGAACTGAGATATATCTATAAATCCTAAATGCCAACACTTTAATGTCTGCTTATATCTGTACTCAGACCAGTTTTCATATCTGGAAGTAAACATTGATAGTTAGCTATCAAGTGGCAATAGATGAGGCAGAATCAGATTTTTTGCTTGTTTCCCTTTTCTAGCTATGATACATTATCATACTGCTATTATTGGATTAGTAATATTAAAAAGAAGCAGTATTGAATTATTCTGTTATAATTACTTGTATTCACCATACTAAAGAAGTGAAAAAAATAATTATATTAAAAACAGTAACAGAAAAAATTTGGAGGCTCTCTTCTAATAACGTTTGAGCATGTATGTTCAATAGCTCGATTAAACTTGTTCAGTTTAATAAATTTTCTTTATCACATGCTTCAAGTATCATAAGATATACAACAAGAAAGTATTTGACAGAAAGAAATGGTGAATTAAAAGTTTATTCTTTAGGAAAAAGTTTCATGATGACCAACACTCTAAGATTAAATTTACAGAGAATAGGGCAATCCAAATGTATATAAAAAATGAAGCTTTTTCTTGATGCCAGATTAAAATTCTAGGACACGAATTCAGGTCATCACGTCCAGGTCTGACAGAGACCCTGAGGGGATCTACTGTCTTAACCAATCATTTATTTGTTTTTCTTCTATGATACGGGAATGTCTTGGTGCATAATACTTTAAAAAATGAAGACACACAGGAGAACTACCAGGAAGCCCAAAATGTAAAGTTTTTAGCTTTGACTCAATACCCCGAAGACTTTAGTCTAATATCCAGTTAATTCATTTTCAATGCCTAGTGAAGGGAAAAATAGAATGAGTTTGAACAAAGATGCCTGTTCTATTGCAAATGTCTGCAGTAGGAAGGTACCTAGGACACAGGCTTTTCCTGTCTTAAGGTACCTGCTGTGATAAACTTTTTCCATGTAGCTGTGTTCACAGGTAAACAGAGAACAGGAAAAATGAAACAAGTGGTTTTGACTATACAATTAAAAGCTCCCTCTGTAAAAGAAAAAGAACTAGATAAAAAAGGTCAAATTAAACATGGCACCTAATGTAGTAATTGATCAAAACCTCAGCCTTATATGATTGAAAAAAAACTCTTCAAGCTCAAACTTGAAGAGCTCTTAAGTCTAACCTGCTGGAAGGCAAACCACTACAGTTTATAGTGCAAGAAAAATCTTGAAGGTGAAGACAATATTTGGCAAAGTAACAATACACTTAATAGTTGTAACTGCAGCTCCACAGGGGAGAATTATGCTTAGAAAACTGTTATACTTGCTGTCTTTTCCAATGCCAGGTATTGATGCTGCCACATGATATGATGTTTACAGGATCAGTTAACAATAGAACTGGGTTTAAATGCTGACTGTCATCTTTGATTAAGACGTATTCATATGATATGTATAAATCTTAACCTACATGATAAATAAAATAAAATAAAGCCATTAAAACTGAAAAATGGCATATTATTAGGTAGTAGCACTTTCATTTTAATAGTTAATAGCAAAACTTCTTATCTAGGACAAAGAAAATGAACACAAATACAGGAAGGAAAAAAACTAGGAAAAAATGCTGTATTCCTGAAGCATGTTACATGAATATTTAAGCACTTCTTCTCTGTAAAGACTGTGTTTTACATTCAGACCAAATGCATTTACATTTTGTTCTTAAGAATCATAACAACCTTACTTTAGCTGCATGTAGCCAAACTGTAACCATTGCTATATTCCATTTTCTCAGTAAGCATAATGTTTCTACACTTTTAAAAAATCTTCCATTGCCTGAATACAATGTAATATCTCACAAATACTGATGAATGTTTTTGAAGCATTCATTTACGGTAGAGGAATGCTACTTAATGGAAAACTGGATGCCTGTTGTATGTCTACCAACATCAGATTGTAACTGGATTCAACAACACAGATGTTAAATTCCAGTCCAAATTCCTGTATTGTAACAGAGGGAAAGAGGCATGAATGTTATTGTGTAAGAACTCATATAAGAACCCAGACCTCCTAGGTTATAACTTAAATATAAAGCAAAGATTCTATTTATATGAATCAGTATGAGTTACTTTGTAGCATGAAATTAAAATGCCCAATAATTTTGCATAATTGTGTGCCAAACATTTAATTAATATACATTATATGTTTTGATATTGGTAGCCAATATTATATCTCTCAGAATGCATGAGCCGGGCATCTCAGTAAGATCCTCTACACTTAAAATGGGTATTGCAATTAAAATGGGTACTAGATCTCCTGTCTAAAAGGAGGTAACAGTCCTAAGAACAAGGTTTCTCTAGCTGCCCATTTATATCATATTTGAAGGCAGAAAGGAAGGAAGATTTCAAATACAGTGCAAAAGAAACAATACTCTCCACTTTCTGTGTTGGAACTGGTATATTTGCACAAGTCAAAAGAAGAGAAAGACAACTAGCTTGTCTGCAACAAAATAGTTATATTGGCAAGATGCAGACTTTTGATATTGATTTCCTGTTACCTGACATATTTATAAATTTCAAAAAATGAGGGGAGAACAAGCTAACAATTCTAAAATAGCACAGACAAAATACCCTATTTCTGCTCAAAAAAATCCATACAAGAGCTTCTGCCAACTAATTGCTATATTTTACACGTGTACGGTTCCCAGATTAATGAAATCATGACCTTCAATTGTAATTGCATGCTGATAATCCTCTGCAAGTATTTTCTGTCTCAACTTTTCTTCTAATCGGCCAAACCTGTTTCCAAAAATTAGCATATCATGTTTTCAGGGAAGTGTATCTGTCTATAGAATAAAAAACACATTTTCAGATACAAATATGCTGAATACTGAAATGATAATTCCTTGATTTCTAACCCTCTTTGATATGAGACAAGAAGTATGTGTACTTTCTCAGGATATATCAAAGCCCAGGGAAAGAAAAAGGCTGTGAGATTCGTGCCAGGCTTCTATTGTAGAAAATTCTGTGGTTTGTAGGTCATGTTTCTGGAAGCAGTATCAAAGTGAACAGTTTGCTTGCTATGCCTTTGGCTCAGGATGAGTTGCTTGTGAAAGGGTTACTCAGTCTGTTCAAAAAAACATTTCATTAAAGAAAAATAAAATTACCATAGAGAGCAACAGTACAACTCTCCATGTAGTAAAACACTGTCTAAAGAGCACAGGAGCAGTAGTGTAACAACCTTTCTAAAAAACTGAACACAAAAATTTAATTGCATTAAGCATAATACTAGGTTTCTGATTTAATCAAAAAAAAATGGATATTCAAAATTATTTTTTCTTAAAAAAATACTTCTAACAAGATTTCTTTTACAGGAGAACCTCAGCATCAAAATATATTTCTTCCATTACATATCTTCATGAAATTTGCAATCTTTTCTAAAGTGAGAGGTTTTCTGGAGTTTTGAGGGGGTGTTTAATGATAATTAGTTCAAGGTGTGTGTTAGTAGATCAATATACAGATCACCTTATTTGCTGATCTATCCTGCCAATGGCAGGACATAAATAGTACATAAAAGTTATGAAAATAAAATTATAGCACTTGAATCCAAAGATGATTTCATTTGCATCTCCAAGGCAATTTTAACACTCTTGTGCTATGAAAGATTTTACTTCCTTGTGCTTTTTTTTTATTTTTGTTTGCTTGTATGTACTTATTTACACTGTTTAGAAGGGCAAAGATTTCTTGAATAATATTGTCAAAATCTTTATCGTGTTATAGTAGTTTAACATGTCTTAGATGCTATGGTTGAGATTTAAACTAGGGTCTTTATTTATTTATTGTGCTTTGCTTCCTTTTACCAGTATTTTCTTCGCTGACTTCAACTGAACAGAAGTGTTACCCTTTCCCTCCCTCTTCCCTTTCTACTCTCCTCCTCTCTCTTTTAGCCCTTTTTTTCTGTTGATGAAGACAATTCCTGCTAACTCTTACATGTGGACAAATTCTTTTATTATTAAATTGAAGAGTTATGTTATATCTTATACCACAAAACAGGCTTTTGAATCCCAAATAATTGCATTTCATTTTGGTAGAGCTGCATCAGCAATATTTCAAAGCCATGCCTGTAGGCTTCTTAAAATCTTTCAAACTGTTATGATGTACTGTTTAAGAACCTTGTGTGTTCTGGTGTATCAGAGAAGCAGGTGGTCCTTTAGTGCAACCATAATTACTACCTGAAAAAATTACCCACCTGAGAGCAGTGAATGAAAGACTAGCTTTTGGAATTTGCTATCACGAGGAAGAACGAAAAAGAGAAAAAGACTATTTATGCAATAAAATTAAAACAGGATGGAGGCAAAATCTTTAAAAGTTTTTGCTTAATTTTGGAAGTCTTTAAATTAGCAAGTGGCTTGTTTTGACAGTCATCATTTAAAGTCTTGCTTCTGTGATATTCGGGCTACTGTGATTTTAGAAGAATCAAACTTACATGTCAACTGAAGTAGAGATGGGATTATCCTGTCTTAATTATACTGTAGATGTTACAACCAAGCTAACTACCTTAGAGTGTCTTTTGAGTCTGTTGGAGAGAGCATGATCACAGAATCGCAGAATGGTTGAGGTTGGAAGAGACATCCGGAGGTCATCTGAGCCAACCACCCTGCTCAATCAAGGCCATCTAGAGTTAGCTGCCCAGGACCATGCCCAGATGACTCCACAACCTCTTTGAGCAACCTGTGCCAAGGCTCTGTCATTCTCACAGTGAAAAAGTGTTTCCTGATATTCAGAGGGAATGTCCCCTGTTTCAGTTTGTGTCCATTGCCTCCGTTCCTGTTAGTAGGCACCAGTGTAAAGAACCTGACTCTGTCTGCTTTACACCCTCCCTTCAGGTATTTATATACATTGGTAAGATCCACATGAGTCTTCTCTTCTCTAGACTAAGCAGTCTCAGCTCTCAGCCTTTTCTTATAGGAAAGACGTTCTAGTCCCCAAATCATCTTTGTGGCCTTTCATTGGACTGCCTCCAGAATGTCCTTGTCTCTTTTGTACTGAGAAGCCCGGAACTGGACACAGGACTCAAGGTGTGGTCTCATCAGTGCTGAGTAGAGGGGAAGGATCATCTCCCTTGACATGCTAGCATAATTGCTAATGCAACCCAGGATACCGTTAGCCTCTTTGTGGCAAGGGCACATTGAGGGCTCATGATTTCTCTCATGTTAGATCTCATCTAAATTATATATGATAAATTGCATCCTAAACCTCCTTCTTCTCTTCATTGTCAATGAAGAAAATCTAGGGTAAGTAAATTAGCAGATATGACAGAGTACATAGACCAATTTATTACTCTAATGACAGTTGGAAGTTTGTCTGAATTCCAGAGCATCTCAGACGGGATTAAACATCTTTTTTTTTTTTTTTAAGCACTGAATGTAGGCAGTTGCCCGTACACAGAAATCTCACGGCTGCAGTGTAGGCATCTGAGACACCTACAGGAGGGCTGGCATACAGGTGTGTTCTCCTCTGGAGAGGAGTGTGGTAATCAGATAAAATATTTTACATATCTGAAATGGTACTAAGTCTGTGTTTAAGAAACAGTCTTCATAGCAGGTATGCAATTCCAGTAGGTTACAATGAGTATTTCCAACACATATCAAAATTTAAGCAACATTCAATTGCGTGTGTAAAGGTATTGGATAAACCGTATTATGCCCAAGACATCCATTGAACCTGGCAGATATGAATCAGGATTTGTGGAAAAAACTTGATTCACAACAAGGAGACCTGGAATGACATTCTAGGACCTATTAAATGGCACTAGACACCATTTATATAGGTAACTCAATCAAGGCCTAGGTGTTCATATTTGAGCTCTAGATGAGGATCAGTCACAGAAACCTGTCTGGCCTCCAACAGCTGCTCCTCTAACACCTGCTCCAGAAGGATATGGGCTTCTCATAAATCTTCTGCCCAGTCTATCTTGGATAATCCAGGCATCTCAAGTGGCACTAGTGGTTTGATTCAAATGCCCATACATAATCAACTTTTTTGCCATTTGAGTTTCCCTAGGATATCTGATACAGGACACGCAGATAAGGACATGGTATCTATGAGAATACCTAGGGAAGGATTTATCTTGAGTGAAAAATGGCTTACAGGCAGACTGCCCAAAAGCATCTTAAATTGTCAGAGATGAGTACGTGTGATCAAGTCCATGGTAAATGTAGGCAGTAAAGTAAAAAGTTTTCTTAAACCATTTCATCAGAGAAACTACTTGTAGGTCATTTCAGCAGCTTTCTAGATTCTGTTGGCACAAGTTAATGATAGATTAAAGCACTGCTGCTCATTTTATTGCCACTAGACACTTATCTATGTATAACTGAACTGAGCTCCAAATACTGACAATAGCAGGAAGTCAGATAAATAGCTTGTAGACACCACTACACATAGACATCTTAATTTTAGGTGTCTTTGTGCGGACCTGATTTCTACCCAAGTTTCTACCTCTCTGTGTTTCTTCAAGAGCTGACAAAGAATTCTTGGCTCATATATCAAAATCTTTACAAAACCTTTTGTGTGTACCTGCCTTCTATACTCTGCTGAAAAAAAAAATTGAATGAAATGTCTTTTATTCTATTGGCAGGGGTTTTTGTTTGTTTGTATGCAATGTGTCATTAATAGTAGTGTCAACACTACAAAGCTAATTACATTTTAATTGTGAAGCAATGGATTTATGATCTGTATGTTGGATGTCACAATGACATATTTTTTTACTATCAAGTTGCATATTTATTTTTTTGTATAAAGCAAAAAAGAACCAAATTATAATTTCAGCTACTGATACACGGGCAAGGAAGATGCTAATTTGTCATTTGACAATGACAAATTATTGGATGTTTCTGTGACAACAGATCTCTTTACTGATAATCTCTTATCTAATTTTCTGGAAAAGACAGGTACTCTAGGTAACACAATAAAAACATTTTTAAAATGGCAGCATTCCCTTCCCTGTATTTAAATGTGGCAACTGCTAATCATACTTCTTACTAAAATGCAGTACAAGCTTCTTAGCAGGTGTTTGAGTGAATTGATCTTAATCATGCAAGCCTTCTAGTAAAGTAATTACCCCCTTGTGGTTCTTTTGATGGCTATGATAATGCTAATTAAAGTAATAGTTCATTTTCTCATATTACATTAACAATCACAATACTATAAGCCATATAAGTGTTTTAAATATCACTACTTATTGGCTCTAAATGTGCACATACTTTTAAAAGACAGGTATAAGAAGCAAAAGGCCAAATTTGCTTTGTGAAACTTTTCATGGTATGTGAGTGTATTTATCCTGAAAAGCTCATTTTGGACACAAAGCACAAAAAAATAGCATTGTATCTTAAGTCCTTCAAGCCCTTTTAGCATTCAATTAAGAGAACATGAACTGAACAGGCACATGAGAATATATCTGAAATTACTGTCTCTTTTCTTGAACAGATATCTTTGTGGGACCTGATTATAAATACCAAAAAGTCTTGAGAGGGTGAAACTTCATTTTATTTTTAAGTGAGTAGAATTCTGAGGGATGTTTTTAGATGCTCATTTTGCTACTGTAAGGTTTGGAAAGCAAGGCAGAATATAAATTTGTGAAAAATAATTGATGTATTATTGCGAAAGCATAAGTAAAAAGAAAGAAAGTGCAATTAATATGGGATGCTAAGAAATGGTGATATGTAAGAACACAAAAACTCTAAATGAGAACAGATGTGAGTTGGCAACGTAAAAGAAAGGATAAGAGGGTGGACAAAGAATAAGGAAAAAGAGAAAACTGAGTTCAATTGGAAATATTTAGGTGTAGTTTGGGAATCAGTATGAGAGATCCTATCAAAAACCAAATAAATTTCCTAGAGGTTCCTTCAGAAGGTTATATAATTCAGATTATTTTAGATCAGTAATATCTAGGAATTTCTAAGTGATATCAAAGTAGTGTGTCATGAGTTTTTAATAAAAGTCAAAGAAAATATCCATGGCCTCAAAAAAGACAGGCTGCTAGCAAGCAGCAACTGTAGACAAGATCCCCTGTTCCATTGCGCCTTCTTCTTTCCCGTTAAAACATGGCTACTGTGTAATTAACATGTATGTGAGTAATTAAAGTGGATTTATTTAATATTCCTCATGTGCTGTGTGTCATATATTGTACTGAATTGTATCAAAGCACACATCACCAGTTTGTTGTACAATAGTCAAGACTTGACCCAAGCTGTTTAACACAAGGCAACAGTATGCTAAAACTAACTACCGTATCTCCAAATTTGTGGTCATAACAGTCCGAACACCCCCTGACACTCACTACGTGACTAACACTAGACTTCTGCCTTCCTGTCTGATCCAAGAGTTGCTTGGACACCTTGTTCTGATTCTTTTCCTTCTCAGAAGTACCCTGAGACCTAGCAGTCAACCATGTTCATAATTCTCAAAGGTCATTATAAAAGAGAGCCTCAGAACAAATAAATGTTTATACAATGTGGATAGTCAGGGATCAGGACTCAGGCGTGAACTGAGAAGCAAAGATATTTGACTGTACAGATATACACTTTAATATACTGGTTCCAACGTCCTTCAAACTGTACCATATAGGAAAATACTGTTTGGTACACTACCATACTACTACTAAACTGAAAGAGTCAAAGCAGCAACCTGAACACTGGTAATGATGTGGTTTTGACCAGGGCCAAATTCAAGTGCAGAAGATGCAACCAAAGCTATACCAGCTGACCAGACAACAGTCTCTAGCACATTATACACGCTAGACTAGATGTAGTCTTACAGTGTGCTTAGGGACATGGTTTAGTGGTCAACTTGGCTGTGCTAGGTTAACGGTTGGACTTGATGATCTTGAAGGTCTTTTCCAACCAAAACAATTCTATGGCAGGTAAAGATCAGGGGGAAGGTCGGCAGGGCGGACATTACGGTGGGAGTCTGTTATAGACCACCCAACCAGGATGAGCAGGCGGACGAGGTGTTTTACAAGCGGCTGTCAGAAGCCGCCCGGTCGCCGGCCCTTGTACTCGTGGGCAAATTCAACTTGCCAGATGTCTGCTGGAAATACAACATGGCAGAGAGGAAGCAATCTAGGAGGTTCCTCGAATGTGTGGAGGACAACTTCCTCATGCAAGTGGTAAATGAGCCCACTAGAGGAGGGGCCCTGCTTGACCTGTTGTTTGTGAACAGAGAAGGACTAGTGGGAGATGTGAGGGTCGGTGGCCGTCTTGGGAGTAGTGACCATGAAATTGTTAGAGTTTTCGATAGTGGGGGAAGTAAGGAGGGGCAAGAGCAGAACTTCTGCCTTAGATTTGCACAGGGCAGACTTTAGCCTGTTTAAGAGGTTGGTGGACAGAATCCCTTGGGAGTCAGTCCTGAAGGGCAAAAGAGTCCAGGAAGGCTGGACATGCTTCTAAAGGGAATTGCTAAATATTCAGGAGCAGATTGTCCTGGTGTGTAGGAACACAAGCCGTCAGGGAAAAAGACCGGCCTGGTTAAACAGAGAACTTAGGCTGGAACTTAAGGAAAAAAAGAGAGCCCATTTGCTCTGGAAGAAGGGTCGGGTAACTTGGGAGGTCTATAAGGACGTTGCCAGGTCATGTAGGGAGAAGATTAGAAGGGCCAAAGCTCAATTAGAGCTTGATTTGGCTGCTACGGTCAAAGATAACAAAAAAAGCTTTTACAAATACATCAACAGCAAAAGGAGGGTCAAGGAGAGCCTCCACCACTTGCTGAATGAGGAGGGTAGTGTAGTGTCAGGGGATGAGGAAAAGACAGAGGTGCTCAATGCCTTCTTTGCCTCGGTCTTTAATGTCAAGACCGGTTGTCCTCAGGGGACTCGGCCCCCAGAGCCTGAAGTTAGGGACGGAGGGCTGTGTGAACCCCCTGTAATCCAGGAAGAGACGGTTAGTGACCTGCTGTGCCAATTGGACACCCACAAGGCTATGGGACTGGATAGCATTCACCCCAGAGTAATGAAGGAACTGGCAGATGAACTTGCCAAACCACTCTCTATTGTCTACCGGCAGTCCTGGTTAACTGGAGAAGTTCCAGCTGACCGGAAATTAGCAAATGTAACGCCCATCTACAAGAAGGGTCGGAAGGACGATCCAGGGAACTCTAGGCCTGTCAGCCTGACCTCGGTGCCAGGCAAGGTGATGGAACAGATCATCCTGAGTGCCATTACACGGCACATGCAGGCCAATCGGGGCATCGGGGCCAGCCAACATGGATTCATGAAAGGCAGGTCCTGCTCGACCAACCTGGTCTCCTTCTATGACCAAGTGACCCGCTTAGTAGATGAGGGCAGGGCTGTGGATGCAGTCTATCTAGACTTCAGTAGGGCATTCGACACTGTCTCCCACAGCATCCGCCTAGACAAACTGTCTGCCCGGGGCTTGGATGGGTGGACTCTTCAATGGGTTAAAAACTGACTGGATGGCCAAGCCCAGAGAGTGGTGGTGAATGGGGCAAAGTCCAGCTGGCGGCCGGTCACTAGTGGTGTTCCCCAGGGCTCAGTTCTGGGGCCAGCGCTGTTCAATATCTTTATAGATGATCTAGACGTAGGGATTGAGTGCACCCTCAGTAAATTTGCAGATGACACCAAGCTGGGTGGGAGTGTCGATCTGCTGGAGGGTAGGCAGGCCCTACAGAGGGATCTGGACAGGTTAGATAGATGGGCCAAGGCCAACAGCATGAGGTTCAACAAGAACAAGTGCCGGGTCTTACACTTGGGCCACAACAACCCCATGCAGCTCTACAGGCTGGGGGAAGAGTGGTTAGAAAGCGTCCCGGCGGAAAGAGACCTGGGGGTGCTGATCAACAGCCGGCTAAACATGAGCCAGCAGTGTGCCCAGGTGGCCAAGAAGGCCAATGGCATCCTGGCCTGTATTAGGAATAGTGTAGCCAGCCGGTCTAGGGAAGTGATCGTCCCTCTGTACTCGGCACTGGTGAGACCGCACCTTGAATACTGTGTCTGGTTCTGGGCCCAGCACTTGAAGAAAGATGTTGAGGTGTTGGAGCGAGTCTAGAGGAGGGCGACCAAGCTGGTGAAGGGTCTGGAGGGTATGACCTACGAGGAACAGCTGAAGGAGCTGGGGTTGTTTAGCCTGGAGAAGAGGAGCTCAGAGGTAACCTTATTGCAGTCTACAACTACCTGAAGGGAGGTTGTAGTGGAGTGGGAGTCGGCTTCTTCTCCCGGGCAACTAGCGATAGAACAAGAGGACATAGCTTCAAGCTTTGCCAGGGGAGGTTCAGGTTGGACATTAGGAAGAATTTCCTTTCAGAAAGGGTCATTAGGCATTGGAATGGGCTGCCCAGGGAGGTGGTGGAGTCACCATCTCTGGATGTGTTTAAGAAAAGACTGGACATGGCACTTAGTGCCATGGTCTAGTTGACATGGTGGTGTCAGGGCAATGGTTGGACTCAATGATCCCTGAAGTCTCTTCCAACCTGATTGATTCTGTGATTCTGTGATTCTATGATTCTATGATTGTATTATTCTGTATGCACAGATCTCTCAAAAATTGCACTTGTAGCAGCTAAATTATTTTAAGTATGGCCAGTATAGTAATGTATGTGAGGGGAAATCTGCAGTTGTTTGTTTACAAGGTATATTTATCATATTCATCTTTGACATTTTAATGTATTGTTCCATTTCTTTAAAAACAAAAATGTTATACTGTTTCAGCACACAATACTGCTTCGTGGTACTTGCTTATCTAAGCCTTGTATACATATTTGCAACTGTTACAGTAGCACGGTTGGAAGACTTGATTTCTCTGAACAATTTTTATAGTTTTACCCTGAAGCGGGGCGGCGGCTCACCGGGTGTTGGGCAGCGGTCCGGAGTAACGACAAGATCTCAATGTGAGTATGGGGGTTCTCCCCCTATCCGCAAAGCACGCAGCGGATATATAGGCGGGGCTGCTAATCACGCGTCCCGATCGCACCTGCGATCGGTCCACAGATTTACATACTCAGAGCTCTGGACTTAACTCTTGCGTAGCTCAAAGCCTGGGTTGCTCAGACTGCTCAGTGGCACAAGATCGTGCCCCTTCTCACTTAACCAAGCCTCTACAATTACCCCTTCTTGTTTGTGAGCAAGCCAGGCCTGATTTACAAGTTTCATTAAAGCTTTTTGCAGGCAAGAAAATAGACATGGTAACACCAATAAGACAAAAATGGGTGTATTCCAAGGACTAACTGAGGGTTTGATGTGTCCTGCTTTTAACTGTTCCTCTACTAGTCCCTTGTCAAACACAGAAAATTCAGTTACATTTGGCCACCTCAAAGTAGTTGTAACATTAGGTTGGTCGATTTAAATACTGTGGCTCCCTGTTGGATATACACACAATCTTTACACCCAAACGTTAATGAATACAAAGCAACAAGGCATTGTTGAATAAATCAGCAAAAAGTTAATTACTTCAGCTTAGGCCCTGTGACCAATTACACGATTAAAATTACTTCCCATATTCACATCCACAGTACTCTTCCACCATTTAACATCTCAACCAAAACGTTACACATGAAAAACAATGACTAACAGGCAAAAGTACTAAACCTGTATATTTGATATTGCAAATACACTTATGACTATATTCCTCGTAGCGTCTGATTTTACTCCATACTGTGTAACTGCAGCTTTTGCTTGTTGAAGAATTTTCCAATCATGTGGTTCCCAAGTAGCTACTCCATTCTGTTGTAGCACTGGAAAAGCTCCCACTCCACCTAGATCTGCAGCAGCACTCCAGTGTCCTTCTAATATGGCATCACGAATCACTCCACTCCACCTTGGTGCCCGAGGTGCAGGTGGAAGGGGAGCATCCCTGGCGTTGTCTCTATTTTGTTGCTGTACCTTTTAATCCTTTAATTCTCGCAAGACCTGCTGTAAGAGGCCAGTGGGGTTGGCTTCCGGGTTCCCACGGCCAGGTGGGGTAGATGACGTCGATGTTGACGAGCAGGGCGAGGGAGGAAGGGGTGGGTACGCCGGCGGCGCCGAGGGAGGGGGCCGGCTGCCCTCTCCTCCCACCAGCCGGGCAGGGTCGGGAGGAGCTGACCACTCCTCCTTCTCCTCCTCCTCTTCCGCCTTCCGCTCCCTTTGCCGCGTGACTAAATTTTTGCTACGCCACTGCTCCCGAGAGGCTGCCACCTCTACCGCCGCGCGGGCTTCGGCTACAGACGGTTGTATCGGCGCTGACATGCCCTTAACTGCTGGTAACCCGAAGAAATGAGCCAGAGCTCCAGAAGTTTTTTCCTTTTTAGCGGGGGGTGTGGACGCCGGAGCCACCCGCATTTCAGCAGCCGCGCAGGCGACCTCTCTTTCTGCCCTCATAGTTTTTAAAGTCTCTATCACTTCTTGCCAGAGTCCACGCACCTCCCTAATTTCTTTTTCCTCGGGGTCCCTCTCAATAGTCTTTTCCCACATAATGTCTCCCATTTCTCTCCATTCCTCCACAGAAAATACAAGCGCTGTGTCTTTAAAATGTCCCCAGCGCTGGCCCAACTTTATCAGCTTAATTAGCTGTTTTTCCGCTGTCTTGCTCCCTCTCTGAGAGGATACTTGCGAGTAACGCGGCTGCAGCCTCTGTCTCCATGGCTGCCCTTTTTTACTCTGGGAGGTGAGTGGCCAACTCTTCCAGTGTCTGCTCTGTCTTCTTTGACCCGAGCAGCACTAACCAGTGTCTGCTCTGCCTTCTTTGACCCGAGCAGCACCACTCCCAGCCGTCTCCAGTGTCTGCTCTGCCTTCTTTGACCCGAGCAGCACCACTCCCAGCCGTCTCCAGTGTCTGCTCTGCCTTTTTTGACCCGAGCAGCACCAACCAGTGTCTGCTCTGCCTTCTTTGACCCGAGCAGCACCGCTCTCAGCCGTCTCAAGTGTCTGCTCTGCCTTCTTTGACCCGAGCAGCACCACTCCCAGCCGTCCTTTTCCCAACACCCTCCTTATCGCTGCTTACCGCGGTCTCGGAGAGAGCACGCCGAAGGGAACCATCCTCTGCTACCAGTTGAAGCGGGGCGGCGGCTCACCGGGTGTCGGGCAGCGGTCCGGAGTAACGACAAGATCTCAATGTGAGTATGGAGGTTCTCCCCCTATCCGCAAAGCACGCAGCGGATATATAGGCGGGGCTGCTAATCACGCGTCCCGATCACACCTGCGATCGGTCCACAGATTTACATACTCAGAGCTTTGGACTTAACTCTTGCGTAGCTCAAAGCCTGGGTTGCTCAGACTGCTCAGTGGCACAAGATCGTGCCCCTTCTCACTTAACCAAGCCTCTACATTACCCCTTTTCCTCCTTTTGGCAAGTCAGCAAGAAACATTTTTACATTAGAAAGAGTACAAGACTAGAATCCCTTAGTTATGCAAAAGATTGACTGATAAGCATCTTAAATACAATATTAAGATAGTATATCATCCTCTTACAGGTCCCTAAACACATATTGTCAGCAAACCATATGGACAATTTGGATGAAGTATTTTAGCATAGTTCTAATGCTAGAAGCTTTTTAAAGCAAGTTTGTGTTAGGTTAAGTAATAAGCAGCTCATCTGCACACACAAATAGAAGTCACAGAGAAACAATGGCAGAAGCACTAACTTGATTATTAACCTGTCCTTACTGCTCCCAGGCCCATCACAGGAGAGTCACATTCCCATCGAAGGCCCCTCTTCACAAACCCAGAAGAGCACACAGACACAACAGCAGGCAGGAATCCAAACTGCAGACTCCCAAGGAATGAATGCCTTGTCCAAGCCCCTCCCAGGGCTGTCCCAGCAGAACCATCAGCCCTGTTGGCAACACATGAAACCCATCGGATGAATCATTGGAAACAGCTCTCCAGAGCACCTTTCGGAATAAGGGACGTCACTACCTAGAGGTGTGAGATGGATTATGGGATGTAGGGAAAAAGCATTTTGGGATTGCACAGAATTTATTATGGGTTGCTTAAAGGAGGCACCAAAGGTGGGAAAAGGGAGAGACAGGTGATTTGGGGAGGAGCAAGTATGGGAAATAGAGAAATAAGGGAATAAAAGGCTCCATTTACATGTAAGCAGAGGCTGGTCAGCATGTTTGTTTGGCCATGCCCTGTGCCTGATCCCTGCAGTCAGTCCTGTCTCCTCATTAAACTCCACCTTCTACCGTTTTCTGGTAAGAGGCTCTTTACTCTCTATGCATGTCTATGCATGGGGGTCTGTGCTGCCAGCAACTGGAGTCAGTGCAGGTCTGCAAGTGAGTCTGTGATCACTGGTTGGGGGGACATCAAGCTGGGCTAGCTGGTGAAAAGCCTGGGAGCTCTGACAGTGAAAGCACCTGTGAGCCTCTAAGAGTGAGAGCAGGTTAGGGGCCCAAGTGGGACTGTGAGAAGTCCAGGCCCTAGAGGAGGACCTCCCGCCACAGGAGGTCCAGGTGACATGGCAGGAGAATTCTTCTAGGCTCCCAAGCTCATATAATCAGGTAAGCCCAACAGCCTTAAAAGGGAGGTGTCAGGTGTTTGGGAATATGATGGGCTATTTTCCTTTTTCAAACTATGACATTATTTCTTCAGGACTGAACACTTGCAGAGTAAGCCCCTCAGAAGCAGCAGGCATTACATGATACTTTGAACATGCCATAAGAGTAGCATGTGCTGGATTACAAATTAAGTGAATTAAAAGAAGAATGATAAAAAAAATTTGCAAATAATTTAAAAGACAGTTTTCTATTAATAGAAGCATCTTTTTAAGTCATACACATGCCACTATAAAAATATTGGGACTTTGTAACAGATATTTTCATTGTTGCTGCATTTCAATTTTAGCTTTGTTCTTTGCATATCCTTCAAGGTCTATCCATATTTTAGAATATTTTATGAGCAGCTGAGGAACTAACAGTTTATCTCTTCAGTTGCGATGACTGGCAATGTTACATGTCATGCTATATTTAACTGTACATAAATCTGTGTGGAGATGGAGATATCTTCCTGCTGACAGAGTGTTGCTGTCCCTTCCTCTGAGTGAAAAACAGTTTAAGATACATCCTTAGCATTTCCATTTCCAACTGACTATGTGAAAGGGTGCCATAACCTCCTCTGCAAATGCCTTGGAGCACATGCCTTGTCTAACAATGTACATGTAAAATCTTCGAACCATGTGCCCTCTTGCTAATTTCATTATTCAACTACATCAGACAGCTCCCTCAGTATACTACTATTTATGGATCTTATTCTGAGGCACTTAATCCTTAACTGAATTACAATGATCACCTACTGATTATGGAGCACCTTTTTGCAACTTGTTTAGGTCTGTTTATTGCAGGAAACTACTCCTTTTCCATGAGTTAAGAGTGGACGCAGTTCATTACTTAATGTAGTTCAAATGGGTACTTCAAAACAAAAGGGTTTAAAATACTCATAAAATAATACTCTAATAAGAAATATTCAACCATTCACTAATTAAAATCTCCTGGAGCATGCACATTTACCTAATGAAGAAGAATGGGTTGAAAGCAGCCCTGAGGAGAAGGAATTGGGGGTGATGGTTGACAAGAAGCTCAACATGAGTCATCAATGTGCGCTTGCAGCCCAGAAAGGCAACCATCTTCTGTGCTGCATCAAAAGCAGCGTGGCCAACAAAGAGGCCAAAGGAGGTGATTCTCCCTCTCTACTCTGCTGTCATGAGACCCCACCTAGAGTACTGCGTCCAGCTCTGGGGTCCCCAACAGAAGAACATGGAGCTGTTGGAGAAAGTCCAGAGGATGGCCACGAAGACGATGAGAGGGCTGGAGCACCTCTTCTATGAAGACAGGCTGAGA
Source organism: Nyctibius grandis (assembly GCF_013368605.1). NCBI lineage: Eukaryota > Metazoa > Chordata > Aves > Nyctibiiformes > Nyctibiidae > Nyctibius > Nyctibius grandis. The sequence continues at coordinate 73,375,700 of NC_090659.1, read as the reverse complement.
GTTGGGGCTCTTCAGCCTGGAGAAGAGAAGGCTCTGGGGAGACCTTCTTTCAGCCTTCCAGTACCTGAAGGGGACCTACAGGAAAGCGGGAGAGGGACTTTTTACAAGGGCATGTAGTGATAGGAGGAGAGGGATCGGTTTTAAACTGAAAGAGGGTAGATTTAGATTAGATATTAGGAAGAAATTCTTGACTGTAAGGGTGCGGAGACACTGGAACAGGATGCCCAGAGAAGTTGTGGCTGCCCCCTCCCTGGCAGTGTTTAAGGCCAGATTAGATGAGGCTTTGAGCAACCTGGTCTAGTGGAAAGGTGTCCCTGCCCGTGGCAGGGGGGTTGGAACTAGATGGTCTTTAAGGTCCCTTCCAACCCAAACCATTCTATTATCACTTGTAAAGGGAGTTTATTTGTGAAAGGTCAAATCATTTTACTGTAATGCTATTAAATATTAAGTATGCCTGATAATGTTTTACTGGTATTTGATACATAATCCAGTAGCTCACTCTGCTTTCTTTTTAGGAATGAAAAGTAACTCATGTCAGCATTTTTCTATTTGCATGACTTAAGGCAAAGGCTTTAATTATGAGCTCATGTTTATTGATCACTTAACAACAACAACAACAAAAAATTTCTAGTTTTGATGGAGGCAGGATGTTCCATTTTATTTATGGTGAATCTTGAAAAAAAAAAGTTATTTACCTTTGCTGCCAAAAACAAGTGATTTATTTGAATGACTATTCTTTTGAATGACTCTGAAGTAACTTTTTATATTCTTAGAAACAAAAGTATTTTTTAGTCTTAGAAACAATACTTGGATTTCCTCGTATCATCAGCTCTAGTTTCATGTAATCATGGGTTTAACATCCCATCAGTGGTAACTAGGATGTTGGAGTTTTTTTTTCTTTTTTTTTTCTTTTCAAGCTACAGTTAGTTACTGAATCATGCAAAGTCATATCTCTACTTTGTCATGAAAACTAAAATTTATTCCTTATAGGCGCTTTTGAAAAAATGCTATAATGGCAGTCACTGTCATGTTGATTAAATAAATTATAAGTATATAAATAATACGTAGATATGACCTTGAAACATGATGGCTTTATCTGCTTAGTCACAGTTTGTATTAGACCAACAGACAAACATACTGTATCCTATATAAAATATTATGATAAACTTAAGTGATTAAACAATCTTTTAATACCAAAACTTTTTGGTGTACAAGATGATCATAACTGCAGTTCTTTCATGTGGCTTTAGAGCTTTCCTAAAATTAAATTTAAAATATACCATTTTACGTGTTCGTAATCGTTGAAATAATGTATGCAAAGTCATAAAGAAACTTACAATCTTTTGATTCTGAAGATGATGGCTAAAGGTAATGAATGCTTGGTTAAAGTCAAATACACAGATCTTGACTTCATGCAGAATTTATTTTGAGGTAAAGAAACCTTCTTATAAAAAAGATTCTCATTAATCCTCATTTCCAATTTTCTGTTTGTGCTCTCTATGCAAATTCAGCTGTTGCTTTGCATTCTATGAAAAGCCTCCAGATTTTAAGCAATATTTTTAACACATATTTGACAGAGATTTTTTTTTTTTAACTCCCTCTTTGGCCTTGGGCTAGCAGGTCAAGGAGTCAAAACCAAAAAAGTCTCTTTCCATTTCTGCTACACATTTCTGAAATACTGCTTCTGCGAATGCCTCAAAGCAAGTTAAGTCTTCCCTATGTGCTGAAGTCTTTCTCAAGTTTATTCTTCCAGATAGAGTGCCTGGTCTTTGAATAGTCTCTCCTTAGATATTTCCAGATTCTTTTATGAGGCTCTGGCTTGTCGCAATGTTGCTTTAGCCTCACTTGCAAACAGTACTCAGACAACCATTGTGATAAAGTTCCTAGATGTGTCAGACATTTACTGTTGATATAACCATTTGTGAACCTTTTTAGAATTTCTTCTTCTATGCCATTTTCTTGTCTAAAACACAAGTGGAAAAACAGAGTATAGAAATACGCTTTCACGGGGAAAAAAAACACAAACAAGAAGCCATAAGAGTGTTTTGTGTTTTGGATGTGTAATTCTGAGTACTTTTTGAGAAGATAATAACACATTTTGATTTGTAAACTTACCTTTTGCTTCTCTTAGGACACTAGTTTAAGTTCTACATTGAAGATGAAAGTTACTCGAACATGCAAGTTAAAATAACCATTGCTTGTTATGATATCTTTAATATCCCAGGGGAACCTGGGAGTATCTCAGACACCTGCTGACTCCAAATCTGGATGGAATCCAGATATACACCATCATCCCCCTAACTGTACAAGAGGGAAAGAGAAGAGGAAAGCAATAGAGCAGCCACAGTGGTTACCATTGAAGTTTTCTAGATTTTTCAGCTCCCAATATTTCAGTATTTAGTATTCCAGTATTTATACTGAAAATAGAAAAAAGACTAGCTTTAACACTGTAAAGATTGCCTTTGAGTGAAGAGTAGTCCTTGACCACCTCTCAGACTTCACATCACTCCTGAATTGTAATGCCTGATATGTGCTTCCTCTGAACTTCTTACTGCCATTTCCTTAATGCACCAATGTTTTTACAAAATGGTATGACAGAACATACTAGAATCTTTTTCACAGACAAAGAACACTCTCAATGTTCCCAGTGTACCCTTTGCAGAAACTGATGAAATGGCTTTCCATACTCCATATAACTTCCTTCTTTATTTATGTTAACATTTAGCAATACACAGTTAGAATAAGTGAGAAAAAAGCATTTAATACCATAAATTTTCAAACACATTAAGTTGGGGAAAGAACATTATTTTATGTAACTGTGGATATAGCTAGTAAGACTAGCAGAAGATTAAAACATATTGAGAGAAATATAGAAAAACTCCACACATTCCTACTCTTCATATTAACCTGCCTATGTTTCCCTTTGTGCTGACAGATCAAATTCTAAATTTGAACCATTTCCCCGTTCCTTCTTTCCCCTTTCCTTTCTCTTCCCACTCCAAAGTTTTTATTTTGGTTATTTCAGAATAAAAAAGGACAACATGCTTTTGTTGTGGTTTATGCATCACTTCAGTAACATTTAAGCTTTTATTCCTTTTGTTTTTCATTAGGAACACATAATAAAAGTGAGGAGTAAAATATATTCACATTATTTGCTCTTCTGTGTCATCCAGTGTCTTTTTGCCCATTGCTACTTTTACAATTTTCTTTTCCTCTAAAATTTATCTAAATTTCAAGCAGTTCTCCTGAGTCATTTAGACAACTATTTGCTTTTTTCTGCACACATTCCTGTCACTTATCTTAGTCTTGTTAATTTTATCTCTGCATTTCTGCTCTTTAAACTTGTTTGTTTTTCTCCAGTATTTTCCAGCTTAAAACCAACAACTGGTTTTATTAAATTAGAACTATCTGTATTTCAGAAGCCTCAGAGGAAAAGAAAATAATGTAAAATTCATCTGAAAAAATAATTATAATTATCAGAAATAGAGCTTTACAACGTCTTACAGTTTTACTTCCAGTACAATGGCATTTGGATGAGGTTGTCTGCCACAAGGCCATCTGCAGATTCTAGATTAGCAATAATAAAACTCAAAATAATCATGGAGAAGTGAGTCTTGTTACTTACAAACACAGTTCAACAGATCACCAGTTTTGGCGAAAGTCCTCACTACTATGATGTGCTGAATCTCTTTAGACCTATCTGAGACAAATTTTCTTAACATACTCTTTTTGTTTCCAAGCAAAAACTTCCCTAGACGTTCCAGCATCCAGAACATAACATTTAAATACCACACAGATGACCCCCTGTAAGAGAGGAAGTAAAAGCTCATTATGGCAGGAATAAGCTAGAGTGCACATTTCTCCTTTAAGTCTGTAGTACTTAAACCCACCAGTTCATGAGCAAATGGATAATCAGGCCTGCTTGAGAAAAAGTTATCAGTAGCTGTGTTAATAAATAAGATTATGGTGAAATAAGACCAAAGTTCTCATTTACATAAGCCAGTACATCTGGTCAAGTGATCCAAGCCAGAAAACCATAAATGTTCATTGTCATCAGTACCACCCTATTTCCTCTACAGAATCTGAATTTATTTTAAAGCCAGCTTCTACAAATCAAATAATAACATGTTTTTGAAAGATATTTAATGTAATACCTTATCTGATAATACAGTTCTGAAAAGCTCCTCCATAGATTTTAGGAAATTTGTGCACTGTGAATTGTATCTGTTGAATCATAAACATTCATTTGGAACATAATTTATATTCCAACGTTTAACCTTTCACAGAATCACAGAATCAATCAGGTTGGAAGAGACCTCTGGGATCATCGAGTCCAACCATTGCCCTGACACCACCATGTCACCATTTAAGTGTTATCCGGTCTTGATTTGATCTATGATACACATAATCTCTAAAAATGTGTGTTTCACTTCTGGCTGTCTTAAGTGTCTCCATCTGTCTTACTAATTCAATCATGAATTTAAACCAAATAGTTGCTTCTTTTTTTCCTCCCCATACTGCATTTTGTTTGCTTTTTGCTTTTGCTCCCCCCAGCCCTTTCTGCTTAAATTTTTGAGCAGATTGATTTCTAGGGAACGCATGTAGTAGCCATTTTCAAGGAAATGTGTACAGTTTAACTATAAATAATTAATTGTTTGAGGATAGCAAATACTGAATTGATAGAAAGTTAAGTGTTTATAACTACTAATATATAATTTGTGTCTAAAACATGCCAGAAAATGTCTGACAAACAATCTTAGGGTACAGTATCGATTTCTTTGGAGCCATCAGCTCTACCTTGTAACAAAAAAGAAAACTATCCCTGCATTCATGCTTCTAATGTGCTTGTGAACACTACTCCTTGCAATGTCGTTCCTGGAACACATTTTTTTCCCTTGCACAAAAGTGCAAACTGAAAGAAGAACTTATTGTAATACATCTTGTTAGATGCAAAAAAAAAGCAGATAGCAGTGTTCATACACAGAGTTGTTGCTTGCTTTTGTACAAAATAGACAGAAATATTTGCTAAGGTATACCTTAAAGAAATAGCGTCCACAAGTTAAAATCTTTCACATTTTTAAAATTATTATTTTTTCCCACTTTTGGAACTAAACATAGAAGACACTGGATTTCGTGCTGCAGGATCATCCTAGGGACAAGCTCTCATTCTCAGCAAAGGAAATGCCTGAATGAAACCTATTAATGCCTCCCTCTGTGATCTTATTTAAACCCCAGTCTTGCTGTCATTGCACCTGGAAGTGGAGGAAAAATTAAGTAACGTGATCCTCTGAAGGAAACCTGAAACATTCTCAGTACTAACTATGCATTTTCTTGTTTAGACTTTCATTATTTTTCTTCCACTCTTCTGATATTGTCTTCTACATAATCATTTTTATCACATTCAAAAAAGTAAAAAATCACTGACATGTGATGCTCCAAGTTGGAACTAGATTTTAAGCTTCTGTCAAACAAATAAGATCAAAAAGGAAATGACAGATGTAAGAATCTGAGAAGTTGCTTCTACTAAAACTTACATTCAGTTCAGGAAAAAAAAGCTACATTCTCGTGACAGGAGTTGTAGAATTTTCATATGCAATCTAGATTAAAGTCTAGGTTAATGTTTTCAGTATTTTTGTTTCCTAAACAAGTCAATATTCCATGAAAATTTCTTGAATTTTAATTTAAATAAAAGTAATGCAGAACTACATAGTTCTTTTATTAAGGAATCATTTCAGTGGTATATACTTGTAAATTTAAACCACTGGAACTTAAATATCTGCTATACAAGCATCATTTTAATGGAATTTACCTGACTTTTTACTAAGGTGACTGTGGTAATCTAGCTGTTTTGAGAAATATCTGGACAAATAACTCTGTATTTTCTGTAATTAGACAAAATCTGTCAGCTGCCCATACATATATGTATATTTATACATATATGTTACTTCTGTATTTAGTAATTACATGACTGACTAGAATCTGAATCTACTCAACACCAAATTATAGTGAAATAAGTGCCATCTCACTGATCCAAGGCATGTTTAAGAGTTTTATGTAGGATGGGCTATAATGAGAGGGAGATGTTGAGATTCAGGAGAGAGTGACATTTTCCTTCCCAGGTTACCGCTACCAGGGAGGGCCCCAAGGGCGTTGGTCAGCCTCACTGCCCCTGACGGGTATCCCCTAGGAGCCACCTGCCCAGAGCCCATGACCCCTTTTTGGCTCACCCAGGCCCCTGGTGACAACACTCCTCAGGGTGCCTGTGCCCAGCCCTGTGTCTAGTCCTATTTCTGGGGCTGGCATTCACTTACTTGAATGATGTGTTTTAACGAGCACTAACCGCCAGTCAGCACAGGAGACTCCCACTTTCAAGACAGACCTAGGCAATTGACTAACATTTCAGTAAGATAATAAAGTACACAGTCCTTTCTTTTCTCAACATTTGGCAAACTTTAATGGCATGCAAATATCCTACTCTTTAGACGCATGTTTCTTACCAGTTGAATGAGAATGCCAAACTTCATGTTTCTGAATTGTCCAGATGGTAAAGTATGTAAAAATTAGATGTCCAAATGCTCAGTATTGTAACCCATACTGTCATGAGGGCCATAGGACATATTTTGTACATTTGAAAGTGTGACTACGGGGAGCTATTGTCATGATTTGTCTAAATGTGAGGCAAGGGATCACAGAATCACAGAATGGTTAAGGGTTGGAAGGGACCTCTGGAGATCATCTAGTCCAACCCCCTGCCAAAGTAGGTTCACCTAGAGCATGTTGCACAGGGTTGTGTCCAGGCAGGTTTTGAATATGCAAAGAAGGAGACTCCACAACCTCCCTGGGCAGCCTGTTCCAGTGTTCTGCCACCCTCAAAGTAAAGAAGTTCCTCCTCATATTCAGATGGAACTTCCCATGTTTCAGCTTGTGCCCATTGCCCCTTGTCCTGTCACTAGGCACCACTGAGAAGAGTCTGGTCCCCTCCTCTTGATACCCACCCCTAAGGTATTTATTTGTAAGTGTTGATAAGATCCCCTCTCAGTCTTCTCTTCTCCAAGCTGAACAGACTTAGTTCTCTCAGCCTCTCCTCATAACAGAGGTGCTCCAGTCCTCTGATCATCTTTGTAGCCCTTTGCTGTACTCTCTCCAGTAATTCCTTATCTTTCTTGAACTGGGAGGCCCAGAACTGCACACAGTACTCCAGATGTGGCCTCACCAGGGCCGTGTAGAGGGGCAGGATAACCTCCCTTGACCTGTTGGCCACACTCTTCCTAATGCACCCCAGGATACCATTGGCCTTCCTGGCCACAAGGGCACATTGCTGGCTCATGGTGAACTTGTTGTCCGCCAGAACACCCAGGTCCTTCTCTGCAGAGATGCTCTCCAGTAGATCAGCCCCAAACCTGTACCGGTGCATGGAAATGCCACCTGAGTCTAGTTCCATGAAGTGAGACAAAAAATGGGCCCAGAGAGATGTCCCGTGAAGAGCCACCAGAACAAATTCAGGGGTCTGGCTCTACCTTTCTCCTGCTTTTTTTGCTGCAGGTTTGATAATAACTTTGAGCTTTGAGTAGTGGAAACGGAGAGGGGGGAAAGGTTCAATGTACGAAAATCTTGGAGAAAATGTCTTAATATATTTTTTGACATTTTTTATGCCCCTTCTTTGTCAGGAGAGGAGGTTAGGGGAACAGAATGATCCTGATATTGACTGGAGGATGGGAAAGAAATTGGAAGGAATACTTTTTTAATTTAATTTGCAGTAAACACTGTACAAAAATTAGAAATATTTTTCTGAGAGCATGCCAGTATGTAAAGTCTCAGCTTTTCAAGCAGCTATAATGCTGCTACATTCTACCACAGGAGTACTTTCTGCATAGTACTCTTTTAAGACATTAAGACATTAAAAAAATATTCAGAAGTAAGATAATAAGTTGAATTTAAATACAAGTGCTTCTATGAGTGTTATAAACAATAAAACCATTGCAGATTGGGGAACATTAGTGTCTTGCTCAAACTTCATTAACAAAAGTGTTAATTAAGTTAAAGCTGTCAAAGTTCTTAATGATAGCACATTAGAAGAGGCTATATACCTTCCTCTTTAAGATTCCAGTCATCAAGAATCTTGTAACCGATGAAGAAAAAAAAAAAGAAAAGAAAAAAAAAAGCTAATCCTTTTACATATTGCACCATCAGGAGACAATAGAACTTGAACTCCATGACTACATTTTTTCAGAGAATAGTCTTACTTTATCATAGTACTCAACCATATACTTAATTCACTATATAATTTACAGGACACATAATAGACTTGTTGAAATATCAGCTGTCTTCTTGCCAGATCCTGAAGTCTCAATAGTGGGTCTTGGTAAGCACATTTTCTGGATATTAGGGGTATAGTATAAACACAGCAATCTGTATTGCTTCATTAGTGGCATGATTATGACATATCAATCCAGATGTATAGAAGAAAGGAGTTAATTTAAGCATAAGGAGGATAAACTTCTTAACACAAAATGTTCTCCCATAGCTGTATGAGATTAATTCCATTAATCATTTCTATTAATTCTTTAGATATGAAATTGTTTCTGTCACCACTTACCAAAACAACATGAAGTTTGCATCTAAAGTTAACCTCTTCTCGTAGCTTAAATACACCCGCTTTTACAGCAACGAGGAATATCATCTGAATGTTGACTAGCTAAAATTGTTGACTCTTTTGTAGCTAATATACCACCATTTTCAAGCACTTGATAATTAGCTACGGTACATGTATTTCAAATATCAATAAATACCACAAAAATGAATACTCTCAATAGCAAGAAATACTACTTGCTATGTATTTGTCTAAACATTTGTTTTTCACTTTAATAAAGAGTGGCTACTTTTCAATGAATTGAGATAGTGAACCTTTGCTAGTTTAACATCCACCTTCTGGTGAAGTACATTGGTGACAAGCATATATTTTTTGAGGAATGTTGATTTCCCTTTTTTTTTTTTTTTTTTTAATTTAAAAGTTTTTTTCTAGCCCTTTCTTTGTAGGTTGAGTAAATTATTCCCTCATATTTAATAAAAAGTGTAAGAACTTCTGTAGTAGGAATCCTGATATGAAGAGACTGTCAAAAGCCTTCATCAGTCAGAATTTGATTTTATACTGTAATTTGTTCTGTTTCTAACCTGTACTAGTGTGGTCAATGTATTAATGGAGTGGATTCCACATTCTGTATGAACACGCAGGTTTTTTTCCCGAAGGCTTCTATGAATGAGGAGAGACATTCAGTCAGTGATGGACCCAGTTTCTAAAATCTGTGAAAAAAATCTAATACCTGGTCCATATATGCAGTCCTGAAAATAAGAGAATACTTAGATTGCTTTAATTTCATTTTCAGACTGATCTAATTGTCTTTTGAAACATTTGTAGGTTTGAGTTGGCACATTTTCTACTATTACCTTTTTTTTTTTTTTTTCTTTTTTAATATGCAAAGATTTGGACTGTCATGGTCAGGAAAAACTAAAACAATCAAAATATTGAAATTTTCAGAATGCCAGCATTTGCTAGGCAAATTTGTCAACTATTTGGTTTTGCAAATTTCCTGTGTTCAATAGTAACCTTGTGGTGTGACTGTGCACATTCACAATTTCTGTATGTGTATGTGTGGCAAGCATGTGTAATCAAACTCTGAAAATAACATGAATTCTACAGTGTGAAGGAAAAATAAAACTCCATGGCTTTCTAGTGGGAAGAACTGAACATAATCAGAGTGCATTTAGAAGATAATTAGCAGAAAGTGCTGATATGATTGCCAAGGATGGGTACAGCTGTCTGTGCCTACAAGGAGACACAGCCATCTGTATGCACAACAGCTTCATTGCTGCGTGACAGCTTCCTTCTGAAAGCAGCAAAGCTGAGCTGGGAGTAAACAAGGGGGAAAAAAAGTAACTTTTCAATTAAGCTAGTAGATTATTTGTGCTGTAATACTGTAGACTATGTTTTTCCCATCCTTTTTCAGATGTTATTTGAAGTTTTGTTCCTTCTTGAAGATGAAGAGGACTAGGCCTGAGGGCTTGCTAATCTCCTCAAATTACATGACCCCATCTGTTTAGAGCCTTAATGATTAAACAACACTTAAATGTACAGAATTTATGTTAATAGATATAATTCCATTTAGAATGTATAGGAATAAGTTCTAACATCATTTCCAGAACAAATTGCTTGGTGGGGCTGGGAGAGAGGCGACCTTCCATATTGGGGTTCAGCCCAAAAATGATTAAGAAAACGTTCAAAAATAAGCTATTCATAACATTTGTAGGGCTCAAATATTTAATATAAGTGTGAATAAAAACATTTTACATTCATGGATTTTCATCTGAAATGATGTTAAAGTCCCAGTCTAAAAAGTCCTGTCAGAGAACTGGATACACTGTGATTATTGATAACTTCAACTAAACTAGCAGAATTACCAATAGAAACAGAATGGTAACTTAAACATTGATAGTCCATCCTCTGTCAGGAACAATCTGACTCCTTTCACCATCCATCAGCAGAACAGCTGGAATTTATATCCACAACTGGGTGGAATAGACATTTCAAAAGAAAAGTCTTGTTTTGAAAAGTCTATAGAACCTTCTGCATCAGTGCATCTTCCAGTTAAAATCTTCCCTTACCTTCGGAAGGTGAGGGAAATTCATCCCTACATAAACCGTTAGGTCAAGCACACAAGCAAATTTCAAACCCTTGTTTTTATTTATTCAAGGTTTTAAGCTTCTTAACGCAACTTTAACAGGTAGGGATATTTTGCCCAAAACCAACCTTCAAGTGTAATCACAGGACTCCAAAAGCTCTATCTATAATGCTGGCACATAGTTCCTATTTGTTAAGCCACCTCGGTTCCTATTCAAAGATTTTAAATCCTTTGATATTGAACTGATGTTGATCCCATAAGTTCATTTTTTAAGAAGTAAGAGATGGAGGTACTTCATCCTGCTCTTCTCCTCCTCAGTTCTGCACTTCCTATTGGTAGGGCTTTAAATTCAGAGTTGTTTTAGTTCTTACAATATTCTGACCCACTTTAAGAAATGGTGTACTAATGTACAGCCTTCAGTATATGACTGTTTTATGCATAGTCAGAAAATATTTATTTTTCATAATAGAAGTCCATCTTTTCCAACATTAATGCAAAATAAACTTGCAAATATGTCTTCAGAAACAAACCCAAAAATCTTATAAAAATTAATTTACACTTTTAATGAAACTTTATTTCTGGAATGCCCAATGTACATCTTGTACATTCAAAGATTAAATATAGCATATGCACGTCTAATAAAAATATTTATATTATGTTTATAATTAAGCAATAACAGAAGAAAAGGGAAACAGTGTAATAAATCATGATTAAAATATTTTTTCTTTTCCATAGAACACCCTGTCAAAATCCTTTTTTTTAATAGAAAATGCTAATATCTGCTGTTCTGCTTCATAGCCACAGGATAACTATAATCAAATAATTATGATTATGTTGTTCAGGTAGTCAGGAGTGTAAGAGGAACAACTTGCTTGGAGATAGGATGGAAATTAGAGTTAAAACGGGATGGAAGCATACTTGTTCAACTGAATTGTAAGGAAAACTGAAATCCTCTCCTAACTGGTGTTGTAGTTATACTTCAGAAATTATAATAACTGCTGCATATACATAAATAACTTGAATTTGTATTAAACTGAGGACAGGATGAAGAGAGCAGAGGATAGCCTATTTGGAATACCTGCCAATTAAGTACAGTCTCCAGATCTTATGTCCTCTACTTTGTCCTTCTTTGCTATTATAGTGTCAGTAATTCCACTCCTGTGTTTTTTTTCTTGAGGATCTTGGTGCCATGCTAGTGTAATTTCAATCACAAAATAGATTATTGCCTTGGAGAATCCAGTAATAAAACATGCAGAAACAACAGCTTGATGAATTTACAAAACCAATAAAAAATAAAATTAAAAACAGCCTAAAGAAAGAGAAAAGAAAAACACACTTTTCCAAAATTTAAAGAATGAAGAATAGAAGAGGGGTATGTGCTTTGTTTACTGTTTCAAGTTCAATCAAATCAAGTTCATCGCCAAATCTCAGCATGTAGAGGTGGTCTGCACAATTAGTTTCAAGCTTTTAGATCCTGTTTTAGAGGTACAACTGGTAAAACAGAGTAAAGTATTAGCATTGAAAAGGTATATATTTTTCTCTTGTGTTCTCTTTCATTCTTTAAATAAGGACATGAAAAAACCTTTAACCTAAGGCCAGATATTCGTGCTTTAGAAAAATCAACCTAAAGTTTCTCCTGAAGTCTGCTGAAATCAAAAATTCCTAGAAGTACTTCATCTCTGTCCCTGGGTCTCATAATGTATTCTTCTGTATTCTGGTAACGTAATTCAGTTGAATGTGACATGAAAAGTAAAATGAATATAGGTCTTTAACCTCATTTAAAATAGTTACTTGAAATATAGAAAACCAAGGTATCAATAAGCATATTGTCATACTGACGACGGTTTGTATGGACGATTTGTTTTGATTTAGATCTTATTTTGATTTAATTGACTACAGCATATGTAAGAAATGAAAACCAACATGACCACAGAAAAGCAACACAAGTGAGGGACTGATCATGTCTAATAATAATCAATTGAGCAACCCAGTCTGTCTCTCAATTTCACTTCACAAGCTAGCAACAATATGTATCACTAGACAGATAAACAGAAAACACGTATCTATTATACAAGATTATATATTACTATACAGTTCATTTATTTTTTATTCAAAGAAAATGTTAGATATACTCTTGCTGAAAGGAGTAATAAGTAAACGTGTAAAGGCCAGATGACAGTGTCAGAGACAACCTGGAAGCATTCTATGAAAACTACACTCAAATCCATATTCTAGAAATTAAAGTTTGTAATTAAATCACATAAATTAAGGTTCTACAGTGTGGTTATAGTCATTTGGCATCTAATTTGAAAATATTATTTCTCCATTAATTTAGTTCCTATAATTTTATATATGAAAGAGCGACTAAAATCTTCAACATGAAATTAAGAAGGAAACCGTTTTACATATCCATCCTGGGTTAAAAAAAAAACCAGCTAGCAAGTCAGAAATTCATTTACCATTTAGAATAAATTTATAATAACAAAATCATCCCTTTGCACTCATAGATATATTAAGTCCTCAGTTCTGCCAGGATGTCCTTAAAGGATGAGGAGTCTTTCTATGACCATATGCTAGCAGAATCAAGTATAATGTATTACTCTATTTTATAAAATCAGCATCTACCTCACAAGGATTACCTGTACAAAGAAGACATAGTTCAAAAGAAAGATGAATTTTAGGGATGTCCTGGTTTGGCCTAAACCAGGCCGATTTTCCTTTCAGTGATTTTTACTTTCAGCTAAGTCTCCTCTAAATAACTGCACTTTCTGAAACTAACTGCATGTTTTTGCAGACAGTGTCTGCTTCCAGGACTGATAACGCTCGAAGTTTGTAGTTATCGCTGAGGCACCGGTAGGGATGTTGTGCAGTAAGGCTCTTGCTGTACTTTTTCTTAGAGAAACCAAGGTCACTGCTGATTCCTCACTGCTTACAAGTGAAAAGCCGAAGGGGGGAGCAGACAGGGCAGGTGACCCAAAATTGACCAACGAGGGTATTCCATCCCATACACGTCATTCTCGGTATAAAGCGGGGGGATCGCGAGGGTCTCGCTCTTGCTCGCTCTTGCTCTTTCTGCTATGGCCGGTGTCCAAGGAGGACTCCGACTGTTTTCCTGCTGCCCCCGATCCCGATCCGTGCATCCCTGAATCCAGCTCTCGACCGTCGCTAGGCCCAGCCTGGGCCTTCCCGGAGCCTGCCCTGCAGTGCCGGTGGTGACGTTGCCGACATCGGGGGAGCTCGATCTTGGTTTTGTATATATATTTGTATATATTTGATTATTCCAATATTATTATTATACTCTTTTTCATTATTATAGGTTTATTAAAACTGTTTTAACTTTCCAACCTGTAAGTCTCTCTCCCTTTTCCCTTTCCCTTTCCCTTCGGGTGGGGGGGGAGGGTTAACAGAGAGCGTCTGCTGCAGGTTTAATCGCCAGCCCAGCTTTAAACCGTGACAAGGGAGAAAAAAACCAAGACAAAATAACAAACAGAAGGCACCAAACCTCTTCGATCTTCCAACCCTTTATTATGTTATTAAATTACCCTTTATTATTATTATTAAAATGTGACTGCCATAAAAATAAGAAACTATGATCACAATTCTTATTTCATTATATATAAAAAAAGTGTTGCAATATGCATTTTTTTGCTTTTATAAAGAGAATCAGATGCTTCCTACTTCAAAAAGGAAAGTTTTAAGGATGCATTCAGTTTCCTAGTTTAACGTTTCCCTTCTAAACTGCAACTATCAACGGCATGACAAAGCGTAGGTCATAAAACTATGGCTCTTTCCAGACACTCTCCAAAGTCTTCATTTGCTCACTGAAAGGGACCGATTCAAGCATAGTTCAGCTCATTATACACCCATGCTCATATTTTTAAGCAGATGCTATCAAGACTTTGCACGACATGCAATGTTCCCAATGCCAAAGAACAGTGGGCGATCTGTTCTTCCTTTTTTGAAGATGACTATCTGATTATTCATCTCATTCCATAATTATTAAGCATGAATATGGTGGTTTGGATTACCAAAAAATGAATCAACCTGAAATTTTGACAAAATTAGGCAGAAACTCCAAATGCTTTTGAAATCAAAATAATATTGAATCATATTACCTACAGGAAGCAAATATATCAGAAGAAAATCAATTTGAATAATTTCTGGCCTCAAAAATATGCAATCCTGCCAGTGTTGTCATTATGCTGTTTCAAAGCTGGTTTGCAGATCAGTTAAGAGTTAAGTTGTAAGACTTCACCTTCTGAGATTTATCCATTACCAATACATAGTGCATCCATGTATGACCTCAGATGTACTAGTGAGCCCCAATTTTTATTATTGTAACATCATAAATTATCAATTATGGCTCAAAATAGTGTAAATTATAAAATATTATAAAGTATTATAATTCTGGCTGTTATTAGAATTATTAGACTGGAAAGCTCATAAGATCTTAATAGTAAAGGAGAACGATGCCAAAAATCTATTCCATTCACAATAACTAGACTACAGTTTCATTTTAACCAAAGAATCAATAGCATAGAATGGTAAAATTTCTCACTTAATTTTCTAAGATAGTAAAAACTTAACAGAACATAGTTCTAACACCTACTAGTGTAGTGTTAATACACAGAAGAAAGAATTTAGATGGAAATTACATTTTAATTTCTCTTTCCAGGAAATTAACATTATTCTGTCAATATTTGTTTTGAAATATGCCAGGGAGGTGTAATTTTTGGTGGGTTTTTGTTTTTTCTTTTGACTGTAAATTTTTAAATGTATAGTTTCACATGAAATAATGCATGTGAATTTACAACTTAAATGTAAGCAGTTTTTGAAAGGGTACATATTATAGTCCAGAATTTAACAATTATGTATTAATACAATAAATGAAATACAGTCACATAAATTAAAATACAGATACTGAGTAAACCTGGAATTGTAAACATACTCTAACTGCAAAAAAACCTTTAAAAACGTTGCCTTTGAGATGGAAAAACATACACTGGTCTTGCAGAGTATTGAAATTCCTCATTGGCTATGTTTTTCAGTTTTACAATGTTTGGATTGCACACTCGTCTTCTCTAGGAAGAAAAAAGCGATTATCCTAATTTAAGTAAAAGAAAAATCACCTTGTGGAAGAAACCATAGCAATATTCTTTATAGTTATTTTCAAATGTTACATATCCAAGCAGATGATGAATAGCATACTAAGGTATAGATCTATATAAGCTATAATATCTCATAAACAGCTATGGATCTTTGCATTAGTGTCAATGGATTTATTCTCGCATTTTACATAACTGGAAATTAGCCAGTATGGTGTAAGAAAAAATCCTGACACTTTCCAATCCCGACTTGATAATAAATTGACAAAAGAAGGGGCTTGTTCAGCATTTTTGTAAGTTCTGAGTACTCAATAGCTTTGCTGTAAATAATTATGACTTGATTTTTGTGGGGACTTTCATGCCTCTTCTGTCCAAGAGCCTCTCTAAGGACCCCTTCTGGTTTTTGCTATATCAGCGCTCCTTCCAGACCTCAAGACCTTTCTTTTTTGCCTTTTGGCAATTAAAGACTTAAATGTCCATTTCAAGGTGGGGCTGTGATGCAGAGCAATTTTTTTTCAACTCTGATTAACTAGATTAAAGGTTGTGTACCTGCCTGCTGAGGAGGGAACTGGCTGTATGTAACTGTCAGGCTACCTGACTCCTGGCTTCTTCACTGCCTCCAGCTCATTCCTTTGGTGGCAGTAACAGGATACTCAATTCTTGCTGTATGTACAGAGCTCGGGTAAGGGCCTTTGCCAAAAAATCATTGCTGCTGCAATGATTCCTATCACACCTGCTTTATGTGGAATTAAAGACTTCCAGTTAGTTTTCTACTTGAAAAAGACTGAGCAAAAGGTAAACAAAATTTAACTTGATTAGATAGTTGAGGAGAAGGAACACGCCTCCACACAATCCAATGTGAATCAAAGTGAAGACGATTTATTAAGCATAAGCTGCCCCTTTTATACATTCTGTACTTTCCCTGGCCGTAAGCATGTGCATTGCTACTGGTTAATATTACTAAACATACTCTTCTTTGATGTGTTGATTGGTCACTACTCTGCCACTGGTCTTTTCTTAATTGGCTCCATCAGTTCTTGTTTCTTCTCCTCCGTGTTCGGCTCCCACTGGCTACTCCCTCAATTCTTGTTTGTTCAGCTGCTGTTTTTCCTCATCTCTTCTCTCCAAGGTCGGCTTGTTGACACTAGCTACATGAATCTTGTCACGCAGCTAGGCCCTCACTCCATACTCTCATACTTCTGTCTCTTTACATGACCATTCTCCTCCAAAAACCCCTCTACAATTCCCCCTTTCTTTTCTTGAGCCAGAAAGGCTGTGTTTATCATCCACTGCAGGGCCCTTTGCAAGCAGGAGAATAAACACGGTAATACAAGCATGATAATACAAATCACGAACAATCCCATCAATAGCATTTTAATCAACCTGACCAGCCATGCAGGAGCCCATGCTGTTCCCGTATTTTCTGTGTGGTATCCATGAGCTCTTTGGTCTGCTTATGAATTGACTTGGAGTGATCATTCAGATCCATGCAACACATCCCATCAAAATCCTGACATCCATGACCATGCACTAATAATAAAAAGTCTATAGCAGCTCAATTTTGTAAGGTAGCATGTCGGATACTATCTACATCATTGGCTAATGCTTCTAAAACTCTAGGAGTTTGGTTAGCTCTTTTTGCAACCTAACAAGCTAAATTTCACAATTGTGTTAACCCCTGGTCAGCATCGTTACATTCTATCCCTATGTTAGTGACACTTCTTTTTTACCTGGCCTTATGTAGGTTAGTATGGTTAGTATGACTTTTCGTGTAGGCATTAGTAGACTTAATTTACCTATGGTACATGGACCTCCCAGTTTCTTACTGGGCAACTTTGGCCAAGCCCTATCCCCACAAATTAGGAATAGACCCTTTGGTAATTTTTGCTTTCAGATCCCTTTAAGGGGACCCCCACTAGACATGTATGAAAGGGTTGTTCAGGCTGAGCTAAGGAGGCACAAAACTGTGCCGGGTTCAGGCTCCGCATCAGAGTCACACAAACGTTGTGACTCCCCTTCCACGGTGTCAGTGGAAGGACTATCGGTTGATGACCTTTTGTCAGGTCCAGGATCCAAAGCAGGCTTAACACAGAAAAAACAACTCCTTGCTTCATCATGACTGCGCCTTTTGCTCCCTTTTCTATACCTCCCACACAAACCTTTTTTTCACACTTCCCGCAGTCAGGGCACTGGATCTCACGAGAGGTCAGTGTTCCGAGGCAGATCCTGAGTTGGCTCCTGTAGTTCGGGTTGTTTTTGTAGCCACGGCTTCACCCACTTAGCTGGTACCCATTTGGCTCCTGTATCTGTAATGACACATGCATACCCTCAACCCAACGTTATTAATTTCATTGGACCTTCCCACACACCAGTCACCCCGTTTTTTACCATCACTTTGGCTTGTTCCTGTTCTTTCTGAAAAGCCTCCATACCTCCCTTTAACCCTGCACCATGTTTTACCGCTGGAGGTACAGAGTAGTCCTGTGGCAAGCGTAAAAAGTTTAGTACATAAAGCGCTACACAACCTGTCAGGAGGAGATAGCCCTGGCTCTCCCCCTTTTTGTTTTTGTAAAAGGTATTTCAGAGTTTGATTCATGCGCTCCACAATAGCTTGTCCTGTTGGTGAATGTGGGACGCCTGTTACATGTGTTATACCCCAAAGTTGGAAAAAGTCCTGTGTGGTGCGTGCCACATAGCCTGGGCCATTGTCCGTTTTAATCATCTGTGGAATGCCCAGGGCCGCAATAGCAGAACGCCTGTGTCATTGAACGTGTTTGCTGGATTTGCCTGTTTGCGCTGTAGCTATAATCAAAGAAGAAAAAGTGTCAATTGTTACATGAACATATTTTAACCTGCCAAATTCAGCAATATGAGTTACATCTGTTTGCCAAATGTCCAAGGCCTGCAGTCCTCGAGGACTGGTTCCTTGTATCTGCGTAGGTTGCGGCAGTTGCTGACAATCAGGACACATAGCCACAATATTCCGAGCATGACTGTGTGACAAATGAAATTTTCGTCGCAGTGCCCAATGTCCTTGATGAAAAAACTCATGTGACATATGTGCCTGCTGTTTAATGTCCGGCACCTGTACAGTCATTGTAGTAGAATTTGTGGGGTCAGAAACCAAAGAGTCCACTCGAGCATTGCCTTCTGCAATAAACCCAGGCAAATTAGTACGACTTCTTACATGTAAAACATAAAACAATGCAGTTCGGATTTGAATTTCTTGCCACAGAGCTCGCAGCAATTCAAAAACACACTGATTACATATATGCTCTATAACAGATCTATCCAATTGCTTTATAATGCCAGCTACATATGCTGAATCAGTAACCAAATTAAAGGGAATGGGAAAATTCTGAAATACTTCTAATACAGCTCGTAATTCTACCACCTGAGGTGAACCCTTTTGTTGTACTACCATAGATTCCCACTTGCCGTCAGAATACCAGACAAGGCCCACCTTGACTGTTTTTCCAGATCCATCCATAAAAATGGTAATTCCATCCACAGGAGTGTCTGCGCACAACACTCTCGTGGCAATTGGAAGTTCCGTACTCAATTTTATAACAGGATGGGAGGGCAAGTGGTAAACAACCTGTCCCGAGAAATTCTCCATGGCTGTTTGTAAAGCAAAGCTATTAGCCATACACCACTCAAAGTATTGAGCTGCAATAGGAACGGTTAGTGATGCAGGATCTCTGGCCACAAGCTCCCGACATCGCATCCGTCCTTTGATGATAATCTGTGCCAATAGCTCTGCAATCATGGGGACAGTTTTCTTTGTTCTTGAAGGTAGAAACAACCAATTCCAATACATGTAACAAATCTGACCATTCTGAATTCCATTGACCAATTATTGCATACGGAATTTGCCTATCAAAACAAAGTGATAATTTGTATTTCCTGATTCAAATCAATACGATGTACAAATTCGGAATGTAGCCTGCTTTCTATTTCTGTAATCAGTTGCTGTACCTCTGCGCTTTAGTGTGTCATGGTGCTGTTAAAGTTGTGTCCCCTGCTAACAATTGGAATAGAGACTGCAATTGTGATGACGTAAGCCCCAAGTACGGCCGCAGCCATAACTTGAGCCTTATGTTCCACAGTACCCACTTTTGCACATGCCTTTATCATAGCATTCAAATCTGGTTTTCCAGGTAAAGCTCCAATGATCCCCTGACAATCAGCATCAGCATTATCCCTAGCTAATTGCATAACTAGAGTATCTCGTAAACCACCATCAAAAACTTGCTTTTCAACTGCTTCTTGTAGCCTCTCAACAAAGGATAAAAAGAGCTCCTTGGGTCCTTGTCTTACAGTAGTATATAATTGCATTCATACCCAGCGCACTTTTTTTTTGTTTGTTTTTTTTTGTTTTGTGTTTTTTTTTTGGTGATGGAATGGATAAAAACAGCCACTCTATAACGTGTAGCGGATCCTGCCAGCACTCCTTCCACTGGCCCAGTAATCCCATGGGATGACAGCTGGCAATGGCTACATATAAACTTACTGGTGTCTCTAAATCCACATGATGTACCTTTTTCTGTTGCATACCATTGACATATTGTGGGATTGTTCTTCATGCCTTGCAGTAATACCGTCCACTGATATCGTTGACAGGGCACCATGTTGTTCCTACTAGGCATTGAAAAAGCAAATTAGCATTTGTCAATTTCATGTAAAGGGATAGTGAAAAAACAATCTTTCAGATCAATAACCAAAATGTATAGTCTGCATCAATAACTCCTGGTAAAACAAATAGACCTTGCAAGGTTACACTAGGACGTCCGAGTAATAGTGCACTTAACCCGTTTCCAGTGGGTCCCACGGCATTCAGTGGTACCTTATGCACTCTTCTATTCTCTGTTGTGATCGCGGTTGCTGTGGTAACATCCAGCCCGGCGCTCCCTGCGGTTCGGGCTGCGAGTTGACTGCTTAGGCCTGGAACTGGTTGGGAAGATTCATTTGTGTCAGCACACGGTTCCTCCCCGCGTTCTTTCTCCAGTTTCCCTGCACTCTGCAGCTGGTTGTTATCAGCTGACCTTGAGCATTACACTTAGACCTGCACAGCTTCACAAGATGCCCCAGCTTCCCACAGCAATGACACATCAAAACAGAGTTCTCTCTCCCACTCAGCTTTGACTTCTTAAGGCAGTTTTTCTTAAAGTGACCTTCTTGCCCGCATGTATAACAATGATGAACTACCTTAATTGCCGCCACAAAAGTTTTTGCTAAATGCTCCATCTGAAATGTGGTGGTTCCTACTTTCCCACAAGCATCCATTAGTTCGGTTAAGGTGGGGTTATGATTTGCCATCCCTGCAATAACTTTCCTGCAGTCCTTGTTTGCGTTGTCCTTCGCTAACTGTAACAACAACGCTTCTTTAGCAGCCCCGTTTTGTATTTGTTTGTCTAAGGCAAATCACTCCCCAACTGAATGGCTCCCATTCGGGTGGGCCGCTTCCGTCCCCTCGATATACCGAGCAAGCCAATACCCCGCCACCCATAGCAGACGCGGCCCCGAAACCACCGTTCGCAAATGCGTGCTCTCTTAATTTTCTCCAGAACCTGGCCGGGTCCAGGCCAGACACAGTAACCTGGACTGGTTGCAGCATGAATAACTCCTCCATGCTACCGCCTGACGTTCACGACCCTCAGGCTCTGCAGCAATTATGTCCCGCTTCCACCTCTTCAGAAAGGTCTATTAAGGGTGGCTCAGTCTCAGATTCGGGTAACGGGACGGTAGAAGGATCAATGTTCTGCTGCTGTTCCCTGGGCTGTGGTGGGGGGACTCTGGCGGCGCAGAGGGTGAAGGGGGGGGGCTCTGGCAACGCGGAGGGCGGTGGGGGGGGGAGCTCTGGTGGCGCGGTGGGGGGGAGCTCTGGCGGCGCGGAGGGCAGGGAGGGGGGGAAGTCTGGCAGCGTGGAGGGCGAAGTCACTGTGAAAGGAGCTGTAGCTGCCTCAGCAGCCGCCTTTGCCTCTCTATCCTGCTTCAATTGCTCCAGTGCATCTATAACTAATCACCACGTCATCAAATGACACAGTGGCGATCTTGTCCCTCCTTGAGGCAGCCTTAAACAGAGAAGTTCCAGCGCTTTGCCACGTACTAACTTTGAAAGCAGCCTGTGCTGTAGCTGACAAATTATTCTTTTTACACCATTATTTAAAATTATTTACACCAATTATTTACATCAATAGTCTCTGGAGCAAATGCTCATCATATTTTACCCCTCTCTTAGAGAGGATATGTCGGAGAAGCCTTACTATCGCACTTTCTTCTTTACAAATATTTTGGCCCATCTCCTTTTTCCGCGGCTGCTCACCTCACTAAGTGTCCCGTTGCAACGTACTATTTTTTTTTCTTGCTAGTCGTCCTCCGGCTCGCCCCGGTCTTCAGTCCCGCTGAGCCGTACTCCAGCCGGTGTACCTCCTTCTGGGCTATTCCCCGAACTTGCCGTCGATCAGCGTCTCATCAGGGTCACCATCTGAGGAGAAGAAACACGCCTCCACACAATCCAATGTGAATCAAAGTGAAGACGCTTTATTAAGCATAAGCTGCCCCTTTTATACATTCTGTACTTTCCCTGACTGTAAGCATGTGCATTGCTACTGGTTAATATTACTAAACATACTCTTCTTTGATGTGTTGATTGGTCACTGCTCTGCCACTGGTCTTTTCTTAATTGGTTCCATCAGTTCTTTTTTCTTCTCCTCCGTGTTCGGCTCCCACCGGCTACTCCCTCAATTCGTGTTTGCTCAGCTGCTGTTTTTCCTCATCTCTCCAAGGTCGGCTTGTTGACACTAGCTACATGAATCTTGTCACGCAGCTAGGCCCTCACTCCATACTCTCATACTTCTGTCTCATTACATGACCATTCTCCTCCAAAAACCCCTCTACAGATAGTTGTATTCAATTTACTTTCTCCACAGGAAAGAAATACTGAAAGTTAACATTTGTTCTGTCTTTATGTGCTAATGCCAAAGAATTGGTTCTGCTAAATCTTGTACAAAAAATGCTCTTTTTATGAAAAAATAACCAATGCACCCTTAGCAAGTTTGCCAACGACACCAAGCTGTGTGGTGCAGTCAACACGCTGAAGGGAAGGGATGCCATCCAGAGGGACCTTCACAGGCTTGAGAGGTGGGCCTGTGCGAACCTCATGAAGTTCAACAAGGCCAAGTGCAAGGTCCTGCACGTGGGTCGGGGCAATCCCAAGCACAAATACAGGCTGGGAGGAGAATGGATTGAGAGCAGCCCTGAGGAGAAGGACTTGGGGGTGTGTGATGGACAGAGTTCCTATGCCTTAAACAACTTGTTTACAACTCTGGCTGGAGGAGGGGATGGGTGCTGCAGAGGCTTGCAACTCTGGCCAGAGGAAGAGAAAAGGCTTTGCAGGGAGAACAATACATTTGCTGTGCCTTAATTGACTTGATTTACAACTCTGGCTGGAGGAAGAGGTAAGCCCTGTGGAGGCAGGATGGTATGTTTTCCTTGGGGCCAACCTACATGTGCAACATCTTTGCTATGTAAAGGCATCAACCATGCTTGTGCAGAAGCAGGGTCTTACAGCAGACACCACAAGTAGGGGGGGATTATGACCATCAGACACCACTTGGGGGACCACTGACTCATTTCGAGAACAATCTAAGACTACAAATGCCCAGGCATCCCAATTAGCATGAGAAGTGAGCAGAGGGGAGAGACAACAGAAATGTTACCACCCTGTCCTATCTTGCATGCTAATGACCTAAAGTATTTAGAACTACTTGCTTGGGATGCTGGTGCACACTCCTGCCTGCCACCTGAGGACCGATCCTGACTGGGGGACCAATCCTGTATGCAATTTACCAGAGGACAAATCCTGCAAACAATTTACCACCGGACCAACTCTACAAACAACTTACACTGCTGGATCCAAGGGTAGCGATGTCTCTTTTTCTCTCTCATTCTCTATCCTCTTTGTCTTTTTCCTTTTCTCAATGCCTTTAGAAACCCAAGACACTTATGACCATGCTACTTTCCCTGTTTAATAAATTGTTCTTAATTTCATACCAGTTATTTGGTGTCATTTCACCTTAATTTACTCCAAGGGATTTATGAACTAGTTGCGACCAGGTCATAACAGGGTGATGGTTGACAAGAAGCTCAACATGAGCCGCCAATGTGCGCTTGCAGCCCAGAAAGCCAACCGTACCCTGGGCTGCATCAAAAGCAGCATGGCCAGCAGGTGGAGGGAGGTCATTCTCCCCCTCTACTCTGCTCTCATGAGACCCCACCTAGAGTACTGTGTCCAGCTCTGGGGCTCCCAACAGAAGAAGGACATTGACCTGTTGGAGCAAGTCCGGAGAACGGCCATGAAGATGACGAGAAGGCTGGAGCACCTCTCCTATGAAGAGAGGCTGAGAGAGTTGGGGCTCTTAAGCCTGGAGAAGAGAAGGCTCCGGGGGGACCTTCTAGCAGCCTTCCAGTACCTGAAGGGGGCCTACAGGAAAGCTGGAGAGGGGCTTTTTACAAGGGCATGTAGTGATAGGATGAGGGGTAACAGTTTTAAACTGAAATAAGGCAGATTTAGATGAGCTATTAGGAAGAAATTCTTGACTGTGAGGGTGGTGAGACACTGGCACAGGTTGCCCAACGAAGTTGTGGATGCTCCCTCCCTGGAATTGTTCAAGGCCAGGTTGCATGGACTTTGAGCAAACTGGTCTAGTGGAATATGTCCCTGCCCATGACAGGGGAGTTGGATCTAGATGATCTTTAAGGTCCCTTCCAACCCAAACCATTCTATGATTCTGTGAAATTCCTGTAAGATTAATTCTGCCTGGTTCACACTGACCTTGGTGTCTGCAAAGTTATTTCTCTCACGTATTCTCACTCCTTTCCTCCAGCTGCTGCCGCTCACGTTTTCTTTCCCCCCTCTTCTTAAATATGTTGTAACAGAAGCATGACCACCTTCGCTGCTTGGCCCACCCTTGGCCAGCAGCAGGTCCATCTTGGAGCCAGCTGGCATTGGCTCTATCGGACATGGGGGAAGCTTCTAGAAGCTTCTCCCAGAAGTCACACCTGCACCCCCTCCACTACCAAAACCTTACCCTGCAAACCCGATACACATAATTTTTTACAAATATCAGTAGATCTTAAGTAAGCAAAGAAGGTTTAACTGCTTATATTTGCCCAAAGCTGCATTAGACAAATAGGACTGAAACAGCACAAATGAAAATTTTCATTGTCTATTATGAAATAAAATATTAATGATTAAACTTACAAGATTAATATTTCAGTGGTGGACTTGGCAGTGCTAGGTGACCGGTTGGACTTGATAATCTTAAAGGTCCTTTCCAACTAAAACAATTCTGTGATTCTATGTAAGTTTTTTAAATGGAATAATTAAAAACTGGACTGAATAAAGGAAGTGGTTGATGTAAGTAATTTGCTTGTTTTCCTGTAATTTTATGTGGCATTTTGCTTAAAGTATTCATGCAAGTAGTAAGAAGAAGGCTGCCTCTTTGCCTGATCTTGTCTGCTGTGCTCTAAATCAGTTGTATCTCTCTGGAGCAGTGAAGAGACTGAGAGCAGCAATGAGTCCTTGATGGGGAAGAAACTTCTGAAGCAAAGATGAGGCTGGTGGTGAGAAATACTGCCAGTGGGGAAACAGTGACACAAGTACATGAAGGAAGGAGGCATAAAGAGGAACTCAGATGTAGGGGGAACAAAGAATATTTTCCAATGGATCAGAGAGAACTCTTTAGACTTTGCTGATAAACTGAAAGCAGCTTGAAACTGCTGGACAAAAAACAAGAGGAAATCATCTGTCCTATGAGGAGGCAATGAAAAAGGAAAAATACTCTAAGTAATTTTATTTTAATGTTTTCTTTTTAAGCACATCTATTATGAAGCTCTCTACTTCTAGTTTATGTTTTATGGAAACCTAGCTTACAAAATTCAGGTACGTTTGGATTTTTTTTTAGAAGTGCTTACTTTTACAAAAAGCTACCGGTAAATTCGCTTTAAGGTCCCAGGTAAGTCGGATCTTGTGATGACGTACAGAAATGGGAAGCACTGGAATGCCAAGGACAAAACTTTTTAGGGGACCCCCAGGCAAGGGTCCTATGCAAAACAGAACAGATTGGTACCTTCAGCCAGATGCAAGGGTAATACAATAATATCATGGGCCTATATTGTCAGCATCAGAATACTAGAAAAACAGACTTTTGTGGCTACTGCTACCTAGACAAAAGTGACATAGATGTGGGATAGCAACTGTAGATTGGTGGGACTGTTTTCAGCTGGTCTCTCTCCTGGTGTAGCTGGAACAGAGCAAGGCTCTTCTAAATCCTGCTCAGGGGGTTCCTGTTACCCCAATAACAGTAGTGATTCCTATCACCACACTTCAGTGGTGGTGACCCTTGCTCAGTACTAATCCCTTCCACACGGGGCACTATATTTCCTTGATGAGAAACCTTGAAAATGAACATGGTTTCCCTTGGCTGAGAACCTCTGTATATGAGAGTTCCTCTACTGAATCTGTTAACTGAGAGATAACCAGTGCTTTTAAAGGTTAATTTGCTCAGCCAAAAGTATATTTTGAAAATAATTAGGTTTCTGAAGTCACCAGAAGCCATTGGAAGAGCGATCTCTTTGTGATGAGCATGTGTCTTCTGATACAGCTTGATCAAATGCATTCAAGGTTTCTGAATAATTTTTCATGGTTTTAGTCACAGAAGAGAGTCATCTTTAGTCCCTTTTCGACAGAATTAAATGATTCTCTCATAGGACTCTACAAAATCCTCTTCTGAGATCCCAGGAAGTTGCCAAGTCTCTCCATTCAATTTTAACACTGAGCTGAGAATCCACAAAAGTATGTTAATTATATACAGGTGACCTTGAATTTTCTTCAGAGTTAGGTCCTTAGAAATGAAATCTAAATACTGATTAAAGGCTGTGATTCACCCAAGAAATCAAACATTTGCTTAAATCCAATTAACTTAATTTTTTGGCCAAATAAAAATGGCAAAAAGTTAGGCAAGACTTTAAAGGTTTTGTTGAACATGGACTTGAAAAAAACTTTTTTTTATAGCTTCTTTGTTCTGTTAGCTTGAAATTTTACAGATGTGTGGTCAGGGTGGGGAATTAGAATTTAAAAAACCTGGACAAGATGAGTTTAGTTTTTCTAAATGAGAAGCTATTCTAAAAATAGCATTTTTATCTTTCATTATATGGTGCCAAAGTGTAATATGGAAAACTGCTTAGTTTGGCCAGATATATAATTTCTTCTGAAAAGTAGCCTTTGTATTACTCCAAAATGTAAACATGACAACATAATCAAATATAGAGACACAGTTTTCAAATATGTAGACTTGTCAGCATAATTGAGTTGAAGTAAATGCTGGATGAACAATGATTAAAATATAATACACTTTTTAAAAAAAAAAAATTCCTTTGATTGATTAGGATTTGTTCTGATTTTCCTGTTGCTAATTTTGTTGTTGGCTCTTTAATGAGATGTCCAGCCTGTTTGATTTTCTGTGTGGTACTTAGGTGGCATTGGAAACCAATTACAAAGAAGTACCAATTATTTAAAAGTACATTTTGTATGAATGATGCTAGTTAATGTCATCTTTCTAGCTTTCCTATTACTCATTTGCTAGCTAATTATCCATATGGTCACAGTATTTTGAAAAACATGTTCAAAACATTTTTACTTTATTCTGTCTATTCTGGTTTTCTCGGGGAGATTTGTAGTATTTTTAGAAGTGGAAATGAGAATGTTAAAAAAAAACTTTCAAAAGCTCATGAAAGAAATTTAACTATTTGTGGGTGTAATATCTGTGGGGACAACTGACAATACTGGTTGTACTGGCTCACAGCTTTAGCAGGTATATGTTAGCATAGCTTCACAGAAGTCATAGAAAAGAATGCTGCTTGAAAATATATTGAAGAACGGGAAAAATGCAACACAGCAGTGAGGAAAAAAATGTGAGAAGCAACAGTGTGAACACCAAGGTAGGAGAAGGAGGGAGGTGTTCCAAGTGCAGAAGCTGATACTCCCCTGCAGTCCACGGAAGAGACCAAAGTGGAGCAGATATTTTCCTGCATCCTATCAAAGAGGTGGAAATAAAACAAGTGTTTCCCTGCAGACCATGGAGAGGAACACATTGGAGCAAATATCCACCCCACACATCCACTGTTATTTTAAGTTTGTCTCCCTGAGGAAAGTAGTAATAGAAATTGTGGAAGAAAAGAGGTAACTAAGATCTTTACTAAGCAGCACTACAGTAATCACCAATTCTGAAAACAACACTGACATTGCAGAATGGGATGCACACAAATGATTTGTGTTTTAATGTAAACACCTTCATTAGAAACATCACTATTCATGCTAAGCTCTTCCAAACAATTGATGCTATAAAGCTATTCAAGAGTGTTCTATCTAAATGACTCAATGTATTTCCAAGTTAAGCAGTTGGTTAAACAGGTTAAAATGCATAAATCTGTTTTGTCCTTCTCTTATATTCACAAGATTTGAAGGAATGATGCAACTACTGCTGAGGGTGTGAGTGGCAAGTGTTTACATTTCTTGTGGCCAAAATCATTACATCCATACTTCAAAAGTTTCTCCATGTTTCACTTTCTGCCTTCAATATGAGAACTGTACATGGCAAAGGTAAATAGAGAATATAGACTGTTTCTCAAACCATCTACACTTTCATGTTAACACTAAATTGGAAAAAAAAAAAAAAAATGGTTGGAAAATTACAAGATTCTTTTTTCCCCCCAGCCATTTATTTTTGTTTTGTTCCATCAACACAAAAGTAACATGCAGTTTCAAACTTTTGAAATTCTACAAAACTATTTTGTTTTCCTTTTATTATAAGTCAGTCTCCATCTGAACACATTGGTTGTTTCTCTATCCCATTTTATTAAATAAGGCAAAGAGGCTATAAAGATCTGCTGTCAATAACCAGTCCTGTTAAAAAGTGTCTTCAACCTTCAAAGGCTAAGAAGGTTGTGGATCTTGGCTCATGGGAGGGCAAGTTAATAAGGAGAAATGCAAGCTTACCAGGCTGTCTTATCCAAAACCCTTAATACTTTTTGCATGCTTCTTTTCTTCTACTGTCCTTTTCACCCAAATAAAAAAGCAGCTGTTCAATTAGATTAGTCTGTCTGTCTTTTTCTCTTTTTTCATCCTGTCCTTTTGCAGAACTTCTAGAATATAACAAAGACAGAAGACTATAATGTTCTACATAAAGTACTTAACATTTGTTTATGTTTTTTTTATTCAGCTTAGAGAATTCCACTATAAGAATACTGTCACATTTTAAATACTATGTTCTGTTGTGGACAAAAACCTCCACAACCCTTTTATATGGAGTCAAATATTTAAGATCCAAATCAAAATACAAGTAACTAAGATCTGTAACAATTATCGTTACATAGTTACAGAAAATATTAATAACTATATTCCAAACCGATACAGAAAACCTTCATTAATGATACCTTTGCAAGTGTTACAAGAGGTGTGACTAACACCAACCACTCTTTGGTGTTACATGTCCCTCTCCATGACTCTGGGGCTCCCTGGCTGACTGCACCAGTCTCCCTCAACCTGAAGTGGTGGGTATGGCAGTGAAGGTCACTGTTTTGCAGTCCCAGGCAGGAGGAGCAGGGTGCCTGTGATCGCTGCAGCCACCTTGGCCCAAGGCCCCTCTCAGAAGTTTCTCCATACATATCTTCCTTCCACCAGCTGCCTTTCTTTTCCTTTTCTTTAGGCAGCAGCAGCCCAATTATTACAAACATATATTAGCATTATTCTAGACACTGAAAATGGTTTTGTGTGTGAAACTTCGCATTGTGCTCATGTTCCTTGTGATAATTTTTCATTTAAATCCATTTGCAAATCCTACTTGGCAATATTTAATCTGCTAGTTACTTCAAAGGGAGTGTATTTCTACACATCCAATGATAATCCCACCGTGATCACTGATGCTACTGTTAGACCAGCCACGTTGTTCCTTGTTTTTGTGCATTTTCACCACTTTTTTTAATACTGAAATAATGTTTCATTCAGCTTCAAATTGTTGTGAAGCACTGATAAGCCATTTCTTTTTTTGGTTGTTGGACTACATGACCTCCAGAGGTTTCTTCCAACCTAAATTATTATTTTTGCTCCCAGGCTCAGAAAAGTCCTTTACATACTTCATCTCTCTGATTTTGTATGCTTAATGATTCTCTGAAACTTCTAAGCCTGTTCTTTATTTCTTCTTCTTTTTGTGAGATTTCTGAACTGAGAGGCTGATAGGTGTGATCTTAAGGGGAATGCCAGTTAAGCTGTCCAAAAAAAAAAAAGTAAATATTATTGGTTTATGACATTCCATCTCGGGAAAAATCTCTGTTCTTACACTTATCTTTTAATTCTTCCCTTTCCTTTCCACAAATTTTGTGATTTCTTCTTCCCAGTAGGGAGTTGAACAAGACAGCAAGTCATTTCCATTTTAGAGGCCTGAAGGAGAAGTCTAGTGCAAACTGCCCATTTTTCCTTGGAGTCTTCAGATGCTAAATGTGTACCTTTGAGTTAAATAATGGTTAAAAAGGACATCAGCATACAATTGTTTCTATGTCACACCAGTGGATTACTAAGCAGGATTTGGGGGGATAAGTATGTCTGTGCTGGGGAAGCCAAGGGAATTGCTAGGTCCAAGCTAATAATTGCATGCCCTGGTACTAAATAATCTATTGCTTAGCAATGTGAAAAAGAAGCAGAGAAGGTAATTATTTAGGAAGGCTAAGGAAAATGTTTAATTTACCCAGAAGGAATCCCTTTTAGATGTTATAGATTTGAAAGAGAAAGATTAACCTGTAAGTAGATATTTATCATGTAGTTTCTCATGATACTAAAGACACAACTGGTGACTTTCAGAATTCTAAGTTCTACCTTGTTTCACCTTGAAAATATTTGTAAAGATTACTGAAAACCATTTCTAATGACCACAAAAAAATCTTAGGGCTTAATGTCTTCAACCTCTCGATTCTGTAATGCTTTCTACTACAAATTTCTATACGCATATGAATACTCGGCTGTGAAGTGTTCCCTCATATTATTTTTTTACTAAAATGTATCTAATAAAAAGGATAGGCAAATTTTTCACCTATGACTCAAATCGTAAAACTAGATGCTCTGAAATATATACCATGCAGGTTTATGTTAGAGTGCCACAGAATATCTCTTATAAAATGCTTTGAAAATTGTGATTTCTAGATGCAGTTTGATCAAACTGTGAGGGAAACTCATTCAGATTGTGCTTAGTTTTGACAGTGTTCTACTTAGTAATTATAATAGATTATAAGGCTTTCTTCGTGATTTTATTAAGTTGGAAAGGAAGGGTTAAGGAAAATTTACTGCCTTCTGTACACAGAGAGAGGAAGTAATTTGCTGCTGTGATTGCCCTGGCAGGAGACAAATAAGAAAAAGGATAAACTGGATGCTTTCCAGTTTCACTGTTCTCAAAATCTGGATGAATGGTTTAAACATGGTGAGATTTTATATTTTTGATCTTGACTTTTTCCAACCTTTTCCTCATTCGACCTTGCTAAACACAGGGGTGTAACTTCTTTGGCTGTTCCTTGGCAGCAGTTTCCTGTTTGTACTTATTTTAATATCAAAATGTTTTTCATTTTACAAGCATACAATGACAAATGGCTTAATTTATGCTTCCCGCCAGCATTTAAGCAGGTAACTTGCAAATAGTCTTCTCAGCAGATGGGATGACAGGTAAACATATCAGTTAATCTATGAAAAATTCAATCAGAATAGGCGGTAACTGGAGGACTGCTAAGACAAATCTGAAGTACTGATTTTCCCATACAAATATTAGTCTGCTGTAATTTCATTAACTGATAACTTAATACTCTGTGCAGTACGCTTATAAAATCTACATTACCTGAATAGTTAATTCATATTAAGAACTAGCATGTTTAAGCATAGGTTATTTCAGTGAGAATAAAGTAAAGCTTAGTAAAAGCCAGATGCTTTTGTGTAGAGAAAATTTCAGCTTTAGGTGAATAATTTTCAAGAAAGCCACAATATTTTAGTATCTACAAATATAAACAGTCAATGTCTGTTTGATTTTGGACCATATTTTCTCTACTCACAGTTTAGAAAGTAAAATAATAATAGAAGAATTTATTGAAATTCAGCTACAAATTACTTCTGTTGGAAGACAGTGACACGTTTCTCCTGACCGTAATGTACCTTACACCCTCTCTCTCTTCTGGTAACAGCAGTGGAAAATATTCTGATTTTAACAGAAACAAAAAAAAAAGAAAGTTCTCCTACTTTTAATTTCTCTATTTAAAGAGCTTGTATTGAATAGCTAAGGTCTGAAATGAATCATCTGTCTAAGAGAAAACAATTATTATATATTTCTGTATGAAATTTTCATACAAATATCTTTTGAACTGTGCCTTTCACCATCCCTTCAAACCTACAAATTATTACAGATATTAAATTCAGGTTTATCTGAGAGGAAAACGCAGGGAATTTTCAACTCTTCTCATTTGCAAATGCCCATCAGTGGCAATTGTAGTAAAATCAGTGCAGACACAGTAATATAAAAGTTACATGGGTTCATCAGGTGTTTTGGATATTATTCCCTGTAAATCACCTCCGGTTTTTAAGCAATAACTGATGTTTCTCATCAACATTATCATTAGTCTGCACACTGGTCCATTTCCTTTTTTTGCAAGACTTAAAATATTTCTAAATGCCTCATTATGAATCAGCAAAAGGTCAACTGCAAATGAAACTCTGAGGGAGACATGTCTGAACTACATTTTATCTTCGTCCCTTCAAGGCAGGTAAGCATACTAAAAAAACATAGAAATTATTTCATTACACTTAGTTTCTTGAAAATATGACATTTTAGCTGAATAAAGAAAATCACGTTGTAGGATAGCTGCACTTTCTCATGGGAACTTGTTAACAATAAGGTTTTTGTTTTAGTTAGTTTGTACAACAGACTATACAGTTTACTTCATGGTAACACACTGTGCAAGATGATAAAGTGAGATTCAACCTCAAAACTATCAAAATAAGCCATTATTAATAGCAGTTTGAAGTAACAATGTAAGAAGTCTAATATGTTTGAATTCTACAGACTTTAGTTATCCAACCTTAGGCTTTTAAAATAGCTTATTTTCCTCACAAAATGCTGAAAGTTGAGGGTTTGGATTTTTTTTTTTTTAAGAGATCTCCAGTTAGGTAACAAAAAGAAAAAAAAAAATCTTAGCTTTAGAAGTTTACCCTAATATACATAAAACAGGGATAAAATAAATAGGAACATGGAGATTAAAGTAAATAAAATATTGATTTATTAGATTGCTAGGGATTTTAATTATAAAAGTAATGCTACTGAAATTAATGTCTTTCTTAGAATAAGCAAGAATATTTGAACCTTGTATTAACAGAAAAAAAATATTTGAGCAATATGACATGGGAAGAGCATTGGATTCATGAGATGAGATTGTATGATTTCCAGTGATATTTGCCCACAGCATTTCATAGGTGTGAAATTACATATATGGAAAAAGAGTATTTGCCATTTGCATTCCTCCCTCCACCTACCCCCAGCCCAAAAGTGGGAAAATTTAATTATGAGTTTAATTTTTGAGAAAAAGATTAAACATTCTGATTTCAGAAGTACTGTTTTCACTGTTGATGAAACTTGCTATTAAGGTCTTTCTATGTAAGAAAAGGCAGGCATGTTTTAAGTTGTACTAAAGTAACAAAGATGATTTTGTTCTCCTGTGTTTCTTTGATTTAACTTGAGTTGTTAGGCTGTTGTTTTTAATTAATCCCAGTAGCGACTGAAATTTATTGTTAGTTGAGGGCCTGTAAGAATGAATTTAACTGCCACAGGACACTTCCCAAGGGGTAATTATGCACGTCCCCTAAACAGTCATTATATTTTGTACTAGTTGCCAGTCTTGCTGGCAGTGTCATCAGAGGGTCATCAGAGGTCATGAACTGAAACGGTATGAGTAGAATCTAAGTTACACTTGTGGTTATTTACACAAAAACTGTTAGTCAGATTTTTTTTTACTATAGAATTATTCTTAAATCTGCATTTGAGGCTCCATTTCCTCTGTGTGTGGTCCATATGGCCTCCCCTTGTAGTTCCTGCCAGCTAGAAAGTCCCACATTTTAGAATTGTTGCAAGACAAAGGATAGGAAGGAATGTGGAGAATGTATATACATATTTTGAAGAAGAACAGCTGTTGGTAAATGACAGCTTTTCCTCCTTCAAATGTCTGACTAGTAGAGACACATGGCCACTTCCAAATCCTTCAAAGCCTCTAAAAAAAGAGTTTGTGAATAGTTTATGTGCCAGACCCATTGTTCATGTTTGATGCCAAAGTATGATGACAAGAAACCACATCTTGTATGTGGTTAATCTGTAAAAATATTGTGCTGACCCTCTGCGCCAGAATATCAGCTGGCGCTTCCCACTGCAGAGTGGCTTTCACATTCTGGCAATCTTCTCTAGAGTTGGGCAGGGACTAGAAGCTCTTGAAGTGAAGAATAGTAGAGATAGAAAGGCAAGGCTTGGAGTTTGCAGCCTAGATGGAGAATGGTCTCAGGAACAGCTTCTCTGTTAGATCTTAGTTATATACAAGCAGATATCTTCAGGGATCTGGAAACGGTAGGCTTTACCTTTACTGCCCATATCCATATTGGCCAATCCCTTCAGTGGTAACAAAACAATAAAAAACTGCATGCAGTCCATCACTAAGACCCTCAATAAACAGAACTAAATCATGAAGCTAGAGAACAAGCAGCAGAAAATTATGTCTCTATGGTGAAAACTATTGAGGAGAGTGTACTGCACGTCTTCTACGTATGTTACGAAAAGAGAAAAAGGTGTTGCTGCACATCCCTGTGGACACTGAGAGCCAGAAAAATCTCTGGCTAACCAGTACATGTATACCCATCATGTGTTTGCTGAAATAATAGGTACAAAATATTAGTGGTGGAGTAATAATCCCTAGAAGCTTTCTATTAGGTTTTGAGCTCGGTCCACCTCTGAATGCAGAGCAGGACTGCAAACGAGGAGTGACGTTAGAGGAACAGTTGTCTCAATTTCCCCATCTGTACATTTGTGAAATGATATTTTCTTGACTGGCCTTGAATCATAGAGTCATAAAATTGTTTTGGTTGGAAAGGACCTTTAAGATCATCGAGTCCAACTGTTAACCTAGCACTGCCAAGTCCACCACTAAACCACATCCCTAAGCACCACATCTATACATCTTTTAAATACCTCTAGTGATGATGACTCAACCGCTTCCCTGGGCAGCCTGTTCCAATGCTTGACAAACCTTTTGGTGAAGAAATTTTTCCCCGATATCCAATCTAGACCACCCCTGGGGCAACTTGAAGCCATTTCCTCTTGTCCTGTCTTTTGTTACTTGGGAGAAGAGGCCAACACCTGTCTTTCAGGTACTTGTAGACAGCAATAAGGTCTCCCCTGAACTTCCTTTTCTCCAGGCTAAACAGCCACAATTCCCTCAGCTGTTCCTCATAAGAGGAGAATATATTTTCAGCACTCAGAACACAAGCATGATTCTTACTACATGTGTGCCACATTAATATTACTAAAGAGGCTCTATTCTTTTTTAACTCATTAATATGCAATAGTCAAATATTTAATCAGAAGTATGTTTAAAAGTAAAAACCCTTTTGCTGAGATAGAAGAAACAATATGACATTCCAAAGTAGCAATAGTTCATCATGCCAGCACAATTTATATTACTGAACTTTGAAACACTTGAAGAGCTTAAAACATCAAGTCTGGCTATAGAAACACAGAGAGTCCTGATTCCAGAGTCAGACTGGGAATATAGGAGCTCTCTGTCCTCTCAGCTCAGCAGCCTTGGTATCTACTGAAAGGAAACCAAACATAGTGATTTGGGTAAAAGTTATAGCACGATTTGAGAGTCTTATCTGGTTTGTTTACAGGACAGCTCAGCCTCATGTAGAGGGGATGTGCCAATACTGTTAATAACTCAAGCCTAGTGTGCTCCTTTTGGCTGGGATAGAATAAATTTTCTTCATAATAGCTAGTCTAGGTCTATGTTTTGTATTTGTGCTGAAAACAGTGTGTCAGGTCCCGACCCACTAAGTGGGCTCTGGGAGGGGCGTTCACTTACAGCTCCCCTGTGCGGCAATCCGGAGCA
This sequence comes from Nyctibius grandis, assembly GCF_013368605.1. Classification (NCBI taxonomy): domain Eukaryota; kingdom Metazoa; phylum Chordata; class Aves; order Nyctibiiformes; family Nyctibiidae; genus Nyctibius; species Nyctibius grandis. Next base: position 73,339,687 of record NC_090659.1, on the reverse strand, counting down.
ACTCAGCCACTCTAGAGGCTTTACCAAAGCATCAGTTTGTTGGTGAATGCACCAAAATCACAACAAAGAGGGATTTGGCAAAAGATATCCGCAAAACCTACCTTCGCTACAGAACATGATGAAGAGAATCATAACAAAACCGCAACCGAAACAGTAACCGCATGAACAGTAAAACCTCAACAATCCAAAATTCTCATAACCCCAGAGTCCTGCTGGCAGTTATCACCCTTAGGAAACCAGGGAAAAAAGGAATATAGAAAGAGAGAGAGAGAGGATTGAGAAGGAAGGCAGAGATAAGAAAGATCTCACCATCCTTGGGTCCAGCGATGAAATCAACACGTGGCCAGCAGGTATAGACCAAAAGTACCCTGAGATATCCAAGGCGGGGGCTGTACCGAAAACTTTGCAGCATCAGATTCCGCCTTTTTTTATAATCCCTCGCCCCGCCTCTGGGGACGAGTCCCGTCTGAGCCCACGCATGTGCAGTTCTAACTTCTAGAGAGTTCCTGAAATGGGTCTGGGGTCCCCGGGTGGTCTGGCTTTCACAAGCTTTGTCTCCACCCCGGGGGAGGAGGCTCGCTTTGGCTGGCGACAGGCAGTCCCGGCGCAGACAATAGACCATCCCGGTCCGTGGACCCCGCTCGCAGGGCGAGGCCCCACCTCACTGGGTCTGTCTGACTCCCCTGCCCGCGGCAAGCTGCCAGTAGGGGACATACCGTTAACACCTCATTAGTCAGTCTTCTACACAGCGTTGATAATACAGGGATATTTTCATTATTGCTGAGCAGTGCTTACACAGAGTGAAGGCATTTTCTGCTTCTCACACCACCCCACAAGTGATTAGGCTGGGAGTGCACAAGAAGTTGGGAGGGGGCACAGCTGGGACAGCTGACCTCAACTGACCAAAGGGATATCCCACACCATATGATGTCATGCTCAGCGATATAAAGCTGGGGGAAGAAGAAGGAAGGGGGGGGCGTTTGGAGTGATGGCATTTGTCTTCCCAGGTGATCGTTATGCATGATGGAGCCCTGCTTTCCTGGACATGGCTGGACACCTGCCTGCTGATGGGAAGTAGTGAATGAATTCCTTGTTTTGCTTTGCTTGTGTGTGGCTTTTGCTTTACCTATTAAACTGTCTTTATCTCAACCCATGAGTTTTCTCACTTTTCCCCCTCTTATTTTCTCCCCCATCCAGCTGTGGGGGAGTGAGAAAGCAGCTGTGTGGTCTTTAGTTGCTGGCCATGGTTAAACCACAACACCTAGATTCAATTACTGGTTCTCCCTAAAGTAAATAGCATGCTAGGTACTCAAAACCAATAGTCAATATTACACTAAATTGATGACAGAAAATTTCTGCATTGTTTATAGTGACATCAAACCCTAGTTATCTTCTCAAGCAAAGCTTATAGCATTTATGGTATGCTTTCCTTTTTGTTGTTGCAGGCATGGAAATAAGAGAGTCAAACTGCAAACTGTGTAAATAGAAGATAGGTGAACACTATCTACATTTATCCAGGACTACTTGCTGTGACTGCTTCAGCTTCATAGGAGGTCTTTTAGTCTCTAAGAAAAGTATCAACTTAATTTCGAAGATAATGTCCCAAATTTCCCAATGCCAATATCTATAATACAGACACTTAGAAATATTGTTATCCAAGAGGTAAAAATGAAAATTTGTAGATTTCACTATTCCTATGTAAATTACATTTAATGGGATATATTAACAAGACATATAAAGTTGACAGTTAATGGAAATGAGTGAACATGTTAAGCTTAAATTTAAACCAAATAAAATATTAGATCAAAACTGATTTATTTGGATATTCATTTTCCTTTGGGAAGTTTCAGAAGAGGAATAGGAGGAAAGCCTTAAACATATTTGTGCACATGTTTGTGTTCATAAGAAACTTCTTTGTCTCCGACTTTAATAATCTAGTTGATGTATGACAATAAAATTTTGGTTAAGAGGCTGTCAGATTTCTTCTTCTCTTCAAAAATTAAGATAAAATAATATTTAGGGAAATTGTGAATCTCATTGTTTTGTTCTTTTATTCTTTTTCATCCTGTTGCTTGAAGTGTGATTTTGAGAAATAGAGCTTTTCCAAAGGTCAAGAGATGGCTTGGTGTTTGATTAAATTTAAAAGAACTGTGAGTCTGTACAGTATTTAATGTGAAATAACTTCAAATTAAAGACTATCAAGGGACAATGTGACGTTCCTTTGTCCTGGTTTGGCCTAAACCAGGCCGATTTTCCTTTCAGTGATTTTTACTTTCAGCTAAGTCTCCTCTAAGTAACTGCACTTTCTGAAACTAACTGCATGTTTTCGCAGACAGTGTCTGCTTCCAGGACTGATAACGCTCGAAGTTTGTAGTTATCGCTGAGGCACCGGTAGGGATATTGTGCAGAAAGGCTCTTGCTGTACTTGTTCTTGAGAGAAACCAAGGTCACTGCTGAATTCCTCACTGCTTACGAGTGAAGAGCCGAAGGGGGGTCGCAGCTGCAGGGGGGAGCGGACAGGGCAGGTGACCCAAAATTGACCAACGAGGGTATTCCATCCCATACACGTCATTCTCAGTATAAAGCGGGGGGATCACGAGGGTCTCGCTCTCTTTCTGCTATGGCCGGTATCCAGGGAGGACTCCGTCTGTTTTCCTGCTGCCCCCGATCCCGATCCGTGCGTTCCTGAATCCAGCTCTCGACCATCGCTAGGCCCAGGCTGGGCCTTCCCGGAGCCTGCCCTGCAGTGCCGGTGGTGACGTGGCTGACTTCAGGGGAGCTCAATCTTGGTTTTGTATATATATTTGTATATATTTGATTATTTCTATTATTATTATTATACTCTTTTTCATTATTATAGTTTATTAAAACTGTTTTAATTTTCCAACCCAGAAGTCTCTCTCCCTTTTCCCTTTCCCTTTCCCTCTGGGGGGAGGGGGGGATAACAGAGAGCATCTGCCGCAGGTTTAATAGCCAGCCCAGCTTTAAACCGTGACATCCTTAAACCTACTGAAGAAAAAGCCCTTAGTCTTCCTGAGCTAAAGATGAGCCTGAAAGCAGTATCTGGAGCATAGATGGAAACTAGAAAAGTTATGTGGGTCTGTGAATTATGCATGAGGAAAATACGAACACAATCAGTATGAAAGAACGAGGAAAAATGTAATACCAAATTTCAAACACTTAAAGTTTAAGTGACAAACAGAAAATAGTATGTTTTTTGGTGTTTGTATTAATGGAAAAATAGCTTAAAGTGCTTTCAAAATTATATTGGAACAAAAGCATTTTTTTGAGAAATATCATAGAATCATCATAGAATCATAGAATGGTTTGGGTTGGAAGGGACCTTAAAGATCATCTAGATCCAACTCCCCTGTCATGGGCAGGGACATATTCCACTAGACCTGGTTGCTCAAAGTCCATGCAACCTGGCCTTGAACACTGCCAGGGAGGGGGCATCCACAACTTCTCTGGGCAACCTGTCTCACCACCCTCACAGTCAAGAAATTCTTCCTAATATCTCATCTAAATCTACCCTTTTTCAGTTTAAAACTGTTACCTCTTGTCCTAACACTATATGCCCTTGTAAAAAGTGGGTAATACTCTCAGTATGCATTTTCTTCAATCTTTTCCTTTCTTACTGAAAATTTAACTCACTATCTCTTTAAGAAAATTGTTGGTTGTGAATATTTGTTTTTTGAAAAAAAATATCAGCCATTTGGGAGTAGGGACATAGAGAATACATATTCTTTAATATGAAAATTATTTACGTTCTTTGTTTGAGCAGATTCACACTGACAATCTGAGTACTGATTGTTGAAGTAAGAAAATAATACCCTCGCTGAGAAGTCCTTGTTAAATAGCAGGAATGGATGGCTTTAATTTGATCACATTTCTTTAACAAAGGAATGAAAGAGATCTGTGGTGTCTTCAAGTACTGTTGCAGGTACATACACGTATTCATTACTATATTCAGTGTTATTATATGAACAATAGTAGGTCAAGAAATCCATCTGAAAATTGTTTCAGAACCTCAGCACTCTGAAAGCGACACACTATGTAGTTTACAGCTTGAGTTTATTACTGGCCAGTTTATGACCATCTGTTCAAGTCAATTTATCTGTTTATGCTTTCATTTAGCTAAACCACAAGTCTCTTTTTTTTTTTTCCATTATTGTTTTTCTTACATGAAACAAACTCTAGCAGACTTATGATCTTAATAATTTTGCAACTATTAGTGGTTAGATTTAAGCTTCTTTAATCCTGACTGATGACAATTCAGTGGGTAGTTCCAGAACAAGTTTCCAGACTGTGTTGTTGCAGCAGTCAAAGTCTGGTTTTGTACTAAACTTCAGAGAAAATACCTAATATGCAGTTATCTCTACTTGGGCTCATCACTGTAAAATATATGTCACATTATATTGCCTTTTGATACTGATTTCTATATGTTGTGTTCAAATTCTGCATTAATATTACAAATGTGATAGTCATTACCAAAGACTGAAATAAACTGTGGGCAAATATGTAATGTTACCTGCTAAGTTATGTACATCTGTGCAGTAACTAACAGCTAATTTCTCAGGTATGGCGCTGTGGTAACTTTGGACAAATACCAGTATTTTACTGGCAGCTATGACAAGTAAGGTGATAAAATTGTGGCCGAGATTTGGTGGGAGAAAAGGAAGCAAAAGACAACTACCTGCGCTGTTGTTAATTTTTTACTGAGAAGAGACTTTCTTCTCTGTTCTCCCTATTAATGCACCATTGCAAGAAACAGTAGATTTTTTTTTTTTTTCAGGTAGATACTGCATAACTTATATGGATGAAAGAGTAATAATCTATTCAGAAAGTAGTTGATCAGGCCTGACGTATTCTCTGAACATATAGTAATAACTTTTCAATTGCAAATGCTTGAGGCAAATAAATCTCTAAACGATATTGTTTCGTTGTCACGTCTAGGAAGGCTAATATGGCAGAAGCTAAATCCCCTTGCGCTCCAGCTTGTCCTCAGGTATTATAGGGGCTGGGGGTAGCAGAACTTAGTCTCTGAGTGATGCCTGATTTGACACCTTGAATTTTGGCTGAAATAGGCTAAAGTTGGCACTATCAGTCTGGCTGAGTTCAACAGCTAATATGTTGAACTAACACAGGTCCGGATGTGCTAGTAGTGCGGGGCTCAGTCACAGTCAATGAACTAACACCGTTCCAGATTATGCCATAAATCTGGGCTAATCCACTGAAATAAAATCCTCGTGACCAGTTCCACAATTAAGGTAACTTATTTGACCAACGGATATAGATTCTTTGAGATCGCCAGTGATGAATACACTGTCTGCAAAGCATGCTTAGATACCTATGAATATATGTATGTTGCAAGATGACTATGTAGCACTACTAATATGATTACAAATACAAGCTTGATTTCTAAGTTTTCTGCGTAGCCCTGGTATAACCAAGTGTACGAATCTTACCCAAAGACATTTTTATGGGTGGGGAAGAGAGGTTCAGCCCATCAACTGATCCCAGAAGTCCATAGTGATGTCTCCCTGACTTCTCAGAGCTGGTATCTTCCCCGCCTTGCCTCTTTCTTGAAGGCATTTTACACTATTTTCCTATGTTTAAGTGGAGCTTGAGTGACTCTAGTCGTACATACCTTTATTACTGATTGGTGCAAAATTCTCTCGCTTTGATTTTAAAGGTATAGGCTAAGAAAAATTCAGAGAACATGGTCGGGGCAGAAGGAGGCAGGTAGCTTTTAGGATAGAGGTGTGTTTTGGTATTATAATGAGATTATAATGAGCAAAGTTCATCCACAGGACACAATTTCACCACAATCACTGTCTCAGTGATCAACATTCTGGGTGGAATGGGGTATAATTTCTTGTTTGACAACAGCGATGTAATTTATCGGCTACAAGGTCCCATGGTGTTCCCATACCTGCCTTGTTTACACAGAGCCTGGCCATGGTTATCTCCACACCATTCCACCCTCCATTCTCTCAGAGTTAGCACACCAAGCTCCCTTGGTGTCAAACATCTAAGAATGCAGGCCAGGTTGCCTGGGGAACTGTTACGGTATATGCCGACCACATCCCACGCTAGACACTTTCTTAGTTCTATAAGATGTGGATATAGCTTTACTCTCAATAAGTGTGCCTCCAATAGTTTCAGTAAATTGCCCCTGGTAGTTATTCCACATTCATATCCTTTGATTTGAAGGAAAAATATGAGCTAATGGCTATAGTATTGTTTCTGAGAAGGCATCAGCCATCAGGAGAGAGTACTTCTGCAGCTTGTTAGTGTTTATTTTCACAACAAAGAGCTCCATATCCTTCAGAAACTGCTGTTAGTACTTTCTATTTTCACAACCACATAACACACTTCTCAAGCCATTATCACAAACTGGCATTATCACAAAAATAATGCAACTCCTCCCAACTGGAGGACATGTACAGCTCTCATAGCAGTAGCATGTCAATTCTTTCACTTAATAAGTTGAAAATGAAAGAAAGAAAACCGGCTCATTCTCCTCACAGATTCTTGGATGGAGTGTTGTGTAAAATGAAGAAGCCCATGTTGAACCTAGGACTGCTTTTAATTTTAAAATTTAAAAATAAATATATCGCTTCTCCATATTAAAATAATGTTACATGCAGGACAGTTTTGACTTCAGTCTTGTCTTCAATAAAACATGAATAAATAGGGAAAAAATAGATATTTTTCAAGACCTTACATCTGTGTTATTTTACTTACATTGCAAGTTCATCAACCTCATTATCCATCTGTTACCCTGGTGGTAGATATATACCTTCATAAATATATTGATAAAAATTAATTGTTTGAAATACAAAAATTCTGCATACTAACGCGTCCTGTGCTAACATAATTTGCCTAAATCTGGCAACCCACAAATTAGATCTACATCATTCCACATTTGTTAAGTATAGAGAAAAAGTAGCAAACAGCAAGTGAAATCAGTTCCTTGCTAGAATAGTTCTCCCTCCACTAACTGTTGAGGAAGTCTGTGAAGCTGACTGAGCTCCTAAGTTTTAGTTGTCATATTTAGATAATATCAGTCTGGAAGCTGATGTAAGGAAAGTTTTTGTTGTTTTGTTTCGTTTTTGTCCATTTCTATTTCAAGCACCATTAAAAGGTTTTATTAAACCTAACACTAGTCACACTAAGTGTACATAACTGTACTTTTATAGTAAGCAGAAATGAATGTTGTCTCGACTTTGCTTAGCTTTTATTAGTTTTTGATATTATTTTTTGAAAACTCATTTAAACCAATTCTAACTTTGTTCCAGTGATCTGTGATCTTATATTGCAAAGTGCTGAATCAACAGTAAAATAAAGAAATAGAATTTGGAGTATTTAAGATAATTTATCTATTTACTTTAAAAAGAACTTTCTGAGGATGAGTATGTATTTGTAGCGTTAGCAATCACTGTGAAGGGCAGGTAGACGTATTTAACTTAACTACAACTTTATCTTGTAAATAATTAATCAAGACAAGTAACATATAATTCTGTTCTGAAGTAGATATTATTTTTCCTTACATTTAAATCTCTATAGCCTGATAGACTATAATATTACTAGATTTTTTGAACTAATTAAACTCTAACTACTGGTAGATTAACACATAAGTGGATCCAGTCTTAGTGCTTCCTGCTTGCTATATATGTATCTCAGTGTTTCTCAAAATACCTTTCTCATCGTCCTTTTTTTATTGTGTTCCATCATTTTGTCATTGCTTCAGAAACCATTTTTTTTTTCTGCAAGGTTTCTACTTTAAATCATAAATTTTTGTGATGAAATTAACATTTTTCATTTCATATGAAGGATACAACTGACTGGCCTCTAAAGATGTTATTATTACACCAGATTAAATGTCAGCTCTCTACTTGCAGCTATAGATTTACATTAGACATGTTAAAAAAGCTTAAAAAGGAAAATTATTTATCTGTCTTATTAACACCCCCAAAACCTTTCACATTGGAAGATATAAGCTCCCGTGGATATGAAACAGAATCTGAATGGTTCAAAAATTTCAAAATGGTCCGGGGATAGGCATTCTGTTAATGTTTAAATTAAGAAAGCTCTGAAATGTTCTTTTTATAAGGTCTGCATTGCCAAAACAAAAAGAGCACTACCCGAGACTGAGACAAGATTAGAATGTGAGTTATATGTGTAGAACTATTGCACAGATATTATTTAGTGGATATGACATTTGAGGGAGAAATAGAAATTCCTTTCTCAAAAACAAGTCCAGAGAAAGACTGAAAACCAAAGGCTATTACCTGGCAAATATCAGGGGCATGACTGTATAGAGAGTTTTAGATTAGGGTTTCTTTGGTCACAGTTTCACATGTCTTTTTATCGGATTTGTGTAGTGATCAGGATTAAAACAAAATTTGTTTATAAATAAACAGGACTGTATCAAACCAAACAGTTCCTTATAGGTAGTTTCTTCTCATAATTGATACAATCTGCTGGACTCCAGATGTTGGCTAATAACATACATCAAAAAGAGCAATATTCTTATTATAACAAGTCATGACAGACCACCTTGGATTTCCAGTCTAGTTTGTTTTATAGACATGAACTGTACAATATTATATCCCATGTCAAGTGAAGTGACATCTTACTGATGTTACTAACTTCAGATAGACAGTTAAGCTCCCTCTGGCAGCAATAATTTAGCCCAGCAGAAAAAAAAAAAAAGAAAAAGAAAAGAAAAGAAGAAATAGTTTCCTACCAGATTACTGACTCAGATCATCTAAATAATGGGTCAGATTAGTGCTGGAAAACAAGGGAGTGAGGCAGAACATTGAATCACTTGAAATATTTTAGAATAATGGAAGAATGAAATTGGATCATCATGCTTAGATGATGAGAACTTGTAGTTTTCTTCAGGTTTTTTTTTTCCCTGACAGAAATCTTAGTAAGAACATCAGTTTTACAAATTGCAAAGAATTTATAGCCTCACATTACAAATCACCTTGAGTCAAATATCCAGTTAGTGTTAAATGCAGGAGTAACATAGTATTCAAAATAAATGACAAGTTCATTTTCAGTTGTTCTTTGTTTCACCAGGATTAAGGCTTTTGAAGAGAGACAGTTCCCCCTTTTAATACCTGTTCTTCAGTACTTATTCAAGTATTGGACTGGAAAGAGGAAGGAGAATGGAAAACAGCAGAAGAAGTAACTACTGTCCTTGTAACTTCCTTATACATTTGTATGCATTTTTTTCTAAATTAGCATACAAATTAGAAAGTGTGTTGACTATTAAAAAAAAAAATATCTTGAGGAAGACGAATCTGTATTACCTGCAAAGGATTACTGAAGAAATTTTCTTTTGTTCCAGAAGAGAAACAGAACTCAGATGACATACTGCTTGATTAATTATAGTGCAAAGTCTTTCTGAAGACATTTTACGGCAGAGGAGCAGTGTAGGGGAGAGGGGCTGTGAGCAAACATGCAACTTGTGTTTGTGCTGTAACAGAATGTTTCTATTAAAAGATCAGAACATGATGTATACTTCCCCCAGATGTGTACCATAGCCATTAGAAGTGCCGAAAAACCTAAATAAGCACTTCAAGACTGGAAAATCTAGCAGCCTCTAATGCAGCTAGCACTCAATGAGGACACACAGAATGTTCTATTTACTATTCAAGAAGATATGTAGTAAAAAATGAAAAAATAGAACAGAAACAGGAGTAAACTTTCAGCATAGTTCACAGATCATCTCTGGAAGTTTTGGTTCAAAGTGTTTGCTTCAAGTTCTCAAGTACATAAAGTCAAAGGGTTACAAGACAATCCACAAGCCCAGTCAGAAATGTTCTGTAGAAATACTAACAAGTCATCTAAGACGACTGAGAGAAACATTATCAGTTTGCTCTTAATTCATGTTAGTCTCTTAATTTTTCCTTATTCTGCTCTCTAAAGCCTTCTGTAAGGAAGCATCTTTGTCAAGTAAATATTGCATTATTTTCTACTTAAAATGCCTCCCAAAATGACTTTCTCCTCTTTCTTTATCATGAGATGCTTATGCCTCAATGATTAACAAGAATCTAGGATGAAAAATATAGTCAAGGAATTTATTGACAATACATAGCCAAACTGAGAAGAAATTTTGCTCTGTAGTTTTAGAGTGTTTCATATTTCATTTAACTACTCATAATAAAGATGAAAATGAAAGAGGACACAAAGTGGACAGAAGTTCTATTGAGAAAGAAAGAAAAATTTTAGCTGTAGACTAATTGATTCATATAGTTGAACATCAGCATGGGAATCCCAAAGTCTTGTTGATGCAATAATCAGTTTGCATTTCTAAATGGAAAAGCATATAGCACATTTATGGTCTTATATTTGTTAGATTTTATCCCCTGCCTCATTTACAAGACAATGAAGGAAAAATTTTCAGAATCAAAAAAGTTTTCATGCTGTTTTTGAAGGAAATGTGAGATACTCATCACTTAACACACAGGGTTCTTCACTCAGAAAAAAATGTTTCCTGCAGCGCTACAGATGCTTTTAGAATAAACACTCAATGGCAGGCAAGAATAGCAACGTTTGCCAAAGGTCCCAGCTGCTTTCTCAGTTCCAGTAAATTGTATGATTTTTTTCTGGATCTACACATTTGTTATTAGAAAAGTATTATTCTGCTATTAGAAATGCAAGATGACTCTATCCTGATGGTGCCATCCTGTCCACAGCAGGTGAACCCCATACCATCCATGTAAAACTAAATGGGCAGAAATCCATCCATTGTGCAACTGCAAATAACTGTGGCAGAGGTTAATGTGGTTTCAGGCCAGGTTTAAGAACGTTTGTAATAATGCGGGGAGAAACCCAGAAACTGAAAAAATCTTGCTGAGATTCAAAGCTGAGTGTTAAATCTTGCTTTAATTGATAGTTTAATGACATTTTATGTAAGGTTGGTAATATTTAGCTTGCTGCTGAGGGCATAATAGTTAAGGTCTTAATGTAAATTACTTGTCAAGCTCATTTTAAATGATTGAGAAGACGGTGAGAATAGCTTGTTGAATTCTGGTTTATTGTAAATAAATATACAAATAGATATATTATCTATGTTTGTATACATGTATGTATGTATATGTGTATAGTGTTGTATATTTATATAATTGTAAGCCACATGAAATAAAAAAAATAGTTCTAATTATTTATAATGGAATTGGATATACAAATTAGAACACAAGCCTGTGATAGCTTTTTCTTTAGTAGACAAACATTATATTAGTTATTAATTCGTTTGTTTTATAGGATATGCTCTTAGTAAAGGACTTTGTCGTAAAATAGTTTTCTGTTAAAAGAACTCAGTAATGCAGTGGATGACCGGAGATAAACTAGACTGCAATAAAGCAGATTTTATTAATATACATTGCTTAATACTGTATAAAATATATATAGTAACACTATATTTTATCATATACTCCCAAAACATTTCATAGATTAATTACAAACAGCGTATCAGGATGACAGTAAACAAGGTAAGGGTGAATGTAAGACTATATTGAGATTCTGAGGGAAACTGGAGTTTCTAAGGTAAAATTCACAGTAAATAAATTGTTATGACTAAATATGCATGGCATAAATTTCTCCTTTGTTAGGCGGAAGAGTGAATATGTGTCACCAAAATTATTTATTTCTTTGTTTTTCATTTGTCATGAAACGCATGTCCATTATACATATGGGCTTCCTTGGAATGTCCAAAATAATTACAGAATTATGCAGTACTTCTGTGAGGTGCAGAAATGACTAATTTGAGAACACATGCATTTAAAGAAGGCATTTTATAGGATTCCTTTAAGACTGTGTTACAGAAAAACTGTATATATCATTATATTTAGCCTTGTTTTAAAATAATAAATGGAGACCTTGCATTCTTCATATGGAAGCTGATGGACATTATCCAAGAACTTGGTAGCTTCAGAAATGCTCAAAAAATATATTTACGTAAGTTATAAAGTCCAGAGAAGAAAATCCAATTTAGAAATTATTACCTATAATTTCAGGTTCATATATCAACAGGGAGCATTTATGTTCCTAGTCAGAGCCATGCAATATTTTTAAATTAGTTCTTTTACTAGAGAAAACTGTGTTTTCATTGAGTATATTACGAAATATTTTTTTTCAGAGCAGTGGTGTGATTTCAACTGAATTTGAAAACTCTGCTACAGAATTTCCTGCATCTGACTTTTGAGTTTCATCATTTGTTCCATAGCTGCCAATCTAGCTGAGGCATCTGCAAATGAAGTGGAAGGACGCTCTTGCCTTGACTTAGCCAGGTGCTCAGAACAAGGACTTTGTAAGGTGAACTGTTAGGCTAGACCTTCCCAGGCTGAGGCATACTTCAGTGTAGATTTCTGACTTTCTGAATTAACTACTATGATAACTACCAACACTTATGCAAAAGTGGATCTATTTGCTTTTTGTCTGTGCTATAAGTTAAATCTGGTGTTAGCTGAGTGATTTGAGCATGCTTAGCAGACTGGATTCTTCTGAAATCTCCAAAAGACTATAGATGCCTTGCCACTTTTCCAAATAAGAGCAGCTACATAGGTGGCATACAGGGAGCCCAAAAACAGAGATCCCAACAGATTTTTAGATACCATGGGAATTTGATGGAAATTAATATGGAGGTCACAGTCACTCTCTGGAACATGAGCATTAGAGTCTGCATAATATTTTTTGTGGAGTTTTTAAAGTCAAAGTCTAGTCTTCTCTGACTATTTCGCTTTTATAAAATAAAAAAATAACACTTTTTCTTTTTTGTGGAATAGCAATGACAGTAAAAGCAACAAAGAAGTTCTCATGTTAAGAAAACTGTGGGTTACTCAAATACATTCTGAAGACCAGTAGCCATAGATAAGACTTGCTTAAAAGTATTAAAATGTCTTCCGTAATCCTAACAGTAATGCAAGTATACATTATTTTAAAAGTACAAATAAAACCACAAAGGATTTGAAAATTCATGTCTGAAATTTTTATATGACCACAATTTTTCATTACCTTGCTTCAAGGGTGCTGAAAACTATGAAATAATATATCCATTCATAAATGAATTCCAGTAGTTTGACTTGGGACATAGGCAAGTTACAGTTTTAGTAAAGAGGTTTCTAATAGGCAACAAAAAGCTAATGAAACCAATTTAATAATGTGATATTACATGACAATGAACAAATGCAATTATAGATACAATCAAGATACACTGTCAATGATCTTAAACTATACATGTTTAGCTGGTATACACAGAAGTGTTTTTATATGCTCTGTTTTCACAGAGCAGTTTTCAGTAGCTGCAAATAAGTGGTTCTCCAAACAAAAAATAATTTATTTATTTGGCAGTTGTTTTTAGTACACCTGATGAATCAATGTGCTGCACACCATATCGGACAATAAGGGAAAACATAAGAGCTTTAATATATTCCTTAACCATCAGTAATCACGTCTATGAATGTGACAGCATCTCAGTGACTGAATTTCTAAACATGATATATTTATTTAGTTTAATAAAGGGCTTTAGGGGAAAAAAAAGAAAGTAAGAAAATGATCTATTGAAAAGGAATGTTTGAAAAGTCACATTGGGAATAAAATATTGCAGAAAGCTTCAAAGGAAAAACATTTGTTAGTGACTGGGTGGCAACAGGGAATTTAAACAAATGCTGCTACTTATATCTTTGATCAGAAATTGTATTCTTCCGTAAAATTCAGATTTCTAGAAAAGAATTAGATTGTTTCTTTGGGCTCAATGTGTTTCTTCCTTTTCCTTTTCATTGTCCGCAAAGTAAAGTGAACATTAACTTGAATGTGCCTACCACATCCCTTGTATGCTTTGATCATGGAAAAGGTATTGTCTGGCAAAAAGACTTGATGTTGAAAGTCTGGTCCCAGGTTTTCTCCAGTAAGATGATCTGTATTCTCCCCTGTCAAGTGAACAACAGAGGGAGTTTTGTCTAAGACCACATAAGCATAAAAATGGCAGAAGTCTCTACTCTCAGCAGCTTCAGGTGATCAGCCTGAAAAAGCATTCATCATCAAACACACAATAGCGACTGCTAGATGTCAAAAAAGAGATGGTCAGAATGATCAGCGTTCCCCACATTTCATCAAGCAGCGGCACTATCTCCTCTGTGTAGTCCGGCCTCTCTCTCAGTGTAGTGATACTTATCTCACTGCTTTCAATACCGGAAAAACAAACATTTTGGTTCTAACAAGCATTTTAGAACCACTGACCAAAAGATATTAAATAAATAAAATATTTAAAGTAAGAATTAGGGAGGTAGTATCATGAAGCTATTAACACCCTACCGTTTTTTACTGCTGTTCTATTTATGCAATTGAAAAGAATTAAATACTTTTTAAAAAATGGATAAAGTATATCCCTGTTATTTTTTTTTTCCTTTGGAGTAAACAGAATTTACTAGAAAACTAAACTGCTCAAAAAGGATGTATATTTTTGAGTTTAATTTAAGGAAATATAACAGGCTTTTTAGTGTCTTAAAAAGAAAAACAAGTGTCTACGGTTATGGCTACTACTAGTCACAAGCAACTACTGAAAAGTTTCATCTTTGCCTATGTGGAATTTACTTTCATTTCCTTCCATCAGCCACTGCAGTTTAGGTGCTGTGCTTTCTTTTTTTTCAAATATCAATTTTAAATAAAGCAGCATCTATACTTCACAGGCTTACACTTTAATGTTCCCAAACTGACGTAAGACACATCTCAGAGTATATTCTAGTGACATTATCATAGCTAACAGCACAATAATATGTTTTAAACTAGTTGTTTAATGAGAATCTATATTTTGGGTACTGGAAATAAAAGATTGTACAGGACAGAGACTGGTTTCTCTCTAAAGTGCAACAGTGGTGATGAAGAGTCATCTGTTCTGCAGCTGTGTAAGCCTGATATGATCGTTAACCATAAAAATGTATACTTTTTAAATGGGATTAGGCAATGCATGTAAGTAAGCAAAATCCCAGTATCACAACGAAGACCTTGGCTCAAACAAGAAGTGCCAGGTACAATAATAAGATTTCTTCCAGATAGATTTTTTTTTGCCTTTAAATTACAACATAGTTTACCTTCGTTTACTCTTACGTTATTTGTACTTCTTCAAAATACTTACGAAGGTAAAGAAAAGTAATATATATAGCAGCCCTTGAAATAAAAGCAATTACCTGATTGTAGCCAAATCACAGGAATAACTTCTTTGTGCTTCTACTTCTGCTATTGCGATTACAAAATTATATTTCTTATTAAATCCTCAACTGTCCTTTAAGCATAGGGAGAAATTTCATTTGTTTGAAATATGAGAAAATTGCACAGATTTAAGTAGTTTTATTTCAAGATAAAATACAACTATTCTTAGTTTGGCGTCTTGATGCAGTGTAGTAGTTTCATTTTTCTCAAGTTGTGACTGTGTTGCCCTTAATAGTTGATGTTCAAAAAGGCAGGTAAATTATGTGGATGTTGTATTGAATGTGATGGTCCTTTGAAGACTCCTCTTCATTGTTGCCATGCTGATGCACCAGCTGTTTCTGAGAACTTGAATCAGATTCCTAAAGCTACAGGTATAACCAGGGTACAGCACCCTGCTCTGCCGCTGTTTCTCTGCTTCAGATTGTTCAGACCGGACAGGGGATTGTTTTTTGATTGTAGTAGCGTTCCTTAACCTCCTACTTGAGAACTGAGGCCATTCCTCCAAAAAGTAATTTTCCAAGTCTTTTGTACAGTTTTATACACCCCCCCTCAGCCGCTCACAACATTAACGAATATTTTCTTCCCTATGTACCACTTTAGCTTCAGATGGAGCCTGTTTTCTGCTCAGCTTCAAGTTTACTATGTTTTACCTGATTTCTTCTGAGTGTTCTGTTTCTGGCTTATTACATGTCTCCTTCCTTCATCATAATCTCATGAAGCTTACTCCCTAGAATCCATTTTACTCCTTGGCACCTACAGAAAGGGGATGGATCAAACCAGTAGTTTCAGATGTCAGTAAGAGAGGTTTAAAGAAAATATTAATTTCCACTTGTACAAAATTCTTCATGCTGTAGCATAGGTGATCAACACACTAAAATTATATAGACAAAGACTCAACATACTAAAATCTTCATATAGACAAAGACACACTTGAAAAATATCACAAGGAATAGAGGAAAATAATTCACAGACAAGATGATGGATCCCTATGAATCACAAGTTGCTGTTTCAGGGAGATGGACTGGTTATGCAACTAGCTTGTTGGGTGACCTGAAAATGTAGACTTTTCCAGTCCCTCACAGGGACTGTGATTAGGGATTCAGATCAGCTGTTTGTCTGATGCAACTTCAGAAAGGGGATTGCAACAGTCATCATATCCCACTATGTGCAATTAAAATAAATACGTAAACAAAACTTCCATGTAAGAATCTCGAAGTCTACACACAAAATTTGTCTGTGTGAAAATTAAATAAAAGCAAGAAAATGAAACCATTAGCAAGCCAAATTCAACATCCTACTAAATACACAATTAATGGGATATGCTATGCAAGTTATAAATAACTTTATTATTCTTTCAAATACCCATGCTGATCTTATCCTTCGGAATCTATAGTCTTCATTATGTAAATTATACACAGCTGCAGGTAAGTACTTTGAAAGAATGTAATTCACCAGATGCATATTTACAGAATCACAGAATGTTAAGGATTGGAAGGGACCTCGAAAAATCATCTAGTCCAATCCCCCTGCCGCAGCAGGATTGCCTAGACCATATCACACAGGAACGCGTCCAGGCGGGTTTTGAATGTCTCCAGAGAAGGAGACTCCACAACCTCTCTGGGCAGCCTGTTCCAGTGTTCGGTTACCCTCACCGTAAAGAAGTTTTTCCTCATATTTATGCGGAACCTCCTGTGTTCCAGCTTGCACCCATTGCCCCTTGTCCTGTCAAGGGATGTCACTGAGAAGAGCCTGGCTCCATCCTCTTGACACTTGCCCTTTACATATTTATAAACATTAATGAGGTCACCCCTCAGTCTCCTCTTCTCCAAGCTAAAGAGACCCATCTGCCTCAGCCTCTCCTCATAAGGGAGATGTTCCACTCCCTTAATCATCTTTGTGGCTCTGCGCTGGACTCTCTCTAGCAGTTCCCTGTCCTTCTTGAACTGAGGGGCCCAGAACTGGACACAATATTCCAGATGCGGCCTCACCAGGGCAGAGTAGAGGGGGAGGAGAACCTCTCTCGACCTGCTAACCACACCCCTTCTAATACACCCCAGGATGCCAATGGCCTTCTTGGCCACAAGGGCACACTGCTGACTCATGGTCATCCTGCTGTCCACTAGGACCCCCAGGACCCTTTCCCCTACGCTGCTCTCCAACAGGTCTGTCCCCAACTTGTACTCATACATGGGGTTATTCTTGCCCAGATGCAGGACTCTACACTTGCCCTTGTTATATTTCATTAAGTTTCTCCCCGTCCAACTCTCCAGCCTGTCTAGGTCTCTCTGCATGGCTGCGCAGCCTTCCATTGCGTCAGCCACTCCTCCCAGTTTTGTGTCATCAGCGAACTTGCTGACAGTGCACTCTAATCCCTCATCCAAGTCATTAATGAATATATTGAATAGAACTGGTCCCAGTACCGACCCTTGCGGGACTCCGCTAGACACAGGCCTCCAACTGGACTCTGTCCCATTGACCACCACTCTCTGGCTTCTTTCCTTCAGCCAGTTCACAATCCACCTCACTACCCGATCATCCAGACCACACTTCCTCAGTTTAGCTGCGAGGATGCTGTGGGAGACCGTGTCAAACGCTTTACTGAAATCAAGATAGACCACATCCACAGCTTTACCATCATCTATCCACCGGGTTATGTCCTCATAAAAGGCTATCAAGTTGGTTAAGCATGACTTCCCCTTGGTGAATCCATGTTGAGTGCCCCTAATGATCCCCCTATCCTTGATGTGTCTAGAGACAGCACCAAGAACAAGTTGTTCCATCACCTTTCCGGGGATGGAGGTGAGGCTGAGCGGTCTATAGTTCCCCGGGTCCTCCTTCTTGCCCTTTTTGAAGACTGGAGTGACATTCGCTTTCCTCCAGTCCTCAGGCACCTCTCCCGTTGCCCACGACTTAGCAAAGATGATGGACAGTGGCCTAGAAATGATTTCCGCCAGCTCCCTCAGCACCCGTGGGTGCATCCCATCAGGGCCCATGGATTTATGGACGTCCAGGTTGCTTAATTGGTCCCTGACCCAGCCCTCATCAACCAAGACAGATTCCTCCTCTATCCTGACTTCTTCTGGGGCCTCAGGGGTCCGGGGCTCCTCAGGACAGCCTCCAGCAGTATAGACAGAGGCAAAGAAGGCATTCAGTAACTCCGCCTTCTTTTTATCCTCTGTCTCCAGGGCACCCACCTCATTTATCAGTGGGCCTACATTGCCTCTAGTGTTGGATTTAGTATACTTGGAGCTCTCTTATCCCCTCAGCTTCTGTTCTTGCTCTTTTTAGGTGAATCTGTTAAATTCCTTAGAGAGTTAGAAAAAACTTCCTTAGAAAAGGACGTCTGAGAAGAATTTATAAATATCAAAAACATGGTGTCTCTATCAATTTCAAAACTGTAACTAAAGTAAACACATAAGGAAAATTATTCAACATGCATCCCTTAGTCAGAATGACAGTTTTGCTACTGATAGTTCTAAGTCAGATCCAACATTTAACAATGTGCAGCAAGAGTCTACTGCTTCTGAGAGGATATAGTACAAGACACGTAGACCAATGCCTAGGGTAACCTCCAGCCAGAACAATAACACTCCCACATGACTTAGCAGGTGGCATGCCTGAGGGTGGCTGTAGGGACACTTGTGTTGCAGATTCCTGGGATGATATGTCCTGTGCTTACAGCACCCTCCAATGTTGCTATAAGTTGAAAACCTTCAGTGTTTCCTAGAAATGTTCTGATGTTGCTTGCTGCAAGAGTGGATAGGATTTGT
Source organism: Nyctibius grandis (assembly GCF_013368605.1). Taxonomy (NCBI): domain Eukaryota; kingdom Metazoa; phylum Chordata; class Aves; order Nyctibiiformes; family Nyctibiidae; genus Nyctibius; species Nyctibius grandis. The sequence goes on along the minus strand of NC_090659.1, from coordinate 73,320,692 downwards.
AGTCAGACAGAGCTCAGGCTGAATGTAGGCAGTTTACAAAATACCTTATCTATTAATTATTCCAGGACCTGAGGGAGTCAGGGGTTTCAGAGTGCTTCCAGAAATGCTTTAACAGTTACAAAATGGACAGAATTCAACAAATCTCTGTATCCACTGATCCGGTACAAGGGGACACCCCTTCCTCATGCTCTTTACATCAAATAGACATGTTAAAGTAGATGTACTATGTTAGCAGTCAGAGTGGGATAATTTTCTATCCCCTTTTCAATGTTCAAAAGTCCTGTGCAAGATCAAAAGCATTAAAGGAATCAAGCACAGCAGGGTCAGAGACAGTGCAGGCATGCCTTTATGTGCCTTCAGCCACATTAGCTGTTTGGGAATCTAGAATCTGCTCTTATTTAAAGTAAAAAAGGAGTCAACTGGAAAACAAGTGCATTAACATTAAACTGGAATAATTTAATTGAGAGAGAATTAGCCAATGCTTAATTCAACACTTCCATTCTAATTGTTAGCCTCAGTGCCAAGGCTCTGAGAATAATATGACTTTAGAAAAACCTAGCATGAACCAACTGTGCTTACCAATAAGATGCATACCATTCCTACTTCTACAGATGGAATATTTCACCCCTGGTGAGGCTAAAGCACTTTTCTAAATATGTTACTGAAAATAAAATCTTAGCAGCATAGCTGCATCGCTGTCAGAACTTCATTTAGTATCAGCAACTATTTTGAGCCCCAGACTATAAACAGAAGGTTAAAGAAATATTACATAATATTCCAAATGTCCTAACTAGAACAAGGTATTTAAAAACCTGCAGAAAAGTGTCTTGAATAAAGAATGGTGTTTGTATTTCCAAACCGTAGATGATAGCAAGGATATTTATTCCCATCCGAATCACAATTAGTTAAATTATTGTTCACATTAAAAGCCCAGGGAGAGAAAAGTGATGGTTACAGTTAAAAGATCACGGTTACAGGAGTGGAAATAAGTTGATAACAGGAACCTAGTGCAAATTTTACTTTGTGAACAGCTAAGCAATTTTCTTTTGCTTCAGGACCATGAGCAATGAATGATGTGACAGTTAACATTGGATACTTGTTCTGACCTCAGCTGGAAGAGCATTCTCCATTTTAAAAGGCTTGACTTCACATCTAGCAGCTACAATTTATTATTTCTGGGGATGGTAAAGAAACTCAGATGCAACATCTAAGAGGTTGGAGAAGGTTACCAACTTCCTGTATGTTAACAGATTTGTGGCTCTTTCAGCCAAAGAAATCTACTGATGCAGACATACCTAATAAAAAGCCAAATTGTCTGAACTCTAGACAGAATATCAGAACACATTAGCTGATATACTGTTCGCATTTTACTATAGATGTTCTCCTGTTGTATCCTCAGTTTTATACATTAAATAGAGATATGTACTATGACTTTCTGCACTTTATATGCAAGGTAGTTTTCTTTTATTTGTTTTCACATAAGCCTTTAAAATATGCAGCCTTATGTGGGTTTGATCTAGCTTAAAGTTTGGTAATAATGGATTTCTACATCCTGAAAATAAACACTCTGACACGTAAAAGTGAGAAAACTTACTTGACCTGGAACTTTATTTGGAAATACATGTGAAATGATGACATAAATAGTGTTCATAATATAGGGTAATGACATAATACTTTGAAATACAGACAGTGGATGGACAACCTGAAATTAATGTTCTCATTTAAGCTGTGGTGATCCAGGAACCTCTGGCGGTCTTCATAGCATTTCCTTCTCTCTCAAATATGCAAGAATACTTACAAGTAAAGATTTAGTACTTATATACTAGTACCATGTAAGATGACACCTCGAATACTGTGTTCAGTTTTGGGTCCCTCACTACAAGAAAGACATTGATGAGCTGGAGTGAGTCCATAGAAGGGCAACAAAGCTGGTGAACGTTCTGGAGAACAAGTATTATGAGGAAAGGCTGAGGGAATTGGGGCTGTTTAGTCTGCAGAAAAGGAGGCTGAGGGGAGACCTTATCACTCTCTACAACTACCTGAAAGGAGGTTGTAGCGAAGAGGGTGTTAGTCTCTTATCCCAAGTAACAAATAACAGGACAAGAGGAAATGGCCTCAAGTTGTGCCAGGGGGGGGTTTAGATTGGATATCAGGGAAAACATCTTTGCTGAAAGGGTTATCAAGCATTGAAACAGGCTGCCCAGGGAAGTGGTTGAGTCACCATTCCTGGAGATATTTAAAAGACATGTAGATGTGGTGCTTAGGGATATGGTTTAACAGTGGACTTGGCAGTGCTAGGTTAATGGTTAATTGGAGAGATATGAATTTGATAGGTGGACTGTTTGGTGGATGAGGAATTGGCTGGATGGTCACATCCAGAGAGTAGTGATCAGTGGCTCAATGTTTGGATGGAGATGAGTGACGAGTGGTGTCCCTCAAGGGTCCTTATTGGCACCAGTACTGTTTAATATCTTCATCAGTGACATAGATGATGGGATTGAGTGTACCCTCAGCAAATCTGCAGATGACACCAAGCTGAGTGGTGCGGTTGACAGACCTGAGGGATAAGATGCCATTCAAAGGGATCTGGACAAGCTTGAGAAGTGGGCCCATGTGAACCTCATGAGGTTCAACAAGGCCAAGTGCAAGGACCTGCACATGGGTTGGGGCAACCCCTAGTATCAATACAGGCTGAGGGATGAAGGGAATGAGAGTAGTCCTGCTGAGAGGGACTTGGGTGTACTGGTGGATGAAAAGCTGGACATGAACCAGCAACATGTGCTTGCAGCCCAGAAAGCCAGCTGTTTCCTGGGCTGCATCAAAAGCAGCATGGTCAGCAGATCAAGGGAGGTAATTCTGCCCCTCTATTCTGCTTTGGTGAGACCCCACCTGGAATACTGTGTCCAGCTCTGGAGTTCTCAGTACGAGAAAGACATGGACCTGCTGGAGCAGGTCCAGAGGAGGGCCACAAAAATGATCAGAGGGCTGGAGCACCTCTCCTATGAAGAAAGGCTGAGAGAGTTGGGGCTGTTCAGCCTGGATAAGAGAAGGCTCTGGGGAGATCTTATTGCGGCCTTCCAATACTTAAGGGGGCTCATAAGAAAGATGGGGACAGACTTTTTAGTAGGGCATGTAGTGACAGGGCAGGGAGTAATGGTTTTAAACTAAAAGAGGGTAGATTCAGACTAGATATAAGGAAGAAAGTTTTTACAATAAGGGTGATGAAACACCAGAACAAGTTGCCCAGAGAGGTGGGAGCGGCGATAGATGCCCCATCCCTGGAAACATTCAAGGTCAGGTTGGACAGGGCTCTAAGCAACCTGTTCTAGTTGAAGATGTCCCTTCTTATTGCAGGGGGGTTGGACTAGATGACCTTTAAAGGTGCCTTCCAACACAAACCATTCTATGATTCTGTGATACTGATTCTATGATTCTGTGATCTTAATTAGCGTAATTTCATACATTTTTAAACCCATTAAATATTTGTTGTTTCCTGACTTGAAGGATTACTCCAAGATATGAGAAAATGAGCTGAATCAGTATCTTCTTTCCTAAGGGAAAGGAAAAAAACACCTCCTTTTTCTAGACATTTTTGTTTGTCTAACAGAAAGAATATATTTCTTTCCTTACTTGTTTACTCCTTTTTGGTTTTAATATATGTAATGTAACACCTCACAGAAACTCTCTCTACACCTCTGTCTTCATGCTAGGATGTCTGCAGGTAACTCCTTTTTCAAAACCCTCTGCCTCCACCAATCCTACTCTCATCAGGATCACAAACTGTCCCCTTTTAACTAAGGAGTTGGATGGGAGGATGGGATGAAATGTAACAAGTTTGGAGGGTTTTTTTAGATTTGTTGTGGTTTTGCAAGGAAAAAGGGAACCTGGAGAGATCACATTTGCTAAGTGTTTGGTCTGATCACTCTCTGCTGGAGAGAGGTAACTATTCATAGGATGTCCTTGAAAGAATCTTCTTGCCAAAATTGAAAAACTGTGCAGTTGGGTATAGACAGATCTACAGCATGGCTCAGGCAAAGTTTGGGTGACCAGAACTGACTTTAAATGGAGTGCTAAGGCTGCCAGCAAGGCTGGCTGAGGCACCTAAGGCCTATTAGTACACTTAGAGCCCTGAAAAGTATGCTGTTAAAAATAGGAAATTATATATACAAATAAGATTTTTCTAGAAATGAAAACTGCACTCATCCAACTTGCTGCTGATTCACTGCTGTATGAGAACAAAGAATTTTAAAGTATGCTGCAGACTTGAACTGCTATAAGGTACTTGATTTCTGAGTTTATTAATAATGTTTCTATATCTGAAAATAAGTAAACTGTTGACATGACTTAGTTTGAAAACTGTTGCTTAGTTTTCACTGACATCCCTAGAACGAAGTGAACTAAGTAGCCATGCATTATCATAGAATCATAGAATGTCCTGAGTTGGAAGGGACCCACAAGGATCATCGAGTCCAACTCCTGTCCCAGGGCAGGACAACCCCAGAATTCACACCATGTGTCTGAGGGCATTGTCCAAATGCTTCTTGAATGCTGTCAGGCTTGGCGCCATGACTGCTTTCCTGGGGAGCCTGTTCCAGTGCTCCACCACCCTCTGGGTGAAGAACCTTTTCCTAATATCCAACCTAAACCTCCCCTGGCATATCTTCCTGCCATTCCCTCGAGTTCTGTCACTGGTCACCAGGGTGAAGAGGTCAGCACCTACTCCTCCACTTCCCCTTGTGAGGAAGTTAAAGACCGCAATGAGGTCTCCCCTCAGTCTTCTCCAGGCTGAACAGACCCAGTGACTTCAGCCGCTCCTCGTACGGCTTCCCCTCTAAACCATTCACCATCTTTGTGGCTCTCTTCTGGACACTCTCTAGTATCTTCATATCCTTTTCATACTGTGGTGCCCAAAACTGCACACAATACTCAAGGTGAGGCCACACCAGTGGAGAGTAGAGTGGGACAATCACCTCCCTTGACCAGCTAGCAATACTATGCTTGATGCACCCCAGGACACATTAGGTAAAGATGGTCTCAAAAGAACTTGTTGCTTTTCTGTACAGATGTGCATGCTACCTTTTAGCTACCATTCCATAAATTATTTTTTCACACACACATGCTAAACTAACTAACATGTCTGTCTGATTTGGCTACTACGTACCATAGAATACCAAATATACCAGAATTCTTATATACCAAAGACTAGGTGTTTTGTGTTCTGGCATGCTTGATAGGCTCTTAGAAAAATTGATTCTATATGTTATTCAAGGCACAGGGATTATGCAAGTTAATCATGAAATCACCACCATCTGCTGTGCATAATATTCCACTTTTATTGTCCAAATGGGGAAAGGAAAAAGGAAAGTAATAATAATTTGGATACTGTAAATGATAAACTCTTACTTCCAGAAGTTTTGTAATTGGAGGAAAAAATTACTCCAGCCTGTAACTTGAAATTGCTTTTGTTCTGCAGAATTAAAAACAAACAAGCTGTGCCAGGAATGCACATACTAATGAATACCAGAGTCTGAAGTTATTCCATGCACAATAATGCATCATAAGACTTTTCATATACACCTTTTTTTTTTTTTTTGTTAAGATTAGTCATCCTTGATGTTTAATAGTATTCCATCTACCAGCAGCCAAGTACATTTTACAAGATTCCTGATTTCTGAAGTTGTGTCTGTGCTTTAGAGGTCAGGACTCTTACAATTTTCACTGCTTATCAAACAAAAAGCAGAATACTGTTGAAAAGAACAGCAGGGAAGAGAGACAGGAAGCAAAGATCAAAATGTAGCAGCAGGGAAGCAAGTGAAAACAGCACAAAGAACTGGATGGCTAGAAGTACTAGTGATCAGGAGAAGAAAGTGAAGCTCAGATAATTCATTTAAAATGAGCAGCCAGTCTAATGTTTGCATGTTTGTCCAGAGCATTTGTACGTATTTTCCTGTTCACAGTTTTCAGAGTCTTTTTTAGTGTCCTCAGATGTGAAAGAATGCTTTTTACAATTTGAGGAAGTTTAGTATGAACATTTTTTCTTTCTTTCTTTCATGTCTGAATGCATTTTTGGCTACTGAGGAAAACTTGCTAAAAAACAAGTATATTGTGATTCTCTTGTTAATGTTTGCTGATATGCTTTCAGTACATCCTTGTAACACTCATAAGATGGTCTAAGGCAATATAAAATTATAAATCCTTAGACATGAAATGCAGCACTGGCTCAGAGACCAATAGAAATGATGATATACACGAGTATAAAAAGCATGCAGCAGTCACATATGAGCATGTCTCATTAATGAATATTCTTGATTTTGCCATTATGGATGTTGTTCATCCATCTGATACTTTGAATTAATACCACTGTTTTCATGCTTTTTATTATGATTGACCTTCTGACCAGGGCAAAAATTAATATGCCTTTGAACAGACAAAAAGAATGAAAAATTATTTCCAATTTATGATCACTCTTTTAAAATAAAAATAATAATGTAAATTTTATATTTATTCTGCTCTACAACATGTTTTCAAGTGAAAAAATGAATCCTGTCTGAATCAGTTACATTTTGATGGCATTCTAAATATACATGAAAGGAAATACAGTCATTTTTAAGTTCAGACTTTTTAAATATTGTATGCATGAAAGTATCAAGAAATAAAATATTCCCAAACTTTTCCACTGCTTGCCTGTTCTCACCTATCTCATCTTTTTCTCAGTTTTCTGAAGTGGGAAAGGAAAAGACCACGAGTTGTGTGATTTGTTAGGAAATTGAATGTTTCAGGAGCATCGTGTCCAAGAAAGGAGATATTTTTGAGAGTGAAGGGAAAGGCAGAAGATAGGAGTCCTTTATGTAGCACTGCTGCCCACAACAGAAGAGGTGCCTTGTGCTGGATACACAGGATCATACTAAATGGTTGTGGTTGGAAGGGGCCTCTGGAGGTCATCTCACAGAATCACAGAATCCCAGAATGTTAGGGATTGGAAGGGACCTCGAAAGATCATCTAGTCCAATCCCCCTGCAGGAGCAGGATTGCCTAGACCATATCACACCTATCATCTGGTCCAACCACCTTGCTCAAGCAGGGCAACATAGAGCCAGTTGGTCAGGGCTGTGTCCAGACAGCTTTTGAATATCTCTAAGGAGGGAGACCACAGTCTCTGTGGGCAACCTATGCCAGTGCTCAGTCAACCTCACAGTAAAACATTTGTTTCCTTATGTTCAGAGGGAGCTTCCTGTGTTTCAGTTTGTGACCTCTGGTCCTGTCACTGGGAACCACTAAAAAGAGTTTGGCTCCATCCTGTTTGCACTTTCCCTTCAGGTATTCTCTCCCTGAGCCTTCTGTAGGCTAAACAGTCCCAGTTACCTCAGCTTTTCTTCATAGGAGAGACATCCCAGTCCCTTAATCATCTTTGTGGCCACTTCATCGTAGACATTTATCAGGTTGGTCAAACATGATTTCCCTTCAGTGAAGCCATGCAGACTACACCTGATTATTTTCTTGTTGTTCATGTGCCTCAAAATGCTTTCCAGGATTAGCTGCTTTGTCATCTTCCCCAAAACTGATGTGAGGCTGACGGGCTTGTAGTTCCCTGGGTCCTCCCTCTTGCCCTTCTTGAAGATAGGACTGAACATTTGCTTTCCTCCAGTTTTTGGGCTGTTCTCCCAGTCTCCATGATTGATCAAAGATCAAAGATCAGGCTCCATGTCCTATTAGATTGCTTAGGCATTCCTGACCTGATCCTCTTCCACCAAGGGTACACCTTCTTTGATCCAGCCTTTCCCCTTGGTCTCTGGGACCTGGCATTCTTGAAGATCCATTTTGCTAGTAAATACTGAGGCAAAGAAGGCCTTTTCCACGTCTTGTGTAACAGGTCCGTTGTTTCATTGAGCAATGGGCCCACATTTTCTCTAGTCTTCCTTTTGTCACCTATACACTTACTGAAACGCTTCTTATTGTCTTTGATGTCCATGGCTAGATTTAATTCCATTTAGGCTATGGCTTTCCTAACTTAACCCTGGGTGCTCCAATAATGTTCCTGTGTTCCTCATAGGTTACCCACCCTTGCTTCCACCCTCTATATGATTCCTTTTTGTGTTTGGGTTTGGTCAGGAGCTATTTGTTCATCCACACAGGCCTCCTGATGTTTTTGCTTGCCATAATATTTGATGGGGTGCATCCCTCTCAAGCTTGGAGGTTGTGATCTTTGAATATTAACCAGCTTTCTTGGGCCCCCTTTCCCTCCAGGGCCTCATTCTGTGGGACTTTTCAAAGCAGATCTTTGAAGAGGCCAAAGTCTACTCTCTTGAAGTCCAGGGTTGTGAGCTTGCTTTTCACCTTCCTCCTTACCTTCAGGATCCTGGACTTCACGATCTCATGGGCACAGCAGCCAAGACTGCCTTTGACCTTGGTTTCCCCAAGAAACTCCTCCTTCTTGGTGAGTATGAGGTACAGCAGAACACCTCTTCTCATTGGTTCCTCTGTCACTTGGAGGAAGAAGTTACCCCCAATGAACTCCAGGAACCTCGTGGATTGCTTATGCCCTTCTGTGTTGTCCCTCCAGCAAATATCAGGGTGGTTGAAGTCCCTCATGAGGATGAGTCTATGAATGTGAGGCTGCTCCTATCTGTCTATAGAGGGCCTCATCCACTTTTTCTTCCTGGCTGGGTGACCTATAGCAGACACCCACTATAATGTCACTCTTACCTGTCTCTCTTTAATCCTAACGCGTAAGGTCTCTGTTGGCTCATTCATCCCCAAGCAAAGCTCCACGTATTCCGGCTGCTCTCTCACATAAAGGACCCGAGATTTCCAAGACTGAGACACTTCTACTGTTCTACAATGTCCTGATGTTCTGTTGTGGTAGAAGAGCAGATGTCAAAGTAAATCATGGGGAGGAAGACTCCAACATAGACATTTGTGACGGTGGCAGAATAAGAAAAATGAAATCTGAAAGAAAGACAAATACGTAATACTTATGCAACAGAGAAGGGGCTTAAGAGGAGAGGAAATTGTCACTGTCTGTGGCAAAAGATACTTTTTTCCCAATAGGCTGGATAACAAACAAACTGGGAGATGAAGGACTCAGATAAAGATTCCTTGGGCATCTGTGCGATCATTTCCTGTGCTAGGGATCGGCCCAGACGTATTACTTTGAATTTTCACAACCTCATGAACACTGATCATGTTAACATTTGCCAAATTTTAAATTAAATTTGTTGCAGAGAAGCTGGCATAATTTCTGGACATTTCCAAATATTGTGTCATAAATATAGTACATTTCTAACTTTCTAACTCTCTGGAATCCACAACTGCAACCCATGGTCACAGCATGTGTGTGTTATACAATAGATGCACAAATGGTACCATATGCATTCAGCAGGAAAAAATGTCCAGTGGGAATTACAGCTGCAAATCCCACACTTCCTTTTTAGGAATTCAGATCAGGCCTAAAACCAAATTGTTCATTACCTTCTGAACTTGTTTACTTCACAACAATGCAGTTATTGTTCTCCACTATGTACAATTTCATATTTGCATTTTAGTTATTTGATTAAGATTGCATCTTGGTGTTTGGCTGTGTATCAGCATTGGATACGTTAGAAACATATTTTTAAAATAGATCCATTATTTATTAATACAAACATGATACATATTCTTCTGAACTTTAGAAAGTCTCCTATCAAAACAAATGAAAGTTCTTCGAAATCCCAAGATTTTAGTTATTAGAGTATTACATTTGCATGAATATATAACTACTTTAAATTTTTTTAAACAGTTTATTTTGCAAGCACATTAAGTTTAGATAGCTGTCCAGGTCAGGAATCTTAGAAATAGAGTCCAGATAAAAATCTAAAAGGTCATGAAAACCTCAGAGCAGGCAGATAACTGTTTTACAGAACCCCCTCTAAAAGAGATCCTGAGAGCTAAAAGCCAATAAATCTAACTTCACTCCAAGGTAAACTGGTAGAGGGACCTTCATGTTTCTTCTGGGAGGCAAAGGTAGAGGCTTCATGGTTTTGTGGGGTGGGGTGTGTTTTTGGCAGTAGAAGTGCATCTCCTACTGCTGTACATAGTATTCCCAGCCTCTACTGACTCAGAGAAAGTGAACCAAGGCTGACCATTGCCACCCATTGTGGATGCCACAAGGAATGGAGCGAATTGTCTGTACAAAGCAGCCAGCCTTGCATACAGTCCCCAAATAACATTTATTGTTGTCAGAGTTATATAGCTGTTAGAGTACTGGACTAAATGGATCTTTTATCTGACCAGGACAGGCATTTCTTATGTACTTGGACCAACCAAAATTTTGCATGCTGTCATGATTTGGTTTAGCCTGTTAAAGCATTTCATGCCAGCGAAGTAATTGTGTTTGCAGGTTTTCATATTCAATATTCTATCCTACTATTTCTAGTATTCCTAGATAAATATTATAAACATTTTAACATCTCTACTCCAGTCAGGCACAACCAGGAGACACACACAGTTTGGTGTATAAATCTGAGTGTAGAACATGATTCATGATCCTAGGCATAGAATTCACAAACAGTGTGACTTCAAACCTGACAGTGCTTTCATCAAGTAGTAAATAGTCTCCTACTCTGACTAAACAAATAAAATCGAATCACAGGAACCTCCTTCACTCACATGATTCATTTATGATCCTGTTTTCAACAGTTAGGAAAAGGAATATGCAAGAGGTAACATTTTCAAACTAATACAGCAGTTGGGAAGCTCTGAAGGAAGGAAAAGGATATTACAATATTTAGGTCATTTTGGTAGTTTTGTAACATCTCTATGTAGAAATAGCTTCAAAAAATTTTCTAATATGCCCCATGTTCTTGGAGTGCATATTGAATTGTATGAATATATCTACAATGGATACTCAAACAGACATAACCTGTTTCCATTAATTTTGAACTGCAAGCACTGGGAAGTGTATGAGAGAGTCATGTGAGTCAGGCACAATAAGCCAGCTGAAGCTGTAAGCTACAAATATATGTTAATGTGATATTTCATTTCATGGGGGTGATGGATAGCAAGCTGAAAAAGAGTCAGCAGTGTATAGGTGTAGCAAAGAAGGCAAATTGGATCCTGGTCTGCATCCACAGGGGCATTAATAACCAAGATAGAGACATGATCATCCTACCCTTGTCAGACCACACCTGGAGTACTGTGTCCAGTTCTGGACCCCACAATTCAAAAAAGGTATGGACAGAGTGGAGAGGGTCCAAAGGAGGGCCATGAAGATGATCAAAGTGCTGGGAACCTGCCCTATAAGGAAAGACTGAAGGAGTTAAGCCTTTTCACCCTGGAGAAGAGAAGGCTCAGGGGGCACCTCCTCACTGTTGTCCAGTACTTAAAGGATGGCTACAAAGAAGACAGAGGCCTAGTCCTGTTTAATATCTTTATTGATAATCTGGATGAGGTATCGAGTGGACGCTCAGTTAATTTGCAGACGACACTAAGTTGAGTGGGAGTGTTGATCTGTCTGAGGGTACGGAGGCTCTGCAGAGGGATCTGAACAGGTTAGATAAATGGGCTGAGAGCAATGGCATGAAGTTCAATAAGGCCAAGTGCTGGGTCCTACACTTCGGCCCAGTGTAGGACCCAACAACAACCCCATACAGTGCTACAGGCTGGGGGAAGAGTAGTTGGAAAGGGGCCTGGTGGAAAAGGACCTGGGAGTGTTGGTGGACAGCCAGCTGAACATGAGCCAGCAGTATGCCCAGGTGGCCAAGAAGGCCAACAGTATCCTGGCGTGTATCAGGAATAGTGTGGCCAGCAGGACTAGGGAAGTAATTGTCCCCCTGTACTCAGCACTGGTGAGGCCGCAACTCGAATACTGGGCCCCTCACTTCAAGAAAAACATTAAGGTGCTGGAGCGAGTCCAGAGGAGGGCAACAAAGATGTTGAAGGGTGTGGAGGGTATGTCCTGTGAGGAGCGGCTGGAAGAACCGGAATTGTTTAGCCTGGAGAAAAGAAGGCTGAGGGGAGACCTTTTTGCTCTGTACAACTACATGAAAGGAGGTTGTGGTGAGGTGGGGGTCGGCCTCTTCTCCCGGGCAACTAGCAACAGGACTAGAGGACATAGCCTCAAGTTGTGCCAAGGGAGGTTCAGGTTAGACATTAGGAAAAATTTCTTCACAGAAAGGGTTATTAGGCATTGGAATGGGCTACCCAGGGAGGTGGTGGAGTCACCATCCCTGGAGGTGTTTAAGAAAAGACTGGATGTGGCATTTAGTGCCATGGTCTAGTTAACACAGTGGTGTTAGGTCAAAGGTTGGACTCGATGATCCCAGAGGTCTCTTCCAACCTAGTTGATTCTGTGATTCTTCACAAGGAGCCACATGGAGAAGACAAGGGGCAATGGGTATGAGTTGTACTGTGAGAGGTTTCATCTTGATATAAGACAGAAATTTTTTACAGTGAGAACAATCAGTCACTGAAACAACCTCCCCAGGGATGTGGTAGGGTCCCCATCACTCTACTGGGCGCAGCAGAGACACAACTGGACAGGGGGTTAGATAATCTCTAGGCTCCCTTTTCCACAAAAGGTGGGACCAGATGATCTTTAGAGGTCCCTCCAACCTGTGTTGTTCTATGATTCTGTGATGTGATAGTAGAACAAGTCTAGCAAAGGCCACAATGATTACAGAATGGATGAGACCATTTCTGCCCAGTGTACCCTTCTGTGACATGTAACCAAGCCCTCTCAAATTGGAAATAACTAGAATTTCATTAATGCTGAAGTAGTGCTACACTGGTACTCTGCTGTTTATCAAAGGCTATTTCTTTCTTTTCACTGCTTCATGCTACTAAAGAAAATATTCAGTGGACTTCATATATTACTTGGACATAATTTTCCTATCACTGGACAGCTTTGCAGGTAGATTTAATGAAGCCATGTTTAATTCTCTTCGGTTATTTGCAAGATCACATTATGTAGAAACCTGGTTACAAGAAGTTTGGGAGGCTCCAAGTTAAACAACATGATAAACTAGACAGAGACTAGTTCTAGCACACTTTGACCTAGTGTGATAAGCCCTTCCAATAAAGACAGTGATTTGATCCTGTATTTCCATTTCAACTTATTTTTTGCCTAACTTGGCATTTCTCCATGTTTTGAGTATATATTCATATATAGAGAGGTATATAAAAATAAACCTGTAATTCTGTTACTAGGAAAAAAACAACAAAAACAAAACAAAACTCAACAACACTTGGACAATAATTTCATATGAACTTCCACGGATAAAAGGCCTTAACATGTAATGGCTGGGAGTGCTCATGTTACAGGTCACTTTATATTTAATTTGTTAAGTTTATGTTATCAAAAAACAGATTTGTTAAAACACAGTCTGGATTTAGGAATCAAGTTGGATCATCAGGATTATTGCCAGTAGCAGTGGTTCTATAGCCAAAACTCTAGTTACTGGCTGTTTGTGCAATATTTTTCCCTTTTGCAATCACTTACATCTTTTTCTTCAAGGTTGCAACCCCAGGCAGTAAAAGCAACAGGCTGTTTCTGATGTCTTTAATGTGCTTTGTGTCAAAAACTGCTTGCTCTTTGTACTCCTTTTTTCTTTCACATCACACAATATATTCTTACATCTATATTGTGATTTACTTTCTCGAAAAACTTCAGCTTCTCTAGTGCATCCCTCATGAGGGTGCTTTTTACGGTATTTTGTCCTTTTCATATATATTTCCACACCATTCCCATCTGCCAATGAAACACGGTTTTATCGGTCATTTCATTACTGACCTTTTAAAAATTACTACATTACTTCACAGACTTATGGTCAATTGCTTTTCTTTTTTAAAGTTTTGAACTGTTAGAGATTCTGTGTTCAGGTGAAGAACTGTAGTTAATTTATTTCACAAGAACTCTCTTAAACAGCAAAATAACAGTAAATTGCAACACATAGTAAGTAAATAAATGAAATGATTTTTAGTAGACTATTTAATGGGTTCCAAATTAATATTTTTATTTTACATATTTTGTGATAGGTTGAGATGATTAGTTAATTAAAAGAAACAGAATATCAATGACCAAGAAACTGAGGGGGAAAAAAAGCACATAAATAAGAAATTTTCCTTTAAGACTTGATCAGGTGATCCCCAGAATCACTAGAGGCTTATTTTATTTAAATAGTTTTAAAAAGTTCAAAAGGGGTAACAGGGCTAAACACACTATGTAAATAATAGATCTGTTCCGTTATACACTGGAACAATCAGATTAATTTAATAAAGAGAGTTTGTTTGATATGCTTATGTCTCACAAAGTTTGTAGAAAGTTTCCTAAAATTAATTAATGAAACAGTCTTTGAATAATAAGTTAAGCTTTTGCTATGTGAGGAAAACACACTCATAAAGTTATAAAAGAATGAGAGTTGTCCAAACTAATTGGCTGTGAGACTTGTTGATATAGATCATAACAACAGAACAATAGAAACAGGGCGTATGTTTTCGGTTTTAGATAACGTTAATTTGTAATCTTCTGCAGTATCACTGTGATTAAACAGTTTTATCATAATTCTGTGGTAAAACTTTTCCCAAAATGTTAATTATTCCAGACATTATATAATTTTTATTAATTTTCAATTACTACAGCTGTAATCAGTATACAGTGCTAATAAGCATGCACAATTAAAATGTGGTCCTTGGAGTAGCTACCTATATAACAAAAAAAGGTTGAATTCGTATTCGGGAACCATTTACATTTTCACAATTATGAAAATGTACCTGGGCTATACTCAGAGATCTACGAAATGTCCAGACTCATCTCCCTGCAGTGTGCCATATTTCTGAGGGTTAGACTAACTCTCAGGACATAACCATACTGCAGAAGAAGAGGGCTAGAGAGGGAAGGTGAAGTCCAGGGTTACCTGCACGCTGGTTTGCTGGCCTGTTCACTGTCTTTGCTTTTGCACTCTTCCAATTTCCTTTCTCCCAGACAACTCCCAGTTGCAATGTGAAGAACACCCCAGCATCTGTTCCCATGACACCGGAGGTTATGTTGTGCCGAGTTTGACCTTTCCCTTGCCTTCCTGACCAGATCTCCAACATTATCTCAGCAACCATGAAAGAGATATGCCTTCACCTTCCCGAGGAGAGGAACACGGATTTGTTTTCTCATGCTGTATGGCACTGCTCTATAGAGTGGCTACACAGTCCTCACATTCCTCCCGGTACTTTACACTAGAAGATTGCATAGAAAGTTACAGTTACTGTCTGGGACCACAAGGGCACCACATGGAATCTAAGATGCAGAGATGTTTGCTCTGTTGTATGGACTCCATCAGTCGGCTCTGGAGAAAGTAAGACCTAAGAAATTAGGTTGTTAGCTAGTTGCTGATCCTTTTTTATTTAGTGATCTGAAGTGTTAAGTCAATACTTACTTCTGTCACTACTGTGCTATCTGAGCTCAAACTGAAAGAATATCAGGAATCAGGGAAAGTCATTAAGAATTAAAAAGTGTACTTCTTTAACTGCCTTTCCTTCTACTTAAAAACTGATGAATGATTAATGCTATGTTAGTAAACTCAGTGTAACTTAAAGAAAGTTTTTCTTAAATCAGTACTTCGTGTATTTAATGATTGTTAAATAATGAGGGGATAAGGTACAAATATGGCCAGGATCTCTGTCTGTTAGCCATCCAATAGTCACCTGGCTTCATGGAAGCTACAAGCTGTTGTAACTACCATAAGTCTGATAAACTAATTACATTTGTTGTGTTTCTTTGCATTCTTATTTAAAATAATAATAATAATAAATACTTTTAACAAAAGTTACATGATTTCAGCTAGATAAAACAATCCTTTGTATTACTTAAGAGCTAGCACTATTTCCTTAGTAAAAATATTTAACTTCTTTTAATTTATTTTTCTTTTTACACTTTATTATATTATTGTCTGTCTTACCTAAATCAATACAAAGAAACTCAAGTGTCTGATATCAGCTCATCTGAAACCACTTGTTATTTCTAGGTGCATTACAGTCATTGTTTAAGCTTATTTCATATGCTGCATCACCTCATGATCCTGTAAGGTTTAAGATATATTTTTCTTTTATTCATATTTCAAGAATTCTTGAAAGATGCAAAAAGTAGTGACTGACAGGAAATACATAAAAACTGAACAGATAATTTATAACAGATCAGAATAATTACGAATATTCTTGGTCCCTTCCCTGTCTGATTTCTTAAATAATTTAAAAAAAAAGACAAATAATATTGATCCCACAAATACTTTCTTTATTACTTAGTGTGATAAAACCTCTCTAAGACACAATACGTTTCTTTGCTTTACCTCTATTTATTTTTATTGAAAATATGAAAAAAAACAATGATTTTCCAGATTTGTCATGTTTCATCCAACAGGTTCACTATTTAAAAATTAAAAAGCAGGATCATATATTAATGTTGAAATCCTCCAGGAATAACAAAGGAGAATACTAAAAAAATCTGAAAATCAATTTCTTTCCTGTTTTAGTTCAAGAAAGACTTGTAGCTTAATGGTTGGTTTTTTTTTTTCCATATTTTGCTTTAACTCTTTTCCAAAAAGAAATTTCCACAAAAAGAGTGGTAAACCAGTGCTCTCAGCAGGGACTCTTCACAAAGCAAAACTAAAAAATCTTACAAGCAGAAAAGGCAAAAATATTGTTCTAACCCATACAAAACCAGAAACGTAGAAATTATGTCTAACGTTTTCTTTACAGCACTGTTTTTTTTCATTTTCCTTTATAGTGACATCACAATATTTAAATTTTCAAAAATAAACCTGCATATATATGCACATTTATTTTATCTTTTCAGACTGCATGAGACTGTATGAGGTTTTTTTTACAATAATCTCTTTTGGATTTACTGGTTAATTTGCTATTATATTTCTTGTGCTCCAGTAATATTTGCTAGACAATTCTTGGAAAAAAGAATTTCTAAGTAGAAAAGATTTATTCCTTCGGGTTTTTCCTAGAAGTGATAAAATACAATGCTCATTTCATATCAATGTTAGTTCTTAAACAGTTCTAGTTATAGTCATATGTTAAAAAAGGACATACTGCTGCTACTGTATTTTTTCAACTTCAAAAATTATAGGAAAATGACACATACTGAAAACAGAAGTTTTAGGTTACCAACTTTGGTATGTTTAGATCTCACTTAGAAAGCTTTTATTTTCAGTTGTTCTTATTGCCAGGAAAAGTCAGCATAATCATTTAATATAAAAATTAAACCAAAACAAAATCTTATTTCTTTAATTTGCTTCTGGCATGGATGGTGTAAACATACTGATTCAGTCTTTATTTGGCCACAGAATACATACAGCATTTTCCTAGCACCAGCATATTTACACCATAAAATTATATTAGTAATTGTTTTCAAGTCTCTCTAGGATTCCATTTATATTTTTAAACAATATGTGTTGCCTGCATAAGGAGCATTACTGTTCATTCCAAAATGTGTCTTTTAGTTCATTCATAAATAATTATACCCATATTGTTGTGCTCTCAGGATGGCAAAAGACACGATTTTCCAAAGAAATGTCATCCTACTGTTCTACACCCATAGCTGGCCAGAAGAACTTGCCTATCTTCTGTCAAACAGGGAGACAGATTAAAAAAAAAAAAACAAAACAAAACATTAAAAGTTTACATATCACTTTCAACAGGTGAAAGACTGGAAAACATCCAGCTCTTGCTGATGTCAAAGATTGCTAATACTTACTCAATCCCCCTGATATTTAGAAAACTTTGGCAATGAATGAAAAGTATTCACTAGAGGGAAAATAGTATTTGAAGAGTCTAAAAATAAACACAGGCTATGTTTATTTCACTGAAATTAGTACTTTCAATTATATCAGAAAATTTTATGAGGAGAATTTTTATGATTTGACAGTTTTATGATAGTAGAAAAAATAAAACAATTTTACACAGTCATTTCAAATTATTCCAAATATTTCACAAGAGTAGCAGTCTTAACAACACCACAAAAATAATTTAAAAAATCTGAAAAGGACCTCAGGAGTTCGTTTAGCCCATTCTCCTGCCTGGAGGCAAAAATCATATACACCAAATTCATTCAGTACATGTGCTTGTCTAGACTGTTTCTATAGACTTCCTGTGACAGAAATTTGACAGTTTCCCCAGTAATCTAACCCAGTGCTTCCTTATATTCCCTGCAGGAAAACGTCCTGTCTTTCTCTCTCTCATTCACGATAATTTACTGTATTCTTCTTTGTGCTGTCTATCATATTTTTGGAGAACAGATTATTCTCTTCTTCTGTGCATCAGGCCTTTACATCTAGAGATTTCATTTCTCTAAACTAAATATCCCCAATTCCTTAATCCATTCAGTATATCATGTTTTCTAGATCTTCAGCCATTTTCTTTCTCTCCCTGGGTTCTTTCCAATTCGCCTGTACCCTCCTTGAATTGCATGTATCCCAAAATTAAATACATAACTGGAGCTGATGACTTACCACTTGCCACGTAGGATGGAAAAATCAATTAATTTTGTTTCAGACAGTACATCTATTGTACACACCAGTAAATTATACACACCAGACAGGCAGACAGGGCACATGACAAGGGGGATTCCCTGTCTTCTCTCTGCCCAGCTGAAAACAGTAACTTAAGGGATAAGGGACAATGGCAACAAGTTCCTGCCTAGCGGAGCAGGCGCGTCTCCTCCATGACTACCCCACCTTCCCAGGTGCCCTTGCATAATAGGTACGAGGCTCTGCAAGGGGACCAGGACAGTAACAAGGATGAGAGTTCAGCTAGCTCGGAGGAGTTGCCGAGGTTAAGTCAACCTAAGCCCTGCATCGAAACAGAGTCCATAAAAAAAAAAAAATGGGTCATTGTCATGAGAGACTCCCTTCTGAAGGGAACAGAAGGCCCGATATGCAGACCAGACCCACTTCTTAGGGAAGTCTGCTGCCTCCCTGAGGCCCAGGTTAAAGACATAAAGAGAAAGCTTCCTACCCTGGAAGGACCCTCAGGTTATTATCCATTATTGATTTTTCAGGTTGGCAGTGATGAAATACCTATGAGAAGTCAGAGGGCAATTAAGGGAGACTTCAGGGCCTTGGGTATACTGGTTAAGGGATCGGGGCACAAAAAGTATTCTCCTCTATCCCTCCAGTTGCAGACAATGATGAAGGAAAAAACAGGAAGAGCCAGGAGATCAATACTTGGCTTCGAGACTGGTGTCACTGGCACAATTTTGGGTTTTTCAATCATGAGTTGATCTATATGACACCAGGCCTGCTGGCAACAGATGGGGTATACCTGTCTCAAAGGGGAAAAAAGATCTTTACAGAGGAGTTAGCATGGATCATTGAAAGAGCTTTAAACTAGTATCGAAGGCGGAAGGGGATAAAACCAGGCTCGCTAGAGTCAAGTGTGGGGGGTGACAACACCAATATTTGTGGGATGGCGTGCTAGTGAGGTCCTTTGGTCTGCTGTCTCAGTGGAGGCAGGGGATGGAGAGCCATGTGGCAGCAGAGACGCAAGGGTTAGTGATGGGTTAGAAAACATGGAAGTGCCTGAGAATGGTCACGCAGGAATTAGGGCTTTTCCCCTGAAAAAGGCGGCAGGATCAATGCTCAACTGAAGTGAATCTACACCAATGCACACAGCATGGGCAACAAACAGAAGGAGCTGGAAAGCCATTGTGCAGCAGGAAAACTATGACATAGTTGCCATCATAGAAACATGGTGGAATGACTCACAACTGGAGTGCTGCAATGGATGGTTATAAACTATGCAGCAGGGATAGGCAAGGCAGGAGAGGCAGTGGGGTGGCCCTTTGTGTTAGGGAGTGTTTTGACTGTCTAGATCTTGAGGATGGTGACAATAGGGTTGAGTGTTTATGGGTAAGGATCAGGGGGAAGGTATATTATGGTGGGACTCTGCTATAGACCACCAACCAGGATGAAGAGGCAGATGAAATATTCTATAAGAAGCTGGGAAGTCTCACAATCCGTAGCCCTTGTTCTCATGGGGGACTTCAACTTACCAGATGTCTGCAGGAAATACAACACAGAAGAGAGGACATGGTCTGGGAGTTTCCTGGAACGTGTGGAAGATAACTTCCTGACACAGCTGGTGAGGGAGACAAGTAAGGAAGACACCCTGCTGGACCTGTTGTTTGCAAACAGGGAACGACTTGTGGGTGATGTGATGGTTGAAGGCCATCTTGGGCATAGTGACCATGAAAAGATAAGAGCTTTTGATTCTTGGAGAAGTAAGGAAGAGGGTCAGCAGAACTTCTACCTTGGACTTCCAGAGGGCAGACTTTGGTCTGTTTTGAACCCTGGTGGATAGAGTCCCTTGGGAAGCAGTCCTGAAGGGCAAAGGGGTCCAGAAAGGCTGGACATTCTTCAATAAAGAAATCTTAAAGGCACAGGAGCAGGCCATGCCCATGTGCTCAAAGATGAGCCAGTGGGGAAAAAGACTGTCCTGGCTGAACAGAGAGCTTTGACTAGAACTCAGGGAAGAAAAAGAGAGTTTATGACCTTTGGAAGAACAAGCAGGCCACTCAGGAGGACTACAAGGATGTTGTGAGGCTATAGAGATGTCTTTGTTTCACCCGCACCCGGGGCTAAACAATAACAGTTTTTCTCTCACCCAATGTCCCTTTCCCAACTGAGGAAGGAAATTGGGAAAAAGAGGGAGACTCATGGGTTAAGATTAAACAGATTTAATGACATAAAGAAACCAATATAAATGCTAACACAAAACACACAAAAGTATACTTAGCTACAGTTGCAGCAGGTTCTCCAGGAATACCAATCATCAGGAGGGAGAGAGGGAGGGGCAGGAACAGGGAGTCCAGAAGAGAGGAGAGCAAAAACAACCTCAGCTCTCCCTAGGAAGCCCTCCCTTTTATAGTGAACTTGATTGTTAATGATACAGAATACACCTGTGGGCCAGCCTGGGTCAGCTGCCCTGCATTTAACTGCTGATGGCCCTGATCACCATGGCTGGCCACAAACTGAAACAAAATCCCAATGAAACCAGGACAGGAGGAAAAAAATCAGAAGGGTCATAGCCCAACTAGAACTTAATCTGGCCACTGCCATAAAAGGCAATAAAAAAATCTTTCTATAAATGCATTAGCCACAAGACAAGGGCCGAGGAGAATCTCCATCCTTTATTGGATGCAGGGGGAAACACAGTGACAAACGATGAGGAAAAGACTGAGGTGCTTAATGCCTTCTTTGCCTCAGTCTTTAGTAGTAAGATCAGTTGTTCTCCAGGTACCCAGCCCCCTGAGCAGAAAGACAGGGACGGGGAGCAGAATGAAGCCCCCACAATCCAAGGGGAAATGGTTAGCAACCTGCTACGCCTCTTAGACATACAGAAGTCTATGGGACCAGATGGAATCCACCCAAGGGTACTGAGAGAGCAGGCAGAAGTGCTCACCAAGCCACTTTCCATCATTTATCAGCAGTCCTGGATAACCGGGGAGGTCCCAGGAGACTGGAAATTAGCAAATGTGACACCCATCTACAAGGAGGGCCAGAAGGAAGATCTGGGGAACTACAGGCCCGTCAGTCTGACCTTAGTGCAGGGGAACGATGTGGAGCAGATCATCTTGAGTGCCATCACGTGGCACGTACAGGACAACCAGGTGATCAGGCCAAGTCAGCATGGGGTCATGAAAGGCAAGTCCTGCTTGACTGACCTGATTTCCTTCTCTGACAAGATGACCCGCTTATAGGATGAGGGAAAGGCTGTGGACGTTGTGTACCTAGACTTTAGTAAAGCCTTTGACACCATTTCCTACAGCATTCTCCTGGAGAAACTGTCTTCTCATGGCTTGGATGGGCATATGCTTCGCTGGGTGAAAAACTGTCTGGATGGCCAGGCCCAAAGAGCTGTTGTGAATGGAGGTAAATCCAGTTGGCGGCCAGTCACAAGTGGTGTTCCCCACGGGTCAGTACTGGGGCCTGTTCTCTTTAATATCTTTATCAATGATCTGGATGAGGGGATAGAGTGCACCCTTGGGAATTTTGCAGATGAAACCAAGTTGGGCGGGAGTGTTGATCTGCTTGAAGGTAGGAAGGCTCTGCAGAGGGATCTGGACAGGCTGGATTGATGGGCTGAGGCCAACTGTATGAGTTTCAACAAGGGCAAGTGTCAGGTACCGCACTTGGGGCACAACAACCCCATGCAACGCTACAGGCTTGGGGAAGAGTGACTGGAAAGCTGCATGGCGGAAAAGGACCTGGGGGTGTTGGTCAATGGTCCGCTGAATATGAGCCAACAGTGTGCCCAGGTGTCCAAGAAGGCCAACAGCATGCTGGCTTGTATCAGAAACAGTGTGGCCAGCAGGACCAGGGAAGTGATTGTTCCCCCTGTACTTGGCACTGGTGAGGCCACACCTCAAATACTGTGTTCATTTTTGGGCCCCTCACTACAAGAAAGACATTGAGGTGCTGGAGGGTGTCCAAAGAAGGTCAACAATGGTTTTAAATGTAGTGTAGCTATATTTGAGTTAGTTTGCTGGTAATTACTAAAGGAACAGTTTTAGACTATTCTTGTTGACCATGTTTTTGACATATACTTTAGGATTGATAATTTGCATGTCTGATGCCCTAGAGTATCTGAAACATCCATTGAAATCTGGCAGATATTGCACAATACCTCCAAAAAACCCATTTTCTTCTGGAGTGACAGCTGAAGGCCAAGCAAGATATCCTAGCCTTTCTGTAGTGGTATTAGACAAGTAACTGACCCAAATATCTGCATATTAGACATCTTGGTGTACAGAGGGAATCAACCCTTGATTTAGATTGCTAAAATGAAGTGTTTTACTTGTAGGAACCTGTGTCTCAGCTGGTGTTTAAGCTCTCATTATGCTCAACAAAGTCTAGAGTTATTCATCTCACTCTTAAGAGACACCTTAATCTAGTCAGCTGAATGACTTCATTCAGATACCATTGACTGTTCTGATTAGTTTATCATGGACCAAAATGAAAATTTAGGCATCTACCTTTCAATATAACCTTACTTCTAGGTGTCCTGAAGCAGACACATGTCTATACTGGCACAAACACTGGAGAAGAAATACCTCTTGAACTCATCTAATTGGATCTGAAAACATATGTTTGAAACAAATCAGATTATAAATATACGAAAAGTGCCATTTCTAGTGACTTAAGGGGATTATAGGATGGCTAGCTTAGATGTAGATTGCATCTAATCTATATTGCAGATATCTAAGTTCAGGTATGATGAATCTTACCCCTTCAAGGGAAAGACTGCTTTCTGGTCTGACCCTAAACTAGATTTCACGTTACCTAGGTTTAAATCTCACTCTGTTACAGACTTTCTCTGTTGGCTGGGATAACACTGTGACTATGTCACAGTGGTATAGATTCAAGTCCTAAAACAGTATAGTAATGTTAACTAGGCACACACAGTCCATGAGGTTCCTGCAGATCATTGACGATAACTTTTTGACACAGGTGGTGGAGGAGCCAAAGAGGAGAGGCATGCTGCTGGACCTTGGACTAAAAAAGGACTGGTTGGGCATGTGAAGGTTGGGGGTAGCCTTGGCTGCAGTGACCATGAGACAGCGGAGTTCAGGATCCTGTATGGAGGACGCAGGGCAAGAAGTAGGATCACAACTCTGGACGTCAGGAGATCTAACTTTGGCCTCTTCAAGGACCTACTTGGAGGAATCCCATGGGTTAGGGCTCTAGAAGGTAGGGGAGTCCAAGAAAGCTGTCTAATATTCAAGTATTGCTTCCTCCAAGCTCAATATTGGTGCATCCCTATAAGTAAGAAATCAAGCAAAGGGGGCAGGAGACCTGCATGGATGAGCAAGGAGCTTCTGGCAAAACTCAAATGGAAGAAGGAAGTCTATGGAATGTGCGAAAAGGGGCAGGCCACTTGGGAGGAATATAGGAAGGGTGTCAGAGTATGCAGGGATGTGATGAGGAAGGCTAAGGCCCACTTGGAATTAAATTCAGCAAGGGACATCAAGGACAACAAGAAGGGCTTCTTCAAGTACATCAGCAGCAAAAGGAAAACTAGGGAAAATATGGGCCCGCTGCTGAATGAGGAGGGTGCCCTGGTGACGGAGGATACAGAGAAGGTGGAATTACTGAATGCTGCCTTTGCCTCAGTCTTTACTGCTAAGGCTGGCCCTCAGGCATCCCAGACCCTGCAGGTAAGAGAGGAAGTCTGAAGAAAGGAAGGCTTTCCCTTGGTCAAAGAGGATCATGTTAGAGATCATTTAGACAAACTGGACACCCACAAATCTATGGGCCCTGACGGGATGCACCCACGAAGCTGGCAGATGTTATTGCCAAGTCAATTTCCATCATCTTTGAAAGGTCATGGAGAACAGGAGAGGTGCCTGAGGACTGGAGAAAGTGCCAGGGAGGTTCAAGTTAGACATTAGGAAAAATTTCTTCACAGAAAGGGTTATTAGGCATTGGAATGGGCTACCCAGGGAGATGGTGGAGTCACCATCCCTGGAGGTGTTTAAGAAAAGACTGGATGTGGCACTTAGTGCCATGGTCTAGTTGACACAATGGTGTTGGGTCAAAGGTTGGACTCGATGATCCCTGAGGTCTCTTCCAACCTAGTTGATTCTGTGATTCTGTGAAAGGCCAATGTCACTCCAGTCTTCAAAAAGGGCAAGAAGGAGGACCCAGGAAACTACAGGCTGGTCAGCCTCACCTGTATCTCTGGAAAGGTGATGGAACAGCTCATTCTGGATGTCATCTCTAAGCATGTGGAGGAAAAGAAGGTTATGAGGAGTAGTCAACATGGATTCACCAAGCGGAAATCATGCTTGACCAATCTGATGGCCTTCTATGATGGCATGACTGGCTGGGTAGATGAGGGGAGAGCAGTGGATGTTGTCTACCTTGACTTCAGCAAGGCTTTGACACTGTCTTCCACAATATCCTCATAGAAAAGCTCAGGAAGTGTGGGTTAGATGAGTGGACAGTGAGGTGGATTGAGAACTGGCTGAATGGCAGAGCTCAGAGGTTTGTGATCAGCAGTGCTGAGTCTACTTGGAGGCCTGTAGCTAGTGGTGTTCCCCAGGGGTCAGTACTGGGTCCAGTCTTGTTTAACTTACTCATCAATGATCTGGATGAAGGGACAGAGTGTACCCTCAGCAAGTTTGCTGATGACACAAAACTGGGAGGAGTGGCTGATACACCAGAAGGCTGTGCTGCCATTCAGCGAGACCTGGGCTGGCTAGAGAGTTGGGTGGAGAGGAACCTAATGAAGTTCAAAAAAGGCAATTGTAGGGTCCTGCACCTAGGGAGGAATATGTGTCAGTAAAGGTTAGGGACTGACCTGCTGGAGAGCAGCTCTGCAGAGAAGGACCTGGGAGTTCTGGTGGACAACAAGTTCACCATGAGCCAGCAAAGTGCCCTTGTGGCCAAGAAGGCCAATGGTATCCTGAGGTGCATTAGGAAGAGTGTGGCCAGCAGGTCGAGGGAGGTTATCCTCGCCCTCTCTACTCTGCCCTAGTGAGGCCACATCTGGAGTACTGTGTGCAGTTCTGGGCTCCCCAGTTCAAGAAAGACAAGGAACTACTGGAGAGAGTCCAGCAGAGGGCTACAAAGTTGATCAGAGGACTGGAGCATCTCTCTTATGAGGAGAGGCTGAGGGAGCTGGGTCTGTTTATTACTCTGGCAAGATTAATGAACTGTCCGTCTCCAGTTTTAGCTCACACCTTTGTCTTATTTTTGTTTTCCTTTAATTCTGAACACATTTTCTTCTTTTTCTATATCTAATTCTTAGTGTAGCTCACATTATCTTTTTCCCTTTTTTGTTGTCTATTTTCATTACTATTTTATATCTTTCCTGCTTTAAAATCTTTGTTTCTTTTTCTTTCTTTTAACATCTCTCTCTCAGTTGTCTGTCCTCAAGCTCCTTTCTTCCTTTGTGATATTTCTGTTGCTCTCATTTCACTGGTTTTAGATTTTATTTTTTATTTTATTTTATTTTATTTTATTTTATTTTATTTTATTTTATTTTATTTTATTTTATTTTATTTTATTTTCTACTTTGCATTAGCCTGCTTTTCTAGAGAAGCTTGACTTATGCAAGCACTTTAACTTTTCAGCTGTCTATCTGTCTATTCTGAATCTGATGGCTCATTAAGCAAAACTGACAGAAGACCACAGAGTCTTACAGATTAGGCATTTCCCAATAGGTTTGGGAAAGTTGGCAGTTGGCTGGAGGGCAGAGATCCAAACTGATGTCCTGTCAAATGAAAGGCAGTTACTACCAAACCCGGTTCTGAGAAGCAGCAACTGAAGACACCAGTGCTGCTGTCAGCCAGCCCAGTGCACGCTGCAACTTGTCTCTCCAAGCAGGTGAGGAACATGGGTGGGCAGCAGCCCCGGACACCAACAAGAGGAGAACGTATGTCAGCAATCTGCAGAAAATTGGGCAGCTTCTTTAGTTTCGTTGCTCATCAACTTTTATTTTCTCTTCCTCCTACACAGCTGAAGTTAAGCAAAGTCAAATGATTTGACTCCCCAGAAAGCTGTTGCAGTGCTAAGGCTGTTGGATTTGTCCCTGATATACACAACAACTGACTTTGGTGACCAGGTCAGGAGACAGACCTCTATTCCCCTGTGTACAGAATGGACCTATTTACCAATACTAGATGAGCAAAGCAGATAGTTAGAACTGTGGTTACCAAATAAATATTTTTGAGGACTAATTGTCCTAAATTATTGCATAAGAGAAGCCAAGTCACTAGCACAGTTTCTAAAAGTAGGAATATTTGCATTTCTGTATTTCTATTGTACCAGAAACAAGAACTTTGTGTTCTCAACTTTGCAGCATTTTCATTCATTTTAAGGAGCATTTAATAATCTTATTCATTCCAACCAGTGAAACAAACAAGCCAACCCCTCAAATCTGATCCAAACTAGAAATTTGGGATTCCCAAGTCATCTGTTACCACAGCTGAAGTACAGCAGAAGGAGAAAAATCATGCACTAGGCACTCTGTAGTGCACAGGGAAAGATGATAGATGAGTCAGCTAAAGATACATGCATGAATCTTCAACTAAAGCACATGTAGCACAAGAAGTCAACAAGAAGTAGCTAACAGGAAACCCAGGTGACAACATACTCTATAAATTCAGCAATTTATAAATTAAAACAAAAAAGAAAAAACAAAAAGCAACGACAAAAGACCAAAAGCAATGACAAAAGACCAAAACCAAACCAAAGCAAAAACCAGAGATAACACTGCAAGAAGGCACCAGAACTCTGTTCTGTGCAGAAAACAGCACAAGCACATACAGCCTGCTCTCTCTCAGACTCTCAGTGACTTTGTGAAATTACACTTCTTTCTCTGTAACAGTATTTAACAGATAAGGTGTAGAGTTCCCCATATATCCCAATTAAAGCCTAATCAATAGCTTAGATGCTACAGACTCTTGTGGAAGTGAAGAATTTTATATTTAATCCATATGTACTGGAGAATGCATAGAATTAAGGTTCCTTATTCTTGCCCAAATATCACAGCTGTAAACTGTATGTAAAAAGTGGGCATAATTTACTTTTCTTCCAGTTACCTCATTTTGAAAAGGATGAGTATTTCTGAGACCACATTTTAGTCAATACACAATTCAGTCAGTATATGCGAGGTGTATACAGAGTATATCTCAAATTAGGTTTCACAACAGAAGTATGCAATGTTTTATTTACTTTTTGGATCATTTTATGGTTCAGCTGAGAGCCAGACAACTTCATCTAGATAGGCATGAAAGAACTGGAGAACTTCCAGATCAACAGGGAAAGAGCTAGTAAGTTTATGAAACATCAAGGACTGATTGTCTTTCTCTTGGACAGGTGAGGGCAGGAATGAAAAAGGATTACAATTTTGATTTTGAGAAGATAACTTAAGAGAAAATTATCTGTATTTTTGAGGCATCTATGGCCTTTAGCAGTCTTATCCATGTTTCCCTGAAAAAAATATTACTTTATTACAAACTCAGTATCATTTGAACAGGGACCTCTAGATCTATAAAAATACATGAGAATGCACTTGCCAAACAATACTGAAAGCAGACTCTAAAATGAGATGATCAGGAAGAGAAGTAAATATATAATAAACATCAACCAGTGGCTTACAGGAATGATTTTTCAGTTAGCTCTCTATTCACACTTACCTCTATAATTGAGTCGCCTCTCCCAAATTCATGGTGTTCCTATTCTCCCTTCACTACTCTACCATAACCAACTCTGACTGATTCTTATTTTTTCCATCCTACTCTCCACTGCCCTTAATCTTACTATATTAGAAATGCCAACAAGAATGCATTAATTTAATGAACTTCTTAGCCACTGCTCCTGCTGTTATAGCTATCACCACCTACAATTCTGAATCAAAGGAAGTTTTTTTTTAAAGCTTGTACTTTTGATATTCTACCTAATTCTGGGATGATCACTGCCAAAAGATTCTTCTTCATAATGAGGCTGCTGAGAAAGCCATGAGTGAGAACTGTTTTAATTTACCTTTTATATAACTGGAAAGCCTGAAATTCTTCCTAAATTATTTTCTGTATTTACATTTCATTTATTTACTCTGAAATCCAATTAATATAATGTTAGTTATCATAAATAAATCTAATCTAGATCATGTCTTCAAAAATTATTTTTTTTTTAAATTTTGTACAACGTTTGTCAAGCTCTGAGGCATGGAAATATTCAAACAAACAACACACTTTGGATACCATCTTTCCTAGATTAGAAACAATGAGCTATCTGATGCTCACCTAAAAATATAGGTAGATATAAGCCTGTGTGATCAAACTCTAAGGTAGAGATGTGCAACTTTGTTACGAACTAGTAAAATCCAGTGAATTTGGATTCTGTATTTAAATCTTAATCTGGATAAAAAAAACCCAACCAACCAACCAAAAAAAAAAAACCACAAAAATCAAAACGAAAAACAAACTCCAAAGACAAAACAAAAAAAAAAAACAAACCAGAAAACCTTCAGGATAGCTTATCAGTCACTGTGCCTCCAGATAAACAAAGTTCTCATTTTCCTTTAGCAATAAAGGCAGCAACTACTCCCAGTAATTCACATGCTTACAGTTTACAGTTGTAAAATGTTCATTCCTATAGTCTTTTAAACATTGGCTCTTTGAAAAGGGGATCATTTTCTTCTTTTAGATCAAAAGGAAGGAAATAGTGTGTTGAATTTCAAAAAGTCTTTCTGCTGGAGTGTAAGTAATGACTAAATGAGAAGCCATGAAGTAACAGCTTTATTCAGTTGCTGTTACTGTCACCACCCTGTTTACACACTGCACTTAATTACCTCTTGTACAGTATCTTTGTGTGACTCCATCAAAACAGCCGTAGCTGAAGCTTGTTTCACTACAGAGTCAGATACTAGCCAAAGCGCCTGTAAACGTTCTTTGCCTATTGTTGTTGAGCTGATTGTGACAGAAATAGGAAAAAAAATACTGCACAGTTTAGCTAGAAATATGCATGCTACTGCGGCAAGCACAGGAGGCACGAGAACTGAGGCATTCCTCTTGTCAGTAGTGAGACAACAGGGGAATTGAGAGCAAAGATCATGGTATGATGATCTCACTGTGACCATAATTCAGATTTTTGTTTTGTGTATGCCTGAAAGAGAACACTTATGGCTGAGAAACAACTTTGGGAGAGAGGAGAAATTACTTTTGAATAAAATAACTCACGCAAGTTCTGCCTTTTTTTTTTCTTAAAGCCCTAATCAGTCTCAAAACTACAAAGTTAAAATCTAATGTAGGCTAAGTGACATGAGCATTAAATAATGACTACAGAAACACAGAAATGCCATTCTGTCAAATGACAGAAAACCAGAAACTTATCTACACTTTAATTAAGACAGGGAATTTGGCATGCACTTTTTCACTTTTTAAATAAGTGTATTTTTATATTAGAATTTCCAGACCATAGAAGTGACTTCCTTTCAGATAAGCCACACCACAAAATCAGCTGGCAGAAGCCCCTTTTCTCCAATTATGTATGTATTTGGGGAAAAAACAAAGGAAAAACCCCACATTGCAATCCAGAACTTAACTTGCAGTGGTGCTGCTACTTTCTTTTGATCTTTCATCTTCTTTCTCATTGTCAGTCATGAGCTGTTGATTTTTTTAACTGTGGAGTTGTATAACATTATTATGTAAATCTTTCCTTACCCTCCAAAGCAGCAGCCCTCTGCTGAGAAGTTGAGCAATACTGCAGAACTCTGCGACAAGATTTGAGGGCTTGAGATGTGACGTTCGGGTGAATACGTTTTAACCAGGAAATTTGATTACCATGCATAGGACCATTAGGGACTGTTTCTCCTATGCTTGATTTAAAAAGGCGTGAAGTAGCTACTCTGTAAAGCTCAGGTTAGTAGTTCCTGTCTCAGAACACTCTGCTCTGAATTCCTGAAGTTACGCAATGCCAGGTTTGTCTGCCTTCATGCACAGCCACAGTGAGAAACACAGTACAAGGCTCACACAACCTGTTGAGCAGTTCGACCCATATGATTGACTATGCTGAGTCCATCAATCAACCTTCTCACACAAAGCATCATCCTCAACTGCTGAAGCACAGAGGCTGAGAAATGCATCTTACTACATTGAAATTATTCTTGAGGCTAAAAGCCACTTTTCAGGCAATGCTCAGTTTTCTACATCTACAATGAAGAGGAGAAAGGATGTAATAAGAATAAGAAAGCAGTTCTTCAGTCTTACTCAGGTCATTATCTCACATTTTTTGACTCATCCTTCAGAAGTTTAATAGTATGAGACAAAGCTAAATAATTCTTGGCATCTGATTTAGGTTCATCCTTCCTCTAGCCCTTATTAGTGCTACAGTTCCTTGCTTGACAGGGTAACAAGCAACTTAGATTCTCCCTTAATTCATTCCAAACCATGTTAGCCTTGGAGACATTTATCTGAAGTGAGTTGGGAAAAAGGACTTTTTTTTCCTTAGTTCAACAAAGGAAAGCTATGATATTTATCTTTGTGCATTCTGTCCTCTTACGTGACTTTAAAAGTAGAGAAGACTATGTCAAATACATCTGGAGGCTTCAGTCAAATCAGATAATTGCCATCTCCTAAAATCTGCTTTTAGGGTCTGATTTTTAGTTTACCATTAGCAGTTCTTAAACTATGCATTAAATATGCTACTGAGGCAAAAAGAAAAAGTCAAATGAAACCCTTCTTGATTTTGTAGAACTTACCATTGGACTTGTAATTATGTCCTCAGAACATTATTTAGAAATTTTGCATTAACAGATTTTCTGAACAGCCAGAATTATTAAGAATTTGAATCAAGATTTTAACATTTTTAATATATAACTTTGGAGAAGAGAGAGGGGTCAAGTTAAGGCCAGGACTTGGTAGCTTAACACACTCATTTCTTTTTGTCTTCTGGGATGTGTGTAGCTTTGCAAAAGACAAAAGCTTCCATGTACAAGCCCTAGAATTATTCATATGCATTTTGATGAGTAAAAGGTATTAGAAGCTTTTCAAATTAATTTTTGCAGCTCAAAATTATTTTATTTTGCTGTTTCAAAAAAGGTAGCATTTCTGTTCACTTTAAAAGTGGTAGTAAGCAGATTTCACAGAATCACAGAATCACAGAATCACAGAATCAATCAGGTTGGAAGAAACCTCTGGGATCATCGAGTCCAACTGTCAATTAGACCATGGCACTAAGTGCCATGTCCAGTCTTTTCTTAAACACATCCAGAGATGGTGACTCCACCACCTCCCTGGGCAGCCCATTCCAATGTCTAATAACCCTTTCTGAAAAGAAATTCTTCCTGATGTCCAACCTGAACCTCCCCTGGCAAAGCTTGAGGCTGTGTCCTCTTGTCCTATCGTTAGTTGCCCGGGAGAAGAGGTCAACTCCCACTTCACTACAACCTCCCTTCAGGTGGTTGTAGACTGCAATAAGGTCACCTCTGAGCCTCCTCTTCTCCACGCTAAACAACCCCAGCTCCCTCAGCCGCTCCTCGTAGGTCAGACCCTCCAGACCCTTCACCAGCTTGGTCGCCCTCCTCTGGACTCGTTCCAACACCTCAACATCTTTCTTGAAGTGCGGGGCCCAGAACTGAACACAGTACTCAAGATGCGGCCTCACCAGTGCCAAGCAGAGTGCTGTCACAAGCTGATGCTTCTATGCTTCTATGAGTTGATGCTGCAAACCAGTAACTCCTGTGGTTCATCTCACTTCTCTTGGACACTCTTTTTAGAATGGAATAGGGTATTCCCCAGAAGAGTTTTCTTCACTGTATACTGAGGGAGCCTGGACAACTACCTCAAAATAATTTCTGAATTACAATAAAAAAGTGTGGTGGATCATGTTCATAAATCCTTACGCTGTTTTTCAGAACTGTAATAGAAAGGTACTCCTCCATTCCCTTTTCAAAATTCCCCTAGTATCAAACATCAGAAGTGATCATTCTTACCACAGCCTTTGTGTTTATATTCTTTAATGAATATTTGAGTATTCACAAAGATGGCTAGCATTTTTCCAGGGGTTTGCAATAAAGCACTGAAATGGGATCCAGCCACAGAATATTCATTAACATATATGTTCATGAACACATGACGAGGAGGGGTGTCACCCTCAATGTCAATGACCAGCTGGAGTGCATGGAGCTCTGCCTGGGGATGGAGGAAGAGCCAACTGAGAGCTTATGGGTCAGGTTTAAAGAGAGGGCCGGGACAAGTGACATTATAGTGGGGGTCTGCTACAGGTCACCTAACTAGGAAGACCGAGTGGATGAGGCCCTCTGTAGACAGATAGGAGTAGCTTCACGTTCACAGGCCCTGGTCCTCATGAGGGACATCAACCACCCTGGTATCTGTTGGAGGGACAACAGAGCAGGGCATAAGCAATCCAGGAGACTCCTGGAATGTGTTGATAACAACTGCCTTCTCCAAGTGATAGAGGTGTCAATGAGGAGAGGTGCTATGCTGGACCTTGTTCTCACTAACAAAGAGGGGCTGCTGGGGAATGTGAAGCTCAAGGGCAGCCTTCTCTGCAGTGACCATAAAATGGTGGAGTTCAAGATCCTTAGGGCAGCAAGGAAGGTGCACAGCAAGCTCACAACTCTGGCGTTCAGGAGAGCAGACTTTGGCCTTCTCAGGGACCTGCTTGGTAGAGTACCATGGGACAGAGCCCTAGAGGGAAGAGGGGCCCAAGAAAGCTGGTTAATATTCAAGGATCACCTCCAACAAGCTCAGGAGTGATGTATCCCAACAAAGAGGAAGGCAGCCAAAAACACCAGGAGGCCTGCATGGATGAACAAGGAGCTTCTGGATAAACTCAGGCACAAGAAGGAAGCCTACAGAGGGTGGAAGCAAGGGCAGGTAGCCTGGGAGGAACACAGAGAAATTGTCCAAGCAGCCAGGGATCAGGTTAGGAAAGCTAAAGCCCTGGTAGAATTAAAATCTCTCTGACATCAAGGACAAGAAGAAAAGCTTCTATAGGTATGTCAGTGATAAAAGGAAGACTAGGGAAAATGTGGGCCCTCTCTGGCAGTAAATGGGAGACTTGGTTACCCGGGATATGGAGAAGGCTGAGGTATTCAACGACTTTTTTGCCTCAGTCTTCACCAGCAAGTCCTCAAGCCTCACCGCCCAAGTCACAGAAGGCAAAGGCAGGGACTGGGGGAATGAAGAACCGTTCACTGTAGGAGAAGATCAGGTTCAAGACCATCTAAGGAACCTGAAGGTGCACAAGTCCATGGGACCTGATGAAGTGCATCCACGGGTCCTGAGGGAACTGGCAGATGAAGTAATTTTTGAGAAGTTGTGGCAGTCCAGTGAAGTCCCACTGACTGGAAAAGGGGAAACATAACCCCCATTTTTGAAAATGGAAAAAAGGAAGACCTGGGGAACTACAGGCCAGTCAGTCTCACCTCTGTGCCTGGCAAGATCATGGGTGAGATCCTCCTGGACACTATGCTAAGGCACACGGAAATCAAGGAGGTGATTGGGGATGGCCAACATGGCTTCACTAAGGGCAAATCATGCCTGACAAATTTGGTGGCCTTCTACGATGGGGTTACAGGTTTGGTGGATAAAGGAAGAGCAACTGGTGTCATCTACCTGGACTTGTGCAAAGACACTGTCCTGCACAGCATCCTTGTCTCTAAAGTGGAGAGACATGGACTTGACAGACGGACCACTCAGTTGGTAAGGAATTGGCTAAATGGTGGCACTCAAAGAGTTGCGGTCAATCAGTGGGGTTGCAACTCTATGATCTTTAAGATTCCATCCAACCCAAACCATTCTATGATTCTATGATTCTATGATATTCTGGTTTTAAAAAGTGGGGAGAGTTCCTACAACTGCTGAATAGGAATAGTCAAGGCATGCATAGTATGTTGACCCAAGGCTGTTTAGGGCTTGTGTTGTATAGGGACTGCAACAGAAAAATGTAACTATGGTTAAAGTAACAATGATATGTTTTTCAAATATTCAACTATCAATATCTCATTGGAAGGAAATAGAGGACATTTTATATGCTATTTATTTCTTTCTTCCTTTTCTCAAGGGTAACATTCCAAACCCTCAAGTTGTGTGGAAAAAAATGAAAATTTACATGAGAACAGGAATACCATTGAAGAATCAAGTCCAAATAAGGAAATATACACAACTTGACCTTATTTTAATTATATTTGAGGTATTCTACATATTCCTATCAATTGTCAAAATAATTTATTAAAAATTATTTTTCCTCCTTATACTTCATGCTCCTACTGAAACAGTTATGCTAGGTAAAAGAGATTGTTTTCCAAAAGATTAGGTGCCAGAAAATTTCAAAGATTTTATGTAAACATTACTTCGACTACTTTATGAAAGAAACTTAACATCCGCTTCCCTTCAGCCCTCGCTTTCCTTAAAAATCTACCAAAAAGCTTTTTCTTTGCTAAGTACATCTTGAAACATCAAGTGCTATATAAAGAAACCCTGAAACGTATTTCTGAAATGTAAAAATTCCTTCATATTTCAGAAATTTGTCACTGGAAGATTAGTTAAAACAATCATATCATACTTTAACTTTTCAGATTTCTTTGGTGATGGAATGCTTTTTCTTTATGGCTTATCTAAAAATGAGACTTGTACTGACCACAGTACACCACGTCTGCCTTATTACTGTGAGTTAATAGTAGCCTGAGGACTCCTTTTGTTCTCATATCCGCAGTTTATTCTTTTTACCCAGAGGTCAGTAGCTGCTCAAACCATCAGGAACTGCTGAAAACATGTTCACATTTGCTTTTGAACCAGCTTCTGATTCTGAGACAAAACACCCTATATGGAAATCCTTACCAATGAAGAGCTGTAAAAATACAGTTTTCAAGCACATGTTAGAGGAATAAGAGAAAGTCTGACAGAATTGTTTTGAAAGATTTATAATAGAATTGGACTTTGTTCAAAAAAAACAAAAGTATTTTTATATAGAAATAGAATAATAATACAAAGCAGGGCTGACTGATGTAGTTACAGGTACAGTGAAATCATTAAATGAGTTCTCTGATTTTTCCACAAGACTATGTTCAAATTATTTTTTATTAATATTGCGGATGGAAGAATGAGTGAAAATATTGTTTTCTAGTATTTTGAACAAATTATGAACTAATGATCTTGTCTTTAAAAAGTAAAAGTTAGTGGAAAACAATTGAAGGGCTTACTTTTCTACCAAAACCAAGTAATTGAAAATTCTTTCTATTTCTTTAGTTACACCCATTGGCTGATTTTAAATAGTGAGGGAAAATATTTTCACAAGAATAAACTGCATAACAAGGTTATGTAAACCAGGTAAATCATGGTTGCACATGTAAACCAAAGGGAAGAGATTTTGAAACTATTCCTTCAATGCAAAATTCACCCCATTACTCTGGAACACATAAGGCTAAATGTATGACTTACAGCTTACTGAAAGGTCAGACTAAATAGCACTGGTGCAGAACTCTCCAGTCCTGAAACTGTCTGGGAAGTTGCCTGATTTAGGACTGTAGCTTTCAGTTTTAAGATAAGGATAAGCCTAAGAGCTGGATTCAGCAAAAATTTCTGTGTCTGTCAAGTGGAACTCAGCTGAAAAGTAGGTCTAAAAGCCCACGTTCTGATGACTCTGAAGACATGGGTGGCCTGTCCCTCTGTGTATATTTTTAAGGCCACCTCAGTAAAAGTGCCTCTGCCCAAGTGGAGAATAATAATCACTAATCCTCCCCATAAGGTGCTGGAGGAACTTGCTTAGAATGTGCTTCGCACACCAGTTCAATCAGGGCCACTGCAGGAGGGTGCCACATCAGCAGGAGGCATTATTTTCCAGGGTTCTGCTATAGCCAAATTAAGCAGCAGCTCAACAGCTATTTCCCCTGAAGTTTGTTTGTCTCATACAGATTGCCTGTGTATAAAAGATAGACATGATATAACCAGAGCAAAGCCATTCTCTTCCTAAAAATGAGTCACTGATAGTCTGCTTGATGCCCTGAACATGATTCTCTGTCTTTTTACAAGTTTATTTTGAGTGATTTATTACATATCCCTTTGGTGAAGAGAAAACTGACAGTCCAATGCAAAACAGTTTTTCTGTTTAGAAGTGTTGGTTTACTGAAATCTAATCTAAACAGTTAGGAATGAAGTATATTTTAGCAAGATGTTTCTTTTTTTTTTTTTTTTTTAGAATAACACTTAAAGAATTGCAAATAAGTTTATATTTTGTTAATACTTTGATTTTTTCATTAAATATATTACTTTAAATTTTCACTTTAAAACACCTTGTCGTAGCAACTAGAAAATTTTTAACTGATCTGAAAAGCATTTTCTTCCAAATTCTGTCTTGAAAATGTTTGATATTTAAAATTTCTCTCAAAGAAAACTCAGAATCTGCAGAGATCTAATTCTTATCTGTCTATATCAATTAAAGGAAAAATATACATGTGCATTATATAGTCATTATACACACAGACACACATATATATAAATCCATGAAGAAGACTGAAGCCTATTGCTTCCATAGACTAAGTCATCTGTCACTCTTACTGACTACTGCTGGAGCAGCAGGATTGGTTAAAAAACAAACAAACGAACCATTTTCAGTATTGCATTATGCAACTTTGTTCAGAAATTTAAATTTATTTACCATGATGATAAAGTATATGAGATCTGTTTACACCTCCAGTTCTGCCCCTTAAGGAGCTGCACCACAGAATTATAAGCCACATGGAGACGAGTTGTAGGATTCATGACAGAGAGTGAATTCTTAGCAATCTCACAAGTAGAGCATCTGAGGATTGCAAACAGAGTCTCGCAGAATCACAGAATGGTAAGGGTTGGAAGGGACCTCAGGAGATCATCTAGTCCAACCCCTCTGCTAAAGCAGGTTCACTTAGAGCACGTTGCACAGGGTCACATCCAGGCAGGTTTTGAATATCTGCAAAGAAGGAGACTCCACAACCTCCCTGGGCAGCCTGTTCCAGTGCTGTGTCACCCTCAAAGTGAAGAAGTGTTTCCTCATATCTAGACGGAACTTCTTGGAATCTCATCAAACTTAATTTCTATTTCACATTGTATATCAAATGCCTCAACTAAATTCTACATTGTACTGTGGAACTTGCTCCTTCTGGACAGCTACATTCCCTGAGCCTGTCAGTACTCTCAAAAGATAACAAAACTGTACTTAAGAATTTAAAATGAAAGATGAGATAAACGGAAGAAATTCACCGTTTGTTACTGCAGTATTTTAGCTTATCTAATTGCAAAGCAAAAAAGACAGATTTGTTCTGTTTGCATTAAGCATCCTATCATCAAGCCCAATGTACTGTTTGGTGAAATGGTGTGGAATACTTGATGTTCCACCAAGTAGGATAACAATACTTACTGTCTGTTTTGCTTTTATTTTATAAAGCTTTACATATTCTTGTTTCTCTAGAGAGCGTAAAGTATTGCCCAGTTCCTCATAGATCTGGAGTTTATCTGAGGTGGTCTCGGCTGCTCTTGAAGCTGCTAGCTATTTTTAAAATCACCAGCAATACCAAAGAATGATGTCTTTACATGTATTTTAATTCCAAAATGTAACTTGAAGTTGGACGTTATTTAGGGACCCTCTGATGGGAGCTAGCAATGTTGATTTTCACTTCCAACCTAGTCTAGCAGTGGTGCCTAAGCAGAAAGTATCTATGAGTTCATATGAGGTGGGGACCAGCATAAGTATGTTTGTGTTTCATTTATTAAAAAATGAAAACCGTGA
Organism: Nyctibius grandis; assembly: GCF_013368605.1. Classification (NCBI taxonomy): domain Eukaryota; kingdom Metazoa; phylum Chordata; class Aves; order Nyctibiiformes; family Nyctibiidae; genus Nyctibius; species Nyctibius grandis. Next base: position 73,282,431 of record NC_090659.1, on the reverse strand, counting down.
TTTCCTGGTGATCCTAACTAGTTCTAATTTGATAAAGACTAGGTTAGTATTTAAGGCCACATTCAGTAGCAATTCCCACAATGGTCTGACAAACTCTTTGAAGCAGGCTCTTTGCTCTGCACCAACTTGCCACCAATGGCAGCTTTGTCTTGTATGGAGACAAGATGGCACTGTTTAGCTCTCAGTGACCCATTTTCTCGCTGAATACAGTAATTCTCAGTTTCTGATTATTCCTTGTGCGGAAGTCTGTGGTTTTAATCACACCCAAGAATCACTTCTGATTTTCAGATAACCTTACATGGATAACAGTTGTACATTATATATAATGTGCATTTATAAATAAATATAATAGTTAACCATGTAAATAGTACTGAAATATGTAAAGAAGAAACAAACAAGTAAATCTGTATTCACTGGTACTGAAAAACAAAACCAAGTGAAAACTGTGTTAAACTGGATTCAAGATTTAAAGCAGATAATATTATTGTAGAGATTAAAAAAATAACATAATTTTATCCTAAAAGACAAATCTGGAAAACTTAGTGGTTATTTAAACCTGAAGATCCTTATGTATTAATGTATGAAGATGCATTTTCAACAGCTGTAATACTAACATGCAGACAGTTTGAGTCTCTCTGATGTCACAAAACAACCATTTAGAATGATGGCTTAACTAACTTTGCATTTAATCATAACATACAGCTATATTGTCTGATTTGAGAAAGTTTTCACTTAAATTTAGCTTCTACTAGAATGGAAGTGTGAAGATACTCAAAGCATGGTATTTCTTAAAATGACATTTTTAATATGACATATGACATTTAAAATGACATATTTTAATTAATTCATAAAATAAATAACAGTCCTAAATTCTCAGAATCTTTTCCTCAGAAGTTAACATCCTCAGTTTAGGGAAAATGCAACATATGCAACATATGGGTAGTGAGGTGGATTGTGAACCGGCTGAAGGAAAGAAGCCAGAGAGTGGTGGTCAATGGGACAGAGTCCAGTTGGAGGCCTGTGTCTAGCGGAGTCCCGCAAGGGTCAGTACTGGGACCAGTACTATTCAATATATTCATTAATGACTTGGATGAGGGATTAGAGTGCACTGTCAGCAAGTTCGCTGATGACACAAAACTGGGAGGAGTGGCTGACACACCGGAAGGCTGCGCAGCCATTCAGAGAGACCTAGACAGGCTAGAGAGTTGGGCGGGGAGAAATCTAATGAAATATAGCAAGGGCAAGAGTCCTGCGTCTGGGCAAGAGCAACCCCATGTATGAGTACAAGTTGGGGACAGACCTGTTGGAGAGCAGCGTAGGGGAAAGGGACCTGGGGGTCCTAGTGGACAGCAGGATGACCATGAGCCAGCAATGTGCCCTTGTGGCCAAGAAGGCCATTGGCATCCTGGGGTGTATTAGAAGGGGTGTGGTTAGCAGGTCGAGAGAGGTTCTCCTCCCCCTCTACTCTGCCCTGGTGAGGCCGCATCTGGAATATTGTGTCCAGTTCTGGGCCCCTCAGTTCAAGAAGGACAGGGAACTGCTAGAGAGAGTCCAGAGCAGAGCCACGAAGATGATTAAGGGGGTGGAATATCTCCCTTATGAGGAGAGGCTGAGGGAGCTGGGTCTCTTTAGCTTGGAGGAGACTGAGGGGTGACCTCATTAATGTTTATAAATGAGTAAAGGGCAAGTGTCATGAGGATGGAGCCAGGCTCTTCTCAGTGACATCCCTTGACAGGACAAGGGGCAACTGGTACAAGCTGGAACACAGGAGGTTCCACTTAAATATGAGGAAAAACTTCTTTACTGTGAGGGTGACTGAACACTGGAACAGGCTGCCCAGAGAGGCTGTGGAGTCTCCTTCTCTGGAGACATTCAAAACCCGCCTGGACGCGTTCCTGTGTGATATGATCTAGGGAATCCTGCTCCGGCAGGGGGATTGGACTAGATGATCTTTCGAGGTCCCTTCCAATCCTTAACATTCTGTGATTCTGTGATTCTGTTATTCTTTGATATGCTCATTTATAATGAAAGGACTTATTCAAAGCTGGTTTTGACATCTTTTTGACATTTGACATACAATATGCATGAGGATAACATTCAGATTGCTAATTTATGGATGAAAAACTTAGAAGGAAAATCAAAGGCTGCTCTAGTAGTGTTAAATCATACGTGTTATTCTTACTGAATGCATTGAAAAATAAACTTAGCTTTCTTCCCAGACACTAGCAACCAGAAAATATTTTCAAAGTTATCTTGATTTGTCTGAAGCAGCATATAGTCCTACTGCAAAGTTTTTTTTAGTCATTCTGCTACTCCCTATTTATAAACAATTATCAGAGTCCTATGAGATTAATCAAAATGAACAAAATGTACTCTTTAATGATTTCAGTTAATTATACCAAGCAGAAACTTCGCTGAGAGGGTCAAGTGTCATAATATGTACTCAAAATGCTCAGTATTCTGGAATAAAATTAATTTGATCTTTGAAAAATTTTGTAAAAGAGGAATGAATATCGCTAGCTGCATAATTGTGTATTTTTCTAATATACATATTTTCCCTAAAATATTTTAATAGATGTCTGGGACTCCACAAAATCAATTTAGGACTATTCACAAAAAGCTTACTTTTTTGTCAGATAAGCAGAATTTCACAGATCTGCAAAGGTCCAGAAAAAACAGGCTGAAAATTACAAAAGATATTATTTCTAGAAGAGTCTTTTTTATGCAATGAATTATTTGTCTTGTAGGACCAAATTGCAGACATTGAGGGGAAAAAGGTAGTTTTCTTATGTTTCTTTACTTCCAATGTACAGAATATATCTTTCTATTTACAGAACAGAATAAATACACTAAGGCATCTGGAAAGCTTGGGGTTTACCATTTGCTTGATTTTATTTGGTGTTCGTGTGAGAGTATGGAGATGGGAAAAAAGTGCTCTGCACATGGATTACGAAGCAAACTCACAGCCCAGATGGCTATGCCTGTATCTGTGCACACGGCAGAGCGAATAAGTTGGTTCTTCATCCTAGCAATGAAATGTATGGAAAGAAAAGGAGTTGTATATGCTTAGTATTTAACCATGATTAATTATACACATTATTTTTGCAACATAGGCATCTGCTTAAAATTTTGAATGCCTTGCATGAATTATTTTAGACAGAAACAAATGTATGTGGTTTGTTCATTTAACACTAATGAATAACTGACAAAGGTGAAATGGTATTAATCTTTACATTTATAAAGTGACAGTGCACAAAACATATTTTGGCTCTATTTCCTTAGCTTTCTGGGACATCATCAGCCATGCAGGACCATATGTCACCAGAAATAATCACAAATGATCAGCTTGTTAGTCTTCTATTTCAGTGCTGAGGAGGGAAAAAAAAAAGCTCAAAAACCAAAACTGAAAAACCTCAGGAACCTACAAAAGAAAAAACTATTTTCTATACATAAATGAATGTCTTAAGAACTCCAAATTATTTGGGTCCCTGCCCAGTTTTAAGCCAAAATGTTGAGATTTTATACTTCAGGCACACTTGAGCAGTTGTTGAATTACTGACCTGCTTAGCATCACATTCGGAACTCCTAGGTTCCAGTTTGGACTGAAGAACTAAGCACTGATGCAACTACTTTGTCACTGTGATTCCTCTTCTCCCCATACCAGAGACTGTCCACAGATTCCTTCCCATAGAGGTAAAACTGTGCATCATCAGAGACAAAATTAAGAGCAGTTACATAGCTAGATGGCTCAAAGAACTGCCCCAATAAGCCGTTTGGACAGCATGGTCACTACACATGTAAAAATGGAATTCAACATCAAATTTGGGCCCGTAAATATAGATGTCTATAAAGGAGTTCTCTACATGTGATTTAGCTGTCTAAGCTTTCATTAGATCCAGTGAAGGTTTGCTGAGATGCCAGACTCCCTGTATAATTAATTAAAGTAAATTATGTCATCGCTAGCCATTAGAAGGCAACCACCTGTAGAAAGTTTTAGGTCTTAATTTAGGAATCCCTACAGTGGTGCCAGGTGGTGTAATTCCAAAGCATAAGTTTGTAAGGATGGCAACTTTTAAATCAGCAGCTGGCTAGTTTATAGTCTCAGCAACTCAGGGTATTGTGTTGGGGTAGGAAATGTATTCATGCAGGACAGTAAGAAGAGCTGGACAGTCTTTAGGTCTTTTTTTCCCCCCAGACAGACTAATACAGAATATGCTTTGGTTGGGGAACCTACAAGTTGGATTTCTCCAGTATGTGCATTATTTGTAGATATTTGTCTTTAAAAATGCTAATTAAAAAAACACTAATTGAAAAATGTATTGCTAATCATGTTTGCCATCCAGATACATAGTATGAGCAAAACTCAGCCCTGAGGTAATAATGCAGTATATTAAAGCTAAAAGAAGGAAAATGTTTTTCTATACAAGTCACAGTTTCAGTACTGAAAAGTATTTATTTTTCTTTTCCCAAAATAACATTTCATTATCTCACTGGAAGAATCTGAATTGCATCAGAGAGCTTTGTAAGCTCAGAGTTTCATTTTTTGTGGGTGTATATTTTACCTGTAATTTTTTAAATTAGCATGTCAGTTACTTGGGGTCCTTTTTTTTTCTCAATTAAAAAAAAAACTAGCAAAAAACAAACCCAAAACCCAGATTAAAACAACTGATGAAAGAAATACACTCCTAGAATGTGTTCGTGCAAAGGGTATTTCATAGAGCTGAGCTGGAGAGAATGAGGGTCTTAAGAGCAGTACTGAATTAATGAGATAGGAAGAGTTTTCTTCCATGAGTTCCTGAGACAAAGATTTATCACTTCCTTGTTGAGCCTGACTGACTGTGAAAAGAAACAAGTAATTTCACATCAGAGATGGCACAGCTTCAAAATTTAGTGTGACATCCTGACTTTCAAATTTTTAAGTCTCACACAACAGCCTTATAAGTCTGTTTGCCAGAACTCAGACTCAGAGTTTAAATGAATGCCAGAAGTGAAATTTCAAATTTTCAGCTGAAACTGGACCAGTTAAATTATTCAGCTTGATACTGTCTTTGAATTTCATCAGGAGATTTACTCTTCTGTTAGCTTGTTTTATTGGCTTCATAGGATGTACTGCTTACTGTTAATCTAACACGTTTTGGGGGGTTGTTAGCACTCCCATTCTTTTTCCTGAATCTGAAAAGAAGTTCCTGGGGTGCTTTGGTTGAGACAGAGGATTTTCAAGAGTTTTTTTTATGGGTCAGAGGGCTTTAAAAACAAGCCTGTGCTATATGTGCTGCAGGGCCAGTGAGGTGAGATTTTGTGCAGCTGAATTAGAATTAGGCTTCATGAGAGCTCAGCCATTGAAGCCTGCAGAAGTTCTCTGGAGAACATTTACAGAAAAATTATTTTCCTCAAATTGTTTGGGTTTTTGTGGTTGAATATTGAGAGTCTGATTTTATTTCCTATGGAAATCAGGGTCAATGTGAATGCTTCTTTTTTTAGTATGTTCAGAATGTGACAGGCCCTGGAAGGTAGTTTCTCAATGCCTGCTAAATCCCTGCAGGGGATACCGCAGAAGCCAAAGGAAAGACAAAATCATTGAAATAAAAATTAATTTGCTTTTTCTGCATATTTTTCTGCTTCTTAAAAATAAATCACTCTTTATTTTTCCTTTTTATAGTTATATGAGAGACATACAGCATACATTATATTTAATTTCTTGATGAATTTATTCCTTTCAAACAAATGGTACTTTGCTTTCAAATGATTTAAATCTGATTATTTCTGTGCATTTTCACCCCATCTATGGATCTGAATCCAAAATGATAATCCTGCACTAATATTAACAATATCTCAGGAGTGACTAGGAGCCTTTTCATGAAGTTACCCCTGAGCCTAAGATTCTCAGATGTGCTGCTGTTTGTTGCTGTGACGTTGGACAGTGACTCTACTTTGAAGTTCTTTGCCAGGAGTAATGATTTCACCAGTGTCTTTGTCTATTCAACAAGAAGAAAAATCTTTATAGTATCAGGCAAGAGGAAGGAAGAAGAAGTGAGAAAGCTAACGCAAATATATCAAAACATTACAAACAAAATTCATTGCCTTTTGATCTTTTCTATGAATTGTCTTGCTCTAGTGTCTGTTATTGCAGGACTTGAACACCTTATAGTAATGATTATAGAGATTTATAATGCAAAATATACATAATTCAGAATAATGCTGAAAAACTTATGTCTTTAAGACAATTATTTTATTCTTGCGCAAGGTGGGAGGCCATGACCTTGACCTTAAGAAAGTAGGAATGATATAGTGACGGAAGAAATAAATAAAAGGGGAAAAGTATTCTTGCAAATAGACATAGAGAATAAAGGAATTCAAGGTTTTATTTAAGAAAAATCTTTCCATGTTTTTTTTTAATCTATTTGTTTCTTTTTTTTTTTTTTTTGTTTTAGAGGTTACCATTTAAAAATGTCAGCACAATAATAACTTTAAAGCAACTTCTATTAGTAAGGTGATAACCATATCTCTGGTTAATAAACTGCTGTGCTGAAAAAAGAGCTCTGGTTTCATAGATGATTTTGGTCATAATTCGTGTGTCAAAAACATTTAAATTATTATATAATAGTAATAAATGTTTGCTTATTTTAAGATTCCTCACTAAAACAAAGGTACAGCTTGTAAACTGAAATTTAGGTCTGCATTAATCTGCTTGCTGCAGAAGTTTTAGTACCTCATTGTTTTGAACTCACCCGTCAGAAAAGTATTGTAACTAGCAACCCAGATTAGAGATCTCTGGGTCAGTTATGCACAGTGCTTATGAAAGATTCTTTTCATGGGAATCCCTAGCTCTGACTGTATGATACTTCAGCTGTGTAAATTTAGTGTAATGGTATCCACTTCCTTTGTTATGCAAATATTGAATAAATCCCTCAGAGTTACAAAGGTTCATACTTAATTGTATTCAGCTTTTGTGTAAGCAGATGACTATGTGAGAGGGAAGGCAATGAAGCATACAACTCCTATATGAGAGAACTTCAATGAGATAATCACAGATTATTCTGCCTAGAATCTTTTCACAAGATCTTTCCACTCATGAATTTTCTAGAAGTAGGCTTTAAAAGACATAATATTTTTCTTTGATGTAGGTAGATTATCAAACTGACTTCTTACTATAAACAGTAGTGTAACATGAGCCATTTTTACCTCCATAATGAAAATTTGAGACAAAAGTGAAGTACTGCAACACATACTTACACAGTTGTTTTTTGCAGTCATTGATCTGTAAATATTATATTTGATTATTTTCAATTTGTGTAGACACTTATGATTCCTTTTAACATAGTGTCGGGTCCTGCACTTGGGGCACAACAACCGCATGCAATGCTACAGGCTTGGGGAAGAGTGGCTGGAAAGCTGCCTGGCAGAAAAAGACCTGGGGGTGTTGATCAATGGCTGGCTGAATATGAGCCAGCAGTGTGCCTAGGTGGCCAAGAATGCCAACAGAATTCTAGCCTGTATCAGGAATAGTGTGGCCAGCTGGACTAGGGAAGTGATCGTGCCCCTGTACTCGGCACTGGTGAGGCCGCATCTTGAATACTGTGTTCATTTTTGGGCCCCTCACTACAAGAAAGAGATTGAGGTGCTGGAGCACAACTGAAGAAGAGCAACGAGGCTGGCGAAGGGTCTAGAGCACAAGTCTTATGAGGAGCAGCTGAGGGAACTGGGGTTGTTTAGTTTGGAGAAAAGGAGGCTGAGGGGAGACCTTATCGCTCTCTACAACTACCTGCAAAGGAGGTTGTAGTGAGGCAGATGTCAGTCTCTTCTCCCAAATAACAAATGATAGGATAAGAGGAAATGGCCTCAAGTTGTGCCAGGGGAAGTTTAGATTGGATATTAGGAAAAATTTCTTCAGCAAAAGGGTTATCAAGCATTGGAACAGGCTGCCCAGGGAAGTTGTTAAGTCACCATCCCTGGAGGTATTTAAAAGAGATGTAGATGTGGTGCTCGGGGACATGGTTTAGTGGTGCACTTGCCAGTGCTAGGTTAACGGTTGGACTTGATGATCTTAAAGGTCCTTTCCAACCAAAATGATTATATGATTCTATAGATTTTATATCCCAGCTATTTATTACTAGTTTACTTGTTTACCACACATAAATCTTTTTTGTGATTATGGTATTAAAATATTATTGATCATATCCTGTTCAAATGTTGTGCTAGTAATATTCAGCAGCATTTTAGGTTAGAGTATTGATCCCTGAGCAAAGCCCAAGCAAACTGAGTTTCTAATCATTAAGAGTAAAAACAGCATCATTGTTCCTGTCTATAGCCTAACAGTGAAAGTGTGTGTTACTGATCTCCTTCAGCAAATTCACTGAAAGTATGAAATACTTTAGTCTTCACCCAAGAAAGTCTTATTCCAAGCATATTTTAGTTCCAGTGTGGACAGGCCAATACTTTCCTTGTGTATTCCTGGCACTTTAGGAACTCATTACATCATTTAGACTTTCAGTTAGAAAAATAAGAGGAATCTCTTTTTCTTTCATGGATTTGTTCCCTTAAATTAGTTAAAATTTTGGCTCAAACTATGGAGTGAGAAGTTAGTCAAGTAATGGATACACTTGTTTATATTTTGAATGAATAACTGGCTGAATTTCCAGTTCACTATTCAGGTGTACTGAAGGTAAACGTGCCAGTTGTTGATCATATTTGCTATCAGCTGGCAAATGGTAGCGTGTGGTATCAAAGTGTCACCTGGAAAACAAACGGTGCTGTCGATTTTAAAGTAACAGTTTTACAGTTTAAAAGAAGACCATGAAAAGGCCTGTTCTTTTCTTGACTACCATTCAGAGAGCTCCCTCCAGGTCTGAAACAGTAACTGTCTCTCCCACTTTCATGACATTGTCAGAATTAAAACTTTCCTCCTTTTTAATTTGAGAACTAAAAATAGTTTAAATACCACATCAGAAGACAAGTTCAGCTCAGGGACATAATGAACTGTGCTTTCTGTCATGGATACATTAAAGATAACTAAAAAAAGACTAATAGTTATAAAGAAAAAGGATATGAGTTTCTTCCTATGCAACTGACTTCAAAGGGTGATCTTTGAAACTAAAATAAAAACTATAACACTTATCTCATAAATTATTTTGGGGTGTGTGTGAGAAAGTAAGGTTTTTGTTCTACAGTTACACCAAAATAAAACAAGTCTCAACTGATCTGTGTTTGATAGTTAGCTGGCTAGTTCAGAAAGGTTCATTACTGGCTTCATAACTCAGTGGTACTAAAGATTCTTTGTGGTAAATACTGAAAGAGTGCTGGTATGTGTGTGTTCACTTTTCAGACTAGTAAATATTGATGTTCACCTTAGCTGTAGACAATATAAAGGCCAGGTAAGGATGTTTGATTTTCTTTCTTATGGAGGTATGTGCAGGTGTGTAAATAGGGTCATTACTTCCTGTGACATATGATGTGACAGTTAATATGGTATTACATTCTGATTATATATTGTGCCTAATTTGATTGTCTAGATTATTTTTGGTGGAAATGGTTTTGTAAATATTGAATGGCAAAAAAAAAATGTATAGCCCAACATGCTGTCTGATCTTAATCAGAAGATCAAATATTTATGTGTAAATGTACAAAACAAGTGTATAGTTGATGTGTTCTTCAGTGTGTGAATCTCCAAAAATATATATTTAGGCCTCTTACAGCATCTCCACCTTCTACTCACTCTGCTAGAGATTCTAATGGTTACAGAGATCCTATCTTTTTTATATTGATGATACTTTACAACTTTAAAGTCTCTCTTTCTGATGGCATACCTTATTAGCATATTTAGTCCTATGGTGTTGTAAATATATATGCATGTATGAATAAATTTCATTTGTTGTGTGTGAAGTAGCTCATTATATTATGTAATCAATTAAATCTCTAAAAAGAGGCTATCTTTATTGAAGAACTTAAACTTCTAGCATTGTGGTCCTATAGGTATCTCAATATGAAAATCATGAGCTCTCTTTTGGAACATGAGGGAAGATTAACAGGACTTTCTACAGAAGCCAGCTTGGAGAGACCTAGTAGTAGGATTTGTCACCAAACTAGTTCATACAGTTGCTTCCTGCATCCCGTGACAATAAACCTTTGGACAGCCTAAAAACAGATCCTGCCTTCTCCTATAGGGGTAAATAAGTAACAAGCACAAGTTTAATGCTGGCAAGGAAATATCAGACACAAATTTCAGAAAAAAATAAAAGGAGTGGACTCAGGAAGGGAAGGCAGATTTTTTCATTATACAGTTTTCTTACTTAGGTGAAGAAGAACTGCTTGTTATGCTACACTGTGCCAAGTGAGAGAACAATATAACTTCATTCTAAAAATAGCCAAAATTTATGCTATAGAACTGTAAATTCAGTAGATTTTCCATTAATTATTTAAAGTTGTTGGATTACATAATACAAAGTAAGTGCTGAAGTTAGTCTAACTCTAGTGTTGAGACTATGTTCAAATATGACTTTGCTGCTTTAAGAGTGTTTTCATAAAAAATCTTCTTTCCAGATAAAGAGAAATTTCACCTATGATATATAATGAAATTTTAAAATTTATTCGTGAAAATAGTATTTCTGTTCTAAATCAGTCTTGCTGATTCTAAATATAGTTTATGAAGTCTAAGGTTCTGAAAAGTGTTCAAAGAAAAGGAAATAAACCAGTTGAAATACATATGCTTTGGGATGACTTCAGAGGCTTAGCTAATAGGAGTAAAAATTTCCATGAGAGAAGCATGCATTTGCCATCCAAATGAAGGCCTCATTAGAAAATAAAAAACACATGTTGGAGCAGTCTGCAATACAACTTTTTTATCACAAAGCATTTGATTATGCCAAACATGTAATCGTATCTTGATCCTTCCCACAACAGTTCAGATGTGTTACTGTACAGCCATTCATGTATTTATTGACTGCAACAGAACTACTCCGAGTGCAAAAATTAACCCGATGATAGTTATATTTATGCAAGACCAGGTCCACTATAGAGGTTAACAGTGAAGATTCAGAGAACAAAACATAAACAGAACAATTCAGGAGTCTAAATGACAGTAAATATGAGTTATTGTATGTGATGTTAGATGAAAAGATTTCCAGAGTTTGACTGTGAACACTCCAGATACTTTTTAAGTTAATAGAAAAACAGGTGTAGTAATAGTAATAGTTCTCAAACAACCCGTCTGAATATGCAAAAAGTAGCAGTGAAATATTTACTCAGTAATTTTTAGGAATGACTAAAAGGAAAATATGATGTGGATATCTGCTATTGATCCTCAAGGTAAGAGAGAGAAGAAAAATCAAGCAGGGCAATGTAGAGCTGGTTGACCAGGACCATGTCCAGATGATTTTTGAAGATTTCCAGGGATGGAGACACCCTTTGGGTAAACAATTCCAGTCTTTGACCACCCTCACAGTTAAAAAAGGTATTCTTTTATGTTTAAATGGAATTTCCTGTAATTCAGTTTGTGCCCATTGTCTCTTGTTCTGTCACTGGGCACAAGTGAGAAGAGTCTGGCTCTGTCTTACTTATTCATAAAATAACAGAATCATAAATTATTTTGGTTGGAAAGGACCTTTAAGATCATCAAGTCCAACTTTTAACCTAGCAGTGCCAATTGCACCACTAAACCATGTCCCCGAGCACCACATCTACATCTCTTTTAAATACCTCCAGGGATGGTGACTTAACAACTTCCCTGGGCAGCCTGTTCCAATGCTTGATAACCCTTTTGCTGAAGAAATTTTTCCTAATATCCAATCTAAACTTCCCCTGGCACAACTTGAGGCCGTTTCCTCTTATCCTATCATTTGTTATTTGGGAGAAGAGACTGACATCTGCCTCACTACAACCTCCTTTGCAGGTAGTTGTAGAGAGCGATAAGGTCTCCCCTCAGCCTCCTTTTCTCCAAACTAAACAACCCCAGTTCCCTCAGCTGCTCCTCATAAGACTTGTGCTCTAGACCCTTCGCCAGCCTCGTTGCTCTTCTTCGGATGTGCTCCAGCACCTCAATCTCTTTCTTGTAGTGAGGGGCCCAAAAATGAACACAGTATTCGAGATGCGGCCTCACCAGTGCCGAGTACAGGGGCACGATCACTTCCCTAGTCCAGCTGGCCACACTATTCCTGATACAGGCTAGAATTCTGTTGGCATTCTTGGCCACCTAGGCACACTGCTGGCTCATATTCAGCCAGCCATTGATCAACACCCCCAGGTCTTCTTCTGCCAGGCAGCTTTCCAGCCACTCTTCCCCAAGCCTGTAGCATTGCATGCGGTTGTTGTGCCCCAAGTGCAGGACCCGACACTTGGCCTTTTGAACTTCATACAATTGGCCTTGGCCTATCGATCCAGCCTGTCCAGATCCCTCTGGGGAGCCTTCCTACCCTCAAGCAGATTCCTCCCCATGAGAAATTTACACACACTTATATCTCCCTGAGCCTTCTCCAGGCTGAACAGTCCCAACTCTTTCAGAACCTGCCCATATATCAGATACTCCAGCCCCCTGATTGTCTTCAGGACCCTTCACTGAACTCCCTTCAGTATGTCCATGTCTCTCCTGTGTAGGCAGGCCTGGACATGGACCAACGAATCTAGAAGTGGTCTCAGCATGGCTGAGCATAGGGGAGGATCATCTACCTTGACCTACTGAAAATGGTTTTCCTAATGTAGCCCAAGCAGTCATTGGCTTTCTTTGTGATGGAGGCACATTGCTTACTCCTGTGATATTTTCTAGGTATTGCTTCAGATTTGATTGCCTTTCATTTCTTGTATCCCAGATGCTGCTGTTTGTTTTTTTTTCTTTTCTTGACCTCATAAAAAATAAAATAAAATAAAAATAAACAGTCTCTCTTTTTCTATTATTTGTTATATTTCATTTTTTCATGACTATAATCAAAGGAATAAGATGCAGAAACAAAATAGATCATCAAAGGGAACTGAATTAAAGCACTTACTGTTTTGGCATGTCACTTTACCTATGCATTTCTATTACATTACTGTTACTAGTGTTTCTACCATGAGAAATTTCAGTCAGAACTTGTTTGGTGGTGCTCAGTAATGCAAAAGTCTCTTGTTTAATATACTCTCTGTTGTACTTGGGCTATTATGTGCCTTTGATTTATCCAAATCAAATGTGTGTATGTATGTGTAGTTATGGTAAATTGCATTATCCTCAAGACAGGCTTGTCTTCTTTCCTCCCTGTCTGGAGTCATGTTACACAGATTTAAATTATCCATTTATATTAAAATAGTGGACTAATTTCTCTCAATATGGGAAGAAGACTAGCCTTCCCCTAAGTTCATGTAGACTTACAAAATCTAATCTATGAGACAACAAAGACTGTTTCTTTCCTGTATTTAGGAAGACCATGTAACAAGGGGAATAAAAATGGTCTAATATTTTTCTTGCTAGCAGTAGAATCTGCTTTCTTTAAGAAGAAATGACTGAAAATTCTGTAACAGTCGTGTGAAAAATCAAGGTTGTTTCAAGAAGTTTTATGCTTATAAGGAGTCATATAAAGAATTTTTAAAAGACTTTTAGATAATCATATACACAGAGGTATAGGTTCTCTTTTCCCTTATCTAAAATGCTCACATCAGGCTTAATAAGAATAATATAATCTGGGCATAAAAGAGGAGCAGAACCTGGAAGTGAGTGGATCTTTCTCTTTCTTCCTTTCTTCCTTTCTTCCTTTCTTCCTTTTTCTTTCTTTCTTTCTTTCTTTCTTTCTTTCTTTCTTTCTTTCTTTCTTTCTTTCTCTCTAATTGTATAGCAACTGCTAAGGGGCTCTTTTTCCATTTTTAAGCAAAAAATAATCTGTGACATCTGTGGGAACCAATGTACTGTGTCATTAGAAGCAAACTCTGCAGTTGTTATAAAAATGTGCTACTTTTTGTGGTTATTTGATCTATGAAGTCTGGGGGGTTATATATTCTGTTAATTTATTTTACTAACCACTACACAATCTGTGCCATTATGTTGCGATATTTACTAGAAAAAGAGTGAGTTGAAAAACAAATGAAAAAATCTCATATATTAAATCCTTATGTAGAGTTGATGAGGTTTTTTTTTTTATTTTCAGCTTCATTTGGTTGCTATAGAACAGGGAGTCATACTGAAGGAGAAACAAATAAAATCGGAACATAATACAAAGAGAAAGACTCTTAGCCATTAAAGAGAATTAAATCCTACAAAACACGGTCATTGTTTAAACAAAGACAGTGGTTCTTGGGGAGAAGATACTGTTCACAACATATTACTCATTTAAATGGGACCTTATGGGAAGCACCTGAGTCTGTGCCTTTAATAACACAGCACACAGTGCTCAGGAGCATTCCTGGGCCCTGAAATACAACTCCATATATTACTGCCCTGTTAGAAGGGCCTCAAACATGTTTCATCCTATGGCTAATAGCATTGTCCCTAACAGTTTCTGGGCACGATCTGGGAGGTTGAATTTTCCAGGGACTATTCAACATAGGGAGTTCTCATGCAGTAACCTTATGCTGAAAGCAAAAAAAGCGTCCCAGGGCTGATGCAGGCTGCTCTGTTTAGCAAAATTCAATGCTCATGAACACTCTTGGGCATATTTAATTTACTAGTATAGACATAGCCAAATATTTTCCACCATAGTTTTCCATTAAAATACCAGTGATGCTTATTAAGGTATCTTTGAGTGAAAATAATGATGGTTTATTTTAGGAAAGATATAACATTTGTGGCAGGCAAATAATTGCAAGTGGTATGGATTTAGCCAAGCTCCCTATTATTATTTAAGAGAGATTAGTTCAGATAGGTTTTTGCATGACATATAAACCAACAGCAATGTGTATTACCTGTGAGCTCAGAAGAAATGGTCAGCAGAATGACTGCCAGTTACAACTACCAAGCAAGTTGTATTAGCACTGTCTTCAGATATTTGTGGAATGATCCCTGACAGTTGTTTGTGGCGTGGTATTTTCCCTCCTTGAAGCTGTAATAGTGTTCATTCAATTAGAGTTCCATCACACAAACCTAGTTTTACCAGTATCTCAATATATTTCAAAAATATCTCATAACTTTGTGTTATCTGCCTGTCACAAAGTGCTGGTTCAAAGAAAAACTTTTCAGCTATGTGATCTAGGATTTTGTTCCTGTCTGTCTGAAACATAGAAGCCCTATAATCTGGGTCCCTTGGTGTTTGATTTAGACCCCTGTCGTTATCTCAAAATGTTTGTGCATACATATATACTCCTTTTCTTTCTGTTTTTGGAACAAATACACTATGATGAAGTTTTCCTTGTTTACTTTTAAAATAAATAACAAATGGATATCAACTTTTTAGAACCTGCTCTAACAACATAAAGCAGATTAAGAAATGTGGAGCAAAGAATAAGAAGTTTACTTGCTAGCCCCACATAATGTGATAATGCAAATCATACTGTGGTCTGTTGCCACCACCTACTTCAGGTCTTGAATACTGGTCACAAGATAATTTAAAGTCATAGTCAAAAAAGCAAGATATATGTCTCCAAAAGTGATACAGATGATCACAATTAGATGCATAAAAATATATAGTCTGAGTTATTTCCGAAGTATTCAGGAGTGTGAAATAAATTAATGATGATAATGATGCATACTGCAAAAAGTTCATGATTGTATCTTTCCAAGTTGAGATGAGGGCTGGGAACTGGTAAAGACTTGTGCAACAGTTGAGACAAAGTGAGGAAGATATGTGTGATACAACATAATAAACAGTCCATAGAGCAAGGAGGAAATCAAGATATTATGAAGAAAGATATTTTTTGTGATAGGTATTTCTAGTGAATATTGTGCAAAGAGAAAATTTTCTCAATATCTGTGGAAACAAAACTATTGTTTTAATTGTTTATCAATCACTGCCACAGGAAGAGTGTGATTCAAAATGTGTAGTAAAGGGAAATTGAAACAAAGAAGTACCTGATACAAATACCTGACATCAGAGAGTACAACAAACTTTCTATGAACATTTCACATAATAAGTACAAAAAAATCAAAGTATAAAGTTCAAAGATATTGGTTTTAAGTTGTGGGTTTTGTTTATAGAAGGAGTAGGATGAAAAACGAATTATGCAACACCATTGATTTGTATCTATGCACAATCATGTTGTTCTTAAAAATATATAAGTATACATAATTATAAATGTATAATTAAATAATTGTAGCCTGTATTTGTAATCATATAAATTATATGTAATTCATTACCATATTTGCTTCCAGATTCAAAGAGAATGTGTGATTATTTTTTTTCTCTTAATATCCAAATTGAGTTCTTTCAAAACAGGTATTTGAGTGAGATCACTTGACAAAATTCAGGGAATGGTGAAAATGGGAGTCATATTTCATAGACAGCTTTAAGGGCATTTCAGATAATGAAGAACTGGAGAAGAAAGATAACAAACCCTGATTTTGTTATTGCATAGAGAAAAAGAAAGATTATTTTCTTTTCATTCAAGGTGGATATTGTGCCCTTTTTAGCCAGACAGTTTTACAAATTCATAAATTTAAATTTTTTTTCCATCACCTTGGGTGTCTGGCCTTCAAGAGATATTTGGAAAAAAATATACACAAAAGAACATATTTATGGGGGTATGTACAGATATGTAAGTATGAATCAAGAAAGGCAAAAAGTATAGACACTGATTTCTGATGTAGTTAATAACTTCAAAGTGGATGAGCAATATTTATATATTAAGAAGTTTTTTTAATAGCACACAAGAGTACAAGCACACAGGGAACATGCACAAAGGAAAACATGAAGAGTAGTTGTTTTGAAAAAGGCAAAATGGAAAAGGGAGAAATGTAAAAACGACAAAGGAAATTAAAAAGAATAACAGAAATACAATATTTAAAATGTCACCTTATTCATACTTTGAAATGAAAATACTGACAAAATTCCAGACTTAGACATTTTTTGGGGAAAGAGGAAAAGGAAGGAAACATAAGTGAGTTGCTCAGCTAGAAATATGGCTTTCATCACATTTTGCAAATTTAATTCTTGATACAAGGTGTGAAACTTTCATGCCACTTAATTATACAATTTCCCTCCTTTGGTTTTGGATGTTTCACATATTACTTTCTCATTTTGGATGGATTTTCTCTCTTCGTTTATTATTTTCTTTTAACTCTCTTCATATCACTCAGCAGATATTGCCATCACCATACTTATTTCTGTTATAAAGGCTGAGATATTTATAATTGTATACTAACATTAATGATAGCATCAGGGATGTCAGGGCCAATAATGAAGATTGTTGCTTGGTCAGAATGTGGGTGGGAAAGTAATTCAGGGTAATCAGAAAGGGAAGGCTAAATTAAATAATTTTTACAGTCTTTGCTAAATTTGAATTTTTTAATTAATAAATTTCCACATAATATGTAAATTAATTCCAGTTCATTTATAAAAAAATATATATTGCTCTACAATATGTGCATTCTAATCCATTTGCAGGATTTGAGATGATTTAAAACAGTCTTATTGACTACTAAAACACATAAATACTGAATCAATGTCTCTGGAGAGACTTTATTGTGGCCTTTCAATATATAAAAAGAGTTGATAAGAAAGAGTCTTTTTACCAAGACCTGTAGTAACAGGACAAGGGGCAATGGTTTCAAACTGAAAGAGGGTAGGTTTAGGTTTAGATAAGTCATAAGGAAGAACTTTTTTATGGTAAGGGTGGTGAGACACTTAACATGTTGCCCAGAGAGTTGTGGATGCCCCATCATTGGAAGTGTTCAAGGCCAGGTTGGATGGGACTTTGAGCAGCCTGATCCAGTGAAAGATGTCCTTGCCCGTGGCAGGGAGGTAGAACTAGATGATGTTTAAAGGTCTCTTCCAACCCAAACCATTTTATGATTCTGTGATTCTATGATGATATGAAAATCTGGCCCAATATTGAGCTACTGTGTAATCTCTGTAAAGGCACTGAGAACATTTTCTGGTAAAGAAGTTAAAATGACTGAAGTGGGTGATTACTGTCAAAATGCTTACAGGTTTACCAGAAATAAATGTTATTAGAATTTTAATCTGTATTAAAAAATATTAATAAAAAGATTCCTCCTTTTTTTTGATTTTTGGTAAATGTGTTTCTTTCTGTGTGTATAATTTCACCTTCAAATGTGGAAAGCTGCTTTTCCTTTATTTTAACATATTATTATTTTCTAGACACTTCTTTATTCTGGACACAGTAAAACTGGTCATTCAGGAAACAAGATATTACCTACCCAAAGGACATCTGCTGCAGATGGTTTGTCTTTGGCAACCACATGGCACACACATTTTGGCAAAAGGTTATGTGACTTTTTATTTGCCAGCTACTGTGCAGTAGCCAGATATTTTTGAAGCAGATCTATAAATAATACATTTTTCCACCTCTTTCTCTCTGTCTCTCTCTGTTTTTCTCTCTCTCTTTATTTTAAACCTAGTAATATCCTCTATGAAAAGCTGTGTGCTGCAAAATTACAGAAGACAGAGCTCTCATAAATTTAAAAGAAAAAAATGCAGAAAACATATTAATTCTTCAGGGTTTTTTCCTTACAATCCTGTTTCACAGAACTTGAAACATTGAACAGAAATGTCTCAAACCTGATAACATGCAATTTCATGTGACCAAATAAGGACTGTTTAAATAAGGTCAAACTAGAATATTTTGCTTTGCAAGGTGTCTCTTATTGTAACAGGCTGCATGCATGTAACTGGATCTAAAAACCCAGTTTAAGATGCATGTTGCGGTCATGTCATGACTCCATACCAGGACATGACTTCCATACTGTTGTTCTTTTTTAACACCTCCTCCATGAGAAATAAAATCACCTGTGATTGTAGCACTCTGCAATAGGTGTTCTGAGAAATGGTGAAGTATTAGAAACCAAGTGTAGGAAACACCACTCAATGACAGAGTTGCAGTATAAACTTTCTACTTTTTGTGGTGAATAGAGATCATAACCTCAAAATCACTATAGCAGCACTATACTTACACCTAATATTGCTTGAGACAGGTAGGCATGGGCAGCGATCCCATTTGTCTTTTCCGTTCTCTTTTGTTTGCATGGAATAATCCACTTACCTGTCCAATATCAGCTGTGAAAGAGGCCTTTAGCGAGAAAGTGTGTTTGCTTGACCAAAGGTAAACTTTTGCAATATACAGCTGAGGTAGCTAGTCAGATGTGCCTTTGATGTTGATGTTGAGTCTTTAAGGCACTATACCTTTCCTAAAGCAGATGATAGCTAAAATAAGTCAGATAATTCATGCCCTAATTTTTTTTCCCCTATATTGACATGAAGACATTATGGTTCAGAAGTAAACCACACTGTTGACATGTTAAGTGACTTGAACCCCACTGAGGGTGATCTAATTGCTATTTCCTCACCAATTGCATTGAAACGTCTGCTTTTATGATAATTTACTAATCGAGCACTTTTGAGCAACTACATTTCATAAGATGTTTTCTCCGGGTTTGTAAAACAATGACACATTCCACTCTAAGGAGGGTAAAAGTTAGAAAGGACACACCTGTAGTCACACAAAGAGAACAGCTGAGTGTGGAAAACAATATTTTGTTTAAAGACCTTTCCTGAAGGAGCAAATGTTAAAGTTAAATTTGATTTTTAGTTGCAAATAAGGTTATTTTCCAGATGGATTTCTGAAGCAATTTAATATACCAAAAAGAAATAGCAGTTTTATATAAAACCTGTATAAAATACTAACCCTTCTGGGAATATATATTTTAAGTATGTTTTCTTTTATCTTTCACTCTTTTTTTTATTTTCTTTTTTCCACTTTATGATCAAGACCCTTACCAGGTTTCTCTCCTGATTTTGTGACTTTTCCAGTTGTGTGGATCCAGCATAATAGTAACACACCTCGTTAGTACAGGACACTTTTATCTAGGCACCATGAAAAGGGTTGATATCTTTCTGAATTTCTTTGTGTTCAGATACCTGTTGTTAGGATAGCATAATTTCCTCTCCTTTTCAGGTACCTGCATGAAACAAAGTATATTTAAAACAGGCAAAGCATGGAATTCAAACTTTAGAAACAGTTGGCATATCATGCATCATGTTATGCTTCTCTTATGCCAAACTTAAAAAGATAATATTTGATAACTTAAAGAGTAAAATATGTATAAGAGAATAACAAACATGAAAACCATCTCCTCTGTCCAACCCTCATGGAAACTGTCAGCTTCATTACCAATTAGATTCAACTCATTGTTTCCAAAGTTGTATATTCCTAAATACCTTCAGAGTCTACCTCAACTTAAATGTTCAGGAGAACTTAGTTTGACTGAAGGCAGCCACCTTCATTCTCCATCTCAGCTGTATGAAGAGAATGACTTAACAGAGTTTTGGACATGGGGTTTCCTTTGTCTGATATTCTGCCGGGGTTACAAAGGTCTTTCAAAGTTATTCTGGGCCATCTCTTAAGAAACCTTTAGAATTTATGAATGCAATGTCTTTGTTGCTTATTGAATCAGATCCTTGTATAAATGTAGTTTGTCACAAATACAAGCATAAGGCAGGACACAGTAAAACATGAATACTAAAGCTGAGGATTCTATAGACAATGTTTTGGGCAAAGTACTACAGCAAAGCTGAGAAAATAAACTAGTTATGTTACTGCAGCAGTGCCCATCATGGCCTTAGGTGAATGTTGAATGTACCGTCTTACAGGTGATTTCTATAGAAGCAACTTTCAAGCACAATGGAACTGATAAAGTCTAATTTTCTATGGCTTTTTGTCATGTGGTTGAATTCATTGGTATCTGGTGCAAATCCAGTTAAAAACTTGTTTCTCCAGAGTCTAATTAGGTTTAAACATTCACTGAAGTCTTACTGTATGAGGGCACTATGTAAGTTTTTCTTCTCATTTGGCTGGCTATTTTCAGAAGCTTGAAGCATATCTTGATGTCTATGATCTCTATGACGTCTTGATTGTCTTGATCTGTATGATGTCTTGATCTTTCTAGCAATTCTGATTGAGATTGACCAGAGAGTTCAAAAGATACTGAGATGAAGCAAGGCACACAGAGTGTTTTGTGCATCCAGCCAGGAACGGAATAATCACATGTAAGCTTAAAAACATGAAATCTAAATATTATAATTGTGCTGAAATGAGATCGGCTTTATAATATGACAGATAAGTAGTTAGATACTGAAGATTTCTGATGTTCAGCAAAGTACTAGTGAAAGTGTATGCTTACTGAAAGACAAGTAGTGTTTTGAAGAGCAGGTTTTAAAGGTCCCTAAAAGTCTACGTATGTGTTTTAAAGACCTGTAGCGTGAACTGAACACAAAACAAAAAGCGACGGAAACTTTTCTACATATTTCTTTTAAGGACAAAGTAGAAATTAGAAATGGAAAGCATATGATGGAATCATATTGAAGATAGTAACCATATAGAAGAATGCATAATAACATGGAACAAGAGTTGATTGAAATATGCATAAATTGTAGACATAGCTGAATTCTCTGGATTCAAGTTCGTAAACAGTTCAACCCACTGTGTGATACTGGTACAGAGTGATAACATTTGCTATTTATCATACTATCATGAGTAAAGAAATATCTGAAAAAGTGCTCAGTAAAATTGTTCTGCTAGTCAAGTCTGGGGAAGTCTGGTTTCTGCAGACATTCTGGCACGGTTCATTGTGATTGGTGACATGCTCCATCCTGAGCACCAGAAACAGTTAAGTCAAACAGCTGGAGAGTAGGTGATTATTGAAATTAACAACTGGTGCATCAGCTGCAGTCAGTAGCCAGTAGACCTTGGAAGGAGCTATCAACACTACTCACGCTCCACGTTTTTTAAGATTTTACAGTAAACTTGGTGTTACTGAGTATTCATAATTGTGGGATTGTGTCCTCAGACACAATCAGATTTCTTGATTCCTGCCTAAGCTCGTAAATATAGCTGAACAATGATCACATCAATCTAAAATACAATAATCTTAAATAGATAAGGGAAGCATATGTTTTTGCTATTAAGCCAATTAATGAAGTACAATCCTTACACACCACCTTATTTTTGTATTAAAGAACAATCTTCAGAGAAAGTAGCTGTCATCATTTAACCTCAGCTGTCAACTAAGCACCACCCAGCCGCTTGCTCACTCCCCCCACAGTTGGATGTGGGAGAGAATCGGAAGAGTAAAAGTGAGAAAACTTGTGGGCTGAGATAAAGACAGATTAATAGGTAGAGCAAAAGCCATGCACACAACCAAAGCAAAACAAGGAATTTGTTCACTACTTCCCATCGGCAGGCAGGTGTTCAGACGTTTCCAGGAAAGCATGTGTAATGGTTACTTGGGAAGATAAATGCCATCACTCCGAACATCCCCCCTTGCTTCTTCTTCCCCCAGCACTATATGGCTGAGCATGAAGTCATATGGTATGGGATATCGCTTTGATCAGTTGGCACCAGCTGTCCGCGTTGTGTCTCCTCCCAACTTCTTGTGCACCCCCAGCCTACTCACTGGTGGGGTGGTGTGAGAAGCAGAAAAGGCCTTGACTCTGTGTAAGCACTGCTCTGCAATAATGAAAACACCCCTGTATTATCAACACTGTTTTCAGCACAAATCCAAAACATAGCTCCATACTAGGTACTATGGAGAAAATTAACTCTGTCCCAGACAAAACCAGCACAGTAATGTATTCACAAATAGTCTGAAGTGTTAATAATCTTGGACTGCGCAAGAGAACAGGTACGACAGAAGGAAACCATCCAATAATTTACAAACAAAAAAAAGTTTTCTCAACTATCAGTTTTCATGAAAGCTTCATCTTGATCAGTTGTTGCCAAAGGTATTTTTAAATGCAAAATAATTAATTTACATTGTCTGCCTTTTTCACTTACTCTACTTACACAGCAACAGCCTGGAGTCAGATGGCTGCAACAAAACAATGGATTCTATCATAGCAGGGACTGAAGGAAGAGTAGAATAGAGCCTTGCAGAAGCGAGACGGTGGTCTTGGGTGTCTTCTAAAACTGAGTCTGAAGAGTGGGCAGAAAACTGAAAAAGTAAACAAAGGTCAGATTGTCAAAGAAATCATCACTGCTCCTTCAGTAAGAAGATGTAGCATGAACCTATCCTGAAAAGCTCTTTCTCTGTTTTCTGATTTTTTTCTCACTTCCTTTCAGTGGTATGTTCTTCATCCCCAGCCTCTCACTACAGAAGCCTGAGGAAGAAAAGCCACTCAGAAGTGAGAAACGCAGTACACAGATAATGCTTACCACTCGGTGCTGTAAGGAAAGCAGCATGATGAAGTAAAATTGTCATCTTTATGCTTTCAAATCCTTTCAAACACTGTGCTTATTATGAGGCCACCTACGCTGGTACTTCTGGATGCTCAGACAAGATCAGACCTTTCCTGCTTAACAGACTCTGAGGGAAATATCTCAGTGAATGCACATTCCAGCCTTTTTCAGTTGGCAAATTCATGAAGCTATCTGGGTTGAAATGATTGAAAGAACATTCAGTTTCAGTAGGCAAGACCAGGACATTTTGCAGGTATGACATGCAGTTACCCTTCCCTTTCTGAAAGAACTGAAAAATTCTACTTAATGAAGAACACGAAAGATAATTCCCACAGGAAATTTAAGTAATGAGACCTAGTTATTTCAAGCAATAAATATTTTTATAAATTAACAACATTAAAATGTATAGATTTGTTTTCTGGGAGGAAAGTTAAGGTATATGAAAAAAAATCGAATGTATGCGTCTGACATTTTCAAAGTAAAGCACTGTGATAGTAAACAGGTGAGTAAAAATTCTCTGTTTTCATTTCAGAAAACCATGGAACATCTCAGCCTTGTTAAAATCCATTATGTGTTAATAAGTTGTTAAAATAAATATTTGAAATGAAAGGTTTATCCTTTGCTCATTTTTACCATAAAAATTATACTTTTACATGGAAAAGTACCAATGTAATGTTAGTTACTGATAGCAAATATAACTAAAAATATCTACATTCAATAAATGTTTTCTTTAGATATAGTTATTGTTCTCCCCCAAAAGACTATATAATTCTCTCTTGAAACAAATTGAAGCAGTATCACCACTCCAGGTTTTAAGTAAAAAATCATTTTGCCCGAAGGGTTTGAATAATTTCCACATAAATTGGCCCTTAAAAGATGTCAGAACCATTTACAGTGATTAATGAAAAAAGCACTTTTAGCACTCATAATATTTTACAATGCCAATAACTTCAGCATGTTTCAATAAATCAGTTATGTAAATGTCTGTCTTTTGGAATACAGAATATTACTCTTTTCATTATGCATGAAAACTATAAGGTAACTTAGAGACAATGGGCTGTTAAAGAAAGAGAGAAAAAGAATAAAAGAAGAAAAAAACAAATGTTGGAATTTTTTTTAATTTATAGTATTATTGGGAAAAAGTTAAATGTAGATTGGAAGAATAACAGGTATTTTCCAAGTGAAAAGATGAGCATATTTCTATGTATTTTGGATACACACAAGATAAAGTTTCCCGTGTCATTATTTAAATACTCAAGTAATTGTTTTTAAAGGACTGAACCAAGACCTTTTTCTAACAGCATGTCTTGAAAACAAAACAAAACAAAATAAAGTTTTTAAAATTATATTTTCTATCTATTTACCTGAGAATTCACCACTACTCTTGTGCAAGTTTGTGATCGCAATGGTACTCTTGTAAAGCAATATAAGTTTACACATTTATGTCTGAAGTATTCATGCTTTGTAAGAAATTAGTGTTTATTTTCAGTTGATAAAGAGGTTTTTGACTCATTGCTTGAAGCACCTGACTGTGGTCACTCTCAGGATCAGAATATCTCACTAGGTGAGACAGAGTTCTGAACTGTTATGGTGACCCAATGTTTCTGTAACAATAGATCTCAGGAATCTTTGTTACAGATAATTTTATGTTTTAGACAAAATTTTCATGATGAGAAATCACAGGACATATTTTCTGTTGCGATCATCTGCTAACTGCAGAATAGATTGCTACTTTGTCTCCTCTTTACTATTTTTGTGTTTACTTGTTTTAGTTTAACAGTATTTGGCATGTTACTGAACTTCTATGCCTATGAACCCCACAGACAGTTCTCATATTATCTATTTCTGGTACTACATAAAGAAAAGTCTAATGCATTTCAATCAGTCTTCCTGTCCATCATATTATGTACGATGAAAAAGTAGGGAGCATGAACAGTTTTCATTGTATTCTATGATTTCAATCAAGGTTTTTTTTCTTGTCTTTATTAATATGAGGGTTTAAAATGCTTTTCCTCAGCCAGACTCTGATGTTCTTAATGTATAAGTCTGCATGGAGTTAAATGCCTGGTGAAAAAGGACCTAGGGGTGTTGATCAATATCCAGCTGAATATGAGCCAGCAGTGCTCCCAGGTGTCCAAGAAGGCCAACAACATCCTAGCCTGTATCAGAAACAGTATGGCCAGCAGGACTAGGGAAGTGATCATGCCCCTGTACTCGGCACTGGTGAGGCCGCATCTCGAATACTGTGTTCCATTTTGGGCCCCTCACTACAAGAAAGAGATTGAGGTGCTGGAGCACATCCGAAGAAGAGCAATGAGGCTGGTGAAGGGTTTAGAGCACAAGTCTTCTTAGGAGTGGCTGAGGGAACTAGGGTTGTTCAGTCTGGAGAAAAGAAGGCTGAGGGGAGACCTTATCACTCTCTACAACTACCTGGAAAGGAGGTTGTAGTGAGGCAGATGTCAGTCTCTTCTCCCAAATAACAAATGATAGGATAAGAGGAAATGGCCTCAAGTTGTGCCAGGGGAAGTTTAGATTGGATATTAGGAAAGATTTCTTCAGCAAAAGGGTTGTCAAACATTGGAACAGGCTGCCCAGTGAAGTTATTAAGTCACTATCCCTGGAGGTATTTAAAAGACATGTAGATGTGGTGCTTAGGGACATGGTTTAGTGGTGCACTTGCCAGTGCTAGGTTAACGGTTGTATTTGATGATCTTAAAGGTCCTTTCCAACAAAACGATTCTATGATTCTATGAAGTTATGTGAATTTACATCAATTTCTCTGTGTGTTTAAAATGTGCTAAGAAGTAATCTGTAATTAATTCCCCTAATGCACAAGAAAATAAATATATTTATGCATTCTCAAACCATATGCCCTTTTACATGTTTTTGTGTATCTCTGTGTATATATAATTTTAAAAAGTTAAATATATCCTCCCAGCAATCAGAAAAACTATTACCTATGTGGAACCACATTACATCCAAGTAATACTAATTTGGCATATTTTAAAATAATAGTAGACCCCTAAGAATGAAAAAAACAGCTGAAAGATAACAGTGGGTCTGGGAAACATTTTTTTTTAGTTTTTAAGATGCGGTGAAACATATTCTCAAGCTTTTCTCCACTGCAGTAAAAGCTAGAAATTTAATTTTATTCAAGGCGGAATCCTCATTAGTTACATGGATTTGGGTAAGGAAGCATTAAGAAAAAAACTACTTGTAATGCAATCTGGCAATATTACAGCTTCTGCCTGCAAAGAAAAGAGAGCAAATATTGTAGCATGTGTGATCCACCTTCAGGTATAAAATGAAGAAAAGTTAATATCAGAATAAGATACACTTGTAATCAGTCTACTTATGCCTTAAATAACTGGTCTCACTCAGATGTTTTGAATGATCTGTGCCACAAATTTCTCATAGTCTAGGATAACAGGGTTGTATTGGTTGTGGACATGATTCCACTGGCTTATATATGCTTACTATTTTTGCTGAACAATTCAGAGCACAACTTTGTTAAAATAAATACTTCTACGTCATTCTTTAAGTTTAATTTTTTCCTAATGTCATTTTTTTAATAAAAATTCATA
Organism: Nyctibius grandis; assembly: GCF_013368605.1. Lineage (NCBI taxonomy): Eukaryota > Metazoa > Chordata > Aves > Nyctibiiformes > Nyctibiidae > Nyctibius > Nyctibius grandis. The sequence continues at coordinate 73,255,549 of NC_090659.1, read as the reverse complement.
CTTCGTTAAATTTTGATTGTCTGGTAGTCTGAAGTGGCAGCTAAGGGCTTGGAATACATGGTTGGTAATTTGGGTTTAATTAAGCATTTCTCAAGAACATCCTCACAGTTCTTTGTTGGGCAAACATGGTCACACTTGATAAATTCTACAGTTTAGTGTACCTAAGTGAGCTACTTACACATTTTGCTTTGTCAAGCCAAGCCATACATCTGGTGTGTTGTAGTAGGGTCTTTTTTTTTTCGTGACTCAGAAGACTTTGGGACACCCTCTGTGATGCTTTGCTGCTAGTCACCATGTTGTGCCACCTCACTTCAAATTGAAGGCTTCTCACAGAACATCTTCAGCAGAAATATATCCACAGTATTTCATAAACCTGTACAGCAACGTGGCCAGGTTCATCTTGCCTCACTTAAGAAACAAATTTCGTTTAGTCTCAGTGTGGAGAAAGACATTTCTTAAAAGCAATTCAATCCACTGAAGATTTGGGAACAAGGACAATCTCCTCTCCAGAAAATGAACACTTAATTTAATTCCCCATAAAATGATATTACAGTATGCTAAGTAAAATCTGTGTCTTTTGTAAGCTCTTTAAAGTCTTAACTGGATTAACTTCAGGGTGAACATGTGTAGCTGGGAAATATTTTAGTTATGTCTGCCTCTGTGTCTCCATATATGGGGGAATATCTAAGTTCTTTTTATATATACCTAGGCATTTATTTCTATTGAGATGCTTATTTGCAAATGTTTGTATCTTCATGTGATAACTCTACTGCTACTTTTGAACCAGCTGATAAAATATTTTCTGCACAAATACAATCAAGTCATTGAATAATAAAGCTAAGTATCTATGTAAGAATAGTAGTATTGGAATAACTGTATTTTGAATCTTCAACTGTTGCAAAACAGCTGCTTACTAAATTTGGAAAGATAAAAAGAGCCTCTACAAAGCTTGGTGTGAAGTAGAGTTTATGTCTTACTCAGTGAGTATTTAACTGAAAAGATTTGAAATATTCAGGTTTAAAAGAAATATTTTGAGAATTGAAGCATCTCTCTCGATAACATTAGAACTAAGAAAGTCATCTGAGGCAGGAATTCAACTCTTGCTTGTGGAGCTGAAGGAATATCTTAATATACAAAATGGATGAAAAAAAGTAATACTTTACAAATGTTCTGAGAATTCCCATTACAAGACCAGTTATCAGATTGCAAATTCATGTGCTGAATAGCCAGCCAAACTATCCTACAAAGCCAATGAAATATTGATAGTGTCTGGTATTTGATTTATCTGTCTTTGAAAAAAGTATTGCTACTTCCTTCAGTAAAATGATAGAGAGAAATATAGAAAATCAAAGATATGCAAGGAAAGTAATATTCTGATGCTTTTTTCTTCCAGTTGCAACACGTCCACATGATTTCAAACCTTCAAGCCCTCATCTTGTAGAGAGGGCCAACAGCAATCAAACAATAGCTCTTAAGGAAGATAGCCACAGAACAACTCTAGATTCTTTCCAACTTAACAGTTCAGTAGCACCTTCACCTTGTAGAGGTATCTGTCAAACAGGGCCTTCAGTTACAAAGATCATTAGAATTAAATTCAACATGAATGTACTTAAATTAATTTAAAAAGCAGTCAAAGATGTTTGCACTATATGTTTCAATGCACATATATATTTTTAAAATATAGAATCTATGTCAGCTTTGCCTTCAGAGGACACTGCCATCAGGTTTTGTATTTGTGTTACTTTTTGATATTTATTTTCACTATGAAAGCGAAAGCTGCATGGAATTCTGAAATATCCACTAGCGTGACAACAGTATAAGAATTGAAAGAAATGTATGTCTTTCTTTTTGCTTCTTCTCATTCTTTTCAGGACTTAGTTATCACTGTGTGTAGTTTATCTTTTCCAGTTTTTAGAATTTGATAGATTAAATTAAGTAGGTATAAACTCAGAATATCTGTCAAGCATAATCTGTCTTTGAATAAATATTTCATATTCTTATGTTCTGAATCTATTTTGTCAGGTACAAAAATCAAGGCACTGTTAGATAAATCAGTTATATTGCTTCTGTTACAAAATACAGTAGTTACATCAGTCTGAAATTAATATAAATTAATAAACAATACAAAATGACTCAATTTATGGTCCATTCAGTATCTTATTTTTACAATAGCCTTACATGCAATCACATTTAAATATTAATCTCCACAAATTAAGTGTGAGGTTTTAATATTAAAAATTCCAAACATGTTTCCTCCCTGGTTGAGTTTACTGTTTCCATCTCATAACATGTTTTGAATTTCTTTTGCAGGTACAAATGCAGGACTTTGACCCGTCATTGAACAATATGTTTCTTTTCAAAATTGCTGCAGATCAATAGGTTTGGAAGAACAGATATATGAAAATAATCCCCCCAAAATTCTATGAGATACATGCGCACACACACACACATTCTTATAACATCTGTGCCCAGCACTGTGTATGAATACATTGCTCTGGTATGTGGTCAAACCGACAAATTTACAGTAAAGATAAGCATTAAGAAAATCTCTTCTTTTTTGTAGTGTTAGATTTTTTTTCTTTCTTAAGTAGGCAGCTTTTCCCAAACATTCTTTCTCAGATTTTTTAACTAAATGTCTAAGAATACGAGAATGCTTTTGTCTGTGTTATCGGGCTACATCAGTTTAACACCAGTTTGTTTGTTTAAGAAAAATTCTTTCTCCCACATTTACATTAGTAGAATGAACTGCTCTATGAGTTCCTTGGACATTAGCCAGACTCAGGGAGTTTTCTCCCACATCTTTGTATTTGAGTTGGTTGTTAAGGTGTGACCAGAGAAGATGATGCCTGCACCCTACCCTGGGGGCATGCAGTGTTTCACTAGAAAGGAATTCTGCCAATCACAAAAAGCATTACTTGTGCTATGGATCAAATAACTATTTTGAACATTTTCTACTCTACTTCCCCCACGAATTAATCATCCTCTTTACAAGTGGAAATTGATACTACACCAAGCAAAACCTTTCCATAAGCTTGTTAGAACATTTGATAGATTTTTTACAAGTGCACAAAGATTAATGATAAAGGTGCCTGCCACGTTGCAGTCTCCTTTAAAATATGTTTATTGTACTTTAAGATTTAAAGAAACATGGAATTCTTTTTTTAACTTCAACTTGTAAAATAATATAGGTCTGTTTCTTCTAACTTTTCAGGGATTTTTTTTTTCCCTCACAAAATATTCTTCACAGAACTACAAATAAATAGGCCACCATGTAGCCTGATTAGTTACAGGGAAAAAGTATTCATGTCTCCTGTTATGACTTGATCCAACTTTTAATAAGAACAAAATAACTTATTTTTTTGCATAATAATATGGAACTTCAATGCAGCAAGGCTGAGGTCACAGCAATGAAACTTTCAAACACCTTTCTTAAACCTTCACATTGGAATGCAGAATAATCTTCACTGTTAATTCCCTATATCATAAATAATTTGGTGATTTATCTATCCTTAGTACTGATATAATGCATAAAACCAAGCTGAACAGCAAAGCCTTTAAGGAATTTTGCATGATGCAAACTCCAAACAGACAAAAGCATCGAAGTCAGTGCTGCAGGCAATAAGCAACCTACAAAAAAATCAAACTTTAGGCCAGTTCTCATGCTTATTGGCTTTTTCATAGAATTAATTATATTTGAACAATACCTTGACTAAATGTTTGCAATTTGGCCATTGTTACTCAAAACAACATGCTTTTCTTACATACTATAGAAAAAGCTTAAACAATTCTTTTGGTATTCCCTATTTCTCTGCAGAGGCCTGATGCCTATAACTAAATGTTAAGTTCCTCGTTACATCCAGTCTTTCTGTGTTTTAACTCCTGTCAGACAGGGGGTTATAACTGGTGATGAGGTGATGAGAAATAAATAAATTTTGTCAAGCACTGATATTAACACAGTGGGACAAGAGAAATATCTAACTTTGCTGAATTCTGATTTTGATTGGCCTTTAACATTAGAATACAAACAATAAGTTACCAAAAAAAAGTGAAATGTCAATTTTTCTACATTAAAGGACGTCTTAATGTGTAGACTTTATTTTCTGTGTAACCACATGGAAATCTTTTTCAGTGTGACAAAGTACCTCTTTTAGCTGCTTTCCGCAAAAATCACCCTCCCGTGGTGAGTTTCAGCTTTTGGCACTACCGTAATGCAGATTTAAACAAAGAGCACATGCAGAGTCAGGGTTAGAAACAGGGGGGAAAAAAAAGAGTGTAAAAGAGGTGGTCCCAGAACTACTTGAAAGCTCTGCAGAGTACAGTGTTGCTGCTTTTACTCAGGAAAAAGACCTTAACATCTAATGGAACTAATTGTAGAGAGGAGTAACAGTTTCCTATTCACAAGCAATAAGAGTTCAGAAGAACATTTATGAGATTTATGTACAGAATACTCTGCCTGTCGCTGTGGGTGACTTAATTGGCAAGTACTCTCTTTCTGTAATATTGTTACTGACTAAATTGGCAATGTCTATTGTTTTAAATTATTATTGCTCTCCCCAGTCTCATAAGGTAATAGCACACAACTTCTGAGACAGACATACTAGAAAAAAAAAACCAATATGCAGCCTTTGCATCACTGTTCTTATTCTCTCAACTCCCCTTGCAGAGCTCCTTATGTGGACTTCATTTCTACTCTCTCCAGAGCAGTGAGTTCAGTGTAAATGGAAAGACACAACGGTAATCCATCTTCTGCCCCAAACCCTCATCCTTCAACACCTGATAGTTCTCGCAGTAGTTTGCCTGGGTTTTATGTCTTCTTCTGTGAAAATATCTGAAGGATTTCCAAGTGAGTAATGCTGCAGGTAGAAGTGCTGGGGACAATGCATGCAGCTATCCCAGAACTGTTATAGTTATGCCTGTAGTCCTGGGCACAGATTAGCTCCCATGACTTTGGAGTGTAAATTCATCCCTAGTCTGATTTTATCTTGGAGTACAGTACTTTTTGTGCATGAACAGGGATACTACCATAATTCATAGTAGGCCTGCAGTTTATGTGCCAACAAACACAGTTCTGTATCTATTAGTCTTGTCTTTAGCATTTTGTGGACAGAATACTTCCTATTCTGGTCTTTCTATCCAGTTCTGTGTGTAAACTTCTTAGATTATGTATAGGCATCATCTCAGAATATATTATAGTTACTCAGATCAGATTTTATGCACTGGCTTGGTAGGTTTTGCTCAGGACATTTGGAAATAGTGCACGCAGTCAGCGGCTACTGTCATATACCTAGCTTTCTTATATGCTGATACACTGTCTCATTACTAGGTAAAACCAAGGGGGACTGCAGTGTGTGATTCTGCTTATATGTCAAAGATAAGATTTCCTGAATTAATCCAAGTGTCAAAAAGCAAACAATAAACAACTCATCTAACTATGGTTGTTTTAAATTAATATTAATGTTGTGAAGTGGAGTGAATGAATGGAAAGATGACCTCAGAATTTCATGCTCAAATCTTCGTAGGCATATATCCTTCTATTATTATTATTAACTTTAAGAACAACTTATACTTTCTGTTGATTACATAAGGAGTTTGTCATATAATTACACGTATCAAAGATCTGTATTTAAACATTGATCCTAGTTTGTAGTACTGTAATGACCCCCTTAGCAACTGCATTTTTTCATGCATGGTCAGTTCAGTTTCTTGCGTAAATTTGCGGGGAAAAGTGTATCTGTGTTTTGTTCTAAATCTTGTGGTGCTCTCTTTTCTAAATTATCCCTGTATAAAAAGTAAAGACAAATAAACACATGACTAAAACACTGAATTAAAAGAACCCAGAGAGTTTAAGGAGGAGTAGGGTGAGGTCTGTAAGTGAGAACTGGACTCTACTTATCAGAACATTGCTACTTCTAAATTTTAAACATCTACTAAACTAACACAATTCACAGGCTTGAATTAGGTAGAAAACTGGGTGTAGACAGACGCATTGGATTGAAAGAATGAGCATGCTGACCAAAGAGATGTGTGAGTTTGACAAATGGAAAAGAAAGTATATACCAGCAATCAAATATTAGTGAACTTCATTATTTTTCCAGTTCAGGTAGCCTTCTACCAAAGAGGGAAATAGTCCTGGTATCAGTTCCATTGGCTATATTAATTTAAGTAGGATCTCTCTTTCCATGGACCACTAGACTACATAGTCGAGTCTACCATCCCATTGACAAAATAGCACTATCAAGGCATGTTTAAAAACTTTACATCCTGGTTCCCGTTCTGTTCAACAATTTCCAGATTAAACTGGTTCTTTAAGAGGTCCACACTTTCCAAAAGCAGAGGTAGGAAATTCCCACTGTGTAGTTGAATTTTAAAGCCAGCAAGTTGCTGTTACAAAGGAGAATAATGTCTGCCTTTGCTTGCTGCTATGTAGTACTAGCCTTACATGTTTAGCATTCACCAACAGTACCCAGCAGGTAGTGCTTTACATATATTTTTTAAAAGTCAGAAATATTAGCAATACCCTTAGTTCATGAACTGTAAACTAATGTTTATGCTTAACAGTCAGTATTTTTATGATTAAGGGAGTTCTGTTTCCATCCAGAGGCAAGACTACTGACTAGATTCATTAAGTGGGATGTAGCAAGATATAGAGTTCTTTCTCTACCTTCTGAAGTGTTTTTGCTTGGTTTTTACATGTCTGGCAGAAGATTATAAACAGTCTAAGGTGGAGGAACCAGAATGCCAGAGTGCCTTTTTCTCTGCCAAATTCTCTGATCATTAGACTATTGTAGTGCAAACCACATCAAGCAATGTCTCTGCAGAGACATCAGAGAATCCATGGAGGAACCAAGGATAGGAGACACATCAGCCTTTCAGCCTGGTGAAAGGTTCTTGCGCTTTGTGTTGAATTCCTCCATTCTATTAACTTCCTCATATTAAGAAGACTTTGAATTAAACAGCTTTTCTCAGGCTGAGGCATTACACTTCATAGCTGCAAGGACACACAGATAATGAACCCTAGTTTACAAGAGAACTTAGATAAGAAGATGTTTGTTTGCATTCTAAGGTGCCAGTACCTCTGAACACATGGCATAGCAAAACTGCAGACACCAAAGTATATACCTTAAAGAACACTGGTGTCCTTCAGGTTGTCCAGGCAGTCTAGTGTTTATTTTTCATCACTCTCACTCTTGGTCACCTATGTAGTATTTTGATTCTCAGTACCTTATTCACAGAATCACAGAATCAATCAGGTTGGAAGAGACCTCTGGGATCATCGAGTCCAACCATTGCCCTGACACCACCATGTCAACTAGACCATGGCACTAAGTGCCATGTCCAGTCTTTTCTTAAACACATCCAGAGATGGTGACTCCACTACCTCCCTGGGCAGCCCGTTCCAATGTCTAATGACCCTTTCTGAGAAGGAAGGGTCCCCTTTTTCCTGTCCCTCAATCTATAATACAGAAAATATAAATCAATAATCTATTATAATCCCTCAGGAATTTAGTTAATATATATAGACATATAGATACATATGGTTTTTTGCTAGTAGTTATCACCATGTGTTAAGTCAGCAGCTTGGTAGATGTTAATTATGTTTAACTTTGAATTTTGTGACAACCCTGCAGTTCTGAAATTCTTGGCAACTTATCAATATATTTGGCTGGCAATAGGAGAAGATTCAGCAGAAATCTGTATTTTATTATTTTTTAATTCTTGCTTGTTGGTTTTTACTTGCAGATATGCACCAGATGTGCAGTATATATCTAAGGTTCTTTATCTGATGTACTGCAGGTAAAAATACTTGTAAGCTTCAAATATTGAAATTCATTTGTGATCAAAAATTCGGGGGGAGAAAAAACAACTTCGAAATTTAGCCAACCTTGACATTTGTATACATTTTTCTCACAAAACATTGTTGCTTTTGCTTGGCCAGTATTGTGTACTTGCAACTGAACATAATTGACAGTTCTGGGTTACATACAAACAGAATTCTCAGCTGAATTCTTACTACAGAACTGGTAATGATACGTAAAACTGAAAAAGCCGGCTTTGATTCCTGGACCCCATGGTGAGTTTGCAAGGCTGGTGCTTAGTGATAAAAGATTTTGTTCTTAAACTGAAAAAAAACCATTAGAAATACAACACATAGAACACTAAGATTACATGTTTAGCCACTTTTCAGGAATATGACAATTGAAACCTAATTTCTCTGAAAATTTAATCTTCATTCTTAACATGTACATCCTCCATTTTTTTGTTCATTTTTGTTTAAATAAAGCAACCTGCCATAGCTGCAGTTGTTTTCATAGTATTTGTATGTAGCTCTCTCCACACTTTCACTGGTGACAATTTGATTCTCTAAAGCTATTCTGTTTTCTTATTAAGCTTCATTTTACAGAGCAGTCTCTAATTATTTTGTCTTTACCTCACTTTCCTTCAAGCTATCCAAGCTATTTTTCCTGTCTGTCATTCTTAGGTAGGGCATTGATCCTGACTGAAGCTATTTCAAGCTGTTCTCTGTTGAGGTCATATTATTAGTCACTTCTAGAAAGTAACTCTTTAGTCAGATCCTTTTGAAGAATTATTTCCAGCCTCTGTGAGAGCTGATATTGCTCAATGGATCTGCAGTGCAAGGAAGACAGGATTACAATCTGACAGGCTGGAATGATGTCACTCCCATTTTCGCCAAGCAGAAGCATTGTACTACTGGCAGCAGACCTAATGTCCCCAGAAAGGACAGTTTCTTGTAGAGTGTTTTCTCAGGATGAGGTAGCACATTTTCCTCTACAAAATAGATAGGGCTCTCTTAAATGTTCATAATCCTTAAGTAATACTTTTACACAAGATTCAGTGATGCTGATGTTCTGCCTGTATAATCTTTGCCAGTTTTTCAGTGCATTCTTGGACAGTCTGCTGCATCTGGTGAAGGGTCCTTTGCCTTTGTCAGCCCTGGGGGAGCACAGGCACTTTCCTTGTTGGCCTGCAGTGCCAGACTCCCTCTTGTTTATTCTCTCTGATGCTGTCAGTATTGCATTCTTTGCAGGGCAGTCTAGTTTCAGCAAGGGGAATAATGAATGTGTGTTTCTTCTCCTTCTTTTCTCCAATTTAGCCTACTGTATAGCATGTTAATGAGGGCAAGATCTGGGAAGTGGGAACAGAAAGCTGCAATACCCGGAGGGTCAGGAAAACCTTACACAAAGTCTCCAGCTCCCTAAGTGCTCTAATCACTAGGGCCATTCAGACTGCAACTCTATCACTGGGCTTGAAGTTGATGCTGAAGCCCAAATCAAGTGAGATTTCAGCCAGTGTGTCTCTTAGCGGCTCAGCCACCCCTTGCATGCTAAAGGAACTCTTCTAAAATCCAGCTTAGTTGCCTGATTTTTGAAGCCTGCTGGTGTTCATTCTTAAAAGCAGAGGTTTAGATTTCCGATATTCCAATAATTTGAGTGACAATGCCTAAAGGCTTTCTCTCACACTAACCTCAATATTTTGAGGGATGATACCTAAAAATTTTCTCTAAGTCTAACTTCTAGTATGTCAGCTACAGTGGCTTAACTCAATTCTTGCCTTAGATCACAAGAGAAAACAATTCTTAATCCATTTCCTGTTCTTCTACTGCACAACACTCCACATGGTTTAGTGCAATTTAAGAGAGATCTGTATCAGAGGTAGCTGGTGTTGGTGCTCAGAATTTCTGTTCAGGAGTATATTTATGTGAAGAACTTATAGATACTTGATATTAGCTAAAACAGTTAAAGTCACATACTCATATGTTTAACCTGTGTGACTGGTTATTGGGAGTCACTATGTCACAATGTGGAGTATCAATGAGTTTTTGGATGCTGCGCTTCTAGTTACTTACTGGAAAGGACTGAGAAGGGACTGATGGTGGATCTCCTGGAAAAGGTATTGCTAACAATTGGTACCCGCATACTCTGGTAGTGCTCTACAATGTATTCAAGAAAAAGAGTGAAGGTGAAAAACAAACAAGAAAAAATGTGATGATGCTAGTTTCAGAGAGACAATTCATATGTGAAAATGATTTTTCACAGCAGCAGAGTGACTGAGTATGTCTACTGCGCCAGGGTTAAAGAGGGTGTTTCTGTGTCAGACTGAACTGTGTGTTTTGCCGGAGGGAGAGGATTTAGTGCATAAGAAATGCTATTAGAGCAGTTAGGGACTTAAAAAAAATGCTAGTAAATATAGAGGCTTGTATTTCTCAGCAATTTCATGTTGCCACCTACTTGCTCTCTGCATCGATTCCATCATGTCACCTGTCGCTGCCTCTGACAAGTCCTGCTGGGTGTTAAGCCATGCTCTAATGCTATTATTAAGTCTTCAGCAGGTATACACACTTTTTTTTTTTTTAAGCTAATGTTATTTTTTAGTATTGTTATACTCCATCATTCTACTTACCTTCTGATGGTCAGTTTCTCTGAAGTGAAGGAATTCTTAGCTTGGAAATAGTGGTATGGGTTTATAGGGCAGTGACTGATATCAGTAAGGACGTGAAACTGATTGACAAATTGTTAAAGAACCCAAAGAGGGAGAACCAAAAGCCAGGGAAGAACTCATGTGGGAGGAGAGGGAGGGGAGTTGCAGATGCACAATATTGTGATCTTTTGCTTTACTTTTTTATTAAAATATCTCTGTTTTTTACTCCAAGAAGACTTGGAAAGATCTCCTTTTACTTTGGGTTTTTCTACAAGCCTTTCTTCCCGAAAGAGTGCCTGCTTGAATATGGAATTACTGACTACATCCCTGTCTTTGAAAATATGGTCATGCAACAGTGGTAAGGATGTGAATGGCTCTGTGAGACTTCATGTTTTATTTTTAACATAATCTGCTACTGATTTCTTTCATGCAATAGTCACATAAAATTGTCAGAAAACACAATTTCTCTTTTTCTTTAAATGTGCCTTTCCTAGATCTGGATTTTTTTTTTATTTATTTGTGTCTTTGCTTTCTTTAGTATTTTCTTTCACAGGCTCAAATTACTATAGCTGAATTAAACTTTATGTCTGCATGTTGCAATCAAAACTGCTATCAGCATTTCTCTGTGAAGGGAACTGTGCTCTGTATGAAGTCTGGAGAGCTAATGCTCAAACACCAGCATGAAAAAATGTTGCAGAGTCATGAAAAACAGAAAAATAATTACTCTACACAAACTCATATATCTCCTAACTATTTTTAATGGGGATTTTCAAATAGCAGCCTTTCAATGTCAGGTAAGGTTTTGGACATTGTCTGTTTATAGCAAACCAAAAAAGAATTGTGTGTGAAATTTCTGATTGTCTCTGCTCCAGTTTAAGAACAGGAACCCTTATCTAGACTAATGTATGTTTGGAAGATACAACGTAACTGTTAAACTAGAGTGAAGCTTAATGCAGCTTGTGAATTAGGCAAGCAGACTGATAAAAATGTGATTTAAGTTTGCATGATGAGTAGGGGGGACTCATGATATGGTATGAAAAATACTAGCTGAACTTATGGAAGAGCTAATTCCTAGATTAAAACAAAGATCCTTCTAAAATGATGTAATGAAGTGGAACAGTGGTGTTTTAGAGTGGCAATGCTGTTTATCTCCTACTGTCTGACTCTGAACATTAAACTGTTTTTTGCACCACACAAATGCCTTCCATGCTCTGTATTATGCTTCTCTTTAACTCTTTCTTATGCTATGTGATGCAGGTAGTAAAACCAGATTCTCAGCTGGTGTAAACTAGCAGAACTGCTTGAGCCCATAGATCATTTAAATGACTGGACTGTACAAAGAAGAAGAATCCTTTTGTCACAGATCAATTATTTCCTAATTGTAAGTAGTACCACAAGCCTATTAAAGACACTTCCTATGGGAGATGAATTACCAATTTAATAGGAATAGGTGCCAAGGTGCCTTATCAGTTCATGCTTGTTCAGTTGCCTCAGGTACTCTAAAAAATCCTTGCTCATAAATTTTAATATCTCACTGTATATCTAATTGCTATGTATTCTTGCACTTTCATTTTTGTCATTCTCTCCTAGATAAATTATAAATACCTAACTTGTTTTAATTTTTCCTGCAATTTTTCACCAATTTTTCAATCTCTATAGTTTCCCAGCTCTTCCCAAATCTTTTTAGAATTAAGATCCAGATGTTAGAATTTTCTGATTATTAGGTAACAAAATTTAACACTTCAAATGTGACCACACAAGACTTGTAATGAAAGCTGTATCTTTCCTGCGTTAGAATAAACTTCTCATGTGCATACAACCCAAAAATTCTTTGTCCTTTCCTGTCATAAAATACTGTTAATATTTTATGTCTCTTTCATTGTAAAAGACATTCTAAGGAGGATCTATCACTGAAATAACATGGCTACAGGAGAGAAATAACACTGTAATCACAGCCAGAAATGCTTCAATTAACTGCATAGACTGTGCTGTCACTCTACTGAATAAATGAGGAGGTGAATGGGAAAACATGTAAAAGGGAACATACTTAGAATTTGAAAAAATTATTATTTTCAGTAATATTTCAAAGTGATACAGTTGTTTTATGGTTTGTGTTGGAAATAGTATGGGTCCTGAGAGCCATACTATTTGTATTGTACCTTATTGTTAGATACATTAGAGTACAATTGCTTTTTGGTCAATATAACATATATATGCAACAACTGCAACATCTTTTCTATTTCACAACATACTTTGACTACTTCTGCCCTATTCATTTCATTGCTTTTTCCTATAAATTGGTGTAACAAAACCATACACTAGAGGTTGCCAGAGCCATGACCTTTGCCCCACACTTCCATTTTCTCCCTTCTCTGTTTCCTCTCACACCACAGGCAGTAAATAGTTTGAACAGGGAGAAGCTTTAAAGGTTAGTGTTCTGCAAGTGACCAAGGCAGGCCTGGAAAGTCCCTGACACTTTTGGGTTATGACCTTGTCATAAATTCTCAGGTACTGTTCTCTGTTTTAGCAGAATCTATTTGAGTTATGTCAAAAAATCTGAGATAACTGATTCATGATTAAGGTTGACTTTGGCTTCCCTAGTTATCGATTGTATTCTGTCTGCACACTTCTAAAACCAAGGTTTAGCTGCTGGATGACAGCCCTGGTACTGAATGGTAAATCAGACAATGAATGCTAGTTTAATGAAAACATTAGCCTCTCAATGGTATATGAAAGATTCTGACCTATGATGTGACCTTCTAATACCAAAAAAGAGGTGTATCACAGAATCACAGAATCAACCAGGTTGGAAGAGACCTCAGGGATCATCGAGTCCAACCGTTGCCCTGACACCACCCTGTCAACTAGACCATGGCACTAAGTGCCATGTCCAGTCTTTTCTTAAACACATCCAGAGATGGTGACTCCACCACCTCCCTGGGCAGCCCATTCCAATGTCTAATAACCCTTTCTGAAAAGAAATTCTTCCTGATGTCCAACCTGAACCTCCCCTGGCAAAGCTTGAGGCTGTGCCCTCTTGTCCTATCGCTAGTTGCCCGGGAGAAGAGGCCAACTCCCACTCCACTACAACCTCCCTTCAGGTAGTTGTAGACTGCAATAAGGTCACCTCGGAGCCTCCTCTTCTCCACGCTAAACAACCCCAGCTCCCTCAGCCGCTCCTCGTAGGTCAGACCCTCCAGACCCTTCACCAGCTTGGTTGCCCTCCTCTGGACTCGCTCCAACACCTCAACATCTTTCTTGAAGTGCGGGGCCCAGAACTGAACACAGTACTCAAGATGCGGCCTCACCAGTGCTGAGTACAGAGGGACGATCACTTCCCTAGACTGGCTGGCTACACTATTCCTAATAGAGACCAGGATGCCATTGGCCTTCTTGGACACCTGGGCACACTGCTGGCTCATGTTTAGCCGGCTGTCGATCAGCACCCCCAGGTCTCTTTCCGCCGGGCCGCTTTCTAACCACTCTTCCCCCAGCCTGTAGAACTGCATGGGGTTGTTGTGGCCGAAGTGTAAGACCCGGCACTTGTTCTTGTTGAACCTCATGCTGTTGGTCTCGGCCCATCTATCTAACCTGTCCAAATCCCTCTGTAGGGCCTGCCTACCCTCCAGCAGATCGACACTCCCACCCAGCTTGGTGTCATCTGCAAATTTACTGAGGGTGCACTCAATCCCTACGTCTAGATCATCTATAAAGATATTGAACAGCACCGGCCCCAGAACTGAGCCCTGGGGAACACCGCTAGTGACCGGCCGCCAGTTGGACTTTGCCCCATTCACCACCACTCTCTGGGCTCGGCCATCCAGTCAGTTTTTAACCCATTGAAGAGTCCACCCATCCAAGCCCCGGGCAGCCAGTTTGTCTAGGAGGATGCTGTGGGAGACAGTGTCGAATGCCTTACTCAAGTCTAGATAGACTACATCCACAGCCCTGCCCTCATCTACTACGTGGGTCACTGTGTCATAGAAGGAGATCAGGTTGGTCGAGCAGGACCTGCCTTTCATGAATCCATGTTGGCTGGCCCCGATGCCCCGATTGTCCTGCATGTGCCGTGTAATGGCACTCAGGATGATCTGTTCCATCACCTTGACTGGCACCGAGGTCAGGCTGACAGGCCTAGAGTTCCCTGGATCGTCCTTCCGGCCCTTCTTGTAGATGGGCGTTACGTTTGCTAATTTCCAGTCAGCTGGAACTTCTCCAGTTAACCAGGACTGCCGGTAGATAATCGAGAGTGGTTTGGCAAGTTCATTTGCCAGTTCCTTCATTACTCTAGGGTGAATCCCATCCGGGCCCATAGCCTTGTGGGTGTCCAGCTGGCACAGCAGGTCACTAACCGTCTCCTCCTGGATCCTGGGAGATTCACACAGCCCCATGTCCTTAACTTCAGGCTCTGGGGGCCGAGTCTCCTGAGGACAACCGATCTTGACATTAAAGACCGAGGCAAAGAAGGCATTGAGCACCTTTGCCTTTTCCTCATCCCCTGACACTACACTACCCTCCTCATTCAGCAAGTGGTGGAGGCTCTCCTTGACCCTCCTTTTGCTGTTGATGTATTTGTAAAAGCTTTTTTTGTTGTCTTTGGCTGTAGCAGCCAAATCGAGCTCTAATTGAGCTTTGGCCCTTCTAATCTTCTCCCTACACGACCTGGCCACGTCCCTATAGACCTCCCAAATTACCCGACCCTTCTTCCAGAGCAAGTAGGCTCTCTTTTTTCCTTAAGTTCTAGTCGAAGTTCCCTGTTTAACCAGGCTGGTCTTTTTCCCCGACGGCTTGCCTTCCTACAGACTGGGACAGCCTGCTCCTGAATATTTAGCAATTCCCTTTTGAAGCAAGTCCAGCCTTCCTGGACTCCTTTGCCCTCCAGGACCGATTGCCAAGGGACTCGGTCCACCAGCCTCTTAAACAGGCTAAAGTCAGCCCGCCGGAAATCTAAGGCAGAAGTTCTACTCTTGCCCCTCCTTACTTCCCCCACTATCGAAAACTCTAACATTTCGTGGTCGCTATTCCCAAGACGGCCACCGACCCTCACATCTCCCACTAGTCCTTCTCTGTTCACAAACAACAGATCAAGCAGGGCCCCTCCTCTAGTGGGTTCATTTACCACTTGCATGAGGAAGTTGTCCTCCACACATTCGAGGAACCTCCTAGATTGCTTCCTCTCTGCCATGTTGTATTTCCAGCAGACATCCGGCAAGTTAAAGTCGCCCATGAGTACAAGGGCCGGCGACCGGGCGGCTTCCGACAGCTGCTTGTAAAACGATTCATCCGCCTGCTCATCCTGGTTGGGTGGTCTATAACAGACTCCCACCGTAATGTCCGCCCTGCCGACCTTCCCCCTGATCTTCACCCATAAACATTCAACCTTGTCATCCTCACCATCTTCCTCAATTTCAACACAGTCCAAGCACTCCCTAACATACAGCGCTACCCCACTGCCTCTCCTGCTTCGCCTGTCCCTCTTAAAGAGCCTATAGCCATCCATAGCTGCACTCCAGTCATGAGAGTCATCCCACCACGTTTCTGTGATGGCAACCACATCATAACCTTCCTGCTGTACAGTGCCTTCTAGCTCTTCCTGTTTGTTGCCCATACTGCGTGCATTGGTGTAAATGCACTTCAGCTGGGCTAGCGGCCTTGCCCCCGACGCAGGACTGTCACCCCTAGGTTCATTTGCGGTTGCCCTGGTCTTATCTCCCTCCCCCATCGAACCTAGTTTAAAGACCTCTTGATCAGCCCTGCCAACTTCTGGGCCATAACTCTTTTCCCCTTCTGATTCAGCTGTTCCCCATCCGCCATAAGCAGGCCCAGTGTCATGAAAGCCGCCCCGTGGTCAACAAACCCAAAATCCCACCTACGGCACCAGTCTCTTAGCCACATATTAATCTGTTGTACTTTCATAGTCTTTTCCCTATTTTCACCAAATACCAAAGGAATTGAAGAGTATATCACCTGCGCACCTACCCCCTTTAAGAAACGTCCCAGGGCCCTGAAGGCCCTGAAGTGTAACATGAAATAAGGAGCAGTCTACATTTGTAGAAGCTGCAGGAAGACAAAGCAGTGTAAAAGTACTGCCCTTCTTCTAACCCTTCTGGTAAGATTCCTGAAGATATAATAAATGTATATACAACCTGGAGCAACCTAAATATTACCCCAAATGGTACTGTGCTGGCTTTTCAAGCACAGCAGAAATGTAATAGTAGCTGAAAGTTACATTGTCCTGTTCTTTGTATCTGTGAAATAAATGCATCCTGAGAATTTGGGTAATAATCTATGAAACAAAATTTTGAAGAAATATATAACAGCCTATGGTTCAAATAATTTCCACTCTTCTTTTCTGACACATTTTTTTTTTTCCTAGCTGAAAATCCACAGATTATTAAATTTTGCTGTTTTTTTCCCCAGTACAATAAACCAAAATTATATACTGCTACTTTACCATAAAATCACTCTTCAGAAATATTTCAGCTTCTTTTCAACAGTATTTCCAAATCTAAATCCAGTCCAAACATGTTTGAATCAGACCATATACTTAACAGATCTATCTTATTATCTGTCTCTGGCTTACTGTCTGGGCAAAGTGCCCATGGCAGGCCCAGCATAGTCAATAATGATTCAAGGTCTTTAATTTTTGTCACCTGGATTAGCTCCCTTGTCAAGATCTCTTCTGAGTTTATTCTTAGAACAAATCTGAATGTGAGTCTACTCTTGTCACAATTTTCTAGTTTTATTTGTTTCACTGTCTTGAAAGTTACTATATCAAATGTGTGGCAAGGAAGCCTTACCTGACTTGTCTGAGTATCCCAGATAACAATGGTCCTTTCTTAGTTTTCTACTTTCGTTTTTTTTCTTAGTTACTCAACATAAGAGCAAGTTTAAAGCTCTCTTATATAAGAAAAAAGAAACAGTAATTGTAATCATATTTTTTTTACTAGTGTATTCATTTATCAATTTAAAATTATACAGTTTTTTCCATGTCTAAGTCTAGAGGATAGAAAGTGCTCCTTGTGTTGTTAGTTATTCAATATTTTATATCTTTGTTAGGATTACTTTACGAGATATACTTTTTCCATCCGTTATTATCTGCATTCTTCCCTCTGAGAAGTATGACTTCACTTTAGGCCACAGTAAAATTAATCTTTTCTGATTGTGCATATTTTGCTGTGAAAAGCAGAATTTCCTATTTCTTTAACATAACTTTCACAACAGTCATCTGCAAATTTCACTGGTGACTTTTTTCATTATGAATCAACAATAAGAAGGTTAAACTTTGGAGGCAGACTAAGAACTGCAGGTTGTGTGGCATCACTTACTGAAAGAAGATAGTATGTTAACAATTTATATCTATATAAAGGCTGATGCATAATGCATCCTGCATGATATGTGCTGTAATAAACTTATTCATCTAGTATAAGATCACTAATCTAAATAATTTTCTTAAACTTCTACTTTTAAATATTTGAATAAATATATCATTCAATTTCTTCTACCAAAGTTAAGTCTTGGTAAAAAGAAATACTCAACATAGAGAAAACCAAGTCTTGTATCAGCTCTGCCATTATATTGGAAACTGTGTCGGAACTGTAATGGCCTAACTAACCTCATTTATGAGTTTTTAACGACCTAACTCACCCTACTAATGGTTTTTAGATATTGGCACCTTACTGGTTTTCTCTCAGGCAACTGTAATTTCATCAATTCCAGACACTTAGTGAAAATTGACCTTTATCTTCCAAAGCTTCCAGCAACTAGCTCTTTTAAAATTGTCTAAAGCACCTTATCCAGATCTGATATCATTAAGAGTCTAATATTAATAGATGCCCTTTATTGTTATGATGAAGTGGGAAAATTTTTAGCATGTGGTATGAAGGTCACTTGGCTTTTTTGCCCTAAGCAGCTAATAGGATATTCATATTTTATATATGTGGATAAATAATGTGGATACATATGTGGATATATAAATATAGTATATATTTACAGTTAAATGTACATCCTGACATTTTTACCAATCTCTTTGTTGCTCCTCAGTTGTGTTTTGTTCTTCCTCCCTACATTTTCACTTTTCTTATTAATTTTCTGAAATTATCTCTAGCAGTGTATCAAAATGATCCATTTATTTATTTTTTAATTTACTATATGCATTTGTAAGTGTATGTGTATGCATGTGTATGTGTGCCTTTTTATGCGGCGGGCGGCAAGGAAGGCACAGACTCTGAGATCGAGGATGCAAGGGCCTGAAGCCGAAAGGCCTAAGGCTTTTTATTGTTATGCTACTACCCTATTTAACTGCTACAATGCAGGAGCCAGACTAGGCAGTTCAAGATAACATCAACATTCACACGCTAAACACTCATCACCCATCCTGGGAAGAGCCCACAGTGTCCTGGGCTCAAAACACCAACAATCATTCCTGTTTTCAGCTCTGTGTTCAGAACTGACCTTCAACACATGTTTACTTGTTACATGCCTCAAAAAGCCCTGTGAACTGGTCTCGGCTCCTTTATCTTAGAAGCAAGCAAAAACTATTCTCAGTGCAGTGTTCCCAAGCGAATCTTATGCTCCCCAAGTAAAGCACAGCTCTTTGCAGGCTGAGGGTCTTCCACGTTTTTATACATGTACATTTACATGTATACATATTTTTATATATGTAGACTTGATGTGCACTTAATGTTATTACAAATGCAATAGTAGCCTACCTAAACAGTTCATCAAAATGTTCGTAGTGGTGGCTAAGACATGCTTAAACAGAAACACTCCCCCAGCAGCTTTTTAATTATGGGTATCTTATGATATTTATCTTATCTTCTTTGATCAGTGCTTCTTTTCTTGAGATGCTCCTAAGATATAGATTTTTCTGGTTCTGAATGGACTCTTAATTTAAAATATTATTTTGTATCTGTATCTGTTCTTGCAAATTTCTGTAAGTGTTAGTAGCTCGAGAGTGGAAGTTCTCCAAAATTAAAATTTTATTACATATTATGAAGGATTAGAGAGTCTGGTCTTATTGTTCTTTTACATGATTTTATGGCTTATGAGGTACACTTCATACTTAGGCTGCTAATCCATAAACAATCAAGATCATTTTTCAGTTGTCAGTGACTCACAAAAAGGTGATGCATTTTTCATATATAATGGCATTTTCCCTTGTTCACTTCATCTTCCTAATAGTTTACAATCTTTTTTTCATTAATATTTGAGCCACATTAATCTTTCTGCACAATTTGAGTAATACTGCTGGGGCATTTATTCTCATAAACCTAAGTATAGATGTGTAAAAGCAACTAATTTTTTTCTTTTCTTCCTCACTTGCTCTTGTGTCTTGATTTCTTTAGTTCTAAATGTGTGGTCATTTGTTCCCTCCTTCTTTCATTTTCCTCTTTTGTTGAGGAATTACTCTGTATGAATAGCAATTCAGCATACAGACACATCAGAGCTGCTACACGATAAAACATGATTGATCTAGAAGTCTTTGGTGAACTTAGCAATTACATTCTAGTAAGCATGTGAGAACGCATACCAAATGAATAGAAAAAGGCTTCCTTAAGAGGCAAGGGCTACTCTCCCTGCCTCTTATGTGTGCTTGCTAGGAAGTATGGTGATGCTAGAACAAGGATTACCAACCTCTGCTCTCTCCTCCCCAGGAAGTCACACACTGCAGGTCGTATCAGAAATTTGACACATGAGCTGAGGCTGCCTGTGTGAACAAGGAGGGATGAGGGAGCTCTGACCAATGTTGGATTAAGTTGGCTGAAGAGAAGAGGGGCTTGGATGCACCAAAATGGTCTGCCTGGGCTTGGCTGGGGCATGCGGGTGCAGCTGCCTGCTGAAGATTCAGCCAGCAACCCCAGGGACTCATCTGGGCAGCCTGCCAGCTGCAAAAGGACAGGGGCCAGGCACTGCTGGGGGATTTGTTTTGCTGTGCACACTGAATCGAAGCTGCAAGGTGCCACATGAATCAGGAGCACAAGCTCTGCAAGGATGTTTTCTCCAGGGCAGCCAAGTATCCAGAAGGAGTATAAGTTCAATTGGGTATCTGCATGGCTGAGTGAGTGTTTGCCACTGACTTTTGCACAGTTGCACTCTCTGCTTCAGACAGCTACTCTGAATAAAACTAGTGGAGAGTTGCTTGTATCCCACTAGTCACTTCCCCGAATAACAAAATTTGACTGAACTTTTTGTCCTGGCAGTTTTCAGATTAAATGAATGACGTCTTAAGAATT
This sequence comes from Nyctibius grandis, assembly GCF_013368605.1. Lineage (NCBI taxonomy): Eukaryota > Metazoa > Chordata > Aves > Nyctibiiformes > Nyctibiidae > Nyctibius > Nyctibius grandis. The sequence goes on along the minus strand of NC_090659.1, from coordinate 73,234,877 downwards.
TCTGATTTTCAACTATGATTATAAAGTAAGTCTGGAATTATTACATGAGATTTAAATTACATGTGCATAGTATACTGCAATTAATCTGACCCTGTTTATATCCTTAAACACCATAAAAGGGTACAGGAGCTTGGGTGGGAACAGTTTTCCCCCTATCATCTTGCTACCTCAGGCAGTGAAAAGGAATTCAAGCTTAACTTGATTCTTCTCTTTCCTACTTACAGACTAATTTGAAGAACTATATGTCTTACCTCTTTTATCAGAACTGGATACCTAAAGTAGTTTATTCTATAAAGCACTGAACACACGTATAAAGAGTTTTGCACCAAGACTACTGCTACCACAGTGGTCTAGGGGGTTAAAACATGACTCATAATGCAAAGTTCAAAGGTCACATCCAGCTAACGTTCCTATGATTCCTATCATAATTGCTGCCAGAAATAGTCTTACCTAGATGCTATGTAGCATTAACCACCAGACTGTGGAGGGAATTAAGGCCAGATGAACCACAGCTAGCATGTAACTCTCTCCTGTTTCAGTTATTAAGCTGCAGCATGATTTTAGATTACGGGCCTATAAGAGTCTAGGTCCCTGCAGGTATCATGGTGCACATACATATTAAAGTTTTTGTTCAGATCAGAGCATAATGTGGAGGGGTCTCAGAACATAAGGACAGAATTTCATTTGAATGAAAGTGAGCTGGAAGGTTTTCCCGAGAGTGTGTTTAATGAACACCAGTTGCAAATGGGCATTCAGTCTACAGCATGAGGCTAACTCATATGAAGTTTAAAAAAAGAAAAAAAAGGGAAAAAGAAGTATGAGACTTGAAATTTTTACACTGTCTCATGTGAGATTTTTAGCATCAATTCTTTGCTACAGATCCATTTGTTGTAGTCCTCAAAATATACTGACATAGACATAGCCATAAAGTACCCTGGTTCTCCTGTGTGTAACATAGCTTCCCCGCATATGTCTGCTCCAGCTCTTGTGCATGAGGCAGATTGTTGTTGATGACTTCTAAACCAGTATATATGTCCAGGGCCCTGTTAAGTAAGGCATGAGATGACCTCTCATATAAGACCTGAGATGATGATGTCCTCCCAAATTTCCTTCTTGCTTTTGAGATATTATGTTCTCTGGATGGGAATAAAGCTGAAGGATACTGCTAACAGATCCATCTTTCACATGCTTACCTGGGAATATGGGAAAAACATGAGAGCATATACATACTCCTGACACTTTAATCGAAGCCTGCATGCATTGATTATATGTATTTCTTCTCTGTTTTCCTCCTGATTACAATATCTTGAACAAGAATTACTGAGGGGTAAGTAGCTGTTCTTTTCATAAATTTAACATATGACTCTATAGAATAGTAACTGCATGCTTGACTTTAGACTGCCTGTTTACTCTTCTTCGTGGTCTGTCTGGCAAGGTTAATTACAGGAAACCAAAGAAAAGCTTTTTGGCTTTTCCTACTCAAATGAAGACAAAATGTACACATGGTCCTCATATTACAGCCATTGGACACATTTGACCCTTTGCCTGGTCATTTACAATATCGTCAAATGAACAGGCAAGGGTAGCAAAGGCAGAATCTGTACATGAATCTACCAGAAGAGCTAACACTTCTCTGATCTACTAAATTAAAACCACAGGTCTGCTTACTGAAGTTTGCCTCACACAACCAAATTCCTCCTCTATGGCCCATAGTAGATTCCTAGGAGAAAAGGAAGGCTGCTCATTATATGGAGTCCCTGTGGCAAAGTTAAACAATTCAGATTCATATTGGCAGATCTTATAATTGGCAACATCTGTTACAATGATCACTTTAACCACTGATATTGGTTGCTAAAAGAAATTATTATATCAGTAATTAAAAAATTTGATGCTCTATTGCTATCTTTCTCATATGATTTCTATGAAGCACTGCTCTTCAGGATGAATATATTTATTTCTGTGATTCAAACGTAATGATGTTAGGGGAAAAGATATAAAAGAAATGTGACTTAAATCTCATGAATAGGAAGGAGTATGTCACAGATTCTTGTAAACCTTCTACACTTTTCCAGGCAGAAATAAAATCACATCTAATGTGACTTTGAAGACAGATAATTTCTGAGTTTCTAAAAACACCTCTGTGCTGTAAACATTTTAAGAAAAAGTAAAAATATGTATATTTTGAAGAGAAAGAGCAAAAATATGCTAACTCAATGATCTTCTGTCATTCTTTTTTAAGAATGGCATTTTAAGGTGCAAATCACCTCTATCCCTATCTTCAAAAGAGTACATGGTATATTATATTTCTGTTCTCAGTAAATCTGAACTTATGACAATCCTGTAAGGCTTGATCCCCAGCATTTTAGATTGATTATTATGCAAGTAGCCTTTTTTAAAAACTGACTTTCAAATTTTGCTTTGTTTTAATGAATCAAATATGAATTAAACAGAACTATTTTGTTTTCTATTTTTTTGAGATGAACAGAGAAGCAGCTTACAAAGATTTTTGTGCAACATACATGGTAATAAAAGTGCTAGGTGTGACAGGCCCCTAAAATGAGATCTCTTTAGTTAAGTCAGATGGAAACTCTTCAGTCAGTGTGAGGGATCTCTGAGTTTCCTCAGTAAGAAGCACAATTCCTAGCCGGTTTATGATGGCCATGGCTATTGAATCCATGCTGCTAAATTTAAACAACAGCTAGGCTTAAAACAGATATTCAACCTTTGCATATCTTACTTGCATAGTTTCAATAATCACTTTTTGTGTATTACAATTGCATAAGTACTGACTGAATAAGGAAGTGACTAGGTGCAAAAGGTGGAATTTGCATGACGAAATGGAGTCTGTCTCTGAGACAATTCTCCAACCTCCCTGTGTAATCAGTGGAATAAAGAGTTTTCATTTCTCTTCACAGAATGTAAAGGGAGATAAAAGGATCCACCCAGATATAGATAGGTTTTATTGTACCCAAAGCAAATAAGAGAACAAATCCTTTCATAATTTTTTCTTCCTCTTTTCTGCAGCAGAGCATAACTACAATACTTGTATTTAAGAGTGGAAGTACCTGTATATTTAAAGGTCAGAGAATCTTAATCTGATCCTATCATAGGCTACCTACCCAGTTTCATTCATAACTCTTGAACTCAGGGACTTGTTTGACTACTTCAAGCCTTCCAGAAAGGAAAAGTAATCTTGAAATTAAGGTTACAAAGGAAGCCAAGCTGATTCAGACTACAAATCATACACCCTTTAAATAATAGACATTAATTATTGGAACAAAATAACAAAAAGGACATTGTACTTTAATACTTCTTTTGCTTTTTTTTTTGAATATTATAATAATTGTTGAGTACCATAACTCCGAACAAAACACGAATCATACAAGACAAGGGTTCCTAAACTGTTATGCATAACATTAATGGCCAGTAAGCCACAGGCGTGCACAGAGCTGTTTCTGCTGCTGTCTTCACTTACAACATAGGACTTGGAGCATTTGTGGCTGCTGCTTTACACCACCTTTGAGGCCATCATTAATTGCCAACATCTAACAGACACTTCAGAGAGCAGAATGCCTGGAAATGAGTAAGGCATACTCACCCATTTTGTCATTATATAGAGAGAATGTAAAGGGACAGGTTTCTTTTGTATTCAGTTCAGTTCTGTATTGAGAGATTTGGAATCTTACAGACAAGATCTGCTTTAATAAAAATATGTTGCTTTAATGCAAAAGATATACCAGTTGTCAAAGATCTAGAGAAGTCCAATTTTAGTCAAAATAGGGTGAGCATATAAGAAAGTAAACTTATTTTCCCCTGCTGAAAGTTACAGTTTTAACTCTGTAAATTTTGCTTTTAAGATTGTAATGTTAAACTTTGTTAAATGTTGTTTTCTATTTTAACTGTTGCTGATAACCTAAATTGACCAAAGATGTGCATGCAAGTGTGGAACACTATGGGAAACATGTTAAAACTTTCTTCTGTGGAATCATTGTTAGGAAGTAGCTTGTCATCTGCATGCAAGTCTCTAGTGGTTGTTTGGCCAGGAATTAGAAATAAATGGATCATCTTTGGATGCACTGTGTAGCCTTTAACCAGGACTATATTAATTAGTGGTGTTTCACTCAGTCAAACAGCGTGGATGATTTTAATTCTGCTTTTCCATCGGGGGCAGTTTGACAAAGAGAAAGGGCAGTGAACTTTGGGCTCTGCTGTTAATAGTTGCCATAACAGATCTCTTTAGAGAGATTATCTTCATACTTGGAGATGGGAGATAGAATTTTCTCTCCCTTCATCTGTCACTACTGCATCTATCTCTTGGCTGTAAAGAAGTCCCTGCCTTCAGGACTAGAAAGTTTATGCAGAATTTTCTGGGAATAGTCATTCTTAAGGACTGATTTAAAGCTTAAAGACTGGGAACGTGGGGTGTAATGAGTTGGGAAGCGTGAACCTTGTGATTGCAGAGCTCTCTCAGAAGGACTCAGCTCTGGGCCTGCTTACTTGAACCCACATCTTTCAGTCCCTGAAAAAGCAATGGAAAAGCTTAAGACAGGACTTCAGAACTACTAACTGTATGCTTTGTAATGTTAAACTAGTTCGTTCAGAAAGGAAAAAAAGTCAGTAAGGGACCTGATTCTGATTAGTAACGAGAACACTGTTCTGTGCATTCCTTTTTCCAGTTCTGAGACACATGTAATTTAATGAGTGTTAAATCCATATTGTAAAATAATCCCTTTAGTAGGGACCACTGACCCCAGCTGTTTCAGTTAAGATATTTGTCTGGTTTTAGTGACCTAAATAACAATAATAATAGCTCATTTCAAGACCTAAGTATTTTCTGTTATGTAAGACATTCACTTCTCATTAGAAGTAGTGAAGTTATGACAGATTAACACTTGCCCAGTAATGCAGTCAGAACCCTCAACAAAGAAAAATCCTATTCCCCAAACTTCTGAAGCTGAAAGAGTTATGCTGTTTATGACCGAACTTCAATAGCTTCTTTTAACCATCATCTTAAACATTGGATTGTACAAGTCATTAGGAATCTTGACATGATTTTGAGAAGAGGTGAGATAAATTGTAAAAATAGGCTGTTTCTTTCTCCTTTATTTTCCCCTGCAGTGTTTTAATGAGATTTTTTTCCAAATGCTCATTCACTTTTTTTTTTGGATGTCTTACATGTTTACACAAGTGCACAAACTCTCCTGAGACAGTGTAAAAGCAATTAGAGCATTAAATATAAGCTATAACTGACTTGATGGCTTCATGTCCACCAATCAAAATAAAGCAATGGAAAGAAATTAATAGTACACAGTAATAGGTACTGTTCTTCATAAATCAATATTAGGAATTTTATTTTACAATCTACTTATGTTGACTGCTATTTTATGTTCAGACTGATTTTAGATTTCATTTGTAAGTACTGTTCAACCTTAGTTAAGATTGTCAGATAAGGTCCTATATTTGATTAGGGTTGTGCTAACATATGCAGTGTTGCCTGGATACCAAATAGAATTGATACTTAATTAAATAAGCAATCACTCAACAGCTGATCTGATACCAAAAAATACCCACAACTTAAAAGTCAGGATATTCAACAAAATCTAAAAAAATCCCTCAAAACAACAACAACACAAAAAACCCCACCCAACCCTAAAACCAGAAGCTAAAATGCAAAATAGAGCCACTGGAAATGAACTTCCAATTTGAAAGGAAAGCTTAAGAATGTAGTTGTAGTTAATTGAATACATGCACATAAATATCTGAAACATAATTTGAAAAAGTTTCCCAAAAAGGATCACATTAAAAAAGCATTCAGCACAATGTGCATTAGGACTATTCCTATATACAAAATTAGCTCATTGAAACTTCTAATGATTTTAAAGAGCAGGATCATATATGTGTATCATTATGTTCATTTCACTCCTCCCTGAACCCAGGGCTATTTCTCTATACAGTTATTTTAAATAAAAGCATTGTGTGCTGCCACTTTTATGAGTATCTTTTCAGTTTCTGTGTTCTCTATCTATGTGAAGTCTGGATATTACTTCATTTATCTGATAGAGAAGGAAATTACTTGTTTTCTAGTTTGTTCTCTTAAATGAAGTTTGCATAGTGTCCAGCTGCCTAGTAAAAAGAAAAATATTGCCAAATGCAAATCTGCATAATCCCAAACGATCATGTTGTGTGCAAAGGCAAATACATGTTTACAGAGGCTACAACATGTTGCTGAAATTTTTGCATGGCATTTGTATGTAAGCTGGAGAATAACAATTAGTACTCAATAGTTTTACACACATATAATTAATGCTAGGAAATGTAACATCTATTACTTCAAGACTGGCAAGCCAATAGATGTGACTTGTTATCCACAAGTAAAAAATGGTCCCATCTGAGTAGGAGAATTAAAGTCATAAAAACACCACAACTTTCTGTGCTTGTAAGTCCTCTACCTCTCTCTAGTACGTCCTTTTGAATGCATCATAAGTTTACCTTTTGGAAGGTACTAGGTGTTTAACGGAACAATGAAATCAGAAATTACTACTGTTGTGTCTGTCAGGAATTCTGTATAATGTTGAATAATTTTGGGCAATGCTAATGGAGCTAATTGGGACTGAAGACCTGCAACCGCACTCGCCCAAGCTGGACTGACATCCATCTATATTATACCTACATCAAAAGGCCACTGAAAGCTAGAGTGTCTCTAAACATGACAAGAATGCATGACATACATAAAAACAACTTTTGTGTATGTATAAAATGAACAAAAGTATTTTGTAACCAATTAGCAAATTTGTAATGCTATGTGTGACAGTGTATGTTTTTCATAGGGAAATGTAGCAAAGTCAAGCTTTAGCCTATGGATAAGTAATCAACATTTTTAATTCTCTGGTCAGCCCTTTGATACTGTTTAATTTGGAGAGAATGGTTGCTGACTGTTGGAAAACACATTCCTTAGAAACAGCTGTACAGAACACATCCTGCATAAAAAGCCCTAAAGAATATTTCACAATCTAAACAAGATTTTGGAGTTCGTACAAAATATGCGTGCCATCTTGCCTTTTGGGGGAGGAAAGGAAGGAGTAGGTAATAGCACTGTAAGAAGTGCTCCATTTCTTCCATAAAAAGAGTGCTGTGTATTTTAAAAATACGAGATACAACTGGAGATGAAAAAGGATTTATGTGTCTTAATTTCCTCCTTTTCTTCCCTTTGGTGGCTGTAGTTTGCTTGTTTTGGAGGAAGTCTGTTGTTTTAGAAATTACCCTGGGAAGAAAAGACTAATTTTCTCAGTTGCTATGAAGCTGGTAGACAGATAACAATGCTAAAACACCAACAAAACAAAACAAAACAAATTAGAGTTTGGGTTTATCTGGTAGGCTTGAAATTCTCTGTGGACCTCAGATAGGACTCCAGATGAAATAGGGAGAACAGAATACTCTTTGATTGTGAATTGGTTTATGAAAAAATGCTTGCCATACGATTTTGTTCAGAGGAAAAGAAATAATATATTTCACACATCTCTCAAATTAAAGTGCCACGTTTGAATAAGCTAGTATCCTCCATTGTCTGGGAACAATGCCAGAGTACCAACAGCTGACCTCTGTGGTGAGGAAACGTGTGGTTTAGTCTGACAAAATGACTGTTCAGCTCGTAAAGTAAAATGAAAAAATCCTGCATGGTCAGGAAGCATATCCTAGCCTATATCTTCCAGATATCTTGCTTCCCCAGTTTTTCTAGTATTAGTTCATAATAATTCAAAAAATTGATCATTTAGCTTTACCTTCTATGCCAGGTTAGAGCAGAAGCTAAAGTAGAGTACCTTATAAGCTTCCAATCTGGGCAAACCCAACGCAGAAAACTGAAAAGATAGATGGTCCTCATGTCAAAAATATTACCCTATTTTTTTGGTTTGATTATAAAACTTACCTAACCGAAGTCATGCTCAAACAGTTAATGTTGACAAACACTACTTTCTTTCCCAGCAAGACAGAACCTACGGAGGTACTAGCATACAGCTAAGAAAGATTAAGTTACTGTGTCTTGACATCTTACTGTTCATGCTTAGTCTGCTGCTTGATCTGGATATTTTAGGTTAATATACTTCTTTCATAACTGAGGCTGACTCAAAATTTCTTCACTGTCAATTACAGCTTTACAGTAGATGTCTTAATACATGGTAGCACAACTGCTCTCTATCATGTACCCTTACTTTCAAACTAACTGTGCAAGACTGAGCCAGAAAAGGATCTTCATTTCTAGCCACCAGTCCTCTGCAGGGGAAATTCCTTCAACAGGATGTTATTGGTGTGGTAAACAAACAATTGCTCTAGTATTAATGATATAAACCCACTAACTGATGTAACCTGAGGAAAGCATAAGGAGAACCTAGTCATGCAGGAACAAACAAGAAACGAAACATTTTAGCCTCCTTTGACTATTGCTCTGTTTTACATTGAAATCTTCCAGTTTGACACGGAAAGCCTGCTAAGTCTGAGACTAATTTGGATATTTATTTTGCCCTTTTATAATTGAATTATGGTTAGTTCTAGGAGACCTTTTCATTCTAATTTAAACATTACATTCTCCATGAGTAAATATTTATTCATTGCACATGTTTTTTTTATTACATGCAGACTTTAGTTTACAGACTGAAAAAGGTCAGTTCACCAAAGAATACAGGTACCATAATGAAACAAAAGCAACCATTTCTGTAATTGTAATGGTGGCAAGCAGTCCACGTTAACAGTATGAATAACAACTAATTTAATTTCTTTCAAAATGTGCAGCAAGGAAAATGTGAAAATATCAAACATTTCTCATAAGAAAGTGTTAAAACTGGGTATCTTTTAGCACATAGAATACAGACTGAAGCCTCATTTATTCACAAAACTGGGCAAAACCCTTGAGACTACATGTATACTTGTATACTAAATAGTGCTTTGGAACATTTTGGGGCACTGGAATGGGATTTTATGTTATGTTAAAGCATTTGAAGAGTTCCTTACATGCATTTAGGCTACATCGATGATCGTAGAATCATTTTGGTTGGAAAGGACCTTTAAGATCATCAAGTCCAATCGTTCTCCTAGCATGCCAAGTCCTTCACTAAACCATGTCCCTAAGCATCTACACCTCTTTTAAATACCTCCAGGGATGGTGACTTAACCACTTCCCTGGGCAGCCTGTTCCAATGTTTGATAACCCTTTCGCTGAAGAAACTTTTCCTAATATCCAATCTAAGCTTCCCCTGGCACAACTTGAGGCCGTTTCCTCTCATCCTATCATTTGCTACCTGGGAGAAGAAACTGACACCTGCCTCGCTACAACCTCCTTTCAGGTAGTTGTAGAGAGCAATAAGGTCTCCCCTCAGCCTTCTTTTCTCCAGACTGAACAACCCTAGTTCCCTCAGCCGCTCTTCATAAGACTTGTGCTCTAGACCCTTCACCAGCTTCGTTGCCCTTCTTTGGACTCGCTCCAGCACCTCAATGTCTTACTTATAGTGAGGGGCCCAAAACTGAACATAGTATTCAAGGTGCAACCTCACCAATGCCGAGTACAGGGGAACGATCACTTCCCTAGTCCAGCTGGCCACACTATTTCTGATACAAGCCAGAATGACCATTACCCCAGTCCTTTTCCCAGTCTGATACTACCACAAGTTGTCTTTTTGCACACACATTGATATCACCTGCACTTCTTGGATTACAGAGCATATTAACTCTAAGAGGCACAATAAAATTAACAGAACAATCATTCTCCCTAATTAAAAGTATGCTTTTGTTAAAGGCAGACGTACATGTGGTTTCACATTTAATGTTTTTATTACTTGCACTGATTTAGATGACTATTTATTAATAAGTTGAACTGCAACTCACACTAAAACAAACATTTTTTTTCTGAAATAGTTCATTCCAGCTACTGAGACACACAGTTATTGGAGAGAAAAGGACTCTAAAAAGCAAGTAATAATGATTAATTCTGCCATTTTTCAATTACAGTCTAAGACTATCCCCATATCATTTTAATGTTATATAATCTCAGATAGATGCTTGTCAAAAAAAGAACAAAAAGGTTAGTACAATGCAACTGAAGACTGTAATGCAATATTTCTCTACAAGGTTTAAATAAGCTTGCAAAATTTTGAAACAAATTTTCAAATGGATAAATTTGTGGATGTAATTTTTTATATTTTTACGGTAGTACTCATTCAGAAAAAAAAGGTCAAAACATTTTATTTCCCTTTCTTTTTTTTTTTTTTAATTTCCTTTCCTTTTAAATTTACATTTTAATAAAAGCAAAGGAAGAAAATATGTGGAAGTAAGGTGCTTATTCTCTTATCCAAAAATTCACAGGGAATCAAAATAATTTTTCTTAATGTTTTAAAGCACAATAAAATTATTAAAGAAAGATGCAGTGCAGATACAGCCTGGTATTCATGTGTTAGAAACACATTATATTAAGTGGCTGTAAATACAGTGATTACCTTGCACAGTGTGTTTTACAAATTAACTGGAAGTCAGAATGCTAAAGCACAGTTCCATCAACCCTACCCATAACGATACCAAACCAAAGATTTAATTTGAATGTCAAATTCTGCTCAGTGATGAGATGTCTATTTGTTGCAACTTGGAGAAATTAAGGAAATTTACGCTGAAGAAATTAATTCTAACAGTGCATTACAGATGTTTGCATTATAACTTACATGGAACTAGAAGGAAATAGTCAGTCAATGCAAATGAATAGTAGTGTATATAAAGATTGTTCTGTCAAATTTCCCTGCTTTCTCTCTAAAACCTGAATATTGTGCAGCAATGGATGTGGAGAACTAATATGTTGTATACTGGGTTTTTGTGGAAGGCAACTATCTTTATGAGACAACATAGGTATTCAAATTAGACTTTTTTCTGTTTGCAGCTATGTTTCCATAAAAAAGTGCCATCATTTGACTATTATGCTCTTGTAGCTGCAATCATCTAGGAAGAAAAATATTAGGATATCTTCTGTGGGGGGAAAAAAATCACATTCAAATCTGACTGCCTCAGCTAGTGGACTTATAAGTGGCATTGTTTTATGATCCATTGTAAAATTTTCACCCTCACCTTCTGCTAACTCATTATTCCACAAGAATCTGTTATGTCTCTCTTTCTCTTTCTCTCTTCCCCCCAGGGTGTAGTTTCATAAGACAATGGATTTTCTTTTAAAGCTTGCTTGGAATAGCCATGCCATTTGCTCCCTTTGATCACAGCTCACCTGCACAACAGCTTGAGCAGCAGCTGTAAACTGACTCACTGAAATTACATGCACTGGGAATAAGACACCATTTTACCCTTACAATTTCACTCAGCTACATCTGTAGAGGGGCACCAAGAGGAACAAGATGGGGAACTTGTAAACTGTTTTTCTTGAAAAAATGGCATCATGAAATTACATCTTTCACCCACTGGCTTTATCTTTTACTTCTCTCCTTGCTAACCTGTCAGTCTACTCCAAAAGCTAACTACCCTTTTCTGTCACACTGATCAGTTAACATAATGAACTGAATTTCATGGCATCTGTTCCCAGCATTTATATAGTATCAAGTTTAGGTCTTCCTTTTCAGACCTGAAGAACATTTGAAAAAACATGCCTGCTTCATTTTTTCCAAAATGTATCAGTGGAACTAATAAAAGACACCAGCTCCCTTCCAATTTTGGCAGCATGTAATGACAGCAGGTAATAATGTAAACTAATGATACTATGAAATGAATATAGAAACTCAGAGGTAGGAGGAAGAAGAAGAAGGTTTAACATCCCTCCTTAAGTTGAATAAAATTTCTTATTTTCAGGATTTACATTGCTGTTGTCCAAAATGTCGTTGTAGCTACAGCACAGGATTCTAACTGCTAATTTGAAGGACCATGTTTTATTTTATATTTTAACACTTTATCTCCATCATAGTGACATCTACAAACTTTAATCATAATTTGATCTCACTGAGACAAGGCAAAATCATTTGATTGACTTCTGTCTCTTTGCAATTGCAGGGCTATGACCTTGGGATCACAGAATACTGGTGGGATGGCTCCCATAACTGAAGTGTTGCACTGGGGGGATACAGGATATTTAGGATGGACAGGATTGGAATACAAGGTGGGGGTGTTGACCCCTTTATGTGAGAGAGCAGCTGGAGTACATGGAGCTCTGTTTGGGAGTGGAAGAGGAGCTGAGGGAGAGTTTATGGGTTAGGACTAAAGAGAGCAGAGGCAAAGGTGACTTTATAGTGAGTGTCTACTATAAACGATTTGACTGGGAGGAACAAGCAGATAAGGCCTTCTACAGATAGACAGGAACCGCCTGATGTTCACAGGCCCTCATCTTCATGGGGGACTTCAATTACCCTGATATGTGCTGGAGGGGTAACACAGAAAGGCATAAGCAATCCAGGAGGTTCCTGGAGTGCATTGGTGATGACTTCTTCCTGCACATGATAAAGGAGCCAAGGAAGAGAGGTGCTCTACTGGACCTCATACTCACCAAGAAGGAGGGGTTTGTTGGGGATGTGAAGGTCAAAGGCAGCCTTGGCTGCAATAGCCATGAGACGGTGAAGTTCAGGATCATGAAGGCAAGGACGGTGAAAACAAGCTCACAACCCTGGATTTCAGGAGAGCAGACTTTGGCCTCTTCAAAGATGTGTTCAGAAAAGTCCCACAGAATGAGGCCCTGGAGGGAAGGGGGCCCAAGAAAGCTGGTTAATATTCAAAGATCACATCCTCCAAGCTCAAGAGGGATGCATCCCATTGAATATGATGTCAGGCAAAAACATCAGGAGGTCTGTGTGGATGAACAAATAGTTCCTGGCCAAACTGAAACACAAAAAGTGTGGAAGCAAGGATGGCTAACATTCGAGGAATACAGAAACATTGTCTAAGAACCCACGGATGAAGTTAGGAAAGCCAAAGCCCAAATGGCCAGGCATGTCAAAGACAACAAAAAGAGCTTCAAAAAGAACATAGGTGGCAAAACGAAGACTAGGGAAAATGTAGGCCCATTGCTCAATGAGACATCAAAGAAGATGTACCCTTGATGGAAGAGGATCAGGTCAGGGAATACTTAAGCAACCTGGACATACTTAAGTTCATGGACCCTGATAGGATGCACGCACGAGTGTTGAAACTGTATTGTTGCGAGGGGATCTGCCACCTACCTGTGTTTGTCTTTAAAGAACTCAAGGTAAGAGGTGCATTATCCAGTTTCCTCTCAGTGCTGTGGCCTGTTCCTCAATATAATAATATAAAAGAGCAGTGTATTACGCTGGGGAAGAAAATAAACTTGAGCAGCTTGCTGAAGCATTGCTGAAAACAAAGTCTCTCTCTCCCTCTTGCTTTCCATCTTGCTCTCCCTCTCTCCGTAAGAGCTGTTAAAAACTGTACTTTAAGGAAATAATGACCTACTTTCATCATGTAACCATTTGACAAAGTTTTCCATTCTCATTCAGATTGAAAATGGTGCTGATAAGGGATCTGGCAGCTTCATTCACATGCACAAATAATTGTATTAAAGCAGAGATGAGCCCCAAGAGAGGATTAATGGTATACAGAGGTTCCGTGACATTGCTAAATGGACTAATATCTAATGTAGTTTAGCAATATTTGTATTTATTCAAGTGCATAAAAACTAGAAAATAGAACTTAGGTTCTTAAATTGTGTCATTTTTGTTTCTGGGGTTACATTATATTACAAAATATCAGGCTTAGCTATTCCTTGGCATATCTCTTCTAGAACAATGCAGTTTATTTTCTTTTTCAGAACACAGTACTAGATTTTGGGTTTGACCTACAGATCATTCTGAAAAGCTGTAGCCAACAGGAGAAACCACTGTAACTCTTCTTTTTTTACTTGGAAGGGTGTCATGAATCATGTAGCACACTTTTTTTTCCCTCCATTTCTTCCTTTTCTCCTGTGATTAGCATATAAACAAAATATCTAAAATTATTTAAAGATAAAAGCAGGTATATGAAAGTAGTTATTGTTCTCCATGGTGTTATTCACTGACAGAACATTAGGAAAGAAACTGACGACCTGACATTCTGTATAGGCTTGATTTGGGTTTCAGAAGGGAATTGAAAAAGGCAGCAATTAAGAACTTACTTAGGAACTGAACTTGACTTTAAGATCATATATTTGCCTCCTTTTTCTCCCACTTCTGAAAGCCCATAGCCAGAAGAAGATGAATATATTGAGACAGAATTATTTTTAATAGATGTTTTTCATGGTGTTTAAGCTTCGAAATTGCTTGCATCTTGAACAACTTGGGCAATGCTGTCTGAGTATTGTTTGAAAAACAACAAAATCCTTTTATTAGGCTGACAGTCTGGAAAAAAAATGACAAATAATTCCTCTATACAAACTTTTTGAAATACTGTGTTTTGATGGGTGAGATTAGATGTCTTAGATTGAGGACACTTCTTGCTTAGAGGGACAGTGTCAAGTTTAACATCTTTTTGCTTAAATAAAAGTTTTCTTCGGTGCTAAAAACACCTTAGATACTCAGACTTGACTTCTCTTTACAATAATACTTTTTATCTTCACCATACTGCTTTTTCTCTCACCAATTTTGCAATATATTTCTTGTTTTAGTGTTTCTCTTGTTTTGAAAGTACAAGCAAATGTGTTGACATCTTTTCTTCTTCCTGTTTAACTGCCCCCACAGAACAACAACATCACATTAATAACCATTGCCCAGAGAACATAATTTTTGAATTCCTAGCGGGATCAAATTCAATATTCTTATAATGTCTTCCAGAATCATGAATGTAAATGAGATAAATTATCTCTTGATTTTTGAAATAAACCAGGTTTGAAATTCAGTGCATGAATCCTCGTCAGTACAAATTTTACATGATGACCTGCTCTAGGGTCTTCCCATCAGCTGGAAAAGTGTCACTCTGGAAAACAGTAGCATTTTTATTTTTAAAAGGCCATCATTAGTTTTTAAAGCATGTTACCAGCTTTATTTCCAGTTGTACTGAGCACTCTTTTATGAGTTTTGAGATACACTAAGAAGAGGAAGGATGGTGTTGTTAATACGACAGGAGCTAGGTTTTGCCACAGATGACTTCTGTGATATTAAGCAAGTTGTTTTATCTCCATTCCACTCCATTTCATGCCAGCAATATAAGACAACAACATGTTGCTCCTTTATTAGATTGTTGTGAGGATATTGAAAGCCTAATCATGGCCCAGTGGTGAAATCATTCAGCCAGGAACAGAAGACTGGAAAGCCTCTTCCTTCAGTTAAATTTGTTTTCATTGAGCAATTGTTACAGAACTGATTAAAGAGAAGGATGATAGTCCTCCAGCCAGCTGCAGGAGGACGCAGCTGAATCAGAGTCTACTCTGTTTGTTGA
Source organism: Nyctibius grandis (assembly GCF_013368605.1). NCBI lineage: Eukaryota > Metazoa > Chordata > Aves > Nyctibiiformes > Nyctibiidae > Nyctibius > Nyctibius grandis. The sequence goes on along the minus strand of NC_090659.1, from coordinate 73,219,493 downwards.
GCCAAGCAACTCCTGTAAGTAATTTTCAACATTTCTTGTGCAGTACCCTAAACAGTAGATTTCTGTGCAAAAGTGCCATCATTAATATATTTATGTTCTAATTTAACCCAGCTTGTCTAAGTTGATTGCTTGAGCTAAAGACACCCATCTTTTTGAGCTTCCTCTGTGTCCTGGTGTCCTGGTTTGGCCTAAACCAGGCAAATTTTCCTTTCAGTGATTTTTACTTTAAGCTAAGTCTCTTCTAAGTAACTGCACTTTCTGAAACTAACTGCATGTTTTGCAGACAGTGTCTGCTTCCAGGACTGATAACGCTCGAAGTTTGTAGTTATCGCTGAGGCACCGGTAGGGATATTGTGCAGAAAGGCTCTTGCTGTACTTGTTCTTAGAGAAACCAAGGTCACTGCTGAATTCCTCACTGCTTACGAGTGAAGAGCCGAAGGGGGGTTGCAGCTGCAGGGGGGAGCGGACAGGGCAGGTGATCCAAAATTGACCAGCGAAGGTATTCCATCCCATACACGTCAATCTCAGTATAAAGCGGGGGGATCACGAGGGTCTCGCTCTCTTTCTGCTATGGCCGGTATCCAGGGAGGACTCCGTCTGTTTTCCTGCTGCCCCCGATCCCGATCCGTGCATTCCTGAATCCAGCTCTCGACCGTCGCTAGGCCCAGGCTGGGCCTTCCCGGAGCCTGCCCTGCAGTGCCGGTGGCGACGTGGCTGACTTCAGGGGAGCTCGATCTTGGTTTTGTATATATATTTGTATATATTTGATTATTTCTATTATTGTTATTATACTCTTTTTCATTACTATAGTTTATTAAAACTGTTTTAACTTTCCAACCCGGAAGTCTCTCTCCCTTTTCCCTTTCCCTTTGGGGGGAGGGGAGGGGATAACAGAGAGCATCTGCCACAGGCTTAATAGCCGGCCCAGCTTTAAACCGTGACAGATTTATTGGCGCCCAACGTGGGGCTCGAGAGAAGCTCCGACAGGTTGCTCTGATAAGTCGAATCCCAGCTCCAGTGGGAGGAGATCCGGAGAGCTCAGCCAAGAGAGTATCAGATTTCTTCCTTTGAGATTTACGAGGGGTTGGAAATTAAAACAGATAGCTAAGATGATAATGTCATTTGCAAACCTTGTGTTACCTCTTTTCTTTATAAAGCTTGTTTGGGAGTTAAGTGTAATCATACCTTACTTGCCGTATGCGCTGTGTGTTAGTTCTTACATGTGGTTTAACAGGGCGTGCTGGTCGAAATGTGTCGTTTCGGTATGGGTTGTGATACTGATTTATGTCGTGATAAACTGGGCAGTTATTATTCCGATCTCTTATCTCTATGATACAATGATGGGCAGCTTTAATCGCGAATCAGTAGCTGAGCACACCGGGTGTCTTTTAACTGATTTTGATAGTATCTGCTCCTTTTTTGCCAAGCTGATTCCTGCAAAATTCGAACAGGGCGTGCTTTTATATGGATGTGTCCTGTGTGTCCTGAATGTGTTTCTGGTGTGGTATGTGATTAGATGTCAGTGCAGCAACAGCGGTAGGTATTATGCTGCCCCTGTAACCAGGAGAAAACATCGAAAGAAATCAGCTCGTAAAGTGAAGGATGATGACTCAGAGCCTTCTAAGGCAGAGCCATCACATGACCCAGGTGAGGGCCCTTCTCAGTCAGAGTCAGGGCCTGACACAGATGGGGGTTTCCTTGATCGTCTTTTTAAAGCAGACCCATCACACAAGAAAGGTCCTTCTAATCAGAACAATCACAGGAGGACTCGGACTCGGACGTAGAGATAACCTACCACTCCTTATCCCTGAAAGAACTGCGAAGTATAAGGAAAGACTTCAGTCGTTATGACCGTGAGCCAATTATTACCTGGTTGCTCCGATGCTGGGATAATGGGGCAGATAGCATAGAATTGGATGGTAGAGAAGCCAGACAGTTGGGATCCCTGTCCAGAGATGGTGGTATTGATAAGATGCTTCCAAGAAAGTCAAACACTATCAGTCTCTGGAGGCGACTCTTGTCAGCTGTAAAGAGCAGGCATCCCTATAAAGATGATGTTATAAGCCACCTAAGCAACTGGATCACTATAGAAAAAGGTATTAACTACCTCAGAGAACTAGCTGTGCAAGAGATCATTTATAGACACCCTCAGGACATTGTAGATCCTGTAAATCCTGATGAAATGGAATGCAACCGATCCACGTTCCGGAAGGTTGTGAAGAGTGCTCCACCGACACATACCGATACGTTGTCAATATTAGTCTGGGGAGAAGATGCTATGGCATGACCTAGTGTGGGCGAAATGGCTAACTATATGCGACAGTATGAAGATAGTATTTCTTCCCCACTGCAGGCCCGTGTCTCGGCTGTGGGAAAAATGACTAAGGAAGACAAGGACTCATTTAAACAACTGTCAGATAAACTGTCCAGGATCGAGAATCAACTTAAATCTCTACCTACACAGGCGCGCGTTACAGCCTTTAGGAGGAAACGCCCTCTTACAGGACCGGCTCAAAGGAAACGGAACACGTCATGAGGTATCCTGTGGTTTACCCTGCGTGATTATGGGGAGGACATGAACAGATGGCATGGATAACCTACCAGTACCCTACAGGCACGAGTACGTGAGTTGCAAGCTAACAGAAATACCAGAGAGAATTTTCCTAGGAGGATGGCTGCTCCAGTTACCAATGAGCAGGACTCCAGTCACGGTAGATGGGCCTCAGGTCCCTATTTCCCAAATATGAATAGGGGAAATGAAGGTCCAATCCCCGTGAGCTGCACAAATCCAATCTTTAATTAGAGGGGCCCTGCCTCCAGCCAGGAGGAGGAGAGGGACAACTGAATTTATTGGACTGTGTGGATTTGATGGCCTGGCACATTAGAACCACAAAAGTATCGAGCCCTGGTAGACACTGGTGCACAGTGCACCCTCATGCCATCGAATCATAAAGGGACAGAATCTATCAGTATTTCAGGAATAACAGGGGGATCTCAAGAGTTATCTGTATTGGAGGCCGAAGTGAGCCTAACTGAAAATGAATGGAAAAAGCACCCCATTGTGACTGGTCCAGATGCTCCGTGCATCCTTGGCATAGACTGCCTTAAGAAAGGGTATTTTAAGGACCCAAAAGGGTATAGATGGGCCTTTGGTATAGCAGCTGTAGAGAGTGAGGACATTAAACAGCTGTCTACCTTGCCTGGCCTCTCAGAGGATCCTTCTGTTGTGGGGTTGCTGAAAGTTGAAGAACAACAGGTGCCAATTGCTACTGCCACGGTGCACCGACGACAATATCGCACCAATCGAGACTCCCTGATCCCCATTCATAAACTGATTAGACAATTAGAAAATCAAGGAGTGATTAGCAAGACTCACTCACCCTTTAATAGTCCTATATGGCCAGTGCAAAAGTCTAATGGAGACTGGAGATTAACTGTGGACTATCGTGGCCTAAATGAAGTTACGCCACCTCTGAGTGCTGCTGTGCCAGACATGCTAGAACTTCAATACGAACTGGAGTCAAAGGCAGCCAAGTGGTACGCCACCACAGACATTGCTAATGCATTTTTCTCTATTCCCTTGGCACCAAAGTGCAGGCCACAGTTTGCTTTTACCTGGAGAGGTATCCAGTACACCTGGAATCGACTGCCCCAGGGGTGGAAACACAGTCCTACTATTTGCCACGGACTGATCCAGACTGCACTAGAAGAGGGTGGAGCTCCAGAACATTTGCAATATATTGATGACATCATTGTATGGGGTGATACAGCAGCAGAAGTTTTTGACAAAGGGGAGAAAATCATCCAAATTCTTCTGAAAGCTGGTTTTGCCATAAAAAGAGGCAAGGTCAAGGGACCTGCCCGGGAGATCCAATTTTTAGGGATTAAATGGCAAGATGGGCATCACCAGATCCCGATAGAGGTGATCAACAAAATAACAGCTATGTCCCCACCAACTAACAAAAAGGAAACACAAGCCTTCGTAGGCGTTGTGGGTTTCTGGAGAATGCATATTCCAGATTACAGCCAGATTGTACACCCTCTTTATCAAGTGACCAGAAAGAAAAATGATTTTCAGTGGGACCCGGAACAACGACAGGCTTTTGAACAGATTAAACAAGAGATTGTGCATGCAGTAGCCCTTGGACCAGTCCGTATGGGACAAGATGTTAAAAATGTGCTCTACACTGCAGCTGGGGACAATGGTCCTACCTGGAGCCTCTGGCAGAAAGTGCCAGGGGAGACTCGAGGTCGACCCCTAGGATTTTGGAGTCGAGGATACAAGGGCTCTGAGGCCAATTACACCCCAACTGAAAAAGAGATACTGGCAGCATATGAAGGAGTTAGAGCTGCCTCAGAGGTAATCGGTACTGAAGCACAGCTTCTCCTGGCACCCCGATTACCAGTACTAGGCTGGATGTTCAAGGGTAAGGTTCCTACTACTCATCATGCAACTGATGCTACATGGAGTAAATGGATTGCATTAATTACACAGAGGGCTCGAATAGGAAACCCTAATCGCCCAGGAATCTTAGAAGTGATCATGGACTGGCCAGAAGGCAAAGACTTCGGAATGCCACCAGAAAAGGAGGTGACACGTGCTGAAGAAGCCCACCATATAATGAACTACCAGAGGATGAGAAGCAGTATGCCCTGTTCACCGATGGATCCTGCCGTCTTGTAGGAAAGCATCGGAAGTGGAAAGCTGCTGTATGGAGTCCTATACAACCAGTCACAGAAGCCACAGAAGGACAAGGTGAATCGAGTCAATTCGCAGAGGTAAAAGCCATCCAGCTGGCTTTAGACTTTGCTGAACGAGAAAAGTGGCCAAGGCTGTATCTCTATACTGACTCATGGATGGTAGCAAATGCCTTGTGGGGGTGGTTAAAGCAGTGGAAGAGAGGCAACTGGCAGCGTAAAGGTAAACCTGTTTGGGCTGCTGAACTGTGGCAAGATATTGCTGCTCGGCTGGAGAAACTAGTCGTGAAGGTACGTCATGTAGATGCTCACGTACCTAAAAGTCGGGCAACTGAGGAACATAGAAACAACCAACAAGCAGATCAGGCTGCTAAAGTGTTCCAAATAGATTTGGACTGGGAACATAAAGGTGAACTATTTTTAGCTCGGTGGGCTCATGACACTTCAGGTCGTCAAGGGAGAGATGCAACATACAGATGGGCTCGTGACCGAGGGGTGGACTTAACTATGGACTCTATTGCACAGGTTATCCATGATTGTGAAACATGCGCCGCAATTAAGCCAAACGGTTAAAACCTTTGTGGTATGGGGGACGGTGGTTGAAATATAAATATGGGGAGGCCTGGCAAATTGACTACATTACACTCCCTCAAACCTGTCAGGGTAAACGTTATGTGCTTACCATGGTGGAGGTGACCACCGGATGGCTGGAAACATACTCTGTGCCACATGCCACTGCCCGGAACACTATTCTGGGCCTCGAAAAGCAAATCGTGTGGCGACATGACACACCAGAGAGAATTGAGTCAGACAATGGGACTCATTTCAAAAACAGTCTCATAGATAACTGGGCCAAAGAGCATGGCATCGAATGGGTATATCACATCCCCTATCATGCACCAGCATCTGGGAAAACTGAAGGATACAATGGTCTGTTAAAAACTACCCTGAAAGCAATGGGCGGTGGAACCTTTAAAAACTGGGATAAGCATTTGGCAAAAGCTACCTGGCTAGTTAACCCCAGAGGATCTATCAACCGAGCTGGCCCTGCTCAGTCAGACCTTTTACATACAGTAGAAGGAGATAAAGTCCCTGTGGTGCATGAAAGGAATCTGTTGGGAAAAACTGTTTGGGTTCTACCTCTTAGGGCTTTCAAACTGTAAACTACCTACATGGTTTGCTTAATTCTCAGAACAGTTATTTTATCTAAACTAAAGACTATTTCTTTGAATTCTGTACCTACTCATGTGCATACAGAAATGTTCATGGAGTCATTTCTCTGTCTCATTTGAAATATCTACAAGAGAAATAAAATCAGACATTTCTGCACATAAGAAGTTAATTTTCATAAAGTCTTCGAATGTGTTTCTTAAATGAAAAGGAAAATAAGAAACCAAAATTAGCTGAAGAGATTTAAGAAATGATCAAACTAAGTGTCTTCAGGTCAACAGGTACACCTCCAACTTTCACCAGTATAAGCACATTGATTTATTTCTATACACTAAGTTATACTTGAGACAGGGGTATATATTGAGCATTTCACAAGAAATTCCAGCACTGTAATTGTGTAATATCGTTATTTTAAAATATTTTTCTCACTATTTAATTGTCTTTGCAATAACATTTCTCATTTTGAAGATATATTGTATGAAAAATTCTTTGTTACATTAATGTTAATTTCTCTCAGCTTTTTTTCTATCATAATTAATATCTCATTCCTTAGGAATTTCTAATTCAACATATGGTAGTAAATGTAGACTAGGTCTCAATAACACTAAACATAGTCTCTTCTTTTAACTTTAGCACATGGTGGGTGTAATTCTGGTCCCATTCAAATCAATGAAAGAATTCTTATTAAGATTAGTATCATCATTTTTTTATTTTAGCTGCTGCATAAGAAACAGATCTATTACTTCTCTGACAGTGGAAATATGAGCAAGGGCTATAGCTCAGTGCCCGAGCTCGTCTTTCAGGCACACAAAGCTCTGAGTTCAGTCCTCTATTTCTGTGAGGACTTTCTTCACAGGTGTGACAGTCAAGCAGGGGACAGTAATTTCTTCACCTGGCACTGCTATAAGATTGAGGCCTCAGTTCAAAATACTAATGTTGCATATTTCTAAGCATGCATGTCTAGAACTATCCTTGTCTGAAAATACCTTGTGAAATAAACACCTTAAAATAAACATCAGCTTGCAAAATAAACAGCAGCTTAGCCTCAAGATTCACTATGGCTCAATGACTTTGAACCAGAGTGAGACTTAAGCACGCAGCAGTTCCTCTTGAGCTCTAATTTCTATTGGAAAAAAAGGTGCTCCATCTGGGCTGGCAGGAAGCCATGGACCGCTTCTGCATGTCTGCGTGATTAGGGGAAAAAGGACCCCAGGATGCAACAGGTGTGTTTCGGCAGGAATTACAGAGATTTAGCAACTTAGATGAATGCATATAACAATATGTGTTTGCTTATGTCTTTGCAATACAAGGACATGCATTTGTCATAATTTCAACTCGTACATAAAAAATTATTTTAAAATAAAATATATTTATATTTTAAGTGTGCAAACTGTGTTCAGTTTTGTTGGTTTTTGATTTGTTTGGGGTTTTTTTCAAGGATGCTTATGTCTGCATTTTAAAAAAAGAGACATTTTAGTGAGAATTTTGGAAGCTGAAACCTTTGGGTTTAGATATCAGCTCAGGAATCCTGAATGCATTAACATAACATTTACCGGAATGATTCTACATAGCAATATTATCTTTGCTCATATAGTTTCCTTTAGAATAGAAATATTATTTAAAGATAGGTCAAAAAGTTTGAGAAAATCACAAAGGTTTTCCTTTTAATTTTATCCTAACTCCTACTTTAATTTGTGTATATTATATTGTTAGAACTATTAGAGGATTGTAAGGTTCACAACCCTTTTATTCAATCTTGCATATATTCTCAGCAGCCCTTAATCATTAATAAATATCAATGATTAAAACTCTATGGTACTTATTTCAAAATGTTTTAAACATAACTAATCTCATTGTCTCTCTCAAAAGGTGATTACTTTAGAAAACTAGAGGGTTTTATTTTTTTTATTTTCTGTCTGTCTCTCTCAATTTTATAGCACAAGGAAATGTACCTATCTTTGAAGAAAGCCCAAATAAAAAGATATCCCTCTTTCTCCAACCAAAAAGGAAGTTATTTGATTTATTGCAAGGACTTTTCATTATAAATAGCTTTTATTAATAATTTAGGGATATTTTTTTCAGCTGAAATTCTACCATTCTTCCAATCACTTACAGCTAATGCAATTGCCACAAAAAGAAAGCTTTTTTCTGAGTAATTCTATATAATCAAATAAAACAGGTCATGTTCATAAATTTTGCATAGGTACTGCCACAGTACTGCACATCAGGAGACGTATAACACATTATTGGACTGTTAAATCACCACTCAAAAAAAGGAAAAATCTCCTCAAATGTAATGTCCCTTGGCAACTAGCATGGTATCAAAACTTGTTTAAAAATTTTGAAATGCCTGCAAACTCACACTGGATTATTGGAACCTAATTTGAGATTAATGTTTCTAATGAGTGATGATCCCATTTCCTGAGAAATACTGATAGAGAGACTCTCCCTTACATAGAGCAACACAAATGACACACGCTATAAAAATACTTGGAGATATTTCTACCTTTAAAAGGAGCTTTTTCTCCTGAAATGAAGAAATGCAGAGAAAGAAGTAATGACAGGGAGACACTAATTTCTGATTTTGCTCTTTGCATAAAATAACAATAAGAGAATAATGCTTTTGTCAAATTCATTATCAGATTATAAATTATATTTTAGTACATATTTTAAGGGCAAGAGGTGGCTTTGAATAACAAGTGGGAAGGATTGCTTATTTCTGTAGTTATTTTCACACAAATCAGGTAAAAGAATGTTCGAAAAATTAAACTTTATATTTTCACAGGTTTGAAATTGCTTTCACCTTTTCTGTACAACCAGAAAGGAGAGCGTTGTAACTGAAAGTTGAAGCTGAAAAGTAATCACGTCATTCCAAGATAGGGATGTTAAAGGAAATGCACTTACCAAGACTCACTATAAAATAGTAGGTATTAGCAGTACTGACATAAACACAACATTTGGTCTTTAAGATAGGATTTCTAACATTCAGACTGCCAGGGAGCCTTCTTCCATCTTTATGACTGTAGAGGACTGAGAGGGGATTTGCAGTTTGGTTCTCATCAGCCCCACCACCGATTTGTGTAGAGGTCATTGCTGAATGGCAACCAAATGGCAGGCAACACTGAACAGCTGCCTCAACAGTTTTTCCGGTACATGAGGTGAAAGAAAGTGAGAAGTGAAATCTAGGTCTCCTGGATGCTGTGCTACTGGATATTACTTCTCCCTCCTCTTCCCCCAACTCTTTTTTTTTTTTTTTTTTTAAACCAGAAGTTCACTGGCAGTTTGAAAGGCTTCAAGTGTGACGTAAATATTGCTAGGTCACTTAGCTGCTTGTCAAACACTACACAGAACATAACAAATCTGCAGAGGCCCCACCATATGAATGGGTTTTCTAGATGAGGCCAACGACAACATGTTTTTATCACACGTAACATCTGAATGAGGAGCTGCCCTCTACAAATATTTGATGCAAATGAGAGCATGCACTCACATGAGGAGTCTTGCTGATTTCAGTGAGACATCTTGCATGCATAATGATTTGCAGCATTGAGACTGTTCTGCAGCCATTAAGGCTCAACGGGAAGCTTGTCAAAGTTTATTCTAAATTTATGTAACACAGGAATCAATCTGAGCGTATTTATTCCATCTTCACGTTTGGCTTGAAGTAGTGCTTGTAGCTGATTGTTTTGAATACTGGCAATAAGGCTCTTATTTTACCAATTTTTTTAACCAAAGAAAGACACACAAAATTGAAAACTTTTCTTGTTGTCTTTTTGTTTATTTTTCTTTTAAATATGCTTAAATATTTAACCTATTTATGCTTTAAGGATTCTATGCCAAAGCTAAATTGAAAATTACCGCTTAAATGTTTTTGTACCCTAAGTTGAAAGTTTTAGCAGTTCGTGTGTACTTAGCAGACCACCTCTGAACTGAAAAGGCACTGAGGCAGATTTACATATGGCAACACCAGTGCATGCCATACACGTTTTAGCACTTTTACAGCTCTGATTCAGGCACACACATGATAACATGTTGAATCCATTTTTTTGTGAAAGCTGCTCTTGGAAAGGAAGGGATTTTAACTGAATGTGTGTGTTGAGGGTAAGAGCACTGGACACCTGAAATTAAGTTGGTCTATAACCTTCAAGGCACTATGCAGACTAAAGAGATGTAGAATTGCCACTACATCTGTTCCCATTTGCTCACTTTTAAGATGAGTACTTAAAAAAAGTTTCATATTATGGAGCCCTATTTGTTGAAAATAATATAATTTGTGCATACACATTCATGCTGTGTATTTAGTGCTTGAGGAAAGCAACTAAGTGGGATACTTTTCTTCCCCTTTATATTAATATTTAATTAAAAGCTTTGAAGATCACATTTTGACAGATACTCTTTTAGCCATAGGAAAAACACATCTGCAGCAACACTTTTCTTGTTTGAGCTCTTTTTTTTTTTTTTGGCTTAACTTACATCCACACAAAGACACACACACATACTGCATTCCATGATAAGGACACAATGCTGTTAGTAAGTTTTTATGCCTGAGGCCAGGGAAATTGTATCACACTAGCTTTTGACTCCAGATCAAGAACTGTAGCTGTAGCATGAAAAAATAAAACTAGAGAAAAGGCTTTGAAGGTTTGAAATGCTGAAATTCATAACTGACTTGTTAAAGTGGTTTCTCGTTCACAGTAGCATTTGCTGCCTTGCTAATGATCTTCCGGTTGGGACAGATCCAGGCAGTGAATCTACTATTCATTTAAACTCATATGGAAGTTTGAAACTTCACAATAAACTGTTTCTGGGGAAAAAAAGAAAAAGAAAAACAAAACGCAAACCATAATAAAAACATAAACCGAAAAAATACAGTATCATGAGATGCAGACCTTTTTATTTAAACAAGTGATTTTGAAGTCAAAGAATGTTGTGAAATTGCTAGCTGAGTTCTCCACTCATGGGACAGTCAAAATTGCCACTGAAATAAAACTCCTTTGGGATCTAACAATCACCATGTTTCAAGTTTTACATGTACCTATCTTCAAAACACTGTAAGAGAGGATGTATTCCTGCCTTATAGCTGTGTAACATAGGCAAAATAGTGCCTTGTATGCTCATAATGCACACACCCCCTAATTCACAGAGCTCAAGCAGACAAAAGAGCCTGTTTTCAAATAAATTATAGACTATATAGTGAATCTCAAAAGTGTCTCAATTCACCCTTCAGTTTATTTCTGATGAATTATTACTCTAAAGGCCAAATTTCCTGTCAATGATTTATGAACTTTCTGAATATAATCATTCCAGAAGAGAAAAGGGGCTCTGCCACAGGAAAATATAGAGAAATCTGAAAGTGACATTACTGTTGCTGTTGCCTGGTATTAAATATAAACATTAACGTAAGGTTGATGTCTCCTAATATTAATACTAGCCCAAACATTCCCTTTATTAGTGTAGTCCTCATCTCAGCTGAGTCAATGAATAAAAGTAGAATATAGTTGTGCTCTTCAACATTTTTGTCCTGATATCAATAGATGTGATGGATAACTGAGGAATTGAAATATTACCTTGGTAAATCTGTCCAGTAGCATTAACATTTAGGCAGTACATAATGATGATTTTTAATTACATCCAGATGCCATGAAGCTTGGACTATATATTTCCAGGTGGATCAAGATTAAAAAAAAATATGAGGGAGGATAACAACATAAAAAATAATAAGGAAAAAATCATATGCCTTGAAAAATAGTTTTGAGACATTATATTGTGGACTAACCTGGGTGAAAATTATTAACTGCATATGACAGAAGCATCCAAACTTCTTTCTTAGTGGCCTAGACAGCATCCTGTGCATTTGCTCAAAGACCATGAACCTCTAAGCCTACACCTGCCACGTGACCAGTCATCCCTGTGTATATGCATCATTCATGAACTCTACACATTTAAGAAAACTGATGTGTTCCCAAAGAATTGTATCTACTGCATAAGCACTGCTCAGTGTATATCTCCTTTTACTAGACCTTTACCCACTGGGCTCATATTGGAAGACTTTTTGGAAAAGAGAGTTTCCTGCCAGATTTATTCTGGTTGAACACTTTTAGTTTTAAAGAATGAGTTTTTCTGCACCACTGTAGGAGCAGCTCTAAGTAGAAGACTACTACTGGTAGCGGAACTTTAAAAAAGGGTAAGTCATAATACTTTGTAACAAAGTTTTACTGTAAATAACTTAGGTCATTTTGAACAGGTAACAAAAAGATCTATTCTTCAGCACAAATTGACAGAATCAAGTAATTTTGCTATCCCAGTGGAGGTTAGTTTCTGATGTCTAGGTGACAGTGCAGTGGCACTTACACTGCAATATGTTTCATGTCAGAACAAGAATATCTAACAGGTTTTTGTCAAAAACAAACACTGAAAGCTCTGACTCGGTCAGCCCGGTTTCTGTCTGAATAATTCACCCTGCCCTGTTCCTTTCAGTGAAATGTTGTAGACCCAGCTGCTGTGTTATTTTAACCACATGTATGCATGGTATACAGCCCACAACATCTTTTCCCTGTAACTCATTTATTTCCACTGCCCCAAGCTACACCTGAACTTCCTCTACGTAGAGTACAAAAAAAAGGAATGTATTTCAGTCAAAGTTTACGTTTGTAATACTTGGAGAAAGGCAAGGTATTTTTTTGTTTAATGGTAAAAACAAATTATTGCCTTCAGTTCTTGTGATTTATGCCTCTTCTTTGCTTATTATGACAGTATTTTTTTTCTGTATGTAGTTAAACATTCGTTCAATCTGTGGAAAAAAAAAAGTTAGGTTTCAAATGACTTTGGGAAAGATTTTAAAAAATATCAGGGGACAGAGAGCTCTAAATCCCACTGCAAATTGATAATAATTGTACGCATGCATTCCAACATGATTTAAAAAAACCCCACAAAACAATCAAACAAAAAAATTTGGTTCTAGAGAAGAATCAAGCTTGTGACAATCCAGTTTTTAACAAGCTGGGATTTCTTTTATTAAATTTTATTTTGAGATGGGATTGAGGGGATGTATTAATGCATTATCTTAGAAATCCTAATTATGGGGAGTTTAAACTTTGAACTCAAGGTGAAAATCAGTCTGAGCTATTTATCTTGTTTCCAGGAGACCCACAAGCTTCACTTCCTTTCCCTGTTTCTAGAGGAAGTCTCTGCACTGGTCTGTTCCTGTCCCTACTGCTCTTCCACCACAGATACTAAGGACTCCAACTTCAAGTCCTTGTGGCTTTTAAGGCAGGTAGATCCACAAGAAGGCAAAGCAAGAGGGAAGACTGGCTACAACATCATTGTTAAATACACCACAAACCTAACCCTGGTATTTAGGCCAATGGATACAGATTGTTCTATGTCCGCATTACTGACAGTGAACTTGAAACAGGTCAGCTATTTCCACTTCGTACATCATTTGTATCTGGATTGGGGCTTCTATCACTTTCTGAGAGAATTACTTTGCTCCCCTCATGTCATGTGTGTCATAATCATAGGGCTGAATTATAGCCTGCTATAGTAATGCTTTTTGTAGAGTAAAAGCAAAATAATACATTGCTTGCTCTGGGTACTATCATGGCAGATGGGGTCTCAGAGGTACAAATCCTGTTGAAACACTGTAGAGAAAAAGAAGACAAAGCTCATGTAGTCTTGTCTACGTTGTGTTTCTCAGAGTGATGCCCACATTATTAAACTTCAAACATGGTTTGTTTTAGAAGCAGCTAGATGTTGCAATCAAAAAGAGGGATAGTTAGAGAAGGCCACGTTTGTGCAATAGAGGCACCCAATGAATCAGAATCCAGGAGTGAAAAGGAGGCCAAATTTTTGGAAGGGGAGATGTGCTCTTTAAAAACCTGTAGCTAACAGAACTCTGGTTTTGTAGTCATTGCCATTTCTATATCCTAGGTAGTCTGGTTAAATAACATTTTAGAAAGACTAATAAGGTGTTTATGTTACTGTTTAAGTTTTTATTCCATGCATGAAGTATATCATGATAGAAAGGCCTAACGCAGTCTTTGAAATGATACCTACATGAGTTGTGATGAAGACAAATGAGAATTAGGGTTTTCACACCTTGTTAACATCTGAGAGAGAACAATTAAGGCCAAAATAGACAATGACGGGCATCTAAGTGAGTATCTTATTGTGGGTACAACGGAAATATGCTAATACAGGAATAATTTGATGGAAGAGATAAGCCTGGAAAAAGAATAGAATAGAATAGAATAGAATAGAATAGAATAGAATAGAATAGAATAGAATAGAATAGAATAGTTCCGTTAGAAGGGACCTACAGTGACCATCTAGTCCAACTGACTAAATCTAGTCCAACTGCCTTCATCTAGTCCAACTGCCTAGATGAAGAACAATGATGCCAAAAGATGCATTCAACATCCTTTTGAATGGATGAAGATGGAACAAGATCCCATTTGTTAGTGTCAGAAAATAGAGGATGAGAATAAACAAAACACAGGAAGATGGATTAAAAAAATCATCTTACAAGTGTTACAAAAAAGTCATCTTAGAGGTGTTATATAGACCCTAGATAATTAAAAAATTACATTGATGCACATATTATTGCTTATTATTTAGACTTATTGCTTCAGGTGTCCCACAGCAAATACTTTATCCTTATCACTTGATTCACGGGAATTTGTAAACACTCTGAAAACTTTAAAATTGGGATTTTCACCAAAACAAAAACTGAAGCAAAAGACTCCAACTGGAACGAGTATTTCCTTAAATAAGGAAAGGAGCAGATAATTCCAAATATCAATTTTATTTATTTCTCTCTTTGGGTTGGTCCACAAGTGTTATATCAGCCCATCCATAGTAAAAAGGAACCACTCAAGAACATTAAATATTTAGCCTATTTCTATAATTCATAGCAGAACCAAACAGATACCTATGAAATTGTGTTTACACAAATCTAGGAGAAATATCATTGTCATTTTCTTGAATGAGATGGAAATATTAACTATCTTTTAGGATCAGCTTGACTTAGCTTTAAAGGCAGATCTGCAATCAGGTACAGAAGGGATGAAGTGGGGATATCAAAATAACTGATTTATGTAAGGAATTATAAAGATTTTTTTTCCCTCTGGAGATATATCTAGCTGTTTATGCACTTTTTTTCTTTTTAAGTGGGAAATATTGTGGATCATTAATATCCTCTGTCTGTGAATTAGGGAGAGTTTTTTGCTAACAGAAATAGTATAACTTATGAACAAGAAGGCTTTGAGTTGTTATGAAGGTGCAAAATGATAAAAATGTCATATGGAGATCCTCAAATGGCATCTGAAAAGAAGTATCATAACATTATATGTTTTTTCTCCTGCATTTTCATCCATGGCTCATATTCAGCTGGCTATCAACCAACATCCCCAGGTCCTTTCTACTGGGCAGCTTTCAAGCCACTCTTCCCCAAGCCTGTAGCGTTGCATGGGGTTGTTGTGATCCAAGTGCAGGACCTGGCACTTAGCCTTGTTGAACCTCATATGGTTGGCCTTGGCCCATTGATCCAGCCTGTCCAGACCCCACTGTAGAGCCTTCCTTCCCTCAAGCAGATCAACACTCCCGCTCAAATTGCTGTCATCTGCAATCTTCCTAATTGCAAGGCAAGTAATGTGTTTAAGCATACATTTTTCCCTGGAATGACCTTTAGGAAGCTCTGGGTGTGTGAACATGCACACACATATGTTATTCATGTTCTGTAACACAGCTCAGTGTAGAAGACCAGTGACGGCATGAACAGGAGTCCTCACTACCTGCAGCATTTGTGACAGAAAGAACTACAATTGTATGCAAGGCACAAAAAGTATTTAAACCATAGCCTAATTCAGCCTTTGACAAAGAGAGAAGGATTCTTTTTTTTAATTTAAGGTTCAAAATAAGTACATGATAGCCTGTTTATCTCCACAAACCATAGCAGACCCATACTCTTTGACTTCCTTTGGCATTATCTTTGTAAAAATGTCTCTTCTTATTTCAGTGACACGACAGATAAGATTTTAAAGAGATCTCCTTGTAATCAAGTTTTAATATTTATACCTCAGAAAAAATATTGTCAACTGATTATGTGAGCAGAAAACCTGTAGACATAAAGTATGTTTCTCAGTTCCCAACTTCTGCCTCTGTTACATTGCTACCTGAAGGAAATTATGGTAGTGACTTACTAGTCTCTGTTAAAGTAAATGGGCATGTCCCTCCTGCTACAGGATAAGTCCCTAAATTGCCAAAGTTGAGCCTACACTTCAGAAAGATAAGCCGAAATATTTCCAAAAGTCACCAGAGATTAGTAGCATTGCTTCCTTCTCCTTTCTGCCTTTTATTTTGTCCCCTCCTAATTTTCTTCACGGTAACTCTCTGGTCATTGATGCTTTTAAGGCTGCTATAGAAGTTACTAAGATGTTCTAGGATACAACAAGTTCAGAGCTTTAAAAAAATATACATTTTCTACCAGATGCTCATTACATATCTTGTTACATATTTATAAAGAAGTAACAACTTTCTCACATATGGAGAGAGGAGTGATCCAACAACGTCGGAGGGAGTCTCTTCTTTTCTTTGTAAGTCAGCAAACAGACACATACCTAGATCACATATATGGGAAAGCACAAACAATTCTGACAGCCCTTTTCTTATATAATTTGATGAAAATAATGTTAGTGGGCAGACTCACAAATTAAAACCACATCATGTGTTTAAAAAGACAGGGAAAACAAAGAAACTGTATGTACATTCCCCTTACTGCGTCATGTCTCTTTTGCTTCATTGTGAATAATTTCACATGACAGTGAAAAGGACAATGAGTATAAAAAGCTTTCAAGGTATTATTCAGAAAACAAAGCAAACACCACTGGCACAAATACACATTGTGATGATTACTCACTGCATTTTGCAAACAACAGCTGAGTATAAAAAAATAGTACACTGTAACTATTTTTCAAGTTTTTATCTTTATAAAGTTATAAAGATAAAAAAGACTTTGGAAACTTGTAATTGCTTTAACAAACAAGTATTGTATACTTTAATATATGAAGGAGAGAAAAAGTAAAAGTTAATTTTGTCTTCAAATATTTATCATGGCCCAAATAACTAGTTTCGGGTGCTTGACTTGAAATTGTTTTTCCTTTTTTATTTCTTCTTCTTTAAAAAATCCCTTAAAGTTTCTTAAACTGATAATACAAATTAAATCTTTTTTTCCTTTTTCTATAGCATATATGCTGTCAAGCAGAAGTAGCTTGTATGTTACCAGAGTCCAGATTGCTATCCAGAAAATTAAGTTATTACATTGTTTCTACCCTGCTGATAATTTTTCACTTTTGCCCTGAAAAAAAGCAAGCATATGAGCATATTGAGTAGCTAAGATGATCTGTTTTGACTTATCTATTGAGAAACAGTAATGATTAAATAGTGTTTGTTTATTTTCAGCTTGACATATTAGGTTACTCAAAGGATTATTTTATGAATTATTGTTTTGAAATAGTTTTAAATTGACAAACTCTTGAAGACTCCATTTGTTTTCCTTTTCACATGCACACACATGCTCAAGTGAAGTTAAATGGAAGCTGAAGTTGAAATTAGCAGTAGCCTAAGGGCATTATGGTAATTACTAGGCCATTTAAAGTGTATCAGTATCATGTCTAATATAATAAAAGTAGAGTCATAGCTGTAGCACAATTAAGAACAAGAGACTATGCAAAAGGTTGTCAGATTCTGTTAGCTGAAATCAGAGCTAAAATAAATGCATTATCTGTGTGATTAAGGCCAGCACTTCTTACAAGAAAATCATCCACAAAAAGAAGTCCTTTGATAGTTCTGACTCTATCGTTTGTGCTTAGTTTTGTTTTGTTTTTCCTGAAGAGGTGAATTTACTGAAATACAGCAGTAGAAGCTCCTCTTTCAAGCAACATAATGAGTAACAGGGAAGCAAGGAAAAATCAAGACATTAGATTACACAGAAATAAAAGATTTCATCTGTTAGACTGCATAATAGAAATGGATCTTATCCTCACTAACAAGGAGGGTCTGGTTGAAGAGGTGAAGGTTGAGGGCAGCCTTGGTTGTAGTGACCATGAGATGGTAGAGTTCAGGATCTCATGTGGCAGGAACAGAATAGCAAGCAGAATCACAACCCTGGACTTCAGGAGGGCCAACTTTGGCCTTTTCAAGCAATTGCTAGGGGAAATCCCATGGGACAGGGTACTAGAAGGTAAGGGGGCCCAAGATAGTTGGTTAGCATTCAAGGACTGCTTCTTCCGAGCTCCAGATCAGAGCATCCCAACAGGTAGGAAGTCAAGGAAGGGTAGCAGGAGACCTGCATGGTTGAACAGGGAACTGCTGGGCAAACTCAAGTAGAAGAAGAGGGTGTACAGATCGTGGAAGGAGGGGCTGGCCACTTGGGAGAAATAGAAGTCTGTTGTCAGAGGATGTAGGGAGGCAACTAGGAAAGCTAAGGCCTCCTTGGAATTAAACCTTGCAAGAGAGGTCAAGGACAACAGAAAGGGCTTCTTCAAATACATTGCAGGTAAAGCCAACACTAGAGGCAATGTAGGCCCACTGATGAATGAGGTGGGGGTCCTGGAGACAGAGGATAAAAAGAAGGCAGAGTTACTGAATGCCTTCTTTGCCTCTGTCTATACTGCTGGAGGCTGTCCTGAGGAGCCCCGGACCCCTGTGGCCTCAGAAGAAGTCAGGATAGAGGAGGAATCTGTCTTGGTTGATGAGGGCTGGGTCAGGGACCAATTAAGCAACCTGGACGTCCATAAATCCATGGGCCCTGATGGGATGCACCCGCGGGTGCTGAGGGAGCTGGCGGAAGTCATTGCTAGGCCACTCTCCATCATCTTTGCTAAGTCGTGGGCAACAGGAGAGGTGCCTGAGGACTGGAGGAAAGCGAATGTCACTCCAGTCTTCAAAAAGGGCAGGAAGGAGGACCCGGGTAACTATAGACCGGTCAGCCTCACCTCCATCCCCGGAAAGGTGATGGAACAACTTGTCCTTGGTGCTGTCTCTAGGCACATCAAGGATAGGGGGATCATTAGGGGCACTCAGCATGGCTTCACCAACGGGAAGTCATGCTCAACCAACTTGATAGCCTTTTATGAGGATGTTACCCGGTGGATAGATGACGGTAAAGCTGTGGATGTGGTCTATCTCGATTTCAGTAAAGCGTTTGACACTGTCTCCCACAGCATCCTCGCAGCTAAACTGGGGAAGTGTGGTCTGGATGATCGGATAGTGAGGTGGATTGTGAACTGGCTGAAGGAAAGAAGCCAGAGAGTGGTGGTCAATGGGACAGAGTCCAGTTGGAGGCCTGTGTCTAGAGGAGTCCCGCAAGGGTCGGTTCTGGGACCAGTTCTATTCAATATATTCATTAATGACTTGGATGAGGGATTAGAGTGCACTGTCAGCAAGTTCGCTGATGACACCAAACTGGGAGGAGTGGCTGACACGCCGGAAGGCTGCGCAGCCATTCAGAGGGACCTGGACAGGCTGGAGAGTTGGGCGGGGAGAAACTTAATGAAATATAGCAAGGGCAAGTGTAGAGTCCTGCATCTGGGCAAGAACAACCCCATGTATGAGTACAAGTTGGGGACAGACCTGTTGGAGAGCAGCGTAGGGGAAAGGGACCTGGGGGTCCTAGTGGACAACAGGATGACCATGAGCCAGCAGTGTGCCCTTGTGGCCAAGAAGGCTAATGGCATCCTGGCGTGTATTAGAAGGGGTGTGGTCAGCAGGTCAAGAGAGGTTCTCCTCCCCCTCTACTCTGCCCTGGTGAGGCCGCATCTGGAATATTGTGTCCAGTTCTGGGCCCCTCAGTTCAAGAAGGACAGGGAACTGCTAGAGAGAGTCCAGCGCAGAGCCACGAAGATGATTAAGGGAGTGGAACATCTCCCTTATGAGGAGAGGCTGAGGGAGCTGGGTCTCTTTAGCTTGGAGAAGAGGAGACTGAGGGGTGACCTCATTAATGTTTATAAATATGTAAAGGGCAAGTGTCATGAGGATGGAGCCAGGCTCTTCTCAGTGACATCCCTTGACAGGACAAGGGGCAATGGGTGCAAGCTGGAACACAGGAGGTTCCACTTAAATATGAGGAAAAACTTCTTTACGGTGAGGGTGACTGAACACTAGAACAGGCTGCCCAGAGAGGTTGTGCAGTCTCCTTCTCTGGAGACATTCAAAACCCGCCTGGACGCGTTCCTGTGTGATATGGTCTAGGCAATCCTGCTCCGGCAGGGGGATTGGACTAGACGATCTTTCGAGGTCCCTTCCAATCCCTAACATTCTGTGATTCTGTGATTCTGTGATTATGTGACCTAATCATTCATATTAGAATTTTTAAGAATTTGGAAATTAAAGTAAGGATTTTTTTTTATCTTTCTCTGCATTAATAAGAACTGCTGACAGCAAAAGTTAGACAAACTTTATAATGGAATGAGTAATGACTGAGTGCATCAAAGTTTTGGCACTTAAGGTCCTTCTGAGATTGTTAATTAATTTCCAAACACTCATCTCTTTTTAGGGACAGATAAATGGACATGGTAAGTCTGCCACTGTGGTTAGAGACAGGATGCAAGAGCCTAAGCCATCTTCATACAAGGTTCTTTCCACAAGGTGACACCTATACTGATGACCAAAAACAAGGCTGGGACAGCAAAAATGTCAGTCTGAAGAATGCAGGTTCTCTGTAGGCAGGAGGAAGGGGTAGGATACACAAAAATTGTTAAGTAGAGCATCATCCTGTCAAAAGTCAAAAGCAACAAATAGATTTGCCTCATAATTAGGTAACAGTGCCTCCTGTTATTCAGTCTCGCAGTCCAATCCTCTGTATACTGGACAGCTGAGTGTAGCCAGGTGGCTGTTTCCAGGCTTTAGTTTCTTGACAGCATGTGTGGCAGCATTGACGAGCCTCTTTTAAGTTATGTCTATTTTGGTCTTCTGAGATTGAAATGCCCCAAACCACAGAATATTTTAAGTTCTTATCTTGATATTTTTATAGCTTGGAGGGTTCTGGTTTTGTCTTTTTTGGTTTTGTTTTTCTTTTTCTTTTCGATATGGAAAAACATTTTTGTACCTAAATAAAGCTGCCTTTGCAACAAGCATGTAAAGAGCCCTGAAAGGTATCAATATAGAAGTAAAACATTTTCTTCCACTCAATTATTGCACTAGGGACACATTTAGATCAAAATGTTCAACAACTCCAAAGAGAAAAGACATCTGGGTTCAATTCATAGAAGCCTACAGCAACTAAAAAACCTTTCTAAAACCACATTGAAGCAGGAGGAGGAGGTGATTGTTTCTAAGACAACAAAGAAAACTCATTCATTATGCAGAGACTTGACAAAAAGATATAACTATTTAAAAAATTGAAGCAATTAAGGAATATTCAAGGCACGGAAAAGGAATGAAGGAAAAGACTCTGGTAGGTTGCTTTTGTAAGAGTGGCATGTATGTCTCCAATCCTCTTTATTGTGTTTACAGAGAGAGACAGATGCATTATAGTAAAGATTAGCCTTATGAAAATGCCTGGAAATTACAAAATGTTTTAACTACATGACATTGTTATACCTTACCAGCTATCCAGACATGACACTCAGGTATTTCAGGAATACCTACACTCTGTACACAAACATTTGTTAGTCTAGTATTCTCTTTCTACTACTGACTTCTGTGAAAACACCTTCATATTCCCAACTATTCAATGACATGTTGTGGGATAATGTTTGTTTGACTGCAGTGGTGAACATCTTTGTGGTATCAGCAGAAAAAAATTCTTTCATTGTGTCTTAATTCATGTAACTGCAGCCTTCTTTCTTGCTTGATATAAATCTCAACATTTTTTTTTTAAATAGTATATAGAGTCATTTGGTTAAGTAGTATCCTGTGACATATTATCAATAAGTTAACTTCATGTCATAGCTGTTATTTTCCTTTTATCTCTAAAAGTTTTTAATGTTACACAATAATTTTTTATGACAAAGAATTTAAAGGAGACCAAAACAGATCTCCTGTATAGCATTAATTACTATTTTCCCCTACTTTATTTATTTAGTCATCTGGTTTCAAATAAAATACTGCCTTTCAATTTTTTTCATGTTATAATTTTTACTTCCAGATCATCTTAATTCAGAAAAAAAAATCCTTTTTCTAAAAAGCTACAATCCGCTATTTCTCTGTTTAGACTTACATAAAACTGTCAAATACATTGACAAAAACAAATGTACTTAAAGTAACTTCTGTGATTCACTAATAGAGCCTTTCTTCTGATGGGAAGCATTTACTGAAATACAAAACATTTACAAAAAAGTCTGGGCAGAATCCACTCCCTCATCTCCTGCATAACATTTCCCCATGTGCTCAAGGAATACAGGACAGTAGGGTGAAGTTCAGGGAAACATTACCCATATGACATGAACATGTTAATGGAAAGCATGAAGGAAGGAAGAACAGAAAATTGCAGTGTTAAGGTCCCTGAAGGAATGAGTTAGAGCTTGCATTTAGAGTCCTTATTTTGCACTGGGGTGAAATATTTGAAGATTAGGAAGTTGTAATTTGCAGTTATTCTCTGTCTTTGATCTACTACGTCCAAACCGAGTGAAGAATGTGCCAATATAACATTTCTAAGCCATACTGCTGAGGTCGTCAGGCACTAAAATTGAATTATCTAGTACAAACCAGATGTTTTATTCCCTTAAATATTTATTGTTTACTTTCATAAATAGTAAAAAAAGCTGACAAAAAATTCTTAAACCTAAAATAAGAGGAAGAGAAAGACTAAAACATTCGGAAAAGAAAATGTTGTAACTGTAAGCAAAACTGAGTAAAGGATGAGATGCATTAAAAAGCCCAACTAACAAAAATACTAAGAAGTATTGATCAACATTTAAAAAAGCAGAATACTTGTTAGCTATTTATTGTTCAATTTATGAAAAACATAAGCCTACAAAGCACATGGGAATACTTCTAGCACTGGTAATTCAATATGCAGGTGTGTGAGATTATGGTCAAGCTCATAAGACCTAAAGGATACAACGACATAGTTCTGAACCCAGATTCCCTAAATATCTCTAAATTAGGGTTCTGGGTTGATTATAGAATTTATAAAGAAATATGGGCTCTCTAAAATGAGTTTTTGAAAAAAGCTTAGAATGAAGAGATTTTCAGTTCAGTATGCTTTTGATGATGACATAAGATACTGAGGATTGATGACTGCTGAATGTCTACTTGAAAAACATAGCACAAAAGCTTGGTTTTACTCATTCACCTAAGGAATGTACAAATCTCACAGGAGATTTTTAAGGATGACTGAATCTGATAGACTGAAAGACCCAGTTGATTCTTCCCTCTTGGCTCCTTAGAAGCAATGATAACTGCTTTTCTCTCTCCCTGAGTCCAGCCAGTAGGACAGCTGAGCATCTATTCCCAATAGACACATGGGCACAAACACAGTACACTCACATGCAACTGGTTTACATGTAAACTGGACCTCTTCTCTCCATTTTCCCATGCTTATTTGTCCCTGATCTACTTTGATCCCTCCCTTTCTCTACCTTTATCCCCTCCCAAATAAACAAACACCTCTATTTTTTTCCCAGTTGGTCTTGGGGAAGCCATTACTGTTTCCCAGGATATCTCAACTTTACATCACTGATGGTGTTACAAAGACATTGCTGGCCTTGTGAGATTCCTTTCCCCAAAAGGCCCCAATGCTCCCCTTGAAGATCAGCCATCTCTTGCATGCCTCCACTTGAACCATCTGTGTTCCAGCAATGTCTCATAACACTATAACTTCCACCAGCTTCTTACACTGTTATTTGCCATGTTCAGTCTTTTCTCATGTCACACCCAGCAATTTCTCATCATCTGTTCTGTTAGGTACACCTCAGGGCAGGGCTTAGGCATCTGCCTGTAACCTTAGCAACAATAATGTTAAAATACTGTGGAAAAACACTACCTACTTAGCTGTGTACTATAGGTCAATGTTTTGCATTGCTCCTCTCAACCCAGCAAATTAGAGACCCAAGTTGAACTCCCAATGAAAACATAAGGGGACAGAAACTGAATTCTCCTCTCACTCAGGAAAGCACATTAACTGAGAGGCTATTCTGGCAGAGAAAAAAGTTATTTGTTGTTCCTTTCTGTGACTTTTTATGCTATCTAGCAAATTGTTTCAGGCCCTCCAGTTGAGACAGGGAGCAAGGAAGGATATTACTCGCTAACTTCTGGAGTTGAGAAATCTCAGTCTTTGACTTAGCATTAATTTAATATTTTGGGGGGTAAAATACAGAAATAGAAAGCAAAAAGCAGACAATCTCATCCCCCCATCACCTTCCAGCCTGGTGTGGGTATACTTGAAAAACAAAGATTGTCTTTCCCAGATAGTTTAGTTGTCACTGGAATTGTGTTCCTCTTAACATAGATTTAATTACTCTAAAACCTTGAACTCTTTACTGCACAGTAAAGAACTTTTCACTGCACAATGAAACGACTTCAGAAGAGTGGGCAACCCCCTTCATTACACTGATTCGTATATTTAACTCTGATTTAGTTACCAAAGCATTTTTTTGAAATTAGAGCTTAGAAAATTTGAATCCCCTTGGTCATGAGAAGCAACGATGTGCCTGACAAATATTTCATCCATTAGGCAGTAATAAAAAGGGAGACTAAGCCCAGTTGTGTATGAAAGAAACCAACCACACCGTATTTTGGTGGTGCCCAATTGTTTGGGCAAATATCAGGAGTGCTTTGACAACTGTTACAACAATAATGAATTTCTTGGATGGGATTAAATGGATGCAGGGCTCGCTTAGGTTTATGCCAAGATGTTGACGACAATACACTTAGCTCCATCAAGACTTGGAACATCATTTCTGATTAACTCTAGGAATGCCTGAAAAGTGTTTCATTAATAATATTTGTGGGATTGGGCAGGAGCTGAATCGGGGATTTGGGTCACAATGTTAGACATAGTTATTTCCATTCCAACTAAGCCTTACTTCAGACCTCTAAGACCTTATCTGGATCTTGTCATAAGGCTTATTGTAAATGCTTGAACATTTTTAATCTGCAAGTTTACCTCTTTGAAATGAACACTGAGTTTACTGAGATATGAATTTGAGATATAAATCCCAGATCTAAATTATTCTACAAAATAAATTTTGCATATTTGTTTCAACTTTTGTTTCATTTGTGGCAAAAGTAATAAGGAAGTTTAATAAAGATGTATAAAATAAACTATTCTCTGCCTGGAGGAATAGAAACAATAAGAAAGGAAGTATAAAGCCAGTGGCAAGTAACTTTTGACAAGTCCCTTCTAATTTTAGATTTAATATACCAGAACAGCAGCAATAAAACACAATTTCCCCCTACTTTTTTGAGTGATCTAGAAATAATAAACTCAGGAATTCTGGAATTAATAACAAATGAAATTAAATAAAAATATGATACTAGTAATAAAACCAGTTGCTTCTAACTCATAGAAATATACATTCAAGATTGTATGAAATGTTCTAAAATGTTAAAATTCTTTTGTCTCATTCCTTAAAGAAAAAAGAAGAAAAGCTGTAATATAAATCTTATCAACTTGCTTTGAAAATAGTTAATTTCAGTAAATATTACCCCGTCACATTTATGGCTCATTATCTATGTATTCAACTTTTTTTCTTGTTGTTGGCATCCCTTTTCACAAATGGCCGTTAGATTCTGCTCATCTAAATTTAGCTAAGAGCTATATTTTGTGGCTTCTGTTTGATACTGCAACATGTAAATACCAATCGGAAATATCAACTTAAGTTTCTCGTCATTGTTCCCACCTTAACGCCAATCACTTTTACACTTGATTTTTAACTACCTTTAGCTGTTCTGTGAATTAAACTGATAAATGAAAAAAAAAAAAGGAAAAGAAAGATTTTTTTCTTTCCAACCAAAACAGTTTTCTGAACCAATGCATGAACTACTAAGGGAGACAAGTGAGTAGAGAATGCGCAGAGGGACAGAGACAGGTGCTGTGAACTTTCATGGATGTCAAATACTTCGTAAAGTCAATATACACTGTAAGTCTTTCACTTAGACTTCCTTTATAGTGGACAGATAGAACTAAATTTAGTCTGAAAGTTTGATACTAAACTTTCAGAAACAAGTACTCTTCACAGCCATTCGGTAGAGATGTGTGATCATATTTCAGGTATTTTAACTGGACCTTTAGAGCACAGGGACTGATGTTCTAAAAATACCTGACTTCTTAGAAACAGAGGCTAGAATCAGAAAAGGAACATGCAGAGCTAAGAATGAAGAAGTGTTCTGAAGCACAGTGATCTTTTTCCTGTGTACTACTTTCCTAGGGCCAGGTCTTTTTTAGACATTGTTTTGTCCAATATCAGCAGGAAAATATTGTAGTTTCATCTTCAGAAGCCTGAGGAAGATCGGTGTTTATAAGCTTGCCCATCAAAAAACATTTATTGTGCCAAGAGTCTTCCTTCTCCTGCTGTATTGCACTGTCCCGAATAGTATTCCATTAATATGAACAATATAGTAGTATATACTAATGTAATTTAGAACACTAATTCTAGAATCTAAAACATTTGATCTACAATACGGGACACAACTTATTATCTTAATTATACAAGAATAACTCAGGACATCTTGGTTTTCAAACATTTTCTTCTGTTGTAAAATTGAGCTTTATCTTTGCTGTCATATTTTAGAATGCTTTTTGACTCATATGAAGTATATAACTTTGATAACCTTTCCATCATGGAATTCAGATGTTTAAGACTATTACATTGGTGTGAATCCAGGGGAGAGCCACCAGGATGGTACAGGGCTGGAGCACTTGCCCTTTGAGGATAAACTGAGGTACCAGGGCTTGTTCAGCCTGGAGAAGAGGTCACTGTAGTGGACCTAACAGCAGCCCTCATAGCTGTGGGAGGTCAGCAAAGATACAGAGCCAGTATCTTCACAGCAGTGAGGACAAGAGGACATACACATGAGTTAAATAAGGGAAGTTCAGACAGAAGAACCTTTTACCTGTGTGGACAGTTAAATAACAGGACAGATTGCCCAGGCAGGATGTACTGTTTTGGCCCTCAGACATTTTCAAGACCCAACTGGACACAGTAAGACACCTTGTCTTACCTCAGACCTGGCCCTGCTTTGAGCAGGAGGTTGGACTAAAGCCTTACCAAGGTCCTTCCTACCTGAATTGTTTTACACCTCTATGAATATATGGTTAACTTAATAGATATGAAAAATGTACTTCTACTGTTTTTTCTAAATTGTGTACAGAATAACCTGAAAATAACATAGGAACTTCCACAGTCAGGTAAATTGCTCCTCATGGGTAAAGTATATCTTTCTTTTACCTTGTTATTAATTTTTCTTGATTCAAATGTTAGTACTTCTTCTTTCAAAGTGACAAGTAGTATTTATATTTATGATATATACAAAATATATTTTTATATATTTGAAATATCACAAAATCAAATATATAAATATAAAACACATTGGTAAATAACTTGAATTTTATTTTAAATCTCTGTAGTCTTTTATTTTTTCCCTGCTCACTTTTTCTTCTAATACATGTTCAGTTCTGACCCACTTCTGCATTTATACTCTTACTTTCTGTGCTGTTCAAAAATCCAATAAAATAAACAGCATTATATTTTAAATAGCAATGGTTCCTCTGAAACCTGAAGCTCTTCAGAAAATATACCTTTGGGAAATGGGTGTTCTCAGTATTCAGTGTTGCATGAAGTCAAAGCAAACAGATCACCCTTGCTCCAAAGGTTTTCTTTCTAAATACATCACAGCAGACAATAGTCACATACAGATAGAAAAAGGGCGATTATAGGGAAATAGCACTGTTCAGTTTCACCATCAGTGACCTTTTCCATAGGTATCTTTGACCCTATCTATCTGTAGTTTTTTTTTGGAAATCTGAGTTTTACATCTCCAAGGGAAGAGTATGGGTTGGTTTGGATTCTCTGAATATTTTTATTTTTACACACATTTAGATAGAATTTACTGTAATTCAATTTGTGCCCATAGCCTCTTGTCCTGTTACTGTATACCTCTGAGAACAGCCTGTCTCTGTCTTCTTTACACCCTCCTGTCAGGTATTTAGAGTTATTGCTAAGGTCCTCCTGAGCCTTCACTCCTCCAGGCTGAACAGATCCCTGCAGTGGGTAGGGCTTCTCATGCACGTCTGCTACATTCAATGTAAGTGGCAATTCGTAGCTCACTCAGGCTCATCTATGTGTCATGTGCAAGACACAGACATGACATAAGAAATCTGCAGTAGCATCTGTGAAACTATAAAATTTCTAAAGTGAACTTGTCTGGGTTATAACCTGCATTACAAGTAGAATACTGCTCATGAATTTATCAAGGGTGAAGGTTATTTCAAACTCTATTGGGTTTACATGACAAGGTTTTGGTCGCAGGGGGACTTCAGGGGTGGCTTCTGTGAGAAGACACTAGAAGCTACCCCCATGTTGGACAAAGCCAGTTTCAGTCAGCTCCAAGATGGACCTGCTGCTGGCCAATGTTGAGCCAACCAGTGATATTGATGGCGCCTCTGTAATAACACGATTAAGAAAGGGTAAAAAAAGCTGTGTACCAGCAGTGAGAAAAAAGACTGAGAAAAATATGAGAAATAGCCCTGTCGACACCAAGGACAGTGAAGAAGGAGGGGGAGGAGGTGCTCCAGGTGCTGAAGCAGAGATTCCCCTCCAGCCTGTGGAGAAGGCCATGGTGAAGCAGGTTGTCCCAATGTTGCCTACAGAGGAACACAGTGGAGCAGATAACCGCCCTGCTGCCCAAGAAGGACTCCGTACCAGAGCAGGTAGATATGCCCTGAAGGGAACTGCAGCCTATGGAGAGCCCATGCTAGAGCAGGCTCCCGGCAGGAACTGAGGCCTATGGGCAGCCCATGTTGGAGTAGTCTGTTCCTGAAGGACTGCAGTCCATTGAGAGGACCTATGCTGGAGCTGTTCTTGAAGCTAAGTCCTGTGGGAAGGACGCACATTGGAGCAGTTCATGAAGGACTGTATCCCGTGGGAGTGACCCCATGCTGGAGCAGGGGATGAGCGTGAGGAGGAAGGAGCAGCAGAAACAAAGAGTTATGAACCAACCACAACCCCCATTCCCCATCCTGCTGCACTGCTTGGTGGGAGAGGGAAGAGGTAGAAGTGCTGGGAATGAAGTTTGAGCCTGGGAAGAAGAGGGAGGTGGGATGAAAGCGTTTTTAGTTTTGTTTTTATTTCTCACTATCCTACTCTGTTATTAATTGGCAATAAATTAAATTTATTTCCCCAAGTTGAGTTTGTTTTGCCCATGATGGTAACTGGTGAGTGATCTCTCTGTCCTTATCTCAACCCAGGAGCTTTTCCATTGTTGTTTCTCCTGTCCTGTTGAGAAGGGAGAGTGATAGAGTGGCTGGTGGGCACTTGATGGCCAACCAAGGTCAACCCACCATTCAAATCTACTAGGGTTTTAACTTAAAAGAAAGGCGGAGATTTCATTTTGGACAGAAGTAAATTGATCTAAAGACATGCACTTCTGAGAGAGTAATGAATATAGCTCTGTTCATGTAAAGTTAAGTTGAGGAGGAAGAAAACAAGAGCAAGAAGGAAAGAATCCTGAGAAACCCCAGCTGAAAGCTGAAAGAGTGACTAAGTTTCTCAAACGGGAAGGAAAAATTTGATGTGGTTCACAGTTGGAGTGCATTGCATCTTCAAAAGCAATTAATCCAAATAAAGCAAATGTTGCGAACAAACATCTGTGTGCTGGATTTCTAAAGCCTGTTTGAGAATTTTATAGGCTGCCAAAATTAACTTTAGACGCTAATAACATCAAGGCCCAGGAAAAATGAGAAACCCTCTCCACCAGTTTTTATATGACATTTATAAGGAAGTAGAGAGAGAGCCTGCGACTCGAGGAGAACAAGTATTTGCTAAAGATCTTCACAGGAAGCAATGTTTTTAATTGAACAAAAAGATACACGAAGATGGGTCCAAAGCTGAATTAAACATTAGCTTTCTCTTAAAATATATATTAAAAAGAAATCCCTTTTTGTTTGACTTCAAATTTTCTCCTTCAAGGGGAACAGAACTAGAAATTCCCTGTGTGTATATTTAATCAACCTAAAATGATGAGACTCATAAAGTGTACTTTGTGTATGAGACTTCCAACACAGGTCTTTACTTAAGCATAATTCTTTATTATCAATGTCTCGTAAAAATAATAATAAAAGTTATTTTTATGATTGTCTACACTGAAGCTTCAGTCCTAGGAATTTCTCCATATTTAAATTCATAGCATCTTATGTCTTTAGTAATGTTTGCAAAGTTAAACAAAATACAGAAAATAATTAGAGAGAAAATTCTACAAATATTTGGTCTAAGTTTCAATTAATTTGTCTTTTTTTCTCTTTTCATTAATAGTTCAGTTACTTTAGGGGAACAACTGTTCTCAGTGAGCACATTTCCCAGTAATTGTACTAGATCTATTTATGTAAACCTCAGAGATGTTTCAGACTTTCAGTCTTAGTTTCCCAAGTATGCAGTTGAAGCCTGGAATATGCACAGAGTTTCAGGTAGATACACAGCCCTCTTAGGCCTTTTAGATTTCTAGGTACCTCACCCAATTCATTCTCTGCATGAGGAAATCCAGTTGAAACTGAAGTTTTCAGGAAATGTTTGGACCATCTATTTTTATGCGTAGATCGAGAGATTACTTGAATAATGAGGGTAAAGGGGACCGGAAATGTACAAAGCACCTTAGAATAATAACTAGAGTAGAACTGCAATTTCTACCAAAAAAAAAAGAATTTTTTACTATTGTGAACACTGATGTAACTGTATATGTGTTCCAAGTAAAACAGGCAGATTTGGGGGAAAGCATCATGTACCAGAAAAATATGGATTAATGTTTAAGTACATAATTAAACCAACTATTACCTTAATTGTATAGAATTTGACTTGCATTATGGCAGAACTGAATATATATATATAAGACAAGAAAGTTTTATTTTGCATCAGGCACTTCTGTGTTAAACATCCATTCTTTACTATATCTTCTCAGTTGTTTGGAGAACTGTTGACAATGACAGAGCTTCTGAAGCATTTATATATTGTCATAGACAAACTGATGCTGTGCACTGATATTTATGATAATACTACATTGTGCCTGTTTTTAGAATGAACAGAATGTAGTGTGTCATAAGAGCCATTGTTAAGGTTTATTTTTTAAAATGTAATTTTAAGGTAGTGACCACGGTCTTGTATATTTGCACATGCATATATATTTGTGTGACTAGTTTAACTTATGTCCATCTTACTGAGGCTTCATGATGTCTCTGAACCAGTTGAATCTTGTGCTGGAGCCATTTCTGTCCATATGTTTGCATATGGCTGAACTCATGTTGACATTCAGTAATTATAATGAGCTGTCAGAAACTGTTTAGACAGGAAGGATATGACTGATTTTCCTCCTTTGCATCTTTTCATTGTGGGCTGTTGGTAACAAAAGGAAATTTGATTGCTTGTTTGGCTATCCTACTGATTTGCTCTAGGGTACACCGAGAAACAGCTCAAAGCTTCTTAGTGCAGTCAAAATTTGGTTTTGAGGTGACAGCAAAATGACTTTAAGGAGAAACTGTGATCTATTAGTATTTTAGAAGGTTGATGACAGCAGAGAGAGATTTATCAAGGTCTAGAGCTGTTTTTTAGCAGGTCATGAATGAGAAAGGGAGTCTGAAAATGTTAGAAGAGTTACCAGGGAGTGAAGGTGAAACTAGAAAGCTAGAGAGAATTAACACGGCTTCCAGAGAGCTATAGCTTGATGGCAGAAATCTCTCTTAGTCTCCTTCTTTAGTCTTCTTCACTTCTTTCTACTCTCCCACATTCTTTCTTACTTCCTGGGGATATGAGGCATAGCTGCCATCTTCTCTCTTCTGTTCTGCCTCCTCGTTTGTCAGATGAACCCCATCTGTGTTACAAATAACCATTTCCCTCATAATGCCTGTCTCATTTCTCCACGAGCTTATGTCTCCCATCTCATTTCCCCATGAGCTACCTTCAATGACTACTTCTGCTTCCTCTGCAGTAGGAACTGTCCTCTGTGGCTATGCAGGGAGGAAGGGGGAGAACACAGCATGACACTACAAAAGAGGCTGGGCTAGGAGAAAGAGCTATGGGGAGCAAAGCTTTCTCTGTCTCTCACTAAGACTTGGAAAGATGGAGGAGATGTAATAAGCCATGCCAGATGGCCTCAATTCTCAAAGTGAAAAACAAGAGAAAACTCTGAGAAAGGGCTCTACTATCTGACGGGGTGTGTTGGTCACATAGTTAGTCTATATCTCATAGGGAACAGGAAATAAGAGCAGTTTGCTGTCCTGTGTGACTAGCTCTCCTACTTTTAGAACTGACATTTTTGCAAATGTTTTTATGACATGTAATATTGAGCTTTTCTGTTAGACATGCATGAAAATTCATGGTGGTGTGATACAAGGTGTCGTGGTTTAACCCCAGTCAACAACTAAGCCCCACCCAGCCGCTCGCTCACTCCCCCCACAGTTGGGTGGGGGAGAGAATCGGAAGAGTAAAAGTGAGAAAACTTGTGGGCTGAGATAAAGACAGATTAATAAGTAAAGCAAAAGCCGCACACACAACCAAAGCAAAACAAGGAATTCATTCACTGCTTCCCATTGGCAGTCAGGTATTCAGCCATCTCCAGGAAAGCAGGGCTGCATCATGCGTAACGGTTACTTCGTAACACAAATGCCATCACTCCAAATGTCCCCCCCTTCCTTCTTCTTCCCTCAGCTTTATATTGCTGAGCATGACGAAGACGTCATATGGTATAGGTTATCCCTTTGCTCAGTTGGGATCAGCTGTCTGAGTTGTGTCTCCTCTCAACTTCTTGTGCACTCCCAGCTGGCTTGCTGGTGGACTGGTGTGAGAAGCAGAAAAGGCCTTGACTCTGTGTAAGCACTGCTCAGCAATAACAAAAACATCCCTGTATTACCAACACTGTTTTCAGCATAAATCCAAAACATAGCCCCATACTAGCTACTGTGAAGAAAATTAACTCTATGCCAGCCAAAACCAGCACACAGGGAAATTACTAAATCTTCTTTGAATACATTAAAATTTGCTATGTTTGTTCTGTTTCATTTCTATAATGCTTTGGAGTACTTGTGAAGAAAGGTTGAATTTTGCATATAGTCAGTGCCATTTAAATAACATTGCATAGGAATAAGCAAAATGAGAATTAGACAATGAAGTTACTAGGTTGTTTAATCAGTAGTGCAGGATTTTTTTCACTTGAGTATTACAGTCATTATCAAGGTAAAAAGCATCTGTGTCAGTGTCATTACTAACCTACAGGTCATTCCTTTGTCCCTCTATATATGTGTTTACTGTGTCTGCATTGAGAAAGCATAATTTCACTGGCATTATACCTACTTTTTAATGGTGTTCTGACTAATAACAATTATCTCTCTATAGATGCGTAAAAATAATGCTTATAATTAGGCTTTCCTAATATTTTTCATCATTAAAGTTACTTTACACCAAATATGGTAGACAACAGAAGCTTAAGAGAGGAGTTTATTAGAAAGAAATCCATGAAAGAGTATTCATTACGAAGTCACCACCTCTGTGAACTGCAAATTGTTGAAAGGCAAGCGAGCATTCAAGCAAAGTACTGCTGTATTTTTTACTCATTATTAAATTCTCTCCTTGATATCTCTCTTGGTCACTGTAAGGTAGGATAATAGTTTAGATAGACCTTCCTTCTAACCCAGCAGGGTTGTTATTTTTATGTTATGTCTTTATTTTAGGGGTGGTTTTTGCATGTATGCATGCTTACTCTTGCAGGAGGGAGGAATAGAGCCAGCATCTGTTGTGTTTACAGCAAGCCTCTAAAGCTTTCTATCCCCTGGGGTAAAGAAGAACTTTTTCTTTGCCACCTGTGAGTATAATGAGGCTTATCTGTGTAACATACTATTTAGAATTTTTTTTCCTTCTCTTTATTACTTATATCAATGTTTTGTTTTTAATTCCATAAAATAAAGTTATCCAATAGTAGTCTGAAATAATGCAAAGCCAGGGGATTCCAGATTTACAATAACTTGTGAAACCTTAATTAGGCTGCACTATACCCTTAATTATCTTTGTCTTTAGTTATATGATGTCATATAATTTCTTTCCCACATTCCTTTTTGTCATGTAATACAATGACTGATTTTCCAGTTAGTCGCAGATATGCTTAAATATCTATGTATATAAACATTATTTTGGTGATTTGCAGTATCATACACAGCAGCCACCTGTCAGAAGCGTCCCTCAGTGAACAGTGGAGAGAGTGGATCCTCCAGGTTGCCTTGCTAGGCCAGAGTCTGGCACATTTGCTAAAGGTAATCTAGGAAGAAATATTTGACTCATTCCATTTAGACATCTGACCAAGACATCTAAGTTAATTGCTATGACTTCCTTGGTTCCCTTTGTAGTCAGTGACTATAGAGGAGTAAAGTCCTCTGACTTAAGACTAGAATTAGGTAATATGTGTCTGAATTTGTATTTGCACTTGAGCATATGCTGCTAGGTTAGCTAATGTAAATCCTTCTTCCCAGCCCTTACTTGAGTGTATACTAAAAACATAGCATATCACCCCCTATATTTTTTCCCTCAATGGGATCTGTACTGAAATTACAGGTCAGAATAATTCATGAGGTTCATGATGGTAAAAATAAGATTTCTGGTACGATGTCTCAGAAATGTGCCAAGATTTAGATGGGCAAATAAGAAACTAACAGAAATGACCACTTTCCACTTGGAAATGAGTATAATTGCTAGGTCTGCAGGTAAAGACAGGAAAACCTAACTACTAGTAAAAGTAATCTTTCCTCAGAAACTGTGTGGATTCCTTAATACTTACATGATGTGTACATTTATAAATACAGAGTTTTTAATTGCAGCCAACCAGTGACATGTACATATTTTAGTGTCTGGAGAACAAAAGTACAAGAGTCAGTCAGTCAGAATTCAGATTCTAATCAGATTTGCTTAAATATAGTGGAGATGAAGGAGCTCTTAGACCTTTTCACGCTCCTCATCAGGAGGGACAGACTTTGTTATAGGTATGACACATTCCTATCCCCCTGCACGTTTATTAGCATTTGCAAACACATTCCCAGCATGATGCTACAATAAACATAGAGAGCGATGATTCAACCTCCCTTTGTGTCCCTGAGATTTTCTCCTGTCAGCTGCTCTGTTTAGCCATGGTAATCTCCTTTGTGACAAGCTGGGTCAGATGGGGTGGTGGCATTGTTCCCCTAGCTTTAGCTTATCTCAGCTAACATCCTTTTCAAAAGTGCTCAATTAGTTCTTAGTAGGAAACTCAGTTTCCAGATACACTTTATCTAGACATACCTTTTTGTATTCCTCTTTAGGCATTAGCTTTTACTTCAGTAACGTATAACAGTATAGAATTATGCTACATGACAGTGTGTAAAAAATAAATGCACTAAAAAATCAGGTATTTCAGGAGAAGGAGTGCAGTAGTATGAATGCATATGAGACCATCGGATTTTAGTTCACAGAATCACAGAATGGTTGAGGTTGGAAGGGACCTCTGGATGTCATCTGGTCCAAATGCAGAGCCATGAAGAGCTGGTTGCCCAGGACAATGTCCAGACAGCATCTGAATATCTCCAAACATGGCGACTATGCAGCCTCCTTGGGCAAACTGTTGCAGTGCTCAGTCATCCTCATATTAAAAAAGAGGTTTCCTGAAGTTCAGGGGGAGCAGTCTAGAACAAGACACATGACCCTGGGTGTGTCCTCACCAGTGCTGAACAGAGGGGAAGGATCACCTCCCTCGACCTGCTGGTAGCGTTCCTCCTAATGCAGCACAGATACCATGAGCCATGTTCTTTGCCACAAGGGCACATTGTTGGCTCATGGTCAACTTGCTGGTGAGCCCTCAGCATAAAATGATGCAACAGTTGTTAAATTTTAGTTGCTAAAAATGAATACATATCCTCTGAAACATTCTTCAGTAGTTTACAGAAATTTCTTCAGTGCTATTATACATTAACTTTTAAAATCCTTTTGAAATACATACAATTGAAAGATGTAATTAATTTAGTACAGCCTCTATCATAATAAATATCATACAGAAATTAAATACCCTCCCTAAACTCACAAGTAAACTTCTATATGAAGTTCCAGTGTTTTATATTTCCATATATGAGGTATCATGCAGACAAAAGCAAATGGATTTTAATCCTGATATCTGTAGATCTTACTATGTGGAATCTTTCATGCATCATTCTAAGATAGCAATGTTACAGGCATTTGAAGCACTTGGGGAGTCTATTGAAGGTGTGTCCCTCACTGGAGACAGATCCTTTACATACTTTTAAAAGAACTATCTCAAATCTTGGGGGGTTGTGATCCTTCCCTTGACAATTTTTTTTTCCTCTTCTTTCATTATTATTAGTCTGGTCAGAATGCATATACTGAATTTGTTAACTAGTCCTGACTAGCAAACATAGCTTTTACTGATCCTGACTTCTGCATTTTGCTCAACACAAGTATTTTTCTTTTGTGAATCTGAAGAATGGAATTCTGGTTTAATTAAGTAGACTCCCTTTACAGTGGAGAAACAAAGAAATTTCTGTGGTGTGATTCAGTCATTTAAATGTAGGAGACAAAAATATTCCTGAGCTAACCAAAGCAGGAGCCCGAATAGAACAGTGCACTTCTAAGTGTTTAGTTAGGCTGCATGAATTGCAATCTGAATACCAGACTTTCTCTCTCTCAATTCCTTCCACTGGAGAATATGAGACTCGGTTTTTCATAGCACAATCATACTATTAAACTGAAATTTTACATTTGTGGGACTTCAGAAACATATACCTGGACCTTCAATATTGCAATATGTCTACATTGGCGAAAACTCAGCAAGAACTGAAGCTTGGTCAGTCTGAAATTGCTAAAATCATTCTAAATAACATACGAGAGAAAAGAAAAAAAATATAATTATTTGTTTCATTAAAAGAGTCCACTGATGTGAAGTAACAGTTTGCCTACTCAAGCAGGATTGAGTTTTCTTCATCTTCTCTTGTGCTCAGATACTGTATTTTCTGATATTCTGATTAGACTCCTGACATAGCACTTGAAAGCCTCCCTCTGTCTCTCAGTTCTAGCCCTGTTGCTACTCCCACCAGCTGTGCAGCAAAGAACATAGATTAAAGTGTAGAAAGTGCTCATAATAGCAGAGAACAGGCTGTTCTTCCCTCCAGGAGCAGCTTGGCTGTAGGGATTAACATATTTTTCTAGAATAGAAAGACTGGTATTCTATGCCATTTCATCCTTTCCCTTGAACAGGAGCCAGTAACTATAGTCTTAAAAGCTTTGTTCAAGGGTCATAACTATGTATCACAAGCTCCATACAGCAGTCAGTTAATGAGAGTACTTTAGCCTAAGTGGAAGCCAGCGTGTCTGGACTAGGATGAGCTTGACTGCTTCATCATTATTTACATAACTGCCCACATAGCCAATAAATAACACTGACTATGAATAAAACATACATAAAACTAGGTAGAATTCTGGCCTTCGACTCTCAATGCCTTTTCTGCATTGCGAGGCAAAACGAGATCTCACAGAGCAGATGGAGTTCTTCACAATAGACAGGGATGGTAGGATGATATTGAGTCAACATAGACACACAGCAAGCTGATCAGGAGAGAGACATAGTACATTCTGCGTATCCCTGAGAGAATGAATATGTATGTGGAACACATTTTCTCCCTGATCTACTCATCTGAATTTAATGTCAGCTCAGTTGGGTTGAAAACATTGCATTCTCTTACAAGAATGCAAGTTAGGGTTTTTTGGGTTTTGTTTTCTGGTTTTTAAACAAAAAAATAAAAACAGTACAAATATGGATGGATTTCCATGTTGCATTTTTTTTCTTCAAGCAAAACACCTGGGGTCATCTTCCAAAGGAAATGTTCTGAAAAATTACATTTTTATATGCTTGGTACTAGAGCCTTACACATTCTCATTGTGTGGTACCATGGTCCTCAGGGAATGTTCATGTGGCAGTATAATTCTGCATATATGTCCTCAGTATTTTTCAGCTCAGGGCTTCAGAGTTTTAGTCAGGAGTTTACTTTTTCTTTCCTCTTTTTTTTTTTTTTTTTTCCCCTCATTCCCAGACTTCTTGGCACAAAGAAGTGGAAACTCCAGGTGTCATGTATTTAAGTTTCCCTGGGTTTTCTTCCATGAAAATGAATGGTATATTTTAAAATTTTTGGAAAAAAGCAAACTTTCCAACTTCAGAAATATTTTAACACTTGATTTAGGAGAAGCCATCTCTAGATATGCAAATATTTTTAAAATTAACTTTCTTAATAGATAAATTATCTATACATATACATGTTAAAAAAAAATCGCATTAAAAAAAATAAAATCCACACCTTATTTTATCCCTGTGCCTGTCATAGTATCTTGGTATAGTTCCTGACATGGAACTTATTTTGATGTTTTTGTGCTAGCCTACTGCTATAGATTCCTCATAGTCCTATTCCAGTATGAGACACTGGGGAGTCGCATAAAGCTGGACAGAACGTTTACATATTCAAATGAAATCTATTGGAGATGTACCTATGCTTGAGGCAAGCATCTCAAACCACAAGATAAACATTCATTTCAACATGGTAGTGTTGGCCTCCTTTTCTGGATTAAAAAATGGTTTCGATGAGCATTTTGAAAGTTTAAAAAAAATGATAAGGTATATACATACTCAGTGAAATAGCTGGAGATTTACCAGGTTAAAATTAAAGAGCACAACTGTTTTGAAGTAGTAATATATGAAGCAAGTGGAAAAAAAGTTACCTTCATTAATCACAAGTAATAATGACAACAGTCATAACATTATGTTCAGATGAAGAAATTAAAAAAGCTGCCTGGTGGATCCTTCAATGGGATTACTTGCCCGTTTGTTAGGGACATGATTTTCTCTGTACTTAGCCTCAGGTTTACTGCTCACTGGGCTAACATAAACAGGAGACATTGCAAGGTGACCTTTTCAGTCTCTTGCAGTTTGCATCATTCTTGAGCAATTTAGTGAAGAAGCAGCATTAGCATTGGCCTCAGGAGAGACGAAGCAGTTCTACTTCTCCTCCCAGGTGAAAAGAATGTGGCTCTTTTTATGGCTAATATCAATATGATGGGACGAACTCAACAACAGCCTGACGTATGAGATACTATTTCCTACCACCTTATGCACTTTATGTTCCTGATAGGAGATCAGAAATCTTGAAAGAATCCAGCTGGGCTGCAAAGGGCATGCTGGTTTCTCTTGAATGAAGATGCCTTAAGCTAACTCACCATTGATTAGCTTCCTAACGATAGCTGCGGGATTCCCAGAAGCAGAAAAGAAAGTCTTCAAATGCCCATATAGGAGGCTAACAGGGGTTCCAATCTTATTTACGAAAAATCTGACAATGAAAGTTAATAAAAATAATCCTTGGACAGATTTTATAGGAAAGTAACCAGATAAGTTAAATGCCAGCACAGTGTAAACAGAGGAGAGTAATGATGACATGAATTAATGAGATGTAATGAAGTGCTAAGCACTGCCTTTATCGCTTCTTCCCAGCATGTTTTAAACAGCTGCAGCTGCTGCTGAAACAACTTGCAATAAGGCTGTTTTAGAGAGTTTAGGGGAACTCTAGTTTAGTAGAATTTAGTAGAAATTGCGTAGGATTTTACAATAAACTGACAGTTTATAAATTCTATTTCAATTCCCCCATAATACAATATACACACTTCATTTTACTATTTGACAGTGCATGTCCACTGAACTAAATCGCATGGGATAAATCACCCACTGTGTTCTCATGTCATAGCTCTGTATCAAGGTATAAATCACTGTGAATAGACAGTACCTGTCTGAAAACTATCTGCTCACCAATATAAGCCCAGAGCTCCAATTTATGTGCAAATGATGGGAGATCAATTTCCACTGATAATATTAGTGTGATGTATTATTGGGGAAAAAAAAAAAAAAAAGAAAAGATAAGGTATCAGACTGCTACAGGGTGTGGTAGGAAGAAAGGTTTTATTCCCCACCATCAGCTGCTGGATCTGATTTTACATGGAAACAGAAACCAATCCTATATTCCTACCCACTATGCTGTATAGGAATGGCCAGTTACTGTTTTCCAATTAGCTGATGCTTAAGTAGAATTAATACACTTTTCACATGTGTTATAGAAGCTCGTGATAAATCGGGAAAGCCAATTTATATTAATCATAAGAAAGTTTATTAACATGAATTTAGCAAGTGATAAATGAGCAAAAACAGCACTGGGCGGCCGGGGAGTCACCGCTCCACCAACGGCGCGCACCGAATCACACGGAAGACACCAATTTATTGGATAAAGCATACATATCCATTAAGATAGGTAAGCGCAGCAGAAGCGTGCTGGGCCCATAACCCAGAGGTCGATGGATCGAAACCATCCTCTGCTACTCACGGTTTAAAGCTGGGCCAGTTATTAAACCTGTGGCAGATGCCCTCTGTTATCCCCCCCCCCTCCCCCCAAAGGGAAAGGGAAAGGGAAAAGGGAGAGAGGCTTCCGGGTTGGAAAGTTAAAACAGTTTTAATAAACTATAATAATGACAAAAAAAAAATATAATAATAATAATAGAAATAATCAAATATATACAAATATATATACAAAACCAAGATTGAGCTCCCCTGAAGTCAGCCACGTCACCACCGGCACTGCAGGGCAGGCTCCGGGAAGGCCCAGGCTGGGCCTAGCGACGGTCGAGAGCTGGATTCAGGAACGCACGGATCGGGATCGGGGGCAGCAGGAAAACAGACGGAGTCCTCCTTGGACACCGGCCATAGCAGAAAAGGGCGCGACCCTCGTGATCCCCCCCCTTATACCGAGAATGACGTGTGTGGAATGGAATACCCTCGTTGGTCAATTTTGGGTCACCTGCCCTGTCTGCTCCCCACTGCAGCTGCAACCCCCCTTCGGCTCTTCACTTGTAAGCAGTGAGGAATTCATCAGTGACCTTGGTTTCTCTAAGAATAAGTACAGCAAGAGCCTTACTGCACAACATCCCTACCGGTGCCTCAGCGATAACTACAAACTTCGGGCGTTATCAGTCTTGGAGGCAGACACTGTCTGCAAACATGCAGTTACTTAGAGGAGACTTAGCTGAAAGGAAAAATCACTGAAAGGAAAATCGGCCTGGTTTAGGCCAAACCAGGACAGGTTGTTACAATTAGTTTCTGGGAATGGGTGTAATTATGTTAATTATTTCCAGGAACCCTCATTATTTGTAAATTTCCTCCTGTTTGTGTTCTGATAGTTCCTCTTGTCGGTGTTTGCCGTTAGTCGGTTGTGTTGATAATTCCTTATCTAGTTACAAGCTCAGCATATGTTATTTAAACCTACTATCTCTACCTAACAGGATGGTCATCTAGGACCACATTGTTCTTGTTACACGAATCATCCCATTTATGCCCCCCCAGTCCTTTGTTCCTGCATACGTGGCCTCCAGAATCCTCTGCGTTGTTGTTAGGTGGTCGTTATCGGTCTCCTGGTCGTTATCGGTCTCCTGGTGGTCGTTGGAATGAAGGTCGAAGTCTTCCTCAGGTGTCCTGGAGTGGACCTGGTAATTTAGTTAGTTTGCGCAAACCAACCCCCTCCCTTGAGTTGCTTAGTCATAGGGATTCCAACAAGCATATGACAGTTTCCTTGATTAAACAGTTTTTAGGACTGCTTAGCAAGTGTATAGATAAGGCAGCAGTTGTTTCTGTATATGGCATTAGTCAGCAAGCAAGTGAGCAGATGTTTACTTATCAGGATGTTTGCGGAGCAGATGTTTACTTATCAGTATGTTTGTGGTTTCTCTTAGCTAAGTTACAGTGAAGCCCTCTACACCCATATACGATTTTATGAACAAAGTTAACCCGTTTATTACAACATGCATAGAAGCAATTTTAAAAAAAAAACAGTAAAAAATATTCATTGTTGTTAAGCTCTAAGGGTAATGTAGGTCATTTTGAATTCCTGTATATCAATTATGTAGTTGAAATGGAGATAGTATCATTCTCTATAAACATTTTGCAACATCTGAGCATTTTAATTAGCTAATGGTTAAAGTGATTAGTCCAAAATAGCATAGGAGAATGAAGATTTGGAATAATAGATCTGGGAACTAATAAATCAGAGAATTATGCATGTACAAAGACAAAAGTCTTGCACTTTGTATTAAGAAAAATAGCTCAGAGTATATACTTATCCATTTGTGTAATGTGCTTTCCGATTTACACAATTATAACAACACAATGGCTACAGGCCAGCAAATCTGAATAAAGATCTACCAAAATTATATTTTTTTTCTTTACATTTGAAGTTTTAGGCTACAATGCAATCCATAAATTATTCATTCTTAATGACTTTTAACTGTATAGACAAAAACACTGAAGATATCCAGGTAAAAAGTTCTCAGTTTCTGAAATGGTTATTGTGGCTTATATAAAACTTGCAGGAGATGTGTACGTACAGGAAAATGTACTTCTTTGGTTCCATTTCAGATGAAAAATCTAAACTTTAGAAGTATGAACTAAAAAAAAACCAATCTTTTTTGTTCAATTTAGCAATACAATAGTATGTTTCAGTTCTTGCTAAAAACTGTTTAAAAAGCAATTTCAATGAAAATAAAAGTAATTACTAAGTGAAAATTAATTTATTTGTTCCACACACACAAATAATGTTTCCTGTAAATAAGTTATTATTTTGATCAAAATTTTTATTCACATGTGAGGAAATACCTCTGTATAGCAAGGAGGTACTTGCAGGTTTTGGTTCTCTTCAGACTCACACTTAACTGATACCAAATGCTGGTATACTGAAATTTCTGTGCTGATGATACTGAGGCAACCAATCATCTTTGTGTAGAGGAGTTTCAACCAGAGTGTAAATCTACCAGTACACTACCTCTGCTTTGGGTTTATGTAACTTACTGAATTGTGGAAATAGTGCAATGAAATGTGCTTTTTATGGGCAAGGACAACTATTGTTTAGTAGCTTATGAATGTGAAATGCTAAGATACTATTGCCTTAAGATGTTTTTGAAAGCCTACTTCTTAATAGATACAGGGCTTTCAACTTTTCTAAGTAGTGTTGGAAATCTCAGGCAAAGATTTCTGTGAAAAACTCTTTAGGTAGTATCACTTCCTTGCACAGGAAAAACCTATGTGCAGAAGTCTTGACACAGTACTTTGTATTTCTGTGAGCAGGGTTCTTATCTAAGTATCTAATGAGAAGCTCTATTGATCAGCAGCACTGTTTTGTATTATATGCTTTTAGACACTTTAATATGTTTGGTTTACAGATGAAAGAGCCATATAGATAGAATATAGTCTTTTGAAACCTGTCTTGCCCTAATATATATATTTTCTCCCTTGTTCATATATTTTTTTATCTAGAGCAAAATTGATTTTTCAATAGGTCTGTGAATAGGGAAGTAGTGTGGTAGTTGTGAATTCATGTATCCTTTTTCATCATCTGAGTAAAACAGCCGTTCTGCATTTTTAAGTGTTGCTTTTCTGGGGGTAAATGCAGATCCAATATGGACTACTTTACCTTACAGTTATATGCAGAGGTGGTATACATTACCCAGAACAATCATGCTGAGATTCCAGCTTGTGCACTATAACCACAGTACTGTCACAAGACTGCCAGCAACAAGGGTTCTCCCTCCCTCCCCATCCTTCACTTCATTCCTGTCATTCATGCCTTTCTATGATAATGGTACTGCTTGCATCTTGTGTATAGCACTGAAGTCTTGTGAAAGGCAGGAAATGCTTATTTATTCATAATTACATTTTCCTTACAACAGACTATACTAGATTAAATAAAGAAGATGGGGAAAAGACAGTTGATGGCTTTCATTTTCTATGCTGCGCTCGTTAGTGCAGTGAGCTGGATGCTGTAGTTTAATATATATTCTTTCAACATGCTTATCACTGGAGTATGTAAGAACATCACAGAAATGTGATTGACATTTGTCATACATGGTATGTTTTCATACTTTGTAGTGAAGGGGAAGCAGGTGAGCAGAGTTCTTTGTTTTGATATGAATCTTTGTTGAAATTTGTTTAGAGTTTCTTTGTTCATGAGTGTTTAATACTCACATTGCTGTGAAGTTACATCACAGGCTGCAAAGCCTTTAGAAATGTGCGGTGTAGTTAAAGGGGAAGGTTGTAGCGTTTAGTTTATTTAAGAGTACTTTTCACAAGCTTAGATCACTGTGTGAAAAGAACTGACCTTTTTTCTTGCAGAGAAGCGTTGCTCTGACAAGCACTGCCCTTGTGTCAGAGGGACCAACTTAGGTTCTATGCTCCTAAAAGAATATAGCAAGAGAGAATTTCTCCAAACTGCTTTCCTCAGGCAGAGTCCCTTCTACAGTATTACAGCTCCATGCTTCACCTATGTGGCAAGCCTGGGCTTGCCACTGAAACCAGTTCTTCCTGCCAGTACTTCTGATCAGGGCACAGCCTCAACACTTGCTCCTGGTTCAGAGCAATCCCCCTCTTCCTGATTCCTGCCTGATTATCCGGTCAGATTTCAACTACAGTTAGAACAAGTAAAAAACTTCCCTCAATTATTTTCCTTCAGTAAATGGAATTTCATCAAAAAACAGGTGCTGGAGAGGCCTTTACAGGCTTTCACAGCAAGAGTGCTAGTGCTCTAGTCACTGCTGAATTGTCTCTTCTGTTGGACTAGACTTGTCCCTGTCCCAAAAATGTGATAGATCTACAACAAGGAGGAAAAAACTCAACATATGTTCAGTTTCACATTCCATTTCAGGATGATGTTTTATTTTACTTGCTTTTGTTCTTTTTTTACTTCAAAACAAAGACCTCTAAAAATAACTTTTTCTAAGACTTCAAAGTGTCAGCTTACCTGGAGTTCCTAATTTAAACCTGTTTGACATCTTAACTAATTTTTTTTAACCTTGGAACCACTTCTTATTTTA
This sequence comes from Nyctibius grandis, assembly GCF_013368605.1. Lineage (NCBI taxonomy): Eukaryota > Metazoa > Chordata > Aves > Nyctibiiformes > Nyctibiidae > Nyctibius > Nyctibius grandis. The sequence continues at coordinate 73,174,512 of NC_090659.1, read as the reverse complement.
TCAGTTAGAAAAATACAAGAATATAATTTAAAAAATGTAAGATTGAAGTGTTTTCCATCACTGTGTGCTTACAAATTGCTTGGGTTTGGTTCCAACTTCTATCAGAGAGGATAAAGAATTAAGCACCACAGAACAGAGAAGTAAAGAACCATCTATACTTTCCGCAAATTGCTGACACTTTCTGTAGTCAGTAAAATTCAGAACTAGCCCTGGAATGCCCTGATTCAGTTAAATACTCAGAAAAATGTAGCTTTAATGTAGAGAACAGGAATATTATTACCCAGAAAATATTTTGAGGGAGGAAACAGAAAGGCCAGTATGGATGATGGGTACATGTAACTAACTGTCTTTCTTCGTGAAATCTTTTCCTTTAACTGTAATTTCAGGTAACTCTGGTGCAACTGCAGAGAGTGAGTTCTGAGCTTGTCCTACCCACACTCTGTATGTTGAGAATGAGCAACAGTGCCCAGGAATATGCAAATTGAGTTTATGTGAAAAATGGTTTACATAAAAATGCAAAAAGGAATTAAGACTTTGAATAGCAAAGGTCATTTGACTCTAGATAATGGGACAAATTGGTGGGTTTTTTTTGCATATTATGTCTGTAAGATATTTTGACTAATTTTGAGAATTGCATACAAGATGGGGAGAACATGTTGAGTTATTAATATTGTCAAATTCAATTAAATTTAAAATTTAACTAGGACCCAAGAAAATGGAATTATCGTGAGGAATTCTTATATGGACTCACCTATATACTTTTATGCCTGTTTGAGGTATAAAACTATTGTCCTGCCCTGTGTAGCATATTTATATTAATTTGTACTGTGAAAAGTTTTGCAGAAGGGATGGGAAAGCTATTCAAAGGCAGGAAGGGAAAGGCATTCAACTGCGTATGTGTCAGCTGAGCACATCAGATGATGTTTTACATTGTTGTATTTATTTTGAAGTTGCGCTATAGTTCTTGTTAACCCTTAAAGCTTATCTTGTATAGTGAAGTGTACATATGTTTAAAAATCAGTTTATTGAAAGATTAGCTGAGTTAGTGTTTCAGTGACTCAGTGTCTTGGTACTGAGTTTTTCCATGTTCAAAGTTTTCTTGTATATGTAGGTTTAGCAAACGTGACTTCTAGATCCCCTTTCTTAAGTGTCTAATTTGTTTATTTTTGTCACAGCTACACAGGGTCCCTAACTAGCATTTTGAGAGCTTACATGATACAAAATACTTTCAAAGGTGAAATGTCCAAGAACAGAAAAATGTCTTTATTCTATGCAAAGAAAACCTGTTAAAAAATTCAAATCAAAGATAAGCTGGTTTTGATGTATGGAATTAGAGTTAAAAGTGTATCTGTTCCAAGGATTCCGTTAGAAAGTCCTGTAATCATTTTTCCTATGAATACAGAGTCTTTGACTAATATGTGAATACTATAAAGCATTTCCAAACCTTTCCAAACACCATAGGAAGCAAATTAGCAGACTTTTAAGACATACTCCCTCTTAACAGTGCTGATGTCTTCTGGTTCTCCTTCCTGTATTTTAAGCACATTAAGCTCTTTCTTATTAGAAGAAATTTACTGATTTCTGTGCAAGTTATCAGCATGCAGAGAAGCCTTCCCACCTTCTCTTTCATGTTTTATTTGTATCTAATGTGAAAATAGCCCCTTTTTTCAGTGGATTTTTCTGGTTCTATCTGCTAGTATAATTTTGATAGTTTCAATCTTTAACTGGTACATTCAGTACACATTTTAAAACAAAACTCATACCAGATTTTTTTTTTTTTGAGTGCAATGACAATGTGAGCAGAGTTAAGTCAGTATTTTTGAGCATATCATTTTGGTAAAAATGTTCTGTATAATACCTTGCCTCTATCAGTGTCTATTAGCAGATGCTACTGGCTACAAGGGATTGAACTATTTGATCTCTCAAGGCTTTCCTGAGCTGGATGTTTTTTTCATTTTCATTGAGTAGCTTTTATTATTGTTATCTTTTATTATTATTATTTTTCTTTCATGAATTTCTTTACCACTTTCAGAACCATGCTGCAACTGCTGTGGGTTATGACATACAGCATTATGACATGACAGATTATGTTGTGCAGCATGACTAAATACCTGGATCTTCCCCTTTATTCCAACACCCGAATTCATACCTCCTATGCTATAGATGCAGAATTTTGCACTAGGGAACAGAAGAGAAAAGAGGTATTGTAAGATATCTAAAACTGCAATTTGTTTGGAGGTTCCCTCCTGTTCATAGGCATTAACTATTAAAATCCCACAAGAAATAATCATTGAACAATTGACTTCAAAGTCTCCAGGTGCAACAGCAACTTTTCTTGCTATAGCATTTCTTAGATTTTCTTCATTGTTTCCACTGTGAGGGACACAGCAGGTATTTTTTTTTTGTTCTCTGAAACCCAACATGAATGCCTACCCACTGGCAGACAAAAGGAACTAAAATTATAATTAACACATTTCTGTTCATTTCAAAGAAAATCAAACGATCAGTCCTAGATTTTTCTATAGAAACCTGGGGAAATAAAAGCTCAAAACAGTGATTCAGAGGAAATGCTAGGCATGTTTTAGTACAAAAAGTGTAGTGTACTTTAATCAAATCTATCCAGAATAAGATCAAATAATAAGTAACAGAAAACTTTGTCTTTCCACACATGGGGCAGACAGAATTTACTGGAGAACCTAAACTTGTCGCTGCTACAGCCATCCAGAAAATATCTGGAAATCAGAAAAAATCTGGCTTTAGTTATGCTTCCCCATAATGTCTGTAAATGGCTCTGCAATGCATATTAAAAGGTTCAGTCTAGGCATATGTTTTACATCGCTTATCATCTGCGAAACGTTTTTTTAGATACTCATTTTCCTCTTATGGTATAGGAATACCAATGTACTGTTACTCAAGGCTTCATGACAACTATGACTATCCTACCAGACTCAAAATTACTTCTGAGTTTCTCAGTCTGGTTGTGAGGTTTCATATTCTGATCCAACATCCAGTTGAAGCGTAGCTTTGGACCACCCTGTTTCCCCCTACCTGGGTTTCTCCAGATGCATCCTCAAGTTCTGCAAATGTATTTCACCCATTTCCTGTTCTTAGTGCTGGCCCTTGCTGGGATTTGTAAGTTCATTCTCTCTGATAAAATAAATGTTTTAAGGGCTTAATACTTCTTTATCTTTCACTCCATATTCCTTCTCAAAGCTCATTCACATGCTTATAACCAAAGTGGATCATAAAATATCATTTTGAAGCGATTTAGATCTATATTCAGATATTTCATGCATACAAAAAAGTGGGTTGTCAGGTACTAAGCCCCTTGTTTAACCCAATGAAGAGATCTAATATTTTTATTAGAAAATAAAGTTCACTGAAGTTATTACAGATCAGACTTTAAAATCTCCTGGTCTTCTTTTGAAGCTTCTCCCTTACCAAGTCATTCCTAAAGTACTGTCTATGACCAAGTATTAGTAATTATCAATAATGTAAATACACTACTAGCATATTTATAATATATATTATTTAGACTGTTTTGACAATATGCAACCCCGTCAGTCTTAAGATTTTAATGTTATAAAGTATGGGCTTGCTGACCTATAAGAAGCAGTAATACCCTTCCGGTTGCATCCTGCTTCTGGTTGCATTACCATAGGATTGCATTTCTAGTTTGGTTATGATCAATTTATCTGTGTATTCTTGAGACTGGGTCTTCAACTGAAATATTAATTTCTTGAGAAAAGCACATGTAATATTTTCACATATTTTTACATATGACATTCAGCCAGTGGTTTATATTCAACTCTCCCTACTTACTGTGTGTGAAAAAAACCCAAAACCATAACTTTTTATAGAATCAATAGCTGCAGAGGTCCTGGTGACAGCTGACAATTGAAGCAGACCCAGGTAGCCTTCAGTGAGAAGGAGATAGAAGGATCATGCAAGCATACAGGAAGGAAATGAAATGTTTCTGGTTTTGCTGACTGCTTTGTTTCTGTATTTGATGCTTTCTCATGACAGGCAGCTATTATGTAGAACCTTGTTTCTAGGGCAGGACTCCAGGTACTTGCACAAACAATATGTTATCGTGACAACATCTGATCATGAACAGCATGGCCAGAATTTCCACCAGGAGAAAGACTCTGAGTGGTGGGTGGAGCTTGCTTTCACACTTGGACCATCAAAGTTACAGAGGACAACCAGTATCTAGAAGCATCTTCCTACTAAGTTTTAAAAACTCGTAATCCCAGATTGCAGCAGACTTTTTATCAATTAGTTTGAGATTGAAAATCTATTATTGCAGAAATAGTTACTCAGATTTTCAAAGGAATTAATATGGCACTATATGTTTCCTGGTATATTGAAACAACAAATGCTAATAAAGTAATTGCAGAATTTGAATTGATGACCCTTCCAAATTGCTATAACACTTCAAATTGCCACAGTTACACTCTTGTCTGCCAGTAGCTCAGAAGATAGCAGCTTTCTTGGTGCTGTACAGAACACAGTGTGGCCACAGGAATGAATGACTGTATTATCAAAGAGAAAAAAAAGGACTGAGCATGATATTAAAGAAAAGCTTGTTGTAAAGACTGCAATTATCATCACTTGCTTTGCATACAAGATAAGTTCCCAGTAATTTTGATCTCTCTTTGAATTTCTGGTCTTTAAATTCCTTTATACAGTCAATTTTCCCATTTATCTCGAAAAGGAGAGGGAAAAAAATATTCTTCAGCATAACTGTAGATAATATTTAATTGACTAGATTTCATAAATGAAAAATCCCTCTGTATCTATAGTTATGTTGAATGGATTAGTAAGGGAGTAATTTGAGATCATGAGCTGAGGATTCCAGTTATCTGTGTAGATAAAGGAGCCTTTAATGGAAATTAGTTCTAAGTCACATTAGCTTCATTTTTATTAAAGCAGCAGAGATACAGTACTCTTAAGGATTAAATATTCGTGTATAAATCACAAAAGATATGGCCATTAGGTTCATTCTTGCTGGACTGAATTAAGGAACCTTCCTGAACAGAACAAATTCTTCTTTCACCTTAATCTTCATTTAACAAAGGCACCTACAGATAAATTCATTGAAATATTCAGCAAACTATTCAGGGTCAGAACATTAAAACATTGGACAGAATTATTTCATATCCTAAAAACATAATCTTTTTTTAATAATAAATTTAGAACAATATTATTTCTGTTGCCTTTTAAACACTGAAACTGTAGGAAAAGCTAAACTAAAATTGTCTTGTTTGTGTGTATGTGAGACTTAAACCCATCATTATATTCATGACTGAATCATAGAATCATAGAATGGTTTGGGTTGGAAGGGACCTTAAAAATCATCTAGTTCCAAGCCCCCTGACATGGGCAGGGACACCTTTCCACTAGACCAGGTTGCTCAAAGCCCCATCCAATCTGGCCTTAAACACTGCCAGGGAGGGGGCAGCCACAACTTTTCTGGGCAACTTGTTCCAGTGTCTCCCCACCCTCACAGTACAGAATTTCTTCCTAATATCTAATCTAAATCTATCCTCTTTCAGTTTAAAACCATTACTCCTCGTCCTATCACTACACACCCTTGTAAAAAGTCCCTCTCCAGCTTTCCTGTAGGCCCCCTTCAGGTACTGGAAAGCTTCTAGAAGGTCTCCCCGGAGCCTTCTCTTCTCCAGGCTGAAAAGCCCCAACTCTCTGAGCCTGTCTTCATAGGAGAGGTGCTCCAGCCCTCTCATTATCTTCATGGCCCTCCTCTGGACTTGCTCCAACAGCTCTATGTCCTTCTTCTGTTAGGGGCCCCAGAGCTGGACGCAGTATTCCAGGTGGGGTCTCATGAGAGTGGAGTAGAGGGGCAGAATCACCTCCCTCCAACTGCTGGCTATGCTGCGTTTGATGTAGCCCAGGATACAGTTGGCCTTCTGGGCTGCAAAAGCGCACATTGCTAGCTTATGTTGAACGTCTCATTAACCATCACCCCCAAGTCCTTCTCCTCAGGGCTGCTCTCAATCCATTCTCTGGCCAGCCTGCATGTGTGGTTGGGATTGCCCCGACCCTCATGCAGGACCTTGCACCTGGCCTTGTTGAACTACATGCGGTTTGCGCGGGCACAGATAGCTTTATCAATACTTCCCTCAGCATAGTCACGGAGATAGCCATGTACCTGGTAAAATAGTCTGAATCAGTAAAGGTGGGAAACTCTTCTCCTTTAATTATTATTATCTCAGCTCATTGAGCTGTAGGGTTAGTGAGAGAGTTTTAATGGCCTACAGAAATAGTGGCTCTCAAATACTCATGGCCAAATAATTGTGGGGGATTTTTGTTGTTGTAATGTGATGAAGGGACAAGGGGTGGTGTGTGTGACAATTGTTCACTTGGCTGGTGTTGTGATGATGTTATTTTTATTGTTGTGCGGGGAACTCCTTACTGATATAAGTGAAGTTTGTGAAGCAACGTGTGCTATGATGGCACTCTACTACACCACTATGTAAAATGTTTTGGTTCTCAAAGATGCAAGCCAAGGCTGAATTTGATCCACCTGCAGTGTAAGTTCTCATAGTGGAGTCTTCTGTTGGAAAATTACCTTTAGTCATATTATGGCTTTGGAGGTACATAATACACTGAATGAAAAATGAGTTACAGTATGGTCTGTACAGGCGTTGTCTATGTATGGTAATACACTTAGAGATGTTTTCCAGTTAAAGCAGATTTTTCAGGTAACAAGCTTCTACTTTCCCTGTCCCCTCCCCAGCTACACATTACTCATAATGCATCTTTATGTTTGTAACAAGGCAGCCAGTTTGCTATAGCAAGCCTGGAAGTAATGCTGTTGCATTCTTCAGTACCCTTCCTGTTTCCATTCCAAACTGAGGAACTGAGGTTCATTTTCATTATGATTTAATTCTTTCTTGTAGACCAATGCAGCCTACTGAGAACGTTGAGAGGAGTTAATTCTCTAAACGTTTTTGCATGAAATTAGATGAGATTGCAGGTGGTTCACACATACAGACTGTAAAAGGTGTCAGGGCAACGGCTGGACTCGATGATCCCTGAGGTCTCTTCCAACCTGATTGATTCTGTGATTCTGTGATTCTGTGAGATCAGGCTGTAAAATACACAGAAGACAAAGACAGCAGAATTAACAACAACAAAATCTCATATGCTATCTCCCCAAGCACTGATTCTACCAATGATCCGGATGCTACTCCTGTGCTTCTGCTCTAAGCTGCAGTTTTACCATGTTTATGCAACATTTAGAGAAAGATACAGTTAAAAACGGAGTAGAACACATACTGATGTTCTGGATATATTATCTTCCCTACTATATGCTATGTTTCTTGAGTTCCAAAGAGAAAAATACCTTATAGAATGACATACTAGCTGAATCTTTTTGTTTCTGTTCCTGTAATGATGGTCTAGATTGACTGGAGTTTAATAGATGCATAGATCCTCTTAGTACATCCTCAAACTGAAGATGTGCCCAATCATCATTAGTAAATCTGTTCGTCAAAAACAAATGTAAAGAACCACTTTCATTCCTTGAGTCATAGCACCATTCATATGAGATTATTTCTTATTTTTTGTAGACTTACAATTTTTAGTCTCTGTGCAGGATATCCCTAGGTTAATTACAGGAACTCAACTTCACCTAAGTCCACAAGTGAAAAAAATCCTCCAAAGAACAAGAGGAACTTTAACAATTGGCATTAATTAAATGCTCACATCCCTTAGCCACTTACAAACTCCTTTGCTAGCAAAAACATGAACTATAAAAGATTTTTAAATTAGAAAAGGAGAAAGCCTCAAAAAGTTATCAGATTTTGAATTAGCAATCTCAGTGGAAATATCTTCTAAATAGATCCTAGTGATGACAGATGTTGTATATTATGATTTTGAAGCCAATGATCAAAACTAAACTTGGAAATTAATACTGCATAGTAATGATGTAAGGAGTTCACATGATTCTTCTGACATCTCTACCATGATTCTGAAAATAGAACAAACAAATCATAGTACCTTGATGTAAATCCAAGAGGGTTTGCTGTTTTCTTATTACATGTTAAGCTGGTAAAACATGGAAAATTTAATAAAATATCAGAAACACTTTTGTCTACAGAATTTTATAAGAAGTATCCATCTACTATCTTTGGTTATTCTTACAAAGTGATCTCATGAATTGGATTCCATTAGTAAGAAATTCAACCAGAAGGTGATCCTCTCTGGCAATGCACCTAATGCACGCCAGCATCCAGATCACTCTACCAGATCAGAGTTAGTCTAAAGTAAAATCCCTGAAGTGAGGAAAATTAGGATTCCATACCTTAAGCAGAAATTTTCATTGTACAAATCTTCTCCTCTTGGGCCAGATTACTTGCTAAAGTAGGGCTAGCCAGGGAGAGCTCGGGACATCTGAGCTGTAGGCAGCTTTATTGTAAGGAATCTCTCTAGCTATCTCTAAGATACCTTTACAGAGACATCTACTAACTAAAGAGAGAATAAATTAATCTTCATCTTGCTGTTAGTGTCTTTGCTAATGGCATTTCTGACAGAGATGGCAAAATAAGATCAAACGTTAAAGGTCAAATTAGGATGAAATGATGGTTACATAGTTATGTTCCCATGTATTTTTCAAAAATAACTTCTTCACATTTCTCAAGTGTTACTGAAAAAACATTTCTTTCTTTTTTTCTCTGAGCAGATATTATTATGAAGCCATTCTTAGAACCACTTATTGATCTTTATTTCTGTGAGAATTTGTTGTTTGTTTTTTTTTTCTGTATTCTTACCATAAGCACTCACAAAAACTGAGAGGATAGTCTGAGTCTTAGAAATCTGTTTCAACTTGTCTGCAGATTTTCTCTATTTCTGTAAATGAACGTAACTTCATAAAGAGAACAGATATCTTTATTGGCTGGAAAGAAACAAAAAGGAGCAAGATTTCAGGCTCACAAGTCTTTCTTTAGGTGAGGAACAGAGGTGACCAACTTCAGATTAAATACAAGTTAATGCACAAGAATGGTTCTCAGGTTATTTTATGTTCATTTTATTAAAGGAGGGAAAAGCCTTGTCTGTGAAACAGAAAGGTCTGTTTCACAGGTCTAAGTGATAAGTGATTAGCTTTTGTGGATTAAAAAAGAAATAAGTCTTTTCCAATCTGAAATGTTTTGCATTTTTCAGCTCTGAAAAAAGTATGCAATAGGCCTATGCAGTGTATTAGGCATTCCCTGTGCAGTGTAAATGTGGAAGAAAGAAACAGGGAGACTTCTGCTCTCCTGATATCAAGATTATTATGTGACTAACTGGATTATGTGAGTGCAAGGGAGAAAGGGGCAGAACTGCTAGTGAGAACTGGGAGAAATCTTTGAGTTCTTTGATGCATACTGTGTACACCAACCTTAAATAAAATTCTGTGATTGCTTGAAGTGTATAATGTAAATAATTCTCAAAAGCTCATTTTGGTAGATTTGGGGTTTCCTGCATTCTTCAGGAACAGAACTCGCTCTTCCTATTGATGTCAGCTTTAAGCATAACTGTCTACATTAATGCTACAGTGTGCGTTTTCCAAGTGGCAACTGATTGCCACGGGCAAAGTAGAAAATGATTTCATAATACAATTCCAAAACCAAGATGTCAAAGTCTACTGCTCATCTCTGAAAAATGTGACAATATTTAAGTCACTTGTAACACTGAGGAACTTCTTTTCAAATAGAAATATATTATTGATTATGAGTCACTGCAGCTACTTTCGATCATCTAGGCTACTGTTAAAGGAATTTCCAGCTCTTATCCTTCTCTTTTCAAAGGTCAGAATACGCCTTGTCTTTGCTATTCCAGTAATGCTATGCAGCGTGGTATTATTTAAGTAGTGTTATGCTTGTTCACTCTGCTATGTTGGATAGGTGTTTCTCATGTTAGACTTTAAACTGTGATTCTTTTCACAAAGGAGGCAAATCTGGGACTCTGTAGGTGTAAATACTAGGAACAGCTGCATTCCAGGGCATTTGTGTTGATATATACTCCATCAATTGAATGGTTGTAACAAAAGGTGTAGATAGTATCCCTATCTTGGTATAATTAGAAGTTTGAATTTGGAAGATTCACCTATGATAATGTTATCCTTTTATTAGCTGTAAAGGAGTTGTAGTATGAGCATAGGTTGTACTGGACATTTAATTTTCATGCTGTTTTCAACTTCATTATTTCTTATTTGCCTTCTTCCCAAGATGTTTTGGGACGCTAGTTCTAATACAGGGGAATCTGAAAAACTTGTTTTTATGTTCAATCAGATAAATTCCTGAAAAAGTTTGCTACCATGGAGTCAGCAGAGACCTTCTGCACAGAAATGTGAACATTTGTTTTAAAAGATGGTCTTATGTAATTCAATATCTAGTAAGTATAGAATTTAAAAATATATAAAAATAAATATATTTAAAGTCTAAATTTTATGTGTCACTTTTTACTACCAGTAAAGCTGATGGCTTTTCAGGCTAAACAATAATAGCTGGGCTAAACATTGGCATGAAACTTATATATTATGTATTTGAATGCTTCATTCGCTCTTGAAGAGAACACTTACATAGACTGTTAATATCAATACCCACAGAAAATCTACAATTCTTTAAAATGTTTGAGAATTGTAGCCAAGGAGGGACAGTGTGTTTGGAGTGGGGAATTTCTTAAACGGAAAAGAAACAGTTCTGTAATTAGTTCTTTGCATATTGAAGATAAAAGCTCTATGCTACTCTTAGATCATTAACATGCTGTCTGCATTCAGTCTTGTAGACATGTCTATTCTCCCTATTTCATATTTTATTTTCATGCCTTTTTAAAGTGTTTCAATTATGGTTGGACTTTGTCACCCTTCAAGCTAAGGAATATTTTTCCTGACTAGTAATCCCATTTCATTCAAATGAAATATAGTGGAATTGCAGATGATATAATGGTATCAGAGACAAGCTTATTGTTTCTATAATTTTTTTTTTGCGTTAAACTGCATTAACTAACAGAAAAGAAGTGGAAAAAATGTGAATGACTAAGTGGAAAGGCTTACTGAGCCCTTCCCTAAGGGCTCAGCAAACTGAACCCTTCCATAAATTACCTTCTGCTCCTATTACATTCTGACTCTTTCCATTGCTACTCACAGACACAGTACTTCAATATTGTTATTTTCAGACTAATGTTCTTAAAAACCTGAGGAGTTTTCCATGGTATACGAAGTTTCCAGTGGTGTCCAGATTAAAACAAAAAATTGTTTTCATTTGTAGCCTAAGCAGATTTGAATCAAGTTCTTGAAAATAACATTTTCTGATTTTCTTTGTGGTTTATGAGTTATGAGTTATGATTCATGCATTCATGATTTTATTTAGCAATCACTCATAAGTAAAAACCACTTTACTTGACAAATTAGGCTATTTTCTAACATTTTAAATTCATATAAAGCTGTTACCTTCAACAGTAGAGAACATACAGGAGATGCACTTTTTGTTGTTTACAATAGCAAAAAATATTGCTTTTTGAGAGGCACATAGGAATTTCTCTTCTCATTTTCTTGTCATCGTGAAACTTGAACAAAATTGTGTTTTATATTATGTGATGATTTCCCCCGTGATTTTCTCTAAATTATGCATGCAGTTCTTAGGATCAAATTCTGCCTATCCTCTCCACCTGTGACAGTAGTTTCCTATGCAGCAAATTGTAACCAGAAAAAAAATTAACTTAATTGAAATTATTTACAATTAGAGGTTGCACAACATGAATATGTGTCATGATCCGGCTCACAAAAAGCATTTGCAATGTTACCGGTTAATTTTTTTAACCTTTCTAACAACATCTGCAAAACAGGACCTTCATTTTTATATGTTTAGAAATAATCTTTATAAAATAGCAGAACTCTTTCTGACCAGACTTCAGCAAAAGTATTCTTTGCAACATGGAAAATACAAACACAGTAGAGGAGAAAAAGAAAGAGAGGGAAGAGAAGAGGGTAATTTGGTATTTTTCCAAAGCCATTGACCTTTCAACTGCATTGCAAAACATAAAGACAAGTACAGTAAAAAAAAAACCCACTGTCCAACCATAAGTATAAACCTATCCTCATTTCCTGTTTATAAAAATTTATTTTGTCTTTATTTTGTCTACCCCTTTATACTGCATTTTAAGTCACATATGTCTGTTTTCCTTCCAATTCTAGAAGTTTTATAATCAGCAAGTGCCCTGCCAAAAAGGAGGAGAGAGTGAAAACCTACCTCTAGCATCCAGAATGCCTATTTCCCATAAGTCATTACTAACAACACTGCTGTTCCTGTCATTGACTGTTCGATTTATTCATCTGCAGTTTCAAGCATCCTTTAACTAGGAACCTGAAGAGTATTTTTTATCAGTTTATGCTCTAAGGATTCAGAGTGATGATGTATAATTCATATATTATTCAAACCTCTCCTTAATGGTTTTTGCTTTGTCACCACTATAGATTCAAAGCAAACTTCTAGACAAAATGCAATTTGTAACACAAAGAATTCAAAATGTTGTTAATTTTCATGTCCGGTTTGTAATTCTGAGTACCACTGTATTCATGTTACCTCAAGGAGCATACTTTGTATACTCCAGTATTAGGTTTGATTAGAATTGCCTTATTCATTGGTGAGATTAAAGGCTAAAAATAACTTCCTCTATATTGATTACACTTTTCTAGTATCAAATTCTTTCAAATAGGTAAGATAGGTAAATCTTACCTAACTTAGATATCTTTAAGGCAGAGTACTTACCTCTTTTATCAACCATTTTAGTCAATTCAGAGATGGGATTTTGGGTTTTTCTTTGACATATTTCAGATATCTACTCTGAAATCATATAGGAGAGACATCTATTTTGCTCATTAATGGCAGGGGGGAGGGTAGGTTATCTAGATTATACATAGATATCTATGTCATTACTGAGGCTTCACCTAGAATCATTAGTGTGATGTTCAAGTTTCTTCAGAACATGCTGGGAACAATCCTGTTGTAGATGAGGAGCACAGGATCTTGTATACAAGGAGAGGCTGAGAACACTGAGTCTGTTTAGCCTGGAGAAGAGAAGATTTGAGAGGGGATCTTATCAATACTTACAAATACCTTAGGGGCTGGTGTCAAGATGATGGGGCCAGACTCTTCTCAGTGGTGCCCAGTGACAGGACAAGGGCAACAGGCACAAACTGAAACATGAGAAGTTCCATCTGAATATGAGGAAAAACTTTTGTACTTTGAGGGTGACAGAGCACTGGAACAGGCTGCTCAGGGAGGTTTTGGAGTCTGCTTATCTCGAGATATTCAAAACCCACCTGGATGTGACCCTGTGCAATGTGTTCTAGGTGAACCTTTTTTGGCACGGGGTTGGACTAGTTGATCTCCAGAGGTCCCTTCCAACCCTAACCATTCTGTGATTCTGTGATTCTAAAAACTATGTTTAATGTAGGACTCCAATTAAAGAGATTTAGTTTGTGCTTGGTGGCTTGCCAGGTTCCCTAAGACTATTGAGTGAGTGTGTTGAGCAATAGGACTTATTACCCAACCTATACTTTCTCTGTTTCACAGCCGTCACTGCAGCTCTGTCTTCCAAAGAGGGTAAATTAACCATCTGCTGGCAATGGGTCTCTAGAAAGAATCTAGTGTTTCACAGTTCACAGATCTGTCTTTTTGATTACAGTTGCATAGTTCTTTCTTTTCCTTAGAAATTATTTAATTTCACAAACAAAACCTTGTTTTCTAGAATAGCTCCAGAATACCACACAAAAAATGTTGTTCGGCACCACAGGGGAAGTAATTTTTCAAAGCCATCTCTGAGTAGGCCACACAAGCCACTAATGAATTCAATGTACCGTCCTTCAGTTTCACTTAACACAAACTCATGATACTTCTAATCTCTGCTCCTAAATCTGCATTTACAAAAAATACTGAGTTAATGAATAAAGAAAGAATTGTTATGGTCCTGGCTGCAGTTAATGGACTCAATTAACAATTTGTTGGTAGAAGCAGAGGATGGCTCTGAACTTGTTAAACTGTACGTGAACGACCCTGCTTACTTGAAAAAGAGAATAACAAAAAAATCTAGTATTTCAGTGAAGCATGGCGTCAGTTCCCACGTTGTTTAACTTTAATGATGCATCCTCAGTAAACACTGCTATGTTGTGAGACTTTACAGATTGTTTTTAAACTCCTTGTGAAATAAAGAATAATCAGCCTTTGGGAAACTGGATATTGCACAGATTCTGCCATGCCTTTTGTACTCAGATGTGGGGATGCCAAAACAGCTCTGTAAGAAGTTCAGATATGAAAGGAGCTTTTTAATTCTCACGCTGAGTGTTGGTAATAACCTCTGTGCTCTTGTACAATATCACAATACATACATACCTCAAATGGAGAAATAACCCTTAGAAACAAGAGAAAAAAAATTGCTAATTGAAACTTCAATTTTGTCATGGTCACCTATAAAACATAGAACAACTTACTGGTTTTGGAAAGTGGACAAAAATAGAATGTATTTTGTAAACACCAGGCTATTTTCAGTATGCACAAGAAGGAATTATGATGTTCGGGTTGAATGATTGCTATAGATCTGTAACATGGGTATTTCCCCTACAGAACTGAGTCAACTTCAGTGACCAGAGTACTTCTGGGTAAAAAGGGAAGATATTTTTGAGGGATTCACCTTATTTATCTTTATATCCTGAAAATATAAATATCTACATATGAGCCAGTTATATTTTTCTTATGTAAAACGAACATTTGTTCTGCTCTAGAATTTTTCAATGAGATTAATTTCTGTCCCACTTCTGTGGCCAGGAAAGAATGCAGTAGCAGATACATATGAAATTCTGGTAAATGGGTTTACCTTAGAGAATATTTTGTTATTTATATCAGTATCCCTGAACACAGAAATTTACTTTTGTATTCAACATCCATTTTTGCAATGAGAGCAGCCTGCAAAATGTTAAGACTATATAAATACAATGAATTTAGGATGTTAAGAATTTAAAATGCAGGGAATATAAGATTTTAAGGAGCTTAAAATATAGGACTGAACAATCAATGAATTTGCATTTATTATTTTAGTGTATTTTATATTTATTTATTCCATATAAATGTGCCAAACACTCCAACAATGTGAAGTCTCACATTGTTAATCATCTATTGCGTTTATCAAGTCATTGGAATACTTCAAAATTTGTAAACTCAAGCTCACACTTCCTTCTTTTACTTGATAGTTACTATCTAAATATCTGAATTATAAGGTATGACATTTGAAGACACAAATAGTTTATAAATTAAAGGGTAATGGACTTACTCTTTCTCTTTGTTTTACTTCTGTTTATCAGACTGATGCTTATTCTGGCAGCTGAAGTTTTACATTAATTTCAGTAGAGCATACCACTAAAATCTTGTAGTTTTATATCTGCCTTAATCATCAGTGCACTTTATCTCACAATCCAGAATGGATGATGAAATAAAATGCCTTTGTATGTGCTAAATCTGTTTTACTTCATATACATACACATGAGTTTTTAAGGAGTTTTTCTTTAAAAAAGAGAGAGGATTTACAAATGAAAATAAAGAGACCCGGGCAGTAAATTTCCACGGTAATTTGTATTTAAGGAATTCAGATCAAAGCAAGTCATCTGAAAGAGCAAATATGACATTATTTAATCATATTTATTTCTATGTTGTTAACTTACTTGTGTTAACACAACTGAAAGTTGCTTAATTCTGAAAGTGATGTAATACATAGTAGAACACTAACGTTGGGACAAAATAAAGAGTACCACTCGTATCCACCATGAAGGCTCTGATATTAATGGGATCTAGGTGCTCCCATAGGTCTTGTGTTGAGGGGAAAGAGACAGAAAGCTGCTGGGGGAAAATGTTATAACCAAATTCCTCATTTTCCTCAGAGATACTTAAAAAGAAAAATTTCTATGACAATATTAATGGATTAAGTACAAATAAAATCCCAAGCTTTTCCTGAATATTCTAAATGTATTCTTACTAAATACATCAAATTGTAGTGTTAAGTGGACCATGTGATGATAAACATTAAAATATTGTAGGACTAAGCCTCGTTAATTCTTAATCCTACTGTGATGTCGCAGTATACCACTGCTTGTGCTGAAAAGGTTGTATATATTTAGCATATTTATTATCAATAATTATTTCACCCTCTTTATTTCAAAGTATTTTAGGCACGTCTATCTAACCATCTATAAAATAGATGAAGAAATAGTACCACATTTTGAGAAAAACCTGTTAGAGAGTGACTAGATTCTTATTCAGTGAAGCCTTTGATACTTGATAAAACTCTATGGACTTCAGTGGTACATAAGCACAGACTGCAATTAAAAATCTTCATTTTGTCACTGAAATGGGATCTACTACACAAAAAATATATAGTGCATACCTGATAAAGAAAAGGTAATGTCAGTGTAAGGGAGCATATTACAGAATCATTTAGATTAGGCAATGATTATGCCTTTGGAAACAGAAGCTATAGAGGCAATAACCATTGAACAAAACTGGTATTAGGACTACAAGAATACTGTTCACTATGATAAGATTGTTTAAATTATGCCTGAATTATACATCTGAGACGTTAACCTTGAACATTCTCTGTGATAGTATGAATCCCACACTTTTCCTCAGCATAACTCATTAAAAAATTAATTTGAGATTAGCTTTTCCTTTAATATCAAATAAATATTTCCTACTGCTTCCACTAAACATTATTTTTTCTTTTGTTCTTGCTAACAAAAGAAAATAATGTATAACCATCTTCATAGTTCCTCTTCATAGATTGCATGTCTCCTTTCCTCAGAATTAGCAGATCAATTGCTCATAACCATTATTCCTAGGGTGTAGCTTTCTTCAAGCCTTTGTATAACTTTTCTTGTTTCCTTTTCTTAACTCCGTGTGAGCTTTTTTCTTTTCTTTATTTTTTCCTTTTTTTTCAGTCGTACGTCACTGTATTTTCCATGTTTTTTTTTATTCTTTACTGCAACATCTTACCAACTGTTTCATTTCCCATTCAATATACATTTCTCTTTGATTTTCCTTTCATTCCTTTGCAAATTGGAAAAGAATGACCTTACGTCATGACTAGTTTTGGCAGTGCCCAAATCAAGTTGGTGGTGCAGTAAACACTCAAACCAGTTACCACACTTTCCCTACTATCATATCTTCTTGAAAAATCCTCTATCCCAACTCTCTCTTCCCTGTTGCAGTCTTTCCTTATCCACCCACTTGTGGACACTGTGGTCATTTAACTATCTGTCTGTGAGGCACACATACACTACACCCCTTGGGCAGGCTGAGAAGTACTTCTGCCTCTCATTTATTAGCAAGTCAAATAAATTGCTTGACCAGTAGCCTAGACTCTTTGGGCATATGCTGCATGAGGTGTTTTAGATAATATTTTACTCTGAGTGATCTTGTCTACCTGAGGATGCACAAGGAGGTTACTCATGATATTGGAAGTGCAATTTAAACTATTGAAAAAAAATTAAATATGTAAGTGGGTACACTAGTTTCAAATGGAATGAAACTGAACCATTTTAATACTATTTTAATTCTAAATAAGCATCCATATAAAGATCCAGGTTAATTAATTCAAGAGATAAATTGTACTAGTTTTACCTTTGTAGTTAATCTCTCTTTTCAAACGTGGCAGTATAATGCTCAGAATCGACAGAATAATTTTTTGTCACTGGGTTTTAATTTGTATGTAATTTATGGAGGAAACAATAATAAAGAAGCAGATGGCTCCAGATTAAGTGCTATGCCGGCTTTAATAACATCAGTCACTTATTGTTTTTTTTATGCTGTTTCCTGTATTTTTCCCTTCAAAAGCTTTGTTCATTTGATTCTTTGTTGACACTTCTAAATATTTGTGAGGCACTCTCAGAACTCAGCATGAGCAGCTCCAGCACTTTCTTTGAAACACAGAAGGAAATCTGCTTACGAACACATGGACAGAACTAAGGATATTCAAGGTATGATAAAAGCTAAGTTAAAGAAGCATGTGGCTTAAACTAGCAGTGCTGATAAAAAACTAAGTTTCAGGCTCTCAATGCTATCTGACTTCCTTTTACTTTATTGATTTATTACAGTATAGACAGTAACAGAGATATTTTGCCTTATGGCAAACACTTTACTCATCACACTCAAGTTAGCCATCCAAAGCTTAGTTGGAAGAGGAAGATAAGCATCTCCACTTGTATACTTCTAATAGAATTTTCAATTCCCAGTTTTCTCCACTGAATATAGAAGAGGTGTAAAATAGATAGAATACCACGAAAAGCTTTCATGAGTCACTGAAAGCTATGATTTTTAAGAGAAAGGATGGGCCCGTTTATTCTAAAGAAAAATATCTTTCCTGGACTTTGTCTGACCTTTGAAAGGAGTGATATCTGCACATATTCTAAACCTTAAAAAGAAAACAAGTAAGTAAGTGTCACACTCCTTTAGAATCCAAAAAGTCCATCCAGAATCTCTTTTGCTATTTACCTTCATTAATTAAAGGCAAAAGTATTTGCGAAAGAGGCATGAAAAACTAAATGGAAACAAATATGAAATATTTTAATCTCTATTAGCTTTTTGGGAAGTGATTGTGCAGCGATCTGTTTCCAGAACTATGCTGCGCTTGATTTGGGAAGGAGCAGCCTTGGAGCAAAGAGAGTCTAGGAGAGACAAGAGATCAGGGATTCATAATGTGTTTTTTTTTTCTGTGACCTTTTACTTAGCAAGATAAACATATTTTTATATAAATATATAGATATTAGATATAAATTTAGATATATATAGATCTTAGATCACCTTTAAGGATTTTGTGATGAAAGCATGCTCATTTTATTACAGAGCAATAATAAAAAGAACTATAGCTTTTCTTATATATTCTGTCATCATTATTATTGTATAGTTGAATGCTATTGAATAGTCTGAAAGTCTCCACTGAGAAAGACTGTTTCTCTGTATTATCATCAAACAATGATGAGTGAATGAACTCAATACACCAAAATAGAATGTGGTGAAATATGCTGACACTGAAGTAATTCTTCATTGTGAAGTTAATAAATTCAACACAACAGTTTTTACAAGATACTAATATGAGATATTCAGCTCATGGGCACCTTGTTTGTTACCAAGATTGGTATTTGTCAATTTTTTTAATTAGATTTAGGGTTTTCCACCAAGTACTTAATGTGAACGATAAATTCCTAGTTACTTCTGGACATTCTGGACCAAATTAATCATTTCTACTGCATTTGTTAGCAACCAAGTTTTTGTGCTACTTTTTCCTCTTGTTTCAGTTTTTAATACAGAAAAGATCAAAAGACTTTTTTATTATTATTTTTTCGGGTTCAGTGCGTTGGCCTGTGAGGAAATGTATCTATAGCAGAAAATTTAAGTATACTATATCTCAACTTACACAATAAACATCAAATTGGGAGAACAAAGTTATTGATTTTGCAATTCTTGCAAAGTAAAAGAACACAGGAAACTAACCTGTGTTAGAAACAGCAGATCAATTATAGTTTTAGAAGCTCATACTTAAAATCAGATCATATGATACTATGCACAATTCACTGGTGTGCAGATAAGGAGCATATTTTTACATTTATATTGTTACTTAAACTTAGGCGTTCAAAAAATGTATGGTATTGAATCCTCTGAACAATTAAACTATTGAGAAGTGTAGATTCTGAAGCAGTGGAGAATTTAACCTTACTCCCACAAAAAGGATGGCAGTCAAAACAAAAAAATCCTTAAACACAAAAAATGGAAAACTCTTTTATTATATTTTCTCAAATGTTTACAATCTCCATGTAAAGAAGCTTGTATTCATAAGGCTTCTGTAACAATTAGGAGTTAGGAACCTTCAGTGTCAGTTGAGAAATCCTAGAAATCCTCTGGGAGAATAAAAACTCCCCCTGATCCAGAACTGTATGCTGCTATTAAGGAGCTGGAGAACCATGGGCAGAGGTCAACTGTATGAGGTTCAAAAAAGCCAAGTGCTGGGTCCTGCACTTGGGTCCCAAAAACCCTGTGCAACACTACAGGCTTGGGGAAGAGTGGCTGGAAAGCTGCCTGGCAGAAAAGGACCTGGGGGTGTTGACTGATAGCCATCTGAATATGAGCCATCAGTGTGCCCAGGTGGCCAAGGCCAACAGCATCCTGGCCTGTATCAGCAATAGTGTGGCCAGCAGAACTAGGGAAGTGATCGTCCCCTTGTACTTGACAATGGTGAGGCCACGCCTTGAATACTGTGTTCGGTTTTGGGCCCCTTACTACAAGAAAGACATTGAGGTGCTGGAGAGAGTCCAAAGAAGGGCAACGAAGCTGATGAAGGGTCTAGAGCTCAGGTTTTATGAGGAGCGGCTGAGGGATCTAGGGTTGTTTAGCCTGGAGAAAAGGAGGCTGAAGGGACATCTTATTGCTCTCTACAGCTACCTGAAAGGAGGTTGTAGCAAGGAGGGTGTTGGTCTTTTCTCCCAAGTAACAAATGATAGGATGAGAGGAAACAGCCTCAAGTTGTACCAGGGGAGGTTTAGACTGGATATTAGGAAAAATTTCTTCAGCGAAAGGGTTATCAAGCATTGGAACAGGCTGCCCAGGGAAGTGTTTGAGTCACCATCCCTGGAGGTATTTAAAAGAGATGTTGATGTGGTGCTTGGTCGTGGACTTGGTAGTGTTAGGTTAATGGTTGGACCTGAAGATCTTAAAGGTCTTTTCCAACCAAAACAATGCTAAGATTCTACGGAATTCCTTTTTCTTAATAAAGTTACATTTCTGGTAGAGAACTTCAAACTTTATGCAGTTTGCTGAGAGTAAATCCAATTTTTGAACATCACTGGTTTTCAAATGCTTCAAATGCAGTACGAAAGAAGTGGAACAGTAATCCTTTTTTATTTCCTTTATCCCGTTTAATATTATGTATTCTTCATACTATGCTTTTACCACCTCTATTCCTTCTTTTTCTAAGGAAAACAATTTCATTATTTCTAGGCTTTTCTATATGAAAATCTTCTCTATTTCCATTAGCAAGTCTCTTCATGGGTTCTCTGTTATCTTTTTTTAACCCCTCGGTATGTTATTTCACATAGCTTTCAAGGTCTGAACATTATTTTGGCTTTAGAGTTTTCCTTTTCTCTTTTCACATCTCGACTTTAAATCCTTCTTCACTCTTCTGTCAACAGATGAACACTGAACACAATCTTCAACGAGTTATCTGCAGCATCTCTTTCCTAAGCTGATACAGTAGACAAAGAAGACATTAAGATGCATGAATACTGAAGTTTTTCCTTCATGATTGTAGTTTAAATACATTTTACTAGGGGAAATGCTAGAACTGCAGGAAGTTCCTCTGATCGCCTGTGGATAACTTATTTGTGTGTAGAATATATACACACAAATAAGTATATTTATGAGGAATGCAACACTATATTTATGAGGAATGCAATTAATTTTCAATTACAGAACAATTACAAATTACACATTTTGTTACACACAAAACAATTAAAATTGACAGCAAAAGTTAGTATTATTTCGGGAAAATACAGCTTCTCTTGTGCTTGAGTTTAAATTCGGTTCCTAGTCTACTTTTCCTATGCTCCCTTGAAACATAAACAACATATCACTAGTTAATTGTGGAACTACTATGCACTGTGGTGTATACTAGAATTAGACAGTTAAAGCAGACTCCCTAATGGCATGAACTATTTCAGAAATACTAAAATTATTGTCCTTTCCTTTTAATCAACTAACATAATGGTGTAAGAGCTACAACAGCGTCAGGAATAGCAAAAAGCTGGGAGAGGAAGAAATAGTTACAGAAGATAAAAATTCCTGCATAGAATTTTTAAAATGTCTTTTGTATGGCTGATACAAAACTTACAAGTAAAGGAACAGATAATGGGAAGCAAAGCTTAAATTTAACAAGTGGAACTGCCATCAATAACTACGGTTGAAGTCATGTAATGAAATTGTCAGCTGATTTTCCAGGCATCTGAGGAGCATGTATAATAGAATAAGTGAAGAGAAAAAAGTAGGAGCAGAGATTCATGATAACAAATAAAAGTTTAGGTTAAGAGGCTAGTTTGGAAAAAGTCTGGGACAAAAGACTTCTGGAAAGCTGGGGCACAGGAAGGAATCAATTGTGTATAAAGATGAGAAATGAGGAATTACTACAATCCAAGCAACAAAAGAAACCTCATATGAAAAATCAAACTGACGGAGAAATAACTAGTATTGGCAGGATGAGGAGAGAACTAGAGAGGAGATGAGAATAAGAAGAGGTTCATTATGATTTGGAAGAAGATTGTGCAAACTGGAATGAGGAAGAGAGAAAAAAGTAGGAGACAGCAGCACAGCAGATTAGAGCTGGATTTGCAGGAAAACTTGGAAAAAAGTCGGATAGTCAGGACTGGATCTAAGGCAAGAAATTGTATTCATCTGATGTAATTTTAGCTGTCTGTAATGAAGATGTCAACAGTTGAGCTACATGCACTACATTTCCCTTACAGACCAAGGAAAAGAAATTTCTTCCATCTGAGGGATTCTGGATGCCTGCATTAGAAGTTGGCAGCTAACTATTACAGACAAGACTGACAAAAGTATCAGCTGAGGGAATCAGGATAGGAAAAGAAACCTGAAGCCAACTGCAAAACTTTTTCTTAAACAGAAAGAACCTAGATCAAGGGAAAACACTTCCTATTATATTATAGAAGGAAATCTAGAATTCAAAGTACTATTCCTCAGCTAATACACTCTGAAGTCTTTTTCCTGTGGAAAAAAATGTCCTTTTTTGTGTGTGCTGGTTCCCATCTCTTACCAGATATAAATCTTAGTCACCTCATCGCTTCACTGGCCTCATGCTTCGGGATGATTGGTAGAGCACATAGGAGAATTGGGCAGAAAAATGGGGAACAATGAGTTTGTAAATTTTTTTTCAGTCTCAGGCAGTTTATATTCATTCACACACACAAGAAAAACACTCCAGTGCAATAACCTTATTAATATTGTAAATTCAAGAATTCCATAGTTCAGAAATAGCCAAGGAAAGATTTCCTGTGTAACCATAATTAACTCCCTTATACATCCTCAGCTATTTTGTAATTATATTGCTGAAATTTATTGAAAATAGTAATTGCTTTGCTTTTTTTTTAAAAAAAAAAGTTCTGAATAATGTGGTTTGAGTCATCTGGAAACTATTTATGAATTTGAATCAGATTAAAAGAAAATGTGGTCTCATGTTTTGGGTTTTTTTTTGAGGGGAGTGTTTTCATTTTGGTCTGTGCTTTTTTTTATCTTTTTTTTTTTTCTCCTTTCCCCCCCTCTCTTTTGTAAGAAACAACCAAAACCTAACTGAGGTAGAATTTAGAAGACTTCCAGAGGATAGATAGTGACAGAAAGTAGTGGTGAACTAACAATGATTGTGACAGTATGCTTTTTACACAGTAGCTTAATGAATAAATTTGACATGCAAGTTGTGGAAAAAGGAAGGTAAAACACACACATGCATAGATATATACTTTAAAATGTACTTTATAAGCTGAAAACTATTTGAATAAGTTCTGAATTTATAGAGCTACTTGATTTGACAAACTCAATTCAAACATTTACTCAATTATTGTAAATATTTACTATGGCAAGATATGTTATTGTATAGTATAAACAATTCCATAGCCAAAAAAATTATTTGATGTAAATTAAAAATCTGACTTTGTGTAAGGGAACCATATTTCATTAGTTACTTACCCTTTATTTGCAAAGTAAGTGACATGAAAGAAGACTGTAGTAAGTAGTTACATGTCTGAGCTATGAGAAACAGTGAAACAGAGTATGGTTTCAAAAGCAGAGAGTATAGTTTCTAATTTTAAAAAGGGACAAGAGGAGCAAGACACAATTAGAAGTTTTCCTCCTGAAGAAGATTACAGGTAAATTTTTAAATTCCTTTGTATTTGAAATTCCAAAGAGAATTTGAGAGTTAAACTTTGGTGATGAGATGATCAAACATATGTTTTGTGTTGTTCTACATTAAACAACATGAATTACAGTATCGTAAAAACTAAAGTGGAAGAAGCTTTATTTCAGGCTGTATGTGTTCACTGGGAGTCTTGGATTTTTATTCATGTGATTGACCTATGTTGAATTCTGTAGTGGTATGTTTCAATGGTATATCTTGTGTAGGTTTTATAGTTAGATTGTGTATTTGTCCCCATGCTGCAAAGGAGAGACAATCTTAAAATACAAAGCAGATGAATTATCAGCTTAATTACCAAGTATGTCAATGTTTTACTTTCAGTGAAACCCACTGAAGAACTACTAATATGGATTCAATACCTTCCTCTGATGTTTTTCCTTACTTGTAAGGACTTTACCAGATAAAGTCCAACGGTGCACAAAGAAAAAGAACAGAAAAACACATCAGTATTTTACTTCGAAATTCTTGAAAAAAGCATTACTTACTCCCCACATAAAAGCTGTTTCATACTGTAGATTTAACGGCTAAGAATTTATTAACTAATATGCCTCTTTTAAATTTTTTTTAAATCTTCAGTTAAAACAATAGTGGTCTGGGTTGGAAAATGGTAGACGCATTTTTTCACAGAATCACAGAATCACAGAATGTTAGGGATTGGAAGGGACCTCGAAAGATCATCTAGCCCAATCCCCCTGCTGGAGCAGGATTACCTAGACCATATCACACAGGAACGCGTCCAGGCGGGTTTTGAATGTCTCCAGAGAAGGAGACTCCACAACCTCTCTGGGCAGCCTGTTCCAGTGTTCGGTCACCCTCACAGTAAAGAAGTTTTTCCTCATATTTTTGTGGAACCTCCTGTGTTCCAGCTTGCACCCATTGCCCCTTGTCCTGTCAAGGGATGTCACTGAGAAGAGCCTGGCTCCATCCTCATGACACTTGCCCTTTACATATTTATAAACATTAATGAGGTCACGCCTCAGTCTCCTCTTCTCTAAGCTAAAGAGACCCAGCTCCCTCAGCCTCTCTTCAGAAGGGAGATGTTCCACTCCCTTAATCATCTTCGTGGCTCTGCGCTGGACTCTCTCTAGCAGTTCCCTGTCCTTCTTGAACTGAGGGGCCCAGAACTGGACACAATATTCCAGATGCGGCCTCACCAGGGCAGAGTAGAGGGGGAGGAGAATCTCTCTTGACCTGCTAACCACACCCCTTCTAATACACCCCAGGATGCCATTGGCCTTCTTGGCCACAAGGGCACATTGCTGGCTCATGGTCATCCTGCTGTCCACTAGGACCCCCAGGTCCCTTTCCCCTACGCTGCTCTCCAACAGGTCTGTCCCCAACTTGTACTCATACATGGGGTTGTTCTTGCCCAGATGCAGGACTCTACACTTGCCCTTGTTATATTTCATTAAGTTTCTCCCCGCCCAACTCTCCAGCCTGTCTAGGTCCCTCTGAATGGCTGCGCAGCCTTCCGGCGTGTCAGCCACTCCTCCCAGTTTGGTGTCATCAGCGAACTTGCTGACAGTGCACTCTAATCCCTCATCCAAGTCATTAATGAATATATTGAATAGTACTGGTCCCAGTACTGACCCTTGAGGGACTCCGCTAGACACAGGCCTCCAACTGGACTCTGTCCCATTGACCACCACTCTCTGGCTTCTTTCCTTCAGCCAGTTCACAATCCACCTCACTACCTGATCATCCAGACCACACTTCCCCAGTTTAGCTGCGAGGATGCTGTGGGAGACCGTGTCAAACGCTTTACTGAAATCGAGATAGACCACATCCACAGCTTTACCATCATCTATCCACCGGGTTATGTCCTCATAAAAGGCTATCAAGTTGGTTAAGCGTGACTTCCCCTTGGTGAAGCCATGTTGAGTGCCCCTAATGATCCCCCTATCCTTGATGTGCCTAGAGACAGCACCAAGGACAAGTTGTTCCATCACCTTTCCGGGGATGGAGGTGAGGCTGACCGGTCTATAGTTACCCGGGTCCTCCTTCTTGCCCTTTTTGAAGACTGGAGTGACATTCGCTTTCCTCCAGTCCTCAGGCACCTCTCCCGTTGCCCACGACTTAGCAAAGATGATGGAGAGTGGCCTAGCAATGACTTCCGCCAGCTCCCTCAGCACCCGCGGGTGCATCCCATCAGGGCCCATGGATTTATGGACGTCCAGGTTGCTTAATTGGTCCCCGACCCAGCCCTCATCAACCAAGACAGATTCCTCCTCTATCCTGACTTCTTCTGGGGCCTCAGGGGTCCGGGGCTCCTCAGGACAGCCTCCAGCAGTATAGACAGAGGCAAAGAAGGCATTCAGTAACTCCGCCTTCTTTTTGTCCTCTGTCTCCAGGGCCCCCACCTCATTCATCAGTGGGCCTACATTGCCTCTAGTGTTGGCTTTACCTGCAATGTATTTGAAGAAGCCCTTTCTGTTGTCCTTGACCTCTCTTGCAAGGTTTAATTCCAAGGAGGCCTTAGCTTTCCTAGTTGCCTCCCTACATCCTCTGACAACAGACTTCTATTTCTCCCAAGTGGCCAGCCCCTCCTTCCACGATCTGTACACCCTCTTCTTCCACTTGAGTTTGCCCAGCAGTTCCCTGTTTAATCATGCAGGTCTCCTGCTACCCTTCCTTGACTTCCTACCTGTTGGGATGCTCTGATCTTGAGCACGGAAGAAGCAGTCCTTGAATGCTAACCAACTATCTTGGGCCCCCTTACCTTCTAGTACCCTGTCCCATGGGATTTCCCCTAGCAATTGCTTGAAAAGGCTAAAGTTGCCCTACTAAATTCCAGGGTTGTGATTCTGCTAGCTATTCTGTTCCCGCCACATGAGATCCTGAACTCTACCATCTCATGGTCACTACAACCAAGCCTGCCTTTTTTTATTTAAAAAATAAATTTTTTAAATTCATATTGTTAAAGGAATTTTATGGCACATTACTCGCAATGTTTCAAGTAAAAAGTTAAGTCTGTGTTTATCTAATGTATACCTGATTTTATAGCACAAACCTAGAAATCTCCATGTGAGTAAATTCAGAAGCTTTAAATGTATTTAATGAAATTTAGTCCTGTGAAGAGGTCTGGTTGAAAACTCATCTTTACCCTTTTGGAATGAATAACCTAGATCAGTATCAGGTAAAATCTGAGATTAGCTGACAGCTGTAGTCCAGTTTCATTTCCTATACGGACAAATATTTTAGGTGCTCTTGTCATCCATGTGGCTAATTGTAATCAATTTCCTTTTCTAGGTTGAAATGAGTTTTGGGCAATCTCTTTGGAGAACACGTTTGGAGAAAGGCTTTCAAATGAGCAATTCTATAATAGCTGACATGATAGTCAGGGAACTGTCTCTGTTCAGCCCACACCCAGGGCTAAACAAGAACCAGTTGTTCTACCACCGAATCTCCCCTCCGCAACTGAGAAAGGGAACTGGGAGGGAGACTCGTGGGCTGAAATTTAAACTGATTTAATACAGTAAGAAAACCAGTATCAATAATAATACAATAGGCACAAAATTATACTTAGCTCATAGAGTGCTGCTAAGTCCTTCCAGGGATAGTGAGGAGAGGAGAGGAGAGGAGAGGAGAGGAGAGGAGAGGAGAGGAGAGGAGAGGAGAGGAGAGGAGAGAGAGCCCACTCCCAGCAAGGTTTCCCATTTATAGTGAACATGATGTTAATGTTATAGAATATACCTGTGGGCCAGGCTGGGTCAGCTGCCCGGGATTTAACTCCTAATGGCCTTGATAACCATACCACAGGTGGCCACAAACTGAAACAAAATGTAACAGAAAATCGATTCTTAAATTTTATCCCTGCAAAAACAGGACAGGAACATTTACTGAAATTTTACCTTTCAGCTAAAGAACAGATACACTATGATTGGACATTAGACGAAAGAGTTTTAACACATGTTCTGTGGTAGAAATTTTTATTTCTATTTTATAAATGAACAGGGTATAATAAAAAATGTCCTCAGTCATAATAGTATTTATGAAGTGTGGGTAATGATGACATGCTGAAATTACTAAGAAAATTCTCAGTTACATTATATAATAGCAGTAAGAAGGTCTGTATATTGGCTGCATGAATGCTGTCAACTGGTCAGCAAAGCTGAGAAATTCTATCATCCGCTTCTGTTGGAAAGCTTTTCCTATGAAAGATTATACTCCTGAAGCAGCAGATGAAGGCTCTCTTGAAAAAGGACACATCATCTAAAGAAGGCCAATCCTTTGTTTACACGTCATCTTTGGAAATGATTCAGCCATTTTGTACTAACTCCCATGTACTACAGAACTAGTGCTGTTGAAATTAATGAATTTACTCTCAGAGAAAGTTGGAAGTGAAAAGACTGATGTACACTAGTTTTTCTGCGTGCTAGACTTATATTACCTGCCTACTACCAAGTCAGAAACTACAGTCTTAATGACAGCCTTTCTTCTCCCCTTCTTTAACCTAAATACAGATTAGCTCTTTGATTTGCTCAGACTTTTGACTACGAGCTACAAAGTCATGCCTTATGTCTCAGATCAAATGTTCCTCATCTTAACTCTGTACTGAAACAATACTGAAACGTGTCAGGTCCATTTTTTTTTCCCCCACGTAAATCAAGTTCTTAGGGAAAGGAAATCTGTTAACAGAGACTCAGTCCAGAGTGTGCAGCAGCATTCTCCAACAGATAAATATAGAAGTATCCTTGGGGAAAAAGCTTTTAAAAAGAGTTAGACTATTCTCTTGTAAAGATTTTTAAATAAATCCTATGTATATAGCTCATTATTGTTATAGATTTACACTCCAGGGGGTTTATGTTACAACAATTTTACAATATTTTAATATTTTGCAATTTTTCAATATTTTTAGATTATGTTATGGCTGGAAATATTGTTAAATAGCTATTAGTCTCCAAAAGCTACGTATTTTTTCACGTCAAAAAAACGTATGGGCATAAATATTTTCCTTTTTAGCTTTTCTTCATGAAGTGTTGAAAAGGCACAAAAGTCTACTTAATTCTCTTAGAAATTATGACATTTCTTAGAAATATGCAGATGTTTCAGTGTCTGATGCCTTTGTTTGTTTCTTTGTCTGCCTCTTGGTGTGTTTTATGTGGAAATAGCCTTCCTAAAATCTAAACTATATCCCTATATCCACTGTAACATAAAAGAGGAAAGCAAATTCAGGTGTAAATTGATTAATACTGCAAAATGTAAGAAGGAAGGTTCTATAGAACACCTTGAGTACTGCTTCAAAGTGATATAAGACTGGATTTTATATCCTTTTCAAGATAAAACAAAAATAGTCTAAAACAACAGATGGCTAAAGTTATGTGGAGCTTTTTCTTTCTGTATGGCAGCACAAGCATAGCGTAACAAGGGAGAATGCCCCATAACAGCTGTGCAAGCATAGGGATTTTGGTTGGTGACTCAACAGTGCTACATGAGCACGTGAGTGGTGAGGAGAATGTATGTGTCAGATATGACTGACATGACAAAAGCACAGTGCTCTGCACACAGTTCGCAACCAGATTTTTCCTGTCATGTTGGAAATGAGTAATGTGAGCAAGACAGCTGTTAATGTTCTTTGGCATGCTTACAGATGACGTCTGTCTTCTATTCCAGTTCCAGGAAATATGCATTTATTTATTTTTAAAAATGAGGAAAGAACTGGGAAATGTGTACCAGGCCAGGCACTTGGACTGCTATTAAGTTAGCTCTCAATTGTTTTCTTATTGCAACTAAATTGAATTCTAAACATAAATTTAAGCAGAATAAAATAAGGAATGTGAAGGTAGGAAATACTTTTTTATCTCACATTGCACAACTACATAGGTTTCTTTTTTTAGCACAAGCAGTTCTAAATTGTAACTTATTCTGAAAGATCTTACATGATAAGCAAGGTTATAGATCAACGAACAAAAGAGCCATCTATTTTGCCAGTCCCAATATATTTTTTTTATGATCTGCGCATGGATGTAGATCCCTTTTAGAGACTCTTTATATTCTCTGTAAAAGGCTATACAATCATGCCCAAATTCCAGGACAGGGTGATTTGTGATGTCCTGTTCAGTTTTATATTCATGGAATGCCTTTAATGAGCTTGCTGCATCCATTCAAAAAAGTGTGAATGAGATCATCACGCTAGAGTTTTTTAAAATTTGTCTTGTAAATTGAAAAAATAATACATATACATCTTCACAAATCTTGAAAAGAATAGGTTAACTCAAAGGAAAAAAATGCTCTGCATGTGTAGAAGTTGAGAAATCTTTTACTATATTGTTTAACATCAAGAAAAAAATTGAATAGTAGGGAAATATTTTATCTGAAGAAATCAACATTTATAAAAGCGTTCATAATTCCATCTCAATATATTTTTAAAAGACTAAATTGAATCTACAGAAGTTTTCATCCTCCTGATTTTTTTCATTATATGTTTCTATGAGCAATCAGCATCTGCAGTGGAACAACTCCTTGACCAGGCCTATATAATTTTAACTAGTTCTATATAGAAGAGTAGTGTGTTGTTTTAATTATACTTCTGCTAATACATAAAAATGTATGTATATGTGCATGGCAGGGGAAGAAGTGACAGTGAAAAGAATAACTTAGACAACTTAAAAATAAACAATTTGTTATCTTTTTCCTTATTTAAAATACAAAGCTACTCATGGAATTTTCAGTTCTTCTTTAGAGTTTAAACAAGAATGTTTTTGTTCTTGTTCGTGAGAATACAAAAAAAAAGGAAACAGCTATTCTCCAGTTTTAATTTAGTGCCTTTGGTTGCTGTATATTAACATTGCTTAATAGTATTTACCAACTTGTAGTAACATTACAAGGGAGAGAAAAGCTAGCGTAAGAAAAGAACTTGAGAAAAATACGTTGTGTTGTGTACAGGCTATTCACAATACCAAGTTTTTTGAAATACAATATGAAATATAGAATTTATTCTTGCAATATGACAACAGTAATTTTAATGAAATGAAACTGGAGATTAATTTGAATCAAAGAATTGGACTAGAACTGATATTTGTTTTCAGTGACAACATTCAAACCAGACATATATTTCTTCAAATTGAAATAAGTATGCCCTACTATTGTGACCATAGCCTTTAGCCTGGCTCTAAGGGAGTCAAGCTTGTGTTCTCATCAGGGCTAGCAGAACTAGGTAGCAAGCTAAGATTAGTAGTTTGCATCCATACTGAAGAACCAAAATGTCATCTGACTCTCAGAGATGTTGAAAATTCAACAACTTCTGGAGATTAGTCGGTTCTCCAGCCTTTTTTTTTCCACGTTTTGCACAGGTGCATTTAATTTTTTTCCTACTATTAGCTGCTATATTATGTGTTAAGCATTTGTTTTGCTTTCTCAGTAGTGTAAGGGCACTAAGCAGCCCAAGGGACTTACCTTCTAGTACCCACACTTAGTAATTAAGCTGTCAGTGCAGCATGATTTCTGAAGCAGTAATAATGTTATAGGGATGTATTTCTTTCTAGTTACAGAATAACACCTTACAATATATGTGAGTGTTTGCATATATATATACACACATTTATATGTATAAGTAGATATATGAGAAAAAGAGAGGTTATATATGTCTATATACGTGTGTATATATAACACCATGCATGCAGTATATCATATTATTTGTATATACAGCACTGTATTCTGCACAAATTTGATAACTACACTATTGCATCTTTCAAATAGAGGTATCTCTTGTCTTTATTATTATCACAGGGTGAAACTTACCTGTTCAGATAAAATAAGTCCTGGACTATATCTGCCCAGCTTCAACCGATATGATTCTGATATGTGCCAGGAAAGGAAAAAAAACAGATAATTATCATGAGAGTGCTACCTGTAAGCACTGCTAAATGAAATCTGGACTACATCTGCCCTGCTTGCAATTAAGGTATGTGTGGGAAAGAAACAAAGCACAGAGAAATGGTGACAGATTTAAGTCCTTTTAACACACTTGAGGCAGAGGCCAGAAGGTGATAGTAAACCAGGTAACAAATGCTAATTGACTTTAGATATGGAGAAAGTCAGAAAGGTTGACCTAGATGGACATGATCAAGGAGGCAACAGGCAGCTTATGGCAACTATTTAAATTAGAAAGCAGGAAATAGTCAAAACAATAGGCTCTGATGTGGGGGAAACATCCAGGGACGTTCAACACCATGACAAATGGGGATCCCAAGGTGGGTAAAAGCCAGGCTGCCTGCCAGGACTAGGACACGCTGGTTGTTCCTCTGAGGGTATAGTGCCCATCACAGCCAGGCAAGGGCTTAACTGGTATGAAAGTATATCCTGTATAAAATCCTGAATCCTATGGGTTCTGTAGAACAGAACCTTAGGAAAGAGATCCCTATCTGCTATATCCATCCCATCTAATAAATAAATAAAATACTACTGACTGGTGTGATTCTGTTTTTGCAACTACCCCACCCTAAGTTCTTCCATGGCAAAAATTCATACAGCTTATCTGCCTGTCTTCTTTTATGATGACTGAACTAGTTCTGATGCAGTTGAAATGCAACCATCCTCTTCTAAATCAGCTTGCTTTTTTATTCTCCTCAACATAGTAAGCTGCAACTAGAAAACTTCACTGGGAATTATCTTTCCCGGGTCTTTTTCCTTCATTTAATTTGGAAATAACAGGATTTTTTTTCTTTTTTTTTTTTTTTTTTTCCTCCAACAGGGAAACATAAAGATTTATATCTAACCATTTCTCTTTGTTTTCAATCCTTAACAAGGTTTTGTTTAAAATAAAACTGACTGCTCTCTCCTTAAAATGATCCTGATTTTATCAAAGTAGGTTAAATGGAACTATTATCCCATAGCAGATCCAAAATACAAAACAGAAAGTTCAAAGACAGATCACCTCTTGGTGATCCATTCCGTACCTGGATCCCATCTCTGTCTTAAAGATGAAGAATGACTTCTGTTTCACCATTTTAGTTTATTCTGGTTTTTTTCCAAGGTTGTGATGCTCCCCAAGCTTATTCTTGCTCTGTGGGTAAAATGTATAAAAAATATTCAAGAAAATACCCTCACATTTTACTGATTTGTGACAAGAATTATATACTTTGATACTAATATTTGATTTCAAGAGTGAGCTCATAGTGAAATGTTACTTTGATGTTAATAAAGAAGAAACAACTTTGTCTTTTGTTTAGTGTCATATAATTTTCCCAATATTTTCTTACTGTACTAAATATTTTGCAAGGTTGCATTCTAAATTTGATAGCAATGTCTGTAATATTAGACAATGCACTGTAGTTTTAAGGACCTTTATGAGTCTACATATTTGAATTTCGGTATCTGCTTTGGGCAAACCGAATAACTTGCCAAATTCCTTTGCAAAATATCAACTATAACTTAGTTAAGCTTAGAAATCCAGCTACCATAAAGATACATACATTTAGACACACACACCCACACAAAAATTAATTCTACACTATGAAATGGAATCTGGGCCTTGATGTGTGTTTTTTTTGAAAAGTTTTCCTTCTGCAAACTGGGAATGTTCACTCTTATTTACCTCAAAACCACTTTCTGTTATGATAATATGGAGTAATCTTGTTAAAAAGGTTATGACGTATTGTTATTGCAAGCAATAACGTGACTCAAGTGAAAAACTTATGGAAAATATAAGGGTTAGACTTTGCAGTAATGTATGCTTTATGTGGCATTTTCACCCGTCATTTTTCTGATATCAAGGGGATTAGCATCTACATGTGTTTGTCTATACTTTGTAGAATCAGGGCTTGAAAAAAACACAGTGGTCATCCTTTCTCCTATGTAAACTGCAACATGATTGTAATGGGCATCTGTGAGAGACTGAAATGTGAACTAATTGCCTCAAAGCTTGCTTATGTGCACAGGTTTGACAAATAAGACGGCGGAACTGAGGAACCCACAAGCTTGTTGATGCAGCACGCCACTCTCCTGCTTATCAGTTGCCGACCATCATCTGGGCTGAGTGAGCAGCCCACCAAGAACATCCTGTTTATTACAGACGACCACATGAAGGCCAAGTAATAAGCGAGACCTAAGGTGCATAAACTGTATGAGATGTATGCGCATGTCCAAAACTGTAACACCACACCATTGCCAAGACACCATTGTCAAGACAACAAAACCCACTTCCTCATCCACATGGTATAAAGGAAGACCACCCCCGAGACACAGTGCTAGCCTACCACCAGAAAACTGAAGACGGACAGAGGACCTGTGAGACACCACTGGATCCTGGTTGGTGACTATCCTTGCTGATCTACCCTCAATCCTAGCTTATTTTTCCTCCTGTCTCTTGGTTTCCTTTCCATATATTTCTCCCTCTTTCGCAGATTATCGTTATCCAATTATATGATATCATTTTCTAAGTAAACATAGGCAATTGTGAATCAATACTGTGCCTCATTTGTGCTTTATCTTCGTCTCAAGGATCAACTAAGAACATTTCATAGGGGAGGGGTACCCCTGCTCCCGAATGCACTGGGATGGAAGGGGGGGAAATCATTTTTAGGGGGCTCTAACCCATATGGGTGGGGCTGACCGTGGAGTTTTTAGGGGGCTCTGACCTGTGCCGGCTGGGCGAGGCTGACCGAGGAGGGCTGTGATCTGATCAATCGTAACTGGTGAACCCCCATTCAGGGGAACTATATCAGTTCTTGACAGCATCTCTGAAAAAATTTATTAAATGTTGGTGTTGAGGACAGCTGTTATTCTCCAGAAGTTACGAGGAGACATTAATTTGAAACAAAAATATATTTCAGGTATAAATTGAGATTTGTGTTATGAGAGGATGAACCAGTTCCATTGCTGTTAAATCATACCTAATTTCCTCCAGTGTCATAAAATTTAAATTTTCTTGGAGGAGAATGATCCTAGTGAGAAAATAATTGTGGGGTTGTGCATTTTTTTTCTCTTTTTCCTTTTTCCTTTTTCTTTTTTCCTCCTTTTTCTTTTTTCTTTTTCTTTCATATTTAAAGATCCCTCATGTTTAAAGTATTTTTACAGGCTCAGAAAAATCTGTATCATATAAAAAGATGCAAACAAGAGTAGTTATTTTAAAATACAGAGGACAAAAAATATGAACTAATCCAAAATGAGTCTTTATAGACAAAACTCAAAAATATGTTCATAAATTACTATGATTTTCCTCCAGATTTTATGAAAAACAAACACAAACCTAGGCATTTAAATAAACTGATTTTTCAGTTGTAGAATGATCATGAGCTTATTACCAAGTATGTTACAGTATTAATCTAAAGGTTCCAAAAAAAATCCCAAAACAATGGAGTTGTGCAACAGTATGATGTAATGAAAAATACATGGTATACAACATGCATTTTTCAGATGAACGAAGTCTTATTTGATGAGTAAAAGAGCAATAATGAGGGACTTTGTCAAATTTTATGAGATAGTGGAAATTGTAGTTTCAGTCACATAAGTAAGACTCTTAATTCCATTGCTGTATTTCATACAGTTGTTTCAGTAAGATGATGAGGAATATCAAGAGAAATGTAGCTTTTTCTAAACATTATCAACTGAAACTTTAGCATTTAAACACAACATGAAGATTTTGAGAGAATAAACTTTAATTTAAGTGGGTTTTGGATGAAGTTACTATTTAAGAGGCAGGTCTCCTTAGTACCATTTGAAAACTGTATGCTTTTGCTCGTTGTTTCCTACAATGTGTCTGTGAACTTTTCGGTTACTCTGTTACACTGTTCATGTGATGACAATATACTTGTCATTGTCTAGACAGATAAATCTGATTTTTCCAGTGCTTACTGAAAAGTACAATTTATTTTAAATTCTTAGCCAGGAAGGTATCAAATACTTTTCTATATTTGTTTATTAAATACATCAACCTTAGCTACTGATGTATTAGAATTAATGTTTACAAAGCCAAATATAATGCTCTTACAGAGACAGTTTTCAACTTAGAATATGTTTATATGATCTCTGAAGTCTTCCACTTCAAAGGCTAAATGAGTTCTTTGTAAATGGAATATTAAAGCAGGCAAATCATTTCATTATCTGGCTATTACATCAACACATCAGGATTTCTTCTGAATGCAGCCTGTTGATATTCCCCTGTCTTCTTTCCAGCTGGCAGTTTCTGGCACTCCACTGAATTTTACAGTTCATAGTAACCTCAACAGTAGAGTCTATTCATAATCTTACACTTTGAAAGTCTTTCATATAGTGTAGGCCTAAATGCCATACATACAAACAAATTCTCTCAGACTAGGGTTCCAATAATATTTTTGGCTATTCATTAAGGGAATTTTAAAATGTCATATATTTTGCAATGCTTACCATTTTTCATTTTTTTTTTCTTATTTACAGTATATAAATCCAACCATACTATTTAAAATTATTTTTTTTAAAGTATCATTGGGCATAAGTGTGTGGTATAACTTCTTCATGTCTGATCCCACGTATATTTCTGAGCATGCTTAATTTCTTACCATTTTCTTCCTTTCTTTCCTTTATTCAGAAGACAAAATGCATGTTTTTTTATCTTCCAAACTTCACAATGCAGAATTTGGCTTGTGGCTGTTCAAGTTCTATCTATCTAAGCTAAGATATATGTTCTGCTTTGTGGTGACACTTGGCAAAACATATAAAATGAAAGCCTGACCTGGCCATGCCCTTCTTTCACTGACAGATTCCCAGAGGCAGGCCATCTCTGGGCAGCAACTTCCTTTTAAGCCAGGTTTCTCATTTGCTCTGGGTGCCAAGGTTAAGTTCTTGAAGAAGATTCATCCAAACAACACTCTTGAATGTCTTCCCTGAAGGATGTCTGCTGTAACATCAGTTTTTAAGAGGCAGGCTTGATGAACTCTGCATTTTGAAAAGGAATTTTGTCATTATTTATAATGGAAACAAAAGGATGAGTTGTCATGAGCGGTGCTCTTTGGGTTTGGTTTTTTTTTCCCAATTATTAATACAATCTTTTAGCAAATATGTCTTGCTTTCAATGAATGTTGTTCATAGTGCAATATCTACTGATAAGATCAGGAGTTTTGAAAAGAGTAAGAAAATTACTGGAAAACAATGAATAGATTTCTGGGTTGGGTGTTTACTGAAGACATGTACTTCTAAAGTGTGTTTTCATTTACTGTTCATTTTTACATTTTACCATTCAGAGTTAGAAATATGAAGACTGGCAAAGGCATTAAAAAATAGAAGAGATAAGAGGAATTTGTACACTATAAAAATGAGATTAGAGTTTTAAAACACAAGACTTACTATAGCAGTAAAAATAGTGAGTGCGACTATTAGATACAGATATGTAAAACTGGAAGAGCACAGCATGAAAATAAGAGGAAATGACTATGACCATAGTCCCATAATCTCAGTTTTTAGTGAAATTGCTGTGTTGTTATCTTCTGCTTTTTATGCCAGCCCACAAATTGTTCCCTGAAGAATGTTTTCCCCAAGATTTGTTCCTCTCTTTCTTAGCGTTTTGCCATATGGTTTAGAAGAAAACAATTCCTAGGAAGAGAAATCTTTATTATCTTCAGTAAAGAGCAACTCTTACATCTTTTGTGTAACCCAATGTATCGAATTAAGAAAACGTATTGCTTTCAAACTCCTAATTTCTAGAGATTCACAGAATCACAGAATGGTTGAGTTTGAAAGGGACTTGCTCAAGCAGTGCAACCTAGAGCCAGTTGCTCAGGATTGTGTCCAGACAGATTTTGAGTATCTCCGAGGATGGAGACTTCACAAGCTCCCTGGACAACCAGTTCCAGTGCTTGGTCTCCCTCGCAGTAAAAAAGTGTTTCCTGATGCTCAAATGGACCCTCCTGTGTTTCAGTCTGTGCCCATTTCCTCTGGTCCTGTCACTGGGCACCACTGGAAAGAGCTTGGCTCTATCCTCTTTACACCCTCCCTCCAGATATTTGTATACAATGATAAGACCCCCTGAGCCTTCTCTACTCCAAGCTAAACAATCCCAGCATTTCCTAATAGGAGAGATGCTCCGACCCCTTAATCATCTTTGTGGCCCTTTGTTGGACTCTCTCCAGTATGTCCATGTCTCTTGTATACTGAAGTGCCCAGAACTGGACACAGGACTTGTGGTGTGGCCTCACCAGTGCTGAGTAGAGGGCAAGGATCACCTCCCATGACATGCTGGCAATATTTTATCTAATGAAGCTGAGGATGCCATTAGCCTTTTTTTTGCCACAAGGGCATACTGATGGTTAATGTTCAACTTGATGTCTAACAGGACACCCAGGTCCTTTTCTTCCAAGATGCTTTCCAGCTGGACAGCCCCCAGCATATGTTGGTACATGGCATTGTTCCTCCCCAGGTGACGGATTTTGTACTTCCCCTTGTTGAACTTCATGATGTTCCTGTCAGTCCATTTCTCCACCCCCTCTAGGTCCCTCTGGATGGCAGCATTCTGACATATCAGCCACTCCCTCTAGTTTGATGTCATCTACAGTCTTGCTGAGAGTACAGTCTGCCTCATCATCCAGATGTGCCCAGCCATTCAGCCAATTTTCAATCTATCTCACTGTCTTCTCATCAAGCCTGCTACATCAACAGCTTGTCTATTAAGATCTTGTGGGAAACAGCGTCAAAGGCCTTACTGAAGTCCAGTATCCACTGCTCTCCCCTCATCTACTAGGCCAGTCATTTCATCATAGAAGTTTATCAAGTTGTTCAAGCATGAGTTCTCCTTGGTGAAGTCATGCAGACTCCTCTTGATTTTCTTGTCATTCATGCGCCTGGAAATGGTTTCCAGAATTAGCTGCTCCTTCACCCCTTCATGATATGGGTAAGCTGCTTCTCTTCCTTTATCTGTGTCCTGTCAAACAGGGCTGGGAGTTCTTCCCCGTTGTGCTAGTACAAAATAACAATACGAATCATTAAACAAGTCAGTTATAAGCCACTCACATAACTCCAAAAAGCCGTACTATGTTGGGAAATAGCATGCAACGCAAAATGGTGTAGGCATACACCTAAGCTAACATAGGAACCTTGGGATGTGTAGTTGTATCAATTTGGTACTCAATTTGAGTTAATTATCCCTGGAGCAAGGAAGATCTACCCTTGGTGGAAGAGAATCAGGTCAGGGAATACTTAAGCAAACTGAACATGCATAAGTCTGTGGGACCTAATGGGATGCACCCATGAGTGCTGAGGGAGCTGGCAGGTGTCATTGTGAGGCCACTCTCAATAATCTTTGAATAATCATAGCGATTGAAAGAGGTATCCAAAGACTTTAGAAAAGCAAATGTCACTTCTATTTTCAAAGGCAAGAAGGAGGACCCAGGAAACTACATGCCTATCAGCCTTAGCTTTATCTCTGGGAAGTTTTCCAGCTAATCCGGGAAACCATTTCCAAGCACATGAATGACAAGAAAATCATCAGGAGTACTCATCATGGCTTCACCAAGAGGAAGTCATGCCTGATCAACTTAATAAATTTTTATGATGAGGACTCCAGTTACTGTGCCTTTCTTGATAGTGATGCTTCACAAAATGCAGAAAAGTTAAAGTGTGTAAATGCAGCCTAATTCTTCACCAGTCTGTATCTGGTCTAATCACCTATGTTTGACCCAAGCAGAGCCTATTAAGATATATTTGTAAATGCTACTAAACTAAGATGGGAATGTTGTTCCAGTTTCAGTTTCTTACAAAGAACAGGAATGTGTTTATAGATAATCAAGCCTTTGCTTATTTTGATATTTGATTTTTGATCAGTAGCTGATCTCTCCTTTTAAAAACATAAAGGTTGCTGTTCTTTTTGTTTTACATGTAAGTCTCCAATGTAAATGTCTTTTTTATATACTCACATGCTACAGTGACCTAAATATAGGGAAAGACAGGAGCATAGACTTTTATCTGATTTGTATTGTGTGTCTAGTTTAGATCATGGCATAAGAGCAAAGGCAATTAATTTCTTATCGATGGGTTTCGGGTGTTGAAACTGCATAGCACAACCACCAAAATGTTTCTTATGTTTTCTTCTCTTCAGACTCTCAGGAAATTGTTACTTTGATATATTAGTCCTCTCCAAGTAGCTCACTAACTTGCACAAAATTATGCCTAAGTTATTCAAAATATGATAGATATACTAAGAAAAGCAGTTTTGTAAGAAAACACAATGGCAAACAAGCAAAAAATAAAATCCACAACAATAGACCAGAACGTAATGTTTTTGGGGAAAAATAATCTTAAAATGTGTCAGTCAGACTGAAATATATTTCTGCTCTAATTTAGCAGTACTGTATGTTAATGCTAAGACTTAAACCAGTTAGTTCTGTCACTAATGGGCATTTGAGGAAAAATATTAGCCACATACAATCATGCACTGTTTTGTGTTTTGCAAAAAGTTACTTGGGATGGAAAAAATAAAGATGACCGATAAGACTGAGGGTTTCAAAACATTCTCTCTTCATACGAAACAATACTTTGACACATGCTACAAATGTAGAAGGAAGCAATAGGTGCAGCATTTCTCCAAAAGTATCTACAACTCTAAACTTCTATACTTTACTAAACAAAACTGTAACTGCTGTCTATAGAGACGTACAGCAGTCTTCTGTTTGCCTCTGCTTAATGTGTGAGTAAAAGACTGTGGTATGTTACATATAGAGAATTAGAGGAAGGAATCAACTCAATGAAATAAAGCTGTAAGAAGAAAAGAAACTATACCCTGGAGAATCCTAACAGGTTTCTGGACTTAGGGTAGAAGGGTGTATGTGATATATATTAACCTTAAAATATTTTATAGAATAGTAACCCTTGAATATATTTTCCCCCTTAGCTATCCCAGTGCTATGCCCATGTCATTGCAACAAGCTTTGTAACAAAAATGCAGCTACATATAATAGCAGCAAGAAGCAAACAACATCACAAAAATATTTCTGCATCCAATTATACATTACAAGCAACCATCATTTAAAGACAAGCAGTTCCAGCTGAATTATTTTTGCAAGAAAAACAACCTCGACTCTGGGAATTTTTACTTAATTAAATTTGTGGCCAATTAACAATGACTTCTGATTATTGATTCCAGTACTGAGGGGAAAACACCCCACAGTATTACCAAACAAATACTTAAGTAAATAGCTTTCCTCCCCCTTCTCAACATTCAGCTTAAGACGAACACCTTTTCTCGTTCATTGTCTCTTCTTCCCTTGTTTTCACTGAAGATTATGCTCAGTCTGTCCCATTTTCTCCAGTGAGGTGACAGGCAGCACAGGGATTGGGGCGTGCGGTCATGTACATTAGTGGTTTCTTACTGCCACTCTCTGCTTCTTACTCATTTTCTTCTGCTGCTTTTTGCCTATCAGTGTCCCTGCCTTGGCATTGGTTGCCCATGGTCCTCAGACCCTCAGGGGTCACCCTGCCTTAGCATGGGTCACCCGTGGACCACAGTCCTTCAGGAGTGTCCCTTCTTTGGCATGGAGTTCATCTTTTTAAAAGTGCCTCTCCAGATATGTCCTCAGCAGCCTCTC
Source organism: Nyctibius grandis (assembly GCF_013368605.1). Classification (NCBI taxonomy): domain Eukaryota; kingdom Metazoa; phylum Chordata; class Aves; order Nyctibiiformes; family Nyctibiidae; genus Nyctibius; species Nyctibius grandis. Next base: position 73,133,008 of record NC_090659.1, on the reverse strand, counting down.
CATCCTCCTGCCCCTCGTTCTTGAGTATGTCTGACCTGCAGCACCAAAGACTCCTCCTAAGTGATATTATTAAACCAAAATTTTAAATGCAAATGAGCAAAGTTAGGTCACAATATCCATTGGTAGGATCTCAGTCACACTGCTCTGATTCACAGGGTTACTGAGCTCTTTACAGATCCTGAAGTTCACTAAGACCAGAAATACGAGACATCCACATGAATATTTTACTTATTTAGATGATTACCAAAAGGATTTTTTCATTAATAAAAAATAGGAAATACAAAATTTTTACTATGCTGTTTCCGCAAATGTAAAGAAATTGCTAGTATTAACAGCAAATTTCCTGCTATGTTAAGAAAAAAAAAGACTATAATAGCAAGTAGCATAGATCAAAAGGAGTAGACCTAAAAACCAAAACATTTGGTGTTGGGGACCTGATATTTACTTTACTTTAAACAAGCTATACCCTAGCCCGATGGACTGAGTGCCCTTTTGCAGCTGGAGCGCATCAGGTGTCCACCTGACTTTATCTTCCAGTTCAGTAAAATCTGGAAATAAACCAGTTCATCACACCATGTTGCGAAACAAAGCATAGTAAGTGGAGGCAATCTGGAGATTTGACTAAAAAATGCACCCCTGATCTGAACTAAAATGCTTATGTGGACTGTATTGAAGAAGTCCCAAAAGACAATGAATATACACATAATTCACATATGGCAATAACAGTTTCTACCACATGAAACATGTACATTGCAGAAAGTCTGAAAGCACTATTCTCTTTCATATCACCCCAAAGTACATCTTCCTTTTGTCCAAATACCTTGTCTCAGAGGAGTCTAACAGGCTTTACTCTTCCTTGTATGTATGCATCCTGCACTACAGTGAAATCTCATGTTTGGGAACTTCAGAATTACAGCACGTGCAAATCAATAGTAAGGTGCACACAGCTGGCCCAAAATGTCCTATACAGAAATCCAGAAAGGAAATTCATCAGCTGTAATCACACTGCATTACAAATGAAGGCCAGCCCCTAACGTAGTGTCAGCTGCATAGTCTGTTGAATTGTAAGGACAGACAAAAAGAAACAAAAGAGAAAAAGTGAGCGGGTTCCTCAAAATGAAGTTTTCAATATGACTTACTTTGCCTGAAGAATTGAGGAGGCCAGGCCACTTCCACAAAATGTATATTGAAATGCTTAATCCAAACTGCATATGCAATGAAATAACAATCCTCTCTATAAAAGACTGTCATGATCAGACACAGAGCTGGTATAAAGCTATGTGCAACAACTGGCTGAAATTCTTTAATGTTCTGCAAATATGATGCTTTCTCTTAACGCTGTTAGTTGGAAACATAAGTCATATAACCTCATAAGTCAGACTACTTTAAGATAGATAAGATTTATATTTTCTCTTTGCCTCATTATGATCAGTCAGTAGTAGCCAAATAAAAGCCAGTGTCCTTCAAAAGGAGTTATCAGGGCTCTGAAAGATGGTTCAATGTCAGCTACATTTTGCTTTTTATTTGTCTATCATTTTTTTTGATTTTTATTCATTTTCATTATTGCTATTTTCTGATACTGATATATAGCTCATAGCTATATAATTTTTTCTTTTTTTTTTTTTTTTTTTAATATGCAAGCAGAAATAAAGTGGCAAGAGGAAATGGTGTTGTGGATGCATGCATCTGTGTGATAGATCAAAATGTTGGTGGCCGTGTTGACTGGTTTGCAAACTGTCACTTTTTCTAAGGGAAGTTCATGGCTTAGAAAGAGAGAACATTTTTAATCTCAGCATGAGGTCCATGTCTAATCTAAGGCCACATTTTAATGAGGTTTTTTTTTTTTCCACAGATCTTTCCTTTTCTGTAGCTACTCTCTCAATAGAAAATGACTAGATAAGATAAATGCATATTTTCTCTAGCAATAGGTTTTTCTGATAGTTTTTAAGTATGCTATTTAAGAGAGTTTTTTCTCTAGTCAACAAATCCTCATCACTGACCAGCAGAAGAACATATATTCTAACTTTTGGATTTTGGATTCCTTCCTGGTTCACTCCAAGAGAAACCTATGGCCAGATGAACAGAAAATAACTTAAGGGAAAAAAAAAGAAGAAGAAAAAAACACTACAAAAAAGCCTAAACATTTGTGCAGGTATAGTAATTAAAACATACCAATAACTCATTTTTCATGTTATAAAACAATATATGTGCAAGCAGAGGTGAGCAACTGTCAGAAGACTACAGATTAGGAAAGAGATTCATCTGCAAATAGGAAAAAGGCTACTCTTAGTAGGATGTTGTTGTAATTATGCAATAGTTCCGCTTTCTGTATAAAAACTTCTGTGTAAAAATAGCTTTCTGTTGTTGCCTTTCTCAGCCACCCTATTATTCAATCTAATGATAGGAGTATAATATACGGAATTTAAACTTCTCACTACTCCCTAACCATGCAACCGTCTAATTTCATAATCATTCTTCTTATTCAAAATCTATGCTATAGATTACTTTTTTATTGCCAGTCTCACCTCTGGCATTATCTGTCCTCTCTTAAACATAAACCCAAAATAACCTGTAAGAGTATGAATAACACAAATCAAAACAATAAATTTATTTTTTATAAGCTATGAATGTTAAAATTCCTAACATGTTTATTTAAAGGTATTTACCATTTTCTATTGCCTCTCTTCTGTTTCTCTGGAGCTTTATTGACAGCTTTCTGTATTTCTACACCTTCACTACTTGTTCATTGTATAGATTTCATTCAGAAGCCATTAAATTTAGTGAGATAAAATGCTGTTTATACATACCTTGCTCTTCTCTGCATCTATGAAGTGATGATGGGACATGATGTGCTTTGCACTTGTAAAACCCACTAATTGTTGGAAATTCAAACACCTGACAGAGAAATCTATCTGTTTTCTCTTCCAGATTATAGCTGAATGTCCTGGTTTGGCCCAGAAGTCTCTCTCCCTTTTCCCTTTCCCTTTCCCTCTGGGGGAGGGGGGGGGGGATAACAGAGGGCATCTGCTGCAGGTTTAATCGCCAGCCCAGCTTTAAACCGTGACACTGAACATTCACCTGAACTAACATATATATATAGTAACTTTCAAAAATCTTGTAAATAATTTTAAATTCTTCTTTACACTGACATCACAGTAGCTAGGTCTACTTTAGTTTTACACTACTGCCTGACATTCTAGGTTGTCAGCTCCTTCTAAGTAAAAGTGAAAGCAGTGACAAATATTCAATGATTTTTTTTAAATTAACATTTCTCACATTCTAATCTAGATATTGTCTTGGAGTAGATGTCCAACATTTTATTTTATTAAAATGATTAGATGAAACTCAAGTATTACTCAACCATTTTCCCCACATATTTGATACTGGAAAACAATGTGATATTAAAGGAGATGTAATAAAAAAAAGGGATTTGTGATTTCATTTTAAATCAATGTATTAAAAAATATTTTGAATTAATGTCACCTGATGAAGACACCTGATAAACTACAATTGTATCCATATTTTCACCATCTTATACTTAGGTTAGCAAAATGTCAGTTTCTTTAGTCAGGAAAAATACACTCTTACTCTGCTTATCACAGAATCATAGAATCATAGAATGGTTTGGGTTGGAAGGGACCTTAAAGATCATTTAGTTCCAACCCCCCTGCCAAGGGCAGTGACATCTTTCCACTAGACCAGGTTGCTCAAAGTCCCATCCAACCCGTCCTTGAACACTTCCAGGGAGGGGGCATCCACAACTTCTCTGGGCAACATGTTCCAGTGTCTCACCACCCTCACAGTCAAGAATTTCTTCCTAATACCTAATCTAAATCTACCCTCTTTCATAGTTTTGTTACAAAGATTATTTTCATGTTTTTTTGCTTTGACTCTGAGCCCAATTTAGATAGCATAATCAAGTGCTGGGGTGGGGGGAAGGGAAGAAAGAAGGAAAGAAAGAAAAAAGGAAAGAAGGAAAGAAGAAAGAAAGAGAAACCCAATCTACAGTGAAGTAATAGAAAAATATAGGACCTAAGCTGTTTTTTTATTTGGGACTGCAGGACCTTGATTCACTCTGTAGTCTTTGAAGAAGCAGGCAGACAACCTATAGAAGTTCAGTCATCATGATGGTATAGAGAACCCTAGCTGTCAGAACTGGCCACTGATGTCTAAGACTCTAAGGTAACTAAGATAAGCGCCGCTGGTGCATGGTCTGAATACATTCCATAATATTGTCTCCACTCTATGACTGCAACTATAAAGTTACTTTCAAAGGCCTTCATATCCTAAGATCTCCTTATATATTGTGTCCTTCTCAACTAAGAGGCAAACATCCCCTTTCTAATGGTTCTGCCTTCACTTCTCACTAAATAGATTTTCAGATAATTGTGTTCCTATTTTCTCTGCACATTTCAAGCTCTAGCAGAGACAAGATCTTTAGGTCATATAGCAATGAAAGTGAAAAAGAAAGTATATGAGGCACAGTTACTATGTGACCAATGAGTTACAGATGCACCACATTTTAGAACTCTACCTTTTGGAGAACAAACCTAAACTGAGTGTCCAAGTCACCTAGACTTCAATGGACAAGAAATCCAGCAATGTATAGACACCTAAGATTTCTCCAAATGGAAAAGCAGACTACTTCTATATGTACCGGCCTTATCCTCTTGCACCACATGCAACATTACCCAGCAAATGGGAGAGCCTGAACTCCTGAACCTCGCAGTATTTGTAACACTTGCCCAAAATAAACTCTTAGAGAAATGCAAGACTGTTTTGTGAGTCAGCTGATTTCTCTTCACTTCCCTCCTTCATTACTGACTGCAAAGTAGTCCAGCTGCAAAAAGGAAATTGGATGAGGTTCAGTTTTCTTCAGCTTTGAAATGGTCACTATATTCTACACATCTGACATCCTTAAGATTTAAAGTTATCTATTTAAAAATAATAAATAAAGATAAAATATAGCAATATATGGCTGATACAGCAGTCAGTTGACGTGAATGAGGATGCACGAGTAGGTATCACGTACTGGGGGGTAGGAGTGCCAACAGTCTTGTCTTTGAGCTTCTGATTCCATGATAAAAAGGCTAGTAACGTATTGGTGGAGATATTTTCATTGGTTTGGCATATGAATTAATAGTCCTTATATTTTACATTTCCTTATGTCTTCCATATAGGGAAGGGCTACTATAAAGAGTAATTTATTTCTTGAGTATAAACTGACACTCTGAATTTCTCCTTGGAGAAATCTATTTGCCTCTATTGACTAGGGAACACAGGAACTTAAAATTACACATCAGAATTCATTCCTTAACCCCACAAGCAGTACTTTTCACTGCTTCCAATTCACAAAGCACTTCTGTGCTCTTGAGAAGATAAATAATGGGTACACAGAGGCTTGGGTGTGAGCATCCAGGCCTTATGCTTCAGTGATGTCCTCGGGCAAATCCCTGGTTTAGACTACATTTTACTTTCTACAATGCATGACAGAAATTACATTCATCCTCCTGGGAACCTCAGAGAAGTTAGTTCTTCTGTCTTTCATTCCTTATACATCTATGTATTTTATGCATATACATACATATTATGGAATTTTCCTTTCTGTGAATCATATTTTAAGTCTATTTTGAAGCTGCTGTAGACGAAAACATTTCATCTTCATTAGTCACCTTTACTAAAGCAGGAATCCTTCCTCCATGTCTGCAAGCAATGGCTTATAGTAGAGAGGTCATATATGCCTACATTGGTGCTTTTGAGGGAAATAAAGAAACATACTTCTGTTTTGTCTTTTGGTAGAAATGAAATTTATTTCACATTAAATCAAAGTTTCCTAAAATTCTTAAATTGCCTAAATCTATTTCATATTCATACTAAGAAGGTAAACAGAATGCTTTGGATTGTATTTTCCTTTTAAAAACAAGTACTGATCATTCTCATCTTTCAGCAACTTTGGTGGGACCTGGGGCTCTGTAATTGGGATTTGTATAAATTCGATGGAGTAGAATGAGTAACTGGGCCTAACAGTCCGTGACCTGTAATGATTTATCCACCATACTGTTTCTGATTTCAAGATGTGCAAGCAGTGTAAATCAGCACTGATTTGGCCCACAAATTATTTATCTAAATTATTTTTAGTTTTATTTTATATGATTTTTAAAGTGAAATTCTAAAATATTCTAAGAAAAAAAGGTTACTCTGAAAGGATAGTGGCTGCAAATACTGCCAGTGACATACTTGTCTTTGACTTGACAAACTACATAAAAAACTAATGACATTAAAAAAAAATTCCTAAAAGACCAAGAAAAGGCAGAACAAAACTGACCAGAACTGGACAGTCTTTGCAAACTCACTGGACCCAAATGAACCATTTCAGGCTAGTAAAAAGAGAGTAGCTATACTTTCATGAGAATCTAGAGCTCATAAGCCAGGCTTACATGTATGCTAAATGGAGCAAACATCAAGGAGGAAGCCATATCTTATTAACCAGCTATACTCAGGAAATTAATCAAATAAGATTGGGATTACAAGGTGTATACAGTTAATTTTTGGGGCAGCAGAACTTGTTGCTTAGGTATATTTAAATTTCTTTTAACTTTTTCTTTTAATTTAATATTGAAGAAAATTCCTGAGATATATTTTAAAATGAAAGCATTCACATTTTACATTCCAAGAAGATAAAAAGTAGATTCTATTTTATTTAAAAAGCTTTTTTCTAGCTGAAAACTTGCAAAAAGGTTTATGATTTTGTTCAGTTATTATGATTTTGTTCAATAATAGATTCTGATGAAATATAATTTTTTTATAAAAATTATTTGAACATAAGTTTGGACTCCAGCACAACTCTAGTGCTGCAATGGATGTCTATAAACTCTTCAGAAGGGATAGGCAAGATAAGAGAGGCGATGGGGTGGTCCTGTATGTTAGGGAGTGTTTTGACTGTCTAGATGACTGGAGGTATTTATTAATACCTTGGAGGTATTTAAAAGATGTGTAGATGTGGTGCTTAGGGACATGGTTTAGTGGTGGACTTGGCAGTGCTAGATTAATGGTTGGACTTGATCTTAAAGGTCCTTTCCAACCAAAATGATTCTATGATTCTAAATGTCTGGTGTTTTGCTTCAGGTATATTTCAAAATAGATTTAGAAACGTAATAAGTCCTCAGGCATCTCAGTTTTTCATCCAGTTTTAGAAGTAAAAATGGGTCAGCTGTCTGGTTCCTGCTGGCTGACCCAAATAAGGTAAGTTGAAATCTGTAATTAATAAAGCATCTTAGTAGCTGGTTTAGGGAAGGCTTGAAAGGCTATTACTGTAGAATTATTTAAATTAAGGTTCAATTTTGGAGTTAATCTGATTTACTAATGAGGCAGTAGACTCATACTACAAAGTCAGGTAAAATAAATTTAATGAAATCTTCTTAAAAGAGCATCTGAAACTAAAACCTTCTACCATTTTAGAATTCTAAAAGAAAAAGAAGAAAAACTGTGATTTAAGGAGAAACTGTGAGGACATTGGTGTGGCAGATGCACCCACCCTGACAAGGACCTGACAAAAGCCACATAAAGACTTAACAAAGACCTAACAAAGACCTGGCAAAAGCCCGTGAAAACTTCCTGCCACATCTCTTGTCATGCCCACAAGGTGGTAGTCAGCACCTACGCATTTCAGTTGAAAGGCTAGGAAATTGGGGTCCTCAGGCAATGGGGTGCTACAAGACCATATTTGACCACAGATCAGATTCAACTAGGGCATAAACAGAGCCCCACCAGAGAGTCATTTTGAGTCGGTCCTCCTTGGAGCAGTAGGTCTGAAGTCAGGGATTCTCCCCTTGAGTCAGGATGCAGCCCAAGGAAACGCCTCGAGGTTGAGCGCCCTCCCTTTTTTAGGTGAGTGAGCGCACATTTTGGATCATCGGCCATAAAACCTTAAGAATTCTTAAGTCGGTTGTGTAGTATTAACTCCCAAATGACATTCTGTCAATTGCTAATGTTTGTCAGAGTCTCAAAGAGGTTTTGGTTAGAGTAAAACTTAGTTTGATTTTGCTACCATTTTGTAAAATAAATCCTGTTTCTTGTTTGTTAGTCAGTCTGGCTCAGTTTTGTGAGGTTTCATGACGTGGTGAAACGTCATATTTAACTTCATTGGTGAGTAACAAGTTGAAGCGTAATCCATTCTGAAGCATCAGTCAAGAAACCATGTCAGACTAATAATGACACAACACTGAAGAAGATATTCATACTTTATCTATGAATAAAAAGCATAGACAATGTATTTGTTATATTATCAATACACATGAGCACGGTATGTCTACATAAAAAATAAAGCTTAAATTTTAATGGGTTTGGGTATTGGTTTTCCTTCTGTCCCAGCAAATTCTCTTCAGTGTGGATAAAGCTCATCCATGACATGGGAGAGGGAATCTGGGGAAGGGATGGGAAGTAATGGCTTGGACCTCAATAGGGATTAATGTTTACTGAAAAACTACAATTTTCTTCTTCAGATACCCAAAACATTACTTTCTTCTTTATTACTCTGTCATAAAGATGTTAATCAAACAATAACAAAAATATGAAGAAATTTTGTCTCAAATTAAAATCAAGAAAACATTTTATTTCACTATTTTTCAAAATCCTAGTTAGATATATATCACCTATATCTCTGAAGTCTTGGATGAATTGACATCAGAAAAGATGTTACAGCTACCTTACCTTTGCCAAATTCTATTGTGGAGGATTTCAAGAATAACCTGGTTTTGTAAATCATCCCCTCTTGGACTGAAAACTTTTAGATTCTCTTTCCAGGGTCTGAAATTACTTCTGTGATGAAGCTTTTCACCAAAACTTCACATATTTTTTCCCAATGGAAACTCATAATAACATAAAAAATGTCTAATAAAAATTCTCACCATTAGGCTCAGCAATTTTGGTTTGAAACTGACAATTTGGCACCTTCCTGTATTTTTATATGTCAGTTTCCAGCAGAGTAGCAAAGTAACTCCCTTTATTAGGAAGAAACAACGACAGACTCTGTCTCCATTCCGTTTCAATATATACCTTTGTGCTAATAACTGAAAAGAATTTACTGAGGGAAAACAAAATTCAAGGAAGTGAGCTGTATGTTTTGTTCAGAAAATGATGATGTTTGAGGACATTATCATCAGATTAGTGAATTCCTTAATCTTGTTTTCATTCTTGTTGGATATCTGTCCTCCTTAGAAGTCTGATGAGGCACAGCTGTCAGGTGGACTGAAGACTGCAAAAAAAGAAGAAAAAAAAAAAGTTAATTTATCAGTCTCACAAAGGGCTTTTAAGCACAGACAGGAATATTGAATAGAACTGAACATTTAATGTGAAAGCACTAGAAAGAGATTAAGGCCCTGGAGACCTCAGTTTCTCTGAAAAGAAGCCTCTAAAGCATATGCAACTTAGAGGGGAAGTTTTTGGTGTTTTACTGTTCTAGTACATTTTTTTTAAGTGAAAAATAAGCCTGGAAATCACAAATGGGCAAATTACTGCAGCTCAGACTGAATATTAACAGATGGACTTCCAGTCGTTTATAGATCTTACAGGACTGTTGATGAGGCTTGATGGCCCCCTCAGCACTGGATCTATTTAACCCTCAATTGCTGCAGAACACTTGAAGTGCTCCCCCTTCTCCACTACTCTCAACTTTGTAACGGTAACTAGTTTCTTTTCATGCATGATCTAATTCAGTGACATTTCCTAAACAATATATTGAAAAAGTTGTGAAGCTACAATAAATTTCAGATTCACCAACCTTCCAGACAGGGAGCTTGAAAGACACCCTCAAAAATGGCTGTAGTATGTATGAGGTTCAGAGTATGCAATACTCTGTTTAGCTATGTTCACTTACTACTTTACCAGAGAGAATCCTTCAGATGGAAAATCATAGTAATTCACAGCATGCTGTGCTTACAGTCTTTCTGATGCAACTATCAAAATAGTGTAGACCTAGTCAGTTAAGTGCTGAACAAGATGAGATGGCGTGGTTAATATTTGTCTGCAAGATGAGGAGCTAAGCGACATCACCGTCATGCGGATGACATTTCATAACTGCTATGTCAGTGTTAACTAGCAGTATTGCTTGGAATTAAAGTGTTATTGGAACCGTAAAACAAGTTAGTGATAACTTCATTGAACTATTTCATTATCTTTCAAGGGTAGAGGGCTTACATTTTAAGTCACTTAAATCTGAATTCCAGTTGAATCTTATGATCTCCAACCACTTAAAGCAAAGACAAAATGTTGTCTTATGTATAGATTTATATAACTAAAATATATATTAAAAAAAGGCTAGGAAAGCAGTCTGTTGGTAACTGAACCAACAGACTGTTCAGGCAGCTGAAATGTCTCTAGCTGTCAACACATCTAATTCAGTTGGATAGTATGAAAAATGTGTCATTACAGTGTTTATCAGTGATATTACAGAAGATTCCTTTTGTTTTTCTAGTCTGAGGAACCACAATATGCTGTCTCCTAAAACATTCCAATAATGTGTATCTATTATTTTTTTTGCCACAAAGGGGAAAAACACAGCCATTAACAACTTAACTAATTTGTAATTTTGCCTCTTATTAAAGCCAATTAAACTAAAGACTTCGAAAAATCTGTAGTTCTTTAGAATAATTCTGCAAATATGCTTATCTGTGGAAGTTAAAACCAGATTGCACCATTTTTTTTTCTCTAACATTTTAATTGTATTATCTCAAACAGGTATGAGCTAATGGTAGTATTTTCTAAACATAAAAAAGTATTGGACATATGCAGGGATGGATTTAATTTATATCACCTTAAACAATCATAAAAGCACTAGAACAAATTTCACCTTCTCCTAGAGATAGTGTCCTGACTTGCTCAATGATTACAATTACTAAAAGTGATATAATTGTTTTAAGTGTGACTTGCATGAATATAAAGCCAAGAAGTAATGAATTTAAATTCATTACATTTCACATATATGCTTCAGGATGTGAAAAATAATAATGGCTAATGAGTTACCACTCTTATCTTAATCTGGAAGATGACCACTATGGAAAAAACCCAACACTTTCAGGAATTTGTATATAGATAAACACTCTGGGTTTTGATTTATAGGATTTTGGTCAAAGAAAAGTGTGAATTATATTTAATTTATAGCACTGCCTTTCCTGTTTACAAAATGTACTTCTTCATCCTTATTTCCAAATGTACATTGTTTTAAACTCTGAAGCAGATGTTATTTTGTATTGTCAAGGAGATCAGCTTGTCACTGTAGATGTATACATGTGGACACAAAAGTTTAAGAGCTTTTTCTAGACCTTTTTAAAAATAATATTCTCTGTGTAGCCTTTGATCTGTTTTCCCCCCCGTTTTTTAAACTAAAATAAAATGTACCATTATAGCAACTTTTCAGTAGCTTGGAATTCTCCATGTGAGCAAGGCTCAGTACAAGTACCATGTGCTTTTAAAGATAGTTCTTTGTTACTATTTCTTCCTGATTTTTCATAAACATAGAGACTCAGAATACCTCTTAAAGACATTTATTTGACATTTTGATATTTTAGAAATAATTTTACCTTGATTTATAGTTCTGCCTAAATCCAGCTTCCTGGCTAATGCATCAGTTAGAAGACAGGAGAACTAGAGTACCCAGAAATGTTCTTTTGCTTTGTTTTTATCCAACACCACTTACATGCAGTTGCTATCCAGAAGGTGAGCATATCTCTAACCATATTCTGCTTTATCAAGAGTGCATTGTCCTTAGGGGATGGCAAGGCAAGCTTGATTCTGAGTAGTAGTAAAGTATGGAAATATGTACTGGAGTTTTAACTAGCTGTTTTCTGAAATAATCATTTCAGTGTGCAGTAGCAGCCAGAAAAACTAGTGTGGTGCTTAGAACAAACAGGAAAGATATTAAGACGAAGTCAGAAAACACAATTTGCTACCAAACTAAACACCAACATCCTGAGAACTGTGTTTAGTTTTACTCTCTCAATCTCAAGAACTTTGTGATAGAGGTAGAGGAGCTATAGAGAAGGACAGCTATACGATGATGATCAAATATAGTAGCTGCCTTAAGAGGAGGGCTTAAAAAAGCTGGAACTCCTGGAGAGGAGCAAACTGAGAATATGGCTGAGATTCACAAAATCATGAAAGCAGTAGCTAAGCTGAACATGAACAGTTATTCACTAAGGGGCACTCAGTGAAACTTGAAGAATATCAGTTTTGGATATATAAAGGAGGCACTTTTTTAAACAGCAGTTAGGGAACATCAGAAACACACTGCAGAGAAAAGTGTGGAGGTAGAAAAGGGCTACAAAAAAGATACTTCCATAAAGGGATTAGATATCTTTCTGGAGGACATCTCCAAAAATAGGTTCCAAGCAGATTGTGTTGTGCTTACGTGGCAAGGTCTTGGTAGCAGTGGGGATGCGGGGGTCGTGTCTGTGAGAAGAGATCAGGACCTGTCCCTATGTGTAACAAAGACAGTTCCAGCTGGTTCCAAGATGGAAATGCCATTGGCCAAAGCTGAGCCAATCAGCAGCTCTGGTGGCATCTCTGTAATAAAATATTTAAGAAAGGATAAAAAATACTAGGCTGAAGCTATGTGAGAGAGGAGTGAGAACAATGTGAGAGGAAAAAGCCTGCAGACACCAAAATCAGTGAAGAAGGAGGGGGAGGAGGTGCTTCAGGCAGCAGAGCAGAGATTCCCCTGCAGCCCATGGAGAAGACCATGGTGAAGTAGGTTGTCCCTCTGCAGGCCGTGAAAAGGAACACACCAAAGCAAATAACACCCTGTAGCCCATGGAGGTCCACACATTGCAGAAGGTGAATGTGCCCTGAAGGAAGATGCAGCCCATGGACAGCCCACACAGGAGTGTGTTTTCTAGCAGGACCTGGAAACTGTAGGAGCAGTTCTTGAAAGACTTTATGTCATGGGAGGCACTTCACACTGACACAGAGGAACAGCATAAGGAGAAAGGAGCAGCAGAGACAAAGCATTATGAATTGACCGCAACCCCATTCCCCATGGTGAGAAGGTAGAAGAGTCAGGAGTGAAGCTGATCTTGTGAAGAAGGGAGGAGTGAGGAAGAAGGTGTTTCTAGTTTTGTTCTTATTTCTCACTATCTTACTCTCTTTTTAATTGTTAATATACAAAATTAATCTTCCCTAAGTCGATTAATTTTTTCCCGTGAGTGTAATTGGTGAGTGAATTCCCTGTCTTTATCTTGACCCATGAGTTCTTTCATCTTATTTTCTCTGCCTGTCTTGCTGAGGGGGGAGAGTGAGAGAGCATCTGGGTGGGTACCTGGAAGCCAGCTAAGGTTAACCTACCACAAGAACTGTGCAGGGATATACTGTGTAATGCCCCTATTACAAGAATTCTGGATAGTGGAGAAATACAAAGAGGATGGACCAAGCAATTGTCTTGGCTTATGTTCTTTTCCTTAATAGCATCTCCCATTGTCACTGTCTGAGACAGCATATTTAGCTAGATAGACTGACCCAGACTGCCTGACCCAGTAGGAGATTTCCTGTGTTCTGATATTCTTATATGGAACTGAGGAAGTAATGGTAGGAGCACTGGATTTTTTACGGTGCTTTTATTTCCTTTAAAAAATTGCTGGTTATGAAAAGAAACTGTCTTGTATATGCATAGCATGAGGTCAGAAAGACACAGATACTGACAAAGGTTAGATGTTGATGTAGATAGATTGAAAAAAACACATAGCCAGAACTTATTTTTCTGGGAGTATTTTCAGTATGATAAATACAAAAGCTTGCAAACCTGTGCAGTTTATGAACAATTCTTGGCATCATATGTCAGGAAGTACAGTCATTATTTCAAACATTACCTTACCTAAACAAAGTGGCAAAAACCCTTGCTCTGCTTGACTTGGAATGAATGAGGTAAGGCTTGTAGGGAGAGGTAATATATTTCATTTGACTGATATAACTGAGAAAAATAGCTAAACTTTTGAACACCAAAGGATTTCTATGGCTCTATGAGAGAGTTTAAGTGGACTTCATCGTCTCCTCTTTTTATACTATCACCTACTTCACCACATGATCATGTCAAGAGATATAATCTCAGGAACCACAACTCCATCTCTCTATTTATAAAAGGGGTACATTTACTTCTAAGTGCCACAGTAGTATTCCAACATTTTCTATGACATGAGCAAATGATGACCAGAACAGAAGGAAAATTAACACTTTCATTTCATTTTTTTCCTCCTTAACTGCAGAGTGGGATGTTGGTAGGAAATTAGTGCTATGACAATTTGTATCTTTTTTTGTGTATCTTTGACAAGTTCAAGATTAAGGACAACAGTTCTCAATGCTCACAAGCCATGATAAAGTTCAAACCTGGATTTTGCATCGTAATCAAAGGTAATTTAGAAATTCTCTTCTGGTTCTTGTAATAATGTCCTATCACAGAGCAGTGAATTATGCTGGTGAAGAAAGGATGGTCAGCGTATTATGATTTTTAAAACAAAGTTTAAAGTCATGTTCTCTCTTTCCAAACCAAACCTGAAGAAAATATCACATGATTTTATTACAAAAATCAATAACAAAACAGTTAATCTCAAATCTGTTACCAGTGTACTCTTGCCTCATGGGCTCAGATTCACCAGTTACTACTGACAACAATTCACTGTCTCCTCAATGCCTTTGTGAATACAGATATGGGGCTAAGAGAAGCAAGTACTGAATGTTTTACTATGTTGATTTTCTTTCATAGTGTAAACATCCTTCTCTAAATGAAAATATAGTTGAACACCCACTCATCCAGGTTTGGCCTATCAACAAAACAAGCAAACAAACAAACAAAATGCATGCTGAGATAGCAAAATTCAGCTGAAGTTTTGAAATGTTTGGCTACTCGGATTTTTTTGTATAATTGAGAGAATGTTTCTTGTACATCAGCCTCAGGTTATGAGTCACATTGTCATTTTGACATGTCGTGAAGAACTACTTAGTATTTTCCTAGAAGAAAAAAACAAAAGAATAAATAAAACAAAATCTCAACAACCCCACCCTTTCCCCCCTCCCCAAACCCCCTAACAATCAACAAATTAAGACAAATGAGGACACCGTGTGCTATGGACATCACAAAAGAAGATCAGAGTTCTCCTTCATAGGAGAACATAGTACTTGCACATCAGGTTTAGTTAGATTTATCACTGTTTATGCAAAGGAAAGGTACTGTAAGTCAGATTGATTTATGTGAGAAAGAAGAGTGGCTGCAACCTTGTCAAGGGTGGGAAGGAAATTGAGCATGGTGATCATGTCATCTGAGAAGGAGTCCTGTCCCTGTGTCAGGTGTGGTGGTGGAAGTATGGCCCCATCAGATCCTTTCAATTCTCTTAAAGCTGCACCTGGGAAGAATCATACAAGTCTGTACAACAATACCTTTTTACCTTCTATATGGTACTTACAGATGATTGTCAGGCTAATTAGTTTCATCTAGTTGATAGAATTGACAATCCAGGGAAAACTGCAGTGCTTCAGGACTCACCGGTACCATGGCACAGGAATGGAAAATGGGAGCTCACAGAGGGAGAAAATTCCTTGTTAGTCTCAACTAAAACAGCATGTAAGTGCATATGGGAGAATCCAGTTCCTCTTGATATTTGTTTTGATACATTTGTAAATCAGACCTAGATCCTCATCTGCATATCACTTATCCTTTAAAGTATACTAACTTTGCATAGTATTAAAGAAAAAATTCTGTAGTAAAGAAATACACAGACTTAAATAAAAGTATAGAAGAATGTTACATTCATTTTTTTCCTTTTATTTTTCTTTATTTTGTAGAGTTTAGTGTGACTTTGTGATCCCAGAGCACAGAGTAAAGAAAAAAAAAGCATCTACTTTATATTGCAATTTGCATAGTACATCGTATAATGGTTATTTTAGAAACACAAAATTTCTCAGGAAGGCTTCACATGAGAGCTTTACAGCATCTCCGGAATACTGGAAATAATGCAAAACAATTTATATTAAAATCAGTAAAGGATGAAAAATGTTTGTAAGTTTGGTTCAGCTATGCATAGAAAAAAAAGATATGCTTTATGAAATGTATCCAAGTATAATAACTTCTTAATTTATGAATCGAGCTGTAAATTCCCAAAAAAGTCTGTCATAAGACTTGCATTTCCAAGAGTAGTTTTAGTACACTTGGAAGTCTGATAGTACTTTCTTTCCCTATCATTTGTCACTGTTTCTGTTCTGAATGAAGAACAAATGCAGACAGTGCAGATAAATACACATACTGGGAGGAGGGGTGAGTGGGGAGGAAGTAAAAAGAAAAAAAACTACAACGCCCTAAAAATATTTACTGAGCTAATCAAATTTCTGAAACAGGTCACACAAAGATAAAGAGAGTTCTTATTTCCTCTTAACTACAGAAACATACTTTTAAAATGTCTAAATTACCAGACTGACTTAAAGAGTAAGCAGAGTGCAAAGAAGTAAGAAGATAGTAGGCATTCTCAAGCTCTTTGGCATACAAAATGTTCTAAGGTGTTAGATAAAACCGAAAGGAACTCTGAAGTGCTGAAATCAGATATATATGGTCAAGAAAAAATACACATAATATGACCTTTGCTTTGTCTATTTTCGTCTCTTTTCACTTTCTAGTTTCCATTAGGACCACCACAGTTTGCTGTGCATTAGCAGAAGACAATTCCTTTTCATCAGTGTCACTAATTTGCCTGTCACCAACAAATTACAAGGTTTGAACTGGTTTGGGGATTTCTCTCTTAATCATTTTGCACCTTCCAACTAAACTTACTGAGATCTAATGGAGACCCCAGTAATATTTTTTAAGAAATAAAAATAGCTTTTAAGAAATAGAATAAATAAGTAGTGAGTAACAACAGAGTCCAGAGATGAAGTGAAAACTTTAAAATTCTGGAGATATGTTATTCAGCTTCAGTATTATAGGATGAGCAGAACAAAGGTTTATAGTAATATTTATTTCCCTTCTCTTTTTTTAAAAAAATATAGAAAACTACTTTAAAAAATGCTTGTCTGCATAATATAATTTAACTTGATATCTCATAGTTCTTGTAAAGGAAGAAAAAGTGAAATAGTCTTATGTATATAGTTAGACCATATTCTATTCTAGCTACACCCTCCAACACACTAACTTCTTTGGTACCAATCCAAACACAATAATAACCAAAACCTAATATTTTGGGATCAAGAAAATTTGCTGAGAAAAGACTTTGAGAGAAACTATTCACAAACATTAAGGATTTTTTCAATTGTTCCACATCTATATAGCAGAGGAAAATCCTATATCTTGATGGCTTCTATTTAATTTGGAGATTATACTTCTATTTTTCTATAACATTTAAAATTCACAAGATTTAAAATCCTGAGAAATTAGGGAATTAAAAATTTGAAAATTTGGATCTAGTAAGCAGATTTCCTTGAGTTAACACAGAGGATGATATTTTTCTAATCAGATGCAGATATTTGCACTGGACAGTTCACTCCAATCTCCTTTTAAAGGCAATGAAGAGAAACCATTTTTAGGGTGCAATTCATGTCATCCTTAAGTGGACTTCCATATTTTATCAAATTAATTGCACCCTAAAAATGCTTAATTCTCCTCCACTCTCTATAAAGGGAGACAAGAGTGTCCACTTCAGCCATAAATATCTATACTGGAGACCTTAAAGAAGGATGATTCCTGTCAATGAGTCCTCCCTAGACTGATTAGTTATAGAGTCATTACTCTTAATGTATCCAGTGTATATCAATTAAATCTATACTTTCAAGGCTTATGGTAAGCACAAATGATGTATCAAATATTCAGATTTAGTCTAAATGGCACTGCATTAGTAAAAAAAAGAACTGTGCAGTATCACTAGTCTTAAGTATACATCTAGCATGCGATCACTAGTATATTTTGTCTGTTTATATTCATGCAGACAATCAGAAACTATAAATATGAACAGAGTTGCTCTTGGTTGAAACTTATAACAGACAGTGGAAGTTTAATGTTTTATCATAAATGTAGGGAACTTGTTGGCCAGGAAAGCATATTCTGCATTCCTGTTTGAAATGTCAGCACCTAACTGTGATTGCAATGCTCTGTTGTACACAATATTCAGTAAGTTCAGTGAATGATACAAATTTGGCCTTGTTTTAGTGGATTTTATTAACTCACTCTTTTCATATTTGTTGACATATTCTTCTTTTCCCTCCACCCCCCCATCCAAAAAAAAACCCTGTAAATTGCTATGTCTTTACTTTCACCATTTGATTTTTTTTCCCTCTGGAATAGTCTGTTTTATCAGAGATTTGCTATGTATAATTCTTCAGAAAGGCAACCCAAAACCATAGTGTTTAAGACGAAATAAAATTCATCATCTCAACCTTTTTCATCAGCAAATGACATGTGTAATAATTCATGTTCTTCTCTGAAATGAGCCAGGTCCTCAACTGATATAATTTAGAGTTACACTTTGAGGTACATCGTTTAACGTCATTTGAAGATCTGGTTCATTATTTTTAATGGAGGAGTGAAGAAAGTATACATCAAATTTCTGAAGGCTTTTAGATGCCAAAGGGAGGGCACAGAAATTGCATTTCCTCTAGAACTATGTATTGTGGGTGCACTCCAACATCAACATCAGTCTTATTATATGACAAGACACAAGAAGATTAAATGCAAGCAAACTGTAAATAAAATAAGTTTCCTGACAAAGTGAAAGTTCTTTCTCTAATTTGCCACTGTCAGCACCTTCAGAATAAAGCATAAATGAGTTAATATGTAAAGGTGAGTTCAGAATATGATTCAGTATGTAAGACATACTTGTGTATATATTGTTTCTAAGAAGACTTATTTGACTTTTCTGGCCTTTAGATAACTGAAATGTTTCCTTTTTTGCTAATATAATAGATAAACAACATGAACTTGAATGCAGCTACCAAGGAATATGTTTCTACAACAGTTATGCAGATAAGGCATAGTGCCTTACTGTTAAAATCTGAAAAAAAAATGCTAGAAACTTTGATGTCCACTGTATCATGTTTATGATGCAGTTATGTTTAGTATAAACTTCAGTATCCATGAACTTCTGTACTGTGATGAGAACTACAGCTCTGGTTCATTAAAATCTCTCAAGTGTCATATACTTTTTAAGACATTCGTTAATAAATGAACTCCATGGCTACCGAGTTGAAATTTTGTTAAAGAGCATCTTCCTCTCTCCATCCTTCTTTGCATAGTATAAAATCCTCACATGGGATATATTAGTCTTCTGGGAAAAGGCAAAATAGATGACACAGTAGGCTGTGCTGATGACCTAACTGAACATAGCTTTCAAAGGATTACTTCTTCAGAATCATTGTTACAGGATTTCTGTAAAAGTGGTATTCCTTCCAGAATTATCTTTTGAACAGAATAAGAACCAGTGACCTCTCTGGCAGTAATAAGCAAAACATACTGAATTATCTCTGTGAAGATAATTCTCAGTCATGCAATATATTAAATTTGAATGTGTTCATTCATACTGAATGATCTGCTGAAACTTTATTTTCCTCTGCATTCATACAATAAACACAGGAACTTTCATGTGTTTCTGTAGTCAGTCTTAGGTGACAACAGTAGTTCTTGAAGAAATAATAACATGTGCATGAGAGCACAAATGATTATATATTTCTTTCTCTTACTAATATTACAACTGAGGAATAACTGGCTTTTACGCAAAAACGTTGTTACTTAACAGCCTTTTTGCATTCTTTGGTTAATCCCTGCTTTTACTTTATACATTTAAAGCAACAGTTAATGTAAAAAAACTTATAGTTAAGTTTTGGCTGATCATTAGGGATTATGTAAGGAACAAGGGGAAAAAGAAGTTGTAAAAAAGATTACCTGTACATTATTCTATTCTTACTATTCTTACAGGTAAGTACTGAGTGCTACCATGAAGAACTATAAGTGCTAGGCTTCCCAAGGTAACTTAAAGTGAGTATTTAAATATGGAGAGGAAGTATAGAAATGACCTGATGCTCACCTCTTGAGCAATGGACAAGTGGATTGACAATGAAGTGTTTAGTCTTCTGAACTTTTACATAATTAAAAGAACTCTTATCCCTAAGAATGCATGTATTTCCATCTGTTTTACTATTATTTGTGCAATAAATAACTTCGCAAACCCACACCCTGGTATAACAATAGTACAAGTATCCATATTCTTTCTTACTTAATAAGCAACTAGAGTTAAATGGATTTCCACAATATTTGCCAAATTAAGAATGTCCAGCATAATTCTGACTTGATTTCTAAGAGTGAACAAAGAGAAAATACCAAGCAAAGCATAAATAGCTTAAGGAGCTGAAACATAATAACAAAACTCAATGTGAATAATGATGATATAAGGATTAGAAAACAGAAATTATGTAGTAATTAGTGACTTCTGCAAGTGTTCAGAATATTTAGCTTTTTTATTATATTGCTCTTAGCTAGAGGCCCAAACTGAAAGTCTATACAGAACAGGAGCAATTGTAACAAGTGTTCAGGAATCCAGGACTACATCCTACAGTCAAATGTCCTTGAATTTCAGAAGAATTTAAGTGAAGGTGTGACTTATCTGCTGTAAGGCACATTAGTATCTCTGTCTCACTACAGCATACCCCCAAGCATAATTGTTTCTTTTAGTCTCTTCTCTGGCATCGAGGCAAGATAATTGATTCTCCACAGTCATTTGAACTCAACTAACACAAAATTGAGTTTTCTTGTAGTGCAAAATTTCTCATCCTTCCCTGTGTATCTTTGAGTGTTTTCCTAGAATTCTTGGGACAGTTCTTCACCAATGTTCATCCAACTCATGTCAGTCAGAAATTTCCTTAGTATACATTTCAGTGTAAGTGAAAGAAGGAACACTTTCTGTGGCACATTGAGACATCAAACGGAATGTAAGAAGGTCAGAATTTTTTTTATTTAGGACAACACTGAGTAGGAATTAAATGGCTGATTATCAGACAGAAGAAAGGAAACCTAACTCTTTATATACTTCATTCAACTTTTTAACCTCAAAAAGATTATAGTAATTAATTTCACTGAAATATTTTTTCACAGAGCAAGTATTGTTAGCTAAACTTTTAAAGGTCCGTATCAAGAAGTTTAAATTTTGGCACTTAAACTTCACTTTTAAGTTGAAGAATTCATGTAGAACTTAGGAAAAGCACCTCATACTGGAAATCAGCTGTCAGGTTTCAAGGCTTTTATAAAACTTTATTTAGCCTTGGTTATCTAGCATAATGCAGCTCGAGATGGTAATCTGATCCACTACCTTTCCTTTGGGATACAGCTACTTTCTAAACTGGAAATGACAGACCACATTGGCAGCTTAGTTGGATCTGATGCTCTTCTACATTATTGGAGAGGATAAAGAAAGTAGGTCATCCGTAATACTTTGCAGTAACAAAGCACAGGAAAGAAAGCATTGATTGTCCAGGTGTCTTGGCAACAACACTTCATCCTGTTATCTTGCAGGAGGGCCAGGTTTGAGTGTTTCCTCTATGGGCTGACAAACAGAACAACATTATTGGCAACCTGAGCTGTTGACAGTTCCGCTCACTTTAAAGGAGGGGAGCAAGATGGGAAGAAAACAGGAAAGAAAAGCATGATCTTCCAAATAAAAAGTAATTTTCTATTGTATTTCAAAGGAAGAAGAGGCCACAATACTACTGAAGTCTGGCATATTCCAATGCCACATTTTATACAATAAATACCACCATTCTTTTGAAACTGCACACGTTTCATTATTCAAAACACACGATATACATTTTCAATGTCATGCTGTACAAATATGGCACATTTTAAATGTATTATCCATTTAACACAACATTAAATATATTTATTTTCTAGTATGGATTGCAACATGGAAGAAAGCTGAGAGCAGATGGAAGTGTAACACCACGCTACTTTATCAATCTGGACTGTAATACACAAGAAATTGGTAGCAATGTAGCTGACAGTTTGCTTTACAAACAGAATGTTGAAGCTTAGTGAAGATTTAGCATGTCATTTATATAGAGCCCAGAGGAAGAAGTGTTGCAGAACTTCACTAGCCTGGGTCAGCATCCTGCAGGTTTCTGCCTGGAGGGGTGAATTATCTTCCAGAGTCCCAAAGTGTAGAACTGGTTGGTAAACAGAGAGATCAGAATCATAGTTGCCTTTTTCTTTCTTCATATGCCTGTTTGCATTCAGGAGTAGGGTGTACAGTATAATAAGGAGATATATAGCTAGCCAGGGCTGAATTCAGCTCCTTAAATACAGGCATTAGTAAATATTTGAGATGCACTTGGGTATTCTACATGACTCAGCTGCTTCTCCATAAAGACATGGCATCCCTGTAAATCTTGTATCGTCTTTAGCCATCCCATACAGATGTGTCAGACATCTCAATCATAACAACGCCTACATTGAGGCTACTGAATATAGCCCTAGGTGTCTTAAGAGTGAGCTGAATGGCTCTCTAGACTCCTTAAACTGTACTGAATAGCTTGTCACTGGGTATACGAGTAACATAAGCACTTCACTGACATGTAGACTTATTTCTTTCTTTCCTTCCTTCTTTCTTTCTCTCCTTCCTTCTTTCTTTCTCTCTCTTTCTTTCTTTCTTTCTTTCTCTTTCTTTCTTTCTTTCTACCTACCTACCTATAATCTATATTTTTTTCAGTGATTGAATACCTCCCATAAATTAAAGTGTCTGAATCCATTATTTCAATCCTATCTACTGATACAGGATTTTTATTTGAACTTTCCTGCTATGCTGTCTTTGTACTGAGCTAAAGACTCAATTCAGACACCCACAGGCATACATCTATTGACATTTAAGATGGCTTTAAGGCATTTCACATGGCCTCCATGTGAACTAGAGATCCCATGTCAAATCTGTAAGGTGTTTCAATTGGTTTTATACACTTCAGTGTGGGCAACTGACTTGAGCTTATATGAGTATGAATAAAAATTGGTTAGACATTTATCTGACCTGCAACATCCTGTGATATGAACAGAAGCTACTTGTTAATCTAAAGATTGTTGCAAATAAAGGTGAAAGGCTGTGCTTGTTGAATGTATGGAACAAATCCACGTGAAACATTCCATAATTCACGCACAGCTATCTTGTTATTAAGAGATTCACACAGTTTTATGTAAAAAAACATAGAAACTTGGTACTTAATATTTATAATGCAAAGTATACCTGGATAGACATATCAGAACATGTACAATGTATATTCTTTAAAAAAATCCCAAAAATACGTTGTTTTTTCTAACTACTTTTTTAAAAATTTTCACATGCAACTGCATGTTTGAGCAAGCAGACTTCTTATGGTTCCAACTTATATATATCTTGATTCTTTTTATTCATAAAGTTTTGTAAGGTCCTCTACAACAAAACACTATTGTTTGTGAGCTCTTCAATTTAAGTCCTCTTCAGATATCTGGATTGTGTTTCAGAAGCTTACAGAAGCAGGGAGTTCCTTCTAACTCATTGGCAGAGCCACTAGGCAAAAACTTACATAATTAAGTTTGGCATTTGGAACTCATTTCATCTGAATAAAAGCATAATCAGAAAACATTCTGGTATAAGACTCATCTCTGATTGTTTTATACCTCTACACAGCACGATGGGGAATGCTAAATCTGGTTTTGAACACCAGTAGTCATGGAGTGGGAAAAGGAACACAAGAGTTGAAACAAAATTCTAGATGAGCTTAAGACCTTCATTTATATGTGCAGGCTGAGCTATATGGGTTTTGAGGAAAAAAAAAAGAATTTGCTGGAATCCAAACAGATCACCCACTGTAAATAACTGGGAAAATTTAAGCCAGTAAAAAAAAAATACGGGATCCATTCAACTGCCATAATATGCATGCCCAGTGCCTTTGGAGATATTCTTTGTTAACCAGGTTATCCGTATAGAGCTGATAAAATATTCAGCTGATAGGCTGATAAGGTTGATAAGGTATTCTGTATCATATAGAATTTAGAGAGATCTGTCCTCTTTTAGATTGGCAGCTGAAGGCCAAGCAGTTCAAGTTCAAATCCCAGTAATTAATACTTGAATTTTGCCACACTCTACAGAATGCAGAGAGAGAAAAAACAAAACAAACCAACACTTTATTGATTTCAATTTGAAGGATTATTAAATGAGAAAAGGGACCCACAAAACTAGACACACACAATTTCAATATTGCATATAGCCAGGGGATATCATGCTGAAACTCAGCAAAATTCTATCAGAAGTTTATTAAGGTGTAAGCTGTTAGGTAACCTTAGGTGACATGAAATAGGTTCCATTTCTTCATAGGATTTACTATTTGTGATATTGAGCACAACAAAAACCTCTAAGCTGTTCCTTGTAATGCAAAAGTTGGAGGAAGGCAGGCTTCATATACATGTCCCTGGAAAACAGACGGTGATATGAGTCATTCTGTTAGTGAATAACCTAGTTACCATATTTCTTAATATATCCACAGAAAACTTGACCAGTTCGAATGACTAAAAAGTACTCCACAGCTTGGGTGAAGTCCTAGCTCCATTCCTATGAATAGGAATTCGTCATTGATTTCTCTTGGAGTCAACCGTATATACAAGTTCATTGGATATAACTTCTTCCATATAAATTGTATATTGGACAACATTTTAGCATTTTTTACCTTTTTAATTATAGCAGAACAAAGAGGAAGAAAGTAACAAGAATATCTGAGAATTAAAAAACAGAGTAGCCGTAAGAGTTTTAAAGCATCATTATAAGGTTTGTGGAGTTATTTCAAAGACCATAAAAGCAGAGAATTTTCCCAGACCAAAACTGAGAAGTAATTCTGAAAGGATAGATAAGCTGGTCTTAGATGAAGAAAAGAAACAAGGAAGTTTAAGTGCAAAAGTAAGAGGATAAATAGATAAGAACAGGAGATAAAATAGATGATGTTTTATTGCTGAATAAAAAGGATCAAAGTCATCAATAGTTGCTTGATCACTCATATTTCTTAATGGCAGTTCTCTCTTGATTTGTCTTTGTCCTAGAAAAATCTGCTGTAGAGGGAAGTAGACATAAACCAAGTGAAGTCAAAAGTTCCCATATCACTTGGATGGTTTTAACACTTATTTTTGCACATGCTCTGTAGTATTTGAGCTTTATGTGGGGCTACATACCTGCAGAGTTGGGGAAAAAAAAAGATAAAGAAAAATTGGTTTACACTAGGGAGAGATCTTTGCAAATGACAGAACTGGTGTCTAGCAAAATACTTCAAGGAATGCAAAACTAATGTCTCCCACTTTATCTGTTTATTACAAGGTTTTATTGGCATTATGGGTAATAAATCTTTATGCTCAGCAGTCTTGGTTTATTTGTTCTGAAACAATGGAAGTCTTTGTTCTTTCAATGACTGAAAAAAAGGAGAATTTATAAGATATTTGGGAGTTGTGCATTTATGTCTTTGAAATTGTGGATGAAACTAAGAATCTTTCCCTTTTTTACTGTCTTAGATGTCAGAAGTGTCATAAATATCAAGTTAAGGGGGGAAAAAGT
Organism: Nyctibius grandis; assembly: GCF_013368605.1. NCBI lineage: Eukaryota > Metazoa > Chordata > Aves > Nyctibiiformes > Nyctibiidae > Nyctibius > Nyctibius grandis. Next base: position 73,107,443 of record NC_090659.1, on the reverse strand, counting down.
ATGAATTAATAATATATATCCATTTAAAGGGGACTTGAGGGGACAGCACTGTTTTTGACAGAAGCTAAGTAAAACTGAAGCTGCCTGGGGCTCTTTGCTTAGCTTCAATCAGATTGCTTGAAGCAAGCTAACCAGAGAGTTGTATATTTTCTGTGTACCTAAATTTGTGTTTGATTTGCCATGGTTGGGCAGTATTCATCGGGAAAAAAATAAAGTCCAAAAATGCCTTACATCTGATTTCTGAACAGAAATTGAACATCTTCTGCTATTTGTGCAGATTATTTAAAGATTCCCATTTTTTCCCCCAGATTCTCATATTCCTGTATCTATCTCTTACTACGAGGTTTGCAAAATGTCATTGATTTATACAAGACTGAATATTTATTGAACCTTTTTCATGATTCCTCCCTTTGGAGTTCCTGTCTCAAGACCCTTTAAAAGGAAGCAAAATGAATCTACATGATCATCTACTCTTGCTCACTGACTATCTGAGAAAACAAGTATTAGACTAATGAAAACCTGCAGGATTTTCCACTAGGTTATCATGTAGGCATTCCAAAAGTATCTTTTGTTCTGACAATTTGTAGTTACATCTAAACCAGTAAAAAAAGTCAGGATCAGAAACCTTCCTCTGTATTGTTTAGTTTACTATTATAGCTGTTGAGTGCAATACAATCTAAATATAATGTCATCTTATTTTGGTCTATCCTTGCTTTTGATTCTCTGTGATAATTTCAGGAGTGTGATTGCTCTCTGTTCTCACTGCAGGAAGTTTTATTATTATTATTTTCTGGATGAAGGGACAGTTAGTGTCTGTTACTGAAACACACCATATATTTTTATCATTGATATTAAGTGAAAAGCACAAAATAGTACCAGCACATTTTGCTCAATGGCCAAGCCTCTGTCTTGGAGGAAATAACTTGTTCTCTTATAATCCCCATCTGTCACATTCTTAATATTTCAGCCTCAACTTTCTTCATTGTGGCATCCCCATTGAGTTCAGCTGTAATGAACAATAGCAAAGAAAATAGAAATAGAAAATATTTGTAAACTTTAATCATTTTGAATGACTAGACTGATGAAAAATTTGTCTGTGCAAGTTCAAATTTAGGCTACAATAATCTTTGACCTGAAAATGTTTTTATCCATATCTTTCACAGGATCCCTTTACAGGACTTTAAACTTGATACTGAAGCAGACACAAAAGTGTCTAGAAAGCAAGTATATATGCTAAAGTTCTTATGACAGAGCATCTTGGTTAAAAGGTCAGTAGACAGTAAATATATTTGCTTTTTGCTAATTTTGCTTTGTTGTAAAGACATACGCAGACCCTCAGCTTCAATATTCTGTGGCTGTTTAATCAGTTTATGCCTACAACATTAATTTTAAATGTCATTTTTGGAAAGAGTGAGTGAAAATAAACTCATACTCATTGAAGCGGTAGGATTAAGATCCATACTGTAGATGCCTACATATTTGTAAATACACATGGCTTATTTAATTTAGCGCTATTTGATATGTCACATGGCTTCTGAGACATCTGCACAGAGCTGACAGGTATGACCTATGGTAGATCTATGTCATTGAAGAACATCAACTGTAGGCATTATGTCTGGGGCACCTAAATTAACATCACATGCCATACATGCAAACATCTGAGTCAAGCTCTACATTGACTATCTGTCTTGGCTAGGGCAAGATTCATTTGCCCACCAATAAATGGCTAGTACAACCTTAGATTCCCTTAGGCATCCCATCTACTGGATCTGGCAGGTTACAAGTCTCTTCTCCGTCATATATGCCAGCTCCATGTTACTGTTTTGAATAACCTGTTGATTATCTCAAACAATAATATTTGGCATCTCAAATGGCACAAAATTTGAAAGTTTAGAGAATTTAATTAAGTATAGAATCTGGAGAGGCTTTCTGCTCACTCTAGAACATATGTTTATATTTTATCAGCTGACTGGAGGCAGCTATGTTACCTAAACATTTATGCCTACTACGTCTCCAACTCCGTGGAGCATTCTTCCTGGACTCCAGCTGCCATTGTAGAAGAACACAAGTTTCTCACAAGCCAATTTTGTGTTTGCCAGACTTGTATGGATCCCTTGGATATCCTATGGCATTCTACTCTTAGGCTACAGTATGTGTGTAGGAAAGAAAACCTGAACTGATCAGTAGTTATCATCTGTTGAATATAATTGTAGATGCTTAGCTCATTTATAAACACCTACATTTGAGACAACTCTATTTAAGTGTCTACATCTGAATCTGGATGACTCCCTATAGTTCTGCTGGAAACAACTGTATTTTACCTCTGATACATCAGGCTGACTTGACGAAGCAGTTAAAAATAAAAGTTCAAGAATTCATCAATAGCAGGGGAGCACTGCTAGTCTAAAAATGCTCAGAAGCCAGCTCTACATTGTACACTGCTCAGAGGCACCAAGTTTGCTCAGCTTAGAGTGATGCTGCAATGCTCACATTGCACAACAGAGTAATACGCAGGATTGCTGGTTTATACCTGAAAGCAGTACAGCGATGAGGGCAAGGCACAGGGCCTCATAATCCCAGCATTTGAGAGCACTCTCGGCTTTATTCCTTTCAATTCTAGGATTAGATTTGGGAGACGTATTTTAGGAGTCACTGCTTAAGTTCCTTACAGATGGACAAAGTGAAGCACAGGAATGTGCTGGCTAAAATAATATTCTCTGATTTTACAGTATTCTTCAAATCTCAGCCAAGTTGAAAGCCAGCAGTAAAAATATTCTTAAATCATACAGACAAGTACTCTGCCTTTCACCTCAGATCATTTTGGGTTTTTTTTGAAAGTATGTGAGTAAAGACTATTATGCTTTGATCTTATAGGGAAGTAAAAGGTGTTAGATATCTGACTATATATTTTGTTTCCTCCTCTATTCAATCCTTCTTTGTAATGACTTATAGACAAAATTACTGTTTACAGAACATATAATAAATATTTTTTCATGCAGGACTGCAACTTAGTCTTTGAGTTGAAACTGTTGATGGTAGTTCCAAATTTTTCAAAACATCTAAGGAGAAAACAGAAAGTAAGTAGTCCTCATCCAAAAAAGAAAAAAAAACCAAAAATCCATATAGTATTGAAATTCCAAACTGTTGTTGTCTATGCTGTGGTTACTTAGTAAATTAGATTTATATTACAAGAGATTTAAATTAAAAGAGGTGATTTAGTAGCAAATGATACTTTCTTCAGGGGATTTCCTCAGGGGCGTTCCTCAGGAATCAGTATTGGGACTAGCGCTGTTTAATATATTTGCCGGCGACACGGACAGTGGGATTGAGTGCGCCCTCAGCAAGTTTGGCAATGACACCAAGCTGTGTGGTGCAGTCAACATACTGGAGGGAAGGGATGCCATCCAGAGGGACCTTGACAGGCTTGAGAGATTGGCCTGTGTGAATGACATGAAGTTCAACAAGGCCAAGTGCAAGGTCCTGCATGTGGGTCGGTGCAATCCCAAGCACAGATACAGGCTGGGCGGAGAATGGATTGAGAGCAGCCCTGAGGAGGAGGACTTGGGGGTGATGGTTGATGAGAAGCGCAACATGAGCTGGCAATGTACGCTTGCAGCCCAGAAGGCCAACCTTATCCTGAGCTGAATCAAAAGCAGCATGGCCAGCAGGTCGAAGGAGGTGATTCTGCCCCTCTACTCCCCTCTCGTGAGAACCCACCTGGAGTACTGCGTCCAGCTCTGGGGTCCCCAACATAAGGACATGGAGCTGTTGGAACAAGTCCAGAGGAGGGCCACGAAGATGATGAGAGGGCTGGAGCACGTCTCCTCTGAAGATAGGCTGAGAGAGTTGGGGTTGTTCAGCCTGGAGAAGAGAAGGCTCCGGGGAGACCTTCTAGAAGCTTTCTAGTACCTGAAGGGGGCCTACAGGAAAGCTAGAGAGGGACTTTTTGCAAGGGCATGTAGTGATAGGACAAGCAGTAATGGTTTTAAACTGAAAGAGGGTAGATTTAGATTAGATATTTGGAAGAAATTCTGGACTGTGAGAGCGGTGAGACACTGGCACAGGTTGCCCAGAGAAGTTGTGGATGCCCCCTCCCTGGAAGTGTTCAAGGACAGGCTGGATGGGGCTTTGAGCAACCTGTTCTAGTGGAAAGGTGTCCCTGCCTGTGGCAGGGGGGTTGGAACTAGATGACCTTTGAGGTCCCTTCCAACCCAAACCATTCTATGATTCTATGATTCTATGATACAATACCTTCAGATGTTCACGAAAAATTAAATACTGTGGAGGGGTTATGATTTGACAGAAAATACCTAGCACTCTCTTTATGGGTTGTGTCTAAACCTTAAAATTAAAGTGATTTTTTTTTTTTAATCTCCTCAGAATGTAACTAAACAATATGGTTCAATACAGCTCATTTTGCCATTTTTGTTAAGGGATGCAGTGTTATGCAGGGTTTTGTACACTACCTATGCAGGAGGGCAAAAATACTTTGTTGGATCCTGCGAAATTCACAAGGCTTTTTATGACTTGGGAAGCTGCTTTTTATCTGTGTCACACTGGGTTGCCTGCATTGAAGGGAGTTTGAAGACTTTCAAAGTCTCTTCATATTAAATGCAGTTCCACTTCCAAATTCTTACATATCTGAAAACATAGTCCTGAAAAAATGCATCGTGCTAGTTAAAGGAAAAAACAAATTTAAATATTTAAACCTCGCATTTCTGGAATCTTTTTTGTTACCCATGAAGAAGGCATATGATCTTTGTATATAATATTATCATGCAAGTTCTTACTAAAGAAACATCTGTATCAAAAGTTCCAATTTCTGTAGTGCTCAGAGACTGTATTTTCTAGTAGAGAATTGGTTTCATAAGTCCACCCCCTCCTTTTTCAGTCCAATATTTTTACCATAATACTTATTCTAATAGTATGATGAAGCTGCCTCATTGTTAAGATTCATATTTTTCTAGTAAATAGAATTATTATTCTTTGTATTTTTATATTTTCATTAGTATCATATTAGGAAAAACAAAAAAACTTATGTGTTTTATACATCGGTGTATTGGATATGTGTGGCAAGGTTTTGGTAGTGGGGGGGGCTACAGGGAGGGCTTCTGTGCGAAGCTGCTAGAAGTTTCCCTTATGTCCGAGTGAGCCAATGTCAGCCGGCTCCAAGATGGACCCACCTCTGGCCGAGGCTGAGCCAATCAGTGACAGTGGTAGCACCTCTGTGATAACATATTTAAGAAGGGGGAAAAAAAACAACCCTGTGCAATTGTAGATGGAAAGAGGATTGAGAATACATGAGAGAAACAATTCTGCAGACACCAAAGTCAGTGAAGAAGGAGGGGGAGGAGATGCTCCAGGTGCTGGAGCAGAAATTCCTCTGTAGCCCATGATGAAGACCACAGTGAGGCAGACTGTCCCCCTGCAACCCATGGAGGTCCACAGTGGAGCAGATATCCACCTGTAGCCCATGAAGGACTCCACGGCGGAGCAGGTGTATGCGCTCAAAGGAGGCTGTGACTCCGTGGGAAGACTGTGTTGGAGCAGGCTCCTGGCAGGACCTGTACACCCATGGAGAGAGGAGCCCACGCTGGAGTAGTTTGCTGTAAGGACTTATGACCCCATGGGGACCCATGCTGGAGCAGTCTGTTCCTGAAGGACTGCACCCTGTGGAAGGAACCCACACAGGAGCAGTTTGTGAAGAACTGTAGCCCTTGGGAAGGACTCACTTTGGAGAAGTTTGTGGAGGACTGTCTCCTGTAGGAGGGATCCCATGCTGGAGCAAAGGAAGAGTGTGAGGAGTCCTCCCCCTGAGGAGGAAGGAATGGCAGAAACAGCGTTTGATGAACTGACCGCAACCCCCATTCCCTGTCCCCCTGCACTGCTGGGGAGGAGGTAGAGAACTCAGGAGTAAAGTTAAGCCTGGGAGGAAGGGAGAGGTGAGGGGAAGGTGTTTTAAGATTTGTTTTTATTTCTCATTATCTTACTCTGATTTGATTGGTAATAAATTAATCAGATTTTCCCCAAATAGAGTCTGTTTTGCCTGTGACGGTAATTGCTGAATGATTTCTCTCCCTGTCCTTATCTCAACTCATGAGCCTTTTGTTATATTTTCTCTACCCTGTCCAATTGAGGAGGTGGAGTGATAGAGCAGCTTTGGTGGGCACCTGGGGTCTAGTCGGGGTCAACCCACCACAATCAGAATTACTTAGGTATATGGTAACCATAATTCCTGGAAATGATGTGGTATTCTCCAGATGAAGCTTATCTGTCTTTGAGGCTATGGAAATTCTACTACATTTTTCATTTATATTCAGGCTATTTTTGTGTATTTTCTGTGTTCATGGTTGGCTTTGTTGTTAATTGTCATATCTATTTGGTGTTCACCAGTTAGAACAAAACCATATTATTTGGAGGTTTTCCCAGGTCAGGATGAAAATAATTTGGAAACTGTACATAAAAGCCCGTATTTCTGTCTATTCTGTCACTACAAGGCTTTTGCATATTCTAAACATGCCTTAACTTTTTATTTCTGTTTTTTTTTTTTGTTTTGGGGGATGGGTTCAATAAATATTTAATAAAATTGATACTTTTTAAAAACTCTTTTTTTCTTGGATACTCAGGGATTTCTGGGTAATAATTATTATAACTTTATAAACACATTTTTGCAAGTACTTATGGATGAGTGAATGTAGCCTGAATGCCAAGGCATGGTAGTACCTGATTTTCTAACTCAAAAGGTTCGACTAATGTGATAAATGTCATCTGAATAGAACCATTAAAACCACCTGGAACAAAAAAGAACCAAAAAACTACCCCATTCCCCACCCCACCCCCCCCAAAAAAAAACCCAAAACAATAAAAATCAAGAAGATCATGTTATTGTTTCAAGCTCAAAGGCCCAACCTAGCTATTTCCAAGCCAAGAAGGAAGTTTCCTCCTTTCACGCACACAAAGTTGCATGCACATATAGGTCTCTATGTAGGACACACCTATATGCTCCTATGTACAGTGCAATTTACTGCTAGATCTTAAAAGCACTCAGGATATTCCTGCAGAGCTTTTTGCAGATGGGCCCAAAACTCTTCTGGATATGTTTCAAATGTGCTGCTTGTTGTCTATGTTACAGTCTGTAGTTGCTTATCTTTCAAACTGGGTAACTCAGGTCCAGTTTCTACATGTGGTATCAACAGCAGATGGGACCCTACAAAGATGTTACTGATGTTTTAATGCCTATTCCTCAAAGTAGAATACAAACCTAATTTTTGCTATTCTTAGTGCTCAAGGAGGTTGCCTAAAGTAAGTTATTAGAAGACATGGGATCCAGAGAATGAATCCTTGTCTTTTTTTTTTCAAATCTAGCACCTGAATCAGATTTGCAAGGCTGTATCTTCACCTCTTTAAGATCAAGAGCACAGAATATTCTTTTGTACTTTCACACTTTTTTTTATTTGAAAGAACTGATCACAAGAATTTACTCCTTATCTTTCAAGTAATAGCCCAGAAATTAGAAACTTTGACCAAAAGCTTGAGAACTGAATTGCACAATTGCTTAAGCATGTCTTAAGAATTATAACATGCACCTGTCTGGTGAGTGCATTAACGCTCATACTGAAAATAGAGTTTCATTCTGTGCTTATGAATTCTGTTTTATTTTTGGTTTTGTTTTTTCTTTGCTGTGGTGGTAGAGGGGAGATATGTGGCTTTTTAAGATGGTTACTCCTTAATGTGAAATGCATGTATAGTCTTGAAAACAGGAATCAGAAGCTAGTATATGCTCTTCAGATCAGTCTAGTAAGAATTTTGGTACACACTCATGCTCTTTCTCTGACCCTCTGTATTCTGAATTATTTGCTACTAAGGGGTTCAAAGGGTAAGGAGGCCAACTTTTCCCAGCTCCTTATTCCACACTTTCTCCCAAAATATTTTCCCCAGAAATGATACATTTCTGTTTGAGTTCTTTTGGGGTAGGAATCACAATATATCTGATCAATCAGCTGCAGAAGTGCTTTAGCCAATTTATATAAATGACACTGGCAACACCACTATAACTATACATCGCATGCCCATAAGCTTTATAATGAGATGAAGATTTCTTGAAAGGGATTCTTGTAAATCTTTGTGATATACCTGCTTGTGTGAGCAGCGTCATTAATTCAGGGCTGATGTTACCAATGTCTTGGCTTTCTTAGTGAGAAATAGGAGGACAACACAGTGAAAACCTTGCCAAGCAGCAATTTTATTTTCTACTTTCCTGTGGTTTTAGAACTGAACCTTTTGAACCACTTTCATAATTTCAGACACGGAGTGGCATTCATATCACATAATTTTAACTACTGCATAGACATCTGCACCAGATCTAGTTGACCAGACTTCCTTTATAATTGATAGAAAAATAAAGGACTTCTTGAACTTAATCCAAATTATTTTACGGATCTTTTTTAAGATGAGATGAATCACTCAGATATGCACATCTACATATATGGTACCCTTGTTTACTCATGTTGTGGGTTCTCCTAAGTACTTACTCTTTTTTCTGCTTGTCAGAAGCTCAGTGGGGTTAACTCATCACAACTTAAGACAGGCCAGCTGAGATATGAATCAAATTTCTCTATCCTTTTGTGACAACCTCACAGGGGCTTCAGATGCATGGCCAGCAGTCCTGGCACCATCTAGTCTGATTCTTTCCACTGCTAATCTGAAATGATTGTTGTCTGACTGATGCCTATGACAGCATTGGTGATGTCAGAAACAAATAATAGTTAATACTTGACTCTTTCTGGTAGATTAAATTTCTTGCTTTAAAACACATCTTTGACACTAGAATTGTTTTGCTGAGTTGCATGCAAGTTCAACAGTCCCTCTGTGAAGTCAGGCACCCTTATTGTGATCGTAAAGTTGCCTGCTACCTGGGGCTTTTACTTCCTGCAGTCAGTCTTAATGTATTGCACAGTTTATAGGGAAAGGATAAGAACAGGATAAGTACATGATCAGAGCAGTAAATAGGTAAAATATTTCTTGGTCCTAGAGGCTTGGATGTTAGAGATCTTGAGTAGGCAATTGATGGCAAAATAAAATGAATTTTAGAAACAGCAGAAGTATTTGACTGCCATCAACTCTTGTGACCTAGGAGTACCAAGCCTTGAATGCAGACAGAACTCTCAACCACTGATCACTGATGCCACTATATATCCACCTTCTCACTTTCATTTTTAATTTGAAATCTTTTGTGTTCAGAGGCATATAAATACATTGCAGATTATGATCAGCAAGTTACCTTTTAATTGTATTCATGACACGTTGCTTGCTGGGATCAAAAATACTTCATGATAGCCTTTAATATAATTACGGGTTACTGTAAATAAGCCCTTGTAGTATTCTTCAGTTTCTCCAAATACTAACTAACATGCAGCTACTGAGTTTTTGTTTCCTTCTGTTTATTTGAACATAATAATATGACATTTCAGTCAGTTGCTATTTTAGACTATGTGAGAAGTTTCATGCCAAAAGTTGCAGCTCCAATGTGAAAAAACATTTTCTTCTACAAGAAAATGTATTGATTTCTGGTGACAGTTGTATACCCATATGGACTTGAAAGCCACTCAAAGGACTTGATTACAAATAAGAGGTAATGTCAAGAGATACCTTACTTGGCAGAACACTGTGGATATCAATATTCAGGATAATAGCAAAACCTGTTTTTACTTGGGAAAGCTGTATTTGTCTAGCAAAAGCACTTCATTCATTCTTTTCTGTAACAGTACTGCTAATACTGTATTTATCATGTTTATTATTTATTATATTTGTAGAGAGGGATTTATACTTGTCTACTATCAATTATAAAATCAGCTGTTGTTTTGTATCTCCACAAACATAGCTAGTCTGTTTCCTGGAGTATAATTACTGATTAAGGTACCCCTTTTTACCCTGTACTTCTACAGTCCCTTGTAAATACAAAAAAAAGCACTGTCATGTAGGGTTTTTTTAATATATATTTGAGTCATTTACCTGTTACTGAAAACTAAATAAAATGTCAAGATATCTGGGGTAAGGAGAAGAACCTTAAGTGGGTGTATGTGTAGGAATGCTAAATCATTTGAGGAGCAGAGATAGACTGAGAGAACAGTGACGTCTGCAAGCTCAGCAGAATTTTCCAACAGATTGTGATAACCAAAATCATGTTAATCTTGTCTTGATAGCATTTCTTTATTCTTTGTATGATATCCGTGGAAGAATAGACACAAAGATGATTTCTGATTTAAGAGGTTTTGATTTTTCAGACTGTTGGGACCTAGAAAAATACTCTTCAACAGCATTACTCTGAGTTCACTATGTTATTCTACTCCTTCCTGGGCACTTGCTGCTGGATGGTGCCAGAGGTAGAACTTGTGGAATTTTGTCTAAACTAGTATGTCTGTTCTTATTTGTAATTCATATGGACCAGATTACTGAAGATGTCAATTCTACATCAGTGTGTTCCATCAGGGGCATAAGAAAAGGGCAAACACCAGTTCCATCTCTCTTTCCTCCACAGAATGATCAACAATATCTAACCTCTGAGAGGAATCAATGTCTAAAATAGTGAGCAATGATTCATAGAATTGTTCTTGATGTTTTTGAGCTAGTTTTTGAGTATCCTGTTCCTTATACACAGAAACACAGAGCCTGCCAGATGGCAAAATAAAATAAAAACCAATGATGACAATAAATCCAGAGTGCACTAATTATATCTGTATCAATTTTAAAATCAGGTCATCTATCCAAATTGCGAAGGCATGCTCAGCAGCTTGTATTAGCAGTTACAAAGTCTTGGCACTGCTATACTGAAACTAAAGCTGAAAAAGAGTGAACTTAACACAGAAAAGAGCAAAGAAACAAACACAAAAATGAATGAAAACAACAGTATAGTGAGAAATTACAGTTCAAACCAAGGAACAGATGTCAGTCCCTGTTGGAAGTGGAAGAAGGTGAGACAGCATGGACTTGAAGGAAAGACAGTGATTGCTAGCTGGTAGTGTGAGTCAACCTGTATCCTTCACAGCTGGGTACTGACATGGATTAAGAACTGGAGAAGCCAAGAAATGAAGTAGTGAGAAAAAAAAAAACCAAACAACCACTGAAAGGAGAATCCCTAAATTCTAAGTCCAGTAAAACTGTAGGAAAAAAATTCATAAGGAGAAACAGCAAAACAAAAGATAAGTATCAAATCAGAGAAATCATTAAAAAGGAAAAATAAAAGGACAATCATTATTAACAAACGAAAACTAGCTTTTACGTTAGAAATACTCAAAACAATTTACCAGGTTATAGAAGATCTTTGTGGAAATGTGTAAAAATAAAATAGGTCAAACAGAAGGAAACTTGGTAAAAGGTCTACAACTGTGTTAGCACAGATGGGCAGAGGGCTTCAAAAATCCTTAACTTGCCTTATCTTGTCTCAGCACTGGATATAATTGAAATGTGAACTAGAAAAATCTCACATTAATGAGGATTCCATAAAGATATCTAAAAAACAATCTGCAGTCAAGATAGTCAAAACTAACAAGGTGACTGGAAACAATCAAATCATAGTGAGCATCCTGAAAGCATCTTCTACTTTTTGTCACTACCAAATGATACACAAAAAAAAGGGCCAGAATAACAAGCCTGGACACAGGGAGCTGTGACCCTCTAACCCAATAAATATCATACTGTTAGTGCTAGTAACAGACCACAGTCTTTGAACTAACTCTGTGAGGCCTCAGGACTAAGCCTTGTTAAATTTTCTGTGTCTAGGCTTACTTTGGTGTTAGCTGGAACTTTGTTTTAGCTTGTTTGGCTGCAACAGCAATTGCCTAACAACCAAGTGATTATTACCAAACTTGGTTTAGTATAGCTTTGTGTGTGTAATGATGACACATTGCTACAATATTTTTATGAGTGTATAACTAACATATAGCAACACAAGTGGTTATTCTGTGTAAAATAAACTCTTCACAGCCCTAAAATTAAAAGGCAACTTACAGACGTGCAGACTTGGGATGACAGCAAAGACCTTCAATGTGTGGGCATCATACCAGAGGTCCCAGGACTATAAACAAGCCACTAATAGTCAATTGTTTGTCATTAAAGAAAAGTAACCTTGGAAGCCAAGTAAAGCATCTTTTTTAGTGGTAACAGAGTGAACAAAAGAACAAGCATCCTAAGTAAGTAAAACACAACATGTATAGTAAATACCTAAACAGTGAGGAATTGTGTAGCAATGAAGGTACAGTGAGTGTTAGAAAAAGTAGAGAAGTAACCTCGAATTGACCTATGGGCAAGAAGCACTCCCCCATAACATCATACTCTCCTGGGAAAGGACTCAATACTGACAGCTCCGTGAAACACACCCTCACACTGATTGAGGACATCAGCCTTAGACTCACAGAGGCAGTGTGTGAGCATAACAGCAGAAAGAAGGGGTAGATACTAGAAATGTGAGCACAGCAATTCTAACCAGATCGTGAATGAGAGACGTTTTGTTTGGTTTGGGGTTTGGTTTCTGTTTTCAATTTTATTTTCATTACTTAATTTTCTCTAATAATTATATCTGAACTAAAGACAATTAAACTCTTGAGATTTCAGTTAGATTAACCATTAATTCTTGGCTTTGAGTACAAGGTATATTTCTTTGATCCACATAAACTTGATCAGTTGCAGTGCAATAGGTTGATGAAGAATGCATGCAGTCAAAACTGTAATTTGGATGCAATATGTCAAAAACACAAACACACTAGGATCAGATGGGAAATGTTAAAATGACCTAGGCTTTCCTGATTGGATTATACTACAAAGCTAAGCCTTTGAACATTCCTTCAGTAGTAAAGACTGATGGTAGTAATTCTGATAAACATATTAAAATATTTACACAATGCAGAAAGACTCTAGTAGAAAAAAAACAGCAACCTAAAACTTCTGAGTATACAAGAAAGTCTTATAGAAGAGAGAATTGAAATAGGTCAGCTGCATCATGAGTAGGTATTGAAGACACTGAGTTAACATCTAACAGAAAGATCACTCTCGCTGCTACCTTTCTGACCTCAGTTCTGTGAGTGGTGCAGAAAACCAGCTTCTTTTTCTACTGTTTTTCTCTCCAGGTTTTTTTTTCCTCTGCTGTTTTGGGGAAGAGAGAAAACAGAACCTTTGGCAAAATATTTATCTTTCAGTGTCTAGTTAGCTACCAGAAATGAAAAATCAGTACTGTACTTTACTGGTTTTGGCTGTTATAGAGTTAATTTTCTTCATAGTAGCTTGTATGGTGCTAAGTTTCAGATTTGTGATCAAAACAGTGTTGATATCAGGGGGATGTTTTCATTATTGCTGAGAAGTGCTTAAACAGCATCAAGGCCTTTTCTGCTTCTCACACCACCCCACAAGCGAGTAGGCTGGGGCTGCACAAAAAGTTGGGAGGGGACACTGTTGGAACAGCTGACCCCAACTGACTGAAGGGATATTCCATACCATACGACGTTGTGCTCAGCAATAAAAGCTGGAGAAAAGAAGGAGGAAGGGAAGCTGTTCAGAGTTATGGTGTTTGTCTTCCCAAGTAACCGTTATGCATGATGGAGCCCTGCTTTCCTGGAGATGGTTGAACAGCTGCCTGCTGATGGGAAGTAATGAATGAATTCCTTGTTTTGCTTTGCTTGCACATGCAGCTTTTGCTTTACCTATTAAACTGTCTTTATGTCAGTCCATGAGTTTTTGCACTTCTACCCCTCTGATTCTCTTCCCCCATCCAGCTGTGGGGGAGCGGGCGAGTTGGCGAGTGGCTGTGTGGGGTTGAGCTGCCTACTGGCATTAAACCGCAACAGTTCAATGCTTGTGGGCAATGTGAATTGCTTGTGGGCTTCATGCTTTATTTTTTCTTGTGATAGCTATGTACCATTCCTCTCCACTCAGACCTGAAAGGTAAATGTTAAACTGTACTGAATTGCAGATAGATCATATGACAGTATTCAACTTTTAACAACACCACGCACACACACTTCCTCATTAGCCTTGAACTGGTCATGTAAAAAAACCCTCAAAGGTTAAAAAATACTCCTGTTGTAATTTGGTCTCCCTTTAGTTATTCTTCTCAATAACACTATGTACTGTGAGACAGAACCACTAGAATTGTGTCAAGCTTCAGCCAAATTCATACATAAGAAGGACACAAATCCTTCATGAGAGCTAAGCTCTTTTAGCTACTTTTGCATTTTCATTATTATCTCTGAGAATATAAAGCATTATAGAATCATGCTCAGACGGAAGTTTGGACGGAATTGTGACTTTACTTAAGTAGAAAGAGTCAACAGGCTCCTCCTGTCTTCTTATTACAAACATCTTTTGTACAGTGCACCTGTTCTTGTGAATTATTAGTCACTGAGGAATCCAAATAATTTTTCTTAGGTAAATATTTGCTAAGTGAGTATGAATAGCATTAGTACCAATTCACCTGGCAACAACAGTACATTACAAAATATAATTTTATTGAATTTGTATTTTCTAACTTAACCCTTTTTCAATTGTGACAAAGGGCTAGGAGGAACTTTAATGTTTAAGTGTTGAAAGTGGAGAATGGAATCTAAGGTCCATCTCCAGGTTCTTTAATTCTATTGCTCATGGAAACAGCTAGGTGTTTCAGAAAGTATCCTCGCTGAAGAACCACTAAGAGATTGTAAACAGAACAATACCATGTATAGTTTAGATTGTATCTAAACTACAAAATACAAGAAACTAGGGTTAGCTGACATGGTATAGCTCATGTTAATCCAATTCCTCCTCTTCATTTCCCAAAACAGTATGGACTTATCCATACCAACTGTTAAGAAGAATCCTTACCCCATATTATGTTCCCAACACCATGATGTTGTCTGAGAGAGTGTAAACAGGACAAGACTATACAAAGTAATATATTAAATTTAAGGAGTATGGAAGATTTATTTAATGCTGATTCTCAAGCCTAGCTGAACAACTCTTCCTTTTTGAATTAGTGTAGGAAACTGAAATAAATTCCAGAGATTGTATTAACTAGGGTTTTTTTTTTAAACTGTAAGCCACCCATGGCTGTCTCATACCGTTTGAGATGTCTTAGGGTACAATGACTGTAATCCCGGTGCCACAAGAATGAGATCTCCAACAAGCTCTATGTCAGATTTGCAATAGTCACATCTGTTAGATGTCTCAGGTATCTCCATGCTTAGGTAGATGAACTAAGCCTCTCTTCTCTATTGACTATGGTGGGAATTTAAACATCTAACTCATGATTAAACAGTAACACGTAGGCACTTACATTTAGATGTCTAACCACAAACTGAATTCCAACCGTAGCTTAATTCCTTTCCAGCCAAGTCATTCAAACCCATATATCTTGTGAAACTTCTCCCATCAGATACTAACCTCAATATTGTTATAATTTGTTAGTCATTTGGAACCTACAGTGTTAACAGAATTGCTTGCACTGTGCAATTTATTAATTTATCAATTTTGTAATATAGACTTGAACCATCTCTTTATACTTTTCTTTTTCTATTTGGTTGGAGAACAGAGGGTGATTTAATTATCACCTTTGACTATGGATTGTTATTCTACTTATTGTTCAATTTGAAATCTCACAGTTTATTCAGTGCACATTGTGTGAACACTGCTGTGAAGAGACAATTATGGACTAATGCACCACCAAAACACTGCGTTGTCTACAAGTGTTAAGTAGTTCATATTCATAACACCAGTATAAGAAAAATAATGGTGTCCCCTTTTTTAAAGGAAGAACTGAAGCACCAATATTTAAGGTTAAGCTATCTGCCAGTTTTGAATGATCAATTAAAAATTATACGCTCTGATGGCTTCTGGAGCACATAGCATTATGTATTAACTCTGTGTAGCACCTCATTCCTTCAAATCTTAGATTCCATTGATTTTTCAGTTACAGCTATAAGTATCCAGCAGTTATGTAGCTCATACCAATTAAGTCAACTGATGGATCCAGGAAATGAGAACCATCATTATTAATAAGTTGTCAAATCTCTTCTAAATAAGTGAATTTCTATCAAATAGCAAGGAAAGCACAGGCACAAAGTACCTGAACTGGGACAGAAGTGGGATTTAGCTATTTAAATTCTGAAAACATCTCAGACCACCCATTGTACAAGGTTTCACAACCTTCTAAGAACATAATAACAGTAAGGAACCAAAGGCCAGACCAATATCTCAGAAATACCTAAAGGTAAACATTGTGTTTATTCATTGCAAATTTAGAGTTGCAGTGTCTTTTTTTGTGTGTTTTTTTTGTTTGTTTTTTAATTTCAGAATAGGTCAGAAATTCATAAAATATTTTGTGAGGTAGGTAAACCTGGGATCTAAG
The DNA here is from genome assembly GCF_013368605.1 of Nyctibius grandis. Taxonomy (NCBI): domain Eukaryota; kingdom Metazoa; phylum Chordata; class Aves; order Nyctibiiformes; family Nyctibiidae; genus Nyctibius; species Nyctibius grandis. Next base: position 73,091,074 of record NC_090659.1, on the reverse strand, counting down.
TCCTTTTCCTGGGCCCACAGCTCGTAATTTTTGGAACAGTGCCCTAATTACCTAGTCTGTGAATTTGGATAGGTTTTAGGTGCCTCTTCACTGAAGTATGGCAGTGGAGTCACTCTCTCCACAACAGGGATTTTCTGAGAGTGCAGTTCATCTCCATTTACCTTTTGCTTGCACATCACCTGATGCGGATTTCAAAACTCTATGTTATAAATCCCTTATTTTGTCTCTCAGGTGTCACTATTTCTCACCTGTAGGCATACAAAGAAAAGCTGAATATAAAGTTAAAAGATTAGTGTGATTATGACATGGCAGGTGTCTAGAACAAGAAGCAGAAAGACTAAGATGACCTAGAAATAAAAGCTCCAATTACACAATTTAAGAAATGCTCCATTCCAGCATTGTAGAGATTGACTTATATATGCATTCATAAAAATTATATATTCTACCAGTTTGACATGCAGTACAAAATGAACTCTGAACAATGAAGGTGAGGTCTGTCCCTCCACATATTTCTAAAAGACTCACCAAAACAAGAGGAGGTGTAATGTACTTGTTTTGTTTAATGGTTTAGGTATGAGGGCCTCCTTAACGACAGAAATGTTGGTTGATTGCCATATCAGTAAAGGAATGAGGCAGAAAAGGAAGATCTTTGAAACAAAAGTGTAAATAAATCGATTAGAAATTGGATATTTCTTTTTACACAGCTTCACCAAGGTTGCTGTACAGTAAGCCTCCTTGTTCTGCAACTGACACATGATAGACTTTACTAATTGAACAACAGAGGCAACTGTGCATGATTAAACCCTGTGATATTGTTCCAGAAGTGACATATACCCTTATACTTAATAAGGTATTAATTTTGTATTTTAGGAAATAAAATTGTCTTTCTTTCACTTGATTGGTAAAGCATACTAAGGGGCGATACCAAAGCTGATTCTCAAAATGCTGGATGCTGATTTACTTCTTGTGGGATTAAAATGTGAGCTCCTTTGCAGCAAAGTCTTAAACTATAAAATATTTGTTCATGTAAAAAAATTGGAAGTGCTTTAAAATTAATTCTGTTAGTGTAAATAGCTCTTAATGGTGTTTTATATCTTTTATAATGTATTCTAAGTAGTGAGAAGCACAATTTATTAATTCTGCAGGTAAGATAGGTAGACACAGATATCACAGATAAGTTTGGGACTAAAGCAAATTATGCTCATCAGCTAATTAGATATTTTGGAGACATCAGGAACTTTTATATTTTGAAATACTAAAAACAGATTTCTGGAAGATAAAATTGTGATCTTATAAAATAATACCAAAAAGTATGATGGTTTTCATTAGATCCCCAAGGTCTTAAAAGACAATATTATCACTTTTACTTCAGACAGTCACTGAGATTTTTCTACATATTGCACATAGTTATACTTTTAAAGAGAAGAGAAAATTTCTATAGAATGTGGAAGTACGCATTGAAAAAACATGACTCTAGACAAAGGGACTTTGTGTTCTGCTTAACATCACAAATTTGCATAAGTCTTAGTATGAAATCCTTTACTAGCATGATTAACCGGAATGTAGGGTCCTTTAATAATTATTTTATGATTCCCTAAAAAGAAGTTGTAATTTCTTACTCATCTCATGACTGCATTCATAAATTCATTTGTTAATGTTTATGGCTCATACTGAGGATGAAAAACATGATAAAAGACGACTGTTATAAGCTGTAGCTGCATATACATGCATTTTTTCAACTTACTTTCTGGCCTCAGGTCCGAACTACGTCTTTTCCTATGGTTTATAAACTCTGATCTCCTGACTTGAATGTTAGCATTAACAAATCATATCAACATAAGGACAGTGTAGAAGCAAATTAATGCATGTGGGATAGTCTATTTATGGAGATCCTTTTGTTGAAAATAAAATTATACATACATATATTCATTAAAATGAAAATAACTGTGGTATTATTTTGATAATTATTATTTTATTAAAATTATTCATAACAATACTTCCTTTCAGAATTTCTTTGCTCTCTGTGTTGTTTATAAGAAATTGCTGGGGGTACTGAATATGTTAGGATCCAAATAAGTTCACTGCATAAGTCGGTCTATTATCTATATAACTAACTGCACACATACTAATCTATCTTTTTTGATGGATTGAGTAAAGGAGTAGAACTAATTTTTTTGGTTCTTTGAAAGTGTGTTATAAGTAATATTAGTAAAACAAATAGTGGACTTGATTCTGACTCTTATTTCAAAGGCACTAGTTGAAGAGTTTGCCCATTCAGGGAAAGGAGAGAAAAGAAAGGAGTACTGTGTAGAGTTGCACTGACAGTTTGCATCTCTCTGTTTAGGTTTGTTAAAGTTTTGAGAAATATAAAATGAAGTACAGTCATATAGGACAAAACAGAGAACAAAAATACAATGAAAAAAAAAAAGAAAGGACAGGTTTTCTTTCTGCAACTCATAAGAATATGACATTATTCACAATAGAAGGAACAGATCCTATGGCTCAGGAAAGCAGAAACTTTTGGTTACAGTTGACCTAAATTTCACTACAGATACTCTGATGGAGAGAGAAAGGATATGTTAGAGTCACATTGATATGTCAATTGGACAAAAGACACATAAGGTGCTTCAAGTGCTAAGTTGAATTGTGAGTAGCCTAATAATAAGTTTCATAAAATATTTACTCAACTTTTCAACAGAAAAAAAGATAAGCAAATTATTAGAAAAGAACCAATTTTGAGTTTGACACTTGAAAAGATTAATTACTACAAGAATCCAAATCCATTGCAAATTTATATGAGTTGGAATTGTGGCATTTGTGAATTTCTAAGTGTGTTGCTCACAAATAAAACTGAAGAGTGATTTCTATTCATTTTTACTGAGATTACTGTAAAATATATACTTCCACTTATAAAGAATTCTTCAGATGAGAAAGGGCTTATGATTTTTATTCAAGCTTACAGCAGAATAGTCAGCAAATATTTTGGTGTCATACCACTGACTTACCTTCTTCCTTTTTCTTCCTTTTTTTTTTTTCTCTCAGAAATTTTAGATTAGAGACACCAAGGATAAACTTTTATGTGTTTGGTTCATACATTGTCTTTGACAAATTTCAAGCAATTTTGCATCTCACATGGACAGTACAGGTAAGCTATGAGAGTCCTCTCATTGCTTTGGGTGGGAGGATCTGTGAAGAAAAAACAAGATGAAGGCAGGAGCAAGGTCATAGAAAAGTTCCATGAAATATAATCCCTTTTGAAACCTGCAACAGGCAGGTTCTGCATCTGTCATAACTGAGGATATACTTAAATAGAACTGTTTATTTTTCAGTAATCTCACAGAATTTTCTTGCCCTTGGAGTTTTGTGTCATTTTCTTAGATTTATATTGGTGCACATCTTCAAGATTAAGTCTTTAGTTAGGGTATAGGTCTGTGGTGATTTTTGGTTTTGTTTTGGTTTTTTAAATTTTAAATTAATTTTAAAACTGAAACTACTTTGGGTTTCAGTTTTTACTCAGGAAAAGTAATAGTTTTCTGAGGGAAAAACAGGCATCTAAACTTTCTAAAACATAGAATTTTACTACTAGCTTAGTAAATATTTATTTTCACATGCACCTCTAGTCATAGCTCAAAAAAATCTTTATAATTAAATGTGCAAAAAACCCAAATGTGAGCCTTTAAGATGTAAAACATCCATAACAATGGGGGGGGGGGGGGGGGGGGGGGGGGGAAATCCTGAGTCCATGTACTGCAGAATAGGTAATTCCTGCATGGATACATCAGCATACTTCAGGATGGAGTGTTGTTTCATAGGCATATTGTTCTTGGAAGATACTTCTTGTAGATCCATTGTACATTCCTCTTCTGGTATAGCATATTGTCTTCATCTAGCCCGCACCCAGGGCTAAACAATAAGTAGTTGTTCTATCACCCAATATCCCTTCCTCAACTGAGAAAGGGAATTGGGAAAAAGGAGAGAGAGTCATAGATTAAAATTTAAACAGATTTAACAAAATAAGGAAACCACTATCAATGCTAATACAAAACACACAAAATTATACTTATCCCACAGAGCGGTGGCAAGTCAGTCCAGGGATAGCAATTGTTGAGAAGAGTGAGAAAAAAGGAGAGAAGAAGAAAGCAGAGCAAAAAGAGTACACCCCCTACCCAGCAAGCTTTCCCCTTTAATAGTGAACCTGACAATGATATAGAATACACTTGTGGGCCAGCCTGGGTCAGCTGCCCTGGATTTAACTGCTAATGGCCTTGATCACCATACCACAGCTGGCCACAAACTGAAACAAAATGTAACAGAAACTTGATTCTATAAATTTTATCCCCATGAAACCAGGACACATATATGTATGGTTAGAAATGATTTCTACATTGGAGATTTTGCAGTCTAAATAGAAAACTGTGACAGATGGAAGAGGAGAAAGAAAGAGAACTTTTTTACTTACTTATCACTTGGGGAGTTGAAACTTAGACTAAATGACCGGCAAAGTTTCCAAAGACATGTGTTGATGTCTAGAAATATACTCTGTCTCTTGAATGTCAGTTCAGTACCTCTCAACAAGATCATTAAGTATGAAGAGTATGAAGGCAATCCAAAGACAAGTGATTTAAAGCTAAGACTAATGGTGAAATAATCACAAAGATACATCATAACAGTAATCCTGTTACTGAATCTTCAACAAAAGCACATTATACCACTGGAAATTCAATTCATTCATTCACAAGAGAAGGGAAAAGATGAGTAGCATCAGAGTGGGATGGCAACCTCTCAGTATGAAAAGTAGTTCAACACTGAACTATTCCATTAAGCCAAGAGAAAGACATCAAAAATATATCATCTCAGGTACAATAGCAAGGTAAAACCGAATTAACTGTAATTTTTCAGGAAATCCTAGCTCTACATACATTTTTCTTTCCATATCTCTAAATGAAATGCATATTATTGTGATGACACTACAGAGATACAGCTAGCCTTTATTTTCCTTTCTCTCTCTCACTTCCTATACTCAACAACTGTGAAAGCAGCTTCAACTCTGAAGTGATGCAGAAAAAGAAAGGAGCAGGTGCAGGATACCCATGCCTTATCACATAGCCTTTTTTTTTTTCTTTCTCCAAGGTAGTACTGTGAGCAAGAGCAGTCAGCTTGCCATATGGCATTTTGTCCCAGGGGAGCAGGAGAGAATTTAGATCCTGATTCACTGGCCTCTGAAATTACTGGTAGTCATTTCACTAATCCTGGTAGGTGCAGGACTGAATTATCTTTTAATTAACACAGAATCAAAGAATCACAGAATGTTAGGGATTGGAAGGGACCTCGAAAGATCATCTAGTCTAATCCCCCTGCCGGAGCAGGAGTACCTAGACCATATCACACAGGAACGCGTCCAGGCGGGTTTTGAATGTCTCCAGAGAAGGAGACTCCACAACCTCTCTGGGCAGCCTGTTCCAGTGTTCGGTCACCCTCACCGTAAAGAAGTTTTTCCTCATATTTAAGTGGAACCTCCTGTGTTCCAGCTTGCACCCATTGCCCCTTGTCCTGTCAAGGGATGTCACTGAGAAGAGCCTGGCTCCATCCTCATGACACTTGCCCTTTACACATTTATAAACATTAATGAGGTCACCCCTCAGTCTCCTCTTCTCTAAGCTAAAGAGACTCAGCTCCCTCAGCCTCTCCTCATAAGGGAGATGTTCCACTCCCTTAATCATCTTTGTGGCTCTGCGCTGGACTCTCTCTAGCAGTTCCCTGTCCTTCTTGAACTGAGGGGCCCAGAACTGGACACAATATTCCAGATGCGGCCTCACCAGGGCAGAGTAGAGGGGGAGGAGAACCTCTCTCGACCTGCTAACCACACCCCTTCTAATACACCCCAGGATGCCATTGGCCTTCTTGGCCACAAGGGCACACTGCTGGCTCATGGTCATCCTGCTGTCCACTAGGACCCCCAGGTCCCTTTCCCCTATGCTGCTCTCCAACAGGTCTGTCCCCAACTTGTACTCATACATGGGGTTGTTCTTGCCGAGATGCAGGACTCTACACTTGCCCTTGTTATATTTTATTAAATTTCTCCCTGCCCAACTCTCCAGCCTGTCTAGGTCTCTCTGAATGGCTGCGCAGCCTTCTGGCGCATCAGCCACTCCTCCCAGTTTTGTGTCATCAGCGAACTTGCTGACAGTGCACTCTATTCCCTCATCCAAGTCATTAATGAATATATTGAATAGTACTGGTCCCAGTACTGACCCTTGAGGGACTGCGCTAGACACAGGCCTCCAACTGGACTCCGTCCCATTGACCACCACTCTCTGGCTTCTTTCCTTCAGCCAGTTCACAATCCACCTCACTACCCAATCATCCAGACCACACTTCCTCAGTTTAGCTGCGAGGATGCTGTGGGAGACCGTGTCAAACGCTTTACTGAAATCGAGATAGACCACATCCACAGCTTTACCATCATCTATCCACCGGGTTATGTCCTCATAAAAGGCTATCAAGTTGGTTAAGCGTGACTTCCCCTTGGTGAAGCCATGCTGAGTGCCCCTAATGATCCCCCTATCCTTGATGTGCCTAGAGACAGCACCAAGAACAAGTTGTTCCATCACCTTTCCGGGGATGGAGGTGAGGCTGAGCGGTCTATAGTTACCCGGGTCCTCCTTCTTGCCCTTTTTGAAGACTGGAGTGACATTCGCTTTCCTCCAGTCCTCAGGCACCTCTCCTGTTGCCCACGACTTAGCAAAGATGATGGAGAGTGGCCTAGCAATGACTTCCGCCAGCTCCCTCAGCACCCGCGGGTGCATCCCATCAGGGCCCATGGATTTATGGACATCCAGATCGCTTAATTGGTCCCTGACCCAGCCCTCATCTACCAAGACAGATTCCTCCTCTATCTTGACTTCTTCTGGGGCCTCAGGGGTCCGGGGCTCCTCAGGACAGCCTCCAGCAGTATAGACAGAGGCAAAGAAGACATTCAGTAACTCCGCCTTCTTTTTGTCCTCTGTCTTCAGGGCCCCCACCTCATTCATCAGTGGGCCTACATTGCCTCTAGTGTTGGTTTTACCTGCAATGTATTTGAAGAAGCCCTTTCTGTTGTCCTTGACCTCTCTTGCAAGGTTTCACAGAATCACAGAATCACAGAATCACAGAATGTTAGGGATTGGAAGGGACCTCGAAAGATCATCTAGTCCAATCCCCCTGCCGGGGCAGGATTGCCTAGACCATATCACACAGGAACGCGTCCAGGCGGGTTTTGAATGTCTCCAGAGAAGGAGACTCCACAACCTCTCTGGGCAGCCTGTTCCAGTGTTCAGTCACAATTACAGCAAAGAAGTTTTTCCTCAAATTTAAGTGGAACCTCCTGTGTTCCAGCTTGCACCCATTGCCCCTTGTCCTGTCAAGGGATGTCGCTGAGAAGAGCCTGGCTCCATCCTCTTGACACTTGCCCTTTACATATTTATAAACATTAATGAGGTCACCCCTCAGTCTCCTCTTCTCTAAGGTAAAGAGACCCAGCTCCCTCAGCCTCTCCTCAGAAGGGAGATGTTCCACTCCCTTAATCATCTTCGTGGCTCTGCGCTGGACTCTCTCTAGCAGTTCCCTGTCCTTCTTGAACTGAGGGGCCCAGAACTGGACACAATACTCCAGATGCGGCTTCACCAGGGCAGAGTAGAGGGGGAGGAGAACCTCTCTTGACCTTCTGACCACACCCCTTCTAATACACCCCAGGATGCCATTGGCCTTCTTGGCCACAAGGGCACACTGCTGGCTCATGGTCATCCTGTTGTCCACTAGGACCCCCAGGTCCCTTTCCCCTACGCTGCTCTCCAACAACTCTGCCCCTAACTTGTACTGGTACATGGGGTTGTTCTTGCCCAGATGCAGGACTCTACACTTGCCCTTGTTATATTTCATTAAATTTCTCCCCGCCCAACTCTCCAGCCTGTCCAGGTCTCTCTGAATGGCTGCGCAGCCCTCCGGCATCTCAGCCACTCCTCCCAGTTTTGTGTCATCAGCGAACTTGCTGACAGTGCACTCTATTCCCTCATCCAAGTCATTAATGAATATATTGAATAGAACTGGTCCCAGAACCGACCCTTGCGGAACTCCGCTAGACACAGACCTCCAGCTGGACTCTATCCCTCTGACCACTACTCTCTGGCTTCTTTCCTTCAGCCAGTTTACAATCCACCTCACTACCCGATCATCCAGACCACACTTCCCCAGTTTAGCTGCGAGGATGCTGTGGGAGACCGTGTCAAACGCTTTACTGAAATCAAGATAGACCACATCCACAGCTTTGCCATCATCTATCCACCGGGTAACATCCTCATAAAAGGCTATCAAGTTGGTTGAGCAAGACTTCCCGTTGGTGAAGCCATGCTGAGTGCCCCTAATGATCCCCCTATCCTTGATGTGCCTAGAGACAGCACCAAGAACAAGTTGCTCCATCATCTTTCCAGGGATGGAGGTGAGGCTGACTGGTCTATAGTTACCCGGGTCCTCCTTCTTGCCCTTTTTGAAGACTGGAGTGACATTCGCTTTCCTCCAGTCCTCAGACACCTCTCCTGTTGCCCATGACTTAGCAAAGATGATGGAGAGTGGCCTAGCAATGACTTCCGCCAGCTCCCTCAGCACCCGCAGGTGCATCCCATCAGGGCCCATGGATTTATGGACATCCAGGTTGCTTAATTGGTCCCTGACCCAGTCCTCATCAACCAAGACAGATTCCTCCTCTATCCTGACTTCTTCTGAGGCCGCAGGGGTCCAGGGCTCCTCAGGACAGCCTCCAACAGTATAGACAGAGGCAAAGAAGGCATTCAGTAACTCCGCCTTCTTTTTATCCTCTGTCTCCAGGTCACCCACCTCATTCATCAATGAATTCCAAGGAGGCCTTAGCTTTCCTAGTTGCCTCCCTACATCCTCTGACAACAGACTTATATTCCTCCCAAGTGGCCAGCCCCTCCTTCCATGATCTGTACACCCTCTTCTTCCACTTGAGTTTGCCCAGCAGTTCCCTGTTTAACCATGCAGGTCTCCTGCTACCCTTCCTTGACTTCCTACCTGCTGGGATGCTCTGATCTTGAGCTCGGAAGAAGCAGCCCTTGAATGCTAACCAACTATCTTGGGCCCCCTTACCTTCTAGTACCCTGTCCCATGGGATTTCCCCTAGCAATTGCTTGAAAAGGCCAAAGTTGGCCCTCCTGAAGTCCAGGGTTGCGATTCTGCTAGCTATTCTGTTCCTGCCACATGAGATCCTGAACTCTACCATCTCATGGTCACTACAACCAAGGCTGCCCTCAACCTTCACCTCTTCAACCAGACCCTCCTTGTTAGTGAGGATCAGATCCAGCAGCGCTCCTCTCCTAGTTGGCTCATCCACCATTTGCATCAGAAAGTTATCATCAATGCACTGGAGGAACCTCCTGGACTGAGGATGGCTGGCTGAGTAGTCCTCCCAGCAAATATCAGGGTAGTTGAAATCCCCCACGACAACCAGACCCTGTAATTGCGAGACTGCTCTCAGCTGCCTGTAGAAGGCCTCATGGTCCATCGGTCAGAGAGGAAAATTAAAAGGGCAGAATTTTTGTCTTGGCTAATGGCCAAAATGGACTGTCAGCAATATAAAAACGTAGACACCTGCTCTTATAGACTATTCTTCAGTGTACTATGCCCTGCCTCAGATTACCTCTGTAGGCCTTAAATTGGAAGTCGCAGTTAAAGGGTTAGAATTCTTATTTTGGTTGGCAATATAACACTTCGGTCGTAAAATTACAGTGGCATAAACTCCATAGCTGAGGATGCAGGGCTAAAATAGGGTAATAGGTAAAAGCACCAGAGGGCAGGAACATGTTTATAGAAGCATGCAAATCTTTAAATGTCTAAACAGCTCAGGCTCCTTTTTCCTGTGGATCTATGTGTCTGTATATAATTTACATGCCTGAATGTAGATTTCCAGCTACTCTTCTGGTTAATATATGTTTAAATTTAGGTTTAGGGAGACCAATCTTTCCAAATCTATTGTTTTTTTATCCTAGATATATCTTCTAAGAAGAAATGTATATCTACCCTGGTGAATGCAAAAGGCAGACAATCACAAGTACTTTGTCAATTTCTTTAAGAACTCCATCTCTTATGATATTTAGTATATTGTTTAAACAAATTATTTAGAAATGAACTTTTTGTTATCCTTGATAAAAATATATTTCTGACTAAGTGTGTATGATATTCGCCTTGCCAGACAAGAAATTTCATGCTGCAATGTCCAATTCAGCCTCACTAAAAGGAACAGACAAGGGTAACCCAAAGCCATGAAATTCAGCTGTGCACACTTTGCCCAGACTCATAACCTTCCTTTTCTCGGTAACATACCAGCACGGGTAAGGTTGGGCTGTCACTGCCCACAGCCAGCATGATTCTGCGTATAGGAAAAACAGTACATATTGCATGCACTGTGTATGCCTCTCTTTGCTTCTGGCAATCAAATCTTTTATTTTATCAACTATTTTAATAGATCATATCCCTCAGGGAATCTCTATCTCATTGAAACAGTCTTGCCTGTTTTCTTTCTATAATAGAAAATGTGTCACATATATCTCAAACACTAAGAGGGATGACATTTAGTCTTGTTACAGTCTCTTGATGAGAATAACCTCCTCAGAAGGATGAAATAGCAAATGAAGAGGAAATGACATCGCTCTCTTCTCCTAGCACTCATTTGTATCTTTTAGTGAATTAGTCAGCCTTTTGACAAATCTTTGTGTGTCGATGGAACTGTGAAAGCCGTATTTATGGCTGTCTATAAAATAGTAATGCCACTAGCACATTTTTTTCCTGAATTTTTGCTGATGTTGTCTCTTTTGAGTTGAATGTGTATTACTCACTGTTTATATTGACATCTTTTTAACTGTGTATGGATTTCCATAACTATTGTTTTCATGAAAGCTTTGTTTCATAATGGATTTTTTCAGCGGTGATCTGATAAATCTCATCACTTGTCTTCATGAAATTTTTATCTGGCATATTTTTTACTATATTTTACAGTGCTCATTTACAAATATTTAAAATTTTCAAATGTCAATCGTATTATTTTCCTAGGGAATATAATTTTATAAAATATAGAATAAAACACTTCAATTTTATAAACCATTTTAAAAAAAATATTATTTTTTTCCAAAAATTAATTTAGGATTTTATATCTCTTTCAAAGTTAACTAAACTCGGCTTAGAAGGTTTTTTCCCCCCTAAAAATAACTTTGAAATTTACTCTGGATACCTAAGTGCTTTTAACACTTGTTATCCTTATTTCTTTTTAATTAATGAATCTTCTACAAACTAATAATGAACGTGTATGCAATCTTTTGTCAAAGTCAATCTCTAAGTTAGACATCAATTAATGTTCAGTATAGCCTGAATTTTAATAGTATAGCCTATTTTCGAATTTCAGTTTTGCATAGTTTGAGTAACAAATGCTTAGGATGCAATAATGTGTAGACTGAAATATCTTTATGCAAATGGCTCAAAGCCTTGCAAGTCATATACAAAACATTTTTTTTAAAAAAATAACTAAAGAGATAAGGCAGTTATCATGCTTAATTTTAACATTTTCCTCTGTTCTCTCACAGATACATTTTGATCACAAGAAAGGTCTGTGAATGTACTTTGGATATAAGAAAATGAAATCCAATAAATGAGATAGCTTTTAAAAAATCTTAGAAATCGTTCTGTGGAAGTGGCTGTTTCTCCATTAACAGAGGGAGACCAGAAAACAAGTTTTCCTAGACATCTATCAGAAGCAATCATGGCTATAAAGGTAAGATTACACTTGATGATATATTTCAAATGGCTAGTGGCTTGTTGCCGCTTGTCTGCGGCAAGCTCTGTTCGGTTGCTGGCTGGCCTGAGGCTATCCGCACCCCAGGGCCATTGAGCACTGACACCAATGTGAGGATGCAACAAATGGCGTTTATTTAACTGCACAACAGCCTTATATAGTCTTCTTGTCCCGTATGAACTTGCACGATACTTGCACTTCCTGCTCCTTTCGCCACACCTACCTTCCGTTACAGCCCAAGATTTTCCGGTCACCGTACCCTAATCTACCTACATTGGCATATACCAAAACCAAAATTGGTATATGGCATATAAAATGTGTCACGAGGAGGTGTTTTTATATATATATGTTTACATGGCAGGGTGTCGCAGCACCTCACAAAACCAAGCCAGAGTGACTAACAAACTAGAAACAGGGTTTATTTTTACAAAAAGGTAACAAAATCAAACTAAGTTTTACTCTAGCTGAAACCGCTTTGAGACTTCGACAAACAGTAACAATCCCCAGGTTCAGAATGTCATTTGGGAGTTAATACTACACAACCGACTTAAGAATTCTTAAGGTTTATGGCCGATGACCCGAAATGCTCAATCACTCACCTAAGAAAGGAAGGACTCTCAACCTCAAGGAGTTTCCTTCTGCAGCATCCAGACCCAAGAGGAGAGTCTGTGACTGCAGACCCGCTACTCCAAGGAGGGCCAACTCAAAATGGCTTTCTAGCAGGGCTACATTTATACCCTAGTTGAATCTGATCAGTGGTCAATTATGGTCATGTAGCCCCCACTAGCTGAGGGCCCCAACTTCCTCACCTTTTGACTGAAATGTGTATGTGCTGACCACCACCCTGTGGATGTGACAAGAGCTGTGGCGGGAAGTTTTCACACGCTTTTGTCGGGTATTTGTTAGGTCTTTGTCAGGCCTTTGTCAGGGCGGGTGCATCTACCACAGAGGGTTTGTGTTTTTATTTGGTGTGGCTCAGTGCACAGAGCCAACATATATACCAGCATGTTCTGCAGTGCAATAGTAGTGAATCTGCAGAGAGAAGTGGTTGTTGCCAAAGACCTAGTGTCAACACTGTACAGGCTTTGAGGGCTCACTTATGATGAGCTCTAGTCTTGTCACATGGACTGGACTATATTTAATCTGAACTAAAACTCCAATCCAGACACTTGCACAGCACAACAGTCTCACATCTACTACTGACCTCCTGGATGACTTTATCAGAGTCATTTTATACCCTTATGCTTCCTTTTTTCTCTCTAAAATAGGGGTTAAGGGTACAAGTAGGTGGAGTATTACCAGTATTACAAGACCTCTGATGGTAATCATTGCTGGAGAGTGGAACAGTAGTATTATCCATGTGTTGGAGAAAAAAACTGCAAACCAGCAAAATATTTTTCCTCATCTCTAGTTTACTTTTTCAGTGGTAATACAGATGGAAGTACCTTAGTAACGAATCTGGCAAAGTCTAGCATTTGTTGAAAGCTGTTGCATGTAGGAGAGGAGTGCTTTAATCATTGTCTCTATCCTTGCAGTTCATTCTTATGAGAATAAGTTAAAGGTTTTCACTATTTAATAAAGAAAAAATAAACAAACAGACAGATGAAGAGCAGTGATACCAGATGGGTTAGCAACGGTTTTGCAAGAGTAGGCCTCAGAGTAGGCTCTAAATGGCCTACTCTGTGTTACCTTTATACAGAATCAGCTTTCCTGTCAGTAATTTTCCTTTCAGCTAGAATAACAGAGAATAACAGTATGTTCTGAAGCAAACTACATGTTTTGTAGATAGAGTCTGCTTATGGGACTGATAACAGTGTTATAGTTGTCAATGATTCTTGCTTGCACTTAGTCTTAGAAAATCCAAGGTCTCTGTTAAATTCCTTTCTAATTATAAAGAAGGGCCAAAGACAAACAAGACTGTGAAAAACAACTTTGTGATGTCTAAATTAACTTGATTCACAAACTCTGGCACCGGAAGAGAGATAAGTCCAGTGAGAACCAGAACAATCTTCTCCTTGAGGCCACCTGCACTTGTCAACAAGAAGGCCTCAACCACACTTGCACAGAAGCACAATTATGGGGGGATTGTGACCACTAGAGACCCCCAGGGACCACCCAAGACCCCTTCCCCAATTTAGTATGCATGCACAAGGACAATTACATAATGTATTAGCACATGCATAAGTTTCTTGGAATAGGTGGGCTTATCTTGGAATTATATGAATATTCACTTTTCTGTAATGTATATAATGAGCAAGCTTTTGTTCCTAGGTGTGCATGCTAGGAGGAGAGATCCCCCATGCACCCAGCGCTGCAATAAACCAATGTCGGCTTTCTAAACTATCATTTGGTTTAGAGAGTTTTCTTGGTTACTATTTTCCAGTAACAGCAGGACTGCAGACTTTATCAGGAGAAGATTCTGCTTGTATTCCTTGACCAGGCAGCTGGTTCTTCCCTCCTCTGCTTGACTGAGGAGGATTTTATTCGCTGTATAATCTTATTCAAATTAGTGGGGAAACTCATGGCTCTGCTGCGTGATAATAAGGGTTGCAGAATCACAGGCTTTGGAAAATCTGAGTCTTTTTTTTCTTGAATGTATTGGTTCTTCCACAGAGCTGCTGTAGAGCTCATGCATCATGACAGAAGGAACACGGAGCAGTAGGATGCCAGTGAGCAACTCTTCCTGTTGATACCCTTTTTTGGTATCATACAGCCAGTCATGAGTGATCCCATGAGATGACAAGAAGCTTGTAAAGGCCGGGTCTCTTCTATGACTCACAGTTTAAATTAGATAATAGTCAAGTTAACCACAGCAACCTCTTGTTTAGAAAAGAGGTCAGCTCTTATTCTGCTTCAGTTTTTGCTTTTTTGGGACCTGTGCCTGTGAATGCATATGCGATATCTGCTGCTTTGTTCCTTCTATAACTTACTGCAGAGTAGTATGGATAATCTGCATTCAGTTGGTATGTTTAACTTCAAAATCATGGTAACAGCCAGCCATCTTTTTGTACCACACTGACAGAAACACTGATTTTCAGTTTATTGGCATTCTGCATCTTTATGGGAAATCTATATACCTGAAAATTTCCTTTTCCTTATGTTTGCACAAACAAAGCAGGAAAAACAATCACTTGAGGTAGGCTTCAGGAAAGTTTTGCACCAAGGAAATAATCTGAGTGCTTTAGAAACATAAGCATTCATCAGGAACCCCTTCCTGGAGATGCAAACTCCAAGATTTTTTTCCAATTTCAAGTGCATCTACAGAAACTGGAGAAACTTTATGGAATTAATAACATTGTTATGTTGAGTGTCAACAGGATCCTTGCAGAATAATTTGCTGTACAGTCAAAGAATGTCAAGTGGTTGACCTTTTCTGAGTCTACAACCAGTTTACAAAATTTATGCAAAAACCCCAAAGAGTTCCTGCCAAGGGTAGCAGAGAATTTGCCTGGTAAGCCTGCTTTGCACATATTAAATTTGAGTATTTGGGAAATCCTATTAAAAGCCTTGAAAACACTGAGTTCAAAGCTTTTTGACTGTCCACTTACCTCCAGGGGAAAGTATATACCCTTTTTCACAGAAGAAAAAAAAATGTAAACAGCAAACTATAATTAAAAAAAACAACAACACAGAAACATTTCATATCTTTTGCATAGGGCTATTAGCTATGTTTCTAGATCGAAGCTTGCCAGTGTATGTTTCTGACAATGTAAACATTCTGCAAGACGTATGACAATTAATTTGAAATAGGCTAATTATAGTTGAAAAGAAAATTATTCTCTAACTATCTTTGTAATCTGGTTACAAAATGCCTGCATACAGCCTAATCAACCAAAATAATAACAGATGTTTTTAATTTTTGTGTTTGAACATCTGTGACTGTATTTGTAAACAGATAATGCAGCCTGTATATATAAATACATACATTTGCTTATAGATATAAAAACAGTGTAGAACGACCATAAAACATGAATTGAAACTCTGTCAGCTGCTTATGTAGTAACACTGTTATGTGTTTGCCAGTTACAAAACCAAAAACTTTAAACAAAAAGGAAATTCAAATCACTGTGCTCTGGTCTCTATATCCAGAAGATGATTATATTTTATTTAGTGAAATTCACATCTATACATAGCTCAACCCAACAACTGAAATCTTTGCTTCAAAGGTATCACAAGTCTTTACAAGAAAGTTTTAAGGGTTTTTTTTATAGTTCAATTTCAAATGGGATAGAGAAAATTTATCCCACATTTGGTTTCACAGCCAAGATGTAAGATATCAAAATGCACAAATTTTATAGCGTAATTAAACATAAGAAGTTGTTTAGCAATTACTGAAGTAGAATTCAATGCTCCCTCATAGGTCTAAGAGATACTATTATACCTGGTTTCTCTCTTGAGATGTAAAGAACAGAGAAATTAAGGTTAACATCATCAAATAGTTGTGGGCAGCCGACTTGAAACCATTTTGATATGCTAATAGAACTGTATATGGTTATTTTCAATCATTAATCTTCAGCATTTTCCAGTCCTGTGCCTCCAGACTGACCATGCAGCACATGATCACGTATTGATGTCTGAGTGTTTGAATTCTGATGAGCCACAAGTTTCTGAAGTGAATCTCCCACTTTGTTACACTTCCTGTGCATTAGGTCATTTTGCAGCAAACTCAGGAAATATGAACTGGATCCCTCTTGATTACCCTGAATTGGAAAATGTGCCATAAGAGTGCCACTGCTGTGCTCCAGTGCCAGAAGTTTCCCATCCCTGGGACCAGGTTGCACCAACTGTGAAGTAATACTCCTGAACCACACATAGAATACATGTTGTGTCACCAGCACCAAATATCTGCCAGGCCCACAGGCATGTTTTGCATAATATGCAGTGCCTGTACTGGCAGCAGCAACGAGCCCTCCAGTAATGCAATCAGTGGAATCTAGAGAGCTGATCAGACAGCAGTGTTTATATTAAGGTGGGAGGAATAGATTTTCTGTGTTGTACACATTTTGGTTCCTGGAATTGCTTAATATCAAGCAGGACTGCTAGTTCACTTGTCAAAACAGACTGTAAGCACTTTTGTTTCTTCTTGCAGTCCTCTACCATATTTGCTAATCAAATTCCAACTTCTTTAATAAGTAAGACAGGAGCACTACTTACAAATAATTCCTTCCCTATGAAATTGTGATTTCTTTTTAGAACACTATCTTGTTCTGTGAAGGAATCAAAATCGGGGGGGAGGGGGAGGGGGGAGAAGAAAAAAAAGAATGAAAAGTTTTGTCTCACTTAAGCTTTAGTCACATAAAAATTGAACATCTACTCCAGGCTAGTTGTCTAAAGAGAGATAAGCATCCCATAAAGGCAAATAATTCCATCTGTGTATCTTTTTGAAGTGACCACAGAGAGAACCTACACGTTTAGCTTAGACTAGAAACCTAACTTTTAGATGGATGAACCTATGAGAAATAAATTCCAGTCCATGTTATCTTGCTATTAAAAAACTGGTTTAGAAATGCAAAAAGAAAGAAATAATTATTCCTGGTAAGTCTTGATTTAAGTATTTCATATTATTGAATATTTTCTTTTGTTACATTAATGCATTAATTATGAAAAAATAATACTGCAAAAATTATTATATAGTATACTAACGTAAACATTTAGATGTTCAAATACATACGTCAGTTCTTTTTTAAATCTGAATTTTAACAAATGTGCCCAAGAAGTTTACTTGCTTTGGGAGGGATTTTACTTCTTTCCCCTCTAGACTATGAGTGTGAAATATTTAGCTCAGCAAACAGTTAATTTTTCATCAAAGATGCCGGGATTTTTATATCTTCACAAACAACTGTCAAATGTAAAAAGTTATTAAATAATTTTGATTTTTAGGTCTGTAAATGCTATTGTCAATGTATAACAGCTGCTGATAAAAAATGTCAAAAAATGGGCAAAGAGCTAAATCAAAGTATTTTTCATCTCCACAGTCTTCATCCCAGCCCCTGAAACCTACTTTCAAAAATAATTGAAAAGTTCTGATCTATTTTGTCAGATAGGTTGTCCCATATTTCAAAAAACAGAAATCCTGTTAACATGGACTATACCTCCAGCTGCACTAAAAGGCACTTTGAAGAATTTATTAGTAAGTGGACAAGCCAATATGAAACAGGCACCCCGCCAAAGGTGCTTTAGCTTCTTTCGCTCACTTTAAAAAAAAAAAGGTGATTGGTCCAATTATTGACCACCTAGAGTATTCTTCAGACGGAAGAATTCTAACATAGTAGGCAAGTCTAATGCTCGATAAGAATTGCCATCAGCATTCACAAGGTCAGCAGGTGAAATTAATGTATATATTACCAAGTTAATCATAGATTCAAACTAGTTAAGAAGAAATGTTATTCTGCAAATCTCTTCCTTGGGACTTTAAATATAGAATATATTTTATTAATAGATACAAATACATATTTGAAGTTTCATGATCGCATATAAACCAAAGAATAACACAGACAGATGTATGCTCCTTCTAAACACCTGCATATGGAATGCCCAATGTAGACTGTATTTGTGAAAGGCATTGCCAATAAACAACAACAGCTCATTTACATCTTGTAGGAGTATTGCATGGTTTTGACTTGAGATTTATTTTGTATTTTCAAAAGCAGAAAGACTAGTACAGTACACAGCAGTGTTGAATTAGATGTAAGCAACAGGATAATTTGCCAAGTAATTTGTCCACTCCAATCCATAGGGACTGAAAGTTAAAAACCCAGAAGACCAGTCATTCATTGCTTATTTATGTGGAAACAAAAAAAAAGCAATTCTATATGAAATAAATCACTGCAAATCTAGGAAGAAATTAATATGCTCAGTCAGGAATTCCCTTCTGGCATTTAGCTAGTGTGGCTGCCTATATGCAAACCCAAGCTTTTGCAGCTTACCAGTACCCTCCAGTTAAAGTTGATGTATTTATTGATTACCTAAAAAGATTTATTCTCTATGGTTCTTAGATATTCTACCTACAGACCACTCTCTGCAGAGCAGTATTTCTTAAAACCCATTGTGAATTTTTCCATATAAAGCAATGTGCTTTATCTAAAAACAGTGTCCTTCATCTGGTACCATAGGATACAACTGATCACTTAATTCAATATTGTACTAACTTTATCTAAAATAAATATTTCTGCCTTTCCAATCTGAAATTCCTCTTGGCATCTAAAATACATTGTGTTTGTGCCATCTTTTTGGAAAAATCAGTTTCTGTGGACTGGACCTTGAAAGTTATATCAGGAACTGTTCACTCTTTGAAGAAAGACAACTATTTTGGAGACAATAAAGATAAAACATTTAGAATGATCACTTGAATTTTGTTTTTATAGCCACATCTATACGAGTACACTAAATGACTGGCACTGAGACCTGCTGGCATGGCACAGCTTGTGCCTAGGCTAGCAATTTACTCTGCCTTAAAATGCCATGCTCGCACCCCCACTGCAAGCTATGTGGCACAGTCCCCAACACTGAACATATCCTACAGGCATTTCTACGAACCCACCCATGACTCAGTAGCATGTTACGCAATACAACCCTCCTTCTGTCTCCCATGGCACATAGGGCACACCTAGGGGATTTAAAGGGGCCCTATACCCACATTCTCAAGGAGTTTCTGTCAAATGGTCCGTCACCCTGCTTGTGGCATGCAGAGATACCAGATTATCAGTGCTCTCTTCCTTCTCCGTCTCCCTCCTATAGTCCCACAGCCCTATATTCCTTGCCAGCAAACACTGAAAACAAGCTTAATGCCCACCAGAGCTCTCCCAGGGACTGACTTCTTTATCCAATCTGATTGCAGTGGAATCATGCAGAAGTGCTCTTCCAGCAAAGAAAGCCAAGAGCCTTCTGGCCTGCATTAAGAAAAGCATTATCAACAGGTTTAGGGAGGTGATTCTTCCCCTCCTGGGAGGAAGGGAGATAATCCTACCCCCAATGAGGCCATAGCTGGAGTGCTGGGTCAATGTCCAGACTCCCCAGCAGAAGAGAGACACGGACATCCTAGAGCGGGTCCACTAAGGTGATTGATGGCTTGGAGCAATAGCAAAGTGAGGAGAGGCTGAGAGAGCTGTGAGTATTCATCCTGGAGAAAAGGAAGCTCACGGGCATCCTATCAGTCTGCAAAAACACTCAATGAGGGGCAGTAAAGAAGTTGTAGCCAGACTCTTCTGACAGGTGACAGAAGAAGGGGCAATGAAGACAAATTAAAAGAGATGAAATTGCATTTACACGTAAGAACATTTTTACTGTGAGGGTGGTCAAAGAATAGAATGAGTTGTCCCAAGAGGTGGTGGAGTCTCTGTCCTTTTGTCATAGTTGATGCCCAGCTGGCAACTAAACACCATGTGGCTGCTCGCTCACTCCTCCCCCCAGATGGGATGGGGAGGAGAAAATATAACAAAAAGCTCATGGGTTGAGGCAAGGACAGGGAGGGATCACTCACCAGTTACCATCACAGGCAAAACAGACTCAACTTGGGGAAAAAATAAATTTAATTTGTTACCAAACAAATCAGAATAGGATAATGTGCAAGAACCCAGATCTTAAAAACACCTTCCCCCACCCCTCCCTTCTTCCTGGGCTTAACTTCACTCCCAAATTCTCTGCCTCAATCCCCTCCAGCAGTGCAGGGGAATGGTGGTTGTGGTCAGTTCATCACACATTGTCTTTGCTGCTCCTTCCTCCTCAGGGGGAGGACTCCTCACACTCTTCTCCTGTTCCACTGTGGGGTCCCTTCCATGGGAGCCAGTATTCCACAAACCGCTCTAATATGAGTCATTCCCACAGGCTTCAGTTCTTCATGAACTGCTGCAGCATGGGTCCCTCCCCTGGGGTGCAGTCCTTCAGGAACAGACTGTTCCAGTGCAGGCTTCCCACAGAATCACAGCCTTCTTTGGGCACAACCACCGGCTCCGGCATGGGGTCCTCCACAGGCAGCAGATCCATAACTGCTCCACTGTGGTCCTCCATAGGCTGCAGGTCCATATCTGCTCCACCGTGGTCCTCCATAGGCTGTAGGGGAATCTCTGCTCCAGCACACCTCCTCCCTCTCCTTCTTCGCTGACCTTGGTGTCTGCATATGTGCTTCTCTCACATCCTAATTCTCTCTCTGCTACAGATCTTCTGGCAGCTTTGCTTTCCCCTCATAAATACGTTATCACAGAGGTGCTACCACTGTCGCTGATTGGCTTGGCCTTGGACAGAGGCGTGTCCAACTTGGAGCTCGGAAAGCTTCTAACAGCTTCTCACCGGAGCCACACCTGTAGCCCCTCCCCCACTACCAAAGCCCTGACACACAGACCCAACACACCTGTGAAACCCAACAGGACAGGGCCTTGAGCAACCTGCAGTAGCTGACCCTGCTCTGAGCAGAAGGGTTTGCACTAGATGATTTGCAGATGTCCTAGATTTGCAGAATCACCTACAGAGATTCTGTGATTCCAAGCACAGAAATGACTCTGTAGGGCCCTCCCTCATGTCTCATCCTGCAGCCAGCTCCCCATAAAGATTTCTCTGAGGGTTGGCAAGCCTGTGATGGTCCCAAAGGGGAAATCTGAAATCCCCAAACCCAGGTGATAAGCAACGAGGGACACAGGGCTAAAAAGCCAGTACAGCTAGACATAAAAGCAAATATGCTGAGTTGTGCCGGCATGTTGACAGTGATCTCTAGCTAAAATGCATGTCATTTTTACTTAAAAAAAATTAAAAATCTCTTTCTCTGCAGTAATTTTTGAGTGTTTTATTCCCCTGCCATGTCATTTTGTTATGGGTAAAGTGATAAACATAGCCAAAGCAAAATCTGCACCCCCAGCACAGTCTTGGCCAATATCCCTGCAGGCTAAAGTAAGGGTGACATAAACATAGCAAACAGAAGCAGCTCACAGATGCAATAGTTTCCACAGCAGTTTGTGCAGAAGGGCATGTGGAATGAAGCCAGCAACTACTGAGGACAGCATGGGACTGCTCAACATGTGATGATGTGCCACAGAGCACGAAACCCAAGCCTCAACAAAAGCAACTGTCCCAGTATATCAGAGACTTCCTCTCAGGCAAATCCTGGGCTGCAAGGAGTCCAGCGTTCTCCCACTGATTCTGAAGCAAGTGAAGATGGTGCCCATGCCTGCATCTGTGCTCTGGCTAAGAAGCTGTGTCACCTAATAAAGAAGATGCAGGAGGAGGTAAGTAGACTGTGCAGCACCAGGAAAAATGAAAAAGAGATTGACAGGATCCTTACAGAGACCCTGTAGAGACAAGAGCCCAAGCCCCCAGTTGCACAGAAGGAGGAACAGCCAGAGACTGCTCATTCAGGTGGCAAATGGAGACCCCCACAATGGTGAAATCTGGGAGCATGGGACTTCTGGTAGCAGGATGACAGCTCCTTCTCCACCTGAACCTGCAGCTGCAGAATAGGTTTAGTGCCTTGGTATCACACACAGAGGATAAGGTTTTTCCTGGGTAGGCACTGCAGTGGGCCAAGCTTGAATTACGCATCTGCATCAGGAGGAAGCAGTGGGTGGTAGTTATGGGAGATTCCTCACTGTGGGAAATGGAAGTCTCTATCTGCCAACCTGACCTGCTGCCTGGGGATGCATTGCTGCTTGCCAGGGTCTTGGGTCAGAAATGCTGTGGAGAGACCACTGACACAGGTCCAACTCTTGGACTAAGCCTTCTTGCTGCTCATCTGTGTGGGCACCAACGGTACTTCTGCAGTGACCTCAAGCACATCAAGAGTGACTATTTGGCTCTGGATGCAAGGGTCAAGGGCATTGGAGTCCAGTTAGGGCTCTTTGAGGACTATGACTACTAGGAACAGATGGACTGTGCCTGATCAAATACAGCAAAAGTATCTCTGCCAACAGGTTGGTGAAGCTGCTGAGGAGATCTTTGAAATGAGAATAATGAGGGAGGGAGATAAAAACACACAGTTAAGTGAGGAAATGGTGGATGAGGGTGGAAAGCAAAGGGCGCATAAAGACAGTTCAGTTACAAGAGACCTCAGGAATAGCAAACTGGGGCAAAAGGACACCAGTATCAAATGTACATGTTCAAATGCACACTGCCTTAGATAAAAACAGGAGTAACTAGAGCAACTCACATGATCACATACTATAATGCTGTTGGAATAGCTAAGACATGGTGGAACAGCTCACATGATTGGAGTGCTACAATCTATGAATTTCTCTTCAGGAAAGACCTTCGGGAAGGGAAGATGAGGGTCAGATGGTTGCTTTCTATCTAAAGAAGCAGGTCAAATGTACAGAGTTGTTGTACGGGATGGATGACAGGTTGAAAGTTTTTTTGGTCAGGATCAGACAAGAGGCCAACAGGGGTGATAGCACGGTGGGAATTTGTTACAGACTACCCAATCAGATGAGGAGTTGTTATATAAGGTATCAAGAGCAGTAGAATTTCTTTCACTCAGGCTGTTTTTTTTAGTAGTATCTTTCAGCCATGAGATGAAACATGGCAATACCAGTTACTTCCAATTTCAGGTACTTTAGCTTCACCTAAACTGAAATGAATGTACACTTCCCTTCACCTTTCAGCCCTGAGTTCCAGTTTGTTCGAAAGGAGAACCTGTTGTGTAGGTAGATTAGGGTACGGCGACCGGAAAATCTTGGGCTGTAACAGAAGGTAGGTGTGGCGAAAGGAGCAGGATGTGCAAGTATCGTGCGAGTTCGTACGGGACAAGACGACTATATAAGGCTGTTGCGCAGTTAAATAAACGCCATTTGTTGCATCCTCACATTGGTGTCAGTGCTCAATGGCCCTGGGGTGCGGATAGCCTCAGGCCAGCCAGCAACCGAACAGAGCTTGCCGCAGACAAGTGGCAACAAATGGTGACCCCGACGTGATTGCTGGGCTGGCGGACGGCAGGCGGTCGGAGTGTGTTCGTGAACCATGGAAACCCTGATAAAGGTGATTTCGTTACTGGGCGGGGAATTTAAGATTTCTGTGAAATCGAAAGACGTAGCCCAGTGTGTGGACCGTCTCGTTAAAGGGGGGGGCGGTGGCAGGACCGGCTGATTGTTTACAGCCGAATACCTGGGAGCGGTGCTCGATGAAGCTCGCTGAGCGAGCTATGGCAGCGGGTTCTGCCAAAGAATTAAAAACATGGGGAGTTATCTTGTGGCTGCTACGGGCTGCGCGGGAGGACTGGGCGACATGGGATGCGGCTCAAGCGTGTTTACATGGGGTCTACCCTGACCAAGACAGAAGTGACAGTGGTGAAACTCCTCCAACATATACTCTCTGAGAGAGGAATTAAATATGACGAAGCTGCGTTAAAGCAGTTACTGTTTTGGGCAAAAGATAAAGGACATTTTACAGCCTTTAATGATGTCTTTGAAGTGCCTTTATGGGAGAAGATTGGTGACTCTCTCTGGAATGCGGTGTCAAGTGGTTATAAGGAAGCCTTTAAATTGTCTGCTATATGGAGGCTGGTTAGCGAAGCGTTAAAAGGAATAAAAGCAGAGAGAGAAGTCACACATACAGCTTTTATGGCTTTAGGACCGCAAGCGCCTACTACCCCCTCACTGTTTGCGGGACCAACACCTCCCACGGCCCCGGTGGCTGTACTGGTGGCAGCTCCTTTATCACCGTGGGTACGGACGGCTCCGAAAAAAGCTGAGGAGCGGGGAGCGAGTAAAATAGATACAGATCCATTAGAACCGGTAGTGCGCCCTAAAACACAAACTCAATTTGGACTAATTGATTCAGATGCTGAACAGGAGACTTGGCCGAAACCCCTCCGAAACCCCCTCCTCCTCTCATTGATCTCTCTACGGATGAGGCTGAGCAGGAGGAAAAGAAGGAGGGTAAACATGCTTTGTACCCACCTTTACCGGATTCGCCATTTACAGAATCAGCAGTACCAGAGCCACAAGGACTTAAAGGACTGTTACCATCACGAAATGGGCACGAACTTGACATGACAGAGCTTGGTAGATGACTGGAAGAATTAAAGACGGAATTGCAGCAGCATCGTTCAGCCAACGCCTCGGGACACGTGACTATGTCTCCCCCAAAACCCCCCTCTGTGTTCGGGACAAGTATTGGGGCCACCTCAACCTCCTTTGCAATTCCCTACTCCGCCTTTAGATCAGGGCGGGGGGGGAGGTTTGCGTCCATCTGGTAATGTGGCAGGTGAGGGAGAGAGTCAGCGTCCTCCCGCGTATACAGGGGAAGGGGGGGGAGGAGTAAAATGGAAAGGGATCATTCGAGATGTGTTATTAGAAGGAGTTATAATTCCACAAGCGTATCCGGTGATTGTGGGTGCGGGTCCTGAGGGAAGAAATATTTGGCAACCATTAGATTCGAAAATTGTAAAGGAAACATTGTTACTACAGTTAGCGAGGGACAACACAGATGAGGACTGCAGGAGAATTGTTGCAGGGATGGCGAATCGTGGCCCCACCTTAACTGAGCTAATGGATGCTTGCGGGAAAGTAGGAACCGCCACATTTCAGATGGAGCATTTAGCAAAAACTTTTACAGCGGCAGTTAAGGTGGTTCATCGTTGTTATACATGCGAGCAAGAAGGTCACTTTAAGAAAAACTGCCTTAAGAAGTTGAAGCTGAGTGGGAGAGATAACTCTGTTTTGATGTGTCATTGCTGTGGGAAGCTAGGGCATCTTGTGAAGCTGTGCAGGTCTAAGTATAATGCTCAAGGTCAGCTGATAACAACCAGCTGCAGAGTACAGGGAAACTGGAGAAACCGTGTGCTGACACAACTTTAACAGCACCACAACACACTACTTCAGAGGTACAGCAACTGATTACAGAAATAGAAAGCAGGCTACATTCCAAATTTGTACATCGTATTGATTTGAATCAGGAAATACAAATTACCACTTTGTTTGATAGGCAAATTCTGTATGCAATTATTGGTCAATGGAATTCAGAATGATCAGATTTGTTACAGAGCTATTGGCACAGATTATTCATCAAAGGACGGATGCGATGTCGGGAGCTTGTGGCCAGAGATCCCTGCATCACTAACCGTTCCTATTGCAGCTCAATATTTTGAGTGGTGTATGGCTAATAGCTTTGCTTTGCAAACAGCTATGGAGAATTTCTCGGGACAGGTTGTTTACCACTTGCCCTCCCATCCTGTTATAAAATTGAGCGTGGAACTTCCAATTGCTACAGGAGTGTGGTGCGCAGACACTCCTGTGGATGGAATTACCATTTTTACAGATGGATCTGGGAAAACAGGCAAGGCAGGCCTTGTCTGGTATTCTGACGGCAAGTGGGAATCTATGGTAGTACAACACAAGGGTTCACATCAGGTGGTAGAATTACGAACTGCATTATAAATATTTCAGAATTTTCCCATTCCCTTTAATTTGATTACTGATTCAGCATATGTAGCTGGCATTATAAAGCAATTGGATAGATCTGTTATAGAGCATATATGTAATCAGTGTGTTTTTGAATTGCTGCGAGCTCTGTGGCAAGAAATTCAAATATGAACTGCATTGTTTTATGTTTTGTATGTAAGAAATCATACTAATTTGCCTGGGTTTATTGCAGAAGGCAATGCTCGAGTGGACTCTTTGGTTTTTCATCCTAAAACAACAATTTGTACCAGAGTGGAAGCAATAGCACAACTGCTTGTCAAAGTGCGTAAAAGAATTACAGACATTACCGGACTAGACTCAGATGTTATCTATTTACCTGTCAAGAAGGAATATCTACAGTGGTTAACAAATCAGTCAACTCTTTTTCAAATGGCCTTACAGGACTTTACTGGACAATTGTTAACACATTTGCCAAGAGATAAAAAGCTACAGTTTATTTGCAAACAGGATTGGGAAGAAAAACCTATCAGATCAGAGATACCTGTGACTGGACTAACTGTTTTTACTGATGCAGGAAAGCGATCACATTCAGCAGTTATTACCTGGCAAGAGGATGGACAATGGAAACATTGTAAATTCTCAGGACAAACTGAGGACTCATTGCAGACACTTGAATTTTTTGCGATATATCAGGTTTTTCTAAAATGGAAGGATTTACCTGTCAATATTGTAACAGACTCTCTTTATGCAGCAGGCATTGTAAATCGAATTGAAAGAGCTTTTATACGACCAATAAGAAATATGCGACTTTACACCATTTTGCTACAGTTGCATCAAGCAATAAACCTCAGAGAGGTACTTATTTTGTCACTCACATTCGTAGTCATCAATTTGATCAAGATTTGAGCATTGGAAATAATAAAGCAGACACACTTGTGTCCTATACGCAAATATCACTAAATTTATTTGAACAAGTGCGTCTATCCCATCAATTCTTTCATCAATCAGCGAAAATGTTAGCGAAACAATTTCACCTCACCATGGCACAAGCACGTGAATTAGTTAGTGCTTGTCCTAGTTGTCAGAAAATTGGCATGGGAATTGGAATAGGGGTAAATCCTCGAGGATTGAGTGCGTTGCAACTGTGGCAAATGGACGTTACTCACATTGCAGAATTTGGAAGGCTCAAATACGTTCATGTATCTGTTGATACATTTTCACATGTAATATGGGCAACAGCACAAACTGGGGAAACAGGTCGTCATGTCAAATGACATTACTTTATTGCTTTGAAAGTCTTGGGGTTCCACAACAACTTAAGACTGATAATGGACCAGCATACTGTTCATAGATTTTTCGTCAATTTTGTCAACTATGGGGTATTACACATGTCACTGGGATTCCTCATTCGCCTACGGGTCAGGCGATTGTGGAACGTGCTCATAGTACATTGAAACAGCTTCTGCAAAAACAAAAAGGGGGAGAGGAGACTGAACCTTCTGAGAGACTTGCAAAAGCTGTTTACGTACTTAACCATTTAACTTTAGCAAGAGATAAGGAGCGACCCCCAATTGTAATACATTGGGAGGCAGTTTGACAGGGAGCAAGCTATGTGAAAAACAAAGGCAAAGTGTGGTATAGGGAACCAGGTACTAACGAATGGTTGGGACCAGGGAAACTATTACTAATGGGTCGAGGTTATGCTTCTGTCTCTACAGGCGCAGGAGTACGGTGGATTGTTTCTAAAAGGATGGTTAGCCACATTATTAGAGGGAATAGTTTATGTAGTTGTGATTATAGTTATCATAGGGATCTGTGTGGGTTGTGTTAAGACAATCACTGAGAATAGTATATGGAAGTAGTGAGATAATAGATCTAACTACTTCCAAAGGGGGAAATTGATACCGGATGGTTTAGCAACGGTTTAGCAAGAGTAGGCCTCAGAGTAGGCTCTAAAAGGCCTGCTCTGTGTTACCTTTAAACAGAATCAGCTTTCCTGTCAATAATTTTCCTTTCAGCTAGAATAATAGAGAATAACAATATGTTCTGAAGTAAACTGCATGTTTTGTAGATAGAGTTTACTTATGGGAATGTTTATAATAGGCATTATCCTACTTGTGTTACCCTGTTTGTTTGCATGTTTGCAGAAAACTGTGCAACGAATGGTCAATACAACCTTTGTGGCACAACAACAGAGAGCAGGATTTATGGGTAACCAAGGCTGGGATTCTCTGACTGGGCTCTGCGAGACACAGGGAACCGGGTTTGAGTAAGAAACAAAACCAAAAAGGACGAGATAGGACATAGCTCATTCAAAAACAAAAAGGGGGAATTGTGGGGTTCCCACAGGACAATGGTGGGAACGAGCTACTGAATGAGCTATGTCCAGGCATGTCCAGGGGGTGGTAATGGGGTGGTGATGAACTAGCCAATCATAATACAGAACAAGGGCCTTGGCTATGAGACCAACAAGATATGGGGGAAGTTGAAAAATAAGAAAGAATGCTGCCATCAAACGGGATGATGTTATACAGTGGGTCCCTACACGCTGTTTGCGCCCTGATTTAAAACAAAATCCTAACCCGAAGTAATATGTACGCTGTCCGAGCTTTATGTTTTGCAGGAGTACCTGTGGGGGAAGCCGAAACAGCACCAGCCTCGACCTTCAGATGTGAGGAGTCATGACAGTACAGAGGGTCTGGTAAAGCGGCGGGGCGCCAAGAAAGATGAGGAACGGCGACCATTGCTGAGTGAAACAAAAGCTTTGAACAATGCTCTCATGATTAGCTTGCTTTTGCTTTGCATCTCAGGAGTTGCAGGGGAATCTTAATGGAGAACCTGGGCTCGGGATGTTGTATCCACCAGCTACGCTTACGCTTTGACGCAAGGCTCCAGAGTCAGCGATACGCTTTACTTTGCATGACTTGAAGCATGGGGAGGGGGAAATGTAGGTAGATTAGGGTACGGCGACCGGAAAATCTCGGGCTGTAACAGAAGGTAGGCGTGGCGAAAGGAGCAGGATATGCAAGTATCGTGCGAATTCGTACGGGACAAGACGACTATACAAGGCTGTTGCGCAGTTAAATAAACGCCATTTGTTGCATCCTCACATTGGTGTCAGTGCTCAATGGCCCTGGGGTGTGGATAGCCTCAGGCCAGCCAGCAACCAAACGGAGCTTGCCGCAGACAAGCGGCAACACTGTTGTGAGCACTCAGATTCCCAATCTGCTAGAGTATTTGGGTTTCTTTCCTGTAGAAATCAGAGATTATTCAATTGATGCATACCTGGAACTGGGAAGTGTCTTACGACCCACTACTTATGGAGAACTTCAGTGAACCAACATTTCCATTCATCACTTAATTTTAGATGTGGTAAAGATCAAGACATTTATATTTAGAGATCTACATACAGCTCCTGATATGTAAAGCAGGAATCTGACCTCCCATTACCATGGATGGCGAGCTAGTTACAGTGAATGAAACCTGAAAAGCACCTCAGCTGAATAGGTACTCTCAGAGGTGTGAGACCCAGTTACCTATCCCAGAACACAAAAGGTTTCTACATCTGGGATATACTGTCAGTTTCTGGTCCAGAAGAGCATGCATCTTCTTTAAGATCTGTGGCATATGTGCCAGCTCAGTGTAGATACCTCAGGTACTTTAGGATCTGACAATTGGCACTGGATGTGTATAGTTGGCAGCTGAATTGATGCTTAGATTTCCAGTAATTATAATGGGAGCTTTAATACCCGTATATAAAAACACAGATTTAGGGATCTCAGTTTGGAGTTGATTCTTATCCTACCTATCAGGCTTCAATTCAGCTGCCTGCCCATAAGCTACCAGTATTTGAAATGCCCACAGTACTCAGTGTCATCTCCAGCTAGATCTCTGGAATGGGACAGGTTTCACTTACATACCATTCCCTTATATATATATCCAAACTACCCCAAGGGATTCTGCTAACCTCACAGCACTGAGGTTTCTCAGATATGCTATATACCTCTAGCATCATTAGACACCTGTGTACGGGCAATTGAGTTGAGCCCTGATAATGTAGATAACTACATCTCAAAGAATTAGCTTCCATGGATTCATTTTGCTAAAAATACACTTTTTTTTAAATTACTTTAGATGTCCTAGAATACCTACATCTGCATAGGACTGCAGATCGGACAGAAGACTTATGGGAGAAACACACTCACCTGGAGTGGAGGAGTTCCACCAGGCAGGATGTTCCACCAAGTCTGAAATGATTCTAGAGACTGATGTTTAGGCAACTGAATCCTACCTCCATGTTTATTGAGAGTATGTAGGTTTAGGCACTCTAGATTAGATAGACAGGTTTGTTCTGTGCCAGACACAAAGGTGTTTAGCTTATTCAACTTATCATACAGGGAGCTTACTTTACTAGAACTAGTTTACTAGATACTGAAAATATAGGTGCAAATTAGGTTTTGAAGTGAGACAGACTGCAGCCTACCATGGTTCCTAAACTGGATTATATAATCTGTAGATTACAAATGTGTTTTATCAAATGCAGATATTAATCTGATTCCATGTTCATAAGTGGAAGCAGGTCCTAGTCAAATATGAAAGGTGAAAAGGGGTAAAAATTAATATTTTGGACTGTGAAGTATCTCTTACTCTTTGTTACAAAATCTGTAACATTTATTTTTCTTCTTCTGGATTCTATCACTAGTATTTCACTTGTTGATTTTAATAAAGCTATTGTATAACTGGTTTCAGATCACTTAGACATAGTTAAAATTTGTTAAGATATTTTTTACTATGCTTCTGGTTGAGATATTTAAAATATTAAGATATAATGCATCAACTGGTTTTGTTGTTTATCATGATTATGGATAATATATTAACAATTGTCAATAAAACATAACTCAAAGTATCCTAAATTCAGATGTAGATGTTATTAATGGCTGATTTTTACTGCATGCTACTCAACACTTAAACAAGATTGTTATAGGAATGTGATTAATATCTAGATTCTTCAGAATCACAGAAGTTTTAAATATTAAAAAGGCACTATTTTATCTCGTAGACAATTCAGTATAAGGCTTTTTATGAAGCACACAGCCATTTGGAAACACTGCAGACTATGAAACAGTTTTTTATGTTTAAAAAACATAGGTATCCCTCAAGAAAAGGAACAAAATGGATAGAATTTAAAAGAGTTTATGACAAATAAGAATATGCCTTTGGTATTATTATGCAAGAAAAAGAAATAGAAGCACAAGTTAATTATAACAAAACTATGTTTTCTAAAGAACAAAAATACAGATTCACAATGAGAATTTTAGCATAATTGAAATGCCTCAAGTTCATAGCAATGAAACTGAAGCAAGTTCTCTAGGCTGTGGCTTTTAATGAAGTGAGGATTAAATTATGTTTCCATAATTCTAATATTCACTTCTCCTTCCTGATCAAAACCTTCAGTTAAAATAATTCTAGTCATTGTCATTTTAGGAAAGTAAAAAAATATGCTTCATCTGAACTAATTATAAAAGAGAGTTAGATAAATGAATGTATATCTTCTAATCCTCAAATGTAACTGATAACTAAATTAAAATTCTAGAGTATTTTGGACAGTACGAAGTGGGTTTCCAAACTAATTCTTCTGCACATAAAATCAAATTTTGCTGAATAAATTTCCTTTAACTGTCTCTATAGTGAGGTAATGGGAAGACACGTGTCCCTCCAGAGTGAGAATGAGCTCATAGATAGGGTGAGTTGCTTGATGCAAGCGCCCATCATATTTCCTTAAACTTATTCAGAGCTCAGAGTGGTTACAATTATCATCTCAGTTTAATTAATACAGTTGAAATGAAACCTTTTAGGGCACTGTTTGTGCACTATGAAATTTAAAAGTCTGAGACAGAAATTATATACTATATTATTAGCAGCTTCCAATAACGTTAATGTTACTTATCACTAGCACGTTGGACCATGCCAGAAATAGGTGATGTCCTGTGATTCATTCACTTTTCAGTACAATCACCTCAAGAGCATGATTTTCTTAGTATTTTTTACCTACTAGTATTAGGCAATGTGTTTTTCTAATTTTGAAAATGACTGAGAGCTAAATCTAAATCAGAACCTGTTCTCTGGAACACAGTATTTCCTTCCAGCTTCTAGATAAGTCATAATCAAGATTCCACTTTGGTCCTATGAATTAAAAAAAACACTTTTTATTTTCTCTCTCATTCTTCTAAATTAGCCATTTAATGGTGTAATTCTTCCAAGTTAACTAGCCCTTAAAAAGTTGCTGTCTAAATTAGCCATCTAGGTAATGATCTTGTTGCAGCTGCACCACGTCAGGCTACACATCCAGCCAAGTATCACATCTCTAACATTATTAGTGTTTATTAGAGTAACTAATTATCAGAGTAATAATTAACTGTGTATACACACATGCACACACAAATGTACACTAATATATATAAGTACATATATAAGTAACTAAATAACTAGTTATTACAATAACTAATAGCTATTTCTAACAATTATTACCTGTACCAGAAAAATTCTAAGAACATATGAAATAATACTTCCCCAGAATACTTTCCTCACCTGCCACTCTTTTTATTTGTAAAAAATTTGATGGATTTTTCTTCCATTGTCCAATAAGACAAAGAGTACTGTAGCTTAACTGTGTATTTTGTAGGTTCTTAAATATACTGATCAATAATTTCATTTAATGTCTTATAATTATCTTCTTAATAAAATGATGAGAACCTCTGTTCCCTGTTCAGTGTCTCCCTGCTATCTTTTGTCTGCCAAGCTGTAAAGGTCCAATGTATATATTTTTTCCTTACATTGAAATGGATATGTTAAATACCTCTCTTAAGATAGTAACAGTTCCATTTTGGGGGTGATTATCTCTCTCTGTTAACAGTAGAGAAAGCATAGACAGCTAACATAGACAGTTTAAATCACAGAGGAATGTGACCACAAATGTAAATATTGAAAAAATGTGGGTTTTTTTTCATAAAGAGGACTTTAAAAACCAAAATATTTTCTAATTTTTATGTCAGAGTTGAATCTCATTTCAAAGTTTCCCTTTGAACCATTTTTCAAATGCAATATTATATATTATTTTACTTCTATTTAATTTTTAGAAAATAAGGAACTATTCATGCATTTTCCATTTGTATTGCAAGCCTCAGGGGTTTGGCAGTGTGTGAAACAGGAAGATAACTGACAGCACTTCAGATTCAAGAACCTAATGTACCACAGAACTGAAAACAGACAATATTGATAAAGACAGAGGAAAACAAATAGCTACAGTGAAGACAAAGGTGCAAGCATTGTAATTTCTGCTTTAATAATTCGTGTATTATTTCTACTTAATTAAAAAGAAATGCTTAGTTTACTTTTAGAACTAAATGAAAATTCTGTGATGAAACTTAAAAGGGCTTGTGTGTTTTAAAGAGTAGGCATGTGTAATATATAGGGTTCCTACCAAATGAAAGGCTTTCCAGAGTTTCTAAAACTTCTAAAAAAGCTTGTTCAGAAGTTTGGGTGAGCTTTCATCGATGTGTAGTCTCTGAGTAAAATGGAGAGGTTGTGGTACACCGCAAAGCAACATACATCTTTTTACTTTGTTTTAACTGTGAGGTTTTGAACTGGTAATTATCTGAAGAATAAAAAGCATACTTCTGAAAATTCATGAAGTGAAAAGAAAAAAAAAGGGAATCAGCTCCAGTAACGTATTAAGTGATACTGTTGGATATTCTCTGACACCTTATAACTGTGACATGTTAAAAGTGCCTCTTTACAAACAGTGAGTAAGTTGACCCACGCTGCTTTCATATATCTGCTGCATTGGCTATGTCATACAGACACAAAACTGGTGTATGGATTTCTTTCTAAATTATTGTGTTCTTAGTACTGGGCATATCTACAAACACTTTCAAACTTCTTGTTGTCTAAGGTACCAAGAGCAGTTAGAATTTCTTTCACTCAGGCTATTCTGTATCTCAGTGCCAGCCCTATTAATATTATCAGGTATATCACTAGAAACCCTATAGAGTTTTGCAGCCTTTCAAATGCTGCAGGATTTCCATCTGTCCAATGGACTTCTCTATTTACATTCTTGGATAAATAAAAGAGTCTAGCCTATTTTCTTTAACAAAGGCCAGGAATCATTTGCTGTATAATTGTTAGGCTCAACTGAAGTGTAACTAAAGCTTCTCTTCAAAGATCTCTCACCACATGTTCTCTACCTATCATTCTCTGTATTATTTACTATTTTATAGGTTTAATTGAGGCATTTCTTACACCCAGATGGCTTGTTAGCCTGGTATTAAGCACCTTTGTAAGAGACTAAACTTGGATTTTTAGGGCTAAGGTGATGTATTAAATACTTCCCTGCTTGCTGGATGTTTTGGCATACACATACTTCATGCTGATATTTCAAAACATCTCTCATCATATCTAGTGATTTCTAAAACAAAGGTGGGTTTTCATGTATTTGAGCGGCAACAGAAATTTGACATCTTCTGAAACAATATATACATAAATCTTCTGAGTGAAATATACAGAAATGTATGTGGTTTTGAATAAAATTTCCTATTCTTTAAGTTCCAAGAATAGGAAATATGCAATTGGATGTAGCTTGCTTTTTATTCCTTTATTTCCTTACCTTCCTAGCAATACCTTAACAGAGCAGAGCGCTACCAGAGCTTGCTGTTTATGTGCAAGTGTTTTCTCAATAAATAATTATTGTTTGAAACCTATTGCACACTCAGAGTAAATAATATGATTCACAGAAGAGCAGATCTGTTAAATAAGTCTCTTTGAAAATCTATCATATTTTGGCATGCATAAATAAATAAAACCAAATACTTATTATTCATCATTTCTCAATATTCTCATTTGAAGAGAATTTCGCCCTATATTTTCACTTCAGCCATGGAATTAATGAACAAGAAGAGAATGCTAGATAAAGTATAAAAAAGTGTTACTGTGACCATAAAACACATACTTCATATTTAGACTCTTCAGTGCAATTAGAAGAGGGACAGGAATTCTGGTATACACTTTGTTTTCTCAAGAAGCAGTAACATTTCTCAAGAAGCAGTTTTATATTTAGGAAAGTCATTAAATATAGTGTTTTAATGACCACAGTTTAAAAAAGGAAAAAAAAGTCAAGTCCTTCATTATTGCACTGAATCTGGCTGTCATTGAGTTAATCTTCATAGCAGCCCATAAGGCTGTATTTTAAATTTGTGACCAAAACAGTGTTGATATCATACCAAAGTTTTAGCTATTGCTGAACAGTGCTTGCACAGCGCTTGCACTGTGTTAGGGCCTCACTCTGCACCTCAACAAGTAGGCTGGGGGTGAGCAAGAGACTGGGAGGGAAGATAGCTGGGACAGATAACCCCAACTGACTAAAGCGATATCCCACAGCACATAACATCATGCCCAGCAATAAAACAAGGGAGAGTAAGCAAGCAACTGGATGGGGACTTACCTGCCAGCTGGGCACCACAATTATGATTTAGGCAAAATAATAATTTCAACAATACTCACATATATACTCTTCCAATAGAAAGGTGTGGGACTCTCTTATGCTAACACAAGATTCTGTCCACATCCTTGATTTGCAGTACTAATATTTGACCTGCACTGAACTGCATTAGTGTCTGGAAAGTTCATAATTTTATATGTAGTGATGTCTTCTTTATTATTTTTTAGAATTTCCATTTTCTTAGATGTGTCACATTGAAATATGCTCCCTTTCCTGAATTACCTTTTACGTAACTGTACTGCCTAGGGGCCCTTGTCACAATCTAAGTCTCCCTTGAGCAGTACAAACACTGAACAAAAAGATGAACTTATCCCAGACATTTCACAAAATAAGTATAAAAGAAGATACTACAGACTGGTGCAAAAAGTCTCATTTGGAATACAAAGAAGCAGTGAGATGGTGTTGGTCATGAGGTTAGGTATTTGATTTCGCGAACAAGTTCAATTTTAACACTTAACAATATAAATATTAAGAACAAAACCACACTGCTTTTCAGACATTTATAGTTGGGGGAAAAAGAACAAGAGGGATAAAAGAGGTAAAAGAGATTCATTATTTCAGTTATTTAGTACAGATCATAAACGCCTTGTTGTAGCATACTTATTTATAAGTGCAGAAAATTTTAAAAATAAACCATTGTGGCTGATTCACCGATTTTGAGCTTTTCAAAACAAGAAGTCATTGTATAGATAGGGATTAGAATAAAAAGGCCAATGACCACCCCCCCACCAACAAAATCTTTAAAACTAAAATTCCTTTTGGAATAATGCAGTCCAAAAGAAATGTAATGAAATATTATCTCAAAAAGATAGATAAAAATATTTATATAAAAATATTAATTTTATTAAAATGATGCCTAAAAATATCAGACAGGTCAAGTAGTGCACAGACAACAACATAATCACATTTGTGTGCGTGCATGTGCCAAGAAGGATACAGTTTATTTGATTTATAATTTGACTCCATGATAGCTCTAATCACAAGCTTCAAGAAATGGATTGTTTTGCTGATACATGTAAATTCTTTTGCACTATTATGAGCTAAACAATAGAAATCTCCAACTGCAAGTGTCAAAAGGCAAATGCAGGTGAATTAGCTGAACTGTGAAATATGGAATATGTTATTGATTAAACAAGTAACTCTGTCACACTGTCACAACTGCCAGAAAATTTCACAATGAAAAAACACATAAAGTCAGTGTCACGACTGACAGGAAGCTGGGGACCTTTATTATCTAACTCTTCTACCAGGATATGTCACATCACAAGTATTGCCATCACACTCTCCAAATGTGTTCTGAAGGGGCAAAAAATAAGAGACAACAAATATCAGCTTCAATCTTATCTATGTTTTTGACCCTTACATGAACA
Source organism: Nyctibius grandis (assembly GCF_013368605.1). Taxonomy (NCBI): domain Eukaryota; kingdom Metazoa; phylum Chordata; class Aves; order Nyctibiiformes; family Nyctibiidae; genus Nyctibius; species Nyctibius grandis. The sequence continues at coordinate 73,053,976 of NC_090659.1, read as the reverse complement.
TTTTTCACACAATATGAAACAGTATGAATTAGTAAAAGATCAATAAAAAAGTCAAATGTCACTAAGAATTACATCTTTACTTTTAAAGCTGGTAAGGCTTTATCTTTCTACACTGACAAACTGCAGAAGGATTAAGAAGCTGCACAGAAAATTTTATATAGCTTTTCCTTGGAATCAGAATCACTCCAGTGGATTCAAAAGACTTTTATAAAATTAAAAAAAAAAAAATCAAAATAATAAGAGGAGGAGGAGTCTGTAGTGTGAAGAGAAAATCAAAAAAAAAGAGAGTGAAATCCAAGTAACTGGCTATGTGCTAATTATTAAAAAAAAAAAAGAAAAGAAAAATAAAAATCTTCCTTTTGTGAATTAACTATTTCCTGGTACATCAAAATTGTACTCTTCTTGTTAGGTGATCTAGCCTTTTTGCCCCAGAAAGTGAAAGTTAAGCACACTTTACCTGTGAATCGATATATGCCCACAAACACATATATTGCAATGCTCAATTTGTTTGTTGTAGTTAGTGCTTGTTCAAGTATTCTGTATGACTTTCCAATTCATTGGAATGACATACAGTCCATTTTCAAAACTATAAATTAAATTAATTAGGATTTAGCAGTAAATGTCATTTATGTCATTATAACACTAATATTAATTTCAAATGGCAAAAAACCCCATGCTATCCTCTTGCTAATTGCTACCATAGCAAAAAATACTTTTCAGATACTATTGCTGTATGCATACATACATACCCACATGTACACACAAACACACACAAACTCACACACAGCTGTGTGTGTTTTGTGTATTGTACTTACACTTGAATAAAACCTAAGGGGTTTTAATACTATAGGGTTTTTTTGCAATTAAAAAGTTTCAGACAACTTCACTGCAATGAAGTTATGCCCAGAACAAACACTGGAAAATCTTTAGCATAATGTGTAAATTTAATCATAAAAATCCATTTTCATATCACATTGTGCTCATAATGAATATTAGTTTGGGTGATTCAGAGAAGCATGACTTTCATCTCTGTCATTTCAAGCATGGGAGCACAGCAAGCAATTAGAAATCATGAAAAGTTAGAACAATACTGTTCATTACTTAACCTTAAAAAAAAATCAAAATTGAACTTCTATACTATTTTTTCCCAGTTAGTTTTTAGCTCTGAAAATAAAATAATACAAAACCAATTTATTCTTGATGCTGCATTTTTGAGGTGGTGAATGTATCTGGAACAGGTCATACAATCCACTTTTTTTTTCCCAGTAACACAGTGGCTGGGGAAGTGTTGGAAGCTAATATGATGTGTCACGTTGCTCTCATCTAGCACTGATAGCATAAGCTTGAGGCAGATGGATTACAGCACATGCCTGTTGTGAATGTTCCTAATGTTCTCACTTCTCTCATGCAGCTGAGACATGAGGTAGAGCTGATCTGTTTCCTATTATTAGTAGTAAATGAGGCAGATTAGTAGAGGTTATACAAGTCTGGTAATATTATAGAAAGAGTGAATGTGCTCCATTAATTTGCATATTTTAAAGGATAACATATAATATATTTTGAAAATTATTAATTAACACAAGCAATGGGAGAAGAATGTCATGGGAAAAAGACATTGTAGCTGCTGCCAAACTGACTTGTCGCTTTAAAACAGTAAAGACAAAACAGGTTTTTTGACAGGTAGAAAAAAATGCTTTTTCTATAGTACAGAATAAATGGTTGGGATAACAAAGCCCATTACAGTACAAAGGCACAATATTCTGGATTTTTTTTAGAGCCTTCTGATTATTCAGAGGGAAATTAAGTTGTTACATTGGTGTGGGTTTTGATTAATTGCTTCTGCAGTCTGCATAATTGGAAATGAAGTATAAATTTCCTTATTACCCCTTTTTTTTTTTTTTATTAAGAGCAGATTGTTCAGTGCTTAGAATCAGATTTGCAGAAACTACTGAGGAGGGATTTTACAAAAAAAATTCAATTCCTACTAGGTTCCCAAATAGGGACATAGTCTAAAATTGTCAGCATCTAAGTGTTTCTACTGTGACATCATCTGGAATATTTAAAAATAATAAAAATAAAAACCCTTGCAAACCTCAGCACTGATCCTGTTGAGTTACTGATGCAGTGTATGTGTTTTTTACTTGTGAAACACTTCAAAAATCAGATTAGGAAAAAGAAGAGACTGAAAGTGCTCTTGAAGTACCAGTGAAATATGACTTAGATAGAGTAATAGTGTTTAGAGACAGGATAGATATATGTCTTGAATTAAGTAGTGAAGTTGATTATCAAAAATAAGTCTGTTCATCCTACAGATAGAAAAGAAAGATCCGCATTTCAAGTTACTTTTTAAAGTTCACATCACTTTTTAACATTTGATTTGCTTGTGCGTTCCTCTTGTGTATAAGTTTTCATTACCGCAAATACATAATTAAATTACCATAATCTTCATCATTTTGTTGAAATAATACTTATCAGTAGTTTTGATATACTTCAGTTTAACTTCTTTGATGTTTTAATCATTTGATACAACTTTGCACATGTCCAAATTTAGTTAACTATAGTTTGAAACTCATGTTTCTATTCTATTTGCCTTAGGTTAATGTATTTTTAAATTCATCTTTCTAAATCAATTAAAATTGACTACTTTTTCAATGTTTCTTTCGCTTTTTCTAGGAAATTTAAGGACTAAAAAGATCAATAATAACTTTTGAAAAGTTTGTCTTTAGCTGCTTTACTGAAATCTCCCTTTGTCAAATGTTTACAGGTGTAAACAAAGTTCTTCTACAGCTGTTAGCAAGATCGTGTCATTTGATATCTAGTAATATTTTTGTCTTTATGCCTTTTAATTAATAGTTATATAATGTGAACATTGCTATTGTGTTAGATAAAGAGAATAAGCATATATTGCATTGGATAGTCTGATTTTTGGACTAGCCCGTATGTAAAAACATTAACATACATGAATGGTTGTAATTAAAACAAAAAGTCTGCTTTAGGTTTCTGGCAATCAAGCACACAAACTCAAGCCCTACTTCTGTGCTCTAAGAATTCTGTGATGGAGTTATAGCTCTGTATTTCATGACTGATGGTCTTTTAAAAATCAGTTTAATACTTGTGAAATCTCTTAGAATCACAATACTGGAAAATTAATCTCTCTACCAACAGAACAGATACAGCAAGGGCAGTGATGGAGTACAGTCTTCAACATGTGATCCAAGTCACTTTATATCCTCCTAACAAATTCAAGGGCAGCAGTTATAAGCTGCTGATAATCTTAAACAAATGGCACAGTGCAGAGAAATGTAACTGCAAAAGTAATACCATTTTCTTACATTAATAAGCTCTGATTTTGTGAACTTCCCAAACACTCTTAGTAAAGTATAAAACATAAACACAAAAATCATTACTCTCATGTCTGTTTGTGTAATGTAAAAATAAACAAGCAAATAAAAAAAATCAGACTCTGAAGCTGGCTATAAAAACAGAATGATTTCATTTACCAAGGAAATAGTTTCATATCAAAAATGCTACATCTTAATAAAACAAAGTGCTAAAGGAAAATAAAAAGAAGCAGAACGTAACAAAAGTTTAGAAACCTGTAGTATCTTTATCGTTTTGGTGACCTTCTCTTGCACCTGGTAGACTGAAAAAAGAACAAGAAATATGAGAAGGTAAATCATGGCCCCTTGTACTTTAACATCCTGTCACTGGGAAAAGTACAACGCAGAAATTTTCAACATCCAGCATTTTCCTGGTCTTTTCTGACATATTAAAAAAAAGAGAGGGTATTTTGTCTGAAGGTGCAGTCTGTGTTTAGAGCAAAAGGAAACAAACAGACAAACTCGAAGTACATTAAAACTCATTTTAGATTTAAAAAGTTCAGATGACATTTCAATGACTAGAAGATCATAATACTTAAAAACTAAGCAGTACTTTCATTGCTGTTAGCATTTCACCATCATTAATATAAATGGATTATATATGGAACTGTGAAACCTTAGGAAAAAACAGCTGAAACAAACGTGCTGCCAAAAAAAAAAAAAAAAGGAAAGAAAGAATAAAGGAATAAAGTTTGCCAAGCTGAGCCTTGAGCCTTGGCACAGTTTAATTCAAATCAAAGAGACCTTTAAAAGTGAGGAAAAAAGCATCAAGTAATAAATTAATAACAAAGAGGCTGCATTTTCAAACCAGCTTAGGAGGACCTGAATGTCTTTGATGTAATTTCTGAAAGAAATGAAGAATTGGTTTTGCTAACGGTGACAGTTAGATGGCATAGGAATCACTCTAAACATAAACAGGAGAACATCTATCAAAGAATCTCCAACATTCTTTATCCCTAAAATGGGTTTGATAATCTGGGGTCTTGTTCTGTAAATATTTCTGTAAATATTTAACCATTTAAGATACTGAAATCCGTGTCACTAACACTCTTTTACATTTAAGGATGCCTGCACTTCTTTCCTCAATTGAATGTTGTGCTACTTGTTCCTGCTAAAAATAACAAACAATCCTATCATGTTCTTGCTTTCTATTTTTTTTTCATCATTGTAGAAACACTAGACAAACAAATTATGCTGCCAGGTGCATAAACTCTACTGGCTATTTCTTTACCTACAAGCCAAGGGGCAATAGCTTCTTCCGGAGGAGACGGGCCACATCATTTAACAGTGGTTCCCAGTCCAAGCCCCACGTGGTGTGCTATAGCTCTAAGATGTGATTATAATGTTTTATATGTTTATTTCGCTATAAAATGTCTGAAATCACAGAATCACAGAATGGTTAGGGTTGGAAGGCACCTCTGGAGATCATCTAGTCCAATCCCCTGCCAAAACAAGGTTCCCCTACAGCATGTTGCACAGGGTCACATCCAGGCGGGTTTTGAATATCTCCAGAGAAGGAGACTCCACAGCCTCCCTGGGCAGCCTGTTCCAGTGCTTTATCACCCTGAAAGTAAAGAAGTTTTTCCTCATATTCAGATGGAACCTCCCATGTTTCAGTTTGTGCCCGTTGCCCCTCGTCCTGTCACTGGGCACTACTGCCTTGACACCCACCCCTAAGGTATTTGTAAGCATTGATAAGATCTCCCCTCAGTCTTCTCTTCTCCAGGCTAAACAGACTCACCTCTCTCAGCCTCTCCTCATAAGAGAGATGCTGCAGTCCTCTGATCATCTCTGTAGGCCTCCACCGGACTCTCTTCAGTAGTTCCTGGTCTTTCTTGAACTGGGGAGTCCAGAACTGCACACAGTACTCCAGTTGTGGCCTCACTAGGGCAGTGTAGAGGGGGAGGATAACTTCCCTTGACCTGCTGGCCACACTCTTCCTGATGCACCCTAGGATACCCTTTGCCTTCTTGGCCACAAGAGCACATTGCTGGCTCATGGTGAACTTGTTGTCCACCAGGACTCCCAGGTTCTTCTCCACGGAGCTTCTTTCCGGCAGATCAACCCCCAACCTGTACTAGTGCATGGGGTTATTCCTCCCTAGGTGCAGGACCCTACAATTGCCTTTGTTGAACTTCATTAGGTTCCTCTCTGCCAAGCTCTCTAGCCTGTCCAGGTCTCACTAAATGGCAGCACAGCCTACGGCCACCCCTCCCAGTTTTGTGTCATCAGCAAACTTGCTGAGGGTAGACTCTGTCCCTTCGTCCAGGTCATTGATGAGTAAGTTAAACAAGACTGGACCCAGTACTGACCCCTGGGGAACATCACTAGCTACAGGCCTCCAAGTAGACTCAGCACTGCTGACCACAAACCTCTGAGCTCTGCCATTCAGCCAGTTCTCGATACACCTCACTGTCCACTCATCTAACCCACACTTTCTGAGCTTTCCTATGAGGATGTTATGGGAGACAGTGTCAAAAGCCTTGCTGAAGTCAAGGTAGACAACATCCACTGCTCTCCTCTCATCTACCCAGCTGGTCATGTCATCATAGAAGGCCATCAGATTGGTCAAGCATGATTTCCCCTTGGTGTATCCATGTTGCCTACTCCAGACAACTTCCTTTTCATCCACGTGCTTAGAGATGGCATCCAGAATGAGCTGTTCCAACACCTTTCCAGGGATGGAGGTGAAGCTGACCGGCCTGTAGTTGCCTGGGTCCTCCTTCTTGCCTTTTTTAAGCACTGGAGTGACATTGGCCTTCCTTCAGTCCTCAGGCACCTCTCCTGTTCTCCATGACCTTTCAAAGATGGTGGAGTGGCTTGGCAATAACATTTACCAGCTCCCTCAGCACTCGTGGCTGCATCCCATTGAGGCCCATAGATTTGTGGGTGTCCAGTTTGTCTGAATGATCTCTAACCTAATCCTCCTCAGCCAAGGGAAAATCTTCCTTTCTCCAGACTTTCTCTCGTACCTCCAGGGTCTGGAATTCCTGAAGGTCAGCCTTAGCAGTAAACACTGAAGCAAAGAAGGCATTCAGTAACTCAGTTTTCTCTGTATCCTCCGTCACCAGGACACCCTTCTCATTCAGCAGCGGGCCCACATTTTCCCTAGTCTTCCTTAAACAATAGTACTGAGCAAATCCAAACTTTTTTTTTACAGTAGAAAACTAACGACATAGCTTGTATGATAAAGAGGGTTGTATATGGGTGCTGGGATTACTAGAAGGGCACTGGAGGATTGTGTATGTTGAAAGAGTATAAGCATGATACAGTCCCCGTCATAAGAACCATATTAAAAGTTGGGTTTTTTTGCACTGGAAACCTGTTTTTTAACTTAAAAGTATAGTCTGGGAATAAACTAACACTCATACAGGATGAATGATAAGGTGGTCTGGGTATGGAGAGCTAAGCTCTTTGGCAGCACAAGTAGGTCTTTTGATATTGAGTTCTTTGCCGTAAATATATATTTGCTTCATTAGTTAGGAATTAATCCTTTCAATGAATAGTTTCTAAATATGAAAAAGCAACAGGCACTATATGATCGCATCTAACCAACTTCAGGCATCATTATGTACAGAAATTTGCAAGTTTGTCTACTCTGAATATAGGTCAAAGAAGAACCCCTCTTATTTAATTTACAATTCGTAATGAATTAAAGCTTCCCATAAACGAGTAAGATGTCCTTTTAAGTTTGCAGTGCAAAATACTCTGGTGCTGTGGCCTTGGATCTGCTCCAGTTATTTAATTAAATTTTCAATATACTGGAAAGAGCCATGGAAAAGCACCAGTTCTATAGCTATTTGCTACAGCCCTCACTCACATGTTGGGAAAGAGGTTTGTCTTTGTCCAGCTGGAACTCAGCTTGTCATAAACTGTAGAACAAGTTGAACAAGAATACATATAGAGAAAGACCTGTCTTAGAAAACAGATGAGTCTGTTCCTGGACAATATATTCTCACAGCATGTGTGAAGATGGGTTTAACTTCATATTCTAAAACAGGACAGTGCAGTTGTTTACTGCTCAGCTGTAATAAAATAAACAGGTTCCTTAAATGCCTTTTTTGTTTCCACAAAAAAAACACCTTAGAATTACAGTCGGTGAAAATAGAAGAGATTATCATTAGCAAAGAGAGAGATCTTACCGTGAAAAGACACCTCTCTTCTAGGGTCAATTGTTTAGCGTTTAATAACTCTTCTTTCTAAGTTGTGCAATGCATGTAGAGACTATGTCTCCCTAAGTCAAATAATTTTCCTCAAATAATATTGGGCCCTTTCTTCATTACGGTCTTTGAAACAAAACGTCTAGTAGAGAGTTTCTTGTAAAGGAATATATTATTGACTTGCACAATCAACATTAACTGTCTACAGAACAAAATTATTTGTATTCCTTTGCATTGTTTAAATTTTACTGTCTTTCAGCATCCCCTTGAGTTTCTTTACTTCCAAATTAATTAGGTTTCTCTCAATTTTTTTTCATCTAGGCTTGACTTTACTATTAATAAATAAAAAATCAGATGCACATTCTGCTAAAAAAAAAAAAAGCTGAATATTGCTGAAAAAATGAGCACCTGGACATTAAAATTGGATAGGTGATTGCCCAGGCACATAAGGAAGTAAACAAGCTTGCAAGGACTGGTGTAAAAACTAGGTCCACATAGATTTTGTTATAGGCAAGTAAATATGATTTCTGCTATTACTAGTAAAAAACCATGAGCTTTATATTGACCTGGCAGTGCAGGCACTCAAGGCTTCCCCTAGCTTGCCTTGGCCTAAACTGTCTTTAGTGCACAATAGCAGACAAAGGGGATTGATATTAGCATTTATAATAATATGTGGGTGTTATTAATGTGACTTTCCTATATTAATTTGGACTGTGAATGATGGTGCTATTGTAACCGCATTAATAATAATTGCTGCATTTTGATTATGATGTTAAAATACTAGACTGTCAATAAATTAAATTGCCAATAAATTCTTAGCTCCATATAAATGGTGTATTCTTTTTCACCCACGAATAGATTTTGAGGTAACTTTGCAGTGAATATTTGTAGACTTTTTTCGAAAGTTTTTCTTTTAATGGACCTTCATTCAGGTGGGCATTGCAAGAGCACATAAGTTCAGCCATGATGTTGTGCTTGCAGGGTTTCTTCACCATATATTAGAGCTTCTTGTCTAGAATTGACATTACACCTCATTCAACACCATTCATCAGTGTCAGAAGCTTTACTGCACCCTTTCTATAAAAAAGAAGATGCCACTAGCCCTCCAACAACCATAAATCTTGAGAACTTCTTAGATTTCAAATATATGATATATTCCATCTAAATTTCTAATGTTGCTTTATTCTATATCAGACAAGCATATTATCAGCTATTTTAATATGAATATACTCAATGACCTAGAAGCTAAAGATGTGCTATTACTGGTCTTCTACAGATGCATAACTAATGTGCAGAAATGCTAGGTGGGCTGACAGGGTCAAGTGTCTGAAATGAGAGATGGACTTTTAGTCAAGTCTCTGTATTCCATTGTCCTGTCAGTGGGGTGATCAGACATATATGTAGAAATCAGAAATACATACTTATTAAAACTAAACCACATTGATATCAGACATAGTAATTGTCCTGGTTTCATTGGGATTTTGTTTCAGTTTGTGGCCAGCCATGGTGATCAAGGCCCTTAGCAGTTAAATCCAGAGCAGCTGACCCAGGCTGGCCCACAGTTGTATTCTATATCATTGACATCAAATTCACTATAAAAGGGAGGGCTTGGTGAGGAGAGGTGGGGCTGTTTCTGCTCCCCTCTCTTCTGGCCTCCCTTTTTCCTCATTGCCAATGATTGCTATTGCTAGAGCAACTTGCTGCAACCCTGTAGCCAAGTATAATTTTGTGTGTTTTGTATTATCATTTATATTGTTTTTTTATTTTATTAAATCTGTTTAATTTTAGCCTGTCTCCCTCCTTTTCCCAATTTCCTTCCTTGGTTAGGGAAGGGACATTGGGTGAGAGAAAAACTGTTATTGTTTAGCCCTGGGTGCGGGCTAAACAGACAGTAATACTTATTCAAATAAATGTCATTTGATTAAAAAATGTTCATAAAATATTTGTTAATTTTAATGTCTTCCAGATCGCTTGCATGCAGGGAGCTGCCTTGATCACACTTATTTCACTTTAGATGAGAGTAAGCATGATTGAAACACAAACCTGTCCAAAATACACACTTCAGTATTTGGCTGTCAGGATAAACAGACTAAACTAGTCAGAAACTTGATATTTGGACATGATGTTGAAAGGTCACAGAACAAAATGAAAGAGTATCTTCTGAAACACTTTGAACAGTTAATAAATGCTGTTTCTTTTGAGCAGAGAACTGTATGTTTTTTTCAGTTGCAGATTCTCTAGATGTGGAATGTGCCCAATAGCAAAATACATCTGATCTAGAAGTGTAATGTTCATTTATGATTTATATTCAGTGTTATTAAATTTTGCCAAATTGTTTGAATGGTTTGGCATCATTTCATATGCCAATGTGTTACTATCCTATGCATTATTACATGAAGAAACACATTAAAATTTGTAGCAGACATGCAAAAGAATTCTTATAGGCTTGCTCTTGTTGACATAAATAGCCACAGAAATGGCTACCAAATACTGTTAGATGAATTTTAGTTTAGATCTTGTTTTAGACATCAGTAATACTGAAATGCTGATTTTTATTTTGTGGATGTACATATATTTTTTTCTTTGTGTTTCAAGCAGGGAACAACTTCATCAACTAAAAGACAAAAACAGTACACAGAAGAAGTGGAAAGAAAGATGTGTAATAAAAAAGTGCTTAAAGACTTGGCTGACAGGATTGCAAAATTGATGTAGGGAGGTCCCTGACAAATGGTTTAAGGCAAATATGTTTATCTTTAAGAAAGGCAGGAAGAAGAACCTGGGGAACTATAAGACAGTCAGATTCACCTATAAAGTCACAAGGTATGTGCTCTTGGAATCCATTTCCGAATGCAGAAAAGAAGGTAAGCAGGACTTAGCAAGGGCAAGCCATGCTTGACCAAACTGAAAAATGATTGGCTATGCAGATGTGTGGAGACTGACAGAGTCAATCTACATTGTGTAGTAAAGCTTTCACAGTATTGTCATTTAAACTGAGAAAGCATGAGCTAGATGAATGGACATTTAGATGCACTGATACGCCAAAATCAACCACTTAATAATCACCTGGCTACAGTAACAGTCAGAATAAACCTTTAGGAATTTTGAAAATATACCAAATAAAGCCTGGAATGGGGAAAAGTATTTACATGTTTGCCCCGGTTTTGGTTGGGACAGAGTTTATTTTCTTTGCAGTAACTTGTATGGTGGTGTTTTGGATTTGTGACTGAAACAGTGTTGGTAACACATCCATGTTTTAGTTATTGCTGAATAGCCTGAAGGCCTTCTCTGTTTCTCTTGCTGACCCACCAGTGAGTAGCTGGGGAAGCACAGAAGTTGTGAGGGGACAAAGCTAGGACAGCTGACCCCAACTGACCAAAGCAATATTCCATATCATATGACATTGTGCTCAGCAATAAAAGCTGGGGAAAGAAAGAGGAAGGGGGAAGGAGTTATGGCATTTGTCTTTCCAAGTAACGGTACTCTTGATGGAGCCCTGCTTTCCTGGAGATGGCTAAGCACCTGCCTGCCAATGGGAAGTAGTGAATTAATTCCTTACTTTGTTTACTTGTGAGCACAGCTTTGGTTTACGTATCAAACTGTCTTTACCTCAGCTCATGAGTTTTCTTGCTTTCATCCTTCCAAGTCTCTCCCCCATCCTGCTGTGGGGGAATAAGTAAGCATCTCTGTGGTGCTTAGCTGCCTGCCAGGGTTAACCCACAACAGTCCTTCTGGAGCCCAGTGTGGGCTTTGAAGAGTTCAAGAAAATGACAGATTTGAATGGAGTGTACTAGATGGAATTTATAGCTGTTATAGATGTTTAGTTACTAGTTAGCAGAATCCTGTACTTGCCATAGAGCTTGCTTTCCTTAGTGTATATTAGAGTCTAGTGCTTGTTAGTGGCTGCTTTTTGATTTTGTTGCTTGGTGTATCACCTATTATCTTACTCTGGTATGCCTGCGAACATTTTGATAACAGCAATGGCCAGGCACCTGGGCTGGCAGATGGCCAGGACATCGCTGCTCATCCTGTGCTGGTGTACAGGACAGATTGGAACTCCAGTGTGAACCCACGTCGATGGGACTGTGACCTGCAGATAAATCCACATGGGAGCAGGTACACCCTGAAGCATCTGTGGACATGGATAATTTTATTTCTTGGAATTCTTGTTTGTAAATGACATCACTAATGTTACCCACTGATGGTGGGTGTTGTAACGAGGTTTGAATTCAGTTTCACTCAATGCAGGAAAAATATATTATGAATTTTCATCCATACAAAAAAAGATTCTGTTTTCTGTGATTAATTGTAAGAAGGGGAAATAATTTTCTATTAATTTTCTAAAAGAAAGAACTTTCTGAAGTTCTACGTTACTGCTTTTGTGCTGGAAAAATTCCTTTTGAGCTTTCCAGACATCATTCATCTTTCAGATTTTTTTTTTATTTTTCTCTTTGATAGACCTGATAGAATAACACACTAACAGCGTTAGTTTTCCCTCTCCCAAGTTGCCCCTTTCTCTTTGTTAGTAATGTAATTTAAACAGGGATTGCTTGGCACAAGAAACAATAAAGAGAATTTTATTAACATAGTCTTACAACACAGTTTTATTCCTAGAAGTGAAAAACAAAGCTACTTAACAGTAGAATAATGCAATCTTATGCTTTTATCCCCTCAGTTATATCATACCAGATGAGATACAAAAGAAGTTTTATAACTAGATCTTTATTTAATGCATCTGGGAATTGATAATATACACTGGGCAACTAAATCTTATATCAAAAATTGTGTACCCAGCAAAAATAGTTCTCTGTAACTACCTTTAGATCTCCACAACATCCTAGTTAGACTCCTAAATTAATTTAAGACCCCATAGATATAGTGCATTTTGAAAGTGAAGGGACAGGGAAAAACATTGTTCTCTTGCCACAACAAAGACTATATTCCATTCCTCAGTTTCTTTAGGACATGCATTCTGCTAAGCCTGCTTTCAGCTCTAGCCCTTCGGAGAACACTTTCCACATGGCACAAAAACTGCTGGAAACTATCACGTGTCAGAAAAAAATATAATTTTATAAATTATAATAAAATTGTGCCTTTTTACAGTATGACAACTCAATTTTATACTATCTTTTTGATACTTAGAATGGTATGATATCTGATCCCAGAACTTTCTTTACCTAAGCAAAATTTCTCATTAGTCCTAACAGGGACTATCGTATTAAGACATTGCTTAGGAGTTTAAAATCTTTGAGGATTTTCCTCTCTTAATCGTGTCTGGGTATTTTTGACCTTAAATAGAAGTGAGCAATATAAGTGCTAGTTGATTTACTCCTTCACAAACTGGTGTAAAACAAAGTCACAAAGGTCTAGCTGTGTCCAAATATATTAATTGACGGATCTCAGCATCAGCTGTCACATTCTACTATTTTATATTATGAATGACTTGAAGAAATGTCAGCTACTTCTATGGACAACAGCCAGGTTTGAACTATAGAACTACTACAATTCAGATTTCAGTCTTGAAGGCAGTCACTGTTACATTCAGATAAAAGCTTTGTTGCCTCATTTGTCCAACAAATGTTTATTTTGAAAAACAGTGCACTTGCAAACATTTTAACTATTTCTGAATTGAGACAAATTTCTTAAAACATTAGACTTTTCTAAGTCTCAAAACAGCAGAGAGGATTTTTTGGGAGGGGCGGTTTTCTTGTTTCTTTTTGAGAGGTTGCTTTTTTAGTGTTGGACTAATTCAGTCTAATTTTTTGTTTGACTTATTTTCTTTGACAAGGTGGAGGAACCAAAAAAATCAGTTATTCACTCTGCTTTAATCACTGCCACAAGGACGTGAAGAAACTTCTATAGGCATATATCTCTATCAACTCCTCCAGTGAAAACTTGTTAGAAACTCAAACTCAGTGTCTCAGGAACACATGCAATGTAACACTCAGGTTTTAGTTTGACCTCTGTTCCTTTTTTCATTCTAGTATTTATAGGCTTATTAAGCAGTTACCCACTTCGAGAACAAAAAGCCCTCTAATATTTACCAGATAATAAATTGGATCTTCCAAGTTTAAAGAGTCATTTGATTATGAATTTTTTAAAATAATTCCTAAGTATTTCAGTTTTGGTGTGAGAATAAAGGATGTCTAAGTTGGCAGTTCATTAACTTACTTCCTTGGAGCTTTTGTTCTCCTAACAATACCTTTATGACGAACTTCAATGCTCATGTGAATAACATGAATAACAGTGAATAGATAGTGAATTTTCTGTGGAACATACCTGCTCAAAGTGAGACATTTAGAACTGCAAACAAGACTTTTAGCTGGCTTGCTCAGCATCTTCTTTCTCATTCCTCTTAAAAAAAAATTAAGATTCATACAATGTCTTTATCTAGGAGTCATCTAATTTACATGTCTGAGTGTCAACCTTGCTTATGCACAGACCCCATTTAGATGTCTAGCTTACATTCAGACACTGCTGTGATGCAGCCAGGTGTCTAAATATTTCCATCACTGTCTGCAAAATCATGAATTCTAACTGAGACCTGATCACTCAAGCTCAAAGAAAGGTTAAAGACAAAACTTTTGATCTGGCAGTGAAGTTTGGTCTTGAATACAAGAACACCTGCTCTACATATCTAGTGAGTCTGCAGACAGAATATAAAAGGAGACAAAAGAAAGAGATTGCAAGGAGTTTCTGACTTTGTCTTATCATGTGGTTTTGTCTTCTTGTTTGTTTCTCTTTGACACTTCAGTTTACATCAGCATAGAGAATGTGTTAACACAGGTTAGGGTGTGGAAGAAGATAGTCATAAGTATGATTTTGAAGGGAGAGATAAGGCTAAAGATGTTAAATGCTGCATCTGCACTGATACCCTCGTATCATAATGTAACCTGAGTTCAGTGTGAACTATGTGATTTAAGAAGCAGGATGAATAGTGAGAGGGATTTGGAGGTGTTGGGGTCTTTTACACACAGTCGCTGACACAATAGGATTGTGAAAGTCCTGTGTAAACCTGGAATTGTGGCAATATGATGTAAAACCTCTGCTACTGAACAAGAGAGATGACAAAGCACTTTTATGTTTCCTTATCTGTTGTAGTATTGGCCAAAAGACAGGGCATTCTTTTCCCGCGGATAAAATGTTATTTTCCATTGTAATGGTAACTTGTTGAGGGCTATACAGCTTGAAAAATTTGAGACCGCAAATCCATGTCTGTCTTATAGAACAGGGCGTTCTTCATGTGGTCAGGAATAGTTCTGAGGGAAGTTCTGTTAGAATTCCAGGCTTTTTCTTGTACAAGTAACAATAGCAATCTTTATGTTTAGAAAATAATTTTTAAGATGTCTGCATTAGAGTCTAAAAGCCATCATTTAGCATTGTAATCATTGCTGCTGATCTAACCTGTTTTCTTTAGAAAAAAGGTTGTGATTAGAAGGTATACCATTCTGTTTTTATATCTTTATGTGGTTTAAAATTTCTCACCTAAGGGTGAGCTTTAGCACTTCAATTTCTTAAAAGAAAACTCTCTGCAAGCCTGTTTTTTGTCATCATTGCTCAATCTCAAATCATTAAACTGCATTTGAACATAGCAGCGAAACCCTGCTACAAACTTTGATCTTGCTTATTCAAATGACTATAATTTCCACAAAAGAAAGAAACAAAAGGCAAGAACTGTGTTTTGGTAAGAAACACATCATTGTTGTGCTTTCCAATTATTTGTATTTGTGCAGAATTAATTTTCTCATCTTTTTTGTGTTTTCTGTTTGTAGAACAAAAACTCAACCTACTTACTGCTGTTTACTATGTACACATGCAGCCCTTATCCACTACTAAAATATAACTAAATAACTTTTTTTTTATGAATATATTTTATGTTTCACTACCAAAAGTATACCTACTGGCATGTTATAGAGAGTAGTGCCTTAATTTCCTCAGGTTCTTGAATGACTAAATATTTCATTGCAAGCAGAAGTCAGGTAGCACCAGTAGGTTTTTTGGAAATACAATACAGCAGAGGAATTGTACATTAAGTACATGAGTCAGCTAATTAACTTTCATATGAAACTCACTCAGCTGCAATCCTAACCAGGTTCAATACATAACCTGTTTGTTATTTCAATAGTGCCTTGGAAGTGTACAAAGGGGGTTGCACAATGTGGGTGTGGTGATGAAAATACTTCTTTTTACCTTTGTCTGAGACTTTCAGTACATAGAAAAAGGAGTTTGCCTGGCTATGCATTTTCTAGTATTGGCTATATCAGTAAGGAGGAGTATCACAGCTCAGTCATACATCACAAGGACATAGAGATCCGTGAAAACTGGAATTAATTCTGTAGGCATATGTGTTTTTTAATTCATGACCAAAGCAGGAAATAAGGAGTTCTGAAATATGAGAGGACAGGTGTAAGTGACTCCTGAAGTTTACTGTGGCAAAACAGACCACACGGAGTCTAGAGAACACATTATTTACTCTGTTCTTAATTTTAAAGTTTTCTGCCACCTTTTTCATATTAATGTAGAATTTTGCACTCTGCTGTTATCTTCTAACAAAAGCCTGTCCAGTAATTGTAACCCAAGAGTACATCAGATATAAATACTTCTATTCCAACTCCTAATATTATTGATGTAGATCATTAATTGTCTTTTTTCTTTCTTTTTTTTTCTCCTTCATGATTACATTTTCTGACAGCTTAATTATATTCAATTAACACAAAGCGGTAAAGATATACCCTCTAGTCACAATCTCACACAGTTTTCTAAAGCAAGCAGGTTTGATTACCAGTAATAATTATACTGCTAAATGAAGACATTTTAATTGTACAGCAAAAAGTACAACTTAAGATGACTGTCATCTGAACTGATAAAATTGTAACTGATTTGATTTCAGTGAACTTCAATGTTTGTAATTTTTAAATTTAATTATCAGTAATTATTTAATCACAGTGATAGCTCTTGGATAGAACTATCTAGTGCACTTTTTAAATTTCTGATTATTTCAGCCATTATCTGTAGAGAAATACTAATAATTGAATAGTCATAATTTTAGGTATAGAGCTAAATTTCATTCAGGATATCTTTTGATCTGAATTTAATATAATTTGAGTTTGTTATGCTGCAAAGAATATATGTATATATAATTGGTGTTATTGTTGTTGTTGTTGTTTAGATTAAGCCTTTACCTACAAGGCAAGATCAACTTTTGGCATTTTGGAAGTGAGTTTATAAGCTTATATCATCTCTAAACCTTATTGTTATAATATGCTGAACCAAACTTCTGACTTCAAACCCTTAACCTTGGCCTACATCTTATTTCAGGAATTGTTTTTTCTCTACTAAATCTTTCTTTTGCAAAGCTTTTTTTCTCTTTTTTAATTTTTTTTCCCCTTCACATACCTTTTAAACTGAGATGAAATTTTCCTTAAAGTAGGGAAAAAACAAACTTTGCATGTTTATTTCATGGGAAATCACTGTGCTGGTCATGACCACATACGAGGCTTATAAACATTGTGTTCGCATTCTGGTTTATGTTTTAAGTGACATATAAAAATAGATTAATTAACTTGAGTAATTCAAGTAGTATTAAAAAAGGCATTCTTCTTCTCCTCCAGTTTCTCCCAGACTGTGGAATAGGCATGGATATAGTGTGAGAGTCTCTTAGCCATGTGGGAATCTTATGAATCATAATTCAAGATTGCAACATCTATTAGGAAACTGTGACAAGAACTGTGACATGAACTGATTGCTGAGCAGTCAGCATATCCATGTTTGTTCATACGACTGTAGTACAAAGCTTCAAGAAGACTGACAATGTAATCTGTAATGCTTTGGGACACTGAGTTGACTGAAGCTAGGGGTAAAATTTTGCTTCAGCTTTACTGAAAAGTTATAAGACTTAGAAAATGTTCCAGAGAATGACATAACTGAAGTGTTTATTTCAGTGTTTGACCTTCGGATAAATGAAGAAAGCATTTTAAAGGCACACATAAGGAAGGGAGACCTGATACTTCCAATTTTCACATTCATAGTTATTTAGTGTGAAAAAAGATCAATAATAAAAGTAATTCACAGAATCAGAATCACAGAATCGTCTTGATTGGAATGGACCTTTAAGAACATGGAGTCCAACCATTAATCTAACACTACCAAGTCAACCACTAAACAATATTGCTAAACGATATCCCTACCACATCTACTCATCTTTTAAATACCTCCAGGGATGGTGACTCAAACACTTCCCTGGGCAGCCTGTTCCACTGCTTGATAACCCTTTCACTGAATAAATTTTTCCTAATATCCAATCTAAACCTCCCCTGGTGCAACTTGAGGCCGTTTCCTCTCGTCCTGTTACTTGTTGCCTGGGAGAATAGACTAGTACCCTCCTCACTACAACCTCCTTTCAGGTACTTGTATACAGCAATAAGGTCTCCCCTGAACCTTCTTTTCTCCAGGCTAAACAACCCCAGTTCCCTCAGCCGCTCCTTATCAGACTTGTGCTCTAGACCCTTCACCAGCTTTGTTGCTCTTCTTTGACACTCTCCAGCACTTCAATGCCTTTTTTGTAGTAAGGAGCCCAAAACTGAACACAGTATTCAAGGTGAGGCCTCACCAGTGCTGAGTACAGAGGGACAATTACTTCCCTAGTCTTGCTGGCCACACTATTCCTGATACAAGCCAGGATGCTGTTGGCCTTCTTGGCCATCGATCAACACCCCCAGGTCCTTTTGCTCTGGACAGCTTTCCAGTCACTCTTTCCCAAGCCTGTAGTGGTGCATGGGGTTGTTGTGACCCAAGTGCATGACCCAGCACTTGGCCTTGTTGAATCTCATACAATGGGCTTCAGCCCATTGATCCAACCTGTCGAGATCCCTCTGCAGAGCCTTCCTGTCCTCCAGGAGATTAACACTCCCGCCGAACTTGGTGTTGTCTACAAAATTACTGAGGATGCACTCTATCCCCTTGTCCAGATCATTGATAAAGATATTAAAGAAAACTGGCCCCAACACTGAGCCCTGGGGAACACCACTTGTGACCGGCCGCCAACTGGATTTAACTCCATTCACCACAACTCTTTGGGCTCAGCCATCCAGCCAGTTTTTTACCCAGTGAAGTGTACTCCCATCCAAGCCATGAGCAGCCAGTTTCTCCAGGAGGATACTGTGGGAGACTTTGTCAAAGACTTTACTAAAGTCCAGGTAGACAATATCCACAGCCTTTCCCTCATCCAGTAAGCATGTCATCTTGTCATAGGAGATCAGATTAGTCAAGCAGGACCTGCCTTTCATAAACCCATGCTGACGGGGCCTGATTGCCTGGTTGTCCTGTACATGCCCCGTGATAGCACTCAAGATGATCTGCTCCATAATCTTCCCTGGCACCGAGGTCAGACTAACATGCCTATAGTTCCCCAGATCTTCCTTCTGGCCCTTCTTGTAGATGGGTGTCACATTCGTTAATTTCTCTGGGAGCTCCCCAGTTAGCCAGGACTGCTGATAAATGATGAAAAGTGGCTTAGTGAGCACTTCCGCCAGCTATCTCAGTACCCTTGGGTGGATCCCATCCGGCCCCATAGACTTGTGTATGTCTAAGTGGCATAGCAGGTCTCTAACCATTTCCACTTGGATTATGGTGGCTTCACTCTGTTCCCCGTCCCTGTCCTCCAGCTCACAAGGCTGGGTACCCAGAGAACAATTGGTCTTACTACTAAAGACTGAGGCAAAGAAGGCATTAAGCACCTCAGCCTTTTCCTCATCCTTTTGTCCTGTCAAATCCTGAATTACTTTGGAGACAGCAGCAGATTTTTGAAGGACTTGAGGAAGGGAGATCAACATATTTTATAATTTTGTTCAGTTCAGTGTATTTTTTATATTCAGTTAAGAGCACTGTGTTTAGTAACCTGTCAAAAGGTTGGTTGCAAATGCTGGCATTAGCTTATGCTCCTGAAAAAATATATCTGAAAAATGAGATCATAATCATTGTTTCAGTTCTAAAAAAGAGTGGTTGAACAAGAATTTCCTGAGGTCCAGCTTTTTAGATGGTAGAGTGCCAGCTGCCATAAAGAAGTGATAGCCATGCCATCTTTACCATTTTTGTCTAGGAGTGAAATTCCACCACCTGAAAGAAACCTCCCTAATCCTACTAGATGGCAATGCTCTTGTCTAAGCAGAGGAGGGATAGATTTATTGCACGGGCAAAAAAGGGCATAGGGGAGACAGTTCAGGGGAACATCTGTGAGGGATAGGCTCGTGTCCTGTATGACAGCATGTCTGATTACAGCTCTGCCTTGAAAACTATGACAGAGTCCTTTAAAGAAACTACAGGATGACAGACATGCAGTGAATTTGACACTAGTTTTGCCTTCAACCACAGAATGCTCTCTCATAGTGTTCGTGCGTCTGCAAATGCACACTCCTGCCTGGACATATGTGTCTGATGTGACTGCTTCTCTCACATTTCTCTGAGAATAAGTTATATCATGCATCACCTGCTCATTAGTTGTTCTACCCTAACATGACCTCTTCTGTTATAAGGGTTTAGTCAACTGTGGAGCTGAATCTTAAAGCTCCTCAAAATTAAAAATAACTATTTCAGTCTGTTGATTATTTTTTCTCTATCATATCCCTATAACTCGTACAACTAATGGGATAGTGCAATGAGCCAAGTCTGCATAGATCAGCACTGCGGACAGAACTGTTTGTCACATTATATGTTATCATCTAATGTGTTTGAACTCCTTTTTCTCTAGACCTGCTTTGATACATGGCATACATAAGGCACCAGTAATACTTACATGATCCTTCCTCCACAAATGAAGAATAAGTCAACATTTTCAGCTTCATACATATTTCAGACATATTTCATCCAGCAGTCTTTTATGGCATCTCACACTAGAGAAAATCCAGATATTAGTAAACAAGAAGTGCAAATCTCTGCTGGAGTTCATATCTGGAGAACTTTGTGAAAATTCAGAATTATTTTGTTTCTTAAAAATACCTTATGGCAAACCAGCCTAACTTGAGTAAGAAATCAGATGGAAAAGAAACAAATTTTGAGGGAAGTAGAGTCCAATAATATCTCTATCATCTAAATTAGAGTTTACAACTCTTGTTCTAATCAATGGATGGTGTGATTTATCTTACCATTAAGTAGATTACTCTAATAAATCAGGGAAAGCAGATTCTAATATGGCCATTTTTCCTTATGGATTTTGAAAGAGACCCAAGATTACCGACTTGTATGTAGACCTCGACATTGTAGATATCTGGAATTAGCCGGTGGAGATAGATCATGTAACAAGGGTGTGTTCTTTAATGCTGGTAGTAATTAACTCAAATAATTACACAGTTACCAAAAAGCAGTTGTGGAGGTTTAACCTTGGCTAAGGGCCAAACTCCCCACCCAGCCACCTGCTCACTCCCTTTCATCAGCGAGACAGGGGGAGAAAATAGAATGAGAAAGCTCATGGGTCAAGATAAAAGTAGCAAGATCTCTTAACACTCTCAAGCTGGCAAAGTTAGTTTTTTTACCATTTAAGATAGATCTGGGTAGTGAGAAGCAAAGACAAGCATTAAAAACCCCACCTTACCTCTGCTCTCTCCCAGACTCAATTTCATTCCATCACTGCCAAATCCTCTCCCCACCCTGAGCAGCACAGGAAGGGATGGGGAGTGGTACGATCAGTACATAACAGTTTCTCTCTGCTGCTCTCCTGCTCTGGTGAGGACTGTCCCCACAGGATGCAGTTGCTTCAGGGGGAAAAATCTGCTCCAGTGTGGGCTCTCCACAGGTCACATTTCCTTTTGGAAATATCCAGCTGCTCCTATGTGGATTATTCCACAGGCTGCAGTGATTATCTTCTCCACTGTGAGCTCTTCCAAGGGAGTACCTGCTCTACCATAGTCTTTTTCATAGGGTGTGGGGAAATATCTCATCCACCGTGGTCCTCTCTACAGACTGCAGGGAAATACCAGATTCATCGCGATTTCTCTCCATGGACTGCAGGGGAATCTCTGCTCTGGTGCCTGAAGCACCTCCTCTCCCTCCTTCTTCTCTGACCTTGGTGTTCAGAGGGCTGTTTCTTACTCTTGTTTTCCCTCCTCCTCTGTCTGTACGGTATTTTCTGTCCTTTCTCAAACATGCTTTCCCCGAGGTGCCACCATCTTTGCTGAGGGGCTCAACTGTGCCCTGCAGTGGGTCCATTGGAGCCAGTTGAAACTGATTGCGTCTGGCATGGGGCAGTCCCTGGCCTCTTCCCAAAGAAGTCACTCCCACAGCCCCCTACTGCCCCCCTGATGTTGCCATGAAAACCCAATACAATAATGTTTCTAATACGGCTCATAATAAACTTCACATTAAATGAACATGGAACAACAATTCTGGTAGCTTATGTTCCCTGGAAGGTCAGACTTGTGGGTCTTCCTACAGGTAATACAGCAATATTTCAAGTAATACTACATTTCTAAAGAAGTGTGTCCCACATTTAAAAAAAGGCAATAAAAATCTAAGACTGTAGAGTGATAACTACCTACTTTTGGCTGTCATGGAAGGGTCACCCCTTAAGATCTGAGACTGGTTTTTAAAACACAGATACTTCCATTAAAAGTAGATCTGTTCAAAGAGGCTTATAGAAGGTTAGTTATATCAGCAGTCAAAGGCTTCACATTCAGAGAAGCATTCAGGCATCAAATTGTTCAGTGGTTTTCAAATAAATGGCAAGTAAAAGTGACATTGATATGATGGAAAGTCTTAAAGAAATTTCAGTAGCTACATCCAGTGATGGTCCAAGGTGGAATGAAAAGATCAGTGAGGCTGAAGATAAAGTAGGATACTCAACAGTGAATTTGTATTAAAATCACAGAGTACGGCATACTGCCAGTTTTTCGGAGAGATTTATCTAATCTAATTAGGAGACAGAAGTGAGAGGACAAATTCTGAGACTGGCTGTCAGCACTGAAAACAGAAGGAATACTATTTTCAGTAAATGATCTAAAATTATAAACAAATTGTACACATTGTTTGCTACTCTACTAGTACTGAGAGTGGCTTTTTTTTTTCATATGAAAGTCATCAATCAATCAATAACCCTGAGATTTTCCAATGAATTTAATGGAAGTGTATTTTACACAAAATATACAAAGCAAAGATGAGACATTATAGGCAGATGAGAAAAATGAAAGGAGCTCATCATAACTGCTTCTAAATCCACTCAGTGATGTCATTCTTATACACTTGCTTCAAAAATTAAATATTTTTTCTCTCAGATGTGGAACGACAAGGTCAGGGTTAACTCTAAATTCATTGTCACCTTTGAAAGAGAAATAGCTCTGTTGGACATCTTCAGATGATTGCCTGGATAAGGTAGTAGAAAGCACTACCCTAAGGGATCAGAATAGAGCCTATAATGAGAAGGTAGAATAACATTTTATTGACTCATGCTTTAAAGGACGTGCAAGACTGTTGGCTGTTTTATGACCACTAGCATATAATGAATTCTCAATTCCATAGTGCATAGATGTATCCAGTTACAAAATATTATTTGTATTCTTTTGGTTTTATTCATTTTTTTTTTTTTGAGCTTATGCCAAAAATCATACTGCATATAAAAATAACTTTGCCATGACATGATGGGAAAAAGCCATAAGTGAGTTTGGCACACGTCAACACTTCAGAAACGATCAGCTTCTCTAGTCTCTTTCTTTCTACTTCTGATATATACAAAGTGGACAGCTGTTGTGGTGGCAGAATTAGGAAGGTGACACTTCTGCTTTAGCTGTAAAACTTCGCTAATTTATTTCTCTGCAGTTGGTGCACAACTGTGCCCATTAAAATCAATGGCAAAAATTCTCATTTTCTTCATTGATGTAAGATCAAGTGAAAGCGTTTAAAGACTGAGATATTCCCACCCTCAAAACTAAATATCTTTGTGATGGCTGAGTGTTATAGAGGAGGAAAGAATCCAAGCTGAATGTCTGTTTTCTATCACTTATCCGCAGAGTTAAATTTTGTCAGAAATAGTAATAACAGTTCCATATGGATCTTTGCTTTTTAAGTACACATTTAGTATTTTCTTAACATACATTCTAGCAGTACAATAAATTTAGGTTAATGTTGCTTTACACATATTTTAAGATGCAATACTTTCTTCATTCTGACCCATATTAAGAGGCAAAGTAAAAAATTGTAATGTTCACTGGGAGTCAGATGGCACAGAATATCTTTGTAATAAGACTAAATCTTCTAAGGAATCTTAGATTTTCATCAAAGTATCAAGGAAAAAAATTAATAGAAAAAAAATAAAGAACTCTAAACAGGAGTTGTGTCAAAGATTATAAACAGAGACTGGAGAAGCCTTGCTACTGTCCTGGGCAGGACGTCAATTTGGCATCTCTGCTCAAATCTCAAAATTGTAAGAAACAAATTACAGCTTACTACCATATATTGCAAAGTCTTCAAAAAAACCCCATTGTAACAAGGGCAGGTAGCAAAAATTTCCACAATTCCATCAACTTTTAGGAAACTTACTGCTTTCTCAAATGTGGATGAAATTTCATGGAGAGCTAAAAAGTTTGCTGGTGAGAAGAGTGATCACAAAGACATAAAAACAAGTGGGGGGATGTCATAAGCTCTGTTTCTGTAGGATATCAGATTGCTAAAAAAAAGACCCCAAACTCCTCCTTTAAACACACTGCATGAAATGGAGAATAGCTGTGATTGCAGCAGCCTGTCTATCTCCAAAGAATGAATTTGCCACATCTGCTAAGAAGTGAACAATAAATAGAAGACCAAGATCAACTCAGAGGAATAAAACTCTTGAAGCCTCGTTATGGAAAGAGTCTGACTAATCTTGATTCCAGACAGTTTACATTTTCTAGTTTAGATCTATTAGACCTTGGTGCTCACTGGTGTAAAAGAAGATGTTCATGGAACTATCTACTTTTATTGCCTTCTCACAACGAAAATCGTTGTTCATTGTATAGTCATAATTTTTATATAGGCAAAAATTTAACATACCTTGTACATGGAGGCAATTTATTGCTAGCTCAGCTAAAATGTTAAAAAACTAATACAATTATAACAGTTATTATGAGTCCAGTTACAATAATACTATCACTTTCAGTCCAACTTAATATAGAAAATTAATACTCTAGAATGAAGAGTTACTCTGGAATAGGGAAAACTAATATTTACTCTTTTCTTTGGTGCTGTACTCATTCTTCTAATGTTCCCAGAGGTCCTAAGCATGATGACACCAGTGTTCCTCAGTTAGAGAGGTGGTGTGTTGCCATGAAACTTTGTTAATGTCTCCAGTTCTTCACCACAGGAACTATGATATTTGTGGTGGTGGTGGTTGCTTTCTTTTCTGTCTTAGGGTTAGCTTGGTTCTATCTTTCCACCTCTTATTACACCTTGATTCCTTGTCATTTGTTTCCAGCTACAGGTTGGAATTTGAACACCACCTTCTTCCAATCTCAATGGACACAAAGTCATTGTATGCTTTTTACACAGTAACTACACATGTCCATCAGATGTATACCATACATGGCATTCAAAGAGCTGATACTCCAACAGGTCAAGGATCATACGATCACAAGACAATCCTGAGATTGCTTTTTTAATACAAATGTTTAAATAATGCAAAGACTACCTTGCAGATAACCAGAATGGATTTTTCAAGCATGAAGTTGAGGATGGGTCTGTATCACATATGTATGGGGAGGTAAAGTAGCTAAAGAGCATATAATATGTTGCAAAGTGTAGAACTTAACGGATAAAATTAAAGCCCTGTGGAGAAGTAAAGGGAGGTAAACCACACTGCCTATTGGAAAAAACCCTTGTTCTTATCTCTGCACTGTGTCCAGGCAATGCTTCAGAATGGGCTAAAACTGTATCAGAAAATTTGCTAATTGAGACAG
Organism: Nyctibius grandis; assembly: GCF_013368605.1. Taxonomy (NCBI): domain Eukaryota; kingdom Metazoa; phylum Chordata; class Aves; order Nyctibiiformes; family Nyctibiidae; genus Nyctibius; species Nyctibius grandis. The sequence continues at coordinate 73,028,527 of NC_090659.1, read as the reverse complement.
ATAATTAGAATCTTTGTGCTTATTTTTTTTTTAACTCACTCTGTTCTTTTTAGCAGGTTCCATATAAAAATTGAGATTCACTTAGGTTAAAAATAAGGATTAAGCTAATAATTTTTTTTGAGAAGTGGGATATGCGAAAACCTATTCTTTACCCCTCTCTCACAGATGTTTTTAATGATTTCATCAGACCTGCTTCTAATAAAAAAAAACACCAAAACAAACAAAAAAAAAACCCCAAACAAACCTCCCAAACCCCCCCCCAAACTAAAAGTTCCGTTGGACTACAGGCCAAATGATTCTTCCTGTTTTATCAAGTTAAAGTAGATGTGAATACTGAAAATACAAATCTTTGAAGGCAACTAGCAAGTGCATACTATCTAAGCTGCAAATTACCTTCAGGAAACTGGAATAAAAACCTTGACTTTCTGCTGTGTTTTCCCTCAAACACCAATATTAAGAAACCATCTTGATTTTCAACATAGATTTTCTGCCATTCTTTGAAAAATATCTAACACCTTCCTTAAAAAATGTAAATTGCAAGTTATCTAGAGATATTCCTTTATTAAAAAAAAACCACAAAACATCAAAAACCCCAAACACTGTTATCTACTATAAACATTTTATATGTGCAAAAAGAAAAATAGCCCATTGCTCAAACTGATAACATTTCTATAAGTAGACTCTTCTCTTATTATTTTGCTGATTTGGATAAAAATATGCAGAATTATATTTTCTTTTCTTATCTTTTTCTTTCTTTTCCCTTTTCTTCTTGACTTTGTCATCTTCATCTTCCTCTTTACCTTTATCTTGTCTTGCATCACAGTAGCACCTTGAAGTTGTATTTAGTTAACTCTTCTGTTCATTAAATAAAGTAGAGAAATAGAGTGAAATGTTTCAGTGTAATGATGAATAGTTCCTGCTGATCAGATTTGGAAGTCTGTAATACAGAAGCTAATTCACTGAGCTCAGATCAGTACAGTAACATATATATTACCACATCTTGGTGTATGACTAGGTTTTGGTTTGTTTTACTATTGTTTCCTAACAATTAAAAAGCGAGAGTGTAATGCTAATACCTTGTATTAGTATAAACACCTGAAAATGTACATACACACTTTATGTACAAGAGGTCTTGGTGGGAACTGTATGCATATATACATAGAAAACACCTACAGCTTTTGAGAACATTTGCTAATTCAACAGGGTCTTTGGGGTGGAGAGGAAGTGAAATAAAGATCAATAATATGTTAAAATGTAGTTCCTGGACAGCCCTCTATTATTTGTCCTACAGTATCATGTCAGTGTCTTCATAGTTCAGTTGTGCTAACACACTGGTCTTGTCTAGAAATTTGCAAATGAAAGGCAACTTAAAGATATTTTTAGCTCCTTTAACCTGTCTAAACTAGGCTTCCAGTTGACTGGAAACTGATTGTCAGAACTAGTCATCTGAAGGAAAAACTAACTGATAGTCATTTGTATGACTTGTTTTGGTGTTTTAATCTTGCATGTTTTGTCTTGCTGTAACACAGATGCTGTTAACTGCTAGATGTTTACCATAACTAGGAGCTGGTAAACAATAGCTTTCTAACCTATGCAGTTGTTTATACTAACTCCAAATTGAGACATAGGGCCTATGGATGGGTTTAGTAACTACGAAAATGCTAAAAACCAATATACAGTTTGCAAGTTTACCTCTACGCCTGAACATGCGATTAGGACTGAAAACTCAGTAGCATATTAATGCAAACATAGCTCTAAGCTTAATGGTTTGTCCTTAAGATCACACAGTGAATGGCCAGGTCAGCATACTGACCAGTCAACTGTTTATACATGACCGGCCGTTTTTACCACCTTATCCCTCTGTTTTCCCACAATTGTTCCTCCTGAAATCATCTCTGTCCTTCCCTTTCCTCACATTTTGTTCCTCCTCTAAACATCCCATAGCAAGTCTTGTGCAATCCCAAAATGCTCTTCCACTACATCCCATAATGCATCCCATAACCCTAGGCCCTGAATGCCCTTAGTCTCAAACATGCTCTGCAGAGCTACTTATCTTCTTGATGGGTTTCAAGACTGGACATTTGGGTGGAGGGTATCCTGGAACAGCCCTGGGGAGGGACTGAACCAAATGTCCCTTCCTCTGAGTCCTTAATTTGGGTTCCTGCCTGCCTTTGTGCCCCTGTGTTCCTTTGGGCTTGTGGAGATGAGCCTTTGATGGACTAATAGCTCCTGTGGTGGGCTTGGAAGTAGACCAGCAGGGTATTATTTGAGCTGTCATTGTCTCCCTCTGCTACTTTGTGCTGTGCAGAACAGCTTTTCTCATATAACCTAACACTTCAGGTGACAGAAACCAATCTTCAGTTAAAAGTGCCATGCTCTCCAAACTAATTACATGTAACCAGGTAGTGAATCTGGAGGCACTTTTGCATTGTCTTCATTATTTCCCAGGGTCTAATCAGTGAGAGAACAGTAGAGGACCTAGCATTTCTATATAAATTAAACGATCACTTTTAAGGTGAACAGATAACATTCTAACTAGACAAATGATACACCAGGGCCAAAACTCACAACTTGTCATAAGCTTTGTGTAAAGGAAGTGATATTTATGCTATCTGTTTAATGCCTCGTTGAGTAAGCTGACACTTGTTAATCAAGTCTGTCACACTTTTTGCACTGTTACAGGCTGAATTTTTATTGTAGAGACAGGATTTTCATCAAAGGCGACTTAAAATACATACATTTATATCAAGAAGTGAGAAGTGTTCTTATACCAGAATCAAAAATCAGTTTCTTAGAAATTATTAAGAAATATTTGTGGGTTTAGATCAGTTAAAGTGATGTTTTAATGTTTAAAAATGTATTTGAAGATAATCTCTCTTTTTGGATAAGATCTTTTTTTTCAGAAATACTTCTGGGGTTTTTTTGTTTGTTTTTTACTTCAGATAGCTCTTTTCTAGTTTACTCTTCATAACTAATTCACCCTTGAACCATTTTATTTCTTTCTGCCTTTGTAACTTAACAAGGTTTTTCTACAAACCTAGTCATAGTCTAATAATATTGCCAATAGTTGCTAAAAGCTTAGTCCAGGGGGCTCACATTAAATGCACTTATTAGTAGGACTTGAAAATGCAGATTGCTTTTTTTTTTATTTTATTTTCCCTTTATTGACTTCTGTGTATACGCAGATTGTGAATGTTTATGTAGGGGAGAGAGATATAAAACAGATACAATAGCCATGTGTCTTTTTCCATGTAAACAGTTCCAGACAGTCTCACATCCCCAGTTTAGATGTTTTCATTAGCACTTCCACTTGTGACAAGTCAACTGTTTTATGTTTTATAAATTTAGACTAAGAGCGTTCATACTTGTCATCTAGTCAAAGTGAAATGTGAAAAAGTGTTTAAAGATGCTATATTGAATTTACTGGACAGCTGCAAAAGCCCAATGTTTTCTTTGTACGTAAACTGTAGCTTCTGGAAGGCTGGAACACTCACATTGAATTTTTTTTTCCTTCGTGTGCTGATGAAGAGAACATTCTCTATATCTGAAGGATGGGAGAATTCATAACTATTGGAATCTCAATTCCCACTGCTACTGTGGAGGAGTAGTCTTTGCATTCACTATCTACTCCCACAAAAGCCGCCTGGAGTTGTCATGAATTGGTATTTCCATGTAGCAGTGAAACTCCATCTTCCTGTCTGTGCCACCCCTTGCTGGGAGTTTTAGAGACTTAATAGCTGTAGTGTCATATAACGTGTTTCTACCTTGTCTGAGATGAAAGTAGGAAGTGACTGATTGCTAAAATCCACCTATAATTCCTTTGTCTTGCAGAATCTCTATAGGGATCAAAGTTTATTTACATAATTTTACCTAGGATGTGGCACAAAGCAGGGAATGAAAACAAGCTAAGGCAGAAGCAAAGATATAGTGTTGTTGGATAGAAGCTTAGAAAAACAAAATAAGACAAGGGACATGAAATTTTGTAGTTTTTAAACAAGACAACTAATGTATATTCTGGTGACTAAGATGGGAGTCTAAGCTTCACTACTTTAGTGTCTACACCCAAGTACTTCACTACATCTGGCCTAGAAATAAGTCTTTCCTACAATGCCTTTCTTCCTTGCCTATATTCTTGAAGGACTGTGAAATAAATTCCTCAGTCTACATTTGCAGTAGTAAATAAAGCATTGCCAGGAAACAAGCTGAAGCACTGGATGTCTGATCATCTTCACCACTTAGCTGATTATGCATTTGCTGCCTATGTTCTGGGATCCTCCAATTAGCTTTTTACAAGTCAGATACGTCTACAAGACATACTGCTTAGGCTATCTCTAAGCAATATAAATGTGAGATAGTTGGTGTCATTTGACCACAGATAGGTCCCTGCCTGGGTTTTAGGTAGTAGACTAGACTTATCCTTAGCTTTGTGGAGAGGGATCTGGACAGGTTAGATAGATGCGCTGAGACCAATGGCATGAAGTTCAACAAGGCCAAGTGCCAGGTCCTACACTTTGGCCATAACAACTCCATACAGCACTACAGGCTGGGGGAAGAGTGCTTGGAAAGCGGCCTGGTGGAAAAGGACCTGGGGGTATTGGTGGACAGCCGGCTGAACGTGAATCAGCAGTGTGCCCAGATGGCCAAGAAGGCCAACAGCATCCTGGCTTGTATCAGGAATAGTGTGGCCAGCAAGACTAGGGAAGTAATTGTCCTGTTGTACTCAGCACTGGTGAGGCCATACCTCGAGTACTGTGTCCAGTTCTGGGCCCCGCACTTCAAGAAAGATGTTGAGGTGCTGGAGCGAGTCCAGAGGAGGGCAACAAAGATGGTGAAGGGTCTGGAGAGTATGTCCTATGAGGAGCAGCTGGGGCAACTGGGATTGTTTAGCCTGGAGAAAAGGAGGCTGAGGGGAGGCCTTATTGCTCTGTACAACTACCTGAAAGGAGGTTGTAATGGGGTGGGGGTCAGCCTCTTCTCCCAGGCAACTAGCAACAGGACTAGAGGACATAGCCTCAAGCTGTGCCAGGGAAGGTTCAGGTTAGACATTAGGAAAAATTTCTTCACAGAAAGGTTATTAGGCATTGGAATGGGCTACCCAGGGAGGTGGTGGAGTCACTGTCCCTGGAGGTGTTTAAGAAAAGACTGGATGTGGCACTTAGTGCCATGGTCTAGTTGACACAGTGGTGTTAGGTCAAAGGTTGGACTCGATGATCCCAGAGGTCTCTTCCAACCTAGCTGATTCTGTAAATATTCTATGTATATAGTGTATATATAGAATAGAATAGAATAGAATAGAATAGAATAGAATAGAATAGAATAGAATAGAATAATTTCAGTTGGAAGGGACCTACAACAACCATCTGGTCCAACTGCCTGACCAATTCAGGGCTGACCAAAAGTTAAAGCATATTATTAAGGGCATTCTCCAAATGCCTCTTAAACACCGACAGGATGGGGCATCGACCACCTCTCTTTGAAGCCTGTTCCAGTGTTTGACCACCCTTTCGGTAAAAAAGAGCTTCCTAGTGTCAAGTCTGAACCACCCCCAATGCAACTTTGAACCATTCCCACGTCTCCCATCACTGATTCCAAGGAGAAGAGATCATCACCTCTCCACTTCCTCTCCTCAGGAAGCTGTAGAGAGCAATGAGGTCACCCCTCTGCCTCCTTTTCTCCAATCTAGACAAACCCACAGTCCTTAGCCGCTCCTCATAGGACATGTCTTCCAGCCCTTTCACCAGCTTTGTTGCCCTCCTTTGGATGCATCCAAGGACGTTAACATCCTTTTTAACTTGTGGGGCCCAGAACTATGCACAGTTCTAAAGGTGAGGCCACACCAATACTGAATACAGTGGGATAATCACCTCTTTTGACTGGCTGGTTATATTGTGCTTGAGGCACCCTGGGATGCGATTTGCCCTCTTGGCTGCCAGGGCACACTGCTGACTCATATTGAGCCTTTTGTCGACTAGCACCCCCAGATCCCTTTCTGCAGGGCTGCTCTTCAGCCACTCCTCTCCCAATTTCTACTTGTGCCTGCCGTTACTCTGTCCTAGGTGCAGAATCTGGCATTTGGACTTGTTAAATTTCATTCCATTAATCACTGCCTAATGCTCCAATCTATTCAGATCTCACTGCAAGGCATCTTATCCCTCAAGAGGGTCAAGAGCACCTCCCAGTTTGGTATCATCAGCAAAGACAGAGAGACACTGTGTACAAAGGCCTGTAGTGTCAGTAGAAGGGGTATTGTTTTTAAACTGTAAGAGGGTAGGTTTAGATTGGACATAAGGAAGACATGCTTTACGAGGAAGGTAGTAAGATGCTAGAACAGGTTGTCCAGGGAAACTGTGGATCCCCCATCACTGGAAGTATTCAAGGTCAGATTGGATGGGGCTTTGAGCAACCCGATCTAGTGAAAACCACCAGGGCAGAGTGGTTGGACTAGATCATCTTTAATGGTCTCTTCCTACCCAAACCATTCTATGACTCTGATATCTTCAATACCAATTTGAAAAAAGTTACTTAGCATCTGTCTAGAGCCTTCAGCTCAGTTTCATTTATACTTCACAGAAAAAAAAGAAAAAAAAAATATTCAGAGACCTAGACAGATATTATGAGAGAAATTTTACCTTAAGAGCTGATAATTTTGTTCTACCTTTAAATCATTTAAATCATTAATTAACTTGAATGGAGAGCAGTTAAATGGAAGAAGAAATTATACATATGTATCTCTATGTATGTGTATGTATAATTCTCATTAGAAATTGGTCTCGGATAGGGACCAGAGTTTGTATAGATCATTCATAGTGTGGCAACACAGAAAAGGACTGGGAGAATTCTAATACTTTCAGCATTCTAAGAGTTAAAATGAGTTAAAGATGAAACCTGAGTTTGTCAAGCTGTGAAAAGACAGATGTTAACCTCTCCTGAGTCCTCTTTCAGCCACCTGCCAGTCTCAGTACAAAAACCAACACAAAATATGACACACTTTCATACCCATAGAAAGCCTTTATAAAGATTAAAGCTTTGCATTATCTTTTCTTCATGAAAAAAAATCTTTTTTCCTCAGTGAGATCTGCTTTTATAACTGATTTCTATTGTGTGTTAGATTTCTTTTTTAATGGCAGTGATTCAGCTTATGGTTTCTTCCAACACTTCCCCTACAAATAAGAAGCAAAACTTGATAAAATTAAATAGGGGTGGCTACAAGTTGACATCTGTGTCAATGTGAAGAACAAGGACAAACTTTCCATGGCGCTCTTTTAAGAAGAGAAGAGGTTTTTTTTCTGGAATTCTGAAAGCACTCTAAAGGATTACACATGTGGCCTTTCTTTATAAATGAAAGTTGAAAGTGCTGCAGCAAAAAGAATCAATGTCCTGTAAAATAATAAATAAATAAATGAGTTCTTATTTGGGAAAATATTCATGACAAAAGCTAGAGCTCTATACATACCCTCTAAGATGCAATGTTCTATAGTATACTTCATATTTGTATTTTTATACATATATTACTTACTTTTAAGTAGACATTTTGTCAGAAATTAAATAGCTCTGTGTATAGGCACTGAAAGCATAAATGCTATCTAAAAATAGAAACTATTCTTATCTTTGTGATCTGAATAGAAACCTCATATACTTTGAAAGTTGGATGCAGGCTGAAAAGTGTAACATTCTGTGTGAGTAACCCCTGAGTATGATCAAATCTCATTTTTCAGGACAGGCACTATGCAAATTGCAACAGGTGAAGTTACAATTACAAAAAGGTATTTTTCAGTAACACCACATTACAGACATGTAAAAGACAAAAGCTTTTTTTGACTGTAGGATATTAGAAAATAATATTTTAGATAAGCTGTATTATGCTGAATTTTGAAGTTTAAATTTGAAATAAAGATAATTTAATCTAAGTTAATTAATTAATCTAACTAATCTAACAAATACATGCAGTCACATCTGCTGTGAGATAGAATATAGAATATATCATGTTTCAAATCTGTGTTAATCTTAGGTATATTAATATATTCTTTAGTGGAAACTATGTATCTGCAATGGTTTTTTCTATATCATATTTCATTCAGAAGGTAATCTTTAAGAGTATGAAGATGAATCCCAGGATCACTCCAAACACATTAAAGATGAAAGACAGCTACATTTTGATGATATGTAATATCAGCACATTATCATTTCTAACAGGTATGAGAGCAGAATGTTAAAAGAAGAACTATTTATCAAATAGCATTTTGGAAATAATTTCTGTTTCTTTTAAATGAAAAATTCTTGAGAAAAAATTACCGTTCTACAGAAATGTTTTTCTTTTTAAATAAAATAAAGGCTGAAAATTAATTATTAGTTTTTCTCATTAGGCCATATTGGCTTGTGTTCCTTATCTCTTCATTAGGATAGATTCCCTAGACAGGTACTTTTCTCAACAGATACAATTTCCATGTGACAGCCATGATGAATTCCCTCCATTCCCCTTAAGAATCACTGAAATATTTCATGAACATAAGCTATAACTGTATATAAGAGGAAAAAAGAGTTTGGATGGGAAAACAATTGCTGTTTCATAGTAAAAGTTCAAAACTGAAGTGTAAGGAACCTTCTCCATTAAAAACACATACTTTTACCGACATTTAAATTTATTTATTATTTTTCATTATGGTTACAAGAAAAGTAGGATTTGGAGAAATATCTTCTCTTTGAGCACTTATAGACTGATTTTGCCATGCAATTAAAATCTTGTCATTTTATGCATATATTACAATTATTTAACAGAAGGGTAAAACACTAAAATATTTTCTTTAGTCATTGGAGTGAAATTATTTTGAACTCATATTTGACACCTCAAAGTCTGACACTAAATCTAGTCAAGTCATCTCTGCCTTTCATTACACTCATGTAAGAATTCAGAGTGCAATCATTATGGTAATATTAGACACCTTTTTTTCAGAACTAGAAATGTTACAATCCAAATGTGCCTTTCTGTTTTCATTGTCTGCAAAGGAAGCCTCTGGGAATCAACTCAAAATCAGGTATTCGGCTTTCAGTTTTCTAAAATTAGGGTAAATGAAACTTGCCCAAAGCGCTCTTCTGAGGTCACCCTACTAGATACTGAAAAGACCTATGTCTTAGAAGTCTGGCTTAGAAAGTCAGATGGCATCACACCCTCAGGAGTTTAGATTCTTGTACACTACATCAAATGTAATTTCTGGATCTTACTACATGTTTGTATTTGCTTTAGATACACTATTATCTTTCATTAAAGTTTTTACTTTGTGTGTTTAATTAGAAAAAATTATTGGACAGCTAGTGAACAGTGGTATTTTCTGTTTTTAAAAAAATTACATTTACAGTACTAAAGTTAAAAAAAATTAAATTCACTTAACCAAAAGCAGTTATTTTGATTACCTGACATTGATTTAGACTATGTCTGATCAGACAGGTATTTTGTTGCACTTTCAAATACAAGTCTTGTTCAATTAAGAAGCCTTTGGGATATGTGCGACATATTTCTTTTAACAATATTTCTAGACAAGTATCTCTTAAACCAGAAAACTTTAAATAAGAATTTATTTTGTAATAGCAGTCCCAAATCAGCATGTTATATAACTCAGTTGGAAGTTTGTCCTGGTTTGGCCTAAACCAGGCCGATTTTCCTTTCAGTGATTTTTCCTTTCAGCTAAGTCTCCTCTAAGTAACTGCACTTTCTGAAACTAACTGCATGTTTTTGCAGACAGTGTCTGCTTCCAGGACTGATAACGCTCGAAGTTTGTAGTTATCACTGAGGCACCGGTAGGGATGTTCTGCAGAAAGGCTCTTGCTGTACTTATTCTTGAGAGAAACCAAGGTCACTGCTGAATTCCTCACTGCTTACGAGTGAAGAGCCGAAGGGGGGTCGCAGCTGCAGGGGGGAGCGGACAGGGCAGGTGACCCAAAATTGACCAACGAGGGTATTCCATCCCACACACGTCATTCTCAGTATAAAGCGGGGGGATCACGAGGGTCTCGCTCTCTTTCTGCTATGGCCGGTGTCCAGGGAGGACTCCGTCTGTTTTCCTGCTGCCCCCGATCCCGATCCGTGCGTTCCTGAATCCAGCTCTCGACCATCGCTAGGCCCAGGCTGGGCCTTCCCGGAGCCTGCCCTGCAGTGCCGGTGGTGACGTGGCTGACTTCAGGGGAGCTCAATCTTGGTTTTGTATATATATTTGTATATATTTGATTATTTCTATTATTATTATTATACTTTTTTTTTCATTATTATAGTTTATTAAAACTGTTTTAATTTTCCAACCCAGAAGTCTCTCTCCCTTTTCCCTTTCCCTTTCCCTCTGGGGGGAGGGGGGCGGGGATAACAGAGGGCATCTGCCACAGGTTTAATAGCCAGCCCAGCTTTAAACCGTGACAGATTTATTGGCGCCCAACGTGGGGCACGAGAGAAGCTCCGACAGGTTGCTCTGATAAGTCGAATCACAGCTCCAGTGGGAGGAGACCCGGAGAGCTCAGCCAAGAGAGTATCATATTTCTTCCTTTGAGATTTACGAGGGGTTGGAAATTAAAACAGATAGCTAAGATGATAATGTTATTTGTGAGCCTTGTGTTACCTATTTTCTTTATAAAGCTTGTTTTAGAGTTAAGTGTAATAATACCTTACTTGCCGTATGCGCTGTGTGTTAGTGCTTTCATGTGGTTTAACAGGGCGTGCTGGTCGAAATGTGTCATTTTGGTATGGGTTTTGATACTGATTTATGTCGTGATAAACTGGGCAGTTATTATTCCGATCTCTTATCTCTATGATACGATGATGGGCAGCTTTAATCGCGAATCGGTAGCTGCGCACACCAGGTGTCTTCTAACTGATTTTGATAGTATCTGCTCCTTTTTTGCCAAGCTGATTCCTGCAAAATTCGAACCGGGCGTACTTTTATTTGTGTGTGTCCTAGATGTGTTTCTGGTGTGGTATGTGATTAGATGTCAGTGCAGTAACAGCGGGAGGTATCATGCTGCCCCTGTAACCAGGAGAAAACACCGAAAGAAATCAGCTAGTAAAGTGAAGGATGATGACTCAGAGCCTTCTAAGGCAGAGCCAGCACAGGACCCAGGTGAGGGCCCTTCTCAGAGTCAGGGCCTGACACAGAGGGGGGTTTCCTTGATCGTCTTTTTAAAGAAGGCCCATTACACAAGAAGGACAAGAAAGGTCCTTCTAAAGCAGAACAATCACAGGAGGACTCGGACTCGGAAGTAGAGATAACCTACCACTCCTTATCCCTGAAAGAACTGCGAAATATAAGAAAAGATTTTAGTCATTATGACGGTGAGCCAATAATTACCTGGTTGCTCCGATGCTGGGATAATGGGGCAGATAGCATAGAATTGGATGGTAGAGAAGCCAGACAGTTGGGATCCCTGTCCAGAGATGGTGGTATTGATAAGATGCTTCCAAGAAGGTCGAACAGTATCAGTCTCTGGAGGCGACTCTTGTCAGCTGTAAAGAGCAGGTATCCCTATAAAGATGATGTTATGAGCCACCTAAGCAAATGGACCACTATAGAAAAAGGTATTAACTACCTTAGAGAACTAGCTGTGCAAGAGATCATTTATAAACACCCTCAGGACATTGTAGATCCTGTAAATCCTGATGAAGTGGAATGCAACCGATCCATGTTCCGGAAGGTTGTGAAGAGTGCTCCACCAACACATACCCATACATTGTCAATATTAGTCTGGGGAGAAGATGCTATGGCACGACCTAGTGTGGGCGAAATGGCTAACTATATGCGACAGTATGAAGATAGTATTTCTTCCCCACTGCAGGCACGCATCTCGGCTGTGGAAAAACTGACTAAGGAAAACAAGGACTCATTTAAACAACTGTCAGACAAACTGTCCAGGATCGAGAATAAACTTGACTCTCTACCTACACAGGCCCGTGTTGCAGCCTTTAGGAGGCAACGCCTTCCTACTGGACTGGCTCAAAGGAAACGGAACACATCACGAGGTATCCTGTGGTTTACCCTGCGTGATTATGGGGAGGACATGAACAGATGGCATGGACAACCTACCAGTACCCTACAGGCACGAGTACGTGAGTTGCAAGCTAACAGAAATACCAGAGAGAATTTTCCTAGGAGGATGGCTGCTCCAGTTACCAATGAGCAGGACCCCAGTCAGGGTAGATGGGCCTCAAATCCCTTTTTTCCAAGAGTGAATAGGGGAAATGAAGGTCCAATCCCCGTGAGCTGCACGAATCCAATCTTTAATTAGAGGGGCCCTGCCTCTAGCCAGGAGGAGGAGAGGGATAACCGGATTTATTGGACTGTGTGGATTCGATGGCCTGGCACATTAGAACCACAAAAGTATCGAGCCCTGGTAGACACTGGTGCACAGTGCACCCTCATGCCATCGAATCATAAAGGGACAGAATCTGTCAGTATTTCAGGAATAACAGGGGGATCTCAAGAGTTATCTGTATTGGAGGCCGAAGTGAGCCTAACTGAAAATGAATGGAAAAAGCACCCCATTGTGACTGGTCCAGATGCTCCGTGCATCCTTGGCATAGACTACCTTAAGAAAGGGTATTTTAAGGACCCAAAAGGATATAGATGGGCCTTTGGTGTAGCAGCTGTAGAGACTGAGGACATTAAACAGCTGTCTACCTTGCCTGGCCTCTCAGAGGATCCTTCTGTTGTGGGGTTGCTGAAAGCTGAAGAACAACAGGTGCCAATTGCTACTGCCACGGTGCACCGACGACAATATCGCACCAATCGAGACTCCCTGATCCCCATTCATAAACTGATTAGACAATTAGAAAATCAAGGAGTGATTAGCAAGACTCGCTCACCCTTTAATAGTCCTATATGGCCAGTGCAAAAGTCTAATGGAGACTGGAGATTAACTGTGGACTATCGTGGCCTAAATGAAGTTACACCACCTCTGAGTGCTGCTGTGCCAGACATGCTAGAACTTCAATACGAACTGGAGTCAAAGGCAGCCAAGTGGTACGCCACTATAGACATTGCTAATGCATTTTTCTCTATTCCCTTGGCACCAAAGTGCAGGCCACAGTTTGCTTTTACCTGGAGAGGTATCCAGTACACCTGGAATCGACTGCCCCAGGGGTGGAAACACAGTCCTACTATTTGCCACGGACTGATCCAGACTGCACTAGAAGAGGGTGGAGCTCCAGAACATTTGCAATATATTGATGACATCATTGTATGGGGTGATACAGCAGCAGAAGTTTTTGACAAAGGGGAGAAAATAATTCAAATTCTTCTGCAAGTTGGTTTTGCCATAAAAAGAGGCAAGGTCAAGGGGCCTGCCCGGGAGATCCAGTTTTTAGGGATTAAATGGCAAGATGGGCGTCGCCAGATCCCGATAGAGGTGATCAACAAAATAACAGCTATGTCCCCACCAACTAACAAAAAGGAAACACAAGCCTTCTTAGGCGTTGTGGGTTTCTGGAGAATGCATATTCCAGATTACAGCCAGATTGTACACCCTCTTTATCAGGTGACCAGAAAGAAGAATGATTTTCAGTGGGGCCCTGAACAACAACAGGCTTTTGAACAGATTAAACAAGAGATTGTGCATGCAGTAGCCCTTGGACCAGTCCGTATGGGACAAGATGTTAAAAATGTGCTCTACACCTCAGCTGGGGACAATGGTCCTACCTGGAGCCTCTGGCAGAAAGTGCCAGGGGAGACTCGAGGTCGACCCCTAGGATTTTGGAGTCGAGGATACAAGGGCTCTGAGGCCAATTACACCCCAACTGAAAAAGAGATACTGGCAGCATATGAAGGAGTTAGAGCTGCCTCAGAGGTAATTGGTACTGAAGCACAGCTTCTCCTGGCACCCCGATTACCAGTACTAGGCTGGATGTTCAAGGGTAAGGTTCCTACTACTCATCATGCAACTGATGCTACATGGAGTATTTACTTTTGCATTAATTACACAGAGGGCTCGAATAGGAAACCCTAATCGCCCAGGAATCTTAGAAGTGATTATGGACTGGCCAGAAGGCAAAGACTTCGGAATGCCACCAGAAAAGGAGGTGACATGTGCTGAAGAAGCCCCACCGTATAATGAACTACCAGAGGATGAAAAGCAGTATGCCCTGTTCACCGATGGATCCTGCCGTCTTGTAGGAAAGCATCGGAAGTGGAAAGCTGCTGTATGGAGTCCTATACAACGAGTCACAGAAGCCACAGAAGGATAAGGTGAATCAAGTCAATTTGCAGAGGTAAAAGCCATCCAGCTGGCTTTAGACATTGCTGAACGAGAAAAGTGGCCAAGGCTGTATCTTTATACTGACTCATGGATGGTGGCAAGTGCCTTGTGGGGGTGGTTAAAGCAGTGGAAGCGAAGCAACTGGCAGTGTAAAGGTAAACCTATTTGGGCTGTTGAACTGTGGCAAGATATTGCTGCTCGGCTAGAGAAACTAGTCGTGAAGGTACGTCATGTAGATGCTCACGTACCTAAAAGTCGGGCAACTGAGGACCATCAAAACAACCAACAAGCAGATCAGGCTGCTAAAGTGTTCCAAATAGATTTGGACTGGGAACATAAAGGTGAACTATTTTTAGCTCGGTGGGCTCATGACACTTCAGGTCATCAAGGAAGAGATGCAACATACAGATGGGCTCGTGACCGAGGGGTGGACTTAACTATGGACTCTATTGCACAGGTTATCCATGATTGTGAAACATGCGCCGCAATTAAGCAAGCCAAACGGTTAAAAACTTTGTGGTATGGGGGGCGGTGGTTGAAATATAAATATGGGGAGGCCTGGCAAATTGACTATATCACACTCCCTCAAACCCGCCAGGGTAAACGCTATGTGCTTACCATGGTAGGGGCGACCACCGGATGGCTGGAAACATACTCTGTGCCCCATGCCACTGCCCGGAACACTATCCTGGGCCTCGAAAAGCAAATCTTGTGGCGACATGGCACACCAGAGAGAATTGAGTCGGACAATGGTACTCATTTCAAAAACAGTCTCATAGATAACTGGGCCAAAGAGCATGGCATCGAATGGGTATATCACATCCCCTATCATGCACCAGCCTCTGGGAAAATTGAACGGTATAATGGGCTGTTAAAAACTACTCTAAAAGCAATGGGGGTGGAACCTTTAAAAACTGGGATAAACATCTGGCACAAGCTACCTGGCTAGTTAACACCAGAGGATCTATCAATCGAGCTGGCCCTGCTCAGTCAGACCTTTTACATACAGTAGAAGGGGATAAAGTCCCTGTGGTGCATGAAAGGAATCTGTTGGGAAAAACTGTCTGGGTTCTTCCTGCTACGGGCAAAGGTAAACCCATTCATGGGATTGCTTTTGCTCAAGGACCTGGATGTACTTGGTGGGTGATGCTGCAGGATGGTGGAGTCCGATGTGTCCCTGAAGGTGATCTGATCTTGGGTGAGAATACTTAATTCTGAACAGCATGATGTTAATTGCTGCATAATACTAACAGTGTTCATAAGTGTCTTTCAGGTTGAAGCAATGGTGATGAGACCGGAGCTAGCTGCAAGTGGCGTCCAGTAACCTCCTCGAGACTGACATCTTTAACCTGCAACCCGTGGGCACAAACTGTGACAAAGCTCATATCATCTCTCCTACCCTGGGAGACTCCTAGCCAGATGGAAACCCACAATCCTGAACTAAATGAACTTGATGAACTTTTTTTTTTTTTTTTGTATAGAGATGAATCATAAACTAATGTTATCTGTATATATTTTAAAATGAAAAGTTAGTGGTGATCTGAGTATGACGTGAATGGTATGGAATAAGGGGTGGAATGTCCTGGTTTGGCCTAAACCAGGCCGATTTTCCTTTCAGTGATTTTTCCTTTCAGCTAAGTCTCCTCTAAGTAACTGCACTTTCTGAAACTAACTGCATGTTTTTGCAGACAGTGTCTGCTTCCAGGACTGATAACGCTCGAAGTTTGTAGTTATCACTGAGGCACCGGTAGGGATGTTCTGCAGAAAGGCTCTTGCTGTACTTATTCTTGAGAGAAACCAAGGTCACTGCTGAATTCCTCACTGCTTACGAGTGAAGAGCCGAAGGGGGGTCGCAGCTGCAGGGGGGAGCGGACAGGGCAGGTGACCCAAAATTGACCAACGAGGGTATTCCATCCCACACACGTCATTCTCAGTATAAAGCGGGGGGATCACGAGGGTCTCGCTCTCTTTCTGCTATGGCCGGTGTCCAGGGAGGACTCCGTCTGTTTTCCTGCTGCCCCCGATCCCGATCCGTGCGTTCCTGAATCCAGCTCTCGACCATCGCTAGGCCCAGGCTGGGCCTTCCCGGAGCCTGCCCTGCAGTGCCGGTGGTGACGTGGCTGACTTCAGGGGAGCTCAATCTTGGTTTTGTATATATATTTGTATATATTTGATTATTTCTATTATTATTATTATACTTTTTTTTTCATTATTATAGTTTATTAAAACTGTTTTAATTTTCCAACCCAGAAGTCTCTCTCCCTTTTCCCTTTCCCTTTCCCTCTGGGGGGAGGGGGGCGGGGATAACAGAGGGCATCTGCCGCAGGTTTAATAGCCAGCCCAGCTTTAAACCGTGACAAAGTTGTATGTATTACAAGGTATCTTGCTGAATTTGTGTCTACCAATGGTGATTATTAGTATATTGACATCACTCTAGTACATAGGCATCATGCCAATTCTCTTTATGTACTATAAGGCCCTCATTCTGCAAATTGAGAAGCACTCTAAAAAAGCACTTATGCATGTCCATAATCTCACTATCCTCAGTTAGGCACTACCAGATACAGTGGACTTGACATAAGTCACATGTAAAAACTTAAAAATATCTAACAGCTTCAAAATATACCCCTCAAGAAAATGTGCTGTAATCAGTTTAGAATTACTTATTGTTTACCTCAGTTGCACTAGCAAGCCACTTTTCCTTATATCCATTCTTGGAGGAAATAAACTGGATACTATTTTAATGTGATTGTAGCAGAATACAAACAGGAACAGCAGCCTGTTCTAGACTTCTGAGACAAGAGACAGTCCCTCTAATATTTTGCACTCAAGTTCAAATCTAATCTCTTTCAATAATAATGAAAATGTTATCCAATCTAGACAACAGTAACATCAAAGACAGAAAATATCCTATCTATAACTTCATAGATTATACAGGTTAAATCCCCTCAAACAAAAGAAGGATTTCAGCAGAAGTCTTATGGTGTCAACATATGCACTCCAACCATTAAACTAGGAAGTATTGGACAAGGAGACTAAGTGTATCGCAACTTTTGAGAGATATCTCTGTCTGTATGCCAAAGGTCCTTAAAGTCAAGAGATGGATCATGAATCCCAAATGGAGAGAGAAGCTTTTTTCCAGAGCAAAATAAAGTACCTCTCTTTAAGAAATGAGGCATAAGACCTGCAGCTCTCCTCAGCATTTTCTGCTAGCAGAAACTTTACTCTGTTTATTTCAGCTGCCTGGCTTCCTGGATTACTTCAAGTCTGTAACCCTCCTCAAGCACTATGAAAGGAGTTAGGGCACTGAAAACAGAGTATGTATTTTACTACATGTCAAAATATATGAAAGAACAAGGAATTACCACATCAGGCATTTTAAGACCTATCTCCAGTCTCAAATGTTTTATTATCTAATGGAAAATGAATGACGATCTGGAGTCTTGGTCCAAAAGTTTCTTATCAGTTCTGTGTAACCTCATTGTCACCAAATTAGAAAAAGTCCTTCTCTACCTGTCTATTCTGCTTTCCAGTATTTTAAATGTATGTCTAGATAATGAATCAAAGATACTTGGCTTTCTTAGAAAGAAAACGATAACTTAGAAAGCTAATATTCTTTCAAAACTGCATAATCAACAGTTAAAAAATAATAAAGTGAGTTAATGTTTTTAGTAGTATTGTGTAGGTAGATTAGGGTACTGCGACCGGAAAATCTCGCGTTGTAACGGAAAGGTAGGTGTGGTGAAAGGAGCAAGAAGTGCAAGTATCACGCGAGTTCGTACGGGACAAGACGACTATATAAGGCTGTTACGCAGTTAAATAAACGCCATTTGTTGCATCCTCACATTGGTGTCAGTGCTCAATGGCCCTGGGGTGCGGATAGCCTCAGGCCAGCCAGCAACCGAACGGAGCTTGCTGCAGACAAGCGGCAACAAGTGGTGACCCCGACGTGATTGCTGGGCTGGCGGACCGCAGGTGGTCGGAGTGGGTTCGCGAACCATGGAAACCCTGATAAAGGTGATTTCGTTACTGGGCGGGGAATTTAAGATTTCTGTGAAATCGAAAGACGTAGCCCAGTGTGTGGACCGTCTCGTTAAAGGGGGGGGCGGTGGCAGGACCGGCTGATTGTTTACAGCCGAATACATGGGAGCGGTGCTCGATGCAGCTCGCTGAGCGAGCTATGGCAGCGGGTTCTGCCAAAGAATTAAAAACATGGGGAGTTATCTTGCGGCTGCTACGGGCTGCGCGGGAGGACCGGGCGGCATGGAATGCAGCTCGGGCGTGCTTATATGGGGAACCAGGGCTGGATACACGTTTGCGGGACGTGAGTGATCGCGACACGCAAACGGAGCCCTTACCTCCGGAGAAGGAGGGGGAGGAATCCGGGCCAGGGGGTGGGCGCGGGAAGGGAGATCAGCGTACCGAGCCCTCGGCTCCAATGTATGCCTGGGGTGAGATGAACGCTCAGCCGCTGGCCCCCCCGGAGGACGGGGTACAGGCGTGGCCGGTGAATAAGCCGACGCCATTGTATCCCTGGGGTGAGATGCATGATCGGGACCCCGCGGTTCAGCCCCCTCAGTATACTCCACCAGTGGCTAACCCCCCCGCGGAACCAGTGGTAGTGACCGACCCATTAGACTGGCTCCCCGGGACATACATAAAGATGGCACCGGAGGAAGCGGGGGAGGGTCGGTCACGAGCCTCAGGGGTGCGGCCTAAGACTTGCCCCAACCCACCTTCTGACCATAAAAGGCAACAGAACTTAGAAACCCTGCCCCTCCCAGAACAAAGGGGGGGGCAGGAGGTGGAGGAGCTCACCACCCGCTTGCAACAAGCGTGGAGCCCCGCCTCGGTACAGCGGACGCGGGAGGCGGGGGGGGAAACCGCCACAACCGACGCGGCTGCACCTGGAGGTAGTCGACCAACTTGTGGAGGCGTTAGAGGAAATAAAGAGGGAGGTTTTGCACCAAAAGCAGGTGTTGCAGCGAGTAGAGAAAGCAGGGGACAGAAAAGAGACCGGGGAGGCTCCAAAGATCCCATTGACTAATTGGAGGATCATTGCAGAAAACTGTGCTTTGGAGGGGATCCAGCTACAACGCATGCCTGCTGTTTTTCCCGTCCGCGTGCAGGCAGGGGGCATTGCAGAATGGGTCCCCTTGGAACCCAAGATAGTGCAGTCGCTGTTGCAAGCCATAAAAGATCATGGGCTGAAACATCCCTCCACACGGATACTGTTAGATAGCATACATGCTCAGGGCCTGCTGCCCACAGATATACGGCAGCTAGCACAATCTGTGCTGACCCCGAGCTCATGGGTGATCTGGAAGGAGGCCTGGCAGACAAGGTGTTATCGATTGGTTGCCGCTGCAGCCGCCAGTGAAGACCATCCACTTGCAGGAACCACTTACGACAGGCTTGTGGGGAAAGCTGCGAACATGTTAACACCACAACAGCAGGCAGGAGGCTTGCGGCCTAGAGAAATAACTGCTACAACAGAGGCCTCAAGAATTGCTTATGAGGAAGTGGCTAGGGTGGTGAAATCGGAGCCTCCCTGGACAAAAATCAAGCAGGCAAATGCAGAGCAATTTGAGGTGTTTTGTGATCGGCTACAAAGGGCAATAGAGGACTCTGATTTGCCAGAGGAGGCTCACTCTGCCGTAATGATAGAGTGCATAAAGCAACAGAGTAATGACTCCGTGAAAGATATATTACAGCATTTACCTAAAGGATCCAATGTGGCACAAATAATTAGGTTTGTATTGGAACGTCAGTCCCGAGTTTCTGACACAACTGTCCAGACACTGTTGCAAGTTGCAGCAGCCTTTCCCCGTGATAACCAGCCTAGAGGCAGATGTTACAACTGTGGAGGAAAAGGTCACATAAAGATGCACTGTCCTACTAAAAGAGGATATGAGACCAGAAATGCACCGGGGCCGTGTTGGGCATGTGGAAGAACAGGACATATGGCCCGAGATTGTAGAAAAACCCAGGGAAACGGGAGGCGGGGAGGCCAGGCCCGGGGGCCAGCCTTCCCGCAGAACCCAGTTTTTGCCCCCGGAATCCCTTCATACAGCCCTCCGGACAAGCAGGACCAAATAGGGGGCCATCAGTGGCCCTGGCACTAGATTTTAAACAACGACCGATCACCCGAGTTTGCATGGAAATAATCGAACACCCCGAGGCAGGATCTATAGCTTTGAATATGTTGCTTGATTCCGGAGCAGATGTTTCTGTGGTATCCTTCCATATATGGCCGCCGCAGTGGCAGTTGGAAGGCGCCGGCTACATAGCTGGGGTGGGAGGCACCACCTCCACATATAAAAGTAAGGAACTCATTCAATTCACCCTGTATGAACCTGATGGGCGCAAATTACAAGCCATCTCACAACCTTATGTAACAGATCTGTCAGAGTCCCTGATAGGCCTGATGTGCTTGCTGCCCTGGGGATGCAAATCACCAATGTTGCTCCCAGCTTCCAGCATCCAGAAAAAGAGGTAATAAATTTATCCTAAGGGCCACTGCCCCAGCAGTTTCACCGATACCGCTGCAATGGAAAACCAATGATCCTGTCTGGGTGGAGCAGTGGCCATTAAACAAGGAAAAGCTTACAGCCGCGCAGCAAATAATACAACGAGAGTTAGAGCAAGGCCACCTCGAGGAGAGCTTTAGCCCTTGGAACACACCCATATTTGTTATAAAAAAGAAGTCTGGTAAATTTCGTCTTTTGCATGACCTACGAGCAGTGAACCAACAGATGTGTGACATGGGGGCACTGCAACCTGGCCTGCCCCTTTCCTCAGCAATCCCTAGGGGATGGCCAGTTGTGGTAATGGATATTCAAGATTGCTTCTTCTCCATCCCATTACATCCTAAGGACCGGCACAGGTTTGCATTCTCTGTCCCAACTACGAATTTGGAGGAGCCAGCTACACGCTATCAATGGAAGGTCCTTCCTCAAGGCATGAAGAACTCACCAACCGTCTGCCAATATGTGGTGGCCCAAGTGCTCTCACCGGTGCGCGCACACTTTCCTGAAGCAGTGATTATTCATTACATGGACGACATCCTGCTGGCAGCCCCAGAAACACCCCAAGTGGAAAAAATGGAGGAAGAAGTAAAAGCATTACTCCAGAGTGTCGGCCTTTTCATCGCAGATGCAAAAACCCAAAGAGGAGATGACGTTTCCTACCTGGGCACCTGTATAACAGGGAACACGGTACGTCCTATGAACATCCAGTTAAATCCAAAAATTTCCACCCTGCATGATGTACAGAAGTTAGTCGGAGCCCTGCAATGGATGAGACCGATCATCGGGATCCCTCCAGAGGTCATGGCGCCATTTTATGAGCTGTTAAAAGGGAAACACCTATGGGAACCAAGAACAATGTCAAAAGCGGGAGAAGAGAGCCTGAGACAAATTGAGAAGCTTCTGGCCACCGCAAGCCTCAGCAGATGGGATCCCAAAGAACCTATTGTGGCCCTGGTCATGTTGGGTTCAGAGGGGGCAACGGGAGCCCTCACACAACAGCTAGGAAGATGTCCTCAAGTCTTATTGTGGCTTTTCTCTAACCAAATGACAACCGCGTACATGACATACATCAGAGCCACCGCGTTGCTACTCCAAAAGGTTAGAACGGCTGCTGTTCGACACTTTGGACATGATCCAGAGGAGATTCATGTGCCATTCAAAAGAAAGGTGTGGGATACCTTAGTTGTAACTGATGACGAAATTATGCTAGCTCTGCACACATATCATGGAAGGATAATCCCTGGCCAGTCACACCCCTTGCTCCAGCATCTCCAGACCTGCCAACCCACGATCAGGATTCGAGTGCTTTCAACTCCAAAGCCTGGGACCACCTATTTCACTGATGCATCTTCACGTACTAGTACAGCCGCTGTGGTATGGGTCTCAGAAAAACAATGGAGGAAGGTCACATACACGGACAACAATTCAAGCGTGCAACACCTAGAAGCTAAGGCAGTGTCATTGGCAGTGCAGATGGAACCCAATCAACACATTAACATCGTCACAGACTCCATTTTTGTTTGGAAATTGGCACAAAAAATGACTACTGCAGGGTACACTGGTTCAGCCATAGCCTGTATGCTAGAGGATGCGCTACAGCAGCGCCAACAAACATGTTCAATCATCCACGTTAATGGACATCAACTCTATCCAGGCCCCTTTACGGAAGGCAACGCGATGGCGGACGAAGCAGCGAATAAGATATGGACGCTATCTGAAGCCAAAGATCTCCACGGCTTTCTGCATATCGGAGCACGAGCGCTCGCAAAATGCTGTGGCATCCCTCTCACGCAGGCTCGAGAGGTCGTTGCGACCTGCCCGTACTGTCAGCATTCACTGTTATGGAGTGCTGGGGTCAACCCCCGTGGACTGAAGCCTAACGGCATATGGCAATCAGACTTCACCCTATGTCCTCAACTCAGACCTCAGCCATGGCTGGCAGTCACAGTGGACACTTACAGTATGATGATTGTGGCCACCCCACATCGGAAACAAACAGCACGCTCCATTCAGCTACATTGGAATCTTGCAATCGCTTGGCTAGGCCTACCTGTCGAGATCAAAACTGATAATGGCCCCTGTTTTATTGCTCATACCACACGTCAGTGGTGCCAGCGGTGGGGTATGACGCTCAAACACGGCATTCCATATAATTCTACCGGGCAGGCCATTGTAGAGCGTGCTAATCAGACGCTAAAACACAGAATTAAGATTCTTGGGGAGGGGGAAGGATTCCCAGACGTAATTCCTGTCAACTACCAATCTCACATTTTACATCGTGCTCTTTATTCTTTAAATCATTTTGCCCGGGGAGACCAAGAGCGTGCCCCAATTGAGCGACACTGGGGTCCAGGGGTGCCAGAAGTGGGCCCCCCAGTCAAGGTTCGGTTCCCTGGGACAGCGGAGTGGGAAACAGGTTGGGAGCTGCTACATCACGGGAGGGGGTATGCCGCCATCAAACGGGATGATGTTATACAGTGGGTCCCTACACGCTGTTTGCACCCTGATTTAAAACAAAATCCTAACCCGAAGTAATATGTACGCTGTCCGAGCTTTATGTTTTGCAGGAGTACCTGTGGGGGAAGCCGAAACAGCACCAGCCTTGACCTTCAGATGTGAGGAGTCATGACAGTACAGAGAGTCTGGTAAAGCGGCGGGGTGCCAAGAAAGATGAGGAACGGCGGCCGTTGCTGAGTGAAACAAAAGCTTTGAACAATGCGCTTATAATTAGCTTGCTTTTGCTTTGCATCTCAGGAGTTGCAGGGGAATCTTACTGGAGAACCTGGGCTCGGGATGTTGTATCCGCCAGCTACGCTTACGCTTTGATGCAAGGCTCCAGAATCAGCGATACGCTTTACTTTGCATGACTTGAAGCATGGGGAGGGGGAAATGTAGGTAGATTAGGGTACAGCAACCGAACGGAGCTTGCTGCAGACAAGCGGCAACATATTGGCATAGTATTTTTTTCTGTAGTAGTGCACTCAGGTGGTGAATCATCATGGGATAGAATTAAAGGGAATTCAAATTCTGAATCTGGTAAAACAAACATGACCTGTGTTTTAAACACAAAATGCCTTCCTTTGAAGCAGATGCTCCAGAAAGGCAGTTTTTATTCTGATATATAACCCTGTAAGATCATTGCGTGATTTTATTTTTGTCTCTTTTAAAATTAAAGTGCTGTATTGACATCCCTGGAAAACAAGGTTCTTCACTCATCTGTCAAACATACAGAAGTCATGTGGAGATATCAGAGGTTTGCCCTCAAGTACTTTAGATTGAAACAAGTACTTGTGTAACACATAGTTCTGTCTTTGCTTTTTTAGTTTTAAGCTGTGGTCTGTGTGGTGGGTTGACCTTGGCAGGCTGCCAGATCTCCATTCAGCCACTGTCACCCACCCAGCTGTTCTCTTACTACCCCTCCTCAATAGAACAGAGGGAGAAAAGAAGATAAAAAAGCTCATGGGTCAAGATAAAGACAGGAGCATAAGCAGAGCAAGGGGATGGTGAAAGGGGGTTGTGGTCAGTCTGTAACAGTTTGTCTTTACTTTTCCAATCTCCTCCTGAAGTTGGGAAGTTCAGTAACTGCACCAAAGCTGTAATAAGTTCTTTTTCATTAAATAATGTTAATATCATGGCCTTGGCCCAAAATGTGTTTTTTTTTTTCTATCTCCAAGTAGTTATGTTAAATCTATGTAATTTTATAAGAATTTTAATATCCATCACCAAAAAAAGAGAGGTGTTACCAGCTTGGATCTTTAGCCACTGTTTTCAGTGCCTCTGTGGGTACACGATTGCCATTTTTCCATCATATCACTGACATTTTCTTAAAAAGAACTTATGAAATCGGTGATGAAAAAACAATCTGGTAAAATCTCAGTAAGATTTGGATGAATGTGATAATCAGTACAGTATTCAGGACTTTAAAAGTAGCTTTTGTTGGATATCTCACATGTTTGAGAGTTTAATCACCTGTATTAATGGCTTCTCGTTAAACCTTCTGTAACAAAAGATTTCAACTCTTCAATACGATGTAACAAAACTTTGAGCAGAATACGCTCATCTTGAAAACACTAAGCAGATATATTCCAAGATCAGACTGTAGTTTGCTGTACTTTTCAAGCTTTAACCACTGAGGGCAAGACTGTCAGCATTAATTAAATATTTCTAAGGTAAGGAATAGATCTGGTTAACTTTAATGTCTTCACACTCTGATTTATTTTGTTGAATAGATCAGAGACAATTTAAGGAGCTTTTAGTACAGAAGAGACCAAGAAGGATTTGCATCTAACTTTAAGTGGGAGCACTTAATGTTAAGCATTTTCTTGATTATGTGTGACATACTCC
This sequence comes from Nyctibius grandis, assembly GCF_013368605.1. Lineage (NCBI taxonomy): Eukaryota > Metazoa > Chordata > Aves > Nyctibiiformes > Nyctibiidae > Nyctibius > Nyctibius grandis. Next base: position 73,003,427 of record NC_090659.1, on the reverse strand, counting down.
TTTTGCTAAATGCTTCACATTTTTCATTGCATTTCCACGTAAAATTATTGCTTATTTTTACTTTTCTGGTCAATTTTTATTATTGATATTAAGCAAATTTATTTTTGTACAGAACAAGATATTTTATGTGTGTGTTGAAATAATTGCATCATTTCTTTTTTTGCAACTTTTTTTTTAATTTTTATTTTTTGAATCTGTTGTTGCTACCAGAAGTAAGTTTCTGTACATAAAGTATTGACTGTAGAAAGGAATAGCTGTCTTTTGAAATACACACAGCTATCACTGACACTGGTCAGATCAAGATCAAATCATAACAGCTCAGCCAAAGCCAAATTCAGTCCATTTTTTAGATGCATTTTGACTGTGGCAGGCTTTGAATCAGGCTCAAATGCCCATGTTTTTCCATCTCCATTTTCCTCAAACCCATCTGGTTCTGCGGTGTAGGAGCTGGCTGCGGGAGGTCAGAATGTGAGGAACCCAGGCTGGTGTAGAAATGTCTTCTGAGTTCCACAAAGCCCTGAGGCAGAACTACACAGCTCTACCTGTCTCTCATGTTAAGAAGATAAAGCAGCTCAAGGCAGTAGCTGAGCAGTGGTTAGGAAGAAGTACAATTGCAACTTCCCTGATTCTTATGGATCAGAAAGAGAGGTGTTCATTTAAAAATGCGTGCAGAAGAAAGAATGTGCTGAATGCTGTTTTAATGTACTTATGTCAAAACTATATTTGCATATTTTAAAGGTACATATGAAGTGCTTTTTTTTTTAAATATAGTCCTCTCTAACACTGACAAACTTTATCATTTTGTACTATTATTAGAGAGTTTATCAGTAGCTAGTGTATGAATATAACAGTAGGCTGAATGCAAATATTTTTATTGTGCTGTAGTCGCTAAACAAATTATTGAACTGTCAAAACAAAATCATACAGAACTTTCTGTTTCAGAGTCTCATCAACAACTCAAATCAGGTTCAACCAAAGGTCTGTAAAGCTTTGAAGAGAACTTTAGCACTGTTTTAGGGAAAGCTCTGTGTTTTATACATGTTTTTTTAAATCATAGAAAATAGATAATATACCAAAGCACTTACAAGATATATACAAAATTAATTACTACACCATAAACTAAAAGACATAAAAGAAAAGGTCAGAGATATTTAATGCAGGAAAATCTTCTAGATAGTCACCCAATGAGACAGAACTGTGGTATTTATGAAGAAGATTAATATTACTCATATTATGGTAACATCTAGGTCTACGGCAGATCTGTGATCTTCTTTCCTTTTAATAAATTCTGCACAAACTCATACTACCCAAAAGGGATAAAATAACGTAATTATCAGAAAGAGGAAGCATGAAAAAGAGCAAGAAAGGGGAAGTAGAAGAGGAAGGAAAGGAAACTTAAGGGTTTAATAATGTTCCCATTTACTAAATAGGAATTCGAAGTGTAAAAATATTAAGTAATTTGCTCAAGGTCACACATATGTGGGAAGGTATTTTAAATCTCCTAAGTACTAGCTCCATGAATTATCTCGAACTGATATTCATATCTATTGGAACCCTTCCTGTTAAATTGTCACCCTTGATTTTCTTTTTTTCACAGTAGCTTTCCTCCCTCTTTCTATATGTTGACTTTCAGGAAAACTGTTTTCTTATTTCCTGTCTTTATTTTATGAATTGAAGGGAACAACCAGGAAGAGATCTTCTCTGACTCTCTCCCAAGCCAGTTACAACCGTAATTCTTCAAACTAAGGAAATCAAAGCTCAAAGACTGAAAGAAGTGGTGACGCACTTCAAATACTTTCACCCACCTGCCCCTGGAGCACAATCTTTCCGAGTTCTGTCTGGCTTAGTATAGTTTTGAATGGCTTCCAGTACATACGTCTATCCAAAAAGTGTAATTCAACCTTCTAAAAATCCACAAACTATCAAAACCAAAACAAAATCAAGACCTTCTTCACTTCTTCCTTAGGCAAATGGAAAAGCAAAAGTAATTAATTTTTTTATATAAGCTGCATTTACTTCTCTGGTGAATGTTGTTTCTGAAAACAAAACCTCTTTAGTGTGAAGTGGTAAAATTACATAGCCTTATAAAACCTCAAATTCTCTTTATTCTTGGGGCTAGGTCTCCATTACTTTGGAAATAGAAGAAAAGCCAGACGAGAACAAAGATTTAAACAGAAAGTAGGTACCTAGATCTAATATTGTAATGCCTACTCATTTGTCACCGAAGTGAAAGAAGATTATACTAAATCAGGCCCTACAGTTACTATTACTAATATTTTCCAAGTTAGAAATCCTGAACAACTTAGCATCTGCCCAATTGCTACTGAAAATCTCAATTTAAGAAATAATATGACACAAAAAATGTAGTTAGGGCAGCTGTATACTTCTAAAATGCTTTTCATGAAAGATTGTGCAGTGCCTTTAAACAAACCTGACAGGTTGAAGTATCTATTCGTACAATGAAAACCTGAGCTTCAGTTTCCCTCCATGAATGAAGGATTACAAATGTACATTTCTCATCCTCATGACAGTCACTTAAGCACTAAACTGGAGGCTGTCAGCTGGGTAGAAGAAAGGGTAGTAACATTTTCATTCTCTCTAAAAAACCTGCTGTATTAGAATAATATGTCAAGATCTACTGGGCCAGAAAAAGAAAGGAAATGTAAATGTGCCTTTTTAGCTTAAAGTTATGACCTTTAAGCAGAGACAAAACCCCTTAATTTCCCATCCCTGTTCCAATAATTTATTATATTATTTTTATTTTCTAATGAGTTTTAATATAAGCAATATAAACAAGACTATGAGCAGAGAAATAAAACCCAGCCATCTCCTTCAGTCCCCTTTCCCAAAACACCCTGCTGGCTTTTGAATGTTCTCTTCTTAATCAGGTAATTTAAAATTATTTACTGCTTAATAGCCAATCTTAAGCAGGAGGAGAGTAAAGTGTGCTAGAATTACAAAAACCTTCTAAATTTGAAGCTATGGCATTTCTACAAAGATAGGAAATGTGTGCATGAATTCCCATAGCAAGTAAGATACATTCAGCATTGATTTTCTGTGACACAGATGAGACTAGAGCTAACAAGTTGTTTTTTTTTTTTTAAAGTATGAATGTTTTTTGAAAGAGTGGTTTCATGTATCTATTTTCACTCTAGAATTAGCAATCTCCAATGTGGCATCAGATATAAGAGACGTTCTCCTTCTCAGCACTTGACTACTGGCTACATCAATGTGCTGGTAACTCTGAATCTCATTTTCAGGCCTCTTCCTCTCCATGTGCACTGTGTAGAGAGCCTTGGTTTCTAACACAGGGTCCTTAGTCCCCTTCAAAGGATATCACTGAGCACAGAGGCACCAATATTCCTTTTTAAATCTCATCCATAGTTTTACATGTACTGTACAAATACATATAACTGCCACAGCGTATGCTAGAGAGTTGGATACAGGTGACTGGTGGATCAGAAAAAGGGTAAGGTTCATTTTGCTATGTATATGCCTTCAAAAGCCAAGCATAATATGTAGGTATAATACACTCCACTGCAAAAGAATGCGCTAGAGGACTTATCGCTCTCTGCTGACTTTGGAAAATATCCAGGAAAGTTTATGCAGGTTAAATGGCTAACTTGTAGAGAGTTAGTCCATTTCAAATTATGAATCTATACCCACAAGATGATTGAGCCTTTCCTCTTAAACGAAGTATGTCAGCACTGTGGAGAAAGTACTCAACCTTTTAATGATTTGGCCTTTTTACCTTTTAGTGTTGAGCCCAGAGCAGAAATTTTCTGAATACTTTAATTCAAATTCTAATACACAACTTCAATCCATAATTAGACCTTTTTCTGGTTTATTCAATCATCCGGTGATTTTTGAAGTAGAATGGCCTCTGGCTTTTTGAGGCCCCTTAGGCAAATCACATCATGTAGCTATAAAATAAAAATGATGTAGTCGTGCCTACCAGTAAAGAGATATTTTATATAATGTGTTGTGCATTTTGTCCAAGTGCAGCAGTGAAAGGTAGGATATAAAAGCTTGGAAATTATTAGAACGAGACACTTGTAGGGGAAACTTGTTACATGATGCACACAACAAAAAGATACAATCTTACAGTGAAAATGAAGTCCAGATAGTGACTATCATTTTAGTAATCAAAAATAATCCACATAGTCCATTTTGACTTTACTTATCCATGTGAATGCAAAGTCAGTTTATTGTACCAATTCATAATTTTAGATTTAACTTAGATGGCTTTTGTTATGAAATATGTGTTACTTAAGTGCAATGTGAAAAACTCACAAAAGTATACTTTCTCATGTAATTTCCTTTTGCTTTATTCTATTTTCGATTTTTGCTTTAACACTAATTGAAAAGGAAGTTTTTAATAGTAACTTTGTTGAGTATTCCAGAACCTCAAATATACCTATTTATGACTCTTACAACATTTCAAATATGCATTTATATAAATGTAGTGGAACACATTAATTCAATGTTATATTATACATATTTATGTAAAAGTTAGACTTATAAGTTCACTGTATTGTGGCGCAACATTTGTTGAAGTTCCTAATGTCTATAGCAAAACTACTGTAATTATCATTATTGTGCCTGTATATGCAAAACGGTAATGCATAAATCCTTTCCATAACTAAAATGCAGTACTTATTTCTAAACAGGAATGACCATTGCAGTGGTTCTTGGGGGAAAAAAATGCATCACTGTCAATATATTAATAAGATGGGAGATGTGATTAAATTATTTTGTATATTCCACAGGATAAGAAGGGCATTTACTTCTTAATATGGGCAGCTATGTTTTAGCACAGATAAATTTGTTGATGCTGACAGTTGTTCTGTAGGATAGAATGGTTCACGAAATCTTAGGCATGCATTCGACAGCAAACATTTACTCAAAATTATGTAAATGAGATGACAAATCTATTTAGTAATACTAATGTCTGAAATAATTGAACAACTGTTTCTAAATTTTATAATTCATGAGACAGATGGTGTCTATAAAGGCAGAAAAACAACAACATGTAAGGTAAGTGACAAATCAGAAAGTGCCATTGACAAACAGGTGAGATCATAGCATATATTTCCACATTCTGTGGGAAAGTGGTTGTTCTGACTGCATTGGGAACCATATTGACTAGAATACCCTGTTACAGAGGTTACAAATATACAAGGGATGAAACATACAGACAGAGAGAAAATGATAGATGTAGTTTACGCTTTATACTAATTTTAGTTAGTTTTTAAATTTTAACGACAATATAACGTTGTTTTAAGAATGTATGAGGTCCAAACAGAGACAGTCGTCCTTCAGGTTCTGTTGTGGAAAGAAATATTTATTCCGTAAGACTATACTATTTCTTTATTTTTTCTTTTCTTCTTTTTTTTTTTTTTTTTTTAGCTTTTAAGCTAGATTTAATAAGGGATGCAGCTCCAGATAGATGTAGTCAATGCAGAGACTAAAACCCAACCCATCCCAACAAATTCAGGTAATTAAAAGTTCATGGTAATACTAAGCTTAAATTCGAGCCATTCAAGCAACTGGTCAAAGCAACAAGTTAAAGCTGAACTGCCTGTTCTTGCTTAACTTAAATTGTTTCCTGCTTTCTTCGCAATAACCTGGAGGACATATTGATCTACTTGTCACTGAAACATCCTTTGACCTATTTAAGGATTATTAACACATTTCCTCTTCAGTGTTTTCTTCTTCAGTCTAAACAAGCCCAAGTCATTGCATCTTTCCATCTGGACATCTTCTCTAGGCTCTCCATAATTATTCCTCATCTTTCCTGAAGAACAGTGTAAATTTTGTGAGTTTTGTCATGAAAACTTCATAACACGGTGAGCTGCTTCACACTTGCTGCTGAGGTTGTTCTATGAGCAGAAGAGAATTTGAAATTCATTGTACCAGAGAAAGAGGGAGTCTGTAACTAGTAACCTAATAGCGAAGATGTTCAGCCTTGAGAACTGTCTAGGCTTACTTTACATTTAGGGTAGAGTCAGCCAATTCAAGCAGTAGAGGCGGGGGAGATATGTCATGTTAAAGTAGGCACCTACATTTGATCAACAGACTAGTCTCTGGGCTCCATGGGCTTTGTTAACTAAATCTTCATTGAACTTGAGGGGTGGTTAGACAGACAACTGCACTTAGATATTTAAATTTTGTCCTCTAGTGTAAAGCTGAATCCATCTTCAGTGATTATAAAACCTAATAATAATAAAATTATTAATTCACAGGGAACTAGTGGAAGGGAGATAAAGTAGATAAAAGAGGAACATCCTGCTGAAATTTTTTTTAGAATACAGTGTGGCCACAATCGCAGTTAGAGTTTTCTATATTTTTACACTCTTTACATTATAGAAAATTGAAGAAAAAACATATATGTGATTACTTAAGATTCGATATACATGTAATTATAAGGATTAATTACAATATTTCCTTTGTTAACAGCATCAGCCCCAAGTGAATATACCATAAATACCACTCCATATGTCTGACCTTGTGTGTATGCCTAGTGTGAGTGTGCGTCCATAGAGTGGAATATCTTACATGCTGTTAGTAAGTTAATTATTTGGTGGGACTATACATATGTTTACTGTGAAATTTTGTACTTGCTTTTTCTTGGTACATGCTTTCTTTCAAAAACCAGGAAAACAGTTTTAAGTTAGCTCCACTGTCACTACGTTACAACCTGTTCAGCATTCAGTATATTTGGAAATTATCTCTTCCAGATAAGGAATAAATATTTCTTTTGTCAATTCACACACTTGCACTGAATCATTGTGGAGATAAAATTTTAAACACTGTTGGGTTTTTTTTTGTCAAATTTCCTTGCTGTCAGTAATAGATGTATCTAGTGCATGCCTGTAGAGTTTTTTTACATTTATTATCTGCACATATTACCGTTCATCTGTACTCTCCCTTGTTCTGACTTTCAAGTCATCTGATCTGCATAAAAGATAAAGAATATACCTTATTATGATTTATTCTTTTGTATAAAACATTATTTTGTTTCTATAAGGCTCAAAGTCTTGCATCTGATAAAGTCTGGAGGAAGAGGCTTGGAATCTTGAAGGTATGGAAGAAGCAAAAACAATAAAAGATTTGAAAGGTGAAATCTTATAGATTAAATAGAATTACGTAACATTGTAAAATACCTCAAATTGCTTTTCAAAGTTACACATGCTCTGCCTACTGAAGCACAGACAACTTTATGACATGCAGAGTGAATGTCCCTGTATCATGTCCTGCAGCCCACCTTCAGCCACTGAAGCATTAGTAACTTTACTGTTCTTGGCTCACAGCCCCTACTCTTTGCTCTATGTTTTCGCTTAGAGGAGAAGTTCAGATAATTTACTAAAAATGTATAAACTTCAGGTGTCAATTACTATGTGATGATTAGCCCTTAGATCAGTCACAACTTTGAGAGCAGGTATATATGTCATTTGATATAGTTTTTTTCTTCCAGTGTTGGCTGGCTCACTTTTCCTCACCTGCCTTTAGCCAGGAAACTGTTCTGAAGAATAAGAAATGTGCTCCTGCACAAAGAGGGGAAAACGGATTCTTTATACACTTTTCCTCTCCATTTGGCCTCACTTTATTTCTGTGTGTGGTTTTGTTTTTTGATCTTTCCTGAATTAGTCAAAGCACTTACAACATTGTAAATATAAATGCATTGTTTGCCCTGTTGTGCAAATATGATAGATTATGTTCACTGCATAGGTAGTTGGGACAATAATATGCAAAAAGGAGAAAAGAGTACACCATTTCTAATAAACACATATATTCTAATAATTTGTTAGTTATATGCTCCTGGTATGTAGTACGGGGAAAACCGGGGGAGGCGCGCTCACAGGTGCTGTGGATCGGTCCGGAGTAAGCTACTTGATCTCAATGTGAGTATGGAAGCTTCTCATTTATTAACAAAGAAAGCAGTAGTTATATAGACTATGCATATGTTAATCGCGCGCCCCGATCGCACTTGTGATTGGTCCATAGGTTTACATATTCAGAGCCGTGACCGCCCCCTCCCCTCCCGGACGTAGTTTTGCTTCCCGCGAAGCAGGCACCACGAGGTTCTTTGTTCTGCTCCGTGCAAGGGGAGTGCAAGGTCGCTAGCTCTGGGCTTAACCCTTGCTCAAAGCCTGGGTTGCTCAGACTGCTAGGTGACTGACACAGGATCGTGCCCCTTCTCACTCAACCAAACCTCTACAATTCCCCCTTCTTGTTTGTGAGCAAGCCAGGCCTGATTCACAAGTTTCATTAACGCTTTCTGCAAACAAGAAAATAAACATGGTAACATTAACAATATAACTGCAATCACAAGAACTCCTGTAAGAACCATTTTTACCAGTTCTATCACCCATCCGATTTCTCGAGGAGGTGTGGTTTTACTGATCGGCTCGGCACCCAAAGTGGTCCCTGGTCAGTGGCCACGCACATATATCCCCGGCCACTAAGGATCACTGGCACCGGTCCTTTCCACTCCCCTGTAGCAGGTTCCCGATAAATCACCTGTAACTGAGGTATAATGGTGTTGTTATTAAATTTCAACTGCTGGTGATGTACAACAGCCGGTGGTTCTTCTCGGTCCCCTGTTAAACACAGAAAATTCAAAGTAAACAACACTTTATGCAACCGCAATGTTGGATCAGTATCTACCTCCTTCTGTCTCCTTAAATATTCCTTTATGGTTCTATGGGTGCGTTCGATGATCCCTTGACCTGTCGGGGAGTGTGGTATACCAGTAACATGTTTCACTCCCCAGCGTGTTAAAAATACACGAAACTTTTGGCTGGTGTATGCTGGCCCATTATCTGTTTTGATCTGTTCTGGCACCCCCATAATGGCAAAACACGCCAACAAATGTTTACAAACCTGTTGCGCCTTTTCTCTGGACATTGCAGATGCCCAGATTAACCTCGAGAAGGTATCTACTGTGACATGTACATATTTTTGTCTCCCAAACTCTGGAATATGTGTTACATCCATCTGCCATAGCTCAAGTGCTGCCAAGCCCTTTGGGTTTACACCAATACCAATGCCTGGTCCCTGAGCCCCACACCTCGGACATGCCTGAACAATAGATTTTGCTTCATTTTCTGTTATTCCAAATTGTCTCTGTATTCCTTTTGCATTTTGATGGAAATGCTCATGACTTTGTCTAGCTTGTTGAAATTTGTCTAAAGGAGGAATATGGCAAGCAGGGCTAACTAGAGAGTCTGCCACCTGATTGCCCTTCCCCAGACCAAGATCCCATTGACGACTCCGCACATGTATTATGCAACAAGGCGCACTGCGTTGTCGCATAATAGACCGTAATTGCAAGAATAACTGCCCAAGGTGGGGATTTTGTGTGTTTCGGAGCAATGCCTCCTCCAATCGTGGGATGACACCTGCTACGTACATAGAATCTGTGACTATATTTATAGCCCCATCCAGACAATTTGTCAAGGCCCAGCCTACGGCAGATAGTTCCAGAGTCTGTAAGGTATCATCGGTCTGACCATACAGCATGTGGTGTACCCACTTCCCTTTTTCCTGCCACACACACACCGCTTTGCGCTGTTTCTTTCCCGCATCTGTATAGACCGTTAACCCTTCCACTACTGGTGTTTTCTGTACTTTAGATTTTTCTATCCATTGATTTTTCTGTAATATCTGCCATAATTTACCTTTCGGTTGCTGTGAATGGACTCTTCCTTCGTACCCCAAAAACGCCTCCTGAATGGGTCGAGAATTGCGGAACCACCATTCTAGGTCTACAGCATTAACAGGAATACTAATGTCCGCTGGATCCAGTCCTGTTAATTCTACAATCCTAGATCTACCCTTTCTCACTAGTTCCCCTATGGCTTCTGGTCTAGTCTGTATGCTTGTCTTTGGCTGTACACTAAGAAATACCCATTCCAACACCCAAAAAGCTTCATCTTTATCGTGGCATTTGTAGTGGCATTGGTTGTAGCCCTGGGGGAGTTCCCCCTTTTTGTTTTGCCACTGACAAATGACACCACAAACCATATTTTCACTGTTAATTACAAGCAGAGACACAGGTAGTTCACGAATGCGTCGCGACGACCATGCAGTTTGTAATTTGGCGATGATTGACCGCAACGCGCTTTGTTGAGTCTCAGACAGCTGTATGGTGTCAGCAGGGTGTGATCGTCGCAGCAGTTCGGTGAGGGGGGCAATCTCGGTGTTCGAGATACCGACACAGTTACGGACCCACTGAATATCTCCGAGAAGTGTTTGTACATCCTTCAGGTTCTTCAAATCTGTATGTAGCTCCACCTTTTGAGGCCGGATTTGAGCATCCGAAATTGTCTATCCTAAGTATTTCCAGGGATCAGTTCGCTGAATCTTTTCTGGTGCAATCACGAGACCTTTCTCCGCCAACGTTGTTGTTAGTTTGTGGAGACTTTCTTCTGAAAAAGGATCGGCCTGACATAACAAAATATCATCCATATAATGATAGATGATAGTCTGTGGCCATAGCTGGCGCAATGGTTTCAGTGCCCATGCCACATAAAGCTGACATAACGTAGGTGAATTTTTCATGCCCTGCGGTAGAACTACCCATTCATACCTTTGAGCTGGTTCCGCTTTGTTGATAACAGGAACAGAAAAGGCAAACCTCATGGTGTCCTGAGGATGTAAAGATATGGTGAAAAAACAGTCCTTCAAGTCTACAATCAATATATGCCATCCTGCTGGTAACATGTTAGGTGACGGAATACCTGGTTGCAATGCTCCCATTGCTTGCATTTGCTCATTAATTTTCCGTAAATCATGTAATAATCTCCACTTTCCACTTTTCTTAGGGATGACAAAAATGGGTGTATTCCAAGGACTAACTGAGGGTTTGATATGTCCTGCTTTTAACTGTTCCTCCACCAGTCCCTTAGTAATCTGCAGTCGCTCTTCAGTCATAGGCCACTGGTCAACCCACACAGGCTCATCTGATAACCAAGTCAAGGGTGGATTGGGCGACTGCTCTCCAGCGGCCATTATCAAAAATGGGTGGTTGTAAGAACCGCACCAATCTGACTTAAAACATCTCGCCCTATGAGTGCTTCCAAAACCCCAGGCAAGGACAAGACATAAACTTTCAAAGTTACACGCTGTCCCTCTGGAAAGTGTAAAGTCACAGGGTGATGACTAACAGCTGTCATAGAATTCCTGCCAACGCCAGCAATGTGTGAATCAGGTGTTTCTAGGGTCCAATTACTTGGCCAGACGCGTCGACTGACAATGGTGACGTCGGCACCTGTATCCAACAAGGCCTGTACCTTTATATGAGTGTTGTTCTGAGACATTGTGATTGACATATTTGGTCTGTTGTCCATTCTCTTGGTAAAACATACCGCTGGTCCTGTGGAGCCAAATCCACGATCTCCACGGTAGGTAGTCGTATTAGCACCTTGTTGATAGGCAGAAAGGGGGATTATTTGTCCAACTCGACTACCTTTTGGCACAAACATAGGTGGATTAAGTGTATACATCATAATATATACGATCCCGGTATAGTCTGCATCTATGATTCCTGGAAGTATTATAAGTCCTTTTATACCAGCAGAAGATCGTCCTAACAGAAGTCCTCCCATGGGATCGAAATCCCCGCTTAGCGGACCCTGTACATTAGTAGGGACCTTCTGTACTTCTTGACTTCGCAAGGTGACATCTACTGTAATTTCCACGTCGAACCCCAGGCTTCCTCGGGTTGCTGGTTGGTGCTGTTGTAAAAAACCTTTGGTTCGTATGATGGGTTGACTTGTTTCCTCACGCGGCCCCTCTCCGCGCTCCTTTGGAAGTTTCCCTGACACGCCTTAGTTGAATGATTATTCCTCTGGCAGGTATCACACCAGACAGCAGCTCGGCAATCTTTTCTGACATGTCCGTTCTCTCCACATCGATAGCAATTTACTTGAAAGGATTGTCCCGCTCGCGTTGGTCGTCGTGTCCCTTTTTGTTGTACCAGCGCTGCCAAAGGTTGAACCACCTCCTTAACAGCACTTTGCACAGCAGCAGCAACGGTATTGTTAGCTCTCTGCATATCGGCACGTTCGACTCGCTTCACCATTTCTTCCACTCCTGCACCTTTAGGTAAGCTAGCGAGCAACTGTTTAGTTTGTCTGTTTGCGTTATCAAAAGCCAGGATCTTTAACATCTGCTGCCTGTTATCCTCATCAAGATCAGGATGATTCATTACGGCTTCCCATAGTCTATTAATAAAGTTCTCATATTTTTCCGTAGCTCCTTGAACCACCGATCCGAATGACGGGATCGCGGAGCCAGGCAAGGCTTGGAATGCTTCAAATGCAAGCTGTGCAGATTTTTGTAGTACTACTGCTGGTAACTGTAACTGTGCTTGCACCGTAGAATAAGCTCCTTGGCCTGTGAGAATATCCATAGTAACTCCATGTAAAGGATCATTTGGATCGTTCATTCTCCGTGCAGCTTCATTGGCTGCTCGTTGTGCCCATTCTGAACCCCACAACAGGAACTGAGTAGGTGTCAGCAACAGTTTCATTAAATTTCAGGAGTCATGCGGGCATAAAAGATCCGCAGAAAAAATCCAGGAGACTATATTCCTTGTAGCATCTGATTTTACTCCATACTGGGTAACTGCAGCTTTTGCTTGTTGGAGAATTTTCCAATCATGTGGTTCCCAAGTAGCTACTCCATTCTGTTGTAGCACTGGAAAAGCTCCTACTCCTCCTAGATTTGCTGCTGTACTCCAGTGTCCTTCTAATATGGCATCACGAATCACCCCACTCCACCTCGGTGCCCTAGGTGCAGGTGGAAGCGGAGCATCCCTGGAGTTGTCTTTGTTTTGTAATCCAGGAGCGGATGCTCTTAATTCGGGTCGCTGTACCTTTAAATCCTGCAATTCCCGCAAAACCTGTTGCAGGAGACTCGTGACATCCGTTTCTAGGTTCCCACGGTCAGGTGGTGTGGATCTTGATTGACAGGGTGAGGGCGGAAGGGGCGGGTACTCCGGCGGCGCAGAGGGGATGAGCCCGCCCGCCTCTCCGCCAGCCAGCGGCGCAGCGTCCGGAGGGGCTGACCACCCCTCCCCCTCCTGTTTCCGCTCGCCTTGCCACGCGGTCCTAGGAGCACCACGTGGTTCTTTGTTCGCAGCCTCCTCCTCTAAATTCTTACCGCGCCATTTCTCCCGGGAGCTCGCCGCTTCTACCGCCGTACGGACCTCAGCCACGGATGGCTTTATGTTTGCCGACATGCCCTTAACCGCCGGTAACCCGAAGAAACGAGCCAGAACCCCAGGTTTCTCTGTTTTAGCGGGGGGGTTGGGCTCCGGCGGCGCCGGCCGCATCTCAGCAGCCGCGCGGGCGACCTCTCCTTCTGCCCTCATATTTTTTAAAGTCTCTATCACGTTTTGCCAGAGTTCACGCACCTCCTTAATTTCTTCTTCCTCAGGGTCCCTCTCAACAGTCTTTTCCCACATAATGTCTCCCACTTCTTTCCATTCCTCCACAGAAAATACAAGCGCTGTGTCTTTAAAATGTCCCCAGCGCTGGCCCAACTTTATCAGCTTAATTAGCTGTTTCTCCGCTGTCTTGCTCCCTCTCTTAGAGAGGATATCTGCAAGCAGCATGACTGCAGCCTCTATTTCCATGGCTGCCCTTTTTCCAGTGTCTGCTCTGCCCTTTTGACCTGAACAGCACCTGAACCCTGGGAGCTGGGTGGCCAACCCTTCCAGTGTCTGTTCTGCCCTATTTGACCCGAACACCACCGCTCCCAGCCGTCTTTTTCCCAACACCTCCTTTTCGCTGCTTACCGCAGTCTCGGAGAGAGCACGCCGAAGGGAACCATCCTCTGCTACCAGTTGTAGTACGGGGAAAACCGGGGGAGGCGCACTCGCAGGTGCTGGGGATCAGTCCGGAGTAAGCTACTTGATCTCAACGTGAGTATGGAAGCTTCTCGTTTATTAACAAAGAAAGCAGTAGTTATATAGACTATGCATATGTTAATCGCGCGCCCCGATCGCACTTGTGATTGGTCCATAGGTTTACATATTCAGAGCCGTGACCGCCCCCTCCCCTCCCGGACGTAGTTTTGCTTCCCGCAAAGCAGGCACCACGAGGTTCTTTGTTCTGCTCCGTGCAAGGGGAGTGCAAGGTCGCTAGCTCTGGGCTTAACCCTTGCTCAAAGCCTGGGTTGCTCAGACTGCTCGGTGACTGACACAGGATCGTGCCCCTTCTCACTCAACCAAACCTCTACACTGGTATGGATAATTCATTTAAATATATGGTCCTAGGTTTCAAGCTTTTTTAGTAGCATTGCTACTTGTGTCCTTTTTATGTGTCACAGTTTTTTTTCTTGACATTAATGTATTTTTTTTAGTAGAAAGGTCTATGTTTTCTATTTTCTACTTTTTATAATGCTTAAACTAGAATCAAATGTTACCTGTTATATGTAATACAACAGCTACATGAAATGTAGGGATGTAGCTTATGTAGAGACAGAAGAGAAAATTGGAGTTATCTATACATTGTATCTATAAAAGCTTGGAGTTATGTATACATATACATACATTCCTTCTCTCCAAAGCTGTAGTCAGTTTGGGATGAAGATATTAAGACACTTATAGCTTTAATACAAAGTATTGGATTTCATTATCCTTAAGATAAGTCTCATGAGTTAAGACAAGCTGAATAATTTAGCTGAGCTTTATACATCAAGTCAACCTTAACTGTTTAACTCAGATAATAATTATGAAGTAATATATGCTATATTGTATTCATAAAAGGTATTTTGCCTGAATTTATTTTGTAAAATATTATATTCAGTATTTAAACGTTTTGGTTCAGCATATGAAGTACTGTGTTTAGAAAGAAAAACAAATTACCAGTAATACGAAAAGTCAATCTTCCAAAATACTTTATATTTGGGAATATAAACAAATTTCATAAACATCACAATCCCAGTTCTTTGTTTTCTAGGTCATTGTACAGTCATGCAAAATGGATGATAAAAATCTGTTTAAAATTATTTTGTAGTCTGTGTACATACATGAAGATAATTATACTTGATGAAAAGTTGTATAGAATTAAGCCAAATAAACACTTGGATTTTGATAAACAACTTATTTTCCTCTATTTGCACTAGAATGATGAGAGGCAAATGCAGACTTAATAGAGTTATTCACATTCAGTATTTTACAATTATAGTTTAGAAACATGGTTAAATGCAAATGGTTTGAGCAACTAATAAATTTTGTAGCAGTAATAGTATAGAAAGGAAAATTTACTATGGTAAATAAGGAGAGGGAAGTCTAGAAACTCTGATTCATTAATAGGAAACAAAAAAATTCAAAATAAGTCTGAAGAGTTTAATTCATGGATATTTTTAGGGCCAGTACATTCTCTTTATTTTTCCTTTAAATATAAATAACAACAAAATACATTTGATCAATCAATCAGGAAGGCAGTGACTCAGGCTCGCCTAAGGCTCGCCTCACTCCCCGAGCCCCAACATCCCTAATAGTATTTACACAGGTTTCCATCCATTTCTTCCTTTGCTGTCAGAAGATGATAATAATGGTAATATGAAGTTAGGAACTTTTCTTTAAACAATTATGTCTAAATTTTGCCTAGGAAATAAATCATAACAACTGCATTGTGTACAAATGTAAAGTAACTGGGAGAACTGGTAGATGTGAGCATTCAATTTCCTATCCCTTATCTGGTAAGGTTTCCTAGGTCGTGTGACTGGATCTTGAGAGTGAGAAAAAAACAGGGAGAGGAAGAGCCTTGTCTGTCCAGCAGCCTATATGTTAACTGGCTTCCTTCAAAGTATAAATGTTTAAAACCACAAAGAAATGGGACACTTACTCATCACAAACAAAAGTGACAGGCTAAAAATCTTTTCAAGGCGTAATGGCAAATGGGCTTTCAAACATGACCTGAAGGAGAATGGAGGTGGGGACTGTGGTATAGATGTGGCATGGTTAAAAAGGCATCAGGGACAAAACAGTGTATGGATGTGTACGTATGGATGTACACATGAACGCTTGTGCATATTCTGCATATTTTACATATTTTACACATTTTACACATTTTACAGACACACACATACAAATTCCTTTAAATGTACTGTTCACTCATTTCTATTCAGAGAGAAAGTTGTTATAATAGCACTTGTTTTGAAGGAGAAAGACACATCCACCTATTTGATATACCAGACAATTTCTAACCTAAAGAGGTAACTTATGGTATTAAATGTTATCTTCTTAACAGTATCGCTGTTCTGCAATCATTACAAAGAAATTGCAGTGTGGAACAATACACAGAGAACATCTGCAAAAAAAAGATGCATTTTAAATGGTTTTGTGAATATATGCCCTGCAGTTAGATAGAACTGTGGAATTGTGCTTGAATGAAACCTGAGGTAACAGTTGAGGGAGCACACTAATTGAATAACAGTTGACGAATTAAGAAACTGTATTACTTTTTAAAATCACTTAGGAAGTCTCCTCTCAATCCCCTTGATTGCCTGGTTGATTCTTCTGGACAGCATGTCAAAAAGATTTGGAAACAGGCAGTCTGTACAAACCACCGTGTCTGGTTTAACCTTTTTTCACTTTCTAAACAGACTTATATCAAAGCTTTATATTTCCATTCCAATAAATACGCTCTGTATGAGTTTTCCTTTTGGAACGAAATAGTGCTGATTATCACAAAATTTCTTCTAAACTCAATACATAACCTTTAGCATCCATCACTTTTAAATATGTTTCCTTTCAAAGAAGAAGAATATGTTAATGACACAAAGTCCAAGCATCCTTAATGGTGATAAACCATTCCTTTATATTTCTGCATAACAGAAAATGAAACCATTTACAAAAATGTACCTTTCCAGGAAAAACTCTTAATACAGCGGCACAGGTATCTAATAATAAAAGCCAAATACCACAAACGTTCTAAATTCAGTGTCAGCAAAAAGAGTACAGAAGAACTATTTGAACTTGACAGTTGTAGTTTCTAAAATGTTTTCAAAGCAATCAGGGAATGACTATGATTGAGGTGAAAAAACTTACATACCCAAAAGATAATTCCCACCACTCACAAAGACCTCAAACAAAGTAATTTCAGTTACTTTTTTATGGATTTAGAGCTTTTCAGAGTTACCCTTGATATTTCCATTTCTAGAACAGATTATTTCAGTGAATTCTTCATGAAGCACAAATTAACATGATGCTGGATCTGATAAGAAGTCAGCACTCCTATGAGTAGTGGTAGATAAAGGGAATGTCATTATATATAAAAAGACAGAACTTCTGAAACAGGCATTTTTTAATTAAAAGAGTCAGTAATTATAGTACAAACCAAAATGTTTCTGTGCAGTACAAGTTCTAGCTCCTACTTCTCATTTGTCAGGGAACACTTTGAGGCTTAAAAAAACAGCTTGCACTGAACACTGTGAACAGCACTCTAGGTTAACAACTCCCTGAAAACATAACATTAAATGGAGCACAATACACCTGCTAATTAATTTTCTTGTTGCTTTTGGAAGTGATTCAGAGTCAACAATGTCCTGAGTCATGGATTAAAAGTCTTCTCCCATGAGAAAGACATGAATTCTCTCCTCCTGTAATAGCAGTGATAACGTACTATGCATACATAGTACTCGACCTATGATGCTGTGTCTCCCTGTACAGACTTTAGAATTTAGATTATATTATATACATACATTTAGTCACAATGACTATAAGAAAAAGAGGACTTGTCTTTTTTTCCTGGTCCTGCCTGTCTTAAAGTGCAGAAAAGATTATAATTTTTAGCTACGTAAAAACAAAAAACTCACCGTTGATCCTAGAATACTAGAGCTGAAGTGAAGCCCCTGCTCCAAGGATGTGTTAATTGTACTCACAATATTCTTGACAGATGTTTGTCCATCTTCATTTAAAGATCCTCATAACAGAGATTTAACAGCCCATCAGTGTATTTAAATATTCTGCTATCTTTGTTATAAACTTCCATGGGTTTCTTTTTTGCTATATCTAAACTAATTTTCCCTCATTACATTTTAAGATTATTATTATTATTTTCATATCTTAGAAATTATTCCTTTCCTCTTTACACCATACTTTTAGGTATTAAAAAGAATGTCACCTTGCTCATTCCATGGTTTTCTCTTTGTTAGGATAAATAGTCCCAGTTCATTCAATCATTTCATAGAAATTATATTTCTAGACACTGATCGTCTTTTTCATGTCCTCTGGTCTTTTTCCAGCTGTTCTAAAACATTCTTAAAATATGGTGCACAAACCTGGCAATAGGAATTTAGCTGAGATCTTTCTGGTTTTGAATAAACAGGAAGTATTACTATTTGTTGCACATGTACTTTCTTTGCAAAAGTAGTCTTCTTTCTTTAATCACAGTCAGTTCATGAACCACTATGAAAATGTCAGTTCTTGCAAAACTGCTATCTAATAATTTTGTTCTGCTGGTATTTGGATATCTTACTGTTCTCTCTTAACCAAAAAATCCTTAATACTTTACCAAGGGATCCAAGGATTTTTTTATTTATATGTAATATATATGCATGCATACATGCTTCTACATGTCTATATATGCATGCATGTATATTTTAGACCATGATCTTTGTCCATGATCTTTTATTTCTTTGAAATATCTTGTTGATTTTCCTTCAAATAAGTAAATAAACAGCAAAAATGTTCTCCATTTTTATTACAGTGTAAACGTGGTCATACTCAAAGAAATGGTTCAGCACTGTACAGCTACTTTGTCCTACCTTAAACTTCCCTGTAACTTAGACGAAAAAGGCCTATGATTCATTGATGAAGAATCCAAATTTTATCATGGAGCATGAACCTCATTCTCTTTCACATCTGCAAAGGACCAGTTACACAAATAGTATGTTATGTGCCAGGGCAAATACAACGATACAGATTTTAAGGAGTGGAAGAGTGAAGTCTGGGAATTACTGAATTTTGACTGGAATAAATAAGAAATCACACCTTAGAGTTAAGACATTTATTTTAATTTTCAGTCTGAAATTGAACCTTTGTGTAATATAATGACCTTATGATTATTGAAGATCATAAAGGTACAGTTTGTTCATTGATACTGCACAGCTGACACAGCTCTGGGAGAGTGAGTTAAAGTCTTGTTATTAGAACTCTGAATTCAAACCTTACAATGAGATCTTTTCCAGAAACCAGAGAAAATGTCATTTGCCTGTCAGATCGCACAGTAAGCTAACAAGACTGACAGTTAAAAAGCCTTTATTTTCCTTTTTTTTTTCTCCATTTCCTATGAGCTGTATGAAAATCTCTCTGGAGACATTTAGAAAAAAGAATGAGCAGTGCTTCTGCAGCTTTGGTCATTTAGGTTGGCTTTATAAAAGGGCCTTGGAAAACAAAGAACAATCCAACGTAAGTTTATTGCCCCTTTGCTTTTCATATTCAGCTCTGTAAGTCAAGAGGAACAAGCACCAAAGACAAATAATTTTTTTTCATGGGAACACAATCACTATACAGTGGTGAAGGAAAATAAAGATCTCATGGTCTCATTTCAGGGACATTTTTATTCCATATATATTAAAAAAAAACATTTTATGTAAAGGCAGTCTTTGATAAATAAGTCTACTTATTTATTAGAGGGATATCTAGTCTCCACAGTGTATTTGCTGGTAAGAATGAATAAGAATATGACTAATGTTACAGTAAAATATTAATAATCATGGAAATTTGTTAAATTTGCTACTTAAACTCTATGGTTGTACTTCAGAAATAGCAAATCTTTAATACTTCCTTTAATATATTAAAATGACAGGCCCTGGTCCTGTACTTGCTCAAGTTCTATCCCCTATGGGTGTTCTGGGTCAGTATAGTGGATATATACTAACATACAGCACTATGCACTAATACTTAATATCCTGTACTAACTACAGAGCATTCATAGATTTCTAGGTGCTTTACAGACATTTAAGAGGGCAGGGAAGAAGAATTTAATGTCTAAGAAAACAATCACATGAGAGTAAAAATAATAGCATCAAAAAGTCCTATTCATAGGTTCAGCCACTTCTCATCAATGCTGTAATTTTTTAATTTTTGTTAAAACATATCCTGTTTAGAAGCTTAAATTTCCAGAACAGAGGTGCCTTGGGTATTTTTTCTTTCTTGTGATTTAACCCTTGCACAGCCTCCTCTTAGAAAGATTACCTTTGTTTCCACTATACCTCAACATATATGAGACACTCC
The DNA here is from genome assembly GCF_013368605.1 of Nyctibius grandis. NCBI lineage: Eukaryota > Metazoa > Chordata > Aves > Nyctibiiformes > Nyctibiidae > Nyctibius > Nyctibius grandis. Next base: position 72,983,170 of record NC_090659.1, on the reverse strand, counting down.
ACTGTATGTATGAATAGAAGTAGCTCTTCATTTCAATAACACAAAGTACAGTCTTACCATTATTTGGAAAATGAGGTTCTAGACAAAAAGTAAAATAGTAAAATATTTATGAAAATTTGTTCATAAATATGTTCGACTTAAAAAAGAATGTGAATAAACTTTTTCAATAGAAAAAACGAAAATAAAATCATAGGCTTACTTCTTACAATTTCCATAGGGTTTTATGAAACATTAGAGGCGGGTAATGTCAAAACAGAACAGTCTGACAAGCTGAAATATTCAATTATTGACAACTGTGTTCAACTTAAAAAATTAGGTGTTATTTTTGGCAAAAAAAAAAGTCTTCTTGTGTGAAATACTGAAGGTTTTGAAAACACTTTTTTTTCTATCAAGCTGTACTTTGATGTCAAATTCCCAGCCATCTTGCACTGTAATTCCTTTTCTTCCCTCCTGGCTGTATAAATATTGCTATACTTGTTTGTATTGTGGTGTTTTTACCCCAAATTAAAAAGAACCAATGTAATGGGTTATACACTAGTAAGTTTATTAAGTCCTTAGATACCTGTTTTGTTTTAAAAGCCCATGACAGAGACTGAGCCATTGTCCAATGGTGAGCAACAAACACCTAGAAAGATGCCACCTAAAAACCCACAACTTAAATTTATTAGAGCCACAAATTTATACATATATTAAAAAAATAAAAGGAAAAAAGTGAAAAAAGAAAGAAGTAAAAAAGAAAAAAAAGAAGCAAAACAGATGTTGAAGGGACATATACGCATATATCTGCATATAGGCTATGCAGAGAGCAATGGGTCAATACTTGAAATGGTTTTATCTTCTTTCTTTAACCTTTTTTTTTCTTAGTGACTTATTTCTTTGTGTTGTTTTTTTTTTTTTTACAGTTGTTTTGATTAAAACACTGCTTATGTTTTTCAGTTCTCTCTTGGATCTTCCCCTTAAAAGTGAGACCAAGGATTCTCTACAGTACTAACAGAATAGTATGCATACCTGTGCATTAAATCAGTTATTTTCCGTAGCCTGTTTAGGCATTTCTTATCTGAAAAAACTTTTTATGTGGGAAGGAAATTTTCAAACCTTTGTGAGAGTGCCTTGTCATATGTAGGTAGAAAACAATCATCACATTTTTTATTGGCAATAATATCAAAGAATTATATGACTGGTGTCTAATTTTCTACTTTTAAATTGTAGGAATAAGGAGTATATTTGCGTCTATTTCTGAAAAACTTTTGAACTCACGTCCGTGTTTAAGCTAAAAGTAGCAGTTCTTTCATTAAATTTTTATGGATGATTCTCTGTGATTATTTTAATCATGTGAATCTTTCACATCCTCCTCAGGTGGCTAAAGAATTGCTCTGGCAGAAACACATCCAGGTTTGTACTACCTTTTAGAGGATTAATTACAAGATTAATATAATACAGAACTATCATAAGAACAGAAATTATTAGGAATTTCCATTTAAAAAGATTCCATAAAAAAAAGTCAAGAAACCCCTTCTAGATACATCTGAGAAAATTGGTTTCCGCAGTGATCCTACACAAGTACATATTACGAATTTACTAACAGCCATCCTGGGTTAAATCAAAGATCCATTTAGTATCCAGTCTCCAAGAATGACTAAAGTATATACCTAGAGAAGAGTATAAGAAAAAGGAAAATATAATTGCATGCATTTTTGCTCTAAATCTGTATAGAAGTATCTGGTTTCAGGTAATAGATGACATACCGTACAAGGACTGTGAAAAGACTGATTACTAGTGTTAATTACTAATTAACACTAGCATGGAACAATACACTTATGTCAAAGAGAGGTCTGATATTCTTTCTACTGCTCAGCACTAATATTGTCCATTTTCTTTTCTTTAACAACACAGTCTAAGAAAACATAGGATTTGAAAGTTGAAAAAAAGAGGAATGATCTATTTTCTGAGATAATCTGAAGTCCAATTAAAAGCAGAGAGATTTCCTTTTGAGAAAATACATGTGGATAAATAACTCCCTTTAAGCAGTCCAATTGAATACTTGCATCATATGTAAAGGAATTAATATGTTTTCTAATATTCATCTTTCTTTAAGAGTTGTCATTTTTAGATTTTTGATGAGGAAAAGAAAGTGACACAGTTTTACCTGCAGTGGTTCATGACTCAAAAGAAAATGGTAATAACCAAGACAATTAACTGATGCTAGGATAATCAATCTGTAATAAATTATCAATAAACACACCTGTGGTGATGTGTTTATTGGAGAGAAGTATGCTTACTTCAATCATCAAAATCTAGACATTTCACATTGTTTAAAAATTCCATTGATACAGTTGCAAATCTGATCCTAGATAAGTGGCAAATTAAGCTGAGGAAACAATAAAAGCTGAGTGTACATTCAATACCACTGAGGGAATAGAGCAAACAAACTGAAAAGATAATCTTTTTAGGATAATTCGTTAGGTATAGTGATTCTATATGCTACTTAACTATACTAGGTACTTTTTTTTTAGGAGTATCAAAAGTTCTCCGTGAGATTACTGATGCCAGAAACATCATAAGCAAATTAAAAAAACAGCCCCTCCCAAATCCCTGACTGTAGAGCTAAGCAGAGTATCATTTGATTTTTAACAATCCAAATATATTTATATCAAATAGATTCTGATTTGACTAAATCAGTTACATTTAAAGAAGAACCTTACTCCAGCTGCTGCTTCATAATTCGAAAGATTCAAAGTAGAATATTATCTAAAAAATATTTCTAATTTAAAATGTACATTAATCATATACTGCGTAATAATTTGACCTGACAAATAAAATATATAAAGTAAGAGCTGCTAAAGCCCGGAAGATCCTTTGAAAAAGTAAAATTATCATTACCTTTGAAATACGTGAAGAATTACAACACAAGTATGTCAAGAAAACAAGGTTCATTAATTCAAGTGGTAGAGAAATGTATCACCCTTCAAGAGTTTCATATAGTTTCAGCTTTTTATTTAGAACTTTGAAGTCACCTGTCATGTAAAAAAAAAAATACTTTTAACAATAAACTTAGGTAACCACAGTTCACATGCATTCTGACCAACATCAGGGAAGTGTTACCGAAAATAGTACTGTTTAATTTGATGCGGCATCGATATTACTGTTTCTCTATGTCTTACAGAAGTTAGATGAAAAGCTTTTATTTCGCCACAGTGTTTGGTGAGTATTCCCTTTTTCCTTAACTTCATATTCAGAAAGCCTATGTATAGAAGAGAAAGACTATTCTACTTTACCCTCAAAAATCTTTTGCAGAATCACACTAGAACCACAAATATTTTGCCTGGAAAGGACCTCTGGAGGCTATCTAGTTCAACCTCCTGCTTTGAGCAGGACTATTGCTTCCTCTAGACCAGCTGTGACTTTGTACAACAAAGTCCTGAAAATCTCTTGGGGACTAAGGTTCCACGGATACTTTGGCTAATGTATTTCAGTGCTGCAGTACCCCTTCTAGTGAAGAAGGTTTTATTATTCAAATATCTTTTAGGTGTTTTCTATTGATATTGACCTTAACAACTTACGTTGTGCTCTTCTTTGTATACTAAGCTGTTAATAAAAATGAGGGGAAAAAACATACACATACCTTTTACTTTCTCAGGAGATAGTGTCATGGGAATCTTCAGAATAATTTTTGTGAAGTTAACGTATGGCTGGGCCTTATAGTTAAGAACAGTCATTGGTCTTGTCTACTTCCCATTCAGGCTGGCTGGAAAAAGACTTGTTGCAGCAACACCCCTAAGTTTTTGCACACCTTTTTTTTTCTATATACATCTGTGCAGACAAAACCATAGACTTCTAAGATGATGATGCATAACTCCAGATCCAAAATACATCATTCCTTAGGTTTAATGGCCCTTGGATAAGACGTGAATCAAAAATTCAGAAGGTATAATTTTCTTTACAAGATTGCTTTTATATAAGAAAATAATAAAGCTTGTGTTTATTCTCTAGTCATTTTAATGAATAAAAATAATCATGGAATCTGAGCCTGCAAGAAGTCCAGTTGACTTCAGATGGCACTTCAGTGCTTTCTGAGCAGTGATAGATTTCAGCCTATAATAAATAATTACTTTAGAATCTATAGAATGTGATTCAGCCTTCATGATATCATGTATGGCAACATGAAGACAACTATCCTCAGCGCAGCTTTTACCTTCAGGAAATCTGAATGCATGAGTGGTCAATAGACAGCAATGCCACCTCCCCCCATCTCTCCTGAAGTGATACATTACTTAGAGACACTTATGTAACACATCAGGCAATTAAAATCTCCATTTCTTAATCTTCATTTCATGATATCTCATGGAATCATTCACCTTTTGTGAACAGCGGCATCTAAATGCTACATTTCTGATTTATTAATGTTTTACATTCATCCTTAAATCATATGATACAATGTTGCGGAATATTGAACACCTCCAGCCAGATGAGAAGAGCAATCTAAACCTTTAACTGTTGCTCAAAAACTCTTCCTCTATAACACATGACCTTAGAGGTTTTTCACTGTCTTCCAAGTACCCAAAGATGCCTATAAAATAGCCCAGAACTGGCAGCATGGAATCTTGTATCTTGTCAAGTTTCATAAAGATTTGAGAGTATCTTTGTGGTCTGATTTAGCAGATACATTCAAAGGTTATTTGACACACAAGGTATTTTTAAAAAGTGCAGTTGCAACAACCTCCCATTTACAAAAGAACATGATTGCATAGGCTACGAGTTAGGTTAATCCCTTCTCTGAAGAATGTCACACATGTTATTCCTTTAAGTCTGAACTTCTTAAATAATTACGTCTCATATGAACTCTGTGAACACACTGCACCACAGGGGTGGGAATCCATAATATTCTACTCACCAAAAAGTGCATATAACAAAGATACAAAAGAATGAATCTTCTTATTTGGTCTCCTTGCCCAGAAAATGTGCATTTTTTTGCACAGCACACTACACAATTTCAGCAGGGAAAGATGGGAGGAGTATCAGATTATATTTGACAGTATTTTTTTTATATGTCTTAGTATGGAACCATTTAACATGTATTTAACCCAAATATGTGTCATTATGGAATTGTTACGTTGGCTTTGAATTTTAAAAAATGCAAAAATACTGAGATGTCTCTTAATTTAAAAATAAAGATGATACTAATTTTTATGATCTAACAAAATCAATTTTATACTTTATTTTAAAGTGCGAGTTTATGCTAACATTCCATAGGATTTATGCATATATAAAAGGTTTCTTTCTATTTTAACAATTAATTATCTGCTCTTCTGTAGTTTATTTGGTAATTAATTACATCCAGAAGAATTTAAAAAATACTTAACTTCTAAAACAAATTGTCTCAAAATGAAATAATCTGGATGAATTGATCTACAAAGGCAAACAGCTGAAGCTACAATAAGTAACATTTCTCCTTGGAATATGAAACCAAGTTGTTTCTTCTTTTCTGTATTCCATCATTACATTGTATGAACTAAAAATAATAGTAGGAGTAGAAGTAGTCCTTCCAGTAGTAATAGGAGGAATATACTGTGAATAATTTGAAGGTAATGTCTTAAAACACAAAAATTTGGTAAATGTTTTATGAAATGTGCTGTGCATATGTACTTGCACTCCATCTTGGTGAAGCTGAATAAATAAAAAAAAGTTCTCCATTGCATCTTGCTTTCATAGAACTGAACAGCATCTGGTGTTTTACTTTCTTCCTCGAGGTTAGCTGCTTTCCATTAGACTGTGGCTCTTAAGAATTTGTTCTGTTGTGTCAAAAAGCCAAAGTTGAGTGTTAGGAGATGTGCAGGAAAGAAAAAGCCATGCTGTATCTTTTCAGTGTGGTGATTAACTTCCCCATATTAGTTCCAGTTACAGTTCACTTCTGTTTCTAGGAACAAAAGGATTTGATACCAACTCCTTGAACAAGATCAAGAGTATAATAAACTTCAGAAAATCAAAAAGGGGCAGGTCTTTTTATTAATATAAGATCAGTAATAGATCCATCTTCCCTGTCTCAAATCCAACAGGGTGCACCAAAAACCAAGTCCCAGAGGAACTGACTGCTGAAGGCAATGTACACAGTGCAAAATGTCTCCAAGGATTAGGTTTCAATTGCAACAGTGGATTGTACTGCCAGAGGGCTGTCTATGGCTAAGCAGGAAATTCATTAATGGAAGTAAAGGTATTCTGTGTTGGGGAGCACAAGAGAAGAGAAATATACCAGTCTTAAGAAAGTTTCTCATCTGATCTTTTGAATTAAGACAAGTGCTTGATTGCTTTTTCCCTCATGATGATTTCAGTGCATCTATGTGAAACTTGCAGATTATGTTGGTGTGGCTGATAAAGTATACTGCTGTAGACAACGACATCCTCAGAATGATAATCTAGAATCCCTTCTGATTACGACTTTGAGATTCAGTCTCCATTTTTCCCTTGCCACTATTACTTTATCCTGTGAAATAATGTTTTATTTGTGGTAAATACCCTTTTTTATTAACACATCAGAAATGGATCTTTATAAGATGGTTTGCCATCCCAGTCAAACTTAACTTTTCAGTTTAGCATACTCCACAATTAATAATCTCTATATAGGCAAGTAAGTGGCATATTGTAAACATCCTTTATTTGGGGTCATACTGGGGACTTCTCTGTCATGCAAAGAGAGGCCAAAACCTGATCCTCGGATTCCAATTAGAGAAACAATGACTGCAGGTGAAAAAATTTTGGATTTGAATCTGGTAGATTTGACACATCACTGACAAAAAGTATGAACTTATTTTCAGTCTGGAATTTGGTTACAGAAAGTTGATCTGTCATTCTAATGAAGAAGAATGCATGAAAATACCCTAATTTATGTGTAAATTTACAAGTTATGTTGGAAGGGGGGTTTTGGAGTGGGGGGTTGGTTTTCTTTCTGTTCAGAAGCTTGGAGAGGCATCACTGCAGGTAATATATTCAAGTATCAGTACTAAAAGTCTGTGTGAAAAATACCTGCAGCAGGAAGAAAAAAGAGAAATACATTTGACTTTTATGAAGTTGAAAAGACAAAACAGTTTAAAATAAAAAAGTGCAATTTTTTTTTAAATATCTGTTTATTTAGGGAATAGGTCTATAATGTTATTTAATATGTTTTCTCCACTTAAATGTGAGGGAAAAAATGGTAGTGCTGGTTACCTTGAGGTACCCTAACAACAATAACATAGCTGCCACGTACACCAGCGTGCTTGACAGAACACTGTTCTCGCACTGAATTAAACTACTGTGCTGACAGGAGAAAAATGGATCCATTTTGTTGCAGGCTGTCAAACATGCTTTGTCTTCCAGCCTCAGTTATTCTAGATAAGTGAAAAGTATCAAACCACTTAACTGTGCCTATCATGGGGAAAAAAAAATGAGAATATGGTTTTAACAAACAGATTTCTGAATACCCCACCCAACTTTCTGCACCTTATAACAGCCTTCCAGTACCTGAGGGAGGCCTACAGGAAAGTGGGAGAGGGGCTTTTTAAAAGGGCAAATAGTGATAGGACGAGGGGGAACGGTTTTAGACTGAAAGAGGGTAGATTTAGATTAGATATTAGGAAGAAATTCTTTTCTGTGGGGGTGGTGAGACACTGGAACAGGTTGCCCAGAGATGTTGTGGATGCCCCCTCCCTGGCAGTGTTTAAGGCCAGATTGGATGGGGCTTCGAGCAACCTGGTCTAGAGGACGGTGTCCCTGCCCATGGCAGGGGGGTTGGAACTAGGTGATCTTTAAGGTCCCTTCCAACCAAAACCATTCTATGATTCTATGATTCTATGGAATATCAATAACATTAAGGAAACATTTCTGATTGTTATAATGAAAATGTTCCAAGGAACTTTTAGAAATAAGTATTGCATCCTTCTTTCTTCATATGTGATACCTTCCTTATGTCATGATTTTATTTTTATTAGCAGATATTGATATTCTTCAACTGAAGAATAATCATATAAGGCCAAATTCATATCCCTTTTGGTTATGGCAATATAGAGTTTCCTCATAGCCAGAAAATCACTGTCTGAAATGTTATTAAGAGGTAAGGCTATAGGCAGACACCTCTCTCCTAATCATACAAACTTTCACTACATGTCAGTCCAGTAGGGACAGATGACAGGAAAGTGGGTGACGTGACACATTCTAGTGATTCCTAGATACTGCAAAACCACTTGCAGTGTTACAGACTGCCACAGAGTACAGGTGTCCTTATATAATGAATGACGTGAATCTCCATGCTGAGGGAAAGCTAAAAGCTAAAGCTCTCTCTAATTCTGCTAAGTGATGCTCTGATACAGCTATATAACTGAGTTACTCTGACATGAATTTAGCTCACTCTTCTTTCTGATGCTTTGAGACTGCAATGAAGGAGAACGTTTCGCCACACAGTTGTCCTCAACATTCTGCCAAGTAACTGTTATCAGCAAAGCAAAGTGACATCTGCGCATGTGGCAACTCTCTTTAGTCTGAAGCTGTTTCTCTTTAATCTAAGCCTGAAGGCCTGAATCATCATTTCTGTGTATCTTGTCAATTGCAGGGTATTATTTTTACATGGATTTATTTACTAACTGAAACAACTACTGAAATGACACTGAAATACTAAGCTGTTATCAAGTACCGTGTACATGTTTGTTCTGCTTTTTTTCTCTCTACACTAATTTGAGATCTCTGAGAATTCAAAAATGAACAATATCAACAGGTCTGATTCAATATTCAAAGTGTTCTAGTGTCACTTCCATCGACTGAATTCAATTTTTCTTTGGATCTTAGCTATTTCAATAATAAAGTTACTTAGATTTTTTTTCTGTGTGAAAGTAAATTGTTTAAATGTAGACATCTATTGTCATTTTGATGCTCTAAGCCATCCCATCTGGGCTTCAGTTTCTCCTCCAGACCTGGGCATGGGTTTCCACAGCTTCTGTGGCATGTCCATGAAGCCCATTCACGTCTTGAATATACAAGGACAGATAAAATAACACTAGATACCTAAGTTAATGTAAAGTTAATGTAGCTGCATTTTCCCTTTTGTCTCAGCCTTACCTGTACAAGTAATGCTTAATATTATCTTTACTTGGCTGGAATAAAGATAGCAATGAAACAAATATGTTGTCACCAGATTCACTCTTCCTAATTCTCCTAAATACACAGGTTTTCTGAACTAAATTATTCTCAGTCATAGAAAGAGAAAATAATACTTATTCTCTAATAACTGACATTTTGATTTTTGGAAGCCAACAAGTTTGACTTCCATAGCAAATTGATGACACCTCAAAAATATTAATAAGGAAGTTGATTTCTTAACAGAGACAAAATGTGGTCAGATCCTCAAATTACAGAAATTAGTATAGCACCATCAAAGTCATTATCTCTACACAAATTTGAAAGAATTGAGAATCTGACTTTCATATGTAGTATAGGAAAATTTTCTGTCAGAAACTTATGTACACAGAATATGAAGCATTCACATTTGTATATACAAATAGGTAAGACATCAGCTTAAGCTGAACTAAAGAATGTATCTTTTTACTTTGAGTTTATGAAGACTTCAGTGCTAAGTGTAGGATACATATTTAGACATGTAATTAAGCTGATCCTTCGCTCCACGAATAGAAATTAGGAAAAAAAGTTCATGCATAGTCAGTTTACAAAAGATTTGCTTAGAGGAAGATAAATGCAGGTCAGAATTTGTGTTTTGGCACCATGTCAGTCACGCACAGATATTGAATGGTCTTACTACTCTCTGGACAAGATGCTTCTGTCCATATGACAAGAGTGAGAAGCATTGCGTTTAATTCCCAAACAGTTCTAAACTTGTGCATGCAGAAGTTGCGGCCTTCTTTAAAAAGTGACCTTCAAGAAGAAGTAATTTAAGAAACTCTTTATTTGTTTTTGATTGATAGAGAGCAGTTCCTTGATTTGCTTGAAAGGCAGCCAGGAATAAGCTTTTTCTTTTCTTGTGAGTTGAAAAAAAATACAAAATTATACAGAATAAATAGTAAATATAAATCTAACTAGAATTCATTGCAAAAATAAACCTGCAGTGATTTTTTTACCTATTTTTCCCACAACACTTTATTTTCTTCTAATTTCAGAAAATATATTTTAGTACAAAGAGCTAAATACTATTATTCTTCCTCATGTGTGTGTATTGTTGCAGTTATTCTGTCTGGGAGTTGTTTTTGGGTAGGGTAGGAAAGGATCTGTGTTTATACTTGGAAGTTCCTAGCCACAACAAACTAATTTCCTCCAAGAATATTCAAAGCCAGCACAGAAGTTATTTATATATAGAGATATATTAAAAAATCAAACTTATTAAACACAGTAATGTATTTACAGCTGATTCTCAGTAGCTTTTCAAATTGCCCAGGATTATGAGTCTAAACACCAGTGATGCACAATATTTTATAGCAGCAGCTCAAGAAAAGATTGTCCAAACTTAGGTAAAGCTATCAGATAGGGAAAGTAGCAAAGGGCTTGCTTTTTTCTTCACTGAAGATGTTGGGTAAACATAGTTACATATTTTAGCTTCCACATACTGTTACAGAATGCACATAGTGAAGTTTTGTGTAAAATACTTAAATATTTGCAGGCTCTGGGTGCATACTCAAAAATATGTTCTTTTTGTGTTTTTTTAACTGACATTTAGTATGAAAACATTTCAGCTCCTTTCATGTTTATTTTAAGGGTATGTCAGGTGTAGTTGTAGACAATGATCATGTATGCAGTGCATGTACTAACCTAACCAATACACTCTAACCTTATAATTACAAATACAGATCTTTTTTTTTTTTTAAAAAAAAAAGTAATCTAATTAAACTGAGGGGAAAAAAGAAAGAGTAAAAGTAACAAATATTTTTCCATAGGTTGAGTACAGAATGGAGAGTGCCATACACACCTTTTTAAAATGCTGAGGAATATTGCAATAAGCAATCTTACTCCCGCAGTTCAATCACACAAAGTTCATATTTAACTTGGGGTGAGACATATTGCCTTCACACAACTCCATGGCTTCCCACAGTGATCCCTGAGTTTTTTTTCTGCTAGGATTACTGCTGTGCTTAAGTTCTGACTGTTGACATGTTATTATAAGGCACTTCTATTTACAACGGTTCCAACTTAAAATAGAATTACAGAAATTCGGCCCAGCCCATCATATTATAACTTCATGTTTGCTGCTCCAGGACTTCCAGGTAGTCAGGCTCAGCATGTACATTAGCTTTGAGTTCAAAATACTCATTTTTAGTTTGTTCTAGAAAAACCTTTCTCGGCCTGGAGTACATGAGTGTCTCCATTAGCTTCAGCTCCTCATGTGTTCCAGGATAACAAATTTCCATGTCAGGCTGGAGCTGGACAATATTTTTTCTTAGATACTCTGTGATCCCTAGTTGCTGCAGTTCTCTCTCTTTTTCAAGAATGTTTCTATACAAGCAGCTGGCATCCTGAAAAGACAGAAATTCAGCAGATTGATCTGTAGCCTTATATTTGACATTTGAACTTGTAAGGGGTGAACTGTTCTCTCTTTCCAGGAGGCTTTGGCAGAGATGTTTGGAATCGTTAGCTTTCTTCTCACTTCCCTTGTCCTGTTGCTCAGCATGCTTGGGGCTGAAGGATGGGCTGCGGTAGACCTGAACCATGGGAGTAACCATGCGTTGCTCATAGAGAGTTGCAGCTGGGCGCTCCATTGTGTGGTGTGTTGTCTTATGCCCATACATGCTGTACTGAAGGTGAACTGGGCTACTATCCCTCATTTGTTCATCCGCTTGTTTCTTTTTGCATCTTCGTCGCCGATGCAGAACAAGAACAACTATTCCTGCTGCACAAAATACAATAGTTATAAACACAATTAGAAGTCCCAATATTAGAACAGAAAGTGGGACAGCATCTGTAAGGGACCGCAGGATGGTGTCTGCAGTGTTGGTAGTAGTAGAAGAAGTTGTCACAACTACAAAACTGGCATGAGTTGGTAGGCGAGGGCTGTTTATTAAACCTGGACACAAGATTTCACTGTTAAGGGATTTCAGTTCTTTTTTAGCTAGGTGTCCTGGAGATTTACAAAAAATATCACCCATCATTGTATTCTTACTCAGTTTTTGTATCCATTTTTGCAGCCCAACTGAATCACAGGTACAGTCCCAGGGGTTGTCTTCAAGTTCAATTTGTACCAGCATATCCAGTTCATCCAAGACGTTGCTCACAGGCAAATGAGTAAATTGGTTTGTTTTCAGATTTAATCTGGCGAGTGGAACACCTGAAAAGATATGGGATGGCAAAGTCTGCAGAAGATTGTTATTTAAATAGAGGACCTTAAGTTTTGGCATTGCATTAAATGTCCCTGGCAAAACTTCTTTGATGGCATTATATTCAAGGTACAAGTATTCAAGGTGCTGAAGGCCAAGGAAGAGATTCTGACTTAGCTTTGTAAGATGATTGCCATTGAGATATAATTTCTGCAGTCTAGTCAGATTCATAAAGGATCCTTCCTCAAGTATTTCAATGCGATTGTTCCCCAGGTGAAGCATTTCCAGGCTGGCATAGTCCACAAGATCTGATTTCAATAATGTCTGAATAATGTTTCCAGCTAGAATAAGCTTTTTAGGATTCGGAGGAGGGGGTCCTAAATCAGACAAGCTTTCAATATTTCGCTCCTGGCAGTGCATGAAAACTCCTGAGAGCATATGGCTGGTGCAGTGACAGGGAACGGGACAATAGATTCCTGGAAACTGGGTAGTAGGCTTTGAAGTATGAAGCACTAAATTTGATTCTTTAGTAGGAGCTTTCAGGATAGAAATTATCTTAGTTGATAGGTGACTGTCACTGATAGAGGTGGTTACAACCAAGGGCAATGACCCTGAAGGATCTTCAAGTTCATTGACAGGATGAGTGGGACAAAGTGATTCTTTTTTCAACCGGCTTAAGATGCTGCCTTTGATAACTGGAGGACTATTGCATACAACATCACCTATTATTGACTGAGGAGGCATGTTTTCTAGCCATATCTTCAGCTGCAGCAAATCGCAGTTACAGGCCCATTTATTGTCTTCCAACTGAAGGTCTAGTATTCTACCAATGTGTTCCAAAAAGCCAACATAGGGCAGTGTCTGTAACTGGTTTCCACGAAGATCTAAATGGGTCAATGGCACGAAACGAAATATGTTCGGAGGAAGATACTCAATGGCGTTATCATTCAAAATAAGCACTTTAAGCCTGCTGAGCTTGCTAAAGGCACTTGCTTCAATCACCGTGATGAAATTGTTGTCTGCTTGAAGAAACTCCAAATTTTCCAATCCATTAAATGTATCTTCTTTAAGAGTTTCTAAAGAATTGTGATTGATATGAAGTTGCTTAAGAAGAGTGAGCCCATTGAAAGCCCCAGGCTCAATATTTGCAATATTATTAAAACCAAGATGTAAAGAGATAGCATTAACAAGGCCAGCAAAATCATTCACATGTAATATAGTCAGGCCATTGTTTAACATATTAAGGTGGAAAGACCGTGATGGCGGGACAATTATTTCTGATATCATATTGATGCCTCTTTCTTCACAGTTTATAATCATGGTATCATCCTTTTCTTCACAGGAGCACAAACTCTGACAAGATCCTCTTACTGAAGAAAAAGAAGGCTGTGACTGGAAAGGATCGGAAGTAACCACAACTGAACATACAATAAAAATCCAGAGCTTCATCTTGCCCAGCAGATTCTATAAAAAAGAAAAAAGAAAAAAAAAGGAAAAAGGAGAAGTAACAGAGTTGTGATTTCACAGGGTTGATTTGTTTTTTTTTTTTGGCGGGAGGTACAGGGGGAAAAATAACTGTTCCTAGTACTTGTCATTGAGCTAACTCACCTTTCAAACAATATTATATCTTGTAAAATATTTGAATGATTTTCTAAGCAGAGAATTATATATTTAGTTTAATGTTCTGAATCAATAAACACAGTCATAAGGGGAGTGTTTCAGTATTTTCACGCTGATGATGCACCAAAGTAGGAGATAATCAGGAATGTGCTGTATTTATTTATATATCACATAGAATGTTTTGCCAGTGGACACCAATAAGTTACTGCACCAAGTAACTTATATGAAGAATAATATAATATTTTGGATCATTGCTTTTTATCACCATATAGCACTGCAAATTTAAAATGCTTGCTAAGCTCAACTTAATGTTGTCCAGCTGCTGAAAGGAAGGAATCGGATTTGGTTTGGTTCAACAATGTCTTGTGAGCAAAAGCTCATTCAGTCAGGATACAGGGAATCTCTTCTTTGGTTCTGCATTATGTACGTAAATCAAAAGATATTTCCTCTGTAATCCTTGTACCCCCAAACTGAAAAGGAAGTAGACAAAATAATTATTTTTCTTTACTTAAATTTTAATGCATATGTTATAGTTTGTGGATATTTAGTGAAAGTGGGAACACAACACATAGTAGTGTAATATGTTTGTGTATAATATACACATAAAATAATTGTGTACACAATTAAAATATAAAAGAAGAGAGAACTGACAACACAGTACATGTCAGAAGAAACAGGTAGGCAAGGGGTAAACATTTTTTTGGTGATTAATTATTAGACTCCTTCCAATTATTATAATCTTTAATTACCACAAAAATTCTGAAATGTACATGAAACTAGCTGTGCTTTATGAGTTAAAAATTATCACCAGTATCATCCGTACATTATGTAAATTAAATTGTCATCTGTCAAGCTGATCTTGAACTTTGCAGTCCCTGATAAATGCATCATCACACTACAACAATGGAGTCAAGCAAAATTTACATGTTGAAATCAAGCTTTTGTTATCATTGGTTTGAATTAATTTATGCTACACTCCATTTGAAGATTCTCTGTTTCATTCTGTCCAGGCTGTCTAATTATCAAAAACAATGGTAATTTTTGATATAAGAGATGGAGTGAAATCACTGTTTATAATCTTTAATTAAATACTTCCACATTTCCTATATGAAAAAAAAACCCTTACAATGGAACGGATGATTTAAAACACAAGAACTTTTTTGGGGTATGCTATTTATTCCAGGACTGAACTAAGCAAGTTTGTTAAGTAATCCATCTAATAAAGGTCACTTGGTCTTTCAAAGTAAGCTATTGAAATACGGAGTACAGAATGTCACTACACAATTAACCAGCTGAAGTGTTAATTTCTGAAAGATTAGAACCTTTTACAAGAATCTATTCAATTACATGCATGAACTTCTTATAGTGTGGCCACATGATTTAGCATATCATTAATACATATTTTATTTATCATGTACCTTTGTTACTAGCAACACCATTTCTCAAGGCTTCCCTTAAAATGGATTGCAAAGATTTGTACATGCAGGTACTTAAGTCCTGTGATATGAGTATTACACACACACACACAAAAGCAACAACAGCAACAGCAAATGTGTGCACATCAAATTAAGTTTTTCTCCATTAGTAGTTCCTGGCAAGTGGAAGTAGATGTATGAGTTTAGAAGTAGTAAGTACAATTCACAGTGTGAGAAAAAGTGTCCCTAAAAATATGACCTTTTATCTTTGCTTCAGTAGAACAAATAATTTTGTTGTCTCATGTAACACTCCTTGAACTCCAGCTGCCTATGTTTAATACATGTCTTTAAGTTTTTTCTCCCAAGAACTATTGGGTAAGACACATGTCAAGGTGTTATTTTGAAGTATACAGAATAATTCTAGGATCATATTATGCTAGAGATTTATTCTTGCTTTACATGCATCAGTATCCTTTCCAGTGTCCCAAGGTAAAAAATACAGGCTCTTGACACACATGCCAACTTTAAACCTACTGTATGACTAATTAGACTTCATTTCTGTATTTCTGTGTAGGAATTCCAGCTTCAATCTGCATCAAATTCAAACTGCACTTATAAAGTCCCTGAGCAAAATTAAATGAAAAAAATAATCTGAAAAGCATGTTACATTCTAGTGCATATTGAGAAATCAGGTTATAAAAATGAAAACCCTCCTCTCAGGGATGAAAGTAACATTTGTAACCAATTGGAAAACATTCCCATTTTAATCATTGTCATACTTCTGTGGGCAACACTGCCAGAACTCTCACACAAACATATACACACATTAAAATTTCATAAGAGAGTTGTATTCTTTTTTCTTTTTCCAATTTTTTTTCGTCTAAACACCCAGAAATATGTAATGAAGCTCTCAGTGGGTTAATACTGTAAAACAAAAACCGCTTTCATGTAAAAGATAATCAACATTTGACTGAAAGAATTAACAATAAAATAAAATCTAATTTAAAAGACTTGACAAAGCTGACCTTTTTCTGTTTCATGTGGTGAGGGTTTTCAGCAAATTCTAAATGGTAACTTAAGTTTGTTCATTTTATCTGCTTTCATGTAGGTCACTGCTAACTGCACACTGTAACTAAGCTGTTTGCAGTAGGAATTCTATAAGACTAAAAAATATCAGCTTCCTTTCTACAAGGCAAAGTTGAATACTTTCAGTAGTCATCTTATAGCAAAGGCACCACATGTTTGACAAGTAATAATCAGTGTTTTTAAAATATTGAAATAGCTTGTTTCATTTTACTTGGGGTTTTGGTTGGTTGGTTGTTTTAATTCAACTATTTAAAAAAAATGCGTGTTGAAGAATTTCAAAGCCTCAAGCCAAGAATTGGTAATTTCTAAAAGCCTTCGGGGTTGTTTATTAAATTCTGAAGGGAATCACAGTCAGATGATGCATTTAAGACTATTCTTGCACTTCAGGAAATAAAAACAAATACCCATTCCTCCTCCCTCAAGGGATCTGAAATCAGCATTTCCTTAATACACACATTCTACACAGTTGGCAGTTTGAGTAAATGCACCTGGCAGACTGTTTGAAATACAGTATAAACTGCTATCATTTAACAGAAAAGTTATATAAAGTCATGCAGAAAAATTAATTCAACTGGTACTGAGAAATGAATTTCTCATATGCTAATCTAATTAACTAACTGGAATCTTTCTTACCTGCACAGCAGTAACACTCCCTGAAATGCTCAGTAATGCACAGATGGAGCAGCTGTTTCAATGCGATGTAATTTTTCCCTGTGAAAAATGCTCACTTTCTTCTGAGTTTCACTTTGCTGCAAGCTCTGATAATACTACAGCTCCGTAAAGTTAAAATCCTTGTTCAGAAGACAAAGTACAATGCGTGCAATTGAAAAAAATCTTCCAGGCAGTGTGCACATTAGATCATCCTGTAAGCAGTTGTCCTTTTTCCTCAATTAAAATTCACAGCATACTTCACAGCTATGCTGACTTTTCTGCATATAGTTAACTGTTTGCAAGCATTTGGATGCAGTAAACAAACAAGATGCTCAGCAGAGCTTGACTTGATCACTTCGTTTGAGAGATTTTCAGATCCAAGCAGAGCTTGACTTGATCACTTCGTTTGAGAGATTTTCAGATCCAAGCTGCTTCTGTGTTCTCTCTGCTCTTTCTAGTCTTTCTTGTTAGCTCAGTTTATTAGTCAGATTGCCAGGGGCTGGGAGGTAGGCGTAAATAAAGAGACTTCTTGGCTTTTGGCTCAGCTTTAAGCCCTTCCCCACCAGAGAGCTTTAATCTGCCAGTGTCATTTAATACACGATACAGCTCCACCTTGAGACAGATCAGCTCCTCCTCCTCCTGCAATTTCTCTCACCTCCTTTTTCCCTTATCTAAGTGAACGTTGGAAAGTAAAATTCAGCTAAATATTTTCTAGATTGCTTAAGGTCTGTTAATGGCCGGTTTTGCAAAACAGTAAACACCCACTGCAGCTCTTGCAGTTTGTTCTCTTGGGCAGATCTTGCATTTAGTTTATATGTGCAAATGCTTGCTTTAGAAACTGAAAGCATTCCAGCCCAAATACACTCCACAAAATACACCACAAGGGAAACCTTGTCCTCTGGAAAATATGTCTTTCACAAGGAAGTGCAGGATTATTCAAATATATAAATAAGAAGGTACAGCTCTCAATTCAGTCCACTCAATGTGACGAGGGTAGGGATGAGTATGTACCATTGTACATACCTTGTTTCTGAAAAAAATATATTGTGGAATATTAGTGGTTATACTTGCACAATGATTGCTGTCAGTCCTTTGTAAAACTGCCCATCTTGTTCTGTAGGAAGAACACTGAGCTGATTGCAATTGTCTGTTTTACAGATGTTAGTGTAGTGTGTTGGTATTTATCCGTGTGAGATTGTATTGTATTTGCACAAAACAGTTTTTGACAAAAAACAGTCTGGTTTGGGAGGGGGAGGTATTTTTAAAGGCATGTATCATGCTTAAGGTATTATTTTCTTTGTGCTCATAAACAAGTAATTAGCAGATACAATAAGGCCACAGGAAAATGTTTATTTCATGCAAGGAAGATTTTTCCTCATTCCTTCTGCACTGCATGGGATGGTTTTATATGCTGCAAATGGTACTTCCTTTTTCATCCCTCTGCCACAGAGCCACAAAACCTTTTGGTGAGCAACAATAGAACTGATGCTTCAGCGTATTTACCCTGTAGAGCATACCATTTCTGTTTTGTTCTTATTGTGTCTCAGATTACTTTATAGATTGTTTGCTAAAGCCTCAATACCACCAGATTCCAGTAACTTCTTTTGTGCTGATTGCTCTCCAGGTGGCCTCATTGGCCTTTGAAGGGGTATTGTGACATATTGTTCCATGTCATGAAGGCTATCAAGATCTTGTCCTATATGTATATATATACACACATACAGAGAGATATGTATACATAGGCACATGTATATATGCCTTGGCTTATTAGGATGAGTTCTTTAGTACTTAATTTTCTATCGATAAAATATGTAATTTAGCAAAATAATTAAAAAAGATAAAAACAGCAACAATTTGATTTCCATTCATTTCATCTCATCACTTATTTGATTGCATTTTGCTATTTTAATGAACCTTGCCATTCTAGACATTTTACTGTTAAGGCTCAAATATTCTCAGCTATCTGTGTCTAGCCAAATAAATCATTATATACTTTATTCATTTTGAATTTATGAATTGTAAGTCAGATTCTTTCTAATTTTTACTGAACATTTTACAGGTGTTCACACTTCACTTGTGGTTGATTGTTTGAGACGGAGAATATCTATAGATACTCATAACAGAAGTGAAAACAACATCATTCTTTGCTTTTCAGTCAACAGCCACAAGAATAAAACCTGATCAAAAAAATATTCCAGAAATCAACTACTAAAAACAGGAGAGCATTTCCTAACCACACATAATTAAAAAACACCAAGAATGGTTATAAAAAAAAAATTTGTCATTCCACAAACCATATATTTACCAGGTTTATAAAAATATGGCTAATGATTGTTTTCCTGTCATGATTTTATGAATCATTAAGCAGGTTATTATAAAGAATGTGATTCTGCAAGTGCATCTGCATGGACAGTGTTGAACTGATGTGGAGTTTGTATCCTGTACTTTAAACATTCACCTCTATCAATTACTCTACAATTTTAAAATTTTTGAAGCTGTATAAATAAAATCTAAATCTTTCAGGCTTACTTACTTCCAAAAAGGCCTTAAGATTTTAAGTCATTCCTCTTTACCTCTTCACGAAGTACAGCATCTCCATAGATCAGAGATGAGACCATACCCCTCTAGCTATACATATATTGTGCAGAATTCTCCCCCAGCTATTGAGTTTTGTTTCTTATCAATATATACATTCAGAGATACAAGTTTTAATGCTATTAAGCATGTAGGCCTTGTATAAAGTCCTTAAAAGAGGATGTTCTAATATTGTGTACCATGTTTTATTAAATTCTGCGTTCTACAGTAAGCTGTACAGGTTTCTTTAACTGTATACATTGCGGGGGAAGACCCTGAGGCTGAATTACATGATTTGTAAATTTTCATATGACCAGAAAATGCCCAGGAAGGCTCTTCTGGAATTAATTTTTTCTTTCTTAGCAATATATTCCCTCCATTGAGAAAAATTCTGAAAACTACAGGGATGCCTGTAAGAAAGAGTGGAAAGATTTCTTAAACCCTTTCAGTCAGAACTTACTAGTACCACTTCTAGGTTACTTTGAAGACTGTTTTCCATATAAAGGATATTAATTTCAAATGTGGAAATTAGGCTTACAGTTTACCAATGAGTCTTCAAAAAGTGAATCTTCATGGTACCCTATTTATTTATTTGTAAATTCAGTGTTTAAAAATAACAGGATGAAAAAGGATCTGCATTTGCTATTTCAGTGGAATGTAAAGCTCCCCTCCCCCCTCATTCGCAGCTCTCTGCCACTTCTGTGTGCACATAAGGAGCCGTTGATTCCACACAAGATGTATGAGCCAAATAAATGTATCCTGCCATGCCTGCAAGAAGCTGCTAGTCTGTATCAGCAACTCTTCACCTATATTCCTTGCAACACCAATTCTGAACTCTGTAAGTACTGGTCTGAGAACTTAAGATACTATACTGAAAGGAAATATTCTTCTGGAACAGCTAAGTAGCATCTGAATATTCATTCCTGAGAGAGCAGGCTGAGGGACTTTGTTGAAACTCACATACATATTATACACGAAAATTCCATATGGAGAGACAGTCATCAAGGCTAAGTCTTAACTAAGTAGGATCAGAGAACATAGCACATGCACATACGCACACACAAAACAAACGAACAAAACCCCGTAATACAACGTAGCTATAATTATGGAGGCTACCAATGTCTATTAAAAAGCCAATGCAGAGCCTTTCTCTCCCATGACAAAGGAAATTAGGAAAGGTTTTCCTGAACTGTAAGATTCACAAGAGTCAAGTGAACAGTAACGGAAAATTAAGATTGTCATTAGGAAAGAGAAGGTTTTATTTTGTAGGCATTCATTTATTTAATTCAACTACGGAACATGTATTTCCCTCACAGAACTTTTGCACCTTTTTTATGCATTGGGATGGGTCTTACTGAAAACCTTTTTCTGCCCTGAACACACTGTTTGTGTGGCCTTTTGCAGTCATGAACACATTGCAATTATGTAAACAAAGGTCAGGATTCACCTCTAAAAGTGATATGCAAGCCTAGTGACTATTCTCTTAACAAATATTTGGTTTAATTTATATATGACCCTTACTGAGAGGCAACTCTCTGAAAAATCTGCTGAAAAAGATCTTTAATTTATAAGAAAACAATCAGGTTAAAGGAACAACTTTCTATTATCTTAATGCAGCTTCTAGGTAACTAAATGAATTTAGACCCGTATATACATACCTAATATACAAGTATACACATGTATGTGTATGCAATGATCATCATCATCATCCAAAATTCATATTCCCTGAAGTAAAAAGAAAAGTATATTGAAGCTAATGTTCTTTATGTTTCATTTTTCAAGATAAAAAGTCATACAGTCCTTTAAATTTCCTGTTGGAGTGAACAACACATGTTATCCTTAGCATCATGACTCCTTACAGAAAGGTGGCCTCTTAGTGATTTAATAAAGTATGACACAGTGGCTGTAACTAGTCTTTATTTTGGAAACAGATGAAACCAAGCTGATTTGTCTTGCATACTTCTTTAGTAATCCTGCTTTATTGTATTATTCAGCTCATTGTAAATGATCCCCCCTCAGTCTTCTCTTCTCCAGGCTCCCTCAGCCTCTCCTCCTAGGAGATGCTCCAGTCCTCTGATCATCTTTGTAGCCCTCTGCTGGACTCTCTCCAGTAGTTCCTTATTTTGTATACGTTAGTTATGTTCTACCTACTTTTTTTCATAATATGATACAGTCAGCTAATTAGTTACTAACTGCACCTCTGAGTAGTCAGCCTCACATTATAGGTACAAATATTCCCACTGAAGTATAGTCAGATTTTCTGACTTTCATATATGACAGTAGCTGAATGGCTTGCTCTCATAAGACTCTTGAAAAAACATCACTTCAATACCAATAGTCGATGCAACCCAAAGGTACAAGAATTGTATAAAGCTTTTGAAATAAGTAATGGAATACTTTTGTCTTCTGTATCTCATTCTTTTAAAAGCAAAATTGCTTGGTCTTCTGTTCCAAAGATGGAGAGTAGAGAAATACACACATATACATGCTGTATGAGTTTACACTGTACTTATGATGATCTTTTTCAAATTACAACCTAAGATGTTCACAGTTCCAGACAAACTGCTAACTTTAGATTCATCTGTCAATAGTTTAAAAGTTTGCTGCTAGCACACAAAAGCGCAGATATGTTAATATGCTGTAAACCCTTTAAAGAAAAAGGAAAAGAAGGAAAAAATAGTAACTGGGTGTGCAGTAATCAATCAAAACAAAGGATATGACATAATTTTCATAAGTTTACATTTATTCAGTGTTAAAAAATTACTACTCAGTCTTTTTCAATAAGTCGGAATAGGAAAATATAAAATATTGAAACTGCTGTGTAAAATGATTTGCTTTCCTTTTGGCTATGAATAATGCATTGATATTTAACATTAGTATCCCGTTAAACACAAATTACACTCTACATGCTGACTATGTCTAAGCCTACCCATGATAATGCATGCTTGTGCCTAATCTAAGTGTACATTACATGCTACTGCTGTTCCACAGAAATCCAGCTAACACAGATTATATCAGACAACTTGGAAAAACACCTAAAGAGTAAATTCTGCAGTAGCCAATCAAGTTTGGAATATCACTAGATTGCAAATACCCATAGCACTCAATTAGTTTTTCTCGAGGATACATACATACTCAGTAAAATTCACAGACCCAACAAAAGTCTAATGCACTAATGAATTAATATTTAAGCTCTGCTTTGAAGATGATTTTGTCTTCTTTCTGATAATGAATATCCTTTACACAGGCACTGACCTGCGTTCTGAACTCCAGCTTTGAATATGTAATATAGGAACTGAAGCAAGTAAGCACACAGGTCAAAGAACTCTCTTTGGATCTGTAAAGTCATAGGTAGTGTTCAAGAGAGTAGTAGAGAGTAGTAGAGCTCGAGAGCTGGAAACATGTCCCTCATCACTCTGACTTTCCAATACAGGATTGATGTGAGCTAATTTTCAGTCTAAAAGTTTGTTAGTTAAGTCCAAGTTCATTGACCTATTGTCCTTTTCTTAATGCATGGACAAATCAGGGATAATTTGTCTTGTCTACCTTAAGACACCAGTCTTTGGAATGCATTACTCTGTAAGTCCCTGTAATTCACTGAGATGTCTAGAGCTTAACTTAGACTCGGGCAAGTAATTTTTAGGCATCTGCAATGACTGAGATGAATTCTATCCTAAATAGTTTTCTGAGGTTGGCAGCTAACAGTGTATAATGCATCTAGCTGAGACGGAGTTGATTTTCTTCACATCAGCCTGCATGGTGCTATGTTTTGGATTTGTGACTAAAACAGTGTTGTGACTAAAACAGTGTTCGACTATTGCTGAGCAGTACTCGTACAGTGCAAAGGCTTCCTGTTCTTCCAGCTCTGCTCTGCCATGGGTAGGTTGGGTGTGGGCAAGTAGTTGGGAAGGGATGTAACCAAGACAGATGACCCAAACTGACCAAAGGTATATTCCATGTCATATAGTGTGATGCTCAGTGATAAAAACTGAGGGGAGGGCCATTTTCAGGAAAGTAGCTGTTGCTCAGAGACAGGATGGGCATTGGTCTACTCACATGAGGTGGTGAGTGATCACCTTTGCATTTTTTTTTTATTTTTCTCTTTCCTTCTTTTATTGAACTATCTGTGTCTTGACCCAGGAGTTTTTTTGCTTTTGCTCTTTCTATTCTCTCCCCCATCCCACTGGGGGTGGGGAATGAGCAAGCAGCTGTGTGGTCCTTAACCCACAACACAGAGGTACAATAAAGCTCCCTATCTCTAAATTCATAGGGCTCATGTTCCTCTTTTGCACAATATCTGAGTAGTCAGGCTTTTCAGGAAGTGGTAGAACTGGAAAACATTTATCCTTATTTTGGCTTTTCTCTACTTCCCAAAAGTCAGTAGGTAAAGTCACACTTGTCTGGTACAGCTGCTATATGGGATAGTAAAAACTGCAAGAGAATTGGGCTCTAATGGGAAGCATACAAGCTATAAAACACCCAAATATACCTGACTACAGATACAACTCAGGAAAGGTGAGACAGATCTGTGCTCTGTTATCCACCCTAGAACACTTTTATTTGGTTAAAAATTCATGAAAAGGAAAATAATGTATCAAGTAGGCCAGCATTATTCAGTTAATCTCTGCATCTAAATCCTCATACACTCTTAGGAGCAACTACCTCCTCGAGTATATATTCTTAGCTTTGCATTCTGCCATGTAGCCATACTACTTGTCTCTATTCACACTATTATCACAGAGCAAATAGAGCCCATTAAAGAAATTAAATCTACCAGATTTAGAACACACTTCAGCCTTTCTGTCAAAGTGACAAGAACACACAAACCCACATCTGCCAATGATTTAATTTTTGGCTTCTATTCTCAAATAAGTATTTATTTTTAGAAAACAACTTTTAAAAATGTGAGGGTCCATGTTAGTCACTATAGAAATAAACACATTAGGTAGAAGAAAAATGCAGTGGACAGAGTAAAAAGTATATAATTTCCTGAATTCAAAAAACATTATTTTAGAAGTTTGCAGGGGATTTCTCTCTATTGAAGAAAGTGCATAACTGTATCTAAGCCCATTTTTGCAGAAGGAATGTCAGATTTCTGCTTAAAAAAGGTATGCCTCCAGTGCATAAAAGGCGCTGAAAATCATTGAAGGGTGTTTTTTGATCAGTTTGGCATGTTATATCAATAGCTTAGCTTGTAATTTTGATGACACAACCTTGGCTCTAACATCAGACTCCTCAGGCTAAGTTCTGTTTTATTTCCAAAATAGGAACAGGCTTATATAACTTTCTTTGGCATTTTTTAAAATTTTTTATTTAGGTAGGTGTGGACTCCAGCTTTGCAGACCAAATGAACCTTTAAGTTCACCTTTGAGGTGAGAGTAAGAATTTTTGTTCATATATAACAGATTGCATCTTATCTTGAAATGTCCTTTGTGGTTCAGATCTTGTGAATCTGGGTTTCTTGCACAGCCTAGGAAAAACATTAGTACAGCAAAATCAGACATTTTCTCTCTGTAAAAGGGAAGAAAATCCTCTTTATTATGAAAAAAAAGAAAAATTCAATTTAGTGTCCTCAGGGGTGAGGGATAAGGACAGGAGTGGGAATACTTCCAGTAAAGAAAAAAGCAGAAAGTAGGTCATGAAGAGTGAACTTTCTGTTCTTTCTGCTACTGAAGAAGACGAGAACAGGGAAAAGTAGTGACTTTATTGAGAGAGTCCATCTCACCAGCTGTGATCACATTGTTGCACACCGTTATCTTTTCTCAGTGACGCTGACAGATACAATAGGCAGGAATATATGCATTATTTCTGCTTCCAAAAATCTATTGCCCTACACACTACCTGATATGTATCTTACCTATGTATAAAGCCTTTTATGAACACTTAACCTTTGCAATTATATTAGCCTCATTTTCATGTTGGATTTTATAGATGAAGCAGCTTTGTTTAGAACCCACAGTGAGGGCAGCTTCTGAATTAATTTCTGACTTTGTTTTTCTTAAATCTTTATCTGACTTAAAGATCTAACTACAAGTGACCATCTACTGGCAACTGTGCAATGCCATATGGATTTCACTGAGTCACAGACCATGAGCAGGTGTGAGCTTCACTGTAGGACAGCTATTGAGTCAGTAGTAGGGACTGGTATTCTGCATGACATCAGGCATGGACTTTTTCATCAAAATCACCTACAGGATGGTAGTCACCGTCTCAGTCCAATTAATAACAAAGAATATGGATGATGAATTAGTACAAAGTGAAGTGCAATGTGCAGTGTAACCTGACTGAATAAATATGAATTATTTTCCCTTCTCTGTTTTCAGGTTGTAGTGTTTTTTTTAAAAACAATAAGATAAAGATTCTCAGAAAGAACCATATTTTCCAGTTTAGAGTGACTTTATTGCATATTATCTGTCTTAACTAGAAAATTCAATATCTAGCTTTAGTACTGAAAATAATTTTCCTTTTTGTTTTTTTTTTTTGTATAAATGATGATCATATGTTTACCAAAACTGAACTTATTTTTTTCATTGATATTTTAAATCTTTCAGAAGCCTACCATGCACATAACTGACATGTGCATGCTACACGTCACACAGAAAACAAAAAGTGGAATCTATTAAGATTTTCATAAGTTCCTTATTATATCAATAATAAGAATGCAATTATAGTTTGCACTGTGATCTCCTGTAGACTTTATATGCTGAAAGAAGTAGCAAAAGAGCAAATTTGTGAAACATTTTTCAAACATGTACCTAGATATAATTAATAATGTGAAGTTCCCTTTCTTCATCTGCTGTCAAAGTAAGGATAGATGCAGTATATAGCTCTTATGTTGAAATTATTGCTATTTTGAAGGGGGGAAATATTCTTGTCATCTGAATAAAGGTTTTTAGGTATCGTCAATTGGTCTCTTTCTATAAGAGAGCAAAAATAGATCTTGATTATCTGCATCAGAGAAAATGAAAGGATGGTATGCAAAATTATGGCTTCTCTAAATTAATCTCCTTTCAGGTGTTTCATAAGAAATAATTTCTGTTAAGATCAGGGTGAAGATATGAACTATACAGAGTAAAATCACAGGTAGGCATTTGTGTGGACAATGTCTGCAGCTGCAGTCTAGAACTAGCTGTTTTATCAGAAAAAGTTCTCTGTCAGAGCTGCATTCATTTCAAGAGCTACAATAGCCTCCTTCTCCTTCTCAATCTCACAGCTTTTTGTAGGAAACAGCTTCAGTTTAGGAGACAAAATATAACATTGTCTTGATCAACTCTGACATATGATCAACTCAATCATTATCACAATCTAATCCTATCACTTTTTTCCAGTTGAATTTGCATGATATTTGAATTCATAACTACAGAAAATGCCTCTTAATTTGCCATTGAGTTCAGGAGGTAATATTGCAGAAAGATCCTTAGTCTATTTATTCCAAAATTTCTCTGGTTTGTAGTTAGTGAGTATTATAGTATTAAAAATACTCTTTCTCCTTAAAAAATGCAACCTATTTCATCCTGCCAGCCATATAAACATGGGAAAATTTATTTTAACACCAAAAAATATTAGAGTCAGCTAGGAAACAAAGAAACAAACCAAAAAAGTGATCATGACTTTGTTAGAACTGAAGTTGTCGGGCTCTCATTAGTTGATTAGATCAGTTCACAAAATACTTTTTGGTGGTGCAATGACTGAAATGAGGGTTGTCAAACCATGGAGCAGGTTGCCCAGAGAGGTTTTAGGGTCTCCATCTTTAGAGATATACAAAACTCAACTGGACATATTCCTGAGCAAACCGCTGTAGCTGACCCTGCCTGAGCCAGGGAGGGTGGACTAGATGATCTAAGCAGATCCCTTTAAACTTCAATGATTCCATGTTTGAGTGATTCTGTAAAATGTTTTGGGAATTCAAAATCTAGTGGGTTCGGAATTTTAAGGCACATCACTTTAAAACAATCCTCAGAACTGGATTACTGTATCTCATAACATAATAATTAGCATGTAATTAGTCTTATATAAAGTCATGTACTGTCATATGGTTTCTCTACCTTGGAGAGAAATGGCAATAATACTTGAATTATCTGAAAATGCAGCATATATGTCTAAAATGCCATGTTAAAGTAATATAGTTCATAGTAAACAAGCCATGTGATGTTAACTTGGAGAAATCCCAATGAATTAAGAAGCTCATTTAATCTCAACTATGATAACTAAATGTTCATTTAAAAAAATATTAGAGTTTTCAGTCTCACAGGCCCCCAGACACATCTTTGATTCATTCCTAATATTTACAGATGATCTGGAGTAACACAGACAGTGATCTCCTTACAACTGAAAATAATGACTTAATCCAGTTTTGTAAGATATCATTTTAAGAAAAAATGCATGCCATGAATTCTACTTTAATTGATATTTTTTGTTCCAGTCTAGGAAACAGATAATCAAAGCTCCTAGTGTGTTAGTTCATGCTCTTTAAAAAAACTGCTTGCACTTCTGTGACATTTAGTGTATCATTTTGGAACTATACTTTATTATCAAAGGTATTTTAAAGAAAGATTTCTCATATTGATGGTGTCCGTTAAGAAGTATTGGACACTTTCAATGACCTGCTAGTTGAACTATGGACCAAACCATAAATCTGTACCGAACCTAACTTGAAGATCAGAGGTCTTCTGTCTAAAATTGATCAAATTGATTCAGTTGCCAATTTCATGATAATTTTAAAATACTGAAGCAAAATTGTATTGTTCAGTGTGTCTAAAACACAAAACAAGCAAGCATTGAAGATCAAGGGGCTGATACCAGTACACTGATTATCAAAGTATCAATCATCTTTCACAGCCATTCATCATGAACACATACATTGCTTAAGTAATCACTAATCTCAAGCTGAAACAGATATTCTTTCATTAAAGTGTATGATACTTGCCTGTTAAAACACAACGATTAGAATCAGTCTCTTTTGTCTCAGTGGATGCAAGTAGGAAAAAATACAGTGTATTTTTCCATCCTTGTAATGCTGCCTCATTTTATTTTCAAACTTCTACATTAACTGTTGCTGTTTCTGTTTCAGTTAACTTTATTCTTTTGACACTGTCAGCATGATGCTATTTTTTTTCATTTTCTCTAAATACGAATTGCATTTCGTAGCTGGTGTTTAACTGCACTTTTTTTTTTTTCGATTGTGGAAGTATCAGCTGTTCAAGAGCTTGAACATTAATGCATTCATTTATTATTGATATATATATATATATAGTAAATAAATTATAGTAAATAACAAAAATATCTGAATTTGAACTTTAAGCAGCAGAGCTAAATACTGTGATGTGGGTGATTAAAAATTAGATCTATATATAGACTATTGTATATCTAGGTATG
The DNA here is from genome assembly GCF_013368605.1 of Nyctibius grandis. Lineage (NCBI taxonomy): Eukaryota > Metazoa > Chordata > Aves > Nyctibiiformes > Nyctibiidae > Nyctibius > Nyctibius grandis. The sequence goes on along the minus strand of NC_090659.1, from coordinate 72,954,171 downwards.
TCCATATGATTGTAAAGATAATAAGTGTGTTGGCTATGTGTTATCTTGTCACTTTCCCATTGTGTGTCACTTTTTCTTGGGTGATGTTGACTAAGACTCAACTGCTAAAAGCTCAATAAGGCTAACACTGAAGTAAACAGGAAAAACATGCATTAATTTCTACCAAACCTTTTGCTGACCCTACAGAGCTCTTGGAAGTAAATCCATTTATTAGGATTTTTTGAATAGTTAGTATTATATAAACAAGTAATTGACCAATTAGTGTTAGCTAATATGCTACCTTTGAACATGCTCACATCTTTCCCAGTACTAACTTGAAATTTTAATTTCATTTTAATATTGAATTTAGTAAAACTTGACCTACCAAGGAAGAGACAAACCCCATAAAACACTGATACCCAATGTTCTAAATGATATTAAGACATACTCAGAGTATGTGTCGTAGTTTAACCCCAGCTGGTAACTAAGAACCACACAGCCGCTTGCTCACTCCCCTCCAGTGGGGTGGGAGAGAGAATTGGAAGAGTAATTCCCCTTATTCCATACCATTTACATCATGCTCAGGTAAACATTATTCAATACACCCTCATTAACCATCCCCCACATTCCCATCCTTTCATATAATATGCAGATCTCATTCCCTTAATCTATGGACCACCCCTGTGTAAAATGTCCACAGATGGTCCATTGAGTTCATTTAGTCCATGCCTTTGGGGTCTATCTTTTATGGTGGCCACTCAGGACAGGAGAGGTGGTGTGTTGCATGGAGTTATTGGGCACCAAAGCCAGCTCAGGTTGGGTCACTGCTGCACTTGCACTGCTTCTTATAAGGTTTGTCCCCCACTGGTTCAGGTGGTTCCTCCTATAGTAATTCCTATAACATGCAACTCAAATCATCAGTTACAACAATTTAAAGGTATATCCATTACAATTTCCACCCCTGGTCTGTTTGGACCAGACCATAGAGTTTAACATTGCAATGAACTCCTCCTCTTGCCCCTGCTCCAGCTTGGACTTATCCAGAGAGCTGTGCTTGCTCCAAGTGGAGACTTATCTATGAGCCACAGTCTCTCCAGGGGTATACCTGCTACGGTATAGATTTATCCACAGCCGCAGTTGCTTTGAGGTTCACCTGTTCCATCATGGCCTTATCCATAGGCCACAATGCCTTCAGAGATATACCTGCTCCAGTGTGGCCTCACCCACTACCACAGTCTCTTCAGAAGTAAACCTGCTCCAACGTAGCCTTACCCATGGCTGCAGTCCCTCCAGAGGAGCACCTGCTCTGTCGTGGGCTTATCCAAGGCCACATGCTTTGAGGTGCTCCAGCATGACCTCAGGCACAGCCACTGTTTCTTCAAGGTAAACCTGCTGCAGGATGAACTTATCCACAGCCACAGATGTTGCGAGCTGTACCTTCTCCAGTGTGGACTTATCCTTGAGCCACAATCCTTTCAGAGGTATACTTGCTGCGCCACATAACCATGGCCACAGACGCTTCAAGATGTACCTGCTCTGGCATGGACTTATCCACAGCCACAGACGCTTCGGGGTGTCCTGCTTCTGCATGCACTCATCCAAAGGTCACAGTCCCTTTGACTCGAGTTCACACTGGAGTTCCAGCCTGTCCAGTACGTTGGCACAGGAACAGCAGTGATGCCCTGGCCATCTGCCAGCCCAGGTGCATGGCCATTGCTGTTATAAAAATGTTCCCAGGCACAGCAGAGTAAGATGATAAGCAGTACAGCAAGCAGCAAAAGCAAAAGGCACCCACTAATGAGCATTAGACTCTAATTTACAGGGAGGCAAGCAAGCCCCATAACAAGCCTGCCAATTAGTAGCTAAACATCAATAACAGGTATAAATTTGATCTAGCACATTCCAACCAAATCTTTCATTATCTTGAACTCTGTGAGCCCCACATTGGGTGTCAAAAAGGACTGTTGTGGTTTAACCCCAGCCACCAACTAAGCACCACTCCTCTGCTCACTCACTCCTCTCCGGTGGAATGGGGGAGAGAATTAGAAAAGTGAGAAAACTTGTGGGTTGACATAAAAACAGTTCAATAAATAAAGCAAAAGCCATGTGCGCAAGCAAAGCAAAACAAGGAGTTCATTCACTACTTCCCATCAGCAGGCAGGTGTTCAGCCATCCCCAGGAAAGCAGGGCTTCATCACACATAATAGTTACTTGGGAAGACAAAAGCCGTCACTCCCAAAGTCTCTCCCTTCCTCCTTCTTCCCCCAGATTTATATTGCTGAGCATGACATCATGTGGCATGGGATATCACTTTGGTCAGTTGGGGTCAGCTGTCCCAGCTGTGTCCCATCTCAATTTCTTGTGCATCCCCAGCCTACTCTTTGGTAGGGTGGTGTGAGAAGCAGAAAAGGCCTTGACTCTGTGTAAGCACTGCTCAGCTGTAATAAAAGCATCTTTGTATTATCAACACTTTTCAGCACAAATTCAAAACAGACCCTGTTGGGGTCCGCGCGAGGAAGGAACTACAGCACACCAATATGGTGCTCTAGTAGCTTCTTTATTTTGGTTAACACACACTTTTATAACCTACATACTCTCTTATGTAACGGTCACACACTAAGCTATTGGCTACAAGTATTGTCCATAATCTGGCTGCATGCCACCTCTACTGTTCTAATTGGATACTTACTATAAACTTAAGCAAGCCACATCCCTATGCTTTCTTGCTATCTCATGCTGTTACATAACAGTGTGCTGGTATGTTCTCTCTATAACTTTCCCACGGTCCAGGCCCCTACAAGACCCATACTAGCTACTATGAAGAAAATTAACTCTATTCCAGCCAAAACCAACATGGTATGTAAAACTTGTTTTCTTCATCCAGTGTAATGCATTTCTACTCATTACCCTGCATCATAAAGATAACATATGGAGGAACAGGTTTTAAGTACAGATAAGTGAGATACAAATGTAAATTCTACAAAAATCTGTTTGTTCATTAGTAAAGAGAACCCTGATCAATCTGTACAAGGCTTCTGGCAGATCCTCAGCATGAAGTTGCTGGATCTAAAATACAGTATGATTGACTTGAGAGTCAGGTGGTAGCACAGAGTGAAGATGTCTTGTGGCTGTGACCATGATTTCATATTACAGGCTACTGCTTTACCAAGTAAAGAAGGGAGGGTTGGTAAAAACTACAGTAATAATGTTGCTTTCTTATTTCCCAGTTTATATGAAAAAGCTGTTATAATTAATTTTGCATCACATTTTTCACACCATCATAGCAAATATCATCACTTGTCCTTCTTCATCTGTAATTCTTTTGTAACTGAATAAGAATTTACATCAAGAAAATGATTCAACAGGAAAAGAAAAAAAGTCATAGTAAGAACTTTAATGACTTTTTAAACTGTGGTACTAATTATGAGTCCTCTTGTTTAATAAACATATACGTTGATAATATACAATCATATTATTATGACTCATTTACAAATGTTTGTCTTTGGGGTTGGAAGGGTGGGAATTCAACAGAGATTTTTCATTCTCTATTCATTCTGAGAATTTACATTAAGTATATTTGAAAACCTTACAGTGCCCTTGTCTTCTCTGAACTAATTATTTGCCAAAATTGAGAGTTTCATAATCTTTCTTCTGCAAAATAATGTGCATATATTCAAGTGAAGACTGAACTTACAGTGCAGGCAGATGAGGTTGCTTTAAATTTATAGTTCAATACCACCCTCTCCTGGCAACATGCCTGATCTAAAATATCATCTATGGAGAGTTTTGAAAATTTTACAAGTCTTGTGTTGTTTTTAAAGTAAGAACATCACTTTTACTAATTCAAACAATACGCTTAACTTACTGGAGAAGAGTAAAATTAAAAACTTCTTTGTTTTTGTTTTGACAACTGTAATCCACCAAAGTTAAACCTCCTAGTATATATTCACCATGAATTTAAACTATTCTATTTTAGATTCGTTTAAACATCTATACAGACTTCAGACAGTTCCCAATCCATGTTTAGTTAAGAGTGTTATATTTTAATCACTAACAAAAATCATTATTTGTTCGGTCTGTTGATTAATCCAGGTTACCAAAATGTTAGGGAAAAAGTATCGTCAAAAAAAAGATCATAAAATTATTTCAGATCAAATATAATATGCCAAAGTGAACAAAATATAACTGGAAATGTTAGGGAGAGCAATAAGTAATGTATTTATCTTACGAACCCAATTTATATATTGCTGAGAACTAGCAGCTTTTCCTTCTCTCGTTTACTTTGTAAGCTCTTTGGAACAGCTTCTAATGCACTTACAAGTTTCATATCACAATCAGTTTCCCATACTGACTTGTCTTTGGCAAAATTTAAATAGCTATCATCTGAAGAAATATACTGCTACTGTAAAAGCAGTAAAATCTATCCAGTTACGACAAGCCTAAGAGAAGAGATATGGTAAAGGTCATCTGGAATCAGTTCCTGTTAACATGTTAATTTTTAGTGATTCTAAAAATAATACGCATGTGAATGTATAAATTGAAAATAGATGACCCCTGGCATGAACAGCAAGGCTAAATTTGTTTTCAGGGCTCAAAATCTTTTTCACAGCAGCCAAATGATGTGCCTTTGACTGAATTGCAGCTTGATATTAACATCATAAATTATTGTCACTCTCTCTACAATTGTAAGTAATAACCACATTTCATGAAATAACTTATTGGTTGATATACATATAAATATCTGTAGGCAACTATCTAGCATAGTTTAGAATGTTTTCACATGTTGGCCCTGTTGAAATCATTGGAAATTTTGCCACTCACTTCACTGAACCATCAGTTTAATTTGGCAAATATAAATATGCATGCTTCTGCTTATCATCTCATTCATATCTGAGTTCTGGTGATCTTATTCATGCTCATAATATTTTGATTATTTTTTTGAAGAGTTACAGTAATGCAATGAAGTAGTAGTCTGTTAATGTTTGATAGAGCTACTCTACCCACCTACCAGGTGTTCATATACATATATATTTTTTTTTAATTTCTTTTACTTACATTTCCGCAGATTAAATAACAAAACTGAAATATTAAAAACCACCCGCCTACAAATGAGCATGACAATGATGAAAATTAGAGTTGGTCACAATTAAAGCAATCTCTGTGATTATTCTCTATATTTATTTTTACATTAAGCAACAAAGGTATGGAAGTGTGTTTCTGCCTTATGTGTCAATAGTGGAGTGGGAAAAAAGAGCTCAAATGTTATCAATATCAATCAACAATACCATTCTGTGGTTGAAAAAGATGACCAACCAAAGAGAAATGATCATGTATAAATAACAAGATTGTTTAACTAATTTGAAAAAAACAGCAATAAAACAAGACCACAAATGTCTTTTCTGCATTCCCTGTAGCCTTAGAATGAAACCTTCCCTCCAAATTTTGTTAAACTATCAGTTTACAGTTTTCCTGGTCAGGGACAGTAAAATCTAAATTGCTTGAATTCATGGAAGAAAACAAGGTCTTGTGTACCTGAATCAGAAAGTTCTTTCTTTGCTTCTATTAGGCTTGTTGTCTTATTAGGTAGTAAGATTATCTACAAGGTGATAGTTGCTTCAGTGAAAAGTGCCCTATGTAGATGGATTAGGTTTCAAAAGGAGAAGGGAATTACTCTCAGTCAACATTTAGTGACACCATATACAACTTTTTTCTTCATCATTGATTTTAAAATGGCACTTTTGTTTTAAATAAAGGTTTGCTTTTGGGTTTGCAGTTTTTTGTTCCTAGTGATACACCTACATATCTTTTGCATTCCGTTTTCCACTGAGACTTCCATCCAATGTTAGCTACAAGTTCTTGCACTATAAAGGAGGTTTACAGTGTTGACGAAAAGGATAGCTAAAGTAATCCACTGATTAGACAGTGGGATCAAGATTTTTATGAGGAACAACAGAATAGGAGATAGAGAAGGATAATCAGGCATTTCTGGACCTGTAGTTTTTAACAATGACCTTTTTGCAGATAAGCAGCCCATGAAACTTTTGATTAAATTTCTACAAACTTCACCGAAAAAAAAAGTAATTGAATTTTGGTTGATTTACAAGTTCAATCTACTCAAAGAATGTGGAATTGCATCTTTAAAAACTGCTTCAGCCTAAACCATGATTAAGATATCCAACAAATTAACAGATTGAATTTCGTATTTCCAATAGAGGAATAATCAATGAAACATGGTAAACCACTGGTTATGGAAAAACCTCAAAGCCAGATATATGATCATTATGTACTTTTAAATACCTATGAACTCTTAAATCATTAAGATGTTGTGAAATGTTGGTAAATGACATGACATAATATTACATCAGCATAAATAATAGAATATGACTTGGCTATTGAAATATAGAGCCAAGAGTTATAACCTTTCAAATGCATTGTGTTTACCCTCCAGTAAGAAGGACATTGTGAAATACAAAATTGTCGTAAATTGGTCTTTATCATGGATTTAATCTTTTCCAAATGGTTCCTATTTCATTATATTGTAAATGTTGACATTTCAGAACAGTTTCTTCAGTTATTAGTCTTTGATGACCTGTTAGCTCTTCTCTTTCCGATAGTATATAATAACAGTAACAAATAAATACAAGAATAGATTAATGGTAGTTTAAGTGTTATCGCTTTATTTTAAATATCCTGTTATACCTGCTGTTGCTGAATAATCAGAGTTCAGGTTAATTCAATGATATTTCTTACTTTTTATATTTTAGCTGACCGTGGTGTATGTTTTCTTATATTTGCTAGAAACTAATCAAGCACATTCGATATTTAAATTTGTTGCAATAATCTATACACATTTTTAATTATTTCAAAGTTGAAACATTACATAAATAGATGCCATCATGTAAGAAACAGAACTATTTTATTTCCATTAATGAACACATGTTTATTCAATTTAGAATGTGGATTAAAAGAAAATCATTCTTGCTGTCTTAGTGAGATTTTTGATCAGCTGTGTGTTCTCAGACTAAAACACATAGAAGATATTTAATTCAGATGGTGTCTATCCTAACAAATTTGGTTTCCTTATGACTATTTTTTTTTTTTTTTCCTTCAGGCTTCAGAACTTTGAGTCCACAAGAATCGTTGTCTTTTTTGTAGTAGCCATATTATGGCTACTACAGTCAAGACAAATGCAGACCATGCATTCTTCTATTTTTTCTCTTCTAATTCTGGGAAAAGCATTCAGAATCACCATAAGCACAACAGTGACCTCAGTTTATGAATTCTACAATATGGTTACCAGCTGGTGGCCTTGAGGACCACACAGTCTTTTTCATTCTTACCTTGCTGTTACTTCTTGTAAACTCGATAACTATTTTTTCAGTGTGTGAAAAAATTACTTTGCAGGGAAATGATAAACAGAAGCAAGACTCCTTTAAATTAGTCAGCATCCTGAAATTTATCTTATGTCTGTTTTTAAAAATTATAAAAGCACATACATATTTATCTAAGAGGTATTTTCCCCCTAGAACTCTTGTAGATATTATAATGTATATTCCTATATTGACCTACAGACTCCATTATACTATCAGGGCCCTGAGGGCACGGTTAAGCCTTACTAGCTTTGGCCAGTCTCATCTGAAACCCCCTGCCTGTGAACCCAGGAGCTCCATTTCAGCTCAGGCCTAGGCACCCAGTGTTGACCTGGACTACATTGTAGGTGTGCCTCTGAGTAACTCTGTCCCCTGATGTTCCTGAGTTGCTGATGGACTTCTTGGGTTGACTTTGTCTATGAATTTTCACTTTGCGTTTGCTAAGGATCTTTGGACTGTTGATTAGACCTGTTGCTGACTCCAGTCTTGCATTGGTCACCCTGGTCTGTTGCTGTGGGGCTGCACTCTATCAGTAAGGGCAGGACCTGTGACCTGCATTGGGGTCATCTTGGCTCCATGCTCATTCTTCTTGGGAACAGGGCCATTTCTTCTGCTCCCTGACAGATGCTGACAGGTCATGGAATCACTGAGGTGGGAAGGGAGTCCGACTTCCTGTTCTGATCCAACACAGGGTCAATTCTGAGGTCAGCTGAGGAGGCTCAGGGCTTTATCCAGTCAGATCTTGAAAACCTTCCATTTTGGAGACTGTGCAGCCTCTCTGGGAAACTTGCTCCAGTGTTTAATTACCCTAATAGTGATGGATCTTCTTTACATTCAGTTAAAACCCCACTTGTCTCTCAACCTCCCACTGTGCCCTTCTAGTAAAAGCCTGTCTCTGTCTCCTTGCTGACCTCTCCATAGGTATGACCGGAAAGGAGGTGCAGGCTCTCTTTTCCAGGCTGAACAAACCTCAGTCCCTAAGTGTCTCCTCACAGGGCAAGTGCTCCAGCCTCAACCATTCTGGTGGTCCTCAACCAGACTCCTTCTGGATGATAAAAGCCTTTCTTTGTACTGTGGACCTCAAAACGGACATAGTATTATAAACATGGTCTAATGATCTTCAGGTAAAGGGAAACAATCATTTCTCCTGATCTATTGGCTATGCTTCTGTTGATACAGCCCAGTAAGCAGCTAGACATCATCACTACCAAAGCATGCTGATGACTCCAGTTAACCTCATCTTCTCCAGGTCTTTTTCAACAGTTGTTCTCCAATCAGCCAGTCAGTTGCCAGCCTGTACTGTTGCAAGGGATTAGTCCAATCCAGATGCAGGATTGTGCATTTTTCTTTGCCAAATTTCATGAGGTTGCTGTCTGCCCATTCCCCCAGCCTGTCTAGGACGCTGAGAATGGCAGCCCTCTCTGCAACTGTATTGTCTAGTCCTTCTCAGTTTTGTGCCTACAAACTTAATGAGATTGCATTCCATAATGTCTCCCAGGTAACTGATGAAGATATTACACATGATAGGTTCCATGATAGACCCATAGTATATTGCAATAACTTCCCTTTTCTGTTTGCCATGGTTCTCTGAATGTAGCTCAATATGTTTCCATTACTGTCAATAAGACAATCCTGTTGGCTTATTCAGTCGGCTGCTGAATCCCACATCATTTTCACCAGGGCTGCTACTTGGCTAGCTGTTTTTCAACCTCTGCCAAGGATGGGATAAGCACCTGGTTACTCCTTCCCAGGTGCAGACCTTTGGACTTCTTTTCAAACTTTGGAAGGTTTCTCTTGCTTAAGTCCCTCTGGATTTAAGCTCTACTTTTCAACACGCTGAACCCTCCTGCAGTCCTACCTTTACTACTGTCTGCAAATATGCTGAAGGCACATTCTGTCTCACCATCTGGGTTGCCGATACTATTGAACAATATGGAACCCAGTAGACATTTCTGGGACATTCTGTTTGTAACCAGCCAATAGCCGGACCTCAGCACCCTGATCACTGCCCTTTTCCATGAGTATGAAGCTGTTTTTATATTCATTTATCCAGCCCACACTTCCTCAGCTTACAAACAAGAATGTTGAAGAAGATGGTGTCACAGACCTTATCAAAGTCAAGTGTATCAATCACTGTCCCATCATTCATATAACCAGTTATTTCATCATAGAAGTCAATGGGGTTGATCAAACAATTATTATCATTAGTCGAGTTGTAATAAAACTGATTAATAATATTTGTTTCACCAACCTCTTTGCTTTCTATGATGAAATGACAGCTATATATATTATGAGACAGTGGTGAATGCAAACAGTACAAGTTTTATTGTAACTGGGCTAGCACCCAGACAAAATTATCTAATTATTACAGAAGCAGCTTAATTAATATTACAGTTTAAATCAGTTATTAAAAAACTAACCAGTATCTTTTACTATTTTTTCTGCTGTTGAACTCATCCTTCCAGCACTTCTCTTCCCTAAGGTCATTAGCTTCATTCTTGCTCAAGAAAGGTTAAGATGCATCATTAGTGTCCTAAATTCTGTCTTCATTTAGCCCACACAATAACCAGTTGTTCTATCACCCAATCTCCCCTCTGCAACTGAGAAAGGGAACTGGGAAAAGGAGGGAGACTCATGGGTTGAAATTTAAACAGATTTAATATAATAAGAAAACCATTATCAATAGCACTACAGATTTAATACAATAAGAAAACCAGTATCAAAACCAGTATTAATACAACAGACACAAAATTATACTTAGCTCATAGAGTGGTGACAAGTCCCTCCAGGGATAGTAACTGTTAGGGAGAGGAGAAAAAGGAGAGCAAAGAAACTCTCCACTCCACACCAAGCTTTCCCATTTATAGTGAACGTGACGTTAATGTTATAGAATACCCCTGTGGGCCAACCTGAATCAGCTGCCCGAGCCTTCACTGCTAATAGCCTTGATCACCATACCACAGATGGCCACAAACTGAAACAAAATGTGACAGAAAATTTGTCCCCACAAAACCAGGACAATTCTTCACTCGGAAGAGTTGAGGCTGATGTCAAGGTTCCCTTCCTCCTTTGACTTGTCTCTGCTTGGCGTTATTTTTATATTTTCTTAACACAAAAAGTACTTGCTCTGCTTACTTTCTCTTTAGCCAGTGGTTGCTGTGTGAAGTTTGAACATCTTCAACTACTACCTATTAGTTAAAGTTACACAATAGTTACCCCAGGCACAATTAACATAAAGGGCTAATATTTGTTATTCAGTGACCGTATAGATTTGTCTGACCTTTACTGTATAATACAGTATTCATCAAGCTAATCTAGAACTAGTTAGACAACAGTCCACAGTCCACTAACTGCTACACAATTGCTGTTGCAGCTAAAACAAACTAAAACTAGCTCAGGCTAAGACAAGCTCAGATAAATTCTGAGACCCTGCAGTGTCAAGTAAATACAGCCTTTTAGTAGAAATGGCAAAATCATGTTTACGTGGTGTCTTTGGAAATGAATTCCAATAGGCTATTCTCCATAAAGTTTACATGGACTGAGGTGCAGCTGACAGACTTACAGTTCCCCAGGTACTCCTTCTCACCCTTGTTAAATACAGTATAACATTTGCTCTTTTTTTCCATTCAGGAATCTTCCCCCAGTCACCACGGTTCTCCATATTTTGTATCATTTTTGCGATCACATAAGCTTGCTCTTTCAGTACCCATGGATGAATCCCATCCAGCCTTGTGAATGTGAATACACCCACCTAATCTAAGTTCTGGACCAGGAAATGGAATATTTGCTATAGCTAGAAGTCCACAGACTTTCTAATTAACTGACAGTGTACAATATCAGGATTTGTCTAGGCTTGCCTTGGCTTGAGATTGTTTAGATTCTCATTACAACTGTCTAATGGGAAAATTTGCCAGGGAAAATGTGGGTCCCTTTAACGGATGAGGGAGACAACCAAGTGATGGAGCCACTTAGGACAGGCTTAAGTGCTATCCTTATGTGCTCAGTGCTTTTTTTCATCGTTCTTCACAACCTAAGTCTGTGTACACCTGAACAGTTTGGGTAGAAAATGGGAAGTCAATGGTGGGGGAAGTGTGGTTCTGTTATGGTGGCCAACCCTGTCTAAATGTCGTTGTGGTAGAGGGGACAGCCAACAGTGGGGGTAATAAGACAGGTGCTACTTTGTTGCACTCATATCTTGTAGCTGCTTGGGGCTGTTCTGTTAGTTAATTTCATTCTCTTTTTCCTTCTCATCAGCTCCTAGTGGAAGCATGAAAGACTAAGTCTTTCCTCGGTCTCAGCTAATGTAAGGACTATTGCTTGTTACACCATGACTACCTAGGTTTGTCAGACCTGCACTATATATAGTATGTGCAGAGCTTAAGCTAAAATAGATCTCAATAGTCACTGGATGACATGAGTCACCTTACCATTAGACAACTGCTAGAAGCTTAACATTGTTCTCTAAAATGCTTGCAAAGAAGCAAATAAATTTACTATTTCTGCTGCCTGTCCATTTATTGTTATAACAGCTTAGGTAGAAAAAGACCCATGCTACTGAACCAGTACACATTTGATAAATAATAAAAGAGTTCCTGAAACTAGGGTGATATATTTTGTGCAATGAGCAAATAGTCACAAAATTTTTAGCTCACCTATTTTCTCTAGTAAACTGATCTAATTGTAACGAAAGGTGTACGCATTTCACCAATTACACCGGGAAATCTTTTAACTACTCTACAGTGTTTCCCTTGGAAATGAAATCAGGTACACATTGTTCTCATCTAAATTGGTCTGATTATAGTTTTGCACATTAGGTCTCAAAATAAAAGCTGGATATGAAAAAATGTTATTCCTTCTTTAGATAATAGAAAGAATCCTTGGCTATTCCCGTCAAAGTGGGATTATATGATGGAATACATGCATGTTGAATATAGGCAAACTGAAACTGAAATAAACTGGAATATTCAAGTCTTGAATAAATGCATGGGACACATTTTTGTTATGCATCTCTTTGGTTCTACTCACATAGCCACAACAGGCATGCAATGACCAGAGACAATTTCATTATTTTTATAAAGTATTGTTGACAATTTTAGACCTCTCCATGTATCCTAGAGTATAGATCTGTAACTACAATGACCATTTAAAAATCCCTAGCATTAAATTCACATAAGCTCTTTTACTTTCAACACTGAAGAGAAAATTCCTTTGACAGGATCTGCTTTGAAAAGCTAGTTGCTCTCTTTCAACTTGTGTGCTTGTGGAAAATTAGGCACATATTGATTCAGATGTTCTGGGTGATGTGCAGTAACAAAATGTGTCATTCTATATCAAGTTGCCTTGTTACAAAGGGTCTGGTAATTTGAATTCATTCATCCATCACAACAAACTCATTTGATCATCATTTTGGGTCAGTAGATCTGTCCATTAAACAGGTGATGTAGACTAGCATTTGGTTAGTGAAAGCAATTCTGCTATAAAGTTTGACCCATCAACCTCAGAAATATTACAGAGGCGCATAATGAAACTACAGCTTGAAAAAAGGGTGCAATTGTTAACATCACTAAACAAAATATCAATTACCTTGTGGTGATCAAAACATCACTATTTGCAGTCACACATCTCTAGATGACATGAGAAACTCAAGAGTTTAAATTTAGTGTGTTGTATTCCTGGTAAAGGTTGAATTTTTAATGATGAAGACTGTAAATGCCATGAGAAGTTAAAAACGATCCCACTTTTTGTGACAATTTTCTTCTCCAGAGAAACTGAAGCACACACAGAGAAATAAAATGATGGCTCTAGATAACCTAATGAAAGTTAAGAGTTTAGAACAACTCTCAGTGGAGGCCTAGGCAGGAGATTCTAGGATATAAATAGACTGGGATGTAAAGGTGTATCTTGTGGCATAATATATGTCACAATATACTCCGACTTAAATTAGATGCTTCAGGGTGAAGGTGTGTTCGTTCCAGAACTTGAATTTCTATTTAAGCAGGGCAACTTGATCATTTTGTATATGTGTGAAAAAAATGAATTTATTGCTTGAATTACATTAAATCTTATCCCTGACAGTTGTATTTAGTGTAAGGACCTAAACTAGTGTAGTAATGATCTCTCTTTTTCCCATTCATCTTTCTGTATATGTACATGTATTTACGTAACTGCCTTCTTCATTATGAGTGTCTTCAGAGTGGGATATTTTTTTTAATCCACTGGAAAATACTATCAATTTTAACAGAGAGATGGGAACATCAAGGACAATAATATTCTATAACTTTCATCAGAATAAATACCTGGGTAGGCAGGATAGAAGTTATTTGTATACCCATGAAGGAAAAATTGCAGGGGAAGCCCAGTCTGTATTATAAACTAGAATTTAAATAGGAGTTATAAAACCACACCATGCATTATTATCTATGTCTATGGAATTACTTGCTTCACCAAAAAAAAAAATTATAAAGCTTAAACAAAATTTCTTCTTAGAAAATTAAATTTTAAAAAAGAAAACGTATACAGTAGAGTGTGCAGCACAGACCTTAGGATTCCTGCCTTTGACTGTGCTCAAGTGAATCAAGTGTCTCAAATCCCACTGCAGCAACAGGTTGGGACTGTCAGAAAAACCTAGAGGGTTGTTAATTCACTCTGAAATCATAAAACAGAGTTGGACTGGGCTCAGTTGCCTGGACAGTCAGTCAAAACATCTGCACATGCATAAGAAGAAGACTTACGGGAGGTCTGCACCCTGCAAGAACAGCAACTGGAATCAAGTGGCAATCCCAAGGGCATCTCAAAAGTCATTAGGCACTGATTTTGAGACAGCTGAAGTGAGGTCCTGCATTTCCTTAGCTGTAAAGCTGCATTGCTTTCTAGACTTTATTGACTGATGAAACCATGTAGAATAGCAATATGGTATGGTTGTTGCTAGTAACATGCCATAAGCTTTGTACTGAGTTTGAAAAGCCTCAGTTTTGTCAGGCCTGCTTTTTTTGAACTTTGCTGACCGGCTTGCAGCTTTGTTTTACCTAATTTAGCTATGACAGCAATTTATCTAATTGGCCAGATGCCTAGGGCTAATTTGGTCTACTTTTATGTATCACTTCATGTTAGAACCATAGCTCCATACAGATAGTAGTAACAAGCAGTTTTTCTATGTAGAATGAGATATTAATGACTCATAAGTGCAGAGAAAGGGAGGTCTGGTGTGATGTCAGAGGCCTTCAAAAGCAGAGACACATGATGTGGTGTAAAGGATCTCAGGCACATGATGGGACACAGGCTTGGCACTGGAGACCTCACAGCTGTTAACAACTCACCCATGGTCAGGTAAAGAAATGCAGACCAGGAGTTGGAAAAAGCTAGCTCTAGGAGTAACAAAGAGAACAAACCAATAATATCTAAGATAGGTAAAAGACACTGTACATACTGTATTTGGAAGTAATACAGAACTGCAGACCAATGAGAAAAGAGCAAAGATCTAAAAGTGTGTTAGCAAGCATGTAAGAATGATCCTAACTGGATCCTAGAGAAAGGATTTAGAAACCATCAACATGAACATCATATTCTTGTTGACAATGGACTCCAGAGGCTGAAAACTGTAATGGCCTCCCACATACCACCTCAATGAAGCCACCAACCTTAGGACTCAAAGGAGCAGGGAAAGGGTGAGCCTTTCCTACCCCTACAGCAGGAAGAGGGTTATAAAAGAAGTGTGTGTATAAGTTTTAACTGCATTATTATCCATTATTCTTCCGCAACAATTAGATGTGGACTAATACTCATTAGACTCTTAAAATTTTATTTATGTTAACAATAAATTCTTGATTGTATGTATCTGAAAGTTGTGCTTCCTCTTTACCCATAAACAAGATTTTGAGTGTAACACTGGGGCTGGTCCTGTTGCTTGCATAGATGCACATGGTGACCCAGCATATCCTTTGTGGTCTCCAGGTGCCTTCCAAAAGGTGTGGCTCTCTTGTAGTTTGACCATCATAGCTGTCAAGCCCGTCTGGATTTCTCAGATAGTCTAAGTTGTCTCATACAACATTAACAGTCTGCATTAGGTAACTGAATTGAATCCCAGCTCTCCACTGACTATTCAAATGGGGGCTAGGCAAATATATTTTAATGTTTTAAACTTTGAGCTGAATTTCAGCCAATGAATGACTGTTTAGCTATGTATAACTGAGTGTAATGGCAGTGTAAATAAATATTCACATGTTTATTTTTACAAAATACATTTTAGCATCGTCTCATATATTTGCCTAGACACTTTATAAAAGACATCAGTGAGCTAGTAGAAGATAACTAAATGCATTTTTAAATATGATTAAAAGGTTACATTCTTCCCAATCTAGCACCTGAGAAAATATCGCAAAACCGACAAGACACAACGGTAAGAACTTAGGCATTTGGGAGTTAATAGGAGTAGGAGATGAAAGCCCTGTATGCTAGGTTCTTAAAAATACCAATACTCACTGTATTATCGTGGAAAATTTTAAATTAACTGAACATCAGTTTCTCTATATTTAGCTTTTGTAAGATTAATCGCATTTATACACAGTAAAATCATTTTAAGATATCTGGAAAGATATGCTATATAAATACCATTAGTATGGACAAGTTCTGTTAACAAGCCATGAAATAAGTCATATATATAATATTCAATTTAAAACACTGTATTTTATTTCAGGAAGTACAGCAATCTGAAGCAATATTTCTTTTTTTTTTTTTTTTTTCCCCAGGACATCAGGAAATATTACTTTCCCTTTTTCCCAATTAGTATTATTTTTTCCTTTCACAATTATTTTATCATGCTCATATTTTTTTTCTTCCTACATCTTGTTCCATTACTGATTGCATGTCTCATGAGTAATTCTGCAATTATTCTAAATTATGTTCTTAGTAATTATTTTAAATTGTTTTGACTCACATACCTTAATTAATGGTATTCAAATGAATGTTTGAACTTGAACCTATCTTTCATTCTTTTGTAGTCTGTAGCTAGCTCAGGAATTCATTACCAGTCCAAAATTACTAATTTGTCACAAAAAAAAGGTACGTCTAGAAGGAATTAGGATTAACGGCATTTAAACAGCTATCCACCTCTGCCCTCTAGTGGTCGTGTCTTTTCTCAGTCACATCTTGAGGAAAAAAACAACACAACAAAACTTGAGAAATAAAATCGTTATTGATTTTAAGTTATTTCACCTTAGCTTAAAAAATTCAGTCAAATTTTCTGTAGGAACTGGTTTTTGTTCAACAAGTCTTTAAAGTTATGCTTCCAAAATCAAAAAAAAACTTTGTAAACATCCAAATAAAGTTATTTTCCATGTCCAGTATGATATATATACAGTAAGTTTCAATTATGTTGCACTGCAGTTTCACTGAATCCTTTTAAGAGCTTTTCAGTTTTGAAACACTGAAGCATGGGAGATCACACTGCAACTTGTTCAGGCAACTTACTTGGAATTCCTATTTTTTTTTTTCCTTAAAACATACTCTAGAAAAGAAGAAAGAAAAAAAGAAAAAGAAAAAAAAAAGAGAAAAACCAAACAACACAAAACCAAAACACTGCACTATAGTAATTATGTTATTATAACAAATATAATAACAGTATTTTGTAAGTTAAGCCTGTATAATTCATTCTTTAAAAGAAACCAATTCCAAGGTACTAGCTTAACATGAGGTTCTTCCTTACCTGCAGTGTCCTTTCTGGTATGTTCTTGGTTCTAGGCTTGATGTTAATGAAAAGAGACACTTCCTGGCTGGCAATCAACTCTAAAACTCCTCTTTTGGTCCTGGGAAGTTTTCCTTTCCTGCACCACTGAGGCTTGTCTGACAGTTCGTTAATCCTCTTGGCATCTCTGATGCAGGTAGGTGACAGCCTCATCTGCTGCATGTCTGTTAATTCTGTCTGCTCCAGACTGTTGACTCTTCTTGAACCTTCTCTGCAAGTTCAGTTGCTCCCAATAGAAAGGGGCAGCCTCCCCCATTTGGCAAGGCTCACCCAACTCTCACTTGCTCTTTAAAGGAGCACAGAATCGTAAAATAATAATAAAAGCAGGGCCTATTTCAAATCTGGATGCTGTTGTTTAGGGACTTGTCCTGTCAACCTTTTAACATCTCCAGGGATGAAGACTTCACAGCCCCTCCAGGCATCCTGTTCCTCGTTGCAGACTCTTTTTGCTGTTATCTCATCTGAACTTTCTGTGTTTCAGTTTACGCTTTTTCCTCTTGTCCTATCACTGAATATTTTGGAGGATTTTTGTCTCCACTTGCTTTGTATCCTCTCACTAGGTAGCTGACAGCAGCAACACAATCCTTCCCTGAGCCATCCCTTTGGGGTGAGCAAATCCACTCCACCAGCCTCTCCTCCTAGGCCATGCACTCCAGCCCCTGTGCATCTTGGTAGCCCTCTGCTGGACTCACTCCAGTATTTCAATGTCTTTCTTCTGTGAATCCCAAAACTGGACAGCGTTCCACACATTTCTCACGTGTGTAGAAGAAAGAGGAGTGATCTCTTCCCTTAACTGTTAATTAGACTCTTAGTAATACAGCTCAGGATGCTATAGGCTGTCACCATTACAAGGGCATACTCTTGACTCACATAAACCCTGACTTCTGCAAAACTGTTTTCCACTCAGTCTTCAGTGTTTTCCAAAAAAATCCTGCATTGCTTCTACCCAGCCACACTGGACTTCAGAAAATACTGGTGTGGTTCAGTCCTTCATCCAAACTCAGCCTTGTAATCTTGATGCTCTTCTACGTTGGCTTCATCCCTTCTTGATCAGGCATTATGTAACAGACACCTGACTGTGACATCACTCCTTTTGTCTCCCTTCTTACTCTCACCTAAAAAGCTGTTATCTAGTTAACCACTCATTCGCAAGCAGAGCTCTGTGTATTTGAGTCTCTCCTGAGTTCAGAATGCAACTCCTGTCCTCCCCTTCCTGACCTGTCCTTTTTGAAGAACCTGGACCCATCACATCTCTGCAGTCATGCAAGCTATGCAGTCATGCAAGCTATGCTACCATATCTCTGTAATCTCAGTGGGATCATACCTTTAACAATACCCAAAGACTCTTAAATTCATCCTGTCTGTTTTCCATGGTGCATATGTTTGTGTACAGTCAGTGAAGGTGTGTTCCCAGTCACATTGCTTTCTCAATGGAAATGAGAGTGCCTCCTCACTGCTCTCTAAGCTTTGTGTAACTTCCCTCAACAAGCCTAGTTTGAAGCACACCATAATAGACTTGGAAAAGATATCCACTTTCAAAGAGAGATCCTGCATTTCCCCAGCCATTCCTATTCCTCAAAGAGGGTTCTGGGGCCAAAAAGACTGGCACATGACACCAACTGTCCAATCAGATGTTGACTGGCAAACCGTAGCTGCATCTACTTGATTCTTTTCCATTGTCTGGCAGAAGCAAGGACACCACCACAGGAGCTACTATGCCTTCCTTCCTTACACCCGGAGCCCTTCCTTCCTTACACTTCCTTGTGCTCATCCTTGATGTGCTCATCCTTGGTATTCTCAACATTTACTTTGGTGATATCATTGGTGCTCACATGGAGGAGTAGCAAGAGGTACTTGTTCAAGGCCTCAGAAGTTTCTCCACACATCCTGGACACAAGACCCTGAGAAAGAGCAAAACCTGTTAGATAGCCCAGCTGGTGAGCAGATGGTGCCTTCACCATCATCCCACCCTCACTCTGCCAGAAGGAAGTTTCCAAACAATAGCACAGACTGCTCTGTCTTTGTGTGAGTGCATGGATCATACTTGGCTGCCTGAGATGTCTTTCCTGGTGGGGGTTGTTCCCTCTTATCTGTTACAAGAGCTCAGTTCCACTTCTGTAAAAGCACATCTGCAAGAGGAGGAAAACTTTCTTCCCGCTGCCAGAAGAGACAAGCTTTCAGCCTGCCCCAACCTTGCAGTCTCCAAGCTTTACTGATTCAAGCATAGCCTTAGCTCTCCTTTCCTAGCAAAGCAGGGCAGAGGCTGTTGCACTTTCAGGGTTTTTGTGAAGAATTCCTCAATCTTCTTTCTATTCAGTCCCACTCTGATGTTTTGCAGACTATTCAGCCCTTCCTGCAGCCCTTTCACTGAGTGACTCAGTGCTTCCTGGAGTTTGCCTGCATAAGAGTCGGGGTCACAACCATCCCAGCCCAGTCCCAGGGAAGAGTCTAGCATTCCCTGCAACCTAGCACTGGGAAACTGTGTCCTCTCACAGGACTCAGTAGGGTAAAGCCTTCTGACATGCCCTTGAAGGTCACTGGTCAATGCCACCCAGGACTGTGTCCTGTGGTGTGTTACCACTATGGTTGTACCAACCTTGGCAATTCCATTACATCTCAAGCAGTGCCTTCAGGACCCCTGCCCTGACAAGCTGACTGCCAAATCCCTTTTTTTTTCCCAATGGTTGCTGTCATTCCTAGCAACAGTTAAATAAACACTCCATGGTTGCATAGGAGCTCCCCATGCAGAAAGGGCTTGAAGGCGTAGGTCCTCCTTAATCAGGAAAGAGCAAACAGATACAGAAGCCTATCTCTGAACAACAAATAGCTGCTGTGCTAGCTATACAGTTCCTGTTTGCCAGCCCCGTTCGGCCTTCTCAATATAATCACAGAATCACAGAATCACAGAATCACAGAATCACAGAATGTTAGGGATTGGAAGGGACCTCGAAAGATCATCTAGTCCAATCCCCCTGCCGGAGCAGGATTGCCTAGACCATATCACACAGGAATGCGTCCAAGCAGGTTTTGAATGTCTTCAGAGAAGGAGACTCCACAACCTCTCTGGGCAGCCTGTTCCAGTGTTCGGTCACCCTCACCGTAAAGAAGTTTTTCCTCATATTTACGCGGAACCTCCTGTGTTCCAGCTTGCACCCATTGCCCCTTGTCCTGTCAAGGGATGTCACTGAGAAGAGCCTGGCTCCATCCTCATGACACTTGCCCTTTACATATTTATAAACATTAATGAGGTCACCCCTCAGTCTCCTCTTCTCTAAGCTAAAGAGACCCAGCTCCCTCAGCCTCTCCTCAGAAGGGAGATGTTCCACTCCCTTAATCATCTTCGTGGCTCTGCGCTGGACTCTCTCTAGCAGTTCCCTGTCCTTCTTGAACTGAGGGGCCCAGAACTGGACACAATATTCCAGATGCGGCCTCACCAGGGCAGAGGAGAGGGGGAGGAGAGCCTCTCTTGACCTGCTAACCACACCCCTTCTAATACACGCCAGGATGCCATTGGCCTTCTTGGCCACAAGGGCACACTGCTGGCTCATGGTCATCCTGCTGTCCACTAGGACCCCCAGGTCCCTTTCCCCTACGCTGCTCTCCAACAGCTCTGTCCCCAACTTGTACTGGTACATGGGGTTGTTCTTGCCCAGATGCAGGACTCTACACTTGCCCTTGTTATATTTCATTCAATTTCTCCCCGCCCAACTCTCCAGCCTGTCTAGGTCTCTCTGAATGGCTGCGCAGCCTTCCATTGTGTCAGCCACTCCTCCCAGTTTTGTGTCATCAGCGAACTTGCTGACAGTGCACTCTAATCCCTCATCCAAGTCATTAATGAATATATTGAATAGAACTGGTCCCAGTACCGACCCTTGAGGGACTCCACTAGACACAGGCCTCCAACTGGACTCTGTCCCATTGACCACCACTCTCTGGCTTCTTTCCTTCAGCCAGTTCACAATCCACCTCACTACCCGATCATCCAGACCACGCTTCCTCAGTTTAGCTGCGAGGATGCTGTGGGAGACCGTGTCAAACGCTTTACTGAAATCGAGATAGACCACATCCACAGCTTTACCATCATCTATCCACCGGGTAACATCCTCATAAAAGGCTATCAAGTTGGTTAAGCATGACTTCCCCTTGGTGAAGCCATGTTGAGTGCCCCTAATGATCCCCCTATCCTTGATGTGCCTAGAGACAGCACCAAGGACAAGTTGTTCCATCACCTTTCCGGGGATGGAGGTGAGGCTGACCGGTCTATAGTTGACCGGTCTATAGTTACCCAGGTCCTCCTTCTTGCCCTTTTTGAAGACTGGAGTGACATTCGCTTTCCTCCAGTCCTCAGGCACCTCTCCCGTTGCCCACGACTTAGCAAAGATGATGGACAGTGGCCTAGCAATGACTTCTGCCAGCTCCCTCAGCACCCGCAGATGCATCCCATCAGGGCCCATGGATTTATGGACGTCCAGGTTGCTTAATTGGTCCCTGACCCAGCCCTCATCTACCAAGACAGATTCCTCCTCTATCCTGACTTTCTCTGGGGCCGCAGGGGTCCGTGGCTCCTCAGGACAGCCTCCAGCAGTATAGACAGAGGCAAAGAAGGCATTCAGTAACTCTGCCTTCTTTTTTTCCTCTGTCTCCAGGGCCCCCACCTCATTCATCAGTGGGCCTACATTGCCTCTAGTGTTGGCTTTACCTGCAATGTATTTGAAGAAGCCCTTTCTGTTGTCCTTGACCTCTCTTGCAAGGTTTAATTCCAAGGAGGCCTTAGCTTTCCTAGTTGCCTCCCTACATCCTCTGACAACAGACTTATATTCCTCCCAAGTGGCCAGCCCCTCCTTCCATGATCTGTACACCCTCTTCTTCCACTTGAGTTTGCCCAGCAGTTCCCTGTTTAACCATGCAGGTCTCCTGCTACCCTTCCTTGACTTCCTACCTGCTGGGATGCTCTGATCTTGAGCTCAGAAGAAGCAGTCCTTGAATGCTAACCAACTATCTTGGGCCCCCTTACCTTCTAGTACCCTGTCCCATGGGATTTCCCCTAGCAATTGCTTGAAAAGGCCAAAGTTGGCCCTCCTGAAGTCCAGGGTTGTGATTCTGCTAGCTATTCTGGTCCTGCCACATGAGATCCTGAACTCTACCATCTCATGGTCGCTACAACCAAGGCTGCCCTCAACCTTCACCTCTTCAACCAGACCCTCCTTGTTAGTAAGGATAAGATCCAGCAGCGCTCCTCTCCTACTTGGCTCATCCACCATTTGTATCAGAAAGTTATCATCAACGTACTGGAGGAACCTCCTGGACTGAGGATGGCTGGCTGAGTAGGCCTCCCAGCAAATATCAGGGTAGTTGAAATCCCCCACGACAACCAGGCCCTGTAATTGCGAGACTGCTCTCAGCTGCCTGTAGAAGGCCTCATCACCCTCCTCATCCTGATCCGGTGGCCTGTAATAGACACCCACAACAGTATCACCCCTGCCAGCCTGCCCCTTAATTCGCACCCACAAACTCTCAGCTCACTCCTGATCCGCCCCTGGACAGAACTCAATACCTTCTAGCTGTTCACTCACATAAAGAGCAACTCCACCACCTCTCCTTAGTGGCTTGTCTTTCCTGAACAGGACATAGCCATCCATGACCACATTCCAGTCATGCGAGGTGTCCCACCAAGTCTCTGTAATTGCCACTAGATCATAGCCCCCCAACCGAACACGGATTTCCAACTCCTCCTGTTTATTCCCCATGCTGCGTGCATTGGTGTACAGGCATTTCAGGGAGCGAGCTGAGCACACCGATTTCACCCCAGGGGGATAGGAGGCCTCCTGGTCTACCTCAACACTAGAGCGTTGCCCCAGTGGTGCAAGCCCAGCTACTACCCCATCCCCCTTCGAATCCAGTTTAAAGCTCTCCGAATGAGCCCTGCTAATTCCTGTCCCAGAACCCTTTTGCCCCTACGACATAAACCTTTCCCATGTATTACCGTCACGCCTGTTGTCTTATAAAACCAGCCATTATCAAAGAACCCAAAGCCCTGCCTGTAGCACCAGTCTCGTAGCCAGGCATTTATAGAGAGAATCCTACTATTCCATCCCACGTCATCAACTGAAAATGGAAGGAGGAGAAAACAACTTGTGCCCCAGACTCTTTCACCAGCCGTCCTAGGGCCTTGTAGTCTTTCTTCATCCCCCTCAGACTACGGGATGCAGCTTCTTCCCCACCTGTCTGGAAGATCAGCAGGGGGTAGTAGTCTGTGGCCTTCACCAGGTTGGGGAGTTTCCTGGTGATATCCCTGATTCGGGCTCCAGGCAGACTGCAGACCTCTCTGTGATGGGGGTCAGCTCTGCATATTGGTCCCTCAGATCCCTTTAGGAAGGAGTCTCCAACCACTAAAACTCTTCTCTTCTTCCTTGTGGAGGAGGTAGCTATACACCCGTCAGGTTTTTCTGACTGTGGTGGGACCTCTGATATAGGTTGCCTCTCCACCACATCCCCATTGGACCAGCTGTATTCTACTAGGGCTTCATATCTATTTCTCAGAGGCACCTGTGGAGGTAAGGTAGTCAAGGAGGACACTCGCCTTTTGCCACGGCCATAAACTTGCCTCCACTCACTCCTCTCCTCTAGGTTATTGTTTTCCACCTGAGAGGGGCAGAGTACAGGGGTCCCTCGATCCTGGGATCTCTCCGGCAGGTGCTCCCATTTTTGTTGCAGGGAGGGCAGAGCCTGGCTCCACCAGTCTATCTCCATTTCAGCCTCCCGAATGCTCCTAAGCCTTTCTACTTCGGCTTGAAGCCTTTCAACCTGGCTTTGCAGCTGTGCCGCTCAGCCGAGCAGACCATCTACCTGCTCACAGAGCACACAGCCCCCTCTCCCCACAGAGACGCTTTAGCATTCCCTGCAGCCCGCAACCTGCATAATTGCCTCCTTCCGTGGGAGCTCTGTCTGGGTTCCCACATCCATTTTGGTCTTCTTCCGCCGGGTGGAGACCATTGTTCTTTCACTGTGCTGGGAAATACCTGTTGGTGACACCCCTGGTTCACAGCTCCTTGGCGCCTTCACAGCTTGGCTGGTTCACAGCTCCTTGGCACCTTCCTCGCCTTGTGCACTGGGAGGGAGTCAGCGCCCTCCCCAGCAAGCTGCAAATGGCTGTGGCCTCCCCGCCCTGGGACACACCCAGTCACTGCTGACTCCCCCTCTCCCCTCTGGGCAGAGACTAGTCCCTGTCCTCCAGGAGGCTTTTTATCACCCGATCAACAGGGGGTGGTGTTACGCCCCCTCCTCTCCTGATTCTTTGCTGGGAACTTCCGGGTCCGGGGTGGGGGGAGCAGCTCGGGGCTGCTGCTCAGGGGGGCCCAGAGTATGAAAACCGCCCGGTACAGCCTGATCCCCCTTCGCCCCACACTCACCTCAGTCACTGACGCCGCTGCCGCTGCCGCTGCTGTCGCTGCTGCCGCTGCTGTCGACTGTTTGTCTAATTGGGAGAGGGGAGGAAGAGACCAGGAGAGAGGAGGAAAACACCCTACTGTGCAACAGCCACCTTAGTTGTTGTGAGCACTTCTGCCAGCTCTCTCAGTACCCTTGGGTGGATCCCATCTGGCCCCATAGACTTATGCATGTCTAAGCGGCATAGAATGTCTCTAACTATTTCCGCATGGATTATGAGGGCTTGAGTCTGCTCCCCATCCCTGTCCTCCAGCTCATGAGGCTGGGTACCCAGAGAACATCTCATCTGGCAGGGGGGTTGGACTCGATGATCTCCAGAGATCCCTTCCAACCCCTGACATTCTATGATTCTATGATCTTACTGCTAAAGAGTGAGGCAAAGAAGGCATTAAGCACCTCAGCCTTTTCCTCATCCTTTGTCACTATGTTTCCCCCTGCACCCAATAAAGAATGGAGATTCTCCTTAATAATTCTGCTCTGTTTTTGTCAGGAGTAAGATATGAACTCTAAATAATTTGGTTTTAGCCCCACCAGATGGCATTGTTGAGAGGCTTAATTAAATTCTGACAGGATAACATCTTGTTAAATTATGGTGACAATTTAAAATGGAATGAGGGATAGTGAGAAAGACACGACTCATTACTATTCCTCTGAATTAGTAAAGCCAAACAATAAATAAACCAACAAAACCAAACAAAACAATAGATAAACTTATTATAGTATAGAAGTTAGAATCCTGGAAGAACTTTTTTGTTTAAATTATAGATTAAATTTTGTTTAAATTATAGATTCTCAGTCCTTGTATACTAGCAGAAGTACTTCTTTCCAGTCTCTAATGCTTACCCTGCACTGTGAGACAAGCAAACAAAGAACTACTTACATGAAAAGCCTATTTAAATGTACCTGTTTCAGGCTAGTTGATGAAAACTTTTATCATTGTGTGCAAAAACTGACACGTAGAAATTTTGTGCTAAGCAGTGTTCAAGACTGGGTAGATTTCAGCAACTTAGAAGTAAATATGGTTTTGAAAATGCCTGTTTTTCTTTGAAATATGCAGACGTTACAAATGTCTTACATTAAAAGTTTGGATTTTAATAGAAGATTTTACAAAATATCTTGAAGTACAACTCTGGTACATGTTGTGAATCCTGTTCCTACCCTTGAAAATTATACAGCAAATCACATCCTCCAGACAGCTTTAGATAAGCAAAACAATTTGTTCTCAATTATCCAGTTATTGTAACTTTAGTCTATTGTATGTACTTTCCTGAAAATTTGAATGAAGTTGGCAGATTTTTTTTCAGTTAAGCAAGCATAAATTTTTTCCATCAAATAAGTGTAGAACTGTTGGTCGTTAAACACATGCAGGATTAGTAATTGCCCAAATGCTTCATTAGTAATCTAATCTAATCTATTTTCTCCTGTTAACACTGATACAATTTATTTCTTTATTGCTATTTATTGTGATAGGGCTTAATGTCACCTCGGAGGACCCATAAGGAATGGTTGAAATGAAATACTAAGAAGTAGTGTAAATCTCCAAGAGTTTGTCAGCTGTAATAAAGAAATATACGCGTGGTAGGTAAGAGCAGGTGGATGAAATGGGGACATAAATATAGGGAGGACTATATCCTTATTGACTGGAAGACTTCGTATTCTCAGCCTATGTCTATATTAACAAGTAACTTCATAAAACAGAAGCAGATCACAAAGTTTGATACAAGATCCCTGGATCTACAGTATGCATGGTTAGGTTTTTTCATTTTTTTACTTTGGATTAGTTTTTGTCTGCTCTCTGGGCTGAACTTTTCGTTCAATGTTGTCCAAAAAACAAGTCACTGGATCTGCCATGATGTCCAGATTCAAGCTGGAACAGAGTTCACACTTCAATTCATCTGAAAGGAACTTGGCTTACATGCACTAATGCATGTGATTTGCAGCAATGCACAGTAAGAGAGGATGATTAGGGGACTTTCCTCAATATCACACTTCTCTGAACTAAAATGCTGACATATTCCCAGTTTCAACTTGTACAGCTTAATAAAAGCACTTAACCTCTGTATATTCTCAAAGAAACTACCACAGCCAGATCTAGTCGTCTCTAGCTACCACGTATTTAAACATTACTGGAAGTCATTCATCCTCCTACAGGTAAAAGTACCCCACTGACAAAACAGACAATAAAAAACAGAACTCTATTAATTTTGCAAGTTTAGATGTCATAGATATGTAAAATATAAAACACTCTTGCATGTACATTAAAAATGTCATATTATTTATCTGAAGTAAAACTGTTTCTTTTCAGGACTTTTCAGAATGATTACATGCCTTTTCATTTTCTTCTGAGATTTTCAAAGAAAAATCCCCAAACATTCCTGATGAGTAATCTAGGAATAAGACGATTGTGATAAACAAGGATACTTCATGTTTCACTTCTGTGCGTATGCTGCAACTTTTTAACTTTACTCACATTTATGTAATCAGTAACATTCTTCAAGATATATTTTTAAACCTGATCTTGAACTATAATAGGCTTTTTCAGTTTGAAAGACTTGCCTATGAGCCAAGACAAAGTGTAGTGAGCACAATTAAAAAATTGTCATGGTTTAAGCCCGGCCAGCAACTAAGCATCACACAGCCGCTCACTCACTCCCCCACAGCCACATGAGGGAGACAATCAGAGGGGCAGAAGTGAGAAAACTCATGGACTGACATAAAGACAATTTAATAGGTAAAGCAAAAGCTGCATGTGCAAGAAAAGCAAAACAAGGAGTTAATTCACTGCTTCCCATCGGCAGTCACGTGTTCAGCCATCCCCAGGAAAGTAGGGCTTCATCACACATAATAGTTACTTGGGAAGACACAGGCCATCACTCCCAAAGTCTCTCCCTTCCTCCTTCTTCCCCCAGATTTATATTGCTGAGCATGACGTCATGTGGTATGGGATATCACTTTGGTCAGTTGGGGTCAGCTGTCCCAGCTGTGTGCCCTCCCAGCTTCTTGTGCATCCCCAGCCTACTCGCTCGTGGGGTGGTGTGAGAAGCAGAAAAGGCCTTGATTCTGTGCAAGCACTGCTCAGCAATAATGAAAACATCCCTGTATAATCAACACTGTTTTCAGCACAAATCCAAAACATAGCTCCATACTAGCTACTATGAAGAAAATTAACTCTATCCCAGCCATAACCAGCACAAAAATATAATGAGTTTGTATTCAAGTTGCTGTGGCTTGTTTCAAAGATTTTATTACCTATACAGAGGAAAAACATTTAATTATTATCACTCTCTGGTTTTGGTTTATCAAACCAAGATATAAACTTTCATCTGCTTTTGCAATCCCAAGTGCTTTTGAGGTCTGAAGAACTGCAACTATTTGATATACTTCCAAACTTTTCGTGTTGTATCACTTACTAATTTAGAAATATTATGGTACTTAAAAACCTTTACCTTTACGTTTGGTGGGCATTTATTTTACCTTGATAGTAAAACAGTTAAATTGTGTCAATAGATGTTCTCTTGGGACTGTCAATTCCGAAAATTAGGGTGAAAGCAAAACAGAACACAATTAGGTGTGTGGAAATAAATCTTGAGGCAAATATAGACATCACTGATGGATGTGGGCAGTCCAAAGAACTGATGATAAAGATTTAGAAAGACAAATATTACATGAATGCAGAGAGAAATGGTAGAAGAGAAGAGTATGACCAACCAATGCCGGGGAGATTTTTAAGAAAAAAAGGTTTTTTTAAAAAATCATTGACTGACTGACTTCATTTTTAGTAGTCATTTATCTTTAGAGAAATGAAAGGAACAGATGAGTTTAAGATAAAGAAATGAACTAAACTACTCAGCAGTTTTTGAGAAAGGGGAAGATTAAAGAAATATGAGCTTATAGAAAATTGAATTTCATGTTTGTTTTGTGACCTAAAAAATCACACATGCTTAGCATCCTAACTTTATATCTCAGAAGCGAGCAATATGTATCTTATGTAAATTTTATTTCCTTTGACAAGAGGTAAAAATGTATTTATTCAGAGGAATAAATTGTGTGATAATATTTTCTGAAATAGTGTTTGTATCAGTGAGGACAGTTATAAGAAAATATATGCTGGTTAAATAACACAAATCTAGAGATTAGAAGGTTGTGGGGCTTTTTTTAATATAAGAGAATAATCAAAAGGGAAATTATAATTTTATCCATAGTAGGTACGTATTTCAGGAGTCACAGAAGTTAACTGCCTCAGACACAGTCTTTTAATTTTTTTATTTGGGGAAAGTCACTGTTCAGCACATAAGAGTGTATGTGCACAGAATTGCTATGTAATATAGATTATAAGTCAATTTTGTAGTATGATAGTAGTGCAACTACTTCAAAGAAAAATTAGCAAAGAATCTATCTTAGTGACTATTATTATTATATAAGCTAAGCCTTAGATCCTTTTAATACATAAGAAACAATGAAAAATACACTATGTTCTTTCCAACAACACAAGATCAACACTAGCCTAAGTCAGATGGCTCTTGAAATTTTTACAGTAACATGGCATATAAGTCATTTGTGGCAATAAGTATGAAGCCTAATATTATTCATCTATGAATTACTGCAAACTTTAGAGGACTGCATAAGAAAGTTTGCAAGCAGGGAAAGAATCAACCTAATATTTTCCCAATAATACTCAACCTACTTAATGTATCATTATTATTATAATTAGAATTATTCAGTTTGCAGTTGTAGAAGGTAATGCAGGGATTCATCGTATCTAATTCTGACCACCCAGATACAGGCACCTAGAATTGTATGGTAGTAGGAAACATGTAATGCTTTCTATCTTGAATACCAGTCTGGAATATGACACTTCAGTGAGAGGTTCATTCAAATTAAAGAATATAAAGTACTTCACAATCATAATAGTCATTATTATTATGATACAAGACGGTAGGTCTGTGAACAGCATATTGTAAATGCAAGAAAATTACATAGGTTTGAAAAGAAATTTGAAAGACAAGAAACTTGGAAGCACTTGGAATTAAGATCAATTTCTGTCTAACAAACAGACAAACTATAGCATGTTCAGAAAATCTACGCTGAAAGTAGTCAGAAGCTGAGAAAATATTAGGGCAAGTACCCTATATACTTGCCTTGTGTTTACTCTGTGTTGTCTTTTTGCAGTCACAGTTGAAGACACTACTGAGCTAGATGGACCATTGGTCTGAAGCACTATGAATTTTCATGTCTTCCTAATTATTTTTTTTTTTAATAGTTTTTGTGAAGGATATGTTCCAGACTTTTTTCAGTTAAAGCACATCCCTAATACCCATACAGAAATATTTAGCACAAATGAGCCATGTCATTCCTTAAAGAGTATAATTGTAGAAATGTCTTTTAGCTTTCATCACTTCTGCAGATGGATTAAATTTTTACTGTTACTTTTTGTTTTGGTTGGGGTTTTTTGTTGTTTTTTGAGGGGGGGTTGATTTTGGTTTTGGTTTGTTTTGGGTTGGGTTTTTTTTCATTTGAGAGACTAAATACACAATGAAATCTGGTGTAAGAACCAGAGATTTCAGACTCAGGTAAATACTTAATAAGGTTGATGATATGAGATCTCTCCTATTGAACTCCTAAATCTTCAGTATAGTTGGTAAGACAGAACACAGTATATTTGTATGCCGTGACATGTGAATTGTTGAATTCTGGCCTTGTTTTCTCAGCATTTCCATTTAAGTACACCAATAAAGAAGAAAGAGAGAGGAAGTAAGCTCACACATAGTACCTTCAAGCAGCAACATAAATCTAGTTTAAACTTCCTCAGCCACTTACACCAAGAGTGAAATCTCCAATTATATTAATCAGCTCTTCAGAAACAGTTCAAAAGTGCCTTGTCACCCAAAAAGTAGCTAATCAAGCAAAATATTTACCAGCCTGTCAAGGAGGAAAAGATTAACGTTTTCTCCTATATAGCTTTCAGGTTCAAGTCAAAGCTGTGGGTTTGCAAGGGGAGGCGGAGAACAGGATGAACTATGCTGTTCTTGGTTTTCTGTCATTTGATGGTATTTTCTTCACTCTACCTTTGCACATTTGATGACAGTGTCTGTAGGTTTAGAGAATGTGAGTCAATAGATGACCACAGTGATTTGTGATGAAATTGCAGCACTTGCTAATTTAAGAAAAGAGCATCTGCAGACAACAGGAGAGGAGTGAATTGTGGTTGTTACACAGTGCTTGTTGCAGGTGCATTTAAAGTCTCTGACTTACTCCCTTTGGCAGAATGATGTTCCTATACTCAAATGGGTCTTGTGAAAGCTCATTTTTCTACGAAGAACAGAAAAAAAAAAGGGTGATAAATATTAGGACTAGCGTAATCCACTTGCTTAAGTGCTTCTATAATGAGATGAACCATAACAATAGTGACTAAAACCAAATTTTGTAATGGAAGCAGTGAGAAGCTATAGCTCCACTTCCAGAGTCTGGATGACTTCTAAGACACATGTGGATATTCTGTCAATATCCTAAATTAATATCTGAGAGAAACTTCAGAGCACACCAACCCTCTCATCTTCCTTTACAGAACAGGATTTCAGAAATGAAGTCAGTCAGGAGTTCTCAGTGCTAATATTAAGTACTTGGTCTGGAAATTTGGAGGATCAGGTATCTAGGATATGCAGTGGAGTAAGCTACAGTAGGTAAGTACAACCTGGACAGAAAAAAAAAGGACATTGAAAGTAATGAACACATTATATTAATACTTACACATGGAAATTTTTCCTAGATTCTTCCATCAGCTCTTTAATTAATACATAACTGTTTTAAATGTTGACACTTCCATAAAGTTATGTGAATTAAAGTATTCCCTGAGTCATTAGCATGTGTCCTAGGTAATATGATTGTATTTTCCTGTATAATTTCATAGATTTGTATTTCATGACTTCCTCTCCTTCTTTCAAATGGAGTTTGTAAGTAAAAACGTAAACCATAAGCAGCAGTAATAATTATTAACTAGTTATTCACTACCTGCTGGCAATTGAAGATGTGTTTTCTATGTAATATAATGAAGTAATCTCAACTAAATTAATGTTTTTTTTCCTTCAAAGGAAAAAAAAAACAACTTTTTTTCTTGATTTCAGTTATAGCTTACAGAGTATTTTGTGAACTTGAAAGTCTGACCTTTTTCATTATTTATGTTACATGTAACAAGAATTCAGAGTTCTCTTTTGTAGTCTGCAGCAAAGTCTTCTTAACTGGCATTTTGCTATAAACAATATTAATGAGTTGAGAATTTTGAACTGGACAAAAAGTCATAAAATAACCTGTCCTAATTATATTAAAGAAATAACCTCCAGTTGCATGTGATGAAAGTCTGCTGATGAGAGCATAGAGAGCACAGGTAGAGATATTCTTCCTATCATGTTTTATTCATCTTGCATGAGAGCCTGAGAAAGTAAGTTTTCTAATGAGCTGTATGGGCTCAATCCGATTATTATTGAAATTAATAGAAACACTCCACTGATTTTGACAAGAGATGAATTGTGCTTCTAAGTCATAAAATAGTAGACTTTGTGATGTCAAGTGATGCACAAAAATACAAAAATAATTTAGGTGTCCTAAAATAGCCATAGGTTAAATATAAGTGACTAAGTCCAGGAGTGCAATTCGGAAAACTTTGCTTAATTGTGACTAGTGGAAGATTCTTGCAGCTGTTCCCTGAGATTTCAGTGAAAGGAATTCCTTCCTAAATGTTGACACAATGCAAACACGGAATCTGTTATGTAGAATACAGACTCTGCCCTGACTCTCTCTCTGCTGTAAAAGGCACATCTCACCTACATTCTCCAAGCAACTCCCTTAATTTCCTATCCTTTGGAAACCTCTCCTCCTGCTATTTTGCAGAAGTAATTCCCCAAATTCACTGCTTTCATCATGATTCCTTCTCAGTCTAGCACTAGGCATACTCAATAATAAAACAAAGGAATATCTATTTATTAAGTCCCAAGGTTTAACACTGAAGTTGTTTGAAGCTGAAAGCAGAATTATATTACTCCATTTTGGACTTCTTGCGTATTAAGAATACAGCCATACAGTGGAAGGCTCCAGCTTTCATTTTCTTCTTAAGCCATGGCTTAAAAAGCCTGATGAACTCTCTTGAAATCCTAAAAATATGATGTTAAACATTGTTTTTCTACTCTACTGCATTAGAGGAAGTACCCACAATCATTTTATACACATTCTATAATGCCAACAGAATCTAGTGTGTTATTGATTTGATAGAAAACACGTGTTATGACCTGGTCGCAACTAGTTCATAAATCCCTTAGAGTAAATTAAGGTGAAACGATACCAAATAACTCGTATGAAATTAAGAACAATTTATTAATACAGGGAAAGTGGCATGGTCGTAAGTCTCTTGGGTTTCTAAAGGCATTGAGAAAAGAGTGAAAAGGAAAAGAGAAAAGAGAAAGAGGATAGAGAACATGAGAGAGAGGAAAAGACTTATTACCACCCTTGGATCCAGCGATGTAAGTTGTTTGTAGAGTTGGTCAGGATCGGCCCTCAGGTGGCAGGCGGGAGTGCGCACCAGCGTCCCAAGAGAGAAGGTCTAAATACTTTAGGTCATTTGCATGCGAGATAGGAGAGGGTGGTAACATTCCTCTTGTCTCCCCTCTTCGCTCACTTCTCATGCTAATTGGGATGCCTGCGCATTTGTAGTCTTAGATTGTTCTCTAAATGAGTTGGTGGTCCCCCAAGGGGTGTCTGGTGGTCGTGATCCCCTCTAGTTGTGGTGTCCGCTGTATGACCCCACTTCTGCACAAGCGTGGTTGATGCCTTGCAAAGTTGTTGCACATGTAGGCTGGCCCCAAGGAAAAGATACTATCCGACCTCCACAGGACTTATCTCTTCCTCCAGCCAGACTTGTAAATCACACCAGTTAAGGCACAGCAAAGGTATTGCTCTGTTTCCAAGGTCCTTATCTTTTGCCACACTTCCAGGTCTTTGTAGCACCCATCTCCTCCTCCAGCCAGAGTTGTCAAACAAGTTGTTTAAGGCATACAAACTCTGTCTGTCACAATGTGGTACTTCTGTCACATCAGCATAAATAGGGGACCTGAAGGACGGCATTTTGTCTAGGCAGCTGTACATAGGTATATATATTTTGGCCATATACTATCAGATAGAAATATCCCAGAATCATGTTGATCTTTATTACCCTGAGTACTCGTGGCAAGGTTCTTTAGCTGCCAAAAAACCATTAAATTGTTCTGTTATTGAATGTGCTGTTATTCAGTACATGGAAAGGTATTATGCTATTTAAACCATCTCAATATCTAAACCAGCTAAGGATTCACAAGCTGTGTTTCCCTACATCTGATTCTACTATGCAGCCTAATGTGTAAGGCATGCATTTGTAATACCTAATGTACACTGATGGAAAATGCAAAACAAAGAAACCAGGACAAAGAACAGGCATCATTTCCCTGTTTATATAAGAGGGCCATGATTAGACATGTCTCTGTAAGTTCTGGATTCAATTATTTAATCTTTGGTGGTTGAAAGTCACTTCTCCCATTTTTCAGGAGAGTGGCCACTCTAGTGGGATTTGCAAGCAGAGATCGAGATATTTTATCATATTTTCTAATTTTACAAGTATACCATGTAAACTGAATGATTACAGGATTAAGACAGAGACTAACTCTGCAAGCTAATGAAGTGCTAGTAACAATAAAAAGTTGATTTCCAGTCCACATTCCTCATACTATAGAAGCAGCTTATTCCATGGCTCTTTAAAGCAAAATCCTTAATGCATTTGGCATAGAGATCAGACTCGCAACTTTTCTCTTTTCCCTATTTTTGCTTCACTGATTCTTTCTAATTTTCTGAGTATGGGTTTCCTTTCTGCAAAAATGATTCAATTTCAGCAGGAGATGCTGGGATAATCAGCACGTCACCCCTCCTTCATCCAAAGAACTTGTGTCTCAGTCAGCTAGGATACCCTGCTTCGAAAACAGAGGGGGTGGGCTAATACTCTGAAATTTAGGAAGACATGTAATACAGGTCTCCCACTTTATGTCCAAAATACTGATGAATATACAGCTTCAGTTTTTCCAGCAATGATATTAAATGAAAGTGGCTGTAACTGCTGTGTTTTATGCTGAAATTGATGCTGTTAGTTTGTGTTAAGTGAGTTAGTTGCAAGCATTCTGGCTTCATCAGACCCCTTTGGGAACAAACTCTGAATTTCAAATGACATGAGGCAAAAGATAGGTTGTGGGACGCTAACATTTGACCACATAGTGGTGTCTCTCAGCATGGTTGCATTGTGCATTATGGATCAGATCAGAAGGGGTTTTTTTGTTTGGTCATTTTTTAAGTAAATTGCTCAATTGTCCTCACTGTGCTAAGGTGCACTCCAAGGAGTGTTCTCAGGGTGTACAGAACGGACATCTTTCACATTATACATTACTAGAAGAAGTGACACTAATAGCTAAGGCATTTCAACTGCTGATGGGTACACAGAATCAGGCTACTACTACGTCAGGGTAAAACATTGCAAAATACATGTAATGTGGATGCCAATTCCTCAGCACTAGTTTTTTTACTGTACTCTTCACAGATTTACATTTACTACCAATACAGATAGAGCCTTACAGTTACAGAAGTTTCGGAGTGTAGGGAACTTCATCAATTCAGATGAAGATACCTAGGGAATCTCTGTTGTCTAAGCCAGTAAAAGGTGTTGGTGTTTTGGGTTTTTTTTTTTTGTGTTTTGGGTTGTTTTTTAATGATTACTTATAAATTTAGGTCACTATATTCTATTTTGTACAATGTTAGATGTTTATAAGAATATTTATGTCTAAACAGAGATGATTTAGATTGTGCTTAAAATGTTATTTTCAAGAGAGATAACCTTAAGTCTTTTTTCTGAAATGGGGTTTAGCTTTCCTTAAAAATAACAGATGCATTTAGGAAGGATTAGATAAACTGCCAGTCTGTTAGTTGTTAAGAATCCTCCAGTAGATGGAGATAGAGAATAGGACTTTTTAGATGATGTGTCAAAATATTTTTTCTCAATGTTCGTGTTCAAATATTTTCTGTCAGTCTTCCTAGGGTGTTTATGATAACTGTTAATAAGTTGCACTCTGACAATGTGCTCAAGAGAGCACAGGCAAGAGTGCCCAGATAAGAATTCAGACAATTTCCACATATAAAAGGTGAGTGGGACTAGTTAGCAAATTCATTAAGAATCAATTTTCTGCGTTTCTATATCTCAATGAAGTAACTCTTAAAAGGAAACACACCTTTACTGGATGTTTCCTGTACAGATAGGTATTTGTAAATTTGTAGTTTGAGAAGAGTTCAGATAGTATATATATTTTTTATTTTGAAATAGTTTATTTTAACATGAAAACCGTCATCTCATGATTTGAGACTTCACCATATTAGTGGGATTTTTTTATTTATATATGCTTTTCATTATGTTAGACACATAGCAAATACTGTCATTATTTCCTTCATTTTTCAGTTCTTTCACAGAATCACAAAATCACAGAATGGTAAGGGCTGGAAGGGACCTCTGGAGATCATCTAGTCAAACCCCCTGCCAAAGCAGGTTCCCCTAGAGCATGTTGCACAGGGTCACGTCCAGGCGGGTTTTGAATACCTCCAGAGAAACTTCCCGTGTTTCAGTTTGTGCCCATTGCCCTTTGTCCTGTCGCTGGGCACCACTGAGAAGAGTTTGGCCCCATCCTCTTGACACCCGCCCCTAACGTATTTGTAAGTATTGGTAAGATCCCCCCTCAGTCTTCTCTTCTCCAGGCTAAACAGATCCAGCTCCCTCAGTGTCTCCTCATAAGAGAGATGCTCCAGTCCTCTGATCATCTTTGTAGCCCTCCGCTGGAATATCTCCAGTAGTTTCTGGCCTTTCTTGAACTGGGGGGCCCAGAACTGGACCCAGTACTCAAAGTGTGGCCTCACTAGGGCAGTGTAGAGGGGGAGGATAACCTCCCTTGACCTGCTGACCACACTCTTCCTGATGCACCCCAGGATACCATTGGCCTTCTTGGCCACAAGGGCACATTGATGGCTCATGGTGAACTTGTCCACCAGAACTCCCAGGTCCTTCTCCACAGAGCTGCTTTCCGGCAGGTCAACCCCCAGCCTGTACTGGTGCATGGTGTTATTCCTCCCAAGGTGCAGGGAGGAACACTTGCCATTGTTGAACTTCATTAGGTTCCTCTCCGCCCAACTCTCTACCCTGTCCATGTCTCCCTGAATGGCAGCACAGCCTTGTGGTGTATCGGCCACTTCTCCCAGTTTTGTGCCATCAGCAAACTTGCTGAGGGTACACTCTGTCCCTTTATCCAGGTCATTGATGAATAAGTTAAACAGGTCTGGACCCAGTACTGACCCCTGGGGAATGACACTAGCTACAGGCCTCCAAATACACTGAGCACCGCTGATCATAACCATCTGAGCTCTGCCATTCAGCCAGTTCTCAATCCATCTCATTGTCCACTCATCTAACCCACACTTCCTGAGCTTTCCTATGAGGATGTTATGGGAGACAGTGTCAAAAGCCTTGCTGAAGTCAAGGTAGACAACATCCACTGCTCTCCCCTCATCTACCCAGCCAGTCATGCCATCATAGAAGGCCATCAGATTGGTCAAGCATGATTTTCCCTTGGTGAATCCATGTTGACTACTCCTGATAACCTTTTTTTCCTCCACATGCTTAGAGATGGCATCAAGAATGAGCTGTGTCTTTTATGAAAAAAAGTGAGCTGGTTACTTTACTGTCAGGCTACTTTCCTTCTGTGATCTCTGCAGAAACAGGAACCTGAATATATTAAAATTAGAGAGAAGACTATGGGAATGTAAAGAGTGAAAAAAAAAAAAGTCCATGTAGTCGTAACAGGAAGATCCTACTGGTGGAACACAAAATACAAGGTCATTCCTAATGATGTATTTTGTTCAGATATGCAATCACTCAAAAATACAGTGGGTTGCTTCCCAAGAAGTGGTATATTTTCTCTGGTTGGCTCCCTTAAAACATCCACCTGAAGACAGACATTTAACCTTGCCATAAAGTATTGACTCTACTGTTATTCAGTGGAAATAGGTACAAACTCTTATAGGAAAGGAGCTTACTTCTGAAATAAGGAGTAACTTGCATGAAAACATCTTAATTTTATGTTTTCCATTCATCTGTCTATTATAGGTATTTATGGGGTTTTTATCACTGTGGCACATAGAAACTTTGCTTAATTCAAAAGAATGGCTGCTCTGTGTCTTTCTGGCAGGCAACTTGCAATGCATGTTGATTTGATGTTAAAAATAAATGGAAACCTTTAAAACATTAAAACATTCTTGGAAAGTGGTTAGGATGACTGATCATTGCTTTGGAAGTCAATTCACCATGCACAGGTCATTATCTGAGAAAGTTTCTGTATAAAGATAATAGTTTTTCTTGTGTGTGGTACTTCAGTGGTTACTGGTGATAATGGTCAAGTGCAAAAAAAAATTAATTTTGTCTATGTTAACTTGATGATAAAGAGAAAAAAAACAACCTGTGAGACGTTTTTTCAGAGTGCCTTACAGATACTCTCATTTTATCAGGCAGCTTATATTAATACCATGCATATTTTCCAAAAGCCAGCTTTATGCAGAAATTGATATTTTCTCATTGGGAGCTTGTTAATATTTCTGAGATGTCTGTCTGGAGAAGACACTCATTCTCCTCTCACTGTGTAAGAGCAAAGATTCAGTTTCTCTAGGCAGCACTCTTGAGATTTCTGAGAATTTATGGAAAGAACTGGTAGAACTGAAAGAATAGTTAGACTCAAAGGACAGATTGCCTTGAAATCATTCTGAAGAACAGGGCAAAGCTATGGTGCAGGTCTGCAACCTCTTCATTAATAATGCAGTGGTCTCAGGAGCTCTATAGTGTTGGGTGGATGAGTGAAAGGTCTCTCATTTAGAAAGAGATATGGAAAGACTGACCTTGCTTCTCAAGAAGCAAGTACTAGAAGAAATTTTTCTTGGAATACCGCAGAGGAATGCTTTATCTACTTTACCTCAAAAAGCAGGAGTCTCTGAGTAAGAGCTGTTGCAGCATTTTTTTTCCTTGTTTGTCCAAACACATTGTCTTACTACCAGTTCTTTAAAGAAAGTTTGCAGAGTTTTCTTTTCTTTTTTTTTTTTTAAATCTCCTTGCATAATGAAGTAATGCTTTCTGTCAGTAATAAACAAGGAGCAGTGTACAGTGACATAAGTCATTATCAGAGAATTTAGTGTATATATATATATATATGAAGACAAGGGAAGTGTCTTTAAAGATATGTATCTTGCCCTCAACTTTTTTCACTAAACATGGTTTTCTGTCACTTATTGAGACATGAACTATTTTGGCAATAGCAAGAATTGTTGTGAATTGATGCATTCTTATCTTAGGAAGAGTATGCTTAACCAGAACATTAGGGATTTGGAATAAGTCAAGGATAGCAAATACAGAACATTTGTTTTTCCCTTTGTCTTGCTGCTCTAAAGGTCAATCAATCTCCCTCTTTTACTAACCTATACTGAGATTCTGGCACAGTTTTACAAGCATAACAAGTTGTTCTGAATTTGTTGTTCTCCTTTGTGCTAGAAGCCCCTGAAGTCATCGATCAAAGAGGAACATTTGTATCTGCATTTATGAAGTGAGCATTCAAAATGATTTTCAATACTTTCTGCTGTTCTCAATTCCCTTTGTTGTTTCAAGCATAGTGGCACTGTCTGAGGTTTTCATCACCTTTCCTGAGCCAAGCGAAAAGTGCAGTCCTGACAAAAGGTCTTTTCGATGACAGAAAGAGATGCAGGAGAGAGTGATCGGTGCAGCAGAGGTCTTCTATGGTCTGAATGGTTTCTATTTTTCCTGTCTTGCCTATGGAGCTTAGATGAGTTTACTCTTCTCAGTGGTGCCCAGTAACAGGACAAAGGGCAACGGGAACAAACAGAAACATGGGAAGTTCCATCTAAATAAGAGGAAAAAAATCCTTACTTTGAAGGTGACAGAGCACTGGAACAGGCTGCCCAGGAAGGCTGTGGAGTCTCCTCTGGAGATATTCAAAACCCATCTGGATGTGACCCTGTGCAACGTGCTCTAGGTGAACCTGCTTTGACAGGGGGTTGAACTACATGATCTCCAGAGGTCCCTTCCAACCCTAACCATTCTGTGATTCTGTGATTCTGTGATTCTGTGATTCTGTGACCTCCTCCTTTGGAAACAAGAAGCCTAGGTTAAATATAAAGCAAAATAACTGGTGTGGAGGGGGTGGAAGCTAAAATCCATTATAGGCTTTGCGATCAAAGACCTTTAACAACCCTCATGGCTGTAATCTAACCTTTTTCAGGATCATAGGTTCTAGTTACATTAAACTAACCACTCAACCCATTTCAAAGTAACGTACTCCAGGTCTTACCAATTACACAGTGAAAGAACTGGCATTTTCCACTGACCTCAGAGTTCCTCTTTACAATGTAACTGCTGCACTGTTCTGTACTGCAGATGACAGGGTTTCTTGTTTCCACCTTCCACCTTTCCAGACTGTATTCATTTTGTAGCAATTGTTAACTGCTTTGGAAGTACTTTTAGTGTCAATAACATTGGATTTAACACAAAGAGCTTGTATTTGCCAAGTTATTTTAAAGGGGCAACCATATTGTTTGGGAGAGCAGAGAGTGTTCTCTTTCCAGATTTTACAATAATTCAAGAAATAGCATAATCCTCTCGATCACCTCATCCTAAATTGATCTGTTTCTAGCTTGTCCTACAGTATCTGATCACTTTTGCCAGTGAGTTTCTTCCAAGTCAAAAAAAAATGTTACTGCTCCTTGTCGTCTTCCTCTGCCCCAATTATACAACTCTATGATTCTGTTCTGAAGAGTTCATAAATATAAATTTCCTGTTCTACAATCATCCATGAAGAACCAACCAGAAAAGAAAGAAATATTTGCTTGATGGATATGTATCCTTGGTGTGCTTTTTTTTCTAAGAATGTCAGACTGAAAGAGTTTTATGTTTCATTACTATAGCTGTGTGCCATAATGAACACTAATCTTTTTCAAAGAAATAAAATAAAAGATTTTATGAAGGCTTTTACAAGATTTCTAAAAGAATGTCACTCTCACTTAGAGTAGCATAAAACAAAATATCTATTTGGGACCCTTCCTTCTTGTTCTGGCTCTGCAGGATTTTTATTCAGCTCTTCTGTGCTTTTGTTTGATTGACTATAAATGCTTATTTTAGTATTTCTGTATGCCATAGAAACTTCATGAGCTGCAATAAAATGCACCTTGGAGGTATTATATTCACTTACAAAATAATTTAACTAATACCCTTGCCTTTATAACTTCACTAACACAGACTACAGAACATCAGAGAGAAATGTCGGCTGCATATTTCAACCAGCTTTGGCCTTTCTTCTATACATCTTGAAATCTTCAGTGTCAATGCTAACGAATTTTGTGTACTGATGATAAGAAGACATACATACATTTCCTACCCAGAATTATTTACTTTTCACTATACCTTTCCATCTTTTGCTTTTGATACAATAAATGATAAGGAGCATAGACTGATCTTTCTTTCTGATGCAGTTGCAAATCTCAAGTGACCAGAGCCTAAGGGAAAGATATGGCAACAGAAATAAAAAGTTTTGGATGCAGCATTGAAGCAATGTCTTTAATGTTTTTTTTTATTAAAAACTTCAAGCTCCTGTGGAAGAAAGAGTACAATATCCCAGCTGTCCTCAGGAGATTCATATACATGCATTAAGCAAGAAGAAAATATTCAAGATATCAGGTTGTTTTTTCTTTTTTAACCTTTATCTTAAACCAAATACAGAAGTGCTGCTGTGTAATCTTTGATTACTAAATCTCGTATCATAAACAACTTCATTTATTGATAGATTTGCATGTTATTGATAGGTAAATTCTGATAGATTTTGACTAAACTTCTGTAGCTTATATTTACATAAAGCTGTACATACTGGTCTTCCAGATACTCTAAGTACTATCAAAATTAATTTTTTAAAAAAGATATATATTATTAAAAGAATGTAATACTTTGTACACTGTTGTTGGGTAAACAAGGATCTAGAAAAGAAAACTATTCTCATGCCGTGGTTTTAATCTCTATGAAAGAAAACAACATAT
Source organism: Nyctibius grandis (assembly GCF_013368605.1). Classification (NCBI taxonomy): domain Eukaryota; kingdom Metazoa; phylum Chordata; class Aves; order Nyctibiiformes; family Nyctibiidae; genus Nyctibius; species Nyctibius grandis. Next base: position 72,912,453 of record NC_090659.1, on the reverse strand, counting down.
TTGCTTTTCCCACATGTTTTGTACTGTATCTATCACAGAATCACAGAATCACAGAATGGTTGGGGTTGAAAGGGACCTCTGGAGATCACCTAGTGCAACCGCTCTGCTAAAGCGTATTCCCCTAGAGCACATTGCACAGGATCATATCCAGGCAGGTTTTGAATATCTCCAGAGAAAGAGACTCCAAAACGAGAGACTCTATTTGCATTTAGGAATACGATACATCACATAAGGCTGTATTAACCTGTCTACATACAGAAATCTATGTATGCTTTAGTCACTCTCTGTACACTCTGTGGTCAATAAAGGAAAACCAGACACACCAGGGCTGTGATTTACTGCATCCAAAGACCAGCTAGGCACAAATGAATAAGCTACAATTTCTCTTTCTCTCCATTGACTATAAACAGAATATAGAATGAACACCTTCGATTCAGACTTCCACACCACAATGTGTTTAAAATTTAAAAGAAAAATTCTGCACTAACAAACTCATCAAGCATGTGTCGGCTAAAAGTAGGGCATCTAGCCAAAACTACATATTTAGGTTCAATCCATAGTGAGCAGAGAAAAAAAGGTTAAAATGACAACTGCTTTTCTGCTACCCCTTCTGCATCACAACAAGTCTCAGGAATGTCTCTCTACTGTTTCAATATTTCTACAGAAAGGACATTTTGCATGAAGGCTGGAAGGGAGTTGCTGTATGCTTCATTCAGGTTTGCAATGACAGCTGAAGACTATGACTATGGGAGATGCCATTGAACATACCTGCTTATAATGCAGATGCAGTCAAATACATCTATAAAGACAATTCATAAAATCTATTTTCCTACTTCCATTTGAAATGGATTATTCCGTTCTTCCAGAAGCACCTGTTTTTAGAGTCAAGACAATTGCCTTAGATTAAATGTCCAATTTTAGGTGACTGGTATTAGGTAAAATAAACCTGCAGTGACTACACAGCTTTTAAACTTTTAGAGCCTTTCATTGCATGATTTTACCAGGGTTTCTTTAAACTTAGAGGGGCTCGTACTGAAATGTGAGTTTCATGTAATTTGTAACCATAACCTAGTGGACAGATGTAACAATGAATTAGTGTTATTATGCTAGACCAGATGTAAATTCCTTTCCTCACAATTTTTTGTACACTAGTTCCACTATCACAAGTCACAGTCTGCTATACTTTTAAAGATTATGTAAATTATTGTACATGAAAGAAAGTAATGCACTATTTACGAAGCAGAACAAATCCCTGAAAGCTGAAATTTCTGTCAACTGACACCTGGTTTATATACTTTGTGGGAGAGGTGGAGAGACTTGGGGGTTGATATTTATATCATTACATATATTACTTACTAAAAATTTGGAAAAAGAGTGTCATTACTCTTTTCTCAGACAAAAAGAAGTGATATTATGGTTTATTCTGGGTAAGCCCAGAAGGTCTCTACTGTACTTCATTCTGAACAAAAGCTTTATGACAGCACTAGTAAACCCTAGCCAAGATACCTTACCAACGTAGTAGGGCTATATTGCAAGGAAAAAAGAAGGAAAAAGAAAGACAGCAATACTCTCAGCCTCATTATGTTATTCCACTTTTTCATAATCTTCATCCTCACAAACTGAATTGTTACTTGAATACATATACCTGAAGCAAAAAGCCGTTGTTCTTTCCTCATTGTCTGAATATCATTTTAGAACACATACGATATTTCACTGATGATGTTTGTAAAGTGTTGATTTCTTAACTCTCATAGCTACTATAACAAATTTTTAAAAATACATGATTAAGCTACTCCAACAATTTACTAAATTATGCTAAACGTATTTATCACTAACGCACAATTACTGTCATTCACAATATACAAGGTGTGATATGAAAATCAATTTGTAAAAACAACAAATCAGCGTTACTTATATATATATTGTTTGAATGTTGACATTTTTGGTCATGCCCTTATGCTTTAAATTTTAAGGTCAGCCTAACTTATGGAAATCAATTTTCCTTTTCAAGTTCATAAACCCTGAACTTCAGTAAGTTAATAACAAAATAAACACAAAAGGTTAAAATGAAAAAAAAAAAATCATTTTTCTTCAAGAAACCTTGTGAGTTTCAGGATACAATTAAAATTTTTAAGATTAATAGCTAAAATGCAATAAAGTTCTTGATTCCTTCAAGTCATCAAAAAGTCATGAAAATGAAAAAATACAATATAGAAGCAGTGTTGGAGATTTGTAAAAATATTTTAGTAATTTCACCAAGAAGTCTGTTTCCAGCCCTTTCTTGTATTTTCCTCTCTAAAATGTGCATCAAACAATAAAAAACTTTAAATTCAGCAATATCTTGGTTTGACCTTCAAGCATGTGTTTTTCAAGATCAGCAAGGAAAAAAATATTAGGATTTTTATTCTAAGCTGGTTCATATATATGCCTTGGTTATCTGCTTACTTAATATCTAAAAAATAATTTTGGAGTTCTTAGTCTACCTTTAGAAAAATAATTAATAGTAGAGATACCTTTGTTCCCTATGCAGCATACAGAGAGTATTAGAAATATAAGAACAATTTACACCTGGTTACAATGGTTAGATGGAACAATTTGTCTGAGGCTGAAATATGAAAGAGGCAGAATGCAGTCAATAAGAGGTAGCCAGTAAGAAATACTTAAGAGGGTGAATCTCAGAAGCTTCAGTTCAAAGCTGCAGGGACAAAGTTCAGCTTGGCTTAAGACCCTGATATAGCTATGAATATGGCTACTAAAGAATTCTGGATTTTCTCTATTCCTTTAAAACACAAACTTAGAAGAGAATATGCCTTGGAGTGGCAGCAGACCCTTTTCCTAAAACACACAGGTGTGTTCTGATTCCAGGTCTCATGGCTTTTCATATAAATTTTATCTTGTAACCAATTCATGAAAAGTACACAGACTGACATGACAACAAGGAAAGAAACTCTCAAGTGTTGTACAGAATCCCTCTACTCTGGCACAAGGAATTTCAAAGACTTTTCTGCATGTAGAACAACTTCTACAGCATATGTGGAAGGAGTGGCAACGGAGCCACACTGAGAAGGCTTCCCAGCATGGGTACGCAAGTTTCATGTCCACTGTGTGAGACTTGACATAGTTACCTAATTACCTGTAAAAATCTATGTCTTTAAATTTTAGTGTGGGTTTACTGGCTGTATTGCATTTTGGAAATAACTAACAGCAAGTTAGGCCACTGTGAATTGATAATACTCTTGCATAGCTATTAAGTCTAATTGTGGATTATACTTAGGAAAATTACCACAATAAAGGAAAGCTATACAAGATATTTTTCCCCCTTTTTTATTTCAGCAGAAGGAAGGCAGACTGTTCAATTCACCTCTACATCCCCTTCGTGTTTCAAAGAATATTATGAGCTTTAACATTTGTGGGTTCTGTGAATGAACATCAACCATTACATCTTCAGCACCTGACATGGCACTCTGTTATACACTGCTTCTTTCAACCACATTGCAAATAATCGATTTTTTTTTTTTCTGTGTAGCTTATACACAGTATAAGTATTAATACGGAGCTATATAAAAAACAGGTTGAAATTACATGCAGTGGCAAATCACCAGGGCAACAGGGAACTATTCACAACGTTACAGTGCTGTTTTTCCATTTCAGAAGCTCTAAAGAGATATTACTGTTGCAGAAATAACCATAAAGCTGGCAGCAAAAAATAAAATAGTATTTTCAAAAGCCAGTTAGAAGGTGTGAATCAAACTATTGTTAAGACACTTTAGTTGTATGTGTGTTTATATTTACCCAAAATTTACTGTGTACTTTTTGTGGTTAGAAGAATGAATGCCTTCAAATTAAATTTATTAAAACTTTACAAAGTATAAGGACCATTGTTAATATCTTGCCACATTGCTGTTCTGCCAGTACTGAAAGACTTTTTCCACTAAAACATTCCAACCTTGCTAAATCTCTAAACGCAAAGATTAAAACATGCATACTTTTAAAATGTTTTATCTCAGATACTTTGAATGCTTTGATCTTACTGATGTTACAATTGTTGCACATGATTTTTAAACTAGGTCATTTCGTTGTGGATCTGGAATAAAATTTCCATGTGATCGTATTTCCATGTGCGCCTGTGAACATGTTAGATAACTTCTTCCATGTCACGAATCTTCACTGACCTTACTTACAAGTCACGAGCTTCGGATTTACACAGTAGACACATGAATGGATTGAACAGTGAAAGAATGGGTAGAATGCCTAGAGTAAAGGCTAGAATACATATGCCCTGGACAGGATCACATGATCATAACTCTGTATCATTTCTTTTGCATTAGACAGTCTAATTACTACTATCTTTAGTGAGACTCCTGCAGGTAGATAAGAAGAACAAAAGTCCTTATATATTGATTTTAATAAAGTTACATTCAACGAGCTGTAGGAGAGAAAGGGTGTGGAAAGATATCTTACAGTCTGATACAAATTTTCTGAATGTGTTAGTAATTCTTGCTGCTTTAGGTCAGCAGTAGAGAGGTTGAGATTTTATTTTCTTTAAGGAAAATGAGAAAGCCATTAACAAAGCGTATATATATATATGTGTGCAATATATACAAGAATATATTTTAATAAGATTGCAAAAAATAGAAATCAAAGTATTAATAGTAATTAAAGCTATGCATTTATGATTAATATTGTTTTATCCTAGAACTGAGTTGAGGATATTAGATTAGATCTGCTCTCAATTGGTGTCTCTTTTATAAAGAACTATGAGTAATTCTGCAGTGATAAGAAATATCTGTAAGCACCTATGTAGGCATGTTTTTCAACAGCTAAGTCACTGGGGTTCCCTTTCCCATCCAAAGCTGAAAGGTATTATGTTCCCTGATCCACCAGTGGGTTGTATAGTAAACCAAGATTATCTTCATCAGCACTAGGATTCGTTGCCCATCGTTTTACCTACAACTCTTTGATGGAGCAGCTTCAGTATTTCTCCTGTGGCAGATCTTCAGATACATTTGCAGCATCACTGCTTTGTTGCCTATACTCAATTAATAAAAAGCAGTCTTTGATAAGACTGTGATATCAAATGTGTGAAATACACTGGAGCTTTTATAAATGAGAGGAATAGTTAGTGACAGTGCTTGAGAGTGACAAAGGAAAAAATCCTATATTAATACAACTAATAGAAGTGCCAAAACACCTGCATGCAATACTCTCAGGGGCTTTGTCAGTCCAAAATTCTAGGCAAATATACACTGCAGGCATCATCATCCCCTTAAAAATCTCCAGCAGTAATAAACTTGCTTTTCTGAAAGATTTGGGATGAACCATGCTTGTCTAACACAAGGCCTTCAGGGAATCACTTTGGCAGGGGTTCAAGGACATCACTTTCTGAAGAGCTCCACAGACATTAGAATAAAAAATTATCAAAATACACCATTCTAAAAAAAAGACCTGTAGGACATCAATCTAGTTAAGTCCAAGGACGTGTCTCTGTAGAATTCCCTATGGTGTCAGAGGAAAGAGTATCTCTGCACATCATTGCAGATTCTTCATAATTACTGCAGGGATATTACCAGGAGAACTGCTGCAGGGAATAAAAAGCCTTTGGGTAACATATCTTGTATTATTCCCCTAATTATGTCAATGTGACACACCGTTGTATAGACCATCATGGTGTAGATTGTGTGTAGAAAAAAATTAAGTGCTATGAAAATGAACATGTGGAATGATTTTCAAATGTAGTATAATATGGATCTGAGGGAGCAGTTTACATAATGAGTCTCATAAATCATGATTCCCATTGCTCTTTATCCACAGGATCTGTAGAGCACACACTAGGCCACCTTGTAGCTAACAAACACAGATTCAAACACAATATAAAAAACACATCAAATTAACCAAAAGATAGATTGTAGCTGATCACACTAGGAGTATGGATGTTCTGAGCACTCACAGGGAAAACACTGCCCCTCAGCCTTCTGCTGCGTAGGTGCGGAAATTAATATTCATTGTCAATTTTCAGATTGAAAATTGATTTCTAACTGCTTCATGCAGCAACGTATATCTGCTTTTTCTTTAACTAAAGTCACCAAGTAGCAAGGACAATAGTTCTGCATCAGGATGAGTTTGTTCAGTCTTCTAAATGTTTGCTTCTAAATGTTCATGACTAAAGAAATCAATGATAATGGGGTAGAAAATCTGTCTGTAACAACTATTGGCTCAAAGACACTGTCTGATGATGAGAAATTTACATGTTAGTACGTATAAATTCATTCCTCAGGGTGTAAGGTTATGTGATAAAAGCTCATCTAAAGATCCACAAAGGAGCAAAGCAGCACAAAGGCAGGTGGGAACCCAAATGAAGGGTTCTCAGGGCTGTCCCAGGAGACCCTCAGCCCCTGGGACAGGTGTGAAACCCATCAGAAAGAGTAAAGGGGAATAGCGCTCTCACCTTTGGAACTGAGGAGGGTTGCTACCTAGGGGTTTGGGATACGTGGAATACAGGGGAATAGTTTTTTGGGATTGCACAAGACTCACTGTGGGATGCTTAGGGGAGGAAGGAAAGATGGCGAAAGGGAGGGAAGAAGGTGATTTGAGGAGGAGCAAAAAAAAGAAAATAGAGCAATAAGGTGATAAAAAGAGTTGGTTGCATGTAAACGTATGGATGGTCAGTACACTTGTCTGGCAATGCTCTGCATCTGATCAGTGCAGCATGTCCTACCTTATGAAATGCCATTTCTAACTCCTTTCCTGGTACATGAACTCTTAGTTCAGTGTTGGGGGGGAGAGGGAGGGACAGAGTCTGAGTGCCAGCCACTGGAGTTAGACCACAGGTCAGCGGGCCCTGGAGTCATGGTACCAGGAACTGAAGAAACCAGAGAGAGTGGACTTATGTGCTAAAAACTAGAGTGGGACCTCAGGTCACAGGGTCCCACGTGTCCCTGCTGTCAGGAATTGGACCAAGTGCAGGTGTATAAGGGAGTGTGTGATCACTAGCAAAGATCAAGCTAGACTAGCCAGAGAGTAGATTAAGCGGCCTCAGAGCCAGGGTTGTGTGTGTGTCTCTAAGGGTGAGACTACGGTGCAACTGGCTGTCAGGTGGACCAGTGATGTCCTGGCCATCTCTGGGTGTGCGAGTGTCCATGTGTATGTGTGTCTGTGCGTCTCTATGTGTGCGTGTGTGTGCACACGCACAAGTGAGGCATTCTGTACTGGCAGGGGCTGCAGCCATGGGGTCTCATATGTCCATATCCCATTAACTGGGGAGACTGGGATCCAGGGCCAACTAGTGGGCAGCCTAAGTGTCTGAGCCCAGCTGCCGGAGAGATCCACCTTGTGCTTACATCTGTGTATATATTTTCACTGGCAGATCTCAATCTTGCCCAGCCAGAGAAGGGAGCAGGATGAGGCCACTTATGCTGTCTGTATTCATGTGAGTGTTGAGTGTGTCTGTCTGTGATCTCTGTGCCCAGCTGTGTATAAGTGTATACAAGTGGTGTATACATGTGTTCTGTGTGCATGTGCCTATTGGGAATGCATCCTCAGCCTCCCTACTGGTTGCACCTGGGGGACGGTGGAGCTGTGGCAGCCTTGCCTGGGGCTGCAGGTTCTGCAACCTCTACTACAGAGTATAACTGAGATACACACAACTTATAGAAGAAAGGATTCAACTTAACAGTTATGAGAAAGACAGTGGAGGTTTGTTAATTTCTCACTGTATTTATGGTTGCAGGTAAATAGTGGTGTCTCAAAGACTGATCTAAAGTCATTAAAATCAACAAATTTGAGACTAATAAAAAAATTTGAAAACACAATAGAACAAATGATGTTAAGTTCTAAAACTAAATAAAAAAATCATCAGTCATACCAGAGTTCAACTTTTTTAGAAACTTCCACACCATTCATAAGCATCTGTCACTTAGAAACACTTAAATGCCCACTGAATGATATAGTGATCAACCTTGCAAAGCATCCTGGATTTTTTTTTTTTAGAATAAACAAGAGACAAGGGTTGCAAAACTTATGATTTTTTATTGAAACAAAAATTCTCTAACAACTGACTATCTGTTTAAATCTTCACATTCTTATTTTTCTACCTGCATCTTTCTAACGTGATTACTTTTCAGAGATACAGAGTGTCTCAACCTGTATCTCCCTTTTATCTTCCTCACCCCAAATGAAAAAGCAGTCCGATTCCTAACAGCACGCTTTTTTCCAAAACATGTTTAATTTTTGGAATAGACTTTTAGCACCTATGCCTTTGAGAGTGCTGCAAGACATTCCATTTTTTAAGAAGAAAGTGTGAAGTTTGGTTATTGTTTTTTTTAGGTAATACCATTGGATCTTAGCTTTCTTTTTCCCTTGAATACGTGTTTCTTAGAGGCATCCAGAATGACTTTAAAACCAATACACATAAACCCAAGATAAAATTATTTATCTAAGGGACAGTAAGTCCAAGGCTTGGGATTTTTGGCAGACCTTGAATAAGGAGAACACTGTGGCTGAAGCATTCACAAATGCAGTGGAGACTTACCCTCTTTTTGATTCAGACTTTTTGCTCTCAGTCTTTTTGATTGAGAGCAAAGTGATGAAAATCAAATCCAGGGAGTGTGCTGGAGTTCATTGCTTTCTTAAAGTCAAGTGTTAATAAAAGTTAAATTATCCATATTAAAACATGCTTTGTTCTTTCTTTGTGTTTGTTCAGAATGAGTTAATTCAGAGGGCATTATATTCAACTGTCAGATTTATCCATGAGTCAGAGAATTCCTTGTAACCTAACATGCATCTGCTAAAAAAAGAAATTAAACAATGGAAATGTTTTGTTATTTTTTGAAAATAACCCTTTTAATAATATCTTTCAGTAACCATTGCTATTTTGTAGTTAATATCAGACAGCTGTAAACTACTTTTATGTCTAATTCCAGAATTGTGTAGTGCAAGAAAAGTCTTATATAAACTTCACTATACTTCTGTCCTTAGGAATGACCTAAAGCTCATTCAAACAGACAGCCCTTCCTTTGTAAAGGTGTGATAATCATATATGAACCTGAGACATCAACTTTACTGCAGGAATTAAGTAACCTATAAGTATGATCATACATTTTGCTATCCATGAGTTCTGACTGACTTTGTCAGCTTTGTACATTTTCATTTACTGCATAATGGTTTCTAATAGTTGGAGTGAAGTCAGAGCTTTAAGAAGTTTGCACTAACTTCAATTAAAAGGTTTGTCTTAATCAGCAGTGATGCTCTTGAGCACTTGCAACTATAAACCTATGAATATGTTCTTTAGAATAACTCCTGTACAAAGCATTTGATGAAAAAGCTGAGTTCATAATAGAAACGTTCATACAGCATAGCATTTTGAATCTTGGTTTCATCAACTCATACTTATCTGTGGTCTACATTTAAAAAGTTTTATTCAAACTTTCCATACAGACATAAAGGATCAAACAAATAGATAGATCTTATACAGTGCTCAACACAACCTTGTTTAACTTAATTTCTTAAAATCCAGGTTTTTTTGTACTGGTAATAGAAGATGGACTATGATAAACCACTGAAAATCCTGGTTTCCTTTTATTACCTCCCCACCCGCCACCACCCTGAAGAAAGGTGTTTTTGAACTGCCATTAATATTTTTATTTGTAAACTCTTTATGTTGATATAGGTGGCAGGATATACACACTGTACGTTACTCATGGATGTTCCCAATCTATCTATCTGTACTTTAATAAAGCGAAACATCTCTGCAGACCCATGAATCTCTGTGATATTATCTATTTCTGTATACTTCCTTTGATTGCTTTCCATCACATGGTGTTACCAAGGGAAAACATTTGTATCTGTAACATCCAGAATTTCTCCTTAAAAGACAACTCTTCACAAACTTAGCTTTCTTCTGTTTCCAATATTGCTGATACTTTAACAATGTCGACTTTTTAATTTATATGTGTGAAACCAGAGAAGGACCAAGGGAGTGCTTGTATGGATCCAAATCATGAATGCTTCAGTATAAAGAAACTTCCCTAGCAAATTACAAACCATAAAGAAAACTGCTATTTAAATGGTATCAAACACAATTCCTCAGCAAAATATTCAGTACCATATGGTGAAGCGTTGTCGTTACCTGAATGAAATTTCTTTCTTAAAAACATTATTGCATCAGCATGAAATGAAATGAGGAAAGTGAAAAGTAATTATATATAATGATATGTCTTGTAATTAGTACTTTCTGACTACAACAACAGTATTCTTATACATATGTAGCAGGGCATATAGGCCAAATTTAATATAACAGCAAGAAACAGAGATTTAAGAATGGACATCTCAATATCCAATGAAATGGAATAATGTTTTCAGATTAAGAAGCACACAGTGCTTCTTTCCAGACCAGCTTAGAGGAGAATTCTGTGGATAATTATTAAATAAACAGGCTTAGGCCTGTTCTCCTACTGTGTTGATTATTGTTCATCTGAGGGCTGATCAATAACTGTATAATATCCTTCAACTGAATCTCAAGAGTATTTTTAACTTCTTATTTCCATTCTTGCTATGAAGTTGTATTAAGCCAAAGTGTCAGCATGGCACTAATAATTGGTAAATGTCTTCATTCAGAGCTGAATGTGGTTAAGTGACTTCACTGGAGCAGGTAGAGGTCCCTGAACAGGGGATATCTACAGTGCTAGGAATTGTAATATCAAAGTCAGAGGTAAAAATATGGTGTGAATGATGTTTTGTAACTGTCAAATCTGCAAGACATTTAGAGTGTAAAGTAAAGGGAAAATGAAAGTTGTTTAGGAGCCAACAGGAAGCAACAGATGCATTTATGCTTCTGAAACATTCACAAGTTTTCTCTTAGAGCACCACTGTAAACATGTAAAATGTTCAGTTTGTTATTTTCCTCTTTTGTTCTGCACAGTATTAAGTTCACAAGAAATATTTTATAAAAATTAGCAAATATAGGGCCTTTTAGAATTGCAGGTAGATAAATGCCACTCTGAATCTCAAGGTGTCAAAAACAGGAAAAAGGGAAATGGCATGTTTCAGTGATGATAGTAGCTTAGCTGAAACCATAAAAATTAACTGTGAAAACCTGTGAAATATAGTGGAAGCTGCTGGTTCTCAGGCCAGTCCTTCTTCAAAGTGAAAAGAATTAACTCTGAAAACGGCATTTCAGTTCCCAGGTGATGCCAAAGAGTGGATACATATAGTTCCTCTAGTGAGGTGGTACCCTATTTTTTTTCCATGTTGGATCAGTATATGTCATAACTTTAAGGAAAAGCCTTCTTGGTTTTATTAACATTTGGTTTTGTTGGCATTGGGCAAATATAGTTAGGTTCTTCCTAAGTTCAAAGCTATGCTAAACTGGAATGACAAGACAGGTGACATGCTCAGAATATTGCTGTCAGCAAAAAGCAAAGCACAACCTGTATGTGAAACTAAGACTATTTTTTGTCTAATAAAACACATTAGCATTGTATCCAAAATACAGCAACTATTACTACTAATTCAGTTACAATAATACTAATAGTCACAAACAAAATTAACTATTTAATAAAAACCAAATCTCATTATCAATATCACAGTTGAAAATTATAGGAGAAAAAAGGCCCTTTTAGTATCTACCCCTTCATTTCTGGTGTTATGTTCATCATTTCATTGCCACTCAATGTCACCAGACTTCCTTAAGAGGAAGGCAAAAGGAAATGTAATAATTAATGTAAATAATGTTTCTGTAATAAAACAGTGGAGGATTGCTTGGTAGTATCTTGAATTTAATAAAAACTAGGAGCTTACTAGTCATACTTTGCATCATTATAATTTGTATTATATTCCATAGTAACATGCTGACATAAAAAATAGTTTGGAGGCTTTAGCAGTACAATTATGATAGTGATGATTGACAAAAAAAACAAAAAAACCCTACACCTAGAATAAGGTACATATGGGAAGATACTGTAACAAATGAAGGATAAAATATTAAAAGTATCTGTTTCATGAGATTTCCTTTGCTTCTACAAGGTAAGTTGATCCAGGAAGAGTGTGTGCCCTCTGAGAAAGAAATGGAAGTGTAACACTTGAATAATAAATACTTAGTTTACTCGAGGACCTAGAGTCACAAAAGATGTAAAGATACCTGATTCACGAGTGTAGCAATGCATCCTCAAACTAAGGTATATGTGCAGAAGTTTTGTATCAACTTTTGACCTTAACTTTTGAAAAAATAATAGGTATAGGACTGAGAATCCTGAAGTTGCAATTCTTTCCTGAGGCTGTTCTATCTAGGCAGGTGATACCAGGCCTGATATTATCTCTGTGCTTTGCCTACAACCAAGGTCTCAGTGCAGTCTGGAATTTAATCTGGATAATGATAAAAGTGAAGTTTGAGCTACGTTGTTTTCTATATTATCTATTCATATTTAACAATTATTTCACATACACACAGAAGCTGAAATAAGGAAAAAGTATCCCATAAAAGACAAAGTCCATGTATTCACTAGGAACATGGTCTGAGATATTTATTTTTTCAAAAAAGGGAATTTAAATATTGAATTACTTAAAAACACATGTTAAATATGAGGATTTATATAATCTCTGTCAAAAATACTATCTAGAACTAGTATGTGTCTTTATCTTTAGGAACTATTTACATCTGTCCTTTGAAACAGACCCATTTTGAACACTTTTTAAATAGATAGAGCATGTCCAAGGGGAAAGAAAACAGCCAGAAGTCAGGATATATAGCTCTGTGGTGATTCACTATGGTTGTCTCCAGTTTTACTTTAGATGGTGAATCTTCATAAATTCATAGTGTTAGCCTCTGAGTTCATCTTTCATTTCCCTGGAAACCAGAGCATTGTGGATGAATACTTGGCTCTGACCCAGAGCTGAGTCATAAGCAGTTTCTGCATCTGATATGAGAGTCCAAGATCTCTCCTGAAGCTAGCAGCACAAGCATAATTCTGAGTATAACCTCCACAAGTCACTTTTGATAGAACTGTTCTCATGTATCATAGGGATCTAAGTGCTACATCTAAATTAGAGCCTACTTTTCCTTGTCTGTCACTTGAAGTGAATGCAGAGAGAAAGAAAAGCCAGAGGAGGAGTGATAGCTTTGAATAGCTGGGCAATCATTCCTATGTCTGCGTTTAAAATAATATACTCCTGATTTCACCTGTATGCCACCTTCATATAGAGAGGAGACGTGGATTTGTACTTTTCCTTTGTGATTACAAGGCACTTAGGGACTAGGCGGGGTGACTGAGAGACCTGAGTTTCTGGGTATACTGTGGCACATACAAGCTGCTACTTCTAGATGCAGTGCATTGTTCTCCCTCAACGAAACTGTCTCCTAACTTAGGCATTTTAGTAGTGCCCAACTAGCTAGCTGAGTGGGTAACATAAATATCTTTGCATTTTATTTTCCTCACCTGTAAAATGAAACTAATATACTTATTCATAATACATTTATGGAACAAATATAAGTTTTAATTCAAAAGAAACCACTACTGTGCATCTGCACATGAACTGTAGCTCAGTATAGTTACCAAACTCATACATAATACTCTTGTCTGTATACACTAAATTGGCTGTTTACATGCAAAACCAGGATGAAAGCTAAGACATGGTTAGCATTGGTCATGAATATTACGTTAGATTCCTAGGCAGCAGAATGCTATAAATACACTGAAGATTTTTTTAATTTATCCTCAGACTCAAAGTAACAATAATAGATTTTTTTTGCACTGATATTTTACATATGAACTAGTTTTTAAATATATTTGTGTACAAAATTATTTCAATATTATGAAAATGTTTTGTTGTCATCATAATTATTGTGAACAAGCAGGTCACTATTCCTGGTATAAGGCATTTTAAATTGCATGCTGGGTTTCAACAGTATTTGAAAAAAGGAACGTCCTTGTGAATTAAGCTTGGATTCAGTGATACATCTTGCTGTTCTTTTGTTCAGAACATTCATAGGAAAAAGAGCTGACCAGATCTTTTTTTTTGTTTTTTTTTTACTGTCTACATAGGTTTAGAGCAAATTTATTATGGGATATCTGAAGTTCCTTCGTGAATCTCAAGGTAATCTCATCTCTAATGCTTTTATACAGTAGCTATTTAATCTTCTTTATGGAGAGGACAGAATGACCTTATTCTTTACTTTTCCTAATAAAACTTCGTATGGTTCAGAATTTCAATGAGATGAAAAATGAATTTTGCCTTACTGAAAAACAAAAACATGGAAATGTCTCTGAAGTAGGAAGAACATTTTCCTCCTAAGCTTTAACCGAAAAACAAAAATTAATTTTGTTTCAATTATTAATCTCTTGCAATACTAGAATTATTTTCTGGTGATGATTGACCTAAAATGCAGAAAATTATATTTATCTTTCCCAGTTGATGAATTCAGAGATCTTAAAAATAAAGGTATGTATAGTGAGGCTGCAATGTAGAAATATGTCCTAAAGTCTGTTTTCATCAAATAATTTATTTTATTCACTCAGCATAACTGCTTAGCATTGTGTCTAGTTTTACTTTAAAAAAAAAAAATACTGTCAACATTTGTATTAAATTCCTTTCCGTGAACAGACAAAAAACGTCTGTTTTGACAGGGTCTCAAAAATACAGAATGGTTTCAAGAAAAATCTTTACAGGCAGAAAAATATATTTCAGGTGAATCACTGCTAGTATTTTTGATGGAAAAAAAGCCTCAGCTTTTCTTACTGCTTCACCTGCAGCAATAGTAGCATGAATGTGTACATTAATCTGCACAACGGTCCAGAGGATGCCAGAATTTTAAGCATCATGTTATTTACCCTAACTTACAGCATGTTTAGAGTAGAAGTACTTGTGTATCTTTTATATAGCTGTTACTATCGAAACAAATTGTTTTAATCAGCACTAGTCGAGTTGACATCTTTGGAACTATGATCATTTAGTTACAGTGACTGTGCCTCCCCATATTTGTGTATCTGTGTGTGTGTGTGTGTGTGTGTACACACACATACCTATTCGTGTGGGTAGAGAATACACACAGAAAAAGTGAATTGGAGCAACAGTAATAGAAGTCCCGGTCTTCTTTAGTAAAAGGCAGACATATCCACACAGCTTTGCAAATGCTGAATATTGGAACAGTGCATGATGAAGAATCAAGTACCCTTCACTCCTTCTGTTCAGTCTTTAATTTCAAGAAGTTTTTCTTTTTTCCTTGCTGTGATATACAAAACTGACTGGAATATGTCATTATTTGGGTAAATAGCACATTACACAAGTAAATGATAAACTTATCCTGCAATATACCAAAGATTCCCACAACAACTCTTATTTAAAATCTGATTTTATTTTATTTTACCAATTACTTTCTAAAATAGATACAAGAGGTTTTTTAGAGGTTTTATGTAATACTGTCCTTTAACTGCTTGATGACACATTTCTGTTTTGTGCGTCCTCCACTGTACTTCCACAAAGAACACGTGGCAGATCAGTTCAGTACATCTTCAAAATCATAGATCGGTTTAGTCTGCAGTGGAAAAATACACACAGATAGGCTGAGATCACTGGTATTTCCAAATCCTGAGTAGAAGATGCCAATCTTAAAACTAGAACTAAATCACATAGAAACATTCCAGTTGGTGACATACATCATTCTTTCAAAAGCACAACATAGGACTTCAGTTTAGAGAGAGCTGAGTTACTTCTGAAATCTTTACCTCAAAGTCCCTCAGTGTGTTAGTATGGACAAAACTAACCAGAACACTATTAATTCAACAACTCAACATATTCAGTAACTGAAAGTGCTTATTCAACTACCCACTTCATCTCATCATTCCCTTTTCTGGCGTGTTTTGTGGGAAATGATGGTTGGTGGCATCTCCAGTTCTTGAACTGGGAAAAATCACTCTTGTCCAAGAAAATTATTCTTAAAATCTTTTTATGCAACTTAAGTTTTTCACCTGATGGACTGAAAGAAGAGGGATTCTAACAACCTTAAACATAATCTTCAGTATATTTTGGAGGGTTTTTCTGCTAGTTGACATAAAAGTAGGTTTATAGTTCTTTTATACAGTGAGCAAAAACACAAGCCATGCAAGAAACTTACGAATGATGGAAGTTTCTCAGTTTGAGAGTCATATTTCTTCATCACATAAATCCTATTTATGCTACATTGAAAGAACAAACTTCAGATCAATAATCTGAGATGGCAGAAAAGACAATTGAACTCATATTAGCGTGCTTGCTAAATACGAATATCAACATTTGTTGACATATTTCAAAGTGATTTTAAGCAAGGTTTTCTGTAGTCATTTGGAATGTAAGTATCAAGAATATAGTACCTGGACTAGCAGTAAGTATTCATTATATGTTGATTAAATTGTTAAGATCATAAATAGGCAAAAAAAAAATCCTTGGATCTTCAATTACATAAGGTCTGTTCCCTTTGGCCCATAATAAGATTCTGAGTTAATATCTAAAAACACTTAACAACAAGGTTTGTATATTTTCATGTTGAATTATATTTAAATGAACTGCATGAAGTTCAACAAGGCATAGTGCAAGGTCCTGCATGTGGGTTGGGGCAATCCCAAGCACAAATACAGGCTGAGCGAAGAACGGATTGAGAGCAGCCCTGAGGAGAAGGACTTGGGGGTGATGGCTGATGAGAAGCTCAACATGAGCTGGCAATGTGCACTTGCAGCCCAGAAGGCCAACCGTATCCTGGGCTGCATCAAAAGCAGCGTGGCCAGCAGGTCAAGGGAGGTGATTCTGCCCCTCTGCTCTGCTCTTCTCTCGTGAGATTCCACCTGGAGTACTGCATCCAGCTCTGGGTCCCCAACATAAGAAGGACATGGAGCTGTTGGAGCGAGCCCAGAGGAGGGCCATGAAGATGATGAGAGGGCTGGAGCACCTCTCCTGTGAAGACAGGCTGAGAGAGTTGTGGCTGTTCAGCTTGGAGAAGAGAAGGCTCTGGGGAGACGTTCTAGCAGCCTTCCAGTACCTGAAGCAGACCCCCAGGAAAGCTGGAGAGGGAGTTTTTACAAGGGCATGTAGTGATAGGACAAGGGGGAATGGTTTTAAACTGAAAGAGGGTAGATCTAGATTAGATATTAGGAAGAAATTCTTGACTGTGAGGGTGGGGAGACACTGGCACAGGTTTCCCAGAGATGCTGTGGATGCCCCCTCCCTGGTAGTGTTCAAGACCAGATTGGATGGGGCCTTGAGCAACATGGTCTAGTGGAAGGTGTCCCTGTCCATGGAAAGGGGGTTGGAACTAGATGGTCTTTAAGGTCCCTTCCAACTGAAACCATTCTATGATTCTATGATTCTATGAAGAAATCTCATAGGATCAGGTTAATCTTTACCCAGAGAAATCTGGATAGTACAAAGCATACATCCTGAGTCAAACTGTCAAGCGCTCTGAATTTTCTTGCTTTCATAAAAATAAGTTATATAAAGTAAGGGTCTTTTGATATTTATTTGAGTCTTTATTTGAAACAATTTTGACATGTCTTAGGGTATTTCTCTTTTTAAGGAGCATTTGTTTACAGGTGAATTTCTTACCCCTTTGCACAAGTCCAGGTAGATGACATCAGTCGCTCTTCCCTTATCCAGCAGTGCTGTATCCCCGTCATAGAAGGCCACCAAATTTGTCAGGCATGATTTGCCCTTAGTGAAGCCATGTTGGCTGTCACCAATCACCTCCTTGATTTCCACGTGCCTTAGCATAGTGTCCAGGAGGATCTGCTCCATGATCTTGCCAGGCACAGATGTGAGACCAACTGGCCTGTAGTTCCCCGGGTCTTCCTTCTTTCCCTTTTTAAAAATGGGGGTTATATTTCCCCTTTTCCCGTCAGTGGGAACTTCACCAGACTGTCACAACTTCTCAGAAATGATGGATAGCGGCTTAGCAATTTCATCCGCCAGTTCCCTCAGGATTTGTAGATACACCTCACCAGGTCCCATGGACTTGTGTACCTTCAGGTTCCTTAGATGGTCTCGAACCTGATCTTCTCCTACTGTGGGTGGTTCTTCATCTCAGTCCCTGCCTCTGCCTTCTGCGACTTGGGTGGTGAGGCTAGAGCACTTGTTCATGAAGACTGAGGCAAAAAAGTCATTGTGTACTTCAGCCTTTTCCATTTCCCAGGTAACCAGATCTCCCGTTTCCTTCTGGAGAGTGTCCACATTTTCCCTAGTCATCCTTTTACCACTGACATACCTATAGAAGCATTTCTTGTTGCCCTTGACACCCTGGCCAGATTTAGTTCCATCAGGGCTTTAGCTTTCCTAACCTGATCCCTGGCTGCTTAGACAATTTCCCTGTATTTCTCCCAGGCTACCTGCCCTTGCTTCCACCCTCTGTAGGCTTCTTTTTGTGCCTGAGTTTGTCCAGGAGCTCCTTGTTCATCCATGCAGGCCTCCTGGCATTTTTGCCTGCCTTCCTCTTTGTTGGAATGCATAGCTCCTGAGCTTGGAGGAGGTGATCCTTGAATACTAATCAGCTTTCTTGGGCCCCTCTTCCCTAGAGGGCTTTATCCCAAGGGACTCTCCCAAGCAGGTCCCTGAAGAGGACAAAGTCTGCTCTCCTGAAGTCCAGAGTGCTGAGCTTGCTGCACGCCCTCCTTGCTGAGCTATTCATCGTGAACTCCACCATTTTACAGTCACTGCAGCCAAGGCTGCCTTTGAGCTTCACATTCCCCACCAGCCCCTCTTTGTTGGTGAGAACAAGGTCAAGCCTGGCACCTCTCCTCATTGACTCCTCTATCACTTAGAGAAGGCAGGTATTATCAACGCATTCCAGGAGTCTCCTGAATTGCTTGTGCCCTGATGTATTGTCCCTCCAAGACGTATCAGGGTGGTAAAAGTCCCCCATGAGGACCAGCGCTTGTGAATGTGAGGCTACACCTATCTGTCTGTAGAGGGCCTCATCCGCTCTGTCTTCCTGGTCAGGTGGCCTGTAGCAGATACCCACTGTAATGTCTCCTATCCCTGCCTTCCCTTTAGTCCTGGCCCATAAGCTCTTGGTCGGCTCCTCCTCCATCCCCAGGAGTTGCTTCATGCACTCTAGCTGGACATTGACATAGAGGACGACAACACGTCCCCATCTCCCCTGCCTGTCCTTCCTAAAAAGCCTGTATCCTTCCATTCCAACCCTCCAGTCATAGGAGCTGTCACATCACATCTCTGTGATGTCAATAAGATCATAGCTTTGCAGGTATGCACATGTCTCTGGCTCATCTTGTTTATTCCCTTTGCTCCATGCATTTGCACAGAGCCATTTCTGTTGAGCCCCTGATGAAGTTGACTTACTGGCTGAAAATCCTTTCTGCTGCTCTTTTAATATTTTCAGCGTCTTTTAATATTTTCAGTATTTCAGTAGTTTTCTTTTAAGATTTTCAGTATTTTCAGATTTAGACTAGAAATATCATATGAACAGCATATTTCCAAGAATCATGTGTTGAAAACTTTTCATAAAGATAGATTTTATGTATCACAACAACTATGAGTTTCCTGGATGCAAGTGTGGCTATTCTGAGGGTTGTATTTTTTCTCTATTTCTTATGTACTGCTATGCACTTAACGTGTCTTCATTCTCCTTTATTGCCTCAATATTTTAAAGTAGTTCAAAATAAAGAACTAAGTGTGTAAAAGTTTCTTCTTCTTAACAAATTATGATTATTTGAAGTGATGGGTCTTCCAGAAGATCAGATCTTCCATAACTGTGCGCAGATTTGAATGTGACATCTGGCCATACTAAATTCACTGCAGTTTTTCATTAATATTGATGTCTTTTAAAACCAATTTAGATTTTGAGAAATGTTTCGTTTCTCCAAGCTATCAATATTTACTATTAAGTGCTTTCTTATTCTTTGCAACATTTGGCTTTTGATTACAATATATGAAGAGAGTTAGGTGGAGAGTTAAGCTAGAGTTAGGCTAGTTCATAAATGGTTAAGAAAATTCAGATTTTCCAAAGAGATCAATAGGAATTTTATATGCATAGGAGTTAAAACTATACAAGATGACTGCACTTGTCTCCCAAGAGACACCATTACTGTAGTGGAGTAAGTCTTACATAGAAAACATGTATATGATATATAGCTAGATGTCTAGCCCAGTCTAATTGACCAGATTCCCTCCATAATAAAAAGAGAGAGAGAGAGTTATGGTTAACTTTTAGAGAGCTGATGTTAAAATTTCAGAAGCCCTACCTAATATCTCTGAGCAGCTGTACATGGAAAATACTTTTTTTTCCAGGGTTTTTCTACTTAAAGTACATTTAAACTTTTTTCAATAAAATACCTCATTGTACGCTAGATGATCACGATCATAAGAAATAACTCTATTAATGCAGATACAGATATATTCAAATTATATGCAGTGGCTTCTAAGTTCAATGGTACGAGCATTTGCTTTGGCAAAAGAAGAGGCCTTAGTCTTTTATCAGAGATTCTACAATACAAAGCACAAATCTGAGATTTCTAAGAATGATGGCAAAAGCCCATAACTGACAGAAGAAAGATACATTGATAGAATTAGATGATTTGAAGAAAAAGAGGGTGGAGAAATCGTATTTGAATACAAAATTTTGGATTATCCTAACAATGACATTCTTACTCTATGTATCTGTCACGGTTTAAAGCTGGGCCAGCTACTAAACCTGTGGCAGATGCTCTCTGTTAACCCTCCCCGCCCCGACCCGAAGGGAAAGGGAAAGGGAAAAGGGAGAGAGACTTATGGGTTGGAAAGTTAAAACAGTTTTAATAAACTATAATAATGAAAAAGAATATAATAGAAATAACCAAATATATACAAATATGTACAAAACCAAGATCAAGAGCTTGGAAATCCTCCTCAGGCAGAGTTGCTCCCCCCAGTACAGGCAGCGGGGAAAAGGCAGTACCTCCCCCCAGCACGGGCAGAGGGGAAAATGCAATAGCTCCCCTGCCATCACACCTGCAGGCTTTTAACTGGAGATTTGGCAAAGCTGGTACCAATCAGTGGGAGACAGGAGGGCCCCTCCCTCCTGGGCCCCACCTCCAGGAGGCAGTGGGTTAGTGATAAGCAGGAAAGTGAGAATGACATGTATGGGATGGAATACCTTGCCGGTCAATCCTGGGTCACCTGCCCCGTCCACTCCTCCCTGCAGGTACAACCCCCTTCGGCTCTTCACTCGTAAGCAGTGACCTTGGGTTCTCTAAGACTATTTGGCCTGGTTTGAGCCAAACCAGGACATTCCACCCCTTATTCCATACCATTCATGT
The DNA here is from genome assembly GCF_013368605.1 of Nyctibius grandis. Taxonomy (NCBI): domain Eukaryota; kingdom Metazoa; phylum Chordata; class Aves; order Nyctibiiformes; family Nyctibiidae; genus Nyctibius; species Nyctibius grandis. Next base: position 72,891,190 of record NC_090659.1, on the reverse strand, counting down.
CATACTCAGATCACCACTACCTTTTCATTTTCAAATATATATATATACATATCACTAGTCTATGATTCATCTTTATGCAAAAAGTCCATCAAGTTCATTTAGTTCAGGATTGTGGGTTTCCATCTGGTTAGCAGTCTCTCAGCAGTCTTTCTGGCTAGCAGTCTCTCTTTTGTCATGGTTCGTGCCCACGGGTTGCAGGTTAAAGATGTCAGACTCGAGGAGGTTACTGGACGCCACTTGATGAAGCTAGCTCCGGTCTCATCACCACTGTCTTAACCTAAAAGACACTTATGCAGCAACAACATGCAGTTCAGACTTAAGTAGTCTCACCCAGAATCAGATCACCTTCAGGGACACATCGGACTTCACCATCTTGCAACATCACCCACCAAGTACATCCAGGTCCCTGAGCAAAAGCAATCCCACGAATGGGTTTACCTTTGCCCGTTACAGGAAGAATCCAGACAGTTTTTCCCAATAGATTCCTTTCATGCACCACAGGGACTTTATCTCCTTCTACTGTATGTAGAAGGTCTGACTGAGCAGGGCCAGCTCGATTGATAGATCCCCTGGTGTTAACTAACCAGGTAGCTTGTGCCAGATGTTTATCCCAGTTTTTTAAAGGTTCCACCCCCCATTGCTTTCAGGGTAGTTTTTAACAGCCCATTATACCGTTCAATTTTCCCAGAGGCTGGTGCATGATAGGGGATGTGATATACCCATTCAATACCATGCTCTTTGGCCCAGTTGTCTATGAGACTGTTTTTGAAATGAGTCCCATTGTCCAACTCAATTCTCTCTGGTGTGCCGTGTCGCCACAAGATTTGCTTTTCAAGGCCCAGAATAGTGTTCCGGGCAGTGGCATGGGGCACAGAGTATGTTTCCAACCATCCGGTGGTCGCCTCCACCATGGTAAGCACATAACGTTTACCCTGGCGGGTTTGAGGGAGTGTGATATAGTCAATTTGCCAGGCCTCCCCATATTTATATTTCAACCACCGCCCCCCATACCACAAAGGTTTTAACCGTTTGGCTTGCTTAATTGCGGCGCATGTTTCACAATCATGGATAACCTGTGCAATAGAGTCCATGGTTAAGTCCACCCCTCGGTCACGAGCCCATCTGTATGTTGCATCTCTTCCTTGATGACCTGAAGTGTCATGAGCCCACCGAGCTAAAAATAGTTCACCTTTGTGTTCCCAGTCCAAATCTATTTGGAACACTTTAGCAGCTTGATCCGCTTGTTGGTTGTTTCGATGTTCCTCAGTTGCCCGACTTTTAGGTACGTGAGCATCTACATGACGTGCCTTCACGACTAGTTTCTCTAGCCGAGCAGCAATATCTTGCCACAATTTAGCAGCCCAAATAGGTTTACCTTTGCGCTGCCAGTTGCTTCGCTTCCACTGCTTTAACCACCGCCACAAGGCATTTGCTACCATCCATGAGTCAGTATAAAGATACAGCCTTGGCCACTTTTCTCGTTCAGCAATGCCTAAAGCCAGCTGGATGGCTTTTACCTCTGCGAATTGACTTGATTCACCTTATCCTTCTGTGGCTTCTGTGACTCGTCGTATGGGACTCCATACAGCAGCTTTCCACTTCCGATGCTTTCCTACAAGACGGCAGGATCCATCGGTGAACAGGGCATACTGCTTCTCATCCTCTGGTAGTTCATTATATGGTGGAGCTTCTTCAGCACTTGTCACCTCAATTAAGAAATGGATTCGTGCTGCTCACAGGGACTGGACCTTCATTTCTCCTATTCACACTTGGGAAAAAGGGATTTGAGGCCCATCTCCCCTGACTGGGGTCTTGCTCACTGGTAACTGGAGCAGCCATCCTTCTAGAAAAATTCTCTCTGGTATTTCTTTTAGCTTGCAACTCACGTACTCGTGCCTGTAGGGTACTGGTAGGTTGTCCATGCCATCTGTTCATGTCCTCCCCATAACCACGCAGGGCAAACCACAGGATACCTCGTGATGTGTTCTGTTTCCTTTGAGCTGGTCCTGTAGGAGAGCGTTTTCTCCTAACAGCTGCAACGCGTGCCTGTGTAGGTAGAGAGTCAAGTTTATTCTCGATCATGGACAGTTTGTCTGACAGTTGTTTAAATGAGTCCTTGTTTTCCTTAGTCAGTTTTTCCACAGCCGAGATGCGTGCCTGCAGTGGGGAAGAAATACTATCTTCATACTGTCGCATACAGTTAGCCATTTCGCCCACAGTAGAACGGGCCATAGCATCTTTTCCCCATACTAATATTGACAATGTATGGGTATATGTCGGTGGAGCATTCTTCACAACCTTCCGGAACATGGATCGGTTGCTTTCCACTTCATCAGGGTCTACAGGATCTATAACTTCCCGTGGGTGTCTATAAATGATCTCTTGCACAGCTAGTTCTCTAAGGTAGTTAATACCTTTTTCTATAGTGGTCCATTTGCTTAGGTGGCTCATAACATCATCTTTATAGGGATACCTGCTCTTTACAGCTGACAAGAGTCGCCTCCAGAGACTGATAGTGTTTGACTTTCTTGCAAGCGCCTTATCAATACCACCATCTCTGGACAGGGATCCCAACTGTCTGGCTTCTCTGCCATCCAATTGCATGCTGTCTGCCCCATTATCCCAGCGTCGGAGCAACCAGGTAATAATAGGTTCACCGTCATAACGGCTGAAGTCTTTCCTTATATTTCTCAGGTCCTTCAGGGATAAAGAGTGGTAGGTTATCTCTACGTCCGAGTCCTCCTCTTGTGATAGTTCTGCTTTAGAAGGACCTTTCTTCTGTGATGGGTCTGCTTTAAAAGGACGATCGAGGAAACCCCCATCTGTGTTGGGCCCTAACTCTGCCTGAGAAGGGCCCTCACCTGGGTCATATGATGGCTCTGCCTTAGAAGGCTCCGAGTCATCATCCTCCTCTTCACGAGGTGATTTCTTTTGGTATTTCTTCCTGGTTACAGGAGCAATTGGTACAGATTTGATAGATGCTGGAGTCTGAGTAGATGCAGTGGCTGTCATGGGAGTGCTGAGAGTCTGAGTAGCTGCAGTGGCCATCTTGGGGGGTGTAGCAGCTGTGGTGCAGGCTGCTGAGGTGTTAGTGGGTTTAGTGGCTGTAGCGACAGTACACACTGTAGGATCTGAGGTGGCTGCATAACACCTACAACTGTCCCTGCACCGATATTTAATCTTATCCCACATCAGAAACACATTCAGGACAACCAAAAATAAAAACATGCCACCTAGACAGCACCATCCTAATTTCGCAAAATCTAGTGGAATCAGCTTGGCAGAAAAGGAGAAGGTACTATTTCCCAAAGTAAAACTGGAAGTGTGATCATTAACAGAATCAGCTAAAGGACGCCTGGAGCGTGCAGATGAAGTCGCTGCTACTGATTCGCAATTAAAGCTGCCCATCATTGCGTCATAGAGATAAGAGATCGGAATATTAACTGCCCAGTTTATCACAGCATAAATCAGTATCAAACCCCATACCAAAACAATACATTTCGACCAGCGTCCACTGCTAAACTGCATGTAAACATTCATAAGAAGCAAGCAATAACACAGTGCCCACGGCAGGTAAGGCATCATTGCAATACTCAATTGTGAAAGAAACTCCATAAAAAGATGAGATAACACAGCATTCAAAAGTGACATCACCATCTTCACTATCTGTTTTAACTTTCCAACTCCTGGTAAATCTCAAAGGAAGAAATCTGATATTCTCTCAGCTGAGCTCTCCGGGTCTCCTCCCACCAGAGCCAGGATTCAACTTATCAGAGCAACCTGTTGGAGCTTCTCTCGAGCCCCACGTTGGGCGCCAATGAATCTGTCACGGTTTAAAGCTGGGCCAGCTACTAAACCTGTGGCAGATGCTCTCTGTTAACCCTCCCCGCCCCGACCCGAAGGGAAAGGGAAAGGGAAAAGGGAGAGAGACTTATGGGTTGGAAAGTTAAAACAGTTTTAATAAACTATAATAATGAAAAAGAATATAATAGAAATAACCAAATATATACAAATATGTACAAAACCAAGATCAAGAGCTTGGAAATCCTCCTCAGGCAGAGTTGCTCCCCCCAGTACAGGCAGCGGGGAAAAGGCAGTACCTCCCCCCAGCACGGGCAGAGGGGAAAATGCAATAGCTCCACCCAGCACGGGCAGAGGGCAAAATGCAATAGCTCCCCTGCCATCACACCTGCAGGCTTTTAACTGGAGATTTGGCAAAGCTGGTACCAATCAGTGGGAGACAGGAGGGCCCCTCCCTCCTGGGCCCCACCTCCAGGAGGCAGTGGGTTAGTGATAAGCAGGAAAGTGAGAATGACATGTATGGGATGGAATACCTTGCCGGTCAATCCTGGGTCACCTGCCCCGTCCACTCCTCCCTGCAGGTACAACCCCCTTCGGCTCTTCACTCGTAAGCAGTGACCTTGGGTTCTCTAAGACTATTTGGCCTGGTTTGAGCCAAACCAGGACATTCCACCCCTTATTCCATACCATTCATGTCATACTCAGATCACCACTACCTTTTCATTTTCAAATATATATATATACATATCACTAGTCTATGATTCATCTTTATGCAAAAAGTCCATCAAGTTCATTTAGTTCAGGATTGTGGGTTTCCATCTGGTTAGCAGTCTCTCAGCAGTCTTTCTGGCTAGCAGTCTCTCTTTTGTCATGGTTCGTGCCCACGGGTTGCAGGTTAAAGATGTCAGACTCGAGGAGGTTACTGGACGCCACTTGATGAAGCTAGCTCCGGTCTCATCACCACTGTCTTAACCTAAAAGACACTTATGCAGCAACAACATGCAGTTCAGACTTAAGTAGTCTCACCCAGAATCAGATCACCTTCAGGGACACATCGGACTTCACCATCTTGCAACATCACCCACCAAGTACATCCAGGTCCCTGAGCAAAAGCAATCCCACGAATGGGTTTACCTTTGCCCGTTACAGGAAGAATCCAGACAGTTTTTCCCAATAGATTCCTTTCATGCACCACAGGGACTTTATCTCCTTCTACTGTATGTAGAAGGTCTGACTGAGCAGGGCCAGCTCGATTGATAGATCCCCTGGTGTTAACTAACCAGGTAGCTTGTGCCAGATGTTTATCCCAGTTTTTTAAAGGTTCCACCCCCCATTGCTTTCAGGGTAGTTTTTAACAGCCCATTATACCGTTCAATTTTCCCAGAGGCTGGTGCATGATAGGGGATGTGATATACCCATTCAATACCATGCTCTTTGGCCCAGTTGTCTATGAGACTGTTTTTGAAATGAGTCCCATTGTCCAACTCAATTCTCTCTGGTGTGCCGTGTCGCCACAAGATTTGCTTTTCAAGGCCCAGAATAGTGTTCCGGGCAGTGGCATGGGGCACAGAGTATGTTTCCAACCATCCGGTGGTCGCCTCCACCATGGTAAGCACATAACGTTTACCCTGGCGGGTTTGAGGGAGTGTGATATAGTCAATTTGCCAGGCCTCCCCATATTTATATTTCAACCACCGCCCCCCATACCACAAAGGTTTTAACCGTTTGGCTTGCTTAATTGCGGCGCATGTTTCACAATCATGGATAACCTGTGCAATAGAGTCCATGGTTAAGTCCACCCCTCGGTCACGAGCCCATCTGTATGTTGCATCTCTTCCTTGATGACCTGAAGTGTCATGAGCCCACCGAGCTAAAAATAGTTCACCTTTGTGTTCCCAGTCCAAATCTATTTGGAACACTTTAGCAGCTTGATCCGCTTGTTGGTTGTTTCGATGTTCCTCAGTTGCCCGACTTTTAGGTACGTGAGCATCTACATGACGTGCCTTCACGACTAGTTTCTCTAGCCGAGCAGCAATATCTTGCCACAATTTAGCAGCCCAAATAGGTTTACCTTTGCGCTGCCAGTTGCTTCGCTTCCACTGCTTTAACCACCGCCACAAGGCATTTGCTACCATCCATGAGTCAGTATAAAGATACAGCCTTGGCCACTTTTCTCGTTCAGCAATGCCTAAAGCCAGCTGGATGGCTTTTACCTCTGCGAATTGACTTGATTCACCTTATCCTTCTGTGGCTTCTGTGACTCGTCGTATGGGACTCCATACAGCAGCTTTCCACTTCCGATGCTTTCCTACAAGACGGCAGGATCCATCGGTGAACAGGGCATACTGCTTCTCATCCTCTGGTAGTTCATTATATGGTGGAGCTTCTTCAGCACTTGTCACCTCAATTAAGAAATGGATTCGTGCTGCTCACAGGGACTGGACCTTCATTTCTCCTATTCACACTTGGGAAAAAGGGATTTGAGGCCCATCTCCCCTGACTGGGGTCTTGCTCACTGGTAACTGGAGCAGCCATCCTTCTAGAAAAATTCTCTCTGGTATTTCTTTTAGCTTGCAACTCACGTACTCGTGCCTGTAGGGTACTGGTAGGTTGTCCATGCCATCTGTTCATGTCCTCCCCATAACCACGCAGGGCAAACCACAGGATACCTCGTGATGTGTTCTGTTTCCTTTGAGCTGGTCCTGTAGGAGAGCGTTTTCTCCTAACAGCTGCAACGCGTGCCTGTGTAGGTAGAGAGTCAAGTTTATTCTCGATCATGGACAGTTTGTCTGACAGTTGTTTAAATGAGTCCTTGTTTTCCTTAGTCAGTTTTTCCACAGCCGAGATGCGTGCCTGCAGTGGGGAAGAAATACTATCTTCATACTGTCGCATACAGTTAGCCATTTCGCCCACAGTAGAACGGGCCATAGCATCTTTTCCCCATACTAATATTGACAATGTATGGGTATATGTCGGTGGAGCATTCTTCACAACCTTCCGGAACATGGATCGGTTGCTTTCCACTTCATCAGGATCTACAGGATCTATAACTTCCCGTGGGTGTCTATAAATGATCTCTTGCACAGCTAGTTCTCTAAGGTAGTTAATACCTTTTTCTATAGTGGTCCATTTGCTTAGGTGGCTCATAACATCATCTTTATAGGGATACCTGCTCTTTACAGCTGACAAGAGTCGCCTCCAGAGACTGATAGTGTTTGACTTTCTTGCAAGCGCCTTATCAATACCACCATCTCTGGACAGGGATCCCAACTGTCTGGCTTCTCTGCCATCCAATTGCATGCTGTCTGCCCCATTATCCCAGCGTCGGAGCAACCAGGTAATAATAGGTTCACCGTCATAACGGCTGAAGTCTTTCCTTATATTTCTCAGGTCCTTCAGGGATAAAGAGTGGTAGGTTATCTCTACGTCCGAGTCCTCCTCTTGTGATAGTTCTGCTTTAGAAGGACCTTTCTTCTGTGATGGGTCTGCTTTAAAAGGACGATCGAGGAAACCCCCATCTGTGTTGGGCCCTAACTCTGCCTGAGAAGGGCCCTCACCTGGGTCATATGATGGCTCTGCCTTAGAAGGCTCCGAGTCATCATCCTCCTCTTCACAAGGTGATTTCTTTTGGTATTTCTTCCTGGTTACAGGAGCAATTGGTACAGATTTGATAGATGCTGGAGTCTGAGTAGATGCAGTGGCTGTCATGGGAGTGCTGAGAGTCTGAGTAGCTGCAGTGGCCATCTTGGGGGGTGTAGCAGCTGTGGTGCAGGCTGCTGAGGTGTTAGTGGGTTTAGTGACTGTAGCGACAGTACACACTGTAGGATCTGAGGTGGCTGCATAACACCTACAACTGTCCCTGCACCGATATTTAATCTTATCCCACATCAGAAACACATTCAGGACAACCAAAAATAAAAACATGCCACCTAGACAGCACCATCCTAATTTCGCAAAATCTAGTGGAATCAGCTTGGCAGAAAAGGAGAAGGTACTATTTCCCAAAGTAAAACTGGAAGTGTGATCATTAACAGAATCAGCTAAAGGACGCCTGGAGCGTGCAGATGAAGTCGCTGCTACTGATTCGCAATTAAAGCTGCCCATCATTGCGTCATAGAGATAAGAGATTGGAATAGTAACTGCCCAGTTTATCACAGCATAAATCAGTATCAAACCCCATACCAAAACAATACATTTCGACCAGCGTCCACTGCTAAACTGCATGTAAACATTCATAAGAAGCAAGCAATAACACAGTGCCCACGGCAGGTAAGGCATCATTGCAATACTCAATTGTGAAAGAAACTCCATAAAAAGATGAGATAACACAGCATTCAAAAGTGACATCACCATCTTCACTATCTGTTTTAACTTTCCAACTCCTGGTAAATCTCAAAGGAAGAAATCTGATATTCTCTCAGCTGAGCTCTCCGGGTCTCCTCCCACCAGAGCCAGGATTCAACTTATCAGAGCAACCTGTTGGAGCTTCTCTCGAGCCCCACGTTGGGCGCCAATGAATCTGTCACGGTTTAAAGCTGGGCCAGCTACTAAACCTGTGGCAGATGCTCTCTGTTAACCCTCCCCGCCCCGACCCGAAGGGAAAGGGAAAGGGAAAAGGGAGAGAGACTTATGGGTTGGAAAGTTAAAACAGTTTTAATAAACTATAATAATGAAAAAGAATATAATAGAAATAACCAAATATATACAAATATGTACAAAACCAAGATCAAGAGCTTGGAAATCCTCCTCAGGCAGAGTTGCTCCCCCCAGTACAGGCAGCGGGGAAAAGGCAGTACCTCCCCCCAGCACGGGCAGAGGGGAAAATGCAATAGCTCCACCCAGCACGGGCAGAGGGCAAAATGCAATAGCTCCCCTGCCATCACACCTGCAGGCTTTTAACTGGAGATTTGGCAAAGCTGGTACCAATCAGTGGGAGACAGGAGGGCCCCTCCCTCCTGGGCCCCACCTCCAGGAGGCAGTGGGTTAGTGATAAGCAGGAAAGTGAGAATGACATGTATGGGATGGAATACCTTGCCGGTCAATCCTGGGTCACCTGCCCCGTCCACTCCTCCCTGCAGGTACAACCCCCTTCGGCTCTTCACTCGTAAGCAGTGACCTTGGGTTCTCTAAGACTATTTGGCCTGGTTTGAGCCAAACCAGGACAGTATCCTTGTACTGATAATCACAAACAAGCTTTCTTTTATTCTTTCTAATAAAACATTTTAATAGGTCTCTGTTAGAAATAGACTTTATATATTTTGAGAGCACTGAAACTGAAATGTGTTTTCCCTTCTTTCCTGGTATAAACCTCAACACAAAACAATTAGATTGAAACAAACAAACAAAAAAACCAAACCAAAACAACAACAAACCACTTCTGGTTTTTTTTTCACAGTAGTCTCTTCCACATCGAGGTCTTAAAAAGTAAACATTTCATGTTTCACTACAAATTTTTTAGCTGTTTATTGACAATGTTATAATGCTCTGAATTTGGCTGAACAAAGATGGACACAATAAATTAATCAGGTAAAATATACTTTTTTTAACTGCTTATCTCTTTGAAAGCAGCAGCAACCTTGGCCTTGGCAGCTTCTCCATATAGTATTGAAACATTATAAAAAGCAGATAAAACTTTTTGCTGTCAAAACATCACTTTTAGCGATTTGCAGATGGAACATTAGCTGAAAGGTTTGTGTCTGTGTTACGGAGTCTGCCATCATAATATTGAGATACAGCAGAGGTAACCTTCAGATGTATCTTCATAAGATCTTTTATAGCTATCCGAACTTAGAAATTTTTAATACAGATGGTTAGGTATCATTGCTCACAATGTAACTTCAGTTGGGAGAGATTAAAGTACTTAGAAAAAGACTTCTTATTTCTACTCTTTATTCTTTTAGGCACTAACAATTTATTTCCTGTCATGTTGCTATGAAATTGTGTTTCTTATCTTCAGTTGCTTACCTTGTCATTAATTTTGGAGGACACTAATGTGTTGGACTAACAGAATTCTTATGTTTATTTCAAATACATTTTTATTTTATCCTAATGTGAGTCAATGCTTGTTCAGAATAGTGAAAAATGCATCAAATTCATATGCATATAATCCATGTGTAGTTGCATACATGTCAGTCTCATTTGGTCATGTACTTCAAATTTTTTGTTTGGAAACTTTTTTTACAGAATCACAGAATCAACCAGGTTGGAAGAGACCTCTGGGATCATCGAGTCCAACCATTGCCCTGACACCACCATGTCAACTAGACCATGGCACTAAGTGCCATGTCCAGTCTTTTCTTAAACACATCAGAGATGGTGACTCCACCACCTCCCTGGGCAGCCCATTCCAATGTCTAATGACCCTTTCTGAGAAGAAATGCTTCCTAGTGTCCAACCTGAACCTCCCCTAGTGAAGCTTGAGGCTATGTCCTCTTGTCCTATCCTAGTTGCCCGGGAGAAGAGGCTGACTCCCACTCCACTACTACCTCCCTTCAGGTAGTTGTAGACTGCAATAAGGTCACCTTGGAGCCTCCTCTTCTCCAGGCTAAACAACCCCAGCTCCCTCAGCCGTTCCTCGTAGGTCAGACCCTCCAGACCCTTCACCAGCTTGGTCGCCCTCCTCTGGACTCGCTCCAACACCTCAACATCTTTCTTGAAGTGTGGGGCCCAGAACTGGACACAGTATTCAAGATGCGGCCTCACCAGTGCCGAGTACAGAGGGACGATCACTTCCCTACACCGGCTGGTTACAATATTCCTAATAGAGGCCAGGATGCCATTGACCTTCTTGGCCACCTGGGCACACTGCTGGCTCATGTTTAGCCGGCTGTTGATCAGCACCCCCAAGTCTCTTTCCGCTGGGCCGCTTTCTAATCACTCTTCCCCCAGCCCATAGAGCTGCATGGGGTTGTTGTGGCCGAAGTGTAAGACCCGGCATTGTTCCTGTTGAACCTCATGCCGTTGGTCTTGGCCCATCTATCTAACCTGTCCAGATCCCTCTGTAGGGCCTGCCTACCCTCCAGCAGATCGACACTCCCACCCAGCTTGGTGTCATCTGCAAATTTACGGAGGGTGCATTCAATCCCTACGTCTAGATCATCTATAAAGATATTGAACAGCACCGACCCCAGAACTGAGCCCTGGGGAACACCGCTAGTGACCAGCAGCCAGTTGGACTTTGCCCCATTCACCACCACTCTCTGGGCTTGGCCATCCAGACAGTTTTTAACCCATCGAAGAGTCCACACATCCAAGCCCCGGGCAGCCAGTTTGTCTAGGAGGATGCTGTGGGAGACAGTGTCGAATGCCTTACTGAAGTCTAGATAGACTACATCCACAGCCCTGCCCTCATCTACTAAGCGGGTCACTTGGTCATAGAAGGAGATCAGGTTGGTCGAGCAGGACCTGCCTTTCATGAATCCATGTTGGCTGGCCCCGATGCCCCGATTGTCCTGCATGTGCCATGTAATGGCACTCAGGATGATCTGTTCCATCACCTTGCCTGGCACCAAGGTCAGGCTGACAGGCCTAGAGTTCCCTTGATCATCCTTCCAGCCCTTCTTGTAGATGGGCATTACAGTTGCTATTTTCCAGTCAGCTGGAACTTCTCTAGTTAACCAGGACTGCCGGTAGATAATCGAGAGTGGTTTGGCAAGTTCGTTTGCCAGTTCCTTCATCACTCTGGGGTGAATCCCATCCAGGCCCATAGCCTTGTGGGTGTCCAGCTGGCACAGCAGGTCACTAACCGTCTCCTCCTGGATTACGGGAGGTTCACACAGCTCTCCGCCCCTAACTTCAGGCTCTGGGGTCTGAGTCTCCTGAGGACAACTGGTCTTGACATTAAAGACCGAGGCAAAGAAGGCATTGAGCACCTCTGCCTTTTCCTCATCCCCTGACACTACACTACCCTCCTCATTCAGCAAGTGGTGGAGGCTCTCCTTGACCCTCCTTTTGCTGTTAATGTATTTGTAGAAGATTTTTTTGTTGTCTTTGACCGTAGCAGCCAAATCAAGCTCTAATTGAGCTTTGGCCCTTCTAATCTTCTCCCTACACGACCTGGCCACGTCCCTATAGACCTCCCAAGTTACCCGACCCTTCTTCCAGAGCAAATAGGCTCTCTTTTTTTCCTTAAGTTCTAGCCTAAGTTCTCTGTTTAACCAGGCCGGTCTTTTTCCCCGACAGCTTGTCTTCCTACAGACTGGGACAGCCTGCTCCTGAATATTTAGCAATTCCCTTTAGAAGCATGTCCAGCCTTCCTGGACTCCTTTGCCCTTCAGGACTGACTCCCAAGGGACTCGGTCCACCAACCTTTTAAACAGGCTAAAGTCTGCCTGCTGGAAATCTAAGGCAGAAGTTCTGCTCTTGCCCCTCCTTACTTCCCCCACTATCGAAAACTCTAACATTTCATAGTCACTATTCCCAAGACGGCCACTGACCCTCACATCTCCCACTAGTCCTTCTCTGTTCACAAACAACAGGTCAAGCAGGGCCCCTCCTCTAGTGGGCTCGTTTACCACTTGCATGAGGAAGTTGTCCTCCACACATTCGAGGAACCTCCTAGATTGCTTCCTCGCTGCCATGTTGTATTTCCAGCAGACATCTGGCAAGTTGAAGTCGCCCATGAGTACAAGGGCCGGTGACCAGGCAGCTTCTGACAGCCGCTTGTAAAACGCCTCGTCCGCCTGCTCATGCTGGTTGGGTGGTCTATAACAGACTGCCACCGTATTGTCCGCCCTGCCGACCTTCCCCCTGATCTTTACCCATAGACATGCTAATGAAATGGCAGGAATGGGCTCAATATCAGCTGAGATCTTTATCCGTGCAGGGTCTATCACTTACTGCAGAAGTGTTCAAAGAATTGGGTTACTGTACACACCTAAATTTTTAACCTCCTCCTTCTCTCTTCCTCCTGTCCAATTAATAAGCTATATTTTGAAGGATTTTCAGAGACTTTTCATCCACGTCTGTTCTTCTCTCACCTAGGCTTAATAGTGATGTGAATCTGAGATACTTAAGTAGCTCACATTTTAAAAACAGGTTTATAAATTTAGTTCCGACTACTGGGAACCTATTGTTTAAATTAAGAAGTTGTACAATTTCCTCTTGTGAATCAGACTCTAAATACTTTTCTTCTGTATATTTTTATGGCAAAACTTTTATATATATATATATATATATACACACGCATATATATAATTACTACTTACGTGGGTCTTCTGAATGGCCATGAGAAAATAGAAGACACTAAAAGAAGCCATGTATGCTTGAGCTTTGCTCCACTGAGAAAATACACTGAAATAGCAGAACATAGTTGCAGCAGCAGAAACCAAAAAGGTAAATATAATGCTATACCTCTTTTCTACTTTGAGAAAAACAGAAAGGAATCATATTACTGAGAGAACATTATGTACACTTAAAAAGGGTTTGCAAAGAGACACAAGATTTGCATTTCATTTCACACTTCTCTTTAGATACCCCTTTGTCCACTTTGTTTTTGCTCATTGTTCCTGAATTCAGATCAAGGATATCATTGAAAATAAGAATAAAGAGGAAAAAAAGTTTTTAAAAAATAAAAACACAAGAGAAAGATCAGTTGAGGAACATTTTGAAGGCAAGTTTTCTAATAACAAATGTGAAATACAAGCAGCGTGTATAGGTTAACAATTGTTTTCATGTGAGAGTACATGGCATGACTTTTTCCTCTCTCTAGCTAAAATCAGTAAAACTATTTTACTGTTGATTCCTCTTCCATTGTAAGGAAGATTTGGTTCTCAATACACTCTGAGTGCTATGTTTGCTCTGCTCTTAAAAGATGTTATCACTACAGCCACCATAAGTATAATAATGATGAGAATATGTGATTTTTTTTTCCTTTTAATAGCCATAGTACAGTACTAATTAGAAAATCACTCGCTGCAAACAAAGGAAACCCTAAGAAAATTAACTAATGAGTGTTATTTGAATGTTAATATGAGTAACACTATAGCTTTGTCACTATGAGAATGACTGCAAAAACATTAGCACTGTAACAGGAACCTCATTTACAAACATGACTGAGCCACTAGTGATTCTGAGATGAAGACAGATTGTTCTTAGATCCAAAAATGTTTAAATTAACATATTTTTAGCTGCAGAATGTTTTCTTGCAATGAAATGATGTGCAAACAAATACAAACACAACAATAAACACAAAATCAGAAAGTTAAGAGGCATACTAGAGACATGGCAAATTAGCACTTTGCATATTTATGACTCATAAATCAACAGCACTTTGAAGTAATGTAAAAGAGTTTAATAGAAACGAGAAGTGTGTCAGAGACATCAAAGAAAAGCTCCATTAAATCAACATTAATCCAAACTGTTCTGTTATTTAAATAAATAAATGAAAATGCAACATAAATTTAAATACTTGGAAGTCACAAAATTCAAAATGCTGACTTTCCCTCTTCATTTAAAATACAGGGAGGCAGATTTTATAGCATTATATAAACCTATAATAGAATAATAACAAGCACAATTTGTGTACCGTAACTTGTGATACTGGCAAAAGGAAGCCAACTTAAAATATTACTAGCCAATATTTTGAATATTTTCTTTAAGGTGAAGAAAGTTCTGGATGAAAGTTCTCATCAATCAGATGGCAGCTTAGTTAAAGTGTAGAATTAAAAAGTATAGTATTTTAAATAATCTTCTGTCTCAAATATTATGAAAAAAAGTCTTCTGAGTTAATTATCTTTTTCAAAGCTCTAAAGTTACAGCTGATTATAGGGCTACCTTGTTGACACACTGTTAACTGCTTAAAACTCCTGATTTTCCTGTCTAGCCAAATACATAAATAACATGCATAATTCAATCCATAGAATCATGGAATCATAGAATCCTTTTGGTTCAAAAGGTCCTTTAAGATCATCAAGTCCAACCGTTAACCTGGTACTGCCAAGTCCACCACTAAACCGTGTCCCTAAGCAACACATCTACACCTCTTTTTAATATCTCCAGGGATGGTGACTCCACCATTTCCCTGGGCAGCCTTTTCCAATGTTTGATAACCTTTTCAGGTGAAGACATTTTTCCTGATATCCAATCTAAACCTCCCCTAGCACAATTTGAAGGTGTTTCCTCTTGTTCTATCACTTGTTACTTGGGAGAAGAAACTAACACCCTTCTTGCTACAACCTCCTTTCAGGTAGTTGTAGAGAGCAATAAGGTCTCCCCTCAGTCTCCTTTTCTCCAGGCTGAACAACTCCAGATCCCTCAGCCGCTCCTCATAAGACTTGTGTTCTAGACCCTTCACCAGCTTCGTTGCCCTTCTTTGGACTCGCTCCTGTAACTCAATGTCTTTCTCGTAGTGAGGGGCCCAAAACTGAACACAGTATTCAAGGTGCGGCCTCACCAGTGCCAAGTACAGGAGGACGATCGCTTCCCTAGTCCTGCTGGCCACACTATTTCTGATACAAGCCAGGATGCTGTTGGCCTTCTTGGCCACCTGGGCACACTGCTGGCTCATATTCAGCTGTCCACATTGGGGGGACTTTGGGGTACAAGGGGGAGACATTGAGAGGGGACAGTGGGGGGGGACAGGGGGGATGTGAGGGGACAAGGGGGGGACATTGAGGGGGAAAAATGGGGGGATAGGGGGGACATTAGGCGTGTAAGGGGGGAAGTGGGGGGGCAGTGGGGGGACAAGAAGGGGGAAATTGGGGAGCACAAGGGGCGACAGTGGGGCACATCGGGGTGCCCCCCCCAGTTTTAAGGGATCGCCCCTCCCCCCCCCCGCAGCCATGGACTAGTTCCACTGCAACCGCTGCTACCACCAGGGGGCGCCGGGCGGCTTCTCCATCACCATCTGTGGCCACGTGCTCTGCGACGTGTGCGGGGGGGGGGTTGGGGACGCTCCCATATGCACCCCAGAAACGGGGGGGACACTCCAAAATGGCGGGAAAAGGGACACACTGAACCCCAAAATGGCGGGAAAAGGGACACCCCAAAAATGGCAGGAAAAGGGACCCGAACCCCTAAACTGCCACTTTCCCCCCCATTTTTGGGGCGTTTTCACGGTTTTGGGGCGCTCTCACGGTGTCTGTCCCACCTCCCCGGGCCGTGCCTCGTGTGCGGCGCCCAGTGCCACAGCCTGCGCCTCGGCCCACAGGTGAGCGCCCCCCGCCGGCCAGCTTGGGCCTTTTTTTTTATGAGGGGGGCAGATGGGGATGGGCCGCTGTTAGTCCTGGCCCCTCCAGGTCTCATCTGTCTCTGTGGCGTGAGCTGCGCGCTCCTGGCAGCTCTCAGCTTCCTCTGAGGTTTCCCCAGTTCGGGAAACCCCCCTGTGAACCGTGTAAGAGCGCTCCACTGCGGATCGTGCCGGCACCGGAGCTGCTCTCCTCGGCGACCTTAGACGTATAACCTTAAACATCAGATCACTTAAGTTGCTGTTTTTCTAAAGTAGAAATGAGAGTTGCTAAATTTTGATAATATTGATCTAAAATGTTTCCAATTATATTGAACTAGCTTTATTGTTAGTGTATGGAATACAAAGTAACATACTTTGAAGGCCTTTATCTGAACCTACAGTAGCCTAATACTGTTGAGCTGACAGTTCACTGAAAGGCACTCTTTCTTGCTTTCATCGATTCCCTTGTGCTCATTATGGTATTTCCTGGATGCCCATTTGGCTATTTCAGTTCACTAAACCAGCAGAAAGCAAATCTAGAAAAAAAAAATGGGTAAGTGAACACATTTCCCTTCATCATCATTGACAAAAATCAAAGAAGAGTCTTATGATCTATAAGAGCCAACACAAGCGAAGGGCACATATTTTTGCTAGCAAGGAAGTAAAATTCTTTCTCATGTATTTCTTGCTAACAAAGTCTGAATTTATGACAAGATCTATATAAGAAGGTTTCATAATTCATTTGTACAAATATAATTTTTTTGTTCTTGATTACAAGAATTACAGAGCAAATACTAACTCAAACTAATCTAAGCATATTGACATTACAGAGCATGGCAATAAACCAGAGGAAAAAAAAGCATAAGAGCTGGAACAGACTGAAAATGAGAAAATAAAATAAAAACTAATTGTACCATGACATAGAAAAGATAAATTTGAATTAAGGTGAAGGATGAGAAATATTCAAACTGAACTGAAAACAAAAAACGGCATTGACACTGAGCTTAATAATATTTCTGATATCACTCATGACAGGTGTTATCTTTTGAAAAATGAAAGTAGATATCAATTTTCCTTTGAAATGTATTCTGATTTTTCTGACCCTCAAAAATAACATAAGGAAGGAAACAAATAAATCTGTTCTTATTTTAAAATGCATGTTAATTTTGTTAATTCTGCGCAATTTAAATAGTGACCCTTTCACCAACAGAAAATTAATGGATGCAGATACTTGAGGCATTCCACAACTGCTTTCATGTCTAGTTTTCTCTGCTAATCTAAGTGGAATAGACATGATTCCACCTTTTTTTTTTTTCACCAGAGTGAAAATTGTTTTAAACCGTCATCTATCTATTCTGAGCTGTATCTTCCCTGTTTGGCAAAAATTCAACATCTAGGCTGTTTTTTTCTCTCCTAAAGGTGCAAGTTCCTCCAAAGGACTTGGAAAGAAGGTTACATAAAATGGGATAAATACCACTTTATTAGCTAACAAGTTTATAGGAATGCTTATTGTTGTCTCTATTCTGAAAAATCATCAGCAGGTAATAATCAAGACATTCTGAATAAATTCACTGAAAACAGAAACTCTCTTACAAACTAGTAATATGTTATCCTTACTAGTGGAGTTCCTTTTTTAAGTAACAGAAATGCCAGAGAGAGGGTCGATGCTATATAAGGTAGTACCATTACTATGCAAGGCTATTTGCTTTCTTTATAGTGTTACCTTTCCTGCTTTTACAAAGCCAGAAAATTAAATCTCCATGGACAGATTTCCTGGGACAATTAGAGTCTTAGGAAAGGATAATATTTTTTCCCCAAAGCCAACATAGATAGATAAAGCCCAGATAAAAATTAAGGTGCAATGAAACAAACTTCAGGTGATTAATATCAGGATTCCTGTATTTGCCTATTTAGAATTTTAAAATAATTCCTTTAGATCTGTTCAACTTGATGCTTCTTATGTAAAGAGAATTAAGTTCAGAATCTTCTTAAGAAATTATTGAAAAATGAAGTGGTTTGAGGTTTAACAGACAAGGTTAAGAAGAGATTGCCGTGAATAAAAGAGCCTGTAGATGAAAGTGGATGAAAAACATAAACGTTGAAATTGGTTATGCAATAACCAATAGAGAGAGAGAGAGAGAAAGAAATTACTGAAGACTGCGAAGTTAAGAGAAAGGATAAAATATTAAGTAAAAAAATAGTAAGCTTCATCTAAGTTGTATTACAACGATGTAAGAACTAGAGATGTACTTTCGTAAATAAAACATGAAGCCATAAGCTAGCTGGAGATAACCACTATTTTTCGTGCTCTCTCAGTGAAAGAAATACATTAGGATCACCCTGCTGAGCTAGCAGTCTTTGAGAGCACATTAGATAGGCTGGTGAGTTTGCTTTGCAGGCAGATTTTCCAAGGTTCATCCATCTCTAAGATTAATATAGCCATGTTTTACACCCTTTACGATGTAGTAACACTATATTTGCAGTCAGGTATTACCTCCTCAGTTTTATATTCAGATCTTAAACTGATCAGTCACATTAGGCTTTAAGTCCCAGGTCTGATGTATATTTACGGATTACTGATCTGTAGAAGGTTATTTCTAGAGCAAAAACAGCAATGCAGTTTTCAGCTAAAATCTGAAATCTGGTTCTGCACTACAACAAAAAATGTTTCTGTACGACTACTATCCCGATCTCATCTCAAAAGAGAATGAGATTTACTTTTTGCTTTATGGCTTCTTTCCTTTTTCAGTAGAATTTATAATCTATATGTAAAATATTTCAGTTATAATTGACGCTGTCAACAAATCCTCTGTGGATATTTTCAGTTTGTTTTTTTTTCTCCCTTTCTAATAAGATCCACTTTTGAATATATCATAGCAAAATGGCTATGATAAATTATCAATGGCTGAATGGCTGGGCCCAGAGGGCCCAACTGAGGCATGATTTAGTTTTCTGTAAGATAAATAGGGAGAAGGGAAGCAAATCAGGAGATCTGAGAGAAAACAGAATTTTAGTATGACTGAACCTGAAATTTCATTCTGAGGTTTAAAATATTTTAAGTTTTGGATCTGGTCTTCTGTGTGTGAACATAAACAGAATCATTACCAAAGGCAGTGTATTGTGTTCAAATGACAAGGATTTGGTAGCAGGTGTGTGCGTGGGGCCTGCAGAGGTGACTTCTGCAAGAAGACACCAGAAGCTGCCCCTGTGTCAGACAGAGCCAGTTCCAGCCAGCTCCAAGATGGACCCGCCGCTGGCCAAACCTGAACCAATCAGCGATGGTGGTAGTGCCACTGTAATAATATATTTAAGAAAGGGTAAAAACTGCTGCACAACAGCTGGGAGAGAGGAGTGAAAAAATGTGAGAGAAGCAGCCTTGCAGACAGCAAGGTCAGTGAAGAAGGAGGGGGAGCAGGTGCTCTAGGATCCAGAGCAGGGATTCCCCTGCAGCCCTTGGAGAAGACCATGGTGAAGCAGGTTGTCCCCTTGCAGTCCATGGAGGACCATGGTGAAGCAGGTTGTCTCCCTGCAGCCCATGGAAGACCATGGTGGAGTAGATATCCACCCTGCAGCCTCTAGAGGACCCAACACCAGAGGAGGTGGATATGGCTTGAAGGCAGCTGAAGCCTATGGAGAGCCCACGCTAGAGTGGGCTGCTGGCAGGAATAGTGACTAGTGTCTGGTTTGGCCTAACCAGACCAATTTTCCTTTCAGTGATTTTTACTTTCAGCTAAGTCTCTTCTAAGTAACTGCACTTTCTGAAACTAACTGCATGTTTTGCAGACAGTGTCTGCTTCTAGGACGGATAACGCTCAACCTTTATAGTTATCACTGAGGCACTGGGAGGGATGTTATGCAGAAAGGCTCTTGCTGTACTTAGTCTTAGAGAAACCAAGGTCACTGCTGAGTTCCTCACTGTTTACAAATGAAGAGTTGCAGGAGGGTCACACCTCCAGGGAGGGGTGGACAGGACAGGTGACCCAAAATTGACCAACGAGGTATTCCATCCCATACACGTCATTCTCAGTATAAAGCGAGGGGATTGCGAGGGTCTTGGCCTTCTCTCCCTTCTGCTACGGCCAGTGTCCAAAGAGGACTCTGTCCATTTTCCTACTGCTCCCAATCCCCATCCATGCATCCCTGAATCCAGTTCTCATCCATCACTGAGCCTGGTGTGGGCCTTCCCAGAGCCTGCCCTGCAGTGCCGGTGGTGATGTGACCGTCATTGGGGGAGCTCGATCTTGGTTTTGTATATATTTGTATATATTTAATTATTTTCATTATTATCATACTCTTTTTTTTCATTATTATTGTTCATTAAAACTGTTTTAACTTTCCAACCCATAAGTCTCTCTCCCTTTTCCCTTTCCCTTCTCGGGTGAGGGGAGGGTTAACAGAGAGCGTCTGTCACCAGTTTAATAGCCGGCCCAGCTTTAAACTGTAACACCACTGTAACCAGTTATCTTTGCTTTATGGTAGAGTCATGAAATACATCAAAGAATTACTACTGTAGCTCCACCAATGGTGTAGCATAACTATGCTTTGCTTGATAAAAAACTGTATAAAACCCATAGCATGCTCCTGGAGAAGCTTGCTGCTCATGGTTTGGATGGGCGTACACTTCACTGGGCAAAAAACTGTCTGGATGGCTGTGCCCAAAGAGTTGTGGTGAATGGAGGTAAATCCAGTTGGCGGCTGGTCACAAGTGGTGTTCCCCAGGGCTCAGTATTGGTACCAGTTCTGTTCAATATCTTTATCAATGATCTGGACAAGGGGATCGAGTGCACCCTCAGTAAGTTTACATATGGCACCAAGTTGGGTGGGAGTGTTGATCTGTTTGAGGGTATGAAGGTTCTGCAGAGGGATCTAGACAGGCTGGATTGATGAGCCGAGGTCAATTGTATGAGGTTCAACAAGGCTAAGTGTCAGGTCCTGCACCTGAGGCACAACAACCCCATGTAATGATACAGGCTTGGGGAAGAGTGGCTGGAAAGCTGCCCAGAGGAAAAAGACCTCAGGGTGTTGGTCGATAGATGGCTGAATATGAGTCAGCAGTGTGCCCATGTGGCCAAGAAGGCCAACAGCATCCTGGCTTGTATCAGGAATAGTGTGGCCAGCAGGACTGAGGAAGTGATTGTCCCCCTGTACTCAGCACTGGTGAGGCCGCACCTTGAATACTGTGTTCAGTTTTGGGCCTCACACTACAAGAAAGACATTGAGGTACTGGAACGAGTCCGAAGAAAGGCAACAAAGTTTGTGAAGGGTCTAGAGCACAAGTCTTATGAGGAGCAGCTGAGGGATCTGGGGTTGTTTAGTCTGGAGAAAAGGAGGATGAGGGGAGACCTTGTTGCTCTCTATATTACCTGAAAGGAGGTTGTAGCAAGGCAGGTGTCAGTCTCTTCTCCCAGGTAACAAATGATAAGATGAGAGGAAATGGCCTCAAGTTGTGCCAGGGGAGGTTTAAATTGGATATTAGGAAAAATTTCTTTGCCGAAAGGGTTAGCAAACATTGGAGCAGGCTGCCCAGGGAAGTGGTGGAGTCACCATCCCTGGAGATATTTAAAAGAGGTGTAGATGTGTTGCTTAGGGACATGGTTTAGTGGTGGACTTGGCAGTAGGTACTAGGTTAACAGTTAGACTTGATCTTAAAGGTCTTTTCCAACCTAAATGATTCTATGATTCTATCCTGCCATCCTGTGATGAAGAAATACTTCATCTCAATAGTCATGTAAATATACAAAAATTACTTATTCAATGAGTTTTCATTTTAGGAGGAAGACAGGAATAACGAAAGAAAGTTTTATACTGAAAAGCTCAAATGGATGAATATAGGAAATGTTAACATTATGCCTTTACAAATCATTACTGTATTCAGGATGATTTACGTTTCCCATTTCTAACAAGACTTTAGAACTTTCTTAGAATATTTAGTAGTGAGTTATCTATGAACATGCTCTACTTCAATGTATTCTAAATTTATTGCTGAATAATTTCTGCAAATAACTTGTGATGGGTTTGTTGGATGCACTTACATGAAACACTAGCTGTTATTGCAATCATCAGTCACAACTTTCTCATGCTTTAGCTCTGTCATTTTAATTTTTTAGTCTTGCATATTTTCAATGCTAACACTTCCTGTTTCCAATTTGAATAATTTTGCTAACATCTTGTGGTGCTTAATGCATCTGGATCTTGCTGCCAGGAAGCTATTCACTGGAATATTAGCAGAGAACAAGTAGAAATTGTACTATTGGTGAAGCAAAGCATAAAACTATAGGGAATGGACATTTTTAGCAGAATTTGCTGTTTCTATTTTTTTTGACTTCCCAGTAATTTGATATCAGAGTCACAAAATATTAACCTGTCTACCTATCTCATTACATGCTTGCTTAAGGGAGGTAAGTTCTCCTTAAGTGAGAAGTTATGAATGAATCCTATGTAATTTTTTCCCCAAGTCTTCATTTAGTTTTGCCTCAAAATGAGAGATATGGCATTGAAATGAACCCCAGCTCCCCCTTTCCCCAATTAACTATGATTAATCTTTATTTTAGTTTGCTACATCTGCTATAGTAGATGACATCATTCCATAATAATTTTATACATTTTTTTCTTCTGTGTCCTATGACCTTTGCTGCACAAAGAGACATCCAGAAGATCCCATTGTCATTGTTTTTTATTTGACTGTGTCAGAGATGTGGGGCTGAATAAGGATTCAGTGACAGATTTTCTGAGTGCCTTGCTAATACTGAACTGTTCAATTTTGTAGAGTCAGATGAAGCTATGTCGCCATTTAAGGCTGGGCGGGCCATTAAGCGGATGACAGATGCTCTCTATTAACCCAGAAAAGTCTGTCCTTGTCCAAAGCAGGACATTCCACCCCTTATTCCATACCATTTATGTCACAGTTCACCACTGTTCTTTTTATTTCCAAATATATATACAGATATCACTAATCTATGACTGCGGGTTTCCATCTGGCATAGCAGTCTCTCAGGGCAGGAGAGATGGTATGAAATTTGTCACAGTTCATGCCCAGAGGTTGCAGGTTAAAGATGTCAACCTAGACGAGATTACTGGATGCCACTTGATGAAGCTAGCTCTGGTCTCATTACCACTGTGTTAACCTGAAAGATATGTCTTGAACACTGTTAGTGTTGTGCAGTGATTAACATCATACAGTTCAAAAATGAATATTGTAACCCAGAGTTAGATCCCCTTGAGGCACACGTTGGACTTCACCATCCTCCAGCATCACCCACCAAGTACATCCAGGCCCTTGGGCAAAAGCAATCCCATGAATGGGTTTGTCTTTGCCCAAAGCAGAAAGAACCTGGACAGTTTTTCCCAACAGACACCTTTCAAGCACCGTGGGGACTTTATCCCCATCTACCATATGCAAAAGTCCTGACTGAGCAGGGCCAGCTCTGTTGGTAGACCCCCTGGTGTTAACCAGCCAGGTAGCTTGTGCGAAACACTTATCCCAATTTTTAAAGATTCCACCACCCATTGCTTTCAGGGTAGTTTTTAACAGTCCATTGTATCATTCAATTTTACCAGAGGCAGGTGCATGATAGCGGATATGATATACCCACTCCATACCATGCTCTTTGGCCCAGTTGTCTATGAGATTGTTTTTGAAATTAGTCCCATTGTCTGACTCAGTTCTCTCAGGAGTGCCATGTCACCCCAAGATTTTCTTCTTGAGGCCCAGAATAGTGTTCCAGGCAGTGGCACGGGGCACAGGATATGTTTCAAGCCATGCACTGGTTGTGTCCACCATTGTAAGCACATGGAGTTTGCCTTTGCGGGTTTGAGGGAGTGTGATATAGTCAATCTGCCAGACCTCCCCATATTTATATTTCAGCCACTGCCCCTATACCACAAAGTTTTTAACCTTTTAGCTTGCTTGATTACAATGCATGTTTCACAATCGTGGATGACCTGTGCAATAGTGTCCATGGTTAAGTTGACCCCTCGGTCATGAGCCCATCTGTATGTTGCATCCCTTCCTTGATGACCTGAAGTGTCATGGGCCCACCAAGCTAGAAATAATTGACCTCTGTGTTCCCAGTCCAAGTCTATTTGTCACACTTTAGCAGCCTGGTCCACTCATTCGTTGTTTAGATGTTCCTCAGTGGCCCAACTTTTCGGTATGTGGACATCTACATGGCGTAGTTTCATGATTAGTTTCTCTATGAAAAAAGCACTACCTAGAGAAAGAAGTAAGGAAGAACTACAGGGTTAGGGGGAAGACTACTCTACAGATGGAAGAATAGGCATCAGACATAGGAGTGGAAATATGCATTTGAACAAGGAAAGAATATACAGCTAGGGCAGGGGGAGAGAAAAAAACAGAGATTATTTAGCAAGGAGGTTGTATTATGAAAATTAAAAAGTTCAGGAAGCAAGTGAAATTGTAGAATCATAGAATCATAGAATGATTTGGGTTGGAAGAAACCTTAAAGATCATTTAGTTCCAACACCACTGCCATGGGTAGGGACAACCTCCACTAGACCAGGTTGCTCAAAGCCCCATCCAACATGGCCTTGAACTCTACCAGGGAAGAGGCATCCACAACTTCTCTGGGCAACCTATGCCAGTCTCTCCCCACCCTCACAGTCAAGAATTTCTTCCTAATATCTAATCTAAATCTAATCTCTTTCAGTTTAAAACCGTTACCCGTTGTCCTATCACTACAAGCCCTTGTAAAAAGTCCCTCTCCACCTTTCCTGTAGGCCCCCTTCAGGTACTGGAAGGCTGGTAGAAGGTTTCCCTGGAGCCTTCTCTTCCCTGGGTTGAACAAACCCAACTCTCTCAGCCTGTCTTCAGAGGAGAGGTGCTCCAGCCCTCTGATCATCCATCAAGTCCATGTCTCTTCAATTTAGAGACAAGGATGTTGTGTGGGACAGTATCAAATGTTTTACACAAGTCCAGGTAGATGACATCAGCCATTCTTCCTCTATCCACCAGTGCTGTAACCCTATCGTAGAAGGCCACCGAATTTGTCAGGCATGATTTGCCCTTAGTGAAGCCATATTGGCTGTCACCAATCACCTCCTTGATTTCCTTGTACCTCAGTATATTTTCCAGGAGGATCTGCTCCATGATCTTGCCAGGCACAGAGGTGAGGCTGACTGCCCTGTAGTTCCCCGAGTCTTCCTTTTTTCCCTTCTTGAAAATGGGGGTTATGTTTCCCCTTTTCCAGTCAGTGGGATCTTCACCAGACTGCCATGACTTCTCAAAAATGATGGATAGTGGCTTAGCAACTTCGTCTGCCAGTTCCTGCAGGACCCGCGGATGCACCTCATCAGGTCCCACGGACTTGTGCACCTTCAGGTTCCTTAGATGGTCTCAAATCTTACCTTCTCCTACAGTGGGTGGTTCTTCATCCTTCCAGTCCCTGCCTCTGCCTTCTGCGACTTGGGTGGTGAGGCTGGAGCACTTGGCAGTGAAGACTGAGGCAAAAAAGTCATTGGGTACCTCAGCCTTCTCAATGTCTTGGGTAACCAGGTCTCCCGTTTCCTTCCGGAGAGTGCCCACATTTTTCTTAGTCTTCCTTTTACCACTGACATACCTATAGAAGCATTTCTTGTTGCCCTTGACACCCCTGGCCAGATGTAATTCTATCAGGGCTTTAGCTTTCTGAATGTGCTCCCTGGCTGCTCAGACAATTTCCCTGTATTCCTCCCAGGTTACCTGCCCTTGCTTCCACCCTCTGTAGGCTTCTTTTTGTGCCTGAGTTTGTCCAGGAGCAGCTTGTTCATCCATG
Organism: Nyctibius grandis; assembly: GCF_013368605.1. NCBI lineage: Eukaryota > Metazoa > Chordata > Aves > Nyctibiiformes > Nyctibiidae > Nyctibius > Nyctibius grandis. The sequence goes on along the minus strand of NC_090659.1, from coordinate 72,865,453 downwards.
CAGGCCTCCTAGCGTTTTTGCCTGCCTTCCTCTTTGTTGGGATGCATCGCTCCTGAGCCTGGAGGAGGTGGTCCTCAAATACTAACCAGCTTTCTTGGGCCCCTCTTCCCTAGAGGGCTTTATCCCAAGGGACTCTCCCAAGCAGGTCCCTGCAGAGGACGAAGTCTGCTCTCCTGAAGTCCAGAGTGCTGAGCTTGCTGCACGCCCTCCTTGCTGAGCTATTCATCGTGAACTCCACCATTTTACAGTCACTGCAGCCAAGGCTGCCTTTGAGCTTCACATTCCCCACCAGCCCCTCTTTGTTGGTGAGAACAAGGTCAAGCCTGGCACCTCTCCTCATTGACTCCTCTATCACTTGGAGAAGGCAGGTATTATCAACGCATTGCAGGAGTCTCCTGGATTGCTTATGCCCTGCTCTGTTGTCCCTCCAACAGATACCAGGGTGGTTGAAGTCCCCCATGAGGACCAGGGCCTGTGAACGTGAGGCTACACCTATCTGTCTATAGAGGGCCTCATCCGCTTGGTCTTCCTAGTCAGATTACATATTAGAGAATTATGAGCATTCTATTTCTTTGTTGTTGTTATGGTGGGGTTTTGCTTGGTTTTGTTGTTGTTTTTGTTTTGCTTTTTGTTTTCAGAAATAAAATTTTCAACACCATCAAATGCCAGGTTACTGGAACTTCTCAAATTTGTATTTAGGTTCCGGTCAAATATCCACACAGATCCCTTTTTAGGGGATCCTGTTCCCTTAAAGTGTGTATTATCACTGTGATTAAATTTACAATGTATACATATACCTTTTATCTTATAATTGTCTGAAGGACTGTGATGATGACACAATACAGCTCTAAGATTATCTGCCTGTAGTTTAGAGGAGCTAAAGAAATCAGTACCTTGCATTTGTTCCTGGAGGTATGCTGCATTTTGTAAAACAGTAAGAAATAAATTAAGTTCTGTCTCTTGTCTTTCAATTAACTTCTGTAACAAAACGTCCAGCTTAGGAATTTGTCAGATTCTTTTACCATCTATCACAGGGCTACAACTGGGGATAAAATTCCCAGTTGAAGAAAACATTAAATCATAATCCAAACTGACAAAAAAATGCTGAAATCAAACGGACCTTTCTGAATGCTATTATTCTATGAAGCAGCACTTGTTCAAAGAAAATCACAGCAGCACATCTTTTAATGAAATGATTCATTTACATTACTATATCTTATCTTCCAGAAATACAGAAGCTCAATTGCCAAATCTCAAAAGGTTAAGCACACAAAAAAGTGAGATATTGATATGTTTATGATGAAAGATGACCTAAGAAAACATTTTTAATTTTTGACTTTGGAGATTTGGTTAGAATTAAAATGTAGATAGAAAGAACCAATTGAACTAATTGACATTAGTCAAGAAGGATTTAAAATTCAAGACACTCATATCTCAAAATAACAAAGGACATTTCTGAAAGGATCTTCCAGCTGCAGCTTGTTTCACACTCTTCAAGAGCTGCTGATGAAATTCATAGGTAGTCTTTTCGACTAATGAAAAACATGTTTATTTACTACAGTATTGTCGGGTTCCGGATTTAAGGTCCACCTCCAAAGCAAATCTAGAAATAAAATGCAGACAGTCCCCGTCCGCCCCCCCTGCCCCCCCGAGAGAGAGAGAGGGAGAGAGAGAGACCCGCCTAATAAGTAAAAAAGGAGCAAATCTAGAAATAAAATGCAGACAATCTCCCTCCCAAGAGAGAGATCCGCCTAATTAGTAACTCCAGTGCAGCCCACGTGCGGCGTGCCTGGTTCAATGCAGTCAGCTCGCGCGTGCAGCGAGCCCGCCAAAATATAAATAACTCCAGTGCAGCCCACGTGCGGCGTGCCTGGTTCAATGCAGACACCCCCCACGCGGGGTCCGCCAAATTATCATCCGGTATGCTTAACCTGCTTGCAGGTTAAGCACCCCCAAAAAATCCTGACCCGAAATAAAAATAGATTCGTGATCCTTGAGTTCGGACAAAGCACAACCGAGGCACGGTATCAACAAACTTGGCTCTGACTTTATTAAGCCCAACAATGAGGCAACCCAATGAACAAGGGAGAGAGAGAGAGAGAGAGATAAAAGAAAGAGAGAAACAGAGAAAACAATTGAAAGAGAAACAATATTCACCACCCTGAGATCCAGTGGCGTCCCGCGGGAAATTCTTTCTTCCTAGTTGGAAGATGGCGGTGGGGTCCCACGTGGTCGAGCGATCCAGCCTCTTTTATAGAGCTTTTCGGCAGAGTCATGTGACTTGGAGCCGTCAGTCAACAGTTCGCACCAATCACAGGTCCGAAGGCGGGACATGTCCGGTTCCTGCGCCGTAGGATTGGCCCCTTGCCAGGCTGTCACCGGAGACACACATCCGGAGGCGAGTGGAGGGCGGGCGCCTAGCTTATTGCGTCATCGAGCGTTGCCGAGATCGGGCATTCCAGGCAGCCACCACAAGATGTCGCCCGAGCACGTGGTTTACGATTTCTGAGGCAATGCTCAAAAGGAAGGGGACAGATCCCCACACCACCCCGTGGCTCAGAAATCGTCGACATATAGTCAATAGTTCAATTCCAGGGGGTGTAGAAAGGTTCGATTTCAGGGGGTGTAGAAAAGTTAGGACAGAAAAAGACAACAGGTTAAAAGAAGGAAAAGGGAAGAGACAAGGAAATGTAGAAAGGTAAGGACAGAAAAAGATAATAGGTTTTAAAGAAAGACAAGGGAAGAGTAAAGCATACAAGGAAATAAAGATAAGTCCAATGACTTGTGATTGGTATCATTCTAATAAACAGAATGAGTCACCTCTTCTTCTTTACAGAAGTCTAACAACAACAATATCATCAATAATGATAAATAGCTTTTGATAAAGTTATAGTGCAACTATAACATGTAAACAAAATGAGAAAAAGTTATACAGTGTAAACACATTTCTATTATCATCAATTTTCAGGAAACAATTACAGTCATTTAACTTTGGCACAAACTCCTTCTTCTGTTAGCAGGTAATCGAGAACCAGCCAATCTTGACTGGCTCTCGAGCACCGCTGATTGGTTCATTGGTGTTTCAGGTTGTGGGTCCATAATACTCAATAATTCGTTGGGGATCATGTAATTTGATTCCCAATTCTTAGCTGCCAATTTTCAGAAGTATGAAGAATGGTGGTATAACATACCAATATAACATACCCCAGCCCAATTTTTCGTAGCATTTTGTATGCATGGTGCCCGCAAATCCAATAATGACCTTTCAGGGTCCGCATCCCATTTGCAAAGGACTTGGCCATGGTTTTGCAGGGCGGTAGTCCTTTGACTCAGATGGTTCCCAGGCCAAAGGGGTTCCCTGTCACACCACAGTTAATGCAATTAATTTAATTCCATCACCATTTGCATTACCATGCTCCTGCTCATTGTTTCCAAACACAATTTGTACCTAATATTTCCCCAAAGTGAGTGTAATCAGTGGGGGACCAGAAAATCTTCTCCCACCAGGGACTGATTGTAGCACCCTCCCTTTTGGGTGTAACTAATACAATAGTGACCAGGAGCAGGGTGTTGCATAGGCCAAGATGAGGGTGATTCTTTTCACAATCCACTCATGAGCAAGAGAAATGGAGATCCACAATCAACTTTTCAGACCAAATGGTCCGCCACACACCCAGCAATTAATAAGCTTAAAAGCTTGAGTAACCAATTTTCCCAACAACAAGAACTCATTTTCCCCATGTTAAACCTGAGAACAAGGAAGCAAGGTTCTCGCCGGGTAGGCTTTGAACAGTATAGACAAGACAACATACAACTGCCCAAAACAATTTGTCAATGGTGATAAAGGCATATTGCAAAGATTATTCAAGCTATACAATTTAAAACTATACATTCAATCAAAACTTCCATTAAATGTTGCTTTCTTCTTCTGCTTCTCTGAACTACTATCTTCTGACCTGCAAAGGAAATAGAAAAAGAAACTTCTCGGTCCTATTAGTGAAAGGACCGGATGAGGTTTTAGTTAAAATGATGGAACAATCCATCGTGTATTAATTTTATGCTCCTTTCCCAGGGCATCTTTTGCTTTCCACGCATATTCATTGAACGGAGCAACAAGTACCAGTGGAACTTCTCCCACGGTAGGGAGTTTTACCAGTACTGGTTGTCCTGGATGATAAGCTGAATTTTTGGGGTGATCTGGACCCTTGGGGGCAGGTATAATTGTCAGGGGCTCTGGATAAAAAGCTGTAATTTTCGGACTGCCAAATTTTCCCCACCGGTTGTTCACCAAAGTGAGAGCATCCAATAACCGGTTTGCCCATCCTGAGTCATGCGGTTTTAGGAATCGCTTTAGTAAGCCATTGGTCCTTTCCACTATCCCATTTGCTTGGGGGTAGTAGGGAGTGTGGAAAGTCCATTTGATTCCCTCTTCAGTTGCCCAATCCTGAACCATCTTTGCTGAAAAATGTGAGCCATTATCCAATTGAATCAATTGAGGTTTTGGGAAAGAACTAAACCATCCTTTTAAGGCTTGGATGGTGTTTGCCCCGGTGGCTCGGGCAAACGCTTCTGCCTGTAACAGTCCTGATACCACTTCCACTCCCACTAACACATATTGCTTTCCTTCTGATTTGCGGAAAGGCCCAATATAATCTACTTGCCAGGTTTCCCACAGTCCTTTTCCGCTTTTAATGTGTAGGGGAGGGCTGTCTAGGGGATGTCTGTCGAGTCGGTGGCGGCATAAGCTGCACCCGGAAATACATGTTCGACAGTTCTCCCTTGTGACAGGCCAGCCTCGAGCCTGTGCTTCGCAGTAAAGGTCTTTGGCTCCTGTGTGTCCTCGTTTGACATGTAGCCACTCCAATAGTCTCTCCCAATTTTCTGTTACTGATTCATTTTGTAAGGGAGCCAGACGAGACAATTCGTCCGCTTTATTGTTCAATTGGCTAGTGAGATCGTCACTGTTTTGGTGAGAGGCCACCCAGGCTATGGCAAAATTCCCTTGTGTGGCAATTCTTAAAATGTCCTGCCACTTTTCCTTTTGCCATACCGGCATCCGGTTGACTTCCCACCCATTTTTCTCCCAGAAAGGAAGCCACTCGGTGCATCCCTTGAAGAAAGCAAAAGAATCAGTATAGATATAGACAGGAGAGGAAGATTGAGCCTCGTGTTGGAAAACACTCCAAACCTCAACTAATTCACCCACTTGTGTACTACCTTCACCTTCTGTTATGATTTTCTCATCAGTCTGGGCTTGTAAGGCAGCGGCTCGATACTTCCACACTTTTCCCTCACGTTTGGCTGAGGCATCAGTGAACCAGGCATTCAGTAATTGTTTGGAAAAAGGAGGCGCTACTTGTATGACAGGAGGTGGGAGGTTATTCTCACGACTTGGAGAGAATTCCTCCTGTGTAGCTAATTTTTTAGGTGTGCCTTCTGATACATTAAAGATGCCATAATAATGTTCAATTTGTGCATACCATTTCCACACAGATGCTCGTTGTGCCACCCCGTCAGGGGGTGGGGTCCCTGCTAAAATTGGTTTTATTACCTTAAAGGGGCCTCTGAGAATGATTGGTTGCTGGCGAATGGTGCGCTCGGCCTCTCGTAGCGCTAAGCTTATCACAAATAATCCCTTTTCCCATACTGTGTAACGTTTCTCTGCGTCTTTAAAACTACGAGAATAAAAGCCGACAGGTCTCGGGGGTCCCTCTGGTCCCTTTTGCCAGAAGTGAAGTGATAGTCCAGATTCAGCAAATCCCCATTCAATTTGGATGGGATCGGTAGGATGAATTGGACCTAAGGCTTGGTGACTAGAAGCCTCAAATATCAGTAGTTGTAGAGCTTCCTCATGGACAGGGGTCCACTCCCAAGAGACACCTTTTCGTAACAAATTATGCAACGGCCTAGCTATTATGGAAAAATCAGGGATATGTTTTCGCCAAAATACCAAAGTTCCTAGTGCTTGCTGCAGTTCTCGTTTCGAGGTAGGTAATTTTACCTGGTCTAAGGCTAGCAGAGTATCATCTGGAATGCACATGGTTCCTCCTTTCCACCAGATTCCCAGAAATTTAACTTCATTTGCAGGCAATTGAACCTTCTCAGGTGGGACTTGCAATCCCAACCCTTCCAGGTGTGTGATAATTGCTGATTGCACCCTGCCCACAGATTCAATTTGGTCGCCCCCTATTAGCACATCATCAATGTATTGATAAGTTTTGACATTCTCTTCCAGAGGGATTTGTTCCAACTCCCTGGCCAGGGCATGATATGCCAGAGTTGGGGAGTGTTTAAACCCTTGGGGTAACCTTGTAAATGTATATTGCTGTCCTTCCCAAGTGAAGGCAAAGCGAGTCTGATCCTCTGGTTGGAGAGGAACCATGAAAAACATATCTTTAACATCAATAGTTGCCAAAATAGGGTGGGCTTGCTCCTGAATGGTACTAATGAGTTCAACAATGTTAGGCACAGCAGCAGTTAGGGGTCCTGTGTTGGCATCCAATCGACGATAATCAATCGTCAGTCGCCATTTTCCATTTGGTTTTCGCACTGGCCATACCGGAGAGTTGTAGGGCGAGTGCGTGGGAACTATAATTCCTTGTTCCCGCAATTCTGTCAAAACAGGGGCTATGCCTTCTCTGGCTCCCAGGGGTAGAGAATATGGTTTCACATTAGTCACTGTAGATGGGGGAAGGGGAGGGGCTGGAATCAGGAGTCTCAAATTTAGTTTGGCAACTCCAAATATCCAGTTACCTCCCTTATTGTCTGTCCACTTACGGCCCTTTAAGACATCCATTCCCAATAGATTTGATGGGAATTCTCCCATTACCATTTCTACAGTAATCGGTGTGTCTTCCCCAGGGAGTCTGAGAGAGGTTCGCACTAACATCTGTGCCTTAACATTCCCGAATGCATCTGACACCATCAGGGATTTTTTTGAAGGTTTTAGTCTATATCGATGGGCATCATCCTCCTGTATAGCAGAGATTTGAGCACCAGTGTCCACTACAAAAGGAATAGGTATTTGTTTAGGTCCCACCACACAATATGAAATCAAATCACCTCGAGGGGTGAGGGTGAGCTGTCTAATGTGCATCCACCCTTCGCCCATCCGCTCACGAGAGACGGGCGAAGGAACTAGTTTTCCTCCCTTCTGGGTGAAGATTTAGAAATTACCTCCTGCTCCACCCAAGGTGGGGCAGAGGGAATCTCGCACCTTCCCCCAGGGACACTAGCTGATGGTTTTTCAGGTGGTTTAATCACCCATCCCTCATCAGTGGTAATTACTCTCGTGCCTCTCTCTGACCACCCTAGTACCATTTTCTCCAACTGTTCTGTATTAAGCCCACTCATACACTTCAGGGGTATACCCTTGTGTTTTCCTATCAACCACAATGCTTTCCTGCGAGATATAGTATCTTTCTTCGAATTCGCCGGGTTCGGGGGAGAGGGCCTCGCTGGAGGAAACTTCGCCTCCGCACTCCTCACAGTTTTAGATTCTGATTTCACGGGACCATATTTTTGCCCATAGTTAATCAATTCTTGAGCTACTTCCCCCCACGTCCACACCTTTTGTCCTGGGGTACGGCGATCCGGGGTTAAAACTCCAGTTAAAGCAGCTGTCACCCGATCACTCTGAGGGGTATTTCTGATAGTGCTTTGCAATTGAATTCCTAAGGTTTTTCAATGAATCAGGCAAACCTCTAATCAGGGGAGTCATCCTCTCAGGATCTACCGGTATCATCATTGGGGATTCCTGCCTAAGCTTCAATTCCTGATCATACATCATTTGCAAACAAGCCGCCTTGTGCACATTCTCCACAAGCTGATCCACCGAGCCTGTAAGCGCAAGAGGATCTCCCCTCTCCAAGGGATTCAAACCTCCAGCCCAATAAGCTGCTCGCTGAGTGAGAGACCAAGGGGCTCTATTATCACCAGTAGTCAAAAACACTCCAGGTCCCCAATATCCCTCAGCTTCTCTTTCACTCAACAGAATCTGATCACCACCGGATAACGACACTCTCCACACATACTCGTTCTCAGACTCCTTTGAACTGCGTGAAAATTCCCTTTTCAACTTAGCCAATTCAGTTGCTGTGTACGGCACCTCCTTAGTAACCATCTTAGGATTATTGTCCTCACTATCCTCATAAGCATATTCTACCTTGACCAGCGGTCGAAGGGGTTGCGTAGGACCCTGTGGTAAATCACATCGTGTCCTCGCTTCCTCTGGTTCCCCCTTGCGGTACAAACCATCCCCTTTGTGATCATCACCAGGGGACGGGGCTGCATCAGCTGCCTGTGCACGACTCCGTCGCCCCCTGCAGTCACAAGCACGTAAGTTCTCCACAAAAGCCTCCTGCAAACACCTTACGTTCTCCCGCTCATTCTCTACTTCATCCTGCAGAGTTTTAACCCTTTCCTCCAATTCACAGTTTCTTTCTTCTAAAGTTGCCAACCGATCTTGCAACAACCGCACCAAAACTTCTTTTGTCTGTGGCGTCTCTGCCGAGTCCTCCAACTCCTGCTCTTGCGTTACATCAAATGCACTCAGAATTGCACCCATTCTCTCTAAGTTATTGATACCTTCTGAAAACTCAAGGATCCTGCCGACTACGCCAATTTATAAATGTCGGGTTCCGGATTTAAGGTCCGCCTCCAAAGCAAATCTAGAAATAAAATGCAGACAGTCCCCGTCCGCCCCCCCTGCCCCCCCGAGAGAGAGAGAGGGAGAGAGAGAGACCCGCCTAATTAGTAAAAAAGGAGCAAATCTAGAAATAAAATGCAGACAATCTCCCTCCCAAGAGAGAGATCCGCCTAATTAGTAACTCCAGTGCAGCCCACGTGCGGCGTGCCTGGTTCAATGCAGTCAGCTCGCGCGTGCAGCGAGCCCGCCAAAATATAAATAACTCCAGTGCAACCCATGTGCGGCGTGCCTGGTTCAATGCAGACACCCCCCACGCGGGGTCTGCCAAATTATCATCCGGTATGCTTAACCTGCTTGCAGGTTAAGCACCCCCAAAAAATCCTGACCCGAAATAAAAATAGATTCGTGATCCTTGAGTTCGGACAAAGCACAACCGAGGCACGGTATCAACAAACTTGGCTCTGACTTTATTAAGCCCAACAATGAGGCAACCCAATGAACAAGGGAGAGAGAGAGAGAGAGAGAGAAAAGAAAGAGAGAAACAGAGAAAACAATTGAAAGAGAAACAATATTCACCACCCTGAGATCCAGTGGCGTCCCGTGGGAAATTCTTTCTTCCTAGTTGGAAGATGGCGGTGGGGTCCCACGTGGTCGAGCTATCCAGCCTCTTTTATAGAGTTTTTCGGCAGAGTCATGTGACTTGGAGCCGTCAGTCAACAGTTCGCACCAATCACAGGTCCGAAGGCGGGACATGTCCGGTTCCTGCGCCGTAGGATTGGCCCCTTGCCAGGCTGTCACCGGAGACACACATCCGGAGGCGAGTGGAGGGCAGGCGCCTAGCTTATTGCGTCATCGAGCGTTGCCGAGATCGGGCATTCCAGGCAGCCACCACAAGATGTCGCCTGAGCACATGGTTTACGATTTCTGAGACAATGTCCAAAAGGAAGGGGACAGATCCCCACAATTATCTTGTAGGAGAATGTGTTCCTTAGAAATGTTTGCTATAATTCTTCATTTTTAAGAAGCTAATAATTCAATCAGACTATGTTGTTTAAGTCAGAGTTTTATGTACATAAGAGACTAGGCAACAAATATTTAGTTTTGTCAGTCCCTTTATTTGTGCCTTTGAGACTGAAAACAAAGACTGTGTACGTTACAATTTTTTTAACCTGCACGGAAAACTGAGTTAACATTGATGTGAGTACCCAGCTTGCAATTATAATCAACTATTTGAGCACCATGTGCAAAACTGTATCCATTAATAAATATGGATGAAATATTATTCTCCAATTATTTGTTTTTATTATTTTCAGATTCATCAATATTCTAAACACCTGCTCTTGAGAATTCATCTGAAAGCAAGGAATGAATATTTAAGTGGGAAGGATGTTTGTATTTACTAGTTGGGCAGATATTTCCTAGACAGTTTTTTATTAAATGAACAGGCACAAAAGTTTTTGATGGACATTAAGAATCTCTCAGAGTTATCTTGTATGTAACCTCTTGCTGTAGTTTCCCTCAACCATGACAAAACACCATGGAGACAGTGTAGACATCCTCTATCCACCAGAAGTGCTCTACAATTTGGATGAGGGCTGATAAAGCTGAACTCATCTTTAAGAGTATCTGCTAAGATTTTTGAGCACTGAACTATTTCAGCAGCATTAAAATTCTAGTCTTAAGGTTCCTAGTTCCCTCTGCCCTCACCTTTTTTTTGTTATTAAATTGTTTTTTGGGGAAAAAAAGAGACTTTGTTCATCCAGGTTCCTTTACCTGTAAGATCAAGAGTTCAATGTAATTTTTATTTCTACTTTTTTTTTTTTTTGTCTTTCACTGTGAATCTTCAAAATGAAGCATCAGATTTATTTCTAAATTTTCCAGATTGATATTTCCTTGACAATTTGAAGACCATTTTTAATCCATCGTTTCTGAAGTTATTCCAGAAAAGCTGGTTATCTTATTGAGAAGATAAAAAAAAATGCTAGTTGAAAGCAATGTTTACCTGAAAATCCTGAATGAGAATTGCAGTTCCTCTTTTTCCCTAAATCTTATCTTTGAAAAACAACACTACCATATTCTGAAACAAGATTGGTTGACTAAGTTTTTAAATGAAGCTCATTTTGAGCATGTTGTAAGATTTTGTCTTATTTTATTTCCTTTTATTTTTCTTTATTTTATTTTAAAGTAGTTTTAGGTGATTATAGAAGATAAAAATGCTTTTCTGATTGTAAATTATTTCAGCTAACTGAATGTAGGCATAGATTAGCTACATGTGTTGTCATTAAAATGTGAATACTAATACCTGTTTAAACATATTCTGGTGGTAACATCATTTATGAGATAAAAAACACAGATTAATTAAATGTCATTGGGTGTCTTCATTTAGCCTGCACCCAGGGCTGAACAGTTGTTGTCTCACCCAATGTCCCTTCCCTGACTGAGGAAGGGAATTGGGAAAAGGAGGGAAACTCATGGGTTAAAGTTAAATAGATTTAATAAAATAAAGAAACCGATGTCAATGATAATACAGAACACACAAAATTATACTTAGCTACAGAGTGCTGGCAATTTGCTCCAGGAATAACAATCATTGAGAATGCAAAATAATGATCATAAAAGGGAGAAGAGCAAAAAAAGCCCCTCCCCACCAAGCTTTCCCTTTTATAGTGAACATGATATTAATGATATAGAATACACCTGTGGGCCAGCTGGGGTCAGCTACCCTGGATTTAACTGCTAATGGCCTTGATCACCATGGCTGGCCACAAAGGGAAATAAAATCTAGCAGAAACTTGATTCTCTAAATTTTATCCCCAGGAAACCAGGACAGTGGGGCAAAAAGGAAGTTCTCCTGTCTTACTTTGTTTTTGCACTGATGTATGAGCTCTGTGGAAACTGAGCAAAACAAAAACAAATAACAGACAAATAAAAATCAATTTACATAAAGATATTAATATAACTATAGATGTCTTGTATACTTGGTGTCACTAAGAAGGCAAAGAATAAAAAATGGAATTACTGAGTTCATACTGAGTTACTGTCTGTGAAGTAAGATAGCAGGATTAGAAAGGAAGGTGTAACTATTGTTTAGCCAAGAGATCCACTGAACTAGTGAAGCCAGAAACTAACTTAAAGAAGTGGTCAGTTGTTGCAATATTGACAATATCTATTCTTATCTGAACCTAACGAAACATTTTGCACTTACCCATCTCAAAATAAATCATTAAATATGACACAAAATACACTAAACTGAGGAATGTGTCCTTCTACAACTGAAAAAGAAATGTCCTTTATGTTTTCTGGTGTGCATGGGCACAGGATTCCAACATTGTATAAATTCAGACCTAGTGTGTGGTTAATGTTTTAAGTTATGTTAAAAGGGTGGAGTTCCCTGCTCTTACAGCGAATTGATTTCAGTGAAACTTTTCAAGCTAAAAGACAAAATGTGGAACCTATATCTCATGTAATTGTTTATAAATACATATTTTTTCCTGTGCAATGTCATTGTATGTACAACTCATGACATTTATCAATGTCTTAAAGTAACATGCTTTCATCTGTTCACATTTTAGAATCTTGAAAACAAATACAATTTTCCAATTATGAAATAAGTTAGATATATTGTTGCTGCTTGTCTGCAGCAAGCTCCGTTCGGTTGCTGGCTGGCCTGAGGCTATCCGCACCCCAGGGCCATTGAGCACTGACACCAATGTGAGGATGCAACAAATGGCGTTTATTTAACTGCGCAACAGCCTTATATAGTCGTCTTGTCCCGTACGAACTCGCACGATAATGACACATCCTGCTCCTTTCGCCACGCCTACCTTCCGTTACAGCCCGAGATTTTCCGGTCGCCGTACCCTAATCTACCTACGTTTCCCCCTCCCCATGCTTCAAGTCATGCAAAGTAAAGCGTATCGCTGATTCTGGAGCCTTGCATCAAAGCGTAAGCGTAGCTGGCGGATACAACATCCCGAGCTCCAGTAAGATTCCCCTGCAACTCCTGAGATGCAAAGCAAAAGCAAGCTAATCATGAGCGCATTGTTCAAAGCTTTTGTTTCACTCAGCAACGGCCGCCGTTCCTCATCTTTCTTGGCACCCCGCCGCTTTACCAGACTCTCTGTACTGTCATGACTCCTCACGTCTGAAGGTCGAGGCTGGTGCTGTTTCGGCTTCCCCCACAGGTACTCCTGCAAAACATAAAGCGCGGACAGCGTACATATTACTTCGGGTTAGGATTTTGTTTTAAATCAGGGCGCAAACAGCGTGTAGGGACCCACTGTATAACATCATCCCGTTTGATGGCGGCATACCCCCTTCCATGATGTAGCAGCTCCCAACCTGTTTTCCACTCCGCTGTCCCAGGGAACCGAACCTTGACTGGGGGGCCCACTTCTGGCACCCCTGGACCCCAGTGTCGCTCAATTGGGGCACGCTCTTGGTCTCCCCGGGCAAAATGATTTCACGAATAAAGAGCGCGATGTAAAGTGTGAGATTGGTAGTTGACAGGAATTACATCTGGGAATCCTTCCCCCTCCCCAAGAATCTTAATTCTGTGTTTTTGTTTCTTACTCAAACCTGGTTCCCTGTGTCTCGCAGAGCCCAGTCAGAGAATCCCAGCCTTGGTTACCCATAAATCCTGCTCTCTGTTGTTGAGCCACAAAGGTTGTATTGACCATTCGTTGCACAGTTTTCTGCAAACATGCAAACAAACAGGGTAACACAAGTAGGATAATGCCTATTATAAACATTCCCATAAGCAGACTCTATCTACAAAACATGTAGTTTACTTCAGAACATACTGTTATTCTCTATTATTCTAGCTGAAAGGAAAATTACTGACAGGAAAGCTGATTCTGTTTAAAGGTAACACAGAGCAGGCCTTTTAGAGCCTACTCTGAGGCCTACTCTTGCTAAACCGTTGCTAAACCATCCGGTATCAATTTCCCCCTTTGGAAGTAGTTAGATTTATTATCTCACTACTTCCATATACTATTCTCAATGATTGCCTCAACACAACCCACGCAGATCCCTATGATAATTATAATCACAACTATATAAACTATTCCCTCTAATAATGTGGCTAACCATCCTTTTAGAAACAATCCACCGTACTCCTGCGCCTGTAGAGACAGAAACATAACCTCGACCCATTAGTAATAGTTCCCCTGGTCCCAACCACTCGTTAGTACCTGGTTCCCTATACCACACTTTGCCTTTGTTTTGCACATAGCTTGCTCCCTGTCGAACTGCCTCCCAATGTATTACTATTGGGGGTCGCTCCTTATCTCCTGCTAAAGTTAAATGGTTAAGTACATAAACAGCTTTTGCAAGTCTCTCAGAAGGTTCAGTTTCCTCTCCCCCTTTTTGTTTTTGCAGAAGCTGTTTCAATGTACTATGAGCACCTTCCACAATCGCCTGACCCGTAGGCGAATGAGGAATCCCAGTGACATGTGTAATATCCCATAGTTGACAAAATTGACGAAAAATCTGTGAACAGTATGCTGGTCCATTATCAGTCTTAAGTTGTTGTGGAACCCCAAGACTTGCAAAGCAAGCAAGTAAATGTCATTTGACTATCGTAGCAGAGTTCCACGACGCAATCCACGAGAGGGCTCGGAGTAAATGCACGCAGACCAATATGGTCGTTAAGCAAATCTCATTTATTCGCGTATCTGAGGGTACATTTATACTATATCACTACCGTGCACGCTCTGTGTGCGTGTCGTCTTAATCTTAATTGGTTAACATACCTTACATGTACTAATATGATTGGTGAGCATGCTTTGTCCATGCGCCTCTATATTAGTTCTAATTGGTTTATGCTAACAGGCCATACTATGCTGTCATGACATTCTTCTTGTATCAATCTTGTTTCGACTTCTACATATTTCGCTTGTCTCAGTAGCCAAGGTCCTTGCTCACCGTTATGATTGGTCAGTTCATCACCACCTACTACCACCCCCTTGGACATGGCTCGTTCAGTACGTGACCATTGTCTCGTAGAAACCCCACAAATCCCCCTTTTTGTTTTTGAACGAGCCAGGTCTGATGGAACATTTTCAGCAATGCTTGCTTGATACAACTCATTGCACATCCCATTATTAGCAAGACAATTATTACAACAACCAACACAGTTATTCCCTGTACCAACAATTCCCTTACCCATCCTGTAATGCCCATAGATTGTAACCAGTCCAGTAAGGGTGATGTTGATACAGTAAGTTTGTTCATATTGTCCTTCAGTTGCCGAAGATGTTGGTGAATAGAAACAGAATGATCTGAAAGATTCATGCAACACATTCCTTCTACATCCTCACATCCATGCCCTTGAGCTAAAAGCAAAAAATCAATTGCAGCCCTATTTTGTAATACCGCATGTCTAATACTGTCAACATCAGTAGCTAAAGTTGAAAGCATCTCAGAGGTTATATTTAATTGTTTAGCTGTCCAACACCCTAGTGTTTTTGTTATTTGTAACGCTTTCGCAGTCCCTATTGGCGCAAACAAAGCAGTAATGAAGTTAGTAGGTCTGTCCCAGTATCGTACATTATCATGGCATCCTGGTCCCAGCGGTAATACCGCACGCTTTTTCCGAGAGGCTATGTAGTTCCATACTGTTTTGTTTACCAATTTTCCCACTGAAGGTCGAAACAGAGTAAGTTTCCCTAGGTAACATGGACCTCCAACTGGTCTACTAGGAATCCCTGGCCAGGCTCGATCACCACAGATTAAAAACAAGCCTCTTGGTAATTTCCGGCCTAACATGTTGTTTCCTTTCGTATCAGAATATCGACACTCCAATGGACAGAAGTCATTTTTCCCTGTTCCTGTATATAACTCATTTTTTGGAGATACATCTTGCACAGCATATAGTAGCGTATTGTCATCAATGCGAACATGAGCAATTGCCTTGTCACTTTTAAACA
This sequence comes from Nyctibius grandis, assembly GCF_013368605.1. Classification (NCBI taxonomy): domain Eukaryota; kingdom Metazoa; phylum Chordata; class Aves; order Nyctibiiformes; family Nyctibiidae; genus Nyctibius; species Nyctibius grandis. The sequence goes on along the minus strand of NC_090659.1, from coordinate 72,849,877 downwards.
TGACTGCTCCATAGGTAGGCCCTAAAGCACCTAATAAATCTAGCTCCTGTGGTTCTATCATAGTGTGATTAAGTGACATGATTATCTGTCCCTGCCACCAGGCAGTATAGTTGACACCTGGATTCATGGAGTTTGCACATTGACTAGCTGTTGTTGCACTCATTGTAGCAAGAGTAGGGTTTTGTATGTAGCCTTGAAAACTGATTGGATTAAAAACAGGAACACCTATCAGGCAAGTACGAAAAGGATCTCCAGGAGTTGCCATGGACAAGCAAAATGATTGTTGTCCAGTTGCATTTGCAATGGTAACCCAGATATTTTGTCTGATGTCTATCACCGCTTGCACAATGGTCGAGATGTACAAGACCATCGCAACTGCTGTCACTCCCAATCCTTGGGAGAAACTTCCCATGATCGTGGTATGTTAATTTTTTCTCCACAATGTATTTTAACCACACTTCCTGCAAATACAATTTGCTGCTCTAGCAAGCATCTGTGTAACGTGCTAGCTATTTCAGCTATGTGAATTTGTTGATAATCGCCAATTCTCTGTGCCACATGAAGTGCTGGAGCATCAAATCTCCCAAGTGAATAAGCCTCTTTCCCTAATAACTGAATTGCCTGACTTTCTAACGAACTTTCTGCTCTAGCCCATCTAACACATACTACACACCAAAAATGTCTCCACCACGGCTCAGACGGTCGAATAACCCGCCACTTACTTTTCCCACATACATTACACTTTTTTAGAACCCATGGTCTACAACCCTGTTTATGTCCATCACAGCCCCGTGCCAATTTTACTTCCTCTTCAGCTGTTACACGTAAAGGTGGTAATGACGTGAAGATATCTTCAAGATTGCTCAACGATGATGTCGCAATCCCCAATCTCTTTAGGTATGGAGTCAATACTCTCAGTGCTCGGTGCTGTTCTCTCTGCTGGATCTCCGGATCTGGATTCCACCTCCACATATGGTTTAATGCACTTGATCGGAAACCACCGTACACCTGTGCCTGTAGAGACAGAAGCATAAACTCGACCCATTAGTAACAGTTCCCCTGGTCCCAACCACTCATTAGTACCTGGTTCCCTATACCACACTTTGCCCTTGTTTTGCACATAACTTGCTCCCTGTCGAACTGCCTCCCAATGTATTACTATTGGGGGTCGCTCCTTATCTCCTGCTAAAGTCAGATGATTGAGTACATAAACAGCTTTTGCAAGTCTCTCAGAAGGTTCAGTCACCTCTCCCCCTTTTTGTTTTTGCAGAAGCTGTTTCAATGTACCATGAGCACGTTCCACAATCGCCTGACCCGTAGGCGAATGAGGAATCCCAGTGACATGTGTAATACCCCATAGTTGACAAAATTGACGAAAAATCTGTGAACAGTATGCTGGCCCATTATCAGTCTTAATCTGTTGTGGAACCCCAAGACTCGCAAAGCAAGCAAGTAAATGTCGTTTGACATGACGACCAGTTTCCCCAGTTTGCGCTGTAGCCCATATCACATGTGAAAACGTATCAACAGATACATGAACATATTTGAGCCTTCCAAATTCTGCAATGTGAGTAACATCCATTTGCCAAAGTTGCAATGCACTCAAGCCTCAAGGATTTACTCCTATTCCAATTCCCATGCCAATTTTCTGACAATTAGGACAAGCACTGACCAATTCGCGTGCTTGTGCCATGGTGAGCTGAAATTGTTTCGCTAACATTTTCGCTGATTGATGAAAGAATTGATGAGAGAGGCGAGCTTGTTCAAATAAATTTGGTGAGACTTGTGTATAGGACACAAGTGTGTCTGCTTTATTATTGCCAATGCTCAAGCCTTGATCAAATTGATGACTACGAATGTGAGTGACAAAATAAGATAGCACTCTGAGGTTTATTGCTTGATGCAACTGTAGCAAAATGGTGTGAAGTCGCATATTTTTCACTGGACGTATAAAAGCTCTTTCAATTCGATTTACAATGCCTGCGGCATAAAGAGAATCTGTTACAATATTTACAGGTGAATCCTTCCATTTTACAAAAACCTGGTATATTGCAAAAAGTTCAAGTGTCTGCAATGAGTCCTCAGACTGTCCTGAGAATTTGCAATGTTTCCATTGTCCATCCTCTTGCCAGGTAATAACTGCCGAGTGTGACCGTTTTCCTGCATCAGTAAAAACAGTTAGTCCAGTCACAGGTATCTCTGATCTGATAGGTTGTTCTTCCCAATCCTGTTTGTAAATAAACTGTAGCTTTTTATCTTTTGGTAAATGGACCAACAATTGTCCAGTAAAGTCCTGTAAAGCCATTTGAAAAATAGTTGACTGATTTGTTAACCACTGTAGATATTCCTTCTTGATAGGTACATAGATAGAATCTGGATCCAGGCCATTAATTTCTGTAATTCTTTTACGCACTTTAACAATCAGTTGTGCTATTGCTTCCACTCTGGTACAGATTGTTGTCCTAGGATGAAAAGGTGGAAAAACCCATTCTATGATTTTAACAATTGGGTTTAATTGAACTATTAAAGCTTTCAAATGTTTGTTTTCCAGTGATGTGTTTGCTATAATTGCTGCGAGTGGCTCATTTTCAGTAATGCGAGCCACGTCCTGTGTTGCCACCTTGTGTGCAATTTTGTCTATAGCTGCTTGTTGATCTGCTGTGAGAGTACGGCTCACAGTGACATCAGGGTTTTGTCCAAGCAATGGCATTAATGGTGCTATATCATCATTTGTAATGCCACAAGTATTACGAACCCACTGCAATTCTCCTAACAATTTCTGAGCATCAGCCAATGTTGATATATCCACTTTTAGAGTGATTTTTTGAGGTCGTATTGTTTGCTTAGTTACCTCCCAGCCTAGGTATTTCCAAGGCTCTGATCTTTGTATTTTTTCAGGGGCAATTTTCAGTCCCCGTTGTTCTAGCATTTTTTCTAACACAGGTAACACAAATTCCACCTTCAAATCCTGACCAGCAATCAAAATATCATCCATATAACGATAAATCAAAAGATTAGGAAACTTTTGACGAAAAGGTTGTAAAGCCCATGCAACATATAATTGACACAATGTAGGAGAATTTTTCATACCTTGAGGTAAGACTACCCATTCATACCTTTTAGCAGGTTCCTGCTTGTTAATACTAGGAACTGTGAATGCAAATTTGGCACAATCATTTTCATGTAAAAATATTGTGAAAAAACAATCTTTTAAATCAATTACTAAAATTTGCCAACCTTCTGGAATCATGGTAGGAGTAGGTAGTCCAGGCTGTAATGCTCCCATTTCTTCCATAATATCATTTATGGCCCGCAAATCATGAAGCAATCGCCATTTGCCTGATTTTTTTGGAATAGTGAAAATTGGAGTATTGTAAGGACTTGTAGATGGTCTGATATGTCCTGCTTCTAGCTGTTCTTGGACTAACAGTTCAATCTGTTCCAGCCTGTCTGATCTAAGCGGCCACTGATCCACCCATACTGGTGTTTCCATTTTCCATTTTAAAGGTAGGACAGGCCCTTTTTCAGTGACCGCTCCTAAAAAGGCGTTACCAATTTTGCACCCAATTGTGTTAACACATCTCGTCCCACAAGAGATACTGGCACCCTCATAACATAGGGTCTAACATTCACACAGACTCCATCTGTAAATTGTAGCTGTACCGGTTGCTGACTCATCATTGGTAAAGTACAACCCCCAACTCCAGCTATTGCTACTGGAGCCGCTTGCACAGCCCAAGTGTGTGGCCAGTGCTGTTGTGCAATAATTGTAACATCAGCTCCTGTATCAATTAGCATAGAGATCTGTCTTTCTTCCCCGTGCTGATTCCTTAATGTTACTCTTTCACGCGGTTGGTTTCTCGTGATGTCAATAGCAAGATTAACCAATGCCTGTCCAGTTGATCCGAAACAACCCTCCCCCCTGTCTTTGTCTTCCGCGTTTGGAACACAGCCCTTAAAGGGAACTAACTGAGCAATCTTTTGACCCTTTGGAATAAATACAGGCGGGGATAAGGTGTATACCATAGCACATATTTGCCCTGTATAATCTGCATCAATAACCCCTGGCAGTACAATTATTCCTTGTTTAGAAATAGATGATCGTCCAAGAAGTAACGCACTTAAACCATGTCCTAAAGGTCCTTTCATGTTAGTTTCCACCACAGTTACTTGTTTGTCTGTTAAGTATATGTCTAATTTTGTTTCCACATCCACTCCGGCACTTCCTCTTGTAGCCGCGGAGTGGCGGTCTAAGCACCCTGACTTGCTGTCTGCGCGCGCGGGCGCGGCGCGCTCGGCTGGAAGTTTCCCTGAACTCGTCTACACTCTGTTGTATTGTGATTTGACCTTTTGCAATTAGCACACCACTTTCCAGATCCCTGTCTGCAATCTCTTTTCAAATGTCCCATCTTTCCACATTTAAAGCATTTTTCCTTAGCCCTTGCTCCTGCTCCCAACAAAGGTTTCACTGTTGCTCCAACTACAGCAGCCATAACCTGAGCCTGTTCTACACCTAACATTCTGTCCACTGCTTCCAGCATAGCTGCAACACCTGCACCTCTCGGTAAATGTGCCAATGCCTTTCTAGTTTTCTCATTTGCATTATCATAAGCAAGAACATCCATTAATTTGTCTCTAGTTCTTTCGTCTAAATCAGGCGTGCTTCGCAAAGCTGCATACAGACGATCTATAAATTTACCATATGGTTCTCCTATCTGTTGAAAAACTCTGGTATACGCTTGTTGAACACCTTCACTAGGAACCGACATTAATGCTTGAAATGCTCCATCCTGAGCTGCTGCTAATGCCTCAACATTAAACTGCGCTTGCCAATTTACAGTAGCAAAAGGACCTTCTCCTAACAGCATTTGAGCTGTAATATTAAAAAGAGGTTCATCTCGACCCCTAGGTGTATTAGCTATTTTATGACAAACACTAGTCCAGGCACTAAGAAAATGCAACATTTGAGAAGGAGACAACAACATAGACGCTAATTGCCGAATATCATTTGCCGTAAGAAGGTTAGTTGTAAAAATATGTTTAAGCAAAGCCTGTGTATATTGAGAGCTCAAGCCATTCGACTGTATAGACTGACGCGCCTCTTTGATGATTTTCCAATCTAATGGTTGCCAAACATTTTTTCCTTCAGGACCCACACCTACATGCACAGGATATGCCTGTGGAAATATAACTCCTTCTAATAACGCATCCCGAATGATCCCTTTCCATTGCACTCCTCCCCTCCCTTCTCCCCCTTCCCCCGTACACGCAAACAGATGCCTTCCCTCTCCCACATTACCAGAAGGATGCAGACCACCCTGACCACCCCCCCATCCCTGATCTAAAGGTGGAATAGGGAATTGAGGTAGTTGAGATTGTTGAGGTAGTTGTAAAGGAGGTTGAGGAGGTTGGGGTGGTCGGGGTGGCCCTAATACTTGTCCCGAATACGGAGGAGGGTTTAGGGGAGATATAGTCACGTGTTCCGGTGTGTTGGCTGGACGGCGCTGCAATTCTTGTTTTAATTCTTCCAATCGTCTACCAAGCTCTGTCATATCAAGTTCACGTCCGTCTTTTGCAGCCTTTTGAGGTGGTAACGATCCTTTCTCTTTCAATCCATGCGACTGCAGAACTACTGGCTTTGGTGTCTCTGGAAATGGCGAATCTGGTAAAGGTGGATACAGAGCAAATTCATTCTCCTTCTTGCTCTCCTGTTTAACCTCATCCGTAGAAAGTTCAATGAGAGGATTCTCTTTGTCATCATTTGCAGAGTCTGGACCTGCTTTTCGCTCCTCAGCTTGTGTTAGAGCTGTCTGTACCCGTGACGGTAAAGGAGCTGCAACTGGCATTGCTACTGGGGCCCTTGGAGCTATCTGTCCCGTAAACAGCGAGGGAGTAGCAGGCGAAGTAGCAACAGGCACTGAGGGAGTAGCAGCAGGCGAGGGAGTCACAGTAGCAGATGCCTGCGGTCCTAGAGCCATAAAAGCTGTGTGCGTAACTTCTCTCTCTGCTTTCATTTCTTTTAACGCCTCACTTACTAATTTCCATGTAGTTGACACTTTTACTGCGTCCTTATCACCACTAGCTACCGCATCCCAGAGAGACGCACCAATCTTCTCCCATAAGGTCACTTCAAAAACATCATTAAAAGTCTCAAAAAGTCCTTTATCCTTTGCCCAGAGCAGTAATTGCTTCAATACAGCTTCATCGTATTTAATTCCCCTCGTAGAGAGAATATGTTGGAGGAGTTTCACCACTGCCTCTTCTGTCTTAGTCAGGGTAGCCCCCATCTCCTCCCCAGCTGCCTGGGCAGCCCTACCCAGGTTTTAACTCCGCTAGCGATAAATCTTGGGCTTACCGCATCGGTTCCTGCCGGTGCGAAAATCCAGTGCCGGGGCAGCACTCTACAGCTGGCTTCCTCTCGTCCCTTTCCTTTCGTACCGTTGTCCGCTGCTTCTCCGCAGTCTCCGGCCGTATGCTGGCCCATTATCAGTCTTAATCTGTTGTGGAACCCCAAGACTTGTAAAGCAAGCAAGTAAATGTCGTTTGACATGACGACCAGTTTCCCCAGTTTGCGCTGTAGCCCATATCACATGTGAAAACGTATCAACAGATACATGAACATATTTGAGCCTTCCAAATTCTGCAATGTGAGTAACATCCATTTGCCACAGTTACAATGCACTCAATCCTCGAGGATTTACTCCTATTCCAATTCCCATGCCAATTTTCTGACAACTAGGACAAGCACTAACTAATTCACGTGCTTGTGCCATGGTGAGGTGAAATTGTTTCGCTAACATTTTCGCTGATTGATGAAAGAATTGATGGGATAGGTGTATTTGTTCAAATAAATTTGGTGATATTTGCGTATAGGATACAAGTGTGTCTGCTTTATTATTTCCAATGCTCAAGTCTTGATCAAATTGATGACTACGAATGTGGGTGACAAAATAAGGTATCTCTCTGAGGTTTATTGCTTGATGCAACTGTAGCAAAATGGTGTAAAGTTGCATATTTCTTATTGGTCGTATAAAAGCTCTTTCAATTCGATTTACAATGCCTGCGGCATAAAGAGAGTCTGTTACAATATTTACAGGTAAATCCTTCCATTTTACAAAAACCTGATATATCGCAAAAAATTCAAGTGTCTGCAATGAGTCCTCAGTAAATTCCTGAGAATTTACAATGTTTCCATTGTCCATCCTCTTGCCAGGTAATAACTGCTGAATGTGATCGCTTTCCTGCATCAGTAAAAACAGTTAGTCCAGTCACAGGTATCTCTGATCTGATAGGTTTTTCTTCCCAATCCTGTTTGCAAATAAACTGTAGCTTTTTATCTTTTGGCAAATGTGTTACCAATTGTCCAGTAAAGTCCTGTAAGGCCATTTGAAAAAGAGTTGACTGATTTGTTAACCACTGTAGATATTCCTTTCTGATAGGTAAATAGATAGCATCTGAGTCTAGTCCGGTAATGTCTGTAATCCTTTTATGCACTTTGACAAGCAATTGTGCTATTGCTTCCGCTCTGGTACAAATTGTTGTTTTAGGATGAAAAACCAAAGAGTCCACTCGAGCATTGCCTTCTGCAATAAACCCAGGCAAATTAGTATGATTTCTTACATGTAAAACATAAAACAATGCAGTTCGGATTTGAATTTCTTGCCACAGAGCTCGCAGCAATTCAAAAACACACTGATTACATATATGCTCTATAACAGATCTATCCAATTGCTTTATAATGCCAGCTACATATGCTGAATCAGCAATCAAATTAAAGGGAATGGGAAAATTCTGAAATATTTTTAATACAGCTCGTAATTCTACCACCTGAGGTGAACCCTTTTGTTGTATTACCATAGATTCCCACTTGCCATCAGAATACCAGACAAGGCCCGCCTTGCCTGTGTTCCCAGATCCATCCGTAAAAATGGTAGTTCCATCCACAGGAGTGTCTGCGCACCACACTCCTGTGGTAATTGGAAGTTCCACACTCAATTTTATAACAGGATGGGAGGGCAAGTGGTAAACAACCTGTCCTGAGAAATTCTCCATAGCTGTTTGCAAAGCAAAGCTATTAGCCATACACCACTCAAAATATTGAGCTGCAAAATAGGAACGGTTAGTGATGCAGGGATCTCTGGCCACAAGCTCCCGACATCGCATCCGTCCTTTGATGAATAATCTGTGCCAATAGCTCTGTAACGAATCTGATCATTCTGAATTCCATTGACCAATTATTGCATATGGAATTTGCCTATCAAACAAAGTGATAATTTGTATTTCCTGATTCAAATCAATACGATGTACAAATTTGGAATGTAGCCTGCTTTCTATTTCTGTAATCAGTTGCTGTACCTCTGAAGTAGTGTGTCGTGGTGCTGTTAAAGTTGTGTCCCCTGCTAACAATTGGAATAGAGACTGCAATTGTGACGACGTAAGCCCCAAGTACGGCCGCAGCCATAACTTGAGCCTTATGTTCCACAGTACCCACTTTTGCACATGCCTTTATCATAGCATTCAAATCTGTTTTTTCAGGTAAAGCTTCAATGATCTTTTGACAATCAGCATTAGCATTATCCCTGTTTGCCACAGGTCCAAGGCTTGGCAGCCGCACAGGTTAACCCCGTGTGGAAACACCAGTCCTGCGCTCCCTGCGGTTTGGGCTGCGAGTTAACTGCATAGGCCTGGAACTGGTTGGGAAGATTCATTTGTGTCAGCATACGGTTCCCCCACCGCGTTCTTTCTCCAGTTTCCCCGTATTCTGCAGCTGGTTGTTATCAGCTGACCTTGAGCATTATACTGAGACCTGCACAGCTTCACAAAATGCCCTAGCTTCCCACAGCAATGACACATCAAAACAGAGTTATCTCTCCCACTCAGCTTCAACTTCTTAAGGCAGTTTTTCTTAAAGTGACCTTCCTGTTCGCATGTATAACAACGATGAACTACCTTAATTGCCGCCGCAAAAGTTTTTGCTAAATGCTCCATCTGAAATGTGGTGGTTCCTACTTTCTCACAAGCATCCATTAGCTCAGTTAAGGTGGCATTACTATTTGCCATCCCTGCAACAACTTTTCTGCAGTCCTCACCTGTGTTGTCTTTCGCTAACTATAGTGGTAATGCTTCTTTTACAATTTTCCAATCTAACAGTTGCCAAATATTTCTTCCCTCAGGACCCGCACCCACAATCACCGGATATGCCCGTGGAATCACAACTCCTTCTAATAACACATCTCGAATGACCCCTTTCCATTTTACTCCTCCCTCACCTCCCCCCCCTTCCCCTGTATACGCAGGCGGAAGCTGACCCTCTCCCTCACCTCCCACATTACCAGATGGACGCAAACCTCCCCCCCCGCCCTGATCTAAAGGTGGAGTAGGGAGTTGTAAAGGAGGTTGAGGTGGCCCCAATACTTGTCTCGAACACAGAGGGGGGTTTTTGGGGGAGACATAGTCACGTGTCCCGAGGCGTTGGCTGAACGATGTTGCTGCAATTCCGTCTTTAATTCTTCCAGTCGTCTACCAAGCTCTGTCATGTCAAGTTCGTGTCCATTTCGTGATGGTAACAGTCCTTTAAGTCCTTGTGACTCTGGTACTGCTGACTCTGTAAATGGCGAATCCGGTAAAGGTGGGTACAAAGCATGTTTACCCTCCTTCTTGTCCTCCTGCTCAGCCTCATCCGTAGAGAGATCAATGAGAGGGAGGGGGTTTCGGAGGGGGTTTCTGCCAAGTCTCCTGTTCAGCGTCTGAATCAATCAGTTCAAATCGAGTTCGTGTTTTAGGGCGCACTACCGGTTCTAATGGATCTGTATCTATTTTTCTCGCTCCCCGCTCCTCAGCTTTTTTCGGAGCCGTCCGTACCCACGGTGATAAAGGAGCTGCCACTGGTACAGCCACTGGGGCCATGGGAGGTGTTGGTCCCGCAAACAGTGAGGGGGTAGTAGGCGCCTGTGGTCCTAAAGCCATAAAAGCTGTATGTGTGACTTCTCTCTCTGCTTTTATTCCTTTTAACGCTTCACTAACCAGCCTCCATGTAGCAGACAATTTAAAGGCTTCCTTATCACCACTTGACACCGCATTCCAGAGAGAGTCACCAATCTTCTCCCATAAAGGCACTTCAAAGACATCATTAAAGGCTGTAAAATGTCCTTTATCTTTTGCCCAAAACAGTAACTGCTTTAACGCAGCTTCGTCATATTTAATTCCTCTCTCAGAGAGTATATGTTGGAGGAGTTTCACCACTGTCACTTCTGTCTTGGTCAGGGTAGACCCCATGTAAACACGTCCGAGCCGCATCCCATGTCGCCCAGTCCTCCCGCGCAGTCCGTAGCAGCCACAAGATAACTCCCCATGTTTTTAATTCTTTGGCAGAACCCGCTGCCATAGCTCGCTCAGCGAGCTGCATCGAGCACCGCTCCCAGGTATTCGGCTGTAAACAATCAGCCGGTCCTGCCACCGCCCCCCCCTTTAACGAGACGGTCCACACACTGGGCTACGTCTTTCGATTTCACAGAAATCTTAAATTCCCCGCCCAGTAACGAAATCACCTTTATCAAGGTTTCCATGGTTCGCGAACCCACTCCGACCGCCTGCGGTCCGCCAGCCCAGCAATCACGTCGGGGTCACCACTTGTTGCTGCTTGTCTGCGGCAAGCTCCGTTCGGTTGCTGGCTGGCCTGAGGCTATCCGCACCCCAGGGCCATTGAGCACTGACACCAATGTGAGGATGCAACAAATGGCGTTTATTTAACTGCGCAACAGCCTTATATAGTCGTCTTGTCCCGTACGAACTCGCATGATAATGACACATCCTGCTCCTTTCGCCACGCCTACCTTCCGTTACAGCCCGAGATTTTCTGGTCGCCGTACCCTAATCTACCTACAATATATTTGTAAAAAATCCTGAAGTAAGCAACTAAAGATGTAAATATGGATGTTGACACAGATTTTTACACCTAAATTAAAAAAAAAAGTCTCTGTATCTAGAATTTCTAATAAGTTTTTGAAAGCTGTTAACCATTTCTGATTAAATTTCACTACTGTTGAATTTATACCATGAACAGTAGTTCTGAGGACTGGAAAAAGTGTTTAGAATTCTGCATACATTTTGGTGACAGTAATGTTTAGAGTAGTTATGAAAAATCTATTATATGCATGTCAGAATTAATGTCTGGTATCATTGTAAAAGCATGTAATCCCTGTCTGAGTCCCTTCTCACATACTGGCTACTTCCATCAGTGCTGCTGGACTCCACACAGATGGCAGAGTTCACTGCAGCAGTATCAATGAATGAAAGGAATCGATAAGAAGCATGTATGCATGTGTGCTTGTATTTGTATAGCTCTTATAATGTTCCAGAAATTGCTAGAAAATAAGAAAGACTTCAGCACTTGACATGATAAGGCTTCATTGACAGTGGTTTAGAGGCTGATTACCAAACTCTAGTTTCTCCTGTAGCTTCCATAGGATGTATAGTTTGTGCATGAGAGGAAATCATATTTCAGGAGACTGAACTTTTCTGCCTGTTTCATAAGTAGGAAACTAAACCATAAAAACATTATGAGACCTTCCAAAGGCAAACAAGGAATCTATGAAAAAGAATGACTTTAACCAGATCTCCCACTTGACCATGCAGTAGCCAGTCCCTCGTACTATCTACACCAGTAAGCCTGAAAAAATGCACAGGTTTCCACCAAAGAATCTGAAATTATCTTGTCATTGACAGGAATTTATAGATTTAGACACTTTCACCATTGTTGTCTTAACATAGATATATACCTTGCTCTTAAGGGATACAAATTAGTGAAGCTCCTTTATTTCAGTGGCACAAAAGCACTATATACAGGATATATAAAGGTCCTTACCTTTTCTTCTCATTTCCTGAATGGCTTACAAATGGCTGTATTTTATTAATGTTAATGTATTAAACCCACTGACAAATAGTATTAGTGTTCTGTTTATAATGTAATTTTCAGAGACCTCTAACAACAACTTTTAAGCCACAGAACTCTTCAGGGATTTTAAGTCCATTGTCGTAGTGAATTGGGTGGATGTCTGAATGAGTAATTATGATTTCAATGTGCTTGCACAATATTGTATCATAAATAATATTATGCTTACTTTCCAATTACAATATGAATGAGTATGTGAGTATAAAATCAGGACACATGCAGGTTATAAAAGTGTCTAGTGTAGAAATTCTTTTATTTTAGTCATTATCTGGTAGCCTGAAGAAAAACAAAGTGCTAGACTTTATGAAGAATGTTAACAGAAACTCAATTTGAAATAGACTTTAATGCTATGGAAGACATTAGAGCCTAAAAGTGAGGACTTCAGTTCCAGGGGTTTAATTCACAGGTCCAAGTGTTTAAGTTCCTCATATTCTGCATAAAGAAAGCTAAGAACTGACCACTGCCCATGAGTTATGAACTAGGTGAGAGGCAGGAGGTATCAGCTCCAGCCCAGTGATGAGAGCTGCCTACATCAGACAGATCAGGGTGTAAGTGTGTCCTGGTTGTGGAGATAAAATTATAAAATCAAGTTTCTGTTACATTTTGTTTCAGTTTGTGGCCAGCCATGATATGGTGATCAAGGCCATTAGCAGTAAGCCAGGGCAGCTGACCCCGGCTGGCCCACAGGTGTATTCTATAACATTAATGACAGGTTCACTATAAATGGGAAAGCTTGCTGTAGATGGTTGAGTTTTTTGGGTTTTTTTTTTGTTTGGTTGTTTTTTTGGTTTGGGGTTTTTTTGTTGTTTGTTTGTTTTTCTTTCATTCATTCATTCTTTCTTTCTTTGTTATCTTCTCAATGGTTGTGATTCCTGTAGGGAATTGTTGTGCCACCTCTCTATAGGCTGAGTATAACTTTGTGTCTTTTGTGTTAGTATTGATATTGGTTTTCTTATTTTATTAAATCTGTTTAAACTTCAACCCATGGGTCTCCTTCCTTTTCCCAATTCCCTTTCTCAGCTGGGGAGCGGTCTTGGGTGATAGAACAGCTGGTTATTGTTTAGCCCTGGGTGGGGCTTAAAGGGAGACAGTTTATTTGGTGCCGAAAGTAAATAGTTCACCCAGAACAGCAGACTTTTGATCTAAGAGTCTTGGAGGGTTGAAGTTTTCACAGATTTGACTGTTTTTGTTATGAGCATTCGTTATGTTGGCGTTGGTAGCAGGGTCACTGGGTGGAATTCTCTGGTGTTTGTTTTTAGAGTTGCTTTTGGGTGGCTTATGAAATGTGTGGCTTTGCTGCTGTTTGTTACTGGTTTTGTGTGGTTTACCACTTCTGGGTATGGACTTAGAGGTATCACTCTGCTATGATTTTTGACATTAGTTTATGGTATTATAACTTCCTTTGTAATTGTGCCCATTTCTGATTTCTATGGAATGGAAGTGGATTATGTGTACTTTCCTTTTCCTTTGAGGCTGATTTCAATGGCTTTTGAAAATTTTGAATACCCTTGGGATGTTGCAACCACCATGCTCATACTGTTAGACCTTTTCAATGTCCTTCAGTTCTTGCTCTAGCTTAAAGTGCAACATCAGTATAGGGGTGGATACAGCACAGCTGCTGCAATCGCTGTAACAGACCCTGCAGCAGCCCTGGCCCCTGCAACAGGCACCCCAGTAGCTCCAGCCCCTATGACAGACACCACAGCTGCCCCAGCACCCACAACTGGCATTGCAGATACTCAGATGCTGCCAGCCCTTACAGCAGACATCCTGGCTACTCCAGAGGCTATTCAGTTCTCCGCACTGGGTACTGCGATCACCCAACTCCAGGAAGCACTTGCTGGGACGACCCAGACTTTGGCAACAAGGGCTGCAGCTAATCAGCCCCCAGTGATGGGTGATGCAGCTAACCTAGGGACTCAACCAGTGCTGGTATCGGTCGCCCCTGTACAGAAGATGAAAACCACAAAAAGAGCAGGTCATGATGGCCAACCAGGGACATCAAAGGGGGACAAGCCAGAGGTGACCACTCGATCCCTATCCCTGAGTGAGCCGTGAGATACATGTAAAGATTACAGCTGTTATGAAGGTGAGCAACTTGTTACTTGGCTGCTCCGCTGCTGGGATAACAGAGCCGATGGTCTCGAGTTAAATGGTAGAGAAGACAAGTAACTGGGACCAATGGCTAGAGAAGTGGGTATTGGTAGAGGTCTTGCAACTGGTGCACAGCCCCTCACTCTCTAGCGGCGACTCCTGCGAAGCATAAGGAAAAGGTATCACTTCAGGGATGATGTCATATACCACCCAGGCAAGTGGACAACCATTGAGAGAGGTGTTAAGAATCTAAGGGAAATAGCTGTGTGGGAGCTGATTCTTGCTGACCTGGATGACCCGCAGACACTACTAGATCCAGATGCACTCAGAGTTATCAGACCCATGTGGCACAAGTGGGTATTGAGCACACCACAGTCGTATGGCAACATATTAGCATTATTTAGCTGAGGAGATGTCAAGGCACCAGTGGTGGGTGACATAGATAATTGGATGCAGCAATATGCAGACAGTCTCTCTTCCTCCCCACAGACTAGCATCTGAGCTGTGGAAAAACTGTCTGATAAATCCACAGAACTGCTCAGTAAGGTGTTGGAAAAATTGTACAAGACGGAGGACAGACTCTGCTCCCTGCCTGTACCGACGAACATCTCGGCCATCGGGAGACAGCGTTCCCCTGCAAGACCTGCTCAGGAGGGACAGTACCCATCATGAGGCACCCTGTGGTTTTTCCTGCATGACCATGCAGAAGACATGAGAACATGGGATGGAAAACCTACCTTGGCTTTGCGGACACATGAGTTGCAAGGTGAACCGATTGCGAACGGGGGTTCTTCCATGGAACTTCTTGCTCCAGTTTCCAATGGGAAGCTCTTCAGACAGTGTAGATGGGCTTTGGATCCCTGTTTACCAGATGTGAATACTAGGGGTCAAATCCACATGAGCTGCTTGAACCAAGATGTGGATAACGAACACTATGTTCAGGATTAGAGGGGCCCTGCCTCCAGCCAGATGGAGGACAGGAACAACTGTGTTTTTTGGACTGTGCGGATTCGATGGCCTGGTGCATCAGAACCACAGCAGTATAAGGCGTTAGTGGACACTGGTGCACAATGCACCATAATACCATCAAACTATAAAGGGAGAGAATCAAGTAATTTCCAGAATGTAGGATCTCTTCTTCTAAAAAATAGCTTTTAAATTTTGCAGTGCAGAGGCAATACTTGGAGGTTTTGCCTACTCACTGTCGGGGGCAGAGGTGGAGAAAGAAAAAACCCTGAGGCTGCACAAGCACTTCTTACTAATAGCCAAACATTGGTATGTTATCAACACTGTTGTAGTCACAAATCCAAAACACAGCACCATATGGACTGCTGTAAAGAAAATTAACTCCCTCCCAGCCAGACCCATAGTAAGTTTGAAGGACCATTATTCAAGCTCTTATGTAACAAAAGTATATGGTATTGTATATTGGCAACAGTGTTGCAGCCATTGAGGTTGTTTGTTACTACATAGCACCAGGATCTGGAGTAGTTGTTGTTGAAACTACACGGTTTACATTGTCAAAACCAATTTGCTAACCTGAAAGTGACCACAATAGACTTATTATCAACTTACCATTAATATTTCTAAATTTGTACCTCTAATAAAACTTAGCCATAATTTATGACTGCATTTTTCTAAATTATTTCAATTGTATTCAGAATTTGAGGAAAAAAAAATGGGGGGAAAAAAAAAAAAGAATGTTAATCTCACACTACTGTGTACTGAAAATATTCACCTGATGTAACACTTTACTTGATTTACTCTAGACCTGGTGTACTGCTTCTGTGTTGAATTCATTACAGCATTCAAGAAGTAGGCAAAACCTCCAAGTATTGCCTCTGCACTACAAAATTTAAAAGCCATTTTTTAGAAGAAGAGATCCTACATTCGGGAAGTTACTCTGTGATCAAATTAAGATCACATCAGAACAGTTCTTTAAAATCAATGTCATCATTCATTAACTGTTTCCATGGAGGGGAAAAGACAAAACCAACCAACCAAAACCCCTAAGTAGTCAAGAAGCTGGGAGAAGACACAGCTGGGGCAGCTGACCCAGATTGACAAAACGGATATTCCATTACATGTAGAGGCATGCTCAGCCATAAAAACTGAGGGGACAGGGTGGCTGGGAAGGTAGACATTGCCTGAAAACTGTCTTCCTGTGGGAGGTAGTGAGTGATTGCCTCTGCTCACTTGATTGGCGAGCGGCGGCAGCCCCTGGCCCCCCTCACTGGACGCGGCTCGGCCCCACCCCCGCCGCTTTTTCCGCGCCTCCCGCCGAGGGGGTGGCTGGTGGGACGAGCCCGGCGCCGCGGGCCGGAGGACGCGGAGGGCCAGAGCTGCCGGCAGAGCCGCCGCCGCATCGTCGCGCCGTCCCCGGGGGGCAGCTGCCGCCTGGCCCCGGCGGCCGCTGGCGGGCCCGCGCGGCTGAGGCGGGCTGGGCGGGCGGAGGCGGGCCCGCCGAGGATGAGTGAGGGCTGCGGGCGGGACCACCCTCGGAGAGAGCCCGGCCGAGCACCGCCAGCCCCGGCGGCGGCTCCCAGGGAGAGCGGCTGCCGTCGCCGCCGCCGCCTCTCGGTCCCCGCCAGGAGGGGCCCGGGGGCAGCAGCTCCGGCGGCGGCAGTCCAGCCACCGCCGTGGGGAACAAAGTTTGTAAACAACGGACAATTACCACTTGGTTGGAGAATAAAGGACCCAAGACAACTGAGTCCAAAAGCTTACACAGAAAAAGTAATAACAATACTGAAGCAAATCCTAAGATGACTTCCATTAAAAAAGATAACTTTTGTGAGCATGATGTGAAAAAGCTAGAGAATATTTGTCAGCAAAATTGTTCAAAAATATCTGTGGAAGTTGGTGCAAAGCATGTAAATTTGCCTCAGACAGGCGGCATGTATAACTGGGAGGCTGTGATTCTGTGATTGGGTTTTGTTTGGTTGTGTGTGTTTTTTTTCTTCCCCTTCCACTTCCCCTTCCTATTCTCCCTCTTTCCATTCCTTATTAAACTATCTTTATCTTGACCCATCAATTTTCTTGCTTTTTCTCTTCCCATTCTCTCCCCTCTCCCTCTGGGGATGGTGGGGGAGTGAGAGAACAGCTATGTGGTGCTTTGCTGTCAGCCTGGGTTAATCCACCACAAAACTGAATCCCACAGCAAGAGGACAAAGGAGCAACAGTATATAAAAACTGTTGCCGTAATGAAACTTTTCTGATTGTGTTACTTCCTGCACAACACACTTTTGTTACCACTGATTCTGATTTTCCTAACATTTCATTTTTCCTTAATTATATTTTGTTGTTCTATCACTTATTCAAATAATACGCTAAACATGCTGGCATTATCTAATAATTCAAGCTGTTGAATTGTCAGCTTATAAGAAGCAGAAAAATACTACTACTTTTGAAAATTTTGCATTTATTACTAGTAATTCAGTTTACTGATCTGGTTTAAAATGCCTCTTTATCACAGCTTCCAGAATAAGAAATGCAGTAATAGTATTGTTAATAGAAATATAGCATTATGTACTTCAGAAATTTATCATTTAGCCCATTTGTGAAATGTTTTTTAAAGAACAGAATGCAAAGAAAGAGTCTTAAAATTATGAGGTTTTCTTCATTCACAACAAAAATCCTGACACTGAGTTAATAGCATTTTTACGCAAAGAAAACGGTCACACTGGTATACACTCTTTTGGGTAGTTACTGGATGATTCTGAAGTGTGGAGCACGTATGACTGTATGGTGTTTCTGGTTTGGGAAGGACTTATCTGGATAGAAATCAAGACCTAGAAGTGGTCATGTAGTGATATTTTAGATATACTACAGAATAAGAAGGACCTATAGCATGTATTGTACAGGAACTACAAGACACTTGAATCCTTTTGGCAAGTAGGATACCATAGACCATGCAGGATACAGTAGGGAATCTCAAAAGATGCTTAACACCTAAGTACTCCTAGAGGGTGACATTCATTTCTATTAACTGTCTGCATGTTATCAAGCTGCTCAGTGGAAAAGTACCTAGGGGTGTTGATCAATAGCTGGCTGAATATAAGTCAGCAGTGTGCCCAGGTGGCCAAGAAGGCCAACAGCATTCTGGCTTATATCAGAAATAGAGTGACCTGCAGGACTAGGGAAGTGATCATCCCCCTGTACTTGACACTGGTGAGGCCACACCTTGAATACTGTGTTCAGTTTTGGGCCCCTCACTACAAGAAAGGCATTGAGGTGCTGGAGCGAGTCCAAAGAAGGGCAACGAAGCTTGTGAAGGGTCTAGAGCACAAGTCCTGTGAGGAGCGGCTGAGGGATCTGGGGTAGTTCAGCCTGGAGAAAAGGAGACTGAAGGGAGACCTTATTGCTGTCTACAGATACCTGAAAGGAGGTTGTAGCGAGGAAGGTGTTAGTCTCTTCTCCCAGGTAACAAGCAATAGGACAGCAGAACTTCTGCCTTAGATTTCCAGCAGGCAGACTTTAGCCTGTTTAAGAGGCTGGTGGACCGAGTCCCTTGGGAGTCAGTCCTGAAGGGCAAAGGAGTCCAGGAAGGCTGGACGTGCTTTAAAAAGGAATTGCTAAATATTCGGGAGCAGGCTGTCCCGGTGTGTAGGAAGACAATCCGTCAGGGAAAAAGACCGGCCTGGTTAAACAGAGAACTTAGGCTAGAACTTAAGGAAAAAAAGAGAGCCTATTTGCTCTGGAAGAAGGGTCGGGTAACTTGGGAGGTCTATAGGGACGTGGCCAGGTCATGTAAGGAGAAGATTAGAAGGGCCAAAGCTCAATTAGAGCTTGATTTGGCTGCTACGGTCAAAGATAACAAAAAAAGCTTTTACAGATACATCAACAGCAAAAGGAGGGTCAAGGAGAGCCTCCACCACTTGCTGAATGAGGAGGGTAGTGTAGTGTCAGGGGATGAGGAAAAGGCAGAGGTGCTCAATGCCTTCTTTGCCTCGGTCTTTAATGTCAAGACCAGTTGTCCTCAGGAGGCTCGGCCCCCAGAGCCTGAAGTTAGGGGCGGAGAGCTGTGTGAACCTCCCGTAATCCAGAAGGAGACAGTTCTGGGCCCCACACTTCAAGAAAGATGTTGAGGTGTTGGAGCGAGTCCAGAGGAGGGCGACCAAGCTGGTGAAGGGTCTGGAGGGTCTGACCTACGAGGAACGGCTGAGGGAGCTGGGGTTGTTTAGCCTGGAGAAGAGGAGGCTCCGAGGTGACCTTATTGCAGTCTACAACTACCTGAAGGGAAGTTGTAGTGAAGTGGGAGCTGGCCTCTTGTCCCGGGCAACTAGCGATAGGACAAGAGGACACAGCCTTAAGCTTTGCCAGGGGAGGTTCAGGTTGGACATTAGGAAGAATTTCTTTTCAGAAAGGTTTATTAGACATTGGAATGGGCTGCCCAGGGAGGTGGTGGAGTCACCATCTCTGGATGTGTTTAAGAAAAGACTGGACATGGCACTTAGTGCCATGGTCTAGTTGACAGGGTGGTGTCAGGGCAATGGCTGGACTCGATGATCCCTGAGGTCTCTTCCAACCTGGTTGATTCTGTGATTCTGTGACAAGAGGAAACAGCCTCAAGTCGCACGAAGGGAGGATTAGATTCAATACTAGGAAAAATTTCTTCATTGAAAGGGTTATCAAACATTGAAATAGGCTGCCCAGAGAAGTGGTTGAGTCACCATCCCTGGAGGTATTTAAAAGACGTGTAGATGTAGTGCTTAGGGACATGGTTTAGTGCTGGACTTGGCAGTGCTAGGTTAACTGTTGGATTCGAGGATCTTAAAGGTCTTTTCCAACCTAAATGATTCTATGATTTTAAGCTGTTTAATCTCTCATTAGAGTCAGGGGAGATCTGTTGATACTGTATAATTTGTTTTGAACGGAGCTTGAAACTGAATTAATAACTAGATCTATAGATGAGGAAGCTATAGTGCTCGTGCTTACCTTCTGGCCTCTTTTATTTAGCAGTTGAGATGTAGCCTGAAGAGTCATCAATTCCACATAATAAAAAACAGTCAGCGCAGAGATATGGTTGACCTTACGAGGTACTTGAAATCTATATGCTTTTAATTAATTCCATCCAACTAGAATGCAGAACCCAAGGTCTTCTCTGGAGCAAAGCAGCCTGCAAGTGTGTTTTGAAAGAACAAAGTAGGAAACGCCTGTTAAAACACAATACACCTTTATTGCATAACAGTTTGAACTTAAGCAGTCATCTCTACCTCGGGTAATGAAGGGATGGATTACTCTTGTCAGATATATGTATCCATTTACTAGTTCATTCCTCATGGGCCTTTGCTTCTTCTGGAGTCACGGAAAAAGATTTTCTCTATTTAAGATTAAAACACTGATCCTAGAGTAATGAAAAATGCGTTGTCACTGACTAAATTTGCTACGCCTCGAACCTATGTGTTACCTAATCAGTATGTACTGTCTTCAGCCTCTTTATCTATTTTTTAATCAAGTTTATGAATAGTTATTTGGGGTTTTTAATACCTATACACTATAAGAAACCTAAACCAAATGGAAAATTACACTTCTTTTGACTCAAAAATTTGATTGCATAGTAGTGACATATAATGATTTTAAGATGATAATGGCTATTTTTAATCTCATATTTGGGCACTTAGCCAGATTAAGATTGATACCTAAAATGAAGATTAACCCTAATCAAGACAGAGAACGTCAATGAATATCATCATTACTATGATAGATTTTTAAAATAAATAGAATTAAGTCCAGTACGTGTCTTTCTCTATGAAACATTTCCAAGCTATATTAAGGGAAATAATGATGGGGAATTCACACCTATAAACCTGCAGTTTGGAAAACACTGCAGTGGTAGCTGAAGTAGGAGCAGCTATTATTTCATGTGGCCCAACTTATCTCTTCAACTGATGAGCTTATTTCAAAATTCTAAGATATTTTAGTTTTAAATGAAACAAAAACATTTAAAAAATGCATAATATAAATTTCAAAATATAATTAATTAATATGACAAAATAATTTATTCCAACTCTCTTTAAAATCAATACTTTTACATTCCTGAAACTGTTTTTTTTCAATTATTATTATTATTATCATTTTGCTTTCAATTCATCAAAAGCAATGCTACATTCAATTGTATTTTCCTGCTATATCTTCTATACATTTTTGTAGACTGGTTGTTCCATTTTTCTCTATGAATTGGATTCCCTACCAAGTTTATAGGCATAATTCATATGTTCAATTTAGATATCCTGTATTCTTCACATAGTAACTCTGTGCTCCTGTAAGTGTCTCCCAAAACGACTTTCAGGATAGAATGAATTTAGCTTTGATCAGATTAATTACTTACTGATTTTTTTTTTTAATTTTTCTGTACTGACTGCAAAAAATAGTCTATGGTAGCAGACTAAGTTTCAGAGATTCAAATTTAACACAGTATGTCTATTCTGTTTCCACCAATGCGTCTGAAGTTATAACGAATCCTTAAAATACAATCAAAATCTACACTGAATTATGCAAGCAGTTGTCACATAGAGAACAGAGCTAATAGGGAAGAACAGGAGTCTAAAAAATCTCCACAAGTCAGTAGTTCACTGTTTTAATGGGACAGAGATAAAGAGAATATTTGACATCAAGATAGTTAAAAACAATCTCATCTGAGTGAAATAAATCTTTAAATATCCTTTTTTTTTTTTTTTGATAAATAATGAATTTCGGCAACAAAAAATAGCAGTTTTCTGTTTTCTTGTGCAAAAGTACTGCACTCTAAAAAATTCTCTTCGTCCTTCTAGGATCTGTAATTATTTGGGAAGGGGGGGCAAAACCCCTTTAAAATGTGATTTTATGCAGTTACATTGAAGCACTAGAGTGCGAAGGGATTGGCTTCATCTTGATGTTTAAAGCTGACTGAAAATAATATATTTATGATGTCCTTAGTTGGGCTGGCAGTAATGATACCGGAATTTTCCAGAAAAGATCTATGTAAATTGTAAAAGAAAAAATGTTATAAGTGTAGTGAGTTGAGACGATCAGGCACTCCCTGACTCTACCTGAAACTCCTGCTGCCTGGATACTGTACCTGAAACTCCTGCTGCCAGCCCAAGCTGGCAGGCACCAAAACTATGTAATCTGGAAGTACTGGAATTGTATGGTTGCTGAGATACCAGAATCACCTAACACAAGTTGTGGCCAAAATGAGGAAAAAAAAAAAAAAATGGTACTGACCAGTCAATCATTTCATGATCCTATAAATAACGATCCTAAGTGAGACCCTTTGAGCTCTCCGGGATCGTAGTGGGCTGTGACCCACTGTTTCCCACTGAGCTGGGACACCTCTCAGGGTAGATATCTCGAGGTTCACAGATTGTCTGCTAATAGATGCCAACGAAGAAGGGTTCAAAGATTGTCCACTGGTAGATGCTGACGAAGGAGAAGAGTGAGTAATTCACTATAACTGGATTTTGCAAAGTTTAAAGATCATTTGGTATCAGTAATTCATTACAATTTACAAAGGAGAAAATCTAAATCATAGGTTAACCTCTGTATGTTTGTGTGTGTGTGTTTATGCATGTGTAAGTTGATTTAAGAAACTCTACTGTAAGCCTTGTGTGAACCTTGCCATTCTTGAATTTTTAAGTTGCAACTTTTGTTAAATCACTCTGTTAATTAACTGATGATCAAGTATCATTAAATACCATGCAATCTAATCCTGCAATTTACCTAATAATAAATCCAAATTGCTGCTACTTCAAAGTTGTGTAAAATCTCAATTTGTGACAAACTCCCTTCCACTCTCCCATCCACAACAGGCTCTAACTCTGTGCCAAAATTTGAGACAGCCAAAGTTTTCACCTGAATGTTCTGAAGATGAGATCTGGGCCTACTTAAATACATAAAGATTAATTCATCAAGGTTTTGCACCCAGTAATGATTACTAACCCCACCACTTAGGTTAGTCTGCTCAAAAGGGCAACTAATTTTCACTGCCTTAACAGAATTGCTTACTTAACTGTTTGCTTTCACTTTTGTCTTTTGTTTTTCAAAGCTTAGGGAATACCCAATATATACTTACAGTATTGAAAGTAATGGTCCAAAGGTTTTCACAGTGTGAATGATTGTAGTGGAGGGCAGAAGTTTGACATGAATGTTGAAGTTGGTAAATAAGTGTTGTGTTTCAGTGAAATTGGTAGAAGGTTAAAATGCTCCACATAAAGGAGGCACATGTGCTGCTGGATGATTAAGCAGTGTCCTGCAGTAGTGGGAAAATGTATCTCCAGCATGGGATTTTTTCCAGCCAGCTCTGAGAGTTGCACAAGCTACAAAAGGATTCCTTAGTTGATCTTTTGGTGACACTTTGGTATAGCCTCTCATATAAATGTGAAGTATTGTGTCAACTGAAACAACAACAAAAAAACGGTTGATGTTTCTAACACAATGGCTGCTTCTGCATGGTGGCTGTGGGTGAATCTGCCAAAAATTCAGACTCTGTAAATGATTCATCCAGGATTCTCTCCCTCAATATATTTTTTTTTCATCATCTGTGAGAATAATGTTTCTATTTTTACTTTACATTTATTTGAAAAAAATATCTATCAGATGGTTGAGGTATCATGGGAGAATGTCAGTATTATTACTGAACTGTAATGATGTTTACCATTGTAAAATCTAAGAAACAAAACCAGCAAAGCTTTACTTTAACTTGTGAATACCTGGAAGCACTTACAGATACCTGTTAGCAAAGACACTTTGCTACAAATTAACACCTAATATTAATAACAACTAATGTTAATTAAACCTCATAATAAAAAAAATCATTATAAAATGGTTCAGAATCAGAACTCTAGAATGAGAGTAGATAGAAGTAATTGCATAGAGGTTGGAGGTGTCACTTAGTCTACATTGCCCATTTGCCTTCTTGAGAGGTAATTAAAGGGATATTGCAGGAATACTGATGGAAGAAAAAAAAATTTGCAAAGCCTGTAGCATTTGAGTCTGAAATCAAATGACAGGCAATCATATTTGTCATCCTGAAGAAACTCATAGGAAGCAGTATTATGTTCCACATTCTTATACTGTTTATCAAAGAGGACATTTTAAGACCTGGAGATCTAGGTAACAATTACATCATTATCTTTGACAACAGTTAGACATCGTTTTTAATTACAGATAAAGATGGAAAATGCTAAATTTATCTTCTTTGAAGTTAGAGATAGCCTAAATAAAGTTTGGCTATATTATACAGTGGCTTTTCCATTTCTGCATAATTCTATCAGAATTGCCTGGATTGCAACTTTAAAGGAAGGTGAGGAGAGAAATGGCAGTTCTTTCCAATAAATATGAATCAGATTGAAGAGTTAGGGCACAAAATTAAGGAGAGGATATTAGCCCGAATTTTAGATGGAACTTCTATATTTGGCAAAGTAAAAATGCAAAAAGGAACAGTTAGGTATAACCCCAAAGGAAGAAAAATCCAGTCATAAATTTTTCCTACAAAATACAGTAGGTTTTTTCACCTGTGCTGTTCTTTAGGCAAGGTGCAGGATTTATTTGTTATGAACATACTTTAGTATATGCTCCCTTGTGTGGAGCTGGTCTGTCTACTGTAAAATTTCAGCATATTTTCCGATATTTTCAATCAGAGGACAGCAAGGATCAATAAGAAGCTAAATAAATACAAAACAAGATTCTTTGTGTCTTTAGACATTAACTGAATTAATGTATTTTCCTTAAATTGCATTTTTGTCTACATTACAAATGGAGCCATTCTATAAATTTCCATGCCATCTCATACTGGAAATACTCTTGTTAACATGTAGAAAAGAAACAAACAGAAATCACAGAGGAAAAATAAACAAAATAGCACACATCAATTCTAATGGCAACAGACTCAATTGTGTCTATTTCTGTAGCAGATTTTCACTGAATGAAGAATAGCTTTAACAAAAATCCTTCACTGGTAAATTCTACAAATACCACTCTTCTTCTCTCAAACTTCTTTGTATTTATTCAGATGACATTATTTTTATATGAACACTCACAAGTCATTAAGGTTTGGCATTGTGTTTCTTTAATGCTTTCTGAAAAAGGGAGAGGTTGCATGCAAAAGATGGAAAAAAATGTTTTGTTCTTCCATGAACAATGTACTACTGATAGGCATGAGTTGTTAATTATTACTTAGGTAGAGAGACAAAACTGTAATGTCTTATTATGAATTGGAAACTGCATGTGAAACCACTGAGACCAATCACTGTTGTTGACCTAAGCAGGCACTGGATCAATCTTCCAAGGAATAACCTTTTCTCTATTAAGTAACAACTAGCAAGGTCAGGTTGCTTAATTAATTCAGGTAAATTGTTTGTGCATAATAAGCCCTAAAAATGATAAAATGTAGAGTATTTTGGACTACCCTCTGTGCAAGTTATAAGTGTTTAATGAAGTTATTTTTTTCCTTTATCATTAAGTAGTGTTTTATCCTGATTTTAAATTCAGTTATAGTTTATCAAAATAAGTGGATTTTTTTGGCAGTAGTTTTGATAGAAACAGAGCCATTACCTGCTGGATTATTAGGGATCTTTACACAGTGACACCAACATATTTACCTTCATAGACAGGTTTTTGTTTCTTGGCAAATTTTCTTTGCAAGTATGTCCCAAAATATTCATTCTATTTCAGTGTGTGGACAGCAGGATAAAATTATCAACAAGATTAGTCAATTAACTCAAACAAACAGTAAATATTGTAGTTGTTTCTGATTTAAAAAGTAACTTCAAAATATACATTCAATGCCCCAATTTAGTCTGTTTACTATTTCTGGGGAAAATTAAACTGCAGTATAATCCAGGCATATAGAGGGTTTTTTTTTTTGGTAGCTGAGTTTTGTTTGATTAAAACCTCCAGTTTTTAGAAAAACAAAATGCTTTCAAACTACCAAATATTCATATAATATACATATAATTACAATATTCATGTAGTTATAATACCAAAACAAAAATTGTCAAAATAACATGTGTATCATGTTGTGGAGTCTCCTCCTCTGGAGATATTCAAAACCCACCTGGATGCAACCCTGTGCAATGTTCTCTAGGTGAACCTGCTTTGACAGGGGGTTGGAGTAGGTGATCTCCAGAGGTCCCTTCCAACCCTAACCATTCTGTGATTCTGTGATTATTATATAATTAATGCATAACATTATTGAGAGCAATCATAATTTTAATTTCTGCCAGTGGCATATCTCTTATGACTTATTGTTGAGGCATCTAGGAGCTCTAATTCAATCACTTCAGTTAAATGTCTGGAAAACTTAAAATGAATCTGGGTTGGACACATTTGTAAGATATAATTTTGATGATTGAAATAGAAGGAACTATGGAAAAGATAACTGGGAGCGAAGGGAATGATAAAGAAAATTTTAATTTCCCTTTCATATGAAATTCCAAATTTTTTTGTGGCAAAACAGAACATTGAATATACACATTTTTAGAGTACCAGAGCAGATTGCACGTAGGGATTTCTTTCTCCCTCCTCAGAAATGTGTGATGTGAAATTTAAGCTTTGTGCTATCAATCACCATCCTATGACTCTTACTGTGAAGTGATTAGCTGTTCTGAAAGACATTTATTTACTTCTTTTCAGGAATTTCCACTCCACTGGAATACAAATTTTGGATTTTCCTTTCTTAAATGTGGAATTCTATTTCCTGAATTCCAGTTATCAGAACATGATGTCTTTTATTGCTTTTCAGAATTGATGATCAATTTTCAGTTACGAATGAAGTAGATCGGGTACTAAAACAACTCTGTTCACTGTTGGAATTGTAATCTTAGACACAGAGAAATGTTTTTAACACCACACTGTGAAATAGGACCCAGCATTGAATCTGTTTCACACAAATTTTACCACAAAATTCTCCCCTTAGAAACAAAGAAATACCTGCCCTGTCACTTCTCTCCAATTTAGATACATAAAAAGAAAGAAAGATTAATTCTGATTTAGACTGAGATGAGTCGACTGACCTATAGATACTTTAAAATGTACACCTGAAAATGTAATTCACACTTTAACCAATATTGAGTAACTTATTCCTCAATATCCTGAATAGAATAAGATTCTTTGAGTAAAGGTGGAAGAATCTGGACATGAAGAATATACAGGTTAGGGGATACATTATTTTTAAGTATTGTCACTGACACATTCCAATTAATAGTGGAGACACAACATTAATTTTAAATTGAGGGGAAAGTGAATTATTTGTTAATGCATGATTTGAAGGAATAGAAGGCAACTGAAGCATCTGGCATTTCTCCTGCACTGCTGACTTTATATTTTGTCAGTAACTCATATTTTGTGATTTCTTTTCAAGGCTTGAAAACAGAAACATTGCTTTTGACTTTCACATAAATCCATGAAGAACAACTGTAGTACTTGCTGTTTATCTTTTATTTTTAGCTGTTCGCATCAGCTTTTTTTAGAATTTCAGAATACTCAAAAATGTATATTAATCTCTGTAGTTAAAGAATATAGTTTAGCAGTAATATTCCCTAAAGAAATAACAATCATTTGGGGAAAAATCAGAGCAAGATGATTGTGCTTACTTAACACGTTGAAGCATTTCCTACAGATGGTAACCTTTCTTTGCTTCCTCCCACCTGAGGAAGGTAGTTATTCTTCATTATTAACTGAGTTTAATAATGATAGAAAACTCTATGAATTTTAGCTCTTCAGGAGCAATTCTTATTCTAAGAACTCCTGCTGCACAGTATTGAATTGCAGTGGGAGAACATTAAACCTAAATACACTAAAGTACTATAGGATATTTTATTATCGTCTACATGCAAGCAATGTTTTTAGCTGCAGAATATAATTCCCCTTGCTTTTTAAACAGCATGATAAGAAAATAGTTCTGGGATGAGCTAAAATTGTTAGAACACTCATTTTCTAGAAGAACACTGTGCCACAGAGTGTAGTACATTATCCATTAAACCAACTCCTTCCTATGGATGAGATTACACGTAATTTAAAACTTGACTGCTATCTATCTTTTCTAAATGCCCTGAGATAAATTTTATGCTGTTATAAAACACTGAATGGACAATACAGATTGGCCCAGTTTGCAAACTTCTGCACTTTGAAATTAAATGCCACAAAAGCTTAGGGTTGAAATTTTAACAGTCTGTGCTAACAGAAAAGGAAAGAAATAATCCTAACTGCTTTTGCAGCAAACTTGAAGAAATACTTGACAATATCGCTTCAGGAAATTGAGCCTAGTATCTAACACACATACGTATGTGTATGTGTGTATGTACACATGTATATAAATGTCTGGATTAGTTTATGGCTACAGTTCAGTATTATCGGGTTTCACAGTATTGTATCAATTCTCCCAACACTTCTGTAGTCTTCTTTTCGGTGATTTACTTCCCACAGACAAAATTACATTTTAAAGTTTGATTCTAATCTCATGTCTGTGAAAAAAAAATTTAAGACATGAGCCAAGTGATTTAAGACATGAGCCATTTAAAACATGATTAAAGACATGAGCCATAGTGTGGCTGATCATGTCCCTGTACTCGGCACTGGTGAGGCCGCACCTTGAATACTGTGTTCAGTTTTGGGCCCCTCACTACAAGAAAGACACTGAGGTGCTGGAGAGAGTCCAAAGAAGGGCCACGAAGCTGGTGAAGGGTCTAGAGAACAAGTCTTATAAGGAGCAGCTGAGGGAACTGGGATTTTTTAGCTTGGAGAAAAGGAGGCTGAGTGGAGACCTTATCGCTGTCTACAGCTCCCTGAAAGGAGGTTGTAGCGAGGCGGGTGTTACTTTCTTCTCCCAGGTAACTAGCAATGGGACGAGAGCAAATGGTCTCAAGTTGTGCCAGGGGAGATTTAGATTGGACATCAGGAATAATTTCTTCACTGAAAGGGTTATCAAACATTGGAAGAGGCTGCCCAGGGAGGTTTTGAGTCACCATCACTGGAGGTATTTAAAAGACAAGCAGATGTGGTTCTTAGGGACGTGGTTTAGTGGTGGACTTGGTAGTATTAGGTTAATGGTTGCACCTGATGATCTTAAAGGTCCTTTCCAAACAAAATGATTCTATGATTCTATGATAAGTGAAAACTCAAACATCAAAACCAAGAAGCTAAGGATGTTCATGAAATAAATTCAAATTTCTTTCAAATAATTAGACTTTGTAAAGATGTGTGAGGACTGGGAAAGGATTGTAGAGTCCAATAAAATACCACATATTTGAATTTATGTTAAGAAAACTGAAATTGAGTGCAATGTTCTATTCGTATTTGAACGTTTTTATGTATATTACTTATTTTAATTAGATGCCGAATGCAGACTGTCAAGGCCTGTGGCTCTGACATACCCCCTTTCTCTTCTTGACTGTGGTATTTTCATACATGACATATGCAGCAGCTCTCACATGACAAATGAAAAGTAGAAAATAAGGAGCTTTAGTTTGTACTTTAGCAAGTCCAAAGTTAAAGTCAGGGCACAGCATGGCCGGCATCTCACTAGGGTTGTGGCATTGGGAGTGTTAGGGGGTCTCCATGGCTCCACCAGGGCAGGACCTGGCAACCGTGGCCTAACCCACCACCTCAGCAAGGAGCAGGCATCTGGGGAGCATCAACGCTGCCCCAGGCATTGAGCACCTCCATAGGGATGGAGACAGGCTAAGGCCAGGCTGGGACATGGGCCCATGGCTAGGCAGGGCAGGGCTGTGGGGAGCTGGAGGCCAGCCCTGCTGTGGCGTTGCTGGGGCAGGGACTGATGGCCCTGGCAGGCTGAAATGGGGTCCTGGGCCATGTGCAGGGTGGAGGAAGCCACGAGGTAGTGGGATTGGACAGGAGTAACCAGGCCTGGTGGTGTCCTAAGGGCCCTGACATAGGCCACAGAATAATGCAGAAGTAGCTGATATGAAATCCACTGTGCAAAATGAGAAAACACTTTCCTGTGCCCACTTCTGTTTCAGAGTGCCAGAACTTTATTTATCTTGCACAGAGAAATCACTTGCAAACATACACTTTTCTCCCTGCTTTGGGGCCTCATCCCCAAATTACCTGCACTTTATGGAATGACATACTATTGCATAAAATGGGCCTTGATTGCTGTTGCTAAAACCTAGTTAAATGTTTTAATTTTCTTTTGAGTATATATGTTCATGATTAGGTAGTGATTAAAAGTGTTACTTTGTCACAGCCAAAATATTTTCCAAAAAGTGCATTGGTACTTTCGACATTGCTGTCAAAAATTTTTCCACCCCTCCCCTTCTCTCTTTTCTTCTCTCTGGTAGAGCAGCCTTGTAGACAAGGGTGCAATATCAGTTACTCACTCGCGCACTGATTTTCTATGGCCATCTTGCAGGTTAAGTACCTGCCTGATATGGGGGAGGACAGCTACCCTATGGAGACCTACCAGTGAGTTTAGCATACTCAGTCTCAAAATATCATTTGATTTTCAGAGATGTTAAAAGCTGTCTTTATGATGCGTTTAAGGAACCAGAATGTGTGCCTTTTAATTGCTGCAATGAGATCATGATCTCCTGGGAAAAAAAAAAAATAAAAAAAATCAAATCTTTGAACTGTGAACTGCATCATACTCTGATGTTCCTATGCAAGATTCCACCACGCCCACAGTTACTGGTTGATCCAGTGGGGTATTGGTTAGATTTTCTTCAGCTGAAAATAATTCTTAAACAAGCAACATGCAGGAACTGAAGTCAAAGGTTTGTAAGTGACTGTCAGACTCTATTCTAAAAAGTTGCTCAGACAGTGTAACTTAACTCTGTCTTAAAACTCTGAATATATACAAGGTACAATTCCTCTAACAAATTACTAGAGCTTCCCCACATTCAGCAAGCTGTGACATTTCTCCTTTACTGCTTATAATATTATTCCAGAAATTTACACATCAGAGCCATATGGTAAAAAAAAAACCACCTCTGTCAGATATATGTATCAAAAAGTATTAAAAAAACTGGATGGAATATGACATTTTTGAAGATGGCTATCCTGAGTCACATTGAATCATATACTGTGCCATGCCATACCATGATATGTAATGCAAGCTATGGTATGTCCTCTATAATTATTTGAAGTCTGTAATGATGCTTATTTATGCAGTATGATACCATTGCTTCGTCTTTTTTTTTTTTTTTTTTTTTAAATAAGAACTGCAGAGAACATCAGAAGCATTAGCTTGGGATAACTGAACTCTATGCATACATGAAGGAAAGAAAATTTCACAAAGCACCAGTGTCCTGGTTTGGCCTAAACCAGACCAATTTTCCTTTCAGTGATTTTTACTCTCAGCTAAGTCTCTTCTAAGTAACTGCACTCTCTGAAACTAACTGCATGTTTTGCAGACAGTGTCTGCTTCTAGGGCTGATAACGCTCAACATTTATAGTTATCACTGAGGCACTGGTAGGGATGTTATGCAGAAAGGTTCTTGCTGTACTTAGTCTTAGAGAAACCAAGGTCACTGCTGAATTCCTCACTGTTTACGAGTGAAGAGTCGCAGGAGGGTCACACCTCCAGGGAGGAGCGGACAGGACAGGTGACCCAAAATTGACCAATGAGATATTCCATCCCATACACGTCATTCTCAGTATAAAGCGGGGGGATTGCGAGGGTCTTGGCCTTCTCTCCCTTCTGCTACGGCCAGTGTCCAAAGAGGACTCTGTCCATTTTCCTGCTGCTCCCAATCCCCATCCATGCATCCCTGAATCCAGTTCTCATCCATCACTGAGCCTGGTGTGGGCCTTCCCAGAGCCTGCCCTGCAGTGCCGGTGGTGATGTGACCGTCATTGGGGGAGCTCGATCTTGGTTTTGTATATATTTGTATATATTTAATTATTTTCATTATTATTATGCCCTTTTTTTTCATTATTATTGTTCATTAAAACTGTTTTAACTTTCCAACCCATAAGTCTCTGTCCCTTTTCCCTTTCCCTTCTGGGGTGGGGGGAGGGCTAATAGAGAGCGCCTGCCACCAGTTTAATAGCCAGCCCAGCTTTAAACCATGACAACCAGGAAGATTTCAAGCACTAATTCATGGGAGAAAGATCTCTCTGAAAAATGAAAAAAGTAATGATGAAATGCAATTCATACTTCAGCAGTGTGCAGCTGAGATAATCTACAAATGTTCATGTACTTCAGAGTGCTATTCTTTGAAACTAAATCAGAGACATGATTTAGAGGCTCTGGAACTCTTTTGAGGACAGATTCTGATGTCACTTTTCAAACTGAACAGTATCTTACCTCTTACATAGTCCCATGAAAGTCCTGGGATAACTCAATGCAATTCAGTGCTAGTAAAACCATTGGGATGAAACCTCTAAGATCTGAAGGGCTATCAATATTTAATGTGTTCTTTTTTAAGTATTCCAGTTTCCACTGCAAAACACCTTTTAATTGCCTTGTCACATTGTTATTTTCAGTAGGGTTTGGGAAATGCAATATATGTATATGTTTCTGAGTATGGCAAAGTAGGAAAAAAAGCTTTAAAATTCTACAAGTGTTGAAAGTAAAAATGATCAAAACACAAAATTTCCTTCTGCAAATTTTTTGAGGTAATGTGATTCAAAACTTCTTTGATCTTAAAATATTGACAAATACTATTTTGACTGACATTCAAGCAAAAATAGAACAAAAGAGAAAGAAAATTTATTATCTAATTTACATACTAAGAAGGTGTCTGAAATCATTGACGAAAAATCTGTCTGGATGGGGCTTTGAGAAACCTGGTCTAGTGGAAGCTGTCCCTGCCCGTGGCAGGGGTGTTGGAACTAGATTATCTTTAAGGTTGCTTCCAACACAGACCATTCTATGTTTCTATGATTCTATGACCTTGATAAACTTTGGATCACTCTTCTATTTCCTGTTTCCATGATCTTTCTGCATCATAGAGATAACAGCAATTGCTAACACTTTGCAATATTTTCACTGCCTTAAATTCCTGTCACTGCAGAAAGCGAACTGTGTCACAATATTTTTTTCCAATTCCCTTGCTACTGGTTTCGTGCTTCCCAACTGGAATAACATTTGGGTTTTTTAATTTCCATTATTACTCTCACGATGAGATATCTTTTCCATGTACCTTTCCTTTCTTGCAAAATTCTGACATTCTGTCAGCATTACATAAGATAATTATGTACATCTAATCATCTCAGTAATGGTCCTGTAATATATAGTACATCTGTGAACACTGAACTAGAATGACAGATATTTTCACTGAAAATGTCTGCATTTTACTACTTGCTGGAACTACTTCTGCTGCATTTATGAGTGCAGAACTTTTTATACTTGCATAAATTTACCAAAAATAAGTAATTGTTCTTTTAGTTATTTTATAATTATGTTCCTTCGGGATGTGTGTCATTTACTTCCATCTGCTTGTCAACATATTGAATAATTTTCTCTTTGTTTCTGGAAGTTATCAGAAGCAAATACAAACATTACATTTAGAAAGAAATTACATTGTCTATACTCCCTTGTTAATCATATACAATATCTAGCAATTCCCTAATAAAACCCTTGTTTTCAAAGTATAAAATTGGTCACAGTTACTTCTCATATGGAGATATGTTAACGTAGCAAAATGTAAAAAAATATTTCCAAGTCAATGAGATTTTATCCCATTAAAACTTCATGTGTTATTTTTCACTTTCTAGTACAACTCTGAGAGTTAGTAAACAGATAATTTAGACAATAAAAATGTAAGAACATAATGGAAAGAAGCGTAAATATTGGTAGCATAGGTTTCTTTGCAAGTTACATTTTTTCTTTTTTTTTAGAATTGATTCTTCGAGTTTATTCTTTAACTCCTGACATAAGTTTGTTTAATAAGAACTGAAGTAATTTCCTCCATAGGAATATAGTAAATAGAAGAGTATAGATTTTTTTTCAGAAAATGAAATATACAAATTTTCTGTTCTAGAGGTTTCTTTCCATGCATAAGTAGAGGTATGTGCTTTCCTCTAGGTATAATAAACACCTAAATCTGCATTTGAAGAATATTATAATTAAACTTGAAAAGAAACAACAATTTAGGGAATTGTTTAGATCATTTAGATCATTAGATTTACAGAATCACAGAATCACAGAATCATCTTGGTTGGAAAGGACGTTTAAGATCATGGAGTCCAACCATTAACCTAACACTACCAAGTTAACCACTAAACAATATCCCTAAACAATATCTCTAAGCACCACGTCTACTCATCTTTTAAATACCTCCAAGGGCTGGTGACTCCACCACTTCCCTGGGCAGCCTGTTCCACTGCTTGATAACCCTTTCCATGAAGAAATTTTTCCTAATATCGAATCAAACCTCCCCTGGTGCAACTTGAGGCTTTTTCCTCCTGTCCTATCGTTTGTTACCTAGGAGAAGAGACTAGCACCCTCCTCGCTACAACCTCCTTTCAGATACTTGTATACAGCAATAAGGTCTCCCCTGAGCCTCTTTTTGTCCAGGCTAAACAACTCCAGTTCCCTCAGCCGCTTCTCATAAGACTTGTTCTACAAACCCTTCACCAGCTTCATTGCCCTTCTTTGGACTCTCTCTTACTTAGGTAAATCCTAAGTTCCCCATTTTTCTGCTTGCTCTTTCCCTGCTGAATCTAACTTTATTCTCCGAATTTCATATTTTTTCAGTCTTTATCTCAGTTTTCCTTCTGAATTATGGTTATCGTTCAGATACATTCAGATATAGTACCTTTCTCTGCTTGCTTTGTTAAGGCAAAGAAGTGCCTCACTCCCTGATTTCCAGTTCCAGTCTCCATGCCCTTCACTTCCAGACCAAGGCTGAAAAAATAGAGCTCAGATGAAAGCCAAAATTTCTATTGACAAAAATTCTGTTTAATTAATTAGTCTTTGTGAAGTTATGTGCCATTGCATACTGACACAACTCTGGCTGAAGTGGTGAAGGAAAAATCCCTTCCTATTTATAGGGAACTGTACTCATAGTTGTAAAACTGAATCCTTGTACTCTGTGGAGAGAGTGGAACCTTAGGCAAATATTATAACTACACTAGTAGCATCAAAACTACACCTTTAGCCATGAAACTGGGCTCCCCAACAGATGTGTTTTAAAGAAAAGGTAAGCCAAACAGCTATATCTCATCATCTAAATTCTTGAGAAAATTTTGATATGTAAAGCTCAGTTTCATATAAGCGCTGAAATTCTGACTTGTGGTCAATGACCAAGCTTAGTTTTCCAAAGATCAGTGTTCAAAATGCAGTAAGTTAACTTTACACAACAAATGGTTGTTGTGGGAAGTTGGACTAGATGATTGTTGTGGATCTCTTCCAACTGGAACTCTTCTCTTCTCTTCTCTTCTCTTCTCTTCTCTTCTCTTCTCTTCTCTTCTCTTCTCTTCTCTTCTCTTCTCTTCTCTTCTCTTCTCTCTTCTCTCTTCTCTCTTCTCTCTTCTCTCTTCTCTCTTCTCTCTTCTCTCTTCTCTCTTCTCTCTTCTCTCTTCTCTCTTCTCCCTTCTCCCTTCTCCCTTCTCCCTTCTCCCTTCTCCCTTCTCCCTTCTCCCTTCTCCCTTCTCCCTTCTCCCTTCTCTTCTCTTCTCTTCTCTTCTCTTCTCTTCTCTTCTCTTCTCTTCTCTTCTCTTCTCTTCTCTTCTCTTCTCTTCTCTTCTCTTCTCTTCTCTTCTCCTCTCCTCTCCTCTCCTCTCTTCTCCTCTCTTCTCCTCTCTTCTCCTCTCTTCTCCTCTCTTCTCCTCTCTTCTCCTCTCTTCTCCTCTCTTCTCTTCCAAAACTACCCTGGTTGTTACTTAGCTGCGATTAATTTCCTCCAAGCCAGATGGTCAATTTTCCTTTAAAACAAGAGATTATACTCCCTTCTTGAATGATATTCCTCTTCTTTTCTCATCTGTGGATATCCATCTTGTCAGCATTCTGCCAAAAAGAAGCTCTCTCATGCCTTCTTGACAAGAAAACCTCAGTTTTACCTTTCCTTTGATTCTATATGTGAAAAAAAATATGCATGGCATATAGACTTGCTAATCACAGGTGACACAAATCCTTTGATGTTATAGACTGTACATTTTTTATTCTCCTTCAGACCAAATATGTAAGAAGGACTGATTGTGCAGCTGTTCTCTACTCAAACTAATCCAAGTTTTCCTCTAAAACCTTAGTCAAATATAGTAAGGGAAGGATTAACTGTTGTCTAAGTAATATCTTACTATGATAGTTTGGGAGAAATATCTTTTTTTTTGTTTCCGTAACAGTTTCTCTAACATTATGCACACTTAGAACTCTACCAAAATGCAAACTGATTTAATTGTAAGGCTGGTTTGTACGATTCCTCAGCCCATTTTGTCTATTTCTACACTACTGAGTAAAAAAGGCCAAGTAGTACAGACAAGTTCATATCTCCACTGCTTAGGACTAAGCCTTTCAAGAGGATAATGGCTTTTGGTCTCTCTGTGGTGCACCAAGGGCCTTAAGATAACTACTGCATTTTGCATGTTCTTTTCTGTTTATTATGGCTGAAATAATGTAAAATTTGTCTTGCAGCCCACCAGTCTGAAATGGAAATTAATCACTGTGTGCTATGGGATGAGACATGAAGTCATGTGGAGATGTTTAAGAGTGTAAAAGCTGATGGGATAGTGCTGATAGACTGGAGGGAACCAAATCTGAAATTCCAATTCTAGGGAGTATTTCTTGGAGTGAACAGTTTTCCAAACCACTTTAACATTAAAAAAAAAAAAGCCAATTAAGTGTATTCTAATCAGTGGCAGAGAGAAAGATGACAATTAGCCTGAAAAGTTACAATCCAGTGCTCAATCTTTCTCATTGACCTTTTATTCAGCAACATAGATGTATACTTTAGTGCATGAAGACTCCGTGTTCTTAGATGTCTTCAATCAAGAG
The DNA here is from genome assembly GCF_013368605.1 of Nyctibius grandis. Taxonomy (NCBI): domain Eukaryota; kingdom Metazoa; phylum Chordata; class Aves; order Nyctibiiformes; family Nyctibiidae; genus Nyctibius; species Nyctibius grandis. The sequence goes on along the minus strand of NC_090659.1, from coordinate 72,812,963 downwards.
TGCAACCAGGACGTCCACATGGTCCTACTAACCATGCTGTCATACTTAAACTCAGCCTATTGGCATAAATCATATACAATTATCTTTTATTTTGCAATAATTTGTTTTTCTTTTGAGCAGTATAAAGAACTATTCTTTCTAAAAAATTTACAGGAGTGGGGATCTAGCATGTTTCAAGAGCTACTGGCCTGCTTTGCAGGGTAAGTGCTGATCCAGAGAAATTGATATAGCTGAGGTTTTGAATGTTCAACTGGAATTCTAGAAGCAAGATTAGTGGCCAGCGTTTTACTCTGCCTAGAAACAAATGCAGTGTAGATGGGGCTATTATTGCAGTACTTCGATGTGATTGATTAAGGACTTTGGAGACCATAGACATAAACCTCACTATCAACCTCTTCAAACTCAAAGAGATTCACCACTTGTAATGCATGGATGGTGCATCAGTAATTAGCTATCTGCTGTTTAACCAAGGGTGAATATGCAGTTTCTCTGCATATGTTCACTAGTTGCTTTTTGGAATGGTCAGTGACCACTGAGCATGTGCAGAAATAGATGTCTGACATTAAAAACAAAACAAAACAAAACAAAACCCAACATGAAAACACCCAATTACTTCCACACTCATTTTATATCGTAAAAATACATCAGTGTAAATACTGGCAGTGTAGAGAGACACAACTCATTGAATCTTTGGATGAAAGTAGTAGTAAAGTGTAAATATTAAAAAAAATGTTTTCTGTTGAGATGACAGTAAGACTTTGAGGGAAAAATATGAAGAAGAAACCAGTTATAACTGTAGGCATGGAACAGTAAGCATCTGTGTTATAAACTATTTGAAAATGTACTTTAATAAATGTTCTGCCAAGCAGTATTTTATTTAGCATTCTACTCCTTGTGATATCATGTAATCCTGAATCCACTTCTACTATAAATATTAGATTTTGCTTCAAGTAAGTAGATTATCTAGGCTGAAGACCTCAGTGAAGATTAAGATGGTTGGAACTCAATCAACTGCAATAACACGACTAAAACAAATATTTACATTTTATCAGTTTAGTTAAGAAGTCTTTCAAAATATAGAGAACAGATGTTCTTTCTTATTTTCTTTCAAGGGAGGTATTTTCTTTAGCAGTAGTGGACACTAAAAATGGACTTGTTAGTAGCCTTTTGGTGTGAGTGATGAATTCCAATGAACAAACCAGTTAACTGGGGCAGAGAAAAAACTTTTCCCTTCATCTATACTTGAAACATTAAAAAAAAAAGAAAACGCAAAATACACCGATAGCAGATATTAATCTATTTTTTAAAAGAAATTTAAAGGCCAGTCACGTGAAAAGTAGCTACTCCAGAGAATATTGCAGATGATGATAAAATCCTACAGAATTTTAGCATAAAATTCAGTGTGTGTTTTTCATACATGAAAACAAAAATTTTAATAAACTAGCCACCTCAGAAACCTAGAGTCATGTAAGTCTGGAACTCAATTTTTAGAACACCTGTAGAAAACAAGAAGAAATGAGAAGAAAAGAAACAAATATATCTGCAGGCCAGGCATCTAGTTTCATTCAAATGGCAAAACCATAATAAATCCCCTTTCATAAATGTGTGAAAACAGATAAAGCTGGTATTCTTCCCATTGCCTGCTGCAGTGAATAAGATGGACTTCGGTGTTACTTCCATGTCTAATATCAAGAAAGCGGTGGGCAAATCAAATTATCTATTGCCTGAAGATGCCACATCTTTCATCTTTCAGACATCTGATGATGGTACCTGCAGTAGAAAATCTGAATACACCACCCCACACATCTCGTATACTTTTCAGGATTTTTTTGTTCCTTCTGCTCCTGTTGGAAAACAGATATGAAACTAGATTGTTCTACTAGTAGGAACATACTTCTATTTCACAGTCTAAATATATTTGTGACTTACAGTGATTTAGTGTTGTAATAGCAAAGTATTTTAGGGTAAATACTTCTCCAAAGTGTTTACTCCTTGGATTTCTCTAATACATTTATGAACAGCAGTTGTTTCCTCAACATTTAAATGGTAAGTTAAACCACTCAAACTCTCTGATTCATTAATAAGACAGGTTTTACATACCTCTGATTATACAAATTGCCCTTCTTTACACCAGCTCCACAATTAATCTTGAGCATGGATGACCACACTGTACCATATTTCAAGTAACTCTCCACAACATTAATAATATTTTCCTCTCTCTTTCTGAAATACTTTCTTGATTTTTTTTGGTTGGTTGGTTTTTGTTTTGTTTTGTTTTGCCTTTTCTATGGCTGTATCATAGAGACATTTCAAAGTCATCCTCTAACTGGGGAGTATGTCCAAGTCTATTCTAGCAGAATTTTTAATTATAGGTATTGCCTTGAATTTTGTATTGTTGAATTTCTTCCTACCTCAATTATTTCAGCTTTCAAAGTAATGTATTTCTTCCATATTTTATCCCAACCCTCCTTTTTATTAACAAACTCTTTCTATGACTTGGTGTCATCAGCATTTTTTATCAACACATTTCTGTTTTCTGTGCCAAGGCCATTAATGGAAATGTTAAGCAAGATTTTCCCCAGACTTATCCTTGAAGAGTATAATTCAGCTTCGTACAGTAGAATCCAGTTCCCTTACTGAGCCATTAATGCTCAACTATGCAATAAGATAATCACTGAAAAGGGGACTGACTGTGTCTATACACAGGAGCACTGCGAACAGGGCATGCAAACAGGGATTGAGAGGGTACACAGGGAAGGTGCCACAGTTTGCACAGCAGTTCAGACAGAAGGGTGCGAAAGAAGGACTGTGCACCCTGCTTGTAGGCCCACAGCCCAAGGAAGTGCTCTAGGTCTCTGACAGGGTGGTGGCACTCATCTCAGAGTTAAAACAAGTGTTTCTACAGAGAAAGCCCCTGAGATGTCTGACACTTCCAGCCAGATGGAACTGGTAAGGAAGGAGACATCAGTACAGATGGTAGGTTGCAGCGAGTGCCCAGACCTTTCTCCTGGAGAAAAGGTAAGTACCTGCAAAAGACGTGCACAGGTTGATGATCTGTTGTGTCATATGGCCGAGTTGCAGGAAACAGTTAAAAGGCTGTGCAGTATTAGAGGAGCCGAGACAGAGATAGAGCGATGGTTTCAGAACCATGCTCCTGTGATAGACACTGCTGAGAAAGAGGCACCTTGGACCCTGGTGACCCACAAAAGCAGGACTCTGCTTCAGTCCCCACCCTCCAGCATTACAACTGAAAACAGATATGAAGCTGTAACAGCTGTAGACACCCACGATCAAGGTCTTCAAGGAGAAACTGTACAAGCAGCATACAGTGGATACCATTAAAAGAAACAATGAGTGCTTGTAGTGGGTGACTCTCTGTTGAGGGGCACTGAGGCGCCCATCTGCAGACTTGACAGGGAGTCATGAGAGGTATGCTGCCTTCTAGGAGCTACGGTCTGAGATGTGGCCGAGAAGGTGCTGCAGCTTGTCAAGAGCACAGACTACTCTCCAACTGAAACTAGTGTCTGATGTTACTCCATCCTAGGTGCAGAATCTGGCATTTGGATTGCCCAAAGCTCCAATCTATCTAGATCCCTCTGCAAGGCCTCTTGTCTGTCAAGAGAGTCAACATCACTTCCCAGTTTGGTATCGTCAGCAAACCAGCTAATGATGCATTCAACTCCTGTATCCAGATCATTGCTAAATATATTGAGCAGAACTGTCCATAGAATTGAGGCCTAAGGAACATCGCTGGTGATGGGTTACCAGCCAGATGTAGCCCTATTCACTACTACTGTTTGAGCTCTGCCTTTCAGCCAGTTCTTCACACAGAGCACAATGAACCTGTTCATTCCACAGTTGGACAACTTGTCCAGAAGGATTGGTAGGGGGATTTTTTAGCGAAATATTTGTGATGCAGTGAATTACTTCTATTACTAAAACTATTTTGTCCCTTTTTTACCCTTCAGGTAAGATTTCTGAGTTCCAGATCTGCTAGGTATACCTATTCACTTAGGCATTCATTTAGTTGTGTCAGAATACTACCAAGAGGAGAATTTCAAAGACAAATTTTGAAATCCCTACATGAAACTTTTAATGTAAGTGATAAAATGCTGATAAAACCAGTTAAAAAATAAAAAAAGTACAACATCATCCATGTTATTAAACTATAACATAAATTTTATAAATAGCAGTTTTTATAATATATAATTGCATTGTTTCATACTTCCCTGAACTAACTAATCAATCACATATGTCCTATAGTGTCTATTTTTATTTCATAATCTGAAAATATAATCCAAAACACTTAAATAATCTTTTCTAAAGATTCATATTATTCTGATGAGCATTTTCATCATTAAATCTTTATTTACTAATGGCTAATTGATTAACCCACTGGAAAACTATATCAACAAGTTCAACTAAGTGTAAGAAGAAAAAAGTACAGCTACTAATCTGTAATCAAATTTGATTGTAGAAGATTCAAGTCTTCACAGACTGGGTTTTTTTTCAAGTATAAGCTGTTGCTGTCTCACTTACTTACAGAATCTTACCAGTAGTTAGAGAGAATCTGGTAGCATAAGATAAATGCATTCTAATGAGATCAATGTTTGTTTATTTGAGACAGATTTCCAGAGACAATTTAGCACTTGCAATTAAGATTCTGAGGCTCTCATTTGCTCTACTGCATTTCAGAGTGCCTTATGCCATGAATAATTTGTAAGTATCAGGTAAGCCAAGAAATATTTTACTGATATTGTGTTAGTTTTTTTTTTCTTTGAGCACTTAAGAGACACCACCTCCTAGAAATGTATACATTCTGTTCATCAGTCTAAGTTATTCGTACCAAGGAAAACCAAGGAAAACAAGAATTATTAAGAATGTTTAAATATTTGTATGATAGCTACTACAAATTCCTGAAGTCTTGATTGATAATCACACATATCTGTACCTCTAATTACAAACTTCTGTATCACAGAATCACAGAATCACAGAATGTTAGGGATTGGAAGGGACCTCAAAAGATCATCTAATCCAATCCCCCTGCCGGAGCAGGATTGCCTAGACCATATCACACAGGAATGCGTCCAGGCGGGTTTTGAATGTCTCCAGAGAAGGAGACTCCACAACCTCTCTGGGCAGCCTGTTCCAGTGTTCAGTCACCCTCACCGTAAAGAAGTTTTTCCTCATATTTAAGTGGAACCTCCTGTGTTCCATCTTGCACCCATTGCCCCTTGTCCTGTCAAGGGATGTCACTGAGAAGAGCCTGGCTCCATCCTCTTGACACTTGCCCTTTCCATATTTATAAACATTAATGAGGTCACCCCTCAGTCTCCTCTTCTCCAAGCTAAAGAGACCCAGCTCCCTCAGCCTCTCCTCATAAGGGAGATGTTCCACCCCCTTAATCATCTTCGTGGCTCTGCGCTGGACTCTCTCTAGCAGTTCCCTGTCCTTCTTGAACTGAGGGGCCCAGAACTGGACACAATATTCCAGATGCGGCCTCACCAGGGCAGAGGAGAGGGGGAGGAGAACCTCTCTCGACCTGCTAACCACACCCCTTCTAATACACCCCAGGATGCCATTGGCCTTCTTGGCCACAAGGGCACACTGCTGGCTCATGGTCATCCTGCTGTCCACTAGGACCCCCAGGTCCCTTTCCCCTACGCTGGTCTCCAACAGCTCTGTCCCCAACTTGTACTGGTACATGGGGTTGTTCTTGCCCAGATGCAGGACTCTACACTTGCCCTTGTTATATTTCATTAAATTTCTCCCCGCCCAACTCTACAGCCTGTCCAGGTCTCTCTGAATGGCTGCGCAGCCTTCCGGCGCATCAGCCACTCCTCCCAGTTTTGTGTCATCAGGGAGCTTGCTGACAGCGCACTCTAATCCCTCATCCAAGTCATTAATGAATATATTGAATAGAACTGGTCCCAGTACCGACCCTTGGGGGACTCCGCTAGACACAGGCCTCCAACTGGACTCTGTCCCGCTGACCACTACTCTCTGGCTTCTTTCCTTCAGCCAGTTCACAATCCACCTCCCTACCCGATCATCCAGACCACACTTCCCCAGTTTAGCTGCGAGGATGCTGTGGGAGACCGTGTTAAACGCTTTACTGAAATCGTGAAAGACCACATCCACAGCTTTACCATCATCTATCCACCGGGTTACATCCTCATAAAAGGCTATCAAGTTGGTTGAGCAAGACTTCCCGTTGGTGAAGCCATGCTGAGTGCCCCTAATGATCCCCCTATCCTTGATGTGTCTAGAGACAGCACCAAGGACAAGTTGTTCCATCACCTTTCCGGGGATGGAGGTGAGGCTGACCGGTCTATAGTTACCCGGGTCCTCCTTCCTGCCCTTTTTGAAGACTGGAGTGACGTTCGCTTTCCTCCAGTCCTCAGGCACCTCTCCCGTTGCCCACGACTTAGCAAAGATGATGGAGAGTGGCCTAGCAATGACTTCCGCCAGCTCCCTCAGCACCCGCGGGTGCATCCCATCAGGGCCCATGGATTTATGGACGTCCAGGTTGCTTAATTGGTCCCTGACCCAGCCCTCATCAACCAAGACAGATTCCTCCTCTATCCTGACTTCTTCTGGGGCCTCAGGGGTCCGGGGCTCCTCAGGACAGCCTCCAACAGTATAGACAGAGGCAAAGAAGGCATTCAGTAACTCCACCTTCTTTTTATCCTCTGTCTCCAGGACCCCCACCTCATTCATCAGTATGACCAGTATTCTTACAGAATGTTGTGAAGACTTATGCTGACCTTTGTATTCTTCTCATAGAGAAAAGAATATCCTATTAATTAGTTAATTAAGAACCAGCGTTGAGCAGGTAGCTTAAGGGAAACTTAAAAATCTGAAAGCCCCAACGTGCAAAAGGTTAGTAAGCTAAGAGTCTAAACTGATATCAAATACCAACAGCAGATTAAGAGAGAGGGACTGTGGTCTTATTGCCACATTCTGCAAGAGTCTGCTTGGTTTGTTTTCTTCTCCTGTTTTTAGGAAAAGATTAAAAAGGGAAAGGGGAAAGCTGAGCATTATTGAAGATGGGGAGTATGGAATTAGTATGTAAATAAGGGAGTTCAATGGCAGACAAAGTAACAGCGGAATGAAGAAATGAGAAGATATGAAGGGGAGACTTGAAACTCCTAATCAGTTGTTAGGAAAATAGCAGCAGTAAAATTTGTAAGGAGATCTCATTTCATAAACATGATCAAAAGAAAACTGTTGCTGTTCATTGCAACAAGGACTATTTTAATATATATTTATGGTAAATATGCTAGTATATAGAATATATTAATTTTCTACTTAGTGTCTTCAGTATTTTAAGAGGCCAGTCATCTGAGATTAATGATTGAAAGTCTTCAGAAAGTTTAATTTTTTATAACAAAATACCTGGTATGTCCACCTGAACTCTATGTACCTTCTTTTTCTTTTCAAACCTTCACTTTCTCTCAGCCTCTTCTTTAACATATCCATAATAAATTCCATTCCAAATCATTCATCAACGTTTGGATTACTTCTTGCTACTGTACTGATTTTGTGTGGCAAGGTTTTGGTAATGGGGGCACCGCAGGAGTGGTTTTGTGAGAGGATGCCAGAAGCTTCCCCTATGTCCAATAGAGCCACTGCCAGCCAGCTCCAAGACAGACCCACTGCTGGCCAAAGCTGAGCCCATCAGCGACGGTGGTAGCGACTCTGTAATAACATATTTAAGAAGGGGTAAAAATGGTTGCGCAACAGTAGCCAGGAGAGAGGAGTGAGAATATGTGAGAGAAACCACTCTGCAGACACCAAGGTCAGTGAAGAAGGAGGGGGAGGAAGTGCCGCAGACACAGGAGCAGAGATTGCCCTGCAACCCTTGGTGAAGATCATGGTGCTGCAAGCTGCCCCCTGTAGTTCATGTAGGTCTACGATGGAGTAGATATCCACCTGAAGCCTGTGGAGGACCTCATGCCAGAGCAGGTGAATGTGCCTGAAGGAGGCTGTGACCCCATGGAGAGCCCACTCTGGAGCAGGCTCCTGGCAGGACCTGTGACCCCATGGAGACAAGATAACGCTGGGGCAGGTTTTCTAGCAGGATCTGTGACCTCACAGGGGACCCACGATAGAGCAGTCTGTTCCTGAAGAACTGAACCCTATGGAAAGGACCCATGCTGGAGCAGTTTGTGAAGAACTGTAGCCTGTGGGAAGGACCCATCTTGGAGAAGTTTGTGGATGACTGTCTCCTGTGGGTGAGACCCCATGTTGGTGCAGGGGCAGAGTGTAAGGAGGAAGGAGCAGCAAAGACAACTTGTGATGAACTGACCACAACCCCCATTCCCAGTTCCCTCTGCACTACTCAGTGGGAGGAGGTAGAGAAATCAGGAGTGAAGTCGAGCCTGGGAAGAAGGGAAGGGTGGGGGAAGGTGTTTTAACATTTGTTTTTATTTCTCATTACCTTACCCTGATTTGATTGGCAGTAAATTTATTTTCCACAAGTCAAGTCTGTTTTGCCCGTAGTGGTAACTGCTGAGTGATCTCCCTGACCTTATCTTGACCCACAAGCCTTTTGTTAAATTTTCTCTCCCCTGTCCAGTTGAGGAGAGGGAGTCATAAAGTGGCTTGGTAGGCACCTGATGTCCAGCCAAGGTCAACTCACCACAGCTACTATCACAGCTACAGTTCTATTACAATTTCCATTCACCAAAAGGTTTTTTAAATGATAAAAATTCTTCCAGGCACTTCTGTTGTGTCAACTGTTAACTTCCATTTTTCTTTCACTTGTTCTTTCCAAAATGGCACAATACTCTTTCTACTAATGTTCATTGTTTGTGGATTCTAGTTCTTCAATATGGATAACACTTAAACTTTCATCCTTCTTCATCTCTCCTTACTTTTATTATATTTGTTGATTCCACTTTGTCTGCATATTCAACTGCAATCAAAACTTATTTTCTATGGCAAGATATACCCTATAACTTTGATTATTTGCAGTACCTACTTGTTTCACTTCTTTTTTAGAATATCTGACAAAAAATTAATGGGCAGATTGGTTTCCTTCTTAAAACCATAGAAAAATTTGGTTTGGACGGACCTCTAGATGTCTTGCAGTCCAACCTTATACTTAAAGTAGAGTCAACATGAGAGAGATTACTTAGGTAATGTTTAAACTTAGATGTCTAAAACTCCACTCCTGTCCAGTGGAGTTTTAAACATCTCCAAGGACTGAGTGTCTAGATTCTCTCTGGGCAACCTGTTCCAGTGTCTGACCACCTTCATGGTTAAAAAAAAAAAAAAATCCTATACCAAATCAGTTCTCTTTTTGTAAGTTACGCCTGTTGGCACAACTATTACTATGCATCTCTCAGAAGACCCTGGCTCACTCCTTACTATATCTTCCCCTCAAGTGGTTGTAGAAAGCAATAAGGTCTCCCCCTTCTTTTTCTCTCTGTGAGACTAAATAAACCCAGATGTCTTAGCTTCTTGTTCATCCTGCATACCAGGACACAACTAAGTTGGTGGCCTCTGCTGGACTAGTTTCATTATGCTAATGTCTTGCACTGAACATCCTAAAACAGCATACTGTAACTCATACTTTCATCATTCAGAAATGCATTTCTCAAAATATGCAGCTAAGCACTATTGCTACTAAGTGACAAATCTAGCAATTAATTTCCTACATACATTAATCTACCCAGACCTACTTGTTATCTTTAATGTTAAGGGATATTTTGAGGTCATAATGCCTTAGAGAACTTGAAAAAACCAGTTATAACCAATATTCTGTGAACCTACAAGGACATATACTTCTCATGATTTCCTGAACATTTTCTGAAGTTCTTTGCTGATTTTATTAAAGGATAATCACAGCCCCTGTTCCAGCTATGTCAGTAAAAATTAGGTAATACTGGAGACAGAATGCAGTCTAAGTGCCATAAAGGCTGTACAAGTAAATTGCTCACCTTGATTTCACAGGACAGAAGATCAATATTGCTGAAGGGTTAGTTTGTTTCTAGTCACTCATGACAAGTATGCACTACATTTTCAAAGAAGCAATTAACCAAAACGTATTTTGTGTTTGGTTATTTTACTGCTATTTTAGACACTGGACAAACCTTGAGATATTTGGAAATATATCTTCCATTACTTTACTTGAAAAAAGCAAACAAGAAAAAAAATAACTTCTTGTACCTCAAAACATTTACTGCCAAAGTAACTCATTATACTAGCCTTATTTAGAAAATGTGTCTTTGAATGAGAGTAATAGTTTTGAGTGGCTAAAAAACATGTCCAGCAAGTGTAACTTTTGCAAATTTGCCTTTGTTTTTTGCTTCTTGTGAAAGGTAGCAGCATTTCTGAAAGTGATTTACCTTGTAATGTGAACAAATATGTCGTTTTCTCTTATCCTCGTTGAGAAACAGCATTTGATAGTGTACTTGCAGACAAGTGCACATTTCATGCACATGTGACTTAGCCTGTTCATATATTGACATTGAACTGTGTACATTTAACTTTCTTTTAATACAGTCTTTATATGGAACTACAGTATAGTAAAATGTCCTATAAATATGCCTTATCACTCTGCTAGTAGAGAACCAGTATTAAAAAACTGATCTAGGTGACCACTTATCTGACTCATTAATTATGAAGCCTTTAATTTGACAATCAAGCTTTTCCCTTACCTCTGTTTTTTTAATTGGGTGACTCTTTCAGAGATTACACTTGACCTGTTGTTTCACCCTGTGAACTCAAGTTATTTGAAACAGTCTACACCAGTACACACTATTAAACATTAGCTATGAGAGAATCTTCAAAATATATATGGGTGCACAACTGTGTGTGTATGAACACCAGAAAGATTAAATCATAGCTGAATTAACAGAATAATGTCTGTATATAATTCACTAATGATTCATTGTGCATATTTCACTTGAAAGACTTTATCAAATATTTTTTGATGAATGTGTATTCCATCAGAAAATACCAGTTTCCTCAAATGCAACCTTCTTGAATAAATACACATTCCCTTGAAATTTTCAGATGGAAGGTTTCTCAGTCTGAACATTACATTTCTAGAAAAAGTCAGAGGTAACAACCTTTGTCCCAGAAGTTGGGTCCCTTAGAGCATTATTTTGAATGAGATACAAGATTTCTATGAAAATCTGTATTCAGAAAGATTCTGTATTCACTAATCTTATTTCTGTGCAGACCTGAAGGTAAACTGGCATCCACGAGATTCCGCAGACGTCTGTTCAGAGTACTCTAAACAGACTAGTACTAGAGTACTCCTCTAACTCTAACTAGAGGAAGTGTGGTCTGGATGATCGGGTAGTGAGGTGGATTGTGAAGTGGCTGAAGGAAAGAAGCCAGAGAGTGGTGGTCAATGGGACTGAGTCCACTTGGAGGTCTGTGTCTAGCAGAGTCCCCCAAGGGTCGGTACTGGGACCAGTTCTATTCAGTATATTCATTAATGACTTGGATGAGGGAACAGAGTGCACTGTCAGCAAGTTCGCTGATGACACAAAACTGGGAGGAGTGGCTGACACGCCGGAAGGCTGTGCAGCCATTCAGAGAGACCTAGACAGGCTGGAGAGTTGGGCGGGGAGTAATTTAATGAAATATAATAAGGGCAGGTGTAGAGTCCTGCATCTGGGCAAGAACAACCCCATGTACCAGTACAAGTTGGGGGCAGACCTGTTGGAGAGCAGCGTAGGGGAAAGGGACATGGGGGTCCTAGTGGACAGCAGGATGACCATGAGCCAGCAGTGTGCCCTTGTGGCCAAGAAGACCAATGGCATCCTGGGGTGTATTAGAAGGGGTGTGGTTAGCAGGTCGAGAGAGGTTCTCCTCCCCCTCTCCTCTGCCCTGGTGAGGCCGCATCTGGAATATTGTGTCCAGTTCTGGGCCCCTCAGTTCAAGAAGGACAGGGAACTGCTAGAGAGAGTCCAGCGCAGAGCCACGAAGATGATTAAGGGGGTGGAACATCTCCCTTATGAGGAGAGGCTGAGGGAGCTGGGTCTCTTTAGCTTGGAGAAGAGGAGACTGAGGGGTGACCTCATTAATGTTTATAAATATGTAAAGGGCAAGTGTCAAGAGGATGGAGCCAGGCTCTTCTCAGTGACATCCCTTGACAGGACAAGGGGCAATGGGTACAAGTTGGAACACAGGAGATTCCACATAAGTATGAGGAAAAACTTCTTTACGGTGAGGGTGACTGAACACTGGAACAGGCTGCCCAGAGAGGTTGTGGAGTCTCCTTCTCTGGAGACATTCAAAACCCGCCTGGACGCGTTCCTGTGTAATATGGTCTAGGTAATCCTGCTCCGGCAGGGGGATTGGACTAGATGATCTTTCGAGGTCCCTTCCAATCCCTAACATTCTGTGATTCTGTGATTCTGTGATACTCACTGAGGACCTGGGGCCCCTGATCCTTTTAATTACAAGAGATGACATGCTGTGTTTTCTATATCCTCTACAATAGCTGTACCTACTAAAGGTTAAAGTAATTTTTGCCTTTTGGACTTCATTTTTTCAGTAATTTAATAATATTGTGGAAGTGAAAAGTTTGAAAATCTTTAATGGCTCCCAGTGAAGAATAAAAAGTAACTTGGAAATGTAAAAAAAAAAAATACCCCATTTTCTAGCCCTCTGATGTCATTGCACCATCCATGCTATTGCTTTGTATAACCATTTTGAACTGAAATATACCCTGCTCTGTATTTTAATTCATTAGTCTGACCTGATTCAGCACAGAAGAGATTCAAAATATGCACAAGGTATACAACTTCTGCTTTTTATTCTCTTATATATTTCCATAAATTTAAAATAAATTGTGTGTAAGTTCATAGTCACTCTTACTTTTTTTAAAGGAAAAATATATCCTTCTGGTCAGAACAATGTCTAAACTCTCAGGCTTTTGTTGTTTCAAATGATGCTTTAACTCACACTTTCAACAGTCAAAAATGGATTCCTCAAAATATATAATTATATGCATTTTATTTTCTTACTTAGTTTTAAAATAAATCTCCTGAGGAGGAAATGAACACACAGCATTTGTATCTACCTGTATCGTAAGCAAAGAAAGAGATGAAGAGAATTGAATAGCTACAAGGAAATACAGTAGAAGTATGGTAGAAGTAATGGTAGAAGTAAATTCAATATACTGTAACACTTCGTATTTTCTTACAACAAAAGTGTTGAAGAAAATTCTTACTCCTCTAGTATTCTAAATGTAGCTGTCTCCTAAGGATCTGGACTTGTTGCCCATGAATTATGTAGGTTGCAAAACAAAATCTAGAGACCTATAGGAACTGCATCCAAGAAAGAGACATACTGAAGTTTTAAAATTGGCATGTGGCAGCAGCTGGGAATAGTTGTTTTTATTAGTGTTATCAGGATTGCTGGTGCTAGCAATACTTATTTTTCTTGTAAAACATATAGAACTAAAGTTATGGTCTTCTTGCATTGTTCCACAGAAAGTCCTAATTTCTCACTGTCTTAGAAGAGATCTACATGAACTAGAAGAAATTTCATGTTTTATTAACTTTAATACATGTAAAAGTATATACTTATATGTTCATATGGTCATTCTGAAATTAAACAATTCATCTTCAGTTTTCATATAATTACACTTAGAGACAATAAAGAGTATAATTGCAAAAATATTTGTTAATTCATCCCATTTTCACGTTACGCTATTATAACCTTCAAAGAAATAAAAGTTATTTTCAAAATTTAATTCACCTGCCATAGAATTTCAAAGTAAAAACATGAATCAGCTGAGGAATTAAAGAACTCTGAAGTTATAAAGCTGAACAGTGGTTTTGGGAAGATACATTTTGAACTTAAACCTAAAGTTTCCACCTTGTACCTCTCTCTTTGTGGACTTAGACTGTACTATAAAAATACTTCTGAGTATCTAAGGTGTAATTATTTTGAAAAAATGTAAGAATGAATACATCAAATACAGTTCAGGATTTTATTTCTTTGTGATGCTAAAATATCTTAATGTGCTCTACTTACTTTCCCAGCTATGCTGAAGTTGGACATGTTCTTTCCATCAGCCTGAAAAAAACGCCTGGAAGTTTTCTTTTTTGCAAGTGAAATTAATGTTTGAAAAATCAGCACCTGCAGTTTGTGCTTCATTATGCATCTTATTGTCTTCTCTATTTCTACCATTTTCAATGGACTTCCAGCAGACTTACACTCTTATAAGCAGAATTTGATTCATGTATGGTGTACAGATCTTTAAGAAACACGGATATGTCAATTTTCTCTGCTTCTCATACAGCAAACTTTACTATGTGCATAAATCTGACTTTTAATATTTGTCAGGAAAAAAAAAAAAGAGCAGATCAGCAGAAACCAGGTATTGTTATTGCTAATTGTTAAGTTTTGTCACTCAATGCTTTGTATAGAAGTCTCTCCACTAGGGGCCGCACAGAGACTGCTTAAATATTACCTGTTAAACTAGAATAAAACTTACATCAGAGAGTGAAAAAACAATCAAACCCCAAAATATTGTTCTGATTCATAATAAGGAGCATACAATTTAAACTCCTAGGGAAGAGTGACGGCTGGTTTTGTTTGTTTGGTTGGTTGCTTTTTTATTGCCAATGTAAGTAACATTGTAATTTTATTTTTTTAGTTGTAAATCATTGACCCACTTTGGAAAAAATGAAGTCTTGCACTTATAAATCGTACTGCATAAAAGACACTCTTTCTCATATTAGGATAAGCTATACTAACATGAGGGCCAGTGCTGCTTCAAGTAAAATTAAGGGAAAGTCTTTTTCCTCATAAGTCCTGAGGAACCAGAAGGCTTCAGGTTTTGACACGAGCCCAAACCAGAAGCTCTTTTTTTGGTGCTCCCCGTGGTGTTTTTGCAATTTCTGCTGAGGAAATGACAGGGCAGTAATGAGACCATCCTCATTGGTATAAGAAATATAGTGCAGGTAAGGCTGCAGTAATCTTCATAAGTGTGCTATAAATATGTTATTATCTATGTGTATCTGTATATAACTATATATATCACAAAGGGGACAACTACTTTGACTTTTTACAGGGTTCATGAGGAACAAATTAATTCCAAAACTCAGAGACTGATTTTAAATACACTGCTTGCTCAGAGGAGGATGAAGAACACTGTTAATCCAAAACTGACAGAGAAAAAATTCAGAGGAGATTTCCAAAGTTAGGGTCTTTAAATTCATGTTGAAATACTCCAAAGTATATGATGATAGTTAGAAGAGGTAAGAACACTACTTCAGTAATTAAAAAGACTGCTCTGGAGT
Source organism: Nyctibius grandis (assembly GCF_013368605.1). Classification (NCBI taxonomy): domain Eukaryota; kingdom Metazoa; phylum Chordata; class Aves; order Nyctibiiformes; family Nyctibiidae; genus Nyctibius; species Nyctibius grandis. Next base: position 72,797,685 of record NC_090659.1, on the reverse strand, counting down.
TCTTTGAATGAAGTAACTTTTGTTTAAGTGTCATTTGGGTGGTCTAAACCATGTGCACCGTTAACTCATGGTAACTTGGTTACTGGCTCTGGAAATACAAGCCTTTCTCTTGGTACAAGGCCACATGGTGAATGGAGTTAAATCCAGTTGGCAGACAATCACAAGTGGTGTTCCCCAGTGTGTTGCCCAGGGAACACCACTTGTGTATTGAGGCCAGTTCTCTTTAATATCTTTATCAATGATCTGGACCAGGGGATGGAGCACACCCTCAGTAAGTTTGCAGATGACACCAAGTTGGGCAGGAGTGTTGATCTGCTTGAGGCTAGGAAGGCTCTGTGGAGGGATCTGGACAGGCTGGATCGATGGGCCGAGGCCAATGGTATGAGGTTCAACAAGGTTAAGTGGCAAGTCCTGCACCTGGGTCACAACAAGCCCATGCAATGCTACAGGCTTGGGGAAGAGTAGCTGGAAAGCTGCCTGGTGGAAAAGGACGTGGGGGTGTTGGTCGATAGCCGTCTGAATAGGAGCCAGCAGTGTGCCCAGTTGGCCAAGAAGGCCAACAGCAGTCTAGCTTGTATCAGAATTAGCGTGGTCAGCAGGACTAGGGAAGTGATTGTCCCCCTGTACTCATCACTGGTGAGGCCGCACCTTGAATACTGTGTTCAGTTTTGGGCCCCTCACTACAAGCAAGACACCGAGATGCTGGAGTGTGTCCAGAGAAGGGCAATGAAGATGTTGAAGGGTCTAGAACACAAGTCTTATGAGGAGTGGCTAAGGGATCTGAGTTGTTTAGTCTGGAGAAAAAGAGGCTGAGGGGAGACCTTATCGCTCTCAACAACTACCTGAAAGGAGGTTGTAGCGAGGAGGGTGTTAATCTCTTCTCCCAGGTAAGAAGCAATGGGATAAGAGCAAATGGTCTCAAGTTGTGCCAGGGGAGGTTCAGACTGGGTATCAGGAAGGGTTATCAAGCATTGGAACAGGCTGCCCAGGGAAGTGGTAGAGTCACCATCCCTGGAGGTATTTAAAAGATGTGTAGATGTGGTGCTTAGGGACATGGTTTCGTGATGGACTTGGCAGTGCTAGGTTAATGGTTGGACTTGATCTTAAAGGTCTTTTCCAACCAAAACTATTCTATGATTCTAAGATTCTATAATTTATAAAACAGTGTGCTGGATTGACCCTGTCTGGGTGCCAGGTCACCACCAAAGCCACTGTACCACTCCCTTCCTCAGCTGGACAAGGGAGAGAAAATACAATGAAAGGTTCATAGGTCAAGATAAGGAGAGGGAAACCACTCAGCAATTACCGTCACAGGCAAAACAGACTTGACTTGGGGAAATTAATTTATTGCTGATCAAACCAGAGTAGGATAATGAGAAAATAAAACTAAATCTTAAGCCACCTTTCCCCCACTTCTCCCTTTTTCCCTGGCTTAACTTCATTCCCGAATTCTCTATCTCATACCCCTCTAGCAGCGCAGAGGAATGTGGAACGGGGGCTGTGGTCAGTTCACCACGCATTGTCTCTGCTGCTCCTTCTTCCTCAGAGGGAGGACTCCTCACACTCTTCCTCTGCTCCAACATGGGGTCCGTCCCACGGGAGACAGTGCTCCACGGACTTCTCCAACGTGAGTCCTTCCCAACGGCTACAGTTCTTCACTAACTGCTCCATTGTGGGTCCCTTCTATGGGGTGCAGTCCTTCAGGAACAGACTTCTCCAGCATGAGCCCCCCCATGGGGTCACAAGTCCTGCCAGAAAGCCTGCTCCAGCGTAGGGTCCTCTCTCTCCATGGGTCCACAGATCCTGCCAGGAGCCTGCTCCAGCACAGGCTTCCCATAGACTCACAGACTCCTTCGGGCACATCCACCTGCTCCAGTGTGGGGTCCTCCATGGGCTGCAGGTGGATTTCTGCTCCACTGTGGACCTCTATGGGGTGCAGGGGGGCAAGTTGACTCACCATGGTCTTCACCACAGGCTGCAGGGGAATCTCTGCTCTGGCACTTGGAGCACCTCCTCCCCCACTTTCTTCACTGACCTTGGTGTTTGCAGGGCTGTTTTCTCTCACATATTCTCACTCCTCTCTCTGACTGCAGTTGCTGTTGTGCAGCAATTTTTCCCCTTCTTATATATGTTATCACAGAGTCGCTACCACCGTCACTGACCATCTCAGCTTTGGCCAGCAGCAGGTCTGTATTGGAGCTGGCTGGCATTGGCTCTATTGGGCATAAAGGAAGCTTCTAGCAGCTTCCCAAAGAAGCCACCCCTGTAGCTCCCTCCCCCCCCCACCTAAACCTTGCCACGCAAACCCAATACAAAAAGAAACTCCCCAAACCTCTGATTTTTAGTGAGTATTGTCCCTAATTTTTGTAAATAATAATAGATAATTATAAACAGAATTATTTGCAAAAATGATAAGCTTTTAGTGTGTTCATCATTATATCCATTCTGAGTTAGTTAATGAGTAAAAGAGGTTTAGAATATTTTTAAATAATATTTGTGTTTGGTTTTGCTACAAAATTAATTACTTTATTAAAAGAATGAAACAAAATAACATAAGCACTTTCATGGTACATAGAACATAAATTATTTTCTTTAAAAGATTTATCCAGTAAGCATACATGTTCAGTAAATGGTCTATGTGTGCACTCTCTATATATTTACATACACCAGCTTCCTTAATAAAACTTTTTCCGTGATACTTGTAATTTTTATGTATATATACACATATACAAAAGTGCTTTCTTATAGACTGCATTTTGTGTGTGTCTGTATATAAATATATACATGTATCTGTGTACATACACACAAATAGGAATATTTAGAGTTAGATATAATTCCACTCCTTGTATTCATGACAGATTCTATTGTATTTCATATGAAAATAACTATGAGATACACTTGAGAACTGTTCACAATGTCTTTTCATAAATCTTGGAAGCTTCACTGCTAGAAGATATTATTCCCATAAATTATGATTGTCAGTATTAACAGTCTAGATAAAGTCTGTGCCCCTTGTCATTTTAGCAGCACTTTGTATTAATGTCACAAATGGTTTCACAGTCACAAATAGTTTCCTATAATGTGGTACTGATACACCTGTAATGATTTGATTGGCAACAACATCTGTAATAGCATAGTATTATTGTCTATGGCAGTTGCTGATAAGTTTAAGAGCCAGATTATACTTGATGAGTGCCATTCTAGAAACATGCATCTAAGATTTGAAAAATGTACCTGCTGTCATTACGTACAACTTGGGAATACTTGCTTCACAGAGAGGGGGAGACTGGTTGCCAGACTCTAATTATTAATCCTTTAGACATTAATGAAAGTTCTTCCAGCTAAATTACTGTGTTTATTAATAATTCATAAAAATTGGCCAACCATTTAACACAGTACATGCAGCTGTCTGATAAAGAGATAGTGCCTTTTCATTTGGTCTTAGAGTGTTTAATTATTTAAAAGACTAAAGGGATAGGATTTTGCTGTATGCTAATAATGTGTCACTAATAACTGAAAAATCCTGAAAACGTGTTTCTTTTGCCTTGCTTTTGTAGCTTGCGACTTGCTCTGTGACAAAGAAAATTAGGTCCTTGGGAGATAAAAAATACCAAGGAGAATAAGTAGAAAAAAAATATGATTCCACACTTCTTCAAGCTAATGACACACTAGGTTTAAAAGAATTAGTGGCCAGCTTTCCTATATGTTATGTGCACAGAGAACTAAACACTGCTTCATGCAGTGTGTCCAGAATCTTAATTGCCATGCATTTCACAGAAAGTCCCAGAAGAGGGAGGTGTTTACTCTCAAATAGAGAAGGCGGTTTGTGTTTTTTTTTGGTTTTTTTTTTTTACCATCTAGGATTCATTACATTACTAAGGAGAATAAAGGAAAAATTCCCTTTTCCCTCTTAAAAATAAAATTGGGGTAATTAAGACAGTTATTTTTGTTTTAAATTACAATGCTATAGATTAGCTGCTGTTTCCCCTTCCATTTGGCTCTTCATCATTGGATTTGTGGAAAATTCCAACGTGTACTTACTCTTACTAAATCACTTGTCTTCTCTTTTTAAAGAAATGTCACACCTGTTGAACTGCTAACAGCAATAATCAAGCATGGGTAGAAGGCACAGGTAGAAGTATTCTGTTATTTCTATCTGCATTTGGAGAAAAACCTTTGAAAATATATGTTATCTTGGCAACATATGTTCCATCCCTACATCAGCCATAAGGATATAAAATATCAACTACTAAAATTAGACTTTTGAAAATTATCAGATCTGAATAGATTTCAGCTAAAGTTTTAAAACACTTTGCCAAGGTTAGTTCTATATAAAAGGCAGGTGAGATGACCTGGATAATTGCAGGCCATTCATCCTGATACTGGTCCCAAGCATGATAATGCAGCTGATGATGTTGACGTAATTAATAAAATTTTTATTAATGCTAAGTAACACAAGTTAATAAAAAATCTTTTCAAACTGATTATCTATTTTTGATGAGAGATAAAATCTGAATGATACTGCTTTTAGTGCTGAAGGATTATACTTGTACACTTGTGTGACACTGCCAGCATGCTCCATGATGTGCCCTTTGAGAAATATGCTATTCACATGATTGCTATTGAACATTTTAAAGATTAACAGTTATCAGGTATCAAAATATAATTTTAAATAAGGGTCATGAAATGAGGATATTAGCTGCCCAGGCTTTTTATACAACACATGAAAAGATGTGAGCTGCCTTAGAATCCAAGTTAACTTGACACTGAGATGGCTTCTTAGACCTAGACCAAGACATTAGCCTCATAGAGTAGATGTTGCTCTCCAACCACAAAGGCCTCTGCCTTTTTCCTTAAGAAATACATGAAATTTGCCCTTTAAAATGTTGTTAAATACTCTTTTTAGGGAGTTGACGTATTATCCGGCATGGAAAATCAAAATTTTCCTACTGCTACCCCTCCTGTCAAGAGCTGGTTATCTGCTCATTTTAGGAATATTTCAGGATCAATTTCTAGTGCTGGTGTTAAAGCAGGTCCACCATGTAGATATGACCTCAAGATTTATGAGGTAAAACGGGGCATGAAACATTCCCTGTTCCCTAAGTAGTATCCATATTTTACAAAAGTCATCAGTGTGAAATTCATCTTGCCTAACTTTAGATATCTTGAATATAAAAGGTGGTATCTGAAAAAGTTACCCCCAATGACTTCTACAGTATGTGGACAAAAATGCTTAAGTTTAGGATATCAATCCTCTGACCTATTTTGAGCGTATGCTTTAGGATGAGATTAGGTGATCCATAAAAGTGCCCATATATGTGGCTAACTCAGATACAGATGTTGTATATGGTCAGCTGAATGCTACCCGAGGTAAATTCCAGACTCAAAACCAGAACCCATGTCCTTCCCTTTCCGGAAGAGAATGACTGTGGGGGAAAAAACAAACAAGCAAACAAACAAAAAGAAATCTTCACTTATAGACTTTGAATTCTTTCCTAAACAACAGGTTAAATTTAATTAGAAGGGAGGAGAGAAAATTACTCCCCCTATCCTTTCAATCCCACCACCACCATGCTAGAACATGGACACTTTAAGCTGTTTATGAAAGTAAGTGGAAAATTCTTAAGAGATGGAAACTGGTTTAAATCACTGAAGGTGGAGAGGAAATAGATGATTTGTTATCTATATTCTTGGTCATTCTTTAAGCCCTAAGTTATTCCTTAAAACAGAGATTGACATTCATCATCTTTTATAAAAGTCAACTAATGGTACATTGCATATGGAGCCTGACTCTGTCAGCATGCGTTAGCACACTTTGCGAACATCTTGTCACTTTATCCACACTGGAGGCTTCTCTCCTCTACAGAAGTAGACAGGCACATTGTGATTAGCCTACAGCTAGTGATGAGGGTGAAAGGAGGTTTAGTGATTCATTTCTGGATTCTGAGCAAATGGAGAAACAAGCTAATCCAGACTTTGATTTCTTCAGCCAGCAAAGGAGGTGATCTCTCTGTGTTCCCACTAGCCTTTACCAGATGTTCTGCATGTCCTCGTAGGCACATAAAATGATAAGATCTATACCATGCAGCCTTCCTTCATTCTTATTTCCAGCACTACGTCAATCTATTAATTATGATGCAGTTCTGTGAAACTGCAATGCTTTGGCTAGACACTAAAAAAAAACAAAGTAAGTAAAATCCCCATGGAATTCAAGATTTTCCAGGATTTGTCAGTGATAATTGACATTCTCAGTATCATAGCTTTCCATATAATGCCTAAACTCTGCCCTTCTAATATCCTAACAGCTCATGGATTTAGGCCCTAACAGTCTAAGCCAGATTTAGTGCATCAATGTGTCTCTCCTGGGGAAGAGTGATGTTGAACAAGATATGACGAGATTTATGTGCTGAGGTTTTGGGTTTTTTTTTTTCTCTAATTCTATGGAATTCCTTGAAAACAGTTTATTCAAGGAAGTTATTTGGTCTGCATTATGTACAGGGTCAAATATTAATTGTGGTGATCCTGTCTGGCTTTAAAATATCTCAATTTATTTTAACAAACTTGTTTTAAAAATATGCCTAACACCTCTTAGAAAGAAAATGCTGCTATTTGTGAATCATTCAAGAAACATCTGGTTTTTTAATGCTGTTATTATTCATATTACTATTGTTATTAGGATCGTTTTTTTCCTTTCTTCACTATTTTCATAAAATGTCAAATTAAATGCGTTCAACTAAATTAAAAATACAGTATTGAAGAATAACACTATGAAATTTTTGAAATGTTAGAGGGCAAGTCAAACGCAATACAACCATTAAGCTCTTCTCCATACCTCTGTTTAACAGTCAAAATTTTACTTATACAATATGTAATTTTTTTCTGGCCCCCTTATATACACTTATCTGAAGACAGATGAAATTTTTTTCCCCAGTCCTAATATTTATGTCTGAAATGATACTAATAAATGTCTTCTGGTCTTGTATGCAGAATAATGAAAATATCTCTGTTGCATTATGCTGTACTATACTGTTAGAGGATTTGAGGAAAGCTTCTTTACTTTGAGGGTGACGGAGCACTGGAACAGGCTGCCCAGGGAGGTTGTAGAGTCTTTTTCTCTGGAGATATTCAAAACTCACCTGGATGCGACCCTGGATAACATGTTCTAGGTGAACCTGCTTTAGCAGGGGGTTGAACTACATGATCTCCAGAGGTTCCTTACAACTGTAACCATTCTGTGATTATGTGATTCTGTGATTATGAAAACATGAACAAAATAATCCTGTTTATTTTATGTACTACTTGCTACTAAGGAGACTCTGCATTTTTTCAAAATAAGATACAGCTTTCTGGGATACAGCTGTGACAACATTTTCTTTCTCAGGGACTACCCATTGATTTCTCTGCTTGGGACTATAAAAACAGGTTTTGCTTCCCATATATGTGGTGATATGTGTGATGGGAGGATACCTCACATGAAACGCATAAGTCAAGTTGGTATTCAGAGAGGAATCCAGAGTGGTTTCTGTTGAAGTAACTATTAGATTGAAATGCAGCTTCCACAAAATCAGCTTCACTTCCGTGTTAGAAAAACATACATATATTTTGGTTTGTTGAGACAAAGAAAACATTTTGGTTTGGTTCTGGAGAGGCCTTGCAGACATTTAGTTCAAATGTTTCAAATTGCCACTCTTTTTTCTTTCCAAGATTTATGGCTTGACTGTGCATCAGGGAAAGTAGCTTGAATTTCCTCAAATTTGAGCTCATTTGCTGATTAGGACAGTCACATGGCTGTAGTACCTCATTGGAAAAGTAGGCATAATTTGAAGTCTAAGACCAGAGAAAGATGTTGAAAGAAGAAAATTTTCAAGCTTAAAGTCCCATCTGAGAGTGTAGAACCTCAGAGACTGAATTTGGTATCAGATTGGCTCAAAATTTAGTGTCTTTGTTAAGGAATTTATGTTGGAATATGCTAGTGCAATTTTTCTATATTTGCAAGTCTTTTTAAAACACATTTTCTGTCCTTTCCAGTTAGTGTGAAAATAGAGAATGAATTCCAGAGAGCAGTCACTTAATGCAGTGGAGCTCTCCCTTCATTCCATTATTTCTTTTGCAGTTGTAAATTATGGGGTTTTGCGCCCTAAAAACAAGATATCCAGTAAAGAAGCTGTGAACGATGAGAATCACATACCTTGTTGGTATGAGATGTGTAGTCTCAGAGATGTGATATAACATAGTGTGGAGAAATAATGGTATTATGACACAGCAGATCACCTTTTCCAATTACAGTGGAAAAAACAGCCTGTCTTTATCTTCAAAGGACTGTGTTTGTTGAAGACTTTCTGCAAGATGAAATCCGCTTTAGTTTTTTTATGGAATAAAAATCTCATGTGGCCTGATACTTGACTTTTGTTATTCACTGAATGTTCTCTTTGCTCTTCCTCATACTGCCATTTATTATAATCAAACAATACTAAATTTGGTTTACTAGTAAACAGAAATAATCTGTCTTACATTTTCTTCATCATTCCAGATTTTTTTTTGAAGTGTTATAACTAAGATTTCCCAAAATTAGGATTCAATTTACAGATGATTAGGTAATTTGTCTCACCTGTTTCTCCTTGGTCACTGTTATATTAAAAGAAGAATATTTTAAATGTCAAGCTAACTTTTGCTTTTTTTCAGTTCAGTTTTTGTCCTATCATTTTTTTTTTCTTTTTGCCAAATGTTTTCATCTCATGCATCCTCTCAATATCTGTTTTCGTTCTCCAATAGCAGCTGTGCTTCAGGACCACTACAAGCCTCCTCACAGCAGCATCTTGTCAGCTCTAGCAGAGCCCTCAGTAGTGGCTGACAGCGGCGGCAGCAGTGACAGCAGCGACAGCGACTTGAGCTTAGTGCGGGGGCGAGGGCGACATCGGGCTTAACCGGGCGGTTTTCATACTCTGGGCCCCCCCCGAGCCCCGCCCCGAGCATCAGCCCCGAGCTGCTTCCCCTGCTTCGCCCCCCACCCCGGACCTGGAGGTTCCCGGCAAGGAATCAGGAGAGGAGGGGGCGTAGCCGGAGGCACCGCGGGCGATTTAAACGTACCACCCCCTGTTGATTGGGTGATAAAGAGCCTCCTGGAGGACAGGGACTAGTCCCTGCCTAGAGGGGAGAGACTCAGCAGTGACTGGGTGTGTCCCAGGGCAGGGGAGGCCACAGCTGTTTGCAGCTCGTTGGGGAGGGTGCTGACTCCCTCCCAGTGCACAAGGCGAGGAAGGTGCCAAGGAGCTGTGAACCAGGGGTGGCACCAACAGGTATTTCCCAGCTCAGTGAAAGAACAATGGTATCTACCCGGCGGAAGAAGACCAAAATGGATGTGGGAACCCAGACAGAGCTCCCACAGAAGGAGGCGATGGTGCAGGTTGCAGGCTGCAAGGAATGCTACAGCGTCTCTGTGGTGTCAGGGGGCTGTGTGCGTTGTGAGCAGGTAGATGATCTGCTCAGCCGAGCAGCACAGCTGCAAAGCCAGGTTGAAAGGCTTCAAGCCGAAGTAGAAAGGCTTAGGAGCATTCGGGAGGCTGAAATGGAGATAGACTGGTGGAGCCAGGCTCTGCCCTCCCTGCAACAAAAATGGGAGCACCTGCCGGAGAGCTCCCAGGATCGAGGGACCCTTGTACTCTGCCCCTCTCAGGTGGAAAACAATAACCTAGAGGAGAACAATAACCTAGAGGAAAGGAGTGAGTGGAGGCAAGTCTATGGCCGTGGCAAAAGGCGAGTGCCCTCCTTGCCTACCTTGCCTCCACAGGTGCCTCTGAGCAATAGATATGAAGCCCTAGTAGAATACAGCTGGTCCAATGGGGATGTGGTGGAGAGGCAACCTATATCAGAGGTCCCACCACAGTCAGAAAAACCTGACAGGCGTATAGCTACCTCCTCCACAAGGAAGAAGAGAAGAGTTTTAGTGGTTGGAGACTCCTTCCTAAAGGGATCTGAGGGCCCATTATGCAGAGCTGACCCCCATCACAGGGAGGTCTGCAGCCTGCCTGGAGCCCGAATCAGGGATATCACCAGGCAACTCCCCAACCTGGTGAAGGCCACAGACTACTACCCCCTGCTGATCTTCCAGACAGGTGGGGAAGAAGCTGCATCCCGTAGTCTCAGGGGGATGAAGAAAGACTACAAGGCCCTAGGACGGTTGGTGAAAGAGTCTGGGGCACAAATTGTTTTCTCCTCCCTCCTTCCATTTTCAGGTGATGACATGGGATGGAATAGTAGGATTCTCTCTATTAATGCCTGGCTACGAGACTGGTGCTACAGGCAGGGCTTTGGGTTCTTTGATAATGGCTGGTTTTATAAGACAACAGGCGTGACGGTAATACATGGGAAAGGTTTATGTCGTAGGGGCAAAAGGGTTCTGGGACAGGAATTAGCAGGGCTCATTCGGAGAGCTTTAAACTGGATTCGAAGAGGGATGGGGTAGTAGCTGGGCTTGCACCACTGGGGCAATGCTCTAGTGTTGAGGCAGACCAGGAGGCCTCCCATCCCCCTGGGATGAAATCGGTGTACTCAGCTCACTCCCTGAAATGCCTGTACACCAATGCACGCAGCATGGGGAATAAACAGGAGGAGTTAGAAATCTGTGTTCGGTCGGGGGGCTATGATTTAGTGGCAATCACAGAGACTTGGTGGGACACCTCACATGACTGGAATGTGGTCATGGATGGCTATGTCTTGTTCAGGAAAGACAGGCCACTAAGGAGAGGTGGTGGAGTTGCTCTTTATGTGAGTGAACAGCTAGAAGGTATTGAGTTCTGTCCAGGGGCGGATCAGGAGCGAGTTGAGAGTTTGTGGGTGCTAATTAAGGGGCAGGCTGGCAGGGGTGATACTGTTGTGGGTGTCTATTACAGGCCACCGGATCAGGATGAGGAGGGTGATGAGGCCTTCTACAGGCAGCTGAGAGCAGTCTCACAATTACAGGGCCTGGTTGTCATGGGGGATTTCAACTACCCTGATATTTGCTGGGAGGCCTACTCAGCCAGCCATCCTCAGTCCAGGAGGTTCCTCCAGTGCATTGATGATAACTTTCTGATGCAAATGGTGGATGAGCCAAGTAGGAGAGGAGCGCTGCTGGATCTTATCCTCACTAACAAGGAGGGTCTGGTTGAAGAGGTGAAGGTTGAGGGCAGCCTTGGTTGTAGCGACCATGAGATGGTAGAGTTCAGGATCTCATGTGGCAGGAACAGAATAGCTAGCAGAATCACAACCCTGGACTTCAGGAGGGCCAGCTTTGGCCTTTTCAAGCAATTGCTAGGGGAAATCCCATGGGACAGGGTACTAGAAGGTAAAGGGGCCCAAGATAGTTGGTTAGCATTCAAGGACTACTTCTTCCGAGCTCAAGATCAGAGCATCCCAGCAGGTAGGAAGTCAAGGAAGGGTAGCAGGAGACCTGCATGGTTAAACAGGGAACTGCTGGGCAAACTCAAGTGGAAGAAGAGGGTATACAGATCATGGAAGGAGGGGCTGGCCACTGGAGAGGAATAGAAGTCTGTTGTCAGAGGATGTAGGGAGGCAACTAGGAAAGCTAAGGCCTCCTTGGAATTAAACCTTGCAAGAGAGGTCAAGGACAACAGAAAGGGCTTCTTCAAATACATTGCAGGTAAAGCCAACACTAGAGGCAATGTAGGCCCACTGATGAATGAGGTGGGGGCCCTGGAGACAGAGGATAAAAAGAAGGCGGAGTTACTGAATGCCTTCTTTGCCTCTGTCTATACTGCTGGAGGCTGTCCTGAGGAGCCACGGACCCCTGAGGCCCCAGAAGAAGTCAGGATAGAGGAGGAATCTGTCTTGGTTGATGAGGGCTGGGTCAGGGACCAATTAAGCAATCTGGATGTCCATAAATCCATGGGCCCTGATGGGATGCACCCGCGGGTGCTGAGGGAGCTGGCGGAAGTCATTGCTAGGCCACTCTCCATCATCTTTGCTAAGTCGTGGGCAACGGGAGAGGTGCCTGAGGACTGGAGGAAAGCGAATGTCACTCCAGTCTTCAAAAAGGGCAAGAAGGAGAACCCGGGTAACTATAGACCGGTCAGCCTCACCTCCATCCCTGGAAAGGTGATGGAACAACTTGTCCTTGGTGCTGTCTCTAGGCACATCAAGGACAGGGGGATCATTAGGGGCACTCAGCATGGCTTCACCAAGGGAAAGTCATGCTTAACCAACTTGATAGCCTTTTATGAGGACGTAACCCGGTGGATAGATGATGGTAAAGCTGTGGATGTGGTCTATCTCGATTTCTGTAAGGCGTTTAACACGGTCTCCCACAGCATCCTCGCAGCTAAACTGAGGAAGTGTGGTCTGGATGATCGGGTAGTGAGGTGGATTGTGAACTGGCTGAAGGAAAGAAGCCAGAGAGTAGTGGTCAATGGGACAGAGTCCAGTTGGAGGCCTGTGTCTAGCGGAGTCCCCCAAGGGTCTGTACTGGGACCAGTACTATTCAATATATTCATTAATGGCTTGGATGAGGGAATAGAGTGCACTATCAGCAAGTTCGCTGATGATACAAAACTGGGAGGAGTGGCTGATGTGCCGGAAGGCTGCGCAGCCATTCAGAGAGACCTAGACAGGCTGGAGAGTTGGGCGGGGAGAAACTTAATGAAAGGGCAAGTGTAGAGTCCTGTATCTGGGCAAGAACAACCCTATGTACCAGTACAATTTGGGGGCAGACCTGTTGGAGAGCAGCATAGGGGAAAGGGACCTGGGGGTCCTAGTGAACAACAGGATGACCATGAGGCAGCAGTGTGCCCTTGTGGCCAAGAAGGCCAATGGCATCCTGGGGTGTATTAGAAGGGGTGTGGTTAGCAGGTCGAGAGAGGTTCTCCTCCCCCTCTCCTCTGCCCTGGTGAGGCCGCATCTGGAATATTGTGTCAATTTCTGGGCCCCTCAGTTCAAGAAGGACAGGGAACTGCTAGAGAGAGTCCAGCGCAGAGCCACGAAGATGATTAAGGGAGTGGAACATCTTCCTTCTGAGGAGAGGCTGAGGGAGCTGGGTCTCTTTAGCTTAGAGAAGAGGAGACTGAGGGGTGACCTCATTAATGTTTATAAATATGTAAAGGGCAAGTGTCATGAGGATGGAGCCAGGCTCTTCTCAGTGACATCCCTTGACAGGACAAGGGGCAATGGGTGCAAGATGGAACACAGGAGGTTCCACTTAAATATGAGGAAAAGCTTCTTTACGGTGAGGGTGACCGAACACTGGAACAGGCTGCCCAGAGAGGTTGTGGAGTCTCCTTCTCTGGAGACATTCAAAACCCGCCTGGACGCGTTCCTGTGTGATATGATCTAGGCAATCCTGCTCCAGCAGGGGGATTGGGCTAGATGATCTTTCAAGGTCCCTTCTAATCCTTAACATTCTGTGATTCTGTGATTCTGTGATTCTGTGATTCTGTGATTCTGTGATTCTGTGATTCTGTGATTCTGTGATTCTGAGATTCTGTGATTCTGTGATTCTGTGGAAGCTGTGAAAACAAGACTACACTGATAGACTCCTCCTTTGCTGCAAAGTCTGTCAGTATACAGACTTGTGAAGGCTGCCTCAGCAATTTTGACTCCTGAAGAGGTCTTAACAATATCATACATAACAGTCAAGCATACTCCAGTGCTTTCAGAAATAAGAGCATCTAGTATCCTCATCTCAAGTTATAATTTCCCTATGTACAGCACTTTATTTGGCAGCTTAATTTCATACTAAGGCCAGTAGAAACCACTGTAAAAAAAAAATCACTCACCTAAGAGATGATGTTAATCTCACACTTTTAAAACATCAAATATGCTGATTAGTGTGCATCCAGTCTTGGAACATTTTTTTTTTCTCTGGTGTGTTTTTATTTTACGATGTTAATTGCATCTTGAAATAACTGGGCTGCTTGGCATTGTAAAACCTGGACATATTTGAAATTTTATAACATTCAAGCTTGACCTGATTTCTGCTGCTGGCATAAGAGTAGGCTAACTGCAGTAGAAACAAAGCAGCAACTAACCAATTTACACTGACATGTTTTTGTACTTAACAGGGCATCTGCTTTGCTGTTTCCTGTACTTAGCTTTTCCTGACCATATGCAGATATATATGATTCACTAGAAAATTAGTTAGATGTTCATTAACACTCCAGAGTCCCACAGCAAGCTGTTCATTAACCTGGTAGGTAAATGGCTATATTTATTATTCGCTCAACCCAGTTGATACCCAATGGAATTTATGGAAAACAAAAGTCTGTGCAGATCTAATCCAAAGGCCTTTCATCTTCCAAACCTGGGTTTCAAATTTCAGCTTCTCAGTCTTTTTCCAATCTGTTTCAGAGGCATGAAACTAGATAATAGTCATTAACAAACAATAGATTTGTTGAAAAAAAAAAGAACGTAGTGTATTGCAAAATTTTCTAAAGTGTTCAAATTCATTTTTGAAAACTTACAGGAAGAAGATACATACAGCTTTAAAAAGGTAAGCATTCCTCTTAAGGGATCGTTCTGTTTTGCTTGTTAGAGTAGTAAGAAAAAATCTTTTGAAGAGCTGTGATAGGTGTATCCTGGATCAGTAAAAAGGCACATGACATATTTGGTTTCATATTATCCTGACTACTGCCAGCCTAAAATTAATGACTGGTACACTTCCTGAAAATGCTTCTTCTGACCAGAAACATTTCACTTTATTTCTTATTCAGCTTTAATTGGCATTTGATTTTCTCTGTAAACACATGCACATATGATACTGTCCTGGATGCAAAGGACAAGGAGAAAAGTGGGGGAATTCTCACCTGTGCTAACTCATGGTACTTCCAAAAGGTTGACCACAGATGTTTGAATAGAAACAGAGATGGGACTGAAAACTGTGGGACTGTGTCCAAATTCTTGGAGTTGAGGAGCAGCTGCAATTATTAGTATCCTTTGAACACTTGTAAGAAATTAGCAAATAGTACCAGCTGGAAACCGAGGAACTCTAAGCATAAAACATTTTTACAGGGAGCTACTTGCAACTTTTAGTTATATGAGTTAGTTAAATTCCAGTTAATGCACCAGTTAATTCCCAGACAACAAAGTACTTCCTGTTATGCTCCTTGAAACTGAGGGATTACTGTCTGAAAATGATTCTGCGACAACAACTTTAGTAGTTAATAACTTTTTAATAACTTTTAAATATGGAGAGGACAGCTGCTGGAAGTTCAGACTATTTTATTCTGCATTTTTGAAGCAATGGCACCAGGAAGAAAGCAAATCAGTTAATGTTATTTTTTTCAGTAGTTTATTATGGATTTATATTTGGACTTTTTCCTTCAAAATTTTAAGTTAACTCAGGCACAAGAGACATTGCTAAAATCTGAGTGCTACAGAACTGAAATGTTTGTGATTGCTTCATGTTTTTTAAACAAGGATACAGAAATGATCCATGAAGGAGTTTGTCCCAGATATAAAACTGAAGAATCAGTCTCATCGAATCTGGGAGTTTAAATGGTAGATGAGATTACAATGAAACAAGATACTCAAAGTCATATGAGAGACCCAGAATTAACCCCTTAAAATTGAATTTGCCAACCAAAGAAGTCATGAAGTCTGGACTGAAGCATATGTAGTGTCTGTGATATTCCAGTCCTGTAGTAATAACGATAATTCCTAATTATTAAAGGAAAAGAGAAGCAGAAAGGTGTTTTATGAGTTCAGAGCTGGAGTCACACAGACAAATAGCAAGACAAAACAAAGGGAACGTGCAGTGTTATAGGAGGACCACAGTGGAGCAGACATCCCCCTGCAGCCCGTGGAGGACCCCACGCCAGAGCAGATGGCTGCGCGAAAGAAGGCCGTGACTCAGTGAGAAGCCCACTTTGGAGCAGTCTGTTCCTAAAAGACTGCACCTCGTGAAAGGGACCCATACTTGAACAGTTCGTGAAAAACTGCAGCCCATGGGAAGGACTCACATTGGAGAAGTTCGTGGAGGACTGTCTCCTGTGGGAAGGACCCCACGTTGGAGCAGGGGAGGAGTGTGAGGAGTCATCCCCCTGAGGAGGAAGGAGAGGCAGAGACAACATGTGACAAACAGACCACAATCCCCATTCCCCATCCACCTGTGCCACTTGGGGG
Source organism: Nyctibius grandis (assembly GCF_013368605.1). Lineage (NCBI taxonomy): Eukaryota > Metazoa > Chordata > Aves > Nyctibiiformes > Nyctibiidae > Nyctibius > Nyctibius grandis. Next base: position 72,781,575 of record NC_090659.1, on the reverse strand, counting down.
CAGGGGATAGAGAAATCAGGAACAAAGTTGAGCCTGGAAAGAAGGGAGGAGTTGGGGGGAAGGTGTTTTAAGATTTGGGTTTAATTCTCATTATCCTACTCTGATTTGATTGGTAACAAATGAAATGGATTTTTTCCCCAAGTCAAGTCTTTTTTGCCTGTGACCATAATTGGTGAGTGATCCCTCCCTGTCCTTGTCTCAACCCATGAGATTTTAGTTATATTTTCTCCTCCCCATCCCACCAGGGGGAAGGAATGAGCAAGTGGCTGCGTGGTGCTTAGTCACTGGCTGGACCTAAACCACAACATTAATGAATTAGAAAAAGGTACAGTTTATGAAATCCTGTGGTTGCAAAAGACTCATTTGAGGGTTAAAAATATGTTAGGACACTGGTTTCACTAAATAGGTGTATTAATTGCTGTAAAAATTAAAGAATTTTAGGACATTCTTGAATAACTCAAAAACACTGATTAACATCATTAAATGTGGGGAACAAAAAGGTAACCTTAATGCTCAGGAAAACATGCAGCAATGGCAAGCATTATGTTTATTAGCCATTACATGATAAAAATATGTAGAACACATACACATACACAAAAAACCCTCTTTTCACCTTTATAGGTTCTGAAACACTAAAATGGCTTGTATAAGGGAAGATTTCCTACTGTACAGAGATATTTTTTTGGTTGTCTGCAAATATTTGTCTATGGTTGTTAAGTAAGCAAGCAAAATTCCATAATTCCCTGAGACATACATATTGTGTAAGGCAACAGTCATTTGATTAGCATTTGGTAAGCAAGTAATTTCTAGGGAAGTGGTAACATTTTCCATCTCAAGGAATATATTAACATTTCTAGGAAAATGTTTTTATCTGAGTAGAAGAAGTGAGAAAGTACTCAAAATGCTTTAGGAAAGGGTCACTCTCATTTGTTAAGGCAAAATACACAGGAATAGTCATTTCATACGGTAGAAAACATTTTTCTTCCAGGTGAAGAAACATTCTCCTTCATGGGAATGAGCACTGGTAGAATAACAGTATCTCATGCTATCTTTCAGGAACCATTTTCAAAATGACTAGCACTAGATGTCTGGAAAAATCAAGGGAGAAGTATGAATTCATGTCACCAAACATCCAGTGTGGGTTTTGAACTGCGAGAAGTGCATATCTAATTGACAAATAGCAACTGACTTCTTTCAGAAGTATTTGCACAGCCATTCTACACAATTGAGGCAATTCAATCTAAAAGATTATGTGTTGCTATATTTCTTTAGCGTATCTATTTTGGGGGTAACTCCCTGTGGATTTCAGCTACTGAATTCATAAAAACATCTGTCATGATTTGTACAAGTACCATGGTGACAGAGAACTTTTATTTAGATGGTGTATCACTTCTTTTAGAAAATGTTCTGGAAGATATTAGGAACACTTTGTAGGACACAGCAAAGACTTCTAATGAGCCTAGATTATAGGCATTTAGTAGACTATTTATTTTGAAATAAGCCTACGTTTCCTCAGTAGGAAAAGGTCAGTGCCTTTGAAAGTGTCTCAGTCAAAATCTTGTCCATCTAAATGTCTTCCAGTAGGTATGAGTGTATCTAATGAATGACTTGCCAAATGAATGCTATCTTAGTATATCCTAATTATACACTTTATAGAGATGTGAGTAATTACATATTGTTCTGAATCCACAAATTTCAATTAAAATACCATTCTTTCAACAGACTCTCAGTCTCCATTGACAGGCATTGCTAGTTGTGTTTGACAGGCAAGTACAGTTTATGGTGTTCTACTTTATTTCCAACTGTTCCCTTCCAGACAGAGGTTGCTACATTTAACTCTGTGATGATAACTAATAGTCTAAAATATAAAATCAGGTTCATCCACCACTGGTAAAAGCAAAATTTTGACAGAAATATTTCATTGTGCCCTCTCTTTTGGTGGAGGACATAATGAAATGAACACATATCATTCAGTTCTGAACACAGAAAAAAATTCTATACAGTCATCTTTTGATTTCACAAATGAGATATAATCTCCTGTATCTGACATAACAATATTTTCTGGAGCAAAGAAAGAATTTTGATGTGTAAAGAAAGGTATAAAAACACAAGTACACTTTATTTTTCTCAAAATATGTAATTTTTATTTCTTTCAAACAACATTTGATTCTATAGAGTTTTCTCTACTGTAGTCATTGGCTTTGGTTGTGTTCCATCTCACCAGTAAACAACTGACATACCATGTTTAACTTTGCAATCTGGTAGTCTTACAATGATGTTGTCCAGACAATAAAATGTTAATTGTTTTCAGGGTTGTTTGCTTTGATATTTGTAATCATAGTTTCTCTTTATAATTGCTCTCATAACAGAACCTTTCACATGCAAATTGATCTGTCTTTTTTATAACAGTCTTATTAAAAATTATTATTCCTTCAGTGGGCTGAGAGAGCATGGAGGTGACATATGTGTCCTCTAGGGGAAGGAATGGAACATCTGAATGCATGACAAGACTTTGCTTCAGGAAAATAAATGAATCTTTGTGGCTAAAGTGAAATTAAGTGCATTTTATTTTGGTCTCATTTTGAAGAGATGTCTTGGAGTGCATTCATGAATAGAATGGAAAGATACAATATTAATCCTTCAGTGACGGCAGCTAAGTTTCTGACTCATCTTTGCACTATAAGTATTAAACTCTAGCATGACAGAATTATAATGTTTTTACTTATAAATATATCAGCAATGAGGTTTAACAACATGAAAAGTTTTATTTTTCTTTTAATGCATACATATTACTCTCATCAGTAACAATGGGAAATAAGAAACAAGCTTGGAGATTAAAATAGTTTCCTAAATACTACCTTGAATTATTTAAGACAAATCATTTTCAAATACTCATATTTCATTATAAAAGCCTGTCTATGCTAAGATGGAACATGTCTTTTTCCCTTATTTTTGTTAAAAACAAACCAAATCACATGCAAATCATGATATTTTCATATTAGGATATCCAAGAGATATATGACAGTATGAAACTCTCTTAATTTGCCATTTTGATTGATATTTATTCTCCAGAATAATAAGAATTTCACATCTATTCAAAAATGCATCTGTAATGCCAAAGATGGTTTGATGTCAAGGCTGCCTGTACAGGGAGTCCAGATTTTTACTGATTTAACAGATATATTTCTGAGCTGTCCTTCCAGTGTTTTCATAGCTGTAGTCATTCTACACTGAGTCTGCCAACTGCAAGGAAGTGCTACTGTTTCTACAGCATTACACCTCATTCGCATTCAAGTTTTAAGTCAATTCTCTCAGGCTTTGCTATTTTGGAGAAAAGATGTTTGATTCCTTACTTTCTTGACCCTTTTATCCTTTCTAACGCTTCTGAGTTGCCACTCCATCAATAGGAAAGAAAAAAAGAAAGAAAGAAAGAGAAAGAGAGAGAAAGAAAGAGAAATAAATAAGGAAAGGAAGAAAGGAAGAAAGGAAGAAAGGAAGAAAGGAAGAAAGGAAGAAAGGAAGAAAGAAAAAAGCCACTAAACCCCAAAGAAAAAAAACACATCCATTACTTGTAGGCAAAAGAAGACTTCTGAGTTTGGGTAACTTTGCCTTGCCTTGCCTTGCCTTCCCTTCCTTGCAGTAGTCAATGCATTTAGCCGAAATCCTAAGAAGGTAGAAAGCAGTATGGGCACTGTTGACCTCAGAGGTGCATGATGGCTTGCCTTTGGCTTTGTTGTACCTGTGGTCTGCAGAAACACATCTGCACGTTCAACATATTGTCCCCAAAAGACTGGAGCTGCAAAGAAATAGAAGAGTCATGCTGCTGTTCTGTGACAGAGTGTGAATATCAAGTCAAGAGTATATGGGAAACAAAAACTGTTCCTGCCTGCTTCCATAAGACGGCTGCACAAAGAATGGCTAAGTTTTTTGATGCTACTTTCTACCCCAGTACAGTTGACAAGTGATATAAGAAAGACTCTAAAATTTAGTACATTTGATATTAAAAGTCAAAAGCAATTCATTTATCTGCAGATTTTCAAAGCAAAACACTTTGAGTTAATTAATCTGTTAAGAAGAAACAGAAAATATGTCAAGAAAGAGTGAGGTGGAGAGTGGTAGAATGTACATTTGTGATCTAGGCAGTAGACTAGGTGAATATCCGGGAGTGTCTGGGGTCGATCGAAAATTAACTACTGAACATGGCCCTGGAAAGACAGTCATATCTCATTAAAATTGTATGTGTTTACTGTTTTTCTGTAATGGAGAGAAAAATTTTGGAACTGTTAGGGAGATAATATTTTGTAAGCTGCTGAGACTATACTTTTGAATTTTGAGCTTTCAAATACTTATCTTTTTTCTTTTTTTGTGGAAGTTCATTCTGTGCTTAACAACATTTATGTCTCCTAGAGGTCAGCTATGTATGTATGCCTTGTGTACCCACAGTTCTGAAAGTTTTGAGTAAAAAAAAATGTAAGAAAACCCCTGAAATGTTGAGTTATCACTGCATCACCTTGCTGATGAAGCTGTTCCTGTGTAGTAGTAGCACAGTGATATGATTGTATGCATTGTATCAATCCACAGTATAGACAATAGAGATGAAGATTGTGAAGTCTGACAAGGCCTGTGGATCAAAATTGTCCCTCACACTGGTAATAATCAGTGAAAATCTTTAGTACTTTCATCAGTACAAGAATAAATCTGAGTTCAATTAGCAAAATTTAGCAGTATGTGAGGGAGAAGGAACATATTTTTCTCTAGTCTTTCATTTTTTATCCTTGAAAGTTTGTGTATGAATTAATGGTTGATTTCAGTGCTGTTAAACTGGGCAGGAAAAACAAACCTAGATTTCGGTCTCCTAGTGACTGGTTCTCCTAATACTTATCTCACCTGAATCACAGAATTATAGAATGGTTTGGGTTGGAAGGGACCTTAAAGATCATCTAGTTCCAATACCACTGCCATGGGCAGGGATACCTTTCCACTAGACCAGGTTGCTCAAAGCCCCATCCAACCTGGCCTTGAACACTGCCAGGGAGGGGGCATCCACAACTGCTCTGGGCAACCTGTGCCAGTGTCTCCCCACCCTCACAGTCAAGAATTTCTTCCTAATATCTAATCCAAATCTACCCTCTTTCAGTTTAAAACCATTACCCCTCATCCTATCACTACATGCTCTTGTAAAAAGCCCCTCTCCCGCTTTCCTGTATGCCCCCTTCAGGAACTGAAAGGCTGCTAGAAGGTCCCCCTGGAGCCTTCTCTTCTCCAGGCTGAACAGCCCCAACTCTCTCAGCCTGTCTTCACAGGAGAGGTGCTCCAGCCCTCTGATGATCTTTGTGGACCTCCTCTGGACTCACTCCAACAGCTCCATGTCCTTCTTCTTTTGGGGCCCCCAGAGCTGGATGCAGTATTCCAGGTGGGGTCTCACAAGAGTGGAGTAGAGGGGCAGAATCACCTCCCTTGACCTGCTGGCCATGCTTCTTTTGATGCATCCCAGGATACGGTTGGCCTTCTGGGCTGCAAGCGCACATTGCCAGCTCATGTTGAGCTTCTCGTCAACACCCCCATGTCCTTCTCCTCAGGGTTGCTCTCAATCCATTCTATGCCCAGCCTGTATTTGAGCTTCCTACCTCAGAAACTTATCTTCTTCCTGAGATGGAAGTGATTTTTCACATGAGTGTAAATCCAGTGTTTCTTTTACACAGAAAAAAAACAATACAGTGACATTTCCTCCTTAGGATATTTATAAGGAAAAATACTGTCATGGTTGCTTATGTGAAACTATAGAGTGTCAGAGACAGAAAACTGTTTCTCTGCAGTTAAAAATGAAAGCACTTAGTCAGTGCCAGGATACAGAGAAGCTTTATAAATTTATTAAGCTAAGGTGAAAAAGTAGCGGCTTGTCCAACTGTAGACTGTATTTGTTAATTCCCTTTTTAAACTAGCTTTAATCAAGACAGTTGTTTCAAATGCTTCTCGGTGCCATAGCCAAAGGGAACTACTTTGAATCGTTGGATTTATTTGGTTTCCCATATATTATGTACCTTTATATATATAAACATTCCCAAGGTCAAGTTACAGAATAACATTATATTAATGTAGTGTCATAAAATATTAATAATACAATGTGACTGAATATTTGCAGAAAATGGTAAAAATATTCAATTGCTGAATGTACCTCTTTACTGGTGCTAAGCTCCACTGATATCTAGCATGTCTACAGGCATACCACAAAGCCCTTAAGTCCATTTTACATTTTAAAACATTATAAATTCGCATCCATCCCATACAGGCCATTGAACTTTAAGTCTGTCTTCTTAGCAGATCATTCTCTAATGCTAACAATAATTTTATTCCTAGTTGACATGCACAGCGCTACAGTAAGCCTAACCAATCAAAATTCGATTGTCAAGAGGCAGGAGAAATGTCTCCATGTATATTACACTCCATCAGCTTTCTTAATCACTTCAAGTAAATAAGTCTGAAGACTTTTTAACTTAATTTACATAAAATGCATCTTCACTTCTGTCTTCTGTCATGTGAAGCAGATTTTTATCTTTAAATGCCTTCTCTTATACCAAGGATGGTTAAAGATACCAGAAAGTATATTATTGGCCCAGCAGGGCCAATTTGTGAAACAGCAAGCCCTCACTTTCCTCAGTGATCTTCAGTGGATTTACATGGCAGTATATCAGGACAAAGAAACATACTTCTGCTTATAATCAGAGACTTGAAGGATCAATACAGAGAGAAAGGACTTTGCATGTGGATAGCCCTGCATTTTTAGACCCTATTGTGAACAGACAGGCAATGAAAAAGCGGTGAAAAACTAAGTATAGGCAGATTAGGAGAATTAAGAAGGTAATAAAAAGCCTCTGGAGCTAGAGCCAGGCAGCTTTACAGAAGGAGTTAATGCAAAAGTTTATTAACTGTATTTCTAAGACCAATTGTAATGTGTATTCAGCATGAACAGGAGATGTTGCCTTTCAAGATGACAGCCCTACCTTCTTTTTATGTTCATCCAGTGTGTTCTGTTAAGATTGAGGGCTTCAGCAAGAGTGCGTATATTCCCAGAGATCCAAAGCATAAGCTTGGATACCTAAATCTCAGTGACCTGGAATCTTGTAAGGGATGCAAGGCAAGTTATGGAGTATTTCTGGAGTTTTAAAGAAAGTGATATCTATCCACTGCTATATAATTGCCACATAATCATCTGATACATGATCAGATGGATTAGAACGTTGCCACTGCCATTATTTAAAAGAGGCAGAATATGGTGTGAGTTAAAGAAGTGGAAAATATAAACAACCTTTTCAGAATAAGGGTTGAATTTTTTGTATCTATCTACATTGTTTTTCTCTTTTTTTTTTTGCTAAGCTGGTAGCCTGTATTGAATTGTACACAAAAAAATGGATTTGCTTTTGTTTCTGTGGTCTAGTTGGCACAGTAGGAAACTGGTTAAGTTTTCCTAGTTTTATATTCTGGTGTGTTGAGACCTCAATTTTGCCCACGCATCATGCACTGAGAGCTCAAAGCTGCTGTAGGGTTAGCGCTCTGTGTCAGCACTGATAATCAGAGCACAGGAGCTAAGTGCTCTTTATTTTCAGACTTTCAGAACATGTTCATTTCTTTCTCTCTGTGTACTCTCCACACTGACATGAGTTCACTCATTTCTGTGAGCTGAGTGAGAACACAATGAATTTTGAGCATGCCAATTCATATCTTGAGCTGGCTGCTTTATGCCATCTCACCAGTCCTTAGAGTCAAGGGGAGAGAGAATTAACCAATGCTGTACAGAATTCATTACTAAGGTAATTGTATATCTGTATATTAAATTACACCTTCTTAGTTACACCTGTAGACATTATTACTGAATGACCACAATCTTTCACAGGGCTATTAATTGCTATCAGAATATAAAAATACCTATAGATGAAACTCATTGTAATTATTTGAATGGTGATAAAAATTATTTTTTTCCCCAGATTTGTTATGGTCTGTTAGTGATAATAATACCTTCGCATTTCATTATTTGCATAGTGTCATTTACTTCACAGGTGGTATATTCATATGTTTTGTTCATTTTTCCCTGGTTTGTAGGCTATCCCTGTATCATTCTGTATCATACTTTCCGGCTTCCATATCTTTACTTAAAAGGGTAAATTAACATTATCATAGGAGCTATAAGTTTCTCTTTTCAAGGGAATGACTGTCTTAGAACTTATCTGTATTTTTCAAAAAAATGAATAGATACATACATGCATGTCTTCCCTTCTTCCTTCCTTCCCTCCCTCTCTCCTTTCCTTCCCTCTCTCCCTTCTTCCCTCTTTCTTTCCTCTTCTCTCCCTTCTCTCTCCTCTCTCCTTCTCTCTTTTTCTCTCTTGATTCTCCCAGATGTCAAACTGTTTTTTTTTCCTTCCCTTAGCATGTATTGAAAGACTTGAGACATAAGTACCGAGTTATAAGCAGGAGGAACCAACAGTGGAGGAAATTCTGACTATCCAGAAACAGCTTTTTCCACTTCTTTCTGATTTCTTACTATTTTCATGTAAGTTTTGCACTACTTAGCAACTTTAAACCATATATAGCAAGTCCTTTTCCTTTTACACTTTGTAAGACTAAGTTGTCTTTTGTTCAAGCACTGAGACACCTGAATCGATGAACAATTTTTCTATAGCCAAGTGCATGCATGTCTAACTGAGCTGCAGCCACTGCAGGCATCAAGGCTGAATTTAGTAATGTAGCTACCTTCTTTCTCACAGAAAGATAAGTCTTCCTGTCAGAGTGAAAAGAATTAAATACACTTGCAACAAGAAAAGTTCTTTACAAGAGCAGAAGACAGTAACATTTAAAAAGCTAACAAAAGAGAACCTTTTTAAACAAAAGCTTCCATTACACTGTATTTTTAATGATGTAATACTGTCTTCGTATATAGCTAAGAAGAAAGGCTAAATAAGCAAAATAATCCTCTGGGGAAAAAAAGGAATTATTGTTCAGATAGTATAATACGTACCATAGCATACTGGAGTGTGTTTGGCATAGTTACAGAAAAAAAAAATGACTGCTTTAGTTGTTTTCTGGTCTTTTCCTTCTGCTGAAAGCACAAAAATATGGTCACATCATGGGTAAGGATATCAGGAACTTTCGCTGTTAACTAAATGAAAGGAAAGCTCATGATAGCCTTATCGCTGCGGCTATGTGTATTGGTAAATAGAACAGCATTCCCCCACAGTTGAGGCCAGCTCCCTGTAGAGCATATTGCTGCATCCCCACTGCATAGCATTTGGTTCTGCAAATGCTCTGGACTCATTATAGGAGTTGTATGATTTTAAAATAGAAGTATTTTCCCAGGACTTCTCCCCACCCCCTTTTTTTTTTTTGGTCAAAATGCTTTAAAAACTGGAAAGGCTCAGATGACTGTTTCCTTCCTAGTGAGAAACTGAGTCAGCATGTTTCACATTTTGTTTTGAGGCATGACTTGTTGACTGGCTGTTGACTGGAAATTAGTGAATGTGATGCCCATCTACAAGAAGGGCCGGAAAGAAGATCCAAGGAACTAGAGGTCTGTCAGTCTGACCTCGCTGCTGGGGAAGGTTATGGAGCAGATCATCTTGAGTGCCATCACACGGCATGTACAGGACAACCAGGCGATCAAGCCCAGTCAGCGTGGGTTGATGAAAGGTCGGTCCTACCTGACTAACCTGATCTCCTTCTATGACAAGGTGACCGGCTTACTGGATGAGGAGAAGGCTGTGGATGTTGTCTACCTAGACTTTAGTAAAGCCTTTGTCTCCATTTCCTACAGCATTCTCCTGGAGAAACTGACTGCTCATGGCTTGGATGGGCGTATTCTTTGCTGGGTAAAAAAATGGCTGGATGGCCAAGCCCAAAGAGTTGTGGTGAATGGAGGTAAATCCAGTTGGTGGCCGGTCACAAGTGGTGCTCCCCAGGCCTCAGTACTGGGGCCAGTTCTCTTTAATATCTTTATCAATGATCTGGACCAGGGGATCGAGTGCACCCTCAGTAAGTTCTCAGACAACACCATGTTGGGCAATAGTGTTGGTCTTCTTGAAGGCAGGAAGGCTCTGCAGAGGGATCTGGAAAGCCTGGATTGATGGGCCGAGGCCAACTGTATGAGGTTCAACAAGGCTAAGTGTCGGGTCCTGCACTTGGGTCACAACAACCCCATGCACTGCTACAGGCTTGGGGAAGAGTAGCTGGAAAGCTGCCTGGCAGAAAGGAACCTGCGGGTGTTGATCAATAGCCAGCTGAATATGAGCCAGCAGTGTGCCCAGTTGGCCAAGAAGGCCAAGAGCATCCTGGCTTATATCAGAAATAGTGTGGCCATCAGGACTAGGGAAGTGATTGTCCCCCTGTACTCATCACTGGTGAGGCCGCACCTTGAATACTGTGTTCAGTTTTGGGCCCCTCACTACAAGAAAGATACTGAGGTGCTGGAGTGTGTCCAGAAAAGGGCAATGAAGATGGTGAAGGGTATCAAGCACAAGTCTTATGAGGAGCAGCTAAGGGATCTGGGTTGTTTAGTCTGGAGAAAAGGAGGCTGAGGGGAGACCTTATCTCTCTCAACAACTACCTGAAAGGAGGTTGTAGCAAGGTGGGTATTAGTCTCTTCCCCCATGTAACAAGCAACAGGATGAGAGGAAACAGCCTCAAGTTGTTCCAGGGGAGGTTTATATTGGATATTAGGAAACCTTTCTTCAGCGAAAGGGTTATCAAACATTGGAACAGGCTGCCCAGTGAAGTGGTGGAGTCACTATCCCTGGAGATATTTAAAAGATGTGTAGATGTGGTGCTTAGGGCCATGGTTTAGTGGTGGAATTGGCAGTGCTAGGTCAATGGTTGGACTGGATCTTAAATGTCCTTTCCAACCAAAACGATTCTATGATTCTATGAGAACATGTAGTGATAGCACAGGGTATAAAGCTCTTTATGTTGAAGTTGGAGAGAGATGCGGAGTGAAGGGATCAAATTATTGAACACTTTTGTGCTTGTTGTCTATGGATGTCATCCCTGGATTTAATTACCCCTAAGCTTTCTAGAAGATTGTCAGTTAAGGCTGTCTACAAGAGGTCCAGAGAGTGACCTGACAATTAAACAGCGTGGATAATCAGGCATCATCTTATTGCGTGAGCTTCTTTTTTATTTAGCAGAGTAGACATGTTATTGGTAAGTAAATAAGCAGTGGTTAGCTACCAAAAATACATTGCCTGTACTTCACATAATAGATGTTTCTTGCTCAATTGCTCTGCACCCACTCGTTTTTGCATTAGTATTATATGTAGCAAGATTCTGCAGTAACACCCGTGTATAACACGACTGCTGAATTACAGTATTTTGCAATGTCTTACCAAAAACATTGTAAAACCGAAGTCAAGGAGAAACAGCTCATTTTTTAAAAACATGTGTTTGAAAGTATTTCTGTAAGCTCCTTAGTGAGCTTTCAGATCATTCGTGAAGCTGTTGGTAGCAAGAAAAAAAATGTTGAGATTCTTCTCCTGAATTGCTCTTCTAACAGAATAAATCGCCTCTTTCTATTTAGGGAAGCACGATTGTCACTGTAAACCCAAAATATTCCACAGGCAGATGACAGGAGACCTCGTTCTGGATTTCAGCTACCGGCATCTTTAGATACCCTTGGTGCTCCCCAATGTTTTGCAGTTCCACGTCATCTATACTGATCACTGAAAAAAACACTGGAATTGTGGAGTTTTGATTTTTATCTTAGGCAATATGAGGTGTCAAGTACAATGAAAGAAATAGCTTTTTATTTTAATGTGAAGTTAAACACTGGAATCTGCCTCAGCTGGGAACACAAAGTACAAATGTACAACTGAGCTTGGGAAATTCACCTTATAGTAACTTACCATGTTTGGTAGTGTTGTTTTTTTCCTGAGTGATAGGAAGGAATAGTAGATGTCCTGAATTAACTCATCTGAGCTTAAAAAAAAAAATGATAGTTTTCATTAGCAAAGATCACACTAACACTATAAAATTACTTATAATAATGATATTTTCTTCTATGTAGTTATGTAGTTGGAACTGACAAAAAAGGCTTTAGACCAAAATAATGCATATGAAGAAAACTATATACATTTAAAGGTCTTAATAATAACAGTTGTAATAATATAGCATAACAGCAGTAGTAATAAACTCTCATTTAAAATGTTATAGTCACTTCAAAATACTTTGAAAGGGAGAAATATGTAATTATGCATATTTTTAATCTGGGAATGACAATAGCAGGTTTTTTTCATATATATATATGAAAACAACAAGCCTAATAGCTGAATACTCCCTACAGCAAAGGAGTCACATTAAAAATCCTCTTGGGCTGCCATGATACATTTTGTGTTTTCTAGAAGAATTCTTTAAGCATCGGGTCATAGGTGAGGAGTAAAAAGGAAGGTAGGTAATGTTATTTTCAGACATGTTTTTACTGTGAAGCAAGCAATGCAAAAATGTTACAGGCCTGCTCTTGCTGCTGTTTGTTAGGTGTGATGACAGGATTTACCCTCTAAAGACAGTTTTATATGGAGCAGATCCTGGGTATCTGTTTAGACAAGAGTTAAGCACATGTGGAAGAACTGTAATATATAGAAAGCACAGAAAACATAGAAAACATTCTGATCAGAGACAACCTTAATGTATTTTACATACATCAAGGATAGACATTACTTAAGCATAGACTGGCAAATATGTGATTTACATACTCTAGTACTCCTTTATATATATAATCCCTTATTTCTCTCAAGCCTTGGGTCTCGTTTTGAAAAATTATTCAGTTGGGGATTCAACAGACAGCACTGTGATGCTTAGCACTGCAACATCTAAAATGTAGATACTCAAAACAGAATTTGCAGTGCTGGTTTATGTGCCTAGATATAACTATACACGAAATAAGAGGAACCTAAATTAGTATTCAAAGCAGCCAACATGCTGAGTGCTGGCACGTTAAGCTCCCCTGTATGAAATGTGAATCTCAAATTTGGAAGCTGAAGCAGCTTCTTGGGGATTCAGAGCTCTACTTTCTTTCTGAAAGCAAGACACTACTGAATATCAGCTTCCTCCTCTCCTGTATCTTGTTGCAGGAGCCTTCTCATGGAAGCTGCAAGCCAGAAATTGGAGTATGACAGCAAGTTTTCTCTGATTTGCTTTCCTCAAGGTAACTCGGCAAATTCCACATGAATGAAGCCTAATGTCTTGTTGAATACCTGACCTAATCTTTTAGGAGCCTAATTTCAATTGCCTTTCACACTTAAATATCTTCCTTTGCAAATTGGGGATTTTGCAATTTTGAAAAGGTTATACCTTTCTAGCAGTGAGCACACATGGCAGAAGTTCCGATAGTTTATTGCACACCAGACAGTATTTTTTCATACTCTTGGTCTAAGACAGTGAAAAGTACATGGTAAGTGGCTTGAGGATTGGGGAAGGCACTTTTTTTACAGTTTTCTTTTTGTCAAAGCCCAGTGTCTGATACCATTTCCTCTCTGGAACTGGATAGTTGTTTTTACTGTTGTGCAGTGTTCTTCTTTCTTTGTGAGCATACGTGCAACAGCTGTTGTTTTAGCTGTTACCTAGGGACTTCCAATGCTTAAGTCATGATCCTCTATAGTTTCAGTGAAAGGACTCAGTCTATACCTGGGGGCTAGAAAAGACTTATATCCTCTGCAATTGGGCATAAAGGGGACATACATAATACATGCTTACCACTGGGTTAAGCACATACTGTAGGTGTCCAATTTCCCCAAAGTGCCGTTCTTCCAAGAAGCATTTGTGTATTAAATTATTTATAATTTTCTCAAATGAACTAAGAGCCAGCATAATCCTTCATAACCCATCTCATATAATATAACAATAGCAATCTCTTCCCATCTGTCTCATGATGTCATTTGTGAACTTTCCTCCATCCATAATATGCTTGAGGAAAGATTTTTCCAAATAACCTTTACAAAACAAGCTAATTTTTCTAAATTAATTACATTTGCTTCTTATCGTTGTGTATCAGGAAAAGACTTTTAAAATAGATTATGTTATCTGATTTTTTTTTTTAAATAAATGGAATGCAATATTGTTAAGGAAAGAAAGAAAAGAAAAAAAGATTCCTTTCAGTTTAAAGGTGGAAGACAACATATAGCTTGTGTGCTACTCAGCTAAGCTACAGCAACAAGGCTGTCCTGGATGAATCATACCAAGCTAGCTGAAAAAAAAAAAAACAACAAACCAAAAGAAAACAAACCAAAAAACTGACAGAAAAAACACCCTTGGGATTATTTTGTTGTTGAGGGGGGGGGGTGTGGTTGGGTTTTTGGTTGGTTGGTTGGTTTGTTTGTTTCTTTTTAATATCAGACATTCTAGCCACCTTTCTACAGTTAAAATAGTTGTAAGATACCATTAGCCTTTCTTATGTAAGCAGGTAAGAGGAGATTGCCAAACTAAGCACATATTAAGACAGTTTGAGCAGAAACTCAGTTGGGTGACTCTGGGGATTTCTCTAGGAACAAACACAGAGGTTAGAACATTAATCAGTAAGCTCTGTGAGAAAATACAGAGAGATTGCGAAAAAAAGATGTTATGATGGCAGCAGATCCTGGGAGCAATGATGTATAAAACCTGAGGGCAAAGACGTGCACTCAGATTACCATGTCTTAACAAGTTACTGCTTGTCATCAGAACACAGGTAATTGTTAGTGACAAAAGGAAGATGACACAGGAAATCCTATTATTCAGTAAACACTGGAACAGAATACACACCTTGTGCAATTGCTGTCAATTCAAAGCATGCTGCCTCCCAAAGTCTCTCTTTGTAAAGGAATACACCCATAGGTGCAGAAGGGCAATTGGAATACAACAGCCAAGGAATGCTACACTATAAATCTGATGCACCTGAAAATTAGCTACAGGCAACTAAGGGATGGATTTCATAAACTAATTACATATAATTACAAGAGAGCCAGATCATCTTATAGACTTTCCTGTCTTTTAAATAAATAGACTAAGCCAACAGTAACTGTGAGATGATGTGTCTTAATGTAAACCACAGTGAGACCGCACTGAAGTAAATTACTTTATGAAGCATATGGACTCCAGCTACGGATATGAAGATAGTTATTGTGGGTCAGTTTAGCGTAGTAATAGTATTTGGAACATAAGTCAGAAAATAATGAAGAAAAGGGGTTTGCTTTATGTGCAAAGGAAGTTAGCTCCCTGAAGAAAAAAAAATAACTTATCTGCCTTTGGTTTTGTCTGTGCTATAAGAAATCAGAATTTTGCGCAATCTTTGTACATTAATATTCCTATGGACCACCCTGCAAGATCAAAATCTTACCCATTTGATTCAGTCATAAAAAGAAATATTGCCATGACTTGAAATCACTGTTGTCCTAAACACATAATATATTATGTAATCTTTTCTCTAGAGAGTTTCTGATACAAAGTTTTGTATATGCATGAAAGTTAATATTTTTTTTTAACGTAGTCATACTGGTGTAGTTAAATCAGTGTAACTTCTTCAAGTAGTACAAATTTCAATACTTTATAAGACCATTTTTATGATGCTACAACTAAAGGATGTTTAATTTTGAATACCCTGTTCTTCTAGTAACATCACAGATCAAAAATCTAGCTGAATAATTTCAAAGTACAAAACTATTTAAAAGAAACTTATGTAGAAAAGTGGAGAGAAGGGGGAGACAATATCCCTTATTTTGCTGGGAACTGTAAAACATAGTAACTACATAGTTTCCCCAAGATTACTAGAAGAACTTCTGTCAGAGCTAGAAGCTCAGAAATTCAGCCTGTAACTTTGAGTCCCTGAATAGTGCTTAGAAATTATCATCTTTGCTTATGGATCATTTTTAGGACTGGTATTGAGAATATGTGTTTGTGATAATCATGTCAAATTGAAACCTGAAGTATTTGGGTTCAATACTGTAATAGAAGTGAGGTTTCCCTGGGTACAGCTGTGGTGAATTTGGTCTACGCAAATGTTACAAATGAGTGGTCAGATTTTTCTCTCAAGTAGATATGTGTCAGCGGTGATAATATTGGAACTGGTGGCATTAAACCTATTTACATTCAGTTGAAGGGGAATGAATCAGGCTTTATGTTTATCTTTACCACTGGTTATTTTCCTTATAACCCTGAGACAATACCAAGGTGATACATGGATATTTATAGTCAGTGTACAGGCATATGAAAGGAATTCTATTCTCCAGGGCAAAATATGGTAAAATACTGCAAGGTAACAGATCTAAAATTTCAAATAAGAATTTTCATGATCCTCTGTAGTTTCTTTTGAACTTTCCATATACATTTTTTGTTTTGCTTTGATAGGTTGTAAACTAATGGAGATACAACAACAATGTAAAAACAAATAAATATTTTGGAAATTTCCTTGAAACATGTTTGAAACGTGCTAAAATAAAGACATGTATTACTTCTGCGTTTCACAGAATAGACATGTAAATGCAGCTGAAATGAATTCTACTCTTTCTGCAAAACAGAAAGTTGAGTGGAACTCATTTCAGTTGTGTTTAGATGTCAACTTCTGAGCTAGTCGATGTAGGAACCCTTTATAATCAATGCAGATAAAGAGTTCTATTCATCTGACCTGGTATAGATGTTGAATTTAGACTGAGATGAATGGTGTTGTATAATTTAGAGAATGAGCTGAATAGGCCAAAACCAAAAATTTCCATCTCTAAATTGAAATTTGGATGAGTGATGCAGTTTTGTCTATGGTTATGCTATAGATACCTACATGCAATTAGGTGAAGTCCACTCAACATGCCTACACTACCCCATGCTTCATAGAAAACATTGATCTTGTATGTGTCTATGCCAGAAAGAAAAACAATATGTCCATTTTATCTCTCAGCACTGACCTGAGTCCTCAGCTGCCTGACTGCAGTGCTTCTAGCCCAGGCTGGTACCCCTGACCACTGCAGCAAACTATAGAATCATAGAATTGTTTTGGTTGGAAAGGGCGTTTAAGATCATCAAGTCCAACAGTTAACCTAGCACTGCCAAGTCCACCACTAAACCATGTCCCTAAGCACATCTACGCCTCTTTTAAATACTTCCAGAGATAGTGACTCAACCACTTCCCTGGACAGTCTGTTCCAATGTTTGATAACCCTTTTGGTGAAGAAACTTTTCCTGATATCCAATCTAAACCTCCCCTGGCACATCTTGAGGCCATTTCCTCTTGTCTTATTGCTTGTTACATGGGGGAAGAGACTAACACCCACCTCACTACAACCTCCTTTCAGGTAGTTGTAGAGAGCGATAAGGTCTTGTGGATTTACCTTCACTCACCACAACTCTTCAGGCCTGGCCATAGAGCCGTTTTTTTATCCAGAGAAGCATATTCTTGTGCAAGCCATGAGCAGTCAGTTTCTCCAGGAGAATGCTGTGGGGAACAGCGTCAAAGACTATTCTAATGTCTAGACAGACAACATCCACAGCCTTTCCCTCCTGAGTCTCCTGCCCCTTCTTCCAAAGGTCATAAACTTGCCTTTTTTTCCTGAGTTCCAGCCAAAGCTCTCTGTTCAGCCAGGACAGTCTTCTTCCCCACCAGCTCGTCTTTCAGCACTTGAGGACAGCCTGCTTCTGTGCCCTTAGGATTTCCTTCTTGAAGAGTGTGCAGGCTTCCTGGACTCCTTTGCCCTTCAGCACTGCCTCCCAAGGGACTCTGTCAACCAGACTCCTAACAGGCCAAAATCTGCCCTCCAGAAGTCCAAGGTAACAGTTCTGCTGATCCCCTCCTTACTTCTCCAAGAATCAAAAACTCTGTCATTTCATGATCACTATGCCCAAGATGGCTTCCAACCATCACATCACCCACAGGTCCTTCTCTCTTTGCAAAAAACAGGTCCAGCGGGGCGCCTTCCTTACTTGTCTCAGGAAGTCAGGGTAAGTTGATGGCTGATATTTTTCACAGAAGAAAGTTATCATTGATGTGCTGATTTAGGAAGGCTTTGTTGTCTCTCAGGACTATTAGTTTGTTGGGTGATGCATTTTCTTCTTCAGAGCAATACTGGTATCAGACTGCAGATCCTTGCATTTTAGTTACGTACAATCACCATTTATTTTAATTTTCTTCTTTTTTTTCCCCTCCTTTTTTTATGCATTCACTAGCACTCTCAACTTCATAGCTGGTAAGGTATATGGGCTACACCCCGACAGCTGCGAAACTCTGTGAAACTTCATAGCACAACTTTCTGAACATGTCCTTCATTAATGTAATAATAAGAACAGATATTAAGTCTCAGTAGTACAGGGTGAATATTATTTTATTTACTTATATTAGTTATTCTTTACTTTTTGACACATTTTGCACCAGTGCTCCAAGAATCTTAGTAGAATTCTGATACTACTGAATCATTATCTATCTTATATAGGAAGTATTATAACCATAACACAAGTATACTGATTCTTTAGTCTCTATTTACATTTAGATAAAACTGGCACTTATTTGCATGTATTTTTCACCAGATACTTTTTATGGATTTCCACAGTTTAGGATGTTCGCAGTAGAATGGAAGTAATCATTGGTAATCCCCAAAATACAAGCATGTTAACACTTGAAGTTGTGCTGTCTCACCTGTCATGATGCCTTTGGGTGAAAGCAGTAACAATATAATAGAAAACACCCAAATTTGGTTATACATACAAAAAACTCTATTAGCTTATACATAAGCAGCTCTGATGAATTACATGGAGAACTCTTTAGGTTTTCCATAGAAGGCTGAACCTTGAATTAACTAAGTCATATGGAAATTTTCCATTCTCCTCATAGGATTAGAGCTAGGAATGAATTTGATTCAGTTTGCTGGTCTCTCTGTCTTCCCCCCCTGTGGTGGGTTGACCTTGGCCAGACACCAGGTGCCCACCAAGCTGCTCTATCACTCCCCTCCTCAGCAGGATGGAGGGGGAGAAAATAAGATTGAAAAAACCCTCATGGGTCAAGATAAAGGCAGTTTAATAAAGCAAAAGCAAAGGCCGTGTGGAAGAAAAGGAAAACAAAAGATTTATTCTCTGCTTTCAATCGGCAGAAGATATCCAGCCACCTCCCAGGAAGTAGGGCTTCAGTACATGTAGCTGTTGCTCTGGAAGACAAATGTTATGATTACAAATGCCCTCCCCTCTTTCTCCTTTCTCTTAGTTTTTATTGCTGAGCAGACGTCATACAGTATGGAATATCCCTCAGATCGTTTGGGTCAGCTGTCCTAGCTATGTCCCCTCCCAAGATCTTGCCTCCCCCAGCCTAACGAGTGAGGGGGGGGAGGGGAATGTTGGAGAGACAGCCTTGATGCTGTGCAAGCACTGCTCAGCAGTAGCCAAAACACTGGTGTTATCAACGCCTTTCTAGCTACCAATACGAAGCACAGCACTATGAGGGCTGCTGTGGGGAAAATTAACTCCCTCTCAGCCAGACCCAATACACTCCGTCCTTCCTGTTTCATAGAAAGGAAGCTGTTCAGTCTTGGTTCATGGCAGCCTCTGAAATTCATTCTGGATTAATCATCCTGGAATGAGCTCTCCATGCTCCCTTTTCTGGTTGTACAGCCAGTGGTACATTTCCTGGCTTCCACTCAGAACCCATACAAGAGACCCAAAAATCCAACAATGGCTTATTTTAATCTAAGTATGTCACACCCCAGACCATAGTTTTAGTTTAAATCATGCTTTACCTACAATCTCACATTCAACATAACCTTTGCTTCTAAACAGAAAGGGGCAAAATAGTATTACAAGAACAACATATTTCTTTCTGACTTGTATTGGGTTGTTTTTCACTTCTCACATAATACTTAATATTTAATTAGCAGTAATGTTATTCTTTATTTTTTTTTTTCCAGTAAATAGTGAAGAAACATGTTCTGCCATATAAAAGACAGAATTTAACATTTATTTCTCTGTTTAAAATGTGCAGTTTTTTCTCTTCCAAGTCTGTACCTTTATGTTGTTTTCAAAATGAGCTTAATAGCAAAATCTTTCTCAAGTCATTGGCTGTTATTTATGTATTAATTGTTTTTTATTTTTTTAACAGGATAATTTATAGGACATAATTTTATGATTTCTGCACAAATTTTCTCTTCTAGTTGGTGCCAGTGTATATGAATCCTGATAATTAATTTTGTTTGTCAGAAATAAGAATAATGATTTCATCATAATGCATAAGTCCAAAAATCACACTTCTATAAATTGCAGGGTTTCTACTTGCTAGATTACTTGCTTCCTAGAAGCAGATTTATTATAAAACAACACAAATTCAAAATGCTCTGCTTTTCTACCCTTTCCAAGTTTTTAAATAACAGAAATCATAAAGACTTGATCATTCATTTGCTATTAGCATATTTTTTTTTCTTAGATAATTTCTTCTGCAAGCAAATTTGAGGAACATGATCCAAGTACTTCACAATATACCCAGAAACTCAAATACATATACCTTCTCCAAGAAGAGCATCTTAAGTTTTGTGTTTCTGAATATTGCTGGAATATATGCCAATTTTTAATTTTGGGGGATACTATTTACAAAATAAATGTTTGTTCTCATTAGTTAAGGCATTAACATGGCAAAATAGGACTCGATATTCAGGGGAGAAGATAAACTTGCTCTTGCATCTAGCTTCCATTATATTTTCCTTTTGCATAGGTCTGATTATTAACATCCTCAGAAAATCACATGAAATAATTTTCATAATCTTTATTAATAAGTAGTAACCAGGTTCTCTGATGTTTTCTTTTGATGCATCTGAAGATACATGTTATTCTGCAATAGAGTTGTTTAGGGTGAAATTCACAAGCACAAGCTTCCTGAAAGATAAGATGACAAGAGCACTTTTAGAGATAATTTTGTATCTTTACTGACTTAATAGGCAGAAACACATTTCCTCATGTTACCTATTACCCTATCACTTTAATCATTATATTTTACACATTTTCAGATCATCTTCAAATCCTTAGACTTAACTAAAAGGCTAGAGATTTCAGGCCCATAAAGTTTGTCACTGATAGACATAATATATTAAATGAATCGGTTTTGTGGAACTAATTCTGAAATCTAATACAGGATGTATCTCAGTATAAAATAGGTGAGATTGTGCAAAAGCTCTCTTTGGGGGTGGAGAGGATCAGAGATTTTTTTTTGTCTATGAACCTATGTACCAGTGCAGAGATTTTACTTTCTGAGGGCCTCAAAGTCTTTTAAAGTGACCAGAAATGCCCCTATTGATGCTAATGATCTGGATTGGTTCCTTTACTGGATACAACATTTCAAGGAGTTCTGCAAATGCACAGAAATAAAAGAAACTTCTTTGAAATTAAGATTTTAATACAACACAGAAAACATTATTTAAACATATATAATCCATAGCTAGAGGAACTGACATCCAGAATGATGAAATATGTGTGAATGCTGTTCAAATTAACTTTTTTCTTTTCCCCATTTAAAGACTGAATTATTTTACAAGCTGTCCCTCCTTCCCTCTCTGTCCAGCTCTTAATCTAAACTTCCACTAACTTGCATTATCCCAAAGTTTTCCTTGGCTTCAGGAGCATTTCTTTTTCTAGGTGCTTATATGGTTTTCTAAGTACATATATATATCTCCCAGTGAAAAACTTTTCTTTTACGATTCGTTTTCTGGTTTGCCTTTGCTTATTTGTATTTTCTTCTGTTGTTATATTCATGTGTTTTCTGTCACTGCAGAGATGTTTTCTTGTTCTTTCTTATTCCTCTTCAATGAAGTACACATTGTGAGGGATATTTTTTCCTCTCTATTTTCTTCCTTACTGACTTTGCTTTTGACACTGTTACGAGTCGTAAAATGCTGCAGTTGTCACTTCCTTTTCCATGACTGAACAGACAAAAGATAGCTCTTTGCAGCTCATGCACTTGACATGGAAAGTAACAGGGAGAGGGTTTATTTGGAGTCTGAAAATGTTCGTTGTAGTGAGTGTTATCCTTCAGCTTCAGTACTTTTCTACTCAGTCTGTAGAAACTGCCACAGTGTTTCAGACTTCAAGATAACAAAAATATTAAAAGGATGTGATATCCACTCACAGTGCAAGCAAATTGACAGTAATTTTTATAATGTTCAAATAAAACTTTCTGCAGAATTTTGGAAAAGTTAAAATTACTTCAGAATGTAATAACTGCTGCAAAATTTGGGTAAGTAGACCTAAAAAAAACATGACACTGAATCAACTCTTTTGGAACCAGTTAACACTAATAGCATGTATCTATGCTTAACATGAAAAATGCTTGCACTATAGCCCTCTAAAAATAATTTAAAAAAAAATCAAGTAATATCTCTTTTCCTGTTTTATATTTGTTAGCTGAAGATTTCTATAGAGTCATATCCCTGATGTTGTCCTATGTTAATCTTCAGAATTTGTATTATTGTCTAGGTTTGAAGAGCTATTAGCAGAGTCTGTGCTTAATCTCTGAATTTCAAATTTCAAATTTTGCAATTACAATTTCAAATAATTGTCTTAATATCTAAAGAGTAAACATTCTTAGATCCATGTTTTAGTAGTATAATAATGATTAACGTTTGTTTAAATTTGGGTTAGAAAAAATGTAAGGTTTTTTTTAATGCCATTTCATTTAGGATGACCTGAAGGAAAGTTTCAGGGATTTTTTTTGTGATATAGTAACTCCATGGAGAATTAGAACCTATCTAAAAAATAAACAGGAATTATTATTGTTCAACAGAGCTTGCCATCAGACAGGTAGTCTGCAAATTTGTCACTAATATAAACCCAATATATTTCAGGAAACTACAGTATATTTTAAAAAGTGATACTTAATGACATGCATTCATGAGTTTATGTTTAGTTTAAATGTGCCCTTTGGTCACAGGTGCTGCTGAAGCAAGGAGCACAGGTATCTTCACTGACAACTGGTTGAAGAACAGAGGAATGAATTATTAGGAGATGCCCCATTTTTCATGAAATCAGCACCATGAAGTTGTTGTGCTGCAGTGCCAAAAGATTTAAGCTAAACTCTATGCTGTTGACAGAAAAAGCAAAGAACCTGAATTTCTCTTTTCATGCATAATATACATTGCACAGAAAACCTCTCAGGATATTATTTAAATTAACGTTTTATTCACTATAATGCCGTGACTAATAGGATTCATCTAAAGGGTAGGAAAAATTAAGGGTGGGATTCAGTTGCAGATTCTAGACACTTCAATTTAAGAGGCTAAGTGCAGTTGTTTAAATATGAATGAAGTGTTCAAGGACTGAGTAAAATCCAGAGATATTTTAAAGGTCTTTAGCATTCAAATAATCTACGGAGGGCAGTCAGATGAGTCATAGAATATACAGGAGGCAGCAGTCATATTGACTGATAGCCAGAAGCCAAGTAGATATGCTAGGACATCTCACAGAGCATTAAACACCCATGTTTGGACAACTGAATCATTGCAATAGTTTGGATACTCAGGACTGCTGTTCAGCTGAGGAACCAACTCAGTTCAATCTGAAGTAGCCCCACACTCAATCTTATTCAGCTGTCTGTGAGTCAAGGCCTAGTGTGGTTCAAAGCAGATGTGTGACCTTGGATCAGTTTTACTGAGAATAGTGTGGCTAAGGTGTGAAAAAGTAAGTGCTTAAAACCACGAACAATAAGAAAAGTAAAAACACAGACAAAAGGGTAGCTGGTGAAATGGGGTGAGCTCAAGGATTCAAGAGAAAAAATGCTGACACCAAAATCCTATGCAGCCCTCCTCCCCAAAACAGGATATCAATTAGAAGACAATAACTCAGCAATATTGAGGGTCATCTCAGTCCAAAATGCAACAAAAACTCACTTTTCCCTATGCAACTAACGAACATACTATTGATAAATGTACTAGTGTGTTAATCTTGTCAATACGCTGTATGTAGTAGCCAATAAATGATTATCTTGTACTCTCAAATTGTGTATAAACTACTTCCGTAATATCTTTGTATATGCTAGAAGTTGCCAAAAAAAGTGACCAAGAGAGAGAAGGTTAAAGTAGGAACCTGAGAAAAGTTGGGAAGTGAATTCTCACTTTCTCTTAAAATGCTGCCTGTAATAAATAAATAAATAAATAAAGGTGGATATTATTCTAACAGAAGCCACACTTCAAATTATGCCCTACTAAGGAACCTTTATCTCCACCTTCGATATTCCAAGTAGGCAGAACAACCAATGAATGCCTACAGGCTGAATTACGTAAGAGTGCACTAACACTTTCCAGAGAGGTTAGCCCTGGATGTAATAGCACATTACACTGTGAGAGCTCAACTCTGTCTATGTATGTAGTTAAGTCTTTCTGTCCAAACAGGCACTATCACTAGTTTTGTAGTCAGGGTTTCTTCTATTCAACCAGAACCAGAACAGTTTAGATATAATATGCATTTAGCACAGCATGAAAGTAACTGCTGTAGCAAAAGTATTATCAGTGTTCCAGCTAGATAAAACTGTGGTCATAGTAATCTGTTTAAATTTAAAGTGGGTATGTCATGCTTCAATTGTTTTCACTCAGACTGTACCGCAAATTCGTTTTGCAATGACCAAAACCCTAGTACTATCAAAAGTTACCATCACAAACACAGGGAAAAAATGGAGGGTAGAAGGAAAAATCCATTCATGTAATGAAGTGGAAATGCAAAGATGTTTTTTTTTATACCAGTAGAATAGGTAAAGTAGCTAAGGAAGCTACATTTAACAGCACTATTTATACTCTCTCCTGTGGTTTACCACAGGTGGAAAAAACAGCCTGTAGCCACTTACAGTTAGCTTTTCCAAATTTCGTGATGATCAAGACATGAGACATATAATAAACAATTGCTTGGTTTATCTCAAAAGCAGTCCTCCAGTCTAAGCAGAGTGTCGGATTTCTAGTTAAGTCTGGTATGCCTGGGGACCTTCAGAAATGTTAGATTACTGGAGAATATCACAAACAACAGAGAGTAATCAAGATTTAATCTTGAAAAGGAAAATAATTATCATATTACCCAATACAGTAAGTACTGCCTATTACCCCGTATTACCACTGGCCTGGTGAAAAGAAACAGAATAAGAAGCTTCATTAATGGTCATGGTAAGAGAAGCTAATGCAACTGAAAAGGATAGCCATAAAAAGTAAACTCTTAGAAGAGCTTTGAACACAGCCACATTCACCTCTTATTTCCGTGCCATAGCTGGAGATAAAATGAGGCTTCCTAAGTATCTTTTTTCAATTTCAGTTACTAATGAAAAAGAAATAGAGCACAAGGCTGCACTGAATAGTTGTATCAAAGTAATGAATGTCTTAAAAGGCAATGATGATATTAACAATGAGACTGCCTTTAAATTAGCAAACCAAAGATACGTATGGAAAGGGTGAGAGAGGGTTATCATAAGCAAGGTTACCAACAGTCCAGGGATGTCCATGTTTCCATGCCATGTCCATGGCATGTCCATGGCATGGAAATTATTTCCCTTTCTATGTCTATGCTATCAAAGCAGAAAAGAGTAGAAAGTGATCCCTCCTTGTGTGAGTCAACACAGGCAGGATGCAGGAACAACCACAAAACCATGGACAAAATGCAAAGGGCAAATTTATTCCTGTTACCTTGCAAACCGGGGGATCTCTGAAGCAGCACTAGGGACAAAGGTAGGCAAGCGGGAATGCAGGCACCGCAGGGCTCGGTCCTTGCTAGAGAGAGAGAGAGAGATTTTGAACCTGCTGCTTTCGCCTGGATATCAGAGTTTTTTTGCAGGTGGTAGTTTTCCACTGTGCTTTGATCTTTCTCACAGCAGGGCAGGAATCACAAGCACGTTCGATAAGGTGCCTCTGAGTCTATTACAGGCCTATGTTATCTAAATGCAGATGTTCTATTTGTCAAGCACACAAGACTAAACAACAGTTAGTAGTATGATATATGTGGGTTTTGACATCCCAGCTGTAATTCACTTGAGCATGTTTACAAACCTCCTTGCCAATCTTCCATTATATTCCCACACTCCTCATGAGATTAATGGCACAGCTGATTCTTACTCAGATCACTGAGGGCTGTCTGCTCTACCATGTTTTGCAAAAGCTGAGAGGAGACCAGAACAGGTCCAGGAGATGACTTAACAGTTAAGTATTATGGATAAATGAGGTCAATACAGTTCTGGAGCTCATTCTGTGGCCTTCATTTACTTAGTGCTGGATATTTGTCTCAGAGGATTTGTATGGACTTCATCAGGAATCTGAAGTTGGGAATTTACCCTTTTGCAAGAGTTTGAGGTGTCTCAAAGGGAGTTTTAGTTGCATTTTATTGTGGCATCTGAGAGGTCTTGCAGTGTGGATGAAGACTACCATAAGAAAGCAAACATTGTTATTATAGTTGGAGGGTGAATCATTTTTCTTGAAGAAGTAAAATTGATGGTTATTTTGTATCAGATTTTTATAGAGAGAAAATGGGATTTATAAAAAAATTTAAATTTATTTTTTTTTTAAATAGAATATCTATAACAAGTACATACTTCTATCAGGAGCTGGGATTTAGGACAGTTAAACATTAAACTCTTTATGTTTTACTTTTCTGTGCTGTGAAAATTGAGAATTTTTTTGTGTTATGTGACACCTTTGTACATAAAGATCCAGAAATGGTTTACCTCATCACAACTATTGTTTCTTAAATCCAAGGCAATATTGCTTGAAAATGGAACTGAGCAGATTGGGAACATAATCAGTCTTTCCAGCAGAGGTTATATAGAAATGTAATCAACAAAATAAAGACCTTCCTGGCAAACACAGACTATTTATGATGTGTCACAGCAAAAATAGTTTCTAGAAGGTAAAACTACTATTCTGATTAACTAACCTAATTATACTATTATGGTTAAGATAAGGAATTCTAGTTTCTTATGCTATCTTACAGTCAATTTTAAAATTCTATAAAAGAGCTCATGAAATATGTAATGTAAAGCAAAAATTTTATTTCCTTGAAGGAGTTACAATGCACTCCTCTTTTCATTTTTACAATGAAAAAGAGATGTGAAAACAGAAGGGGAGGAAGAGGTAGGACTAAGCCTTCAAAATACTCTCTTACTTCATTCTTACATGGAAGCTGTGTTCTTACACATAAGCAGCACAGCTACATCCTGTGCAAAACTAAACAAACAGCCCTGCCCTGCCCCGCCCCCCCCCAAAAAAAATCCACCTTAAACCAGAAACTAATTTTTCTATCTTTCTTCTATTAAAGGAAAGGCTCAGACAAAACATGATTGTCTCATTTATTTCTGTACCAGAATTATAGACTCTATTTGCTCCAGCTTTTTTAACCTTTGATCTAATTTGTCTGATTTTAAAATGCAACTGCTGTACTTTATTTACAGCTCAACTTAACACAACTTTTGGATTCTACCTACCTACTTCCATGTATAACTACTTACCTAATACAGCCAGCCTTCAATTTACTGAGTAATGGAACTGTATTTCCTTTTCTATATTTATTTTACTTTTAAATAACAAATATTGTTTCATTCAAAAGAGCTGACCCAGTATCTCCAGTATGTCTTTAAAAGCAATGATTATTTAACATGACTCAGTTACAGCTCTTTTAAACATGACCTGAATATCTGATAATAGCCTTTCTTGAATGTATGTGTTCTTTAAACTACAAACAAGTCTCACTCAAAAAAGATCTATTCAAAGTGTCTCTGAAATGACAGTATTCCCTTACCAGCCTTATCATTAGTGTGTAACTGCTGATGCTTTCTTTTCATTGCTGCAAAATCTAGGAGCTTTATGAAATGTGAGTCTTCCCAATTTTACTGAAGTCTTTGAAGTTTAAACAGTTTTACAAAACATCTATAAAGGCTTTCTATTATTTTTAATGCCTTATCAGTACTTTATCTGACATGCTATGAAATAATTTTCCCTTTTTACACATTATTTGGATAGGAAGAGAAAGATACTTTTTTTCTTTTTTCTTTTTTTTTCTTTTTTTTTTCCTTTCCATTTGGATATTATCATAACTCCAGACTTTTAATATGTCTAGTATATGACATCTAAAATTAATTTAAATCCTCAAAACTCTATTAAAAAGCAGTGTTATCTAATTCTGCTGATAATTTACTTCGCGGACTTTCTTTCCTTCTTTCATTTATCCAAGCGGTAATTTTCATTTAAGTTTTTCTGTGTAAGGACTCGCAGTACTCATGAGTGGAGAGAAAAAATTTTTTTATGAAGAGTAACCTTTCAACAATATTCTTAGGTTGATAAATTTCAGTGTTCAGGAAAAAAACATTAAAAAGTTCACTTTCTTTACTATTTTTTATTTCAAATGTTTTCATCCTGTGGAGCTGTAAAAGGCAGGTGGTTTGTTTTTCAAACTTTTATTAACAATTGAAGCGATTGGATCACGTCGAACTTTTTGTCAAGCTGGGTGTATTGATCCTTCTATGAGGACTATTGGTCATTCTAGGAGACTGCAAAATATTAGATACAACACAGGATTATAGCATATCCCCAGGAATTTACAATTTATGCAGAGACTAAGACATTGGCAAGAGGATCATGGAGTTGTGTGATACACTCAGATACAATAGAAAGAAAAACTTCCATCTAAGAAGGTTGTACAGATGTTGCTGAATTGGCTGCTTGGAAGGAAGGACAGGGTAACTAGCTGTGTATAAAACTTTTCATTAACTTGAGTTTTTAATAACTGAAATTTTGAGGTTGAAAATATAGCTATCCTTATTGCCTAATTAAAATAACTTCTTTTTTTTTAAAAAAAAATAAAAACCTTTTAATCATCTTTCAGTAAGTCCCTACACTGTGTAGGTAGATCCCACTTAAAGACCTGGCCATATTTATCTGACTTAATTGAAACACCACCAGGCATAAGAATCTAAGATGGCCACATTTCATCACACAAAAGTACATTTAGTTCATGATCTTCACAGAACAGTTTGGGTTAGAAGGGACCTTAAAGATCATCTAGTTCCAACCCGCCTGCCATGGGCAGAGACACCTTTCCACTAGACCAGGCTGCTCAAAGCCCCATCCAATCTGGCCTTAAACACTGCCAGGGAGGGGACATCCACAACTCTCTGGGAAACCTGTGCCAGTGTCTCATCACTCTTACAGTAAAGAATTTCTTTCTAATATCTAATCCAAATCTACCCTCTTTCAGTTTAAAACCATTACCCCTCATCCTATCACTACATGCCCTTGTAAAAAGTCCCTCTCCTGCTTTCCTGTATGCCCCCTTCAGGTACTGAAAGGCTGCTATGAGGTCTCCCCAGAGCCTTCTCCAGGCTGAACAACTCCAAATCTCTCAGCCTTTCTTCATAGGAGAGGTGCTCCAGCCCTCTGACCACCTTTGTGGCCCTCCTCTGGACTCGTTCCAACGGCTCCATGTCCTTCCTATGTTGGGGTCCCCAGAGCTGGAAGCAGTGCTCCAGGTGGGGTCTCACAAGAGCAGAGGGGCAGAATCACTTCTCTTGACCTGCTGGCCACACTGCTTTTAATGCAGCCCAGGATATGGATCAGGCCCTTCTTCTTTTCAAGCATGCAGTGACAGTTTCCCAGCATATCACCTCAGTCTATAAGACTATGTCAGTCTGATACTTTCTAAGCTCAAAGTGAAGTCTTCATATTTAACAGATTTCCAAGGATTTCTCTTCTGTATCGTTGTCTGGTCTTCCAATGAGTCTCTGTGCTTTCAAAACACTTAAAAACTTGTGTCATGGAGTTTTACAGGTTATCTAAAGATTTTATAAAGAGCTTCATCCTTTTGTTTATTTTGAAACTGCCATCTCTATTTCATGTTACACATTTATTTAGTTAGAAAAATTACATTCTGCCATTCATTATCTTATAGACTTTCGTCATCTCATATCCATCATTTCTTTGCCTTAAGCTAAAGAATCCCAAACTCCTTAGTCATTCATTATTGGTACTAAGGCATAGTAGGGATATTTATGATGCTGTAGTGATGATTTTTGTTTTGTTTGCAGCACTTTACATTTATCTACGGTACACCTATCAGTCACTTTTTTTTTTGCATAGTCACCAAGTCTCGTCTAATTCTTCTGCAATACTTTACATGGCCCTCATTTTTAGTCTCTTCAATTATCATCAGAAAACTTTCTCACCTTCTATTCACCCTCACCCTTTTTGCTATGTCACATATGACTGCTGAACATCACGAGTTCTAGCAGAGATCATTTTAGTGATCCTAGCAGCTTTCTCACTCATTGTGAAAAACGTAAATTACTCTGACCTTTTGTTTCATAACTTCTAACCAATTACTTAGCTATCAATAGTTTCTATTATCTCAGGCTGCTTATCTTTCTTAAAAACCTTTAGTGATGCTGATATCTTTTAGAAATTCAAGAATATCAGCCAGACCTCTCTTAATGACACACCTGTTAACTCTAAAAAATGGTAAGGAGTCACTTCCTTTAATAAAAAAATTTTTCCTTAAATATAATTTTAAATGGTTACTCCATTAATTCTCAGTTTTTATTACTGTTTTGACCATGTACTGGGTCTGTCTGGGACAGAGTTAATTTTCTTCACAGCAGCTTGTATAATGCTATATTTTGTATTTGTGACCAAAACAGTGTTGATAACATACCCAATTTTAAGCTATTACTGAGCAGTGCTTACACAGAGTTAAGGCCTTTTATGCTTCTTACACTGCCCCACCAAGAAGTAGGCTGGAGGTACACAAGAAATTGGGAGGGGACACAGCCAGGACAGCTGACTCAAAATGGCAGAAAGTATATCCCATAGTACGATTTCATGCTTATCAACAAAATCTGCGGGAAGAAAGAAGGAAAGGGGGGCGTTCTGGGTTATGGCATTTGTCTTTCCAAGTAACATTACATGTGATGGAGCTCTGCTTTCCAGGAAGCGGCTAAACACCTTTCTACCAATGGGAAGTAGTAAATTAATTCTTTATTTTGCTTTGCTTGCTTGTACAGCTTTGTCTTACCTATTAAACTGTCTTTATCTCAACTCACAAGTTTTCTCACTTTTGCCTTTCTGATTCTCTCCCTCATCCCACTGCAGGGGAAGTAAGCAAGTGGCTGTGTGGGGCTTAGCTGCATACTGTGGTTAAAATACAACAGCCCAGTACTCAAAACACTTCTTAACTCTGCTGGAATTCCTTAAACAAATTAACATAGTTGAAGGTTGCATATGAGTGAAGATGCAACTTCGTTGAATGCTCCATCACAGCCTGAACTCATCACATCACATCACAACACTGCTACTACAAAGTCCTATTAAATCTGTTCACTGTTTTGTTTCTGAAGTACTATAAAAACTGACATGGATACAAAAAACAAACTCTAAACAGGATTCCACTGGCACAGCTACAGAAGGACCGTAGTATAGGTACCACTGACATACACCTAGCCCTTTCAGCACTGGCATCCTGCCGGCTTCTCCTCTCCACCAGGTAATAACCATGGTCTTTCAGCTCTGCAACACCCCCATTGCTTCTACTGATCCACTTGCTCTTTCTTCAGCAGCTGTGGTCTCCAAAAGAATAGGACTTTGGTCTGTGTTCCAAAGTCTAGGTCTTGCTGCTTTTGCAGTAACTAGGTCAGTCTAAAAGGACAGCTGCCTCTTATTTGCAGCATTGGCCTAAGGGCAAGGAAACACATATAGCACCAGCCTGCACCCCAAAGTGGTCTTACAGGCAGCTGTAAGATCCCCACAATCATGGTGAAAAGGAGTCTCTCCAATACTACCCACCCT
Source organism: Nyctibius grandis (assembly GCF_013368605.1). NCBI lineage: Eukaryota > Metazoa > Chordata > Aves > Nyctibiiformes > Nyctibiidae > Nyctibius > Nyctibius grandis. Next base: position 72,749,824 of record NC_090659.1, on the reverse strand, counting down.
ATCTGTGTGACACTGTGAGAGACTGAAATGTAAGGTGATTGTCTCAAAGTTTGCTTGTGTGTGCTGGTTTGACTGATAAGATGGCGGACGCAGCACACTGTTCTTCTGCTTATCAGTTACCAGCCCTCATCCGGTTGAGAGAGCAGCCCACCAAGAACATCCTGTTTACTGTAGTGAAGGCCGAGTGATAAGTGAGACCTAAGGTGTGTGAACAATGCATGGGATGTATTCACATGTGCTGAACTGTAATCATGCAAAGAACAGGCATTGATGTCCACTGTCGCTGAGACAATGAGACCCACTTACATGATATAAAAGAAGACCACCCCCGAGATATGGTGCCGGACCATCACCAGAAGACTGAACACTGAAGACAGAGGACCTGCGGGATGCTGCTGGATCCTAGGTGGTGACTAGCCTATCCTTGCTATACTGTCCGTAATCTCAGCCTATTTTTCCTTCTCTCTCTTTGTTTCTTTTCCGTGTCTTTCCTCCTCTTTCACAAAATATCATTATCCACTTATAGAATATCATTATCCAAGTAAACATAGCCAACTGTGAATCAATACCGTGCCTCGTTTGTGCTTTATCTTCATCTCAAGGATCAACTAAGAACCTTTTCATAGAGGAGGGGAATCCCTGCTCCCAAGTGCACCAGGAGGGAAGTGGTGGGGGGGGAAATTATTTTTGGAGGGCTCTAACCCATATGGGTGGGACTGGCCGTGGAGTTTTTAGGAGGCTCTGACCCGTGCTGTCTGTGTGGGGCTGACCAAGGAGGGCTGCGATCTGATCAATCAAAGTTGGTGAACCCCCCCTCCAGTGGAACCTTAGCGGTTCTTGACAGACACTTACCTTAAAATTCAGTTTGCGGTTCATGGGCCCATTGGCTGGTTCTTCTTGTTTGCACAGTCTTTTTTGGGATCCCCTTTGGGTCTTTTCCTTATTGTCCCCACACATATGTTCTTCTGGAGCTGGCATTTTGTTCTGGTTTTCCATTTTTGCAGACAGTGTTGCCTGGGTGTTGCCGTGCAAAGACCAAAGTCTGTGCCAGTAATGCTACATGATCACCCTGTTGGGCTGGGTCTGTCGCTGGTTAAGGCTGGGTGGGCTGTTAAGTGGATGACAGATGCCCTCTATTAACACTTTCCTTCCCCAAAAGGGAAAAGAAAAAGAGAAAAGGGAGAGAGACTTACGGGTTGGAAAGTTAAAACTGTTTTAATAAACAATAACAATTAAAAGAAAGAGTATAATACATAATGAACTATATACAAAACTGCTACTGGCCTCCCCACAATGATGACTACATCACTGCTGACACTGCAGGGCAGGCAATGGGGAGTCCTGAACCAGATAGGGCAGCAGGTGGGAACCAGATTCGTGAGCGAAGGCAGGAGCACAGGCAGAGTCCTCCCTGGATGCTGGCCATAGGGCAAGAGAGCGCGACCCTCGTGGTCCCTCAGCTTTAAACTGAGTATCACATGGGTGGGATGGAATAGCCCATTGGTCAGGTTTGGGTCGCCTGTCCTGCCCGCTTCTCCCTGCAGATGCAACACTTTTACGGTCCTTTCCTCTGTGGAACAAAGAGAGCCAACAGGGACCCTGGTTTCCATGGCAACAAGCACATGTAGTCAACTTCAGAAAGTACAGTCGCTTAAAAGAAACTTAACTGAAAAGTTTGTCCCAGTCCAAACTAGGACAGCCTGGATGAAGGGGCCTCTGAGTCTGGCTCAAAGGACTGGGCTCTTCTTTGCCCATGACAGGATTTACACCAGGGGCCCCCTCGGGCACCTTCCCCTTTGTCCATGTCCCTCCCAGCCCTTTGGTGTCCCTCCTCTTGAAGCATTTTCCCCATTGCTGACATGTCAGGGTTTTCTCTGCAGCCTAGTAAAGTGGGGTACCCTGAACTCACCTTTTACTTTTGTTTAATTAATTCCTATCCACATTTAAACTTTAATTATTCATTCCTTTAAACTTTAACTATTCATTCCATTAGCTCCCATTAAATAATGTTTTATCCATTTTATACCTATGTTTTTATGGCTATATGTATTTAATTTCTGTAGCTGTATAAATGTATATATATGGATATATAAAAATATATTCACCTATATACACATATAGAAGTATATATTAAAAAGTGTCTGTGTATAAACAGGTACATGTTTATAAGTATTAGTACACTCCTTTATATATGTTTCTATATAGGTATATATTGTATTTTTTGTATATAAATAGCTATTTTTTTTATATTTGAGCACTTCTTTGTCCAAAGGAAGTAGACAACCAATGACAGGGCTGCCTGAGGGCACGTGGGTATGACGGTGTCAAGAAATGTCTGCCAGCCAGTCACAATGAAGTATGAAAACATATGGGGAATGAATCTGTCAAAAGCGGCAGCATCCCTGTATATAATGTCATGGTGCTTCCTTTCTGGTGTGTTCGCAGGTTCACTGGTAGGGGAGGCTTGTCCTGACAGCAAATCCTGCCTGTCAGCAAATCATAGGGCTGCCTGAGAACATGTGATATGTCGGTGTCAAGGAATGGCCATCAGCCAATCACAGTGCAGTATGGCATTTAACACAGTAGCAGTACCCTAGCATTAAATGGCAGCCAAACCAAAATGGTGGCCCCTGTGTATGAAGGGGAAGGACTTTCCGTGCTGATGTACTTCCAGGTAAACTAGTGGGGATGGCTGTTCCTGACAGCCAATCACAAGAGAGCACATGACTGGGAAAGAGGAGTGACTTCCAGAGCAAATGGCCTCTGAGGCTGCTGGGAGGGGGTGGGACTTTTGCCAGAAGGTGTAGGTGGGGTCCTTCTCATTTCTTACCTTGTACTGCAGTGGTACCTGTGCTACTAAGGACAATTTAAGGTAACTTGACAAAATATTTTGAAATATTTTCTAGATAAGTTGACCTCAGGTTTTGTCAGTGAATAAAGGTTTGTCTATAGATACAAGGAGGCATTTTCTTTACATCTATGTTTATTAGCAGATTTTGAGTCCAAAAAGTCATTGGTATTTCTGCATGTATATTGAACTATAAATATGACCAAGCCATGTTATTGAGCCTACATATAGAAATGTTTTTTTGAGTATGTCTGTTTTGAACAGCATAATTCATTTTACCAGTGTATAAAGACTGAATTTCTAATCCAGTGCTAAAGAAAACCACTTATTTAAATATTTGAAATAATGTCGGATCTCAGCAATGTCCATAGGAATTGATTCAGCCATGATCCTAATCTTTTGCATTGAAATAAAATTTGCAATAAATAATAATTTAAGGAAGGACTGAAGTATTGGACCACTTTTTGCACAGGAAAAATAGAATATGATTTTTCCACTGTGTCCTTCCAGTATTTTTCCAGAGTAGATTAGAAAGACAGCCCAGCTCTCAGAATTATACATTAGACTGCAATACGCAGTATGAAAATAAGTTTGCATCAGTAATCATTGCCATTCTCAAGGCATTTGCTTCTAAACGTGAACATAAAACTGTTTGGCAGTGCTTTAAATCTCTTAGGCTGCAATTGCTGCATTCTGAAGCATGAAATGTTTCTCTCTTGGGAATGTGTTTTGTTTGATTCTCTATTTTGCGGCTTTTAATAACAAATGGCAAACTCTAGTTCAATTTTAGTGTTATTTGTTAGAAAGAGGTTATTTCATGGTATTTGGGTATGATGATTCTGTTCTAGCTCTGTGCATCATATAATGGTTACATGTTTTTTACAAAGCTGTTAACGTGCATTCTTTAGAGGCTAGTAAAACCTCCTGCAGATCTTTTCTAAATAAATCAGTCTGGTGACAGCTGGGTTCTGAAAAAGAAACACTAGTTGTAAGTTGTACATTTAAGAAAAGATCTTTTTTTTCCCCTTTTGGGAATCTATAACATCACTATAACAATAAAGCTTCTAATTAGTAAAAACAAGTGTTATAATGTGTATTATATTATGTGTACAAATATATTAATGCAAAGATAAAGAAAAGCTTCAGAGGTCATTGCTTAGTCATCTGGTTCATCTGTTTGAAATGTAGTATTTGTGAAATAAAAAAGTATCCTAAAGGGCTTCTTTTTTTTTTTTTTAAGGCAGAAGAAAAATGCAGTGACATTTCTGAAGCAGGATGAACCTCTGATGTGCACTGTACACCGTAAAATGTATTTCCTTTTCCAGTGGAATTCTCTTCATTTCCAGAAGGTAAAGTATAAGATGAGCTTCAGCATCTCTCCTTTAGGCTCTTAACTTATCCTTTACGTAACATCTAAAGGCACACATTTGAGTAATTCAAACTTCCTAAGTAAAGATCCCTGGCTACAGCCAAAGGAGTGAAGTACGTGTCTCTGCAGGATTTTTCAGGACAGCTAAATTAGATAATTCCCTTTCCCCCTTTGGCTGCATAAGGAACTGGCATAGAATAATTAAGTGACCTCAGGTGATAAATGTGAGCAGCTTGGAAACGACCAATAACTACCCAATAGAGCACATTAAATAAATAGGTTTATCAGAACAAGTAGCTGATTCAGAGGCACGTGGTAAATCCCTCCTGTCCACTCAGGATTCAGAATGCCTGGTCTTTCCTTGAAGATGGCTACAAAGCAAAAGAAACTTCCTTTTCCATAAACTTCTGTTGTTTAGTGAATTCGTCCCAGAAGAGGAATTTGTGAGTTTTAGATCTGCCTCAGCCCGAGGGAACTTTGTCTTGACAAGAAAAAAAATTGAACAACAAGCCACAGAACAGTTTGCAAGAAGTTCTCTTGCAATTTTCCCACGGACTCTGGCTCACTGTGCAGCAAAAAGACTTCAAATTTTATGGGACTGAAAATGTATGGAATTGAATGAGCAAAAGGGAATGTGAAGATGAAGCTCCTAATACAGAAGGCATCTATGGGAGAATTCCTTCCTATAAACTTTGTCTATACAAGTGAATTAAACAGTGTTTGGGAACGTTCTCAAGCATTGGAACACAATCTTTTATAGTTGCAAAGTGTTAGAACATTCACCGGGGTGATTTTGGCACGTACCAGCCAGCAGTCTCCCACAGGAGTCTGGACACTCCTCAGGCATTAAAATTTGCTCAGGACCATTCCAAGAGGAATTCTGCATAAATGCACCCAGCTCTGGAGACTAACTTGCTAGGATCGATGTTCACTGCTCATTGCCACCTGGCCTTAGTGCCCAGGTGCATTCATGGACACATGTAATTTACTGAATTATAATCAGTTATAGCCAAAAAGCTTTTGTTATGAATTCTGTTCCAAATGCTTTTAATGTTCTTTATCCTATTGATAAAAATAATAATAAAAAAGAACAGAAATAGTCCCTAGAAAAAAGAGACTAAAGACATTGCTGCCCAGCCTTCTGCCATTATTTCCTTCTCACTGGGACATATAATTAGGTTCTTCTGTTTATTCTCTTCTTCTAGACCCATGAATCTTGGATTGAATGGAGAGAGACTTACAAACAGGTAAAATAACTTGGTAATCTGCCTTATCTGATCTGTTTTCAGAGATGAAAAAAGAAATTTGGATAAGAACCTAAGTTACGGGTTTTAAGAGTGGTTGATGCTATTAATCAGTTGTTTGCTAAAATAATTTACAGATTCTCTTTTATGGCATTCAGAGTTTCACTTAGAATGCCAGACTCCTGGAAAGTTTCTTATGCTGACCTAATTTCTGGTTGGAAAACTTGACCAGTCTCTTCTCATATGTATATAACAAGTTTTTATTCAGTTCTCAACTATGTGAATCTTGCATCAGTGTAAATCAAATTAACCACAGGAGAATTATATTATGAATTTAATCTGTGACATGTAGCAGGGATCGCCAATTGTTTAGAGGGCTTTAAATCAAAATTATTCACAATTAAATTCATAGAAAATATTAGACATCTGCAAAGATGCATAATATATTGTATGCAGTACTTAAGCTCAACTTTTAATCATTATTTTGGGGTTTTTTTGCATGATGTTCCAACCACATTACATGCTTGTATTTTCTTTTGCTTCATCAAGTGCCTATTAGGGTGATGCTGGAGACTTTGCATTCAGTCTTTCATAATCTCTAACTTCTGCTACTGCTACTATTTGATTTGTTGGATTTTTTTTCCTTTCTCCTTCTCAAAATGAACTCCAAATTTTAACTCCTGGGAGAATCACAATAGGTAATCATGTTCAAAACACAGTTGTGAAAAACAGCCTGATGTTATGCAGAGCTTTCCCTTTTTCTACCCAACTTTGTAGGAAGCGCAGTCTTTTTACTTCAGTAGTAGTAAAACTTTGCCTCTGAGCTACAGTGTTCTTTGCCTATGTAAACAATATGTTGAAGCTATAAGAATTTTTAGCTAGTGTCCTGGTTTGGCCTAAACCAGGCCGATTTTCCTTTCAGTGATTTTTACTTTCAGCTAAGTCTCCTCTAAGTAACTGCACTCTCTGAAACTAACTGCATGTTTTGCAGACAGTGTCTGCTTCCAGGACTGATAACGCTCGAAGTTTGTAGTTATCGCTGAGGCACCGGTAGGGATGTTGTGCAGTAAGGCTCTTGCTGTACTTAGTCTTAGAGAAACCAAGGTCACTGCTGAATTCCTCACTTCTTACGAGTGAAGAGCCGAAGGGGGGTCACAGCTGCAGGGGGGAGCAGACAGGGCAGGTGACCCAAAATTGACCAACGAGGGTATTCCATCCCACACACGTCATTCTCGGTATAAAGCGGGGGGGCATCACGAGGGTCTCGCTCTCTTTCTGCTATGGCCGGTGTCCAAGTAGGACTCTGTCTGTTTTCCTGCTGCCCCCGATCCCGATCCGTGCATCCCTGAATCCAGCTCTCGACTGTTGCTAGGCCCAGCCTGGGCCTTCCCGGAGCCTGCCCTGCAGTGCCAGTGGTGACGTGGCTGACTTCAGGGGAGCTCAATCTTGGTTTTGTATATATATTTGTATATATTTGATTATTTCTATTATTATTATTATACTCTTTTCCATTATTATAGTTTATTAAAACTGTTTTAACTTTCCAACCCGGAAGTCTCTCTCCCTTTTCCCTTTCCCTTTGGAGGGAGGGGGCGGGGATAACAGAGGGCATCTGACACAGGTTTAATAGCCGGCCCAGCTTAAAATCGTGACAGCTAGAAAGCAAGCCTTGATTAAAAAACAGCACACAACCTTTTAACTTCTTTTTTCCCCCAGCTGGTGTGGTAGATAGGATGAAAAGTTTCAGTTTCTGCCACAGAAGGGTAACTCACCCGTTCCCTGTATTTATTCAAATTACACTAAATCACATTCTCAGTTTCTAATTTGACTGAGAAAACTTATATAGCTTAAACTCTTCGCAAGGAAACATGCTACTATTACTTTTCAGGGATCATAATCAAAGGAAAAATCTCCTTTAATGATCTAATTAATTACGTGATATTATCCTAGTCATCTGAATGTGTCCTGTATGATTTAAAAGCCACGTGTTTCTATTAAATACAATTTTTATTTTTGCCTTGAATTTCCATTTAAATATTTTTTTCTCACTACAGACTGATTGGTTAATTAGCTTCCGTGGGTAACCTAATATATGATCAGTTTTAAACTTTCAAGCAAGGTGCAACATGTATTGTAAGTATTGTAATCTTGGGTTGGAGCAATGGACTCTAGTTCTGTACTTTAGCGATGCCTGTGCTCAATGTTGGTTGCTGCTCCAAAGTCACGAAAGCTCATAATCTACTTTACTGTGTAATAAGACACCATGAGGGAGATTGCTTGTGGATGTCAGCTGGTGATCAGCTTATGCCCTGAAGCATGAAGATTGATGGCCCTTGTAAATTTTTTTTTCCAGAGTTAGTTTGACCACAGATGTTATTTGCTGTTATTTGTTACCACAGTTATTTATGGGCTGTGCTTCCAGCAGCAAGTCTATGGATCTTGAATGAGAATCTTAAACACTTCATTCTAGCTGGTCTACTTAGAGCTGTTATAAAATCTCATCTGCTTTTTTTTTAAGCATTACTTCTTGATTTTTAAGTAGTAAATCAATCTAGAAATATTGCACTGTTGCAACAGAATTTTTCCATGTGTTTTATCTAGGGTTTGGGATTTTTCTGACCAAATACCTCTCAAGAGCTTTCAACTCTGCATCATAGAGCATGCTACACCATTTTTGGTATGTTTTGTCTTAATTCACCAGCATCTCAGTTTCCTAGGATTTGCAGTGCAATATTTATGTCACAGTGTCACAGGGGCATCTGAAGAACAAAGAACAGTAACTCACCCATGTTGCATTTGAGTGGAGATTTACCCCCTTCATTTTGAATTGATACTGAAAATATGAAATACACTTAGATATTAAATGAGAGAGAGATTTGGTAGCTTCCTTATGAATAAGAATTTTTAAACATTTCAGGTTTTTTAATGGAAAATCCTTATCTCACAAAAGAGCATTTGTGAGTCTAAATCACCAAATCTAATATAAAGTAAGTTTAGAGAAAGCAATACAGAGTTGTATACTTAGATGTATAATAGTCTAGACATTTTAACCAGACTGAATATCTGTACTTCCAGATATTTTACTTCCAATAAGATAGAGTTGTTGCACTGGATCAATAGTTTATTATCTAAAGAGACAATGAGAAGAAAGAATGAAAGGCAAAAATGAAACTTAAGAGTCTTATTTGAGATGATTTGCCCAAGGTCAGTCTTGGAGCTGCTGAGCTAAAAATAGAAATTAAGTATCCTGATGCAAAGTCCGATGTCCTGTTCTTCTTATCAAAGAGTATAGGGAGTACTAAGCATTTAATAAAATACCCATTGAAGACTTTCCTAATCTTTTCCAAAAAAACCCAAAACAAAACAAAAACAAAAACCCCTTTCATTTGTCTATCTTCCACATCTTTTCCTTTTTTGTGAGTTATTAGTTTGTTTGGGGTTTTTTTTAATATCTTGAAAATTCAAATTAATATCTAGATCACGTCTTCGCTTTACAGAGTGAATCATCAAAGTCTGTTCAGGAACAACCCTGTTTCAGTTTCCTACAATGGTCTTCTTATTGCATGTCCTGAATTAGCTTTACTTGTTTCATATAAGTTCATGAAATAAAGTGGTAAGAAATTGGTTACAATTATCAATCATGTAGCACAGTAACTGGTAATGCAATATTGATACAGAAACCAGATATTTCAGTCTTAGCTATTTGAGCCAATAGTTTTCAGTGAATTACCCAAATTCTTTATGCTTTTGGTGATTGTCTGAAAAAAGGCAGGAGGAATATTAGAAAGTGATAAAATACAGCTCTCTAGAATTCTAAGCCTCTTGAGCACTTCTGACTTTGAAGGAATCAAACAAAAACTGAATCAGGCACCTGTACAAAGGGCAAAGCTCTTACAAGACTGACTGTTGTTGACAAATTTCCATGTGTGTGCTTCATGTAGTAGTGTAGAGAGTTCTACATTAATTTAAATACTCAGTGGAAGAAGGAAATACGAGAAGTAAGAAGGATCACCAATTTGAGTGGTTGTTAACGTGTTTTTGGAAAAGATATGTTTGTATCACCCTGCATAAAGAGATCTAAGGAATAGAACCAATCTATAGAAATACATGTGTATAAAACTATTCCATGCCCTCATGCAGAACTATAGCCAGATTAATAAAAGCATGTGGAGAAGATCTTATCCCTGGAGAAATCAAAGGCAAAACTCCCATGGGTTCTGGATTTGTATGTACTGAGTGCGGAGTATCTGCGTGAATATGCATTTCCTTTCCAGATACATTTTCCACAAATTAGAATCCTGATATCATTTGTTATCAATAGGTCTGGATAATGATATATTTCTATATGTGTAGGTCTATAATTAAGAATAGAAAATATTTCCTTATCAAATATATTTTTTTAAATCGCTATTATTAATTTAAAGTGAGGGAGACTGCTCTGTAATCTTAATTGTTTTCATAATATTTTGTAGTCAGATAATCTACTTTTTTCATGATCCCCAGAAACATTTGGAAACTTCTGCAGAATCTAATTCAGAACTCTCTTTTTGCTGACAATTACTTGTCCTCTTGTTGTTCAAATAACAGACTCACAAATAGAAAGTGAAAATCCTGTATCTTTTTTTTTTCCTCATAGAAAAAATAGTTGAGGAACATTTAATTAGTAGGAAAGAAACTGAGATGAAAAAGAAAAAAAGGACATAACTTTGTCATTCTGAATCCGTGATTTTGTTCTCTTCCCCCTGAAAAAAATAAAAAAGAGGAAAAAAAAGCCCTACAGTGGATACAGATTACTGTAGAAAGGATGATCATTCAAAACTATGGAACAACTTTCATGTGAAGAAATTTAATACATGTTCAGCTTGGAGAGAAAATGTTTGAGGAGGGAAGTGACAGATTTTCATAAAACCATGAATGATATGAACAAAATTAGTTGAGAAATGTTATTTGTGATTTCTTATAACACAGCATCAAATGAAAAAAGTAAGGGGATAATTTTATGCATAAATTTGAACATGTATGTAAGTCCTGTGCTAGTACTTCATCCAACTGTGAATGGTATTATAGAAGAGAAACTGAAGAGTTTCTTCTATCATAGCCTACTAGCATGTGTGCAAGAAGAAGAATAACGTGAGAGCCCTGGCTTCTCTTCATTTGATTTCAGGTCACTGTCACAAAGTGAACACATAACAGCAACTCATAAGTAGCTGTATGAAGACTTGAAAGGACTTCTGTCCTGGTTTGGCCCAAACCAGGCCAATTAGTCTTAGAGAAACCAAGGTCACTGCTAAATTCCTCACTGCTTACGAGTAAAGAGCCAAAGGGGGGTTGCAGCTGCAGGGGGGAGCAGACAGGGCAGGTGACCCAAGATTGACCAACGAGGTATTCCATCCCACACACGTCATTCTCACTTTCCTATTTATCACTAACCCACTGCCTCCTGGAGGTGGGGCCCAGGAGGGAGGGGCCCTCCTGTCTCCCACTGATTGGTACCAGCTTTGCCAGTTTCCAGTTAAAAGCCTGCAGGTGTGATGGCAGTGGGAGCTATTGCATTTTGCCCTCTGCCCGTGCTGGGGGGGAGCTACTGCATTTTCCCCTCTGCCCGTGCTGGGGGGAGCAACTCTGCCTGAGGAGGATTTCCAAGCTCTTGATCTTGGTTTTGTACATATTTGTATATATTTGGTTATTTCTATTATTATTGTTATTATATTCTTTTTCATTATTATAGTTTATTAAAACTGTTTTAACTTTCCAACCCATAAGTCTCTCTCCCTTTTCCCTTTCCCTTTCCCTTAGGGGCAGGGAGAGGGTTAACAGAGAGCATCTGCCACCTGGTTAATAGCTGGCCCAGCTTTAAACCGTGACAGATTCATTGGTGCCCAACGTGGGGCTCGAGAGAAGCTCCAACAGGTTGCTCTGATAAGTTGAATCCTGGCTCTGGTGGGAGGAGACCCGGAGAGCTCAGCTGAGAGAATATCAGATTTCTTCCTTTGAGATTTACAAGGGGTTGGAAAGTTAAAACAGATAGTGAAGATGGTGATGTCATTTTTGAATGCTGTGTTATCTCATCTTTTTATGGAGTTTCTTTCACAGTTGAGTATTGCAATGATGCCTTACCTGCCGTGGGCACTGTGTTATTGCTTGCTTCTTATGAACGTTTACATGCAGTTTAGCAGTGGGTGCTGGTCAAAATGTATTGTTTTGGTATGGGGTTTGATACTGATTTATGCTGTGATAAACTGGGCAGTTAATATTCCGATCTCTTATCTCTATGACACGATGATGGGCAGCTTTAATCGCGAATCAGTAGCAGCGACTTCATCTGCACGCTCCAGGCGTCCTTTAGCAGATTCTGTTAATGATTACACTTCCAGTTTTACTTTGGGAAATAGTACCTTCTCCTTTTCTGCCAAGCTGATTCCACTAGATTTTGCGAAATTAGGATGGTGCTGTCTAGGTGGCATGTTTTTATTTTTGGTTGTCCTGAATGTGTTTCTGATGTGGGATAAGATTAAATATCGGTGCAGGGACAGTTGTAGGTGTTATGCAGCCACCTCAGATCCTACAGTGTGTACTGCCGCTACAGCCACTAAACCCACTGAAACCTTGGCAGCCTGTACCACAGCTGCTACACCCCCCAAGATGGCCACTGTAGCTACTCAGACTCTCAGCACTCCCAAGACAGCCACTGCATCTACTCAGACTCCAGCATCTATCGAATCTCTACCAATTGCTCCTGTAACCAGGAAGAAATACCAAAAGAAATCAGCTCGTGAAGTGAAGGATGATGACTCGGAGCCTTCTAAGGCAGAGCCATCATATGACCCAGGTGAGGGCCCTTCTCAGGCAGAGTTAGGGCCTGACACAGATGGGGGTTTCCTCGATCGTCCTTTTAAAGCAGACCCATCACAGAAGAAAGGTCCTTCTAAAGCAGAACTATCACAAGAGGAGGACTCGGACGTAGAGATAACCTACCACTCCTTATCCCTGAAGGACCTGAGAAATATAAGGAAAGACTTCAGCCGTTATGACAGTGAACCTATTATTACCTGGCTGCTCCGATGCTGGGATAATGGGGCAGACAGCATGCAATTAGATGGCAGAGAAGCCAGACAGTTGGGATCCCTGTCCAGAGATGGTGGTATTGATAAGGCGCTTGCAAGAAAGTCAAACACTATCAGTCTCTGGAGGCGACTCTTGTCAGCTGTAAAGAGCAGGTATCCCTATAAAGATGATGTTATGAGTCACCTAAGCAAATGGACCACTATAGAAAAAGGTATTAACTACCTTAGAGAACTGGCTGTGCAAGAGATCATTTATAGACACCCACGGGACATTGTAGATCCTGTAGATCCTGATGAAGTGGAATGCAACCGATCCATGTTCCGGAAGGTTGTGAAGAATGCTCCACCGACATATACCCATACATTGTCAATATTAGTATGGGGAGAAGATGATATGGCACATTCTACTGTGGGCGAAATGGCTAACTGTATGCGACAGTATGAAGATAGTATTTCTTCCCCACTGCAGGCACGCATCTCGGCTGTGGAAAAACTGACTAAGGAGAACAAGGACTCATTTAAACAACTGTCAGACAAACTGTCCATGATCGAGAATAAACTTGACTCTCTACCTACACAGGCACGCGTTGCAGCCGTTAGGAGAAAACGCTCTCCTACAGGACCAGCTCAAAGGAAACAGAACACATCACGAGGTATCCTGTGGTTTGCCCTGCGTGGTTATGGGGAGGACACGAGCAGATGGCATGGACAACCTACCAGTACCCTACAGGCACGAGTACGTGAGTTGCAAGCTAAAAGAAATACCAGAGAGAATTTTTCTAGGAGGATGGCTGCTCCAGTTACCAATGAGCAGGACCCCAGTCAGGAGAGATGGGCCTCAAATCCCTTTTTCCCAAGTGTGAATAGGAGAAATGAAGGTCCAGTCCCTGTGAGAAGCACGAATCCATTTCTTAATTAGGAGGGTCCTGCCTCCAGCCAGGTGGAGGAGAGGGACAACCGAGTTTATTGGACTGTGTGGATTCGATGGCCTGGCACATTAAAACCACAAAGGTATCGAGCCCTGGTAGACACTGGTGCACAGTGCACCCTCATGCCATCGGATCATAAAGGGGCAGAATCTATCAGCATTTCAGGAGTAACAGGAGGATCTCAAGTGTTATCTGTATTGGAGGCCGAAGTGAGCCTAACTAAAAATGAATGGAAAAAGCACCCCATTGTGACTGGCCCAGATGCTCCGTGCATCCTTGGCATAGACTACCTTAAGAAAGGGTATTTCAAGGACCCAAAAGGGTATAGATGGGCCTTTGGTATAGCAGCTGTAGAGACTGAGGACATTAAACAGCTGTCTACCTTGCCTGGCCTCTCAGAAGATCCTTCTGTTGTGGGGTTGCTGAAGGTTGAAGAACAACAGGTACCAATTGCTACTACCACAGTGCACCGACGACAATATCGCACCAATCGAGACTCCCTGATCCCCATTCATAAACTGATTAGACAATTAGAAAATCAAGGAGTGATTAGTAAGACTCGCTCACCCTTTAATAGTCCTATATGGCCAGTGCGAAAGTCTGATGGAGAATGGAGATTAACTGTGGACTATCGTGTCCTAAATGAAGTTACGCCACCGCTGAGTGCTGCTGTGCCAGACATGCTAGAACTTCAATACGAACTGGAGTCAAAGGCAGCCAAGTGGTACGCCACCATAGACATTGCTAATGCATTTTTCTCTATTCCTTTGGCACCAAAGTGCAGGCCACAGTTTGCTTTTACCTGGAGAGGTATCCAGTACACCTGGAATCGACTGCCCCAGGGGTGGAAACACAGTCCTACTATTTGCCATGGACTGATCCAGACTGCACTAGAAAAGGGCGGAGCTCCAGAACATTTGCAATACATTGATGACATCATTGTGTGGGGTGATACAGCAGCAGAAGTTTTTGACAATGAGAGAAAATAATCCAAATTCTTCTGAAAGCTGGTTTTGCCATAAAAAGAAGCAAGGTCAAGGGACCTGCCCGGGTGATCCAGTTTTTAGGGATTAAATGGCAAGATGGGCGTCGCCAGATCCCGATAGAAGTGATCAACAAAATAACAGCTATGTCCGCACCAACTAACAAAAAGGAAACACAAGCCTTCTTAGGCGTTGTGGGTTTCTGGAGAATGCATATTCCAGATTACAGCCAGATTGTACGCCCTCTTTATCAAGTGACCAGAAAGAAGAATGATTTTCAGTGGGGCCCTGAACAACGACAGGCTTTTGAACAGATTAAACAAGAGACTGTGCATGCAGTAGCCCTTGGACCAGTCCGTACGGGACAAGATGTTAAAAATGTGCTCTACACCGCAACTGGGGACAATGGTCCTACCTGGAGCCTCTGGCAGAAAGTACCAGGGGAGACTCGAGGTCGACCCCTAGGATTTTGGAGTCGAGGATACAAGGGCTCCGAGGCCAATTACACCCCAACTGAAAAAGAGATACTGGCAGCATATGAAGGAGTTAGAGCTGCTTCAGAGGTAATTGGTACTGAAGCACAACTTCTCCTAGCACCTCGATTACCAGTACTAGGCTGGATGTTCAAGGGTAAGGTTCCCACTACCCATCATGCAACTGATGTGACGTGGAGTAAATGGATTGCATTAATTACACAGAGGGCTCGAATAGGAAACCCTAATCGCCCAGGAATCTTAGAAGTGATCATGGACTGGCCAGAAGGCAAAGACTTCGGAATGCCACCAGAAAAGGAGGTGACACGTGCTGAAGAAGCCCCACCATATAATGAACTACCAGAGGATGAGAAGCAGTATGCCCTGTTCACCGATGGATCCTGCCGTCTTGTAGGAAAGCATCGGAAGTGGAAAGCTGCTGTATGGAGTCCTATACGACGAGTCACAGAAGCCACAGAAGGACAAGGTGAATCAAGTCAATTCGCAGAGGTAAAAGCCATCCAGCTGGCTTTAGACATTGCCAAACGAGAAAAGTGGCCAAGGCTGTATGTTTATACTGACTCATGGATGGTGGCAAATGCCTTGTGGGGGTGGTTAAAGCAGTGGAAGCGAAGCAACTGGCAGCGTAAAGGTAAACCTATTTGGGCTGCTAAATTGTGGCAAGATATTGCTGCTCGGCTAGAGAAACTAGTCGTGAAGGCACGTCATGTAGATGCTCACGTACCTAAAAGTCGGGCAACTGAGCAACATAGAAACAACCAACAAGCGGATCAAGCTGCTAAAGTGTTCCAAATAGATTTGGACTGGGAACACAAAGGTGAACTATTTTTAGCTCGGTGGGCTCGTGACACTTCAGGTCATCAAGGAAGAGATGCAACATACAGATGGGCTCGTGACCGAGGGGTGGACTTAACCATGGACTCTATTGCACAGGTTATCCATGATTGTGAAACATGCGCCGCAATTAAGCAAGCCAAACGGTTAAAACCTTTGTGGTATGGGGGGCGGTGGTTGAAATATAAATATGGGGAGGCCTGGCAAATTGACTATATCACACTCCCTCAAACCCGCCAGGGTAAACGTTATGTGCTTACCATGGTGGAGGCGACCACCGGAAGACTGGAAACATACTCTGTGCCCCATGCCACTGCCCGGAACACTATTCTGGGCCTCGAAAAGCAAATCTTGTGGCGACACGGCACGCCAGAGAGAATTGAGTCAGACAACAGGATTCATTTCAAAAACAGTCTCATAGACAACTGGGCCAAAGAGCATGGCATTGAATGGGTATATCACATCCCCTATCATGCACCAGCCTCTGGGAAAATTGAACGGTATAATGGGCTGTTAAAAACTACCCTGAAAGCAATGTGGGGTGGAACCTTTAAAAACTGGGATAAACATCGGGCACAAGCTACCTGGTTAGTTAACACCAGGGGATCTATCAATCGAGCTGGCCCTGCTCAGTCAGACCTTCTACATACAGTAGAAGGAGATAAAGTCCCTGTGGTGCATGAAAGGAATCTATTGGGAAAAACTGTCTGGATTCTTCCTGTAACGGGCAAAGGTAAACCCATTCGTGGGATTGCTTTTGCTCAAGGACCTGGATGTACTTGGTGGGTGATGTTGCAAGATGGTGAAGTCTGATGTGTCCCTGAAGGTGATCTGATTCTGGGTGAGACTACTTAAGTCTGAACTGTATGTTGTTGCTGCATAAGTGTCTTTCAGGTTAAGACAGTGGTGATGAGACCGGAGCTAGCTTCATCAAGTGGCGTCCAGTAACCTCCTCGAGTCTGACATCTTTAACCTGCAACCCGTGGGCACGAACCATGACGAAAGAGAGACTGCTAGCCAGAGAGACTGCTGAGAGACTGCTAGCCAGATGGAAACCCACAATCCTGAACCAAATGAACTTAATGAACTTTTTGTATAGAGATGAATCATAAACTAGTGATATGTGTATATATATTTGAAAATGAAAAGGTAGTGGTGATCTGAGTATGACGTGAATGGTATGGAATAAGGGGTGGAATGTCCTGGTTTGGCCCAAACCAGGCCAATTAGTCTTAGAGAAACCAAGGTCACTGCTAAATTCCTCACTGCTTACGAGTGAAGAGCCAAAGGGGGGTCGCAGCTGCAGTGGGGAGCAGACAGGGCAGGTGACCCAAGATTGACCAACGAGGTATTCCATCCCATACATGTCATTCTCACTTTCCTATTTATCACTAACCCACTGCCTCCTGGAGGTGGGGCCCAGGAGGGAGGGGCCCTCCTGTCTCCCACTGATTGGTACCAGCTTTGCCAGTTTCCAGTTAAAAGCCTGCAGGTGTGATGGCAGTGGGAGCTATTGCATTTTGCCGTCTGCCCGTGCTGGGGGGAGCTACTGCATTTTCCCCTCTGCCCGTGCTGGGGGGAGCAACTCTGCCTGAGGAGGATTTCCAAGCTCTTGATCTTGGTTTTGTACATATTTGTATATATTTGGTTATTTCTATTATTATTGTTATTATATTCTTTTTCATTATTATAGTTTATTAAAACTGTTTTAACTTTCCAACCCATAAGTCTCTCTCCCTTTTCCCTTTCCCTTTCCCTTAGGGGGGGGGAGAGGGTTAACAGAGAGCATCTGCCACCTGGTTAATAGCTGGCCCAGCTTTAAACCGTGACACTTCTTTATAGAACAAGAATTGAACAGGAGATGACTTGTGACCTTAGAGCACAGTTCTTATCATACAGTCTGCTGTCAGTATAAAGTACTGTCCCTTGCTCTGTGCAGATGGTAGAGTTAATTGAGCCCACAGAGAACAGATTCAAGGTTTTTGCTTGCTAACATTCCACTGGTAAAACTAAATAGATTACAAGGAAAGTATTTAACTGAGTGAGGTACTGATGAAAGCAAAATCAAGAACAGTGACTCTATCTGGTATAACAAGCTCAGCTATCCAGCATTTTATACATGTGCCGTTGGACAAAATTTTCTGACAAGCTTACTTTGCCAGACTTTATTCCTGTAATCTTTAAAAAGAGACCAGAAAGACTTTACTAATTGGAGGGGCAGAGGGGCGGCAGAAAACCCCCTCAAAAAACCTACAATAACAACAGCAGAAAAACCCCAAACGACACCACCACAACCCACACCCCAGCACAATTCTTATGTGACAGTTTTCGTCTCAGTCCTGAAGCTATGCTGCCATTTTGCACACAAGAACACAGAGACAAATAAAGCTTGAGCTGCTTATAAAAAGAATTGGCATCTATAATTATTATTATTCTTGAAGTAATTTTAATTTTAATTCACATTTTAAGTGAAAAATCCATCAAGATTTTTTAGCAGATATCACATAGTCTAATTACATACTGGAAACTTTCAAGACACTTAGGAAGCCACAGAAAAAAAGTCATTTAAATAGTACGCTAAAATTTTGTGTATTTACTAGATGGATACTATGAGAATATGTTCTCTTCAAAGTTCGAAATTTTAACTTGCTAACAAACTAATATACAGTTTTCTTCATTTGAAGTAGTTAATTTAAGATAAGCTAACAATAACCAAACTGTATATAACTAAAAATTTAACATTTGAGTCTGTGATTTTTTTTCTTCTATATCACCTACTTCACTGCACAGCATTATTTTTATGAAGCCTGAACTCACCATAAGCTTCAAAAGTTTTCATATGAATCTAGTGAAATGACACTCAAGGAACCATACCAAACCATGGCTTCAAGTTGCCTTTCCTACTGGTACAGTAATAGCAACACTAACATTTGAGGTTATGTAACAGTTTCCCTTCTAAGTCATCATTTCAATTATTGATAACTTCCTGATCCCTTCAGTTTGAGTAAGTAAGTTTGGTCTTACGTGGTTTCACAGGCAGCAGTTAAAACTCTGCCTGTTCTGGTAGCCTAAGCTGGCTGAAAATTCTTTGCTGCCTTTTTTATTTTTGACTGAAGATTTTTTTTGTAACATAAATGTCAAAATTATGATCCAGTAAAAAAGATTTGTGGCAGTGATGTGTCACAACTATCAGGGCAGAGAGATGTCAATGTGCTCTTGCAGCCCGGAAGGCCAACCATATCCTGGGCTGCATCAAAAGCAGTATGGCCAGCAGGTCGAGGGAGGTGATTCTACCCCTCTACTCTGCTCTCATGAGAACTCACCTGGAGTACTGCGTCCAGCTCTGGGGCCCCCAGCATAAGAAGGACATGGAGCTGTTGGAGGGAGTCCAGAGGAGGGCCATGAAGATGATGAGAGGGCTGAAGCACCTCTCCTATGAAGACAGGCTGAGAGAGTTGGAGTTGTTCAGCCTGGAGAAGAGACAGCTAGGGGGCACCTTCTAGCAGCCTCCAGTACCTGAAGGGGGCCTACAGGAAAACTAGAGAGGGACTTTTTACAAGGGCATGTAGTGATAGGATGAGGGGTAATGGTTTTAAACTCAAAGAGAGTAGATTTAGATTAGATATTAGGAAGTAATTATTTCCTGTGAGGGTGGTGAGACACTGGAACAGGTTTCCCAGAGTTCTTGTGGATGCCCCCTCCCTGGCAAGGCTTTAAGCCAGGTTGGATGGGGCTTTGAGCAATCTGGCCTAGTGGAAAAGTGTCCCTGCCCATGTCAGGGGGATTGGAACTAAATGGTCTTTAAGGTCCCTTCCAGCCCAAACCGTTCTATGATTCTCTGATTCTGTATTATTCAGAGAAGATACAGTGCCGTTATGCTATGTAGGTTGTCGGTCTAAGGTGTCAATTGTTCATTATCCTTGTTCTGCTGGCATGGATTTATGAAGATGTAAGTAGCCATATAAATTTATGCTTATTTGCTACTAGTTCTAAGTATCTGAAACATAACATTAAGGTATTTCAGTGCTAATCAAAATCTCAGCAGAGAAAAGTCATTACCAGGTAACATTTCACTTCAGCCACTGAAAATGGTTCCTGCTCTCCATCAATCTAGGTAGCCTGTAACCATCTTAAAATATTAAGACTTATTGCCCTCATCTTATTTTGCAGCAGAATAAGTACTTTTATTAATTATTTTGAATTGGCAAATAAGACAAACCTCAGTATCAGCAGGTAGCTAGGTTTGTTTATATTTCTTTTGCCTCTTATGTAATTTACTTCATCATTTATTAGTGTACAATACATATTATATAGGTTGTAAATTTAAATAAACTAGCACTAAATGCTTAGTGGCTGGAAACTTATAAAAATTAATACAGTCTTTTTAATTACATTATAACTAAGGAGCCATGAGATCCATTGCAATTATTCTTAACAACTCTTACTAAAGTTAACTTCGAAATCCAAGGGCAAGGTGTCACTGATTTTTAGCCAAGACCATGCAGTCAGCATATATTTCATTAAATCATTTCTTGATCTTTTTTTCCAATATGTAAAAACAAAAATGACAGCAGAATATTGGTTATCACTCTTTCTGAGTTTATTGTCTCTCTGTTATGTTTTCTGCTATTCTTTCCTAATCCCCAGTAAGATGTTTTATTTACTTCATGGCACTTTGATCCTCAAATAAAATATTACGCATATTTTTCTTGTCCAGTCCAATTTGAAAAGTATATGATAGTGACCTGCTACTTCTGCTGGCCTATGACCAGATGAAATGAGGAAATATTGAGGCGTGGACAACATTATTTTTTTGTTACATCTGATCCTTATTTTTAAGTGTTTAATGTCTTATGACCATAAACAACATGAGAGTATCTCAAGAGAGGCATCTGCCCATGATCTTTGACTTGGAGATCACTGATATAGAGAAATATGACAGGCAAAGAAAAAAGGTAGATAAAACCTCCTAAGAAATGCAGTAGTAAAGCCTCTTTCTGTCTCTCTGCTCCAAAATACCTTGGTATGGTATGATTAACATCTAACATTTGAATGGGAAAGTTACTTGAATATAAATCTGAGTTCCAGCTAACTATTAGGCACTCTAAGTACTGAATCCTTTATTTTTTTCTGTATTTTGTAAGCCTTGTGTTGAGTAGTAGAGGAAAAAATATATTCTTATTTTAGGGACTTCTTTGACAAGAATCTTAATGTTTGCCTGTGATAATGTTTGCTGTTCACAGCACTTATTAGCCATGAACAGTGGAAAAGTTTCCCACCTTTTGAACACAGCTGGTGGTGTATATATCCTAGGCAAATTTGAAAATGTTATGTCAAAGTGAAACTGCTGACAAAGGGAAAAGGGGTGGGAAGGACAAAAAAAGGAATGCAGGGGCAGAAGTGTCAAAGAGGGGGAAATCAAGAATCAGGAAAAAGAAATACATGAAAAATTGTAGATTCTGTCCCTAGCCTTGAAGAATTTCTCATGACTGAGTTTTTTATTTTACTTAAAACTAATCCCATGTTTGGCAATGCAAGTCATCAGAAGTCTTCTAGACTAGCCTTACTTTCTTCCTTCTCAGTTACATATTGTAATATATATGAATTCTATTTTAATACACAGGAAACAACCAATGTGGAAGACCTAATACACTCATACATCAACAGGTAATTTTAAAGATGTTTGGAGTGGCATCAAAATACTCACAGTACTGTTATGGTACTTAGTTATCCAAATGTTTTACATTGATGTCTATTACTGAAACGGCCTTCACATTATGGGAGAGGAAGCTTATATACTTGATTTTGGAATAAATTACTGAAAAATGATTGTTAGCAGTGACAATTTCTGTATTGCACAATTTGAGTGCTATATGTTGCTGAATGCATGTAGTTAAAAGATTATTTTCTACAGTAATATTTACAGAAGGATTTGATTCCTAGTTACTTTGCTACTTTGAGACAGGATGTTTTAACAGCCTTAACTGTTCCTCTACCTATATTATTATATTGTTTTTTACCATGTAGCGTGAACATCATGATTGATTTTAATTCTTCTAATACTCATTTGCTTTGTAATATGAAGTAATGTTACTAAAGGCTACCTTTACATTTAGGGTAAGGTGAATGTAAGCAAATGCATGGTGAACACATAACATAGAAACTGAATACGCCTGAGGGGGGGTAGCCTTGGATAGGGGCCAAATGTGCACCCAGCCACACACTTACTCCCCCTGCTCAGTGGGACAAGGGGAGAAAATAGGATGAGAAGACTTGTAGGTTGAGATAAAGACAGGGAGATTACTTACCAGGTATTGTAATGGGCAAAACAGACTCAACTTTGGGAAAATTAAAGTAGGTTATTGCCAATTAAAACAGATATGGGTAGGGAGAAAAAAAGACAAACGGTAAAGCTACGCCTTTTCTCCCCACTCTCACAGGCTTAACTCGGCTCCTTCACTCCAGACTCCTCCTCAACCTCCTCCTGAGCAACACAGGGAGGAATGAGGGTACGGTCAGTTCATAGTGGTTTCTCTCTGCCACTCCTTCCCTGTTACATGCCCTGCCCTGGCATGGGCTCTCCCCACAGGCTTCAGTCCTTCAGGAAAAAATGTACTCTGGCATGGGCCCTCTCCATGGGCTGTATTTCTTCAGGAATATCCACGTGCTCCTACATGGGGTGCTCCATGGGCTGCAGCATGAATACCTGCTCTGGTATGGTCGTCTTCACAGGCTGCATGGAAATACCTGCTCCACTGTGGTCCTCTTCCAGGAGCTGCAGCGGGATCCCTGCTCTGGTGCCTGGAGCACCTCCTCCCCCTCCTTATTCTCTCACCTTGGTGTCTACAGGCTTGTTTGTCATGCTTTTTAACTCACTTTACCAGGCAGCATTTTGCTTTTTCTTGAATATGTTTCCACAGAGGCACCACCATTGTGGCTGAGGGTCTCAGCTGTACCTTGCGGTGGGTCTGTTGGAGCCGGCTGGAATCGTCTGTGTCCGGCATGGAGAAGCCCCAGCCTCTTCTTACAGAGGCTGCCCCTGCAGCTCCGCCCCCCAATACCAAAACTTTGGCACATACACTGAATACAATGTCTAGTATTGTATTTTAAATAACTACATTTTCTCCTATTGCACAGCATCTACAGTTACTATGGTTATTCCAAAGACCATCTTCACTTTTTCTAATTTTAAACTACTATCTTTTTGTTTTTGAAAGTTGAATCTTTTGGCTAATAATCAATCAGTTAAATATTAGGTAGTGTTTGGTACACAATATTTTCATATTTGGTACAATAAACAAGGAAGAAGTGTTGCTGATAATCAGAACAAAATAGGTTTTTTTAAATAAAAAACAATTGGGTTTTTGGAGAATGTACCTTGATGTTTTCTTTGAAAACAGTATTTCACTTTGAGATTATTTTTAAAATCTGAGTAATGTGAAGAGTGCTCTAACTGTAACATGAAAAATGTAAAAAATATTGGAGATTAGGTCTGTGTAAAAGTTAAAATACATATATCATAAAAAAGTCTACTGCAAAATCTATTTTTATAAATAGGAATAAAATATAAAATTTCATTGTGTCATTTGGAATTTTCTTTCCAATGGAATGAAAATCTTTTAACTCAAGCTTCTTTTATATAGAGAGACAGAGAAAGAATGAGAGCCATTTTTAAGCAAAATAACTTTTGAACAGGAGTACCCAGATTCTTGGTTTTAAAAATGTCAGGAAAACGTATCTGCAAGCTGGCAGAAGTTTTATTTATTATGTAAATTATGTTTTCTGAGATTGATACAGAAAGTTTACATTCTGCAGCAGAAGTATTCTTTAAAAAAGCCCTGATGGAGCCCAATGACAATGCAGAGATTCTTTGTATTTAACAAATCAGAATACTTATGTTTGATTCTGGTTTCATGATTAGGCAATTAAACAAATAATGCATATAACATACAATATTTCTTTTCTCAGCCATGTCCCTGAATTAAAACATAAATGTTGAGTTAATTCATGCAACAACAGTTGCACGATGTTAACATTTTCACTTTAAGGGTGAAAGAAAATAGACGCTACTAACTTTCTTTAAGTGTGGACTAATCACCATTCAGCTACGGGCAACCTAACTGTTGGCTTCTCGAGCTACTGTTGGGTCCTTTTTTGAAAAGGTGGTGTTTGTGATCACAGTGAAACAGAAATGAAAATTGGAAGGCGAACAGAGCTGTAAGTGCTGCACTGGTCCGTAAGCATATTCATTTCCTTGCTGCTCCCACTGTCCTTCAGATCAGAAGTGTTGCACTGCTTTCTGCCCAGATCAGCAAATGTTCCAACCAACCAACCGGCTAATGTAGCTATAAATTCTTTCCTTTGCTAAAAACCAGCTAGTAGGTTCTTGACTCTTGGAATCTAACATACCATGTTACGTATGAAATATCTAGTTTTCTACTTTTCTGAATCTTCCAAGGAGACTCTATCTGCTTCACCTTTCAATAGTTTTGTTCTCTTTCTAGTTCTTACTTCTGTCTTTTCCTTCCACTGGGACATTTTTTTTTTCTCTCTGTATCTTCCTCTTTCTTTGAGTAATCCAGATATGCCTGCTTATCATGATGTACACCTCTCGGGTTATACCTATACTATGAGATGAATGGACTTAAATGCAGTCTCCTTAACACCAGATTGGAAATTAACCTCATTTTCACTCCAAACTCACAAACATATCTTGAGTGAATATCTTATTGATGGTGAAATACAGGAGGTAGTTTGAACACTCACTTTTCACACCATTAGGGATGTCAAATAGCTTTCTTGCCTCTGTCAAATAGCTTTCTTGCCTCTAAATAACCAAAAGTAAAAGCTGAAATTTTAGCCAGAAGTTTTTCCTTTGCATATCTAAGCTATTAGATAGTAGTATTGCTGAAAGGCTATGGCAAGGATTTTGAATCCTCAGACTATAAGCACAGTATCCCACACAATTAGAAAGGAATGACTGTGATAAAAGGATAGGAACTGAGAAATACCTGCTGTGTTCCCAGGTTTCTCCACTTAAGAGGAAGGAAAAACTTTTAACCTTTTTTATTTTATTTTACTTTTTTTGGGAGAGGAAATTTCTGTTCTGTGAATTGGGTGTGCTTATATTTCTTTCGGAGGAGTATTTTAAAATATTGTTTCCCCATCCCACATCCTGATACTACCCTTGACAAAAACAGTGCCTTTGGACAGTTCTTGTCACTGAACAGTATCTCTGTTTAGAACAGATTAAGAGCTGAGTGTTATTTGTGGTACTTTAAATAGGTTTTATGAAATTTTCAAATTATAGCCTTCTCATCAAGATTCATGGTGATAGGAGGGGGTGTTTAATGTTTGCTCATAATTTTGGTTCCTATGGATAATGTATAAGATCATGATGATACAGATTTGAGCATATCAAATGACAACAAGCTTAGAAGTTGGACAAATTGTGAGTATGTGCAAGAGGCATGAACTCTGGC
This sequence comes from Nyctibius grandis, assembly GCF_013368605.1. Lineage (NCBI taxonomy): Eukaryota > Metazoa > Chordata > Aves > Nyctibiiformes > Nyctibiidae > Nyctibius > Nyctibius grandis. The sequence goes on along the minus strand of NC_090659.1, from coordinate 72,724,577 downwards.
TCCACTGTAATTGTTACTGTGATGTGCTGAAATGAAAATAAAGTACACTTAATGGTGTTTTTCTCAATTAGTAATATCAGTGCACAGGGCTGAGAATATTTAATTATTTCAGCAGAACAACAGCAAACATGGCTTTATCAAACATAAATGGAAGAGCTATGATAGGCTCAGGCACAAATGCATATAACACAGCTGGGGACTGCTCAATTTGTAACCTACATTTCTCAACATTTCCTTAAACCACTAGAGACAAATGAAACCTTCCCCAGGGATAACATCTGGGCAGTACTTCTAAATGGCATGCTGTCACATATGTCAAGCTCTCCTGTGGCTTAAATCTGCCGTAGGCTCAATAGCAGTTATCACTACTGCCGTTGACATAATAATCACTTGACAAAACACTGAATTATTTCTTCACTGAATTCCTATTTGTAGTGAATACTTTACTGAGATCTTATGCAAACTATCCCCTTAATTATACCCAAAATGTCTGTGAAATATTTAGTTTACTGATGTCTTTACTAGAAATGGTAGAATGAACACTTTCCAGAAAAGACTTATAATAAAGTAAGTATTCTGCAGGTTCTTCTTTATTGGAACACACTGCTATCACATCAGTTTTCGTCATCATTTTGAACATTACTTCCCTCACCACTAAGATATATACTGAACGATCATGTCTCATTTTCAAAATGTTCCATATCCGTATCATTGTATCTGATGCCAGAAGTCATAATATTGAATGAGAAATTTTTTTGCTGATATTTGTTACTGAAGTCTCATTTGTTAACTCTTACTGGTTTGATTTTTTATTTATCCGTCTGTGTTTGAAGTCACCAAGAATATGTGTTCTCTAATGGAATCTTTTCTTTGAGTACTTGGATAGAGTAGGAAACCATTCTAAAATTATTATACTTATCTTAAAGTTTAACATGGATGGAGTATGAAAACAAAAAAATAAAATATCTGCATAGTATACATATCACAAAAAATAAGCAACATTGCAAACGCAAATCATTTGTACACAAGGATAGAAGATATTGTTTCATTTCTCATTGTTTCCTTTCAAAAGTATTCTGATCATGAACCCTTTCCTCTGTCATTTATGATGATACTTAGTGCACATCCTGCCTGAAGTTATCTGGTCAACAATCTATTTCTCTGTTTAGGTCTACCATGAAGATGGACAGATATTAGCATCAGTTCATCCCGGTTCTTCACCAAAAGCATTAAATTTGTAGAGTTCCATGAGACACGACATCAGATGAGTTGAATGAAACAGGTGATGCTGTCACGTGTGTTGGAAAGGTAAAATCAGTTTAGAATTATGCTCCTGCAGTTGTCATCTCTGAATAGTCAAAAATGAAAAAGGAAGATTTTTCTCTCAGGTGAATAATCAAGTGGCTCTTCTTTTTTTTAAAATGTGCCATAGCTGCTGAAAGATCAATGCATCTATCCCATCAGTTGCTTAGCTTTTCAGAAAGGAAAAGAGAGACAATTTTAACTGACTTAAAATAAAATACTGCTGGACTAACAGTTACAAGTTTAAATAAATGAAAAACTAATGTAAAATTACATTGAAAAGATAGTTGCAACAGTCTTAAGAGAAGAAAAAAGTGGTGGTAAATATTTTATGTAGCAACAGTTTAATTACCGGGTATGTTTATAAGGCCAAAAGATAATGACCAGGTGAATACTTGACAGTTTCAGCACACAATCAGTTTATCTTATCTAGGTCCATAGGGTCTGGAGCAGATGTTTGCTAGCAAAGATGCAGTGCTGAAATTTGATGGACTGTTATATATGTGTAGATAATGTGTGTTTGCATCTCTGTAGATATAAAAATGCATTCTGTATGATCATTGAGATGTTTCAGGGGATAAGTCAACAGCTCTGAATAACTGCAAATTTTGTTCTCCTAATGTCTGGCTTTTATTTACATGTAGCAGGTTTTCTCCTATAATACATTCATCTCAAAACATGATTTTAAATATGAAACTGCCTAACCCTAGCTTATTTACTAAGATGCAAATTAGAAAGGCATTATTAAAATCTTTTATTAACAAATGTAAATATCACAAGGTAAAAATTCCGATGGTTTCTAAGAGCTGGCGTTTACTATATAGTTTCATATGAAATTAAATGGTAATTACCTTTATTTGCAAATAAATGCTCCAATATTCAGGGAAATAGCTCTGACCACTACATATAAATAAGCTCACTTTTCAGGGGTGAATTATGGAGATTTTCCCCCTCATATAATGTAATCAGTCTCAATTAGTATTCTGTAGCATATTTTTAGTGAAAAAATTCTTGTTTGTCTTATTGTAAATGTCCAGGGTACTGAAAGAGAGAAAATTATCATGCCATTCTATAAGGAGATTGAGTCAGAAGGAACATAATGCTGCAGTATAATGACTTATGTGTTCTTCTATACTGGAAAACAGGAGGCTAGCTACCAGCCTTTCCTTCTAGGAGTGTTTAAGAATTTTACATTACATTGTTATTGATTACAAAAAATAAATAAATTAATAAAATCAAATTGTAGGAAGGAAGAAACGGCCCCTTCTTCCAGTTAAATTACAGAATCACAGAACCACAGAATGTTAGGGATTGGAAGGGACCTCAAAAGATCATCTAGTCCAATCCCCCTGCCGGAGCAGGATTACCTAGATCATATCACACAGGAAGCGTCCAGGTGGGTTTTGAATGTCTCCAGAGAAGGAGACTCCACAACCTCTCTGGGCAGCCTGTTCCAGTGTTCAGTCACCCTCACCGTAAAGAAGTTTTTCCTCATACTTATGTGGAACCTCCTGTGTTCCAGCTTGCACCCATTGCCCCTTGTCCTGTCAAGGGATGTCACTGAGAAGAGCCTGGCTCCATCCTCATGACACTTGCCCTTTCCATATTTATAAACATTAATGAGGTCACCCCTCAGTCTCCTCTTCTCCAAGCTAAAGAGACCCAGCTCCCTCAGCCTCTCCTCATAAGGGAGATGTTCCACCCCCTTAATCATCTTCGTGGCTCTGCGCTGGACTCTCTCTAGCAGTTCCCTGTCCTTCTTGAACTGAGGGGCCCAGAACTGGACACAATATTCCAGATGCGGCCTCACCAGGGCAGAGTAGAGGGGGAGAAGAACCTCTCTTGACCTGCTAATCACACCCCTTCTAATACACTCTAGGATGTCATTGGCCTTGTTGGCCACTAGGGCACATTGCTGGCTCATGGTCATCCTGCTGTCCACTAGGACCCCCAGGTCCCTTTCCCCTACGCTGGTCTCCAACAGGTCTGTCCCCAACTTGTACTCATACATGGGGTTGTTCTTGCCCAGATGCAGGACTCTACACTTGCCCTTGTTATATTTCATTAAATTTCTCCCCGCCCAACTCTACCATTCTGCCCCAGAATACAATTCCCACATCAGAGTCAACTAAAAGGAACAGCTTTCTGTGCATGGTTATGTGTGACACAAAATTTGGCATCCTTTGTGTGAACCTAATTCCAATGACAGTTTGAAGCTTATATGGTAGGCTTCTACGTAGAAATTTAAGCTGTGGGTGCATTTTCTTTTCTGCAGTCTATCACAGAGATGCTAACCTACATTGGAAAGCAAAAGAGAAAGTATGTGGTGGAAGGAAGTTTGCCAAATCTGTCATCTGTGTAGACAGGAAGTGATACAAGTCACCGAAAATCCTTTGGCTATAATGTTATGATTAGAATTAGATGAGAGACCTTTAGTGAAATTTTCAGTATTTCACTAATATTCAATCTTAGTCTGTACTAAGAGGAATAAAAACTTGGACATCTGTCCCCACGCTCAAACCCCTCCTCCCTTGAAATAATAAATCAGCAATTTTGGAGACCATTTATTGGAATGTAATTTCATCAGGTTCAGGTTCCTAGTGTTATGTATATAGAATTTTCTGATTAAAAGAGAACAGCTTGAAGATGAGATCTAAAATCAGGAGGAGGTATTTATACTGCCTAACATACACACCTAACTTTGTATGGGATTCATTTTACTCAGTTTTAAAGGAGAGAGAAACAATTCTTTTTCCATTTCAGACACTTAAGATTAAGTGTCTCAGTACAGGTGTTTTCATGTGATTTAGGCGTATAAGCTCCCAATACAGTGTATGAACATTAATTAGTGGAGGCTAAAGAGCAATTCTGATGATTGTAAAATCATCAGAAAGAGTCTGGGGCACAAGTTGTTTTCTCCTCCCTCCTTCCATTTTCAGGTGATGACATGGGATGGAATAGTAGGATTGTCTCTATAAATGCCTAGCTACGAGACTGGTGCTACAGGCAGGGCTTTGGGTTCTTTGATAATGGCTGGTTTTATAAGACACCAGGCGTGATGGTAATACATGGGAAAGGTTTATGTCGTAGGGGCAAAAGGGTTCTGGGACAGGAATTAGCAGGGCTCATTCGGAGAGCTTTAAACTGGATTCGAAGGGGGATGGGGTAGTAGCTGGGCTTGCACCACTGGGGCAACGCTCTAGTGTTGAGGTAGACCAGGAGGCCACCCATCCCCCTGGGGTGAAATTGGTGTGCTCAGCTCGCTCCCTGAAATGCCTGTACACCAATGCGCGCAGCATGGGGAATAAGCAGGAGGAGCTGGAAATCCGTGTTCGGTCGGGGGGCTATGATTTAGTGGCAATTACAGAGACTTGGTGGGACACCTCGCATGACTGGAATGTGGTCATGGATGGCTATGTCCTGTTCAGGAAAGACAGGCCGCTAAGGAGAGGTGGTGGAGTTGCTCTTTATGTGAGTGAACAGCTAGAATGTATTAAGTTCTGTCCAGGGGCGGATCAGGAGCGAGTTGAGAGTTTGTGGGTGCGAATTAAGGGGCAGGCTGGCAGGGGTGATACTGTTGTGGGTGTCTATTACAGGCCACCGGATCAGGATGAGGAGGGTGATGAGGCCTTCTACAGGCAGCTGAGAGCAGTCTCGCAGTTACAGGGTCTGGTTGTTGTGGGGGATTTCAACTACCCTGATATTTGCTGGGAGGCCTACTCAGCCAGCCATCCTCAGTCCAGGAGGTTCCTCCAGTGCATTGATGATAACTTTCTGATGCAAATGGTGGATGAGCCAAGTAGGAGAGGAGCGCTGCTGGATCTTATCCTCACTAACAAGGAAGGTCTGGTTGAAGAGGTGAAGGTTGAGGGCAGCCTTGGTTGTAGCGACCATGAGATGGTGGAGTTCAGGATCTCATGTGGCAGGACCAGAATAGCTAGCAGAATCACAACCCTGAACTTCAGGAGGGCCAACTTTGGCCTTTTCAAGCAATTGCTAGGGGAAATCCCATGGGACAGGGTACTAGAAGGTAAGGGGGCCCAAGATAGTTGGTTAGCATTCAAGGACTGCTTCTTCCGAGCTCAAGATCAGAGCATCCCAGCAGGTAGGAAGTCAAGGAAGGGTAGCAGGAGACCTGCATGGTTAAACAGGGAACTGCTGGGCAAACTCAAGTGGAAGAAGAGGGTGTACAGATCATGGAAGGAGGGGCTGGCCACTTGAGAGGAATAGAAGTCTGTTGTCAGAGGATGTAGGGAGGCAATTAGGAAAGCTAAGGCCTCCTTGGAATTAAACCTTGCAAGAGAGGTCAAGGACAACAGAAAGGGCTTCTTCAAATACATTGCAGGTAAAGCCAACACTAGAGGCAATGTAGGCCCATTGATGAATGAGGTGGGGGCCCTGGAGACAGAGGATAAAAGGAAGGCGGAGTTACTGAATGCCTTCTTTGTCTCTGTCTATACCGCTGGAGGCTGTCCTGAGGAGCCCCGGACCCCTGAGGCCCCAGAAGAAGTCAGGATAGAGGAGGAATCTGTCTTGGTAGATGAGGGCTGGGTCAGGGACCAATTAAGCAACCTGGACCAATTAAGCAATCCATGGGCCCTGATGGGATGCACCCGCGGGTGCTGAGGGAGCTGGCGGAAGTCATTGCTAGGCCACTCTCCATCATCTTTACTAAGTTGTGGGCAACGGGAGAGGTGCCTGAGGACTGGAGGAAAGCGAATATCACTCCAGTCTTCAAAAAGGGCAAGAAGGAGGACCCGGGTAACTATAGACCGCTCAGCCTCACCTCCATCCCCGGAAAGGTGATGGAACAACTTGTCCTTGGTGCTGTCTCTAGGCACATCAAGGACAGGGGGATCATTAGGGGCACTTAGCATGGCTTCACCAAGGGAAAGTCATGCTCAACCAACTTGATAGCCTTTTATGAGGATGTTACCCGGTGGATAGATGATGGTAAAGCTCTGGATGTGGTCTATCTCGATTTCAGTAAAGCGTTTGACACAGTCTCCCACAGCATCCTCGCAGCTAAACTGAGGAAGTGTGGTCTGGATGATCGGGTAGTGAGGTGGATTGTGAACTGGCTGAAGGAAAGAAGCCAGAGAGTGGTGGTCAATGGGACTGAGTCCACTTGGAGGTCTGTGTCTAGCGGAGTCCCCCAAGGGTCGGTACTGGGACCAGTTCTATTCAATATATTCATTAATGACTTGGATGAGGGAATAGAGTGCACTGTCAGCAAGTTCGCTGATGACACAAAACTGGGAGGAGTGGCTGACACAATGGAAGGCTGTGCAGCCATTCAGAGAGACCTGGACAGGCTGGAGAGTTGGGCGGGGAGTAATTTAATGAAATATAACAAGGGCAAGTGTAGAGTCCTGCATCTGGGCAAGAACAACCCCATGTACCAGTACAAGTTGGGGGCAGAGCTGTTGGAGACCAGCGTAGGGGAAAGGGACCTGGGGGTCCTAGTGGACAGCAGGATGACCATGAGCCAGCAGTGTGCCCTTGTGGCCAAGAAGGCCAATGGCATCCTGGGGTGTATTAGAAGGGGTGTGGTCAGCAGGTCAAGAGAGGTTCTCCTCCCCCTCTACTCTGCCCTGGTGAGGCCTCATCTGGAGTATTGTGTCCAGTTCTGGGCCCCTCAGTTCAAGAAGGACAGGGAACTGCTAGAGAGTCCAGCGCAGAGCCACGAAGATGATTAAGGGGGTGGAACATCTCCCTTATGAGGAGAGGCTGAGGGAGCTGGGTCTCTTTAGCTTGGAGAAGAGGAGACTGAGGGGTGACCTCATCAATGTTTATAAATATGGAAAGGGCAAGTGTCATGAGGATGGAGCCAGGCTCTTCTCAGTGACATCCCTTGACAGGACAAGGGGCAATGGGTGCAAGCTGGAACACAGGAGGTTCCACATAAGTATGAGGAAAAACTTCTTTACGGTGAGGGTGACTGAACACTGGAACAGGCTGCCCAGAGAGGTTGTGGAGTCTCCTTCTCTGGAGACATTCAAAACCCACCTGGACGCGTTCCTGTGTGATATGATCTAGGTAATCCTGCTCCGGCAGGGGGATTGGTCTAGGTGATCTTTCAAGGTCGCTTCCAATCCCTAACATTCTGTGATTCTGTGAAAATAGACATAGAATCATAGAATTGTTTTGGTTAGAAAGGACATTCATCAAGTCCAACTGTTAACCTGGCACTGCGAAGTCCACCACTAAACCATGTCCCTAAGCACCACATCTACTCGTCTTTTAAATACCCCCAGGGATGGTGTCTCAACCACTTCTCTGGGCAGCCTGTTCCAATGCTTGACAACCCTTTCGGTGAAGAAAGTTTTCCTGATACCCAATCTAAACCTCCCCTGGCAAACCTGAGGCCGTTTCCTCTGGTCCTATTGCTTGTTACCTGGGGGAAGAAACTAACACCCGCCTTGCTACAACCTCCTTTCAAGTAGTTGTAGAGAGAGTGGTAAGGTCTCCCCTCAGCCTCCTTTTCTCCAGACTAAAGAACTCTGGTTCCCTCAGCTGCTCCTCATAAGACTTGTGCTCTAGACCCTTCATGAGCTTTGTCGCCCTTCTTTGGACTCGCAATGTTTGATTCATTTGCCTGAAAAAGGGGTCTCACACTGTATCCTAGTTATCCTTCCAAGTTGCCAGCTGTTCCAGGATGTCACAGCTATCTTGCAGGTCCTGTATCATTCAGGTGAGTATTTCTCGGATATCCTAGGGCAGCAACAATGGCTCTACTGCACTATAGTTAGGCAACTGAACCTAATCCATAGTGGTTGTTGTGTCTAGGCTGCACAAACTGTGAGTGTGATCTGCTGCCTAAAATTTGCCTCTAGTGCTATTTGAAGTTACTTAGATTATCTGAGAAAACAGATGGGAGATCCATGCCTCCGTGAAGAAGGAGCTGGAAGCTGAAAAGATAGTTTAGGACTCAAATGGCACTTGGCATATCTCATTAGGCAAGTGAATCAAGTTCCAGCAGTCTAGTGCCTGTAATGGAAATTTGTACACATAATTCGCTTGTAACAGTACCCATGACCATTCAGGAGTATCACAGCGTATCACAGTACCATATGACTTATTCAATCAAGATGTATCTAAGTTATAGTATAATTACTCAATGTAAATATAATCAATATGTTGTTAATGTACATGTATTCAATGTGCATTTAACCATAACTATATATATATTGCATTGTCTTGTCCACGGGAAATATTATATCATAGAATCATAGAATGGTTTCAGTTGGAAGGGACCTTAAAGATCATCTAGTTCTAACCTCCCTGCCATGGACAGGGACACCTTTCCACTAGAACAGGTTGCTCAAAGCCTCATCCAATATGGCCTTGAACACTGCCAGGGAGGGTGCATCCACAGCTGTTCCGGGCAACCTGTGCCAGTCTCTCACTACCCTCACAGTCAAGAATTTCTTCCTAATATCTAATCTAAATCTACCCTTTTTCAGTTTAAAACCATTCCCACTCTTCCTGTCACTACATGCTCTTTTAAAAAGTCCCTCTCCTGCTTTCCTGTATGCCCCCTTCAGGTACAGAAAGGCTGCTAGAAGGTCCCCCTGGAGCCTTCTCTTCTCCAGGCTGAACAACTCCAAATCTCTTAGACTAGACAGGTGAGAGGTGAGCATCTCACAGGAGAGGTGCTCCAGCCCTCTGATGATCTTCGTGGCCATCCTCTGGACTCATTCCAACAGCTCCATGTCCTTCTTATGTTGGGGAACCCAGAGCTGGATGCAGTACTCCAGGTGAGGTCTCACAAGAGCACAGTAGAGGGGCAGAATCACCTCCCTTGACCTGCTGTCCACGCTTCTTTTGAGGCAGCCCAGGATACGGTTGGCCTTCTGGACTGCAAGCGCACATTGCCGGCTCATGTTGAGCTTCTCATCAACCACCATCCCCAAGTCCTTCTCCTCAGGGCTGCTTTAAATCCACTCTGTGCCCAGCATGTATTTGTGCTTGGATTGCCCCGACCGACGTGCTGGACCTTACACTTGTCCTTGTTGAACTTCATGCAGTTCACACAGGCCCAGCTCTCAAGCCTGTCAAGGTCCCTCTGGATGGCATCCCTTCCCTCCAGCATGTTGACCGCTCCACACAGCTTGGTGTCACTGGCAAACTTGCTGATGGTACACTCAATCCCACTGTCCATGTCACCGACAAAGATGTTAAACAGCGCCAGTCCCAATACCGACCCCTGAGGAACACCACTTGTCACTGGTGTCCACTTGGACATCGAGCCATTGACCGCAACTCTTGGAGTGTGACCATCCAACCAATTCCTTATCCACTGAGTGGTCCTTCTGTCAAGTCCATGTCTATCCAATTTAGAGAAAAGGATGTCATGCAAGATAGTATCAGATGCTTTGCACAAGTCTAGGTAGATGACATCTGTCGCTCTTCACCTACCCACCAGTGCTGTAACCCCATCATAGAAGGCCACCAAATTTGTCAGGCACGATTTGTTGGCTGTCACCAATCACCTCTTTGATTTTCATGTGTCTTAGCATAGTTTCCAGGAGGATCTGCTCCATGATCTTGCCAGGCACAGAGGTGAGACTGACTGGCCTGTAGTTCCCTGGGTCTTCCTTTTTGCCTTTTTAAAAATGGGGGTTATGTTTCCCCTTTTCCAGTCAGTGGGAACTTCACCAGACTGCCACGACTTCTCAGAAATGATGGATAGCGGCTTAGCAACTTCATCCGTCAGTTCCCTCAGGACCCGTGCATGCACCTCATCAGGTCCCATGGACTTGTGCACCTTCAGGTTCCTTAGATGGTCTCGAACCTGATCTTCTCCTACTGTGGGCAGTTCTTCATCTTTCCAGTCCCTGCCTCTGCCTTCTGCGACTTGGGTGGTGAGGCTAGAGCACTTGCTGGTGAAGACGGAGGCAAGAAAGTCGTTGACTACCTCAGCCTTCTCCATATCCCAGGTAACCAGGTCTCCTATTTCCTTCAGGAGAGGGCCCACATTTTCCCTAGTCTTCCTTTTATCACTGATATACCTATAGAAGCACTTCTTGTTGCCCTTGACATCCCTGGCCAGATTTAATTCTATCAGGGCTTTAGCTTTCCGAACATGCTCCCTGAGTGCTCGGACAATTTCCCTGTATTCCTCCCAGGCTACCTGCCCTTGCTTCCACCCTCTGTAGGCTTCCTTTTCATGTCTGAGTTTGTCCAGGAGCTCCTTGTTCATCCATGCAGGCCTCCTGGCATTTTTTCCTGCCTTCCTCTGCTGGTTCTTGCCTTTACGACCCTCCATTTTTCTGCAGTTTTATCCCCCCTTCCTTCTGTGTGTGCCGCTGTGGCGGTTTTCAGCTGTTTGGCCATGGACTGCAGGGCCACAGCAGACTGCACTTGGACCCTATTATCCAACTCCTTCTCAGCCTCCTTGATGTCACACAGCCTCCTCACTGCCTCCTGCATCTCAGCCACCTGCTGCAGGAGGTCATCCACCTGGGCACACCTCATGAAGGCAGGTCTGCTGCTGCCTATCCCTGCCCCAGGCAAAAAAGATCAAGGCATTTACCACATCCTGAGGTCTGCATTCCAGCCTCCCCCTTCAGCAGCTCCATCTGGGTGGAGGCATCGGTCATGGCTGGCGTTGATGATGCAGATCCCTGAGCCAGAGCTGCAGCCCTTTCTCTCAGGCGAGTGCCCACCGTTGTGCCTTGAGGGTCAGGTAGGGCGTCTGCGCTTGCCCTGTGCCGCCCTCCTTGTGCAACCTCCTGTGCAAACTGCTGCACCACACTGTGTTTGCCCACCCTGTTTATGGTGCTCCTGGTCGCTGGTGCTCCTAAGGCCACCTTTTGTAGGAGGGGCCATGGTTGCTCTGGCAACACCCCCGCCTTGTCTGACTCTCCGCGAGAGCTGCCAGCTCCTGGCAGTTCTTGCCATTGCCCTGGCATTTCCTTACCTCAGGAAAAGCCCTGTGTGCCGAGATCTGCCGCTCTGCTGCAGGACCGACCGGCTCCAGAGCAGCTCCCCTCGGCGACTGACATCTTCAGGAAATGTAAATTTATTATGAGATTACAATATTAGAGTGTGTTGTCCAAGGGATTCTTCAGAGCTAAGTCCACATTGCAGACATAATGCTATTAGTGATTGATGAATCTGTATCGTGAGCAAGAACTTTGTGCTGGTGAACTTCACCACGGATAGGAACTCTGTGCAGCATGCCGTGATCAATGAAGAGAGGCTAGTCTGCTGCTGTGACAGCTGGGGTTCCACACATCAGGAGGGACAGAAGACTGATATTTTAGGTTTAGCAGGTTGTTATTCTGCCTGGCATCTGTTTTATGGTCTGGAAGGGAGTGGATTTCCTAATGATTTTTATTAGCTCTGCTTAGATAACCCAGATGCCCTGGAGCTCCTCAGTGGGATAAATGCCTTTACATGAGCAACAAAATTAAGGCCGTAATGGTTTGATAACCTAAAGCTCCTTCTATAGCTTGTAAAAAAATACTGGCATCTCTAGAGACTAACTCATCTGCTCTTTCCTATGCAGAGTATTGTCCTTAGAGGTTATTACAAAGTGAGACCAGAGTGATTAATTAAGACTTGTATGCCTTTTAGATACCTAAAGTAGGGCAGATGAATCCAAAATATGTGTACCTAATTTAGAAGGCTAGTCTGCTTTAATTCTTATACAGGCAATGCAGAAAGATAGATTCCTCCAAAGAGCTACTCAGAGCAGGCATATAATTTAAGTGCGCTGTATATAGAATAGCTTTTCATCCTCTGCTAATTACAGAGAAAACCTCAGGACTGTTACTCTTCCTGTCCTATTTTCTTTCATTTTAGGAGGCAGAAAGAAAATAAAAATGTCAGGGGGATGCAGAATTATCAAAAAATAACTAGAAATGTTGTGACTGTGTTGCTCAAATGTAATATGGAGGACCTAAAGACATGTACTGGTTTTGAATTAGAAAATAAAAAATTTTAATATCTTTCTTTAATTTTCAAGATGTGGTCCCTATGCCAATATAGTATTTCCTACAGGAGTAATTTCTTTTTCTCTGATTCTGACCAGAATTTCCACCTCAAGAATTGTTAAAAGTTTTGTTGAAGCTGATACACTGTTATAAGTTACAGCTTTGAGAAATTGGCATTTTCAGTCAAACAATGGTATTGTCAGAAGTTTCTTGACTATATGTTAACCAAAAGCTGAGAAATTCCACTGCTTGTGACCCAGAGTCCAGTTGTGTGCAGTGCAAACTTAGCTCAGACTTAATGAAAACAAAAAAAGATCTTAAGCACTGAGCAAATACATAGCATAAAGCCACGTAAAATAAGAATAATGACAACAAACAAAAGTGGAATTGTTGAGACACTACCATATAGAAGCTTACAGACTCAGGAGAAAAATACTGATGCAAAAAGTCAAAAAACCCAAATTAAAAAAGTAGAGGGTGAAAAGTCGGCAATTCAAACAATGCATCCCAAACTTAGTGGCAACTGGCTAATCAACAAAGACCTGTGCATTGCCTACACTGGTAGTTCTAATAGTGTTCAGACTTACTTCGTAACTAACTTATTTTTTAAAGGTTGATGCAGGTTTCTTTTAGATTTTAAAATAATATAATAAATGATATATGCCTTTTACATTTATGGAATGAAACATGGGGGTGGCACACCAATGTTTGTGGGACGGTGTGCTAGTGAGGTGCTTCCATCTGCCATCTCAGTGGAGGCAGGAGAAGGAGAGCCATGAGGCAGCAGAGATGCAAGTGTTATGGGTGGTTAGAAACCATGGAAGTGCCTGAGAATGGTCATGCAGGAATTAGGGCTTCTCCCCCGACAAAGGTGGCAGGATCAATAACCCAACTGAGGTACAACTTCACCATGTTGCAGCATGGGCAACAAACAGGAGGAGCTGGAAACCATTGCACAGCAGGAAAGCTATGACATAGTTGCCATCAGGGAAACATGGTGGGATGACTTGCACGACTGCAGTGCTGCAATGGATGGTTATAAACTCTTCAGAAGGGATAGGCAAGGTAGGGGACGTGGTGGGGTGGCCCTGTGTGTTGGGGAGTGTTCTAACTGTCTAGAGCTTGAGCATGCTGACGATAGTATTGAGTGTTATAGGTAAGAATGAGGGGGAAGGCCAACAAGGCACAGATATCATAGTGGAAGTCTGCTATAGACCACCCAGCCAGGTTGAAGAGGCAGATGGAATATTCTATAAGCAACTGGGAGATGTCTCACAATCAGTAGCCCTTGTTCTCATGGGGAATTTCAACTTACGGGATGTCTGCTGGAAATACAATACAGAAGAGAGGACATGGTAGACCATGTTCCTGGAATGTGTGGAAGATAACTTTCTGACACAGCTGGTCAGAGAGCCAACTAGGGAAGGCGCCCTGCTAGACCTCTTGTTTGCAAAGAGAGAAGGACTTGTGGATGATGTGATGGTTGGAGGCCATCTTGGGCATAGCGATCAAGAAATGAGAGAGATTTCAGTTCTTGGAGAAGTAAGGAGGGGGGTCAGGAGAACTGCTACCTTGGACTTCTGGGGATCAGACTTTTAGACTTTTAGACTGCCCAGACTTTAGGGCCTGTTTAGAACCCTGGTGGACAGAGTCCCTTAGGAGGCAGTCCTGAAGGGCAAAGGAGTCCAGGAAGGATGGACACTCTTCAAGAAAGTAACCTTAAAGGCGCAGGAGCAGGCCATCCCCACGAAAGATGAGCTGGTGGGGAAGGAGAATGTCCTGGCTGAACAGAGAGCTTTGGCTGGAACTCAGGAAAAAAAGGTGAGTTTACAAGCTTTGGAAGAAGGGTCAGGCCACTTAGGAGGACTACAAGGATGTTGTGAGGCTATGCAGGGAGAAAATTAGTAGGTCCAAAGCCCAACTAGAACTTAATCTGGCTACTGCCATAAAAGACAATAAATGTTTCTATAAATACATTAGCAACAGACAAAGGCTAAGGAGAATCTCCATCCTTTATTGGATGCAGAGGAAAACATAGTAACAAAGGCTGAAGAAAAGGCTGAGGTGTTTAATGCCTTCTTTGCCTCAGTCTTTACCAGTAATACCAGTTGTTCTCCAGGTACCTAGCCCCCTGAGCAGGAAGACAGGGAGCAGAATGAAGCACCAGTAATCCAAAGAGAAATGGTCAGCAACCTGCTACACCACTTAGACACACACAGGTCTATGGGGCCAGATGGGATCCACCCAAGGGTACTGATGGAGCTGGAGAAAGTGCTCACCAAGCCACTTTCCATCATTTATCAGCGGTCCTGGCTAACCGGGGAGGTCCCAGGAGACTGGAAATTAGCAAATGTGATGCCCATCTACAAGAAGGGCCAGAAGGAGGATCTGGGGAACTACAGGCCTGTCTGTCTGACCTCACTGCTGGGAAAAGTTATGAAGCAGATCATCTTGAGTGCTGTCATGGGGCACATACAGGACAACCAGGCGATCAAGCCCAGTCAGCATGGGTTTATGAAACGCAGTCCTGCTTGACTAACCTGATCTCCCTCTATGACAAGGTGACCCACTTAGTGGATGAGGGAAAGGCTGTGGATGTTGTCTACCTAGACTTTAGTAAAGCCTTCGACACCATTTCCTACAACATTCTCCTGGAGAAACGGACTGCTCATGGCTTGGATGGGCATACGCTTTGCTGGGTAAAAAACTGTCTGGATGGTCAGGCCCAAAGAGCTGTTGTGAATGGAGGTAAATCCAGTTGGTGGCCGGTCACAAGTGGTGCTCCCCAGGCCTCAGTGTTGGGGCCAGTTCTCTTTAATATCTTTATCAATGATCTGGACCAGGAGATCGAGTGAATCCTCAGTAAGTTCACAGATGACACTGAGCAGAGCAGGAGTGTTGATCTGCTTGAGGGTAGGAAGGCTCTGCAGAGGGATCTGGAGAGACTGGATTGATGGGCTGAGGCCAACTGTATGAGGTTCAACAAAGCTAAGCGTTGGGTCCTGCACTTGGGTCACAACAACCCCATGCACCACTACAGACTTGGAGAAGAGTGGCTGGAAAGCCGCCTGGCAGAAATAGATCTGGGGGTGTTGATCAATAGCCAGCTGAATATGAGCCAGCAGTGTGCCCAGGTGGCTAAGGCGACCAACAGCATGCTGGCTTGTATCAGAAATAGTGTGGCCAGCAGGATTAGGGAAGTGTTTTTCCCCCTGTACTCAGCACTTTTGAGGCTGCACCTTGAATACTGTGTTTATTTTTGAGCCCCTCACAAGTAGTAAGACATTGAGGTGCTGGAGCATGTCCAAAAAAGGGCAACGAAGCTCATGAAGGGTCTAGAGCTCCAGTCTTATGAGGAACGGCTGCAGGAACTGGGATAGTTTAGTCTGGAGAAAAGGAGGCTCGGGGGAGACCTCATCTCTCTCTACAACCACCTAAAAGGAGGTTGTAATGAGGTTGGGGTTACGTCTCTTTTCCCAGGTAACAAACGATAGGACGAGAGCAAATGGCCTCAAGTTGTGCCAGGGGAGGTTTACACTGGATATTAGGACTAATTTCTTCAGCAAAGTGTTATCAAGCATTAGAATCACAGAATCAACCAGTTGATCATCGAGTCCAACCGTTGCCCTGACACCACCCTGTCAACTAGACCATGGCACTAAGTGCCATGTCCAGTCTTTTCTTAAACACCTCCAGAGATGGTGACTCCACCACCTCCCTGGGCAGCCCATTCCAATGGCTAATGACCCTTGCTGAGAAGAAATGCTTCCTAATGTCCAACCTGAACCTCACCTGGAGAAGCTTGAGGCTATGTCCTCTTGATCTATCACTAGTTGCCCGGGAGAAGAGGCCAACTCCCACTTCACTACAACCTCCCTTCAGGTAGTTGTAGACTTCAATAAGGTCACATCTGAGCCTCCTCTTCTCCACGCTAAACAACCCCAGCTCCCTCAGCCGGTCCTCATAGGTCAGACCCTCCAGACCCTTCACCAGCTTGGTCGCCCTCCTCTGGACTCTCTCCAACACCTCAACATCTTTCTTGAAGTGCGGGGCCCAGAACTGAACACAGTACTCAAGATGCGGCCTCACCAGTGCCGAGTAGAGAGGGATGATCACTTCCCTAGTCCGCCTGGCTACACTATTCCTAATAGAGGTCAGGATGCCACTGGCCTTCTTGGCCACCTGGGCACGCTGCTGGCTCATGTTTAGCCGGCTGTCGATCAGCACCCCCAGGTCTCTTTCCACCGGGCCGCTTTCTAACCACTCTTCCCCCAGCCTGTAGAGCTGCATGGGGTTGTTGTGGCCAGTGTAAGACCCGGCACTTGTTCTTGTTGAACCTCATGCCGTTGGTCTCGGCCCATCTATCTAACCTGTCCAAATCCCTCTGTAGGGCCTGCCTACCCTCCAGCAGATCGACACTGCCACCCAGCTTGGTGTCATCTGCAAATTTACGGAGGGTGCACTCAATCCCTACGTCTAGATCATCTATAAAGATATTGAACAGCACCGGCCCCAGAACTGAGCCCTGGGGAACACCACTAGTGACTGGCCACCAGTTGGACTTTGCCCCCTTCACCACCACTCTCTGGGCTCGGCCATCCAGACAGTTTTTAACCCATCGAAGAGTCCACACATCCAAGCCCCGGGCAGCCAGTTTGTCCAGGAGGATGCTGTGGGAGAGTGTCGAATGCCTTACTGAAGTCTAGATAGACTACATCCACAGCCCTGCCCTCATCTACTAAGCGGGTCACTTGGTCATAGAAGGAGACCAGGTTGGTCGAGCAGGACCTGCCTTTCATGAATCCATGCTGGCTGTCCCCGATGCCCCGATTGGCCTGCATGTGCCGTGTAATGGCACTCAGGATGATCTGTTCCATCACCTTGCCTGGCACCGAGGTCAGGCTGACAGGCCTATAGTTCCCTGGATCGTCCTCACGACCCTTCTTGTAGATGGGCGTTACATTTGCTAATTTCCAGTCAGCTGGAACTTCTCCAGTTAACCAGGACTGCCGGTAGATAATCGAGAGTGGTTTGGCAAGTTCATTTGCCAGTTCCTTCATTACTCTGGGGTGAATCCCATCTGGGTCCATAGCCTTGTGGGTGTCCAACTGGCACAGCAGGTCACTAACTGTCTCCTCCTGGATCATGGGAGGTTCACACAGCCCCCCGTCCCTAATTTCAGGCTCTGAGGGCCGAGTCTCCTGAGGACAACCGGTCTTGACATTAAAGACCGAGGCAAAGAAGGCATTGAGCACCTCTGCCTTTTCCTCATCCCCTGACACTACACTACCCTCCTCATTCAGCAAGTGGTGGAGGCTCTCCTTGACCCTCCTTTTGCTGTTGATGTATTTGTAGATTTTTTTGTTGTCTTTGACCGTAGCAGCCAAATCAAGCTCTAATTGAGCTTTGGCCCTTCTAATCTTCTCCCTACACGACCTGGCCACGTCCCTATAGACCTCCCAAATTACCCGACCCTTCTTCCAGAGCAAGTAGGCTAGAACTTAAGGAAAAAAAGAAAGCCTAAGTTCTCTGTTTAACCAGGCCAGTCTTTTTCCCCGACGGCTTGCCTTCCTACAGACTGGGACAGCCTGCTCCTGAATATTTAGCAATTCCCTTTAGAAGCATGTCCAGCCTTCCTGGACTCCTTTGCCTTTCAGGACCGATTGCCAAGGGACTCGGTCCACCATCGTCTTAAACAGGCTAAAGTCAGCCTGCCGGAAATCTAAGGCAGAAGTTCTATTCTTGCTCCTCCTTACTTCCCCCACTATCGAAATCTCTAACATTTCGTGGTCGCTACTCCCAAGACGGCCACCGACCCTCACATCTCCCACTAGTCCTTCTCTGTTCACAAACAACAGGTCAAGCAGGGCCCCTCCTCTAGTGGGCTCATTTACCACTTGCATGAGGAAGTTGTCCTCCACACATTCGAGGAACCTCCTAGATTGCTTCCTCTCTGCCATGTTGTATTTCCAGCAGACATCAGGCAAGTTGAAGTCGCCCATGAGTACAAGGGTTGGCGACCGGGCGGCTTCCGACAGCTGCTTGTAAAACGATTCATCCGCCTGCTCATCCTGGTTGGGTGGTCTATAACAGACTCCCACCGTAATGTCTGCCCTGCCGACCTTCCCCCTGATCTTCACCCATAAACATTCAACCTTGTCATCCTCACCATCTTCCTCAATTTCAACACAGTCCAAGCACTCCCTAACATACAGCGCTACCCCACCGCCTCTCCTGCTTCGCCTGTCCCTCTTAAAGAGCCTATAGCCATCCACAGCTGCACTCCAGTCAAGAGAGTCATCCCACCACGTTTCTGTGATGGCAACCACATCATAACCTTCCTGCTGTACAGTGGCTCCTAGCTCTTCCTGTTTGTTGCCCATACTGCGTGCATTGGTGTAAACGCACTTCAGGTGGGCTAGCGGCCTTGTCCCCGACACAGGCCTGTCACCCCTAGGTTCATTTGTGGCTGCCCTGGTCTTAACCCCCTCCCCCATCGCACCTAGTTTAAAGACCTCTTGATCAGCCCTGCCAACTTCTGGGCCATAACCCTTTTCCCCTTCTGATTCAGCTGTTCCCCATCCAGCATAAGCAGGCCCGGTGCCATGAAAGCCGCCCCGTGGTCAACAAACCCAAAATCCCACCTAGGGCACCAGTCTCTTAGCCACATATTAATCTGTTGTACTTTCATAGTCTTTTCCCTATTTTCACCAAATACCAAAGGAATTGAAGAGAATATCACCTGCGCACCTACCCCCTTCACCAAACGCCCCAGGGCCCTGAAGTCCCTTTTGATTGCCCTGGGACTTCTCTCTTCAATCTCATCCCTACCCACCTGGAATACTAATAGTGGGTAGTAGTCAGAGGGCCTCACCAGTTCAGGAAGCCTCCTGGCAACATCCTTTACCCGAGCCCCAGGGAGGCAGCAGACTTCCCTGTGAGTCGGGTCTGGCCTGCATATGGGGCCCTCCGTTCCCCTTAGCAGGGAGTTGCCTAAAACAATTACTTTTCTTTTCTCCTTTTTGGAGCTGGTTGCAACCCTCTTACTCAGTTGCTTCTGTTCACGTAGTCCTGTAGAGGGTCTTTCACCTAGATTCGTGTCTTCCTGACACTCAGGAAGACGCTCAGGCTCCAGCACCTCATACCTATTCTGCAGGGGGATGTGGGGAGGGGAGGAAGGTCGGGATGGGATTCGCCTGCCACCCCGAGCAGGGACCTGCCTCCATTCCCCCCCATCCCCTAGGTCTCCTCCTGCTCCTTGTGGAGGAGGAAGAGGATCCTCCACTACCCGGGGAGCATTAGGCCCGTCCGTTTTCCCCAGAACAGGCAGGGAACAGCACTGCCCGCCATCCTCTTCCTGGGATGCTCTTGTACTCCTTAACCTTTCCACCTCCTCCTTGAGCTGGGCCACCAAGGAGATCAGGTCGTCGACCTGTTTGCACCTCACACAGGTGAGGTCTCCGTTACCCTCGAGTGCCAGGGCCAGGCTCTGGCACTCCCTGCAGTCTGCCACCTGCACCTCCGCATGCTTCCGTGGCAGGTCCATTTGGGTTGCCATGTCTTTTCGGGCACCCACAAGGGACTTAGGGCCCCGCCGAGTGAAAACCATACCTGCCTGCCCGCCTACCCTGCTCGTCCGCCCTGCCTGCGAGAACTGCTGCGCAAACTGCCACGCCCCTGTTTGCGCGCTCCGGGTCGCTCGCGCTCCCCAGGGGCTCTTCAAATCTCCCATGGTGCCTCCGGCTACGCCCCCTCCTCTCCTGGGACGGGACTCAGGGGCTGCTGCTCGGGTGGCCCTGAGTACTGAACCCGCCCGGTACAGCCCGATCTCACCCTCGCCCACACTCACCTCAGTCGCTATCGCTGCCACCGCTGCTGCCGACTGACAGCAGAAGATTCACAGCTCCTTGGCACCTTCCTCGCCTTGTGCACTGGGAGGGAGTCAGCGCCCTGCCCAGAGAGCTGCAAACAGCTGTGGCCTCCCCTGGCCTGGGACACACCCAGTCACTGCTTACTCACACTCTCTCGTCCTCCCAGAGGCTCTTTATCACCCGATCAACAGCGGGTGGTGCTACGCCCCCTCCTCTCCTGATTCGTTGCCGGGAACTTCTGGGTCTCGGGGCTGCTGCTCGGGGCGGGGGGGGGGGGCAGAGCACGGAAACCGCCGCTACAGCCCGATCTCGCGCCCACTCACCTCAGTCGCTGCCGCCGCTGAATGAATTAGAATATGCTGCATGAGGAAGTGGTTGAGTCATCATCCCTGGAGGTATTTAAAAGAGGTATAGATGTGGTGCTTAGGGACATGGTTTAGTGGTGGACTTAGCAGTGCTAGGTTAATGGCTGGACTTGATGATCTTAAAGGCCCTTCCCAACCAAAACTGTTCTATGATTCTATGATTCTATGAAAAGTATCCTAATTCATCTAGAAAAAATATTTTCTTAAAGAAATGTGTGTGACAGAGACAACTTATTAGTTATACAACTATGAAATTAAAACAAAGTCCTAGAAGTGTTAACTGTGTATTTCAGATTGCATTTTTCAAGGTTGCACTGAATTCCAGTGCTTCTAGTTTGGAAAAAAAAAACAGCTGAAGAAATATATTCCTGGTATCAAAAACATAAGCCTGAATGTTTGTTTAATTATCTTCTTCCATCAAGATTCTAATAACATTTTACTATTGATTAGTTATTTACGGTTATTCCCAAGTTCAATACTTATTCAATATTAATAGCATTCTATAATGTTGAGTTTATTGTAATGAAATATATAATAATACAAGAGGTGTTTACTATTTACTGGAGTCTGACCATTTACATGATCTGTAATATGAAACAAAAACTTTAGTATCACACTGGGATCTATTTCTGTTTCTGTCATGGTTGCTGCTAATGTAACACTGACTTAAAGGCAGGGAAACTTTAGCTTCTAAACCAAGAGTCTGCCATGCCAAGGCCAGATATTTCAATTATGCCCATGACACTAGAGAAGAGGAAATTAATTTGACTCAGAGAAAGAGTCAAAACAGTGGGGCTCTTATAATAATTATTATTCCCTATACAAGTAACACACCTATAATGAAAAATAATAACCAATATAAGAGGATCTTACTATTTTTGTGACTCCAGAGCATATTCCAGACAGCTGTAATTAAGCATAGATGTCTTTGCCTAAGGGTTTTGAAAACAGATAGGAAGTGTTAGGAACCTCCCTGCATTTGGGGTTCAGTCTGCCTTGTCTCAGGGAAATGTATACGTCTGCTGCTAAATATAAGAGGACTATGGAAAGCAATCTCTGTGTTCTTGATTATTTCCGTCACTTAACTGCTAGTTTATTCCCTGACTCTTTTTTAACTAACTGTCCAAAAAAAATCTGCCATAGAGGGAGCTGCCACTGAGCAGTACAGACTCCAGCCTGATGTGCCATCAGACCTCTGAGCTGGGGATTTGTCCCTGACTGCTGTTTATTTATAAGTATAGACTTATATATAAAGTGCATTCCAAAACACTCACACAGACCACAGCATTTATATCAAAACACTTCGTAAGAACGTAACAGCTGTTTCTGAAGTTCCCCATCCCAGGGTCAGGGAGCACCAAGTGTGGGCTGTTCTGTAAGTGTAGATGAGCCGAGGGTGGCCCAAGGTAGGAAGGACAGTGCTCTCACCAAGCAGTGCATTCCCACAGATCCTGAGCAAGAGTCACTGAGCAAGCCTGGTGATGGTAACCTCAATCAGCCAAAAGGCAGGATGGCCAGAAAAGTCCATAGCAAAGAGATAGGTCTGAGGATCAAGACAGGAAGTCAGGTCAGTGGGTCAAGAGCAGGACCAGGACCAACACAATACATAGACAGGCACAGGCATATCTGCTGCATAGCACAGGCAAGGGTAGTGCCTGAACTTAAATGCAGCTAAGAGGAATAAGATCCTTACTTCTCACAACTTTTTCCCACAAAGCTTTCTTTATTGCAGTCTGATCCAAGGCCACACAGGAGCACCAGATAGGAGCCAGCTTGAGCACAAGCAGCTAAGCCCTCAGCTTGGGGCCCAGGGCTCTGACATATGGTACTGAAGTCTGGGACTAGATATTCAGCTGAAACTAATGATAGCCTAGAGGTGTCAGCTTTGGCTGCTCTTGCTTACTTACTTGCCCAACAGCGCCTGTGGTCACGTGGCCTTGTTGCAAATAATGTAATGTGGCTTTGATACGGAAGTAGAATATGGGAGCTATTCATGAATCCATACTTCATGGGGCAACAAGGCTCCACACTTTTCATAGAAGAGTCTGCAACTAAAATCAGAGCTATTAACCCTCAGCTTTCTTTTACAGTAAAAAAGTACAAAAAAGACACTTTTAGGAAGCAATCTATCTAACTAATGTTAAAATAAGGTGAAACACACCTCAAGACCTTGTAAGTGCCTCATTGTCTCCTTTCAGAATGAAGGGAGACTAAAATCACTGGTTTAAGTATAGACATCTGTTCCACTGATCATGGAGGGTTAACCCTGGCTAATGGCCAGATGTCCACCCACCCACTCTCTCACTCATCAACAGGGCAGGAAAAGAAAATAAGATGAAGAAGCTTGTGGGTTGAAATAAAAATGGGGAGATCACTTACCAGTTGCCGTCAAGGGCAAAACAGACTTCATCGAGGAAAAATGATTTAATTTATTGTAAATTAAAATAGATTTGAGTAGTGAGAAACAAAGACAAAAGATTAAAACAACACTTTTGCCCACACCTTTCCTCGAGTTCAATTTAGCTTCTTCATTCCCAACAACTTTTAGCTGCCCACATCCCCAGCAGTGCACTCCTCGCTGCCCTGCCGTGTTTGCCCTTTCTTAAATACATTTTCCCCAAGGTGCCACCATCTTGTCTGCTGGAGTCAGCTGTGTCCTGCAGTGGGTCTATTGTCTGCTGGAACCAGCTGTGTCTGGAACAGGGAAGTGCTGGCCTCTCCTCACAGAGGCCACCCCTACAGCTCTTCGCTGCCAGCACCTGGGCATCTGCATCCAATACACTGCTATTTGTGTGTAGTCAATGAGTCCTATCTTAGCTCCCCAGCATACCTGTCTGTGCAATGGCTTGGCTTCTACCAGAACAGCAGGGTAGAGAATGCTGTGATGCATGATGGTTGGGGAACCCCTGTGCAGCATATCTTTAAACAGAGTTTAACAGCTTGTCTCTCAAAGTTCAGATGAGTATTATGTTTTGGTGCCACTCTGACAAATTAGCTAGGCTTATCCACTGAAATCTTTAATGTAGTGGACTGACAAATAGAGGAAAGATATCTATTGCCTTAGAATAAGAATTTCTAAATATGCCTGGGAAACTTTCAAACTAAACAGAAAATTATCTAATTGATTTTAATATCTTCAAGGAAAGACAGCCTAGGGAGGTAGACAGACAATTTCTATCTGATACAAAAATGGATAGATGGGATTCAGGTAAATTTATCTATATACGCATACTCTATTCACAGAAATCTCAATAGAGATCATATTCAAACTTGTATCAATATCTAATATTAATGCAGTAATTAGTTTAGATAATTAATATTTTATACTTTCTGTATATAGACTTAAAATGAACTCTTACATTGTGAAAAGCAGCGCAATGCTATGTCATATGTGTAATAAGATTCCTTCTAATAAGTGCTTCACATTTGTGGAATATTGCAATATGTTCTGCACCTCCATATGTTGTTGTGGCACCATGCCAGTTACAAATAAGCTTTCTATACAGTGCAGAGTTTTCATAGACACACTTTAAAAATAACCTCAGAGGAGAAAGATAAAACATCAAAATCTGACAGAGAATCTGTCAAATGTCAGCTAGTATTACAGTTACACAGAGTTTCCAGGAGGTATCTGGAGGCCTTTTATCTGTTGATGGCATGGCTGACTATAATTTTAAAAATCAAAAAGGTAGTCCAGATCTGTCTGTCTATGAATAATAATTTTATGGGTTTCCATAATCAAATTAAATTTTAAAAATTGCAATGCTATATGGGAAAAAATACTTTTTTTTTATTTGAATGACAATAGGATGCACGGATAAATACATGTTTAATTATGTGAATTATAGGAAAACTAATATATCCTGAATTTTTGTACTATCTTTTATCCCAAAGGATTCTGTTCACAGAGGCTTTCACTATTCAGAACATAAGAACTATTCAACCAGTCTTCTTAAGAATGGTTTGCTTTTGAAGGCCTTGTGGAACAAGAAAAATAATGTCGTTCTGAAAACTGTGCAAAGAAGGCATTGTAACTTACTGTACGCTTCCTGAAGACAGCATGCAAAGTATGCATTGTAACATACAGTGAGCATACTTCTGCAGGAAACATATCACAATGAAATCTTTCAGGATCTTAAAAATGGAACAAAATTTAACAAAACAAGTGCAATGAACAGAACTGAAGTTAAGCTTTCAATGTCTTGTTAATAATCAGCCTCGAGCTTGACCTTAAAGTCTTAACAGTATGTCTCATTCAATTCTCCATTTGTTCATGGAAAGCTGTGCACAATATTACAAACCCTAGAATCTGAAGAATGGTGTATGCATTATAAACACATGCTTACAGTTTTCATTACATTTTATTAACTCCACATTCTCATTTTACCTCTTAATGGAAAAAGAAAAAAAAAAATGGTGAACTGATTTAATGTCAGTCCTGGTACAGGAGACTTCCTTCGGTGTAGCAGAAAAACTGATGAAAGAGGTTAACCCTCTAGAATTTTAAGATACCTTTCCTTAATATGGCTCTTCATGGTTTAAACCAAACAGAACCCATGTTAATGTAGCTATCCAAATCTCACTTCTTAATCTTCACTTGTAGCATGAACTGGCTCACCTTCAATACCACTACCTCAAGTGCAAGGCTGTGGTTACTGTGTTCACTCAGCAGCTTCTAGTCTACTGGAAGTGTGAGCAGATTAAATTGTATCTGCTCATACCATAGGCAAAATAGATTCATGTCTGCTGAAAAATCCTGTGTTCTTTTTATATACTGAGACTATTTCATGAAAAGCATTTAAAAATGACTGATCAATCTGATATAACATTTCGACATTTGTCCAGAGAATTGGACTGGTCTTCAATTGGACTAATCTGAATTTTTGAAAGAGCAATGTTCTTTGGCCTTTCTGGAGATAATTTCTATACAGGATAAAATCCTTTAAATGCATCAGTACTTTCTGCAGTAAGACAGGATACACTCAATATGTTGCGTAAACATGTTTGCTGTGGTGGGTTAACTGTGGCTGGCTGCCAAGTTCCCACCAAGCCACTTGCTCACTCCCCTTCCTCAACTGGACAGGTGAGAGAAAATATAACCAAAGGCTCGTGGGTGGAGATGAGGACAGGGAGAGATCACTCAGCAGTTACCGCCATGGGCAAAACAGACACAGCTTGGGGAAATAAATTTAATTTATCGCCAATCAGATCAGAGTAAGACAATGAGAAATAAACCCAAATCTTAAACCACTTTCCCCCAACCCCTCCTTTCTTCCTGGGCTCAACTTCACTCCCAATTTCTCTACCTCCTCCCCCCGAGTGGTGCAACGGTATGGAGAATGGAGGTTGTTGTCAGTTCATCACACATTGTCTCTGCTGCCCCTTCCTCCTCATGCTCCTCCCCTGCTCCAGTGTAGGGTCCCACCCATGGGATACAGTCCTTCACACACTTCTCCAGTATGGGTCTTTCTCACAGGCTGCAGTTCTTCATGAACTACTCCAACGTGGGTCCTTGTCACAGGGTATGGTCCTTCAGGAACAGACTGTTCCAGCATGGGTCCCCTGAGGGGCCACAGATCCTGCCAGAAGACCTCTCGTGTGTGGGTTCCTCTCCATGAGATCCTAGGTCCTGCCAGGAGCCTGCTCCAGCATGGGCTTCCCAAGGGGTCACATCTTCCTTCAGGGCACATCCACCGGCTCTGGAGTGGAATCCTCCACGAGC
Organism: Nyctibius grandis; assembly: GCF_013368605.1. NCBI lineage: Eukaryota > Metazoa > Chordata > Aves > Nyctibiiformes > Nyctibiidae > Nyctibius > Nyctibius grandis. The sequence goes on along the minus strand of NC_090659.1, from coordinate 72,698,374 downwards.
TGCAGGTGGATTTCTGCTACGTTGTGGACCTCCAGGGGCTGCAGTGGGACAACCTGCTTCAACTTGGTCTTCATCGTGGCTACAGGGGAATCTCTGCTCTGGCACCTGGAGCACATGCTCCCTCTCCTTCTTCACTGGCCTTGGTGTCTGCATAGTTGTTTCTGTCACATATTCTCATTTCTCTCTCCAGCTGCAATTTCTGTTGTGCAGCAACTTCTTCCCCTTCTTAAATATGTTATTACTACCACTGTTGCTATTGGCTCAGCTTTGGCCAGCAGCAGGTCTGTCTTGGAGCCAGCTGGCATTGGCTCTATCAGACATGGGGTAAGCTTCTGGCATCTTCTCACAGAAGACAACCCTGTAGCCTCCTCGCTACCAAAACCTTGCCCCGTAAACCCAATACATTTGCTCAGAGGTTCTTAAGGTTCCTCAGAGGATCTTAAACATGTCTTCCGGCTGTCTCTCTTCTGAGATTTTCCTTCTAATTCCAATACTAGATAAGTTTAATTATAGAACAAATATCAGATGCATTCAAGAAGATTATTCAGGCTTTGCTTTGTACATCAGGAGAAATTGTAAGATGACTGTTACCCCGTTAACATTTCACAGTAAAATCAAGGCTTATGTAGTGGGAGATCCTAATTTTGGAGTGAAGATTAAGTTCTTCGATACTTGTTTCCATTCAGTAGCATTGAGAAAACTCTCAGATCTAAATGGAAACCGGAGATAAAGTCCAACTCTGAAAGACAGTACTATGAAGATGAAGCACTGTTTTGCTGACATCTTGATGGGAAGATCGTAAAATGTTGTATTAGGTTTTTTTTTAAAAAAAACAAAAGGGCAGTGTTGCAAACAGTGGTGCCTATAGTCCAGAACAACTTTGTAAATTCTGTAACAAAATCAGAAAAAGAACATAGAAACCTAAGCACCAAATTAAGCATCTGATTTCAACATTCAGGTACCACTCACATTCACCAAAATTCTAAAAGCTGGAATCTAGTTTGATGGGAAACTATTTGCTCGTGTTTCTACGGATGAAGTCATACAGTTGTCTAAATTTATCCACAAAACTGTTGAAGCCTGTCAAAACTACAGAACTAATACTTGATGCTTAAATCCCTCATGCATTCATAAACCAGGTAATTTCTCATTTACATTTGGAGATTTATCTGATAGACATGTCTAGAGACTACTACCACATAAAACACAGAGTAAATTGAATGGTCTTGTTCTTACTGAATAGACTAATTTTCTTCCTGATTTCAAGGGGTAATTTGCACTGTGAAAGCTTTAACAAGTGTGTTATGGGAAAGGAAGAATACAAGAAGGTGCCAGTCTTTTTTGATTGATTTTTTTTTAATTGTTATGTATCAACAATTAACAAGTATTATTAAGAATTTCTGTTTCTCAAGAGTCCATAGACACAGCATTCCTGATTTTGTCTCAAACACTCAATGTAATATCTCTCAACCTATAAGGATGTTGTAAAATGTCTCAATAAACAGTGGATACATGTATGTGGACAATTTAATGGAGCCCTTCGTCTCTTTTGATAGGCTTTTGATTTGAACAGATCTGCTCTGAAAGTACTTGTTTCCTCCTTTGACTACAATGAAGGACTAAACTGACTAGCTCAGATGAAGACAGCTATTGGCAACAGTGAGTGGAGAAAGTCAAGAAGGTGAGTTATTCTGCATGGGCATCTTTGTAATTTTGGATGCAGTTTTCTACCTTGGATTTTCAGAGAAATTACAAGTGAACAAACTTGTAGGAGATTAAATCAGGTAAAAAAAATTAATGGAATGTGTGTAGGGAATATTTAGTTAATTAAACTGAAAATTGCGAAGATCATATATGTCTTTATGTATCTCTACTATAAATAGCACAATTTGGGTAATAGGCTTTTACTTCTCATTTACCCAAAAGGCCATATCTTCCATCAAATCTAGAGCTAATCTTCCCTATCCTGATATGAAATTACATTACCATGGGCAACCATGGTATACTCAAACTCATACTGGAGCACACAGAGACTGATCAAGGCTGTTAAATATCCAGTCAGATTGGTATGGGTTGAGATCAGTAGGCAAAGCCCATTCTGTCCCTAGATTTATGCACCAGGGAGTAGACTAAATAATTGTGAAATCTCTTAAGTCCGTGTATCTATAATGCTGCCTTAAAAATCTAAGCACAACACGACTGCACATGAATGAGTTCAGGCTGACTACATCAGGCTGTTTTTATAATGCTCATAATATAGGTAGAAGCTTTTAGGAAGGACTCTGTAACTGGCATTTGTCATGTGATATCACCACACGAGAAGGATCTGTTGATGCTAGTTAGGCTCATTAACACACATGATTAAAATCATGGTGAGAAGTAAAGTGGGCCCAAATTTTTCTGCTATCTTACCCCCAAACTCAGCTAAAACATATACCTGAAGGGGGAGTTGTCAAGACAGTTTGGATGCTACCTGATCTTAAAGAAGTTCCTGAGCTCCTTCTTAAAATATAACATGGACTTGAGGAAACATGGGCCCATTGCTGAATAAGGAGGGTGCCCTGCTGACGGAGGATACAGAGAAGGCGGAATTACTGAATGCCTTCTTTGCTTCAGTCTTTACTGCTGAGGCTGGCCTTCAGGAATTGCAGGCCCTAGAGGTAAGAGAGAAAGTCTGGAGAAAGGAGGACTTTCCCTTGATCAAGGAGGATCAAGTTAGAGATCATTTAGACAAACTGGACACCCACAAATCTATGGACTCCAATGGGATGCAGCTACGAGTACTGAGGGATCTGGCAGATGTTATTGCAAAGCCACTCTCCATCGTCTTTGAAAGGTCATGGAGAACAGGAGAGGTGCCTGAGGACTGCAGGAAGGCCAATGTCACTCCAGTGCTCAAAAAGGGCAAGAAGGAGGACCCAGGAAACTACAGGCCGGTCAGTTTCACCTCCATTTCTGAAAAGGTGATGGAACAGCTCGTTCTGGATGCCATCTCTTAGCATGTGGAGGAAAAGAAGGTTATCAGGAGTGGTCAACATGGTTTCACCAAGGAGTAATCATGCTTGACCAATCTGATGGCCTTCTATGATGACATGACCAGCTGGGTAGATGAGGGGAGAGCAGTGGATGTTGTCTACCTTGACTTCAGCAAGGCTTTTGACACTGTCTCCCATAACATCCTCATAGGAAAGCTCAGGGAGTGTGGGTTAGATGAGTGGACAGTGAGGTGTATCGAGAACAGGCTGAATGACAGAGCTCAGAGGGTTGTGACCAGCAGTACTGAGTCTACTTGGAGGTCTGTAGCTAGCGGTGTTCCCCAGGGGTCAGTACTGGGTCCAGTCTTGTTTAACTTATTAATCAATGACCTGGATGAAAGGACAGAGTCTACCCTCAGCAAGTTTGCTGATGACACAAAACTGGGAGGAGTGGGTGATACACCAGAAGGCTGTGCTGCCATTCAGCAAGACCTGGACAGCCTAGAGCGCTTGGCGGAGAGGAACCTGATGAAGTTCAACAAAGGCAAGTGTAGAGTCCTGCACCTTGGGAGGAATAACCCCATGCACCGGTACAGGTTGGGGGCTGACCTACTGGAGAGCAGCTCTGCAGAGAAGGACCTGGGTGTTCCGGTGGACAACAATTTCACATGAGCAAGCAATGTGCCCTTGTGTCTAAGAAGGCCAATGGTATCCTGAGGTGCCTTAGGAAGAGTGTGGCCAGCAGGCTGAGGGAGGTTATCTTCCCCCTCTACTCTTGCCCTAGTGAGGCCACACCTGGAGCACTGTGTCCAGTTCTGGTCTCCCCAGTTCAAGAAAGACAAGGAACTACTGCAGAGAGCCCAGCAGAGGGCTACAAAGATGATCAGAGGACTGGAGCATTTCTTACGAGGAAAGGCAGAGGGAGCTGGGTCTATTTAGCCTGTAGAAGAGAAGACTGAGAGGGGATCTTGTCAGAGCTTACAAATACCTTAGAGGTGGGTGTCAAAAGGATGGGGCCAGACTCTTCTCAGTGGTCCCCAGCAACAGGACAAGGGGCAACGGGCACAAATTGAAACATGGGAAGTTCCATCTAAATATGAAGAAAAACTTCTTTACTTTGAGGGTGACAGAGCACTGGAACAGGCTGCCCAGGGAGGTCTCTGGAGACATTCAAAACCCGCCTGGATGTGACCCTTGCAATGTGCTCTAGGTGAACGTTCTTTAGCAGGGCTTGGACTAGATGATCTCCAGAGGTCCCTTCCAACCCTAACCATTCTGTGATTCTGTGATTCTGTGATTCTGTGATTCTGTGATTCTGTGACATATGTTTTTGGTATAGATACTCAAGAAGGTTTTTTTTTAGAGTTTTACACGTTCAGCAGATGTGACTTCTCAGTTGTCTGAGCTCCTTTTGACCTGCACAGCTGATGTAAGGTCGTCTTATTCCAAAGCCATTGGCTGCAAACTGTACTGGAGATGATTGCCCCATTCAGATCCTTAGTCATCAAACACAAACTGAGTAAAGAAAAGCTGCAAATATCTTCTTAGATAAAAGAGCTCCCAACATACATATCACAGGCAAAGCACTATCCTATGTTATCATCCTCACAGGAGGAAACCACAGGCTGGTGGAAGTTAATACTTTTTATATCCAGTCCTGTCAGCCTTGCTTTGCTGATGTGCATTGTGTATGTGACACTGCATTAAGGGAAGAATTTACAGGAACTACTACATATAATTTTTATTTTACACACTCTTACCACACCATTGGTTTTTCTTTTTTGCTTCAGGATTTTTATTTTTATTTTTGATGTAGTTTCGAAATAATTTTGTTCAGATTTAGTTTATTTCATTTTTACTTCTGTTCTATTTTAACTCAAATGTTTAAATAAATAAAACCTATCTCTAGTGAACACTTAGTTTAAAACAAAACAAAACAAACCGATTTAACATAGTGTACTAATTTATTCATTTCTGCTAAGCTTACCAGCACTTTAACACTAGAGGAGAGGTGTCTAATGGTTATCTAAATTGAAAGGTTAAACTGAAAAACACTTGCATTAAAAAATTGTGTGTGTTCAGATGTGCTGAGATACAAACATCTTTATTTATTTTTTAATTTTGTTACTTGAAATTGGTTTTGGTCACAGTTGAAAATACCCAAAGATAAGCGCAGTCTGATTTTGTATTAGAATGACCCTGGTTACAATAAAACTATAAACTGATTTCTTGATTTTTTAATACTTGACTTTGCCAGCTAAATAACAGACTTACCTACATACATACATGAATACACCTGTATAGATATATTCATACATTTATATACATATATGTGTGTGCTCTTCTGTATATCCCCTTGAAATATGATGGGCTTTCTTGTATAACTGAAAGTTCCTAGGTTCGAGCTGAATGCTCCTAATGGGAAAAGGAACATAGACGTTTGTCTGAAAGTCAGTGAAAGAGGAAGATTTGGTTCCCCTACATCACCACTTAAAATCTAGCATACAGTATTTAAACCGTTGTCCATCAGCCCTCCTTATGCAGGTAATTCTGCTGAAATCAGTGTACTTAATCTAATGAGGAATAACTATCCATGACAGAAATGAGAGCTGCAGAGTGAACTCTAACTAAGCAATAAAAATATGTTTGGGATTTTTTTACAACTCTCAGAATCATACAGTCCATAATAGATTAATTATACAATACCGAAGTAAAATAACTATAGCAGGATAGTATTATGAGAACCTCTGCTACCAAAAAGTCACTGGGTTCTCCTGACTATGCCAAATTGGACAAAAAAAATTTCTTGCATGTCAGCTAGCTATTTCTTTATGCAATGTTCTCTTCTGAGGATATTGCTTCTTACTGTAGCAAAGAAGTACAGCAGAAATAAAAAATAATTATTAATGCTAAAGGAATAATTTCACGATCCAACATTTAAATCTCTCTGTTCTCAGAAAGGTGTCTGAGAAGAGATTGCTCATGTTATTACACTTGTGGTAAGGTGGTTTGCAAGGCATTGCATTCAGCTCAGAAAAATTCCTCCCTGAAAATCAATATTAAAAAGAATTACATTTTTAGTAAATATATGCAGACGTTACTAGTACCATCCTCTGCTCTCCAGAGAACTCTGAAACAAAGAAATCTGTCAGACTGAGCATCAACCTTTATATGGAATGTAATCTCCTCTTAATAAATATAAAAGATACATCCAAAATAATATTTATCTAGGATTTGCCCAGTGTGACATGATCATGAAGTCCATTAAGAGACTCTCTAAACCCTTTCAGAACATTATAGATAGAAAAAGCATGGATATAAAGTAATTTACGTTGCACAGTGAACAAATATCTCTAGGAATACTAAGCATGAATGATTATTATGGTAGTTCTGGGGTATTGTAAAGAAGCAATGCCAGCAATGACTGCATGAGGGCATCACAAGATCATAGATATGTAGACAACTGCCATTAAAGCTGCTTGCAAATATGTTCTTCATATTTTCATACAAAAATAGCATCCCTTTATTGCACAATAGCTACGAAAGGGACCGTTACTAACACCATTTTTGTAAAAAAATATTACTGATCCATTCTTTCACAAAAAAATCTACAATCTGATCTATCAACATATATGCAGCAGAGAGCTTATAATTTTATTTACTGGTACCTTATAACTATTTGTAACATCTGTAGTGTAAATTTGCTTGAGTTGTTTCAGAAAATGCATTTCCGTTCATAAGACCTTTAAATCCATAAGTAATATAAAGTTACTTTTTCCTATAAAATCTCAACGTATTATCCTTATTAGAGATCAGTATCTAAGGCAGGAGCATCTTGATTGTAGCACAGATTATTAAATTTTAAAAATAATAATGGGGTATTCATATAATTTTGTTCTTTTGATTTGAAATGTTATTTTCAGTTTCTGTCTGGAAGAGGAAAGTAAGAGTATTATCTGAGTAACATAAGAATAAACATATCTGTCACAGTATCCCATTCCTAATAGTGGCTGGTAATAGATACTTGGAAAACAGGACTTTAAACACAGGAACAGCAAATGAATGTTTTCCTCCAAATAATCTCCCAACTTCCAACTGTGAAATAAGTACTTTCTAAGCTAGAAGCAACATGTTTGTCTCTGACCGCTTGGATAGATTTTTCTTTCCACTGCTTGCTGAATCCATGAGATTTGTTATCATCCAGGTGACGAGTTCCACAGCTTTAGTAACATATTGTATGAAGCTGTTATGAGCTGCACCAGTTTCCCATCACGGCTAATTTATAAACTGAGAACTGTGGCCTGTTCTACCACTTTAGCACTAGTGTCACCAAAGCATAATCTGTGACCAAGTGACTAGCATGGCCAGCAGGTTGAAGGAGGTGATTCTCCCCCTCTACTCTGCTCTCATGAGACCCCACCTGGAGTACTACGTCCAGCTCTGGGCCCCCAACATAACAAAAATGGAGCTATTGGAGCGAGTCCAGAGGAGGGCCATGAAGATGATCAGAGGGCCGGAGCACCTCTCCTATGAAGACAGTCTGAGAGAGTTGGGTTGTTCAGCCTGGAGAAGAGAAGGCTGCGGAGAGACCTCATAGCAGCCTTCCAGTACCTGAACGGGGCCTACAGGAAAGCTGGAGAGGGACTTTTTACAAGGGTATGTACTGATAGGACAAGGGGGGATGGTTTTAAACTGAAAGAGGGTAGATTTAGATTAGCTATGGGGAGGAAATTCTTTGCTGTGAGGGTGGTGAGACACTGGCACAAGTTGCCCAGAGCACTTGTGGATGCCCCCTCCCTGGCAGTGTTCAAGGCCAGGTTGGATGAGGCAGAGGGACTTGGAACTAGATGATCTTTAAGGTTCCTTTCAACCCAAACCATTCTATGATTCTATGATTCTATGACTAGATCAGGTTTCTCTTGCTCTTAATCTATAGTAGGAGAATGTACTCCAACTGCAAAGACAGTGCTAGCGTTATATTTTTCTTTCTATTAATCATTTGAAGAACGCTACTGGCCTTACAATTTTTATGTAAACACTTCATGTAAAAAATCTAGCATTTTATGTTAAAACAAAACAACAACAAAAAAAGCAACAAACCCAAAAATGGCTCAGGACTCCTTATTTGCAGTTTTTGAGATGACCATGGCCTATTATTATTATTATTATTATTATTATTATTATTATTATTTTAAGAGACACATTATTCTGTGCTGCTGTATATCCTTTTGTGCTTGGGTAGGGAAGACAGCCTTCCCATCCATCTCCTTCATTTACCGCCTATTCCTATTCCCGTATTTCTTTCCTTCTTTCTGTGCTTTTCCAAAGTCTTTCTTTCTGCAGTGGTTTCTTAGGTAATTTCCAGATATTTCCTTTGCTAAATATACTACTTAGATATAAAGTGTATTACATACATCTCTGAGAGGCACTTTCCTCCCATCAGTCTTGGCCTACTGTTGTAGATCTCAGCCTCTCTAATACTGCCTGCACGCTTCACATCATAGTTTCTGTCTTTTTCTTACCATGATACTCAGCCTGCTGTACCTGTTATGTAGTTCTTGACATCTCCATATATTTCTATTCCTCACCTAGCTGACAAAATGGCAAAGGAATTATGTCATCTGTTAGGACTTGCTTCTAGTCTGTTAAAAAGGATATGAGATTAGTATCTGTACAGCCTCACTTTCACTTGCAAACTTATAAGTGGACGCCGCAGCCGCAGCCGCCTTATAGAAAGATTCTGCTGTTTTCAGTACTATGATTGTCATGGGTGATGAAAACCATTTGGATAAATACAGAAATTATCTAATTGAAGATTAAAGGGAAAAAATCAGAAATTACTATGGTTTCTTTAAATCAAGCAAAGAATATTATGCATTTCAGAATTAAATCCCAACTGGTGGCTATGCTGCTATCATCTTCTGTCATTCTCTCCCTACTCCTCTTATGTATCATTAGTCTCCCATTCCCCTTATTCACACCATGTATCTTCAAACAGTTTTCTTTCACTTTTTTCCACCACTTTGACAAAACCAGTCACTGCCTACACTTTCCTCCATAGTTTCACATCTCTGTTCTATTCTGCGGCATATAACACTTAATGTTCTCCCACTCATCCCTTTGCTGTATGCGTCAGAAATAAAGCAGGCAAAATATATCTTTCCACTAATAAGAGGATTCTCTAGGAACATAGGAAAAATTGCTAAATTTATTCCTGTTGCTCTAACTGGGTGTCAGAGAGCATAGACTCCTAAGTTCTCAGGAATTTCCAGCTTGAGGACTGTCCATATAAAAGTGAGATTGGCAGTCATTGTAGTTCCTTGCATCTCTGAGAATAAAACAAGGTGCTCTCTGCCCTGGTGCTCTCAAATTTTCCTCTTCATGATTTCATGGTTTGGCAATGTTACATTCCTTTTATTCAGACTTAATATTCGGACTTCCACTTTATAACTAACATCCTTTGCATGAAACATCACATGTATTTTAGGGGCCTGTTACTATATTAGCAAATTTTGTAAAAGCAGCCTAGTAATATTTACTATATTTGTCTCTCTACAGCACTCCATGAAGTAGGAAAAAGCAACATCACAACCACAGAAGCAAGGCACCTAATTATCTCTGAAAGCTAAGTCTCAAGACCTTGCACGAAACCTTGGAGCAGGGAACTTAATGTTATTTAAATCTCAGGAATGTTCTTTAACCCCTCTTAAGATAAAGAATCAATGTTTGCAAAAATTCTATTAGTGGAAGGAATTTCCTGACAGCAAGAAAGAAATTCTCCCCAAAATAAAAACCAGGCCTTTTTATTCTAACAGTCAGTTTAGCCAAATAACTGTAATATTACGTTCTAGCATCACTCACTACAAAAGATACAGGAACTTTAAACTTGCACAGAAACAGAAATAAGTCAGCATGCCACTTAGTAGGAACATTTGGTTCTATCACTGATGGGCATAATCTAAAAATGCATATTTCCAGGAGGCTCCCCCCCTGCTGGCTCCCGCTAAGAAATTAAGATACATATATGCATTCAGTATTTTCTAAAAGACTCTTGCATGCCTGTAGATTGCAGATAGTGGATCCAAGATGGTTTTTATTGCTAGTATTTCATAGTGTATAGATACATAAATATTTAATTTCAGATTTTTTTAAACTTAAAACTGAACAGATACATCAATCATTAATTCAAGACCCACAGAGGGCGCCGTCCTTAAAAGAAACAGATGAGTCTTGGGGAATGGCTAATAGATACTGTAGGGAGATAGTAGAGAGTCAACAGGAATGAAGTAGGGGGTTTATCTTTCTCACATGAAGGCACATTTTTATATAGTGTCTTTCATTGTTTTATTGATTTTCCAATTTCAAATCTGCTTTGAAAACATATGGGGTTTTTATCATCTGTACCTGTTGATTAGGGTGTACTTCTGGTACTACGGTTTTGTATTTTAACTTGTATCTGTGAGTCAAAGCATAGGCTTGGCTCTTACTATGGTACAGGTAAATGCACAGTCGTAGCGCAGTGCAATAAACAGACATTCAACTAGGAATGCAAAAATGAACATTTGAAGATAAAATTAAAAAGGTGAAGTAGAAAGTTATTGAGTGAATTGTTATTATAATATCTGTGGTGAGCTTTAAGCATTGCCCTTCTTTAACAGACATAAGCACATGTTCATACATACACATACACACATACACACTTATATAAAGTTGATTTATTAAGACTTGCATGGTTCATTCTGCTGCATTAAAATTTTTACAAAACAAATAAAAAATAAAATGTATGGACATGTTTATTTGAAAGTAAAACCCTTCTATATCACTTAGGTTTAACATGTTATGGTGACAAGAACTGTGAAAACAGACAGTAAAAGACATTTTATGGAGAGCTCTAGTTGAAAGCTACTTCAGTCCAAGGACCGTCTCAGGCTGATTGGACTAGGATAGAAAGATACATTGGCTACTGAGTATTGCCAATCACATACGTAGAAGAGGTATGTCAGGATCCACATAAATCTCCCATCATTTCTACAACAATGTCAATAAGACAAAAAATGGTAAAAAGCCTTTATATCTTTATTAATTCTGTACAGACTGAAGTGAAGAACACGTTAGAGAGTGTTCTTAGAAAAGGAGTTTTGAGTAGGCTTAAAGATACCAAAGGAAAAGTACAGTAGTAGTAAAAAAAAAATTATAAAAAAATTTAAAAAAACAGTATAGTATAAGTCAATAGGTTTCAAACCTGAGGAAGTGCAAGATCATATGCAGCATTTCCTGAAATATGGAAAAATTGTGGAAATTATTAATATCTGAAGTTGTCAGTGTTATACTACAACATGAAGTTTGTGAATACAGAAGGATAATAGTGGTAGTTGACACAGTCTTATATTCAAAGTCTGTAGTCACTTGCTCTAAAAAAATTTGAGAGGAAGGTGTGGGGAATTCTGTGACGGACAACTACTGTGGGAGTAAAGAGTTCTTTATTATTAGTTTTTCCTTGCCCTCAGCAGTGTGCCATTGTTTCATAAGGTGAACTGTGAGACTCTATTTTGACTCTTATATAACATCAGGTAAGGAGTCCATAACAATTTTGGAGTGCATCTATCAAATCTGAGGGTTGATTTTGATCATAACTTCAGGGGTTATGTGCCTATTATTCTGCAGAGACCAGTTGAGTCATTATTGATTTATAGGTGTGTGAGTAAAGTCAGAGTTGATCCCTTTATTGTGCCATGGGGAAGGGATAGTTCCTCTCTAACTGCAGCAGTGGCCATGGGGAAGGGATAGTTCCTCTCTAACTGCAGCAGTGAGACAAAACTTCTCATAGGCAGTTCAGTACCTGCTCACCATCTTACCAGAGTGAAGGAAATGGTGTGAGTGAAGGAAAGGAAAACATAAGAAAAGTAGAATAACTTTTACAGCATTTGGTGGAATTGTAATGAGAAAAATGTCAAAAACACGCATATGTATGGCTTGAATAAGTTGTAATAAAGAAAGAATATGTGCTGCTGTTCTGCTGGGTAGTAACTTTCAACAAAAAATAGATTCACTTATTAGGGATCACTAACAACCAGTGATGTGAACCCAGAAACCTGATAAAATTAACTTAAGCTCTTTTAGTGCTTAGTTAATGTTTCCCATTTGCAAAAGGTGATTCAAACAGCAGCAGTTCCCTTAAATAAATACAATAGAAAGATAAACGATGTAATACAGATTGACTATTTCTTTAACAAACTCCATTAATATTCAATTTCCTGACATCTTCCTCTTCTGAGTTACTGGTAAAACAACTATTAGAGCAGCTGATAACTTCTCATGTCCTATCAGACTTCCCTCGTTCACCATTTGGATTTTCCAGGCTCCATTGCTCTGTCAATTGTGGATAGAAAGGCAGCGACAAACTGACCTTCACCTCTTTAACTGTCTGGTTGTGCTAGCTGCTAAGTCACGCTAACTGTTAATACTCTACCCACACACTCTCTCTGTTTGTTAATCTTGTCTCAGTAGCTATGCCAGCCAGCCATTCCTGGCACTGCTTGCTTTGGTAGTGCTCTACATGGATGCTCAAGTTAGTGGCTCCTGTCTTTAGTGGTGTCTGCGGTTTTGTATATGCTCGTGCCTCATAACATGTCTCAGAAACAAGGTACTTACTGACCAAAGGAAATTTCTGAAGAAGGCTCCACAACTCAGGATCATAGAATGACAGAATGGTTTGGGTTGTAAGGGACCTTTAAAGATCATCTAGTCCAACTTCCCTGCCATAGGCAGGGACATCTTTCAACTAGATCAGGTTGTTCAAAGCCCCATCCAACCTGACTTTGAACACTTCCAGGGATGGAGCATCCACAGCTTCTCTGGGCAACCTATTCCAGTGCCTGACAACCCTAAGAGTAAAAAATTCTTCATTATAACCAATCTAAATTTACACTCTTTCACTTTAAAACCATTGACCCTTCTCCTGTCACTACAGGCCCTGGGAAAAAGTCTGTCTTCATCTTTCTTATAAGCCCGCTTTGAGTATTGAAGGCTGCAATAAAGTCTTCCCAGAGCCTTATCTTATCCAGACTGAACAAGCCCAACTCTCTCAGCCTTTCTTTGTAAGAGAGGCTTTCCATCCTTCTCATCATTTTCATGACTTTCCTCTGGACCTGCTCTAATAGGTCCATGTATTTCTTGTACTGAGGACTCCAGAGCTGAACGCAGTACTGCAGGTGAGATCTCACGAGAGCAGAATAACAGGGCAGAATTACCTTCCGCGACCTGCTGGCCACCCTTCTTTTGATGCAGCCTAGGGTATGATTGACTTTCTGGGCTGTGAATGCACATTGCTGGCTCATGACCAGTTTTTCATCCACCAGTACCCCCAAGTCCTTCTCTGCAGGGCTGCTCTCAATCCATTCATCCCTCAGTCTGTATTGATATTGGGGATTGCTGTGACCCAAGTGCAGGACCTTGCACTTGGCCGTGTTGAACTTCTTGGACCACAAGCTTGGACCACTCTTCAAGCTTGTCCAGGTCCCTTTGGATGTCATCCTTTCCTTCTAGCATATCAACTGCACCACTCATCTTGGTGTCATCCACGAACTTGCTGAGGGCGTACTCAATCTCATTATGCCATTATGAAGATAGTGAACAGTACCTGCCCCAATACAGACCCCTGAAGGACACTACTTGTTACTGATCTCCCTTTAGACATTGACTGCAACCCTTTTGATGCAGACACCCAGCCAGTTCCTTATCCATCAAATAGTCCATCCATCAAACCACTATCTCTCTAATTTAGCAACAGGGTTTTTGTGTGGGACCGTGTCAAAGGCTTTATAGAAGTCAAGATAGATGACATCAGCTCTTCGTCCACCGATGCGGTCCTTCCATTGTAGAAGGCCACTAGGTTAGTCAGGCATGATTTGCCCTTGTTGAAGCCATGATGGCTGTCTCTAATCACCTCCTTGTCTTCCATATGTTTTGGCATGTCTTCCAGGAGGGTCTGTTCCATGATCTTACTGGGCACTAAGGTGAGTCTAACAGGTCAGTAGTTGCCAGGGTCCTCCTTTTTAAAAATGGGTGTTATATTTCCCTTTTTCCAGTCACCGAGATCTTTGCCTGACTGCCACAGCTTTTGAAATATGATAGAAAGTGGCTTACCAACTCTGTCAGCCAATTCCCTCAGTACCCTGGGGTTCATCTCATCGGATCCCATGGACTTATGTACGTTCAGGTTCATCACGTGCTCTCAAACCTGTTCTCCTACAATAGGAAAGACTTCATTGCCCCAGTCCCTGCCTTGAGTTTCAGGGACTTGAGAGATGTGGGAAAAGAGGCTACCATTGAAAACTCAGGCAAAAAGTTGTTGAGAACCTCAAACTTCTCCATGTTGGTTGTCACTAGCTGTCCTGTCTTATTTACCAGGCAAGGTACATTTCCTTTAGTCTTCCTTTTCTGACCAGTGTAACTGTAGACACCCTTATTATTCTTCACATCCTTGTCAAATTTAGCATCATCGGTGCCTTAACTTTCCTGATCTCATCCCTATACCTCCAGGCAGCATTCCTATATTCTTCCTAGGATACATGGCCCTGGTTCCACTTGTGCATTTCTTTCTTACTTCTTAGTTTGATCAGGAGGTCCTTACTAAGCCATGCTGGTCTCCAGTCTTGCTTGCCTGATTTCTTACACAAGGGAATCAAGAGCTCTTGCGCTCTAAAAGAAAAATGTCCTTAAAGAGCTGCTAGTTCTGTTCAGTTCCTTTGCCCCTGAGGGCAGTTTCACAGGGGGTCCCATCCAGTAATTCCTTACACAATTGAAACTTTGCTTTCCTGAAATTCAGCATCCTGACTCTACTCTTCACCTGGCCCATATCCCTCAAGACTCTGAATTTCACTAGGGCAAGACAGAGTCTATAACTTCATGACTAACTCCTTCCCAATCTACGACTTTTGCTCCTCTAGACTCCAAACTATTGCTTTAAACATAATTAGTTTGTGCAGATTTTGTACATTATTGCAGCTATGTTTTTAAGGAAAGAAATATTCCATAAATAACAAACTGTAAAATGTTATTGAGCATGTTTCGGACACACCCCACAATGCCTTTGAATCAGGTCCTTCTCCCTCTGACAATGTCAGCAAAGCCCATTTCCATTCTAGACTCTCTTCTCTCTGGAACAATCTCTAAAATCTTGCTCATCTCATTTTGTGCCAGCCACAAGGTCTGCAGAGAAATTTCCTTAATTTACTCTTCAATTTATATACAGAAAATTCTCTTACATTCAAACCAGAATCTGAGTACCTGAATACTAAGCAGGAATAAGAGTTGTTTAGACTAAGAACAGTTGGGATGAAATCAAGCAGGAGAAAATAAATATCAGGGCAAAAGATTCTGTCAGCTCTACTAGGTTGTGGAAAATTACTAAATACTTTACAGAAAAAGTTCACTGTATTTAACCCAGTCTTGTACTGAAAATTGGAAAATATTTAGATCCTAATCCTCAAAGGCATTCAACGGGTATAAAGCCCACTGCAATTCAAAAAGTGCAACACTGGAACTTCTGGACGATAGATCAGATGCCTTTGCAGGACTTTTCAACTTTTATCTTCTAGTGGTGAGACTCTGCTTCTTTAATTTTATATGACACATTGAACAGCAATATCATAGAATCATAGAATGGTTTGGGTTGGAAGAGACATTAAAGATCATCTAGTTCCAACCCCCCTGAAATAAGTAGCGCAATTGTGGTGATCACAAAAGTTCGTAAAAAGAGATCTTACCTTAATAACTTTCATTACGAATTATAAAGTGTATAATCACTGTAATGCTGTCAGATGCTTTTTCTTAGAATTTACTAAACATGCCAGGTGATAGAAAGGAGGAGGAAATAGGATATATAAGATGGACTGAGACCACCACTAAATCTTGATTTCATTGGAATTGTTATGAATGTTTTCACTTTTTGCTAGCTCAAAATTTATTAAAAAGTTAGTTTTTGTCTTCTGAAAAGGCTGAAGTAGGCTTTTCAATGGGATCTTCTGAAGGACTATAATGCTTAATACATGTTGTTCCCAAAATAGAATTACAGTAAATGCTATTTCATTTTTAATGTATGTATCATGATTCACATCCAAGTACCATTTCTTAGTTTAGTTAATTGGTAAATTGAAAAGGAATGTGTCATAAATAGAAACATTATGAATTCTGAAAGTACTGAAATGTCATTTGATACGAGGAAGTTAAATAATAAAAAACAGAAACAGTACTTTAAGTTAATTACCTTTCTTAAAAAGAGAAATGTGTAAAACCCCAAGTTTCTTTTTATATAAATACATTATAATAATTGTTCTTTTTTTCCTAAATTGTTCCAAGTTTTAAAATTTCATTTTATCATTACGTTGCTAATATACAACTGTTAAAAATATTTTTAGTGTTAGTAGAGAGAAATGTTGTCTAAAAGTCTTGAAATACGCAAAAATCTCTTCAATTCTTTATTGTTGCACTAGTAGAACTTACTTTGGGTATCCAATAGTCTGAACACAAATAAAATGACAATAACATCAGTTCCAAGTTACTAGGTAGTTCTTTCTTAGTAACTGACATAAAAGAAATACTCTGCAGGTCTATTTTCAGATATACTGCTCATAAGAGAGAGTGATTTCAACATTTGGAAGAAATAACTGACAGATGGCATTGTTTCTTTCTTTTATAAACACAGTTGGAATGGAGTTGAAGTCTAAAAGACCTTTTGTCAGTAATAGAATAAGGAGTGTAAAAGGGAGCCTGCACTGCTTCTAACAACTCTGAAGACAGTTAACTCATGTTCCACAAGTTTTGTTCATCACTTAAAAATGTGACTTTCCAGAGAAAATAAAAAAGGCTACCAACACAAATGAACTACACTATAAAGAAGAAAACAATGTATTATGAATGTTAAGAAAGGTCAGTCTGGGTTGCCAGCAAGGCAGTTTTTCATTAATAGATCAAGAAGTTTAGACCACTAAATCAAGACAAGATTTTTTTGGGAAGGAGTGACAATAGAGTCTAGTAATTTTTTCAGTTAGATATAAGAAATAAGTTTTCACACTGAGCAAAGCCAGTGAAGCCATGGACTGTCTATCAGTGCTTGAGCAGTAAACACTGAGTCCTCTGTACTACCTTTGATATGCATGTAGAAGAGAGTGTCCTTGGAGTTTAGTGTTAATTTCCAGATTACTCTAAGATGACTGCTCTTCAGCAGACTGTTCTGATGGTGCTGTTGAACTTTAAAATCTTTAGTATGTGACCATTAAGTATTCTGCAAATGCTTTCTACACCTGATGTGCTCTTATCAGCTGCCAGGATTTAGCAATTGACCTGTGATGGATGAAGTGAGAAGAGAAAAAGCAGTCTGTAGAGTACTAGTGTCCAGACTCTTGCTGTGAGTCTGACTGACTTCAACAAGCACTACTGAATTTTTATGCCTGACCAAAGAGGAAGAGAAGGGTATTGCTTTTTCTCCATCACAGATTCAGGAAAGTCCTTCACATTTAAAGTGTGAAACTTGGCTTGTAAAGTCAAGTTACTCCAAGCCATTTCTACTCCAAAGTGTTGTTTTTTTTTTCTTATCCCCCTGCTTTCTCTCCCCCTCCTCCCCCTCAGTGTAGGCGATTTCAGAGAATTCTAGTGATAGAATTTACATTTGTGATGTGTGTTTCTTGAAGTAATATCAAGGGTATAGGATCATCTCCAATTTTATTGTACCTGATCACAGATAATGAAATAATCTTGCTTTTTCAGGTACTGCAGGAACTTCAGTCTGGTTTTAACTGTTCACTTGAATTGGTCTGTTCTCACTGGACAAGATCAGAATAAACTAGTTTTCAATTGAAATCCTTTGCATTTGGCACTTATGTTGAGTATGCATATGCTTGCTCCTATTTTTAAAAGCTGCTGTACAGTCTTGCTAACTACTCGTTTTGTTCCTTCAATGTGGAAAAGAAATCATAGATCATAAATATTAACAGTAAACATCCTGAATCATTACTTCTCTTAAATATGAGTTCAATTTCTGGCTTAGATACCAAGAGAAGTTTTTTAGTTATCCTATTCATTTCAGTAAATACAGACAAGAGCTCAGTTCATGAAAGATATTTAGATATAAATCTCTCACTGATTTCCAGGAAATATGCTTGTATTTCTATAAAGAATTGTCCCAAAGCATCATCTTCACACATCTAAAACACATCTACTATGTGTTTTGATACATTGCCTGTTAAGAACATTTATTTTCATACTTGTGTAGATACAGTGAATTCCTGGGGGCAGTCTGCCCCAGGAATTGGGTGTTGTTTTATTACTTAAAAAAATTTGTCTGACCTGAGAGTTACCTGAGGTAACTCAGGTATGACAGATAACTTCATAAATAGTTTCGATCACCTAGTTTACCTGTCAAAGTAGGATAAGGAATTAAGTTTTGCTTAGAGGAACTCTGGAATAATTACACAGTTTCAAAGTAATGCTGTTTCCCACTCTTAATTTATGGCTTGGCACCAGTTAGTCTTTAGGGAAGCTGTGCTGTATTTCCGCTGACTGAAGAATATAAAGTCAGGGGAAACTCTCTGAGAGAACTATTCAGGTCCACACTGTTGGCTGCAGGATGTCATAGCTTTTATTCAAATTTCCACACTATTTGATACACAGTACAAACCTATAGTGCACACAGACTCTGTACAAATCCCATTTGCTTCTGTGACTTCAGTCTCTCTGAGAGATCCACCAGCCTGTGACAAATTGTGGTAAAGTCAGACTGGACGTGCAAAAGAGTCAGATTCCATTCATCATGCCTAGATTCTTCGCATAACACATTTAGTCCACAGCAATGGGATTTGGGTTTGTTCTGTTTCTTCTGAATTTTGCAAACATCATCTCACTTTGCTGTTACAGATGTGAGGTAGATTTTTACTACAGCATAAGGCTGAGCTTGAGCTTGGGCTAAGGGCTGCTATAGCTTACCATATCTTTCTGTTATATTGCACTTTTCAACAACACTTGTGAAATGCCTACAGGATTTTAAAAGTTCAATTAATCACATGAAAGAAGCATAGAGGTCTTATCAGCTGACTTTGTCTGTCCCTCTGCTATAATTAATAGCTAAGGGTTTACTTATTCAGTAATGGCCTGGGGTTAGAGGGACGATCCTGATGGGGGTATCACAGAAAGTGTTTTCTTCATATTTATCAAAGAGCCTAAGTCAATACAGAAAATCTAACCTGAACTCAGCCTTATTAATGAAACTATGACTGCTTCAGTTGCATCATATGTAAACATTTCTCCTATTAATTCTGTGTCATTTTTTCTTTTCGTTCTCTCTAATATATTGAAAACCACATTTTGTTCCATTTTTAATATAATAAACTAACTGATTTCTTCCTTTTTTTCCCCTTCTTTTTTTTTAACCCAATAATAGCAGTTTTATATAAATGGACAACTTGAAAATGAATATACAAAGAAGAATTGATTGTTCATTCATTTATATTTACATTTGTTATCTTATTTCCATTGATTTCAGTACACTTGGTCCTGTCTGAAATGGAAGTTATCCCGATTCAGATTCAGAGCATGCTTATTTTCCACATAAGACTATATCTTATATGATAGGAAATCAAAGAGTTTATGATAAATCTTGTTATTTCATAAAAAAAAAAATGGATTGTTAAGTTAAAGCAACAGGAAAGTTTTATGAATTTTGGTCATTGATTTAAATCTTTTTTTCACACTGAGAATTCCCCTACATGCTTATAAGGGATCAGGCTTGTATATTCAGGAGGAAAAAAAAAAAGAAAAAAGAAAAAAAGGTTTGTTCAGAAGAGTAGACACTCTTTAAAACAAAACCAACAAAACCAATTAGTTTCTAACTGCCTCAAGTGTCACTTTATCAGCAGGATCTGGTATTGCCTCTGTACTAGAAGAATGAAATAAAATAATCTTGTAATGGCAAATATGTAAAATTTCCTTTAATCACATATTTAAATAATGAATCTGACTACAACTCCAGCAATAAAAATGAATCTTTTGCTTGTTGTAAGTATACCATTAATGTAACACTCTGATTTGTACCCCAAATATGCCTCTCAATGATAATTTCAGAATTAAAATAAAACTGCAAAAAAAGTTTACAGCTGAGATGTTCACAACCCATATCTAAGTCTGTCATGGGAATAATTACCCATAATGGGTATCCAAGGGATATAATTATCTGCTGCTATGAATTAGGAGTGCCACAGGTGGTGTTAATCACTTGGAATGTATTGGAGTAGAACAGCAGTCAGAGACGGAGCCTGCTTAAGCTTGATTTGTGGACCCATTGTTTCTGGACGCTTCAGACATAAATAGAGACCATGGTAGTGATAATGCACATTCAAATAGTTATACTGAAACAAAGGGATATAAATATAAATGAAGAGCAGAGGAAAGCTTGGTTCCTTAGCAAAGGTTACAGAAATACTTGTGAGCAAAGTTGTTCTGTGTTGCAGCACTTGCATTGTTTGACAGGAAACAGAAACCAAAAAGAAGGTCAGTAGCTGCTTTTATTGCTTGAACCTGCCTGGGACATATCAGCAAAAGAGCTTTCATTGATTAGGTACTCCAGAACTTTGAATCTTCCAATATTTCCATGGTATATGACTTACATAGATGTATCCAAGAGTAGCAGCTTCTTTGATGAGGAACTTAAAAATTTCTTCAAATACAGTAACTAAATAAATGTGGAGTTACTTGGATCTCCTCAGAGCAAAGTCAAGGCCTTCTCTAGATATCCCTAGATAAATTAGAGACAGAGGAAACGAGGCTATGAATGATATCATATATCTTTGAAGATAGTGATTAATTCAAAATTGATTTTTTCAAATCTTTTACAGGAATTAGTCTGTAAATTCTGTACAAACTCAAATACCAAAATCAGTTGTCCTTCTAAGGCATGAGGGACGGGAAGCTGGTCAAATATGACTGTGGAACATTCTTTCTAAAAGTCAAAGCAACCTAAAAATCATTTTTATTTCTGAGGTCTTCAGAATCCCTTTGCATTTTAGAGTGCACAATTTGATACGCCCATTACATATAGAAAGCCAATTGATTTAGTTGTGACTTCTGCAAGTGAAAAGATTGTACCTAGAAAGAAACAAGTTCCAGACACTCAAGTATTTTAAAGAGAAATAATGAAGTCAGACCTCAAGTTTGATGTTTCAACTTAATCAAGGGGTTTTGTTGTGTTTTTTTTTTTTAGTCATCTAGCTTACTAAATTGTATCATTGCTGAGCTATAGCTTATAAGAATTAACACACATCATTAAACCAAGTTTTATACTCCAGCAGCTTCTTCTTTCTCAGAATGCTTAACTGTATGGGCTAATTACAGCTTGACAGAAATCCTTGAAAATGATAAATATTATTATGCTCATTTTGCAGATAGATTTACCAACACACAGATTGTGTCTTGCCTAGAGTAGGAGAAAGCATTTGAATATCTTCAAGAAAAAAGAAACAGATACTTCAGCTTTTGCAGTTCCATGTTATAATTCTTAGATTGTACTTGTCCTTCACTACATTTCTTACAAATTTTCAGTTTGTCAGACACAAAAAAAAAAGAGAAGAAAATGTGCAAAACTGCTAGAGAAAGATCACAAAAAAAGTACGGAAAAATATCAAAAAATTGAAAGTAAAGCAGAGGAAATCTGCTCGTTGTGTAGATGAGTGGGTGGAATACAAACATGAAAGAATAAAATGACATTTGTCTTAATCTACAAGTGAACTTAATAATATTTTTTAAAAGCCCTGAAGTTGAACATGTTAGAAATAACTATACTGAATTTATTTCTTACCTTCAGTGAACTACATTTCAAAGCAAAATTATTAAAAAAAAATATATTCTGAAGATGTGGAAAAAAATGAAAAGAAACTGATATTATTTACCAAAGTTATGTAAATAGAATAATGAAAGTGCTACAAACTTTTTTGGTGATTGGTTCCTAAAACACTTCCAACTTTAGTCATAAGAGATTTCTAAATGAGCAGAAAACAAAACCACAGTACCAAGACTTGCACTGCTATATATCACAAAATTTTTCTTCATATATTTACAAAATAAGTAAAAATGAATCATCACGGCAAATAATCCACTAAGGATATCACATAAGCATTTTTGTCAAGAGCAAAACTGCTGCTGACAGCTGCAGTTTAGCAAGACAATAACATATTGTGTCATATAAATATGTGTTATGAGAAGATGATTTTCCCTCTCTATGTGATTTTCTGTTATTATTCAGATTTCTAAATTATTTGCAGGAATGGTACTTTGTTCTGTGTTTTATTTCAAATGTCTCTAAAATTACAAGAATTGGCGCTCTGCCTAAGGCTGTCAAATCTGTAAGACTTTGCCTGCAGCACCAAATGTCTCTCCTAAGCTAATAATCAAGAATTAATACACCATTACACATATGTATAAGCATTTTAATGTGTAAATCTAATAAAAGTTGGTAAAATAGAGTCTGCCAAAATCCTGTGTGCGCTGTGAATAATGCAGCAGATGATTAACATTCCACTCTGTTGGGGAGCTGGTCTGTTTACCTTCCAGCACTTCCAAAACTGTATTTTGCAGGAGATGCCTAGATTATCACGATCAAAGGGGGGAAAAAAAATAGGTTAGTTCATTATCTGCAGATCCTTAGAGGTGCCTACCTCTCTTTTGTTCAGATAAATGATATCAGAGGACCAGGGTTACTCCAGGGGGCCCAGAACGTGAAATGTAAATGAAAAATGCGAAATAGGTGAACTGGGTTCTATGCACTGTTGGTGTTGGCAAATCATGCAGGAATCCTCCAGAATACAGTGAGTCCACACTTTAAAATGGTTGTGCTTTTCCCAGGAATGCTAGGTTTTAACCTGTTTGAGCTCTTCAAGTGAAAAGACATACCCTCTTATTTTCTTTGTGGAATATGGAAAAAAAATATAATACTCATCACGTCTTAGTACATCTGACCTTATGTATCTGTGGATCAGCCTTTATGACAGTACAGCATTATATTTCTGAAGTGGCGATAATTTTCTTATGAGTTTATTTTAAAGGCAAGTGACACGCAGTTGTACTTTACATCAGTTCAAATTTCTACTTTTACCTTAGATAAACAAAGAACATGCCAAGAATGGATTGCTTCCATTTTTTAAATTTAAAATGTCTAAAATTTCTTTTATATTTTGATTTAAGAGCGTGTTTTACTTGTCTATCAAATAAAACCTACCAGAGTAAAAACCATAGTCTTTTAAATGCAGCCATGTCAGTTGATTAATGGGTTATGCAACATTCAAAGTCAGCATATTCTGTTTAGTGACAGTAAACACTGGCAGTGTTTAATGACGACCACTGTGTTAGAGTGTACAGTACTGTTAAATGCATTCATACAGTCTGAATAATAATCCTTAGTTCTGCATTTGGTACATTAGAACTCTACTATTTCTGCCAAGTTTAAAATACAAAAAATACAGAACCCTCAATGTAATAGATGTGTATCAATGTTGTTTTACATAGCACTAAGCACATGAAATGAGTATCTAATAAAGAAATAATACTTTAGAATACAATGCCTTTTATACCTAGTAAACAAACATTCAAAATTGTTAAAGGCAAATTGAGCAATATAAGGTTTTATTCTGTCATTTGTTATATGACAGAATGATTGCTGTATCTTAAATTGGATTAATATAGTGAACAGGCTAAAACCCTCAGAATTATTATAATACCACTTTATAATTATTTCTATTTTCTTTTACATTTAGTTTTCATAAAGAAATTGATTGCTTATAGAGAGCAGAGGAAAAAGAAGAAAAGAACATAAGCGTAGAAAAAAATCACAACCACTGCTTGATGAATAGATACTGCTGAGCAAAATGTGGAAACAGAAGTAATGTAGTTTTAGGTCAATAATAAGTATGATTTAACTATAAACAACATTATAGAACATCGTAAAAGTATTACATCCTAAGAATAAATCTATTTCTGAGTAAATATGTTATAATTTGAAACACAAAGTCAGTTCTTAAATCTGGATTTTTTTTCCCATAATCTTATATTAATATATTTCTTGTCAGTCTTAACATCTGTTTAACAGCATAAATGAAATAGCTTTTTTAAACAGATCAATAGATACAGATAATTCTAGGATAAATTTTGAAGCATCAAGGCTCAATCATGTGAAAATACATATGAAGCTGTGTACGTATTTCTACAGGTACAATGACTGTGCCTGGCCATCAATATACTTCATTATTTGAATATTTAAATTTGTCAGTTGAATTTATGTAAATGAAAAAACAGCAGAATGTTGTCCAAGTTGGTAAAATATCAAGATGAGAGTTATGATAAATAACAGGTCAGGGGAGATATGGGTGAAATAAGGTCCTTGAGATCTCTGTAAGGAACAGGTGATGAGATTGTGAGGATTACAGCTAAAGGGAAGGAAATTTTATTGAGGAAGCCCTGGATAGAACTGAAGGAAAGTAATTCAAGGTAGCAGTTGTACACACAAAATATTAAATGAAAAGGGGAAAATAAAAAGAAAAAAAGAGAATAAGGAAGTTGCTGAATACCTAAATGGAATCAAGAAATTAATTCTGAGAGATAGGGAAGTCTAAAGAATGAATACAATTAGAAAGGGAAAAAAAAAAAAACATTAAAGGACTATAAGAGATAATGAGGTCACCAGGACAAGTACTGGATTTACAGGGGAGAAAAGTTAGCACAACCACACAGATGATTTAGAGCGTAATGTTTTACAAGAGAAGGGACAATAACACAATGAAGAAATTTGCAGCAACTGATGATGATTTCCTCAGGCAACGTTAAATTTTTAGTATTTTCATGGGAGTATTAGTGTAATACCACAGTTCACATGGTAATGGCATGTTGTTCTCTCCAATTACATCATGTCACCATTTATAGAGAGTAACTCTAGTTCCTTTCTCCAATGTGGCTGTGTCATTATTGGCACACTAGTTTTTCTGTCTAAATGTGTAGAGCAAAATGCCTTTTTCACTCTATATTACATCCAGTCTAAAATTCCACTGATGATATAAAGAGGTGATGCATTTTATTATTTTATGCATTGTAGGCTGAAATAAATACAAGATGACAAGGTAGGTTGGCATATCAATCCATATATGTTGACTTTGGTTGTGATTTAGTTTAATGATTAAGGAAGCAAATTAATCAAGTACAAAGACAGCATTTTTCTGATAGTGGTGACTTTGGGAAAAGGCAAATTTTATCTAGTATTTAACAAAAGCAGAGACTGATTTTGAATTTCTGTCATATTTTTGTTAAGTTTATTAATGTGCTTCCCATATACAAAGAGAAAAGAGAGGTGTTAAATTTGAGGGCAAGTATGGTTTCTATATTTATCACAGTCAGCATGCCCTTTTATTTTTATAACCAAAATACCTCTACTTGTGTAACCATCAGACAAGTGAGAAGGCACCTAGATTAGCCAGTAGGAAGTATTGAGAAGAATTGTATTTAAAAAGGTAAACCTCCAAACATTTATAATGGCTTCAATAGAACATCTTGCCTCTGTATTGGGATTATGTGGCAAGGTTTTGGTAGTGGGGGGGCTACAGGAGTGGCTTCTGTGAGAAGCTGCTAGAAGCTTCCCCTATGTGTAATAGAGACAATGCCAGCTGGCTCCAAGACAAACCTACCGCTGGCCAAAGCTGAGCCAATTAGCAACGGTGATAGTGCCTCTGTGATAACATATGTAAGAATGGGACAAAGCTGCTGCACAACAGCAATTGCGGCTGGAGAGAAGAATGAGAATATGTGAGAGAAAACAGCCTTGCAAACACCAAGGTCAGTGAAGAAGGAGAGGGAGCATGTGCTCTAGGTGCCGGAGCAGAGTTTCCCCTGCAGCTCACGGTGAAGACCATGGTGAGTCAGGTTGCCCCCCGGCAGCCCATGGAGGTCCACAGTGGAGCAGAAATCCACCTGCAGCCCATGGAGGACCGCACACTGGAGCAGGTGGATGTTTCCAAAGGAGATTGTGACTCCGTGGGAATCCCACACTGGAGCAGGCTCCTGGCAGGACCCTCTGGACTTGTGGACTCATGGAGAGAGGAACTCACACTGGAGCAGTCTTGCTGGCAGGACTTGTGACTCTGTGGGGGACCCATGCTGGAGCAGTCTGTTCCTGAAGGACTGTATCCTGTGAAAAGAACCCATGCTGCAGCAGTTCATGAAGAACTGAAGCCCGTGGGAAGGACTCATATTGGAGCAGTTTGTGGAAAACTGGCTCCCATGGAAGGGACCCCACAGTGGAACAGGAGAAGAGTGTGAGGAGTCCTCCCCCTGAGGAGGAAGGAACGTCAGAGACAACATATGATGAACTGACTGCAACCTCTATTCCCCATCCCCTGCACTGCTGGAGGGAGAGGAGGTGGAGAATTTGGGAGTAAAATTGAGCCCAGGAAGAAGTGAGGGGTGGGGGGAAGGTGTTTTAAGATTTGGGGTTTATTTCTCATTATCCTACTCTGATTTGATTGGTAAAAAATTAAATTAGTTTTCCCCAAGTCAAGTCTGTTCTGCTTGTGACGGTAGTTGCTGAGTGATCTCCCTGTCCTTATCTTGACCCATGAGTCTTTAATTTTATTTTTTGTTCCCTGTCCAGTTGAGGAGGGGGAGTGACAGATCAGCTTTGGTGGGCACCTGGCATCCAGCCAGGGTCAACCCACCACAGTCACATGTATTACATATGTATATGGTTGCATGTACGAGTGGCGCAATAGTGTAATTTCCAGTAGGTCTTTACTAGAATTTAGAACTTTGCCTTGTGAATCTGAACTTCATTTTCCCTCACTATCATTTATTTCAATCATAGATACTTCCAAAGTGACCACCCTCTTGCTCTCTAAATACATTAAAAAGTGCCAAAATAGAATGTAGAATTGTTTTTTTATCTAGAATTGTCTAGATATTTTTTCTTGTAATAAGGTTTATGATGCAATTTTTCTAAAAATTTGTTTGTGTGTTGTGTAGGCGATATAACAAAAGTAACAGGGAAGTCTTGAGAGGAGAAGATTGATGGTTTTACAGGTCTTGTCGGCAGCAGCCTATAGTCACCATTTGAATCTTCAAAACATGACTAGAAATTTTCTAAAATATGCTATAGATGAAACAGAAGTTAAGTACTCAATAAGTAGGTTACTGTGCGAAATTCTGCAGCCCGTGTTAAGCAGCAGGCCAGCCTAGATGGTCATAAGGATACTTCCTTCCTGTGAATCTGTCAGTCTGTCAATGTGACCTTTTACAATCACAAGAAAATAATCCACTGATGGAACTAAAATGACCTGAAAGTAAAGGTATTGCATAGAGAAAATGCAACAGAAAATATGTAGATGATATGATTATGTCAGAAATTGCAACCTTTTGTAGATGAAATATATATTATGAAACAGATGAAGCAAGAACTTTTTTTTCTTCATATTTGAAAATCGTATACAATTAATAACTTAAGTATCAGAATGTAACATTTTCATCCAGTGAGCTTTATAGGTTGGAGCTCTGTACTTGAAAATTACAGCATAGATTATTTTCTGGCTGCTACAGCTTGACATTCTGTGCCATCCCTAGAAGGTTCAATAGATTCACTTGATATTTAGGTACTCTTTTTCCTTGGATTTATCCCTTCTTATACTTTTGGATGCAGACTGGTTCTGAGAAGTCATTCATCATCTTCAGATATAGATCTACTTTTCTCAAACCTGTCTGCAACAACCTCTGAGCCACAGCAAACCAGAAAAGATGTGGCCCATTTATTGATGACATGACATTTTAAACAAGTAAAAACTCTGAGGGAAGAAAGACGACTATACCATAAGCAGGTATGGAGTAAAAAATGTTAAATTAAAATCCTATGAAATATGCTAATTAAAGAAAAGAAAAAATAAGTAAATAGATGTGAAGTGTGAAGAAAACATTGTGGGGGGGGCCCTGCACAACTCTCTTGGTAATGGATGGAAGCGTAAACAGTGTGTGAGAACGGCGCACCCAAAACTATCTGAGAGGGCATTTGTCCAAAACTGGTAGTCCTGAAGAGGAAGATGACCTTCAGTGGGATTAAACAGTAACAAGGCAAATTTAAAAAATTTATAACACAAAGAAGAAGTCAGCTTGAAAAGAAGTATAAAGAGAGCATAGCCATTTGCGAGAATGGGGCAGGCAGTGAAGAGGAAGCAGTAGCCATCACAGGGACTCTGTCCCTGATGGCAGTGTCTCCAAGGCCCCCCTGCCCTGTCCAGACTGGGTGGCGCAATCTCCCCATGGGGTGCCAGGAGCAGCCTGCATCTAGCAGTGGGCTGGTAGTGTGGGGGCAGCATGTGGGGACCTCACCTTGGGGTATGGAGGCACTTGCCAGGGCACCTCCTTACCAGTGGGTACATCAGTGGGGTGTTGGGAGCAAGGGGTCTACACAAAGCTGGTGCACCTACATCTCCCACAGGGGTGGTAACCCCCATGGCTGGGGAGAGGGGTGAGCTTGTAACTGAGTGTGCATTTGTGCAGAAGGGGGTTAGACCTTCTTGCAAATAGTTGTAGAAAGGTGTTTAGAAACTTGCTGGTGTTATTTTATTTGTCCAGTGTCCAGTGCTGTGCTTCATCTGTTTTATTGCTGCTATCGATCCTGAGTATATGGTGCCCTGATTGCTGGTTAATCATGTGTCATAATAAATCAATAAAATTCTTCCTGATTTGAATTAAACTAAAACCAAGAGCGATAAGTCTTACTTTTCCCTACTGTTTATATTCATTTTTGCTGTTATATGATACTAATTCTTCCTGAAGCTGTATTGTATGATTAGTTGTTAAAAGGTAGACGTAATATTTTGCCAATAAACAGAAGGCCAGTTGTGTTTGATTTAGGTTTGACCCAGAACACTTTTTGCCTGGTGGCGTTGCCTCAGCGGATCTCTAGTGGTCTAGTTTTGAGGTATACCACTTGCAGCATGAGGCACTTTATTTTAATTACTCAGGATGTGCCTGTAACCCAGTGTACTTAGGAGAACTGAGTACCAAAAAGTGAAATAACGTGGTACCATCTATACCTCACCTAAGCAAAGCATTACAGGAAGGAAAAATTAATATCCTTATCTATCAGAATTTGTGAGTTTAAATGCTGGAGGCTTTAGTAGGTTACCTACTAACAAAGAGACTATTTAAGATATTTTCACTGTTGTGTACACAAAACTACAACAGAAATTAACAAGGACATATCTGTAATTACACTATCTCAACATGATACATCTATGTGTTAGGGATAAAATACTCTGCTTTCTCACTAATGGCATCAGATTTTCAGAATATTAAAATACTGTCACTCCTGTTGCCTTCAATGAAACTACCCATTTCCACAGGTTGAAGATCTGGCCCAACTTCTTTAGGATTAATGTTCCGTTTAGTAGTTTTGAAATTGGAAAGTACTGGTGCTTTATGAGTGTACATCATTTAAGGCATGGGATAGTACCATGTCTGTTTTTAAGTGGTTAATGATTTTGTGATTTAAGAGCAATGAATATTTTATGGATTGGCCCTACGACTATGAATAGGCATTTATATTAAAGAAACTTGAAGCCAAGCATAATAATCTTCTTGCCAGTTAAAAATTTAAGTAAAGAAACAGTTTGAGGAAGATTTCCATTTTGCACACAGTGCTCTTCACCTCTAGAGAAATTTGCATTGCATTTGACACAATAACATATAAACACTTGACAAAAGAAACAACTATCATTTACTCTACACCAATATATATTTCTGCTGCCATTAGAGCTTAGAAGGGTCACCAGAAACAACACATTTACATAAATTAGAAAAATGGGAAAGGTGAGAAGGTTAAGCAAGTTTTAAAGACTGTACTTGAATAAATAGAAAATCAAGATCTAAGGTTTGTTCTTTGTGCATCCTGTGCTGTTAGGAGCTACTCACACATCCATATCCAAGGTCCTTCTGTACTTACATTTAAGTGGATGCAAAAGAAGACTTGGCCGTTTAAAATGAAACATGTTTAAACATATTTAGGTAAAAGTCCATAACTTAATCAATGTTGGTTCTCCAGATTTCCTCTTCAGTTAGTGGAAAAAAAGACTGAAACTTCAGAGAACACGATTTCTTATTGCATTAAGTCTATTATATGATCAGGTAAATGGCATTAATGGTACCTATCTCTTCTCACTGATTACAGGTAGAACTGTGAGCACATTCCAGCTCCCGAATGTCTAAAATTATACAAATTCCACTTTTAGGTGTGGAAGTCAAGAGTAAAAACTGCTCAGTAGGGCAGATTGCTGCTGCTTACAGCTTTGCTCCTGAAGTCAGACAATGTCAGTCTTTGGTGGGGGTGGGGGGGGTGGGGCCATGACCACACACAAAAAAAGACAGAAAACTAAGGATCAGATGTGTGTTCTAAGATTAAATGTTACTTGGTTTGTTCTGTGCAGTGTCTTCTCAGTAATAAGAGTTTATACATTTTTCTTTGCCTCTTTGCTATCCACTGAGCAGTCATAAAATGCCATCCCATCTGAACAAGAGCATCTTTCATTGTCAGTAACATTTTTCTAAGTTTTGAGGTAGTAGATAATAAGACCTATTGTCCCTAAAGGATCTATGGTTACTTCAAATATTTTCTTTCTCTGGCTGATGGCATGAGAAGTGTGTGTGCTTATATTGCTCATTTTTCTAACAGATGCCTACTGCCCTTAGCACTTTTACCACACTTATTACATGGGTGGAGGCAAGGCATAATGTGGATTGTGTTCAAACTGCAATAGTTGATTGAACTCTCTGTCTTCTGGAAAAAAAAGATCTGATTTTAATGAGGGTTACCATGGGATGTTTCTCATTTGTTTCCTAAAATAATATTTCACTGTCTTGTACTTGCACATATTGCAGCACACAGAATGTGAAAACAAATCTACTCAGCTATTGCTCCTTTTGTGCCGAGGACAGCATTTTATTTGCACAGCTCTAGCTAGAATGGCACAATCTTTGCAGAAGATGAACATTATTTCTAAGTTTATTCTTGTAATCTCAGTTTCTGCTGTTGTTTTTAGTAGCTCTCTATTTGTTCCTCTATTTATTTATTTCTGCCCCCGTAAGTGATGCCTTGGGGGTACTCAGTAGCAAATGAAGACTTTATGTGTGACTCCCAGCAGGATGGTTTAATTATGGCCACCTCAATGAATGTAAAACTATTGCAATACAGGTGAATTTTTAAAAATAAGGTGGGTTTTTTAAACTGAATTTCTGGAAAGTATCAAGTGTGACTGCCTAGGTCTAGGAGTGAGAGTCGACAGCATGAGGGCCCAACTGGTTTTCTCTTTGATCCTGCTAGTGAGGGGAGGGGCTTGAGGAGTTGTGGTTGGATCCTATGAGCCAACAACTGTTTCCAAGATGATGTTGACAATAGGGATTTGATTTTTATGACCGTTCAGCCCTCTTTGAGAATTGAGTACTGCTAGGAAAAGAGGCAGGATTTCTAAGACCTCAGGGAGGACATTTGAAATTCAGGGGGAAAAAATGTAATGTGTGTTTCAAATGGAAAAATAGAGGAGAAAGGAGGGGAAAAAAAGATCAGTTGTCATAGTTTCAATTTCCAGACAAATATTCTAATTTTTTAAAATTATTATTCTTCAAGGCAAAAGTAGCAGCCAATATAGATTTTAAAGGACCAAACTCTGTCGAACTTGCAAATTAATTTTTTATGATAGAGTAAGAATTAGTCCTTTTTACAAATGTAAGATAAGGAATAACTGCTATCATGAAAATTCTTCAGAAAACACTAAATAAGAATTAATAGTGTCATTTAAGAAAAAAGAAAATAGAAGAAAGAAGGAATTAGTATACTGCAATCTAAAGATCAAAGACAACAAACCATTCACTTACTCAACACTGGTAAGTCTGTAAATGGAATATGACATTCTCTTTTCAGCTTTACATTTAATTATCATTATTGGATCAATTGTAGGAGCCCAGAGAACATTCAGAATTACCAAAGACTGAAAAAAAGTATTTTTTACCCTCAAGAAGAGAAGATTGATCCCAGTCTTCAAAATATAGATATCTGTTGGAAAGATGAAGAGAACGACCTCCCTATTTATGTAAGAAAAAATACTAATTTTCAGCAAAATATTAGATATTAGGGAAAAATTACTGGTAAAGGATTGTCTTACCAGTTTTCCAAGGAGATTATTTGCAAGGGGGACAGCAGGCTGTAAATGAAACTTTCTTTCAAAAAGGCTCAGTTAACACTACAGTTCTGAGATAAGACAGTAACAGGTTGTTCCAGCTGTATTTTTCCCTAGTTTTATAAACAAACTCCAGGTAACTCCAACCTCCATTAACCATCATTCAAAACCAAGCTGTATATGTTACTAAAGTAATGTTACATGAGATGATTCAAGAGAAACATTTTCTGTTCTGTAAGCAAATACTATTATACTCTATCTGCTCCCTGGTGCAGAGGGACAATAAAACAGCAACAGTTTTGCTGCCATATCTTCAGAATAATTTGTAATTAGTGCTTTAAAATTAAAAAGTGAGAAAAAGCTGTGGTATTAATTTTTTTATTTATAATCCATTCCATTTTCTGCTTGCCTGAAGCATGGTTAATTTGATAAGCATCTTTTAATTTGTAATTAGTCTTCAGGAAGGACTGCTTTCTGATGCTTTAAGCAGTGCACTATTTATTAATTTGTGTTCTCTCATTTTACCCAGTGTTTGTGCACTATGGACCAGACTCAGTACCCACTGAGACATAACTGTAGATGGGTTCAGCATTTAGCTCATTTGGCCTTCTTATATTTTGAACACATAAACCAAGATAAATTATAATTAGGTATTTTTAGTTTACATCTTGTCTTCTCAGCCTGGCTATCTGCTATGTTTGCAGATAGTTCTTACAGAAAGCAAAACATCTACAGGAACTATTTTTGCTCTGTTGCTGTAGAGAGTAGTGCCAGCCATGTCAAGCCATTGGCAGCAGAGGAAACATGGCTACAATCACATTCACTGAAGCTCTTCTTTTGAGACTTACCTTTTTTTGCCCAAGAATATGTAAAACTAAATTAGGTGAATTTTGTTTCAGTTAACTCATAGTTGATACTGCCTCAAGCTGAAAATATGCCATGAAAGTAGTTACCTTCTTGTAGTGTTTATATACTTCTTAGTCTACATTAGCATCTTGATATTAATTCTTTTGGTTTAATTATCATCTAAAGCCAAACTGAGGTTGGGAACCCCTTGTGCCAGGCACTGTACCTACACAAGGTAATTAATAAATGATTCCTGACCCAATGGGTTGAGAATAAAAATTGCAGAACAGGCACAGACAAAAAATTGCTGTAAAACATAGACAGAGCATAATATTTTGTGGCCAGAAAATGCTGGTTTAAGCAGTCATTCTCTTTTTGAATAATTCAAGAGAATGGTAACTAGATTGGCTATAAAGAAGATGGAGTTTCTTCACAAGGAGCAACATGGAGAAGACAGGAGGCAATGGGTACAAGTTGCACTGGGAAACATTTCACCTCAGTATAAGAAAAATATGTTTTACAATGAGGAAAATCAGTCACTGGAACAACCTCCCCAGGGATGTGGTAGAGTCCCCATCACTGGAGGTTTTCAAGACAAGGTGCGAGATAATCTCATCTAGGCTCCCTTTCCCTCAAAATGCTGGAACAGATGATCCTTCAAGGTCCCTTCCAATCTGGGCTGTTCTACGATTTTATTAGTAAATATGTTTTTAAAAACAGTGGAGGGAGAGAAAGTAGAAAGTGCTCTCATAGAGATATATTTCTTTTCATTAGCATTTCCCTATGCTTTTTTCCAAGGTTTCTTGCAATTTTATCCTCTTTCTCATAATAAAAGTGATTTGAGCAGCTCTTATTTATGATTTTAGCTAAATGTAAAATTAAATTCTAAAATCTTTCCTTAGACTATATCCTTTATGTCTGTATTTTTAAGTCATTTTTTGTTTTCCTTGCTGTGAATTGTCTCTGAACATTTTTGATTTCTTACCTTCCATTTTCAGCTACTTTTCTGAGTGTTCAGTCTGCATGATCTTGTAGAAGGATCTTGTACTTAGGATTCTAAGACATATATTTTGCAATCTATGGCTTTTTAATGGGCTGTGGTTGATTTTTCAGCCAAACTATGTTCCTTGTGTCAGATACTGGAAAATAAAAGAGGTCAGGATTACTTGGATGACACTTGCAGAAATACAGCATGAGGGGTGTAAAGTCCTGTGTGGTTTAGTCTTTTTTTTTTCGACTCATGGGTCAAATGCAGAGATACTTCTGAATGTATGCAGTTCTAGTGTTAGGCAGCATAGGGAGAACTCTCACGCAAATATTGTCTATCTGCCAGTAAGACTTCTTTATTGTCATTATTACATATATTACTGCTATTAATCATAATAACTTGGACTTTACTTGTGTGACAATGCCTTATAAAATGAGAACTTCAGTGTATCGTTTCCCAATAAAATGCACCATTAGTAATACTGCTTCTTCATAATGAGGAGCTTAAAAAATTCAAGAGAATATGTAGAATGTCAATGTTCCTATACTGCTTATGAAAAACTGAATGCCCTCATTCTGTTACTTATTATTTATTTTGTACTAAATGAATAGACCACACATTTAAACAGCTTTTTGACCTTTTAAATGATCGAGTACTGCAAGTTATTGTCAATAGACATTTAGGAAAAAAAAAAAGGAATTCATATGCATATACATAAACAAAAATCCAATTACGTACTGTAATGGAAGAAGTATGTTAGTATTTCAGTTAAGCATTTTGTTGTCTAGATATTAAATAACAGCCTGTAGATCTTTAAGAACTTCAAGAGATAATTTAATCATCTCAAAAGTATTGTAACTCTAAGATATGGGATAAAATGCTAGATATATATCTTTGAGTAAATACAACTAAGCTGAACTATCTGGTGATAGATAAGGAACTGTAGATTTAAGGTTTTAAGCAATCACTATTTATTTATCATCTTCCTGCAAACTACTCTGACAGCCATTTACCACAGTAAAATAGATACTCGATATATTTCATAGACATTTCTGTGGGTTTAAAGCCTGAGGGGCTTTTAAATCAAATGATCTGACCTCCAGTATAACACAGGTCATTGCACTTCATCCACATATTTTTTACTGAATAAAACGACTCTGCATTTCAGTCTTCAGAAAACACTCGCATGCCATAAGAAGGAAATAAGAGAGACTGGAATTGGAATTCAGAATTATTTTGAAAAATTAGAAAAATGGTCAACTGATTAGATCACAAATACCCATAAATTACCTGGAAGTAAAAGATGATCGCAAAACTGATCAAAAAATCTAACATAGTTGTTATTCATAGAACAAACACATGAGATATGTAAACAAGAATGTCTTTATTAAGTTCATCTAAGGTTTCATTTGGAGAGCTAATTCGATTTTGAGGACTTTGGAAGAATTCTGCATGAGTTGTAGCTCTGTAGCCCAGAAATTTGGTATTGCCATTGCTGGTAAGAGGCCACAGGCTTTTTATTGACTCTGCAAGGTCCCAGGACTGGGATTGTTAGTCTTGCTCTGTATGGGTTTGTCTAGGCCAGCATGGAGCTTTATGTTCACCTACTTTTTAACAAGAGCACATCTCTAACAATGAGAAGACTCTTGCCTGAATGGTTTTAGCTTCAGCATAGCTACGTACATTGTGTGGTAGAATGCCCATTGGTTTTATGTATTTTTTTGACCAGTACATAGTGATAACACGTAGTTGACCTGTGTAGAATCAGCTGTCTATGGCCCTATACTTAAAAGTGTAGTATAGAAGAGTGCAGTCTTAGGATGACAGCAGAGGCCTTTTTTGCACTCAAAATCTTACGTTAGCAAAAATATCCACAGCATATATATGAAGTTAAGAAGTTATTTTAGACCTGATATTTAAATAATCTAATACAGAAAAATCATGTTAACAACCAAGTTAAAACTGTTGCACAACAACTTCCTTCCTTCCAGTGTTCTTTTGGATCCTAAGGATGGCAGGTTTGGTATTTCTCAAGAAGGTTTACACATTCAGAAACCTTTACAGGCCATCATACTATGCAAGCAGCCTGCATGCCATGTGTTCAGTTTCATATAAAAAAGCTCTTTGATGAGCAAGCGGCAGAGTCTTGCCTTTATACCAGCTTCTGATCTGAAAAAAAATCACAGAAATAATTAGTTTAAGGGTATAAGAATAAAATATATGGCCCAGCAGAAGGATAAAGTCAACTTCTTCAAAGTAAGCTAGTCCAAACACTATGAATGATCCTCTATGGAGCTGAGCTGCGTGGACAGAGATCAGTAGCTGGCCTTCCTTTATTTAGTGCTGTTAATATATGATACTTTTTTTGAACAGATGACTGTTGAGTTTTCTTTCATCTCTTTTATATTAGTCAGTGTTTTTCCAAGACAATGAATTCTCAAGGAGTTCATTAAATGAACTCAATAAGTTTTTTTTTTTATATCAGATAATGCATGTTCCATGCTCCAAAAAAAGTCATCATAATAATCCATCCTTGCTGGGACTAACAAAATGTCCCTGGAGGTTATGATCACTTTTGTCCCCAATCACGTGTACTGTGATTATCACAAATTATGAAAAAGCTAAGGGTAATAAATGCAGCCCTGCTAGGCAAGGATAAAAAGATGATTTATAAAATTACTTATCCCAAGGGTAGAAGAAGCCTGGCAGTATCAAGTCTGCGCAGCCCCTCCCCATATGGAACCAGGGGTTTCCAAATATATAGCCTGATTTTTTTGCCTGAATTTTTATTTCTGATTCTTTGTTTATGGCCACAAATCAGCTATTTTATCAAAGATAAACATCTGCCTAAGCAGTCTATGGCTCCCTGGGCCTTTCCCTCATTGTAATGCAAATATTGCTACTGTTTTCAGTCCTCTAAACCTTTGAAATGTCTTCATATTCCTTTTAAGTTATTGAAAAATTAAAATCAGTGGTTTGGAGATAACTCAGCTATTAAGTCCTTCCTAACAAATTTACAATTTGGAGGGTAAAAACAATTGTGTTACTGTCACAGTAGTTTGCTATTTCCCTTAAGATTCTTGGGCATGAGTTGCCTAGGCCTGACAATTTGTCTATCTATGCTTAGCTAATTTTAACAGATGCTGTTTCATATATTCTGCTACTACAGATGGTGACATTTTTTATTTCATCCAAGGGGGCAAAACTTTGTTTTTTATTTTTTTCCTCCCAAACAGAGAGCTAACACAAATGAAAGGAAATTTTCATGTAAGTTTATATCCTAGTAGAGGTTCTACACAGAAAAAAATGAGATACTGATTGCCATAGCAGAAGATATTTTATTTCTAGGACAACTGGAGGAAGTGTCTTGTTGTTGTATGTTTTTAACTTGGTGCTTCCAGAGGATGATGCAATTGTTATTGCCATAACTCATTGGTATACAAAAAAAGCAATGTTAAGGTTGCATGAACTGATTTAAAATTTTACAGGCAGCCGATAGATATGTTCAATAAAATCAGAAACAAACCCAAAGAGTCAATTCAGCCATAGTCTTTGATTTTTGAGTAAAAACTTCCTACTATATCAAAAAATGCAAAAAAAACCCTGATTAAAAGCTTGTGTTTTTATTTTTTTTTCTCCCCCCCCCCCCCCCCTTTGTAACAATGTATGGCTTTAAGATGTATGAAATAATTACTATTACCTGCAGTAAAAGAAAGTCTCTCTGATGTGAAGTTTGCTCATCTGCATCTGTCACTGAAGAAAGGTAGACACTTATTAAAAATCAACATGTGCAGACTTCTACTCACCTCTTCCTGCAGTGGCTTAACTTCATGAATCTCCAGCCAGTGCAAACCTCCCGCAGGCAAATCCACCGTCTTTGCTTGCCCAAGGCTCTGGGAGAGGCACTGGAGACTGCATGCTCCATGCAGGATGGTTGTGTCCTCCCTGCAGAGTCTGATCTGAGTTCAAGAGGCATTTCATGTGCTGGTTTAACTGCTTCCGTTGCTGATGAGAACCGTGACCTGTGGCACATCACTGCCAATGTTGAGCCATCCCACACTCAGGAGAGTTTTTGGACACCTTCCATCCCAACTGCTGCACAAATTGCTGCCTCTGTTTGATGTGATCTCAGCTGGTGATATTTTCCCTGGTGCTAGCTGAAGAGGTGGTTGATAATTCCTAACCCTAAATTAAGAGTCAGATGAAGATAACAGGTGTAAGCACCTTTTGAGTAGGATCAGCTCTCAGAGGCTGTTAGAAACTGCTAGAGCTTCTAGGAATAAACATCTCTCTTAGCTACCTCTGTGAGCAGCAGCAGCACCCTTCTGGAAGGAGAGCCTAGAAACTGCTTCATGAATTGCTGCATCCCTTAGCTGCTTCTGTTTGCACTATTCGTCCTTGGAGTGTCCTACTCTCCTTACTGAGTCTATTTTCATTTCAGATTCTCTCATCTTTATGTCTGGCTGATGTTAATAAAGAACAGGATATAGCTATCAGTAAACATTATCAGAAGATATGCGCCTACTATGTGTCTGCTGTTTGCTTGCACTTGTTACTTACTTCAGCTCATGTACCTAATGTTGAAATGCCGGAAGTGCAAAGTCTGAGGTGCCCCCGTCCTATTTGCTCTCCAAAGAACCACAGAATCACCAAATCACTGAATGGTTGAGGTTGGAAGGGAAGATCTGGAGGTCATCTGGTCCAATCCCCTTGATCAAGCAGGGCAACCTAGAGCAGGTTGCCTGGGCTGAGGAGATGTGCCTCCTTGTGTGTGGACCAGATTGCATGTTTTGGATCCTGGGGGCAGGGGACATTCTTAGGCTGTGACTGTTCAGCTTTTTCTAACATAGTAGGTACACAACTTAAAACAAAACTGGTAATGTTTGGAATAAATATTTATTTTTTTGTTTACTCTTTTTAGTCTAATTGTAATCTTGCTTAAAATATTATAAACCTTGAGTTTTGTCTATTTTGCCCTTTTTTTGCCAATCCTCATTTTTAATCAAGATCAGTTTCTTATAGGTGAATTATAATTGTTTACATAATGTTACATTTTATTACATTTTCAAGAAAGTTTTATCATGTTGAGACCAAGTCAGAACTTTTGACGTATTAAGAAGTTTGTAGCAGAAAATATGAAGTTTCTCTAACACTGCAGTTCACAATAGTTTTGTGTTGACTTTTCACATATTTTTGAGCATTCATTCTTTCCCAAGAGTGATTGTAAAGAAAGTTCTCACTTAAACGTCTTCACATATTGTATATATAATTCTATAGAATTTTTTTTTTAAAAAATTCGATTATCTGTTTCATCACAAATTTTACAATTCCTAATCACAAGTACTGTCGTGTCAGTCATATAGAATCCTTTGTTAGCATTTTCAGTCCATTATTCAACTCCCTAGAAGCATGGAAATTGGCACACTTTAAAACCAAGAACACCTATAGATAATTTACTGAAATTGCCAGAGGCAGCATGGATAAAACTGATGATTTCTTTTTCCTAAGATTATTATTTGGTATCTGCCAAGAACTGATAAGGTTCCACCAGAGGTGGGGCAGGGGGGGTGTTTCACCAGCTACTATTGATCAGATCGCAGTCCTCCTCGGTCAGCCCTGCCCAGCCAGCACGGGTCAGAGCCCCCTAAAAACTCCACGGTCAGCCCCCACCCACCTGCGGGTTGAAGCCCCCTAAAAACTCCACGGTCAGCCCCACCCGTATGGGTAAGAGTCCCGTTAAAAACAATTTCTCCCCCCTTTCCCTCCCAATGCACTCGGGAGCAGCAAAGGATTCCCCTCCCCTCTGAAAGGGTTCTTAGTTGATCCTTGAGACAAAGATGAAGCACAAACGAGGCACGGTATTGATACACAATGGGCTAAGTTTACTTGGAGAATGATAAGTGGATAACGATATTTTGGGAAAGAGGAGGAAAGATACGGAAAAGAAACCAACAGACAGAAGGAAAAAGTAAACTGAGATTACAGACAGTATGGAAAGGATAGGATAGTCACCACCCAGGATCCAGCGGCGTCCCACACGTCCTCTGTTTGTCTTCGGTGTTCAGTCTTTTTGGTGGTGGTCCAGCCACGTGTGTCGGGGTTGGTCTTCCTTTATACCTTGCAGGCAAGGGAGTGGGTGGGTTTCGTCATCTTGACAACGGCGTCTTGACAACGGTGTGGCTCTAGTTTTGCATATGCACATACGTCTCACACTCTGTTAACATACCTTAGGCCTCGCTTATCACTCAGAGTAAACAGGACGTTCTTGGTGGGCTGCTTGCTCAGCCCGGAGAAACGGTAAGCTATTGATAAGCAGAAGAGGGGTATGCAGCATCGACAAGCTTGTGGATTCCACAGTTCTGCTGTCTTGCCAGTCAAGCCCGCACACACAAGCAAACTTTGAGACAATCACTTTACGTTCCAGTCTCTCACAGTATCTTGATTTGTTGTAGAAGAAAAAAAATTAACAAAAAACTTACAGTTCATTTAAAACTCTCTAGATTTCAAATAAGCATAAATTCTTATAATTCCATGACAGCACTGGACTGCCTTTCAATTATATTTGTACCGTCCCCAAAACACTACAGATTTTGACATTTGCTGTTATTTCAACTCAGGATAGCA
This sequence comes from Nyctibius grandis, assembly GCF_013368605.1. Taxonomy (NCBI): domain Eukaryota; kingdom Metazoa; phylum Chordata; class Aves; order Nyctibiiformes; family Nyctibiidae; genus Nyctibius; species Nyctibius grandis. The sequence continues at coordinate 72,657,701 of NC_090659.1, read as the reverse complement.
TGATTTAGCTGGAACATTTCATACCAGGTTAGAAGGCATATATGTAGACACGTAAATTTAGGTTGATAATACCTTTTATTCTTGATTTAATTTTATTTTATTTTCAGAACAAATAAAACAGTTTGTGTTTCAGCAATTTCCTGACAAATTAAGTATTTCTAATGCAGATACACTTTGTATTTCCTGAGAAACACAATCTTGGCTTCTTGAAGGGCTGAGAAGTTATTAGCGGAATAAGGTAGATTGGAGAATTACTAGACATTGGTGCAGAGGCATGAGCACCATGCTTTCAAGAAAATTTATTTCTTCTATATTAAAGGAAGAGAGTGGTTTATGAGAAGTACCTTGCCCAAAGGACACAGATCAAGTGGCTATATTATAAACTACTAATTTTCAGAATGATGAACGTTGACAATTTCAGTGAAATCAGCAGGTCACAATTTACCTGAAAGCATCTTTATTCCTTATTATATTTTTTAGGCTCATTTCCCTATAATCTGTCATTTCATACTGGCAAAATGACAGATTTTTGTTCAGAGTTATAGGGAAGAAGGCAATGGCACAGCTCTGCCAAGATTAGCACAAATGCTGTGCCACTATTGCATTAGAAGTCATAGTTGGACACCTCAAAGAACATCTTATCTTCAAACTAGCAAATCAGAATTTGTATTAACAAAGCTAATGGAAAAAGGCATTGAAATTATTGAAGCTAAGTAAAGAAAAGTTCAATGAATGAACATAAGTGTCTAATAACAGCTATGTGCCTAATGTCTCTGTACAAATTCTTCCTCCATAGTAACAATTAGGGACTCCTATTCAGCTTCTCAGGAAACCTTGTGTTGTCAATCAGTTATAAACAGTCTGACAATTTACTAGGTACAAGGTAACCCTTTCCCAGTTTTACTTTGCAGATTTTAAAGATGGTGTTTTGTTCTCCATAACTTACTTAACCTTCAGACTCTCTTCTCACATATTTGCATTGAGAACTATTCCCTTACATGCGTTATACATTAAACTAGGTATGTCAAGGAAGAGTTTTCATAACTTGAAGAGAAGTGAAGATGCAGTGGGTGGTGACAAAACATTCGGGGAGCAGTGTGATGAGGGAGGCTCTCATGGTTTCCCTGTGAAAGCAGCACAAGTGGTGGCCACCTCAAGGGCCTGCACACAAATGCACACACCATGTAAAACAGCCAGGAGGCATATTTAGTATGCAAGTGTTGCCAATGTCAGAAGCTTTGCCTGAAGTTGGAGTACAGATTATTTAACTGCTTTGACTCCCTCTGTTTTTATTGTTGTTGCTGTCAATATATCTTGTTGGTGATGAGCTTGGCACTGATGCTCTAGGGAGCAGCTCTGGTGAAAAGGTGCTGGAGACTCTGGAAGACAGCAAGCTGAACATGAGCTAGCAGTGCACCCTGGTAGCAGAGATGGTGAACAGCATCCATGGCAGTGTAAATGGGAGCATGGGAAACAGATCAAGGAAAATGATGATTGCCCTCAGCACTGATTAGACCTCATCTAGATACTGCATCCAGTTTTGGAACCCCCAGTACAGTCTCTGTCCTTCAAATATTTGAAGACCCAACTAGATAAAGCCCTGAGTAACATGGTCTGACCTCAGAGCTGACCCTGTTTTCAACAGGAAGTTGTACTAGAAAGATTTAAGTCCCTTCCCATCTGAATTATGCTATGGTCCTGTGATTCCTATGAATTACAGGTCTGTGTGCACTTGCAGAGCTAGGATCTCACTGGGCTTACAGAGATGTGGTGGAATATCTCACATGACAGGCGTGCTGCAGCGCATGGATATAGGCTTTTCAGGAAAGAGACTGCAAAGGAGAGGGAGAAGGGATGTTCTTTTTGCAAAGTGGTGACTTGAGTACACAAAGCTTTTCACTGAGGCAGGTGATGAGAGAATTTAGAGTTTATGGGTAAGAACAGATCCACACAGAGACATTGTGGCAGGCATCCGCTACAGATGACCTAATCAAGAAAAGGATGTAAATGAAGCCTTTTTTAGGCAGGGAGGCTGGTCAGGCATGTTTCATAAATCCATGCTGACTAATCCCAATCACCTTCTTGTCCTTCGTATGTTTGGAAATGGTTTCTAGGAGGATTTGCTCCATCACCTTCCCAGTGACTGACATAAGACTGAAAAGCTTGCAGTTCCCCAGATTCTCCTTCATTCCATTCTTGAAGACAGGATTGCAATTGACTTTCATCTACTCCTCAGGAATCTCCCTTGAGAGGCTGCCATGATCTTTCAAAGCTAACAGAATGAGAGTGAGTAAAAAAAAAAAAAAGAGTTACAATACTGAACTTAAGGAGACCTGATTTGGGCATATTCTGGGATCTGTTTTTCAGGATCCCATGGGAGTCTGCCCTGGAAAGCAAAGGGGCCCAACACAATTGGGCTGATCTCCAAAGACAGCCTCCTCAGTGCACAAAGACAGTCTACTGTAGTGTGCATAAAGTCAAGCAAATTTGGCAAAAGATTAAGATGAAGGGACAGGGAACACCTGACTGAGCTCAGATACAACAAGAAGGGTCAAAGGAGATGATTATTCTCTTTAGCACTTGTGAGACCACACCTGTTCTGGGCTCCATAGTACAAGACAGATATAAACATACTGGAGGAAATCCAGTGGAGAAGGGCCACCAGGATGGTCAGGGACATCAAAAACATGATGTATGAGGGAACTTGTACAACCTGAGAGAACTGGGGTTGTTCACCCTCAAAAGGGACAGTGAAGGGCAGACCTTATTGCTGTCTACAACTACCCAATGCAGGCAGAGGAGGTGACAGACACAAGGTGGAACATGGAAAATTGTGATTGTACAGAAAGAAAAACATTTTACCATGTGGGTGTCAAATACTGGAACAGTTTGCTGAGATGGATTGTGAAACTCTGTTCTTGGAGATATTAAAAACTCAAAGGGACGAAGCCATGGGCAGCCTTATCTAATTAGACCTCCTTTGAGAGGAGTTTTGATTAGATAACCTCCAGAGGTCTCTTCCAGCCTAAAGTGTTCTATGATTTTTTATTTGAAATTTACTTTCTTTGTTCCCAGCCATTTTCTTTCTTTCTGATAGAAAGAGCTCTCACTTAGCATTCTGCTATTTTTTATTCTCACTTGGAAAACACAGCTAGTTTGCTCATTCTGTCCTGAAAGCTGTGGAGTTAGAAACAGCAGTCTCCAGATGTCTCTATATTCCCATAAAGTTCATCTTTACAAGTAAATCACAATATTTTTTTTACATATTAATTTTTCAAATTTTCCTACACTGTTAATTTTTTTGCAAACATTTTTTGCAAAAATTTTTGCAAAGTTTTACTAGAATTCTGACTTAGGCACCTAAACATAGATACACTAGAGTGAAGATTCAAACCAATAGGGTTTTTTAAGCATGTTTTGAAATAAAACTTCTGCAAAGTTTTACTTCGGAAAAAAACACATTAACATACAATTTGTATTTTTTGTAAAATTAGAAATGCTTTCTTTTGAATACCCCATGTTTTAAATACACAGCCTGCTTAAAAAAAAAAAAAGAAAGAAAAGAAGCAATTAGATACATGGATAATGTGCATTCCTAGCTAAGAAAATGCTTAAAGGTGAGATTGATTTGAAATAGTTTAAAACCTCTAGACTTAAAGGCATCTGTGTTTTTTTTTTTCTCTCAGTGGGGGTGCTTCTCTGATTGGGGCTGTGAATTTGAATGAGAGTACAGTCAATAATTCAATCTGAGTAAGAGTCTCTGACCCATTCTAGAAATGTATGTGATGTAGGAAATCAATGGTGCTTCATGAATTTATACCAGATGGGTATCTAGTCCTTATGTATTGACCTCCTTAGTCTTAAAAGTTTAGCTTTGTTTTAAATATATCTACATGCATTATTATGGAGTTAACTTATTATTGTTCAATGCCTCTGAAAAAATCAAATACAACTTTTTAACATGAACATATCCAGTTTAAAGCATGTTTGATGACACAGACATACACATGTAGATAAACACGCATGCATGAACATTCTATATTATACCAAAAGCTTTTTTCTGTCATGTTATAGCAGATGACTCATTTAGTTTTCTTTCCCGAATAGTACTCAGAAGTATATCTATTTCCCCATTAACCGTATGAGACCTGTTAAGACTGGAGTTCTGGGTTAAACACCTAAACATAATACACCGAAGTGAAGATGCAGACCAGCAAGGGGGGTTTAAGCATGTTTTGAGATAAGTTTCTGTTGGAGGACTTGTGGGGGTTTTTGTTTAATTGCATTTTTTCTCTACTAAAGATGTTTACTACTTCACAGAACTAGTACAACTGATTTCTTGTAGAAAGAAAAGCAGTACACGAAGAACTTTGTATCCTTATTGCCTTACTTTCTAAACACTTCTTTTGAATTTTTCCTGTACTGTGATTTCTTCTGCAATCATAACAACATTAAAAAAGCTATTTTGTGTGAATTAGAACCAGATTCCTTTTCAAACACTAGACTATACAAGCTATTTTAATGTGTAAACATGAGTCTGAAACACACTGAATGACTTTCTGACTGTATCTAACAAGGTTTTCATAGTGATAATCTTCTTGATGATCTTTTCGTTTCCTAAAAATATTCTTCAGGCAGAACTGACAGTATGATATGCACTTCAAAGCTGAGAAAGCTATTGTAAGTATGGTTAGCTATACTGATAGACCTTTATATTAAAAGAACAACATTAAGTTACTTTAAGCATTCCACTCATTGCACCTTATCATTTAAAGCTGAATTACTATGAACATGCAAGTAGGAGTCTTTGCATTAAATCACAGAAAAAGGGATCTTGATTCTAGTCTAGTGATTAGGGCACTTGAAATTGAAGATCATTCATTTAAAGCAGGTGTCCAAATGACACTTATCTCCCACTGTAGGTGGCTATTTTTAACAGTGATCCATTTGCCCAAGGACATTTTGTTCTTCCATTTACTTAATAGAAACATTACAAATGTCTAGGCATCCACCCAGAATGGTTCAGCTTCATGGTAGTCTCATGGTATCACTAGATCAAGCCATTAAAAATACTTATACACATGCCTTCCTTGATTATTCACAGAGTTTATCCTTTCATTGTAAATCACAGAATCACAGAATCAACCAGGTTGGAAGAGACCTCAGGGATCACCGAGTCCAACCATTGCCCTGACACCACCCTGTCGACTAGACCATGGCACTAAGTGCCATGTCCAGTCTTTTCTTAAACACCTCCAGAGATGGTGACTCCACCACCTCCCTGGGGAGTCCATTCCAATGTCTAATAACCCTTTCTGAAAAGAAATTCTTCCTAATGTCCAACCTGAACCTCCCCTGGCGAAGCTTAAGGCTATGTCCTCTTGTCCTATCGCTAGTTGCCCTGGAGAAGTGCGGGGCCCAGAACTGGACACAGTATTCAAGGTGCGGCCTCACCAGTGCCGAGTAGAGAGGGATGATCACTTCCCTACACCGGCTGGCTACACTATTCCTAATAGAGGTCAGGATGCCACTGGCCTTCTTGGCCACCTGGGCACACTGCTGGCTCATGTTTAGCCGGCTGTCGATCAGCACCCCCAGGTCTCTTTCTGCCAGGACGCTTTCTAACCACTCTTCCCCCAGCCTGTAGCACTGCATGGGGTTGTTGTGGCCCAAGTGTAAGACCCGGCACTTGTTCTTGTTGAACGTCATGCCATTGGTCTCGGCCCATCTATCTAACCTGTCCAGATCCCTCTGTAGGGCCTTCCTACCCTCCAGCAGATCGACACTCCCACCCAGCTTGGTGTCATCTGCAAATTTGCTGAGGGTGCACTCAATCCCTACATCTAGATCATCTATAAAGATATTGAACAGCACCGGCCCCAGAACTGAGCCCTGGGGAACACCGCTAGTGACTGGCTGCCAGTTGGACTTTGCCCCATTCACCACCACTCTCTGGGCTCGGCCATCCAGACAGTTTTTAACCCATTTAAGAGTCCACCCATCCAAGCCCCAGGTAGCTAGTTTTTCTAGGAGGATGCTGTGGGAGACAGTGTCGAATGCCTTACTGAAGTCTAGATAGACTACATCCACAGCCCTGCCCTCATCTACTAAGCGGGTCACTTTGTCATAGAAGTGTAGCTATTCCATCTCCAAAAAGACCCTGGAAGCCACTAAGTTTTCCTGAAGAACAAGACTGACACGTAAGACACATAAGGGCACTCTGCATGGGAAAAGACAGCAGTTCCTACCAGTCATTGCTGAAATACAAGCTTATATTTCCATCTCAAATATATCCTCTAGGACAGTAAGCCCAGATCACCGCTCGTCTCCAGTGTCTGCTCCCAATTACTATGAGTATCAGATAGAGCAGTTAGTCCCAAGCAGAAAAGGCAACCATAAAACATCCCATACTTCCACGCTCCCTGAACTTCACTCAGTCTTCCTCATTTCCTTGGAAACATAGAAGTTTCTTGTACTGGTTGGCTGGACATTTCTTTCTGAAAGGTCCTCTCCCCATCACAGGCAGTATTATAGATATTGGACATGGTGTTGCTGCATGGCACAGATACATAACATAGGTTCATTACTCTGGTAAGAGTCTAGCATCTAATAACTTAATAATAAGATATCTTTGCAGAATGAAAGCAGCATCTGCAGATAGGTTCACTAGGAGATAACTCACAGCGTTCACACAGTATCAGGCAGAGTATGAGCCAGCAATATGCCCTTGTGGCCAAGAAGGCCGATGGTATCCTGGGGTGCATTATGAAGAGTGTGGTCAGCAGGTCAAGGGAGGTTATCCTTCCCCTCTACACCGCCCTAGTGAGGCCACATCTGGAGTACTGTGTGCAGTTCTGGGCCACCCAGTTCAAGAAAGACAAGGAAATACTGGAGAAAGTCCAGTGGAGGGCTACAAAGATGATCAGAGGACTGGAGCATCTCTTAGGAGGAGAAGCTGAGGGACCTGGGTCTGTTTAGTCTGGAGAAGAGAAGACTTGGGGGAGATCTTATCAATACTTACAAATACGTTAGGAGCAGGTGAGAAGATGATGGGGCCAGACTCTTCTCAGTGGTGCCCAGTGACAGGACAAGGGGCATCGGGCACAAACTGAAACATGTGAAGTTCCATCTAAATATGAAGAAAAGAAAAACTTTGCTTTGAGGGTGGTAGAGCACTGGAACAGGCTGCCCAGGGAGGTTGTGGAGTCTCTTCTGGAGATATTAAAAACCCACCTGGAAGCAACCGTGTGCAATATGCTCTACATGAACCTGCTTTGGCAGGGGGTTGGACTAGATGATCTCCAAAGGTCCCTTCCAACCCTAACCACTCTGTGATTCTGTGATTCTGTAGTGTCTGAGTGCAAATCTTCCCTAAGTGAAGACTGATCCCATTAACCTTTAGATAGCGATGTGGAAAGGGTAAACATAACATAGGGGAAAAGTTTAGGTACTACACAGTCTGTGTATAACAATTTTAACTTCATCGTTCATGGAAATTAGTAGTGAGTGGATAACTGGACTGCATATTAGGATCATTGTAACTGAATTAATATCATTATTGTATCGTAAACAGATTGTCAAGACATGAGTAAGACTAATAATGAAGTAATTTTTTCACATGCAAGATGAGTCCCCTTGGTCCCTTTTTATCCATAGTTTTTTGAGAATAACAGATTTTTATAAAAGATATATTAAAGTCATTATCTATAGCAGCTGCGTTCTAGGCTGAAGCAAATGCTGTCAGCATGTTATAACCATACGCTGAACATTTCTGCTGGTCTGCACAGGGCTAAGATATAAGGATGATAAATTCAAAACAGCTGGAAGGATGAAGCAGACACAAGTTGCACAGGTTTTGGAGAGGTGTGTACAAAGAAAAATGATTGCAGAAAGTAGCCTAGGTCACATACTTTCCCAAACTCATCTCACTGGTTGCAGTGTCAGGAACAGAATACCGGGCTAGACAGACGGAGGTCCACCTCACTGGTCAGACCCAAAGACATTCCTAATGTCCTTCTGCAGAAGCCTCAGGCTTTCAAGGTATTTTTTGAGTTTGGGGGTTTTTTTTGGTTGGTTTTGTTTTGGTTTTGTGTGAATGGCATTCCTGGAATGACACTCAAAGGTCTAATGTATGAACTTGATCCCTACTCCCTGGGCCATATTTGATTCTTAGTTGGTAACAGTCCAACACACACTTAGTCCAAGGAGATTGGTTTGAAATGTCGTCTTTGTCTTACTGTAACTGAAGATGTGTTTCATTTGATCACAAGTACATATCCAGGGATGTTTTGAAAGGAGTACAAATCTAAAGTATGTCAACACACACCATGTCTGCAATCAAAGCTTCTTCTGCCTGACAAAATTTATCTTCAGGGTACAGATGCACCTTACACAACTTACTTGACAGTTACTTCTAGATTTATCAGGACAATAAATATATATAATGGGCATTTCAGGCTTATCTGTATGATCTCAACATGAACTATATAAAATCTCTCTCCCCAAGAAGAGAAAAAAAATTACTGCCAAGAATAATTTGCATGTTGATATTTACGGTTAAATTCACTCATAAGAAGGATGATTTCACTCAAAGCCTTAAAGGTAACAACAAAAGTAGTCCACTTTGCAAAGTGTGAACTGTTAGGCATTCCTAGCCTGTTAGGTCAAGTTCTGCTATTGGTATAGTCAGAGAAATAAATTTGTGAATCTTGATGAAAGCTATGTGTCAAATTCTCTGTGATGTGAAAACTACATTACTACTTTAGACAACACTAAAGCAATCTTTGAGCAGCAGAAGTGGTGGAGAAATACAGAGCTGAGGAAGGGTCTATATGTGTGCCTACAGTGTCAGTTTGGGGTTTAGATGTTCATCTTCCTTGATAGCATACCACTCAGTTTTCAGAATTATAAAAGAACATATAAATTGCAAAGCTGTGGAAGATGAACAATTGATCTTTTATCTTTTAACTAAAAAATACCAGTAATTCAGCAAACATGTATCAAGAATTCAAGTTCTGCCTAATAACCATGACTAGAAATGACTGGCAGAGTTTTAGAACCATATATTTATGTTTAACATAGGTAATAGTAATTACTTATTTTGAGTAAATGAATGTATGTTGATGGTTAACCATAATAAATGTGGTTATAACAGCATTTGCTTTAAGTGCATTCAACAACATCTATATTTATTGACTTAATGAAGTTCATATGAAGATTAATACATGTCATCTGATCGCTAAATTATTAGGAAGGATGAATATTTGGCAATTTAAAGATATTAATAATATTTATCACAGTAAAATATATTTTGCTATTGAAATCTTCCTAGCTGTGACAGTATCAACCCTTTTCTTGAGACATTTCTACAATTTTATAATACTTTGCTGTCAGATACTTCTGTGCAATGATCACAAGCAACATCTCAGAGGTTTCTTTTCACTTACGTTCGAAGTTCCAGTCTGTCACTGTGGTTTAACATTAACAACACTGCTGGCAAAAGCTTCATTTTTTTTTTTTTTTATTAATCATTTAATGTTCCTGAGGTACAGCTGAAAATTAACCCAATTTGTCATGTCAGATACTTGATTAATGCTGATTAGGTGTTTGATTGGTGATTCAGATACTTTAATTATTTTCATGCATTAAAAGAATTTGCATGTAAAAAGAACTGACAAAACTGTTAGAATACATACATGTTCTAATAGATCTTCAATAATTGCAGTGATTCAATAAAAAACTAATCACACAACTTTATAAAGAATGAGGACACTGTTTAGTTTCTCCTAAATCTGTTCAGCACCCGCTGAAAACAAAGGTTTTTTTTTTTCTAGTTTCATTTTTTTACTGTAAACTTCTGGTAGCATAAATTCAGGAATCAATATGTTTGCTGGGTGAAAAAAATAGATTTTGCATGTTATTTTTTCCCCCTAAGGCTTCCAGGAGATATCTTACATAAAGCATATATTATTTTCTGTAGTCATTCAGAAAATATATTAACTTTGCACAGCCCCAGCACATAATGCCCCACTGCAAGTATTGTGCAACCTCATTAAATCAATAATGCTACGAAACCAATAGTAGTTAATGAAGCAGTCATTTATAAACCAACTTCTAGCTGCTTAGATCTCAAGATAATTAGTGTTAAGAATATTATAACTGTACAAAGCTGACCCTTAGGCATTTTGAAAAAGCTGTGTAGCGCCAACTATTGAGAACTGAGTTCTCCATGCTATACAAAATTTGCAGCTCTTCCATGAGCTGTTTATTTTGTTTGCTTTAGGGTTTTTTATTAGCTGTTGTCAGGTTGTTTTTTTTGCTTAGTTTTTGTTGCTCCATATTTTTCTCCAGCAAATGCAGATCTAAATGCAAAATACACAGATATTACACATACTGATAAAATACTACCCAGGTAAGATCATGCAAATGAATATTGTTTAGTCTATGGCTACCATCTCCAGCAAAACCAAAATACTGCTGCTGCTTTGGACCTTCAGGAAGACATGCATTTGTATCTGGTAGTTCACTATTTATACATGACAAAACTAGTCTCTGGGGAAATGGTGTGGGAAAACAACTGCATCTTGTCAGGGATAGGACTAAAAACAGTTGATGTTTGGTATTTACAAAGTGAGGTCATAATCTTTTGAGCACGTGCCATTCTAGAATTTAGGCATTTTAAAAACAATGGTCAGATGCTGTCATGAAAGCAGTCTGGAACACCTTGGAGAAGAAAAGGTATAATACTGGTGTATATTTATGTAGCAGAAGTGACATCATATATGTTTTTACACACTCAGAAAGCCTAATACACTGGAACATTAATAATAACATTTTATTTTAGAATAAATGCAAAGAATCAGGGTGTAGTAAGCATTCAGTTATTTTCCTCGGAAATCATTGAAAGGGAACTTACTTTGATGCTATTTATAGTGACCTGAAAAATGTCAGAGAAGAACTCGTAGTACATTAATAACTCTGGTAACAAGAGGCTTTTTTAAAACCACATCCTGCAAAATTGTGAGTTTCAGCTACAAAGTGGTGCTGAAGTCTCTCTCAACATCTACCAAAGTCAAGTGGGTAGTTTATAGTCTGATCTTCTCAGGCTGATTACAGATGCCCTCTTGTATATGGTAGGAACTGCAGAAGAAATAGAGGCATTCATAGCCTTGTTTGTTATTAAGGCAATTGGGATGAGCACTGTTAACAACACGACAAGAAACAGCAGGATCATAATAGCAGGATGTAAAAAAGACTTAGTGATACGGAGCTTGGTTTACCAGCAAAATAATCTGTATCTTTTAAATATGTATGAAGATTTAAACAGACAATTTTCAGTAATTTACCTACCTACTGCATATTATCATTATATCTTCCTGGATAAAGAGAGGAGCATGAATTATGGAGATTCTTGATTGTGTTATCAAGCACTCTTGTACCTTGATAATAGGGGCTTGATGGTTTGCTCTTTGGAAGTAATGCCAAACAAATTTCCCCACCAAATTTAACATTTGTCAAAAGAATAAACAGAAAGTGTGTTTTACAAATATAAAAGTGCTTATTCTAAAAAAAAAAAAAAAAAGTAGAAAAGCATAGTTTTTATATTACGTTTTTTTAAAAATTACACTTAGTAAAAATTGTTTTCAGAAAGCCGCCGTTAGTAGTTTGAAATTCTTTTGACAATAACCAAGATTTATGCCATGGAGCAGTAAACACTACTTTACAGCTTTCTCAATGCCTGAGGAATGCTGAACCTCTTAACTTAGCTAGAGTGCCCAGAATCAAACTACGTTTCTGATGCTATAGGACTTTGAAACAAATTGGCCTCAAGCACTCTTTTTACCCCAAAAATGACAAGAAAGAGTACAGAAGTAGTTTGACTGATAGCTGTCAAGAACACAAATTGGATTCTTAATCAGATTATATCTTGAGGAGAAAATAAATTAAATACAGTGTTTAAGAAGACACTAGTTATTTCCACCAAACTGTCTGTTACTAGGATTCTAAAACTGCAAAGCCCTTTGCTGCAGAAATTCATTTTCCTTTTACCTGTTGTCTGTCAAAGCCTGTTCTTCTCATTAATCTTGTTGTCCTTATTCTTATTGTCGTCATTATTCTTATGATTAATATCTACAAGCATTTTGCTAATTTACTGTAGCTGAAAATGGAGAGAGACACAGAGAGAGGGAGAATGTAAAATATGTATTGTACATGAAGGAAAAAAATTATGAATTGGCTGAACTTGTCTCTGCTTTGCTAGAGCCCTGTAGCCTAGGGCTAAAGAACTTCAGTTCAAAGAAGGAAGTCCCAGATTTTAATCCTGGATCCCAGTGTCATTTATGCATTTTAGTCATTAATTCTTAAAGTGAAAAAGCTAACAAACAAACAAAACCAATAAAACTGTTTCTGGTATAGCCTGTTTTATTCTTTGATATCAGTCCAACATTCCTTCTCATGGATGATACTCATTCCTCAAGAGGCAAGGAATGCCAGTTTCAGAATAGAAAAGAATTTCAACACTTATACAACCTTAGTAATCTTACTTGGACCTTATCCAAGTTGTTTAGAAATCAATAATAGATATGCATTTTTCCATTCATTTTAAATGGAGATGGTCAAGGTCCTGCATATGTAAATTATGTAATACATTCTTACCTCTAACTTCTACTAGTAGATTTGTAAAAGATACATATACACAGATGTGTTAGCTTTAACTGTTCTTTCAAAACAAAATCTAATAAAAATGTAAACAATTATTAATTCTTCCAAAGTAAGGATTTAACTGATAAGAAACACAGTAAAAACCAAAAAAGTTATTCATATCTTCTACATAAGATTTGTCACAAAATATTCATTCAGAAGTGTAACTTTAGCATGCATATAGAGTTGCAACATAGAGTAGCATGACATCATCTGTGTCTGAGGCACTTATTTTTTCTACCAGGGAGGAAATAGCAGGTTTCTGGAACACCAGCCTTTAGATGATGATAATGACGGTGAAGATGATAATGGGAATTGTGGCAGACAATTGGAAGAGTACTGGGAATAGATACTAGGCTTTTTCTGGATATACTACTCTTTAACATAAAGCTTCCTAACAACCCTGAAAGTGTGATAGGACTCCCACAGAAAACGTAGCTCAAGTGATTGATTGATCCTTCTGTCTGTCTATTTATCTATCTATCTATCTAAATTCTATTAATAAAACAGTGCAAATAATATAAATATTTTAATAACATTTTAAAAGTAGATAGTTATGAACCATCTAAGCATCTTAGGCAAATCTGATGGCATTTTATTAGACTGGAAGCTTTTATTTCAGTCTATTATTTATCTAACTGCTTTTGCTGATAGCTACATGAGACACAGTATTCATAAGTGCTTCTGATAGCTTGGTATTACACAGGACTTAAAAACACCCTACTGGCATTAATTGCAAAAAAAGCTATATGAAATAAATTGCCCAAATGGAGCTTGTGTTTGATTATAGCAGTCTGTTGTGTTTGATTATAGGGGAGAGAATGTGTATGTGTTTATATGTGTGTGTGTGTATATATGAATTCTAATTAAATGTAAGCAGTTCCTAACAGATATATAATAAAAAGTTATCATACTGAAAATTTTAAGATGAAACGAGGTCAATAAAATTAATCCTTCCTCATACAGGAAGCTGTTTAAGAACTTCAAGAACTTTGCATATATGAACAGCCTATTAATGTAAACAGAACTAATCCAATGAAAACTAAACAAGTCTTTTGAAATTAATGGTAAAAAATGCTTCATTTGCATAAATTTTAGATACTTCTAAAAATCTTCTCGGAAAAAAAGATGATGCTGCTTCAGAAAATGAAAAGATCTACAAAACTGAGATCTATTGAAAGGTTCTCAAAATGGAGATACAGGAACAGACTCTTAGCTGCTCTAAGAGTAACACCATTTGAGGCTGATGCAAAATATGCGTATTGTATAACACTGACACTTTTTCTTCGAAGGTATAATAAAGTTTTGACCTGAACAAGTCTTTCACAGGAGATGTAAATGATATCAAAATGGGAAGAAAATGTAGTTAGCGAATGTGAGCTAAGCACGGTGGTTGAACTTGCTAAGGGTGTCTAAAAGCCTGTTTTTCTCCAGTGTCCTAAAAGAAGACACTTTTAACTGACAGATGGGAGGAAACTTTGTATAGCAGTTAATGTCAATCATTTCCAGATTTAAGCTACTTTTTTAAGACAAAAAGGTAACATTCTGATTATTCATGCCAATCTGATGTAAACTGCAAACTACAAATTTAAAAACATTTCATGGAGAATAGATGAAAACTTACTGGCTTTTACTGAGCCAATATAGAAAAATTCCTAAATAAAGCAAAAATATCTGATTTCCAATTTGAACTTTGCTAACTTCAATATACCCTTGTTTCATTTTACTGGGTAAAGTATTTTTTAGCATCAGAGTTGACATTTTGTTCTGCAAAAATAGTCATAACCTGTGAAAAACATGCCTCTTAGCATGTTTATGTAGTTTTAGTTACTCATTCTTTCATTGTAAGGCATACTTTCAAGATTACAAAACACATGTGTATCCATCTGCAGATGCATATACATATGCACGCATGCCATTTACATATGCATGTAGATGTGCACACATTCTATGATATAATGAATTCAGGTTTTTCAGGATTCTTTTCAAAGTGTCAGTATCAGGACTGGGCTTATTTCTTATTGGTGTCTCAGAACTGTCACATAAGAAGTGACACCATTTCCAGATTAGAATCTGAAAATTTGCATCTGAAGCTGTCTTTAGAATGGGCTACAAGAAGTGGTATATGTTCTTGTACTTTTCCAGGGACCAAAGAGTGTTTCTGTATGCAATTTGACAGTCTTATTATCAGTTCTTTATGATCAAGTGCATTGTTCTTTATAAATTCATATTTTGATCTGTGCCTTCAGATAGATATTTTCTTCAAAAAATACTTAAAAATCCTTGAAAGCATCTTCTCCCTTCTCCCCTTTATACACACCTAAACTCCTAATTAAGACAAGAGTAGTTACACATACATACCTTCTTTGATGTATTCTTTCAGGAAACAAAGACTAAGCATAGTAAAGAAGCACAACACAGTTGAGAACAACAATATGTTTGAAATAGCAGCCAAAACACAGCCTGATGCATTTTGCAAAACCAGTCTTCAGTTAGTGCAGTTATTTGCAAAGCGATTCCTGCTAGACTGTCAGCAGTATGCGTTCTGCAGCAGTCCTAGAAACCAGACAGTTCATATCGGGGAACATGGAATATTCAACTGTTTGCTTTCAGTTTGTGCACTTGTGTTTCCATCCTAGTTTTGCATGCCAAATGCTCCAGCTAACTGGGGAAATACAACATTGGTTTTCAAGGAGACATGAAAAAGCTGAAATGGAGGATTACTCTGAAAAATATCATAAAGGAGCCCTCTCTCCTTTCCATAGTGATACACGTTAAAATATTCAGTTTTACTGAGGGAAGGTAGAATCCCTTATACACAGAAGGTAGAAGGTAAAAGAAAGAAGGTAGGACACCTTCATCTCCCTTATGGAGATGAAGTTCTTCCAATGTAGATTTAGAGTAAAAGCTTGAATTTGTCTTTGCCTTTAGTGGCAACCTAGGAAGACTGGCCTTCTAATTCATTTTATCTTTGTGTCTGCAGGTTACTAACGTAAAGATTTTTTATCAGCACAGTAGTGTGGTGGCGTCAATATCATAGAATCATAGAACCATAGAATGGTTTGGGTTGGAAGGGACCTTAAAGATCATTTAGTTATAAACCCCCGGCCACAGGCAGGGACACCTTTCCACTAGACCAGGTTGCTCAAAGCCCCATCCAGCCTGGCCTTAAACACTGCCAGGGAGGGGCATACACAACTTCTCTGGGCAACCTGGTCCAGCATCTCACCACCCTCACAGTCAAGAATTTCTTCCTAATATCTAATCTAAATCTACCCTCTCTCAGTTTAAAACTGTTACCCGTCATCCTATCGCTACATGCCCTTGTAAAATGTTCCTCTCCAGCTTTCTTATAGGCCCCCTTGAGGTACTGGAAGGCTGCTAGAAGGTCTCCCTGGAGGCTTCTCTGCTCCAGGCTGAACAGCCCCAACTCCCTGAGCCTGCCTTCATGGGAGAGGTGCTCCAGCCCTCTCATCAACTTCATGGCCCTCCTCTGGACTCACTTCAACACGTCCATGTCCTTCTTATGTTGGGGGCCCTAGAGCTGGATGCAGTATTCCAGGTGGGGTCTCATGAGAGTGGAGTAGAGGGGCAGAATCACCTCCCTCGACCTGCTGGCCATGCTGCTTTTGATGCAGCCCAAGATACAGTTGGCCTTCTGGGCTGCAAGCACACATTGATGGTTCATGTTGAGCTTCTCATCAACCATCACCCCCAAGTCCTTCTCCTCAGGGCTGCTCTCAATCCATTCTCCACCCAGCCTGTATTTGTGCTTGGGATTGCCCCGACCCACATGCAGGACCTTGCACTTGGCCTTGTTGAACTTCATGTGGTTCTCATGGGCCCACTTCTCAAGCCTGTCAAGGTCCCTCTGGATGGTATCTCTTCGCTCCACTGTGTCAACTGCACCACATAGCTTGGTGTCATTGGCAAACTTGCTGAGAGCGCACTCAATCCCACTGTCTGTGTTGCCAACAAAGATGTCAAAAAGACAAAAGACAGCTCAGAGGAACATCAAAAGACAGATCAGAGAAACCATACGCTTACTTCAAAGGGTCTTCTCAAAGCTTGAACAAAACTTAGCAGGTAGGGTGACAGATAAATATTTTATATACATCAAGGAAGCCAGTTTAAGATTTCACCCACAGCAACAAGAAATTAAGAAACCAAAAATCTGAGGAATATGCATTCAGACAGACCACAAAATGAAGAGTGGAAGACCTTATGGCACAATATCATGAGCATGGATCATCATTACATTATTTGGACTGAGAAACATAGGCTATGTTGAATCAAAGACACCAGATGATTATGACATTTGAATAGCGTAGTTGTCGACTCTTGGAAGCATTGAATACTTGTCCCGTTAAGTGACTGTGAAAACAGGAAATCATTGTGAAACAGATCTTGGTTTATTATCCCTTCTTTGACAATTTCCCAAAGGTAATTTTCTTCTATTTAACTGGTAATACTAAAACCAATGTAAATAATACAATTCTTTACTGTCCATTCTATTATTCTTTTGTTCAAATTTCAAATAAAATTAATTTTTCAGTGGCTTCAGTCTCTGCTAAATGAAAAATTCAAAAGAATAAAATTTTCCAAGAACACTCAGTTAATTGATTTTGGGACATATTCCATGCTCACTTTGTACTATTGTCTGTCAGATGCTCTAGCCCCTTTGATATGAAAATTTCATGCAACTTAAAATGTACACCATAAGTACAACTTAAGGTACAAGACTGCTTGTACTCCACGTAATTGTCTATTCTCTGAAAAAGGAAATTATAACATTTATAAGGATTATACCGTAGAGACTTATACCAGAGAGTGGTGGTCAATGGACAGAGTCCAGTTGGAGGCCTGTGTCTAGCGGAGTCCCTCAAGGGTCGGTACTGGGACCAGTTCTATTCAATATATTCATTAATGACTTGGATGAGGGAATAGAGTGCACTATCAGCAAGTTTGCGGATGACACAAAACTGGGAGGAATGGCTGACATACCGGAAGGCTGCGCAGCCATTCAGAGGGACCTAGACAGGCTGGAGAGTTGGGCGGGGAGAAACTTAATGAAATATAACAAGGGCAAGTGTCGAGTCCTGCATCTGGGCAAGAACAACCCCATGTACCAGTACAAGTTGGGGACAGAGCTGTTGGAGAGCAACGTAGGGGAAAGGGACCTGGGGGTCCTAGTGGACAACAGGATGACCATGAGCCAGCAGTGTGCCCTTGTGGCCAAGAAGGCCAATGGCATCCTGGGATGTATTAGAAGGGGTGTGGTTAGCAGGTTGAGAGAGGTTCTCCTCCCCCTCTACTCTGCCCTGGTGAGGCCGCATCTGGAGTATTGTGTCCAGTTCTGGGCCCCTCAGTTCAAGAAGGACAGGGAACTGCTAGAGAGAGTCCAGCGCAGAGCCACAAAGATGATTAAGGGAGTGGAACATCTCCCTTATGAGGAGAGGCTGAGGGAGCTGGGTCTCTTTAGCTTAGAGAAGAGGAGACTGAGGGGTGACCTCATTAATGTTTATAAATATGGAAAGGGCAAGTGTCATGAGGATGGAGCCAGGCTCTTCTCAGTGACATCCCTTGACAGGACAAGGGGCAATGGGTGCAAGCTGGAACACAGGAGGTTCCACATAAATATGAGGAAAAACTTCTTTACGATGAGGTTGACCGAACACTGGAACATGCTGCCCAGAGAGGTTGTGGAGTCTCCTTCTCTGGAGACATTCAAAACCCACCTGGACGCGTTCTTGTGTGATATGGTCTAGGCAATCCTGCTCCGGCAGGGGGATTGGACTAGATGATCTTTCGAGGTCCCTTCCAATCCCTAACATTCTGTGATTCTGTGATTCTGTGATTCTGTGACTTGTAACAGATATATTACTATTGGTATAAACCAAATATGAATGTAAATGTGCGTGTGTAAGTTCCAGAAAGAACAGCATAACAAGGGTTAAAAACATGGTCTGTCCTGATAAAAAAGAGCACCATTCCAACATTTAAAAAATTTCATGTCAAGAGCAGATAGCCTGCTCTCCCATATGGCAGCAAATGACTCTCCATTCTAAAAATGGGAGGCCAGGAACAAGGTGGTAGCATATCAGTTATGCCCTTTGTTTTCATGTTAGCCCCTCAGGAAAACAGATACATCTCCAGCATAGAAAAAGAAGTAATGCAACATTGCTTAAGCTTTACAGAGGTGGAAATAAGCAAGACATTGAATGCAAGAACCAGCCAATAACAACTGATAACTCCTAACAGGTATAAAATAACTAGCCACTCAAAATAGCTAGCCACTCAAGAAAAACCCCACAGGTGTGATGAAGACCTACTAGCTGATATCCCTTGTTGTCAGTGGCACACACATGGTCCTCTCTGGATCATTTGGGCATACACATCTTGGATCCTGTGGGTATCAGTTTGTGAGAATATGAGTGAATGACCCAAAACGACCAACGAAGGTATTCTATCCCATACATGTCATTCTCAGTATAAAGCTGAGGGATCACGAAGGTCACTTTCCCTTCTGCTACGGCCAGTGTCTGAAGACGACTCTGTCCATTTTCTCCTGCCCCCGATCCTGATCCGTGCATCCCTGAATCCAGTTCCTGTCTGTTGCTGGGCCCAGTCTGGGCCTTCCTGGAGCCTGCCCTGCAGTGCCGGTGGTGACGTGACCATTGTTGGGGGATCTCGATCTTGGTTTTGTATATAGTTGTAAATATTTAATTATTTCCATTATTATTCTCTATTTCATTACTACAGTTTATTAAAACTGTTTTAGTTTTCCAACCCATAAGTCTCCCTTTTCTCTTTCCCTTCCCCTTCTGGGGTGGGGAAGAGGGTTAACAGAGAGCATCTGCAACCAGTTTAATAGCCAGCCCAGCTTTAAACCGTGACAATTGCTATTGTGTCTCCTTAGTACATCTGGTATAAATGGAAAGCAAATCCCAAATCTATAATGAAACAAAAAATTCTGTTCCTTTTTTCCCTCCAGGAAAACCTTAATATGCAGCTAGGGATGTATAAGTTCCATTTAACTTGGTGGGGCAGGATTCACATGTACATTATTTTCAGAAAGAAGACAAAATGGCACGACAAAATAATAGAAAAAAGAACATAATGATCCATTTTCTCGTAAATGTTTTCATACATAATTAAAAATGAACATCACATAGATTGCAGTCATGTCTACTGGACCATGACATGTAGGAAAAAAAAAAATTCCACCTAATTCTGCTATTAAAAATCTTTCATGGCCCTGAGAAGAATGTGTTTTATTTTTTATGTATATTAACAGAAGAATGGAGATACATGTATAACAAAATAAGACAGGATTTAAAATAGTTTATTTTCATAATTGATTTATTTTCCTCAGGGTGTGTGAAGATGATGTGTAATTTTGTGCATATCAAATTTTGGGACCATTTCAATGTCTGCTAACCTATGTTTCAGAAATTCTGTAGCTAACTGTCCAAAATTGGATGTTATAAGTGTGCAAAAATGGATTCATCTAAAATTACAGATGACCCCAGGAAACCTTCTTCCTGAGCTCTTCACATTGAACAGTTTCTTACATAAAATAAAGAATCAATAACCTTTTATCTAGTGAAGAAAAAAAGAATGAAAAATGGAAGAAGCAGCACTGAAAGTTAAGTAATTTAGGACTTGATTCAGAAAAGGACATAGGTGCTCTAGGCTTCTCTCTCCACAAATAAGATTAAAATTTAACTGTTAGGCACCTGTCTGATGGTGGAAATTACTAACTTTAGAAAGACAACCTTTTTTGCTTTGACTTTCCCTAATTTTTTGTAACTGTATTATGCATACCTCCCAAACTTCCTTGGTACTGGTCAGTTTGCTTATCTCAGGATGTGATCCAGTGGGATGGTGGCTCTGCAAACCTAGTACTCAGGACAGTCTGCAACACAGGAGTAAAAGGGGTTCTGGCTGCTGCCCTAAGATTAATTCTGTCACTTCATTCCATGGTTGCCTTTACACATTGCAATGTGCAACTTCTAGTGGTTAAGTCCACTACTAAAGATAAATACTAGACTGAATATTTTCCACCCTGGTTTGTGTGTCTCTAAGTTAGACATCTAGTCCAGCCATCTAGACTGTATTGTGACAAAAATAATTCTGTCCTGTTAGTTTTTACATTAAATGGTATGAGCTATCATCTGATCAATCTTTCATATTTTGGTCCCTTTTATATCTTGCAAAACCATGTAAGCACAACAAAAATTCCAGAAAGGGCAAAATACAGTGCAATTGCTTAGTGATTAAAGATATAGAAGGCTTTGAAAACCTATACTTTCACTATAGTCTTGCTAAGTGATTGTGACAGATGCACTTGCCCTGACAAAGACCTAACAAAGACCCAACAAAAGCCTGTGAAAACTTCCCACCACAGCTCTTGTCACACTGACAGGGTGGTGGTCAGCATGTATGCATTTTGGTCAAAAGGTGAGGAAGCTGGGGTCCTCAGCCAATGGGAGGCTACATGACCATAACTGACCACTGATCAGATTCAACCAGGGTATAAACAATGCCCTGCCAGAGAGTCATTTTGAGTCGGTCCTCCTCTGCAGCAGGTCTCCAATCAGGGACTCTCCTCTTGGGTTGGGATGCCGCCCATGGAAACTCCTCGAGGTTGAGAGCCCTCCCTTTATTAGGTCATTCATTGAGCATTTTGGGTCATCAGTCATAAACCTTAAGAATTCTTAAGTTGGTTGTGTAGTATTAACTCCCGAATGACATTCTGAACCTGTGGATTGTTCATGTTTGTCAAAGTCTCAAAGTGGTTTTGGTTAGAGTAAAACTTAGACTGATTTTGTTACCATTTTGTAAAAATAAGTCCCATTTCTAGTTTGTTAGTCAGTCTGGCTTTGTTTTGTGACTTTTGGCAACAGTGATGATAGGAAAGCTTTGATTATCATTTAGAATAAATAAAGAATTTTTAAATATGTTTAATAAGTTTACTTATGCAAATCAGCTTTCTGAGCCCTCATCCATATTCCATCTACTTCCAAAACATAATCTGAGGAAAGACAACAGGAGCAATTCATTGTGAGTTAAACTTGGAAACTTTTTTGATAATTCACCCAAACCAATAAGCAGTCAAATAAGTAGATTTGATCCAGACCTATAAATAAATGAGATATTGTTAAAAATTATGAAAACATAAGAGAAATACTTAAATATTCAGGGACCATAAACTGAAGTATAACTTCCACGAGATTTCAGTTTCTATTTTTAATTTTGACAATCTTATCCACAACCTTGTTTCACCTGTAGCTTCTCTTACACAACTAAAACTGTATTTGTCCTTTCTGTGTACGTGAAGTTGTGAACTGAACTGGACTCAGGTTTACATTTGTAATAGGGAGAAAACAGTAAAATGGAAATAGGCCATAATGATTAATCTTCATTCACACTATCCTTTCTGAGATTTAGTGCAAAAACCTGCAATTTCTACTAAAAGGTGTTTTTTTGAGGTGCAGCAACTTAGCAAATGTACTAATAAATCTGACTTACCTGAATCTATGCTCCTGCTGAATAGCTTACGCCTGTGTTATTACACCCATTAGCCCTTATAATAAAGGTGACACATCAAGCTGTTTATCAGGAGTGATTTTTGGTGTTTTCCTGCTCTGGTATTATGACCATGTTTGGTTAATTGTTAATTTTTTCAGACTCAAAAACTGTCATATGAGCCAATATTGATTCATTCTATACATAAAGCAGCAAATATGATATAGAAAAAAATAATTCCCAAATAGAACAGTACTATCAACTCACTTGGCATGAGAGATTATCCAAGGCACTTTCTACTTTGTCAACAAACCGTTTATAAGTAAAATCTTATATTTTAAAAGCAGTCTTTCAGAGCTAAAAATTCAGTGGCCTTTACTCCAAGTTTTGAAGCTAATATTAATTTTAGAATATTATTCAGGTAAATGAGAAATGAAGTTATTGCACAGCAATTTTACAGAGATTATTTCTTTAGAGTTAAAAAGAAGCTTGTCAATAATTATTCTGCTAAGGACTAAAAAAACCCTTTTTAAGGAGAAAAAAAATTCCTTTTAGTTTGGAAGCAGTCCTCTGCACTAAAAAAATACTCTGTATTTCTCAAGAGCTGTAGTGCCTAAGTTTACTTAGCTGAGAAAAATGAAGTTTAAACATCATTTTATTTATAAACAAGTTCTCTGAACTGGTGGATCTGTTTCTAAGTTTCTAGACAGTACATTATAGTAGTTATGCATTACAATATTAATTTTTTTCTTTATTCAGTTTTTCCTAACTTAAATTGCACAGCCATTGGGATCAAGCTGGGAATGGAAGATTTTCAGGGGCAGCAGTGCTGCAGTAACAAAATACATGAAATGACAGACGACTGAGCTACATTTGTATGAAATTACATACTTTTAGTGGGTGCTATATTCTCAAGTGAATTATTTTCATTTGAAGCTTTGTCACATCATGTTATAGAGTGACTACTGGGGGCAACTTATTGAAACCAACTATTGGAGGTACACTTATTGAGAGTAAATAAATAAAGTTATATCCACATTCTACAGAACTAAGAAAGCATCCAGGATGGAACGTAGTCAGCATGTAAGGAATCTGGTCTGTGATGGTTCCCCAGACAATCTGGCCTGCATTCTCAGATGGTTGACACCACGGGAGCTTGGTGAGCTAACTCTGAGGGAACGGAGGGTGGAATGGTATGGAGATAACCATGACCAGGCTCTGTGCTAACGAGGCAGGTACGGGAACTCCATGGTACCTCGTAGCAGATAAATCACATAGCCACTGTCAAATAAGAGATAATAACCCATTCCACCCAGAATGTTGGTCACTGAGCCAGCGATTGTGGTGAAATCGTGTCCTGTGTATGAACTTTGCTCATTATAATCTCATTATAATACCCAAACACACCTCTATCCTAAAAGCTACCCGCCTCTCTCTGCCCCTGAGCATGCTCTCTGAATTTTTCTTAGTCTATACCTTTAAAATTGAAGCAAGAGAATTTTGCACCAATCAATAATAAAGGTATGAATGACTAGAGTCACTCAAGCTCCACCTAAACATAGGAAAATAGTGTAAAATGCCTTTAAGAAAGAGTCAAGGTGGGGAGGATACCATCACTGAGATGTCAGGGAGACATCACTATGGATTTCTGGGATCAGTCAATGGGCTGAACCTCTCTTCCCCACCCATAGGGAAGCCTTTGGGTAAGACTCACACACTTACTTATACCAGGTGCTTCCCTGGGAAACTTCAAAATCAAGCTTGTATTGTAATATTAGTAGTGCTAAATAGTCATCCTGCAACATATATATGTTCATAGGTACCTAAGCGTGCTCTGCAGACAGTGTATTCATCACTGGCAATCTAAAAGAATCTGTATCTGTTGCTTGAATAAATTACCTTAACTGTGGATCTGGTCATAAGGATTTTATTTCAGTGGATGAGCCCAGATTTATGGCATAATGTGGAACCGTGTTAGTTCATCAACCACAACTGGGCCCTGCACTATTAGTGCATGCGGACCTGTGTTAGTTCAACATACTAGCTGTTGAATGCAGCTGGACTGATAGTGCCGATTTTGGCCTATCTCAGCCAAAATTTAAGGTGTCAAATCAGGCATCACTCAGAGGCTAAGCTCAGCTGCCCCCAGCCCCTCTAATATCTGAGGACAGGCTGGAACACAAGGGCGTTTATCTTCTGCCAAATTAGCCCTCTTAAACACAACACACCTTAAACACAACACATGTGCTTAGCACGTTTTGTTTTATTTTCTGATTACATTCAGTGGTTTTGTCAAATAATTTAGCTCTGAATCACTCATAAGGAATCTCATGAGCAAATGAGATTTTTTTCAAATGATAAGTCACTGCCAGTTATATTGTACTTACATAATATAGGCAATTTACACTGCAAAAGCAGTTTAAATGAAATGAGGACATGTATAAATATACACAGCAGGTCAGCAGAACAGTATTTCCAGGCTATATAGATGGAGGTAAAGTCACATTAAAAATTCCTGCTCTAAACAAGATCTTCATACTCATATAATTTGTACCAATAATAAAAAATATAAGAAATAGTCTTCGGGGTTTTTAATGAATAAAATATAGCAGTTTCTTGGGAAGGAGGACCAACCGTATTACCAGTAAGGAAAACACCTTTCCTTACTTTGTTAGAAACTGGAATATACTGTTGCTGGGTTTACAATTTAGTTTTTGACATATCTGTCTGTCTATCGATCTATCTATCTTGTTACCAATCACAAGTGTCTATCTTTTAACATCAAGACAGCTTTTGTAACAATGTTACAGATAATACCAACAAAATATTCCAGCTTAGTTTTTTTTTCTCTTTATTATCATCTAATGATATTTTTGGATATTTTTGTATTTACTTTTTGTATTATAATAACACCCACTAATCTCTAGTAGACATAGAGCCTATTATGCTATACACTGCACAAACATGTAATTTTACATTGCAACTACTTCAAGATACTCGCAAATTTAAAGTCTAAGAATGCACCTTAAATATACATTACAAAGAATAAACTATTAGAGGAACATTTTGCATGGGGCTTCACAGATTACTTATGTGACCTATCATGCAACCTAGCATAATAGTCTTCCATAATCACCACTGGAACGAATCAAGTGGCTAGAAGGAGAAAAGATTAGTCAGCATGGAAACAATCCTTCAAAGTACTGCATGCAGATATACCCTTTACTCACCAGCATCAATCTTATTTCAACTATTCTTGGAACCATTCTTTTGTTAGAAATTTTCTTCTTTTTATAACCCCTCAATTCAAAAAAAAAGATAGTCTAAGAGGAAAATTCTTTACTCATGAAGCTACCTCCATTCAGAAACTCTCAAAATTGCTCTCATTAAGTTAGGTGCTTTATAAATGTGGAAACAAAAAGGATTGTCTAGCCACCAACTGCATTAAAATACTCTCTAGTATCTGAATAGGTTGATATTTAACTATAGTTCTACGACATAAAACACCTGGATGGGCTGTGCAGAACAGTCACTTAGCATCACTGGTTAGTTAGAATTGAAACATATAGAGTGGATTTTATCTCATCTCAACAGTAAATTCCCACAAGTTAGATATCTACATTATAGTCAGTGGAGACAGAGCTAGTGATGTTTAGAGAATAATTCAGTGTCCAAACTTAAATGTGTCATGTGATTCATTTAGTACGCCAGTGCAGATTTCCCCACTCGAGAAAGACAAAGATGTCCTATATTAACCAGGTTCATGAAGATGTCTTAGACATTGAATGAAATAGCAGATATAAGTAGTTGCCTTTGTACAGACAACTGAATCAGTCCCAGAGAGCTCAACTTGATGATAACAGTCACTTCAGCAGCTCATAAATAGACTTTGGTACTAATATCTAAACCAGTTTGACAGGTTACTCTCTAAGTGAAGGAGATCTCTCTTAAATACCTCAGATCTGAGAGACTACTAAATAATCTCTATGCATAAACCCACAACTTCCCATAATCTCTCTGTCTCCATCTGCCCTTACAATATTAAAATCAATTGGCACAGAAATACAGCATTCATACGTACATCATATTGCAGTATTAACTACTTCTAAAAATCAAAGTCTATGTCTCCACTCTGCCCTCATGTTATTCCTTCCACCTCATCAAAGTTTTCAATTAATATTACTTTCCTTTGTCGTTGTGATAGTTGCTTTGCAGAAAAAAATGGTTAATGCTACCTCAGCAGAAAGGATCATCCATAGAAGTTTTTCCTGATTATGAGGATTGTAAAGGTATCTGGTTATAAATAAAAAATAACTTGTACGTCGATGCCTGTACTTAGTGATTTACTGCACTTTAGAGACTATAAAAACAATGAGAGCAGGTGAAATTGCCAGCCTGTAATAGTCTGACCTAAGAATCAGACTTGCCCTGGTACTGAGTAATCCATGTTGGTGAAAAAGTTCTTTGCAAGATTTCTTTTAGTTTTGACCTTGAGAACTCCTTTTCAATTTCATTTAAAGACTAATGTGTATTCAGGAAGCTTTTATACTTAATAGCTAATATAATTTTCTTAGGCCATGTATGTTTGGGGTATTTTTTACTATTCAAACCAGGATTGTTCACTTGATTTGTGAAGAGAGACTCACCATAGTCATAAGAAAATATGACTTTGCTCTTCAGTTGATTTTTAATATTAGTTGAAATTAGGAAAGCAGTGAACAGATTTTTGTCCACAACATATTACATTTTTGTACTGGATTCTTTCTGAGACTTCTCCAGCTCTCTATAGAAATATGTATGAATATTTAAAACTGCATTTTTAAATTTTGTTATTCAGAAGACTGTTTTTTGGATAAATTTCTATTTTTGTTGTTGAAGAATCACAAGATGCAGAAATCTGAATTTTCCATAAGAAGGCTTTATTTTCAAAGCGTTGTCAAATGAAGACATGGGGAGTACGGTTTTCAAAGACATTTTTCAAACAGTATAATAGCCAAGCAGCATGCTTTGTAAGTGTTATGATCCTGTTAGCATAAATGTAGGTTGCTTCCTCATTGCTGAAAAAGGTGTAGTGTAAAAAAGGAGGAAGAGTAACGTCAGTGGATTGAAAGAGTATTTATATGTGGTGAGTTAGACATAACCCTCAGCCAAACTTCCACCCAGTTGCTCACTCACTCCCCCTCGGTGAGATAGTGGGAGAAAATATGATGAAAAAGCTTCTGGGTCAAGATAAAGACTGGGAGATTGCCCACCAATTCGTGTTGCAGACAAAACAGACTCAACTTGGGGAAAATTAATTTAATTTATTGCAAAAAAAAAAAAGATTTGTAAGACAAAAATTAAGGCACCACCTTTCCTTCCCCCTTTCCCATGCCCAGTTTCACTCCTTCACTCCTGACTCAGTTACTGCATTACTCCTGCCGAGTAATGGGGAGTGGTGGGAGGGCTACAGCTGGTACATAGTGCTATGCTGATCCTTCCTTCTCACATTTTTCTTCTGTTTGGGCATAGACTCTCACACAGGCTTCAGATTTTCAGGAATCACAGAATCACAGAATATCTCAAATTGGAGGGGAACCATAAGGATCATTGAGTCCAACTCCCTGCTCCTCACAGGACTACCTAAAACTAAACCATGTGACTAAAAGTGTCGTCCAGATGCTCCTTGAACTCTGAGAGGCTTGGTGCTGTGAGCACTTCGCTGGGGATCCTGTTCCAGTGACTGACCACCCTCTCAGTGAAGAACCTTTTCCTAATGTCTGATGTGAACTTCCGCTGGCACAGCTTCATTCCATTTTGTTGTGTCCTGGTGCTGGTCACCAGAGAGAGGATATCATCACCCTCCTTCACTGCGCCCTGTGAGGAAGCTGTGGACTGCAATGAGGTTACCTCTCAGCCTTCCCTTCTCAAGCTGAACAAATAATAGGCTCTCCCACAGGCTTCAGCCCTTCAGGAAAAAAAAGTCCTCACCAGTGCAGTTTCTCCACAGACCACAGTTCCTGTCAGGGAATCTGCTCCCACATGATCTCTCCAAGGGCTGCAGGAAAATCCCTGCTCCAGTGCCTGGAGCACCTCCTCCCTCTCCTTCTCTCACCTTGGTGCTCATAGGTTTGTTTCTCAATTTCTCCCTCTTCCCCTCCTCACTCTTTTTCCTCTGTCCATGAAGCATTTTGCCCTTTCATAAACCCAAGGCTGAGGGGCTCAGCTGTTCCCTGTCGTGGGTCCATTGGAGCCGTCTGGAACCAGCTGTGTCCATCACGGGGCAGCCCCAGCCTCTCTTCACAAAAGACACCTTTGCAATGCCCACTACCAACACCTTGACTCCGATACCCAGCACATTCTATTTTGGGAGTTCTTTGTTCTTCAAAAGCTATTCCAGGCACGATATACTTTATATTGAAATTATTACTTTTGATAGTTATGATCAGAAACTGTAGTCTCTTGATAAATTTCTGTTACTTATACTTCTTGGATAATCAAGCATTTTTTCCTCACACAACACATCTCCTCAATTCAGGATGAATTTTACTGATAGAAATAAACACTATTCTCAAGTACAGCTTTCATACATGTCATGACTACTCACCTGAAAGACTGGAAAGCAGTAGTAGATCCACAGTCCACATTCATTAGTGACACTACTGACAGAATAGAGAATATGCTTACTAAATCTGCAGGTGGCATGTAGTTGAAAGAGATTACAACTATACTTGAAGGAAAGGATTTAAATTCCAAGTGAACATGGAAGATCATTAATCTGCTAAAAAATTCAACAGGGACAAGTGGAAGGTACAAAGGGCAGGTAAAAATCAACTGTGTACAGTAGGGAAAAAAACTGATGAGGTAATAGTTTTTCAGAAAAGTATGTGTGGGTTACAATGATTGACAAACTGGACATGACCGAGCTGTTGACAAAAAAGCAAACCAAACCAAACAAACCTACACCCAAGAAAATAAAAAGGAATACTGATCATTGTATGTAATAGAAGGATAACAGGAGGAAGTTTACACTTCTGGCTCATTTCAGCATAGGTGGCCTTAGCTGATACATGAATCTGTTTTTCGGTTATGAGCCTTGAGGATCTGGAATGCAATGAAGAGAATCCAGAAAACAGCAAGTGGATTAGTGAGATGTCTTACACCGTGACCCAATACCAAATGTTTGAAAGAAGTGAGCAATTTATCCTAGGTAAAAAAGGTTTCACTGCATGTGGAGAGAAAGGTTTCAAATAAATGTAAACATGTGGTGTTCTTTATGCATACATGCCACATAGAAAAAGAAGTACTGAGCTTATATTACAGCAAAAAAGATTTTGTTAAGAATACCTCTGTAACAGAGATGAAGAAGCAGTGAAATACAATCTCCTTCATAGGAAGTCTTTAAAGAACAGGTTAATAAGATTCCCTAAGGAATGGCACAGATATAACTAATCCTGTATTTGACATGAAAATGGTCTCTATGTTTTTGTTTACTCTGTTTTTTCTAATGCAATATCATACAGGAAATGCCAGAACCAATATTATTACCATATCTTTCTTTCAGCCTGTTTGTTCTACTAGAAACCCCAGATACTGAATGTTTGGAGTTTTTACCAGTTTTCCGCTGGACAAAGAGCATTTTTGCTCCTTTACATAAACCAGGAGGTTTCCCTGGATGACCAGATGCGGGGGACAGTAGTTCCTGTAGATGGGATTCATTTGCTTTCATGTAAGTATTGAAAAGGCAGCCACTTCAATTCAAGCTAGTCACCTCTGCTTACTTTTGTAGACACTGAAGGCAAATCCACATCTCCAGAGGGCAATTCACCTTATCTTAGACAGCTAGAGCAAGCATAATTTAAACAATTGTGATGGAACAACATGGAATGTGAGCAGAGGGCAGAAATCAGTATTGAGAAATTAAGTAGGGAGAGATGAAAGTACTGACTATATCAGGTTAAGCAGGACTCTTTGAATGACCAGATTCAGCCTTAAAGTTCTCAGGATTCTTGGTATCCACAGAGCTATTTCTTCACTGAAAGATGAACTACAAAAATATTATGAATTTTCAAGTCACTTCCTCCTGTTCACTGCCAAAAAAATCTGAGACTACCAGCAAGGTCTTCATCTAGAATCAATTAAATTCCATGGAAGTTAATGTTTGTTTGTTCATAATAGCAGAGGAGGGCGTTCCCTAGGACTGTTTTTTCTCCATATTGCTCTATTGATTTAGTTTAAATCACATAGTAATTTATGTATTTGTTGGACCGAGTTCAGAGGAAGGCCATGAAGATGATGAGAGGGCTGGAGCACCTCTCCTATGAAGACAGAATCACAGAATCACAGAATCACAGAATGTTAGGGATTGGAAGGGACCTCGAAAGATCATCTAGTCCAATCCCCCTGCCGGGGCAGGATTGCCTAGACCATATCACACAGGAACGCGTCCAGGCGGGTTTTGAATGTCTCCAGAGAAGGAGACTCCACAACCTCTCTGGGCAGCCTGTTCCAGTGTTCAGTCACCCGTACAGTAAAGAAGTTTTTCCTCAAATTTAAGTGGAACCTCCTGTGCTCCAGCTTGCACCCATTGCCCCTTGTCCTGTCAAGGGATGTCACTGAGAAGAGCCTGGCTCCATCCTCTTGACACTTGCCCTTTACATATTTATAAACATTAATGAGGTCACCCCTCAGTCTCCTCTTCTCTAAGCTAAAGAGACCCAGCTCCCTCAGCCTCTCCTCAGAAGGGAGATGTTCCACTCCCTTAATCATCTTTGTGGCTCTGCGCTGGACTCTCTCTAGCAGTTCCCTGTCCTTCTTGAACTGAGGGGCCCAGAACTGGACACAATACTCCAGATGCGGCCTCACCAGGGCAGAGTAGAGGGGGAGGAGAACCTATCTCGATCTGCTGACCACACCCCTTCTAATACATCCCAGGATGCCATTGGCCTTCTTGGCCACAAGGGCACACTGCTGCCTCATGGTCATCCTGTTGTCCACTAGGACCCCCAGGTCCCTTTCTCCTACGCTGGTCTCCAACAGCTCTGTCCCCAACTTGTACTGGTACATGGGGTTGTTCTTGCCCAGATGCAGGACTCTACACTTGCCCTTGTTATATTTCATTAAATTTCTCCCCGCCCAACTCTCCAGCCTGTCCAGGTCTCTCTGAATGGCTGCGCAGCCTTCCGGCATCTCAGCCACTCCTCCCAGTTTTGTGTCATCAGCGAACTTGCTGACAGCACACTCTAATCCCTCATCCAAGTCATTAATGAATATATTGAATAGAACTGGTCCCAGAACCGACCCTTGCGGAACTCCGCTAGACACAGACCTCCAACTGGACTCTGTCCCGCTGACCACTACTCTCTGGCTTCTTTCCTTCAGCCAGTTTACAATCCACCTCACTACCCGATCATCCAGACCACACTTCCCCAGTTTAGCTGCGAGGATGCTGTGGGAGACCGTGTCAAACGCTTTACTGAAATCGAGATAGACCACATCCACAGCTTTACCATCATCTATCCACCGGGTAACATCCTCATAAAAGGCTATCAAGTTGGTTGAGCAAGACTTCCCCTTGGTGAAGCCATGCTGAGTGCCCCTAATGATCCCCCTATCCTTGATGTGCCTAGAGACAGCACCAAGGACAAGTTGCTCCATCACCTTTCCGGGGATGGAGGTGAGGCTGACCGGTCTATAGTTACCCGGGTCCTCCTTCCTGCCCTTTTTGAAGACTGGAGTGACATTCGCTTTCCTCCAGTCCTCAGGCACCTCTCCTGTTGCCCACGACTTAGCAAAGATGATGGAGAGTGGCCTAGCAATGACTTCCGCCAGCTCCCTCAGCACCCGCGGGTGCATCCCATCAGGGCCCATGGATTTATGGACATCGAGGTTGCTTAATTGGTCCCTGACCCAGCCCTCATCTACCAAGACAGATTCCTCCTCTATCCTGACTTCTTCTGAGGCCGCAGGGGTCCAGGGCTCCTCAGGACAGCCTCCAACAGTATAGACAGAGGCAAAGAAGGCATTCAGTAACTCCGCCTTCTTTTTATCCTCTGTCTCCAGGACCCCCACCTCATTCATCAGTGGGCCTACATTGCCTCTAGTGTGGGTTTTAGCTGCAATGTATTTGAAGAAGCCCTTTCTGTTGTCCTTGACCTCTCTTGCCAGGTTTAATTCCAAGGAGGCCTTAGCTTTCCTAGTTGCCTCCCTACATCCTCTGACAACAGACTTATATTCCTCCCAAGTGGCCAGCCCCTCCTTCCATGATCTGTACACCTTCTTCTTCCACTTGAGTTTGCCCAGCAGTTCCCTGTTCAACCATGCAGGTCTCTTGGTCCCCTTCCTTGACTTCCTACCTGCTGGGATGCTCTGATCTTGAGCTCGGAAGAAGCAGTCCTTGAACGCTAACCAACTATCTTGGGCCCCCTTACCTTCTAGTATCCTGTCCCATGGGATTTCCCCTAGCAATTGCTTGAAAAGGCCAAAGTTGGCCCTCCTGAAGTTCAGGGTTGTGATTCTGCTAGCTATTCTGTTCCTGCCACATGAGATCCTGAACTCTACCATCTCATGGTCGCTACAACCAAGGCTGCCCTCAACCTTCACCTCTTCAACCAGACCCTCCTTGTTAGTGAGGATAAGATCCAGCAGCGCTCCTCTCCTAGTTGGCTCATCCACCATTTGCATCAGAAAGTTATCATCAATGCACTGGAGGAACCTCCTGGACTGAGGATGGCTGGCTGAGTAGGCCTCCCAGCAAATATCAGGGTAGTTGAAATCCCCCACAACAACCAGGCCCTGTAATTGAGAGACTGCTCTCAGCTGCCTGTAGAAGGCCTCATCACCCTCCTCATCCTGATCTGGTGGCCTGTAATAGACACCCACAACAGTATCACCCCTGCCAGCCTGCCCCTTAATTCGCACCCACAAACTCTCAACTCGCTCCTGATCCGCCTCTGGACAGAACTCAATACATTCTAGCTGCTCACTCACATAAAGAGCAACTCCACCACCTCTCCTTAGCGGCCTGTCTTTCCTGAACAGGACATAGCCATCCATGACCACATTCCAGTCATGCGAGGCGTCCCACCATGTCTCTGTAATTGCCACTAGATCATAGCCCCCCGTCCGAACACGGATTTCTAACTCCTCCTGCTTATTCCCCATGCTGCGTGCATTGGTGTACAGGCATTTCAGGGAGCGAGCTGGGCACAGCGGTTTCATCCCAGATTCACCCCCTAACTTCACCCCAGGGGGATGGGGGGCCTCCTGGTCTACCTCAACACTAGAGCGTTGCCCCAGTGGTGCAAGCCCAGCTACCACCCCATCCCCCTTCGAATCTAGTTTAAAGCTCTCCGAATGAGCCCTGCTAATTCCTGTCCCAGAACCCTTTTGCCCCTACGACATAAACCTTTCCCATGTATCACTGTCACGCCTGTTGCCTTATAAAACCAGCTATTATCAAAGAACCCAAAGCCCTGCCTGTAGCACCAGTCTCGTAGCCAGGCGTTAATAGCGAGAATCCTACTGTTCCATCCCACATCATCACCTGAAAATGGAAGGAGGGAGGAGAAAACAACTTGCGCCCCAGACTCTTTCACCAACCGTCCTAGGGCCTTGTAGTCTTTCTTCATCCCCCTCAGACTACGGGATGCAGCTTCTTCCCCACCTGTCTGGAAGATCAGCAGGGGGTAGTAGTCTGTGGCCTTCACCAGGTTGGGGAGTTGCCTGGTGATATCCCTGATTCGGGCTCCAGGCAGGCTGCAGACCTCCCTGTGATGGGGGTCAGCTCTGCATATTGGGCCCTCAGATCCCTTTAGAAAGGAGTCTCCAACCATTAAAACTCTTCTCTTCTTCCTTGTGGAGGAGGTAGCTATACGCCTGTCAGGTTTTTCTGACTGTGGTGGGACCTCTGATATAGGTTGCCTCTCCACCACATCCCCAATGGACGGGCTGTATTCCACTAGGGCTTCATATCTATTTCTCAGAGGCACCTGTGGAGGCAAGGTAGGCAAGGAGGGCACTCGCCTTTTGCCACAGCCATAGACTTGCCTCCACTCACTCCTCTCCTCTAGGTTATTGTTTTCCACCTGAGAGGGGCAGAGTACAGGGGTCCCTCGATCCTGGGAGCTCTCCGGCAGGTGCTCCCATTTTTGTTGCAGGGAGGGCAGAGCCTGGCTCCACCAGTCTATCTCCATTTCAGCCTCCCGAATGCTCCTAAGCCTTTCTACTTCGGCTTGAAGCCTTTCAACCTGGCTTTGCAGCTGTGCCGCTCGGCCAAGCAGATCATCTACCTGCTCACAGCGCACACAGCCCCCTGACACCACAGAGACGCTGTAGCATTCCCTGCAGCCTGCGACCTGCACCATCGCCTCCTTCCGTGGGAGCTCTGTCTGGGTTCCCACATCCATTTTGGTCTTCTTCCACCGGGTAGATACCATTGTTCTTCCACTGAGCTGGGAAATACCTGTTGGTGCCACCCCTGGTTCACAGCTCCTTGGCACCTTCCTCGCCTTGTGCACTGGGAGGGAGTCAGCGCCCTCCCCAATGAGCTGCAAACAACTGCAGCCTCTCCTGCCCTGGAGGAGCCTCTCCTGCCCTGGGACACACCCAGTCACTGCTGACTCACACAGGCACTGCTGAGTCTCTCCCCTCTGGCCAGGGACTAGTCCCTGCCCTCCAGGGGGCTCTTTATCAACGATAACAGGGGGTGGAATGTTTAAATCGCCCGCGGTGCCTCCGGCTACGCCCCCTCCTCTCCTGATTCGTTGCCGGGAACCTCCGGGTCCGGGGTCAGAGGGAAGCAGCTCGGGGCTGATGCTCGCGGGGGGCTCAGGGGGGGCCCAGAGCACGAAAAACCGCCCGGTTAAGCCCGATGTCGCCCTCGCCCCCGCACTAACCTTAAGTCGCTGCCGCCGCTTTCGCTGCTGCCGCCGCTTTTCGCTGCTGCCGCCGCTGTCAGCTGTTTGTTCTGGTTTCACCGCGTTTAAATCGCCCGCGGTGCCTCCGGCTACGCCCCCTCCTCTCCTGATTCGTTGCCGGGAACCTCCGGGTCCGGGGTCAGAGGGAAGCAGGCTGAGAAAGTTGGGGTTGTTCAGCCTGGAGGAGAAGGCTCCGGGGAGACCTTCTAGCAGCCTTCCAGTACCTGAAGGGGGCCTACAGGAAAGCTGGAGAGGGAGTTTTTACAAGGGCATGTAGTGATAGGACAAGGGGTAATGTTTTTAAACTGAAAGATGTTAGATTTAGATTAGATATCAGGAAGAAATTCTATACTGTGAGGATGGTGAGAGACTGGCACAAGTTGCCCAGAGCACTTGTGGATACCCCCTCCCTGGCAGTGTTTAAGGCCAGGTTGGATGGGGCTTTGAGCAACCTGGTCTAGTGGAAAGGTGTCCCTGCCTGTGGCAGGTGAGTTGGAACTAGATGATCTTCAAGGTCCCATCCAACCCCGAGCATTTTATGATTCTATGTTTCTATGATTCTATGATATTTATATGTATACATATAGTCTTGGAATTATCATTGTAATGGTCTTTCTTAATAAAAAGGAATATTACAATATCAGATGTGGGTTAGTTGTACTGGAGTTATGCTGAGATCATCCAAAACTTCATCATATAACATTTATTTCAGAGACCATTTTTTAAAAATTATATACGTCTACATCTTCATTTTTGACCCAGATACCAATGTAAAGAGTAATGGGAAAGAAATGTTCTTGAAATATGCTTAGATGATACAAGTTATCTCCACTTTCTCTGAAATGCTGGTATTAGGATCTCATTCCATTTCTACACTGGTCATTTCATGAGCATTTTTAAAAGGCTTTTAACTCTTAAGATAAACTTATTACACAATATAATATCTCAAAGAATCATGGAAGCTAGCCAAGAAAAGCTCCATTGCATCGCTAGTTAATCTCCCAGGTAATACAAGTTTACCTCCTGCTGATTATTGTCTATCAGTACACACTAAAAGAAAGATATTGTTTTAGATTCTGCAGAGGTATGATTCTTCAGTTCTTTTCTTTGTTGTTTTTGGTTGGTTGTTTGTTTTTTCTTATACATCTTTTCAATGCACTGTTATTCACAAAGCAGCAACAGAGAAGTATGTTATGATGAAAATTTACAACACTTTGCTAACTCTTTTCCATGGATACTCAAGCAAAAATCTGTGATAGATGTTGGCAGTTGTCACAACACCAAGAAGCGCATATGTGAGTTTTCTAATCTTAACAATAGATTTTCTTCAGTCCTCCTGTTTGATTTTTTTCTTTCTTTCTCTTTTAAATCCTTTATTTTTTATTTAAGTTTGAATTTTTTATTTTATTTCTGATATAGCATAGTACTGAACTTTGAACAAAATGTTGACATTGTCTTTCTGAGATAACAGTTTGGAGAAATTATTCTTTTCTGTCCAAAACACAGTGAATTGATATACACACCCTCAAGATGCAAAGGTCTTTTTTCTTTTTTTGTTTCACCTACTTAATCTATAGACACATCTGCTCTGTTTCTTTATTTCCTTTGATTCTTTTGGAAAATTCCTATGTTCTTAATAAAGAGACACAGATTCTGGCAACCTCCTTTTGAATGAAAGCAATGCATTTGAAGGGGGACAGCATTTAGTTTACTGCAATATTGACCTATTTAGAATGACCATATTTGGACTGAAGAGTCTTGAACCTTTAAAGACCATTAGATAGATCATCTGAAATCTGTTATATGAGATAAACGGTGACATTTCATGTGATTATTCCCACACCTTTCATAAGTCCTTAAGAGGTGGAAATTCCAAGATCTCAGAAAATGAAGACTCAACAAACACAGTGATAAGTATTTCAGATATTTTTTCATTCCACTGTAAAATATTTCTGCCACACTTCACCTCTAAGTATATCTAGATTTAGCCTTCTGTCAATAGTTCTTCATGCAGCCTCTTGTCTAGATCAAAGATCCTACTAGAAGTTTGCATTTTTCCCCAAGAAGCACATACTATGTCTGTTCACTCTGCTCGGTTTTTGCGATCAAGCATTTTATTAACCTTTTCTAACCCTAAATCACAGTAGGAGCTCAGAGTAAGTTAATTGTCTGCTATAAACACTGAATATTTTTCAAGGATATGGCCCTATTTTCCATGACTGTTTCCTGTTTTCTTCGTTCTAAGTCCTGTAGCTCCATTCCACTGTTACCAAGAAGCTTGTTTAAAAGATCACAGGAAATGAACTCATCAGATCACTCCATACGATCAACATTCTTGTTAAAGATCATTTCCCCTATCTTTGTAACATACTTATGCTTTAGAAATAGCAACTTAAAATTTAGTTCTAGATTATTCCTGGAGGAAAGGTTGTATATCATAGAACTTAGTAGAGATTTCTATTAAAACCTGCCAAAAACACCCCCTCCAATCAATATCCCACTAGTAGAAATTGAGATGTTAATTATGCATCTAAATCACGTTTTGTTCATATTGTGTTATGCCAATTTTCTGTGTGTGTACAGGTGTTTTTAATCAGAGGTTTTGCAGAAAGAATTCAAATACTCAACAAAAGCCTTACATTTCTGAACTGAATTGATGATCTCATGAAAGAGAAAATCAAACTTTTTGACAAGACTTATTTTCCAGTTACAGAGTTTTGAGTGTCATTAAGCATATTACTCTCCTTTAGTTCTTAGCCAAAAGATTCTGAGTCAGTTTTTCTGTTACATTCTCCAGGACCAGTGTCAGATTAATTAATTTAGGGTTGTATGATCTCACTTGCCTTTTTGAATCATGGCACAGCATTAGTGCTCTTCCATCGTAGTATAACTTGAGTGAACTGAGAACTTCATGATACCATGTTAGAGAATTTGCCAGCGGTACACCTTACCTTTTGAACTCAACTTGCTCCCTATTAAATATTTATTGCCTTGGAAGACTTTAGCCTAGGCTGCTTTCCCCACTGATTGCAATATGTCTTGTAGAGGACCACAGATAGCTATCTTTTTCTGCTGTGCTGTATTTCACTTCAAAGGACAAACTGTACTTTAATAGATGACTACGTACTGTCAGGTTAGACAAAAGCCATTCTCAAATTTCGGTGTGTCATGTAATCATTATCTCTTAGCCCAGCTGCATAAGAGCTGTTGAGTTGAGCTAATCAGACATTTTCTCTTATTCCTGAATTAAATCTATGTTGGGTAGTTATTTAAAATGTAAGAAATAAAGCTTTGCTGTGCTGACAACACACAATGCAGAATATGCACAAAAATATCTGTATAAATCTACTAAGCTCTTAATTAACTAGCAGTCTTAGTTCATGTAAGGATTCCATAGCTAGTTTAAGCATTAGTTGTTCATGAAATTTGAAGACCCAGATATAGCATTTAGCAGCTCTTGTAGTCTAAATAAATAGGATGGTTTAAGGGAGTGTCTCAGGTGAGGATTCTCATCTATTATGGAGTTAATTTGCAAATAATGATTAGGTACTGGCATAGAAAAAGGGCTGTACTGCAGCTGAAGTAAACAGCCCTCCCCATTGGTGATTTTAGGATACCAGTTATTCAGAAATAATTTTCCCAACATTTGTATGGTAAACTCAGATCTTATGCTGATGCTAAATATATCCCATGGGTTCACCTTCCAGAGCAAGCCTCAGGGATACATCAAAATTAAATGATGGTGTTTCGGTTTTGTCGTTGTTGTTTTATTTATTTATTTGGTTTTTTTTTTTCTTGTAGAACTTGTAAAGCTCTTCAAACACAAAACTCAGCAAACAGAAATATGGATCGGTTTTAATGGAGAATAATGAAATCAATGCATATGCATTTTTTTCTTTGTTGCAGGCCAGAGAAGACAAAAAGGAATAACCACAAAGTCTCGGACATGAAGAGGAAAAATTCGCAAGCTAGATTTTATTCTGCAAAGCCTGTTTCAGAATACCACTCACAATGTTTCTTATGTTAGGAGCTGAATATTATTTAATTGAATGTATTTCATCTTTGATAAGGCTAGTCTAGTTGTTGCCCTATATTTTCAGAAATCTTAGATAATACAAAAAATATTTTTTCTGCATAATATTTTGCAGTGATGTTTAACTAATTTGTTGTCTGTTATTTTAAATATCACTCACCTAATCAGTGAGGGATTTATCAGTTAGATAAATCAATATAAAATAAACTATAGTGTACTAAGAAGATACACAACTTAGCAACCCAATGACCATGAAAGTACAAAATGTATGGACAATATACCAGGGTTAAACAACAATCATTTCTCACTTTAAAAGTTTACTCTTGAATATTGTCCTCTATAAGTGAGAGTAAACTAAGGTTCCAAAAACTGAAAAGAATTATAAATTTAAAAAAAAATAGGAAAAAAAAGTGTATTTCATCATGTAAATTTTTATAGTAAAGATGAAAGGAAATAAGGGAGTGGAACATCTCCCTTCTGAGGAGAGGCTGAGGGAGCTGGGTCTCTTTAGCTTGGAGAAGAGG
The DNA here is from genome assembly GCF_013368605.1 of Nyctibius grandis. Classification (NCBI taxonomy): domain Eukaryota; kingdom Metazoa; phylum Chordata; class Aves; order Nyctibiiformes; family Nyctibiidae; genus Nyctibius; species Nyctibius grandis. The sequence continues at coordinate 72,618,018 of NC_090659.1, read as the reverse complement.
AGACTGAGGGGTGACCTCATTAATGTTTATAAATATGGAAAGGGCAAGTGTCATGAGGATGGAGCCAGGCTCTTCTCAGTGACATCCCTTGACAGGACAAGGGGCAATGGGTGCAAGCTGGAACACAGGAGGTTCCACATAAATATGAGGAAAAACTTCTTTACGGTGAGGGTGACCGAACACTGGAACATGCTGCCCAGAGAGGTTGTGGAGTCTCCTTCTCTGGAGACATTCAAAACCCACCTGGACGCGTTCCTGTGTGATATGGTCTAGGCAATCCTGCCCCGGCAGGGGGATTGGACTAGATGATCTTTCGAGGTCCCTTCCAATCCCTAACATTCTGTGATTCTGTTATTCTGTGATAATGTGGGGGTGGGTTAATTCTTTACATAGAAATATGGGGTATTTTTAAAAGTTTTCTAAGCATGACTAGACATTTATGCTGCCTCAGATTGTGGATAGCTTAAAAAAAACATGTATTTTGGGAGCATGCTGGGGGCTGGATATCTGTAATTATGTCTTGGCATTGGATGTTCGAAGCTGGACTCCCCAAAAAATTTAGTTCACCAACTCATCAGGCATTTTGGTCATAGCTTGTTAAATCCATACACAGAGAATAATCAACAACTGGTCAGAGGTGTACTTGACATTGTAAATAAGATCCTTGCACATGGATTAGGAATGCATGTACTTAAATGCAAAAATATATATTTCTGTTCATTGTGCAATCTGCCTTAACATTTTTGATTTTGTGATAAGTTAAGGAAAAAATATTACAAAGTTTTTCTGAGCAATTAACCAAAATGGTTAGTAGGATTAGAAGTACATTTCAAAACAATATATAGGTTTTATATGCATAATTAATATTTGTATTAATAAAATATATTCACATAAGTTCTTCCACCCATGAAGAGCAGAGCGTGATAGAATCTTACAGACATCAGTTACCATCATTTACCATTTCTATCTATTATGCAGTAAACTTTTATTTTTAATGTGTTTGGGGTTTATTTTGCATAAATCGGAGGACTGTGCCTGGTGTAATTTTCATCTGAATTGTTAAATATAACCATAACCTCTCTGTCCAGCTGAAGCCTACATGATTTTCATGCACCATGGTTGTATTTATAATAGCTGCATCTGCATTCACTCGCAACATTGCAACTTGCAATTGTTGTTTATCAAACAATAAAGGAAAATTAACATAGGAGAGCTGCATAGAATCTATTGGGCATATTTGAAAAGGGTGACTTGCTGATTCTAACCGTTTCTATGCAACTCTTCTGTGTAGATTTTTCTTAAACATTGTCAGAGTGACAGGAACCAAGGTCTTCAACCTCACAGCACCTAAGATACTAAAAGTTGTTAATCAAAAAGTCTGTTCTAATCTGCTCCTAGTGAAAGAGGAAGTAAATCTTCTAGAATGGCTGTATGTATAAAACCAGCCAGCAGTACAATAAAATCTTCATTTATACCATTTATGGGCATATTGACAGAGTTAGAATTAAACTTTGAACTTCAACTTCTCTCGGCAACCTGTTCCAGTGTCTCACCAGCCTCACAGTATAGAATTTCTTCCTGATATCTAATCTAAATCTAACCTCTTTCAGTTTAAAACCATTACCCCTTGTCCTATCACTACATACCCTTGTAAAAACTCCCTCTCCAGCTTTCCTGTAGGCCCCGTTCAGGTACTGGAAGGCTGCTAGAAGGTCTCCCCGCAGCCTTCTCTTCTCCAGGCTGAACAGCACCAACTTTATCAGCCTGTCTTCATAGGAGAGGTGCTCCAGCCTTCTTATCATCTTCGTGGCCCTCCTCTCAACTTGCTCCAACAGGTCTGTATCTTCTTCTGTTGGGGGCCCCAGAGCTGGACGTAGTACTCCAGATGGGGTCTCACTAGAGCAGAGTAGAGGGGCAGAATCACCTCCCTCGACCTGCTGGCCATGCTGCTTTTGATGCAGCCCACGATACAGTTGACCTTCTGGGCTGCAAGAGCACATTGTGGGCTCATGTTGAGCTTCTCATCGGCCGTCACCCCCAAGTCCTTCTCTTCAGGGGTGCTCTCAATCCATTCTCCACCCACTCTGTATTTGTGCTTGGGATTGCCCTGACCCATATGCAAGACCTTGTACTGGGCCTTGTTGAACTTCATGTGGTTCTCATGGGCCCACTTCTCAAGCCTGTCAAGGTCCTTCTGGATGCCATCCCTTCCCTCCAGCGTGTCAACCGCACCACACAGCTTGGTGTCATCAGCAAACTTGCTGAGGACGCACTCAATCCCACTGTGCATGTCACCGACAAAGATGTTAAACACCACTGTCCCCACTACTGACCCCTGAGGAACACCACTCGTCACTGGTGTCCACTTGGACATCGAGCCGTTGACCACAACTCTTTGAGTGTGACCATCCAGCCAACTCCTTATCCACTGAGTGGTCCATCCATCAAGTCCATGTCTCTCCAGTTCAGAGACAAGGATGTCATACAGGACAGTGTCAAATTCTTTTCACAAGTCCGGGTACATGTCATCAGTTGCTCTTCCCTTATCCACCAATGCTGTAACCCTATCGTAGAAGGCCACCAAATTTGTTCAGGCACCATTTGTCCTTAATGAAACCATGTTGGCTGTAACCAATCACCTCCTTGTGCCTTTCCGTGTGTCTCAGTATAGTTTTGAGGAGGATCTGCTCCACAAACTTGCCAGGCACAGAGGTGAGACTGACAACACAGAGGTGAGACTGATTTCTGTTAGATGTTAAGCTTCTCATACTGGTATTTCTGAGTATCTATAGAGGAACTCTAGATACCTTTAGATAAATTTAGAAGGTAAACAGAAAGAGCCATGAAATTAATTTTAAAAGTCTCCTACGTAAAGCTGTTAAATATGTTGTACTCAAAACACTTGATATCTCCTATGTGCTTTAGCACCAGGCCTTTCTGTAAAAGTGAAGTTCAATATACATCATATGCCACACACAACTTTGTGCTTACATAAAGAGTTTTGAGGCATCAAAATAAATACAATATCTAACTGCAACAAGGTACAATGAAGCATCATCTGTTACTAACCTAAAATAATGTTCCAAGATGGAGTAACAGTATGTGGTCCTGTAGAGAAGCTGAAGAACAGTGTGTTGGATAATAACTTACATCCAGCCTTCCTCTCAAAGAATACTCTTAATCTTGCAGCCTTCTTCCTTCACTTGATCTTGAGAAGAGTTTTCATCTCCAAGCTCTTTTTTGCTGCATGGAATACGTTAAGGAAAAGTGGAAGCAGAGCTGGAGAGTCAGCTGCAATGAGAACAATGGTCTTCTCAATAACAGAGTCTTCCTGAGCAATGCTAAAGGAAGGACTAAGGCATATGTGCCTGCCCTGTGCTGCTTGCACTTTACCAGTTTTGGAAGCAGCACATAACCTATTGTGGACCTGGATAGTTTCCTCTCACAGAGCTTGTGTTTCCAGAAAAGATGTTCTTTCAATTTGCCTTCAGCAGGATCGTAATCTCATTTCTGCAGCCCCACAGAGTCCCCTCTGAAATAGGCTCTCTGATGGTAGGCTTTAGTTACCATATTTTTGAGGAACCTCCTTTAGGTCTCATTGCTGCAGTGCTCTGTCCAGGGGTAAAGATTTCAGGATCAAAAGCTTATGTGTGAAAACTTATGGAAAATGTGAATGCTATAGCCCAACTTCCAAGACAGCTGTGCCTCACTGGAAACAGAGGTAGCAAAGCGTTTAATTCGGATGCTGTGTAGCTATGCAGCATCCTGTTTATCACCCTGCCCACAGTGTTGCAAACTGAACTGTCATTCTTGAAGTTTTCATGTTTCCACATGGAGGTAGAGTATTTTCTCCAGTGGACAACTGCAATGAGAGGCAAAAGTAAAACAAAGGAACTGTCATATAAACAGGAGTGATAAGAAGGTTATGATGTTCAGATAATTGACTCCCACAGATGTCTGACTATGCCTGTACCAAATACCTTTCCCTTTTCTTGAGAAGACTGATTGCATCATCTAGCTGTTTGTAGAAACTTGTGTTCTCAGAAAGTACTGTGACTTCCAACCTAACCAATCACACACTTTCAAAATAGCGAGACAGACTAAACTGGAACTTTTAGCATGTTAAAAAGAATGGCAAGACATTTTGAATAGGGCTGTATCAGCTGGGAAAGGGTACAGTGATCAGTAGGGAGCCTGGGAGACAAGTGTTGGTAATCCAGTATTTGTACTAGGTCTAGACACAGTCCTTGCCAGCACTCTTTGACAGCAACTTTGGCAGAAAGCTGTTAACTGGTCTAGGGCAAGTAGGTGAATGATATTAAAGGTGAATGATGGAAAAGACAATTTCCTTTCTACTTTGGGAGCACACTGCACATACCAAACCTGTGGTGGTTTGCCTCACCATGGTTCAGCCTCTGAATCTGGTTGCAGTAATCCATATAACTTTTCAGCTCTTGCTAGCATGGTAGTTTCAAAATGCAGTGCTTTGTCGGTTGGCTGTGCTATTCTGGGGACAAGGAAGAACAGCAAGATGCCTGGTGTCAGTGAAATTGTATAAAACCGTATCTCCTGTTGTGCCATATGGACATGAGTAATGTTTGTACATGAACAGCAGCATAGGTAAGATCATAAAATATGGCAAAATATGTACACAGCTTCTAAAAAGCTAAATGAACCAAAAACAACCTAAACTCTGAGCATTTCACAACTAGATCTTTGTATCACCCTGAGCAGTATAGATAAACTGAAGGTTTAGTAAGAAAATGAAAATCTGTAATGGAACATTAGAGCATTTGTTCAGAGTATGAGCTTTCAACAATCATGCATAATTTAAGATTGCAGCCGCTAACAATTTAATCATGTTTTTCTCTGCTTGAGGAGCTGAGCTTTCTGATGAGTCTCTGATGAGATTACAGTTGGCCTTAGCAGCATCTTGTAAATAACCTATCTTTCCCCTGCCCAGAGTACAAATCTAGATTTCACATATTTTAGCCACAAATTATAAGCACTGATCTGCCCCGCTGTCATAGCATTATTATGTGATCCAAATTTGTTTATTAAAGAAATATTGTCAAAATACAAATAACATCAAATTACCTTTGTCACGTTGGTATAAATTACATGTTAAAATATGTAAACACTATGTCAGATGTTCTTAAAATGTAGCAGTCCATTTAGTCCATTGTCCAAAATCTGACCTTCCTGAGGAATTTAGCTTTTGTAATGCTCAATACCAATTCACAATGTTCTCTTCGTCTTAAAAGAGAGAACGCTTCCAAATGTCAAGGGGTTTTATGCAAGGGAACATTAAATTTATGTGATACTAACAGAAACCATGTGAGGATTTCACCAAAGAGAGAGAAATGATACGTTTTATACAATTCACAAAAGAAAGAATGAAACAAAAACATAAATAAAAGCAAACCACCCTGATTATAAACACTTAGGGTTTTTCTAACCTTGTTTTTTCGTTTGTTTTCTGGGGATTTTTTTTTCCCTTTTTTTTTTCCTTCTGAGTGGGAAGAATATGCTATTATAAAAAAGGGCTCCTCTTTGAATAGATTATTTTTTTGTTGGATGAAACTGAAATCTACAAATGTGCTCTAGAAGTTCAGTCTTTAAATTGCCACAAGAATGAAGAATTTTCTCTCTGGTTCATTTTTTTTTTTTATTAAAAATGCTTTGTTCTCATGTGCAACTTGTTGCTAATCTTTGGAGTAGGGTGTTGGTCAAAATATTAGATTAAAAAGCATCAAAATTCAATGAAATCTGTACTTATGCTATAAAATTTAGGATGTCAAAAGAGAATAGTACTACTGTAACAATTAAATTGAGAATTCTGAAGCAATTGAGAAAGATGTCACTCTTGAGTGACCTTGTAATTGGAAACTAGTAGAAATGGAGAAATCAGTATTACGAAAAATACTTAAACTTCAGTCTCACATATGGCATTAGATTTGTAATTACTGTATTTGTTCATGACATGTTCTTTTTTAATACAGAGTGTTCTCATAATAATAATGCTCTCAGAAGCTTTGTTATGTAATGGGAACATTCACTTATGAAAAAACATATGCCAAACAGGTAAATATGAGTTCACACATTCCAGCTACCAAAGAGCTGTGCTATGATAGGAATACAGTTTTAAGGTTTACTTGCTTCCTGCTCTGTACTACATACTGAACTACGAATTTTCTAGGATAAAATCTGCGAAATTACAGAATCACAGAATCACAGAATCACAGAATGTTAGGGATTGGAAGGGACCTCGAAAGATTATCTAGTCCAATCCCCCTGCCGGGGCAGGATTGCCTAGACCATATCACACAGGAACGCGTCCAGGCGGGTTTTGAATGTCTCCAGAGAAGGAGATTCCACAACCTCTCTGGGCAGCCTGTTCCAGTGTTCAGTCACCCTCACCGTAAAGAAGTTTTTCCTCATATTTATGTGGAACCTCCTGTGTTCCAGCTTGCACCCATTGCCCCTTGTCCTGTCAAGGGATGTCACTGAGAAGAGCCTGGCTCCATCCTCATGACACTTGCCCTTTCCATATTTATAAACATTAATGAGGTCACCCCTCAGTCTCCTCTTCTCCAAGCTAAAGAGACCCAGCTCCCTCAGCCTCTCCTCAGAAGGGAGATGTTCCACTCCCTAATTACAGAAATTAGTTTATAAAAAACCCCACAGTTTCTCAGAATCTGCACCATTTGCTGCCTAACTGCTGAGGTACCAAAGCCCTTGGAATATACAGTATCTCTGTCAAAATACCCTACATTATCTACAGAACATACTACAGCTTTCCATATATTAACACAGTTTGTCAGAAAGACATTTTGTTTCTCCTTAACTCATTCCAGGTTGTAAAACCTAGGCTACTTTCTACATATGTTAACCAAAAAATCCAGTCTGATAATTATTTGTCTGAAATGCCTGCAGGATTCAATACTGTAGAAAACACAGTGACATGGAGCATCACGTACCCCTTTTGTTCAATAACTCAGCAAGTACTCCACTCAGCCAGACAGTAGGATGACCCAGCTCAATCCCTTAATCTGAAAAAGAAAGCCTGACCCAACATCTTTTAGGCAGATGCTGTAGCCAGAAGCTAATAAAATTGATTATAGCCAGAGAAACAGAAGATTGTTCTCTCTTATGCTGCTGTGTTGAAATTCTTTCCTTTTCAAGGGCCAGAGAACAAGACTATGCTTGTATATCCCAGAAGCTAAAATATGTTTGCTCTTATCTAGACAAAGGACACTGAGCAATGTATCTATGTTGTTAAATAAGAGAGAGAGAAGGACTGATCCCCGGCCTCAAGGATAAGTAGTACAGACTGTCTTGTGTCCAGATGGCTTTGGGCTGGTCGCTTTTCTAACAAGTGTGTCTCAGTGGCCTAAAGAGAGTCAGGAAACAAGCTAACAACTATTCAGTGTCAGCAATTATGGCACTCAGGCTCACTTCTAATCTTCTCTTACTTAATAGCATAAATATGCCCTCAGATTCTATATTACGCTCAAAAGCATTTTAAAATGAGATTCATTAAATATTCAGCAAAGTAAATCTTTTCCATCTAGCCAGATACTCCAGCTCCTAATCTATGTGTATGTATTCTCTCTCTGACAAATGTAATAATAAGACGTGATAGGAGAGTTTGGATGCAGATAGATAGATTAAAGCATTCTTCTGAGATGCTGAAGATGCAACTCCCAATCACCTAAAGGAGATGCAAGACCTTACCCTGGCTATACCACAACCATAACTGAGTGCTCTGACCCTTAGATTACACATTTAATCTTTCTCTGGTTTATGCCTGAGGAGTGGATGATCAAAATGCTTCACTTTGAGTAGAAACATCTATAGCTCTGAGTTTTGTTTGTAGCCCTGCTTGAGAAAGGTAGACCTGACACTTCATACTCCTTTCTCGAAATTTTTCATTAGTTAGGTGATGTGCCCAGTTATGTACCTAGAATATCCCTAATTTTTGCACTTAAGGATCCATTTCTGGATCAAAATATATTCCAGATACCTAGAGTTTTGTGGGCCTCATTCATTCAGGAACCACTGAATTCTTAAGCACTGTTGTTTCAGGATCCCAATGGCTAAATTCTCTGTCAGTTGTACCCCGCAAAACTATTAGCTGTATTCTTTTATTCCCTTTAGCTATAGCAGAAGGAAGATTATTTAATAATGTTTTTTCAGTGTGTTCCAACGATGCTTTGATTTAATTTTTCTAATGGTTTCTCAAGCAAATAAATTCCCTTTGCACCAGACACTGAAATCAATTTTATTATTCTCCCCTTCCCCCTGCAGAACACACTGTTACTTTGCAGGAGAACTAAATTGCAGGATGTTAATGTGGCGAATGACAACTGAACAGTTTTGTGTTAGTCGATTCAGAATAAATAGTAAGAATCACTTGATGCCCAAAAGTGCGATTTAACAATAAGGAAATAACCAAAAACATGATGGTCTAGGGACCACAGAATTGGGATGATATACCTGGCTTTGCATCAGTGAAATCTAGACGCTGGAATCCCAGAAAGAAATTACAAGGCATTTGTATACTAGAGGAGCACAAAGAATTTCAAAAGACAAGAATTATTCTTCATTTAGCACTGCCCTGGCTATGCCTGCACATATGTTTTAACTAACCTATCTTCTTTACAGTCCTCCTCCAGTTCATGCTTTCTGATTGAACCAATCTACAATTAACATAATGAGTGATTCTCCTATGATTAACTGAGCTCAGGATATCACAGTCAGCGTAGAGTATACTCCACAGAAAGTTTTTCTCTCACTTTTTATCTTGTTTAATGATCTGCAGGGTGTTTTTTCTTTTTTTATTCAAGTAGTGGTAATTGACATTGTCATACACTTTCTTGACAAAAAAATAACATGTCGTCCCAAAAGTCTGCAAAAAAGGAAAAAATCAGCAGAACTTAACAATATTTTAAGTGGATTGCCATAAAAGAAAAATCATTAGTATTTTTAGAAGGCTACCTTTACTTCTATGTAACATTAGATAACGTACTATTGAGCTAATTTTCTCAGTTAAGTAGTCCATAGTAAATCAGCGTGTTTTTCATATAATGTGACAGTAAAGACAGAATTACATGATTCTCTAAACATTAAGGAGCATAATTTCAAGTGAAGGTAATGATATCTCTGTGTGTTTTGAGGATTTATTTTTTAATTTGACACACAGAAGACTACAGAAAAATTTTCTGAAATTTTTTTCTTTTCCAGTTAAACACACTTACTTTAGTGCTGAGAGAAACCATTTATACTTAATTTCAGAAGCTTGACAAGATGAAAATAGAACATTGATGAAAATGTTAAGTGCATCTAGCTGAGAATATAGCTAATGAGTAGATGTAACTTCACCTTTAAGTAGCTTCCAGAAAATACACAAATTTATTTGAAAATATTTCTTTTTTAAACTATATAATTTTTAAAAAAGAACTCCATGTTAAATAATAACATTCCCCTAAGACAGACAAATCTAAATTAACTTTGCCCCATTACATTATAAACAATGTTAGACCTTAAAAAATATATCTCCTGTCACTGAATTCCTTTCATAATTGCAAGATTTTTATCATCTCCTCCTTTATTTTTTCTCCATCTTGTTTTCCAGTTTCAAAAAAATAGCATTTTATGTCAACATCTTCAGTGCCAGGCCTACCTCTTCTCTTCTGTTTTTATGGAAAAGAAATATATAACATCAGCACTGAGCCTTCATATTTATGATGCAATGTAACATCCATAAACAAATTCTAAGACAGGTAAGAGTTGTATCTTGCAACTCTATAAAATGACAAGTTTTAATGTTTATTTAATGAAGTAACAATCATTCAATGCCTGGAAATGTTTTTTCTGTCTAGATAACACAAAGGTATGTCTCAGAATAGTAATTACCTTTTAAATTATATAATTCTAATTACCCATATATGAAGAAAAGATACTGTATATTCAACCAATTCTTTCTTCAGTGATAGAGAGCAGAATTCCATTAACATTCTACAACTTTCCATTAATAGTTTTTATCTCATCCATTGAAAAATGCAGAACGTGGTTTATGAACCAGAGAAGTGCTGTTGAGTAACTCAGGCCAGTAAGACAAAACATGAGCTATTTTGTAATGTTATTTCATTAAGGGAGCTGTTGTACAATGTATTCACGAAAGTGTAATTGAAGGAGAAAATATAGAATTCTTACAAATTCCCCCAGTGTTTGGAAACTTAACTATGTAATTTAACAAGAGTGAAGGTGGAATTTTAAACTTTACTTTTCTCTCTCTCTTTTTCCCATCTTTCACATTAGATAAAACTGTTCCATTTTGTTAACAATAAACCCATCTGCTTATGAAATTCTAGGCAGTGTAATAAAGTAAAACTGGGAATAAACTACTAAATTCAAAGGTGAAATTAAGACCAGAATTTAGCACTGCAGCCTATGGCTCTCTTTTTCTCTAATACAGGTACGTGACCCACAGAGTCAACCGAATTAGAGGACAGAGTACTCTATTCAGGTTCAAGCAAACAGGATCAGTCTGTTCTCCATACCCTTCTATGAAAATCTAGAATGAAAATAGTTTTGAAATCAGGATAAGGAATTTTTCATTATGTACTTCAACGTGCAGCTCCAGGTTCCACAAATATGTCTTAAAACATTTAGTCTCTTTAGTGGGCGTGGTACTTTTTTTCAAATATTTGAGAGATGCTCTAGGATTTAGAAGGTTGAGCTTCTTTGCCAACCTCCTCCTTCTTAGGTTCAATCACTAGTTAGTAGCTGTTACTAGAAATATGTAACAAGCATTTTATTCTCCAAACACCTTTAACATCTAAAAATGTTGGATCTAAACAAAGAGTAAATTCCCTTCAGTAAAACAACAAGCATACTTTTGATGGAAAATAATACACATTTTAAAATCCTCTAACAATAAATAATAGTACACAAAGCATACATGTCTTACTTTTCAGAGTTTCATATTTCACATTCACTGTCACAGAAAAGTTAAGGCAACATTTTGTTAGAATCTTAAGAGCTAAGATTCTAACAAAAGATTCTTACTTAAAATGAAGTCTTTGAAATTTCTTGTTTCTGGTTTAAAAATGGGTAAACACTGCAAAAAAAAATACCCACAAACTGTTGTTAAATACTGTGAAGTAATCTTGATATTTTTCATAAGACCTTTCATAAACAGCATTGAAAGAGAGGTTTGCTCTCAAGACACTCTATAAAGGGGCAAGTATCACAAATGCTGTGGTGAATCTGTGTTTGCATGCAGAAACTCGTTCAGACATACTTTTAAAGGGAGAATTACAGTAAAAATCTTATGCCTCCATCCAAAAAAGAAGTTCCATATGTAAGATTTATCTCAACTTCAGACATTTGAGTTAGTGAACTCGGACTACATAACAGGTAATGGGGAAAAAAAAAAGATACACCTATGGTATGATTCTTCTTATCCTAAAATCCACGTAGGTTATTAACTAAAAGTTCCTTTTTGTCTTGTTTGTTTAAATAATGGCACTAAGGATAATGAGCTCAGATGTAAACATTCACATTGTATACATGTGAAACTACGTGACAGAAATTCTACTCCGCTTGCATAATGAAGACTATTTTTACTTTAAAAATTAGCCCAGGATCAAGTGTATAAAATGAACTAGTTAGTGCCAAAGACCTGATATCCATGATGTAAGCGGACATAAAGAGGATATTACCTTGAATTAGCTTTAGCCTGACCCAATGAACTGAATGCTCATTAGTAGCTGTAATGCATCTTCATGTTTCTTTTTTTTTTTTTCCTGAAAAAGAAATTTTTTCCTACCTCCCTACACTCCAAGAGCACTACATGATGTGAAACAAAGTACAGTAAGAGGGGGCAATTCAAGGATTCATTTAAAAAAAAATTCTTATTCTAAACTAAACTGTTAAAGGAGGTTTCCTTATTAACTTTCTGAATTTACATTTAATCAGATTATGCTAACACTAGCAATTAAATGAAAGGTTGCTTACTCCTTTCCACTGCTGCCTTTTTCTTGCCTTTCACCTAGATGACACAGGCATACATGAAGGTATATTTTAAGCTTCTAAGGAAAAAACACCATGTAAATCTTATGTGGCAAAAATATCCTCCAATACATCCTATCTCACACCAATTAATTGATATTCAGAATATGTAAACTATCTTTAAAGTAAGAAAAATAGCAGAGAGTGGGGAAAGACAGGGAAAACATGGGCCCTCTCCAGAAGGAAATAGGAGACCTGGTTACCCGGGATATGGAGAAGGATGAGGTACTCAATGAATTTTGCCTCAGTCTTCACCAACAAGTAGTCTAGCCACACCGCCCAAGTCACAGAAGGCAGAGGCAGGGACTGGGAAGATGAAGAACCACCCACTGTAGGAGAAGATCAGGTTCCAGACCACCTAAGGAACTTGAAGGTGTACAAGTCCGTGGGACCTGATGAGGTGTATCCATGGGTCCTGAGGGAAATGGCGGATGAAGTTGCTAAGCCTCTATACATCATTTCTGAGAAGTTGTGGCAGTTTGGTGAAGTCCCCACTGACTGGAAAAAGAGAAACATAACCCTCATTTTTAAAAAAGGAAAAAAGGAAGACCTGTGGAACTACAGGCCAGTCAGTCTCACCTCTGTGCCTGGCAAGATCATGGAGCAGATACTCCTGGAAACTATGCTAAGGCACAAAGAACATAAGGAGGTGATTGGTGACAGGCAACATAGCTTCACTAAGGGCAAATCATGCCTGACAAATTTGATGGCCTTCTATGATGGGGTTACAGCACTGGTAGATAGGGGAAGAGCAACTGGTGTCATCTACCTGGACTTGAGCAAAGCATATGACGCTGTCCCGCATGGCATCCTTGTCTCTAAATTGGAGAGACATGGACTTGATGGATGGACCACTCGGTGGATAAGGAATTGGCTGGACGGTCACACTCAAAGAGTTGTGGTCCAACAGCTCGATGTCCAAGTGGACACCAGTGACGAGTGGCGTTCCTCAGGGGTCAGTAGTGGGAACAGTGGTGTTTAACATCTTTGTCGGTGACATGCACAGTGGGATTGAGTGCATCCTCAGCAAGTTTGCTGATGACACCAAGCTGTGTGGTGCGGTTGACACGCTGGAGGGAAGGGATGGCATCCAGAAGGACCTTGACAGGCTTGAGAAGTGGGCCCATGAGAACCACATGAAGTTCAACAAGGCCCAGTGCAAGGTCTTGCATGTGGGTCAGGGCAATCCCAAGCACAAATACAGAGTGGGCAGAGAATGGATTGAGAGCATTCCTGAGGAGAAGGACTTGGGGGTGATGGCCGATGAGAAGCTCAACATGAGCCGGCAATGTGCGCTTGCAGTCCAGAAGGCCAACTGTATCTTGGGCTGCATCAAAAGCAGCATGGCCAGCAGGTCGAGGGAGGTGATTCTGCCCCTCTACTCTGCTCTAGTGAGACCCCACCTGGACTATTCCATCTGGCTCTGGTGCCCCCAGCATAAGAAGGACATGGAGCTGTTGGAGTGAGTCCAGAGGAGGGCCATGAAGATGATGAGAGGACTGCAGCACCTCTCCTGTGAAGACAGGCTGATAAAGTTGGTGCTGTTCAGCCTGGAGAAGAGAAGGCTGCGGGGAGACCTTCTAGCAGCCTTCCAGTACCTGAACGGGGCCTACAGAAAAGCAGGAGAGGGACTTTTTACAAGGGCATGTCGTGATAGGACAAGTGGGAACTGTTTTAAAGAGAGAGTAGATTTAGATTAGATATCAGGAAGAAATTCTATACTGTGAGGCTGGTGAGACACTGGAACAGGTTTCCCAAAGAGGTTATGGCTGCCCCCTCCCTGGCAGTGTTTAAGGTCAGGCTGGATGGTACTTTGAGCAACCTGGTCTAATGGAAGGTGTCCCTGCCCATGGCAGGGGGGTTGGAACTAGATGATCTTTAAGGTCCTTTCCAACCCAAACCACTCTATGATTCTGTGATTCTATGAACAATGGCTATATTGCATGTTTTATAATTGAATTTCAGTTTTATAATTATAAGAAAGATGGATATGCTGTTTTCTGAAAAGAACATTGCAATTTTCAAAAGTGACACATAATCCATTTTCCTGGTTTGGACTAGGACGGACTTTTCTGTTAAGTTTCCTTTAAGTGACTTGACTTCCTGAAGCTGACTACACGGCCTGTTGCCGCAGGAACTAGGGTCCCTGTTGGGTCTCTTTGTCCCACAGAGGAAGGGGCTGTAGAGTGCTGCACCTGTGGGGAGGGGCGGCCAGGACGGGTGACCCGAACTGACTGACTGGGTATTCCATCCCACCCACATCATCCTCAGTATAAAGTTAAGGGACCACGAGGGTCGTGCTCTCTTCCCCTGTGGCCGACATCCTGGGAGGACTCTGCCCGTGCTCCTGCCAACGCTCCTGAACCCGGTTCCCGACTGCTGTCGTGTGTGCTTTGGGACTGCCTAGCGCCTCTCCTGCAGCATCAGTGGTGACATGATCGTCATCAGGGGGAAACTCAGTACCGCGTTTGTATACAGTTCATATTTATTATACTCTTTCTTTTTCTTGTTACTGTTCATTAAAACTATTTTAACTTTCCAACCCATAAGTGTCTCTCCCTTTTCTCTTTTCCTTCCCCCCTGGGGAACAAGAAGTTTAGCAGAGAGCGTCTGCCATCCATTTAACCCCCCGCCCAGACTTAAATGGCAACATCCATAAATCCTTCTCAATTCTTACTTCTGCATTTATGTGCCTCAAAATACTTAAAAACAGAATTCTGGACTATTTTGAAAATTTTGCATAATCGGTTTAAAGCTCATTTTGATGAAACAAAAGAAGAGTTAGTCATGTAACTATAATATTAGTAATGTAGAAAACATTATGTTGCCACTGTGCACATAAATGAAACTGCTAAAAATTAGTGAGAAAATCTACATTTTGCTGACAGCTTTTACTTCAAAGCTTGCTTTTGCGTTGCTCTCTCTGGACCTCTTTATTCAGGAACCTTTTACCATGCGCAGAGGTTCAGCAAGAAAAAGATACATGCTTGAAAGAATGAGACCGTAATTATTGGCTAATACACACAGGAAATAGCTAAGACAAGCAAGATGCTGGGCTGAGCATTAATGCGTTCATCATTCCAATAAAACATCTAATGAGTTTTTGCTGGCCAGGCAGTTGTCAGTCAGGCTGGGAAGGGTCAGCCCCCATTACTCTTTGAAAGAGGATAATGCTCAGTGTTGCTTAGTTTTCATCTTCTGATTTTCTGTTTTTCCCTTAGGATTTTTGACCTTTTCATGTTAGTCTTCTTCCTTTTCAGCTGCTTACCTACCCCCACCTCAACAATCTCAAAACATCTTGAAATTTTTACATTTTCTTACCTTGCATGACTATAGTCTAGGTACTTTCTCACAAGTTAGCAGTTTTCCCAGATGTTTGAGCCAAGGTTACACAGCTGTGCTATATCAAAATTAGGTCATGATTCACAAACAGCTGAATCCCCAACAGAAGGATTACAGTTTCATTTTCATCAAAATAAATAATAATAAAGAAAACTCAACCCCAAACTTAATAATAATGAAATAATGTGAGGGAAAGAAAGGGAACTGTAATTCCAGGGAAATCCATTCACATGATGACTCAAAAGTTCAGAAAATCCTTTATTTCTAACTTCAAGTGCTAAAGTAAACCAGACTTGCATTTAACTTGAGAGAAGCTCACCTGTTAGTCAGACTTATGATGAAAATCTAAGACATTTTCGGGTGTACATCAAAATAGAAAAATCTCACCAAGTGTCACGGTTTAAAGCTGGGCTGGCTATTAAACTGGAGGCAGACGCTTTCTGTTAACCCTCCTCCCCACACCAGAAGGGGAAGGGAAAGAGAAAAGAGAGAGAGATTTATGGGTTGGAAACTTAAAACAGTTTTAATGAACTATAGTAATGAAAAAGAGTATAAGAATAATAATAGAAATAATCAAATATATACAAACATATACAAAACCAAGATCGAGCTCCCTGATGACGGTCACGTCACCACCGGCACTGAAGGGCAGGCTCTGGGAAGGCCTAGCCTGGGCCCAGGGACAGACAGGAACTGGATTCAGGGATGCACCAATGGGGGGTAGTAGGAAAGGTAGGGTAGTAGGAAAATGAATAGAGTCCTCTTCAGACACTAGCCATCCCTACTGGTGCCTCAGTGATAACTATAAACTTTGAGCATTATCAGTCCTAGAAGCAGACACTGTCTGCAAAACATGCAGTTAGTTTGTCCTGGTTTCATTGGGATTTTGTTTCAGTTTGTGGCCAGCCATGGTGATCAAGGCCCTTAGCAGTTAAATGCAGGGCAGCTGACCCAGGCTGGCCCACAGGTGTATTTTTTTTTTTTTTTTTCTTTCTCCTTCTCTCCCCCCCCCGCCCCCTCCTTGCCAGTGTTTAGTATTCCTGGAGCAACGTGCTGTAACTCTGTAGCTAAGCATGCTTTTGTGTGTTTTATGTTATTGTTGTTACTGATTTATTTATTTTATTAAATCTGTTCAATTTTAGCCCATGAGTCTCCCTCTTTTTCCCTATTTTCCTCCTTGTTTGTGGAAGAGGTATTGCGTGAGAGAAAAACTTATTGTTTAGTCCTGGGTGTGGGCTAAACAAAGATATAGTTTCAGAAAGTACAGTTACTTACAAGAGACTTAGCTGGAAGTAAAAATCACTGAAAGGAGAATTGGTTCTGTTTTAGACTAAACCAGGACACAGAGGCATTTCACTATTGAATAAAACCCCACTGAAGTGCCTCACTGTAATTTCTCTAAGCATGCCTGGTATGACTCTGTCTAGAGATGGTTTACCTAACAAAACTGAGAAATTAGAAAGGATAAAATACATATAAACATTGAATTAATGAAGATCTTTTCATTTTCTCACATAATTAAAAAGACCCATTCAATAAACTGAAGTATAAGAAATAACAAAGACAAAGGTAAGAAGGGAAATGCTTTTGTCACAGAGGATGAAATTAATTCCATGTAACTTCAACTGTTATAAAAGCTGATATTTCCAAAAAAGGTCCTTGGTGAAATTTCCATTGTTCAGTAACAAAGACAACAGTAATCTGTATTGCTGAGTTCTTTTTGCAGGACAAAATAATATAATCTAAGGTGAATTAGGGTAAAAACTGGAGGACAGGCTGAAAAGTATATTCAAGGACTCTGAATTATACAAAAAATTCTGAACTGTAAGAAAGCGATAAAAAGACTAGCTAATCTAAAGGGATGCATTTGAGTAGGAATTCTCTGCACATGGTTATGCAAATGGCTTCAGAACTACATGTGTTTTTCCAATTAAAGCAAAAAAATGCAAACAGTCAAATATATTTGTCAAAAATCACTGAAAGCCTTTAAGGAGGTGCAAAAATAATCAAAATAAGACACTGTAACATGCTGCATGTAAACATCTTTGGTGATGTAGTAGACCAAAAAAAATTTAAGTCATATACAATACAAAAATGTAGGAATCAGAAGACAAAGTAGATTTTTGATACTAGAAAACAAAGATAAAAGTTAGAGTAATGACAAAAAGTTGTGCATGAAAGAATGGACAAAAGATTAAGACCTAATGAAACCTGAAATTTTCACTTTCAATGTAAAATTTTTATAAAAAAATAATCAAGTGATTAAAACTAACATGGTTTTCAAATATAGTTTTTAAAATGTTTTTTTTTTTTTTTAAGGAAAACAAAACAATTAAAAATTTTTTTTTTTCTTGAAATTAGACATTTAAATTCCATGGGAGGCTAAGGCAGGTTATGTAGCCCTTGTAAAGCTACTTGTGGATTTCTATATTCTTGACTAGACTAAATCTGGGATTTCAGATCTAAGTAAAACCCATCTTGCATTTCAAATTCTTAATAAATATTTACAGGAAAATGTCCATGCATATGAAATAAAATATTTTTTTAAAAAGCTAACAGAAAGTAGAATTTTTTCATGTGTAAAAAGGTGTGGTCAGGCATATCAATCAGCCAGGAGACTTCAGAGGAAAAAACAAATTAGTTAAGCATTAAAAACACCACAGTTCACATAGTACTAACTGGAGACCTTTTAGTTACCTGATTTTGACAAGCAAAATCAAACAATTGATACGTATGCTATTCTAGAAAGGAAAAAAGACAACCAAACAAAAAAAAAACAGGCAAGCACAACAAAACTGCTGGAATTATTAGACTGGTAGAGATCTAAAAGAAACAGAAAAGGTACACTGAATAAATAATTTACCGGATAAAGAAAATACAGCAGATCAAAAATAATCATTAACTAGGTTTGTATTCCTTACGGTTTTATTTCTAAATTGGAACAGAAAGTTTTGCACTATCTGGTACTCAAGGTAGCAGAATTTCTTTGCATTCTAAATTTGAAATCAAAGCCTACCAAAACTTCCAAAAGTTAACAATACAGAAAAAAACCTGGAAATCATAATTATACATGTATTTTTATTCATTTGATTAAAAAAAACCCCAACAACCAAATAGTACAATATTATCACTGGTTGTTTTCTGTTCTTCAGTGGCTACAGTTCTACAAGATCTAATAATGCTTTATTTTGATTATTTAATAATAAGAAAGGCAAAACAGTGAATATACAAATCTTTAGAGATACCTTAAATCATTGTGCTGAGTGTAGACTGAAATCAAATTTAACAGCAATGTTTTCTTTTGCGAGGAAGAAAAGCTACATGTCTGTATTCACCTGTGCATATGTACATTTGATTATATGTTTAAAACTGGTATGAACAATTTGCTTACTTACATTCTAAGTGATTTAATCTGAAACCATTATCCATGAAAAACATTTCAAAAGACCAGAAATATATAAAAGACTTTCCAACATTCTTCGAGGTCTAAACTACTTAAAAAATCTATTTCTGAATTGTCCACACCAAGAAACCCCAATTGCAAATATTGCCAGAAAAAATAATTCTGGATGGAGATTAATTGCAACCTATTGTATGTAAAACCAATTTTAGTGTGTCTTGACATATTCATATATTACAAGCCTAGAATTCTGATATTGTATACTGTGCAACAGTGTCCCTGATGCATTGACTTGAACAGTCAAAAAAATTCAGTAGACAATATGCAACAACTTAGCTAAAATTCCTTCAATAAGACTTAAGGACAATTAGAATGTACACAATTATTTGAAGTTTATCCCTACAAAGCACTTTGAGCCAGGTCTTGGATGATAAATTATAATAAAACAGCTTCTAAGTATAAGATTGCTTGATGAAGGTCTGCCTCTTACTGAGTTCAGGGATTGACAATATACCATTTCTATATAGCCTGTAGGTCCTTAGTTAAACTGTACCTTAGTTTTGGCATCTTTAGGGATGTCAGTTTCTCCAATTCTCTCATAATATCCTCAGCTTGTTTCTTGGACCCAGCTGCCTTTTCACTTCAGGGATCTTAGGGAAATGATCAGTTATAAGAGCTCAACTGCTGCCAAACAGAGCCCAGGTTTCAATGGACTTTTCCATTACTTCAGTTTAGAAACAGAATAGATTCAAGGCATCTCACTTAGCAAATTCTCAGCAGGTTGATGATACAGATAGTTCGATATTTCTTATACAAAACAATAGAACACTTCTGGTACATGGAGATATTCTGACCATCTGGAGGCAGTGGATTTACCTTTAGTTATAAAAGGTGACCTGAGAAATATATCTGCATATTTTAAAATAACCTTTAGGGATTTGTTCATCAAAGTTCAAATTGTTGGAAAACAGCTTGCCTTAGCTACCTTCTACATTCATGCGCATATTTAACACCTCCTCATACATGGTTTATTGAGTTTTCCTTTAGGAAATCGTTTATGCGGATTATGTGTCAGTAATAGTATTGTTCTAATTACTGTTCAAAAAACTGAACTGTTCTAGATAGCCAATCCGGAATAACTTATGGTTATAAATTGTAAAGAAAACTCCATAACGGAATTCATTAAAAAGAAATAATATCACTCTCTTGTTTCATTGCTCTCAAACACCTCAATCTGCTCATATTATAAAACTCGGAGGAAAGAGGATATTCTTCACTTACAGTGAGATATCTAATTTACTGGTCATTCAGGATCCTAAGCATAGTTAAATTAATAACAGGAACAACATAAGGAGCTTTAAGAGCTTTCAAAACATACAGAAAATGCCCTCTTCCCACTTTTATGGCCTGCGTGTTTCTTGGTCTAGATAACTTTCTGTACGGCAGCTTTGCTCTAATAGGATAAACCCCAACAGGTTTCTTTTACTTTTGATCCCAAGCATCTTTTTTATCAATTGTTATCTGACCTTCTCACTAGGTGTGGGAGACACACTAAGCTGTCACTAACCATCACTGATCACACTCTAATCCTTTTTTTTTTGGTTGTACACACAGTGTGGGTTACACTATAGTACTGCTATGGCATATATGCCAGATGGTTCCTTCCCTGGGTTTTCAAGAGGCTTGCACATTCCTGATCTTGTCTTTGTGTGTAGTATGGACATAGCCATTGTGTATGTGCCACTGAGGCTTGAAGAACTCATAATCAATAAACAACATGAGTTACTAGAGCTTCTAGGTTTTTAATTTCAGTTCTGTGAGATGCGCTTCTTCTCTCACTCCTATAAATACCTGGAGAAGCACACAGTGAGAGGGGACTGTTGCCGCTTGTCTGCGGCAAGCTCCGTTCGGTTGCTGGCTGGCCTGAGGCTATCCGCACCCCAGGGCCATTGAGCACTGACACCAATGTGAGGATGCAACAAATGGCGTTTATTTAACTGCGCAACAGCCTTATATAGTCGTCTTCTCCCATACGAACTCGCACGATAATGACACATCCTGCTCCTTTCGCCATGCCTACCTTCCGTTACAGCCCGAGATTTTCTGGTCGCCGTACCCTAATCTACCTACAGGGGACAACATGCAGATGTATAACAACAGTTGCCTTTTGCTCTGTTAGCAAAGTAGTAGGAAGAAAGAATGTCAGAGAAAAATAAACCAAAATAAAATATTTGATCTTTGGACAGTGATGGGAAGAAAGTGGCATTTGTAGTAACTTCCAGCATTACATAGATTTAGAACCTGTGAATGAGGGAAGGCTCAGAGGAAGGAAATGGGAGGTAAAAAGGTAAGACATCATAGAAAAAAAAATAACATAAGAAAGGATAGAATAAAAATAGCAGAAAAAAAATCCATAACCAAAGAACAGACTGTATCCTCCTAGAGACAAGTAAGAAAGAGGCATTGCCTTCAGAAAAAAATATAAAGATATCAGCCCATAAGAACAGAGTGAACACTAGGAAAAGATGAATCAACTTATGTAGGGCAAAACAAAAAAATAAGCAAAAGAAAAAGAAAAAAGGGAAAAAAAAAAAAAGAAAGAATACCATCAGCTTTAGTGATGTACTTTTATACCACAATGATGTCAACAGTGTGGTGTTTGATAATGTCCAGGACTTCTCAAGATGCAAAGTGCTGAAAAGTAGCCATCGGAAAAAGGTGGAAAAAGGGGAAGATAAACATACAAGATACAGATCACAAGAGAATCAGCCATGTAGCTAAAGG
The DNA here is from genome assembly GCF_013368605.1 of Nyctibius grandis. NCBI lineage: Eukaryota > Metazoa > Chordata > Aves > Nyctibiiformes > Nyctibiidae > Nyctibius > Nyctibius grandis. The sequence goes on along the minus strand of NC_090659.1, from coordinate 72,596,414 downwards.
AACTAGCATAGTTCACTACAGCTGCTTTGCTATATACATTAGACTTTTTTAATCACAGTGAAGGAAAGAAGAGATGAGGTGTTAAATCATGAATTCATATGTTATAACTGGACAAGGGCTATATTTATCAAATAAGCAAGAAACACCCTCTCCTTCAGGGGAAGTTCTTATAGTAGTTAGCTATAACCATGGCAGAATTACCACCACACACTTAGTAAATACTTTATATAACTCCTTACCTTACAGGGGTGTCTTTTCCGTCTGAAGTAGGATATCACTATGTTTTTATAAAGGAGTACTAGTCAAGAATGGGACACTAGATACCACTATAATTAAAAAGTAAATCATAATAATAATAGCTGTGAACTTCATTTTGGTCTCTGTGCAATCAGGAAACACTCAGTGTGATACAGAACTGTTATGGAATTACAGGACTGAATTTGTAATTATTCGGAAATATTTCTTGGAAAGTCAATGAAAGACCATTACATTACCTTTACAGTGCACTGCCTTCAGGCATTGATACACCACAATATAAGAAAAGTAACAAAAATAGTATTTTTGTGGAAATTCCTGCCAATCCTTTCGGTAAATATTCTATAGAAAGAGAAGACTATAATATAGTTTTTAGTGCCCCTACCATTCTTTCTACATAACCAGAATATGCAATGATTTAGCACATAGACCCTTTTACACTAGCTTTTCAAAACATTGAAACAACATCCTCCCTATAGACTAATCCTCCTTTCCTCCTCTGCAAACCTGCTTTTATTGTTTTATTACTTCACCTCTTCTTCAGAGTTAATTACTAAATGTTATTCAAATAGATAACACGAGGAAAAGAAAAATTATTGCAGATAAACTGGGATGCTGGCACTTTATTTTCTTCTTTTAATGGACTGCTCTTTTTAACAGTGTTTCTACCTCGTTTTCCAGTGTTATGAAAAGCCTAATGTTAGTCAAACTATTCAAAGAGGGAAGCTGATGCTGTCTAAAATTGATTTTAATTGCCTTTTTGAGCACTGCTGACATAAATGGCTCACAGATTGCTTCTACTTTGATTCACATTCATAGATGAACTTGGGAAACTTTTCATCTCTTTCATTGATTAGGCTGCACACAAAAAGGTGTGAAAAAATCTTCATAACTTAAAAATACATTCAAAGCACATTATTAGAACATCAAACACAGTGGATTATACATTTGTGTATTCGTTTCCCTGTAATGTTTTTTGGAATACAACCTGAGATGCTCTAACAGAATCAAGCTACGTTTCAGTAGAGTATCTTCCTTCACCTTGCCAAAAAATTGTGTAGTATCACAGACATTTCCATAAGAGTTCTTAGATGGGAGTCAATGGGCAGCATAGCAGTGTCAATGAGGAAAACTATAAGCATTAAACTTCTGTAATTTAATTCTCTTGCAGGTGTATATGAAGTGGCTATCATTAAAAGTGAATAAACAGAAATATTCTTTGAATGTTAATCATAAGTCAAACTGGTTTTAATGGCTAATATTGACTAGCAAATATAAAAAGACTGATTATATGGTGAAAATTCTAGCTAAATGCTTAAATTAATCCTAACTGAGCTTACTTGAAAGCACCCAAGAGGAAAATTAGATAGCTGATTCCTGTGGCTACAGCTCCTTTAACAGTTACATATTTCTAATATATTTCTTGGGAAAACTCAACTCTTATTTTAACTGAATTATTGGTGGGGGAACTGTAAGTTTTTCAAGTTAATACTATTTTGTTAATTTATTATTTACACTAAATTTTTAGGATTTACAATGTCTCCTTGGAGGATAGTTTATAAGGGCTTTGTAACAGTTTTACAGGTAAATTAATGTTAGTCCTCAATTTTCATTCTGTCTTAAAGTAGTTTTTACCTTAAAATTATCAGGAAACACTGTTAGACGATGTAACAGAAACCAGATTCAATTGAAACTAATATAGAAAGATCAAGTCAGCAAGGCATTTACTGTTTTGTTTAAAGAGACCATAATTTCAAGTCCTGTCTGTTGATATGGACATAGGAACAGTAAGGACTCTCTGAGCCATTTTCAATGAAAAAAAATAAGGTCATATCTTTTTCTTTCAGTGAGTAGCGAATACCATAAACACTGCTTTGAAACAAACTCCTATGCACAGTAATTCATTCCTATTAAAATGCTTGATTACATCTAGGCCAGCCTGATTATTTCATTGTTTCCTTAAGTAATAATAAAATGCAAACTATATTACTGACTACCTGTTATTTAGATAGTTTGGAATAATCATGTAAAAATAGTTATTAAAAAAAATAATACTTCCATAGGTTGGTTGGATTGTATGTATCTATAGTAGTGTCTCATTTGCCTGATATATTTTTATTGTTAATGGTTTAACTGTAGAAGCTAGCCGGAAGCTGAATCCTATCAAGCTACATCTTACTGCATTTTGACAAATGGTGTAATGGTTAGATCTAACTGTGATCTAAGGGACTGGACCACAGGGTTGCTTTACGGTTTTGACCCATGCAAATAAAATGTTGCTGCATTAGCTTTAACTAGGCTGTAGAGGTACTTTTTACTGTTAAGTAAATGATCAAAGGATGTTAGCATATAGGCTATTAGCATACATAACAAATTTAGGAGTACACGTTCTATGGTGAACAACATAAAACCTGGCATCAGCTAGAATTAAAAGTAAGAAAAACAATCACAGCTCTGTCTGTGTAAATAGTATTGAATGTAAGATTATTTAAGCTATAGTGAAATCCGAGATTCACACTTGAAAAAAAAGTAAACCAAGAATGAACTTCAGCTACCCCACTGTATGTGTCTACAGGTGGATCTCCTAGTCTTAGTCTCCTTTATATTCAATAGAAAAAAAAAAGTATCTCTAGTGACTTTTTCTTTCATCCTAAAGAATCTTGTAAACTCAGATGAATTGGTCCTTAGGGATTTTTTTTTCTTCCTTTCCTTTGAATATGAAGCTCAGACTTATACTGCTAATATTTAAACATTTAAATATTTAAAATTAGGTGAGTTGAATCATACCTTTATAGATCTGTTTCTCTACCAGAAGCAGAGGAACTAGAAATATAATGGATTAATGCTAGATTAATCCATTATATATGGCTATTTAACATCCCTGAATTAGAGGGCTGGATTAAATTAAGAATTTGGAGCGCTCTGTATGATAACTGGATAGAGGTAAGCACCTTTGAAAGGTAGATCAAATCTTAATTAATCATCTTGTTTCTCTGCTAACTACAGAGGGAGTCTAGAATGATTAGGCTCTCAAATTTAGTGCATTAAAATAGGTAGGCTAATTCTCAACTACTTTTTTTTATATATATATACACACACATATAGATATAACTCTCAAGTTGGTCGAAAGGATCAGGAGAGAGAGACATACAGAGACTGGCTTCTGCTCCTCATCACCCTGCAGACTGGATAATCTAGACTACATGACATATCATGGCGTTTATGCCATATTAGATAGTGACATGCTATCACAAATACAAACCTATCAATTCCAGCTAGGGAACTTGAAGGTCTTTAAGAGTAGATTTCTATTGGGGGCCGAAAAGGAGAAGTACTTTGGACAGATCATTCCTGTATACAATGACTACTAGAAAAACACTCATGAACCAAAGTTTTTAACAAAAAGAAGACATTACTAAATCAAAATGAAAGAATGCAAAGTATTTCACGGATCCATTTATACTGATAGTATATACAAAAGTCACAGAAACCTTCATTGAAGTTATGTGTATGGGGCAAAATTAGTACTATGTACTGTATTGGTTATATTCCAGTTAAGGATAATAAACTTTTAAAGCAGATTTAACTTATGTGAATGGAAAAATAAAACAAACCAAACCAAAGCAAAAAAAAACCCCAAACACTAAATTTTGGCTATGCAGCTTTTGCCTCTTTCTGTTATTGCCAGCAGTTACTGTAGTGTCTAAAGCTTACTTGGAGATTTACTTATATCATCTAAGTAAGGATATTACCTGTTCTAGCTAGTACAAGACTATGATTAATCAGTGCACACTCGAAGCCTTCTTTCTAGTACTGGGTCTTAGGGACTCTGAATACAAATTAAGTATAAGTTTTCCAACCAAACTGTAAAAAATAGTAAAACAAAACAAAAATACATGCTGAATAAATAACAGAAAACTAGGTTGATCACTGAAGCACTCAAGTTTCTCATCTGGAAAATGAAAAGTACATAAAGATATATTTATGATATTTAATAATACTTCTGACTTTGAGATAATTTTTCAGTGCTGTGCTTGGAGAATTTTGGTGAGTTAAGTTACAAGGCTGTCTTTCTGATCCACATGCTGAAAGTGCTTCTCAAAGAAATTTTAAGTTTGATTGAAACCAAGGGGCTCATAAGCCTTAGTCAAAACAGGGACTTATTCCTTACTGTTTGTTTTCTTCTTGCAGTACATTTTGCTTTTTTTCCAGGATTTTCTATAGCATTCAGATTCTTGCCTTCTTTTTTCCTGTTTTTCTCAGTTAGAAACTGAAGAAGCTCCCTTAATCCTCAGTAAAGAACGCATCATGGGCACGTATGACAGATGTGTTCATTCAGGTTAACTTTTGGCTTCTTATCTAACCAAATCAGAAAGACAAACTACTAACTTATTTCCAAAGAATCACTTTCTGAAGGAATCTACCCCTCTTCATTTATCAGACTGAAAAATTAGGTTCCTAGCTAGTGTGAATATAAGATTCACTGCAAATGGAATCAGTAGGAGTGTTTGTACAGTATTACATCCATCAAGTATGTCATCCATGACACAATTATTAAATATTCAGGGAAATGCATTTAGGTAGCTAGGAGTGTCAGCATTCAAATGACTACAAAATTAGATTGAGTACAAAATAAAGGAAACCATCCAAGAAAGTGTAACAATAAAATTCTCTAAGGGTAAAAATAAATATGAAATACAGTGAAATTTCAGAAGGTTTCTGACACAAGCAAACTTAGGAAAAAAAATCATCATAGCTAGTGTTTTATTACTCAACAAAAGCTGATATTTTCAGTGTATATAAAATGTATTTATACCAAGTCTAAAAAAGAAAGTTATTCCTACATAACTTCCCTAAACCATCTCAGTGGTAAAGTGTCCTTAAGAAGATAGTGGAAGTTACAGAAAAAATGAATATAAGCATAAATCTTTTTGTGTTGCTGCGCACCTTTTCTGTGTCTAGTATGTGCATCCCAAAGGGAAAGTTATTACCACTATCTTTCATTAGTCTGCACCATTTCTCGTATCATACTTAGGCATATACTGTTTCCCTCAGGTAGAATGGTTTGGGTTGTCTTATTCTCCATCAAATATGTATGACTTCCATAGGTCGAATAGAAGATCAGCAAGCCATGTATGTCTCCTGAGGGGACAATATTTTTGAAGTCAGCTTTCAAAAGTTCTCATGAAAAGAAAATGGATCTTGGAGTCCCTTCACAGACATGTCTTCATGACTACTGTTTGACCTTAAAAAACAAGTGTCTTTCAACAATTCATCCCTCAACTACTCAGCAGAGAGAATCACAGACCTCCTGTCTTTTCATAGATCTCTCATGGACTCTGTCTTTCACATACATTAATTGTCAGTACTTTGATCCCTGTGTCCTGAGCACGCAAATCCCCCATATGTCAGAGCTCGCTCTCCTCCTTAATATTATTTCAGATAAGCAGGATTTCCCTTTGGTGTTGCTACATAAAGCATTGAAAGAATAAACATTACGTTAGTGAAGGGAGGAACCATACTACCTTTGATACATCTTCTGGTCTACACACAAGTCTATGGGGCTGGATGAGATCCACCCAAGGGTACTGAGAGAGCTGGCAGAAGTACTCACTAAGCCACTTTCGATCATTTAACAGCAGTCCTGGCTAACTGGGATGGTCCCAGTTGACTAGAAGTTAGCAAATGTGACACCCACCTACAAGAGGGCCAGAAGGAGAATCTGGGGAACTACAGGCCTGTCAGTCTGACCTTGGTGCCAGGGAAGGTTATGGAGCAGATCATCTTGAGTGCCATCATGTGGCACGTACAGGACAACCAGGCGATCAGACCCAGTCAGCGTGGGTGTATGAAAGACAGGTCCTGCTTGACTAACCTGATCTCAGAATCACAGAATCAATCAGGTTGGAAGAGACCTCTGGGATCATCGAGTCCAACCACTGCCCTGACACCATCATGTTAACTAGACCATGACACTAAGTGCCATGTCCAGTCTTTTCTTAAACACATCCAGAGGTGGTGACTCCACCACCTCCCTGGGCAGCCCATTCCAATGTCTAATGACCCTTTCTGAGAAGAAATGCTTCCTAATGTCTAACCTAAACCTCCCCTGGCGAAGCTTGAGGCAATGTCATCTTGTCCTATTGCTAGTTGCCTGGGAGAAGAGGCCAACTCCCACTTCACTACAACTTCCCTTCAGATAGTTATAGACTGCAATAAGGTCACCTCTGAGCCTCCTCTTCTCCAGGCTAAACAACCCCAGCTCCCTCAGCCGGTCCTCATAGGTCATACCCTCCAGAATCTTCACCACCTTGGTCGCCCTCCTCTGGACTCGCTCCAACACCTCAACATCTTTCTTGAAGTGCGGGGCCCAGAACTGAACACAGTATTCAAGGTGCAGCCTCACCAGTGCCGAGTAGAGAGGGACAATCACTTCCCTAGACCGGCTGGCTACACTATTCCTAATAGAGGCCAGGATGCCATTGGCCTTTTTGGCCACCTGGGCACACTGCTGGCTCGTGTTTAACCGGCTGTCAATCAGCAACCCCAGGTCTCTTTCTGCAGGGCCACTTTCTAACCACTCTTCCCCCAGCCTGTAGCGCTGCATGGGGTTGTTGTGGCCGAAGTGTAAGACCCGGCACTTGTTCTTGTTGAACCTCATGCCGTTGGTCTCAGCCCATCTATCTAACCTGTCCAGATCCCTCTGTAGGACCTTCCTACCCTCCAGCAGATCGACACTCCCACCCAGCTTGGTGTCAGCTGCAAATTTACTGAGGGTGCACTCAACCCCTACGTCTAGATCATCTATAAAGATACTGAACAGCACTGGCCCCAGAACTGAGCCCTGGGGAACACCGCTAGTGACCGGCTGCCAGTTGGACTTTGCCCCATTCACCACCACTCTCTGGGCTCGGCCAGTTTTTAACCCATCAAAGAGCATCTCCTTCTATGATGAGGTGACCCGCTTACTGGATGAGGGAAAGGCTGTGGATTTTGTCTACCGGGACTTTAGTAAAGCCTTTGATACTGTTTCCCACAGCGTTCTGCTGGAGTAGCAGACTGCTCATGGCTTGGGCGAGTGTACTCTGCGCTGGGTAAAAATCTGGCTGGACGGCCAGGCCCAAAGAGTTGTGCTGAATGGAGTTAAATGCAGTTGGCTGCCGGTCACAAGTGGTGTTCCCCAGGGCTCAGTATTGGGGCTGATTCTCTCCAATATCCTTATCGATGATCTCGACGGCGGGATCGAGTGCACCCTCAGTAAGTTCGCAGATGACACTAAGTTGGGAGGGAGTGTTGATCTGCTGGAGGGTAGGAAGGCTCTACAGAGGGATCTGGACAGGCTGGATTGATGGGCTGAGGCCAACTGTATGAAGTTCAACATGGCCAGGTGTTGGGTCCTGCACTTGGGTCACAACAACCTCATGCAATGCTACAGGCTTGGAGAATAGTGGCTGGAAAGCTGCCTGTTGGAAAAGTACCTGGAGAGGCTGATCGACAGCTGGTTGAATATGAGCCAGCAGTGTGCCCAGGTGGCCAAGAAGGCCAACAACATCGTGGCTTGTATCAAAAATAGTGTGGCCAGCAGGACTAGGGAAGTGATTGTCCCCCTGTACTCGGCACTGGTGAGGCTGCACCTCAAATACTGTGTTCAGTTTTGGGCCCCTCACTACAAGAAAGACACTGAGGTGCTGGAGCGAGTCCAAAGAAGGGCAACAAAGCTGGATAAGGGTCTAGAGCACAAGTCTTCTGAGGAGCACCTGAGTCAACTGGGATTGTTTAGTCTGGAAAAAAGGAGGCTGAAGGGAGACCTTATCGCTGCCCACAATTACCTGAAAGGAGGTGGTAGCGAGGTGGATATTAGTCTCTTTTCCCAAGTAACAAATGATAGGATGAGAGGAAACAGCCCCATGTTGCGCCAGGGGAGGTTTGGATTGGATATCAGGAAAAATATCTCCACTGGAAGGGTTATCAAGCAGTGGAACAGGCTGCCCATGTAAGTGATTGAGTCACCATCCCTGGAGGTATTTAAAAGACTTGTAGATGTGGTGCTTAGGGACATGGTTTAGTGGTGGTCTTGGCAGTGCTAGGTTAATGGTTGAACTTGGTGATCTTGAAGGTCCTTTCCAACCAAAACGATTCTATGATTCTATTATTCTGTGATTTAGGGATCATCATTTCTGTGAAACCTGGAAAAGCATAAAAGGAAGCTTTCCCTTTCCTTCTTTTCCCCAGAAGACTGTAAGGGTTGGTAACATTTTATCTGATCCTTGAACTTTCACAAGCTTCTGCATTAAGAAGTAGCTCCTTTTATAGCTTGGCTCCCAGACACGTTGGCATTGGCACCATGGAAACTGCACTTCACAGACTTTCCTTCAATGACCAAGAGAGACGCTAGGCTTATCATTTTAAGTTTGCTGAAAAGTAGTGGCTATGTGTGCTAACTGCTGTGCTTTTCTAACAAAATATTTCTGCATTCATATGGGCAAGCTCTCTGATAGGTTGCATAAGCACATACTCGTTGAGACTTAGCAGCAGACATATCAGCCCCCATTCATTGTAGTATAATATTTTTCCCAATTTATTCCGCAGCATGTATTTTGTCTATTAAAGATATTGATTCTGCCACAACTGTCTTGCAAACATCCAGCTGATACTTCTAACAACAAAAAACATCTGGCCAGAGAAAACAACACCCCACCATTATTTGACAAGCTTTCTTTCATTTCACCAAATAAGTGTCAATCATTAGCTCAATTTGAATCTCATACTGATAAAAGACAATTATAAATTAGCTTTTTATTCATTAATAGAAAATAAAAAATTTCCTTCTGAACATGAAAACTGTTCTCCTGGTATTTTTGTAATACAATATCAGATAACTCTCAGTATTAAGCACATTTTTTTAAAGCTTGAATAGGAGCAAATCTCCATTTTATCCAGCTATATGGGGAAGATACTCAAGCAGAGAATTTTTATCTTGGAGAGATTCTAGCTTGATTACTGCATGAATGGATTTAATGTTTCATTGTTTCAAAAGGTGGGATGAAACTTTAATCTGGGCTTGTGAATTGTAGTACAAATTTAGTATACCCAGGGTTTGAGATCCCAAACAAAACACTGGAAAACCAAAACTCTTCCTTGTCAGTTCCTTACCAGAGAGCACAACCATCCTTGGAAGTGCTTGAAAATTGCATCTCAACAGAGTGTCGTGGTTTAACCCCAGCCAACAACTAAGCACCAGACAGCCACTAGCTCACTGCCCCCATGGTTGGATCGGGGAGAGAATCAGAAGAGTAAAAGTGAGAAAATTTGTGGGTTGAGATAAAGATAGTTTAATAGGCAAAGCAAAAGCTGCATGCACAAACAAAATAAGGGATTCATTCACTACTTCCCATCAGCCGGCAGGTGTTCAGCCATCTCCAGGAAAGTAGGGCTCCATCATATGTAATGGTTACTTGGGAAGACAAACACCATCACTCCAAACATGCTCCCCTTCCTTCTTCCCCCAGTTTTATATGCTGAGTATGATGTCACATGGTATGGAATATTCCTTTAGTCAGTTGGGGTCAGCTGTCCCAGCCATGTCGCCTCCCAGCTTCTTGTGAAACCCCAGCCTACTCACTGGTGAGGTGGTATGAGGAGCAGAAAAGGCCTTGACTCTGTGCAAGCACTGCTCAGCAATAATGAAAACATCCCTGTATTATCAACACTGTTTTCAGCACAAATCCAAAACATAAACCCATTCTAGCTACTATGAAGAAAGCTAACTCTATCTCAGCCAAAACTAGCACACAGGGAAAACTTAATCTGATAAAATAACAGGGTTGTTAGTTAAACATATCACAGGAAAGGAGTTTGTAAGCAAATAAGGTAGAATTACGGCTATGACCAATTTTTTTTCTTATTAATAAAACAGAAGGCAGAAAATATTTGGTAGTATCTGATGGCCATTTTTCTGGACAATCGTGCTGTACAAGATTGCCTAGCAGACATCTGTTCCATTGCGTGCTGGAGCCCTAAATGATACATATTACATAACATAAAATATGGCTTTTATTATACACCTCATGGAGGTCCAGAAAGACATACTTGAATAGCAGAAGAGTCCCCTATGTCTTTGCAGATTTTCCTGGTCATACCAAGATCTGTTAAAACCTGTCCTAGTTTATTGACTCAGGTATCAAATAGTAGATGCCTAGATCCTTTATTTCAGTTTGTCCATTAGTGTTGCTGAAGTTCTCAAATCTCTCTTACATTAAAGTTTCTGGTACATTTGTCAGCGTGCTGTTTCTTAACATTCCTGCACAAGGGGAGCCAGGAACACCTGGGATCCATGGAAAATCTTCATTCCTTAAAAAAACTTTATTCTGCAAGATCAAAACTAATTTTCATCTGGGAACCTATTAGGAAGACCTACTGCTGAAAATCTAAGCTTGTATACAATAACTTTAAGTAATGGGTATCATTAGGGAAATTGAGGTAGGTCAGTTTGCCAGCAAAGCTCTCTTTCTAGTTTCATCACTAAATGGACTGTAGAGTAGAAGTGGATTTTGTGAGTTTCCATTTCCCTTTCTGATCTTCTGGCTGTGAGCTTTACATACACATCTTCAAAATAAATGCTAAGCCTTATGCATTGACAGTGTTAGATGATTGAATTCTCTCCAAATTATTTTGTTTTGTAGAAAGACTAGGCAAGCAATTTCTAAATAAATCGTTTAAGGAAAAATAAGTTTCTAGCATATTGGCAGATAGGATACTCCTAAATCAAGCAGCATCCACAATCAGTTCACACATAAATTATAAAAAGAGATATACACAGGTGAAACAAGTTGAAAGTTAAAGATAAATGAAATGAAAAACAGATGCTGAGTCAACTAGCCTCCTAGGTACATCTCGGAAGAGAACACACCCAGAAGTGGTTATTTTTGTTTTAAAAAGGTTATATTTTTGCATGCAGGACCTCTTAAGGGCAGAGAAAAGTGTTCCAAAGAAAAGCCATGTGCTAATGAATATTGAATAGATGCTTCAGAGTACTTGGATCTGAGTCCAAATGTGATCAAAACGCTACAGATGATAGAAATTGTGTAAGAATGTACTCTATTATTATATCATGTATTGCTTATTTTTATGATGAATGATGTATTTTATGCCTAGTTCAAATAGTGAAAGAGTTCGACTTTAGACTGAGTGTAGTTTTGAAAGTAGCATTGTACAGAAGGTATTTCAGATGTCCACAGTGATCCAGGGAGCCATGGACAGCTGAGACACAGTTCCTTTCAGTATGAAGGAGATAGAGATTGTGTACCATGAAACATGTAAGCAAGGCCAGGAAGAAGAAATAATCCTGCAATCATGTTTAATAGTGTACCTGTCTAGTGTTTTTTTGACTCAAACCAGCAATCTCTTTCTTGTAGATCAGAAGATGCTAATTAGGAAAAATGTGGAAGCCATCTTTATAAGTATCTGTCTACGTGCACTGACAAAATTATATGTAATTTCAGCAGCATATTTAATGACAAAAGACCTCCTGAGGAAGTGAGAAAAGTTACGTGTTTAGGGTCAGATCCCACTCCAGACACTTTATGCCATTCTGTCTGTGTAAAGCAGAAGGAAAAGATTGGCTGTAGGTGTAGATCATTGGATTACGTTAGTTCTTTTCCTTCTGTGCCATTTCCTCTGTCCTCCTTCTCCCCTAGGATAAAAGCCTAGACATATGCAATGCTGGAGCTTGACTCCAAGTCTTGAGTGCTGCACACCCATGAGTGCCCAGAGCCTGAGAGGACACCAGCATGTCAGATCCAGCAGGAGAATGACTGTTTCATACATGAGCAAATGTAAAAGTAAGAGAGAGAAAAAATAAAAGAAAAGGAATATTTTCACTTGCACTTGTATCCACAAATGATCTATGCTGGGATTATTTCCTGTAACATTGGTATAAGGGGTGAATAAGTTGAATAAGAAAATAATACCTTTCACTAGCTGCCTTGAGTTACACTTACTCTTCTCCTCAGCTATCGAGGAACTCAGCCCAACATTTTTACATCCCTTAAACCCCATTTTGAGTCTGTTCACATTGCAGAGGCCTTGAGGATGGCCCATGTTGAGGTCAATTTTGCTTACAGTACATTTTAGAAAGATAATAAATATAGAAACCATGAGAAGACAAATTTTCTTGCAAACCCATAATCCTGTACATATTTAATGCTAAATCTGTACAGTTTTATGCTAATGCTTTATGTTGGTGAAGACTGATCACCACATAAACTGTTGCCTGGGCAACAAGCATAAGCAAAAAGAAAGAATAGCTGTATTGGAAGAAAAAAGTCACTGCACTTTGATAAAGTTCCCTGGTATAGTTCCCTTCCCCTTAATCTCTAAACTCAGAGGATAGGCCTGAATCCAAAGCATGTGAGTCATCTTTGAATTATTTGCTTATTTTCAAATGGCTGAATCTTTGATATGAACTTTACTGGAATAGATAGTTTATTCTCTTGAACTTGAGATTTAGAGAAAGTTTGGTGAGTGATGCTCATGTATACTGAAAAAAAAACCCGTTTTGCTGTAACTCTCTGATCAACCTTACTATGCTTCAGTGTCGTTTGAACAAAATGATGACATTCATGCTGCCTCTTTTCTGCAAGATAACTAAACAGAAGTGCAAAGCCTCCTTTAGCCAATTGTCAGTCTTCTGTGTGGTAATCTCTCCCTTGTGAAGCCAACTAATTCGTTGCCATAGTTTGATAACACATCTATTGAAAATGCTGCAAGTGGAGATCGTACTGAAAAAAAAAGACAGTGTCTCAAAGCACTTGGTATATCTGTCTCTCTACAGCTTTGGAACCAATAGTAGTAACAGTGTCACTGCAATTGCCTAAAACAGAGACGACATTATACCATTACCTTTTCCCTCATTTTGGAAGATTCAGAACAGGATTCATCTGTACTAACTTAAGTATCTAAATATTAAAGGTTGGATTCAGCTTGAGACTGCAGGCTTTTAAATTTAGTTATGGGATTCAGTTTGCTAGTGCTGGCAGGTCACTGATTTAGAGAGATATTCATCTAATCAACTTAGATATCTACCTTAAAGATGTCAGATTCCAGCACTCTTAACTAGAGAGTAGATTCTCATAGGCAAACATCAGTATCAAGTGTCTTTGGAAACTCCTTAGGGTATTTGAGACATCTACAAGAGGCTGGACCTGCAGCTGACCTCTGCCCTCCCAGGTTGGCAGCTGGAGCTCAGGTGAGATAGTGTACTATCTCAAATTGCACTAGAAACTAAGGCAAATTAGGAAATTTTAACAATTCAACTAAGCCCTACTTCTGTGATGGAAGCTTAAACACTTATATACAGACACTTAACAGCTAGACATTTGGATTCTGGAGCCTGAGCTCATCTTAAATATTTATGACATTCTTGCTAAAAACTTCCTGTACTTTCTACTTTCTCTGCAACTTTTCCTTGCTACCAATTAATCAATAAATATTTTGTGGGAGTTTGGTTTTTTTTTATATTCTCAATCTGATTTGCAAGGCAATTAACTTTTTTATTTCTCCCATGTACTAAGAACATGATTTCTTAAGTTAAACAGTCTAGACTCATATTTTGAATTGAGATACTATTTTCTTTCAGTGGTAACTGGCCAGCACAGAACAAACACATAAATAAATGCCTATAGACAAGTCTGGATCAGATAAGTTTTAAGTGAAAGTAATTACTAATTGTACTTTTAGTTTTTCCTTATACTCACTTTTTTTTCATAGCCCCATGTGATTGTTTCACTTGCATTCACAGTCCTAGATGTCATACTTATTTCACAGCCCTCATATGACTACTAACAGATATTATATCAAGTCCAACTAGAAGGCAAATTCTCCCCTGGCTATAGAGGGAGTTCAATCATTTGATCTATATAGGCTCAGCACATTATTCCAAGCACAGAAGCACTTCTGTTGCATGCCTTCTCTTGCTAGTCTCTACTCAGGCACTGCAATGTTATTCATTTTGAGAGAAACACATTAACAGGTCTACAAATTGTTTAAGGAGTATTGCATTGCTCTAGATCTGACTGTGGGTTGCAACAGAAAGTGATGGCCCTTCTCACTCTCCTTTACTCTTCTTGTAGCTACTTGTTCCTGCTGTATTCCTTGCATCAGAAGTGGTTATTGTGAGACTGCAGAATGAATCAGATGAGCTGAAAATTAACAGAAGGTAATGAAAAAAACCCTTAAAAGAAAAGTGATCAATTTTTAAATCTTAGCCTTTAGACTTTCAAGATCCAGTGCAAAGGACAAAGGAATACATGGCCATAAACAGGAGACATGGCTACCTCTTTTGATACAGTCTATTGGTGGATTAGAGTGCATAAAACTGCATCCCAAGTTTCAGATACCTAAGACAAGTATACTTCATTCAGAAGTATACTGCTCTGTGTTATGTACCATCCTCTATGACATATTGTATGACATTAATAACGTTTGCCCTTGTTGTTTCCTAGCGTCTGTCCCCTTTTTTTGCAAATCTTGTACATTGCCTTAGCAATCCATTTTCCCTTAAAAAAATCACCACATAGAAATTTAAATATTTTAGTCACTAGTTCCAAAATAAGTGTTAAAAAATTACTATTTTTTTTTCTTTTACTAAGCTTATACTTATGTAATGCATTCACTTTTGTTTAATATTTAATAAGTTGCTATATTTATTGTTTAAGTTTATTTATCCTCCTTTGTTTGTGTTCTTCAGTTTTCATGTTTCCTATGTGCCATGACAATTTTTTTTCCTTCAGAAACAATACTCAAAAGCTTGTTTCAGTGAAAGGCTTTAAGTCCCAGACAGCTTTCTGCATTCTGTCAGACAAAAACTTTTATTCTGAGAACTTCTGTTTTCCAGTTCAATTCAATGAACACTTTTGAAAACCGATTAAAACATAATAACTTATATTCAAAAAGTCTGTAGTCTATTAAATTGTTAATAGTACCAGCAGTCTTTTAAGAAGGTATTTGGGAATTTACAAAATAAGTTAACACCAACATTAGCATAAATGAAAGCTCATTTCCCCTAATGAACATCTCTGAAATGTACATCACTATTTTCATTAATCTCTTCAATTTGTTGTAATAAATCTGTTTGCACTTCATTATTGTAGCTTAAAGTGTCTATGTGGGGATGTGCAATAGATTTGCAAAAGAAAATTTATTATTTTATTTTTTAATTTATTGTTTTTTTTCTCTCTTCTTTTTTGTTGTTGTTTTGGCTACTGTACAAAGAACAAAATAGGCTAATTCCTCTGAAATTCGCTTTCAGGCTTTTCTTAGGTAAGGGGAACAATAAAAACAAGTAAAATATATGCATAATATTTCCTAGAAGTGTCATTCAAATATACATATGTTGTGTGGAAAATCCACTATAAATATCTGCAGCACAGTAGTTTTCAGATATTTTGTTTAAGCCGATTAGTCTAGATTCTTACAGAATCTTACACTAACTTGTTGCTAACACAACATTGTCATAAAGTTGGTTTAACTAGGCTCAAGAGTATTCTACAGGCATGGAGATATTATTAGGTTTCATAGAGTTTGCAAGTCTCAGTTCAGTAAGAAGGGATGAATATTTGTATAAAAAGGTGAACAGGTATTTTGGGGTGCATTAATTGTAGAAAGCTTATTAGAGCCATGGCAGCAGACCAGCCTCAGGGAAGCTTCAAATTTAAACAGAACCAGGATGATCTGAATCAGAAGATTCGAAAATTATATGAACTCACAAATGATCCCTCTGTCTAAGTTCTTGTTTGACTGTAACTCAGCCCCACATTAAGACCTGGAACAAGGTTGAGACAAGAGGACACTACAACAGAAAACAGTAAGTAATA
Organism: Nyctibius grandis; assembly: GCF_013368605.1. Lineage (NCBI taxonomy): Eukaryota > Metazoa > Chordata > Aves > Nyctibiiformes > Nyctibiidae > Nyctibius > Nyctibius grandis. The sequence goes on along the minus strand of NC_090659.1, from coordinate 72,580,287 downwards.
AAAAAATCCTCCATTTTATTACACCAAATTTTGAAGCCTGTATTTATAATGGTAAAGATTTGTTGTCAGGTTATGGTGCATAATACACAGTACAGTGTGACTCCCTGTGAGAATAAATGGTCTGTCCCAGAAGACTTACAGACCACAAATAATTAAAAAAAAATATTAATTTATGCATGCTTTATTTAAAAAATAATGCAATTATGCCATTTATATGAAAAGTTTACTGTAATGATGAAGAACAACATATATTCAAGACCATGCATGTCTAAAATTGATTTTGTGTGCCACAGTTTGTGAATTTATTGATTACCTGAAAAAAAATACACTGTGGTTTCCAAAATATAATCCTCAGACCTTTTTGATACAGTGGTATGATAATATGCATAACAACGTAAATTTCAAAAGACAGAGATGGAAAACCAGTTAGAATCTTTTGGTACAAGACGTAGGGTTGTCAGGATAACCTTGACTGTCTTTCTTTTATTTTATTTTTATTTAATATGAGTCAAAGTTTGGTGATCTCAAATATGGTAGATTATTTTGTACTTTATCAACTTTCCATTCTTTTGCTTTCATTTCTGTTATTGACCTGTAGTAACAAATTTGTCTGCAGTACAAGTGTTTCCTTTCAAGTTGTGAATCTGATGCTATCTTTGCCATATGGAAATATTTACTGTCCCATAAATATGTAAATTAAGGTACATAATAGATAAAAGATGTGTAAGTTAGCATACATTGGTCTCCTGCTTCCTAGAATTCCTTATTTTTCCCCCTCTAAGCCACATCTTCAGATGCAACTTTTAATATGGCAATTTTTAATTTATTTTTGGCTATTTTTTATTTTACGTTTAGGAGTTGTACTCTTTATTACACCTGCATTGGGATTTTTTTTTTTAAATTCAAAAAGCAATAGGAAATAACTCCAAGTTTATGAATTAGTTTGAACATACTCTTAATTCAGTGACTCTTATACAGGTCAAATAAACCGTATTTGTGTTATTATCATAAACCATTTGTGGTGTATGCATTGCCAAAATAACACTAGAAGACTTTCATAAAGATAAAAAAGTCTTCTATCCTCCCCATTTTTTCCAGTCTTCTGACTGAAAACTGGGAACTAAGGGGTTTTTTTTGTTGTTTGGTTGTTTTTTACTTTTTAGTCTACAGAAAAAGAAGCATCATGATGTTGTGTGTTTAGATAAAAGTGCAACTTAACAGAGTTTGATGGCAAGGTTCACTCTATTACTTACTACATGGAGGAAACATACAGACGGAAATTTGGGTGAGAATCAACATAGAATGATTTATATAGGGACTGGAGGTACAAAAAGGTAAGGGACACCCTCCTGTTGAGTCACGAGGTTCATAATGGACCTCCTTGCTTTCTGAACTCCTTCTCAGAGAGGAGTCTAGGTGTGTCTGGATCCAAACTTAGTCCTAGACTTGGTCAACGGTTTATGTCTGAGAGATACAAAGGGTAAAGAAAACCTTCTGTTGAGTCACGAGGTTCAGAATGGATGCCCTTTCTTTCTGAACTCCTTCTCAGAGAGGAGTCTAGGTGTGGCTGGATCCACTCCTAGTCTCAGACTTAGTCAATGGTTTATAGCTGAAGGATTATATGTGCACACTCAATTCTTTATCTCACTTAGCCAAGATTTCAAAGTTTCATCATGCTTATTCCCAATTCACTTACCTTCCATCTAGGCATCCTGTGTTAATTCGCTCCAAAATTTGAACCCTAGGTTTCCTGAAGCAGACTCTCATGTATTGGATTTTATAAAAATAAATAATTCAATAGAGTGGTACATCAGCAGTGTCAGCTCGAGCTGGGTGCCTCCAGAGAGGGGCCGATCCAAACAAAGAAATCCCTGGGCAATTATACCCTTACAGACTATTCACCTGTGCCTCATGCTATGATTCAGTCCAGTAGTAATATTTGGGCCTGGGGTCTTCTTGTTCCTCACTGGATTGCTTCACTGTCTTCAGATAGGCCATTATCTTGTCTAGCTGCAGCTGCTCTTAGTGGTTGTAGCCTTGAAGCCTCCGTATCTTCTGATTTATGCTGGCTCGGGAGGCCCTGTTTTGACTAAGTAGGTACACGTTCAGTAAACCTAAGTGGAAACTTACAGCTTGCGGCCTAAGGCTTCAGCAAATCTAGCTACTCATGTTAAGTGAGTAAAGCTAAACAAACAGCATACCAAATCACACATTATAACCCTAAGTGATGAATTTTATTTAAAACTTACTTATTTAAGCTAAACAACTAGTATCTCTTAACATTGAGAGGCGTCCCTGCTAAAAGGGAGAGTTATCTGGCGTTCAGTCCAGTTGCTGCCCAGGGAGAATTCAAACTGGGCTCATACAGCGATCTGTCATTGGTAAAAGATCTCGTTATTTTGAGGAGCAGCCTTGAGAGGCATCCCAGCTCAAAGGGAGATCATTACCATGCAGCCACACTGCCTAGCAGGGAAAGCTCAAAGAAGGCTCACTTAGGCTGTCATATTTATGGGATAAAGTCATTTGCTTGTAGTCAAATTGCATACAATGGGAGAGGTATGTATGAGATTCCTTGTACTCACAACTTATTGGTGTTCACTGTGTTGCTCTGCTTCTTTGTGGGTTTCCTAGAGGAGTTCTTGGCCTTACTATGGCTGAGGCTTTTGCCTCCTTTGGAGCCTGTACTAAACTGCTGCTGGTTTGGTTAAGGGGGTGTTGAGTGCATCCATCACATTCTACCCCGTGACTACAGTCAATCCACTTTATCAGCTCATAGAGTGGTGATACGGTTACCTCTTGCCTCTATGTCATGAATATGTGGTGTATTGCAGATCAGTAGTAAGAGACCAATTATTTGATAAACTGTTTGGTTTAAGTGTCAAATTAATGTTATTTATATACTATGTTGACACTTTTGCAGATTCACAGTAAGCAAATATTTTTTAGTAGTATAAAGTATTACTATTAATTACATTATTGGGGGATTCCTTGTAATGAACAGGGAGTATTTGCTTAGTCATGTGCCAAACCTATACACACAAAATGATCATAAGTAATAAGCATAATATTGTTAGAGCTAATAAAATCACAACTGGATGAAGCTCTGGATTCAAAGTTCTTGTTGCTGTCGGTGACCGTCTGAATAAAGTGTCCCACCAGTGATGTAGCAATTAGGTCAGGTCATCATGTTGCAATAGGTTTTTTTTTTCCAGTGTAAGATTCATTCCAGTGGGGGTAGGTAGTAAATCTTGATACGATGTGTAGTTTGATTGTAACAAGTGGTAGGTTGTGACAGGAGCTGAATAGTTAAAGATGCATTCCATAATTCATATTGATTAGCATAAATAAAAGAAGTGAGGGTGTCCACCCTGTGGGTTGAGCTTGCTGATGTGTGAACCGAATGTGTTTCATGCTGGCAATGATTACTCCTGTGAGAAGGATAAGCAATCTTTCGATGGTTAACCTGATCTCCAGGGAAGGTGTGCTGCTATCATTCCTGGTATCATTCCTGGAAAGGGAAAAAAAATAGAAGTCTTGGAAGGGCTTTTCTGAACAGGTCACCCCTTCAGAAAGAAGGAAAAATCCACCGTGCACTAATTCTATGTTTTGCAACACTGCTATCTGTATCTTCCCAGGGAAGTGGGCCATGAGGTTTAGTTAAGGTCATAAACACAGTCCTGGTGGATGGTAGATTGACCATTACAGGCTGTCCTGACTGTAATGTTATCGTATATTTTCTTTTCCCAGTAGCTGAGGCATTAGACTCAGTTTTTGCAAAGAATGCTCAGCTCACATGGCTCCCAGTGGGCCCATACCAATTATTCAATTGATGAAGTACTTTGGAAAGTCGAGTATCCCACTGAGCCTCATGTTGCTTAAGGGTCTTTTTCAATAAGCCATTAGTTCTTTCTATCATCCTGTTTGATTGAAGGTAATATGGGGTGTGGAATACCTATTGAATTTCTTTTTGTTTTGCCCATTCTTGTACTTCCTTGCATGAGAAGTGTGAGCCATTATCACTTTGGATAATATCAGGAGTAGGTAGACTTGAGAACCAAGAAGACAGCCCTCCTACAGTACTTCGTCCATTGGCCTTTCAGCACTTCATAAGCAACTCGGAGACTACTTCTGCTCCTGTAAGGATATATCCTGCAGAGGATTTGAATGGCCTGACATAATCGATTTGCCATGTAGACCACAAAGTTTTTCCTTGATTGATATGCAGGGGTAGTGCTTTAGCAGGGTGATTTATCTGTAATTTTAATCTACATTGAGGACATTCTGTAAGAATAACTTCACAAGTTTTCCTGTCTAGGGGTTAGCCCTCACTCCGTGCAGGAAAAAAAAGTGTTTCTTTACCTTTACCTTCTTTACCTAATTTTTGATGTAACCATTCTCCCGATCAATATTACTCAGGATTTAAAAAGTTCCCTTTTTAAATTTTCCTAATTTTAGTCAATTCATCCACTTTTTGGTTCCAATTTGTGGCTGGTTTATTATCCTTGGCAAGACCTTTCACCCATCCCATCTTGAATGGTGTTTTCCTGGCTATATCTGGTAATAATTGCCAATCTTTGCTTCTCCAAACTGGGTTTCTATTTACTTCCCAATTCAGTGAATCCCATTGACAGAGCCACTGTGTGGTGCCAGCCCACACAGCATAGGAGTCTACATGGATAACTTTTGCTCCATTTTGTGCTGCTAGAACAACTGCTTTTAATTCCATTACTCATGCACTACCTTCACATTCTTCTCTTATTTGTTTGTTAGTGGTAATGTTTAATGCAGTAGCCTTATATTGCCATTTATCATTTATCCTTTTTGCTGACGCATCGGTGAACAAAATGACTTCTGTTGTTGTTTCCTCAGTGAGTGGGGTTGCATTTGAAATTGGTGAGGGTTTAAAAGATTGTTGTAATGCTAATGGATCTGTATTTACAGTCGTCTGTAATTTAGAAACTTTAGTATGTCCTTCAGTTAATTTCATTTCCTCTGTAATTCCTGTTAAGTAGGCATACCATTTTCTGACTGTAGGTTTTTGTGCAAGTCCTTCTAGGGGAGCAGTCCCCTTTACGGTTGCTTCTAGTAAATTAAATGGTCCTCTGGTTTGCACAGGCTGTTAGAATCATAGAATCATAGAATCATTTTGGTTGGAAAGGACCTTTAAGATCATGAAGTCCAACCACTAACCTAACACTACCAAGTCCACCACTAAACCATATCCCTAAGCACCACATCTACTCGTCTTTTAAATACCTCCAGGGATGGTGACTCCACCAATTCCCTGGGCAGCCTGTTCGACTGCTTGATAACCCTTCCAGTGAAGAATATTTTCCTGGTATCCAATCCAAACCTCCCCTGGCGCAACATGGGGCTGTTTCCTCTCATCCTATCATTTGTTACTTGGGAAAAGAGACTAATATCCACCTCGCTACCACCTCCTTTCAGGTAATTGTGGGCAGCGATAAGGTCTCCCTTCAGCCTCCTTTTTTCCAGACTAAACAATCCCAGTTGACTCAGGTGCTCCTCAGAAGACTTGTTCTCCAGACCCTTAACTAGCTTTGTTGCCCTTCTTTGGACCCACTCCAGCACCTCCATGTCTTTCTCGTAGTAAGGGGCCCAAAACTGAACACAATATTCAAGGTGCAGCCTCACCAGATCCAAGTACAGGGGGAAAATCACTTCCTTAGTCCTGCTGGCCACACTATTTCTGATACAAGCCAGGATGTTGCTAGCCTTCTTGGCCACCTGGGCACACTGCTGGCTCATATTCTGATAGCCATCGATTAAGACCCCCAGGTCCTTTTCTGCCACACAGCTTTCCAGCCACTCTTCCCCAAGCCTGTAGCGATGCATGGGGTTGTTGTGCCTCAAGTGCAGGACCCGACACTTAACCTTGTTGAACCTCATACAGTTGGCCTCGGTCCATCAATCCAGCCTGTCCAGATCCCTCTGCAGAGCCATCCTAGCCTCAAGCAGATCAGCACGCCCGTCTAACTTGGTGTCATCTGCAAACTTACTGAGGATGCACTCAATCCCCTTGTCCAGATCATTGATAAAGATATTGAAGAGAACCGGACCCCATACGGAGCCCTGGGGAACATCACTTGTGACTGGCCGCTAAATGCATTTAACTCCTCACCACAGCTCTTAAGGAGTCTATCCCTCCCTGGGACAAGGGAGTCCAAGCCAGGAGCAGCCAATTTCTCCAGGAGCATGCTGTGGGAAATGGTGTCAAAGGCTTTACTAAAGTCTAGGTAGATAAAATCCACAGCCTTTCCCTTATCCACTAAGTGGGTCATCTTGTCATAGAAGGAGATCAGGTTAGTCAAGCAGGACCTGCCTTTCTTAAACCCATGCTGACTAGGCCTGATTGCCTGTTTGTCCTGTGCTGTGTGACGGCACTCAAGATGATCTGCTCCATAACTTTCCCTGGCACCGAGGTCAGACTGACTGGCCTGTAGTTCCTCTGATCCTCCTTCTGGCCCTCCTTGTAGATGGGTGCCACATTTGCTAATTTCCAGTCACCTGGGACCATCCTGGTTAGCCAGGACTGCTGATAAATGATAGAAAGCGGCTTGTTGAAGCACTCTTGACAGCTCCCTCAGTACCCTTGGGTGGATCCCATCCAGGCCCCATAGACTTGTGTGAGTCTACATGGTGTAGCAGGTTGCTAACCATTTCCCCTTGGATTATGGGGGCTTCATTCTGCTCACTCTGTCTGTCTTCCAGCTCAGGGGGCTGGATACCTGGAGAAAAACTGATCTTACTATTAAAGACTAAGATAAAGAAGGCATTAAACTCTTCAGCCTTTTCCTCATCCTGTGTTACTATGTTTCTCCCCACATCCAATAAAGGATAGAGATTCTCCTTAGCCTTTGTCTGTTGCTAATGTATTTATAGAAACATTTATTGTCTTTTACCACAGTAGCCAGATTAAGTTCTAGTTGGGCTTCGGACCTACTAATTTTCTCCCCGCCTAGCCTCACAACATCTTTGTAGTCCTCCTGAGTCACCTGCTCCTTCTTGCAAAGATCATAAACTCTCCTTTTTTCCTGAGTTCCAGCCAAAGCTCTCTGTTCAGCCAGGCTGATATTCTCCCCTGCTGGCTCATCTTTTGACACATGGGGATGGCCTGCTCCTATGCCTTTAGGAGTTTTTTCTTTAAGAATGCCCAGCCTTCCTGGACTTCTTTGCCCTTCAGGTCTGCCTCCCAAGGGACTCTGTCAACCAGGTCCCTAAACAGGCCAAAGTCTGCCCTCTGGAAGTCCAAGTTAGCAGTTCTGCTCACCCCCTTCATTACAGAAATCATTACAACAATCAGAAACCCTATCATTTTCTGATCTCTATGCTCAAGACGGCCTCCAACCATCACATCATGCACAAACAACAGGTCCAGTGGAGTGCCTTCCCTAGTTGGCTCCCTCACCAGCTGTGTCAGGAACTTATCTTCCACATACTCCAGGAACCTCTGAGACTGTTTCCTCTCTGCTGTATTGCATTTTGAGAAGACATCTGGTAAGTTGAAGTCCCCCAGAAGAACAAGGGCTACTGATTGTGAGACTTCTCCCAGCTGCTTATAGAATATTTCATCTGTCTCTTCATCCAGGTTGTGTGCTCTATAGCCGACTCTCACCATGATATCTGCCTTGTTGATCTTCCTCCCGATCCTTACTCATAAACACTCAACCCTATCATCACCATCCTCAAGTTCTAGACGATCAAAACACTCCCTAACATACAGGGCTACCCCACCACTTATCATACCTTGCCTATCCCTTCTGAAGAGTTTATAGTCATCCATTGCAGCACTCCAGTTGTGCGAGTCATCTTACCATGTTTCTGTGACAACTCTATCATAGTTTTCCTGCTGCACAATATCTTCCAGTTCCTTCTGTTTGTTGCCCATGTTGCATGCATTGGTGTAGATGCACTTCAGTTGGGCTATGGTCCTGCCACCTTTGTAGGGGGAGAAGCCCTAATTCCTACGTGATTATTCTCAGGCACTTCTGTGGTTTCTCACATATCAATAACTCTTGTATCTCTGCTCCCACATGGGTCTCCATCCCCTGCCTCCACTGAAGCTGCAGATCAAAGGACCTCGCTAGCACACAGTCCCTCAAATATTGGTGTGCTACCTACAGCCTTATCTCTAGTAAGCCTGCTTTTATCCCTTTCCCCCTTCAAATGTAGTTTAAAGCTCTTTTAATGAGCCCTGCTAACTCATCCACAAAGATCCTTTTCCCTCTTTGAGACAGGTGTACCTTATATGTCACCATCAGGTCTGGTGTCATGTAGACCAACACATAATCAAAACCCCAAAAATTCTGCCAGTGACACCAGTCTCGGAGCCAGGTATTGATCTGCTGACTCTTCCTATTTCTTCCCTCATCATTCCTTGCAACTGGAGGGATAAAGGAGAACACTGTTTTTGCTCCTGATCCATTAAGCAGTTGTTCCAAGGTCCCAAAGTCTCCCTTGATTGCCCTTGGACTTCTTGTTGCAACTTCATAGCTACCTCCCTGAAAAATCAATAATGGATAATAATATGAGGGCCACCAGGGTAGGAAGCTTTCTCTTCACATCTTTAATCTGAGCCCCAGGGAGGCATCTGACTACCCTGTGAAGTGCGTCCGGTCTGCATATTCGGCCTTCTGTTCCCTTCAGAAGGGAGTCTCCTATGACAATAGCCTGTCTTTTTTTTTTCTTTATGGATGCAGTTTTGACACAGGATGTAGGGCAACTTAACCTCAGCGACACCTCCAAGCTATATCCTCATTACTGTTCTGGTCCCCTTGGAGAGCTTCATACCTATTATGCAAGGGCACCTGGAAAGCTGAAGTAGTCTCAGAGGAGATGTGCTTGCTGCGCTGGTCAAGAACTTGTCTCTATTGCCACCTATGCCTTAAATCACTGTGTTCAGGCAGGTGGAGAGAGGATAGGGAATTCTCCATGTCATGCATCCTATCTGCCTGTTGGGCCTGTCTCATGGAAGGTAGGGTGCAATTCCAGTATTTTATAACTCTCTTGCACTCCCTGATACTCCTCAACCTACTCACCTGCTCCCGGAGGTCTGTCACTAAGCTGAGGAGTTCCTCTACCTGGGCGCACCTCCCACAGGTGTGCTCACTACTGCCTTCCAGTACTGGTGTAAGAGCAGGGCACACCCTGCAGCCTGACACCTGAGTGGCAGCATGTTCCCAGCAGAGTTCTGTCTGGGAAGCTGTGTCAGTTGTAGTGGGTGCAGAGCTTAAAGAGGCCATGGCTTTCTGCCGTGTAGATACCGTTGCTCCCTGGTCGAGCTGGCAGATCTTCAGCGCCCTTCCTGTGCACCCTTCAGTGCAAACTGCCATGTTACGCCCTCGCTGCCGTGCCAGGCCCTGTTTACCTGCCCTGTTCGCAGCACTCCTCATCGCTAGCACTCCCTAAGGACTCCTTTTATAACTGTTTGGAGGGCTTGGCCACCATTGCTCCTGGCCCTGCCCAGGTCTCATCAGCTGCTGTGGCATGAGCTGCACGCTCCTGGAGGCTCACTTGGTTCCCTTGGTTCAGTAAACCCCCCTAGAACCATGCCAGAGTGCTCTGCTGTGGATTGTGCTGTCACTGGAGCTGCTGACCTCAGTGACTGAAAAGCTGAAAAGCAAGGCAATTACAGCATGCTGAAAGCATGGCATTTACAGCTCTTAACACTCAGTTTATCAAATTCTATTCACCTTTTCATAAGAAGCTCCATGGGGACAGGCCTGCTTACATGAAGAAAGCAAGACTAGACTTCTCTGTAAAAATAAAATATAGTATATGGATAACTGGCTGGCAATGCTACTATCTTGTACCTAATTAACATTGTAGTTTCTTTTAGACAGATTCACAAATAAATTTTTTTCTTCTTTCTTTGTTAAAACTGACTGATCTTGCTTAGACTAGTTATCCTAGAAGTAAAGTGAGCAGTGGATATCATCCTAGTTCCTGCTGCTGCTGCAGTTACTGCTGCAGCTTTGGCTTCTAGCCAACAGAACATCTCAGAGGCTACATTGAAGTTAATATGAGCACCATAAGATGAACTGTGAATAAATCTCTAAATGGTCTTTTGGTCATCCTGAGATATTCAGTGAAGGGAGGGTGGGGCCAGACTTTAGCAAGGGCTTTGTAAAAAAATTTTGAAGTAAACTAGAAAAACACAAGGCATCTTCTTCCAGACTGGAAACACAGTAACAATTAAATTGCACACAGAGTTTCCCACTCTTCCAGTTTTGTGAAGTTTTCACTTTCAGACATGAAGATGGAACTCTGTACCTGGAAGCTTGTCTGTTTTTTCCAACAACATGACCTCGTTAACAAAAGTTTCCACCTCTTGTTATCTTAAACAATCATAGCTAGAAAAGTACTAATTAAAAAAGAATATGAGTGAAAAAATGTGTGCAAGCACAAAATCAACTAATAAAGGGCAAGGGAGAAAAGCATTAATACTACTAATACCACTGGAAGCCGTCTTGGCACCATAACAGAGTTTATGATAATTTTCTTTATGTGGTCACAGATTTACTTATGTTTCTTTATGCTACTCATAATCTCAAAGCTTATATTTATTATGCTATTTTTCCTCTCTTCTGTTTTCTCAGCTATGTCCAGTCCTGCTTTACATGTCTCAAAAGATAAAGCTTCAAGAAACTTATTCTCCTGGAGAGCAAAGTGCTCTGTAAGGTCAAATGGAAGGGATGGAAAGGATATTCATTTATTAACAAGCTGTCTTCTGACATTGCTGATATAGGAACGTTGCTCAGGCAGTTACTTGTTAAAGAAATTAAAATTCTTTGAGTTCCACATACTGTAATCAGTCTAAATTGCAGTTTTGCAGCCTCCTCCAATATTCCATCTGGAAGGCTAAACTGATACCTTTCATCTGTCATAGAGAGATGCTTCTTTTGTTAAGGACACACAAATGCATTTGTAAACAATATAAGACATTTTTATCTCAAAGTCCAATTTCAGCCCCTAAATTGATGCAATATCCCCAGAGCAGCAAAAGGAAACAATATATTTTTACAAACAAAACTGAAGAAAAATGTGGATAAATAAAAACCAACACAGTGGTTTTATATTATAGTAATGCATTAAAATTACTTTTGCAAAATAACTTATTGTATGCAGCCTTCAGAATTTATATTCCATTATTTGGTCCATCAGCATTTATTAAAATTAGACTTGAATCTTTTCATTTCTATATTTACTTGCAACATACTTGCTGTCTTATTCTGGCTGACATCAATATTCTTAAATATTAGTTTCTTAGTTTCCCACTTTACATTTAACTTCTCCAATGACTGTGTTCAATTAGTGTAAGGTCTATTGTCCTAAGTGTACCATAAACATTGATTTTTTAAGTTTATTTATAGACTACAGTTACCTCTTGCAAAACTGTGAAGAGACATTGGAAAGTAGAGCTATCTATATGACCATTGAATCACGAATATGTGGGAAAACAAGGAAGCTCAGAGCACTCCCACTCCTGTAGCTACATAACCCACTTAGCGAAATTCCCATGTCCACTGTACAAGTCAGCAATGAACTGAAATGTGTTTCAATTAGGTAATTGAAAAAAACTTTCTACACATTCAATCACCATTTTTATAGAACTCGTAAATGTCTATCAAAATTCAGTAACTATCTTAATAAATAAATGAAGATATTAAGCAGAAAATAAGATCAAATAGAAAGATAAGCAAAAATATTCTATGAAACTTAATTGCTTGCATTAATTTTACCTAAACATATCACTAACAAAGATACTAATTATAGACTATATTTTTAAAATATAGTGTAAGGAACCCTAAGTAGGAGTTTCTAGCTTTTATTTTATAGTGCAATTTGGAATATTTTCTATGTAACATAAAGATTTAGTAGAAACAAGAAGTGAAAAAGTCTTCTGAGAAAAAATTAAAATGTCACCAAAATGTGGACTATGTTATACAACTAAACAATAGCAGTCTTATACAAACAGATAAACAATGCAAAGAATTACTATTTAATTTAGAGAGTTAGGCAGGATTCTAGTTCTAAGATGTTAGTAAGATAGTTATAATTTCTTGAGAGTGTTTGTGTCTTTGTTGTTGAAACCCAGAAAAAGAACCAGCATATCCTTGTGCAAAAACACTTTAAAAAACCTGGAGTTGAGGAAGCCCCAGAATATTACAAGCCTAGAACAAGTCAGCGCTATCAGGCTACAGAGAAGGTGTAGTCCACTAAAAATAGTATAAGCAGAAAGTCTGTAATGGTTATTTATTATATTAACATACTATTTTATTGTCTTAGAAAGATATACATTTTTTGAGGACAGGTGATTTAAGACAGAAACTAATACATCAGTAGAAACCAAACTGTTATGAATTTATTTTAAAATTTTTAAATAATACACTTTCAGAAAACAAAGACACAGTGTAGACCAACTCTTTAGAAATGTAGTCAACCCATGATGCATTGCAGGATCTGCTGTGCTACTTGCTGAATAAATAAAGGTAGTTACTGAACTTGTCAACATTTACTATGTAAACAAAATTAAGTCCCATGAACAAAATATTACCAAATTAAGTAGTTATGTTTAGCTGGATGTCTTAAATTGATATCTTCATTATCCTGGAATCTCTCTCCCAGAAAATTGTTGGTTTTTTTGTAAATATAAACAGGAATGTTTTCAATATAGAAGCCACAGATTAGCATTCTAACACTAGCAATACTAATTATTTCAGTAATATATTTTGCAATAGGCCTCAGATATATATGGCATTTTTCCAGTTCCAAAAGATTCATATTTCCAGTGCTTCCCTTTTATTTAACACCATAATAGCAAGATTAAGGCCACAAGCCATTTCTAAGACTGGGCACCATTCAAGCATATTTTATGATAATCTACATTTGAGTCTGTTTTTCACTTCCTATTTGGATCTGGCACTTACTCGTTTGTCCAAGGCACTGCTGGAAATCTGTTGCACAGCCAGGACATAAAATTACCAAGTTCCACAAATTTTCCCAGTTCCAACCTGGTCACAAACATGTTCCTTTCCTTTGTTATGCTGTAGTTTTCTCCCTGGCTGATTCATAGTGGAATGGCTGAGGGAGGCATGAACATCCTTTTTATGAAAGGCATATCTGTTTCTACTCATTTCTACCAGCTCTGATATGATTGCAATGTGTAGGGATTATAGCTACACTACAGTCTAATGCAATCAGTGATGTTTCTGTAGACACACGAAACTTTGTCATGGTGGCTATTTTAATGCCACTAGTGTCTATGCAACATCTGAAAGATAATTTAATGTCATTCAATTTCCCTAAATTCAGACATCTAAAATTTAGGTGATCAGTTTCAGTTAGCCAAACAAAATATTTCTATGCTATTCCAAGCAACATGACAGGGATGACAGACACAGAATCGTAGAATGGTTTGGGTTGGAAGGGACCTTTAAAGATCATCTACTCCAAACCCCCCTGCCATGGGCAGGGACATCTTTCACTAGGTTGCTCAAAACCTGACCTTGAACACTTCCAATGATGGGGCATCCACAACTGCTCTGGGCAACCTGTTCCAGTGTCTCACCATCCTCATGGTAAAAAAAATTTCTTCCTCATCCAATCTAAATATAATCTCTTTCAGTTTAAAGCCACTTCACCTTGTCTGTCACTACAGGCTGTGGCAAAAAGTCTATCTCCATCTTGCTTATAAGCTCCCTTTATATATTGATAGGACCTAATGGAGTCTCCCTGGAACATTATCTTCTCCAGGCTGAACAACCCCAACTGTTGGGGTTGTTGTTTCTATGCGAGAGTTTTTTACCACCAGCCTCTTAATTCACATGAACGTGGATTCTTTTCTGAAACCTTTTCTTTGTTTTGCAGAGAACCACTGCTTCCTTCTGTTGATATTGCCTCGAAGACAGACGCAGCTATAAGTGAAGGCAAAGCAGAATTAGAAAAAGCAAGAAAAAATAGCCAAAATAGCAATGGAAGTAGAAGATCTTACCAAAAAGAGGAACTTAGTAATATAGTCACAGACTGTGAAAACTCTTTGGCCTCCTGTTGTTAGCTTCGATGTGAGATAAAGGAAGAAGATTCTTGTTTTGCACCAGGAGGTGCTGGTCTGTTATGAACCCAGTAAGAAAGGCACTCACACTCTGTACAGCATGGTTTTCAATGTTCTTTGTTCCAGCTAATGCTCTAAAGCAGGAGAGGGTAGTATAGATAGTCTCACAGCCCTTCGGATGCTGGGAACCCCTAGTCAGGCAGCATCAAGCAGGTCTCTGACCAGCCTGCAGCAAGATGTGCGGACCCCATCTGTAGAATAAGTTAATCCATTTTGGTCATTTGAGCTCTTACTGGATTTTCTTACAAGAAACCATTCTGTTCATCACTTCTAGTGTTGAGCGGAATGGATCTTCACACGACAACTTCTTCCTGCTGCTCTTTTAGACAAAGGTAAGGCCAGGTAGGTGAAGTGATCGCTGGTACTGAGTGGGAGTTGATTGTAGGTTCCCCTGGTACAGCAAGCTGGCTGAATTCATCCTGCAGCCGCATCTCCCAATTCTGCTACCTCCTCCCTGCAAGCAGCACAGGGGAATGGGGAACGGAGGTTGCGGTCAGTTCATTACATGTTGTCTCTGCTGCTCCTTTCTCTTCACACTATTCCTCTGCTCCAGTGTGAGGTCCCTCCAATAGAAAACAGTCCTTTGTGAACTTCTCCAAGGGGGGTCCTTCCCACAGACTGCAGTTTTTCAAGAACTGCTACAACATAGGTCCTTTCTACAGGGTGCAGTGCTTCATGAATGGACTGCTCCAGCATGGGTCCCTCACGGGGGTCACATATCCTGCCAGAAAACTGCTCCTACATGGGCTCTTCTCCACGGGCCACAGTTCCTGCCAGGACCTTTCTCTTGCATGGGCTCTCCATGGGCCACAGCTTCCTTCAGGGCATATCCACCTGCTCCAGCACGGGGTCCTCCACAGGCTGCAGGGTGCACATTTGCTCTACCACGGACCTCCATGGACTACAGGTAACCACCTGCAGCACCACAGTATTCACCATGGGCTGCAGGGGTGTCGGGTTCCGGATTTAAGGTCCGCCTCCAAAGCAAATCTAGAAATAAAATGCAGACAGCCCCCCGTCCCCCCCCCCCCCGTCCGCCTCCCCGAGAGAGAGGGAGAGAGAGAGACCCACCTAATCAGTCAAAAAGGAGCAAATCTAGAAATAAAATGCAGACAATCCCCGTCCCCTGCTCCCCAAGAGAGAGAGAGAGAGACCCGCCTAATTAGTATTTCCAGTGCAGCCCACGTGCGGCGTGCCTGGTTCAATGCAGACAGCCCGCGCGCAGGGCCCGCGAAAATTATAAATAGTTCCAGTGCAGCCCACGTGCGGCGTGCCTGGCTCAATGCGAACACCCGGTATGCTTAACCTGCCTGTAGGTAAAGCACCCCCAAAAAATCCTGACCCGAAATATTAAAGATTCGTGATCCTTGAGTTCAGACAAAGCACAACCAAGGCACGGTATCAACAAACTTGGCTCTGACTTTATTAGGTCCAACACTGAGGCAACTCAATATTCAAGGAAAAGAGAGAGAGAGAGGTAAAAGAAAGAAAGAAACAGAGAAAACAGTTGAAAGAGAAAGAAAAAGAAAATATTCACCACCCTGAGATCCAGCGGCGTCCCGCGGGAAATACCCCCTTCCTGCTTGGAAGATGGCGGTGAGGGTCCCACGTGTTGAAGTGATCCAGCCTCTTTTATAGAGTTTTTCGGCAGAGTCATGTGACTGGGAGCCGTCAGTCAACAGTTCGCACCAATCACAGGTCCGAAGGCAGGACATGTCCGGTTCCTGCGCCGTAGGATTGGCCCCTTGCCAGGCTGTCACCGGAGACACGCATCCGGAGGCGGGTGGAGGGCGGGCGCCTAGCTTATTGCGCCATCTTACGTTGCCAGGCTCAGGCATTCCAGGCAGCCGCCATAAGATGTCGCCCGAGCACGTGGTTTACGATTTCTGAGACAATGCTAAAAAGGAAGGGCCAGATTCCCACAAGGGGAACCTCTGCTCAGGCGGCCTGGAGCACTTCCTCCCCATCCTTCACCAACCTTGGTGTATGCAGGGCTGTTTCTCTCACATTTTCTCACTCCTCTCTCCCAGCTGCTATACGGTGTTTTTTACCCTTTCTGAAATATGTTATCACAGAGGTGCTACCACCTTTGATTGGCTCAGCTTTGGACAGTGGTGGGTCCATTTTGGAGTTGTCTGACACTGTCTCTATCAGATATGAGGGCATCTTCTAATATCTTCTCATAGAAGCTGCCCCTATAGCCCCCTCACTACCAAAATCTTGCCATGTAAATCCAATACACACAGAAACCGTAAAAGATCTGCCTCCTTCTGCAGAAAGGTGGAAGCTAGTAAAGGTATCTCACAGTGCTTAGAAATGACTAGATGCCTTCATTTAGAGAATAGAATCCCACCCCTAATGTCTCATTTTGTGGTAGGCTGAAGTGCCTAGGTTTTATGTACTTTATTGCCACTCTGCTGATCCTGATGGGTGCTTGGACACTGAGCTCACCTACAGAGTCTTAAATTTGGACAATATGTAACCACTACAGATACCTACCCATAGGTCTATTTCAAATACCATCAGACGTTAGTATAGGCAACCTTTTAAAGAAGGGTTGCTGTATCCTCCTCTCCTTCAACTTCCTTCCTTTTTAAGAACTCACCAGAATGCTTCCCAAGTGTAGGATGCAGCTGCCTGTATGTTGGTTTTTTTTCAGATGCCTTCCAGTGTTTCACCTGACTACACCAGGATTAAATGAAAGGTCATGAGTCTGCCAGAAAGCCAGTGTCATATTTGTCAAACTTATACAAATACCCTTGATACCTTAAGAGACCTCGAATGACACTAGATACCTACATGTGGGCTTTCAGTCTTACCTCTCTACTTCATTACTGTGGTATAAACCACTAAAATCTTTGTGCAGCTTCCGTTATTGTTATATATGTACGTGGCCCTAATTCCACATCATGGTTTCATAAACATTTTTCGGTATCTCTGCATAGCACACTGGAAACTTAAGACTGTATGTTTTTTCTTATATTTTTTTATATTAAAAATACAGCATTTAAATATTAAATATATTTTTTAATATTTTCAAAATCATACCAGTTGTATATTACACTAATTATTAACTAATTCTTATTAAAATATTCACTGTTATCTAATTAAAATATAGCTAGTTTTACCCTCAAGAGCATACTAGCCAATGATAAACAGCCATAGAAAAATAAACAGCTTTTCCACTTCGGGGTATGGGTTTCTCTTGCACAAAATACTTGCTTAATGCATGTTCCCTAGAAGAATGTGTCTTTCTAACAGACTTCTTTTTTCCTTGATTGTTAATAAGCAATAGAATATAATCATGAGTAAGGAAAAGATCTCAACCAAGCAATAAACTGGTTTTGTTTAATTTAGAAAAGTGACTAATCGAATGAGAAGTGAAAAATACATACTAAATAATGTTATTGAGAAAGCTAGTCAGAAATGTTCAATTTCTTTCCGTAACAGTACAAGAAGTAAGGATCATCCAGAGTAATGGAAAGGAAAGCTAATAAAAGAGAGTAAAATTAATTTTTTTCTGTATAATTTATTACCCTTATTGTAGCTCATTATAGTCAATATCTTGTCAGGATCAAAAATGTTTTAAAAGAACTGCAGAAATGTTTGGTATAGAATAAAATTTAATGCAATTAAATTAACAAAAAAAGCTACAATTAAATTCAAAAGCCCTTTTTCAAATCAGATATTAATATACATGCCAAACTTAGAGAGACTGTGACATGGACTATAGGCACCCATAGCATAGTGATAGAGAATAAGAACTCTCCCTGACACTTCTTTCATTTCAACAGGTGGATTTGAAAATTTTTATTCTACCTTGAATATGCTAGCCTGGAATCTCTAAGTAGTGTGGTAGTTGTCATGAATTGTTACCAGCTTTGTAGCAAATAATTTCAACATTACAATAAGGAGAATCAAGGATGGACTGAGTCTCAGGGGGCTGACTTTGTTGGTTTAATTGCTCCAACTCTATCCAAAGGAAAAATAATCTGTGTCTCATTATTATTATCCCTAGTAATGCTTAATAGAATGCATTTTAGTCTATAGGGTGATGCATTGCCATAAGTTTTCAGAGAACAGTCACAGCTGCTCAGGATATAACAAACCACCTTATACTGTAGTGCAAAAAAATAAAAGTTAACATGCCTTTTAAAATATCAGAAGGAAAAAAAAAACCCTTAATCATTTTCAAAAAAGGATGCAATTATCGATAATATAACTTTAAAAAAGATTTTGACCTCACATACCAATATGAAATTATTTATTGATTTGCCACTTTTATAGGCATGAACTGATTATTCATATTTGTTTGTAGCATAACTTCCATGATAAAATCTCACTGCTTCTTGGGACTTCCAATTTAATAATAAATATAAATATTATTCATAAAATAATGTCTTTTTAAAATTTTATTCTAACATTCTGTACTCCAGAAATCCTCTTCTGATTAATTTTTTAGGTAAGCAATCATTGTTAGGTGTTTTCATCTCATTGTAAATTGATTTGTCATCCCATTAGCAACAAGTGCTTTGCCCAAAAATGGACAAAGATAAGCCATAATTATGTATTTTTGAACTTTAGTATTATTGGTATTATTATTTCTTATTGTTAGCAGAATACTAAGGAATTAAAAGATAAATTTATCACTTCCATGTAAATCTCTATTTATTGGAAGTGCTTCTTGGTAAGGCGAAAAGGCCAAGCATTTTTAAACTTTTTATTAAGTCTTAGAAAAGGGTCACGTCGGGGGCTTCTGTGAGAATCTGTGGTAAAAGAACCATTTTGTACTTTTTCAACTCAGAATCTCCCTTTGACTGCCTTTGACTATAATTAGTAAATGTGTAATAAAAACAAAGATTAAGAAAACGTGTAATAAACTTACTGATATGTGTCATCTTTAAAAAAGTTTTCAAAGCAATCGAACATGTCGTAAAACTAAACAGGTGGCGAACAATTACTGAGCCAGAGGCAAAAACTGGCTGCTGCATAAAGCATCAGGAATTTTATTCTTAAAGTGATTTTTTTTGAGATACTGCACTGCTTGGGGTAGTGCCCATGGTTCCCATCCAAATGAAATTCTAGCACAAATGGGTACATGCCAGTAAGTCTCCCAGTCTTAACAACCAAGTGACCTGGTCTGTAAAACACATCAGACTGTGTGCTTACCCTATAGTACAGACACAGCATAAACTATTTATTTATCATCAGCAATGATAAATCCTTCTAATTGACCAGGAAGACATAGTCAATTTTAAACTCAGCCTAACTTTCACTTTTATAGTCTTACTAAATTTTTTACCTGCTTCGTCTTGTCTCGTGATTATTGTTCCTTGCTTAAGTCAGCCTAAGGATTCTCTGCTTCTGAATTAAATTTCAGATTACCAAGATCAGTCTGATTTTCCTCTAATGAAATATAGGATTTTATGCATAAAATTAATTAGGGACATTTAATTTTTAGACAATATTTTATTACAATTCATCTTGATCTCACTACTTGCTGTTAAAGCTGTGCTGGTTTTGGCTGGGATAGAGTTAATTTTCTTCATAGTAGCTTGTGTGGGGCTATGTTTTGTATTTCTGCTGGGAACAGTGTTGATAATACAGGGATGTTTTAGCTATTGCTGAGCAGTGCTTACACAGAGTCAAGGCCTTTTCTGCTTCTGACACCACCCCACCAGCAAGTAGGCTGGGAGTGCACAAGAAGTTGGGAGGGGGCACAGCCGGGACAGCTGACCCCAACTGACCAAAGGGATATTCCATACCATATGATGTCGTGCTCAACAATGTAAAGCTGGGGGAAGAAGAAGGAAGGGGGGGACGTTTGGAGTGATGCCTTTTGTCTTCCCAAATAACTGTTATGTGTGATGGAGCCCTGCTTTCCTGGAGATGGCTGAACACCTGCCTGCTGATGGGAAGTAGTGAATGAATCCCTTGTTATGCTTTGCTTGTGCACATGGCTTTTGCTTTACCTGTTAAACTGTCTTTACCTCAACCCATGAGTTTTCTCACTCTTACCCTTCCAATTCTCTTCCCCGTCCTACTGGAGGAGAGTGTGCAAGTGGCTGTGTGGTGCTCAGTTGCCAGCTGGAGTTAAACCACAGTAATAGATTTTGAGATTTCATGAATAAAATCCTAAAATCAGTAGTTACAAAAATTCTAGGACATCAACAAATTTCAGCAGACACACATGCATATACACAAGCACATGAACATTTCCATGTAGAATCTTTAAAGTCCTTTAAAACTTCTCAGATACCTATCTGAATCTTTTGTCAACAAGGTCAAAATGTGTGTATCACTGAGATCTTAAAACTGACTGCTTGGGTTCTGCCTTATACAGTGGCTATATTTGCCCCATACATGCCTACCACTCTAATTTTGGGCATGCACAACACCTCTGAAACACTGAGTCTAACATGTTTTTTAGAACCTCTAAATAAGCTAAATCAAAAAACAATTATCAGGCTCCTCTACCCATTATGTCATGTTTAAGTGGTGGACTTAGTAGTGTTAGGTTAACAGTTGGACTCAATGATCCTAAGAGTCTTTTCCAACCTAAATGATTCTATGATTCTGTGATTCTATGTATCCTAGATTCTGCAACCATGCTCCAAGCATGCTCCAGGCATGCTCCAATGAAATGTATAAACTAGTACAAAAGCAAATTCAGTTAAAAAGAGCCAGTACCTTATCAGAGTACACTGTTTGCACCCTCAGTGTGTCAAGAGGCTTTAATTGCCCTGACCAAGCCCAGTGTGAGGCCTCCACTCGCTCCACTGGAAGTCATGATGTGAAACTCAATTCTTCATAACCTGAGGTATGTAAATTTTAGCTGATTGACCTGGGTTTTCTTAATAATCAATAGAAATCTGGAGTATGATTCCATTGCTTAACCACAATGTTTTTTTGCCATTTGAGATTCCTTGGAGGATCCCTGAGTTTCTTTTTGCTTCAGGAAAGCGTGGGCCTTCAGTAAATCCTGTAACCGATACTGGCTCTGTGCAGATCATAGAACCATAGACTCATGGAATCGTTTAGGTTGGAATGGACCTTTAAGATCAAGTCCAACTGTTAACCTAGCACTGCCAAATCCACCACTAAACCATGGCCCTAAGCACCACATCTACATCTCTTTTAAATACCTCCAGGGATGGTGATTCCACCACTTCCCTGGGCAGACTGTTCCAATGCTTGACAACCCTTTTGGTGAAGAAATTATTCCTAATATCCAATCTAAACCGCCCCTGGCACAACTTGAGGCTATATCCTCTTGTCCTATCACTTGTTACTTGGGAGAAGAGACCAACATCCGCCACGCTACAACCTTCTTTCGAGTAGTTGTAGAAAGTGATAAGGTCTCCCCTCAGCCTCCTTTTCTCCAGGCTAATCAAACCCAGTTCTCTCAGCCGCTTTTCATAGGACTTGTGCTCTAGACCTTTCACCAGTTTCGCTGCCCTTCTTTGGACACACTTCAGCACCTCAGTGTCTTTCTCGTAGTGAGGGGCCCAAAACTGAACACAGTATTCAAGGTGCAGCCTCACCGGTACTGGGTACAGGAGGATTATCACTTCCCTAGTCCTGCTGGCCACACTATTTTTGATCCAAGCCAGCATTCTGTTGTCCTTCTTGGCCACCTGAGCACACTGCTGGCTCATATTCAGCCAGCTATTGATCAAGACCCCCAGGTCCTTTTCCACCAAGCGTTTTTCCAGCCACTCTTTCACAAGCCTGTAGCGTTGCATGTGATTGTTGTGACTCAAGTGCGGGACCCGGCACTTAACCTTGTTGAACCTCATACAGTTGGTCTCAGACCACCGATCCAGCCTATCCAGATCCCTCCTACAATCAAGAAGATCAACGCTTCCGCCTAACTTGGTGTTGTCTGCAAACTTACTGAAGGTGCACTCAATTCCGTCATTCATATCATATTAAAGAGAACAGAACCCAATACTGAGCCCTGGGGAACACCACTTGTGACTGGCCACCAACTGGATATAACTCCATTGGCACCCAGGCATCCAGCCATTTTTTTTTGCCCAGCAAAGAGTACGCTCATCCAAGCCATGAACAGCCACTTTCTCCAGGAAATGCTGTGAGAAACAGTGTCAAAGGCTTTACTAAAGTCTAGGTAGACAATATCCACTAAGTAAGTGAGTCACCTCATCATAGAAGGAGATCAGGTTAGTAAAACAGGACTTGCCTTTCGTAAACCCGTGGTAACTGGACCTGATCGCCTGGTTGTCCTGTACGTGCTGAGTGGTGGCTCTCAAGATTATCTGCTCCATAACCTTCCCCGGCACCAAGGTCGGAATGACAGGCCTGTAGTTCCCTGGATCTTCCTTCCAACCCTTCTTGTAAATGGGAAGATATGTGAGGTAACTTAAAGAATTGGAAGTGGTACTGCACATTACTGAAACCTGCCGACTCCTGTTCTAGTTAGTTTGGGCAAATGTATACCTGTACTCAGAGAATGGCTTTAAGTGTGGATTTCCATAAGAAATGACAATATTTAGCTGCTAGGCTACCGGTCATTTTTGGAGATAGGCCTATACTTTCTTTAACCATCCCATTTTTGTAATTGCAAAGAGCTCAAGCCCCCCACGTAAAAGGGGCTTCTCCATTCTAGTCATTCTATTTCCCTTGTGTTCTTGTCTTGATTAACTTTGATAGCTAGCCTCAGCAGAAAAGCACCTGCCTTAGATAATTCTCTCTTATATAGGCAACTTGCATGTTTAGCTGTTAATTTATATGATACTTAAAAGGTAACTATTATGACATCTACTTGTAAGAATTTGTATCAGTATCTTCTTAAAGTTATCTTTTGGCCCAGTCTCAGGTGGTGGAACAAAGTTATTCCCCTGTACTAGCTTCACTCTCTGCCACCTAGAATTTAGGGCTTTCTTCTGCAAGACAAGATATGTGAGTTTCAAGATATTTCACTCCCTGAAATGGTAAATGCACTTACATCTCATGTTGTCTGACTGCTTTAAATGTTCTTTTAATGACCAATACAAATCATACTTTGAAACAACGAACTACACGCTGCTCAGTTCTTTCAAAGAACTAGACTTTCAGAGGTCTAGCTTTTGGAGTAAAACAAAAGGGCTAGCTGCTTGCTGCTGCACTAGGTTGGATTTCAGACATTCCACGAACACCACTCACTCTGAGCTGGCTGAACTGCATCCCACTTAGCATAGGCTTAGGAGTCTGTGGACCAGGTGGGTCAAGCACCAGGTGTTCATGAGCTTTTTTCATTCATACTGTCCTTATGTGTCTGTATTTTCTAATTTGTTATAGAGATTTTAGATCTTCTTGGGCTGTAAGTCTTGTAAAAACATTTTCCCCTTGTGATACAGTGTATAACTTGTTTCAAGCTGAGACAGAAATATGAGGAGAAAATTGCTTCTAGCAATATGATGCCACTTCAGAACCCTCAAGTGTGGTTTTGTTTAGGTTCATTTATACTAAAATACAGAAAACATTAAGAAGGTAGCTTTAGCTTTTCCAGCATTTTGTTTTTCTATATGAAGCAGATTTAATTTACTCCAGTAGTTCAGGTAAAAATGAAGATGGAAACAAAAAGTGCTTTAAGAAAATATTTTAACCACTGTCTGGATGATAAGCAGAATTCTGAAATTGTGTTGTCCTGGATCTGGATTCTTTGGAATCCAATTAAGAAGCTGTAACTTTAAATAAAGAGCAGATAAATACTTAAAAGATTTATTCCTTTTCTGATCAAGGATTCCTTTTTTGTTTTAATAAATCTAATTAAACGAGGAACTTATTTTCCTGGTTCCCCTCATGTGCTGAATATCTGTGTTTTCCTATTCTGCCAACACTTTGCAAATTAGGAGATTTAGACAGCAATATTCATGCATAGTGGCAAAGCAAGTTACAGAACATTAACCAGGGAAGGCTAGAGAACCTGACCCAGTGTACATAGTTTTTGAAATAAAAGTCTAAATATTTGCAGCTCAGTTGCCAAATACTTTTAGCTGAGTGATTCAAAGTTCTTTGGAGCTGTTATTCCACAACTAATTAGTTTCTGCAGTGAAAAGAACATAGTTTTCTTCTGCCAAACACAGTGTTCCTGCAGCATCTGATTGTATTGACATTATCAATTACATATAATTCTAACACACTTGTAATTCATCCATATGTCCTGTAGGCCTCTGTTATACTTGCCCAAATCAATAATTAATCAAGACTGTGTCATTTTCAATAAAGTTCTCTTGCTTTTTCAATCACAAAGCAGTAAAAATATGTCAAAGTTTATTCTACAGTGTATTCTTCAAAATGACACAAAAATGTTCATTTTCTTTTGACGGAAGTGTTTTCTCTCTCTGTTTTTACCGCTCTGCAGACACAGTTTTCTACTAGGTCCAGAGTTAAATATTCCTTTACAGAGCAGATTATGATTTGACATTTACAGTACTCTAATCAATCTGTACCTCATCAAATAACAAGTGATTTTGTAATAATGGTTTCTGAGAAAGTAAGTTACTGTGGAGGCATTCTAACAAATAATTCAATTATTTTAATCCTGAGTACTAAACACTGGTTACATTTCAACTAGAACAGGCTGCCCAGAGAGTTTGTAGATTCACCACTTGTGGAGATTTTCAAAACTCAATGAGGCACTGCTCTGAGCAACCTGATTGAACTTTGAAGTTAGTCCAGCTTTGAGCAGGAGGTTGGACCAGATGACCTCGGGACACCTATTCCAGACCAAATTAATTGTATTATTCTATTCTATTATTCTGAGATTTTATGATTCTAGTATCTTATAAATCTGATTAAAATCACATTATTATATCAGAACTCACAAAATAACTTTCATTCTTAATATTAACTTTTCAAGGTAATATTTGAAGAAAATCAACTTTTTTTTGCCCCAGACTTTATCCAAACAAACTAAATCCAAGGCCTGTCTGCTTATGATAGAGTTCAAATCTCAGACACAGAAAATTATTAATGTTTGAAAAGAAGGTTCATCTCTAATCTAAACATAAAATTCTGATCATCCCAAATACTGTAATGTAAAGAGATAAACCAGTGAACTTCAGTTTTTACTTAAAATCCAAATGCAGATTCTGTACCTGTTATTTATTTCTTTGTAAACAAATATATGTTAAAATATTTTAGCTTTAACTAGAATCTTAAATGCGTAAGAGTGGAGGTAAAAAAAGATGAAGTCCTATGAATTAAAAAAAAAATGAAAGTATTTTTACTTCCATTCTCTTTTATTATCAACACAGCAGTGATTTCATTTAAAATTGTCATCAGTTAAACTTGACTCACTGAATTTGTTGGGATAAAGTAGCAATTCTACACTTTAACTCAAACCTTTTCTACTAAACATAAAAATCCTCTCAGCATCACTTTCTGTAGGATAGTCTGAATTCCAGAATGATTCCCTGAAATCCATCAGGTTTGCTTCAACATCTGAGGATGCTGAAAAAATCTTGTGTGTGCATTTGTTCATGAGTGTTTTTTTGCAGCTGTCTACATTTGAGAAAGACCAGAACTTCAAGCTTTAGCATTTCATTTTGTTATGCTATGTGACAACTGGGAATTTGACTGTAGGAATAACGTTTTATATTGATAGCTGTGAAATTTTTTAACAAGTTCCAGAGACACCTAAATCAATAAGTAAAATCAGGATGAAATCTTGAGATTCAAATTAATGCATAGCTACAGACTGGATGTGTCTATATAAAATTTCATCAGTCAGTTTAATAGAGCAAGACAATATTAAGAACAGTTATAGTTCTATAAAGCTCTGCATTGTAAAAGAATTTGCATAATTCTAAAGCTGGCATAGAGACATTCAATTTATGAGTAAAAGTGACTGCCTTGTAGGAGCAACCACAGCCTAGTGGTTGCTAGATAGAATTTTTCAATAACTCTATCCCAGGTTCTCAGATCTCTGTGGTGGATTAAAACTTCTAATATTGAACAAGTGTCCCTATATAATTTTCCAGTCAGTTTCTGTGCTAAGTTTCTATTAGTAACATTTCTGAAGCTATAAATTTAGAATTTAAAATTAGGGGATAAGGTGTCCCTCTGTAAATCTTCGAAGGCATATATTTAATTTTATAAACTACAATATGATAGGCATTTTCTATTCAGGAATAGATTTATCTGTCTTAATGTTAGATACCTAAATGTGAGCTAATCACTCTGACTTCCCGTTATATCATTTCACCACAAACTTCTATTTAGAAAGGTGGTAGCATACTTCAGCTACATCTATCATCTATGGTATGAAATACGTATGTCTAGAGGGCAACGTGTCTTACCCTAAAGACAGATTTTAAGACTTTTCTCTCTGAAGGTACCTATCTCTTGCCATAGATTATGAAAGGAGCTTATGCTTCTATATGCTTGTACTGATTTTTTCACAGTACCTGGTGTGGTGCTATCTTTTGGATTTGTGCTGGAAACAGTGTTGATAATACAGCGATGTTTTAGTTATTGCTGAGCAGTGCTTACACAACATCAAGGACTTTTCTACTCAGACTGACCCGTCAGTGAGTAGGCTGGGAGTACACAAGAAACTGGGAGGTGACACAGATGGGACAACTGACCCCAATGGTCAAAAGGCATATCCCATACTATATGACAGTGTGCTCAAAGATAAAACCTAAGGGGTGGAGGTTGGTGGGACCTGACATTACTTGGGTACTGGTTGAGCATCAGTTGGTTGATGGTAAGCCATTGTTTTCTTTTGCATCACTTGTAAATTCCTGGGATATATTTTCCTATCTCTCTCTTTGTTAGTTTTTCATTTCTCATTTTTTTTTTAAATTATTAAATTGTCTTTATCTCAACCTATGACTTTTCTCACTTTTACCCTTCCAATTCTCCCCCCACCTCACTGCAGGGGGGAAGTGAACGAGTGACTGTGTGGTGCTCAGTTGCCGTCTGGGGTTAAACCACGGCAATACTGGATGTGCAAAGTGAAGACATTAATTACTCCAAAGATCCATAATATTTAGCTTTAAGGATGGAGGCCTGAGTTAGAATAGGAGAATTTAAAGTAAGATAGAAGAGTTTATGTTGAAATGGTCAGCTCAAAAAATTTTGAGAAATGAGAAAGTTGTGTTTGGGTGATGAAAGCAGATTATTCTAGCTGTAACTAGCATTTGAAAGTCTCCGCCTTTCGAAACCAGAAACATATTATTTGCATTCATACAGCACCATAAATAAATGATTTTCTTTCAATTTCTTGAACAGTTCAAAACTATGTAGCATGCATCTGTCTTTTTTAGTCTTTGAACTTTTTTGAAAGATCTTCTACGCTGTCATTATCTTTCCCTGTCAAAAGTGTCAAGTTGCATTAAAAATGAGACAACACATTTGCTTAGAAGTATGGTATTTGTTGTTACGAAAAGGGAATGACTTGACCTTACTCTGGGTCAACAAAGGCTTTATCTGAGTGTTTTCAGATATGAAAATATACAGAATATGTTACGACCTTTTCAGACTTCAAGCTCCTATTATTGACTGAGATCACAAATCAAGAAATCCAGAAGTTCAATAAAAGTAAGAAAAGAATCATGTTTGTAGCTGAGGTTTTAAAAGAAAACGAGTCACTTAACTAGCTGAGGTCACCAGCTATGTATCTGTATTTGATGAAATGCTAAATTAGCTTGTGGTAGTGAGCCACCTGAGCAAATATTTTTTCTTTTTCAGTTTACTTTACTATTGAAGTTCCCATACATTATTAGTGGAAAGAAGAGATATGATTAAGAGCTTAAAAGAGGAAAGTTTATTTTCCTTTTCCAGTCTATAGCTAAAAACAGCATGGAAAAGACATAGAAATATTTGTTTTAAAATGATATAAAATGTGTTTTAATAGAAAAATGAAGAGCATGACTCTATATTACTGTGCTTTTCAAGCAGTGTGGAGTTTATATTTCTTGATAGATATTGAAAATGCAAAATTTGTAACTGAAACACAGCTTTTTATTCCATTTTAGACTAACAGAGAGACAAGTAATTTCTCATATAAGTAATGAATTTCCTGTCTTCTTTTTGTCTCAGCAGTAAAAAATTAATGGCTCAAGCTAGTCTTTCAAAATGGACTGGGAACATATGAAGTATTTTGCATATTGTGTATATTAAAGACGATGTTATATGCATATATGCCTGCACATATATAATGCATTACAGAGTATGTTTTATGTATATATATGTACACCTATATGCTATCATGCAGAGCGTGGATATAATGAATGTAATATAAAGAAAAGGAGAAAATATGTCATATTATTATAAGCTATAAGGAATTGCTGCTCTGTCTTTTAGTCCAGATGTGAAAAAGAGAAATGGAAGAAGAGTGACTTTGTTCAGAGATGTAGCAAAAGTAATGCACATATTCACCCATATTAGGCATTATTTTGCAAGGTGAAAATGCTCCTATGGAGGCCAGTAGATAACACATGGGGCATCTACAGAGGGTGGAGTGGAGCCGTGCTCATTCAGTGTATTATTACACTGGATAAAGAATCACTCACGCAAACCTGCTGTGTATTCTTTCTTGAAGGTCTCTGACATGCATAACCCTAGGACAATGGATAGTAAACTGGCTATGGTTGGTTATATTGACAGGACAAGAAGTGCTCAGTTAAATATCAAACGTGAATCTCTGGTCAGTCTCATTTACAAGATTCTCTTCTGAAATTCCAATTAAAAAATAAAGCAATTATATGCTTGTATATTAAACTTGCCAGCATCCCAGAGAGGTAATCCTGGGTAAGTTTTACATGCCTGCAATCCTTTGATTGCTTTATGATGTGTTTTCTCTGTGTTATTCTGTCCCAGATACTAAAACCTAATTATTTTGTAAGCTGACTAGTCACTGCATAAGTGTCATATTTCCCTGAAGGAGAGTTTTTGCAGAGCTGCCTACACTAGGCTCAGACCTGCTGGAAAATTCATAGGAAATTCTCTGAGGACTTCAGCCCGCAAAGCAATTTTTTCTCAAGGAGAAGGATTGTGTGTCTCCTCTATCAAGAAAATAAAGGGTCAAGCTTTGGATCATATACAGTTTATCCTTGAAGAGGTCACAGAGGGCCAGATATGCAATAAATCTCAGAACTGTTGTAGTGGGAACCATAAGTAATCAGATGAAATGACAAGCATCAATGGAGTAAGTAAGTGGATTGTTCCTTCTAAGAATCAAAGTATTTGTAAAATGCAAAACCTGTTTGAGGAATCTTACTTTCTTTTTTTCTTGGATATCCACACCAAAGATAGCTTTGTTTTTAACAAATTACAGAAAAAGATTAAAATGTTAAAATGTTAAAATGTTAAACACTGTTGTGTTTTGCTTGCAGCAAATATTCACCCAACTATGGTTTAGTTCAAATGCCAATATAAAAATACTATGAAGATAATAAGCAAAGGCAATAGTATTCAAAATGTTAATATGAGAATGTAAATAATGCTTAAATCATTTAATTAATAATTAAAAGTAAAATAATTTAAGTAGTTCACAATGATCCATTACGTTGCCAGAAAACTTGTGTAACATCTAGCTACTTCTGAAAAAACAACACCAAATTTAATGACAGCAGAAGAATATGACTCGGACAGCCAGCCATGTTCATGTATTATCAGTTATGATAATCAGCTGCAGCTGACCTGGAGATGTGTTTTGATTCCTACTAATCAGTTCTCAGAGTTTTCATTGTTCCCATTGTTTTGTCAAAAAAAAAAAAAAAAAAAGACCTAGATAAAAATAAAAGCAAAAGAAAGCCATCCTAACAATACAACCATCTCGGTATTCTGTAGCTTTTTTTTTTTTTTGGTACTATTTTCTGTGTTTCTTTCTTACAGAACAGCATTTGGTAGTCAGACTAAACTATATGTTCATCAGGAGGTGAACTATTGACTGCTTCTTTAGTCACAACTGAAAAAAAAACTTTTCTTATTTTTCTACTTGATTCACTGCAAAATTTGCACCATGTTTTTGATGTAGGTCTTATTTTCCCCTTTCATCTTTTCCTTCTTTTTCATAATCTTAGCTTAAATATTATATAAATTATTTTTTTAGTTATAAAGTGAAATCTCCATTTAAAAAAAAGGTATAATCACAGTTGTTGAGAAAGACAATATTATAACAAAGGCTATAAAGAACCTTTAGCTAGCCATAACAATTTCCTTTCCTGATTTGAAGTCTTGGTTATTTTTCTTTGATTCTGTCTCCCTGTTGAATTTTCTGCCATTACTGAGGCATCAGCTGCTTTTGTGCTTATTTGTGCTGCAGGTATATAACAACAGCTGTTCAGACAGCGATTACAGTACTGCAGAACTGTGAAGAATCAGTGTAGTCACTGTAGAGTCGACTGAAAATCAGAAAAAGTTACTGTGAAAATACTGCATTTTTTTACTTTTTTTTTTTTTTTTTTTTAGGTTTGAAGGATACTAACCCTCTCAGACTGGCGGTAGCAATTACTTGAAACCTGCAAATGGAGCAGCCATTTTAGTGTTCAGCACTAAGACTTGATTCTAAGACTCTTGAGTTAAGTGCTGTGAAAAATTATTGATAATAATGACTGTTTTGAAAAATAAAATTTTCTCTTGTGAAATTAGAAACATGTCTGTTCATTGTTTCACAATTGTGGAAAAAAATATGATGGACCAATTTCTTTATAGTACCAGAAGTATGTCTTCTACTCAAAGGCAAACCTACTTGTAGCAGAAGGCCTCATCAGGTCGTGCATACAAAAAAAAGCAAGGAATTACAAGGCTATGTAAGAGTATAATAATTCTGAATTAAAGTCCATGTATAATTTTGACTGAGCCTAGTTACTTAAGGAAACAA
Source organism: Nyctibius grandis (assembly GCF_013368605.1). NCBI lineage: Eukaryota > Metazoa > Chordata > Aves > Nyctibiiformes > Nyctibiidae > Nyctibius > Nyctibius grandis. The sequence continues at coordinate 72,549,316 of NC_090659.1, read as the reverse complement.
GGCTTACAGAACCAAGAATAGATGAAGGTGTATGTCTACCTGTACAACATTCCTTATCCTCGCCCTGGAAAAGAAAAAAGCAACTTCTGAACTAAGCAACTTCTGAACTGGATTTAAAACAAATTTAAAAGTGTTTAAAAGGAACAGAAGAAAAATAATTTCCTACAATTCTATAAGGGACAGCTTGCCAACAAGGAGACAGACAAGTTTACTTCTAATAACTTTTATATTTTTAAAATTATTTTTAAATTTGAGTATATTGATATATGCTGCAAAAGGACATTGGAAATTTACATAGAGATAACCCAAAATCAGAATCTAGTCACACAGACAAATTTGACAGCTATTAGTTTTATTGTAGTTCATTTTCCTTATGTAAAGGTCATTCCTAGAGCCAGACTGACTATTTACTGAAAGTAGCATGTACTAAGAAAGCAGCTTTTAATTTTTTGCTGGAAAGCTGAAAAGATCAGTGCTAGTTTCCAAAAACACAGTCATTATTTAAAAAAAAAGAAAAACAACAATTTGTTATGGCATATGGAGGTGCTGTTTTCTACAAGTATGCCAATGTGTTAGCTTGATTGTGACACAGAAACTTCTCTGATGAAAAAACAGGGGACTGTCTGAAATGGGTTAAGCAAAGAAGATGAAATGGCTTCTACTTTAGAGTTCCAAATAGAAGAGCTTTTAAAAATATTTTTTTACTAAGACATTTTAAACTGATAGACATAATGACAGAATATTATGTAATACAAAAAAAAAAAAAAAACCAAAAGAGGGGATTCTGGATTCTGGTTTCTGATCCTTAACCTGCTTGAAGCACAGTCATTGATTTTTTAGACCAAAGCGATTGCTGGAACACAAGCAAGAACCCAGAAGTCCCTTGACAGTTTCCTTGGACAACAGATATACCTACTTTGTAATTCTTTTTTCCCTCCTTCCTAGTCTTTTCTAAGCATTAACGCAGTCTCAAGAGCTAGCTTTAACTAGAGCACTCTCCTACCAAATCAGATAAGTAAGTTCAAATCACTTGAAGCAAAAATGACATAATGTCTTAAGTGAACAGGATACCATTATCTAACTCAATTTTAGAGAATAACTTCTACATGAAAATAAGCTGGTTTATACTTGATTGGGAAGAGATGTTGATCTAAGTCCTGGCCTCCCACGTGTGTCTAGATGAAATACAGTGTTCTAGTGCATTCCCCCTCCTTTTAGGGAAGTCTGTTGCCTCCTTGGAGCCCAGGTTAGGGACATCACTAGGAATCTTCCTAGTCTGGTATGGCCCTCAAACTATTAACTATTATTACTCTTCGATGTGGGTGGCAATGAAGACGCAATGCATAGTCCAATAATGATCGAAAGAGACTTCAGAGCCTTGGGACCATTGGTAAGGGGATATGGAGCACAGGTTATTTTTTTCTCTATCCTTCCAGTTGTGGGCAGTGACACTGGAAGAAACAGACACACCCAGCCTATTAATACATGGCTCCGTGGCTGGTGTCACTGCCACAATTTGGGTTTTTTTGATAATGGAATGGCCTACATGCCACCAGGCCCAGGGATGGAATTCATCTTTCTCAAAGGGGGAAGATGGTTTTGCTCATGAGCTTGCTGGGCTCATTGGCAGAGCTTTAAACTAGGACTGAAGGGGGAGAGCAATAATATCAGGCTTGCCCGTGACAAGCTTTGTGATGACACCCCAAGGTTAGAGGGACGGTGTGTTAGTGGGAGCCCTCAGCCTGTTGTTCTGAGACATGCAGGGTACACTGCAGCACAGTTTAAGTCTTACGGAGATGAGCCAGGGGCGCTTGAGGTAATAGGAGCCAACAGGGAAACACCAGTGAAATACCACAAAGATATTAAGGCATGTTTCCGCAAGAGGGTGACACGGTTTACAGCCCAGCTGCAGTGCCTCTACACCAACGTACGCAGCATGGCCAACAAACAGGAGGAGTTGGAAGCCACCGTGTTGGTAGAAATCTATGATCTCGTTGCCATTACTGAAAATTGGTGGGATGAATTCCATGACTGGAGTGTGGCTATTGATGGCTACAGGCTGTTCAGAAGGGACAGACCAGGAAGGAGGGGCTGTCCTCTACATCAAGAAATGGATAGAGTGTGAAGAGCTGTCTTTGAAGAATAGCCAAGAGCATGTTGAAAGCTTATGGGTAAGAATTAGAGACTGAGGCAACAAAGGGAACCTTGTGGTTGGTGTCTGCTACAGGCTGCTCAATCAAGAGGAGCCTATTGACAAAATCTTCTCACTCCAGCTACAGGAGGCCTCATGCTTGCAGGCTCTCATCCTGCTGGGGGACTTCAACCACCCCAACATCTGCTGAAAAAGTAACATGGTGAGTTATAGGCAATCCATGAGTCTCTTGGAGAGCATTGAAGATAACTTCTTAAGCCAGGAAATGGACAGCCCTGTCAGAGGGCATGCGTTACTGGACCTGTTGGCCACCAGCTGTGGTGGGTTGACCCTGGCTGGTTGTCAGGTGCCCACCAAAACCACTCTATCACTCTCCCTCCTCAGATGGACAGAGGGGAGAAAGTATAACAAAAGACTCATGGGTTGAGATAAGGACACGGAGATCACTCACCAATTACCTTCACGGGCAAAACAGAATTTACTTGGGAAAAAATTAATTTATTACCAATCAAATCAGAATAGGATAATGAGAAATGAAACCAAATCTTAAAAACACCTTCCCCCCACCCCTCCCTTCTTCCCAGGCTTAACTTTACTCCCGAGTTCTCTACCTCCACCCTGTCAGCAGCATAGGGGGATGAGGAATAAGGGCTTGTGGTCAGTTCATCACAGATTGTCTCTGCCACTCCTTCCTCTTCAGGGGGAGGACTCCTCACGCTCTTGCCCTGCTCCAGTGTAGGGTCCCTCCCACAGGAGACAGTTCTCCACGAAATTCTCCAACATGAGTCCTCCCCAGTTCTTCACAAACAACTACAGTGTGGGTCCCTTCCACAAGGTACAGTCCTTCAGGAACAGACTGCTCCAACATGGGTCCCCCACGGGTTCACAAGTCCTGCCAGCAAACCTGCTCCAACATGGGCTCCTCTCTTCACAGGTCCATGGGTCCAAGGCTCCAGGAGTCCGCAGGTCCATGAGTCCATAGGTTCACAGGTCCTGCCAGGAGCCTGCTCCAGAGTGAGCTTCCCACAGGGTCACAGCCTCCTTGGGGTCACAGCCTCCTTTGTGCACATCCATCTGTTTTGGCATGGCGTCCTCCATGGGCTGCAGGGTGAATATCTGCTCCACAGTGGACCTCCATGGGCTGCAAGGGGACAGCCTGTGGCACCATTGTCTTCACCTTGGGCTGCAGGGGAATCTCTGTTCCAGCACCTGGAGCGCTGCCTCCCCCTCCCTCTTCACTGACGTTGGTGTCTGCATAGTTTTTTCTCTCACATATTCTCACTCCTTTCTTTGGCTACAGTTGAAGAGTTTTCTTTTTCCCCTTCTTAAATGTGTTATCACAGAGATGTTACCACCATCACCGATTGGCTCAGCCTTGGCCAGCAGCAGGTCCGACTTGGAGCTGTCTGGCACTGGCTCTATCAGACACAGGGGAAGCTTCTAACAGCTTCTCAAAGAAGCCACCACTGTAGCACCCCCTGCTACCAAAACCTTGCCATGCGAACCCAATACACCAATACAAGTATGCTAATCAGTGACATCCAGATTGAAGGCAGCCTGGGCTGCAGTGATCATGCACTGGTGGAGTTCACAGTCCTAAGGGATATCAGTCAAGTGAAGGGTAAAGTCAGGACCCTGAATTTTAGGAAAGCAAACTTTCTGCCCTTCAAGGAATTAGTCATTAGGACCCCCACGGAAACTGCCCTCAGGGACAAGGGAGCACAACAGAGCTGGCAGATCTTGTTCCCCAGGTGTAAGGAATCAGGAAAGGAAGGCAAGAGACTGGCATGGCTGAGTCAAGATGTTCTGGTCAAAAAAAAGGCAAGAAGGAAATTCACAGGCAGTGGAAGCAGGGACAAGTATCCTGGGAAGAGTGTAGGGATGCTGCCCGGTTGTGTAGGGATGGGGTTAGGAAGGCCAAGGTGCAGCTGGAGCTCAAATTGGCAAGGGATGTAAAGAATAATAAAAAGGGCTTATATAGGTAGGTCAGCCAGAAAAGAAAGGTCAAAGAAAGTGTATTGCCCCTGATGAACACGACTGGCAAACTGGCAACAATGGGCGAGGAGAAGGTTGAGGTATTAAACAGCTTCTTTGCTTCAGTCTTCACTGGCAACTTCTCTTCCCACACCTCTTCAGTGGATGGACTGCAAGGCAGGGACTACAGGAGCAAAGTCCCTCCCACTGTAAGAGAAGATCAGGTTTGTGACCACCTGAGGGACCTGAACATACATAAGTCTGTGGAACCTGACAAGATGAACCCCAGAGTCATGAGGGAATTAGCTGATGTAGTTGCCAAGCCACTCTCCATCATATTTCAAAAGTCATGGCAGTCAGGTGAAGTCCCTGGTGACAGGTAAAAGGGAAACATTGCACTCATTTTTAAAAAAGGATAGAAAAGAGGACCCTGGGAACTACCAACCTGTCAGCCTCACCTCTGTGCCTGGGAAGATCATGGAACAGATCCTCCTAGAAGCTATGCTAAGATGCATGGAGGATAGGAAGGTGATTAGAGACAGCCAGCATGGCTTCACCTAGGTCAAGTCTTGCCTGACAAACCTAGTGGCCTTCTATGATAGAGTGACTACCTCAGTGGACAGGGGAAGAGCTACGGATGTCGTCTATCTGGACTTCTGTAAGGCCTTTGACATGGTCCCTCACAACATCCTTCTCTCTAAATTGGAGAGATATGGATTTGATGGGTGGACTGTTCAGTGGATGAGGAATTGGTTGGATGGTGACATCCAGAAGGTAGTAGTCAACGGCTCAATGTCCAGATGGATATCAGTGACAAGTCGTGTCCCTCAGGGGTCCGTATTGGGACTAATACTGTTCAATATCTTCATCAATGACATATACAGTGGGATCAAGTGCACCCCCAGCAACTTTGCAGACGACATCATGCCGAGTGGTGCACTTAACACACCTGAGGGACAGGATGCCATTGAGAGGGACCTTGACAGGTTTGAGGAGTGGGCCCATGTGAACCTCATGAGGTTCAACAAGCCCGAGTGTAATGTCCTGCACCTGGATCAAAGCAATCCCCAGTACCAATACAGGCTGGGGGATGAAGGGATTGAGAGCAGCCCTGAGGAAAAGGACTTGGGGGTACTGGTTAATGAAAAGCTGGACGTGAGCTGGCAATGTGCACTTGCAGCCCAGAAAGCCAACCATATCTTGGACTGCATGAAAAGAAGCACGGCCAGAAGGTTGAGGGAGGTGATTCTACCCCTCTACTCTGCTCTCGTGAGACCCCCACCTGGAGTACTGCGTCCAGCTTTAGAGTCCTCAGCACAGGAAAGTCACAGACCTGTTAGAGCAGGTCCAGAGGAGGGACACAAAAATTATCAGAGGGATGGAACCCCTATCCTATGAAGAAAGGGTGAGAGAGTTGGGGTTGCTCAGCTTAAAGAAGAGAAGGCTCTGGGGAGATCTTATTGTGGCTTTCAATATTTAAAGAAGGCTTATGAGAAAGATGGGGACAGACTTTTTAGTAGGGTCTGTTGTGATAGGACAAGAGGTAATGGTTTTAAACTAAAAGAAGGTAGATTTAGACTACATATAAGGAAGACATTTTTTTACATTAAGGGTGGTGAGACACTTGAACAGGTTGCCCAGAGAGGTGGTAGATGCCTCATCCCTGGAAACATTCATTGTCAGGCTAGACAGGGCTCTGAGCAACCTGATCTAGTTGAAGATGTCCCTGCTCACTGCAGGAGGGTTGGACAAATGACCTTTAAAGGTCCCTTCCAACCCAAACTATCCTATGATTCTATGATTCTATGATTTTTGGCTTTCTCTATTATGTGACTCAAACATTTTTGGATGAACATGACCTCCATAAATCTAACTCTTAACTAACTCCCTGTTTTATTTCTTTAGGAAATTTAAGGAGAGTAATTTGAGAACTAAATTCCATGATGAATTCAGATGTGAGAAGTTAGTGTCACCTTGCAGAACTATGAGAGTTCCCTGTTTAATGCATAAGCTAGTATGGCCCTGTATTATTAAACAACAGTTCTCAATAAGAAGAAATAATAGTAATCAAACTTCATTGCTGAAAGTATAAGGGACAGCGTGGTACGTTAAATCCTTACACCAGATCAGAATACATGTGAGATTCAAGCTCTAATCACATGCAACCAAAAAGCTGGAACACCTGAGGCAAGTTCAGTCAAGAAAGAAACAAAAATATGTCAAATGCTTTAACTGTTGACTGTTGTCCTTGAGTTGTTAAGAGTAACTCTTTACTGTTCATTGTGATTGATCACCTAGGTCACAATAGTTTGTGAACTCTCTTTTGGATTAACGGAACAATTCAAATAGAAGAAACAAAGAATAATGAATAGTAAATAAACTTCAAACTTTGGTTTAAAATTCATCATGTGGTTAAATTCCTTCCTCAGTCTGGCATAAGTAATTTAATGAAGGTCACACGGAAAGCCTGTGACAAAACTTAGATCATTGTTCAGTCTTCACCTACAAGCCATTTTACCTTTTATAAAACTGCATGTCACAAACTGGAAACTGTGGCATGAAAACCGTGTGCATCATTTTTACAGAGGTGTAAAATACAATGATTTCTGTAGAGCTTGTTAAGCCTCCTAGTGTGGAAAACAGGTGAAGTGAAATGTCACAAACTACAGATTGCCACTGAAATTCCACATACATTTTAATTGTGATGTCTTATTTCTTGGAATACATGTTATTTATTTTAACCTTCAAAATTAATTATACAAAAAAAAGAGAAAAATCTGGTTATAATGGCATGTAGCTATAATTTGTTTACTATTAAATTACTAGTTTGCTAAAGGGAATACAATTGTCAGATTTCAGCTGAGCAAACTGATGATATATACAAAACTGAGTTTCTCTGCTTTTTATCGTGTGCTGGCTCAAACACATTAGGCCTAGAAGATTTATTACTACCAGTCAATCTACAAGATCTAACATTGTCACTTAAGGCTGTATTTATTTGTATCATCTTTTATTATTATATAGGAAATTTCTGCTTCCTGTTAGGAAGGAAATTCCTTGGAAATATTGAAATAACGGCTCAAATAATTATAATCTTTTGTACAAAACACCTCAAACAAACAAAAAAAAACCCAGAAAAAAACCCCAACAATTTCAGAAGCTCAAACTCTTTAATTGCAGAAAAATTGGTGACATTTCATATACAAATCCCATAGCATCAGATAATATCCAAATAAGAGTGTCTAGACCATGTTATGTATTGCCCATGAAGTTGTGAGGGACACTAACCTTGCTTTTGAAATGTCTTACCTTTTGCAAAAAAAAATGGAGATTTAATGCTTGCTGGGACTTTTGTCACAACTTTAAATCTCTTATTCTCAATGAGGTCAGGGAGCTAGAGTCAATCAGAAGAGCTAGAAACATTAGTGCTAATTTACAGGGCTGAAAGAATGTAAGATAGGGGAAGAACTAACTGACTGGAATCTGGTAGTCTGAAAACTTGCAGAAATCATCTTTTATTTTCTATGCCAAAAAAGTGATCTTCTATGTGGATTAAATATTGATTTGAAGCAATTAAAAATGTATTTCCATAAATGGATTTTGCATAGGATAAAAGAAATGCATTTAGAAATTCCTATTGATGTGATACGGTATTGCATTATATTGCATTAGATCATATTATTTTCATTCTGCTAGATTAATTTTCAACTTGGTAAAATGAACAGGCAATCTGAAATACACACTGACTTCTAAGAACATCAGGATGAATAGCGGCTTTAGTGATTTTCTTGTCCAATTTTAGAAAGAACTTGTTTTACCTACAATGTTATTAGGTACTAGTAGAAAAATCTTTGAAAAAATATGTATAATATGTCATTTCTATTATACCAAATGCAGGCTTATATGGTTTTTATGTTTTGTTGTATGATATACAAGCACCCCCTTAAAAATTTAAAATAACAAAAACCAAAGACTGTGGGGTTACAGGAGTTAAACAGACCCCTGATAGAGGAAGATGACAATGCAAGCAGTACTGTCAACCTGCTTGCCCTGATGGGAGGACGACCATGGGAGCATTACACAGAAGAATAAGAATGAGCCTTATAAGGAAGAACAGGAGACACTGAGGATGGGGCTGGGGGGAGCGAGGTTTCAAAACAGGAAGACCTGGCCGACCGCGGCTGGAACATTGCAACGCGCTGGAACGTTGCATTGCAAAAGCTTATCTTGATGTAAACAAGTCTGCTATAAATATATGTGCTTATCCTGAATAAAGGAGCTTGGAGCTCGGTCTCCACTGACTGACCCAATTCGGAGTCTGTGCAGTTAATTGCCACAAAGGACTAATTAACAAATGAAAATTCAAGCTAATAATACATACTAATACTACATTTATAATTTTAGTATCAGTTTATATGTTTTTTTATTATATAAATCAAATGCCAGCCTAAAGAGTTCTGATATGCACAAGTCATAAATAAAAATATTTAAAAACAGATTCTTAAATAGATTTTGTATGTGGCTGCTAGACCACTTCATAATGGAACAGTGGAAACAATTGCTAATAAGGCATATCATCGTAAGTGTGACATTGTGACCTTATATTCTAATTTACCAAGAATACACAAAAAAGTAGCCAACTATCTTTAACCATCTTCAAGAACTCTGTGTTTAAAAATTCAGTGAACTGTCTTTCAAAGTTGCATAAACCACTCCAAAATCTTTCAGGGGTGTGAGTATAAAAAGGGTGATGATAGAAAATTTGATTGCATTTTCTCAACTATGTGGAGATCTAAAGCTAGACTATATTCTTCATTAAAAACTATTTTTTTAACTCCTCCTAAATAATTCAATACTTTACACTAAGAAGTCTGTGAAATTTATTTCAGTATTTTAAACCCCATTTTTGCCCCCTGAAAGGTAATATTGAATATGTGACATAATTGGTTTCTATTTAAAAAAAAATATTTTCTGTAAACAAATATCTTCATTTAGAAAGAGCAGAGTCAAAACCCATTTTTTTTCACTGTAATGACCAGTCTTTCATCCTTTTCCAGCATATCCATCAATGATGCATATTTTATTTACTTTTATGTTTCTGTGGGTACCTGAAATGATAAGGGGAAAAGAACCACTTCCTTTCATGTATTTGTGTCACAAAACTGATCCTGTTTCTTTTTAATATGCTCTCCTAAAGGTTAGTATTGCTCTTTCATGCAGTGTAACCTTGTACAAAAGAACTTCATTCCTGCCATTAAAATCATAGAATCATAGAGTCATAGAATGTTAGGGGTTGGAAGGGACCTCGAAAGATCATCGAGTCCAATCCCCCTGCCAGAGCAGGACCAGTCTAGGACAGGTTACACAGGAACGCATCCAGAAGGGTCTTGAAAGTCTCCAGAGAAGGAGACTCCACAACCTCTCTGGGAAGCTTGTTCCAGTGCTCTGCAACCCTTATAGTAAAGAAGTTCTTCCTCATGTTGAGGTTGAACTTCCTGTGCTCTAGCTTGCATCGATTGTCCCTTGTCCTATCGCAGGGTACAAGTGAAAAGAGGTTGCCCCTTTCCTCTTGACACCCAGCCCTCATATATTTATACACATTAATCAGATCCCCTCTCAGTCTTCTCCAGACTAAGAAGCCCCAGGTCTCTCAACCTTTCCTCATAAGGCAGGTGTTCCAGTCCCCTAATCAACCTCATAGCCCCCTGTTGGACTCCAGTAGATCTCTGTCCCTCTTGAACTGGGGAGCCCAGAACTGAACACAATACTCCAGGTGAGGTCTCACCAAGGTAGAATAGAGGGGGAGGAGGACCTCCCTCGATCTGCTGGACACACTCTTCTTAATGCATCCCAGGATACCATTGGCCTTCTTGGCCACAAGAGAACATTGCTGTCCCATGGATAACTTGTTGTCCACCAGGACTCCAAGGTCCTTTTCCACGGAGCTGCTCTCTAGCAGAACGCCTCCTAACCTGTACTGGTGCATTTTATTACTCCTTCCCAGGTGCAGCACTCTGCACTTATTCTTGTTGAACCTCATTAGGTTCCTCTTTGCCCAGCTCTCCAGTCTGTCCAAATCCTTTCCCTTAACTCTGCTATGATTCAGATTAGGTTAGAAAAGGACAAAATATTTTCTCATATGTAAAAGAATCCTGATTTACCATGGGAAGAGTGACGTTTGTGATAGTCAGGATATTGATCTTATTTTCCAATGGCCTCAATCAAATAACAAAAAAAAAAAATTACTCCATCCTCCAATCGCAATGGTTGCGGTTTAAAGACATACTTGGGCTTCCACAAGTTATATTTCTTTTAAATAGAAATCATAACTAATAGAGAAAATACAGTCACTATATACCTTTTTTATATGAGAATATTCTTGTCCTTCAACTCTCTCTCCTGCATTTTAAATGAGTACACAAAACTCTAGAGACCAATAAGGTAGTAACCACAAAATCAGAGCGCTAAGATATAAACAACTAATTAGGGAGGAAATTAATGGATGTAGTTAAGTAACACTATAGAGACTTTTACCACCTCCCATAGCTCCTCTGCCTTTATGCTCCTAATCAGTTAAACCCAATATAAATTGAAAACAGTCTATATAGAATATCTGTATTGTATCTAATATACATTTATTTGCCTGTATAGCACCACCAAACTGTACAGCTACTCAGATGGATAAATAAGAAAGGCAGCATATATAACCTTGTGTATATGACTTTTTTGAGCCACAGAGTGGGAGAATTACACCTCCTGCTCATATTATTGCAAGTGATTACTTAATGTTTTTTTCTTGTTTTGAAGGTTACATATGCTTCTGAAAAATAGCTATTTGAATTAATTAAATTCATTTAAAAAAATAAAAATTAAGCTGTCGAAAATTTTGCAAAGCTACCTTTATACTAAAGATGGACCTCTGTGAGCTTCTCTGTGTATCTCTGTCTTTGTATTTCACTCTTCACTTACAGACCTTCAGGTTAAGAAATGTCATGACGATGACTACCAAAAGCTCTAAATTAAATGACTCAAAATAAGATAGCATTCAATTATATACTCCTTCATTCCTTCAAGAATCACCACAGCTACTCTAAAGTCATAATAGTGGATGTAGTTTCTGAGGGAGTATGGCAGAAGTGGAAGACAGGACAGCACCTCACAGCAGTTTCATTCAATGGGATATTTTCTCAGGATAGCAGTTAGTCTTAATGTGGAGAAATGAGAGTGTTCAGGGAGGTACAAGATGCTGCTTGGAGACAGATGTCTTGCTGGCTTTTTTCAGCTGATACTGCAGAGTAATAACAAATAAACAAAACTGTGCATGCATTAAATCCAAGAAGGGAAAGAAAGTCTCACACTCTGAAATAAATAAAATACTGACTGTATTTCCTGGGGACACAATATTTTTTTATTATTATTTTCTGTAATTTCTTTCTTTCTTTTTTTGCTGTCAGTTGTGTTGTCAGAAAGGCAGGCTCTGTATTTCGGCTACCTGAAGAGGGCAAGATATTAGGGAACAAAAACCTAACTGTACTCCAATTCAGTGAAAGAAATCCTGAACTCTTTCTATCTTACCTGAAGTAAATCCCTGAATATAAAAACTTCATTTAAAAACCTAATACTTCAAATCACTAGGGTGAAAGTAGCTATATTCTTCAGGTATGTCCTATTTTTTAACTTTTGTGGATATCCTGTGATACTTTCTTTTTCTTTAATTAAGGGATTCCTTCCTGTGAAAGGTATTACTGTAGTCCTGAGCAATTATGCTTCAGGCAAAACTACACTTTGTAAATAACTGTTTTCCCTGGCATTCTTAAAAATGGAAATTAACCCAGAACATTTTCTTGAGAATGTTCACCTTTCTCTTTGCATTATGCTATCCTAATTTCTTTTTTTTTTCCCCACTTCTCTCCAAAAGTAAATAAAACTTGCTTAGAATTGGTTTTTGGTCTAATCTTCATTTCTGATATTGATCCATCAGAAATAGTTTTTAAGACATTAAGGAAACAAAAAATCTATGAAATATATATGCCAACAGAAGCAGGAATTTGTGCAGCAGTCTCTGAGTTCTGCTTTGGGAGCTTCTGGATCTTCTGTGGACAAGGTCCAGGACCATCAGGAAACACCTGGAAACCTTCTGAGAAACTTGAGGGCTCCTGCTGCTGCCACCAGGTAAGGGCAAAGTAAGGGGAGCCAGAAGGCTGTGGGTCTGAGGAAGCTCTAGCAGCTTCTAACAAGCATGACCAGCTTCCCTTTAAAGTACCAGGAGCCTTTATTGCAGCTGACCCCTGATTAGGGAGGGTCAAGATCCCTTGGAAGAGGCTTATATGTGAACCAGACCCAGAACACAGCTTTCAGAGGTAGTCAAAGAGCTAATCAATGTTTAAAGTACAGATCTCAGAGGTTAGGTAGAGCTCTGTCACCTAGTGTGGTGCATTTCTCTATGGGAGATGGGCAAAACCTCAGTCTTTTGCAAGGGTACCCTAGCTATCAATCAGGATAGGATCAAACTGGAGTACACTTTATATCTTTTTATGAATGGACTTCAGAAATTATTATGAATCAATAGCCCTCAGAATAGATGATTATCATCAACGTTGATATTTTTCTATCTGCCAGTTGAATGCAGATCTGTTACTTATCTATGCCTATCTACTTAAAATACTACAAAATTAAAATGAAGCTTTTTGTCATAATTTTGATCAAAAAGACTTTTTTTAAATTAATATTGCTTTAACAGATGACATAGAAACAACACAAAGGCATACTTTTAATGTGTTTTTAACAGCATGAGTTAAACTGTAATTGAAAGAAAAAGGGTAATTCCTTTTGAATTCTCAATACCTCTGCTGTGCTGAGGTCACTGAATCCAGTGACACAACAAATGGTTGCTAAATCAGTTAAGCTATAGTTGTTTTCTCATAGAGCCCATATGAACTGAAAACTCATTTTAATGCCGGGGAAGAAATCTTTGAAAGCCATTTAGCCACTTTGTTTACTGATGATTTCATTCTTTCAGATGGGTTGAAAAACATTCTGTTGTCAAGGAGCAAGGATTTTCAAAGTTTGTTCAAGCAGGATACAGAAAACAACTGTATTAGCACTATGACTACATATTACGAGCAAAAGTTAGGCAATTGACTTAGAAACTTCTTGGAAGTTGGCCACCGGATCAGGATGAGGAGGGTGATGAGGCCTTCTACAGGCAGCTGAGAGCAGTCTCGCAATTACAGGGTCTGGTTGTCGTGGGGGATTTCAACTACCCTGATATTTGCTGGGAGGACTACTCAGCCAGCCATCCTTAGTCCAGGAGGTTCCTCCAGTGCATTGATGATAACTTTCTGATGCAAATAGTGGATGAGCCAACTAGGAGAGGAGCGCTGCTGGATCTTATCCTCACTAACAAGGAGGGTCTGGTTGAAGAGGTGAAGGTTGAGGGCAGCCTTGGTTGTAGCGACCATGAGATGGTAGAGTTCAGGATCTCATGTGACAGGACCAGAATAGCTAGCAGAATCACAACCCTGGACTTCAGGAGGGCCAACGTTGGCCTTTTCAAGCAATTGCTAGGGGAAATCCCATGGGACAGGGTACTAGAAGGTAAGGGGGCCCAAGATAGTTGGTTAGCATTCAAGGACTGCTTCTTCCGAGCTCAAGATCAGAGCATCCCAGCAGGTAGGAAGTCAAGGAAGGGTACCAGGAGACTGAAGAAAAGGGGAAGTCGAAGGCGCGGCTCACGGGTGCTGAGCGACGGTTCCGGAGTAACGACACAATCCCAATATGAGTATGGAAGTTCTCCGTTTAATGATTACACGTACAGGGTATATATAGACTCTAAGCAGAGAGCACGCTGATCACGCACCAAAGCCCGCGTTTCCATTGGTAAAGCCTTGCTGTCCACGCGTACTAGTAGCATATATGATTGGTCTATAAATTTAGATACACAGAGCGACGAGCACCCCCTCCCCTTTTCCTGTTTCTCTTATTTGTTTGTTACAACTGCCAAATTCTTGTTTTGTTACATTTTTGCAGTGTTCAAGGAGAGTCCAAGGTGACTCGCTCTGGGCCTAACTCTTGCTCAAAGCCTGGATTGCTCAGACTGCTCAGTAGCATGAGATCATGCCCCCTCTCACTTAACCAAGCCTCCACAATTCCCCCTTCTTGTTTTTGAGAAAGCCAGGCCTGATTAACAATTTTCGTTACAGAGTGTTGCAAGCAGGAAAATATGCAAGGCACTATTAGCAAAATAACCATGATTATAAGCGCTCCCATAATAAGCATTTTTATCAAGTCCATCAACCACCCTCCAATTCCAAAACTGCCAAGCCAATTATCCAAAAACCCATGACGTTCCTGTAATTTGCTCGTCGAGCTCATCAAGTCTTGAATCTGTCTGTGAATGGACTGCGAAGAGTCATTCAAATCCATGCAACACATCCCAACAAAATCCTGACATCCATGTCCATGCATAAGCAAAAGAAAGTCTATGTCAGCTCTATTTTGCAAAGTTGCATGTCTAACACTATCAACATCATTTGCCAAGGCTCCTAAGACCTTGGAAGTCTCATTGACCCTTTTTCCACTCCAACAAGTCAACCTTCTTAACTGCGCTATTGCATGCGCCGAAGCAACCCCCGGTGCAAGGAAAGACGCGAAGATTGCTTCCGTTTTTGACCATAACTCTACCTCCTCCTGGCAGTCCTCACGAAACGAGGAAGTGCTCTGCCTTTGTCTAAGGCGATGTAATTGAGTGTGATTTAATATCAATTTTTGAGAGGGCATTAGTAGGCTTAACTTACCCAATGTACATGGACCTCCTATCTTTTTGCTGGGCAGACCAGGCCAGGCCCTGTCCCCACAAATTAGGAACAGGCCTTTTGGTAACTTTCTGGGTAGAATCGGTAATGTTTGAAGTTCAAGTCGGTCAGTTTTCTTACACCAGATTGATTCATTTCTCCATAACTGTTTGATAGGTGTAAAATCCACCTTCCCTGTGAGATTGTTCCACTTCGTATGGTTGACGTATTTAAAATATCTACAAGCTTCAGCTCCCATAGTTCCCAATATATCTAATTCTTGGGGTTCTAATGAATTGACCGGTAAGAAATCCTCCCATACATCCCATTCTTTAATACATCTCGTTGCCGCCTTACACTTGGTTTGTAAGGCCTCACTCCGTCCTGACAACACCTCTTTACTCTCTGATCCGTTTAGGGGCATCCCCACTAAACAGGTGTGGAAGGGTTGTTCAGGCTGAGCTAAAGAGGCACAAAATTGCGTTTGATTCAGTGTTCTCATTAGTGTAATCCAGATATTGTTACTGCCTTCCCAAGGTGTTTTAGGATGATACACAGTATCATGTGCCACTGACAGAGGTAACAGGATTAAGAGGGACCAGACCAGTCGGAATTTCTTTTGGCCCATTTTGCCCTTCGCTTCTTACACTCCTTTTTCGACTTCTCCCACTTCCTTCTTTCAACTTCCCACTCCACTGGTATACAATTACCGTTACTACATTCAATAGCCACCAGGAAGACTGTTTCTCCAAAAACAGACGTATTATTAAACCACCCTGCTTGACAAAACTGGTATTCCTCCTCCATTAACGGTTCTGTACCTGCTTTTAGCACTTCGTTTCCCAACTCTATCTGTTCTTTTAGACACCTCCTACACCATCGACATGCATATGACGCTCTCTTCCAAAACCTCTCATCACATGTAAAACACTTACGCAAAACCCACGGATCACATTCAATACCCCAAATATTACTCATGCACACTGGACACTTGATTTCCCTCCTGTTTGTAAATAAACTGTAGCTTTTTATCTTTTGGCAAATGTGTTAACAATTGTCTAGTAAAGTCCTATAAGGCCATACACCACTCAAAGTATTGAGCTACAACAGGAACAGTTAGTGATGTAGGATCTGTGGCCACAAGCTCCCGACATCGCATCCGATCTTTGATGATAATCTGTGCCAATAGCTTTATAACGAATTTGATCATTCTGAATTCCATTGATCAATTATTGCATACGGAATTTGCCTATCAAACTGTCCTGGTTTGGCCCAAACCAGGCCAATTAGTCTTAGAGAAACCAAGGTCACTGCTAAATTCCTCACTGCTTACGAGTGAAGAGCCAAAGGGGGGTCGCAGCTGCAGGGGGGAGCAGACAGGGCAGGTGACCCAAGATTGACCAACGAGGTATTCCATCCCACACACGTCATTCTCACTTTCCTATTTATCACTAACCCACTGCCTCCTGGAGGTGGGGCCCAGGAGGGAGGGGCCCTCCTGTCTCCCACTGATTGGTACCAGCTTTGCCAGTTTCCAGTTAAAAGCCTGCAGGTGGGATGGCAGTGGGAGCTATTGCATTTTCCCCTCTGCCCGTGCTGGGGGGAGCTACTGCATTTTCCCCTCTGCCTGTGCTGGGGGGAGCAACTCTGCCTGAGGAGGATTTCCAAGCTCTTGATCTTGGTTTTGTACATATTTGTATATATTTGGTTATTTCTATTATTATTGTTATTATATTCTTTTTCATTATTATAGTTTATTAAAACTGTTTTAACTTTCCAACCCATAAGTCTCTCTCCCTTTTCCCTTTCCCTTGGGGGGGGGGAGAGGGTTAACAGAGAGCATCTGCCACCTGGTTAATAGCTGGCCCAGCTTTAAACCGTGACACAAACAAAGTGATAATTTGTATTTCCTGATTCAAATCAATACGATGAACAAATTTGGGATGTAGCCTGCTTTCTATTTCTGTAATCAGTTGCTGTACCTCTGCGTTTCACTGTGGTTCGGGCTGCGAGCTGACTGCTTAAGCCTGGCCTTTCTCCAGTTTCCCTGTATTCTGCAGCTGGTTGTTATCAGCTGACCTTGAGCATTGTACTTGGATCTGCACAGTTTCACAAAATGCCTCAGCTTCTCACAGCAAAGACACATCAAAACAGAGTTATCTCTCCCACTCAGCTTTGATTTCTCAAGACAGTTTTTCTTAAAGTGATCTTGCTCGTATATATAACAACAATGAACTACTTTAACTGTCACCGCAAAAGTTTTTGCTAAATGTTCCATCTGAAATGTGGTGTTTCCTACTTTCCCACAAGCATCCATTAGCTCAGTTAAAGTGGGGTCACGATTCGCCATCCCTGTAATAATTTTCCTGCAGTCCTCATCTGTGTTGTCCCTCGCTAATTGTAGCAACGATGTTTCTTTTACAATTTTCCAATCTAACGGTTGCCAAATATTTTTTCCCTCAGGACCCACACCCGCAGTCACCAGATACGCCCGTGGAATTATAACTCCTTCTTGTTTTCCTGTTCAGTCTCAACTGAGGAATAATTCCCCTGTCCTGTAAGAATGTCCATAGTTACACCATGCAAGGGGTTATTCGGATCAGTCTTTCTCCGTGCAGCTTCATTGACTGCTCGTTGTGCCCATTCCGACCCCCATAAAAGGAATTGGGTAGGTGTCAGCAACAGTTTCATTAAATTCCGGGAGTCGTATGGGCACAAAAGATCAGCAGAAAAAATCCAGGAAACTATATTCCTCGTAGCGTCCGATTTTACTCCATATTGTGTAACTGCTGCCTTTGCTTGTTGAAGGATTTTCCAATCAATCGGTTCCCAGGTAGCTGCTCCATTCTGCTGTACCACAGGGAATGCTCCTATTCCACCCAAATCAGCTACTGCGCTCCACTGTCCCTCCAGGATGGCATCACGAATCACTCCGCTCCACCTTGGCGCATGCGGGGCAGGTGGGGGTGGGGCATTGTTGGTATTGTCCCTGTTTTGTAATCCTGGAGCAAAAGCTCCTGATTGTTGCGGCTGTATCTTTAAAACTTTCAGTCCCTCCGTCAGTTGTTGCAATGCTTTAGCAATGTCTGTTTCCGGGTTCCCACGGTCATGTGGTGGTGGCGTTGCAGACCGCGATGAGTCAGAGTATGAGGGGGGTGGAGGGAATAGTGGGGGTGCAGAAGGAGGGGGTCTGTCTTTCTCTCCTCCCAGACCCAGCAACTGGGCTGGGTCAGGAGGAGCCGGCCACTCCTCCCTCTCCTCCTCCTCTTGCACTTCCTTCTTTCTGTCAGTTGAGCTGCTGGCTCCCCGAGCACTAACTTCCTCTTTCTCCTGAACTTCTGCTTTCAGAGTACTGCTGCGTAACTGCTCAATGCTAAATCCCGGTTCTATTGCTGCCCGAGCCGCAGCGACAGATGGCTGAATCGGGGCCGACATACCTTTAACCGCTGGTAGCCCAAAAAATCGCGCTACAGCCCCAGGAACTTTCACCTTCTTTATAGGGGAAGTAGGGACTGCCAGCATCTGAGCTGCTGCACAGGAGACCTCCCTCTCTGCCTTCATGCTTTTAAGAGTCTCTATCACCTTCTGCCACAATCTGCTCACTTTCTTCACCTCCTTTTCTTCAGGATCTTTATCAATAGTCTTTTTCCACATCACATCCCCCATTTCTTTTCATTCCTCCACAGAGAATACAAGCGCCATGTCCTTAAAACGTACCCAGCCCTGTCACAGCTTTATCAATTTAATTAGTTGTTTTATCGTTGTCTCATTTCCTCTCTTAGAGAAGATACTAATGAGCAACGTGGAGGCAACTTCCGTCTCCATAGCTGCCCCCCGTTTCGGTGTCTGTCTGCAGCACAGCACCAACCGGTGTCTGCTCTACCTTTTCTTTCAAGCAGCACCAATTTCTGGGAGTGGAGTGGCCAACTCTTCCGGTGTCTGCTCTGCCTTAGAGACCCAAGCACCACCCTCCCAGCCGTCCTTTCCCAGCACCCTCCCAAAAATTCTGCCTACCGCAGTTATGGAATTGAGCTCGCGACGAGAAAGATGTCCTTTTGCTCCGTGGTAACCATCCTCTGCTACCAGTTGAAGAAAAGGGGAAGTCGAAGGCGCAGCTCACGGGTGCTGGGCGACGGTTCCGGAGTAACGACACAATCCCAATATGAGTATGGAAGTTCTCCGTTTAATGATTACACGTACAGGGTATATATAGACTCTAAGCAGAGAGCACGCTGATCACGCACCAAAGCCCGCGTTTCCATTGGTAAAGCCTTGCTGTCCACGCGTACTAGTAGCATATATGATTGGTCTATAAATTTAGATACACAGAGCGATGAGCACCCCCTCCCCTTTTCCTGTTTCTCTTATCTGTTTGTTACAACTGCCAAATTCTTGTTTTGTTGCATTTTTGCAGTGTTCAAGGAGAGTCCAAGGTGACTCGCTCTGGGCCTAACTCTTGCTCAAAGCCTGGATTGCTCAGACTGCTCAGTAGCATGAGATCATGCCCCCTCTCACTTAACCAAGCCTCCACAGGAGACCTGCATGGTTAAACAGGGAACTGCTGGGCAAACTCAAGTGGAAGAAGAGGGTGTACAGATCATGGAAGGAGGGGCTGGCCACTTGGGAGGAATAGAAGTCTGTTGTCAGAGGATGTAGGGAGGCAACTAGGAAAGCTAAGGCCTCCTTGGAATTAAACCTTGCAAGAGAGGTCAAGGACAACAGAAAGGGCTTCTTCAAATACATTGTAGGTAAAACCAACACTAGAGGCAATGTAGGCCCACTGATGAATGAGGTGGGGGTCCTGGAGACAGAGGATAAAAAGAAGGTGGAGTTACTGAATGCCTTCTTTGCCTCTGTCTATACTGCTGGAGGCTGTCCTGAGGAGCCCCAGACCCCTGCGGCCCCAGAAGAAGTCAGGATAGAGGAGGAATCTGTCTTGGTAGATGAGGGCTGGGTCAGGGACCAATTAAGCAACCTGGACGTCCATAAATCCATGGGCCCTGATGGGATGCACCCGCGGGTGCTGAGGGAGCTGGCAGAAGTCATTGCTAGGCCACTCTCCATCATCTTTGCTAAGTTGTGGGCAATGGGAGAGGTGCCTGAGGACTGGAGAAAAGCGAATGTCACTCCAGTCTTCAAAAAGGGCAAGAAGGAGGACCCGGGTAACTATAGACCGGTCAGCCTCACCTCCATCCCCGGAAAGGTGATGGAACAACTTGTCCTTGGTGCTGTCTCTAGGCACATCAAGGATAGGGGGATCATTAGGGGCACTCAGCATGGCTTCACCGAGGGGAAGTCATGCTTAACCAACTTGATAGCCTTTTATGAGGACATAACCTGGTGGATAGATGATGGTAAAGCTGTGGATGTGGTCTATCTCGATTTCAGTAAAGCGTTTGACACGGTCTCCCACAGCATCCTCGCAGCTAAACTGAGGAAGTGTGGTCTGGATGATCGGGTAGTGAGGTGGATTGTGAACTGGCTGAAGGAAAGAAGCCAGAGAGTGGTGGTCAATGGGACTGAGTCCAGCTGGAGGTCTGTGTCTAGCGGAGTTCCGCAAGGGTCGGTTCTGGGACCAGTTCTATTCAATATATTCATTAATGACTTGGATGAGGGATTAGAGTGCACTGTCAGCAAGTTCGCTGATGACACAAAACTGGGAGGAGTGGCTGACACAATGGAAGGCTGCGCAGCCATTCAGAGAGACCTGGACAGGCTGGAGAGTTGGGCAGGGAGAAATTGAATGAAATATAACAAGGGCAAGTGTAGAGTCCTGCATCTGGGCAAGAACAACCCCATGTACCAGTACAAGTTGGGGACAGAGATGTTGGAGAGCAGCGTAGGGGAAAGGGACCTGGGGGTCCTAGTGGACAGCAGGATGACCATGAGCCAGCAGTGTGCCCTTGTGGCCAAGAAGGCCAATGGCATCCTGGGGTGTATTAGAAGGGGTGTGGTCAGCAGGTCGAGAGAGGTTCTCCTCCCCCTCTACTCTGCCCTGGTGAGGCCGCATCTGGAATATTGTGTCCAGTTCTGGGCCCCTCAGTTCAAGAAGGACAGGGAACTGCTAGAGAGAGTCCAGCGCAGAGCCACGAAGATGATGAAGGGGGTGGAACATCTCCCTTATGAGGAGAGGCTGAGGGAGCTGGGTCTCTTTAGCTTAGAGAAGAGGAGACTGAGGGGTGACCTCATTAATGTTTATAAATATGGAAAGGGCAAGTGTCATGAGGATGGAGCCAGGCTCTTCTCAGTGACATCCCTTGACAGGACAAGGGGCACTGGGTGCAAGCTGGAACACAGGAAGTTCCACTTAAATATGAGGAAAAACTTCTTTACGGTGAGGGTGACTGAACACTGGAACATGCTGCCCAGAGAGGTTGTGGAGTCTCCTTCTCTGGAGACATTCAAAACCCACCTGGACGCGTTCCTGTATGATATGGTCTAGGGAATCCTGCTCCGGCAGGGGGATTGGTCTAGATGATCTTTCGAGGTCCCTTCCAATCCCTAACATTCTGTGATTCTGTGATTCTGTGATTCTGTGGAAATAACAAGTAAGATAATTTATTTTCTGCAACAGTATAGAACACTTAGTAGTACGAAGAATCTGAAGATAAATGTTTGTTTAAAAGTTTTTTGGGTTTTTTTTAAAGGAGTAGCAAGTAAAGTTTAGAGAGTCTTCAGACTGCAGAACAAAAATTTATTTTCATTAATATACCAAGCTTTTTTGAACAGAATTTTTCTGTAGTTCCAAATATCAAGAAATGTGAATGACAAGAATGACTTTTTTTTTTACTTTAAGATAGGAATGGTTAAAACTAGTTATGAATAACATTCACTATATTTACCAACTACTGTAACCTCTTTCACCTCAACTTCAAGTACTCAAGAATACTAGTAGTTCTAAACTTGAGAAACACATCATATTTCAGGCACATAGATGTTCTTATTAGCTATTTTTAGGAGACTTTCTCATGTATAAGGACCAACGATAACTTATTCAGAATTTTCAGTTCTAATTTCTGTTTTGGAACCTAAAACATAAGCGTCACAGCCCTGAACTCACAGACGCCTAAATTATGTGGTGGATTTTCCTTTTAGCAAATAGAGCAGTGAGTGTTCCATATGGAAAAATAGAATTCCACAGCTGACGCTCATCTACTGTTCTGCCTTTCAGCTACTAAATATGAAAGCTGTGAGAGCATCTAACTGAAACATTCCTGTCAATGCAGAGAAGAGAAAAGTCAATATTAAGGTAAAAAGAACTGAATTTTACATATACTGAAAACAAAACAGGATATATAAGTGGTGTGGTGGTGCAGACACCCCCCACCCCCACCAGGCTGCATTATAATATCAGGACCAACATTCATCAGGGAACAGTGAGTGGTCTGAGTCAATCAGGCACTCTATGAATCTGCCTCGAGATGCAGTGAGTGGTTTGAGGCAATTAGGCAATCCCTGATCCTGCTTACTGGTGCAATAAGTTGATATGACCTGGTATCTCCCTGTCTTAGGCACAAGTGCCATGAGTTAGTATGATTAGGCATCCCCTAACCACACCAGTAACTCCTGTTGCCCAGAAAATGGACAAAAACAATGAGTTGTGATGACTGGGCACTCCTCAACCATACGTGACTGCTGTTGGCTGAGAAACATACCCAAACTCCTCCTGCACTGCACCATCTCCTGCTCTGAACAGTGCCAAGAATGCCTGACAAGAATTATGGCCATCTCAAAAAAAAAGTACTGACCAAAGGCAATCATCTTGTGATCTTATAAATATTGATTCTCAGTGAGGCCCTTTGAGCTCTTTGGGATCGCAACAGGCTGTGAGCCTGCATCTACCCTTGAGTTGGGACGCCTCTCGGGGCTGCTTCCACCATGTCCAGGCTTGACCTGTGAGGTAATTTAGACCATCCACTGATAGACGCTGACAAAGGGAAAGAGTGAGTAATTCACTATTATTGGATTTCTTAAATACAGTAAGTAATTCACTATATTTCAATTTCACGAGACTTTCAGAGATTATTGGATTCCAAAATTTGTGATCTGCAGAAAATAAAATATCTTAAATATAGATTAACCTCTATATCTAGGAGGTTAGCAGGGCTCATTGAAAGAGCTTTAAACTAGTATGGAAGGGGAAAAGGGATAAAAACAGGCTAGAGACAAGCCTGTGGACTGCACGCCAGTGCTTCTGGGATGGTGGGCTAGTGAGGTCTTGCGGTCTGCCATCTCAGTGGAGGCAGGGGATGGACACCCATGTGGGAGCAGAGATACAAGGGTTATTGGTGGATTAGAAACCACAGAAGTGCGTGAGAATGGTCGTGCAGGAATTAGGGCTTTCCACAAAGATGTCAGGATCAAAGCCCAGCTGAACTGCATATACACCAATGCACGCTGCAGGGGCAAGAAACAGGAGGAGCTGGAAGCTACTGTGCAGCAGGAAAACTATGACATAGTTGCTGTCACAGAAACATGGTGGGATGACTTGCACAACTGGAGAGCTGCAATGGATGGCTATAAACTCTTTGGAAAGTAGCAGAGGCAGTAGGGTAGTCCAGTACGTTAGGGAGTGTTTTGACTATCTAGAGCTTGAGGATGATGATGACATGGTTGAGTGTCTGTGGGTAAGAGTGAGGAGGAAGGCCAACAGGACAGATATCATGGAATCATAGAATGGTTTCAGTTGGAAGGGACCTTCAAGATCATCTAGTTCCAACCCCCCTGCCACAGGCAGGGACACCTTTCCACTTTCCAACCCCCCTGCCACAGGCAGGGACACCTTTCCACTAGAATAGGTTGCTCAAAGCCTCATCCAATCTGGCCTTAAACACTGCCAGGGAGGGGGCATCCACAACTTCTCTGAGCAACCTGTTCCAGTGTCTCACCACCCTCACAGTCAAGAATTTCTTCCTAATATCTAATCTCAATCTACCCTCTTTCAGTTTAAAACCATTCCTCCTCATCCTGTCACTACTTGCCCTTGTAAAACCCCCTCTCCTGCTTTCCTGTAGGCCCCCTTCAGGTACTGGAAGGCTGCTATGAGGTCTCCCCAGAGCCTTCTCTTCTCCAGGCTGAACAGCCCCAACTCTCTCAGCCAGTCTTCATGGGAGAGGTGCTCCAGCCCTCTCATCATCTTCGTGGCCCTCCTCTCAACTCACTCCAACAGGTCCGTGTCTTTCTTCTGTTGGGGGCCTCAGAGCTGGACACAGTACTCCAGGTGGGGTCTCATGAGAGCAGAGCAGAGGGGGAGAATCACCTCCTTCGACATGTTGGCCACACTTCTTTTGATGCAGCCTAGGATACGATTGGCCTTCTGGGCTGCAAGCGCACATTGCCAGCTCATGTTGAGCTTCTCATCAACCATCACCCCCAAGTCCTTCTCCTCAGGTCTGCTCTCAATCCATTCTCTGCCCAGCCTGTATCTGTGCTTGGGATTGCCCCGACCCACATGCAGGACCGTGCACTTGTCCTTGTTGAACTTCATGCAGTTTGCACAGGCCTATCTCTCAAGCCTGTCAAGGTTCCTCTGGATGACTTCCCTTCCCTCCAGCATGTGAACCTCAACACACAGATTGGTGTAGTCGTCAAACTTGCTGAGGGTGCACTCAATCCCACTGTCCATGTCACCGACAAAGATGTTAAACGGGACCAGTCCCAATACCGACCCCTGAGGAACGCCACTCATCACTGGTGTCCACTTGGACATTGAACTACTTTGCACTGAAAAATCAATAAATAAGTGCCATTTGGATATCAGTTTCATACAGTCTGATTCAAATGAAAAGAAAATGTAGATCTAGTATTTTGGTGGAATACCAATGAAAAATTACATTTCTGTCCTCTTCACTTTGCTCATTCATGAACCGAGAAATAGATAATGGAAGGGAGGAGAGATAATAGAATAGAGCCTTTCATTATCTTAGTCCATTTATACTAGCATGTAAGTAATTAAAAATACCTAAACTCCACCCCCAAAAAATTGAGTCCACAAGTGAAGTTCTTGAAAACTTCATTATGGTAGTATTTTTTTTCATTACTGAGATTACATTGAGCAATGCATTACTGTTTTATAAATAAAACTTCTTAAAATTATTTTGACAAACATCCAATAGTAATTGAATCACAAATGTTTTAAAAATAGTTCTTGCAGAGATATTGTCAACTACCATTTTTTATACATATTCAGTATTGTTAGTATTTGAAGTAACGAAAGAATAACAAGCAGTGCTACCTGAAGATAGAGATAGAATTCACAAACTTTTCTATTAGAAATTAGGAAATGTTTCTTAGAACTTTTTTTTTTTGCTTATTCCTGGTGTTAACAAGGTTTTTAAATGCTTCTTAGAGGATGTGTATCTATAGAGTGGAAGGATATTTGAGAATTTCTAATTGAAATTCATTGAATATATATACCAACTCTGAAAATTACACTGTTGTCCAAATAAAGTTTATTCCAATACAACAAATGATATAGGAATAATATTCATTGTAGCCTAAGATATTAAGCTACCATAACTAATACTTAAATACAAAATTTCTGAGACTAAACTTATTTCTGCTTAAATGCTAAACTGTTTTGGAG
This sequence comes from Nyctibius grandis, assembly GCF_013368605.1. Classification (NCBI taxonomy): domain Eukaryota; kingdom Metazoa; phylum Chordata; class Aves; order Nyctibiiformes; family Nyctibiidae; genus Nyctibius; species Nyctibius grandis. The sequence continues at coordinate 72,523,812 of NC_090659.1, read as the reverse complement.
GCAGAAACATTGAGTGAGGGAAATTATTCCACAGACTTCAAGCCTCAGGCTTTTTATGATGCTCTAAAACAAACTCAGTTCAAGTTTTTTTCTGGAACTGCAAAGTTTCGCAATCTCATTAATGCAACTGTGACTGTGATATGTCACACTTGAAAAATGTGGTGAATACTGATACAAGGATTTAGGTCCAACGCTCATTAAAAGCAGGATGGTTGCATTAAATAGTTGGCAATGAAACCAGGAAATCCACAAACTGTGATATTTATAATGTTAGCATTGGATTTGGACCCTTTCCTGATTCTCTTAGCCATTGGTTCATCAAATATCATCATCGCAAACTAACTGCTTGAACACAGACCTCAAAATAATACTAAATTTGTTATACTGAGCATATTGGATTTAAAGGGAAAGAAGCTACGTAAATCATTGTAGAAACTTTAGATGAAGCTAAGGAATTAATTTTATGTAGTTATTCCTTTCTTTTGATCAAAATAATAATAAAAAAGAATTAACAGTAAGTTAGCCTTCTACAAATCAATGTTAATGCTGCTTCCAAAATGCTGGTGAATGTTAAGAGAATAGAAACTGGTATGAGAGCCTGAACAATTATGTCTGCTTCAGGTGATGTTTATCTATGAACATGCATCAAACAATTAACAAACTCAGTACATTAGGTAGGGATAATTAAATCATCATTAATTCACACATGTAAGAAAGTTTGTGTCAAGTTAAAATTTTCTGTATAAATTTAATGGTGTCTCAGAATATTTTATCAATCTTTGCCTTGCAAAGTAAAGAGGTTTTAACACAGTAATATGCAAATAAAGGTTTTTACGTTAACTAGCCTTCACACACATTTGACCTTGGTTATATTCAAGATAGTGCAGCCTCCAGGCTGTGACATAGGGTAAAACATATTTCCTTCTATTTGCCTCTATCGTTAATAATATTTTCAAGCAAGAATGATGAAATAAAGTAGTTGTGCTGCATGTAAATATTGTTAAGAATGAAAAATGAAATGACAAATTCAGCTTTTGTTTTATCACATCTTTCAAAATTCAGGGTTTATAGAGCCTTGTTTGACAAATCATTGTTAATTGTTATTGAGTATTAATTATAATTCCCACTGACCTATATGGGAGATGTGAATGCACCCCATCTTGTAGAATTCGGGTTGAACAGTTCTACTTGTCTCTAGGTCGTATATCTGTATTTAAAAATGGATACTTACCTATATAAAAAGACTGTGAGACACAAAAAGATTTGCCCCAGGTAGAAGCAGATACAGCATGGCAGAGGAAGTAATCATGTTCAATAAGTGTCCTTGTGGGCTCTAGAGCAAGAGTGCAACACTTTATCTAACAAACATCAGTCATTAGGCTCATCTCTTTCTATGCTGTATTTGTTCTTTAAGTAGAAGATTACAATCATAGCACTTTCTTAATTTGATACTTGCCTTTGGAATTTTAAATGTGAAAATAATGTAAAAAAAATTGCAGGCTGTTATTGTATCACACATATTTCAGAAAATAAAGTATTTTAGGTTATGATGGTATCCTTTGTCATCATTGACTCTTCAGTAATTGTTTTTGTTTCGTTATGCTTTCCTTTTTCTTGCTTTGAATCATTTAATGTATTTTCAGTTTCCTTTTTCTTTTTTCTCAACAGTCTGTGAGTTCACACATTTAATTTCTGGATCAGTTCATATGTAATATGTCTTCACATATGGAATTTAAATATTTTCTGAAAAGTAATTGGAAGCTGGGCTTTCACATTTCATTGGTAATGTTTTCATTTGTGATGTTCAAATGCTGGTAGCTTCTTTCTTTGTTGGTCATGCCTCTGTAAATGCTTGACTACAAGATAAGGTGCCCATTCAGAAATTCTGAAGGTTAAATCAGATTTTTCATATTAGGATACAGCTATTATGAAGTAGGTAACTAAGGAAAAATTCATCTTTGACATCAGTGACATAAGTCAGATATGCCTCTTTTTCACTTTAACAGTACCGTTTGTTTAAAAGTGACATCCACCGTTGTACGAGTAGTTTGATTCACTGCTGAAAATATTAAAATGGATGTAATTGTAAAAGTGTTGTGGATTGTTAATTCATGTCAGCATTTAGTTTTAAGCAAATGAGCAGCCCTACAACAACAAACAGGACCATTTGTATAATTAGATTAAATATCTGTCTTGTTTCCTTGCACAAAATGTGTTCTCAGCACTACGAGAGAACCCACCCAGGATATGTACCCCACAAAGTATGTGGGATGCACCTCAACCAACTTAACAGTACACAGCATGGATGTTACATTTACACTGTTCTCCCTAGACTTCATTAGTGACTGTCAGTCTGTCAACTGAGAGAAATAGTGTCTTAGAGTGTTATTCGTCTGACCTATTTTAGGCATCTATTTTAGGCATCTATTTTTTTAGGGCAAGATGAATCATCTTATACAAGTAGCTGTTTTTCTCCATTGACAGGAAAGAGCCTTTGATGATTAATCTACACAGTAGTTGTCTACAGTTGGTCAGAATACCACCCAGCATATCTCTGTGGTAAAATGAAGTGTCATACAAGAGCCTGAGTAGGTCCAGATGAACTAGATCCTGTCATGAATAATATAAGTAGCACAGTTAAAGAAGCAGTGTCTATTAGCTGGAGTATGCAATAAAGCTCTAATATGGTTAAGTTATCTCAAAAACCTGAAGTTTATTCATTCAGAACTAGCATAATATTTTTTCAACACTTCATTATGCCATATAAAACTACTTACATTGTGTCATATCCCACATACATACAAAAAAAATGAAAAAGAGATAAGTTCTAAAGAAATGTTTTATTTACATACACCATTAGGGGAAAAAAGAAAGAAACACACACAAAAATAAAACAAGTATCCTAAAGCAAGTTTATCCTGATACAGGAATTGGTCTTGTATTTCCATCAAATTTCTGCTGCTTAAAATCTATTTTGTGTAAGAACAGTTTAGGTTCTTTTTTCAAACCTTTAGTTTTTAAGGTATATGATTCAGTTGTGCTTCAATTTTCATATAAGCAAGGATACATGATCAAGCAATGTGACACATCAACCTTATTTGTTTTAGAATATTATACAATTATATTGTTTTACTGTTATTTCACAGGTATTTTCTTATTTTACATATTTCAGATATAGTTCCATGAAGTGGTTACTCACGAAAAAAAGACAAGAAAATAGGAAAATTAAGACTAACATAGTAGTATTTTGTCTCTCTTAATGGTTCAAAATCTTTGAAAGATACTGCAAAATGTGAATTTGGTACAAATGCTAGTTAGAGGACTGAACATCTCATTCAACATTCATGTAAATTACAGACAACTTCACTGAAGACATAGAAACTATTTTATATAAATATTGAATAACTAAGAGTTATGTCAGGATTTATAACTATGTATTTTCTCAGCACTCAGTAGGAGTATTATTTCAAAGATGAGGAGGTAATAGCTACTTATGTTTCCAAGCTTTATTCAACATTGATGTCTTTGGGATCCACTTTGATGAAAAGTTCTGGATATGAATTGGGGAGGGTAAGTATGACATGCTCCTTTACAGACAAATTCTATGTCATCTCTTCTGAGCTGTGCTGAGAAAATTGAGTTTGTATTTACTTCCATGGAATGAGCTGACATTAGATAACCAGATAAAACATAATATTGTTGTAGGGGCAGTCTCTTTTTGTTTGTAATTTCCTGAAAATTGAAAGCTTCCTTTTAAAGATAGAATGTAATAAATTAGCTATTTTTTTGTCTGTCAAAATTAATTCAGTTAATACAACACTGATACTTGTTCATGATGTAGTATTGTAGTCTTGAAGAAACTATCTTCAGGCAAAAAGTAATATCAACACAGCTGTCAACAGTTGTTGCAAGACAGATAAAAATATGAATCTTGAAGTGTGCTGGCTTGCATTAAATCTCATATAATGAATACTTTTTTTTAATGTTATACCTTCTTTAAAATATCAGGTTTAAGTGAAAATTATGGATTAGCATAACTATACTGATCAAGGTTATTCCTGGAATTAAATTATAACTACATGAGAGAATGAAAGAATTCTCTACCTAACACATCTCAGTAATTTTAAATAGTTATATTGAGAATATTAAGTAAATTTTCTATTTGTGAGCATAAGTATCACTGTATTTGGATCTGACCAGAGCTCCCTCTCTCCCAATGTATTATCTCTTTCTCTCTCAGGTTGTCTAATAATTCTTGGTTTTGAGAACAGATACAGGTGGGTTTTGTTGGTATTTTTTTTTAAAGTGATCACTTCGTGTTAAATTAATTCCTCTTAAGACCTTTCAAGACATTGTGCAATAATGACATTAGAAATGTTATGATGCACTATGTGAAATACTATTTTCTTCTTATCTTCTTTTTAATTTTTAGCTTGATAATTTCTTTGTTTACATCTATGTTTGTTATAAAGAGATAAGAAATAATAATCCCTTATTTACATTCTCTTCAAACCTTTTTTGCTTTACAGACTTCTGGTAAACGTAACCAATTATATTTTTCCAAACTAGAAACCTATTTAATATCACTTCATACGGAAGAAATTATTTCTGAATGCTTTGTGAAAGACTTAGTAACTTTTTCTTGTTTAGTTTAACTTCCTTTGCTAATTTATGCTAACATATTTTCTGTCTTTTTTTGTCAGTGAGCACTGACCTAAGGATTTCAAAGAATTCCTCACTCTGATTCCAAGACCTCTTTCCTGAGCATTTGTCCTGGTTTGGCTAAAACAGAACCAATTTTCCTTTCAGTGATTTTTATTTTCAGTGATTTTAACTTTCAGCTAAGCTGCTTCTAAGTAACTGCATTTTCTGAAACTAACTGCATGTTTTGCAGACAGTGTCTGCTTCCAGGACTGATAACGCTCCAAGTTTGTAGTTATCACAGAGGCACCGGTAGGGATGTTATACAGAAAGGCTCTTGCTTGTACTTATTCCTAGAGAAACCAAGGTCACTGCTAAATTCCTCACTAATTACGAATGAAGAGCTGTAGAGGGGTTGCACCTGCAGGGAGGAGCGGACAGGACAGGTGACCCAAAATTGACCAACGAAGGTATTCCATCCCATACATGTCATTCTCAGTATAAAGTGGGGGGATCATGAGGGTGTCACTCTGTTCTGCTATGGCCGGCATCCGAAGAGGGCTCTGTGCATTTTCCTGCTGCCCCTGATCCCAATCTGTGAGTTCCTGAATCCAGTTCCTGTCCATCACTGGGCCCAGCCTGGGCCTTCCCGGAGCCTGCTCTGCAGTGCCAGTCATGACGTGATCATCATCGAGGGAGCTCGATCTTGGTTTTGTGTATATTTTTATATATTTAATTATTTCTATTATTATTATTATACTCTTTTTCATTATTATAGTTTATTAAAACTGTTTTAACTTTCCAACCTGTAAGACTTTCTCCCTTTTCTCTTTACCTTCCTCTTCTGGGGGGTGAGGAGGGTTAACAGAGAGCATCTGCCATTGGTTTAATAGCCAGCCCAGCTTTAAACCATGACAGCATTGATGACTAGTCTAGCATAGCCCTGGGCAACCCATTATGTTTTTCATTCTGCCAGGAATTAGGAACAATTTTCCTAAAACTTTGTGTTGTATTTGTTGTCATATAACTTCACAAGTAAATTTGTTGTCCAGTTGCTCAGTTTTCTTACAGCTCTTTTACAACATGCTTGTTTGCTTGCTCATTTCCCAGGGCACGCTGACATTGTATAATACAATTTTGCGTATTTATTGAGCTTCCTCTCTATCACTTCAGACAGCAACATTTTTGAACTTTCTGCTTCTAGAAGTAGATTATTTACATCTGTCTCTATGTTAGCCTAGTGCCGTGGTGCACCACTAGGTTTTAGGTTAAACTAAGTAGTGGAATATGGCTCCTTTTCAATGGATTCTTTACAGTGGATTCTCTGTCTCCTTTTAATAAATTCCACAATGCAACGTTTTGTATCCTAACATAGGTTTTTAGGGCAAATAGGGTAAATTGCTCTTTAGTGACACTTTTGTCTCTCCATTAATTATAAAGGAATGCTAGAAAAGTATTCTAGATTAGATTAAGATCATAAATCTCTAAAGGGTAATGAATCCTAGCTTTAGTACGAGCTAGTTACTGATACCTGAACATGCTCAATGGGGTTTAGAAAAAGTCATGAGAATGATGGCAGAGGTATTACAGTTTACCCATCATTCTGCAAAGAACCACTTGAGACACTAATATCTCTGTGTCACAAGAGGCATCTTGAAGCTTTTCACTTCCTCCTGTACTCCAAAAGTTATTATGTTCGTCTGAAGGAGAGTCACAATAGGTGATCTCATTATGGCAGTTTCTGAAATCAAGAACCCACTATACTGAGGATGGCCCTTCAAATCTAAGCATAATTCAGAATATTAAGACAGTTTATAATTGCAGGTTAAAAGGTTTCTTTAAAGTTTTTTTAAAAATATTTTAAAAATTACAAAGCTTATAATAATTCCTTTTGTGTCAATGAACTTTCTAGTCTATTAAACCTTGGTCAAGCCTCAGAGCTCCAAGCTTTTTGAAGCAGTACTTAAATGCACTTTTTGTGGCACTGCTTTCTCTAAAGCTTATCAGTACAGTAGGTGCTCTTACACACAACAGATTTCTGACCTTTAGTTATTCTTTCCCTCATCTATTCTTTGGTCAATATTTTATCTTTGTCAAAGTAATTTTCATCTCATCAGTCTGCTTTTGTCACCACTTAAATAGTGGCTTTTACATGTCTTTTTTAAACCTTATTCTTCATTTTATCTATTATATACAAAATATAAAACCACTTTTGGAAAACAATTTTTCAAGTCTCTGATAAATTATGAAGGAGTTAGGCATCTGAATGATATAAGTAGGGAAAAAGTTTGCTTTGCTACAGGCTTTATAAATTATGTAGAAGAACTTTAAAATTCCTACAGGACCTGTTATAGTCGTTCAAGATGTTTTAAGAGTTTACTGAAATAAAAATAAAATATGGAGGTGGGAGTTCCTTTGCTCCCAGCATTCACAGCAATCATATTTAGTAATACATATTTCTGAGATGAATTTGGAGAAAAAGACAACCACAACTAAACCAAAAGTATTGTCACTTGAGTAATTAATATTTAGTTCAAAGGATAGAAATACAGATTACACAAAATCTTGCTTTTTTTTAGTGAAATGTTTAATTCTTAATTTTGGTAGCAGTATTCCAAAGCCTTCAGGCTCACAAATCGCTTCAGTCTTTCACTGTAAACAGTTTTTGAAAAGACTACAGTTTATCCTGTCTACACCTCTATGTACAAACATAGTGGTCATGGACATTGTTAACTCTAGCCTTTTACTTGAATTAGGCTTTCCTCTTCTTTTATGGTTACCAGGTCCTGTTTTCTGTTCATAATTTATACAAAACTTCAGTATCCAAGCATAAATATTTTTGAAAGGAACTAAGGTGTCTAAACATAGGTGCCTGACACAATTTTGAGATACACCAAGGTATCATAGATATCTGTATTGGGCTGGCAGGTATGACACAGAATTTAATAGATTTTGGAGCAACAATTACACTCAAGAAGAATATCCCACATTGCCTAAGATGGTATTGATGTTTAGGCAAGTGAATCTTGTGCATTTTTTCAATAAACTGAAAATTGTTATCATTAATGTTTCCATAGGATCATTTAAGTTCTAAGATGTACAGCACACAGCTCTGCCATTCTTTTTTTTGTGTTTTTTTTTTTGTTTGTTTGTTTGTTTGTTTTAATTACGTTACCCATATTTGTGGAATAATCACAAATCACAGAATGGTTGAGGTTGGAAGAAACTTTTGGAGATCATCTACTGCAAGCACTCTGACCAAGCAGGGTCACCTAGAGCAGATTGCCCAGGGCAGTGTCCAGTCAGGGTTTGAAGACCTTCAAGAATGATGGCCCCAAACTTTTCTGGGCCGTTACAGAAGCAGTTAATTTGGCCACTCCTTAGAGTAAAAAAGTGTTTTTCTTGTGTAGTCCTGTCACTGGATATTTCTAAGAAGAGCCTGGCCTCATCTTCTTTACACCTTCCCTTCAAGTATTCATACACACTAATAAGATCAACCCCTGAGTCTTCTCTTCTCCAGGCTGAACAATCCCAGCTCTCTCAGTCTTACCTCATATGAAAGAAGTTTCAGTTTCTTATTCATCTTTATGAAATTTTGCTGGACTCGCTGCAGTAGCTCCATATCTCCTTTGTGCTAGGGAGCCCAGAAATGGACACAACACTCTAGATGTGTTTTACTAGTACTGAGTAGAGAGGAAGGAACATCTTCCTTTACCTTCTGGTAACACTTCTCCCAGTGCAGCCCAGGTGTCTTTTGGCCTTCCTTTATACAAGAGCATAGAAGGTGACCTTTTAACAAAGGTAACCTTTGCTTGCTCATGGCCAGCTTGCTGTCCACCAGGACCCCCAGATCCTTCTTTTTAGAACTCCTTCTAGCCAGACAGCCCCCAGCTTATACTGGTGCACAGGGTTATTCCTCCCCTGTCACAGAGGAGAGTGATTAAGGTTTTAGGTCACTTAAAGAATCACTGCCAAAGATATTAGCAAAAGTGATTTTAATGAGAATTTGTAAAAGTGTGTCTTAACAAAGTTCGAATGACAAAGTTCACTCTATTACTTACTACAAAAGGAGAAATCGAGGCAGAATTGGGCTAGAATGGTTTACACAGAGAGTGGGAGTGTACAGGTTTAGAGGGAAAAAGGTAAAGGAAAAAGAGTAAGGAAGACCCTCACCTTGAGTCATAAGGTTCAGAAAGGACCCCCTTACTTTCTAAACTTCTCAGAGAGGAGTCTAGGTGTAGCTGGATCCAGTCCTAGTCCAGTCTTGGTCAATGGTTTATGTCAAAGGGAATTAGACATAATTTCTCCTGGAGGAGGAGCCCACTGAGAGCTTATGGGTGAAGATTAAAGGAAGGGCAGGGACTGGAGACATTAGAGTGGGCATCTGCTACAGGCCACCCTACCAGGAAGACTGAGCGGATGAGGCCCTCTACAGACAGATAGGTGTAGCCTCACATTCACAAGCCCTGGTCTTCATGGGGGACTTCAACCACCCCGATATCTGTTGGAAAGACAACACAGCCAGGCACAAGCAATCCAGGATGGTCCTGGAATGCGTGGATGATAACTTCCTTCACTGTGATAGAGGAGCCAACGAGGAGAGGTGCCATGCTGGACCTTGTTCTCACCAACAAGGAGGGGCTGGTGGGGAATGTGAAGCTCAAGGGCAGCCTTGGCTGCAGCAACCATGAAATGATGGAGTTCAAGATCCATAGAGCAGTGAGGAGGGCATACAGCATGCTCTCTACCCTGGACTTCAGGAGAGCAGACTTTGGCCTCTTCAGGGAGCTGCTTGGGAGAGTACCATGGGTTAGAACCCTAGAGGGAAGAGGAGCCCAATATAGTTGGTTAATATTCAAGGATCACCTCCCCCAAGCTCAGGAGCGATGCATTCTGACAAAGAGGAAATCAGGCAAAAACGTCAGGAGACACACACGGATGAACAAGGAGTTCCTGGTCAAACTCAGACATAAAAAGGAAGCCTACAGAGGGTGGAAGCAAGGGCAGGTAACCTGGGAACAATACAGAGAAATTGTCTGAGCAGCCAGAGATCAGGTTTGGAAAGCTAAAGCCCTGATAGAATTAAATCTGGCCAGGGATGTCAAGGACAACAAGAAAAGCTTCTATAGGTATGTCAGTGATAAAAGAAAGACTAGGGAAAATGTGGGCCCTTTCTAGAAAGAAACAGGAGACCCAGTTACCAGGGATATGGAGAAGGCTGAGGTACTCATATTTTTTGCCTCAGTCTTCACTGGCAAGTGCTCTAGCCTCATCACCCAAGTCACAGAAGGCAAGGGTAGGGACTGGGAGAATGAAGAATCCCCTGCTGTAGGAGAAGATCAGGTTCGAGACCATCTAAGGAACCTGAAGGTGCACAAGTCCATGGGACCTGATGAGGTGCATCCACAGGTCCCGAGGGAACTGGCGGATGAAGTTGCTAAGCCGCTATCCATCATTTTTGAGAAGTCATGGCAGTCTGGTGAAGTTCCCACTGACTGGAAAAGGGGAAACATAACCCCTATTTTCAAGAAGGGAAAAAAGGAAGACCCGGGGAACTACAGGCCAGTCAGTCTCACCTCTGTGCCTGGCAAGATCATGGAGCCGATCCTCCTGGAAACTATGCTAAGGCACAAAGAACATAAGGAGGTGATTGGTGACAGGCAACATGGCTTCACTAAGGGCAAATCATGCCTGACAAATCTGGTGGCCTTCTACGATGGGGTTACAGCACTGGTGGATAGGGGAAGAGCAACTGATGTCATCTGCCTGCACTTGTGCAAAGTATTTGACACTGTCCCACATGACATCCTTGTCTCTAAATTGGAGAGACACGGACTTGACAGATGGACCACTCGGTGGATAAGGAATTGGCTGGATGGTCACACTCAAAGAGTTGTGGTCAACAGCTCGATGTCCAAGTGGAGACCAGTGACGAGTGGCGTTCCTCAGGGGTCGGTATTGGGAACAGTGGTGTTTAACATCTTTGTCGGCAACATGGACAGTGGGATTGAGTGCACCCTCAGCAAGTTTGGTGATGACACCAAGCTGTGTGGTGTGGTCGACGTGCTGGAGGGAAGGGATGCCATCCAGGGGGATCTTGATGGGCTTAAGAGCTGAGCCTGTGTGAACCGCATGAAGTGCAACAAGGCCAAGTGCAAGTTTCTCCATGTGGGTTGGGGCAATCCCAAGCACAAAACAGGCTGGGCAGAGAATGGATTGAGAGCAGCCCTGAAGAGAAGAACAACTTGGGGGTGATGGTTGATGAGAAGCTCAACATGAGCCGTCAATGTGCGCTTGCAGCCCAGAAGGCCAATCGTATCCTGGGCTGCATCAAAAGGAGCATGGTCAGCAGGTCAAGGGACGTGATTCTGCCCCTCTACTCTGCTCTTGTGAGACCCCACCTGGAGTACTGCATCCAGCTCTGGGGCACCCAATATAAGAAGGACATGGAGCTGTTGGAGCAAGTTGAGAGGAGGGCCACAAAGTTGATGAGAGGGCTGGAGCACCTCTCCTATGAAGACAGGCTGAGAGAGTTGGGGCTGTTCAGCCTGGAGAAGAGAAGGCTCTGGGGAGACCTCATAGCAGCCTTCCAGTACCTGAAGGGGGCGTACAAGAAAGCTGGAGAGGGACTTTTTGCAAGGGTGTGTAGTAATAGGATGAGGGGGAATTAAACTGAAAGAGGTTAGATTTTTATCACATATTAGGAAGAAATTCTTTCCTGTGAGGGCGGTGAGATGCTGGACCAGGTTGCCCAAAGAAGTTGTGGACGTCCCCTCCCTGGCAGTGTTTAAGGCCAGGTTGGATGGGTCTTTGAGCAACCTGTTTAGTGGAAAGGTGTCCCTGTCCATGGCAGGGGGCTTGAAACTAGATGGTCTTTAAGGTCCCTTCCAACCAAAACCATTCTATGATTCTGTGATTCTATGATTCTATGAACTGGATACAGGGATTTCAGTGGTGTTGATTCAATACTATGTTATGTGTTTTGTACAATGTGGGATAGCAGGTATTTAAGGTTTAACACTATTATGGTATATCATAAGATTAGATTATATGATTTTCTAAAAATACTTAAACAATCAGTAATCAACAATCTATCATAATTGATACAATCATTTAGTTAAAGAATCAAAAGTTTACTTACATCAAATTGCATATGTATATACATACACAGAGAGATATAGAAATAGGTAGAAATAGGTATAGATATAGAGGTTAACCTGTAATTAAGATGTTTCTTTTTCTGCAGATCATAAATTCTGGAATGCAATAGTTTTTGAAAATCTCATGAAGTCGAAATAGAGTGAATTACTCACTAAATTTATTGAAGTGGCAAAACCAATTAATAGTGAGTTACCCGCTCTTTCCCTTCATTGTAATCTATTGGCGGACGGTCTAAATAAACTCACGAGTCAAGGCTGGACATTACGGAATCTGCCCTGAGAGGCGTCACAACTTGAGGGGAGATGCAGGATCACAGCCTGCTGCAATCCCAAAGAGCTCAAAGGGCCTCACTCAGGATCAATATTTATAAGATCACAAGATGATTGCCTTTGGTCAGTACTTTTTTTTTTTCAGATATTCACAATTCTTGTCAGGCAGTCTTAGCACCTTTCAGTGGGTGCCACAGTCCAGTGCAGGAGGAGTTTCGTGTATGTTTCTTAGCCAACAGGAGTCAGGTACTGTTGGGGAGCGCCCAATCATCCCAACTCATTGTTCTTGTCCATCTCCTGGGCAACAGCAGTTGCAGATGTGGTTAGGGGTGCCTAATTGTACTAACTCATTGTAGTTGTGCCTAGGATGGGGAGATACCAAGTCATCTCAACTCGCTGCACTGGCAAGCAGGATCAGAGGGCGCCTAATTGTCTCAGCCCACTCGTTCCCTAATTAATGCTGGCTGATCCTGAACATTATAATGCGGCCCAGGGAGGCGGGGGGAGCTGCATCACCACATCCCCCAGTGTCAGAATTTGCATTTTCCTTTGATTAACTTAATGAGATTGTTGTTGGCTGATTTCTCCAACCTGTTGAGGTCCCTCTGAAGGGCAGCATAATCATCTGGTGTATCAGCCACTCTTCCCATCCTTATATCTTCTGAAAACTTGCTGAGGGTGCAATCCATCCCAGCATCCAGGTCCTTAATGAAGATGTTACATGGTATTGACCCCAGTATTGACACCTGGGGTACACCACTAGTGACTGGCCTCCAGCTGGACTTTGTGCTGCTGATCACCACTCTCCAGCCCAAGCAGTTCAGGCAGTTTTCAATCCATCTCAGTCTCCACTTGTCCAGTCTGTACTTCATCAGTTTGTCTTTGAGGTTGTTGTGGGAAACACTATCAAAAGCCTTGTGAAAGTCAAAATAACAATATGCACTGCTCTCCCCTTGTACATAAAGGAGCCACTAATCTCATCATAGAAGGCTATCAGGTTGGTAAAGCAAGATTTCCCTTCATAAATGGATGCTGACTACTCCCAATTATCTTCTTGTCTTTGATATGTTTAGAAATGTTTTCCAGGATTATTTGCTCCATCATGTTTCCAGACTGAGGCAAGGCTGACCAGCCTGTAGTCCCCTGGCTTCTCTTTGCCCTTTGTGAAGGTAGAAGTGTCATTTGCTTTCTTCTAGGCTGCAGGAAACTCTCCCAATCACCATCTATGAAAGATAATTGATAGTGGTCATGCAGTGACATCAGCCAGATCTCAGCACTTGTGGGTGCATCCCATCCAAGTCCCATGGTCTTGTGAGTGTCCAATTTGTTTAAATATTCCCTACCCTGATCCTGCTGAGGATAAGTCTTCCTCATATCAGACTTTTCCACTGGTCTCAGGGGCCTGGGATTCCTGAAGTCTGGATTTACCTGTAAAGACAGAGCTGAAGAACGTATTCAATACCTTGGTCTTTTTCATTTCTTTTGTCACCACATCCCCTGACCCATTCAGAAGTAGGCCCACATTTTCCCTAGTTTTTCCTTTGCTTCTAATATATCTGTATAAATCCTTCTTGTTGCCCTTCAAATTCTTTGCCAGATTCAGCACCAGCTGGCCTTCGGATTTTCTAACCCCATCCCTTCATGGTCAGACAATGTCTTTATATTCCCCCTGGGTGATCTCACCTTGGTTCATTTTTTTTTATTCTTCCTTTTCTAAGTTTGAGTTTAGTCAGGAGCTACTTGTTCTTCCTTTGCTTCATTTCCTGCCTGTTGTGATGGACTGTTCTTGAGCTCAGAGGAAGTGATCCTTGAAAAATCAACCAGCTCTTCTGGACCCTTCTCTCCAGGACCTTCTCTATTGGGATTCTTTCAAGAAGGTCTCAGATCTTCTCTCCTGAAGTACAGGGTTGTGATTCTGCTTTTTGTCTTGTTCCCTCTCCTCTGGATCCTGAACTGCACCACCTCATGGTCACTTCAGTTAAACCTGCCCTTGACCTTCACACTCCCAGCCAGTTCTTCATTGTTTGTAAGTATGAAGTCCAGTAGAGTGGCCTCCCGTCATTGGCTCCTTAGTCATCTGCATCAGGAAGCTATCATAAATGCACTCAAGAAACCTTCTTGATTGCTTGTGCACTGCTGCGTTTTCCCTCCAGCCGATATTGGGCTGGCTCAAGTTTCACATAGAATCAGGGCCTGCAAATGTGAGGCTACTTCCTCCTCGTGCTGCTGTGAAGCTCAGGCTCAGTTGGTTCAGATGCTTCACTTGATGCAGCTTCCAGCCCCTTGCCTGCTACCAGGGCACTAAATCTCTTCTGCAGTTGTAAATCTGCAGGTGGAGAAGCATCTGGTGTTAAGTCATGAGCTTCCAGCCTTTACCATCACAGGTGTGTCCATTTCCCAACCCCATAAGTACAGCCTCTGCCACACTTCCTTCACTAGAGGTGGGGATTCAGGCTCCTGTTTTAGCTGCAGGGTCTCAGAAAAGATCCAGTTGATCTCCTCCTGTTGATCTCTTATGTTGTAGAGGTTGCTGAAGTCCTTCTGCAGCTCCTTTACTTGGTGATACATATGGTCCACCACTGCTTGTCTCCTGAAGGCAAGAAGCCGACCTCATGCTGTTCTATCCAGACCTTGAGATATATCACCACCATTGCTGAGCTGTTTTATGCTGTACTCAGCAGAGTTGCTGGCTGCCTTCTGTGCACCTTCCTGCACAATCTGCTGTGAAAACTGCTACATCTGTGAGGTGCCTTTATTAACTGCACTCTGTTAAAGACTTGTGGAGACAATGGTTTCAATTTTCAAAAAAAAAAAAAAGACAGACAGTTTGGTACTAATGTGGCATGTCATTCTTAGACTTTTTTCTAAGAAGTCCGAGTGCTTGCTCTCTGCTTATGAGTTTGAGGAATATTTTCTGGATCATAGATTTGGAAGGCAGGTAGACCTTTCACCTGTGTTTGCTCTGACCTTATTCTGGTACCCTGAAGTCTCAGATGTATTAATTACAAGGTGAGGAAGGATTTTGCAGGCAATGATTCCTACCTAGCTTATCACTTTCATCCAGCATGTATCTGTGCTGCCACAAAAAGGGACAATCCTTCCTTCCATTCTATTTCCACCTATTTATTCTCAATACTGGCACTGACATCCACAGGACTGCAAAATAAATCAGATGATAAAACTCAACTGAATAATAATAATAAAAAATAAACTGTTATTTTTTTTAGGATTAGCTTTCAGCTGGATCTGTTCTTTGATTAGTGCTGGAACAAGTGAAGTGGGAGCAACTAGAAACACAGGGAAACTAGAGGTGGACCGTGTGGGCATGAGCATTCTAGCAATGGTCTCAGTTTATGTCATAGAAATAATGCAACTATAGCTCAGGTAAAGCAGATTTTTCTCTTTTCCATGAAAATTGTATTTTTCATCTTATGCTGCCTGAACAGCAAAATAATCACCAGACACAAGTGACAAGCCATTTACAAGTCATTGGCAGTTTGCAGAAGAAACTCACTGGCCATTTTAAATTATCATGAAAAATTCCCAGTGTGATCTAATGGGGGCTGCGGAATTTGGAATAAGTATTATTAAAATGTTGAATTGCAGCGCAGTGGTTTGCTAGCAATGGAGATTTTTTCAGACTCCTATCACAGCACTTTCTTTAGTGCAGAATGGCTTGATCCATGCCATGTCTAGTACACAGATTTGTTCCTAAGAGTTTTCTTGCATCCTAGTCTTTCTTCCTCTAACATCATGGAGGAGTAGAACCTCAAGCAGTGGTAAATATTGAGACAAACTTTATGGAGTGGGTGATTTAATCCTCATTTTCTACTTCCTCAGCCCTCTAGAAATGTTGAGATGCAAGTATTGATGTGTTCTTCTCTTAAAGTAAAGTTTGTAATTGTCCTGGTTTGGCCTAAACCAGGCCGATTTTCCTTTCAGTAATTTTTACTTTCAGCTAAGTCTCCTCTAAGTAACTGCACTTTCTGAAACTAACTGCATGTTTTGCAGACAGTGTCTGCTTCCAGGACTGATAACGCTCGAAGTTTGTAGTTATCGCTGAGGCACCGGTAGGGATGTTGTGCAGTAAGGCTCTTGCTGTACTTAGTCTTAGAGAAACCAAGGTCACTGCTGAATTCCTCACTGCTTACGAGTGAAGAGCCGAAGGGGGGTCGCAGCTGCAGGGGGGAGCAGACAGGGCAGGTGACCCAAAATTGACCAATGAGGGTATTCCATCCCATACACGTCATTCTCGGTATAAAGCGGGGGGGGGGGGATCACGAGGGTCTCGCTCTTGCTCTCTTTTCTGCTATGGCTGGTGTCCAAGGAGGACTCTCTCTGTTTTCCTGCTGCCCCCGATCCCGATCTGTGCATTCCTGAATCCAGCTCTCAACTGTTGCTAGGCCCAGCCTGGGCCTTCCCGGAGCCTGCCCTGCAGTGCCGGTGGTGACGTTGCCGACATCGGGGGAGCTCGATCTTGGTTTTGTATATATATTTGTATATATTTGATTATTCCAATATTATTATTATACTCTTTTTTTCATTATTATAGGTTTATTAAAACTGTTTTAACTTTCCAACCCGTAAGTCTCTCTCCCTTTTCCCTTTCCCTTGCGGGGGGGGGAGAGGGTTAACAGAGAGCGTCTGCTGCAGGTTTAATAGCCAGCCCAGCTTTAAACCGTGACAGATTTATTGGCGCCCAACGTGGGGCACGAGAGAAGCTCCAACAGGTTGCTCTGATAAGTCGAATCCCGGCTCCGGCGGGAGGAGACCCAGAGAGCTCAGCTGAGAGAGTATCAGATTTCTTCCTTTGAGATTTACGAGGGGTTGGAAATTAAAACAGATAGCGAAGATGCTGATGTCATTTTTGAATGCTGTGTTATCTCGTCTTTTTATAGAGTTTCTTTCACAGTTGAGTATTGCAATGATGCCTTACCTGCTGTGGGCACTGAGTTATTGCTTGCTTCTTCTTAATGTTTACATGCGGTTTAGCAGTGGGAACTGGTCGAAATGTATCGCTTTGGTATTGGTTTTAATACTGATTTATGCCGTGATAAACTGGGCAGTTAGTATTCCGATCTCTTATCTCTATGACACAATGATGGGCAGCTTTAATCGTGAATCAGTAGCAGCGACTTCATCTGCAGACTCCGGGCGTCCTTTAGCTGATTGTGTTAATGATTACACTTCCAATTTTACTTTGGGAAATAGTACCTTCTCCTTTTCTGCCAAGTTGATTCCTCTAGATTTTGTGAAATTAGGATGGTGCTGTCTAGGTGGCATGTTTTTATTTTCGGTTGTCCTGAATGTGTTTCTGATGTGGGATAAGATTAAATATCGGTGCAGGGACAGTTGTAGGTGTTGTGCAGCCACCTCAGATCCTACAGCGTGTGCTGCCGCTACAGCCACTAAATCCACTGAAACCTCGGCAGCCTGCACCACAACTGCTACACCCCCCAAGATGGCCACTGCAGCTACTCAGACTCTAACGAGTCTCAGCACTCCCATGACAGCCACTGCATCTACTCAGACCCCAGCATCTAACGAGTCTGTACCAATAGCTCCTGTAACCAGGAAGAAATACCAAAAGAAATCAGCTCGTGAAGAGGAGGATGATGACTCAGAGCCTTCTAAGACAGAGCCATCACGTGACCCAGGTGAGGGCCCTTCTCAGTCAGAGTCAGGGCCCGACAAAGATGGGGGTTCCCTTGATCGTCATTTTAAAGCAGACCCATCACAGAAGAAAGGTCGTTCTAAAGCAGAACTATCACAGGAGGAGGACTCGGATGTAGAGATAACCTACCACTCCTTATCCCTGAAGGACCTGAGAAATATAAGGAAAGATTTCAGCCGTTATGATGGTGAGCCAATTATTATCTGGCTGCTCCGATGCTGGGATAATGGGGCAGATAGCATGCAATTAGATGGCAGAGAAGCCAGACAGTTGGGATCCCTGTCCAGAGATGGTGGTATTGATAAGGCGCTCGCAAGAAAGTCAAACACTATCAGTCTCTGGAGGCGACTCTTGTCAGCTGTAAAGAGCAGGTATCCCTATAAAGATGATGTTTTGAGCCACCTAAGCAAATGGACCACTATAGAAAAAGGTATTAACTACCTTAGACAACTAGCTGTGCAAGAGATCATTTATAGACACCCACGGGAAACTGTAGATCCTGTAGTTCCTGATGAAGTGGAATGCAACCGATCCATGTTCCGGAAGGTTGTGAAGAATGCTCCACCGACATACACCCATACATTGTCAATATTAGTCTGGGGAGAAGATGCTATGGCACGACCTAGTGTGGGTGAAATGGCTAACTGTATGCGACAGTATGAAGATAGTATTTCTTCCCCACTGCAGGCACGCATCTCAGCTGTGGAAAAACTGACTAAGGAAAACAAGGATTCATTTAAACAACTGTCAGACAAACTGTCCAGGATAGAGAATAAACTTGACTCTCTACCTACGCAGGCCCGCGTTGCAGCTGTTAAGAGAAAACGGCCTCCTACAGGACCAGCTCAAAGGAAACGGAACACATCACGAGGTATCCTGTGGTTTGCCCTGCGTGGTTATGGGGAGGACATGAACAGATGGCATGGACAACCTACCAGTACCCTACAGGCACGAGTACGTGAGTTGCAAGCTAAAAGAAATACCAGAGAGAATTTTTCTAGGAGGATGGCTGCTCCAGTTACCAGTGAGCAGGACCCCAGTCAGGGGAGATGGGCCTCAAATTCCTTTTTCCAAAGTGTGAATAGGAGAAATGAAGGTCCAGTCCCTGTGAGAAGCACGAATCCATTTCTTAATTAGGGGGGCCCTGCCTCCAGCCAGGTGGAGGAAAGGCACAACAGAGTTTATTGGACTGTGTGGATTCGATGGCCTGGCACATTAAAACCACAAAGGTATCGAGCCCTGGTAGACACTGGTGCACAGTGCACCCTAATGCCATCGGATCATAAAGGGGCAGAATCTATCAGTATTTCAGGAGTAACAGGAGGATCTCAAGTGTTATCTGTATTGGAGGCCGAAGTGAGCCTAACTAAAAATGAATGGAAAAAGCACCCCATTGTGACTGGCCCAGATGCTCCGTGCATCCTTGGCATAGACTACCTCAAGAGAGGGTATTTTAAGGACCCAAAAGGGTATAGATGGGCCTTTGGTATAGCAGCTGTAGAGACTGAGGACATTAAACAGCTGTTTACCTTGCCTGGCCTCTCAGAGGATCCTTCTGTTGTGGGGTTGCTGAAGGTTGAAGAACAACAGGTACCAATTGCTACTGCCACGGTGCACCGACGACAATATCGCACCAATCGAGACTCCCTGATCCCCATTCATAAACTGATTAGACAATTAGAAAATCAAGGAGTGATTAGTAAGACTCGCTCACCCTTTAATAGTCCTATATGGCCAGTGCAAAAGTCTGATGGAGAATGGAGATTAACTGTGGACTATCGTGGCCTAAATGAAGTTACGTCACCGCTGAGTGCTGCTGTGCCAGACATGCTAGAACTTCAATACGAACTGGAGTCAAAGGCAGCCAAGTGGTATGCCACCATAGACATTGCTAATGCATTTTTCTCTATTCCTTTGGCACCAAAGTGCAGGCCACAGTTTGCTTTTACCTGGAGAGGTATCCAGTATACCTGGAATCGACTGCCCCAGGGGTGGAAACACAGTCCTACTATTTGCCATGGACTGGTCCAGACTGCACTAGAAAAGGGTGGAGCTCCAGAACATTTGCAATACATTGATGACATCATTGTGTGGGGTGATACAGCAGCAGAAGTTTTTGACAAAGGGGAGAAAATTATCCAAATTCTTCTGAAAGCTGGTTTTGCCATAAAAAGAGGCAAGGTCAAGGGACCTGCCCGGGAGATCCAGTTTTTAGGGATTAAATGGCAAGATGGGCGTCGCCAGATCCCGATAGAGGTGATCAACAAAATAACAGCTATGTCCCCACCAACTAACAAAAAGGAAACACAAGCCTTCGTAGGCGTTGTGGGTTTCTGGAGAATGCATATTCCAGATTACAGCCAGATTGTACGCCCTCTTTATCAAGTGACCAGAAAGAAGAATGATTTTCAGTGGGGCCCTGAACAACGACAGGCTTTTGAACAGATTAAACAAGAGATTGTGCATGCAGTAGCCCTTGGACCAGTCCGTACGGGACAAGATGTTAAAAATGTGCTCTACATCGCAGCTGGGGACAATGGTCCTACCTGGAGCCTCTGGCAGAAAGTACCAGGGGAGACTCGAGGTCGACCCCTAGGATTTTGGAGTCGAGGATACAAGGGCTCCGAGGCCAATTACACCCCAACTGAAAAAGAGATACTGGCAGCATATGAAGGAGTTAGAGCTGCTTCAGAGGTAATTGGTACTGAAGCACAACTTCTCCTGGCACCTCGATTACCAGTACTAGGCTGGATGTTCAAGGGTAAGGTTCCCACTACCCATCATGCAACTGATGCTACATGGAGTAAATGGATTGCATTAATTACACAGAGGGCTCGAATAGGAAACCTTAATCGCCCAGGAATCTTAGAAGTGATCATGGACTGGCCAGAAGGCAAAGACTTCGGAATGCCACCAGAAAAGGAGGTGACACGTGCTGAAGAAGCCCCACCATATAATGAACTACCAGAGGATGAGAAGCAGTATGCCCTGTTCACTGATGGATCCTGCCGTCTTGTAGGAAAGCATCGGAAGTGGAAAGCTGCTGTAAGGAGTCCCATACGACGAGTCACGGAAGCCACAGAAGGACAAGGTGAATCAAGTCAGTTTGCAGAGGTAAAAGCCATCCAGCTGGCTCTAGACATTGCTGAACGAGAAAAGTGGCCAAGGCTGTATCTTTATACTGACTCATGGATGGTGGCAAATGCCTTGTGGGGGTGGTTAAAGCAGTGGAAGCGAAGCAACTGGCAGTGTAAAGGTAAACCTATTTGGGCTGCTGAACTGTGGCAAGATATTGCTGCTCGGCCAGAGAAACTAGTCGTGAAGGTACGTCATGTAGATGCTCACGTACCTAAAAGTCGGGCAACTGAGGAACATCGAAACAACCAACAAGCAGATCAGGCTGCTAAAGTGTTCCAAATAGACTTGGACTGGGAACATAAAGGTGAACTATTTTTAGCTCGGTGGGCTCATGACACTTCAGGTCATCAAGGAAGAGATGCAACATACCGATGGGCTCATGACCGAGGGGTGGACTTAACTATGGACTCTATTGCACAGGTTATCCATGATTGTGAAACATGCGCCGCAATTAAGCAAGCCAAACGGTTAAAACCTTTGTGGTATGGGGGGCGGTGGTTGAAATATAAATATGGGGAGGCCTGGCAAATTGACTATATCACACTCCCTCAAACCCGCCAGGGTAAACGCTATGTGCTTACCATGGTGGAGGCGACCACCGGATGGCTGGAAACATACTCTGTGCCCCATGCCACTGCCCGGAACACTATTCTGGGCCTTGAAAAACAAATCTTGTGGCGACATGGCACACCAGAGAGAATTGAGTCGGACAATGGTACTCATTTCAAAAACAGTCTCATAGATAACTGGGCCAAAGAGCATGGCATCGAATGGGTATATCACATCCCCTATCATGCACCAGCATCTGGGAAAGTTGAACGGTATAATGGGCTGTTAAAAACTACCCTAAAAGCAATGGGGGGTGGAACCTTTAAAAACTGGGATAAGCATTTGGCACAAGCTACCTGGCTAGTTAATACCAGAGGATCTATCAACCGAGCTGGCCCTGCTCAGTCAGACCTTTTACATACAGTAGAAGGGGATAAAGTCCCTGTGGTGCATGAAAGGAATCTATTGGGAAAAACTGTCTGGGTTCTTCCTGCAACAGGCAAAGGTAAACCCATTCATGGGATTGCTTTTGCTCAGGGACCTGGATGTACTTGGTGGGTGATGCTGCAGGATGGTGGAGTCCGATGTGTCCCTGAAGGTGATCTGATCTTGGGTGAGAATACTTAATTCTGAACTGCATGATGTTAATTGCTGCATAATACTAACAGTGTTCATAAGTGTCTTTCAGGTTGAAGCAGTGGTGATGGGAATGGAGCTAGCTGCAAGTGACGTCCAGTAACCTCCTCGAGACTGACATCTTTAACCTGCAACCCGTGGGCACGAACTGTGACAAAGCTCATACCATCTCTCCTACCCTGGGAGACTCCTAGCCAGATGGAAACCCACAATCCTGAACTAAATGAACTTGACGAACTTTTTTTTTTCCTGTATAGAGATGAATCATAAACTAATGTTATCTGTATATATTTTAAAATGAAAAGTTAGTGGTGATCTGAGCATGACGTGAATGGTATGGAATAAGGGGTGGAATGTCCTGGTTTGGCCTAAACCAGGCCAATTTTCCTTTCAGTGATTTTTACTTTCAGCTAAGTCTCCTCTAAGTAACTGCACTCTCTGAAACTAACTGCATGTTTTGCAGACAGTGTCTGCTTCCAGGACTGATAACACTCGAAGTTTGTAGTTATCGCTGAGGCACCGGTAGGGATGTTGTGCAGTAAGGCTCTTGCTGTACTTAGTCTTAGAGAAACCAAGGTCACTGCTGAATTCCTCACTGCTTATGAGTGAAGAGCCAAAGGGGAGTCGCAGCTGCAGGGGGGAGCAGACAGGGCAGGTGACCCAAAATTGACCAACGAGGGTATTCCATCCCATACACGTCATTCTCGGTATAAAGCGGGGGGGGGATCACGAGGGTCTCGCTCTTGCTCTCTTTTCTGCTATGGCTGGTGTCCAAGGAGGACTCTGTCTGTTTTCCTGCTGCCCCCGATCCCGATCTGTGCATCCCTGAATCCAGCTCTCGACCGTCGCTAGGCCCAGCCTGGGCCTTCCCGGAGCCTGCCCTGCAGTGCCGGTGGTGACGTTGCCGACATCGGGGGAGCTCGATCTTGGTTTTGTATATATATTTTTGTATATATTTGATTATTCCAATATTATTATTATACTCTTTTTCATTATTATAGGTTTATTAAAACTGTTTTAACTTTCCAACCCGTAAGTCTCTCTCCCTTTTCCCTTTCCCTTTCCCTTCGGGTGCGGGGGGAGGGTTAACAGAGATCGTCTGCTGCAGGTTTAATAGCCAGCCCAGCTTTAAACCGTGACAGTAATAATATTCACACCAGCATCAAGCAGAATCCTATTGCATTCCAGGGGCATAGGAAGACACGACATGCTCCAGCATTGTTTGGCTAACGTGAAAAAAATAGAGGAAAGTAGAATGAAACGCTAAATGCCAACCATATATATCTATACCTAAGCAAATAGTATACAACAAATAGAGGCCAGTTAAAAAATGAGTGAGTGCTTACGTTTCAATGCAAAGAAATATGAGGAAATGCAGGGCTGTTTGGAGGACCACTTAAGTTCAATTGCATATGCTGCCTTTCTAAAAAGGAACTAGGCACAAGTCCATGGAAAAGTAACCACTAAAATCACTTACATCCGAAACTATTAAAATGGAAATATGCTCCAAACACAGGTTTTCTGTGTAGGAGATAGATGAGATGGTGCCAGAATGCCCAGAATAATACGAGAAATGCCCACTTTTGTTAAAATGTTTTTGGGTTTGTTTTTAATTCCCACCCAGCCAAGAAATTACTCAAATTGTTCCCTATGGATAAAGGTTTTTGTTTAAGTATAAAACTTGTCTGTGCCCTTGATATTAGGTTATTGAAATAAAATCAACAATGGGTGAAGAATCTATTTGAATTCATAGTCTCAAAAAATACATATTGGCTCATTTGCTGTCTTTGCACAGAAGTGTAGCGTCCATATGATTTCAGTTAGAATAATATAGTCCAGTGATAAGGCTTCTGAAATTCTCACTCTTGGAAGAGAAGGTACCTTTTTAAAGGGCCTGTCATAATGGGAGCGTATTATACCTGAAAACCATTGATCTGAATTACTAAATAGAATGCACGCCGATTATTTCTGCTAAATAACTCAATCTCTGCTGTGCTGGTTTTGGCTGGGATGGATAGACAATTTTCTCCATAGTAGCTTATATAGGACTATGTTTTGGATTTGTGGTGAAAACAGTGTTGATAATACAGGGATTTTTTTTTTATTGCTGAGCAGTGCTTACACAGACTCAAGGCCTTTTTCTGCTTCTCACACCACCCCACCAGCGAGTAGGCTGGGGGTGCACAAGAAGTTGGGAGTGGACATAGCTGGGACAGCTGACCCCAAATGACCAAAGGGATATTCCATGGCATAAGACATCATACTCAGCATATAAAGCTGGGACAAGAAGGAAGAGGGGGACATTCAGAGTTATGGTGTTTTGTCTTGCCAAGTAATCATTACACGTGATGGAGCCCTGCTTTCCTGGGGATGGCTGAACATCTGCCTGCTGATGGGAAGTAGTGAACTAATTCCTTGTTTTGCTCTGCTGGCATGCGTGGCTTTTGCTTTACCTATTAAAGCGTCTTTATCTCAACCCATGAGTTTTCTCACTTTTAGCCTTCCAATTCTCTCCCCCATCACACCAGGAGGGAGTGAGCGAGCAGCTTTGTGGTGCAGTGAAATGCTGTAGGCTAACAAAGCCCTTGAACTGCAATTTCTATCTGCTTATCACTGTCTTCCAAAATACAGATATTTTTATTCTACTAGAGCATCTGAGAATCTAATTGTCCTTTAAGCTTGCTAAGGGCTGGAGTTTGCACTTTAGAGGAGGTTTGTAAGAGGTGAGGAGTGCACTCATGGGACTATGTTATTGTCAAGTGAAGTAAACTAAAGGTGGGTGTTGACAGGACAGAAAGATCAATGGTAAGTCACAAAATGCTAAGCTGTTGGTAATAGCAAACAGTTTAACTTGGAAAAATCCTTGCGTGTTTTTTTCATCCCTGTTTTCTTCTTACTTCACATTAAATCTCTAAGGTTTCATCTGTCCACAGATACAAATGATCATTCATCAGGGAAGAAAGACTCACTGCATGAACTCCCATGAAACACTATTTTTTTTCTTCTGTTGATCTCTGCGATCTAAAACAAAAGTCACTTCTAATGTATGTTTGGGGTCAGTGTAGAGAAAAACGTAATACATTTAAAAGAAATATGTGTGCCTGTATTGATTTGTATTTGACTACACTTCATGTTTAGTTTTTCTTAGCACAATTTATAAGCACATTTAAATGAGGCACTTCTCCTGAGTTTGCATTAACATTCAGTGAAAGTGGCTATGACACGCATTATTTTGCATTTTCTGCATTGCAGTTGGGTTGTGCAAGGGCTGAACAAATGCTGGTAATTCACGTGATGATTCTCCAGGTGGTTTTAGGAGGTTTTTAGAAATCAGTCCCCTACAAAGCTAAGCCATAAGTAAGATAATTTGGTTTTGAACATCCCCCACCAGGCCTAAATTACACAGGCACTTAAAAAATGTTATTCTAAAACTGTGTATTATTGATTGTCCAAACTATGGCTACAAGACACAATATTATGGAAAAACTCTAGCTTTGTAATTAAGGACAAATTATTTTTGCTGAAGTTAACTGAAAAATGTTGAAAATTCCTTAATTTTAAAGAGGGTGTGGTGTGTGTGTTTGTTTGCTTTTGGTCTTTTAGTAAAAATTAAAGGGAGAAACGAGGAAAAAAAGATACAAAATAGCCATCAGCAATATCTTCAGGTAAGAAATATGATAGAAGTAATAACTAACAGCAAAAGGATCAGTAACTCTGAAATTTGACTGACTTTGTTACAAATATCAAAGAAAAAGCTCAAACTCAGACATTGACAAATATTCTTTTACATTCATTTCCATTGCATTGCCATACATTCCCTTGCTCTGTTACCCTATATTCTCAGATTGAAGATCTCAGCTTAAACAACTGAGGAGATCTATGAAATATGTGCATACAGATGTGAATGTACATCTGTTACTCTGAAAGAAAATTTTTAATTCAGGAGAGAAAAAAGTTTTTCAAAGCTGAATAAGAAACAGCCACACCATTGGGCAGTAGGTCTCTTCTTCACATGGCATGAGGCTGCTGGAATTACATGAGTAAGTCTTACTCTTTTCTATGGAAATTTATGTTTAGACATTGGTTTAAAGGAGTGTGGTGGGTTGGCCTTGGCTGGCCACCAGGTGCCCACCAAGCCACTCTATCACTCCTGCCTCCATCCACAGAACAGGGAGGAGAAAATAGGACAAAAAGTTCATGGGCTGAGGTAAGGACAGGGAGATGACTTACCAATTACCGTCATGGACAAAATATGCTCGACTTGGGGAAATTAATTTTATTTATTACTATTTAATTGTAACAGAGTGGGATAGTGAGAAATAAGAATAAAACTAAAACCATCTTCCCCCCATCCCTACCTTCTTCCCAGGCTCAACTTTACGCCTGACTTTTCTACCTCCTCCCCTGCCCCAAGCGGCACAGGGGGTGGGGAACAGGGCTTGTGATCAGTTCATAACACTGTCTCTGACAGTCCCAGAGGTGTTACCAATGTGGCTTATTGACTCATTTTTGTCCAGAAGTGGGTCAGTCTTGGAGCTGGCTGAAACTGGCTCTGTCCAGCATGAAGATAGCTTCTAGCAACTTCTCACAGATGTCACCCCTGTAGCACCCCCACCCCTCCCCACTACCAAAACCTGGGTTTTGGTACCTGTACTGGGTTAAGTAAACCCAGTACAAAAAGGTATTCATCTTGACAACAAATTTGCCTTCCGTCAACAAAAAAAACCTCATGGCTATGATAAAGAATTATATTCTAAATGTTGTTGATAAAGACATTAAAAATGGCTGAAACATATATGTGTGCAGTAATAACATGTCTACTGTACAACTATATAAAGGCATAGCTCCAGGGCATTCCATCTGTCCTGAACAGAGGGAACAATTTTTACATGTATCAACTTCAGTATGTTGTTTTTTCTTTTTTTTTTTTATTATATTGAAATATTAGCTAGTGTAGATAGCTAGCAATGGCAATATTACTGTCAAGATGGAGGAAAAGAAAATCTGAATACTAATCCAAATATACTCCTAAGTGGGGTCTTGGAAAATGTCAATTATTTAACATTTAATGTTACATAGTTTAATGAAGGTCTTCTTCCCTCTGATCTCAGTAAGTAAGTATTACTAGCCTGGACATAACCTATAAATTAACATCGTCTCCAGTCATATGCAGTCACAGAACCATAGGGTGATTCAGCTTAGAAGGGACTTGAGAAGGTCACTAGACCAGCCTTCTGTTCAACACAAGGTCACATAGGAGGCCAGACTATGCTGCTCAAGGCTTTATCCTTTCAGGTCTTTGTAAGGTTATGTGGAAGGAGAGTATGTCTTCACCCTTAAGATTCTCTGATTAAGGACCTTTTCAAATAGGATGATAAGGAAAAGGGGAAGGCAAGAAATAAAAAAGTAAAGAGATGCACACCTTACAGACAAACAATAATGGAAACAATTAAAAGAAACAAACCTTGTCAGTCACAGTACTTGATGGGATATTAAAAACTCCAGGCACAGGTCTGGAGAGGACTACCTGGACGTTGTAGTTGAAAAGGGGGAGCAAGAGGAACATGACTAGCTGAGATATCGCAAGGGGATTGGTAAATCTATGCATGGACTAAATGAACTCAATGGACGTTTGTGGACATTTTAGAGACTTTTACAGGGGTGGTCCATAGACTAGAGAAATGATATCTATGTGTTATATCAAAGGATGGGAAGGGGGAAAGTGGTTAACGAGGATGCATTGTAAAGTGTGGGACCTGAGCATGATGTAAATGGTATGGAAAAAGGGGTGGAGAAGGTACTGATTTTGTCTGGGATAAACTTAAATTTTCTTCATAGTAGCTTATATAGGACTATGTTTTGGATTTGTGCTGAAAACAGTGCTGATAATACAGAGAGGTTTTTGTTATTGATGAGCAGTGCTTACACAGAGTCAAGGCCTTTTCTGCTTCTCACACCACCCCACCAGTGAGTAGGCTGGGAGTGCACAAGAAGTTGTGAGGGTACACAGCTGGGTCATCTGACCCCAAGTGATCAAAGGGATATCTCACACCATATGACAT
Organism: Nyctibius grandis; assembly: GCF_013368605.1. Lineage (NCBI taxonomy): Eukaryota > Metazoa > Chordata > Aves > Nyctibiiformes > Nyctibiidae > Nyctibius > Nyctibius grandis. Next base: position 72,495,682 of record NC_090659.1, on the reverse strand, counting down.
CAGGCTCAGCATTTAAAGCTGGGGAAGAAAAAGGAAGGGGGGACGTTCGGAGTGATGGTGTTTGTCTTACCAAGTAACTGTTATGCTTGATGCAGCACTGCTTTCCTGGGGATGCCTGAACACCCGCCCGCTAATGGGAAGTAATAAATGAATTCCTTGTTTCGCTCTGCTGGCATGCGTGGCTTTTGCTTTACCTATTAAAGTGTCTTTTTCTCAACCCATGATTTTTCTTGCTTTTAGCCTTCCAATTCTCTCCTCCATCCTGAAGAGGGGGAGCAAGTGAGAGGCTGTGTGGTGCTTAGTTGCTGGCTGGGGTTAAACCATGACAATACCTCTTCATTTTATGTTCAGTTGTTAGAACAGGCATTCACATGTGGGGGTTGATCTGAAGTTTAGTTCATTACAGAATCACAGAACCAATCAGGTTCGAAGAGAGCTCTGGGATCATCGAGTCCAAACATTGCCCTGACACCACCATGTCAACTAGACCAGGGCACTAAGTGCCATGTCTAGTCTTTTCTTAAACATATCCAGAGATGGTGACTCCATCACCTCCCTGGGGAGCCCGTTCCAATGTCTAATGACCCTTTCTGAGAAGAAATTCTTCCTAATGTCCAACCTGAACCTCCCCTGGCAAAGCTTGAGGCTATGTCCTCTTGTCCTATCGCTAGTTGCCCGGGAGAAGAGGCCGACTCCCACTTCACTATAACCTCCCTTCAGGTAGTTGTAGACTGCAATAAGGTCACCTCCGAGCTTCCTCTTCTCCAGGCTAAACAACCCCAGCTCCCTCAGCCGGTCCTCATACCCTCCAGATCCTTCACCAGCTTGGTCGCCCTCTTCTGGACTCGCTCCAACACCTCAACATCTTTTTGAAGTGCAGGGCCCAGAAATGGACACAGTATTCAAGGTGCGGCCTCACCAGTGCCAAGTACAGAGGGACGAAATCTTTACAGAAGGATTACAATCTTTGCAAACCACATTTATTTCCTAACATAAGACACGTAAAGTATAATGAAATAGGAACAACAAATCCTGGATATAGATTCCAGCAGACTTATTTGCAATTACTGATAGAGAAAACACTGAATGATATATCAAAACATCAAATACCTTAATCAGCTAGAATGAATATAGTGAAAGTAGTACACTGGGAAAAAAAAAGTCTTGTAAAAAATGAAACCTCTGGTCTTCAACTGGCATATTTTTTATGTTTCAGTCATGTTGTTTCTAGTTTTCTAAACCAACTTTTTGGGGGTGTTTTGGGTTTGGATTTGTTTCTTTTTTATTTATTTCCCTAACTATGGAATATTAGTTTCATGTTAGTAATTAAGACTTAGAAATCTCAAAATATTAAAACTCTACTCGCTTGGAAACTCAAATCAAAAATAATCTAGGAAACATGTTCAGCCAAGTATTCAGTCCTTTTTTTCAATTTCCCTAAAACTTTACTTCTGGATAAAAAGAGAATTTATTTTGTTCTAAATTATGTTTCATCAAATGAAAATAGAAACGCCAGATATGCATTATTCAGCAGAGAGGTATCTTTTCAAGTTTTTTTGTTTTAGTACAGTTTAACATTTGTCCTTCCATTTTCCTTTTTACATCTGTAATTTTATTCCTTCCTTGTGATTATTCATCCTCTTAATTGCTGGGTAACAGATACAAGTCGTCTATTCAGTTTCTTGTTGACCGCTTTACCTACAGCAGAGATGTTAATCAAAACCTGAAGACAATGTTACAAAGCATCCATGAGTTAAACAGAGTGATTAAAGAACCTAATAAATGCAACTCTGCTGGACATCATCTCACTTAAGAAACAACATCAGTAATTTTACAGTATTGCACATGCTTTAAACTTTGAATATCTTTAAAATGAGAAGCTCTAAAGGTTTCTCTTCACTGGTAAAAGTTCATTACAAAGTTTTAACATTTTTGGTTTTGTTTTTGCCTCCGTTCCCCCCAAGTGTCTTTTGCATTATCAATTTTAATGATATATAGAAAGGATTTATATATACACACATACGTTATATATAAGCATTGTACATCTACTGCCTAAAGTTTTGACAACATTATAAACCAGGTAAGAAGTGATAGGAGAAGAGGAAATGGTCTCAGGTTTTGCCAGGGGAGGTTTACAGAATCACAGAATCAGCCAGGTTGGAAGAGACCTCTGGGATCATCGAGTCCAACCGTTGCGCTGACATCACCATGTCAATTAGACCATGGCACTAAGTGCCATGTCCAGTCTTTTCTTAAACACATCCAGGGATGGTGACTCCACCACCTCCCTGGGTAGCCCATTCCAATGTCTAATAACCCTTTCTGAGAAGAAATTCTTCCTAATGTCCAACCTGAACCTCCCCTGGCAAAGCTTGAGGCTATGTCCTCTTGTCCTATCGCTAGTTGCCCGGGAGAAGAGGCCGACTCCCACTTCACTACAACCTCCCTTCAGGTAGTTTGTAGACTGCAATAAGGTCACCTCTGAGCCTCCTCTTCTCCAGGCTAAACAACCCCAGCTCCCTCAGCCGGTCCTCATAGGTCATACCCTCCAGACCCTTCACCAGCTTGGTCACCCTCCTCTGGACTCGCTCCAACACCTCAACATCTTTCTTGAAGTGTGGGGCCCAGAACTGGACACAGTATTCAAGGTGCGGCCTCACCAGTGCCGAGTAGAGAGGGACAATCACTTCCCTAGACTGGCTGGCTACACTATTCCTAATGGAGGCCAGGATGCCATTGGCCTTTTTGGCCACCTGGACACACTGCTGGCTCATGTTTAACCGTCTGTCGATCAGCACCCCCAAGTCTCTTTCTGCCAGGCCACTTTCTAACCACTCTTCCCCGAGCCTGTAGCACTGCATGGGGTTGTTGTGGCTGAAGTGTAAGACCCGGCACTTGTTCTTGTTGAATCTCATGCCATTGGTCTCAGCCCATCTATCTAACCTGTCCAGATCTCTCTGTAGGGCCTGCCTACCCTCCAGCAGATCGACACTGCCACCCAGCTTGGTGTCATCTGCAAATTTACTGAGGGTGCACTCAATCTCTATGTCTAGATCATCTATAAAGATATTGAACAGCACCGGCCCCAGAACTGAGCCTTGGGGAACACTGCTAGTGACTGGCCACCAGTTGGACTTTGCCCCATTCACCACCACTCTCTGGGCTCGGCCATCCAGACAGTTTTTAACCCATTGAAGAGTCCACTCATCCAAGCCCTGGGCAGCCAGTTTTTCTAGGAGGATGCTGTGGGAGACAGTGTCCAATGCCTTACTGAAGTCTAGATAGACTACATCCACAGCCCTGCCCTCATCTACTAAGCGGGTCACTTTGTCAGAAAAGGAGACCAGGTTGGTCGAGCAGGACCTGCCTTTCATGAATCCATGCTGGCTGTCCCCGATGCCCCGATTGTCCTGCATGTGCCGTGTAATGGCACTCAGGATGATCTGTTCCATCACCTTGCCTGGCACCAAGGTCAGGCTGACAAGCCTATAGCTCCCTGGATCATCCTTCCGACCCTTCTTGTAGATGGGCATTACATTTGCTAATTTCCAGTCAGCTGGAACTTCTCCAGTTAACCAGGACTGCCAGTAGATAATAGAGAGTGTTTTGGCAAGTTCATCTGCCAGTTCCTTCATTACTCTGGGGTGAATCCCATCCGGGTCCATAGCCTTGTGGGTGTCCAACTGGCACAGCAGGTCACTAACCGTCTCCTCCTGGATTACAGGGGGTTCACGCAGCTCCCCGCACCTGACTTCAGGCTCTGGGCTGAGTCTCCTGAGGACAACCGGTCTTGACATTAAAGACAGAGGCAAAGAAGACATTGAGCACCTCTGCATTTTCCTCATCCCCTGACACTACGCTACCCTTCTCATTCAGCAAGTGGTGGAGGCTCTCCTTGACCCTCCTTTTGCTGTTGATGTATTTGTAGAAGCTTTTTTTGTTATCTTTGACTGTAGCAGCCAAATCAAGCTCTAATTGAGCTTTGGCCCTTCTAATCTTCTCCCTACATGACCTGGCCACGTCCCTATAGACCTCCCAAGTTACCTGACCCTTCTTCCAGAGCAAGTAGGCTTTCTTTTTTTCCTTAAGTTCTAGCCTAAGTTCCCTGTTTAACCAGGCCAGTCTTTTTCCCCGACGGCTTGTCTTTCTATACACCGGGACAGCCTGCTCCTGAATATTTAGCAATTCCCTTTTGAAGCATGTCCAGCCTTCCTGGACTCCTTTGCCCTTCAGGACCGATTGCCAAGGGACTCGGTCCACCAACCTCTTAAACAGGCTAAAGTCTGACCACCGGAAATCTAAGGCAGAAGTTCTGCTCTTGCCCCTCCTTACTTCCCCCACTATCAAAAACTCTAACATTTCGTGATCACTATTCCCAAGACGGCCACCGACCCTCACATCTCCCACTAGTCCTTCTCTTTTCACAAACAACAGGTCAAGCAGGGCCCCTCCTCTAGTGGGCTCATTTACCACTTGCATGAGGAAGTTGTCCTCCACACATTCGAGGAACCTCCTAGATTGCTTCCTCTCTGCCATGTTGTATTTCCAGCAGTCATCCGGCAAGTTGAAGTCACCCACGAGCACAAGGGCCGGCGACCGGGCGGCTTCTGACAGCCGCTTGTAAAACACCTAGTTTAGGCTGGATATCAGAAATATTTCTTCACCGAAAGAGTTATCAAGCATTGTAACAGACTGCCCAGGGATGTAGTTGAATCACCATCCCTGGAGGTATTTAAAAGACAAGTGGACATGGTGCTTAAGGGTATGGTTTAGTGGTGGACTTGGTAGTGTTAGGTTAACAGTTGGACTTGATGATCTTAAGTGTCCTTTCCAACTCTTCTTCTCTCTAAGCCCCTTATTATTATTTTCTGTAATACCCTTGTCATTTTATTGCTTCTTTTCTACTTCATATTGCTGTTTCTGCAATTCCAATGGCAACCTTTTCCAATGCTCAGGAAATTCAAAGGGAAGTAACCTCAAGCCCGGAGGAAGTGATACTTCTTGTAAATCAGTGCTGTGAAAATAGCCAAGAATTTCTCATGTGGGAGAATAAACCTCTCGCAGTATCAGGAGTTTGTTAACCTTATGATTGTGGCTGAGTAGGAAGGGACTAGACAGCAATGCTACACAGAAAGAGACAGTTCTGAAGATCTGGAACCACATATGAAGACAGTGTGACAGAGCAATACCTGTTACATAGAGAAAACTTTGGGTGGGAATACAAGCCAGTAGCTCTTCTCCATAGCACCAAGATATGAAGGTTGTCCTTCACCATCTGGAGAACCTGAAGGTGTGCATGCCCTGTGATAATGCTGCAGAGCCCCCATCCCCAGGTCATCAGAATATCACTGTGAAGGCACATCCAAGGACATATTTTTATCCTGTCCAAGGACACCTTTTTAGCCTACAGAAACAGCGCTCAAGAATACCAGCTGGATGTATGTTCAGCTTTTTATTTCTGTTTTTTAAAATGAGATGGAAGGGCAGTTATGGTGCTTTCCCAAGGAATTCCATCATTTGACTCAAAGTTGTCATTAAATAATGTATATCACTGGTCTGACTGTGACAGCCACTACACCTTTGAGAGTACATCTCTTGTTATTATGTCTGCAGGACAATTCTCCCACATACCTGCATTACCAAATGGGTATTGCTCCCAGGCCCAAAGCCCCAGACTTCACCTCAATCCTATTCAAATGATCCATGCATATCACCTAACATGAGAACACATCAAAACCCTTTCACTCATTGAACAAAAGTTATAGATGGGTGATACAGTAACAGCACCATCCATGGATGATATGGTAATGGCACCATAAAGGTGAACCCCATCACTGCCTCACAACCAGAAGAATGGTAAGTGAATGGTTCAGATATTTTCATTTATTAGACTACAAGGGATGACCATCTGAGGCAGCGGTTGCTGTTCTTCCCTTTCCTATTGGACTGGTAGGAAAAGTGTCTTTCTTCAGTAAGCCACTGAAGGTGACATAAAGTTAGTGCTGAGACTTCCTCCACTTGTCTCCCTATATTTTTGGCAGATGTGTTACAGGGAAACCAGTACGAGCACAATATAGTGTCCTAAACACGCATACACACACATGCACACACCCCAGCCCCTAAAAAAACAAACCAAACCAAACCAAACCAAACCAAACCAAACCAAACCTCAAACAAACCTGGGAGAACAGGGATATATAGATGGAGTTTATAACTGTTTCCATCTACCTGCAACATTTCTTTCCTTGTTGCAAGGTTTTACATCATACATTAGATTGATATTACCCAAGGAAAATAATATAAAATCAGAGCCAAACAGAGAATACTCAGACTGATATACACTATCAGTTACGCAAATAAAAACTTGGCTTTCCATTCCTGTCAGTTTCAAAACTCCACAATGATCTACCTGTAAATGTTACCCACACCTTGAAGGGTACATAAAGTAGAAAGGGTTTGGACATATATGCTTCAGTAATCATTGAATAAGCAATTAATTTTAACAACTATTTAGTTTCTACAGATGACACTTTTTATAAGGAGAATCTTTAGAGCAACCTCTGCATGACCTTAAGTGTTTTCTGTGTGTCTAGGGAATGTATTTCTCCATCTCAAATCTTTTACACATCCTTTCTCCTAAGTTCAGATCATATTGGGTTTTATTCATTCATTATGAATAGAACAGTGACAGTCAAAGCCAGAGCACAGAAACTTTGTAAAATAATTTTTAAATAGTAATAATATTTTCCTCATAGGCAAATAAGATTTACAGGAACAAAACCAAATATCAGTAATCAAGACACTATTCATATTCTTCTACTTCCCAGGAGAGCCAACTTCCTTGCAGGGAATCGTCCTGCCTTGTCTTGTATTCTAGCCTTTCCCTCTGGTAAACAAGAGCTTCTCTCCTTGTAAGTGTGTTCTTGGACATGAAAACCAGTGAGACCTCCTGCACTAGACATTTGCATATATATACATAACTCTGTGTTTCAAGACAGTCTCAAGAGAGGGGAAAATAAAAGGGAAACAGCTGAAGAGAACGAGGGGGACAATAAATAACAATAAAGTCACCAGTTGTAGGCTGATAGTCGTCTTTGTCCTCCTAGGGCAAAGTGACTTCAATTCTTGACAAGAGACTGTTCATTCAAGGACATACATGCAAGTGCTGTCATCATTTTGCGTGTGTGCAGGGACTGATTCTAGAATATTGTTAACGGTAACAGTAAATGTAGGATCTTACAATTCTTAAAGTTTCACTGAAGCACACATATTTAGAGATATAATTCTGTCACAAATCAGAAAAACAATTGATAGTAGTTCTGTTGGATTTTAAAAACAAAAAAGGTATTAAGTCTAGTTCAAATATACTTAAAAATTATTAGCAGTCATTTTCAAGTGTATGTGAAAAGTACCAAGGGGTATATGGATAGCGACCAGCTGTTGCAAAAAGGTCTCCAAAAAACAAGAAACATTGAAAAGTTTTTTAAGAGATGACATTCAAAGACATTCAAAGTCAACCCAGCGAAGTATGTGATGCCTCCTAGAAAATTCAAGATTTGCTTGCAGATTATAGACTGTAAACATTAAAAGTATATTCTTCTGACTTTATGATTTTCATGAAGTGTGGAAAAAAAGAACTTGTTTTAAGATGCAGGCTCCAGCACAAAGTAAAAAAGATAGAATTTGAAATTGCAATTTTTGACCAGCATCTTTGGTGTTTGTATTTCAGCATTACTGCCTATGCTACTTAAATAACTAAGTTTTGGTTAATGGTTAAGGGGCAAACTGAACAGACCTTTAATTTTTTGTTGAAAGGTTGTTGTCTTCATGTCAGAATCAGTTTTATTTAAGTAACAAGAGATAATTTAAATAGTTTTTTCCTTCAGTTTCTGGAATACTGGCATTTTAGATTTTATTTATTGAAGGAGCCCAGACATAGGAGGGAATGGGTGACTCATATTTTAAAGAAGGGTCGTCTAATGCTCTTCAGGTTTTTTTATGCTCCAGGGAAAGTCTGACTCTTGCTTGTATCAAACCTGAAACAATTTTTCATAGGAAAGATGGTAATAAATATACAACTCCCTTAAATTATAAATGGTATATATAATAAAATAAAAATAATTTTATTTATTTAGAAATTAAGAATTGCAACATTTTCATTGAAAAATTTAGACATTAACAGCGTTTGGGAGTAAAGTCTTGTGTTTGCTGAAGGCAGATCATGATCATTACACTTATCTGCCAGCTGTATATGTGCCTCTATGTGGTTTGTCTAGGGTTTTAGTATGTTCTTATTTGTTGTATTTGTTTCTGAACGACCTTCTGACATTATTTGGAACAGCAGTGTCCTATTGACCACCCATTAAATAACACCGTCTGCGGAGCTTACACTAGATACCTACTTTTTAAATGATTATAGTCAGATAATATGAATCCCCTCCTAAGTTATCCAGACAAAAATGATCGAGTGACTTCTGTATAATAATGAATACTAGCAACATAGTTTCCTGATATTTGTACTTCTTTTTATGTTGTTGTTATTTTAAAACTATATTTTAAAACACTGTTTTTTTTCAGGAGTTTAGTCCTGGCCTGAGTTAAAACACTACATGTCCTAAAACTGGTGAAATGTAAGATATTAAAATCTCTTTACCTTCTTTATATGACAAAATATGAAGAAGGATGTTTCAAAGTGACTGGACAGAAAAATCGCTTTTTTTTTTCTTCACCACCCCCCTCCTCTCCTCCAGTGGTTAGCTATCTCAAAACACAAACCATAGTAATACTGTTCCCTGAACTACTGATCAGGAATTACATCAAATGTAGGCAAGAAGAAACAAAGGACAAGAAAAATTATGAAATGTCTGCAGAGTGCGCTTCCAAAGAGTTCCAGATTTTTGTAATTTGGTTGAATCACCTTGGTTGTAAAGAAAATAAAAGATGAATTTCTGTAACTAGTTTTAGAGGCGTTCTGAAAATAAGCTCTTCAAACTATTCCATATAAATGTTATATTATTTAAATTCCTGGTCTGAATGCAGTAATGAAGAAATACTAAACTATCTATTAATCATACCCCTCTCTTAGGTACTACCCATCAGTGCTAGGAAAAAAAGAAAAAAGGTTCTGTATTTAAAAAAACCTACAATTTTAAACAAATAATCTAAAAATATCAACTACTTACAAGACTTGTAGGTGAGAGAACAGATTCATGTGGGGATATTTTATTTAAGATGTATATAAACACTCCAAAAAGTCTTTGATTTTCAAATCAGAATTTTTATTTTCTAAGTTATATATATAAATTTACTACTTAATATTTAAATGTAGTTACACATAGTGTATATGATGTCTCTAAGGCAGATAAGTTTTTAAATAAAAAAGATAAAATTCTGTTTCTAACCTTGAAATGTTATGGATATATAGTAAATTAAAATTAATTGGACAAGAGACTCATGTAATTACTCAAAAAACAAAGAACATAATTTCATTCACATGGATTTTTAAATTTCTTAAAAAAATTCCAAACCAAACCAAAAACATTCCGAAGAAACAGATTAGTACTTTTAATATCTCAGTATTTAACAAGAAAATTCAAGTCTTCTTGACTCAAAGTTTACGTCTTCATTCTTTTCTGTTACTGATTAGACACATTAAGAATAAGAGAACAAAGATTTTAAGTTAACAGATAAATTCATTATTTTGACGTGTTCTTCATTTCCATGGGCTTTGCAGTTGTGTAAAGGTCATCAGTTCAGAAATGGAAGTCAAGTTTAAGTTAAGTTGATCATTTTTTCCTTCGTTTTTTCTTCTCTTTTTCAAAACCTGAGTTTTGGCTAGAATTGCTAGTGAGAAATATCTCTCCCTGACCATAAATATACTCTATACTTAGTCACACACTACTCATGCTATGAAAATCAATAAATTAATAAAAAAATCTCATCCTTTCTGTACAAAGGGAGATTAAAATACAATAGGATAAAATTTACGAAATTTACCTTAATTAAAAAATGAAAAATAAGAAAATTGACATATAGTTTACTTAGCAGTAGTCATTATGATATCTTCTTTTGGATCTTAATACACAAAATCTTCTGCTGGCTGATGTTTACATAGTATACTTATATTGGGAAAATGATATTAAATTTGTCAACTTTATCAAGCTTATTTTTATATAGTGGATGCATCTGTTAAACCAAGTAACAGTTTTATTCACATTTAAACAACTAACATCTGAACATAAATTGTATTCCAGTCAGTAGCAGATATCAAAAAGAGACAGATAATTACTGGATAACATTGAAATGGATGTTTGCTTGCCTTTTCTTTCTCATCTTGTCAGAACAACTCTGTGGAGGTTTGAGGTTCTCAAAATGCTTTGACACAACGTTTTTTGATTGACAAACAGTCATGGAAGCCTGTGAAGAAAATTAAAGATGTCTTATCAAGTTGCTTTTCATCATAGCAATGACATTTAAAATTTTTTATAGTATTTTTCTCTTTCTTTTTTTCTCCTTCCCTCTCTCCTTCCCCTCTTTCAGTTAATGCATGCATGCTTGAAAAAGGATATAGAAATTATATATAGTTTAAGAAATGAAAGAATGTAGTGTATATAAGTACCTTAATATTATAATAATATATAATATTTGTGCATTTGTATTGATTTTTTTCATCTTTCTCTTACTCTGTATATTGGTATCTTGCAATGTATTGATTCAAATGATAATTCTTTTTGATAAGTCTATCTCATAAATGAAGTACTATATAACCATGAAGGATTTAGTACCCTTTAATTAATTTGACACAGGGGACACTAGAAATAGTTGACAACCAAAAAAAGCCTTTTTTAAAAGCATGTATCATAAGGTTTTTCTGTGTGTGTTTACTATTATGTCATGTAATGCATTCGTACCAATGATTCACTTCAAGGTTGAATATTTAGTTATTAATTTTCAGCAGTTCAAACAAAAATGAACAAATCCACCAGTCTGAACTCAGTAACGCTGCAAAATGGTTTGAAGTTTTGGACCTTTTCCTTATGTTGGAAATGGAATGTGACACCACTTACGGTATCTATATTCTAAACAATACATAAGCATAGTAACTAAATGGCTCCTTTTGGCCTTTTTCCTGTGGGCAACATCTAACTCTGAGCAGCACAAAAATTTTACTGAAAATGGTAAAAGTGGTTGGAAAAATTGATGATTAATTGTTCTCCAAATTTTAATATAAATTGCTTGTGTAAACAATATTTTTATCTTTACCACTGCATTTACTAAAATTGAAAAAAAGCTATAAAATAATAATCCTCATAACAAAACAGAAAAACTTTGAAATTCTTTGAGTTATTAGAAAAAGACCCCAACTGTTTCCTGTTATTAAAGTTCTCTGAGAACTGTTTGTAAATGCACAAACAGGCAGAAAGTTCATAAAACACTGCTGCCTAAAGGTGCACTTTCTAAAAATATAAACAAAAAGAATACTTGTGAAAGCATGGACTTTTCTATTATTTAAGAACATTGCTCAGTTGCGGGACTAAAACTGTACACTTTCCTTTTAAAGAGTATTCTCCTCTCTTACTATTTAAGTTCTAGATACCCTCAAGAATATATTTTTAAAGCATTTATCTAAAACTGTGTCACAGTTTTGACCACATATTCATTCATTTAAACAAATCTTTACTGAATGTGGGCAAGTCAAGTTTTGCCTGTATCTTTACAGGTACTACCACGTAACTTGAGTCAGATTCTCCATTGATTTTCCTTGGTGGCCGCAAGTCAATCTCTGAAAAGAGCAAAATGATTTTCACTTAGTGTACTGCTGTAATTTATAGAGCAATCAAAATAGATTGTTAAAACTGAACATTTTTTTTTGGCCTCAGATTTGAATGTGCTTTAATCAACTGAGGCATCTGTGTTAAAATACAGTCACTCTCTGTAAACAATGAAGAGAAATAGGTTTACTTGGACAGTTCTATGATTCCTGAGTGAATTGAATGTCCCATTCGAAGTGCCAGTCTGCTGAAAATTATATTGTGAACACCAGGGTTGTTTTAGAAAACTAGGCCCCATCAGAGGGAAAAAGAATATAATTTGGTTGCTTTCACACTATTTGCATTAAAATGTTGTTTTGGTTATTCTGAATAATGCAAATTTATTTCACATTAAAAGTCTAATAATAAGATATTTCAAAAAGCAGCCACTACTGACAGGCTTTAATAATTACCATGATTCTTTGTTTTGTGCAGGGCATCAAATTTAATACAGGTGTGCCTCGCAAATTCAAAAGATCCAAGAGAAGCTTAGTGTTTCAAGCTTAGGAAAGAAATGGAGGAAGCTTTTCTGTTTTAAGAAACCATATTCATCTGCAATGTGTGGTGATTAGACTTACAAACAATTCCAGTCTATTCCCAGCTTAAAAAGCACTTCATAAGGTCGCCTGACAGGTCCCAGAAGAACCTGTCCCAAGGAAAAAGAGCATGAGGATTAGTTCAGCTTGAGGGGAAAGGTTGTCAGGCATATAAGGAATACCTAATGTTTCCATCTGCACCTATCAGTGCTAAAATATTTCCTCTCCTGAAACAAAACATCTGTGGGAGAGTGTGTGCCTATGCCCTGCTTCAGGCACAGTCACTGACTTCAGGTGTGTTTTTTTCTTTGAGGACTGTAGGATAACACTTCAAATGTAAACAAGAAATAGAGGGCCAGGTAGGTCCACCCTAAATGGTGAAGGTACCTTTGTCCTTGTCATGTGAGTGGTCCACAAACAAGAGCAGGAGCAGGAGGGACTGTTACTGGTGAAGTCCAGTGGAAGCATAGGTCACAGAGGAGGGTGTTCAAGGAAAATTCTCAGCTGCTTATGACAGACCAAGGATTGCCACATGTAAAAAAGGGTTTTAGGAGGTACACAGCCCATAATGAACTACAGGTCATGGAAAATGGAGGCTTAGATGGTGGGGACTATGGGCATTCTTCTTTTTGTCCCTTTTTTTTTCGTTGCTATTTTTGTTTGCTCCATTCCAAAGAGTTAGGAGTAAAGGGACTGGGACATCTGGCATGTGAGGAGAGGCTGAGAGAGCTGGGGCTGTTCAGCTTAGAGAAGAGAAGGCTCATAGACAGCTTATCAAAGGTGAGGGTTATGTAAGAAAGACAAAGCCAAAGTCTTCTCAGTGGTGCCCAGTGAACACAAGAGGCAATCAGTATACTCTGAAGTACATGAAATTCCACTTAAATACAAAAAAATACTTGATTATTGTGAGTGTGTCTAACACTGAAACAGGTTGCACAGGGAGGCAGCAAAGTCTCTATACCTAGAGCATATTTCAAAATTCATTGGACACAGAATCACAGAATCATAGAATGGTTTCAGTTGGAAGGGACCTTAAAGATCATCTAGTTCCAAACCCCCTGCCATGGGCAAGGACAACTTTCCGCTAGAACAGGTTGCTCAAAGCCTCGTTCAATCTGGCCTTAAACACTGCCAGGGAGGGGGCATCCACAGCTTTTCTGGGCAACCACCCTCACAGTCTTACCTCTCACCACCCTCACCACCCTCACAGTATAGAATTTCTTCCTAATATCTCAGATGAGATATTAGGAAGATCTACCCTCTTTCAGTTTAAAACCTTTCCCCCTTGTCCTATCACTACATGCCCTTGTAAAAAGTCCCTCTACAGCTTTCTTGTAGGCCCCCTTCAGGTAGTGGAAGGCTGCTAGAAGGTCTCCCCGCAGCCTTCTCTTCTCCAGGCTGAACAGCACCAACTCTCTCAGCCTGTCTTCATAGGAGAGGTGCTCCAGCCCTCTCATCATCTTCATGGCCCTCCTCTGGACTCACTCCAACAGCTCCATGTCCTTCTTATGTTGGGTGCCCCAGAGCTGGATGCAGTACTCCAGGTGGGGTTTCATGAGAGCAGAGTAGAGGGGAGAATCACCTTCCTCGACCTGCTGGTTGTGCTTGTTTTGATTCAGCCCAGGATACAGTTGGCCTTCTGGGCTGCAAGCACACACTGCAGGCTCATGTTGAGCTTCTCATCAACCATCACCCCCAAGTTGTTCTCTTCAGGGCTGCTCTCAATCCATTCTCTGCCCAGCCTGTTTTGTGCTTGGGATTGCCCCAACCCACATGGAGAAACTTGCACTTGGCCTTGTTGCACTTCATGCGGTTCACACAGGCTCAGCTCTCAAGCCCATCAAGATCCCCCTGGATGGCATCCCTTCCCTCCAGCACGTCGACCACACCACACAGCTTGGTGTCATCACCAAACTTGCTGAGGGTGCACTCAATCCCACTGTCCATGTTGCCGACAAAGATGTTAAACACCACTGTTCCCAATACCGACCCCTGAGGAACGCCACTCGTCACTGGTCTCCACTTGGACATCGAGCTGTTGACCACAACTCTTTGAGTGTGACCATCCAGCCAATTCCTTATCCACCGAGTGGTCCATCTGTCAAGTCCATGTCTCTCCAATTTAGAGACAAGGATGTCATGTGGGACAGTGTCAAATACTTTGCACAAGTGCAGGCAGATGACATCAGTTGCTCTTCCCCTATCCACCAGTGCTGTAACCCCATCGTAGAAGGCCACCAGATTTGTCAGGCATGATTTGCCCTTAGTGAAGCCATGTTGCCTGTCACCAATCACCTCCTTATGTTCTTTGTGCCTTAGCATAGTTTCCAGGAGGATCGGCTCCATGATCTTGCCAGGCACAGAGGTGAGACTGACTGGCCTGTAGTTCCCCGGGTCTTCCTTTTTTCCCTTCTTGAAAATAGGGGTTATGTTTCCCCTTTTCCAGTCAGTGGGAACTTCACCAGACTGCCATGACTTCTCAAAAATGATGGATAGCGGCTTAGCAACTTCATCCGCCAGTTCCCTCGGGACCTGTGGATGCACCTCATCAGGTCCCATGGACTTGTGCACCTTCAGGTTCCTTAGATGGTCTCGAACCTGATCTTCTACAGCAGGCAATTCTTCGTTCTCCCAGTCCCTACCTTTGCCTTCTGCGACTTGGGTGATGAGGCTAGAGCACTTGCCAGTGAAGACTGAGGCAAAAAATATGAGTACCTCAGCCTTCTCCATATCCCTGGTAACTGGGTCTCCTGTTTCTTTCTAGAAAGGGCCCACATTTTCCCTAGTCTTTCTTTTATCACTGACATACCTATAGAAGCTTTTCTTGTTGTCCTTGACATCCCTGGCCAGATTTAATTCTATCAGGGCTTTAGCTTTCCAAACCTGATCCCTGGCTGCTCAGACAATTTCTCTGTATTGTTCCCAGGTTACCTGCCCTTGCTTCCACCCTCTGTAGGCTTCCTTCTTGTGCCTGAGTTTATCCAGGAGATCCTTGTTCATCCATGTGGGCCTCCTGACGTTTTTGCCTGATTTCCTCTTTGTCGGGATGCATCGCTCCTGAGGCTGGAGGAGGTGGTCCTTGAATACTAACCAGCTTTCTTGAGCCCCTCCAGGACTTTACCCCAAGGGACCCTCCCAAGCAGGTCTCTGAAGAGGACAAAGTCTGCTCTCCTGAATTCCAGGGTAGTGAGCTGGCTACACACTCTCCTTGCTGCCCTAAGTGTCTTGAACTCCACCATTTCATGGTTGCTGCAGCCAAGGCTGCCCTTGAGTTTCCTGTCCCCACCAGCCCCTCCTTGTTGGTGAGAACAAGGTCCAGCATGGCACCTCTCCTCATTGTCTCCTCTATCACTTGGAGAAGGAAGTTGTCATCCATGCACTCCTGGATTGCTTGTGCCTGGCTGTGTTGTCTTTCCAACAGATATCGGGGTGGTTGAAGTCCCCCATGAAGACCAGGGCCTGTGAACACGAGGCTACATCTATCTGTCTGTAGAGGGCCTCATCTGCTTGGTCTTCCTGGTCAAGTGGTCTGTAGCAGATGCCCACTCTAATGTCTCCAGTCCCTGCCCTCCCTTTAATCCTGACCCATAAGCTCTCTGTTGGCTCCTCCTCCATCCCCAGGCAGAGCTCATGCATTCATACTGATCATTGACATAGAGCGCAACACCCCCTCTTTGTCTCCCCTGTCTGTCCTTCCTAAAAAGCCTGTTTCCCTCCATTCCAACGCTCCAGTCATCATAGCTGTCCCACCAAATTTCCATGATGCCAATCAGGTCATAGCCTTGCAGATATGCGTGCATCTCTAGCTCCTCTTGTTTGTTCCCCATGCTCTGTGCATTTGCATAGAGGCATTTCAGTTGGGCCCCCAAGGAAGCTGACTTACTGCCTGAAATCCTTTCCGCTGCTTTTCCAGCGCTCTCCTTCTGACCTTCCATCCTTCTCCAGTCTCTGGTCACCTATTGCTGGCCCTGGCATTGGACTGGCTGAATTGGGATGGACTGAGGTTCCCCTTCCCTTGCAAATCTAGTTTAAAGCCCTCTTTACCAGCTTGGCAAGCCTATAACCCAAGACAGTCTTCCCCTTCTCTGGCAGATGGACCCCGTCAGCTACCAGAAGACCAGGTTTCTCAAAACAAGTCCTGTGGTCTAAGAAGCCAAACCCCTGGCTGTGGCACCAGTCCCGTAGCCTTGTGTTGATTTGCCTAATTTGACTGTCCCTTTTAGTCCCCTTCCCTTTGATGGCGAGGATTGATGAGAAGACTGCCTGGGCCCCAGAGTCCTTTACCACTGCTCCCAGGGCTCTGTAGTCCTCCTTGATACGCCTCAGACTGCTCTTGGCTGTATCACTGGTGCCCATGTGAAACAGCAGCAGTGAGTTAATAGTCTGTGCGCTGTACTAGGTTTGATAGTCTCTCCGTGACATCCCTGATGAGAGCCCCCAGTAAGCAGCACACCTCTCTAGAGAGAGCATCAGGTGGGCAGATGGGTGCCTCTGTGCCTCTCAGTAGAGTCACCTACCACTATCACCCGTCGCTTTTTCTTGGTAGCACTGGTCTTTTACAGGGAGCACACTGGGCTGCCTTGCTGGGCTCCAGCATCTCTCCTGATGCGGCGGATCTTTCCTCCTCAGACTGCAGAGGACTGAAGCGGTTCTGCAAGGGCACCTCAGGCTTCGGGGGAAGTCTCTTCCTCCTGCTGGTTCTTGTATTTCATAGATCAGGCCTTATGTATATATCTTGTAGGATATGACGAGCTTTAAATACCAGAAAAAAAAGCAAGTTCTGAGTGAGGAGAAATAATTTTTAAGAGAAGCACAAAAAATGGAAGTACATAACTTCTAAAATTTTAAATTCTGCAGAATACAGAAGAGCTTTCAACTGTAGAATAACACTACTATGGAAAAAAGTAAAATAGTTACCTTTCTATAGGTAATACCTTTATTTACAATGTAGTCACTTAGATATTTAATATTATCTGTTCATTAATTTTAACCATTAATCATTGTATCTGAACAGGTTAGACATATGGGCCGAGACCAGCGGCATGAGGTTCAACAAGAACAAGTGCCGGGTCTTACACTTCAGCCACAACAACCCCATGCAGTTCTACAGGCTGGGGGAAGAGTGGCTAGAAAGCGGTCTGGCGGAAAGAGACCTGGGGGTGATGATTGGCAGACGGCTAAACATGAGCCAGCAGTGTGCCCAGCTGGCCAAGAAGGCCAATGGCATCCCGGCCTCTATTAAGAATAGTGTAGCCAGACGGTCTAGGGAAGATTTCGTCCCTTTGTACTCGGCACTGGTGAGGCCGCATCTTGAGTACTGTGTTCAGTTCTGGGCCCTGCACTTCAAGAAAGATGTTGAGGTGTTGGAGCGAGTCCAGAGGAGGGCGACCAAGGTGGTGAAGGGTCTGGAGAGTCTGACCTATGAGGACCGGCTGAGGGAGCTGGGGTTGTTTAGCCTGGAGAAGAGGAGGCTCAGAGGTAACCTTATTGCAGTCTACAACTACCTGAAGGGAGGTTGTAGTGGAGTGGGAGTCGGCCTCTTCTCCCGGGCAACTAGCGATAGGACAAGAGGACATAGCCTCAAGCTTTGCCAGGGGAGGTTCAGGTTAGACATTAGGAAGCATTTCTTCTCAGAAAGGGTCATTAGACATTGGAATGGGCTGCCCAGGGAGGAGATGGAGTCACCATCCCTGGATGTGTTTAAGAAAAGACTGGACATGGCACTTAGTTCCCTGGTCTAGTTGACACGGTGGTGTCAGGGCAATGGTTGGACTCAATGATTGCAGAGGTCTCTTCCAACCTGACTGATTCTGTGATTCTGTGATTCTGTATCCTTTCAATGACTCTCAGCAAGACAAAAAGTTGCAGGGAGGGAAGTCAAGCCTGCCTGTGGTTATGCTTTCCTTTCTCAGTAGGTTTCATGTTTTTTATCTGAGAGGTGCAGCCTTCTGTTTTCTATGCCAGCACAAATTCTTCAATATATTCATGTTGTTCTTGTGCAAGAGTAATTTTAACAATTATAGACATATGTGAATGCCTTTTGATTTGGGATAATGTGATATTCAAAGACAGAGTAAAATTTCTAAATTCGCCTGCTAATGAACTCAGAAAGATAGAGGGCAGACTTCAGATGTTTTAACATGTTTGATAGACCTTGCCACTGCAGCATATACTTGTGACTCAAGAGATCATCTTAAAATTGGGATTTTTCAGGAAATTCCTGTTCTTGTGGAATTTGAAATAGAACTTAGAGGGCTTTATTAATGGCTATATAACATAATTTTTTTTCTTGATTCTGTCTAGTGTTACAGTGCAATTAGACTTTGACTAGGTGTTTGTTTTAAAAGTATTCAGAATGACAGCTAGGCAACTTGAAAAACAAAGTTGTTTTTAAACTACAAATATTTCATATACTATTTAGGACTTTGTCCTTTTTTTCCTTTTTCTTTTGTTTCATATGGGTTGGAGAGAAACAGATGCATTTAGAAGCTGTGAGTATGTAAGACAAAATCTCCCTGTCATAATTTTTTGAAGAGAATATTAAAGTGAGAGTTATAAATCAGAAACATTTAAACTTGGTTAGATTAGAGAGAGGACAGATTTTGAATATGACCAGGCTGAGGTTATTCTCTGTGAAAAAAAACCCCACAGAATAGAATTGTAGAGAAATCCTAGCAGGGTGTTATCTCTGACCAAGAGATGAATGAACTACAAAATTGAATAAGCCTGCTGAGGCATCTTTGAGAAAAAGCTGTTTGAAAGCAATCTTGTTTGTCTCAGGTTTCTGACAAAGTAAAAATTGCACATTCACAATAAAGTGAAGGATCTGTTTTGGAACAATAGTCTTCACTGTTCAGTCTTTTTACATCCATTGAAGTAAAGTGCTTAGTAAAAGAAGAATGGTTGGGGAGGAAGAGATGGAAGCATAAGTAAATAAAGGCTTGCTGCAAGGGTAGGAACATGGTAAATTAAGAAGGAAGAGGACAAACATGAAATAAAAGCCATAAAAGTTGGCAGAAATATGAAAGAAAGAGAAAGACAGAGAACGAAGCATGGAACAGGGAGAAAACAAGAGCAGTTATTACTGCATTGTAGAATGATAAAATCATGGAACGGTTTGGGTTGGAAGGAATCTTTAAAAATCATCCAGTCCAAACCCTCTGCCATGGGCAGGGACATCTTTCACTAGATCAGGTTGCTCAAAGCCCCATCCTACCCGACCTTGAACACTTCCAATGTTGGGGCATCCACAACTTCTCAGGGCAACCTTTTCCAGTGTCTCACCACCCTCCCAGTCACGAATGACTAACCAAAATAAATAAAGGTTTCTGTGTTAACTAGAAGACAGAAATGGGGGGTCTTTACTGATATTCTAGTCCTATCTTCTTGAGAAGGACTAACAAACTTTCTTTTTTTCCTGTCCAAAACTGACCTGATTAACATTTCAAATGGTTTGGTGGTTACTAGGTAGCATGTCTGTCACTGACACCTACAAGACAGCAATAACTATGTCTTAGTACCTGTTGGGTAACATGGAATATAAATTACAAAAATAGAAAAAAAGAGACCACTATGTAAGCTGCAGTCATATCTCTGGTTGTGTCCGCATGTTAAAGTGAAAAAAGATCAGTGTTTTGTGTCCATGGTAAGTAAAACTGATTGTCTCATGTCTATGTCCGGAAAGACTATTCCCATCCCTACAAATTTATTTTGAAGAAAACATTATTGTTCAGCAGGCCAAACAGGAGGCAAGCTAATTGGGAAGTGACCTGAGGATAAAATATTTCAAATAATCCGAGTTCTTGAACATTCTTAGTTGTGCACACCCTCACTCTTTATATAGTAGTGCAGATGCACTATCACAGAGTCAAATATCTGGTTTGATAGGTTCTGTAACATTGAATTTCCACAGATTATTGTCTGTAGGGGAAATGAGATGGAAAAAGGGGAAATATGATGAAGGAACAACAGAAAGAAGAAAAGGAAGAGGAGAAAATAACTAGTAAAAACATTTAGACTATTTTTTTACCGTTCTAGAGAGTTAAGTATTGCCTGTAATATAAAGGTTTTAAACTATACAATTAATTTAGATGCTACATTTTATCACTATTTTTAGTGTATTCTTTGTCAATCTAAATGGAATAACACTGTGAATAGTGAAAGCACTGTACAGTTAAAATTAACTGGTATGTTGTATGAAAAGGATGGTTGAGGAAGAAAAGATTATCGTTGCTTTAAGCATCGATAATGACATCTGATGTTTATCATTACAGAGGCTAAAGCTAGGCTTCCAGCAATAAAAAGAAAACCACTGCTGTATCAGACAACTCATTAAATTCATCATTCTTTTACAGCTTACCTGCAGGCAACAGATTTCTTTATTATAATGGTTAAGATATAACAGAAGTTAGATAAAAGTCCAAAGCACTCAGAAGTTAATTATCTGGCTCAAATGTCACTCATTTTAAAAGGATCAATGACCTTATTCCTTGATGGATGTTATACATCATGCCACTTGGATAATCCCATCTAATTTTATGCACTCAGTTTAGGTGTATGAGGCAGGATATAAGGAGAACTATATGCTCCTTTTATTGAAGGAGGTTTATTGAGGGAATTATTCAGCCCCCTTAATATCTGAGTTTTTCTCTGGACATATGTGCCCGCTCAGTATAAAGGGCTGCAGATGCCGCCCCAGCATTAAGTGGAGAGAGCTGCTAGATCATTAGATTTTATCTGTATCAGATAGCACAGGACAACAAGACACACCAGCCAATGTCCACAAATGGAAGGAAAAGTGAGGACAAACCCCTTTTAGTGAATTGTCTGCCTGGAGATAGCCATAGACAAACTGGTTCCTAATTTAAGAGAGTCACTGAAGTACAAAAATTAGTTGAGATTAAGTCAGGTCCAGGATTTTAAAAGCAAGGGTCAATCTGACCTGAGTTCACAAGCATTAAAGTGCTTAACTAATAAACACAGTCCTGCAGTACAGAAGTAGAATTAGGTAGGTTGATTGCTTTTCTTAGGTCACCTGTTTGTCCTGCTTTTATGGGAAAGTAATGCTGAATTTACTGTATCTGTCATATGTTGGTTTAAGAAAAATATAATATCCTTGTATTTTTTATTTTGTTTTTTTTTTTTTTTCGCAAGCATGAGAACTGATATATGCTTTCAATCTTAATGTCAGTATAATAAAATTTTATGCTTGGATTATCTATAAGTATATACCAATACATGCACATTTTTTAATGTATTTTCCCCCCATATTACAAATTTTTTTTAGCTTCTGAAGAAGTACTGCAGCAGGCACTGACTTACAGTGAGGTAAATTAAGATAAATAGAATCGTTATATAAATCTGGATGATATAAAGCCTGTGTTAAGAGAAACCTGTTGTAAAAGGGGTACAGTAAACTCTAAGGGGAATTAAAAAGTTCCAGTTACAATATTAAGAGATGGATGAATAATACGGAAATGTGTAAGTGAAATATAATTATCTAATTAATAGTATATTGAATGTTTTATACAAAAATAAAGGATGATCAGGCCCTGGTCTCTTCCTGAGAGGAGTTGACAGGAGATGCTCTCTCCCCAGATCACCTTGCAGACTGAAGGGGTTACTCCCTAAAGGGGCACATGATATCCCACTTCCCTGAGGTGCCAGAGAAAAGCTCTCCAGCACTGTGTAAATGTTGTTATGGGATGTTTTACGTGGATTGTTGAAATATGGGAGTGTGCAAGACTTATTCTGGAGTGTTTAAGAGAATGGCAAAGGTAAGGAAAGGGAGAGACAGACATGGATCAGGGAGGAATGAGTGACGGGGGTGGGGGGGGGAAGGAGAAGGGTATAAAAGTGGCCAACTAGGTATAAATGGATTATTGATCCATAAGCTCATCCCACTGAGCCCTGTGCTTGACCACCACAGTCTGTGCTATATTCTTATTAAATTCTGTTTCTAACTATTTTCTATGTGGGTGCCCACTCTGTTCTGAGTGGTGAACATGAGCAAACTTCAAGGCACACTAGCCACCAAACAGGATTAGAGGTCTGAGTACCAGTAACTTGAGTGGGACTGCAAACCTGAGGGGTTTGTAGGTCCAGAAGCCAGCAACTGGAGAAGGGCAAGGCCTGGAGCCAACAGCGAGGCAGCCTGAATGTCTAAGCTACTTCAGTGAAGACTAACCAACTTCAGTGTTCGTCAGCTGGAGAAGAAGAGGATTAGGTAGAATGGGCTGCTGACTTCATGTGAGTGCTGTACATTTATGTGGGTGCCGGTAAAGGCAACGTTTCCCGTCTGTGTGGCTGGTCATCTGTGCATTGTGTGTGTGTACATCTATGAGGATGCTCAGTCTCTGGCTGGCTCACTGGCTGGAGCTGAGAACAGGGAACCACAACATCTCACACCTACTGAACTGGGAAAGGAGGAACATCCTCTGGCCCTCTCTGGCCCACCAAATTCAGCAGCCTCTAATACCCTTCTGGTGAATATCTGTGAGTTAAATCAAGTCTTTTTTAAAAAAAATAAACATGTTGCTTTGAAAACAAAAAATGTTTCTTCTTGGCACAGGTACACATTGGCTAATGTTTGCCATATAGAAACAAACTGTCCCTGTCCATAGAAACATTACCATTAGAAAAAGAGACTGTTGGAGTAATGGCATGTGCACCTGCAGAAAATGCTTATTGACCTCTATCTGATTATTCTCACTTACTTGCAGACTGAAATGCATCTTGTGTTTTTATAATATTCTACCAGACTACCTATGATGGAGTTGTTTTCAGAGATACATGCCATTTTTAGTTTGTAGTCAGCATTCGATTTGTTTTGTTAACCATAATAAAAACAGGGAGAAGAACTAGAATGTTTTTCTTCTCAGCGTATCAGAAAGAACAAAACAAACCTCAAAATTTAAAGGCTACAGGATGAAAATCTCATATCCAGTAACTTCTGCTTCAGAGATTTTAGTGAATTACAAAATAATCAATATTAATATCATTAAGAATATAACTGATTCTGAAAGCTGTTTTCCTTTTCCATTTGAAATCCCCATCAAAACCCCTAAGAACTGGGATGTCCTACTTAGATTCACTATTCTAGTGACAGCCTTTATTCATTTAAAGTAATTTAAGCTGGCTATATGATAATCACAGTCAATGTACATACAAAGCATTTGTACTGTTTTATACTTAGCATGGTTCCTAACGTCATTTTGTCCTGAAGAAACTGGTGTTCTTCCAAACAATTCCCAGGTGTGGCTCAGGAGACGCCATGAGTCAAAGACCATTCTAGTAAGTAGTTTACACTGATCACGCTGTTTCAGATGGGTGCAATCCTATGCCACTTCGTGTCAGTGCCAGAGAACAGTCCCAAGCATGTTCATTTGACTAGTATAAATTTAGCTTTAGTGTTACCACATTCCTCCATGCTGTCTCCTTCAGGTCTGTGCAGCACGCCAGTCTTTGTTTTGAAATGCACAGGCTGCAGCATTTTCAGATGGTTTTATCCTGGAGGTGCACACAGTGGGAAAGAGACAGTGCTGTATCCACATCCTGAATCTTATAGGTAGCTGGGACAGTTGCACTGAGACTTATCTGTGCATGACAGGGTGATTTGTGTGGAGAGGAAGACATCTTAAGAGGCACAAGAGTGTCACACAACACTGGAGTACAAGGTTTTACTAAGCTCTTCTTGGTATCCCTGCTGATGTCTTACTTGGACGTATTATTACTAGATTTCAAGCTACCCTTGATGACCTAGTTTCAGTGGCTAGATTCATGTAAAAATGATTATCAGATGGAAGCAGAAGGGAAAAAGAAAGAAGTATCGAAAATAGGATAAGATAGGTGAGGACAAAATTAAATCTAGACATTTTATGGAAAATTACATCAAGAGAAATGGCAAAATAAAGAATGCATACAGTGGAATGGAATTTTTGCCACAATGAAATGAATAGAGATTTTACGTGTTTCTACTTGGACCACATTATTCCAGGGTATAGGAAAGGAGACTTTGCTTTGTGTTCTTGTCTTAATATCATGAATGGATTCCCATTCTTGCATGTATGCTAATCTCTACATATGTGTGTGTGTGTCACACAAACACGTTCATGGTTTAAAATGTTATTTCATACAAAAAGACCACAATAAGCTGTTCATAAATATGAGCTGGATCTTTTAATGTTGCAAATCAGAATAAATGGTTTGCAAATCTTGTGACATATAATTTCAGGAAGATTATTCTCTCTTATTCTTCTATTAATACTTTTCATTGTTTTAATCAAGCTACATTAACCTACTGTAACCCCTAGCATCAAATTACCTTATATGGCATATTTTTCTCCCACTCTGCAGTTATAATGGGGTTATAAAATTACGACAGAACAGTTTGTGGCTTAGATGTGTGGGAAGAGGTAGTTGCACAGAAACAAACAACTTCCAGTGTATTAGAACTGAGCAATTAATCATAATCCACTGTACATTTTTATGCATAATTTCAAACTGCCAGACTCAATTAAATGCCATGACCACCCACCCCAGGAATATTGACAATTAAGGAAATAGCAATAAGAATTCTAAGAGTGATTTAGTGAAACAAATAAATAAATAGAATAGAATAGAATAGAATAGAATAGAATAGAATAGAATAGAATAGAATAGAATAGAATAATTTCAGTTGGAAGGGACCTACAATGGTCATCTAGCCTAACTGCCTGACCACTTCAGGGATGACCAAAAGAAAGAGAACATCATTAAGGGTATTTTGACCAAAAGTAAAAGTATATTATTATAACACCGACAGGCTTGAGGCATTGACCACCCCTCTAGGAAACCTGTCCTAGTGTTTGACCATACTCTCAGTAAAGAAATGCTTCCTAATGTCTGGTCTAAACCTTCCCTGGCACAGCTTTGAACCATTCTGACATGTTCTATCACTGGATACCAGGTAGTACCCAAAATAAATAGCTAACTAAATCTTTCTTTCTCCTACAACAATTATATTTGAATTCTAAATATGAAAGATGAAGAAATTCCTCCAAGAGATGGAACGGAAAAATGTACTTCAGCAAAGTAAAAAAGGGATCTAGAGATATCTTTTCTACCTTCCACATTGTGTTACTGTCTTAGCAGTAAGCTTTCAGAACAGTTTACCTTAGAGGCATTTGACTTCTTTTTACATTTATGTGTTTATCTTTCTACCATGTCAAATAGAGAGGAAAATTTCAGAAAAGGAAATAAACACTACAGCTGAAACATTACTTAAGTCTGTCTAGGGGATTAAGAAAGAAGTTATCATATACCTACAGAGCCTGTTATTTTAAGATTTCAAGCATTTCATTTGCCTGACTTCTAAATTTTCAATACATAGCCCTGCTACAAAGTAGTTTTCTAAATATGACCTCCCTGTCTTCTTCTGTGAGATATGCAAATTTTAAACTGTTTCAAAGACTCCTTTTATATTAAGCTCACTAACCATGGAGAAGCTTGGAAAGATGCTAATGGCAATAAAAGTAGTGAAGCAGCAAGTGACTGTCACTCTGATGAAAGCAATACATGAAACTTGGTATCCTACCATATCCTAATCATTATTTATGCAAACGCGTACGTGTATGCAGCATGTCATAGGCAAATAGAAATGACAGCAGCATTAGCAACTCACGAAGTAGGTAACCAGAGAGCAGAAGGCTATCAGCTGTTTTTCCAGGCACTGGCAAAAGCCCTTAATGATCCAGTTCTACATCTTCATGCCTTGCTATCACTTGAAATCACTAACAGTTTGGTAGGCAAAACAGCTAAAAAGCAATCAGGGTAATACTAAGATTGGGTTTCAGTTTTTGGGTTGTTTGAATCGTTTCTTAAATGCCCTTAAGACTGCTTTGAATGGTCATGCTCTTCTTTGCAGCAGTGCTCTTTATCTCCCTCTCTGTCTCGACATGATGACTTCAGTCCTCCAAAATGAGGAAGGCCCTATTTGGAACAAAAGTTCCACCTGCTGAACCAGGGAGTGATTCAGTTATAAAACATGGACATAAGCATCTGGTAAATTTTTAAAAGAGAACAATTCTGATGGCATTTGGTGATCCTCCTACTACACTGGACTGGTTATTCTTTCTTCCTTTCTTGCTGGAGAGTTTAAAGCAGGAAGCTGGGAAAAGCCCTCAATAGATTTTGAAAATATCTCCACTTGGTTCTTTTATCTTGAGTTATATCTCACTTAAGCTGAAGCTTACTTTCATTAGAAAAAAGGTAACCCAAAGATTTGTGTCTAGTCAAACAAAAAAGACCCAAAAGCACTCCTACAAGCACCTTCAGGTTCTTCTTTCCGTTTTGGAACGAAAACCTAACAACTATTAAATTTCTTAATTGGAGCTGGCTCTAGTTAAAACAGATTGCAGTAGTAGAAAGACATGTATCTGTATTTATGTTTATGATTGTATTTCTGTGTATATGTGTGCATGTGTGTATGTGTGTACATATACAATGCAACTAATTTCTGATTTAAATCTACTTATTTGAGATGCATCAGTTTTGGATACTTACATTCATTAAAAAAAAAAAAAAGCCAAAGATTAAGTTTAAAGTCTTAAAATCTTGAGATTATTTCTGTTTATGCAGGATGTAGAAATAACACCTGCAAGGTTTGGACTTGTAGTCCGCAAACTGGAAAAACTTACACAATAATTGTCTTGGTAGTTCCAAGCATAACTGCTGACATGTGAAGACCTTTCTTTCAGAAAAGATGTTGCCTTTCTTAAATGTATACTGATTTGCAAGACTATAGGAAATCTTTTCTCTTACTTGAATTAGTGCAAAAGTCATATTTGTGCAACTCTTACGGAACAGATGAGCAATATCTGTTGGTCTTTCTAGTGGATGTACAACTTTTGTTGAAGTTATATAAGTGAACTGAAAGAATAGTTTTCCTCTGCCGTATTAAAAACTATTTTGTATTTTTCTCATAACAGAAGCTGCCATTTTATACAGATACAAGCACGTGTATGAAAGAAGAAAGTTAAACTTAAGAAGGACAAAACTGTATCGATGAATAATTCATAAACATTTTCTGAAAGGAAATACTATCATTTGCTATTTTGCTTAGCCAGTGATTAATACGAGCTTGTCTGAGTATGGGATTTTTCTTGAATTTATTGTAAAATGCTGACAGTGTAAGATTATAAGAAACATTTGATCAGATATGGAGCTCAGAAAAAGCTTAGTTTTGCTTTTAAAATGCTCAGCTTACCCTAGTTTCAGTCTGCTTTGTTTGTTTTCTATTTTTTTGCCTGCATGTTTTTACCTAAAATTGTATTGACTAACTTCTTAGCAAAGAAAGTAATCTATTCTCACTCCAGTAATTAATGGGACAAAGTTCAAAGTCTGTGTTGGTTAGTTCTGGTCTGTCTTGTTAACCTTGAAGAAAGAGTTTTAAGTAGACATTTCCCTTCTAAGGAAGGATTTATAAAATGATGTACTTTAATTTGGCTTCTTAAAAAAAATATTTTCTTTTGAATAAATACTGTTTCAGTTCTCTTTATACTTCTGGGTTTATTAGATCACAGTATCTTTTAGGTTTTGCTTATTTATAGACTAACAAAAAAGCACACCCTCCACTTTCAAACAAAAGTTGCGAAGGTTTTTGATGGCTAAATGCAGTTAGTAATTGTAAAAAAATACTTCTGTGAGTAGTGAAATAACATAAATGTAACAGCACAGAATCCCTATGTTGAACTACTTTCGTGAAATCAATCACTAGCTTCAACTCAGTGCTGAGAAATGGGTAACTTCCCTGACAATGCGCGTTCCCATATGTAGATATTTACATATTTATTTATTTATGCTTTTGATAATGATCCCTAGATATCAGTGGGAAAGAAATCACTGTCACACGTATGAAAAGATAAAACAAGTCACAATCAAACTTTATTTTTGAGAAAAAGAAAATCTAAGACAAAGTGCATGAAGCATGCATTCCTTTGGCAATGACATCTACTTGAAAGAGTGTCTAATATAATTTTAAACGCTCCTTTTCTTTAAGGGTCAACTATACAGTATAAATACTAGAAGTATTATGATACCAAATAAAGTATCTAAATCCTAAAGGAAACCTATGACACACCACAAATAGTTTATTTTGATTCAGTATTTTTGATTCAGATTTTCCAATCAGCAGAATATTATTAAACTTTGAGTTTTTTTTATTTTGCAGTGTGAGCAACTGAATCTCTCCTTTTCTTTTCCCTTGCCTTGCTTTGCCTTGCCTTGCCTTGCCTGGTGGATTGACCTTGGCTGGATGCCAGGTACCCACCAAAGCTGCTCTATCACTCTCCCTCCTCTGCAGGACAGGGGAGAGAAAACGTAGTGAAAGGCTCGTGGGTGGAGATAAGGACAGGGAAAGATCATTCACCAATTATCATCATGGGCTAAACAGACTCGATTTGGGGGAAATTAATTTAATTTATTACCAATCAAGTTAGAGTAGGATAATAAGAAATAAAAACTAAATCTTAAAATGCCTTCCCCGCCCTCCTCCTTTCTTCCCGGGCTTAACTTTACTCCCAAATTCTCTACCTCCTCCCCCCAAACAGTGCAGGGGTACAGGGAATGCGAGTTGCAATCAGTCCATCACACGTTGTCTCTGATGCTCCTTCCTCCTCAGTGGGAATACTCACACTCTTCCCCTGCTCCAACATGGGGTCCGTCACATGGGAGACAGTTCTCTATGAACTTCTCCAACATGAGTCCTCCCCACAGGCTGCAGCTCTTCATGAGCTGCTCCAGCATGTGTCCCTTCTATGGGCTGCAGTCCTTCAGGAACAGACTGTTGCAGCGTGGGTCC